>NC_090937.1:361576135-366376135 GCF_040938575.1 Ambystoma mexicanum | reverse complement strand
GTGCACTTGTGAAAGAGAGGTTGGGTAATGTAAATGTAATTTGAACTGAGTAGGAATTACCTCTTCTTCAAGTATGTCACATCACCCCTCATGTTTCCATTCAGTTGATAGTGATTAAAGATGTTTCCGAAGACAGCCCATCTATTTCCATTTAAAAATGTTCCTCAATGGGCTTCATATTTTTTCCTGAGAGCAGAGTATTCTGACATTGCATTTAACCATTGCAATAGGAGTTTCAATCACCTGCCAACAAAATATCACCTTTTCCTGGAGCAGCCAACCAGTCGCTCATCACACCATACAACTGCTGCAGGAATAAATCTAGAGCCATGACCCCTTTATGCCAATAAATGTTCACAATTAAAACCCTTTTAACCAAGAGATCATGCTGAAAGTCAAGTGAGACACAAAGCACCCCTAATATTTGCATCAACCCTTTTAATATCCCCCATGAGGACAACCCAACTCTACCCTTTCTGCTAATTGATCAAAGGTAACATAGTCATTCATTACAGTTGGCTTCAATAAGCAGTACTGAAGCAGAATTGAAGTAAGGTTGTGTTGTCTAAACTGACTACTGTGAAAAACCTACGGTTGTTCTCCCGAATGGACACCAAGAATCCCTTATTCAGGTGGCCTGGGAAGGGCTTGCTGTATCAGACCTGAACGGTGGGGGTGGATGAGTGAGGGAGGATCACCTGGCTAGGGAGCCTGGGGTTATGCTTGAGGGGAATGCCCCAGGTGGAACGCAGTATTACACCAAGGAAGAAGACGAGTAGGATGAAGTCCCTGGGGCTTGTATAGGCTGTTCCAAATCAACCTCCCTTCCGCCCAACGAATCCCCCTTACCAAAACACACCCCAAACCCTGTTGCAGTGAGAAACTACATCTCCCAGAATCCCTATCTTCTGGTTGGCTACCTGAATATTCCCAGTCATTCTTCTCTTTGTCCCTGTGATTATTATATCCCAAACTCACCATGTGCTTCAACCAAACTCCACCATTCCCACAATCAATCCCCCCTATTCATTTCACGACAGTAATCTAAAGAAACTAAAACGCTAGGCTTCAACATTGACTCCACCTTGAATCTGAGGAAACAAGTTAACGCTACTGCATTGGCTACAGCCTATACTTGTAAGCTTTTCCATGCCTGCAAAGCCTACCTGTCTACTAACAGCCGCATTACGCTAGCCCGAGCATTAATCCTGTCCAAACTCGATTACTGCAATGGATTATATGCAGGACCAAGCAAGCAAGTAATAAACAAACTCCAAATCCTACAGAACAATGCCCTGAGAACAGCCCTGAGCATTCCCAGTAATTATCACATTTCTGAAATAAGACGAAGCTACAAATGGCTGTCAATCCAGGACAGAATTTACTTCAAACTTGTTGCTATCTCTCATAAATGTCTCAATAATGCTGCACCCCAATATCTGAAAGACAAAATCATACCTAAAACTTCCATAAGACCGACTAGATCTTCCAACTCTCACTGCATCACCATTCCTCGCTTTAACCTGAAGAGAGCTGGTGGCATCAGTTTCCCAGTACAGGTTGCAACAGCCTGGAACGCCCTCCCGCTCAATCTAAGAACCGATCAAACCGTCCACAGCTTCAGATCCAACACCAAAAAATGGCTCCTTTGAAATGACTCATCCACTGCCCCAGCCAGCACACGGTAATCAGCCATTCTCGACCTCCACTTGCATAACTGTGTTAGGAAGATAGGGCTTCTTCCTACCTTCATTTGCTTGCTAAGTCATTCCCTGCATACCTTACCCAGATTCTCACTTGGAGGTAATTTCCTTTGGTACATCTTTGTTATATTTTCATGTACCACTTTGATCTTTTGTTATTCATTGTTATATGATCATGTACTGCTTTCACCTGCCTCACTTATGTATTTCAAGCTGTTTTGTATGGCGCCCGCACTGATAGCCAGGGCTGGGAGATGTTGTTTCCATTGTGGTACCGTCATTGACTCCAGCGGCAAAGGAACCGCCAACGAGTTCAGCACAGCCGGTGAGTCGGAAGAACTGATAGTTGACCGCACTGTGATAGGCTAGAGGTTGCAGTGGCAACGAAAAGAAGATAAAAAGACAAGATGTCATAAAGGTTAACAGAAGGAACTGGTTTTGGCCTATCAGGCCCTCTGAAGCAAGAGACTTCGGGTGAGGAAGAGACTTGGGCACATCAGGCCCTGATACTGAGAAAAGGAACTGTAAGCTTGTGCCGGAGATGCCCAGGAGTGTGCTGTGCTCGAGAGTCCTGCCTTGTCCCGTGCTAAAAACAGAGGGCCGGGAGACCCCCGCCATAACATCCTGACTTATCACTTTGTGAACACTTCTTTCTTTTTTTATGAACATTTTTCCACACTATTTTGTAACATAGTGGTAACAATAGGTTTCTTAGTATAGGCCCTTTTATTTGACTAGACTCCACTTGGACTGTATTATTATTATTTCATGGTCGTAGCTTGCTCCCATCTTAGATTTAGTTTTAGATTAGGTGTTTATCTCACCCATTTCACAGTTTAATAAACACCCTTGAACTGTGATCACGTGTGTCTGTCTTACTTTGATGCCATGCCTTCCTTACACTATCAAGTGAGGAATTATACAAAGTTGTGTGAAACCTCGTGAGTTCCAGCTTATTTGTTTCAAAGCACAAATATACTATTTGGGGCTGCCAACTCCATTCACCTTTGCATTTGAACCATACAGAGTACAATTGACCCACAACCAATCCGCATTTCTAGTTGAATTGCTGCTGTTTATGAGCTGAACTGGACACATAGCCCCTCTTTGACACTTACTCAAATACATATGTCCAATAAATGGCCCCCATGAATCTGATTACTTGAGCAGGCTGTAGACCTTTCAGAAGTACAATGATCGGGTATCATATCATAACCTAGCAGCCTTAACGGACTTGATTCTTTTAAGGTTGCCCCATACACTAGTGTATAGAAAGTATGTACGAGGAAACAACATCTGTACGCTGTTTGTCACAAAAGTCCACTAGTACATTGTCCTCATTATGGTGTAATCGCTCTAGTCTAAGACTTTTAGTGAACTTCTCAAAACAATGATGAGGTTCTGGTCTTCCAACCACTGATCGCCCAACCTCCTCAGTGGAGCAGTTTGGAAACATGTAGGGAAAAATCTCCTGTGCAGTAAGCCAATCATTTCCAAAGGTAGACACTGTTTCTCTCAAGACGTAAGAAGGTGGATTTTGACTGGTGGTCAACCAGCTCCAGGTGCCAGATTTCTTTGTTTCCATGATGTTGACAACGAAGACAGAACCTTCCCCTGGGAACCACTGCTGAGGCTCAAGGATACTGAAAACCTCTCACACGAAGGTGTGCGGATCTCAGGATCACCAGTAAGTGAAGCTTGTGTCCCTCAATGGGACTGTTGGGCAGAATTACATGCAGTACTCTTTGGGAACACTACAAACAATTAAGACTACAGTTGTAAGCACAATCTCACCTTTGGTTTAAGTCTGTACTACACAGTTTTGGGGTAGCAGGGCTGAGCAGTCAGGCTTGCTTATCTCAAGAGGGATGTGAGCAGTACAAGGTGTTACACAAAGAACTTGCAATCACAGTGGCTCAAACAAACACTTATACTCAGGGTTTCTTGGTAAAACAATATTAATTTATTTACACAGTCATTCAGAAAACATTCCACTAGCATTAAGCAGCTCAATATCACACTACTATACACTCCAGTACCAAACCAATAAGTTTCTGAACAAGTTAGGCTCCTCTGGAGTGGGAGCAAAATGACACTTCAGTAACCTCAAAAACGGGTAAAAAGACACAGGTTATAAGAATTAAACACAAATACTTTCTCAGGCAGGGCAAATAGTTTCAGTTCACTACAAGAGGCAATTCAATTCAATAGGCCTGGGCCAAAGTTAATGGATCAGTGTCTTGGATAGGATAGCACAGTTCTGGTAGTAAACAGTTAAGTCTTTGCCAATGTTCTTAGAAGTAGTTTGCACGAAAAAGAGTTATATATCATATTAGGAGCCAAGACTCCAAAGTTGGGAAAGTTTCACAAACTTTTACCGCGGCAGAGAAGATTTCTCAACCGCATTTGCACAGTACCTTTGTAATGAAGAAAAGCTGTTATGAGAGGAAAGGGTAGCTTTTTAGGGCTACATGAGTTTTCTAGGCATAGGGAATACTATGTATTGCCTCCATCATTCTGCTGTAAGGCAGTGTGTGCTGGTTCTAACAATTTAAAAAGACTAGCAAAGTCAATTTAACTTTACATTCACTGGGAGACAGCAGTCAGTCCCAGAAAGGGTATTTAAACCATGGGAAGTCTGAAAGACATCCCTGTGTCACTGCATTGAGGGTGCTATGTGACACACAAGAAAAAGATGATGCCTATGGAGTTGTCTAAAACTCCACATCCAAAGAACACAAAAGTAAAACACACATCAAAATGCATGAAAGAGTGGCACAAAATGGCTCACACTCCTTCCAGGTAAAAGTTAAAGTCCTAGAAATCCAGCAAAGTTAATGGGGGTCTCAAAAGGTAAGGGAAATTAGCACATTTATGAGAATTCTCCCTAACAGGGACCATTGTTAATGACAATCGCCTTTGATTTTAACATAGAAGAAGAAGAATAGGAGGCATCAGCCGGGCCAGGCAACTTATCATCTAATCGCATCTAGCAGGCCACCATTATCGTGCCACGTTGCTGAGTGTCAGGAATGCAAACAACATCATCAGCAAACCCCTCCTCCTCTTGGGTGGTGAAGTGAGCGTTTTTATTTTTGCCCCATTTCTTCTTGTTTAAAACTGGGACATACTGTAAGCTTTCCACAATTACATCCTACACTATCTTTGATATCCTCCAAAATGTATGTGAGGATTTTCCCTGCTTCTTTTTGTTCTTTAGGTTTTTAGACTACTCCATGTGCATCTTCCCCTTTGCCATATTGAGGCCTGCTACTTGAACGATTACATCAACTGGAGGATGGTCAGGCTACTGGCAACACGAAAGCTCAAAAGACAGCTCCCCTTTTAAGAATCGCTCATCCGTCGTGCAGAGTCGTCCTTCATCGGTCACGCCACACCCCATTCGGCCAGAGGGATTCGAGGCAAGCCAGGTGTCAACCACCTGGGAGACCACCTGTGAACCTAATACAATCACATCTAAAGTGTATGCTTTATTGTTAAAGATCTTTCCATCTGCATTTTTAAGATCTCCCATGGAAGAGTGTCAAACTGTTTCCACTTTTGCCCGTTGTACCATAACATTAACAATCAGGTGGCTGAAACCTGTCTTCTTTAGGGATACAAAGAGTCACTATCGCCAATCCACATGGCAGTGGGCGGTCATCCAGTTTCTATTTAGTCCATAGATGAAGGGGCAGTTTAGTGGTCCCAACAGAGGAAGATTATAGACATGTTGACGGAATTGTAGGGAGCGGAGTCTGTGGCAATGTGCTTCATAATATTAATTTTAAGTTGTGCTAGTATGCTTTAGAATGTAGGCTGCATGGAGATCCAGTGTCATCTACCTTTGAGGTTTAGGATGCATACTCGGAGCTGGGGTTCTGGAGAGATTGTAGTATCCTTTGCTTTGCAGCCAGGGTAGTAACCCGGTTATTTGTTAGTAAATGTATTGTTTTGTAGTTTAACTATTTGAACTAATTGTAACTTTTACAGAAAGAACATCAGAATCAACTTAATTTTGACTGTGACATTGATTTTGTTTGGCACATTATCGCATGAAATACACATTCATGTAAAAACTATTCTTTTAATTCCTGCGCAAGGTGGTGAGCTGAGGCTAAAACTGCGTCATAATGCAGGCTGAAGCTGTCGGCGGTCTGAAGGCAGCACCGTTGGGTCACTTGTGGATATGTGTGTGTCAATAGGAAATGACACCAGTAAGCAGGGCCAGAGAAGAGTGAAAGAAAAAACACTATCAACAACACAGTCGCACTGAGAAATGAGGACAGCCATTTTCCCTGCTTTGACGTCCTAGTCGCACGAATTAACAGAACATGCTGTATCAGTACCATTCAGGAGTGCGGGTGCATTCCTCTGTGAATCAAATGTCATAGGGCATTGCGAAAATCCTATCACAAAATGGCAGTCCTTTATGGCTGCGCAGCCTGCTCCAAATGACAAGTCGATGAGATGATGCTATCGCAGGTGGAAACACAAATAAACCATCCGCACTAAGCAGATGGCACCAGCTACAACTGCCTGGCAAATTCCCAGCGGTCGCTGCAGCGTTTCCAACCCAGCATCTGCTCTCCTCTACTCCAAAGTGCCTCGCCATAACTCAGAGGTGTTAAAATATGCAGTTTGTTTTTGCTATTTAATCCGTTTCCTTGTTTACTGACTTTAATGACTTATATTAAGAAAAGGTGGGATGTTTACCCAACTGTCGTTAGAGAATACGAAAAGATGCTTTGTGTGGAACTAAAAGGACAATATAGTGTACGGTCTATAATTCAGATTACAATAATGGATACTTTATATTGCATTCATGGACCTACGGAATATATAGTCATAGGCAATGATTCAGAACCTACAAGAACTCGTTCGTAGAGCAAGTGCTGTTTTCCAGTTATGTTGGCAGGGCAAGGACTATCAATGTTTGCCTCAGGACTCGTGTGCACTCGACACAAATGCTTTATGGATGTGTACCGCCAAGGTAGGGCCGATTTCGGAACTTTTTACAAAGCACAATTCCACAATTGCTATGCCCCTTAGCCAGGTAGTGTCGGCATCATAGTGCCATTAATTGCATGCGTGCCTTCTTGCAAATATGTACAAGAATGCACACATGCACACGTGCATATATCGGCATACATAATTTGTTATTAAAGGGTAATTTACACTCGAGCCTCAGCTCACTATCAGGCTTATTAAATATATATTTGCCATAGTATTTTGTCACACATCTTTCCTCTAAGAGGTACAGAGGGTTTCTAATTGGTCCATTCAATCTGGGCTTTGTACTCTGATTGGCCTGTTGAGTCTTGGTTCTGATTGGCAGAAAAAGGTCCTTTTGATGGTGGTGGTGAGATGAGGGAGTTAGCAACACTATGGACAGCAGCTGAAGTGTGTGTTTATTTGAAGTGAAGGACCACGGATGCTGTGGTTTGGGAATGACCAGATTTGAAACTGGGGAAATGTCAAACAGAGGTTCGCCCTATGGCACACATTTACTGGGCTCTTTCTCCACTTGGGCCTGAGTGTCTTGAGTCATGAGGGAAGGTCAGTCAATTCAACACATGGCATACCTCTGTGGGTCAAACGTGTTGAACGTCTCTTTCCCCCATGGTGCATTCTCAAGCTAGGTAGAACATACCATTCAGTGGCAATATGACTTCAGGGAACCACAGGAAGTGAGGAAGGCCTAGCCATATGCAATGTTAGGGTGGGGCCCCCAACAGGACTGTACTTTAATAGTAGAGTAGTTGTAGGAGACCTTTCAGATGAGAGCCACAATCACCCTGGCCTGCTGAGATGCATGCCAAGCCCCTCTCACTATGCCCATCACAGAAGCATCGTAAGGTGCCCTCTCTGTCATCATCCCATAGTCACAGCACAAGAAGTGTTTTCTTTGTCCCTCACTCTAAACATTATGCATACAGAAAAACGAATTTTAGCTGGCAATAACATATTTATCAGCCTGGTATACTCAGACGTTTTGTGTGTTCTTAATTGTGCATCCATGCACAGGGGTGTCTTTCTCCTCAGGAAAAACTGTTTGGGTAAGTCTATGGTTGGGTACATCTGTGCATGCATGTGTTTGTATATGGTAGTGCATGCATCCCTGTCGGCTTGTATTTGTGAAAGCTCGTGGTTGAAGATGTGTGTGGCTATGTGGGCATATGTTAATATATGTGTGAGAATGTTTGCCTGTGGGTGGGGGAAAGTGCATGCATAGGTAAGTGTGCTGATGCCTGCATAGGTACATGTTTACAGGCGTGTACGTGTGACTGGGTATGTGGGTGAGGCTATATTTGGCAATAACAGGTGTGCAAATGCGTGCATATCGGTTTGAAAAGGCATATGTGTGTGAAGGTGCAGGTGTTGATGTAAGAGTGCATGCATGCATGTAGTCAGATTCCTCTGCCATATAATTCTAGGCGTATTGTGCGAGAACCTGGAAACTTGCTGGCAACAGCTGGCGCATGATGCGCCTACCTGGGTATACGATAGCACAAAGGCATATTTTGGAGCACTTGGCCACATGATGGCAGTACCTGGCATATGGTGCATGGATTCCAGTATATGATGAAAATACCTGGCATATAGTTATGAAGTATCTGAACGTATCATGTCAAAACTCTGCATACGACGGTGGAAACAAGTCAAATGATGGCACTACAAAGACAAAATATGCCAATACATGTTTTGTCAGAAGCCAAACCTGATGTTTGTAGGAACAATGAGTGTAATTTTAAACGCCCTCAAGCTTAACTCACAGTCACTAATGTGCATATGAGCAAGAAGTACCCCCATTGGGGATAGCACATCTTTCAATCGGTTTGTTGAAGTGCAACTAGTGCGGTTATTGCTTTGTTTCAAGGTTCAGTGGTTCTGACGTTCACCTGACAATATAATGCTGTAAACGACATTGCAATTTTTCATTGAAACACTGGTAACCGCTATTCTCTTTGATTAATATTGCTACCTATACCCATTAGATCTGTTTTTAGGATTCTAAACTGAATTTTGTTAACACTTAAAAGAAAAGTCCCTGTCAATCTATTTACTTCTGAATTGATGAACAGCTCAACAACACTTGGGATGCACAAAATCACTGTTAAGGTTTTGGTAACCATATATTCCTAGCCTGCATCTACAATTCTCTTTTGATGTGTGTCATTTGAAACAGAGCTTGTGCGCTGAAACCCTGCTAAGAAAAGGGACAGGGGAAGGCATGTGGAATGTTTTAATCAGGCAACATCCAATTCAGCTGGATGTTCCACCCAGCTTAAACCAGGTGTGCACAATTTTCTATTATTTAATAACGTCCTTTTTATGAACCTGGGACCCACAATTTAACAGTATTGATTACAAAGAGCCCCTGAATTTTCAGGACACGAAACACACACTTTTGCACAGAAGGTTTATTAATTAATGAAATTGAAATAATTGAATCAATTTGAAGATGCACTAGTAATGCATCCATGAAATGCCAATGGCAATAATGAAACATTTTCAAGACACTAGGCACCTCAGGTTTCAATGCTACAGTTAGAGAAAGAGAGGCTTTTGAAAAACACACATCACCATATGTATTTATGCATTTAAGTCACCCTGAGTGTGCACGCCCCATGGATTGACAAATGCGCAAAAGTCCAAGATGAATCTTTCATTTGTTAAAAAGCTAATTCTCTCTACTTCCCCTTTTTTGAAAATAGTTACCAACCCCCTTACTCAATATACAAGAAAGAATTTCAGCAACATTCTAGAGAACTCAATTGCAACAAGCTACTGAACCCTCGTGCATGTAAATTGTGTGTAGAAAGGAACATGTATGTTCAACATGTATGTGGGCTATATTCCCTTCAGTGGTGTTTCTATTAAATTACTTTGTAAACGTGTACCTTTCTCACTTTCAGTGGGCAATTTAAAAAGCGAGAAAATGATTAGGGAATAATCACGCTTTCCCTTTTGTCTTGAACAATTCATTAATATATATATATTGCACATTTAATTAATTTAAACTTTAAGCACATGTTATTACATTGAAGTAAAATTTACACAGTATAAATAAATACAGTACATAGATAAACATGCTCTAATTTCCTAAAGGAAGGAACACATTGCTAGTTATTTCATGATTAAAATCTGGTCTCAGTCATTTTGCATACATGTACCAGGGTTTTCCCCTTAAAGTTTGTAGTTAATTGTGAGGGGATGTTTAAACATTTAAAACTTCTGTTCTGCTACCTTCCAGATATGATAGGGAGCAGCGGCTAATATCATGCATCGTTAATACTAAACAAGAATTGGTCAGTTTCTATAAAATCTATATTTAGAACTGCGTATGAATATCCCTTCAAATAGCAAGACTTTAATGCTGGGCAAGAGGTCAGAGCGTGTCGTTGAGTCTTTATTTTATTCTCACAAAGTCGACACTTCCGATCCTCCTATGACATGCCTGACCATGCTCCTATTTATTCTCTGGTTGGTAGCAGATTTAGCCTAGGATATAATATGAAGCGTTTTAAATCAGGAGAGCTATGTTTAGTCAAGTATCCACAAGGAGACCTAGCTAGAAGGCTCTGGTGTGAGTATTCTCTATATCTGGTTGTCATGTTTAACTTGTCCATGTTGTAGGACTTGTCCCAACGCTTAGCCTTTTCTTTTATCAACTAGCGTAAGCTTTTGTGAAAAACCCTATGCTGGAAGTGCGCGATCCTTTGCTGAGTTAGGTAGACAAACCGTCAGCTGTTGTGTGCTGCAGCCGTGGGGAGAGTTGGGTGATTTTTCACTATCACCTACAATAAGTTATGTATACTTGAAAGAGTATCCTCACTGACTGCGCTCATCTCCTAAAGATATAACGAGCCAGACATTGTTGAAACATGAAAGCACTTGGTGCGTGCTTGGTTTATTGATATTTGTAAACACCTTAAAGTTGGTCATAAGCAACCATAGTCTAGAAGTAGAGATTGGAATTTGGTGGTTGTCATTCCAATCTTATGCAAAGCACATGTAGATTCAAACACATGTAAACAAAAAATAAGAAAAAATATATATTTTTTGCAAGTTCAGATTGGTATTAATAAAGTGTCATACCAATCGTGTGTAACACATTCGAGTTAGAACACATCGCAATATGAATATTTCAGTCACCCTTGTACATCGGTTTTTATATGACACTATATTTGTAGTGGAATGGGAAGATATAACTGAGTTTTAAGCCACGCCACACCAACACGTGTTTCGACCCTCCAAGGTCGTCCTCAGGGCATACAATAATACTTTTAACACAATAGATTCACTTTGATTTTTTAAAACATGTGCACATAACGATTTGTCGAAACTGTATTAGAAAGCAAACTCTTTCAGTCTAGTCATATTACAAAGAGAGAGAGAACAAAAGAAGGGAAGGGAAGACAAAGGAGATAAGGTCAGCATGTTGAGCGGATCAAGACTGTTGCTTCACATTGTAGATGAAATATTAAAAAGTAAAAGGATATATATATTTAGCAAGTAGTTTCTGTTCTCAGAGGTAAGATTAATAGTAAATAATAGTTATTTTCACCTTTTTTGCTATTCTGATGCTATTCATATTGCATGATGATGTTTGAAAAGGCTGATTTGCATCTAATGTTTCATACATGTGAATAGTATTTTTGCTTTCTTTAAGACAAAACAGAAGCCATTTTTCACCCAGAGCGCAGAATAATTTAAATAGTGTAAGTGTTAGGAGGATTATAATTACCTGTAGCTTTTTATCACGCGCTAAGTCAAGCGAAAAAGGTGTGGACTGACATCATACAGCACCCGCTGTATTTATTGCTATTTGCATGCTCGGTATTAGTCAAAAAGATCGCTTGTTAGCTGCAGAGAAAAAAAAGGGGGGGGGGGTGGGTGCTCTGGTAAGTTATATTTCTGACCTCTTTATGTTAATCCCAGTATTTACATAACTAGAATTTCACTGATAGCATTGCTTGATTGGCAGTTTACCTGAAACTCAAAGACCGTAATATTCATTTTCTAGCTGTGAGCATGTCTTTTTCAGAAAATGGCGCCGTTGTCACCATTCTAATGAGTTTGAAGGGATCTGAAATGGCAAAGGGAAAATCCCCAGGGCAACGTGAGTGCGCATAAATATTTACTTATAAAAGTTGTCCTTGTTATTTCCTGAGTTCTTGGGTCATTCTCAAAAGGGTATCACTTAGCAAAGTGAATCGCATTGTTGTGCTCATGGAGATTCTCCTGATTGCTTGTTCACTAGCGACACGCCATCAGAAGGCGTGGAAGCATCGGCTGTAAGTGCCGGTTGCTAAGGGATTCCGAAAGTTACTTCTGGTCCGGTGACCAGTCACATGATTCCTGTTGCGTAGCAGCCGACAGAATTTCCAGAAATAATATGTAAAACGATTTCTCAGTTTGTAGTTCTGACATTGTGACAGCGTTATTAGTGTGTAGGGTATAAGTTTAGCTAAAGTTACTAAAAAATACAATATTTAAACATGCGCTTGCGGTCTCCAAATCTAGGTTTACAGATCTGCTCAAAATTACGCGTACTAGTATGATTTCACAAAATGGGAGTTTGATCAAATTTGCCAAAACACAATGCAATCAGATCCCCAGCCCAAGAAACTGTCTCTGGGTGAAAAAAAGGGACACGTAGTACTGAAAAATGGTAGTGTTAAGGTATACATGTTAGTGCCAGACCACATTGTGGTGTAATTAGTGGCAAGTTACAATAACAAGATTTACCTTAAATGTTTGGGTGCTGGTTTACTATACAAGAGAGCCCAAGTAAATCTAAATGGATTTGTAAGTTTTGAAGATATCCCAATGGATTGGTGAAACATTTTGGTTGAAGGGGGTAGCATTTAGGTAATATATCAATTTGTTTAAAGAAATACATTGAGCTCATGCTCCTGATTTAGTCAGAGAGTAAGGCAGCGTAATTTGCATATCATGCGTGCTTCCTGTTGTTGCAGCATCAATTGTATGTCACCACCTCTTGCATGTGGTTTTATCTATTGTAATCCAATAAAACTGATGACCTTGCATCTAGTTGATGATGGGTTTGCCAATGGATGGCAAAAGGTATTCTGGCATCTTTACTGTTGAGATTGGTGGGATGTTCACGAATTCTGATTTGCACTTCATGGATGGTGCTGCCAATATATACTTTCTTGCATACACATTGAATTCCATAAATTACATATTTTGAGCGGTAATTAATGGAATATTTAATTTGAACTTGTAACCCTCGATGACATTTGAAAACCTTTGTAGGTGATAGTGCATATTGGCAAAAGTTACATGAGCCACATTTGTGGAAGCCCTCTAGTTTGGTAGTTGTGGATAGCCAGTCTGCCTATCTGGTGGGCTCAGATCTGAGGAAAGAGGGACTAAGTAGGTTTCTCAAAGTGGGAGCTTTGGTGAAAATAATGTTAGGTTGTTCTGAAATATATGAGGTAAAATCTGAGTCTAGGAGTAGCATGTGCCAATGTTTTTGTAAAATGTGGTACAATGAAGTTCACATGTGCTGTGTATGTTTCGCAATTCTGTTTGGTCTTTTGGCCGAGTAGGTTTGGTCTCTCGACTGTTTCCATAGCTTTAGTGGATTTCCTGATTGTCTGTATTGGGGACCCTCTTTCCTGCAATCTGATTCCAATTGACTTACATTTTTCTTTATATACATCGTCTTGGCTACAATTCCTTCTAGATCTGAGAAATTCCCCTCTCGGTATGTTGTTGATGACACTGCGTCTATGGCTGCTGGTTGCGTGTAAAATAGAGTTTACTGCAGTGGCCTTCCTGTAAGTGCGAGTTTGAATCGTGCTGGAAATAATGTTAATTTGTAAGTCTAAGAACATGGTCTCAGCTTCATCTACATGTCCTGTGAAGTTAATTCCAAAATGATTGTTGTTCAGGTATAGCATAAATGCCTCAAAGTCATCACGGCTGCCTGACCAGACGGCCAACAAGTCATCAATATACCTTTTCCAAATGATAATATGATTATGAAACAGGTTGTTTTTGAAAATATATTTGTCTTCGAAGAAGGCCATAAAAAGGGTTGCCGGGATGGGTGCATATTTCGCCCCCATGGCTATGCCTTTTGTTTTAGAGTAATAGTTGCCATTGAAGATAAACTGGTTGTGCGTTAGAGTAAAGTCCAGAAAACTCTTCATCATTTGTACATGCATATAATGTGAAGCTGAAAAAGTTCTGAAGCTGAAATCAATTGTTCCCAATGCCAATTTATGTTGTATTGAAGTATATAGTGCTGTTATGTCTAAGGTGACAAGAAAAAAGGCCGATTTCCAGATAATATCATTCAAGACTTGCAAAGTGTGTGTGATATCTTTGAGATAGGCTGGTATTGCTGGTAATAGATGTTTTATCCCGGTATCTATATAGCCTGCCAAAGCTTCTGTGGCCCCTCCTTGACCACTCATTATTGGTCGTACAGTTGGTAATTTGAAAAAAGGTTTGTGAACCTTGGGCAAAAAAAAAATTGTGGGCATTAATGGTTTGAGTACAGTCAAAAATGATTTTTCCTCATCTGTTAATAAGCCCTGATTGTACCAATGCTGTAACAATGTTTGGAGATACTGAACCGTTTGTGCGGTGGGATTGGTAGTTAGATTCTTATAATAGTCTGGATTTGATAAATGCTCCTGAGCCATTATTATATAATCTGTTTTGTTGAGGATCACAATGTTGCTTTCTAATGCAGTTTCGACAAATCGTTATGTGCATATATTTTAAAAAATCTGTTGTGTTAAAAGTATTATGCCCTGAGGACGACCTTGGAGGGTCAAAACACGTATTGGTGTGGCGTGGCTCAAAGCTCAGCTATATCTTCCCATTCCACTACAAATACAGTGTCATATAAAAACCGATGGACAAGGGTGACTGCAATATTCATATTACGATGTGTTCAAACACAAATGTGTTACACACGATTGGTATGATACTTTATTAATACCAATCTGAACTTGCAAAAAATATATATTTTTTCTTATTGTTTGTTTAGGTGTGGTTGAATCTACATGTGCTTTGCATAAGATTGGAATGACAACCCCCAAATTCCAATCTCTACTTCTAGACTATGATTGCTTATGACCAACTTTAAGGTGTTTACAAGTATCAATAAACCAAGCACTCACCAAGTGCTTTCATGTTTCAACAATGTCTGGGTCGTTATATCTTTAGGAGATGAGCACAGTCAATGAGGATACTCTTTCAAGTACACTTTTCTTTTAGCAACGTTTCAAAATTAGGTATTTTCAAAAGAGTGTCAACATCAAGATTTAAAAGGGTTGCCATTTCATGTGGATCCAGTCATAGGTCTACCAGATAAAGGTTTTTGTCACCTAGTAGCATCTTCTCACCCAATAGATTCAGGATACAGTTTGTGTTGTAATGAGTAGGCATATGTTTGATGTAAAGCAATAAACGATGTACCCCCCAGGAAGTCATAAGTGAGCATTGGCCATATTCAAGTCTTAGTGCTTCGACTGGGACGGAAGAGGGAAGATTGTTTATGGTTCGAAGTATTTTTGCCTCTAACTTATCGAGGCCTGGCACAAAGCAAAATGGGAGGGCAAGGAGTCTGTATGTTAGGCTCGGGACTATACTGGTGCAGTAATTCTCCAGTAAACCCTGCACTTTGTAGCCTCTTCTTTTCACTATAAATTGTTTTACCACCATCCATTTTTTCCATGCTTTAATTAAGACTGCATCAACATCATGGTTTTTCATGGGATCTAATTTGATCAAAAAGCCCAAATAATTATATTCCGTCTGCATCTCCAATCTTTGGCTGCCATGCCTCCAGGCCAATGAGTTTTTCCTGTTAGTTTTTCCCCCCAAACGCATGTTTTTTTCCCGCTGTATTATTTGCATTTGGTTTGCACTTGCATAGTCTGAGAGGGCATTTATGGAACGCTGAAGGCCAATCGGGTCTTGTCTATTAAGATAGTTCTTGTCCGGGTATGTAACATAGGCAATTGCCTCTCCATTTATTTTTGGTGGGAAATGTATGATCCTTCCTATTTCACTCTGGATATCTGAGGTGTATAGATTATAGAGTATGGGGGCTAATGGACAGCCCTGTTTTAAACCCCTCATGGTCGGAATGTATCCAGAGTAAATTCCCGATTGACTCAGGCGAATAGTTACAGTAGTGTCAGTGTAGAGCTGTTAAATATGGTTCAGTTAGAGTGGATCAGTCTTTGTTTGCAAAGTTTTCCCCATAATAGAGGTTGTGAAATCACGTCAAAGTCTTAATAAAGTCGACATAGCAGCAATATAGATGGTTATTTTTCCCCTTTTAGTTTCTGCCTTAAGATATTGATTAAGGCATATATTTGTGATGGAATTGTACCCTTTCTGAAATCCAGTCTGTAGGGGGCACATTATGTTTTTAGCATCATCCCAAGTAGTGAGTCTTCGACGCAGAATAGTGGCAAATATTTTTTGACTGGAGTCCATCATGGCCAATAAACGGTAATTTGATGGGTCCAGTCTGTCACCCTTTTTGTGTATTGGCAGCAAAAGTATCTTCGCCAACTCTCTGGAATCATTCCGCTTTCCTCAATTTCATCAAAGAGATTCAGCAGTATTGACCAAGTCAAAGGGTGTTCTTTGTATATTGTATTTGCTATGCCATCTGGTCCTGGCGCAGCTACTGGCTTCAAATGTATTATGATATTGAGAATATCGTCCTGTTCCATGCCCAATACTTCCCTTTGATCTTTTAATATGGAGGTTGGGAAATGTGGTTCCAGTCTCCAACTTCAGTATAAAGGTCTTCAATATGGGTTTCCCACAGGGTCTCAGACATAGGATTCATTTCCATCGCATTATGGGTATTAATAACAGTATTCTGCTTGATGGCGCTACCAAGAAGTGACTTCCATTGCTTTAATTTTCTAGGTATACACACATTGAGAGGTCCTTTGCTGGTCTGTGTTTGTACATTGAACAGAAAATGAGTCAACGGATCTCCCTACACACCATAGGATCTATTTAATCAAATCTATAATTAAACAAGCATATAAGCTCAAAAATAACAGGGACCAGGATTTAATCTAATTCCCTTTATAGTATCACTCCTCTCAGGATTACTTCCTCTATTGATCATTCTCACATATAACTTTCTATTGGCTGTCTCACAGACGGGTGGGCACCCCCTTGATATCTGCTTCAATACTCCACTTCTGGGAACAGGTGGGCATCAGTCAGCAAGATGGGACCAGCTTTCCGTCACAACCGGTCTGCTGTCTCTTTCATTGAAGAAGGTTTAGGACTTTAACTCCTGATAGGCCTCACTTACAGTGCTATGATTATAATACAAAATGGGTCCAAAAGGAAAGCAATCTATTCCATCTCATTCCTGTCATTAACAATTTTCTTTTATCTCCTTTTTCCTATCAGTCAGCGAGTGAGCGAGTGAGTGTCTGTGTAGAATCATAGGGGTTTGGACTTTTATAGAGCAGAAACCACTCCCTTCATTGGTGTGTATAATTTATTTGGTCTAATTGGTCCTATGTATATTCTTAGACAAAAAATGTCATCACTTTAGACCTACCCCCATGGCCTTTGGGCATATTAATGAAGTAGGCAGTCTGATGGGAGTAACTTCTAAGCCCAATTTCCCTCCCATTTGATGTGATGTCATTTTAGGGATTTCTTGCATTAAACATTGTACTTTCTGAAATAGTATATTTCAGACATGTGACCATTTTACTGATCAGTTCACTAGATGTTTCTCTCTGGTGTAAATCAAATAATACAATTTGCATGTCGATACAATGTTAATGGTTTACACATTTTTTCTTGAACTCACTTATTCCTTCATGAACAAATTATTTTTCTCTCCCAAAATGATGGGCTCACCAATATGAACGCTAGGAAAAATGAATCACTGGCGTGTGTTGTTTCTGTGCCAACAAATGCAAATTTGCCAAATTTACATAATGGGAAATTACATCAAAAAGTTTGTTGTTTCAAAGGTATCATCAGAAATATGAATCCAATGTCTTTTCCCTAATGCATTGTACTTCTTTATACCATATTACATGTCAGTCTTTGTTTTTTCTGCCTTGTAATGAAAACCACTGGTTTCCATACTGTATTCAGAGCTGGGGTATTTATGACTGAGAGGCCTGGCAGTGGTAAAGTCTTTTGTAATTTACATTGCTGGGGCTCTTTATGAATTCAGTCCTACCCCATTGGAGTGGTCTCAGGGCCTGGCTGGTCTTAGATGAGATATTCTGTCTTCCCAGGTGTCAAATTCCTTCCTTCAGGAAAGGCCTGGCTAATTGAAATATCAGAATGTTTGAGAAAGACCAATTGTCCGAGCTGAATTCCCTATCTTTTTAAGGTTGTTAAGCCCAAACACAGAAACAGATGCAGGTTGTACAGTCAAAACATGGACTACATTCGAGGGTCTGCATTCGTAGGACCTAGTTCTAGAGACAGTCATTATCTCTGATGTACAGCTTCTAAAAGATTTCATTTACGACATCTCCGTTCCCATCTTGTTGCTAGGGGGTTCTGAGAAGGCGGACTACCATGGTAGTTCAGTCCTAGCTTCATCCAGGTTGGTTTCATTTACAATTGCAACTGTTAAAATGATCTTTTCTGTTCCTCTTGATTTTACATTTTCACAAAACACATCGGTTTATATATTGTATTGGCTTATCAAACTCCTATCAAAGGTCCATATTTTCAAAATCTGTAGGTTTCACCATTCTTATATACAAAGGATCAAACACAGTTTTTTTTTTTCTCTGTGGGCCTGTTTCCATGATGGGAAACAGACAACCCCTCCTATAGCGTAGACTATTTTATGTGGTCACAAAACTGCAAAAACAGTATTCACAAATTATTGCATAATACCTTCACCTTTCAGTTAAAAACACTTCATTTCACTAATATTAAAATAACATATAATCATCACATTACACTGTTCATAATTTGTGCAAACCAGCAATTGAAAAATGACTTTAACTTCAAAGTGCAAAGAAGGGGGTTGTTAAAAAAGTACCATGAGTGCATTCATAAGTTCAATCGAAGATCCATCGGTGGCAATGTATATAATATGGGTGACATTCATGACATTATGCTACAGTCTTATATACTACTTCCTTCACAGTAGACAGCCATGCATTGTTCATGTTATTCTTCCAAGTTTTAAGAAGGAACTCAATTGGCTGTGTATAACAGTAAACACACTTTTATGCAGAATAATTAAATAGGTTTCTATGTAGAATAATCGCTACATATGTTATATGCATATATAGAGTCAAAACAAAACTCACATATACTGTACATTATTTTCTAAATATTTGTTAACGTGGATCAGACACAGAGGAAAGAAATATCATAGGTTTTTATGAATGAAAATGTTTCATGCTGTTACATTACTGTATATAAGTTATTAATAATTCCTCTTTTAACATATATTTAAGAACTGTAAACCTCCATTAAGAAACATATTTTTTGCAACTCATATGGATGTGTGTCGTTATCAGGAGCACATGCTGTGGATGCAAGTCATGGTTGAATTGCCTAGGGCATGAGGCTCGACGTGACCAAGCCCCACCAATCGACCCTGTTATTCACTGCACCTACCCTGCATTCTAAGTTCAGTGTCCACTATGCCCTCATAATGTGACCAATGGCCAGTGCTCCACAATCTATGGGGCAGGGGCTTCGGCCATACTGCATTCCCCAATAGGCAAATCAGAGTAGACATTTGTCCTCGCCGAGGGCCAGGCCCACTGCCCAAGCAGCAAAGGTAAATCACTATTTTTTGTACTTACTTTTTGACACTTTCAAAAAGTAAAAGACAGATTTGCAAAAGCTGCTTTCAGGTCCTTGCTGATGTTACTCATGCAAGTTTGTTGTCTAACACTTCGGGCTGCAGCCATAAGCAGATTTGTTTTCCCATTTAAACCTAGGGCTTCGGCCATGCCGCATGCCCCAATAAGTAAATCAGAGTAGTCATTTGTCCTTGCCGAATGCCAGGCCCACTGTCCATGCACCAAAATTATATCAATATTTTATATACTTACATTTTGACACTTTTGACCTTTTGGGCAGCTTATAACTTTGGCACTGTTTGATGAATCCACATGAAACTTTGCAAAAAGAATATAGACCTGTCTCTAAATGATTTTGGAAAGCTTAGTGTGCCTCCTTCCAAGTTATAGGTGGGGTCCCAAAACTGTCTGAATCAGGATATACTTCAATGGGAATACAATTTTCTTGCGGCTACAGCCCAAACTGCTGGACAGATTTGCATGAAACTTGTGCCAGCAGCGATGGCCAGGCCTGAAAGTGTGCTTTTGCAAATTTGGTGTGAATCCACCCAGCAGATTGTTTTAAATGCCCAAAATGTAGGTAACAAAAATTAATAATATCTAATTTCTGTCCGCGGACACACTTCCTGATTGGGAGTCCATTGATGTCTTTGGACCAATCAGTGGAGGTGCGTAATGTTCACAGACATTGCATAAAGGTGCTCATTGGTCAAATGGCAAATGTGATGTGTTATTTTGAAAAGGATGCCATGTTGAATTTTTCACCTGTAGTCCACAAACTGGACTATGAGAAAAGATTAAAAAATACATCACACTTGTCGTACAAATGTAACAACCTATGTTCTGGTGAGGGATGGTGAGGAGAGGGTGAATATGACTAGAAAAGGGCAAACACAGGTCATGTTTTTCTTATGATGTTCAGGGACATTGCTGTAATGTTCACAAACATAGCCACCTGATAGTTAAGGTGAAACCTATGTACAATTAGTTTTCCCTAAATTCCAAAGCTGATAACATTTGACTTACTGGACCGATTTGGAAGACATTTTCCAAATTTAAAGTTTGACACAGCCCCCCCCCCCTCCAAAATGGAGATTTGGGGAAAAATGTGTTAAAGGATGAAAACATTATTAAGAAAACAAAATACATTATTTTTAGGCCTGCTCTTGTTCAGTTTCCCCTAGAGAAAAGTGATTTTCTTTGTTAATAGACGTAGCATGAAAACCACTGGGCGGATGTGGATGAAATGAATGAGAACTTGGGCACAACGTTTTGACTTAATTTCCTTGACTGGTTTGGGGCAAATCTGTTCAGTAGCTTTTTAAATATTTGACAGAGAAGGGGGTGCTGCTGATCCTGAAATCTTTTATTTATCAGCCTTGGCGCTTTGTAGCTGAGAGGCTGAGGGACTTTTCAGAAATTACAAAAAAAATTTCTGCAATAAAACCAGGGGAAGCCGAAAATGAAAATTGCTTAAAACGCTATTTTGTGGAGGAAAAAGGATACAATCCCACAAGGCTAGAGGTCGGGAATGGGAAAGAAGACATTATGTGAAGTTGGGGTTTTGGAAGTGGGTCAGGGAGACAGTTAGACAAAGAATGTGTAGTTTTTAGCCATTATTGGGGTCATATCGGGGTAATCCTGCAGGAATGGGGAGAGAGTGAAAAAAAAATGATTTTATAACTGGAGTGATAAAATCTCCTAGGCAGGGGATAATGGATTGGTGCAACACGTACCGAGGCCACGACCAATGGCCATGGCTAGTGGACCCCAATGAAACCTATTGGTGCAACATGTACAGTAGCTATGGCCAAAGGGCATGGCTAGAGTGACCCAAAGAAACCTATTGGTACAACATATACAGTATCCACGGCTGCCGTGGTTAGTGGACCCAGAGAAGCCTATGTGTGTAACATGTACAGTTGCCATCACCAAAATCCGTGGTCACTCCACATGACCGAAGGCCGTGGATGGTGGGCCACAGAGAAACATATTGGTGCTACAAGTACAACCTCTACGGCCAAAGGCCATGGCTAGCGGGCCCAGAAGAAATTACAGTATAACAAAACCCTTAAAATTCAGTGAAAAAACGTTAGAAAGGTGTTAAGGCAATCCGATTTAACGTGAAAAATACAAAGCAAAAAAACATACAAATTCAGTGAAAAAAACCTTGGTTGAGAGAGTGTTCAGGTGATCAGATTTAACGCAACAAAACCCCTGAAATTCAGCAATCACATTTTGAGCAAGTCCACCTTAACTATGTGCCCTCTGCTGCACAGTAATGTCATCTGTAATATCATCATCATGGTCATACGCTGCGTAACAGGGAGCGCATAGTTAAGGTGGACTTCCTTAAAATGCTATTGATAAATTCCAGGGGATTTGTTGTGTTAAATTTGATCATGTTAACACTCTCATAACCATGGCTTTTTCACTGAATTTATATATAGTATTAAATTCCCACTAGGAGGAACACTTTTTGGGTGGCTTATAACTTTTTTGCCGTTCAACAAAACTACATGCAACTTTCCCAAAAAATATAAACAGACCTGATTTTGAATCTTTTCTAACAGTTTGGTGTGGTTTTGTCAAAGGGACGCAAAGTTATAGGAGGTTCCACATTTTTCAAAATTTGGATTTATTGAATGCCTACAAGTCGAACTGCTGTATGGACTTTCAGCAAATTGTGTGAGGAGCTTCAGCCAGCTCCCAAAAGCAATATTTTGCCAATTTGGTGTTAATCCGTTCCAGGTATTTTTTTCTAAAAAAAGTGCTAAAAAAGTGGATTCATAATTAACTGTGATGTAACTTTGACCGAATGTGAAGTTAACATGGACAGTGGGCCTGGCCTGGAGCAATGCCCAATTTCTACTGTGAGATACTTAGCGGGTCCTAACACATGGCTGAAACCCATTCCCAAGTATTGGGGCCACTTGCCTTGGCAGTAAGTCATGGACAGTGGCCCACAGTCTCATTATGGGGGCATTGTTAACACTGGGCCAGGCTGCTGGCCATGGCCAATGTTGACTGAAGATTGATTGATGGGACAGGCACCATGGCTGAATCTAATGTCTCACAGAGTGTGGCCATTGGCCATTGCCATAAAGCATGGACAGTGGCCCACAATCCCACAATTGGGGTGTTATGGGCACTGGGCAGGCTGAAGGCCAAGCCCAATATCTACTATAGGTTGCTTCATGGAGCTGGCAACATGGTTGAAACCTATGCCCCAGGGTTTATGGTCACGGGCCATGACCACAAGCAGTGGACAGTAGCCCACAGTTCTATTATGCTATAGTAGGCACTGTGCCAGGCTGCAGGCTAGGGCCAGTAGCTATTGTGGGTGGATTCGTGGAGTCTGGGTATGGCCGAACCACATGCCTCAAGCACTTCAACCATAACTTGCATCCCCAGCATGCGTTGTTCAAAGTAACACACATCAATAGGTGCTTCAAAATATATGTTAATGTTACATTACAGTTGTTTCATATATTTTAAAGAGGAATTTGTAATAACTCACATAGAGTGCTGGAACAGAATGAAACATCTTCAGATATAAAAAGCATTAGAATTCCTTAAAAAAACGTTGTTAAAGGTGCATTATAGTTAAGTTGACCTGCCCAAATTATCCTGTGGATTGGTTGGCAGGGCCTGCAATATGTCTGAAGCCCAGGCCCAGGGATTGCAGGCACTGACATGGCCATAAACTAGGGACAGTGAACCATGGTCACATTGCAGGTGCTATAGTCCATTTAGTGTGGGTGTTTGCTGTATGACTGTATTAGCGTATGAGCATATGACATATGAACCATATGCTTTACACGTACTATATGTAAGCAATAGTTTGTATATGTATAGCAGCGTACCTGTTCGAAATGTACAACTTTCACATATCCCTGTACATTCTGTATACATGATGTACACTGTTTATGAACATTTGTTGTAATAGCGTGTTTTTAGGAACATGTAGCATAAGTGTGTGTGTGGCGTTAGAACATGTTGTGTAACAGCACATGGGGTAAGTATATGTCTCATAAATGGGTGTGTTGTAAGTGTGTATGTCATAAGAGCATGTGAGTAAGATTGCGTGTTTTAGGAGCGTATGTCATAAGAGTGTGTGTCATAGCACAATATGTTGCAGGAGCGTGTGTTATAACAGTGTGTACTGCAAGAATGTGTATCACAGGAGTGTGTGTAATAAGAGTCTGTGTCATAGGGCCGGGTCGGATAGATTGCGAGACATAGAAGCATGTGTCATATGAGCGCTTGTCATAGGAGAGCATGTCATAAGAGTGTGCGTCATTGGAGGGTCTGCCATAGGAGCATGTGCCATAGTAGTGTGGGTCATAGAAGCATGTGTTGAAAGAGTCTATGTATGATGGAGAATGTTTCAGAGCATGTGTTTTAGGAGCACATGTAGAAGCATTTCTCTTAGGAGCGTGTGTCATAACAGCATATGTTGGAGTAGGACATGTGATAGAAGTACGTTTCATAGGAGCACGTGTTGTAGGATCACATATCATATGAGCACACATCATAAGAGCGTGCATCACAGGCGTGCGCATCATAGCAATGTGTATCATAGGACCATGTTGTAGTAGCACATAGAATAGTAGCACGTGTCATGGGGCATGAGTCGTACACGTACTTGTCATAGAACTATGCGTAGTAACAATGTGTGTTGTTGGAGCATAAGAAAGTGAAGTCTAACTTTGATGTAAGTTATCAACAGGTACAAGAGGCGTATATGCTATACTTCTTTGTAATTTACATCTCCTAAAAACTGACATCAAAGTCAGCATTGACTTGATGTGATCTTTCAGGAGATGTGAATTGCAAAATGAACAAACTGCTAAACTCATACGCCTCTTTGTACAGTTCCTTTCAAATATGCACATTCATCACATCTCCTGAAAACTGACATCAAAGTCAAAGTGTGCGTATAGCACACATTCTACATGCACATGCACATTTTGCATTAAAGCTGTACATTGATAATCAGCATGTGTAATGTACATCTTCTAAATGTACATGTACATTTTGTAGGGAAGCTGTACATTGATTCTGAGCGTGTGTCATAATAGCATAATTGCACATGTGTAAGTGCATCATCACTGTTTGTTGTGTAGTATTGTGTGTGTTAATAGTGTGTGGCATGTGTGTGTGTCGTAGGAGCATGTGTCATAACAATATGTGTCATACAAACATGTGTCGTAGGAACACGTGTTGCAGGGGGTGTTGTAGGAGCATGTCTGACAGAAGCATGTGTCATAGCAGAGTTTGTCACGGACAAGTGTGTGTCATAGGTCCATGTTTCATAGGTGTGCATGCCATATGTATGTGTGTGTCACAGGAGCGGGTGACATAGGCATGTGCAAAGGTGGATTGATTGTCATAGGAACATGTGTTATAGGAGCGTGTATTTCATAGGAGTGTGTGTCATAGGAGTATATGCTGTAGGAGCAGATTCCGAAGGAGCATGTGGCGTAACAGTGTGTGTCATTACAGTCTGTGTCAAAGGAGTGTGTGCGCTAGGAGTACATTTCAAAGGAGCATGTGTCATAGGAGTGCTTGTTGTAGGAGCATGTGCTATAGGAGCATGCACAGTAAAGTATGTTTGATTGGACAATGTGTTGAATGAGCATGTGTTGTAGGAGCATGTGTCATAGGAGCATGTGCTGATGGAGCACATGTCGTAGGCACTTGCTTAGTAAGAGTGTTTCCTCGGAGCGTGTTTTGAGGGAATATGTGTCAAAGTTGCGTAGTAAAAGTATGTATTGTTATAGCATGTGTCATCAGAGTGGGTATGCGAGAATATGTCATAGAACTGTATTTTGTAGGAGTGTGTGTCATAGGAGAATGTGTACAGACTGGGAAACTCATACGCTTCTGTGTAAAGTTTTTAACAAAGATGCACATTCCTTACATCTATCGAAAATAGTGTGTGTATTGTACATATTCACATATTCTACATGTACATGTACATTTTGTGTAGAAGCAGTACATTTATTCTGAGCATGTGTAATGTACATAATATTGTTCTAGGTCAAAAGACCTTTTAATAAAAAATTATTTTAAAAAAACGATTTAGAAAGACTACTCTGAATACGCTCATGGCAGTCTTTCTAAATCAGTACTGTCACACCCCTGCCACACATGAGTGCTCGCAGGGGCTGATAGGCTGTCCAAGATGGGCAGGGGAAGACTGGTTACAGGGGTTCGGTAGTGAAACCCCCAATTTCCAATGGCAGAAGGGGGAGGAATTCAAGTATTTAGAGTATTTAAGGCCGCCCAAAATCTGCTGAAAAAAATCAGTCTTTTTTTGGTGCGACCTTTAATATTCAAGCTAATGACATACAACCCATAATATACATCTATATGAATTAATTGTGTAAAAGCTGTATATTGATTTTCATCATGTGTAATGTACATATTCTAAAGGTAAAGACAGTTCCAGAGTTTTGGAGCCTGGACAGCAAAAACATGAAAAGATGAGGAGCATGGAATTGGAGGATCGCAGTGGCCTCAAGGTTCGGTGAATCTTGACATGGGATTGTAGGTAGTTGAGCCATCATCATGTACAGCTCTATTGTATTTATATTTGTGTTTATTTAGTGCTTTCAACAAAGTTCTTTAAAAAGTTAAAAACAAACAGTAAAATAAATGACAATGATGCAAACAATCAAATTAATCTATGGAAAGAAAGGGAAGAAGGCGAGCTTTTAGTTGAGGATGAAAAATGTTATAGGTATAAGAGGCACACGTAGGAAACAGAGGAATATTTCTGTTCTTAGGAGCAAGAAAGGAAAAAGAACAGAAACGTCAGGAAGCACAAGGTGGTTTAGGAACAGAAAGAAGAAATAGAGATTCAGAACTTAAAGAGTGAGAAGGAGAATAAAAAGAGACCATAGAGCAAAGACAAGAAGGGGCCAAGCCATATAGAGCTTTGTAGATGAAACTGAGGAAATGAAAAGTAAGATAAATATGAAAAGAAAGCACAGAAGCAGAACTAAGAGTGGGAGTTTCAGAAGAATGCAAAGGTTGCTGAAAGAAAAGGCAAATACTGGAATTTAACACAGATCATAAAGGAGGGAGATAAGCCTTACGAAGGCCAAAAAACATACTGAGCAATAGTTAAGATGAGAAAAAACCATGAATCTTGGTTTTCTGAAACAAAAGAAAAGTCTGATTGTGCCAGAAATTATAGAGATGAAAACCAGCAGTACGAGCAGTATTAAAAATATGATGGGAAAAAGAAAGAAAATGGTCAAAGACAATGCCATGATTCTGATCCGAGTAAGAAAATGAAATAATGGGGGAAAGAGAAGACCAGAAGTGGGGGTAACAGCGGAAGGAGAGGAAGAGGGAAAGAAACGTTGCAGGCATCTGGAAGCCATTTATCACTTGATCACAAGCAAGCAAGAAGAGACTGTATTATGAAGAGAAGAAAGAAATACAGACAAAGAGAAAATGATCTGAGAATCATCAGCATAGAAGTGACAAGACAAAGTAGATGAAGAAATAAGACCAAAGGAATAGTGTATAAAGAGAAAAGAAGAGGCCCTATAACAGAACCCTGTGGAAGCCCATAGAGAAGTGGATAGGATGAAGAGAGCTGACCAGCCCAAGAGACAGAATATATGCGGTCAGAGAGATGAGAGTTAAACCACTTGAGAGCAGAGCCAGATAGTCCAAATGTTGATAAAGAAGAAGGTACAATAGTTTGATGGACAGTATCAAAAGCAGCTAAAAGGTCAAGTATGATAAGAATGGAAGATAGCCTATTGTGTCTAGCAGAAAGTAGACACTTAGAAATGTGCAGTAAACCAGATCTAGTGGAGTGTGCAGGATAAAACCTAGATTGTAGTGGAGGAAGAAGAGAGTGAAGATGAAGTAAAAAAGAAACTCGGGCATGTACTACTTGTTCAAGAGGTCTAGATAGAAAGCGAAGCAAATAGATAGGATGAACATTTACGGGAAGAGAGAGATCAGTGTGGATTTCTTAAGAATAGGACTAATGACAGGATATTTAAAGGAAGATGGTAATGTAGCAGATGTAAGAGACAAGTTTAAGAAAGCAGTAAGATATGAAATTAGAGGAGAATATATAGAGGAAAAAAAGACAGAGGGAATCGGATCCAAGGGGGATACAGTAGGGTGAGCTCTAGCCAAGAATAAAGAAGTGTCCGAATCATATAAAAGAGAACAATAATAGAGTGAGGAGGAAAACACTAGGAAAGGAAGAAATAGCAGAAGGGGAGAAAAAGGAGGGCCAGAAGAATGAAAAGATGAACAAAGCAAAGTTACTTTAGAAGTAAAGAAATCAGCAAAGTAAGTAGCCAAAAGAGGAGAAGCAAGAGAATGTTCAAGAGGATGAGGAGATAGTTGAAAGAGATGTCAAGGATTATGAGAAAAAGAAAGAGTAAGGGGGGACAAATATTGTTTCTTTACAGCCAAGAGAGAAGAATCACAATAGGAATCAGGTGAAGATAAAGTATGCAGATGTTTGAGAGAGCAAGATTCTTTCCAATGACATTCGGCCTTAGCAAGGCCAACCAAAGGGAATGCAGTCCAGAAGAAAGCCAGGGCTGAGATAGTTTTTACAAGGAGGAAAAAGAATGAGAGGGGCGTAGGAGATTGGGTGTTGAAGACAAAGCAGTGTTGAAATAAGTTGAAGCAGAGTCAACAGAATGAGAAGAGAATTGATGCTAAGGAGAGTTTTTAGAAGAAAGAGAAGAAAAAGGTAGTAGAATTGAAAGAATGAAGATCACAACGTAAAACAGATTCTCAGAATGCGGTGTATCAGGAGCAAAGTCCTCACCTGAGGCTTCTTGTGTGCCCTTGCATAGTAGATCCTTTCTCTTCTTTTCCTTTGGCTCATTTACGGTCTTTCTTCCAGAGAAGAGATAGGGTCTGTCTCCCTTGGAGGTCACTATGCCCGGTTGGGAGACAACCTCGGTGTGGTGGACCCTCAGGAGGCAGCCCTGAAGGGGGAAAAAGCTTTGCAGAACAAAAAGAAAACAAGTCCTTCCAGCAGTCCTTAGGACGTTGATGTATGGTGACTAATACAGGAATCCTCAAAATGGAAAGAATGAAGGCAGCACTCGTAGGACACCAGTTAGCAGAAGTGGGAGAAAAGCAAAGGCAAGCCAAGGTGTGGTGAAGCACCAAGAATACAAAGAGACTGCAGTGGAGGGGAAAAGCAGGGAAGGAGGCAAAGGAGGAGGCAGGCGAAGTGAAAGGCTAGGAAAGGAGTTGGAGTACTCACAAGCAGCGTCTATCACGGCAGGAAATGCAAGGGTTGCAACATTCCAAGCTGCAGCGTTGTATAGTTGATATAGGCGGTGGCCATCTTGGAAAAGACTAGGCTGCTGGTCTTGCTTGCGGTGTGACCGTGATGGAACCAACCCAGAAGTAAGCCACCAGCGTCTCCAGATGCTACACTGCCACGCCATAACAGAGATATAGAAGACAAAGAACTGAAGGAAGAATCAGGCAAAATGAAAGTAAAACATTATCAGATAGATAAGTGGGCTGACCAACCACAGCAGTATCTGGAGAAAAAGCTTAAGTCAAGTGAAGAACCCAACATATGAGAAGGAGGTGCAGAGAGCTGAGTTAAGTTGAACAAGGCAAGAAGAGGAAACAGAGGTTAGGAGGGATGAAAGCTGAAGACTAAAGTCACCAGGAAGTATGAATGGAGAGGGAAGTAGAAGTTGGGTAGATAGAAGAGAGTCAAGAGCAGCTAGGAAGGATGAAAGAAGACCAGAAGGACAATAAAGAATGAGAAAAGCAATTGAGTGAGGATAAGAAATTGAGCAAAGTGATATTCAAATGATGGGAAAGAAGTAAGCATAATAAGTGAAGCAAGAGATCAAGAATAATGAAAAAGAATGCCAGATCCACCCCCCTGCCATGAATGTGAGGGGAGTGTGTAAAATTAGTAGAGGATGTACGGAAAGAAGCGGGGGTAACAGTATTGTCAGGTGTAGTCCATGTCTCAGTGGGAAATAAACCAGCAGAGTTGTTTCATTGGATGTGCAAAGTGAATGTAAGAGCTGAGGTTAAAGCATGTTCCTACTCTTTTGTTCTAGATGGATTTAACTTTGGCTACAGAGGTTTGGGGTAACCCAATATAGATGGATTTTGTACAGTCTAGCTGGGAGAGGCAAAGTGTTCTTAAGAGAGATGGGTTATTGGAATTGAGTGGTTAATGTTGAGAGCAGTGGTAGTGATGGCTTAGAGAAAGTCAAATGTGTGGTATGCTAAATGTTGGAAGTTTCAATTCAGGTTATGTGATTCAAGGCCCCTTGACCTCTTCATCTGTCTGTCCTGTGCTAAATTAGGACACTTTTTCTATTGGCGGTGAAGATGAGAAGTAGCAGATATGCCAGCTCTCTGTTGTTGCTGTGATGACCTCCTGTGTACTGCAGACTCTTGCAGTGTTTCAGGGGGACTACAAACCTTGGTCTCTGGAATTTACTTGAGTTCAATGTGTGGAAGTTCAGTAGGTCTGACCACCAGAGGCCTGGTGACTTGCTGCATGTTGTTCACCTCTCCCCTTTCACTAATTAAAGCTCAAATTGTAAGACTTCTTCTAACATGGGATCAGCTATTAGACCTGAAGGGAGCAGCCTGAGGGATCCCAGAACAGCACCTGCAGACTTGAGGAGTCTCTTTCAGGTGATGCTGAAAGTACAACAGAGGAAAATAGAGTTTGTGAATAGTAGCCTAAGAGGGGCCTCTGTGACAGCATCCCTGTGAGATGCTGCAGACCTACATCTTGCACCTAGCAGAAAGAGGAGTAAATCCCCTGGAGAAGTAGGCACTCCCATGATCTTGTCCAGGCAAGGTGTTCCTGTATGAAGGCCACTGTTGGATTCACTGGAACATATATATATATATATATATGGAAAAACAAATGTCAGCCCCTAGACTGCGCTCTGCCTCATTATTGAGCTGGTGCTATTGTGCTAGAGCGGACTGGGCTCTAAACATTACAAAAAGGTGTCAGGAAAAAGGTGCAGGTAGACTGATGAATAACACCTCCAACTTTAGCCAAAAACTTGCCCAAGCATTCACAACCATATACTAAGTTAAAAAATTATATTCCTTTATTGTATCAAAAAGTAGTGCAAAACATCATAAAAAAGCATACAAGGCAATACCTGGTCAGACCAGGCATAAGGCACCACTCACCCCAACGGGTGGAAAAACGCCACGCGTTCTGCTCGACTCGCGAGCTTCCTCAGGCTTGTAGTTGTTCCGAACTAGTGTGTTCTCGTGTTTATATTGACTCATAGGCCATGTCATGTGTTTCTCCCATTTGTTGCTCACGTGTCACATGATGCACTGTTCAAATTTCACTACGAAGAACTCTATGGTTCTATATGTCGGAAAATCCGCCATCTAGGAGTGGCTAAGGTCTAATAGACCATAGGATAAAGTCTATAAAAATAAAATGCTAAAAGATTATTTGAAATAGAACTAGCGCGTGTGGATAGCAAACACAGGGGGAGCCAAACATGACATGCCTGAGCGAGAATTAATTTATATCAACTTAATGACGAGATCTCGCGCCATTGCGCAGTTACAATATGTGTTGCCTCACTGCGGGAGAAAAAATTCTCCGCGGCGTGGCAAACAATCCGCATGAAGGGGTGAGTACAGAAAAAACGAATGCAGCGGCTACAGCCCAATATCAGTAATGCCAGCCTACACAATGCACAGGAGAGAGGGAATCTTTGTCTAAGAAGCAAGTATGCTAACTGAATGACGGGTGAGGCGTAGTGCATGTTGGACCTACTAGTCTCTTACTCGCCAGAAGTATGCAAGCGCAGTCTAGGGGCTGACAATTGTTTTCCCATTTAATAGTTACTGCAGCCGCCTCCCGTGGTATACAAATGGACAATACACAGTGACCTTCACTGCATTATAACAATCACGGTTGAGCGTCCCTCTAATGTTGCAACTGTAAGGAGAGAGCCATTTTTTATGCTACTCCCCTTCACATTATTGAGGGGCAGACCACCTGAGAGAGCCACCACAGAAGTCTGTGTGTAGAGCAAGGACAAGATTAAGACATTTATTCAACTATTATCTGTTTTACCACCCAGTTTTTTACTAAGTTTATAGTGCAACACTATAGCATACATTTGAGGTACCACTAATGAATAGTGGAACCTTAGAAATGGCAGACCAGGTAGAGGCAAAACGAATAGCGGCAGCGCTAATCTTGTTTGATCAAGACAAAATTACAACTGGCACTTCTGATGACAACAGTCTACCAGCAAGTCTTACAGTGCAGCAGAAACTTGACAAATTGGAAAGGATAAAGAAAAAGGAGATCTCTAAATGGTGGGAAGCCATGACCCTACAGATGTACTTAGAAGTACAGCGGATACCGAAGGGATTAAGAATTCTCACAATACCCACATTTGAAGATATGGATCCGCAATTAATAGAAGAATGGACAACCCACACAAATATTTGCTCATTTCGAATATTGAAAGCCTGATAAAATACGCCAATGTAGATAGAACTAAACTAATGAAAGAAATAGAAACTATGGAAGAACTATTATTCACCTCAGAAGATGGAGATGAGTGCAAAAGGCGTATGACAAGACTGGAAGAGAATCTAGAAAGATTTGAAGGTGAATTAAGAACAAGAAAGCAGCTCAAATTCAAAAGAGACAGGCTGGATTATGAGCAAGGAAGAATATACACCTTTGCCAAAAGATTTGATGGGCCCATCAAAGCAAGGATGGAACAAAAAAATCCCCCTACGAAACAAAATGAAGCAACAGTAGAGGACCCCAGCAGTTCAGAAATTGATCTTTCAGATTCTGATGGAGCACAATCAGCAAGAAAGCTGAACTTTTTAGACAAATTCAAGCTGCTCCATATGGACAGCAGAATGGACAAAAGAGGACGAGGCCAATCAACCAGTCGAGGAAGAGGATCAAGAGGAAAGACAGGAAGAGGACAACCAGGCGGGGTAGCCGGGCAAAGCGGAGAGGATCCAATTGGAAGGGCCACAAGATCTGGGAACAAACAGAGGGGGAGACCGAGAGGCAAGATTCTGAACAATTAAAAATATTCAACATTTCAGCCAGAAGCCTCACCCAGAAGGAAACATCAGTCCTATCATTAGGACTATCTTATAGCCCAACACACGCCTATGACTATACATCTGCCAGAATAGATCTTTTCAAATTTGTTCGAAAACTGAAACTCACCAAGTTTTTCTCCACACAAGTTGGGCACAAAACACGGAAAAAAGCCTCTGACACAGAAACTGCCTCCATTTTATCTGAGAAAGATCTGGCTACCTTAATCTGTACAGATGAACTGCAGTCTAATCCTAATTCTAATTCTAATCCTAACTCTGTTGATATACACACAGTAACTATGGACGACAACATACTGGCAGAGCGATATGGTATTAACACCAACCTGACTTGTTTTAGTAAATTCAAGCCAAAATCAGTTTTCTGCCCCAATATTGAATGCTGTCCTATAGATGTGTTTGAGAAACTGGTGATGAAAGATCTCAAAGGTCTTTGTCGACGTGGGGTTTAAAAATCTCAATCCCACACAAACAAAGGCCCTGGAAACATTGAAAAATGATCACAACATAGTCATTAGACCCTCGGATAAAGGAGGGAGCATAGTTGTCATGGACAGTAGCAGCTATGTCAAAGAAGCAAACAGACAACTAAATGACACTTCCTGTTATGAACTGGCGGACAAATCGATTTTAGGGATCACCAACAGGGAATATTACAAATTGCTGTTCCATTGGTGTGAAGAAGAGTTGCTAAATGATGATGAATTCCACTTCTTGAAGAATGCTCATCCAATAACTCCTCTAATCTATTTTAACCCTAAAATTCACAAAACCCTACTAGACCCTCCAGGACGCCCAATAGTGTCCTCAATTGGCAGCCTTCTGGAAAATACCTCAAAGTTCCTTGATCACTTCCTCCAGCCATTTGTGCTTAGCCTAAACTCTTACATTCGGGACACATCAGACCTCCTGTCAAAATTAAATGAGGTCAATTGGGAGCCTAACTATTTTCTTGTCTCCTTTGATGTTGTGTCCCTCTACACGTCTATACAGCACCCACATGGTTTAAATGCATGCCGTTACTTCCTGCAAAGGAGATCTGTTAGCTATCGTCAACATAATAAGATGCTGCTAGACATGCTGAAATTCTGCCTGGAACATAATTTCTTCTTCTATAATGATGTCATTTATAGACAAACCCAGGTCACAGCAATGGGGTCATGCATGGCGTCGACCTACGCCAATCATTACATGGACTGGTGGGAAACGACAGTGGCATGGAGTGAGGAGCTGGAAGAGTTTACCAAACATATAGTTGTGTGGTATCGATTTATCGATGATTTGTTCCTGATATGGGATGGAACACAAAAAGAGTTAGAGAAGTACATCATTATTCTGAACTCAGACACATTAAATTTGAAGCTAACTAGCACCATCAGCAAAAACACACTGGTATTTTTGGATGTCTTTTTGCAAATTGAGCAAAATCGATTTATTACCACCTTGTATAGGAAAGACACCAGTTGTATAGTGCTGAGAGAGAGGGAGAAATATGAGGTATCCCTAAAGGAAGAGATACCTTTATGCTATGTCTTTCAGCTCATATATTCTTAGACGATTGGGTACTCTTAGAGACAGAGAGATCTCTGCTCGCTATCTCTCCCGCATCGTAGTGTTTTTAGAATAGTAACAACAACCTTTTTAGATAAATTTACCTATTTGGACACTTGTCCGATTATTTCGAAAACATGCTGATTTAATTTTGCACTTGCATTCTGTCAATGCACTGAGTTTTTATCAATCCATAGCATTGTACCACTCCATATGTAATGAGAGGCGTCTATATTCCTGTCTGAAATTGGCTTCTATCCCCAGTATATGCACTTGCATACTTCTGGCGAGTAAGAGACTAGTAGGTCCAACATGCACTACGCCTCACCCGTCATTCAGTTAGCATACTTGCTTCTTAGACAAAGATTCCCTCTCTCTCGTGCATTGTGTAGGCTGGCATTACTGATATTGGGCTGTAGCCGCTGCATTCATTTTTTCTGTACTCCCCCCTTCATGCGGATTGTTTGCCACGCCGCAGAGAATTTTTTCTCGCGCGGTGAGGCAACACATATTGTAACTGCGCACTGGCACGATATCTCTTCATTAAATTGATATAAATTAATTCTCGCTCAGGCATGTCATGTTTGACTCCCCCTGTGTTTGCTATACACACGCGCTAGTTCTATTTCAAATAATCTAGTAGCATTTTATTTTTATAGACTTTATCCTATGGTCTATTAGACCTTAGCCACTCCTAGATGGTGGATTTTCCGACATATAGAACCATAGAGTTATTCGTAGTGAAATTTGAACAGTGCATCATGTGACGCGTGAGCAACAAATGGGAGAAACACATGACATGGCCTATGAGTTAATATAAACACGAGAACACACTAGTTGGGAACAACTACAAGCCTGAGGAAGCTCGCGAGTGGAGCGGAACGCGTGGCGTTTTTCAACCCGTTGGGGTGAGTGGTGCCTTATGCCTGGTCTGACCAGGTATTGCCTTGTATGCTTTTTATGATGTTTTGCACTACTTTTTGATACAATAAAGGAATATCATTTTTAACTTAGTATATGGTCGTGAGTGCTTGGGCAAGTTTTTGGCTAAAGTTGGAGGTGTTATTCATCTGTCTACCTGCACCTTTTTCCTGACACCTTTTTGTATATATATATATATATATATATATATATATATATATATATATATATATATATATATATATATATATATATATTACATGGCCACGGTAGTGGCCATGTAGTTATGGTTCAGTTGCTGTTTCCATAGGAAGAGCACTTTTTGGTCGGCTTATAACTTCGCTCCCCCTGGACAAATCCTCACCAAACTTTGCAAAAAAAGTATATGGCCCACTCTGAATCATTTTGCAAAGTTTGGTGAGGATTTGTCCGGGGGGGGCAAAGTTATAGGGGGGTCCCAAAACTTTTTTTTTCCCATAGACTGAATGGGGAAAAAACTTTGCTCGCGCCTACAGCCCAAACCGCTGGACGGATTTTCACCTAATTTGGACCAGGAACAGCGACTTGGTCCCGAAAGTGTGCTTTTGCAAATCTGGTGAATATCCGTCCAGTAGTTTTTTTTTAAAATGACCAAAATGTAGGTCACAGGTCACCAAAAATTAGTAATATCTGTGGTCGGTCCATGGACAGACTGCCCTGTTCGCTCCCCAGACAGAACGGGGATTGGGTGAGCGGCTTGCGTGATGTCCGCGGACATCTGACGTGCCCTCCATTGGCTGCGGTGAAGCTTGCAGTGCGTCATATTTTGAGAGACGCCCGCCATCTTTGTTTGTCGTTTGAGGAGCGGGATCTGCAGCCTGCATTCTAAGCTTAGGCCCCGTGTCTTCCTCCCGTTCCCCCACGCCATCTCATGCCCCGTGTCTCCCTTCTGTTCCTCCACCCCCGCTCATGCCATCGCCACACAGGGGCCTGCGGAGGTCCGAGGAACGGGATCTGCGGCCTGCACACTGTAAGCTCAGGCCCCGTGTCTTCCTCCCGTTCCCCCACCCCATCTCATGCCCCATGTCTCCCTTCTGTTCCTCCACCCCCGCTCACGCCATCGCCACACAGGGGCCTGCGGAGGTCCGAGGAACGGGATCTGCGGCCTGCACACTGTAAGCTCAGGGCCCCGTGTCTTCCTCCCGTTCCCCCACCCCCCACTCATGCCAGTGTCTCCCCTGTTCCCCCCACACCCTGCTCATGCCTTGTGTCTCCCTCCTTCCCATTCCCCCCCACCCCCCTGCTCATGCCCCGTGTCTGTCTTCTTTCCCCTCCACCCCCTGCTCATGCCCCATGTCTTTCTTCTTTCCCTCCCAGCCACCGCTCATGCCCTGTGTCTCTCCTGTTCAGCCCACCCCCCTCTCATGCCCTGTGTCTGCCCTGTTCCTCCCACCCCCCGCTCATGACCTGTGTCTCCCTCGTGTTATCCCCCATCCCGCTCATGCCCGTGTCTCCCTTCTGTTACCCCCACCCCCGCTCATGCCACATGTCTGCCCTGTTCCCCTCATCCCCGCTAATGCCCCGTGTCTCCCTCGTGTTCCCCCCACCCCCACTAATGCCCCGTGTCTCACTCGTGTTCCCCCCACCCCCGCTCATGCCCCGTGTCTCCTTAGTGTTCCCCCCACCCCTGCTCATGCCCCGTGTCTCCCTCCGTTTCCCCCACCCCTGCTCATGCCCCGTGTCTCCCTCCTTTTCCCCCACCCCCGCTCATGCCCTGTGTCTCCCATGTTCCCCCCACCCCCCGGTCATGCCCCGTGTCTCCCATGTTCCCCCACCCCCCGCTCATGCCCCGTGTCTCCCATGTTGCCCCCACACCCCACTCATGCCCCGTGTCTCCCCTGTTCCCCCAAGCCCCGCTGATGCCCCATGTCTCCCATGTTCCCCCCACCCCCTGCTCATGCCCCGTGTCTCCCCTGTTCCCCCCACCCCCGCTCATGCCCCATGTCTCCCCTGTTCCCCCCCACCCCCCGCTCATGCCCCGTGTCTCCCCTGTTCCCCCCACCTCCCGCTCATGCCGTGTGTCTCCCTCCCGTTCCACCCCACCCCCCGCTCATGCCCCGTGTCTCTCTTCTTTCTCCCTCCACCCCCCGCTCATGCCCCGTGCCTCTCTTCTTCCCCCCCACCACCCGCTCATGCCCCGTGTCTCTCTTCTTTCCCCCCACCCCCCGCTCATGCCCCGTGTCTCTCTTGTTTCCCCCCACCCCCGCTCATGCCCCATGCCTCCCCTGTTCCCCCCCCACCCCCAGCTCATGCCCCATGTCTCCCTCCCGTTACCACCCCACCCCCCTCATGCCCCGTGTCTCTCCTGTTCCCCCACCCCCCGCTCATGCCCCGTGTTTCCCTCCTTTTCCCCCACCCCCGCTCATGCCCCGTGTCTCCCATGTTCCCCCCACACCCCGCTCATGCCCCGTGTCTCGCTTGTTCCCCCCACCTCCTGCTCATGCCCCGTGTCACCCTCCTTTTCCCCAACCCCCGCTCATACCCCGTGTCTCCCTCGTGTTATCCCCCACCCCAGCTCATGCCCCGTGTCTCCCTTCTTCCCCCCGCCCCCTGCTCATGCCCCGTGTCTCCCTCCTGTATCCCCCACCCCCCGCTCATGCCCCGTGTATGCCCTGTTCCCCCCACCCCCTGCTCATGCCCCATGTCTCCCTCGTGTTATCCCCCACCCCCTCTCATGCCCCGTGTCTCCCTCGTGTACCCCCCACCCCCCGCTCATGCCCCGTGTCTCCCTTGTGTTACCCCCACCCCTGCTCATGTCCCATGTCTCCCTCGTGTACCCCCCCACCCCCGCTCATGCCCCGTGTCTCACTCATGTTCCCCCCACCCCCCGCTCATGCCCTGTGTCTCCCTCGTGTACCCCCACCCCCCGCTCATGCCCCGTGTCTCACTCGTGTTCCCACCATCCCCCGCTCATGCCCCATGTCTCCCTCGTGTTCCCCCCACCCCCGCTCATGCCCCTTGTCTCCCTCGTGTACCCGCCACCCTCAGTTCATGCCCCGTGTCTCCCTTGTGTTACCCCCCACTCCCCGCTCTTGCCCCGTGTCTCCCTCGTGTAACCCCCACCCCCTGCTCATGCCCCGTGTCTCCCTCGTGTTACCCCACCCCCTGCTCATGCCCATGTCTCCCTTGTGTTACCCCCCACCCCCGTTCATGCCCCGTGTCTCCCTTGTGTACCCCCCACCCCCAGCTCATGCCCCGTGTCTCCCTCGTGTTACCCCCACCCCCTGCTCATGCCCCGTGTCTCCTTCGTGTATCCCCCCAACCCCCGCTCATGGCCCGTGTCTCCTTCGTGTTTCCCCCACCCCCCTGCTCATGCCCCGCCGTGTCTCCCTCGTGTACCCCCCACTCATGCCCCGTGTCTCCCTTGTGTTCCCCCCACCCCCGCTCATGCCCCATGTCTCCCTCCTGTTCCCCCCACCCCCGCTCATGCCCCGTGTCTCCCTTCTGTTACCTCCCACCCCCGCTCATGCCCTGTGTCTCTCTCCTGTTCCCCCAACCCCCGCTCATGCCCTGTGTCTCTCCCCTTTTCCCCCAACCCCCGCTCATACCCCGTGTCTCCCTCATGTTATCCCCACCCCAGCTCATGCCCCGTGTCTCCCTTCTTCCCCCCACCCCCTGCTCATGCCCCGTGTCTCCCTCCTGTATCCCCCACCCCCCGCACATGCCCCGTGTCTGCCCTGTTCCCCCACCCCCTGCTCATGCCCCGTGTCTCCCTCGTGTTATCCCCCACCCCCTCTCATGCCCCGTGTCTCCCTCGTGTACCCCCCACCCCCTGCTCATGCCCCGTGTCTCCCTTGTGTTACCCCCACCCCTGCTCATGTCCCGTGTCTCCCTCGTGTACCACCCACCCCCGCTCATGCCTCGTGTCTCACTCGTGTTCCCCCCACCCCCCGCTCATGCCCTGTGTCTCCCTCGTGTACCCCCACCCCCCGCTCATGCCCTGTGTCTCCCTCGTTTACCCCCCACCCCCAGCTCATGCCCCGTGTTACCCCACCCCCTGCTCATGCCCCATGTCTCCCTTGTGTTACCCCCCACCCCCCGTTCATGCCCCGTGTCTCCCTTGTGTACCCCCAACCCCCCGCTCATGCCCAGTGTCTCCCTCGTGTTACCCCAACCCCCGCTCATGGCCCGTGTCTCCTTCATGTTTCCCCCACCCCCCGCTCATGCCCCGCCATGTCTCCCTCGTGTACCCCCCACCCCCCACTCATGCCCCGTGTCTCCCTTGTGTTCCCCCCACCCCCGCTCATGCCCCATGTCTCCCTCCTGTTCCCCCACCCCCGCCCATGCCCCGTGTCTCCCTTCTGTTACCCCCCACCCCCGCTCATGCCCTGTGTCTCTCTCCTGTTCCCCCACCCCCCGCTCATGCCCTGTGTCTATCCCCTGTTCCCCCGCTCATGCCCCGTGTCTCTCCCCTGTTCCCCCTGCTCATGCCCCGTGTCTCTCCCCTGTTCCCTCCACCCCCTGCTCATGCCCCGTGTCTCCCTCCTGTTCCCCGCACCCCCGCTCATGCCCCATGTTTACTCCCCTGTTCACCCCACTCCCCGCTCATGCCCTGTGTCTCCCTCCTTTTCCCACCACCCCCCCGCTCATGCCCCGTTTCTCCCCTGTTCCCCCCACCCCCTGCTCATGCCCCGTGTCTCCCTCCTTTCCCCCCCACACCCTGCTCATGCCCCGTGTCTCCCTCCTTTTCCCCCATCCCCCACTCATGCCCTGTGTCCCCCTCCCATTCCCCCACACCTCCTGCTCATGCCCTGTGTCTCCCCTGTTCCCCCCCACTCCCCGCTCATGCCCTGTGTCTCCCTCCCATTCCCCCACACCTCCCGCTCATGCCCTGTGTCTCCCCTGTTCCCTCCCACCCCCCGCTCATGCCCTGTGTCTCCCCTGTTCCCCCCACCCCCGCTCATGCCCCGTGTCTCCACTGTTCTCCCCCACCCCCCACTCATGCCCCGTGTCTCCCTCCTTCCCCCACCTCCTGCTCATGCCCCATGTCTCCCTCCTGTTCCCACCCACCCCCGCTCATGCCACGTGTCTCCCCTGTTACCCCCCACCCCCTGCTCATGCCCCGTGTCTCCCTCCTGTTCCCCCCACCCCCGCTCTTGCTCCGTGTCTCCCTCGTGTTCCCCCCACACCCGCTCATGCCCTGTGTTCCCACCACCCCTGCTCATGCCCTGTGTCTCCCTCCTTTTACCCCCACCCCCCGCTCATGCCCCGTGTCTCCCTCCTGTTCCCCCAACCCCGCTCATGCCCCTTGTCTCCCCTGTTACCCCCAACCCCCGCTCATGCCCCGTGTCTCCCCTTTTCCCCCCACCCCCCACTCATGCCCCATGTGTCCCTGGTTCCCCCACCCCCCGCTCATGCCCTGTGTCTCCCCTGTTCCTCCCCACCCCCCGCTCATGCCCCATATCTCCCCTCATCTCCCGCTCATGCCCCGTGTCTCCCCTGTTCCCCCACCCATGCTCCGGGTATCCCTCCTTTCCCCCCACCGCCCGCTCATGCCCCGTGTCTCCTCTGTTCCCCCTCACCCCCTGCTCATGCCCCGTGTCTCCCTCCCGTACCCCCCGCTCATGCCCCGTGTCTCCCCTGTTCTCCCCCACCCCCCGCTTATGCCCCATGTCTCCCCTCACCCCCAGCTCATGCCCCGTGTCTCCCCTGTTCCCCCCACCCATGCACCATGTATCCCTCCTTTCCCCCCACCCCCCACTCATGCCCTGTGTCTCCTCTGTTCCCCCCAACCCCCGCTCATGCCCCGTGTCTCCCTCCCATTCCCCCTCCACCCCCCTCTCATGCCCTGTGTCTCCCCTGTTCCTCCTCACCCCCCGCTCATGCCCCTTGTCTCCCCTGTTACCCCCACCCCCTGCTCATGCCCCGTGTCTCCCTCCTGTTCCCCCCAACCCCCGCTCATGCCCCGTGTCTCCCCTGTTCCCCCCACCCCCCACTCATGCCCCGTGTGTCCCCGGTTCCCCCACCCCCCGCTCATGCCCTGTGTCTCCCCTGTTCCTCCCCACCCCCCGCTCATGCCCCATATCTCCCCTCATCTCCCGCTCATGCCTCGTGTCTCCCCTGTTCCCCCCCACCCATGCTCCGGGTATCCCTCCTTTTCCCCCCACCGCCCGCTCATGCCCCGTGTCTCCTCTGTTCCCCCCCACCCCCTGCTCATGCCCCGTGTCTCCCTCCCATACCCCCCACCCCCGCTCATGCCCCGTGTCTCCCCTGTTGTCCCCCACCCCCCGCTCATGCCCCATGTCTCCCCTCACCCCCAGTTCATGCCCCGTGTCTCCCCTGTTCACCCCACCCATGCACCGTATATCCCTCCTTTTTCCCCCCCACCCCCCACTCATGCCCTGTGTCTCCCCTGTTCCCCCCAACCCCCGCTCATGGCCCGTGTCTCCCTCCCATTCCCCCTCCACCCCCCTCTCATGCCCTGTGTCTCCCCTGTTCCTCCTCACCCCCCGCTCATGCCCCTTGTCTCCCCTGTTACCCCCACCCCCTGCTCATGCCCCGTGTCTCCCTCCTGTTCCCCCCAACCCCCGCTCATGCCCCGTGTCTCCCCTGTTCCCCCCACCCCCCACTCATGCCCCGTGTGTCCCCGGTTCCCCCACCCCCCGCTCATGCCCTGTGTCTCCCCTGTTCCTCCCCACCCCCCGCTCATGCCCCATATCTCCCCTCATCTCCCGCTCATGCCTCGTGTCTCCCCTGTTCCCCCCCACCCATGCTCCGGGTATCCCTCCTTTTCCCCCCACCGCCCGCTCATGCCCCGTGTCTCCTCTGTTCCCCCCCACCCCCTGCTCATGCCCCGTGTCTCCCTCCCATACCCCCCACCCCCGCTCATGCCCCGTGTCTCCCCTGTTGTCCCCCACCCCCCGCTCATGCCCCATGTCTCCCCTCACCCCCAGTTCATGCCCCGTGTCTCCCCTGTTCACCCCACCCATGCACCGTATATCCCTCCTTTTTCCCCCCCACCCCCCGCTCATGCCCTGTTTCTCCTCTGTTCCTCCCAAACCCCGCTCATGCCCCGTGTCTCCCTCCCATTCCCCCTCGACCCCCCGCTCATGCCCTGTGTCTCCCCTGTCCCTCCTCACCCCCCACTCATGCCTCATGTCCCCCCTCATCTCCCGCTCATGCCCCGTATCTCCCCTGTTCCCCCCCACCCATACCCCGTGTATCCCTCCTTTTCCCCCCACCCTCCGCTCATGCCCCGTGTCTCCTCTGTGCCCCCCTCCCCCTTCTCATGCCCCGTGTCTCCCTCCCTTTCCCCCCCACCCCCTGCTCATGCCCCGTGTCTCCCCTGTTCCCCCACCCATGCACTGTGTATCCCTCCTTTTCCCCCCACCCCCCGCTCATGCCCCGTGTCTCCTCTGTTCCCCCCACCCCCCGCTCATGCCCTGTGTCTCCCCTGTTCCCCCCCACCGCCGCTCATTACCCGTGTCACCCTTGTGTTACCCCCACCCCCCGTTCATGCCCCGTGTCTCCCTCCTGTTCCCACCCCCCGCTCATGCCCCATGTCTCTCCTGTTCCCCCCACCCCCCGCTCATGCCCCGTGGCTCCCCTGTTCCCCCCACCCCCGCTCATGCCCCGTGTCTCCCCTGTTCCCACCACCCCCGCTCATGCCCCATGTCTCCCCTGTTCCCCACACCCCCGCTCATGACCCGTGTCTTCCTCTTGTCCCCCCCTCCTGTGATGCCCCTTGTTGACCTCTTGTTCCCCACACCCCCCGCTGATGCCCTGTTGTGTTCTCTGTATACACTCCGCCTTCCCTTTCCATGGTGGCCATCTCGGTAAAAGAATTTCCTTCCTACACCGGGATGCCGCAGGCGTCCCGGTTTCGGAAGAAACATCTTTTTTTTACCGTCTGGGGTTCCCACTTTGAGGACCTCGGATGCTAGTGGTCTTCATCTATTGAAAAGGACATTATGGTTATGTTGCACTAACAAAAACCTATGAAATTCAGTAAAACAAAATGTTTTATGGGGACGTTATGGTTAAGTTGCACTAATAAAAACCTATGAAATTCAATGAAAAAACTTAGTTAAAGGGACGTTATGGTTAAGTTGCACTAATAAAAACCTATGAAATTCAATGAAAAAACTTTGATAGGGACGTTATGGTTAAGTTGCGCTACTAAAAACCTATGAAATTCAGTGAAAAAACTTTGTTAAAGGGACGTTATGGTTAAGTTGCGCTACTAAAAACCTATGAAATTCAGTGAAAAAAACTTTGTTAAAGGGACGTTATGGTTCCAAGTAAAACCGAAAAACCCTTGAAATTCGCCAGTTATGGTAAGCTAAGCAACCATAACTTGCGCCACCACCGTGCACTGCTAAGACTAACACCCAGGACATCAAAGATGACATCACAAATATCATTGATGACATCACTGATTACATCACATGTGCATTTACTTTTCATACAAGGGGTTGTGAATGTAATGTTGTCAAAAAAGTATCAGTGATTATCTGGAGATGTGTAATAAATTACATACTTCATCGCGCAATGTAGCGTTCTAAAGAACATTCCATTGCAGTGTTCTTTCTAGTACAGTAACCTTCTCATTCAGAAATGTAGGTATTGGCTGCAGCATACACCACAGCGGTGCTATATTTTTAATTTTCCAAAGTTATATAATAAAACGGTGAATGCTTCTGTATCAGACTTTTCCGTACTGTGAAACATGTACTAAGTAGCTAATAATGCATCACTTACTACATATTTCTACTAAAACACACAAAACATAAATAGACTACAATGCATACACATATGGGGCTTATATATGGAGAGTAAAGTAAGGAAACAAGAGGCAGTACCATTAGCAAATGTGTATAATCTACATGATTGTATTCACGCACAAAAATGATTGCTGAGTTTCAGGCCTGCTTCTACCCCTATATAAGTACATCATAATATGCGATTAAATTCTAAGGAAAGTAGTGTAAGAACATGTGAGAATAGCAATATCTATAAATGTAATACCTTTAGAAATGTAAGTTTCTGACTGTCAGTAAATAAAACACCTGGCCTAGATATGGCAGTGAACAAAAAGAAGGGGCTAGACATGTGATGTCATCAGTGATGTCATCAATGATATTCGTGATGTCATCTTTGATGTCCTGGGTGTTAGTCTTAGCAGTGCACGGTGGTGGCGTGAGTTATGGTTGCTTAGCTTACCATAACTGGCGAATTTCAAGGGTTTTTCGGTTTTACTTGGAACCATAACGTCCCTTTAACAAAGTTTTTTCACTGAATTTCATAGGTTTTTAGTAGCGCAACTTAACCATAATGTCCCTTTAACAAAGTTTTTTTTTCACTGAATATATATATGTATATATATATATACATATATATATATATATACATATGTGCTGAATAGAGATGACGAAGCTCCAATGGATCCCAGTGATGGGTTTGCAGCTTGCAGGAGATATTGTCCTCAACTCAAGCTCTAAAAAAAATGTTTACCAAGTGGAGCGAATGGTAACATCCCAGAAGGCAAAACTGAAGTCGAGGGTGACCCACTTTCCAAGTGCTGGAAAAAAAAAGATGCATCCTGTGTGTACTCAAATGAAAACTCTGGAAGGAAGACTGATTTATAGGGACGTTCAGGTTGAAATTCTGGACAGTGGTGTTCTTTCCGTTTTGTTGTATAATGTTACTTTCAATTAGCAGGCTGGATCCCCTTTACTTCGTGAATTTGCAAACTTCTAGCAGAAGGTGTCCTTCGTGTGACGTTTTGTGTCATTTCCATACAGGTTTAATTAAATGCTGTTCTTGTGTTCTGATGTTTCCACATACTCACTAACATGTATGTGAATTATTGTGTATCCTGTAAAGCTGTATAATATTGAGGAATGTACAGAATTATCATTGAATTATGTATTGGTGTGTTTTTAAGGGTTTTGCCTAAAATAAACCTGTTTTGATTTTGAATGTGATACTCATGATTTGCCCCCTGTGTATTCGAGGCCCTAGGCTTTGGTGGTTTTGATCTGTTGGGGAGGTTTTATGTGCCTCACACTCAGCATGGCTTGCTCTTATCTCACCTAGAGAGCTGGCTTTCTGGAATTCGTTTTGTGTCATCCTCAGCATATATGGGTTTGCCTGGTTTAAATGACTGTACTGAAGCACATACTGTTTATTCAAACTAATCATTAAAATAATACAGCATCACTGTGCAGCTGAAATGAGAAGACGTGGGTGGCACCTTTGGAAATGCTGCTATATAGAATGGATAAGACGTAACTTGGTGGTGGTACTCAGTCATGATACCGAAAGACAACCATCTAATTCAGTGTTTAATTGCCCGCCATCCAGCACTGGCCCCCACCTATGCCAGGACTGAAGTTTCATTAGTAAAATTAGCCAAGTACCTATTCCTAGAGTGTACGTGGAGTGTGTGTTGCTATATAAAACAACGACAACATTCATGCTTGTAATAGCACATAGAACTTTTTTGCTCTGCAAGAGGATATCCCCTGGCATGGGTGGGGCATAGTGGGAATGCTCCATTTTTAAAACCTAAGTTGAATTCGTTCACCTCAAAGAAGAATGTGTAGTGTGAGTAATAGTATCCTTTGGCGAATTCTTGTTATAATCTTCTTTTCTTGTATTTGAGAATATACCGTGGTGACGTCTGAGTTGTAATGCATGCTAATGTAGATGTGGCTGGCTCCATTTGTCTCCTGATTGTCCTCTGCTGAGTCAGCAGGACAAACGCTAGGTGACATTGCAGGCTGCCTTCTAACCTCATTGTGCAGAGTAGATGGGGACAGTCAAGTGGGGAACTATTAGCAGAATCAGTTGTATCAATTAACCAGCACTTTGTCAGCAGTATGTGGACGAATCTGAATCAGCCATTAGCTCACATGATACTGTGCTCATCAATAGGATCAATTAAATACCCATCAGGCAGACCACAGTGAACATATTGGGACAATTAACATGCAGTTAATCAGATGGATTGCGAGGTAATGCGAGATACCAATACAATCAATTAGCTGGAGGTAAAACAGGATGGGCACAGTCAATGGACAGTTAAGCAGTAGTCTATCAAGTACTGGGAGCTCGGTCAATAAGGGAGGTCAAAGGGCAGACTAGCAGGCTGTCTGTGAAAAACAAACAGGATCGATAATGAGCCTGGGACTAGGCTCTCTTGTCAATAACACATTCCAGGCGTTGTCCTCGCATCATTGCCAGATTTATCTTTATTTACAGAAGATTATAGACCCCAGACTCAAAATTCCACGTTCACATCCACTTCCTCACCACGCCCTGCACCGACTCCAATCCCCTCCCAACATAATAGCTTGCAGTTTGCTTCTAAGAACCTGCTTATTTTCCGGAATAAAATCCAAGGCCTGGTTCACAAGTTGCATATAGTTTTTCCCCTTCTGTAATGACTTGGCAGGCTGAAAAAGGATGGTCTGGAGGGTTGCCCAGAGCTGTGCCTTTGGTTATGATTTGTTCAAAACCTTACAGCCATCAACCTTTATTTTGCTAAAGTCACCCCGAGTGGGACGGGTATGCCCAGACGTGGCTTCCTGAGCCGGGCCTAGAGACCCAAGATACTCCTCACTGATGATGCCCAACAAGGCTGAAACATGCCTGGGGATGCTTGTGGTCTTGTGCAGAAGGGATGTGACCTAGCAATTCGGGCTGGACTGCCCCTTTTGGGGTTGGACCAAGTCTGAATTGCATATGGTTTCTCCCTTTCTGTAATGGCTTGGCAGGCTGAAAAATTATGGTCTGGAGGGTTGCCCAGAGCTGTGGCCGTGGTTATGATTTATTCAAAACCTTCCAGCCATCACCTTTCGTTTTGCTCACAAGGAATGAAGTGCATTCACTTCACCCAATGCAGAAGTGTAATCTACACAAGAGTAAAATGCAATAGAAACGTAAATCACGCAAACATTTGAGATTACGCTTTATAAATGATCTGCAATACACCTTATCATTGTTGTGAAATAAAATAATTCACACAAATAATTAACACCCAATAAGGGAAACCACCATAACAGACAAAGGGTGTAGAAGCATTGGCATACTGTCTAAAATATCTAGAAAAAGTATGCAGAAAAGATGATGGGATACACTGGTGAATTTACCTATAAATATATCTCCAATTCAACTGAGCAAGAGCAAGAACCAGATTTCGATCTAAAGCAAAAGGAGCCTGCGTCATCTTGCCCAAACATCGGCACATACAGAGGACAGATGATAACAAAAGACCATTTGTAACAGAATAACCTGCAATGTGAAGAATATATCCTGCATTAAACGATCATCCACTAAATGTCACGGTTTGCAAAGTAGCCCAAATGTTTCTATTGCAGTGGATCTTTTTCCATTTTGGTTGAAAGTTCTCTCTCTCTATCTCTCCCTCTTTCTGTGTGTGTGTCTCTCTCTCTCTCTCTCTCTCTCTCTCTCTCTCTCTCTCATAAACCCGGCTATCCCTGTGTCTCTTTCTCTCTCCCACTCTCTCTTTCTGCCTCTCTCTCTCTCTCTCTCTCTCTCTCTCTCCCTCTCTCCTTCTCAGGCCACTCATTTTCACTCTCTCTGTGTTCACCTACCTGTGAGTTCTCTGCCCCCTCTGCTCTTTTCTCCCTCTGCTCAGTATACTCTAACACTCCCACAAGTGAACCTCTTTTTCACCATCCTGTGCTTGCATACTGTGTTATTTCTCCAGCACTCACTCATTCTGAAAATCATCCACTTGTATCCTCACACTCACTCATTCCCCCGCCTCACATTCATATGTCCATCCTCCCATTCAAGTATCCATAGCTAGATGCATATTCAATAGTTTGTTTATCTATATCACACATATGCATTTATCCCTCCTTACATCCTCACACTGTCATATGTCCTCAAATGTTTATTTGTCCATCTTGAAAACCGTTCATCCCTACAGCCCAAATTCATCTATATTCATAAACATTGATTCACACATCCTCTATTGCACTCATTCATTCATTAATCCTCACATCCATATTCATTCATCCACCGTCCCTGCACCTTCTCTCCACTTTATTTGTGTTCTTTCCTTGATATACCCGTCGACCTAAGTGTGTCTGTGTATGAAGTTATAACATGTTTTTATCATACATCAAGCAACTGCTGGCTTTGTCATGTAATGTATTGTGTAGTGATTAGTAATGCACTGCTTTTAAATGGGTCACTTCTTGGGTTCAAGAAAAGAAAGGGTGAGTTGAAGGAGAAGGGGGTGGGAACAAGAAAGATACTGCATAAAGGGAATCAAATCAGAGAACCAATCATGTCAGGACTAAAGTCACTTTCCAGATGCCCCTTGAAGGGCATAAGGGCCGATGTGAGAAGAAGAGTTATGATAAATCACAGTAGGACATAGAATGAGTCAGGTTGCTACTGGAGGGAGATCTTTCCCTAAACCCAATATGTATTTGAAGAGTTAAGTACGGGTAGCATCCCAGAACTCTAGAGAGATCCTTTAGTTTTCAGGGCCACCGGGCGGCAGTTCCACATGAGGGGGTGTTGCGTTTCTGGGAGGCTCTTTTCTGGTTTTAGCCTTAAGGTCAAAGTATGTCTCATTTAAATTAGAGTTATTGGAAGTTGGCATATAGTTTTGTACGATAAATGGAACCTTTTTCTTTAGAATGTAAGTGTTATTGGTAGCCAATGTAAAGATCCTAGGCCCGGGGTTATGCTGTCATTGTTATTGTGACATACGATTGTTCTTACTGCCCTTTCCTGGACCAATGGCATTTGGGTGATCTGTTTACTAGGGGGGCCCAGGTCGAGTTAATTCAACTATGAAGCCTAGATAAGAAGATTGCTTCAACTAATTTAACCCTATGATTCCCTTCTAAGAAAGGAACCGTCTTTATCTGCAGTGGAAGAATATTCTTGGTTGCAACATGACACAAAAGGGATTAGAGGCAAATAAACAACATGAGCTTTTTGTATTGAAAGTTTGTATTGTTAGAGAATGTATGCGCTAAAGAGTTTGTGCGGTAGGTGCATTAACATTTTCCAATAACATTTAGAATTGGGAGGTGAGTGGAGTGAGATAAGATGTATTTAGGCCACACAAATGCTAGCATTGCCGCAGGTGCATGAATTTAGCCAAGTTTCGAAAACCCAAGTAAAATCAAATGTGAACAATAGTGTTTCATGAAGAAAAAGATTCATAGTGTACTGAGCTTGTTGCAGAAGTGAGATTGGCCTTGGAAGAAACCAATCATTGGTCATGCAAGATAGAACAGGAGGGAAGGCAAGGGAAAGAAAGGGATGTAAGAGTACAATTATTCCACGAGCAGCATGAGATTGTGTCAAGCGAGGTAGTGTTCAAAGGTGACCATGGGTCCAGGTAGCAACTGGAAAATTACATGAGTTGACACGTGATATGGCGAGAGGGGATGTCCCATGACGAATGTGGGGAAATTTAAAGAAAATGTACCGAGGGGTGTAGATGAATGAAATGAGTTGAAATAGAGGAAAAAGGAGGAAGGAGGGGACAAGGCTAGACTAGGACTGGAGAATGCGTGTTAAAGGTTGGAGTTGGCTGAAGGCTGTGACTAGGAAGGATTTGAGGTTTAGCTCAAGGGCTATGGTCTGACAAGGACTAGATGAGCCTACCGAGTTGCAGGAAAGGAACTTGCTGAGTATACGTGTTGGGGAAGAAAAAGCCCAATGGCTAGACAGCCCATCCAAGTACACGGAAACAAGACATAATCTGGATGGTGAGTCCAATAAATAAATAAATACATAAAATACCTCCAGCAGAATAATTGACAAGGTGTCATATTTGACACAAAACAACATTTTATTAGCCTTTACAGTACCATAAGGTTAATGAAAAAGCAGAATCTAATTTTGTGTGGAAGATTTTCCATTTATCACAGAGGGTTAAAATATAACCAGTTATCCAATGATAGATGGACGTGTCTATATTGTTACGGTAGCCAATGAATGCAGAAATCTAACATACTGCAAAGGTTGGCCATGCTAAGTAATAAGTAAATGTTGATTTGGTCGTGTACCTTAAAATATCTTATTTCATGTATGCTGGTGTCGTTGCACAACAAGTTATCTAACACAAGCGACTGATTCAAGCTGATGAGATCGATTATATAAAATGCATAATTGCGAAAGTGTGTGTCCATTTGTTTTGCCTCTGGAAGTGGATACGTTGATATTATACATTACAGTACTAAGCCTGCTGGTGCGCAGCTGAAGGTCCATAATAAAACTGCCGATCTGTCTTAGGTTAGAGACTAATCACACCTCCTTTCGTAAAAAGCTTACAACTGTGCTCTTCAAGTAAGCCACCCTGTTAAGATTCCTGGCCTTGAAAATGTCCAAATTCTATCTGTACTGTGATCTGTCCTGTCTCACGCTGTGTTACTATCCGTCTGTCCATGTCTCCATGTATGCGCCCTGATGCGCAATACAAATAAACAAAATAAAAAAATAAATAAAAATAAAACAGTACGATTAGCAAAGTGAAAGAGATAACATACTTCTTCCTGCATATTATTTGGTGGAGAATGAAGGCAATGCTCCACTAGTATGCATTAGTCGGACGTGATAACGTTATGTTGTCAGAAGTGTGCTGTATATCAAGTGAGGTATATGATAAGTTGTAATAAAGTAGTTATAGGTACTGTGAAAATATACAATCGGGGTGAAAAATGCCCGCAGTTAGCATGTCAGATTTGCAGGCGTATGCATAAGCCAGGTTTTTTTGTTTAAATTGTGGTCACCGGATATTGTGAATGTATGGCATGAACGTTTGATTTCAAAAATTGAAAAGAAATCTCCGGGTCATTTATTTGAAGAGGGTACTGTCTTGCATTCATATTTAATTACAGCTGTTTGACTGCATTGATAAAAGTCTTCAAAAGCCAGTGTAATTGGGCAGGGTGCCACATTCTGGTTCATTCTAAACAGGATATAGTTTAGTACATCCTATTCAATGCACATTTCCTGTGTGATAATGATGATAATATTCGTTTGACAAATACCCAATGAGCAGATCAAAAAATACAGTTATCTTAAAGGAATTTATAGTTGTGTGATATGAAAGTCAAAGTGTATAATAGCCACTTGAAAATAATATGCACAATGCCTATCCATCCAAGGATTTACAACCTTTCTGAAGTAAGGTGCGCAATGTTTATAAGCCAATAGAATAGAATGCACAATGTTCATAAACCAAATGATTTGTAACCATTCAAAATAAAATAAACAATGCCCATAAACCAACACATGTTTTGACCCTATCAAGGCTGGGCTGCTGAAGTTACAATATCCCCATCACATCTCATATCTCCATAAATGAGTTTTAAACCAAAGACATAGCAAAGTATATGAAGCAATCCACATTATCACCATAAATATGGAAAGGTAGAGAGGATTGGAGAGGAGGGGGTTGGAGAAGAGATATAAAATATGAAATCATTAGCTCATAGCAAGTTTCACAGAATATACAATCAGTACAGACATGTCCCATGGCTAGTTAAGAACCTTCTATATTTCTGCTGGACAAGCTGTCAGTTACCCTGATCACAATTAAGTTATCAGCACTCTAAGACCAGAAGCTGTTCCATTTGGAGTGACTATTTGGTTATTAAAATTAGTCTTCCCACTTCACCATATCATTATCTAGGATTCATTGAAAACTTTCTTAAAGGGACTTTATGGTAAATTTGCACTAATGAAAGCTATGAAATTCAATGAAAAAACTTCGTTAAAGCGACGTTACGGTTAAAAGAAAAACTAAAAAAAACAGAAATTAGCCAGTTATGGTAAGTTAAGCAACCATAACTCGTGCCACCATCATGCACTGCTAAGATAAACACCCAGGATATCAACATTACAAATGTCATGGATGACATCACTGATGGCATCACATATCTAGGCCACTTGTTTGTGTTCAACGACATATCTAGGCCGGGGGTTTATTCACTGACAGTCAAAATATGAAAGTAAATCCAAAAGGTGATATATATCTACACGTTAACCTTGTTGTATGTTCTTAAAGTAATTTCCCGAGGGTTTGGTCTCAGCTCATGGTGCACATACATGGAGCAATAAGCAGGCCTCAAACACACAATTAATTTGTATACATGAAGATTAACTATAATGTTATTGACATTTTCTGGTGATGTTGTTTCTTTCTTCCTTACTTTAGTTTCCCTATATGTGCCTCTGATGTGCATGCATTGTGGGTCTTCATATGTATTGTTTACACTAGCACAAGTGTGTAGTAAGTCTTTAATTGTTAGATATTTATTCCATTGTTATCATTACTCAACACTCTGATAAGGTAGCATTCATTGCTTTACTATCCAAAATTACCAGATAAAAAATATTGTACTTTTATGCTGCATGCTGCAGCCATTGCCTATGTGTATGTATGATTAGGTTCCTGTATTAACAGCAAAACTCCAATATAATGTTTTGTTTAATTGAGTACATTCTTTAATACATTAAGAAGTCCATGATAGGTCTGCCGATCACCCATGACATCTTCTTACCAACATTATAAACACAACCCCTTTTAGGGACATTTCATCATAATTAATGCCATTTTTGATGTCATCAATGACATTTGTCATGTCATCTTTGATGTCCTGGGTGTTAGTCTTTGCAGCGCACGGTAGTGGTGTGACTTATGGTTGCTTAGCTTACCATAACTGGTGAATTTCTGGAGGTTTTTGGTTTTAGTTGTAACCATAACATCCCTTTAAGAATGATTTTTTCACTGAATTTCATATGAATCTGCGAACATTTGTGCAGCTTCGTCAAACAGCACCAAATTTATAAGCCTTTCAAATATTTTGGGCCCCCCTCTAATTTTGCCCCCTCTTTACGTAACAGCACCAAACTTTGCATAAACATTCAGGGTCAGGTTTAAAATTATATTGCAAAATTTCATGCAGTTTTATTTAGTGGCGCCAATGCTGTAGATCATTAAAAAAAAGCTTTTCACCGACCCTGTAATGCAAAAATATGTATGATGCCTCCGAACATCTGGGATGTTCGCGAACATCGCAGGAATGATCCTGAACATCTGAGATGTTTGTGGACCTTGTAGAAGAAAAAACACCCACTTTTTGGCTTTTTATAGCCATATACAATCCTCATTGTCCCTCACCCCCACAGAGCTAGTTTCATTTATTTGACAAGGGCAAAATATGTTTTTACTACGATGTCCATGGGCTACGGGCACTGTTCGTGAATCCAACATGGTGTCCATTTCAAAGGATTTGACTCATCTCTAGTTTTTAATTGACCAATCAGCAGACACGTGTGTCTGTGAATGTCAATCTGTCCTCTGATTGGTCCAGAGGTGTCCGCGGACTCTAAATCAAGAAATGAGTCCATGGACTGGACCCAGCCATCACTTATTTTTGCTTTCCTCCTTTTTCGCCATTTTTATAAAAAATATTGGATGGATTTACAAAAAATGTACAAAAGCACACTTTTGAGACAAAGCCACTGCCCCATGACGCACATCTTTTTGAAAATCTGACAAGCGGTTTGGACTGTAGGCACAAGTAAAATCTTTTTCCATTGCGTCTCTGAGGATTTCCACAGATTTTGGGATCCCCTATAACTCTGCCCCCCCCGGACGAAACCGCACCAAACAAAATCATTCTGATGGGCCCATATAGTTTTTTTGCAAAGTTTGGTGAGGATTCGTCTGATGGGGCAAAGTTATGAGCCGCCCAAAATGTGCTCTTTCTATGAGTTGAGCAACTTAAGCATAACTACAGGGTTGCTAGCGCAGGTCCTGTAATTTTTAAATTGTAAATATCATAATGTCCTAATGCCCTTCAAATTGTATCAAGTCTGAATAGTTACATTACTATTTTTAAAGCCAAGAAGATATCCAATGAACTACTCTGATCCTATATTTTCTCCGACTAGTGTTCCACTTCTTCTGTATTAATATTAATAATTTTGAGTCATTTAATGATTAGAAACAAGAGATCAGTCTTCTTACCTCCATCATTCTAAACCAAAATGTTAAGGGTCTAGGTATCTCATATTGATATTAAATGCTATAAGCAACAGAAAGAATACGTAGCTGTCAGTATTACTAACCATTGTTATTAGTATGAATTAGTATGAAAGAAGTCAATGCAGCACCTTTTCAATCTCACCTTCTTAAAAGAACATATATCATTACATGTAAGGTGCTGTTTCCTGCTGTTCAGGTTTTTTTTTTATTTTATATATTTTAGTTATTACATTTGTTACTCGCCCAGACCCAAAGGTATCACAGCGAGGATGCAGACAGGTTATCAACATTTGTTATACAGTGTTACATATCGATGAATAACAGTGATAGCGATTCAGATTAGAAGCTATTAATACAGACATTGTAGGATGCTAAAACATACATGTAGGTGATAAGAACATCCTTTAAAGTTGCGGTTAAGTCTGTTGATTGTACTCCGGTGCCCAGGCATCAGTATTTATTGAGCAACCAGGTTTTCAGGGCTTTTTTCAAACCTAATAAGGTATCCTCGTTTTTGATGCTGAGTGGTAGTGCATTCCAAAGAGTTGGAGCTAGGACTCTGAAGCTGCTTCCTCCTGCTCTACTGTATTTGTATTTCGGTATTTCCAAGAGCGATAGATTATTGGATCGGAGGGTTCTGCATGAGGTTTTTTTCTTGATAATATTATTTAGGTAGCTGGGGGCTTTGTTCGTAATGCATTTATGTACAACACATAATGTTTTGAAAATGATTATGGCTTCCAGTGGTTTTCTCGCCTAATGTTGGAAATGTGGTCGGATTTCTTCATCCCTAGAGCCGCTCTAAGGGCCTTGTTCTGCATAAATAGTAACTTGCTGATATTTGTTTTGGAGGTTCCCAGTAAAAGGGCATTACAGTGATCAAGTTTTGTTAGAATCAACGCTCTAGCAAGAGTGATGCTGTTTTTAGGAGTGAGGAACTGGCGACTGTAAGCTGTGGAGGAGGAGAGGGCTGATATGTGTTTATTCATTGAGACTGCCGTCTATATATACTCCAAGAGTTTTGACTTGCTTGAGTACTGGGACCCGGTCCCATCTATGCTGATATGTGAGTAGTGGATATGTGAGTGGTGAGGATATGTGAGTAGTCTGGGTGGAGGGTACTTATTCTGTTTTTTGAGCCTACGATAAGAACTTCAGTTTTTTCATCATTGAGACAGAGACTTTTCAAAGCCATCCAGTTCTGAATGATGGCATATACTTAATTAATGGTCTGGGTGTCTTGGGTGTAGTCCCCTGTGATGGGGATGAGGATCTGGGTGTCATCTGCAAAATGTGTGTAGATGACACCCATGTCGTCTAGTGCTGAGAATAGGAGTTTAGTATAGGCATTTTAGAGGGAGGGGAAGAGGCAGGATCCTTGGGGGACTCCTATGAGGACCGGTATGGGATCAGCAGCAATGTTTCCAATGGCAACTCTGGATGTTCGTTCACCTAGAAAGGATTTGATCCAGAGTGTGGCTTGTTTGAGAAATTAAAGTCTTTTGTTAGAGTTTTGCAAAGTTTGTCGTGGTCTACAAGTTCGAACGCTGTCCAGCAGCAGTAATGTAGACATGTTTCTGGTGTCTCTGATAGTGTCTATTTGGCTTTTCAAATACATGAGAGCCATTTCTGTACTATGGTTGGGCCTAACCCCGGATTGTCTAGCTCTTAGTAGGTTCTTTATTTCGAGGTGGGTTTGTATTCGGTTATATGCTAGTTTGTTGATGATTTTAAGAAGGAAAGGGATGGTAGTTATGGGCCGGTAGTTGGTGGGGCCTAGTGGATCTAGAGTAGGTTTTTTTAATAGTGGTGTGACCCACGCTTCTTTGATACTGGCTGGGAGTGAGTTGGAGTTGAAGGAAGAATTCACGAAGTTGGTGATGATGGGGGTGAGGGTGGGGGCACAAAGTTTGACAAGATGTGCTAGGAAGTTGTCTCCTTTGCAGTTCAAAGCTTTTTGTTTGGCTATTGTATTTAGTGCTACTTCTTGGGAAACAGGGCCGAAATTGAACATAGGAGTGTAGTCTCCTATGGGCTTAGTGATTGGGTTCGAGGTAATATGTTTATTTTATTTTGTAAAAGATTGATTTTGGTGGCAAGGGCATCTTGAATAGTGGTGCACCATTCTTTACTCGGTTGAATCGGATTAATGACTGGGATAGGGTTTTCCAACTCTTTGAGAATGGAGAATAACTCTTTTGAGTCTGAGGATGCATTAATGATCCTGGTATTAAGTGCATCTGGTTTGTGTACAATGATGGCTGCTTTGTAAATTTTATTTGCTGAGTTGAATGCTTCAGCGGCTTCTGTCGTGTGAGTTTTGTTAAAACTGTGTTCAAGCGACCGTTTATTTTTTCTAAGTGAAACTAATTCATTGTTAAACCAGAAAAACGATTTTTGTCCTTGCGTCAGTTTTAGTGACACATGGTGCTAGGGTGTCTATTGTATTAGTAAGTCATTTATGATAAAAGTCTGCCAGGGCACAGTGATTCTCATTGTTGATACTTTTGTCATTGAGGGTGTTTATTAGCATTGGTTTAAGATTTTCTGCCGAGAGTTTGTGGATGTTTCTATTTACATAGGATTCCGCTGTGATGGGTTTAGGCGAGTTTGGTTCGTTACATGCGATAGAGAAGTTTACAGTATGATGGTCTGACCAGAGTAGTGTGTTAATGGAATCTATAGTTACTGCGGTATTGAGCAGTAGTATCCAATCTAATGTTCTCCCTTTCGCATGGGTGGGTGCGTTCACGAGTTGTGTGAAGGACATGTCTTTCAGTGCACTATTTAGTGCTTCTGCTTCATAATCTTGGGCATCGTTGAATCTGAAATTTAGGTCACCAAGGACTATGCATTTTGTTTTGGGTTTGATGAGTGGTGTTAATAATAGAGGTATATCTAATTCAGGCTGTGAATTAGTGTCGGGTGCTCTGTAAATAGTTACTAGGTTAATAGTGGTTTTGTGGTTGGTAGCTAGTTTGCTAGGAGGATTTTGTACCCGTCTAGGTTGTCAATGGGGCAAGCTCTTATTTTGAGCTGGGTTTTATGAATAATGGTTACTCCGCCACCCACTGATTTTGTTCTGTCAGTCCTGATGATAGTGTAATCTGGAGGAACGGCAATGGTGAGTGTTGGTCCAGAATCTTGGTGGAGCCATGTTTCAGTCACTATGAGTAAGTCTAGTTGTTGCTCAATGATATAGTCATGTATTTCAATGGCCTGGGCGGCTATGGAGCGTGCATTAATCAGTGCTACTTTGAGGAGCATGGGGGGTGACGCTTGGATAGAGGGTGTTAAGCATATGTTAATAGCCTCAATGGTGGTGGATAGTGGATTTTTATGGCGGTCATTTTGTTGGTTTATCTTGGTAGGCTGGTGGGTATACCATGCCTATGGTGTTGGGTGTGGCCGGGGTAGATCTGCTAAAGTTGTTTATACTTTGAGACCTAAGGGTTCTGTTCCTGTTCTGTAACGGGATCAATTTGTATTGCTTAGCTTTTGTGTTAACTAAATTAGGACACGGTAGGGTAATGAAGGTCCATGAACTGAGTATAAAGCGTCTGGATGCACCGAGTACCGGACAAGTAATTTTAGATGAATTGTTAGTTTTGAACGTGTGGGGATTGGGAGCAGTTTGTGGTTTTGGGACATTACTAGTGTTCATTTGGATGTTAGACTGGTGATGGTGTTGTGGTAAGGGGTTGGGGTGTGGTAGGAAAGAAGTGGGGCAGGGGATAGGGTGGTGGTGGGGGCATGCTGCTCTGAGAAGGCCATTTTTATAGGTAAGGAAATGGGAACCTGTGCATGGCATGTTGCATGGTATAATACAGAAAGGGAACATCATGATCATTAGCCAACCTTGCATGGTTTAGTAAAATTAGGCTAGGCACAATAGGCTAGTTCTAATTAGGCACAGCAGGGTAGGTCAGATCAGGCAGGACAGACTAGTTCAGATTGGGCACAATAGGCTAGTTCAAATAAGGCACAACAGGCTAGTTCAGGTTGGGCACAACAGGCTAGTTCAAATTAGGCACAACAGGCTAGTTCAGGTCAGGCACAACAGACTGGTTCAGGTCAGGCACAACAGACTGGTTCAGGTTAGGCACAACAGGCTAGTTCAGATTATGCACAGCAGGCTAGTTCAGATTAGGCACAGCAGGCTAGGTCAGATTGGGAAGGACAGAATAGTTCCTTTTAGGCAGGCCAGACTAGTTCAGATTAGGCAGGACAGACTAGTTGAGATTGGGCACATTAGGCTAATTCCAATTAGGCACAACAGGCTAGTTCAGGTTAGGCACAACAGGCTAGTTCAGGTTAGGCACAACAGGTAGTTCAGATTCAGCACAACAAGCTAGTTCAAATTTGGCACAACATGCTGGTTCAGGTTAGGCAAAACAGGCTAGTTCAAATTTGGCACAGCAGGCTGGTTCAGGTTAGGTATAACAAGTTGGTTCAAACTGGGGACATCATCTAGGGTAGATATGCACCGTAGGCTGCTACTGTCAGACACGGAGTGTAGGTTAACTCAAGACACAAAAGGCTACAATAGTTTCAGGCATATTTGGCTAAAACATTTAGGCATGAGTGTTTAGTGCAAAAGGCAGGCTCAATCCTAATGTATTAGGTTAATGCCTTTGGTGGTGCACAAGGTGATTATACAGACATAAGTAGTATAGGCATTGGTTTGGCATGTGAAGAGAGCAGAAGGCCAAATATAAGTACATAGGTGAGAACGGTGCACAATCAATTAATACGGCATGAGCGAGGTGAGTGTGCTCTATGTATTGGTGTTTGCAACAATCATGCCAATTACTCACAAATTAGTTCGTCCTTGAGAGTAGGCGTAGGTGCTGGTCTTGACAGAGTTGATAGTTCATGAGCTTGGAACGAAAAGAGGCGAGGTGAAGCAGCAAGCAGCGGCTCACTGCGACTAACAGGGGCAAACAGGGCCTTAGGTGGCCTTCAGTGATTCTGGCGCTTCCGCCTGCCGACGGATACATGCCAATTAAATAAGCAGTTGCTTAGCAACCTGGAAGACGCTGAGCCTCGCTCTGGCTCTGCATCGCGCCCGACATTTTGTTTTTTTTAAATGAATGTCGGCACGCTTGCAGCTTGGAACTGGGCTGCCTGGGTGAAAATGGGGCTGTAGAACTGACCGATTTGTGGCTGGAGGATGTTTCAGGCCCAGAGCATCAGCTACTCTCACTGTAAGGGAGTGAGATGCATCACAGGCTTTGGCTGCGGTGAAGAACTGCTGTGTGAGGTCATCAGGATGCAGCAGGGCATGAGGCGGCTCGGCTCCTCCGTTGCTGAGGGTAGGTGGGGGCTCCTGCCCTCGCCACCAGGCTGCTACATCTGATGTGGGATGGGGCAAACAGGGCCTTAGGTGGCATTCGGTGATGCCGGCGTTTCCGCCTACCGGCGGATACACAGCAATTAAATAAGCGGTTGCTTAGCAACCTGGAAGATGCAGAGCCTCGCTCTGGCTCCGCATCGCGTCCGACATTTTGTTTTTTTAAAGTGAATGTCTGCACGCTTGCAGCTTGGAACTGGGCTGCCTGGGTGAAAATGGGGCCGTAGAACTGACCAATCTTTGTGGCTGGAGGGTGTTTCAGGCCCGGAGAATCAGCTACTCTCACTGTAAGGGAGTGAGATGCATCGCAGGCTTCGGCTGCGGTGAAGAACTGCTGCGTGAGGTCATCGGGTTGCAACAGGGCATGAGGCGGCTCGGCTCGGCTCCTCAATGGTAAATTTACCAGTAGATTATTTACCTAATCCAGTAATACTGGGCTCCTTAGTTAGAGTAACCTTGCCTGACTGACCCTCTCTGACGGCGTCCTGCATACTTTCGTGGCGGCTGCCATTTTGTTGTGGTGTTTATATAATGGCACTGACATCATGCGTAATACTTGTGATGTCACTGCCAGCGACATTCGCATGTCGTATTTTGTTAGTTCTAACTTTACTAGGTTAGTATCGATTGATATGCCAAAAGTGTAAGTTAATACACATATCTTCATGTCAATGGCTTAACAAATCCAAGAGAAAGAAATACTGGTAATATGAAAAAATATACCTCCCACAGACATTCAGAAGTGTCCCCTTTGATTCTGTGTTTAACTAACTGAATCTCATATGATGCAGTGGTATTAGTACGTTTCCATATTGATATTACATACCCTCAATTGAACGCAAAGATATAAACAGATAAAAAGAAGGCTGCACATTACCTTGGATTAATTAATAATTACTAAAAGATCTGATTGTAGGCACTTAAAACTGTTGGTTATCTCACTGAAAAGAAACACATATGCATAGATCATATACTCATTGGGAAATTCCTATTAAATGGGGTATATATTTGTCCAAGATAAAGTCATTGGAAAACTATAATTAGGACACATTCTTGCACATCTAAGAATATTAATATTTAACATTAAAGTGATACTTTGTAATGGTATAGGACAAGGACATAATTCACTGATCCAATATATTCTTATTGGAGTAAACCAAACCTGAGTGTGCTTGACCAAACACATAAGGTGACATGAACATGTGCTTCATCATTCCTCTTTTGATATTACTTGAGTACTTGGTATACATTAATTTACTGAGGTTCTAATATAGTACTTAAAGCATCAAGTATATCTGGATAACATTTGAAAAGCCAAATAAGATGCAATTGAGCTGTCGGGTATGAAGATTACAGAAATAAGCTATACATTGGGAGCACCATTAGGGAACTAAGAATTAGAATATGGGAACACATGGCCACAATTGGAAGTCAAGACGCTAAATTCCCCATGGAAACTCAACGGCAGCAGTTCCACAAGTTGAAGGAGAAGAAATTGATTGGATTGATTGGACTGCAAGAAGTTACACCTGGGAAAAGAGGTGGACATTTTGAACTGAAACGTGGTCTCAAAACAGAGCATGAAATGGGTGTTTTTCCGTAATCTTTCAGTTTCAGCTCTTCCCAGGATAGTGATGCACAAGCAGCATTGGATTCCCTCTCACAGTCTTCTGTGATTCCCTTTATATATATAAAATGAATACACATGAATTCAGTTCAAGTTTATTAGCCTTTGTTTCGTCACTTATACCGGGAGGAGTATCTCTGGTTACATAACATGTCCCTTTTGGCCTCTCAGTCTTCCCATTCTCCCTGTTACCTTCAGTGCTACAGAGGAATGTTTCTGGGGCCCATACTTGCTTCAGACCTTCTCTTTTGTTCCTCTGCATGGTCTGGTTGGTTTCACCACTGTACTCTTTTTGCTGTTATTTTTCTCCTTCACGGGGTCTCAGTACCTCCTGGGATAACTGGACCATTTGCTGTGGTTTGTGCTTGGTGATGTCAGCGTAGTTGGATGGGTGGTCCACCCACCATAAACTCCTTGCAGTCATGCCACCACCGAGGTTTGGGCTCCCATTGCCCCTGTTTCTCCCATTTTGCACAAACCGGCTTTCCAGCATCTCGCTCTGTCATTCAGCGATGGCCTGCCCGTCACTGGCTCTGTGTCTCTCTTTTGCGCCACCTCCGTGAGGTGTTACACATCCAGGGGGCCTCCCCTGCCCGTGTATGCATTCTCCTCTCTCTCCTTTTTCGGAGGGCACTCCACCTTCAACGTACTCATCCCAGTTAATTAGAGGTCTTCATTTAAAGGTGCAATTTCCTTTTCTTCCTTATAATGGTGTACGTTAGTTTTCTCTTCTGTCAAGTCTCGGGACTTGAAACCATTTGGAATATTAGATAGTTCCATATAGCCATCATGTGATATGGTCTGGAAACATCCTCAGAGGAACATGAGTCCTTGTACCCTATGGGTGAATCTCTTCTGGTGAGGTCCCACTTGCCTCTACCCTAAGGGAGAGCATTGCGTAGTGGCATAACCTCCCTAGCTTCACAAGGGGGGTTCCCCCTAGGGGAGAAGCCCCGAACTTCCTCAATTTGTTGCAACCCATTGAAAGCAGATTGGCACACAGGAACCGTGTACTTCCGACCAGCACATATCAACATCACAGGTTTCTTAACTGCTTTTCCCAGTGTCTCACTAATGATCCTCTGCCCCCATTATTTCTTACAGAGCCCTGCATAGCGAATACACCAATTGCGGTCGAATGGCAATAAACAAGACCATTTACTTTACATTACATGCTATAACACTGCGAGGAGGTGAGCAACAGACCTCACTAATGGTAAGAGGAAGAACAACAACAACCTAATAAGGAGTAAAGACCTCACTACTGAGATGGGGAAGACGCACGGATACATGTGGCAGGTTCCGCAGAACCAAGGTGTGCGGGCTAGATGACTTAGAATGGCCAATACCATTCATGTCATAAAAAGGGAAGAAGGACTGAGAAGAGAGAGAGGCCCTCCAAGGTAGAAGCGGGAGACTAAAATCCCAGCAGCAGTAGTGGAGACGGGACACCAACAGTACCAAGAATGGGGTGCTTACCCTCTGGTAGAGGCATTCCCAAACGCTCTGTAGTAGACAAACACACTAGAGAAGCAGAAGCCTGATCTCCCATCCAGACGAGAAGCCTGAAGCTCATGGAGAAGCCGAGATGCACAACTCAGAAGCCAGGAGTCAGCAGGTAGCAGCCTCAATCACTGGAAGCAGCAAAGGGAAGCCAAGAAGGCCCAGAAGCACCCGCAAACAACGGAAGATCAACGGTAATCTCTCCAGAGAGGTCAGGGAGACCGGGACAATTGGCGGGACAGCTAAGAGAAGGGAGGATCATGAAAGCGAGTCTTGGACACGCACCCACAAACCTAATCAAGGCCTCCAAACCAATGCTTATAGTCACAGTACGTGGCAGGATAGTATACCAGGTTGGCAGTGACCAACAAAGTAGTAGTAGCAAAGCAAAAAAAATGCAATTATAGAAAAGGTGAGTCTGGGATTCACACCCATGTGTAGAGAGAGTCAAAGCAATCTTTATAGTCACAGTACCTGAAAGTATAGTATACCAGGTTGGCCTTGACCAACAAAGTAGTAGTAGTAGCAAAGCAAGTAGGCCACAATTAAAGAAAAGGCGAGTCTGGGATTTGCAGCCATATGAATAGAGAGCCAAAGCAATCTTCATACTCACAGAACCTGGAAGGATACTATACCAGGTTGGCTTTGACCAATGAAGTAATAGAAGTAGCAAAGCAACAAGACCACAAATATAGAAAAGGTGACTCTGGGATTTGCGCCCATATGAAGAGAGAGTCAAAGCAAACTTCATACTCGTAGTACCTGGCAGGATGGTATACCAGGTTGGCTGTGACCAACAAAGTAGTAGTAGTCAAGCAAGAGAAAAACACAATTTGAAAGTACAGAAAAGGCAAAGCCTGGGTCTCATTTACATATGAAGAGAGAGCTAAATAACTCTTCAGAGTCACAGTACCTGACAGGATAGTGTATTAGGTTGGCTGTGAAACCATGGCAAAGGAAAGAGGAAACAAGATATTAAACTGGGAAGCGTGGTACAGAACATAATCTTCATAATCACAATGCCCAAGAGAAACGAGAGCCAGGTTGACTGTGAAAAATACTGGAAAGAAACTAGGGAAAGGGAAGCAATATCCCTAGTAATTTGTTTGGACAATATCAAGGGCATTAGTGGAACAGCATGACAACCTGGGGTTAAGGTTGTCCTTCCTTTTGAAGTTTATTTGTTGCACCTTTTTGGAACTTTTTTTGCGAGTTGGAAAAGAACTTCGATACTAGATCCCCTTTTCACATTAGTTTCAGTTCTTAGTGTGAGGGCTGGAAGTAGGTTTTGACATTACAGTGGACTTGTTCCTTTGGACTATCCTGACAGACTTCTTAGAATATTATTTTGAGGCAGGGAAACCCCTCTTAGTATTATGGTCAGGAAGGTATTTCCTCAATCCTCATTTGTTTAATAAAAAGTCTCTGCCAACAATCATGCCACCTGTGTGTAAATCTCCTGCTTCCACACCCTTACAGTCTGTATCTATAAAGTGTTAGAAATCTACATTTAAGTAACTGAAAATCTGATCACAAGTGTCTGGCTGGTCATATATGTAGCAGGAATTGGAGAGTGCTGAGTTTAACCAATGGACAGCGAGAACAAAAGTGTATAGAAATTATCCTCTTAACAATGCCTTACAAATGAAAAGCAAAAGTCAGTGTTTGCACACAGACCTCACAATGCCAGTAGTGCATTTCTGGGAGACAAAACACTGCTCAGAATCTTCAACATGTTTGGCTGGTGTTTTTTTCATTTCATTTGCGTGTTAGAGATTGGTCAAGTCCTAGACATTACCTCCTGCCTCCGCTTCATTAGCACATTGCTCAGAAAGTGAAGCTGATTCTCCATCTCAGTCAAGTTAAACAAATATTCCTGTAATTTTTCTTTGATCTCTTAATGGGGTACAAGCCCCTGGCTCATTGCCCGCACCTGTTTTCTGTCTTTTAGAAATGTTCATAAATAACTGCTCTTGCCCACCTTAACCAAATACAAAACATGTTTTATGAATGAAAATCAAATTAAACATTCACTTCTTGGTAGCAGCTTGTGACAGAGTCAGTTTATCTCAATACAGCGTCAGGAAAATGGGCGGACGGGCAGAGTATCCCCATCCCAAAAAATGGTACTCTTGCATGCAGTTCAATCACATTTTTAAAGGGTTTTAGACAATGAACATCTCTTAGAATCTGTTTTTACATTTTATTAGTTACATTTGGACATACAGCTTCTCTTGGAACATTCTATAAACTTGACCACATTTTAGCAGAGTCCCATCTCTTATTACGGTTCTATATCATTATCTCGAATATTAAAGGCTGCACCAAAAAAATAGTGAATTATTTTGGCTGATTTTGGGTGGCCTTTAATATTTAAAATACTTGAATTCCTCCCCCTATGCCCTTTGAAATTGGGGGGTTGAGCCCTGCACCACCCTTCAGCCTCCCCCCACCCAGCCTTGCACTCAGACACACCATTTCCCCAGCACCCCTTACATACAAAACACTCAGAAACACACCCACGCAGACACAATCATTCCCCCACCCGCCTTCTACCACAAACACTGTCCCCTTTCATACACACATGCACGCAAACACACACTTACCTGTAAACCGTCTTCCCTGGTCCATCTCGGTCAACCTGTCAGCCCGTGCCTGCACTTGTGTGCGGCAGGGGCTGACATTTAAGATTTTGGAAGACCTCTCTGAGCGTTCTCAGAGCGGTCTTTCTAAATTGTTTTGTTTTGTTAAATCGTTTTTATACAAAGGTCTTTTGACGTAGAACATTTATTATGTGACACAGTAACATGCTTCAGGTTGGTTGTATGACTATAAATAAGCACTTGATTCCTCTGGTTGGCACAAACCTATGTGAGCCTCATTTAGCTCAGGTTCTCACTTTGGAGTTGCACAGCCATATGGTCAGCACTGCTGTTGTGTAATAGCCAATCATAGGCTTCAGTGACTCTGTCACTCTATGCGTTACTAATCATGACTGCAAATTATTCCCTATTCAAAATGCTAGACATCTTCATTACATGAAAATATGAACATCTTAATTTTGCTTTTACAAGTTGGAAACCAAAGGGTTGTGTCTTTACGGACTTTCCTGACTTTTTCCAGTCCTCCTAAAATACTCCTGCCCTTCTCCTATTTGTGGACACCGTTTATTGGGTCTCTACTGGAAAAATCAGATCAGACATACTCTGTTTCAGTTTTGGCCACACTGTTGCATGCTGTTCAGAGCACGTGGTCCATCCTTTGTGCCTCTGAGTTCTTCAGGAAGTAATCATACAGGTGCTGCCAGGCCTCACTCGTGGTCTTTGCCAAGCATTAGCCTATACAAACCATGCTGCAAATGGGAATGGAAGCAGAGATTCAGAGCAAAAGTAAGAACATTTCTTTTCTCATTATATGAAGAGGTAGTGTGAGGAACTGCCATCTGGTAATGGTCTAAAAGCTATAGCTTGTTTGATGTTTATGTTAATTAATAGTAACACGATGCGGGTAATTCATCCTCAGAAAGGGTGATCTGCTAACCACACCCCCTTTCAGAAGCTCCATGCCAAAATCATAGTGACACCTGTGCCTTGTTGTATCGGTCTTGTGATCTGTAGTTTATGCTCTCTAGCAGCACACAGCAGGTTCAAAGGTTGCAGGTGCCCTGTTTCACAGCTGCTGCGTCTGCCCCGCTTCTCCAAAGCCATAGTACTTGTGCTAAACTATATGCCTGGTGGTGAAAAAATCTGGAAAATTAAGCCAAATCTAGATTATGGTATGGTGGCTGATAGGTCACATAATCCTTAAAGCAACATCTGATTTGTAGCATACCAATGACAACCCTATGGGTTTATACCGGCTATGAGAGGCAATGTGGATTCCAGGCACCTAAGTGTCTACAGTTCAGTGAATGGGACAAAGAGCAGGATGTCTGCCTTTGTTAGCACTCTAAGGTGTTGGGTAACTCCTCCCTACCAGGCCCATTGACTCATAAATGGAGATCTCCTTATGAGCATGGTTTCAAAGAGGTAAATCAATAGCCAAGGCCTGCCTCACATTAGGGGGTTGCACACCAAAGGGCCTTTGAAGAGCTGCGCAAGAGATGGAGGGATCAGGTAGCCGGGCAGTGCAGAGCACAAGGGAGGAAGGTTTCCTCCATCTTGCATTCTGTGGGTTTCTCTTTCCTTTCCCCTGCACTTCCTGCACAGCAAAGCACTTTGAGTATGAAGCAAAAAGGGACAAGCCACTTTTTATTTTAATAAGGATCAGACCCCTTAAATCAGGCTTGCTTTAGCCAATCTCATGTGACTTATTGCCTTTATGAGGAAGGGGTCCTCATGCCTTTTTTTGATTAATTCCTGGATCTCAAGAAGAACTCATCTGGACATCTTGTTGGAGAGCAGTCCTTCTCAAAGTTCCCCACCAGTTGAGTGCATAATGAGTTTTCCAATAAATAGGCAAGCCTTGCCCTCTACCCATCGCAGGGCACACTGGCGGTGAACTATTGCTGGAGCAAGACCTGCCTCTCTGCCAGCTACTCTAGTACATAGGACCTCACTGTAAGTGAAGGACTCATATAGGTGTCAGACAGCCTCCCCCATCTTGGAAGAACAAGAACTCATCTTGTGCAAAGTTCCTGGATTGGGACCCACAATATTCAGAGAGCCAAAGCAACAAGTACTCCAGTTTTTCTTAGCTAAAACCTACTTCAAACATGCTCACTTCTGTTGAACCAGCAAGACCTGCAGTGCTGCCTTTGGCACCCACCTTCAAACTTCGGGACGCTGGTCACAATTTGAACTAGTGTGATGTTGTGTCATTTCAACAGAGCCTGTGACCTCTTTGGCTTCAACACCAGTGCACCATGCAGATAACTTGGAACTGCTGCATCACCAAACAAAGCATCAAACCACCAGGACTTTGCAGTGAAGCTCAACACAAACAACTGAAGCATCATGCCACTTAACAGCCATAACCAGCCGTACTCATTTTCGATTGTCGAACCGCTCCTGGTCACCTCTCTCACTGCATCATCTGCTGCCACCAATGAACCACATGGAGTGTAGCTGCAATGCGACTCCCCGCAGATTCACCAGTGAGGTTAACCTGGCTCGATGCCTCTGACTTGGTCAGATCTAAAAACATTGTAACTCGAAGTCTGGTTCGGCATCATCGAACCACTTAAGCTTTATAATCATGTACATTGAGATCCACTGTTCTCTGGATCCATTTTGTGGGATGCTAGAAGCTGGGTGAGCCACCTTTGCACATTGCTCGTAATGAAAAATATCCTTCTTGGACAATGTGATGATTTATTACCTTTTCCTCCCAGTAAAGTATCCAGAGTACTTGCATCATTCAATTCTGCATTTATCTGTCTTTCTTTGCAAGAACAGATTCTTTTTAGTGTTTTCTAGTACGATTGTTATGCATATTGGTGTGTTTCATTAAAGAATCTTGATTGGACATTGCTTTATTTTGGACTCTTACACTATTGCTGTATGGGGTCCTATTGTCTCACATTTACACCCCTTTTAAGAGTAGAGCCTATCCTCAGCCCAGGTTACCACAAAAGACAGAGGAGGTATCTCTCTTAACTCTGCCCTTGTCACCTTTATTTATTTATTTATTACATGCCAAAAACCCGACCAGCATCAGCGTGTGAAGAGAAACACTTAAGGTAGAACAAAAGCACAGGACCTAAGCTGATACTGGGGAAAGAGAGAGGAGGTTGTCATTTATTTTTTCAAACAGGTGGGTTTTCAGACTCTTCCAAAAGGATAGTAGATTTCTTGCAAGGTGCAAGTTTGAGGAGGAGCATCCCCAGCAATGTATGCAGTATATGGGAATGATTTACCATTAGCTTTCATCCTCTTAGGGCGTGGACAATTCAGTAGCATAGTGTTGCCTTAGCGCAGCATTTTATTTGGCTCATAGATGGTTATTCTCTTTTTAAAATAATACGGTGCTGTGCCACTGACTTAAAAAGTGTATTCTGGCCCTGATTGAAAGACAATGAAGAGATTTTCGATAAACTGCAATATGTTTCCCTCATAGAACTTGTTTTATGATGTGAATAGCATTATTTTGGACCACTTGGAGGGTGTGCATGTCTTTCTTAGATGCCCCGCCCAACAGGGCATTACAGTAATTAATTCTAAAAAAAATTGTGACTCTGGCCAGAGTTTCACATCTTTTATCGTACATCAGTGGTCTGATTTCCCTTCAAAGCTTCAAATGATCGTGTGTGTTATGTACAATCCCATAGACTTGGGCCTCAGCGCTAACAGTACAGTCCAGGTATGTACCAAGAGTTTTAACCTTTGTTTGTGTTTTAATGTCACAATCATCCAACAAGAAGTTAAAATATGATTTCATGGTGGCGCTGTTGAGCAGCCCAAGATGGCTGCTTAGTCTCAGAGCTCCATGCGGCCTGGCCGAAAATCCGATTAGAACTGCGGTTCCTGACGAATTTGCAGCCCTATAGAGGAATCACCACTGTGCTCCAGCTGCCTGCTTCGCCCTGATCCCAGCTCGAATCGGCCACGGGAAGCCTGGAAACGGGACTCCTCGCCTGGCTGGCTGGCGGACTGCAGGGCCCTGCGCGCGCAGCCGGCCCACTGCCTCCTCCCTCTTGCTGGCTCTCCATTGGGGCGATTGGCGGCCGCGAGACCCGGTGCCCATGTGGTACTTCTCTGCTGGGGCCTGCGGTGGTGCCTGGTCCCAGGTGGCTGGAGCGGGACCCTGCCATCAGCTCTGGCGGCCCTCTACGGAGTGCATTGTTGTGCGGGAGGCCGCCGCGGGGGCCTGCGCCGAAGCGTGCCCCGTCTCCTCACCGTGCGGCGGCTGGGCTGGAGCCTGGCTGTCCCCTGGACATCGCGGCCAACGTTCCTGGGACCCCCGGATGCCAGGTGAGGTGCGGAGGGTAGGAGTGCCCGCATTGTGCCACCGGCGGTACTCTCAATCTGGCCCCCATCATCCAGCCTCGAAGCCCTGAGAGGCCTCCCACCCTGCCCTGAGGGGGTGGGGGCACCATCTTGACTGTCCACCTCGGCGGGGGCCCCGGGAAGTCCTACACACTGGTCATCTCACCGGACTTGGCCACTGCGGCGCCGGACTGCACGGTGCAACCCCCCCTAGCGGGAGGGGACTGGAGGAGTGGAACACTTGAACTGGTTGGGTCATAAACTCTCACCTCCCTACCCATTCCATCTGAGGTGCCTGCTCCACAGGGCCCGGCGTATTGCCCCCTTGACCTGCAGGAGGGGTGGGCCCCCGCACCGCAACAGCCATACTTTTAATTCGGGGGACTACCTGTGTTGCCAAGCTGGCTGCCTAGCCTTGTTTGCTCCTGAGTAACTCGACACACTTGGCACTCCTCTTGCCCCCTGGTCTGTACTGTGCCCGCGGCTCCCCTATCCCGCCTGGATCCCCTGAGCCGCCCGAAACAGCCCCGGTGATGCCCAACAAATCCAGAGGGAGCTCGAAGGGTGGGGCCATGGACAAATTTGTTAGGACCGTCCTAAGGGCGTAAGCTGGCCACTCTTCATCTCTACAGGAGGACTCTGAGCCAGACCCTCACCCCTGCATGGTGGCCCCTGACTTGACCACACTAATGGAAACTATGGCCAAGAACTTCGCTTCATTCCACGAAAAACTAGACATAATGCCAATGTTGCCTCCCTGAAAACGCGTGTGGATCAGGCGGCCACCAGGATCACAGATGCAGAGAGTAGAATATCTATGACCGCGGATGATATCCAGACCCTGCAGACTACAGTTGCCTCCCTATCACGCGACATGAAAACCGTGAAAGCAAAATGTGATGACTTGGAGTCGCGCTCGCGTAGGAACAACCTACGAATTATTGGGGTCCCTGAAAACGCCCTGAAGAGGCGCATGGAGGACGCAATTGAGGCCCTGCTCAGAGAACTCCTTGGCAATCCGGAGATCTCACTCCATTTTACAGTGGAGCGCGCACATCAAGCCCTCTCACCACGCCCCAAGCTGGGCGACATCCCGAGGCCTATCATTGCTAGGATTCTAAATTACCGCGATAGGGACCTCATCCTCCGTTTGGCACCTGAAAAGGGAGACCTAGGACTTGAGGCCAATTACATCAGAATTTTCCCTGATTTCTCGATAGCAGTGCAACAGGAGAGATACCAATTCCTCAGGGTCAAGAAACTGCTTCGGGAACGGAAAGTCCCATATGCCATACTGTTCCCCGCACGACTTAAGATTACGCACAATGGCAAACTGTATTTCTTTACTGTGCCTGAAGAGGCAGTGAAATTTATTGAAGCACACATCCCGCCCTATGCTCCGGATGGTGCCCGCGACGGTGAGGACTGACCTTGTGCATGGTACCCTGGGGCGGTCTGATCTATCTAGTCATTTCCTTCTCTCAACTAGAATGTGTCAATGGCAATAATGTACTGCAACCTCAGCGATCTAAATCCTGTGTATGGTCAGCCGGCCTGGGGTTTACCCTGGGTCCCTTGGACATTAATCTTTGTTCTGCGTTCAGAGCATGGGACTGACCAAAACCTTTTGACACTTCATCTTTACCATTTGGACCCATCAGTGAACGGCTGAAGTCGAGGCCTGACCTGTGATCCGGTTACCGCAGAACCTGACCTGACGGCTACTGCCGTCCACACGGCAACAGCGCACCTCACTGCGATTGCAATGTTCATGTTTGGTTTGGTATTATTGTTGGTTGGCCCCAGTTGGGCCGGAATATGGGCATATCCCTGTTGGATAGTGTCCTCTGACCTCCCTTGCTCAGGGAGTATCGAGTCACCTGGTGGCACCTGCACTGGTTCAGTTGGTGGCACATGTTTTTGGGGGGGTAATTCCCACTGCAAGTTGGGGGCGGGCAGTGAGGGTGGGGGGTGGTAATGTTGGGGAAACGGGGAACTGTATTGTAAATGACGAGGGCAGCTTGGCAGATCGCACGACATCGGGGCACCCCCGCGGGGGCTTTCTTAATCCACTGTGTAAGTTTCGACAAAAGTTGTGGGATGTACCCTAGTCTTCTGAAATGGCGACAATAGTGATGTCCTGGAATGTCCGGGGTTTGAACAACTACACCAAAGCCCGTAAAATCATGGCCCACGCCAACAGGCATGGCTGTAAAATACTGCTCTTGCAGGAAACACACTCTGAAGGCCATCTGGCCAGGTGCATGGCACCGTCATGGGGTCCCCATAGATATTTCACCTCCTACTTATCCCGTGCCAGAGGGGTATTGACGATGGTCCATATGTCTCTCAGGTTTGTACTCCACAAGAACTATATAGACTCAGAAGGAAGATATGTTATTCTTCATTGCGCAATAGCTAACAGGGAATACTTTCTGGTTAACACGTATGGCCCCAATGTGGACTCTCCCGACTTTATCGACCGGGTGGTATCTATATTATTGGGATATGTGGGAGTACAGATCATCTGGGGTGGGGACATGAATTTCCTATTGGACACCACACTGGACAGAACAGGCACTGCCCCCAGACTGCTCTCTAATGCGGCACGTAGACTCCTGGCACACAACACGACGCTTGACGTTCGAGACGCTTGGTGGGTAATGCATCTGCAGATGCGTGAATACACTCATTATTCCTCTGTGCATGACAGCTCCTCCAGAATCAATATGTTCCTCTTGTCTAGCACGCTCCTGGGGAGGGTGGTTGAAACTCGAATTTTGGCAAGCACCTTATCGGACCACTCACCTATTTGGTTATCTGTAGATTTAGGTGTCCCTGACCCCACTCTTAACTCATGGCGTTTCAAGTCGTTGGCCCTGCAGGACATAGTATTCAAGGCGGATATTCTGTCCGACATACAGTCCTTCTTTGAGCTTAACTCACCCCAGTCCACCTCCCTGGGGGTCCGTTGGGAGGCCTTCAAAGTCTTCATAAGGGGATGTGCATATCGAGGGAGCCGGGAGTTATCAGAGCCATAAGAGCGGTTATTACCCGCTCTGAATCCAAATTACGCGACCTAGAGAGCGCGCACCCCACATCCGTTGATCCGGCCACTCTCTCTCGAATCTGTGAGGAGCTCCAATTCTTTAATGAACAAGCCACCAGGGAAGTTCAATACTTCAGTCACCCACAGGCGGCTCGCAAATATGGCGAAGGGGACAGGCCTGGCAGGACTCTGGCTGCAGTGGCTAGGGGTGAATGGGGTCCAGCGCAGGTCACTAGCGTTAAGGACAGCTTGGGATCAGAACAATGGACTGATCAACAAAATCTGGAATTCTTTGCGGACTTCTACGCAGAACTATACTCTCAGCCCCCTGAGCATAGTGAGTCCCAAATGCGTGACCTCCTCGAGCAGATCCCTACGACGATCATCTCCCCCGCTTCCAGAGACCAACTAGATTCCCCCATACTGCTTGATGAAATAGTTGAAGCAATGTCCAAATTCCCCAAGGGAAAAGCACCCGGTCCAGACGGGCTAACAGCAGAGTACTATCAGGAGCATGTGGCCATTCTGGCCCCCAAATTGCTGGAAGTTTGGAACGAATCGCTCCGGGTGGGCACCCTTCCTCCGACACTGCGTGAGGCCGTCATTACGGTCCTGCTTAAACCTGGTAAGCCTGCAGATGAGTGTGGATCTTATAGGCCCCTCTCATTAATGAATCTGAACACTAAAATCTTCGCCAAAGTGATTGCTAGCCGCTTTCTCCCGGTCATGTCCTATATGGTACATGACGATCAAACAGGGTTTGTTCAAGGGAGATCGACGTCCCACAATATTAGAAGGCTGTTCAATGTCATGGCCCGCATTGACCAGGGCGCAAGTGCAGTGGCGGTCACGTTAGATGCCCAAAAGGCTTTTGATATGGTGTCTTGGAAATATACTTGGCTGGTATTGGAGACTATGGGTATAGGGCCAAACATGATAGCATATATTAAGTTGCTGTACACTTCCCCGGTGGCTAGGGTTCGAGTTAACTCCCAGACGTCCGCTCTGTTCCCTCTTTCTAGAGGCACCTGACAGGGATGCCCGTTTTCCCCGATTTTGTTCGCCCTGACGATAGAGTCAATGGCCGACTATATCAGAGAACGGCACGCAGGCAAGGGGATACGGCTGAAAGGCGCCCCAGAGATTGTCTCGCTGTACGTGGACGTTGTGTTGCTTTTCATAAGGGACCCAGCTGTTCATCTAGACCCAATCTTACGTGATATCACCCGCATAGGTACATACTCCTGGCTCACTCTAAACTGTACTAAATCCGAGATCTTCCCCCTTACTAGCTCCACGATACAACCCACCACTGAACACCCGCTCCGTTGGTCCCCACAAGGAATTAGGTACTTGGGAGTCCAGGTGTCCCTGACGAAAGATGTGTTACTTGCAGACAACTATCGGGCTGTCACGGAGCAAGCTGAGGCCAAAATTGCGCGCTGGCGCTCCCTTCCACTGTCACTAGCTGGTAGACTCTCACTGGTGAAGATGATCCTACTTCCCAAGTTACTATACATTTTCAGAAATGTCCCCATCTGGCCAGGTAGGAGATACTTCACGAACCTGCACAAATTGCTTGCCCAATTCTTATGGCACTCTGGTGCGGTGCGTAAGAAGTGGTCAGACATGTCTCTGCCATACGACAGAGGGGGCTTTACACCCCCGGACCTGCTACGATACTGGACGGCATCACAGGCACAGTTTGGTTCGTACTGGTATCCTGGGCCCCCACCCCGTCCTCATGTCAAGCTGGAGGTTCTGGCAGCAGCAGGCACTAATGTAATGTCTTTGATTCTAGACAGACGGTATCAACCCGGATTCGCCCATTGATCCGGTCCGGACCACGGTGCAGGCCTGGGCCGAGATGTTTAAAACCTGTGACGAACAGTTCCCGTATTACAACTGGCTCCTTCCCGGGCTGGAACCCACACATGACATCGCCCTGGCACGACACTGGGAGGCCCTGGGATATCGTGCCCTCACTGACTTTTATCCAGAAGGGCAGTTTATAACACCACAGACGGCTGGGACACTCGTGCTCTGTTATGGAGCTTCTGCAGTTCTACAGGCTCCGCGCTGCTTTCCGCAGTGCGTGGCCTGACTTTACCGATGAGCCCCAGGACTCCCCTGGAATTGCTCATATCGCCAACTCGGGTGGCGCCCGAGGGGTGGTCTCTTCATTGTATAAACTGTTATTGACTACTGCCGCTCTCCAACCGTCCAGGGCCCGGGACGACTGGGCCTCCGAGCTGGAGGTGGAACTCACTGACCAAATGTGGCAAAAGATGTGCTCTCATACTAACAGGGTGTCCCTGAACGTCCGTTACCGCACCATACAATATAAATTGCTCAACAGGCTGTATTACACTCCATGTAAAATCTCGAGGTTTGCGCACTCTGATCGACATCTATGGCCCCGCTGCAGTGCGGTGGGTGCGGACCATCTTCACATGTTTTGGAACTGTCCAGCGCTGGCCACATTCTGGAGTAAGATCATAGAGACACTGGGCCTCATTACGACTACGGCGCTAAACCATGGTGCTATTTGCACCATGGTCCATGCCGGGGTCCGCCATGGTGAATGGCGGAATTACCGCCCCATTCCAAGGTTGGCGGGGCGGTAATTCCCCATTCACCATGGCCCCTTCCCCATTCCCATTTTTGGCCGATAAGGCTCAATGGGAAAGGGGAAGGCGCTAATTACGGCACCGTAAATTACGGTGCCGTAATTAGCTCCTAGGTCCCTTTGCGGGTTGGTTTTTTAACGCCTGCTAAAAGCAGGCGTTAAAGTGCAACCCGCAAAGGGACCTCGTAATCAGGCGTTAAGGGTTTAATGGCGCTGACACCTTTTACGGCGCCGCTAACCCCTTAACGCCTGGGTTGTAATGAGGCCCACTGTCTGCAATCACTGATTCTGTTGTCGAGCCCGACCCAATGGGGGTCTTGTTAGGGGTGTGGGGAACTGGGGGGCCTAGGGACATGCTTAAGTTTTTGAACGTGAGCTGTGTTGTGGCCAAGAAGTGTGTCCTTCAAAGTTGGAAGAGCCCATCCCCCCCTACATACCAGAAATGGTCGAATCTGCTCACATGGTCTCGAAACTGCGAGGAAGAATTCCTGGGTATGCTCCCGACCCGTTCCCGTCCCCATAATATTTGGTCTGCTTTCAACAGCTATCTGAATAGCCTAAATGATACTTCCTCTATGAACGAGTCCTCACAGCCCTCTCCGATGTTGGTGCTCCATGATGTGTCGCTATTTGACCACTGTTGCCTTACTCTTGCATGTAAGCCCATTGTATTCATGTATATGTATACCAAATTTATTATTGCTGCTCCGCTGTATATGTGTACGCTATCTGCCTCTGACAACAAAAATAAAAGTTTAAAAAAAATAAAATATGATTTCATTGTGATATCACCTATGATTGTTATCAAGGTTGTTTTGTAGAAGTGTGAGAGCTGAGTAGGTGGTTTAGGCACGACTCAACCATGTACTCCTGAGGGGCAGTAGTAATTTAGTCACAGTCATATTAAAGCAGCACATGCCAAAATATGTTTAAATAAAACTGTTGTGTTGTAGACTGCCATAATCAAAAAGAACATAAAAAGCTACTACTAAACTAAATTTATTTGGTGCTATTGCAGGCTGACCTAAAGCAGGTCCTGTGAGTTGCCATTTACAATAAAAGGGCACACTTCCATGCTTATATATCCAGGGATAGCACACTGTACTTCTACCCCAGGCCGGCCTATCTTGAGTGTCTCTGTGTTAACGAGGTGTCTCCTAGACGTGGCCCATTAGATACCGGGTTGATTGATTGCCCTAACAGATAAAAGGATGTCCATAAGGAATGTTTGGGTTCTATGAATGTCTCCCCATGAAAGCCAAAAAAGCTACAGTAATAAGGAAACATCAAGCTCTGACCTCTCGCTTACAACTCTACTTCCCCCAATAGACCAAGGCACAGACGTAGACATCATAAGCACAAGCACAAGCTAACTTGAAATCCCCCTTAGCTAATGTCAAATGAAGAAACTATAGCATTGTTAAAGATATCAGTGGCACAGGCCCTAAAGGAAAAGCAGGCCACACCTTTTCTTGAATCCTGTCATACCACTTCCGAGGCAAATGCTCCTCAAGATACAAGGAGAACTCTAGAAATGGGGAAGATAACATATCCCAGAATACCGTGCAGGCTGACAAAGGCACAATTTCTGGTGGAAAATACATTAAAAGGATGGTCTAAAGCTAGTATTGAAACTTATGCTCCTGAACATGGAGCTCCCAATGGCTACTCCCTGAACAGAAAAGAAACATTTCCTGCAAGACTTGCCCAGTGCCTCCTTCCATTCCATGAATGTATGAAAAACATGATGCTGAAGAAGTAGAAGGATAGGGAGAAACTGTCTATTCCCAGTTGCTTATTCCAAAAGTGCCCACTCGTGGAATTCAATACTAAATATACAAGCCACGCAATGTTGGATGACTAGCTGGAGACCTGATCGGGAGGTCACACCTTGCAATGCATGATGCTCTACCAGAAAATCCCATGGAGAAAAGCATTTATAGCACATTGAATGAACATATGCAGCCATCAATAGCTTTATTTGGTCCGGAGCATATTCAGAATATGCAGTTCAATTCCTCCTCCTTGCCCTCCAGGCTATTTTTACCACTTACCAAAAGTAGGCAAATGTAACCGAGTAAGGAAGATAGCTCAGGGGCAACACGTTTGTCTTGGAAGCAAGACAACACAGGTCCAAATCCCGGTACTGTGCTTAGAGCCTGGTCTCTGGTATTAAGTTCATTAAAAAATATTAATTCATTAATGAATTAATTGTAAACCCCACTGCTGGTGGTTATAGAATGGCAGGTTCAATATATTGCATGCATAAAGTTGTGCAACTGTAAAGTAAAAACAACTAGACTGATGGCCCTGACAAAGTTGACATTCCTGGATTCTAGTTTTATTTATGTGCAGGACTCTTTCTTGACTGCAAACATGCTGTCCTACAGAGGAAGATGAAAAACATGCACTCATAGCTAATGATACGTAGATCCTCATTACAGTACCTTCTCCCTCTACCAAGGACTTCTTTCGAAGGTTTGGAAGACGATAACCATGCCCTATCCTCTGGACTTAGCTCGGACTTGAGGGAACACGAACTACTAGAAAATGCATATTGTGTACCATTTCATTAAGGTTATATCTCACATTCCCAAGACGACATTGAAAAGAAGTGCAACAGGTCATACAAAACTATGCAATCATTCACTACTTACACCGGATCATCAGGAAGGACTTTTCTCTCACCTGTTCCTGGAGAGGACGACTTTAGGCGTATTCTCGATCACAAACGGCTGAACAAGTTTACCACATACCATATTTTCCCATTGAAACCTTGTTGCACATATTGTCATCTTTCCTGCTTGATAATTTGATTAAGATTGGTAGATATGCGAAATGGTTATCTCCGCAGAACTATACTCTCAGCCCCCTGAGCATAGTGAGTCCCAAATGCGTGACCTCCTCGAGCAGATCCCTACGACGATCATCTCCCCCGCTTCCAGAGACCAACTAGATTCCCCCATACTGCTTGATGAAATAGTTGAAGCAATGTCCAAATTCCCCAAGGGAAAAGCACCCGGTCCAGACGGGCTAACAGCAGAGTACTATCAGGAGCATGTGGCCATTCTGGCCCCCAAATTGCTGGAAGTTTGGAACGAATCGCTCCGGGTGGGCACCCTTCCTCCGACACTGCGTGAGGCCGTCATTACGGTCCTGCTTAAACCTGGTAAGCCTGCAGATGAGTGTGGATCTTATAGGCCCCTCTCATTAATGAATCTGAACACTAAAATCTTCGCCAAAGTGATTGCTAGCCGCTTTCTCCCGGTCATGTCCTATATGGTACATGACGATCAAACAGGGTTTGTTCAAGGGAGATCGACGTCCCACAATATTAGAAGGCTGTTCAATGTCATGGCCCGCATTGACCAGGGCGCAAGTGCAGTGGCGGTCACGTTAGATGCCCAAAAGGCTTTTGATATGGTGTCTTGGAAATATACTTGGCTGGTATTGGAGACTATGGGTATAGGGCCAAACATGATAGCATATATTAAGTTGCTGTACACTTCCCCGGTGGCTAGGGTTCGAGTTAACTCCCAGACGTCCGCTCTGTTCCCTCTTTCTAGAGGCACCTGACAGGGATGCCCGTTTTCCCCGATTTTGTTCGCCCTGACGATAGAGTCAATGGCCGACTATATCAGAGAACGGCACGCAGGCAAGGGGATACGGCTGAAAGGCGCCCCAGAGATTGTCTCGCTGTACGTGGACGTTGTGTTGCTTTTCATAAGGGACCCAGCTGTTCATCTAGACCCAATCTTACGTGATATCACCCGCATAGGTACATACTCCTGGCTCACTCTAAACTGTACTAAATCCGAGATCTTCCCCCTTACTAGCTCCACGATACAACCCACCACTGAACACCCGCTCCGTTGGTCCCCACAAGGAATTAGGTACTTGGGAGTCCAGGTGTCCCTGACGAAAGATGTGTTACTTGCAGACAACTATCGGGCTGTCACGGAGCAAGCTGAGGCCAAAATTGCGCGCTGGCGCTCCCTTCCACTGTCACTAGCTGGTAGACTCTCACTGGTGAAGATGATCCTACTTCCCAAGTTACTATACATTTTCAGAAATGTCCCCATCTGGCCAGGTAGGAGATACTTCACGAACCTGCACAAATTGCTTGCCCAATTCTTATGGCACTCTGGTGCGGTGCGTAAGAAGTGGTCAGACATGTCTCTGCCATACGACAGAGGGGGCTTTACACCCCCGGACCTGCTACGATACTGGACGGCATCACAGGCACAGTTTGGTTCGTACTGGTATCCTGGGCCCCCACCCCGTCCTCATGTCAAGCTGGAGGTTCTGGCAGCAGCAGGCACTAATGTAATGTCTTTGATTCTAGACAGACGGTATCAACCCGGATTCGCCCATTGATCCGGTCCGGACCACGGTGCAGGCCTGGGCCGAGATGTTTAAAACCTGTGACGAACAGTTCCCGTATTACAACTGGCTCCTTCCCGGGCTGGAACCCACACATGACATCGCCCTGGCACGACACTGGGAGGCCCTGGGATATCGTGCCCTCACTGACTTTTATCCAGAAGGGCAGTTTATAACACCACAGACGGCTGGGACACTCGTGCTCTGTTATGGAGCTTCTGCAGTTCTACAGGCTCCGCGCTGCTTTCCGCAGTGCGTGGCCTGACTTTACCGATGAGCCCCAGGACTCCCCTGGAATTGCTCATATCGCCAACTCGGGTGGCGCCCGAGGGGTGGTCTCTTCATTGTATAAACTGTTATTGACTACTGCCGCTCTCCAACCGTCCAGGGCCCGGGACGACTGGGCCTCCGAGCTGGAGGTGGAACTCACTGACCAAATGTGGCAAAAGATGTGCTCTCATACTAACAGGGTGTCCCTGAACGTCCGTTACCGCACCATACAATATAAATTGCTCAACAGGCTGTATTACACTCCATGTAAAATCTCGAGGTTTGCGCACTCTGATCGACATCTATGGCCCCGCTGCAGTGCGGTGGGTGCGGACCATCTTCACATGTTTTGGAACTGTCCAGCGCTGGCCACATTCTGGAGTAAGATCATAGAGACACTGGGCCTCATTACGACTACGGCGCTAAACCATGGTGCTATTTGCACCATGGTCCATGCCGGGGTCCGCCATGGTGAATGGCGGAATTACCGCCCCATTCCAAGGTTGGCGGGGCGGTAATTCCCCATTCACCATGGCCCCTTCCCCATTCCCATTTTTGGCCGATAAGGCTCAATGGGAAAGGGGAAGGCGCTAATTACGGCACCGTAAATTACGGTGCCGTAATTAGCTCCTAGGTCCCTTTGCGGGTTGGTTTTTTAACGCCTGCTAAAAGCAGGCGTTAAAGTGCAACCCGCAAAGGGACCTCGTAATCAGGCGTTAAGGGTTTAATGGCGCTGACACCTTTTACGGCGCCGCTAACCCCTTAACGCCTGGGTTGTAATGAGGCCCACTGTCTGCAATCACTGATTCTGTTGTCGAGCCCGACCCAATGGGGGTCTTGTTAGGGGTGTGGGGAACTGGGGGGCCTAGGGACATGCTTAAGTTTTTGAACGTGAGCTGTGTTGTGGCCAAGAAGTGTGTCCTTCAAAGTTGGAAGAGCCCATCCCCCCCTACATACCAGAAATGGTCGAATCTGCTCACATGGTCTCGAAACTGCGAGGAAGAATTCCTGGGTATGCTCCCGACCCGTTCCCGTCCCCATAATATTTGGTCTGCTTTCAACAGCTATCTGAATAGCCTAAATGATACTTCCTCTATGAACGAGTCCTCACAGCCCTCTCCGATGTTGGTGCTCCATGATGTGTCGCTATTTGACCACTGTTGCCTTACTCTTGCATGTAAGCCCATTGTATTCATGTATATGTATACCAAATTTATTATTGCTGCTCCGCTGTATATGTGTACGCTATCTGCCTCTGACAACAAAAATAAAAGTTTAAAAAAAATAAAATATGATTTCATTGTGATATCACCTATGATTGTTATCAAGGTTGTTTTGTAGAAGTGTGAGAGCTGAGTAGGTGGTTTAGGCACGACTCAACCATGTACTCCTGAGGGGCAGTAGTAATTTAGTCACAGTCATATTAAAGCAGCACATGCCAAAATATGTTTAAATAAAACTGTTGTGTTGTAGACTGCCATAATCAAAAAGAACATAAAAAGCTACTACTAAACTAAATTTATTTGGTGCTATTGCAGGCTGACCTAAAGCAGGTCCTGTGAGTTGCCATTTACAATAAAAGGGCACACTTCCATGCTTATATATCCAGGGATAGCACACTGTACTTCTACCCCAGGCCGGCCTATCTTGAGTGTCTCTGTGTTAACGAGGTGTCTCCTAGACGTGGCCCATTAGATACCGGGTTGATTGATTGCCCTAACAGATAAAAGGATGTCCATAAGGAATGTTTGGGTTCTATGAATGTCTCCCCATGAAAGCCAAAAAAGCTACAGTAATAAGGAAACATCAAGCTCTGACCTCTCGCTTACAACTCTACTTCCCCCAATAGACCAAGGCACAGACGTAGACATCATAAGCACAAGCACAAGCTAACTTGAAATCCCCCTTAGCTAATGTCAAATGAAGAAACTATAGCATTGTTAAAGATATCAGTGGCACAGGCCCTAAAGGAAAAGCAGGCCACACCTTTTCTTGAATCCTGTCATACCACTTCCGAGGCAAATGCTCCTCAAGATACAAGGAGAACTCTAGAAATGGGGAAGATAACATATCCCAGAATACCGTGCAGGCTGACAAAGGCACAATTTCTGGTGGAAAATACATTAAAAGGATGGTCTAAAGCTAGTATTGAAACTTATGCTCCTGAACATGGAGCTCCCAATGGCTACTCCCTGAACAGAAAAGAAACATTTCCTGCAAGACTTGCCCAGTGCCTCCTTCCATTCCATGAATGTATGAAAAACATGATGCTGAAGAAGTAGAAGGATAGGGAGAAACTGTCTATTCCCAGTTGCTTATTCCAAAAGTGCCCACTCGTGGAATTCAATACTAAATATACAAGCCACGCAATGTTGGATGACTAGCTGGAGACCTGATCGGGAGGTCACACCTTGCAATGCATGATGCTCTACCAGAAAATCCCATGGAGAAAAGCATTTATAGCACATTGAATGAACATATGCAGCCATCAATAGCTTTATTTGGTCCGGAGCATATTCAGAATATGCAGTTCAATTCCTCCTCCTTGCCCTCCAGGCTATTTTTACCACTTACCAAAAGTAGGCAAATGTAACCGAGTAAGGAAGATAGCTCAGGGGCAACACGTTTGTCTTGGAAGCAAGACAACACAGGTCCAAATCCCGGTACTGTGCTTAGAGCCTGGTCTCTGGTATTAAGTTCATTAAAAAATATTAATTCATTAATGAATTAATTGTAAACCCCACTGCTGGTGGTTATAGAATGGCAGGTTCAATATATTGCATGCATAAAGTTGTGCAACTGTAAAGTAAAAACAACTAGACTGATGGCCCTGACAAAGTTGACATTCCTGGATTCTAGTTTTATTTATGTGCAGGACTCTTTCTTGACTGCAAACATGCTGTCCTACAGAGGAAGATGAAAAACATGCACTCATAGCTAATGATACGTAGATCCTCATTACAGTACCTTCTCCCTCTACCAAGGACTTCTTTCGAAGGTTTGGAAGACGATAACCATGCCCTATCCTCTGGACTTAGCTCGGACTTGAGGGAACACGAACTACTAGAAAATGCATATTGTGTACCGTTTCATTAAGGTTATATCTCACATTCCCAAGACGACATTGAAAAGAAGTGCAACAGGTCATACAAAACTATGCAATCATTCACTACTTACACCGGATCATCAGGAAGGACTTTTCTCTCACCTGTTCCTGGAGAGGACGACTTTAGGCGTATTCTCGATCACAAACGGCTGAACAAGTTTACCACATACCATATTTTCCCATTGAAACCTTGTTGCACATATTGTCATCTTTCCTGCTTGATAATTTGATTAAGATTGGTAGATATGCGAAATGGTTATCTCCGCATGCCAAGCACTCATCCCACCATTGGGATATTTCTGAGCCATGGCAGAGGAAATCATACATGGGTGTGATCATTTTTAATGACCCAGTTTAGTGATATTCCATAGTATTAAAAACAAATAAGGTTATAAATAAGGCTCTGTGATTTGGGAGCGTGTGCACCATGTACTGTGCACTCAGGTTCCTATAGGGTGGGCTCCTTGAATCTTGGGGCAACACTGGGACTCCTATTCTTAGGCCGACTTTTGTTTCTAGCCCAAATCTGCTTGAATCATCTTTTGGAGCCATAACACTTTGGGAAAATCCAGGATAATTTCAAGCAGGTCTGGGCTGATTTGTGGGAAAAAACATACACAAAACATCTTAAAAGGCCTCAGTAACGGGGAGAAAGGTTAGGTGAACAGAAGAGGTTGGATGAGGCCAGGTGGTGAGGGTAACAAAAGGAAATTAAGTCCTAAGAAAAGGACTCTCAGATTAAATTAATGCACTTACTGCAGAGATCTATGTGTAACCTATAGGTCCCTGGTTTGAATCTGGGTAAGAGGAACTCAGGCTTTTCATCCCTTTGAAGCTGATCATATTAATAAAGTTGAAATGAGAAATTGTAAGATTGCATGTCAGACCAGCAGAGTCAGTCACATGTCAGGTACACCTGGGTCCTTTTTTCTTCATTCAGAAGTCAACACTTTGAGAATTAAAGAGGTTTATAGTATTAAAATACAGGGATTTCATAACAGACGTGGACCTCTGAAAAGCATGTAGGCCTTGGGGAGAGTCAGTCATGCATTAGGGGTGCATGAAGTTTCATCCTGCTGCGTTTTCTTCCATGAGGACTACTGAGGTTATTTATTTAATAATAAGAAGAGTCCTTGGCAGTAGGGCTGAGACCGAGTCAGTCACATGTCAAGCATTCATACTGTAGACTTTGATGTTCCTTAAAGAAATACCATTCCGCAGATAGGTTTGTAATGTTATGAGCTCCCTACATAGGAAAAAAAAATAACATCTCTACAGTAAGAAAACTACTCTCAAAACCTTTGTTGGGACAATTAATGAGATGCGCTTGTACATCTCATTAATTGCACCCCAAAAATATGTGTCCTATTCACTAAATTTGTGAATAAAGTGGTCTGCACATTTCTCAAAGGTAATGCAAATAACAAAATGCATCCTCTGTGCATGTTTCTATTTCAATTCATGTTTGTGAACTTGGCAATAAGAGTTTAAATTATTTCAATTATTTGTCATCTACGAGCAAAAAGTTGATTTAGTTTCTATCATAAAGAAACAGCCAGGTTCAAGGCATTTGTCATTTAAACACTGCGCTTAGTTTCAGAATTCTCAGCAGGAAAGGTCTGACCTTTTCCATTAACTTTATTTGCTTTGAACATGTGCTCACAGGAAAAGGTTTACCTCTTCAGCCCAGTCTTCACAGTACCATTTCATCATCATTACATTGTAATGAGGCACACTGAATCTGTTATCTGAATCTATTAAAAGTTCGTGCAGAGACCAAATCACCAGAATTCAGTGAACATTCAGATCATTTGGGGTTTGAAAAAACTATTTTGTATAGGTTTATTCCCGACGATCCTTCTTTGTCTCCCTGCTGGGTATCAAGTCGTCTTTACACTAGAAGCAAAACGCAGGTCGTGACAACGGAAGTAGAGACGTTTATATCATATATGGACAGTGGTCGAAGTGTACGAAAAGAAGTAGTGGAACTATGTTCCCTGCTGGCCTGCACCCACTCCCCACAAACCCCCTCATCACGCGCCTCCCACGCACAATACAAACCCCCAAACACATGCGCCTGCTGTTTAAGGGAACTTTCAGTGCAGTGCATTGAAAGTGCAAGTTTCAACTTCTTCCTACACTTTTATTTTAAAACGAAACCATTCCGGAATGGTTTCTTTTTAAAATAAAAGTATAGGAACAGTAAAACATAATTTAAAAAAGTAGAGCAGCTCCACTCCCGACCGCTCCCGCTCACTTCGACCACTGTATATGGATCAATCGAAAATTCCAGGGAAATCATGGTTGCCACCTCTCTCAGATGACGGATTGCCTTCACAAAGTAAGAAATGTGACAAGTCTGGAGTTCCAAGAGTAATGCTATTTCCCTTATCCAACCTGCCAGTAGCAGCAGCGACACAAACCAAATACAAATAGTTTATTCTTTTGGCTAAAGAAAAAATGCGCCATTCCAGTCAACATTCAGAACCACTGTCACAACTTTGAAACATATACATACAATGTCTGGATATTTTTCTTGGTGGATATTGAAGGTGCATGTTCTTATAGGCAGGTCTGGCAGAAGGGGGCTTAAAATGGGACTAACATTTCAAGGAGAAATTGAGATAGTAAAAAGGGATTACACTGACAAGTCTAGCTGTTACTTATTGGAAAGATAGCTCTGCAAGTGAAGATCTCGCACCATACATGTCTGAGCATAATCAAATTAACACCATTGGTATGGTTAATAGTAAGACCTGATATTGTCGCACTTAGAAGATGAAGGAATCAATCAGAAATCTCTCTATATATAGGTATTATTTTTTAATTCAAAAGTTCGTAATCCAAAGACATTGAACTCAAATTGAAACCGATTCTTGTTAAGAAACAATGCAACATCTTGGAGGTACCTTTCATAGTGAGGTAACATGATACTATAGTGAGAAATTATGCAAAGCAACATGGCAGCAGGAAGCTATATCTATAGCTGAGCATGCCCATACAGAGCAAATGTAGCAGCCAGAGCATTGCTATGGAGGGGCATAGACTCACACAGTGGAAGAGAGTATTCATGATGAGTGGGAGCCCACCCTATGAAAACAAAAGATAGACCAATCAAGCCCTATTTTTTCCATTTAGTGCCATCACAACCTTGGCAGAACATAACTGAGAGAGCATTGTTTAGCAAACTCAATACTGGGGGAATCAGTATTTCTGAACAGTGAAGGAGACAGCAAGTTTAAAAGGGTGTGAACAATCCAAAAATAAAAATCAGCAGAAAAGCAGCTATTTCACCATGTCAATGATTATCTGAAACATAGGCCCTCATTAGGACCCAGGCGTTAAGGGGTTTACGGCGCCGTAAACGGCGCCGACCCTTAACGCCTGATTCCAAGGTCCCTTTGCGGGATGGTGATTTTAACGCCTGCTTTTTGCAGGCGTTAAAACCCATGCCGCAAAGGGACCTTGGTGCTAATTACGCCACCGTAATTTACGGTGGCGTAATTAGCGCCTTTCCCCATTCCCATCATGCCCTATGGGGCAAAAATGGGAATGGGGAAGGGTAAAATGGGAAATGGGGATTTACCGCCCCACTCACCTTGGAATGGGGCGGTAAATCCGCCATCCACCATGGTGTAAACATAGTTTACACCATGGTGGTAAGGGTACGACCCAGGCGGTAACTTACCTCCTGGGTTGTAATGAGGGCCATATATTAAAAACACCAGATAATCTTAAACAATTTGAAGCGAAAACAGAAGGTGTTGACCGAAGTGGCACTCCAACCACTTCTGCATTACAAAAGGTGCCCGCGTTTTCTGGGCAGTTATTTCCTGAAGAGAGTTGACATGGACACAGACAGTATGTGGGAAAGACTGAATGCGGGTAATGAGATCTTCCTCACCACAGAGGTGGTTAGAATGTTGTCAGAAATTGGCCGATTGGGTAAAATGAATGGGCAACTCAATTAGGACATTTTAATCAGAATGTTTATATTATGATTTATAATGATGGAGTTTTAGCACCGTCTTTTTCTATCTACATAAGATGTAATTTTTGTATATCAAATTCTCTTTTTATGTTTGAATTGATGAATTTGTCTACAATATGTAATTGAATATGGATTTTGTGACAGGTAGCATTTTTTATCATATCACAATAAATAAAAAAAATTGGACCATCCATAAAACCAATTCCATCTTTGCTACCACTGGAATATTCAAAACTATCACTTGCATTGCCTTTTTATGGCATGATCGCTTGCTGCCAGGCAATGTCATAACTACCACTGGCAACACCACCAAATTGATGCTTCAAACTCAATGCATCCTTCTCTCACTGCCTGCCAGATCAAGCAAACGTCAGAGTAAAATAAGTAATAATTCCAAAACAACCTTCATTATGACCACAACCACTCCTTGTGCCACCTTGTTTGGTCAAGAAGAGGGTACTGTGATTTTGGTGGATTACTTCAGTAAGGACTCCTGGATACGCCCACTTTTCACCAATTGCTACTTAATCACCGCCTGCACTCTCATGCACACGAGCTCAAAAGCAAGTGAGCTACAAGTGAAAGGAAGATGTGGCAGCCTGTGTTGTGCCTGTGATTTTGGTGGATTACTTCATTAAGGACTCCTGGTTACAGCCACTTTTCACCAATTTCTACTTAATCCCTGCCTGCGCGCTCTTGCTCACATGCTCACCAGCAAGTGAGCTATAAATGAAAGGATTGTTTGGCGGTCTGTGCTGTGCCTGTGATTTTGGTGAATTACTTCAGTAATTACTCCTGAATACGCCATGTTTCACCAATTGTTACTTAGTACCCGGCGAGGGCGCAAATCAGAATGAGAGAACCATTCTGATTCGCCCATCGCCGAGGCATTATCCGGCGGGATTCCATGGCCATTGTTACGGGTGAGGGGCGGGGCAGCCCTTCAGCCAATGAGGAGGCTCGAAGCGGGGCCTTCCCCAGAAGCTGCCTTGCTCCCTGCCATTTTCTTGGTTGTTTTTTTCGGGACACAAAAAAAAATGCTTTTAGTGCCCCGGTCACGCAGATCTTTATCTGAGTCGGTACTGCTTCCGCCACTCGGGTCATATTGCTTAATTAATCACTCAGAAGCAAGTGAGCTACAAATGAAAGGATGGTTTGACAGTTCAGCGGCTGAGAGGCAGCGGTAGGTGAGGAAAAACTCTGCTCTTGTCTGACTTTTTAAGTTTGACTTTTCTTTTACATTAAATAAACATACCCTATTGCCTGCACAAAGCCAAGGGCCATGGTGCGTTCAGCTTTCAGGGACATGTGGCATCACAGATACTTTTGTACTGACACAAGTATACAGACAACTAACAGCGACCTGAGTGAATAATTACATACTATATACTAGATTGAGACAGTTAACCATATTTCGACTATATTTCTTTTTCTGCTCATATAAACGTTTCATGAATTGCATATTATAAAGTAGTAAAACAGTTTGTTACCCGATTGCACAGCATATGCTCCAGTGATTGGATAGGATCAACACCTGCCAGTGTAATCTGCGTGACCTGAAAGTAAATACAGCCAAGTGGAGAGCCAGAGAACTACGACTAGGCCGGGCCAGGTGGGCGCGACTGCGGATTGTTAACCTTTGAGCCGATCTCTCCTGTATTGTGCCTGAGCCTTATCAGCCTCAATAGCCACCAGGCTGTGAATTCCGAGGGCTTATAGTGGCTTTGTCTCATAGTTTTGGCCTCAGTGATTAAAAGTACGGCTGAAGAGAACGTCCAATTTCAGCAGTCTTTTTATTACTGCAGATTTTGATTTAATGCTGAGTAATTAGCGCTAATTTAGGGTAACAATGGAAAGAAGCTGAAAGAAGGTGCAATATGATGTCCCCAGAAAGCTGAATGATAGAATACAATTGAGAAAAAAACATACATGTGAGATTTAAGGAGTGGCACAAAGATAAAAAAAGGAACAGTAAACATAAATCTGAGACAAACTAAACAAGCCAATAGAAATTATTTTACCAACAGACATTCAAGCTGCATCACATGGAAGAAATGTCATAGACCAATATCAAGTGGAGACCCATGTACATTGGTCTAAATTAATAACTCAATCAGGCAGGTGGGCACAGGTGAAAAAGAGAGTATTATGACTAATCCAATTACAACAAATGATCTGCCTCCAGTTTTTGATACAGAGATGTGTCATCCTCTCCCTTGATAATTCCAGCAGTAAACCAATGAATGGTGGAGCAATCAGACATCTGAAGGAGCTTAGCTTACCAGACAAAGCCTCAACCCCAAGAATTACAAGTACAAGAAATTCAGTCAACAAAAAAGCGAGGATTTCCTCATGTTTAGCAAAATTAATAGAACACCCGAAGGATAAATCCCCATATGTAACATCAAGAGAAACGTCAGCTAGCTCTACAATTTTGAGAGTATTATTAAATAAGAACCAAAGAAATATGAAAGGATTCCTCCAAAAGTTTGGAACTAATGCTAACTCAAGAAAGAGTAAACATCTGCAGGCTGAGTTGCAAGCCCATGTGGTCAGTGATGGAAGTATTCTGGAGGCAGTAACTCACTTGGAAGAAGAAGGAGAATTACCAAAACTATTCAACAAGAGGTAGAAGTAGCCGATGTGGAAAGTGACCTTAACGAAGAAGAGCACATTTTAAGTTCAGAAGATATTGCATTAATATTGACTGGACATCTGTCATTGAGTATGATCTCTTCTCCAGGACCAGAGCTACATCATGGTTTACATGAAACCCTTTGGGAAATGGATGAAAGGGTAAAGTTGACAGCACCCTCCATTTCTGCATTCAATCTGGTCTCAAGCTCATTCGTGAGTCTTTATGAAAACATTAAAGCTGAACTCTCAGCAAACACGCTACAACTAAGTGAGCTAGAAATGGTGTTCGCATTAAAACCCTTGCTTGGTAAAAAAGAAAGTGAAGTAGTTAAGATGCTCACAAAGGTAGTTTCCTCCCTGGAAAAAAGTGAAGGAACAAGTAATGGAACTCTTAAATGCAACAGAGCTGATTTCAAGTACTGCATTAAAAAGAGATCAGCCCATGAATTTTATAGAGAAGCCAACATTAACAATCAGTGGGGTTCCTGCTTGCCCTGTGAGATGTCTAATACCATTACAAGATCATCCTGTAATTTGGCCACAAGAGTGGACAACTGTGGAAGACTCCAATTCAACAAGTATAGTAGATATAGCAGTGCTAGAAGAGAGAACTTGCTGAAAACGATAACAAACACAGCAAGCAAAATGAAAAACAGCCAGAAATAACAAAATCAAACTAAAAATAAATAAATGGGGAAACCCAAAAAGGGAAAAAGAACCAGATGAAAAATTCCAGAACATTTTTGAGAAATATATTGATCTGGCTTAGGATTTATCTGAAAGCAGAGATCATGCGTAAGATCAATCGGTTAATGATAAAAGTATGGCCAGAACAGACCTTTGTTTTAATCATCTTTAAAAGAAAGATAATGGTACACAAACTAGGCCATAGGATAAATGTAGTTTAGAAGTAGTAAGTGCGGACCCTAAACAAACACAGCCAGCAGTATTAAAAGAAGCAGAGGTTGGTTAAGAATCTGGTGACTGTAATAGGAGGCGCATGACAATTAAAGCCAGAATGATAGATGCCAATCAACAAACAGGACCAGAGGCAGAGAGTAGGGAACTGAATTTGATTGGCACGGAATCTATGGTGTCGCAGACTCAACATAAAGATGCAGTACACAGGCCATCCAAGAACCTGTCAGATCCCTTGAGATAGAAATTAATACAAGGAGGGGAGGGAAAGGGGGAGAAGCAAATTCAAGTTGTGGACTGTTTGATTGTAAAAACAACATGTTTTCTTTGTTGCATGACATTCTCTCCCAGGTATTTGAGATGGGGGACAGTAATGTGCCACTTTAGCGAATCATGAGATTAAAATGTTAAGTTGTAATACTGGGGGTCACAGTAGCTTCACCAATGAACTACTATGTGTAGAGATATTTGCAAAATATGACATTGTCGTGCTGCAGGAAACCTGGGGTTAAACTAGATTGGTTTTCAATATTAGAACAAAAGCAACTCATCATAATGGTAGTCATCCCTCTGGGGGACTATTGATAGCAACAAGGAAATCAAAATTGCTAAATCAGAAATTGTTCAGAATAACCACCAAGGAATCTTTGCAGCAGAATTATATCATCCGGCCGGTGAAAATCTAAGAAATATGATAATAATACATTTATTTTAGAACCCCTCGTGTTGTAGTGTGGGAAACATTCACGGAAAATCTGTCTGCAATGCGATCATAGGTTTTTTCCTTGGGTGGAATGACTAGCATTGTTATAGCTGGGGATTTAAATTCATACTGCCTGTTAACTAAACCATCCTTCTGTAAGATGTTTCTTTGGCATGTAAAAATGGGGGGAAATGGTTGGCCTTTATTAAGGAATGGGATTTGGTCCTGGGAAATTGGCGTATTGAGGAAGATCAACCTCCTATTCCAACATGGAAAAATGGGCAATCTACTTTGATCATAGTTTATATAATGTTATCAAGAAATATGTATGATCAATGTGTCTCCATGAAGATCAGGCCTATCATGAATAGTGACCATAATATGGTAACAGCTAATTTCACCAAGGAGGTATCAAGGTTTATGATAGGTAGATACCATGGGCTAGTGTTGAATCATGTGGGAAACAGATTATCAAAGTTTAGAGGAGGAGAGAGGAAGCTGAATGCAAATTTGAATAAGACTGTGGGCCTCATTACACGGAAGGTGGTGAGCCATGGCGCTATTAGCACCATGGCTCATGCCGGTAAAATACCGGCACCGCCTTGGCGGAAAGGGGATTTACCGCCCCATTCCAAGGTTGGAGGGGCGGTAAATCCCCCTTCCGCCATTGCCCTTCCCCATTCCCATTTCTGCCCCATAGGGCTCTATGGGAATGGGGAAGGCGCTAATTACGGCACCGCAATTTTGCGATGCCGTAATTAGCTCCGAGGTCCCTTAGCGGGTTAGTTTGTAACGCCTGCAAAAAGCAGGCGTTAAAGCACCAACCCGCTAAGGGACCTCGTAGTAAGGCGGTAATGGTTAACGGTCACCGTTACCATTAACGGTGGCCGTTAACCATTACCGCCTTCCGTGTAATGAGGCCCTGTGACTTTAATGACCGGAGAACAACTTGACTGCTTACCCCCTAACTTTTAAGATTTCATTTGGGAGCGGGACAAACCCTTGTGCACTGGGATTAAAAATAAGACCAACCATAAACATGCATTTAACTATGAAATATGGATCCGAAAAAGGGAGCTAAGAAAAAACATCAAAGCTCTCAAAAAGGGAGTATTATCTAACCATGATCTTAATACGGGCAAGAAGAAGCTGATGTCGGAATATAGGCATTGGAACAGAACAAATATGTTTCTAAAACAACAAAGTCAGGGGAAATTAATGTTGGAGACACTGGCATCATAAAATGCATGTAACTTCTGGGCATTAGTAAATCAGGGAAGGGGGTCTCAGGCCCGGTTACAATGTAATTTTGTGACAGAAAAGGCCTGGTCAATCAATTTTAAAGAACTTTAGAGAAACCTGCCTGAAGATAAAGGAAAGTGGTATATCAATGGGTCGTGGTCACTAAAACTGTCCAGAGATCTAATACAGCAACTAATAATGAACTCATCAACATCGAGAGTGGCGGGACCAAATGGCCTAATGAAGGTTATCTTTAAATCTGACATATCCTTATGGTAACAGATTCTCTTGTCACTGTTCAGTAATGGGATTCGCTCAAAGTGTTGCCCATTAAGTTGGAGAACTGCAATCATAATTCCAATTTGCAAGAAGGGCGATCGCGCAATTCCTGTCAACTAATGCCCAATTGCCCTTATGATGCAGACAGGAACTAGGTTGTGCGTGCAATATTAAAGGAACAAGAGCAGTGGGCAGAGAGCAATAGCACATTAGATAAAGCACAGAAAGGCTTTAGTAAAGTCACGTCTATGTCCTTGAATGGGCTTATAGTAAACAACTTGCGTGAGCAGACCAGGAAAGCGGCTACCCCCCACACTGTGCTTTGATCAATCTATTGAAAGCTTTTGATATTATTAAAAGAGGGTGATTATGGAACAAGTTAAGATCTTGGGGCATTAGCCCAGGCCTGCTCTCAATAATAGTTCATCTCCATGACAATTCGACCATCCAGGTAAAATTATACGGGCAAGTACAATTGAGCAAGCCCATAAAAATGGAGAGAGGTGTGAGGGAGGGGTGCATTCATACCCCCTGCCTCTTTAACCTCTACCTGGCCAATTTGAACATGGCACTAAAAGATCATGGCCTAGTTACCCAAAGGTAGGAAAGCGAAAATTATTTCAAATTGCTTATGCAGACAACATGATCCTACTGGATTACACTCTGTGGCGACTACAACATGTACTAATTGCCATGGAGATATATGCTGAGAGAAATTATTTGCTTATCAATACAGCTAAATCTTATATTCTGAGTTCTATTAACCCTACTAAAAAACCCATAGGGTTCATTGAACTTTCAACACAGTCGATAAATCTGACTAAAGAAGTATTTTATTTAGGATTTAATATGGCCTCCCATCCTAACATCTCAGCCTTAGAAAACAGATTAAAGGGGAAAATAGATCAATTTAGTTCCCAGATGAAGAGATTGAAAGGTACATGCTGTACATTTTGTATAGACCATTTCATAAAATTCTATAAGGGCAAAGACCCCAACCCTGCTATTTGGCATGGATGTGGAATCACAACCATCGAATCTGAAATGGATGCAATTGGAAGGTAGACTGTGGAGGACAATTTTAAATCTTCCTCAGTCACTCCCAACAGCTACATTAAGATATGATCTTGGCCTGAGCTCACTTAGTACAAGCCTGGAATGGAAATGTGTACAACTATTCCAGTCAATCTGGGTCCCATACAAACATTCTATGTATGAAGAGGTAAAATTCATGAATCAGCAGGCCAGAAGCATTTTCTTAATCAAGCTAGAAAAGAAAGTTAAGAAATTTTAGACAACTGTGCCAATTCAGCAGAAGACTTGGTCAAAAACCCTGGTAGTGTGAAGGCAGCAATTCCGGGAACACACTGCGTTAACACAATGGGCAATATGCAAAGTAATAGATTTCACAACACATTTTTCTTTTTGGACAAACCGAGGGGTAATCTGTCAGTTTAGCTGAGGACATGAATTTCTAAGATTTTGTCTAAAACTGTTACAGAGAGGCCAATCTTGGGGATTCGGACTAAAGAAGAGAAATGAAGGGCCTAATTCATGGAGTGATTTGCACAGAAACTAGGTGGTCTTGCGTGCCAAATCGCACTAGCCCCCAGTTTGTGTATTCATGGAACACAATGCGCAGGACTTACCAGGGACTTGCAAACAATCTGCGCTGGTCCAACACTTCACTGTGACACCACAAATGCCTTGCTTGGGACTCTTTGCGAAGGGGCTTTGGGTTCTGCACAGTCACCTAAAAAGGGGGTGGAACACGTGGAATGGGTAACAACAAACAAAAATATGGGCGTAACGAGGAAAGTAAAATCCTCGCAATGCCCATACACGTAAAATATATGCAAATCCTGAAACACGTACGCCACGCGATATCTGGTGGGTATGTCAATGCGCACAAAAACAAATGCATAAAAAGCCTGCGCGATTAAAAAACACTTGTATACAACAATGATGAATGTACCATTTGTCGCAGCAGTAACCGTAGGACACCGCAGGGGGAGGATGGCCAGGGCCCGGATTTTTCTAACTAGGACCATCCTTTTTGGGATGCCTGAAGACAAGGTCTATGGCAGGCATATGTTTCCACCTCATATTATATTAGACGCCTTGGTCACGTAGTGGCAGGATGACCTTACATCACCCACCCTGTGCCCCCAAGCACTGAGCCCCCTGGAAAAGGGGCTCAATGTTCTGTATTGTTTGGCTAATGGCTCATTTCAGCGGACAACTGCCATATTTGGGAGCATTTCACAGCCCATGCAGTCATGCTGCCTACACCAAGTGTTGGCAATAATGACTGCACGGCCCTCAGTCCGCAAGCGCATCTACATACCCAGAACTCCTACAGAAAGGCAGGCAGTGGTCCATGATTTTTATGGGGTGGCACACTTCCCTAGACTGCTTGGTGCCATCGATTGCACCCATGTGGCTCTACGTCCACCTAGTGCGACAGAGCACATATATCGCAATCACAAGCACTGGCATTCCATCAACATGCAGGTTGTATGTGATGCCAAGGGGATCATTTCTCCTGTATATGCAAACTGTCCAGGGTCCACCCATGATAGTTCCATATTCAGAATGTCACCCCTACACCGGGCCCTGGAAGCTGGGATGCATAGCAACACATGGCTCATTGGTGAGTATAAATGCCCGTGCACATGCATGCATGTTACACACGCACAAATACACACCAATGACAAACTTCACCTGTACAGGGGACAGTGCCTACCCTCTGAGCACCTACATGATGACACCAATACAGAACCCTGCCACACCACCCCAGTTAAGATACAACACAGCCCATATTGCAACTCGGACATAGTGGAGTGCACATTCGGAGTGCTCAAGTCACGTTTCTGCTCCCTTGACCACTTGTAACGCTCACCTGGTTCCCACGGAGGCGCGGTGTCGAAGGCGCAGAACTCTGAAGATGGACAGGAAGGGCCCCTCTATTCTGGCTTCCCTGGCTCGTTGGATACCCTCCTTAGGGTTTGGAAGGATGAGCTCTCCATCCTGCTTCTGATGCAGCGGCGCGTTGAAACCCAGTTACTTCACTGGATTGAGGATTGATGGGAGTTCAGGTAAGCTTGACTGTTCAGGTAAGGCGCTGTAAAAGTTCTGTTCAAAAGTTCAAGCTTAATAATAATGTTTGTTGTCTAATTGCAGCAAGCGCTAATGCTTATGTCTTTTTCCCCTTAGGGGCCGGGGTTCGGAGTGCCGGAGATATGGCGCCGACCCGAAGTGAAACAGTTCTGGATGAGCGCTCAGGTAATGTCTTTGCATTCGCTCATTCAATGTCTTTGCCTTTTTTCCCCATAGGGGCCGGGGTCCGGAGATGCCAGGAAGCGGCAGGACCCGAAATGCAGTGGGAATAATCCAACAGGTAAGACTTAAAAGGAAACTGAGCTTTCCTTATTCCTTTTCTCCCTCTCACCTTTGTTCTTGTCTTTTTTCCTCTAGGCGCCGGGGCGTAGCTGAATCCGGAAGATCGCTGCTGAAGATGGAAGCGCCTTGCAAAGGTGAGTAAAATGCAGCGTTGCAGCGATCGAAACGAAATGCCTTTAAAATGATGTCTTCCTTTTCAGGGCCGTTGGAGAAATGACTCCGGGATGCAGAATTAGCAGGTAAGGGCTTTTCTTCTCCTATTCTCTTCCTTTCTCCCCTTGCAGGTGTTCCAGGGTGCTGGCAGGCGTGGCTGAAGTCAGGATGCAGGAGCTGACACAGTGAGCGTCCAGCTGCTAGGTGCAGAACAACGCGAAGCATGTGTGGCTGTTCGGGTGGGGTTTAAATAGCCTTGGAAGAAGTTCCTGGTATGTATCCTTCCACCAATCAGGTATGTATCCTTCCCCGACCACACCCGGTGGTGAAGTAGTCCTACAGGTTAAGTAGTCCCATTCAGGCCTCAAGAGGGCCTGGATGAAGCAGCAAGGTCTGCATCAGGGAAGTGTGCACCCAAGCACTTAAACACATATCCTCTTCTATGAGCCTGGCGCCTAAGGCGCCAGGACTGGGGTCCGCTATGAGCCTGGCACCTAAGGCGCCAGGACTGAGTCCAAAGGGCCCCGACTTGGGCCCGCTGAGACTTCCCTGGGGAAAATGATGTCTGCCTCTGGGGTTGCTGGGCCCGGCCTGGCTCCTTAGAGGTAGGCATCATGACAGTACCCCCCCTCAAGGCCCCTCCCAAGGTCTTTTCCTCCGGGGGTTTTGGTTTGTGCGGGAATCTTCGATGGAATCTTTGAATTAATCGTGGTGCGTGAACATAGTTACTGGGTTCCCAAGATCTTTCCTGAGGTCCATATCCTTTCCAATCAACAAGATAGAAGAGTTTCGACTTAACTATCTTGGAATCTAAAATGTCTTTCACTTCGAATTCTAATTCTCCATCAATTTGGACAGGGCCTGGGGGCTCAGACAGTCTGGTTCCAGGTTGAACTGGTTTTAGAAGAGATGCGTGAAAAACGGGATGAATCCGCATGTTGGATGGTAAATCGAGTTTAAAGGCCACAGGGTTGATAATAGCTTTGATGGGGTAAGGCCCAATGAATCTGGGATTAAAAGTTCGCTGACCCTTGAGGGGTAGATGTTTAGTTGCTAGCCATACCTGATCTCCTACTTGGTAAGGAGGAGTTTTACTTCGGTGCAAATCAGCGTTTTCTTTATACTTTTTCTTGGCTTGATGTAAGTGGGTTGTAGCTTCTTTGAAGGCTTGGGTTATTGTGGAATGTAGGTGATTTACTGCAGGCATCTCCAGGGTCAGAGGTGGATCTAGGTCAGAGGTCCGAGGATGGTGACCATACAGGGTATAAAAAGGAGTCTGTCCGGTTCCAGAATGCACTGAATTGTTGTATGCATATTCTGCAATCCAAAGGATGTCCTTCCAATTCAACTCGGATTGGTGTAACATGCACCGCAGATATTGCTCGAGAGTCTGATTGGTTCTCTCGGTTTGTCCGTCGGTCTGGGGGTGGTGGCTGGTGGATAACCGCACGTCTATTTGTGCTAGTTGGCAACATTTCTTCCAAAAGTGGGAGATAAATTGACTTCCACGGTCTGAGACTAATATGGAAGGGAAACCATGTAACCGCACTATATTTTCCATAAATTCCTTGGCCAAGGTGGAAGCTGACGGCAGTCCTTTTAAAGGGATAAAATGGGCCATTTTGGAGAATAGATCCACTATTACGAGAATCGTGTTGTAACCACCACAAGGAGGCAGGTCAGTTATAAAGTCCATTGACAAGGTGTGCCAAGGTGCTGGTGGAATGTCCAAAGGTTGAAGTAGGCCGGGTGGCCTTTTCTTTTGACTCTTATTTTGGGCACAGATTCCGCAAGACAACACAAATGACTTTATGTCTTTTCTCCAAGAAGGCCACCAGAAGTGGCGTTTGATCTTTTCTTCTGTTTTCGCGATACCGGGGTGTCCTTTCATTAATGATTCATGATGACGGGTAATGACAAGTTCCTGCAATTCTTTACTTGGCAGAAATAACCGCTCTTGGAAGTAGGGTAAATCATCCTTAACGGTGTAGTGAGGACCCTTTTGACTCTATTCCAGTAAGGCAGAAGAGTCAAAAAGCTGTTTTACTTGAGCTTGGATGTCCTCAATGGTTTGCAATGAAGTCAAGCCCAGAATTCTTTGTTCCGGTATGATTGGCACAGGTTCTAAACTTGAATTGGGTTCTTCCATGCCTATCCGGGATAAGGCATCTGCCTTACCATTCTTGCAGCCAGGGCGATAGGTAATTACAAAATCAAATTCCGCAAAGAATAAAGCCCATCAGAGTTGTCGCGAAGATTGAGCTTTGGCCGTCTTTAAATACTGCAAATTTCTGTGGTCCGTAATTACGGTGATGGTGTGTCTTGCACCGAGAAGATAGTGACGCCAAGCCTTGAAAGCTGATTTAATAGCCAGTAGTTCTTTGTCGGTAATTGCGTAATTGAGTTCAGGTGGAGAGAATTTTCTGTCCAGGGTCCACCCATGATAGTTCCATATTCAGAATGTCACCCCTACACCGGGCCCTGGAAGCTGGGATGCATAGCAACACATGGCTCATTGGTGAGTATAAATGCCCGTGCACATGCATGCATGTTACACACGCACAAATACACACCAATGACAAACTTCGCCTGTACAGGGGACAGTGCCTACCCTCTGAGCACCTACATGATGACACCAATACAGAACCCTGCCACACCACCCCAGTTAAGATACAACACAGCCCATATTGCAACTCGGACATAGTGGAGTGCACATTCGGAGTGCTCAAGTCACGTTTCTGCTCCCTTGACCACTTGTAACGCTCACCTGATTCCCAAGGAGGCGCGGCGTCGAAGGCGCAGAACTCTGAAGATGGACAGGAAGGGCCCCTCTATTCTGGCTTCCCTGGCTCGTTGGATACCCTCCTTAGGGTTTGGAAGGATGAGCTCTCCATCCTGCTTCTGATGCAGGGGCGCGTTGAAACCCAGTTACTTCACTGGATTGAGGATTGATGGGAGTTCAGGTAAGCTTGACTGTTCAGGTAAGGCGCTGTAAAAGTTCTGTTCAAAAGTTCAAGCTTAATAATAATGTTTGTTGTCTAATTGCAGCAAGCGCTAATGCTTATGTCTTTTTCCCCTTAGGGGCCGGGGTTCGGAGTGCCGGAGATATGGCGCCGACCCGAAGTGAAACAGTTCTGGATGAGCGCTCAGGTAATGTCTTTGCATTCGCTCATTCAATGTCTTTGTCTTTTTTCCCCATAGGGGCCGGGGTCCGGAGATGCCAGGAAGCGGCAGGACCCGAAATGCAGTGGGAATAATCCAACAGGTAAGACTTAAAAGGAAACTGAGCTTTCCTTATTCCTTTTCTCCCTCTCACCTTTGTTCTTGTCTTTTTTCCTCTAGGCACCGGGGCGTAGCTGAATCCGGAAGATCGCTGCTGAAGATGGAAGCGCCTTGCAAAGGTGAGTAAAATGCAGCGCTGCAGCGATCGAAACAAAATGCCTTTAAAATGATGTCTTCCTTTTCAGGGCCGTTGGAGAAATGACTCCGGGATGCAGATTTAGCAGGTAAGGGCTTTTCTTCTCCTATTCTCTTCCTTTCTCCCCTTGCAGGTGTTCCAGGGTGCTGGCAGGCGTGGCTGAAGTCAGGATGCAGGAGCTGACACGGTGAGCGTCCAGCTGCTAGGTGCAGAACAACGCGAAGCATGTGTGGCTGTTCGGGTGGGGTTTAAATAGCCTTGGAAGAAGTTCCTGGTATGTATCCTTCCACCAATCAGGTATGTATCCTTCCCCGACCACACCCGGGTGGTGAAGTAGTCCTACAGGTTAAGTAGTCCCATTCAGGCCTCAAGAGGGCCTGGATGAAGCAGCAAGGTCTGCATCAGGTAAGTGTGCACCCAAGCACTTAAACACATATCCTCTTCTATGAGCCTGGCGCCTAAGGCGCCAGGACTGGGGTCCGCTATGAGCCTGGCGCCTAAGGCGCCAGGACTGAGTCCAAAGGGCCCCGACTTGGGCCCGCTGAGACTTCCCTGGGGAAAATGATGTCTGCCTCTGGGGTTGCTGGGCCCGGCCTGGCTCCTTAGAGGTAGGCATCATGACACCACTCTGGTTGTGAGTTACTGTATGCACCACCACTAGTGTGCAGGATCATTGTGGCAGCGTGTGTCCTGCACAATGTTGCAACACGGCGTGGCGTACCGGTGAACATGGTGGTGCCCCCACAACCACATGCATGCCACTTGTGCACGGCAGGCCAAAGGGCGTGCCGCGAGGCTGCCCATACCCAGCTTGTGGCTACATATTTCACCTAAAATCCAACCCCTGTGGAGTGCACACAGCCCTGGCACATTCCAGGTGCCATTCAATGATGACAAAGGGCCAACCATTTGTGCCCACCAAACCACGCTGAGAATGTGTCTTTAGAAGTGCAATATTGTGTGCATCCCTTAGAAATAAAACTAATTTATTTTTGTGTTTCCAAAAGAAACACATAGAAGAGAGACTATGTCACTTCCACCATTCCAAACTAGACATCCAATCGCCTGTGTGTCACATAAACCAACCCATATATCATGTTAAATAATCACCAGAATGTGCTATGGTATGTAATGTCAAAGGAGACAGATAAATGGCCAATACATAATACAGGTGTCTCAATGCTCTCAATGATGCAAATAACACCCGCTCATAGAGATCCATAATATTCTGTACGGGAACAGTAATTGCATACTAAACTATACTACACTATCAACAGTGCATGTAACAGTGAATCTGTCGGACAGTGATTCATAATATTTTCACAAGTGCATCAATATGCCATCATGCAGGGACCTAGGATAGGGTGGAACAGACAGACACTGTACCTGCATGGTGCAATCGGAAGCAACAAGTGCACAGATGTTCAGAGGGATATGGTATTTGGAGGATGGTAACAAGTTCACGGGTGTTTCAAGAACAACCAGTCAGTGGATGCTTGGGTAAGTGCAGAGAGATGCAACTCTCTCTGGTTATTCCCCAAGTGCAGTGATGCTGACACTAGTCCACGTCATGGAGGTAACTGCCCGACAAATTGCTGGGGTTGACAGGGGCGTGTGAGACCTTGAGGCACATCCAGCAGACAATCATTAACCACCCAGGACAAAAGGAATAGAGAGAGTGAGAGAGCATAGGGATTGCTTAGCAGGGAAGAGGGAGATAATTGTATTGGATTGATTGTTTATTGGTATAGCGCCTATACACAATGTAGTTCAAAACGCATTCAAGGTGGGAGGGAACATGGGAGAATACAGTTACATTCTTACAAGTCCTTGAAACAATTCAGAATGTGAAACATACCTATCTTAATCAGTGTGGCAACATTTCAGATAGTGCAAGTGCAAGGAACAATAAGGGAGGTAGGGGGGATGAGACAAAACAAGCGGTTACATTACTATGCCTGACGACAATTGATGTAGTGCCAGAATATTAAAAAGAGGAGGGGGGTGGGGGTGTATGATGTGAGGGAGGAGGAGGGGAAAAACACAAGCGACTAAGATACTAGGTCTGACAATGATTCAGAATATTGCTGAGGGGGAGGTGGGAGGAGAAGACAAGGAGGGAAGAGGGAGAGACAAACAAGCTACTATCACAAGGGTCATGAGAAAAATTATAGTGTAAGTGCTAATGAACAGTAATAGGGAGGGATGGGGAGGTGGATGAGAAAGACAGGTGGCTACAATTACTGTGCCTGACAGCAACTGAGGTAGTGCTGGAATTTAACAGAAGAGGGGAGGGGAGGAGGGATAAGGGTTGAGGGAGGAGGAGGAGGACAAAACATGTGACCACTGTACTAGCCAGACGAACTTCCAGAGGATTGCTGGAGGGGAGGGGTAATAGAAGAACAAAGGAGGGGGGACACAGACAGGCAACTATCATACAAGTCAGGAGGCAGGTATGAATAGCAAAGTGCTAGAGAACAGATGGGGAGAAAAAGGGGGGGCAACAACACACCATCAAGGTAGACCAGAGGGGGTGGGGTGCAAACAACCATCATGTGGGGCAAGAGGGGTAAGGGGCACAAACACAGCTATCACGGGGGCAAGCGGATGAGGGGCACACACATAGCCATCATGGGGGTAGGGAGGGCACATACACAGCCATCACAGGGGGCACGGGGGGTGAGGCGCACACAGACAGCCATCACCGGGTACAAGGGGGGTTAGGAGCACATACACAGCCATCACAGGGGCTAAGAGGGGTGAGGGGCACACACACAGGCATCATGGGGGGCAAAGGGGGTGAGGGGGACATACACAGCCATCACGGGGGACTGTTTGGTGAGGGGCACACACACAGCCATCACAGGGGGTAATTGGGGTGAAGGGCACACACACAGTGCCCCATTCCTATGCAAACACCACCGAAGTGTCAGCAAATGTCATGCACTCACCTGTCCGTGGAACTCACCTGCAGTGCATACGATGCACACCATCAGGAGACACTCTACCTACATGGCATGCAATGCAGAGTAACAGCACAAAATACATGCACATACATGATCACAGTTGACATCTGAAAGAAAATATGCATACAACACAGAGTGCAGGAGCAACACAGGGTGACACAGGGTGAATGGCCATTGACATTGATATGTACAGGAGTACAGTGTACCACACCAGAGAGTGGGAGAGAGAGAGTGGCACCGAGAGTGAATAACAAGGAAATGACTGATCAAGGAGTGCATGGCCTGGTTTACCGATGTTCAATGACATGCTGCACAGCACAGTCGGTGTGCACATTGAGGTATCCACATAGGTAGCTCCAATCAAATTACCACACTACCATGTGAGCATGCACAGGACAAATAAGAGAACCGACACATGTAGCAAAGATAACCAACAATGAAGCATGCCCAACATACAAGACAGTGCAAATGCTCACCAAATAACTGTGTCTGATTGTTGTAAATCCCACATGACCTTCACCACTAAGTGTGTTTCCTAATTTGTTAAAGGAACTATATTGTCTGGTTGGGGTCATGAGGAATGGTGCAGGATATCCCAGCCGTGACAGCAGTCACCGCCACATCACGGATTACTGGAACAACATGGACAAACATATTAAAACACCCACTGTGCAGTATAATTGACAAAGTACAAACGTGCAATGGAAAAACAAAGCTATGATTACCTGCACATGACATCTGGGCACCCCCACGCAAACAATGCTAGATTACTTCACTAGGCATGCCTCCACATACACCACTGCACATGTATAGTCTGTGAGGAGTTAATGGCTCACCTCAAGGGCAATCATGCACAAAATAACAACTAGGAAAGGTCAGAACAAAATATGACATGCCAACATCTAGCCAGCGGGGTGGGGGGGGGTAAAAAAGAAAACAAATGTCTATCTTGGACCAGTGGGTTCCACCCAGGAGGGGGAGGGGCAGGGTGCATGTCAACATCCACATGCGTGGATGTTGAAAAAAAAACAAATCCCTCCATGGGTACATGGACCACACAGCTGCCATGGATTGGAAGGGCTGTTGCTGCTGTCGCCACCTTCCTGTGTAGAATTTGAAGGTGGTAGTTGTAAGGGAGGTTGACCATGTATGGCCCTGGCCTGGTCCTCCATGGCAGTGGCCAGGCGGGACCCAGATGAATGCATCTGCAACATGAAGCCTCGGAGGTCCGCATGCAACACCTCAGGGAATACACAGAGTTCCTCCGAGACGGTATGAGTCAACAGTTGCATCTGCTGTTCGTACTGTGTACTGCAGGCTGCCTCTAGCACTTCCATTGAAGATCTGAGGGCCAGAAACTCTTGCCTCAGGGCTTCCCTGTGGGCCTGACCATATGCAAGCATGGATACCAGCAGAGACCTCATTTCGGCCCGTCAGCTCCTGTTGCTGGCCTCCATGTGCAGCCTGTGTGAGCGGCATGTATACTGCAATGCCTGCAGCTGATGCTGTACCTGTGTTTGTCGGGAGGACTTGGAATTGGCCACCCTATCCATGCCCTGAGCCAACATCTCACAGGAAGCACCCTGTTGCTCGGCCACACTATATATGGACTGCTCCCACTCTGTCTCCCCAGGTGCAACATGTCCACCACGTGTGCGTGCCCCATGCCTGCTGGACCTAAGGGAGCATGGCCCTTGATGACAAGCTGCTGCCTCAGGCTGCAAGACTGCATCCCTCCATTGCTCATCTATCCCAGGACAGGAAGCCAATACAGTGGAGCATGGCCTCGCAGCCTTAACCACCACAGGCGGATGTGGCAACACCGACTGGCCCTGTGAGGAGACGTGACCCCCTGCAGAAGCACGGTCTACAACAGCTCCAAAATTTGATGCACTCACCTCTGACAGCTGAGTGGAATGGACATTCAGTTCACCATCAGAGCTACTGGTACAATTGGAGTCGGACTCATACTGAGTCATGGCCCACATGGACTGTAGCACCAGTGGATTTTCATGGGCTGCCACAACACGTCCTCCACTGGTGCTCTCTCAGGGCTCTGACACTCAACCTCCTCCCCTGAATCTGGTGGCTCATCACCTGCACATGGACACATAAAGGAATGAAGAATCATGTTAATTGCATCTACCACATTCATTCTCATCACAATGCTGATCCCTGAGATCATGGTGTATGTAGACATGCCAGAGTAAACTAAAACATGAGATTTGTGACTCATCAAGTGGATATGCAACATGACATTAACCTACAGGAGAACATGTGCACAGCTAATTACAGCCAAGTCCACTACAATTACATCTAACAGCAGTGTACCACTGGCACAGAGAGTGCACACAGTATGGAAAAGCACTGAGTGTGGTGTTCCAGGTGTGTGATGTGGAGAGAGTGATGACATGTGCTGGGAGATAGGAAGAAGGGACAGTGACACACAAGAGGGACAGGGCCATGCACCCATGGGGGGTGTGTTGAGTGTGGCAGGTCAACATGGATGACTCCAGACAAATATTTTACAAGGGGCTCAGTGCCATAGCTGCGGCAGGGATTTGCACAGTGTAGTAAAATGCTATGTCACTCATGGCACGATGTCCCACCCGCTAATAGTGTTCATGCTGAATAGCACAAAATGACCGAAAATAAATTACCAACCCCACCAAAAGACCTAAAACACATACCACAAAAAGTTTGAACTACCAAAAGTTCAAACTTTTTGTGGTATGTGTTTTGGTGTGGGGTCGGTAAAAAAAAAGAAACACAAAGGCTGTGGGGGCTGCGGGTGTGTCCCCCGCAACACCCCACTAACTATACTACCCAGTATAGTGAGCAGAGGTTGTGGGGGTCACCCTGCAGTTTACCCAAGCAAAAAAAAAGAAGAAAAAAAAGCCAGGGGATGCAGGGTTGACTGTGCAACACCCAGCTCACCATACTACACAGTATTGTGAGCGGGGGTTGTGGGGACACCCCGCAGCTCACTTGAGCAAAAAAGAAAGAAGAAAAAGCCGGGGGCTGCAGGGGTGTCCCCCGCAACACCCTGCTCACTATACTATACATCTGAACAAAAGTAAAACATAAAAAAATAAAATAAATAAAAAGACCCTGTATGCCAGTTCCCAATCACAGAAGTGAAAAGGAACCAGCGCTGCAGGGACACGGCGTCTGAAGGAAAGGTAAGTACAGGGTCGGGGTGTGTTGGGGGTGTGAGTGAGGGTGTTTGTTTGAATCTGTGTGATTTTCAATGAATGTCTGCATGGGAAATGTACAAACATTTCTGTGTTGCGTAGATTTCCCATGCAGACATTTCCGTCACGGACCATTCCGCAATGGTAAAATCACACAGATTTGTTCATGGACGGTATGGGTAGCCTGAAACCACCTATGGACATGTGTGGTTGGAATTTCTACTACATGCAGTGCATTATGTGTAGCACTTGCTTCAGGCACAAGCACTTGACTGGCATAGCTGAGTCACTAACATCACTGATGTTCATAGCCAGATGCCACGTTGTGTTGTCATGCCGGAAATGTCTTTTAGTATATGACGGTTGTGCATGACTACTGTCCCATAGCCATGTTCAACCGATGTTCAGCACACGGGTTGCATGCACTCTGCAGTACACTAAGCATGGGTCAGTACACCATGACATGGTTCACTCATGGCAGTCATACAAATGCAGGCAGAAGTGCTACACAATCATACACATTTATGTAATCTACATACACATATTCAGGATGCACATGCTTCATCACTCACCGGACATTTCCTTGTTATCTGGCAGGCCTCCCACGCCTTGGACCTGATCCACATGAATATACTTGCTCATGGCCTCTTGATGTGGCGTGAGATCCTGCTCCTGTGGTGACCCACCTCCAGTCACCAGAGCAGAAGCAAGGTTGGCACCCAGCTCCGATTTGGTTCGACAGTGGATGTCATTCCACCACTTCATGACCTCACAAGCGGTACGCCTCTCATTACCCAAGGTGTTGATGCCATCCGTGACTCGCTGCCAGTGAACCATACAATGATACAGGTGTATGTGTGCTCCGTGGCCGTGTGCACATGTCATGGTGGTGGTCGCGCAAGTAGTCGACGAGGATCTTGAGTTCATCTTTTTTTCAATTTTTTTTTATTGATTTGGCTGAATAATTCAACCTTTCAAACAGTGTAGTTTACATCATCAACAAAAGTTTCATACATTTTAGATCTGAATAAAATTAGTTTGATACAAAAGAAAGGGTCAAATTGAATATGTACAAATGTGTAGTTTTACAAAATCTTGCATTCTTAGCTTGATTGCTCAGGGATCACATGATTAACAAATTGAACTAACGCAATTTGAACAGAGGAATTCGTGCTGGTCAATAAGTAGTTCCAAATTTTTTCAATAGAATACTCTATATAAAAATAACATTTTGCATGAAAAAATGTGTACCTTGCATATTTCAGAGCCGGACACTCAAACACTAAGTGGCATAAAGTCTCGATTGTTTGGCAGTTGAGGCAGTATCTACAAAAGGTTTGATCTTGAGACACCAGATGTCTCCTTCCCAAGATCTGTCTTGTTAATCACAAATTTAGCCGAATGCGCATCAACTGGGTTCTCACATAACTTGAAGGACATTTAATTAAATATGACTCTGGACAACGCATTTTTTTGTGCAAATACTTTACCAAGTCGCAATCTACATATTCTAGGCATTGTTGGCGCGTGTTTATCCAGTCATAGTGGTGCAGTTTTAGTTTTGCCTTAGTTGGATTCATCAACAATAATTCTATTGAGATGTCAGCCTTAACTAGTATGTCTAGTACACACTCAGACCATTTCCCCGGAAATTTCAAATTGGAGGTTATCAAATGATTAGCCAACACACTCAAAATATTGTGAGAGGGCGCACCAATTAAGCATTTCCAATAAAATGAGCAAAATTTCCATAATACTTGACAATATACGGAGATTAGTCCCAGTTCATAACGAATCATTGGGATTGGGGTCGATTGCGGCAATCTCAACACACCCTTCCAAAATTGAGATTCAAGACGATCCCAAAAGGTTCTTGGCTTTGGTGCTACAGTCTCTGCTCCATAGATTAGAATGGGAGTTACTTTTTGCTGGAAAAAGGCAATTACATGAGTTAGTGTGAACTTGCCGTATTTAAACAGTAAGATTTTGGCTTGCTATGTTAACGAGCGATTTTTTGCATCAAGTGTTACACGATATGTATCATCGTTCAATACTTCTGAAAATGGGAGACCCAGGTACTTGTAATGTTGCACTACGAGTAACTCTTGATTATGCAAAGACCAGGTAAATCTACAAGTTTTTTTGATTGCTGTTTTGTGACACACAACAATTTGAGTTTTTTCGAGGTTAATAATTAAATTGTTTAGAAGGTTTTGAAGGCCATAAGGTGAACATGACAATAATACCAAGTCATCGGCGTAGAGCAGCCATGTAACTTTCTGATTACCTAGCTTGGGTGAGTCGGAGATTGTGTTCTCAAATTTCATACCAATGTCTAACAGAAAAAAATTGAATAGTGTAGCCGCAAGGATACACCCTTGCTTTAAGCTTCGCTCAGTTTGGATAATAGCTGTAAGGAGCACCTCTAAAGATAATCTCACCTGCAAGGAGGTGTGGGAAGGCAAGAGTTTTATTAATGTGAGAATTGAAGAGGGACACCCATGTTGATGGAGTTTTTGGAATAGTAGATGCCGATCAATTATTGAGTTCATCATCATTGAAGCTCTTCTTCCTCGACGTGGCGGTCTCCTTGGCCATGCTTTGGGATTGGACCTTTCCCTGTTCTGCATGCTTCTCCCTCTTGGAAGGTGGTGCAGATCCTGTGTGGCTCGGACCACTCAGGGCATTAGGGGCTTGACCACTAGTGGCCTAGGCCATGCCATCACCCACTGATGTTGGGTCAGTTACTGTCCCTGCAGGTCCCTCAACTTGGGAGCTGGGTCCAGGGCCTTTAATGTTATGTCCCTTTCCATTTGATATACAGCCATCAGCTGCCCCTGCATGTCTGTGTGCCTGGGGGGGATAACAACAGATACTGCTGTAGCTCCCTGACCCTGCGGTTGGAGGCAGCAGCTGCATCTGCAAGTGCCTCAACCTGGGTGCTTGGGAGACCAGATTGTAAAAGCACCAGACCAGCCAGAGAGAGATGACAAGTAGTTTATTGGCAACATACAAGTCACACAGGTAGAGACCCCCAACCCTCGCCACAGCATAACATCAACTGTCTCTCCTCAAGAAATAACATTCCATATGATGCTACAGAAGAACATGTCATAGCATTTTTCTCACAGCGTTCTACTGATCAAATCTACATTGTCAGCCTACCCTGAGATATCACCATAACACACCCCCTCCCTTATTAAATATAACTATATACATATACATTTTTTTTTAAATATCAAAAGAAATAAACCGACAAGATTGTGAAGTCACCAAGTGTGAGCACACCTTACTTTCTCACCTTGGCAACCCGCGACAGAATCCACACTTGCCCACTCTCCAATTTTACAGCACCCTCAAACACCTGAGCCACCCTAAAAGGATCCGAATACAGAGGATCCCCCTTCTTTGCTATGACAGCCTTTCTTATTCTGACCATGTCACCCACTTTAACAATTGTTCTCTTTCTGGGAAATTTCTCATTGACCTTTTTAACCCACTTATTTTTCCGTTCATCCATCCTTTTTTTTACTTCTTCCACTACCTTATCTGTCTCTCTCGCCCGGCCCAACCAAGCTGGCGACAATACTGTGTTGCCCTTCCGCCCTCTCATCAACTCAAATGGACTAACTCCCGTTTCAGCATTGGGAGCCATTCTCAAAGCATATATTTGCTCCATCACAGTCACCTTCCTATCAAACCACATGTGCTGCCTCTTCTGATACCCGCCATAATGCAACGGTTGACCCTCTCAATCATGCTGTTGGCTTGGGGATAATACAATGCTGTCTTTTTGTGTTTAACACCACACTTGTACATGTACTCTTGAAAGAATCTTCCCGTAAACTGTGGACCATTGTCCGTCAACACACTCCTAGGTAATCCTTCCCTCTCAAACACTTCCTCCAGGAATGCCACTATGGACCGTCCTGTAACGTCCCTCATTATCTTAAACACTGTCCACCTCGAGAACATGTCCACTAGTACAAGAATAAAACTACCTCTACTCCTGCCCATGTCTACAGGTCCTAAGATATCTATGGCCAAATCCTGCCAAACACCCTTGGGACTTTCTGTTCCACTCACTGGCTGTGTCACCGCTGATATGTTTTTCCCTGACTTAGTACAATCAATACAACCTCCAATTACCCTCTCAATCTCACGGCCCAGCCCCGGCCACCAATAATCGGCCTTAATCACCTCCTTGGTCTTATATGTACCAATATGTCCTTTATGCGCAATATCAATAAGCTTTCTTCTTAGGCAACTCAGCACAACTAACTTGTCCCACCGATATACGAAACCGTCTTTCACGGATAATACAAACCTTACCTCCCAGAAAGCCTTTTCTTCACCTGACAACAACCTCTTTTCTGGCCAATCCCCTCTAATGAATGACATTATGCGCTTCCACATGTCATTCAAAGGAAATGCGTTGATCCATTCTTCTTTGTGAATTATACCTCCTCCAGTGGTAAAAGCCATAGACTCAATGTCAGCATAACTCTCGTTGTCATGCTCATCTTCAACCCTTATTCTTGACGCATGGTCAGCTTGCACATTGTCTTTTCCTGCAACAACCTCTATGTTAAACTTGTGACATTGTAGTCTTGTTACCCAACATGCAACCCTTCTTGACACTTTGTCCAGTCCCTTACTTTCAAATATGGCTTTCAAAGGCTTATGATCTGTCCTCAATACAAATTCTTGGCCCCACACGAAGTTTTTTAACTTTTCAATTCCCCAATGACATGCTAATGCCTCTTTTTCCAAGGCAGAGTAGTTGAGTTCAGCTCCCCTCAACATGCGTGAAGCATGTAACACCACCATCTCTGACCCGTCCCTTCCAACTTGAGACATCAACACACCAATTCCAGTTACACTCGCATCCACAGCTGGTATCGTTTTTTTCCTAGTGTCGTACATGGCCAAAGGTTTGGCCATGTCAATGTTTGACTTAATCTCATGAAATTCTCTTTCGCACTCCAAACTCCAATCAAACTCTACACCCTTTCTCAATAATGCCCTTAGCGCAGTAACATTATCCGCATAATTCTCTATGAAACGATGATAGAATTCTATTGTCCCCAAGAATGAGCGTAATTCTGCCTTATTTTTAGGAGATTGCATTTTCTTTATACCATCAACTAGCTCTCTCTTTGGCTTAAATCCTTCTTCAGATATTTGATGGCCTGAATATTCCACTACCCGAGTGGAAAAGACACATTTCTCCCCTCTCAAAGTAATTCCACGGGCCCTAAATATTTCCAATACAGTTTCCACTTTTTTCTTCAGATCTTCTTGGGTATTACCACAGATTAACACATCGTCCTGGAAACACCAAAAATTGGTAATACCTTTGAATAACCCATCCATCACTTTTTGAAAAACAGACGCTGAAATCAAACCAAATGGCATGCGCCTAAACTGGTAGATACCATCATACGTAATAAAAGCTGTAAGTTTGCGTGACTCAACATCTAGGTTAATCTAATGATAGGCACTAGCCATATCTAATTTTGCAAAGAATTTTGCGTTTGCGATCCTGCTCAATAACTCCCCCATGTTGTGAAGCGGGTGTCGATCTGCCACCACACATCGGTTTAATTCCCTCAGGTCGATGCATACTCTCAACTCCCCACTTGGTTTTTTAACAAGAACTACAGGGGAGATCCATTCAACCGCCTTGGCTGGTTCAATGATACCAGCTTTCATCAATTTCTCCAATTCTACACTCACAGCATTGCGCATTGATAGCGGCAATGGTCTAAGTTTCACCGCCACAGGTTTGCTAGCATCCTTTAAAGCAATTTTATGAACCATACCTTTGAGGCAACCAACAACTTTGTTGAAAACAACAGGATATTCAGCAATCAGACTGTTGGGAATCACTTCCAAACCCTTGCGCACTGATTCCTTCCCTACATTTAAAACCTGTTCTTCGCTATTGGGATCTAACTTGATTTTATTTTAAAAATGTATTTATTGGCATTTGTGGTTATATGCATTGTACATTTTCATTGGTCAGGTCCTTAACTCAGGATGACTGACTTACTTGCAGTTAACATGCCATTATATTCAAAAACGGCGAACAACATTTATACAACAAAATAACATTAACTGTCTCCTTATGGGGGGTAGCTGGAGGTTAGTCTGTCCCTGGAGGGGGGGTGGGCTTCCGACCCGGCTTTGGGGGGTCATCGGGAATCTTTCCTGAGATGGCCTGGTTGACGGGGGGCCGTATTCCGGTATTTGTCCATTCTAGTGGGTCAATAGGGTATTCGGGTTCATTGTTCAAGGGGGTTTATCATCGGAGGATCGAAGTATTTTAGACATAGTGTCTTTCCATGCCTCCAGTGCCATGCTTGATTCTTCAGTGGATCTGGCTATGCTGTCTTCCCAGGCTCTGGTTTCAGCGTTTGCCCACCTTTCCAGTTCGATGCGCCAAGCTTTACAACTCGGATCCGCAGGTTTTTTCCATGCCATGGCGATGGTCCTTTTGGCTGTTATACATAGCAGGTCCATCAAATTCACAGCGTGTTTAAGTTTAGCTAGCCTGGGGTAACTGCCCAGGAGGAATTCTGCTGGGGTCCATTTGTATCTTGCAACTTCAGCTGCTTCGCAGGTCTGCTTTACCTTTGCCCAGAGAGTTTGTGTCTTAACGCAGTTCCATAGCATATGGATCAGATCTGCTCCTTCCGTCCCGCACCAGTTACATTGTGCTTGATTGGTCTTATTAAACTTTGCTATTTTACTTGGGGTCAGGTAGGTGCGGTACAGCACATTGATTTGTATTAATCGGAATCTCTGGTTCCTTGACACCTCCTTCGGAAACGACAATACCCTGAGCCATTCGCTGTCAGACATTTCCTGTCCCATGTCCGTTTGCCAACGGATCCTCATTGCTTCGCTTCGAGGGTTGGGGATGTTGCGCAAAATACTGTATATCTGTGATACCACCTTCCCACCATCGTTCAGGTTGTACATCACTGTCAAGAAGGGATCAGCCTCCAGTTCTTCAGGCCAGGTGGCCCATCTCGATCGGGCTATGTTCCGGAGCTTTTGGTACCACAGGAATTGTCCGGCGTGGATATCTTCCTTCTCCCGTATTTCGGTAAATTCTCTAAATGTGCCGTCCATGTAAAGGTCGCCCCAAGTGTATAGCCCCTTCCTTTCCCACGATCTGATGTTGTTCAGGCTAACGTCTGTTTCGTTCAGGCCAGACAATATCGGCACTTCTTGGAAGTATGGTTGTTTCAGATGCTGGATCATCATGGCTCTGTGCCATATTTTCTTACCCAGGTCTGCCAAGAATGGTGGTCTGCACATAAGGTTTTTAGGGGCCCAGATCAGTTCTTTCAGCCGAAGCGGCTTTATCAGCGCTTGCAGCAGGGGGGACTCGGAAGTGACATTGTCTGCTAGCCATTTGGATACATGGCTCAGTTGGGCCGCCAGGTAGTATTTTTCTAGACTTGGTAGTTGAATTCCGCCCTGCTCGTACGGCAGGACCAGCGTGGATAAGGCCACCCGGTGTCTGCCATTTCCCCACAGGAATTCCTTGATTATTGCGTCAAGGAGTTGGAAGAAGGGTTTTGTGATGTAGAAGTGCACATTTTGAAATCCGTATAGGAATCTGGGGAGAATGATCATTTTAGCTATTGAGGCCCTTCCTGGTATAGACAATGGGAGCTTTGCCCAGAATTTTATGGATTTCCGAAGTATGGGTACCGCAGCCTTCGTATTGTGCTCATGCATCAGCTCCGGGGTGTGCATTACCAGGATCCCAAGGTAACGGAAAGCCGTCGTCCGCCACTCGACGCCCACCTTGGGAAGTTCATCGGTACTTCTGTTTTTCAATCCCGCTAGTGGGAACAAGCAAGATTTGGTTTTGCTGAATTTAATGCCAGAGTATTTGGCATAATTGTCAAGAACATCCAATATTGTCGGGACATTCTTATGGGGGTTATTTACGTATATCAGGACATTGTCGGCATATATTGAGATGATGTGGTCTATTCCTGCCAGTCTAATCCCTGCATCGAAGAACTGCTTTCTAAGATAAATTGCTATGGGTTCCAATCCCAGGACATAAAGCATGGGAGAGAGTGGGCAGCGAGGCCTAGTGCCCCTTTGGATGTCCCAGGCTTCCGACACGTATTTCCCGGATTTAAGCCTAGCCCTCGGATTGTTATATAGGATCTTAACCCATTTGATGAACCTTTGGCCAATTCCAAATCCCTCCAAAACCGCTATAAGCCACTCCCAGTATATGGAGTCAAACGCCTTAATGGCATCCAGAGATAGTAGTGCTAGTTGTTCATCACATGTGTTGGTTTGGGCTATGATATGTTGAAGCCTTCGCAAGTTTAGGGACGTGCTTCGGCCTGGTATGAAGCCATTCTGGTCTATGTGTATGACGTCTCCAATCACTTTAGAGAGTCGGTTTGCTAGGATCGTCGTCAGTATTTTAACGTCATAATTTAGCATAGCGAGCGGTCGGTAGGAGTCGCATTTATCGGGAGGTTTATCAGGCTTGAGCATTGGTATCACCAGGGTTTCTCTCATGCTGTCTGGTAGGATGCCTTCTTCGTAGGCCTCTAAAAAGACCCGGTGTAGTAGGGGGGTCAGGGAAGGTTCAAATGCTTTATAGAACTCGGGGGGGAGCCCATCAGTCCCCGGGGTTTTACATGTGGCCAGGGAGCGAATGGCTTCCGTTATGTCCTCTTGTGTGATGTCTGAGTCTAGGGTGTCGGATCGTGTTGGCGATAGTCTGGGTAGCCCTATTTCTTCTAAGGTGTCCAATATTTGTTCTTGCGGGACTTTTTCTGTGTGTGAGTATAGTCTGGCGTAGTAAGCTTTAAAGGCATCATTGATGCCCTGTTGGGTTCTATGCTCTACACCTTGTTCATCCTGTAGTATCGTGGTTATGTGTTTAGGGTGCTCTCTTTTACAAAGCCAGGCTAGTAACCGGCCAGGTTTGTCAGCTTCTGAGTGTGTTCTGTTTGTTCTGCTTATGAAATCAAATTTGGCTAATCTGTCCCATGCCCCTGAGCAGTCCTCCCTAAGGGTTCTAAGGTTATTTTCCCTCCCGGGGGTATCCACTGGGGTGGATTCAGGTTTTAATATCTCGCATTCTTTCTGTTCAAGTGCGGTCTTTAAGGTTCTACCGATTCCTCCGGCTTTCGCTATAACTTCCCCTCTCGTGACTACTTTAAGGGCGTCCCATAATGTGCTGGCATGTTCGACACTACCTGAGTTTTCCGTTATATAGTTCTCTATAACTTCATGTAGTTCCTCCCTGAAGGCTGGATCTATTAAGGCCTCGGCGGGCATTCTCCACATGGGGATGGGTGGTCTGGGGCTGTTGTGTTGCCAGTCTAGCAGAAGAGGGGAGTGATCGGAGATAGTCCTCCCTAGGTATTGCGTATCTCTTACTTGGGGTAGGTGTTCTTTGCTTATGAAGAAGTAATCGAGCCTGGTGTGGAGTTTGTGAGGTGATGAGTAGTATGAGTAGGCCCTTTCGGCTGGGTGTAATTCCCTCCACGTGTCGGTCAGATCTAGTTCCTTTAATAAGGTGACTAGGGATAGAGTGGCTGCGGAGGGACCCTTCTGTGGAGACCAGGATCTGTCCAGTTCTGAGTCATGGACACAGTTAAAGCCGCCTCCCCGCAAAAAGAAGCCCTCCCTGTACTGCACCATCTTGGAACCTAATGTTTTCAGGTGGTTGGGGATGTTATTGTTGGGGAAGTATGAGTTAACTATGCAGATCTCTCTGTGCTCGAGGGTGCCCCATATTATGAGGTATCTGCCCTCTGGGTCCGTTTCCGTTTTATGCAGGTGGATTGGTGTCCGTGGGTTGATCCAAGTGTAAACCCCTCTGGCGTATTTAGAGTAGGGTGCTCCAAAGCCCTGTCCCCCCCAGTGCTCATTAAGCTTAGCGTTTGTTTCCGTGTTGCAGTGTGTCTCTTGTATCAGGGCTATGTCTACTTTTTTCCTGCGTAGGTAGGATTTGATTCTGTTCCTACGAAGGTAAGTGCCCAGGCCCCTCACGTTCCAGGTTAGTATCCTAATGTGCGTTGCCATCTAGGTTATGTTGAAGACACGGGAGGGTCTTGCTTCTCCCTGAAATGTTTGCGATCTCGTCTAGGGCCTCAAGGTCTTCGCTTGCTCGTGGGTTCCCGCCCCTCTCAGCCGCCATCCCAGCCCGCCGGCCCTCCAGTTGTGCTTCTTCATTTGGAGACCTACCAACTATTTCAACTACCATTCCGGGGAATGGATTAACACTACATATCAACAAGAAGAAACTGCCCCCAGCAGTTGTTTCAAACTCACAACGCTCGGGGGCTCCCAAGCCTTCCATACCTCTCCAGGTCTTCGGGTTTGGGCAGTGTGTAGCTGCGTTGACTACACCTTGTCGGTTGGGGGGGTTCAGCGGCTGTCTTGTGAGTGGGGCTCCTGTTTCCTGCCCAATCTTGTTGTTTCCTTGATGCGGGTTTGGATTCTGTCTTTGCGTTCGGTTTCATTTGCATTGGACTCTTGCAGGATCTTCATTTGCTGCTTTTCGCCTGCTCCTCAGTGTCTTCCGCTAGGTTATTGTGTTCGAGCCATAGGTTTGCTGCGATTGGGGTCTCCAAGAAGATCGCCTTCCCTTTGTGTATTATTTTAAGTCTTGCTGGGTACAGCAACATGTATTTAAGATTCAGTTTGCGTAGTCTGGCCTTTATAGGTACGAAGGAATTTCTTGCCCGCTGCACCACCGGCGTGTAGTCAGGGTACATGACTATTAATGCATCATTTCTTTTGATCTCTCCCCCTTCTCTGGAGAACCTCAGTATAGTCTCTCGGTCCCTGAAATTCAGGATTTTTGCAATCATAGGTCTCGGGTAGGACCCTGGGGGTGGCCGTTTCTGGAGAGATCTGTGGGCACGTTCCACAGAGAACCCCTGGGTGAGGTTGCCTGCCCCAATTTCCTGTAGCAACAGCGATTCTATGAATTCTGTGGGGTCTGAGCCCTCCATGCCCTCTGGGATTCCCAAGATTCGAACGTTGTTCCGTCGGGCCCGGCCTTCTGCTTCCTCGGATCTTGCTTCTAGTCTTGCCACCGTTGTTTCTAGCGCTTTGACTTTCGCTTGTAGCCCCTGCGTCGCCTCTGAGGTCTCACGTGTGGTGACTTCTGTGGCGGTGACTCTTTCAGCTAGGTTTCGGGCATCTTGCCTTATTAATTGGAGGTCTGATATTATTTCCCCCCTCATGTCCTCCACCGTTGTTCTCAGTGCTGCGATTGCCTGAAGGATCTGTGAGTCACGGGGGTCCGCCGCCGGTGGTGGTGCCTTGGCCATGTTGTTCTCTGCGTGTGGTATCTGCTGTTTTGGTTTGGAAGTGGTAAATGAGTCCATCGTTATATTTTTTGATCTGCCTTTGGGAGGAGACATTACACCGCCTGATGGTTCTGGTTTTGCCAGTGCCAGTTTTTGGTTTGTAGCCCCAATGAGTTGTTAGGATCTCTCCTCCGGGGATCGTTTCAGAGCTGGGTCACACCTTAGTTTGGTGTTCATGCTCTCCCCCGTTGGCCGTAAGGGGTGGTTAGGTGGATCCGCGGTCCTGCTACAACCGCGTCACCGTCCACCCGTGGCGCCCTCCCGGCGTGATCCACAGCGGATTGTCCGTGGCCTCACAGTTCGAGTAGCTGGGTGGACGATAGCCCTCCCCGGGAGTTGGTGGTGTGGGGCAGGTCTGAGGTGCGACCTCTGTTGTGTCCCCGTCTTCTTGGGTCTCCCCCCCAACGCTATCCGCAATGCATTGGGTGTTGCCGCACAGTGCAATTGGTGGGGTGATGGTGTGGGGCCGTGTGCCCGCTCGTAAGGGTAGGCACTTACTTCTGGTATGCTGGTCGGGATGCGGGTGCCTTTCCGAATCCGGGCCTTGTCCCGGGCTGGGGGATCCGTGGGTTTCCGGCTGGGGCCCTCACCGATACCCAGATGCGTCCCTTCTGCATGTGCTCACGCCTGCGGGCCGGCGGGGACAGGGATCGGAGGCACAGGATCCCCGAGGGTCCTACCGCCCGCCGCCTCTCTCTGCTTTCTGGTCGCCGCGGGATTCTCCGCTTTCTCCCTCCGCGGGGCGGTGCAGCAGGGGCCCGACGGTCGTTCGCTTCCTGCGCTCGGTGGAGGAGTGTGGTTGTGGCCGCAGTCCGCCCTTCGATCCTACGCTCCCGACAGGCCGTAGCGTTGTGGGTCCCTCGGTCAGGCCGCCATCTTGGACGTCATGGGGGGGAGTCTCAGGGCGCTTCGTTTTCGACGTTGCCCGCGCCGATTTTCTCCAGTATTTTCGTCGATGCCCCAGAAGTGGTTCGTCTATGGCTCAGCTGAGTTTCAGCATCAGAGCTGCATTATTTCAGCCGCGATAGTTCGCGTTTCAGGATCATGGGCAGGAGCTTCGTGGAGATCAGTCTTCACTTCATGCGTGCTGGCCACGCCCCCCCGGGATCTAACTTGATACATAGACCCCTTTGTTCCTTCCATCCTAACAACGTCTCACCATTCTTTGTGATATATAGCTTGCCATACGTAACTCTGTCTTTAAATTTGAACCTTGCCGTACAACACCCTAAGACCTCAATTTTGCTACCATTACAGCCACCAGGAGTCTTGTCCGATGGGTTCAACTCATCCATCCTTCCACCAACCACATTCTCATATACAGCTTTTGACATCAAGGTAATTTTAGAGCAAGAATCTGCAAGCATCTTAACCTGGCACCCATTCACTTCAACCCAGGCTGAAGGGTGCTCACACTCATCCAACTCAGTGCACTGAACCATGTTAAAATTGACAATTTCATTATCAGATCCCTCACCCTCCTCTGAAGAAGGTCTATCAACTTCCTCAATCATCATTACACTTTTACCCGCACCAATATTGTAATTAACACAGCAATTCTCAAAATGTCCCCATCTTTTACAAATATTGCATTTCGACTTCCTCCCGAGACATATGGGCGAGGTAGATAGATGGCGGGCACTTCCACACTGAAAGCATAAACGTTCCTCTCTCTTTTTGCCCAGTTTCTGTATAAATTCTCTTTGGGAAGGTTTATTGGATGTCTGAGCTCCGTTCAGTCAGTCAGCAGCTTTCCCTTGCTACCCCTCTGATTTGGCCGTTTTCCCTTTCTGTTTTCTCTGAATCTTGGTAACATCTCTTTTCTGGTCACCTACTCTCAGAACCTCAGTCTGCTGATCAACTTTGTTATCTTTCGTCCCCAACTTTGCGACACATTGTAGTGAATGTTCAATCCTTTTTGCTATACCAATCACCTCATCCAGGCAAGGGTCATCTTTCAACCAAATTTCTTCTCTAATTTTGTCATTGGAGCAATGCAACATAAATTGGTCCCTAATGTGTTCATCCAAGCATTCCCCAAATTTACAATTCAATGACAAATGTCACAGAGCAGTAATGTAGTCTTCAACCGATTCACCCTCCTGTTGCGATCTCATACCAAAATGATAACGTTCCAAGACAGTGCTTATTTTTGACTCAAAATGTTTGTCTAGCTTTGCTAGTGCTGCTTCAAAATAATTCATGCCCTCCTCGGCATCCAATTCATTAATGGCTTTCACATAATGGAGGAATCCCTTCTTCCAGGGTTCCCACTTTATTCTCGGGGGACCAGGAGACGGCAAGAACATCTGTGGTCCCGGTATGCCTTACAAGGACATGCGTGCCCAGATTAGTGTTTCGCTCTGCAGGAAAAGCCACAAATGCAAAGTAAAAAAAAACTATATACAATCAAATTTCCGTTGCAGGCGGCGCTCACCTCTGTGAAGAACCACTGTAGTTCAAATAGCAGGCGTGGGGCGTCCACAAAGCTCCACAAGTTATCTTACGTGGCGCAAACTCTCTCACAAGCTTGCAGTTCAAACTCTCTGCAACCCCGACGTCTTCGGCAGGTCCGACAATGCCTGCCGATCTCCTTCTACACAAGCGTCCTCTCCACGACACGTGATCTCCTCCACTCGTTGTACAAGCGGGTGCGTCGCTTCCGCACTCGTGACGTGCGCGTATGCCGGGGTCCTTTGCACTCGATAGTGTAGTTCGTGGGCCGCTTCCACACACGTGATGATCACGTGCGCCGGTGATCCGAGGGTCCGTTCCTCGCAACTACGCAGCCCTACTCCCTGCCTTTCGGACACAGACAGGCACACGAGCACCTCCCTTCGCTCACCTCGACTGGATCGGGTCCGCACAGCAGCGCCGGATGGCACAGCGATCCCAGGGACGGCGCGCTGGGCCCGCTCTCTGCACTCAACGGGAGAGCTCCGCTCTGGCTTCCCTTCCCATGCAGAGCTGCGCCCGGCTAGCGTCCAGCAGGCGGCGAGCGGGTGAGTCTGTGCGGTTACTGTCGTGCAAGTCGGTGGAGCAGCTTTCCCTCACCAGGCAGGCCTCGTGGCTGGGGGTCTCAGATCCTTGGAGCCGCCTTTACTGCACCACGGGTCCATCAGGCGATCGCCAGCATCCCTCTACGGTGCGCTTGCATACCGCATCCCATCCTCATCGCCATATGTAAAAGCACCAGACCAGCCAGAGAGAGATGACAAGTAGTTTATTGGCAACATACAAGTCACACAGGTAGAGACCCCCAACCCTCTCCACAGCATAACATCAACTGTCTCTCCTCAAGAAATAACATTCCATATGATGCTACAGAAGAACATGTCATAGCATTCTTCTCACAGCGTTCTACTGATCAGATCTACATTGTCAGCCTACCCTGAGATATCACCATAACACAGATGACCCTCCAGGGTGCTGGGGTGAGGTGTTTTGTGGGGCCATCCCTTCCCCTTGGACACACGGCCATCAGCTGAACCTGCATTTCTGTGTACCTGGAGGGGACGACAACAGATACTGCTGTAGCTCCCTAAGCCTGGTTGTTGGGGACAGGAGCTGCACGTGCAGCTCCCTGACCATGGGTGGTGGGGATAGCAGCATCACCTGTTGCTCCCTGACCCTGTTGGGGTTGGTGCACAGCTCCCTCTGCATGTCGGCAACCCTAGCAGTGTGGTCCAGCAAGGCTTAATATTACCCCTGGTGAAAAAAGGAAGGGGGTGCGAAATGCACAGGCACCCCAAATATCAAAGATGCATGTACGTGACCCCTCAGTGGCTCCCGTGAGAAGAAAAAGCATTACGCGATATGCTTTGGCACCCAGCAACACAACAAAATGTGTATGAAAAGCCCACGAAAGCCACCGTGATGTAACAATGGGGGTACGCGATACACAAGGGCACCCAGAGTATGACTAATGCATACGCGACTCACTGTTAGCCTCAGAAAACAAAAAACACACGAGTGTGCGCTGAGGCAAATCCTCCACCAAAATAAGAAGTTTGCACTGTCACAGTAGTGAACAAAATATGTGGCACCCCAAAAATCTCCGAAGTCCACACGTCCGTCCGCTCCAATTCGCACGTGTGGTGTGATGTTCTCCTACGCACTCCTTTATCACAAATCTGAATGGCAACTCCCAACGGCCAGCACGTGTCATGTAACTTATGCTATTAGGCCCTTTCTCGTGTACACGCTAATTTCGCGTGCGCATAGTAACCATCACTCTTTTTCCGGCTGCCCATGCGAGAAACACAGAAGACCGACGCTCCTGACTGTGAGCCTTTTGACCTGCCTCCTACTGCCCTGAGCTGCCTCCTACAAGCTATCTGCTGCTGCCTGCCCACTGTGTGTGCCTGCTGCCCACCTGCCCTGCAATTTGAGTGCCTGCTGTCAGGCCATTGCCAGGTGTCATGCCCCGCATTCCTGTTTCTGGACACTTGCGGGTATTTACTTCCCGGTGGAAACTGCCCTGGAGACTGTTAACAGCTCACGGAATCCGCTGCACTACAAGGTCCAGAATTCCATCTGCTCGCGGTCACGTGAAACGCCCGCAACGTGCCTCGCGTTCTGAAACAGATTCCAGTACTTAGTGTGGCGTGTCCCTGTAACGGGTGCTCCTAAAACTGACTATTCAGTTCGAGTACTCGATCTACTGTTACTCTGATTCCTGTTTTATTCCTGACCCGGCTTTGTATCAAGGACTATTCTGAACGTCTTTCCCTTCAATTTCTGGCTCCTGGCTCCCTCGGTTGTTTCCCCTGGTTAACGAACCCCTGGCTCCCATTTCGGATTTGTTCTCCGCCTGCTCCCGTATGTTATGGTATTCGGATTTATACAAGAATAAAAGACCTTCAGTGCTACTCTCTGTCGAAGACTTCCACGCACGTTTCCTTCCCTCTATTGTGCTATCACTATTGCACGAGTTTCCTGCTTCCCTTCCCTTTCAACTATTACACAGAAAATATACAAAGACAGATCCACGGCGCTGCCCGCCGCACAAGAAGACAACGCTCTACATACTGAAGTGACCAAACGGACGCTCTGCTGTTTCTGGTGGTCACTCCCTGGATTGGTTACACTTGGGGACGCTCTGCTGAATACACTTGGGGATTATTTTGGACACTTGCCGTTTTGGTTAGGTGGACCATTGCACAGACTTCCTTCAACTGGAACTTCCATTTTCTATCATCACGTCAACTTCCTACTAAACTCTCTAAGGTTACGGGACTTCCTATCTTGCTAAGCAGGTAAGAGGGGGCAAGTACGGGGGGAAGGAACAAGTGCTGTATTTTCGTACCTCTTTGGCTGCTATCTTGAACTATCCTTTTCTTTGTTCCCTTAGCTCTGTTGTCGCTGCTCCTGCCTTTCCACTTAAGCCCCTGGCCTGTTAGTTGGTATACTTTCTACAGGCTGCGCTCTTGGCTGGAAAGTCTTGTGCAAACATCGCGTTCAAGATATCCCAGAACCATCTTGGTGATAGTCCAGGACGTCCCAGAGTGAAGGGGTTCCAAAAGTGGATGCTGACCTTGTATCCTTTAACAATCTGTATCCTTTTCCAAAATTGCGTAAAAGTTGTGACACCAGGGCTCCTGTCCTTGGCCCTGTGACCACCACAGCTGATCCCGAAGACTCCCAACATGCCATTCCATCACCACCGCTGCACAGCCCAGCCTCAGGACCACCTTGGCCACCCACACCTGCCTCGGGGGTTGCCATGTCTCAACCAACATCTTCCGAGTTTAGTGGCAACCCAATGGCAGCAAAGCAGAGGGCTGTCAACTTCACAGCCAGGGAAGTTGACATCCTGGTGTAGTATGTCCTGGGGCATTATGATGCCTCCTTCCATGGACCAACGCAAGTTGGCAAGGAAGGACGGAAGCTGATCTGGGACCAGATAGTGGGTGCCATCAATGCGGAGGGGGTGGCACCCCATGACTACCACCACGTGCACAAGCGCTGGGAGGACCTCAATTCCAGGACCCACAGCAAGGCCCTGCACTTCCTCCAGGCTGGTGCCAAATAGGGGGTGGGGGCGTAGGGGCCGAATTAACACCACTGACATGCAGGTCCTGGAGAAATTCTACCCAGCACTGCACACCCAGATCAGCGATTTAAAGCTCCGTCTGGAGTCGCCAGGTGAGTGTCCATATGTTGCTGGCCTCCACAGTGCATGTACATGTTGATGAATGGTGGGAGTGTGCACCTTGCCCTTACAGCAAGTATGCCTCTTGTAAGGATGTCTATGTGCATGTCCCAGACAGTGCTCTACATGTGTTCTATGAACCATGTGTAATTTCAATGGTCTTACTTTTGCACAGTGTGTTGTACTGCAGCATTTCACAACGTGCACATGGTTTGTCACATGTGTCTGAGACGTGCCCATGTGGGAGGTTTACACCAACAAACAATAGTGGGAACCTCCAAACTCCGACACCTAGAGGTAAATCAATACATATGAAACAGGATGTGGTGCCGGAAACACGAGAGCAACTGAAGAACAAGGTTAAGGGTGTTACATCAAATATTCATTTTATTTTGTTATAAATTGTAAAAAATCTTTAATTAGTTCATTTTATAAAAAACATCCTATATAGCAAACATTCATACATTCATTCAACTAATGCAACTCTAAAAATAGTACATTTACATTTTTCTATGGAAATGTGAAGCAAATGCAACAACTGTTCGATTGTTTAGATAAAAATTACACTTTCAAGAAAACATTAATGTGATCAAAGGAAAGCAATCAGGTAAACAAATACGATTTCTGTATAATGGGAATGTAAAAAACACTTCCAATGTTTAATAATAGTGGTTCACTCCAGACAAAAATTATCGACTATTAGTGCCCAGACTATTGATGCCAATACAAATAAGTCTTCTTAGTCAAACAGGCTTCTTAGTACATAGTTTCGACTTGGATCGTTATCTATGTCTTCATCAGGGTAGGGATGAACCTAACAACATTTCTGGAAACCATACTCGAGATGGTAAAATGGTCTTTGCTTAACCTGCTTCTCATCTATGCTAGAGATGCTGGGTCAAATACAGGTTTTCATCGTTATATAGTACACTCCAGGGATATTGTGAACATAAAGGATCCCTCAATGTCAAAAGGATAAAACTCCTTGGCTTTGTGTAAATGAAGTATCGGCACCGTCTGTCTCTTATTGTGGCCAACTTCGTAGTGATGAAAAAAGAGGCAAAATCTTTCTCTAAGGAAAAGTCTAAGTGCCCTTTCCTTCTGAGGAACAACTCCAATATATAGAGTGTAACTCAGGGCCTCCCATCTCAAGGAGGCAGGTATCCGTCAGGCAGGACGCAAATATGGACCTCAGAATGAGGATGTCTGTGTTTGTGCTATAAGGGCAGCGAATCTAGGCAGAGAGGCAGTGGGCTCTAGAGGCGAGAGTCACCATCGCCTGGGCAGAGATTGTACCGCGTCGGGCAGAGAAGCGGACTGACATCCTCAAGGATATTTGCAGGGAGTGGGAGGGGATGGAGAGGTTGATGCTGGAGTCCCTGCAAGCCCTCAGGGAGAGAAGTGGACGCAGTCTTTGATGATGCCCTGGCCGAGACATTGACTGACATTGGTGACAAGGAGGACTAGCTCGCTGCCTGTGTACATAGTTTTGTAGATATAAGTTTCCTTTCATTTTTCCTTATTATTTGGAGCTCGGATCATGGACATTATTCCATTTATTTTGTGCAGTTCTTTAGGTGTAAGTTACCTTTAATTTTGTATTTGTTTTAGAGTGGACTCTGGACTATCCTCCATGTTTTCTTGTACATAGTTTTTTGGCATTTTTGTGGTGTTTCATTTGTGATTTTATAGATTTTTTAGTGTAAATATTTTTGATACATATGAACATTTTCTTTCTTCTATTTTTACATGGACATCTTTTAAGATTATGATTTATGATGTATTATTTTATTTACAGTATGTATGATTCAAATACAAGTTTTGAATATATTAATGTTTAACTCTCACAGTCATTGTCAGTCACAGGTTTTTTGCAGTGTGCCTGTTTGGTAGTCCATTTAGTAGTCATGATCCTGCCCAGTCAGTCATGTCTGTTGTTGCTTACTTGCATGTGTTATGTTTGGGGTTTATTTGCGGGGTGAGTATACACATGGGACGGACCTGTGGTGGTGTGTGAGGTGGGATTTTGTGTGTTTATCGGCAAATGGCATTTCCTTTCAGATGTGCACCATGACTGTCTATATTCCCTCACTGTGTTTGTGAGTGGGGTGGGGTGACTGTGGGAGTGTTGCATGTTCAGGACATTTACAAATGATTTGCATGATGCTGTGTAACACACAGGTCGTGCTTTCCCCTTCACCAGCTCGTGTGTTTGCAGTTATCATCGTCTCTGGTGTTGTTTAACTTCTTGCACTGGGATACACTATTGGCATTTCATGGTATTTACACATTGGCTGCCCATTGCAGACAGTGCGTGGGGCACTGTCTGATTGCCATGTCCTTCACAAATGGGCATACCAGTGACGTTTTTATCAAGGATTCTCTCCTAGGAATAGCAGCTCAATGAAGGTCAGGCTGTGGGACACCTGGCTATTGTTTGTTCATGTGACACACATTTAGGGTGGTTTGGATTCTGTCATTGGTGCACATTTGTCCCTGGATATTGATGCCATGACATTGTCACATGGCTAGCAGGCACACACTTTTAAATTCAGTTGTTTTGTGTGCATGTTGGGAGATGGTTGTGTCAGCTATTCTGTTTGCCCAGCTGACACACTCATGGATGTGGCCTGGGTGTATGCATTCATTTTTGTTTTCAGGATACATGTTCCATGGATATTCTGGCTGGTGCCACTATACGGCAGTCAAGGTGCACAACGCACAATGGATGGAGTGATGATGTGTCACTATGTCAGGGTTCATCATGCAGGTGATGTCCCATGTGGAGGGGGCTGCCTGCAGGGTGTGGTCATGGGTGATGGGGGCTGGGGTGTCCGATGTGGAGGTGGATGCCTGCAGGGTGGGGTCACAGGTGATGGGGGCTGGGGTGTCCCATGTGGAGGGGGCTGCCTGCAGGGTGAGGTCATGGGTAATGGGGGATGGGTTGGGGGTGACCATGTGGAGGAGGCTGCCTGCAGAGTGGTGTCACGTGTGATGGGGCTGGGGTGGGGGTGTCCCCTGTGGAGGGGGCTGACTGCACGGTGGCATCACGGATGATGGGGGATGGGTTGGGGGTGTCCCATGTGGATGGGGATGCCCGCAGGGTGGTATCACAGGTGATGGGGGCTGGGGTGGGGGTGTCCCATGTGGAGGGGGCTGCCTGCAGGGTGGTGTCACAGCTGATGAGGGCTTGGGTGGGTTGTCCCATCTGGAGGGGGCTGCATGCCACGGATTGCAAGAGGGTTGGTGCGCCATTTGGCTGGTGGTGAGCCAAGCCTTGCATGGGAGGGCACTTGTTTTCTAGGGTGTGAGCACAGGGTTCAGAGGGTGTTTTTGCACGATTACACTGCGGTGCGAATGGGGATTGCAAGGGGTTTTCGTGCAATAATGCTGGGGTGCGGACGGGGATTGCGGGGTGTTTTCGCGTGATTACACTGGGGTGCGGTCAGGGATTTTGAGAGGTTTTCGTGTGATTACGCTTGGGTGCAGACAGGCATCGCGTGGTGTTTTCGCATGATTACAGTGGGGTGCGTCAGGGGATTGTGAGGGGTTTTTCCGTGATTACGCTGGGGTGCGGATGGGGATTGTGTGGTGTTTTCACGCGATTTTGCTATGGGGGCTGTATGCTGGCCCAGGGATGGGGTGGAGGATTGCGCCATGTTAGTAATTTCACTTGCCTTTTAATGTGTGTGTGTTGGGGGATTTACTGGCGCAAAGATTTCTCTGCACAATGGCTGGTGCAGACTCCTTCTCAGCACGCGGCTCTTGTGCCTTTTCTGAGCCAGATTTTTTAAATAGGGCCCTAAGCAAGGAAAGTTATGATATGATATGATCTGATATGATATGATATGGCATTTATAACAAGCCTATGCACAAGTGTTTCAAGGTGCGACGAGGCAAGGGGGGGACAAAGGGAGGCCATACCACGATCCTAATAGGTCAGGTGTCATTCAGATCTTGCAAGTGCATGGGAAGGGGGGGAGGAAAGTGCGCAGGGGGAAGGGAGAGGGGAAAGTGCAGTAAATGGGAAGTTGAATAAATAAGACACATAAAACAGCCAGCTAGTGGCAAGTGCAAGGAAGTGCAGACGTAAGTGCTGGTAGGGGGACAGGAGGGATGCAGAAAAAACGGTCCCCAAGTGCAGGGGTTGCCAGGGAGGCAGTGCAGGTGGGTAATTGACGGGGCCTGGGCTAGAGATCAGAAAGCGTGGCCAGGTAACCAGTACAATTTCAGTCAGGAGTTCAGCAAGAGAAGGGAGGAGAGAAAGCAGAAGCAAAGAGGAAGGTTTTGAGGTGTTTCCGGAACCGGAGATGGATCTCCTCGAGTTTCAGGGAGTAAGGAAGGCTGTTCCAGAGAGAGGCCCCTGCCGAAGAGAGTGATCTGCCACCAACTCGTTCCTTGGCGAAGAGCTCGAGAAGGAAGGTATTTAGGAAGAGATAGTTGAAGGTATTGCGGTCCCAGACCCCAGAAGGCCTTATGTACAATGCAGAGGGTTTTGAACTCAATCCTCGCAGCCACTGGGAGCCACTGCAAAGATTTCAGACCTGGAGAGATATGATCCCTGGGCTTGAGGCCAAGGACAAGTCTTGCAGTCCTGTTCTGGATAAGTTGCAGAGGGCGGAGAGTGGAGGCAGGCAGGTTTAGATAGAGGCTGTTACAGTAGTCCAGCTTGGAGAGGACCAGGGCTCTGGAGACAGTGAGCTTCTGGGGGAAGGAGAGGAAAGGAAGAATACCTCTAAGGAGGTGCAGCTGGTAGTATGACTTCTTATGCAGCTGGTAGTGTGACTTTTGTTCCTTTGGTAAAGATAAGAATATTCAGACAATACGACACATCTTGATTCAATGTTCGGCAGTCCAAGAAATGAGAGTTCTGCATCTGGAATGTTTTGTAAACAGGATTCAATGGCTAAATAATGACGGTTTTTGGCAAAGACTATCCTGAAGTCATGAAACATTCCCAAGTATCGAAGTATTGAAACTGCTGAATGAATTGAGTTTTTTTCACTGAATAATTATGTAAATATTATGTGAACCAACGATTGGTTAGGACATCAGAAAATGTATAAACTGTCGTTCATTTTATTTGGTTGTATGTGAAAAGTCATATTTTTGACAAATATGCATTATTAATCAAAAAGAAGAGGGCACCATTACACCTTTTGGTGTTTATATCATTAGCCCAGACAGCAGCACTCCTGGCATTCATGAACTTTCCATTGTTAATAGTTTTTTTTAGAGAACCAAGCTTACCCATACTCTATTCATTGAGGCCGAGCTACAATTCCAGCATCATCCTTTGCTTTCCCTAATTTGTCCAAGTACAAGCAGGGCTCACCCGCCCAAACACATCAGCAGTTCAGACACGGACCAGGACAAAACCATAATTCTATCAATCCGTTCCATAAGTGATGATGCCGGCATCACCGGATCAGGAGCAGCAGAGCAAGGGGAATGCAGAACTTACAAATGGCACACTTACAGCAGCCAACATCGACATTGTCTTAAACAGTGGCACATACTTCTCCCCACATTGACTTTTCAAAAGTCTCTGATGATGAGACAATGGCCCTCATTACGACCTTGGCGGAGAACCATGGTGCTATTAGCACCATGGTCCATGGCGCTAAGTTGCCAACTCCGCCATGGTGGTTGGCGGACTTACCGCCCCATTCCGACCTTGGCGGGGCGGTAAGTCCCCAATCCCCATTTACCCTTCCCCATTCCCATTTTTTCCCCATAGGGCATAATGGGAGTGGGGAAGGCGTTAATTACGCCACCGTAAATTACGGTGGCGTAATTAACATCAAGGTCCCTTAGCGCCATGGATTTTAACGCCTGCAAAAAGCAGGCGTTAAAATCACCATGGCGCTACGGGAACTCGTACTCAGGCGGTAAGGGTCGGCGAAGTTTACGCCGGCGTAAACCCCTTACCGCCTGGGTCGTAATGAGGGCCAATGTGTGGGTCCTTACAGTGAACTCAGAGCCCTTAGAAGGTGTTCACAAATAGGATGACAATTATGATGATAATGATGATGAATGACAGATTAGTGACAGGATCAGTAGTTGTGCTCAAGATAAGTGAAGATCAGGAGAGCAGTGACTTGAGGACAGTTGCATCAGTGGCACTGCAGATTGCACTGGTATTGGTTGTCAGCAGTCGGTCGACAATGCAGGTGTCAGCTGAAGTAAAGTGGTTTAAACATGATGCAATTCTAGCTCTATCATTGACCATGGTAGTAATCCCAGCCAGTTCTGACACCATTACCTTATTAGGCACCATATTCTAGCTAATGTGGCAGCACAGTCCAGATCCTAGATGGCTGCCAGGTGAAGAAGGGTATCCCAAGCAAACACGTGCTTGACACCATATTCCTCAGCAGCCAACTATGAAATAGTTACCATGCACACTTCTGCCAGGGATTTTGCAAGTTGCTCTTTCAACACCAGCAGCATGTATGGAGCCAGTGGAGGGAGACAGCGTACAAAACTGAATACTCCAGAATTCCTGCATTGTCACCAGCAGTGCCCACAAACACTGACTTCAGACAAGGCTCTATCTGACCTTGCAGCCAATGACATTCACAAGCAGGCACAACCAAGCACTACCAAAGACTGTATCAGTGGCGGTGTTGTAATAACATCAGGCAGCATAGGACTCTGATGCTCAGAGGCAATCCCATTTTACTGTTTGCTGGTGGTGCCATTTCATAATGCACTCTGGTGAAACCAAACTTCTAGAAAGTCCTGTTGCAAGCATAGTCCATACCTACTACAGCCATTTGGAGATGTTACAGCCAGGCCAGGGTCAGTGGTATTTAGAAAGTAGTCGATAAAGTGTAATAACCGTTGCTAGGTAACCAGCAATCAAGAATTCCCCAGCTAATATATCTGAGAAACTTGAACCAAGACAGGCCTACTGGGAAGACAGGCTGGATGCAGTCTTCCTGGGGGGAATGAATGAACAACTGAATGTATACTGCTATCTTTATAGGCTAATCATGTTGTTTAAGTAGGCATGTTGTAGGTGATATTATATATTTATATCCTGTACATATGCAAGTGTAATTATCACAATATAATTAATACGTTCATGGTCACATTTTTGTTTCTATTTATTTTAAGTTCCATCTCAGAATATTGAGGTTGTGATACATTTAACTTTTTGTTGTTGCAGATAAAATAAAAACGTGTTTGCAGTTTTGTAATTCTGTGTCTCTTTTTTATTGTATTTATTCTTTTACATCATTGTTACCCTTCTTTTGTTTGACATAGGTTGTGCACACTACAGCCCCTGTTTCTGTTATGTGAACTGCATTACAATTTCTCCATCTTTTTTGGCATCACTGTCCACTGCACGCATATGTGGACGTGGAATTCTCCAATGCTACAATACAGGAAGTTTCATAATTTGCAATATTCCATCATCATTTGAATCTTATATTGTTTTTCAAACGAAATTGCGTCACCTTTTGGGAAAGCTATTACCACAAGAAACATTATATCGGCCTACTTTATGGAAAAGATTGTGTACTCTGGACACTCACTACAAGATCTGTATCTATTTTTCTGAACAAGTAACATTTGCCATAACTCTAAACAGTCAGTAAAGGGATTGAGGTACATTTACTACTTCTTATCTTTAATGTAAGTTCTACTCAGAAACAGTACCATACGAGCCTTAACCACGAGGCATGTGCTATCTCAATTTTTGTTTGTGCTTTATATCTACAGATTCTCAGAGATATCTTTGCACTTCTCCATGTCAGCTATGTTAATATATTGTACACCATATTGTACACATTTAAATGAATTTTTAATCTTATTGATGGCTGGAAGGATGTTTGTAACTAGGGGTGTCTTTCACATATATTCCATAGTGTTTACAAATTGAGCCCTGATGAAGGACCATAAGAGCCTGAAATGCATCTGCCAATACAATCTGCCTCTCAAGCATTGAAGAAGACGAAGCTATAATAAAACATATTGTCAAATAATTGTAAGGGATCAAGTGGCATATATGTTGTAACCTTGCAATTAATTTGTGTAGTTAACACTAATAGAGCACAGCCAGCATTGGGGGATTCCTTATAGTCTTGTCGGTTTGTTTTATTTCCACACAGTGCAGTGGATGTTCTGGTATGTATCAAATGCTATTCTGTTTTTTCGAATATAATTGTTTACATAATCCATTGTGTCCTGCAGCAGTGAGTGGGCAGCCAATCCTGCCTGGTAGGGTAACAACATGAGAGACTGGAGTGAAGAGAGTTAGAAAAGGACAGAATGGAGAAAATGATTTGAGATTGATTGCCATAGAAATTACAGGACAGATTGTAAGAAGAAACTATACACAAAAGATATGTAGGCTAGCGAGAGGAAGAACCTAAAACAGATTGTTGAGGAGCAAAGCAGGAAGAGAGTTTGCCAGAGTAATAATTTGTGAAAGAGGCAAAGGAAAGAGAGAAAAAACAAAGGGCCTAAAACAGAACAAGGACAATAGGACCTGCCAGAAATATTAGAAGCCTGCAGTCTAGCAATTGTGTATGTCTTCCACTGTGATAAGGAGGGTGTGTGGTACTGTAGATAAGTGTACTGCATGTCTTTCATTGTAAATTCGAGGATGTGTGATGCTCCCTTGTGAGTGTCTGTGTCCTTCACTGTGAGAGGGAGGATGGGTTCTACTATAGGTAAGCGGACAGCATGTCTTACATTGTACGGAGGATACTTTGTGTTGATACTCGCTTATAAGAATGTGGAAGAGTGACAGGCTTACAAAAATAGGGTGAATGTTATAGTGTTGGGTGTAATACTGATCTATGATGCATGTGTGCAGGGTTTGAGCATTCCAGGATTGACCGTTGGAGTGAGAGGCTGGCATGGAAGGAGGAGCCAGTGCTCTGCTGTGCGTATACTTACATTGACTGCCTCCTACCTATGTTCTTACCAACGTGAAGATACACGATACAGACAAGCTTTCCTCATCCCTGTGTCCAGTGGTTCTTTTGATGTACTGGCCACACTCTTTAAATAAGGCTATACACTTCTGCAATGTGCGTCGTTAGCAGGAGCTTGCAAACTACAGTAGTGGGGTAACTACCACAATATAAGTACTGATGAAGCAAGCTTCTGTAAACATATACTCTTTGCTCAAAATACACACACACATTTAAATAAAAAGTAAAATCCAATGCCTGCAAAGAAAGCACACAAAAATGTAGACTAATTTTGCAAATAGACTGATAGTCTACTTAAAATAATGTATTCGCGGGATTCCCGGGATGGAAGCACCTTCTATTAAATAATGCAAACAGCTCCATATAAGTTCAAAATAAAAAATCTAAAACTATACATTTTAAAAGCCAAGATTCTAAACTATTACATATAAAATCCAAAATCAATCCTAAAACCAATGAAAACATAATTATATAATAAAATAAAAACTTGAATCAGTATTTTGACTGGCATTGTGGGATGGGGTTATATCAGTAGGGGATATGAGATTAGTGACAACACTAGCAGAACCTGTAATATCAATCAAATTTATTTCTACATAAATCTGTTTTGGTAGTACTATAATTTTTATTAACCATATTCTACCCATTAGTGACATGTGCTTGCTGTTGTAAATTTAAAGACAACTTGCATTCTATTTAAAAACAGTAATTATGTCCTAATACAAATCCAGATTGCTCCATATTGCTGTATGAGTAATATCTCAGGTGTTTGGTGGCTTGTGAAGAGAGGGTCCCTGGAATGCCCCTCCTCACCCCCATGAACATGACGGCCTGAATAGTAAAAAATGCAAAAAGTCACTCACTATTCAGCCAGGCACCAGGAGGACCAGTGACTGACACGTGTGCAGAATTATGTTTTCTCAGACAGCCAAACGTGATCCAGTGAATGTCTGTATGGATACAGATGCTTCAACATTGGACATAGACCCAAATGTCTCGATGGATGATGTAGACTAGTGCCGAGAAACCACTGTGCTGACATCATTAGTGACACCACGGCATAGCCACGTTAGTCATGAAGTATACTTGCAACCATGCACAATGTTACACAAACACACACTTGTATACACAAAGAACATGCTTACACAGTTATGAAACAGAAACACTGAATGCAAGGCAACAAAGAGATGCAGAGCAAGCTTGCAGATGCTGATGGCACCTAACCCTATGGAACTACATGATCACATAAGGAGCCTCGCAGGACCAATTACGACTAACCTATAGGAAACATAGCACAATATAGATGTGTAGAAATCATAGTATGAGTATAACTAGGATCACATAAGGCCACATGCCGCCAGACAAGCAGCGCATTCCAAACCTAAAATGACAAGTGGCCATCTGCAGAAAAACAGAATAAATCCTCATACATTGCAGACCAGAAAGTGGTACTGCTAACAGATATATTGGGAACACATAGTCATTCCCATCACCTTGAAGAGGTGCACAGAGTGCTGAGAACAAAACTGGGTCCCAGGCTTGGGAGACCAGTTCCAGCCAATCAGGTGACACAGGTGACAGAAATCCAGGGGTGGATGGCAAAGGGCAAGGGCCAATGGTAATCCTGTGACCCTGCAACAGTGTTATTGATAGTTTCTTGGGGATGGGGCAGGACAGCCACCTGATATGAGAGGAACAATTAATTAAGATCCATAGGGGTAGTCTATACTGTATACCACTCCGATCACCCAACCAGAAAGTGGAATAGGTTTTTCTGTGAAGGGCTCATGTTGTGACGACAGTCTGCAACAAAAAGGCTTGACACAGGTTTGGAAGCATTGATTCTGGAGATTTTTTAATGTCCTGTATGATCCCTATCAGTTTCTGTAATAAACAACAGTCTAACTTGCCCTTGGCTGCGTCCTCCGTTTGTTCTTGGGGGGCAGGGTTGTTGGGCCCTGGGAGCTGAACGGGTGAACTTGTAGTAACCCCAGACCTCTGGCAACCAAACCTCACCAAAACTTGGAAGCAAAAAGGGGTGCTAGGTTTGAAGAGACACTGGAGCAGTGTAAGATAAAATGTACTGTGTTTTTCCATTGTACTGAAGTACAAGGTGATACTTATATTTCATAAAGCTCAATGAATGTTTCTATTGCGAGGAGCAGTTTGTGCAAAATGACAGCATTTTGTGCAAATTGAACGTAATTTATTTCTGTAGAAATGAACCAAATTAAAACAGAATCCATATGTCATAGGACATATGGTTTTACCGGCAAGGCTACCGCCAAGCTCCTAATGAGGCGCTATGTCTTTGCTCGGCACCACTGGGGCGTCTGTGAGAGAATAGTCAAAATAAACCTCTCAGTAATAGTACAAACGACTTTGACTGCAGTCAGTCTTTTTGCAAACACAATTTTCCAAGATTTTGTGTGTTCACTTTTAGAACTAAAGTGTCCATGTGCTTAGTGTAGCTATTAATCAGTGACTCCAACGATCCTGGGGTCTGTGTCAATAGAGCACTTCCATCCACGTATGGCAATAGTGGCTTTGTGTACCCCTAAACTGTGGTATCTGAGCATTAGAGCTACATAACAAGCTCTTTAGGGAACAACACTGCTTTTCTTAAAAGCTGGTGTGACCTCCGCCTCCTTACTATACCTCGCTAGAGCAGAATTACTCTAGTGACACGCTGCTACTATCCGTAATACATTTAAAACTGAATCACCATTTGTAACATCACACACAGCTTTTTACGGTTGACAGAGTCAAAAGCGACTGCTAACTCCAAGAATGCAAAATAGAGCCTTTTTTTATTGTTATAGTTGCAAAACAACTTTTCAATAATTCTTATTAACATAAAGTCATATAAAACAATGAGATCATAAAACATAAGTAAAAAATTACGAGGATACACGCTGCAAAATACAAACCACGATAATGCAAAGATACACAAATAAAACACATACTCGAACTTAGTCACAGATACTCGGTCAGCATGCAGGGACTTAGTACTTTCATGATCGATCGATAATCACGCATCAACAATTCAAAATACACAACAAAAAAGACAGAAAAAACGTTAATTATTTGGATCATTACTGATCATTAACTTCAGAAAGATCATAATGAGGCCGTAATAATGAGCTTCACCTGCAGAGAATATCAACATCATATTTACAAAAAATCAATGCACTGTCCTTTAGTATTATCCATGGCACTCATTTAGAGAGATATTCCAGGTTCTAATTTAAGTAAGAGTATGTATTTCGCAATTGCAATTTGTAGCTGTACTAATCTGGTATGGTACAATCTCTTCCAAAGGTCTTCAGGAGTTATAATTATCTTTTCTTGGAAATGAGGTTTAAATAACGTCATGCGTTGTTGTAACAGTGCAGGGCAAGCATTTAGAACGTGCTGAAGCGTTTCAAGACATTGTTGGTTACAGCTAAATCTACAGAAGTTTTCTTGCAGAGCAATTTGCTGTCTCTGTGCTCGTAGATCTCTAGTTGGAGAGAGATTTCGACAGAATCTTAGAAATGTGCTTTGTAGTTTATGGTCGGGAAATTTCAACAGATATGTTTCCGTTATTCTGAGTCTTTTATCCTCTAACAGATTTTCTCTGCAAATTTTGTACATTTTACAAAGATCCATGGTATAGATCCAGTCCAATCGCCATAGATTGTATTTTGCTTTTGTGGCGTTTGTTGCTAATAATGATTCTGAGATACTTGCTGTAACCATTAAAGATTTTAGACATTTTCTCCAGGCTCGTGTATAAGAGTGGAGAGATTCCAGCATGTACTTCACAATGATGGTATTAGATTCAGGTGTTAACATACATTTTCTGTATAGGGCAAGCGGTTTCCAGTTAGCCATCCCATATAGAGAGGGTAGGCCCAGTTCTTATCTTATATGGCACATAGGTTGACTCTTGGGGAGGTTTAGGATTTGTTTCCAAAATCTCCCTGCCATAAGAGTTCAAAATTTCTCACTTTTCAAAAGTTTGGTTTCCCTCCCATATAGAATTATCGCTGTTACTTTCTGAATATAGAAAGTGATTGCTGGCTTAAATGAAAACTTCCCATATTTCTTTTGCATAAGCATCGCTTGCGAAGTATTATCAGTTATCTTTCCCTTCAAGTCATTCACATATCCGTCATTGTTCTGGTCGTTGTTAATGCAAATTCCACGATATCTATCCTCATGAACGGTTTCTAGTATAGAGCTTTTACTTCTATATTAAAAGCAATTTTGCAATTGTCAAACACAAATTCAGAACCAGATAAGCAGAATCATCCCCTGTCTGTAAACCAAAATAGATTACCCAGTCGTACACGTTACCCTAGAGGATCTTACCAAAACCGAAGGCCCGGCCGGGTCTAAGCAGTCACCTAAAAAGGGGGCGGAACATGTGTAATGGGGAACAACAAGCGAAAATGTGGGCGTTACGAGGGAAGTCCCACAGTAAAATACTTGCAACGCCCATGACGCGTGCAAAATAACCATATTCATGGAATTGAATAGGGCCTGCTGGTGCGCAGAAAAATATGTGCAAATCCTGAAGCACGTACGCCACACGATAGCTACACGCACAAACAAATGCATAAAAATGCTGCACGTATACAGCTACAATGAATGTACCATTTCTCACAGCAGTGATCGTGGGACACCACAGGAGGAGGAGGATGGCAAGGGCCCGCATTTTTCTACCAAGGCCAGCCTTTTTGGGCTGCCTTATGACCGGGTCTATGCCAGGTATAGGTTTCCACCTTGTATCATCTTAGACCTCGTCACAGAGTCGGAAGATGACCTTACATCACCCACCCTGTGCTCCCAAGCACTGAGTCCCATGCAAAAGGTGATCACTGTTCTGCATTTTTGTCCACTGGGTCATTTCAGCGGACCACTGCCAACGTTGGGGGCGTTTCACAGCCCATGCAGTTACGGTGCCTACACCAGCTGTTGGCAATAATGACTGCGCACCCCTCAGTCCGCAGACACATCTACATGCCCAGAACACAAGCAGAAAGTCAGGCCATAGTCCAGGAGTTTTATTGGGTGGTGCCCTTCCTCAAAGTGCTTGGTGCCATTTATTGCACACATATTGCTCTACCTCCACCTAGGGCAACAGAGCACATTTATCGCAATCGGAAACATTGGCACTCCATCAATGTGCAGGTTGTATGTGATGCCGAGGGCATCATTACTTCTGTATATGCTAACTATCCAGGCTCTACCCATGATAGTTATATATTCAGAATGTCACCCCTACACTGGGCCCTGGAGCTGGGAGGCATAGCTCATTGGTGAGTAAAAATGGCCATGAACATGCATGCATGTCAGACACAGACAGACACCAATGTCAAACATTCTCACCCCTCCAGGAGACAGTGCCTATGCTCTGAGCATCTACATGATGACACCAATATGGAACCCCGCCACACCTGCCCAGGCAATATACAACACAGTCCATATTGCAACTCGGGCATAGTGGAGCACACGTTCGGAGTGCTGAAGTCACATTTCCGCTCACTTGACCACTCTGGTGGTGAGTTGCTATATGCACCACCACTAGCATGCAGGATCATTGTGGCAGCATGTGTCCTGCACAATGTTGCAACATGGCGTGGTGTACCAGTGGACATGGTGGTGCCCCCAAATCCAAATCCACAGGCACACTGCTTGGGTATGGCTGGTGGAAGGGCACGCGGAGAGGCTGCCCGTACCCCGCTTGTGGCTAATTTTTTCAAGTAAACCCCATCCCCTGCGGAGTGCACACAACCATGTCACATTTCAGGTGCCATTCAATGATGCCAATGGGCCAATCAACAGTACCCACAAAACCACCCTGAGAATGTGTCCCTGGAAGTGAAAAATTGTTTGCATCCCTAACTACTTAAAAGACATTCCTCTCTTACCACCACAAGTAACACAATGGCACCACTACCAACACGACAAACCTTCAATTAACTCACCTCTGTGTTACTCAATCCATCCCATATGTCATGTAAAATTCAATTATACTGTGTCACGGTATTGCACGTCATGTAAAAGTATCTACCCAAATGCTTGATGCACAAGGCATCTTTCTCAAAGAGCTCAAGGATGGATGGAACAAGGGATGAAAAAGAACACTTGTACAGAGCCATAGAAACACTGAAACCATAATAGTCACTCCAGTCCCCCTCTGTGCATGCCACACAATCAACAGTGGTGACAAAAGTGATTATGTTTGATGATGAAGCAACAGTTTCATAAAGTGCATGAATGTGCCACCATGCCGGGAGCGAGGACCGGTTGGGACAGACAGACACTGTACCAGCATGGTGCAATCAGAAGGAGCAAGTGCACAGATGTTTACAGGGGCGTGGTATTCGGAGGGTGTGAACAAGTTCTGGGGTGTTTCAAGTGCGTCCAGTCAGTGGATGCTTGGGTAAGTGCAGAGAAATCCAACTCTCCTGGGTCATTCCCCAAGTGCAGTGATGATGACACTAGTTCAGGTCCCGGAGGGAACTGGCCCAAAAATTGCTTGGGGTGAAAGGGGCATGTGATACCTTGAGGTACATCAAGTAGACAGTCATCAAGTAACAAGGCCCAAAGAATGGAGAGAGTGAGAGAGCACAGGGATTGCTTAGCAGGGAAGAGGGAGATAGAAGGAAGAGTAGAAGATGAAACACGTGAGTAGTTCCTGGAACTTAATGATATGAGGCCCCAAACAGAGGGTGGCAGGATGGGTATCCCAGAGGTTGGCCCCTGCTGATGATAAAGATCCTCCTCAAAAAATCTACTTCAACAACTGGCTCACCTGAAGAATGTCGGAGTAACATGATGAAATTGCTATGGAGGGGCAGCATTGAGGTATGAATATTTGCAGATAGGTATTATGCAGGCCCAACAAATCCCTGTGTACAATGCATACTTTCTAGGACTCAATGCTTTCAGCCATGGCTAGCCAGTGGCGGGCGATCAGTGGTAGATAGATGTGGTCCCTGGCCTTGATGTCAGGCATAATCCTTGCAGTCTTGTTCTGAATGAATTACACAGGGTGTGGGTTTGAAGCATGGAGTTCGAACAAGAGACAGTTGCAGTAGTGCAGCCTGCCTAAAATCAGGGCTGTGGAGACAGTGACCTGCTGGTGGAAAGTGAGAAAAGGTGCAGTACCTCAGAGGAGGTGTAGCAGATAGTTGTACTTCCAAGAAATGGCTGAAATGGCACATAAGAAGGAGAGATTTGAGGCAAACATGACCACAACCATAAACATCTGTGCAGGTGGTTGTGGCTGTACGGCCAGGGGAGTCTGGCAACAGAGAAGATGGGAAAGCTGGTTCTGGGGCCACAATGCAAATGAACCCAGTCCTGCAGGTGTCAAGGCAGAGGTTATTTGGAGCACACAATGACTGAATCATAGACAGACAGTCAGATATGCATGTTGAAGATGATGCGGCTGAGGGTAGCATTAAATAAAGTACTGTGTCATCCACATCACACTTCAAACCAGAGGTAAAACTGCCTATCACACAAACAAAGTGAGCCATATACACTTATAATCACCACAGGGATAGCTAACCTCCCTGTTTAGCGCCACTGTTAGAAAGAGCCATAGAAGAATGAAAGCTTGAGTTGTGCATGTGGGATGGGTGGGTAGAAAGTAATGAGGTTAACCACACCATAGATTGATCCTTGGATCCTTGGACCATGTGCACCATACACACAGTAGTGTACAGAAGCTGCATTAGTGGATGACAACAATCAACATGCCTGTAAAAACAGTAACCTTAGATAACCATAAATGTAAAAGAACATCTTACCTGTACCCTTTACATGCAGTTCAGACTTCAATTTACGAACATGCAATAACTATCATCATCATACGTAAAGATCTGCAAAGAAAAACATGAAACATTATCATGTCCCATACAAATGCATAAAATACTTCAATACACGTGGGCACCCCTAAGTGAACAGAAACACATGCAAACCACAAGTCCCAATTCAGCCAGTAGCACGCATCCCTGCCATAATAAGAAACACCTGTACACTGCATGGAATACAAACACACAATACACACACATTCACACCCAACAATTTCTCACAAAGTTCCTGTCCACATCAATGACATGCAGCAAATGTGCATGCAACACATCCACAATCGTTACATGTTGCCACATACACAATGCACACTTCACTCCACATGCTGCATGAAACTGTGAAGACAGCACATATGACAAAAATGTTACCAAAAGAAAATATGGGACACCCTCCGAACAATACCAATGTCTGGATATCCACCTGCATATTATCGGGACATTGCACTCCACATAGGCATTGAAGCACATTGTTAGGCAGAATTACATGCCGTACCCTTTGGGAACACTACACACAATTAAGACTACAGGGGTAAGCACGATCTCACCTTTGGTAAAAGCCTGTACTACACAGTTATGTGGTAGCAGTGGCTGAGCAGCCAGGCTTATCTCAAGAGGGACGTGAGCAGTACAAGATGTTACACAAAGGACTTGCAATCACAGTAGTTCAAACAAACACTATTCAAGGTTTCTTGGTAAAAGAATATACATTTATTTACACAGTCAGTTGGAAAACATTCCACTAGTAAGAAACAGCTCAATATCACACTATAATACACTATAGTACACAACCAATACGTTTCTGAACAAGTTACACTCCCCTGAAGTGGGAGCAAAATGGCACTTCTGTATTTTCAAAAGGGGTAGAAAGACAAAGGTTAAAAAGTATTAAAGCACAATTACTTTCATAGGCAGGGCAAACAGTTTCCGTTCACTACAACAGGCAATTCAATTCAATAGGCCTGGGCCAAAGTCAATGGTTCAGTGTCTTGGATAAGATAGCACAGTTCTAGTAGTAATCGGTTAAGTCTTTGCCAATGTTCGAAGAAGTAGTTTGCCAGAAAAAGAGTTATATGTCGATTAAGAGCGAACAAGACTCCAAAGTTGGGAAAGTTTCACAAGCTTTCACCGCGGCAGAAAAGATTTCCACACGCGTTTGCACAGTACCTTAGGTATGAAGAAAAGCTGTAGCTGAGGCAGTTGTTCCTGGCTGTTCCTGAGCTTCATTCATGGGGACAAGAAGGAGGACGTCGGGACGTTCCTGCACTGCCCAGGGAAGAGGCCATAAGCATCGCTAAGCGTCGGTTTTAAGGTGTGAGTGCCTTAAAATACACAAACTGGTATCCTTCTTACTGGCTATCTGGTATTCAACAGCACTCTGATGAAAATTTGACAAGTATGGAGACTGTGTCCAGGTGGTTTAAGAGTTGGATTGTTCCCACCAGCTCAAAGGAGGAAGTCGTCCTTGAAGGGGCTTCTCTGTCGATGGATTTTCAGGCAATTCAGACCTTCACCGGGCAAACGAACAGTCCAGGAGTTGCAGCAGTCTTCTTCCTTCAGCTCGTCTTCGGTTCTTTCGTTCCAGTGGTCGACTCTGCCTTCCAAGCACCAGAGACCTGCTTTAAAAAAATGTTCCCCATTCATTCCAGCCTAGCTGCCACTCACCCAGCAGGGTCACTGTCCTTGCCAGACAGTCAACCAGCCAATCACACCAGAGTGCATTCAGGTCTCCTAGGAGACTAAGCACAGGGAGTTTCGGGCACCTCCCTCACATCCTGTCCACCCCAGACACTCAGGCACCAGAGGAGCGCTTCAGCACTGAAGCCCGCCAAAGGGCATCGAATAAAGGGACCATACCTGGTTTGGCGTGCAGAGTTAAACACAAGAAGGACCTTTCCTAAAATAAATGGGGAAAAAAGAAGACCAAGTCTTTTTTTACAGATGGGACATGGGCGCCATATTGAAAAACATGGCTGACCCGATTTTTTGCTACCGGTGTTTGCGGTCGGGAAAAATCATGGTAGTTTGTTCTAAAACCACTGCCACCAGCCATTTCAAGAGGAAAGGGTAACATTTGACTGTTACATGAGTGTTTAGACACAGGGAATGCTAGGCAACCCCTCCAGCACTCTAGGAAGATAGTGTTTGCTGGGTCTATGAATTTAAAAAAACTAGCAAAGTCAATTTAACTTTACATGCTCTGGAAGACGGTAGTTAGTCCCAGATAAGGTATTTAAACTGAAGGTGCTGTGTGACAGACAAGAAAAAGATGATGCCTATGGTGTTGTTTAAAACTCCATATCCAAAGAACACAAAAGTAAAACACACATCAAAATACATGAACGAGTCGGAAAAAAGGCTCACACTCTTTCCAGGTAAAAATTAAAATCCTAGAAATCCATCAAAGTTGCTGGGGATTTCAAAAGGCAAGGGAAATTTGCACATTCTTGAGAATTCTCCCTAACACACATTACCAATTAACAAATGTGTTGCGCATAGCTTAGGCATACAATATATAAAAAATTCCAATGGCACACAGGAGAACGTGTTGGGGACAGGTGAATGTACACAGTCCTTCATTAACAGATCACACAATCAATACTTGTCAGTGTTTGCAACGTGCAAGTGTACAGGTGATGTTGTTTAGTGAAAAGGTTGGGATTAGTGCATGGAGAACATCTTGTGCAGAAAAGGCAAGAAAATAATACACTAATGGAAGTGATTAGTCAGGTCTCGATGCTGACCATGGGCAAGTACACCATATACATAGTACTTCACATGATACACGTGGTGGGTCAGGGCACCAAGGACAAAAAAAGCACATGGACATGAAGCACGCTGCTGCATCAATAGCACGGAATACAGTGGGAGATGGAAGTGGAGAATAGAAAGGACTACATGATCAATTTGACCTTAAGGAGTACTTGCTCAATGTGTATGGGGAGAGTGTGTCTACTACACAGAAGGCATCATGCAGACAAATTGACCCACCATCATCCCTTCCAATACCAAAGTGCTTCACGCAAAGGGAGTAGTTGCCTGAGGAATGCAGGAGTACAGAAGTGTAGTATATCATTATGAAGCGTTGAAAATGGTACAGTGACCCATACATGCCTGTGGATGATGTCCCGGTATTACAATGTAATACGTGCAGAGTCTGTGAGCCTCAGAAGCATTCATATTGCAGGAGGGAAGTTAGCCATCATCTCTGAGTCAACTGACGAGTCACGCATACATAATCTGGGTAAGCTGTAGGGGTCACAGGGTAGAACAAGGAACACTCATGAGTCGAATGTTGCAGTAATGTAGAATGGAGAGTACCACAGCACATGTAACATTGCACCTCTGCGTGATGTTGTGGAAGTGTGCATTAACTGTGTGCATCAAGAGCTGCAAGTCGGACTCCTTGGCAATCACACAAATATGTGGCAGTAAGGGAAGGGGGTAGTCGAAGGTGAATCCAACATTCCTGCCCTGTAAGAAGGACAGATTCAATACCAGAAGTAGTCTGCAGTGGAGCCAATTTTGACATGCAATTTTGTAAATTGCTCACAAGCCAATGTCATTTTGAGTGCACCAGTCCTGGATGGCTGTGAGGCAGACATGGTGAATAAGGGTGCCAGTGTGTCACTAGGAACAGTGCTGAAGAGTGGTATGTCCCCATCATAGCACATACATCAATTTTTTGACAATGGTTCAAATATGCGTTGCAGCAGAAAAATGTATATGTCAAAGATGCATGGAAAAGGAATGGACACCTGCATGATGCCACAGATGGTAGCTGAAGTAGGGTAGAAGAAAGGACACAGTATGGAGTATCTATGAACATCATTTTTTTTAATGACCTAACCAAGTCCACTGTCCGTTCATGGAGCATCAAAAAGAGGATGGGATGCATCACTGTGTGGAAATCATATGAGACATCAAGGATGATGAGGACTGCAGGGCATTATGAATTGAGGGATGGTACCATTCACTCATGTGACCCCTATAGATCAATGTCTGTGGATCCCAACAGTTTCAATCCACACTGATGCCCATGTACATCCCCAAAAAAATGCCCTCATGTGTGCACATGTGTGTGCGGGCCAACTTGGCAAGCAGTTTCTCCTGGAAGGTGTATAAAGCTATTCCCCAGAATGTTGCTGGCCAGGGAGGCTGTGCATATGTCATAGTAAAGATGGTGCTCACAAGTGAGTGCCTGATTGAGGATGGAAAGTAAACACCAGTAAAGGAGAGTTTGCATAGATCACCAAGAGCATTTGACAGAGAGGAGATGTTGGCAATGATGGTTCTTTAGGAGCAGCGGGACACCAATAGGGATGACACCTTCATGGACTTGTCAACTCAGTTGATGACTTTAGGGGAGACGTGAGTGAATGGTGAGAATGAATAATGATGATGGTGAGTGTCAGGGGCTGCAGAGGTGTGGAAGGTTGTGTTAGAAGAGCCTGTCACTAGGCAGTTCAGTCAGTCATGTGTATTTGCAAGACATATGTGCTGCGAGCATATACCAAAGGTACAGTGAATGAGTTCTTGCAGAATGTACAGTGGATTTCTTGCCAATCATTCAGCCACTCACCTCTTGCACCTCCACCAGAACCATGCTTGATGGCACAAAGTACTTGTGAACATTGATGGAGCAGCAATGGAAGACATATGCAAACAACACAAAGCAAATTGATAAATTTATCAACAATTAAATCATTCTAAAAGTACACGGAAAACAACCAGAACATGGTAAATGCAGACTTCATTGTCACTGCGTAGCAATGGTCCAATGTTGCATCTATTACAATGCAGAACCACCATGCACTCATACGCGTTGCACCAGAAGCTGCATACACCATGTTGCCGCATACATGAGAAATAAAAGAAAACCCACTAACAACACAAAACCTGATGTGCTGTAGCACACCCTAATAGTTCATCCATAATTTTGAGCTGCCAAATGTGACAAACATCCCCAATCCCACAAACCCTGCTGAGGATCTGATGTGTCACTCATCAGACATGATAAAAGTTGAACGAAGCACACCTCAGCCCAAACATCTGCACCTGATACAGTGCACAAAATGTTGACAATTGCTACACACTCCCAAACAACCATGAACGCCCACCACACAGATCGAAAGCAGAGGTATCATAATCAGTGAACAGTGGGTCCAGCTATCCATCAAATGACGTGACCATTGCCATCATTAGAATCACCCCTGTGTCAATAAAGCCCCACTCAAGCAATAGTGTAAGTCAAACCAAAGTTAGCACGCAAAGTAACCCACTCCCATGCAAATGCCACAGAAGTGTTAGCAAATGCCCATGCACTTACCTGTCCATGTAACTCACCTGCCTTGCAAACGATGCACACCATCGGGAGACACTTTACCTAAATTGAATGCAATGCAGAGTAACAGCACAAAAAACATGCGCATACATGATCAAACTTGATCACATAAAAAAATTATGCATAGAACACACAGTGCAGAAGCAACCCAGGGTGCCATAGGGTGAATGGAAATCAATAGTGATTAGTCCAGGAGTAAAGTGTACCACAACAGAGAGCGGGAGAGAGAGTGACACAGAGAGGGAATAAAAAATGACAGATCAAGGAGTACACAGCCTGGTCTTCAGATGTACAATGACACACTGCACAGCACAGTCAGTGCGCACATAGAGGTATACTCCTAGGTAGGTTACACAGTGACATGACCACCACTCCAATTACCATAACAGTATGTCATCATGCAAAGGACATATAAGCCAACTGACACATGCAGCAAACATGCACACCAATGACGCATGCTCAACATGCAAGACAGTGCAAAAGCTTACAGTGCAAAAGCTTACCCGCTGACAGTACCAGCATGGAGTAAAGCCCATGTCACCTTCACCAGGAACTGTGTTTCCTGATTTGGTACAGGAAGGACAGTGTCTGCTGGAGGGCATGGGGAGTATGGACTTCAAATGGTGTAGAGTCTCTCCCCCGGGACAGCAGTCCCCGCCACATCACAGATTCCTGGAACAACATGGGAGAACATATTAAAACAGCCATTGTGAAGTACCATTGAGAAAGCACACACGTGCAACAGAACAACAAACCTATAATTACTTGCATATGCCACCCTGCACACCACCATGCAAACAGGCTAGTTGACATCACTAGGCATGCCTACACATACACCACAGCACATGTGTAGTCCTTGAGGAGTTAATAGCACCCCGCAAGGTAAATCAAGATAAACATGAAAAAATAACACAACCAGGAAAGTGCAAAATAAAAAAAGGTATGCCATCATCTGGCAAGGGAGGTGTAAAAAAACAAAAAAATTGAACCAAACATAAAAATGTCCATCTTGGACTGGGGGGGCACCCAGGAGTGGGGAGGGGCAGGGTGCACAACAACTCTCACATGGGTGGATGTTGAAAAAAACTATTCTCAGCTATCTTGGATTGGGAGGTATGTCTCTGCTGTGGCCACCTTCCTGTCTAAAATCAGAACATGGTAGTGGTAAGGGAGGTTGACCATATACTGCCATGGCCTGATCCTTAGTGGCAGCAAACAGGCAGGACTCAGAGGAATGCGCCTGCAACATGAAGCCTCAGAGGTTCTCACGCAACCCCTCACTGGATACACGGATTACCTTCCAGATGGTCTGCCTCAATAGTTGCATCTCCTGTTGATACTATGTACTGCGGCCTGCCTCTGGCACTTCCATTGAAGCTCTGAGAGCCAACAACCCTTGCCTCAGGGCTTCCCTGTGGCCTGACCCTCTGCAAGCAGGGATGTCTGCAGAGACCTCGGATCGGCCTGTCGGCTCCTGCTGCTGGCCTCCATGTGCAGCCTGTGTGAGCAGCATCTGGACCACAATGCCTGCAGCTCGTGCTCTACCTGTGTTTCTGGTGGTATCATGGAACTGGCCACCCTAACCCTACCCTCAGCCAACAACTCATAGCCAGCACCCTGTTGTTGTGCAACACGCAACATCGACTGCTCCCACATCATCTCCCCAGCTTGCACAAGTCCACCACGTGTGCAGGGCCCACGCCTGCCTGACCCGAGGGAGCATGGCCCTTGATGTGAGGCCACTGTCTGTGGCTGCAGGACTCCATCACTCCATTGGACACCTGTCCAGGACCAGAAACCAATATTGTGGATAGTGGCCTTGCAGCTGTAACCACCACAGATGGACTTGACACCACCGACTGGCCCTGTGCGGGCACCTGCCACCCTGCAGATGCATGGGCTACAACAGCTCCAACACTTGGTGCACTCACCTTCAACAGCATAGAGGATTGACCATTCGGTTCAGCACCAGAGCTACTGGTTTCATCAGAGTTGTGGCGAACTGAGCCATACACCGGATGGACTGTAGTACCAGTGGATTTTCATGGACTGCCACACCACATCCTCCACTGGTGGTTGGTTGTACCTCAGACTCCCATTCCTCCTCTACCTCCTCCATTGCATCTAGTGCCTCATCACCTGCACAAGGACATATAAAGACGTGAAGAATCATGTTAATTGCATCAACAATATACGTTGGTATCACAATGGTGTCCTGCAACGCATTGCCATGCATGTTACCATGACACAAATGGCAAATGCACACTATGTACAAAAAGCTTTCAGATCATGACATATGCAGACTTGCAACAACATCCCATGTCCCTGACCATGTAGCCACTGGACACATTGCCAACAGACATAGATCTCTGAAAGCACATTCTGTCCCATGGCTCAGCAAACAGTTGTCAAAAACATGCGAAATGTGACTCATCAAGTGGATATGTAACATGCCATTACAGTACTTGTGAACACATGTACACACAATCACAGCCAAGTCCACTGCAATTACATTAAAGACCAGTGTAACACTGGCACAGGGAGTGCACACAGTGTGGACATAACCTGAATGTGGAGTCTCAGATGTGTGATGTGGAGAGAGTAATGACATGTACTGGGAGATAGAAAGTGTGGACAGTGGCACACAAGAGGGGCAGGGACATGGACCCATGGAGTGTCTGTTGAGTGTGGGAGGTTAACAGGGATGAATCCTGACAAATATTTGACAACGGGTCCAGTGCCATAGCTGCAGTGGGATGTGCACAGTGTAGAAAAATACAATGTCACTCATGGCACACTGCAAGGCCTGCTGCCAGTGTTCATGGAAGTCAACTGCACCATGGAGCCACCTACGTACATGCGTGGATGGACTATCTACAACATGCAGCGCATTTTTGTAACACATGCTTCAGAAATAAGCACTTCTCTAGCATAGCAGAGTCATTAACATCACTGATGCAACTAACCAGATGCCACATTGTGGTGGCATGTAAGATATGTCTTTCTGTGTATGACGGTTGGTGATGACTACTGTCACAAAGCCATGCTAAACAGATGTACGGCACATGGGTTGTATGCACTCTGCAGTACACTGTACACAAGTCAGTACACCATGACATGGTTCACCCAGGGCAGTCATTCAAATGCAGGAACAAGTGCAACACAATCATACTACTTTTTTTGATCTGCATACACATATTCAGGATGCACACGATAGATCACTCACCGGACGTGTCCTTGTAATTTGGCAGGCCTCCCACGCCTTGCACCTGATCCACATGAATTAACATGTTCATGGCCTTATCATTGTGCTGCTGGAAATGCATCGGAGAGACAGGGCCTCCGTATCCTTGTCCTTTACTGCTTTTTATTGTGTGTTCTGTCGTGTTTTCCATACAGGAGTTCATGTGGGACTCCTGGCGGTGCAGCTCTCTCTTTTGGTTTTGGTGAACAGACCCATGAGATACCCTTATGGCACCACTGGGTGGGGGTACAACCCTGTGCCCCTAGTGTATGTTTTTGGGCACCTGTGTGTGGCCCACAGAGCAGGGTATGGGCTGGTGGCAGCTCCGTGCTGAATTGACTGGTGCCCTGAGCGTCCTCCATTTTGGGATGCCCAGGCCCTGTCATTGGAATCGGTAGATTCCTGGTGTAGACAAGATGGCCCCCGTGGCCTCTTGCCTTCCATCGCCTGTTACCTTGATCTTCACGAAGTCCCGGGAAGCCCTGACTCTGTCCCTTCCCCCTGACTGGCTGTTGGGTGGAAGTTCCATACATGGTAGTATGGGGAAGTGCTGACCAGACTGGCTGGAGCCTTCCCAACGACCGTATGTTGTGGGTACGCCTGTGGGTGGGACCTGGGTGAATGGAGTGTGTGACGAATACGCATTCTTTGTGGTGGATGTCTAGTATCTGGTGTTTGACACAATGACTGAGACAGCCTGCCCGAAACTGGTATGAATGCAGTGTGGAGTGTTGAATGGCTAGGTACTTGTTCCAATACACATAACTTGTGAGTGTCTGGAGAAAAGTGAATGGCCTGAATGCACTATGCACCTGATTGGCTGCCGCCTGCATGAATGCCCTTTGCCGTGATCGGATGCTTGAGTATGACCCAGCGGAATGAATGGGAGATCAACAGTATATCTGGGGAACTCTCACTGCTAGGAATCGTGTTCAGAAACTGAAGTCCACCACGACGTGTAACTGGAGTGAAACTGAAGCTTGACCTTGAAGCCCTGCTGGAAGAGAAGAATTGCTGTTGCCCTTCTTTATCAATTTGAAAATTGCTTTGTCTCCATGGACTGAACCAGAGAGGACCTGGTAAGGCACCCTCTTCCCGAGCTACGAGAGACCATAATGCACCAGCTGATCTTTGCCAAATCTCCATGGTAGACAGACCTATGACAGGCTGCCGACCGGAGATGGGGACTGCCGAAGAAATCCCAAAGAGAAGCTCCCGGACTGTTGTCCGCCACCATTGACGACCGCCGTCACCGACCGGAGCCGCTGTGCTCCCATTGCCTAAGAACTTCATCTGATCCAAGGGCGCTCTTGTCTGCATCACTGCCCGTCTTATCCCGCTTGAGAAGGCCAGGCCGTTGACGTGCCGAGGAGCATCCGCCGGTGGGTTTCCCGCCACCCAAAGACCACAGAGACGCCGTCAACTCGACACCCTTACTGTGCCACAGTTCTTCAAACTCTTTGCAGTCCAGAACTATCAACACCGAGGTGCCCCGCACGCCTCTTCTTTGCAGGACGTTTACACTTTCCCGTCATTGAGCACCGCTAGGAAAGAAGCTGCCACTTCACCGTCGTAGCTCACCCTGTTCTCCGTCAGACGTTCGATGACCCGTGACTCCTGCCCTAAAGGGAGGACACTCAAGAAGAGCCGTCGATTCCCAGACGAGGAACGCTACAATGCCAGGTACTTTGGGGTTGCAGAACTATTGGAAAGTCTCTTGTGAACAATATATGGACTGGGCTTGTGATAAAGCTTTATTTTAGAGGTTGCCCAGCTGGGAGGATCTCCACACAGAACTGTGTTTCACGGTAGTGACCAGTATACTGCCAATTGTTCTCACCAATTGCTTTCCTCTTATATCTATCATTGGTTTCCTTTACAAACTGATTTGTGTGACATTTAACCATACAGCTGATGCACTTGAAAGAGATCTAATAGTAATTCTGGTACCACGTAGAACTATATATTTGCCATTATTGATAACCGAGCACAAAGTGAGTTATCGTGATGTTGTACATAACCTTAAATATTCATTATATAAAGTCTGTGTTTTAACTAATACAGTGTGCAGACATTCCTTTCTGGGTGCTTGGGGACTACACTGTACTTAAGAACCAGCCGACATCACTTCCTGAGAAGCTAGGCCTTTATTGCTCGACTAAGTTACCAATAATAGAGAATCTTGGCTGGGGTCCTCTGTGCCTCTCCTCTACCATATAGAGAGCGGAAGTACAGACCCCCCCTCCGGTCTTTATAGTCATGTGGTGTGAGCTCCTGCTCCTGTGGTGACCCCTCTCCAGTTGTCAGAGCACTCAGCTTGTGCTTGCTGCGATGGTGGAGTTCATTCCACCGCTCCATAACCTGACCAGTGGTGTGCCTCTCATTCCCCAGGGCGTTGATGTCATCCATGACTTGCTGCCAGTGCACCATATGCTGAGCAGGCGTCTGTGTGCTCCCTGGCTGTGTGCACATGTCACAGTGGTGTTCGCACACGTAGCCCACAAGGATCTGGAGTTCTTCATCATTGAAGCACCTCTTCCTCGACATGGCAGTGTCCTGTGCCATGCATTGGGGTTGAGCCTCTTCCTGTTCTGCACGCTTTGCCTTCTTGGCATGTTTTTAAGACCCTTTGTGGCTGGGACCACTCAGGGCACCAGATGCTGGACCACTAGTTTTCTTTGCCATGCCATCACCCACTGATGCTGGGACAGCAGCTGCCCCTGCAGGTTCCTAAACCTGGGGGGGACAACAGCAGCTGACCCTGCAGGTCCCTGACCCTGGGTGGTGGGGACAGGAGCTTTACGTGGACGTCCCTTCCCCTTTGAGTGACGGACATCAGCTGCCCCTGAGTGTCCATGTACCTGGGAGGGGGTGACAACAGCTACCGCTGAAGCTCCCGGACCATGGCTGGTGGGGACAGCAGCTACCCCTGCAGGTCCCTGAGCCTGGGTGGTAGGGACAGGAGCTTTACGTGGACATCCCTTCCCCTTTGAGGGATGTACATTAGCTACCACTGGGTGTCTGTGTACCTGGGGGCTACAACAGCTACCGCTGCAGCTCCCTGTACCTGGGTGGTGGGTACAGCAGCTGCCCCTGCAGGTCCCTGAACCTGGGGGGACAACAGCAGCTGACCCTGCAGGTCCCTGATCCTGGGTGGTGGCGAAAGCAGCTGCCCTGTAGCTTTCTGACCCTGTTGAGGGGACGACAACTCTCTCTGCACATTCCCTACCCCTGGATTTGGAGGCTGCAGCTTCTGCTGCACGTCCCCGACACTAGTCCCCTCTGCCACCCATCCTCTTGGGGCCTTACCACTCATGGTACAGATTGACTGGTACAGTGGAAGGCACACTAAGCAATTGTCCTGGGCAATCGGAATGAGGGGGCAGTGTACGTGATGGTAAATGTACTTCAGTGGTCCAGCAAGGCTCAATATTACCCCTGGTGAAACAATATATGGGATGCGTAACGCACAGGCACCCCAAAAATCAGAAATGCATGTACGTGACAAATCGGTACCTCATGTAAAAAGAAAAGCATTGCACGATAAGCTTTGGCACTCAGCAACACAAAAAATGCTAACGCAAAGCCCAGGAAAGCTACTCTAATGGTAATAATGGAGGTACGCGATATACAGGGGCGCCCAGAGTATTAATAATGTATACGTGTCTCACCATTAGCCTCTGGAAAAAATAAAAGTAAAACATGCGTGTGCACGGAGGCAAATCCCCCACCAAAATAAAAAGTTTGCACTGTCACAGTAGTGAACAAATTGTGTGGCACCCCCGAATTCTCTGTAATGGACTTGTCCGTCCACTCCAAATCACACATATGGTTGGATTGTCTTCTATGCACTTCTTTATCCCGATTCTGAATGCCAATGGCCAGCGTGTGTCACGTAAGTTACACGCTGATGGCCTTTCCTCTGATTTCACGTGGCCGCGCTAATTTCGAACACACGAAGTAACTGTCACTCTGTCTCCGGCTGCCCATGCAATAGACACCGAAGACCCACGCCCCGGCCTAAGAGCCTTTTTACCTGCCTCCTACTGCCCTGAGCTGCCTCCTACTGAGCAATCTGCTGCTGCCTGCCCAGTGTGTGTGCCTGCTGCCCACCTGCCCTGCATTTTGAGTGCCTGCTGTCCAGCCATTGCCAGTGCTCCTGTCCTTGGCCCTGGGACCACCTCAGCTGATTCACCAGACTCCCAACGTGCCAGAACATCATGACTGCTCCACAGTCCAGCCCCAGGAGCACCTTGCCCACCCACACCTGCCTCGGGGGTTGCCATGTCTCAAGCAACATCTTCAGAGGTAAGTGGCAACTATGTGGGAGCGAGGCAGAGATCTGTCATCTTCACTGCCAAGGAAGTTGACATCCTTGTGTATCATGTCCTGGGGCATTATGATGCCCTCTTCAATTCCCAAATGCAATGCGGCAAGGAAGGACAGAAGCTGATCTGGGATGGGATTGCGGATGCCATCAACATGAGGGGGTGGCATCCTGCACCATCAAACACGTGCTGGGAGGGCCTAAAACTCAGGACCCACAGCAAGGCCCTGCGCTTCATCCAGGCCGGTGCCACCGGAGAGGGGCACAGATGCTGGATGAGTACCACCAACATGCAGGTCCTGGAAAAGTTCTACCCGGCGCTGCACTCCACAGTGCATGTGCATGTTCCTGTATGTTGGTAGGGAACACCTTGTGCTTCCACCAAGTATGCCTCTTGTAGGAATGTCTGCTTGCATGATGCAGACAGTGCTCTACACGTGTGCAGTGAACCATGTGTATATTTAATGAGTTTACATTTGCACTTTGTGTTGTTCTTCCACCTTTCACAATGTGCATATGCTTTATTACATGTATCTAAGACGTGCACATGGGACAAGTGTGACATGTGGGGTGGTGTTGTAAACCTCATGTGCATGTGTGGTGTTCGTGTGTATGTGTCTAAGATGTGATTGTCTGACTGACCATCACTCATGGCTGGATGAAACTGGTGCATTTAAATGTGTGACGTACTTGTGTGGCTGGATTGCCATTGACGTTACTCGGATGTGATTACTCATCACACTGCTTGAGGACTGTCCGGTGATGTGTGTGCATGACATGTATGAGCACATGATGCATGTGTGTGTGGAATGCGCAGTTGCTGGGTTGTGACCGTGCCATGTCCACTGATTTGATTGTATGTTGGGATGGACAGGCATGTATGTGCATGTATGTGCATTGCATGGACATGTGTTTTGTGGAGAATGAGGATGGTTCCCTTTACCAGTGAGCTTCTGGTGCAAGTTAATGTTGCAATGCACACATTGGTGTAGTATCCTGATGTATGTGTTCTATGTCTCCTTATCGGCAGTTGAACTGGAAGAAGAGGGCAGCAGTGCTGTGGAGCAAGGCAGCAGGTATACCTCCACCAGGCAGAGGCACAAGGCCCAACCACGACCCCTGGAAACAACATCATCGGGGAGCGAGGAGGCTGGTGCAGTGTCTGGACCATCAGCCAAAGCTGCTGAGGGGACGTCCAAGAGAGACGTGGACACCTCAGCAGAGGGAGGGACAGGTGAGACAACACAGGAGCCATCCAGTGTGGAAGACGCTCTGGAGTTATCCAAGTTGGCGGGGCAGAGGTGGAGGAGGCAGCCGTGGCAACCCAGCCCATAGGGTCAGGCTGGTTGGTGAGGTAGGTGTGACTGCTGCAGTCCTGCCCCTGGTGCTTGAGTCTGTGCAGGTCACCGTGGGGGTGCCTGTGCAAAATAATATCTCTGGGCTAGCGGCAACAGCTGTATGCCCCTGCCAGCATGCCTCAACCCAGACACAGCCCTAGGTGTCGGATGCTTCCACCTAGACCGACACCCCATTGCCGGCGGCTGTTGCCATTCAGGATAGAGTGGTACCCCTGCTGTTCGGTGTAGGGAGGCGTACCGGCATTATACGTGGCGAAGTGCAGGCTTGCTGTCGAAAGCTTGCACATCATCACAATGACGTCTGGCGTCTACTCACATGGCTAGGGAGTATGCTGTTCCAGATTGTGCTGCATGGTCTGGCCACTAATGCAACCCCCTCCTCGATTGCTCTTCTGTACGCCAGTCGTCTTCCAGGTCACCTTCTGACACAGATACGACCAGGGCCCCCTATGCACCTGTCCCAACCACATTGGCCTGTCTGGTGGAGCCAACATCCCTGCCTGAGTTGGGAGTCGACAGTGAATCTGCTGAGGTGGTCTCCGTGCCAATCCACCCAACAACAGGAGCACAGACAATGGAGGGAGAGCAGGCACCCACGAGCAGGGCACGGGCCTGACACCCCCGGGTAATGTAATCAGCCCAGAGGGTGTACACACAAAACAGGGACCGGGCACTTTGGCAGCAGCAGGCTTTTAGGAGGAGGTTATTTCGCTCAGGGCATACCATCACAAGGGGGCAGGTATACGGCGTCAGGCAGGATGCAAATGTGGAACTGAGAACTAGAATGTCTTCCATGTTCATGTGCTATGGGCAGCGTATTGGAGCAGAGAGGCAACAGGCTCAGGAGGGGAGAGTGATAATGGCCAGGGCGGATGTTGCACTGTGTTGGGCAAGGAGGCAGGCTGCCATCCTGGAGGCAACTTGCAGGAAGGCGGAGGGGTTGGAGAGACACATGTTGGAGGCCCTGCAAGCCCTCCAGGAACCCACAGAGGCCCACCTGGGGTTGATGGATGCAGTACTCAATGATGCCCTGGTCCAGATATTGAGTGAGATTGGAGATGAGGAGAAATAGCCTGCTGTCTGTGTACATAGTTTTTTAGGTGCAAGTTTCCTTTGATTTTTTTTATTCTTTGGAGCTGACATTTAGGACAATACTCCATTTTTGTTTGTACATAGTTTTGTAGGTGTAAGTTTCCTTTTGTTTATATTTTTCTTTGGAATGGATTTATTGGACTATACTCCATGTTTTATTTGTTCATTGTTTTTTAGTGTGATTTTTTACTTTAATGATAACCAGACTTTATGGGCATTCTTTTGGTTTTGATTTGTACATACATTTTAGGACATGAAGATGATACATTAAAAAAAATGTACATGGACATCTTTTGCCATTTTGCTTTTACAGTCTGTATGCTAGTAATACTGCTGTATATCATATTATTTTATTTACTCACAATCATTATTTGTAGCAGTTCTTTTTGCTATGTTCCTGTTTGGTAGTCTATTTAGTAGCTGTGATTCTGTCCATTGATAGTCATGTGTGTGGTTGTTACATGCATGGGAATTGTTCCTGGGTTGATTTGTGAGGGCAGTATACACATGTGGCATACTGGTGGTGGTGTGTGAAGTGAAAGGATGGGTGTGCACTATCAAATGGTATTTCATTTCACACATGCTGCATCCCTCTGTGTTTGCCTTCACTGTGTTTGGGAGGGAGGTGGGTGGGGTGACCATGGAAGTGTTACATGCTCAACTTCATGGTACACGACTTTGTTAATGCTGTGTAACACACGTGTAGTGCATTCAACTTCCCCAGCATGTGTTTCGACAGTATTCATTATCTCAGGTGTTGGTCAACCTCTTGCACTGGGATAGAGTAGTGGTATTTCATTATAGTCTTTAGTGGCTGCCCAATTCACCTGTCTATGTGAGTGGTGCACTCTCTGAATGCCATGTTGTTAAGTATTTCAATCCGACGATACGCCCAGGTCTCAGCCTAGTATGCAGCGCAACTGAAATGCTTACATGGTTATATATGTAGGTTCAATATTTGAGAGATACACCACTCATATCACACCTCTTATTCAAATACCCTGGGTCACGGTGGACTAGGAACCAGGCTGGTTGGTAAAGGCAATATTTATTTATTTAGAAATTCAAGAAAATCATACAATTTTAATATATGGGGCAGCAATCACCAATGTGGTGACAATAACTGTAGGAATGTAGGCAATGTACTTAGATTAACCCTTTAGCAACACAGATAGAAAACACTAGAGAATAGAGACGCTTTTGAATTTTTAGAAAGATAGCACTCAAGTTAGGATTCCCCCTGCAATATTCCTCAACCCACAAATAATCCATTCTAAGCAGCAGGTCATCAGGAATGAGGAATAAGAAACAAAATTTGAATCCAACCTTCCCTCCCCAAACAAGAGAGAAAAACAGATTTGAAACCCTTGCAATGTTAAAATGACACTCGGAAATGGCTGAATAAAACAATGAATGTGTGCAAAAATCCTTAAATAAGTATAATTCTCTATGGGAGCAACACTGGGAAGTTACAAGCAATCATAAGCAATAGATTGAGCAAAAGCATACAATTTGAAAATGAATGGAAGGTTTAAAACAATTGATAGTAAAAATAACACGTGTAAAGCTTTGCAAAAATGCTCATTCCCACCTGAAATTAACCAAACGGTTTTTGATAAAAACGGGTGAAATTCACTGATTTGGAGTGCGGTTTTTTGGTTGTAGCTATAGATCTTAGGTACAATCAGGAGGTGAAATGAAGTCTCTAGCTATTAAACCGAGGGAGATATGCAAGGCAGTACGAGGTGTGTTTATAGAAAAATCGGGTAGTGAAAACAGAAAAGTAAATCAATTTGGACAAGAATAGTTTTACTCTATACTAGAGCATTCAGGCTAGAATACCAAAGAGGGACGCAGTAAGCTCCAGGGTGGATTCATGTGTTCAACCCTAGTTCCCCAGCGCCAGCCCTGGTGGAACCAGTCTGATCACTCGAAATAGGATTGATAGCTTAGGATTTAAATTACAAGAATTACTAAATAGATAGCACTTGTACTGGAAATCAATGACAAGGTTGCAATAAGGATTCTGACAATGTTACAAGTTATTAAGGTAAGGATAGGATGGTTTAGAGATTGGTATAGGACAAGGCAAGGCAATGTATGCTATGGTTTTCTGTGGTTCCTATTGATATTCACAGTCCACTTTTAGTTTGGATTTTGGACAGTCAGCGCTCTGGATCACCACACGGATCTGGTCTAACACTGGGCAGCCGGACAAAATCAGCGGGCATGGACTAGATACTGGATAGCACTTCTGGTTACTGGATACTACAGATCAGCTGGATGGCAAGTTTGCATTTAGTGAGCAGCAAGCCAGGTTAAATTAAGGATGCTTACCCAAAACACCACAGCTTCCCTTTGATATTGGGATAGTTAAAAATTGAGGCCTAGCTGAAGCAGGATCAGCAAGGTTTGGCCTTGTGGTTGGGATCTGGATTCTAGATGGATAATTGCAAGAAGACAGGAACAGACAGGATGCCGGGCAGGAAATCAGGAATCAGTCAGGAATCAGTGTTGTGTTTGTTGTCAGGGACCCTTTATATAGTGCATAGTGACATCATTGACTGTATTGCTGGGCAAGCTTAGCTAAGCAAGCCTTTAAACAACTGGATTGGGCAATCAATGTTAGCAGACTCCACTGGGTGGTACCCAGTTTAGGAGGTTGTATTTTTATGAGGTAAAAAGACTTCCACAGACCTTTTTGCCAATAATCTGTCATATCGGTATTTAAACATTTGCACAATGGTAGCACCTTAATAAATTGTATAATCAGCTCACATATTGTATGTAAAGTACAGCCGCCCAATCCTGCAATCTGTGAGACCTTATTTTGGGTGGTTACTACTTTTTCATCATTTTAGGCATGAAAGGTTCAGCCTAAAATTCCATAATTTTATTCATATGTGGGTACTGTCATGAGGGATGTATGTGCAAAAATGTTTGTTTGCAACATTTATACTTTTCTTTACATCCTCAATATTTCCCCATTTCTTTCCAGAGTGGGTCAAGACATTCTAACAAGTTTAAAAATAAAGCACTCACAATCAATTTTAAATTGGGAAGTTTTCACAATTTTTCAAAGTCTTGCTGCAGAGAAAGAAGTCTTTTACGTTTCTTTATGAAATAATCTTTAAAAGCAAATGCCAGGGGCTGGACCATGTGGTGTCTTGTCAGCTCACACCAACTGGCATTTCCTTCAAAGCAGGATGGGGAGTTTCAGCTTGATTGTAGATTTTATTGCCCTTTCACACTTCCAACTTCCTTGTCCTGGGAGCTTGATTGTCTGTGGGCTCAATAGAGACAAAGGTCCGCCCAACCTGGTAATTATCAGGGAGTTGCCAGGAGCTCCTGAGAGAGAGAGCCCTCCTCCAAGCAGAAAACCTGTTTTTCAACTTGCAACTCCAGCACCGTGGTTTTAAAAATCCTTCATTTATGCTCTTAAATCCAGAATTAAAACAAGCCTATTGCATTCAATAATCCATGTTATATAGTCTCAACAGCAACAAACCTTTCCCATTGGTAGGTAATGCAAGCTTTCATTCAGTAATTTACTTTTTAAACAAACCATTTTATGTTTCTGTAGTTTTGCAAAGGCCCATTTCTTTACACGTGGTTCAGCCAATATTTCTTTCTTTAATTCATTTTTCATCTCCAGCAGATTCACACACTGCCATGCAGCTGTAGTTGTTCTCTTGAATGCTGGAGTTGTTCTGCAGCATGGATACATTGAAACAGGCATTGCTCAGCTATTTAGAGTCTTTCTCTGAACAGCTGAGTTTTAGATACTTCTGCAAAAGAAATGAACATGTTTCCCGTGTAAAATGAAAACAAAGCCCTGGTTGATTTCTTTCCAAGGTAAAATGACTGGGCCTGCCATCCAGGAACTAGGCCTGGTTGTTCTGAGACACAATGGATGGTCCTGGGCATTGCAGGGCCTTTTTCATCACTGCAGTTTCATAGTAAAGGGATTGATTTAGCGTCACGCAGCACTTTTAAAAGAGAGAAAAAGGTGTCATTTTAAAAAGGAATTTTGGGGGTTTTCAGCAAGGCAATGTTGCCTCTTTCGCTTAATTACATGTTAAATGTTGCAGAGCACACTGGCACATTCCTGCATGGTGTACTCTGCCCCCCCCGCCTAAAATGTGTGTGGCAAGGTGGTGCAGCCATTTTTCTGGTCGTTGTAAAAACGCAATTTTGAGATCCTGGCGCACACAAGAGTCAGCACAGCTATTTTGCTGTTTATTGCACCAATGCAGCACAATGATGTGGGGTAATGCTTTGAGTGGGTCAATATATCCCACAATGTCCTTCACACATGCCCGCAATGGTGATGTGATTGTTACGGAATATCTTTTGAAAATAGCAACTCATTGAGGCTCATTGTTTGTTGATGTAGCACACATTGAGGGAATGTTTGATTCTGTCATTGGTAAACATGTGGTTCCTGGGAATTGTTGACATGGCATTGTCACATGGACAGCAGGGCCTCACTTTAACTTTCAATTGTCACATCTGTATGTTGGGAGATGTTTTCATCCAGCAAGTACACTACCGATAAGTAAATTAACACGTTTAGCTCTCCTGAAGTGGGAGCAAAATGGCACTTTATATACTTTAAAAAGGGGTAAGAAGACATTCTTATAAGAATCAACAGCACAAATGCATTCATAGGTAGGGCAAAGGGTTTCAGTAAACTACAACCAACAATTCATCTCATAGGCCTGGGCCAAAGTCAATGGTTCAGAGTCTTTGTATTGAATAGCACAGTTCTGGTAGTAACGGTAAAGTCTTTGCCACAGAGTTTAGAAGAATTTGGCTTAGCGAAAAGTTTGACAAATGTTTAGGGAAGGAGAAGCCTTCGAAGTTGAGGAAAGTTCTATGAACTTTCGTAATGGCTGAAAAGATTTCCGAACCACGTTTGCAAAGTACCTTGTTAGTGAAGAAGAGCTGTAGCTGAGGCAGTTCTTCCTGGCAGTACGAGCAGATCTCGCTGTTCCTGAGCTTCAGTCATGGGGACAAGAAGGAGGAAATCGGGAGGTTCCTGCACTGCACAGGGATGAGGCCAAAAGCTTAGCAAGACATCGGTTTAAGGTGTCAGTGCCTTAAAGTCCACAAGCTGGTTTCCTTCCCTCTGGCTATCCGGTTTTCAACAGCACTCTGATGAAAATTCGACCAGATGGGGACGGTGTCCAGGTAGCTTGCGAGTTGGTTGTTCCCATCAAACTCAAGGGAAGAAGTTAACCTTGAAGGGCTTCTCTGTCGATTGGAGTTTCAGGCAATTCGGACCTGCAGCAGGGCTTCACTGGTCCTCCAGGAGTTGCAGCAGTCCTCTTCCTTCAGCTCGTCTTTGGTTCTTTCGTTCCAGTGGTCGACTGCTTTCCAAGTCCCAGAGACCTGCTTTTAAACAGTTTACCCCCATTCATTCCAGCCTGGCTGTCACTCACACAGCAGGGTGGCTGTCATTGTCGGACAGCCAGCCGGCCTATCACACTAGAGTGCATTCAGGTCTCCTAGGCCAACAAACAAAGGGTCCAAACCTGGTTTGGCGCGCAGAGACAAACACAAGAAGGACCTTTCCTAAAACAAATGGCGAAAAAAGATGACCAGAGTCTGTTTTTACAGATAGGTCTGGGGCGCAATATTGAAAAACATGGCTGACCCAATTTTTAGCTACCGTTGTTAGCGGTCGGGAAAAATCACGGTAGTTGATCTAAACCACTGCCACCAACCATTTAAAGTAGGAAAGTCAATCCCAGAGAAGTTATTTAAACCTTGGTGAGTCTAAAAGACACCCTGTGTCACTGCACTGAAGGTGCTTTGTGACACACAGAAAACGATGATGCCTATTGAGTTGTTTTAAAACTCCATAACCAAAGAACCCAAAAGTAAAACACACATTAAAATACACGGAAGAGTGGGAAAAAAAGGCTCACACTCTCTTCCAGGTAAAAAATAAAATCCTAGAAATCCAGCCAAGTTGCTGGGGGTCTCAAAAGGTAAGAGAAATTAGCACATTTTGAGAATTCTCCATAACAGGGGCTGGGGGGGAGGTGTCCCTTGTGGAGGTGGGTGCCTGCAAGGGGCTGTCACAGGTGAAAGGGGCCAGGGGTTGGTGTCCCCTGTGGAGGGGGCTAACTGCAGGGGGCTGACACAGGTGAAAGGGGCTGGGAGTGGTGTCCCTTGTGGAGGGGGCTGCCTGCACGAGGCTGTCACAGCTGAACGGGACTGGGGGGTGGTGTCTCTTGTGGATGGGCAGCCTGCATGGGGCTGTCACAGGTGAAAGGGGCTGGGGGTGGTGTCCCATCTGGAGGGGGCTGCCTGCAGGGGGCATTAAGGGTCTGGGGGTGATGTCCCATCTGGAGAAGACTGCATGCAGGAGTCTGTCACAGTTGAAAGGGGCTGGGGGGTGGTGTCCCGTTTGGTGGGGGCTGCCTGCCGGGTGTGTCACAGGTGTAAGGGGCTGGGGGGTGGTGTCTCATCTGGAGGGGGCTACCTGCAGGTGGCTGTCACTGGTAAAAGGGGATGGGGGTGGTGTCCCTTGTGGAGGGGGCTGGCTGCATGGGGCTGCCTCAGGTGAAAGGGTCTGGGGGTGGTGTCCCATCTGGAGGGAGCTGCCTGCAGGGGGCTGTGACAGTTGAACGGGGCTAGGGGGTGGTGTCCCATCTGGAGGGGGCTGCCTGCCAGGTGTGTCACAGGTGAAAGGGGCTGGGGGGTGGTGTCCCATCTGGAGGGGGCTTCCTGCAGGGGGCTGTCACAGGTGAAAGGGGCTTGGGGGTGGTGTCCCATCTGGACGGGGCTGCCTGCAGGGGGCTGTCACAGGTGAAAGGGGCTGGGGGTAGTGTCCCTTGTGGAGGGGTCTGCCTGCATGGGGCTGTCACAGGTGATGGGGGCTGAGAGGGTGGTGTCCCATCTGGAGGGGGCTGCCTGCCGGGTGTGTCACAGGTGATGGGGGCTGGGGGTGGTGTCCCTTCTGGAGGGGGCTGTCTGCCGGGTGTGTCACAGGTGATGGGGGCTGGGGGTCTTGTCCCATCTGTAGGGACTGCCTGCAGGGGGCTATCACAGGTGAAAGGGGTTGGGGGTGGTGTCTCATCTGGAGGGGGGTGTCTGCTGGGTGCTGTCACATGTGAAGGGGTTTGGGGGGTGGTGTCCCATCTGGAGGGGGCTGCCTGCTGGGGGTTGTCACAGGTGAAAGGGGCTGGGGGGTGTCCCACCTGGAGCGGCTGCCTGCAGGGGGCTTTCACAGGTGAAAGGGACTGAGGGTGGTGTCCCATATGCAGGGGACTGCCTGCATGGGGACGTCACAGGTGAAAGGTGCTGGGGAGTGGTGTCCCTTATGGAGGGGGCTGCCTGCATGGGGCTGTCACAGGTGATGGGAGCTGGGGGTGGTGTTCCATCTGGAGGGGGCTGCTTGCTGGGTGTGTCACAGGTGATGGGGGCTGGCGGGTGGTGTCCCATCTGGAGGGGCTGCCTGCAAGTGGCTGTCACAGGTGATGGGGGCTGGGGTGGTGTCCCATCTTGAGGGTGCTGCCTGCAGGGGGCTTTCACAGGTGAAAGGGGTTGGGGGGTGGTGTCCCATCTGGAGGGTCTACCCACAGGGGGTTGTCACAGGTGAAGGGGTCTGAGGGGTGGTGTCCCATCTGGAGGGGCCTGCCTGCAGGGGGCTTTCACAGGTGACGGGGTCTGAGGGGTGGTGTCCCATCTGGAGGGGCTGCCTGCAAGTGGCTGTCACAGGTGATGGGGGCTGGGGTGGTGTCCCATCTTGAGGGTGCTGCCTTCACAGGGCTGTCACAGGTGAAAGGGGCTGGGGGTGGTGTCCCTTGTGGAGGGGGCTGCCTGCAGGGGGTGTCACAAGTGAGGGTCCCCGGGGATGGTGTGTGCACTACAGTGGTTCATGTGCTTTAGGTGGTTATGTGGCCATGCTGGGTTCAGATGATGTGTGGGGATTCAGGTTTTTTAAACGTGTGTAGCCTACACTTACGAGGGGGTGCGCAATTTTTCTGGTTTACTGCTTGGGCTCGTTTTCTCTGGTGTGCGGCTGGGGATAGCGAGATGCTGATGCGCGATTATGCTGGGGTGCGGCCGGGGTTTGCAAGGTGTTGTTGCGCAATTTTGCTGGTGGATGGCTTGGGCTTGCGTGGGAGGGCACATGTTTTTTCTGGGGTGAAGCCGGGGATAGAGGAGTGCTGACGCGCAATTACACAGGGGTGCAGCAGGGGATTGTGAGGTGTTGTCACGTGATTTCGCTGGTGTGTGGCTTGGGTTTGCGTGGCAGTGCACACGTTTTCTCTGGGGAGCCGCTGGGGATAGCGAGGTGCTGATGCGCAATTTCAGTAGGGTGCTGGATGCTGGCCCTGGGATGGCACGGAGGCTTGTGCAGTGTTAGGCTTTTTATTTGCTTTTTGGTGTGCATGGAAGCGTATTGGGGGCGTTCCTCGTGCAGCTTGCTGATACTTGAGAGATGGCTAGTGATGCCTCTGAAAATATTGAATATGGGTGCCATGCAAGCCTTTTTTCTAGACCACGGCTCGCGCAGGGTCCTTCTCGACGTGTGACCCTTGTGCCATTTCTGTGCCAGATTCTCCGAATCGGGCCCAATGTCTCTATTTATAAATGGGAAACGCTAACTGCTCTTGATTGCGTGCTGTGGAAACATCCTTCCTGGAAATTGCATTAAATGCAGTGGAGGTCAGATTTGAAGGTGCAACGTAATGAGATCTGATGTGATTAAATCTGGTCATGGGCTTTTGTTTGCCTTTCATGTGGAGATTGCATTGAAAAATTCCTTCGGGAGAATGGATGTGTAGTCAATCCCAACTTGGTGCACTTACACAGGTTTAGGGCCGCCTCCACCCACAGGGCTACTCTCATCATAAAACAGAACATACCAGTTAAAATTGATTCTACACTTTTCAAAAAGACTGATGAGGGAAACATAAGCAACATGCATACAATGGAAAAGCACCAAGATGAAAAGGTTTAAATGTTTTGGGTAACGTAGGAGAATGGAGCCCAAAGGGGAAAGGACCAAGGTACCTGGAAAAGCTTGGGAACAGGCAATTAGTCCACAGGTTCATTAACTTAGTATTTGTTTAGATGGTTTGACAAAGTCGAAAAGGTCGGATTGTTGCTTCCAAGGAGTCCAAGCAATACACTGAAACTGTTGAGATAGCTGAACATGATTTGAACACTGCTGCATGTACCAGAAAATGGGGACGACTTGATGGTTCAATGGCTTTCGGGTACTATAGCGCAGGCTCGAGTCCACACAGCTCCATATCATTGATAGGCATCTAGAATTTAGATGTAGGAGAAGAATGAAATTGGTTCTCAATGCTGAAAAGTTGCTCAGAGTTAGTCGATCACAGTACAGATGGCTTCAAAATAGTATGACACAATTTCATTTTTCGAGTGGCTTGGCAGACATATCAGTGTTCGAAATGCAGGCAGCAGTCTAGTTCTTGAAGAGTCTTGCAGCTTGATCCTGCTTTGAAGGGAGATCAGTATATATTGAAACAGGCTCAAAGTCTTTTGAGGTGTGTTAAGCAAAAGCAAGTAACATAGCCCATGCTTCTGGACTTTAAGGGGCCGATTCATGGAACAAACGTGCGCTGAAAATCCATGCGCAAGCAGGCGCAAGGGAGCGCAAGCGTGAGAAACGCCGCGCACGCGTGCGATTCAAGGAAGACGCTGCGCGTGTTTCCCGCTGTCCATGCGCCCAATCCAGCCATGACGCACGCCAGCATACACGGCGTGCGCTACGCGCACAGCAAAAGCGCACATAGCGCGGCGCACACAACCAAAGTGGGCAGAACAGTGGGCGTAACACGCGGAATGGGGAACAACGCGTGAAAAAGAAGGCGTAACTGGGGAAGTACTGCAGGGAACTACACGGAACGCCCACACGCACACGAACAAACCGTATTCATGGATCCGAATACGGGAAACCCGCACACGGCAAAAGACGCACACAGGCGTCAACGCGTCCGCCACACGAAGGCAGGCGGAAGCGTCCCCGCGCACATTACAAAAGTGCGCGCAAACAACAAACGCGTATATACAGCTACGATGAATGCCCCATTTGTCGCAGCACTGATCGTGGGACACCGCAGGAGGAGGAGAATAGCCAGGGCACGCATGTTCGCACCACGGACAAGCCTTTTTGGGATGCCTGACGACCAGGTCTATGGCAGGTATAGGTTTCCACCCCACATCATCCTAGACCTGGTCAGGGAGTGGGAAGATGACCTTACATGCCCCACCCTTTGCTCCCAAGCATTGAGCCCCTTGGAGAAGTTGCTCAATGTCCTGCATTTTTTGGCCACTGGGTCATTTCAGCGGACTACTGCCATAGTGGGGGGTGTCTCACAGGCCATGCAGTCACGCTGCCTACACCAGGTACTGGCAATCATGACAGCGCGCCCCTCAGTCCACAGGCACATATACATGCCCAGAACACCTGCAGAAAGGCAGGCCGTTGTCCTTGATTTTTTCAGGGTGGCACACTTCCCCAAAGTGCTCGGTGCCATAGATTGCACCCATGTGGCCATACGTCCACCTAGGCCCACTGAGCACATCTACCGAAACCGCAAGCACTGGCATTCCATCAATGTACAGGTGGTATGCGACGCAAAGGGAATCATCACCTCTATCTATGCAAACTACCCTGGCTCCACCCATGACAGTTTCATATACAGAATGTCCGCCCTGAGCCGGGCCCTGGAAGCTGGGCAGCATGGCGACACATGGCTCCTAGGTGAGTACAAATGCCCTTGCACATGCATGCAAGTCACACACAGACAAATACCCAAACCCTAATAATCTCAACTATTATCACCTCCCCAGGGGACAGTGCCTACCCTCTGAGCAACCACATGATGACGCCAATCCGGAACCCCACCACACCACCCCAGGTAAGATACAACGCTGCCCATATTGCAACCAGGGCCATAGTGGAGCGCATATTCGGAGTGCTCAAGTCACGTTTCCGCTCCCTTGACCGCTCTGGCGGGCAACTACTCTATGCACCACCAGTAGTGTGCCGGATCATTGTGGCAGCATGTGTCCTGCACAATGTTGCAACACGGCCGGGCGTCCTGGTGGACATGGTGGTGCCCCCACATCCCCAACCACAGGCACAGGCGCTGCCCATGGGAGGGGACAGGGCACATGGCCAGGAAGCCCGGACCCAGCTTGTGGCCACATTTTTCACCTAAACTCCCACCCCTGCGGAGTGCACACAGGACTGGCACATACCAGGTGACAATCGATGATGACAAAGAGACAGTCAACTGTCACAACCCTACCACCCTCAGATAGTTGCCATGGAAGTGCCACATCGTCTGCATCCCTAGCTACTTAAACACAAGCTATCCTGTGTGACCAAAAGGCACACATATGACATATGACATGATATGGCCTATACACAAGTATTTCAAGGTGCGATGAGGCAGGGAGAGGGGAACAAGGGAAGACAGACAACTGTATTACTAGGTCAGGTGTCATTTAGATTGTGCAAGTGCAGGGGTAGGTGCAAGGGAAAAGTGCAAGGGGAAGGGGAGGGGGGGAGTGCAGTACAGGGGGAGTAGACCAAAAAACAAATACATAGGTCAGATGGTGGCAACTGCAAAGGTAAGTGCAGTCACGTGCTGGGAAGGGGGGGCTGTAGGGATAGAGAGACAGTACCGCAGTGCAGGGGTTGCCAGGGAGGTAGCGCAAGTGGAGAGTGGCTGGGCCAGGGACCGAGGTCGGTGAGAGTGGCCCAGTTGCAGATCCAGTGCAGTTCCAGTGAAGAATTCCGCAAGGGAGAGGCAGAGAGAAAGCAAAAGCAAAGAGGAAGGTCTTGAGGTGCTTCCCGAACCGGAGATGGTTCCCCTCAAGTTCAAGTGAGGCAGGAAGGCTGTTCCAGAGGGAGGGCCCTGCCGCGGAGAGAGATCTACCCCCAGCTAGTTGCTCTGAGAAGCGGATGACCCTGACATGCAAGGTGTGCATCACACACACCTGCAAAACAGGCCATGGCCATCACTGTTATGTCACACAAACCCTCCCAAACCACAACATGACATGGCAAGCAATACCCACACACCAACACAGTAACAAGAAGGTACACATTGCCATGTCCAAAATGTACAGTGGCATCAGACAATGATGCCTGACCTGGAATCAGATGAAATGACAGACCAACAACCTCCCACCCAAAATAAGTCATTTCCAAATGCATTACAAGAGTTGTAGACGTAACATAACAATGAATGCCTGTCTACATGCACATTGTGCATTGCAAAATCAACACTGCAGCTTCTGTGTGCTGTGTCCTACTCCTGCAACACACTGCTCAGCGCACAGCACAGTGAACAGCCATTGTGTGTGATGCACACCCTGAGCATCACATCTAAGCGACATACCACATCAAAAAGCAAATTAGGCATGTACAGGATCCATAATTGGTCACAGAACATGTGCTGCAGGGACACAGTTGCCACCAGAAGGTAAACAGTGTACACGTGGATATGCAAGGGTGGGTGTACATGTAGTGCATCAGAGTGCAAGAGTGTGGGTCTGCAAGGACATGCACTCAACATATGCATGTGCACTCAATTGACCATCAGTGTTCTCTACACATCACATGTGAACATTCACCATGTGTACACCCCAGCATGTCAAACCACAACTATCCCCTCGCACCTGAAAGGTAAACACAACACATGAACAGGCATTGATCAGCAGAACACAACATGTACACCATCACACTGCAGGGCAAGGCAACTATCAACAACAACCCCCCCTCCCTCACAAATGACCATGACCCACTGAACAAATGCACCTGGGTCATGGAGCCTTCAACCCTCAATGCCACCTGGCCACAGGATCACCTTTACCCTTCGTCACCATCTCCCACCTTGTGTGTAAAAAGGTGCCTGCACCCTCAGAATCCACACTCATTTCCAAAATCACAAAATCCAAGGCATAAAAACGAACCAGAACACCCTCCAGTAGATGACTTGACGTAGCAGTACCTCACAAAGCCCAAGTACTACCGCAATGATGCAACAACCAAGGTAGCACAGTAAAACAATGTCACAACAGGATGTGAACCATGTGTGGTACATAACATAGGATGATGCACCATGAACGGATGTGTACTGTCACAGGTCCCGTGTACAGGCGCGGGAGTGTCACGAAACAACCACCCCCACCGTGTCCTGGGTGCCTGCAAGGTCAAACTCACACAGGCCCTTGAGACCCTGGTGGGGAAGGAGGTTCAGGGATATGCAGTCGGGACAGGTGTTGGCACACTGGATGACTGGAATGAGTGGCAGGAGAGGGGAGGAGGAATGACACATGAAAGTAGGGAATGCACGAAAATGTACTACCTGCATGAACACATACAGAATCCAAACAAACTTGGACATCATTGTCATGGCCTTCTGTAGTCCAGGCTTAGGAGTGGTATGAACCAACCACCCCCTCTAGGGTTTTGGCGCCTGCAAGTTCGGGGCTTACACAGGCATCCGCAACCCCAGCGGGGAAAGAGGGTTAGGGAACGTTGCTTGGATAGGTACAGGAAGCAGGAACAACGGGTAGATGGTACAGGGTTCAAAATTGCATAGGATTCCAGTGATTAGGGGGAAAAAAACATACCAAATTGAATCACACATACATCCATGCATTAGTGCACCCCGCAGCAAGCCTATGCAGAGGAGACTGCACGTCATCTCGAATGGCTCGTTGACCACGTCAGCCTGCTGGGACAGGTCACCCAGGCCGGATTCCTCTGTTTGATGGGGCTTGCTACGACCCCCTCCTCAACTGAACCCCCTACGCGCCAGTCGTCCTCCGTGCCATCTTCCCACCCATCAGTCACCTGGGTGCCCTGTGGAGCTGCCTCTGACGGTGCGGCCAGGCTGGTTGAGGAGGCATCCCTGCCACAGTCGGGAGTAGGACGTCCAGCAGGGGTGGCCACATCAACGACTGCACCCCAGCCAGCGGAGGATGTGCAGGCAGCAGGAGGCAGTGCACGGGCAGAGGCACAGAAGCAGCAGCAATGTGGTGGGAGCGATGAAGGCTCGGGGCCTTCAACATCGGAGGGGCAGGCATCGGCCAGAGGGCAGGAGGACCCAGGACAGAGAGTGTCTTCCGTGTGGCAGCGGTTGGGCCACGCCATAGATGCGGAGCGGCAGCAGGCAGAAGAGGCACGGCTCACAATGGTCAGGGCGGAGAACTCCATGCGGAGGGCCCTGAGGCGGGCCGAGTGCCTCGAGGCAATCCGCAGGGGGTTGGAGGTGGACATGTCGACGGCCCTGCGGACCCTCGGGGCCATGGAGGAGGACTGCCTCCGGGACATTGAGCAGGAGTTCGATGATGCCCTGGCCCGGGACATCCAAATGTGAGCCGTCAGACTAGCCCGCTGCCCTTGTTCATAGTTATGTAGGTAGTGTTAGGTTTCCTTTGTTTTTTTATTTATTTTGGGCCTTTTGGACATTGGCCACATTTTTGTATATAGTTTATTTTATTAGTTAGTGTTGTTAGATAGGTTTCATTTCTTTTGTTGGGATAATGGACCCTGGCTTATTCGTCTGTACATAGTTCACTGTTGGATTTTATTTTTCTTTCACAATTTACCCATGGAGCAATGGCTTTCAATTATTATTTCCCATTGGATTTTCTTTTGTGGACAGTGACTCTGGACACCATTACTTTGGATTATGATTTTTGGTTTTGCTTTTTTTCACGGACATGCTTCTTTTCATTTTTGTACATTCCATTTTCTGTTTCTTTATTTTTGAATCTATTTATGTTTCCTTTAATACATATTTTTTTATCGACCTTCAATGTGTAGTATCATCTCATTGGTTTCATGCATATCATGATAAGGGTTTTGAGATTCACTGACACCCATTGGGTGTATGTGAGGGACATGTGTTTGTTTCGAAACTTGCAATTGGTGTTCTGTCATGTAATTGCCAATTATGAGTGGGTGGATGCAATACTCGGGTGGGTGTTTTGCATTTGGAGGCTGACCATAGGGACAAGGGATCTAGATTGTGATGACATGTTGGCTGGGGAACATGAGTCGGGGCCTGCTGGCAGGTGCCCCACAGTGCTGGGGGGTGGGGGTGGTGGGAGACATGGGTGGGGGCCTGCTGGCAGGTGCCCCACAGTGCTGGGGGGTGGAGGTGGTGGGGAACATGAGTTGGACATGGGTGGGGGCCTGCTGGCAGGTGCCCCACAGTGCTGGGCGGTGGGGGCCTGCTGGCAGGTGCCCCACAGTGCTGGGGGGTGGGGGTGGTGGGGACATGAGTTGGACATGGGTGCGGGCCTGCTGGCAGGTGCCCCACAGTGATGGGGTGTGGGGGTGGTGGGAGACATGGGTGGGGGCCTGGTGGAGGGTGCCCCTGCACTGCTGGGGGTGGGAGTGGTGGGAGACATGGGTGGGAGCCTGGTGGAGGGTGCCCCTGCACTGCTGGGGGGTGGGGGTGGTGGGAGACATGGGTGGGGGCTTGGTGGAGGGTGACCCTGCACTGCTGAGGAGTGGGGGTGGTGGGAGACATGGGTGGGGGCCTGCTGGCAGGTGCCCCACAGTGCTGGGGGGTGGGGGTGGTGGGGAACATGAGTTGGACATGGGTGGGGGCCTGCTGGCAGGTGCCCCACAGTGCTGGGGGGTGGGGGTGGTGGGGAACATGAGTTGGACATGGGTGGGGGCCTGCTGGCAGGTGCCCCACAGTGATGGGGGTGGGGGTGGTGGGAGACATGGGTGGGGGCCTGCTGGCAGGTGCCCCACAGTGCTGGGGGGTGGGGGTGGGGGCAACACGAGTTGGACATGGGTGGGGGCCTGCTGGCAGGTGCCCCACAGTGATGGGGGGTGGGGGTGGTGGGAGACATGGGTGGGGGCCTGGTGGAGGGTGCCCCTGCACTGCTGGGGGGGTGGGGGTGGTGGGGAACATGAGTTGGACATGGGTGGGGGCCTGCTGGCAGGTGCCCCACAGTGCTGGGGGATGGGGTGGTGGGAGACATGGGTGGGGGCCTGGTGGAGGGTGCCCCTGCACTGCTGGGGGGTGGGGGTGGTGGGAGACATGGGTGGGGGGCTGGTGGAGGGTGCCCCTGCACTGCTGGGGGGTGGGGGTGGTGGGAGACATGGGTGGGGACCTGGTGGAGGGTGACCCTGCACTGCTGGGGGGTCGTGGTGGTGGGAGACATGGGTGGGGGCCTGCTGGCAGGTGCCCCACAGTGCTGGGGGGTGGGGGTGGTGGGGAACATGAGTTGGACATGGGAGGGGGCCTGCTGGCAGGTGCCCCACAGTGATGGGGGTGGGGGTGGTGGGAGACATGGGTGGGGGCCTGGTGGAGGGTGCCCCTGCACTGCTGGGGTTGGGGTGGTGGGAGACATGGGTGGGGGCCTGGTGGAGGGTGCCCCTGCACTGCTGGGGGATGGGGGTGGTGGGGAACATGAGTTGGACATGGGTGGGGGCCTGCTGGCAGGTGCCCCACAGTGCTGGGGGGTGGGGGTGGTGGGGAACATGAGTTGGACATGGGTGGGGGCCTGCTGGCAGGCCCCCCACAGTGATGGGGGGTGGGTGTGGTGGGAGACATGGGTTGGGGCCTGGTGGAGGGTGCCCCTGGTGGCTGGAGGTGCAGGGGGACATGCGTTGGTGGGCAGTAGTGCAAGTTGACATGTGGGTTGGCTGGGGGGCATGGCCATGGTGGATGGGGTGCCTGCAGGACATGTGCAGGGTAGGCCCCTGTGGTGTGAGCCACCTGCAGGGGCCCTTGAGGGTGTAGAGGGAACACCTGGGAGGACCCACACGTGCAATTCACGTGTGGTGCTCCCCGCGCACCCCTGTAGTACACGTACCCTGATGGAATCGCGTGTGGAACTTCAAGCGCACACCTGTGATACACGTACCCTGCTGAAATTGCGTGTGGAACTTCCCGCACACCCCTGGAATACACGTACCCTGCTGATTTCGCGTGTGTGACTTCCCACGCACACCTGGAATACACGTACCCTGCTGATATTGCGTGTGAAACTTCCCGCGCACCCCGAAATACACGTAGCCAGGACATTCGCGTGTGGAACTTCCTGCACACCCCTGATATACACGTACCCTGCTGAATTCACATGTGAAAATTCCCACGCACCCCTGATGTACACGTACCCTGATGGAATCGCGTGTGGAACTTCAAGCGCACCCCTGTAATACACGTACCCTGCTGAAATCGCGTGTGGAACTTCCCGCGCACCCCTGGAATACAGTACCCTGCTGATATCGCGTGTGAAACTTCCTGCGCACCCCGAAATACACGTGGCCTGGACATTCGCGTGTGGAACTTCCTGCGCACCCCTGGAATACACGTACCCTGCTGATATCGCGTGTGAAACTTCCCGTGCCCCCCCGAAATACACGTGGCCTGGACATTCGCGTGTGGAACTTCCCGCGCACCCCTGGAATACACGTACCCTGCTGATATCGCGTGTGAAACTTCCTGCGCACCCCGAAATACACGTAGCCAGGACATTCGCGTGTGGAACTTCCTACGCACCCCTGGAATACACGTACCCTGCTGATATCGCGTGTGAAACTTCCTGCGCACCCCGAAATACACGTAGCCAGGACATTCGCGTGTGGAACTTCCCACGCACCCCTGGAATACACGTACCCTGCTGATATCGCGTGTGAAACTTCCCACGCACCCCGAAATACACGTAGCCAGGACATTCGCGTGTGGAACTTCCCGCGCACCCCTGAAATGCACGTACCCAGCTGAAATGACGTGAGGTACTTCCCGCGCACCCCAGTGATATACGTAGCCCGCTTGCCGTGCTGGTACAGGGTTAGTGCAGCCCTTTGCGCTGGATTGGGGATTTTGATGGCTTTTCCCTGCGCGAGAGGCGTTCTTGGGGGCGTAACTGGCGCTGCTGCAGGGTCGATGTGCCACTGTGCGCCACGGCTGGTTTTGGTAGCTGGTATCCGTGAATACGCTGTGCGCGGAAATGGGTTTTGACGCACGCGGCTGGCACAGGGATTCGCACGCGCACACTGTGCGCCAGCCGCGTGCGCCACTTGTGCGCTGAATTCTATGAATTACCCCATAAGAGTACTGGATCCTAGTACTGGATTCTCTTCCCACTGGGTGAAATATGCTCAGTTGCCTGCAGGAGCACAGTGTCCCCTGTGAGTGACATCACAGTTCATCCAGATGGTGTTTCCTCATGTTCCCCTCAGACATTAACCGATGAGTATTTAACCCTCCTCTGATCAGATGTCTTCACACCTATGGAGGGCACCTTTGGACTGTCCCAACTCTATCAAGTAAATCAAGAAAGTGTGGGGACTCCCACTCTTTTTAAATGTGTGTACTAACAGGGGATTGGTGGCTTCCAAGCCTCCTGATAGACCTCCCTGTTCCCAAAGAAGTACCAGCCCTCTTTTTAAGCAATTCTTCAGCTCTCAGTGAAGTCACTGTGGCACAGAGACAGCATGCAGAGAAAAAATAAACTGATGAAAGAGACCTTTCCTCAGCCAGATTTCCCTTGCAGCTTTCGCTCTGCCAGGGACGTCATTTGGGGGACTCTAGCAATCCTAGCTTTCGGCCTGTGGCAACCCCCGTGCGACCCTTGGCACTGCCTCTGCAACCCCTGGGAGAGGGTTCGGATTTCAAAAAGAAATAATTTCTTCTACAGCAGAATATTGATTTATAAATAGATCTATTTAGTATCCATTTCTTAGATTGAAAGGACACTGGCACAAGCAATAAAATACCATTTGGGATACCAATGATGTTTATCCTGGGGCCTTTCCACTTCCAGTTGAATGTAGGCATTAGCAGACTTTCCTGAATATTAACATCTTTCAACAATTCTAGCTTTTAGTAGCGATAAGGCAATAGGTGGCAATAAACAGTTTTAGAATATATGTACTGCTACCTAATGCATGCCAAATAGGCAACACATGTGTAACATTTGTCTCTGAATTGTGCCAAATTCACTTTGTGGCTTCTACTGTGCCTTTGGACTTTGCATAGCTGAAATATACTTGTATCCACTATATGGACCACAATGATTATGTTGCTTACTCAATGAACCTGAAATAAGCACCAGTGATATCACTGGCATGACCTTTTAATGACTGAACATATGGTGAGCCTATGTCTGACTAGCAGAACACAGATTACTGCAAAGAAATCACTTTCACTTTGCTGCACAATGAAAAATCTCAGGCAGATACATAATCTCAGATGACATTCTGCCACAGGTCATGTCCAACAGGATCACTGACTTCCTGGTGAATAATGGTTTATGTAACACCCTCAAATCTGGCTCAACCACTCCATTCAGATTAAATGAGTCATTATCCATGTCTCCAACGTCCTCTACTCTCTCCACCACACTAGGCTATCCATAGTGTCATCTTCTTCGATCTCTATACAGCATGTAATGCTGTTGACTGGTCCCCCACCTCCTAACCCTCTCTAGCATAGGCACCGATGATGTAGCTCTAAGCTGGGTCAGCACTTATCTTTTAAAAGAATCTCTCTTCATCTTTTGAAACTCTGGTATCTTTATGCACACCCCATGCCAATCAGAGTACCACTGTCCTTTGAGCCTTTCTTTTCATACTTTCAGCTCCTTAGACAGCAAACGTATCTCAGCTTTCCATTTCTCCTACCAGTTCTTTGCTGATGATGCAAAATCTTCTTCCACTTTCCCCCACTTCACCGCCAAACTATTGAACAGCATATTGGACTCTCTCTTTGATGGCTCTTTGATGCCTCATGCTCAATTATTTCGAAATGAAAGTCATCCCCCTCAATCTCAAAACGTCCTCAACCCTCTTCCTGCCCACAATTTCCTTTCCCCCTGGCCACCTTGAGGCTTCCCCCAAGGTTTACATCTTCTTGCTCCTTTTTTTCAGTGACCTCAAATTCCAGCATCCCATCACTTCAACTGCCTCAATAGCTATCAAGAACCTTAACACAAATGCATAAATTGATACAACAAACTGCTAGAAGGACGTTTTAAAAACGTTATCACGGGGGGCGTGGTCTGGTGCCAAGAAAGATGGGTGCCTGACTCATCGGCTCCGTCTCCATTTGTTTTATTTAAGGCATTTCTCACATTTTATACAAATTTTTTTATAATGAACCTACCGCTGCTGGAGCCCCTCATCGGTCGCGTCTTCTTCCATCGAGGACCCGACTTCCGTTCTCGCCAAATTGGTTTGCAGTGGCTTGTGGAGAAGATCGACTGCTGGTTTGCTCTCGGTGCAGCCGCCTCTCCTGACGTAATCTTCGGCGTGCCTACCAGCTGAGACGCGCATGCTTTGGTCTACGCGGAGCTTCCTGAAACAGCACCACTGTCTGTTTTATTCAGAACCAACATTACAAGTTATTTCTTGTTTCACATACACCACTGCTCTCTCCTTATAAGCGTAAGACTGTGTTTTTGGGTGAAACATTGCAAAAGTTAATGCGCACCAAATTGCGATCTTTTGAAGCTTCTTCAAACATGGAGCAAGAGCTTGTGGTATAAATACCTCTCACTCATGAGGCATTAATAAGACACATTGGAACACACGCTGATACCACCATCAAAGGCAAGTACTGGCTCTTTCAACTGCAAGCAGTTTTATTCTGTCTTTGCCTTTTTTATGCTATTGGCCCCTGTTTATGACCTTCTACAACCAATAAGCATAGCAGTATAAGCAACAGAAGAGACCTCTTCCTCATTACTTCAATTAAATCATCTGGTGATATTTTATTTGGCTTCACCTCAGTAAAGCACTGCTTTTTGCTCTTTCATAAACTTTGGCGGTTGACATTCTAATTCATCTATCTGACATGCTCATTGCTCATACTAAAATGCATTATGTTTAAAGATATAATAATAATTTGGCGCTACGAACCCTCAGGTATCTGAGGGCTGCTTATTATTACCCACGGTGTGTGGTGCTCATTTATCGACCTCGGAAGGATGAAAGGCTGAGTTTGGCCCTGCCGGGATTCGAACCTGCGTTAGCAGGCTCTGCACGGGTGTCAAAGCGAGCGCTCTACTCGCTGTGCTACTTGACGGGCTGTAGTTAAAGGCTGTAATTACTGACCTGCTGGCTAACTCCGATAATCCAGTGCACTAACCATTTTAAGGGAGAACTTCGTAGACTTCACTGATTGCTACTTGCTCTCTACTCAGCTCAACCTACTTGTTGTAAAATTAAGATAAATTGATATACTAATTATTACACTTGATTTGCTCAGCACGCTAAATGGCTTCCAACAAACAGAACCAAAAAACATCACTGGTTAAAAAAGACACTATGCCTCCCTCCACCAATTTAAAAAAGGCCTAAAAATGACTCTCCACAACCCCCCAACACATCTGACCTTGCCTTAGAAGCTATCTTATCAGAAATCAGAGCCTTGCGACCTTTCATTGAGACCACAAACCAAAAGCTGTAACAACTTGATGATCGATGGAAGGGCTTTGAAGAGTGAATGGAAAAAGTCGAGAGACGGTTGGCATTGCGGAAGATGTATCCCCCAAGGTAGTTATGCTGGAAAAATATGTTCAAGCCCTACAAAAACACAATGAGGACTTAGAAAACAGGCACAGATGCAACAACTTTCGTATTTCAGGATTGCCGGAGGGAAGTGAAGGATCTGATCCAATCACTTTTCAGCAAAAACTACTACCTGCCATTCTTCACTTGCCCTCTGATACCTCCTTTAATATTCAGCGAGCTCACCACATTGGTCAACGAAGAGCCTTAGTTTCATCTCATCCTCCTCCTAGAACAATTATCGTCTCTCTATTTGAATCTACACAACTCCTGGGCATTATATCATCGGTCAAGGAAAAAAAGGATCTAATATGGCATGGATGCAAACTCTACATCTCCCAAGATGTGGCCAAAAGCACTGCTATTCGTAGGAAAGAATTTGTATCCCTTCGTCCTGCTTTGAAGCAACTTAATGTTCGATATGGCCTCTACCACCCATGCTCATTTAAGGTTACACACAATGGCCACTCTGCAATGTTTGACAACCCCGCTGATTTGAGAGCTTTTATTCGCTTCATAAAAATGGAAAGCATGTGGATACAACCTCTCCTGAGTGCCCATCAACCTGGGCCATATCATGAGTTTCTCCTTTCTCCTTTTGTTTTCATGCTGTGTTTACACTCTGTTTCTTGTTTAATGTCGTTCATAAATGCAATGTTCTAACTTGAATGAGATGGTGCCGATGCAGCTCCCCTCTTTCGCTGCATGCTGTCTTTTTTTGCCTTTTTAGACAGCCTGGTAGGTGCCTCCTGCTCTATTTTTCTTCCCCCTTTCTCCGTTCCCAGGCTGCCTTAGAATATAACTTAATGCTGAGATCCCTATGGCATCTGTATCACAAGGAGTTTATCGCCTGTCCTTTTCAGTTGGGTTCATCTAATTTTTGGCCTCCCTTCCCTCACCCTGATACCCTTTACGTTTCCATCTTCTGTCTCTCACCTAATCTGTGGACATGTTACCATGCCCTCTTCTATGATATTATAAGTTGGTTCCATGAAATGCCATCTATACTGACAAAATTCTGCTTCAATGACAATTAAATGTGTCTCTTGGAACATCAGGGGATGCAATAACCCCATAAAGAGGTCTAAAATCTTATCTCATTTAAATAATTTCAAACCCTCAGTAGTGTGCTTGCAAGAGACACATCTATCCTCCATAGAAGCTATGAAATGTATATCTTTATGGGTCAAAGAGCTTATTGCCCTGCTGTTACCAAAACAAATGGTGTTGCTATATTGTTATGCAAGAAATTAGCCTTTAAAATTTTGGACCAAGATGTGGATACTAATGGTCGCTGGGCATGGGTTAAACATTTGGTAAACTCTGAACAAATCTCTATTTTGAATGTATATGGTCCTACTCATCCTGATCCGGAGTTCTGGACATCCATCGAAAAGATTATTCTTACAAATATTTTTTGTAAATCTGGTCATGTGTGGTGATATGAACCAAGTTATGGACCCATTTTTAGACAGAAAATCTAGTTGCATGTTTAAATCGTCTAAATCTCACAGATCTTTTTTAGGTTGTATCTCAGAAGCTGATTTAACTGACTCATAGAGACTCTCACATCCTACACAACTAGATTTAACATTTCACTCTCATCCTCACAATACATTATCTCGTCTAGATTACAACTTTACATCCAAAACTCTCACAGCCAACATAGTTGACTCTAACATCTCCAATATTCTTATCGCTGATCACGCCCCAGTCAGTACATCTTTTATGTTTGATGATTTCAGTCGACCATCCTCCTGGTGGAAATTTAATAATTACTTATAACAGGATAAACAATTCATTTCCTCAATACAATCCTTTTTACAACAATATTATGAACATAATAGCGATGAAGATACTAATGTTGTAAACAATTGGGATGCATTCAAAGCTGCTCTTAGGTGTCATATTATGGCATTCTCAGGAAAAAAAAACACGTAAAAAAAACCCTTGATGAACTCTATTCTCAACTTTCATCTTTAGAGCAAAAATACTATCAAAACCCAAACATTGCAAATTTACATCTTGTCTTGTGATGTCACTTAATTGCCGGATCAATAAGGAATTTAGCAGCTGGTACCATACTTAAATATAAAACAAAAATGTATCAAACCTCTAATAAGGCTGGTAGATTGCTTGCTTCATATTTGAAAACTTCGAAAGGTTGTAAGTCTCTCACATAAAAGAATCCTCCCGCAAAGTACATAAGCAACCCTTAAATATTTTGAACTGCTTCAAGAAGTTCTATGAAAAATGATACACTCCAGATACCTCAATACCCACCGAAAACATCAACAGGCCGATTCATGGAATTAATGTGCACTGAAAATCTCTGTGCAAGTGTGTGAAAGCGTGCGAATCGCAGTGCAAGTGCGAAAATCGCAGCGCAAGCGTGCGAATGCCGTGCACATCGATTCATGGAAGTCCGTGCGCATGTAAATCCTGGGATGTGCGCTAAAATCCTGCGTGGGGCATGTGGGCGCACACGTCATCAAATGGCATGCGCTATGCATACAGCGAAAGCGCACATAGCGTGGCGCACACAACAAAAGTGGGCGGAACGCGTGGCGTAACACGCGGAATGGGGAACAACGCATGAAAATGTGGGTGTTACGGGGGAAGTACAGGAGTTAAGTGTGCGGAAGGCCCACACGCGCGCCTCCAACAGGTATTCATAGAATCGAACAGGGGAAACGCGTGTGCCAAAAAAGACGCGCTAATCCAGAAACACGTACGCCAGGAGGAAGCAGGCGTACACGGTCCTGCGCAGCATAAAAGTGCACGCAAACAACAAACAAGCTCAGAAGCTATGATGAATATACCGTTCCTTGCAGCAGTGGTCGTGGGACGCCACAGGAGGAGGAGGATAGTCAGGCCCAGAATTTTTACACCCAGGACCAGCCTTTTTGGGATGCCTGATGACCAGGTGTATGGGAGGTACAGGTTTCCACTTCACATAATACTCGACCTGGTGAGTGAGTGGGAGGATGACCTCACATCACCCACCGTGTGCTCCCAAGCACTGAGCCCCTTGGAAAAGGTACTCAATGTACTGCGCTTCTTGGCCACTGGTTCATTTCAGCGGACAAGTGCCATAGTGGGGGGGGTGTCACAGGCCACGCAGTCACAGTGCCTACACCAGGTGTTGGCCATCATGACTGCACGCTCTTCAGTCCGCAGGCACGTATACCTGCCCAGAACACCTGCAGAAAGGCAGGCTGCCGTCCAGGATTTTTACGGGGTGGCACACTTCCCCAAAGTGCTAGGTGCCATTGATTGCACCCATGTGGCTCTACGTCCTCCCACGGCAACTGAGCACATCTATAGAAACCGCAAGCACTGGAATTCCATCAACGTGCAGGTAGTATGTGATGCCAAGAGAATCATCACCTCAGTATATGCCAACTATCCAGGGTCCCCCCATGACAGTTTCATTTTCAGAATGTCACCCTTAAACCGGGACCTAGAAGCTGGGCGGCATGGTGATACATGGCTGCTTGGTGAGTATAAATGCCTCTGCACATGCATGCATGTCAGATACTGAGTAATGTCACAACCTCACTAATGATACCTATCATCACCTCCCCAGGGGACAGTGCGTACCCTCTGAGCACCCACATGATGACGCCAATTCGGAACCCCACCACACCACCCGAGGTAAGATACAACACAGCCCATATTGCAACCCGGGGCATGGTGGAGCGCACATTCGGAGTGCTCAAGTCACGCTTTCGCTCCCTTGACCGCTCTGGTGGGCAGCTGTTATACGCTCCCCCAGTAGTGTGCAGGATCATAGTGGCAGCATGTGTCCTGCACAATGTTGCAACCCGCCGGAGCCTGGCGGTGGACATGGTGGTGCCCCCACATCCCCAACCACATGCACGGCCGCTGCGCATGGGAGGGGAAAGGGCACGTGGTGAGGCAGCCCGTACGCAGCTGGTGGCTAATTACGTCACCTAAAATCACACCCCTGTGGAGTGCACACAGCCCTGGCACATACCAGCTGACAATCAATGATGATGACATAAGGGAAAGTCAACTGTCACAACCATACAAGCCTGAGATTGGTCACCTGGAAGTGTTACATTGTGTGCATCCCTACCTACCAAAAGACAACCAATGGTGTGTCACAAAAAGATACACATTTATGCTGCATGAATGACTACCCCCTTGCAAAATACAACATGAAAATAGCGCCATGTCACCCAACCCCTCCCCACCTCCGCTACACAACACACCATGGCATGTCATGCAATGTGAAAGCAAACAAAGGAATGCACAACACATGGCACAAGTGTCACAAAGTGCACTGTCCCAAATGGAAACAGCAAATTAACAAGGGGGGTCCTGGGAGTCCCTCTGCCAGACATTAGTCCTGGTTACGAGAGACTTACCCAGAGTCTTTAGCTCACTATCTTTCACAGAGAAGAAATATCCCAAACATATCAGTCTTAGTCCTGCCCTGGGGCAGTCCACCACCGAAATGCTAGGCAATTCTCCCCTGAACAAGAGTAACAACAGAAACCCCAGTCACGTGTTTCGGTCTGGTAGGACCTCATCAGTAGGGTGGATCTGTGCCTCTCTAAGAATAGTGAGTAAGTGGTCCACGTCTGGATTCCCCTAGTAATTTAGGGTGAAACCCAAAGTTCCTTTAATATGCAAATTAACAAGGGGGGACCTAGGAGTCCCTCTGCCAGGCATTAGCCCTGGTTACGAGAGACTTACCCAGAGTCTTTAGCTCACTATCTTTCACAGAGAAGAAACATCCCAAACATATCAGTCTTTGTCCTGCCTTGGGGCAGTCCAGCACCGAAATGCTAGGCAATTCTCCCCTGAACAAGAGTACCAACAGAAACTCCAGACACGTGTTCCGGTCTGGTTGGACCTCATCAGTAGGGTGGATCTGTGCCTCTCTAAGAATAGTGAGCAAGGGGTCCACGTCTGGATTCCCCTAGTAACTTAGGGTGAAACCCAAAGTTACTTAAATATGCAAATTAACAAGGGGGGTCTGGGAGTCCTTCTGCCAGACAACCCGCACAGATCCATCAATAGGGTGGATCTGTGCCTCTCTAAGAATAGTGAGCAAGGGGTCCACGTCTGGATTCCCCTAGTAACTTAGGGTGAAAGGGGTCCAGTTGCTGTGTCCACCCCTGCTGGAACAGAAGACTCCTGACTGGGATACCATTGCTCCACAGCCCAGCCCCAGGACCCAGTTGCCCACCCACGCCTGCCTCGGGGGTCGCCATGTCGGGGCAAACACCATCTGAGACCACTGGCGACCCCCAGTCAGAGAGGCAGAGGGCCACCAGCTTCAGTGAGAAGGAAGTTGGTGTCCTGGTGGAGCATGTCCTGGGGCATTATGATGCCCTCTTCGGAACATCACGTGCCAACAAGGAAGGGCGGTCGAGTATCTGGGAGGACGCAGTGGTTGCCATCAACGTGGAGGGGGTGGCAACCCACCACATCAAGCACGTCAAGAAGCGCTGGGAGGACTTGTGGTCCAGGACCCTCTACAAGGCCTGGCGCCTCACCGAGGGGGCCGGGGCAGCATGAGCAACATCCAGATGAGGGTCCTGGAACACGTAGGCCCAGCGCTCCACACCCAGATCCTTCAGTCTGGAGTTGAGCGGTAAGTGGCCAAGCATTGCTGTGTGAGACAGGGCATGTTGCAGTGTGCTGGTAGTCTGATACTTGCCTCTATGTGTGACATAGGCCGTGTATGGATGTGTGTGTGCAGGGACATCATGGTCATGCATGTGAGACCAGTAATGTGTGAACCACATGGATGGTGCATGTGTTCCAATGCAGCATGGGGAGCTGTATGCGGAACACACACATGAAAGCATGCCAGTCTCTGTTCTTGGACATGGAGGGGGTGTGAGGGATGGGTGCTGCTGCCATGTTCATGTATGGTGCACATGTGTGTGTGTCTGAGAAGTGTGTGTGTCACTTTGAAACGCCATGGATGCATGACACATGTCCGTGATGATGTGTAGATTCACTCATGCAGTGCCGTCACCATTGTATCCACTGTGTCTATCCACTGTGTCTGTGGTGTACAAGCCATGATGCATGACCCTCCGGTGATGTGTGTGCATGGGATGAGTGTGAGCCATGATGCATGAAGGCAACATTTTGGTTAACAGAGGCCCTTGTACATCAATGCTGATGTTGATTGCAGGTACAGGGACTGTTTCTGCATGTGTGTTGCATGCATTCACCCATGTGTTGTGGAGGGACAGGATGGAAGTGACATTTGACAGTGCCACTCATGTGTTATTGCTTCCTGTCTAGGGGAATATTGTACTGTACCCTGATGCTTGTGTTCTATGTCTCCCTCTACGCAGCGTCAAGTGAAGAAGAGGGCGGAGACGGCGCTGTGGAGCCAAGCGGCGGGGATGCCTCCACCGGGCGGCGACGCAAGGCCCAGCCACCCTCCAAGGAATTGCCGTCATCCGGGAGCGAGGGAGCTGGTGCCGCTTCTGCCACTACGGCTGTAGCGGAAGGGCCAGGTAACCCCCCACAGGGGCTTGCAATGGCGGAAGACGGTGTGGAGACATCCAGGTTGGTGGTCTCCAAGAGGAGGAGGAGCCCGCTACTGAGCCGCACATGGGGCCTGGTGGGGGTAGTGCCACTGGTGCAAGTGGTGCAGTCCAGGGCCAGGGTCAGGAGGCAGCACAGGTCACCGCAGAGGGGCCTGTGCATGTCGCTGTCCTTGACCCTGTGACTGCACCACCATGCACCAGCAGGGATGCCCTGTCCCAGGCCTGTCTGCAGGTAGGGGGGAGTGCCATGTCATCTGGCTCTCCACTACCTGCGGATGAGGGGTCCCACGACCGTATGGGCTCCGTCCTGGTTGGTGTCGCATTCCGCACGCGTGACATTCGTGATGACGTGCGTGCTTCCTGGGCAGAGCACGCACGCCATCAGGAATAGCAGCGTCGCAATGTGGCACTATTGGGAGAGGCCCTGGTCGGTGGGTTCCTACATGTGTCACGCACTCTGGCGGACCTCTCCTCCTCTGTGGAGACTATGCGCCAGTCGTTCTCCCTGCCGTCTTCCGGCCCAGATTCCACAAGGGCCCCCTGTGGACCTGGCCTGACCAACACAGCCAGCTTGATGGAGATCCCATCCCTGCCAAAGTCGCGAGTCGGCGGTCCAGCAGTGGTGGACACCCCAACAACTGGAGATCAGCAGATCGAGGATGTCGATGGTGGGAGCAATGATGTCTCAGGGCCATCGACATCAGAGGGGCAGGCATCGGCCAGAGGGCAGGAGAACCCTGGAATGGGAGTGTCTTCCGTGTGGCTGCGGTTGGGCCAGCACATAGATGCGGAGCGTCGGCGGGCGGAAGAGGCGTGGCTCACCATGGTAAGGGCGGAGTTCTCCATGCGTCGGGCGTTGAGGCGGGCAGAGTGCCTCGAGGCAACTTGCAGGGAGTTGGAACAGGCCATGAGTGCATCCCTGCGAGACCTCTGGGCCAAGGCAGAGGCCCACCTCCGGGACATCGACATGGAGTTCGATGATGCCCTGGTCCAGGACATCACAGAGTGAGCCGAAGGACTTGCCCGCCGCCATTGTATATAGTTACATAGCGTTAGGTTTCCTTTGTTTTTCTTTTAATTTGGAGTTAGTGGACATTGCTCCATTTCGTGTGTATATAGTTTTTTCTTCATAGGACTTTTTGTAGGTTTCCTTTTCTTTGTGGATCATGGACCATTTGGACTTACATTGTATATAGTTGCAGACTTGTACATACTTTCTTTTTCTATATTCCCATGGATCAATGGTTATTTTTTATTTGGATTATATTTTTGTTATGGACATTGGCAATGGACCACTTTTTTATTCTACATGATTTTTCTTTTTTTTTTACTTCATTGGATTTACAATATTTTTTTTCTACATCGGTCATTGTACATTGATTTTCATTTTACTATTCCTCCAAGTCAGTTCTTTATGTTTTAATACATTTTTTATATCTTCTGAATTGGTGTTGTGTTCTGTAATTGGTTTTGTGCATGTCTCATTGAACATTTCCTCAGTCACGTGTTGCCACTGTGTGGCTACGTTGTGCATTCCTGCATGGGCATGGTGGTTCGTTTGGACTATCATGGCATGGGTAATTTGGGAGTGGGTTCTGTGGATGGTTGCATGCTTGGATTGGGGGGCAAGGGGGATTAGGGTTGGCTTTAGGGACATGGGTCTGTTTTGTTAGGACATGTTGTTTGTTGGGACATGAGTCAGGGCCTGCTGGCAGGTGCCCGTCAAGTCTGGCTAGGTGGGGGTGCTGGGGGACATGAGTCAGGGCCTGCTGGCAGGTGCCCGTCAATGCTGGGTGGGTGGGGGTGCTGGGGGACATGAGTCGGGGCCTGCTGGCAGGTGCCCATCAATGCTGGGGGGTGGGGGTGCTGGGGGACATGAGTTGGGGCCTGCTGGCAGGTGCCCATCAATGCTGGGTGGGTGGGGGTGCTGGGAGACATGAGTTGGTGATCACTAGTGGAAGGTGACATGTGGGCTGGCTGTGGGGTATGCCCATGGTGGATGGGCTGCCTGCGGGACATGACCAGGGGTGCAGGGTAGTCGCCTGTAGTGTGGGTTGCCTGCAGGGGCCGTGGAGGGGGTAGAGGGCACACCTGGGAGGACCCACACTGCTAATTCACGTGTGGGACTCTCCACGCACCCCACAGGATACACATACCTCGCTCTGACAGCGGAATCGGTGTGAAACTTCCCGCGCACCCCAGTAATACCCGTACCCCGCTCGCACAGGCCCAATCGCGTGTGAAACTTCCCGCGTACCCCAGTAATACACGTACCATGCTCGCACAGGGCAATTGCACGTGAAACTTCACGCGCACCCCAGTAATACACGTACCCTGCTCACACAGGCCCAATTGCGTGTGAAACTTCCTGCACACCCCAGTAATACATGTACTACGCTCACACAGGGCTAATCGCACATGAAACTTCCCGTGCACCCCAGTAATACACGTACCCTGCTCGCACAGGCACAATGACGTGTGAAACTTCCCGTGGCGCAGCCCAGTAATACACGTACCGCGCTCGCACAGGCCCAATCATGTGTGAAACTTCCCGCGCACCCCAGTAATACACGTACCACGTTCACACAGGGCCAATCGCACGTGAAATTCCTGCGCACCCCAGTAATACACGTACCCTGCTCGCACAGGCCCAATCGCGTGTGAAAATTCCCATGCACCCCAATAATACATGTACCCCGCTCGCACAGGCCCAATCGCATGTGAAACTTCCTGCGCACCCCAGTAATGCACGTACCCCGCTCGCACAGGGCCATTCGCGTGTGGAACCCCCCGCACACCCCAGCAATACACGTACCCTGCTTGCACAGGCCCAATCGCGTGTACAACTTCCTGCGCACCCCAGTAATACACGTACCCTGCTCGCACAGGCCCAATCGCATGTGAAACTTCCCACGGCACACCCCAGTAATACACGTACCCCGCTCGCACAGGCCCAATCGCGTGTGAAACTTCCCGCGCACCCCAGTAATACATGTACTACGCTCACACAGGGCCAATCGCACATGAAACTTCCCGTGCACCCCAGTAATACACGTACCCTGCTCGCACAGGCACAATGACGTGTGAAACTTCCCGTGGCGCAGCCCAGTAATACACGTACCGCGCTCGCACAGGCCCAATCATGTGTGAAACTTCCCGCGCACCCCAGTAATACACGTACCACGTTCACACAGGGCCAATCGCACGTGAAATTCCTGCGCACCCCAGTAATACACGTACCCTGCTCGCACAGGCCCAATCGCGTGTGAAAATTCCCATGCACCCCAATAATACATGTACCCCGCTCGCACAGGCCCAATCGCATGTGAAACTTCCTGCGCACCCCAGTAATGCACGTACCCCGCTCGCACAGGGCCATTCGCGTGTGGAACCCCCCGCACACCCCAGCAATACACGTACCCTGCTTGCACAGGCCCAATCGCGTGTACAACTTCCTGCGCACCCCAGTAATACACGTACCCTGCTCGCACAGGCCCAATCGCATGTGAAACTTCCCACGGCACACCCCAGTAATACACGTACCCCGCTCGCACAGGCCCAATCGCGTGTGAAACTTCCCGCGCACCCCAGTAATACACGTACCCTGCTCGCACAGGGCCAATCGTGTGTGAAACTTCCCGCGCACCCCAGTAATACACGTACCCCGCTCGCACAGGCCCAATCGTGTGTGGAACTCCCTGCACACCCCAGTAATACACGTACCCTGCTCGCACAGGCCCAATCCCGTGTGAAACTTCCCACGCACTCCAGTAATACACGTACCCCGCTCGCCCAGGCCAAATCGCGTGTGAAACTTCCTGCGCACCCCAGTAATACACGTACCCCACTCGCACAGGGCCAATCACTTGTGAAACTTCCTGCGCACCCCAGTAATACACATACCCGGCTCGCACAGGCCCAATCGCGTGTGGAACTCCCTGCACACCCCAGTAATACACGTACCCTGCTCGCACAGGCCCAATCGCGTGTGAAACTTCCCGTGCACCCCAGTAATACACGTACCCCGCTCACACAGGCCCAATCGCGTGTGAAACTTCCTGCGCACCCCAGTAACACACGTACCCCCTCGCACAGGGCCAATCACGTGTGAAACTTCCCGCGCACCCCAGTAATACACGCACCCCGCTCGCAAAAGCCCAATCGCGTGTGAAACTTAACCGCGCACCCCAGTAATATATGTACCCTGCTTGCACAGGCCCAATCATGTGTGAAACTTCCCACGCACCCCAGTAATACATGTTTCCCCGCTCGCACTGGGCCAATCGCGTGTGAAACTCCCCACGCAGCAGGGTACGTGTATTCGGAGGGGTGCGTGGGGAGTTTTACAGGCGTTTTCGTGGTTGGGGGCCTGTGCGCCATGTACGTGATTTGTGTGCTGTACATGGCGCACAGGGAGGGTTGGGGGTGTAACTGGCGCTGCTGCAGGGTCGCTGCGCCACTCTGCGCCACGGCTGGTAATGGATGTTAAAATCCATGATTACGCTGTGCGCGGAAATGGATTTTGGCGCACGCGGCTGGTGCAGACTGTCACATGGCACACTGTGCGCCAGCCGTGTGCGCCACTTGTGCGCTGAATTCTATGAATTATCCCCCAAATCTTTTCTCAAAAATATTAGATCTTCTTACCCACAAATCGATCTTTCCAATTTAGATAAAGATATTACACTTTCTGACATTACACAAGCTATTAAGGATTTGGTTAGAAATAAAGCCCCTGGCCCTGATGGTTTTTCAGCTTTTTTAAAAAAATGTCTTTCTCATTCTTTTTTTTTTATTTGTTATAGCTGGATTTAATCAACTTTTCAAATTTCAGAGAATAGAAATACAAATAATTATAAAGGAGAAAACTTTAAACATTCATTGATGCATTTAAACAAATTAAAACACGAATGTTTCACCCCATATGGAGATTACTCAATGAGTACAATTAACAAGTTCAGATTTCTTTTCTGCGTGTTTTCAATTGATTAACATGATCACCCATTGTCCCACATATTAAAACATCATTTCATTCGCTCAATTTTAACATGTTGATAAAATTCACCACTGCAATTTGGACTGGTTCATAAGAAGAGCATACTATGTAAGACCATTTTTGTTTATCATTCAACAAGCACACAAATTAACAGTATTTTGCAAAATGAATGGCTCTAGATGCAGGCAATGCCGGACAACATAATATTAAAAGTTGTAACGTCTCTTTAGCTTCATGATCTTTACAAAAGCGACAAAAATTACTGGTTTGCACCAACATTCTACGTGTAGCGAGTACATCCCTGGTAAGACACAAATTAAAGCATATTCGAAGATAACCCTAACGAAAAGCTGGAGACGGTGATCTTATCAGGTATGATTCTGTGACCCAACTCTTTTTCAGGGGGAATCCACAGAGGTCAGTGTTTTTATAGGTCAAATATATTCGTCTAGTTTCTATCCAGTCTAAACAATAGATTTTTGTTTTTGCTTTATCTGGATTAGAGAGTAGTAACTCAATGGTAGCATCAGTATTTGTCAGGGTTTTGTACACTTCTCTCAACCAAGGCTTTACAAAATAATGCTGTGTAGCAAACCAATATGAGGACAAAGTTCTCAGGATTGTATCTAACTGAGAAGATATAAGGCACTTACGAAACAGAGCACACATCCGCCAGTGATAAATTGCTTGAAACGATGTGATGCCAAATTCATAGCGGATCCAAGTAATAGGAGTGCCCTCTGGTAAATGCAAGATGGCTCTCCAAAATGTTGCTTCCATCTTATCAAGAGTTGCTGACCATACCTATGCAGAATGAGTTCAGATTGTGATATTGCGGTAGTCAATTTACGATCAATATACTCCACTTGGCCTTTTGCCCTCAGAGTGCCTTCAAAGATCATGCCCAAGTATGTATACTGAGGCACAATCAACAATTTCGTATTGTTGATTGTCCAAGTATAATTATTACAAGATCATTTAGACAAAAGATATGAGACAATTTGTGTCTTGCTTGTGTTAATTTTTAGTTCATTTGCTTGAACATAATCATTAAATGCTGAGAGCAAATTTTGCAAGCCTACTGGTGTTTTGGATATAAGTGCCAGATCATCGGCATACATCAGCGATTTAATTGATACCCCGTTGAGAATAGGTGAATCTGATTGTACAGATGTAAAGGAGTTATTGACGTCATGTATAAAGTAGTTAAAAATCGATGAGGCCAACATACATCCTTGTTTTAGTCCTCTATAAATTGGTATGGGTGCTGTAAGTGTCTGTCAAGGGATAGGTGGATAGAGATCTCTGAGTGGAATGCCTGGATGATGTCAATCAAAGTGGCCAGGCAGTGGTCTCTATTTAGCTTAGCCAATAGTAATATTCTCGAAATGGAATCAAAAGCGGAGTTGAGATCCACAAATACAAAAAACACTGACCACTGACTGCTTAGTCATCTGACATTGGGTTTTGATTGCATTGAGACACAAGAAATTTACATGAGTGCCCATACCTGCAACAAAACCTGTTTTCTGGGGGTCACGCAGTTGTTTTGTTAAGGTCCATGCGTTCAAATCACGCAGAATTAATTTAGCGAAAATCTTCCCTGGAGCGTCCAAAAGCACTATTGGGTGGTAATTCTGTGGTAATGTGTGATCACCCTTTTTAAAAATTGGGACAATCAAGGAAGTTTTCCATGAAACAGGAAGACTGCGAGATTTTAATACTTCCATAAAAATGTTATAAAGGATGTGCAACCATTGATACGAATGTGTTTTAAACATCAGATTATTGAGAGTGTGAGGTCCTGCAGCGCAAGAGGAACTGGCTTGGATAATTAGATCTTGCATTAAACTCTGAGAGCAGTCAACTTACCAACCACAAGTCGATTGTTGCATGTACCGCATCTCCTGGTAATTTTGATCTGCGTAGATATGAGAAAAAAACAAGCTCCATTGTTGTTCTTGGACCCCGTTTAATTGGGCATCTGGTTGCAAATGGAGTGAATGATTATTTAGCAACTGCCATGGCTCATCCGAGTTTTTATTATTCAAGGCATGTAACATTAGCTCACTATCCTTCTGAAATGACAATGCCTTCCTTGACTTCGTCCAGTTTTTATATTTGCATTTTAAAGAACGCATCGCAGAACCACAGTGGACCCCAAGATTGTGAAGGATCACCTTTTTTTCCTTCTGAAAATCAGCCCGTTTAGCTTTAACCTCCGGATCAAAAACACGTAAGTGCTTAATGTTACCAGAGCCCGGACATAATATTGTGTTTCTGAACGGAAGCAGTAAATCAGGATAGCAAAAAGGCTGAGCAGAACCAATATTTTCAGTAACAGTTCTCTCTAGGGCTACCAACGCATTCCCAGAGCATCGAAAGCGTGTCCTCACATTATTGATTATTAATTGCGACTGCATATGTTGCTTAATATTTGTATTAATTGATAATTTAATTATAAGAAATAAGGGGGCTGATTCATGGAATTATTTGCACCGGAAAAACTGAGATTTGTGCGCCATTCTGCCCGCAAATCCCTGTTTAACAAATGGGGATTTGCGGGCAGAATGGCGCACAAATCTCTGTTTTTCGCCGCAAAAATTCCATGAATCAGCACCAAGATGTTATGGTCACTCTGAGATGTTGTAATAATTTTAAATATTTCTATTTTTGAATACAAATATGCATCGACATAAATATAATCAATGATGCTCTGCGCATGGCCTCAGTGCCATGTGGGCTGGGACGGTACGTCTCCACTCACAGAACCATTTACTAGCACAAAATTACGGTCAGACATAAAAGAGATCCATCTTTGTACTTCTCTACATGGAGAATGTTGAAGTATGTTTGAAACAGTCTAAATTAAGGTCACCAACCAACAAAGTATGTGTTCCACCCTTCTCTAATAACACTAAATCCAACAATTGTGTTAATCCTTCATAAAACTCATCATCCACAATAGCAGCTGGGTTTCGGTATACATTTAGTAAAGCTATCTGCTGCTCGGCCCCAGTGATTCTAACCAGTTGGATGTGAGCTTTTACAGCATCCCATTTCTTAACTTAAAGACCTGAGCTACAGCTTACTGCAACTAAAAGACCAGAAGAGGGTCTTCCCTTGGACCCTGATATTGCTGGTAAGAGACAAACCTCAAAATTGTCCCAAATAGGCATATCTGTAAGCCATGTTTTTGCATTGCAATTATCTGAAAAGAAGATAGTAGCTGTGTAATCGAGGATTGCAAATAGGAATGCCCTCTAGTATTCCTACTAGCAATAGCAAGCGCTATAGGTCTACACTTATTTAATGGTTAGTTTGAAAAATCCTGTGAGGAAGACACATTTGTATAAACATTTCTCAATGAATTTCCCATATATATATATATATACTCGGTTGAAATGCAACCTTCTTGGTTTCCACCGTGACTCTATCACGGTCTTGAGCCACTAAAAACCCCATGTCAAAGAGTTTCAGCTTCACTCTCCAAATAGAATTAAGAACTACTGTGGAAGGTATCCACAGTCGCACTATAGACCAGTCAGAGTCAGAGAGGAATTCCACCTGTTGAATTCACGTGAGGATATGTCTTCAAGATCGGGGACAGCTCTAAGAATGTTGAGAACACATTGCCTATTCAAATCATAGGCTGGAAATTGACCCTCTCTGCACTTCAAAATAAATGAGTGACACGAGACATCCTTTGTTTTTGTTTGCTGCTTCAGGATCTGAAAGTTGGAAGGAGTTTGTGGACCCCCTTGACATGCCGCATCCGAGCCCTTTAGCCTCTTCAAGTTAGACCACACATGATCAATAGAAGATTCTTGCTCATACATGTTGCTACTTTGCCCCATCGTTCTTATGGGACGCAGTTGTTTAGGTGGCTGCCATAGATGCGCTATTTCCATGTTTCTAATGGGGAGAGTATTGGGTAATTGGGGTACTGTGCTACATGATGGGAACATACTAGAGCGTTCACTGACCACTGGTGTATCAATTTGATTAGTAGGAGGCAACGATCGTAGGCTTAGATACTCATCAACTGCTTTTTTTATGTGGTCCATCGGCAAGCTATTTACAGGATTAGCCTTTGGAACCACACACAGGGGAAAGTTGTTTGTTTGACCGGGAACTACCTTCTCAACAGTATTCTGGTTGTTCATAACGCCACTAACAGAGTTCTCAATTTCTTGTACTAAATCGTTTAGTCGAGGATAAGATGCAGGGGTGTTTATACCAATTTTCTAACCAAGCGAAGGAGCCGACACCTCATCCAAGTATATGACTGGCCCTGTTCGCTTTCTCCCATCATTGAAGGGACAATTTGTGGCTGGTTTACACTCTTTTTATTTACATTCGGGATCAGATTCATTGTTCGAAAAAAGGAACTGACTCAGTTTTTCGAGTATCCGATCATGGGCATTTTCTTAGTATTTTTTGTACACATATGTGGTCCTTTAGGCATCTCTTTATTGGGGCAGATGTTACGCTGGTGGGGAAAGGACCTCTCATGCTCCGAAAGGTCACCAGAAATCACAATAGGCAATGAATTGATAGTTTCTCTATTTGTCGTATCTGCCTCCTTCTAAGGTGTGTTTGAACAGGTCTCTTCAACTATCGGGCGAATTACCTTCTCAAATGTTGGAAGAATTGCAATGGGATTCTTTCTACTCCCCATGTTGGATCTTGATAAATCTATTATGTCAGCATGTAATAAAGGAATATTGGATTCATTTCTATTGGGCAGCATACTCCTTTCTATGAATGGTTTTAGCCAGGTAAGCAATTGATCAGTTTTAGCAGACTGTTTATCCACCTTACCATCTAGCACTTAAAATAATTTAATAAGGCTTAATAAGGTGGTATTTATTGCAGAAAGACCCAACTCTAGAGGAGGAGCAGCAGGCTTGGAATTTTCAACATGAATATTCCTACAGGGTCTCGGGGTAGGATGTACAAAGGAAAGTGAGCGTGCTACACTCAATGAATGATTAGACTGGTGGCCTTTCTGCAATGTTTGGTCGCTATAGATAGAAATTGGCGACTCACATTGACTTGCGTAAATTGAAATATTCATGTAACCATTACTCTAGTCCTCCTTACTCACTGTGGAGTGAGCACGCGGTGACAAGGACAGATTTTTAACAGGAGTGACCCTGTGTTCTGTGGTTTGTAACATAGTATGGTCTGGCAAAGGATGGGCTGTAGACTGAATTCTAGACTGTGCAGGGCCATGCGAATCACCAATCGGTAAAGCATTCCCACTGCTAGTTCTAGGACAGGAATTGGTAGGAGTCAGAAAGATAGATTTACAAGAGATTTGCGACCGTACTGGTGGTATTAGTCTTGGTCTTAAACCTAAATGGTCTGGCATATTCGATCTGAGAGAGTATAGCGCAGAGAGCATGCACTATCCAATCTTAGACTGACAAACATTTCCCAATCACAACACAATCAACACCACAAATTGAAAAATATAAAACTGTAAAACACAAAACTAACATTAAATAAAACCAAACATCAAAATAACATAAAAGTAAGAAAAAGTAAGAAAAAACTGTGCTCCGCTCCGTGCTCCACGCTTCAAGCGTCAAGGCGGACAAGCAGTACTTAAAAAGTGGTACTTGCTAAGCTGGAGCGCACACACAGGAGAAAGAGATTTGTGAATATGTAGTCACGTTGGGAGTGACTAGTGAAAGGAGGTGTGGCCACAACAAACACACTGGATAACGCATGAAACAAACAAAACAAAAGCAGCACCAAAAGCGGCACCAAACGTCACCAAAAGTCACCAAAGGCAGTTTGCTTAGAGAAAGTTCCTTGGAATTGGCAGGTGTTCACCTTCACCAGCGGCTGAATTCAAGTCCACAGCAATGTTCGTAGCACGTAGCAGTATCAGAGCTCCAAGCAGACAAGCGATACTTAAAAAGCGGTACTTGCTAAGCTGGAGCACCCTCATTCTCTAGCTCCTATACTTATGTCTTTGTTCTCTTACTTTGTTTCTCTTAAATCTTCTTCAGGTTATTTCTCTGAAGCTCTACTTATACTATTCCCTAAACCAGATAAAGACCCCTCATGCCCTAGTAACCACCGTCCTATATCCTTCATCAACGTAGAATGTAAAGTTTTTGCCAAAATTGTAGCCAGTAGAGTCCTCCCTACCTGCCATGATCATAGCGGATCAAGTGAGATATGTTAAAGGCTGTAATATCTCCTCTAATAATAGACTATTTTTAGATGTTATTCATGTCGTGTCCAAGGACAAAAAGGACAGACAGGGGTATGCGGCCATTGCTCTTGATGTACAAAAAGCATTTGACCGTGTCAGTTGGGACTTTATGTTTCAACCTCTCCACTGGCAAGGCTGCGGTGACAAATGTATTTCCTTGGTTAAATTGCTCTATTCTTGTCCCAAATCATCTATCTGTATGAATGGCCAATCCTCCTCCTTCTTCCTTCTAATTAGAGGAACTAGGCAAGGTTTCCCCCTTTCCCCGATCGTATATATACTTGCACTAGAACCCTAACTTGAACTAATTAGATCTGATAGAGACCTACCTAGAATTGCTCGAGCTTCGACACACTGTAAATTTGCTGCTTATGATGATGATGTACTTATTTTTATCAAAAAATCCTAAACTTCACCTGTCCCATCTCCTCAATATACTTCACCAATACAGCCTTGTTTCTGGGTATAAACTTAACAAAGAAAAATCTAAAATATATATATTTTCAACCCCTACTGTCTTAAGCATGAGCTGGAATCTTTTGGGTAAAAATGGTGCAAATTCCGCTCCTACCATACAAACTCAATCTGCAAATACTACTTAATAAACTTAAAAATCTTACGTCCAAATGGTCTCCCCTATACCTATCTTGGTGGGGCAGACTTGACACAATAAAAATGATGCTCTCCCCTATTATTCTTTATTATCTTCAACTTCTCCGGTTTTGCTCCCTCTTTCTTTTTTCAAACCTATCTACTCAGTATTGATTAATTTCTTATGGGGCATAGGCAAATGTACAAGAATTCCAATTGCCAAATTAAAGGCCTCGTATGATAAGGGTGGAGTCAAGTTCCCTTACTTTAAACTTTACCACAGAGCATTTCTTGTAAAACAATCCTGTTGTTGGTTTAACACTTCCCTTAGATCTGATATCCCGTCTTGGTCTAAACTGGAGGAAAATGTGGTCTATCCTTATGATCCAGCAGATCTTATTTATCGCTACAACTACTCCTCTTTGGCTATATCTGAACCAACCAAAGCTACTACTGCAGCTTTAAAGATTTTCCTTTTTCCCCATAATATAAATGTTAACAAAGACTTGTCCCCCTTGCTTTGGCATAATAAAAACATCACCATTTACCACAGAACTGTGAATCGTAAATCATGGCTTAAAAAAGGTATTAGATTTATTCAACAAATCATCAAAGGCCCCAACATTCTACACTTTCAGCAGTTGAGAAGCTTATTTTCTATTCCCAATACAGATTTCAACATTTACAACAAATTGGGTAATGCTTGTCTCGATTTTCCTCAACACTTTTCTAACAATATCCTATCACCGGACGCCCTCAGAATGCTGCAATTAACCATATCACACACCCTTAGTGCTTCTAACATTTATACAGCTCTCAACACTAAAACTATAGCTCAGTCTGTTTGTCAATCATGGGAAAGGGATTCAGGCCTTGACCTTGATGAACACATATGGTCCTCAATCTTTTCCAGAATGAAAAAAATTTCAGTTTCTGCAAACATCACGCAACACTTTCTATTTTTTATTCATAGTACATGTATTACTCCCGCTAAACTTTCCAAGTCTAAGAATGGTTTAAAGAATGAATGCTGGTCTTGTGGATACGCCCGGCCTCGTATGAGCATATGTTTTTTAACTGTCCTTTTGTTTTTACATTCGGACAATCTGTCTGGAAATACCTCAAACTAATCTTTAAGACTAATGTTCCACTTTCCCTTTTGAATATTGTCTTAAGTAGTCTTGCTATTAATTGTAACAACATGCAAACCTCTAGAGATAAACTTTATTATTTATTTATAATCATAGCTCTCAAACTCATAACTGCTAATTGGAAAAACTCTCATTCCCTAAGTAGTAGAGGCAGTAACATCTGTCACATACAGAGAATGGAACATTGTATGTCTAAACTGCAAGACTCTTTTCCCAAATATAACGCTAAATGGTCATTTTTGTATTCAATATTTAGACAGTTTTAATGCTTCTACACACGGCTCATGAATGTATTGGTATTCATGACCTCATATCATCTACTTTATCCCTGCGGTCGCAATGTTATTTCAAGTATATCGGTGTGTTCACTTCATCCCCTCCCATCTTACCCTTTGTTCTCTCATTTGTCTCCCCTGTATATGTCACCCCCAAGTCAGTGATTTTGTAAATTCTCTAGTGCTTATATAGCAGATTATAATCTACCTTATTCTGATACACATTGTTAATATTTCTAATAGTCATTATTACCGATGTTTGGTAATCCTCCTGCTTATTGATGACTAGCTCATCAGTTGTCAATTTATTTGTCTGTTGTTATTCATGCTGTTATTATTCTAATAAAAATTATTTAAAAAAAAAATGTTATCACGGAAGAATAATTGTACTGGTCTAACGCTCTGGACCATCAAGTTTACTTATCACATCAATATGTATATCGTTTGACCACTGGGTTTTTACCTTTTATAGATTTATGAAATTAATAGTTTGGGGATGCTGTATTATTCACAGTGCTGAATCCAAACTGGATTCTTCAACACCTAAGGAGTGGTTCACTTAAAAGAAGCGACTTTGCAAATCTGACCTCTTGGATTAATAAAATAGAGTTTGCCCTGAAGAAGACAGTCTGTGCATCTTGTGTAATTGATCAATGTCGAAATTAGCTAGCTAGAGTCCTTAAATAATTATTTAAAATACTAGGCTGTATGTCTCAGACTTTTGTTTTGATATTTTATGATTTGTTATGTTATGCCAATAAAATCATTGGTGTGTTTTGTATTCTTGTTTGTGTAATTGTGCGTTTTACTGTTGTATGTACACACCTTGGTGCGATAGAAGTCATGGGCATTGGCATTTTTAATTGGGACCTTTTGGACACTTTACACTGTATGCACTTTATCTTTTTCACCACATTTTATTGTGACGCTTATCGTTTTTAAACATATTGTAAAATCAAAAGTATATATATATATATATATATATATATATATATATATATATATATATATATATATATATATATTCAGAGAAAAAAACTTTGTTAAAGGGGCGTTATGGTTCCAAGTAAAACCGAAAAACCCCTGAAATTCGCCAGTTATGGTAAACTAAGCAACCATAACTCGCACCACCACCGTGCACTGCTAAGACTAACACCCAGGACATCAAAGATGACATCACAAATGTCATTGATGACATCACTGATGACATCACATGTGTATTTACTTTTCATGAAATGTGTGTACAAGGGATCCTTACTATAATGTTGATAAAAATTTGTCAAGGATCATTGCACTAAGGGGCCGATTCATGGAACAAACGTGCGCCGAAAATCCATGCGCAAGCAGGCGCAAGGGAGCGCAAGCGTGAGAAAAGCAGCGCACGCGCATGCGTGCAATTAAAGGAAGACGCTGCACGTGTTTCCCGCTGTCCGTGCGCCCAATCCAGCCATGGCGCACGCAGGCATCCACGGCGTGCGCTACGCGCACAGCAAAAGTGCACATAGCGCGGCGCACACAACCAAAGTGGGCGGAACAGTGGGCGTAACACGCGGAATGGGGAACAACGCGTGAAAAAGAAGGCGTAACTGGGGAAGTACTGCAGGGAACTACACGGAACGCCCACACGCACGCGAACAACCCGTATTCATGGATCCGAATACGGGAAACCCGCGCACGGCAAAAGACGCGCACAGGCGTCAACGCGTCCGCCACACGAAGGCAGGCGGAAGCGTCCCTGCGCACAGTATAAAAGTGCGCGCAAACAACAAACGCGTATATACAGCTACGATGAATGCCCCATTTGTCGCAGCACTGATCGTGGGACACCGCAGGAGGAGGAAAATAGCCAGGGCACGCATTTTTGCACCACGGACAAGCCTTTTTGGGATGCCTGACGACCAGGTCTATGGCAATTATAGGTTTCCACCCGATATCGTCCTAGACCTGGTCAGGGAGTGGGAAGATGACCTTACATCCCCCACCCTTTGCTCCCAAGAATTGAGCTCTTGGAGAAGCTGCTCAATGTCCTGCATTTTTTGGCCACTGGGTCATTTCAGCGGACCACTGCCATAGTGGGGGGGGTCTCACAGACCACGCAGTCACGCTGCCTACACCAGGTACTGGCAATCATGACAGCTCGCCCCTCAGTCCGCAGGCACATATACATGCCCAGAACACCCGCAGAAAGGCAGGCCGTTGTCCTGGATTTTTTCAGGGTGGCACACTTCCCCAAAGTGCTTGGTGCCATAGATTGCACCCATGTGGCCCTACGTCCACCTAGGGCCACTGAGCACATCTACCGAAACCGCAAGCACTGGCATTCCATCAATGTACAGGTGGTATGCGATGCAAAGGGAATCATCACCTCTGTCTATGCAAACTACCCTGGCTCCACCCATGACAGTTTCATATACAGAATGTCTGCCCTGAGCCGGGCCCTGGAAGCTGGGCAGCATGGCGACACATGGCTCCTAGGTCAGTACAAATGCCCTTGTACATGCATGCAAGTCACACACAGACAAATATCCAAACCCTAATAATATCAACTATTATCACCTCCCCAGGGGACAGTGCCTACCCTCTGAGCAACCACATGATGATGCCAATCCGGAACCCCACCACACCACCCCAGGTAAGATACAACGCCGCCCATATTGCAACCAGGGCCATAGTGGAGCGCACATTCGGAGTGCTCAAGTCACGTTTCCGCTCCCTTGACCGCTCTGGCGGGCAACTACTCTATGCACTACCAGTAGTGTGCAGGATCATTGTGGCAGCATGTGTCCTGCACAATGTTGCAACACGGCAGGGCGTCCCGGTGGACATGGTGGTGCCCCCACATCCCCAACCACAGGCACAGGCGCTGCCCAGGGGAGGGGACAGGGCACGTGGCGAGGAAGCCCGGACCCAGCTTGTGGCCACATTTTTCACCTAAACTCCCACCCCTGCGGAGTGCACACAGGCCTGGCACATACCAGGTGACAATCGATGATGACAAAGAGACAGTCAACTGTCACAACCCTACCACCCTGAGATAGTTGCCATGGAAGTGCCACATCGTCTGCATCCCTAGCTACTTAAACACAAGCTATCCCGTGTGACCAAAAGGCACACATATGACATATGACATGATATGGCCTATACACAAGTATTTCAAGGTGCGATGAGGCAGGGAGCGGGGAACAAGGGAAGACAGACAACGGTACTACTAGGCCAGGTGTCATTTAGATTGTGCAAGTGCAGGGGTAGGGGGAAGGGAAAAGTACGAGGGGAAGGGGGGGGAGTGCAGTACAGGGGAAGTAGACCAAAAAAAGAATACATAGGTCGGCTCGTGGCAACTGCAAAGGTAAGTGCAGACAAGTGCTGGGAAGGGTGGGCTGTAGGGATAGACAGACAGTACCGCAGTGCAAGGGTTGCCAGGGAGGCAGTGCAAGTGGAGAGTGGCTGGCCCAGGGACCGAGGTCGGTGAGAGAGGCCCAGTTGCAGCTCCAGTGCAGTTCCAGTGAAGAATTCCGCAAGGGAGAGGCAGAGAGAAAGCAGAAGCAAAGAGGAAGGTCTTGAGGTGCTTCCAGAACTGGAGATGGTTCCCCTCAAGTTCAAGTGAGGCAGGAAGGCTGTTCCAGAGGGAGGGCCCTGCCGTGGAGAGAGATCTACCCCCAGCTAGTTGCTCTGAGAAGCGGATGACCCTGACATGCAAGGTGTGCATCACACACACCTGCAAAACAGGCCATGGCCATCACTGTCATGTCACTCAAACCCTCCCAAACCACAACATGACATGGCAAGCAATACCCATACACCAACACAGTAACAATAAGGTACACATTGCCATGTCCTAAATGTACAGTGGCATCAGACAATGATGCCTGACCCGGAATCAGTTGAAATGACAGACCAACAAAATCTACCACCGAAAATAAGTCATTTCCAAATGCATCACAAGAGTTGTAGATGTAACATAACAATGAATGCTTGTCTACATGCACATTGTGCATTGCAAAATCAACACTGCAGCTCATGTGTGCCGTGTCCTACTCCTGCAACACACTGCTCAGCGCACAGCACAGTGAACAGCCATTGTGTGTGATGCACACCCTGAGCATCACATCTAAGTGACAGACCACATAAAACAGCAAATTAGGCATGTACAGGATCCATAATCGGTCACAGAACATGTGCTGCAGGGACACAGTGGGCACCAGAAGGCAAACAGTGTACACGTGGATATGCAAGGGTGGGAGTACATTTAGTGCATCAGAGTGCAAGTGTGTGGTTCTGCAAGGACATGCACTCCACATATGCATGTGCACTCAAGTGACCATTAGTGTTCTCTACACATCACATGTGAACATTCACCGTATGTACACCCGAGCATGTCAAACCACAACTATCCCCTCACACCTGAAAGGGAAACACAACACATGAACAGACATTGATCAGCAGAACACAACATGTACATAGGATACCACCATTACAATGTCAGAGTTCCCATCACACTGCAGGGCAAGGCAACTATCAACAACAACCCCCCCTCCCTCACAAATGACCATCACCCACTGAACAACTGCACCTGGGTCATGGAGCCTTCAAACCTCAATTCCACCTGGCCACAGGATCACCTTTAGCCTTCGTCACCATCTCCCACCTTGTGTGTAAAAAGGTGCCTGCACCCTCATAATCCACACTCATGTCCAAAATCACAAAATCCAAGCCAGATAAATGTACCAGAACACCCTCCAGTAGATGACTTGACGTAGCAGTACCTCACAAAGGCCAAGTACTAACACAATGATGCAACAACCAAGGTAGCACGGTAAAACAATGTCACAACAGGATGTGAAACATGTGTGGTACATGACATAGGATGATGCACCATGAACGGATGTGTACTGTCACAGGTCCCCTGTACAGGCGCGGGAGTGTCACAAAACAACCACCCCCACCATGTCCCGGGTGCCTGCAAGGTCAAACTCACACAGGCCCATGAGACCCTGGTGGGGAAGGAGGTTCAGGGATATGCAGTCGGGACAGGTGTTGACACACTGGATGACTGGAATGAGTGGCAGGAGAGGGGAGGAGGAATGACACATGAAACTAGGGAATGCACGAAAATGTACTACCTGCATGAACACATACACAATCCAAACAAACTTGGACATCATTGTCATGGCCTTCTGTAGTCCAGGCTCAGGAGTGGTACGAACCAACCACCCCCTCTAGGGTTTTAGCGCCTGCAGGTTCGGGGCTTACACAGGCATCCGCAACCCCAGCGGGGAAAGAGGGTCAAGGAATGTTGCTTGGATAGGTACGGGAAGCAGGAACACCGGGTAGAGGGTACAGGGTTCAAAATTGCATAGGATTACGGTTGATTATGGAGAAAAAACATACCAAATTGAACCACACATACATCCATGCATTAGTACACTCCCCAGCAAGCCTATGCAGAGCAGTTTGAAAGAAAAACAACAAGACACTTAACTCTGGTTTTGAGTGCTGGCCTCCTGCCTGCGCATTCTCAGGTCCGGTTACAGGAGCACTGCAATGCTGCAAAGAGAGCCACAGTCAACAACCTGTATGTGCCAATTACACAAAAACACAACACCAAACATGCCCCATAGCAACAAACTACTCTACAAACAGGCAATCTGGTGTAGATGCTTCATACCCATATGTAACATCACCCCTGTGACGAGTCATACACAGTCAATGCAGTAAGTCAGCCGCCGGTGGGTGCGTGGCAAATGGAACACCAATGTGTCACAATTCACACAACATGCAATGTTCCCTGGGTAAGCAGACAGACCCATATAGCAAGCCATGACTTCTGAGCAAGTTGCGTACCACCATGACCGAAACAAAGTTGGCAGTGCATTTATCATAAAGTACATGGAAAAGACATGCACTGCACCCGAGTATGTCCCTTGCTGTATGTCCCTGTGAGCTGCCCCTTTCCATGTCTCAGAAGGCTACATGGTTGATACAAGTGCCTCAATGGACCTTGGTGTACCGGAGGGTATGTGCCACTGCCCCTGCATGTGTCCCAGACAATCTTACTATCAACAGCCATCAGTCCACCAACACATCTGAGCTGCATTGTGTGCTTCAACACCAATATTCGTCTAAGCTCACCCTCAGTGCTGTGACTAAGCCTGCATGTGCAACTCGCCTGGTGCAAGCTTTGCTGTGTCGTGGCCCCCCTGTGCTGATCACCTTGCCTGGAGTTCCTTGGAACATGTCAGCAGTTCGAGGATGTGGGTCTGCAATCCCTGTGCCTCTGCTTGTGCACACATGTGCATGTGGGCACCAACAAACGTGTCCAGAATTCCGTCGTCCAATGGGCCATGTCTGCTGGCAAAGGTGCTCTGGAGGCTCATCCCCCTGCAGAAAGGGCATGAAACACATGATTAATGCTTCAAAGTCATCTGTGTGTGTCTCATCAGGCATCTCATTACTTGACCATGTCAGAGAGTCACATCACAAATCACACCATCAGTCCGTCTTTCACAGCCAAAGTGTGGAACACTATCTACACCATGAATTGCAACAAGCACGTGTACAGTAAAGATATGAAACATACTACACAATGCATAGAAATTAATGTACACATTAATCATGACACATGCCATCTAGCAAAAGCTGAACAGTGGACAATAACACCAAAATCATCCCCACTAGAGGTGTCAACACAAGTCACACAGCACCAGACATGCCACAGATATGACAGTCCAAAGCCCTTGTGTAAAATTCTGTAACAACGAACCATCCTTGAGAGCCCATGGATAAGGGAGGCAGGAGTGGCATATGTGAGTCAAGGACCCCAAGCAGCAAACACATACACAAGACAAGCCTGAAGGGCCCAGCTGGAACAGACAGTGGATGCCTTCAAAAGCCACAAAGCACCGCACCGTCACATGAAAGCAATTTTAAACTAAATCAACTATTAACTAATTACACTAACAATGGAAAACCTACATTACCTAATTAAACTAACTATCAAACAGAAACTTAACTAACTAAACTAAAAGAAAAATCAAAAATAGATACATACGACCCGGGGGGAGGGGAGGCACCCAGGAGGGGGGAGGTACAGGGTGCTGCTCAACATCCACATGCGATGATGCTGAGCCAAAAAAAAAACCTCCATGGGCTCAACGCCTGCACAGCCCGACCTATGTGGGAGATAGATGGACGTCCGAGTCTGGCTCATCCTGGAAAGGAGGACGTGGCACAGTAGCCTGGCCACGCCTAGCCACAGCTTTCCCCTCGTCGGCAGCAATTCTGCCGGATGGGTGAGCCTGGTACTGTGTGGCGATGTGACGTAGGTCTGCATGCAGAACCTCACGTGATACACATGCTTCCTCTTGCAAGGTAGCACGTGTAACACAGAGTTCCTCCTGCAAGGCCTGGCTGGACAACCGCTGCACCTCTCGGCAAGCCTGTAGCTCAGCCGAGATGGTTCGCTCAAGCTGTGCAAACCTCTCCTCTGCCTGCTGCCTCTGGGGCATCATAAGGACACCCAGAGTGGATCTGAGGGAAGCATACTCCTCCCTCAGGACATCCATGTGCGCCTCTGCGTGAGCAGCAATTGCTTGACGCAGAGACGACATTTCAGCCTGGCGTGCCCTGTCTGAGGCCGCCATGCCCAGCCTGAGCGAGCGGGCCGTGGACCGTGCCGCCTGCTGCTGGAGAAGCACCGGCCTAGCAGGGGGGAGCACAGATCGGGCCACACGCTCCATGCTCTCAGCGATGTTCTCCATTGCTGCCCCCTGCCGTTCGGAATTGGCAGTCATGTCTTGCTCCCACTCAGTATACTGCGGTTGCGCGCGGCGACCACGTTGCCGGGCTTGACCCCTGCGGGACCCAAGGACCGGGGGTCCTCGCTGTGTTGGCACCGCCTGCGGCTGCACAACTACATGCCCCCGTCGACGTGATGTCCCAGGCACATCAGTGACTGGTGTGGAGGGTGACCCTGCGTCCCGATCCACCACGGGCGGAGGAACCAAGACTGTCTGATTCCTCAGTGCAGGGGTCGCAGACAGAGGAGTGTCCACATCAGAATCACTCACCCCTGACACATGGACTTGATGCTCATCCAACTCAACATGGACGTCAGAGTCATCATCAAGGCTGGACTCATAGGCAGCCAGAGACAAGATGGACTGCAGCACTTGGGGGTTTTCGTGGCCTACCACCCCACGACCCCCACTAATGCCGGGTTGATGTGGTGTTACCAACCCTGTGTCTGGCATGACAACACCATCCTCCGCCTCCATTGCGTCATCACCTGAAAAATAGAGAGAAAAAAGGTCACTACACATGTCAGAAGCACACAACACACACACACACCGACAGCAAACGCATCCGGCAGACATGTGACACACAACATATAACCTGGCATGCATGCTGGGTCAACTTTGAATAGCTTCTGTGATCAGACCTGTTGAAAGGTGGCAGTTTCCATGGAAGTGGGTCTATGCAGTGCAGAAAATGTGTACGCCACTCACTACCTACATGTAAAAGGACTCCATGGTGTGTGCCAGGAAATGTGAAGGCAGTGCAATGTCAAATTCAGACATCACGTGCATTGTGCATTCAATGTGTACCATATCTAGAAGCCAAGCACCCCTCCACCCCAGTACCAAAGCAGGGATGCCTAGCATGGTATCAAAAGGCTGACCATACACCTGTGTATTGACAAGCAGTGTTGACTGGCATCAACAGCTTAATGTGATTCAAGTGACAACACTGCAAATGATGCTGGGACAGTAGGCAGGACACATGATGAAAACTCTGGAGGCCGCCCACGTGTGAAGAAGACACAACAAGACTTGGACAGAGTCATTGGCCATTGAACAGGCTGAGGCCTGTGAGCCACACAGATAGTCAGAGCCTAAACATGTGTGCAACGCAGGACTGAGCCACAGTTGACATGGGAAGGCTGATGAGATGGCAGGCAATGTATGTAACCAAGGACTTGTATTACAGTGATCATCCAGTCAAGGACACATAGGGGCATGCGTGCAATGCACATGGAGCATGAATGGGCACTCATGTCCCTGCGGGACATCTGACCCATGCACAGTACAAGTGAGATACCCTGCATCGAGTACTAAGGCTGTACCACACGGCATATGTCTGGCAGATTCTACGCTGGAAGTTAGCATCTACACAGGACACATGAACAAGAAAGTACACATTGGCAAGATTGAAGCAGACCAGTGCAAAGGTGGAACTGGGGTGCAGAGTGGCGGAGGAGGGGCAAGGGAGCATGCCTACATGGAGTCCTGCATGCAGGCAGAGGAGACATGCATGACGGAAGCATTGCATTACTTACACATCAGAACCATGTACACGTCACATGTAGCAGCAATCATGCACAACACATCCCACAAATGAAACACACACGTCCTCAACAAACACGCATCAACACTCACTGGACTGGGCATCAAAGTCCAGCATCTCTCCCACTCCTTCGACCAATTCAGGTGGTATGAACTCCGCAACGAGAGCCTCATGCGGAGTGAGCTCTTCCTCCTCTGGTGCAGGCCCACCGCCAGTCACCAGAGTCAAGTTGTAATTAGAGGCACGCTTAGCCTTAGTGCTGCGCTTGATGTCATTCCAACGCTTTTTGCACTCTTGCGCCGTGCGCACCTCATGGCCGAATGAACTGACATGTTTCGCAACATGCTTCCAGTGGGTGTCACGTTGGGCAGCCGTAGTCTGACTATTGGCACCCACTAGCATGTCACGGCTGTGGCCCCGCACGTAGTCCACGAGGAAGTCCAGTTCCTGCTTACAGAAAGGCTTCTTCCTCGACGTGCAGGAGGTTGTGGCTGTGTGTGGGGTCCCAGCCTGTGCTGCAGGTGCAACCTTCCTCCTCTTGGACTGTGGCACAGACCCTGGCTGGCTAATGCCGCCCAGACCAGTATGGCCAGTGGGTTCGGTGGATTGAGCCAAGGGAGTGGCAGGTGGAGGGATGATCAAAGGCCTGACTTGTGTCAGTGGCAGCTGGGTGCCCACTAATGGACCCTGCGCAGCAACATCAGCTGTGGCAGGGTCATTGACCGCAACGGTCCTGGTTGGCAGACTCACAACCGGGGTGCTGTTGGGTGCATCTGCCCCTGCACTTGCCAACACCTGGCTGTTCGGGGCAGCAGATGACATGACTGCCCCAGGGACACGTGTCTTGGTCTGAGCAGCCCGGCCTGCCCCTATGGTTTCCCCCCTGGCCTGTTGGAGATCTACCAAGGGCTCTTCAAGTGCCAACGCAGCCTGCGCTGGCAGACCCTGAGCCTGGGTGGCGGTGTCCACAGCTGCACCTGCAGCTACCACTACCCTTGGGCCCGTGGCAGTCGATGGAACGGACTGCCGGGTCAAATGGGTGCCAGTGCCAGATGCAGGAGCTGCATCCCCCAGAACCACAGGGGGTGGTGGCATGACTGCACCGACACATGGCTGTCATGACCGCTGTCTCCAAGGAGTCAGACCCAGCCCAACATCCTTGGAAGCAGGGTCACAACTTCCATTCCAGGCACCAGCCGGTCCCCACAGGGGCCTTTTGGACCTTGTCCTGGCGCCAGTGGCACCAGGCTCATAAGAGAACCCAGTCCCGGCACAGGATGCGCCGGGCTCATATTGAGAGGAATGGTGCTTGGGTGGACCTACCTGCTGCAGACCATGCTGCTCACTTACCTGTAGGATGATATCCTCATCCATTCCTGGCTGGAACTACTTTACCTTCTGGGTGTGGCCAGCACCACTCCCTGGGACTGGATACTGCAACTGTTCTGGAAGCTGGAACTTCTTTCTTGTCTGGGCGAGGCTGTGGAAGGAGACACCTAAGCACTCCAGTGGCCTATTTAAACCACACCCGATCAGTGCAACGTGCTTCGCGTTATTCTGCACTAGCAGCAGGACGCTCACTGTGTCAGCTCCAGGGAATCTTCAGCTTCTGCATCTGTGAATAAGAAATCTTCAGTCTTACCTCCCGGAAGATCAGTCTTCAGTCTTCAGCAGCGTCTGAAAGAGAACAAGGACACCAGGTTAGGACGAGACAAAACCAGCGCAGCACTTACCTCGTCCATCGGAGCATCCTGAAGCCGCGTGCCGCACTCTTCATACTCCGGCAATCCTGCGGAAACAAAGGACATTGGTTAGTGAACCTCTGTGATTATTCTGCTTACCTGTGCCACGTACGCCTCGATCTTCGTTCAGGCGCTGTTTGTACGCACCTGCTAAAACAAGAAGGACATCATTAGGGGCACAGTACGCCATCACTACTCACGTGCCTTCTAGCTGTCATCGGCTTGCCCATTCTCCGGCACGTACCTCGGCGTCCATCTCCATGCCGACTGCTACGGCTACCTGAAAAAGGGAAAAGAGACATTAAGAAGTCCATTTAACTTCGAAAGGGAAAAGAGACATTAAGAAGTGCATTTAACTTCGAATAACATTCTTTTACTTACGTGCCTTCACGAGCTCCGGCATTCTTCTCGCTTACCTTATCTACATTCCGGACCTGCAATGGCGAGAGACATTTAAGGGGTCATATAAATAAAACTCCATATTCAAGCAATCACCGTTCGTGCAGCTAACGACGGCCTTGCTCCCTGACTTCATCCTCTGCAATCAAGAGGCTGGGCAATTAACCAGTGAAGCAACTGGCATCAGCACCCCTGCACAGACGCAGGATGGAGAGCTCCGCTTTCACCTATATAAGGTGAGCATATTCAGCCTACGAGTAACGTGGGGAGTCCAGAAAAGGGGAAGGTCAGATTGGCCAACCAGACGTACATTAACCCCTTGTTCTCCTGCTTGCAGACACCTCACCCTCCAGGTCAAAATTACAGTGAGGAGAGGGTCTATCCAGGGTATTACCAGAGGCCTGCGCGTGACCCTAGAAGACACTGAAATCTCCAAGCCCGGACCTGCGCCTCCGAGGGATTCAGGTGAGCGTTACAGAACGCGAAGCCTACCGCAAAATTCCCACCCAGGCGCAATGGAAACCTCGGACACAGATCAGTTGGCCCAATTGCTTGGGGCACTGAGAGCTGAAGTACAGGCATCCCGCCAAGAGACAAATGCTTTACGAAGGGAGTTGATCGTTTCAAAAGAACGAACGGATGATCTGGCCAGACAGTTGTTACACACCCAAGCGGGACAGACACCTCTGCCTGCCTCGGGAGGGAGCTACACTCCTACAACCTCAAATAATCTGGTGCAAATTAATCTGCCAGGGAATGTGCCTTTGGCCCCGCCCGAACGTTTTTCAGGTGATCCAAAACGGTTTGCAGTATTCATCAATCAATGCCGCTTACACTTTCTGTGTAGACCCGCCGCATTCCCAACTGACCAAACCAAAGTGGCGTTCCTACTTTCCTATCTTAGCGGTAGTGCTGCAGATTGGTCCGTTCCTCTTGTGACACAAGATGATCCGATCCTCCATAATTTTCAAGATTTCCAGACCAGTATGGAAAAGTTGTTCGCAAGACACTCACAGGGGCAGGCCTTGGACAATGAACTCCTATCACTAAGACAAGGGAATCAGGATCTCCTAGCATACATAGCATCTTTTAACAGACTGGTGGTTGAGACTAGGTGGCCTGAGGATAAGAGAATCACGCTTTTCTACAGAGGGCTGCGTGGAGAACTTAAAGATGTCTTAGCGCAGGTGGTGAATCCCCCGCAAGATTGTTCCGATTATATCGACCTAGTAGTCCAATTAGATCACCGGCTACAGAACAGGAAGACCGATCGTTCCAGATTTGAAACCCAGAAATTTTCAAGACCTCAGAGCTCCGCTAAAGCCACTGATTCTGTGGAGCCCATGCAGATAGGGGTTGTTAAAGGACCATTAACCCAAAAGGAACGGGAAAGGAGAAGACAATTACAGCTGTGCCTCTACTGTGGGAATTCCGGACATTTCCTTCGTGATTGTTCAGTGAAACCGGTCAAGAAGGCTGTAGGAGCTTCCGATAAGAATGCTGAAAAACTAGAATCGGGAAACGACCTCGCCCGACAAGTGTAGAGGTCCGCTTGCCGAGCGTTAAAACCAGTTCCTTGACCTCGCATTTGGTAATGCCTATGGTCCTCATAAATCCAGATCGACCAGATCGCATGCATGCAATTAAAGCATACATTGATAGCGGAGCGATCGGTAACTATGTAGATCAAGATATGGCAACCAGGATGAATCTTCCTCTATGTTCTAAGATGGTTAAAGACATAATCACTACAGTGGATGGTACAGAAATAGCTTCCGGACCGGTTTCTCACACCACCATGGAAGTGATGTTGCTATGCCAAGATGGACATCGGGAGAAGATCGTGTTTGATGTAATCAAGGCCCCGCAGTTTCAAGTAATCCTGGGTATTCCTTGGTTGGAAAAGCACAATCCTCAGATAGACTGGCGAGCCAAGGTAATCCGGTTTCCAGAATGCGCCCCAACTTGCTACCCTCGACCCGATATCAGGCTAGCAGCCATCGCTTCCGAGAGCCCCCAATTGCCTCCAGAATACCAAGAGTTCCGCGACGTCTTCCAGAAAGATCAGGCCAATACCTTGCCCCCGCATCGGTCATACGACTGCCAGATAGACCTAATACCTGGATCTACTCCTCCGTCCAGTAGAATATATGCTCTCACTGAGCCAGAAAATCTCCATCTCAGGCAATACCTGGACCAGTACCTGGCTAACGGATTCATTCGTCCCTCGAAATCTCCAGTTTCTTCAGCTTTGTTCTTCGTTCCGAAAAAAGAAGGTGACCTGAGAACATGTATCGATTATCGCGCCCTGAACCAGATTACAGTCAAAAATAGATATCCTTTGCCTCTGATTCCCGAATTATTGGACCAAGTTAAAGGAGCCTGCATATACACAAAGCTAGATCTCAGAGGAGCTTACCACTTGGTACGCATTAAGGAGGGTGACGAATGGAAGACGGCCTTTCGCACTAAATACGGATTGTTTGAGTATCAAGTAATGCCCTTTGGACTATGTAACGCACCGGCCGCCTTTCAGTTCTTTATGAATGACATTTTCCGAGAACTTCTTGATGTATGCGTAATTGTTTATATCGATGATATCCTGGTATACTCATCCTCAGAAGCTGAGCACCGAAGACATGTCACAGCGGTTCTACAGAGACTTCGCCAACACCGTTTGTTTGCTAAATTGGAGAAGTGTACTTTTCATGTAAAGGAAGTCGAATTCTTGGGGTTCATCTTGTCACCCAATGGAGTTCACATGGACTCAAGAAAGGTGGACGCTATCACCAAATGGCCGTCCCCAACTTCCGTGAAAGGAGTACAGAGCATGTTGGGCTTCGCTAATTTTTACCGGAGATTCATTCCAGAATTTTCTCGAGTAGTTCAACCCATCACGGCCCTTCTGAAAAAGAATAAAAAATTTGAGTGGACTCCAGAGGCCGAACAAGCCTTCCAAGAATTGAAAGCTAAATTTGTCTCCGCTCCAGTCTTAAAGCATCCTCGTCCAGAACTTCCGTATATCGTCGAGACAGACGCATCCAGCCTCGCAATGGGGGCTGTGCTATCACAAAGAGATCCCGAAACACACCAATTTTACCCTGTGGCATTTTGGTCCCGCAAATTTTCGGCCCCCGAAATCAACTATACAATTACGGACAAAGAACTTCTGGCAATTAAGTCCGCCTTTAAGGCCTGGCGGCATTATCTCCTGGGAGCCCGGCACACAGTCACTGTAATCACTGATCATCGCAACCTCCAGTATCTGAAGTCAGCCAAGGCCCAATCTTCGAGACAACTCCGCTGGGCATTATTCTTCGCGGAATTTGATTTTGTGATCACGTATCGGCCAGGGAATAAGAACGGAAAAGCAGATGCCCTTTCCCGAATAGGAGTAGACGAACACTCAGCTAATTCAGAGCCGATACCAATAATCCCCGAACAAAAGATACTGGGAGCGATCAACACGCTATCCCTTGAAGATATCGAAGCAAAAGTCAGTCAACTAACAACTCCTGAAGATTCATTGAATTGGCAACTGAAAGGGAAAGATTTTACGATAGATCAGAATCTATTGTATTTCCAAGGAAGACTATATTTGCCATGTGTTGACTTACAGAAGCAGGTCATCACCTGCTACCATGATTCTCTAATAGAAGGACATCCAGGGGTGGGCAAAACCCTAGAGAAAATCAAAAGACATTTTTGGTGGCCGACTTGGAGAAAAGACATTAAAGATTTTGTGGCTTCTTGCGGCATCAGCGCACAAAACAAGAGTCAAAAGGAAAGACCAGCAGGTCTGCTACATCCAATAGACATTCCACCATGCCCTTGGCATACTCTCTCAATGGATTTTATCACGGATTTACCCACCTGCTCCGGATACAACACAATTCTAGTAATCGTGGACCTTTTTTCAAAAATGGCTCATTTTATTCCACTGAAAGGTTTACCCACAGCTCCCGTTTTGGCCTGAGAATTCCTTGAAAACATCGTCCGGTTGCACGGTTTCCCTTCAGTGTTAATCTCCGATCGAGGGAGCCAATTTATTTCCCATTTTTGGCGAAGTTGTTGTCGTTTAGCGCAAATTGATGTACGACTTTCCACCAGCCATCACCCCCAAACTGACGGGCAGACTGAGAGGACTAACCAAACTCTGGAACAATATCTACGCTGTATGTTGCAACAATCAGAGGGCACTTGGAAGGATGTCCTTTGGATTGCTGAATACGCCTACAACAATTCAATCCATTCAGGAACTGGAAAAACCCCTTTCTTCCTGCTGTATGGAAGTCATGCTCGAACCTCTAATTTGGATCCACCTCAAGCTCTCGGAACGCCCGCTGTAGACCATCTGCATGCGACAATAACTCAAGCATTTAAGGAAGCCACAGCTCACCTTCAACGAGCCAAGGAAATGTATAAGAAAGGAGCGGATCAACATCGAAAAGAGGCCCCTCAATACCAAGTAGGAGATCAAGTCTGGCTGTCCACGAAGCATTTATCCCTAAAAGGACCACGCACCTTCAACCCAAGATATTTAGGACCCTACACGATCACGGCGGTGATAAATCCGTTGGCTGTGAAATTGGAGCTGCCTACTCGGATGAAGATACATCCCGTTTTCCATGTTTCTCTCCTTAAACCTATGCAACCCGGAACCCGTTTGACTAACCATCCAGAGCCAATCCAGGTGGATGGAGAACTCGAATTTGAAATTCGAAACATCTTGGATTCCAAAATTTCCAAATCGAAACTGTACTACCTGATTGATTGGAAGGGATTTGGCCCCCAGGAGAGATCTTGGGAGCCTTCAGAATATGTCCATGCACCTCGTCTAGCCAGGAAGTTTCATCAAACTTTTCCCAACAAGCCAAAGCCTCCGGAGAAGACAAGCTTGGGAGGGGTCTTGAAGGGGGGTGCTGTCATGACCGCTGTCTCCAAGGAGTCAGACCCAGCCCAACATCCTTGGAAGCAGGGTCACAACTTCCATTCCAGGCACCAGCCGGTCCCCACAGGGGCCTTTTGGACCTTGTCCTGGCGCCAGAGGCGCCAGGCTCATAAGGGAACCCAGTCCCGGCACAGGAAGCGCCGGGCTCATATTGAGAGGAATGGTGCTTGGGTGGACCTACCTGCTGCAGACCATGCTGCTCACTTACCTGTAGGATGATATCCTCATCCATTCCTGGCTGGAACTACTTTACCTTCTGGGTGTGGCCAGCACCACTCCCTGGGACTGGATACTGGAACTGTTCTGGAAGCTGGAACTTCTTTCTTGTCTGGGCGAGGCTGTGGAAGGAGACACCTAAGCACTCCAGTGGCCTATTTAAACCACACCCGATCAGTGCAACGTGCTTCGCGTTATTCTGCACTAGCAGCAGGACGCTCACCGTGTCAGCTCCAGGGAATCTTCAGCTTCTGCATCTGTGAATAAGAAATCTTCAGTCTTACCTCCCGGAAGATCAGTCTTCAGTCTTCAGCAGCGTCTGAAAGAGAACAAGGACACCAGGTTAGGACGAGACAAAACCAGCGCAGCACTTACCTCGTCCATCGGAGCATCGTGAAGCCGCGTGCCGCACTCTTCATACTCCGGCAATCCTGCGGAAACAAAGGACATTGGTTAGTGAACCTCCGTGATTATTCTGCTTACCTGTGCCACGTACGCCTCGATCTTCGTTCAGGCGCTGTTTGTACGCACCTGCTAAAACAAGAAGGACATCATTAGGGGCACAGTACGCCATCACTACTCACGTGCCTTCTAGCTGTCATCGGCTTGCCCATTCTCCGGCACGTACCTCGGCGTCCATCTCCACGCCGACTGCTACGGCTACCTGAAAAAGGGAAAAGAGACATTAAGAAGTGCATTTAACTTCAAAAGGGAAAAGAGACATTAAGAAGTGCATTTAACTTCGAATAACATTCTTTTACTTACGTGCCTTCATGAGCTCCGGCATTCTTCTCGCTTACCTTATCTACATTCCGGACCTGCAATGGCGAGAGATATTTAAGGGGTCATATAAAACTCCATATTCAAGCAATCACCGTTCGTGCAGCTAACGACGGCCTTGCTCCCTGACTTCATCCTCTGCAATCAAGAGGCTGGGCAATTAACCAGTGAAGCAACTGGCATCAGCACCCCTGCACAGACGCAGGATGGAGAGCTCCGCTTTCACCTATATAAGGTGAGCATATTCAGCCTACGAGTAACGTGGGCAGTCCAGAAAAGGGGAAGGTCAGATTGGCCAACCAGACATACATTAACCCCTTGTTCTCCTGCTTGCAGACACCTCACCCTCCAGGTCAAAATTACAGTGAGGAGAGGGTCTATCCAGGGTATTACCAGAGGCCTGCGCGTGACCCTAGAAGACACTGAAATCTCCAAGCCCGGACCTGCGCCTCCGAGGGATTCAGGTGAGCGTTACAATGGCACAACATTGTGCTCAAGTGGCACACCCCTGCCTCTTCCCCCTCTGTGGCCGCCCTGGACACCCTGGAGTCCCCCTACTCCCTGGTCACTACGGCTACGTCCCCGACCACGCACGCCACGAGGAGGACGCCCAGCTGAGGCGCCCCTCACCTTTGGTGGCCTCCCAACCATGGCACTGATGTAGTAGTGCTGGCACAGATGGAGTGGTGCCAATGGGAGGTGTACACCACAATTGACCTGGGCAATTGGGGTGAACGGGGTGGGAAGCAAGATGTTAACAGCCCCCCTGCACCTGCAAGGCTGTATGTGACCCCGGTGATGTGGTGACGGGTCACGCAACGCTCAGGCACCCCAAAACTGCAGTAAAACCGTGCACGCAACCCTGCAGCCTACGTGCATGGATTCAACCTCCCGCAGTACGCGGTGGCACCCAGTAACACGAATAACGCATACGTGTGGGACACGCAGGCTACTATGACATCAAAAATGGGTGCGATACACAGGGGCACCCGCAGTGGGAAAAAGAGCGTGTGCGACTCACTGTCTGACTAGCGCGATGCAGAAAAACACGCGTAGCCAATACCCCCGCCAAAAGAAGAGATACGTCCTTGATAGCTGTGAAGTTGTGATGGCGCGTGAAACAACAGGAAGCAGCAACACACGTCGGTCTCCACGAAAGGCACATACAGCGAACTGCTGGGCCCGCTCACCTTTAACCCGTGCTGAGGGAACGCATGCGCGCATCACGTCACTTACGCCCATGGGCCCTTTCCTCGTATTACACGGGGACGTGCAGTTTTTCACACGCGCTGAAATGCCCATGCGCGCCTGTACACGTCACAGGGGCGCTTGTGCTTCAGGGGCCTTCTGTCCAATGAAATTGCGTATGCGTGCAGACGCGCTTACGCGCTAAGGGCCTTTCCTCGAATTACACGCTGACGTGCCGAATTTTCATGTGCCAAATCACTCCGTATCAAGCTGGCCACGCGTAAGCACATGGAAGACCACGCTCCTGCCCAGAAGGCCGAACTACTGCCCCCCAGAGCTCTGAGCACTCTCCCACCTGCCATCTGCTGCTGCCTGAGTGCCTGCTGCCCACGTGCCCTGCCATTTGCTGCCTGCACATCAACCAGGGGTGCTGTTGCTGTGACCACCCCTGCTGGAACCGAAGACTCCCGACTGGGATTCCATCGCTCCACAGCCCCGCCCCAGGACCCAGTTGCCCACCCACTCCTGCCTCTGGGGTTGTCATGTCGGGGCAAACACCATCTGAGACCACTGGCGACCCCCAGTCAGAGAGGCAGAGGGCCACCAGCTTCAGTGCCACCGAAGTTGGTGTCCTGGTGGAGCAAGTCCTGGGGCAGTATGATGCCCTCTTCGGAAGTTCCCCCGCCGACAAGGAAGGACGGACTCGGATCTGGACTGACATCGTGACTGCCATCAACGCGGAGGGGGTGGCAGTCCGCGACTTACAACATGTCAAGAAGCGCTGGGAGGACTTCAGGTTCAGGACCCTGAACAAGGCCCGACGCCTCTTGAAGGCAGCGGATGCCAAGGGGCGCAGGGGCCACTTGTCGGAAGAACAGATGAGGGTCCTGGAACGCATATTCCCAGCGCTCTACGTCCAGGTCCTTGAGAGGCAGACCTGTCTGGAGTCGAGCGGTAAGTGTACATGCATCCTGATTGTGAGCTGTGCGTGTGGTGATTTTTCAGTAGTGTGCAGGTTGCACATCTGTTTGTATGGGGTCGAGTATGGGTGGGGGTGTACAGGGCCGTGGGGCTAACACATGCAAGGGCTGGAATGTGTGAGACATGGATGGTGCTTGTGTGTGTAGGCTTGCATGCCAAATGCAGTTGTGTGGGCACACATGTTTGGATGAATGTGTATGTAAGTAGACATGTCCGTGATGTCACGCATGTATGTTGGTTCAGTTGCATGTATCGGCACTGTGTAAATGTGCATCTGTGTGTATTTGACAAGGGTGCAACTGTGATGCAACATGGATGCATGTGACAGCGGTATGTGGAAGCCTGATTGGCAGATGTGACATGGATGCCCATCTGAACACTGCGACACTTGGCAGAGGTGTACACATGCATGCAAGTGTGGTGGTGTGTGTACATGTGTGGTGCACTTCCTGTGTTGCATGTGATGTCTGGCTCACCTTTGCCTGCTCATGCTGTTGTATGTGTATGGATGGTGCTGGCAGTTGCGATATGGCTGTGGTATGGCTCATGTGAGCAAGTTGAAATGACATGTGTGTTGGGGATTGTGATGGCATGTCTGAAGTTTGCCGATGCCACTCATGTACAACTGTCATGTGTGTATGTGTCCATTGTACAGTGCCCTGATGCCTGTGTTTTATTTCTCCCTGTCTGCAGCGTCAACTGATGAAGAGGGCGGAGAAGGTGCTGTGGAGCACAGCGATGGGGATCCCACCGCCAGCCAGAGACGCAAGGCCCGGCTCCCCTCCCATGTTGTCATCTCGTCGGGGAGTGAGGAGTCCGGTGCCGCGTCCCAGGCCGCAGCTGCCGGGGGGAGGTCTAAGAGGCGGAGGTTGGAGTTGGACTCCTCGGCAGCAAAAGGGGCAGCTGGGACCCCACAGGGCCCAACGGGGGAAGATGGCACGGAATCATCCAGGTTGGTGGGGGGTTTGGTGGAGGAGGAGGCCGTGCAAGCAACAGAGACGGGGTCTGGAGGTGGGGATCCCACTGGTGCTAGTGGTGCAGTGCAGGACCAGGGACAGGAGGCAGCACAGGCCGCCGCGGAGGTGCCTGTGTGCAATCCTGTCCCTGATCCTGTCCCTGCATCCTCTTTCACCAGCAGGGATGCCTAGGTCCAGACCTGTTTTCAGGCAGGGGATGAGCTCATGACAACTGGCCTTCCTCTGCCTGCGGACGCGGCTATCCAGGTCCGTGTTGAGCCTGTTCTGACTGGTGTGGCGTTGCGTCAACGGGCCATGCGAGGTGACCTGCAGTCTTTTCATGAGGAGACTGCACGTCATCTCAAATGGCTCGTTGACCACGTCAGCCTGCTGGGACAGGTCACCCAGGCCGGATTCCTCCGTATGATGGGGCTTGCTACGACCCCCTCCTCAACTGAACCCCCTACGCGCCAGTCATCCTCTGTGCCATCTTCCCACCCATCAGTCACCTGGGTGCCCTGTGGAGCTGCCTCTGACGGTGCGGCCAGGCTGGTGGAGGAGGCATCCCTGCCACAGTCAGGAGTCGGACGTCCAGCAGGGGTGGCCACCTCAACGACTGCACCCCAGCCGGCGGAGGATGTGCAGGCAGCAGGAGGCAGTGCACGGGCAGAGGAACAGCAGCAGCAGCAACGTGGTGGGAGCCATGAAGGCTCGGGGCCTTCAACATTGGAGGGGCAGGCATCGGCCAGAGGGCAGGAGGACCCAGGACAGAGAGCGTCTTCCGTGTGGCAGCGGTTGGGCCACACCATAGATGCGGAGCGGCAGCGGGCGGAAGAGGCACAGCTCACAATGGTCAGGGCGGAGAACTCCATGCGGAGGGCCCTGAGGCAGGCCGAGTGCCTCGAGGCAATCCGCAGGGGTTTGGAGGTGGACACGTCGACAGCCCTGCGGACCCTCGGGGTCATGGAGGAGGACCGCCTCCGGGACATTGAGCAGGAGTTGGATGATGCCCTGGCCCGGGACATCCAAAAGTGAGCCGTCAAACTAGCCCGCTGCCCTTGTACATAGTTATGTAGGCAGTGTTAGGTTTCCTTTTTTTTGGATTTATTTTGGACCTTTTGGACATTGGCCACATTTTTGTATATAGTTTATTTTATTAGTTAGTGTAGTTAGATAGGTTTCATTTCTTTTGTTGGGATAATGGACCCTGGCTTGTTCCTATGTACATAGTTCACTGTTGGATTGTATTTTTCATTCACATTTTAACCATGGAGCAATGGCTTTCAATTTTATTTCCCATTGGATTTTGTTTTGTGGACAGTGACTTTGGACACCATTACTTTGGATTATGATTTTTGGTTTCGCTTTTTTTCACGGACATGCTTCTTTTCATTTTTGTACATTCCCATTTCTGTTTCTTTATTTTTGATTCTATTTATGTTTCCTTTAATACATATTTTTTTATTGAACTTCAATGTGTAGTATCTCATTGGTTTCATGCATATCATGATATGGGTTTTGAGATTCACTGACACCCATTGGGTGTATGTGAGGGAAATGTGTTTGTTTCGGAACTTGCAATTGGTGTTCTGTCATGTAATTGCCAATTTTGAGTGGGTGGATGCAATACTCGGGTGGGTGTTTTGCATTTGGAGGCTGACTATAGGGACCAGGGATCTAGATTGTGATGACATGTTGGCTGGGGAACATGAGTTGGACATGGGTGGGGGCCTGGTGGCAGATGCCCCACAGTGCTGGGGGGTGGGGAGGGGGGTGGGAGACATGGTTGGGGGCCTGGTGGAGAGTGGCCCTGCACTGCTGGGGGGTGGGGGGGAGACATCGGTGGGGACCTGCTGGCAGGTGCCCACAGTGCTGGGGGGTGGGGGTGGTGGGAGACATGGGTGGGGGCCTGGTGGAGGGTGACCCTGCACTGCTGGGGGGTGGGGGTGGTGGGAGACATGGGTGGGGGCCTGGTGGAGGGTGACCCTGCACTGCTGGGGAGTGGGGGGGGTGGGAGACATGGGTGGGGGCCTGGTGGAGGGTGACCCTGCACTGCTGGGGGGTGGGAGTGGTGGGAGACATGGGTGGGGGCCTGCTGGCGGGTGCCCCACAGTGCTGGGGGGTGGGGGTGGTGGGAGACATGGGTGGGGGCCTGGTGGCAGGTGCCCCACAGTGCTGGGGGGTGGGGGTGGGGGTGGTGGGAGACATGGGTGGGGGCCTGGTGGCAGATGCCCCACAGTGCTGGGGGGTGGGGGTGGTGGGAGACATGGGTGGGGGCCTGGTGGAGGGTGACCCTGCACTGCTGGGGGGTGGGGGTGGTGGGAGACATGGGTGGGGGCCTGCTGGCAGGTGCCCCACAGTGCTGGGGGGTGGGGGGGTGGGAGACATGGGTGGGGGCCTGGTGGAGGGTGACCATGCACTGCTGGGAGTTGGGGGGGTGGGAGACATGGGTGGGGGCCTGGTGGAGGGTGACCCTGCACTGCTGGGGGTGGGGGGGTGGGAGACATGGGTGGAGGCCTGGTGGAGGCTGACCCTGCACTGCTGTCGGGTGGGGGTGGGTAGACATGGGTGGGGGCCTGCTGGCAGGTGCCCCACAGTGCTGGGGGGTGGGGGTGGTGGGAGACATGGGTGGTGGCCTGGTGGAGGGTGACCCTGCACTGCTGGGGGGTGGGGGTGGTGGGAGACATGGGTGGGGGCCTGGTGGAGGGTGACCCTGCACTGCTGGGAGGTGGGGGGGTGGGAGACATGGGTGGGGGCCTGTTGGAGGGTGACCCTGCACTGCTGGGGGGTGGGGGAGGGTGGGAGACATGGGTGGGGGCCTGGTGGAGGGTGACCCTGCACTGCTGGGGGGTAGGGGTGGTGGGAGACATGGGTGGGGGCCTGGTGGAGGGTGACCCTGCACTGCTGGGGGGTGGGGGTGGTGGGAGACATGGGTGGGGGCCTGGTGGAGGGTGACCCTGCACTGCTGGGGGGTGGGGGGTGGGAGACATGGGTGGGGGCCTGGTGGAGGGTGACCCTGCACTGCTGGGAGGTGGGGGGGTGGGAGACATGGGTGGGGGCCTGGTGGAGGGTGACCCTGCACTGCTGGGGGGTGGGGGGTGGGGAACATGAGTTGGACATGGGTGGGGGCCTGCTGGAGGGTGACCCTGCACTGCTGGGGGGTGGGGGTGGTGGGAGACATGGGTGGGGGCCTGCTGGCAGGTGCCCCACAGTGCTGGGGGGTGGGGGGGTGGGAGACATGGGTGGGGGCCTGGTGGAGGGTGCCCCTGGTGGCTGGGGGTGCAGAGGGACATGCGTTGGTGGGCAGTAGTGCAAGTGGACATGTGGGTTGGCTGGGGGGCATGGCCATGGTGGATGGGGTGCCTGCAGGACATGTGCAGGGTAGGCCCCTGTGGTGTGAGCCACCTGCAGGGGCCGTGGAGGGTATAGAGGGAACACCTGGGAGGACCCACACGTGCAATTCACCCTGATGGAATCGCGTGTGGAACTTCCCGCGCACCCCTGGAATACACGTACCCTGCTGATGTTGCGTGTGAAACTTCCCCCGCACCCCGAAATACACGTACCCTGATGAAATCGCGTGTGGAACTTCCCGTGCACCCCTGTAGTACACGTACCCTGATGGAATCTTGTGTGGAACTTCCCGCGCACCCCTGGAATACACGTACCCTGCTGATGTCGCGTGTGAAACTTCCCCCGCACCCCGAAATACACGTACCCTGATGAAATTGCGTGTGGAACTTCCCGCGCACCCCTGAAATACACGTACCCTGCTGATGTCGCGTGTGAAACTTCCCCCGCACCCCGAAATACATGTACCCTGATGAAATCACGTGTGGAACTTCCCGCGCACCCCTGAAATACACGTACCCTGCGGAAATCACGTTCAGAACTTCCCGCGCACACCCTGAAATACACGTACCCTGCGGAAATTGCGTGTGGAACTTCCCGCGCACCCCTGAACTACATGTACCCTGCTGATGTCGCGTGTGGTACTTCCCGCGCACCCCTGGAATACACGTACCCTGCTGATGTCGCGTGTGAAACTTCCCGCGCACCCCGAAATACACGTGCCCTGCGGAAATCGCGTGTGGAACTTCCCGCGCACCCCTGAAATACGCGTACTCTGCTCGCACAGGGCCAATCACGTGTGGAACTTCCCGCGCACCCCTGAAATACACGTACCCTGCTGAAATCGCGTGTGGAAATTCCCGCGCACCGCTGAAATACACATACCCTGCGGAAATCGCGTGTGGAACTTCCCGCGCACCCCTGAAATACACGTACCCTACTCGCACGGGTCCAATCGCGTGAGGTACTTCCCGCGCACCCCAGTGATACACATAGCCCGCATGCCTTGCTGGTACAGGGTTAGCGCAGCCATTTGCGCTGGATTGGGTATTTTGATGGCTTTTCCCTGCGCGAGAGGCGTTCTTGGGGGAGTAACTGGCGCTGCTGCAGGGTCGCTGCGCCACTGTGCGCCACGGCTGGTTTTGGTGCCTGGAATCCATGAATACGCTGTGCGCGGAAATGGATTTTAGCGCACGCGGCTGGCGCAGGGATTCGCACACGCACACTGTGCGCCAGCCGCGTGCGCCACTTGTGCGCTGAATTCTATGAATTACCCCCTGAATATCATAAGCTAATTAGTGCATTAAACAATGCATTGATATAAACAGCATTCTATTATGAGGTTCTATCTAGTATACTAAGCTACTCATGCAGAAACATAGCGTTGTGTGCAGCATACATGATGAAGGTATAATATTCATAATGTTGATATGTTGAATAATGAAATGATAATTGTTTTCTTATTAGAGTTTTGTGTACTGTGAAATATGTAATAAGTAGCTAATAAAACCCATATATTACATAATTGCATTACTACAGACAAAACACAAAGAGACAAGAACACATACAAATATGGGTATATACAGGGAAAGTGAAGTAACAAAAAAGCAGAAGAAGTAGCAGAAACAATTCATAACCTAACTAATCATTTTCATGCAAATAAATGATTGCTCTGTTTCAAAGCTGCTATTCACCCTATGTATATGTATCACATGATGTGACTGGACCCTAAGGAAAGTAGTGTGAGTACTATGAGCATATACAGGGAAAGTAGAGCCATAAAAAAACAACAGAACTATCAGAAAGTGCTGATAACTCTATTGATTATCTTTATGCACAGAAAGGATTGCTGTTTTTCAAGCTTGTCTCTTCCCCTATGTATATGTTTCATATGATGTGACTGGACTCTAAGGGAATTACTGTAAGAACCTACTTGAAGGATAAGTCTACAAATATAGTATGTTTACAATTTTTAGTTCCTGACTGTTACTGAAGAAAACCATGTGGCCTAGATATGTCAGTAAAGGAAAAATGAGGGAGCCAGACATGTGACGTAATCAGTGATGTCATCAATGACATTTGTGATGTCATCTTTGATGTCGTGGGTGTTAGTCTTAGCAGTGCACGGTGGTGGCGCGAGTTATGGTTGCTTAGCTTACCATAACTGGCAAATTTCAGGGGTTTTTCGGTTTTACTTGGAACCATAATGTCCCTTTAACAAAGTTTTTTTCTCTTAATTTCATAGGTTTTCAGTAGCGCAACTTAACCATAAAGTCCCTTTAACAAAGTTTTTTCTCTGAATTTCATAGGTTTTTAGTAGCACAACTTAACAATAATAATTCTGACTTTAAACCCCTCTACTGAATTTGATGTCCGCGAACTCTTTTAATGTCCACGGACATGTTCGGACAACAGCACCACTACCCAAATACTCTGGGGGGGTATGTTTAATTGTTATATCATAACATATGAACATTTCACAAATTCACAATCCAGCACACATACACATTATATGTAGTAATACATAAGAAGTGTAACCCATATATGTAACACACTAACCATTCATTTAAATACAATATTTTCTAAAATGGAATATACCAAAAGAAGAAATATAGGCTTCCAACATAATTACCTCACAGAAACTCCACAACCAAGAACAACAGCAGATCTACAGACCACTCAGAACACCTGATATTATGTTTTCTCTTCTCACAGAAATGTCTACTACTCTGGAGTGGCTAGAGGAGCATTTCCCACGTGAGGAAATGTCAGAAGATAGTGAATCTAATGGTAGACACTTTACAATATAAACCAATTAATTATTATTATTTTATATACTTTTAAATTTAAATACCAAAATTGAAAGTACTACAGAAAAAGCTGTAGTGGATAAGACTCTTCACAACATAGAAGAAAAAATTGACCTACTGTTGGCAAACTTTAATAATTTAAAAAAATTGTGGAGGATAATTTTAAACAAAAAACTATATACCATTGTCCCACATGTACCTGTCCCCCTTCACCATATCCCATTCAAATATCCCCAAACCCTCTCCATGAACCAAAACGTTTTGATGAGACTTCCATCCCTTCTTCGCCTCTTATAAATCCAGTTGAAACCCCTAATTCTCCTGTTTTTGTTTCAGTTTCTGCCTCACCTTCTCTTTCATAAATTTATTATACATGCAAAATAAAGTAAAATTTTTATATTGTGTTCTAATTCATTTCTTGTTTTTTTTTTAAAAAAGCAATTTAGGTGTCAGCGGACAGCGCGGATGTCCGGAATGTTCGTGAAGAAACGAAAATGTAGGTGTCCGAAGAACACTATACCTGTCCATACTGTTCGCTAGCAAGTTGAAACTGTTCTAAGAACACACGCAGTGTCCTGAAATGTCCGTCAATGGACGAAATGTGGGTGTCCTGACGACTCTGTCTGTATTGTTCGCTGGCAAGATGAAAGTGTTCTTAGAACATATTATGTGTCCTGGGATGTTCGTAAATAAACAAAATGGGAGTGTCCTGAAGACACTCTACCTGTCCATATTGTTTGCTAGCAAGTTGAAAGTTTTCTAAGAACACACGCGGTGTCCTGAAATGTTCGTAAATAAACAAAATGGGGGTGTCCTGAGGACGCTATGCCTGTCCGTATTGTTCAGAGGCAAGTTGAAACTGTTCTAAGAACACAAGCTATCTCCTGAAATGTTCGTCAATGGACGAAATGTGGGTGTCCTGACGACGCTGTCCGTATTGTTCGTTGCAAGATGAAAGTGTTCTTAGAACATATTATGTGTCCTGGGATGTTCGTAAATAAACAAAATGTGAGTGTCCTGAGGACACTATACATGTCCGTATTGTTCGTTAGTAAGTTGAAACTGTTCTAAGAACACACGCGGTGTCCTGAAATGTTCGTTAAAAAACAAAATGGGGGTGTCCTGAGGACGCTATGCCTGTCCGTTTTGTTCACAGGCAAGTTGAAACTGTTCTAAGAACACAAGCTGTCTCGTGAAATGTTCGTCAATGGAGGAAATTGGGGTGTCCTGAGGACGCTGTCTGTATTGTTCGTAAGCAAGTTGATATTGTTCTAAGAACACAAACTGTGTCCTAAAATGTTCTTAAAGAAACAAAATGGAAGTGTCCTGAGGACACTCTGCCTGTCCGTAATGTTCGCAGGCAAGTTGAAACTGTTCTAAGAACATATTATGTGTCCTATAATGTTCGTAAATAAACGAAATAGGGCTGTCCTTAGAGCACTATACCTCTCCGTAATGTTTGCATGCAAGTTGAAACTGTTCTAAGAACACACGCGGTGACCTGAAATGTTCATAAATAAACAAAATGGGGGTGTCCTGAGGACGCTATGCCTGTCCGTATTGTTCGCAACCATGTTGAAACTGTTCTAAGAACACAGGTGGTGTCCTGAAATGTTCGTAAATAAACAAAATGGGGGTGTCCTGAGGACACTATGCCTGTCTGTATTGTTCGTAAGCAAGTTGAAACTGTTCTAAGAACACAGGCGGTGTCCTGAAATGTTCATTACTAAACGAAATGTGGGTGTCCTTAGAACAGTATAACTCTCTGTACTGTTCGTAGGCAGGTTGAAACTGTTCTAAGAACATATTATGTGTCCTATAATGTTTGTAAATAAACGAAATAGGGCTGTCCTTAGAGCACTATACCTCTCCGTAATGTTTGCATGCAAGTTGAAACTGTTCTAAGAACACACGCGGTGACCTGAAATGTTCATAAATAAACAAAATGGGGGTGTCCTGAGGACGCTATGCCTCTCCGTATTGCTCGTAAGCAAGTTGAAACTGTTCTAAGAACACAGGCGGTGTCCTGAAATGTTCATTAATAAACGAAATGTGGGTGTCCTTAGAACAGTATAACTCTCTGTACTGTTCGTAGGCAGGTTGAAACTGTTCTAAGAACACATCAAGTGTCCTGGGATGTTCGTAAATAAACAAAATGGGGGTGTCCTGAGGACGATATACCTGTCCGTATTGTTCGCATGCAAGTTCAAACTGTTCTAAGAAAAAGCGCCTGTCGTAACTGTTCGTTTGACATGTGACGCACTTTAATTTAATTACTTCAGGACCCGAACAGTGTCCGTAGAACATCAACGCGCATGCACAAAACAGTGTCAGTACATTTGGTGTCCTGCGGACAGCCGCTCCCTTCGCGGACATGTTCGCAAAACGATCATGTGACCGCGCCAACGCTGATCGTGTGTTCTGATTGCGGACACTGTTCGTGTCCCCAAACAATTTAAAAGTAAAAATAAAAACTCACCATAGCACAAGTCCCACATACTAATCCTGAGTTTCTACATACTTTTTGAAACTTTTTTAACCTTTTTTTGTGTTTGATCTGTCCGCAGACAGCGCGCATGTCCGTGAACCACGTACACACACCCCTATAAAAGACCACACCTTAGAGCTTATTCTCATTGTGTTTCTGGCTATACTACAGAGCACAGCGAATTTTACTGCCAACTGCAGATTTCCATCGAGAACCTGATTGCATCCATGGCTCCACTGCTGCCACCTGGTGCTGCATCTGCCTCAGCAACACCCCCACCCCCTCCACCACCACCACCTCCCCAAGGGCCTGAAGAGGGGAACAGGAGTGAGGATGCAGAGGAGGAAGAAGAGGATGACGAGGATGAGGTAGTTGAACTCCCTACTACCTACACTCGGTGTGAGTCTTGGGTGTGGCGGTTATTTAACATTCGTGGGAATGGTCCTAAGGCGCGTGCGAACCAACTCACCTTCAAAATGGTAGTCAGTCGCGGGAGGCCTGGTTCGTAGAACTTTGGGACCACTACCATGAAGCATCACCTAAAGTCATTCCACACTGGGGCCGTTTGCAAGGTTGTACTTTGCGAGGAGCGTAGCAGGTTGACTTCCTCTACTTCATCCTCCGTTTCTGATCCTGTCACCACAAGGAACACTCCTGTGGGACAGCATATTCCTCAAGCTGCCTCAGAGGCCATACACAATGCTGATGACCCTTACCTTTTGAGGGTCACAGTTGTGTGTATGTACTGCGATGCAGTACTCTGCGGGGGGGGAGAGACTTTGAAGTGTTTTTGAGACTATCGTCTCAGAGCACGACAAGATCTGCTCACTTCCCAAATAAAACCCACTCTACATCTTCCTCTCTCAGCTTGCCCTTTCTTATCCCTGTGGTTGGTGTCATCCCTTACCCTCCTTTCCCCTCCTCTCCTAGTGTGTCTTGTATAAAAAACCAAAAAAAATATAAAGCAACAAAAATCAAAAAAATAAGGCTCTTTTCAGAGCCGCCTTTCAGAGTTAAAAAATAGAAGTGAAAATAAATGAAGTGGGCCTGTGTATTTTTTAGAAGTCCGCTGACAGTCCGCGGACATCTAAAATTTTGGGGTGCTGCCCTATGATAACCATTGCAGTTTTATCTGGGAGGAAGTGGTGGCTCTGAAAAGAGACTTTTGGTGGTGTTTGTGTTTGAAAAATTTGAAATACTCAACACCTACTACAAAATGGATGCTGTAATTCTAAAAAAGGTCGCAATGCATTTTGTACATCTCTCAGAAAAATCTGATTGCCAGCATAAGTAAGATGGACTCCATCTCTGCGCAAAATGTATGTACTACGAAACATAATATTCTCATTGTGAAAAGAGGACATGCCAAAATCTCTTAGAAAGGCACAAACAGCCTTATTGACATTGTGCCTTGCTTTCTCCATTTGTGGACCAAATGAAGAAGAACAAAGCCACATTTGTCTCTGCACAATCCGTGAAAAAATTACTTGGGAATTTGGAAACATGTCCATGAACTTCCCAAGTCCTTCTTTCATTGCAAATTGCAAAGAAATTCCAGACACATGTCCTAAACTGTTCCCTCCACAATGAATTATAATTATATCTGGATGTTGCTCTGTCTCCAAAGTAGCACAGAGAGGTAGCAAGTCCAACCACTTCATTCCACGTACTCCATGCCAGTGTACTTCCACATGTGGGAATCCAAGATCTACAGCTACTCCACAGCTGTCTGCATGCACCTTCAACCAATGTATCCACGAGTCTCCCAAAATCCAAACAATCTGTTTTCTGAAACACACAGCCATAGCTATCTGTTCTTCTCTCAGCAAAAAGAGTATCTGAGAAACACTCTCCTGGCACAACACACCCACTAAACTTTCCTAACCAATCCCTTACTGTGCTCATTCTCATTTGCATGGCTCCCCAACTCAAAATCCCCGGATGCAATGACTACTGCCATGTCCGCGGACATATCATAACATGGACAGCCCTTCTACCATTTCCACTTCACTCTCTGTGCCATTCCCTCATTGGATGTAGCTAAGAAGTCACATGACCATCCACCAATCACATACAAGACCTCTACATCTAACTCCATCATCATAGATCAGCACTGCAAATGTACTGTTAATCTCTCTGAGTTCAAGTGTCATTTCATTGGAAAGCACCTTCTACAGGAAATACTGTACAAGTCTCCAAGATTTCTACTTGCAGCTCCATGCATATCCATATGCATGAACACATACTACAGGTATGCATATTTTCTGTAAAGTACATGTACAATTCTTCCAGTTTCATATAAACAGATTAACTGACATTTAGCTTGCATTATCTATAAAATGACCTTACTGTCTTTTTTTCCATCTCCTAAAATCAACTGCACTTCCAAACCTTTATACTATTTAATTTCTTTTTACACACACATATTCAAAGCATGTTGAACTAACATATTTTAAATAAAATATATAGAGTGCATATAGTCAAACAAAATTGCATGCACACACTATGTTCAAATCTCAAACAACAATACTTGTACAATAACATAAACATTTATTTATTTATTTATTTATTTATTTAATTCATTATCAAGTCTTTAGAAAGCAGCGCAGAAGTAGAAGCAAATGAAAATAAAAGTGTCCAACATAAGCATCCATCTCTAGCAGAATTTGTAAAAAAAAGTTCAAACAAAACAGCTAATACAGTCATTTAGTGAAACAAAAGAAGTTTCAAGTACAGAAACTTTTCCTCCTCTATCAAAATGTAAAACGAACCAGAAAACAATTAACAAAAAATCAGCTATCACTACAGATAAAACTGCTTCTATAAATCTTGATATAGTGCAAAGTAAGCATACCAAAAAAAGTATTTTAGCCAAAATGTCCCATCACAGAGTCCTTCAAAATCTTATAAAAACAGGAGAAACACCAGGCTCAACTCTTAAAACCTAGTGTACGAAATTAATCTTAGAAGCGTTGATAGACAGTGCAATTCTTCTCAAAAGAAAGTTATTTATTTTAGTGTTAAACAAAATGAAACCATTAACAAAACTAATGACTAAATTACAAAAAAGACTTCTCAATAAACGAAATGTCAACAGAAAGAACTTCTTAAATATCTGCGGAGGTGAATGGAGTCACACTACAAGCACAGAACCATACTTTAATGAAGAAGCATACAAACAAAAGCAAACAAATACAATTGCCATACATAGCAGTGGTCGAGGTTATGAAAAAGTTAATAATACCATAATGGAACAAGAAATACTGCTTACAAAAATATGCCCTGAAAACTTAGAATTACCTCTCCATTCAACTGAATCAGAACGTCTAGTATACAAATGGCCATGCACGTCAATGTGTAACATTCCCAAAAAATGTTTCAAGTCTTTACGCCAATTCCTCAATCAATATGTGAAAGGCAAAGATAAAATCAAAATTAATCTTAAACTACTGTAAAATATGGACACCTGTCCAGTGCGCAAGTACACACGACTACAAGGACATTCATTGGCTTGCATTACAGGACCTACTTGCAAAACCACCTTGCATGATATCAAAAGGATATCAACACATCATTCAACTATAAGAAATCTAGTCTATAAACTGTACTATGCTAAAAGTCCTGCTTTAGCACTAGCCAATTTAAATAACATCCGTATACATGGTACAGCAAAAGACCTACTTGAAGAAATTGACTATATCCAGAAAAAATATTTTGGAAGTGAAAGCCACTTACAGAATTAAATAGCTTTAAAGCAAATTAGCAACAATTCTATGCATGGCAACCTTTTACTACACACATACAAAAAATAAATACTAAAATTTAAAAGTACATCAGCTGAAGTACCAAACCATGTGTGTGTATGTTGCAGCAGAACTTTTTATAAAAGTAACACAAAAAATATAGACCTAGCATGCAAAATAGAAGACAATGAAGATTCTAAATGGTTTGAATTAGCTCTCTACCTTATAGCAGAAATCAAATACGAAATAACTGACCCCTTAATACTTTGCAGTTACTGCACTACAAAACTTGACAACAACCAAACTCCTTCACGTGCTATCACAAATAATTTGGAATTATATCCACTACCAAAACCCCAACAACAACTTAATTTATATGAGAGCATCATAATTCAAACAGTGCACCCATTTCAAGCAATAATACGCCTTCAACCAAAAACAGCAAAATTACCTCCCTCCGAATTAGCGAAAGGTATTTGTGGAAAAGTAGTGTATTTACCATTAGATTTAAAAGAAAATGTGCACACTCTAGGAGTGCAACGTCCAATGGAGCAATATTTAATTATCTTAGTAAATGGAGTACCTACAAAAGACAAATAAATATGGCAATAGCTTGTAGATTTACATAAAGTTAGACAAGCCTTGCAATATCTAAAAGAGAATAATGAATACTACAAAGAAATTAATATTGAAGAAAACTTGAAGGATACAACTGAAATAATTCAAGAGACACAAGAAGCTGGTCAATTTGAGCTCCTAGATCCCGCTACAATATCAAATATTTTAGACCATTATACAATTCATCCATTGCACTCTAATGACACCATAGAAGATGCACTAGAAACGTACCAAATGCGTCAAACAAAAGGACACCAATCAGCATATGGGAAAAAAGTATAGAAGCACGTGCTTTTCCTCTACTCTTTCCTACTGGCAAAGGAGGAAGGTACGATGATATACCTATTCAAATGTCAGCATCAGAATACCACTCATTACGGATGTATTCTGAACATCCCAGATTTAGACAAAATGTGGAATATATATTCCACCTACTCTTTGAAAGTGAACTAGCAACTTTATGTTACGGAGTTGCACACACATTAAATTCAGGATCCCACTTTCAAAATATGACAGCTACACAATTATTACAAAAAGTGCAACAAAAAGATGAGGTTTTACAATCAAATATTACAAATCTATTAGCAAATATGCGTGGAACTAAAGAGTACTGGTTTCGACGTCATGGAGATGTACATTGTATGATCAGAAACCTTGGCCCACCCACTTGGTTTGTTACATTAAGTTGTGCAGAATATGCATGGGAAGATTTACATGATTTCCTACGCATATCAAACAAAAAAAACAAACATAAATATACTAACACCTGGAGAACTTTGTTCTCTGGATCCTGTTAATGTTTCAAGATATTTTCACCATCGATTCATTGCTATGCTACACTTTATTTGTAATAAAACTGTTCCTCCCCTTGGAGAAGTGCAACACCTCTTTTGGAGAAAAGAATACCAAGCAAGAGGAGCACCACATATCCTCATGTTTTTATGGATTAAAGATGCTCCTAAATTTGGTCTAGACAGTGATGCCTCTGTTTTACAGTTTATTGAAAAATATGTCACTTGTGAAATTCCATCGAAAGCCACAAATAGTGATCTTCATGCACACATTTTACAATTTCAAAGACACCAATGTGGCAAATATTGTCGTCGCAAATACAAAAACAAAGGGAAATACTACACCAAATGTCGCTTTGGTTTCCCTAAACCGGTTACAAATACAGGTCAAGTGAACAACCTCATGTCTTCACTTAGACATAGTGTTAAAGGTAAATCACCTAAAAATGCATATTACATAAAAAGAACAGAAGAAGAAAAATATATCAATGATTACAATGAAATCATTGCCCACTTACGGAATGCAAACATAGATGTGCAGTACATTGCAGTTGCACAATATGTTACAGCATACTTAACCAAAGCAGAAAAAACAGAGCTCCAAGACCTCTGGAATGACCTGTCATCAGACAAAATAGTGTCTCAGAAATTATACAGCTTGGGCATAAAAATGCTCTCCCATAGAGAATGTGGATCCTATGAAGCAGCAGATCGTTTAACTGGTACTGCATTGTTTGGTAAATCTGAAAATATAGTATGGCTAAGTCTTGGTCCTGCTAAATCTAGAAAAATAGTTCTAAAATCACACAAAGATATAGAAACAATAGCCAAACATGATCCCAACAGCTAAGACATTTTAAAAAACAATTTATTGGACACATACTACCCAAACAGAAGTAATACTTTGGAAACCATGTGTCTATACCACATAGCCCAAAACTTCACATACAAAAATAATATAAAACCCGATGAAAAAAAAGGTAAATACAGAGTGACAAACTGTGAAGGCAGCTTAGTAAAACTCACCAAACCAAATTTAATTAATCATATCAAATTGTCATTAAAGACTCCTCAACATAAAGAACTATATTACATATCCCTGCTACAACTCTTTAAACCATGGAGAAAAGAAGAAGAAATACTGGATAACTATGACTCATATGAAGATGCTTTCAAAGCAAATGAAAGCACTATAACTGATGTAAACTTTACACAGTACAAAACAATGCTGCTTAATGAACAGCAACATGAAGAAGAACTCCAGGCCCAAGTAGTTAAGGACACTCCTGACAGTAGTCAACTTTCTGTAACAGGAAGTCAAGAACCACTGGGAGAACCACTAATAACAAATGAGGCAGAATTAGCTATGACAGAAGTAGAAAACACCATGTGTCAGTATGAAGATAAAGAAGACTTAACTATACTACAATCAAAACTAAACAATGAGCAACGTAGCATTTTTCAAGAAGTAACAAAACAAATTGCACATGGTGTACAACATGAAAACAAAGAATGCACCCGCAAAAATTACAAACTTATACGACTCTACGTCAGTGGTGAAGCTGGTTCTGGCAAAACATTCCTAATCAAAATCATCAGTAAGTTCCTTCAACAATTGACAAACAACAAACTGCCAGCTGTTGTCACTGCCCCCACCGGTTTAGCTGCCTACAACATAGGCGGTGTGACTTTACACTGATTACTACTCCTGTCAGTAGAACACCAAAACAAATTAGACCGTTACAAACTTTCTACAGAAGCTGCAATGGAACTACGCAGTGTATTAAAACAAATGAAAATGCTACTAATAGATGAAGTGAACATGGTGTGTAACCTAATGTTGGCTTTGATTCACCCTAGATTACAAGAAGTACTCAAAACAAACTACGAACAGCTCTTTGCAGGAAAACACATTATTGTTTTCGGAGATCTTCTTCAATTTACACCAGTAAAAGGTGAGCCTATTTTTAAAACATTAGGACACAAACTCTGCCGTAAAACTGTTGGCAGCATTGGAAATGTCAACCTTTGGCAACATTTCCAATACAGAGAATTAACAGAAAACATGCGGCAATCTGCAGATCTCACTTATGCCAACATCTTAAAAAGTATTAGAGTTGGTATACTATCTAAAGAAGCACAAGCAATATTGAAAACCCGACACATTCATACACTTTATGGCGATAATGCATGTGCTACAGATGTTATGGAACAATTAGCCCACAAAAATGTCAATTGTATGGCCTTAATGCCAACTCTTGCAAGCTGTTTCAAATTCAATTAAATAATGTTAAATAAAGAAATGCACCAATAATGGAAATTAGCGCCACAGACAAACTAGATGTACATGGTATGACACTACCCATGTGTGAGCAAGCCACAGCAAGACTAAACAGTTTAGAAAATTCAATCTCCAACACAGCTGGGTTGGAAAAGATATTAAAATTATCCTTAAATTGCAAAGTAATGCTTAAACGTAACCTTGACGTGGACCAAGGACTAGTTAATGGAGCACTGAGTACAGTTGTTGGCTTTCAAACATACCCACGTGACAACAAAATTCAGTTTGTCAATATTCTCTTTGACAAACTTTCAGAAGTAAAAAGGATAGGACGCTCAACAGCTCGATTCCTTCTCTTCAAAGACATGTATGTACGCACAGAACAATTTTCTCTAACTCTTGCATACGCAGTCACCATTCATACATCACAAGGTCTTATCCTAGACAAAGCAATGATAGACATTGGTAACACAGTCTTTAAAGAAGGCATGAGCTACGTAGCATTATCACGCTTACGTACACTTGATGGTCTATTTCTAATCAACTTTGATGCAAGTAAAGTAAACGCTGATATTCCTTGCATTTTAGAATACAATAGACTTCCTTCACTATACACCCCTCATCTAAACTCATATTCTGTCCACAAAAAGTAAAACATTGTACAAGAAAACTTACCACAAGTACTGGAAAACAAAAGCATACCTATAAATGAAATCTTCCACATTTCATACATGTGGAAACATACATGCACTCTATGCAACAATGTGACACAAGAACCAATCCCCAATGAACGCTTCGTATATATATCAATACCTAATTGTAAATCCATTCCATTTCAGCAACTTGTACAAAATGCAAACCATGGTAGATTATGTTCTACCTACAATTCGGATAATCACTCCACTTTACGAATACAAACACATAGTAAATACGTAATACTAATGCTTCTACGTTACAATGCAGATGGTACCAAAAAACAACTGCAAGCTGACTGGATTCACACATGGTCAAGTATCACTTGGTAAGAAAACCTTCACAACAATAGCTATAATCTACCACGCAGGAGCCACAACCAATTCAGGTCACTACACTGCATATATAAAAAAGAAATGTGGATGGTTTGAATGTAATGATAGTACCATTACTCTAAAGCAGAGATTACCAGCAAATCTTTCAAACGCTTATTTAATGTTCTTAAAACCAAAATGTATTAACTAAACTGTACTTAAACCTTAACTAAACTTGTAGTAAAAAAATATAAACTGTTAGAATATTCCAACAGGTATCTAACTGTCTGAAGATTCTACAACTAATCAGATAAATGAATACCACTAAATTATATCAAAAAATAGACAGTTAGAATACGCCAACTGGTATCTAACTGTCCCAAAATTGTACAATATCAAAACTGATAAATCAATACCACTAAATTATATAAAAAAATAGACAGTTAGAATAAGCCAACTGGTATCTAACTACTCCAAATTTTTACAATATCCAAACAGATAAATCAATACCACTAAATTACATCAAAAATTAGACAGTTAGAATACGCCAACTGATATCTAACTGCTCCAAAATTTTACATTATCCAAACAGATAAATCAATACCACTAAATTACATCAAAAATTAAACAGTTAAAATACGCCAACTGGTATCTAACTGCTCCAAAAATTTACAATATGCAAACAACTGAAAACAAACAAACAACTGAAAACAAACAAACAAATAGACTTTTTTTTTCTCCCACAGACCCAATGATTTTAGCAACAAACACAGAAACTGAGCAAATTGCACAGTACACTGGTTTGTAATCTACTAAATATGAGGGTAATTTTTTTTTTCGATTATTCAATGTTATAAGTCATTACAAAATACCAATACTAACATCATCTTTTCTTTTATTACAGAAATGAACAAGAAATACATGTACTCCAGTTACTAAACCAAACAGTAAGTATATCATAATACGTACAACCATCGCAACATATCACACCCATAGTGGCTTTTAACTTTGTTCCTTATAAATTTGTTCTTGGATCCCAAACTTATAAGCCACTATGAGTGTGATATGCTGCGGTTGTTGTGGCCAGGGCATAGAGTCTTGGGTGCATGGCCACCGCAGCATATCACACCCATAGAGTCAAACATTTTAACTATGCCTTAGGGGAACATTTAATGTCCGCGGACATGATGAGTGTTCTTAGAACACTTTCAACTTGCCAACGAACAATACGGACAGCATCCTCAGGACACCCCCATTTTGTTTATTTACGAACATTTCAAGACACCGCAAGTGTTCTTAGAACACTTTCAACTTGCCAGCGAACAATAGGGACAGCGTCCTCAGGACACCCCATTTTGTTTATTGAAGAACATCCCAGTGCACATGATATATTCTTAAAGCAGTTTCAACTTACCTGCGAACAAAACAGACAGGCATACCGTTCTCAGGACACCCCCATTTTATTTATTGACGAACATTTCAGGACACCTCATTCTCAGGACACCCCCATTTTATTTATTTAACAACATTTCAGGACACCGCAAGTGTTCTTAGAACAATTTCAATTTACCAGTGAACAATACAGACAGCGTCCTCAGGACACCCCCATTTTGTTTATTTACGGACATTTCAGGACACCCCGAGTGTTCGACAGCATCCTCAGGACACACCCATTTTGTTTATTTACAGACATTTCAGGACACCACAAGTGTTCTTAGAACAGTTTCAGCTTGCTTGCGAACAACACGGACACATGTTGCGTCCTCAGGACACCCCCATTTTGTTTATTACCGAACATCCACCGTCCTCAGGACACCCCCATTTTGTTTATTGACGAACATCCCAGAACACATAAAATATTCTTAGAAAAGTTTCCACTAGCCTGCGAACAAAACTAACAGGCATACCGTCCTCAGGACACCCCCATTTTGTTTATTGACGAACATCCACCGTCCTCAGGAAACCCCCATTTTGTTTATTGACAAACATCCCAGAACACATGATATATTCTTAGAACAGTTTCAACTTGCCTGCAAACAAAATGGACAGGCATATCATTCTCAGGACACCCCGATTTTATTTATTTACGTACATTTCAGAACACTGCGTTCTCAGGACACCCCAATTTTATTTGTTTACGAACATTTCAGAACACCGCAAGTGTTCTTAGAACACTTTCAACTTGCCAGCGAACAATACGGACAGCGTCCTCAGGACACCCCCATCTTGTTAATTTACGGACATTTCAGGACACCGCAAGTGTTCTTAGAACAGTTTCAGCTTGCTTGCGAACAACACGGACACATATTGCGTCCTCAGAACACCCCCATTTAGTTTATTTAGAACATTTCAGAACAGCCGTGTTGTCCGCAGACAAATCGAACACAACAGGAGGGTCTACCACATAAATAAATACAACATTTAACCCATCTCATACTCTCCCACCCTCCCCAAACACTCTTACACACCAACACACTCTACTAAATACAATTTTTCAACCAAGTTTCACTGCGCTGTCCGCGGACGTCCGCGAATCCAAGATGACGGGTGCTACCAAAAATCTGACGCGCTCCACGCTCTGCGCCGTCCAATCAGCAAACACGTTGCATGTCCGCGGACATGACACAGTCTGGTTGGCCAATCAGGACACTGTCCTCGGAGTGAACAGGGAAGTGTGTTCGCGGACCGAACACAGATATCACTAATTTTTTGTGACCTACTTTTCGGTCATTTTAAAAAAAACGACTTGACGGATTTTCACCAAATTTGCAAAAGCACACTTTCGGGACCAATCCGCTACTCCTGGTCCAAATTTGGTGAAAATCCGTCCAGAGGTTTGGGCTGTAGGCGTGAGCAAAGCTTTTTCCCCATTCAGTCAATGGGGAAAAAAAAAGTTTTGGGACCCCCTTATAACTTTGCCTCCCCTGGACTAATCCTCACCAAACTTTGCAAAAAAAAAGTCAGAGTGAGCCATATACTTTTTTTTGCAAAGTTTGGTGAGGATTCGTCCAGGGAGAGCGAAGTTATAAGACGCCCAAAATGTGCTCTTCCTATGGAAACAGCAACTTAACCATAACTACATGGCCATATATATACATGTATTCTCTTCATTGTTGTATTGTTGTATACTATAGGTCTTTATTGAAAACAGTCTCATCAAAGTATGCATTCATGATGAATTCCACTTTTCAGTTTTATGTTGATATGATGAACCATATAAACATTAAATAATCATCCCACGTCTTGCCTATCGCCCACCAAAACCCTGCGCTTTATCCTTGCTCCAAGCCATCACAACTACTTCTATAGCATCCTTATAATCCTACTGTTCTTCACCTTCATACTGCTGAACAAAGTACTGAACTTTTATACTCACACCATTTCCTTTTAGAACCTCCCATGATCCTCTCTCAGCTCCTCTCATCTCCATGGTTCTGGGTGGCTATTCATTTCACAGATATGTACTATTTGGTTTCATATTCGGCTTTGGCTGTATACTGGACGAACCATTCGGTATCCGGCCGAAGCCAAACATGAAGCCGAATAGTTATTTTATTTAATAAATAATTTTCCAAACTTGAGAAATTCACTATTTAGAAAAAAATGAAAGCACTCTTTAAAAACGTGTTGCCATGTTTCATTTATTTCTCTTCATTTTAATCAACATCTAGTAATTATTTAATGGGCACAAGCATGAAACGAACAGATTATTACAACATCAGGGAACACATTTATAGATGGATGTTGCATATTGTGGCAATCCAGAAGAAGGACTCAGACCAGAGGGCATGTTCTTAAAGGGGAATGTATTTACCTTAAAGACAATGCCTTTCTATCTCTATTTCTAAAAGGGGAGTTCCCTTCCCAACAAACTGTACTAAAGGTGCTTGTTAATAGTCAAAATAACAAATATAGTTCTCCGTCCAAATGCTATTCTGTAGACTAGCCCTACCTCTTAGAAAAAACATAAAAGAAAATTGGGCAGTATGTTCTGTCTTCTGAGTTGTTCACCCTAACCTCTCAAAGGGTTTCCAGGGATCCCTCCTGGTTTCTGGTCCAACGTTTGTCAGTAGAAAACAGTTCTGGCTACTCTAACAGCTCTTGTCCATCTTGCCAAAGTTCCAAATGTTTCTCTGGTTTACAAACTAAAGTCTCAAGTTCCAAAAAAAGATCAATTGTCCCAGTTGTTACAGGTGAAGGGATACCTCCTTAGTCCCTTTTCGCCTATAACATGGGTTTCTCCACCACTAGGTTCACGTCTTGCTTGTTTCCGTGTTCTCCTCGGATGTGGTTCACACTTGCCTTGTTGGTTCCCTCTCACTTCCTTCATTTACTCTGTCCCAACGAACATCTCATTTATCTCCTATGGATATTGGTGCCTTGCCTCCTTTGTATATATCTGTCTCTTGTTTCTTATTAGCTTTTGGGAGGTGATTGGCTAATTACAATAATTAGCTTTCTTGGGTTTCCATAACATCAGGACTCCTTTGGTTTCATTCTCTCGGTTTCCTCTCTGGTTCATGGATAACCCACTGTTCCTACTCTTGTTGCGGGCGGGGGGAACAGTAAACCACCTGGCAGTTTATTACATTTAGATTGTTTGAACCCCCTTGAATTCCTTTGTTTCAGTGTTTCAATTATTACTTTGGGGAATAGGAGGTCCCTCACACTTGGGTTTCTTGATTCCCATATCTCACTTGTCTCCCAAGGGTACGGTGAAACCCCACATGGTATGTGTATCTCTTGATTCTCTGGAGTTTCTGCAAGCTGTCTGCAATATTCAGATTTCTTGGCCTACTGCACCCCGTAATGTTAATTGCTTCCTTATCTCTTTCTTTCTCTCTTGGGCTTCTCTGTACCAATGTTTCACTTCTTTTTATATATGCCTCTCTAATTCTCGGGAGCTGCATTTACTCCTTTGGTTGATTTCAATATTTGGGTTTCTTGGGCTCTCGTAACCTTTGTTTTCTCTCTCTCTGGGCCTTGGATTTAGGATATTCCTTCCGTCTCCCACTTTCACTCTCAGATATCTCCACCCCTTCCACTATAAGCAGCCCCGGGTAGCTTCTCTGTCGTAGGATTTGCTCCAGCAAGGTGTTGGTGGCTCGGTAGCGGTGGCGTTCCTAGCGGCTTTCTGGCCTTCTTTGGTTTATGTGTGGGGGTTTGCGGCTCCACTTGTCTCAGCAGATCTCTGCTTCTCAATTCCTTTGGTGTGAGCAGAGGACTCATTCCTCCTTCGCTCTCAGGATGGGGTGTTGTTTTCTAGGGTCTGGGCCCACCACGTCCTCCATATGGTCGCTCCTCCAGATGAGGCAGGTTTTGTTTGGCCTCACCAACTTCGTAAATGAGTGTCTTGCTTTTACTCCAGTCTCTCTCTACGCCATAGCCAGCTCTGCTGTGCAGCGCAGCTCCGCTCGTCAAAGATATAGGCACGTTGAAGGATCCCGTCTGCATATTGCTTCTTCTCATTCTCCTTCATGCAAGGGGAATAGAGGAATTATTTTCACTCCGTAGCACAAAAAGGGTCTGGTGTTGAGGTTCAGCTATCAAACACACATAGAAACCAGAATTGTCTTGTGGCAAACATCCAAAGACACTTGCAGCATCATTGTGAGATTCTGAGTCCCACAGCAGAATGTAAGATCAGTTTCTCAGTTTCCCATATATGCAGACAATATTGGGCCTCATTACGAGTCTGGCGATAACCCTGCCGTGCTTCCAGCGGGTTTCCACTGGACTCGTAACATTTTACAAGCACCCAGATTCCCGGTGGCACCAGGACATTACAAGTCCCGGCAGAACGGGAATTTGGTTGCCAGAAAATGTTAGTCCCCATTCCTCTGGAGTCTATGGGAATGGTTTCCAGGAAGCACCGGCACCATTTTCAATGGTACCGGTGCTTCCGTGACGAGCCTGCCTACCGGGGCCGCTGCGCCCGGCAGGTCTGTCAGGCGCAGCAGCCCCGGCAGGTAAACTCATAGTGTGGTGGTCCGGAAACAAGTGTGCCAGTGAACTTACCGGGACCCTTGTTTCTGGACCGCTATACTCATAATGAGGCCCAATGAGGGGAGTCACTACCAGTGAGGTCCCATTTCCCCAAACCTCTAGAGAGGGTTTGGCTTAGCGGGCTCACCTCCCTAGCCTCAAAGGGTGTGGCTCCCCCAAAGGAAGAAGGGACTGAACATCCAGATTTGTCACAATATGCAAAATGATTGCTACTCAAGTGGGAGACTTCACAAATGAGTGCTAAATTAAAATTAACAACTGGGTACTGCAATTTACATTTGCCACTGAAAATCACACACATTTCAATGTCTTCCGAGTTGTAATGTAGTTTACGTGGAAAGTGATTTTCTAACCTTCCTTCCGTCTCACACAGAAATGTATAAATGGTTTCTGTCTGATCATGCAGGACACAAGTTGATGGTACACGTGAGGTAAATGGACACCACCTCCCTGTAATTTTTAAAGCAGGGACTCCCATCCAATATAGGCCTAATGTGGGAGAAGACACTGTCATAGAGGGTGTGTTGGTTGGAGCAGGGTAAGCACATGAAGGAAAGTCTGGCATGTAACTGCCCAAACCTGCATTCACTAAGTAGGCTTTTTGAACAGTTGCTCAATTTAATCAAATCTCAATACAAACCCATCCCAGACATTGGAGGATGCTAGGCTGTATGGCTTTGTCTATGTGTTTCTCTCTTCAACATCTCCCCCACCTCTCAACATCAGCAGATACAGTGCTCTTACCCTTCCTTTTGCGAAAGACTAGGCAACAATGTTATTTTAGAGTTTTCCCAAAAAACATGTTCTCTCGGGAGACAAAATTAGGTTGTGAAATGTTGTCCTCATCTTGTACTGCATGACATTTAACTGGCCTTTCCTCCACCCTTATAGACATAGAAGAGGCAGCCCACCTGTTGGGACATATTCTGACTTCAACATAACCTCCCCTCATACCAAATTCACCAACAGAGCTATGCTCTTAGGCTATGTCCAAAACAGTCTACCTACACCTATCTTTCTATACTCCTCTGCTCGATTGGCCCACAGGCGATCCAGAGAGATTTCCCAACATTGAAGTTCCCCAGACACCTCTTAAGTGGAGGCATATCCCTGACTGATATATAACTCAGTACTTCAGTCCTCTTGGTCTCCACTAACCATTATGAATTCACATTTCTCCTTAGGTATTTCCCAAAGGAGCAAACCATTCTCACTTCACTCACTGTTACATTGCATTATAATGAGAAAACAAAGTATTTGTCTGGGGCTGAATAGCAAGATATTATTTGGACGTAGCCGAATAATTATTTATCAGCTGGAATTTGGCTGAACACTTACTTGAAGCTGAAGTTCCGTACATCCCTACCATTTACTAATGATCTGTCTTCAAAATCCTCTTCTTGGTATTTGAATCGGGCTGCCCCCTCCCGACATGGACATATTCTCTGCATCTTATTTTTTTAAAAAATATATATATTTTTTATTATTGGTTTATGAAAAACCTTTAAAAAGAAACGAATCGAAAAAAAAGAAGAAAAAAAAAAAAATGCACACGTTACGAAATAATTACATCACTTAAGACAAATGCAACATCATGAATGTCAAATACAGCACCCAAATTTTGTAATAAGAGAAGAAAACTCAACAGTTCGCACTACACACTGGATTTAATAAGTTCTTCTTCAATTTTTGTAGGAAGCAATGTCAGAGCATAGGTTAGTTTTCTGTCTGTTTCTCTGAAGCATTCTTCCCACCATCCTTCAATTGTCCGGTGAGCTTTTTCTGCAACAATTGTTTCAAACAGTATCTTTCTTATTGCTTTAAAAGCATTGCAGCTAAGGATTAAGTGCTTCATGTTTTCTTCATGATGATTGCAAAACCCGCACTTTGGATGCGGGCTTTTCATATTTGGGCCATCGCATGATCACTTCTTTTGTTTTGAATTGATTCAGTCTGAATTTCATTCTTTTCTGTTTGTTTGGACATTTTTCCAGATATTTATACAAGGAATTATATGCTTTCCCTTCCAGTGGAACATTTTTCATTAACGAATATTTTGCTGTGCTCATATCAGTATTTATCCAGTCATGTTCCCACAATTTCTTCTGGATTTTCCATCAGAGTAGTCTTATCACTGCTTATATGCACCAAGATCTGATAACATTGTTTTGTCCATGCAGAAAAAACTGAATTTGATTGTTTGTTCTCTTGCTCGTGGAGAATTTTCATTTGCAGAGTACCATTGGGTAAGAGTATTCTGTGAAAAATAGCCAAGGTGTTCCAAATGACCTTCGCATTAATAGATATTAGTCCCAATTTGTATCGTACAACTGCTGCTGGCATACCCTTCCCCACTTTTAAGATTCTGGACCAGAAAATATTTTCGAGTGTATCCCACATGGTAGCTGGACATCCAAAGGCAGTTTTTGCACCAAATATTAAAGATGGCACAGCTTTTTGCTTATAAAAATTGATTATGGGTACCAAAGAAAATGTACCATATTTTTTATCAAGTGCTGCTCCTTGGGCGCTTAGCTGGCGACAATTGGATTTCGTTTTTTCTATCCAGATGTGGTCGTTTATGCTTGAGTTCAGCCACAGGCCCAAGTATTTTAGCTGATTCACATGTTGCAGGGGCACACCATCCAAGTGCCATTTACATTTTTTTGCATTTGCTGCACGTTTTCTAAGATCTTGTAAAGTAAGAACAGCTGATTTACTTGGGTTTATATACAACCCATTCTCTTTTACATACTGCTCTAAGGCTTGTATTTTGCGTTGCAGCCCAATTGGTGTAAGATCCATCAGTATCAGATTGTCAGCGTAGAGAATCCAATTCAGGGTAGCATCATCTATTTTGGGAGCAAAAACCTGAATTTTCTCAAAGACCTCACCAATATCAGAAATAAATGCATTAAAAATTATAGCTGCCAAAGGGCACCCTTGTTGACTCCACAACAAGTTGGAATAGATTTTGACAGAGTGCCATTTGCATCCAACCGAATATTAATTTCTTTATTTGTATGTAAGTCTTTGATAGCAGCGAGAAGGCTCTCAGGGCAATTCCAGTTTTTTAATTTTGTCCATAACTTTTCCCTATCAATACTATCAAAAGCATGGGACAGATCAACGGAAGCAAGATATACTTTTGAGCCTTTCCGTATTGCCTCCATTTTCAGAAGGTTAATTAAGATAAGATTTAAGGAACATCCCACGCCCTTCACGAATCCGCTTTGTCTAGCATCTAGATGATTTGTTAAAGCTAGCCAGTCCTTTAGTTTATGCTGGAGTTGGGTCGCATATATTTTGCCTATAGCATCTAGTAAGGGAATTGGACGATAGTCCGTTAGATTTAATCTGTTGCCTTTCTTAAATATAGGCACAACGATGGCCTTCTTCCAAGAAGTAGGTGTGGTTGCTTCTGCTGCGACTTTGTCAAAAAGAATTTTACAAAACTCTGCCCACATTTCTGGGTTCGCTTTGAGCATCGCATTTGTAATGCCATCTGGGCATGGGGCACGGGAGTTGGAAAGTTTTTAAATATTTATCAAGATGTCTTCCTGATCGAAATGTAAATCCCACTGTCGTAAGAATGGCATAGATGGGTCGATGGTATTACCCTTTTTTGCAAATAGCGTGGAGAAATGCTCAATCCATTTTTTTTCAGTCACCATATTTTTTTGTGGCGCCTGCTGCACACTGCATTCGTTGTTAATTACTGTCCAGAAGTCTGACAAATTCTTCTCTTTCAGACATTTCAACATTCTTTCTGCATCATGTTGTTCCATTAAGGATCGATGTGCTATGATCCAATTCGCATACCTTTGCCTGATATTTTTCTTCATCTACATTCCCCTTCACACCCTCAACTCCAAAGCACTGCTAAAAAAAATCTGACCTCCTCTGACAGTGCAAACATCCTGCCCCATCCCAGCATGCACTGCTCACCTGCCACCTTTCCATTGGACTCCTTTCAAACAGAAATATTAAGTCTTGCCACCTTTCAGGGTTTTAGGCATGCGCTTAAGCACCACCTCTGCAACCGTAATGGTGCAACCTTCCATCTTCCTGCATTCATCCCAAGAAACATTGGGAATTTTACTTTATTAAGAAATATTAAACTCCAAAGTTCTCGATCCAGAGATAAGGATTTTGGACCTATGGACTACCCGATACCCTCTTTGAGCATTTTCTCACTAAAACCTTTGAATTTTGACCCACTGTTTAAGGTAAAAAATGAACAAACAATAAGGGAAAGAGGAACCACAATATTCCAAAAAGTACTTAACACTGAAAAAGGTCCCACCAAATGGCCTTTATGTGATTAATTTAAACCATGTCTCCACCTCCCATACCACGAAAGAAATGAAAATAATCAACCAGGAGAAAGAAGTAAACACAGAAACAGAAAAAGATGAACAGTAAAGATATACAGTAGAACAGCTATCATTGCAAATGTTTTCTCCAGCCTTCCTCTATGTAAAGCTGGCACCAGCATACATTAAAATGGCTCAATTAGAAGCATGCACAGCCTTCACCATCTGCCTTCTCTTCCCTATACATATTAAGAAGACCACTCTCACCATACTACCATTATAAAAGTGTTACAGCTAAGTATAAAGTATTGCAGCTCTTCCTATCAGCACTACCTCACCATCTAGTTTCATCTGCACTGTTACACACAGCTGTGAACAGCACAGATTCATCTATAACATTCACTAATCTCTTTACTGACCCATGATGTTCTATGCAGGTTGCCCTGGCAGCCTGCAACAATGTAGAATTATTAAATGTAAAGGGAGACAGGCAACTCGCCAACAACCTGCCCCCATAACTGCAGTACTCACTCTGTAATCTTGGAAGTGCAGGCTCAGAAGTAACATAGCAATGCTTTTAAAATGCAGCGAATGACACAAGTGGCCTCTTGAAACTGATAATCCCCGATTTTCAACAATCATAGTGACCCAGACTTCAAACCTGGAAGACCCAGGTCTGTATGTGTCTGCGTAATGGCAGAACATTTTTGATAGCGCAAATCCAGGAAGATGGAACGTAGTGTTTGGGGAACTGTCCCTTCTATGTCGGTCATCAAGGCACATGTCAAGTCCCAGCTCAGTCTCCTGAGGTAACTGGATAGTGATCTCCTTTTCAAACCAAGATCTAGATTGGTCTCCAAGGGCAGATGTCATTTTGGCATAAACAGGCCTAGGCTTTAGAATCAGCTTCCTGGCACTTTGCAACCCCATTCAGATTAACACAAATTCAGATAATCAGTAAAATCCCTGTGTAAAAATTAGTTGATGATACCTACATTGGTAAGCAAGCTTATCATTCACTTGCTTACGTGATAAAACCATGTCAATGTTTAATGACCTTTCTTTGAAGAATTATTGTCATTGAATTGGAATTGAGATCTATCACCTATTTTTGGGTTTGGTCTATTTGCTATTTGGACAAAGAATAATGCAATACACTCTTGAATAAGCTACTGGATATTTCTAATGGACATTTATTGTATTTTTCAATCCCTTTACTGTGGACTGAGAGAGATTTGGCTGTCCATTTCACTGTAACTGGGGATCTGATACACACCCATCCCTTACTGATAGAACATTACATCTATTCAGATTTGGGAATGCTTAATCCATTCATATTTCATAAGCTAGAGTGTGTGTCTCAACAGTTCTGTACTAGGAGCCCTATTTACCAAGTAGTGTGTCAGTTTAGAAGTACTGCACATTTTTACTGTTTCCACATATCATTGTTCAACTCTTTCTATTTTTTGTGAGGCAGATACTTTAAAAACTAAACTATCCTTTCTGCTATGATTATATATTCTGGTTTTATATCATTTACATATGTGCTGAGTCCAAGTGCCATGAACGTTTGACACACAGGAAACTTACAGGGTAATTCATGGAAATTCGCACAAAAGTGGCGCAGGCGGCTGGTGTTCCCAGCCGCATGCGATAAAATCCATTTCAGCGCACAGCGTATTCATGGAATTTTAGCCTCCAAAACCAGCCGTGGCGCAGAGTGGCGCAGCGACCCTACAGCAGCGCCAGTTACGCCCCCAAGAACGCCCTCGCGCAAGGAAAAGGCATCAAAATCCCCAATCCAGCGCAAAGGTCTGCGATAACCCAAAACCAGTTTCCCGGACTGCCAAACAGCAAACGCCAAGCGGGGAACGTGTATTACGGGTTTCGCGGTAACTTCCACACGCGAAAGGGCCTATGCGTGCGGGTACGTGTATAACTGGGGTTCGCGCGAAGTTTCACACGCGATTGGCCTGGGTACGTGTATTTCAGGGGTGCGCGGGAAGTTTTACACGCGATTGGGCTGGGTACGTGTATTTCAGGGGTGCGCGGGAAGTTTTACACGCGATCGGGCCTAGGGGAGCGGTGTACGTGTATTCAAGGGTTGCGCGGGAAGTTCTACACGCGATTGGCCTCGGTACGTGTATTTCAGGGGTGCGCGGGAAGTTTTACACGCGATTCGGCTGGGTACGTGTATTTCAGGGATGCATGTTTTTTCACACGCGACTGGCCTGGGTACGTATATTTCAGGGGTGCGCGGGTGTTTTCACACGTGATTGGCCTGGGTACGTGTATTTCAGGGGTGCGTGGGAAATTCTACACGCGATTGGCCTGGGTACATGTATTTCAGGGGTGCGCGTGTGTTTTCACACACGACTGGCCTGGGTATGTGTATTTCAGGGGTGCGCGGGTGTTTTCACACGCGATTGGCCTGGGTGTGTGTATTTCAGGGGTGCGCGGGAAGTTTCACACGCAATTTCAGCAGGGTACGTGTATTACTGGGGTGCGCAGGAAGTTTCACACGCGATTTCAGCAGGGTACGTGTATTACTGGGGTGTGCGGGAAGTTTCACACGCGATTTCAGCAGGGTACGTGTATTACAGGGGTGCGCGGGAAGTTTCACACGCGATTACAGCAGGGTACGTGTATTACTGGGGTGCGTAGGAAGTTTTACACACGATCAGGCCTGGGGGAGCGGTGTACGTGTATAACTGGGGTGCGTGGGAAGTTTCACACGCGATTTCAGCAGGGTACGTGTATTTCGGGGGTGCCGGGGAGTCCTACACGTGATTTGGCAGTGTGGGTCCTCCCAGGTGTTCCCTCTACAACCTCCACGCCCCTGCAGGCAGCCCACACCACAGGGGACTACCCTGCATCCCTGGTCATGTCCCGCAGGCAGCCCACCCAACATGGGCATGCCCCCCAGCAAAGGCACATGTCTCCTTGCACAACTGATCACCAACTCATGTCCCCTTGCACCCCCACCCCCCAGCATTGCGGGGCACCTGCCAGCAGTCCCCCACTCATGTCCCACTCATGTCCCCCTGCACCCCCAGCATTGCGGGGCACCTGCCAACAGGCCCCAACTCATGTCCCACTCATGTCCCCCTGCACCCCCACCCCCCAGCATTGCGAGGTACCTGCCAGCAGGCCCCCACTCATGTCCCACTCATGCCCCCCTGCACCCCCACCCCCCAGCATTGCGGGGCACCTGCCAGCAGGCCCCCACTCATGTCCCACTCATGTCCCCCTGCACCCCCACCCCCAGCATTGCAGGGCACCTGCCAGCAGGCCCCTATTCATGTCCCACTCATGTCCCCCTGCACCCCCACCCCCCAGCATTGCGGGGCACCTGCCAGCAGGCCCCCGCTCATGTCCCACTCATGTCCCCCTGCACCCCCACCCCCCAGCATTGCGGGGCACCTGCCAGCAGGCCCCCACTCATGTCCCCCAGCCAACACGTCATCACAATCTAGATCCCTGGCCCTTATGGCAGCCTCCACATGCCAAACACCCACCCAAGTATTGCATCCACCCACTTAGAAATGCCAATTACATGATATAACCCCAATGGCAAGTATGTAAATGAACACATGTCCCTCACATACACACAATGGGTGTAAGTGAATGTCAGAACCCATATCATGATATGCATGAAACCAATGAGATGATACTACACATTGAAGTTTGATGAAAAAAATGTATTAAAAGCAACATAAATGGAATTAAAAAACAAAAACAAACGACAATGGGAATAAAAAACCAAAAGCAGCATGTCTGTAAAATAATGAAAAACCACAAATCATAATCCAAAGGAAAGGTGTCCAAAGTCACAGTTCAAAAAAGTAAATCCAAGGGAAAAACAAAACCGAAAATCATTGCTCCATGGGTAAATCCAAAACAAAAAACGAAAATCCAACAGTCACCTATATACAGATAAACAATCCAGGGTCCATGATCCCAACTGAAGAAATGAAACCTATCTAATAATGCTACCTAATAAAAAAACTATATACAAAAATGTGGTCCATTGTCCAAAAGGTCCAAAATAAATTAAAAAAGCAAAGGAAACCTAACACTAACTACATAACTATTTACAAGGGCAGCGGGCTAGTCCGACGGCTCACTGGTTGTTGTCATGGGCCAGGGCATCATCGAACTCCTGTTCAATGTCTTGGAGGCGGGCATGTTCCCTGGCCCCGAGGTCTCGCAGGGATAATGCAGTGTCCAGCTCCAACTCCCTGCGAATACCCTCGAGGCACTCAGCCCGCCTCAGCGCCCTCCGCATGGAGTTCTCCACCGTGACCATTGTGAGCCGTTCCTCCTCTGCCTGCTGCCGCTCCGCACCTATCTGATGGCCCAACCGCTTCCACACGGAAGACACTCCCATTCCAGGGTTCTCCTGCCCTCCGGCCAATGCCTGCCCCCCTGATGTTGATGGCCCCGAGCCATGATGCCTCCCACGTCGAGCCTGCCGCTGCCTCCGACGCAACTGCCTGTGCCTGCACGACAGCATCCAGGCTGATGAACTCCACCGACGCTGTCGTGCACGTGCCCTGCCCGATGATGCCGTCACATCCTCCATCTGCTGGGGTCCAGTTGCTGGTGTGTCCACCCCTGCTGGACCTCCGACTCGAGACTGTGGCAGGGATGGGATCCCCACCGAGTTGGCTGCGTTGGTCGGGGCAGGTCCACAGGGGGCCCTGGTGGCAGCTGGGCCAGAAGACGGCATGGAGAACGACAGCCGCATAGCCTCCACAGAGGAGGAGAGGGTCGCCAGAGTGCCCGACACATGTACGAAACCCCAGACCACGGCCGCTCCCAACTGGGCCACATTGGCACGGTGCTCTTCGTGATGACGTACGTGCTCCCCCGGGAAGCGCGCACCTCATCACGAATGACACCCGTGCGCAACGCGACACCAATCAGGACCTTCTCCATATGGCCAGGGGTCCCCTCGTCCGCAGGTAGAGGGGAGTCAGATGACATGGACATCCCCCCTACCTGCGGACGGGCCTGGGATGGGGCATCCCTGTTGGTGCATGGTGGTGCAGTCACAGTGTCAGGGACAGTGACATGCACAGGCACCTCCATGGCGACCTGTGCTGCCTCCTGCCCCTGCCCCTGGACTGCACCACTTGCACCAGCAGGGATGCCCCCACCAGGCCCCATGTGCGGCTCAGTAGCGGCCTCCACCTCCTCTGTGGAAACCACCAACCTGGATGGCTCCACCCCGTCTGCCACCATTGCAAGCCCCTGTGGGGGCTCACCCACCCCTTCCGCTGCAGCCGTGGGGGCATCCCCGCCGCTTTGCTCCACAGCGCCGTCTCCGCCCTCTTCTTCACTTTGCGCTGTGTAGAGGGAGACATAGAACACACGCATCAGGGTACTGTACAATGGTCCCCTAGACAGGAAGCAATAGCAGATGAGCGGCACTGTCAAAGATCACTTCCATCATGTCCCTCCACAACACATGGGTCAGTGCAGGCAAAACACGTGCAGTAACAGGCATGGCGCATGCTATGGACGTTAGCAAACATGTCCAAGGGACTCTTGAAACATACAATGTAGTTTTTGAACTCACATGCATCATGGGTCATGCCTATCACATGCACACACTTCACCGTACTTTCATCCATCTGGACTCGTACATCCCAGACACAGTGGATGCAAGTGGACCCAGTGTAAAACCTGTGGTTTGCAATTCTTCTACCACCATTTTGAATGCTACTGTGCCAAATGTATTACCACCTGTGCCCACCACCACTGAAAATGAGCCCCCCAGTGTAAAACCTGTGGTTTGCAATTCTTCTACCACCATTTTGAATGCTACTGTGCCAAAGGTATTACCACCTGTGCCCACCACCACTGAAAATGAGCCCCCCAGTGTAAAACCTGTGGTTTGCAATTCTTCTACCACTATTTTGAATGCTACTGTGCCAAATGTATTACCACCTGTGCCCACCACCACTGAAAATGAGCCCCCCAGTGTAAAACCTGTGGTTTGCAATTCTTCTACCACCATTTTGAATGCTACTGTGCCAAATGTATTACCACCTGTGCCCACCACCACTGAAAATGAGCCCCCCAGTGTAAAACCTGTGGTTTGCAATTCTTCTACCAACATTTTGAATGCTACTGTGCCAAATGTATTACCACCTGTGCCCACCACCACTGAAAATGAGCCCCCCAGTGTAAAACCTGTGGTTTGCAATTCATCTACCACCATTTTGAATGCTACTGTGCCAAATGTATTACCACCTGTGCCCCCCCCCCCCCCAGCCACTACCGGACCACACCTTAAATGCGCCTTGATTAACGCTAGGTCCATCAACGCCCACGCTTTAGACATCCATGACCTCCTAACCACCCATGACCTCGATCTACTCATGATCTCTGAAACATGGCTACACGATGCCTCTGGCCCAGCACTCGCCCTCGCACTACCACCTGGATACTCCATCACTAGACAAGATCGCCTCTCCAAAGGTGGAGGTGTAGCAATTATTGCCAAAGACTGCCTCTCTATCAGAAAGGTAGAGAAATCCTTACTCAACAGTGACTACCTCCAAGTCAAAATCAACCTATCCCCCCAATGTACCATTACTGTCCACATTGTCTACCGCCCCCCAGGCTCAACAGGTGACTTCCAAGCCTCCCTCATCCACCTCCTCTCTGACAACCTCAAAAAACAATCAAAAGCCATCCTCCTTGGGGATGTTAACCTAGGTCTCCTGGACAGAAAGGACCCAGCAGCCAAATCCCTGGACTCAGCCCTCAAGGCTCTGGGGTACAATAACACCATCTTTGGCCCAACCCACACCCAGGGCAGAACTCTCGACTGGATTGCGCAACACAACTGCCCTCTCATTATCACTGGCAACTCTCCCACCCCATGGTCAGACCACCACATCATCACCTTCAACATCCTCACTACCCGCTCCACCACCCCCCCACCCCAACCACTGCCACCCTGTCTTGCCAGAAGCTCCCGCCAACTCACTAAGGAAAAGCTACTGCCTTTCCTCCAAGGCCCAGCCTTCAGACCCCCTTTCTCCACAGACCCAGAAACACTCGCAACAGCCTACGAAGTTGCCATCAAAGCAGCCATTAATTCCATTGCCCCCCTTAAACCCTGTAAGCCCAAACCCACCAGCCACTCCAACTCCTGGTTCACCCCGGACCTCCTCGCACTCCGCATTGAAAAAAAGGCCGCTCTCACTCAGTGGCAATTGTCTCACTCCGACAAAGACAAGACGACTTTTAAATCTTGCTCCACTAGATATAAAAAAGCAATCACCCTAGCTAAGGCCAAATCCTTTGAATCCAGAATCTCTGAAGCACAATCCAGCACTAAAGAAATCTTTGCCATCTTCAGGGAGCTTGAAACACCCACGCCCGCCCCCCAGAACTTCACCAAAGACAAGGCCTGGTGTGATGCTATACAAACAGCCATGAAAAATAAATTGAACCTGCTCCAAAACAAAATACTAGCCACTAAGCAAGCCCTACCCAACACACACACCCCTGCCCCACCACCAGCCCCGGATCCCCCCCAACCTTTCTCATTCAAACCCATTCTAGAAAAAGACATCACCAACATAATGAGGAACATCAAACCCTCCAACTGCAAAGGTGATGCATGCCCAGCCACCATTATCAAAGACTGCTCTGAAGCGCTAGCTCCCTTCCTTACAGCCTTTGTAAATGCCTCCTTTGCTACTGGGAAAGTCCCTGCCTCCCTCAAGGAAGCCTGGGTCCGCCCTCTCTTAAAAAAGCCAACTCTCGACCCCACATCCCCCAACAACTATAGACCTATCACCACTGTCCCTTTCCTCCTCAAAATACTGGACAAAGCAGCCTACCTGCAGGTTCAACACTTCATTGAGGAGAACAAACTCCTAGGACTCCGCCAATCAGGCTTCCGCCCCAGACACGGGACTGAAACCGCCCTACTTGACCTGAAAAACCAAATGGACGATGCCAGAGACATGGCCAAACCAGCACTTCTCTTACTTCTTGACCTATCCGCGGCTTTCGACCTCGTGGATCATGACGTCCTATGCCACCACCTCTCCTCTACTGCCAAATTCTCCCCTGAAGCCACAGCATGGATCACTTCCTTCCTACAAGGCAGAACCATGCAAGTATTCTCGGACTCAGCATCCGCATCTCCAACTACCATTCTCTGCGGTGTGCCCCAAGGCTCCTGCCTCTCACCCACCCTCTACAACATCTTCACACAACCACTCTTTCTCATCCTCGACGCCATGGGCATTTCATACACTAACTACGCCGACGACACACAGATCCTCCTAACCCTCACTGGTAACTATGACACTGACTCCATGACCCTCAACAACCTCTACAACACCATCCAAGCCTGGATGGCAGACAATGGACTATGCCTCAACTCTGACAAGACTGAACTCCTTTTGGTAGGCTCACCTGACACACTGAAAAATCTAGACTCCCAATTCAGCCACTTCACCATAGACTCTATCAAAATACCTCTCTCAGAATCAGTCAAAACCCTTGGAGTCTACTTGGACTCCAACCTATCCATGGATAAACAAGTCAACGCTATAGCCTCTGCAGCTGCATACCATGCCAAACTTATCAACGCAGTCAGGCCCTTTCTCTCCAAAGAGAACTGCACTAACATAGCCAGAGCCATCACTGGATCCAGGCTTGACTATTGCAATGTACTCTTTCTAGGCACCTCCAACAGAAACCTAGAGAGGTTGCAAATCATTCAGAATAGTGCTCTCCGGGCAGCCCAAGGCATTGCCAAAAGGGAACACATCTCGGAGGCCAGAAAGCTAGCACACTGGCTCCCAATAAAAGAACGAATCATCTTCAAGACACTGACACTGACCCACAAGTGCATTCACCTCACTGCCCCTGACTACCTCTCCCAGAGGATCCACCCCGTCTCTTCTACGAGGCCAACCAGATCACCATATACTAACATGCTCTCTGTGCCATTAGTAAAAAAAGTCAGAGCGGGCGGATCCAGCTTCCCATATCTCGCACCCACGCACTGGAACGCCCTACCTCCCACAATCAGAGGCGAGTCCTCCCTCAGCACCTTCCGCAAAACCTTGAAAACAATCTTATTCACATAAGATGCGTTGCACTAGTCGAATACATCTCATATATTCCTAATGCATAAACTGTACTGTAATGACATACTGTACCAACCAAAATGTCAGCTCTATACTTTGTCGCACTCATAATGTACCTATGAATGACAATATGCCTGTAACTAAGATTTTTGCAAGTAACAGCGCCTCAATGCCCGTGGGTTACTTGCGCGCTATATAAATATAAATAAATAAATAAATAAATAACTAGGCTGCATCAGTGATTCTGAACATTGTCACAAACATGTGTCATGCATCCATGGCATTCACAAGTCACAGACACGCAGGTCAGACACACAGACATGAACACCATACATGTACATGGCATCAGCATCCATCCCTCACCCCCACCCATGTCCAGGAACAGAGACTGGCATGCTTTCATGTGTCCATTCCGCATAGGGCTCCCCATGTTGTATTTAAACACATACACCAACCGTGTGCTTCACACATTACTGGTCTCACATGCATGACCATGATGTCCCTGCACACACACACGCGTACATGGCCTATGTCACACATACAGGCAAGTATCAGACAACCAGCACACTGCAACATGCCCTGCCTCACACAGCAATGCTTGGCCACTTACCGCTCGACTCCAGACGGGTCTGCCTCTCAAGGATCTGGGCATGGAGCGCTGGGCGTACGCGTTCCAGGACCCTCAGCTGGATGGTACTCATGCTGCCCCGGCCCCCCTCCACGAGGGGCCGGGCCTTTATGAGGGTCCTGGACCTCAAATCCTCCCAGCGCTTCTTGACTTGCTTGCTGTTGCGGGTTGCCACCCCCTCCGCGTTGATGGCAACCACAAAGTCGTCCCAGATCCTGTCCCGTCCTTCCTTGTCGGCGTGTGATGATCCGAAGAGGGCATCATAATGCCCCAGGACAAGCTCCACCAGGACACCAACTTCCTTCTGACTGAAGCTGGTGGCCCTCTGCCCCTCTGGCTGGGGGTCGCCAGTGGTCTCGGATGGTGTTTGCCCCGACATGGCGACCCCCGAGGCAGGCGTGGGTGGGCAACTGGGTCCTGGGGCTGGGCTGTGGAGCGATGGTATCCCAGTCGGGAGTCTTCTGTTCCAGCAGGGGTGGACACAGCAACTGGACCCCTGCAGATGGCTGATGTGCAGGCACCAAATGGCAGGGCACGGTGGCAGCAGGCAGGCAGGCAGGCAGGTAGCAGCAGCTGGCTCGTGGGAGACTGCTCGGGGCTCTGGGGGGCAGTAATTCGGCCTTTTGGGCAGGAGCGTGGTCTTCCGTGTGCTTACGCATGGCCAGCTTGATACGGAGTGATTTGGCACGTGAAAATTCTGCACATCAGCGTGTAATTCGAGGAAAGGCACTTAGCGCGTAAGCGCGTCAGCACGCATACGCGATTCCATTGGACCAAAGGCCCTTAGCGAGTAAGCGCGTCTGTGACGTATCACGCACGGGAGTTGCCCTGGCAGAGCTTGAAGATCCCACGTGGATTTCCATTGCTCTGTACGTGCTTTTCGTGTGGTGCGGTGCGTGTGTTCTGCAGGCGTTGGGGTTCACACGCTATTACTTCACAGCAGGTGGGTGTTGGCTACGCGTTCTTCTACATGTAAGGCAGACGGTAAGTGGTACCCTGCTCCCCCAGGCCCGATCGCGTGTTAAACTTCCTGCGAGCCCCTGAAATACACGTACCCCGCTCCCCCAGGCCTGATCGCGTGTTAAATTTCCCACGAGCCCCTGAAATACACGTACCCCGCTCCCCCATGCCCGATCACGTGTTAAACTTCCCGCGAGCCCCTGAAATACACATACCCCGCTCCCCCAGGCCCGATCGCATGTTAAACTTCCCGCAAGCCCCTGAAATACACGTACCCCGCTCCCCCAGGCCCGATCATGTGTTAAACTTCCCGCGCACCCAAGAAATACATGCACATGCTATTATTCACACAGCGGGTGTCCGTGTTTGTCGCGTACCCCTTTGCACGTCATTTAGGGGTGCGCAGGAAGTTTCACATGCGAATTCAGCAGGGTACGTGTATTTCAGGGGTTCCGGGGAGTACTACACGTGAATTGGCCGTGTGGGTCCTCCCAGGTGTTCCCTCTACACCCTCCACAGCCCCTGCAGGCAGCCCACACCACAGGGGACTACCCTGCACCCCTGCTCATGTCCCGCAGGCAGCCCATCCACCATGGGCATGCCCCCCAGCCAAGCCACATGTCACCTTGCACTACTGATCAACAACGCATGTCTCCCAGGACCCCCACCCCCCAGCACTGTGGGGCACCTGCCAGCAGGCCCCCACTCATGTCCCCCTGCACCACCCCCCTAGCATCCAGGGGCATCCTCCACCAGGCCCCCACTCATGTCCAACTCATGTACCCCTGCATCCCACCCCCCCAGCAGTCAGGGGCACCCTCCACCAGGCCCCCACACATGTCTCCCAGCACCCCCACCCCCCAGCAGTCAGGGGGACCCTCCACCAGTCCCCCACACATGTCTGTCAGCACCCCCACCCCCCAGCAGTGCAGGGCACCTGCCAGCAGGCCCCCACTCATGTCCCCCTGCACCCCCCCAGCATCCAGGGGCACCCTCCACCAGGCCCCCACACATGTCCCCCTGCACCACCACCCCCCAGCAGTGCAGGGCTCCTGCCAGCAGGCCCCCATACATGTCCCCCCAACACCTCATGACGATCCATAATCATGGCCCCCACACCCCCTCAATACACTGCCCACGCCACCCCAGTCCGAACACACCACCAGGTATGGCATCCACCCCACAAAGAAATCACCAGCACATGATGCATCCCAAATGGCTAGTCTGCACATCAACATATATCCGTCAAACCCACACAATGACAGAATGTGAATGATAAAACACACATTGCGACATGCATGAAACCAAAGAGAGAATACCACACATTGAAGTACCAAATGATAATGTATTAAACAGAAAAGCAAGGCAATGAAATGGAACAGAAGAAAATGGAAATAATAAATTAAATCCAGCATGTCCAATAAATGAAAAAGACGCATGAAATCCAAATCAAAAGCAATCCAAAATCAAGTCTCCAAAGTGTCAGTCTGAGAAAATAAATCCAAGGTGCAAAAATAATAAAAAACCATTGATCCATGGAAAAAAAAAATCAACAATCCAAATCCATTGTCAAACTATGTACAAAGTGAACATCCAGGGTCCATGTGCCCAATCCTTTAAATGAAACCTATAAAATAAAATCCTACCTATTGAAGAACTATATACAAGAAGTTGGGGCATCGTCCAAGTGCCCCAAAAGAAAACAAAACCGAAAGGAAACTTAACACTAAATAACTATTTACAAGGGCAGCGTGCTAGTCCGACGGCTCACTTCTGGATGTTCTGGATGTTCCGGTCCAGGGCATCATCCAACTCCTGCTCAATGTCCCGGAGGCGGTCCTCTTCCATGGCCCTGATGGTCCACAGGGATGACGACATGTTCTCCTCCAACTCCCTGCAGATTGCCTCGAGGCACCCGGCCCGCCTCAGGGCCCTCCGCATGGAGTTCTCCGCCCTGACCATCGTGAGCCGTGCCTCTTCCGCCCGCTGCCGCTCCGCATCTATGGCATGGCTCAACCGCTGCCACATGGAAGACACTTCCCGTCGTGGGTCCTCCTGCCCTCCGGCCGATGCCTGCCCCTCCGATGTCGAAGGCCCCGAGCCATCATGGCTCCCACCTCGTTGCTGCTGCTGCTGTGCCTGTGCCCGTGCCCTGGCTCCTGCTGCCTGCACATCCTCCACCGGCCGGGGTGCAGTCGTTGATGTGGCCACCTCTGCTGGACGTCCGACTCCCGACTGTGGCAGGGATGTGTCCTCCACCAGCCTGGCCGCACCGTCAGAGGCAGCTCCACAGGGCACCCAGGTGACAAATGGGTGGAAAGATGGCACGGAGGACGACTGGCGCATAGGGTGTTCAGTTGAGGAGGGCGTCGGAACAAGCTCCAGCAAACGGAGGAATCCGGCCTGGGTGACCTGTCCCAGTAGGCCAACGTGGTCAACGAGCCATTCGAGATGACGTGCAGTCTTCTCATGAAAAGACTGCAGGTCACCTCGCATGGCCCGTTGACGCAACGCCACACCAGTCAGGAAGGCTCAAACCGTATTTGGATAGCCACGTCCGCAGGCAGAGGAAGGCCAGTTGTTGTAAACTCATCCCCTGCCTGAAAATGGGTCTGGACGTAGGCATCCCTGCTGGTGCAAGATGATGCAGTGACAGGATCAGGGACAGGATTGTACACAGTCACCTCCGTGGCGGCCTGTGCTGCCTCCTGTCCCTGGTCCTGCACTGCACCACTAGCACCAGTGGAATCCCCACCTCCAGACCCCGTCTCTGTCGCTTGCACGGCCTCCTCCTCCACCAAACCCCCCACCAACCTGGATGACTCCGTGCCATCTTCCCCCGTTGGGCCCTGTGGGGTCCCAGCTGCCCCTTCTGCTGCCGAGGAGTCCAACTCCGACCTCCGCCTCTTGGACCTCCCCCCGGCAGCTGCGGCCTGGGATGCGGCACCAGACTCCTCACTCCCCGACGAGATGACAACCTGGGAGGGGAGCCGGGCCTTGCGTCTCCGGCTGGCGGTGCGATCCCTGCCGCTGTGCTCCACAGCACCTTCTCCGCCCTCTTCATCAGTTGACGCTGCAGACAGGGAGAAATAAAACACAGGCATCAGGGCACTGTACAATGGACACATACACACATGACAGTTGTACATGAGTGGCATTGGCAAACCTCAGACATGGCATCACAATCGCAAACACACATGTCATTTCAACTCGCACACATGAGCCATACCACAGCCATATCGCAACAGCCAGAACCATCCATACACATACAACAGCATGAGCAGGCAAAGGTGAGCCAGACATCACATGCAACACAGGGAGTGCACTACACATGCACACACACCACCACACTTGCATGCATGTGTACACCTCTGCCAACTGTTGCAGTGTTGAGATCGGCATCCATGTCACATCTGCCAATCAGTCTTCCACATCCCGGTGTCACATGCATTCATGTTGCATCACTGTTGCCCCCTTGTCAAATGCACACACATGCACATGTACACAGTGCAGATACATGCAGCTGAAACCAACATCCATGTGTGACATCACGAATATGCCTACGTACATACACATTCATTCAAACATGTGTGCCAACACATCTGCATTTGGCATGCAAGCCTACACACACAAGCACCATCCATGTCTCACACATGAGAGCCCTTGCATGTGTTAGCCTCACGGCCCTGTACACCCCCCCATACTTGGCCCCATAAAAACACATGTGCAACCTGCACACTACTGGCACACCACCACACGCACAGCTTACAATCAGGATGCATGTACACTTACCGCTCGACTCCAGACGGGTCTGCCTCTCAAGGACCTTGACGTGGAGCGCTGGGGATATGCGTTCCAGGACCCTCATCTGATCTTCCGACAAGTGGCCCTGGCGCCCCTTAGCATCCGCTGCCTTCAAGAGGCGCCGGGCCTTGTTGAGGGTCCTGGACCTGAGGTCCTCCCAGCGCTTCTTGACATGATGGAATAGTCGGACTGCCACCCCCTCTGCGTTGATGGCAGTGACGATGTCCGTCCAGATCCGAGTCCGTCCTTCCTTGTCAGCGCGCAAACTTCTGAAGAGGGCATCATACTGCCCCAGGACTTGCTCCACCAGGACACCAACTTCGGTGGCAGTGAAGCTGGTGCCCCTCTGCCTCTCTGGCCGGGGGTTGCCAGTGGTGCCAGACGTTGCAGTGTCCGACATGACAACCCCAGAGGCAGGAGTGGGTGGTCAACTGTGTCCTGGGGCTGGTCTGTGGAGCGATGGAATCCCAGTCAGGAGTCTTCGGTTCCAGCAGGGGTGGTCACAGCAACAGGACCCCTGGCTGATGTGCAGGGAGCAAATGGCAGAGCACGTGGGCAGCAGGCAATCAGGCAGCAGCAGATGGCAGGTGGGAGCGTGCTCGGGGCTCTGGGGGCAGTAATTCGGCCTTCTGGGCAGGAGCGTGGTCTTCCGTGTGCTTACGCGTGGCCAGCTTGATACGGAGTGATTTGGCACGTGAAAATCCAGCACGTCTGCGTGTAATTCGAGGAAAGGGCCTTAGCGTGTAAGCGCGCGTGCGTTTTCCATGGCGCGTAGAAAAAATAAGCACGTCAGAGTGTCATATCGTGAAATTGGTGGAAAGGGCCTTAGCGCGTATGCGCGTCTGTGACATGCGTGCGCGGGCGTTTCCCTGTACACGGGTGCATGTTACACGTCCAATGACTGCACGTCAGAGTGTCAGCTTGTGTAATTGGAGGATAGGGCGTAAACGCGGAAGTGACGCTGGACGTGTGGGCATGTTTAAAAGGTACGTGTAGAACGCCATTTCCTTGTACGTGCTTTTCGTGGAGAGCGAGTGGGTGAAATCTGTACTTCTTGTCGGTTCACACGCGATTTTCTTCACGGTGTTCCAAGTTCGTACTCCCTGTTACCTCTGACAGCTTTTTCTCTTTTTGTCTTTTTCCTGGGCCTGTTTCCTCAAACAGCGTTCAATTCTTCTTTTGGTGGGGGTGTTGCCAACGCGCACACGCGCGTCTTTTTCACGCTATTTTTCCAGGCAGACGATGAGTCACGCAAGTATTTAACATCTGTGCTTGCCCCGTGTGTCGCGTACCCCTTCAGAGGTCATTCTAGGCTGTGTGTGACACGCAAACGTTCATTTTTGTGCTTCTGGGTGCCACAGCGTAGTGCAGGTTTATTTTTCCATGCACGTGGTCTAGGAGGGGTTGCGTGCACATTATCTCCCTTTTTTGGGGTGCCTGTGCGTTGCGTGACCCGTCATCTTCCCCCAGGGGTCACATACAGCCTTGCTAGAGCACTAGGGTACGAATTCCATCTAGTACCCTACCCCTTTGACCCCCAATTGCCCGAGACAATAGTTTACTGCAACTCCCATACGCACAACAACATCAGTGCAATGGTTGGGAGGCGAGCACGCGGTAAGGGTGGCAAAGGTGGCCGAGTCTCAAGAGGTGGGCGCGGTGGATACAGTAGGGGACGTGGCCGGGACTTGCAGGGTGCCCCTAGCCCCCCATGTGTGGGTGACCAGTCAGGGACACCCATGCCCCCCCGCCCCTGGTTGAGGGTAACATGGCTGACACCATCCCTGCTCAGTACTTGTTGGACCAGCCCATTGTGGCACCAGGCCTGGCACAGGGTGACTCCATGGCTGACTTCCAGGTCAGCAGGTCTAGGCCACGTGTGGCGGTGCACGTTGGTGTCACCAGGCCACATGGATCAGGGGCAGCTATGTCTTCTGCTGCCCCGAGTAGGCAGGGTGGGGAGGCTGCAGGGGCAGCTGCGGCTCCATCCACCCCAGCTCTGAGTCTCCCAGCCAGGACAGTGTTGGTCCCAGTCCATCCTGCTGACGTTCCCCCTGACTACATCACACTTCAGCTAATGCCTGCACCAAGTCCCATGGTGAGTGTTCATTCCCACACTCCTAGTCCACAGTCCACCGGGGCTCCTGCCCCTAGTGTCCAGAGCGGCGTAGGACACTCAGGATCCCCACCAGCTTCCAAACGGAAGAGGAAGAGTGCTCGTCCAGTACAGGCTGATGCCCCAGACACGGCTACACAGTCCGGCCCGCCAAGGAAGCCCAGCTTCAGTCAGGCCGAACTTGATGCACTTGTGGAGTATGTGTCCGCCCATGACAGCGAAATGGTGATTACTGCACGATGCAAGACCACACCTGCACAACGTCTGGCACACTGGCAGACCATCGCGGACATCATAAGTGCCCTTGGATTCGTGAGGCGCACAGCTAATGATTGCTATAAGCGCTGGAATGACCTGAAGAGCAGGGCAAAGAAAAAGCTGGCCTCAAGTCATGCCGCTACTCTAGTGACTGGAGGTGGGTCTCCAGCAGAGGACATTGAACTCACTCCCCATGAGTATGTTGCTGTGACCTACGTCACGGAGCGACAGATCCAAGGCGTGGGAGACCTGCCAGATTATGAGGCATTGTCCGGTGAGTGCACAAGCATGTGTGTGTCATCCATGTTCATGGTGTTTGTGTTAGGGCTTCTGATTGAGTGCCAGGTGAGGGTGTGTGCCTGAATGGTTTGGGTCACCCATGTGCTTCATCCAATACATTATGCGCACCAGGATTTGGGTATTGCAGTATCCCTTCTGGCAACAGTAGACATTTAGCCCAACCTCACGCCAGTTGCCCTTGAAGTGTCATCTTGCCACAACATTGTTGCGTATTATTCTGTGTTCATTCAGGCTGATTGTTTGCATTCAACCACTTTCACTAGGCATTTCTCAGTCCTATTGTCACATGTGTGACATGGGTATGGTACATGCCATATGTGTGATGGCATGTGTCATGTATGTGTATTGGACATGCCAATCACAGGCCAATGTGTGATGGCACTGCTAGCCAGCATGCAACAAATGTGTTGGTCTTCCATCTTGGTGTCATCAATGTGTGCCATTTGCCTCCCCTTCATACGCAGTGACGGTGCATGCATGGGAGCGTTATAGTCATGTGGGACATGTGTCAATGAAGTACTGGTTCTGTTGCTTCTCAACCCTAATTGTGTGCCATGGTGCTAATGCCTGTTCCTATTTCTTTTCTTTCATGTCTTTGCAGGGGATGACGCACTTGATACTGCTGGGGTTGTGGGGATGGTGCAGACCCAGGAGGGGTCTCAGGCCCGACCGTGCACCAGTGAGGGACGTGGTGTGGTGGTGGGTGAGAACCCACACTTGCTGCAGACCATTCTCTCAAGTGGTGTCTCTTGGTGCACCTCCCCCGAGCTCTATTCAGGTGTCGATTCGGATGATGAAACCTATGTGCCGTCGCAGGTAAGTGTTTCTGGGAGGGATTCTGTACTGTCCAACCCACCTGCACCAGGGGTAGAACCCTCAATGGGGATGTCAGTGTTGGTAGGCCCGCCTTTGGTGGTTACGGATGCAGGGTCACACTTCGCAACATCTGATCCTGTTCCTGGGCCAGCAGATCAGAGGGGGAATGCAGTCCTGCAGCCTCAGGCAGTGCCGGCACAGGAAGGCGCAATTCGCCTTGCCCCAGACAGGTGTGGTGCCCGCCGACGCGGTGGCCGTACGCCACCTGACAATACCGCATGGGAGCAACCCATATAAGGTATGGCAAACCAACAGGCAGCATCATCTGAGATGATGGCTCAGGCCATGGATAGGGTGGCCACTTCCATTGTCCCCCAAGAAAGGCTGATGGAACAACTACAGCAGGCAACAGACTCCATTTGCCAGTCACACAGGGAGGACATGTTGGCGTCCAACAGGGACAGACGGGCGGCACTGGAGACTCTGCGGGAAGCCATTTCTATTGAGTCCCAGGGCCACAGGGAAGCCCTGAGGGTGGAACTCCGTCAGCTCAGGGTGACTCTTGTTGATCTTGAGGCTTCAACTGACACGAGGACAGAACAGCAGCTGGAGCGGCTCACACGTACGCTCTCAGCTGAGATTCAGGCAACTCGGGAGGAGGTCCGGGCATCCCGAGAGTTGATGCATGGGGACCGCTGCACGATTATCCTCCAGAACCAGAGCTTTCACAACCGCATGCTTGCTGCCATGGAGGACCAGACTAAGGCTTTGCGTGGGCTGCCTCCCATAGTACCACCACCTCCTGATGCAGGTGCAGAGGGTGAGGAGAGCGACAGCAGCGATTCTCTCACAATAGGGTAGCAGTGCAGGCCATGAGCCCATGGAGGTGTTTTTTTCCCAGAATCCACACAGGTGGGTTTTGGTGTGCACCCTGTCCTCGGACCTCCTGGGTGGCCTCCCCCAGCCCCCTGGCCCATACATGGCCATTTTTGATTTTTGATTTTTGATTTTTGATTTTTGAATTTTGATTTTTGATTTTTGATTTTTGATTTTTGATTTTTTTTACAGTGTGTTGCCTTGTGTGGCTCCCGTGGGCATACGCTGTATTGTGGCTGGGCACATGCAGGCTTGCCCTGAATTTGGGTTAGATGCTTGGGTTTGTGTGACACACACCCCTCCTGCTTCCCGTTTCCATGGGCTTGCAAAGGGTGTGCCCAAGTGACATTGACTTACTCAGTGACGTTGGACTCCCATTTGATGTGTGGGCAGTCTGTAGGCAATACTGTGTATACATTCCTAGTGCATATTGTTGTTGTATTGTACACTGCATGGTGTATTGATATGTGCCTCTGCATCCATCTCATCCTCCTAATTTTCAGGTCCATTCCTCATGTCTTCACAAGGCGGTCCACTTTGGAAATGGAGTCCATGTTGTAAGCAGTGCACCTACACTTTTGCGTGGGGCTAACACTGTACAGTTGGAAGTGGTCGAAGTGCTGGCATTATCAGATAGTGAGACTACCAATTTTTTAAATCCGTACTGTCATGTTTATGATAGGTTTGAGGTTGTGTAGGTGATTGGTATTATTGCAAAATATTTGGTAATGTGTGTTGTTGGTCCTGCATTACTGTGAGCATTTCGTGTGTGGCCAGTTTCCATTAGGGACACTGTACTTTGTGACACTTGTGTCATGTTGTGGGGATTACTTTGTTTGCTCTCACATAGCATGACATGCCATGGTGTGTTGTGTGGCGGTGCTGGGGAGGGGTTGGGTGACATGGCAATGTTCTCATGTTGTATTTTGCAAGTGGGTATTCATTTTTGCTGCATATAAGTGTGTCTTTTGATGACACTGCATTGGTGGTGTTTGTGTAGGTAGGGATAAACACATTGTGACACTTCCAGGTGAACAATCTCAGGCTGCTATGGTTCTGACAGTTGACTGTCCCTTCATTCATCATAATTGTCGGATTGAGTCATCATTGATTGTCAGATGGTATGTGCCAGGGCTGTGTGCACTCCACAGGGGAGTGATTTCTATGTGAAGTAATTAGCCACCAGCTGCGTATGGGCTGCCTCACCCCGTGCCCTTTCCCCTCCCATGCGCAGCGGGCGTGCATGTGGTTGGGGATGTGGGGGCACCACCATGTCCACAGCCAGGCCCCGGCGTGTTGCAACATTGTGCAGGACACATGCTGCCACTGTGATCCTGCACACTACTGGGGGAGCGTATAACAGCTGCCCGCCAGAACGGTCAAGGGAGCGAAAGCGTGACTTGAGCACTCCGAATGTGCGCTCCGCTATGCCCCGGGTTGCAATATGGGCTGTGTTGTATCAACCTCAGGAGGCGTGATGGGGTTCCAAATTGGCGTCATCATGTGGGTGCTCAGAGGGTAGGCACTGTCCCCTGGGGATGTGGTGATGGGTATCATTAGTGCGGTAGTGACATTACTCTGTATCTGACATGCATGCGTGTGCTGTGGCATTTATACTCACCAAGCAGCCATGCATCGCCATGCCGCCCAGCTTCCATGTCCCGGTTTAGGGTTGACATCCTGTAAATGAAGCTATCGTGGGTGACCCTGGATAGTTGGCATATACTGAGGTGATGATTCCCTTGGCATCACATACTACCTGGACGTTGATGGAATGCCAGTGCTTGCGGTTTCTATAGATGTGTTCAGATGCCCTGGGGGGACGTAGAGCCACATGGGTGATATCAATGGCAACTAGCACTTTGGGGAATTGTGCCACCCCGTAGAAATCCTGGATGACAGCCTGCCTTTCTGCAGGTGTTCTGGGCAGGTATATGTGCCTGTGGACTGATGGCCGTGCAGTGATGATGGCCAACACCTGGTGCAGGCACCGTGACTGCGTGGCCTGTGAAACCCCCCCCACTATGGCACTTGTCCGATGAAATGATCCGGTAGCCAAGAAGTGCAGTACATTGAGGACCTTCTCCAGGGGGGTGAGTGCTTGGGAGCACAGGGTGGGTGATGTGAGGTCATCCTCCCACTCACTGACCAGATCGAGTATTATGTGCGGTGGAAACCTGTACCTCCCATACACCTGGTCATCAGGCATACCAAAAAGGCTGGTTCTGGGTGTAAAGATTCTGGCCCTGACTATCCTCCTCCTGCGGTATCCCACGGCCACTGCTGCTAGGAACGGTATATTCTTCCTGGCGTCTGAGCTTGTTTGTTGTTTGCGCACACTTTTATGCTGCGCGGGTCGACGTACGCCTTCTTCCTGCGAGTCGACGTGCGCCTGCTTCATGCTGGCGTACGTGTTTCCAGATTGGACCGTCTTTTTTGGCGCGTTGTAGGCGACCGTGTAAATCTTCCCGCCCACCCCAGGAATACACGTACCCTGCTGATATCGCGTGTGGAAGTTCACGCGAACCCGTAATACACGTACCCTGCTGTAATCGTGTGTAAAACTACCCGCGCACCCCTGAAATACACGTACCCAGGCCAATCGCACTGCTGGGGGTGGGGGTGCTGGGAGACATGAGTGGGGGCCTGGTGGAGGGTGCCCCAAACTGCTGGGGGGTGGGGGTGCAGGGGGACATGAGTGGGGGCCTGGTGGAGGGTGCCCTTGACTGCTGGGGGGTAGGGGTGCAGGGGGACATGAGTTGGACATGAGTGGGGGCCTGCTGGCAGGTGCCCCTGGATGCTGGGGGGTGGGGGTGCAATGAGTGGGGGCCCGGTGGAGGGTGCCCCTGGATGCTGGGGGGTGGGGGTGCTGGGAGACATGAGTGAGGGCCTGGTGGAGGGTGCCCCTGGATACTGGGGGGTGGGAGTGCTGGGAGACATGAGTGGGGGCCTGGTGGAGGGTGCCCCTGGATGCTGGGGGGTGGGGGTGCTGGTAGACATGAGTGGGGGCCTGGTGGAGGGTGCCCCTGGAAGCTGGGGGGTGGGGCTGCTGGGAGACATGCGTTGGTGGGCACAAGTGCAAGGTGACATGGAGGTTGGCTGGGGGCATGGCCATGGTGGATGGGCTGCCTGCGGGACATGTGCAGGGGTGCAGGGTAGTCCCCTGTGGTGTGGGCTGCCTGCAGGGGCCGTGGAGGGTGTAGAGGGAACACCTCGGAAGACCCACACAGCCAATTCACGTGTAGTACTCCCCGGCACCCCCGAAATACATGTAGGCTGCTGGATTCGCGTGTGGAACTTCCCACGCACCCGAAGTGTACGTACCATGCTGAAATCGCGTGTGGAACTTCACGCGCATCCCGAAATACACGTACCCTGATGATATCGCGTGTGGAAGTTCACGCGAACCCCGTAATACACGTACCCTGCTGATGTCGCGTGTGGAAGTTCACGGCAACCCCATAATACACGTACCCTGCTGATATCGCGTGTGGAAGTTCACACGAACCCGTAATACACGTACCCTGCTGTAATCGCATGTAAAACTACCCGCGCACCCCTGAAATACACTTACCCAGGCCAATCGCACTGCTAGGGGGTGGGGTTGCTGGGAGAAATGAGTGAGGCCTGGTGGAGGATGCCCCTGACTGCTGGGGGGTGGGGGTGCAAGGGGACATGAGTTGGACATGAGTGGGGGCCTGCTGGCAGGTGCCCCTGGATGCTGGGGGGTGGGGGTGCAGGGGGACATGAGTGGGGGCCTGGTGGAGGGTGCCCCTGACTGCTGGGGGGTGGGGGTGCAGGGAGACATGAGATGAACATGAGTAGGGGCCTAGTGGAGGGTGCCCCTGGATGCTGGGGGGTGGGGGTGCTGGGAGACATGAGTGGGGGCCTGGTGGAGGGTGCCCCTGGATGCTGGGGGGTGGGGGTGCTGGGAGACATGAGTGGGGGCCTGGTGGAGGGTGCCCCTGGATGCTGGGGGGTGGGGGTGCTGGGAGACATGCGTTGGTGGGCAGTAGTGCAAGGTGACATTTGGGTTGGCTGGGGGGCAGGGCCATGGTGGATGGGCTGCCTGCGGGACATGTGCAGGGGTGCAGGGTAGTCCCCTGTGGTGTGGGCTGCCTGCAGGGGCCGTGGAGGGTGTAGAGGGAACACCTGGGAGGACCCACACAGCCAATTCATGTGTAGTACTCCCCGGCACCCCCGAAATACACGTAGGCTGCTGGATTCATGTGTGGAACTTCCCGCGCACCTGAAGTGCATGTACCCTGCTGAAATCGAGTGTGGAACTTCACGCGCACCCCAAACTACACGTACCCTGCTGATATCGCGTGTGGAAGTTCACGCGAACCCCGTAATACGCGTACCCTGATGATGTCGCGTGTGGAAGTTCACACCAACCCGTAATACACGTACCCTGCTGATATCGCGTGTGGAAGTTCATGCGAACCCGTAATACACGTACCCTGCTGTAATCGCGTGTAAAACTACCTGCGCACCCCTGAAATACATGTACCCAGGCCAATCGCACTGCTGGGGGGTGGGGGTGCTGGGAGATATGAGTGGGGGCCTGGTGGAGGGTGCCCCTAACTGCTGGGGGGTGGGGGTGCAGGGGGACATGATTTGGACATGAGTGGGGGCCTGCTGGCAGGTGCCCTTGGATGCTGGGGGGTGGGGGTGCAGGGGGACATGAGTGGGGGTCTGGTGGAGGGTGCCCCTGACTGCTGGGGGGCGGGGGTTCAGGGAGACATGAGTTGGACATGAGTGGGGGCCTGGTGGAGGGTGCCCCTGGATGCTGGGGGGGTGGGGGTGCAGGGGGACATGAGTGGGGGCCTGGTGGACAGTGCCCCTGGATGCTGGGGGGTGGGGGTGCAGGGGGACATGAGTGGGGGCCTGGTGGAGGGTGCCCCTGGATGCTGGGGGGTGGGGGTGCAGGGGGACATGAGTTGGACATGAGTGGGGGCCTGGTGGAGGGTGCCCCTGGATGCTGGGGGGTGGGGGTGCTGGGAGACATGAGTGGGGGCCTGGTGGAGGGTGACCCTGACTGCTGGGGGGTGGGGGTGCAGGGAGGCATGAGTTGGACATGAGTGGGGGCCTGGTGGATGGTGCCCCTGACTGCTGGGGGGTGGGGGTGCAAGGGGACATGAGTTGGACATGAGTGGGGGCCTGCTGGCAGGTGCCCCTGGATGCTGGGGGGTGGGGTCCAGGGGGACATGAGTGGGGGCCTGGTGGAGGGTGCCCCTGGATGCTGGGGGTGGGGGTGCTGGGAGACATGAGTGGGGGCCTGGTGGAGGGTGCCCCTGGATGCTGGGGGGCGGGTGTGCTGGGAGACATGAGTGGGGGCCTGGTAGAGGGTGCCCCTGACTGCTGGGGGGTGGGCGTGCAGGGAGACATGAGTTGGTCATGAGTGGGGGCCTGGTGGAGGGTGCCCCTGACTGCTGGGGGGTGGGGGTGCTGGGAGACATGCGTTGGTGGGCAGTAGTGCAAGGTGACATGTAGGTTGGCTGGGGGGCATGGCCATGGTGGATGGGCTGCCTGCGGGACATGTGCAGGGGTGCAGGGTAGTCCCCTGTGGTGTGGGCTGCCTGCAGGGGCCGTGGAGGGTATAGAGGGAACACCTGGGAGGACCCACACGGCCAATTCACGTGTAGTACTCCCCGGCACCCCCGAAATACACGTAGGCTGCTGGATTTGCGTGTGGAACTTCCCGCGCTCCCGAAGTGCACGTACCCTGCTGAAATCGCGTGTGGAAGTTCACGCGCACCCCAGAATACACGTACCCTGCTGAAATCGCGTGTGAAGCTTCACGGGCACCCCAGAATACACTTACCAAGGACAATCGCGTGTGGAACTTCCCGCGCACCCTGAAATACACGCACACGCTATTTTTCACACAGCGGGTGTCCGTGTTTGTCGCGTACCCCTTTGCACCTCATTTGTCCTAGAGGGCCACAGTATGGATCATTCATCATAGCTGTATATAGGTGCCTTTTGTTAGCGCACATTTTGGCGCACATTTATTTCAGGCGCAGGGACGCTACCGCCTGCTTTCTTGTGGCAGACTTGTTTGGCCATGTGTGCGTCTTTGCCCGTGCGCTGGTTTGCCCTATTCGATTCCATGAATACGAGTTGTAGGCGAGCGTGTGGGCGTTCCGCGCACTTGCCTCCTGTACTTCCCCCGTGACGCCCATATTTTCACGCGTTGTTCCCCATACCAAGTGTTACACCCCGTGTTCCGCCTACTTTTGTTATGTGCGCCGCGCTATGTGCGATTTCGCTGTGGCCGTGGCGCACGCCGTTGGATGACCTGTGCGCCGGCGTGCGCCACGCACTTTTTCAGCGCACATCTAATATTTTTCTCACGCACGGACTTCCATGAATCGATGTGCGCTGGTTTCCCTGCGATTATCACACTTGCACTGCGATTCGCACGTTTTGGCACCTCTGCGCCGGAATTTTCGGCGCACATTAATTCCATGAATCGCCCTGTGTGTTGTTGCCTTGTCTCACGTTCCTTTAAACTCAATAGACTATTATTAACATGTATACAAGATGAAGTACCTTTTTTTCTTAAATGGTATTAATAGCATATTTTCCTTTTCAATATAATCTTGTTTATTGCATCTTGATTTATTAATTTTATAGTGGGCAGGGTTCTCCTTGTTTTACCTTTTGTATTAAAGTTTTATAAACTGTTCCATAACCCGGAATTGAGCACTATGATTGCTATGAACTTGGTCCAATCAAGAATTCGATCAAGATCTGACTGCCAATATAGGCTTTAGAACATTTTCTCCTTGACCTGCTGGCTATATGCCCATGTTAAGAACAGTATTATAGACAGATCCAGAAAGCTATTTCTATGTGTTTCATTTTTTTTTAAACATCTTGTTTAAGAGTTGAAGGTTGTTTTTTCAATTTACTTAGAAAGGTTTATGCTTTCGAATACTCATATTGATAGTTGAACTTTTTTAATTAAATTGGTCTTGTACCCTTTTAATATAATCATAAAGAAGAATATAAAACAATCTTCTATGTAACACTGGCACCCATTCAATGTTAGGAACAAATAATCCCGTAAAGATTAGAAAATAAACAGCAACCTATTTGTATCTATTTTCCTTATTTCATTAGACACATTACTTTTTGTGTACCAAGTACCATTCATTTTTATTTGTAATTGTTTCCAATGATTGTTGTTTCATGTTCAGATGTATTTGCGCTTGGAACGGGGGCTAAACACCACATTACATGATTAATATATCACTCCCCATGAACCAGAATATCACCCAGTGACCTGCAGAAGAATATTACCTATCTGAGCTGTTGCTGCCCAGATTTGAATCAGTAACTGGCAGGCTATTGATATTTGGCATCATAACCCAACTCACTTGATCTCATGTTACCTATTTTAGAAGCATGGAAGTCTATGCTTTTACTCCTAAAACTGAACCTTTCCACCTTCAGATTATTAACAGATGCAATTCATTCCATATAGTAAATATGTTATACACTTCGTAACGATGAAGAACAAGTAGTGTGTTTCCAGATTGAACCACACGTGACTTGCAGGTTTCTTTAAAATTACCTTACCGTACACATTGAAAACTCAAATGCTACAGGCACTAAAATGCCAAAAAAGCAGCAGAAGAACGAAGGAAAATACTTTACAGAGATGGTCACCATAGAAAGGGAAGGTGGGGCTCTGTACGGTGCCTCTCTTCCCTTTCCATGGTGGCCTGCGATAAGGTAAGTAGGGGGGATGAAAAAAAGCAGGATAGAGGGTGGGATAAAGATGGCAGCGGGGGAGCTGGCCATCAGGTGGCATGGAATGCTAGCTTTCACTGGCAGTTCAAGCCCGCGTTCCTACCCATCTGATTGGCTGGAACCCCCTGCCAGGGTGCTAATAAAAAATAGAAACACCTAGAATTAATTTCTTGACTGAATATTGATCTTAACATCCCCTGAACTATAGGGTGAGTGGAAAATATCTACCTTCATGCCTGCATCTTGAAATGGGGGTAAATCCTTCAGAGTAAATACAGAAAAGTCTCCCCCTTCAGCCAGCAATTAAGTGTTTGAAAGGGAGAAATTAGGAAAACGGCATTGCCACTTTCCAAGGTTAGCCCTGTTCTTATCATAACAGAATGACTGTTCCCTACAACAGAGCAGAATGCTGATGTTATCCCGTCTTTGACTAATGTGGTTGTGTGAACATATTAACATTCTGCTACAGTGGCAGTGGCTATGTCATGCATGTTATAAACCAAGACTCATTTAAGCGACATGCAAACGAGCTATTTTGATGACTTTTAAATTGTCTTATCTATATCCTGATGCTTTCTTTGAAAAGCAGCAATTTCATTGAGCATTATTTAGGTTTGCGCAGTATTCACATCACCATGTGGGCTTTTCCTTAAAAATGATCACATCAAATCACAGTGGGTAAGATGACTGGGACGGAGTTCCATCTTCTGGAGAAATCACCCTGTTTTTTTCCCCACATTTCAGAGGCTTAAATGAATGATTTCTGCATGAAACTCATTTCTGCTAACCAATTTTACTTTCATAAACACTCTGGACATCATTACAAGTACTGCATTACTGGTGATTCAGCAGAAATTCTGTTACCATCATATTAATGCTGTATTACTTCATCGACATATTATGAGTTTGCCAGTATTGTGGAAGATTTACCACGAGCAAACATCTGTAGGTAAATCTTCCACCTTACTGCCAACAATAGTTCAAAAGAAGGACGGAATTAGCCTGGTGGAACTACCGCCGGCAGTAATTCTGACAAAATCTCAACGGAGTCCTATGGACTCTAACCACTTGTAACCCCACAGTAAATCTGCAGGACTAAGTGAGGGTAACAGTAATCAGGTTTGGTTCTAAATTCGTGATTAGGCCCTCTGTGACTTAACAATTGGTGTTAATGGCGTCTACTCATTTGAATTACTAAATTACATATGTTAGACACCACTGTACCTGCTGGGCATAGACGTTTTATGGGACTGCAAAAGGGGCACTTGCCCAGGGCCCCAACTTGAAGGGGGGCCTGACAAGGCTGCCTGATCTACTATAGTAAGAGTCCATTGTTCACCAGACTTAAATAGCACATGTGAGGATATTTTATGGCATTCTACTTAGGTTCTAAACCCATTGCCTGTCTGTTTGGAAAAGTACATTCTGCTTGATCAATTCATCATGTAATACATTCTGTGTTCACTGTGGTATACATAGTTTGTGTGTTCCTAATGGCACAACTCTGTAGCATTCTTTCCTTCCTGTGGGAATTATGTTGATCATGTGCAATAGCTAAAGTTGAAATGCATATTGGTAAATTGAATGCCACAATAGTTTAGAAGTTATCTCAGTGTGTTAAGCACTCGTTGCAGAGATATGTGTTCATATGCAAGATTAGAATAGCACATTCCAGCAAAGCTGAATGAGCCTTTCCTATGTTTGAGGTTTATAAGCCTGTCTGCATATGTACCTGGTTTTGTAGCACAACAGGTGCTATTATCAGCAATGTACCTGCACCAGATAGGGGTTGCTATAAAAACTAACATATCGTCTGTACGGTGAAGGTCCAGACATCGGTTTGTTCCGAAGGGGTTATAAAACCTAGGCAATCACCTCCAATGATGAGCATAAACTGTTAGTCCAAGAGGTAAATAAGTATTCAAATTCAAGACTGTGGAACAAAAGCGTCCATGCTTGTGACCTGGCTTTGTCAGCAGACGAAACAGTGATCTTACATTACTGTGCTGTCTTCTGTGAGGTTTGCCTTTGTGCATGCAGCGGTATTGTTTAGCCCATTACTTGATCTTTCTTCTTATGTAGGCCATTTGACTGGAAGGGGTGGTAGACAGAAGAGAGTGGACCAGATGTTGTAGGCCTGAGGCAAGCATATTTTAAGGTGTGCTCGTTTGACACAAAAAACGGTTTGCTTTTTGTAAAAGTCAGAGGTTCTTATGTATGTTTATGAAGGTTTTTATGCACGTTTATACATTACAATGCCACAAGTCATTGTTTTGGAAGTATTTAAAGCTTTAAAATACAAAAGAAAACCCCAGATTAAATGTGTTAAATCACATCGATTGGTATGCTGGTGCTTATATACTTCCCTTGCCGATGGAGAGAATTAATCTAGAATCATTCCCATTTTGCCTAACACCTTTCTGTAATATTTTAGTTTTTAAAACGGTCATGTTTGGTAATGTGATTTGTGTACTTTCCAAGTCAGTTTTATAAAATTAGATTGTTTTATTTCATTATAAGAACTGGGAAAGAAAGTGTTCAAATGCAGAAATTGCAGAGTTGGCACACATCCACCCCTTAACTAATGTGGGATACTGATAATCTTATATTGCCTAACCTCTCAGAATTGCTAGTCCCTAATCCCTTTCAAAATGGTCAGCCCTTCAGAGTGATTTCTTTCTCAGGGTATGATCTTCATAAACGCCTCATTCATGATTTCACTATGGTGTTGCTTCCACTAGAATAGTGAAAATTGATATATTGGTATATTGCACACCACAGGAACTTGTTCCTTTGATCTCTAATGGCAACACTATTTGAAAACCATATCCCACTTCTTATCTCAGTCTGTCAGGATACAGACACCTTCCTGTTTGCTTCTATTCTGCATCTACTATCCATGCTGTGGTATGTGTAGCTTTCTCTTTCCTTGCAATTGGTCTCCTCTATCCATGCTTCAGCACTTTTGTATTCTGTGAGGCAATTAATGCGAGTGCTCAATCTATCCTGGGTTGCACGTACATTTTACACATGCTCCTGCATTAATACTACAGGCTGCATTCCTTCCTGGATGATATTGATTACACGTTTCCTGTATCTATACTAGAACAGAAGTAACCTCTTTGTAGACTGCTTATGGTGACCTTCTAATCAGAATGATGAACCAGTAGCATTTGAGCAAGAATGAAGAGGGACTTGGAGGGAGTAAACATGCTTATGTTGAATGCTGCAAGGCAGTATATCAGCCTATAGGATGTGATCGCAACGAGAGGCATGGGGGCGGGGGTGAGACCCAATATTCTTGATCACTTAACTCCTTTGGTTTAGTGGAGGGGGGCCTCAAAGATGTCCGTGCCCAGGGCCCCAAAAGTGGTTAAAATGGCACTGCTGCTGGGAAGGTCCTAATAGAAATAAATGTGTGATTTACCCCGCACTTACCATTTTCAGAAAACGTTTAGGTAAAAAACATAATCCTATTTTGCAGGTCATCTTTAAGTGGTCTGCAAAGAACTCCTGGTGGCAGAACTGCAGTCTGAAATAAATCAAAGACTGAGTTGAGATGAACTTCGTGGTGTAAAAAGAATTGAAGTTTTCTCGAATTTGATGTTAAAAAGATATTGTATACCTATTTAGCTCTCTACTTACTGGATGATTAGTTGAAAGGAATGCATACTGAAAGCTTCAACCCCCCACCCCCTTTGTTAACTATAAACATATGTGCCACCTTCACACCACAATATGCTGGGTGCCACTAGTGAGAATGTGATACCTCATCAGCACGAGAAAAGGCTGTTTTAATGAGCAGGGTTGAGTCACGTCCATTTCAAAGAAAAATTCAGGGGTGGATGGGCTTAGAGGAATTAATTACAACCAAGAGTCTTTGATGCGCCGGAGATATGGGTTGCGGGATACAAAGGAAGTTTAAGCCAGGTGACTGAGAGAATAATTGCTCTTGGAAACTACATTTCCACTTCACTTCCCTTTTATCCCACCTGACTTTACTGCAAAATTAGAGTTGTGTGTATAACAACAGAGAGCGAGAGAGAAGACACTTGTTACTACGACTGTGAGAGGCTCCTGGCAAAGGGGTTTGAAAATACACCAATCCTCTGTCAGAATTCTGCTATAGAGGTTGTGGTGTCTCATCACTCCTGTATATTTTATTGGAACTGATGCAGTTCCAACCCCCTCCCTCTCCCTCTCACACACAGGGCCTGGACATAATCTATCAAAAAGTCTGAAACATCCCTTTCTCAAAAAGCCCGTTACGACAGGTAGGCTTCCTGCTGATAGACCGAATGTTGCCAGGAACCAGGCACCCAGGTCTGTGCTCTATGCAACTGCTGTGGCAAACATCCTGAAAGTGAATTTGGACTGCTTCTCTGGCTTACGAAGCACAGCAACGTGCTCTACCTACATCTCCAAGTGAACCTGTTTGGAACCCAAAATGTTTCCAAGCCCAGTTGCATTTGCTGTTGCTCAGAGTATTAACTTTTCATTCAAGAAGAAGTTGAGCCTTTTTGAGACTGCAAGCCGCATTTTGACCACTGATTGAACTGCAGGCACTTCATGCAATTGGTTCACTTCTGAGCCTGAACTGTTTGCCCCATCAATAAACTAGTTTGACATTCTTGAGCCTACTTAAGACAGGTAGTGAACATTTATTTATTTATTTGGATTTGTAGAGCGCACTGCAGCTGCAGGCATCAAGGCGCTGTATCAGAGCTTAAGAAGTCTTGATTAAAGGTTACCAAGAAGCGGCCCAACAAAAGACTTGTTTACATTTCAGAGTCAATGGTTATGTAGTATCATAGAATACAGGTCTATACAGTCAGACAAAGAGGCGCATCCTGGAAGTGCATTTGGAAGTAATTACCTGGGACTAGTATTGGGTTGTGTTGGGTTGCGCATTGCGCATTGGTGCTGTTGTGTTGGGTTAACGCTGGGAGTGGGAGAGTCAGAACGGTGATCCCCTAATATTTGAACAAGGTTTTCTTTTTGTTTCAGGATCTGTGATTGGTCCTGCCCAGCCCACGCCCACTGACTAGTCCACGCAGTCCTTATAGCCCGGGTGCACGCGCATCTGCACGCGCATCCCGGAAGTGCATTCGGAAGTGCACGGACTGTTGGACTGCCTGTCCTCTTACTCTTCGTTACTGCTGGAACACTGTAGGATGTGTTTCCTGAGAATGCCTGGATTTGACTTTCACAGCTCGCTCGCTCCTCGAGTGCCCGTCGGCAAGAGGAAACGTGTGCAGTGAAACGTGGCTTGTGTGAACTGGTGTTGAACTACTGAAGACAACAAGTAATTACCTGGGACTTTAGGTTGTGTTGGGTTGCGCATTGCGCATTGGTGCTGTTGTGTTGGGTTAACGCTGGGAGTGGGAGAGTCAGAATGGTGACATCCTGATATTTGAACAAGGTTTTCTTTTTGTTTCAGGATCTGTGATTGGTCCTGCCCAGCCCACGCCCACTGACTAGTCCGCACGCGCATCCCGGAAGTGCATTCGGAAGTGCACGGAGTGTTGGACTGTTAGACGGGACACAGGCTGGGCTGGTATGGGGGTACTAATCTCCAATAATCTGTGTAATACACACAATTAAGTACTGCTGTTATCGTAAGGTTCCCAGAGGGATCTTAATTTCACTGGTAACGAAGTCAACCCAACCCTTCCAAGTATGGTTAGCGGCCTGCGTAGCGGGCGGAAACTCTGTGATTCCCCATTGGAACCTTGTAATGACCCAGTCAGGCTCAATCATGATTGCACTGGCGGAGCCTCATTATCTGTTAGCACGAGCATGGGGCTGCCCACGGCTGGGAGATCCTTGTGTGAAGGTCTGCCCCGCTCTCTGTGTTCTGCAGTCCTAAACAACATTGTTTTGTCGGGAAGTGTCCCTGTTGTCCGTCCTTTGAATGGGGCGGGTAGTGAGGGATCCTCTGAGGTCCCGGAAAATATTGCCACCTTTAAGGTGGAAGAATTGAACAAAAGTGCTGATATTGTGGTTGGAGATCTCCCATCTGTGGCACAGATGCCCTATGATGTGGTGAGATCACGTGCTATTCTAGGAGGCACCTCGATCAGGCCCAAGTTCTCTGATGTATCGATGAGAGCCCCGGGAATAGAGGCTGTTCTGGGGAAACGTATGAGGTTTTCCATGGGTCCTTCCACCCCAGTCACTCAATCTAGATATGGCATGGAGAATGTTCACTTATTTAACACAGTGCAGGGTAAACTGCCAATGGGGAGGGAGATGTCTTTTATTCCCCACAAAACTCTCTTCCCTGGTAAAGATTATGGCAATGTTAAATCCAGCTCTCCCACTGACATTAAATCCAACTCTGTCCAGATGGGGGCGCTATCCTTATCACGAAATTGCAATGTTTTCGTCATCCTATAACCCAGAGGCCAGACACTCCGGAATGGGTAATCCAACCGACCATCAGAGTGCTGATATTGAGACTATGGCCACCGATTTTCCAGTAATGACTAGATTGCTAAATTTGCTGGATAAGGGACATGAACAGACCCACTGTGAAATAGGCATCCTAAAAGGTGTCCTAGTCGAAGTTTTGTCAAAAATCAGTAAAATTGAAGGCTTCCTATTTGCCTGCGATGCAGTTGCCGCTTTGACTAGGGACAAAAGGAAATTGGAAGTCCCTAATGTAAACCAAATGACTCAAACTCCTCTTAGACAGGGTACATCTGCACCAGTTCTAAACTTAGAGTCAGTGAAACCTGGTATAATAGGAATACACCAGGCCACACAAACATTAGCTGACCCTAGGATGGTCGTGGTGGGTAAACTGTCATTTGCTGCTATGACTGCCGTACCCAAAATTAATGGTGAACCAATCTCAGACCCACTGGTGCATCAGCTGATGCAGGCGATCTCAGCAAATGCTCTGGCTATCCAGCAGTTGACCAAGTGCCCTAGTGATGTCCTTTCCACAGCCGTTGCTGCCGATCTTATCCCTGGAGATATGGGGAGTATGGATTTGGAGGCCTGTCAAGATGGTATTGAACCTACTACTAGTCCGTCTGATCTACCCAATCTAATAGATCTTGACGAAGAATCCCAAATTAATGGGCCCCCTCCGTCCACTCCGCTTCCCACTATTGAGTCCCAGGTATCGACCCATGCTGCCATGACTAGAAAACAAAGAAAAATGGCTTCAGAGCCCAAAAAAGAAAATTCCATCAAGCATAAAATCTCTGTGCTGCCACAAAAAAAATAAATAGGACTTTCTGAAAGCTAATCCCCCTCTTATTGATCCTAGGAAGCTCCCATAGACTTTCTGAAAGCTAATCCCCCTCTTATTGATCCTAGGAAGCTCCCAATTCCTCTAATCACTGATGAAGAAGTCATTGACTTGAAGCAACTTAATCCTGGATCCAAGGAGCTATTGAATCTCACTGTGCCCAATAATACTAATGGAACACCAACGGGACTCGTGATTCAAATAGTGGTAAGAATGCCAATAGGAAACTCGGCACCCCGGATACCGCAAAAAAAGGGGCGGTACAAGAGGGAACACCAGATACTGTAAACTCAAAACAACTGAACCTGCTGAACTTGAACTTTTATCCTACCTTATTAATCAAAAAGGCCTCACATATAATGAAGGGAGGGGGTGGCACTAGACCTCCCAACCCGTTGTCAAAGGGTAGTAGAAAAGTGGTAGAGAATGAGTCAGCTGACATCGACAAAAATACTCTAATTGAACCTCAATTGGGTGCCCAGATTCCTCGGCTTTCGAACCAACCTCCCGAATCACGTATTGCAATGGAGGGTTGTGGTCAAACAAATAGGGCAGACATCCACAATAATACATTCTCAGATGAGGAGGGTCCCCTGCTCTCGCATGAGATGCCTTCCATCATCAGTTGGGAACATAATGAAGTCTCTAATGGAAAAGTGAGCCTAAACCGATCTGCCATTCTTAAAGCATTTCAGGCAATACCAGCATTGAGAACCATCAGATCCGACGACATTGATTGGATCAGATTATCTTCTAATAATAACAACAGGATGATTTGTGGGTATCACTCACACATCATCATTAAGATGATCTGGGCCCAACAAAGTGACTTTGAATTGATAGGTTTAACCCCATTTATATTTTCAACCGAAGAGCAAGCTAAAACGTTTGTTGAAAAACCTCCTGCAAGGATGATGGTGCAAATGGGACCAAATGAGGGAAATCTCCCTGCCCCTCTCAGTGAGGAACTCTTCAGGCAATTCATGACTTTTGCAACGGCTTTCTCTGCTACCAAGTCTAATGATCTGGGGGCCCAAACTATGACCTCCCAGCACATGGCTAACAAATAGAGTAAGGGAAGGGGGCTGACTCTAATGTCTTGGAATGCCTGTGGGCTAAAGAATCTTAGGCTATGGATATCGCATCTTGACGCAGAGTCTCGCCCCGCGATCATCCTCATTCAAGAAACTATGCATTTGACTCATTTTGATGTGCCAGGTTATTTTACTTATGCTCAGACTGCCAAAAAATGCTCTCAAGGCCGCCCTTCTGGTGGCCTTGCGGTTCTTATAGATAAAGCAAGTAGAATCGCTTCTGAACTGGTCTTCGCTGACTATTCGATCTTAGCAGTTAAATTGAGTTGCATAGGCGGTGCAGGGTGCACGTTGCTGGTAATTTGTCTATATTGGAATAAAGTGAATACCGCACAGAGCGAGCAACTTGATTTGCTGAATAGAATTGTTGTAGATGCCATATCAGAAGATCCAGGAATTTTTGTTATCCTGGGGGGTGATTTCAGCGCTTCATGTATGGAATTATCAATCTACAGTGGCACCCGCCCTGTTACCCCCTCAATAAAGTCGGGCAAGAGGTGGGTGGATTACCTCCTCTCATGGGATATCCAACTGGTACTTCCTAATCTTGACCTATTTAGGTATACCTGGTCTCGCGAAGCGACATCTTCGATGATCGACTATTTCTTTGTTTCTAGTATACTTCTGGCCTACGTGGACACTCTGGACATATGTGATCCATCCCTGGGGGATCATATGGCTCTGCTCCTTACCCTAAATATCCGGATTAGGCACTTCACTCATGATCCGGCTCTAACCTTGGTTATCCCTGATCGCCCCCACATCAGTCTACGGTGGGATTTTAAACTATGTTTGAGAATGATGGCTCGCTTAAGGGATGATATCATGATCCATTTTCCGGAGGTAAGAGCAGGTACTGGCTGTCTCCTGGCTGAATGGACTAACAGTTGTAGAATACAGATTCACGTTGCTAATCTGACGTCCACAACCACACTGCATACCATATTACCGAAACATCGGCACACCTATAACTTATCGGTGGTAAATCTCCGTAAGGAAAAGCGTAAAGACATACGTGGTCTTGGACCGCCGCATCTTGTTGAGGTTAGATATGCTATGGTTAAATCCAAAATCAACCAAAGGTATCGCAATAGGCTCAAGGTTATGAAATATGATCTAATGATGGCAGATAATCAGAGCATGCTTCGCCATCTTCTAAATCATGACTCCTGACAAATATGGTCAGCATTGAGAGTGCTGACTGGAACGGGCGGGACATTGAACGAAGCAGCTGTTTCTGCCACAGCTTGGGCTACATATGTTCAAACTAAATATGCACTTCCTACATGATTTGCCAATATTGTAACTCCTAACTATCATAGTCTGATTCTAAGATACTCACCCTGGGTGCTTGATGATATTAACCGGGCGATTGGAAAGATAAAGAGCTCCCATGCACCTGGCCCCGATGGTATCCCTCCATGTCTGATCAAGGCTGATCCGACTTTTTGGGCTTGGATTTTGGGGAACAAATTTGGCAGTGTCTACTTCACAGGATCTATTCCGCCCAGCTGGTGTTCGGCAAATATCATCCCTATTTATAAAAAGGGGAGGTGGGACGACCCAAATAATTTTAGGCCTATCACGTTGATGGATGTCTCAGCAAAGATCTTCACTTATTTATTGCTGGAATCCATCCACCAAATCATAGTTCAATTGCACGTGCTGCCCCGATTTCAGGTGTGTTTCAGTAAACAACTAGGGTGCTCGCTCAATGCATTTATTTTAGCACATCTATATGCTCAAACAAAAGGTGAACAGACTTGGCCGATATACATCGCTGCATTGGACTTAACCTCTGCATTCGACTCAATTATTCGAGATGTGCTTTGGGAAAAGATGATTGCCTATGGTTTCCCGATATATCTTGTCGCCATGATAGCGCTCCTCCATCAAAATACCACATACCGAATTAGATTGACCAAGGAGGGTGACATGACAGATAAAATACCGACAGAAATTGGCCTTAAATAGGGCTGCAACTTAGCAGCTGTGCTTTTCAACCTATACTTAGCAGATCTTGAATCAGCATGGGGAGATCTGGTGATATTCCCAGTGAAGCTGGGTAGATTGGTTATTAACTGGCTTGCTTTCGCCGATGACCTTCTGTTTATGGACTGAACCCTGTTTGGTCTTCAGGCAAAACTTGCCGCATTTCAATCCTATGCTTACAAAAACAATCCCCAAGTTAACCCTATGAAGTCTTACATCATCGCAATTGCAGATGGAAAGAAAAGAACTGCCAAATTTACCTGGTGCCTAAATGAGACCATAATACCTAAAGTTAACGTGATACGTTACCTAGGCTACCAGCTCTCAGACGTATATTCTATGGGGACGTGGAAAGAGATGATTAACACCAAACTGAAATCACTCACTTCACAAATGAAAGTTGTATACCACAGGTACAGTACATTTTCACTATTGCCCACAATTTAGTTTTACTTATTAAAAGTCGAACCAATATTTCTGTATACTTTAGACATTTGCACCTATGAGATAGAAGATTTCATTGATTGTGTACAGGGGAAGTTGTGGAAACAGGTCCTTGGGATGGCTTTGTCCATACCGAACATGTTGATATGTCATGAAATAGGCATTCTACCCCTGTCGGTCAAATGGCATTGGCGACGAATTAATAGCTATGTCAAAATACTAGCACCACCAAAAAAGACCTTAAACAAAGATCTTGCTAAATTACTGAAAGAAGGTCGCCCACCGTCCATCGTTAAATTTAAAGATAAAATGGATAAAATCCTGAGTGATACTATGATTGATAAGGAGTTCCAGCATCTAAAAAGAAATTTCAATTATATTTTTGGTGTATGTTGGTCGATCGTATTGGTAAAAGCAAAATGTACTATGAATATGCAAAATTTTCCAGGAAATTTGGTGACCGTGCGCGTTACTTGGAAATATTTCCATGCTACATAGCAAGAAAGATCTACCTACGGTTTAAATTGAATCAATTAATCACCAATGAAAGGTTACAACTTTGAGCACAAGATAGGTCCGACAACTCCACTGGCAGTTGTTGTTTCTGCACCCACGGTAATGTATTGGAAACCCTGAAACATCTGACTCTATTCATTCTTTGATTCCCAAAGAAAGCTGTTAATTGGGTCCTACCTGTACAACGATTCCGCTACTTGTAAAGAATCCTTGTGGGAAAGGTTTATGTGGGGTTCAAGTCAACGGCTGATATTATGTCTGACTAATTTTTTAGTCCCCCTTGAGTCTGTTTTGTCTCTAAAATATAAAGCGCTTAAAGAGGAGACGATAGTTGACGTCCGTTTGGTCGTATAACTGAGTCGGACATCTAGGATTGGGGAGGCCGTTCCTCTTACTATAGGGTACTACTGGCAGTTTATATAACTTGTGGGGAGTTTGTGAGTTGTGTATAGAGTTTCAGTGAGTGAGGATTTTATGCTCCGCACCGCAATGGGTCCTAAGTTACCAGTCTGATTTTGTACGGTTTAGCCAATGCTTGAAACATTCTACCTGTTTTACTATACATAGTGAGTATGTGGACAAAGTATTGATGTGTATGTTCTATGGTGCTATGATGTTGACAGAAATGAATTTTATATGTATTTTGAAATTGTAAAAATCGATTTGGAAATGTGAAACTGTTTTGTTCTTTTTTGTACTAATTAAAAAAACAAGAGGTTTGTTTTGATGGCTTTGTGAAAGGCTAAATGGGATTCAATGAGCCTAATGTGAGGTGGTAGGGAGTTCCAGAGTGTGGGGGCAACCGTAGGGAAGCTGGAGCCACCAGCTGGGAACAGATAGCAGGTTGGAGTAGGGAGATCTGGATGGTCTAAGGGTTGTGGGTTTGGTGATCCTGCGTGCCAAGTGGGGGGGGGGGGGGCTAGGCAGGTCATGGAGGCACTTATGAGTCAGGGCCAGAGCTTTGAAGGTGATCCTTTCCTTAACTGGAAGCCAGTTGACCTGTTGTCATGCATCCAGGTCCACAGCATTATGTCTCCCAACACTCAAGCACACAGCACTACAATGGCCAGAATGCACCATCAGTAAGCCAACAGCACTACCATGCACAGAATGCACCACCAGTATCATTAAACACACCCATGTCCCGTGCCTTCACAGCGGCAGGGGGTGGTTCGCCGAGGCTCCAGTGCATTCCGACGGCCTCAGGGTCCTGGCAACCAATTGCGCCCATTCCTCTATTGGCAACTTCCTTGGCGCTTGTCATCGCGCTCGACAAGGAGCAGTGTTGCCATGACACCATGCTTCGATCCATGTCACGTGACACGGGGCTCCCTATCACGTGACCGGATTTCCATAGCAACCGCCTTAAAGCAGTGAAGAACACGCCTTCCTTTGCTTCACAGCTGTGTTTTCTGGCGTTTGGACTCTTGATTACTTTTGAAACTGTTACCTCGACCTCGGATACAGCTTTTTGGACTGCTCTTGGATTTCCCTTGATTTGTTGTTGCTCAGACTGCTCCCGGACTTCTTGACCTCGGCTTGCTTTACGGACTTCGATTTTGGATCACGCTGTTTCCGGATACCTCTTAGTTCACTGCCTCAGCCTGGCACTGACCGTATATCCACCAAGTGAACTATTCCAGTTGCCTTTACACAGGGGTTTCCAGTGAGAGCGCCTGCCACCACCTGCCTCTGCTTTCACTGAGGGTACACTGACACTCTCAGGGGGAGTTTTCTCCTTTGCCATACCTCCAACCCCCCTTTTTGGAATAGTGTTCCCCCACACTTAGGTAAGGTTTCGAAATCCTGCTTCCCTATTGTTTACAATTCTATCTTGTGACCTTTTGTTTACCTTACCTGCATCATTCCTTTTCAGCTGTCTGGGTGACCTGCATTCCTGTACCTACCACCTGTGGCCCTAACAGCAAGTTACTTTACCTTTCTATTCGGTACTTAGTGACGGAGGTCTAATATTCCGCACGACATTCAAGTCTTGACACCTGTCTTCTGTGTTCTGAGATGTGTTCTCTGCGCGTGAGACCAGTGGCGGCTCTGAGTGCGTCGTTTTGGACAATTTGAAGCTTGGTGAAAACATGTGGGCTATATGCCCCACATGGCATTTCTAGGTACTTTGGCCCCCTGGGCTTCTTTACCTTAGCATAAGAGACTTGTTTTGTCCCACTTTCCTACCTTTCCCAAAAACAAAGACATTGGGCCTCATTACGATTTTGGCGGTAAGGCAACAACGGCACCGGTAGTGCTACCGGCGCCTTTGTTACTATGCTGCCACATTACGAGTTCTGCTCGCAGGTGCCGCTCTGCATGCCTGGTCAGGCCAGGTGTGCAGAGCGGCAAATGTGAGCAGAACAGGATGGTAGCAACGGTACCGTTATTAACAGTACCGCTGCTACCATCCTCCCCATTCCCATTGAGCCCTATGAGGGTGGAAATGGGAATGGGGATGTAACGGCTCCGGGTCCTGTGCAAGGGGAATTACCAGACCCGCCGAGGTTGGAATGACCCGGTAATTCCCCTTTCGCGGGACCCGGAGCCGGACCCGGGTTTGGGGGTAGCCATGCCGGTATAAAGAGCATGGCTACCTCCAATCGAGTAATGAGGCCCATTCATTTTTATAAACTAGACAATTCTGTTTTTGTTTTACACTGGGCCTCATTATGAGTCTGGCGGTAACCGAGGCGGTAAAACCACCTGGTTACCGCGGGACTCGTATTACCATTCCACCTCCGTGATTCCCGGAATTACCGGGGCATTACAACCCCGGTTTTCCGGGAATCATGGAGGCGGAATGGTGTTAATCCCCATTCCCATTGAGTCCTACCGGCACTCAATGGGAATGGGGATCATGGAAACACCGGCAGCATCTCGTAATGCTGCCGGCGTTTCCTCGTCCGCCTGCAGGTGAGCTGTGTTAAACCTGCCAGGTCAAACCTGGCGGGAACATCACCTCTCGCCTGCAGGAGTCGGGATCAGGCGGTCCGTAAACAACGGTGGCGGCGGGTTTACCGCCACCGTTATTTCCGGACCGCCTGATTTGTAATGGGGCCCACTGTGTATTTCCTTATTGTCTGCAGTTTTATCCCTTCTGCACCATTCTTTATACCTCATGCCTGCATTATCTACTTGCCTTATAGGCGTGGGTTCTTAGTGTTTTAATTAGTTGTCAGTTTGCAAGCAAGGTTTTTATTGAAACTTGCCTCGACATTTCTTTTACGTTGTGCTATTGTTCCAATGCTTCCGCTGCTGATTTACACCTCTGAACTGTATGGCCTGACTATGGCCTATGTTGCAAAGGTAGATGGGGAGTAGGCACGCAATTCACTGTCTGCATAGTTTCCTTTGATGACTGAACCCTTTGTAGTGAAACTTATTTGCGCCAGATGTGGTAGGATCCGTGCAATTAGAACGTGTCGATTTTGGATTCACAACTCCTCCCTGGATTCTCTGGAGCATTTGCTTTGAACTTCTGTGACACTGCAAGAGCTAAGGCAAGCACACCTTTTAGATTTTGTCCATGATGTTGATTCCCTTGCCTCGCAGGAATTTTCGAAAAGAATATTAGGTGGGAGACATATTTCTCTTATGATTGCTGCTGTAGATTGCATTGAAAGGATTTCAGGAATTCTGTAAGTTCCTTTAGAAGATTGATAGGCCGATTCATGGAATAAATGTGCGCCGAAAATTCCGGCGCAGAGGGGCCTATACGTGCGCTGCGCCGAAAAATAGCGAAAAGCGCAGGGAAACCAGCGCACGTCGATTCATGGAAGTCCGTGCGTAAGAAAAGCATAGGACGTGCGCTGAAAAAGTGCGCGGCGCACGCCGGCGCACAGGTCAACCAACGGCGTGCGCCACGGCCACTGCGCTATCACTCCGAGCGCAGCGCACAGCTCTAAAGTAGGCGGAACACAGGGCGGGACACTCGGAATGGGGAATAAAATGGGGCACAACACTCGGAATGGGGAAGAATGTGGGCGGCACGGGGAAGTACAGGAGGCAAGTGCGCGGAACGCCCACACGCTCTCCGGCAACACGTATTCATGGATTCGAACAGGGCAAAACAGCGCTCGATCAAACCAGCGCACAGGCCCAAAAACGTACGCCACAAGTAAGCAGGCGGTAGCGTCCCGACGCACTCAACGAAAGTGCGCCAAAACCTGCGCCAACAAATACCACCCACATACAGCAATGGGCCATACCGTGACCCCAAAGGACTAATGATGTGCAAAGGTGTATGCCATTTACACGGACACCCACTGTTCAAAAATTCGCGCGTGTGTGTACAACGGGTTGCGCGAGAAGTCACTCGCGCGATTGCCCTGGGTACGTGTATCCCGGGGTGCGGGGAAGTCCCACACGCGATTGCCCTGGCCACGTCGATACCAGGGGTGCGTGTGAAGTTCCACACGCGAAAAGCCAGGGTACGTCATTTACAGGGGTGCGCGGGAAGTTTCACACGCGAAAAGCTAGGCTACGGGAATTCCAGGGGTGCACGTGAAATCCTACACGCGAAAAACTAGGGTACGTCATTTACAGGGGTGCGCGGGAAGTCCCACACGCGATTACAGCAGGGTACGTGTATTTCAGGGGTGCGCGGGAAGTTCCACACGCGAATAGCCTGGCCGCATGTATTTCAGGGGTGCGCGGGAAGTTCCACACGCGAATAGCCTGGGCGCGTGTATTTCAGGGGTGCGCGGGAATTTCCACACGCGAATAGCCTGGCCGCGTGTATTTCAGGGGTGCGCGGGAAGTTCCACACGCGAATAGCCTGGGCGCGTGTATTTCAGGGGTGCGCGGGAATTTCCACACGCGAATAGGCTGGGCGCGTGTATTTCAGGGGTGCGCGGGAAGTTCCACACGCGAATAGGCTGGGCGCGTGTATTTCAGGGGTGCGCGGGAATTATCACACGCGATTTGGCTTGGTACGTGTATTACAGGGGTGCGTGCGAAGTTACACACGCGATTAGGCTGGGTGGGTCCTGTCACCCTCGACGGCCCCTGCAGGCAGCCCACAAAACAGGGGACTACCCTGCACACCTGCTCATGTCTCCCACCACCCCCACCCCCCCAGTCACCAGGGGTACCCTCCACCAGGCCCCCACCCATGCCTCCCACCACCCCCACCCCCCAGCAGTGCAGGGGCACCCTCCACCAGGCCCCCACTCATGTCTCCCACCACCCCCACCCCCCAGCAGTGCAGGGGCAGGCTCCACCAGGCCCCCACCCATGCCTCCCACCACCCCCACCCCCCCGCCACCAGGGGCACCCTCCACCAGGCCCCCACTCATGTCACCCACCACCCCCACCCCCCCGCCACCAGGGGCACCCTCCACCAGGCCCCCACTCATGTCTCCCACCACCCCCACCCCCCAGCAGTGCAGGGGCAGGCTCCACCAGGCCCCCACCCATGCCTCCCACCACCCCCACCCCCCCGCCACCAGGGGCACCCTCCACCAGGCCCCCACTCATGTCACCCACCACCCCCACCCCCCCGCCACCAGGGGCACCAGGGGCACCCTCCACCAGGCCCCCACTCATGTCTCCCACCACCCCCACCCCCCAGCAGTGCAGGGGCAGCCTCCACCAGGCCCACACTCATGTCTCCCACCACCCCCACCCCCCCAGTCACCAGGGGCACCCTCCACCAGGCCCCCACCCATGCCTCCCACCACCCCCACCCCCCCGCCACCAGGGGCACCCTCCACCAGGCCCCCACCCATGCCTCCCACCACCCCCAACCCCCAGCAGTGCAGGGGCAGCCTCCACCAGGCCCCCACCCATATCTCCCACCACCCCCACCCCCCGCCACCAGGGGCACCCTCCACCAGGCCCCCACCCATGTCTCCCACCACCCCCAACCCCCAGCAGTGCACGGGCAGCCTCCACCAGGCCCCCACCCATGTCTCCCACCACCCCCACCCCCCCGCCACCAGGGGCAGCCTCCACCAGGCCCCCACTCATGTCACCCACCACCCCCACCCCCCCGCCACCAGGGGCACCCTCCACCAGGCCCCCACTCATGTCTCACACCACCCCCACCCCCCAGCAGTGCAGGGGCAGCCTCCACCAGGCCCACACTCATGTCTCCCACCACCCCCACCCCCCCAGTCACCAGGGGCACCCTCCACCAGGCCCCCACCCATGCCTCCCACCACCCCCACCCCCCCGCCACCAGGGGCACCCTCCACCAGGCCCCCACCCATGCCTCCCACCACCCCCACCCCCCCGCCACCAGGGGCACCCTCCACCAGGCCCCCACTCATGTCACCCACCACCCCCACCCCCCCAGTCACCAGGGGCACCCTCCACCAGGTCCCCACCCATGTCTCCCACCACCCCCACCCCCCAGCAGTGCAGGGGCAGCCTCCACCAGGCCCCCACCCATGCCTCCCACCACCCCCACCCCCCAGCACTGTGGGGAACCTGCCAGCAGGCCCCCACACATGTCCCCCTGGCCCCAGGTCCTGACGATACACAATCATGGCAGTAATGGCCAGCATACCCAGCACAAACACCCAGGCAAGGATTGCATCCACCCACATAGTGAATGCAATCACATGACACAACCCCAATGCCAAGTATGCAAAAGAACACATGTCCGTCACACACACATACACAATGGGTGCAAGTGAATGTCAAAACCCATATCATGACATGTAACAAACCAATGAGAAAATAACACAAGTGTAAGAAAATATAAAAAATGTATTAAATACCAAAAATAAGTGAATTTTTCAAACATACAACGATGTGGCTAAGTAAATAAATGGTCCATGTCCGAGAACAAAAGTGATAAACAAAAAAACAAAGGAAAAAAAAATTAAAATGAATTTGTCCAAAGCAATATCATGTAATAGGAAATTAATGAAAAACCATTACGTCATGGTGAAAACAATAAGAAATTAAAAAAATGCATCTCCCAAAAAAACAAACTATATACAGGAATGTTCCAGGGTCCATGAGCCCAACACCAAAAATGAAACCTACCACTAACTAATGAAAAATATATGTACAAAAAAGTGGCCATTGTCCGAGCGGTCCAAAATAATAAAAATAAATAAAGGAAACCTAGCACTAACTAACTAAATAACTATATACAAAGGCAGCGGGCAAGTCCTGCGGCTCACTTGGTGATGTTGCTGGCCAGGGCATCATCGAACTCCATGTCGATGTCCTGGAGGCGGGACTCTGTCCTGGCCCCGAGGTCTCGCAGGGACAACCCCATGTCCACCTCAAACTCCCTGCGAGCTTCCTCGAGGCACTCAGCCCGCCTCAATGCCCGACGCATGGAGAACTCCGCCCTGACCATGGCGAGCCGCTCCTCTTCCGCCCGCTGCCGCTCCGCACCTATCCGCTGGCCAAACTCCTCCCACACGGAACACACCACCATCCCAGGGTTGCCCTGCCCTCCGGCCGATGCCTGCCCCTCGGATCTTGATGGCCCCGAGCCATGATGCCTCCCACGTCGAGCCCGCTGCTGCCTCCGACGCCACTGCCTCTGCCAGCACGACGGCATCCAGGCTGATGGAAACCACCGACGCCGTCGTGCACGTGCCCTGCCCGATGATGCCGTCACATCTTCCATCTGCTGGGGTCCACTTGCTGTGTTGTCCACCCCTGCTGGACCTCCGACTCCCAACTGTGGCAGGGATGGGATCCCCACCGAGCTGGCTGCATTGGTCGGGGCAGGTCCACAGGGGGCCCTGGTGGCATCTGGGCCGGAAGACGGCAAGGAGAACGACCGGTGGATAGCCTGCACTGAGGAGGAGAGGGCCGTCAGATTGGCCAACACATGCAGGAAACCCCCGAACATGGCCGATCCCAATTGGGCCACGTCGGCACGGTGCACTTCGTGATGACGTGCGTGCTCCTCCCGGGAAGCACGCACGTCATCACGAATCACAGCCGTGCGCATCGCGACCCCAATCAGGACCTTCTCCACGCGGCCAGGGGTTACCACGTCCGCAGGTGGAGGGGAGTCAGGTGACATGGACATCCCCTCTACCTGCGGACGGGCCTGGGACGGGGCATCCCTGCTGGTGCATGGTGGTGCACTCACAGGGTCAGGGACAGTGACATGCACAGGCCCCTCCACGGTGACCTGTGCTGCCTCCTGCCCCTGGCCCTGGACTGCACCACTTGCACCAGCAGGGATGCTCCCACCAGGCCCCATGTGTGCACCAGTGTCGGCCTCCTCCTCCTCTGTGCAAACCACCAACCTGGATGGCTCCTCACCGTCTCCCGCCGTAGCAGGCCCCTGTGGGGGCTCACCCACCCCTTCCGCTGCAGCCGTGGGGGCATCCCCGCCGCCTTGCTCCACAGCGCCGTCTCCGCCCTCTTCTTCACTAGCCGCTGCGTAGAGGGAGACAAAGGACACAAGCATCAGGCTACTGTACAATGGTCCCCTAGACAGGAAGCAATAGCAGATGAGCACCACTGTCAAAGTACACTTCCATCATGTCCCTCCACAACACATGGGTCAGTCCAGGCAAAACACACACAGTAACAGGCATGGTGCATGCCATGGACATTTCCATGCATGTCCAATGGACTCTAGAAACATTCAATGATATGTAACTCACATGCATCATGGCTCATGCATATCACATGCACACACTTCACCTCAGTCACATCCATCTGGCCCCAAACACACCGAATACAGGCGAAACAAGGGTAAGTTGGGTGCGTCACTGAATCTGTGCATTGTCACACACATGTGTCATGCATCCATGGCATGCACAAGTCACAGACACGCAGGTCAGGCACACAGACATGGCTACCATATATGTACCTGGCATCAGCACCCATCCTTCACCCCCATCCATGTCCAGGTACAGAGACTGGCATGCTCTCATGTCCAAAATCTGCATAGGGCTCCCCATGCCGCATTTCAACACATGCAACAACCATGTGGGTCACACATCACTGGTCGCACATGCATTACCATGATGTCCCTGCACACATACATGCATACATGGCCCATGGCACACATACAGGCAAGTATCATAGAACCAGCACACCGCAACATGCCCTGTCTCACACAGTAATGCTTGGACACATACCGCTCAACTCCAGACGGGCCTCCCTCTCAAGGACCTGGGCGTGGAGCGCTGGGCGTACGCGTTCCAGGACCCTCTTCTGGATGGAACTCATGCGGCCCCGGCCCCCCTCCACGAGGCGCCGGGCCTTCACAAGGGTCCTGGACCTCAAGTCCTCCCAGCGCTTCTTGATCTTCTGGACGTTGCGGGTTGCCACCCCCTCCGCGTTGATGGCAACCACACAGTCGGCCCAGATCCTCTCCCGTCCTTCCTTGCTGGCGCGGGACGATCCAAAGAGGGCATCATACTGCCCCAGGACATGCTCCACCAGGACACCAACTTCGGTGGCAGTGAAGCTGGTGCCCCTCTGCCCCTCTGGCCTGGGGTTGCCACTGGTGCCAGATGTGGAAGTGCCCGACATGGCAACCCCAGAGGCAGGTGTGGGTGGGCAACTGGGTCCTGGGGCTGGGCTGTGGAGCGATGTAATCCCAGTTGGGAGTCTTCAGTTCCAGCAGGGGTGGACACAGCAACTGGACCCCTGCAGATGGCTGATGTGCAGGCACCAAATGGCAGGGCACGGTGGCAGCAGGCAGGCAGGCAGGCAGCAGCAGATAGCACGTGGGAGGCTGCTCGGGGCACTGGGGGGCAGTAACTCGGCCTTCTGGGCAGGAGCGTGGTGTTCCGTGTGTTTTCGGGTGGCCAGCTTGATACGGAGTGATTTGGCACGTGAAAATCCTGCACGTCAGCGTGAAATCCGAGGAAAGGCCCTTAGCGCGTAAGCGCGTCAGCACGCATACGCGATTCTATTGGACCAGAGTCCCTCAGCGCGTAAGCGCGTCTGACGTGACCCGCACGGGCGTTCCCCACTCAGCACGTGATGACGGAACACACGTGGAAATACTGCACGTCAGAGTGTCATCGCGTGATTGGCCTATGTACGTGTATTTAATGGGTGCGCGGCCACTTACACACGCAAGTACGTCAGCGAACCTGTATCCCGTGGTGCGTGTGAATTTCCACACGCTATTGGACTGGGAACTGGATTCCAGGGGTGCGCGGGTCACACGCTCGCCTAGAACACGCGCAAAGCATAAAATTGCGGACTTTAACAATAACAAGCTCAGACGCCAGGATGAACATACCGTTCCTAGCAGCAGTGGCAGTGGGCTACCAAAGGAGGAGGAGGAGGATAGTCAGGGCCAGAATATTCACACCCAGAACCAGCCTTTTCGGGATGCCTGATGACCAGGTGTATGGGAGGTACAGGTTTCCACCACACATCATACTGGACCTGGTGACTGAGTGGGAGGATGACCTCACATCACCCACCCTGTGCTCCCAAGCACTCAGCCCCCTGGAGAAGGTCCTCAATGTACTGCACTTCTTAGCCACTGGATCATTTCAGCGGACAAGTGCCATAGTGGGTGGGGTGTCACAGGCCACCCAGTCACGCTGCCTACACCAGGTCTTGAACATCATGACTGCACGCCCATCAGTCCGCAGGCACATATACCTGCCCAGAACACCTGCAGAAAGGCATGCTGCCGCCCTGGATTTTTACGGAGTGGCACGATTCCCCAAAGTGCTAGGTGCCATCGACTGCACCCATGTGGCTCTACGTCCCCCCAGGGCATCAGAGCACATCTATAGGAACCGCAAGCACTGGCATTCCATCAACGTGCAGGTAGTATGTAATGCCAAGGGAATCATCACCTCAGTATATGCCAACTATCCCGGGTCCACCCACGACAGCTTCATTTACCGAATGTCCACCCTATGCCGGGACATAGATGCTGGGCGGCATGGCGATACATGGCTGCTTGGTGAGTATGTATGCCACTGCACATGCATGCATGTTGGATACTGAGCAAGGTCACAACCCCACCAATGATGCCAATCACCACCTCCACAGGGGACAGTGCCTACCCTCTCAGCCCCCACATGATGACGCCAATTCGGAACCCCACCACGCCACCCCAGGTAAGATATAACACAGCCCACATTACAACCAGGGGCATAGTGGAGCGCACATTCGGAGTGCTAAAGTCACGCTTTCGCTCCCTTGACCGTTCTGGCGGGCAGCTGTTATACGCTCCCCCAGTAGTGTGCAGGATCATAGTGGCAGCATGTGTCCTGCACAACGTTGCAACACGCCGGGGCCTGGCCGTGGACATGGTGGTGGCCCCACATCCCCAACCACATGCACAGCCGCTGCGCATGGGAGGGGAAAGGGCACGGGGGGAGGCAGCCCGTACACAGCTAGTGGCTAATTACTTCACATAGAAATCACACCCCTGTGGAGTGCACACTGCCCTGGCACATTCCATCTGACAATCAATGATGACTCAACCTGACACTGATCCTGAATGTCTGGAGGATGAACCGGGAATACCATGTCAGCCTGAGATTGTTCACCTGGAAGTGTCACAATGTGTGCATCCCTACCCACACAGACACCACCAATGCAGTTTTGTGAAGTTACACATTGAAGCAGCTAAAATGAATACCCACTTGCAAAATGCAACAAGAGGACAGTGCCATGTCAGCCAACCCAACCCCAGCACCGCCACATGACACACCGTGCCATGTCATGCTAATTGCAGGTAAACAAAGTAATCCCCACAACATGACATCAGTCTCACTATGTACAGTGGCACTATTAGAAACCTGCAACACCTGAAATGCTCACAGCAATGCCGGACCAACAACATACTTGAGCACGTAGTACCATTAACATGACATCACAAATGTTACATATTAGTAGTCTCACCACCTGGAAATGCCTGCACTCCCACCACTACCAACTGTGCAGTGTTGTCGCCATGTAGAGTTGTAGGTGCACTGCTGCCAACATGGTCCCCATCTCCAGACTACAGGTCCTTGTGTGGACATGAGGAAGGGACCTGCAAATTGGGAGGTAGACACAGAAGAAGAGTTACACATCAATGCAACATGCAGTGTACAACACAACAGCAATATGCACTATGAATGTATACACAGTATTGACTACAGACTGGCCACACAGCTCATGGGAGTCCAACGTCACTGTGTAATTCACTGTCACTTGGGCACACCCTTTGCAAGCCCATGGAAACGGGAAGCAGGAGGGGTGTGTGTGACTCAAACCCAAGCATCTGAACCAAATACATTACAAGCCTGCATGTGCCCAGCCACAATGCAGCGTATGCCCACAGGAACCACGGAAGCCAACAAATCGTCCCAAAAAAATTGGGAATAAAAGAAATCAAAATAAAAATAAAAATAAGAAACAATCAAAAATGGCCATTGATGGGCCCGGGGGGGTTGGGGAGGCCACCCAGGAGGTCCGAGGACAGGATGCACACCAGAACCCACCTGCGTGGATCCTGGGAAGATAAAACACCTCCATGGGCTCATGGCCCACACGGCTACCCTATTGTGGGAGTATCACTGCTGTCGCTATTATCACCCTGTGCAGCTGCATCCGGAGGTGGTTGCACTATGGGAGGCAGCCCACGCAAGGCCCTAGTCTGCTCCTCCATGGCTGCAAGCATGCGGGTGTGGTAGGTCTGGTTCTGGAGGATGAGTGTGCGGAGGTCCCCATGCAACAACTCACGGGATGGCCGGACCTCCGCCCTCGTTGCCTGCATCTCAGCTGAGAGCGTACGGGTGAGACGCTCCAGCTGCTGTTCTGTCCTTTGGTGTGTTGAAGCCTCAAGCTCAACAAGAGTCGTCCTGAGGTGAAGGAGCTCCTGCCTCAGGGCTTCCCTGTGGCCCTGGGACTCAATGGAGATGGCCTCCTGCAGAGTCGCCAGTGCCGCCCGCCTGTCCCTGTTGGACCCCAACATGTCCTCCCTGTGTGACTGGCAGATGGAGTCGGTTGCCTGCTCTAGTCGCTCCATCAGCCTTTCTGGGGGGACAATGGAAGTGGCCACCCTATCCATGGCCTGAGCCATCATCTTGGACGATGCAGCCTGTTTGGTAGCCATACCGTAAATGGATTGCTCCCATGCGGTATTGCCGGGTGGCGTACGGCCACCACGTCGGCGGGCACCACACCTGTCTGGGGCAAGGCGAACTGCGCCTTGCTGTGCCGGCAATGCCTGAGGCTGCAGGACTGCATTCCCCCTCTGATCTGCTGGCCCAGGAACAGGATCAGATGTCGCGGAGTGTGACCCTGCATCCGTAACCACCGAAGGCGTAGCTGCCAACACTGACATCCCCATGGAGGGTACTGACCCTGGTGCAGGTGGGTGGGACAGAACAGAATCCCTCCCTGGAACACTCACCTGCGACGGCACGTAGGTCTCATCCGAATCAACACCTGAGTACAGCTCGGGGGAGGTGCAGCCAGAGACACCCCTTGAGAGCACGACCTGCAGCACTTGTGGGTTCTCCCCCACCACCACACCACGTCCCTCATTGGTGGTTGGTCGGCCCTGGGACACCTCCTGGGTCTGCACCATCTCCACAACCCCAGCAGTATCAGGTGCGTCTTCCCCTGCAAAGACATGAAAACAAAGAAATGGAAACAGGCATTAGCACCATGGCACACATTGAGGGCTGAGAAGCAAGAGAACCAGTACTTGATTGACACATGTCCCACATGACTAAAACCCTCCCATGCATGCACCCTCACTGCGTATGAAGTGCAGGCAAATGGCACACACTGATGACACCAAGATGGAAGATGAACAAATTTTCTGCATGCTGCCTGGCAGTGGCATCACACATTGGCCTGTGATTGGCAGGTGAAACACACATGCCATCACACAGATGGCATGTACCATTGCTATTGAGTGAAGATGGAGAGGAGGGAAGCACCTATTCATTCAGTCCAGTTCCCGCATGTAATAGCTTTTCTGATTCTAACAGGTCAGATTTTTCACCTGGAGCTGCCAGTCTGAAATGGTCCAATTGCACAGAACATGTGTGTACAAATGATATCCAGGTAACAAAGTCACTCCACTTTACCATACCCATGTCAGACATGTGACTAGTGGACAGCGACATGCCTAGTGAAAGTGGTGGAATGCAAACAAACTGACTGAATGAACAGTGAAAAAGAAGCAAATATGTTGTGTCAAGGTGACACTTCAAGGGCAACTGGCGTGCAGTTGTGCTAGATGTCTACTGTTGGCAGAAGGGATACTGCTATGGCCAAATGCAGCTGCGCAGGAAGGATTGCATGAAGCACATGGCTGACCCATACGACTCAGGCGCACACACTCTCACCTGGCACCCGAACAGAAGCCCTCACACACACACCATGCACATGGATGACACACACATGCATGTGCACTCACCGGACAATGCCTCGTAATCAGCCAGATCTCCCACGCCTTGGATCTGTTCCTCCGTGACGTAGGTCCCAGCGACTGACTCATGTGGAGTGAGTTCCATGTCTACTACTGGAGACCCACCTCCAGTCACTGGAGTTGCGGCATGACTTGATTCCAGCTTACTCTTTGCCCTGCGCTTTAGGTCATTCCAGCGCTTATAGCAATCATTGGCTGTGCGCCTCACGATTCCAAGGGCACTTACGATGTCCGCAACGGTCTGCCAGTGTGCCTGGCGTTGTGCAGGTGTGGTCTTGGATCCTGCAACAATGACCATCTCGTTGTCATGTCCGGACACATACTCGACAAGTGCATTCAGTTCGTCATCCGTGAAGCTGGGCTTCCTGGACGGGCCGGACTGTGTAGCCGTGTCTGGGGCATCAGCCTGTGCCGGACGAGCACTCTTCCTCTTCCGCTTGGAAGGTGGTGGTGATCCTGAGTGTCCTGCGCCGCTCTGGACACTAGGGGCAGGAGCCCTGGTGGACTCTGTATCAGGAGTGTGGGATTGCACACTCAGCATGGGAGTTGGTGCAGGCATTGGCTCTAGTGTGATGGTGTCAGGGGGAATGTCAGCAGCATGGACTAGGACCGACACTGTCCTGGCTGGGTGTGTGAGGGCTGGGGTGGATGGAGCCGCAGCTGCCCCTGCAGCCTCTCCGCCCTGCCTCCTTGGTGCAGCAGATGACCTTGCTGCCCCAGATCCACGTGGCATGATGGCATCAACGTGCACCAGCGCACGTGTCGTAGCCCTGCTGACCTGGAAGTCAGCCATGGAGTCAGCCAGGTCTGGTGCCACAATGGGCTGGTCCAACAAGGGCTGAGCATGGATGGTGTCAGCCACTTCAGCCTCAACGGGAGGGGGGGGGGGGGAGGGGGGGGCCTGGTGGAGGCTGCCCCTGCACTGCTGGGGGTTGGGGGTGGTGGGAGGCATGGGTGGGGGCCTGGTGGAGGCTGCCCCTGCACTGCTGGGGGTTGGGGGTGGTGGGAGGCATGGGTGGGGGCCTGGTGGAGGCTGCCCCTGCACTGCTGGGGGTTGGGGGTGGTGGGAGGCATGGGTGGGGGCCTGGTGGAGGCTGCCCCTGGTGGCGGGAGGGTGGGGGTGGTGGGAGACATGGGTGGGGGCCTGGTGGAGGCTGCCCCTGGTGGCGGGGGGGTGGGGGTGGTGGGAGACATGGGTGGGGGCCTGGTGGAGGCTGCCCGTGCACTGCTGGGGGTTGGGGGTGGTGGGAGACATGGGTGGGGGCCTGGTGGAGGGTGCCCCTGGTGGCGGGGGGGTGGGGGTGGTGGGAGGAATGGGTGGGGGCCTGGTGGAGGCTGCCCCTGCACTGCTGGGGGTTGGGGGTGGTGGGAGGCATGGGTGGGGGCCTGGTGGAGGCTGCCCCTGCACTGCTGGGGGTTGGGGGTGGTGGGAGGCATGGGTGGGGGCCTGGTGGAGGCTGCCCCTGGTGGCGGGGGGGTGGGGGTGGTGGGAGACATGGGTGGGGGCCTGGTGGAGGCTGCCCCTGCACTGCTGGGGGTTGGGGGTGGTGGGAGGCATGGGTGGGGGCCTGGTGGAGGCTGCCCCTGCACTGCTGGGGGTTGGGGGTGGTGGGAGGCATGGGTGGGGGCCTGGTGGAGGCTGCCCCTGGTGGCGGGGGGGTGGGGGTGGTGGGAGACATGGGTGGGGGCCTGGTGGAGGCTGCCCCTGCACTGCTGGGGGTTGGGGGTGGTGGGAGGCATGGGTGGGGGCCTGGTGGAGGCTGCCCCTGCACTGCTGGGGGTTGGGGGTGGTGGGAGGCATGGGTGGGGGCCTGGTGGAGGCTGCCCCTGCACTGCTGGGGGTTGGGGGTGGTGGGAGGCATGGGTGGGGGCCTGGTGGAGGCTGCCCCTGGTGGCGGGAGGGTGGGGGTGGTGGGAGACATGAGTGGGGGCCTGGTGGAGGGTGCCCCTGGATGGTGGGGGCTGGGGGTGGTGGGAGACATGAGTGGGGGCCTGGTGGAGGCTGCCCCTGGTGGCGGGGGGGGGGGTGGGGGTGGTGGGAGACATGGGTGGGGGCCTGGTGGAGGGTGCCCCTGGTGGCGGGGGGGTGGGGGTGGTGGGAGAAATGGGTGGGGGCCTGGTGGAGGCTGCCCCTGCACTGCTGGGGGTTGGGGGTGGTGGGAGGCATGGGTGGGGGCCTGGTGGAGGCTGCCCCTGCACTGCTGGGGGTTGGGGGTGGTGGGAGGCATGGGTGGGGGCCTGGTGGAGGCTGCCCCTGCACTGCTGGGGGGTGGGGGTGCAGGGGGACATGAGCAGGTGTGCAGGGTAGTCCCCTGTTTTGTAGGCTGCCTGGAGGGGCCGTGGAGGGTGTACAGGGAACACCTGTGAGGACCCACCCAGCCTAATCGCGTGTGACTTCCCACGCACCCCTGTGATACACGTACCCAGCCAAATCGCGTGTGATGATTCCCACGCACCCCTGTAATACACGTACCCAGCCAAATCGCGTGTGATAATTCCTGCGCACCCCTGTAATACACGTACCCTGGCTAATCGCGTGTTAAACTTCCCGCATACCCCTGTAATACACGTACCCTGGCCAATCGCGTGTTATACTTCCCGCGTACCCCTGTAATACACGTACCCTGGCTAATCGCGTGTTAAACTTCCCGCGTACCCCTGTAATACACGTACCCTGGCTAATCGCATGTTAAACTTCCCGCATATCCCTGTAATACACGTACCCTGGCTAATCGCGTGTTAAACTTCCCGCGTACCCCTGTAATACACGTACCCTGGCTAATCGCGTGTTAAACTTCCCGCGTACCCCTGTAATACACGTACCCAGCCAAATCGCGTGTGATGATTCCCACGCACCCCTGTAATACACGTACCCAGCCAAATCGCGTGTGATAATTCCTGCGCACCCCTGTAATACACGTACCCTGGCTAATCGCGTGTTAAACTTCCCGCATACCCCTGTAATACACGTACCCTGGCCAATCGCGTGTTAAACTTCCCGCGTACCCCTGTAATACACGTACCCTGGCTAATCGCGTGTTTAACTTCCCGCGTACCCCTGTAATACACGTACCCTGGCTAATCGCATGTTAAACTTACCGCATACCCCTGTAATACACGTACCCTGGCTAATCGCATGTTAAACTTCCCGCATACCCCTGTAATACACGTACCCTGGCTAATCGCGTGTATAACTTCACGCGTACCCCTGATATGCACGTTACCCGCTTTGCGTTCCTTGTTTGGCAGCCCTGTAAACTGGTCCAGGGTTAGCGCAGCCCTTTGCGATGATTTAGCGATTTTGATGGCTTTTCCTTGCGCGAGGGCTTTCTTGGGGGCGTTACTGGCGCTGCTGCAGGGTCGCTGCGATACTCTGCGCCACGGCTGGTTTGGGAGCCTAAAATCCATGAATACGCTGTGCGCCGGATTCGGTTTTGGCGCACGCGGCTGGCGCAGACTATCGCACGCGCACGCTGTGCGCCAGCCGCGTGCGCTACTTGTGCGCTGAATTCTATGAATTACCCTCTGAATGTTTTTTATATGGAATAACTATATACATTTTTTTGGTTTGATTTTTTAAATGTACTTTTGGAAGTTTTGGTGATTCAGGTGATTCTCACTATAATGCGCAATAAATAAATAATATTATGACTCAAAACATGTTGCCATGTCTGACTGAGCCCAGTTGAAGAACACATTTGGACATACGGCTTGAAAGCCTTTGTTCTCCCTTGTACTTCTGGCCAGTATTGACTTTTGTCACAGTAGTGGGCAGCAAGCGGATTTAGTACTGAACAGCACCTACTGCTTAGTCTGCCATAATAAAAGAACAACATAAGCAACTTCAAGAACACTAATGTAGGTCTTTTTAGAGACGTAAATGACATCCTTTTCAGGCATCGGAAAGAGGCTCGGTGAAAGGGGTTTGCAATACCAAGAAGGCCATAAAGCCTGAGTAAAATACTGGCCTGCTAGCTGGTGATTCAGCAAATCAGGTGTGTTGGACCCATGGCGATAGTAACAATCCCATCCCAAAAGTACAGTGGTAGTAGTCCCGGAGAAAGCTAATCAGAGTGGTGATAAGGGGACACAGATTGAATGCAATTATTTAACCTCCTCCATTTCCTCGGATTTCTGCAATGTGCATCTGGATATTATTGACTGGGTACAAATTCTGTGGATACATTTCTACTTACATGACAAGTGTTCTGGTGGATCACTTCTGTGGAGATAGGGAATATGATTGTGTTTTACTATCTTCTGGTGAACAGATGGGCGGGGCTGATCTCAAAGGTGTGCCACGGGTTCCACTGAGAGGGAGTGTATTGAGCAAATGGTGTCGAAAAATTGGTTCTAGGTCTATATCCCGCCTGGCGTAGGCTGTTCCTAGAAAAAGCCATATTTTTTAGACCTCCATTGAGTGGCCTCCAACGAGTGAGACTTTGCATCCATCAGGGTGTTTCACCCTCCAAAAGGCCTATTCCAAGCACCTTCAGCCCACTCTGGACTTGTCTCCCCCGTAGTGTTTTCTGCTCCTTGTTTCCTCATCCCTCGAACCCATCCAGCCCAAACCCTCCAAGTTAAACCCCCTTTCTCCAGGCCCCTTCCAGGCCACCTCACCGTCTCTATCCACTCCCTCGACCCCAGAAACCACTTACCTGACTGGTACCCTAGACATCCGTCTTCTGGGCGAGCTGCATGCCATCCGCCGGTCCAGTCCTTCTTTTGTGTTTCATTCTTCTGTGGGCGGCATTCAATGGGTGGCCTCTTTCAGAGGTGGTTCAGGAAATGTGGTTCAAAGACCAATGAGGAATACATCAGTACTTTTGAATGACCGGATTATAACACACATGATCTGAAATTAATGAGACCACTGCAAAGACGGTTTGTGATTCTGCTGATTCAAAATATTCTTTCTAGTTAACTCCCTGTTTCCCAGTTAATCCCCGTGCTACATCACTCAGGCAATGGGGTGCAGGTAACTGAAGAGTGTGTGAAACCTGAGGAAAAGACAGAATTCTTGGGAAGTATTCAACTTAGAGAAGGCTGCCCACAAAAGCAGAGGATTGCCAAGCAAGAACTACATAGAGAATTAAAAGCATGCCAATCCTGTGAAGGACGGCCAATTGAGATGTGGCTTGAACACATAATTAAAGCCAAACAAAGACGTGGGAATTGGCAAGGTCTATAAGTGTAGTGATATTCACCAGCAAGGGCGCCATGTTCTGAACATATTGTAATAATAATATTAATAATGTATTTCTTATATAGTGCTGCACACCCATAGGTCTCAGAGTGCTGAAATAACAGAATGCATTATTGAGGAAGAAGAATAGCAGGCATTTTTGGGCTTTGGTAAATCACTCGGGTATGAGATCGAAAAAGCTATTGAAATATAGAAAATATAGACAATATAGAGAATATCTGGTTGTTATTCCTTGAGGGTACCTTCAGGAGATGCATGAATAGTGGTATTAAGGATAACGTTGTTGTGTAGGGAATGTTTCTGTAGATAGTATTAGGAATTTAATTGTGAGGCTAAAGCCATTGCATGAACCATGGCCAGAAGGTTTTTATAAAGGACTTCTACCACTGGGAGGGGTTTGTTGAAAACAATATTAGTTAATATTGAGGACTAATTCCCCATTTCATGGAATAAAGCAGGTATAGTCACTATTTATAAGAAAGAAGGCACAGAGAATCCCTGTATCTAGTGGCTAATGCTCCTCTTGAACATTACTAGCAAAGTGTTTTCGACCATGTTACTGGAGTATCTGATCAACTGATCATCAAAAAATCATATTATACCATATAATCAGACTGGCTTTAGCTGAGGGATTATGGGTTCACATAATGGCTTGTGCCCTATCTTTCTGACAAAAAGAGCAATGACAAAAAGCAGCCCTCTATTATATATTTTATTCATGGGCTTTGCAGCAGCCTTCAACAGAGTAGTAAGAGAAATACTGTGGTGAAAATTGCAGAATCCGGGCATTGAACGAGAACCCACCTATCACCAAGAGGATACCAAAAACCCCCCAATAACACCTACAGGGCTATTCTTTTGTCTTCAACACTTGTTAACTTATATATTACAGACTTAAGCACAAATGTGCACTCTATTACAAATGTTCCTCCAGAATTTGGGCACTCTCATATTTCATTTTTGACATATGCTGATGGCAATGATTTTTACCCCGCAGTGTGGTTCTCCAGAAAATCTTAAATGCTATGAATGAATATTCCACATTGCTAAATCTCTAGATAAACACCACCAAATGTAAGGTGATGTACTTTGAAAAGATGGCAGATCAGAAACCGGGAATAAAAACAATCCAAATGTCATGGTTTATCAGGCAGTTAGTTGGGGCAAGCTGGGTGGAGGCTTGGCAGGCCTGGCATAGACACACAAAGAACCCATAACAAATCTGTCCCGTCATTCCTTCCTAGTGTTTGTAGTAACTTCCTGGTTACCACTTCCTGTTGCCAAACAGGAAGTGCATGATAACTCATGAGCTCTTTAGTGTTTGGGTGTGGCTGGCTATATAAGCCACACCCAAGATTCTTCCAGTGCTTCGTGTTGCTTACTGTGAGCGGTATCAGCAACACGCTTGCCGTGCTCTGGATCATCCAGCATCTGCTTACCTGCTCCGGATCATCCTACTTCTGCTTACCCGCTCTGGATCATTCAGCTTCAGTTTAACCAGTTCTTACTCCATGCCGCAGCTATTTCCAGTCAAGAGGGGACTTCTACACCGGCACTTGTAAGAACAAAGAAGAACAGCATTAACACGCGGACATCAGTAACGCTGCGCATACTCACCAAATCTTCCCGCGACGCCGGAATCCAGGTTAGTTTGCCGAGCGCACAAACCCCTGTAAGAAAGAAGAGACATTATTCATTGCGCTCGCTCCAATAAAACGAACACTTATTTCACTGCGCTCTCTCTCTCTCTCTCTCTCTACGTGGTGCATACTTACCAAAAGCCTCCGTGCAAACTTACCTAACCACCAAGTCTCCAGTAGCGCTGAACCCGGACTCGAGGCGCTAATACCACATAATTTCTCCTGCAAGGGAAATGGAGAGACATTACCAGGCGTGCTCGAATAGAAGGTGCTGCACAAACCTACCAGCAGCAAGCTTCTACACGCAGCGCTACTCATCCCAAAAATACCGGCAAACAAAGACAATACGGCCAATTTTGGACACTCAACATTCTCCGCTCAACGGTAACTTGTGGAAGGACTTTCTAGCCAGAGAAGAAATTGGCGCATTGAACTCTCGGCGTCGCTGTGAAGGCATAAAACAGCGTTTGGCATCTGAACTCAGCCTACAGTCATTGGCACCAATCACATGAGTGAATCGCGCCCCTGCAAATGCAGGATGGAATGCACACCCTACTAAAGATCAAGGTAAGCCAATAGGGGGACATCACAGCATGCAGTAAAGAGAAGGGAAGGGCCCAGGGGAATCGGGTGAATTCAGGTCTGAGTGTACACCTTGTATTTGATAGGTATTTCTCCGGGTGAAACAGGGGAAGTGAAGACTCGGGGTCAAGGGAGGCTCGTCCATCGCTCCTGCAGAGACACAGGTGAGTGTGGCAGAACACAAAGCCATCCTCAATACCTCTGGCCGAGCGATGGAAACATCTGAGGTAGACCACCTTTCCCTATTATTAAGTGAACTACGGGCCGAGGTGCATGCAGCCTGCACAGAGACGAATGCCTTAAGGCGTGAACTGGTAGTCAACAGGGACAAAACAGACGATTTGGCAAGATAGCTCCTACATACCCAAGCTGGTCTAGCACCCCTACCAGGTGGAGTTCCACAGGGGCAGCCTACCGTGGCACCTGTAGCAACACCCATTTAGGTATTGCTTCCAGGCAACATCCCTTTAGCACCCCCGGAACGCTTCTCTGGGGATCCCAAGAAATTTGGGGCATTCACGAATCAATGCCGGCTACATTTCATATGCAAACCAGACACCTTTCTGAATGACCAAGCTAAAGTAGATTTTGTCCTCTCCTATTTAGGAGGGCACCCGGCGGATTGGTCTGTCCCGTTAGTGCTTAGGGATGACTCTTTACTGAGAAATTACCCAGGTTTTCAGCGTGAACTGGAAAAACGATTTGCCCATCAGACTCGAGGTCAGGCCCTAGATGATGAGCTACTCTCTGTGACAGGGTGGTCAGGATCTAATCTCATATGTCACCAAATTCAATCGCTTAATAGCCGAATCAGGTTGGCCAGAGGAGAAACGAATAATGTTATTTTATCGAGGACTGAGAGGAGAATTAAAAGATGCGTTGACGCAAGTAGTTTATCCTCCCGAAGACTGCAGTGAATACATTGACCTAACTATGCAACTAGACCACTGGTTACAGGATCGCAAGGCCGACCAAACCAGATCAGAGCATACACCAGTGTATGTCCGACCAAAGGAAGCGTCCCATCGACAGGCCTCAGAAATACACTCAGAGCCCATGCAATTGGGTGGTCTCAGGGGACCACTCACCAAGGCGGAGATAGAACGTAGGCGTCAGGAAAAACTTTGCTTATAATCCGGCCAATCTGGTCACTTCCTCCGGAACTTCATGATTAAACCCCCACGGAAGACAATGGGGGTACTAGATAACATTGGGGAAGACACAGGTGTGGTAGTGGGAAACTCCAACACCCGGCAGATGTAGAGGTCGGTCTGTTGAGCCAGGAATGGAGCACTCAGATCTCACATTTCAGTAGTCCTGTGGTTTTGGTAGACCCTTCACAGCCCACCCGAATGCATGCCCTCAAGGCTTTCATAGACAGTGGGGCTATTGGGAACCACCTGGACATAAACACCGCAAAGACCTTGGGATTAGCATTCCACCGTAAGGACACCGCAGAAAGCGTGACAGCTGTTGATGGCACACAAATCCTTTCGGGACCAGTAACACAGTTCACTTCCACCATCACCTTAATCTGCCAAGATGGCCACAGAGAAAGTATTAGATTCGACCTTATCGCTGCACCCCAATTCCAGCTGATTTTTGGGATACCGTGGCTAGAGACACACAAGCCAAAGATAGATTGGCGAGCACGAACCTTACTCTTTTCCACAGAATGTGCCGCTTGATACGACATCAAAGGGTTCAAAGGAAGCCCATTTATTAGCTTCACAGGACAAGATAGCAGGTTTAGGCTTGGTGGGCACTTTACCAGAGGAATACCAGGAGTTCCAGGATGTGTTCGCGAAGGAGCAAGCTAATACACTACCACCACATCGAGTTTACGACTACCAGATCGACCTGCAACCAGGGGCACAAGTACCGTGCAGCCGCATTTATGCATTAACCGAGGAAGAAAACACTCATCTATGGACCTACTTGGATCAATACCTGGCCAATGTCTTCATTAGACCATCTAAGTCGCCAGCCGCCTCCCCACTCTTCTTCATACCGAGGAAAGAGGGGGATTTAAGAACGTGTATTGATTACCGGGCCCTAAATCAAGTCACCATAAAAAATAAGTACCCGTTACCTCTGATACCATACTCATAGATCAGGTGAGACAAGTGAAGATTTTCACCAAGCTAGACTTACGCGGCGCATGTCACCTGGTACGCATGAAGACAGGGGACGAGTGGAAGACTACGTTCTGTACCCGCTATGGCTTGTACAAATACCAGGTCATGCCCTTTGGGCTTTGCAATGCCCCGGCTATGTTCCAGCATTTTATGAATGATGTGTTACGGGAACTCCTCGATGTCTGCGCAGTCGTCTACATCGATGACATTCTGATCTACTCCACCACTCCCCAAGAGCACGTAACCCATGTGCGAGCTGTACTCCGCAAACTGCGTGAAATCCAACTGTACGGAAAGCTAGAAAAATGCTCCTTCCATGTCACCGAGGTGGAGTTTCTAGGATATGTACTGACACCACAGGGGATCAAGATGGACAATAGAAAAGTGGAGGCAATCCTCAGTTGGTCCTCACCCACGTCTGTAAAGGGAGTACAGAGTTTTCTAGGGTTTGAAAACATTTATCGACGCTTCATACCAGGATTCTCACATATTGTACATCCAATAACGCCCTTGCTGCGCATACACCGAAAGTTCGAATGGACTCCAGCAGCGGAAGAAGCTTCTCGAGCTCTCAAGGAAAAATTCACCTCAGCCCCAATTCTGCAACACCCACAGCCCGGTTTACCGTACATCGTGGAAACGGACGCTTCAAGCATTGCCATGGGGGCCTTATTGTCTCAAGAAAATCCTGAAACCGGATGCCTTCACCCCATTGCCTTTTGGTCAAGGAAATTTTCCCCAGCAGAATTAAACTATGCAATTTCTGAGAAAGAACTCCTAGCAATCAAAAGCGCACTGTGTGAATGGCGACATTACTTACTAGGAGCAAAACACACCATCACAATAATAACAGATCATCGGAACTTGCAATACTTACGCTCAGCAAAAGCTCAGTCTTCTAGGCAGCTCTGTTGGGCCCTATCCTTAATGGAATAGGACTTTGTAATCACCTACCGCCCCGGAGTTAAGAACGGGAAAGTGGATGCGTTATCCCGCATTGGCACAGGAGAGGAAGTCTAAATGCCCCTAACCCGGTGGAGATCATACCCAGCCATAACATTCTCGACCTCTTCATCGGCCCATCTCCGTTAAATACTCTGCAGGAAACAATAAAAGAAAATATGTCTGAAGAAGACCGACTAGCTTGGGACACGAAGGGAGATCAGTTCACCATTCAAGACAAACTACCATACTACCAAAAATGCCTCTATGTTCCAACTAAGGATCTGCAACAAGCAATCATATCAGACTACCATGACTCACTGTTAGAAGCCCATCCGGGTATAGCCAAAACCATGAAGAAAGTAAGCAATTCTTATTGATGGCCAACTTTGCGAGAAGATATTGCCACCTACATAGGCACTTGTGAGGTGTGTGCACAATACAAAACATCCAGGCAAAACCCAGCAAAAACCAGCCGGCCTCCTTCAGCCAATCACCATTCCACCAACGCCCTGGCACACAGTATCAATGGACTTCGTCACTGATCTACCTCCTAACTCAGATTATAATACCATCCTCGTATTAGTGGACCTCTTCTCCAAAGCTCTAAAAGGTATTCCCTCAGCTCAGAACCTAACTCAGGCTTTTCTAGACCGAATCGTCAAGTTACATGGATTCCCTACCATAATCGTTTCTGACAGAGCAGCCAATTTGTATCTCGTTTTTGGAAAAAATGTTGTGCCCTGGCAAGAGTAGAAGTCCGTCTGTCTTCTAGTCACCACCCTCAAGCGGACGGCCAAACCAAGCACACGAACCAGACCATGGAATAGTATTTGCGCTGTCTATTACACCAAACAAGCCAAAGCTGGACAGAAATTCTATGGATGGCAGAGTATGCCTACAACAACTCAACACATTCATCAACCCAAGTAACACCCTTCTTTACTATATATGGTCAAAACCCCAGAACGTCAGTCTACGATCCGCCGGAAAAGATTGAAATGCCCGCAGTAAAGAATCTACATGCCAACATCATGAAAGCAACAAGAGAAGCCAGCAGGAACCTACAGCAAGCCAAAGAAACACAGAAAAGAAACGCTGATCGCCATCGACGAAAAGCCCCAGATTATCAAGTGGGAGACTCGGTCTGGCTGGCAACTAGACACATTTCTTTAAAGTGTCCCAAGAAATTTCATCCTAGATACATTGGCCCGTATACAATAGAAAAAGTAATTAATCCAGCAGCCATGAGCCTGGTGTTACCTCAACATATGCGTATACATCCCGTATTTCACGTGTCACTATTAAAACCACCACACCCAGGAACCCGAACTTCCACACCTCCCGCACCCATACAAGTGGGTGAAGAAGCACTAGAATATGAAGTAAAGAACATATTAGATTCCAAAGAAGTACAAAAGACCCTGTATTATTTGATTGACTGGAAGAGGTACGGACCCCAGGAAAGATCATGGGAACCCAGCACGCACGTGCATTCCCCGAATTGGTGCGGAAATTTAATCGGGACCATCCTGAGAAACCAAAGCCCTCATACACACCATTGGGAGGGGTCTTGAGGGGGAAGACTGTCATGGGTATCAGGCAGGTAGTTGGGGCAAGCTGGGTGGAGGCTTGGCAGGCCTGGCATAGGCACACAAAGAGCCCATAACAAATCCCTCCCTTCATTCCTTCCTAGTGTTTGTAGTAACTTCCTGGTTACCACTTCCTGTTGCCAAACAGGAAGTGCATGATAACTCATGAGCTCTCTAGTGTTTGGGTGTGGCTGGCTATGTAAACCACACCCAAGATTCTTCCAGTGCTTCGTGTTGCTTACTGTGAGCTGTATCAGCAACACACTTGCCGTGCTCTGGATCAGCCAGCATCTGCTTACCTGCTCCGGATCATCCTGTTTCTGCTTACCTGCTCCGGATCATCCTACTTCTGCTTACCTGCTCTGGATCATTCAGCTTCAGTTTGCCCAGTTCTTACTCCATGCCGCAGCTATTTCCAGTCAAGAGGGGACTTCTACAAAGGCACTTGTAAGAACAAAGAAGAACAGCATTAACACGCGCACATCAGTAACGCTGCGCATACTCGCCGAATCTTCCCGTGACGCCGGAATCCAGGTTAGTTGCACGAGCGCACAAACCCCTGTAAGAAAGAAGAGACATTATTCATTGCGCTCGCTCCAATAACGCGGACACTTATTTCACTGCGCTCCCTCTCTCTCTCTACGTGGTGCATACTTACCAAAAGCCTCCGTGCAAACGTACCTAACCACCAAGTCTCCAGTAGTGCTGAACCAGGACTCGAGGCGCTAATACCGCATAATTTCTCCTGCAAGGGAAATGGAGAGACATTACCAGGCGTGCTCGAATGGAAGGTGCTGCGCAAACCTACCAGCAGCTAGCTTCTACACGCAGCGCTACTCATCCCAAAAATACCGGTAAACAAAGACAATACGGACAATTTTGGACACTCAACATTCACCGCTCAAGTGTAACTTGTGGAAGAACTTTCTAGCCAGTGAAGAAACTGGCGCATTGAACTCTCGGCTTCGCTGTGAAGGCATAAAACAGCGTTTGGCATCTGAACTCAGCCTGCAGTCATTGGCACCAATCACATGAGTGAATCGCGCCCCTGCAAATGCAGAATGGAGTGCACACCCTACTAAAGATCAAGGTAAATCCATAGGGGGACATCACAGCACACAGTAAAGAGAAGGGAAGGGCCCAGGGGAATCGGGTGAATTCAGGTGTACACCTTGTATTTGACAGATATTCCTCCGGGTGAAACAGGGGAAGTGAAGACTCAGGGTCAAGGCAGGCTCGTCCATCGCTACTGCAGAGACAGAGGTGAGTGTGACACCAAATGACAAAATAATGACTGCACTTCTTTGCAAGGAAAAACAAGGTTTATTACATGCCAAAAAGGTCTCAAAGGTCCCATAGAACCGAAATGACATGACGCTCTCTGATTGTTCAAATGGTTACATCTTGTATACTCTGATTAGCCATAATTAACAATACTAACATAATAATGAATTACACCTTAATCCCACCGCTCTCATTGGCTACCACATATAGAACATGCAAATCCCCCACTATAGTCCCTTCACCGATTGGCCAAATCTTTGCTACCCCCATTTCCCCAGACATGTGGTCCCCTAAATCGTCACTGTCAAACCCTGGTATATGACTGTTGGGTTCTTATCAATAGGTTTGTAAATTTAGGACCATCGCATGATGTACACCCTTCCATTCCAGATGCAATCAAAGTAACTTGGAAAGGCCAACTCTGCTTTTGATTAGACAATAGGCTTCCTCATTAAACCAGATGCAATGGCGCACATGAGCGGCTCCCCCTTATCTCCTCACAACACCAGGTACCCAGGGATTACATGACCAGGGCACTGCTTTTGAGTCTGAATTTCAAGGATTTGTTTGTATAAGTTGTGTGTCTAGTTATAATTCAAATGGGGTGTCTGCCCCGGGGTGAGGGCAGTGTTCTAAATCTTATTCTGGATATTTGGCATCACAGAGCCTCATTCCCTATTCTCATAAATGTGTCCTTCAAATGGTGCATCCCTTCCTGCTCTTCTACTAGCATTCCATTCCCACCACATTCAGGCCCCGCAGCTGGATATAATTAGTGCTTATCTGTGCAGCATGGGTGTCTCGGACCTTGGTTTCTCTCGTGGGGAAGGGGAAAGTTGATTTGTTTTTAAGAGCCGCATCTCCACACTAAGATCTGCACTCTCTTTTGTTCATCATGTGCTAGGCTTTAACATAAAAAATGGCAACACTTCTTTCAAGTTAACACACAACCTTGCTTCTATCACACTGCCTTGCTAACTCCATCTTCCGCTCATCTTAATCCTTCCCACACCCCACGCTACCCTACTTACTATAGTTACATCAACTAAATACCGGCACTATAATGCTTCCCTGTCTATGACCTCTGCAATCACAACATTAATAAATTTGTTGTTCTATCTGTGTTGCTATATGTGAGTATCTAATATGTATCAGACCTAAGACAATGTATGTGCTGTCCGCGGCACAACCTTTACTGTGCTCCCACGATTTTGCACTCTAAGAAGTTTTCCTCAACCTGAACCTTTTTGTTTGGCTGGGATGCTGTATGTTAATCCCAAAATTCCCCCTTTAATTAATACTCCATTAACTAACCCTTCTCCTTCCTTCCTTCTAACTCATTATCTCTAGTTACCCATGCTCTACATACATTATGTAACCCCCCCGATTGGGCATATTCTTCTGGAGTGCCAGTCATAAAACAGTGCCATCCATCTCCTGCTAAATTGACCCAGCACTCAATATAATTCTCTGGGTCTGGTGGGGGGTGATCACTGTCTCATGGGTCACAAAGACTATTCTATTTTCAACATTATTGGCCCAACAACCCCATGCTCCCTATCAGTCAGGGTGTACTTGTGTTTTGTGAGAGGAGGAGTTTTACCCACCCTTATTATAATCATTGTCCTGGTGTTCTTATGTAACGTCTTCGTGCAGCACCTCAGGATCAATTGACATGAACAATAACTAGCAACAATACTGCGATGGGAACAAGCATTTTTATAGCTATTTATGATGGGGCACATGAAAATATACATGGCACCAAACCAGTAATCTGCATTCACCCCAGCTTCTTTCTCCATGCCAATCCTCAAATTATGAAGGGTTCCTATTGCATGGGATAACGATCCGTTGTCAGTGTCATTTGGGGGTGTGTATGTACAGCAAGAAAGTCCAATTTTCTTGCAGAAGCCCCCTTCCATAGCAGTAAGCAAGTCCAGAACATATCATTCATGAGGGTCATGAGACTAACGGCTCTCAACTCAACCTCTATTAAGGCCCTGCTCTGTCTAGTTTGCCATCTGAATCATCTCCCATCTAGTTCTCTGCAGCCATGTTGTGTTGACTGCAGTCTGCATACCTGGCACCAGAAGGGAGGTAAAACAAATTCTGTTCTGGAGAACAGTCATTATTGGTCTGGAATCGCCTTTTGTTTATCAGAGGAATCTTTGGATAAGTAGTTAGATTTCTTCTGGCAATGACCTCTTAGTGAGTGATGGTTGGGGGCTTAGTTGGTTCAGGGGCCGGCACATATATAACTGATAGATGAGAATCAGGAACTACTAAAACTGCAGATTGCTGGATGGTCAGCGAGCATACACCCCTCCATCATGTTGGGAGGTGTAAATATACATATTGTTCACACACCCAATACACATCCATTAATGCTGCTGTGACCTCAGATCAGGGATAAAGAAGGTCTTGTTGCAATGGCTGTTCGTTCCTATGGGTACCGTGCCATTTCCTCAAAAGCAAAAGGAGTTCTATGTTTCATTTATCTCAATCCATGTCAATTTCAGCACTTAGCTAACCCATGTTTTGCCATAATTCTGGTTTACGCATGCCAACACGTCTTCGGGAAATGCCAGGAAGCCTCGTACTGCACAGCTCACTACTCCTGCCACCCATATAGTTTTGGAAAATAACGCTCCTTCCATCTTCAACAATGGTTGCACCTTGCACAGTTCTTTCTTCTTAGCATATTCTTCATCATCCTTGTTCATAATTACTGCTTGGATAGTGTGCCCTTGGAAAAGACTCCATACTCTGTGCAGGGCTAATTGTACCAGACACTGGGCTGTAAGAGGCAGCATTTCTTGGGGTATAAACAACTTGGGTGCAACCGTCACATGAGGTATCATACTTAGCAGCGCTCATGTGACCTCTCCTTCCCCACATTGTGCATGGATTATACCACATGTTGTCAGTTTCGGGGTGGTGCACATTAGCCATGGTGTCAAATATAATACCCTTATACTGACTGTACTCTCCTCAGTTTCCCTCCCAATTTGTGTTATCCCCAAGTGTGTTACGTTCTCAAAAACATTCCATAATCCCCTAACCCCCTTTTTATACCCCACCATACACAATAATCACACAGAAACAATATACAACCTGCAAAGAAAAACAACATATACAGCATAACATATATATTACACGACGGCTGTGATGTTGCACCTGCATAGGGAAAGAAAAAAAACAGACATCCATGTAAACAACCATAACTTTATCATCATTGAAAAGGTAATGAAATCAGCTGTAGTATTAAAATAGGGACAGTGGTAGTTTTTTGCACTTTAATCTCAATGAGCAATTGGATCAAAAAGGGAACATGGAGCACAGTACTATGTAACAGGTCAATAGGGAATGTAATGCACGATGCCACTTATAGTGGGTCAATAATTGGATCAGTTCAAACTTTGATAAGCAATGAAGAATGTAATGTAATGTGCGGGTTATTCTGGGTCAACATTGAGGTCTGTTTCATGAGAAGGTGGAGCGGTGTCAGGTGCCTTTCCGAACATCGAATAGGTGAACCCAATGTTGCAACTCCTTCAACTTAACAGCAAAGGGGTTCACAAACACTATTGTGAACGGCCCCTGGAGCCTATGCTGGTACCAGCAAAGGACAACATTTCTAATATATATGCTTCTATCCTGGAAACATTTGTAGAGGTTGCAAGTTCAGTTCATCGGTCACCGGAGTTACAGCTGAATCTTCACTTCTTGGAGCAATCTGTTGAGAGAGCACTTTAATGCATTTGGTTAATTCACACAAGTAACCATTAATCCCCTCCCCAAAACTCCTGCTGTCCTGTGAGCATCTGATGCTGTACATGTGGGAGTAAGAGGTGTGTGCATCCTCCCAATCACTATTACATGTAGTGAGAGGTGGGGTGTTTTGCTGCGCTGCATTCTTAGGCTAAACAAATCCAGAGGCAGACATTGCACTGAGTTCCTCCTTAATGTTACACATAACTTAGACAATTTTCTCTTTAAAAGTCTGTTAATCTTTTCTACAACACTGTTGGCTTGGGGGTGGTAGATGGAGCACAACCTATGCCGGTACCCAACAGAGATGCAATCTCCTTAAATAAATCATTAAAAAAGTGAGTTCAGATTTCAGGACCGCACGTACACCCCAATGAGGAAATACCTTGCATACTAGAATTGTTGCCACAGAGTTTGCATCTGGGTGTGCACAACGGACAGCCTCAACCCAATGTGAGAATGGAGATATTATAACAATAAGGTAAGAGTAATTACTACGCCTGTTAGACATATCTCCATAGTCCATGTGAAGCTCCCGTAATGGCCCAACAACCTCCTTTCATCCATATTCGGGACGCACTAGTGCTGTGCCCATGTGTCTCTAGCGAGTCTCCTGGTCAATCATCGATGAACCATCCACAAAACGGACCTCCGCAATCCCCCTTGGCGTCCTCCCGTGCCTGGACCACAACATTTTTGGGACCTTCATAAGTGATGCAATCATGTACCTCCTCCCCTTCCTCAACAGGTATAGCAATACATGCAACAGGGTTCACTGTGTGGCACCTTAAAATGTGAATAGATGGACTGGACAAAATCACTTCAATGCAGAGGCTCTGAGTGCAGGTAATGTGGATTTTGATTGTTCCAGTAATGCGAACAGAGCATGCTCTACATATACTGTAACTGAGCACCCCATAGTGATGGTTGAGCTATTCTCGATAGCAAAGGCTGCAGTAGCCAAAGCCTGTTCACAGGGAAATTGACCCTGCATTACTGAATCTAAAATACCACTTTAATATGCTAAGGATTTCTGTCCCAGGAATGTTTGATGATCCAATACGGCAGTCATTACTTGTCCATACGAATGTGAGAATAGATACAACTCTTTTGTGTAATCAGGTGTTGCTAGTACTGGAGCATTATTTATAGTATTTTTTAAGTCTGCGAAACATGTCACCATTTCGCCTGCCCATGTCTTGTCTTATCTTGTCTATGTCTTGTAATACAATTAGGATGTGAAAAATATGCTTAGGTTTTTTGCGTTTATTCCAATTTCATTTTTTTCATCTCATTTTCTAATTTCCAAAGGTACATTTTCTGTCTCCAAAAGAGTTCAAGCCTTTAGAGTTGGTTAATGGCTGTTGAAGTTCATTTACAAGCTGTGTACATTGGACATGCAGGTTAGCAGTGGATGCAACATGCCATTCCAACATGGCCGGTGTCGTGCATCCATCAGGGAACCAGGTCTGAGGTTGCATGAACACGACTGGGATACTGGCTTATGACGGGAAGGGTCGAACCTGCATTAGTTTGCCATCGGAGCTGTTGAAAAAAAGGCACTTCTTTGCAATACAATTAATAGGTGAGTGCATTTGGCATGCGGCCCCCTACATGCTGGATATATGGGTGATGCTACAGCCTCTTCTCCACTGAAGTGACCGTGACACTAACAGGTGTTTCCTCCCTTTTGCCCACAGTTGTATTGGCATGCAGTATTTGTGCTATGGTCAACATTAATCTGTTTTACGATTCCAGCTATGACTGACTGCAGCTATGTTTGGGAATCTCAAAACCTGCCAGAGGTCAGTCCTTTGTATTTGGCTTACTTGTGCACTATCTAAGTGTAGATTTTGTTAGGTCTTTGTAACAGCCGTGTCTATATATGTAAGAGTTTTGCTCCTGCATGGTTTATATTACTGTTTGAACTCATGTATTTTGATATGCTTGCTGCATAATAACCTTTACATTTCTGTAATGGGGCTCTGCATTTATTTTTAGACTATCCATGGTGTGAGGTCAGGCTCCAGCTGCTGGAAGTATTTCTCTGCGTTTGAATTATTCTAAGTATCCATGATTGCCTAGGTTTGCATATGGCTAATGCAATTAGGGTGTTTATACATTTCATGAACACTTTAGTTTTCACATCTAATTTGTTGACTTGTTTTTTAATAGATGGAGGAGAGTTGCCCATCCATTCTTTACTTCCTGAGTACATTTTTGCCCTGACAAAAGCTGATGAAGCAATCGTGGCCGCCGAGACTCCAGTTGGCATACTTGGTGAACCTACATTGGCCATTTTTCATGGATTTGTTCCATCTGTTCAATTACGAACCACTAATGTGCAGTGGGCCAACATAAACATGTGGCCCAAGGTGTAAACCTGTTATGGTTCTTCATCTAAAATTTGCATTTATTAACTTTTTACTTGGCATTGTCTGCCTTTCTGTGTACTTTGACCTTGTGTCTTCCTGGTGCACTGTTGTGTTCTTTCCTCATATTAGCCTTCTTGGCATCATGGGTTGGGTCTCAGTCTCTCATTTTTCTTTAATTTGTGCATTGTGCCTGGTGTATCATCACTAGCCTACATTTGGACATGTAATATGGATGTTTATGTTTAATTATAAAATGTGTTTGTATGATTATTAATTACTCAAAAAAAGACAATTTATAATGCCAGAATTGATAATGCCCAACAGGAATCTAAAGAGGTTTTTAGAATACTTAAAGAACGTGAGAAACCGAACATCTCTCAAGAGGATAGTATTATGAGAAATGCTGACTGATGTACCAGTATTCAAAAATCTATGTTAGAGAAGTTAGAAAAAATTGAGAGCACCATTCATAAAGAGAAACTCTTAGATCAGACATCTCCACCGATCTTCGACACAGGCCCCTCTCTAAGATTTGTCTCAGAGCAGAGGTTAGATTCATTCTATCTAAGCTTAAACCCTCAGCCTGTAAAGGGGATACATTTCCTGTCACGACAATTAAGGCCTGTTCTGAATGCCTCATAAGCTCTTTGACAAGAATTGTTAATGCATCTCTCAAAGAAGGGTGTGTCTTCACGTGCTTGAAACAAGCATGGGTGACCCCACTTTTGAAAAAACAAGTTCTAAATCCTGTGAGTCCCACCAATTACAGACCTATTACAAACTCCCCATTTCATCTCAAAATCTTGGATAGAATTGCACACAAACAGGTTTTAGCTCATCTAGAGAATTATATCCTTAATAAATACCAATCGGGCTTTCGGCCGGGCTTCAGCACAGAATCTGCTCTTTTGGATCTTAACTCGAACATGTTGAGAAGAATCAATGAAAGACTAAACCTGTGCTTATGGCTTTGGAATTCTCTGCTGCATTTGATCTGGTGGATCACTCTATGCTCCTCAAAAGACTTTGTGAAGTTGCAAACTGCAGTGACCATGCTTTTTTAAATTTTTTTTATTTCATTTCATTTAGTTTATACAAACTTTTTGAAGAGAATTCTTTATCCCTCCTCCTTTAGTGTGTCGGCGGGCCTAGAGAAAACAACTTTTAGCAGAATTTCGATACATAGTAACAGCAGAGTCTTTGCCACAGCTAGTCTCTTGACTGTCCTATGGTTCCCAATGATTCCCTCTTGTTCAATCAACCAGCTTTGTTTCCACCGCGCCGGCATCCGAAGAATAGTTTGGCGCAAGTTCGCACTTCTTCGTCTCCGACACACTGGTATTAGTTTTGGTATGATTTCCATTCCTTTCTTATTGGGTTTTTAACAGAATCTCCAAGGATTGTAGAAAGTTTGTCAACCCATATATGTCTTTTTCACGCGGACTGTAGAATTTTCGCCATAAATCTTCGCCACAGAGGGTAGAGTATTGTCGTACCAGGTTTCCCAAATGCACAGATCTCAAGTCTTTCAATCTTTCACAGTATAGGGTTAGATGCTTGAGAGTCTCTTGCTGTTTACTGCAAAAGCGACAGCTTAAGATCGCTGTCATTTTTCGTGCCCTTATCGCTTGACTCACCCGGTGTTAAAGAGATTTAGTCGGAATTTCATGTAGATAGCTGGATGTCTTGCATTAGCTGACTTCATCACGTATTGCAGCGGTTTCCTTCGATCTTTAGCCTCAGTTGCTGCATCTTCCATGAGCTTGTGACGATTCCGATCATCAATCGTTGTACACCAGTCAAGCTCCCATAACTTTTTTTTTGGGTTATTTTTCAGTGTGTCTTGGTCTGCACCCACGAGTGTTAGTTGATTGCTGCATCCAATGGCCCATTTACACAAGAGGGCTTCTTGGTTGCCCTGCAGTGCATTTTGTAGGATCTTAAACTGTGGAGTACAGTTTGTTAGGATAGTTTTCCTGTATATGGATAACATATTCCATAACACTCAGGCCTGCATGGATATTAGATTGAGTTCATATCGCACGCAAGCACTCGAGATTCCCTTTTGTAGGTGTAGTACTCACCTCCAGTAATGATTTTCTAATTCTGGCCACAGCGTTGCTGATACTCCTAAGGCACTTTCAGCACCATAGATAAATGTTGGTGTCACTTTGATTATAGTGGGCTAGCACAGGCAACAAGGAACATTTTCCGAACTTTTTGTTTATGATTACTCCTTGACATGCGAGTTGTTTACATTATTGTTTGGCGTTCCGACCCATGGTGCATCAGTTATATTACTGTTGATCCAAGTTCCTAGGTACTTTGCCTTATTTACACATTTCAGATTTTCATTAGATAACCTCCATTTTGGGGCACATTTCGTGTTTCTGTTATTGGTTCGAGAGAGATCTTGCAGTATTATTATTTTGGACTTGGCAGGATTGATTTTTAGTTTGTTTTTTCTTACATAACCTTCAAGAGCGGATAGCTTTCGTGTTAGGCCAATGGGCGTTAAATCTAACAATGCAATGTCATCCGCATAGAGCATAAAGTTTACAATCATCCCATTGATTTTCGGTGGGAAGGAATTTACAGCTTCTAAATCTTCTATCTTCTCCAATGTCTGACAGAAATAGGCCAAACAGCGTGGCTGCTAGGGGACAGCCTTGTTTCACGCCTTGATTTGTTCTTATTGACTTACTTAATGTTCTGCAGGCGTCTAGTCTGACCTTAATTTCTGTATCTGTGTGTAGCTCTTTTATGGGTTGGAGCAGGTTGTCCGGGCATTTCCATTTCGTTAGCTTGTTCCAGAGCATCTCTCGGTCGATGGTATCAAAGGCACTGGACAAATCGACAAATGCCACGTAGATCTTCTTATTTTGATGGATTTCTTCCATCTTTATGAAATTTAGAATTGTCAAATTTAGTCCGCAACCAACCCCCTTCACAAATCCGGATTGGCGTGGATCATATCTTTTGGAATCCTGGATCCATTTTAACAGTTGGATTTGGAGCTGAGTCGCAAACATTTTTCCCACCACATCTAGCAATGCTATTGGTCGATAGTTCTTCGGGTTTGTGCGGTCTCCCTTTTTGAAGATCGGTACAACAATAGCACTTCGCCAGGATGATGGAATCATCCGGTTCTGTAGGATCGATGTAAACAATGAGTGGGATAAGTCTACCCAGAGTTCCAGATGTTGTTTTAAGAGATGTTTTGTTAAGCCATCTGGCCCAGGAGCTCTTGATGTACTCAAATTTTTTATATTACAATATATGTCTTCTCTCTTTATTTCAATTGACCACTCAGACTCTGAGGTTAATGATGCAATTCCCTTCGCGATGTCATTATAGAAAGTTTCTGTATAATGTTTTACCCATGTTTCTTCCGATATTATGGATTTTATGATTGCTCCTTGGGGACTTGAGATGTTATTCAAGTATGCCCAGAAATCGCTTGTATTTCGGTTAGCAAGCGTTGTCATCATGCTTTCTGCGTCTCTTTGAAGCATTATGTGTTTATGGCTAATTAGCCAATTCTTATACATTTGTTTCAATTGTTTTATTTTACTTTTGCTATTTAGATCAGTTTTATTCTTTAGCAATCTTAGTTCTTTGTTCATTTTTTTTTTCCTCAGATTAAGCTCAGCATCCCATACATGACGTTGTGAGAAATTAGATCTACTTTTGTAAGTTTTCTTCTCTTGATAAGTTTCCAAGAGAGTAGTATATTCGATTTTATCCTTGTCTTGTTTTGTTTCTAATGATGTCTGCAGTGAAATTATTTGGGTTGCATTCAGTCGCAGTCTGTTGCGTCCTGGCCCCACTTCAAGAGCATTTTTGACTGCGTCTATTGTTCTGCCACATTGTTGTAATTTCACATCCAGCTTAACCAGGCTGTGGTCACTAGATTTCATTTCGATGATTTCCAGCCGTTTTACTTCACTTCTTAACTTCTCATTTATGAACATGTAATCGATTGTTGAGCTTTGCTCATTTCTTCGCCAAGTTGGATGGGTGGGAATATCTCCTATGGTCTGTCCGTTTGGCATCTGTAAATTCCATGCGTTCATTTCTAGCATCCAGAGTGTTGCCGCGTGTCCATCTTTGGTTTTTGTCTCAACATGGTTATTATGGATTTTATCTTGGAAGCAATTTATATTGAGATCACCACATATTAAGATATATACATCTTTTTCATGTCTTTTAATTTCGCAGATGAGTTCCGAAATTGTTTCAATTAAGTTTTCCAGTTGTATGGCAACTTGTTGCCAGTAGATATTTACTAGTATTAACACGTTCTCCTCTTTAACATATCTCGCCAGGAGTTTGATTTTACATACTTGTACGTACGTTGATACGTTAGTTGATGATAAGATTCGTATACCACTTTTGATTTTGGCAAGGATCACCATCCCGGACATGGGGCGTCCTTTGGTCCCTTTAATCGCTGGATTAAACTCGATCTCAAATCCTTCTGCAATTGGTGGTTCTAGTAGCCAAGTCTCTTGCAGGCAAAGTAAATCTACATCCTGCACCTCCTTGGGTATGTTTCCAAATAAATGCGTATGCCCTCGCGTGTTCCATGAGGCTACGCACATGTTACCAGGATCCTTAAGGTTTAAATATTAGCTGTTTTTAGTGATGTTGATCGTTTTAGAGACCCATGTCCAATCAAGATACTCATTTTTTACATTGATGTTCTTCTGTGTTTCATTGTCTAGGTTCACATCAATTACTACAGAGCAATCATTGATCTGATTTTTCATTTCGTCATTATTTGTTCTCATGACAGAGACAAATTTGCTCTCTGGGTTGCCTTTTTTGGCTTGTTGTACTGGCCCACAATTAGATCTTGTTTCGAATTTTGGAGATAATTTTGAATCTCTCAATAGTTCTTTCTCTTTTGGGTTCCAGATTTCATTTATATCGAATCCCTATGAGTTCAAGATCATGCTCACATTTAGTATTGAATCACGGATAATTTTGGAGGCTATGTGTAGTACCACACAGTCATTGATTTTTTCCCTTTCGAATTCCACCACTTGGATGTCTTTGGAAACCACAGTTCTTAGTTGTGGGATGTGGTGTAATAAGTTCATCACATTTTTCCTATTAAGCAGGAGTCCATCTCTTTCTCTTACTATTCGCTCAAGTCGCAAAAGATATTTCCCTGTTTTTTTGTTGTTTCTATCTTGACGACCTTGATAGTCATAGTTATTGCTGGTATCCGTGTTACTTTTAGAATGATAATGCCTGGTCTCTGACAATGGCTGAAGGTGATCGTATGATCTCCTTGATTGTAAGGAAAGATCTTTATTCAACTTCTGGGAATAAAGTTCTGATTTTTCCGAGTGCAGAGCTCCGCATCTTCCTTCCAGCTTTGGTAGGGCTTTGGTTAAGCCAACATCCATTAAGGCCATTTTTGCCTCTAGTGCTCCGAATTATTGCTCGTATTTCCACAAATTCGTATTACGAGAACTAGGCTTTGTGACAAATTGATCCCGTTTCATAGAGGTCAGAGTTAATATTCTTTTAGCTTCAAGTGTAATGAATTTTTGGGATGTGTCTCCTGATGAAGGTGGTGAATCGTCATCATGTTTCACTTCTTTGCGGATTTACGAGTTTCTCACTTGGAAGACAACTTAAATTGTGGTTATTTCCAGTTCCAGAAAGAATTGATGGCTTATTTGGAATAGTCTTTTTTGCAGATGTTGTGACTTCGTCCAGTGGAGCAGTGAGGTCGATGTTAATTAGGACCTCAGTAGATGCTTCGTTCAGTGCTAGATCAGGAGTCTCGATTAGGCTGCCTTTGTCTCTTTCACATTCATCATACGTCAAGAAATTTAAAAGATCTTCAGTAGAGCTCTCAACGAGCATTGGCTCATCATTTAGTGCCTCGATGTTGTCCATATGGTTGACATTTACCGAAGCTGTTTGGTTGGCGGTATTAGCCTTTACCAATGGTCCTGCCGCTTGCTTGGATGATGTTGTAAAGCTAAAGCTTTTAATATTCCTTAGAAATGAACGCACGCTTGCTCTAGTTCGCGTTTTCCTTTTCTTCATATTTTTCGTTTGTTTCCCATTTTTTGGTTCCACTGTTTTAGGATTTTTGTCAGGCTCCGTTTTTTTTGGTTCGAAAATTGCAAACACATCTTTTGAAGTAGCCTTTGCTTTCTTCAACATAGCATCCTCTACTTCGTTCTCTTTACAGTTTTCCAGATTATGATTGTCTTTATACTTGGAAACCAAGTTAGATTCAGATTGATCAGCATGTAATACAGATTCAATCGCCACACTTTTTTTCAAGTTGGTCGCTGATCCACCACTTCCAGATAGCAGCGGCGTTACAGCATCCGCACATCTAGGATGAATCACAATTGATCGAGGTAAATTCTGCTTTTCTTTCTCTCCAACACTTGCAGAGGTTCCATTTATTAAGGCAAATTTCTCATTAGTTTGGTCGGCATTGTTGTTGCTAGTTGAACCAGTTAGTCGTTTCAGTTTTTGTTTACATTTGGTCGGTCTGTCATTCGTACAATCTTCTCCGTTGCTTAGTTCTTGTAGGTTCGTCTTAGCAACGTTTCCCGTCCTCAGGACTGCAGGTTGCACATTCGAGTCGGTTAGATTGGTAACCGATGTCATTTTCGCACTGACGTCCAGGAGCTCTCTGTTCTCATTTAGTTCCATCTCCGTTGATGCGGAGTTCAGCTTCTGTTGTTTTAGCAGAGCAATTGCTTCTCTGGCTACTTCTGCAAATAGTCGTTTGTCGAGAGCACTGTTTTTGGTGTGTTCCAAAATAATTATCACATTTGTTGCAGCTCTTAAAGGATCATCTTGCCATATTTGTTTTGAAACTTTCAGATCTTGCTCTACATTGATCATTTTTGTGTTCAACATAGCTAAAAGTGTGGTTTGGTCCTTTAAATTCTCATTCAATTGTTCGTATAGTTTCATATATGGCACCATAGATATGGTGTGTGCGGACATTATAAGTGCATTAAATTCTCTAGAGATTTCTTTAGATAGGCATTCTGCTATGTTTTGTATTTTAGTGTTTGATTTGTTGTTATGTGTCAACCTTTATCTGGTGATTTTTGACATTTCTTTCCAACGCTTCTTTTTCTTTGTGGGTAGATCTCGTATATGGGATCAGCGGAGAGCGGCACAAAGTATGACTCAAATCCAAGACAATCCAGGCCCGCTGATTCTCGCACCTCGGCATGTCTTTTTTGCGATGCAAACAGCTGGTCTCTGTGATCATCATCTAAAGAATCAAGTCTTTTCCTTTTCGCCATAGGTTTGAGCCACGGATTCTGTTTTTCCTGGGATTCTTGGATTTCGGGTTGTAAATGTAAGGTATCTTTCATGTTTTCCGCTTGGAGCTCCATTTGGGGCTCATGCTTGTGTTCTTGTTCTTTGTGCAGTTCCCTAGAATGTACTTCCGCTCTGTTTTCAGCAGTATACTTGCTTCTCAGACGGGTATTTATTTGGATAAGATCTTTTAGTACTTTGTCCACAGTAGCAATCGAGCTACGTCGATTTGGGCTTCTGGTAATGCTGACTAGTTGGTCAGATAGGCAGGCTGAGTTGGACCACCCAGCATTGTTTTGTAAGCCAGTTGAGCCAGCCACTGGCAATTCACTTGTGGAATTAGATAAATTGTCGCTGGTGCACCATTCGATTTGAATTTGGGCACGGTGAGTTGATGTAATAGAGTCTTTATGGCTGCTTTCAATATCCTCGTCAAGCGATCGATCAAAGCTCTCTTCACTTTCATTCTCCTCAGACCTAACTTTACAGTCGCCTAAGGCGTGGTCCATTGACAGAGGCGCCGTGATAGGTTGGCTTTCACGGGCTCCAATTTTATTATCAGCTGTCGTGATCTGATGAACTTGTGTATCACTAGGGATATCTTTGTTTTCTACATTTTCGTCAGTGGCAAGATCAATAACAACCTCTGGGAATACTTCAGATATGACAAGGCTCTTGTTTGCTCTCTCATGGTTTATATCATGAGTTGTATCAATTATGCCATTCGATGTATGTGTTGTTAAAAATGTTTGCAGTGTAGAGGGGGTAGAGGGAGTAGAAGGGGCTGTAGCCATTGCAAGTAAAGGAGAGCTGCTTGTTCGACAATCAAAAAAAGTTTCAGAGTTAGTTGAAGGAATAGAAACACAGGTCCTTTTATGGGACCTGCTATAGCTTACCGGCGGGGCCACTCACGTTTCAATAGGCGTGCTTCCACAGGCAGCGGTAGCCAGAAAGCGACGCTGCTGTCTTGTGAGCGGGTGTGCACCTCCGCCATCTCCAGGAAATACCGCAGCCGCTTCGGTCAGGAGAAGACCCAAGGGACCTGGCTCATTCATTCGACCTCCATTAAGCACTCCGTCGATGTTCATTTAAATTAAACTTTGCTTGGAGTGAAAGTGAGTCTGCCCGGCACCTCCGTACACCCCTGCCAACACTGACAACACTCAGCTTCACTCCGCGTCGCTCCACGACAGAGCAGGGTATTTGGAAGATAGAAACGAACTTCCTTGCACAACGATGCCAATAGCCTGCAAAACAGCGAGTCCAACACTGACAACACTCAGCTTCACTCCGCGTCGCTCTGCGACAGAGCAGGGTATTTGGAAGATAGAAACGAACTTCCTTGCACAACGATGCCAATAGCCTGCAAAACAGCGAGTCCAACACTGACAACACTCAGCTTCACTCCGCCATGCTTTAACCTGGATCTAATCTTTTTTGGGTAAAAGAATCTTTAGGGTCTGTAGTACTATGGAAAAAGCCTCTCCTGTTCCTTTGAAGTATGGTGTCCCACATGGGGCCTGTCCATCACCCGTTTTGTATAATATCTTTACAACCCCCTCTCTACCCTTCTAGAAAAGAATGAGATCCATTTTTCTAACTATGCTGATGATACATAGTGACTCATCACTCTACAGGTAATTACCTACCTGGAGGATGTAAAATAAATTAATAAGATACATAGTCTGATTAATGGCTGGATGTGTACGAATGGCTTGGCACTTAATTGTGAAAAGCCAGAACTTATCATTATAGATTCCAGCTGTAGACTGAACAATCTCAGTACTGACTATTACCAATTCCTAACAGGAGACTGTGTACTCAAGATTAAAGAAAAAATAAAGACTTTGGAGGTTACGTTTGATCAATTCCTCACAATGAATGCCCACGTCAGTAGTCTTGCTTGTATCAACGTCTGCCTATTACATCAGATTATTGTGCCATATCTGACCCTATCTTTCGCAGAAATCAGGTGCAACTGTAGCAAGGACCATCAGTGGCTCTAAAATTGATTATTGTGGTACTCTCTAGGTAGGTATTGGTAAGAAAGAGATAGCTAGACTCCACATTATTCCATAGTACCGTAAGGGCCATTCGAGGCCTCAAGAAATTTGATCATGTCTCTGATACTAGGATACATCTGCATTGGCACCCCATAGAGGCAAGAATTAAATTTCACCTGCTTCCGATCACATTTAAGTGCCTAGCCGTTCAATTACCAGCCTATGTGGCACATAACTTGAAGAGCAAGAGAATTACCATGAATTTGCCATGCAACATTCTCAAACTCTTAGAAGTCCCCATGACCGACCTTGTTTTTGTCAATAAGGGTGATTTAGCAGTTTGTTTTGAGAGCCCCCTCAATGAAAAAGATCTGTGTTGGGCAAGCTGGACAGTAACAATTGGGATGATTTGAGAATTTAGGATTTCAGAACCCCCCTCTTAAAGTCTTGTGCTGGGAAGCTGGACAGGAAAATTTTGGATGATTTGAGAATTATGGATTTTAGACCCCCCCTCCACTTAAAGGCATGTGTTGGGGAAGATGGACTGGAAAAAAATTGGATGATTTGAGAGTTTTGGATTTAAGATCCCTCTTAATATAAAGGCCTTGATTTGTCTTATTGGGTCTTTCACAAAACCCTTGGTTTGTTCCCTGTCTGTGTCTTCTGACTCATAGCTGCTCTGCGTACTGCATTCCCTGTCCTCTAGGTGTTCCATATCTCTGTGAGATCAGGAATATCTCCCAGAGTCATAGGATCTGAACTCCTCTCGTCTGAACCACACTGAGCTCTCAGGGTCACTTTCACTGTGTTACTTTTAGGCCCAGGATTACATTGTCTCTTCTTCCCTCCTTTCAGGTAGTCTGGGGAAATCCCACCACCCCCCGAAAGGATGGACGTTTTTAATATTCTCTTCCTGGTTTGTATCTCTGGCTTTTTCTTCCAGCGAAGTGGGCCAGGTAGTCTCTTTGTATCCTCATCGTCTGCATATCTAACTCCCGGATCTTGTCATCATTGGAGTTTTCCGGGTCAGAGTTACTCACAAGATTCCTTTTGGCCTTCCAGGACACACTGGTCCAGCCACCTTCCATTCTTTGTGGTAGAGATGAATACTCATCATATCAGACAGGGGCCGGCCTTCCAGATCAGTTGGACTAGGCCTGGGTAAGTCTAACTGCCTCATGTGACCCTGTTCTTGATAGGTGGCATGCATTAGGTCACTTTCCATTTGTACATCAGAGGTTATAAGTGACTGTCCCATATCCTGATTAGTCAGTGTGCCTTAGAGCCTGTTTATCATTTTCAATTTCCTTGGTGAGACTCTCACACCTGTGTCTCTCTTTCCTTAGTTGCTGTTGGTAGTCAGAGAGCTGGCTTTTTGATACTGGCACTAAGGCCTGATAGTGTCAAGCACTCTGAGGTACCAACTGATCTTTTGTGTGCTGCACCTCATGCTGAAGTGACTCATTCTCCCTCTGTGAGCCTTGTATGCTGTGTGCATTTTCAAGGCACTTTTCCTTCAGAAGAATAATCTCTTTCTCTTGCTCATCCCTACAATTCGCTGCCTCTAATAGCTCAGCTTCTATTTGTCTCACACACTCTACTAGCTCATTCATTTCTTCTCAAATTCTGGTCAGTTCCTAAGGGCCTGACTGTTCCTTCTCTGCATCCACTTTCAACCTGAATGCGTCTTGATCTTCGAACAGTTATAAATTCAAGTTGTTTCAGAATATTTACATTCTGCCACATTTCATCAAACTCCTTTTGTGAGTCAATTTCTTTAATGGTGGACTGATTAGTCTCCCTTTCCAATTACCTAATGTGTTGTTTGAAGGCCATTATGTCATCTAACAGCCCTCTGTTATGACCAGTCTGGTCATTTAATTGGGGATGTAGGCGACTTGCAGTGTCTGCACCCTCAATGCATTCATTATGCAGTGCAGCAAACTCTATTTAACTCTCTGCACTGGCTTGCTGTTGTGTTTTCAGCTCATCCTGTGGCTGTTCAAGGAGCCTTTATTGTTGTAACTCAAAAGCTTTGCTTTGCTGCATTTTATCTCCAAGCTGCATGAGTTCTTTCTGAGCCTGTTTCCAGGCCTCAGTCTGGTACATCACATCAGCCTCACTCTTTTGCACTCGCTCTTCCACTAACTGCAAGTGCAAGTATAAATAAGCTGTCAGCTGAGCCATTTGACTCAGCTATTCACGAACATTTTAGGTCATATAAAATGCCTCTAATGCTTTGTGCAATGTCCCACCTTCACACCAAATATCAGTGCTGTTGCACCATCATAGATGGCCTGTTTCCAAATTCACCGTCACTCCATTCTCCTCGAATAAATAGCTTAGCCACGAGGTGCTTCCTGGCATCACTCACTTCTATGGTAGTCATATTAAAATGTCTTTTTTCAACTTTTGTAAAGCTTTCATTGTACAGGTGCAAAGATCACCCTGTTCCTGCTTGATTTGTACACAAAATGCCAAATCAAATATCAATTCTTACTCAATCTCCTTTTTGCCTTAGCACTCTACACAGCTTTGTTCGTATACACCTATACACCTCCCTGGAACTTAGGGGTCAAGCATTACAGTGGCCTTTCAACAATGCACAGCAACATTATATCTACCTCAATGCAGTTAGACCAAAATGAATATCCTGTCACCAATGCACCTGTCATGAGTCAACAATAATAGAGCAGATCCCAACCCACAAGATGCCAACTTGTTGCATTATATTGGGACCACCCTTAACCTGGTGAGTTCCATCCCCGCCCCAATCAAGAAGCCCTGCAATTCTCACTTACGTGTTTTAGTGCTGGCCTTACTGAAGACTCATATCAGGTCACACAAATCTCCCCTCCTGTGGCCACAGAGAGCCCAGAACCATGCCGGGGTTTAGGAAATATAGTTGTATTTATTTGGAAGATAGGTAATAAAGATCACACTAAAACAACACACACACCACCTTCTTTGTGGCTCACAATTAAACATCTTGTTACACAAATAAAGAACGCAAGTTGGTTGGGAGAAACTCAAATCACAATACTTTATACAGATTTTGCATCAAAAAATAATCAAACTGGTCAATGAACACAAGCAATTTACATCTATTTTTTTTTTTTTCAAAGTATTTTATTAGTTTCGTGGTAAGGTGAAACAATACAAACTCGTGAATTAAACAAGTGAAGAAGAAGGAAAGAAAGAATGAGATGGGGAGAAAAAGAAAACAAAAGGAAACTTATCTTAAACAACGATAGTCTTCGTGTGATGTGGTAAGTGAAGTTCGTGATGGTGGTTCAGTCCAGAGTGTGGCTTCTCAGGAAGTGGAGGGGAACAGCTGCAGGAGGCATATACTTTGTGATGGTGGGAGCCTGTTACTGTGAACTGCAACAAGTGTTCAAGGGGGCTTATGGTCCGCATTGAAGAGCATGTTCGTCAGAAGGGCCCTCCAGGCGACCAGGGAGCCGCTTGTAGCTTCTCCGCTGGATGTAGTTCCTTCCTGCCAGGCTCTGGTCTCTGCAGCCGTCCACCTCGCCATTTCGTTTAACCAGCGCTCATGTCTGGGGCCCGCTGGTGTCTTCCAAGCCATCGCTATGGTCCTTTTGACAAGTATACATGAAATGTCCATTAGTTTCACGAGGTGTTTGAATTTGCTCGGTCTGGGGTATGTACCCAATAGGCACTCTCCTGGTGACCATTCGTATCGCTCCATGCCGGCGTCTCTGCAGGATTGCTTGGCTTTCGACCAGAGTGTCATCACTTTGGTGCAGGACCAGAACATGTGGATCATGTCTGCCCTGTCGTTCCCGCACCATGGGCACACCGGTGGGACCTTCGCGTTGAATGAAGCAACTCTGTGGGGGGTCATGTAAGTTCGATATAGGACGTTCAGCTGTATCTGGCCAAATCTGGAATTTCTCGACACTTTCTTGGGGAATATTAGTGCTCTTTCCCATTCTTTATCAGTGAGCGGGGCTGCGAGGTCTGCTTCCCATTTTGCCCTCAGTGTCGCTCCCTTAGGGTTAGGTTTGTCGATGAGCCTGTTGTATAACCTGGAGACAGGTCTCCATCCATCAGAGAGGTCGTACATTTCTTGTAGTAGAGGGTCCGAGATTGGTTCCTCTGGCCAGGTGGGCCACTGATTCTTGGCGGTACGTTTGAGCCTATGGTACCAAAGGAACTGGCCTTTGGGTAGCCCTTCGATTTCTTGGATCGATTCGAAGTCCCTGAACAGTCCATCTTCAAACATATCTCCCCATGTGTATATCGCGGCTTCTTCCCACCTCCTTGCTATGGGGAGGTCTGCCTCCTTCTTGCACACATCTGCCATTATGGGATGGTCCGGAGAGTATGGGTGTTGCACCTTCCTGATGTGGCAAGTCCTGGTCCATATCTGTCTGCCAAGCTCGACAACCATGGGGGTTTCCGGAGAGCGGCAGATGGGAACCCATAGGATTTCCTTGGGAGTTAAGTTGGTGTGGTGTTGCTTCAGTAGCCCCAGTTCGGCTGAAGATTCGTCTGACAGCCATCTCGTGATGTGACTGAGCTGGGCGGCCAAGTAGTAGAACTGAAGATCTGGTAGTTTTATTCCACCTTCTCTGTGTGGGAGGGTCAGAGTGGCCAGTGACAGCTTATGCCTGTGAGGACCCCATATAAAGTCCTTGATAATAGCTTCCAGTTTCCTGAAGAAAGGGGGCCGTATGTAATGGCAAATATTCACAAAGAAGTATAAGAAGCGAGGGAGGATTATCATTTTGACGATCGCCGCTCTTCCCACCATCGCCAGTGGGAGTTTGGACCAGAATTTTATGGACCGTCGGAGGTTGGTGACGGCTGCTTCTGTGTTGTGCTCATGTGTGAGCTGTGGGGTGTGGCCGAGATTAATCCCCAGGTATCTGAACTTCTCGGGTTGCCATTTTATCCCTATGTTCGGAAGGTCCTCCGCTGAGACGTCTCTCAATCCGGCCAGGGGGAATGCTGAGGATTTGTGTCTACTAAATTGGATTCCGGAGTATCTCGCGTAGTTGTCGAGTACCTCCAGTGCCGTCGGTGCATTGAGCTCTGGGTCTGTTAGGTACAGGAGAACATCATCAGCGTACAATGATATTATGTTATGAACGTTGCCCACCTTGATGCCGGCGTCAAAGAGTTGCTGACGAAAGTATAAAGCAATCGGTTCCAGTCCCAGTATGTACAGCATGGGCGAGAGTGGGCATCCTTGTCTCGTGCCCCTCTGTATTTTCCAAGGTTCTGAAATTGTTCCGCCTGTCTTGACCCTGGCCACTGGGGAGTTGTAGAGAACCTGGACCCATCTGATGAAACCATTTCCGAAGCCAAAAGCCCGCAGGGCCTCCACCAGCCACTCCCAGTAGATGGAGTCAAAGGCCTTAATGGCGTCAAGTGACAGTATCGCTAGATCTTCCTCCGAGTCATGAGTTTCGGCCATGATGTGTTGAAGCCTCCTCAAATTGGCTGTGGTGTTGCGACCTGGGACAAATCCGTTCTGATCCTCATGGATTATGGACCCTAGCACTTTAGCAAGTCTGCTGGCCAGTATTGAGGTGAGGATCTTGCTATCATAATTGAGCATGGCCAGGGGTCGGTATGAGTCGCAGTCAGTAGGTGGTTTGTGGGGCTTGAGCATGGGGATGATTATAGTTTCTCTCATGGTGTTGGGGAGGATCCCGTTTGTGTAAGCTTCCTGATAGACTTCGTGTAGGATGGGGGTGAGGATGGGTTCGTATGCTTTATAGAATTCCGGCGTGAGTCCGTCGCTACCTGGGGTCTTGGAGGTGGCGAGCGACTTGATGGCCCATCTTACATCGTCGGGAGTAATGTCCATGTCTAGTTCAGTTCTCTGTTCGCTGGATATTTGGGGCATGTCGATCTCATCCAGGGTGTCTGTTATTTCGGTGGTGGGGATCCGGGCTTCATGAGCATATAGTTTTGAGTAGAACTCGGCAAATGCTTTGTTGATCCCCATCTGTGTCCTGTGGGATGCACCATCTGCATCTATTATTTCTGTTGGTAAGTGTTTAGGGTGCTCTCTTCTGCATAACCAGGCCAACAGCTTACCTGGTTTGTCTGATTCCCTGTGGGATCGAGCGGTGTATGTAGCGAAGTCAAATTTTTCCAGCCTGTCCCAGGAGAGCTGGCATTTTTCTCGGGCCGCTTTCAGTTCCGTTTCGACTCCTGGGGAGGTGTCAAGAGTGGACTCCAGACGGGTGATCTCTGATTCTTGGGCCTCAAGTGATGTCTTTAGTTGTCTGCGGATGCCTCCAGCTCTAGATATGATTTCTCCTCTGGTGACCACCTTCATGGCTTCCCACAGTGTGCTCCAAGTGGAGACGGATCCTTTATTGATATCGACGTACTCCTCTAGCCTCTCGGCAAGGTCCTCTCTGAACTGTGGGTCCTCTAGTGTCGCGGAAGGCATTCTCCACATGGGAATCGGGGGTCTGGGTCCTCTCTGCCTCCATTGCATGATTAACGGGGAGTGATCAGAAATAGATCTCCCCAGATACTCTGTGGTTATCGCCAGCGGGGCTTCGTCACGATCAATAAACAAGTAATCTATCCTTGTGTGGACGTTGTGTGGGGCTGAGTAATGGGAATAACTCCTATCGGCTGGGTGCTGTATCCTCCAGATGTCCACTAGGTTGAGTTGGTCTAGTGTTTCCGCCAAGGCACGGGTTGCAGGGTTGCTAGATTGGGGGGGAGGAAGCGATCTGTCCATAGTTGTGTCCATAACACAGTTAAAGTCTCCTCCCCACAGGAAGGTTTGGCCACGGTGGTGTGCCAGCTTGGAGCTCAGTGTGTTGAGGTACGACGGGATTCCATGTTGCGGGAAATATGTGTTAGCTAAGCAGATCGGGGTCTGCTCTATAGTTCCCCACATTATTACATATCTGCCGTCCTTGTCAGATTCGCATCCATGTAATTGGAAGGGCACATTAGGGTTTATCCATATTAACACACCCCTTGCGTATTTGGAATATGGGGATCCTCTCACAGTTCCTTCCCATCGGTCTGCCAGTTTAGACAGAGCGTCCTCGGTGAGATGTGTCTCCTGTAACATCGCTATCGAGACTTTCTTCCTCCTGAGGTAGGACTGTATGCGGTTCCTCCTGAGGTACGAGCCCATTCCCCTTACGTTCCACGTCATAACATTGAGTTGTGATGCCATTGGTGTGGTGTTCTGAGTTTGGCGTGGGGGGCAGCCGCGGCGGCCCAGTGTGGCATCAGAGCGTGATTGATAAGTTGTAAGTGATAGGCCTCTGGTTCATCAATTCTTGAAGCGTATCTTGTGGCCATCACGGTATTTTCAAGCATCAGTGGAACGAAGACTATGGTACTAACTGAACTGATAACATAACTCAAACTGGTGCGCCCAGCGACTACAACTATGTCGCGGTGCTCAGGCGCTCTCGCGCCGTCTGTGCCCATCCGGGAGTTGGGCGCGAGTTGGGTCGGGCAGAAACTCGCCCGGTTGGTTCTTTCGCTGGGGGCGGGGTTGCTGCGAGGCGGCGAGGCCAAACGAGGGTCGTTTCCATATGATATACTGTTAATTGAGTTACCTGCTTGGGTCCGGCTGTTTATGCTTCATGTGTGGGTGGTGTGGGGGGTCCCTGGGGTCCAGCCCTGCTCCCCCAAGGTTCAGTCTTCCCCACCTGGGTTATCTGCACCGTCGGCAAGGTTATTGTCTTCTAGCCACATGTTGGCCGCTTCTGGATTTTCGAGAAAGATTGCTCGCCCTTTGTGGATAACTTTCAGGCGGGACGGGTACAGCAGTCTATATTTAAGGTTCAGTTGGCGAAGCCTCGCTTTGACCGGAACAAACGAGTTCCTCTCCCTTTGTACTTTCTGGGTGTAGTCCGGGTATATGGAAATCTTAGCTTCGCCCCGTGTGATAGGGCCTGTTTCCCTGGAATATCTTAATATGGTTTCCCTGTCCTGGAAATTTAGTATCTTGGCTATAATTGGCCGTGGGTGTGATCCAGGGGGGGGTCGTTTCTGTAGGGACCTGTGGGCCCTCTCCACCGAAAATCCCTGAGTCAATTTGCCGGCCCCAATTTCCTGTAGCAGCAGGGTTTCAACATAGGACGTGGTATTTAGGCCTTCATTCCCCTCCGGGATACCTAAGATTCTGATGTTCCCTCGTCTGGCCCGGCCCTCGGCCTCCTCCGCCCTTTCTTCTAGGAATGTGACCTTCCTTTTCAGGTCCGAAACTTCAGATTGTAGGGTCGCCGCGGCCGCGGACCCCGCCTCTGTGGTTTTCTCCATGGCCGTCACCCTTTCCGTTAAGTTGCGGGCATCTTGGCGAATGAGTTGTATGTCTATTTTAAACTCGTCTATCTTGGAGTCGATGTGGGTCTTTAATGAGGCAATAGCATCCATTATCTGGGAGTGGTTATCTTTGGGGTCCGTCTCTTGTGAGCGAATGGTTTCGGTGGAGCTGGCCCTGGCTTGGGTGGGAGTCTTTGCCCTGGCTGAGACAAAGGAGTCCATGGTGGCGGCCCTGGTTTTATTTTTGGCGGCCATGTTGGGGACGTAATAGTGGTTGCCCCGAAGTCTTGAGTCTGGAGGGGTGAAGTTCGGGGCCGCTCTCTTGTGTAGCCCGGAGCGGTGTTCTAGGGTGGGTTGTGCCCTGGGAAGTTGTTGTTTCAGTAGTTGGAGGCTGTCCAGGGCGCATGAGGTGGGGCGCTCCTCCGTACTTCCAGGTGCTCTATCCGCTATCCTAGCACCTGCGTCGCTGTCCCTGGGCTTAGGGGTGATAGTGTTGGGGCGCTTAGGGTAGAAGTTGTCCCCTCTTGGTGAGGGAGTCCTGCTGGGCCGCCCGACCACGGGGACAATGCAGGCTGTGGTTGGGGAGGGTAGTTGGGGCCGTACTCACAGTTGCTCCTTGGCTCGGCGCACCGTCACGGCTTTCCGGGTCGTTTCCGATTTCCAGGCCTGGTCAAAGTAACGGGCCACAGTGGCCCAGCGCCCCAGCAGCTCCTCCGGCTCAGCCACCGAGCGGTGGCCTCCCTGCAGTTGAATGTAGGCTCAGGAGGGGGAAGGCCGGAGTTGTCCCCCCCTGGTGGAGGAGTCCAGTTGGGCGGCCCGGCTGCATGGACGATGCAGGCTGTGGTTGGGGAGTGCAGCCGGGGCTGTGCTCACGATTGCTCCGTGGGTTGGCGCTTCGTCGCGGCCCTCCGGGCCATTCCTGATTCCGGGACACCGGGCGAAGCAACGGGCCACAGCGGCCCAGTGCCCCAGCAGCTCCTCCGGTCCGGCCACCCGGCAGCGGCCTCCCTGCAGAAGATTGTAGGCCCAGTAGGGGGAGGCCGATGGTGTCGCCGCGTGCTCCTGACCCCGGAGTACGCGGCGTGTTCGTTTTCGGCTGGGTCTCCGGTAGAGGGGAGAAAGTAGGAGGCAGGTGAGCTCCCCACCGCCGTCTCCAAAATGCAGTTTGTGCCTCGGTGGAGCTCCGGAGATAGGGCAACTCCGGCACGTAGTGTCGACCGGGGCCTTCCGAAGTGGTGGTAGGGGAGTAGGGCGAGGATCGGGTGCCAGCCGCGGTCAGGTGTTGGGATGAGGGCCGCTCCGCTGTGATGCTCCTCCGCGGTGTTCCCCGCCTGGATGTGCTGGCGGGGGTGCTATGCGGAGGCTTCGCTAGACTCCGTGAGCCGCCATCTTGAATCCAGGCGCGGCGGGGGGAGGGAGTGCGTTCGGTGATCAGCGCCGGCGTCTGGGGGGCCGGAGAGTCCGACCCCTCAAGGAGGATTTATGTGGGATCGCCTCACACACCGCTGCGTTCTATTCAGGGGGCTGCTAACCCGCTGAAGCCGGAGATAAATGATTCGGAAACGGCGTCTCGGCCGGAGCTCGGCGAATCAGCCTCTGCTCGCCATCGACTCCAGGCCACGCCCCCCAAGCAATTTACATCTATAGTGCTGTGCATTTTCGATCATTCTGTGCACTTAAAAGGCTGGAGGTTTGGTTTATAAATTGGTACAAATGCATATGGCAATTATGATTTCCCCCACACTTTGGGTTTAAAATAAACACAGACTGATTTAGCGGTTTGTTTTCAGAGCCCTCTCACTGAAAAAGGTCTGTGTTGTGAAGCTGGACTGTAAAAATGGTGATTTCAGAATTTAGGATTTCATACCCCCTCCACTTAAAGGCCTGTGTTGGGGAAGCTGGACTAAAAAAATTGGGATGATTTGAACATTTTGGATTCCAGACACCCACCCACTTAAAGGCCTGTGTTGGGGAAGGTGGACTGAAAACGTTGGCATGATTTGAGAATTTTGGATTTCAGAACCTCATCCACTTAAAGGGCTGTGTTGGGGAATCTGACCAGAAAGAAATGTGATGATTTGAGAATTTTTGATTTTAGACACCCTTCCATGAAAGGCCTTTGTTGGGGAAGCTGGACCAATACGATTACCCAATAGAATTACAGTGTATAGTTTTCAGCGCACACTGGGAATGAGCTTTACTAATTTTGAATTTTAACAAAATTCACCCCGTGGTGTTCTGCCAACGGGAATTAATTAAATTCATATTTTAGTTAAATAGGCTAAGGATCTATACAGTTTTCCCCCCTCCTGGCCATGGTAACGGAAAAGGATTTATGAAAAGCAGGCGCTCCCACCTTCAAATGGCGCCATTCGACTTTCATGTAAAACCTCTGTTTAAAGTTCAGTAAAGCCATCTGAAATTCAGGACCCCCTGGGAGGACAGGGCAGGAGTCTGGTCACTTCACTCTCAAGGATGGTCCCCAGCTCTTCACCATAGGACCCACTCAGCTTTTAGGCCTTCCCAGCTATAGACCATGCCACACAGATGCAATTTCAGCAAAATCTCCTTTTGGTGTTTCCTTGCGGCTGTCAGATGGTAAATTACACCAGCTCTCCCCTTTCCTCATAGTGCATCCACTTTATATACCAGTGATGACACCATCAAGATTTAAATACTGGGCAATGCCCTGCAAGAATTTTCGTAACCAGGATTGGACAGTTACGCTTCTCCCTACCCCCTAGTCCAGCCTCTCTCTAAGGATTGGTGTAGCAGTCTGGAGCAGACATATGGCAACTTCCATTTGAAATCCCCTTTTGTTCCTATGTCACCTTTTGGCAAAAATATGGGTATATGTCAAAAACATCTGAATTTACTAGTAACTGCCAATAGTACATATATATGCCTCTCCAGCTAATCGTATGGAATTTAATATAACAACAGCCCGGTCCGCACAATGTTGCACAGCCATTTGGTAATTTTCCACTGTTTTTTCAAAAAGTTAAACAATTAGGAAATACAATTTACTCCCCACATTCCTAACTTTACCCTCCACCAGTTCGCCAACTCTCAAATTCGGTAAACATTTTCAGAGCAGCCGGGAACCCCTTTTAGCTGGTCATTACAATTCCCTAAATCACAGGGGGATGATTTATTTTTCAACCAAATTGCTTGGTAATTTTCTAAATAATGACACAAAAATGAAGGCAGTATGACTTACAGTTGCTGAGAAAAATGCATAAATGATAATAGTCTTTTCAAATTAATAGTAAATCTTTATGTCGTGCAAATTGTAGCTTTCTGATCTCCAGGCCATTTGCTAATCTGAGTCAGAGCTTTTTTGTATTAGTTTGTTTGTTATTTGAAGTATAGGCTAAATACCTGGGATCCACCAGCCACACAGAGATCCACCTGGCCTCATTCCAGTCATGCACTGGCTAAAACATTTGGCCTGCACAAAATACCCTCAGAAATAGCAAGTCTAGGGAAACTTTTGACACCTTTCGGGCAGGCCACATTTTATTGCAGTTGTAAATAGTGGGGATGCAAGCTAGGCTTTCAGTGGGGGAGTCCTTTGTAAATTTTGATCAGAAACCGACCATTTGTCTTTAGCTGAAAGGAATTCACATATTGCATTTTATGAGTTCAGCTTCGATTCTTTGACATACAATGTGTTTTGCTGATCAGGGTTCACTTTGCTTTTGCGCTGAAAGCACAGAGATGTTCCTTTCAGTCGTTAATAAAATACACGTTTAATTATCTTCTGCTGGTTTTTGTTCTGCTGAAATGTGGGTCTGAATTTTCACAGTGCACCACCTTTTGATGGACGCAGTTTCATTGAAAATACTGCATTTATTTCTCAGCTAGCAATGCGATGTGCTCTTCCAATCTGCACTTAGATTACATTTTTGTTTTTAGCTTTCTCTGAATTTCCACTACAGAAAGAGATCCACATAGTCTGCCTCAGGGCAACAAGAACTTTTCATGGAAACAAAGTGGGTTTTTCCTTTCAAATGTTTGTCAGTACTTTGCATGTGAACCATAACATACATAACATTTTGTCAACACACACTATGTCTTTCCCTGGCATCTTTATGTTAGCAGGGGAATTCTCATGTCTTGCTTTAAACTGCAAGCACAAATGCAAAGCCATGTTGGTGTCAAAGTTTGAAACTCCTGTTTTTCATGTGAAAGGGACCTTTGAATTTATTCTGCCACTTGTGAATTCAAATGTTGCTTTTCCTTTTGTAATGGCAGTTAGACCTTTTTCACGTGGCCCTTCCTTATGTTACTTGCAGAAACCCCACAATCTGCCATAATAGGCCTGTTTTCAGTGTGAAGGTTTTGTTATAAATGTGGGCAGGTCAGCTTTTTTCTCTGTCACTTTTTTTTACATTTTAACACAAGAAAATGTGTCCTGAGTTTTGCTTTTTACTATATGCCAGTTTACATTTCTAATTTGAATAAAATAAATGATTGCTTTGCCTTGCCCATTGCTGAACTTGAGACTGTTCCAATTCAGGCGCACGATTGTGCTCATTGCTAGGCCCCATCTTTTACAGGTTTTAATTTTTGCCATATGAATGCATCTGCATTAATTCAATGGAATATTACAAGATGGAACGAGGTAGAGCAAAACAACCAAAGCGCTTCAATACCAACAGTCCATTAACATACTTCTAATTCACCAATGTACACCATCAAATAAGGGCCCTGCTTCCCCAGTTATTATTTACTTTGCAAGGTCAAAAGAGGCTTGCATCACTGAGAATGAGAGCAGACTTTCTTAAGAAAATAAAAAACAGCCCTCAAGTCAGATGGCCTAGCTTCCCCGAAAAGTCAATGAAACTACCACACTGAAAGAGACTGAATAGCAAAGAGGAGAGTGACATATTTGGGTCTGCTTCTGCAAGCGTTTTTTTTTTTAAAGAAGCTTTTATCAAAGCAGCCGATCCAAGCACCGCGAGCTTCAGTCCATCTGTGAACACTGTGTCCTTAATCTCAACTTGCAAGATCAGGCGTTGTGAGGCATCCTTGTTTTTCAAGGGCAGGCTGCTGCAGTCCGTAGCTCTTTACTGACAATGGCAGCCGAGACGGATGCTTTGCATTTTACAATATCAGTGCGGTAAAATGAAGATGAAATAGGTCTTTATGCCTTCTGTGCTTCGCGCTAAGAGCCGGATTTATGTAACCTTTTCAGCGACTAAGAGCAAACAGACATAGGTTGTTAATGTTTGTGCTGGATGTTCTTTCTGCTGCCTTGTCACGGTGCCCCCACAATGTGTATTTGTTACTCATTGTGCAAGGACAGCATACACAAAGGTAAACTCAAAGAAGACTTCTGTGGCATTTTAATTTGCACAAAATGAATGGGTACTTTACATGATGTTATTTTTTTATATTTTGCATAGCATTCTGTACCTGCATAGGAAATATACTTGTGTTTTATTGACATTTCGGGCATCACTCAGAACAATTCATGGGAGGTGTGGATTTCTTATGTAGGTCATAAAATAGGCTTTTCATGACTCGGCATCTAGATTTTCATTGACTAGTACCAAAGAAGGTGAATTTCCGCTTAATGAAAATGCAGCCCTTAGCAAGGGCTTCCCGCAAGTTAGCAACCAGAAGGGCAGGAAGAACTAATGCTAGAGTGTTAGCACAAGCAAGCCTTGTATTGAAGGCAACACCCACTGCTAGTGCTTTGCCTTTAATAGAGAAGTTTCTCAGGACATTCATTAATCTTTTGTAACACACTCGAAACTGTGTTGCTCTGCGTTGACTTGCTTCCAAGACAAACGTGTTGCCCCTGAGCTATTCTCCCAGCCTACATTGAAATAAAACCTGTCAAGAGTTAACTTTTGCCTCCAGGCGTATGTATATTGACAGTCCAGGACAGAGGGGCGCACTCTGGTTCCCTGCACAGTTAACCTACTCAGCCACTGATGTTCTACTCCTGCTAGTTTCAGTGCTCTTCACATCGTCATGGAGGCAGTCTCAGTTTGGTGCTCACTGCCAGTGCAAGGACTTCTGGTATCTGTAGTACCGAGGTCTGCAGGGAAACCTGCTCACGTCCAGACCCATAGTGGGGGTGGGGAGAGTAGCCCACAGTGTGACACGTGTCACCCTGGTGCAGCACCTATTACATGGCCACGGTAGTGGCCATGTAGTTATGGTTAAGTTGCTGTTTCCATAGGAAGAGCACTTTTTGGGCGGCTTATAACTTCGCTCTCCCTGGACGGATCCTCACCAAACTCTGCAAAAAAAGTAGTTGGGTCACTCTGAATTTTTTTGCAAAGTTTGGTGAGGATTCGTCCAGGGAGGGGAAAGTTATAGGGGGGGTCCCAAAACTTTTTTTTCCCATAGACTGAATGGGAAAAAACTTTGCGCACGGCTACAGCCCGAACTGCTGGACGGATTTACACAAAATTTGCGGCAGGAGCGGCGGCCTGGTCCCAAAAGCATGCTTTTGTAAATTTGGTGTAAATCTGTCCAGTAGTTTTTTTAAAAATGACCAAAATGTAAGGCAAAAAAATTAGTGATATCTGTGTTCGCTTCGCGGACGGACTTCCCTGTTCGCTCCGCGGACAGCACCCCGATTGGCCCATGGCCTTGCGTCATGTCCGCAGACATGCAACGTGTTCGCTGATTGGACGGCGAGGGGCGTGGAGCGCGTCAGATTTTCTGTGGCGCCCGCCATCTTGTATTCGCAGTCGACCGCGTACAGCGCAGTGAAACGTGGAGAAAAAATTATATTTAGTGCCGTGTGTTGGTGTGTAAGAGTGTTTGGGGAGGGTGGGGAGTATGAGATAGGTTCAATGTTTTGTTTTTTTATGTGCTAGACATTTTTGTTGCGTTCGATTTGTCCGCGGAGAACACGGCTGTTCTGACATTTTGTAAATAAACTAAATGGTGGGTTGTTTAGAGGACGGAGTATGTGTCATTTTTGTTCGCAAGGAAGGTAAAAATGAGCTATGAACACTCACGGTGTACTTAAGTGTTCGTAAATACACAAACTGGGGGTGTCCTCAGGACGCTGTCTGTATTGTAATCTGTCTAGTTGAATGTGTTCTAAGAACACTCGCAGTGTCCCGAAATGGTTGCAATTACACAAAATGGGGGTGTTCTGAGAACGTTGTTTGTATTGTTCGTTGTCAGGGTGAAAGTGTTTTAAGAGCACTCCTTTTGTCCGCTAATAGTACAATTTCCTAGGGGCATCAACCGACTTTTTGTCCACTAAAGAAACGATAAATCCGGCTGGTGTGCGCCGACATTATGTGATAATCCTATAACTGGCGCTATTGACCTGGCTGACTTGCTTTTGCGACACTAAATCATATCTCCCGCCCCTAAGCCTGATATTATCAAAGCATTCATATTCCCCGCCTCTCTCCGTGACGTTACAGGGTGCGTAATCAAACGCGCCCAGTCGTCTCCAGTACTACGCGACTTTACACAGAACCCGGAAGACAACACACATTATGTCACAACACAGCGCGCCACAATTCGGAATATGAAACTGTGATTTAAAAGCAAACAGCAAGATTGTAAATGTTTTAAAGTACATTTATTTGACATCAAATGTTTAGAGAATATTCAGCAATTTGCATTTGTCTTTGTTGTCGATCAGCAAAAGTTTATTTGGAGCCACGCGTTGTTCCTTTGCGGTAGATAGGCTGTTGGTTTATGATAAAAGCAGTAAATGGTCGCTCTGATAATCGGTGGGTTGCTCCAACAACGAGCCATTAGACCACCCTATTGGTTGGTATGTTGTTTGTAGCCGCTAGTACTGCGTAAGGGCATATTGGTCCTTGGCGATTGTCCCATAAAATGGTGGGGGTCATGAAGTTGCATATTTGGACCGGCACCTGGCAGTTGAAGACCCCATCCGCTGGAGTCTGTAAATCGTGACATAGGCAAAATGGAGCCACATACCTGTTTTAAAAAACATAAATTAGTCTCACCAGCCGATCTTCATTAAAAATCATCATTTTATTTATTAGGGCGTGAAAATATTTGCTATCGAAGATAGTGCAACAGAGTATGTTAATAATAAAATAATAATATTTTCCCATTCATATAGCGCTAAGAACCGTGAGGTATCTAAGCGGTGCTTATTATTAACCACGGTGTGTGGTGCTCATTTATCGACCACGGAAGGATGAAAGGCTGAGTTTGGCCTTGCTGGGATTCAAACTTGCGTTAGCAAGCTGTGCACGGATGTCAAAGCGAGCGCTGTACTCGCTGTGCCACTTGACAGGCTACAGTGAAGTGGCACAGCGAGTAGAGCGCTTGACCGCCTATAGACCGGTTAAATTATTTCTATTAACCCACCCTGTGTCGTCTGCCTTTTTCAGAGCCCTCTAAACGACAGGGGATCAATTCGGCGGTGATAGTGCGCGGTATAAAACATTATGCCACTTTCAACGAACAAGTTCAACTTGAGCGGTCTTTAATGCTACGCTATTGTAATTATATTTGGTATAAAGTAATCTAAAGGGTTACTTACAGTACAATTGCAATTTCCATTGTCTACGAGTGGTGCAGTCCCAAAATACGACTTCGCGTGTGCCAACGATCTTTCGCATAGTGATATAATATGTAAAAGTGGTTTCGTTTCAGAAATTTCATCTTTATCTTCTCTTACGTTTTAGCAACACTCCTTCAAGAGAAGTCTTTCATCACAATCTCTGTCTGTCAAGGTCAAAACACAATACAACCTTATAGTACGCTTCGTGAGCCTCTCCGGGCCCCGAGAAAAAAATGGAAGCAGCTGACCTTCACTGTGAACGAGCATTAATTCTTACTTTGCAACATTCTGTGTAAAGCCATCTGTAGAAGTTGTGGAAGCAGCTGACCTTCACTGTGAACGAGCATACATTCTTACTTTGCAAAATTCTGTGTAAAGCCATCTCTAGAAGTTGGTTTTTGCACGCCATGTTTGTATATTGTTTGCGTGATATTAAAAAAAGTTTGTTTAAAGGACGTTATGGTTCTAAGTACAGCCGAAAGACCCCTGAAAATTGCAAGTTATGGTAAGCTTTGAAAAATAACTGGCGCCACCACCGTGCACTGCTAAGACTAACACCCAGGACATTAAAGATGACATCGCAAATGTCATTGATGAAATCACTGATGACATCACGTGTGTATGTACTTTTCATGGAATTTGTGTACTAGGGATTTTTATTATAATGTTGCGAAAAAAGTGTCAAGGATATTGCAATAAATATCATACCGTTATTAGTGCTTTGAACGATGCATTGATATAAATAGCATTGTATCATGGGATTCTATCTAGTATACTGAGCTACTAATGGAGAAACATAGCATTGTGTGCAGAGTACAAGATGAAAGTATAATATGGGTAATGTTAATATGTTGAATAATGAAATAATAATTGTCCTGAAATGTTCGAAAATTCACAAAATGGGGGTGTTCTGAGGACGTTATTCGTATTGTGTGATTGCTTAGCTGTATGCAATGAGGGAATGGCACAGAGAGTAAAGTGGATGCCGTCCGCGGACACCGCGGCTGTTCGTGGACAGGGTGTGCTACATCCGGGTTTTTCCAGGAAATCTAACATGGAAAGAAGACTGTACGGATCAGCCAATCAGATGTCGAGGTTGTGGATTTGTGTTGAAAGAGACTGTGTGTGGTGAAGATGGCAGAAGTGGAGAAAGTCAGGGTGTTGGTGCTCGGAGATATGTTTGTGCATGGTTTACAGCAGTACGCTGAATGCAGGCATGTTGCAAAGAACTTTGATGTGAAAGGAGTGGAGGTGGTATGGAGCAGTGTGCCTGATTGCAATGTACAGGGAATTGTACAAGTTTGTGAGGATATGGCCACGATGAACAGTCCGCATGTGGTAGTTTTGCACTATGGTGCTTTCCATTTGGGCAACGTCAGTGCCCCTACTTTGTTGGCTGATTTGGAACGCTTGGTTCAAGCAGTAATGAAGATCCTTCCAAATGCAAAAGTAATTTTTTCTGGATTAATACCTAGGGCAATATGGGACAATAGTTCAGTTTTTTGTCCTCAGCAAAATATTGCTAGGTGTGTCATCAACCGAGGCATGTGTGCCTTCATGCTTAGAGCTGGTATGTTCTTCTGTAACAATGAGAATATTGATGCCAGTAATGCTGTTAATTTTAAAGAAGATGGCATTTCTTTATCTTTTACGGGAATTGCCTTTCTATTTTGGAATGTAAGGGTTGCTTTGGAGAAGGTTATGTGAAGATTTTAGGAGTAAAGTAAGAAAAAAAACAAGAAAAAAAATACAAAATAACAGGTGTCTGTCAAGCATCTGTAAAAAAAAAAAAAAAAAAGGCTCTTTTCAGAGCCAACTTCAAAGGGGAAATGGGGCACACTATTTAAATTTACATTCACCACGCTCAGATTTTCGATGTGTCCGCGGACATGGCGGTAGTCCGCAGACATGAAAATCACTACAAGGGGGTTAGTATGTTCTATGTTACATGTATATGAAGTCAGGGATATTATGGTTAAGTTGTGCACTAAAAACCTATGAAATTCAGTGAAAAAACTTTGTTAAAGGGACGTTATGGTTAAGTTGCGCTACTAAAAACCTATGAAATTCAGAGAAAAAACTTTGTTAAAGGGACGTTATGGCTCAAAGTAAAACCGAAAAACCCCTGAAATTCGGCAGTTATGGTAACATAAGCAACCATAACCCGCGCCACCGTGCACTGCTAACACTAACACCCAGGACATCAAAGATGACATCACAAATGTCATTGATGACATCACTGATGACATCACATGGCTGGCTCTCCCTTTTTATCCTTTACTGACATATCGAAGCCACATAGTTTTCTTCAGTAACAGTCAGGAAGTAAAAATTGAAAAGGTACTATATTTGTAGACTTAGGGTCCAGTCACATCATATGAAACATATACATAGCGGAAGATACAGGCTTGAAAGAGAGCAATCCTTTCTGTGCATGAAGATAATCATTATGGTTATCAGCACTTTCTCATAGTTTTATTTTTATTACTCTACCTTCCCTCTATATGCTCATATTTGTATACATTATACTCAATCTCCATAGAGTGAATGGGAAAAAAATGTTGCTCGCGCCTACAGCCCAAACCGCTGGACGGATTTCCACCAAATTTGGACCAGGAGCAGCGGCTTGGTCCCGAAAGCATACTTTTGCAAATTTGGTGAAAATCCGTCCAGTAGTTTTTTTTAAAATGACCAAAAAGTAGGTAAAAAAAAATTAGTGATATCTGTGTTGGGTTTGCGGACACACTTCCCTGTTCGCTCCGCGGAAAGTGTCCTGATTGGCCAATCGTCTTGCGTGATGTTCGCGGACATGCAAAGTGTTCGCTGATTGGACGGCGTGGAGCGTGAAGCGCGTCAGATTTTTCGGTAGCGCCCGCCATCTTGGATTCGCGGACGTCCCCGGACAGCGCGGTGAAACTTTGTTCAAAATGTGTATTTTGTAGAGTGTGTTGGTGTGTAGGAGTGTTTGGGGAGGGTGGGAGTGTATGAGATAGGATGAAAGTTGTGTTTTTTATGTGTTAGACGTTCTTTTTGTGTTCGATTTGTTTGCGGCCATCACGGGTGTTCTGAAATGTTCTAAATAAACTGACTAGGGGGTGTTCTAAGGAGTCAATATGTGTCCGTTTTGTTCGCAAGCAAAGTGAAACTGTTCTAAGAACACTCGCGGTGTCCGGGGAGTGTTCGTAGGGGGTGTCCTGAGGACGCTGTCCGTATTGTTCTCTGTCAAGTTGAATGTGTTCTAAGAACACGCGCGGTGTCCTGAAATGTTCGCAAATAAACAAAATGGGGGTGTTCTGAAGACCTTTTTGAGAACACTCCCGGTGTCCTGAAATGTTTGTAGGGGGTGTTCTGAGGACGCTGTCCGTATTGTACTCTGTCAAGTTGAATGTGTTCTAAGAACACTCGCGGTGTCCTGAAATGTTCGCAAATAAACAAAATGGGGGTGTTCTGAAGACGCTTCTAAGAACACTCGCGGTGTCCGGGGAGTGTTCGTAGGGGGTGTCCTGAGGACGCTGTCCATATTGTTCTCTGTCAAGTTGAAGTGTCCTAAGAACACTCGCGGTGTCCTGAAATGTTCGCAAATAAACAAAATGGGGGTGTTCTGAAGACGCTTTTAAGAACACTCGCGGTGTCCGGGGAGTGTTCGTAGGGGGTGTCCTGAGGACGCTGTCCGTATTGTTCTCTGTCAAGTTGAATGTGTCCTAAGAACACTCGCAGTGTACTGAAATGTTCGCAAATAAACAAGATGGTGGTGTTCTGAAGACGCTTCTAAGAACACTCGCGGTGTCCGGGGAGTGTTCGTAGGGGGTGTCCTGAGGACGCTGTCCGTATTGTTCTCTGTCAAGTTGAATTTGTCCTAAGAACACTTGCGGTGTCCTGAAATGTTCGCAAATAAACAAAATGGGGGTGTTCTGAAGACGCTTCTAAGAACACTCGCGGTGTCCGGGGAGTGTTCGTAGGGGGTGTCCTGAGGACGCTGTCCGTATTGTTCTTTGTCAAGTTGAATGTGTCCTAAGAACACTCGCGGTGTCCTGAAATGTTCGCAAATAAACAAGATGGTGGTGTTCTGAAGACGCTTCTAAGAACACTCCCGGTGTCCGGGGAGTGTTCGTAGAGGGTGTCCTGAGGACGCTGTCCGTATTGTTCTTTGTCAAGTTGAATGTGTCCTAAGAACACTCGCAGTGTCCTGAAATGTTCGCAAATAAACAAGATGGTGGTGTTCTGAAGACGCTTCTAAGAACACTCCCGGTGTCCTGGAATCTTCGTAGGGGGTGTCCTTAGGACGCTGTCCGTATTGTTCGTTGTTAAGTTGAAAGTGTTCTAAGAACTATCGCGTTGTTCTGAAATGTTCGTAGGGGGTGTCCTGAAAACGATGTCCGTATTGTTCGCTGGCATGTTCAAAGTGTTCTAAGAACACTCCCATTGTTCGTGGACATTAAAAGTTTACCATAGATCATAGTTGAAATGTTTGACTCTATGGATGTGATATGCTGCGGTGGTTGTTGCCAGGGCATAGAGTCTTGGGTGCATGGCCATATTTGCTTATAACTTTGGGTGAAAAACAAATGTATAAGGAACAAAGGTATTAGATACTGTGGATGTGATATGCTGCTATGGCTGTCCTTATTATTGTATACTTACTGTTTGGTCTAGTAATGGGAGACCATGTTTTTCTTCTTCATTTCTGTGATAAAAGAAAATAGCATGTTAGTATTAGTATTTTGTAATGACTTATTACATTGTATAAGCAATATACTTTTATTTTTTTTCGACCCTCATATTTAGTAGAGTACAAATCAGAGTACTGTGCAATTTGCTCAGTTTGTGTATTTGTTGCTAAAATCATTGGGTCTGTGGGAGAAAAAAAAATCCATGTTGGATTAAAAAAAAAACCTTTTTCTGTTATGCTACAGTTTATTTGTTTGTTTGTTTTCAGGGTTCACTTGTTGTTTCTGGCTAATGCTTTATACTTTTTCTTGGAGCGGTAACAGATTCTTCATTTGTTTTGATATTATAAAATTTTGGAGCAGTTAGATACCAATTGGCGTATTCTAACTGTCTATTTTTTAATATATTTTAGTGGTTTTGATTTATCTATTTGGATATTGTTAAATTTTGGGACAGTTAGATACCAATTGGCGTATTCTAACTGTGTATTTTGTGGCCTAATTTAGTGGTATTAATTTATCTGATTAGTTGTTGTAGAATCTTTGAGCTGTTAGATAGCTTTTGGAGTATTCTAACAGTTTATATTATTTTAACACAAATTTATAATTTTGGGACAGTTAGATACCAATTGGCGTATTCTAACTGTGTATTTTTTGGTCTAATTTAGTGGAATTCATTTATCTGATTAGTTGTTGTAGAATCTTTGAGCAGTTAGATAGCTTTTGGAGTATTCTAACAGTTTATATTTTTTAACACAAACTTACTTAAAGGTTTAAATACAGTTTATTTATCAAATTTTGGTTTTAAGAACATCAAATAAGCGTTTGTAAGATTTGCTGGTAATCTCTGCTTTAGAGTAATGGTACTATCATTACATTCAAACCATCCACATTTCTTTTTTATATATGCAGTGTAGTGACCTGAATTGGTTGTGGCTCCTGCGTGGTAGATTATACCTATTGTTGTGAAGGTTTTCTTACCAAGTGATATTTGACCATGTGTGAATCCAGTCAGCTTGCAGTTGTTTTTGGTACCATCTGCATTGTAACGTAGAAGCATTAGTATTACGTATTTACTATGTGTTTGTATTACTAATGTGGAGCGATTATCTGAATTGCAGGTAGAGCATAATCTACCATGGTTTGCATTTTGTACAAGTTGCTGAAATGGAATGGATTCACAATTTGGTATTGATATATATATGAAGCGTTCATTGGGGATTTCTTCTTGTGTCACATTGTTGCAGAGAGTGCATGTATGTTTCCACATGTATGAAATCTGAAAGATTTCATTTATAGGTATGTTTTTGTTTTCCAGTACTTGTAGTAAGTACATTAGAAATTTGTGTGGATCTTCCTGTGAGTTTATAGTGAATTTCACCATTCCAGCACAGTAGTCCAATTGTCGTCTTATTCCAAAAACACTATATGTGTTGTCAGGATTGTTTGCTGCATTTCTGTGAAGTACTAACATTTGCAAACACGATGGGTCTGTACTGTGTAAGTAAATATTGTCAACAATTGGTGGTAATTGAAATAGAATATTCATTGCTACATTTGCATAGCAACTTACACCAACTATATTTGAGAATTTAAATGGTCCAGGTAGTTCTGTATCTAACTGCTTTTTTTGGAGTTTGTCTTCCTTCTTTAAAGAAGTACCTGGTTTAGTTTCTCTAATTGATTCTTTTTTGTTTGTGGTACTTGATGAAGTATTAGTTTATTTTACTCTCTTTGGAGGATTTGCAGTGACGTCCTGTTGCATTTCTGTTTGATTTAGATTTCTTTTACAACGTTTTAGTTTTTGTGGAACAGAATATGTGTTTAGATGGGGAGTGTATAGTGAGTGAAGTCTATTATATTCTAAAATGCAAGGAATATCAGCGTTTACTTTACTTGCATCAAAGTTGATTAGAAATAGACCGTCAAGTGTATGTAAGCGTGATAGTGCTACGTAGCTCATACCTTCTTTAAAGACTGTGTTACCAATATCTATCATTGCTTTGTCTAGGGTAAGACCTTGTGATTTATGAATCGTGACTGCATATGCAAGAATTAGAGAAAATTGTTCTCTGCGTACATACATATCTTTGAAGAGAAGGAATCTAGCTGTTGAGCGTCCTATCCGTTTTACTTCTGAAAGTTTGTCAAAGAGTATATTGACAAACTGAATTTTGTTGTCACGTGGGTATGTTTGAAAGCCAACAACTGTACCCAGTGCTCCATTAACTAGTCCTTGGTCCACGTCAAGGTTACGTTTAAGCATTACTCTGCAATTTAAGGATAATTTTAACATCTTTTCTAAGCCTGCCGTGTTTGAAATTGATTTTTCTAAATTATTTAGTCTTGTTGTGGCTTGGTCACACATGGGTAGTGTCATACCATCTACATCTAGTTTGTCTGTGGCGCTAATTTCCATTATTGGTTGCATTTCTTTACTTAGCATGATTTCATTGAATTTGAAACAGCTTGCAAAAGTTGGCATTAAGGCCATACAATTGACATTTTTGTGGGCTAATTGTTCCATAACATCTGTAGCACATGCATTATCGCCATAAAGTGCATTAATGTGCCGGGTTTTCAATGTTGCTTCTGCTTCTTTAGAAAGTATACCAACTCTCAAACTTTTTAAAATGTTGGCATAAGTTAGATCTGCAGATTGGCGCATGTTTTCTGTTAATTCTCTGTATTGGAAATGTTGCCAAAGGTTGACATTTCCAATGCTGCCAACAGTTTTACGGCAGAGTTTGTGCCCTAATGTTTTAAAAATAGGTTCACCTTTTACTGGTGTTAATTGAAGCAGATCTCCAAAAACAATAATGTGTTTTCCTGCAAAGAGCTCTTCATAGTCTGTTTTGAGTACTTCTTGTAATCTGAGGTGAATCAAAGCTAACATCAGGTTGGAGACCATGCTCACTTCATGTATTAGTAGCATTTTCATTTGTTTCAATACTCTACGTAATTCCATTGCAGCTTCTGCAGAAAGTTTGTAATAGTCTAATTTGTTCTGGTGTTCTACTGGTAATAGTAGTAATCGGTGTAATGTAACACCACCTATGTTGTAGGCAGATAAACCTGTGGGGGCAGTGACAACAGCTGACAGTTTGTTGTTTGTCAATTGTTGAAGGAACTTACTAATGATTTTGATTAGGAATGTTTTGCCAGAACCAGCTCATTGTTTAGTTTTGATTGTAGTATAGTTAAGTCTTCCTTATCTTCATACTGACACATGGTGTTTTCTACTTCTATCATAGCTAATTCTGCCTCATTTGTTATTAGTGGTTCTCCCAGTGGTTCTTGGCTTCCTGTTACAGAAGGTTGACTACTGTCAGGAGTATCCTTATCTAGTTGGGCTTGGAGTTCTTCTTCATGTTGCTGTTCATTGTGCAACATTGTTTTGTACTGTGTAAAGTTTACATCAGTTATAGTGCTTTCATTTGCTTTGAAAGCATCCTCATATGAGTCATAGTTATCTAGTAATTGTTCTTCTTTTCTCCATGGTTTGAAGAGTTGTAGCAGGGACATGTAATATACTTCTTTATGTTGAGGAGTCTTCAATGACAATTTGATATGATTAATTAAATTTGGTTTAGTGAGTTTAACTAAGCTGCCTTCACAGTCTGTCACTCTATATTTACCTTTTTTTCATCAGGTTTCATATTATTTTTGTATGTGTAGTTTTGGGGTATTTGGTATAGACAGATGTTTTCCAAAGTATTACTTCTGTTTGGGTAGTATGTGTCCAATAAATTGTTTTTTAAAATGTCTTGGCTGTTGGGATCATGTTTGGCTATTGTTTCTATATCTTCATATGATTTTAGAACTCTTTTTCTAGATTCAGCTGGACCAAGACTTAGCCATACTATATTTTCAGATTTACCATACAATGAAGTACCAGTTAAACGATCAGCTGCTTCATAAGATCCACATTCTCTATGGATGAGCATTTTTATGCCCAAGCTGTATAATTTCTGAGATACTGTTTTATCTGATGACAGGTCATTCCAGAGGTCTTGGAGCTCTGTCTTTTCTGCTTTAGTTAAGTATGCTGTGACATATCGTGCAACTGCAGTAGAATTGTCTGCAATGTACTGCACATCTATGTTGGCATTCCATAAGTGGGCAATGATTGCATTATAATCATTGATATATTTTTCTTCTTCTTTTCTTTTTATGTAATATGTATTTTTAGGTGACTTACCTTTAACACTATGTCTAACTGAAGACATGAGGTTGTTTACTTGACCTGTATTTGTAACTGGTCTAGGGAAACCAAATCGGCATTTGGTGTAGTATTTGCCTTTGTTTTTGTATTTGCAACAACAATATTTTCCACATTTGTGTCTGTGAAATTGTAAAATTTGTGCACGAAGATCACTATTTGTGGCTTCTGATGGAATTTCACAAGTGACATATTTTTCAATAAACTGTAAAACAGTGGCATCACTGTCTTGACCAAATTTAGGAGCATCTTTAATCCATAAAAGCATGTGGATATGTGGTGCTCCTCTGGCTTGGTATTCTTTTCTCCAAAAGAAGTGTTGCACTTCTCCAAGGGGAGGAACAGTTTTATTACAAATAAAATGTAGCATAGCAATGAAGCAATGGTGAAAATATCTTGAAACATTAACAGGATCCAAAGAACAAAGTTCTCCAGGTGTTAGAATATCTATGTTTGTTTTGTTTTTACTTGATATGCGTAGGAAATCATGTAAATCTTCCCATGCATATTCTGCACAACTTAATGTAACAAACCAAGTGGGTGGGCCAAGGTTTCTGATCATACAACGTACATCTCCATGACGTCGAAACCAGTACTCTTTAGTACCACGCATATTTGCTAATAGATGTGTAATATTTGATTGTAAAACCTCATCCTTTTGTTGCACTTTCTCTAATAATTGTGTAGCTGTTATATTTTGAAAGTGTGATCCTGATTTTAATATGTGTGCAACTCCGTAACATAAAGTTGCTAGTTCACTTTCAAAGAGTAGGTGGAATATGTATTCCACATTTTGTCTAAATCTGGGATCTTCAGAATACATCCGTAATGAGCGGTATTCTGAAGCTGATATTTGAATAGTTCTATCATCATACCTTCCTCCTTTGCCAGTAGGAAAGAGTAGAGGAAAAGAACCTGCTTCTATACTTTTTTCCCATATACTGATTGGTGATCCTTTTGTTTGACGCATTTGGTAAGTTTCTAGTACATCTTGTACGGTGTCATTACAGTGCAAAGGATGAATTGTATAATGGTCTAAAGTATTTGATATTGTAGCAGGATCTAGTAGCTCAAATTGACCAGCTTCTTGTGTTTCTTGAATTATTTCAGTTGTATCTTTCAAGTTTTCTTCAATATTAATTTCTTTGTAATATTCATTATTCTCTTTAAGATATTGGAAGGCTTGTCTAACTATATATAAATCTACCAGCTGTTGCCATATTTTTTTGTCTTTTGTAGGTACTCCATTTACTAATATAATTAAAGATTGCTGCATTGGACGTTGCACTCGTAGAGTATGCACATTTTCTTTTAGATTTAATGGTAAATAAACTACTTTTCCACGAATGCCTTTTACCAATTCAGAGGGAGGTAATTTTGCTGTTTTTGGTTGAAGGCGTATTATTGCTTGAAATGGGTGTACTGTTTGAATTATGATGCTCTCATATAAATTAAGTTGTTGTAGAGGTTTTGGTACTGGGTATAATTCCAAATTATTTGTGATAGAACGTGAAGGAGTTTGGTTGTTGTCAAGTTTTGTAGTGCAATAACTGCAAAGTATTAAGGGCTCAGTTATTTCATATTTGTTTTCTGCTAGAAGGTAGAGAGCTGATTCAAACCATTTAGAATCTTCATTGTCTTCTATTTTGTATGATAGGTCCACAGTTTTTGTGTTACTTTTATAAAAAATTCTACGGCAACATACACATACATGGTTTGGTACTTCAGCTGATGTACTTTTAAATTTTAGTATTTCTTTTTTGTATGTGTTTAGCAAAAGGTTGCCATGTGTAGAATTGTTGCTTAATTGGTTTAAATCTATTTCATTCTGTAAATGGCTTTCACTTCCAAAATATTTTTTCTGGATATAGTGAATTTCTTCAAGTAGGTCTTTTGCTGTACCATGTAGAAGGATGTTATTTAACTTTGCTAGTGCTAAAGCAGGACTTTTAGCATAGTACAGTTTATAGACTAGATTTCTTATAGTTGAATGATGTGTTGATATCCTTTTGATATCATGGAAAGTGGTTTTACAAGTAGGTCCTGCAATGCAGGCCAATGAATGTCCTTGTAGTCCTGTGTACTTGCGCACTGGACAGGTATCTATATTTTGCAGTAATTTAATTTTGATTTTGTCTTTGCTTTTTACATATTTATTGAGGAATTGGTGTAAAGATTTGAAACATTGTTTGGGAATGTTACACATTGACGTGCATGGCCATTTGTACACTAGACGTTCTGATTCAGTTGAATGGAGGGGTAATTCTAAGTTTTCAGGGCATATTTTTGTAAGGAGTACTTCTTGTTCCATTATGGTATTATTCACTTTTTCATAACCTCGACCACTGCTATTTATGGCAATTGTATTAGTTTGCTTTTGTTTGTACGCTTCTTCATTAAAATATGGTTCTGTGCTCGTAGTGTAATTCCATTCACCTCCGCAGATACTTAAGAAGTTCTTTCTGTTGACATTTCGCTTATTGAGAAGTCTTTTTTGTAATTTAGTTATTAGTTTTGTTAGTGGTTTCATTTTGTTTAACAGTAAAATAAATAAATTTCTTTGGAGAAGAATTGCACTGTCCATCAATGCTTCTAAGATTAATTTCCTACGATAGGTTTTAAGCTTTGAACCTGATTTCTCTCCTGTTTTTATAAGATTTTGAAGGACTTTGTGACGGTATATTTTGGCTAAAATACTTTTCTTGGTATGCTTACTTTGCACTATATTAAAATTTGAAGAAGTAGTTTTATCTGTACTGATAGCTGATTTTCTGTTTATTTTTTTTTTTGTTTTTTTTTACATTTTGATACAGGAAGCGAAGTTGTTGTACTTGAAACTTCTTGTGTTTCACTAAATGATTGTATTAGCTGTTTTGTTTCAACTTTTTTTTACAAATTCTGCTAGAGATGGATGCTTATGTTGGACACCTTTATTTTCATTTGCTCTAATTTTGCGTTGCTTTCTACGGAGTTGTCTTTTGGTAGGCATTCTTTAGGGTCTGTTGAAAAAAATAAAGAAGATATGGGTTGGGGTGTTCTGGGATGTATGTGTGCTGTGTGCATGAGTGTTTGAGTAAGATGATAAAGATGATTGTAATGGTGTGTGATTGTGCATTGGGAACTAAAACTAGTAGGGATAGGTATTCTTGAGTTTATGTGTTACTAAACTGGGGTTCAGATGACAAAAAAAAAGTAAGCTAGTGATGTGGAAAAGTACAAATAGTAAACCTAATGTATACAATTAAAACAGTTGTTTGTTCTATAATATGAAAATTGTAGTGGTTCAGTTGGCTAATTTGTGTGTCCAAAAATAGAAATTTGTGGGCCGTTCTGGCTGTAAATCGCTGTTTAAGACATGGAAATTTTTGGACAAAATGGTACAAAATCTCTATTTTAAGAAACCAAAATAGCTCGTATTAATGTTATAGTATATTTGATTAATAATATAAATATTATGGTGATATTTTACTTACTTTTTTTTTTAATTAACAGGTAACTTCTTAGTTTTTCTTTCTTCTTCGAATTCGGCTGCTTCTTTTCAGGAAACTGGTCTTCACTGCAATTGTAAAAGCTTCAAATTAGTAACTTTGTTTGTATATAGCACTGTTTTTAATTTAGATATTGATTTTTTTAATTGAAATCCTCAGTGCCTTCTGTAAAACCATTAAACTAATTTATTTACATAAGATACATTGCATCAGTTCAGTACATATGATATGTTCTTAATGAACAAATTGTATTGAATGACTAACTGTAGCAAAAAAAAAATATCTTTACTATGTCTTGTGAAATTTATAATATATTAGTGAATACCACTATTTCTATAAGTAAACTGTTCTAGGTAATAGCGCCTCAATGTCATGTCTAATTTAAAGTAATTAAGTAAATAAATAAATAAAAACAAAAAATATGAAATTGTATAAGTATTTTTATAAAGGTTTAAACATAGATTGTGTTTGCATGCAATTTTGTTTGAATATATGTAGTCTATATATTTCATTGAAAAAATGTTAGTTTAACATGATTTGAGTGTGTGTGTATAAAGAAAGTAAAAAGTATAAAGGTGTATAAGTGATAGTTGATTTTAGGAAATTGAAAAAAGTACAGTAAATTCATTTTACAGATTTTACAAGGTAAAAGTCTGTTTGAAAATGTGTTCATCTACCATAGCTCTCAACTCACACGCTTTTGGCGGGTGTCACACACCTTGTAAAGGGCAGACTCACCCGCCAAGCCTCCTGCACGCCCATTCATTCCAATGGGCGTCTCACCCGCCAAAAACAAAATCGGGTGATTTCACCCTCCTGTAAAACAAAAATGGTTGAGAGCTATGTCATCTACTATACAGAAAATATGCATACCTGAAGTTTGTGTTCATGCATATGGATATGCATGGAGCTGCAATTAGAAATCTTGAAGACTTGTACAGTATTTCTGGTAGATGCTGCTTGCCAATGATATGACACTTGTACTCAGAGAGATTCAGAGTACATTTGCAGTGCTGATCTATGATGAAGCAGTTAGAAGTAGAGGTCTTGAATGTGATTGGTGCATGGTCATGTGATTTTTGAGGTACATCCAATGAGGGAATGGCAGAGAGAGTGTAGTGGAAATGGTAGAAGGGCTGTTCATGTTACGATATGTCCGCGGACATGGCGGTAGTTCACGGACATCGGGAGTTACATCCAGGGATTTTTGGGTTCAGAAGTCATGCAAATGAGAATAAGCACTGAAAGGGATTGGTCAGGAAAGTTTGGTGGGTGTGTTGTGCCAGGAGAGATTTTCTCAGATACTCTTTTTGCTGAGAGAACAAAAGATAGCTATGGCTGTGTGTTTCAGAAAACAGATTGTTTGGATTTTAGGAGATTCGTGGATACATTGGTTGAAGGTGCATGCAGAAAGCTGTGGAGTAGCTGTAGATCTTGGATTCCCACATGTGGAAGTACACTGGCATGGAGTACGTGGAATGAAGTGGTTGGACTTGCTACCTCTCTGTGCTACTTTGGAGACAGAGCAACATCCAGACATAATTGTAATTCATTGTGGAGGGAACAGTTTAGGACATGTGACTGGAATTTCTTTGCAATTTGCTTTGAAAGAAGGACTGAGGAAGGTTATGGACATGTTTCCTAATTCTCAAGTGATATTTTCACGGATTGCGCAGAGACAAATGTGGCTTCGTTCTTCTTCATTTGGTCCACAAATGGAAAAAGCAAGGCGCAATGTTAATAAGGCTGTTTGTGGCTTTCTAAGAGATTTTGGCATGTCTTCTTTTCACAATGAAAATATTATGTTTTGTAGTACATACATTTTTCGCAGAGATGGAGTCCATTTTACTTATGCTGGCAATCAGATTTTTCTGAGAAATGTACAAAATGCATTGCGACCTTTTTTGGAATTACAACAACGATTTTGAAGTAGATGTTAAGCATTTACAATTTTTGACTTACAAACACCACCCAAAGGCTCTTTTCAGAGCCACCACCTCTTTCCAGAGAAAATTACAATGTTTGTGATGGAGTAGCAACCCAATTTTTTTAATGTTCGCGAACTGTCCGCGGACTTCTAAAAAATACAAAGACCCCTGCTTCATTTATTTTCACTTCTATTTTTTAACTGGGAAAGGCGGCTCTGAAAAGAGCCTTATTTTTTTTTGATTTTTGTAATTTTGTATTTTTTTTTGGTTTTTCAGACACGACACACTAGGAGAGGAGGGTAAAGGAGGGTAAAGGGGGGACACCAACCACAGGGATAAGAAAGGGCGAGCTAAGAGAGGAAGATGTAGAGTGGGTTTTATTTGGGTAATGAGCAGGTCTTCTCGTGCTCTGAGACGATAGTCTCAAAAGCACTCCGAAGTCGCTCCCCCTTCAGAGTACTGTGTCACAGTACATACATACAACTGTGACCCTCGAAAGGTAAGGGTCATCAGCATTCTGTATGGCCTGTGAGGCAGCTTGAGAAAGACGCTGTCCCACAGAGGTGGTCCTTGTGGTGACAGGATCAGAAACAGAGGATGAAGTAGAGGAAATCAACCTGCTACGTTCTTCGCAAGGTACAACCCTGCGAATAGCCCTAGAGTGAAATGACCTCAGGTGTCGCTTCATAGTAGTGGTCCCAAAGCTGTAGTTACCGTGCTTCCCGCGACTGAGTATCATTTTGCACTCATTGCAGGTAACATGTTTCGCACGAGCCTTAGGACCATTCCCATGAATGGTAAATAACCGCCACACCCAAGACTCACGCCTAGTGCGGGTAGTAGGGATTTCCTCTACCTCATTCTCATCATCCTCTTCTTCCTCCTCCGCATCCTCAGTCCTGTTCCCCTCTTCAGGCCCTTGGGGAGGTGGTGGTGGTGGAGGGGGTGGTGGTGGTGCTGAAGCAGGTGCAGCACCAAGTGGCAGTTCAGCAGCCAAGGATGCCATCTCGATGATGGTGTAGTCTGCAGGTGGCAGCAAAAATCACTGTGTTCTGAAGAATAGCCAGAAACACAATGGGAATAAGCTCTTGGGCGTGGTCTTTTATAGGGGTGCTTGTGCGCGGTCCGCGGACATGCGCACTGTGCGCGGACAGATCGAACACAAAAAAAGGATCGGAAAGTTTCAAAAGGTATATAGAAACTCAAGATTGCTATGTGGGACTTGTGGCATGGTGAGATTTTATTGAAAAATATTATGGATTAACTGAAAATGTACTTTTAAATTGTTCGGGGACACAAACAGTGTCCGCATTTCAGGACACACGATGAGCGTGGGCGCGGTCATATGAACTGTTTGCGAACTAGTCTGTGAAGGAAGCGCCTGTCCGCAGGACACCAAGTGCACGGAGATTGGTTAGCGCATGCGCATTGATGTCCTACGGACACTGTTCGGGTTCTGAAGTAATTAAAAGTGCGTCACACGTGAAACAAACATTTCAGGACACCGCGTGTGTTCTTAGAACAGTTTAAACTTGGTAGCGAACAGTAAGGACAGATATAGTGTTCTTCAGGACACGTGTAATTTAGTTTATGTACGAACATTTCAGGACACCAATTGTGTTCTTAGAACACTTTCAATTGGGTAGCGAACACTACGAACAGTTGTACTGTTGTTCAGGACACATCATTTTCGTTTATTTACGAACATTTCAGGACACCAATTGTGTTCTTAGGACAGTTTTAAGTTGATAGCGAACATTACGGACAGATATAATGTTCTTTAGAACACTTTAATTTTTGTTTCTTTACGAACATTTCAGGACACCACATGTGTTCTTAGAACAGTTTCAACTTGCTAGCGAACAGTACGAACAGGTGTGGTGTTCTTCAGGACACCTCCATTTTCGTTTATGTACGAACATTTCAGAACACTCGCACTGTCCGCAGACACTTTTATTGTTTTAAAAAAAAAAAACGGAAACTATTCACAATACAATATAAAAATTAAACTTTATTTAACATATATTAATAATTTATGACAGAGAAGGTGAGGCAGAAACAGAAACAAAAACATGAGAATTTGGGGTTTCAACATGATTGGTATTAGGTGAAGAAGGGATGGAAATCTCATCAAAACGTTTTGGATTATGGAGAGGGTTTGGGGATAATTGACTGGGATATGGTGAGGAGGGACAAGTACATGTGGGGCAATGGTATGACGTTTTTGTTTTAAAATGATCTTCAACAAAAGTTTTCAAATTATTAAAATTGGTCAACAGTAAATCAATTTTTTCTTTTATGTTGTCAAACGTGTTTTCTCTAACAGATTCTTCAGAGGTAGTTTCTATTTTGCTATGCTCTGTACAAAAAATATATATATATGTTAAATGTATACAAAATAATAATATTTAAATGGTTTATATTATAAAGTGTTTACCATTAGTTTCACTATCTTGTGACATTTCTTCATGTGGGAAATTGTCCTCTAGCCATTCCAGAGTACTAGACATTTCTGTGAGAAAAAAAAAAAGATAATATATTTTTAATCTAATACAGAAAGTTTATAAATATATGAGTAAAATGAAGTACACTTACTATTTCTGGTAAGATAAGTCCTATGTATTCAGTGGGTCTGGTCTTGTTCTCAGTTCTGTTGTGTCTGTGAGGTAATTATGTTGGAAGCCAATTTATGTTCTTGTGGTATATTCCATTTCAGAACATATTGTATTTAAATGAATGGTTAGTGTGTTACATATATGGGTTACATTTCTTATGTATTACTATATATAATGTGTTTGTGTGCTGCTTTTTGAATTTGTTAAATGTTCCTATATTATGATATAACAATCAAACATACCCCCCCACCCCCCCACAGTTTTTAGGTCGTGGTACTGTTCTCCGAACATGTCCGCGAACATTAAATAAGTTTGCGGACATCAAGTTCATAAGAAGAGATCTAGTCAGTTCCATATGACATGTATATAAAGTCAAAGTCATTATTGTTAAGTTGTGCTACTAAAAAACTATGAAATTCAGTGAAAAAACTTTGTTAAAGGGACGTTATGGTTAAGTTGCGCTACTAAAAACCTATGAAATTCAGTGAAAAAACTTTGTTAAAGGGACGTTATGGTTCCAAGTAAAACCGAAAAACCCTTGAAATTCGCCAGTTATGGTAAGCTAAGCAACCATAACTCGCGCCACCACCGTGCACTGCTAAGACTAACACCCAGGACATCAAAGATGACATCACAAATGTCATTGATGACATCACTGATGACATCACATGTGTATGTACTTCTCATGAAATATGTGTAGAAGGGATTCTTATTATGTTGCGAAAAAAGTGTCAAGAATCATTGCAAGAAATATACCCTAATAAGTGCATTGAACGATGCATTGATATGAATAGCATCCTATTATGGGGTTCTATCTAGTATACTGAGCTACTCATACAGAAACATAACATTGTGTGCAGCGTACAAGATGAAGGTATGATATTCGTAATGTTAATATGTTGAATAATGAAATGATAATTGTTTTCTTAATAGATTTTTGTGTACTGTGAAATATGTAATAAGTAGCTAATAAAACCCATGTATTACATAATTGCATTACTATAGACAAAACACAAAGACACAATAACACATACCAATATGGGTATATACAGGGAAAGTGAAGTTAGCAAAAAAGCACAAGTAGTAGCAGAAACAATTCATAACTTAACTGATTAGTTTCATGCAAATAAATGATTACTCTGTTTCAAAGCTGCTATTTACCTTATGTATATGTATCACTTGATGTGATTGGACCCTAAGGAAAGTAGTGTGAGTACAATGTATACAAATATGACCATATACAAGGAAAGTACAGCCATAAAAAAAAAAACAGAACTATCAGAAAGTGCTCATAAGTCTAATGATTATCTTTATGCACAAAAAGGATTGCTGTCTTTCAAGCTTGTGTTTTCCCATATGTATATGTTTCATATGATGTGACTGTACTCTAAGGGAATTACTGTAAGAACCTACTAGAAGGATATGTCTACAAATAAAATAAATTTCTTAGTTTCTGACTGTTACTGAAGAAAACCATGTGGCCTAGATATGTCAGCAAAAGAAAAAATAGTGAGCCAGACATGTGATGTCATCAGTGATGTCATCAATGACATTTGTGATGTCATCTTTGATGTCCTGGGTGTTAGTCTTAGCAGTGCACGGTGGTGGCGCGAGTTATGGTTGCTTAGCTTACCATAACTGGCGAATTTCAAGGGTTTTTTGGTTTTGGAACCATAACGTCCCTTTAACAAAGTTTTTTCACTGGATTTCATAGGTTTTTAGTAGCGCAACTTAACCATAACGTCCCTTTAACAAAGTTTTTTCACTGAATATATATATATATATTCAGATAAAGCCACCTTAACTTCTCACCCCCTGTTGCACAGCCTATGACCACATTGATGACATAATAGATCACATCACTGATGACATCACTAATTACATTACAACAGTAACTGGCATTAATGGCCTTCATCCATGGTCAGTGTGCATGGCTAAGGTATCCAGTTAAAATTTTGAATGCACAAATTCGAATGCATTGTTGGAAAAAAAAATGTCGAATTTCTTTTTCTGAATATATATTGTTTTTATTTTATAGTTTTTTTTGGGGTTTAGTTAGTAAAAAAAGGTCAATAAAAAAAACAGGGGGTTGGGGGGGAAACCCCCCCCATTAAAAAAAAAAAAAAAAAATCGACATTTTTCATTCCACATTAAGGCATTCGAAATTATTACATTCGAAAAAGTCAATATAAACCCATGGCCAAATATATGTTAACACATTAATGTGTACTAATCATGGCCTTCAGTCATGGACACTGGACACAGTCTTCACACATATGCACTGTATATTTTAGAACACTAACAGGCCACCAACCATGGATTTTAGCCTTCACCAGTGGCTACAGCATTATAATATACATTGGCTCTAGCATTCAGCTGTGTCCACTGTATATTATATACACTCATCAGCCACTAGCCATGGGCTTTAGCACAATACTGGCCAGTAGCCACAATCTTTGGCTGTGTCCACTATATATTCTAATATATAAATTGGCAACTAGCTATGGCCTTTGACCATGAGCAGTTTGTACATCTTTCAGCCATGTCCACAGTATATTTTAAAATACTAACATGCCATAAGCGATGGACTTCGGATGTGCCCACTGTGTATTATACAATGCTAACCAGCCCCTATCTATGGCCTTCAGCCGTTCCCACTGTATATTCTATACACTAACTAGTCACTAGCCATGGTATTCAACACAATACTAGCCAGTGGCCACAGAATTTGGCTGTGTCAACTGTGCATTCAAACATATTAATGGGCACTAACTATGGCCTTTAGCTATGGCCACTGACTACAGCTTTCAATGTTGCCCACTGTATATTTAAAAACAGTGACGGGCCACTAGGCATGGCTTTTAACCATATACATTGGTATTTTGCAACACTAACTGACCACCAGCTATGGTGTTTGGTGATGGCCAGTGAACGCAGCCTTCGTCATGGCCAAGTCCATGGCCCAAATTGTTATTAAGATAATTAAGGTTTTTATGAGCTAACTTATTAATCATGTTATGTCTAATGTCATTATTGATGTAATCTGTTCTATTTAATGTAACTAGTGTCATCAGTGATGCAATTTGTGATGTTATCAGTGTTCTCCTACAACATGTGATTAGTGATGTCATCAGTGATGTGATCTGTGATGTCATCATTGGGGTCACAGGCTGCGCAACAGGAGGCGCACAGTTAAGGTGGCTTTAGCTGAATTTCAGGGGTTTTCTTGCATTAAGTTCTCACCTTTATCTCCCTACAGCTTAGGTTTTCTCCTTGAATTTCAAGGGTTGTGTTATTCCATAGAATTTTCAGGCACATGGCCAGTAGCTACGGCCTACAGCCAAGCTCACTGTATATTTTAGAAAACTATCAGACCACTAGCCATGGCCTTCAGCAAAGTCCTAAGGCCACTCTATATTGGAAAACACTTGCACCCCATCACTTAAAGACATTAATCAATCCCAGACTAATCTTGACCTGTTTTGACAGTGGTATTGTTATGTATAAAAGATTGCAGACTTTGAAAACTCACAATGTTTTTAGTCAATGCGCTGTGTGATAAAAATGATTTGCAGAGGATCACACACTTTGGTAAATCAGCGTGCTACAAGCCCCTTGTTTTATGGCTGGTCTCTTGGTGGCTGTTGTGATACATCGCACAACCCCAACTAACCTCATTTAAGCAGCAAGGAAAAGGGAACAAAATGACCTGCTGCAAGAATAACATATGCCCAGGTACTTATTCCCCCACATATGTAAATCAAAGCTGGCCCCCATGAATACATGCAGAGTAAGTGAACATATATTATAAAGCAGAATATACAAATGTAGTTCAATTGACCTTCTACTTAAAAGAAAGTGCACAAGATTGTTACGCTCACCTGGTCTCTGCTGGGATGTTGGGGCACGGTTGGAGCCCTCCCAGGAGTTGACTCCCTTGGATCGCTTCTCTCCCCCAACTGCAGCGGTATCGTGGGCCCGAGGTGCTGGTACTGTTCCTGAGAGAAGATGAGAGGTGATGAGAATAACGTGGTGGTGCTGTGATTCCCCTTGATCCTTTCATGCCAAAAGGTAGTATGCAAGAGTTTTCTCATGCAAGCTCACCTGTATTGATGCAAAGATGGGCTCTCCGTCCTGCTTTCCTTCAGCAGGGGCGCTGTGGATGGACCTAGTTGCATCAGTGGTCCTGAGTGTGGAGGTCCAGACCGGCTGTAAACATTCCGTCTTGAAGGTAGGTTTATTGCTATGATTATTGTCCATGTCCTTAGTGATCATTTTCCCCAATGATTATTGTCCGTAACCTTTGTGAAAATGTTCCCCAATGATTATTGTCCATAACCATATATTGTCCTTTCTCTCCCTAGGTATGAAGATGGGCCCACGAGCATGTGAGGATAAAAAAGTCTGTCCCGGAGAACCTACTGGTGGTAAGTAGACTGTTCCAGAAACTGCGCTAAATTCGTGATTTGCGCTGCTTAACGTGTTATAGTCTATGCGATTGCTCACCTAGTGTTTTCTTGTTCCCTCTGCAGGTGCAGCTGGTCAGTGTTAGCTGATGAATGGTTTCCGGACTCCTGCAGACTGCCGGAGATGAAGATCTGCATGGATGCTGCACCGGGTGATGGCCCTGGTTAGATGGGAGTTTGGGACAGGTAAGGATGCTTGGAGGCACCCATGGAGGACTCGAGAAGACTGGTAAATTGGATGCGGCTGCTGCAGAGTCGGAAGCAGGAGCAGAGCTTTTTCAAGTGATGGTGAGGCTGACTCAGTTTAAGATGTGTGTGGAGACTCAAGAGTCGGAAGCAGGTAACAGGCATTCCGGCGGTGGCGTATTCTGAAGGTAAGATGTGCTGCGGCTGCGGAGGGAAGCCGATGGCAGTGCTTCTAGCGATGTCGTGGCTGATTCCAGGTAAGATGTTGGAGGGTTCCGGACACTGAAGATGCACATGCTGAACCAGGTAAGAGTTTTCTGGACGGCGGTAAGCATTACGCTGCACTAGTAGACTAACGCGAAGCAGGTGGGGCCGGCTTATATAGCCTGGCCACAGCCACTCCCTTTAAGCCCTGCCTTGTGGCCCCACCTTGCCACTCCTCTTACCTTCTGCATGTGCCTTCCCTGTACTGGTAGGGCCCTGCCTAGATGCACATGCTCTCTGTATTCTGTGTGTAGAGCATACTTTATAATGTGCTTGGTGCCACAGGCACCGAGACTGGGTCCATTGGGATCCTGCAGGTAGTGAAATGATTGGCCCTTGACCAGTGGCCATTACAGCACTCCCCCTCAAGGCCCCTCTCATACTTGTTCTTCCCTCCGGTCCCGGTTTGGTGGGGTTGTTCTGGTGAAATTGCTGATGAGTCGTGGAGCATGGACGAATTCAGCTGGCTCCCAAGTATGATCCTGGGGGCCCGTAGCCCTCCCAATCAATGAGATAATAAAGTTTTGAGCATACGTTCTTAGAGTCCAGGATATTCTTTACTTCATACACAAGTACACCTGCGATAATCTCCGGTTCTGGTGGTGCTGAAATTCGAGTGTCCGGTTTCACTGGTTTCAGAAGAGAGACATGAAAAACTGGGTGTATTCGCATGTTGGGTGGTAAATCCAATTTCATGGCCGCAGGGTTTATGATGGCTTTAATTGGGTATGGTCCCAGGTATCGTGGCCGAAAGGCACGAGGTCCTTTTAGTGGAATGTTTTTGGATGCCAACCACACTTTATCCCCAACGTGATATTGTGCAGCCTCCCTCCTATGTCGGTCTACAAATTTCTTTTGTTGCTCCTTAGCTCGAATTAAGTTTTCGCTAGCTTCTTTAAGAAATTGGGTGATTATTTTATGCAATGATGTAACAACTGGCATCTGCAACTAATCAACGGGGTCAAAGGAAGATGTTCTTGGGTGTCGACCGTTCATTGTGTAGAACGGGGTCTGTCCAGTGCTGGTATGAATAGAGTTGTTATATGCAAATTCACTTAACCAGAGGATGTTTTTCCAGGAGTCTCCTGTTTGTTGTAACATACATCTCAAATATTGTTTGAGCGTCTGTTTCGTCCTTTCAGTTTGAACATCGGTTTGGGGATGGTGACTCATGGAAAGACAAAGGTCAATTTGGGCTAATTTACAACACCTTCTCCAGAAGGCTGAAGCAAATTGAGATCCCCTGTCAAAGACCAATACGGATGGCAAACCATGCAGTCTGACGATCTGTTCCAGAAATACTGTGGCCAGAGTAGCAGCGGTGGGAAATGCCATCAGTGGGATGGAATGTGCCATTTTGGAGAAAAGGTCTACCACGACCAGTATTGTATTAAACCCATCACAGGGTGGCAGATCGATGGTGAAGTCCATTGACAACGTGTGCCATGGTATTGGTGGTATTCGGCCTCAATAGTCCTGCAGGATTTAATTTTTGGAATTTGTTTTGTGCACAGACACCACATATGGTAACGAACTGGGCAACATCCTTCCTCCAAGAGGGCCACCAATAATTCCTATGGATTTTGGCTCTAGTCTTGTCGATTCCTGGGTGTCCTTCCACCAGGCATGGATGGCCACTCATGGACTATGCCTGAATGATGAGAAAACAGAGCTTATCATCTTGGGTACCACGTCTAGCCTAAAGAAACTTAGCCCGGCCTACATCTCCTTCATGATAGATGGGAACAATATCAAAGTTGGACAGGAGGTCAAAACTCTGGGATTCTACTTAGATTCCAACCTTTCCTTCAAAAGACAACTGAGTTCCCTGGCAACATCATCGGCATACACATGCAAATTGATCCGTTCAGCTAAACCATTCCTTTCAGACACTAGCGGCGTCACACTCACCAGAGCCCTTATACTCTCCCGCCTTGACTACTGTAACGCCCTTTACCTGGGAACCTCCAAGGCTACTACCAACAAGTTACAAACCGTTCAAAACAATGCCCTGAGAGCAGCCCTAGGCATCCCTAGAAGAGAACGCATTTCAGGACTCAGCCAACAGAACAACTGGCTATCAACTAGAAACAAAATACTCCTAAAAACGGCATCACTTACCTATAAATCTCTCAACAATGCTGCCCCGATCTACCTGATCAAAAGATTCCACAGACAAGCCTCCTCGAGACCCCTCAGAACTGCATACAAAGACTGCCTTTCCATCCCACATTTCAAACTTGCCACTATAGAAGGCAACAGCTTCATGGTAAAAGCAGCAAAACTATGGAACTCCCTGCCTCCTAACCTGAGAATAGACATGCCTTATTTGAAGTTCCGCGCTAAGGTAACATCATGGTTGAAACTGAATGACCACTCAGATATCTAATGCTATGGCTTCTTTCATGCCTTCCGCACACCGTGTAACATGTGTGCCCACCCTTGTAATTATGTTGTTACTGCTTACATTGTTTGCCCTCCCTACCACTTTGTATATACTCCTTACTGTCAATGTGTACCTCTATACCTGTAAATAAGCTTTGCATATTCTTGTAACTGCTGCGCCCTGATACCCGTGGGTATAATTGCGTATTATAAATAATAAAACAAACAAACAAACAATGACTCATGATAATTCGCTATTATCTTAGTACGTATTTCCTTGTCCTGAACATATAGCCTTCCTTGAAAGTACGGCAGGTTATTTCTGATGGAGTATTGATGTCCCTTACTCAACCATTCATTTTGGGCTGTCGGATCCATCTGAGCTTGGAGATTAGTCTTTAACTCTTCCCAGCAGGTAGTTACGGCTATCTGATGTTTAATCCGGTCTTCGGGAATAACGGCTATGGGGTCGGATGGATTGAAGGCATCTTTGTCCTCTCCCATTCTCGATAGGGTGTCTGCCTTTCCATTACGCACCCCAGGTCGGTAATTTATCACAAAATCATACTCGGCAAAGAATAAAGCCCAAAGGAGTAGACGAGAGGATTGAGCTTTGGCTGTCTTTAAATATTGCAGATTATGGTGGTCTATAATAACAGTAACCGTGTGTTTTGCCCCTAAAAGATAGTGTCTCCAGGTCTTGAAGACTCCTTTGATTGCCAGGAGCTCTTTGTCGGTAATTGCGTAATTCTTTTCAGGTCCAGAAAACTTGCGGGACCCGAATGCTATAGGATGGAGCTGCCCTGTCTCATGGTCCCTTTGCAATAACACGGCTCCCATGGCAATACTGGAGGCATCAGTCTCAACCAAATACGGTAGATCCGGCCGAGGATGTCGAAGTATAGGTGCTGAGGTCAAGGCTTGTTTTAAGTCTTGGAAGGCGCTCTCAGCCTCTGCGGACCAAAAGAATGTCTTATTCTTCTGTAGAAGAGATGTGATTGGATGGACGATCTGTGAGAATTGTGGTATAAATCGTCTATAAAAGTTAGCAAATCCCAGAACACTTTGTACCCCTTTGGTAGATGTCGGGGATGGCCATTTCAGGATAGCTTCAACCTTGCGTGTCTCCATATGAACTCCTCGTGGAGTAAGCATGAAGCCCAAAAACTCGACCTCCGTGACGTGGAAGGAGCATTTCTCTAGTTTGGCAAATAACCGGTGCTGACAGAGCTTTTCCAACACTGCTCTCACATGGCCAACATGATCTTCCTTGGACTGTGAATAGATCAGGATATCATCAATGTAAACAAGAACACAGACATCCAATAGTTCATGGAGCACATTGTTCATAAAGAACTGCAATGCCGCTGGTGCATTGCATAACCCAAAGGGCATCACCTAATCCACGAAAAGTCTGTATTTGGTCCAGAATGCTGTTTTCCACTCATCACCACTTTTAACTCGTACGAGGTGATAGGCGCCCCGAAGGTCTAGTTTCATGAAGATTTGAGCGCTCTTTACCTGGACGAGTAGTTCTGGGATGAGTGGCAGAGGGTATCTATTGTTAACCGTGATTTGATTCAATGCCCTGTAATCGATGCACGTTCTGAGGTCATCTTCCTTCTTCGGTATGAACAAGAGCGCTGAGGAAGCAGGGGACTTAGATGGACGAATGAATCCGTTGGCTAGGTACTGATCTAGGTAGGTTTGTAGGTGTTGATTTTCTTGCTCTGTCAAAGCAAAATTCGGCTGCACAGGATTTGAGCTCCGGGTATCAGGTTGATCTGGCAGTCGTAGGGTCTATATGGCGGCAGTGTATTTGCTTGTTCTTTTTGAAATACGTCTTGATAATCCGAATATTCCGGAGGTAAGGCACCAGCAAGAGCCAGAAGTCCTTTTGCCTTGCTTTTGTTTTTTTGCAGATTCTTGCGATAGCAGGTTTTGGCGCATTCTTGTGGAAAGTTCAGCACTTGTGTTTTCAAGTCTATACTGGGGTTATGGGCCTCTAGCCACGGCATTCCAAGGATCATCTGGAACTGTGGTGCTCCAATAAGATAAAAAGAGATGTCTTCCCGATGACCGTCCTGACATATCAGCATAACTTTTTCAGTGTGTTGCGTTACTGGTCCAGAGGATAGTTGAAAGCCGTCCACTGCAGTCACGTTTTCCACCTGTGTTTCATGTTGAAGAGGGAGGCCTATTCGTGTGGCTAGACCCTGATAAATATAGTTACCTACTGCTCCACTGTCGATATATGCCTCCAAGGTGTGTACCCTTGATGGTTGCTGGTGGTGGTCTATGAGTACCGGAATGACTAGATGTGAGGTCTGAACTACTTTCTTCTTTTCGCTTGACAAGGGGACCCCTACCCTTGTCGGGCACTGGAGTATTCTGGAGCCTTGTCGTTATCGGTATTATCCATTGCACCTACAGTTTTCTTGGGTGGTTTCGTGGGGCAATCTTGAAGCAGATGTCCTGCCTTGCCACAATATAAACAAAGCTGTTGCTGCCTTCTCTTTTCTCTTTCTGCCTTGGATATAGGGGCCCGTAACCCCCCGATCTGCATGTATTCCGTTATTTTATGGGCCTTGACTAGATTGTCCCTGGGTCGCATATAGACTGACCTCCCTTCCATTCTTGTGCGATCGAATTTTTGGTCTTGTAACCTATGATCCAGTTGCAACGTGTCGGGGTGATTCTCCCAGGGCCGGCAGAGCTGTCCGCGGACCTCCGGGCTGGGGAGGCCCCAACTCCTCCCGTGTCCCCAAAAGGAGTATGAGACACACACAAGAAGCAAGGCGAGTACTGCTGTTTATTATAATAACGGCAGGGATGGGTCTCGGCTCGTATGCATCCGATGAGACTCTCATTGTTAGTGGGGCTCGCAGGCCCTTTTTCCAGCAGTATGACGCGCTACTCGTGTCACCTGGGAAAAATCATCACAAAACCTATCGCCACTCTGGATTGGGTCCCCGAGTGGTAGGGTTAGTATATGTCCCCTATGGGAAGAAATGTTAATGGATAAGGACGGGTCAGGTGGTACATTTGGGCTGTCCCTAACAGTTGTTACTTTAGAATTGTTACAGGAGGACCCTTGGTGATTGGCTAAGAGTACTGGCATCAGTAATAAGCCCCCCTGTATTCTGATTGGTTCTCCCGCAAGCCCCCAAGCCTGGGACCATCGTCGTTCCCAGCTCGCGGTGTACCTGTCATTAGCAACAATGTGCAACTATGTGTTTGTGCGGACAACGGACAGGTCTGCTCATGAGCTTGTGAGCAGGTCTTTCCCATCGCTCTAGGTGTCCATCTTGCCACTTCGTTGTTGCAACCTGTGTCCCAAACGTGGGACCCTGGCGACTGTCTGTCTCGTGAGCTTGGCACCTTGTCAGTTCGGCCTGTTCACGTGTGGAGAGACCGTAGCTGGAGCAGAATTATGAGCATTAGTTTTTGTATTTCGCCTCTGAGGGCTTGGCACATACAGGCGTAACCTTGGCGCTGGGCTCGTCGCATGCGAGTTGCAACATTGTGGCCTTGGCTGTGAGCTCTTATTGGGGGCTCTTTCTGCATGGTCAGCACTTGTACTCTTGTCGCTGAGAGGATTTTCATGGCGAGGCTCCTGTCTGGGACTCTTGCTTGTGGCCTACTCGGCCCTAGTTCATGAGTGGCAGTACATAATCCATAGTATGGAGGTCGCAGGGCGACAGAGTGTCACAAGCAGCACTAGATATACATGATGGTGTCGTCATAGGGATGGGTGGCGGGGAAAAGCATCAGCAAGCATGTACGCAAGCTCTTCATGCGTCTTGCGTTTCTGCGGTCTGTAGAAGGCCTATGTAAAAATAACAACGATGTACGTCAGTGGGTGTGTCAGTCCCCTACGTCATAGCACTGTGTATGTTCTTCATGCAGGTTGGTGTGTGAGTGACCAGTGTGCATGGTGGCACGTGTGTTCTTGTCTGTTGGCTATGTCGTCATGGGATCTCTAATGATGTGGATACTTATGGCTGTTCTAGTCAAGCTGGTCCATGTCGCAGGTGTCGGCTTGAGCCTGTTGCACTGGTGGGCACACTCTTCTTATGTTTAGGTTTCTGAACCAGGGTATTTTGTCATCTGGTAGGTAAATGAACTCCTCTCGTGGGGGGTGTCTGGGTCGTGATCCCCTAGGCCATGGTCTGGATGAGATTTGGGGAAGGGTGTTATCCCATTCTCCTACCTCAGTCCCCCCTCTGGTCGACTTGTCGACCACAAAATCATCCTTTCCTTTATCTCCTTTCATTCTCCATACTTTCGTTATTCCGGCCAGGTGTCCATAGTGGTTAACAGGATCTTCAAATGACCAGTACATATAAACACAGCCGCCGCCTGGTTTGCAATAGACCCATCTTCCAACATAGCTTCTCGGGTTCCTTGGGTTCTCCACTTTCACAGATGGTGGATCTATGTGAGTGTCCAATATTTGTTTGCGCAGTCTCTCACGTTCCTGTATAATCATGTCTGTGTATTTGTCGTCTTCAGCTGGTAGTAGGGCGTGCATGCCGACCATCTCCATCATTTCGTTCGTCGTACGTGCTTTTCTAGCTTTACAGAACTTTATTACGATCAACACAGCTGTCACCAGTATTATGCATCCTAGTATTAGCTTCAGTCCATCTGACAGCCATGAAGGCATCCATAACCATAGAAATGAAAACCAGCTGCCATCTTTCTCTACTCCTTTACTTTCTTCCACCATTTTGGAGTGAATCAGGGCGAGTTGTGATACTGCTTCAGAAAGTGTTCCATTCTCTGCGTCATTAGCAGGGCAGAATGTGCAACGTGATTGTCCTATTTTTGCACAAACTCCTCCTTCCATTGACTTGAGAAGGTCTAGCAGATACCTGTTTTGTAGTGCTACCATTCTAACTGCTCTGAGTTCTTCTTTTATCGCATTGAATCCATTGACAGTCACATTTATTGTAATTATCAGCTCCCTTCTGGTGATCTGTAACCATTTTGCATTTGCATATGCCTGCAGTCCTGGGTGTATTATGGATGAAAAGAACATTGGTGCTCTGCTAAATAGCCTGTGTTCTGGTGGGATGGAGGTGAGAGCTGTTTCCGATCTTCCCCACAGGTAGTTCTCCTTGTTTTTTCACTCTTGGCAAAACGTTATTGTTGTTGTTCTCGTCGCCTTCTTCTGATTGTACAGATCTTTTCCTCCCTTTGTTTCCTTCGTCCATCTGGGGGAAGTTGGCCATGTTGACATGTTTCTGAGGCACAACCAGGGATGGCACATTGATGTGCACCATAGTGCATATTCCGTTCCATGATGGAGACAAGGTGTGGTATGCCTTATCGCCGCAGGCCCAATAGTGGTCCATTAGAACTGCTGTGCCAACACCCCCCTCTGGTATCTCTATCGTTCTTTCACAGTTGGTGTTATGTCCCACATCCACATCGCCGTTGTGTTGATAGCACAATGTGGGTGCAGTTAGTGGTAGTATACTTATTGGATCTTCGTCCTTCTCCAGCCACGTCAGCATCGGTACATATTTGACCCACATTGTTCAACATCTGTCGTTGTGCTCTTTTATCGAGGTAATATTTTCGTGTGTTATCATATTGATCCCAGCAACTCCTATTTCCCATCCGTCATTCGTATATATTTTCCCAGTTATTGTTATTAGAGGTCTTTCCCAACACCCTTGTTCACCAGCAATTTCGCTGGCATACCAATCACACGGCAGGTATTGTAACGTTACTTTCTTCATTTCTCCTTTTTCGGTACCATCCGTAATGTATCTGAAACCTTCAGTATGTAGGCTCCTTTGATGGTACATCAGATATGTTTTGAGGAAATTATTTTCTGATTGATATGCGTCCCTTGTTTTCCATTGAAGTGTTACCACTGTCGCTTGAAATCGTCCTTTTGTTTGGAATAGTGCCAAATATATCAGACATTGCACTGTTTTTGCTGGTACTTCAGTAGCTACAAATATTCTTGATGCGCTCATAGCGTATGGGATCAACGAGCACACATAGCAGTTGTCTTCAGTTGTCTGCTTACCAATTTTGGTCATGTGCTGATACCACATGTTGTTCGAGACGTGTGCTGAATCTGTGATGTATGTGTCAATTCCCTTATCATCTCCATATGTGCTGCGTTTAACCCTACGTTCCTTACTTCTGGGGTTGTTTGTACCACCTGACACCGTACCTGTTGCAGCCGTGGGAGGGGGTAAGTTAGTTTTGGGTACAGCCATCATATCGTAAGCATAGTGTTTCTGCCAGACAGAGGCAGCCAATAGACCAGTGACAACCAACACATCTATGAACTTTATTACAATAGCTAATCTCACTGGCATTGTTGCTCTTACCTTTGCTGCTTTCCTGCAGCTTATTCTTGTGATGTTAAAGATGCCCGCCTGAAAATTCTGAAGATATGCGTTATTTGGTTAGTTTTCTTTTAGTCAAGCTCTGCCTACCAGATAGTCACATTGTACCCAGGCGAAAAGCTGCTCCCACGCTAATCTCAGCGACCTATCTCTCAGAGCTGGTAAGTGCTCGTGAAGATGTGGGAATGATTGTTCTATGGCCAAAATGAACGTGTTGTAATACACGCGTACCCTTTTCCTTTTTAGATACTTTGGTCTCTTTATATGGTATACAAATTGGTGTGACAGGGCCTCAGGGGAGTCATCATCTGTGGGTAGCATTTACTCCTGGGTAGAACACGACTTTAGTCACTTCACTTTTTATACAACACAGTAATATGCGGTACCTGCGTATGCGAGACAAAAAGAGAGCATACATGTGTTTATATGTGTGTGCAGCATTCAAGTTAGACAATGTCCTTTATTCGGTGATGGCAGGGACGGGGCTGGGCGGGGCAGAGGTTTGTTTGCTTTGAGATCTCGTGACCATGGGCTGGGCAATGGGCGATTGTCCAAAGTCTATGGCTGTGTCTGTGGCTGGGGAGGGGTCAAGGGCATTGTCACAATTGTCCTTTGTTGCTGTTGCTGTGTCTTTGTCTATCGTTGGTATTGCTGATGCTGTTGTTGTTGTTGTGGCCCTGTAGTCAACGCGAGGGTGGGTCTGGCCTTTGTAGGGCTTGACGTCATGGAGGTGGGTCCAGACTCTCTTGTCGGCTAATTTAATGGCTCTTGGAGCCACTGCTTCCACCTAGTGGGGCCCCGTGAACCTGGGGCTGTTCCACTTTCTGTTGAAATTGCATAGGAGAACGTGGTCTCCTTCGGCAATAGTCCACTGTTTTTGCTGCTCTTGTTCCTTGTTTGTTTCTTCTGGTTGGGTGATCTTCGACCCGCCCCGCGTGCGCTCGAGCTGTTGAGAGATAAAGGCAACAGTAGTAATCAAGGAAGATACGTATTCGTACATTTCATCACCAAAAACATTTGCAGAGCTGTCATAGTCAGTGAAGGCCCTTGACGCTGGTGTTAATGGAAGGCGCATCTGATGTCCAGTCACCACCTCCTGGGGAGTGAGGTGGTGATCAGATCCTGGCCTATTCCTCAGCTCAAACAGAGCCAAGGGGAGGCAGTTCAACCAGCTTTTCTTAGTTGTCTGCTGTATTTTGGCAATCTCTTCTTTTAGCAGGCCGTCCAGGCATTCACAGATTCCGTTGACCTGCGGGTGGTATGCGCACGCAAACTTATGTCCTTTTTCTGGGGGGGTCCACATTTCTCAAAAATACGCAGCATGTTTAGCATGTGCATCTTCTGTTTCGTTACCTTTTGAGATAGGGTCATCCCCGTTGGTGTGGGCCTGACACTTTACGAGGGCTATCTCTTTCGGGTCATCAATTACTTCAATTAGTTATGCAAGTAGTAGGGCATGTTGTACTGGCGTACCATCTGCTCTTCTGAACCCTCTCCTTTGCCATTTTATTAATCCTGAGTGTACTGTTGACGTGACGTATGCACTGTCAGAATATATCATTACTCATTTATCAAAGCTCTCTTTTAATGCCAAAATTAGGGCCACTAGCTCTGCGGCTTGGGCTGAGTAATGTTGTGGTAGTTGAACACACTTTACTGGCACATACATCCAGTCTTCTGTCAACTTAACCACTGCTGCTCCTGTCCTTCTAATACCATCGCTTTGGTTGATCGTTGATGACCCATCAATGTACATTATTTCTCCCCCTGTTAGTGCATTTTCCTCAACTTTTCTTGTGCTGGAGTAAAGTTCAATGGCTTGTGTGCAGTCATGAGCCTAGTCACCATCCTCAATTACTTCAGCTATGAATCTTGCTGGGTTTACATTGCTGCACCTTACAATTGTCAACTCTGGCCTGGAGAGAATAATTTCATAACCTGATGCTCTCCGGGTGATCAGTGTGGATTTAGGCCTGTTCAAGATGACAAAGAGAGCATGTTCCACGAATAGTGTGGTAGGGCACCCCATTGTTATCGATGAAGATTTTTCCACTGCAAAGGCTGCGACGGCCAGGCTTTGTTCGCAAGAGAAGTGACCTAACATTACAGAGTCCAAGTGTCTGCTGTAGAAAGCCACGGGCTTGTGTCCCATGCTTGTTTTCTGTGTCAGCACTGCCTTCATTACTGCTGAGTCACAATGTGAAAAAATGAAAAATTGGTGTTCATAGTTTGGAGTGGCTAGCACACATGTGGTGTGTTTCAATTCACCGAATGCCTTTTTCATTTCTCTTGTCCACCCCAACATTTTGCACCATTTTTGTGCTTCTCTGAGTGCTTCGAACAGGGGCCCTATGTATGAACTGTAGTCAAAAACCCATGCCCTGCAGTAGTTGCATAGGCCCAGAAATTGCTGTAATTCTCTGACTGTCTGTGGTTGTTGTGTATTGGTTATGGCTAGTGCTCTTTGTGGTGCAATGTTCCTTCCATGCTGAGAGATAAGTTGGCCAATGTAGAGTACCTGTTCCTGACAGTACTGTAACTTTTCTTTGTCCACCTTGTACTCCTTCTCAGCTAACACTGTGAGCATCTTTACTGAGTCCTTTTTACACCTCTCTTCAGTGGTGCTGCAAATGATGATGTCATCAACGTATGACATCATCGCTCTCCTTCTCAATGTTTCCCAAAAACATCTGTATTATTCTGTTGAAAATGGATGGTGACTCACAGTACCCTTGATGCAACCTTGTATGTTTCCATTTTGTGTTCCTGTATGTGAAGCTTGTCAAGTCTTGTCAATCTGGGTGCAGAGGTATCGAGAAAAATGTGTTTTTGAGGTCAATCACGGTAAACCGTGATGCCTCTGATGGTATTCCACATAGTATGGTGGCTGGGTTTGCTGCAATGGGGTACTCTGCCTCTACAATGTAATTCAAAGGCCTAAGGTCCTGAATGAAACGCCAAGACCCTCCTTTCGCTTTGCGCACTGGGTACACAGCCGTGTTGCATGGTGATTCTGATGGTACTAATATGCCATTGTTTATCAGGGCTGTTATTGTTTCATATATGCCCTCATCTGCCTCTTTTGAAAGTGGGTACTGTTTCACCCTGGGTAATATTGCTCCCTTTTTCAGTTTTATTTTCACTCTTCCAATGCTCTTTATGCAGCCAACGTCATATGGACTGGTGGTCCACATGGATGCTGGTACTGCTGCCAAGTCCTCCTCATAACATGGTACTGGTGTAGAGGCAGGTGCCTCTAGTGCCATTGCCATTTTTAGTGCCACTTGCTTGTATGTCACTCTCAACCAGATGTCAACACTCATCATAAACACCATCTCTCCTTCTCCTTTATTGTCTGAGAAGAGCTCCTCATCAGATACCTGTGTGAGCCTGCACCCCTCAGCCAGTGCTATTACTGCTCTTCAGGCCCTCCCCTCCCTGTCTTGGGCATGTACTGCGATGTAATCTGCAGTTGCCATGATGCTCCAGATGCTTACTGAAATTATCTTCACCTCTGGTTCACTTGCTGGGGTCTCTGGTCTGAACAAGTATGCTGCTGGCCTTCTCCAAATCTTGCCCTCAATTCCAGGCATCCATGCAAATGCCATGTCTGTTCCATATTGGAACATCTCTCCATCTACAGTCTCAGCCCGAGCTACAGTTTGGCCACAGTAAGCTTGCAGTATTTGTTGTGCTGTGAGCATGTTTATTCCTGGTGTGGAACAAATTATGCCATTCTCCGTGAAGGAGATTGTCATATTTAATTTGCTCATTATGTCCCTCCCAAGTATGTTTACTGGTGACTGCTTCGAGTACAGAAGTGGAAGAGACATGTCATGATCTCCTATAGATAAGAAGATGTTATCAGTAAAGGAAACCAACCCTTGAGCCCCAGAGAATCCTTGAGTGTACATGGCTTCACCTGACAATTTAAGCTTCTCTTCCCTTATGCAAGACCTAGGGGCCCCGGTGTCAACTAAAAAGGAAACATTTTTGTCACCTATCGCCACCTGTATGTGTGGTTCCTCCGCAGTGTTAGGTGTTTTCGATAGGATGGGACACATCAAGGACATCTGTGGGCTGTCCTATTGTGGGTATAGTGACTGACCGCTCCCTGTGTAAGGGTTGTGGCCCAATATCGTCACCTTCCCCAGCTGTGTATGCTGTAGTTGTTCATTAGTTGCTGATACTGCATTGTCTTGTACTTGTGTGAGATGTTGTACCGGTTGCACTTGATGGTGTAGTGTTGCTATCGTCTGCTGCTGTTGTGTTTGTACCTGTTGCTGTGGAGGTGTGTATGTTTGTACCTGCTGCTGTGGAGGTGTGTATGTTTGTATCTGTTGTTGTGGTGATGGGTGTTGTAGTGGCGCTTGTTGTTGTGGTAGGCATTGTTGTATACCCTGTTGTTGTCGAACCTTTTGTTCTTCAGTGTGGTCTTGTTCCCCCAGGCTGGTTGGGTAGGCCTCATCCTGCACGTGCGTGACATGTGCCCTACCATTCCACAGATCCAACATATTGGTGGTTCTCTGGCCTGCCATGGGAAACCCCCGCGTTGTCTTGGTATCCTTGCTGTCCGTTTTGGCAGTAGCCCCTGAACCCTCCTTGTTGTTGTGCCTGTTGGCCATAGCCCCTCCCTCTTAACATACCACCCCTCCCCCTGTAGTTGTTAGAGTATACATTTCCCATTTGCATGAATCCTCCTCCTGTGTACGCCGTGTATGGTGGGGGCAGGTGCATCTGCTGTGTTATTACTTGTGCTGGCTGTTGAAGTTGTGCTACCTGTTGTTGTGTTGTGTCTTGTGCACCCGTGACTTGTGTGGGGGCAGGTGTTGTTATTAGTGCTCCTTCTATGGCATATTTGGATAACTTCTTTTGTACTAGTTTTGCCTCTTCGGCCTTCCTATCTTCCTGCTTTTGTTTCATCTTTTCCTGCCACAGCCTGCAGTGGTGTACTATAGTCAGATGTATTTCCGACCAGGCCTTAACTTCCATACTCACTATTTTCTTCAGCTGCCTTTGTACTTGCTCCGGGAGCCCCTGTATTAGTATATGGTAGAAAATTGCTAGTGTTTTATCCCACGTTTCCCGCTTTTCCAAGCGCCACTTCTCCTGAATCTCCTGGATGTAATCAACAGGATTTTCATTCTCACGCATCTTGCGTGACGTTATTGCCCCTATGTCTGACGTGTCTGGGTACTGAACCCTTAAAGCTTGCCACAGCGCATGTCTGCAATTTGCAAATGGTGCTCCATCATGTGACGTGTCTGTTACTGTGACCCCTGGGAAGCCCGCCCTTTTCTAGATGTCATCTGCAGCATCCCCCAGTATTTATATTAAGAGCTCCTTTACGTCCCCCACCGCTAGTTTTTGTCTCGCCGTGTGTTTTTCCATCTCATATATCCACTTCCCTCCTCCTCCACTTAGCGATGGGAGTCTGCATTTAATATTCTCTTTATAGGCATGCTTCCAGGGGACATATTGTGGTCTGGCCCCTCCCCTTTCCAGAAGTGGCATTAGATTGTACCCCCTCATTTCCCCCCGTGGTCGTGGGGTAATGTTGGTGTATTCATCCTCATCCTCTGTGTCAGGTAATTCTTCAATCATATCAATAGTACAGTGGTCTGTTTTTCCATCTCCTCCATCCTTCCACCCTCTCCTGTTACCCTCTTCCCTTACCGTGGGCGTGCTCACCCACTCCTCCTGCCTGCATCCTGGGAGGTCTCTAAGTCTGTCGACACGTGGGGTGTGTGCAGAGGTGGGTGTCAGTGGGCGTGGTGCTAGAGGTTGTGTTGTTAATGTGCATGGCGTTTGTACCAGTGTCGGTGGTACTAGTTGTGACGCTGTACTTGCTACCTCCTTTACCTTCTCCTTACCTTTCGAATCTTCCTCCCTTCTTTCGCACGACCATGGTGACTCGTGGTTTCTGCGTGTGATGTACAGTTTCTCTAAACTTTCCCCATTGCCATCTCCGCTTTTCCCTAAACATTCTTCCTCCTCGCTACAAAATCCATCAGGAAAAATAATCCCCAGTTTGTGCGTTTTTCACCCACTGTCCCCGTTTTTAGATCTATTAGGTGTGTTTCCTTGTGCTCTTCTCCTTTAACAGCTGCCCCTTGTGTTGACGTTGTGGTCACCTCCGAATCCTGGCGTGTGTATGTTCTTACACCATGCTCCACCCTTCTATCTCCATTCTCCTCATCCTTTTTCCCTATTATTTCACCACCTATTTCCTCTGTTTTTCTTTTTAGTTCTTCCAACACTTCCGCACTTACCTTCGCTAATATCCTCTCTTCCTCTTCCCTCCTTTCCCATTTTGCCCGTTCCCTTTTCAATATGCTCTCTATCACTTTACCTTCTTGTTATTTCCTGGTGCTTTCAGATAGTATTTTCTTTTTCCACAGTTCCATTTCTCTTTCTTTCTCTTCCTCCCTCCTTTTCATGTCTCGTTGCTCCGCTCGTGACACCCTCTCTGCTATTGCCTTCATCGGCTCTGCATCCTTCTTCCTTTCTTCCATTCGTTCTTTCATCCTCTCCTGCTCGTCCCTATTCTCCTTTCTCTCCATCTTTCTTCCTCATGTTTCTTGCTCGAACTGTCTAATCAGTTCACTTTGTGTGTCTCTTAATTCAGCCAACCTCTCCTCCAACATTTTTTCCTCTGCCTGTGACAGTTGACCTTCTCTGTTCTTACTCACCTCTGTCCCTGTCTGTGTGTCACCCATTTCATCCTTTTACGTCCTTCTCACTATGTCCTCTTCTTCCCCTGTAAGTGTCCCTCTGAGTTTTAGGAGCACCCGTGCTGCTACCCATTCGTCTGGTCCTATGGTTGCGATGTGTTCCCCACTTCCTTTCCCCCTCGTTGTTACTGCCTGTGTGGAATTTAAGTTCACTGTGCTGGTCACCTCCTCCCCCCTCTGGTAGCTATCCGTAGGGGCATATGGTGGAGGGCTGTATGCGGGGTTGGAGTACCCCTCGGCGGCCGTCAGTTGTGGGCTGTCGGCTTCTCTTAATTCCGTTAATGGGTACAACCCCCCTTCTTCCTTCTTCACTACCTTTTCCAGAGGCATATTGTCTGTCCCTTCCTTCTTCACTTTCTCTTCTGATACCTTACCCGATCCTTCCTTCTCCTTCTTCCTCCCGTCTGCGCATAGTGCGTTGCTGCTCGCCATGCCCATGCTCTCTTAGCTGTCTTTCTCTTCCTTCACTCCCTTCATTTCCTCACTCCTTTTCTCCTCTTTTGCCTCTTCCATAGTAAACATTCCCATTGCCCCTGGCCTTGCTCCTTGGAACATCTTCCATAAGTTGAACACTTCTATATGGTGAGCTAATTTCTTTCCCTTGCATGTGTTATGTATATATGTCAATAGCGAGTTTTATGTGTATGAGTCAAAACTGCCGTTAGGCGGCCATGGTGTCAGTATTTTGTTGCTGTTCCTTGTGTCCAGTCGATACTGTACTTTATAATTTTCTCCTTGTATGGTGATAGCGATGTACAAATGTGTTGGAGGGGTGTAGTTAAAGTGTTTCCCCTCACCCCAGACTCCGACCCGTAATATGTGGCCATGTTACAGCTTTGTTTCCACAATATCAACCTTCTTTACCTGGCCCCGTAAAACTGGGGACTTCCGGCCGTCCGCTGAAAGGTAATACAAATCGCAAAATATACAGTTCTCTTCCTTTATTGTTTGTCCCCCTTGATGTTACCAGTATTGCCCCCTACGGCCGTGGCGCACAGAGCCCCCTGTGGCTACGTGCCCTGTGTGGCGTGCTTTTACAGCCGCCCCCCTTTTCTTCTTCTTCAAACCTCTCCCTCTCCTTTTCCAACCCCCTTGCTGAGCATGACCGGCGTTCTCCGTGCGCGGCCCTCTCACCTCTTCTATCCTGCCCTTCCCTTGTCCTATCCCCCGGCCACTCCTAGATCAACCCAAGATGATCGTGGTGTCCTATACAAGCCCTAGGGTGACGTCACCAACTTCTGCAGATTAATACAGGTAAGAGAATTTTCATAAGATCAGAACGTGCGCAATATGCTGAACCACCTCTTATCTTCTTTAACCCCACAGCTGTCTTCACACAATACCAATAGTGTAGAATGCAACAATCAATTAACTCATTACAATCGGACTGCGCACACTGCGTCGCCTCGCGTGTGATACGCCCCTTCTCCAGAGGAACTTAACCAGCCGATTGTCTTCCGCATTTGGGACCAAAACTAGCTACCTCCTGTGGGTAAATGTCATCTACCTAACAAGCTTCAACACTCAATCGGTAGGGATCCTCGTCTATTCATTGATCAAAAACGTCAATTCATAGGAAAGCCACACAGGTGCCCGCGACCTGGACAAATCAGTGCCTTCGAACAACTACATGTGGTACCTTTTTGGTTCCACCCACCTTGCTCTGTGACGCGGTAGAAGACGGCCCTTGTGCCTGTCCCGCTACCGCTCACTCGTCTGTCAACGCTTATTAATCAAATCTTTTGCAATGCACTGTAAAACACCTCCCGCTACCCTTACTACAATTCCTACCCCCTCTCGCACAACATTGCATTGCTTGTTGGGTGTGCCATACTCACCAAGTCCTCTTGAGGCGGGGGCGCTCGACTGCATGCACCCCTCCAAAGTAGCTCGCCACCTCCCCTCGTCTGGACCATGTCTGGACACTCGCCAACCGCGGGTGGGATACTTCTCAATCGGCTCCCGAGGGCCAATATCCGGATTGCATATCCGGACTTCTCGCAGTTCCGCGATGGTCCTGTAGTCCTCAAAAGGGGGCAATGGCAGAGGGGGCCGCGCTGCCGGGTCGCCTCGCTGCAAGGGGCCTTGCACTTGTGCTACCAGGCCAACGGACATCAACGATCTCAGCAGTGCCTCCAACTTGTCGGGGTGATTCTCCCAGGGCCGGCAGAGCCGTCCGTGGACCTTCGGGCTGGGGAGGCCCCAACTCCTCCCGTGTCCCCAAAAGGAGTATGAGACACACACAAGAAGCAAGGCGAGTACTGCTGTTTATTATAATAACGGCAGGGATGGGTCTCGGCTCATATGCATCCGATGAGACTCTCATTGTTAGTGGGGCTCGCAGGCCCTTTTTACAACAGTATGACGTGCTACTCGCGTCACCTGGGAAAAATCGTCACAAAACCTATCGCCACTCTGGATTGGGTCCCTGAGTGGTAGAATTAGTATATGTCCCCTATGGGAAGAAATTAGTGGATAAGGACGGGTCAGGTGGTACACTTGGGCTGTCCCTAACAGTTGTTACTTTAGAATTGTTACAGGGGGTCCCTTGATGATTGGCTAAGAGTACTGGCGTCAGTAATAAGCCCCCCTGTTTTCTGATTGGTTCTCCCGCAAGCCCCCAAGCCTGGGACCATCGTCGTTCCCAGCATGCGGTGTACCTGTCATTAGCAACAATGTGCAACTATGTGTTTGTGCGGATAATAGACAGATCTGCTCATGAGCTTGTGAGCGGGTCTTTCCCATCGCTATAGGTGTCCATCTTGCCGCTTCGTTGTTGCAACCTGTGTCCCAAACGTGGGGCCCTGGCGACTGTCTGTCTTGTGCGCTTGGCACCTTGTCAGTTCGGCCTGGTCACGTGTGGAGAGACCGTAGCTGGAGCAGAATTATGAGCATTAGTTTTTGCATTTCGCCTCTAAGGGCGTGGCACTTACAGGTGTAACCTTGGCGCTGGGCTCGCGACATGCGAGTTACAACATTGTGGCCTTGGCTGTGAGCTCTCGTTGGGGGCTCGTTCTGCATGGTCAGCACTTGTACTCTTGTCGCTGAGAAGATTTTCATGGCGAGGCTCCTGTCTGGGACTCCTGCTTGCAGCCTACTCGGCCCTAGTTCATGGGTGGCGGTACATAATCCATAGTATGGAGGTCGCGGGGCGACAGAGTGTCACAAGCAGCACTAGATATACATGGTGGTGTCGTCATAGGGATGGGTGGCGGGGAAAAGCGTCAGCAAGCATGTACGCAAGCTCTTCATGCGTCTTGCGTTTCTGTGGAGCTGTAGAAGGCCTATGTAAAAATAACAACAATGCACGTTAGTGGGTGTGTCAGTCCCCTACGTCATAGCACTGAGTATGTTCTTGGTGTAGGTTGGTGTGTGAGTGACCAGTGTGCATGGTGGCACGTGTGTTCTTGTCTGTTGGCTATATCGTCGTGGCATCTCTAATGATGTGGATACTTATGGCTGTTGTTCTAGTCGAGCTGGTCCATGTCGCAGGCGTCGGCTTGAGCCTGTCGCGCTGGTGGGCACACTCCTCTTATGTTTATGTTTCTGAACCAGGGTATTTTGTCATCTGGTAGGTAAATGAACTCCTCACGTGGGGGTTGTATGGGTCGTGATCCCCTAGGCCATGGTCTGGATGAGAATGGGGGAAGGGTGTTATCCCATTCTCCTACTTCAAGCGTAAGGTTGATATATTCTGCACAGCCTTCAGGAGGATTAACCACCTGGGCTAGCACGTCCTTTAGTTCCCCACGTAGTGCTCGGTAAAATAATGTGGTTCTTTTTTCTTCAGGCCAATTGGTTTGGGCAATGAGGTGATTAAAAGTGGCTATATACATCAGTAAATCATGATTTCCCTCTCTTAGGGACAACAGTTCGTTATTCAAAGCCTATCCTTGGGTGTGTCTCGCGAATAGCTTCTCCAATTCCCGTTGGAACTCCCCAAAATTGGGAAGTACAGGGTCGTCCTGGTTGACCAAAGGTATCGACCAGTCCACTGCGCTGGCTCCTAGATACGAAAGTACAAAGGCGTCCCTGGAACTGTCATTCGGGAATGCACCTAGATGGCACAAAAAGTGCAGGTGACACTGATTCATAAATATGGCATATTTGTTGGGGTCGCCGGTAAACCATTCAGGTGGAGCCAATGGTACAGCCCCTGGAAGTACCACTTGAACTGGTGGTGATAGTGGCAAAGGGGTTGGCGTGATTCCAGGTAGCAGAACTTGCCCTGCATGAGTTTGAAGCACCTGCCTTGCCAGTTTGTCGGTTCGTTCTCGGGCAACAATGAGATCTCTACTCAAGGAATTTGTCTCTTGTCTGGAGGCATGCACTTCGGCAATTGGGCCAATTGGTCAGTCTCTGAGGTATTCATAACTCCCAGGCAGAGATTCGGAGAGGCTTTGCGTTCTGTTACACTCACCTGGTCTCTGCTGGGGCGTTGGGGCGCGGTTGGAGCCCTCCCAGGAGTTGACTCCCTTGGTTTGCTTCTCTCCCCCAACTGCAGCAGTATCGATGGCCCGGGGTGCTGGTACTGTTCCTGAGAGAAGATGAGAGGCGATGAGAATAACGTGGTGGTGTTGTGATTCCCCTCGACGCTTTCGTGCCAAAAGGTAGTGCGCAAGAGTTTGCCCATGCAAGCTCACCTGTATTGATGTAAATATGGGCTCTCCGTCCTGCTTTCCTCCAGCAGGGGTGCTGTGGATGGACCTAGTTCCATCACTGGTCCTGAGTGTGAAGGTCCAGACCGGCTGCAACCATTCCGTCTTGAAGGTAGGTTTATTGCTATGATTATTGTCCGTATCCTTTGTGATCATTTTCCCCAATGATTATTGTCTGTAACCTTTTTGATCATTTTCCCCAATGATTATTGTCCATGACCATATATTGTCCTTTCTCTCCCTAGGTATGAAGATGGGCCCACGAGCATGTGAGGATGAAAAAGTCTGTCCTGGAGAACCTACTGGTGGTAAGTAGAATGTTCCAGAAACTGTGCTAAGTTAGTGAGCTGCGCTGCTTAACATGTTATAGTCTATGCGTTTGCTCACCTAGTGTTTTCTTGTTCCCTCTGCAGGTGCAGCTGGTCGGTGTTCGCTGATGAATGATTTCCGGACTCCTGCAGGCTGCCGAAGATGAAGATCTGTGTGGATGCTGCGCCGGGTGATGGCCCTGTGTAGATGGGAGTTCGGGACAGGTAAGGATGCTAGGCGGCACCCACGGAGGACTTGAGAAGACTGGTAAATTGGGTGCGGCTGCTGCAGAGTCGGAATCGGGAGCAGAGCTTCTTCAAGCGATGGCCAGGCTGACTCAGGTAAGATGCGTGCGGAGACTCAAGAGTCGGAAGCAGGTAACAGGCGTTTCAGCGGTGGCGTGGTCTGAACGTAAAATGCGCGCCGGCTGCGGAGGGAAGCCGATGGCAATGCTTCTAGGGATGTCATGGCTGATTCCAGGTAAGATGCTGGAGAGGTTCTGGAGACTGAAGATGCACATGCTAAACCAGGTAAGAGTCTTCTGGATGGCGGTAAACGTTACGCTGTACTAGCAGACTAACACGAAGCGCCAGCATGCCGGTGGGGCCGGCTTATATAGCCTGGCCCCAGCCACTCCCTTTAAGCCCCTCCTTGTGGCCCCATCTTGCCACTCCTCCTGCCTTTTGCACGTGCCTTCCCTGTACTGGTAGGGCCCCCCCCCGGCCTAGATGCACATGCTCTCTGTATTCTGTGTGCAGAGCACATTTTGTAATGAGTTTGGTGCCATAGGTGCCAATACTGGGTCCATAGGGACCCTGCATGTGGTGAAATAATTGGCCCTTGACCAGTTGCCATGACAAAGATGAAATAGCATTAGACTTTAAAAAAAGTAATGAACACCAGAAAAATAACGAGAGAGGAAATCTTCCAATAGATAAGCTGGCAAAGTATTAAAGACGCTCACCTTTTAAACCCATCAATCTGTCATGAAATAGTCCCTGGAAAACAAAATCCCAATACAAAACAAGTGCTTGTGGTCTTGTGCGTAAGAGTCTGCACTGGGAACATGACAACCTGAGTACAAGCCTGATAGTCAAATACTTGATCAAGCTTGCCGACCTCATAAAAAGCAAAGGGTTGAGTTTGCCCTCTGAAAAACAAGTTATGCTGTGCACCCACATGTGTCCTTTACTTGTTGGCCGAAATGCTGCCCCAATCAGGTGAAAATAACTACACCAGTGTCCAGGATTGCAAACTCTCTTACCACATTGTGGGCAAATACACAGGGCTTTCTTGTCCTCTCATCATTTCCCCTCTACACCCCCATGTCTGGCTTGCAACAATACTCTGCTCTATAACGATAACTTGAAAAGTACACATACCATAATGTCACTCAAATGTATAAATACTAGAACTATGTTAGGCAAAAAGTGTCCAATTGTGGCATTATTCCCCCCATTTTGACTGAGTGAATACAAATGCTAAAATACAATTCAGCTAAAGGCAAAGAAATTGTCTCTGAGTGCAAAGGTTTCAAGGACAGACAGAAGCGCGGTTTTACAAAAAAGAATGTGGATGCCGTGTTTTATGAGATGTTTAAAAACAGGAAAACACACAGCATTCAGGACTGTGTACTGTCTCCCATTCATGGTGTAACCAGGATCAATCCTGCTTAGTTTCAAATCAAGGAAGGATCCAGCCCCCTTAAGCCCATTCATGCATGACCCTGTTTAGCTTCAAAGTAAAGAAAGGGCCAGCCCATTTCTCTAAGTCGTCTTGTAACGTTGGCTCATTTATCAGGCAACATGGCCCGAGGGGGTTGGCCCCTTCCTCACATTGAAGCTAAGCAGGGCTGTGTTGGTTACTGTATGGATGGGAGTCCTGGATGGCCAGTGACCCTGCAGCTTACTATAGCTGTACAAATATCTTTTTTTTAAAAAACAACAAACAAAACTCTAACTTTGGTTACAGAACTACACATACCCTCTGCTATCTGGACCCTTCATAGCCTGGAATATTGGAAAAATAGCTGAGAATACTGGAAGAACTGCCGAAAATGCTTTCTTGCCCCCTCATCTGTGCCAGCTCCCCCCACTCTTCAGATGGCCTCCTCACCTGGCCACTGCCTTTCCCACCACAAAACACACTGATTCTGTGACGCAGTTTGCTTTGAGATGTCGGCTATTCGGGGATATGGCCGAGGCTACAGAAAGCTTTGTGTTGCAAACTCAGTCCCTAGACATGCTCCAACTCCCAAATTTCACTTGGTGCCTTGTAGCCACTCCTCCGCTTCACCTGTAGTAGAATGGCATGTTCATCTTTTTGACCTGCAAGTAGCTTTTTTCCTACATTTCATTTTCCCGTAGCCTCAGCTATATCCGCAGCTGTCACTCACATCGAGAGAAATGCAAGATGGGGGCTGTTTTTTATTTCTAAAATCCCACTGTTATGGTAATTTACTCAAGATATATCTATCAACTTTTGAGAAAGGGGCACCCACTTCTCCTTCAAATATTATAAAAATGACTGGATGGAATAACCCCAAACCACACATGGATCGCAAGTGAACGCTTCATGCCCAAGTTGTTTCGGACCTGGTCCAAATCGATCCAGCGGTTTGGGCTGTGCACTTTGGCAAAAATGTGCCTTGTTTGTCTATGGGAAAATGAATGGGAAGTAGGCGGCAACTTTGAAAAAACTTTTTTTTGTCTTCTGTTAGAAACCTGAAGGTGTCTCACCCGCTAGTCCCCAGGGAAATTTCATCCTGGTGGCCAGGAAAAGGGCATCACTTTTGGATCCAGTTCCTAGGGGTGGACCAGTGCGCCAGGATCACCTGGGTGAGGGGTCATCAGGGAGTGGGAAACCAGATGGCGAGACGCGGTATCCCCTTCCCAGTAACACCTCCCATCCTAACAGGTAGGATACTTAGGAACTCAACCCCCCCCACCTTCACAACACAAACACTTTCTCACGGACAGCTCGCTATGAGAGAAAACAGACTAACACCCGAGCCATACACCTGACATGTCCCAATTTCAATAGTCAGGCAGGGTCACGCAATTACTGACCATCACACACACCTGACTTCCATTACATTTCCCCACACAGATAAAATGCGGAGCACGAGAGCACACTCTGAGCATAGCAAAGCACACAAGGACACAGCAGTTCCAAGATAGCAATTTAACATGAGGCGAAAGATGGCAAAACAGAATGGGATTGCAAGGACGGAAGTGTCCTTGATCTTTTCGACGAGGAATCATTCCTTTCATGAAACCTCGAGAATAGAAAGTGTAAGACCAGGAAACGAGGCTTAAGAATCCTGCATTGTGTGTCGTAAGTACCTGGTGCCGTCCCGCGTTGATAATCAAGGCGGGGAGAATCGCCTGCTGCTGTGGTACTATCCTTGGCTCCTACAACAAAGCAGTGCCAGTAAAATCAACTAAGCCGGTGAGTTGGGGAGACCGATGCCAGACCAGTCAGTATTGAAGCCCAGGTTGCAAGCAGCAACATTGTATGGAGAACCCTGAAGCGAACAGTGTATGAATTGCACGTGATAACCAACACAAATAAAATTGGACAACGGATGAGTGATTGAACTTTTAAACCAAGATACCCTAGACAGAGTGGTCAGGCACTGCGTGCGTGCTCATTTCAAAGTCTCTTTGAGGTATCCAACTGAGAGGTGGCAAAAGCGAAAGAGTGACAAAGAATTGTGAATCAACGTGGTCCTGAAGCAGGTGAAGCAAAATCCTGTGCACAATCAAAAGTCTTCAATGTTAATAGAGTGAAGAAAGTTGATGTCAAAGTAGATGAAGTTGGTCCAAGCCCGAATGAGAGAGATCACCTGAAAGCTTTTGGTTAAAACAAGTTTGTACTAAAGTAAATTAAACTTGGTCCGAGCACGGCAGAGGGAGACTGATTGAACATTGTGTTGGAACAGATCTGAGCCCGGCTGAGGGGGATCAAGGGTGAACTGTGAATCACCCAAGAAATTGGATACATAAGTTGGATACATGAAAATCCTATGAGCATTGCACTAAAGGGAATCTGAGCCCAGCTGAGGGGTATCAGAGCTGAATAGTGAATCACCTGAGAAATTGAGTATGTGTGAAATTCTAAGAGGAAAGGAACTTATTGTTTGTCCCATCAGGCCATCTGAAAGAAGATATTTTGAAAGGCAAAGAGACCTGGGCACAGAAGGCACTGATGCTAATGCTTGAACAGCACCCTCATGCCAGAGAAGCCGTAGACTGTGCTAAGCTCATGTGTGGCACCTTGCCCCATGCATTAAACGTGCAGCAGGGAGGCCAACGGCCTGAATATCCTGACATATTTCTTGAACACTTTTCTTTTACATAACATTATTTCCCACACTATTTGTAAGGAATTGGAGTTGTTTTATTATTATAGGCCCTTTTATTTTGACAAGACACCACTAGGACTGGCTTATTATTATTTGATTGTCGTAGCTTGCTCCCATCTTTAGATGTAGGATTGGATAGGTGCTTTTCAAACCTTTTCTTAATTTCAGTAAACACTCTTGAACTGTGGTCACTTGTGTCTTTCTTATTGTTAACACCATGCCTTCCTTACACTTCTTAATAACCTTTTTGTTTTTTAACCTTTGCGCATTGATAGGTGGGGGAGCTGCAAATCCGTCCTCACTTTTGGAATTTCGGCCTAATCCGTACTCGAATCAAAAGTTATTAACAATAAAATTTTACCCACCTTAACTATTGAGTAGTGATCGTCACCCTATTATATATATATCACATGGCTTGCAGTAGCGCCCCTGTAGTTATGGTTAAGTTGCTCAACTCATAGAAAGAGCACTTTTTGGGTGGCTCATAACTTTCCCTCCCCCTGGATGAATCCTCATCAAACTTTGCAAAAAAAAGTATATGGCCCCCTCGGAATGATTTTGTGAAGTTTGGCGTGGTTTTGTTGAGGGGGGCAAAGATATAGGGAGGTCCCAAAATGTGGGAAAATCCTCATAGATGCAATGGAAAAACATTTTTGCTCATGCCTACAGCCCAAACCGCTGGACGGAATTTAGCAAGCTTGTGCTAGGAGCAACGGCTTGGTCCTGGACGTGTGCTTTTGCAAATTTGGTGTAAATAAGTTCAGTAGTTTTTTTTTTAAATGATCAAAAAGTAGATAACATATTTTGTGATATCTGGGTCTGGGATGCAGGCTCACTTCAATCAGGGGGCAGTGTGATGTTTGGTGACATTGTACGCAGCCGCTGATTGGACTTTAAAAAAAGTGAGGTGCGTCATGTTTTCTGAAACGTTCATCAGGTTGAATCTGTGGACAAATGTTGGAGTCGGCTGATGGCGCAGTGAGGAAAAAGTGTGGAAAACACAGGTTAATTGATGGCCGAAAGAGGGCCTCGAAATGGTCGTGGAGTGGAATAAAGTTGATATGGAGCTGTTTTTATCTGTGAAAAAATGCTTTGCTGGTGTTGCTGAGTCTGCGGTCAATTTTAGTGTCCACGGACATCATTTGGATGGCAGGGGATTCTGGTGAATCTTGTTATTTGAAGGTGTATTGTATGTAATTGTGATATGGTTCAATTTTATTGTGGTGGTTATGACCATTGCCCAGATTCCTGGCAACTCGTAGGGCCTCATTACATCTGTGCTGGTCCGGAAACAATGGTGCCAGTAATGGTGCCAGTAAGCCTACCGGCATTGTTGTTTTCTGGACCGGCACAGTACAACTCTGCAGGTGGCTGCTATCCTGCCCGCCAGGGTCTGACCTGCTGGGCGGGATGGTACCCACCCGCAGAGTTCTCACAGAGGCACCAGCACCATTGTTAATGGGGCTGGTGCGTCCCTGTCCTCATTCCCATGGAGTTCTATAGGAATCCATGGCAATGGGGACTAACACAATTACTGGTGCCTGACTTCCCGGCCAGCAGACTCGGAATAGCCTGGTGGCACTGGGAAGTCAGGCACTGGGAAGTCAGGCACTGGTAATTTCTTTTGGCTTTACCGGCAGGGTTACCGCTGGGCCAGTAATAAGTCCCATGGTATAGTATAGTACATAGTATAGTATTATGTGTATAGTAATTATAGGTACTGTAGGGGGAATACAGTATTTGCTATATGGTGGAATGATATATATGGTATTTATGATTGTAAGACAGTTGAGAATAGCGTTTAACGGATATGTTAATTTATTTGCATTTTTAAAGCGCTCACACAACATCGATGCTCTGTTACAGGAACATGTTTCTCTTAGTTGCGTATTTATAACGCGCTTAATACCTGGAGGTTTCTAAGCGCAGACCAGGGAATCGAACGGTGTTGCTTCGTGTGGTCTTGTTTTCAAGGCGAGCACCTTACAGCTGAACTATCCTCCCGGGACTAATGTATTTACGTCTGTGTGAAGATAACAAATAGGATAATATTTGGTATGGTTACATACAGTAATAAAGCTGCAATCTTTGGTTCTTTGTCTGTGAAAAGAAATGGTAAAATGTTCTAAGCAGGATAAGTGCATACAAAAGTGATCAAGCGCTCAGTTGAGCGCGAAACGCGTTGTGGTTGGGCCGTTTACCAGGCGTCCTGCTTTTGTCTGTCCTGCTGTTTCCCCCCCCCCCCCCCTATTGTGTCCTGTACACTTCGTGCAGGCTTTGTCTACTATTTTAAATCATGAAAATTACTATGTAATTCTTCACGTGTGAGCTTGCATTCATTGCCTGGGTCCTCTCCTGCCACGGGATTGTAGGACCCTTTCTAGATTCACGGCGAGTGCGGTCCGCCCTGTTTCCTCTAGTTTTCCTGATATATATATATATATATATATATATATATATATATATATTTTACAGGCATTTGTTAGATCTGGTGGTAACCTTGGCGTATTGTTATTATATTGGACTTTACAAGAAGTATTGCAGTAACAAGAACTGTTAAGGCATGTTTGAAGTGTATTGCAATTAATAGTAGTTAGATACCTCTTGGCGTATTCTAACTATCTTGCATTTTAAAAGAACAATTGTAGTTTTATGGACGTAGTTAGATGGATCTACATTATAAAACCGAATCCCAGAAACTTGCATTTAGTAATTCAAGCTTTCGGGATTTTGATTGGACACCCCTGCAACCTGCTCCCCTTTTTCGGTATTATGGGCTTTGGTCTTTTCTACCAGGCTGAATGCGCACGAAAAGTGCATTCAGCCTTTTATTTTGTATTCTGGGGTAAACCCAGTTAGTTACTTGTAGTTGTATTCTAACTGTTGATTGTGCTACAGTTTAGTGACTACACTTGGGTTGAAGCAATATTAAGTAGGCATTTGTTAGATTTTCCGTTAACCCATGTTTTGAAGTAATAGAGGTGTTGTTACATTCAAACCAATCACTTGTTATTTGTACATATGAAGTATAGTGGCCTGAAGTGGTTGCGGCACTAGTGTGGTAGCGTATGCCCACTGTTGTGAAGGTTTTCTTGCCAAGAGATACTTGGCCGAGTGTGAAACTTCCAGTTGTTTTTGGTACCATCTGCATTGTACCTTACACGCATTAGTATCACATGTTGGCCATGTGAGTTTATTTGTATGCTGGAATGATTGTCCGAATTACAAAAAGGCATAATATGCTGTGATTTGCATTCTGCAGAAGCTGGTGAAATGGAATGGATTCACAATGTGCTATGGATAAATACACAAATCGTTCATTAGGGATGTGCTCTTGTGAAACATGTTTGCAGAGATTGCACGTATGTTTCCATGTGTATGCAATCTGAATTATTTGATTTATAGGGATAGAGAGTAACTGTTTGGCTACTGCAATGGCTGATATGGGTAAGTGAAAACTTTCAAAGCCCATGCCATTGCAAGTGGCATTTGATGGTTGGTGATGGGGGAAATGACCATATGCTTTGTGAGAACGTTATTGAGGTTTAGTGGCCGGTACACTGCTCAGAGGCACTTATAACAGAGTTGCAAAAGTACTGTATAAAATATATTGATATCTGTACTTTGTGGTGATGGGTGCCGATGTGGATGAATCTGGATGCAGAAATCTTGCATAGTTTCACAGAACGTTCTACTGGAGGTGCTTTACAAGCACTCAACAGTTGTACTCTGAGTGTGTTGCTCAAAAAAGATACTGTTAGATGCAGAGGTCTTGCATGTGATTGGTGGATGCGTGTGTGACTATTTAACAGTACCCAATGAGGGAGTGCTGGATAAAGAGTAGTGGAAACGGAAGAAGCACTTACCCTGTTTTAGTAGGGCGCGGTCCTCGCAGTAGTTGGGGAAGCGCACGTGACACAACCTGTACTCCTCAGCTTGCTGGTTATGAAAATGCAGCTGTGGGGACTATCCAATCAGGTGTTGAGGGTGTGCTTCACAGGAAGGGCTGGTAATTCTTTTTTCATTGCTCTGTGTAGTGAGGATGGCAGAGATGGACAGACGCACAGTGTTGATCGTGGGTGATGCCGTTGTGCAAGATCTGCACAGGTATGCTGTGGAAAGAGGCTTTGATGGCAATTTTGATTTGGAAGGACTGGAGGTTTTGTGGTGCAACGTTCGTGAGTGCAGTTTTGGTGCTGTGGTTGCACTTTGAAGAAATGTGGGCACTGTTGCTACTGTTCAGGTTGTCGTGGTGTACTATAGTGCGCGGCACTTGGTTAACATGCCTTGTGCACGTTTGCTGAGTCAACTGAAGAAGGTGCTGAAAGCAGTAAAGCAGATTTTTCCCACTGCCAATGTGCTTTTCTCATTCATACCACCAAGAAGACTATGGGATTATCAGAATGTAATTTGTCAGCATCCAGAAGTCGCAAGGTATCTAATAAACAGACCCATATTTGAATTTCTGTGCACTGCTGGGATGTTTTATTGTCACAATGACATCCTTAATTCTCGAAATGTAGTGTGCTTTTTCCACTCAAATGGCATTTCTTCGACCGCTATTGGAAATGGTGTTTGTTTTACAAAATGCAGGATTCTTTGAAGAGATTCCTGTAAGAATGTAAGGAGGAGAAGAAAAGAACCCCCCCCCAAAAAGGTGTTTGTTTTCAAGTACCACAAAAAAAAGAAAAGGTATTTGTTTGCAAGCACCACAAAAAGAAAAGGCTCTTTTCAGAGCCACCACTAAAGACGAAATCCTCTACCTTAGTTGAAATGGGTTCACCCACTCCCTTACGCAGTACGATGTGTCCGCAGATATTGCGATATTTGCAGGATCGCACATGCCACATCCGAGGTTTTGAGGATGCCAGGCATGAAAATGGGATTGTGGAGGCTAACGGATTGGGCAATAAGGTTTCTGGGTGTGGTGTGTAAGCAGAGAGTGCAGTGTTGTAAACTTGGTGACATTCTCACTATAGTTAGCTAGAAATCACGGCCCCCCTAGCAACTTTGTACTGTAAAAGCGCATACTTGCCAACATTCTGTGACCAAAAACGTGTAGGAGTTTTCAATTTTCTAAAATAATACTTTGCATAACAATTACATCTCAGAAAAAAACAAAACATACATTGTTGGCACCACTGAACAGGCTAAAATACACAACCAATCAAACAACACAACATGGAAAGATATTCAAATGTTTAAAATGTATCATTCTGCATGGTAAGTTAACATCAAATTTAATTACTTACCTTTACAGAAGGTAATCACGCAGAGCTAGGAGGCAACGTTTGCCACTGCTCTGTAGCATCAGCCTAGGTAATACATATTTATTCCTGCAGTGAAAGATAAATAACTGAACAGCATGGAGACTGATACTCTCTTCAGTCTGATATGCTGATGCTGTGTGATGATGGTACGCTATGCCACTTGCATATACTGGTGGTTCACCTAAGGCCTGTCCCGGCCAGACTGCAGTGCAGAGTCACATAGCTGTCAGGTCAGTGGATTGGTGTGAGCCCATAACTCAAAGTAATCAGTTACCGGCCACCGCACAGACAGACTAACTAATGTGTTGTATTCTTTGTCCTGGGCCAGTCTCAATCAGCCTGCCTTAAAGTTACATAAATTACTTGGCCCTGTAAAAAGCAGTAGGATCTGCCACCCAAATCTGTGGCAGATCCTACTGATCTGCCTAAAAAGCAGTAGCCTACTGCCTAAATCAGTAGGGTTGGCAAGTATGAAAATGGGCAGAGCGTAATCTACCTACTTTCTTCCATTGGTTTGGAAACTTACACTTTTTTCTATTGCTTTCCAATTCAATTGAAAAAAGTTACTTCATTTCTTGCTAGCCGTGTGTCTAGTAGTTGACCATTGTTTCTGAATAAATACTCTGTAAAGTGCACAATTTGCATCACATTTCATCAACAACTCACAGTTGCGTACTAGTTAAAATAGTCTGCCACAAAAAGAAGGAAGAGCCATTTGCAACTGCGGCCCACTTTTTCATTGGTACCCGAGAAAATGTTATGCCCCAGTCCAACCGTGATGCTGGCCTAGCAGGGGTTTCTGCACATCAGAAGCAGCAATGTGAGTGGCTTTGGCAGAGCAGTGCATTGTGTCAGTCCTGGAACTGTCAACTTTCATGCGCTTCAAGGTTCCTACAGCATTGAAACTGTAGAGCTATTTAGAACTGAAATAGTTTCTGGTTTGGAAGCGGACAAGGGCCCTGCAGAGGAATTTTACATGTTTTTACCTTTTTCCTGCAAATCATAAAGTAGCAAAATATAGTTATTACTATTTCTGATAGGTATTTACTTCTGGCTATGACATATTGACATACATGATTCACTGCACTTATGCAGTATGTTATGTACTGTCATCTGTGGGTCATCAGACCACGCCCCACGTATACTTAGGCAGCTAGCTGGGTGAGAAATTGAATGAGAGGCTATAACAACCGTGCCCTCGGTAATTACCCATCATGCATATGGCCAATTATGCAAATAAGGGGATGACATTATTTTGCTACTTCTAGCTACATTTAGGACAGCCAATGGCTACTTTTCTTACTGATATGCTGGCAACACTGAGAGTCTGTGGCAGAAGGTCTGTTTGTAGAGAGGAATGAAGAAGCCTAAGGTTATGGTTGTGTGCTTCAGGAGGCTGAGTGTATGGGTTTTGGGGGGAATCTTAGATACAGTTGTTGGAAGTGCATGCAAAACAGTGTGCATTGGCTGCACATTTTGGATTCTGTCATGTGGATGTGTGCTGGTATGGAGTACGTGCAACGAAGTGGCTGATTTTGGTTCCTCTTTCTGCCACTTTGGCGATGCTCAAACATCCAGCCATTCTTATTCTTCATTGTGGAGGAAATAGTTTAGTACATGTTACCAGTATTTCTCTGCAATTTGCAATGCGGAAGGCACTTGGCTAGCTCATGGGAATGTTTACGAACTCCTGAGTAATTTGTTTCTCTAATTGCGCAGACAGATGTGGCTGCCTTCATCTTGCTTTGGTGCGTAAATAGAGAAAGCGAAGTGAACTGTCAAGACGACTGTTTGTGCCTTTTTGAGATATGTTGCCATGTCGTACTTCCACAATGCCAACATTGCAATTAGTAGCACAACCATTTTTCACACAGATGGAGTTCATCTTACTGATGCTGGTAATCAGCTTTGTCTGCAAAATATGACAAATGCATTGCTGCCCTTTTTGCAAGTACAGCAAGTATTTTTCTAGTAGGTGTTGCTCATTTCAACTCTTCAAAACACACTCATACACCAGAAAAAGCCTCTTTTTAGAGCCAGCACTTTTTCCCGGAAACAACTACAATGTTTTTGACTGAGATACCACTCCCATTATTTATCGTGCATTCTGCAGAGCTCATCGGCTGCGTGTCAGCCTGCATCCTTTCATTGGCAATTCTATTTTTGAACTCTGCAAGGTGGCTCTGATAAGAGCCATTTTTTAAAACTTTTTTTCTGTTTTGGTTGTTTTGTATCTTTCTTGGTCTTTTAACACACAGCACAGAAGAAAAGGAAGGGAAGCGGGTAGGGAAGAGGCACCAAACACAGGGATAAGATAAGGCACATGCACAGAGAGGAAGATGTTGGGTGGTCCTCAGTTAGGTAGGGGACATTAATTCTCATGCTCCCGGACTGACCCCTCGAACACACTTTGAAGTTGCTCCACCCTGCAGAGAAGCGCGTCACAGTACATGCACAATCCAATGACCTTTGAAAGGTAAGGGTCTGCTGTGGTGCATATAGCCTGCAAGGCTGATTTAGGGATGCGTTGCCCCACAGGAGTGTCCCTGGTGGTGGCAGGAGCAAATGCGGAGCATGCTGTAGAAGAAAGTAACCTACTGCCTTGTTTGAAAGGCACTACCGTCTGAACTGCTGCCTTCTGGTTCGCTTTGAGATCTCGTTGCATTGAGGTGGTGCTGTAACTGTACATGCCAGGTTTTCTGCAACTGAGTGAGTGCATCTTACCTGGTTAGCACAACATTTTGGCACGTCTCCTACGCTGCCAAACTGTTTGCACACCCAGCACTCACACTGCCTGCAGGCATTGGGGATTTGCTCTACTTTATTCTCATTTTCCTCTTGATCTATATGTAAGAAAAACACAGGTTTGGCAGAAAAAGTCACAAAACCACAGCGCTTGTATGAATAAATATTAAGAGTGCACATAGGCTGCAGGTGCCTGAGAGGTGTGGGAGTACTGCCAAGTACAACCCACTGTTGTGGAAACAATTAGAGCACGGGCAATTCTCAGTCGCACTGCGCCCAAGAGTGCAATATAGGCATGTGTTGCAAGTAATTGAAGAGAGATGTGGTTATAAGTCCGATGGATTTATTTGCAAAGGCGCCTGACACGTGTTTCGAGTCTAAACCGACTCTTCATCCGAGGCTGCAAATGGGAGATAGGACCTAAGATAAATTGAATGAAGGACAGTGCCAGAAAACTCTCTCACGGCTTCGCAATTGCGGAAATTTCAGCATAGCAGGAAAAGCCAAAGTGATGTGAAAGGGGCTACTTTGCAAATAAATCCATCAGACTTATAACCACATATCTCTTGAATTACTTGCAACACATGCCTATATTGTACTCTTGGGCGCAGTGCGACTGAGAATTGCCCGTGCTCTAATTGATCTATATGTACATACACATGTCTGTTCCCTTGTCCAGGCCCTTCAGAATGAGGTGGTGGTGGTGAGGGTCAGGGTGTGGGTGCTGGTGATTTAGGGGCAATAGCAGCAATCATGGTTTCCATTAGTTGAAGGGATAATATAGCACAGTAGAAATGATGAGAAAGCAATTCCAGCACAAAGCAACGTGGCCCCCTACTCTGCTCTGCAAGGACACAAACTGAATGCGGCACACCTCTGTGGTGTGGCTTTTTGTAGGATCTGCTGTGCAGCACTTGGTGCCAGAAAACGGACCTAAATCGTTCAAAAAATTGTTACATGCACAGTGGCACTGTGTGGGACATTTGTAAGGGTGTACTTTCACAAGAACACTCCTTATATTGCACAAAACACTAATTTTCCAATGCCGTGGGCCCCCATTGTCTCTGGCAAATAAGGGTCTACGCACAGCGAGTATGCGGTCACATACTATTTTCATGAATGTTATCCACTGGGACGGCTGTTTGAAGGACCTGTATTGGGTGGAATACTTTGTGCGCATGTGCATGTGTGTCCTACGAACAGGCTTCACCTCCCCGGACTAATTAAAAATGCAACACATGTCCGGGGACCATTTTCGCACCAGCTGGTTGTTTGTAGGCTGCAGCCAGTGCAATGTTTGTGTGCACAGCTGTCCGTAGGATGTGGGTGGATGCCTCGAAGTAATGAAAGTACATCACAACTTTCTCCTACCATGCTGCACAGGGCTGTTGGTACCAGGACACAGAGGATGATATACGCATGTGCATAGCTGTGGGACGGACAGACCTGCGCTCCCACAACTAATTAAAGGTGCATCACAAGATGCAGGCATGAGGCCAGTACAGGCATGCTATGGATACCTGCATTGTGATTGCGCATACGCCGGGCAGGTGCAGTGCCCGTAGGAAACCTCCTTATTGCTTAACTACAGCCATCCAAGACAGCACTGTGCTCTACACACTTAAGAAGGAATTTTAAAATTAAAGAAAAATCCACTCACACGCAGCAAAATTTAAAATCTACACCTTTAATTTCTGACATACATAGACACTATTAGGAAAGGGAAGGGGTACCTGAAATGTATACGTACACAGGGGAATTCAGGATTTGTACAAGGTCGTCATGAGGGGAGGCAAGGATTGAGGTTTCATCGTAATGTCTGTGCTCACAGGGAGGTTGTTGGGGATGGTGGGCTGGGAAATGGGGAAGGGGTACAAGTGCAGATGGGGCAGTGGTATTTCATGTTTGCCACATTTTGTCCTTGCACAAAATCTTTTAAGGTGGCTACATTGTTTAGCAATTGTTCCACTTTAGTGTACAGTCTGTGTAGACTGTTGCTTACAGAGTTTCCTTCCTTTCGTGTGGCCATATGTCGTTGTGGAAGAGGTGCCGGTTGTGGTGCATTCCTTTCATTTCCACTATGTCCTGTTAAAGATAAAAATATGTGTGAGGAATATATGAAGCAATACATATTAACTGTCTGACTTTTCAGACTGTGCTGCGTACCAATGGGGTTACTATTGTTACTCACTTCGTCATGACGTAAATTCTCTTCCAGCCATTCCAAGGTGCTCGGTATTGCTGCGTTCAATAAGAAAACTCATGGTTTTCCACTATTGTACACTGATCAAGCTGTGTAATTATAGAAGAAACGTCAGTGTACTTACTGTGTTGTAGTGATGTTCTGCTCTCAAAACTTTGCAGTCCAAACTCTGCCATTTGCTTCCTCGTTCCCATGTAAAGCCGCAGTGCTGTAATATTGAATATTGTTCCACAAAGACGTTATTTCCCTTATTGGTACATTCCATTATGGTGTATACCCTATGTATTTGCTCCATTTGTTTCCCTAGTACCAACTCTACAGACCTACTATATGTTTCCTTGCAATGCACGCACATGGTGCTCTTTGTATATGTTCCTTGTCTTTGCTGAATGTTACCACTATGTAAGAGAACCCCTGCCTTTTCCAGCAGTGTCATAGGTAGCTGCTATCCGCTAACAGATGCATAGTCCGCTGTTACTGTGCCCATCGGTATGCCGACATCCATTTGGTGTGCTGTATGATACATCTATGCAAACTAAGGGTATCCTGGTAAAAACCTATGAAATTCAGTGAAAATCATTGTTAAAGGGACGTTATGGTTAAGTTGCCCTACTAAAAACCAATCAAATTCTGTGGAAAACTGTTGTGAATGGCACTTTATGGTTCGGTTATCCTAAGAAAAACTTACCACATTAAGTGCAAACACTTTGTTAAAGGGACGTTATACTTACTTTGCACTACCAGCTACCTATCCACATTATGGGTACATGTAAAACTGAAAAACCCCAGAAATTCACCAGTTATGATAAGCTAAGCAACCATAACTCACGCCACCACTGCGCTCTGCTAAGATTAACACCCATGACATCAAAGATGACATCACAAATGTCCTTGATGACATCACTGATGACATCACATGTGCTTTTAGTGTTCATGAAATGCCTTCACAAGGGATTGTTATTATAATGTTGCCAGAAAACTTTTACAGTTAATTGGAAGAACTATGATGAGATACATAGTTCATTAAAAAATGCATTGCTATAAACACCCTACTCATGTAGAAACGTCGGCATTCTCTGCAGCATGCACAATAGAGACGCATTATTCAAAAACTTACCATGTTGCATGGTGCTATGATGCATGCTTTCCTTTCAGAGGTGTGTGTTCTCTGAAACATGTAATAAGTAGCTAAGGATGCCTCACTTACGATTTAATTGTACTACTACACAGAAAACATAAACAGACCACAACCCATAGAAACATGAGCATATATAGGAAAAGCAACGTAAGCAAAAAAGCAGAAATATCACCTGAAAGTGTTCATAACCTAACTGCATATCTTGATGCACAGAAGTGATTAATGTGTTTCACTCTTGTTTCTACCACTACGTATATGTATCATATGATGTGACTAAACCGTAAGGAATGCAGTGTAAGAACATATGAGAAGGCTAAAATCTAAAAATGTAGTACCTTTGGATTTTTAACATCCTGACTGGCCGTCGAGAAAACCACCTGGCGTAGAGATGTCAGTGAACAGAAAAAGAGGGAGCCAGACATTTGATGTTATTAGTGTTGTCATCAATGACATTTGTAATGTCATCTTTGATGTCATGGTTGTTAGTCTTAGCAGAGCACAGTGGTGGCGCGAGTTATGGTTGCTTAGGTTACCATAACTGGCGAATTTCTGGGGTTTTCCGATTTTATGTGTACCCATAATATGGATAGGTAGTTGGTAGTGCAAAGTAAGTATAAAGTCCCTTTAACAAAGTGTTTGCACTGAATTTGGTAGGTTTTTCTTAGGACAACCAATCCATAACATGCCATTTGCAATGTTTTCTCACTGAATTTTATTGTTTTTTAGTAACTTAACTTAACCATAACGTCCCTTTAACAACGTTTTTTCACTGATATATATTACACAGCCACAGTAGTGGCTGTGTAGTTATGGTTCAGTTGCTGTTTCCATAGGAAGATGCCCGCAGAACAGAAGGAGCGATGAATGATGGGCAGAAGCGCTGCAAGGTAAGGCTGTTCCTAACGGTGTTCTTGTTCTTGCAGGAGCTGAGCGCAGAAGAAAGATGCAGGACTACTGGAGACCGATCCGAACACGGTGAGTGTCACGCTGCAGGGGCAGAAAACACAAAGCATGTTTCTCAGTCTGGGCGTGGCTTAAATAGTCTCTGGGTATCCCAGGTGTCTCTGGGCTGAACCACACCCAAAAGACTAGACTGCACATGCACTTCTGGGAACCGAAATATGTGGGGGCATCCATCTTGTCCCCATCAATGCACTACAAGCCCAATCCCCAATGTTATCCTATGGGAGTGAGTGGGTCTGGTGCCACAAGCGCCAAGTCTGACTCCAAGTGGGTCTTTGGAGGGATGGAGAGGCCCTTGAGGGCCATGTAGGAATTGTGGCCTGGCTCCAGCCTGACATCTTGGAGGGATGGGGATATGAGGGGCAGGAATCATGACAATTAGCCATAAATTAGATTTCTCCCTAACACTCGCCCCCCCCCAGACTAAGGGACAGGAGGATTTAATACACTCCTTGATGGACCTCATACCTCTAGTTGGTTATAAACATCCTAGAGAGACCATCAGCATTTTGGTGGTGACTTTCTGCTCTGTGCTCAATGGTAAAATCAAACCCTTGCAGGCAGATTGAGCATTTTAGTAGTTTAGGGTTTTCCCCTTTCATTTGCATCATCCATCTCAAGGGTTGGTGGTCAGTCTGAATAACAAAAGTAGACCCATATAAGTATGGTCTAAACTTCTTCAGTGCCCACACAATAGCAAAACATTCACGTTATATTGTTGCCCACCTTGTCTCAGGATCCTTTAACTTCCTGCTGATGAAACAAATGGGATGTTCCCTACCTTTCCCATCCAGTTGCCTAAGCACTGCTCCTATACCTGCATTAGAAGCATCCGTTTGTACAATGAAGGGTTGGTGGTAGTCAGGAGCTCTTAGGACTGGAGCTTGACAAAGGGCTTTCTTCAGGCCTTCAAAGGCTTGAGTGCACTCGTCATTCCATCTGACCTTTTCAGGGAAGTCTGGAGAGGAGATCACATTCAAGGGAGAAGCTATGGCCCCATAGTTCTCTATGAAGTTCCTGTAGTACCCTGTGAGACCTAGGAAGGCTCTCACTTGGGTGTGAGTAGTAGGGGTGGCCCAGTTTTGTACAGCCTGTACTTTGCTAGGCAATGGCCTTATTTCACCCCCTCCTACCTCATATCCAAGGTAGACCACTTTGCTCTGAGCAATTTGACATTTACTTGCCTTGATGGTCTGATGGGCCTGTTCAAGAGCCTGCAAAACATATCCTAGGTGATCAATATGTTCTTTCCATGTAGGGCTGAACACTGCAATGTCATCCAAGTATGCCATGCAGAAGTCCTCCATCCCATTCAGAACTTGATTGACCATCCTCTGAAATGTAGCAGGTGCATTCTTTAGTCCAAAAGGCATTACCTTAAATTGGTAGAGGCCTGCTGGGGTGGAGAATTCAGTCTTCTCCTTGGCATGGTCTGTCAGGGCTACTTGCCAATAGTCTGACGTTAGGTCAAATGTGCTGAGGTACTTGGCTGCACCAAGTTTGTCCACCAGCTCATCTGTCCTAGGTAAAGGATGGGCATCAGTCTTTGTGACTGCATTTAGAGCTCTATAGTCCACGCAGAATCTCATTTCTTTGGATCCTTCCTTTGGTACAAGCACAACTGGGCTAGACCATGGGTTAGTAGAGGGCTCCATCACCCCGAGATCAAGCATCTTGTTGACCTCATTCCTTATATGGGTTCTTACATTGTCTGACATTCTGAACCCCCTGCTTTTCACAGGCAAACAGTCACCAGTGAGGATATCATGCTGGCCCCAAGGGGTCAAACCTGGTGACAGTGAGAACAGGCAGGAAAACTGATTTAACAGTAATTTGCACTCTTCCTGCTGGTCAGATGTTAGACTGGAAGAGAGATTAACTCCTTCCACTTTCTCATCTAAAGGTCAACCTCTGAGAAGGTCAGGCAGAGGTTCACTCTCCTCCTCCTCCTCTTGAGCTGAAGCTAGAAGTAAAGCTCCCATTTCAGGTCTAGAGACATAAGCCCTCAAACGGTTGGTGTGAAAGACTCTGGGAGCCTCCTTAGGATTGCCTAAATCCACCAGATAGTTCACCTCTCCAAGTTTATCCACAACTTTGAAGGGTCCTATCCATTTGTCCAGCAAGTCCCTCTGCCTTCTGGGTACCATAACAAGAACAAGATGGTCTTTAGTAAACCCAACCATGTTAGCCTTCTGGTCATGCCAATGTTTGACCAGAGCTTGACCAGCCCTCAAGTTATCACTTGCCTCTGCCATCATGTGTGACATTCTCCTCCAGAGGCCTATCACATAGTCAGTCACTCTGACTGGATTGGGGGAAGGAGCACTCTCCAACCCCTCCTTAATCAGGGCCAATGGACCTCTGACTGGATGGCCATAGAGAAGTTCAAAGGGACTGTAACCTACTCCCTCCTGAGGGACTTCTCTTTATGCAAAGAGAAGCCATGGCAGTAGAAGGTCCCACTTTCTTTTAAGGGGTTCTTCTAAAGTACCTATCATACTCTTCATAGTTCTGTTAAACCTCTCCACCAATCCATTGGTTTGTGGGTGGTAGGCAGTAGAGAACTTGTGCCAGCTCCTCTTTCTTAAGCCCAGCTTCTATTTCCAACTTGCGGCATTCAAAGGCCAATTTCATCCTTAATAACTCAAGTTCCACGGAATGGATGGGGTTTGGAAGAGAGGCAGCAGGAATGGTGGCATTCCCAGAAACAGATTCAGCAACAACCCCAGGGGAAGAGTCCTCATTGGTTGCACCCCCCCTTCACCATCAGCAGCTATCAGCTCAGCCCTAGACTTATCCACAAAGTGTAACTCCCTGGCTTCACAAGCACTCTGGAGAGCCTCTAAGCTCATCCTAGTCAATTTACCATTTGCAATAGACTCCATTGTTTGTAATGCAGTTATCTTGTACACAACTAAACCTTAATTTAACAAAGTACAGATATTTTGTAAGTGGCACGGTTATACACTGGTTCTTAAAACCATAAGCATCCCACCGCTGTCACCAGTGTAAAGACTGGAGGGGGTTGTCTGTACTTCTGCTCTCTATATGGTAGAGGAGAGACACAGAGGACCCCAGCCAAGATTCTCTATTATTGGTAACGTAGTCGAGCAATCAAGGCCTACCTTCTCAGGAGGTGATGCAGGTTGATTCTTAAGTACAGTGTAGTCCACAAGCCCCCACAAAGGAATGTCCACACACTGTATTAGTTACAACACAGTCTTTATATAATTAATATTCAAGGTTATGTACACTATCACAATAACTCACTTTGTACTCAGAAAATCTACAATGGTAAATATATACAGTTCTAAAGTGGTACCACAATTATTATCAGATCTCAATAAAGTGCATCAACTATACTCACTTAATAAAGGCAACTAACAATAGACATAGGAGGAAAGCAGTTGGTTAGAACAATTGTCAGAATACTGGCCTCTACAGTTAAACACAGTTCAGTGTGGAGATCCCCCGACCTGGGCAACCTGTAAAATAAATAGATATAATAAGCCCAGTCCATATATTGTTCTACAAGTCTTATTTCCTTCTATAATGTTTCTACCCCTCCAATACAGAGTTATTCGAAGAGGCATTGATGCATCCTTCTTGAGTGACTCCCTTTAAAGCAGGAGTCACGGATCGCCGAGTGGTGTCGAAGAAAGTGAACTTGGCGTCGACGGCGTCGATGGAAAGTTCGAGGGTGCCGAGACCAAAGCGTTGATCCAGGTGGTGCTTGTAGCCGAAGTCCTGCGAGGATGTGGTGTGCGGGGCACCTCGGCATTGTATAGTTCAGGACCGCAAAGAGTTTCTGAAGAACTGTGGCCCAACAAGGGCATCGAGTTGTCAACGTCTTTGTGGTCTTTGGCTGGCAAGAAACCCACCAGCGGATTCTCCTCGGTGCGTCGGCGTCCTCGACTTTCTCTGTGGGATAAAGTGGTCGACGGTGCGGACAAGGGAGTCCTTCGATTCAGTGGTTTTAGGCAAAGGAGTGGGCGGCTCCGGTCATCGGCGGCACAGCATCAATCGGTCCCCTCTTCTGGGCAACATGGCTTCAACGGGCCTCCAGTGGTTACAAAGATACTCTGAACCCTGGTCGACGGTGTCAATGTCCAGGTGCTTCACTTCCTTCTCCTCGGCGGTCCCCGTCTCCGGTCGGCAGCCTTTCGAGGGTCTGACTTCCAGGGAGCTTCGGCGAAGGTCGGCAGTGCTCGATGGTCCCTCGGAGCATGGGGAGAGGGCACCTAGCCAGGCTCTCTCTCGGATCAGTCCTCGACGAACTTGACAGCTTTTGGATCGGGTCGAAGCAAATGCAGAAGCAGTTCTTCTTCTTTTAGCTGGGCGTCGAGGATAAGCAGATCCAGTTACTTTTCAAGTGTTGACTCAGATTCTTAACAATTTCCAGTGGTGAGAGGTCCCCAGATATACTATTCTGCCTGTCATCCACACTGCTGGGTCACACTCAGCAGCCAATCATACAGAAGGGCATCCATGCAGTCAGTCAGCCAATCCGGCATACAGTGCATTCAGGCCATACTCCTCCCTCTCAGACTCTCACTACAAGAAATGTGTATTGGGACAAGTACCCAGCCATTCAACACTACACACTGCATTCATACCAGTTTTGGGCAGGGCTGTCTCAGTCTTTGTCTCTCATACCAGAAACCAGACATCCACAACAAGAAGTGCATATTGGTCACACACTCCATTCACCCAGGTCCCACCCACAGGGTGTACCCACAACATACAGTCACTGGGAAGGCTCCAGCCAGTCTGGCCCGGACTTCCCAACAACACCATATATGGAATTTCCACCCAACAGCCAGTCAGGGGGAAGGGACAGAGCCAGGGCTTCCCAGGACTTTGGGAAAACAAGGTAACAGGCAATAGAAAGGAAGAGGCCACAGGGGCCATCTTGTTTCTTATCATGAATCAACTGATTCCAATGGCAGGGCCTGGGTATCCCAAAATCGAGGATACTCAGAGCACCTGTCAAATTCAGCATGGAGCTGCCACCAGCCCGTACCCTGCTCTAGGGACACAGGGTTGCACCCCCACCCATGGGTGCAATAAGGGTATCCCATGGGTCTGTACACCAGAACAAAAACAGTAAGAGCTGCACTGCCAGGAGTCCCAGAGGGACTCCTGGGCAGAAAACAATACAGATCACAAATGAAAAAGGACTACAGGACAAGGACAGGGAGGCCCTGTCCCTCCAATGCATTTCCAACATCACACTCACCTCTCCCTTTCTTTTCAACCCTACCCAAACAACCCATTCCTCCATCCACCCAGCAAACTCAAATGAGGGCCCGACATTCCACATGCTACACTCAGCCTGCCCCAACCCACCCCACGGAATAGCCAATCACCATGTTAGTTCTTCTGCCCCACTTACTGGTATTTTAAGCTGCTATGCAGCGGCACAGAGTGATTTCAAGTTAACTGTGGACCCAGAATAATTGTCAAATGGTAATGAATATTTGTCCAGGGGTTCAAAGAGTAGGGCTAGATAAATATTCAAAAGAACCATGAAAAGGGAGAACCCTCCGTGCCTTCACAAGTGAAAACAAAATCAACCTACAGATTCGAAAAAGCTGGTTGCAGCGTGGAAGCATACTGAAAGATCAAGCATGACCTGAAGCGCTTAACAGCGTTCATCCGCTGTGATCATCAATGCGTTGATCTAGAATTCTAGAATCCTAAATGTGCAAATTTAGTTTAATGTTGCTGCTTAAAGCCTGACTGTGGTTAAAAGGTTGTGATGACCCACGAGAAAGGCTTTGTCATAGCACAACCACTGACTTCTGAATTTACATGGCAAGGATGGGTAGCTTAATGATGGGCATGGTGGTATCAAGGGTGCCTACATTAATTTGTTTACCCTGAACAGCATGTGATCCCGAGTTGCAGTGGCGCTGTTAGTCCCCATTTGTTATGGGTCCATAGGACTACATGGGTTTCTTTGGCGCTATTACCGCACCAGCGGTAATAGCGCTGAAAAGGGGTGGAAAGCTGCAGATTTACTTGCAGCTCTTTCCGCCCAAACTCGGGATTACCGCCACATTTTTGCTGCTCGCCCCAATCCCTGATGAGATCCTATGAGTGATAGATATTGTAATTTGTCTTCTCCGCAGTGGTGTGCTTGCCATTTTATTTCTGCATGTATAGCTTGTTTCATGTTTGGGATTAAGATTCGGGCAAAATGCAGTATTGATATAACTTGTAGATGACCTGTAATTGGTATTATCACCAAAGTACCTGATCTACGTGGTTAAAGAAAATGTGTCATTTAGAACCGTATTGGAAAATATTTGAGTGCGTTGTCTTAAAGTGTCCAGAAGTCTTGTGAGGGTTGCATGATAGAACATTATATTGCATAATCGTGGATGAGAATTTAGAGCCTGGTGACTACTTCTGGAGTGAAGATATGTCAGCATTAGTGGTGTAGATGACCTCTGGGGTGTGAGCTTTAAAGCGAGTGGGGCCATGAACAAAATGAGAAAAAACAATGGAGATGAGGGGGGTGTACCTGCTTTCTCCATGGCATAAACCTGTGGGCCTAACCACAGGTTCCAATCCCTGAGGCTAGTGAAAGTAAGGAAAGAAAAAGTCAGTGGTGCAAGGAGGTATAGCCATGACTTCAAACATAGGAATGCAGGGCCTGGATGTGCATAGCAGGTCAGTCATCCAGAGTTTGTGGCAGCAGAGCAAGTAATTGCAATGTGACATATGATCTGAGTGGTGCTTTGATGACTCAGGGAGTTTTTTCAAATAGCAGCTGAAACCTAGAGCTAGGCTGGTCATGCCATAGTTGTTTATAGTCACCTGGGTCTGAGTTAGCAATGGTGGAGCTGCTGGGTGAATGAGTCTGTTATAGGCAGCCGAACTCTAGTGGTGGAGGTGTGAAGCCGAGTATCTTGGATCTCAGCGTGCCATTTAACTGCTGAGCAAGTGTTAAGCATTTTACAGTTTTGCAGTGAGAAATTTAATCTGGCAGAGTAGCAAGTGATCCTAAACTGACAGACAAATAAAACACAAATGAAAAAAAGTTGTTGATTAAAAGTAAGCCTGAGAAATAAAAAGGTTGGTTTTGCGACTTCTGGCCGTGGACGTGTGAGGAAATCTGATGGGGCTGTGGAGTTTGGTGCTAGCCCCACTCCCGCCAGAGTCACCTATAACCCCTCAAAGTCAGTATGGGAGTTATATGAAACCACAGTGAATCTGCAAACTGAGATTGGAGACACTAGAGCCTCAATCTAGGGAAACATTGGCCAGGCACTACATCAACCAGAATCGTTTATGGAGGCATGGTATACGATGGCTACCTTGCAGATACCTATTCGAGATGATGTGGCATCCTTCACCACCTACCTTGAGCAGCAGCGAGACTGGAGGCCACCTTCTGGGCGCTCCCCTCAATGGTTCCCACTATTTGGGGGTCTCTCAGGCTCCTACATGGAAAAATGCCTCCGGCGGGTGCTGGGGCTGCCGGTAGGCATCTTCGCTAGCAGGGGTCGTCTGTTTTAGAACAAATGCGGCAGGTGGCACAGGCAGGTGATTAAACATTCCTCCCTGCGCACTACGTCCTCCATTGTGCCCCATGCTGGAGCACTGCAATTCCCTGGCTCTGGGAACAAACAAGCTGATAGCCGCATATCTCAGTGACTGATGCCCTTTTGGAACGAGAGTGGATACTGCGTATGAATGGGGCATAATCAGGAAAGCCACTATCCCCAAGAAGGATTGTGTTTGCTTCACTTACACCCCCTCCTAGATGGTTAAAAGAGTGGAATGAAAAGCAGGCTCAAAAGTGGTTAGCACTCTGGACTTTTGCCATCCCTGCTGGATATTAACTGGGGTTCTCCGCCTGATTAGAACATGAGCTGTAGGCTTAGTGCAATCAGCAGTTTCATTGATTTGGCAGTCACACTAACACTATGACCCTGGTGCTATGAATAACCGAACATCCGATTGGATGCGCTTACCTCTACAATTTACATACAGTAGCACAGAGGGGACATTCTACATTGGGCATTGGCAGCCCTGGCCTCTCTTACTCGCCTTTTGCTCAGTAGACACTGCTGGATGCTCCCTACATTTTCCGCTCCAGCTATGGTCCCTGGCTGTCATAAAGGACCAGTCGATGCCTACTGTGTGCAGCCAGAGACATCAGCACACTCCAGGGTGCCACAGAACATCCCCTCATAAACAGTTGACCCATATGCAGTGCTAACATGACCTGGGTGACAACGCGCCCCATGCCCCCCCCCCCACCAGGTACTACGCAAGACATTGGGTAAGTGTTGGCAATAAAAGGCCATGGGATTTTATTGCACAGTTATGGTCATAACAAACATAATCATAATTACAGTAACCATAATATGCTGTACCTTTGGGCATCGGGTCCCAAGGTTACCCCCTCTGTCCCGTGCCGCCATTCTTGTCCCACGACAGTGTGGTCACCGTACAGTGTCCTGTTTTCTTTCTCTTTCTTCTCGTCCTTTTTATAGGGTGGGAGGTTTCTGGGAAAAAGAAGAGACTCTGAGTGCACAGAGTACTCTTTGGTTTGGGTCCACGCACAGGGTCCACAAGCTGATTCTGTTTTCTGCTGTCAAAGCAGCTCCTTATATAGGACCCCGGGGCTGTCCCCTGGGTCTTCTCTGTGGTGGGGGCTGTGGTGCCAGCCCCCTGGCCTGCTGATGCCGACAACAAATTGCACCTTATGGTGCCTAAGACTTGTTCCCCCGCCTACTTCCTGTCTTTGGGGGCCCTGGTGCTTTGCCCTTACCTCTGTGTTTCCTGGTTCGCGACTCTGCATCGCCTTTGTAGGTTGGTGGGGGAGAGGGGGAGCACTGGCCCATTTGTTGGGCTGCTGCTCCCCTTCTCCGCTGCCTGGCTGCCATGGAGCACAGGCTACCAGGCCTCTCCTGGTGCCTGTGGCGTTGCCCATAACCAGTGAACCCATATGCAGTCAGAGTGGTAATATGACCTGGGTGACAATGCGCCCCATGCTCCCCGCCCCAGGTAGTACGCAAGACACTGGGTAAGTGTTGGCAATAAAAGGCTGTGGTATTTTATTGTACAGTTATGGTCATAACAAGCATAATCATAATTACAGTAACCATAATATGCTGTACTTTTGGGCATCGGGTCCCGAGGTTACCCCCTCAGCCCTTGCCGCCACGACTTGGATGGGTTACCGCCTGTCCTGGTTTCCCCAAAAGTTGTTTCTCGTTTTTCCCCTAGCTGAATTGTCTGTTCCCAATAGTTTGGGCTAGTCCCTTGACCGTGCCCGGTACTGTCCCCTGTAAGGGTTTTGTCATTACCTGGTCTTATCCTTAAAGGGGTGCGTTAATGCTGCAAAACCGTTCTCCCGCTATTTGCCCACATATTGCTGGCTTGTAGTTATGTGTGGCCCAACATCTTGTGTTGGCCTCTTATTTTCCCTTGTACGGCTGTCTAAGTTTGTTTCTTTTTAGTAAAACAATCAAAACCAGATTGTTTAAGAAAATTCGACCTTGGCTACCCCTTTGGTGGGATGGTTCCCGTACTGACTGCTCAGTGTCTTAAATGGTTCTAGGCCCCCTTCTATTTCATCTACTTGATGTAGTGCTTACGTATAGCCCTGCTTGGAGGGACCTTCTGCCCGTCTGCTGTGGTGTTGGTTTTCTACCCTGTATTTGCTGCAGGGTTGGTTTCGCTTTATTACTTCGGTTGCCTTGTGCTAGTGTTTGCACCTGTTCCTGGGGAGCCTCCTGCGCTGCCCATGCTTATCAGTATTGCTCATATTTCCAAACCGTTTCGGTTATCATGTTATTAGCTGCTTTCTGGCCCCGGCCCGTGCAGCGTTGGCCTATTTGTCTATTTCAACCCTTATTGGTTTTTATGCTTTTAAATGTTTTGTGCCCCGCCCCTTTGTGGCGTTGACCTGACTTCTTGTGCTGCGTGGTGTGGAGTGGACTGCGAACCAAAATTGGGAGCCCTGGAAGTAATTGTTCAAAATGGGCCCTGGTACATATTTCCCGCAAATCAAAAAACATTTTTCTTATAAAAGTGAGTTACCTCCCCCTTGTGACCCGAGGTGCAGTAACCTGTTGTAAAATTTCCGGGTTTCCTATGGGATGGTCCACCCCTGTTTTTCTATTTGCTTGTTACATTTTTAGCACCTGCATTCAGGTTCAGTGTTAAATAGTAGCTCCCTGGCCCAGGCCCTCGGACGTTGGCCTGTTATATAGTGCTGTGTGGTGCTTTTCTCCACTGCTTATTAATTTGTCGAACCCGTTTTCAGGTTCCGTGCTACCTGTAGCTCTCTGGCCCCAGCCCTCGGTCGTTGGCCTGTTATATTGTGCTGTGAGGTGTTTATTCCCCACTGCTTATTATTTTTGTAGAATCTGTTTTCAGATTCAGAGCAACTTGTAGTTGAAGAGTGGCCTTCCTCAGGTTCAGACATTGGAGCACTAAGCCTATCCGTTCGCATATTTCTTCCCAGACAGTTTTTGTCTTCACACAAATCCACAGTAAGTGACTTAGAGTACCCAGTGCCTGATTACACTTCCAGCATTTGTCATTATTTAAGAGTCCTCTTTTAAACATTCTGGCTGGCGACCAATATGATCTAAAAAGCAGTCTTTTTTGCAAGGCTCTAAGTCCACAGTCCATGTTCGAAAACCAGACATTGATGCAACATCTCTGCCAGCATTCAGGACTAACTTCCTCATCGAGTTCCACGGCCCAGACAGCTGCAGGTTTCAGGGCCTCCCTTCCTTTTGGATGCGAGGATATTATACCGAGTGGCAGCCAGATAATTTACTTGGGCACGAAGTTCCATTGTAAGCCAGGCTGCACTTTGCCCAAATTCCTCAGGCCTAAATTCGAGTTTGGCAGAAATTAAGCTTCTCAGTAGTCTATATTTGGCATAGCTGCAATTTAGCAGCTCAAAACGCCTTTTTAATTGAGTTAATGGGACTCATGATCCGTTCTCCAGGAGGTCTTTCATATATCAGATACCACTTAGGTATCAGGATGCCCAGAATATCACTTTCCCTTGTCTGGTTATGGATGGATTCCGCCAGATTGATGTTTCCGGATGGATGAAAGGGTCACACTCCAGGCACCTGGATAAGGATTGCCAACATTCACGTAAAAAGGTAGTAAGTGGGCTCAACTGCTGGCTTCCATTTGATGCTGTCGATGAGGCACATGGTTCCAGCTGGAAGACACGGTTGGATTCTAGCTCAACTCATCTATTCGGGTCAGCCTCCATTATACAGGTCAAATGCCTTATTGAGAATGCTAAGTGGTACTCTGGCAAATTCATACCCCCCTGGTTTAAAGGCAAGTACATGTTTTCTAAGGCAATCCTGGGTTTACTTTACCCCATAATGAGAGCCTTAGAAGCGAGCAATGAACAACGTCTGCTCTCAGCTTTGGCAACAGGCAATCGAAATTAATTCATGGCAGTGTTTTTATCTCAGGGCTGATCCAAATTCCAAGGTATTTAATCCTATCTGCACACCATGTAAAATCCATGTTATCGAACATGTGACGCATGCACTGCCTTGAGACAGGAAGGATCTCCGATTTACTCCAGTTATCCTTGTATCAGAGATGACAGAGAATATCCAAATGTCTTCCATTAGGTAGGACATGCCCAGTTCGGGATCCTGCATGACCACCAATAGGTCATCCGCATAAAGTCAGAGTTTTCCGGAAAAGCCAATGTTTCCAACGCCACCTATGTGTTCATTTGCCCTGAGCATTATTGCCAGAGGTTGCATCACAAGGATGAACAATAATGGAGAGAGCGGGCAACCTTGCCTCGTCCCTCTACCCAACTCAAACGCCTTCAAGACTAGACCATTTGTGAGTACACTCGTAGTTGGACTTGCATACAGAAGACCCACCCAACCCAAAAAGTTAGGCCCAAATCCCATCATCCTCAAATGTTCAAACATGTAGACCCATTCAATCCTATCGAAGGCCTTCTCTACATCGAGTGAGATTGCTGCCACTGGAGTATCCAATTTGCTCCCTTCTTTGATGGTTAAAAGTAATTTTCGCAAATGTCTGCCACAGCTCTTCCACTGACGAAGCCAACTTGATTTTCATGTATAAGCTTATATACAACCCTCTCCAGTCTTCTTGTTAATATCTTGGCTAACAGTTTGCAATCCGTATTTATCAGACTAATGGGTCTGTAGCTTCCACATCTCGTTGGAGATTTGTCCTTTTTAAGTAACACGGTCACTAGTGCATGCCTTGTGGTAGTGGGCAGCAGTCTTTTCTCAAATCATGTGGTGAACAAATCGCGTAGAATTTCAAGAGCACTTTCCGGCAATATCAGATAGAATTTTGTGGGGAGACCATCTGTTCCATTTGATTTGTTGGTTCGTAGACCCAGGATTGCGTTTTGGATTTCTTACACAGTGATAGCAGCCTCCTACGATGCTGTGAATTCCTCTGGTAATCTAGGAACTTGAATTTGGCTAAAAAAAAGAGACAATAGACACTGACACATTGTTTGATTCTGATTCATATAAATGCTCATAGAATTCTTTGAATCTGTTGTTAATATCCTTGTGCCCTAACAGCAGGTTGTCAGTATTATCTCTCACTGCCGCAATCATCGTCCCACTCGCTGCCATTTTTAATCTGTATGCTAACAGCCTCCCGGCCTTCTCTCCATTCTCAAAGTAATTGATCTTATTGCGGAACAGTGTGTATTCTATTATTTATCAGAAATTATCTTTTTCAATTCAAATGTCTTCTTCCTCAGTTCTACATGTAGTGCCTGGTCATTACTGTTGGCATAGCATCGCTCAAGATGTTTTGCTTTCCTTGTGAGCCATTTCATCTCCTTTTCTTTATCTCTCCGGTATCGACCAGTGTTTGCCATCAAGTATCCTCGCGCATAACACTTCAGGGCTTCCCAGACAGAGAAGATAGAAACATCATCTGTTTTATTTATTTCAATGAAGTTATCAATTTATTTTGCAATCTCCTCTTTCAGTTGATAATTTTGTATTAGATAGGTATTCATTCGCCACAAAAAGATTTTAGTCAAAGTTTAGTGCAATGCCAGGCGCATTGACACTGGTGCATGATCAGTGATCCTGACGACTCCGATATCTGTATCATAGCAACTCGGCGTCACACATCCAGAGGTTAGGAAGAAATCAATTCTAGAATAGATATCGTGACTCGTGGAATGAAAACTATAATCTCTATCTGTTGGATGCTCCAATCGCCATATGTCCGACAAATGAAATTCCTCAACCAAGTTGTCCAATGACAGACGACTCTGCCTTGGCAGTCTACTTCTTGCCCCATTCGAGCAGTCCAGCCTTGGATCCATCACAAAATTAAAATCACCCCCCAGAATGACAGAGTCCACTTGGCTGCTTTGGATGTGTTGTGCCACTTTATGAAAAAAATTAGAGTCTATGACGGTAGGAGCAAAGATGCAGCAAAGCAGTGTTATAGTATCCTGGATTTTTACCTTCACAGATATTATCCTACCCTCTGTATCTTATTATTTAAAGAGGCAGTTTTCTCTTGAACAGTATGGAGACTCCCCTTTTACTTTCTGCGAATGTGGAAAAGTATGTTTTCCCCACCCACCCCCCCCCCGTCTGAGTTTACCAACTTCTGTATCATAAAGGTGGGTTTCTTCGAGCATGGCTATGTCACAGGACATTGTTTTCAAATACGACAACACCTTTGTACATTTATCAGGGTTGTTTAACCCATTAACATTCCATGAGATTAGCTTCAAGTGGTCACCTTTTGTAGAGTCCAAAGAATGCATGTTTACAAATATAATTAGAAAACAACAAAAAACATAAAGGAAAAAAAAAGCAATAATAAACAGCCCCAAACCCAGCAAGGGTAAGGGGGAACAGGAAAAACCTGTTATCAGACCAAGGTGGATAGATCACCTGGGAGCAGAGCAACAGGATAAACAATAATAGCAGGAAGAGTATTATTAGAAGCATTTAAAACATGTCCCCCTCACCCCATTGAGAATGCTAAGTACTCCAATCCTACTCTACACCCAGACCCTTCTGTACAACCAGACCTGTTACAGGCTCGTCCTGCTCCCCCCGATACCAGTGCATATCCATCTCCCACACGACACCTCAGGCACGTGGCACTCGGACACAAATAATACACATGAGACCAGAAGTAGAGAGGAATGGGCTGTAATGCAAACACACACCAGTGCATGGGAGGGTGCTCACTGCTCTACCCCTCCCAGGCCTGGCCCATCCTTATGTACAAATGGGGTAGCTAAACCCATTCTCCACACATGACATAGCATCTATAATGCACCTATGATAAAAAAAACATGTTGATTTCAGAGAACAGGAGGAACAGGAGGAAAAAAGTAAATTTCACAACTGCAGGCTGTTTCTGTGAGGCCGCCTCTGGCAGCCCTAGGATTTGAGCCAGCAGCATCGTTGATGTGCACATTCTCAGGAGGGGCTTGTCCTTAGGCATCACAATCCCACAGCTCAGCTGTGCTCTGCTCTGCAACATCACTTGGCATGGTTGTTCAGCTATTAGGCCAGTCTCTTAGGGAAGTCTGTAGGCCAGTCCCATTGCATCTGATGTAGCTCAAAGAAACCAAAAGAAAGTGCAGTCTTAGAAATGCTAAGAAGACCTTCCTGTACACTTGAATCCTTCTGTACATGCAAACCACCCTGCACACTAAGACCCTTCTGTGCATCCAGCCCTCCCAGTAAACTCTGATGCTTCCTCACACCGGCCTTCCTGTACAGTCAAATACTTCTGTACCCAGAATGCCCTGTTTACCCAGACTTAGGTCCTTACATAGCTCTTCACTGACATGCTTTGGGTGGGTGTCACCCGCATTGTAAACGGTTCAATCACTCACCAAGACCCTTATCGCCAATATAATTCAATGGGCTCTCACCCGCTTGACCCAGCCATGGGCCTATATGTGTGATAATATTGGGAGGAATGTCTTTCTGTACAAAGAACTCCCCATCTACCCAAACCTTAACATGCACGCATACCCTTTTCTACACCCTGACCTCCAAGTATCCTTTAATCCTTCGTCACACCCAGACCTTCCTGCACACTTTTGTATAAAGATCATCCAGTATGCTCAGGGCCTTCTGTACATGCAGATCTTCCTATACACTCTGATCCTGTCAAACCTAAAAGACACTTTTGTGCACCCAAATCTTCCCATACGTTAAAACTATTTGGTACACAGACCTTGCTCTACTCTCAAACCATTATGTACAGGGGTTTCTGTGCATGCAGTCCCTTCTTAGCACCAAACATTACACTTGAGCCTCCTCCATCCATGTTCCCATAGCCCATTACCTGCAGAGGTGCCAGCGCTATCCCAGGCCGCAGCCTAGCGGTTTCTAGGCAGGATCTGCAGTAGTGGTAAATGGAAAGGGTTAAAGGAAGGAGTGCAGCAGCTTGGACTGTAGAAATTGATCACATATGCTACCAGAACCGCGTCACACATGCCACGGGTACCTCCTTCCTGTCCCCTTCCTCCCGTGCCCCTATCACAAGCGTTCTTACAGGCGGCAGGAGCCATGTCTCAGGAGGATAGCTCAGGTACAACGCGCTCGCCTTGGAAGCAAGACGACGTGAAGCAACACAGGTTTGTAAATAAACAATTACAATTACAATGTGCAGAGTGTGCTCAGAACTTCAGGCTGATCTTCATTCCGCCAGATAGGGGGAAAATAGGGGGAACACCGCATACTCATAATTCACCCTTCATGCACGCACACAAACACTTCCATCATGAACATGAAAACACCCTCGCTCGCATGCACCTGCACATACAAAAAAAGCTATTTTATTTCTTACCTGCTGCCGGCGAAGGACTCCTCAGCAAGGCAAGCATCTGACTCCCTGGGCTGCACCACGCTGATAGGAACCAGGAAGCTGGAGCTCTCCAGGCCCTGGTTCCTGTCATGCGCAAAGTGTTGCCTACATTAGAAATAAACTTTCCTGTTGCACAGCGCGAATGGATCTTTAATCCTGTGATGCAACAAAACATTTCTTTCTGAAAGAAATCCTCTCTTTCAGAAGTCGAGTTCTGGCTTCTGAAATAAAATATTTCTTTCAGAAGCTTTTGGAGGCTGGTCCCTACAACAGGACATAGCGTGGCGGTGCCGCCCGTACCGGGTGAGCTGCAGTTGTCCCTGCAACACCAGGGTTGGAGAATTTGATGCAGTCATCAATTCATTTCCCAAAACACATAATGGCTCTCTAAAAAAAACTTTAAAATCTCTCTAACCAGGGCCCTGGAAAATCTTGAATACATTGTTGAATTCCAGCAAATGAATACAATTGACGTCTGAAGCTAACATCTGTTTTACTCTTAAAAACTGTTAAACACTCACTAGAGTGTCCTTACCATACAACAGCACTCTTAAAGCTGGACATGAAAATCTTAGCATAGCTCCTAGCTCAGGGTCTTAATCCAATCATTTCTGCCTTGCTTCAGCCACCCAGATTGGCTTTATCTCACACGGTCAAACTTCTGACAACATTGGAAGAGTGCTTGGTGTCACAGCATAAGCTTGAAGGGATTTATTTATTTTACATTAATATAGCTCACAAGCAGCCCAAGCGCATCGTGGCGCTGTTTCAAGAAGGCTTACTTGGTTGCATGAAAAACACAGTGGGGAGGGAAAAACAAGGGAGACAAAATAGAACCGCCTGACTGTGGTTCAGGTCACAGTGAACCTGACAGCACTGAGGTAACATAAAAAGTAATGATAATGGTGTGAGGGAATGGGTGACAATGTTACAGAGAGCAGGATGGGGCGGGTCCATAGAGGAAGAAATAGGTCTAATGATTGATGTCGGATAGAATGGATTAGTTAAAGAGAATAGTTTTCCAAAAGGACAAATGTGAGGTCTCTGCCCTGAGGTAGTTTGGTAAGGCATTCCATAGTTTAAGAACAATGTGGGAAACTGGTGCCGCCTGCTTTTGCCCTTTTTACAGTGGGAATGTGCAGCTGGTTGGCGTGATGAACTCTCTTAGGTCTGGAAGAAGTGGCTCTAACAATTTTCTGAGACAGGTAAGTGGGGGCTGTGAGCGCCAGCCACTTATGAGTGATGGCTAGAGTCTTGAAAGTAATCAGTTCTTTGACAGGAAGCCAATGGTCCGAGCACCTGGCCTGTGAAATGTGGTTGCTTATAGGGATGTTTAATGAGGCTCTAAGCGCATTATTTTGAATGACTTGAAGTTTATCCACATTTTTAGCCTAAGTGCCCACTAGAAGGACATTACAATAGTCTAATCTGGCCCCAATGGTGGCACTAGCAATTGAGAGGCATTTCCGGTTGGACAGGGTTTAACTGCGATTATTAGTTTGGTTGTGATACGCAGAGAATTTGTTCGCACTCACCTGGTGTGACATGGAGAGCATGGAGTCTAGGTACACCCCTAAGGTCTATACTGATGGTGAGGCTGAAATAATTAAAGTCACAATATCGTTTACTGTGTTTGCTGAGAGTTTCTTTAGGTCCAACTATGAGAATCTCAGTTTTGTCTCCATTGGGACAAAGCCCTTTGGCTGCCATCCATGCTTGCATGGTGGTGGAAATCATGTGGAGAGACTTGGCGTCTTGATTGTAGGAGCCCGTGAGAGGTCTGAGGACCTGAGTGTTGTCGGCATAGTTTGTTTATGCTATGCCGAAGATGTCCAGATTGTCAAAAAGAGCCTTAGTGAATAGATTGTACAGCTTCACCTCACTGATGAGGCCCAACAAGGCTGAAACACATGTATGGGGTTGCTGTTGGTACTCTTGTTCAGAAAGGAATTGCCATAGCATTTTGGTGCTGGACTGCCCATGTGGGCGGGACAAAGACTGATATGAAAATGGATATTTCCCATCTGTGAAAGGTACAGTGAGCAAAAAGCAGATGGCTGCGAACTCTCAAATTGGTTAATACCCACTGAACAGGTTATCATGCCGTGTCCTTTCGAGAGAGGGGTGCCTGCTACCTTTTTGTATTAGTGAATAGATTGTTTAGGGTGGGTACCGTGCAGGAGCCCTGAGGGACACTGCAGTGGATAATTGCTGGTGCTGCACAAGCCTGGTTGGAGAAGACCTTCATGGCTCTCCCTTCCAGGAAGGAAATAATCCAAGTAGTGGCTGCTGAGGAGAATTGAGCTGCATTGGTGAGGTGTCTACTAAAAGTCTTTTGATCCACAAGATCAAACCCAGCAGAGAGATCCAGGAGGAGGAGGAGCGCTGATTTGCCTTCGTCCATCATTTCCAAAATTTGATTTTTAAGGTCAAGAAGGGCAGATTCTATACCGTGACCTTGGCGGAAGCCTGACTGCCTCTTCCAAAGGATGTGGTTGGACTCGAGGAAGTGCTAGATTTGATTGTACGCCGCCTTGTCAAGGATTTTAAGGCGGAATGGGACCGTTGTAATAGGTCGGTAGTTCTTTGGTGAGGTTGGATCTAGTGAAGTTTTTTTTAGGAGGGGGCATAACCAAGTTTCTTCGAGACAGGGTGGGACAAGGCCGGATGAGAAAGAAGCATTAATGAAGGCTGTCAAAAAATATGCAAGGGAGTCATCGTATTCTTTAAGGATATTGGCTGGACAGTTGTCACCTTTGCAGATGGACAGTTTTAGGTGTTTGAGGAGGAGGTCTAACACTTCAGTTTCAGTAACATCTCTGAAGGAGAAGAGGCATTTTTTATGGATAGTGGTGTTATTGGTGGGTGACAGAGGTTTGTCAGACTTGGCCAGGGCTTCATGGTGAGCTTGTATTTTGTTCTGCAGAAGGTCTATTTTTTTTTAAGCACGGCTGTTTGAATACTAGAACACCACGCTTCATCTTTAACAACGTCATTAGAACTCTTGGTGGAAGTGACTAAGTCTCAGAATATGGCAAATATTTCCTTTGAATGGGACTTGGCATTTGATGTTCTAGTGTTGAATGAGTTAGCCTTAGCTTGGATAATAGCTTTTTTATAGTGGCCAGACATCTTTTTGATTTCATCCTTCGATACATCACTGGGATTAGTTTGCCATTTGGTCAATGCATTACGAGTTCAGCTGTGTACCAGGAATTAACATGCATAGATTTTTGGGCTTTTTTTGCTTCTAATGGGGCGATGAAATCAATAGCTAGTTTAAGGGTGTCGTTGTATAGAGCTGGTAGCAAGGCCGGGTGATTGGAAAAAGGGGGCTTAAAGTCAGGGGCTTCAAGAAATGGTAAGAGGTTTCCTTTGGAGAGTTTTTGTGCACTTCTAGCCAATGCTGGTGGTGAGGATGCAAGTGTTTTAGTGGTGGCAGTTCTAGGGATGGTGAATTGAATGAGGTAGTGGTCCATCCAAGGGTAGGGAGTGTTGGATGTTATAGTAACGGAGCAGTTGTGGTCAGCCACCGAGTCTACGGTACGACTTTTGCAGTGGGTGGGGTTGGCGATTCTTTGCATGAGCCCAATTCCTTGAGTTCTTTAGCAAGTGCTTTAGCTGCTTGGTCTTTAGGGTCATTGAGGCCCAGGTTAAAGTCGCCAAGTAGAATGCTTTGGTGGAAGTCTTAAAGTTATCCCCAAGGCGGTGGAGTAAATTACCCTGAAAGTCTGAGACCAGGCCTGGGGGCCGGTAGACAATATGGATGGTGATAGTGCAGTTAGGGGAAATGGCTAATTTAGCGGATATGGTATCAGTGTTGCCTTTCAGTGGGGAGCTGACAATTCTGAGGGATAGAGCTTCTTTGATTTTAATAGCTACTCTGCCACCTTGTGTATGCTGTCTTTCTTGTCGGTGTATGGTGTAGCCAGGTGGGAGAGCTAGTGAGATTGCAGGACCCCCTGCTTCGTGAAGCCAGGATTCAGTAATGGATAAGAAGACGAGGTTGAGGTCCAGATTGGAGAGGAGGTCACAGATGTCAGTGGCATGGGCAGGGAAAGAACATGCATTTATGAGAGCGCATTTTAGGGGTCGGAGGGGGGTTCTGTTCTTTGATAGAGGAGAGATAGTGGATGCAGTGGGCAGAGGGTAAGGGACTCCCAATGGTTCTGGCGTAGTTGAGCGGTTCGAGGAGAGAGATGCGAGAACCCAAGGGGTGACCTGAGAGTTGTTGGGGAATTTATCAACCCAATGGGGAGTATTTTGGTAGCGACTTTGGAGGAGGTTGCAGGCATGGGGAATTTGTAGTCTGTGCGCATAGATAGATAAAGAAATGGTGAATGTGAGCCCAGCATAAGGTTCCTCAGAGCCGTAGACCTGGGGCAACTTTGGTATTGTATAGGATTAGTACGGGCCCTTAGCCTGTGAAGTCTAATCGCAATGTAGGCCGGAAGGCTGGTTGTGGTAGCGGCTTGCAAGGTAGAAACAGCATTTTTAGTAGGGGTGAAGGTAAGAAGGGGGTTGGTGGATGTCATTAGAATTGGGGGGAGAGGTGGCCATTTCAAGCCAGGGAGGGTGTGGCGAGCAGGTTTGGTGAGTATCTGTGTGCTGCAGATGAGCAATGGAGGTGTGCTTAAGCGAGGCAGGCTGCTCAGGTATGGCAGTAGGCCTGCATGTGGGGAAGTTCCTATGATGAAAACAGTATGGCAGTGAGTGCAGAAGAGGGCAGGGATGCTCTGCTGTGTCGCCGATGAGTTGTGGGGGGCTAGCATCATGCAGATGAGAAAAAATGGCAGCGATGCCGTTAAGAACAGTGTGCTCGGCAACAGCAGTAAGCAAACAGATGGCTAAGCTATGACATTATACATTTGTGAATTGGCAGAGATACTTAAATAAGTAGGCTGCTCGGGATTGGGGATAGTTCAGCAGAATGCTAAGTTGTGTCATTGTACATATTATGCAGAGGCAGCTGTACTATGTAAGGCGCAAGAGGCACTATGCATACATGCATACAAATATAACAACCCAAGCTATGTTAGCACGGGTGGTTTCTTGTCCAAGGTGTGGTTGATGCAGGCTATTGTGGAGCAGACTTTGCAGCAACTGTGCGACAGAGAGAGAAGGTGGCTGCAGCAGCAAGCAGGCAGTCAGAGGCACGAAGGGCCTTAACAGGCCAGTGACAACTACTGCAAAAAGTACCTTGGTGATGGATGGTGCCGAGTAGACCTAGGTGAGACAGATCAGATTTGACCAGAGGATTGGATTTTGTGGGCCGTGAGCATCACAGGCATTTTGCTAGCTGGTGCAGCTCAGTAGTGAGAGCGAATTGGGGCCATATGACCCGGGAAGCCAATGACTACAAAAGGCAGCACGAGAAGGGTCACAGTCAGAGGAAGGGAACAAGTGTGGAGCGGGAATAGAGGATTGGAACGTTACGTTACCCCATTCTTCCTGGCTCCAACTTGACTCCTGGCTTGAGGGGCCGGGTTTCGCCTGCCGAATATCCCTGATTGGGGGATAATGTGTTGGGCCACCAATCAGCTACGGTGGACAATTTCCTAGGTCTGCAGGTGAGAAATAACTGTAGTGGCCATCTTGGAATAGTTAACTCTTGCGGTTAACTTTAAAACAATGTTACAAGTTTCGCTGAGTAAGATGCATTCGCACAATTGTGCGCGATGCAATATTGAAAACACAAGTATTATGAAGCCGAGCTAGGAACTCGAGGCAAATTTGAAGAATAGGCAGATCATGTGGAATGAAGCAATAAGAGCCCACAGGCTTACCTCCAGCTGATGCTAGAGCACTGGATACTGAGAAGGTATTCAACAATCCCAATTGGCAATATCTAAGTGATGTCCTTAATAATTTGTGGTTTGGCCCTGTTTTGCCCCGATCAATATTGGCAAGTTTTAAACATACAGCAGCTTCTACTGGGGTGAACAGGTTTTTTCCATCCCTCTTATCTCCATTATTATTGTCATTAACTTTCAAACTATTTACAAAAAATCAGGAACAATTGCAACATATTGAGTGAGCTTTGCGACCCTCAGCACACCATAAACTGCTGCTTTTTTTTTTAGGTGATGTGATGTTTATGATCAGGGATTCCAGGTACACGCTGAAGGTTTTCGTTGCCAAATTCAAATCATTCCAAACTGTCTCTGGATTCAAAATGAAACATATAAACTATCCAGGGAAGCTTTATCACCGCCAGTGCTGTATAAAATTAACCCCACAAAAATGGTGCAGATGAGATCTTTTTAAAACTACATTAGTGTATCATAACTTAAACACCTAATGTGGGTGTACTAATACCACACCATAGCCTAGTGTTATTTCTGATTGTATAGGTAAATGAAGTCACAGTAACACACAGACATACGTTGTCATAAAAACAGTCTGGCAAATGCCAACTAATGATATATTTTCTTTTTTTTATTATTTTAGCTGAAACTAGTCAACTTTACAATTTTCATGCAATTCTAATAAAAAATAAAAGGAACAAAACAAAAAGAAACCAAAATAATCATACAATTCAACATTAAAAATTATACATAATATTACACTTATTATCAGATTTTCATTAGACTAAAAGTTTATACAGCACCACAATTCTTCCATATGGGTATTTAGCTCTGGTATATTTTTTAAGAATCGAATAGTGCCAATTCTCAAAGGTAAAGATAGCCCAGACATAATCATTAACCACAGAGTGTCCATAGTTACATCGCTAAGCTCTTTCAGTGGAGATTTTAAGTATGGTAGTATTTCATTGCATAAAGCTTGGCTTTCTACAAATAAATGTCTTAGAGTTTCCACTTGTCTTTTGTTTTTACATACTCTGCTGAATTTTTCTTGTAATGGAATGATTTTACGTTTTGCACGGACCTCTTGTGCTGGCCATAGATTTAGTCTTATTCTTAAGAAGTATGATCTGTGTCGCATGGATGAAGATTTAATCATATAGGATTCTGGTAAACTGTATTTCTTAAGTATAAAGAAGTTGCCATCAAAGGGCCTCATTACGAGTCCGGCGGTAACCGAGGCGGTAAAACCACCTGGTTACCGCTGGACTTCTATTACCATTCCGCCTCTGTGATTCCCGGAATTACCGGGGCATTACAACCCCGGTTTTCCGGGAATCACGGAGGCGGAATGGTGTTAATCCCCATTCCCATTGGGACCTATGGGACTCAACTGGAATGGGGATCATGGAAACACCGGCAGCATCTCGTAATGCTGCTGGTGTTTCCTTGTCCGCCTGCAGGCGGGCGGTGTTAAACCCACCAGGTCAAACCTGGTGGGAACATCACCTCCCGCCTGCAGGAGTCAGGATCAGGCGGTCCGGAAACAACGGTGGCGGAGGCTTTACCGCCACCGTTATTTCCGGACCGCCTGATTTGTAATGAGGCCCAAAATCTTGGTACCGAAGACAAATAGATCTATTTCTTGCCCAATCCCATTGAAATAACTTTGTTTTAACACATGTGGGATTTTGTGTTAATACTTCAATTGACGCATCTGCATAGGCCAGAGCACTTATTACTTCTTGACGCCAGTTTTCTGCAAAATTATCTTTAGATTGCAGAAGGTAACGAGCTAAGGACCCTAACAGCATGTCTGAATCATATGCTAGAATGCACTTTCTAAACAAGTTTATTATTTGCAATAGGTATTGGGCATATAGCGATGTTAATCCGAGTTCATTATGAATAAGCGCAATAGGTGTACAACCTGGGAGGCCAAGGATACGTCTCCAGAATTTGGCTTCAAATATTTCCCATACAGATTCCAGTAAAACTGGTAAAGTTTCTGATCCATACAGTAGAATTGGGGGGACTTTTTGTCTAAAGTATGATAATGAAGCTTCTGTGATATATGAAGATCCTGACCTTGAATCCAGTATACATACACATGGGGAAGACGTCCCTGAGATACAGGCGAAAGATCCCGATGAACTTAGCTTAATGGACCAGAAAAAAATTGGGAGCGAGAAATCTACCCAGCGTATATGCTTCATTAAGAACTTATACCCAAGTGGCAAAAACCCCTGGTTAGCACGCTCGGAGTTGCTAGCAAGATTATATCATATACCTCAATTGCGCGTGTTAAAATCGGAGGATTTTTTGTTTATTGAACCACTGGGGTGTCCGAATCCCAATGTATCTGCCATACACTGTGTTTTTCCAACTACGGCACAATTAATCAGGAAATATAAAGAAGAGTTGTTAATAGTGGACATTGAGATTGACGTGGACCCCCTGGAGAAGGATCCTGCACAGGAATCCCAGGATTCTACACCAGTAACTGTGGTAGACACTGTGCCTATAATAAGGGGAGGGGAAAACCCGGCGCTGAGGGAAATACAGCAAGTACTGAAGTCCCTACTAGAAGCAATTCCGCAATTGATTAAGAACCATTGATGTCTATCATTACTCTCCTGGAATTGCAGAGGTTTCTCTCACTTGTTGAGGTCGGAAGGCTCTGCACATATGATAGCCCAATAAGGCTGTATTTGCCTACAAGAGACGTGGTCTCTTGATCCGTTATTATTTGACGGCTTTGTGATACATCAAGCGCCTGCTAAACGGGGTAGTAAGGGGCGCCCCTTTGGAGGGCTCCTAATCGGGATTGTGAATTCAATTGTGTCTCGCAAATTACAGTGTAAAGCTGAGGAACAGCAATTGGCAGTTGAGCTTGAACTACATGGTGAGAAAGGCCTGGAAAGGTACTTACTAATTAATCTATATAATCCACCAGGAGACTTGGTATGTGACTCTCTGCAGGAGGCGATACAGGATTTGTTATCCGATTGGTGGCTAAAAGCAGGAAATGTTGCTGTGATGATCATGGGGGATTTCAATTGCCATATGTCTGATGAATCAAGCATATCTTCAAATCCAGACCTCAACACAAGATGCAAAATGAATCATGGAAAGAGGGATGTTGGGGGTCTGGGTTGGCTCAAATTGTTTGGAGCTTGGGACATGGCCATGATTAATGGCAGAACTCTGGGAGATCGACCGGGGAAACATACCTGGTCTAATGGAACTGCTGTTAGCACATTAGATTATATATTTATGTGCCCCGAGCTCCAGACAAGAGTAGTCGACATGAGTGTGAGGCAAAATGAATGGAGCGATCATGCGTCACTGCAGTGCTCATTTAATATCCCTTTATGCCCTTCGTCGGTTCTGAACATGGGTACCATCCAAACAAACGTGGTAGGCTCCAGAATTGTGTGGTCAGAGAAAAATATCAATTTGGCTACGGAGTCACTTAAAACCATTGCAACTCTGGGCCTCCACGATTTTGATCATATGACTATAAATGAAATTGAGGATTGGATATCCAGATTCACTCGTAAACATGCTTTAGCCAAGAAGGGATATATGTTAAAAACAGGGGGAGCAACGCCCTATTTTAACAAAGAAATCAGGGAAGCCAAGAGAGATTTAAGAGCGGCCATTCGGAGCGTTAAATGGGGGAATGTATATGGAACCGGGTACCGCGAGAAGTTAAGAAAAATTAAAAATCGATATAGAACAGTGGTTAAAAATATCAAGGCCCGCGAGAAAAATACTAGGTATCAAAAATTAGTGCAAACTATTTGCACTAGAAATCCTCGTGGTATCTGGGCCCTTCTTAATGAAAATAGAGAGAAGGTTAAGGGCCCCCTTATTAGCCCAATAAGTAAGAAGACGTGGGAAAAATTTCTATTGGACCGAAACAGAGGTGATATCGAAACCCCAAATAAAGAGGGGATAGAGGTGCCCTTTCCTCCGCCCATTGATGTTTCCCCTGAGGCAATATTGGAAAAAATAATTAGCCTCAAATCATCTAGAGCCCCTGGACCCAACGGTCTGGCGAATGTAGTGATTAAGAGCCATCCCTTGTTTTGGGCTGATTTATTCTCTTTGCTCTTTAATAAAATCCTAGAGCAAGGAATAATCCCCCGCACCTGGCAAACAGCTATCCTTATCCCTGTGTTCAAAAAAGGTAACCGTATGGAGCCTAATAACTATAGATTATTATCGATGCTAGATATTTCTGGTAAATTGTTTGCGGCACTGTTACTCAGTGAATTGCAACAATGGGTTGATAAGGCTAAAATACTTAGTAGATTCCAATGCGGTTTTAGACGAGAGTTTTCCACCTCCCATAATCTACTTGTCATGGAACTACTTCGAACACGGGCACTCAGTAAGGGGCAGCCCGTTTTGTATGCTTTATTTATAGACATTCAGGCTGCATTTGATTCCATCCCGCGATTAAGGTTATGGGCCAAACTTGAGAAATTGGGATGTCCACCTAACCTATTATACTATCTAAAATTACTCCATTATAACACAACGGCATGCCTTAGATTGGACCAGGAAGGTAATTCAACACGTAATGTGATACAAGATAGTGGGGTTAAGCAGGGATGTGTGACAGCACCTTTAGTATACAATCTTTATGTCTACGACATCCCTGCAGCCCTGGCTGAAGCAAATAACTGTCCCCTGAAAGTGGTTGATGTGCATTGTATGGTACTAGCGTATGCGGATGATCTTGTGATCTTTGATAATTCCATAAGCGGTTTGAGGCGTTCTGCTACCGCTTTGTGGGATTACGCCAGAATAAATGGATTGAAGATCAATCTAGATAAAACGAAGGTACTGAGATTCACGAGTAAAAAAGCATCCAGGGTGAATCTTATGGTACATGGAAGTGTCATACCTTATGCTCCATCCTACCGCTACCTCGGAGTGGATATTGAACCCCTAGGGGATTACTCATTGTGCAGACAGGGGCGCTCCATGAGAGCCATGCAAGTCACTTCACTCATTGCCTCATTTACAAAAAAACAGGGTGGCTTTACCCTTTGGGGAACGCGTCAGCTCTATATCCAAGTAATGGCACCAATGATTATATATGGGCTTGATTCTCTACATACAATGGACCTAGGATGGTTACAAGTTTTGGAGGGTAAGTTCTGGAGACGGATCCTCGGGTTACACCCGGGGATACCAATGGCCCTGATCAGATTAGAACTGGGACTACCCTCCCTTAAAGCCATGGTCTTAAAGAAAAGAGCTGGTTTACATCTCAAGATGACTGATGATTCGATCAATCCCCTCCTATTGGTGATCCATCAGGAGGTGACCAATAAATATACTACGTCACCCCTTTACAAAGATATGGTGACATTCCTAACTGACATTGGATGGACACATAGAAGGGTTAACACCTCCAAGGAAATCCTATATGCCCTAGGTAAAAAAGTGGATCTATGGGATTGGCTTGAGAATTACAATCACATGCGCAACCTCAAGTCGTATCAGTTTATTAAATATCGTTTGTTTAGCTTTATGAAGCCACAAACCTATTTATCCCTCTGTCCCTCTAGTAAACTTAGACGTTTTATTCTCTTACTTAGATTTGAGCAATTGCCCACCCTGCATAACAGAGGGGGTTGAGAAAAAATCCCGTCCGACAAACGTATATGTCGCTTGTGTAAATCCCCTGATCACCTAGAGACAGCTCGACACCTACTTACGGAATGTTTGAAATTGAGAGCGACAATCATTCGACATCTGGGTGATTTTGCACATGATCATGCTACTATACCTGAAATGTCCTTTTGGTTATATTGCACTAATACCAGCAATATGCATTTATTTATCGCCCTATATAACATCTGGCAACAAGCCGAGCGGGAGTTGAAGTGTGAATTAGTACCATCCTAAAATGGAGGAAATGTAAGGGGGTGCATGATGAATCCACTTAGAGACTGAAATGAGTAAGTTTGATAGTCCATATACAAAGGCCTCAATTAGACTCGGGTGATAGAATGTCAATGCTTATTCCTTAGTTAGGGTGTTTAGTTTTTAGTTTTTATATCAGTTTTTATATGACTTTTCTATTTCTTTTTAACATGAATATGTATATAGCTTAATTGAGCATAAGGTTATGTATTTGTGATTTGTAATATGTAAAAATTATATGTGTAAAGTTTGAATTATTTCATACTACATCACATTAAAGAATAATAATAATAAAAAAAAGTATGTTAAAGCTGGAATAATGGAGAATTTTCCAAATTGGGCCTGAATGATAAGTGATTGCGAGATCATTGTATCTAATTTTGTCATCTGTGCTATATTCATAGTACCAGAGATAGCAACACCCAAATATATGTATTCTTGGACACATTCTAGCTGCTTCCCTTGTTTAGTCCATTTGAAATTTCTGCAGTTAGATTTTTTGGTCGAGTTACATATCATTACTTTAGTTTTTTCTAAGTTGATTGTTAATAGATTTCTATCAACATAGTCAGAGAGTGCATCTAAGAGTTTGTGTAGTCCAGCCGGATTCTTCGATATCAGTACCAAATCATCTGCACAAAGAAGTGCAGGTGTTTTTTTAAGATCTAACTTTAGTGATTCTGATTGTATTTCGCTGAAAGCTTTGCACATATCTGCTATGAAAAAACGAAATTACGCTGCAGCTAAAATGCAACCCTGTTGCAACCCTCTATGGGTGCTAATTGATTATGATAAGAGACCTTCCAGATTTAATCTCACTCAAATTGGTATTGGTGTGAAGGGCGTGAATAAGTGTAATGATGTGGGTCAGACAGTTCTCTTGTGTCAATTTCCTTAACAACAATTTAGGCAACACTGAGACGAATGCTGCTCGTAGGTTGACAAATACAATGTATAATGACTGTTTGCTAGACTGATGATGATTTATAATAGATGTCAAGGTTAATACGATAACTGAGTTTCCCAATCCAGCAATAAATCCAGTCTGACAGGGGTCATGTAATGAGTGGTTATAAATCCATTCATTAAGGTCTCGCAGTATAAAGTGGGCGAAGATCTTGCCTGAACGTCCAAAAGGGTGATCGGCCTATAGTTGGATGGACCGGCTCAATCGCCCTTTTAAAAATAGGTACTATTACTGATCCTCGGCAGGAATCGGGAATGATGTTAGTTTCAAGTACTTGAATAAAAATAGTATACACGATCTTAGCCCATGACTGAGGGTGTTGTTTAAGGTTGTAATTACTAAGTCCATCAGGCCCAGGAGCCCTGGAGTTACTCGATTGGTTTTAAAGTATTATATGTCTTCTTCAAATATCTGTATTTGATCTAAGCTCTGTACTGAGTTTTGAATGTCAAACTCTTCCAGTTCAGTATTGGAGTACAGAGTTGTGTAATGCTACCCAATTAGCTGCCAGGACTCTGTTTGTTTGGACTGGGTAGTGGGTTAGATGGTTTGCAGTATTCAAAAGACCCCAAATTTCAGCTGTATTTGTGGAGCGTACTGCTGCCAACATAGTTTCTCCCTCATTTTGATACAGCCAGGTCTTCTAGGCTCTAGTCCAATTTCTGTATGTATTCTTTATAGCTCTAAGAGCTTCGAATCTTACAGAATCAGGTAGTTGTAGGACTAGTCTCTTCTCTTTTCTTCACTGTTGCATTTCTTTGTTAAAGTTAGGTCTCAATGTATACTTCTTCTGAGTGGTAGGGTAGGGATTCAGTTTATATAGATGTAAAGCTGAGATGTATGTTTGGTCTTCCCAGTTAGATCCTGCTTTTATTCTCAGAAGAACTCTGTTGAAACTATGTAGCAACTTTTCGTTCCATCTAATTCGGAATCTAATTTGTGAGTTGTTTACACTAAGTTTTGGTGTATATCTAGTGATGTGAGAGTCCAATGTTGCGCTGTCTGAATACCAGTGGGCGGTGAGCATTTCATGGTCACTTTTAGAACACTGCACCACTTCAAATTTAGTCACTAAACTAAATGTGGTACTATCGACATACATGTAATCAATTATGAAAGTATTCATACCTCTCTGCCAAGTATAATGGGCTGGGATATCGCTCTTGATAGAACCATTGAGCATCAGTAGGTTACGATTTTCCATAATTTCTTCCTATTTGACACATGAATTATTTTTCTTGTTAAATGTTTTTTCGCCAAACCATGTAGGTTCAAATCTCCAACAATAAAAATATTTGTCACCTCAGATGTTTGTAAAATGAGGTTTAGCAGTTTCTCTAACTCTATGAAGAATATCTTTTCTGCCAATCCCATAGGGTTTCGATAGACGTTTATTAGGGCCATCGTACCACTATCAAAGGTCATCTTATCCATTTGTAAAAATGGGTTTGGTTGGGCCCATGGAAAAATTCTGAATCCAGACTCAAGGCAGACAGCTTCCATTAACCCAGAGGCCGGTCTGCCTTTGATTCCCTTAATTGCAGGTGAAAGTAGGATTTCGTATCCATTCCATACAGGCACTGTGGTAAACCAAGTTTCTTGAAGGGCTATGATGTTATAAGATAGTAAGTGCTAACAGTCTTTCAACAGATGACAATGGCCACAAATATTCCAGCCTATAATCGAGAATTCTATGTACTTTTTCTCTAAAGGTAGTTATGAAGTATAAAAACCTTTGGTTACTTTGAATTATTGTCATGCGCCCTTGTATTTTGAGAAAAAGCAGACAAATGACCCTTCTTCTCTGTGTTTTATGAGAAATTGACTTTTAATTAAACATATTTAGTATTTCTTATAGTGTCCTTTGTGATAACACATGTTTCGACGTTCACAACATCTTTTTCAAATCAGGGCTAATCATGTCACACTTTCAAATTATACAATCCTTTTTCAAAAGCAAAAACCAAATTAATTGAATGAAAATACCATATGAAATTAACATATTCATTCCATAAATGCATTCATTCAGATGGCCAAGGGTAGGAGTGTTAGGGATGATTGAAAAAAAGGAAGAACAATGGATACATTTTGGCCCTAATATTCATAGATGAATTTCCTATGGTGTTAAATATCATATCATCTCTATTGGTAGGTTGAAAGGTCATTTCTACTGTTGTTAGTTTAGATATTATGTGAGAGGCAGTTGTATTGTACATTCAGAATTTCCTAGGGGTTCATTTGCTAAGGTTGTTATTACTTCAGTTGGTGTATCCTGATGGAGGAACAAAGCAGGTTTTGAAGAATTAGAAGTCAAATTGAACTGTTTGAATTGTTTATATTCTTCTAAAGATCTTCGAATTTCTGCTTGAACGTCCCTCAGGATTTCATCAGAAAGGAGAGATTTATTCTTACACACACGTATATCGTTCGAAGTAATAGACTTAGTTATACGTTCACTGTTAACATGTTTTTTCTCTTCGGAACTTTGCGTAACTGTATGTTTATTAATATGTCGGTTGAGATTTTTCCAACATCAAAACAACATGTTGAAATAGGAGTACAATCAATTACGCGGTCAGCAGCAGGTTGATTAGCTTTGAGTTCACTGTCTTGAGGAATGAGAGGAGTCTTTGCCAGTGCTCACATTCTTATTCAGATGTTCTTGTTTGTTTAGTTATTTGTATTTATTCCGTATTACTTTCCTTGCATTGGAACTTGAATTTTTAACCGATGTCAGACGTTGAACAAACCGTTTGACATTTCAACTACTGCTATACATCAAATTTCTTTGATTCTTAGTTTCATCGGGTTGTTCATTATCACATTTTTGGCAGAGTCTTATTTCTATTTTGAGTGAATGTCAAACAGATTGTACACCGGGACTGTTTGAACAGCTGGTTCTACAATTGGTGAGGGGACATTTCTGCATGGCAAATCATGTGGCTCCTCCTCGCAACCTCTAAGACAGATGATTTTTTGAAAGGTTGGAAGTGGGCAAGTGTGGATTGGAGTATTTGGTTCAAGAAGTTGTTTATCACATCTAGGAGTGTATTGAGCCATTTTGTCATTTTGTTCGGCAGCAGCAGTATCTCGTTTGATTTTAAGATTTATTTTCTCATCCCAATCATTCATCCACTTTGTAATTTTGTCTATTTTCTTGGTTTGTTGTGTAATTTTTGTATCTAAAGACTCAAATATTTAACCAATGACATCATTGTTGTACTCATAGCATCAAGAGTAATTTCTAGCAAGGAGTTGTGTATGTCTGGCACATCTTTCAGCACAGGGGACAAATAAGAGGTACAAATACCACGTTCTTTCCTCAGTGTAGGTCGAGCAAATGATGTGGGGCTATCTACTAGTGTATTGTAAGAATGATTAAATAAACTTGGTTACTGGTATAGACTTATCTCAACCACGTGTGAGGGTGTAGCAATTGGGGAGAGAGACTTTCTTAGAGATTGCAACCCTTCATCAATACTAGGTGGTATTTCCACAATTTCTTCATTGTTCGGACATACACTAACTGCTGAAATATTGTTCCATAAAAGGAAATATCCTTTCTATTGCTACATAGAACTCATAGAAGGACTTACTTGGTCAGCATTTATATTTCTTTGCGTGGTCAGGTCTACAACAGGTATATCACCCAATACATTCAAAACTACTGCCATAATTTGTGTATCTGAGATTATTGCATATGATGCTGGTGCTTCAATTCTATGATCACATATATCATTAATTGCAATTTGGTTGGTAGGCACATTAATGCTGCAATTCACATCAGGAAAAGAGTCAATAGAAGTACGTGGTGAATAAAATTCATGGATGTCTCCAGTAGCAGTTCTTTTTTCCGAGGAATTTGGAGGTTGGCCACAGATTTTCCTCTCAATTGCTATTGTTGGAGACGGTTTCAGGGGAGAGGCTTTGAGCTGAACAGAAGCCTGTGTCACCATTAAACAAGAAGGCATTCCGGTTTTCAGGATGTAACTGGCACCTTTTCGTGACATTCAGGTTTATAGAGCCCTACCTCGAAAGATTCTTTCCAATACCTAAAGTGAACACAATATCAAGACGAATCGAGAACACGAGAGGGAGGAAGTTAAGTTGTGTTGCGCTGTCAGCTTAATCAGCTTAACAGCGTAAAAGCAACTTCAGCAGCAACTTCCTTGAAGCGTGTGCGCAGAAGCATAATAGCCTGGCACTAACTCCTACCAAAAAAGAAACCTATGTTATGCGTCAGAATGTATGTTTCCACCCCTTATTGCACAAACAACCATATGTGTCTCTCGGAGGATGCTATTCCCTCATAAATCATCATTCCTTGGTTACATTTTCTTATATTAAATGTGAAATCTCCAATTTATAAGATGTTGTCAACCGTTTTCACTTAAATATACATGAATTTGAATTGGGGCAGCCTCAGTTAATTTGAACATATGGTCCCAATTTCACGATATCTTGTCAGATGGTATGTATCAAATTCCATAGATAGTGAGTGTAAGTAACTGGTGTGCCTATGTTTGATTTTCTGTCTGGCCTTGCCAAGATTCGGCATCCCGCTCCTATCCTCAGCAAGAATGCTGAACGTATGTCTGGTATCACTTCCCGCATTTGACCATACTTTCAGTTTCTCTTCCACTTGTCCTTCGAGTTGCCGAAATGCCAATAATAAAGCTTAGGCCTCAAACTTGACAGAGTCCCATGACACTATTCCTCATTTACAGGATTCCTTCCCATTCGCATGGGAACAAAAATATAACAAATATTTGGGAGGAAATATTACCCTGAGTTAGGATCAGCTATAGAAGCACAATAGAAGCACAATATCTGCTGCCCAATATGAGTTGCTCTCCATCACGACCTTACCATGGAGATTTTCTTACTGGGGAGAATGTCAAGTCTAAAAATTAATGTAATGCCTATCTCTTATCCATATTTCAAACCCTCCTGTTACAGCTCCCAAAAACTATTCATTGCAGATCCAGAACAAAATGGTGAAGCAGGCCACCCCCAAATCTCACAACGTATTTTGCAATATCTGTGGGTTTGGAGTGGCCTGTAGGCTTCAAGTATATGAAAGTTTATGCAGATATTCATAAGCTTCCCAACCAAAATTGAGGTTGAAATGGCAGTTATAGCATCCAGATAAATTTTGGTTGCGTGTGGAGGGGACTTTGCTGATGATATTGGGCCCTATCTTCACTGGGCGGCAACAAGCCCTTCACAGAATCCTCTCGGGACTCCCCCCCTCCATGGCTGCTTCTGTGTATTATTGTAGGAAAGCAATTTCCCATGAAAGGTTTACTACTTGTATCTCACACCTGAGCCCATTATTTGTGAATACTGTATTGTCTTCTAAAGCATGCATCTGGGTGACTGTTTCAACACTTGGCAGGTAGTGGGTCTGAAAGTGTTGGGTCAGTTGTATCATGGGTAAATGTGCTGGAGTTCACAGCTTACCAGTAAGCCTTTGGAATCTTGTAGTTTTTCATATGCCCAACTTTGCCATTGTGTATCATACAGGGTGACAACCAAAAGGGGTTATTCCAGACAATTATCACATTTCGAGAAGCTCCTCCATGAAGGTTACTCATCACATTTGGTCTCATCAATTCATAAAGCTCTTAATTTGGATAGCGGTACCAATAGACTACACTACATGATCCGGTAGGGTGAGGAGATGAGAACTACAATTCTTGAGGCTGCATGGACCTGTATCTAATAGAGTACAGTTACATTATCCCATTGCGTTCACTTTTGGGGTAGTCATTGCAAAGCCCTTTTAGGCTGGTATATGATTTCCCCCCGAATGCAGTGAGTATATCCCAAAGGTTCTCATCAGTATTGAAAGAATTATAGGTCAACTGATCGATGCTGCCTATCTGGTGGCCACGCCCGATATGCAAACCTTTCTAAAGGAAGTTCTGTCCCGGATTGAAAGGATAGTGCAGATGTGGCTAGCCTTGAATCTTGTGGTTGTGCTCCTAGGCAAAGTATATGCAGGCATGGTTTACACGCTACAGCCCCTTTCAAGTAAACTGCTGAGCCCAATGTTGTTAGGGGCAAGAGTCCCACTAACCCACTTATGAAAAAATATTGCCATATGAATATATTCAGGCAAAAACATTGGCACCAATTGGTCATGGATAAATATACACATGCAATCTTGAAAACATTTGACAAATTTGCAGAGATCTGGGGCCTCCTAATTGATTTCATTCATGCCAATAAGAGACAGGCTTCCGCACCGGAAGGATTTACAGCCTCATTTTATATGAGACAGTAATTGCCTGCAGAGGACCACCAACTTTAGCACTTAGCACTGCTGTAGAGTCCCATGCATGCAATTTTACAGGTAAAAGAGACAGAGTGGACATGTAAAGCGTAATACAAACTCTTCCATTTTCCACTGCGTCTAATGGAAAATTAACAGCATCTGCTAAAAGGTTTTGCATGTGGCGTTTGCTAATGGATTCCTATGACCAGTTACAAGACCAAGGCAGATTGCATAGGAATCCGTTCATTGTATGCCTGCATTAAAATATCATGCAGGTGTACAATGAGGCACCATGCCGAGACAGAGTAGTACTGCACGGTGGATACATTGGGCCTCATTATGAGGTTGCCGGTAACCCGCTGCTGCTACCGTCGGGTTACCAGCAACCTTGCATTACCGTTTCTGCTGCCTGACATTCATGTGTTACCAGGAGCTCCAGTGAAAAATCTGCCGGTAGGGGCCTGATCTACTGGCAGGTCAGGCCTGCCGGTTGTTCAGTGCCCCTACCGGCAGCGTCAGAGGGAACCTTGTGTCGAAAATAAAGGTGCCGGTGTTGTTACCGGTAACTTTATTTCTAGACCGGGTCACTCGTAATGAGGTCCATCTACTCTCTGTGCCGCTCCTCCGTCTCATCAGTGCTTCAAAATGAAGCAGTGCTTTAAATGGAGAAATAAACACATTACACCTCGCTTGTATGCCTCCATTTGATGCACAGCGTCATTTAAAATGAGTCTGTTAGTGTTTTCTCCCTTCGTTAATGGGTGGTAAATGGGATCTCACAATGGATGATGGAATCTGAGTATCTGCTGCTTTGTGCTAATCCACATGTACTAATCGAAACCAAGTTCATCATGTGTGCTGGAATGACTGCCTAAATGTCTCTCTCTAGAATAATCAGAATCCTTATCTATTAAATTGCCATGATATGCTGAGCAGGTTGTCCTTGTATTGCTTTGTTATAAAACAAAGTTTATACAGTCAGTTCTATTTTGAAGGTACATTTTTTTACACTATTCAATATCCTATAGAATACTTTATCATTGTTAATCTTGTAATAACAGAGTTGGCTGCCACAACATTTTGAAGCAACATCCATTTTATGAGTGAGTTTAATTCTCTTGTAATGAATTACAAATCTAACAAAAAGTTGTTCCCAAAAATAAAAGTTGATTTTGTAATATTTTATAGTACATATTATTTATTGATTATAATTCCTGCTCTGAAAAAAGCTTTCAAGCATCCCTTATACAAAAGCAATCAGTTTGTCAATGTTAAAACCAGAAAGATCGGATATAAGCAGTACGCTTCCCACTTTGCATATTCAAGTCAAGATGTTCATGTTCGTTGCTCGGGCTCTATGCAGCCCTTACATACAGGGCTGGCCTAAGAGGCAGCAGCGCCCTGGGCGAACTAGCCTAAGAGGCAGCAGCGCCCTGGGCAAATTGGCGCCCCCCTCCCCTCGCGCCCCTGGTCAAGAGGTGGATGGGGGGGGTTGGGGGTGGGGTCAGGAGCAGCACACCTGTTTTGGCCCTCCCTGCTCTGGCGCCTCGCAGGGGGTTAATCACTAGAATAGGACGCTCATGCTAATTAATGCATGATCATCCGATTCCAATAAAAACCTCCTCTCTCCCGCGTCGGAGCAGGGAGGTAATCATCATGTGAATTGGGTGCCATAAGCACCCTATTGTTATTAAATGCGCCCTGCCATCGCGGGCACATTTAAAACCAGAAGGGCACCTTCTGGGCCTTCTCCCACTACGCCAACTCGGGGAGCACTTAAAAAACTCCCCCGAGCTGGCGTGGCGGGGGCTAATGGTGCCCTGGGAGAGCATGGCGCCTCGGGCGGTCGCACGGCCCGCCCTGTCATAAGGCCGGCTCTGCTTACACAACCATATTATTGTTATTTTTATATCCCACAGGCTACGGTGATCACTGCCACCATTGAGGTAGATTATAATCTATTGTTGCACCAGATTTAGAAACTAAAGTATGTATACTGCCCTATAATTATGCCCCCCTGCGAGCGACCATTTTCAGTTCAGCAAAACCACTATGAATATTGATCAAATTTCTCACAGAAGATTATCCTTTTCTTAAATTACAAAGGTATGCACATATTTTGCCAATCAATTTAAATAAAGATCCAGCATTGTGGGGCTGCCCAAACTGCACTCAGGCACATACATTCTCTCATGAACTCTCTGGTGCACCCATAAAGAATTGCACGCATAAGTGCACTCTTCCATATCCTCAATTCCATGTTTTGCCTTCATACACAAACCAAGCATTTGTTACTACTATGTATCACACTAGAGCAGGGCAGTGTCACATGCGCGCTCATTAGTATGTGACACTTGAGTCAAAAGAATGGCTCTTTACAGTTACTGTTACAAAAGTGATAACATTGTGGTAGATGTGTGATGTTTTGTCTGTAAAGAATAACAGGTACAATCATCGTTCAAGGCATAAGGTGTGCTTTGAAGCTGCAAATTCACTCATACTTGTCCCCATCCTCCAGTCTATAACCCCTCGTGTGCCCCCATTGACTTGTTTGCTCCAAGACGGTCAAAGAGATGGTGCCTCTCACGTGCTCACATCTCTCTTCCCTCTGAAACCGTTCCCTTTGTCTTGGTGTCTTTCCAGGTTGCTTTAAGGTGGCCTTTGTCATTCCGATCATCAAAACGTCATCAGGTGACCCTGCCAATGCTGGCAACTGTTGGCTAGCACCTCTTTCCCCTTCTTTGTTTGAAATTCCTTCAAAGTCACGACTTGAACATTCTCCTCCTACCTGGATGCTATCAACCTTAGAGACCCATGCAATCTGGTTTCCGTAGCTGCTGCTACATTTTAAAAGCCCTCACACATGTTTATAACTTCCTCACCCCTTTTCACCTCTGCAAACATTTCCATGATAACTCGCTGAAAACAAATGACTTTGTTTTAATTAACTTCAAAGTGATTACTTCAACATTTGAATTCGAATTTTTTGGTGTGAAATGTGTGGGTTCCTCCCTTAACACTCCATTTCCCTTTACTACCACCCACCCTAAACCCCTTCCCAGCCCCTTTTTACCCCTTAACCCACAACTAATTGAAACACTTGTGTATAGGCGCGTTACAAATGCCATATCATATCATATCCTTCCTACCCAACCTACTCTCCCATTTGCCTAAGGCTCACAACCTTGGGGTTGCTTTAATTGTAACACCCGAACCTCCCTTGTTTGACTACCAAACTACAACCAAGTCCTGGATAAACCTTCTTCTTATCAAATAAATCCTCCCCTCCCTTATTTTCAACTGCACCAAAACCCTTATTCTTACCCTGGTACATATCCGCCTGCACTATTGTGCCATCCTTCTTTTTGGCCTCCTTCTTTTTGGTTTTTGCTCTGGGTGGGGAGGGAAAGGGGCCATGTATGGGGCTCTTGCTCTGGCATTTGGGGGGCAGTATGCCAGGTATGGTGCTTGCTGTCTTGGCGGTAGGGGGAAGGATGCCAGGTATAGGGCTTGTATGGTGGGTGGTGGGGGCAGGATGGCAGGAATGGGACCTGAGTGCTTGGTGGAGGGAGACAGGATTCTAGGTAATGGGTTTGTGCGTTGGGAGGTGGAGTACAGGATGCCAGGCATGGGGTGTTCAACCCTGGTGGTGGCAGGATGTGAGGTATGGGACTTGCTCACTGTATGGTGGGGGCATGTATTGGGTTTATGCTGTGGGTGGTGGGTGACAGAATGCCAAGAATGGGGCTTGCAATCTTGGGGGTGGGGGCAGGGAACAGGAAGGCAGGTACAGGGCTTGAACACTTGGCAGTGGGGGGCCAGGAGGCCAGGTATGGGGCTTTTGCTCTGGGTGGTGAGAAGAAGGAGGCCGGGTATGGGGCTTTTTCTCTGGGTGGTGAGAAGAAGGATGCCAGGTATGGGGCTTGTGTTCTGGGTAGTGGGGACAGGATGCCAGGTATGTTGCTGGAGCACTGGTTGGTGGAGGGGGGCAGAGTGCCAGGTGTGTGGCGTGCTTCGTGTGGTGGGGTTACAGGTAGCTAGTTAAGGCGGCTCACACACTGGGTGTTGGGGGCAGGTTTCCAGGTATTGGGATTCTGTGTGGGTGGTGCAGGCAGGATGCCAGGTATGGGGCTTCTGCTCTGGGTGGTGGAGGCCAGAATGTCAAGTATGGGACTCATGCTCTGGGTAGTGGGGAGGTGTAGTGGGGAGGTCGGATGCAGTAATGGGGTTTGTGCTCTGGATGGTTGGGGGCCAGGATGCTGGTGATGGGGCTTGTGCTCCGGGTAGTAGGGAGGCCTGATGCTGGGGGTGGGGCTTGTGCTCTGGATTGTGAGGTAGTGGTCTGGGTCATCAGGGACAGAATTTTAGGTATGGGTATTGTGATCTGGGTTAGGGGGCCGGATGCCAGATATGAGGCTTGTGTTCTGGTTGGTGGTGGGGGAGAATGCCAGGTATGGGGCTTGTCCTCTGGGTAGTGCAGGACAGGATGCCAGATATGGGGCTTTCAATATAGGCAGGGGGGATACTAGGTATATTGCTTGTGCTCTGGATGGTGGGGGCCTGACACGATTTGTATCACCCCTACCTCCAGAGCCCTCCCTCCACCTCCATGGGAGTGTCCAAGATCCCCCAGCAAGGGCTGTGGTGGGAGTAGGGGTAGGGAAAAGCATGGAGCTGTCAGTGTGCAACATTAAAAAGAGCAGGCAGAAACCCCTGCAGTAGGCGGCTGCTTTCAATTGCTAACACAGGATAGGTTTACAAATGTCCAATTATATTTTAATTGATAGTACACTGCTCACACCATCCAGTAACCCTTGGTGTGTATTAAAGGACACATACCCTATATAACACATCAATACACAATAGTTCAAATAGATGCCCCACACTTAATATGTTCAAATGCCTTTGATAACTCTAAAAAATGAAGAGTCAATGAATGCGTTTAACACTCTCATAAACAAAATCTTTCAATTCTGAGAAATATGTAATGAAGAAACATTCATGCTAGGCAATGGTCACAGAAACATCTGCCTCACCAAATCATGATCAGCAACCTTATAGAAGCACCTGTCCAAATACCTCAGTACCTCTTTCAATGTGATACTAATGAAGGGTAAAAGCCCTCTCATACATACCAACTGTACAAGGTAGAGAGATGAGAGCTGGATTTGAGTGGATGCCTGAATCAGTTTACACAACCTAGGCCAAAATGCCAAGAAATGGGAAAAAATATCAAAAACGACCTTATCAGAGTACAATAAGAATAGCATGAAAAATAGGATACAATGTTTCAAAAATAATTAAATTGTCCATTCAGATATATGGTGCCAGCATGTCGCCCGGCCCATCAAGAACAGGGCCTGCTTTTAGGTGGCGAGCTGATTTGCCTTGGGGAAGAAAAGCAGGATTATTCCCCATGCAGCCCACTCCAAATCAGAATTCTGCTCAAAAGTCAATAATCAAGCTGCTTTGGGACTCAAAATGCCTAAAAACAGCCATATTGTCCACCTTAATGGCTTTAAAATCCAGTAAACAGAGAAAGAGGGAGTTGGCCCATTCCTTCTTATAAGCCTCTGTCCTCTCCTTCCAATCCTTCGTCTTCTGCCCCCTCGTCTAGCACCATCACAGAACAGAGGCCGGATATTACTGCTCCATAGCAGTAATTTCAGCGAACAGCATTCATCTTATGTAAACTACAGCAAGGGCGACATTGTCATCCAGCACTAAAATGCTGGCTAAACAAATGATCAGTGAGCAGCATCGAACTTTTGTAAACTATAGCTGTCATGTTGTGTAGTCAGTTAGCCTTGTTATGTGAGGCAGGGCTAGGGTGGGGCGTTGATTGGGATATGACGGTGAGGACACGAAGTCCCCAATTCAATAAAGTTGGGAGTTGAGACCACCAGTACTGTGTGAACCTCCCTTTATTTGTACACTGTGCATTTAATAACATGCCCGTTGCTAGGGCATGACAAATGTCAAATGTGAGTTCAGGAAAAAAACACTAAAGTTCTTCGGTCACATATTTTCGGAACAAGGCATGCACCCGGACCCAGCCAAGGTCGCTGCTTTGAATGAAGCTCTGCCTCCAAAGAACACATCTGACCTTAGGTTGTCTTTGGCCTTGCAAACTACTGTTCGCGATCGTAGAGAACTATGCGACAGGGAGTGCTCCACTCTGGGAACTCACCAGAGGACAAGCAGGAGTTTCTCTGGAATCCTGGATGGGACGCAAGTTTTAAGGTGATAAAGGTGAACATTGCCTCCGTCACGGCATGGCTTACTTCAGCTCGTCCAAGTAGATGGAGGTAACGGTGGATGCCAGCCCGGTGGGCCTTGGCACCATCCTGGCGCGATTTGAAAGGACACCACACATCAAATTAGTTGTGTCATATACCAGCTGCAGTCTGTTGCCTATGGAACAGAAGTATTCACAAGCAGAAAAGGAGAGCTTGGTTGTAGTCTGGGCCTGTGAGTATTTTAATCTTTTTCTGTTTGGAAAGGCATTCACAATCGCCAGAGATCACCAGGCACTCCTCACCATCTATGGGACCCCAAGTCCAGGATACTTCCTTGCATAACGAGATGGGGGCTCCACGTTCAAATTTGCAATATGCCATTGGTCAGAGAAAGACAAGAACCCCACTGATTACTTGTCCTGCCGCCCCAAGGGGCCGACCAAGCCTGGACATTCCATCGCAGATGCATCCCTTCACTATGTCATCCATCAGATGAAAGCCCTTCCCAGTAGCCTGGCAAACCCTGCAGCAAGAATCGACGGCTGACAAGGCGTTTGCCATTATTGCACAGTGCTTCACCCAAGACAAGATAAAGCATGCAAGGGACATGGCATAACACCTTGACTTCGCCTCTCTTCTCGACATCAGGGCACTGACACTTGTACATTAAGAACTCACTGTTATGGAGGACCAGATCATGACCAAGGGCTGCAAGATTGTTCTGACCATGTCCCTGCACCAGCAGGTCGTAGATCTGGTGCAACAGAAGATGTAGTTCCCAGGGCTGGACAGTACTGTTGGGGACACACTGAAGAACTTCTCCATCTGTTGCATGGCGGCACCTGCTCCCTGACCCAATCCACTACAGATGTACCCACTGCCTGGGGATGTCTGGAAAGAATTAGCGATTGACTTTTTCAGCCCAATAAGAGACATTTCCTATGCACTGGTGGTAATTGATTAATACTTGAGGTTCCCCGAGGTATTGCTCATCCCCTCCATGGCCGCAATGGTGGTCATACCAGCACTGGCCCACATACTAATGCCCTAATGCATCCCCAAAACCATCAAGACAGACAACAGCCCACTGTTTACTAGCATGGACTTTGCAAACTTTGCACAGTACATGGGGTTCAAGCCTCGGAAGATCACTCCCCTCAGGCCCCAGGCCAAAGACATGGTTGAGCGCTTCAGCGGCAACCTTAAGAGGGTGCTGCATGTAGCCCACATGTCAAGGAAGCCTTTCAAACAGACCCCCTATCGGCTGCCAAGAGACAACCGCCACACGCCTCACAGCACCACTTGTGAATCCCCAGCAGACCTCATGTTTGGCAGGCGGGTGAGGACCCATATCCCACAAGTGCCGAGCCAGAAAGGCCAACATTCTTGGACGAGAAGCTGTGGGAAAAGGACACACTGGAAAAGAGGAAAATGAAGGAGGTGGCTGATTCCAGGAGGGGTGCGAGAAACAGTCCCCTCGCCATAGAAGACAAGGTGGTGGTGCGACTGTTTTAATGCAGGAAGGAGGACTCCAGGTCCTCCCTAAGGATCCTCATGGTCACGAAGAAGACTGGCACGATGGTCACGGCGACAGACACTGAGGAAAGGAAAGTTACACGCAACATTTCCCACTTCAGAGAATATGAGGGGAAAGACATAGGGGGCAGTGTCTCCCGAACCGAGTGGTCTGCTGAGGACCCGGTAGACCTGTACCAAGGTGACCGTATGGCATCTGATGGAGAGTGGGAAAACCCAGAGCCCAGCCCACCAGGACAAAGCCTGGTCCCGGGAAGGGCAGCCCGTTCGGGCCAAGTTCAAGGCCGTAAGACTTATCAAAGTACGTTATGTTTCCGTTTAAGAAGGGGGAAGGCGTCATGTTGTGTAGTCAGTTAGCTTCGTTATGTGAAGCAAGGCTAGGGTGGGGCGTTTATTGGGATATGAAGTTGCGGAATGGGAAGTCCTGTTACGGATTTTAAAGAGGTGTCACACTCCAGACCAGGACTCTTTATACTGGCCAGGGATGCAGGGCACAATTAAAATGCTTTTGAACCCATCTCACACCCCCCTTAGCGGACACCCCGTGTCGCAATGGACCATGTACCAGGCTTTTATGTAATGAATGAATATTTATATATTTGTTATTTCGAATAAAAATCAAGCATATTCAAAATAGGGCAGCAATCACCAGTGTGGTGATAATTACACAATAAAATGATAGAATACACTTAGTTTGACCTTCTATCATGAGGGACACAATGCACAGTTGAAAGAAAGCAAGATTACTTTTTGAGTAGTGCTTTTAAATGGCACCACAGTTAAGCATTCCCCCTGCAAACCCCCCTCAAACCTCTGTTAACCACATTTTGTGTGTGTGGAGAGGAGTAGCAAGGAGTCAGGTATAATAGGCAAAAATTGGAATGAGAATCCGACCTACGCCCCCTGAATGGGAGGCAAAAATCGGATTGAGCTCCCTTGAACAATGAGCAAAATGGCGCTCAGAATTACTCAATGCGTATTTTACATGTGCGGTTGAATGGAAAAGGCAGGAATGTGTGTGGCTGTATCAAAACAGCAAGACAACTTGCAAGCTACAAGGCAATGTACAAAACAACGGGCATACAGTTTAGGAAATCGACTTTGGAAGGAAAAGCAGTGCAGCAAGAATCATACGTGGCAAAATTGCAATTGCTACGTTACACGAGTTTAAAATAGCAAAATGGCTTAGAAAATGAGCTAAACAGACAAAATCGGAATAAGGTTTTAATGGTAAGGTACAAAGGCACATAGCCAGTATGATATGAAAGTGAAAGGGTGATTCTGGATGGATGACAATATGAGATTCTTAAAGGAAAAAGAAAAATTGGCTTTTTAAAATGAAAGCGGTTGCACTGAGAAAATCGGTTTAAAAAGGAAAATGACAAGTTTTACTGAAACTATATTTTAGTGGCTAGAAAAGAGGAATGCTGCCCACAACAAAGGTTAATTTGCAATTTTAACCCCTTCACACTGTGTGTCTCTTTATATGGGAATTAATTAATTCATCCCTGTTCCTCTAAAACCATTAAGGACCACATTGACACCCTGGCTCCAGCCCTTGCTGATTTTTGCAACCACTCCTTTGCCTCAGGATCCTTCCCTTCTCCTATGAAGCACTCCCTTGTGCATTCTCTTCTCAAGAAACCCAGAGCTGATCCTTCCTGTCCAGCTAACTATCGCCCAATTTCCATTGCTCCCTTTCTGGCCAAACTCCTGGAAAAGTTGGCCATCTCTCAGCTTAACCTTCATTCCAATTCAATTCTGTGGCTGTCTCCATGACCACCAGTCTGGCTTCAGAGCAGCCAGAAGCACGGAAACTGCTCTCCTGAACATCCGTGAAGATCTGCTCTCCAACCTTGACTCTAACATTCCCTCTATCCTCATCCTCCTCGATCTCCCTACTGCCTTCTACAAGGTCAACCATACCATCCTTCTCAACCGTCACTGTGATAGCTTGAGTATCACTGATCAGGCTCTGGCCTTGCTGACCTCCTTCCTCTCTGATCGACCCTCCGAGGTCCAACTTGGGTTTTCCAATCATCTATCTTCGTCTCTACCTTTGGTTTTCCCTAGGGGTTTAACCTCTCGCCCTGGCTTTTCAACCAATACCTGGCAACTCTCGCCCACTGCATTGCTATTTTCCGGTGCTATGCTGACGACACTCAACTCATTTTCAGGCTGCCCTCGGCCACCTCCTCTCCCTCTCTCATCTCTGATTGCCTACCTGCCATTCAAAATTGATGTGCTGCCAATGAACTTTGTCTGAATGCCAGCAAGACGGAGATCCTCCTAATCGGCACACCTTCACCATCCTTTCCCCTCACTATCTGGCCGGCCTCCGTTGGCCCTCCTCCTACCCTCAGCTGCGAGACTAAGAACCTCTGGGTCATCTTTGACTCTACACTTTCCTCATCCGCCCACATCTCTAATGTCTCTAAAAAGTCAAACTTCCTACTGCACCTCCTCAGAGGTACTCTGCCTTTCCTCTCCTTCCCCCAGAAGCTCATGTTCTCCCAAGCTTTGATTCTCTCTAGGTTGGACTATTGTAACGGCCGCTTTCTAAATCTACCTGCCTCTACTCTCTGCCCTCTACAAGTAATCCAGAACAGGACTGCAGGACTTGTCCTTGGCCTCAAGCCCTGGGATCGTATCTCTCCAGTTCTGAAATCCCTCCTTTGGCTCCCAGTGGATGCAAGGATTAAATTCAAAACCATATAACGGTTGTGTTGAGCTATCCCTTGATAGTGCGCCGAAAAATAATGGAATGGCAAGTAGTGATGATTAATAAATTCCTTTTATTTTTGTGATGTTAGAGCCTTTTGTCATGAGCACTACTCCCGAGGAGCCATGACTGGCCCAGCGCCCCCGGAAGCAGACCCTTCTTCCACATCTCCGGACCCAGCAGACTCCTACAGGGGCCCTTTGGACCGTGTCCTGGCGCCTTTGGCGCCAGGCTCATAAAGGACTTCAGTCCCGGCGCCATGGGCGCCGGGCTCATATTGATAAACTGTGTAATAATGCTTGGGTGGACTTACCTGAGGCAGACCATGCTGCATACTTACCCAGAACAATCCAGTCTGGCTGAAGTCCCCAACCATCAGGGCTGGGAGGAACTATTTCCTCTATTCAGGAACTCTTTTCTTACCTGGGTGGGGCCTGTGGAAGAACACACACCTGAAGCACTTCTCTGCTATTTAAACCACGCCCGATGGAATACACGTGCTTCGCGTTATTCTGCATCAGCAGCAGGACGCTCACCGAGTCAGTTCCTGCATCCTGGCTCCTGACACGCCCGCCAGCACCTGGAACACCTGCAAACAGACAAGAAAAGAGAAGGCGAGCATTAGAAATTATACGTACCGGAATCCGGCCTCAGCAATCCTACCTCCGACGATCCTGCAAAGGAAAGGTACAAGATTAGCAGCGCTCTCAAATGCTCGCAGCCGCACCGCCTTGCCTTACCCATCCGTGGCCTCGCCGATCTCCACCGCAACCACGACGCCGGCAGCATCTTGGCACCTGAAAGACAGAAAAAGACAGTCATTAGAGGTGCCCGCTCTAAAGCGGCCACATTTCTTCCACTTACTTACGTGCCTCATCACGCGCGACAGCGGCTGTGTCGCCGGCAGCATCTCGGCACCTGTAAGCAGAAAAAGACAATCATTAGAAGTAAGCAGTCGCTTTTCTTTCACTTACCTTCCTCCACCGTGGCCACGACGCCAGCTACATCCCAGCACCTGCATAAGAGGAATACATGGTGAGCACTAACTAAGCACGGAGAACAAATACTCACCAAGAGACTTACCTGCTTTAGGTTTCTGGGCCCCGGCTCCTGTGGAGAAAAGACACTCATACTTACGGCTACCGCAGGAGAGACGAAAGGACACAGTGTCCACAACTATTTCCCATCCAGTGACGTAACTGGATTCTACGCACCCCTGCACCTGAAGCAGGATGGAGAGCTCATCTTTACAATACCTAAGGTGAGAGCTCGCAGAAACCAAGTTGGGGGTCAAGAAGAGTGAGAAACGGGAGATTGGTGGGAACACATATCCACCCCAGCTGGTAACTAATCCCTTTTCTTCCACTTGCAGAAAACTTACTCTACAAGCCAGGCAATCCAAATTCGGAGGCCCCGTCCAGAGCATCTTCCGGGCCCTGCGCCTCACGATAGAAGAAACGGTAGCAGTCCAGTTCGGGTCAGCGTCTCTGTGGGAATCAGGTGAGCGTTACACCTATGTGGATGACACGTGTTTCGGCAGAGCTGCCTTTTTCGGGCAAAGAAGTACCAGGAGGGATTCATGCCTGTGAACTTCAGCACCTTTATGCATTATGCAGTGACTTATGAGCTATCTATATAGCCTGGATTCGAAAAAGGCAGCTCTGCCGAAACACGTGTCATCCACAAAGGCTCTAACATCACAAAAATAAAAGTAATTTATTAATCATCACTACTTGCCATTCCATTATTTTTCCGCGCACTATCAAGGGATAGCTCAACACAACCATTATATATTTTCACAAACGGAGTGGAGGGACTCTAAGTCTCCGTAGTAGCTAAACCTGGTGCGACGCAAGATCTTTAACATCACCTCAACTTTCATGGACAAACCCTTTTAATTTAACGGGGCGCGTAGGTACTGCAGCAGGTGTCATCACAAACAGTCCCTCATTAAGAATGCATTAAATTCAAAACCCTCTGCATTGTCCACAAGGCTTTCTGGTACCTGGGTCCAAAATACCTTCAGCTGTCACTCTGCAAATACCTCCCCCCTTGAGCTCTTCGCTCCTCTACCTTAACTCCCTCAGGGTCAGTTGTTTTTCAAAGAAACAAGCTGGGGGAAGATCTTTGTCTTTTGCTGGGGCCTCCCTCTGGAACAGCCTCCCTGCCACTCTAAAACTTGAGGAGAACCATCTCTGGTTCCGGAAGCCCCTCACGTCGTTCCTCTTTTCTTCTGCCTTCGCTCCCCCTCTCTCCTGCTGATCTGTTCTCTTTTGGCACTGTGCACCTGGCCACCCTCTATACTCCGGGCCCAGGTACCTGCTAACCCTGCCACCCTCCCGCACTGCCTCTGGGCCACCCCTTGCACTGGGGTCTGTATCTGTACCCATACAGCCCCCCCTTTTCTTCCTGCACTTATAAAACCTACCCTGTCTGCTGCCTTAAACCTAGCACTTTGTACAAACAATAGGGGTGTCCCTTTGTGCAAGCGTAAGAGAGGGCAAGGTATACTTTGTAGACAAAAACAGAAAGTACCCACGCTACAGACAGTCCTTATTTCTGTAAATTATTTTTGATTATCACCAAAAAATAAAAAAGGAAATGTGCTTTGAAAAAAACTCACATAAAGGAAACCAAAGAAAATTCCTTGAGTACAAGGTTAATTTAAAACACAAAAAACATTTTATATTCAAACTTATAATTCTTTCTTTACACAAATGTAATAAAAAAAAATGAAAAAAGGAAAAAGACATAAAACAAAGCATTCATAATATATACATGATTTACAAAAATACAGAAAAAAGTTATCATCAAAGCAATTTGAATGATTTTTGGCAAATTAATTGGAAGGAACTCTGTAGGAAACCAATTGTATCTGCAGAAAAAGAACTATCAGGGTGTATTAAAAATCACCCTGATAGGTTAAAGGGGGATGTTAATCAATCAACATGATTTTTATTGTCTGCCCAACCTATCACTTGCCAATTGCTGGCTGCACTACCACTGTTTGTTGCCTTTATTATTTATTTATTTATTTATTATTATTTATCTGTTTCTCCTTTGCTTCGCACTTTCCACTTCTCGCCCCTTCCATGCACTTTTCCCCTCCCCCTCTCCCATGCACTTGCGTGTTCTCAATGTCACTGGACCTAGTAAGATCGCTGTTTTGTTCTCCCCTGTTCCCCTCCCTTGCCTTGTCGTGCTCTGAAACACTTGTGTACGAGCGCGATAGAAAAAAAAATCAATATCAATAATATCAATTTATTGCAAATAGTACTAAGGACTTATATAGTGGACTGAAATGATTTGGAAAGAATGGCGCTAACAAATGGAAATTAACACAGATTTTCCTAAGGACAGGATGCACAGAGGATTTAGAAATTTTAAGGATTTTACCACAGTATTTTTATGATTTCTATGGGATTGGACAGGATACCAGGTTACAAAGAAAAGGATGCAGTTTTTGGTTACTGGGGAAGGGAAAAACTTAAAACAAGCACTTGAATCGAATACAGTCAGCCGGGTCGTTGGACAGCGGAACAGGGGTCTGGTCACTGCTGCAACAGCTTGGCTCTCCTCTAGGGACATAGCGAGGCAACCAGGGTATGGTCTTTTGGGCAGCGGGGTGCATCAGCTGGGCAAAGCAGGTAGCAGGGCAAAGCTGATCTGGTCACTGGATAATCCCAAAAAGGATTCCACAGCCTTTCCCCCTTTTTCCCTGAATTATCGGGATTTTTGTAGGGTTTAATTCTAAATTAGAGGTTCAGCCTGGGTAAAAGGTTCTGCCTGGATCTGCTATCAGCTACCCCTGGCCTGGGACTGGAGTCTGGAATCTTGCAGGGTGAATGTGGAATGTCTGGATCTCTGGATATTGTCTTATGAATGCAAGATTTTCTTGAATCTTGGATTTTTAAATGTCTCCACCTTATATAGACCGGATAACATCAGAGGATTTTTACTATGTGGGCAGAACTAAGCTAGACATACCTCGAAATCAGATAGGTCAGCATGTAACTGTTGCCGCCTCCCTGTAAGCAGATTGAACTGAAGGAAGTGACTCAGTTTTAGTGTGTTTGTTTTTATGAGATGCATTTTATGCCACAGTTACTTTTACCAAAATCAGTAATGACACAAAACCCCTATATTTACAATTGTTATCCTCCTGAAAATTAGATAGGCAGACTCCATATTTTACAAGGAATAAGCTGTTACAAATCTCAAGTCGGTGCAATTCTGTTTTAGTCATTCTGGCAATCTTTCACCATTTCCATGGAAAACATTTCACCTAAAATTCTACAATTGTCTACTTATTTACATATTATCACTGGGTATATTTGCATTACGTTTCAAAACTGTACCATGTACGCTTTCCCCAGAAATGACATTTTATTGCTATTTGCACCCACCACATGTCAGAAAAATCTACGATGTCTTATTTTAATGGCTTAAAAATGACATTTAAAACCGTCATAATTTCACCTTACTATTTTTTTAGATTACTGAATTAAATGTCCTGATATGAACAGTCTTTGAAATCAAATGGGATGGCTTTGTTTCCAAAAATGGGCAGTCTTTCCAACCCCCAGCCACATGTCATGCTCTGGTCAAATTTGCCCAGGGTTGCTATGGATTCGCCTTTGATCCTAGGCAGCTGAAGCTAAGGAGAGGTGTCAGAGGATTTCACACCTCTGTGCCCGGGCAGTCCATTGTCCCATGCTAGGGGAAATGCCATTTCGTCTGACAAGGTCACAACTTCTCACACCTTGGTCCTTTCATTGGTAAAGGGCTTTCCTTTGAAGTGTGCTCCTTTTACCAAACTGGTTATGCTGGTCTCAAACAGCTTTCAAACATTTTTTCTCTCTCTTTCTTTCACAAAAGCCAGTCGTTTTGTTAATAAATATATTATACATTTAAACCAAACCCCATCCCCACCTAAAATACTATTTCTGTGCGAGTATTTGGGATGATTTCACATTTTAACTTTAAAAGAGTTATTTCATGTTGTTGCAAAAACGAATTTACACATATTTATTTTACATGGGGATTTCACCAGATGCAGTTTCTTTAACACACATTTTCAGAACAGCCTGGACAGGTCAGATCAATTTCATGGTAGGGAAATGTGCTAGAAATAGTTTTCTTTTGTAATTGATGCATAGCCAGGGAGAAAGGCTTTTTTGTAGTCCTCTGCATGAGTTAATTTGTTCCAAAAGTAAACACGGGTCATACAGCCTGATACACATTTCTCTGCTGTTTATAGATTTTGCTTGACACACAATGCCTTTCAGGGAGGAATGCCCTCCTTTGCTGGTGTACAACCTGAATATAGATGGGCGTGGATGTGCCTTACTGGAACCAAACTGTGTAATGTTGAAAAGATGAAATAGCATCCGTATGCAGTCATTTTAACACAGAACATTTCCTCTTTCAGTTAGAAATCTTGAGCTTTCAGCATAGCAGCTCTGCACCAGGCTGCTTTTGAATTCTTCTTTTTAGTGCACATGAAGAAATTAACTGTAGCAATTCTTTGGGTGTTCTATCCCTCATCTCGCCCCATGAGTGCTCAACAAAGCCAGTACAGCCATTATTTTTGGTAACTGCTAAAACGCAGTTTTGATGCAAGGGAATAAGTGCTCAACAGAGCCAGCGCAGCCATTCTTCTTGTAACTCCTGAAAATGCAGTTTGGTGGTGCAGGGGAGTGCTGATGGGCTGGTAAATGTACCCCAGACAGAGTCCCCAGTTCAATAAAGGTGGGAGTTGAGACCGGCAGCACCATGCAGGCCTCCCGTTATTTGTGTGCTGCATATATGATTATATTCCCATTGCTAGGGCATGACCAGCAGGCATATCTCACCTGCTAACAATAGCAAGAACGACCTTGAAATCCAGGACTAAAAAGCTTTCCAAACAAAAGTATCAGTGGACAGCATCTATCCTGTGTAAACTACAGCAAGGACATAGTTTTGTAGTTTATTCACAGTGGCAAATTTCTTTTGCATTCTTATCTCTTGTTTTCTATTTATTGGAACATTGGTTTTTGGTCCCAGAAAATAGCCTAAAAATCAATGAATGGCTTTGTTCATACAAAAGGACTGTAATTTATCAGCCTCAGGGTCACTGGTGCTCGTCCCAGACCCCTAACAGAAACTCTCCATTGTAGTGTACGTCAATAATTCTAAGTTAATGCTTGTGGCTCACGTTTACTGAACTGCATCACACTTTGCATTAGCATCAAGGCTGGGCCTATGGTTCATATAACACTTGGCTGACATGGTTAGATACAAAATTACATGTTAGACCAGGTATTCCAGGTGTGGGACTTTTGCTCTGGTTGCTGGTGAGCCAGGATACAAGTTAAGTAACTTGTGAAATGGATATGGGGGGCGGGATGCAGGTAAGGAGTATGTGTTAGGGGTGGTGGAGGAACAGAATGTAATGTCAAGTATGGAATATGGGCGCTGGGTAGTGGGCATGCAGGATGCAGGTATGAGGTTTGTGCTCTGGGATATTGGAGGCCAGGATGCCAGGTATGGGACTTTTGCTCTGGGTAGTGGGGAGGCCTGCTGCTAGGTATGGGGTTTGTGCTCTGGGTAGTGGGGGACTTGATGCCAGGTATGGGGCTTGTGCTCTGGGCCATCAGCGAAAGAATACTAGGTATGGGGATTGTGATCTGGGTGACGGGCCGGATGGCAGATATGGGGCATGTATTCTGGTTGGTGGTGGGGTGGGATGCCAGGTATGGGGCTTGTGCTCTAGGTTGGTGGAAGGGCAGGGCACCAGGTATGGGGCTTGCAATTTTGGTTCTGGGGGGCAGGATGCAAGATGTAGAGCTTGCTTTTGAAGGTGGTTGACAGGCAGAATGCCAGGTATGGGGCTTGTGCTCTGGGGTGGTGGGGCCAGGATGCCAGGTATGGGGCTTGTGCTCTGGGTGGTGGGGCCAGGATGCCAGGTATGGGGCTTGTGCTCTGGGTCGTGGGGGCAGGATGGCAGGTATGGGGCTTGTGCTCTGGGGAGTGGAGCCTGTATGTCAGATATGGGCCTTGCACTCTGAGTCTTGGCAACGTTGGGTCATTTGAGTTTGGACATGTGGGGCACTATCTTACATATGGTAACTCTGCCAACCACATATTACCTTATTTGGTCATTTAAAGCTGCACTTGGCATATATATGCAGCCCCTGCAAGCCTTTATATAATATATGTTGACTGACTCGGCATATGATGGTATTGTGAGTGGATTTGAGGATGCATGTACATCAGAACATGTCATACTGGGGCAGGGTTGGGCAAGGATGAAGAGGCACCATTGGAACTGGCATTATGTTTACTGTGATTAAGTACAGTTGTTTGAAACTGGCAAGTCAATGCCTAACTGGCATGCTGGCACTTTGTGCTGAGCTTGTAGTTTTTAAGAGAACCAGGGTATATTCAAAAATTACCCCGTGCAGGTTTGTACTTTGATGAGCAACTCCCTGCAATAGGTCACACTGAATTGAGAGCACCCTGCAGCAGTTGAGCAATACTAAAGCAATATGACCCAAGCGGCGGGGGCATTACTGACTCAGGGATGGCCCTGCGCTGAGTCTCCACACTGCTGAAGGCTACCATCATCCCCCACAAGGGACAAAGGAGCAAGAAGGTAAGTGGGGTGGGCAGGGGAGGGAGGGAAAACAAAACAAAAAAACCTTAACTGAGTCCCCGGCGGGGGCGAAGGCAGCCTCTCAGCCGTGGGGAGGCTCGGAGTGGGGATGGCCCCACTTCGAGCTTCCTCATTGGCTGAGGGGCTGCCACGCCCCCGCGTGGACAAGGAGGCTGGAAACCTGGCCAAGAATCCAGAGATTCTCGGCCGGGTAACGACCCTGCGAGAGCCAATCAGAATGTGTGTTGCAGAATTCTGCTTGACTCTCGCCGGGTACTAATAAGGTATACTTTGAAGTAACCTGTTATTTTGTAGTAACACTTTGCTACTAAACATGTTATAGTGTGGCACGTCTAAACCCCATGCTGTGCACTGCATACAATCCTGTCACAAAATTAACACTAGTGTTATTTATACTGACCTATGAGGCATGTTTGGCATGGTTGGCATTGTTCTTAAAGTTGACGCTGGGGCATCAGAAGTATTAGACAATTTAATATGCCCTGCAAAATGGATTGTAAATGTCTTTTTATTCAACTTTCCCCAGACATTGAGCTGTAGAATTGCACCATGTTTACCTCCTCAAGTTCACTTTGTTTGGGCTACTTCGCCCATGTCAATTTGGGAAAATCATTCATATAGTGCATTTTTAGGTGACCATCTTACTTTTGCCTGTGGCCCCTTCTATGCCCCCATAGATTGTATTCCTCATGATGCTGCTGCTCTACTGTGGTACATAAGTGCATTAGTACCTGTTCTAAACTGTCTATTTTAGGTAATTAACCTGTCACTAATATCTGCACCACTACCCTTCCACTGGTCTGCACTCATCACCCCTACCCCTCCCCCCACATTCTACAGCACCTGATCCAGGAGTACCCTGTTGACTGGCATTGCTTGTGTAAGTGTTTCTGGTCGAAACCCATGTAAATAAATGCTCAAGATTTGTGGAGTCCTATCACTGTCACCTAAATACAGGGCCTGCTGGAGGTACATATTTGTACGTATTTCTGCAGAAGTTCTCTAATCATTGTAGTCTTATTAACAACATAACAATACATAGTTTAATACATTCCCACAGCATAATTGCCCTTAAGAAATACAATTGTAACTACACAGTGTTCTAATACAATTCTATGGAGGTATTATAGTGTATTAGAACATGCACACACGCATCAGCACAAATATACCTATAGTGTAGCTGCACTGGCATCATTGGGGTTGCAAAAGTACAAACAGCAGTTCCCCATTACCTTACGTGGTTGTGCACGTGCAAGCAGCGTTTATACATGAAAAATGTACCTTAGTACTACCAGTAGTGTGGTAAGATTCTGCCCCTATAGCTCCCATGCTGCAGGCTAACGAGTTAGGAGCTGTGGAATGATGACTACGAGTGGGTAGCCATACAACTGTGTGCGAGCAAACACCGTTTCCGCTAGCCGGGTTGCTTTAGTGCCAGAGAAACGGCATTTTCCTTAAATGTTCACATGCCCGTGTATATGGTAATCCCACCCTGAAACGTTCTATGCAGCAGGTGCAAAAACTGAGAAAAGTACAGAGGTCAACTTTACACCTCTGTTTGCACCACAGCTTCAATACCAGTCTTTCCAGTTTACCGCAATTCCCATCCTGTAACTAACGTGTGTTGCTTTAGTCTTCTGAACATTTAAAGTCTGAAAAAATAACGTTTTATTTTTCAGTCTCGATAACATATAAACTCTAGTGAATCTGTCAAACGCAGACATGTCTACACTCTGAGCTGCTAGCATAACAGAATCGCTATGCTTGGCAGCAGAACATTAAGAAAGGACATTCTATTTAGTAAGGGAGGCTGTAAATTCTAATGTTCTTAATGAAAACTAAGCAATGTGCTTTTAGGAACAGAATGATACTGCTTGATTGCCCAATTTTGAAGCTTTCTAGAAACATATGCAAATATAAAAGCAACATTTTTCACAGCACCGAAAACTAGTCTTTCCGCAAATGAACTTATGCAAAATCTATGCCATCCGATTTTCGGTTATTTGAGGTTTCATCACTAAAAATGTCAGTGACTCCTCAGAAACGTTTTGAGCGGCTGGGAGTTGTTGAAAAAACCAAGCGACCATCACCCAGAACACACTGTGCTACCCCGGCAGAGGCAGGTCAACTCCCCCTACAACCTCTTACCCCAAGTGAAGTGGTTCATATTTTTTTATTTTTTTATTTTATTGGTTTCAATACAAACCTTTAAAATGTTACACAAAACACACAACAAAAACAAAACACAACAAACATCCCTCCCATCCCATCATTCAATGGTATTACAGCCGCTAAAGATTAACGTATGTCTTACCTCCACTTAAATTGAGTCACACTAAAATTGCTCACACGGGTTTAACCTGACTTCAATTACAGGTAAAAAGGATGTTAGAGGCATTATTAATTTCATGTCAATACCATTACAAATTCTCAACCAGCATTCTTCCGCACACAAAGAAGGATGTTCCTCGCTCCATCTTCCCAAGTGAATTGATCGCGCATCCTTCAGGTTAGGGCAGAACAACACCAAATGTTTGAGTGACTCAACTTCGCTGTCACAAAATCGGCAAGAAAGTTTCAAGCCTACATTACATGCCCAAGTACTTGTCCGCCCTTTGGTTTTCAGAGCATTTAAGCGAAACAGCATAAAAAGCCTTCACGCTTTGGGATTCGGAAACAAATGTAGATATTTTTGTAGGACATTGAAACCTCTTGCCTCAACGGGTGAATTTCCCATCACTCTAGCAGTGGCTCTCTCAGTACACGTGGACTCCCAGTCTGCTCGCCATATATTCAATTTCGCTGCCACAGGATTGGAATGAAGAGTTTCCATACTGATGTCGTACTCAAGTAATAGCTTTTCGCAACGTTTTAACCACAAAGAGACAATGTCCGTTCTGTTAGAGGGAACATCATGAAGAATTTGAAATTGAAAGATTTTCTCACTCGCTCGTGATTTTCGAAATAGGGCCAACAAATTCCAACTAATCCGAGCGTGCAAAGAAATTAAAGCCAATTCATATCTTATACACCCAGTCTGTATGCCACTTGGTAAGCTTAAAGCTTTAGACCAGAAAGTGTTCACTAACGATGCCCAGTGATTACACGAGCAGCCCAAAGCGTTCTCTGCTCCATACGTTAGAATAGGCGACACCTTTTGTTCGTAAAAATCTCTCAATGGTCGCATTGAGAAGTTTCCGAACCTTCTGTGCAGAAGTAGAGCCTGACATGCTAATTGACTGCATTTCCTCTTTGACTCTAGAATCCATGGGGCATCACAAATGCTGGAATTCAGCATCATGCCAAGATACTTTATACTTTTCGAAATGCGTAATGAATCGTGGCCTAACTTCCATACAAACTTTGGAACTTTTGCATGTTGGAAAGCACTTAGGTTGTTGAACACCAAGATTTCGCTTTTAGCTGCATTCATTTTCAGTTTATTTAGGGTCACATAATTTTGGACTGCCTCGAGTTTTCATTGTAAGCCAATTGGGGTTACATCCAAGATGACCAAATGGTCCGCGTAAAGTACCCAGCTGACATGTGACAGATGGAGTTTAGGTGGAAATGCTCGCACCGAATTTATTGCAGCACCAATGTCTTAAATAAAAGGACTGAAGATCGCAGCTGCCAGCGGGCATCCCTGTTTCACCCCCTTATGCGTCTTGATCGGAACAGACAAGTTGCCCATTTGATCTAAGCGGATTGTGATTGAAGTGTCCGTGTGCAATTCTTTGATGGCCTCTAACAAACCAGCCGGGCAAGCCCACGTGCTCGGCTTTTGCCAGAGTAACTCCCGGTCAATCATGTCGAATACACATGCGAAGTCAACAAAAGCAAGATATACTTTAGTGTTCATGCGTAATGCTTCTATCTTCAAGAGATTCAAGATTAACAAGTTCAAAGAGCATCTGACGTTTTTCACAAATCCTGCTTGTCTTTCATCAACTCGATTTGCTAATTGGGCCCATTTGATCAGTTTTTTTTTGGAGCACAGAGGCATAAATCTTTCCCAAAACATCCAGCAATGCCATCGGTTGATAATTTTTAGGGAAAATTCTGTCGGCTTTCTTAAAAATTGGGACAATTATCCCAGTTTTCCATGAAGAGGGCGTCTGTTGATGTAGATTAATTCTCTCAAATAGATTGAAACACGAATCCGCCCAGAGGTCAGGAAACTGTTTGATGGTGAAATTCGTCAACCCATCGGGTCCGGGTGCCCTGGAGTTTTTAGCTTTCGTAATAATGTCTCAGGTTTCTTCTCTCGAGAATGTTAGGTCCCACGATGTTACCTCCTGCACTGCTGTTAAAGTGTTTACCTTGTTTTTACTGTATATGGTCTTGAAATGAGACACCCACTCCAGCTCTGTCACCAGGCAATCTTGCAAAGCATTCTGTGGCGTTTCCATGTTATTTATAATTCGCCAAAACTCCCCACTGTTCTTATTTTTTAGGGTCTTCAGCATGGCCTCAGCGTCTTGCTGATGTAGAAGATATTTATGGCTCTTTATCCAGTTCTTATAGGATTGTTTCGACGTTCAGTTTTTTGACAATCTTTCACCCGGTGACCCATGATTATTTCTACGGATCTCAGCATGCATCACTCTCTTATGCTGCATTACCTTCAAATCGAAGCAATGAGTCTTTCGAAACAACTGTTTTAAACCAATATTTTTCGCTTTAAATTGGGATAGTAATGTGGCATATTCAACTTCTTTCAGTTTGGTCTTAAATGAGACAGCTCATGTTCATCCAGCCTTAGCCGTAGTTGATTCGCTTCGACCTGAACCTTTGTTGACCATTTCCGTCCTGGATCAAGTTTGGACGCTAAAAATTTATATTGCAGCATTTCGTGATCACTGTTCTGCATGACAAGGACTTTCAAGGATTTTACGCGTGCATGCAAAGAGTCAGATGTAAAGATGTAGTCAATTGTTGAAGATTGGTCGTCACATTGCCAGGTTGACTTCGGAGGGATATCGCCTTGCGTACAGCCATTTAACATCGATAGCCCTCGAGCATTTAGTTCTTCCGACCAGTCATTTGCTAGTTGCTCTTTATCTGGTGTCTGGGACTTGAACAGATCAATATTCAAATCACCACAAACTATTATTCCGGCCCTATGTTTCGATTCAAGCAGGTTATCGATAATCATTGTTACTTGGTCAATGAAAGGGTAAGTCCCTGTACGACGGTGATTCCAGTATAGGTTTATCACCTGAATCATGTCCACATCGTTTTTCAGGCGATCGATCTTACCTATCTCTGAGACTTGGATGTATGGTGTGTAGTTGGTAGATTTTAATAGGTGATAGCCTGAAGAAGGCTTGATCATGGTTAAAAGGCCTGCTGTCGGCCGGCCCTTCTCTGCCTTGTTTGCCGGGTTCAAGGCACATTCTGTCACAAGTCTCTCCCCTTTTCACCTCTTTCTCTTTGCTTGCGACCTTCTTGGATGTGACTTCCTTCTTTCGCACGGTCCGGGATTTATACAGGCCCGTGTGCAGGTCTTTGGATTCCAGCGTGAGGATTGGAAGTCCTACACCAAGTAGCGTTCAAATATCCAGGACCGGGAACCAGGAAGGAAACAGTATCCTGACTCAGAGGTACGGAACGCTGTGAACCGAGCACAGGAGAAATCCAGGAAGATGAGCACGGAAGAAGGTAGGACAAGTTTAGGGGACGGAAAGGGAGTATAATCAGGAAAATGGGAAACAGGACTCGGAAGGAGGCACCGAGCGAACTCCGGCAACACACGTCTGACTACTCCAAGTGGTAGCGTTGACACACGCAGAGCCGCAGGGGCATGACTGTTTTGTAGGAAGTTGAACGTAGCGCGTAAAGGCTGGTAAGCTGCGTTTCGTATTCAACGGCCATGTTGGAAGGATCACGGAATTCAGTCATCTATGTGTCAGGGACCATGAAGTCCAGAATGGACATAATCGGCGGTTCATGACAGTATGCCTCCTCCGAAGCCCTGCACCTCTGGGTTTGCCTGGGTGGATAAGATGATATCGTCATATCAGCCGGGGGGCATTCATGTTTGAGACGGGTTCCCAGGTGCGCTCACTGGGAGGATATCCCTTCCATTCCACCAAATACTGTAGTTGACCTCGTCGGTACCTGGAGTCACAAATAATAGACACCTTGTATTCAAGTTGGTTGTCGACAATCACTGGAGTAGATCTTGGAGCAGTTCGAGTGGACTGTACGTATGGTTTTAAAAGGGAAGTGTGGAAGGCTGGATGAATCTTTTTCCACGACTCTGGAACTCGGAGTCGAAAGGCCACTGGATTAACAATTTCCTCTATGGAAAAAGGTCTGTAATACCTCGGAGCCAATTTATTTGGTCGTAGGTGACGAGGAAGGAGTTTCGAAGATAGCCAAACCTTATCTCCTATTGAATAAGAAGGACTAGGCCTTCTTTTGGTGTCTGCATATTGTTTAATATCTTTTCGGGCCTTTTCCAGGTGTTCCTTTGCTTCTTTGTGTACATTGATCAGTGTTTCAATCCAGGAATCGACCGCAGGAACTGGGATAGGATGTGGGAGAACAGATGGTAGAACTGAAGGGTGAAATCCTTGGCTACAAAAGAAAGGGCTGGTCTCGATAGCTGAATGATCCGAATTGTTATAAGCCAATTCGGCCACAGGTATCAAGAGTGACCAATCAGCCTGGACTTTGGTGGCGAAGCAGCAAAGATACTGTTCCAGGGTTTGGTTTACTCGTTCTGTAGCTCCATTGGTCTGTGGATGATAACCCGAGGACAAGGCACACTGGATCCCCAATATCCAACATAGCTGTTTCCAAAACTGGGATATGTACTGGGGCCCTCTGTCGAAAATGATTTTGGAAGGTAGTCCATGAAGCCGGAATATGTGTTCCAGAAAAATCCCAGCTAGTTCAGATGAGGATGGTAGTTTGTATAGAGGTGTAGACTGAGCCATATGAGTGAACAAATCGATGGTAACCATTATGGTCGTGTATCCTCTGGTAATCCCACTATAAAATCTGTGGCAATGATTTCCCAGGGTTTTGTTGGTATTGCTGGTTGGTGTAGCAGACCTGCTGGTTTTCTATTATCATGCTTATTCTAATTACACACTGCACAGGTTTGGACATAGGTTCTTATGTCATCTTTCATCCTTGGCCACCAGAATTGTCTCTGTATAAGACGGAGGGTGTTGGAGATTCCACGGTGTCCCGAATGGAGGGTATCATGGCATAAATTTGTGATCTGGAGTCGGAATAGCCAGCCGTGTATCCTTGAATAGGTATCCGTCTTTTATCTTGAGATTCCATCGATTGTCTCCTTTAAACTCCCTCCAAAGTTCGGAAGACTGTGTTTTGGCTCGAATATCCTCCAGGAGAGTAACGTCTTGTGCTACGAATACTGTGGTCGGAAACATCTTGGGAAAGGTCCGGTCCTCAAGGGGTTCATAATCAGGACGTCTGGATAAGGCATCGGCTATGATGTTATGTGCTCCAGGAAAGTGATGGATTTGAAATTGATATTGGGCAAAAAAGAAGGACCAGCGGGCCTGACGGCTGTTTCTGCACTCCAGGGATTGCAGGATTAGTAGATTTCCGATGGTCCGTACAGACTTGTGCTGGGTGTGTGGCTCCCAGAAGGAGATGGCGCCAGTCAGTGAAGGCTTGTCGGATGGCTAGCAACTCCTTCTCCAGGACGGAATAATGAGTTTCACTGGGAGTCAAAGTACGGGAGAGATATGCAATGGGGTGTTCCATCTTGTCATTAAGTTCTTGTTTCAGAACTGCTCCGATGGCGTAGTCGGATGCATCAGTCTCAACAAGGAAGGGACGGTCTGTGTCTGGTTGAGCCAGGATGGGGGCTTGTGTGAACTCCGACTTCAACCGTTGGAACGCTGAGGACCACTGAAAGGGGGTGTCTTTCTTTAATAGTGTGACACTAGGGTGTACAATATCAGAAACTGCTGGTATGAATTTCCTGTAAAAGTTAGCGAGCCCCAGGAAGGATTGAATTTGTTTCACAGTGGTAGGAACAGGCCAAGATAAGATGGAATCAACCTTGGAAGAATCCATTCCAATACCCTTGGGGCTAAGAACAAATCCAAGACAGTGAACAGTTGATACATGGAAAGGGCATTATTCAGGTTTGGCCAGGAGCTTATGTTCTGTAAACGCTGTAAAACTGCCTTAACGTGTTCTTCATGTTTCCCAGGTTCCTTGGAGTAAATCAGTATGTCGTCTAGGTATACAATGATGAAAAGGAACAACATGTCAGAAAACCCGATCCATGAAACGTTGGAATATTGCGGGGGCATTAGCAAGTCCAAAGGGCATAACCAGATACTCAAAGTGACCAAAGGGTGTTCTGAAGGCTGTTCTCCACTCCTCACCTTCTTTTATACTAATGAGATGGTAGGCACCCCTGAGATCTAGTTTTGCGAAGATGACTGTACCCCTCACAGCTTCCAGGATGTCCGAAATAAGAGGTAATGGGTAACGGTCCTTGCGGGTGCATTGGTTAAGGCCACGGTAATACAAACATGGTCTAAGCTCCTTGGAATCTTTATTAGGAACGAAGAAGAGGGAGGCTCCCGCTGGGGACTTAGAGTTTCGAATAGTTCCATTCGTTAAGTTGGTGTCCAGATACTCCCGGAGGGCCCTTTTTTCAGGTTTTGGATAGAATGAACATTCTTCCAAAGGGAATCACTGCTGAAGGCTCGGTGTCAATGGCACAATCCTCAGGTCTGTGGGGTGGGAGAGATTGAACAATGGCTGTTGAGAACACATCTGAGTATGTCTGGTAAGCTTGGCGAATCTGGATAATGTTGGAGACAGTTACTGGGATTTGCTGGGTTTCTTGGAAGTCTTCTGAGGGGCTTGGCAAGGTGGTAGGAGATAAACAAGGGGACATACAATGTTCTGAACCAAGAAACAAGGAGCCTGCTGCCCAATTGATGTAGGGATTATGTTTCTGCAGCCAGGGCATGCCTAGAACCATGGGATAGTGGGCAGATCTTATGATGTCAAATCTAATCCTCTCTTGGTGGTTGTTTATCGAAAGAAGAATCTCTTTGGTTTGGTGGGTTATGGGTCCTGAAGACAAGGGTCCCCCCATCAATGGCTTCAACAGGTTGCATTGTCTCTTTTGTTTCGCGGGGAACGTGATGGCTGATGGCCCAATCATGATCTATGAATATTCCCATGGCTCCGCAATCCACTAAAACCAGGATGGGGTAGGATTCTTTCTTGGAAGGTTACAGGAATGCCTGTAGAATCAGAAGATTGTTCTGTCCTGGGGAGTTCAAGGAAGGAATTGATGAGGAGCAGACATCTTTCTCCCGAAACTGTGGTGGCGCAATAGGGCACTCTCTTATAAGGTGTTTATCAGAGGCACAATACATGCACAGTCCAATATTAATCCGACACATCCTTTCTTGTAGGGTAATGGGTCCTCGGAAGGCACCTAGTTGCATGGGTTCTGGGTCCGAGGCTGGAGATGCAGCGGTTTCTTTTTTGTATGGGTGGTCAGTTGCTGCCTTTGGAGATGTTGGTTTAGACTTCCTTTTCTCTGCCTTTCTTTCCTCTATCCACAAATCGATCTGTAGGGAGAGGTCCATGAGAGCTTGGAAGGAGCTTGGGTGGGCTACATTGGCTAATTCATCCTTTATCTCGTCATTTAGGCATCTTTGAAAGAGGGTGAAGCTGGCTTCTTGGGACCAATCAGCCTCTTTTACTAATTGTTTAAAGCAGGTAACATACGTGAGCATATCCTGGGACCCTTGTTGGAATTCAAGCAGTCTTTCTTGAGCACTGTAAACAAGTTCTGGGCATTCAAACATGGCTTTAAGGGCTTCCACAAACCCATCGTAATCATCCAGGAGTGCGTCACCCGCATTGACTAGGGGGGTTGCCCAGGTCAGGGCATTGCCCATGAGGTGTGATATCATAAATCCCACCTTTGCTCTTGGGGTGGAAAAGTAGTATGGCTTGAAGATAAAATGTACCAAACAGGAATCAAGGAAGGCATGGAGGGTTTTTGAGGAGCCATCGTATTTGTCCACTACACCTCCCAACAAGACACTTCCTTTGGCTGCAGAGTCATGAGATAAGACTAACTGCTTTAATGCACCGTTCTCTGCCTTAAGGTTCTGGACTTCAGTGGTTAACTCCTGCATACCTCGCATGAGGTCTTGAACCGCGGCTTCCATCTTTGTCTTTGTATCAGGTTTAAGGCGTCTCAATCTGTCACAAGTCTCTCCCCTTCTCACCTGTTTCTCTTTGCTTGCAACCTTCTTGGATGTGACTTCCTTCTTTCGCACGGTCTGGGATTTATACAGGCCCGTGTGCAGGTCTTTGGATTCCAGCGTGAGGATTGAAAGTCCTACGCCAAGTAGCGGTCAAATATCCAGGACCGGGAACCAGGAAGGAAACAGTATCCTGACTCGGAGGTATGGAACGCTGTGAACCGAGCACAGGAGAAATCCAGGAAGATGAGCGCGGAAAAAGGTAGGACAAGGAAAGGGGACGGAAAGGGAGTATAATCAGGAAAATGGGAAACGGGACTCGGAAGGAGGCATCGAGCGAACTCCGGCAAGACACGTCTGACTACTCCAAGCGGTAGCGTTGAGACGCGCAGAGCCGCGGGGGCGTGACTGTTTTGTAGGAAGTTGAACGTAGCGCATAAAGGCTGGTAAGTTGCGTTTCGTATTCAACGGCCATGTTGGAAGGATCACGGAATTCAGTCCTCTATGTGTCAGGGACCACGAAGTCCAGAATGGATGAAATCGGCGGTTCATGACACATTCAAATTCTGAGGTGAATGGAATCTCACTCATCCATGTTTCCTGGAGACAAACTAGCTGAGTATCTTGTAGCCAGTCATTATTTAACAAGTGGAGAAAGCCACACGTATTCCAAGAGGCAAAAGTGCAGACTTTAGCGGCTCTATCCGTCGGGCGTTAGCTTCGGGGTTTGTCATTCAATGCTTTTGCAAGCCATTTCCAGTTGCAGCTATTTTCCTTACGTATTGGACTGGTAAACAAAAGAGTTGCACTGTCGTCCACTGATCTGCAACTGTTTATGGTGATACAAATTTTGTCCATTGGACTGGATCTCAGAGCAGAAGCCGGCTCAACAGACGTAACCCTATGTGAGTCCAATGAAATTGGCCCCACTTGTTGTAAAGACTCACTCATTAGGTTTTGGACTGTTGGCGCCTGACCCACCAGAGAAGTTAGCTGTTTCGTTGCCGGTGTAACTACTTTATCCTCCTGTATAGCTGAAACTGCCAACATTGCAGACAAGCTCTCTGGGATTTTTGTACTTACATTATCCATTATTTTAAAGATGTCAAATCCCAAAGACAGAATGTCTTCTCCGACTTCAAGGATTGTGTTTGCATTTATGTTTGATTCAACGTGCAGAACTAACTTGTCATTGCGAGTTTCATCAGGGAATTTGACAATTTTTATGTCCTGAGAACCCAGTGCTCGTAAACTTGGAATGCGATGAAGTAATCTTAAAACATTTGTTCGATTCAAGGTTAGCTTATAGCGTGACTCTAATCTCTCCAACATCAGTTTCACCAACAAAATGTGATCCAAATGTCGGTCTGCCTCGTGCCCTTTAATGTTTCTCTGTCTCTTTCCCGTTACTTTCAGCTGTTGACTCTCCTCTTTCCATGAGTCAAATGAAACCGTTGGCACAGATGAAAAACTTAGAGCGATACTGTCTCTTTCCAAGCTGACAGAGTTAGTGGACAAGTGGCTTGACTTCAAAGTTTCATGTTGCTTCATTTGTAGGTTAGCCATTAACCGATCTCTTTTTTCTGCAGAGTAGAAAACACCGGGCTCACAGGCGCAAAGTCTCTTTTAGCTAGTAATGCAGCATTCGGGATTATTAAACAGGTTCTGCCCCCTTTAGGAGCTGCAGATCTGTTTTGTTGCTTTCGTGTAGAGAGGGGCTGATTCCTTTCGGCATTCACCCAAACGTCTTCTGAACCCCTTGCAGGGCTAACCTCACGCTGCGTTTTGGGTAAAGCCGTTGCTCCTGTCATGTTAGACTCAACTGCTTGTGGCGTAGCTGGCACGCTTTCTCCGCAGTCAAAGTCCTCATATACAGACAGTTCCAAAAGCTCATCTTGGACTGACTTTGCGGAATCATCAGACTGGCTTTCTCCCTCTTGAAAAGAGATACGCGTTGGGACAACAGGCAACTTGTTGCTTTCCTTTGTTGATGCACATGATTGCAACTGTGTATTGATTGCATTATCTACAAACTTTAGCACATTAATATTTCTTAGAAATTCACGGGTACCTCTTTGATGGTTCTTCTTTCGCCCTGGCAGGATTGTTTTGATTCTTTGCTTGCAGTGGTTGTAGTTTCTTAATTTCCACATTTTTTAGTTGGGTAACATCCGGGCCAACAAAAATGGGAAACAAACCTGCTGATTTTGCAACGTCAACAGCCACACCTTTATTGACAATAACCAGTTTGGGAACTGATGTTGAGGGGCCGAGCCGGTCGCAATTTGAACATCTAGTTGTGCAAGGTTCACTAAGCTTCTCGATTGAAGAAAAGCTGTATTAAATGAGGTTTCTGCTAAGGGTTCCAATGTGATATTCTCACAGTGTAAGTCCTCGATGCTTCAGAGTCCTGAGAAATCAACTGCCAGGGGACCGCTTTGTCCATCTACTTCGGGTTCAATAGGGCATTTGGGAGCCAATAGAGTGCTTTCTGGGACACTGGCCATCTGGCCAAGGTTGCGTGCAGGTAGAGTTGGCTGAAGTTTTACTGCTTCATCCGCCGTTGCCGTCACACTAATTGGCAAGAGAGACGATACCAAAGGCTGTCGCGGAGGCTCAGTTGGTGGAATATGAGGAGCGTTTAAGAGACCAGACTGCTCACCTGCTCCTATGCTCATATGGGGTTTGTGAAAGAGGGCCAGTGCCTCCTTTGCCACTTTGGCAAAGAGCTTTTTGTCAATTGTGTCATTGCGTTTTAGATCATTTGCCGAGGCGAGGGCTTCCAACAATTTGTATGTTACTTCATCTTGTTTATTGCTATGCCCACTGTGCAGTTCCTCTGAGTAGTTTTGAATTCATTAAGGCTACTAATGTGGTTACATCCTTCATGTTGTCGTTTATCGTTTCATAAAGTTTAGTAAAGGGTACCAGTGAGATTGCCATCGCAGAGGTCAAGGTCACTTGTAAATCATTTATAGGCACATGCGCACATGGTGCCACACGAGCACCTTTATCTTTCCTTGACACATCAGTTGCACGTGCCGCATGGCCCGTAGCAGTACCTGCTCTTCTAACTTTAGGAAATGGACGATCCAGAAAGGATGAGTCCCTAGATGATGACTCGTCTGATGTATCGTTGGTATTTAAGTGCTGAAGCAATTTTTTTTTGGGCCGACAAGGACTCGAGTGCCGATTTACAGTGGTATAAGATACCAACCGTTTCTGTGATTGCAGCACATTTCCAACTGATGTTTGAGATGAGTCCCCAGTTGACACAGCTTCTGTCGTTCCTGCACGTTTGTAATTCACTAACCCCCAGATGTCTTGATTGGCACCAGTCAGTTTGTTACAATTTCTTTTCAGAGATATTTTTGTCATCACATCATTTTCAGGGATGGGAGCATTAAGCTGTTTACTTGAGCGTGCTTTGTTTATCGTGATTAGATTTTGTAGGACATTTGATACAACTTCCAACGAATTTCTCCTATCAGAATATGACAAACCCACCAATTCATCTGCCTGACAAGCGCCACTTTGCATTGCAGCTGACTCTCCAATAGATGCTACATGATCATTGAGTGTCATTCAGTTCGGGGCTGTACAACAATCCGAAGAAGGAACAAATGTAAACACCTCATCTTGTTGTTGCAGCTCGTAAATCTTTTCTGAAGTGAGAGCAACTTTACTTGATGGCAAAGAAACTTTATTGCTTACCTCCCGTTTTTTTCTTTGGATCGCTCTTGGGCCATCGCCTCCAATCGCTGGATCTGTTACACAACGGGGAGCCCAGTACGCGGGCGGCGCAGGGAGCTGGGGGGGCGCACCACATGTCCATCCGAACACCCACCCACCCGATCCAGCTGCACCTGCACCTCGGTGACTCCCTCCCCGGGATCCCGCAAGTGGACTGCCTCGAGGCCCCACCCCTCCACGTCATCCGCCGCGACCGCAGAGTCCGCCGCAGCAAAAGACACAGCGGCTGGCAGGGAATGAGGGGCTGCCGCACGCACCATGGACCGCAGAGATGGCAGAGCGAACCGCGTGGGCCCCACACCTCCGCACAACCCGGCCACCCCCGCACCACCAGGCCCCAAGGCAGGAAATCCCCCACCTCCACCGTAAGTCTGACAACAGCATCAAACAGGCTGGGGACTATTGGGGGCAAGTAGAGCATTGGTGAGCACGATTGCAATGTCTTGCCAGTGGGATCCATGCCAGGGTTTACCTGAGGTAATGAGTCATCTAGGATGAACACCACAGTTCCTGTTGACTTAGACTCGCCTTTAGTCTTCGGTGTGTATAAGTCCTCCATTACAGAGGCACAAGAAAAGTACTGGCTTACATGTTGTTATCTGGAGCGTTTAGCTATCCGCTCTTCTTGCCTGCCGGAGCGTTTTATTTGGGCTCTGGTCCTTGATGATGACATAACAGGTTCCATTTCACCAGTCCTTGTTAGAGTGTGTATTCCTAACTGGCACCTTACGCCACTCTCCACAGCCAAACAGTGTCAACTCGCCCTTGCTCCTCAGGGCTTACGCCGCAAGGGCGTAGGAGGCGGCCTTTTATGGGCTGACTCACTAGGAGTCTTAAAGGCACACGCACCTCCAGGCACCACAGAGTAGAACACAGGAAGCTCACTGGTAGAGGGTTAGAGGATAAGCACATACCTCCACTCGTCACAGCCAAACAGTGTCAACTCGCCCTTGCTCCTCAGGCTTACGCCGCCAGGGCGTAGGAGGCGGCCTTTTATGGGCTGCCTCACTAGGAGTCTTAAAGGCACACACACCTCCAGGCACCTCCAGGTACCACAGAGTAGAACACAGGAAACACAGGAAGCTCACTGGTAGAGGGTTAGAGGATAAGCACAGACTGCCACTCGCCACAGCCAAACAGTGTCAACTCGCCCTTGCTCCTCAGGGCTTACAGTGGTTCATATTCCCTTGCAAAATGTATTTCTAGCTTAGTTGGACCTCTTGCTAGAAATAGAAAGAAGTAAAATGTCAAGAGCAAGTCCAACTTGCACTGTAAATAGAACAAAAATAAAACAGTGTCAACACCCTTCCTACTAGAAATAGTAAAAAGACTTTGCCTGTTTGAAACTTAAACACATAAGGAAATACAAAAAATGCATCTATAACATGGGTCAGCCTTGCAGTAGAACAAGAACAATTACAATTAGTCACAGGGGGCTGGATAGTGCTAAAAATGTATTTTTTTCCATTTGTATCACTTGTAGAGTATCGATAGAAATAGATCTGGCTCCACTATAGAGGCCCATGCACATATTATCGACAGCCACATCGACATCCAAGTCTCTGCTGCGTAGGGGTCAGCATTTAAGATAAGCCACCTGTACCAAAACTAAGATGATCATCCAATGATGGTGGCAAAGATAAACTTTAAAGATAAACTTTAAAATAAAGCTATGCCTGAGTTTAGGCATAGTGCATGGCGTTAGCTATGATCATGTCGCCACATCCAAATTGGTATCACATATTTTGCTTATGTGAGCCAGCTCTGCTGTGAAAGTTGATGTTTATTCTGGTCAAATGGGTTGAGAAGGCCAAATGACAGGACAGGAACCTTTAAGGGCCATATCTCTTCTTTGATTTCTTTGTGAGGGCAAGTAATACCCTATGCCAGAGACAGCCACACCACAGGCAGCTGTCCTGGGCCCAGGCATCGAAGGAGCACACCCAATTAAGAGGAGTAGCCTCCCACCAGGGTGCTGCACATCTAACCGCCTTAGTTTTTAGTGAGAAGGGAAGGGGGCTGTATTAGAGTAGACAGGATGCCTCTGTTCCTTGGAAGGAGACTGTCGCCATTTTGTTTCTCTCTATCTCTCTTTCTCTTTCCCCCACACCCACTTCCTCTGGAGCAAAGCACTTTGGGTGTGATGTCAGAAGGGCAACATTCACTTCTTCCAAGAGCAGGGATTGAGCCACTAGGGCTGACTAGCTTTAGTCCAATCACCTGTGGATGTTTACCTTTAAAGGAATGGGTGTCCCTTTTTTGATTCACTCTGGAATAACACCTGAGAAGGATTTACTGGACCTCTTTTGGGAAAATTGCACTTTCCAAAGCCCTCGGTCTAAGGTAAAGAAGGAGTAATCCAAGTCCTACCCACTCCCTGGGCAGAATGGGGGTGACTTTTGCTCTGAACCAAGACCTGCCACCCACTCTGCACCAGAATTTCCTGAATCTGGGAGCACAGACTCTAAACTAAATGTCCTGTCCTCGAGTCCCCCTGTGTGGGCTCACAGACCACCTGAAGCTCCCTGTTCTTCCACATTAATTGGTTGCACCTTGTTCACTGCTCATAGATCTAGAACACGCCAGTGCTGTCTTTTGCGCACCTCCACCCATTCAAACTTTATGGCTTGTACCTTAACCATTATGATGCTGCATCATGCCCTTGCTGAGCCTGTCACCTGCTAGGCTTGAATCAACTGCTCCATGTCAGGGACTGACTCAAATCACTGGACGGACATGTGCCGAACCTACCGAGAGGTTACAACCAGGACTCAGCTCGACTAGCCCTCGAACGAGTGCCTCACCCTACCGCACATCGTAGCAACCAAATCACCAATTCAACGACCGTCAGCCACTAACTTGTACCGTTTGAGTGTCAGGCATTGACCGATCCCATCGATTACATCTCGACTCACATCGCACAACCTCAAAAAGATCCTGGTGACTGCATCGACCTGTATCATTGAAAGCTCCCGATGAACCATACGTCCGCCCATGCTTGACGCCGGCTTGCTGCTTGGGCCCACATGATCCACCATACCCAAACTTAGCTTGATCATCAGGATTCGTCCAGGGAAAGCGAAGTTAGAAGCCGCCCAAAAAGTGCTCTTCCTATGGGATTAGCAACTTAACCATAACTACATTGCGTGTGTTAGGCAGAATTATATGCAGTACCCTTTGGGAACACTACACACAATTAAGACTACAGTGTAAGTACAATTTCATCTTTAGAACAGGCCTGTACTACACAGTAAACTGGAAGCGATAGCTGAGCAGCCAGACTTATCTCAAGAGTAAAGTGAGCAGTACAAGAGATTTCACAAAGGACAACAATTACTATGGTTCAAACAAACACTGAGTGAAGGTTTCTGAGTAAAAGAATATACATTTATTTACACCATAATTTATAAAACAGTTCACTATCATAAAGCAGCAGAAAATCACAGTCTTAATATACTACCACAACACCCAATCAATTCTGGACAAGTTAAGCTCGAAATGAAGTGTGAGCAAAATGGCACTCCAGCAATTTAAAAGGGAGGAAAGACAAGGTTATCCAAAATCAATAGCACCAACAAGTTATAGGCAGGGCGATCTAGAAAAGGTTACTAAAACTAGGATTCAAGTCAATAGGTCTGGGCCAATGTTAATGGTTCAGAGTCTTTGCAGAGAATGACACAGTTCAAAGTAGTTTGCGGTTAAGTCTTTGTCAAGAGTTCAAAATGAAGTCGGTCGGAGGAAAAGTTACTTAAAGGAGAAGAGAAGGATGAGCATTCGGAGAGGCTAAATATTTCCTGCGCTTTCACCGTGGTCAGACGGAACGAACGACCGAATTTGCACAGTACCTTTAAAGAAGAAGAATGCTTTAGCTGAGGCAGATGTTCCTGGCAGTTCCTACAGGCTCACGGTTCCTTAAGCTTCTGTCGTTGGGACAAGAAGGGGGACGACTGGAGGGTCCTGCACTGCCAAAGGAAATAGCCAGCAGCGGAGCAAAATGACAAATAAAAGGTGCGCTCCTTAAAACCCAAACTGGTTCTCTTCCCACTGGCTATCCGATCTACTGCATCGATGCATAGTAAATTTGACCAGGATGAGGACCGGTGTCTGGTGTTTGGTGTTTGGTTGTTCCCAACAAGCTCAAGGCAAGAATATTCCTCACAGATCTCCTCTGTCGTCGAAGTTTCAGGCGATTCAGACCTGCAGCAGGGCATCACCAGGTGTCCAGTAGTTGCAGCAGTCGTCTTCCTTCAGCTTCTCTTTGGTTCTCTCATTCCAGTGGGGACTCTGCCTTCCAGTCCCAGAGACAGGGTTTTTATGCACCAAATCCCCAATCACACATACTGGCTGTCAATCACACAGCAGGGTGGCTGTCCTGGGAGGGCAGCCACCTGGCCAATCAAACAAGAGTGTGACAAGGTTATCCAAAATCAATAGCACCAACAAGTTATAGGCAGGGCAATCTACAAAAGCCTAATACAACTAGGATTAAAGTCAATAGGTCTAGGCCAATGTTAATGGTTCTGAGACTTTGCAGAGGATGACACAGTTCAAAGTAGTTTGCGGTTAAGTCTTTGTCAAGAGTTCAAAATGAAGTCGGTTGGAGGAAAAGTTACTTAAAGGAGAAGAGAAGGATGAGCCTTCGGAGAGGCTAAATATTTCCCGCAATTTCACCGTGGTTGGACGGAACGAACGACTGAATTTTCACAGTACCTTTAAAGAAGAAGTATGCTTTAGCTGAGGAAGTTGTTCCTAGCAGTTCCTACAGGCTCACGGTTCCTGAAGCTTCCGTCGTGGGGACAAGAAGGGAGACGACTGGAGGGTCCTGCACTGCCCAGGGAAGAACCCAGCAGTGGAGAAAAATGACAAATAAAAGGTGCACTCCTTAAAACCCAAACTGGTTCTCTTCCCACTGGCTGTCCGATCTACTGCAGCGATGCACAGTAAATCCGACCAGGATGAGGACCGGTGTCTGGTGTTTGGTGTTTGGTTGTTCCCACCAAGCTCAAGGGAAGAATATTCCTCACAGATCTCCTCCGTCGTCGAACTTTCAGGCGATTCAGACCTGCAGCAGGGCATCACCAGGTGTCCAGTAGTTGCAGCAGTCGTCTTCCTTCAGCTTCTCATTGGTTCTCTCATTCCAGTGGGGACTCTGCCTTCCAGTCCCAGGGACAGGGTTTTTATGCACCAAATCCCCATTCACACATACTGGCTGTCAATCACACAGCAGGGTGGCTGTCCTGGGAGGGCAGCCACCTGGCCAATCAAACAAGAGTGTGACAAGGTTATCCAAAATCAATAGCACCAACAAGTTATAGGCAGGGCAATCTAGAAAAGCCTAATACAACTAGGATTAAAGTCAATAGGTCTAGGCCAATGTTAATGGTTCTGAGACTTTGCAGAGGATGACACAGTTCAAAGTAGTTTGCGGTTAAGTCTTTGTCAAGAGTTCAAAATGAAGTCGGTTGGAGGAAAAGTTACTTAAAGGAGAAGAGAAGGATGAGCCTTCGGAGAGGCTAAATATTTCCCGCAATTTCACCGTGGTTGGACGGAACGAACGACTGAATTTTCACAGTACCTTTAAAGAAGAAGTATGCTTTAGCTGAGGAAGTTGTTCCTAGCAGTTCCTACAGGCTCACGGTTCCTGAAGCTTCCGTCGTGGGGACAAGAAGGGAGACGACTGGAGGGTCCTGCACTGCCCAGGGAAGAACCCAGCAGTGGAGAAAAATGACAAATAAAAGGTGCACTCCTTAAAACCCAAACTGGTTCTCTTCCCACTGGCTGTCCGATCTACTGCAGCGATGCACAGTAAATCCGACCAGGATGAGGACCGGTGTCTGGTGTTTGGTGTTTGGTTGTTCCCACCAAGCTCAAGGGAAGAATATTCCTCGCAGATCTCCTCTGTCGTCGAAGTTTCCGGCGATTCGGACCTGCAGCAGGGCTTCACCAGGTGTCCAGTAGTTGCAGCAGTCATCTTCCTTCAGCTTCTCTTTGGTTCTCTCATTCCAGTGGTGACTCTGCCTTCCAGTCCCAGAGACGGGCTTTTTATGCACCAAATCCCCCATTCACACAGCCTGGCTGTAAATCACACAGCAGAGTGGCTGTCCTGGCAGGGCAGCCATATAGCCAATCAAACAAGAGTGTGACTTGAGTCTCCAAGGAGACCCTGTACATGGGGCCTCAAACCCCTCACTCACATCCTGTCCACCCAGACACTCAGGCGCCTAAAGAGGGCTTCTGTGCAGAAGCCCGCCAAAGGAAGGCGAACAAAGGAACCAAACCTGGTTTGGTGCACAGAGTAAAACACTAAAAAGACCTTTACAAAAAAGATATGGTAAAACAACTTGACCGGAAACAAATTAAAATAAAAGTGGATTACCGGGTCTGAGTTTGAGGCTACCATCATAGCCTCAAATGGTACGAAAGGCTATTTTCATAGTCTGCGGTAGAATAAAAATGGTAGATACCACTGCCACCAGCCATCATAGAGAAAGGGGAAAATACTAATGTTCCATGAGATTCAGACAAAAGGGGATAACTATTACCCCCTCCAGTACTCTATTGGAAGATAGGGTGTACTGGGTCTGTAAATTTAAAAAGACTACTAGGTAATAGTTATGCCCTTTTGTCTGAATCTCATGGAACATTAGTATTTTCCCCTTTCTCTATGATGGCTGGGGGCAGTGCAAGAATGTATTTTGCACTATGTCAGAATATTATTGTCTATGCACTAATTGCTATCTTGTCAAGTATACCTTTGTTTCATCACTGTACAATTGTGCCCTACCTTGCCTGTAACTCGAAGCTTAAGCGCCCATATACCCTTGGGTCAGGTGCGCTATACAAATTAATAAACAAACAAACAAACAAACTAGTAAAGTCAATGGTAACTTTACATGCTCTGGGAGACAGTAGTCAGTCCCAGAAAATGGAGTTTAAAGTGGGAAGTCTGAAAAGACAATCCTGTGTCACTCCACTAAAGGTGCTGGGTGACACACAGTAAAAAGATGATGCCTATGGGGTGGGTGAGACTCCATAGTCCATGTGCATAAAAATGTACAACACACACTGAAAATGAAAAGTTCAAAGCCCAAAAATATAGCAAAAGCGCAGGAGGGCTCTAAGGTAGAAGGATTTTAGCACTTGTGTGAGAAATCTCCCTAACACCTATACACATGTGTCCAGATGAGCAAAGAGATGCGATTAAATTACAAAAAAAAAAGAACAGCATAACCAATCTCCACCTACATGTTGCATAACTATGTCTTGAGACCACTGTATATAATAGCACTTGCTAAATCACTTAACCAGAATGTCCCTCCAGGGTTTGAGACAACCACGGTGACCACTGGGGTGTACCAGAATGTCCCTCCAGGGTTTGAGACAACCACGGTGACCACTGGGGTGTGGTACAAGCCAGACTCCATTCCTTCCATCAGCATCATGTTATATAAAGGCGGTCAAGTGGCACAGCCAGTAGAGCGCTCGCTTCGACACCCGTGCAGAGCCTGTTAACGCAAGTTCGAATCCCGGCAGAGCCAAACTCAGCCTTTCATCCTTCCAAGGTTGATAAATGAGCACCACACACTGTGGGTAATAACAAGCAGCGCTCAGATACCTGAGGGTTTGTAGCGTAAATAAATGCCAAATATTGAGCACATGGGTCAATTATATTATCAAAAAAGTATAATAGTTCATAAACATAGACATCTATGCACATTGTGAGTCTGGCAGGGCATATTTAGATAAGTCAAATACACAAAAAAGGACTGCGTATCTGTGGTCTGCCCACATGTATCAAGAGCACAGTTATAAAAAAGCACTAGTCTCATCTACATTCATCCTTGTTGCAAATTCAAAATGTTAGAAAAAAATATGTTTAAGTGTGCAGTCAATTGTGCATTTAGATTCATGATAATGCTCATGCATACTTTGCAAAGAGTAATACAAACTAGTACATGTTTAAATTATAATCTTATTTTGCAACTTGAATTATGCATTCTAAAATAATGTTTTTATTTATATTCAGGAATTTGCTTTTGCTGGTAAAATGTCATCTTGCATCGTCATTGCATATACCAATGATACACATACGAGATGAAAGTATGGATCTAAGCATTTTGCTAGAAAGAAATGTTCTAATTTTCTGGAAATGGCCTCCAAAATGTGTCGTTCCACAAGATAACATTGTTGGATGCGTAGATGAAGCGTTAGGAAATAAAAGAGAACATCAGTTCTGCATTTGCAGCCAACATTTCAGCTATGAGGAATTTACAAAGAAGAGCCACTCCAGAACGACCACAAGATCACTTACACTTGCTAGTGCTGGTCGAATTTTCTTTCAATATCAACGCCAGTGCAGATAGTATAGATGAATGAAGTCATACGTAATAATTGCTCCAATACATGTGTACTTTGTATATATCAATTGCTCTTTTCCTTTTGGACCATTTTACTTCTTATCTGCAGGAGGAGTCAGGAACCGCCAGTGATTTATTGTTTCCAACTGACACATCTTAATCCATGCCGGTATGGCCGTCACAGTTGCTTTCTGCATTACCATTAATGTTTTCCTCCGTTAAAATTCTGAACAAGAATGTCACTAATATATGTCTGTTTAGTTTAGTGTCTAGGCCTATTAGAATGTATTCCCCCATTACATACGCTCGTTGGATAACTGTGCCTTTTACTCTTCAACCATTAGATTTTTTGTCTGCAAGAGGTGACATGGCCAGCCAGTTGTTTCACTCTGCCAAATATCATGCTGCACACTCCCTGACACAATATCCAAAATTCAGAATAATGGACACATCCCAGTAGGCAATGAGACCAGCAGATAGATTGCAAGTAGAACATAGTTTATATAACATAAATTGTGCACGCAGAGAACTCTGCTGCCCAGAGAGTGCTCTGCCAAACATTACACGGGCAGCACATTATGAAAGAGAAAATCGTCACTGATGACATTGTGTTACAAATGCACAATTCTGCAATACAATTGGGTTGAGTCGTCCATACTGTATGGATATGTAGGCGCCGACCACGTTGGATTGGTTGTTGCTTGGGTGTCATTCCTGAAGTGCGTGGGTCAGCTGGGCTCATCTTCGTGAGGTGAAGGTCAGGCCAGCAAAAATGACACTTTCTCAGACTAACTGATCTTGCAATAACAGGATTTGAGAGCATGAGACAAATGACAATCGTAAAGTCTGGTAGGAATGTGGGTGCTTCCCAGAGTTCATAGACAAGTTATAGGCATGCATTGTACCCTCTGCACCCCGGTACCCATAAACCTAGAGTCCCCAACCCAGGTGCCCCACCTTGGAGGTTTTGATCTACCTAATGCCTTATGATACGAATAGACAAGTGTTAGGATTAGAAATAATATATGCATGTCTGAGGTTAGGGAGGGCTTTGGGGGGTGCCTTCGTTTGGTCACTACCGGAGGTCAGATGTGTATCTGTATCAAATAGCAGAAGGGCATGGACCTGGTAGATTACAGCTCAGCAGGGTGGGGGTCAGACAGGGCAGGTTAATGGAGATGGATGGGCGCTCAGGTGGGGGGGGCTGTTCTGGTCTCACACGGTGCAGTGAGCTCATCTGCTCTGGTACGGCACTGAAGGTTGCAACAATGAATGGCTGAACTTCTGTGAGAAGAGGGTTTGTGCGAAGCTGACAGGAGGCAGGGGATGGGAGCCTGGGCTGGTGGTGTGAGGCATAGGGCAGAGGGAGAGACAAGCTTTTAGAGATCATTTTCAGACCTAGTAAAAGATTAGGGCTGGTGGGCTACCTAAAATGGAATCTTTGCACTTTAATACAGCTTTGGTTACATGCTTTCTTTGTTAGTAATTAGTAGGTGATTAACACAGATTAGAGTTGGAGAGAGGGGGGACATCTCCCCCCTTCAGCACAAGTGAGATCAGGTGAGAGGGGCAGGATAGACCACCTCTCCCCCAACACTCCCCCCTTTTGTTACTTCTAAAGTAACAAATATTCTCCTCCAGAACATTTACATTCCTCTGCCCTTTTTACCTCTTCATCCCATGCAGATAGACCCTTTATTGGCATCCATACATGGCACACACTTCTTAGACTTTCCCCCCGCTGTGCATATTCTTCAGGAGCCATATAAATGCACCCTCCATCCCCCTCTAGGTTAACCCACACCTCCTTGTGGTTTTCTAAATCCTGGGGCTGTTTGATGGTTGTGTGCCATAAGGTATCTACTATATCCCCTGTGTTGTAAATGGCCACCATGCGATATTTGGGTTCACCACTTTCGCCTGTTCGTACTTGGGCTTCCCTAGTATCATGAGACATTTTCCCATTTCTATTTGGGTTGTCCACAGTCACCATCATCATCGCACTATTAGGAATCGCCTCTACACAGCATCCTACTCCCAGCTGGCACACACAGAAGATCATGATGGTAGCCAGTCGAATGCAACATTGAGCCAGTAAATAGACTGGACGCCACCTTCTTCTTTCATCCGCACTCCGAGTTCATGCACTGCTGAGATCACATGAGAGAGTGTTCCATTTTCAGCATCTGACGGAGGCACGAACGTGCAACATGCACTCCCGATTTTTTGTGCAAACACCACCTTCCATAGCCGTGAGCAGGTCGAGCACATATCAGTTCTGCATTGTCATGAGTCTAAGTGCTCTTAGTTCTACCTTGATTACAATGAATCCTTCTTCTTTGTCGTTGGCTAATTGGATCAGCTCCCAGCAGAGTATTTGTAACCATTTGGCGTATGCTCGTGCCTGGATGCTGGGGATAAGTGATGCAAAAAATGTCTCTGCTGAGTTGAACAGTTTATACTGATCAGGGATTTGTGCCAAGAGGTATGAAGAGTCTTTCGAGGGGTAATTGGATGCTCTCTTTCTGTGGGACACTTGATCCTGCAGCTTGTCTTCTGATAACACACCACAGATCAGGGGCTCTTCGCTTGCAGGTTTGGGTGCCAGTTGACCTGGATTGGACCCCTGACCCCTGAATGTGTTTCTCAGGAATCACCAGTAGCGCAGAGTGCAGCGTTGCTAGAGCACAATGGCCCCTCCATGATGGCGAGAGGTGCAAGTATGCCTGTTTGCCACACACCCAATAGTGGTCCATCAAAGCTGCAGTTCCCTTTCACATGACAGGTATTACGAGAGTTCTGTTGCAGCGTGTATTGGAACCCATGGGTACTCTCCCTTTGCCTTGGAAGCACAGTTCTTATTTTTCTTCATGTTGGATCTTGATTGGTTTTTCGAGAGCTGTGACCCATGTTAGGTTTGTGATGTGTTGAGACCATACATGGGTACACGTGTCCTTCATCATTGCAGTCTATTATCTGATAGGCCACGTAGTGCTTCTGCCTTACACATCACTGTTGCATCTTGCCATTTATTTTCAGCAACTATTGTCCCTTTTATTGCAAAGAATGGCTCTTTAAAACACGTCCCACATTCAGGTTTTTCTTGCATATCTTTTCATCAGTTGGAAGCAGTTGTAGTTTTACTGTGTGAGCCTGGAAGGCGCTCCTTATCCTATAAGGTGGAAGTTGAACGAGACACTGGGCTTCCACTAGGGGGGATTCTTGTGGCAATAAAACCTTAGGCGTCCCTGACACATGAGGTATCAGTGAACTCACATAGCAGCTACCATTTGTGGCCTTTCTCCCTGTGGCACTCAAATCAGATTCTCTATTTTATCCAACTCCAACCCATGATATGCACCATATTTGTATTGCTTTCTTTACCGCTTCCGTCTGTACATTAACTTGTTTTTATCAGTGGTTAGTGACCTTTTATGTTGTGTGTGTGTACTGAAAACATGTGAGCGATAGATCGGAAAGAGACCCACATCTAATGTTACATTAGTACCATTAGTAAAGTGCCAGTATTGGGTGCTCGAAAGTGCATCTGACATGTCAGTAGGAGACAGAGTATATACATTATTAACATTTGAGGTAGGATATCTGGTTGTGTAAGGAGGTATTATGGTCCCATATTAGTTTCAAACCATCCCATATTAGTTTGCTCCCTTCTTGTATTGGTTCCCCCCCCCACTTCTTTTGTGTGTCCAACAATAAAAGAAATGCTCCAGTACAGCCCCAAACACAGTAATATTGTGGAAAACACAATGGGCGTAAAATAAAGGCTGCATTCATAAGAATATGCCCTAGTGCTGTCTGACTGAGTTCTTGTTGTAACCAATGAGTTAGTTTCTGTCATTGTAGCACCTACAGAGTGGGATGTAAGGGGTTAAACATACTTTGAGTTTATCAGCATTTTCAAACATTAAAAGTACAGGTGCAATTTTGTGAGAGAGAGAGAGAGTGAGAGAGAGAGAGAGAGAGAGAGCGAGAGAAAGAAAGAGATAATAGAAACATGATGAGCAATACATTATTTTTAAAGAAATACATTTCTCTGAATGACTATGTTGCTATTGGTTAGTTATCTCTGATGCTACTATGCAGTTTTATCCTGTATTCATTAAGGAGTTGTTGCTTCTTGTTCATTTTGTGTGATTGTGTCTGGTACTACACTGTCATGCGATTTTCTAACATCTGACAGGTGGATCCAGTATTTCAAGGCCCTTCATCTTCACTGCCAAACGTGTGCTGTATATATCATCATAAGGGCCATACAATCTTGGACTGTTCCACCTGCATACAAAGCTGCGGACATATACTAGTTCTCCAAGCATTAAAGGACTTGTCGGGCTATCTGCTGAGGGCACTGAAGTGTCTGTTTCATTTTCTCTAGTGAATGGCGGGGCTGTTCGTTTTGAAAATACTCATACTGCCCTTGTGAGCTGTGTGAGGTATTCCTTAAATTCCTCTCCCAGCACTGTGGCTCTTCTATGGGCATTGGACATTCTTCTTACCAGGGACAAGGACATTTGCATTCGTCGCCCAGTTACTATTTCGTGGGGGACAAATGGTGGTCCTTACTGGGTTGAGTACGCAGTTGGAATAAGGCCAGTGAGAGACAATAAACCTAATTCTTAAGCGTGTGGCACAGTTTGGGCAATCTGCTTTTAAGGAGGCTGTTGAATTTTTTCTACCACCGCATTCGCTTGCGGGTGATAAATTGAACACAATTTATGCTTTATTCACAATAATGAAGTTACTTCTTTGAAAAGGTCATTCACAAAATGTGTCCCATTGTCGGAGCGTATGACATTGTATATGCCCCATCGTGGGAACTCTTCTCTTACTAAAAACTTAGCTACACATTTTGCATCTGGGTGGGCGCAAGGTCCAGCATCCACCCAGTGAGAAAAGGGACAAACCACTACGATTAAATATCTAGCCCCATTGCACCTTTCTCCCATGTCTGCTAATCAATGTGCAGTTCACGGAAAGGTCCGATGGTGCAGGGTAATGTTCCCTGCAGTGTCCTGAGAGTCATTCCAGAGCTGAATGTTTGGCATGTTATGCACTCAATTGCTAATTTATTAATGTATTCCTGGAGGCTCAGGATGAAACAATCCTCCTGGATGTCTGCCACAATGTGTTGTTTTGATGTGTGAGCTGGAAAGTGTAACTGTTTAAACGCTATTTGCAACAATTCTAAAGGCATCACTACTTTCCCTGTTGTGTCCTGTCTCCATAGGAGGTCTGTGGGTGACTGTGTGCAGCCCCGTTTTGCCCATAGTTCTTGTTCTGACTGGGGTCCTTTCTTTTGGAGCTCCATTATTTGTGCTGTTGGGAAGGAATTATAGCTGCTGTCTTTAGGCTATTCCGTTCGTTCTTTTATCACACATTCTGTTGCTAAGTCTTTCTGGAAGTACGCTGCTTGTTTTGCAGTGGCATCCGCCACCGCGTTTCCTAGTGATGTTTTGTCTTTGTTATTAGTATAGGCTTGGCATTTTACCAGTGCTACTATTGATGGTTCTGCAAGTGCTTCAATCAATTCATTTAGATATCGCGTATGTTGCACTGGTGACCCATCTGCTCTCCTAAACCCTCTTCTCCTACATCTAGATAGTCCAGCATGTACCGTGGTGGTTACATATGCTGAATCTGTGTATATTGTCACTGCACATCCTTTGGTTGCATGGAGTGCTTCAATTAATGCTACCAGTTCTGCTGCTTGGGCCGAATAATGCATGGGCAATCTCTTCTGTATTAACACCTCGTACTCCCCTTCCTCTGATCTTTCTACCGCTGCACCAGCATGCTTTTCACCAGTCTCTGGACAAATAGACACTGACCCATCTACAAAATGTACTTCTCCTTCACTCAAGGGAATTTCACTTGTTTTGGGAATGTCGTCTCCTTCTCCCTCATAAGTGGCACAGCCATGCGTTTGCATATCTTTCAATGTACATGGCTCTGTGAGGAATGTGGCTGGGTTCACTGTTTTGCAATGTATCACATGAATGTTTGGGCTTGAGATGATGATCTCATAGGCAGTGGCCCTTTGTGTGGTGAGGGTGGACTTCGATCGCTCAAGTAAGGGAAACAGAGATTGTTCAACAAATAATTTCACAGAGCATCCCATTACAATTGTGGAGCTGTTTTCAATTGCGAAAGCAGCAGCTGCAAGAGCTTGTTCACACGTGAAATTGCTTTGCATCACTGAATCGAGGTTACAGCTGTAGTAAGCCAGTGGTTTATGGCCCAATGATTTCTTTTGTGTCAACACTGCGGTCATCAGTGTTCCGTTTGAATGTGAGAACAAGAAAAATTCTCGTTCATAATCAGGTGTGGCGAGGACAGGTGCTGTGCATATGAGTTCTTTTAATGTCATGAAGGCAGTATGCATTTCAGGTGTCCATGTTATTGCTGTTGTTTTATTTCTGTGCTTCCTTTAAACCTTCTAGTAGGGGTTGTGTGTATGCAGCATAATCTAAGATCCATGCCCTGCAATAATTACATATGCCAATTAACTTTTGCATGTATTTCACTGTGTGAGGTCTGACTGTTGCCCGTACTGTTGCTGCTCTGTCAGGAATTATCGTCTTACCATCTTTGGAAATTAATTGGCCCAGATACAACATTTCTGCCAAACAGTATTGAAGTTTGTTCTTATCTACCTTGTACCCCTTGTGGGCCAGTAATGTTAACAAAGTCTTTCCTGCATATTTCCTCCCCTTGACTGTACAGTAGGAAGTCTTCAACGCATTGAATGATGGTGCTTTCAGCATGAATATTGCTGAGTTCTTTGTGCAATATTCTTTTGAAATTGCTCAGGCTTTTGCAGTACCCTTGGGGCAGTCGACAATGCTCGTATTTTCCCCCCTAGGGTAAAGACTGTCAGGTTTTGAGAGTCTGGGTCGACGGGCACTGAGAAAAAGGGATGCTACACAAGATGGACGCCGGGTTGGCAACAAGAGGGAACTCTTTTTGGACAATGTCATTAAGTGGCAGAGGTCCTGCACCATGCGCCACAACCCCCCTTTCACTTTTTTAATTGGGTTTATTGCGGTATTGCATGGGGAATTGGAGGGGACAATAATGCCCTGTTGTAAAAGTGCATATATACGGGGTAATTCATAGAATTCAGTGCACAAGTGGTGCACGCGGCTGGCGCACAGTGTGCACGTGTGGCAGTCTGCGCCAGCCGCGTGCGCCAAAACCCATTTCGGCGCCCAGCGTATTCATGGATTTTAACATCCCTAAGCAGCCGTGGCGCAGAGTGGTGCAGCGACCCTGCAGCAGCGCCAGTTATGCCCCCAACCCCGCCCCGTGCACCATGAACAGCACACAAATCCAGTAAATGGTGCACAGGCCAGTGGACCAGCATACAGCCCCCCAACTACGAAAATGCATGTAAAACTCCCGCGCATCCCTCGGAATACACGTACCCCGCTCGCGTTAGGCCAATTGCATGTAAAACTACGTGTATACGTGTATTTCTGGGGTTCGCAGGGAGTTTCACCTGCGGTAGGTCCTCTGCGAGCGGGGTACGTGTATTTCTGGGGTTTGCGGGGAGTTTCACACGTGGTAGGACCAGTGCGAGCGGGGTATGTGTATTTCTGGGGTTCGCGGAGAGTTTCACACGCAATAGGCCCTGTGTGAATGGGGTACGCATATTACTGGGGTTCGCGGGAAGTTTCACACGCGATAGGCCCTGTGCAAGTGGGGTACGTACATAACTGGGGTTCGCAGGAATTTTCACACGCGACAGGCCCTGTGCGAGTAGGGTACGCGTATTACTGGGGTTTACGGGAAGTTTCACACGCGATAGGCCCTGTGCGAGTGGGGTACGTGCATAACTGGGGTTCGTTGGAACTTTCACATGCGACAGGCCCTGTGCGAGCGGGGTACGTGCATAACTGGGGTTCGCAGGAATTTTCACACACGATTGCACCTGTGCGAGTGGGGTACGTGTATAACTGGGGTTCACGGGAAGTTTCACAAGCGATTGGAGTGGGGTACGTGTATTTTGGGGGTTCACGGGAAGTTTCACACGCGATAGGCCCTGTGCGAGTGGGGTACGCGTCTAGCTGGGTTTCGCGGGAAGGTTCACACGCAATTTTGCTGTTAGAGTGGGGTACGTGTATTTCGGGGGTGCGTGGGGAGTCCTACACGTGAATTGGCAGTGTGGGTCCTCCCAGGTGTGCCCTCTACCCCCTCCACAGCCCCTGCAGGCAGCCCACACCACAGGGGACTACCCTGCACCCCTAGTCATGTCCCGCAGGCAGCCCATCCATCATGGGCATGCCCCCCAGCCAAGCCACATGTCACCTTGCACTAGTGATCACCAACTCATGTCCCCCAGCACCCCCACCCCCCCACCATTGACGGGCACCTGCCATCAGGCCCCCACTCATGTCCCACTGATGTCCCCCAGCACCCCCACCCCCCAGCAGTGAGGGGCACCTGCCAACAGGCCCCCACTCATGTCCCCCAGCACCCCCACCCCACAGCAGTGAGGGGCACATGCCAGCAGGCCCCCACTCATGTCCCCCAGCACCCCCACCCCCAGCAGTGAGGGGCACCTGCCATCAGGCCCCCACTCATGTCCCATTCATGTCCCCCAGCACCCCCGCTCCCCAGCAGTGAGGGGCACCTGCCATCAGGCCCCCACTCATGTCCCACTCATGTCCCCCAGCACCCCCACCCCCCAGCAGTGAGGGGCACCTGCCAACAGGCCCCCACTCATGTCCCCCAGCAGCCCCACCCCCCAGCAGTGAGGGGCACCTGCCAGCAGGCCCCCACTCATGTCCCCCAGCACCCCCACCCCCAGCAGTAAGGGGCACCTGCCAGCAGGCCCCCACTCATGTCCCACTAATGTCCCCCAGCACGCCCACCCCCCAGCAGTGAGGGGCACCTGCCAGCAGGCCCCCACTCATGTCCCACTCATGTCCCCAAGCACCCCCACCCCCAGCAGTGAGGGGCACCTGCCAGCAGGCCCCCATTCATGTCCCCCAGCACCCCCACCACCCAGCAGTGAGGGGCACCTGCCAGCAGGCCCCCACTCATGTCCCCCAGCACCCCCACCCCCAGAAGAGAGGGGCACCTGCCAGCAGGCCCCCACTCATGTCCTCCAGCACCCCCACTCCCCAGCAGTGAGGGGCACCTGCCAGCAGGCCCCCACTCGTGTCCCCCCTACATGAAGTAAAGATGCACAATAATGGCCCACTTCTACACCCAAACACCAGAGCACGCCACCCCATTCTTGAGACGCAATGATTTCCCAATCCACCCCACACTGACATGCCTATCTCAAGACATAAACCAAAAGTCAACTATGTACATCAACACATGTCCGTCTCACACACACACACTGGTTGTCATTGATTGTGTAAACCCACATTTTCACATGCATCAACCCAATGAGGGAATCCCACACATGGAACTAAAATATGAAAATGTATTATGTACAAAAATAAAACAATGAAATGAAAGCATAACAAAATAGCAAACATGAAATGAAAACCATGTGCAAAAGATGAGTAAATGAAAAGTATAAACAATCCAAAGTAATCTTAAAGAAAAATAGTCAAAACTCTCCCTCCACCAACGCAAATCCAAAGGAAATGTAAAAAGAAAAATCCATTGGTCCATGGTTAAATCAAAAGAAAAAGTTCAAAATAACCCATTGTCCAACTTTGTACAATCCATTGTCCAAAAGAAAAATCCATTAATCCATGTTTAAAATCAAATAAAAAGTTCAAAAAAACCATTGTCCAACTATGTACAATCCATTGTCAAGGGTCCATGAGCCCAATGAAAGAAATGAAACCTACCTAAGAAACTACCTAATAAAAAAACTATATACCAATGTGTGTGGCATAGTCCATTCACCACAAATCAAAGGAAAAGGAAACCTAACTCTAAAAACTATTTACAATGGCAGCGGGCTAGTCCAACGGCTCACTTTTGGATGTCCCGGGCCAGGGCATCATTGAACTCCCGCTCAATATCCTGGAGGCGGTCCTCTTCCATGGCCCCGAGGGTTCACAGGGATGACGACATGTTCACCTCCAACTCCCTGCGAATTGCCTCGAGGCACTCGGCCTGCCTCAGGGCCCTCCGCATGGAGTTCTCCGCCCTGACCATTGTGAGCCGTGCCTCTTCCCCCGCTGCCGCTCCGCATCTATGGCGTGGCCCAACCACTGCCACACGGAAGACACTTGAAATCCGTGGTCCTCCTGCCCTATGGCTGATGCCTGCCCCTCCGATGTTGAAGGCCCCGAGCCATCATTGCTCCCACCATGTTGCTGCTGCTGTGCCTGTGCCTGTGCCTGCGCCCTGGCTCTTGCTGCCTGTACGTCCTCCTCCAGCTGGGGTGCAGTTGTCGTGGTGGCCACCCCTGCTCGACGTTCGACTCCAAACTGTGGCAGGGATGTGTCCTCCACCAGCCTGGCCGCTGGGTCAGAGGCAGCTCCACAGTGTACCCAGGTGATACATGGGTGAGAAGATGGCATGGAGGACGACTGGTGCGTAGGAGGTTCAGGTGAGGAGGGGGTCGCTAGAAGGTCCAGCACACGGAGGAATCCAGCACCAGTGACCCATCCCAGTAGGTCAACGTGGTCAAAGAGGCATGCAAGACGACGTGCAGTCTCTCCACGAAAAGACTGCAGGTCACCTCGCATGCCCCGTTGATGCAAAGCTATCCCACTCAGGACAGACACAACACAGTCCCGGATAGCCACGTCCTCAGGGAGAGGAAGGCCAGTTGTTGTGCACTCATCCCCTCCCTGAAAACGGGTCTGGACGTAGGCATCCCTGCTGGTGCCAGATGAAGCAGTGACAGGATCAGGGACAGGATTACACACAGGCACCTCCGTGGCTGCCTGTGCTGCCTCCTGTCCCTGCCCCCGCAATGCAACACTAGCACCAGTGGAATCCCCACCTCCAGACCCCGTGTGTGTCCCTTCCGCGGCCTCCTCCTCTACCAAAACCCCCACCAACCTGGATGACTTTGTGCCATCTTCCTCCATCGGACCCTGTGGGGTCTCAGCTGCCCCTTCTGCTGCCGAGGAGTCCACCTCCAACCTCCGCTTCTTGGACCTAGCCTCGGCAGCTGCGGCCTGTGACGCGCACCAGACTCCTCACTCCCCAACGAGATGACAATCTGGGAGGGGAGCCGGGCCTTGCGTCTCCGGCTGGTGGTGCGATCCCTGCCGCCGTGCTCCACAGCACCCTCTCCGCCCTCTTCATCAGTTGACGCTGCAGACAGGGAGAGATAAAACACAGGCATCATAGCACTGTACAATGGACTGATACACACATGACAGTTGTACATGAGTGGCAGTGTCATACTTCAGACATGGCATCACACTCCCCAACAAACATGTCATTTGTACTCACACATGAGCAATTCCACAGCAATATTGCACCAGCCAGCACCATCCATACACATACAACAGCATGAGCATCGGAAGGTGAGCCTTACGTCACATGAAACACGGGGAGTGCACAACACATGCACACATGCCACCACATTTACATGCATGTGTACATGTCCACCAACTGTCACAGTGATGATATAGCCATCCATGTCACATCTGGCATTCAGCATTCTACATGTCAGTGTCACATGCATCCAAGTTGCATCACAGTTGCACACTTGTCAAATACACACACATGAACATGTACACAGTGCAGATACATGCAGCAGGAACCACCATCCATTTGTGACACCACAACCATGCCAATGTACATACACAGAAATTCGAACATGTGTGCCCTCACTCCTGCATTTGCTCAGCATGCTTACCAACACATACACCATCGATGTGTCTCACACCTGAGAGGACTCACATGTGGCAGCCTCACGCCCATGTTCATACACATTCCTACATGGCCCTACAAAAACACATGTGCAACCTGCACAATTCTGGCACACCACGACACGCACAGCATCCAATCAGTATGCATGTACACTTACCGCTCGACTCCAGACGGGTCTGCCTCTCAAGGACCTGGACATGGAGCGCTGGGCATATGCGTTCCAGGACCCTCATTTGGTGGCCGGACAGGTGGCCCCGGCGCCCCTTGGAATCCACTGCCTTCGAGAGGCGCCGGGCCTTGTTGAGGGTCCTGGACCTGAAGACCTCTCAGCGCTTTTTGACATGTTGTAAGTCGCAGACAGCCACCCCCTCCGCGTTGATGGCAGTCACGATGTCCATCCAGATCCTGGTCCGTCCTTCCTCGTCGGCACGTGAACTTCCAAAGAAGGCATCATACTGCCCCAGGACTTGCTCCACCAGGACACCAACTTCCCTGGCACTGAAGCTGGTGGTCCTCTGCCTCTCTGGCTGGGGGTTGCCAGTGGTGCCAGCTGGTGTTGTGCCCGACAAGGCAACCCCAGAGGCAGGAGTGGGTGGGCAACTGGGTCCTGGGGCTGGGCTATGGAGCGATGGTATCCCAGTCGGGAGTCTTCGGTTCCAGCAGGGGTGGTCACAGCAACTGCACCCCTGGCTGACGTGCAGGCAGCAAATGGCAGGGCACGTGGGCAGCAGGCAGTCAGGCAGCAGCAGATGGCAGGTGGGAGCGTGCTCGGGGCTCTGGGGGGCAGTAATTCGGCCTTCTGGGCAGGAGCGTGGTCTTCCGTGTGTTTTCGCGTGGCCATCTTGATACGGAGTGATTTGGCACGTGAAAAAATTGCACACCAGCGTGTAATTCTAGGAAAGGCCCTTAGCGCGCAAGCGCATCTGTGACGTTACGCGCGTGGGCGTTTTCCTCGTGACGTGGGCATAGTGGTTCAGCGTGCGTGAAAAAACTGCATGTCCGCGTGTGAATGCGTGTAATCCGAGGAAAGGGCCTACACGCGTAAGTGACATGACGCGCGCGGGCGTTTCCGTCAGCACGGGTTAAAGGTGAGCGGGGCCAGCAGTTCGCTGTACGTGCTTTTCGTGGAGACCGACGTGTGTTGCTGCTTCGTGTTGTTTCGCGCGCCATCACAACTTCACAGCTATCAAGGACGTATCTCTTCTTTTGGCGGGTGTATTGGCTATGCGTGTTTTTCTGCATCGCGCTAGTCAGAGGGTGAGTCGTGCATGCTATTTTTCCCACTGCGGGTGCCCCTGTGTATCGCACCCCTTTTTGAGGTCATAGTAGCCTGCGTGTCCCATGCGTATGCGTTTTTCGTGTAACTGGGTGCCACAGCGTACTGCGGGAGGTTGATTCCACGCACGTAGGCTGCAGGGTTGCGTGCACGGTTTTACTGCAGTTTTGGGGTGCCTGAGCATTGCGTGATCCGTCACTACATCACTGGGGTCACATACAGCCTTGCAGGTGCAGGGGGGCTGTTAACATCTTGCATCCCACCCCCTTGACCCCAATTGCCCAGGTCAATTGTGGTGTACACCTCCCATTGGCACTACTCCATCTGTGCCAGGACTACTACATCTGTGCCATGGTTGGAAGGCCACCAAAGGTGAGGGGCGCCTTAGCTGGGCATCCTCCTCGTGGCGGTCGTGGTCAGGGACATGGTCGGGGTGACCAGGGAGTAGGGGGACTCCAGGGTGTCCAGGGGGGCCTCAGAGGGGGAAGAGGCAGGGTTGCGCCACTTGAGCATGATGTTGTGACATGTGTCGGTGCAGTCATGCCACCACCCCCTGTGGTTCCGGGAGATGCAGCTTCTGCATCTGGCACTGGCGCCAGTGTGAACCGGCAGTCCGTTTCATCGACTGCCACGGGCCCAAGGGTAGTGGTAGCTGCAGGTGCAGCTGTGGACACTACCACCCAGGCTCAGGGTCTGCCAGCGCAGGCTGCGTTGGCACTTGGAGAGCCCTTGGAAGATTTGCAACAGGCCAGGAGGGAAACCGTAGGGGCACGCAGGGCTGCCTTGACCAAGACACGTATCCCTGGGGCAGTTATGTCATCTGCTGCCCCGAACAGCCGGGTGTTGGCAAGTGCAGGGGCAGATGCACCCAACAACACCCCGTTTGTGAGTCTGCCAACCAGGACAGTTGCAGTCAATGACCCTGCCACAGCGGATGTTGCTGCACAGGGTCCATTAGAGGGCACCCAGCTACCACTGACACAAGTCAGGCCTTTGGTCATCCCTCCACCTGCCACTCCCTTGGCTCAATCCACCGAACCCACTGGCCATACTGATCAGGGTGGCATTAGCCAGCTAGGGTCTGCACCACAATCCAAGAGGAGGAAGGTTGCACCTGCAGCACAGACTGGGACCCCACACACAGCCACGACCTCCGGCACGTCGAGGAAGAAGCCTTTCTGCAAACAGGAACTGGACTTCCTCATAGACTACGTGCGGGACCACAGGCATGACATGCAAGTGGGTGCTAATTGTCAGACTACGGCTGCCCACCGTGATACCCACTGGAAGCAGGTTGCGGAACATTTGAGTGCATTTGGCCATGAGGTGCGCACGGCGCAAGAGTGCAAAAAGCGTTGGAATGACCTCAAACGCAGCGCTAAAGCTCTGCATGAGTCACTCGTTGCGGAGTTCATACCATCTGAATCAGTCGAAGGAGTGGGAGAGATGCCGGACTTTGATGCCCAGTCCATTGAGTGTTGATGCGTGTTTGTCGAGGACGTGTGTGTTTTACTTGTGTGATGTGTTGTGCATGACTGCCACTACATGTCACGTGTACATGGTTCTGATGTGCAAGTAATGCAATGTTTCCCTGATGCATGTCTACTCTGCTGGATGGTGGACATGTGGAGCAGACGGGGACTGTCCGCATCACCACTATTGCACCCAACTCACATGCTGGTTACCAGTATGCCCCTCCGGTCCATGTTCCAGCTCACTGGCACTTCTGCATGTAGCGTGGGGTGACCTTCCTCTCAGCCCAGGGACTATGCATAGCATGACTGACATGCATGTGTTCTCTGCCTGCAAACGGGTACTCAATGTAGGCATGCTCCCTTGCCCCTCAACCCCCCGCTCTGCACCCCAATTCCACCTTAGCATTGGTCTGCTACAATATTGCTGTTGGGTACTTCCCTGTTCATGCCTCCTGTGTACATGCTAACATCCAGCGGCCAATCTGCCAGACATATGCTGTGTGGTACATCCTTAGTACTTGATGCAGGGTGTCTCACTTGGACTGTGCAGAGGTCAGATGCCCTGCAGAGACATGAGTGCCCATTCATGCTCCATGTGCATTCCACGCATGCCCCTATGTGTTCATGACTGGATGATCACTGTAATACAAGTCCTGGATGACCTACATTGCATGGCATTTCATCTGCCTTCCCATATCAACTGTGGCTCAGTACTGCGTTGCACACATATTTAGGGTTTGACAATCTGTGTGGGTCACAGGCCTCAGCCTGTTTAATGGCCAATGACTCTGTCCAACTGGTGTAGTGTCTTCTTCACACGTGGGTGTACTCCAGAGGTTTCATCATGTCCTGCTTACTGTCCCATCATCATTTGCTGTGTTGTCACTTGACTCGCATGATGCTGTTGATGCTAGTCAACACTGTCTGTCAATACACAGGTCTATGGTCAGCCTTTTGATACCATGCTAGGCATCCCTGATTTTGCAATTGGGGGGAGGTGTGGTTTGCTTGTAGACATGCTACCCATTGAATGCACATTGCACGTGATGCCTGAAGTTGACCTTGCACCGCCTTCACATTTTCTGACACACACCATGAAGTCCTTGTACATGTAGATAGTGAGTAACATACATATTTGCTGCACTGCATAGACCCACTTCAGTGCAAACTGCCACCTTTCCACAGGTCTAATCACAGAAGCAATTTCAAGTTGACCGAGCATGCATGCCAGGTTCTATTTTGTGTGTCACATGTCTGCCTGATGTGTTTGGTGTCGGTGTGTGTGTGTGTTGTGTGCTTCTAACATGTGTAGTGACCTTTTTTCTCTCTATTTTTCAGGTGATGACGCAATGGAGCCGGAGGATGGTGTTGTCATGCCAGGCACAGGGTTGTTATCACTACATCAACCCAGCACAAGTGGGGGTCATGGGGTGGTAGGCCACAAAAACCCCGAAGTGCTACAGTCCATCTTGTCTCCGGCTGCCTATGAGTCCAGCCCTGATGAGCACTCTGACGACCATGTCGAGTTGGATGAGCATCAGGTCCATATGTCAGGGGTGAGTGATTCTGATGTGGACACTCCTCTGTCCGCGACACCTGCACTGATGGGTCAGACAGTCTTGACCCTCTGCCCGTGGTGGATCGGGACACAGGGTCACCCTCCACACTAGTCACTGATGTGCCTGGGACATCACGTCGATGGGGGCATGTAGTCGTGCAGCTGCGGGCGGTGCCAACACAACGAGGACACCCGGTCCTTGGGTCCCACAGGGGTCAAGCCCAGCAACGCGGCCGCCGCATGCAACCGCTGTATACTGAGTGGGAGCAAGACATGACTGCCAATTCTGAACGCCAGGGGGCAGAAATGGAGAACATCGCTGAGAGCATGGAGCATGTGGCCCGATCCGTGCTCCCCCCTGCTAGGCAGGTGCTTCTCCAGCAGCAGGCGGCACGGTCCATGGCCCGCTCGCTCAGGATGGGCATGGCAGCTTCAGACAGGGCATGCCAGGCTGAAATGTCGTCTCTGCATCAAGCAATTTCTGCTCATGCAGAGGCACACATGGAGGCCCTGACGGAGGTGTATGCTTCCCTCAGATCCACTCTGGGTGTCCTTCTGATGTCCCAGAGGGAGCGGGCAGAGGAGAAGTTTGCACAGCTTGAGCGTACCATCTCGGCTGAGCTACATGCATGCCGGGAGGTGCAGCGGTTGTCCAGCCAGGCCTTGCAGGAGGAACTCCGTGTTACACGTGCTACCTTGCAAGAGGAAGCACGTGTATCACGGGAGGTTCTGCATGCAGACCTACGTGTCATCGTCACAGAGAACCAGGCTCACCCGTCCGGCAGAGTTGCTGCCGACGAAGGGCAAGCTGCGGCTAGGTGTGGCCATGCTCCTGTGCCACGTCCTCCTTTCCAGGAAGAGCCAGACTCGGACGACAATCTATCTCCCACATAGGTCGGGCAGTGCAGGCGTTGAGCTCATGGAGGTTTTTGTTTTCCTCAGCATCATCGCATGTGGGTGTTGAGCAGCACCCTGTACCTCCCCCCTCCAGGGTCCCTCCCACCCGGGTCGTATGTGGCCATTTTTGATTTTTCTTTTAGTTTAGTTAAAGTTTCTGTTTGATAGTTAGTTTAAATGGGTAATGTAGGTTTTTCATAGTTAGTGTAATTAGTTAATATAGTTTAAAATTGCTTGTCTATTGTGCTTTCATGTGACGGTGTGGTGCTTTGTGGGTTTTGAAAACATCCACTGTCTGTTCCAGCTGGGCCCTTCAAGCTTGTCTTGTGTATGTGTTTGCTGCTTGGGGTCCTTGACTCACATATGCCACTCCTGCTTCCCTTATCCATGGGCAGGCAAGGATGGTTCGGTGTAACAGCCTATTACACAAGGGCTTTGGACTGTCATATATGTGGCATTTCTGCTGCTGTGGAACTTATGTTGACACCCCTAGTGGGGATGATTGGGGTGTAATTGACCACTGTTCTTCTTTTGCTAAATGGGGTGTTTCATGATTCATGTGTACATTCATTGCTATGCATTGTGTAGTATGTTTCTTATCTTTACAGTACATGTGCTTGTTGCAATTCATGCCGTAGATATTGTGTTCCACACTTTGGCTGTGAAAGACAGACTGATGGTGTGATTTCTGATGTACGTCTCCGACATGGTCCAGTCATGAAATGCCTGAAGAGACACACACAGATGAATCTAAAGCATTAATCATGTGTTTCATGGCCTTTCTGCAGGGAGATGAGCCTCCAGACCAGCTTTGCCAGCAAACATGGGCCATTGGACGTCTGGGATCTGGACACGTTTGGTGGTGCCGACATGCGCATGTGTGCGCAAGCAGAGGCACAGGGATTGCGATCATACATCCGAAAACAGCTGACGTGTTTCAAGGGACTCCAGGCAAGGTGAGCAGCACAGGGGGGTCACAACACAGTAAACCTTCCACCAGGCCAGTTGCACATGCATGCTTAGTAGCAGCACTGACGGTGAGCTTGGACAAATATTGGTGTTGAAGCGCACAATACAGCTCAGATGTGTTAGTGGACTGATGGCTAGTTGATAGGGAAAGTTGTCTGGGGCACCAGCAGGGGCAGTGGCACATACCCTCCGGTCCACCATGGGACATTGAGGCACTTGTATTAGCCATGTAGCGTTCGAGACATGGAAAGAAGCAGCTCACAGGGACAGACAGCAAGGGACAGACTCGGGTGCAGTGCATTTAATTTCCAAGTAGAATTAGAAACATGCACTGCCTACTTTATTTTGGTCATGGTGGTACACGACTTGTTCTGAAGTCATACCTTGCTATATGCGTCTGTCTGCTTACCCAGGGAACATTGCAGGTTGTGTGAATCGTGACACATTGGTGTTCCATTTGCCACGCACCCAGTGGCGCCTGACTTACTGCATTGACTGTGTATGAACCATCACAGGGTTAATGTTACGTATGGGTACGAAGCATCCACACAAGATTGTCTGTTTGTAGAGTAGTTTGTTACTTTGGGGAATATTTGGTGCTGTGTGTGTTTTGGGCACGCACAGATTATTAAATGTGGCTCTCTTTGCAGCATTGAACTGCTCCTGTTACCGGACCTGTGAGTGCGCATGCAGGAGGCCAGCATTCACCCCAGAGATAAGTTTCTCTTTGACTTCCATATGAGTAATTTGCTGCTATGTGCATGATGAACAAGTTTGGTCTAATTGTGTATGTGTTAATGTGAGTACTACATTTTTGTGCATTCCCTACTTTCCCGTGTCAATCCTACTCCCCTCTCCTGCCCCTCATTCCGGTTATCCAGTATGCCAATGCCTGTCCCGACTGCATGTCCCTGACCCTCCTTCCCCACCAGGGTCTCAGAGGCCTGTGTGAGTTTGACCTTGCAGGCACCCAGACCACGGTGGGGGTGGTTGGTTCGTGCCACTCCTGCGCCTGTACACGGGAGCTGTGACAGTACACATCCGTTTGTGGTGCATCATTCTATGTTATGTACCACACATGGTACACATCCTGTTGTGACATTGTTTTGCTGTGCTACCTTGGTTGTTAAAATCATTGTGGTAGTACGTGGCCTTTGTGGCGTACTGCTACTTCAAGTCATCTACTGGAGGCTGTTCTGGTTTGTTTTACTGCCTGCAGGCTATTTGCTTGGCTTCTGTGTTGGCCTGCTTTGAGTTCTCTTGGATTTGGTGCTTTTGCAAATCTAGGTGGACTCTGAGGGTGCTGGCAACTTTTTACACACAAGGTGGGAGATGGTGACAAAGGGGAAGGGTGATCCTGTGGCCAGGTGAAATTAAAGGATGAGGCTGAATAACCCAGGTGCAGTTGTTCAGTGGGTCATGGTGATTGGTGAGGGGGGGGGGGTTATTTTGTTGTTGATAATTGCCTTGCCCTGCAGTATGATGGGCACCCTGACATTGTAATTGTGGTATCCTATGTTCATGATGTATTCTGCTGATCAATGCCTGTTCATGTGTTGTGTTTACCTTTCAGGTGTGAGGTGATAGTTGTGGTTTGACATTCTGGGGTATACACATGGTGAATGTTCGCATGTGATGTGTAGAGGACACTGATGGTCACTTGATTGCACATGCATACGTTGAGTGCATGTCCCTACTGACACACACACTCGCACTATAATCCACTACATGTACAACCACCCTTCCATGTCCATGTGTACACTCCGTTTGCCTTCTGGTGCCCACTGTGTCCCTGCAGCACATGTTCTATGACCAATTGTGGATCCTGTACATACCTAATTTGCTTTTTGATGTAGTTTGTCACTTAGATGTGATGCTCAGGGTGTGCATCACACACAATGACTGTTCACTGTGCTGTGCACTGAGCAGTGTGTTGCAGGAGGTGGACACGGCACACAGAAGCTGCAGGGTTGATTTTGCAATGCACATTGTGCATGTAGACAGGCATTCATTGTTATGTTACGACTACAACTTTTGTAATGCATTTGGGTATGACTTATTTTGGGTGGGAGATTGTTGGTCAGTCATTTCATCTGATTCCATGTCAAGCATTATTGTCTGATGCCAATCTACATTTTTCACATGGCAATGCGTACCTTATTGGTACTGTGTTGGTGTATGGCTATTGCTTGCCATGTCATGTTGTGGTTTGGGAGGGTTTGAGTGACATACCAGTGATAGTCATGGCCTGTTTTGCAGGTCTGTGTGATTCACACCTTGCATGTGTGCCTTTTGGTCACACAGGATTGCTTGTGTTTAAGTAGCTAGGGATGCACAAAATGTGGCAATTCCATGGCAACAATCTCAGGGTGGTAAGGTTGTGACAGTTGACTGTCTCTTTGTCATCATCGATTGTCACCTGGTATGTGCCAGGCTTGTGTGCACTTTGCAGGGATGGGAGTTTAGGTGAAAAATGTGGCCACAAGATGGGTCTGGGCTGCCTCGCCACATGCCCTATCCCCTCCCATGGGCAGCGCCTGTGCCTGTGGTTGGGGATGTGGGGGCACCACCATGTCCACCGGTACGCCCTACCATGTTGCAACATTGTGCAGGACACATGCTGCCACAATGATCCTGCACACTACTGGGGGTGCATAGAGTAGCTGCCCGCCAGAGCGGTCAAGGGAGCGGAAGCGTGACTTGAGCACTCCGAATGTGCGCTCCACTATGGCCATGGTTGCAATCTGGGCCGCGCTGTATCTTACCTGGGGTGGTGTGGTGGGGTTCCGGATTGGCGTCATCATGTGATTGCTCAGAGGGTAGGCACTGTCCCCTGGAGAGGTGACAATGGTTGTGATTATTGGGGTCTGTGTATTTGTGTGTGTGTGTGACATGCAAGCATGTGCACAGGCATTTGTACTCACCTTGGAGCCATGTGTCGCCATGCTGCCCAGCTTCCAGGGCCCGGCTCCGGGCGGACATTCTGTATATGAAACTGTTATGGGTGGAGCCAGGGTAGTTTGCATAGAAAGAGGTGATGATTCCCTTTGCATCGCATTCCACCTGTACGTTGATTGAATGCCAGTGCTTGCGGTTCCCGTAGATGTGCTCAGTGGACCTAGGTGGACGTAGGGCCACATGGGTGCAATCTATGGCACCAAGCACTTTGGGGAAGTGTGCCACCCTGTAAAAGTCCTGGACAACGGCCTGCCTTTCTGCGGGTGTTCTGGGCATGTATATGTGCCTGCGGACTGAGGGGCGCGCTGTCATGATTGCCAAGACCTGGTGTAGGCAGCGTGACTGCGTGGCCTGTGAGACCCCCCCCCACTATGGCAGTAGTCCGCTGAAAAGACCCAGTGGCCGAAAAATGCAGGACATTGAGCACCTTCTCCAAGGGGCTCAATGCTTGGGAGCAGAGGGTGGGGGATGTAAGGTCATCTTCCCACTCTCTGACCAGGTCTAGGATGATACCTATACCTGCCATAGACCTGGTCGTCAGGCATCCCAAAAAGACTTGTCCGTGGTGAAAAAATGCGTGCCCTGGCTATTCTCCTCCTCCTGCAGTGTCCCACAATCAGTGCTGCGACAAATGGGGCATTCATCGTAGCTGTATATACGTGTTTGTTGTTTGTGCACACTTTTATACTGTGCGCGGGGACGCTTCCGCCTGCCTTTGTGTGGCAGACGCGTTGATGCCTGTGCGCGTCTTTTGCCGTGCGCAGGATTCCCGTATTCGAATCCATGAATACGGTTGTTCGCGTGCGTGTGGGCGTTCCATGTAGTTCCCTGCAGTACTTCCCCAGTTACGCCTTCTTTTTCATGCGTTATTCCCCATTCCGCGTGTTACGCCCACTGTTCGGCCCACTTTTGTTGTGTGCGCCGCGCTATGTGTGCTTTTGCTGTGCACGTAGTGCACGCCATTTGATGATGTGTGTGCCTGCGTGCGCCATGCATGGATTTGGCGCACAACCAGTGGGAAACAAGCGCAGCGCCTTCCTTGAATCGCACGCGTGCGCGTGCGCTTGCTTTCTCACGCTTGGGCCACCTTGCACCTGCTTGCGCTGGGGTTTTTGGCGCACGTTTGTTCCATGAATCGGCCCCTTAGTGTCTTTTATGCCCTCCTCTGCTTCTCTTGACCCTGGGCAATACTGCTCCTGGTTTAGTCTTTATTTTTATTGGGGTAACTTCCATCAATAACCCTACATCCTGGGGGTTCGCAATCCATACATTTGGTGGCACTAGTTGTAGATCTTTGTCACAGAAACATAGCGGTGCACTGACAATGGTCATGAGGGGTTTTGTCACCCATCTGTTTTGTATCATTATGTCAGAAGGCATACATATTTCCATTATTATTTCACCATCAGTGTCATTGTCAGTGAACAGCTCTTCATCAGTTAATTCGCGCAGTGCTATGCTCTGGTCAATACACAATACTGTCCTTCACTCACAGCCATGCATGTCCAGGCCAATTGCCATAATACGTTTTGCGGAACCCTCAACCCCCTGCAGATCGAGCGACAAAATGGTGCCAGGCAATATCTTGGGGGTCTCTACTAGGCAGAAAATGAAATCAGAGGGCACTCTCCAATCCTCACGTGTAATCTCTTGTACAAACCCTGGCTAACACCTGTATGCCATAAACAAACGTGTCTGTGTTGGTTGGTACCCCTCGGACAGCTGTTTTGTTTGCTATTGTTTGTATTAGAAGTATCGCTCACATGCAACACATGCCCGAGGTGGAGCATACTATCCCTCGGTCTGTAAATTTGATGGTCATGTTTAGTCTGCTTAGTAATTCTCGTCCCAGTAAATTCATAGGTGAGTCCTCATGATACAGTACGGGTGCTTGTAATGTCCTTCATCCTATTTTGACATCTAGCTCTTCTGTGTAAGGAAACATGAACACAGACCCAGAGAATTCTTTGCCAGATGATGGAAAATCATCTTAACATAAACATGATTTCTAAACCCCTGAGTCCACCATAAAGATGAACTGTTTGTTTCCTATCTCTGTCCCTACCAGTGGTTCCTCGTCTGGACGTAAGGTAGTGGATAAGGTAGTGCATAGGAGAGGACACACAAGTGCTCTCTGTGGGCTGTCCTAATATGTGTGGGTGTTCATTCCTAGGAAAGTGAAAACATGTTCACTTAGCACACACGTTCCTTGATAAGGTGCTGGAGCACTGTTAGCTGTAGTGGTGTTAGCTGGTGAATGGGTTTGCATGTGTGTGCGTGATGCGATTTTGATGAGTTGGATGGGTCTGTAAAGAATGCGGGGGTGTCTGGGTGCAGCATACCCCGGTGTGGGCCTATTGTTGGGCTGCCCATCCTGTTCGAAAGGGCTCATGGGGAGTCCGTACTGGCTACCTGGGTGTGGGTGCCCATACTGCTGTTCGCTGCTGTACCTCTGGGTGTTTTGGTAATTGGTTACAGGTCGGATACAACATTCCCTTGCAAAGTGTCCCCATCTCCCACACAACCAGCATGTTCCAGGTCCACCCCACTTGGTCCTTGCCCTCCATATGCATATACACCCCCTCCTCCTCGCTGTCCTCGATACCCACCTCTTCCTCTTGCCTGTCTTCCCTGCCACTGGGGGTCCCATGTACCGCTCCTCTCCACCCCATTGTTCCTAACCTTTGTCTGCCAAATTAGCTGCCATTCTAGCCTATAATACTAGCAGTCCCCCCCCTTATTCTACCTGCCGTTCCGAGGGCGGTGCAGAAGTTACTACTGCAATCTTCACTAACTTACTCTGTACCAGCTTTGCTTCATCAGCTAATCTCCACTGAGCTATTTCTTTTTCCATTTCTTCGATCCTCCTGCAGTGGTGTACTATTATGCTTTGTATTTGTGGCCACCCCTTGGCTACTATATCAGTAATTTTATCAAGGGCCTTCTGTACCTCGTTTGGGAGGACTTCCTTAATGATAAAATAGAACAGGGAGGTGGACTGGTCCCAGGCCATGCCCTTCTCTTCCCACCACAGCTCCTGCACCTGAAGAATGAACTAGCACAGCATCTTCCTCGTCCCCCATGGTACATTGCATTACCGAGTGTAAATCTGTGGTGTCAGGGACGCACCCACACTGCCTCTGCTTGATCATCCACCACAGATATTAAAAGGCTTTTTATTTCCCCAATTGCTAATGGCACCCCCCAGCTGTATTCTTTTCAAATGCATATATCCATTTTCCCGCACCCCCTGAAAGCGGAGGAAGTTCTTTGAGGAGATTGTTCTTGTCCATCAGTGCCCAAGGTATATACTGAGGTTGTCCTTCTCCCTTGTGGATGAGGGACATCTGTAATTTTTCTCTCACCTTCCCCTTACTCAACTTCGCTCCTTTCCTCTTTCTTTGCCAATGCCATACTTCCTAACCTGTTTCAGAGCCTTCCCTCCCATCCTTGCTCTGTTGTCGTCATTTGTGGGGTAGCCCATTGTATTTGCTGTACACCTCCCAGCGCCCTTCTTCAGCTTCATTAAAAAGTCACTCAAACATTCCTCACCCCTTTCTGAGGCTACTGTATCATACCCCACACTTTCTCCCTCACATTCTCGTTCAACCCATACTGCTTTTATTGGGGTGCTATCTATTCGAAAAAGGAAATCCCCGGAATTCCATTCATCTTCCGGTAATGCAGTGGTGGGTTGTACTGGCGGCTGCCAACCCCCGGACAAGGGCAGTGTTGTCCTGCACACTGCTCCCCCTGGGTAGATGGTAACACTACTTCTAGATCTTGAGTGGTGTGCCCTGTGGAGGCAGGAGTTGTGCTTGATGGAACTTAGGGAGGAGGTGCAGTGACTGGAGTCACGGGCGCACAGGCCCCTGGTACATACAACGGGTCCGCGTACCCGTCTGCAGGTCTTGTGAGCAATTGGTATATTTTCTTTGGTTCTTCCCTTTCCTTCCCCTTCTATCCTCCTTCGTCGTTCGGCACAGCTGTGTGCTCTATTTCCTTTTCCTGTTTATTTATAGGGGGCGTTTCCTCGAAAATTCTCCACAAATCTAACACTTCTCGTCTATTTTGCAGCCCTTTCCCTTTGTACTTTGCCATTAAATAGGTTGCTACATGGTCCAATATCCTTTTATCAAAAGACCCTCCTTCTGGCCAGATATGAGGTGATCCCTCCCCTTTTATTTCAGCTACCCACTATCCATGGTATTTCTTTATTCGATCACTATACAAGGTGAAATGCTTGCAAATGTGTGTAAGTGGCGTATCTAGAGCAATATTTGCCAAAGGGCCTTTTCCCTCTCTTCTATTTTCACTGTGCCGTAACACTTCAACCTCTGATGTATTAATCTCAGTTTTCAATTGTTTACTTTCAAAACATCACTTATGCATTTTCATATCATTTACATAAAACATAAACCAGTGAACATTTTCACAAAACAAACCAACAATCACATTGACAACATCAAAAAGAGAACATGAAACACTCTAATCCCAAATTTAAGCAACCTTGGGTTTTCTTTTCCCACACTCAACACTCACATCACCCCTGCCCCTCCTGGGCCTACCTTCACAATAGTTACAGCTTTGCCAGCAAACATGGGCCATTGGACGTCTGGGATCTGGACACGTTTGGTGGTGCCGACATGCGCATGTGTGCGCAAGCAGAGGCACAGGGATTGCGATCATACATCCGAAAACAGCTGACGTGTTTCAAGGGAACAGTATAGAGACGAAATATTACTAATTTCCAAGTCTACTAAATATACGAGGCTGCAACTTTATTCCATTTCCTCATTTATTTCCAGCATTGGTCGGGACAGTGCTTTGCGGTGCTGCCCCCACCCCCTTTCGGAGCTAGGTTCCCAAATCTCCTCTTATTTCCTTACTGTACTCCTTAATATAAAAAACCTAATGGCCATGAAAAGAGAAAAAGTGCTTTGTTCTCAACAATCATTCCATCCAGTCACACTCAACCCAATCCTTGCGTGTTCCCCTTAATTAATCTGCTCCACACCTTCCCTTTCCCTCCTTTACTTCCCCTTGCAATCAATACTCACGTGCATGTGGTGTTCCAAGAGTCTCCATTCGTGGTCTATCCATAAGCGGGGGCCTCCCCGTCATGGCCCTGCCCGGCTCCGGCAAGCAGTTGGGTATTCGCAAAGCCAGGACCCACAAAACCTGTCTCGCTGTGTATGCGTTTTTTGTCTGAGTCTGGTCAGTCGTGGGGGGGGGCAGCCTCTCAGGGGAAGCCCTGGATCTCACCACAGTACGGGGATCTCAGGGAATATCACGTCGTATGGTCACCAAATGAAGATGCCCACTCCCCTACAGAATATCCAAACATCAGATTAATGGACACACCCCAGTAGGGAATGAGACCAGGAGGTAGATTGCAAGTAGAACAAAGTTTACATAAAATAAATTGTGCATGCAGAGAACTCTGCTGCCCAGGAAGCACTCTGCCAAACATTACATGGGCAGCACATTATGAAAGAGAAAATCGTCACTGATGACATTGCGTTACACATGCACAATTCTGGAATAAAATTGGATTGAGTTGTCGGTGCTCTATGGATATGTAGGCGCCGATCACATAGGATTGGTTGTTGTTTGGTTGTCACTCCCGCAGCACGTGGATCAGCTGGGCTCCTCTCCGTGAGGTGAAGGTCATGCCAGCAAAAATTACACTTTCCCTGACTAAATCATCTTGCAATGACAGGATTTGAGAGCATGAGACAAATGACAATCGTAAAGTCTGGTAGGGATGTGGGTGCTTCCCAGAGTTCATAGACAAGTTATAGGCATGCATTGTGCTATCTGCATCCCGGTACCCAAAAACCTAGAGTTCCCGACCCAGATGCCCCACCTTCGAGGTTTTGATCTACCTAATGCCTCATGATACGAATAGACAAGTGTTAGGATTAGAAAGAATATATGAGTGTCTGGGGTCAGTGCTCTGGGAGGGGTGTCTTTGTTAGGCCACTACGGGAGGTCAGATGTGTATCTGTATTAAAGAGCAGAGGGGCATGGGCCTGGTGGATTACAGCTCAGCAGGGTGGGGGTCAGATGGGCATGAGCAGGTTAGTGGAGATGGATGGGCACTCAGGCTGGGGCCTGTTCTGGTCTCACACGGTGCAGTGAGCTCATCTGCTCTGGGACGGCACTGAAGGTTGCAACAATGAATGGCTGAACTTCTGTGAGATCGGGGTTTGTGCAAAGCTAGAGGGAGGCAGTGGGGTGGGGGCTTGGGCTGGCGGTGTGTGCGGTGCAGGGCAGAGGGAGGGACCGGCTTTTAGAGATAATTTTCAGGCCTAGTAAAAGATGGCATCTGGCGGGCTACCTAAAGTGGAGTCTTTGCACTTTAATACGGCTTGGTTACATGCTTTCTTTGTTAGTAATTAGTAGGTGATTAACACAGATTACAGTTGGGGGGAAGGGTAGACGTCTCCCCACTTAAGCACAAGTGAGATATGTGCATGCAGGAGTGGTGAGAGGGGTGGGATAGACCACCTCTCCCCAACACCAGTCATTGTTGCATTGGTCTGCAGCATGCATGTTTTCTTGAGCAAAATTCTAAGCAAGCATGCCACTAATAGATGTGATTGCAGTGGAATGTATTGCCCAATCCTATATCATAATATGATACCTGTGTGTTTTAATCTTCAACCATTTCATTTCATGTCCGCAGGAAGAGACATGGACAGCCATTGCTTTCTCTGTACCTCTGAAACATTGCAGTGCATGCAGGTATGCCATTCAAAGTTACTTTGTACAGTGGTATTACTGTTCTCTTTGTTATAGTGTGAATTGTGTTTATTTAGTATGTTTAAAGATTTAACAAACTTTCTTCCAACAATATAGGAAACAAATTAGGAAACCACATTGAAACTCCTTGCATCTTTTCACTCTGTTTTGTGTTGATGCGTTAAAAAACACAGCAAGCCATACACTAAAGCAAAGTGAATCATTTGTATTTTTGTTTTTTTATTGTTATAGCCGGAGGCTGGCACAGGAAGAAGGATCAGTGTACAGGCCACTCATCCAAAAGAAACAATGGTGAGTACCAAGAGACTGCATTTGAACTATTCTTATCACTCGTCACTGAAATTATACTCAGGTTGCTGTACTTACAATGTCGAATAACTTGTTAGGAATGTTTGTCTAAAGTACAATATCTGTTTATAAAGTGTGTTATTCAGACATATGATTTATTGCTCACTGCATCACACACTCCTTGTAATTTTGAATTTGATTATTTTTGTGTAAAGGCCTGAGGAAAAGAAAGACCGAAAAATACAGACCACACCACAAACAAGGGGCGCAGGATGTAAAACACCATTGACCTGGAAAGATTTGATGTTGCAGTAATCAAAACCATTAGCAAATGTATTCATGAAAGATGCCCATGTGTGGTGGCCATAATTCGATTTAAACACCATTGCAGAGCCATGGAAGGTTCTCAAAGACCATTTCTCCTCCTGCAATGTTTCCCACCCAAAGGATATTATTTAAGCAATAAGCCCTAAATGCAGGGGCATTACCAAGTCTGGTAAAGCCCTAGGCCCCATAGTTACAGGCCCGAGAGAAGCAAGGGGCTTAACGAAGTCCCCGGGGCTTTACTGACTCAGTAATGCACCCGGTTCAAGGGGTTTATTGCTTTTAGTACCCCGGCCCGCAAGAGCATTGTTTTTCTAGTCCGAAACGCTCTAGTGCTTCGGGAACAGAAAAGAAAGCGTACATTGAAAAAAATTGAAAAAAGTAAACAAAAAAAATTGGCGGCCAAGGAGAGAAGGGGCTACGTGTAGTCCCTTCTTCCTTTCCATGATGGCCTCTCACGGATCGGGAGTGGACGTGCTGGGGACAAAAGTGTTCTCAGCATGTTCGCTCCTGAAATGGACCAAAAAAATGGTACTTGGGGTTGGGATGGCAGGGAAGGGATTGTTATGATTGGGGGAGGGAAAAGGAAAACACTTACCTCACTCCAGCCGTGTGGTGGCTCGAAGCAGGGATTACCCCATTCGAAGACGCCTCATTGGCTGAGGGGCTGCCACACCCCGCCGGGAACACAAAGGAAAGGAACGTCGGGAGAGGGATTCCCAGTTGGGCAAAGCCACAGCGAGGGCCAATCAGATTGATTATAACAATCTGATTGTCCCTCACCGGGTACTAATTACAGAAGAGGAAACAAAATTCAATGCAGATCAACATCTTTTCCAATCCACCCCATAAAAGCCTGATTTGCATGTTCAAGAGATCAGTTTTCCAATGTCACAGATTATATCTGAAGCGGCAAGAATTTCACTTTTAGAAGCTTCAGGAGAGGTTGAACATATTTCAGAAAATAAATGACTTGACTAAGATCACCATTTGCCTAATGTAGAAGAAATGAAAGCCACCTTTGAAGAAGAACAAGAAGAAGAAGAAGAATGTGAATTGCCAAATGAGGACCTGTTGTCGGAGACAATATGTATATTTTTTAGGGCTGTGCTTTGAATATTTCAAAGATGCTGAGAAACAGCAAATTAAATGATGGGACAGTGTGTGGCAAACCATTGAATACATTTCTAAGACATGCAATTGGAACTAACCTAAGAATGCAAGCTAACTGTGAAGATGAACATTACAGCGTTTTTGGGCATGTTCAACATCTTCAGGACGATGTTGCAGCTGGCAATCTGCTTAGTTATTCTGCACTTTTCTTTAGGGCTTCAACATTCAATCAAATGTTCAGTTTTGTAAATTTCTTGGACTACAGTTCATGTCAAAGAATTCCTACTTCAAATAAAATACCACTTCTGTGCAATAGAAAATGCATGGAAACAAGAGCAGGCAGCACTGGACAATGGCTCACAGGAAAAATGCTTTGGTTGGCAGGTGATGGTCAGTGTGACAGCCATGGATTTAATACATAATATTGCACTTATCATTTCAAGAAATGTGCACTAGAAGAAATGTGAACTATGTGGTGGCCCAGGTTTCAGAATATACTTCCTCTGTTGCAATGGAGAACATAGTTTTATCAAATTGATTCAATATCAGAGATTTAGACCTTCGTCGGACACGTGAGCATAGGCAAAGTCATGCAAGAGAGGTTCCCACAGATCAGACCACAATTCAACAGTTGGCATTTTTCTAAATTAGTGGCCAACACAATCTATGCTATATGGAAAAATGAGTCACGGTCAATAAGTAATCATCTCTAGGGGAGTTCTTAAGGTTGTGATCAATCCAAACAAATACTGGTGGAAAAGTGGCAATCAAATCTGCACCAAACTGCCAACAAACACACATGTGATGCATACAGACACTGTCATGCATCTGTAACTCTGCCACTGAGTGTGGAACTGGAGAGGAGGAAGAAAAGGTTGTAGTCACCTCATACAGCCCTTGTGAAGAGTGTATATGACAAATGATTGACCAGAGATTTGAAGGGCTTTGCATACTTTTTTCACACAAGGGATTTAGAGGTATTCCACAACATCTATCTCAGGTATATTGTGCCAAATTGATGGCATGAGGCCAGGGCATGCTTATTGGCCTTGTCTCACAAAGGAAATGTGGTTAGACAACAGACAGAAGTGGTGAAATGGGAAAGAGAAGTAGTGGAGAAGTGTGTTATGGATTGGCATTCACCAAAAAAAAAAACAAGTGCCTAGCCAAGGCAATTTTCAAAAATATGAATTTTGAGTTTCTTTTATGGTGTAGTATTATTTGTCAAGGCAATAGAAAGCCAGGGTCTTGAACCTGGATAGAAACCGCATGCAGAACTATTGCCAATAAACGTTGCACTCAAGGAGGTTTTGCAGTTTGCCATTGTGCCCAACTTAGTAGTCAATTTAAATGAACTTCTTGTTTTATCTTTTTAGATTGTCAGTTTCTTTATGGACACAATTAAAGGCCTGTTTGATTAACCTATATGCAATGACCTGTGTGTATGCTAATGTGTAAAAAATAAAGTTAGTACATTCACTAAACCTAAATTGTTTTGCCTTTTTACAAATTGTAAGGCATATTAATGATAAAAAAATGCAAACAAGTTTGTGACAATGGCTCTGTGGGTGAAGTACTTTCGGAGTACAAACTACTGTTTTATCCTGCATTTCTTAATAGGGAGGGCCAGAAAGAAATATAATTGTGGCATGAGGCTGGGGCAGTAAAGTTTGTGTGTGAGGAAAAAAGGGGCACATGCCCAGAGCACACCGCTTGGGAGGATCCTCCACATGGCACCCTGTTTCAAAGAAGGGAGTGCATCACTTTTCTCTGCTGCCTCACTTTATTTGGCAAGCACATTTCAATCTTATCCATGGAGCCTGCATTGTGTTCTGTGTTCACGCTGGTACATACTGTATGTTCTTTCAGTATATCACAAGTGGTGTAGTGTTTTCAACTATATGTGGTGAAAATATTGATCATGGGTAGTAATCAAATTGGAAATGCATATTAATCAATTAAAATGCCATATGTGTCATGCATTTGTAGCAGAGATCAATATTTATATGTCTGATTGCATTTCCAAATTGAGGCTATGCTGAGTTATCCTTTCCTGTCATTCAGTTTGATTAAGCATATGTATACATTGATAAAATAAGTTTCTATGGTACTACACAAGTCCTACACTAGCTAGCACTAGTTTTACAGCATATATTGCAGGTCTAGAGCTTCCTTCATCCAAATGAGGTCTGTAAAATTGTCAACCACTGCTAATGAACAACATAAAGTGGTAGTCCGTAAGGATGATTGGGAAGCTACATGCAAGGCTGTGAAACAAACACTTTGAGGCTCATATTCCAGCTTTGCCACGGGATGATACAGTGAACTTGGCCACATCATCCTATCTAACTGTCTAGTACAGTGTTGTCTTCTGTAACAAGTTTGCCTACTCACATTTGATTGCATTTTTAAGCACTGTACCTTCTCTTTCTTTCCATGTAGGCCACTTGAGTGGAGGGGTTTGGGGAGGAAGAGCCTCAACCAAATATCACAGGCCTCTGGCTGGCTAAATGTCAATTGTGACTATTTAACACAATAAAACAACTATCCACATTTATGTGTGTTGAGTATATACAAAACTTTGAAATATAATAGTAAAATCCAGACAAGAACATTTAGGATCTCATCAATTATTATTTCCTTTGTCATGTTTTTACAACTTTCTCAAAAATGTCTATTAACATGATGGTTTATTTTATGATTTGATTTGTGTATTTTTCAAGTTATGTCTACTAAACTGGTATTTCTTTAGTTTCTATTGTAGGTTCACAGATAATGTAATCTTGCCTAACAAGAAGTTAGAAAGAATATGAACACTTGGAAATTGCAGACTGAGCTCAAATCCCTTCACCTCATAACCCAAGTGCCAATCCCTCAATCATTCATAGCATCCAGCCCCTAAGAGTGACTTGGTTGTCACAGTAGGTTCTACATAAAAGCATCACCTATAATGTTACTTCATATTGTGGTGGATCAGAAGAAGGATGCAGACGCAGTAACAACATTTATTTCTGGGAGGATTATTTAAAGTAAAATAAGGCCTGTCTTTCCTTATGACTATTCGGTGTTCTCTACCTATTTTATTAAGGTGCTTGTCAGTCAGTGCAAATGTCCAAAACAACTCTGTCCACTGTCCAGATCTAACCTATCTGACCCTACCACTAATATAACTAACCAAAACAAGGAGAATGACTCTCTACTCCTGGTTACTGTGTTCTTCACAGGGATTCTGTTTTGATTATTCTGTTCCACTCAGTAGATAAAAAGCATATAGTCTTTTTTTATCTTATTAGTTACATTCTGTAGGTCCCTCAGAGGACTGTTAGTTTCCTTTTTCTCATTCTCTCTAATTATCATAGTTCAATTCAAGTTTGTTCTCTCTCTTTTGTAGGGTTCCGTGTCTCTGTGTATATTGTTCTCCTCTCGTATACTCTAAATACTAATTTTTCAATTATAATTCACCCTTTCACAGAGTGCTGTTTCATATATGAAAGGTTTATTTTTGTCATCAGAAGACTGTATTCGCTAAGTGTCTTTTCCTCTTATATTCTCATTTTAACCTTTGGGATATGGGCTGTCTTTCCCTTTTCCCAATGTGAGAAGTTTCCAACTTCTCTTCTGCCCAACTTTGTGGTATTAGTGTTTCTTTCCATTTCATTAACACAGTTCTGGTTTCTTACTTCATTATTATAATGCACCCTTTTCCAGACTGCTGTTTCATGTGTGAGGTTTATCTTCTTGCCATCAGGAGACAGTATTTCCCAAGTGTCTTTTCCTTTTATATTCTTCTTTTTACCTCTGGGATAGGGGCTGTCTTTTCCCTTTTCCCACTGTGAGAAGTTTCCAACTTTTCTTCCCTACCTATTTCTTTTCCAATTTCCTTCACACCAATGCTGGAACGAGTTTCATTTGTTTTACATCGAGTGCTTATTGCCCTACCGGTTTCCCCATTCCCTGTATTACCTTTTGTGTTCAGGGCCAATGGCGCCGGTACCTGGTGGACATCGGATTCTCTTTGTCTGCTTTGTATCACTGTGGGTTACTTTTCATGACATCCCTTTCTTCTATGCCACACTCTCATCTTCTAAATGTCACTGGTGCCGTGAATCGGATCAGGAGTGATTCCTCCCGCTGGTGGTGTCATAGTTGTTGTCTCAGCAGACTGCCCACCACGACTGCTTCTTTGTCATGCCTCCATTGAACTCTCTCTTTCACAGGACTTGGATTTCCTTTGCTCTGACATGTTTCCGAGTGTTTCTTGCTCCTCAGCAGAGCTGCTCTGGCGTATGTGGGCCCTGCGTTCTATGACAGCCCTGTCATCTGTGGTCTCTTATGTAAATGGCGCTTCCCATGGTTCCCTGTGTGTTTGGCTCTCTCTTGGCTCTCCACCCTCTCTCTGCTCTCCTTCCTTTCTGGCATAACATCTCTTATCAGTCTCCTCGGCACAGTCCATTAGAGAGCCAAATTTAAAGGGATATCCTCCGTTTCTTGTTACTGATGATATTGATTCACTTTATCTTCACGAAACTGATAACACTGGTGTATTGTACAAGTCCATATAAGCCAACACGTGGAGGGCCCCAGGGAGTTCCTCAAGGGAAAAGGAGCACTTGTCCCCAACAAGGGAGTCTTTCCTGATGAGGTCCCAATTTACCCAACCCCTAGGGAGGGCGTTCCAGAGCGAGCTCACCTCATTAGCCTCATGGGCGGGATCCCCCATGGGGAGAAGTGAGGAGTTATCTCGATTCATCGTAATATATAATAATATTGACCCCTGATATATTGCACACCACACATTATTTTTTATGTTTGTATTATTTTATTACAGTTTGTTACAAACTTTTTAAAAATGAAGCAAAACAACGAATTGAAAAGACTTGATCATCTTGCATTGGTTAATTTCTATGTTACATCATACTGAGCTATTTGTCGTTTACACCACTAATTGATTGATTATTCACTCTTGTATTAATTTATTCAATTATTCTAGGTAGAAAGTAAGAGCAAAAGTCAGTTTTTTATCACTGCCTTCTGTCATCAATGTCCACCAATCGTCTCCACATAGCGACAGTCTTTTTGCATTTTCCAGTCCGAGGTACTTCGTTCATAGGGTTCTGAGCCCTACACAGAACATGGTCAAGTGCTTTAGAATTTCATTGGGGTTGTTGCAAAATCTGCAGTTCCAATCAAAGGAAAGAGTGTTTAGTCTTAGGCTTTGTCTTTCTTTTGTGTCAAACAGGTTTAATCGAAACTTCATAAAAAGTGATCTGCGATATTTGCCAGGAAACTGTTCTAAATAGTTTTGCAGCATGTTATAAGTCTTAGCTTCCGGTGCAGCCAATTGCATACACTTGTGTAGGGCTCCCTTCTCTAGGGTTTCTACCCAAGCTTGCTGCCCAATTTTTTTTTGACCAAGTTTGGGTTACTTTGTAGTGTGATATTTTCGGTGTTGAAATGTGTAATTATATCTTCACCGCGTGTCACCCATTCACACAACACTGCATCCTTATTGCCGCTGTCCTCTGTCTTTAAAAATGTTGAATTGTGGGGGCGTGTCCGTGCAAATCAGTTTTCGATATAAGTTAAGCGTGTTCCATGTTACTCTTGCATCTATAGATATGAGCACAAGTTCATACATGATGCATGCAGTTGGAGTCCCTTTCGGTAGCTCTAAAAATTTTCGCCAGAACACATTTTCGCACGCGGACCAGGTTGAACGGGGACACCCCAGGGTGGCTTCAGCTCCATGAATCAGGGCTGGTACAGCCTTAACTCTGTAAAAGTCTTAGGGTTTTAGGGTGAACTTGCCAAATTTTTTATTCAACATGGAGCCTTGCGCGCAAAGCTATTTGCATTTAGACATAATAATTTGAGCAACGGGCAGGTCATTGATGTTAGAATTAATAGTCATGCTCAGATATTGCGTCTGGTTAACACATTTTAGGGTTACATTTTTTAGCTTCCACTGATATTGTTTTTTATTCATTACACATTTTCCTTTAGGTTCTGTAGCAGAAGGATTTCTAATTTGTCAAGATACATTTTTTGTCTATTGGCATCTACCTATTTCTCCAGTGCAGACAATTTAAATCGTCTGCTTATAGCATCCAATGTATATGCGTTCCGTTGATTTTTGTCGCAAACACATTTACGTCACTCAGTGTTTCCCCGAGGTCAGAGATGAACAAATTGAATATAGAAGACAGCAATGGGTATGTCTGCTTCACTCCTCTAGCGATTCTCATCGGGGCGGACAAGGATCCTTTTTGATCAAGTCGAATTTGGATAATGGTTACGGAATGTAGTTCTTTAATTGCCATAATAAGGTTTGCAGGGCCCTTCCAATGTAACAACTTTGTCAATGAAAGTTCTTGATCCACACTCTCAAAGGCGTGAGCCAAATCAATGAAGGCAAGGTAGATTTTTGTTCCATGTTTAATTGCCTCCATTTTAAGCAGATTAATTATCAGCAGATTTAGACCACATCTCACGCCCTTGACAAACCCTGTTTGTCGCAGATCAAAATTGCAGGTTTTTATCCAGTCAGCCAATTGTCGTTGGACTTGGGTGGCAAAGATTTTTCCCACTACATCTAGTAGGGCGATTGGCCTATAGTTTTTGGGGTCTGATCTTAAGCCCTTTTTAAAGACAGGTACAAGGATTGTTCCTTTCCACGATTCTGGTATGACTCGATCTTTCAATATGTTTTTGAACAATGTGTGAAAGAACTTTGCCCATTCGTCTGGATTTTGTTTTAACATTTTATTAGTAAGCCCGTCTGGTCCTGGAGCCCGAGAAGCACTGAATTGCTTGATGTTAATCAGTACATCCTCTTCACTAATGACAATGTCCCACTGTTGTAGATTGGCGGAGCCCTTTTTCATGAATAAATTGGTGTAATGAGTAATCCACTGCGCTTCAGATACCATGTTGTCAGAGTGGATTGCGGGGGAGCCTCATTGTGTTAATAATCAGCCAAAAATCTTGTGAACTTTTTCGTGCCAATGTGTCAAGAATATGCTCTGCATCTCGCTGTTCCATTTTCAATTTAATGCAAGATTATCCAGTTTTTATATTTCGTTTTTGCAGTCTTTTTTCAGCAAAACTATTTGGGTTGTATGCCTTCATGAGGGATCTGATGATTTTTCTGAGTTCTCGCTTCTTTTTCACAATTTCAGCATCAAAGACATGCTTCTTCTTGAATCATGGCGTATTCCAACCCGACATGTTTCTATGTATTGTTCAAGTAATGCACGGTACTCAATTTTGTTACAGTTATCAGCATTTGTCGCATTCTGTAGAATGTTGGTAATGTTGTTAATCTTGTTTGGGTTCAGTTTCAGTCTATTCCGACCTGGATCGACAATAACATCTTGCTTAGAGGTCCCTGCATTGAGGCTTGCAAGTCCTCAGAAGATGATTTCTACGAGGTTAGGGTCACTCTGGGGTGTGTTAACAACTCATAATCCCGTTACTTTCTCAGCCATTTTTTCTGACGCAAAGAAATAGTCAAGGATAGATTTATATGATACTCGACTCCATGTTGCCCTTGGCAGAATATCACGGCTTGTTTCCATTGAGTAAAGGATGTTCCTGCACTCCATTTCTTGCATCCATGTGGCCTCAGTTTGATGTAGTTTTATTTTCTTAAATTTTTTTAGCTGGCTCCAACTCAACACACTCCACATTGAGATCTCCACATACAATGATTTGTGGATTCAATTCTATGGCCATTATGCTGTTGATTATATCACATATTTGAACAGCAAATGATAGACCTCCAACCACCCGATGTTGCCAATATACATTAAGCACATATAGTTGTTTTTGTTTACAGCTGTTGTGTCAGCCAGAAGTTCAATTGCGGTTACTAGTATATTTGGCAAGTGATTCTGAGAATACAGTAACCGGCATCCACTTTGTTGCCTTATTAGCGTTAACAAGCCTGCCATCGGGGGACCCTTTTTATGCGCGATGGCTGGATTGAATGCAATTTCGTAGCCTTCTACACAAGGCAGGGTATGTAACCATGTCTCTTGAAGATGCAAAATGTCAAGGGATTTTAATGATTGAGATGTTTTATGGAACAAATGGGCAAATCCTCTGGTGTTCCATGAGCCCATCAGTATTGATGTCTCTGATGACTTCAATTTACGTTAACTGCAATGATTGCGATTCAGAGCACTAGCAATCCAACCCCACTTATCATTTTCTTTGCATTCAGTGGCATGTTCTTGGATGTCACCACTAGGTTTTTCTTTTTTGCTTTTGTGTATGTGCTGGTACTTCTTGCAATGTATACATGCCCCCCTCTGTGTTTAGTGTGGCACATGTTTTCTTGATGTTACAGTTAGAGGAGGCAATGTTGGTACTTGTTGATCTTCCTGCGTTGATGCTTTTGTGGCGCTCATTTTTTTTCCTTCCGAGATGATTTCTTTTGATTTTCTTCCCTTTTGTTTGACACCTTAACCACAAAAGCATCAAATCCCAGAGGGTTGATATCTGACATTGCATTAATGATCAAGTCACTCACAGACTTTGATTTGAGGTGCAGTAGGACACAATTATACTTTTTTTCATCAATAAATTCCACTGTTTTCATGTCATTTGACGAGATCCACCTCAATTGTGGAATATGATGAAATAAATGCTGCACATCTTTTCGATTTAAGATTAGTCCATCATTAGTTAGAGGCATACGCTCCAAAAGCAAGCAATAGTTTGCACCTGCTTTTTGTTTATCACTAGGGCCAGTAGGAGTTGTATGTTGGGGTTTGCATTTATCAGCCCTCCATTCCTCCTTGTCACCCTTGTTTATCGAAGCAGCTTGGTTTTTTTTTCTCATGGAACTTGAAGATTGGATTTTCTTCTGGTTCGATCATGACAACTTGGGGCACAGAATGCTATTTTTGTTTTGTTAGTAATTCTTTCATTAAGTTTGTTTTCTTAGCTTCACTTATCTATTCCTTTCATCAATCATCTGAAAATAATATTGAGTTTCGCCTCCCACAGAAGCGTCACTTCCACTACATGATTTTGTGTCGGGGGTTGTTATGATGGTACATACCCTCTTTTGATAGTCAATAATCGTTTCTTGCAAACGTTCATTTTCCAGTTGATCCATCTCATTGTCTGTTTCAATACATATGATTTTTTTCCCAGCTTGCTGTAGGTTCTCATCCTCATGATCTTCAGCCGACTCGGTGTCATATGTGGAAAGGTTTAGCATCTCAACCAATAGTTCATCTTCTTTTTGTTGCTGATCCCTTATTGGGGGCACCGCAACAGGCTTTTTAAAATCAGTTGTTTTAGCAGGAGCCAGCGGTATAGCCTCTACCATTGGTGGCGACGATTTTTGTAGTGTAGACGATTGAATGGTGGCGTTTACAGATTTTATGTTCCTCAAGAATTTATACGAGCTGTTACCGTTACAACACTTTGCTCTTGGTAGGTTTTTCGTTTTCTTCTTATTTTGTATTGCATTTTTTCCCCTTATTTTGGAGAATGTTGTTTGATTTGGACCAAAGATTGCATAGCTTTCATTGCGATTATTTGTGTTACTCTCTATATTACTGTCATGAGCATCAGGATTACCAATAATCCCCTCTGCATTAGCAGATGTTGATGGTCTGACATCTAGCATCTCAAGTGGAGCCGTCTTGATCGTATTGTTCAATTTTTTGTTGTTGCTTAAAGTTGCAGTTGTTTGACTGAGGGATGTACAAGGAGCTCACTGGCTATGTTTGAATATGAGCCGTGATAGCTGCACTAGTGTTGGATTTTAGAGATGAATTATTCTTGCCTTCACAGTTTTTAGGGGACACATATTGGGTTGCCACATGGGCATATTCGATGTGCGTCAGTGTATCTGCATTAACACTATCAGATTTTATACAGCTACATCCACATGCACTTTGCTCCCCCTTCTGTATACTCATAGCTTCTCTGGCGACTTTGGCAAGAAGTTTTTTTTCTTCGCTATTGTTTTTTGTGGTTCTTTTAGCAGCTGGGCAGAGGTTTCAAGTTTCTGGTTGTTATTGAGAGCCTGTATTTTCAGTGTGTTTAGTCCTGTTTCGATGTTAACCACTTTTGAATTCATAGGTGCTATCAAGGTGTTTTGATCCTTAGAGTTGTCGTTCAATTACTCATACATTTTCCGAAAAGGTGAAACAGAGATTTTCATAGCCGACATTAGTTTGTCTGCCATCTCTTTTAGTTCACTTTTTCTGTTGCTGATCCTTGAGCCAGTATTGATCTTCTTATTTTTTGGAATTCTCTTTCTATGAACGATGAATCTGATGATCAATCATAAGAAGACTCTTCTCTTGAAGAACTTTGATCTTTATTCTTTAGTCGTCTGCCTTTGTGCACACGTTTGATCGTGTCTACCTGAAGTTCCTTCCTAGTCCTTCTTTGGGAGCAGAATAACACTGAAGAGGGGCTAAAATCCACTCTCCTTGTTTATACAAGTGTTTTCCTGGATTTTGGATGTATGCATTAGATCTCTCCACCCCATATCAAGAGTCTCCATGCTGCTCATCCATCAACTGTGTGTCATCATCCAAGTCTCTGTGGAGAGTACTGGAACTGCCCTCACGAGTATTATTCATGTTGATTTTTTCGTTCAATTGAGTCAGACCTTTAAGAAGTTTGTCTGCAACAGGTCGGGAGTTGCACCGTCTTTTTGGGCTCCAGACTTCTTGTACCGTTCTTAGTTCCTTATTCAGCTTTGGGTCCACCAGGAACAAAGCGATACACATCAAAGGTTCAGCGGTCTCTGCTAGTTCAAACGAGTCTTGCAGTCTCGTTTGCATTTGCAGGTTTCTTAGACTGTGTACAAAAGCCACTTTCGATCCAAATTCCTTTTCCAATCAGGATGATATTACGCTTATGGTTTGTGATTCCATAGTTTCCATAGTTATTTCCAACTTTTGAGTTGCTAGTTGATCATTATTATTATTGTTATTTGTCTGTGTGTCACATGCCAAGCTAAGGACACAAGGCTTATTTACAACGGGTTCATTGTTCATGCTGTCGTTGCCATTGCCACTGTCAGTGACCTTACAGTTGCAGTTGCAATTGCGACACATTGGGGGCGTATGCGTTGGAATACGGTCCTCGCCAGTGCGCAGGGCGTAAACATGCCTTTCCTTGGATTGCCTGAGTTGGCAGATTGTGGATCAACGTAGTCAGTAGTCAGTGTGTTTTCAAACTGTTGGGAAATAACTCCAGATATATTAGCAGATATATTAGCTTTGACTAGGTTTACGTCAGTCAGTAGTGTTCCCCTTTCTTTGGTCAATTTGTCATTTCGCTCAGCCACACGCCAGGCCAGAATGTGCAGCTACGGATGTTTCTCACTGAGCGGCACAGAGCTCACATAGCAATTTTTTCTGGGACGGAGCGAGTTCCCTCCCCCACTACAGCAGAGGATATGGGTACTCGAGCGGCACTGCTACTCAGTTGAGCCCCAGGCTTTGCCGCAACGGACACCGTTGCCTCCTCACAAGGTAAGAGTTTGGGTGAGTTTGGTGCAGGCAATCTGTTGCAGCAGGAAGTACTTGCAGGCATACATTTCTTTTTGAAAAACGTCATCCAGGTTTATATTCTTTGATGTAATTGTCTGACTCTGTACATTCTCGTCTGGGTGGGAAGCGAGATTGTCTTTCCTTCCAGAACACAAGGAAAGTTCCCTGTGGCGCCCGGCATACTCGGCCCACAAGGAACACAAAGAACACTCGTCGCAATCCGCACCACTCCACCTCCACAGGTGAGGCCTTGTAGAATTAGCTCCTCCTCTGGTCAATAGAAAACAAAAACATACTACTCCAGTAGGTGCAGCAAGGTAGAAGCAGCAGCAAGACAGAGTTCAGAACACAAAGAACACTCCTCGCACAATTTATTTTGCTCATTAAAGGAAATACCACCTGAAATACATGTCTCTGTTACAATCCCAGTCTATTGTTTCTTTATTGTGTCTATGGTGGAATGTGTGCACAGTTTTAATACAGCTACCGATCTGTGGCCTGCCTCCCTGTTGACTTGAGGAGGACCTGCGCACCTTTGGGCTTTTACCAGAAAGGCAATGTTGTAAATGTTTGTGTCAGAGCAGTTCATGGAAGAACAAAGACAATGGCCCTCATTCCGAGGTTGGTGCTAGTCTGCTAGTCATGGCGCTATTAGCGCCATGACAAGCACCAATACCGGTATCTCCACCGACTTGGTGGTATGGGGACTTACCGGTCCAGTCCGACCTTGACGGGACCTGGTAAAACCAGGCGTTAAGGGCAGGACCCGCAAAGGGACCTCGGAATAGGGCGCAAAGGGATTACCAGCACCAGTGTCATTACCGGTGCCCGGTATCCCTTTGCGCCCACCTTGTAATGAGGGCCAATGAAATGCAAAAAATGACTTGCACCAACAGTGGCTAGCGGAGCTCAAGTTACGTCTGGTAAACCAGAAATATGAGCTTAGCGAGAGCCTCATTAATTGGGCACCCGCGCATGAATTCAAAAGGCACTTCAATTAACTGTGTCCCATGGTTGCTACTTTTGAAGGATCAATTAATTGCCATTGCATATGTCAATTAATATGCATTTCATATTAATGTTTCATTGTGTAAAGGAAACAATAATAATTTATTTTTTAATACGAGAGAAATAAAAGAGTTGCCATGTCCAATTTTTACTTTGCTTCTCTCACTGGTAAATGTTAGGTGTTAACATTTGTAGCTTTGAAAAGAAAAATTACATTAGATAAAACAGTGAAGTCATCATATGTTTGGTTTTCTTGAAATCCCATGCACCCTGAAAACTAAAAACCAAAGTAGAAAGTTGTGCTAATATATCTTAACAAATGTAACAACTAAGTTTATTCACACTGCATTTATTTTATCCACAAGAGAACGAAACCAGGAAAATATATATTTTGCTTCAGTAATTAAAGTCTTAAGAGATGGCAAGAGAGAGAAATATAAGAGAATGTAATTGACACCTGTGCTATAAGTACAGAAAGTTGTGCGTTGCATGGCAATTCATGCACTGGTCATAGGGCATTTTCAAAACAATCATAGGTTGAAAAATATGTGATAGAAAAGAGGTTATTGGGCACAAGGGTCTTCATGTATCTTAAAGGGGTAGGGCAAGCTGAGGTTCAATGAGCAAACTGCAGTAGTGAAAAACATGTTATTGGGGGTCATTCAGAGCTTAGTGCTAAGGGAACAGCGATGCCAGTAAAGGAATACCGGCATCGATTACCGCTACAGGCTATTCTGAACAGCCCGACCGCTATTAGCGGCATCGTGAAGTACGATGCCGTTAATAGCGGTCTGGGCGCGCGCACGCGCCCCACCTTGCCGGCATTACCAGCATGCCGTAAACTGGAGTAGATCACAAGTGAAGCGGACATGCAAATAACGGCTTCATGAAGGCGGAAAAAGTGGTTACCGGCATGCCGTAAATACCGGCATCGCCGACCTGCCGTAAAATGCCCTGAGCAGTGTTCACAACTGCCACAGGTGCACACTATCTGCACAGGTGGAGGCAATTGAGTCTGACACAGTACAAAAGTAGCACACCCACACACCACACCCCCTCCCACACCAAGATGATTCCAATAGTAGTAGCATTACTGGAGCTGGACGACATGCTTCAACAACAACAACAGCTGCCACCACAGAGGAGAAGGAGGGTGAGACAGGGCCAGCATGCCCAACCAGTGCAGCCACCGTTACGACGCCGGTAGCCCCCAATCCCTCGCATCAGAGCCAGTCCTTTCAACCTAACCCCTGAGCAGATTCACACCCTGTACCATCTGGAGCGGGACACCATCACCACCATAGTGGACCTGATACACAACGAAATAGTGAGCCTCATTGAAATACGCACCGCCATCCCCCCTCTACTGAAGGTGGTGTCTGTGCTCCACTTCCTTGCCACAGGCACCTACCAGCACACAATGGGGCACATGCATGGCATATCACAACCCTTATTTTCCCGGATACTGGCCCAAAAGCTGGATGCCCTCCTCAAGCACACAAGGGACTACACTATGTTGCTGTCTCCAGCAAATCACCACACAGGACAAGCATCCCTGGGAGTGCATTTGACAGAACCAACTAGGGAATCCACTGTCTGTCAGAGGGCTGTCACACCCACAGGAGTGCTGCATGTCACCATGGAAATGAACAGCGCTGATTGGCCAATATTGCACAGACTACTGCCAGCGCTCACTCTAAGTAAATCTTACAGAATACAACACATCACAAATTTGAAACTGACACAGCTTCATGCGTACACCATGCATGTGCAACAAGACGTCAGTGCACACCATGTATCATCTTGAAGATGCATCCCACACCATTAGTCCATGGCACAGGACACATTGAAGGACTGAAGATGGCGTTAATAGATCCAGGGATATGTGCATGTGTGCAACGATAATCTGCAGGCATGTGTGACCAGTACAGCTGTCCATCATGATACGCCTAACATTTACCTTTCATTGACTCTCATGCAGGTGATAGTGGCTATCCCATGAAGTTGTGGCTCCTCACCCCTGTCAGAAACCCACAGAACCGGCACGAGGAGGACTACAATCGTTCCCATACCCGTACCCGTGTGGTCATCGATCAGACCTTTGGCCTGTTGAAGGCACGATTTCGCTGCCTCAGCCGGTCGGGTGGGGCACTCCTCTACAGGCATGAGAAGGTGGCCAAGATCATCATGACATGTGTCATGATGCACAATATGTGTATCTGCTGGAACATGCCCTTGCCCCCTGACATTGAACTGCTACCACCCGATGAAGAAGAAGGGGATGAAGACGATGTGGCTGGACATCATCTTGATGCTGATGCACAGGAGGGACGTGCTGTGTGCCAGTCAGTGATAGCAAAATATTTCTGACACACATGGCAGCAGAAGGTGACATGATGGTTGGACAGAGGGCACTGGATGTGGGGATACATTTAATCTATGCACTGTAAATGAATAAATGACACATGTGCAATGATGAATGTCCACTCAAGATCTTGTTTTTCACACAACGGGTGTATTAAATGGAATAATGTAAACAGAAGTGCAAAATCCCTCCACCACCCTCAACCCCGTCCCGCTCCCCCCACAATTCCCCCACACACCTTTACCCCCTCCCCCTCTCCCCACAACTCCCCCACACACCCTCATCGCCCTCCCCCCACAAATCCCCACACACCCTCATCCCCCTCCCCCCACAACTCCCCCACACATGTCCCATTGAGTCTCCCAAGCCTACATGAGGCTTCCCTGATGATTAATTGGCACTCCCTGTTCCAGGGGGCGGCATGTCTTGCCGGCGCAGGGTACGTGCCGACCTGCGGAGCGGGCTTCTTTGTGTAGAACTGGAGGAAGACGGTGTGGCCGCCTGCTGTGCTTGTGTAGCAGGATGCCCTGCCTCCATGGCATCCGTTATGCGGCCTAACACCTGCCGGAGGGCCGAGACCTCCTTGCAGAGGCAGCTGTTGTTGTCAGCGAATGATTGGGCCAGGGAGGCAGCGTTGTCTGTGATGTACCTGCCTAGAGCGGCTAAGTCCTGACGCCACTCCTGTCTGGCCAGTCTGTTGTCCTGGATAAACTCCTGCACAAGGGCAGTAAGCAGGTCAGACCTCTGCGGCCCTGCGGGTGCACCTGTGGAGGTAGTCGGCCCCTGGCTATCATGCCCAGTCTGCTCAGCCTCCCTGGTTGTGGAAATTGGACTGAAGTCTCCCTCCGTCTGTTCATGACCAGACTGCTCCGCGGTGGTGGCGTGCTCTGTATCGATGGACGATACTTGGGGGGATGCCGGTGGATTTGGGGTATGGACCACTTCCAAAACATCGTCCTCCATGGGCACCCATATGTCGTCCTGTGTGTACTCCACAGCCAGGGGTGCCGTGGCTGCCACCTCCCCAGCCAAACTCGACTCCTCGGAATGTGGTGTCTCGCATGAAACATCAGGACTAATGGGTGGTGGTGATTCGCCCTCTACGGGCCTTGGTGGCAGCGGTGTAATGGGTACCTGGGGTGGCTTGCCCGTTGGTATACAGTGCCCCCTGGGTCGTCCCCTCGGGGTCGAAGGGCAGTTGCTGTCATCCCGGGCCCTCTTCCAGAGTATGGCCTGTGCAGGGGTTGCATCCTGGCCATCGCTGTCATGGTCAGTGCCTGTGGGGGTCGAAGAGAGGGAGGGCATGAGTGATGTTTTGATAGGCATCATACATACATTAGGACAATTGCTCATCCACACAATTGGGGGTAATAGGCATTTGTGTTTGGATGAGCACGTTCTTTGATACATGGGTGGTTTATGCAAGCATACGTCGCATCACTCATGTTGCCCAAGATCAGTGCTATCTGACATGCATAGTAATTTGGCCAGGCACGCTGTGTGACTCATGGCATTTACTTATTTGTGTGGTATGTGTCATGTACGATATTGCCTTGCACCAGGCATCTGCATGTGTCTGTAATGGGAGTGTGTGTGTGTGTGTGGGACCATGGCTTGACTCTTTGAACTGACATATTGATTGACTTTCATCAGATTTGCCATTGCAATGTTTACTTTTGACACTCACCTCCATCGCCTGATGTCGTGGCGCCACACTCCATCTTGCCAACACCTTCGATGCCTTCCATCCCTATCATGCTGGCGCAGGTGCCCTCCCATGGGGTGAGCTTGATCAGGGAACTGGGACCTCCTCCTGTTCCCATGGCCTGGCTCCGGTTCACTGAGAGGATGTTGCGTACCCTCAGTCGCAGGTCATCCCAGCGATTGCGACAGTCTTTATTCGTGCGTGGGGTGTTCCCCACAGCACTGATCTTCTGGGCAACAAGTGCCCAGGTCTCTTTCTTCTTAAGTACTGCCTCTCTCTTCATGTTACTTGAGAACACTATTGCAGCATGCTCCTGCAGTGTGTCTACCAGCATCTGCAGCTCATCATCATTGAACCTTTCTTTACGCTGGCAAGCAGCTCCCTTCTTCAGGGCCTTGGTCATCGTGGTGTTAGAGGTGGATCTTTTCCAAAAAGCAGCAGAGTGCCAGGGGTCCTGTGTGGTGAGGATTGCAAAGGATTGTGTTTTTAAAGATGGCCGCTGTGCTCCTTCCCGTTCCTGTGCGATGGCGCTACTTCCGGTTCCGCTTATAAGCGGTGACCGTAAATAGCAGTGACCGTTATTAGCAGTCACTGCTATTTACGGTCACCGCTAATGCCGGATTGGACAATGTCGGTAGTGTTATCTGCGCTATGCTTGATGCCGCTAAGGACTTTTTGGGTGCCTTTAACGGCATGGAGCAATTGACCTTACCGGCATGGCTTAAAGATCGTGCCCGTGAAGTCGGAATAGTCCTCTATTAGCGGACTTTTGACAGCCCAGACACACTATTTACGCCATGCCAGTAAGGAACGTTACTTACCTCCAAACTCGGAATGAGGGCCATTGTCTTGGACAGATACTGTCTGCAGACATGTGTGTAAATGCCCTACTGTTCAGAGGAACAGATCCTTTAGGAACCCTTTTCTGGCAATACTTCTGAATGACCAACTGCTCATAGTGAAGATGCTGGACCTGCCGTCTATGGTGTGTCCCTGTGACAGATGGCCTCAAGAACAAACCAACTCTCAAAGAAAGTTCAAGGGTTTTTATTGAAGGATTTATGAAGGGGCTGTGAGGGATCAGTAAAGCGAGGTGCACAACTGCTTGTAGTTTTCTCAGTATTTGATATTTCTTTTATAATCAAACATTGCAAAGAAAACCTAGCTAATCCTACTCAACCAGGGGATTCCCTACCTAGGCTAGGATCTAAGGGAACATCTCATAGCATACACAAAACTAGCCCTCACACTACCCGACTAATTTAACTTGTGCGAATAAGCATGTGATACAATTCCCTTTGTAATAATTGACTTCACACAACCACAAGCAACTTTACACTCTTCAACTTACATGTGAGCATCAATTCAACTAGTTACAGGTACTGGCAAGGGGTTTGGAGTGCTTTGGAGTATGGAGCTTCATTCACCGGCTCTAAAGTCACAGAGGCTGCTTCCACTTACCGACTTTCTTTCTTCTGCTACTACTACTACGGGCACTCTTGGGACCCACACCCCCCTACAGCATGGGTGTCTCAGATCCGGCTTGAACAATGGAGAGTCTTCCTTTTTCCAGCTTCCCTCGTCTTGCTTCTGCACACGGTCCTTGTGTGGATGCACAACTTCAGCTCTGCATTCACAGCGCTGGACGCACCTGGAAAGACTGCTAGTTTCTCCCAGTCTCAACCAATGCTACCAGAGCTAACCAGAGTGTGTGAGCACAAGAACAACTCAGAGCCTGCATGTGGAATCTGCTCTTCTCTTGCTCCAGAGTCCCTTCTGTGGTCATACTTCTTAGTGAACTGCCAGTCTCGTGCTCTGCTTCTTCTTCTGCTACTATTACCGACATTCCACCTCCTGCTTCAGCTTCTTTCTATTGCCCCTTCATGCTGAATTTAATTGAATTGTTTATGTAGTATGCGCTTATACAGAAAGTGTTTCAAAGCGCAACAATGCATGGGAAGGTAGGCACAAGAGAGAACAATACAAACAATCTTACTAGGTGTGGTACATTCAGGTCGTAGTCCATAAACAGGAAGTGTAAGGTGGAGGGGGGTAATGGGGATAACCAAGAGTGCAAAAGTGCTGTGGCAGAGAAGGGCCTGGAGGCAAGTGCAGCCTTTTATGCCTCTCAGGTGAGGCAACTGGCTTCAGGTGCAGGCCGTTAGAGTTAATTGCCTCACCCTGCAGAAGGCTGTTAAGCATGCATGCCCATCCTTCACCTCTTCATGCCTCCTCAGCCACCTTCTTGGTCACAGTCCCTGAGGGATTCTAGGACATGTTGATCTTTTTAGGCAAATTCGGTTTTCTAACTACATTATTTTTAAAAAGGATTTTATTCCCCCTAATGTTGTTAGAGGAGAGAATCTAGGGTTTAACCTTTTAACAGACAGGTGGAAAAGGAAAGGCCACATGGCCATCATTCCTTTTGGCATACTCTTGGCGTTGGGAGGGACATGGGATTTTAGGTGTACAAAAGACCTATTATTTGGACACAATACCTTGTTGGATTATACACTTGGGCCCTCATTACGATACTGGCGCTAAACCATGGCGCTATTAGCACCATGGTTCGTGCCGGTATCGTAACGAGTCCGCCAATGTTCAAAGGGGAATTACCACCCCATTCCAAGGTTGGCGGGGCGGTAATTCCCCATGGAACATTGGCCCTTCCCCATTCCAATTTTTGCCCCATAGGGCTCAATGGGACTGGGGAAGGCGCTAAGTACGGTACTGCAAATTGCGGTACCGTATTTAGCACGAAGGTCCCTTTGCGGGTCACTACTTTAACGGCTGGTCTAGACCAGCCGTTCAGGTCGGGTCCCGCAAAGGGACCTCGTAGTAAGGCGCTAATGGGTTAATGTCGCTGCAGCCTTTTACTGTGCCGTTAACCCATTAGCGCCAGGGTCGTAATGAGGCCCTTGGACTTTACCCTTCCATCCTTAGTAGGAGGTCGAGATATATCAAAATGACAATAAGTCAATTCCTCCTTTAAACCAGTATTAAGAGGATCTCTCTTCAAGGAGAAATGCCATGTCTTATCCTGTGAAGTCTCCCCATTACCCTGGGCCTTGTCTCCAACCAAATGATCCTCCCACAGTACACCACCCCCAGGATTGGGATCAGGAAGTGTCTGTCCTCTCCTGGCCACCTGGGAAGAAACTTTAGGCAGGGATTTAGTGGGGGATTCACAGGATTCCCCACAGGGCTCATCAAGGGCCATTTCACCCTCTCTTGTTTTCCATGGGCAGTTACCTCCCCAGCCCACGTTCCCCTCAACCCTAGGATGGTCATTAGAGATCAATACTGCTACTGTATAGTCATTGACTAGTTGATCATGATGGCCTACAAGTAAATGGCCTTTATATCTGTCCCCAATCTAGGTGAATCCTTTCCTGACATGCCTTTGTAGTCCTCGTCCTGATGTTATATCTTTCCTCTCCCTCCTTTCTATTCTCGTCTCTTTCTTCCTCCGACTCCCCTTTGTATCTCCCTCTCTCGCCTTTCCCCTATGTCTCCTGATGTTCTCCTTCCTACTCCTACTCTCCTCTCCTTTCTACTACTACTCTCCCCTGCTCCACACTACTATTATCTACTATTCTTCATCTCCACACTACTGCCCCCCCTCTCCACACTATTACTCTCCCACTCCCCAGTGTCCCCTTTCCGCTAATACTACTCTCACTTCTTCACTAATACTACTCTCCTCTCTCCACCACTACCATCTTCCCCCTCTACTGCTACACTACACTACATTCTACCCACAGCTACTCCCTCAATCACCCTCATTTCTCTCTCTCAGTTCTCTTCCCAGTCACTCTGAGTCACCCCTATGCCCCCTATTAGCCTCACTCACACACCTCGCCTGCAAACTCACACCCACTCACACCCACGTACCACTTTTTCCCAGCAACCAATACCTCACCTTGCACACTATTCCAGCAATCCTTCTCCATGCTCCTCTGCACCATCCAACCTCCACTTGGTCTTTTGGTCCTCCTTTTGCTTCCTCAACCTCACCTGAACAACAAACACCTTTGTGCTTCCTATGCCCTTTTTTATCCTTCCCCTAACCCCTCATCGGTTCTCTAACTGAGCTGGTTGCCCCAAGAGCTTTTAGTTTTCTTTTCCCCAGGAGAGGTGTTACAATTAGCGCAAACACATGACGCCGGGTTTAAGCCCCTCCCCCTTCTCAAATCTGTGTCGGCTTGCAATTGGAAATGGCGGCTCACTCAAACTTGAATCAATGTTCAAGTTCATATTAGAGCCGGCTGGAGTGTCTGGTCTGCTGGTTTGGAATGAGAACTGTGTTGCATAGTGAACATTGTGTGGGTCAGCAACTGTGGGGCATGGAATTAAAGGGGAGCTCCAGAACTAACAATGAAGGTGATAATGTTAGGGTTTGAGTGATGCAGGTTGGTGAGGAAGCAGGGTGAAGGGAGCTGGGGCAAATACTAACTTTAAATAAATAAGACTATTACAACTGACCAGAATTCATGAATATTTATAGGGGGAAACATAATACTGATGATGAGGATCTTCAAGGAGCATCACAGCAGCCCCTGCATCCCACTGATATTGTGGTGATCAAGCTTCTCTTCCGATCGGGTGGTTGTCGGTGGATGCATCTCAGCAGACCTGTCCAATCAGGAAGGAAGATCATAGCAAGCAGGATTACCCGTTGAGGCCAGGTAGGACACATTAAGATGTGCATGACCCCCACGGCACAAGGCTGTTGGAGCCTGCTGGTGTCAACCCGGAGGTCACAAGTCTTTGATGACTGGTATGGTGTTGATGCTACATCCGCAACTGGTGTCGCCTAGCAACCAGGATGCCCAAGGGCAGTGTCCGTAGCTATGGCCTGCCGGTTGCACCACTGGGGAGAAGCAAAGGTGCCCTCTGTGCACATAAAGCACTGCCAAGATGCTTAAAGTGGTAGAAGCGGCATAGTTGTAAAGCCCAGAATAATAGTGAGTGTCCAGACTGACATCAAAATGATCTCAGTTCTTGTTGGGATTTAAGTAGTCTAGTACCTGACCATGGCCGCCCCTATTTCTGCCTGCTGCAGGAGAACCACTAGTCAAATGGCAGGGTTGGAAGGAGTAGTTCCTACACTATTTGCATAGAGTGTATGTGGCGAGCCTTGCGGCAGATAGGAAAGATTCCCTACTATATCACTGCATGGGACATGAGGGGCGGTTGATATAGAGAAGGCTAACAGGGCCCATGGATGCTGAGAGGGAGGGATTGATGTGAGCATTGCAAAATTGGATTAACATTTCATTGTCAAAGAGAAAAAGATCCTGGCCAGGTATCACCACTAAGGAACAAAAGAGGAATGAGTCTATTGATGAGTTTATTACCATACTGCAGGAGCTAGCCATCAAATGTGGATTTGAACATTGCAGGGCTGAGCATTTGGTGGTTCAACTAATGATAAAGTGTAGTAGCCATAAAATCGGTGAGGTGCTGGGGAGAGAAGGAAATATTGGCCTGGATAAGGCCATCGAGATGGCAAAGATTATTGAGCACATGGAAACATGCATAAAGGAATTGAGTGCAGAGGCTACGAAGGCTTCCACTGAAGGTGGCAATCAAGTTGAGCGGACTGCCAGATCCAAGGAGGTAAGAATGAGAGATGATGTCAAACAACCGGTGAAGAAAAGATTAGACGTGAAGCAACAGAGTGAGGGGGGACCTAATGCAAGAAGATGTTTTCGGTGCGGATGTACAGAACACTTTGTGAATGACAAGTGATGTTTTGTCCTACACATTGTTTGTTGAGACTTTGGAAGGAAAGGACACTTGGCAAGGTGTTGTAGACAATGGACAAAATACATGACAGTGAAGTCCGTACAGCATGTAACCTCATCCCTGAGTGGGTTATGTGAGACTGATGATGAAGTGTGTGTGGCGAATGCTGTGGATGGAAGTCCTAGGAGAGTTAAACGGCATGCAGTAATGGAAGTGAACAGTGTTGCCGTCATATTTCTGATTGATAGCAGCGCTTATTACACATTGATAAATGTGAGTATATGGATGGGTAGGTTTAGATGTTGTGGGGTTTAATGATAACAGCAGCACACAAAAGAAAAAGGCCAAGTTAAGCCTCCTATGCGAAATACATCCACCTGAAGGAAGGGCACACTGGCAGAGTGAGGAGATAACCTGATAACTGCAATCCCGCTAAATATCCCCAGCAAATCCAAAGATATGTACTTCTGCAGATGACATAAGAAAGATTTGAAAATCAAACGTGCAGTGTTGGCTGAGAGATAAATGCAGCAATTTCATAAAACCGTCAAACATCAAAATGCTGTGCACCCTAAGTTTAAATAAGTGGGCCTTGCAGGCAAAATTCAAAGCCATGTGAATATCTTTCCTTTCAGGTGACTAAAACCCACCTTTCAGCACAAAAAACAGACACAGTAAACGAAACACTCTGGAGTCGCCAAAATGGAATTTCTAATGGATGGTGGGGCTGACTGCAACACAGAGATTCAAATCAAACGTTCCAGACTCTTGGCTTTTCTCAGGCCTTCCCAGTTGATAAACAATTGTTTTGAACTTTTGAAGCCCAAGCAAAACAGGAAATAAACAAAGAAAACAAAACAAATGGAGAAATGACACAAATTATTTGAACTAAAAACAAAAATTACTTTGTAGTTTTTTAACTTGTTTTTGTTAATAATGCGGGGGGAGACACCCACACCTCCCCACTCACCCCCTACCTTAAATAATACCCTTACCCCACCCCACACCTATATTTTAATTAAGAAGTACCAACATTTTGAAAAACATCAGTAAAAATAATTCAGTAATTTCTTCCTTGTTTTTTTGTATTAGGTTATTTCTACGGGTACCAGCAGAACGATGTGTCCAGAGCGTGACAGGAATTTATTGGTGGGCTGTCTAAATAGAAGCTGCAATCAGGTGACGCTGAACTTTGAAAAATATCCCCAATTCATCATGAGGAGGGGAATATTAATATTTATATGTCATGGTATTTATTGATAAATTACAGAATATATCCTATGTAACTCTAATGCCAGCCAGAGTGTTCGCGTACAAAGGAAGTCTTTCATTTCCATTGTTGAACTTTTGAAACGTTACTGGAGTGGTCGCATGTCTCCACTTAAGAAGGGGAATGCTTTTCTGGATAACTCAGAAAGCTAAAGCTGACCTTCACAATTGGTTACAAGGTATATTCCATTGAAACAAGGTCACATGCAAATAATTGTGAATCCTGATTGGAGTTAGAGTATAACTCAGTGATAATAACGCAAAATGCAATTAAGGTAGAAAATCTTTCTTCAAAGTGGTCACGTCTACCTAAAAATGTTTATGTATTGAAGAACTACTCTTGTAACATTCAGAACAAGTATTTTAAGATGATAGAAGTTGTTAAACTGATGCAAAGAGCAAGCGTTGCCCAAGCCAGTAGGTGATTCCTTCCTAAAGTGAAACAAGCCCTGTTTAGACCTATTCACCCACATTATGAGAGTTTTGAAGTTGTTAAAAGTGCTCTGATACAATTGTGACTTTGTTATTCCATGCCGGAAGTGTGGCAATACAGCTTAAGGGAAACTACTGGAACCATAAGGGTGTGAATGAAGCTGGGGATGGGAGTTGGGTGCTTGTAAACAGTCCAAGGCCACAATCTGAAAGGCTGAGACTGTTGAAGTTAAAAATAGAAGCAGATCACATTGGTGGTAATAAGACAGGCAGAAGAGGCAAAGGGGCTGTCCTTTTCTCATAGCTCAGGAAAGAAGAGTGTCTTGCCTACCTGTGTAGGTCGAGAGCCTTGTCTTCAAACACTTATACATTTAAAGAATCAAGTTGTAGTAGATCTACTTGAACTTTGGTTGTATACTGCTGTCAGCACATCTCACCCTGAAGCTGATTGAAGTTAGTAGTAGACGGTGGAGCAAAGGAGCCTGCTCTCACAGTAACAGTAGTAGAAGGGGGTTGTCAAGAGGAAGCAACAGCCTAAGAAGAAGTATCCTTGCAAGCATGCTAAAGACACTGCAGAGGTCAAGAATACCAAGGAAGTTGTCGAAGCAGAAGTTGTTTCTTTTTTGATAAACTGTGGCAAACCTATCGTGGAAGAAGCATATCCAGGATTACCCATGGCACTGTTTTTCTTAGCTGAAATTGTATAGGGAACTTTTCAACAAAAGGCTGGAGAACTGTTGTCAGTGATATTTTGTTTAACTTTTATTTCCATTTGGAACTGATAAGAATTGGTTCAAGACTTTACTTTCCTTTTGAACATTTGGGAGAAAGTTGTTGGTTATTCTTTTATTTATTAAGTTTATGTTTTATCTTGAATGTTGTGTTGTTTAGTGTGAGGGACAGTTTTGTTGATGCTCGGACTCAGTCCCTTAGACTTCAGAATAGGCAGGGAACTCCCAGATAGAGTAGGTTTAGCGAGGTTTAATTTGCACATTTTACTTTTAATAAAATGTTTAATTTGGATAAAAACACAAGCAGTTGTCTACCTTGCATTACTGAACCCTCACAGGGTGTGGAGAGAAATGTAAATGTCCAATCCTGGTTGCGAGATCATATGTTAGCACCTCAGAGGGATGAGTGCTATGGCATCCTATTGACTGAAGTGCTGGCCAGAACCCTATCCTATTTTTCCCAAAAGAGAAGCACTGCTCACTCTCCATGAGTGCCAACACCAGAGATTTCCAAAAGTAAATAGATTGTCCAACAAAATGTCAGTGTGGGGATCTATTTAATTAACCTAATGCCATCATTAGTGGGGTCCCTTCCATTAATGAGTTGGGGGGAGTGTGTAGACCGTTAGCATATTCAACTGAGTATTAGTTTAATTAACTCCCATATAGATTGCCACGGAAGAAGCTTGGAAGAATTTGAAACTTTCACCCTATCAAGAAGCAGGAATAATGTTATAGCTACCTAAAGTAATTGGGATGTCCTTGCCACCAAAACAAAATTGATAATTGTCACCATTCCCAACCCCTGCCTTTAAAACACAAAGGTGTTTGTTCCATTCCCAAACCCTGCCTTTTAAACAAAAAGGACTTGCTCCATCCCAAACGTTGTACTTAAACAAAAAGGTGTTTTTGTCACAAAATATAAATCCCAATTGTGACCCATCCTTAAAACATTGTATTTAAAGAAAGAGGTGCCCGTGGCTCCAAACGAAATTCCCAAACTGTCCCCACTCCTTTGACTTAGCCTTTAAACAGAGGGGTGCTGCACATCACTGAAGTTTGGGGTTTTGGTGTTGGGGAAAGAAGTGCTTTGCGAAAGGGAAATCTCATGTCTCCAGCATGGCATTGTATAATATTTAACTTGTTTTAAAATGAAACCTGTGCTTTTCTGCAATCTAATCTTCTTGAGTCCTATTTGCCCATGTATCATGGAAAATAACCTCATTGTGTGTGAAGTTTTGTTTTGTTCCACAAAGAATGTGGCATGTGTAACATGAACAGAACCTCATTGAACATATACTTTAAATAAGTATACATTCTTTCTGTACAATGGCCCAGTTCTTGGCTCATTGTTGGCACAGGCCGAGGGATCCACAAGACTCTATGTGAATCATAAGTGGGGCATATTTGATTCCAAATTAATGGTGTTTTGTGGTTACATTTAACTGGGGGAGGCGGTCTCCCTATGTTGAGTGTGGTCTCCCTATATATTGTTACATTGTGAATTGCAAGAAACATCAGTATCGACCCATGTCTATGGGGAGGTGCCCATCAACATTGTGGGGGAGTTTGAAGCTCAATTTAAAGTTAGGAGCTGTAGAGGGATGAGGCTGGTGAAGGTCATACACAAAGGGAAGGTTATAAGCAAAGGGAAGATCTATTGGGGACAGACAGGCAGATCTGGGTATTAAGCTAGACCCAGATCATCCAACGCAAGTACTGGTGGTGAAAGGAGTAAAAGAGACCTGGTAGAAACAAGAAATAAATGAATGGTATCCTTCCATGTTTGAGGAAAACACTGGCTGTCTAAAGGGTTGTGTACATTGCATCAAGTTAAAAGTGGGTGGCGTACCAGTGAGAGCAAAAGTGAGAATGATTCCTGTAGCTTTGAGGTCAGAGATTGAAGGTGAGCACAAGCACTTAATGATGGAAGGGATCATTAAGGAAGTAGAGAGAGGGGAGTGGATCAGCACAATAGTGGTGGTGTGCAAGCCTAGTGGAGATGTGAGGTTATATATTGATCTCAGGGCCCTCAATAAGAGTGTCATCCAGATTGTTTTCCATTGCCAAAGTTAAATGAATTGCTTTTGGAGACTTCAGGTGCGGGTATCTTTTCCACAATAGATCTCAGAGCGGCATTCCATCAAGTTTGCTTGCACCCGACATCAGTGGATCTGACAACGTTCATAACACTGTTTGGCTTATATAGGTGCAAGAGGATGCCTATCTGCTTCAAGTGTTTTCCAAAGGGTTATGATTAAATAGTTTGGTGATGTGGGTGGTATATGCTGCTACCAGGATGACAAATTGATCTGGGGAAAGGATCAAAGTGAACATGATGTGAGGTTAAATAATGTTTTACAGACGCTGTATGAGGCAGTGTTAACAATTTCATTGACGAGGTCTAAGGTCCAGTTGAGCAAAGTGCATTATATAGGGCGCTAGAACATGTGGAGGCCATAGTAAGGATGAAGACTCCTAAGAGTAAGGGTGAGGTGTCCTCATTTGTGTGCGAGATAGAAACATTTTGGGAAGTTTGTAAGGAATTTGGCAGAGAAGACAAAATATATGAGAGCGTTGACAAGAAAAAATGTGAGATTCATTTGGGATGAGTCATGGGAGAACTGTTTAGAGAGATAAAGAATCATTTGTTGGATGCCCCATTGCTAAATGGTTTTAAGGATGATTGAAAGTCTTTTTCTATACTGATGCAAGTGAGAACGGAATAGGATGCTGATGCAGCAGGAGGGACATGAAATACAGACTGTGGCATTTGCATCACATACAGATGCAGAGAGAAGATATTTGGTTGTGGAGAGGGAAGCGTTACCTTGTGTGTGGGGTTTAGAGCAATTCAAGAACTATTTGTATGGTAGTAAGTTGAGCAAGATGGCCTTTGCTTAGGGTTTATTTAATTATGTATATCTACTATATGTTAATCCCAAAGTTAGAATGAGTGCTAGTAGTTCTCTTTCATGGGAATTCCCGTTAGTCTGGGGGACATAACACATCAATTATGCTCTTTGCTGCCCTTGTTGTTTACATTCGTAGTGAACCTATTGGGAGAGTATATCAAATGTGACAGGTGAGTGAGAGGCTTTAGATGGCCATAGGGGAGAGAGGATATCATTAGCCCATAGGCAGAAAAGCTCATGATCATCTTGGTAACACTCCATTATTGGGTCGAGGGATAATGGATAACCTGATGGAACATGGGAGACATATTAGACGATGTATCAACTGGGAAACATGAAACTTCTTAAAAGGTAATGAAGACAATTGCATGGTCTCAATGGATTGTCAGTTGAGAATGGACTAAGAGAATTTCAAATACGTCTGCATTAACATTTATAGGGATCCAAATGAATATTTTATCCTAGAATCTTTCCTAAAAATATTTAAGGTGGATGTAGGACACTGGCCCAAACGTCCTTTGTCCTGTATAGGAAGAGTGTCACTTTATAACTTAGTGGCATTCCCTCATTTCCGGTCTATGCTTCTTTATTCACAATGTGCTATTCCACCATCAGACTTTGATGGAATAGCATGCATACTTAGTTCACTGCTCTGGAAGGGAGAGACATGGATCATTAACATCAAATTCCTATACAATTCAGCATGGAAGGGCCCATTGGGTCTCTGTTATACTTGCATATGTTTTTATGCTACTGAACCACTCATTGCCAATGAATAACTCTTTTTAACTAATGGGAATCCAGCCTACAGGACAGAACTAGACAGAATGAGTATGGAGGATCCATTCTATTACTCAATCTGGGGACTTCGAGAGCTGTGATTAATGTGTGGGAAGAAGTGATGAGAAAAATTACAGCTGACGGTCTCAAGGCCATTTTACTAAATATGAGTGTGCATACTGGGGACATTGTCATAGGAGGTCAGCTCAAATCGCATAGAGATCTACGGATGCAACACAATCTCTGAACCACGGACATAGTTAGTCATATTCAAATGAGCATGCTTTACAGAAGCAATCCAGGGGTTATGTTGGCATTCCAGGTCACATAATATTAGAGGCAAACATTGCAAGATTACATACAATGAGGAAACGGAAAACAGTGATCCACATTCTCATAGCAAGCCTGATTGTGGCTCGCTTAGGCAGACAAAGGGAGAAATGGAAACCGTCCTTGGAGCTCAACATAAAGCACACTGATGTGGCTGGCCTTTTTTATCGGCAGTAACCATCAGTGCAACATTACACCTAGTCTACTATAAGGTTTTCCGTGAGTATACTACAGAAAGACAAGGTTATGCAGCATGTGTAGAGGGTTAGACCCAGGCTACCTGTGTAGTTGTAACCTTGATAGAACAGTCTGTCAAATTTGTGTCGATGTCCCAGGATAATAACCTACTGGGACAAGATTGATTGCAAAACCTCAAAGGTCATTTGGAGGCTGGTAGACCAGCTCCCAAGAGGATTTTGTTAGGAATTTTGGGGCGATCACGATATTCTGAACATGTAAAGTTGTTTTTGGCTACAGCATTCATAATATCCAAGAGGCATGTGGTGGTGCTTTGAGGATAAGGTGGAACTGCCGAGGTGGGTTAGTGGCCTATTGGGATGGGCCAATGTATGCAATATGAGAAAATGGTGTAATCAAATTGTGGATGCCCACAAACATTTGTAAAGATTTGGGAGACATGGGCAGACTTGACCATAGCAGATAATCTGGCTGGATAGTAAGAGGACCAGTGTCTACCAAGTTGCAAGGCTTTTGCATGTATTTAGAATGAATATCTGTGGTTGGATGGATCTAGCTGGTATTGTAGTTACTAATGATCTGAAGCTAACATTGACCTGTTTTAAGTCTGCAATGCTGAAGGGCGAGTGTATTTGGATTAACTAACCTGAATTTATTCCCAGATGGCTGTCTGCCCCTAAAGCGAGCCTACTGAGTGTCGACCCACACCACGCCTCTTCCCTTGGACAAGGATGCCAATTCAAGCAAGTACACGTCGCCTGGCATAGCTGGTGGTCCTCTCCCCCTAGAAACGGCCTGTGATTGCTCTTGGGCAGCCCCTGGGCTACAAGTGGGTAAAGGCCCAGCATTCAGTACTTCTCCCCCCACTGAGGCACTGAATTTTAGAATCAAGAGCCAACTCACTGTGCTTTAATTGGTGTCCTAAGTGTGCGTTGGGGATTAGTTGTGTCCGATTCCAGTCACCACCCGAAGTTGGCTCACCTCCTCGGGGTATACCCTCACTGCACCGGAAGAAGCCACTGGGCGACCTATAACTATGAGCTGGGTATCATCTCTTCAAAAATGTCAATACAAAGCCAAACGCCACTGATCACAGGAAACTGAGTCCTCTGAAGTATTGCCCAACATGGAGGACACCCAATCCATGAGAAAAGACATGGCAGCACTGCTTGATGAAATAAAGGGCTTCAGAGCGGACATTAGCAAATGGCCTGATGGGCTGGACAAGAAAGTGGACAATATGGACGACAGAATCCAGGGGATTGAGGCAAATCAGTCATCCTTTTACATATTACAGACCCAAATGGACATGAGAATCTCGAAACCGGAGAGAAGGGAAGAACAGTGTGCCTTGAAAATCAACAATGTGGGGAATCCCGTGGTCTGCGGTCAGTGTTAGCTAAGTTTCATTACCATACGGAGAAAGCAAAGATGTTGGACGTGGCGAGAAAGAAGGGTCAGAAAGAGTGGGGAGCTTTGCAAATCACCATATTCAATGACCTATCAGTCTTTACTCTAACCCGCATAAGGCTCTACACCATCTTGATAAAATGGCTCAGCTACAAAGGAGTACGATACAGATCAGGGCTCCACTCCTCACTCGCCTTCGAGTTTGAAGGATACAAAGATAGCCTTATAACAGAAGATAACATCAGCAGAGTGATGCGGGAGATTCTTGGTGGGGCCTCTTTATGAAGGCAGAGTGACTACAAAAAGAAACTATTTTTGAAGTACGAGGGCTCCCCCTACCCCATGACATGGAGGCCTCAAAGTTATGGGGTGGGAGAGCTCTATGACTTCAAAATGAACTAGTTTCTTTTTTAAGTCACTCTGCCTTCATAAATAAATTATTTCCATTATGGTTCAGTCCTTAACAGAAAATATTTCTTTATGAAGTCGGAGTCACTTCAAAAAGAAACAATTTATTTTTGAAGTAAAATGGCTCCCCTCAACCCATAACACATGTGTGTGTGTGAGTATATGGTGAAAGGGTGCACACTTAAATGTATAGGTGGCTGCCTGTGTGAGTGTATGGTGAAATGGTGCACAATTAAATGTATGGGTGGCTGGGTGTGCGTGTTTAGTGTGTGGTAAAAGGGCGCACACTTAAATGTATGGGTGGCTGCCTGGGTGTGCCTGTATGATGAAAATGTGCACACTTAAATGTATGGGTGGCTGCCTGTGTGAGTTTATGGTAAAAAGATGAACACTTAAATATATAGATGGCTGCCTGTGTGAATATATGCTGAAAGGGTGCACACTTCAATGTCTAGGTGGCTGTCTGTGTGTATGGTGAAAGGGTGCACACTGCAATGTATGGGTGGCTGCCTGGGTGAGTCTGAATGATGAAAGGGTGCACACTTAAATGTATGGGTGGCTGCCTGGGCGTGCCTGTATGGTGAAAGGGTGCACACTTAAATGTATGGGTGACTTGGGTGGCATTTTTGGTGAATGGTGTGTGTGCTTGTGTTCAGGTGCGCAGCAAAATCTACATTTCAGAGGGCAGTGGGGGTGCTAACCCTTCACATTTTTGGGAGAGGTGCTAACTTCATGGGCGGTGGGGGAGGGGCAAACTTATTTGTGTGGGGCATCTCACTTCTTTATGCATTCTAATGAGACTATTCTAGTGCAGCTTCAATGTTACAAGCAGTTTACTCTCTCCTTTAAGTCTGAAAGCATGTACTTATGGACTGCTGTGAGAATAAACGGTCACCTGTACCCTCTCTATCCTTTCATTCACTTCCCTGACATGCAAGTACTAAACCCAGATCAAGATTTTAATTACCTAAACAATAATGCATTTGAATGCAGGTTCTAACAGTGGAATGCTTTATGCTAGTAATTGCTGGGCCTTTGTTAACAGAGAAACCAAGGTGCTGTTTAACATCTGTGCCCTGTTCTGTTTGGCAATGGCTCTGGAGGTCAGGCCAGGTCGAGTCAACATGCCCCAAATTTCAAAGGGGTGGTGGTGGGGGGGGAGGGACTGAAGTCGAATCAGCCCAATGGTGTTGCACCACTACTGGTGTTTCATGCCTTTGTTACTTATTGGTAATCTTCATTACTCATAGCCCTATTCTTCCTCATCCCAGTACCCGTGTATGAGGCACCTTGACTCATACACAAGTACTGGGCTGAGGTAGAGGGAGATGGAGGTAATGACTGGCTTAGTTACCTATAATCTTCATTACTCCTAGTCGAACAAGGAGCCTCAGACATAAGCACTGGGACAAGGAAAAGGGATGTGGAGGTAATTCTGGGGCGAGAAGCTGATTTTGGGGGATGGGGAAGGGGCTGGGGGTGCGAGGGAGAGGGGATGTGTGGGGGGTGTGTTGGGCGGGGGATCGTGCGATAAATCATAATTGTCATCCATGTCCATGCTAAGCAGGCATGATATGTGATATTAGTGGCTAGTGTGGCATTTTGGTGCAGTCAGTCTAGCCATTTCTTAGTTTGGCTTGACTTTTGTTTTAACTGGGAATCTCTCATAAAGGTGTCCTGCTAAGTGTAATTACCTGGCTAGACTTGCATTTGGGTTCTGACAGTGTAGGCATTTCTTACTGTAGCATTGTATATTTTTCTGGGCATCTGTGATAAAATAACCACGATAAGTGTTACTGCTTCAACTGGGATTTTCTGCAACCAGACTATGTATGTCTAAATGTGTCCTGGCATGCGTTACTGTAATATGTTATTACGTGTCTAGACTGGTTTACATTGTTCATCCTGTTGGACATGTGCTCATTGTGGCATGGCATTTTTAATAAATAGCAAAGCATTGTATTAATTAAAGTATTAATGTTCCTGTGCATCGTTGGTGACTTGCATGTATTGGATTTTTGGATTGGTGTTACCCTACAAAACAATTGCAAACTCTATGGCCTTTTAGCCAATTGTTCTCAGAAAGTGTGCTGTATAATGCATTAAAACACATATTTATATGTTTCTCCTAGTGCAGTGTGCGGCGGGCCCCCTGCAGCAGCACATTTGTGCATTTTGCATAAGCGTGGTAATCTAGGCCGGGCCAGAGTGTGGCACGACCTGTGGTTTTTTGCCGAGTTCGGGGGAGGGCCTCAGCATGGCTTGCAGGAGGGGCCCCAAATTGTGTGTTATGCCACTGTTCAACGCCCCAAAAGTCAGAGGCCTTTGCAAATGTAAGAAACTGAATCCCGTGTCCCCCCCCGCAGTCTTGAGGGGACGTGACAATCTTCAGCACCACCTTGGAGAACATTCTGAAGTGCTGCTCGGCAGTGCTCCAATAGTTTCCGGTGCCAGTGTCCATTACAAACAGTAAATGGTGAGCAAGTACTCAACTGCTTTTCTATTATGGGGAGGACTCTCAAGCCTTTCATGATGGATCTGTCTTTCCATACAACTACACAACGTGGGTCGTGAGAATGTTTCTTCTAACTGCATAAGGATTTGGTAGCATGTGAAGTGTTAAGGGAGGCGCTTATTGGAGGGGGCTCAGAGACGATAGGCGGGAACATGAAAAGCCTGAGGGCAGGGTTGCATTTGGTGGTCTGGCTCAACGATATCCAAGATATCACCAGGAGTCCAGATGCCGGAGACGGGTTGGGGGGAGTTGGGGGTTCTTTTGCTCATTAGGGGGACTTCCAGTTGTATGACTCAAACAAGACCATTCTACAGAAGGTTGGGAAATCAAAGTTTAGATCTGTTGGGTTTAAGGCACCTGTTTGTATACTAAACACCATTAAGAGGAGGAGGTACAAAGATTCGGTCTCAGTCCAAAATGGCTAATACGATTAATAATATGGCACTGGGTTCACTGAAAGGATTAAGCTCCCCTAACAAGAGATTGTTAACAATGCGTGAATTCAATTGTTCGAAGCTCGATCTCTTGTTCATGCAAGAGACACACTGGCAGAGGGGAAATTAGCTGGCCTTGAAAGCTAGGTCGATAGATGATGTCTTTCATGCTCCGAATTTGTTGAAAAATGAAGGGATGGCAATAATAGTGTCTAACAAACTAAATGTTGTCCTGAAAGCTGAGGTAAAAGATCCGGGCAGTCGCTTTGTTATGGTCAAGGGGATTACTAAAGGCAATGTGGCTGCCCTGATCTCCCTGTACTGCCCAAACGACATTCAAGTACATAATATTTGCATTCAGTGAAGGGCAAGATCAGATTGTTTGTATAATGCTCCTTAATTATTGGAGATGATTTTAATATTGTCCCGGACCCTGATGTAGACACGAAAAGAGCAGACCCCCCATGACATGTCCCAAGTGCAGCACAAGAAGGCTCTCTGCTTTCAATCGACCAATGCAGAGCTGAGGGGAGTGGACACCCTTGCCCAGGTTCGCATTCTCAAGAATAGACTACCTCCTTTGTGGACATGGATTCAATACTGTGGTCGGACTACGACCTGGTGAATATCGGAATAGGAGAATGGTGCTCAAAAAAGAACGATATTAGATGTTCCTATAACTACCAGTTATTAAACGATAAGGAAATGGCCAAATCCCTTTTGAAGTCCATCAGAGAGTTCTTTCAAGAACAGAGAAGTGGGGATTCCGGGAATATGAGAGGGCTTTAAGGCCACAATTCAAGGGGTGTTGATAGGAGTGGGAGCCAAAAGGAACAGAGAAAGAGCAGAGCAGGAGTTGGCACTTAGGGAAAAAATAGCAGCACTGCAAAAGCGGGGGAAATTGAAATCCCAAATGCCTCCAGGAGATCGGGAAAAACTCAAGAACTACAAAGCCAAACTGAATGCCCTCTTGGTTCATCAAACGGAATGCAAGTTGCTGCTCCTAAAGCAGAAATACATGGAGAAGGGGGATCAAGCCGATAACATTCTGCTATGGAGGTTAAGGGACCAAAGAAACACCAGAAGGATAGCCTCAATACAACCAGGTGCCGAGGAAAAATCTTTGTTGATGCTCAGATATCAGAGGATTTTTTTGCATTCTATGAGAGACCCTTTATAAGTCTGAATATGAAGAGGAAGGATCCCCTATTGATCGGTTCCTGAACTCCGGATAAAGTGGAGGTCTTAGAAGCCCCTATTACTGAAAAGGAGGTGGTGGATACTATTGGCAGCATAAAGGGGGCATGGCAGCAGGGAACACGGTTTTACAGTCCAATTCTTCAAAATATTCCGCTCCACTCTAGCCTCATTTATGACTAAAATATTCAATAATGCGCTGTCCTAGGGCTCGCTCCCGAGATCTATCGGCCCTGATAGTAGTCATCCCGAAGGAAGGGAAAGACCTGTCCAAATGCCAATCTTATCACCCCATCTCATTATTGAACACAGACGTAAAGATTCTGGCAAAGGTACTGGCCAATAGACTTCATCACCTAATGACGTCTCTGATACATGTGGACAGGTAGGGTTTATCCCAGACTGCGAAGGGTCAGACAATGTGAGAAAAACCAACGACCTAATGCACAAGGCACAACATCAGGGACTGAGAGCATACTTAGTTTCAATAGATTCTGAGAAAACCTTTGACCGAGTGGAGTGGTGCTACATGGGAAAGGTCCTGCAAAATATGGGGTTTGGTAGTAACTTCAGGCAATGGAACTCAGCCCTATACAATGGCCTGATGGCAAAGGTGGTAGAAAATGGCACTATGTCAGCTCCTTTTCACCTCTCTAGAGGTACTCATCGGCGCTGCCCCATTTCCCCCTGGCTATACGCCCTGACAATGGAGCCTTTAGTAATTGCTATTAGGGAGAATCCAGGTATTACGGGAATCCAGTGTGGGATTGTGGATTTTAAATTCCCTCTGTTCCCAGAGGACATCCTAACCTACTTAACCTAAGTAGAACATTCCCTACCTCAACTTCTCGAGCAAATTAAAAGGTTTGGTAATTTTTCAGGCAAGAAAATAAATGCTCCCAAATCAAATGTAATGCCCATAGGAGTCGATGACTCCGCAACTAGAACATAGCTACTCCCTACTTGAGACTTAAACTACCTAGGAACCTCTTGACACTGGTAGAGTTTAACTTTACACCCATGCTGGAGATTATGAGAAAAGATCTATTACACTGGGCCTCCTGAACAATCTCATGGTTCTAGCGAATGGTGCCAGTAAAGATGAATGTCCTCCCCTGGGTGCTTTATGTTTTTTCTGCTCTTCCGACCCCTCTCCCGGAATCCTTCTTTGCCATACTAAAACTCATGGTAAATACATTTATATGGAAATGGAAGAGGCCCAGAATATAAAAAGCTACTTTTACCCTTCCTAGACATTTTGGTGGCTTTCTCCTCCCTGACATTTGGGTGTATTACAAGGCAGCCCACCTACGTGTCATGCTGGAAAATCTTAGAGATGACCTAGGGACATACTGCACTTACATCGAAGACCTATACACCCACCCTCGGCCAAGGACCAGATGCTGCGCACTGCTCCAGTGGTGTCTTCCAGTGTCTGCCATGGTAGCACGTAGCCTGCAGCAGTTATAGGTCAAAGTATCGAATCAAAAGGATCGAAATACAATAGGGTCGAATCAAAAGGAACGAAAACAAAAGGGTCAATTTCTTTTTGTTTTTTTGGGTATTTTTTTTTTGGGTGGTAAAAACCACTTTTTTTCCTATATGGAACCCAAAAAAAAATACATTTATAAAAAAAAATTCGACCCTCTTGTTTTAGGTCTTATTGACTCGAGACCCTATGGCATTCGATCCTTTTGGATTCAAACCTTTGACCGGACACCACCTGCAGTCATCTACCTGCTGCGACTGATCAGGCAAATCGAATCTGGGTGTTTTGTATTGTGCTGTGTTCAAAAACAAAGCCCTCGTGGGACAAGACCAAAGTGTTGAGCGATGCAGGTGTTTGGTGGCGATGGGGTAGCGGTGCAGACTGTGAGCGCGGACAACCTCACCCTCCTGTCCATGGCCACAAGGAAAGAAGGTTTGGGGATTGTTAGTTTTGCTTCACTCCATGCAGCACCCCTGAACTTGCACCCATTCTCCCTCATGCATACACATTGCTCTACCTGCAGCTGATCCTTCCACCCCCATGCGTTTGTGTCTCCCCTCTTTGTGTGCTCCCTTCAACTCTGGCCGCATGCGTTCCCCAGCAACTTCAGGCCACATGCGCTCCCTTGCTTCGCTAGCTGCTTGCACTCCCTCACAGCATAGATCCCCTCATCCTGTTTGCGTGTGTGTGCTCCTGCGCAACTTTGGCGCATGCTTTCCCTTGATTCCCTAGCTGCATGCGCTCCTTCGCATCGTAGGTCCCCGCATCCTGTTCCGTTACCCCTCCTGTGTTTTCCTTCCTTCCCCTTGCATCTCAGCCCTTCACTCTTCGATCTATTGTGTACTATTCTAACACTGTCTCGTGCGCCATTGTTTTTTCTGGCATTCATTTGATTTGCCTGCATTCTTCTTCTATGTTCCGGTTGTGTTCTGTGCCGGGTTGACTGTATTGACTTTGTGTTTGCACACTACGGTTGTTGATATTCTTATCCATGGTTTGTGGCATCACATTTCAATTGTCTGCATTCTTAACTTCTAGGGTCCCTGCTGACCTCTGTGTTTTGCTTTTGGTCCTGTATTGCATTTGCACTCACTACTTCCAGGTTCCCTGTTGTGCTTTGTGCTTTGCCTTGGTTCTGTACTGCATCTTCATTCACTACTTCTAGGTTCCCTGTTGTACTCTTTTCTTTGCTGATGGTTCTGTACTGCATCTGGTCCATTGTTCTTGTTCTTTGTTGCACACCCCCTCCCTTTCATGTCCCCCCTGTGCCGCTCTCCTGTAGGGCCCCCCTTCACGACTTCCCATCTCCCCTCCCCTGCCTGAGCTCCCCTCTCCCTAACCCCCACTTCATTCCTCCCCACACTGCCTATGGTGCTCTCTGTCTCACCTATATTTTCTAACTACGTTTCTATCTACTATCCTATCCCTCTCACTAACTCTCCCAGGAGGAAGTTCAAAAGCTCAAAACGGACATCCTGGTCTCCAACCCAGGCCTCCCTATCGCTGATACCTATACAGTACTTCCTCCAGACAGACCCCTACCGACGTACTCTTTGCCATTCCCTTTCCAGGCCTATGAACCCTCCATATGGTCTCTGTTATCTCTCATATTTCCTCTTCTTCCATTAATGGTGGCACCCGGTGGGAGGCCCTTCTGGCCCCTTTCACTCTTCCAAGATCATCATTCATGTCTACTTAAATGGCATTGTCTTGGTCCAGAGCCTTCAGGCCAATCTCCTCCTCTTTGATAGATGCTTCCTGCGCCTTATCAACTTCCTATCCTCTCCTGCTATCCCTTCTTACCCCTCTCTGGCTCTTCTACCACCTCCTTCCTCTGTAACCTCTTTGCACCTACTGCTGCTTCACTGGCCCCCCTGTTGCCTCCCTCCTCCACCTCCCCTCCCCTTTGGCACTCTCTTCTCCCTCTCTGACTACCCTGCCTTCTCTTCCTTCCTCCTCTGCCCATCCTCGGGCACCTCCAACACTTGCGCAGGGTATACCTCTGGCCTGTACCTCTCCCCGGAGTCCTTCAAATGTGGCAACCTGCTCCACATCACTACTCTCGACTCTCTTTCTGCTGTCAAACACTTCTCTGACATCTGCAATCTCCTGGAAGAGCCTGATTTGGATGTACTCGGTCTCACTGCGACTTGGTTCACGGCCAGCTCTGTCACAAGTTTTGACACTCTCCTTCCTGATGGCTACAAGATCCTCTCCGAACCCAGAACCAACCATCCTGGTGGGCTGTAGCCTTGATTTTCCTAGAGTGGATCCCTACTTAATTCCAATATAGAACTACTCCTCATTTGAATGCCTGGTCTGCAGGCTATTTCTCCTGGCCTCTCTCTTACTGTGGCCACCTCTTCCTCTTCATCTCTGAGTGGGCTGACCTATCTTCCTCGATCCTTGCCTCTACCTCTCAACTTCACCTTCTCAGAGACTTGAACATCCACCTGGATGCTACCAGCCCTTCTTCAGGACTCTTTCGCAACCTCTGCGATTCTCTCTCTCTCTCTATTCTTCCCTCTGGCCTGACTCACTCTGCAGTGCACACCTGGATGTTCTGATCTCCTCAGACCTCCCCTTCTCTAACCCTCTCACCACTCCTCTCTACTGGGTTGATCACTTTCCCCTTTCTTCCCACCTCTCTCTATCTTCCCCACAGGTCTAGCCGACTCCAGCGCTGCCACCTACCTTCTCGGTCATCCGACCCATGAAGGGTGTTTCAGTTGAGGCATCTGCCGCTACTTTCTCTCCTCCTCTTACACCTTTGGCTGACTCACACCCTGAAACAGCCCTCTCTAACCTTCATCTGTCTATTGCGAACACTCTGGATGTCATTGCCCCTGTCATGAGGATCCACTTAAAGCCCAAATCCAAGTGCAACTCTTGGTATGATTCTGACCTCGCCACCCTCAAACGCAAGTGTAGGGAGGCAGAGGGGAAGTGGAGGGCATCGGGCGAACCCCCTGACAAACTGGCCTGCTGCCTGCTCCAAAGGCAGTACAGACTCTCTGTCCTCTCTAAGAAGAGAGCCTACATCCAAGCCTGCATCTCTGCAGCATCTAACAACTCAGCTGAACATTTCAAAATCTGCAAGGAGCTAGCCAATCCAGCTGCAGTCTCTACCTTTCCTGTTCCCTCCCAGGCCCTCTCCACGGCCTTGGGCTCTCATTTCACTACTAAAACTCAGGACATCTAGTCCACCCTCTCTTCCTCTACCTCCTCCTCTACCACTCCTGGCCCATCCGAGATTATTGCTCCTCCCCCTGTCTCCTCCTTTCCCCTGTTCACCCCTGACAATGTTTATGGACATGTCCCATCTATGAAAGTCTCGTCAAAGTAGGTTCTCCCCTGCTCACCCAGAACCATCAAGGACCACATCGACACCCCTACTCCAGCCTTGGCCGATTTCTGCAATCACTCCTTTGCCACTGGAACGTTCCCCTACCCCTTAAGCACTCTTTTGTGCACCCCTTTACAAAGAAGCCCTCGGCCAATCCTTCCTCTCTTGCTAACTATCGCCCAATCTCTGTCACTCCTTTTGTGGTCAACCTTTTGGAACACCTGGCATCTCCCAGCTTAATCTATATACTGAATCTGTTGGTTGCCTACATGACCACAAGTCTGGCTTCAGAGCTGCCAGAAGCATGGAAACTGCTCTCCTGAACACCCGTGAAGACTTGCTCTCCAATGTTGACTCTAATTTCCCTTCTGCCCTCATTCTCCTCAATCTATCCTCTGCTTTTGACACAGTCAACCATGCCATCCTGCTCAATCGCCTCAGCGACATCCTTGGTATTACAGATCAGGCCCTAGCCTGGTTGACCTCCTTTCTCACCAACCGACCCTCTCACGTCCAACTGGGGTCTTTCCTCTCCTCTATCTCTCTCTTTCTACTGTGGTGTTCCCCAGGGGTCTAACCTCTCTCCTTGGCTCTTTGACAACTACCTGGAACCACCTGCCCACCAAATCTCTACTTCCTGCTCCAATTTTCAATTTTCAATTTTATGCGGATGACACTCAGCTCTCTTCCAGGCTCCCCTCAGAGACTTCTGCTTCTTCTATCATATCAGACTGTCTGGCCGCAATTCAGGAAAGGTGTGCCACCATTGATCTCTGCCTTTATGGCAGTAAGACTGAGATCCTCCACATTGGGATACCCGCTCCCTCCTTTCCTCTCTCTCTCTGGCCGCCCACTCTGGACCCTCTTCCTGTTCCTTCGTGTGAGGCAAAGAACCTTAGTGTCATCTTTGACTCCACCCTCTCCTTCTCTCCTCACATCTCTGATGTCTTTAAGAAGTCCTACAATCATCGGCACCTCATGAGAGTTATTCTTCCTTTTCTCACGTTCCCCCAGAAGATCACTGTCTCCAGAGCTCTGGTCCTCTCTAGGCTGGACTATTGCAACAGCCTCTTTCTAAATATTCCCGCTTCTACTCTTCGACCTTTACAACTTATCCAGAACCCGATTGCAAGACTTGTTCTTGGCCTCAAGCCCAGTGATCATATCTCTCCAGCTCTAAAATATCTTCACTCACTCCTCGTAGCTGCTAGGATCGAGTTCAATACCCTCTGCATTGTCCACAAGGCTTTCTGTGGCCTGGGACCTCTCTGCCGCCAACTTTGTCTTCCAATACATCTGCCTTCTAGAGCTCTCCACTCATCCACCTCCAACTCTCAGACGCTTCTCCAAGCAGAGAGTTGGGGGCAGATCTATCTGTTCGGCTGGTGGCTCCCTCTGGAACAGCGTCCCTGCCTCTCTCAAACTTGAGCAAAACCACCTATGGCTCTAGAAGCAACTCAAGACCTTCCTTTTCGCTTCCACTTTCTCTCTTCCTCTCCCCTGCTGATGCACCTGACTGATCCAAACACTGGTCACCTGGTCACCCTCTGAACTTGGGCCCAGCCTCCTGCATGTTAGGTTGCCCTTGCACTCCCTCCAGGCTCCTCAGTATCTCCAAAGCTACAGTCCCTTCTCTCTGCACTTATGAGCCACCCGCTGGCTGCACTTGTGAATTAACTGCACTTCCTGCTTCCTGTCCCCCCTGGTACTTCTCGACTTCCCTCTTCCCTGCACTTGCATGATCTGAATGAAACAAAGGCCTAGTAATGTGATTTTGTCCTCCCTTTGTTTGCCCCTCCTTGTCTTGTCACGCCTAGAAACACTTGTATACAGGTGCGTTATAAGTGCCACATCATATCATATCACCCAAAGAAAGTCAGAGACCTGTTTTGGTCCTGAAGAAAAGCTATCCCTGATAGGGTAAGGAGACATCCAACTCTTACAGTCTTGTGGAGTCTGTAGAAAAAGGGTAAATGTAATAACCTCCTTTCTTCCTGGCCTTCACCACTAAGTTCGGTGTGGGGGCCCTTCTGTATATTGGTGATCTGTGCTATCGCCACTCACAAAAATTGTCCAACAAAGGGCTTGAAAGAGCGGGGCAACTGGTCTCAGAAGACCATTTTATTGAATACGATTCCTTGATGGAGACCCTCGGAGCTGAATCGGTGAGTGTATTCAAGTACCTGTGCCTGAAAGGGAGTACTACCGACCCAAGATGGTACCCCAAGATTTCACATCCCCTTACACCTTTTGAAGGAGTTATTAATGAAGCCACCTTGAGAAAGGGAATACTTTCTGAACTATACACAGTGATTGTCCCAACAGATCTAGAAGGAAGACAGAGCTTTAGGTATTATTGGGTGGAACAAAAAGGGCGGGAAATAGCAGAAGATACATGGGGTAAAATGTATAAGCTTATGTTTACTGGTAATCTCTATACCTCCGCAATGCAGCAAAACTTCAAAGTATTACATCGCTGGCACTTGCCGCCCCTAAGATTTTCCAAGATGTTCAGGGGTTCTCCCCCCCTCTGCCATAGACATTGTGGTTGTTGTGTTCGCGTTCCCCGGAGGCCCAGCACGAAGGGGCTGGCTCCGGTCCAGGAGGCCGCGTGGCCTGGGGCGCGGCCTAGGCAGGAGCGCTGAAAAGAAGACACACACACGCTGGTTTCACTTTGCCCGGAACTGCCTCCCACTCGAGGGTGCGGGGCTTTTATTCAGCTGCCCTACGTCACCGCGCTGCGGGACGTAGGGCGGATATAACATTCCTCCTTTATTTCAAAATAACCTAACAAAACAAACATAAGCAACATGCTCAACTATAAACTCCTGCCACTGCTGTTGGCTTAGCACACATAGTCATTCAGCCTCTTAGGCGGTCTCGTGGTCTTTCTCAGACTGTACCGCTTCGCTTGGGGGCTGTCCCCGCTCGGTTCGTAAGTCTGCTCACCTTCGCTGCATGTGTCCTCACTGCTGGGCAGTCTCGGTGATTGCCAGCTGCGATCCCCTGTGGATTCCTCCTCGGGGTCTTGCGCCGGCACGTCGCTGCTTTGTTGCTCGTTGTCGTCGTGAGGCCCCTCGCAGTCCGTCCAGAGGTGCTGGGGCACGGGCTTGAACCAGGAGGCGTTCCTTGTTACTTCCCGACCTCCCCGTGTGACAGTTATCATGGTCCCACGCCGGTTGCTGATAGTCCATGGCAGTTCCTCATACCTGGTGTCTAACTTGGATTTCGTGGGATTTCGCAACATGATGACTTGGTCGCCCACTCGGTGGTTTGAGGGCCTTGCTCTTCTCTTGGCGCTCATGTGAGCATTGGCGCGTGTTCTCCTCGTTTCCACGCGTGCATGGTCGACGTCGTCCGGGGTTCTGCTTGGATGATGGGGAATCGACGAGTTGATGATAGTTCCGAACATAAGGTCAGCAGGTGGTATGCCCGTGGTACTGTGGGGGGTGACCCGATAGTTCCTTAGGAACCGGAATAAGTCGATCCTCCACGGGCTGGCGTTTGCCTTTGATACTCGGAGTACCTTGTTGATGGTCCTCATGAATCGCTCGACGTCCCCATTAGCTTGTGGCCACCTTGGCATGATGTGGTGATATTTAATGCCCAGTTCCTGTAGGTATGACCTGAATTCCTCCCCTGTGAATGGGGGTCCATTGTCACTCTTAATGGTCGTGGGCAGACCATGGGTGGCAAACATCTTTTCTATTACCGGGATGACCACTTCCGCGGCGGTGGACTCCAGTATCTCGACCTCTGGATAGCGTGAGTGATCATCGATTGCCACCAGTAGATGTAGACCCTCTCTGATTTTGCAAAAGTCAATGCTGATCGCTTCCCATCGTGCCTGGCCACGCTCGGCCGATAGGATCGGTTCTGGGTCTGGTGGTCCACTCGTTATTTGGCAGGGTAGACATGTGTTCACTAGGTCCTCAACACGATCGTCGATGTGAGGGAACCATACCCTGTGTCTGACCCGTGCCTTTGTTCTTGCAAGCCCTTGGTGTCCTTCATGCGCCAGAGCAACTATCCTGTCTTGCAGCCTTGGGGGTATGATGATGCGGTCACCCCTTAGCAGGAGCCCTCCCTCAGTGATTGAGAGGTCTTGTCGAACCGTGAACATGCCTGCTAGGAACTCCTTGGCCCCCTCGGTTCTGTTGCGTGTGTGCGACATGAAGTCTTTCCAGTTGCCTGACATGATGGCATCTTTTACCAGATCGCAACAGGGGTCATTCTGGGTTTCTGTTGCAATGCTTTCAATGTTTATCGCTTTGGGCCTCATGGTGTGGACTACTTGACAAATGTGCTCCTCCGTTTCTTCGGCGACTAGCACTTCCTGCTGGGTGGCTGGTCGTGGGTGTCTCGACAGGAAGTCCGCGGGGTTGCCACTGCCCGGTTGGTAGACAAGTTCGAAATCATATTGCTAGAGGTGTAGTAACCACTTGGTGATTCTGGCTGGTGGGTGTGCCGATGACCCAATGAAGATTGGTAGTAGGGGCTTGTGGTCGGTGATCGCCGTGAACTTACGCCCATATAGGTACATGTGGAAGTGTCGACACCCCCATAGAACGGCGATTGCCTCCTTTTCTATATGGGAGTACCTTTGTTCCGTTGCTGTGAGCGCCCTGGATGCATATGCAATCGACCTTTTGGTGCCCTCTTTCGTGACCTGCATCAGGATTGCTCCAAGTCCGACTGGGCTGGCATCCACAAATAGTTCGGTCGGGAGGTCTGTGTCGTAGTAGGCCATCTTGGTATCAGTTGACAGGGAGTCTTTTATGCTCTCAAATGCTTCCTGGCATTCGGGCCCCCAGTCCCACTTGGTGCTGGCCTTTGTTAGTTCCTGCAGCGGTTCGGATAGGGTTGCTAAGTTCCGAATGAATCTGCCACAGTAGGTGGCCATTCCCAGGAAACTGCGCACCTCAGTGGGAGTCGTGGGGGGGCTGGCAGCTTGTATGTCCGCCACTTTCTGGGGATCAGGTGATATGCCGGTGCGGTCGAACCTGTATCCAAAAAAAGTTATTTCTGGTTTTAGGAATTTGCACTTCTCTCGATGGATTGTGAGTCCGGCGCTTTCCAGCCTGCCCAGTAGTGTCTTGAGTCTCATGATGTGTTCCTTGGTGTCCGGTGCATGTATTAGGATGTCATCGCTCACGTTCAATACCCCTGGTATGCCTCTGATGACCTCCTGGATGGTCTGTTGAAAAACCTCCGCGGCCGACGATATGCCGAAACTCAGGCGCTTGTACCTCCTCAGTTTTATTTTTAAATGTCTTTATTGGCATTTGTGAGTAAACTTGTACAAGGATAAGATTCTGAAAGCAGTTACATTCAAAATGCAATAACTGGCGTAAATGTGATATGGTGATCAGCTTATAACCAACGACAAAACTATTAATAAAGAACAAACAAACTAAGGAAGAAAGGGAAAAGAAGAGAAAAGAAATAACAATAACAGTAACAGTGACTGTCCCAACTCTCGGTGTGGTTTCTTAATCAATGTCGCCAGGTTCGGGGAGTGGGTCCGGAGGCGGGTATCGGCTTTGCTCCCTCAGTACAGTTGCTGGGTGGAGCCCTTGGGTGTGGTGGGCTAATCTGTAGTGTCTGTTGCTTTCTAGGATGCAAGGGGGGTGGGTTCAAGGAGGTTTGTAGCTCGTTGCAAAGACCATGTCTCTAAGGAGGGCTTTCCAGGCCTCCAGCACATTGCTCACATCGTCGCCGCCACATTTGTTTCCCTCCTCCCAGGCTACAGTCTCAGCCGTAGTCCATCTTTCCATTTCCCTGATCCAGGGGTCATACCTGGGGCCCGCTGGGGCCTTCCAGGCCATGGCAATTGTTCTCTTAACTAGAAGGCAGGCCATATCCATAAGCTTCGTCAAGTGTTTGATTTTACCAAGTCTCGGATAGGTGCCCAGTAGGCACTCCTTGGGTGTCCACTCGTAAGTTTCTAGGCCAGCATTCCTGCAGGTCCGTTCAGCGGCCTGCCAGAGTTTCTGAGATTTGGAACAGGTCCAAAACATGTGAATCATGTCCGCCAGGTCTGAGGAGCACCAGGGGCACCTTGAGTCCGCTTTGTTGTTGAACGTGGATATCCGGTGAGGGGTCATATACGTTCTGTAGAGTACGTTCAGTTGGATCAGTCTAAACCTGGCGTTTCTGGATACCTCCTTTGGATATATCAGGGCTCTCGCCCATTCGGCCTCTGTGATTTCAGTCCGGAGGTCTGCCTCCCATTTTACCTTCAGCCGGGCGCTCTTTGGGTTGGGTCGATCGTTCAGTTGAGTGTACAACCTGGACGTCGGTCTCCATCCGTCACCAACGTCATACATTTCTCTCAGGAGGGGGTGAGTTTCTGGTTCCTCAGGCCATGCGACCCAGTTCTTTCTGGCCACATGTCTCACTTTTTGGTACCAGAGGAAATGGCCCAGTGGTAGTCCATCTCCTTCTCGAAGCGACTCGAAGTCCCTGAAGAGGCCATCATGAAACATGTCCCCCCATGTGTAGAGACCATGGTTCTCCCATCTCCTCATAGTTGCCAGGTCAGTGGAGGTTTTGCAGACATCCGTCATCATGGGGGTGTCGGGTGTATAAGAGCGTTGCAGGCCCGCCATGGATCTCACCTTGTTCCATACCCGCCTTCCAACCTCTAGTATAGTGGGTGGGTTGGGGGGTCCAAGTCGGGGGTTCCAGAGTAGCTCCTTGGGATACAGCGGTGAAGAGGAGTGGGATAGAAGTTCTAGCTCAGCTGAAGGTTCATCTGAGAGCCATTTTGCCAGGTGTGTCGACTGAGCCGCCAGAAAGTATCTCTGGAAGTCGGGGAGCTGAATGCCGCCCTCTGCGTAAGGGAGTGTGAGGGTATTCAGTGTGAGTCGGTGCCGGGCTCGTCCCCAGAGGAAGTCCCTGATCAGAGAGTCGAGTGTCCTGAAAAAGGGTGGGGGAATGTAATACACCACGTTGGTGAAATAGTAGAGGAACCTGGGGAGGATTATCATTTTAGCTATCGCCGCCCTCCCCATCATGGAGAGCGGGAGCTTTGACCAGAACTGTATGGATCTCCGCACTCCGCCCATTGCGGCCTCCGTGTTGGCTTTGTGGGTGGATATTGGTGAATGTGTGATGTTGAGGCCTAGGTATCGAAAAGTGTCCACCTGCCAACGGATCCCGATCTCAGGAAGCTCCTCCTCAGGTTTATTTTTCAGTCTTGCTAGTGGGAACGCGCAAGACTTCTGCCTGCTAAATCTTATCCCCGAGTATCTTGCAAAGTTGTCCAGAACATCCAATACAATCGGGGCATTCTCCAAGGGGTCGCGCAGGTATAGGAGGACGTCGTCGGCATATAACGAGATGATGTTGTCTGATCCTCCAATGCTGATGCCAGCGTCAAAGAACTGCTTCCTGAAGTATATTGCCACCGGCTCCAGGCCTAGAATGTACAGCATTGGAGACAGTGGGCATCCCTGTCTGGTACCCCTCTGGATGGGCCAGGCCCTCGATATCATGACACCCGTTTTAACTCTTGCCAATGGGTCGCTGTACAGGACCTCTATCCAGCGGATGAAGTGTTCGCCAAGTCCGAACTCCCTCAGGGTTTCGATCAGCCACTCCCAGTAAATAGAGTCAAAGGCTTTTATGGCATCCAGTGAGAGTACTGCTAGATCTTCCTCGCTTTCAGACGTCTGTGAAATGATATGTTGGAGCCTCCTGAGATTGGCGGAGGTGTTACGCCCCGGAACGAAGCCATTCTGGTCCTCATGTACCAGGGAACCGATCACCCTCGAGAGCCTTTTGGCCAATATGGTCGTCAATATTTTGCCGTCGTAGTTTAGGAGCGCCAGTGGGCGATATGAGTCACATCTATCGGCTGGTTTGCCTGGCTTGAGCATCGGGACGATGAGGGTTTCTCTCATAGTGTTAGGGAGAGTGCCCGACTCGTATGCCTCCGTATATACTGCGTGTAGTATAGGAGAGGTGATCTCCTCGTAGGCCTTGTAGAATTCTGGGATGAGTCCATCTGTGCCAGGAGCCTTGCCTGTGGAGAGGGATCTGATTGCATCTGTGATGTCCTCCACCGTAATAGGCTCCCCAAGTTTGTCCTGTTGTTCCTGGCTCAGCCTAGGCAGTCCCACCTCAGCCAGCGTATCCTTTATATCTGCTATGGGGACCTTCGTCTCATGAGTGTATAGGTCGTTATAGAATTCCGTGAAGGTATCATTAATCTCTTGTCGTGTTCTGCAGGTCTTTTCGTTCGTATCTTTGATCTCCTTGAGGGCCTGTCTCGGGTGCTCTTTCCTGCATAGCCATGCGAGTATTCTGCCCGGTTTGTCAGCTTCCCTGTGGGCCTTCGAGGTGCGCACAGAGAAGTCAAACTTCGAGAGTCTTTCCCATGCCTCCCTGCAATCCTCTCTGATCAGTTTCAGTTCAGCCTCCCTTTCGGTGGTTGGTGGGGCGCCACTTTCAAGTCGCTTTATTCTCTCCTCCACGACCTCCAGTTCTCTCCTCAGTTGTCGCCTTATCCCGCCCGCCTCGGCGATTATCTCCCCCCTTGTCACTACTTTCAGCGCCTCCCAAAGCGTGCTCCACTTCTCGACCGAACCCTTATTTATCGCTAAATATTCTTCCAGCTTTTCTCTTAGGGTTTCCTTGAATGCTGGGTCGGTCAAGGCATCTGATGGCATGCGCCACGTCGGGATGGGGGGGCGGGGGCCCTTGAGGGAGAGCTGCAACAGCAAGGGGGAGTGATCAGATATTGTTCTGCCCATGTATTCTGCCAATTCAACTTGCGGGGTTAGTTCGTTGGCGATGAAGAAGTAGTCCAGTCTCGTGTGGAGGCTATGGGGAGCCGAGTAGAATGAATATGATCTATCCGAGGGGTGGAGGTCTCTCCAAATGTCCGTCAGGTGTAGGTCTGCCACCATCCTGGGGAGGGCCCCAGGAGAGGCGCTATGGGGCATGCGTGGAGCTGTCGATCTGTCCAGTTCCGGGTTCATAATAGAGTTGAAGTCCCCCCCCCATATGAACGTATACTCTCGGTAGTGCAGCAATTTTGCGCATAGGTCCTTGATGTGTGAGGGTATATTGTGCTGGGGAAAATACGAGTTTACTATACACAGGGGAGTGTTCTCAAGCATGCCCCACACTATTGCATACCTGCCCTCTTTATCCAGCTCCGTTCCCATTTGTTGAAATGGTGTGTCCGGGCTCACCCATGTATAGACTCCTCTTGCGTACTTTGAGAAGGATGCGCCGCTACCCTGGCCTCCCCAGTATTTCAGGATTTTGTCTGTGGCCTCCAAGGTGAGATGTGTTTCTTGCAGGAGGGCCAATGATATTTTTTTCCTCTTTAGATAAGAAAAAATCCGGTTTCTTCTTATGTATGTTCCCATCCCTCTAACGTTCCATGTAATTAGCTTGAGTCTTGCTGCCATTGCATAAGTGGGTTCCTCGATGAGGGGAGTGCCACCCCTTCTCCCAGTGTTGCATGAGCCGTATTGTAGGGTGGGTGATGAGCCATTTGTGTGGGGTGGGTAGGCCCGCCTAGGCCCAGGAAATCTTTATTCATCCGGGTTGGGACAGTCATAACAATAACAACTTGGAACAAGTAACTAAAACTAATGCACCCAGCTTCAGCCACCGGGGTGGAGTGCTCGGGGGCCCTCGCGCCGTCCGACCTAGTCCAGGTCTCTGGCGCGAGTGGTTGTGTGCAGGAAAGAGGTCTGCACTGGTCAACGGTGGGTCCGTGGTCTGTGTCCATGGGCGGGAGGTCGAGTGAGCCCGCAGTCATTTAGCGTTCTGATGTGGTAGTTTTTCTTCAGTATTGGTATAGCCTCGGTTCGGTTTGGAGTATAATACCAAAGAAATGGGTGCTCCAGCCGCGTTAGTATGCGGTCAGCTTTTTGGGCGTGCTAAGTGCGTTCCTCTAGCGTGGTTTCTTTGGGAGCCTCAGCAAGGTTATTGTGTTCCATCCACATAGTGGCCGCTTCTGGTGATTCCAAGAATATTGCCCGCCCATTGTGGATTACTTTTAGTCGTGATGGATAGAGCAGCATGTATTTTATGTTCAGTGTCCTCAGCTGGGCCTTGATGGGGACAAAGGAATTCCTTGCTCTCTGCACCGATTGGGTATAGTCGGGGTAGATGGTAATCTTTGAGTCACCCCGCTCGATTATACCTCCTTCCCTCGAGAATTTCAGGATCACCTCTCGGTCGCGGAAATTGAGGACCTTGGCGATGATGGGGCGGGGGTAGGATCCAGGCGGGGGGCGCTTCTGGAGGGATCTATGAGCTCTTTCAATGGCGAATCCCTGCGAGAGTTTCGACACCCCTACTTCCTGCTGTATCAGGGACTCCACATAAGCCGTCGGGTCCATGGTCTCCGACCCCTCCGGTACGCCCAGGATCCTGATATTGTTCCGTCTGGCCCGACCCTCTGCTTCTTCGGATCTCGCCTCCAAGAAGTGCACTTTCCGTTTGAGGTCCGCTACCTCTTTCTGTAGAGACGTCGTCTCATCTGAGATGTCCTTCTGGGAGGATTCGACTATGGTGACGCGCTCCGTTAAGTTGCGGGCATCTTGCCTGATAAGTTGTATGTCCGTCTTAACCTCCCCGATTTTCGTATCGATGAATGTCCTCAGGGCCGCGATCGCCTCAAGCACTTGATTATGTCTGGTCTCATCCCCAGGGGCATCTTGTGCTGGTGAGGTCTTCGGTGTGGATTGAGCAGCAGGCTTGGATGTTACAAAGGGGTCCAGAGTAGCGTGCTTGGCTTTGTTCCTCGCGGCAGCCATCTTGCCTCTTTGATGCCGTCGCCACCCTCTCCCCCGTGTCTATCGGCCGCGTAGCGATCTTCCTCCTAGCCCTTCTTGGCTGCTGCACCGGGTCCTGACGGTGCCCTCGAGTGGCCCGAGCCGGGGTGCACTCGACTGCAGGGAGGGACTGCTCGAGTCAGCGAGTCGCTGGCTCCCGGATCCAGTGCGAGCCGCTGGGTTATCAACGTGAGGCGGCCGCCATCTTGTGTGCCTCGCCCGGGAAGAAGGGGGAGCCAGCGCCGGGTCGCGGTAGAAGCTTCTCAGGCCCCGATTTTCGTCGGGGTTGGGTGGAAGACAAGGTCTCCCGCTTCGGCCGCCGGTGGATCTCCTCGGATGCGGTGTCTGTGGGCTGAATCACCTTGAAAAGGATCGGACTGCTGCGGCCCAGACGGAGCTCAGGGAACTCGCGTCCTCACTCCGTGGACATCAGGCCACGCCCCTGTACCTCCTCAGACCTAGGTGGGTTGAGAACGTGGTGATATAGCGCGACTCTCTGTGTAGCTTCAGCTGGTGGTACCCCGCCTTTAGGTCTACCTTCGAGAACACACACGATCCAGTGAGGTCAGTGATGATTTCATCAATTGTAGGCGTTATGTGTCGCTCTCTTTTGATGGCTGCATTAGGCAGGCGCATGTCAATGCAGATCCGAACTTTTCCTGGCTGTTTGGGCTTCCGGGTGACCACCATCGGGGAAACCCACGGTGTTGGTCCCGTGACTTCTTCAATAATACCAGCGGCTTCGAGTGACCTTAACTCCTTCTCAACTTGTTCCCTCATGTGGAAGGGTGTCCTTCGGTGTGTTACCGCGCGTGATTGCACTGATTGATCAATATGTAGTTTGATGGTCTTTCCTTTGAGACAGCCTATGCCCCTCTGTAGCTTGGGGTGTTGCCTGAGGAAGTTCTCGACCTCGGATGTGTCGTCAACGTGGCATATGAATTTGACCACGCCCAGGTCTTCAGCCGCATCTCCGCTCAGCAGGCTTTCAATTCCCGCCTTGACAACATAGATCTTCGACCACAACTTCTGTTCGCCATGCTCAAGAGTGGTGCGGAACCTCCCGATGACTGGTAGAGGTTTCCGACTGCCGTAGGCAAATAGCAGAGTGTCTGTGGATTTTAGCTCGGGTCGTGGTGCGAGGGTTTGGGAAAACGGTGGTTGGCATGACGTTTACCGAGGCCCCCGGGTCAATGGTCATTTGTATGTCCTGGCCTTGTATGTTGATCATGCATTTTCGTCGCCTGGCGGTTCTTTTCGACGGTGCTGGCCCTTGGTTTAGTGTCGATACTAAGTACACCTTTCGGCCCTTTCCTTCGTTCTCCGTGCCTGCTGTTTGTCGTAGGGCTGAGAGGTCATCCCCTTCTTCTTCCGTCGAGGAGTTGACTACCGCTACCCTCCTCGCCCTGGCTTGTTTATTTTTTTTCGATGACCCTTTTTCCTGGGATCCTTGTGGAGGCTGTAGTGGCGTGTTCACTGATCTGCACACTTTCGCGTAGTGATCCTTCCTGCCGCATGCTCCGCACGTGGTGCCTTGCGCCGGGCAGTTTCGCCTTCCGTGCCTTTGACCGCCACACCATCCACATTCGGTTGGTCCTGGTGCTCGAGGCTGCCACCTGTTCTGGGTGTAACCGCTGCCACTTTCGCTCCTCGTTGATTGTCTGTCCGAGATTTGAGCAACCATCGCTGTGGAAAATGACGGCTGGAGTTTTTGTAGGGTCACTTCCATGTTGGCGGCCCTGGAGTGGGCAAGCTCCCTCTGCCGACCCAGTTCCAGGATGCGTTGTAGAGGGATGCCCTTTTCACTGAGCACGAGACGCCTCAGCTTCTCCGAGTGAATTCCATTTATGATTTGCCTCCTGATCTCCCTTTCAGTGTTCGTAAACTCACACGACATGGCCAGCTTCCTCAGCCTCGTGTGGTAGGCGTCGAGAGTCTCATCGGTGGCCTGGATGGTTGTGCAAAAGATAAAGGTTTCATAGTCTGGATTTAGTTGCGGGAGAAAATGTGCTGTTAGAGCGTCCTTCGCACTCCGGTATGCATCTTGGCCGTCATCCACATCCAGGGAGTTAAAGATGCGCAGCACCTCGTCGCCCACACTGAGGAGTAGATGAGCTTTCATTTTTCTGGATGACGTGACGTCCTTACATTCCATGGCCATCTCAAACTTCTGTAGCTATAGCTGCCATCTGGGCCCACTGGACGATGGGTCTGTGAATGGGTCGAATGGTTGGATCAACGTCGACGAACTCCCCTGCGTGCGAGGCGGTGGTGACGCCATAGACAGGTTTGCCGCCATCCTGGACGGTGTGGAGGGTCCAGGGGTCAATGACCCAGTCGCCATGGTGTTGCGTGCGCTTGATCACTGATTCTCTGCCTTCTGGGTTCGTGCGCGCCCTGTGTTGGGGCAGTGTCCTACCGGCACTTGTACTCCGATGGATTTGCGCTTCGTGGCCTGTGTGCCATGCAGGAGATGTTGTGCAGGTGATGACCGGGATGACACGAGAAGAGCAGAAAAACATTTTTTTCACCCCCTGAGGATGAGGTGTGGGAGGGGAATGAAAAGAAATTTTTTTTTTTTTTTTTTTTTGGGGGGTGGGGGTCACGTGATCGTGGGGGCCCCCACCGGGTGTCCAAAAATTCACACGGAGCGTCCGTGTGGCCTCCGCGTGCGAGGTCGTGGCGGAGCGCGTGGGTGCTCGCTCACCTCCTCGTCGCCATTGTTGTGTTCGCGTTCCCCGGAGGCCCAGCACGAAGGGGCTGGCTCCGGTCCAGGAGGCCGCGTGGCCTGGGGTGCAGCCTAGGCAGGAGCGCTGAAAAGAAGACACACACACACGCTGGTTTCACTTTGCCCAGAACTGCCTCCCACTCGAGGGGGCGGGGCTTTTATTCAGCTGCCCTACGTCACCGCGCTGCGGGACGTAGGGCGGATATAACAGTGGTCAGGTTGGTTCTTGGTTTCACATGTGGTGGGCATGCCCAAAGATAAGAGTCTACTGGTCTGAAATTGTTAGTTGGATAAACGGCACAGTTGGCATATCCCCCACCTGGAACCCTTACAAGTATTAGTGGGCCTCCCGGATGAAGAGAGTGACGAACTCAGATTCCCAAAAATAGTGAAGCTATGCTGAGAACAGGGACAGTTGCTATAGCCCAGAAATGGAAAGCCAGTTCCATGCCCACAACAAAATACATGGATGAACAAACTCTGCAATATATTCACGCATGAAAAATTGTCACCAGTTGTTAATGATTGTGTAGAGACGTTCCATGTTGATTGGGGAACTTTTATACTGAAGTGGGGTTGTGATGAACTGAAACATGGATTACTGTTACGTCACTCTCTACGTTGTGCAATCTTTAATCCTTTGTCAGACCATATCATAGGGGGGAGCTACGAATTATGCAAAGAACCCTTACCGCCATGTACTTTTGTACTTCTGCCTTATGTAACTAAACTACTCTCCTGACTGGTAGAATGGCCAATGGAGAACGAGAGGGGAGTTTGGTGATGCTTGAGTTCCAACTCGGAAGTACGTATTTCCATAAAAAAAGTTTTCATAAACACGAATGTAAAAAAAAAGAAAGTGAATCTCACTGTGTAAATGTGACACACAACACTATTTAAGTAGCCAGTATATGTAATGGAAGTTGATTGAACTGTTACAGAGAAGAACAAGGCAGATGGTGAGTAACTCCTGTAACTTTTTCTCAAATAAAGGCGTCAAGGCAGAAGTTACAAACCATGGAAGGTTGGATAACCGGAGGCCCTGTGCTGGAGAAATAACATCTCTGCCCTGGCAGAACTGATGGCCGAGAATAAAGGCTTGGGAGACGTGATGTCATTTGCAGAAAAGGTTTCACAGTAGAGTTGTTAAAAGGCGGACAATAGACACTGATCAAGTTAGTTCCCTGCTGCAGGATGAGCCGAAGTGCGCCCCTTGTAGCATCACAACAATAGAGAATGTAATGAACAAATAAATTACCCATTGACTTTAAGTCCCACGCAAAGACATTGGGAGAAAGATAACCAGCGTTGGAAGGAGTAGAGGCGAAATATCAATGCGCATTGATTATTTAAAGTCGACATTTCTGAGCACTTGGACAGTATTTATGCCACGCTCACAGCCGCGGGACGATGGCACTCATAAAATCTGACAAATGGCGCTGCATTCACTGAGCATTGGTTCCCTTGGCTCTGCTGAATGACTTTGACTCGTAAACGTACAAACTTGACAATGCGTGAAGCAATAGGAAACTCGCAGATGAGCTGAATTGTTGAGATGGGAGCAAGGTTTACTGAATGTTTAATACAGGTGACATTGGTGAGATGCCTATATTCTCGGATTAGAAATGCGAGGCCAGTCACAAAAATCTGACACATGATGTGTTTTCTCTCACACGTTTTATCTTGCTACACTAAAGGGCATAACTTATTTCAGGCAACCTTATTTATGAATGGTCTTCGTAAGTGGCCAAGACCAGAGCCACGTAGGGCAGTCTAAGAGCATACTATGGCGCTATTGCTCAAAGGGCCTCATCCCAAGTTTGGCTGTAATTCGGCATTAAAGGATTCGAATTACCACCAAATTCAATTACCGTTACCACCACTTTGTCCTGTGGGTTTAGCATGGGAATGCAAGTGGGGGTTGGAATGTGTAATTCCTCATTGTTGGAGTCTGTAGGACTTTATGGGGATTTTTGGTGGATTTACCGGTGATGGAATTACTGTGCAGTAAATCCTCTGATTTATTAAGGCAAAGTGGACAGTTTACCCCCCAGCAACAACCAGGGAGTGAATCTGCACCTTTTCCTCCAATAATCTGTGGATTTACTGCACAGTAACTCTGCCGGTGGTAAATTGGTCAAAAATTGTAATCTGGCAGTATGTGAAAAACAGCAGCAATTCCATTACCACCAGAAAGAGGCAGTAACAGAACGTTCCCTGCACCTCTAAACTTGGAATGAGGTCCATAGTCCCAACCAACTCGCAGTATCCCTCTGAATGATCTTCAGATGCAGCTCCTGGAAGTTTTATTGATGCAGGCGGCCTGTCCTCAGTCACAGAGTCAGACCATGGCAGTTGATCCTCTGAGGGTGTGGAGAAAATGTCCATGTCACCACCAGCTGATACCTCCCTCATGTTCTCAGTCTGTCGGGAGGGATCTGGAGTTGTAGCCTTGTGTCCAATCCAATAGGCTATCTCTGAGCCTTCAGAATTGTCATCTTCTTCCTCTTCTATTAGCCTGGACTGAGTATCGGAGGGCTTTTGGGCTACCTCTGGGATTTGAGGCCCTCTATCCTACACATTCTTCTTCTCTCTTGCGTTGGAGGTCACAGAAGGTACAGTATTTGGTCTAGAGGGATGTAGGACTTCCCCGTGGATTCTGTCCTGTGCCTGAGTTCGGATGATCCTCTTACTGGGCGAGAGATGGGCTTCACCAGCAGTGGGATCCATCTCCACACCATCCCCTGTGGGCAGGAGGTGATTTCGTTGGAGGGTCTTCACATCCCTCAGGGTGCCTTCCCTTCTCAATCTGAACACGGGCAACCCATTCAACTGTCTCTCGATCAGGTATGGCTGTGATTCCCATCTGTCTCCCAGCTTGTTTCGCCCTCTCTTTCCTAAACTCCTGATAAGCACCTGACCTTATAATCATACCTTCTCTTGTTTTGCTGTGCATTTGATTCAGCAGTGGCATGATCTAGTTGAAAAGCTTGTGACAATTGGTCCTTAAGGTCCGTCACATACTTGCAGTAATTTTCAGCGCTGGTCCCATCAGAGGACGTCCCAGAACTCAAGTCCATGGGTAGCCTGGCATCCCTTCCAAACATCAGTTGATAAGGGGTGAACGTAGTGATATCATTCCAGTTGCAGTTATAGGCATGAACTAGCATGGACACGTGTTGGCTCCACTTCAGCTTCTCTTTGGCACTCAGTGTCCCCAGCATACCTAACAAAGTATGATTGAATCGTTCAGCTTGCGCATCCCCTTGTGGGTGGTAGGGGGATGTCCTTGTTTTCTTCACCTCAATCAACTGCATGAGTTCTTTGATGAGTTTGGATTCAAAGTCTCACCCTTGGTCGCAGTGTAGGCAAGCAGGCCAGCGACAATGCGCAATGAATTTGCCCTAGAGTACGTTAGCTATGGTTGTCGCTTTCTGATCCCTGGTGGGATAGGCTTGGGCATATCGGGTAAAGTGGTCAGTCACCACCAAAATGTTCTGAATTCCGCTGTTGTCGATTTCAAGGCTCAAGAAGTCCACACAAACTACGCTCATGGATCCAGAGCTCTGTAGATGTTGTAGTGCGGCAGCTGGGTGGCTTAGGGTTTTTCGGGCAATGCCTTGTGCGCAGGTGTGGCAATACTCCTCTACTTCAGGGCCTAAGTGCGGCCAGTAAAGTCGACTTGGTACTAATTCTATTGTCCGTTTACTTACCAGATTTCTATGTTGGCCATGAAGGGTTTGCAGGGCCAGAGTACTTAGTGAATGGGGTAGCACAAGTCGGTGTATAAGTCACCCTTGGATATGGCTCTCTTTATGCAGCACTTCTCCCTTCAGCACTAGCGATTTCCATTCCATGCGATTTAACTGATGATTTGGCAGGTTTTTGCTGTCTGGGGGCCCTATCGTGCCGGCTTCTTTGCTCTGCAGTACTTCATGTAGTTCTGAATCTTGCAACTGTTTTTGTCTCAGCTCCGTCCAGTTCATGTGCAGCAGTTCGGGGGCCACCAGACTGGTTGCGTAACAATAGCTCACAGAGACCCCGTTTTCTGTCCCCCCTAGGCAATCAATAAAGCGGGCTGACTCACCTGTCTGGCACATTCCATTCTGGCAAATGACCTTCATCGTAGTCACCAAGGACGTATCGAGAGGATTGGACTCAGAGCCGTCGTCAGCGGAGGTCTTCGGGACAGTGCAGCGTCTATGTTACTGATTCCAGGGAGATATTCTAACTGGAAGTTGTATATGGACAACGTGGCCAACCAGCGATGGACAGTAGCATCTAGTTTGGCAGATTTGAGGATGTATGTCAGAGGATCATTGTCCGTCCTCACTGTGAAAGTAGCTCCATAAAGATAGTCATGCAGTTTTTCGGATAATCAAGCTTGTGGGCAGGGTAGTTCTTTTCAAATGGGCCCAGTCAGCGACTGACAAAAGCCACGCACCGGGTAGTACCCTGTTGTTCTTGATAGAGTACGGTGCACAACCCATCCAAGCTGGCATCAATAGGTAGAATATAGGGCAGGTGGGGATCAGCATAAGCCAGGACCGGCGCCTCCATAAGAGTTTTTTTTAGCCAAGCAAATGCATGCTCACATTTCTCACTCCAGTGCAGGCCGAAGCTCTCCTTGGGATGGTTTTCTGTTGTGGACTCTTGCCACAGTTAACCGCTATCTTCTGTGGTGCCGGATAACCCTTGGTCAATTCAGTGAGTGATCGGGCTATGTTTTCAAAACCTGGCACGAACCTGCAGTAGTAATTGCAGAACCCCAGGAAAAACCTCATCTCTTGCAGATTCTGCGGGTGGGGCGAAGTCTCGAGGGCTTCAATCTCATCAGGATCCACACGTACTCCTTCGGCGGACACCACATGGCCAATATACTTCACACGGATGCAGCAGAACTGGCATTTTTCTAATGATACTTTCAGCCCCTGCTGTTGTAGATGATCTAAAACTTTCAGTAACCTTTGGTGATGTTCTTCCAGGGTCCTCCCAAACACAAGCACACAATCTAGGTGGACTAGCACCTCAAGTACTTTCATATCCCCAACTGTGTTCTTCATCAGGTGTTGAAACGTGGCTGGTGCACCCGATATCCCCTGGGGTATACGAGTGAACTGGTAAAACCCCAAAGGGCATATGAATGCAGTCTTCTCCTTATCCTCGGGCAACATAGGAATGTGGTAATATCCACTCCGTAGGTCTAAGACAGAGAACCACCTGCTCCCAACCAAACAGTCAAGGGCCTCATCCTCTCTGGGGGTATTGGTTGGGCACCGTCCTGATGTTCAGTCACCGGTAGTCGATGCACAGACGCACATCATTGTTCTTTTTTCTGGCCACCACAATAAGCGACACATAAGGGCTTCTCGACTCCTGGATAACACCTGCCTGTAGTAATTCTTCAAGATTATGCCGCACATCCTCCACATCAGCCGGCAATATTATTCGTGACCTTTCTCGAAAAGGGGTGGTATCATTCAATTGGATGTGATGTTTCACCCCCTTAGCTTCCCCCAAGTACCAGTCACTGGTCAAAAACACAACGGTCCCCAGGGACAGCTGGTTTCGTAGATGATCTTTTTCACCTTCCGACAACAGGGATTCTCCAAAGTCTATCTTTCCCACATCCAAAGGGGAGTATAGGCTCCTGATTCCAGCCACATGTGCCACCGAGTCAGCAATGTGCAGCTGGGCGATTGTCTGCCCGCCTGAGAGGTGCACATTTTTTTCTGTGATTTTAGTGATATGGACTCTAATGTGTGTCACTCCCTTCCCAGTATCACTGACCAACGTACGCTGGACCATCAGACTTCCAGGCAGTTCTTCTCCTTCTGGCACCTCCATCAGTAATCTCCAGTAGCGGTAGGTTCCTCAGATTTGTACATTGCCAGGCACCATCATGGTCTGACCAGGCAGTATGTCCAGTTGATGGTGGTTGGTGGTGGTCACATCTCCCACCAGCCCCCGCGGTTGTCCCACATTCTCCTGGCTTTGCTTGAGATAGGCCTGCTGGCAGGCTGGGTGCATGGTCAACGAATGCGCAGACTTGGGACCTGCCATCTCCACACAAATTCTGCCAAGTGTACCATACAGGGCCGAGTTGGTGCCCATAACCAGGGGAACCTCAGGATTCTGGTTCCTGGTGGTGCAGACTAATGCCAGGGTGGACAGTGTTGTGTTTACCCCAGCCACAGCCTGATTCAAGTGGATCTTCACTCTGACATACCCCAGATATCGGCAGGTCACATCTCCAACTCCCATCAGATTTAACCCCTCCAGGAGGCAGGTGGGACATATGTTGGTGATAGGGCTCATACACAATGGTGACCTGGGAGCCACTGTCCAATAATGCAGTAGTTATTTGCCCTTCCAGATCAACTGGGATTGTCATATTGGGTCTAATGAGGCCAGTAGGGATGCCTCAGGGAACCCTGTCATGAGTTCACAGTTTGTGACAGGTCACGGGTGTCCCTTTCTTAGAGTTGCAGAGCTCATGGACTAGGTGGAGATGGTCAGCTGTGGGACCCCTATGAGCCTTTTGGTGATACCTGGTGGTAGGTGGTTCAGAATTCAGTGTCCAGATAGAGCTGCAGGACTTGTTGGCAGCGGAGTTCACTCCTGTGGTCGAGGTTCTCGCTGCTCCTCCTCTACAACCGCCTTGGCGTTTCCTGACAATGCTCGGGCTGGAGTCGGTTTCAAGGCATTAAAATGGGCCGCTACTCAGGCATAGTTCCGGTCTTGGTAACACAGAAAAGGGGAGTGGGTGTCATCTCCACATCAATGGCAAAATCTCCATGGTGGTAAGGGAGCAGAGGAGGGAGAAATATGCACTCGAGGCTCTTGAGCCCATCGAAATGTCTGATGTTCTCTTTCATGTGATGAGGGAAAAGCATCTCGGTCTCGCTGCTGATTGACATTCAGACTCTCTCCCATTATCAGCTGGGTCTGCAAGTCCTTCACCAGTCGTTGCAACTCCTCAATCTGTCTCTGCTGAGAAATGGCATAGTTGGGTGCTCGGACCACCCCTTGGACAGTATGGATCAGGACATTGACATCGCCCTTTTCTTCTTCCAATGCACTTATCCATCTTAGTAGATCCTCATAATAAGGAGGGGTGCCCAGTTTCTCACTTAGCCTCAACTGCAAAATGGGTATGTCAGCCTCCTGCGCCCTTCTAAGTATCTGCTGCAAACGACAACGGTTCAATTGGTAAGTCTCCGCTCCTCCTCTCTGGTGTGCCAGGCGCGAGATCTGCTCAATCCTCATTAGAAAATCAGATAATTTCTCTCCCAGCTACAGTGAAGTGGCATGGAACTTCATCAATAAGTCTTCCCCTCGTTCGGTGGTGCCAAACGCTCCTTCCAGCTTGCCCATCACTTGCAACTATGTCGGGTCAGGACTTAGTGTGCAAAGGGACTGTACCATTTGCAGAGCATGTCCCTGTAAGGCCTCTATCACAGCCTCCTCTTTTCTTGGTCTAACACTTTCCCGTCATGTAGCATAAGCTGAGTGAGGTCGGCCCATACTCACTAAGCACAGGTGACGGGGATTGTCACTCCATAATTACCTTAACAGCTTCAGCCACAGCAGCAGCAATGACTATAGTGTCTTTAGTGGGGGTAGTACCTTCTGGTCGCAGAGGTATCCCAGGCCATGCATCTAAACTCCGGACAGAGCAGGTAATTAAAGGTTCCCCACCTTGAATCTCAGTGGGCATGGTTTTACCTATAAGAGAACTTCCACCATAACATAGAAAATAACATTTGGTATCTTGACCAGGTATGCGGCCTACACTTTTCACTTTACCCATGATGGGTTCCAAGGCACCAGTCATGGCTAAGACCTCATCAGTTGTAATGTGCAAGGGGACCTCGCCTACTATAAAACAGGTCTCTGGACTAAGCCCCTCGGCTTTTACCCAGTGTAACACATATTCATGCGCCATTATTTTTTTATTTTCTTTTTTTTTCTTTTTTTCAGGTAATTACCCACTGATGTACTACACAGCTCCCCTGTCTGATAAACAGGAGAGATATACCAGAATTCCTCTCTAAACAGTAAATGGCCCCCTGGGATCTCATCAGTGCCTCCAAAAGTGTAAGGTGTATTTCCCTATGGGGCCCCAAGAGGAGGGGAAGCAGCAACCTGTAGGAGTCCCGAGTCAGGGATACTACACTTTACCGCACACCTATACGATTGAGAACCCAGGGGGGAAAGGTGGGTGGGCCCTCATATGGGGACCAATATCAGATCACTGAATGTGCAGAATGGCCCCATGGGGGGGGTGGGAGTTGTAGACCTTTCCCCATTGGCCAGCCCAGCCCAGGGGGTTAGCTGTCGCTTGTTTGAACCAGGTTAAATACAAAGTCACAGCCTCATGTAATTTGGTAAGAGTAAAACTCTGTATTTATATAACAGTGCATAAAAAAGAAAAACAATCAGATCCTCAGTATGTCCGAGTAAATTGGCATTTGCATCGCCCCTAATTCAGATGCTACATAAACCTTTAAAAGTCCTCCTTACATTTGCTCTCTGTGGTTTACCCTCTTTAGCCCCAGTGGGGTCAAGACCATTCAAAGTTGATAAACAAATAAATAAATATCTCAGTGGGACCACTGGTGAGCAAAATCATTTACAATTGATAAATAAATAACTGTTTTCCCTTCTGTGGGAGCACCTGCGAACAAGATCATTCACATTTGATAAGTAACAAACTGTTTCACCTGAGTGGGATCCCTTGTGAGCAAGATCATTCACATTTCATAAATAAATAACTGTTGTCCCTTCAGTGGGAGCCTCTACGAACCAGATCCTTCACATTTGATAAGTAACCAACTGTTTCACTTGAGTGGGATCACTTGTCAGCAAGATCATTTACATTTGGTAAATAAATATCTGTGTTGTCCCTTCAGTGGGAGCACCTGCGAACAAGATCCTTCACATTTGATAAGTAACCAAGTTTCTCCTGAGTGGGATAACCTGTGAGCAAGATCATTAACATTTGATAAATAAATAACTGTTGTCCCTTCAGTGGGAGCACTTTTGAGCGAGATCATTCACATTTTATAAATAGATACTTATTTAACATCAAGGGGAGCACTTTTGAGCAAGATCATTCACATTTGATAAATAAATACTTATTTCACCTCAGGGAGAGCACTATTGAGAGTTATCATTCACATTTGATAGATAAATAAATACTAATTTCCCCTAAGGGAGAGAATTTTTGAGCAAGATCATTCACATTTGATAAATAAATACTTCACCTCAGGGGAGCACTTCTGAGTAAGATTATTCACATTTGATGAATAAATACTTATTTCAACTCCGGGGGAGTACTTTTGAGCAAGATAATTCACATTTGAGAAATAAATACTTATTCACCTCAGGCGGATCACTTTTGAGCATGAACATTCACATTTGGCTCCCAGTGGCTGTGAGGATTAAGTGCAAAACCCTCTGCATTGTCCACAAGGACTTCTGAGGCCTGGGGCCTCAATACCTTCAACTCTCTTTTCCTAAATATCTCGTGCTCTTCGCTCATACGCCTCCAACACCCTCAGGGTCAGTCGCTTCTCCAAGCAATGAGTTGGTGGTAGATCTCTTTCTTCAGCTGGGATCTCCCTCTGGAACAGCCTCCCCACCGCCCCGCCTCCCTGAAACTTGAGGAGAACCATCTTCAGTTACGGAAGCACCTCAAAACCTTCCTCTTGGCTTCTGTTTCTCTCCTCATCTCCCCTGTTGAACTCCTCGCTGAAACTGTACCGGTCACCTGGCTACCCTCTGATCTTGGGCCGAGGTCCAGTTGCACCCCTGCACTGCCGCCCTGGCATCCCCCACACTTGTCGACTGTTTTCGGTATCCCTACAGCACCCTACCAGCACTTGACACCTGATGTCTGCACTTACCCTTGCACTTGCCACCAGCTGGCTGCACTTTTTTCTTATTGATTTTTATTTATTCTATTTATTTTACAGTTGTTCCCATGTACCGCACTGCCCCCTTCAATCCCCCACACTTTTTCCCTTCCGTTTTCCTTGCACTTCCGCGATCTCAAAGTCACCTGGCCTAGTAAGATTGTTGTCTCTCTCTTGCCTCTGCTCCCCTCCCTTGCCTCGTCACACCTTGAAACACTTGTGTATAGGCGCGTTATAAATGCCATATCATATCATATGATAAATAAATACTTATTTCACCTCAGGGGGAACACTTTTGAGCGAGATCATTCACATTTGAGAAATAAAAATGTATTTCTTGTTGTAGACCCCTCACCCCCTGGGCAGCTGCAGGCTACCACATTAAACAAAACAGACAGCGCGGACACCAAACACACCTTAACCCAATGCATGGAGGGAAAAGATCCCTAATGAGAGCAACACCATTATCCAGGCTGGTACTGGCCGTTACAGTAATACCCGCTGCAGCAACCGTGCCGAGCATAACCCCGGGTTTGATCTAAGTGGAAAGCTTCGGCAGAGTGCCTTGACCTCGCTCTTTCCTGACCAGACACCATGTGCTAGTTTCCCTCCCCACTTAGCGGGAAATGTAGTGAGGCCTAATGAGGCACCGATACCTATGAGGGTCTCTCTCTTTCCCCCTCTCTGCCTTGATGGCTTGCCGCCTCCTACACCTCCTCTCTTTCTTGGGCGTGCCGGATGGCCAAATAGCAAAAGGGACAAAAGCCTGCAGAATCTCCCTTCTCTGACCCTGCTTACTTGTGCATGCAGCCGGCTGTTATAGGGGACTAACCCTGCTATCACATATTCCAACAGACTCCCTTGCTGTCATGATTCCTGCCCCTCATGTCCCCAGCCATCCAAGATGTCATGCTGGAGCCAGGCCACGATCACCTACATGACCCTCAAGGGCCTCTCCATCCCTCCAAAGACCCACTTGGAGTCAGACATGGTGCTTGTGGCACCAGACTCACTCACTCCCATAGGATAACATTGGGTATTGGATTTGTAGTGCATTGATTGGGACAAGATGGATGCCCCCACTTATTTCGGTTCCAGAACTGCATGTGCTGTCTAGTCTTTTGGGTGTGGTTCAGCCCAGAGACACCTGGGATACCCAGAGACTATTTAAGCCACGCCCAGGCTGAGAAACAGGCTTTGCGTTTTCTGCACCTGCAGCGTGACACTCACCGTGTTCGGATCGGTCTCAAGTAGGCCTGCATATTTCTTCTGCGCTCAGCTCCTGCAAGAACAAGAACACCGTTAGGAACAGCCTTATCTTGCATCGCTTCTGCCCATCATTCATCACTCCTTCTGTTCTGCGGGCATCTTCAGCGGTGTCATTCTCATCCCGGCACGCCGCTTCCTAAGGAAAAGGGAAAAGAACAGAAAAAAGGCATTCTGCAAATCTTCGCTTATTTTTAAATACTGTTCGAGCTTCAAACGCTTACCTGAATCCCAGCCGCTCTGGGGGAACTCTGTCTCTGGAACTTCTCATCCATCTGCAAGAGGGAAAAGACACTCCAGGTTAACGTGGAAACATCTAGAGGCGCCGCATATCACGCTTACTCACCGCATTTGTTCTTCATAACCGGCATCCACGCGGAAAATGTTGCGGCACCTAAAAAACACAGAAAAAGAACTCAGTTCAATACAAATACGAAGGGGGTGCATCGCTCATCGCGCTCTCACTCAGCTTCAGCGCTACTCATCTCAGCAGCACGCCGCCAGCCCCGGACGCCGGCCATCATCTAAGGAAGGAAAGGAACGAAGTTAGAGAACTGTTCAAAAGACTCATTATACTTACCTGTCAGACTCTTGCCAGTGAAGTAACTAGGCAGCAACGGGCCCACATCAATCAACGCACCCCTCCGCTGAAAGCAGGATGGAGAGCACACTATCCAAGAAAACAAGGTGAGCTGTGGATCAAAGGGAAGGGTTGGACCTCAGGGAAGAAGGGGGTTCAAGCACACAGAGACAATAGGGAGTTAAGCTCTACCAATCCTGTGTTTCAGGCCCAGTCTCCAGTTGAATAGCCTCCAGGGAAAGGTTTGAGGTTGTAAGAGGTCAGAACAGGCTGTGTGACGTCCCAGTGGATACCAGGTGAGCGATACAGAACACAAAGCCATTTTACTTGCTCATGTTGCGAAGAGAAATGACAATGCAGCCAACGACTGTAAGGGGCCCGAAAATATACTTCTCTCTTTCAATAGTACGGCACTATGCGGGCCACTCTGTAAACATTTTGAGTCAGCTACCGACTGTACCTCATGAATGGCGCGCACACACGGACACTATCAGCTCGTGTTGGGCGGTCTCCCTCACACGTTTGCTCGCTACCTCAACCCTGGAGAGGGGAGAGCGTGAGCCGGCCCAGCAACACAGCCCACGGCAGAACTCTCCACACCGGAGGACCTAGCCGCCCTGCGTGTTGCTGGAGATAAACTGACCACTGCGCCCCTCAGCGCGGCTATATAAAATCTGTGGTCCTGTCCACCTGTCACCCAGACGCAGGGAACCGGTGACAGGATTTGCTTTGAAATCACCTCATCCATGCTCTCATTACCCCTGCGGGCAGGCCATACCAAGTCCCATGGGATCTCAGGAAGGAGAATAATCACAGTCATAAAAACAGGACTGAGCAATGTGAACGTAAGCACACCATCCATACACAACAATGAAACACCCACGCTGGAATGTGGGGGTTTACACTCACACCCTGGTCCTTCAAAACCCTTCTCCCTAAGGGTTTACCTCATCCCTAGGTACATACAATAATAAGAGAGAAGTAAATTGCTGGGCCGCTTACGGTCATTGGCTGCACTGTCATTTCTCTTCGCAACATGAGGAAGTAAAACACAGGGCAGTGTATTGGAATATGTGATAGCAGGGTTGGTCCCCTATGACAGCAAGCTGCGTGCACAAGTAAGCAGAGTCAGAGAAGGAAGATTCTGCAGGGTTTTGTCCCGTTTGCTATTTGACCATCGGGCACGCCATCAAAGAGAGGAGGTGTGGGAGGCGGCAAGCAACCAAGCCAGAGAGGAGGAAAGAGAGAGACCCTCATAGGTAGGAGCACCTCATTAGGCCTCACCACATTTCCCACTAAGTGGGAGGGAAATTAGTGCATGGTGTATCGTCAGGAAAGAGCAAGGTCAAGGCCCCCTGCCAGAACTTTCTACTTAGATCAGACCCCACTGAGAACCTAAGCCGGGGTTATGCTCAGCACGGTTGCTGCAGCGAGTATTACTGTAACAGCCAGTACCTGCCTGGAGAACGGTGTTGCTCTCGTTACAGATCTTTTCCCTCAGGAAAATCTTTTGCATCAGGGTACGGCGCTTTTGGTGTCTGCGCTGTCTGTTGTGTGTAATGTGGTAGCCTACAGCGTCCCCGAGGGGTCTACAACAAAGAAATAAGTATTTATTTATCAAATATGAATGATCTCGCTCAAAAGTGTTCCCCCTGAGGTGAAATAAGTATTTAATTATCAAATGTGAATGGCCTCACTCAAAAGTGTTCCCCCTGAAGTAAAATAAGTATTTATATATCAAATGTGAATGATCTCGCTCAAAAGTGCTTCCCTGAGGTAAAATAAGTATTTATTTATCAAATCTGAATGATCGTTCTCAAAAGTGCTCCCCCTGAGGTGAAATAAGTATTTATTTATCAAATTTGAATGATCTCACTCAAAAGTGTGCCCACTGAAGGGACAACAGTTATTTATTTATCAAATGTGAATGTCATTGCTCACAAGTGATCCCACTCAGGTGAAACATTTGGTTACCTATCAAATGTGAAGGATCTTGTTGCAGGTGCTCCCACGGAAGGGAAAACAGTTATTTATTTATCATATGTAAATGATCTTGCTCACCAGTTGTCCCACTGAGATATTTATTTATTTGTTTATCAACTTTGAATGGTCTTGTCCCCCAAGTGACCCCACTGGGGTTAAAGAGGGTAAACCAAAGAGAGAAAATGTAAGGAGGACTTTTACAGGTTTTTGCAGCTCCTGGATTTGGGGCAAGGTAAATATCAAATTACTAGGACATACCGAGGAGCTGATTGGTTTTCTGTTCTATGTACTGTTGTATAAATATGTAGTTTTACTCTTACCAAATGACATGAGGCTGTGACTGTTTATTTAACCTGGTTCAACCAAATGACACCTAACCCCCAGGGCTGGGCTGGCCAATGGGGAAAGGTCTACCCCCCCCCCCTCCATGGGGCCATTCTGCACATTCAGGGATCTGCTATAGGTCGCCATATGAGGATCCACCCACCTTTCCCCCCTGGGTTCTTGTTCGCACAAGTGTGCAGTAAGGTGTCATATCCCTGGCTCAGATCTCCTACAGCTTGCTGCTTCCCCTCATCTTGGTGCCCCATAGGGAAAAACACCTTACATAAGCATGGTAAGAGGGCAGAGAATAGGGGAGGAGCAAGTAGTGGAGGGGGTGTCTCGGAAGGTCCACATAGAATGGAGGGGGCCTGTAAATGGGCTACTAGGGATTTTGTGGCAAGCGTTGAGAATATCAGCTTCACAATGTGGTAAACCTTGGAGTTTGACCAATCAGAAAAGGGAATGGGCTGGTCCAGGTTAGTAATTAAGCAATATGCCCCGAGCAGCGAAGGCATTACCGAGTCAGGTTATGCCCCGAGGTCCATAGTCATAGGCCAGAGCGAAGCGACGGCCTTAACGAATGCCCCGGGGAATTACCTGACTCTGTAATACCCCCGCTGCAAGGGGCATATTGGTATTAGTACCCCGGCCCGCAAGATCTGTGAGATCAGGATACTAAAAGCATATTTTTCTGTCCTGAAAAAAAAACGTACATGGGTCACTGGCGGGGGACGATGGAAGCCTCCAGCCGTGTGGAGGCTCGGAGCGGGGAGGGCCCCGCTTCGAGTCTCCACACGGCTGGAGGCTGGACAAAGCAGGCAGAAATTAAGTGGGGTTGGGAGGGTGGGTGGGGAGGCTGGAGGAAAACCAACAACAGCAAAAAACATACCTGAATCTCCGGCGGGGGACGAAGGCGGCCTCCAGCCGTGTGGAGTCTTGGAGCAAGGATGGCCCCGCTTCGAGCCTCCTCATTGGATGAGGTGCTGTCACGCCCCTGCCGGGGACAAAGGCATGGAATCCAAGGGATTCCTGGCAGGCTAATGCCCCAGCGAGGGCCAATCAGAATGGTTCTTTCATTTTGATTCTCCCTCGCTGGGTACCTCACTGGGTACTAATAGAAATTAAAATATGAATAGCTGTAATGCATCATACGCAGCGGGTGCAATGAATGAAAACTGCCACAACCCCAGCAGAATCACTTAGCACAAGGCATTTGCAACAGATGTTGTTCTTGTCATGACTGTTGATGAGGAAGGCCTTAGAAAGTGCAGAAGAAAATAGAAGGAATTTTATGTATTGCATGTCCCATGAAAAGTGTATATCACCGCTGTTGCAATCACCTCTGGGGGCCCGGGTACAGGAGATGATGGACATGGCCAGCCACGCAGCTCTTCCCTCCCCTCCGCTTGGGGGGGATGCTGTTAGCCGCTGGCCAGAGGCGCCAACCTGGAGCCCCGGCACGGGCAACTGTGCGGCTCCTCTGTGGCGGCAGGCGCCAATTCCTGTTCTTCTCCAAGGGCACCTCCTCTCCTTTCTTTATCAGGTGGGGAAACACCATGCAGACCCCTTGCAGGGCCCATCACTAGATGACGGACAGCCACAGCAGTCTCATAGGCTCCTCCTCTCCTTTCCTTCTCGGGGGGAAACACCACGTAGACCCCTCGCAGGGCCCAGTACTGGATGCTGGACAGTCCCAGTGGTCTTGCTGGCTCCTCCCCCACGAGTGGCAGCAGCCACGTTCACCATAGGGCACGGGTGTCCGACCTCCTCATAGCCAATGTTATCCCCTGGCCTGCGGTCAAGCAGACCAGGCAGACCAATGCTGGGGGCACCCAGCCGACATGTTGGGGGCACCCAGCTGACATATGCTGACAAGGGGCACCCTGTCAGTCCGGGACCCTATGAGCTCTTCCATGACCTGGGGGCACCCAGGCCAGCACCAAAGACGGCACTGGAGTTGCCCAGCAGGGGTACCGGTGCCTACCTGTAGGGTTGCCCGGCACGGGCACTACAGACATGGGGAGGAACCCATCACGGACCGTGTTGCCCAGCAGGTGCATGGTCCGTGTGGAGGGTACTGCGGCAGCAGACCCTCCACCTGCTACGCAGCGCCAGCATTCTGCTGCTGTAATAACACACACAGACAGGCAGGGCTCGGTAACAGCAACTGACGAGCCGGAACTGGCTCGTCCCTGTTATTATATTGGTCAAATGGTCATCACCATGTGATCATGGCACGAGCCCTGGCAGATACCATGCTCCCAGGAAGAGGTGACACACCACAATATGAACTATGGGTGTTGGCGAAATTTTGAGGAAACATGAAACGCACATTTCAGCCATGGTTATGTCTGGTTTATGGTTATGTTATGTTCTCAAAGAGAATGGAGGAAGGCAGATGCCCTTTCCCAAACCACTGAGTTTTACAGTAATTCACCTTTTAGCGGTATGTTTCCAAGGCGAAGGGAGGAATCAGTAAAAGAAGGTGCATGAACCCTATGTCATTAAGAACTTCATGTCATAGAAAGAAAATATCTTTTCGCCGTTGACTGTTTTGCAGATCCACTGTTGCGTTGTGGCCGTTGTCTTGCGTTATTCCTTGCCGGAGTTCCGTTCCGTGCTGTGGCCAACGTATCTGCTACGTGTTAGTGATTTCCAGCAGGCCATATCACCTGTGATGTTTTCTTTTGAGCATTGTTGTAATACCAGCATGCAATGCAAAGTGTAATGCTGCGTGTCCCAGCGATGCATGGAGTGCCATGCCATAGTTCTGTAATCCGCAGTGTAACTGATGGAAGTTTCAAGGAGGTCCGCTTCCTTTCATTTGATCATTTGATATGATGTCTGCTGCTTACGTTCATGTCCCACTGTTTGCTCACATTTAGTTGTAGGTCGCTTTGTCCAACAGCTGCTTGGACATTTTTATATGCCGTATTCCCAGGCGTCAGGTTGTCTAGTTTTTACAGCATCAAGCACTACCCCAGTTTCATGTTCTCCTAACAAATAGTATGAGGTTTTTTTTTGTTTGTTTATATAATGCTTTTCCAGGAATCTACCAACATGTCACCCTCACAATTACGATGGCCGAAAATGCTGACTTTTTCTTTTTTTTGGACCCACCCGTACCCCACATATTTATGTGGGGGTATAGAATATAATATTAATATGGGGGGGTCTCCCCCCGCATATATGTGTGGTGTAAAGATCCCTTTCCCTTCTCTGTGCTGCCAGGAGCATCTCTTCCTTATGTTTCTGTATATGTTCTTTGTTCCTGCTGATGATGAGTGGTAAAGTGTGCTCATCTGACGTGTGTGGGTGCGCAGTGTCAGGGGTGTAGGGAATGTGGTTACGTGCCTGTCTGTTGTAGTGTGTTTGTCATGACCATGTCCCGGTCTTGTTACCTTTGTATGAATGTGTGTGTGCAGAAAGCTTAGTGTGCTGTTTACCTGACAGAGTGGGTATGCTGAGTGATGGGTGGAGGAAGTCTGGTTACGCGCCTGTCCATTGTGGTCTGTTTGTCATGATACACCACCACCTGCTGTGGTAGTGTCCGTTTGATGTAAAACAGAGTTGAACGGGTGTGTGTATATGTCAACTGCAGGTACCGTCCGAATGGTTGTGGGGTCATCTATCCCTGGGTCAGGTGACTGTTGTGTGTTCTGGAAAATGTAGACCGTGGCCAGGGTGGTGGTGTATCATGGCAAACATACCACAACAGACAGGCACGTAACCAAACTCCCTACACCCCTTAAACATAAGCATTCTCTCATACTGTTCCCTTCTCTGTGCTGCCAGGAGCATCTCTTCCTTATGTTTCTTTATATCTTCTTTGTTCCTGCTGGTAGAGTGTGGTCATCTGACATGTATGGGCGCGCAGTGTAAGGGGTATAGTCTCTGGCATGAAGACCCAATTCATACTTTCTAGTCTCAGGATCCCTTTGCAACTGTCATCAGAGCTCTTCATACTTGTACACACCACAATCTACAAATGTGATTCTCTAAAAGAATGGGGTTACTTATGGATGTCAGTAATTCAGTTACAAACCCTATCAGCCACAGGCCCACCCGGGTAGAAATGGCTAACATCCCGTATTAAAGCACAAACTGTTTGATTAAAGTGTGTGAATCTGTTTAGCAGACCTAACTTTAATGCAGAATCCATTCAGTGGAATTGCTCAAATTCGAAAAATCCTGGGAGGTTTGACTTAGAAGATGGAAATCTGTCACAACTGGAAACTGTCTACATTTCTTCTATATTTCATATTCATGCAAAATGAAATATTATGCACAGTGTTGTATAAAGAAATGGACAATGTAGTATTCAGTCCACAAATATATCGCAGGAATGAAAGGATATATCAAAATGCTGGCGCGCAGCTTCCTAGATGTAGTTTCAGAAGCCGCTTTCATCTTCCTGATATGAAACGCTTTAGAGTGTATTGTAGCAACGCATATTTACAGAAAGAACACCATTTCATGATCAGTGAAGCTGTACATGCTTTTTGAAGAGATAGAAATGCAATGTTTCATCTGACATTCAACCTGCATCCACAGCGGCCTGTGGAGCCTGTCAATATTGACCGACAGATGCTGTTCCTTCTTAAGACAGGTCATTGCAAAAATAGCTCTGAGAGTGTTATTGCGGATGATATTAATGTTTAAGGTGCGCAAAGGGTGAGGTTAATCTTGACTTTCAAAGACAGCCTGTTTCCTGCAACATTAATAATGTAGCTTCCAAGAGAACATTCAAATTCAAAGCTCAGGAAATATTGGAAGTATGTTCAAGCAGCTATGCGACATGCAGAACAGGGATATTGAAACAACTGTGCAAAGGCAGAATGGCAAGGAGGAGCACATGATTTAAATAACAGGACATGATATACATGATATGTTATATTATGCTATGAGAGGACTTGTTAAGCGCTCTGGCACCGCTGTGGGAAGGGTTCCCTGCACTGAAAGGAGCGAGTTCATAGTAAGCTCCTCCTTCACTATAAAAAAAAATAGCTACTGAGGGAAGAGACAGCCACCGAGTGAAGAATGGACATCTACTGGGGGAAGAGGCAGCTACTGAGAGAAGAGATAGCCACTGAGGAAAGAGGCAGCTACTGTGGGAAGAGATAGCTACTGAGAGAAGAGACAGCCAATGAGGGAAGAGACATCTACTGGGGGAAGAGACAGCTACTGGGGGAAGAGACAGCTACTGGGGGAAGAGACAGCCACTGAGGGAAGAGACAGCTACTGAGGGAAGAGACAGCCACCGAGTAAATGGGCATCTACTGGGAGAAGAGACAGCTACAGGGAGAAGAGACAGCCACTAAGAGAAGAGACAGCCACTGCTGGAAGAGACAGCCATTGAGGGAAGAGGCAGCTACTTGGGGAAGAGACAGCCGTTGAGGGAAGAAGCAGCTACTGAGGGAAGAGACAGCCACCGAGGGAAGAATGGACATCTACTGGGGGAAGAGGCAGCTACTGAGAGAAGAGACAGCCAATGAGGGAAGAGACATCTACTGGGGGAAGAGACAGCTACTGGGGGAAGAGACAGCTACTGGGAGAAGAGACAGCCACTGAGGGAAGAGACAGCTACTGAGGGAAGAGACAGCCACCGAGTAAATGGGCATCTACTGGGAGAAGAGACAGCTACAGGGAGAAGAGACAGCCACTGAGAGAAGAGACAGCCACTGCTGGAAGAGACAGCCATTGAGGGAAGAGGCAGCTACTTGGGGAAGAGACAGCCGTTGAGGGAAGAAGCAGCTACTGAGGGAAGAGACAGCCACCAAGGGAAGAGACAGCTACTGGGGGAAGAGACAGCCACTGAGAGAAGAGACAGCCACAGGGGGAAGAGACATTCACTGAGGGAATAGACAGCTACTGGGGGAAGAAATTGGCTTTCAGAGGTCTGCTGACTTGCAGATGATCGTGTTCAGTCCTGAGAAGCCGTAGAAGGGCATTCCAATGCACAAACAGAGAAGAAACACTCCACTCGTTTCCTCCACCTGATTTTTGGAACCACGAGCTGGAGAGAGCAGCTAGAGTGTAAAGCAAGAGAAGAAATGTGCTTGTGAATTTCTGCTGCGCCATGGCTATGTGCCATGTCAAGCTCCTTAGACCACGCAAAGCTCTTTCACCTTCACTCTTTTCTCCAATGGAATCCAGAGGAGAGAGTGCAAGCTAGGAGGTATTTGTTTGTGGTGGTGGGCTCTTAGTAGGGGAGCTGCCCCATTCTGTAATCGCTCCAATCTGTAATCAGATGCACGGCACCATAGACACATCCCAGATTGAGCCCAGGATGGATAGTACTCAGGAGATGTAACCTAGCCCCTATTTGGAAAACTAAAAAATAGAAATATTATTTTCAAGATTGTATAGTGAGAAAGCTCTTCTTGACAAGTGAGCCAATCTGGTGCTTAGCATTCATAGGGACCCCCAAGTTCCTGACAATGGAAGAAGGTTGTGGGCCTTTGCCTAGTTGATGAGGCCATAGTTACCATACAGAGCCTCCACCCAAGTATAAAACACCATGATTTTTAGTCTTGTTCTCGTTCATTTTCAGACAATTGTCTTACATTAAACTGTATACAGCGATGAGACCGTCTCTGAGACCGTCTCGGAAAAGAATGTCTCTGCCTGGTCGGTCTGCTTCGTCTGGGTATCTTCAGCTCAGATATATACTAAAATGGCACAACCTTCCATCAATTTTAAAAGACGGATGATACATATGTCGAAAAGCAGACAGGGCAAAACCAATCCCGTTGACATACTCACACCATAAAGGACTTCATCCAGTTACACACATCCAGCGTGCATCTTATCTCTCTAGCCTGGCTAGAAGCAAGTTGTGGAACACCGTGTCAAAGGACACAGGCAGCCCTAGGGGCAGCGATACACTTGTGCTACCTTGATCTGCCAGCAGCCTCAGGTCATGCTGGAGGGCCATGACTGCGGGTTTGTCCTGTGCTTTGGCATGAAGCGGGTTTGTTAAACCTCTAGAATGTTTTTTGCTTCTATATAAGACTTACGTTGATTGACTACCACCTTCTCAACCAGATTATACAAATGGCTGATGCCATGAAATATGAAGGCATACTCTAGGTCCCAGAATGTCTAAGATTTGCTCAAGAGAGGCTTCGCAAGTAGAGTTGTGACAGCAACTGACAATCCCAATGGGCGCTTTAATTGTTCATTGTCATATTTATTTATTTAACAACAAGATGGGAAAGCTGCGGCCCAATCTTAAAGGGAAAAACGTAAGGCCTGGTTGATACACGTGCTTTCTCTGTATATTCCCCTCCTGAAACCTCTCTTTAGCATGCTCTTTCTCTTCATTCTTCTTCAGCCACGTGTCCCTAGTCATTTTCACTGTCACAGAGAATTGGGGACAGTATGCACCAGGATACCAGTTACCTGCTTTTCGCACAACAAAACTAGAGCAATGGTATTGCTGGAATTGGTCTTCCACTTTTAGAATGGCACAGGGTACCCACTGAAGCTCTCGGGGTACCAAAGGCCATTTCAGATGCTCTGCTCCAGGACGTCCTCTGTCTGAGCATGAATTTCAAAGAGCAGGGAGGTGTTACCTGTCCACTGCAGTCAGTGATTTATCCCTTCAATCATCCATCTCTGTTGGACCTTCGAATCAAGGGGCACTTGCGTTTGTTCGTATGCATTTAACCCAAAAGGGAGTGAACATTTGAGCACCTTCCTTTCCTGTCACTATCTGGCCAGCATCCCTTGGCCCTCGTCCTGCTCCCACCTGTGAGGCTAAGAACCTTGGGGTCATCTTCGACTCCACAGTCTCCATCTCTCCTCACATCTCTGACGTCTCTAAGAAGCCAAACTACCAACTGCACCTCCTCAGAGGTATTCCTCCTTTCCTCACCTCCCCCAGAAGCTCACTGTCCCCAGAGATCTGGTTCTCTCTAGGCTGGACTACTGCAACAAACTCTTTTTAAATCTGCCTGCCTCTACTCCCCACCCTCTACAGCTCATCCAGAACAGGATTGCAAGACCTGTCCTTGGCCTCAAGCCCAGGGATTGTATCTCTCCAGCCCTGAAATCTCTCCATTGGCCCCCAGTAGCTGCAAGGATCAAGTTCAAGATCCTCTGCATTGTCCACAAGGCCTTCTGGGACCTGGGACCGCAATACTTCCAACTCTCTCTTTGAAAATATCTTCCTACTTGAGCTCTTTGCTCCTCCACCTCCAACTCCCTCAGGGTCAGTCGCTTCTCCAAGCAATGAGTTGGGGGTAGATCTCTTTCTTCGGCTGGCGCCTTGCTCTGGAACAGCCTTGCTCTGGAACAGCCTCCCTGCCTCTCTGAAACTTGAGCAGATCCATATTCTGTTCCGGAAGCACTTCAAGACCTTCCTCTTTGCTTCTGCCTTCTCGCTTCCTCTCCCCTGCTGATCTCCTGTCTGTCACTGGTCTGGTCACCTGACTACCCTCAGAATTCGGCACAGGTCCCTGCCCGCCCAGTTTCTCTGCCGCAATGCCTCCTGGCAAACCTTGCACTTGGGTCTGTATCTGCAACCCTGCAGTCCCCTTACCTGCACTTATTGGACATCTGCTGCCTGCACTTTAACCCTCGCACTTGTCACCTGCTGAATGCACTACTTGTTGTTTTGATCTCTTGTATGGCACCCTCCCATCCTTCCCTTCCCCCGGCACTTTTCCCCATCACCTCTTTCCTGCACTTGCGCAATCTCAATGTCACTAGGTCTAGTAAGATCGTTGTCTTTTTCCTTCCTCTGTTTCCCCTCTCTTGCCTCGTTGCACCTTGAAACACTTCGGCATAGACGCATTATAAATTCCATATCATATCATATCATATCACTGGCACCTACCTTCTCATCTTCTTTGCAATGTAATGCAGAGAAAGGTCAAATTACCGTTTTGTGCATTTAAAAAAAGTATACAGTAGCTTTTTGATGTTCTAGAATACATCAAATATTTCAATCTTCAAAATGAGGATGGAAATAGTTAAAATAAAGTGGTGTTCACAGGACGGATATGTAGTAGGGGATGGCATATGTATTCTGAGCTTGAGACAGGGGTAGGTGGGCGAAGCAACAGGACGCAAGTCTGTCTTATTTACTCTTACCATCCTTGGCCCACCTTTTACCTGCCTCTCTTGAACCTTGCTGGTCAGACCTCACAGGAATTATGCCATGGTGGGTAAGTACAGGAAGGAAAAGACGTGCTATGGTTGGGTAATGAACAGGATAGGGTTCCCAACGTCCCTGAATGCAATAGAACACAATGTAAAGGTTTATAAATGTATACAAGTTGGCTCTCAATCAACATACAGACTATGATGACTCTATATAACCTAAACCTACCTAAATACATAAAGTGCACACTTTAAAATAAAGGAAGTTCTCAAAAGGTTGCCCTCTGCATTTTGTCCTTCGCCAGGCTGGCCAGGACTGCTTGTTGTCCAGCTGTCCCTTTCAAAATTACTCCTGTTGGTGGATCGGGTGATGGTAGATCTGCCCTGTCCTTGTGGGCAGGCTAACAGTGCAGGAAGGGGTGCAGGATTGGATGTGCAGGTTCTCGCATTCATTTGCCTGGATGGTTGATGGTAGGGTGTACTTAGTACCTGGGTTGTGAATGCCATTTAGCGACCCAGGAAAAGGAGGAACAGTGATGAGCAGGCCCAAAGCGTATTCATCCTGGGGCATCATATATGAGGAAAGGCCTGGTAAAATACAGGAGATTAGAGAGTGAGCGGTGCACAAATGCTGAACGCAGGCCTGTGGCAGTGAAGTCATGAACTGATCCTGCAGGTCCTGGGAGCACCGCACTGGTGAAGTGGCAGGTCAGCCAGGTGTTTTGATTGTGCCATCAGAGGCCCATGATGAGGGGCTATCAAAGGTGGAGTGGTGAGCCATGCAGAATAGCCCTTCGGGTAGGACCGTCAGCTGACAGAACAGTGCTCCACTCCCACTCTATTATGATGTTGACATTGTTTCTTTTTTAAACTTAGAACTATTCGTATTATTATTATTATTATTATTATTATTGTTATTATTATTATTATTAATGTGTTGTGTTTATTGAGCACAGACCTAGCTTCGAGAAGCAATGGAGAGCTTTACAACAATACAGATGCATAATGCAGCATTTTTCACAGGTGACAACATAATCGATGTTCAGCTGGGGTGGGATACAGAGGGACACAGAGGAGGGGTGTACCGGGTGGTGGGGACGATAGGGGCAGGCGCCGTCTAGCAAGTCAGGTGACACGAGGGGCGATGTGTACACCTAGGTGTTGAGGAGGAGAGATTCCTTGAAGAGATGGGTCTTGAGTTCTTTTCTGAATTGTAGGAGCGTGGGGGCGAGTCTGGTGCTGATGGGGAGGGAGTTCCATAGTCTTGGAGCATTTGCAGAGAAGGCTTGTTTTCTGGTTCTTTCCTTTTTGCAGCAGCGGGTTTCAAGTCTGCACGTGTCCTGGTTTCTGGTGGTGCACTGTCCTCCGGAGATGCTGAACTAGCCTCCAATAACGCACATAGGACAGTCAACCACGTACTTACCAGGGGAACCTGGGTCTTGCCCTAACAGTAAACAACGTCTCATATTTATACATTACAAGAATGATCTTATATACAGAAATGCAATTCCACCAACTATAATCCTACTAGCTAGGGTTCTGATTAAGCCTATACTTCCTTACTGTTCTAAATCTCTGCTGGTGCCAACTCTATTTAGATAAGTTCTCCCTGTCCTTGTGATTGATCTCACTTTGGCAAAACACTTTGGTTTATGTGGGAAGCCTTGGCTGAGTGTCCTTCATCAAGCAGGTGTTTTTGTTTCCTTTGTTTCCTCTTCACGTGGACAATATGTCTTTCACTGACACATTGCTATCTTCTCTGACATCATGTAACCAAGGAGCAACTAAGACTAGAGTGGGCTCTTCACCCTCTGTCAACTTAAACAGTGAGACACTAGTAACTGCATCGGAAGTTATTCTGTGGGTTAAAACTGATTCTAGCATTGTGAGCTTTGGCTATTGATGGAAGTTGCTACCAACTGGAGCCTTTCTTTAATGAATGTATTCACTTGTTTTAGCAGGTCATTTTCATCTGGGTAATCGAGGGCAGTTTTAGCCTGCTGATTTTGCACTCTTGCGAGATGGTCACCATCTCACGTGAAATGAATGGGGCTCTACAATTCACAACTAGTTCTCTGAGAGAGCCTTTGATTCTGATAATGCCTCTCATTACATCGTAGTTGTCATATCTCCTACCTTCTGTCCTACTTCCATGTAAAAGTCCTTAGTAAGGCGGTGTGAACATCACTGATTCTGAACATGTGAACTGAATCCGGTCCTGGCGCCTGGTTTTGGAAGATTCTCAAGTGCCCAGGAGGTTCAGCAACAGGCCAAAACCTTGCCAGAACACAGGTATGAGTTCTGTGTTTTCTCTGGTTAGTGAGCCAATCGGGACCACTGAACCTAGGCTCTCTAGTGAGGTTTGGTGCTCTCACTTTCTGGTTCGCATGGAGCTGTGAGCAGCTGTAAGAGGCATGAACAGGGCTGATCAACACTAGGAGGGAGCACCTGAGAGCATTTTGTATGTGTCTTCTTTATTGCTTGTATTGCGAAGTTCATTAAAACCTGATTCCTCTGAGAGATGACCTTTGTTGAACAGTGTGTGATTCTTTTTTTAACCCATTAACTTACCTCTCCCTCTTTTCATCCGAAAAGTAAAACAAGAAAGAAATTAACACGTGGTCCAAAATGTTTAAGACACCCTTTGTGATTATTATCAAACCCTTTCACGTAATCTTCATTAAAAAAAAAACTTTTGCTAGAAATCAATGTAGAATCCACTGTGTTGCACCCCATTTGTATTTTTGTTTTGGTCAAATCTTTCCACTTTCACCTTCTTCTTTCCACTGAAATAATGAACAAACCCTATGTAGACTGCCTTGTGCAAATGTTTCCGTTATCCCTTTTAACAGGTAACTTTTAATAAAGGAAAATAAACTCCTTGATCTCTTTTGCAATATGTCATCTGCTGATGAGGTTGAAGCTGTTAGAGTCCATGTGGACACAGATGCACCTCCTTTTGAGAATGAGGCTGACTTCTCTTCCAGGGACATAGATGTTGAATCCTTGGCAGATGATAGAGGTGGAGAGCCACCCAGTGATGGGCAGAAACAGTGAGAGGAGGAGGTTGAAAGGGTGGCACATAAAAGTATCATGTACTACTTGGAGGCGTCCATAAAATGCACAGATTGTTGTTTATAATGTAGAATGTTTATTACAAAGTTGCTACATTATTCAAACATTACATAAATACAATTTTGTTCTAAACAATGAATTGCCTAACATCATTTGCTTCAATATATTTACATCACCAACTATAGGATTTGCCCTTGTATCCTTTCATTTCGTCCACAAATCGAATAATCCCACAATCAATGAAGTTTGATGGCCAGCTAGCATATAATTCTGTAGTTTTTCCGTGCAAACCTCTTTTATATAATTACAAAACGAGTAAAATATTTCAATCGTAGACCCAACAATTTTTGACAACATACAACTTCATGTTTTAAAGATTCCTCATATTCTGCTTCACAATAACAATATGTCATGTTCACATTGAGGCTCCCAGATCTTATGCTCAAAATGGATATAAATTTAGCCAAAATCTTAAATATTTGTGTCTGATTCGACATTGACTCAAGAAATTTGCTTTAACAAAAAACAATGTTACCTGCTCTCCGATACAACTTGCAAAAAGTGTGTAGGACTTTACCATACTTGTAATCCTCCCCCAGTCTTTGAGCCACTTTTTGCGTAGTCCACCAACTTGTTTAGACTGTGCTAGACACCTATTGGTGTCTGATCAAATTGCATGATTTCATCAGCAAAAGCCAACCACTGAATCCTTTACTTCCCTAAACAGAGAAGAAATGCTCTATCTCCCGCTAGGGACTCTCCCAAATCAGTCACGTAAAGATTAAAGAAACAAGGTGCCAATATGCATTGCTGTTGCAGACCCTTATCAGTGTCTATTTCCCCCGATAAATACCATTTGTCGTCAATCTTTTAGTCCACAGAGTTGAACAGTTTATTGTATCATAGGCCTCTGCCAGATCAAGGTTGGCATAATAGATTTTTAAAGTGGAATCATTCGTTTTGGCTTGGAGTTGAGCCATTAATAAGCCATTTAGAGAAGTCCCTGTCCAGACCTAAACCCTGTGTGGTTTTTGGAATGACGGTTTCTTTCTAATGCCCAGTTCTGGAAGCTTTTTAAAAAATAAGGACAAACAGATCTAGAGGCTAATATCTATAAGAGCAATAGATCTGCAATTGCTTTGTCCGTCCTGTTTGCCCTTTTTATTAATAGGTACGATATGGGCCTTATGCCATGATTCCGGTATGGTGAATGAGCAATTTATTTTGTTGAATAGGACCTCCATAGTTGGTCCCACTATTCCAATGGGTCGAAGCGGCTTCGCAGACCTTCTAGGACGATCAGATGCTGAGGGGTCTCGCAGGACGACAGCGGTTCAGGGGGCCAAACCCTCAGCGGGTCACCAGCAGTTCCTCGACTCAGCTTCTTGTTGCAGGATACTTGGCTCCTTATCCCTCGTTCGGTATGAACTCAGGAGATCGACATGGTAGTGGTGTTTTCAGCCTCCTCTTATCCAAAGTTCCCTTCGTGCCAAAACAGAGAGGACCCAATGGGAGATCTGCTCACAAACACTCACACCATATGTGGACCTATCATGGACCACGGTGGTCCCAGGCATTCAGGACACTAGAGACTCTCTGGCACCCGAGATGTGTATTGGGAACAGACATCCCAGCCCACATCCTGGAGGCATAGACACAAGGCATGCAGAAGCCCGCAAAAGCTTTGGGTTTCGCGGGAAAGTGCATGACCAAATAAGGACTGATCCGGGTTGGCTCAACCTGGGGAAGGTGAAGGGGCAAGATGGCCAAAGGACAGGACTATGAACCTTGTGGCATGGCCATTTTGGAGCCAGGCCACTCATTTGTGCCAAACGCGGTAAGCGCGGATAACATGGCGAAAAAGGGTTCAAAACACAAGAGAAACGATAGCTGCCACCAGTCCTGTCCGTGACACACTTGCACAGTTCATAATAAGTCCAGCGAGAGTTTCTAGGGCCTTTGGAATGACTAGAGACCCAAGAGCGCGGTAAAGTAAGTTACAGTGCACTCTTGTTTCATGTTGCTCAAAAGCTGCAACATGAGGAAAGGACTAAGGGAAACGAAGTCTCCCAGTACTGACTGTCTTAAGGGCATGTCAGTTTCCCCATAAAAATTGAGCGAAAGCCCAGAGGAGTGCGGTGGAAGGCTGTGCTTCTCTAGCAAAGTCTAGATCAGGGTGTAAAACAGCAGCAAAAAGTTTGGGGGTTGACACATGGAGGGAAAATTACATACAATCATGAAATCTTTCCTAACACTTGACATCACCATCCTCTGGCTCCATTGCGTCATCACCTGTAACGTGAACAAAAGAAACATGAGCACACATGTCAGCAGCACATAACCCACAAACACATAGACATCACATCGACAGCCAACACATGAAGCAGACATGTCACACAAACTCAAATTCTGGCATGCATCCAGTGGCATTGATATGCAATGGCATCCCGAAAGCAGTAATGGATGCATGTAAATTGCGAAGCCTACTCATGTACTGAATGTAGTATATCACCTCCATCACACACCACCTCTGGCAGGCACATTTCACAGGCAGAAATGACAGATGGCAACAAAGAGATGACATGTAGCATAAGCATGTTTGAACAGCCAAATGGCCAAAGCTACAAGTGAATCAAAACACACCATGACACACGTAATATGCATGTGCACATGCATCACTAAATCATCATCACCAATAGATACATCCATCTGCAGCTTGGCCCGTACTGGGCGTCATGGACCCTGAAGACATAGTGAATGTCCCGAGCAAAGCGGTGGCCTACAACGAGGTATGAGGGACCATAACGCCCAGTACGGTCCGAGCTGCCGGTCCATGAAGCCTCCAGAACCCCCTTCATGGCTTGATTCAGCACTTTGTGCATTGAATGTGCCAAAAAACATTATTCAGTGTGTCAAATCACCACGGCCAGGCTCCACCACATTTGCTAAGTGGGCCTGGGCGTACGCGTACTGCACGACAGTGCACCTTCAGGATTGTGCCTGTTGAACATAATGGGCGCAATGCTGAAGTCTCAGCAGCATTTACATAAAATAACGACATATTAGTTATTCAACAAAAATGCTGCTGAGAACACGTGTAAATCAACACTTCCACACACACCTAAGTAAGTAGCTGCAATGTTGCACTACACAACGTTGAAGTTGCTTGTATATGTATATGTGAAAGTTTTGAAATACACCCGTGTTCATATACACCTGTATGGTGTATATGAACATCATCCTATACAGCAAAGCAAGAAGCTTCAACGTTGCTTGCTTTGATGTATGTGAAAGTGTACACATACACACGTGCAGGCAGCTCCACAGTAATTACAACCCGATTGGCAGGCTATAATCAATCTGCGGCCTATGCCAGTTAGTATATCCGGCAGACTGACCTATCAACTTTGCTATACACCTGCTAGGGTGTTCCAATACAGAGTACATGTGTCACAGGATGCACCTGTGCTAGTGTGTTTCATAACAGTGAAGGGATGGAAATCTGAACATACATGCCAAGTCACTTTGACATTGCAGCAGTGAGTAGGCATTTAGAACGGTGTTACATGGCTCAGAAGTCGGTGGGTGCCATGCAAAACATGTGTACGTTACCAACAATCTACATCAACAAGTACGTTTTGATGTCAATCACTTAACATAATGGTAGTGTAAGGGCAAGTTCAGGCATCATGTGCAACGTGCATGCACTGGGTTGCATGGCTACAGGTAACCCCCCAACCCCCTCAGTGAAAATGTAGGGAGGCATTGCATGGCAATGAAAGGTTGACCACAGAACTTTGCATTGGCAGACAGTGTTGGCTAGCGTCAATTGCATAATCTCAGTCAATTTACACCACAGCAGATGAGAATGGGACAGTAAGCAGGACACATGATGAACACTCAGTAGTACACTCATTCATGCAGAAGGCACAACACCAGTTGAACAGAGGCAGGGGGCCTGCAACAGGGGAGGCCTGTGTTCCACACAGACAAAGACATCCGAAACATGTGTGTGATGCAGGACTGAGCCAGAGTGAGCATGGAATGGATGACCAAATGCCATGATACGTATTTAATCCTGGACACGTACTACAATGATCATCCTGCCATGAACACATAGGGGCATGCATGGAATGCACATGGAGAATGAATGGGTACTCATGTCCCCGGGGAGCATCTGCCATCTGCACAGTCTGAGTGAAACACCCTACATCAAGGACAAAGGATGTACCCCACAGAATGTGACTAGCAGGTTCGCTGGGGCAAGTGTGCATGTACAAAGGAGCGTGGAACAAGCCATTGCAGTAGTCCAACATGTTACCTACCAGTGCCATGGTGAAATTGAGGTGCAGGGGGGCGGAGGGGCAAGGAAGCATGCCTGTGTGGAGTAACCGCATGCAAGCTGAACACACATGCACGTCAGTCATGCGATGACATAGTCCAAGTGCTGAGTGGAAAGACACCACAGGCTACATGCAGACAGGTCAGTGAGCTGGAACATGGACCGGAGGGGCAGCTGGGTGACTAGCATGTGAGTAGGGTGCATGTGTGGTGATGAGGACAGTCCCCATCTGCTTCACATGTCCAGCATGCATCACAACAGGCACGCATTAATGAAGCATTGCATGACTCGCACATAACAACAATGTACAAATAGCATGTAGGGGCAGTCAAGCACAACACATCACACAAGCAAACCACACATGGGCTGGACAAACACGCAACAACACTCACCCGACAGGGCATCATAATCCTGCATCTCTCCCACTCCTTGGACCAATTCTGCCGGAATGAACTCCGCAGCGATCACCTCATGCCTAGTGAGCTCTTCCTCCTCAGGTGCTGGCCCACTGCCAGTCACCTGAGTCATGGCATAATTGGAGGCACGCTTTTGCTTAGCACAGCGTCAGAGGTCATCCCAATGCTTTTTTGAAGTCCTGAGCTGTGCGCACCTCATATCCGAATGCACTAACACCATCCGCAACATGCTTCCAGTGTTTCCAATGCTGGGCAGGAGTAATATGGCAATTTGGGCCCACTAGCATATTGCGTTCGTGTTCCGACACGTAGCCCACAAGGAAGTCCAGGTCCTGTTTGCCGGAAGGCTTCTTCCTCGATGTGCCGGAGGCCGGAGCCGTGTCTGGGGTCCCAGCTGCTTGCACAGGAGCAACCTTCCTCCGCTTGGGCATTGGTCTGAACCCAGAATGGCGAATGCCGCCCTGATCATTAGGGGCAGTGGCGCTGGTTGACTGGACAAAGGGTGTGGCAGGTGGAAGTAGGATGGGAGCCCTGACTTGCATCAGTGGCTGCTGGGTGCTCTTGACAGGATCCAGCGCAGCATCAGCCACTGTTCCAAGGTCTGTGACCAAGACTGTCCTGGCTGGCAGGCTCACAGCCGGGGTGGTGTTGGCTGCATCTGCCCATGCAGCTGCCAACATGCGGCTGCTCGTGCAGCAGATGACAACACTGCCCCAGGGACATGTGCCTCAGTCAGAGCATCCCTGCGTGCACATTGCTTGTGCCTCCTGACCACCTGGAATTCAGCCTGGGAGTCCTCAGGTGCCAACGCATCATGTGCTGGCAGACCTTGAACCTGGGCGGTGGCCGCCACAGCTGCACCTGCAGCTACCTCTACGGTTGGGCCCGTGGCAGTAGATGAACCTGACTGCTGAGTCACATAGGCGCCAGTGTCAGATGCAAGAGCTGCATCTCCCGGAGCCGCAGGGGGTGGTGGCATGACTGCACCAACACGTGGCAGAACATCCTGCCGAAGTGGCGCACCCCTGCCTCTTCCCCCTCTGCAGCCACCCTGGCCACCCTGGACCCCCCCTACTCCCTGGTCACCCCCGCCACGTCCCTGACCACACCCACCATGTGGAGGATGCCCAACTGAGGCGCCCCTCACCTTTCATGGCCTCCCAACCATGGCACGGATGTACTAGTGCCAATGGGAGGTGTAGACGACAATTGTCCTGGGCAATTGGGGTGAAGGGTGCAGGGTACGGGATGTAAATAGCACCCCTGTGCTCCTGCAAGGCTGTATGTGACTCCTATGAGAAAATGACAGGTCACGCAATGCTCAGGCACCCCAATGCTGCAATAAAACCATGTATGCAACCCCCGGTAGCCCACATGTGTGGAATTAACCTCCCGCAGTACGCAGTGGCACCCAGCGATACAAAAACACGTACGCGTGGGACACACAGGCTACTATGACCTTGAAAACAGGTAAGCGATACACAAGGGGACCAACAGTGGGAAAAATACCGTGCGTGACTCACCGTCTGACTAGCGTGGGAAAAAAAAACACGCATAGGCAAGACCCCCGCCAAAAGAAGAGGTACGTCCTACGCGCTAAGGCCCTTTCCTCGGATTACACGCTGACGTGCTGTTTTTTCACATGCTAAATCATTCTGCATCAAGCTGGCCACGCAACAACACATGGAAGACCACGCTCCTGCCTAGAAGGCCATTTTCCTGCCCCCCAGGGCCCCGAGCAGCCTCCCAAGAGCCATCTGCTTCTGCCTGCCTGCTGCCATCGTGATCTGCTACTTGGTGCCTGCACATCAGCCATCGCCAGGGGTCCAGTTGCTGTGACCACCCCTGCTGGGACTGAAGACTCGCGACTGGTGTTTCATCGCTCCACAGACCACCATCAGGAACCAGTTGCCCACCCACACCTGCCTCGGGGCTTGCCATTTCGAGCCAAACTCCATCTTGGACCAGTGGCGACCCCCCGGCAGAGAGGCAGAGGGATGCCAGCTTCACTGCAGGAGAAGTTGGCATCCTGGTGGAGCAAGTCCTGGTGCATTATAATGCCCTCTTCGGACAAGCATGCGCCGACAAAGATGGACGGGAGAGGATCTGGTTGGACATCATGGGTGCCATCAACGCGGAGGGGGTGGCAACCCGTGACCTGAAACACGTCCATAAGCGCTAGGAGGACTTCAGGTCCAGGACCCTCAGGAAGGCCGGCGCCTCTTGGACACAGCGGATGCAGTGGGGTGCCGGGTCCTTCTTACCACCAACCAGATGAGGGTCCTGGAACGCATTCGCCCAGCGCTTCACCTCCAGGTCCTCGAGAGGCAGGCCAGTCTGGAGTCAAGTGGTAAGTGTCCATGCGTACTTATTGGCCGCAGTGCCTGTTGAGGTGTGCCAGGAGTGTGCAGCTTGGACCTATGTCTGACATGGCCCATGTATGTATGTGTATGTTCAGGGACATGACCATGCTGCATGTGAGTCCAGTCATGTGTGATGCACATCAATGGTGTATGTGTTCCAATTCATGATGCACAACTGCATGTGGAGATGCACACATGTTTGCATTTCTGTGTATGTACTATGCCAAGGTTGGGGTTTGACACATGGATGCTGGTCCCACCTTTATGTAAGTGCACGGTGTACATGTGCGTGCATGTGTTTGACATGTGTGTGACTGTGAGACGCCAAGGATGCATTTGACCTGGACATGTGGGTACCTGATTGGCAGATGTGACTTAGTTGCCGATGATTGCACTGTGACAGGCGGTGAAGTTGTACAGATGCATGTCTGTCTGGTGGCGTGTGCGCATGGGATCGTCACTCCCCATGTTGCTTGACGTCATGCCAACCTTTGGTTCTTCATGCAGTTATGTGTGTATGGATGCTGATGCCTGTTGCACGATACCAGTTTATTTGTGCATGATATGAGTATTGGGGAGTGTGATGCCATCTGTGAAGTTTGAAACTGCCACTCATGTGCAACTGTCATGTGTGTATCAGACCATTGCACAGTGCCTTGATGCCTGTGTTCTATCTCTCCCTCTCTGCTGCGTCGACTGATGAAGAGGGTGGAGACGGTGCTCTGGAGGGTGTCCAGACATTTGGTCGACCTAAAACTGGTCGAATGACATTTGGTCGACGCAATTTGGTCGAAAACCAAATGGTCGAATTTTTTTTTTTAATTATATATTTATTTTTCGGGTTTTCGTTTTTTACAAAAATGGGTTTTTAGAAAAAAAAGGGGGTTGGGGGGGACCCCCCCAAAAAAAAAAAAAAAAAAAGGTGAAAATAAAAAATAAAAAAAATTCGACCATTTGGTTTTCGACCAAATTGGTTCGACCATTTGTCTGGTCGTCCAATTTTTTTCGACCAAATGTCTGGTAACCCTCTGGAGCACAGCAGTAGGGATGCCACCGCCAGCCGGAGACGCAAGGCCCAGCTCCCCTCCCAGGTAATCATATCTTCCGGGAGTGAGGAGTCTGGTGCTGCATCCATGGCCGCAGATGCCGAGGGAAGGTCCAAGAGGCAGAGGTTAGAGGTGGACTCCTCGGCAGCAGAAGGGGCAGCTGAGCCCCCACAGGGGCCTATAGAGGAAGACGGCACAGAGTCATCCAGGTTGGTGGGCGGTTTGGTTGAGGAGGAGGCCATGACAGCACCATGCATGGGGCCTGTAAGAGTGGATTCCACTGGTGCTAATGGTGCAGTCCAGTGGCAGGGACATGAGGAAGCACAGGCCGCCGTGGAGGTGCCTGTGTGTAATCCTGTCCCCGATCCCATGACTGCATCATCCGGCACCAGCAGGGATGACTTCATTCCGGACTTGTTTTCAGGGAGGGGATGCGCGAACAGCAACTGGCCTTCATCTCCCTGTGGGCGTGGCAATCCGTGACTGGATTGAGCCTGTCCTAGCTGGTTTGGTTTTGCGCGCACATGGTATTCGAGATGATGTGCAGGGTTCTCGTCAGGACACTGCACAGCATTTCGAATACCTGTTTGGGCGCATTGAACTACTAGGACAGGTTGTCCGCACTGGGTTCCTCCGTATGCTGGATGTTCTTGCGACTCCCTCCTCAAAGGAACTCCCAATGTGCCAGTCGTCCTCCGTGCCGTCTTCCCGCCCAAATATCATCTGGGCCCCCATGTGGAGCTGCACCTGAGCCAGCGGCCAGGCTGGTAGAGAACACATCCCTGCCACAGTCGGGATTCGGAGGTCTAGCAAGGGGTGGCCACCCCATCAACTGGACCCCAGCAAATGGAGGACAAGCAGGGCACTTGCACGAGGGCGCTGGGGGATTGCATCAGCCTGGATGCCGTTGTGGTGCCAGAGGCAGTTGCATTGGAGGCAGCAGCAGGCTCAGCGTGGGAGGCATCATGGCTCGGGGCGATCAACATTCCGGGGGCAGGCATCAGCCAAGGGGCAGGAGGACCCATGACTGGGAGTGTCTTCCGTGTGGCAGCGGTTGGGCCAATAGATAGATGTGGAGTGGCAGAGGGTGGAGAGGGCACGGCTCAGGATGGCCATGGCAAAGAACTCCATGAACTGGGCTTTGAGGCGGGCTGAGTGCATCGAGGCAACATCCTGCAGCCATGGCTGCATCCCTGTGAGACCTCGAGGCCAGGGAACAGGCCAGCCTCCGGAACATCGACATGGAGTTGGATGATGCCGTCGTCTGGAGCATCAGTGAGTGTGCCGTCGGATTAGCCCGCCGCCTTTGTACATAGTTATTTAGGCATAGGTTTCCTTTCTTTTAATCTATGATTTGGAGTCTACAGATTTTGCTCCTCCTTTTTTGTATATAGTTCTGTTTTTGATAGTATTATTTAAAGGTTTCCTTTATTTTTGGGATCATTGACCCTTGTGACTTACATTGTGTATGGTTCCGGGCATGTATATCCTTTCTTTTTGACGTCATCCCATGGAGTAATGGTTTTGTATGGTTTACAATTTTGGATTTATTTCTATGAACTTTGGCGATGGATCAATTTTCAGTTTTCATGTCTTTTGATTTCTCCTTGGATTTTACTTTATTTTTGGTATTGTATTCATAATTTCTTCATTTGCATGTATGGTTTTGATTTTGTAATTTTCTTTTATTTTTAATACATTTGACGAATCTTCATTATTGGTGTGGTCTACTCTCATTGGTTTTGTGCATGTGTCACTGTCCATTGCCTCTGTCATGTGTCACCAAAGTGTGGCTCTGTTGGACATGTCTTTGGGTGCATGTGTGTGCTTTTTTGAATGTCAAGGTGTGGTACTTATAGTGGGGAGTGGTTACAATATATGGTTGTGTGTTTGAACTGGGGTGCTGCGGCGTGGGGTGGGATTTGGGTTGCCATTTCTGACATGGGCCTGAATTCTGATAGCACGTTGGGTGGGGGGACATGTGTCAGGGCCTGCTGGCAGGTTGCCGTCAATGTGGGCGGGGTGGGGGGGACATGAGTCGGGGCCTGCTGGCAGGTTGTCGTCAATGGGGGTGGAGTGGGGGGACATGAGTTGGGGCCTGCTGGCAGGTTACCATCAATGGGGTTGGGGTGGGGGGACATGAGTCGGAGCCTGCAGCTCTTACATCTGACACTGGCGCCCATGTGACCCGGCAGTCAGTTTCATCTACTGCCACAGGCCCAACGGTAGTTGTAGCTGCAGGTACAGCTGTGGCCACCACCACCCAGGCTCAGGGTCGGCCAGCGCATGATGCGTTGGCACCAGAGGACTCCCAGGCTGAATTCCAGGTGGTCAGGAGGCACAAGCAATGTGCGCGCAGGGATGCTCCGACCGAGGCACATGTCCTTCAGCAGTGTTGTCATCTGCTGCCCTGAGCAGCCGGGTGTTGGCAACTGCATGGGCAGATGCAGCCAACACCACCCTGGCTGTAAGTCTGCTAGCCAGGACAGTCTCGGTCACAGACCTTGGCACAGTGGCTGTTGCTCTGCTCGGTCCTGTCAAGAGCACCCAGCAGCCACTGACGCAAGTCAGGGCTTCCGTCCTAGTTACACCTGCCACTCCCTTGGTCCAGTCCACCAGCGCCACTGCCCCTACTGATCAGGGCAGCATTTGCCAGTCAGGGTCTGGACCACTGCATAAGAGAAGAAAGGTTGCTCCTGCGCAAGAGTCTGGAACCCCACACACGGCTCTGGCCTTCGGCACGTTGAGGAAGAAGCCTTTCGGCAAGCAGGAACTGGACTTCCTTGTGGGCTACATGTCGGAACATGAACGCAATATGCTAGTGGGCCCAAATTGCCATACTACGCCTGGCCAGCGTTGGGAACACTGGAAGCATGTTGCGAATAGTGTTAGTGCATTTGGATATGAGGTGCGCACAGCTCAGGTCTGCAAAAAGCATTGGGATGACCTCTGACTCTGTGCTAAGCAAAAGCGTGCCTCCAATGATGCCATGACTTGTGTGACTGGCAGTAGGCCAGCACCTGAGGAGGAAGATCTCCCTCCGCACGAGGTGATTGCTGCAGAGTTCATCCTGGCAGAATTGGTCAAAGGAGTGGGAGAGATGCAGGATAATGTTGCCCCGTCCGGTGAGTGTTGTTGCGTGTTTGTCCAGCCCATGTGTGGTTTGCTTGTGTGATGTGTTGTGCTTTACTGCCATTACATGATATGTGTACATGGTTCTCATGTGCGAGTCATGCAATGCTTCACTAATGCGTGCCTGTTGTGATGCATGCTGGACATGTGAAGCAGACGGGGACTGTCCTCATCACCACACATGCACCCTACTCACATGCTAGTCACCCGGCTGCCCCTCCGGTCCATGTTCCAGCTTACTGACCTGTCTGCATGTAGCCTGTGGTGTCTTTCCGCTTAGCACTCGGACTATGTCATCGCATGACTGACGTGCATGTGTGTTCAGCCTGCATGTGAGTACTTCCTTGCCCCTCTGTCCCCCTTCACCTCAATTTCACCAATGGTAACATGTTGGACTACTGCAATGGCCTGTTCTATGCTCCTGTGTGCATGCACACTTCCCCCTGCGAACCTGCCAGACACATACTGTGGGGTACATCCTTTGTCCTTGATGCAGGGTGTCTCACTCGGACTGTGCAGATGGCAGATGCTCCCCGGGGACATGAGTACCCATTCATTCTCCATGTGCATTCCATGCATGCCCCTATGTGTTCATGGCAGGATGATCATTGTAGTACGTGCCCAGGATTACATACGCATCATGGCATTTGGTCATCCATTCCATGCTCAGTCCTGCATCACGTACATGTTTAGGTTGTCATTGTCTATGTGGGGCACAGGCCTCCCCTTTTGCAGGCCCCCTGACTCTGTTCAACTGGTGTAGTGCCTTCTGCATGAATGGGTGTACTACTGAGGGTTCATCATGCGTCCTGCTTACTGTCCCATTCTCATCTGCTGTGGTGTCAGTTGACTGAGATGATGCAATTGACGCTAGCCAACACTGTCTGCCAATACACAGTTCTGTGGTCAACCTTTCATTGCCATGCAATGCCTCCCTGCATTTTCACTAAGGAGGGGTGTTACCTGTAGCCATGCAACCCAGTGCATGCACATTGCACATGATGGCTGAACTTGCCCTTACACTGCCATCATGTTTAGTGATTTACATCAAAACGTACTTGTTGATGTAGATTGTTGGTAACGTACACATGTTCTGCACTGCACCCTCCCACTTCTGAGCCATGTTACACCGTTCTACATGCCTACTCACTGCTGCAATGTCAAACTGACCTGGCATGTTTGTTCAGATTTTCATCCCTTCACTGTTATGAAATGCACTGGCAGAAGTGCATCCTGTGACACATGTGCTCTGTATAGGAACACCCTAGTGGGTGTATAGCAAAGTTGATAGGTCAATCTGCGAATATACTAACTGGTATAGGCCGCAGATTGATTATATCCTGGCAATCGGGTTGTAATTACTGTGGGGCTGCCTGCACATGTGTATGTGTACACTTTCACATACATCAAAGCAAGCAGCGTTGGAGCTGCTTCCTTTGTTGTATAGGATGCTGTTCATATACACCATACAGGTGTATTTGAACACATTCAAATATACATATGCAAGCAGCTTCAACATTGTGCAATGCAACATTGCAGCTACTTACTTAGGTGTGTGTGGAAGTGTTGATTTACACATGTGTTCTCAGCCGCATTTTGTTGAATAACTAATATGTGGTTATTTTACGTAAATGCTGCTGAGATTTCAGCATTGCGCCCGTTAAGTTCATCAGGCACAATCCTGAAGGTGCACTGTCATGCAGTACGTGCATACCCAGGCCCACTTAGCAAATCTGGTGGAGCCTGGGCGTGGTGATTTGACACACTGAATAATGTCTTTTGGCACATTCAATGCACAAAGTGCTGAATCAGGCCCTGAAGGGTGTTCTGGAGGCTTCATGGACCAGCAGCTCGGACCGTACTGGGCGTTATGGTCCCTCATACCTCGTTGTAGGCCTTCGCTTTGCTCGGGACATTCACTATGTCTTCAGGGCCCATGACGCCCGGTACGGGCCAAGCTGCAGATGGATGTAGCTATGTTGGTGATGATGATTTAGTGATGCATGTGTACATGCATATTACATGTGTCATGGTGTGTTTTGATTCACTTGCAGCTGTGGCCATTTGGATGTTCAGACATGCTTATCGTACGTGCCATCTCTTTGTTGCCATCCGTCTCTCGGGCAGTTATTTCCACGTACTCGTAGGCTGCCTCGGTTTGCCTCAGTTCAATTCTGTACCATAGCTTCTCTCGCTCTCTCTCTCGCTCCTCCTATATTCCATCTATTCCATCCATACCTTTATGTTGACTTTGGCCTTTTACCAAAGCTATTCAACTGTTCTGGCTCTTAACTTGCTGTCAACTGTTTTCGGCAATCTCACATTCACTCTGCCTTTCCAGACTTGTGCTATCTCTGCCTTCCTCCGTTCAGGCTATCAGGGATTGTTTGGGTTTCAGCTCAACCATCCAGTTGTGCCAGCCTCCTTGGTTATTTTCTACTCAAGTTTCAGCTCTACCCATCAGTTGTGGCATCCTGATTGATTGTTGTCTACTCAAATTCCTACCCATTCTGTTGAACCATTGTACAACTGTGCAACCTTGGAAGTTTTTATGTCATTCTGCTTGGACATGTACTTGCCCATATTCTACAACTTCAAGTCATCTACCGGAGACTCTTCCAGGGTGTTTTGTTGCCTAGAGGCTTTTTCCCTGGTTTCGGGGTTTGGATCCTTGGAGTTCTCTGCGATTTGGTATTTTTACTGGTCAAGGTGACCTCTGAGGGGGCTAGACCCTATTTACATGAAAGGAAGAACAAGGAAACCAAGGGGAAGGGGGATCCTGAAGCCAGGTAGACTAGAAGGAAGAAGCTGACGGACCCAGAGACAGTTCTTCTGAAGGTCAAGGTGATGAGGAAATGAGGGAGGGGCTTTTGTTGTCGGACAGTATGCTTGGGCTACAGTGATTGGTCACTGTCTGACATTGTTAATGTGGGGTCCTATGTACATGATGTGTTCTGCTGGGCAATGGATGTTCCTGTGTTGGGTTTACTTTTCAGGTGTCAGGTGATTGGTCTGGTTTGACACACTGGGGTGTTGCCTTTCCCGGTGGCCATTTTCTTTGTCGTTTTTTTTCCCCCCGAAACGCTGCAGTGTTTTGGGACAAAAAAAAGCTTTTAGGGCCCCGGTCATGCAGTTTTTGTGGGCCGGGGTACTAAAAGCTATATGCCTCTCGCGGCGGGGGCATTACCGACTCTGGTAATACCCTGTGGTCTTTGTTAACTATGGGCCCAGGGGCATTACCTGAGTCGGTAATGCCCCCGCCGCTCGGGGCATATTGCTTTATTATGACTATACAAAGTCAGATATATTCCACATGCAATCAACTTGAATTACATATTATGTTGTATCATAAATAAACATATCTATTTCAAACACACAATTGAATTTTCAAAATGTTAACTGTGAGTTATACCGATGAAGAAACAAAAAGCCTAGAATAACAGTTTCAAGTTAGCAATGCTACATGTGAAATTATTAGTACTTTTCCTTCACACAGTCTGGCAAAGCACACCCACAAAAGTGATCATCAAGAATCAGGACAAGAGCTGCACAGATCCTGCAACTCCCTCTCCCTCTGTCTCATTTTGCTGGCTTCCTCTGGCTTTACACAGGCCTTTCTAAAAGCTGTTCATTCTTTCCTCCACTCTTTAATACTTTCTTATTAAACATTCCTATATAAATCTGAAAGCGTGTGTATAATTCAAAACTGACCCTTATAGATCTCGAAGGACTGTATATGCATATCCAACATTGATACAAAGCGTCCCACATTTGCTTGGAAAAAGTGTTTGGTAATGGAATGATGGAATGCTACAGTACTGTACATTAACATTCCCTTTTTCTATCCTTCACGTTAAGCATCTGTCTAAGATCCTAGACCAGCTGCAGAAAAAATACAATGAGAGGACAGTTTGGCAGCTCAATGCAATCCTGTTGCATGAACATGTGATCAATGTCAGGATATGTGTCATCTACCATGCTTGCCAAGCTCTAGGCTGGAAATGGAGGACTTCCAGGTCAGTTACGGTATGGTTACTGTACCATATTCACTAATTCAACCTCCGTGCATGCACACACTCTTTATCACCACATTCTACTTCACCCCACTCCTCCACTTTTCCTCAACATGCAGTTCCTCATGTCACTCATCCCACTATCACTCACCCTATGCTGCCTCACCCCATGCGCGTACTCTAAGTACCCCATTGTACCAACCCCACCATACCTCAAGCAACTATACATTTAGTGACTCTTCCTCACTGTAATCCCTGACTCCACTCTGACTCACCCCACTCACCAAATCTTCCTCACACCATGTTTTCTCACTCTCCTCTTGCTTACCCGAAAAATCCACTCTTGCTGATCCTGCTCTTCCTCAAACCAGTCACCCCATTCTACATTCTACCACATCTCACTCTACCTCGCCCACTCACCCCTGTACCTCACTTCAGTATATCTCACCCCATCCTACCCAACCCACTCTTTCTCACCCCATTCACTCACTCTAACTCGCTTCACTCTTACACACCCCACTTCACTTCAATCCACTCACCTCGGTCTTCCTCATCCTATTGTACCCACTCAATTTCTACTCAATCTTCCACACCCTACTCAGCCACTCTACATCACTGTCCTCTACCTCAATGCATTCTCCAACTTGTTCCCACCTCATACTTACTCACTCCACTCTTCCTCACCCCACTCTACCTGACCAAATCACCATTCTTCCTCGTCCCACTCTTTATCACTCCATTCACTCACCATTCTGAGCACCACTGCTAACCCCACCCACCCCATTCCACTCACCCACTCTACCACACCCCATCATACCTCACCCACTCTACATCACCTCACTCTTCCTCATCAGACGGTTCCTTGGCCCACTCATCCCACTCTATCTCACCCCACACTTCCTGACACCATTACTCACCTCTCTCATGACACACATCCTCATCCCACTCATGCACCTCACCTCACTCTATCTCACCACTCTCACCACACAATACTTCACTCCACTCATCCATTCTACCTCTACCTAATCTACCTGAAACAACTTACCCACACTTCCTCACCCCATTCACCTCACTCTACCTCTCCCCATTCTTCCAAATGCCACTCATCCCTCTCCACAGCACACCAATTTATCTCACCCACCGTTCCCACTCATCTCACCAACTTCTCTACATGCCACTAACCCATTCTTCCTGATGCCACATTTCTTCACTCCACTCTACCTCACCCTGCCATAGCCCAAACCATTGACCCCCTTTAGCACACCCCATTTACCCACTCTCCCTCTTCCTTCTCTGCTTCCCCACCCTATCTCTTCCACACCATACTCACCCAGTCAAACACCCTCCACTCTGCTTCACTGCATTTCCCAACTATTACTCACCCAATGCCTCCTTACTTAACTCTTCCTCACTGAACTCACCCACACACCAGACTTTACCTCACTCACTATGCCTCATCCTACTTACCCACTCTACCTCACCCCGTTGTACCTCATCCGACTCTGCCTTAACACACTCTACCTCCCCTGACACTACCCATCACCCACCACTCACACCCACTCTTCCTCACCTACTACACTCTACATCAACCCACTCAAAAACAATCTTCCTGACCCCAAACTTCCTCAGCCTTTTCACCACTCTGACAACATAATTGACATTCACCAAGGGGATGACCTGAGAAAAAAATGGCTTGATACAAGGATATCAGGTTCTTTTGAGCTTTATTGAAGACTGTGCTGTCAGGGATGTTGGGGTGTTGGGTGAAGGTCTACTAGATCTTGGGGAAAAAAACGAAAACATAAGAACCCCCATGCTGACCCTAGTCCATCCACAGGAAACAAAAATAGTTTCAAAGAGTTTATAACATAGGCTCTGAACAGTTCAAAGTACGTTTTGGCAGTCCTTCCCTACCAGAGTGTTATCAGTCCTTCCATAGCCTACAGTGGGTTTTGGCAGTGTTGGGTTGTAGCACCCAACACACAGTGCTTCAGTGGATCATCCCCTGTCCCTTGGGGGTCTTGGGTTATAGCACCCAACACAGTATGCTTCAATGAATTACCCCCTGTTCCTTGAGTCTTGTGTCATAGTGCCAACACAGTATGCTTTATTGAATCTCTCCCTATTGCTTGGGAATCTTGGGTTATAGCACTCAACACGCTGTGAGTGACTAACTCACTGTTCCTTGGGTGTTTTGGGTTATAGGACATGCAATGCTACAAAATAAAACTCTCTGTTGCTTAGGAGTCTTGAGCTATAATTGAAAACATGGTCTGCTTCAATGACTCACTCCCTGTTCCTTGGGAGGCTTAGGTAATAGCACCCATTATGCTGTGAGTGAATCACTCCATGTTCCCTGGGAGTCTTGGCATATAGCGGCCTATATGATATGCTTCAATGATTCACCCCCTGTTCTTTGGGAGTCTTGAGCTATTGCACCTGACATTCTGTGCTTCTTGCTTGCTAATTTCTTCCCTTGTTTCAGGCAACAGGGGATGTTGTGGTGCATAAAAGGATGAATTTAGAAAACCAACATTGCTCAAAGGAATGATTCATCTGTGATTTTGCTTGCATCCTGCTTTTCAAAATAGAATATGAAAGCTTTTTCCAGAAGCCAGTCTCCCTGTGAAGGTCAGCAGTCAGAACACATTGAGCGCCCCTCTCAACTTGCTTATTAAGTCCCTGGAGACATTGAGGACAGTTTCAATTGGCAGAGTTATCTAATCAAGTTGGGACTGCAAAGTATGTTTTTTGGCCAAAACCAGCCTCATGTGTGTGGAGAGAGGTCTTGTATCAGCATCAGCATCAGCACCATCTTGGACTGTGCCTGCCTGAGCTTGCTAAGGATCATGGGCCCTTGTGCATGTTGTATCTCTGTGGCGCTACGCCAACTGGAAAACCATGTTAGTGTGGAGCACTGCTTTCCAAGCAGGTAGTCTTTGCGAACTTGCAAACATTTGAGAGTGTCTCTTGTAATGAGAAGCTCCAGTTGTCGAATGCATCTGTCAAGATCTGCTCAGCAGCCAATTATCAGTAATTTGCAAATGCCATAGGGCCAGCTGGTGAGTTGTGGAAGGTAGGGTAAATATCTACTGAATCACATTACAACAGCCTTCCTGATAGTGGTGGCTGTTGTTCTCAATAAGTGCAGATGGACTGATGACCCTATCATAACAGGAAGTGTGAAGAGCAGGCCGTGACACTCTAAAGTCTGTAAGGAACTGCTCTGGAGGAACACTCCCAGACCACACTCTCAGGGGCTCTGCGGGTAGCCGCAAAAACATCCCAGCCCTCAGGAATTGTGTTTCGCCAACAGCGTAGCATGGGGAGGGCAAATGACTCGTCACACGCTGTCATCCGGATATTGCATTTCTTACCTAGTTCAAATGAGCCTATTTCTTACAGTTACGTTCAAGCACTGTCTACCACCCAGAGTGCCCTGCTCACCACGGGAATCACGACAGTGTGCACCACACTTGCATTTGAGTTGAAATCCGAATGTAACCGTTTTTCTGTGTGTACTGGAGCTCTCAGATCACTTATCATTCCTGGGAGCAGTTGGAAAATGGCTGTTAGTGCAATCAATTGCCTGCACTATCTTACATCAATGTGCTGATGTAGATACACATGTAGCAAGATGATGTAGAGCGAGTGGCCACATTACAGAAACAATACTGTCTTGCTTGCGGGATTGTACTGTTATGCTGCAGAAAAGAAAAAGAGTTCCACAAAGTTGAGAATCGGAAATGAAGCTAGTTTGTCTGCAATGAGAAAAATTAGAAATATAAAGCGCGGGGTGTTGGGGCTGGCTTTGTGGAACCCCGCCAACCTTAGCCTGCGCAAGAGGGGACATTTGTCAGCTCCCGCCACAGGCATTGGGTGAGTGTGACTCCCATGATTCCCCCACATCCTGGCATTTGTCAGGGAGCCTCAGGGGCACAGTGACAATACAATTAGCCATACATTAAAAGGAGGGGCGGTGTCTTGAGAAGAGCTTCATGGCTAGCTGCATAGCAGACACAGTCATTGCCTGTCACCGGATGATCACAGTGCCACAACGGGATGCGGGATTGTGTCAAGTACTTGGTCTCTTCGCTGCTGAGATCGAGGTCATGAAGAATCAACTCTCGTCGTTCCCTGGTGCTCCAGAGCTCCGTCAGGTCATACGTGTAACACAGGGACCGACTACATAGTTCCCCTCCCTGAGGTATGGATTCCCTAAGCCACGAAACAGCTCCCCGGATTTTATGTGGCACTGGAACAACACTGAGTGCTGTCTGAGGGAGCTTGGTGTTAGTGATGGCAGCTGGATGATAGGATGGCTTCAGGCAGATAGAGATGGCACCCCAGTCCAGAAAGTGAGGTAGACTGCAGGTAAGGCAGACCAGAGACAATATTCCTGGAGCTGAAGGCAGAGGCCAAGACAGGAGGCAAGGAGGAGGCAGAGAACTGCAGACTGGCAAAGGAATTAAGCCAAAGGAGGGCAACAAGGGGACTGAGGAGAGGGGTAAGGAGACCAGGAACAGAGAACCGAAGAAAAGCAGACAAGCAGGGCAGAAATCAGGCAAAGCACTAACATACAGAGCGCATTAAGACACATCTGTATGTGAAATCACAGGGTTTAAATACCCCGGCGGTCTATGGGCGGCATCAGTGGCATCAGACATTGTTGCCATGGTGGCAAACAACACTTTCTGAACTTCAGATGCACTGGAACAAGGCACTGGCCATCCCTGCATGCACAATGCTCCTAACATGGTTGTGCTCATGAAGGGACCACCTGAGGTCTTCTTGTCATTAGCTGGAGCCCGTACTGTCTTCCACAGCCACTGCTTCAACTGCCGGCTGCCCTATGCTGTAGATGTCATCACGAATACTACTGCCAGGTGAGTTATTACAGGCCGCAGCGTTGACATGCTGGACGCATGACAGACTGCTTGAGGATAGACTGGTGTGATCTTCCCAAGGGCCTACTACAGATACAAGGACTGATGTGCCACTGGTAGGTAGAAGGGTTGAGGGATGTGATGCTAGCAAGAAAGCTGTGAGATCACGAGCACTTATCCCAAAAGAAGGAAAGGGAGAGTGGATTTCTGATCCCAAGAGAAGAAAGACAAAGGCTGTGCCCATGAATACATGATGGTTTTGGACCATGAAAAGAGGTGGTCCTAGCAAAGGAGGGAGCAAAAAAACGGGGATAAGATGTACATGGAGACCTTCAATCAAGGGGACTACCAATCAGGAAAGATACCTGAGCACTAATCCACAGAAAAGACAGGAACGTATACTAAAACCTCAGAAAACCTCAGAAAAACAGCTCCCCAGTTAAGACCTGCTCAAGACAAATTTAAGGCAGTGTTTTCCCTGCTCTTCTCTCCAGACAGAAATCTGAATTCCAGCTACATTACTGGATTAACAGGAGACAAAGGACTTTTGCGTGGGGGATCCCCCCTCTAAAAGAAATGGAACACCTCACAGAAAGCCAAAAAAGGGCTCCACTGGAAGGGATTTCCTACCAGCGGATGACTGGGGCCCGGTCTGCCGGTTGGCATGCAATGGACAGCAAATCTGCAGTGTGGTGACTATTGGTACTGCCGGGCAGACCACCACCACCCATTACATTCATGTCACTGGTCACGTAACCAGTCTTGTTCGTGATGAACCTCTGGTTATAATAAGCAACATTCCTTAGTGCTTATTCTGGATATAATTCAGGACTATATTTCATAGGACTAGAATTCATCAATTCATCCTAATAATAGAGGAGTCTTCTAAAAAATGTCCTAGTGTTTCTGCTCCAGGCCATCCTCCACTAATAATAGTTAACATCAAATTAATATCCGGTTAACTTCTAGTTATTTGATAATCGCTTTCCATGCATATAACCCCTCACATGCAATATTAAAGAAAATCCTTAAATTACTGTTTTGATGGTTGACACACTCAATATTCACCCAACATCCCGAATACTAACTTATTTGCTATATTCCTAACTTTAAAAGAGATGCATTTAAAAAAAACCTGCATTTTTGAAAGGAGTGCTTCATTTGTTCTTTTGCTAGAATCCTGCTTTTCAAATAGAATACGAAAGCTATTTCAAGCAGCTGGTCTCCCTGTGGAGACCTTTTCATGTGTGCAAAGCATCACATTATGTGAAAACCATGCAAACAAAGAGAGGTCTGAATGCGCTGTTCTTGTTCGTTCATTGATGTTGTCAATAAACTGCTGCAAAAATGCAGCCCCCACTGGTGTTGCTTTGTGACTTTGGAATGGGATGGAACACCACTTTGTAGAAAAAAAGAAACACACCTAAATAAATCACATTGTTTATCTTTAACTATTCCCTGGGCGCAGAGAGCTTTTAGGGCTATATTGTGAAATAGATTGAAAAACACAGGGGACCACATGACTGGTATTCTCTGAATTATTTCCAGAAAAATCAATAAGGAATATTGCTTATTATAACCAGAGGCTCATCAATAACAAGACTGGTTACAGGACCAGTGACATTGTACAACGCTTGCAATAAAGGCCAGTGCTAGGGAACGTTTCATACTATCTATGACAGGAATTATGTACTGCACTATATCATTTTGTTTTGGACTTTGTTTTAATGCCTATAGAAAGTTTGTTTTGTACATTTTCTTGACCACTGGAACGAAGCACATGCAGGCTAGTTTTAGGGAGTATTGTGTAGTATTTTGTATGACAATGAACTGAAAACCCTGAATGTCCACTTTTAGCAGGTGTTATGGAGTGTCCTGTGCTACCTTGTATGAAGAAGTCATGTACTATTCTATATGACAAACTCCATATTTATTGCAATATTCGTAAAATGTAACTGAGAAGGTGTGTATGAAATTATGTTAATGTTTACATCAATAGCAACAGAATACTTATGAGTAGGAAAGTATTTACCTGTACATTTTGAAACACTATTAAGAACGTCAGTGTAATAGTAACATTATTGATATCTCTCATTCCAAATACTATTTGAAGGCAAAAAGTCTTATATTCCCAGAAGGCTACTAAAACTCTCTTAACTGCAAGAGCCTATCACCATGCCACCACGGCCTATAATGCAACTCTATAAAATGTTGCTGTTATTGTGTAATAGTTTTAGTGACTAAATGCAGTCCAATTAGTCTTACTGATAGGTTACATATTCCATTAGCATTCATGCTACAACTGGTTTGCTCTTGTGTCCTGCAATTCTGCATCCACTTATTTACATTAATTTACAGCGTGCTAGCTTCCAGTAGGACACACAATAGTAAAACGTGCATTAGGCATGTGGTGCCTATTCCTATGCCTGCTAGTCATAATAGCACTCCAAATGTGTAGAGGCAACCAAGCAGGGTGTGCAAAAGCTAGCATCTCCATCTAGTCTGTTATATAACATCACCTCGCATTCTCTTCAAGGTCTCTTACAGTTTGATTCTACATCATTCTGCCTAGATAATACTGACTTTAAAGATGTGACTTGATGTGTTTTCAATACATCTCCATCAGGTAAGACACACATTGGGTCTCATTACAAGTTTAACTTGTTTACCATTTCTGCAACCCGATCCTGCAAATTTACAGCAACATTTAGAGTGGGGAAACAGCAGTGTTAAACTTTTTTTGTGTAGTCCATATGAGGCAGAGGTCAACGATGTAGGGCACTACAGGTTACAACGTTCCTTTATCTCAGGGAAATCGGTCATGGTGGCATAACTTTATGTGACCTGAAGTTCCATTCCAGGATCGTAGGAAAGGCACCGTTTGTTTTTATTTTTTGTTTACCCTTTGCGCTGCCAGGGATTCAGACGTAGGCCCTGTAAGTACCAATCCAGTGTCACATCTCATTAAGCTAACTTGCAGGTGCTGGATTGGCTTTGTTTATTTCAATAGACTGCTTGGGATATGCCTGTTCCAAAGCAGTCAAAGAAGCCCAGCTCGGAAGCGATCTGCAAACTGCTGTAGGCGCAACGAAGTTTGCAGGTAATGGGAGGGCTGGGTCAGTGGATATAGTCCTGTGCATGTCCCTTAATGGGTGCCAATGGTGGGTGATTGGAAGGGGAGGCTGCATAAAGGTGCAAGCTGAGAGGGACAATGACGGTCATTGAAATGCATATTCTTTCAAAGTGTGTTCTTCAGTCTTGCTAGAACTGTTGTGAAACACAGTGTTGTGGAGTGGAGGAAAGGAAAGACCCAGTAGAGGGTTTGAATTGGGGCAGGGTGGGAGTGATACTGAGTATGGGCGAGTGGTGGGAGCAGAAAAGGGGATGGGGTAAAAGGGGGTGGGGCAGAGGGAACATCGTTTCACTGCTTTCTTTTTTGTACACTTCGACCACTGATATGAGGTGAATCTTCCATTTTACCTCCAAACCGCAAATTCAACAGTCGGTGAAACTGGAAGTAAAACTGGTTGTAATTCTAGCAGCTATTTTATCACCAATTCTTCCAATTCTGCTGAACTTGCAATGATGACCATTGTATTTTTTTCCATCCATGACAGAAGATTGTTGAACACGAGGAACCCATTCCACGGAGTCAGCATTTTGCAATATAACAGGAACAGGTGCAACATAATTCATTGGACTTGCGCTATCTGAAGAATGTATGCAGTGTCCCACCAACTTTCGTTTGCAAGCTTTGCGCCAATATTTTGCACATTAATTTAATTCTGCTCCTAAACTCTGTTCTCAGCTTTGCTCAAACCCTTTTCAGCATTGCAGACAGTGGTGCACGTAAGTGGCTTCTGCAACTCATTGTAACTCGCTTATCTATTTAGAGAGCAGTGGCGACAATATTGGGAACTGTGTATCATGATCACAAGGCAGTCAATTTGCCAGCCCCTTCTTTACCCTCTTCCCTAATTCTAATTCAATCCTTCAAGATTGGAAGGTTGTGGGGCCAGGGTATGGCACCCAGAACTGCTGTGCAATTCAGCTAAGCCGGAATGATAGCTATCTGGCAATAGAGGCAGTGCATGATAAAGCGATGCATTATTCTGTCTCTCCATGTCTGACCAAACTCACTGGGTGTGGGTTCGTCCGCTTAACAATACTTTGGCTTGGAAATTGAGTATCAACGTTATTCCATGAAATTACTTCTTACAGGAATCATAAATCCATAATCACTCTCAGCACTTCTTTCCACAATAGAAAACCTATCTATACCAAGCACCAGAGCACCTTACTAAATAGTCAATGATGATACTTTGAGTTAAGATTCTGTTTGTTAGATGAGACAGTTGATCTTTTGGAAATCTTCAATTAAGTGTCTGTATAAATTATGATCTCTCAAAAACTGCTTTCAGCTCCTAAATTTGCACTAACATCTTGAAATTTAGCAGGTTCAGTGCCAGAAACTATATCCTCCTCTGGTTCTAAATCCTTATTAAGCACGATTATCCCAATTTTTACACAGAAATCGGCTCATAATCGCCTTTCTCTCGTCTATTGCTCTCTCTACCTGTGGCGTTCCTCAGGGATCTAACCTCTCCCCCTGGTTCTTCAATGTCTATATGGCTGCCTTGGCACGTGTGATTGCCCCTTTCACCTCCAACTTCCAGTGTTAGGTGGATGAAACACAACTATCTTTCAGGCTACCCTCAGCCGCCTCCTCCTCGCTCATATATAACTGTCCACTATTCAGTCATGGTGTGCTGAAAACAACCTCTGTCTCAAAACCAGTAAGACTGAGATCGTTCACATTTGGACCCCTGCTCCCGCTTTCACACTTTCACTCCGGCCAACCTCCCTTGGCCCTGCCCCCGCACCAACCTGCGAGGCAAAAACACCTTGGGGTCATCTTCGATCCTCTCTCTCCTTCTCCTCTCACATTTCTGACATCTCTAAAAAGTCTAACTATCAGCTACGCCTCCTCAGAGGTACTCTACCTTTTCTCACTTTCCCCCAGCAGCTCACTGTCTACAGAGCCTTGGTTCTCTCTAGGCTGGACTATTGCAACTGTCTCCTCCTCAACCTCCCTTCTTCTGCCCTGTGCCCTCTGCAAATCATCCAGAACAGAACTGCGGGACTTATCCTTGTCCTCAAGCCCAGGGACTGAATCTCTCCAGTGCCAAAATCCCTTCACTGGCTCCCTATGGCTGCAAGGATAAAATTCAAGACCCATTTCATTGTCCACAAGGCCTTCTGGGGCTTGGGGCCTAACTACCGACAGCACTTCCAACCTAAATACTGTCCCTCACGAGCCCTCTGCTCATCTACCTCCAACCGTCTGTGAGTGAGCCGGTTCTCCAAACAGAAGAGATTTGGAGGGAGATCCTCATCCTCAGCAGGTGCCTCCCTCTGGAATAGCCTCCCTGCCTCAAGACCTTCCTCTTCTTCTCTTCCTTTGCTCTCCCTCTACCCTGCTAACCTAGCTCTCTGCTCTCTCCATCTCTCCCTCCTCTTCCTCACAGCTTGCTGATTGGCTGCTTGATGTACCTCAGAGTCTCACCGGTCCGGCACCCCTGCCAGTCCTCTCTAGCACTTGCCTCAGCACCCTACACCCACCCACCTTCACTGCACTTAGAAATAACCCAAAAAGTGTCTCTCTCTGCACCTACCCCAGTCTCCACCGACCGGTGCACTTGGAACTCCCCCTCCCTGTGAACATCTATTCACTTGCGCGATCAAAATGCAACTTGCCTGAAGATCGTCTGTCTGTTCTCCCTTGTCTTCTCCCCTTCATTGCACTGGTAAAACTGCAGAATCGCCGTCAGGCCTATTTGCTGTGTCTCAACTGTTAAATGTATTTATTACACTTACTCTGCCTGTGCAGACTATTATCGTCTCAGAATTTCAAGGGCTCTGAGTGACTGTTGTTTTTTCCCCCATGTTCCCACCCTCCTTGAGCGCTTTGAAAAACTTCCCTGTGTATAGGCGCTATATAAATAAACAATACAATACAATACAATAAAAATAAGTAACTTCACAAACATGATCAACGTTGGTCAGAAGAAACTTGCCATTAGCTTCATGAAAAAACAACTTTAATGATGAACGATCTAATCCAGAGGTTTTATGATTCTAAAAAATATCGACCAAGCGAAGCACCTTGGAAGCTCCGCTTTGCACCGGACTCCTTCCAGGCTGCCTTTTCATTTCTACAACGACAAATTATGACTCTCGCTTTACTTGGTATTACATCTCTCAAGTTACTTCACTCATTGTGGACATTTGTGTCAGTGTCCAGTGATCTTAATAGTATATTTTTCTTTTATTTAGAACAGAGTAAAATGGGAGCAAAATCAAGTTGAGTGAAACCCCGCCCCTTTTTCACATGCATCTACAAAAAGAGGCAAGCGCGCACACCAAGTGAAGCACCTTGGAAGCACTGCTTTGCCGCTTCGACGCGGCGACGCAGCATAGCGGTGCGGGTGCACTCTCCACGGCTAAAAACTCAATAGCTTGTAGCCTCCACTCTTACATACAGAACTCTGTTGACAAGTGTTTTTGCTTGTATCCGCTTTAAGGAGGAACATGAGGAGGGGCTTGTATACCTTGCAGACAAATATGCCGCCATCGACCGATCAGAGCTCTGGATCAGGCGCCAAAATGTTCAAACATGCTCTACGCCACTCTCATGGTCTTTAGAAAGAGATCTGCGGTCCCTCATTCCAAAATAATGGTGGGATTTAAATGTTACTCACTTCTCCAATGCAGGTGATAATGCGTCTATTGCTATAGTATGTAATGTTTCCCTGTCGGACAGTACTCTTCTGAAAGGGGATTCGATGGTTCCTATAGCACTAGACGACACTAAGAATGTCAGGGACTCGTCCAGTGAGATAGCAGTTATTGATTTAGAATCAACCGTGAACATTTTATATGATGGCTGACCAGCCTACCAATGAGGGTTTAAATAAATTGATAGGCACCACTTTTGATGCTGTGAACATGACTATGAACAATATAATCAAATTGTTTGAGACTCTTAATGATAACATGAATATCCAGAGTTCACAGATAGCATCTGTAATAGCGTGTAATAGTGTGGCAAACAAACCACGCTAGATATTTTGATCAGAGAGAGTGTCAATCGTTGGTTAATCCGCCTGAACTTAAGTGTCCTTTGCATGTGACAAGATCCACATCACCTGCGAGACCCATCTTGCAATCACCCACTAACCAAAATCCTGTTTTGAGTGTTATTGATGTTATACCATCAGTACCCTTCATTGACAAACTCATCACCGATAATGTGTTGTCTGATGGTAAACAAAATGCTACACTGGGAGACTGTCAGTCTGCAGTACTGGACAAAAAACCCTATACCATATTCACCAAAACTGGGTTTACTGATAAGAGGACAGAGGTCTCGAAAGGCAAAAAATCAAAAAATGTAAAAAGTACTAAACAAACCACTACGGCGGCAACTAAGCATTTTATTAAAGTTTTGAAGCTTCCGTCTAAAAGCTCATAAATGGCCTCTTTAGCCGTTTAAAAAAAATACACGCTATTAGACCAAGCGAGTAAACTTAAGGTGGGGTGCCTGATAAATCAGAAGTAAATATAACACTATATGCCCCACTTGATGAGCTAATAGAAGTTGACCAAAATTACCAAAGCAAGACCGATATTAAAAATATTGAAGCTATTAAAACTGCACCTTCCACACTGTGCATGACTAATATAGCACAGTTTGAGCAAGCAGTGAAAGAGAGTAGACGTCCAGAAATCCGAAAGGAGGTGGATGCCTATATGGCTGGCTACTTAAATCCCTCCAAATTAGAAACCCCTCCTTTAACCTCTTATAGGCCTCCCTCCAAATGCTCATCGAATTTCGACCCACACAAATTAGCTTTGTGCTCTATACGATCATTGCAATCTAGTATTGTGGATAATTCAGCGATTTCCTCTATAGCTGGAGGCAATCCACCTCAGATGCATGGTCTTGAGGAGTTAATATCAAAGCCTTCTGAAACTAACCCACACCAAATCCCAGAAGCAAATCAAACACATTCCAATAATAAACAACAAATACACTCTCAAGCTTGCTCTTACAGCCACAAACCAGAACACCCTGATATTAGACAATATTCCTGTCCCACTAATAATCCTGTAGCGAAACATTCTCAAGTACCTTCTGTGAATATGAATCAAACTCGATCTTTGAGAGATGGCAAACAACAATATGGGGAAATTGGTCCTGAGGTGGTTCGGCTATTACAGTCTTTATTACCTAAAAATAACTCACAAAATGTGAAAATTCCCCTTAAACCCACAATTTTAATCAAGGGTAAACAAACTCCCAAGTCTCAATCAAATTAGAGAAAGAAAGGGTTTGCTCTCAAACTGCGCACACACATAGAATAATAAGCAATTGCAAATTAAATGAGTGGTTTTAATCAGAATTGGTGCAGCCTGACACGTGTTTCGAGCTTCCCGCTCTTCTACTGAGGCTGCTTGTGCAAAATTATAAAACATTGATGTACAACGAAAACATTTGTTAAGCATGATTCAATAGCAAAACAAACCAGTCCCCAGACCCAGGGCAAGGAGGCAGTTAGGGTTTGCCAAACCAACACATTGAGTATATGGTTTAAAGTAACAGACAGTTGCTACGAATGCACATATCAAATCAACCCAATTCAAAGAAAGAAAATGAAAACACAAAAAGTGCGTAATTCGGTGGAAAAAACATAACACATTATAAAACAATGAAAAGAGGGAGGAGAGAGAAAAAAGACAAAAGAACAACAAAATTATTCAGTGAGAGAAGATGCTCATGGTAATCAGCCAGAAATACATGTATAAGGCCACTGACTGTTAAAATTGTACCTTAATCTTGGCTAGTGTGTATTTTGAATACTAGAGAAAAATGCAAAATTAAAAAATGTTTTATCAAGTGGCAACTTAATGAATCGAATACGATAAAAAGAGGGGTTGCAAATATGTTGCGTCATAGAAAATTGTTTTAATATTATATATATAGTTTTATCCCACTTACCAAAGGTAGAAGTTGAGTAATCTGACAAAGTTAGGCGTGGGCTCCCTATAAAGCAAAAGACGGGATGGCTATTTATGTAGGAATCTGACTGACTAGATTTCCACCTAGCAGTCATTTGAAAATAAAGAAATGACATACCATTATTTTGCAGTTGCACGAATGAATTTTCAGTAAATTATTATCTTGCTGCAGCACAGGCAGGAAACGAAGAATGCAGGTGCGGCAAGAGCCAAAGAAAACAAAGCAACAAAAGGTCAATTAGCTAATTGAGTGGTTTATCTCTGTGGACATCTGAAGCAGCAAGAATTCTTGCTGGAAGGGTCCGTGTACAAATTGTCAACGTTGACTCACCAGTACTTTCACTGCTATGTGGGGAACTGGAGCCAAACGGGAACCCTCTGTGTGCCGAGTATAACTCGGAGATGTGAGGGAAGCAACAGTGAAAACGCCCGTGCACAGGCGAGTCACCACAGAGTTAATGGGAAAACAAGAGCGCCATGATGGACTAGTGTAGATATCATGTAAAGGAAATCATTAAGGCTACTCCATATAGACAAGGATATGTTTGAGGTGTGCGTATGCCGGAAATAAATTGCGCATGGTAAATGCACAAATAGAATTGGAATTACAAAAAAATAAATAAAAAATAAATAAATAAATAAATAAATAAATAAAAAAATTGCGAGACAGAAGGACATAGATCCGGAAGACATTAGTTAATTAATTGGAGTATGAAGTCACTTGAGCTGTCCACGGATGGCAGTAGTGTATTTTAAAACACCTGTGCCTGCATCTATAATAAAGAGTGTTGCATGTGCTGAAAAAGATGCTAAATAAAGGAAGTGCGCCTCGACCTGACTGGATATGCAAGGATTGTGTTAAAACGGTTGCGCCCATGCTAGCAAGTGTATTCATTAAAAAAAAAAAAAAAAAAAAAAGGGGGGGGGGCGCTGCACCCGGGTAGATAGCATGATAGTTGAGTAATGACATGTAAATAGCGGCTGATTACCATTGACATCCATACAAATAATCGGTACCTATTGGCATGACATGTGCGAAGACCTTAAAAAACACACGTGTACCATAACTTTTAAACAACATGTAGACCATGAACTATCTGTCTTTTTGTGATTACATGTTGTTTAAAAGTTATGGTACACGTGTGTTTTTTAAGGTCTTCGCACATGTCATGCCAATAGGTACCGATTATTTGTATGGATGTCAATGGTAATCAGCCGCTATTTACATGTCATTACTCAACTATCATGCTATCTACCCGGGTGCAGCGCCCCCCCCCCTTTTTTTTTTTTTTTTTTTTTTAATGAATACACTTGCTAGCATGGGCGCAACCGTTTTAACACAATCCTTGCATATCCAGTCAGGTCGAGGCGCACTTCCTTTATTTAGCATCTTTTTCAGCACATGCAACACTCTTTATTATAGATGCAGGCACAGGTGTTTTAAAATACACTACTGCCATCCGTGGACAGCTCAAGTGACTTCATACTCCAATTAATTAACTAATGTCTTCCGGATCTATGTCCTTCTGTCTCGCAATTTTTTTTTTTTTTCAAATTTTTTTATTTATTTATTTATTTATTTATTTATTTTTTATTTATTTTTTTGTAATTCCAATTCTATTTGTGCATTTACCATGCGCAATTTATTTCCGGCATACGCACACCTCAAACATATCCTTGTCTATATGGAGTAGCCTTAATGATTTCCTTTACATGATATCTACACTAGTCCATCATGGCGCTCTTGTTTTCCCATTAACTCTGTGGTGACTCGCCTGTGCACGGGCGTTTTCACTGTTGCTTCCCTCACATCTCCGAGTTATACTCGGCACACAGAGGGTTCCCGTTTGGCTCCAGTTCCCCACATAGCAGTGAAAGTACTGGTGAGTCAACGTTGACAATTTGTACACGGACCCTTCCAGCAAGAATTCTTGCTGCTTCAGATGTCCACAGAGATAAACCACTCAATTAGCTAATTGACCTTTTGTTGCTTTGTTTTCTTTGGCTCTTGCCGCACCTGCATTCTTCGTTTCCTGCCTGTGCTGCAGCAAGATAATAATTTACTGAAAATTCATTCGTGCAACTGCAAAATAATGGTATGTCATTTCTTTATTTTCAAATGACTGCTAGGTGGAAATCTAGTCAGTCAGATTCCTACATAAATAGCCATCCCGTCTTTTGCTTTATAGGGAGCCCACGCCTAACTTTGTCAGATTACTCAACTTCTACCTTTGGTAAGTGGGATAAAACTATATATATAATATTAAAACAATTTTCTATGACGCAACATATTTGCAACCCCTCTTTTTATCGTATTCGATTCATTAAGTTGCCACTTGATAAAACATTTTTTAATTTTGCATTTTTCTCTAGTATTCAAAATACACACTAGCCAAGATTAAGGTACAATTTTAACAGTCAGTGGCCTTATACATGTATTTCTGGCTGATTACCATGAGCATCTTCTCTCACTGAATAATTTTGTTGTTCTTTTGTCTTTTTTCTCTCTCCTCCCTCTTTTCATTGTTTTATAATGTGTTATGTTTTTTCCACCGAATTACGCACTTTTTGTGTTTTCATTTTCTTTCTTTGAATTGGGTTGATTTGATATGTGCATTCGTAGCAACTGTCTGTTACTTTAAACCATATACTCAATGTGTTGGTTTGGCAAACCCTAACTGCCTCCTTGCCCTGGGTCTGGGGACTGGTTTGTTTTGCTATTGAATCATGCTTAACAAATGTTTTCGTTGTACATCAATGTTTTATAATTTTGCACAAGCAGCCTCAGTAGAAGAGCGGGAAGCTCGAAACACGTGTCAGGCTGCACCAATTCTGATTAAAACCACTCATTTAATTTGCAATTGCTTATTATTCTATGTGTGTGCGCAGTTTGAGAGCAAACCCTTTCTTTCTCTAATTCCAATTTCCAGTGGGAATTTGGCAGGCTCCTACTCAAGCTCTCAGCCGCAGCCCTATCACAGCCACATAAGTTACCGTTCTATGCGCTGTATCCTGCTGGCCTTTTCTGCCACTTTTTCTTCAAGTCTCAATCAAGCCAAGCCTTGCGTGATATGCATTCTAGATCTTTAAATCTTGGCTGCCGCCTCTCACCTTTCCCCCAATATGATTTAAATCGAAACAGTATAATGGAATTTTTTCAGATGTACCGATGTTGGAGGATATAGGCAGTTCAGATTTGGAACAAGTTAAGTTTATTAATGATGCAATATTGAGTACTGTCCGCATATGACTGCGATCGAGAGTTGGGCTCAATATCGTTTGGCAAGCTAAAGAACAACTCTTTACAATGGGGTTTATACTTGGAGTGGGTCCGACGCAGGTGTCTGATTGTATTCCTGTCGGCGGTCGTCAATCAGACTGCACTTCCATGTTACCCACAAAGTATGTTTCACCTAATGCAATTGTACAATCTGGCTTGAAATTTCCTTGTAAATGTGGTTGTTCCAGAAGTTAACTAGAGCAATATACTGGTGATAGGTTTATCACACTTGTATCTTGGAATACTTGTGGATACCATCATCTAATAAGAGGAGACGTGGCTTACTGAGGTGCCCATATGGAACGACCATGAAATTCATTGACTCGAGCTATAAAAGGGGAGAAAGGTCATCCCATGTCAGGCCTCCTGACCTGTACAAGAATTAGTGCAAAATTGTGTCTAACTCTCTCCATGGCTCCCAATGCCTATTCACAGCTATCCTTCATTTCTGATGGTGCTGACCGGTATGCCCTGCTTAACTTATATTGGAACCCCAAAGGTATTGATCAAATTTATTGGATCAGATTTGATTATCATCTGAGATTTCTCACATTATAGTGGCTGGTGATCTTAATTTGCACTGCCTTGAACAGGATTTTATACAGGAGAGACCTAGGCGGATACAATGGGAACATCTAATGAAATCACGTAACTTATGCATGTTGAATGGTGCTTGTGCTGATGACATCCCCCCTTAATATACATGGGCAAGAGATCACTCTAAAGAGATTAGTGATTTTATCTATGTAGACATAGGATTGTTCTCCAAAATAATTTCTTTTCGAATAGAACCTATAAACCATAGTGACCATCAAATGCTGACTGTAAAATGGTCTCCCAGCACACAGCGCTTAGTACAAGCGAGCTCATCTCTAGTGCGGACAATGATCATTAACAACAGATTAAATTGTGTGTATTGGACGGAGAAAGCCTTAATCCAATTTGGAGAATCTCTGTCCTCTACCTTTTCTAATTATTAATGGTACATTTTGTAATGTAGCATATTATGATCTAATGCAAATTTATATTACAAATAAGCCTAACCAGGGCAGGCAAATGCGGAAAATCACGTCTTTGATGCTGAGGTTAGAGCAAGGAAGTCTCAGTTTCGGAGACTGTTAGGAAACGCACCTGGAAGGCTGCGGGTCTCCACTTCCCTTGGCAGCTCTATTCCAGGTATCGGATCGCCGGGAGGGAGCCTGCTGCCTGGTTCTGGCTACGGGCGCACGCGTGTGCCACGGACCAAGGCGACCGATGGCTTGTGTTCCAAGCCTCGTTCTTGCCCCGGCAGGACCACGGCGCATGCGTGGAACCGTCCGCGCTCCAAGCCTCGGCTTCATGCCACGGCTGTAAATAGCGGTCGTGTGCGGGAACGAGTCGCGTCTTAACGCGGTTCGTTCCTGACCCACCGTTGTTTCGCCGCCCTTCCTGGCTCCAGTTGGATCCTGTTTCCCTTCCCTTTGCTTGCCACCCTTGATGCTAGTCTGGGTTCAAGATTCCCCTATCCAGTTCCAGCCTCTAGTGGGGAGCTTCCCTGCCTGGTTTCCCTGCCTGGTCTCCCTGCTTACCTGCCTGGTCTTCCTGCTTCCCTGCCTGGTTCCCCTGCTACCTGCCTGGTTCTCTCCTCCCTGGATCCTGTTCTCTGGGGTTCCCTGAGGGTCCTTGGGTTCGCCTACTCGGAATCCCTGTCTAGCTGCCTTGCTGGGGTACCAGTCTTCTTGCTTGGCCCTACTGAGCCTCTGCTTCATTTGGACTCACCTGGGCCTGGACTCTCCGTCTCCTCGGCGATCCAGCATTCCTCAGCCTGCATTTGTGACTGTCCCTTGGAATCCTTTGAACTGAGAGTGTGTCTAGTTTGTCACTGCAACATCCTGAGCTCTCCTCCTGGGGTCCACACCAGAGCTCTCATCTCTCTGGACTTCTAGACCATCTAGTTGCCAGTCCTGCCTGTGTTTGCTTCTTTGAACTTTCATCTACTACTGGAAGAAGGTCTGTGGCATCGGGGGGTGGTCCCCGTCCGTTCCTGTGCCCTCAGGACTGGATTGAGGCTACTTCCTTGTGCCATTATCTCTACTGGTTTCCCTGAATTGCAGTCTGGCTTCCCCAACACGGACGTCGTCCGGAATCAGAGGTACGTCCAAGTTACGTGACGCACAATTTAACAGATTAAGACGCCTTACTACCAGCTCTGATTCTGAGATGGATGAAACCGAAGATTTAAGAAACGAAATCAGGGCCTTACGTGCCGAGATGTCAGCCCTATGTCAAGAGAATCTTACCTTGCAACAAGCTGTGGCTCATGGGGCCAGCAAAGTTATTGTAACGCTCACCTGGCTCCCACGGAGGCGCTGACCTGGTCTGGATTGCTGTGACCTCTTCAAGCGTGATGCACAGGATTCGAAACACCGACTGAACTGGACCCCCAAATCTGGCTTGTCTGGCCCGTAGAAAAATCTTTCTGTAGGTGGAGAAAGGGGATTAACTGACTGCAGAGTATTGTGATTGCTTCCCACCTCCCCTTTGCTCTTCTCTGACCACCTCCGAAATCCCCAATCAAGGCTCACCTTAATGTTTGAATGGATGAGCTCTCCATCCTGCTTCTGGTGCAGGGGCACGTATTTGACCAGTTACTTCACTGGTTTCGAAAGGCGAAATGCCGTAAGTATGCAGTTTAAAAAGTTCCAGAGTAGAGTCTTCTCTTTGTTTGCTTTTCTTAACCTGCGATCTGTCCTTATTTTCAGGTGCAGAGTGGAAGTGATGCTTCGAGGGATATTGCCGGAGATAAACTTAGGTGAGTTTGTGATAAAATGAGCCCTTTAAATGTCTTTGAATCCCTCTAGTAATGTCTTTCTTTTTTCCCCTTAGGGGCCGGGGTGCGGTACCAGGCCAAGAAGTGGCGCCGACCCGAAATGAGGAGTGGTTCCGTCAAATGTGGCCAGGTAAGTCTTGTGACGGAAAATCAGGCTTTCCTCATTTGTTCCTCCTGCTCACCTTTTGTCTCTTCTTCTCCCCTGCAGGTGCAGAGATGTGGCGGAATGCCCAGAAGGTCGCCGTGGATAGTGAAGAGCCCACGAGGCAGGTGAGTGATGCGCGGCGCTGCAACAAGTAGCGCAATGCTTTTAAAGAATGTCTATCTTCAGGATCGCTGGCGTGATGGTTCCGGACACAGGTAGGAAGTTAGATCAAGTTCTTGGTTTTCACCTTTTCTCTTCCCTTCCTTCCTTTCAGGTATCCCAAGATCGAGGCGGGCGTGGCTGGAGGCAAGATGCAGGAGCAGGCACGGTGAGCGTTCAGCTGCTAGATGCAGAGCAAAGCGAAGCACGTGTGGCAGTCCGGGCGTGGTTTAAATAGCCTTGGAAGAAGTTCCAGGTAAGTATTCTTCCACGGTCCCCACCCAAGTAAAATAGTTCCTTTGATAAAATAGTCCCTCCTAAGCCTCATTTGGCTTGAGGCTTCATGCAGCATGGTCTGCGTCAGGTAAGTGCACCAAACACCCTCTTTTATGAGCGTGGCACCTATGGCTAGGACAAAGTCCAAAGAGCCCCTATTAGGGGCAGCTGGGCTTTTACTCGAGGGCATGATGCCTGCTCCCAGGGGTGCTGGGCCTGTCCTGGTGCTCCGGGGGTAGGCATCATGACAGCACTCCCCCCCAAGGCCCCTCCCAAGGTCGTTCCCTCTGGAGGTTTCGGTTTGTTTGGGAAATCCCGATGGAACTTTTTTACCAGCCGAGGTGCATGTACGTGGTCGCTGGGTTCCCAAGACCTTTCCTGAGGCCCGTACCCTTTCCAATCAATTAGATAGAAAAGTTTTGATTTTGAAATTTTAGAATCCAAAATGTTCTTCACCTCGAATTCAGGCTCCCCATCTATCTGAATTGGTTCTGGTGGCTTTATTAATCTGGTTCCTGGTTGCACTGGTTTCAAAAGTGACACATGAAAAACGGGATGAATCCGCATGTTAGCTGGCAGATCGAGCTTGACTGCCACTGGATTAATGATAGCTTTAATCGAATAAGGGCCCAAATACCTTGGATTAAAGGTTCGAGGTCCCTTGAGCAATAAATGTTTGGTAGCCAACCATACTTGGTCTCCTATTTGGTATGAAGGCGCCTCCTTCCGATGCAGATCTGCATTTTTCTTGTATTTCTCTTTCGCTTGTTGCAAATGGGCAGTTGCATTCTTGAATGCTTGAGTTATAGTAGAATGCAAATGGTCTACTGCGGGCATTTCAAGGCTCAGAGGAGAGTCCAGGTCTGAAGTACGAGGGTGATGTCCATATAGGGTGTAAAAGGGGCTTTGTCCAGTTCCAGAGTGCACCGAGTTATTGTATGCATATTCGGCCACCCATAACAAATCCTTCCAATTACCCTCCGATTGGTGCAACATACACCGTAGGTATTGTTCAAGGGTCTGGTTCGTTCTCTCTGTCTGAACACCGGTCTGTGGGTGATGGCTGGTTGAGAGTCTTACGTCGATTTGTGCCAGTTGACAACACGTTTTCCAAAAATGTGAAATAAACTGGCTTTCCCGGTCGGAGACTAATATGGACGGGAATTCATGCAAGCGGATGATATTTTCAAGGAATTCCTTAGCAAGGACAGAAGATGAAGGTAATCCTTTCAACGGAATAAAATGAGCCATTTTAGAAAATAGATCCACCACAACCAGAATAGTATTGTATCCATTACAAGGGGGCAGGTCCGTGATAAAATCTAGTGACAAGGTGTGCCAAGGCGCTGGTGGAATGTCTAAAGGCTGAAGAAGACTGGCGGGTTTTGTCTTTTGGCCTTTGTTTTGGGCGCAAACTCCACAGGACATCACGAAAGATTTAATATCCTTTCGCCAGGAAGGCCACCAGAATTGTCGTTTAATTTTTTCCTCAGTTTTGGCAATGCCAGGATGTCCTTCCATCAGGGTATCATGATGACGGGAAATAACCAGTTCTTGTAATTCCTTTCTGGCAGAAATAAGCGTCCTTGGAAGTAAGGTAGGCCATCGTTGACCGAAAAGTAAGACCCCCTTTGGATCCAACCCTGCAAGGCGGTAGAGTCCAGGAGTTGTTTTACTCATGCTTGAATGTCTTCAAAGGTTTGTAAGGAGGTTAATCCCAAAATTCTTTGTTTGGGAACGATTGGCACAGGTTCTGAATTAGTGTCTATTTCTCCCATTCCTATTCTAGATAGTGCGTCTGCTTTGCCATTCTTACAGCCGGGATGGTAAGTGATTACGAAATCAAATTCAGCAAAGAACAAAGCCCATCGGAGCTGACGTGATGATTGAGCCTTGGCAGTCTTTAAATATTGTAAATTTCGGTGATCAGTGATCACGGTGATGGTGTGCCAGGCGCCAAGAAGATAATGCCGCCAAGCCTTAAAGGCGGACTTAATGGCTAATAATTCCTTATCGGTAATTGCATAATTTACCTCAGGCGGTGAGAACTTTCTGGACCAAAATGCTACAGGATGCAGTTGGTTGGTTTCAGGGTCTCTCTGAGACAGGACAGCTCCCATGGCTAAACTGGACGCGTCAGTTTCGACTATGTATGGGAGATCGGGACGCGGGTGCTTCAAAATAGGTGCAGACGTGAATTTAGCTTTCAATTCCTGAAGGGCCTGTTCGGCTTCCTTGGTCCATTCGAAACGTTTATTTTTCCGCAAAAGTGCAGTGATGGGTTGTACTACACGTGAAAATTCCGGAATAAATCTGCGATAAAAATTGGCAAAACCAAGCATGCTTTGGACCCCTTTTACTGAGCTATGAGATGGCCATTTGAGGATGGCCTCCACTTTCCGTGAGTCCATTCGGACCCCATTAGGTGTCCACCTTGGTGGTATGGAAAACACACTTTTCCAGCTTAGCAAACAGTTTGTGCTGGCGCAATTTCTCAAGGACGGCCCGGACATGCTTTCTGTGATCAGATTCCGAAGAGGAGTACACAAGAATGTCATCGATATATACGACACCACAAACATCGATAAGTTCCCGAAGGACATCGTTCATGAAGAATTGGAAGGCAGCAGGCGCGTTGCACAACCCAAAAGGCATTACCTGGTATTCGAATAAACCATATTTTGTACGGAAGGCCGTTTTCCATTCGTCGCCTTCTTTTACTCGCACCAGATGATAAGCCCCCCGGAGATCTAACTTGGTGTATACGCAAGCGTCCTTCACCTGGTCAAGGAGTTCAGGGATCAAAGGCAGAGGGTAACGGTTTTTAACCGTTATCTGGTTCAATGCGCGGTAGTCGATACAAGTTCTAAGGTCGCCTTCTTTTTTGGGCACGAAGAACAAAGCCGAGGATGCCGGGGACTTTGGCGGGCGAATAAAACCATTGGCTAGGTATTGATCTAAATATTGTCTCAAATGCCGGTTCTCAGGTTCAGTAAGGGCATAAATCCTGCTACAAGGGGGTTGTGCACCGGGCACCAGATCGATTTGGCAATCGTACGATCTGTGGGGGGGTAACGTGTTGGCCTGTTCCTTTTGGAAGACGTCCTGAAAGTCTTGGTATTCCGGAGGTAGTTGCATGGAGACAGAGGTTACAGATGCTAGACTAATCTTCAGATTTTCTGGGTAGCAGGTTTGTGCACAATCCGGGAAGGTTATTCTCTTTGCTCGCCAATCAATTCGAGGATTATGTGTCTCTAACCAAGGAATTCCAAGAATAACCTGAAACTGTGGGGCCTTGATTACGTCAAACAAAACTGCCTCCAGATGGCCGTCCGGACCAATAAGAGTCACCTCAGTAGTGGAATGTGTTACCGGTCCTGAGGCAATTTCAGTTCCATCGACTGTGGTGATGACATCTTTGCTGGTTTTTGGAAGCAGAGGGAAGTTAATCCTAGAGACCAATTCACGATCCACATAGTTTCCTATAGCCCCACTATCGATGTATGCCTTTATTGCATGCAACCGCTTAGGCTGTTCCGGATCTACGAGAACCATTGGCACAATGAAATGCGAGGTCTGAGAGTTAGTTTTCAAGCTCGGCAAGCGGACCCCTACGCTTGTCGGGCAGAGTCATTTCCCGAAACAGAGTCTTTATGGTTTTTATCAGCGGCTCCTACCACCTTCTTGGGCGGTTTTGCCGGGCAATCTCGTAGAAAGTGTCCAGAGTTCCAACAATAAAGACATAATTTTAACTGCCGCCTCCTTTCACGTTCCTTTTGGGTTAAAGGTCCTCTAACCCCTCCAATTTGCATAGGCTCGGAGACATCGGCACCCTTGGGAGTGACGTGGGTCTTGACCAACCTCCGGGTTTCAAACTTGGACCGATCTGCTTTTCGGTTTTGGAGCCTGTGATCCAATTGGACCACTAAGTCTATATATTCTGTGCATTCTTTGGGCGGATTTACAACTTGGGCCAAGACATCTTTAAGTTCTCCACGTAGACCCCGATAGAATAATGTGATTCTTTTATCCTCTGGCCACCGAGTTTCCACGATTAGTCTGTTAAAGGTTGCTATGTAGGAGAGGAGGTCTTGGTTGCCCTGTCGCAGGGATAGAAGTTCATCATCCAGAGCTTGTCCCTGAGAATGTCGAGCAAATAATCTCTCCATGCTTGCTTGAAATCCTTGGAAATTCCGGAGGATTGGGTCATCTTGAGTAATCAATGGTACTGACCAATCGGCAGCACAGTGTAACGCTCACCTGATTCCCGCAGAGGCGCCGGTCTTGACTGGGTGAATGCCGTATCTTCAAAGGTGATGTGTAACACACGGTTGGCTCTTTGGGCTGGACCTCTGTGCACTGTATGTCTGACTCGATGAGTAAGATGTCTGCAGATAGAAAATATAGGATTATTGAACTGGGGTTATTGGGTGCCTCTCTCCTCTTCCCTTTCTCTTCTCCTGTAGAACCCCAAAGGTTAACGCCCTCACCTTAGGTAAGTGAACGCCGAGCTCTCCATCTGCCTCGGGGCAGGGTGCCGTAACCAGTTCCTTCACTGGATAAGGGTGCAGGCCTCTTGACCTCAGAGGACTGCTGTCCGTCGTTAACTGCACGAACGGTAAGTTCTGGGTGCTTCAAATGTCTTAAAAGTCTTTTGTAATGATATCTCTTGTTTTGCAGAGTTCCGGCGATGGCGGATGGCGGGCTGATGAGAGTTGAGGATCGAACCCGCGTGAGGAATAGAAGCGCCTGGAAGCACGTAGGTAAGCGCTTGTAGCCTGCTTCACGATGCGCACTAACTGTCCCTTTTATCGTGCAGGTACAAGTTCGGAGCTTTATAGAAGCTGAAGGGTGCTGGAATACCCACTGGATTCGGCGTGGGAAGGAGTAATGGCACGTGAGTAATAAAGTTGCCCAATGTCTTTAAACGCACCTTCTTTTGTCTTTCAGATGCGGGATGCAGCGCCGAAGGCCTCCGGAGCGTGCGAAGAGCTGGTAAGCTTTTGTCTTTCAGATGCCGGAATGCAGTGCGAAGACCTCCGGAACATGCGAAGAGTAGGTAAGCCTTTGTCTTTCAGATGCCGGAATGCAGCGCGAGGCGTTGGTGACAGCCGATGGACCAGGTAAGAGATGCGCTGCCACTGAAGACCGTAGTGCTAACCTGTTCTTTCTTTGTCTTTACAGGTGCTGCTGAAGACTGGATTCCAGGATGGTAAGCCTTTGTTTCCTTAGGCCCAGGATCAGAAGACACGATGAGCGTTCTGCTGCAGAGAATGCAGAATAACACAAAGCAAGATTCATCCATCGGGTGTGGTTTAAATAGCCTCCTGTAGTGCTTAGGTGTCTCCTTCCACAGCCACGCCTAGGTAAGAAAAGAGTTCCTGCTTTCCAGAAGAGTTCCAGTGTTCTGAACCTAGGGAGTGGCTCCTGCCCCACCCAACAGGAAAAGTAGTCCCAAACAGAAGAGGATCCGGGGTTCAACTGGCAGGTAAGTAAGCAGCATGGTCTGCTGCAGGTAAGTCCACCCAAGCATTATGAGCCCGGCGCTTCCAGCGCTGGGACTGGGCATCTTTATGAGCCTGGTGCCACTGGCGCCAGGACAGGGTCCAAAAGGTCCCAATTGGGACTGGCTGGCACTCGGAACCGGGGTTATGGGTCTGCTTCCAAGGGAGTCGGGCAAGTCCTGATCTTTTGGAAGCAGAGATCATGACACACAGCCGCTAAGGTATGACAACACAAAAGCTACCTTGGTCTGGTCATTAGGGAAGGCCCCAGGTCTGCATAGGAAGTGCAAACGACATTGATTCATGAATACGGCGAACCGTTTGGGGTCCCCAGCAAAGCGTTCAGGTGGGGCCAGCGGCATATTTCCAGGTAGATTGATTTGCACAGGGTTACTTGAAGCCACAGGAACAGAATTCCCCCCGGAACCAGGTAGAGGGGTTTGCCCAGCTTGACTTTGCAATACCTGCCTAGCCAGGTCATCAGTTCGTTCCTTAGATACGATTACTTCCCTCCTGAGGGCATTAGTCTCTTGACGAGCGGCATGTACTTCGGCCTGTAATTCCCCCAGTAATTGGGCCAACATATCAGTCTCAGAAGTTTCCATAGCGCCTGGGTGGGAATTTGAAGGAAGGCTTTGCGTTCTGTAACGTTCACCTGGCTCCCACGGAGGCGCTGACCTGGTCTGGATTGCTGTGACCTCTTCAAGCGTGATGCGCAGGATTCGAAACACCGACTGAACTGGATCCCCAAATCTGGCTTGTCTGGCCCGTAGAAAAATCTTTCTGTAGGTGGAGAAAGGGGATTAACTGACTGCAGAGTATTGTGATTGCTTCCCACCTCCCCTTTGCTCTACTCTGACCACCTCTGAAATCCCCAATCAAGGCTCACCTTAATGTTTGAATGGATGAGCTCTCCATCCTGCTTCTGGTGCAGGGGCGCGTATTTGACCAGATACTTCACTGGTTTCGGAAGGCGAAATGCCGTAAGTATGCAGTTTAAAAAGTTCCAGAGTAGAGTCTTCTCTTTGTTTGCTTTTCTTAACCTGCGATCTGTCCTTATTTTCAGGTGCAGAGTGGAAGTGATGCTTCAAGGGATATTGCCGGAGATAAACTCAGGTGAGTTTGTGATAAAATGATCCCTTTAAATGTCTTTGAATCCCTCTAGTAATGTCTTTCTTTTTTCCCCTTAGGGGCCGGGGTGCGGTACCAGGCCAAGAAGTGGCGCTGACCTGAAATGAGGAGTGGTTCCGTCAAATATGGCCAGGTAAGTCTTGTGACGGAAAATCAGGCTTTCCTCATTTGTTCCTCCTGCTCACCTTTTGTCTCTTCTTCTCCCCTGCAGGTGCAGAGATGTGGCGGAATGCCCAGAAGGTCGCGGTGGATAGTGAAGAGCCCCCGAGGCAGGTTAGTGATGCGCGGCGCTGCAACAAGTAGCGCGATGCTTTTAAAGAATGTCTATCTTCAGGATCGCTGGCGTGATGGTTCCAGACACAGGTAGGAAGTTAGATTAAGTTCTTGGTTTTCACCTTTTCTCTTCCCTTCCTTCCTTTCAGGTATCCCAAGATCGAGGTGGCGTGGCTGGAGGCAAGATGCAGGAGCAGGCACGGTGAGCGTTCAGCTGCTAGATGCAGAGCAACGCGAAGCACGTGTGGCAGTCCGGGTGTGGTTTAAATAGCCTTGGAAGAAGTTCCAGGTAAGTATTCTTCCACGGTCCCCACCCAAGTAAAATAGTTCCTTTGATAAAAGAGTCCCTCCTAAGCCTCATTTGGCTTGAGGCTTCATGCAGCATGGTCTGCGTCAGGTAAGTGCACCAAACACCCTCTTTTATGAGCCTGGCGCCTATGGCGCCAGGACTGATGTCCAACATGAGCCTGGCGCCAAAGGTTACAATTTTGTAACCATTGTAGGATCCATTTTTTGTGTCGCCCAACGCACTTCAATCAAGACAAGGCCAAGATAGGATACATCTTGGGCAATTTAGTTGGAAATGCATTGGCCTGGGCAACGCCACTTGTGGGAGCCAAGAGCCCCATTCTCGAGGACTTTGTTGCTTTTGAGAAAGCATTTTTGGAAGTGTTTCAATCCCCTAACCTTGCGGCCACAGCTCAAAATCAACTTATGGATTTGAAACAGGGGTCAACCGACATTATTTCCTACATCAGTCGTTTCCGGCAATTGGCCACCGATTCTCAACGGCCAGAGGTTACCCAGAAGACACTGTTTCGAAGGGGTTTAAAAGAGGAATATAAGGACGAGCTATTGCATATTCCTGAACCTGATACCTTACAGTCCCTCCAAGAACAGGTCTTACGAATTGACCACAGGTTGGCCGAGAAACAGAGTGAGAGACGTCGTTCAGAGAAAACACTTCCACGATTCCTGAATTTTCCACCTAAAGCGTCGGGTCCCACCGAATCGGCGCCAGAACCGATGCAACTGGGAGCCGTCAGAGGTCCCTTATCGGATGCGGAGAAGAAGAGGAGAAGAGATCTCTGGTTGTGTCTGTATTGTGGGGCCTCAGGACATTACCTCAGTACCTGTCCGCTACGACCACTCCGGAAGTCGGAAAACTAAATGGCCTGTCGTATGTAGGGAAGGCTACGACAGGCCCCTCTTCTTTTCCAGTCCTTCCGGATAAAAGACAGGAGAAACAGCCCATGCAGCCTGTGGTCCTCATGGCTCTGCCTATTAAAGTCTCTTGGTTGAGTAACAAACCTGTTGAGGTGTTAGGCCTGTTGGATTGCGGAGCTTCTGGCAGATATATTGATGTCGATTTTGTGGCCAGAAATGGAATCACCTTGCTTGAAAAGAAGCGTTCCTCAATGGTGGAGGTTATCGATGGGACTTCTCTGTCTTCAGGCCCAGGTCACCAACATACTGAAACCTTGCAACTACAGATCGAAGGGCATAATGAACAGATCTCCCTGGACGTGATTAAAACACCCACGTACCCTATTATTTTGGGATTACCATGGTTGTTGCATCACAATCCAAACATCAATTGGGAGACTCGAACATTGGTATTCTGTTCTGATCGTTGCACCAAGGAATGTTGTGTTAGTGGTCCCTCTCTAACAACTGCCTCTACTTCAACACAGACTGATGGGGAGAACAGAACCTGCCTTTATTCAGTTGTCTCAATTCCACCTGAGTACATCGAATTTCAAGAAGTTTTCTCTGAGCCAAGGGATATTCCATTACCTCCACAAAGATCGTTTGACTGCACCATAGACCTGTTACCAGATTCAGTAATACCGCATGGTAAGGTGTATTCCTTGACGTCCCAAGAGAGGGAGGTACTACGAGAATATCTGCAGGAATGTCTTCAGAAAGGTTATATCGCACCTTCAAATTCTCCAGCTGGGTTTGCATTATTCTTTGTCAAGAAGAAGGAGGGTACCCTACGGCCTTGAGTCGACTATAGACAACTGAATGACATCACCAGAAAGGATAGATACCCGCTTCCTTTAATTCGAACTATTATGGAATCCCTACACAAAGCCCGAGTGTTTACTAAGCTCGACCTACAAGGGGCTTACCATTTGGTACGCATAAAGCCTGGAGATGAATGGAAAACCTCATTTAAGACACCATTGGGACATTATGAATATCGGGTAATGCCTTTTGGCCTGTGCAATGCCCCTTCCGTCTTTCAGCGCCTGATGGATTATGTATTTGCTGATCTAATCGGAATCTCTGTATGGGTGTGCTTGGACGATATCCTGGTATTCTCCGAAGACCTGAAGGAACACACTACTTAGGTGAAGGAGGTCCTTAAGAGACTACAACAGAATCATCTATACGCTAAACCGGAGGAGTGCCTGTTTCATCAGGATCATATTGAATTCCTTGGATAAGTGATCAGCGCCTCCGGAATATATATGGACCATGCAAAGGTCCGTGCCATCATGGAATGGAATACTCCCAACGACCGATGGTCTCTCCAACGCTTCCTTGGTTTCGCCAATTTCTATCGTCGTTTTATACCGGCTTTTTCCAAGGTGACCGCCCCTCTGTCCAGCTTGACCATCATCAAGAAGAATTTTGAGTGGGGACCAGAAGCCGCGGCCTCTTTTCAACAGTTGAAGGAGGCTTTCAGCACTTCCCCGATACTTTGTCATCCTCGGGAGGATAGACCGTTCATAGTGGAAGCTGATGCTTCCGACTTTGCGATTGGGGCTGTTCTGTTACAATATGACCCTAAATTGGACATGGAATTTCCACTGGCATATTATTCCAGGAAACTCACGGCCAGTGAACGGAATTATCCGGTTATAGAAAAGGAACTTCTGGCCATTAAGACCACCTTTGAAGAGTGGCGTCACCACCTCCTGGGGGGCCGGTTTCCGGTGGAGGTGCGCACTGACCATCGCAATCTACAGTTTTTACGATCTCTTCAATGTAGGACTTCTCGGCAGGCTCGGTGGGCATTCTTCTTTTCACATTTTTATTTCAACATCACCTATGTACCGAACCCCCGTAATGTGAAAGCAGATGCACTGGCTCGATCCCTTGAGGATGACATCAAACATGAAGGCAGATATCAACCAGTGCTGGCCCCGAAACATTTCCTTCTGGCCTTGGTACCATACTTACAGAAAGTTGCCCAGGAGACGTCAGTGGATTCTAGACGGTCTGCTTTACTGACACATCCGCAAGTGCATGAGAAAGATGGCTTGCTGCTCTTTTGAAATAGATTATACTTACCCACCGAAGCTCTACGTAAAGCCATACTGCATGGTTTACATGATTCCAAGATTGGGGGACACCGAGGAATCCGATCTACACAGGAAGTGATAGCGCGCCAATTCTGGTGGCCTGGTTGGGCTACTCAGGTCAAGCATTATGTAGAATCCTGTCCAATCTGTGCCCAAGTCAAGACTCCCCGCAGGAAACCTTTGGGCTTATTGCACCCTACTGAAAGACCACCTTATCCGTGGCATACACTTGTCACAGATTTTATTGTGGATTTACCAAGCTCCGAAGGCAACACCTGTATCATGGTGGTGGTAGACTGTTTCACCAAGACGGCTCATTTCATTCCCTTTGAGAATATACCAACAGCAACTCAGATGGCTCAATCCTTTCTACAAAACATCTTTCGTCTGCATGGGTTACCAGAAAAAATTATTTCAGACTGAGGCTCTCAGTTTATCTCAGCTTTTTGGAGTCAACTATGTGGACATTTGGGAATTCATCGAGCCCTTGGTTCTGGTCACCATCCTCAAACTAATGGGCAGACTGAGAGGACAAATCAGACTTTGGAACAGTACCTACGATGTTTCACAAACGCATCTCAGTCTAATTGGACATCACATCTTGCTTTGGCTGAAGTGGCCTATAACAATTCAGTTCATTCTGCAACCGGATTTAGCCCCTTCTACTGTTTGTCTGGGCTTCATCCCAAGCTGCTGCCTCTTTCTCCTGTTCAACCCAGCCCAGTTCCTTCCGCGGAGCAGTTGGTTACCGAGATCCAGTCCCTTCATCTTCGGGCAGTTGGTATCCTGGCTCAGGCACAAGAATGCATGAAAAAGACTGCCGATAAACATTGGAGTCCTGATCCTCTGTTTCAAGTGGGAGAATGGGTGTGGCTCTCTTCTAAGAATTTGCCAGCCCGTAATCTACCGTTGAAATTGGCTCCTAGATTTCTTGGTCCCTTCCGTATAATTAGACAGGTTTCCCCGGTGGCCTTTAGGTTAGCCCTACCTGCGTCCTGGCGTGTTCATCCAGTGTTTCACGTTTCCTTGTTGAAAGCCTATCGCCCCGACCCTTATGGTCATTCCCCTTCATGTCCGGCGGCCATTGAGGTTGAGGGTACGCCCGAATTTGAGGTCCAGGAAATATGTGATTCCCGTTACCTTAGGGGGAGGTTGCAATTTTTGGTTTACTGGCAGTGTTACCCTGTCTGTGATCGCACTTGGGAACCTGTGGGTAATGTCCATGCACCTCGTTTGGTGAGGGAGTTTTATCGCCTTCATCCCTGGAAACCTGGTGCTCCTGGCCTTTCTGGAGGGGGTCTTGGTGTTAGGACACGTACCTGGAAGGCTGTGGGTCGCCACTTCCCTTGGCAGCTCTATTCCAGGTATCGGATCACTGGGAGGGAGATTCCCCGACATCCAAGCCTGCTGCCTGGTTCTGGCTACGGGCGCATGCGTGTGCCGCAGACCAAGGCGACCGATGGCTTGTGTTCCAAGTCTCGTTCTCGCCCCGGCAGGACCGCGGCGCACGCGTGGAACCGTCCGCGCTCCAAGCCTCGGCTTCATGCCGCGGCTGTAAATAGCGGTCGGGTGTGGGAACGAATTGCGTCTTAATGCGGCTAGTTCCTGACCCACCGTTGTTTCGCCACCCTTCCTGGCTCCAGTTGGATCCTGTTTCCCTTCCCTTTGCTTGCCACCCTTGATGCTAGTCTGGGTTCCAGATTCCCCTATCCGGTTCCAGCCTCTAGTGGGGAGCTTCCCTGCCTGGTTTCCCTGCCTGGTCTCCGTGCTTACCTGCCTGGTCTTCCTGCTTCCCTGCCCGGTTCCCCTGCTACCTGCCTGGTTCTCTCCTCCCTGGATCCTCTTCTCTGGGGTTCCCTGAGTGTCCCAGGGTTCGCCTACACGGAATCCCTGTCTAGCGGCCTTGCTGGGGTACCAGTCTTCTTGCTTGCCCCTACTGAGCCTCTGCTTCATTTGGACTCGCCTGGGCCTGGACTCTCTGCCTCCTCGGGTATCCAGCATTCCTCAGCCTGCATTTGTGAATGTCCCTTGGAATCCTGTTGAACTGAGAGTGTGTCTAGTTGGTCACTGCGACATCCTGAGCTCTCCTCCTGGGGTCCACACCAGAGCTCTCATCTCTCTGGACTTCTAGACCGTCTAGTTGCCAGTCCTGCCTGTGTTTGCTTCTTCGAACTATGATCTACTACTGGAAGAAGGTCTGTGGCATCGGGGGGTGGTCCCCGTCCATTCCTGTGCCCTCAGGACTGGATTGAGGCTACTTCCTTGTGCCATTATCTCTACTGGTTTCCCTGAATTGTAGTCTGGCTTCCCCAACACGGACGTCGTCCGGAATCAGAGGTACGTCCAAGTTACGTGACGCACAACTCAACAGAGACAAAAATGTGAGGTTCTAAAACTCCCTGTTAAGACGAGATTCTTAGTTTTGGCCAAAGTAAAAACAACTTACAAAAATTGGATGCACTTGTACAAGGCCCGTCTCTATCAAAGGGATGGTGAAAAAATGCTGAAACTATTACAGAATAAAACATACAGCACAAAATTGGCAAACACTAAACGAGGCAACATGTAATTGTCAAAAGATGATGCAGGCCAACAGCGTAACTGAAAATGTTTGTATATATGCGAAGCCTTCCTTGTTGATTAAGGTTTATGAAGAAAAACTGCCAGAATGTTTCCACCTGAATATTGAAAGAGAGGATATCTTACACTATATTAATACAATAAGCCAATCTAGAGCTCAAGGCCCGGATGGCCTTACTAGCAAAACTTTGAAACAACATCCCGAAATTTGGGCTGACATTCTATTTCACATATTTGAGCAGATTAATTATTCTCAATATATACCGCCGTCCTGGAAACACTCTATAATCCACCGATCTATAAAATGGGTGACATCCAAAAGTTATAGACCTATTGCATTGTTAGATGCGCCAGATAAGATCTATAGTCGCATCATATTGAAAGAACTAAACATGTGGTCAATGTCCACAAATAAAAGGGATCCTTTTCAGTCGGGCTTCGGTACAGGGTTGGGTACATCCCCGAATATAATCACTCTTAACATGCTGAAGTCCAAATATTTAGATCAAAATTTGTGTATGGCGTTTGTGCACTTCTGCATAGCCTTCGACTCGATTGATCGACAGTTGTTGTTCACTAAATTGCAACGCTATGAATGCCCTCCCTCACTCCTGACCCTAATTAAGATGTTACACTCTGATACGACCATGCAGGTCAGGCTTGCGTTAGAGGGTCTTCTGTCTGCTAGAATTAAGATCGAGCGGGGATTGAAAAAAGGGTGCATCCTGGCCTCCACTCTGTTCAATTTATTCATATTGGATATAGGAGAAACATTTGAAGAGAGCAGTGCAGATGCACCTAAATTGAGGGGCCAGACAATAACTTGGCTTCTTTATGCGGACGATCTAGTCCTCCTCTCTCAAACACCTAGAGGGCTGCAGAATTTGCTGAATAAATTAGCTGAGTATGCGACTGAAAACAACTTGATCATTAACTCTGAAAAAACTCAAATTGTAATGTGTTTGAGAAAGAAGAACAATAAAATGTCCAATTATATATGGAGATTACGGAATACCACACTTGCGATAGTACCACACTATAAATATCTGAGGATACCATTTTCTGGAGCCACTAACAACAGCACATATGTATTAACATTGGATGCCAAAATCCGAACTTTCACATTGCAGGCAAAAATACTAATATATAAATATGGTAAATTCACATTGTCACATATAATGACCTTTTTCCAACAAAAGGTAGTTCCTATACTGACATATAGGTCTGATACCATGATGCCCAGACATAGGAAATACTGGGATCGATATGAAGCTAAATTTTGGAAAGCGGTATTGAGACTTTCTAACTGCGCCCCTTTACCATTATTACGATATTAACTGGGAGCCATCTCTGTATATAGTCAAGTGGTATGGAAAAGGTGTTGTTTGTATAGGAAATGCATAATGGGAGTATCAGCATTGAATATTTTGAGCATGCTAGCACAGTAGGTGATACATTCCCCAAAATAAGGAACAATTGTGTTATTAGTGCTTTAACTGATGCAAACATTATTATTGAACTCCTACTAACGAATCCTGAAAAGGCGAATTAACTTTTCTATCAGCATGATTGGATATTTACCCAAGAACAATGCAAAAGATATGTAGATTTCAATATCACCCTATTTGGCCATAAAAGGTTTCGAAGCATGGAAAGCTATCTAGTGCAATTCCCCTCACATTGTACTAGTATGCAATTATTGACAATAAGATTGAATCTATGCCCAACAAATGAAATCATAGTAAGATGAGGGATTATTCCAAAAATTCAAAACACTTGTCTATTTTGTAGAAAACAAACACAGAAAGAAACCTTGTCACATTTAGTGGTAGAGTGTCCAGCATTGAAAGAAATACGAGAAAGATGTTTTAGTAACTTGTTTTATATTAATTGCCACCTTTCCGGAGATGAAATATGGTACACATTATTTACTAGTCCAAGAACTACAGTAAAAATTGCTTTTATCTCTGTTTTAGCTATGTGGTGCTCTAGTTATCTTTATGTGACACATATGGAATGTACAAACTATGTAAGTAATACAAGTTTTTTTTCTTTTAATTGTTTAAATGAATGATCTTGTGTATAATTATAATGTAAAATATCAAACCTTGTATATTACATTAATTACTTTTTTGAAAGGTTGAATTATTCAGCCAAACAAATAAAAAAATAAAAAAGATTATAAAAAATGTATAATCAAAATAGAGGAGTTATCCTTCTTTTTTAAACGGGAATCTGTTTACAAAAACATCACATGGGTCAATATTTCTAAGTAGCAATCTAATTCAATAGACCTTTATTAACATTCCTCCCGAGTCTCTGCCCCTATCAGATATACTGGTTTTTTGCAGTTAGTAATGTAATTTTCTAGATATATAAATTAGTATATTATTCACATTTCTACAATGCCAAATCTTTAAATACATGCAATTAAATTGCTATCTATGTGTTTAATCTGTAGACCCTATAAATTCAAATAAATAAATTAGACCAGTGTACCAGGCATATCATATGGCTGGCAATCTAGCCTTCTCTCTCTCTCTGTCTCTCTCTGTCTCTCTCTCTCTCCACCTGTCTCTTTCTCTCTGTCTCTCAATCTCTCTGTTTCTCTCTCTCTCTCACACCCACTCCAGCTCTTTCCCTCTTTCTCTCTATCTCTCTTTCTCTTTTCCACTCTTGCTCTCTATGTCTTCCTCTCTCTCTATCCTCGCTCTCTGCCTCATTCTGTAACTCTTCTGTAAAAGTATTTGGAAACAGTTATTATCATAGCTGAAAGTTTTTAGGATGTTGCATACCAGGAAAAGTTTAGGATTCATTCAGTTCTCACAAGTTTACATAAAGCTGATATTCTGAATTTAAGGCTGGAAGAAAACCAGCAGTGCAAATAAGAAACAGCAGTTGTCATTTTTTGGGGCCAGATTACAGGAGCTTTGCACCGGTGCAAGTGCAAAAAATTCATGTTATTAGCACTACGGCAAAGTTTGCCCTATTGTTAAAAAAACACTTGGAATTATTAGAAAACCAATGCACCATGACAAGTGCATTTTGGCATGGTATAAGCATTAGGACAAAAATTGCCCTTGTGCAGAAAAGATACATTTGGACTGTATTTTTGCACCAAGGCAAAGTTTACCCTAGTGCTAATACGGAAAGGTATTAGTACTAGGGCAATCTTTGCACCGTGCAAATATGCATCATTAATGTATCTTTTTAGCACTAGGGCAATTTTATCCCTGGTGCTTTTAATATGCCAAATTGCACTTGTCGAGGTGCAATGGTTTTTTAATGTGTCCCAGAGTTTTTAAAAAAGGGCAAACATTGCCCTAGTGCTAATACCGAGCAAACATTGCACTTGCACCTGTGCAGAGTTTCTGTAGTCTGGTTGGTTAACAGATAAACTCAGGAGGCTGCAGAATCCGCATGGTCACAGATGTCTGTATATATCAGGACAAGAATACCAATCACAAATAGAAACATACCAATAGCACAGTTGTAGAAAGAAAGATTTCAAACAGAACATATCTTTGTAGCTTCTTTGAAAGTCTCCTTAAATATACTCACTATTTAGAAAAGGCCGAGTGCACATGAAGACGCTACAAAGAATTAGGAATCTTTGCAGACCACAGCTGAATCTTGGTACAGTCCTCTGCATGGAAAGAGATTGTATTCTCTCTGTGCTACATAACTCATTCAGGAACGTTCAAGAATGTATTCTGAATGATCACAACTGGATGGACATTGGACTGTGGGAAGGTTAGACAAATGGGAGTCCCTGTGTGCTCCAACCGCCCCAACCAGGATTTCCCTCCTTCCTAGATGTAGAGTCTGTGCTAACGTCAGGTCACTCCTACTATCTAATACTAAACTAGACTAATATTGATGGCTTAAATACCTTAGCCATCCCAATTTGACTACCTTTGCGTACCTTTGCGAATGTCCATTGGCACCCTACTCAATTCTTCTGAAAACAAATTCAAGTTATGATGTGCATTGCCACAATCTCTTCTTCCACTCTCTTTCCTCTCCTTATTCCTCCTTTCGCTCTCTCTCTCTCTCTCTCTCTCTCTCTCTCTCTCTCTATCTCTCTCTCCCTCTCCTATCCTCTTCTGTTCTTTCTCCCCTAACAGTCCCTTCTTCCTTCTCACCCTCACTTCTTTGGTTAATCAGCCTCAGCAAGTAGCCAGGTAGAGTGGACTAGGAAGTAGTGCTGGCAGTACTCAATCTCATTCATGGTCCAGCTGAAGAGCAGGAGGTCAATACCCTTGATGTGACCAGGGTGCTGAAAACATACTGTGGAGAATAAATGTTGGGCATGAACGATAACAAAACAATGAGACACGCTGAGCCATGGCTGAGAGATAAACAAGTATATTCTTATTAGACACAAATAGCAGCTGAGATTTGGGAGAGTGTTCACAGCAAGTAACATGGAATTGCCAGAACCATCTCTGCACATCACACGGAAGAGGCAGCTTATATAGAGAGATCAATAGTATAAAAGCACATTGGTCCATGTGGGTGCTACCAGATAGGTTTGCATAATGGTAACGGCTCCTTACGACAGATGGTTTCAGCGGCAATTAGCCTACCGGTTTTGTACCCTTTCCTAACATAGGGTTCAGCTAGCATAGCTATCACTTCTATGGAAAACAACATAACAGAAACTGCAAAAATGATAGAGAAAAGAGAAGCAGAGCAAATGAAGTGTGAAGTCTGGTTGCTGGGCTGTAGCAGAATCTGCCAGGCCTGGATTGCGTGCAACGTGTAAAGATGATTACCATCAGTTAATGCTGCGAGTTGGCTAAAGTTTCAATTGCTGGAGCAGTGAAAGGTTGGTCCACTAGAGGAATGGCCACCTCCTTGGCAGAACTGAATGGAGTGTGAATAAGAGGCATCTGCAAATCGGCCACCTGGGCTTCTCTGTCCACCTTCATTCGCCATTATAGAGAGGACGTTTCCTCTCAGCTGAATTTGGGTCTTGCATGCTTACAACTAACTGTTGAAGTCTTTTCTGCAATTCTTCTCAATTAAAGTGTGTTTTGCAGTAGAATGTCTTCCCTAGTCCTTACTTGGGCAGGCCAAATTGTCACTGCTTGCTATACTTGCATAAACGTAAGGACTGTGACGAGAAAGTGGGGACAAGAAGTAATGTCAGATTGTGTAGGGTGATCATCATTACTCCGTGTCCCATGACGCGTCACATTCCTTACAACCCTACCTCCACTTCCTGCCTTGCCTATGGCCATCATTGAAGTTAGGCAAAACACAGGTGGTGGAAAGAGGATGGAGCTTCTGTTGCATGTGGAATATTAAATAGCAAAGAAAGAAGTACTCTTCATGGCGTCTATCAGGGAAGGCAGAGGCCTTCATAAAAGTCAAGAATGTTAGGAGTCTTTGGGACAAATAATATTTATTTTTATTTGTATTTATTTTATTTTGAAAGCGCACTTAGCTCGAGAGCAGCGGATCGCTGTACAGAGTGTGGGTAGCCAACATTTGGACTGGCATCTTTTAACTGTAGCGCGTCAATTGGCATTAATCCTTGGTCAAGTGTTGTTGAAAAGGCAAAGTGTTCAGATATTTGAAAAGTTGGGGAATTGGTGGGGCATTCCGAGCCGACCCCGGGATCGAGTTCCAGAGGGTGGGTGCTGGAGAAGAGAAGGATTTATTGTGGATCCGCTCTTTGCGGACGAATACTCCTGGCAGAATAATGCTGATTAGCCTGCATAATCTGAGATTTTGGGAATAGAAGTAATTGAGTAATAATTGTGAAGTGGTATACATGTTGGTAAAGTGACACACATATGCGCATGTTTCTTCATCATGTACATTTAAAAATATTGCTGGAAAGATTCAGTAAATACGTACAAAATGAAACACAAGACAGGTCACGTACATTCGTTATAATTTCTTCCTGGAGGACCATCATTCATAGAACTCAGTGCTTCCAAAAATGGTGAAATTAAGTTAAACATTTAAATAGTATGCAAACTAATTCATGCTATACTCCTGCAATAGTATTAAGAATAAGAGTGTATGTGTAGAAAATAGATCCGCCTACTGCAGCACTTTTATTTGAATTCAAGGCAAATATTGTGAGCAGTAAAGAATCTGAAAATGACATATTGGTGTCTGCCACTTTGTGTGAGCATTTACTGTCACTTGAATGACTCAATCGTCGCTGCAGTAAAGATATTACTCCAGACTTCCCATGCTGGGTAGTAAACAGAGACCACGTGAGCGTGTGCATTGCTTGAAGAAATTACATTTAAGGTCTATAAAATACAAAATGCACTTGCACGGCTAGCATCGTCTGTCCTGTAATTCCAGGCCTGCATCGCTGGCCATAACTCTCTAATACAAATGTTATGTCTCCGCCCAGTCTTCTAAAGGGAAGTAGATTGAATTGTTCTAATGCATACAGAGAAAGATATCTGACACTAATTCAATGAATGGAAGGTTAAGCACATACATATTTCAAAAGATAAAGGGGGGAGCAGGGCTGGAGGCTGCACTGCTCCAGAGAGGGACAGAGCTTTTACTCAGACCACTAGGAAACTGGAAGGACATTTAAGCGTGCATTGGTTCTGGAACCTGACTACACAAGCCATGCAATATAATTTATTGAATTCTCTTCTGGCCTTCAAATTGTTAGAAAAAGTTAAAGGCACCAAAATAAAATATGTTGTTGCTTACTAGTAATCGATCATCTTTTGACAATCTCCTAACCAAGAATACTTTTTATATATTATATTTTGATAATTTTTGAAACATTTTTCTTACTTAGACTGTCCTCCATTTTGTGTACTGCCCTCAATCCCTGAAATGGGAGTGATATAAGAAGAGAAGACGGTGGGGGTGGGGTGACAAAATAAATACTGCTCCACAGGACTACAAGTATGAAGAGTGGCTAAAACGCCCACTCTGCCGTCACACTACTGCAAACAACGGCGACCCAAATCATAAAGGTGAAACAGGCACAATCAAGAGATATACCTCCTTTGCTTATTGTGGTAACGTGGACCTAAGACAGGCTGTATTCCAAAACATCAATAGCACAATGGTCCAAAATTAAGGAATGTCCACTCAAGGTTCTATAAATATATATATATATATATATATATATATATATATATATATATATATATATATTTTAATTCAACATAATAATCTATTACATGGCCCACGGTAGTGGCCGTGTAGTTATGGTTAAGATACTAAACCCATAGGAAGAGCCCTTTTTGGGCGGCTTATAACTTTGCTCCCCCTGGACGAATCCTCACCAAACGTTGCAAAAAAAGTATATGGCCCACTCTAAATTTTGTTTGCGGAGTTTGGTGAGGTTTGGTCCAGAAGGGGCAACGTTACAGGGGAGACTCAAAATTTCTTTTTTCCCCATAGACTGAATGGAGAAAAAAATGTGGTCGCGCCTACTGCCCAAACCGCTGGACGGATTTTCACCAAATGCGACAGGAGCGGCAGATTAGTCCTGATTGTGTGCTTTTGCAAGTTTGGTGAAAATCCGTCCAGTATTATTTTTTTTTTAAAAAAGACCAAAAAGTAGGTCTCAAAAAAATTAGTGATATCTATGTCCGCTCTGCGACACACTTCCCTGTTTGCTCCGCGGACAGGACAACGATTGGTTAATCGGCTTGTGTCATGTCCGCGGAACACGCAACGTGTTCTCTGTTGAGCTTGGAACAACCGTGAGGTGCGTCACATTGTTTCAATGGCACGTCATATTGGATGGCGGACAGCGCAGCATGGAAGTGAGCATAAATCCAATTTTGGGGAGTGCGTTGTTGTGTAGGAGTGCTTGGAGAGGGTGGGGGGTTAAGAGATGGGTCAAATACTGTATTTGTTTAGGTGGCAGGAGGCCTCGATGTGGTTGCGGTGTTTGCTGTCACTGCGGTTGTCCGCGGACATACTAAATACTGGGCGCGCCCTACTGGCTATTTTACTTTAGTATGATGTTGGTTTTGGGTTGTTAGTAGAGCATTGATTGTAGTTATTTTTAGAATGTTAATTGAAGTGGATAGGTGTTGAGGTGGATGTGGTATTTTTTTGGGTTGTGGATATTTGGTAGGTGTTTGATTCTATGGATGTGTTCTGCTGCGGTGGTTGTGGCCAGGGCCTAGAGACGTGGGTGCATGCTACCAAACATTTTGACTGTGGTATGTGGGCTGCTTAGGGGATATATGTTTTCAAACGTTTGTGTATTGTTTCATTTGTTGAGGCTGTATGTAGACTTTTGGCCAGGCCATGCAGTCAAGATTGTAGGGTTTGGCAACAACCACTGCAGCATAAGATACACTTGGAAGCAAACGTTCTGGATTGTGGGCTATGGCTAGATGTTTGCTTGAATGGGTGTGTTATGCTGTGGTGTTTGTGAGTCCATTCATGATATACTTACTGTTTGAGTGTGTGTGATTGTATGCAGTTCTGTCATGACATGGGCAATTGGAGCAGACATTCTTTTTCAATCTCTGTGGTAAAGGAAAAGATCACATGTTAGTGTGGGTAGTTCATAATAAGTTTTTGCATTGCATAATAGACATTTCTGTATTTTGTTGACCCTCATAGTTAGTACTTTAGAAGTACTATAGGTCAAACCAGTGTACTGTGCAATGTGCTCAGTTCCTGTGTTTGTTTATTAAATCATTGGGTATGTGGGAAAAAAATCCATGCTGGATTAAAAAAAAAACCTTTCTACGTTGTGGTTCAATATATTTATTTCATTGATTTCAGTAGGAGGAATTCAATAGGTGTATGTTTTTGATTTGGAAGTGGTGGTAGTATTGTTGCAATTAGATAGTAGTTGGTGTATTATATGTGTTTATTTCTTTCTCCATTTTAGTGGTATTTATCTATCTGTTGGTTTGTTGCAGATTTTTGGGGCAGTTAGATACCTGTTGGCGTATGGTAACTGTTTATTTCTTGTTTCATGCTATTCATCTATCTGTTGGTTTGTTGCAGATTTTTGGGGCAGTTAGATACCTGTTGGCGTATGGTAACTGTTTATTTCTTGTTTCATGCTATTCATCTATCTGTTTACTTGTTGCAGAATCTTGGGGCAGTTAGATACCTGTTGGCGTATTGTAACTGTTCATAGTTTTGACTTTGAAGTTTTGTTAATGTTCATGTACAGATTAGTTATTAAATTTTGGTTTTAAGAATATTAAATAAGCGTTTACAAGATTTGCTGGTAATCTCTGTTTTAGAGCAATGGTAGTATCATTACATTCAAACCATCCACATTTCTTTTTTATATATGCAGTGTAGTGACCTGCATTGGTTGTGGCTCTTGCATCGTAGATTATTCCTATTGTTGTGAAGGTTTTCTTACCAAGTGATACTTGACCATGTGTGAATCCAGTCAGCTTGCAGTTGTTTTTGGTACCATCTGCATTGTAACGTAATAGCATTACTATTACGTATTCACTGTGTGACTGTATTTGTAAGGTGGAGTGAATATCTGAATTGCAGGTAGTACATAATCTGCTATGGTTTGCATTTTGTACAAGTTGCTGAAATGGAATGGATTCACAGTTAGGTATGGATACACATACGAAGCGTTCATTAGGAACTTCTTCTTGTACAACATGCCTGCAAAGAGTGCATGTATGTTTCCACATGTATGAAATCTGGAAGATTTAATTTATAGGTATGTTTTGTTTTCTAGAAATTGTAGCAAGTACATTAGAAATTCTTGTGGATCTTCTTTTGAGTTTATAGTGAATTTGACCATTCGAGCACAGTCGTCCAAATCCTGTCTTATTCCATGAACACTGTAAGTGTTGTCAGGATTGTTGGTTGCATTTCTATGAAGGACTAACATTCGCAAACACAATTGGTCTGTACCGTGTAAGTAAATGTTGTCAATAATTGGTGGCAATTGGAATAGAATATTTATTGCTACATTTGCATAGCAATTTACACCAGTTGTATTTGAAAATTTGAATGGACCAGACAGTTCTGTGTCCAAGTCATTTGTTCGGAGTGTACGTTGCTTCTTCGAAGAGGTAGTTGAGCTACTTTGAGCAGTAGATCCTTCTTTGGATGTAGTCCTTGATGAAGTATTGGCTTCTTTCACTTTCTTTGGAGGAATTGCTATGAGATCCTGCATAGTTTGAGTCTGAAGTAGTTTTCTTTTACAACGTTTTGCTTTTTGCGGAACAGGATAGGTTTTTAGATGGGGGTATAGAGTGAACGCAGTCTATTGTATTCTAGAATGCAAGGAATGTCAGCATTTACTTTACTTGCATCAAAGTTGATAAGAAATAGTCTGTCAAGTGTACATAAGCGTGACAGTGTGTCATGCAACCCGGCGCGGCTGCACCCCCGCCCATGCCCCCGCCCACACTCACTTCCACCATGCGGGTCTGGCGTGGGCGGGAGAGGCCTTGGCCTCCAGCGGTGACCGCGCCGGGCCGCGGTTCCTTGTTGGCTTCGGCAGCACGGCGGCCGACATGGACGGGGCAGCCATGGCGCTTATGGTCCCGATGGACCTTCCGATCACGTGACCCCACGCGTAACATTTACAAACTACGCTCACACGCAGGTCACGTGATATGAGCAAGACCCAATCCTGGGCAGTGTCATATGACCAGAAGCACCTATAAAAGGAATACCCAAACCAAGTAGAAGCTTCTCAGCTGTTTTTTACGGCGTTTTGCTCCTCTCTGCTTTTGTCTTGTTTGGAACTTGGAACTTTGGAAATCACGCACTCGATCTTGGACTGCATCTGGATTACCCCTTGGATTTGGAATACTTGGCCTGGCCTCTATCTGGTTTTTTGAACTCTGGACTTTGACCAAAGGATTGCTTTATCCTTACCCTCTGGCTTTGGTGAACTTGGAACCTTTTTGGACACTTTGGAATCACCCATGTCTTGCAAATCAAGTTAAGAAACCCACAGGGGGGCCCTGGTAGAGTCTTCCCACTACTTCTACTCCCAGGAAGCGACAATTAAGTACAGAGCTGACATCGATCTTCCTACGGGTAGGTGTCCTCAGGCCTTTTGTTCATACAATTGTACTGATTACTCGTCCTTGCCTAAACTCTGTCCTTTTCTTGCAGCAGCCATCCGGGATCCGGTGTTCCTGTCCCCCCTCACTTGTGGTCTCAATAATTCGTCAGCAAGTTTTCTATTTTTCTCCCTGACTGGTACTTGGGAACGGAGGTATTCTTGACTTCGTGGAACTCAGATCATGACATAGTGCTACATAGCTCATGCCTTCTTTAAAGACTGTGCTACCAATATCTATCAATGCTTTATCCAGGGTAAGACCTTGTGATTTATGAATGGTGACTGCGTATGCTAGAGTTGACATCGGTCTTCCTACGGGTAGGTGTCCTTAGGCCTTTTGTTCATACAATTGTACTGATTACTCGTCCTTGCCTAAACTCTGTCTTTTTCTTGCAGCAGCCATCCGGGATCTGGTGTTCCTGTCCCCCCTCACCTGTGGTCTCAATAATCGGTCAGCAAGTTTTCTATTTTTCTCCCTGACTGGTACTTGGAAACTGAGGTATTCTTGACTTCGTGGAACTCAGATCATGACATAGTGTTACATAGCTCATGCCTTCTTTAAAGACTGTGCTACCAATATCTATCAATGCTTTATCCAGAGTAAGACCTTATGATTTGTGAATGGTGACTGCGTATGCTAGAGTTAGAGAAAATTGTTCTCTGCGTACATACATGTCTTTGAAAAGAAGGAAGCCGGCTGTTGAGCGTCCCATCCTTTTAACTTCGGATAGCTTGTCAAAGAGACTATTGACAAATTGAATGTTGTTGTTACGTGGGGATGTTTGAAGGCCAACAACTGTACCAAGTGCTCCATTAACTTGCTCCACGTCAAGGTTACATTTAAGCATTACTTGTCATACACCGCCCTTGGAAGTACTGGCAAAGTTGGAGATACACTTAACATGGCAGTCTATGGTTCCACCTTGACGGTCTAGTCTTCCTCCAAGATGGCCTCATGCTGCTTAAGCCTAAGGGGCAGTGCTACGCTATTTGCGTTGTATCATCTTTGGTATTCGCTGCCAGTAGCTTTTTTTCTACAGTGTACTCGCGTTTTCATAACCTTTGCCCTCTTTTCTATTATTGTCCTCTTTTGTATTCTGAATTCTTCCCAGCACTCGGGTGGAATTTCTTCTTTCAGGTAATTTGGCTCGCCTTCCTAACTGCCACGCTTGGTTACCCTTTCCTAATCTTTTTTTTTCTTGTTCCTTTCTGGCATTCGGTTTCTTACTCTGTTGCCGAGGACCCCTGCCTTCGGTAACCGTGTTTTCCTTTCTGTCCGTGGCTGCCGGCATAACTTACCTTCTCTTCCAGAGCCGCTGCTTCCTTCTGTTTATTCCACCACTCACTGAGCCTTGGGCATTGTTTAACTATTCTGGCGTATATCTCCCGTGAATGAACTTCTTCTACCTTTTGCCTTGTGTTTACATTTCAGTCCACGGCTGCCGGCATTTCTCTTCTTCTCTTCTGGAAGCCGCGGCTTCCTTCTGCCTTTCTCTTCTCGCAGCGCCGTAGGTCTTTGTTTACATTCCTTGCGTATGGTATCTGTGAGCAGCATTTCTGCTGCCTATTGCTTTACTTTTAATTTTAGTTTTCTTGGGGATCCTAGGTACATATATATTTCCTTTTTTTTGCTTAGCTTTTCCTCTTATTTGGTTCTGTTTTGTGCTATCCAATCTTTTGGGCTATACTTTTGAGGAACAGTACTTCCTTCAAGTCACATCCTCTACTGCAGACATTTGTGCCCTGCCAGCTGGCATTCTGTTACTAGTGCTATCCTTAATGTTGGATTTCCCGGAGCAATTACAGATCGCTGGAACTATTCACGACTTCCTGAAGAATTGTAACTTTCTCGCAATAAGAACTGATCCTGATATCCAGCGCTGCCTTATACCATCTTGAGCCTACTACTGTTATACTATCTAGCAGGGTTTTTTATGCCAGAAGGCTTTTTCCCTGAGACTTTTGGGGCTTGCTCCTTGGGGTTCGCCTGGTCTGGTTGACATTACCGGTCAAGGTGGCCTCCGAGGGAGCACGTCCTTATCTACACCAGAAGAAAGAGAAGAAGCCTATAGAACAGAAGAAATCACAAAGAAAGAAGATCACAGAAACGCCAGACAGTTTAATAGAGGACACAGGTGAGGAGGAGTGTTGGGAATGTACCCAGGAGTCTGACAGTATACAATGCCAGAACATCCAAATGGCCTCTGTTGAACAATATCAAGAATTGTGCAACGCCATCCAAGGATTACGAGTAGAGGTTCATACTTTACACGCAGAGAATGCTGCTCTTCGCCAACAGGTGGCTGCCCGTGAAGAGGGCAGAGGCGACTTTCCTGTTTTTTTTTATAAACATTTTTTTATTGGTTTTATATCAAACAAACAACAAACAAATAACAACCAAACTTGCAATACACGTTGTAGTATGTTGGATTTTATACAACACAATCAGTATTGACTACTTTTCCCATTCCCTTTCCCCCTCCCCAAGCCTACATCACTCTGTGATCTACTTCTACAGTTTGCAAAGGGGTTTCCTTGTTCGTGTCCTCCACCGGATCTTGGTCACTTGACCAGTCTTGTGTGGACCCAAATACTGTGGCTATTAGGTGTCTCCAGCTAGTCAGGGTTTCTGCTTCTTCATCCCCCCCATGTTTCTAGCACCCTGCCATACTACAGTTTCGGCTTCTGTCCATTTCTGGAGATCTTTCCACCATACTTCAATCCTAGGTCTGTGACACGCCTTCCATCCCATGGCAATCCTACGCTTCGCCAGTATATATGCCAAATCCTTTAGTTTGCTTACATGTTTAAGTTTACGTGATCTGGGGAAAGCCCCGAGCAGGCAAGCCCATGCTACCCCAACTGTTATTTGAATCCCCTTTTCCTCCAATCTGCGGGCTATTTTCCCCAAAATTTCTCAATTTCCGGGCACGCCCAGAACATATGCGTCATCCCAGCATTCACTTCGCCACATTTAGGGCATATTTAACTTTCTGCATTTCTGAATTTGGCTATTCTTTGGGGTGTCATATACGCCCTGAGGGTTATGTACAACTGTATTTGCTATAACCTTGCATTCCTTGACACTTTCTTGTGGTACCCTTGGGTCCGCTCCCACATTCCGTCACTCATCGGGGCACCCACCTCCTCCTCCCAGTCCTGTCGTAGTTGTACCACTTCCTTTCCCACTTTGGACATTATCAGTTCATGTAACCTGGATATCTCATGCCCTCCCTCTGCTATATCGTATATTGTTTGAATGGTGGTGTCCGGTTCTTCTTCTAATACTAGTTCTGACCATTTTCCTTTAATGTACTGGACCACCCTGTGATACGTGATATATTGTCCTATATGCGACCCCGTTTCCTCCACCAGCTTCCCAAATTCCGTTATCTTCCCCTCTTGCCAGATATCGCCCATTGTTGCTATCCCAACCGGTTCCCAGTGTTTCCTAATTATATTAATTAATTGCACCTCTTTCTCCGCCAGTACCACCAGTGGCACCTGCTGGGAACACGGGGTCGGATTTTCCATTACCTGACAGGCTTTGCGCCAAATTTTCCACCCCAATGTCATCATCTTTGGGCGCTCTTTCATTTCTGTTTTGGGCAGCCATATGACTTCCTTCAAGAAGTATGGGGCACAATCCTGTCTAAGCAGCCTAGATTCTGAGTTTGGTTCTTCTGATAGCCATTTTGTCACATATTGTAGCTGACTCGCTAGATAATACATTTAGAGGTTTGGCAAGTTTATGCCCCCCTTATCATACGCATTTTGCCATTTCCAAAGGGCTACCCTGCTCCTCGTCCCATGCCAGAGGAACCCCCTACACATGCTGTGCACCTTGTCAAAGAATTGTCTTGGTATCAGGTATGGTATATTCCCAAAATAATGCAATAATCTGGGTAGGACCACCATTTTCAACATTGCCCCTCTTCCCATCATCGCCGTCGCTCATGTCTGTAGGCTTTTTCTCAAACTTTACCTCCCCCCTCCTTTTCCAACCCCAACCTGCTTCCCAACTCCCAACTTTCCCTCCCCTCTTCTACAAACACCCCAAAACCCCCCTTCCCAGCCCCAACTGATGCCCAGCTCCATCCCTGGATTTCAGGCCTACCCGCATTTAGTACCTCTTCGGCACTGCCGATACTAGGACTCAGCAGGGGGTTGCCACCCTATTGGCAACCTCACTATCTATCTATTGGGGTTTAACGGTGCATCCTTTGCATCTCCTGTTATCTGCCACATTATATTGTACACCTTCCATGTTATATTCTCAATCCGTCACCCCTTAATTTCAACACAATCCTACTCTATTTTATATTCAAGTCCCAGAGTCACAATATATACAGCACCTCGGTATCAGGGTCAGGCTTCACTTGTCTGTACCGTCCTCTTTCCGGCTGTCCACACCCTCTGAACAATTTTGGGTGTCCAACCATTCTGTTGCATCTTCCGGAGTCTCAAAGAACAGAGCTTTGTTGTTGTGGAACACTTTCAGCTTTGCTGGGTACATCAACATATATCACAGGCCCGCATCTCGCAATCTTCTCTTTACTGACTCGTAATTCAGTCACCGCCTCTGCTCTTGGAGTGTATAGTCAGGATATGCCGAGATGTTAGCAGATGCTCTCTGTATGGTGCCCCCTTTCCGGAAATATTTCAATATCTTCTCTCTATCTCGGTAGTTCAATATCTTGGCAATGATTGGCCTTGGGGGGACTCCTGGGGGAGGTCTCCTTGTGAGCGCTCTATGCGCCCTCTCCACAGCAAATCCTTGCGTAAGGGCCCCACCTCCTATTGCCTGCAGCAACATGTTTTCAACGTAGTCCGTCGGGTTAGGGCCTTCTTCCCCTTCCGGAAGACCTACTATGCGTATATTGTTCCTCCGGCACGCCCTTCAGCTTCCTCCGCTCTGTTTTCTAAATTGCTGACCTGTTGCTTCAGGATGTGGATCTCTGAGGCATGGGATGTTCAGGCTGTCATGTTTGTGGTCACTTCGTTTTCCAGCTCATCTGCGCGTTCTGCTATCTTCCGTACGTCCTGTCTGAGTAAATTAACTTCCTCCTGTACTGCACCCACTTTGAGCTTTAAGTTCAGCTGTGGCTACCTCCAGCTTGCTCTCCCACGTGGCCTTCAGGTCCGCAATTGCTTCCAGGATCTGCCGGTCATCGCGCGTTGGGGTCGTGTCCACCTGTGGATGTCTGTCTTTAGGTCTCGCCCCCTCTATCTGCTGTGGGGTTTTGGTGAAGTCCTCCAACGTCGACTGCTTCCCCCTGGACTTGGGAAGTTTGGATGTCATCTCAGTGCCAGTATTCACCCAAGCTCTAAACACCAGGACCTCACCGTCCCCCAAGTGCACAGCTGAGGTTCGCCGGCCCCTTGTGTTGTTGTCTTAGACCGCAGGGGCAATCGTGTCCATCACTGGGGTTTGGACATTCTGGTGCTGTGCCTTGGCTAGGTGCCTCATTCCTGGATCTGTTATACTTCTGGATGTCTTCTCCAGGGAGCTGGGAATCTCCCATTTTAGTCCATTCAGGATGAGCTGGCCGGTACACGAATGGGTTGTGTCCTCCCACGTCTGGGCCGCCGCTCTTTCTATTCGCCTAGTTGTTCCAGCTCTGGTCAGGATATCCTGCTTATCTGCGCATCCCAGTGCTGTGGGTCTAACGTGGTGCTATAGCGGGTCATTGCACAACCTGTTGTGTGGAGGCATGGTGTGTGGTTGCTCGCTTGCAGTGGTGTCACTTGTGTGTCTTGTCCTGGGGTATTGTGCCTCCAGTCAAGATCCGATAATGTGCTCCCATTGCCTCCGTCCGCCTCCTGGTGTTATTTGATGGTTTGGCGTCGTGGGCCCCAGAGCTTTTCAAATGTCATTCACCATAGGTGCTATGAGTCCACTCCTGTCTGGCCTTCCAATGATCAGCCACTTGTGGCTCTCAGCGCTGCTTCCTTGTCGCTGGGCGCTTTGGTGTAGTAGTGCTTGTCATCTCGATATCTTGGTACCTCAGGCTGTGCTGCCCTCCACTCCTGCGCCCACCCCGTGGGGGCTTCGATGTCACGTGAGCGCACCGTACTTCGTGCTCTGTGTCTGAGAAGCCAACCACTGTGTGCGCACCCAAATTATTGGGCCAGAATCTTGTCACCTCTTTAGAGTTAAGGCTCTAGGTGTCCTGTTCCCCGTGCGTGCTGTACATGTGAGTTGTTTCCTGGCAGTTTGTGCATGCTTGGAGTTGTGCTGTTTACAATCCTTCAGGCATGTTAGCCTGATTTCAGTGCTAATAAGGATCGTCCGGACCCCTCTGCATTCTTATGTACCCCCTCGAGTACGGCGTGCCCTTGGCTCTTCGTTTGGTCCCTTATGCAGCACCAGAGTTCCACATTGGATGAGATGAGGTCTCTGCTGCTATATTGTATCCCGTTGGTGCACGGCATGTTCCCAATGCGATTTCGCAGAGGCACACCTCTGCTCCTGACAATGCCGACACTTTGTAACACCCTCGCCCGGCGGGGGAAGCTCAATGGGCTACTGTTATTCAGACCCGCAGCAGTCCAGCGAAGGCATTCGGTCTGCAACCCGTCCTCTTCGTTCCGTCTCGCTCATCCAGGCTTCCCTCACATGTCCCCGGTCTCGGCTCTGTGGGGGCTCTCCACAGAGGTCCCCAGCTTCCACACAAAAGGGTACCGTATCGATTGCTTGCGCTCCTCCAGCTGCCCATCTTAAACTTCTTGGGCGCACTACCGTGTTCGGTGCCCATCTCGCTTTCCTGTCCCTTTGTTCTCGGGATCCGCCATCTTGGGACCGCCAGTCTCGTTCCGCCCCGAGTTTCGCCTGCTGATTTCACACAGGGTCTGACTGATCCGCTTGTGAAAAGTACTTCCAGCTTTGCACGAATAATTCACATGTACGCCAGTATAGTTATATGACTAGAGGGTCACATAATGCTGCATTTTCTTCGGATCGTTGTAGGATCTGCAGGAGACACTTGGGAAGCACGTCTCGTTACATGGCTTCCAAGCCACGCCCTGAGGGGACTTTCCTGTTATGCCTTTTTCATTTGGCAAATTTGACGGCAACCCAAGACTACTGAAAGAGTTGCTAGATGCCTGTTTGGTCTACATCTCTTTTAGACCTAAGGCTTTTGACACTGATCGTGCACGTGTTGGGTTCATGGTGTCAAACCTGACTGGTAGTGCTTTGGCATGGGCCACACCTCTGGTCACAGGCAATGACCCATTGATTGGAAATTATAATCAATTTGTCCAGAGTTTTAAGGGCAGATTTGAGAGACCTGAGGTCCAATTCTCCACCTTTGAAGCAATGTTGGACGTCAAGAAGGGAACCCAGGACGTGCAGGCATACTTTTCTCACTTTCAGAGACTGGCCCAAAGTGCGGGATGGCCTGACTCCGCTCAGCAAACTATCTTCCGTAGAGGACTACAGGAAGAGATCAAGGATGAGTTGGCTCGGATTGCTCATCCTAACTCCTTTCAGGAGTTGGTAACATTGTCCTTGCAGATTGAATTCAGACTTACTGAGAGAAGACAGGAGAAAAGGAAGAACCGTGGGCATCCACCTCTGCAGAACATTCCGACTGCACCTAAGGAGAGACCGAGTGATGAAGAACCTATGCAGATTGGCGCTACAAGGGGTCCTCTAACCTCGGAGGAGAGAAGGAAATTGAGAGAATTGAACCTCTTTATGTACTGCGGTTCCTCAAAGCATATACTATGTAATTGTCCAGAGGTCCCTCCACGTCGTCAGGGAAACGCTCAACTCCTTACTTATGCAAGGGAAGTAACGGGGAGGCAGGTTCAAGTCCTTGCAGTTGCACCAGAACCAGATTCCAAGGAAACAACTGCTTAATGGTCTTTCAGATCGCTCTCTCTGTAACTACAGGTTCACCCATAATGGTACTTGCTATGCTGGACTGTGGGGCTGCATGCAACTTCATAGATGCATCTTGGGCCAAAGATCATAAGATTCCCTTGATTTGAAAGGATAGATCTGTTCCGGTTGAAGGGGTAGATGGAAGGCCCCTGTCTTCTGGACCCACAGAGATGGAGACTTGTTCGGTTAAGATTGTGATGGAAGGTCACACAGAGACATCTCTTTTGATGTGATCAGAGCCGCCCATTTCCCAGTTATTCTGGGTATCACCTGGCTACGTTTACACAATCCCAAGATTGACTGGCGTGCCAACCGACTCAGTTTTGATTCAGATTTCTGTGGCCAGAACTGTATCAAGGATTCAAGGGTAGAGACACAACACGGTTGTTTGATCGCCTTGCCACAGACTTCAATCTCCTCAATACCAGTCCAGTATCAAGCCTACTCAGATGTCTTTGAAGATGTTATCCCCAGACTCCTCCTACCTCACCGCCTCGAGGACTGTGCTATTGATCTCAAGACTGATGCACCCCTTTTGGTAGGATGTATCCGCTGTCCCAGCAAGAGAAAAGTGCCCTTAAAGACTATCTTGAGGCCAACCTCAAGAATGGATTTATCAGAGAATCCAAATCTTCTGGTGGTGCATTGTTGTTCTTTGTTTCTAAGAAGGAATCAACAGAGTTACGCCCATGTATAGACTATAGAGGGCTTAATAGAATCATAATCCGAGACAGGTAACCTATGCCCCTGATTCGTGACATTCTGGAGGCCGTACAAGACTCCCGGGTGTTCTCCAAGCTAAATCTAAGGGGCACCTACCATCTGTTAAGGATTAAGGAGGGAGACGAATGGAAGACTGCCTTCCGGACTCCGCTGGGGCTATTCGAATACCGGGTGATGCCATTTGGCCTGGTGAACCCTCTAGCGGTATTTTAGAGTTTTATGTACAAAATATTCTCTGATATGCTTTATATCTCTCTTGTGGTCTATCTGGACGACATTTTGGTCTTCTCCCCCAATCTCCAGATCCATTGTGTACATATGAAGGAAGTATTACAACGGCTGAAGGAAAACCAGTTGTATGCCAAGCCCGAGAAATGCATATTTGATGCTACAGAGGTCTCTTACTTAGGGTATATTTTGTCTGTTGAAGGTGTTCGGATGGATTCCGAAAAGGTAAAGGCAATACTCCAGTGGCCAGAACCAAGGTCTACTAAGGAAATTCAACGGTTCCTAGGACTGGCGAATTTCTATCGTCGCTTCATTCCTGGCTTTTCCAATGTCGCTCTACCCTTAACCTCATTACTGAAGAAAGAAGTAGTATTTGCGTGGAACCCAGAAGCGCAAAGGGCTTTTCAACACCTCAAACAACTGTTCACAACAGCTCTGATACTAATGCAACCAGATCAGTCCAAACCTTTAATTTTGGAAGCAGACGCCTCAGATGGCACCATAGGTGTAGTTTTGCTACAGGCGGACCAGGTAGGCCAGGAACATCCTATAGCCTATTATTCACAGACTCTCACTACCAGTGAAAGGAATTATTCAGTCCTGGAGCGAGAGCTGCTGGCTATAAGGCTGGCCTGTGAAGAGTGGAGACACCTACTCCAGGGAACCTTGCATCCTTTTGTGGTGCGTACCGATCACCGGAATCTTAAGGTACTCAAACAAATGGAATTTCGGAATGCAAGACATGCCCAATGGGCTTATTATTTTTCCGGGTTCGATTTTTCTATCACCTATATACCTGGTTCACAAAATATGGTTGCGGATGCACTCCCTCGCTGCTGGGTAAAAGACGCTGGTGAAACGCAGACTGCAGAACAACTAATTCCAGAAGAGAGGTTTCGGCAATATGCAACACATTCCTTCAAGAGCTCAGAGAGGGAGTATTGGACTTCGACACAGCAGAGATCTGGCGCTATGAGCTCAAGCGGAAGGATGATCTTCTTTTTCATAAGACTGCCCTATTCCTACCTTCAGTCTCTTTGCGCACCCAGGCCTTACAGTTCTGTCATGATCTACCCATGGCTGGCCATAAGGGATGGAGGGCAGCTATGGAAATTCTGTCTCGAGTCTTCTGGTGACCATCCATGGGTCGAGATGTACAGGCGTATGGGTCTGCCTGTCATATATGTGTCACCAATAAGGTATCGAGGCAGAGGCCATTGGGTTTGCTCCAACAGGGAGAACTGCCTTCCAGACCATGGGAACATATTTCGATGGACTTTTTGGTCGAACAGGGTACATATTGTAGGGAACCTGGCGGGGTCCTGATTTACCCAGGTGGGTATACGTATAATAGACAAAAAATCAGGATGACGAGATCCAACAGAAAACAGAACACTTCTGTGTGTGTGTATTTATTTTGCATCAACACAGGAAGTTTCAGGTGACTAGACAATTTATTTTACAGTTCTTTCGATAAGCACGAAAGGTAAGTGAAATATAAACGGACAAGGTTGGTGATGGATAGTAGTAACACATATAGGTGTCGGCCTCAGAACTGTAGAGGTCAAAACTTCAATCAGATGCACGTTTCCCACAGATGGAGGGGCTATAACAACCCTAGAAAGCAGGGAAAAGTGCGCCTCAGACTTGCATGGGTCCAAGGCATAGCTTACACATGGTGCACACAACAATATTTACATATAACAAACACAAGGGGGGTGGAGTTGTGTCACAAGGATCGACACAGGGTGTGTTTCGGCCAAAAAAGGGGGGCTTGGTTAGCGCCTGTCTTTGTGCTGGCCTTCGTCAGGAGAGGCACCTGTGGCGGTGCTGTCCGTTGTATCTGTGGATTTAAACAGACTAGTGAGGATCTCGGGTATCGATTGACTAAGTACTAAAATGTATTCAATACAGGCAAAGTAGTGCCAAGGCGATACACCATGTGGTGTATCTGGAGAACAGCATACCTACTGCTGTGGTGGCAGGAGGTTGCTGTTTGGGTAATCCTTAGAAGATGCAGGATTGCCGGTGCATTAATGGCACTTGGTGAGGCGGCTGTCGATTTGGACGGGCCGACGTCTCTCAGGGTCCCGTGCGACTGGTATAGGCCAGGACTGGTCCCATATCTGAGAGGGGACAGAAAAATGGGTAATGTATCCCGAACTGAGCGTGATGGACAGAACACCGTTGGTGATGGTGGTCCAAAAGTGCTCGTGAGTGCTGGAAGAAGCACACCTATTGATTGATGTGGGGGCCGTGTCCTCGAGGTATTGCGAGCACTATCAGTGCTGTTGTATCCAGGATGGAACTCGGTAAGTGATGGGTGGCTGAGAGCATCAGGTGGCTCAAGAATTTCTAGGGTGACAATGGTGCTCACGAGGGTGTATAACCTAAGGGCCTCACTGCCGACAAGATGGTGGACACTGCATGTGCAAATGCCGTGCCGGGCAATATAGTGCTATAGTGGGCTACGTGACGGTGCCTGGAATAGAAATGTTAATTAGAGTGGAGAGAACCTGGTGCATTAGTGTTGCATTGAAAACTGCCCAGTCCTCTAGCCGAGGGCAAAGTGCTCGTACCAGTAACTTACCGCAGTAATCTCGCAGGTGCTTTGCTGATCGAGGACCTCTGAACGCCGTGGTTGCTGTATGGAAGGCAGAGTGGTAGTGCCTAAAAAGCTATTCTGGGGCTTGCAAACAGCCAATCTGGGGTCGCTGTGACACTGAGGCTGGATGCGGGAGCCAATCGCGTAGAGCTAGGCATGATGTCCAATGGAGTGGAATGGAGCGGCGCCGCACAGCATGATGGGCAATGTTGTTCCTGTGGGCCAAGTCGTGTTAGCGCGGCGCTGTGTGCTCCAAACTGTGGGGTAGGTCAACGTGTATCCAACCAGTTTGTGCCGCTTACTGGAGTGGTCAAGTAGTCACACACGGGGTAAAGGGGATGTGGCGCCCCTCTTGTGTTGTTATTTATAATTGAAAACATATAGAGACCTTTATCAAAGAAAAGACTGAGACAAAATCCACCCGGTCTATACAGCTGTAGTGCATTAAACATTGGGACCTGCTGGCAGCAAGAGGTGTTAGTCAAATACTGTCTGGCCCTGGTCCAGGCTGGTTGTGTTCATAGTGCTAGCGTATGGGCATGATGTGTTGGTAGATGGTGGTGGATCTACAAAGCCCCTCGTATGAGTGTGTGTCTGCGTGGTGACATGCTACAGGTGTTCGTGTTTCAGAAATGTTTCCATTTGACGGTTATGTTTAAGCCATTCCGTACTGAGTCCAATTTGTGAACCCACTTTTGCTCAAGTCTTCTGAGGGCCAAATTAATGTCGCCTCCATGTCGTTGTGGCTGGAGTTGCTGGACCACCGTCCAGGAGAATTGTTCGTGGGTGTGTTTTTCCTTGATGAAATGTTCAACCAAAGGCTTGTCTTCAACTTGGTTCTTAATGCAGGACCTGTGCTCGTTAATCCTTTGATTGATGGGTCTAATGGTTTTGCCTATGTATACCAAGTGACAGGGACACTTGATGGCGTAGATGACAAATCTACTTTCGCAATTCGTGTGGCTGTTCAATTTCCAAGTGAGATTGTTGTGGGTGAATGTTTTGCTGTTTGTGGTGAAACGGCATGCGACACATTGTCCACAGCTAAAGTGTCCCACCACTGGTGGGAGATTCCACAAGGTAGAAGCAGGTTTGGTAGGTTCCAGGAACGTGTGTACCAATGAGTCTCTTAAATTTTTGTTCTTTTTGAATGCGAACAAAGGTTTTTTGGCTAGGCTCCCGTCGTTTTTAATCAGATGCCAGTGTTTATTAATGGTGTTTTTTATGAGATTGCTGACGGGGTTGTATGTGGTGACGCAGACGGTTCTGTTGATAGGATCTTTTTCTTTGGTGGTAAGACAGACCGAGCGGTCGGTATTGGCTGCTCTTTTTTTGGTGGTCCTGATTGATTTTCTGGGATAGCCCCTTTGTCCGAGACGTGTTTGTAGTTGTTGAGCATGGAGGTGGAATTTCTCTATGTCAGAGCAATTCCTGCGTATACGAAGGAATTGGCCATAGGGGAGATTGTACTTCAACCCTTGAGGGTGGTAACTTGTGAAATGAAGCAGGGTATTTCTATCCGTTGGTTTTCTGAAGAGTTCTGTTTTCAGCACTTCTCCGGACCGATAGATGTGTAGATCGAGGAAGTTGATGGCTTGGTAGTCCCACTCGATGGTGAATTTAATGTGATTGTTCCGTGTGTTGAGCCATTGATGAAAGGCTAATAGTGCGTCTTTGCTTCCTTCCCAGATTAGTAGTACGTCGTTGATGTAACAACGCCAGATCTTGATGTGTGATTTGTAAGGGTTGTCGTTGAGGTAGATATGGTCCTCTTCGTACTGGGCCATGTACAGGTTGGCGACATCCGGTGCGAAAGTAGCCCCCATGCTTACGCCTTTGATCTGTTGATACAGTTGTTGGCCGAATAAAAAGAAGTTTTCACTCATTGCAATGCAGATGCATTCGAGTAGGAAATTTGTCGGTACGGTGGAAATGTCAGTTCTTTTTTCGAGGCAGATGGCCAGAGCTTGTAAACCTTCTAGTTGGGGGATGGAGGTGTATAATGTCTCTACATCCATGGTGACCAGTATGGAGTTGGTTGAAAGCTGTATTGTCTCTAAGATCCTGATAGTTTCTGTACTGTCCCTGAGGTAGGATGCCATCTTACCGATGAAGGGCTTCATGAAGAAATCTGTGTACAATGAAAGGGGTTCCAACAGTGAATCACATGCAGAGACAATGGGTCTCCCTGGTGGTTTCGTGGCGTGTTTGTGTATTTTGGGTAAAATGTAGAAGGCCGGAATCCTCGGATGGGTCTTGTTTAAAAATGCCCGTTCTTCCTGGCAGATCCATCCCTCTTCTTCGGCGTGTTTAGTGAGATTGAGAATCTCTTCTTGAAGGCATTGTGTAGGGTCTCTGTTCAGCATTTTGTAGGAAGTTTGATCGTTGAGGAGTCGTTGGCACTCCTGGTTGTAATCTGTGGTATTCATGATTACGATTCCTCCTCCCTTGTCTGCTGGTTTTATTGTTCTAGTTGTGTCTTGGTTGAGGTCCCTCAGGGACTGTCTCTCCGCTTGTCTCAGGTTGTCTTGATAAAAGTTTTTTTGTCTCATGCCAACATTGATAGTATTCATGACGATTTTTTCAAATGTTTCAAATTCGCTCGGGATGGTGTGTGGCGGAGGCAAGAAGGTGGATTTAGGTTTGAAGCCTGTCGTATTATCGTTATGTCTCTCGGGTCCTTGGGTGCCGATGGTCGAACTACCTCCTTCTGATGGAAAGACAACAATTATGGTCACAGTAGACTCCTACTCTAAGCTGGCGCATTTCTCAGCTCTTTCTGGAGTTCCTTCCGCTTCTGAAACTTCAACAGTGTTTCTAAAGGACATTGTCTGACTCCATGGCATTCCTAGTATCATCGTTACCGATAGAGGTACACAGTTTACCTCTCAGTTCTGGTCTGCGTTATGTGAGCAACTAGGTATTCGTAGATCTCACTCTTCTGGTTATCACCCACAGATCAATGGGCAGACTGAATGCCTTAACGCCAACCTTGAACAATACTTATGATGTTTTTTGTAACAAAAGGCAAGACAATTGGACAGAATTACTTCCTATGGCCGGATTTACGTATAATAACACATTCCACAATGCCATAGGAATGAGTCCATTCAAGTGTACGTATGGAATTCACCCTTGTTTTCTTCCTCTGTCGGGCCTGCCAGCATCTAAATCTCTGGCTGTGGAAGAACTTTTGTCCAAATTGAATAAGACACACAAGGAGGCTTTAGACACTCTAAGGGAGAGCCGGAGGGAATACAAAAGATATTCTGACCTAAAGCGAAGACCCAACCCTGAATGGAAACTTGGTATGAAGGTTTGGTTGTCCACTCAGTATCTCCCTCGTTGGAATCACTTGGGAAAGTTCTCCCCAAGATATTTGGGCCCATTTAAGATCCTTTCCAAGATCAATCCAGTTTACTTATAAGCTCTTGTTGCCCAAAAGCATGAAAAGAATTTGTCCTGTGTTTCATATTTCTCTTTTGAAAACATATATGGGAGATCCATTTGAAAGGCCCATTCAGAGAACCACTGTCCCCAAGCCTACGGAACCTGAGGAGAATGAAATCACCAGGTTAGTCGAGTCTAGATACCAAAGGGGTACCATTCAATATCTTGTACATTGGATGGGTTATCCTAGTTTGGAAAGATCTTGGGAAACTAGAGGCCACATTCATGCCCAAGACTTATCCAGCAGTTTCGCAGAAGAAACCTCGGGAAGCTGGGTGGAAACGGGTACAGAAGGGGGCATACTGTCACACACCGCCCTTGGAAGTACTGGCAAAGGTGGAGATACACTTAACATGGCGGTATATGGTTCCACCTTGACGGTCTAGTCTTCCTTCAAGATGGCCGCCTGCTACTTAAGACCAAGGGGCAGTGCTACGCTCATTGCATTGTATCGTCTTTGGTATTCTCTGCCAATAGCTGTTTTTCTACAGTGTACTCGCATTTTCATAACTTTTGCCCTCTTTTCTATTTTTCTCCTCTTTTTGTATTCTGAATTCTTCCCAGCACACACGTGGCATTTCTTCTTTCAGGTAATTTGGCTCGCTTTCCTTACTGTCACGCTTGGTTTCCCTTTCCTAATCTTTTTTTTTTCTTGTTCCTTTCTGGCTTTCGGTTTCTTACTCTGTTGCCGAGGACCCCTGCCTGCGGTAGCCATGTTTTCCTTTATGTCCACGGCTGCTGGCATAACTTACCTTCTCTTCTGGAGCCGCCGTTTCCTTCTGTTTATTCCACCACTCGTGGAGCCTTGGGCATTAACTATTCTGGCGTACGGCTTCCGCGAGTGAACTTCTTCTCCCTTTTGCCTTGTGTTTACATTTTGGTCTGCGGCTGCCGGCATTTCACTCCTTCTCTTCCGGAGCCGTGGCTTCCTTCTGCCTTTCTCTTCTTGCAGCGCCGTAGGTCTTTGTTTACATTCCTTGCATATGGCGTCCGCGAGCGGCATTTCTGCTACCTATTGCTTTACTTTTGATTAAGCGTTTCCTCTTCTTTGGTTCTGTCTTGTGCTATCCAATCTTTTGGCTATACTTGTGAGGAATAGTACTTCCTTCAAGTCACATCGTCTAATGCAGACATTTGTGACCTGCCAGCTGGCATTCTGTTACTAGTGCTATCCTTAATATTGGATTTCCCGAAGCAATTACAGATCGCTGAAACTATTCACGACTTCCTGAAGAATTGTAACTTTCACAGAATAAGAACTGATACTGATATCCATCGCTGACCTATACCATCTTAAGCCTACTACTGTTATACTATCTACCAGGTTTTTTTTGCCAGGAGGCTTTTTCCCTGAGACTTTATGGGCTTGCTCCTTGGGGTTCACCTGGTCTGGTTGACATTACCGGTCAAGGTGGCCACCGAGGGAGTGCGTCCTTATCTTCACCAGAAGAAAGAGAAGAAGCCTATAGAACAGAAGAAATCATGAAGAAAGAAGATCACAGAAACACCAGACAGTTCAATAGAGGACACAGGTGAGTAGGAGTGTTGGGAATGTACCCCGGAGTCTGAAATTACTCTACAGTTTAAAGATAATTTTAATATGTTCTCCAAACCAGCTGGGTTAGAGATACAGTTTTCCAAGGTGTTTAGCCTTTTTGTGGCTTGTTGACACATGAGTAGTGTCATACCATGTACGTCCAGTTTGTGGAGCCAATTTGAACTATTGGTTGCATTTCTTTTTTAACATAGTTTCATTAAATTTTGAACAGCTTGCAAGAGTTGGCATCAAGGACAAACAATTGACATTTTTGTGTGCTAATTGTTCCATGACATCAATAGCACATGAGTTATGTCCATAGACTGCATGGATGTGCTAGTTTTTAATATAGATTGTGCTTCTTGAGATAGTACACTAACTCTAATACTTTTTAAAATGTTGGCGTATGTGAGGTCTGCAGACTGACGCATGTTTTCAGTTCACTGGTGTTAATTGAAGTAGATCTCCGAAAACAATAATGTGTTTTCCTCCAAAGAGCTCTTCGTAGTCTGTTTTGAGGTGAATCATTTGTTTGAAAACTCTGCATAGTTCCATTGCAGCTTCTGGATAAAGTTTGTAGTAGTCTAATTTGTTTTGGTGTTCTACTGGAAGGAGTAGTAATCGGTGTAAAATGACAACACCTATGTTGTAGGCAGCTAAACCTGCGGAGGCAGTTACAACAGCTGACAGTTTGTTGTTTGTCATTGTTGGAGGAACTTGCTGATGATTTTGATTAAGAATGTTATGCCTGAGCCAGCTTGACCACTCACATATAGTAGTATAGGTTTGTAGTATTGGCAGATACAGTTTTTACTTTCATGTTGCACACCATGTTCAATTTGTTTTGTTACTTCTTGGAAAATGCTACACTGCTCATTGTTTAGTTGTGATTTCAGTACAGCAAAGTCTTCTGTAGATTGCTCATACTGAGACATGGTGTTTTCTACTTCTGTCATGGCAAATTCTGCCTCATTTGCTATCAGTGGCTGTCCAAGTGGTTCTTGGTCTCCTGTTACAGAAGGTTGACTACTCTCAGCAGTGTCCACATCTAGTTGAGCCTGGAGTTCTTCTTCGTCTTGCTGTTCATTGTGTAACATCGTTTGGTACTGTGTAAAATTTACGTCCGTTATACTGCTTTAATTTGCTTTGAAAGCGTCTTCATAGGTATCTAGTAACTCTCTTCTTCTTTTCTCCATGGTTTAAAAAGTTGTGGCTGGGGCATGTAATACAGTTATTTATGTTGAGGAGTTTTAATGACAATTTGACATGATTAATTAAGTTGTGTTTGGTAAGTTTCACTAAGCTGCCTTTACAATTTTCCACTCTGTATCTACCTTTATTTTCATCTGGTTTAATATTTTTGTATGTGAAATTTTGGGCTATGTGGTATAGACACATGGTTTCCAAAGTGGCCCTCCTGTTTGGGTAGTATGTATCTAGTAAATGGTTTTCAATATGGCTTGGCTGTTGGGATCATTTTTGGCTATATTTTCTATGTCCTCATATGATTTGAGAACTCTTTTTCTAGATTTAGCAGGACCAAGACTTAGCCATACTATATTGTCAGATTTTCCATACAAGGCAGTACCGGTTAAACGGTCTGCAGCTACATAGCAGCCACATTCTCTATGAGAGAGCATTTTCATGCCTGAGCTGTACAATTTCTGTGACAGTGTTTTATCAGATGATATGTCATCCCAGAGGTCTGAAGTTCTGTTTTCTCTGCTTTGGTTAAGTAGGCTGTGACATATCGTGCAACTGCAATGGAATTTTTTGCAATGTACTGAACATCTATGTTTACATTCCATAGGAGGGCAATGATTGCATTGTAATCATTGATGTATTTTGATTCTTCTGATCTGTTTATGTAATATGTGTTCTTAGGTGATTTACCTTAGACACTATGTCTAACTGAAGACATGAAGTTGTTTACTTGACCTGTTGTTGAAACTGGTCTAGGGAAACCAAAGCAGCATTTGGTGTAGAATTTCCCTTTGTTTTTATATTTGTGACGACAACATTTCCCACATTTGTGTCTTTGAAATTGTAAAATTTGTGCATGAAGGTCACTATTTGTTGTTTGCGAAGGGAATTCACAAGTGACATGTTTTTGGATAAACTGCTAATCACTGTCACTGTCCTGACCAAATTTAGGAGCATCTTTAATCCACAAAAGCATGAGGATGTGTAGTGCTTCTCTGGCTTGGTATTCTTTTCTCTAAAAGAAGTGTTGCACTTCTCCGAGGGGAGGAACAGTTTTATTACAAATGAAGTGTAGCATGGCAATGAAGCAGTGATGGAAATGTCTTGATACATTTACAGGATCTAGAGAGCAGAGTTATCCTGGTGTTTCTATATCTATATTTGTTTTGTTTTTGTTTGCTATGCGTAGGAAATTGTGTAAATCTTCCCATGCATATTCTGCACAACTTAATTTCACAAACCAAGTGGGTGGGCCAAGGTTTCTTATCATACAGCGTACATTTACGTGACGTCGGAACCAGTATTCTTTTGTTCCACGCATGTTTGCTAAAAGATTTGTAATGCTTGCTTGTAAAACCTCATCTTTTTCTTGCACTTTTTGTATTACGTGCATAGCTGACATATTTAGAAAATGGGTACCTGATTTTAATGTGTGTGCAACTTCGTAGCATAGAGTTGCTATTTCACTTTCAAAGAGAAGGTGGAATATGTATTCCACGTTTTCTCTGAATCTCTGGCCTTCAGAATACATTTGTAAAGAGCGGTATTCTGATACTGTTATTTGTGTAGGTCTATCATCGTACCTTCCTCCTTTTCCAGTAGGAAAGAGTAGAGGAAAGGCACATGGATCTATACTTTTTTCCCATATGCTGATTGGAGATCCTTTGGCTTGTCGCATTTGGTATGTTTCCAGTGTATCATCTATGATGTCTTTAGAGTGTAATGGATGAATTGTATAATGGTCTAAAATATTGGATTCTGTAGAAGGATCTAGAAGTTGAAATTGTCCAGTTTCTGATTGACTCTTGAATTATTTCAGTGGTTTCCCTCAGGTTTTCTTCAATATTAATTTCTTTGTAGTAGTCATTGTTGTCTTTTAGATATTGCAGGGCTTGTCTAACTTTATGTAAATCCACGAGTTGTTGTCAATTTTCTTTGTCTTTTGTAGGTATGCCATTTACTAAGACAATTAAAGATTGATCTATTGGACATTGCACTCCCAGAGTGTTTACATTTTCTTTGAGATCTAATGGAAAATAAACTACTTTGACACAAATGCCTTTCACTAATTCAGAGGGAGGTAATGTTGCTGTTTTTGATTGAAGGCGTATTATTGCTTGAAATGGGTGCACTGTTTGAATTATGATGGTCTCATATAAGTTGAGTTGGTGCAAGGGTTTTGGTAGTGGGAATAATTCCAAGTTATTTGTGATAGCATGTGAAGATGTTTGGTTGTTGTCAAGTTTTGCAGTGCAGTAACTGCAAGGTATTAAGGGGTCAGTAACTTCGTATTTGTTTTCTGCTATAAGATAGAGAGCTAATTGGAACCATTTGGAATCTTCATTGTCTTCTATTTTGTACGCTATGTCTACAGTTTTTGTGCTATTTTTATAAAAAAGTCCTGCAGCAACACACACACACACATGGTTTGGTACTTCAGCAGATGTACTTTTAAACTTTAGTATTTCTTTTTTGTATGTGTATAGTAGAAGGTTGCCATTTGTACAGTTGTTGATAGTTTGTTGTAAAGCTGTTGCATTTTGTAAGTGGCATTCACTTCCAAAATATTTTCTTTGGATATGCTTTATTTCTTCGAGTCGTTGTTTGGCTGTACCATGTAGAAGATTGTTATTTAAATTGGCTAGTGCTAAAGCAGGACTTTTGGCCTAGTACAGTTTATGGACCAGATTTATTATAGTTGAATGATGTGTTGATATCGGTTTGATATGATGGAAGGTGCTTTTGCAAATAGGTCCAGAAATGCAGGCTAATGAATGTTCTTGTAGTCCTGTGTATTTGCGCACTGGACAGGCGTCCATATTTGGCAGTAGTTTCATTTTGAATTTGTCTTTGCCTTTCACATACTGATTGAGGAACTTGCGTAAAGATTTGAAAGATGTTTTGGCAATGTTACACATCGATGTGCACAGCCATTTGTAAACTGGACATATTGGTTCAGTGGAATGGAGAGGTGATACTGACTTTTCTGGGGATATTTTTGTGAGCAGCATTTCTTGTTCCATAATGGTATTATTAAGTTTTTCATACCCTCGTCCGCTGCTATGTATGGCAATTGGGTTTGTTTGCTTTTGTGTGTATGCTTCTTCATTGAAATATGGTTCTGTGCTTGTGTTGTGACTCCATTCACCTCCACAGATGTTTGAGAAGCTATTCTTTTTGATATTTCATTTATTGTGAAGTCTTTTTTGTAGTTTAGTAGTTCGTTTTGTTAGTGGTTTCATTCTGTTTAAAACTAAAATAAATAATTTCCTTTTGAGAAGGATTGCACTGTCTATGAGAGCTTCTAGGATTAATTTTCTATGGTAGGTTTTAATGGTTGCGTGATTTCTCTCCTGTTTTGATAAGGTTCTGAAGGACTCTGTGGTGGAAATGTTTTTGTAAAATAATGTTTTTGGTATGCTTACTTGCCACTACATCAAGATTTATAGGTGCAGTGTTAGGAGTAGTGGTAGCTGAAGTCTTGTTAATCACTTTCTGTTTCTTTTTACATTTTGAAAAAGGAGGCAAAGTTTCTGTACTGGAAGCTTCTTTTGCTTCACTTAATGACTGTATTTCCTGTTTTGTTTGAACTTTTTGTACAATTCTGCTAGAGGTGGATGCTTATTTTGGAGAGTTTTATTTTGATATTTTTTACTTTTGCGTTACTTTCTATGGAGTTGCTTTTTGCTAGTCATTCTTTGGGGCCTGTTGGAGAAAAAACAAAAGTGTGGGTTGGGCTGTTGTGCAGTGTATGTGTGCTTTGTGCATGAGTATCTGAGTATGATGGTAAGGATGTATGTGGAGGTGTGTGATTGTGCAGTGGGCAGCTACATCAGGTTGGGAAGGCTATTTTTGTATTTGTGTGTTACTATACTGGGGTTCAGATGACAATACAAAGTATGCAGCTGGTGAGGGCAAGCACTAATATTGAATCTAATGTTACAGGGTTAATGCAATTGTCTGTTCGACAATACTAGAATTCTTCATTATGGTAGTATTGCACTTACTTTTTTGTATGGAAAGAGTAGGTTTCTTCTGAATTCTTTTTCGTACTTCAGACGCTGCTGCTTTTCAGGAGAGTGGTCTTCACTGAAATTGTAAAAGAAAGAAGTTAGTAAATATGTGTGTTTATAGCACTGTTGTTAATGTAGACATTGATTTATTTGTTTTTGCAGTAGTAGTGCTTTCTGATAACTGAGCATAGTATGTACATGCACTTTCCTTTGCCTATGTGCATCCTGTATATTTTACATAGAATCTTTTAGTTGAACGTGCTTTACAAATGAGTACAATAGTAAGCGCACAGAGCACACTTGGTTTCTTAAGGCGGTGTTATTGGATGTTAGGATATAGAAGAAATAATCAAATGCTTTTTTTGCTATTTTTACAGGGTAAATGGCAGGAACTGTAACATACTACAAAACATTTTTCCACAATTATACTGTTATTTCTCTCATTTGAAACATGAAATGACCCTTTCTTAGATAGCTGTGTGTGTAAATAATAATTTGGAGAGCAGACAGGTTTGCAAGTGACACTTGATCATAACAGATGGGAGAAATTACAGGAAGTTTGTTTTACAGGTTATACAGGGTAAGTGGCAGTTACTCTGTTTATATGCATTCATACAAGAGCTGTACATGTACTGTGCAGAAAATATTCATACCTGTAGTTTGTGTTCATGCATGTGGATGTGCATGAATTTGCAAGTAGAAATCTTGGGGAGTTTTATAGTAGTTGTTGCTGTAGGTGCTTTGCATTATCAGCCCAATTGTACTGAGAGTGATCAATAGTACATCTAAAGTGCTGAACTGTCATTATGGAGTTAGATGTAGAGTTCTTGCATGTGATGTGTGGATGGTTGTGTGACTTCTCAACAGTAGCCAATGAGGGAATGGTACAGAGAGTGAAGTGGAAAGGGTAAAAGGGCTGCCCCAGTGTTACGTGCTCCGCGGACACTGCGGCTGTTCATGGAAAGGGCATGCCACATCCGGGGTTTCTCAGCAAATCCAGCATGGAACGGAGACTGTGGGGATTAGCCAATGAGGTGTTGATGTTCTGCTTTGTATTGAGAGAGGTTGTGTGTAGTGAAGGTGGCAGAGGTGGAGAAGGTCAGGGTGTTGGTGCTTGGAGATATATTTGTGCATGGTTTGGAGCAGTAAGCACAATGTAGGAATGTGGCAAACACTTTTGGTTTAAAAGGAGTGGAGGTGGCGTGGAGCACTTTGCCTGGTTTCAATTTGCTGGCAATTGTACAAGTTTGTAAAGATATGGGCATGGTGAACAGTCCACATGTGGTTGTTCTGCATTGTGGTGCTTTGTATTTGGGCTATGTCAGTGCCCCTACTTTGTTGAAAGATCTCAAAAACTTGTTTGAGGCAGTAATGAAACTGCTTCCAAATGCCAAGGTAATTTTTTCTGGTTTGGTACCTAGGGCAATATAGGACAATAGTTCTGTTTTTGTTCTCAGCAAAATATTGCTAGGTGTTTAATCGAGGCATGTTTGCATTTATGCTTAGAGCTGGCATGTTCTTTTGTAACAATGAAAACATTGATTCTGGTAATGTGGATTATTTTAAAGAAGATATCATGTATTTATCTTTTATGGGAAATGCCATGCTGTCTTAGGACATAAGGATTGCTTTGGAGAAGCTAATTAGAAGATTCTTGGAGGAAAATAAGGAAAATAATACAAATTAAATGATGTTTCTGAAGCATCTTAAAAAAAGGCTCTTTTCAGAGCCAACCTCAAAGTTGAAATGGGGCACACTATTTAAATTTTGATTTCCCACGCTGACATTTTTCGATTTGTCCGTGGACATCACGGTTGTCCATGGACAGCGCGTATTACATATGGGAATTTTGAGGCTGAGAGTCATGCAAACGAGACTTAGCAGAGAAGGGATTGGTCAATAAGGTTTACTGGGTGTGATGTGTAAGGAGAGACTTTGTCAGAAAGTCTTTTTCCTGAGAGGAGAGCAGATAGTTGTGGCTGTGTGTTTCAGAAAGCAGATTGGATTTCGGGAGACTCATGAATATATTGGTTGGAGGTGCATGCAGATCGCTGTGGAGTGGCGGCACATCTTGGATTGCCTCATGTGGAAGTGCAGTGGCATGGAGTGCGTGGAATGAAGTGGCTGGATTTGGTACCTCTTTGTGCTACTTTGGTGACACAGCGTCATCCGACATTATTATTATTCATTGTGGAGGGAATGGTTTAGGACATGTCTCTAGAATCTCTTTGCAATTTGCAATGAAAGAAGGACGTGGGAAAGTCATGGACATATTTCCAAAGTCCGGAATAATTTTTTCTCATATTGCGCAGAGACAAATGTGGCTTCATTCTTCTTCATTTGGTCCACAAATGGAGAAAGCGATGTCAACAAGGCTGTTTGTGCCTTTTTGAGAGAAGTTGGCATATCTTCTTTTCACAATGAAAATATTATGTTTCGTAGGACACACATTTTTCGCAAAGATGGAGTACATCTTACTTATGCTGGCAATCAGATTTTTCTGCGAAATATACAAAAAGCATTGCAACCCTTTTTGGAATTATAGCAATCCATTTTGCAGTATGTGTTGACCATTTAAAGTTTTTGCAACACAAAAAAACACTGCAAAAGGCTCTTTTCAGAGCCACCACTTCCTCCCAAAGAAAAATGCAATGGTTCTGACTGGGCAGCACCGCAAACATTTTAGAAGTCTGCGAACTGTCCGCAGACTTCTAAAAATGCACAGGGCCCTGCACTATTTATTTGCCACTTCTATTTTTAAACTGTGAAAGGCGGCTCTGAAAAGAGCCTTTTTTTTGCTGTTGTTTTATATTTATTTTGGTTTTTTAAACATGATACACAAGGAAAGGAGGGCAAAGGAGGGTAAGGAAGGGATACCAACCACGGGGATAAGAAAGGGCAGGTGAGAGAAGATGTAGGGTAGGACTTATTCAGGTAGTGGGCAGACCTTCTCATGCTCCTTGACTGCAGCCTTGAAAGCACTTAAAAGGTTCTCCCCCCTGCAGGGTACTGCGTCGCAGTACATGCACAATACTGTGACCCTCAAAAGGTATGGGTCAATAGCATCACGTATGGCCTGTGAGGCAGCTGGAGGGATGCACTGTACACAGGAGTGTCTGTTGTGGTGGCAGGAGCGGAAACAAAGGCTGCTGCATGGGAACTCAACCTACTACGTTTATCGCAAGGTACAACCGTACGAATAGCCCCACCGTGGAATGACCTTAGGTGTTGCTTCATTGATGTAGTGCCATAGCTATACAAACCAGGCTTGCCACGACTCAGCACCATCTGGCACTGAGTGCAGCACACCTTGTTTGCATGTGCGTTTGGTACTCCATCAAGTGTGGATAATAACCTCCACACCCAAGATTCAAACTGAGTGCTAGTAGTAGGGACTTCCACTACCTCATCCTCTACATCACTCTCCTCTGTATCCTCACACCTGTTCGCCTCTGCATGCCCTTGGGGAGGTGGTGGTGGTGGATAGGGTCGGGGTGGTGCTGAGGCAGAAGTAGCAGCAGCAGTAGCAGCTGCAGCCATGGTTGCCATCTTCAATGGTTTCAGGAGGCCCAGCAAAGGCAGCAATTAACAGAAGATCAAATTCAGCAGTGTCTGTCCCGGAACTCCAAAAACAGAATGAGGAGTGGGGTGTGGCCTTTTATAGGGGTGCTGGTGCACCCTTCGCAGACACCCACGCTGTCCGCGGACACTTCGAACACCAAAAGAGGGTTAAAGAATTTCCAAAAAGTAAGCAGATCACCAGAGACATGCTCTGGGACATGTGCAAGGGTGAACTTTCCCAGAAAAATACATTGGATTGCTCAAAAAATCACTTTTTAGGTTCCGAGGGCCAGGGCAGTGTTCATTACACTTAGCGTGAATGTGATCACATGATGATGTCACGGACACATTCGCGAATGGAACGGCTGTTCGTAGAACACCAAATACGCTGGGTCGGTTGTGCGCATGTGTGCAGGTGTTCTACGGACAGTGTTCCAGTCCCCGAACTAAGTAAAAGTGTGACACACATGCGGCGGACAGTTACAGACAGCCGTGATGCTCATAGGACCCAAGACTGGGATACGCATTTGTGTGGGTGTCCTGCGGATAGTGTCCAAGTCCCTGAACAAAATAAATGTGGGTCAATACTTTACAGACAGGCGGACGGAAGATGTGTTCTACGGACATATATATTCTGGGTGCGGACAATGCAAACAGGGGGGAATGTTCTTAGGACACCTTAATTTGCACACGTCTTTAGTGTTCTGTGGACACCCCCATCTTGACTACATACAGTATGAACAGATTGTCCTTAGGACACCCCCATTTTGGTTAATTACAAATAGGTGGACATCTTGTGTGTCCTAAGGACACCTCCATTTTGATTGCGAACAGTACGAACAGGGATAGTGTCCTTAGGACACCCCATTTTGGTTAATTGCGGACAGGCGGACATCTTGTGTGTCCTAAGGACACATCAATTTTGATTGCGAACAGTGCGAACAGGTATAGTGTCCTTACGACACCCCCATTTTGGTTAATTGCGGACATCCCAGACACCCGTGCTGTCTGTGGACAGCCCAAGTGCCTTTTAAAAAAAAAATAAGACACAGAGGAATATACTAACAACACACTTAATATTTTATCATTATATAAAAGTATACAAATTACGAAAGAGAGGGGGAAGCAGAAACTGAAACAAATACAAGGGAATTACGGGTTTGGGCATGATGGATGGTAGGGGGAAGGGAGAGAAGTCTCATTGTAACGTTTTTCTTGCTGGGGAGTTTTTGGGGATAGTTGGGTGGGACATGGGAGGGGGTACAGGTACATATTGGACAGTGATATTTAATTTTCTCTCTTATATGGTTCTCCACAACGTTTTTTAACATCTTTAGTGCCAAGGACGAGCTATCTCGTCCTTGGGATTACTTCCCTGTTGCCAAGGACGAGATAGCTCGTCCTTTCAGGAACTCTGTTTTGTGAGATCCCTGCAAAGCAAGGATCGCACAAAACTGTAACCCAACCCCCGGGCTATGTGAGGGGGAGGTTCCTCTTCATGGCCCGGGGGTTGGATTTCCTTCAATATCACGTCGGCGTGTGTGACGCACGCCGGCATGAAACTGAAAGTAAATTCACTGCGGCAGCCATTTTCGGCTGCCGCGGTGAAGAGAGAAGGTAAGAGCCCCTCTCCCGCTGCTTCAATCTCCGGCTGTATTTCAAGCCGGAGATCGAGGCAGGTATCATTGGAAAGGGGAGATCCTCCCCTTTCCAACGATACCTTGTGTGACTGCATTGCTGCCCGCGGATCAGGCGCAGAGCTCGATCCGCGGGCAGCAATGCGCACTAAATCACCAGGGATCTGTTTTGGGAGCGGGGGGAGGGGGGCTGCTTACATAGCAGCCCCCCTCCCCCTTGGAAAGGGGACACGGAGATTGTCCCCTTTCCAAGGACACCCTGTGTGACAGCATTGCTGCTCACGGGTCGGGCACAGGGCGCTCGATGCGTGGGCAGCAATGCACACTAGACACAGGGATGTCTTTGAATGGGGGGGGAGGAGGAGGCTGCTTACAGTAAGCAGCCCTCGCCCCCCCCCGGCCCCCAAAGCATGGGGGCACATATGTGTACAACCCTGGGGGAAGATGGCTGATCATCTTCCCCCAGGGAAGGGGGCAACCAAAAAAAATAATAAAAAATGAAAAATAAAAACGTGATGGGAAGGGGGGAGGGGGTTTGGGGGCCCTAGCCACCAGGGATTTTTTTGGAAATGGTGTCCTTGGAAAAGGGGAGATTCTCCCCTTTCCAAGGGCACCCTGTGTGACAGCATTGCTGCCCACGGATCGGGCGCAGGGCGCTCGATGTACAGGCAGCAATGCACACTAGACACAGGGATGTCTTTGAAGGGGGGAGGTGGGGGCTTCTTACAGTAAGCAGCCCTCGCCCCCCCGGCCTCCAAAGCATGGGGGCACATATGTGTACAACCCTGGGGGCAGATGGCTGATCATCTGCCCCCAAGAAAGGGGGCAAAAAAATAATAAAAAACGAGGAAAAAAAAACATGATGGGAAGGAGGGAGGGTTTTGGGGGCCCTAGCCACCAGGGATTTTTTGGGAAGAGGTGTCCTTGGAAAGGGGAGATTCTCCCCTTTCCAAGGACACCCTGTGTGACAGCATTGCTGCCCACGGATCAGGCGCAGGGCTCTCGATGCACAGGCAGCAATGCACACTAGACACAGGGATGTCTTTGAAGGGGGGAGGTGGGGGCTGCTTACAGTAAGCAGCCCTCGCCCCCCGGCCCCAAAGCATGGGGGCACATATGTGTACAACCCTGGGGGCAGATGGCTGATCATCTGGCCCCAGGAAAGGGGGCAAAAAAATAATAATAAAAAAGAAAGAAAAAAAACATGATGCGAAGGGGGGAGGGGGCTTGGGCCCTAGCCACCAGGGATTTTTTCAGGGTGTCCTTGGAAAGGGGAGACTCTCCCCTTTCCAAGGACACCCTGTGTGATAGCATTGCTGCATGCGGATCGGGCGCATGGCGCTCGATGCACGGCCAGCAATGCACACTAGACACAGGAATATCTTTGAATGGGGGGGGGGTGGGGGCTGCTGCTTACAGTAAGCAGCCCTCGCCCCCCGGCCCCTAAAGCATGGGGGCAAATATGTGTACAACCCTGGGGGCAGATGGCTGATTATCTGCCCCCAGGGAAGGGAGCAAAATAAAAAACGAAAAGCACAAAAACAAAAAGGGAATTTTGGGTGCGAGTGGGGGGCCACTAGCCACCTGGGATATATTTTACAGAAAAGGGGGGGTGGCCTTCTCCCCTGTGCCCCAAGGGGAAATGGGCACCCATTCTAGCCCTCCCTGGGGGCAGATATCTTCTCCTAGGAAGGGGCATCTGACCCCAGGAAGAGCTGCATGAGATGGCCCTCTCTTATCTGCCCCCAGGGAGGGCTGAATGAGATGCCCCACCGGTATTTGGTGTGGGGGGGTAGAGGGACACCCCCCATTACATTAGAAAATTACCTGGCGGTTTAGGGTGCCCCTCAGCCCGCCCTAAAGTGTAGTGTACCATTTTTCATTTATTTCTTTGTTTACAAAACTTGCCTTGGCGCAGAGGGGCACATTGGTGTGCCAATCTGGCACCGGGGTGCCCAAACCTTACTGCCCCACCCACTGGGGGGCCTGTCCCACCATTTTTGGGGGCCCTCTCCCCCCACCCCAAATGGAGGTGGGTGTACCTCACGCAGACGTTTGTAGGAGGCCCACGGAGGCCTGCATGAGGTGCCCCTGCCACCCATTTGGGGTGAGGGGGGAGAGGGCCCCCAAAAATGGTGGGACAGTCTCCCCAGTGGGTGGGGCAGTAAGGTTTGGGCACCCCGGGGCCAGATTGGCACATCAATGAGCCTCTCTGCACCAAGGGGAGTTAGGTTACCAAAAGTGAAAATGGTGGAACGCTTTTTAGGGGGGCTGTGGGGCACCCCAAAGGGTCGGGGAATTTTCTAATGGGATGCAGCGTTGACCCCCTCCCTCTACCCGCAATGGAGTGGGTGGCATGTCATGAAGCCCTCCCTAGGACCAGATATCTTCTCCTAGGAAGGGACATCTGAGCCCAGGGAGGAGTGCAGGACAGCCCCCCCCTTATCTGCCCTCGGGGAGGGCTAGATGAGATGCACCACCCCGCCAATTGGGGTGGGGGTGGAGAGGGGCACCCCCCATTTACATTACAAAATTACCTGGCGGTGTAGGGTGTCCCTCAGCCCCCCCAAAGTGCAGGCTACCATTTTCAATTGTTTTCTTTGTTTACTAAACTTAGCTTGACACAGATGGACACATTAGTGGGCCATCTGAATGTTACCTGGCCTAGTAGGATTGTGGTGTGTTCTCCCTTTGTTCCCCCTCCCTTGGCTCGGTACGCCTTGAAACACTTGGATAGGCGCATTATAAATGCCATATATCAATCTGGCCCCAGGGTGCCTACAACCTATTGCCCAATTAAATGGAGGGCCTCTTTGCATGGTTTGGTATTTGGCTGGGCTGACACGAATAATTTATGTTTTTTTTTCTTCTTTTTTTTCTTCCCTTTACAGGTTTTGTGCAGTTCAAGCTTCTCCCTTGTTACGTACGTATGGACTTTTGGTTATTTCAACATTGTATAGTATGCAGAGTGCAGATTGCTACTGGGTGGGTGGGAACTGGGCCTGTAGTGTTGGTGGAGTGAACAGGAGTGGGTGCTCTGGGGAGGTATTGGGGTGAACAGGGACACACTTGCTGGGGTAGTGCACAAATTGCCCCCCAGACCAGCTGAACAGTGCTGTTCCCCTTGGAGGGCTGTTTGCCACTAAGCCATCCGTACTAGCTTTTATTTGTGCTGGGGATTGCCATACGCTCATTGGTCTTGTTCCCATTTCCTATCAGTGTGCAGTCTAGACTTCCGTGGTGGTAGATGACTCGGATATGCTATGTATCTGTTGGAAGGAATCGAAAAGTTTACAGATAGCGGGCAGACAGTGTGAATGTGTTATTGGTAGGCTAAGTACTGAATGTAATTCTTTTTTGTTTCCTTTGCAGTTGTGGCTACTGGAAAGCTTGTGCTGGCTTATGTAAGTATTGCATATGTTACTTTTGTGGATAGCTATGGTAATGTGGGGGTGGATGGTTACTGTGGTGGGAGCATCTGTGGCTGCAGTGCCATGGGTGTGCTTGGGAATGGGTAGTGGGGAGGTCCTGGGGGCAGTGATGGGCGTGCCTTGCATTGAGGAAGGTGGCTGCTTTGCAGAAAAAAGAGTTTGCTAAACATAATTAGCTAAAAATGTGAAAAAACTTTGTCTGGTAGTAATGCAGAAGGTCATTTCATCTGAGCATGCAATGCACACTTGATACAGAGCTCATTCCTTTTTTAGCAACGGTCACCGTTTCTGTGGTCCAATTCCAAAAGTGGTCCCAGTGAGCCCCACCAGGGTGCCCTTCTTTTGCAGGGGGCAAAGCAGTAACGCAGGGTAGCTAGAGGGGCAGGACAGTGGGGGGGTAATGTCACTGGCCTTGGCCGCCCGTCTCCCATGTGGGTGTTTGCTCGCCCAAGTTCAGCTGTAGGTGCAGGGTGTCCTGGCAGTGTCCCCATCCCTTCCTGGAGGGGAAGGTTGTAGCGCTGGCCAGGCAGAGAGATAGGATTGTGGTTGATATGTGTGCCCTTGGGTGCCTCTCGGCCTTTTTAGTTGAGTGCCCCCAAGGTCACCAGTGGTCCTGGAGTTGTGGCCGAAGGTCTCACAATGAAACTGTCAAAAATTTTATCAATTTGTTGTGAATGGCACACATTCTGTCAGGGTGCCTATATTCAGAGAGCATACAAAGCACACTTGCTGTGGAGTTCTTTTCCTCTGTCAGAATAATTACCCTGCCGAAGTGTAACGGTGCCGCATGTGCAAGTCACCGTACCACCCTGCAGTGCAATCGGTGGCCCACAGGAGCACAAACCTTCTGTGATGACAATTGCGCCAGTACAACTGTGTCATTGGCACAAGGTGACATACTGTCTTCTTCACCTCTTTCCCCTGAAAATAATGTGCCAATTACTTATCGACCTACTGTTATCTCACATGAGCGGTGCATGTCAGATTGGGTGAAGTGTGTGTCTGGGATTGTTACAAGAGCCATGTATTGACGCAATTGTTGTGCTAATTGGTAAACTGTATGTCTGGCCATATTCATGGGGGTTTTCCTGTTTCCATTTTCTAGTGAGGATGAGGGTTGTTTGGATTTTCGGCCACTCTTTCATCAAAAGGGCTGCACGACTTGTCCAAGGGCCAACCACATCTGGGTCTGGAAGGGATGCCCTCGCACTGCATTGGTTTGGGGTCGGGGGATGCGCCTTCATCAGCTCCGAGGACCATCAGCGATGTCGAGGCCAAAGGAGATGTCCCCCCCCCGACCTTATAGTTGTGCACCTGGGAGGAAATGATCTGGCGTCTGTGGGACGAAAGGGGGTATGCGAGTAGCTCATGGTGGAACTTGAATGGATCGCACAGAGGTTTGCAAGCACTGTGGTGGCCTGGTCCCGGATGATTCCCAGGAGGGATTGGAGAACTCCAGGGAATGCAAGGGCTATCAACTCCTCGGTGAGGAAACTCAATGGGGAGCTTGCCAGACTGACCAAGGGGAATGACAGAATTCGAACTATACACCATGGCTTCATAAAAGGGGAAGTGATGTTTCACAAAGATGGTGTCCACCTTTCAAAAAGAGGCATGGACCTTTTCATTGAAGACATTTTGACCTTTGTCCAGACGCTATTGTACGTGGGGGAAGCCAGTAACTGATGGACTAAAAATGACAGTAAGTATTGACATGCCCTCATATACCAGTCTGGCCTAAAAGATATCTTGTTTTCCCTATGACCCTGGAACAGTTATTGTCACAATTAGAAGGAATACGAAACATAAACAGGAAATTTCCTATGAATTAGGACACTTTTTGCATTTTGGGTGATTTTATAGCCCCTCCTGTTTCTAATTTTTCCTTTGGATTTATTCACAGAATACCCACCCATTTATATTAGCATGTATACTGTCATTCAATAATGAGACTATTGAAATCCATCTGTATACTAATCATACAGTTTTCTATGTTCACCCTGTTGTATATACTACACTTTTCTTTTGTTATTTGATGTCATTATGAATTGTTATTGTTTTTGCATATGTATGTGGCATTCTTCAGCATTGTTTCAAAAAATCTATGCACTATATATTTGTTTGTATTAGCAAATAAATGATTGCTTTCCAATTTCTGTATTCTTGAACACAGTGAGCGATTTGTACATTTTTTTTGACCTCTTGCTTGGATCTGCAACTTAGCAGACCAACCCTTCCATTAAACTGTGGACCGGCTTAAACACCTGAACCGGTCCAACTAAACAATTGCCTTGAGTATTGTTCACTAGCAAGGGCACACTCATTTGTTTTCATCTCATATACCAGTCACTATATCTATTCAAAAGGAAGGGGAAAAAGGAACAAGAAAAGTAGACAAATAAATGTATTGGTGTTGTCACCATTCCTTCCTATTTTTTCTCTCACTCCGACATTACTTCTGACAAACCTTCCAAATAGCTTTCTGTATTTAAGCTTTTGTTGTACTAATTAACTTAAATTTAAAAAAATGATCACTCTCAATAAATATCTTTTAATGTATTTTGAAATCCATTTGCACATCCCTGATAGTCCTTAAGGCCTCCATGTATAATTAAAATCAAACCACATTACATGTATCTAATGTTTCCTTATCTGTTTGTTGTTCGAACAGTATATCTCTTACCTGTCAGCTTAGGATCTTTGTTATTATTACTTGTGCAAAGTGCATCCTTAATTGCATCTAGTTAGAGTAAATTCAAGCTCTGAAAAGAATTCAAAGAAAACTGTACCCTTTTATCATTGTTGCAAATTTCTAAATGTTTAGATAACTATCCACTTTCTCATTGTACGTAAATCGTACCTGAGCCTGTAGACTCACATCCTGTTTCTGAACTTCATTATTCAAACAGTATCACATATTTCCATATCATAATTTCCTTACCAGAAACATACCCTATGATTAATAACCGAAAATATTCTCAAAAAAATGCATTCTCATTGCTCAAAAACGACTTTTCCCACACATAATACTTCTTAAATTTACTTCCTTGTGTGTTCTGATAAGCATCCAATACTGGAGTTTTGCCTGCGATACGTGCTATCTTTGAAGCTATAGTTATACTTAGTTTAAAGGTCATAGAAAGAGGACTATCACATGCCCACCATATTTGTGTGCTATATCAGAGAGACATCTTCTAAGCGATTTTTGTTATAAAAAAACAGTATGTGTTACCTGTTGTTTGATGTCCCACTGCTTTTTCCCTGTAACATTGAGAACTGTACATTGAGTCCCACCCCGAACTCATTCAAGCTCACCTCACAAAAGTTTTATATAGTGCCTTTCTCATATCTCACTCCTTTGTATAGCAATAGTGTATGTCCTGTTCCATTTCCCAATCTCAATACTCATAATTAGAATCCTGTTTCAATTGTTTCCAATCACAAGTCTTAACTACTATGGCCCGGACTGTCATGAGTGCTGTTGGAGTTCATATATAATATTTTGCAATGCAATATTTATATCAACCAATGTCAGATGATGCCTCTTCATATTTACTGCTTCTTCATGCTCTCATTCACTATATTCACTTGTGATACATGTTGACTCCTTCAAAGGTAGTGCGGAAGAGTGCGGAAGAGAAAAAAAGATCTTGCCTCCTGTTATCTTAAGAGCTTCTCCAGATCGTGTCCTCTTTGACTCTGTATAATTCTCTTAATTCCATAAAACCATTTTCTCCATATTGTCATTGATGCGTTGGGTATTCCAGTGTACTGCCAGTGGATATTTCAAATTTTGAATTCTCAGGGCTCTCAAATGTTCATAGATTCCTATATTTAGAGGAATTATTGTGCTTCCAATGTAAATTCATTCACAAAAACATGTTATTGCATATATTGCAAATTTACTGTTACAGTTGATAAATTCTTTGATCTCAAACAAAATTTTTTTTGTCTATAAAATATTTACAATTTTCTGTGTACATACAGTAATTGTAGTTTCTAAATGTAAGCCCTCGGCGAAAGGGCGAGTATCGTGCTGTTTTGCTGTTCTGCGTGATTCTGCGGCTGGTGAATCGGCCGCCCTGCTGCCCTGCCGACTCAAACAACACGCTAGCAGTAGCTGTTGATGTATGCTGACGCCCTGAAACAAACAACTCCACTTTCCTCGAACACGATGCACCTTGCCAAGACTCGTGCACAAACCCGGAAATGGTCTGCAACGGACACACACTCTAATGCCGAGCTGACAGACACTGCTCCCCGTGAGGAGTACAACATAACAACTGTAAGTACCTTGAATACACAAGCTTTCTCTGAGCTAGGGAACACTACTCGCACAATGGTCGAGGCGGACATCAACATTACGGAACTAAATGCTGATTATGTCGATGATGTCTTAATACACACTCCCATTGAGCAGTGCCCAGCAGAGAATCCAACCAACTGCCTGGACCCTATCACAGACAGTTTATTACGCAGTGCTTGTCAGGACAACCATGGAATCGTCGCGAACACATTGCCAGACTTTACGGAAGGGACACTAGTAACAATGATGGTTACCGAACATACACAAAAACACAACCTCACTGATGAAAGTCATTCGAACACAGTGTGTTACGATGAATCCAACATCGAGGTGAATGACACTTCGAATCCCATGAAATCAGATGGATGTAATAGCAATCTACACAATCTAATAACCAATTCTGAGAGCAGGGGTGATAGTGTCGGACGGCATTTATCACCTCCCTGTTGTATGTCCAGCGATGCAGCGGCCTTGTTTAATCAGGACAACTCGGCTGTCAATGATGCAATGGCTACACCAACAACTAAAACAGCACACTCTCTGTGTTCTGAAACTCCACAAAGAGATGACACGAGTAGAAATTTACCTATATTTTCCACATTACCAAACTCGGAAGCTTGTACTGAGACACTCAAAACACAAGGTCCCGGGACCCGCAGACATTCCCTAGACATTGCCAACAAGATAATTACTGATCTGGCACTAATGACTAAACTCCAACAAAACCGATATGCAGTAACAGAGGAGCAAGGTCACATTATGGCTAGAAACGAACGGCGAGAACAAGTGATCCATGAAGCCACACAAAGCGGACCCCAGTGTAATACTCGCATAGCATTTGCGGGAACTAAACGCAGCTGGATTAACCAGACAGTTTATCACCGCTGCGTTGCTCACAGGTAAAAAAGCAAAAAGTCATTTCCACTACAGACCGTCTCATTGACCAAATGAGCTCTGACCCTTCCTCAGCTGAACATGTCGATCGCTCCAAAACTGACAGACAACTACATTTACTAAATGTTTCTGATTCAGAAACCTCATCATCTGACTCCTCGATCATGGAGCGTCCCTATCCCAAAATTAGATCCTCCAGACGACTAAACTCATCACAACAAGCACGTTCGAGCAAAAAACAAGAGATACTACGAAATGCATCTGCTCCTAAAGACTTACAAGCTATCATCATCGCATCAATGGGAATCTCAATTGCACCCTTCTTAAAACTTTATGAGCAGATGAACGAAAACATAAAAGATCTTACAACTCTAATTGCTCTTCTTAATACAAAAATAACTGAACTGGAAAGGAATGAAACGAAACAGTACAATAAACTCAATTCTTCTAATGACAAAATTGACCGTATCCTAAACTCGGTCTGTAGCTTTGCATCTAACAATATGGAAGACAAAAAATTACTGGCAGAAGTAGCACGAGAAGCTCTGAAACTTTTTAGAGAACAGCCGGGGAAGTCGGTGTGTAGCATCAATCCGGTAGTATCCAGCTCTGCGAAGATACAAAGTGACACTGATAATATGACTGATGTAACAACTATAACACAACAAGGAAACCGAAATACATTGAGTCATAACCCAGAGACCCAAAAACAAAACACAACAGATCTGTCTGATACGATCGCTATCCAGGCCGTTGGTCTACACCCATTAAATGAGTGTGTTATTCTACCATCTAATGTACAGGATAAGGATTTGTCCCTGCAAACGACAGTCACATTTGACGAGATGATCGAAATTAGCAGCCTTCCGTGCAATCCGGCACACGCTGACCCTCAACCGGCATCATCTTCTGGAAGCGAACCAGTACCAAAGCGAATTGACACAAACGAAAACAGAATACCGATAAAATCGAGTGTGGCTCTGACCTCCACTAGTGTGGAGCTTTACGACATTTTCAAAAAAAATAAACAGCAGTCTAAACCAGTGCCTAAACATGTTGCAGTGAAGCCCGACAACTGTGAGAAAAAATCTAAAAATTTACCATCTAATAACATGAGACGCGTAAACGGTTCCAGAAAGTTTCTGCGAAACTTGAAAGCAGTGAACTTAGCAGTTGCTGACTCGAGAAGTAATCTCTTCAACCCTACTAATCCAAAAACCTCCCAAAAAAGTGGAAACCCTAATGCCAAACGTTGCTCTCCAGAAAGAACTTTAGACGATGATCTAGATCTGATAAATCTATCAACATATGATGATGATGAAACAAACCAAACAGAAGAGCTGATAGATCTGGCAAATGAGAGCTCCCCCCTTAAACATCTAGGAGCTGAAGCTTTACATCCAAATGACAACACAGAGAAAGAACGGTCCGTTACAGCTTCTGACACTCAAAAATCAACAAAGACACGACGTACATGCACGATCATTTGTGCTGTCGACATAAACTCTGATCGAAATGACAACCTGGATTCACCGTTTGTAACAATGGCCGAAAGACGAGCCAAACTGGCGGCCTCATGCACTATGGATCACGATACGGCTGTGGGTCAATCAATGGTTTCTCACATGACGGAAGAAAAGGCCATTCGAACGATCACTGAGTTACCCGGAAATCTTGACTCACCTATTGAAACACTAGCCGAAAGGCGGCTTAAGATGGTGCCAAAGATCCAGAAGGATCACGAACGGGACCGCAGCATAGAGGAGGTTGTCGACAAATTCAGGGAAACCGGAATAAGTGACTTGAACAGCTCAGGTCGCACAAAGTCCAAACAACAGCCTATGCTCAAACAGTGGAGTGACGTATGTAACCTAAGCTCAAAAAACAAGATGCCCAAATCAAAAACAATAAAAAAGGAATCTTCTTTCGAAAAACTTATCCTAGAAAGACTCGACTGTTGTGATAACATGATTCTAAATCGACATTACTTATCCAAACTATTCTACTTAATCCCTAGTTTGCGAACACTCACCTCTGATGACGTGAAAATAGTGGAGTTTCACTGTGAAGAAAGAAATGACACGGTGACGCTACACCTCGCTTCTAAAATTATCCGCGAGATACTGCTGGATGCAGTACCTGCACTGCTATCCCTAGGCTTTGACCTATATCCATTGAGCATAGTTGACAAAACTCCAGTGCCTTGTCTGAATAATACACACGACAAAGGACTGCAAACTCCAAAGAAAAGAACTATCTCGGGCATAAAAGATAAGGATTACAAAGTCTTGAAATCCGACACACTATCTCGAACTGAGATCAAATCAAGGGACCTTGTAAAATCTCAGTTCCACGTGAACGAACAAATCCAAATAACGGTCGACGGACTGCATAAAAACAATGGAATAACTCAAAAGAACGATTCAGAAGATGGAAATTGGGCATGGTTAGCTGCAAACTTAAACAACAAAAACCATGATTAACGTTCAAACTGGAGTTCACCGCAGCACTTTATTCTCGGATCTTGGAATACACGCGGATTCGTTCATCTATTCAACTCTCCTTGGACGAACAATCTAGATCTGATTTGTCTGCAAGAAACCTGGCTGACAACCTGTCCGCTGCTGCCTGCCTTTGAGATAGTGGCAAATCCAGCCATCAAACCATCCAAAGGTAGGCCCATGTCTGGCCTCCTGATAGCGGTCAAAAAAGACCGTGGACTCAGAATAATTGAAACAGAAAATGTTTCACCGTATATACAAATTGCTAAAGTGGGTATTAACTCCCTAGACAAATCTGAATCTATGCACATAATTAATCTTTATTGGAATCACACTATAACTGGCGTCGCCAAATTTATTGACCAGGTGACTGCCATACTGGATAAGATAATGGAAAATACAAACAGACCCTTGGTTCTGCTCTGTGGTGATTTCAACGCCGACTGCCTAAAACTGAACTTAGCATCAAAAGGAAACTTTGAGAATCATAAAGTCAATGAGAAAAAAGGTCAGCTTTGGATGAATGAAATGAATCTGAGAAATTTCACATGTTTGAATGGAAACACACCGGGTGATATCCCGGCTCAACCTACATGGAGACGTGACAATCAATCTTCAACGATAGACTATCTCTTCGCGTCCGAAGACCTTGCAGCCAACGTATATCAACTCGTGGTCACCAAAATGAAACATAGTGATCACGACATGCTAAGGATGTCGTTCAATGCCCATAGCCAGACCTCCCAACAACTATGGCCTTACGACACTGTGTATCGATCGGGAAGAATTCGCCTTAATCTGAAAACAAAGGACATAAATGCGGTTACAACTGCCCTGCAGAACAGCCCTGGGGAGACTGAATATCAACACCTGTTGATCCAATTCGTGGAACGTAAACAAGGATTCAAACAACAAAAAACACAGCACAAACATAAGTTTGATCTTCAAGTCTTACAACAAAAAAGAAGTTTACGTAAAGACATAAGGATGTTACCTAGAAATAACAAAGAACTATATGCTGTAACTAAAAAACGTCTAATGCAAAAATATAGAAACTGGAGAAATAACTACTATGCCACAATCTTGCAGAATGATTCTGAAGAAATGATGTGCAAACTCAAAAATAAAAACTCAGCTGATTTTTGGCGTGTAATAAACAACTTTGCCGCCCCACAAACAGCACTTCAAGTATCTCCGATTTGTCAAGAAACTTGGATAAAACACTATACACAATTGTTTAATTCACTTGAAGTGGAATACAAAAGCACAAATGAGCATAAAATTCCGTGGACTCTTGAGTTCGATTTAAACGACATTAAAAACACAATCACGAACTCTAATGCATCTAGAGCTCCTGGGCCGGACGGTCTCACGAATTATACAATGAAACAAAATCCGAAAGAATGGGCAAAGCTTTGTCTACTTCTTTTCGAACGTATAAAAATAAAACGTGCTACCCCAAGATCTTGGAAAAATGCTATAATTGTGCCAATTTTCAAAAAGGGGAACAGACTAGACCCGAGAGATTATCGACCTATCGCCTTGCTTGATGTGATAGGAAAAATCTACGCAACTCAACTTCAGCAAATGCTAAAATCATGGGCACATAAAAACCATCGTAATGACCCTCGACAAGCAGGATTTGTTAAAGGCGTTGGTTGCGGGCTTAACACCCTTTTGCTAAATTTACTAAAAATGGAGTCAATACGAACCAACACTTCCATCTATGTCGCATCTATCGATTTTTCACACGCTTTTGATAGTGTTGACCGCCACATTTTGTGGGAGAAACTCAAAGATTGGAAGTGTCCAGTAGACCTTTTAGACGCAATAAAAGAGCTCCATTCTAACACCACTATGCAGGTCAGACTTGACCAAGGAGGCTCCTTATCTCCTTTAATTCCAACTCATAAAGGAGTTAAACAAGGATGCCCCTTGGCTGCAATTGTGTTTAACCTTTTTATTTCTGACATTGGAGACGCACTAAATGTGGCAAAAGCCTTTCCACCTAAAATTCACGGCTCACATTTGGGCCATTTGTTGTATGCGGATGATCTCTTAATCCTGGACGTCACACCGGTCGGCCTACAGCGAAAGCTAGATGCCTTAGAAAGATATGTAACGGAAAATAAGTTATGTTTAAACAAAAAGAAATGTGAAATTTTGATATTTCGCAACTTATCGGTCAACAAAAACAGACCAATCCAATTTGTGTGGCACTTGGAAAAAATACCTCTCAAGATCTCCACTCACATAAAATATTTGGGTTCCATAATAAGTGCACACATAAACGACAATCCCTGGGTGGAGGCCGCCAAAAGGAAATGTCAACAACTGGCTTGTCAAGCTGCATGCATAAACAAAAAATTCGGGAAATTCTCCATAAAACCGGTGATTAACTTTTACATACAAAAAGCAATACCGACCATGATTTATGGTGCCGAAAATATGTTTGGCTGCTCACATGAGCTATGGAACACACTTGAAAACAACTTCTGGACAAGAGCGTTACATATCGCTAAAGGATGTCCGACCAGCAACGTAAGATTCGAACTAGGATTGACTTCCATACAAGCGAAAGTTTGCTGGAACGCTCTAACTCTATATAGGAAATCACAACTTACCAACGCAGCTCCCCCATTTAAAATAATCCATAAAACAGATCTAGAGCCCGAATACACAATGTTGGCTAAATGGAATCGACATTGCACTGAAATTCTGGATGCAAATAATATTAATATTACAACTTTACTCGAAAATCCAGAGATGGCCAAACGAAAATTACGGAGTGCGGACTGGCATCAAACTTGTAACGAGAGATCCAGCTCACGTCTTTTAAGAGAAGCACCACCAGAGGCAAGAGAGCTAGACAAATTACAACCTTATCTGATGCAATTTCCCGACCAAATTTCAAGATCAATATACCTGCACTTTCGGCTCAATCTGTTCATGACTAAAGATCGCACAAGCACTTGGCTAAACAAGAAACCTGGCGACTTAACATGTCGCTTCTGTAAATGCTCGACAGAGACACTAAAACACTTGACGCTATTCTGTCCGGAATTTCGATCTTTGCGAACTAAGCTATTTGGACCGTTATTTATGACACGAAGCACCTATACTGCTGATGATTGGTGGAAAGCTATGTTTGAGGGTGTTGATCGTAAAATCATGTTTAGTCTAGTTCAATTGTTGAAAGAACTGAAAATACGGCTAAAAGAACCGATCGAGACAGTAGGAGGAGTGGTCCGTGAAAGTGTTTAGAACAACACACTGTTGACGAAAGAAGTGGAATGAAATGTCTCTCGTGGTTTGTTTTAAAGGTTTTTCTTTTTAAACCATATAAAACCAATAAAAAAAAAAAAAAAATGTAGAAATGCCTCCTTTTCTTATATTTAGCCATTCTTTCAACTCCATAGGTTTGCTCATATTTCTGAAAAGCTAAGTGCTAGAGCATTACCTAATGTCTTCGCTTTGCCTTATACAATCCTCAGTTCTGAGTCTACAAATGGAGTAGGTCTTTGTCCAATAACAGAATTGAAGAAGTAGAAAATAAGGGCACCTGGCAAAATCCTGATTTACCCAGGTGGGTACATGTATATATATTAAAAATAATCAGGGTGAAAGATCCTACAGGCGATTTGTCGTTCTGAATGTTGATATTTATTTCAAACCAACATGGAACATTTTTTTGGTGACTCAATAGTTACTTTACAGTACTTTCGATACGCACGAAAGCTTTTAGAGCACGACGGACAAGGGTGATTGTATTCAGTGGTAACACAGGTCAGTGTCGACCTCAGAGATATTGAGGTCAAAACTTCACATAGAGGCACATACGGAAATGAGGTAGGAAGGACCTACAGTTGGAGAAAGGTGCGTCTGGGACAGAACGTGGTCTCAAGCGTGGTTTACACACAGTGTACACAACAGTTTTTACAAGAACATACACGAGAGGGGGATAGTACAGTTGTGTCACGGGGGATCGACACAGGTGTGTTTCGGCCAGAAAGGGCTTGATTGGAGCCTGTCTGTGTGTTGGCCTTCGTCAGGATGGACACCAGTAGCAGTGTGGTCTGTGGAATCTGTGGGTAAGGGAAGGCTGTAAGGATCTTGGAACATAGTTGACTGATTTATAAATTATTTAATAATGGCTGAGTGATGCCGTCATGATATATCACGTGGTTTATCAGAATACAGCTTACCTGCTGCTGCTGGAGCAGTGGGAGGCTGTGGGCAATCCTAAAATGGTTGCTGGATTGCGGGTGCGTGTAGCACTTAGAGGGGTCTCCTGAAGGTCGAAGTCCCTCAGCGAGCTGGAGTGGGCCAGAGTGGGTCCCAATTTCTGAGAAAAAACAAAAGGATCATAAAGATTTAGGTGGTCCAAATTCTCAATGAGTAGTCGAACTGTGAATGAATCCGGGGTCAAAAGACCTCTCTGATCCCTTGTGGATGGTCTTCATGATCAGGGCAGAGCGCTGTCCCTGTGGAAGGGTGAAGGTGAATTTTATAAAAAAATGTCTGACTGTGGATAGAGACGTATTCTACTTACGTGAATGGCAGTGGTGGTGTCCAAAGAGGTAAGTGCGGTGTGCTGGTGTGGATCCACAAGAGCACAGGTGCTGAAATGGCACTTGATATCCTTCAAAAGTGCGGAGCCGTGCAGAATGTATTTAGCAATCGGCGTGGGTGGTGGAGTAACTGACCATGTTCCGTGGGAACTAACCACAGTGATCAAATGATGGGCTGATCTGGGAAAAGGTGTGCAACAACCCAAATCCAATAGTGCAGTATTTCGTGATGGCTGCACGTGGTGGTGGTGAGTGATGGTGGTGGAGACCATGTTCTCAAGGATATACAGCAATGGTCTAATAATTGACTAATCCGGGAGCTATGATCCGTTAGTGCAGCGTCTGGTGATCCCTGACATGTGGAAAGTGTCCGGGTGTGCTGGCCATGGAGGCGCAAAAAGTGCCTCAGGGTCTCTAAGGCAAAGTGCGTGGTCCGGACGTGAGGCACGGGCACAGAAATGTTAAAATAACACAACCCGAACAACGCGAGTCAAAGATAGGGAAAATCTATCAAACAGGTCGAGCGCGAGACGTCAGCGTATCTAGTTATGTGTCCCGAACTAACGTCTCTACGGGGTCCTCAGCAGGCAGAAGAATGCTGTGTGCGGTGTACCGGTCTCCAAGTGTTATGAGCCTTAACACTGGAAGCAGGACACCCAATGGGAGGACGCGGTGGATTGTGACGCGGCCGCTTCAACCAATCCCCATGGGCTCCCTGGGTCAGCCTATTGGGTGCAGGCTGCGTGGAAAGGGGGGGGCGTATAACACCCTCGGGGTGATGGGACTACTCAGTGGCTATAGGATCATGGGAAAGGTAGTCCCATATATGAGCTCTGTGTGCTCAGAGCGAATGCTGATCAAATCATACCGGAGCATTTTGGATAGGTCATTCGTTTTCTAGTGGTGGCAAAGCAATACAAGAGCATGTATGAATTCAAATGAGTGGCAAACAAGTGCATTGAATTGTGTGATCATGAAACAGGCAGAGAAATTGTTTGTTCATTCAACAGAGTGCCATATCTAAGTATTTTTTACACAGCAGTGCAAGTGCATTTATGAATTCAAATGTGTGTTATATGAGAACATTGAATTGCGTTTGCATGTAACAGGCACAGAGATGGGTTGTTTCATTCAAAAGGTACCATACCAAAAGCATTTTGAATTTTGAGAACATTGAATTGCGTTTGCATTAACCAGGCATAGAGGTAGGTCATTACATTTAAAAGGTACCATATCAAAACCATTTTTGGATGTTGATGGAGTGTCTGGTCAATCCTTTTTCAATAATGGCACAGCATTGAAGTGCATAAATAGATTCAGATGTGTAGCCCACGAGAGTATTGAATTGTGTATTCATGCAACAAGGATGGTGTGTGCAAGGGTACATACTTGGCCTCCTCCTTATGGTACAATACCACATCAAAGTACATTGAAAAAGTCTGAACATCATCTGCAGCACCCCATGTCAACAGGGCGTATCCGTGGTGGATGATGATGGCTTTCAGAAATGTTTCCATTCTACGGTTATGTTTAAACCGTGGCAGACTGTGTCGAGTTTGTGAACCCTCTTTTGTTCTAGTCTTGTGAGGGCCAGGTTAATGTCTCCTCCGCGTCGTTTTGGCTGTAATTGTTGCAGCACCGTCCAGGAAAATTGTTGAAGTGTTCCACTAGAGGTTTGTCTTGTACTTGGTTCTTAATACAAGACCTGTGCTCATTGATCCTTTGTTTTACGGGTCTGATAATCTTGCCGATATATACCATATCACATGGGCATTTGATGGCGTAGACAACATATTTGCTCTCGCAGTTCGTGTGGTTGTTCAACTTCCAAACAAAATCCTTGTGGGTAAAGGTTTTGCTGTTAGTGGTGTAGCGCAAGAAACACAACATCCGCAGCTGTAATGCCCGACTACCGGAGGCAGGTTCCATAGGGTCGCTGGTGTCTTCGTTGGTTCAAGGAATGTATGGACCAGGGCGTCTCTCAAGTTCTTATTTTTCCTAAAAGCAAACAAGGGTTTTTTGGCTATACTGCCCTCGTTTTTGATCAACTGCCAGTGCTTGTTGATGGTACTCTTGATCAGGTTGCTCACAGGATTGAATGTCGTGACGCAGACAGTCCTGTCGATGGAGTCCTTTTCCTTGGTGGTGAGACAGATGGAGCGGTCAGTGTTTGCCGCTCTTTTCTTAGCCATCCTGATGGATTTCTTGGGGTAGCCCCTTTGTCCCAGACGTGTTTGAAGTTGCTTGGCATGTTGGTCAAATTTGCTTTGTTGGTACAGTTCCTGCGGATACGGAGAAATTGGCCATAGGGAAGATTGTATTTGAGCCCTTGTGGGTAGTAGCTTGAGAAGTGCAGCAAGGTGTTTCTATCAGTGGGTTTTCTGAATAGTTCCGTTTTTAACAGTGTTCCGGATCGGTAAATATGCAGGTCAAGAAAGTTGATGGCTTGGTAATCGCAGTCGATGGTGAATTTGATGTGGGTTTTCTGTGTGCTGAGCCAAAGATGGAATTCCAAAAGTAATTCTTTACTGCCTTCCCAGATCAGGAGGACGTCGTCTATGTAACGCCGCCAGATCTTGATGTGGGATCTTTTAGGGTTGTTATTGTGGTAGATGTTGTCGTCTTCATACTGGGCCATGTAGAGATTGGCCACGTCTGGTGCAAAGGTAGCACCCATGCTGATGTCCTTAATCTGCTGGTATAGCTGTTGTCCAAACAAGAAGAAGTTTTCTCCCATCGCTATGCGTATACACTCCAGAAGGAAGTTATTTGGTGCGGTGGTTGTGTCTCTCCTTTTCTCGAGGCAGGTGGCAAGTGCTTATATAATTTGGGCGAACTGGTTGGTCCCACCAGCTCAGGGGAAGAAGATTCATGGAGGATCCTCTCTGCCGTTGGAGTCTGAAGATTCGGACCTGCAGCAGGGCTTCACCGGGCGGTTCAGTCACTGTAGTGGTCCTCTTCCATCAGCTCCTTGTCGCTTCTTTTGTTCCAGTGGTGACTCTGCCTTTCCAGACCCAGAGACCTGTTTTTTATGCAGTTTCCCCCTTTCACACAGACTGGCTGTCAATCACACAGCAGGGTGGCTGTCCTAGCCGGACAGTCACCTAGCCAAGCAAACAGGAGTGTGACTTGGGTTACCAAGGGAACCCATGGTAGAGGTCCTAAGACCCCTCCCTCTCATCCTGCCTACCCAGACTTCCAGGCGCCTAAGGAGGGCTTCTGTGTAGAAGCCTGTGAAGAGACGGTGAACAAAGGAACCAAACCTGGATTGGCGCACAGAGAAAAACACAAGAAAGACATTTTCTAAAAGAAATGGTGAATAAACGCAGCCGTAACCGTATAAAAAACATATATGGTTTAGCGGGTTTAAGTTTGAGGCTACCAAGATAGCCTAAAACAAGACCATGGTTATTTAAGATAACCGTGGTAGGAAAAATAGGGTAGTTACCACTGCCACCAGCCAAGTCTTGATGAATAGGGAGCAAAACAATGCTCCAAGAGAAACAGACAAACAGGGCTAAGTATTAACCCTTTCCACTACACCATGTAAGATGGTTTGTACTGGGTCTGTGGATTTAAAAGACTAATAAAGTTAATGGCATCTTTACATGTTCTGGGAGACAGTAGTCAGTGCCAGAAAATGGAGTCTGAGTTGGGGAGTCTAAAAGACAACCCTGTGTCACTGCACTGAGGGTGCTGTGTAACACACAGTAAAAAGATGATGCCTGTGGAGTAGGTGAGGCTCCACAGTCTATGAACATTAGAACATGTTAAAATGGGAATAAAAGGGCTCACACCCTTCTAGAAATCCAGCAAAGATGCTGAGGGACTCAGTAGGTAAGGGAAATTAGCCATTCTAGAGAAATCTCCCTAACAATATTATAACCCAATTAAACCTTCTGTGGAGCTTACCTTGATGATATTGTGGTTCATAGTGATAGTTGGACTGAACATGTCACCATCTGTATGAGATCACCCCAGCACTGAGAAAAGCCGGCCTCAGAACCAACCCACAAGAATGTCATCTTGGCCGGTCCGCAGTAAAATATCTAGGGTTTTTGATTGGGAACGGCCTAATTCAACCACAAACTGAAAAGGCAAAGGCGGTTCTAAAAACACCTACCCCACAGACCAAGAGAGAACTCAGTGCCTTTTTGGGGTTGACGGGCTACTACAGGAGATGTATCCCTAACTATTGAAGCATCAATGCCAACCTAACAGACATGTTGAAAAATGAACAACCACAGAAACTGATCTGGAGTAAGGAAGATCATGAAAGTTTCAATGACCTGAAAAATATCCTTTGCAGCAATTCCATCCTTAAGAGGCTGGACTTTAATAAGGAGTTTTCTATTACAAACTGATGCCCCTAAGGTTCGGTTAGGAGCTACACTCTCACAGGAATACAAGGGAATTGAACACCCGATATTGTAAATGAGCCAGAAACCTTTCCCCATAGAATAGTCCTGTTATATTGTTGGAGTGGAAGCATTGGCCATAAAATGGGCTGTCACCCACCTACGGTATTATATAACTGGCAGAAGGATTAGATTAATTGCTGATCCCTTACCCCTAGCTGACTGAGTTTGCTAAAAAATACACCAACTCCAGAGTAATGAGATGGTCCCTGGACTTGCAACCTTCCTGTTTCTTCAGCTGTACATCGAAAAGGACAAGAACAGGGGAATGTTGATTTTCTGAGCTGCGTTTCCATCAGTCAAGAAGGGGAAGCCACAGAGATAAGGGGAGCCCCCTGTGAGACTATGTAGGTGAGCCTGTTCCGCAACACCCTCATTAGGGCTCAAGGCAAATGGGACCTCACCAGGAGAGACTTCCCCTTAGGCGATAAGGACTCCAATTCCCATGAAGAGCTCCGTAAAGCTGTGCACACTTTGGCCTACATGGGATGCTCTAAAATACCAGAAACTTTTAAACACCAAGTCTGGGATGAGGAAACACTTAATAGATGTCATTATCACTTAGAAAAAGAACATGTCCCTTTAAATCAAAATATCCAGTCCACTGGGACGATTGCATGGAACAGCGTGCACTTGATGAGCAATAGGGAGAGAGAAGAGAGAGAGGAACACATACACAGGCAAGGGAAGGCCCCGAGCTGCGTAACACCTGAAGAAAGCAGAGTAAGAGTAAGTCAGGAAGCCCACGAGTTTCAAATGTGCTCGCTACTGAAGAGCGGGACGCCATAGCCATGTCGAATTCCCACCGTGGGAAGTCGAAAGGGCAGGAGCCCAGAGGAAGGTGATGGTGAGACCACGAGGATCTGTGGTGGACAGCCTGTCCATGAACCATCGCTGATATCACTGCATGTATAGAACTGCAGGGTGTTCAGTTACTCATTGGAAACACTGAGACACTGCAGGGATAAGAGGGACCGAGAGGAGGAAAGCACTGATGAAGATAAGGCGACGGCGGTCCACAAGAAGCTAGAAGGCCCCCGAGGAACAAGGCTCCCGAAGACAATCCCCTTCAGAGTCGGAGTTAAGGGAGAGAACAGGAATAATGGGAGGCCCCAAGGGAATCATACCATGCAAGAAACTCGTCTCAGTAGAATTCAGGAGACAAAGTTAACCTTGAAACAAATGAACTTAAAATGTTGTGATACAAGAGAAATAATTACTGAAAATCGGAATACTGAGAGAAAAGAACAGTGGATAAGAATACACTTGGAAAGGGGTAAGCAACAATGTATAAAATATTTTAAAGAAATGTATGTTTAGCCTTGAAGCAGCTCACGAGAGGCCACACAAATAGAAGTGTGCACTCTTAGCGAAACATGTGTTGACACTAACAGTGGGATTTAGCAAATGTGCGAGTACTGAACTTGGTATGGACACTGGATCTGTCAAATTGTGCTGTTAGTGAAAAATTCAGCTGGCATGGCATTGGGGTTTTGGAATTGTATTAGTACTGGATGGACCCAGTACTGACATTGAATCTGTAATATTGTGCTATTAATAAAAACATGGAAATGTGCGAGCACTGAACTAGGTACTGACATTGGATTTGTGAAATTGTGCTATTCGTGAAAAATTCTATTGGCCCTGGCATTGGGGTTTTGGTAGTCTGTAGGAATGGATCTGATACTGACATTGGAGCTGTGAAATTGTGCTATTAGTTAGAAATGCACTTGAACACTAATGTAATTTCAGAAGTGATGAAGTGTGGAATTAAAATTTGGATGAGATGAAATTCAGAATTAAAACCATGGTATTGAATGTGGTTCATCAGTAGTTGGGTTGCTAATTATACAGCAATAGTAAAATAAAACACTTTTTACATGGATGTGGTGCAATAGGTTTTTTTGTTCTAAGTGAATTATAGAATACATTGCATTGCTTTTGTTGAAGGTGTTAATCAGTTGAAAATAATGCTTTTGGTCTCATATCTGCCTTTGCTGCTTTTTCAAAAGATAGCGCACAAGCTTTAAAAGGAATATGGTGGTAGCTGAACATGATGTGCTACAAATGTTACAGGTTACAGGGTTTAAAATTTGAAAATAAAAATGCCAATTTAAGAAAACTAGCTTAGACTAAATGGGGCACAAAATCTCTGGGGATAGAAGAAGACCAGAAGAGAAATTAATACACTCCACTAGTTTTGCAAAGAGACAGAGAATCAGAATGAACTAGTTTCATTCTTCAAATTAACCGAGTTGTACCAAAAATGAGTATGTATGTTTGGGCAGAATGTTGCAAAAATAAGTTTGATCAAAAGAGGTGAAGACGTGAAATGGGATGATGGGTATGAAAGTGCATTTCAACATGTAATATTTTACATTGATTTAACCCTTTCTTCAGGTGACGTTATTGAAATATGGCACCACCTCCACTACTTGTGCAAGTTACAAAGCGTCAGTGCAGTTCTATCAAAACTGCAACATGGTAGTGAAATCATAACTGCTTACGTCTGAAGGAGCTGTATGGCCCATATACCAAGGATTATGTCATTGTACAAGAGCCCCTAGCCTGCTACTGTGCAGCCGCAAAGCCCAGTACACGAGCAATGAATTGCAATTTCTGAAGCCAAAGGCTTGAATGGCGTTTTGAGGTGCCTTGCTAATTGCAACTCCGGAATGCAGTGTCAGCACATAACTGAAATACTGACCCAATACTGGCATTACATGGGTAAGGAGGACAGATGAGGATATCACAGATGGACACATTTTCACCCCCATACTATGGTAAAAAATTAACCTGTTCTCTTTTGAAGGGCCTCTTCGGCACTTCCTTTCTGTACAAGACAAATACATTTTTGGTGCCATTTTAAAATGTATACCGCCACCTTTAAGGTGTAGCTAAAAATAGTTAGACTGCTGAAAATCTTCCAACTGAATACTGCCTGAAGTATCCCTTCAAAGTTTCAACGTGTGGAGGGTAATTTGGTGGTATTTTGAAAATAGCGTCAGAATTGCCGTAACCAATTAACTCGTAATGAGGTTGATAGTATTGATGCTCCCATCACAGCAGGGCAGCTCTACATGATCCTGTAAAATTGCTTTCTTACATGGTGCAATCTACTTTGAGTAAGGATGAGCAGAAAAGTGAAGTGAAAAAAGACACCACTTCCCTACAGAGATTTGCCTCATTATATTTGGGGTAGTCTCCATTAGCTTATGAAGGCAAGGTAAAGTCAATAACAACGTACCTCATATTATGCATCTTTGCATTTACCCTTAAAGTATTTTGGATGGCAAACCTCTGTGCTGTGTTTTTTAAGCTTGGAAAGGCACCCTAGAGACTGCTTTCAATTGGAATTAGGCTCTGTGTCTTTAAGTTATCAAGCAGAAGCGTTGAACAGATGTCTTCAGACGCATATGCAGCACAGTATCATCGATGATGCCATCCCTGCCTCCTGGTTCTATTCGACCTGTCAGCCACGTTCCACACAGTAAACCACCAGACAAGCACTGACATTCTACATCACCACATGGCAATCAGAAAGACATGGGCTTTAAGTGGGGTAAGAAATCGAGGGGGGGCCCTCATTTGGGGGCGTGGCTTGTGGGGGGCGTGGCCTAAAACGTACGCAAATCGTAAGGTATGCACACACATATATATGCATGTCATATATCTGTGTGCGTACCTTACTATGGTTTGTGTTCTTTGCAAGCCATCTTTTCTAAACATAGAAATATGTATTTCTATGTTTAGAAAAGATGGCTTGCAAAGAACACAAACCATAGTAAGGTACGCACACAGATATATAACATGCATATATATGTGTGTGTGTGTGTGCATACCTTACGGTTTGCCTACTTTTCAGGCCATTTTTTTAAAAAACATTTCGGTTTTATAAAAGATGGCTTTGAAAGTACACAATTCAAGCCATATTTTATAACGCTTTGACTACGGACAAAATTGTCCGTCGGCAAAGCTTTATAAAAGATGGCTTGAATTGTGTACTTTTCAAGCCATCTTTCATAAACCTCGAAAAATATCAAGGAATCCCCAGGTTCGCCGAGGGTTAAAGACGCCTCGGCGACCTGGGGAAACAAAGGGACAGTAACTGCCTCTGGTGACCCCTCGCGCGAGAGGTCACCAGAGGCAGTTACTATGATTTACAGAAGTGGCAGCCAGGCACAGCATTGCTGTGGCTGGCTGCCACTTCTGTCAGATCGCCTGACTTCATGGCAGGCGCATATCCCGTCGCGGCTGCTGCCGCGACGGGATAATGCATCCCGCCAATGTTGCGTGTGGTGGGACGGGGGCCCCGGCAGGGCCCCGGCTCAGTCCCACTTTTTGGAGACTGCCGGGGCCTGGCCCCGGCAGGCCCCGGCCCACTTAAAGCCCTGAGAAAGACCTTCCTTAGCTGATCCAAATCTGACCTTGCTAAGCCCGATCAATTTGTCCAAGTGCATTCCCCAAATCACCAACTGTATCCATCACATGTGAAAACCTGCAAGCATCCATCCTCTCCCCCTTGATCTTCAACCTTTATTTGGAACCTCTCTGAACCATCCTGGGTCCACACAACATCCACATCCACCAATATATAGATGTCATGTAGTTCTACCTCACGATATCCTCCATCAAAGACATCCACGGGCTGAAGGCCTGCATCACATTGATCCAGTTGATGGGGTCCAGTGGTTTCCTAAAACTCAATTCCTCTAAAACTGACTACATTCTGCTGACCAAAAACACTGAACACCCTGACATCCAGACCTAGCTCTTCATTATAACCTCAAAGGCTTCACACCCCAGCTGACCACTGATACCATGTCCTTTTGGTTCTACATCACCAGATATCTCTCCTTCAAGGAGAATTTAGGAAGCAAAGCACAAACAGCTTTCTACCCTGCAGAAAATGAAGTCCTTCATCCCAGCAAATAACGCCAAGCCTGCTGTCCAATCCTGTGTCCTCTTCCACCTGGATGGTTCCAAAGCCTTCCTGAAATGCCTTCTATGACCACCCTCGCACACCTGATATTTGTCCTACATGCTGCAGCTGGCTCATCAAAGGTCTCTGCAAAGCCGACCACATCACAGCACCCTCATTGAAGTGAACAGGCTCCCATTGCAAGCAGGAGTCATCTTTAAATCCTGATGCATAATTTACAAGTCGATCACCTCCAAGCCCCTTGTGTTCTGATATGGCTACTTGAAGCTGTATATTTATCATTCGCACGCCCTTGGTTTTATATTGGGACTCAAAACAATTGTTCCTATTTTCTGCCTCCTCCCACTTGGCTGTCAAACTTTTTTTCGGTTGGATACAAGGCTAATTAATTCACTCCTTATGGTTGGCTTTAGCGCCTTGCATCGTATATCCCCTACTTCGTTCAATGAATTTTCTTCAAAAAAACAGAGCAACCAAGATTCAATTAATATTTGTACCACTTCTTCCCAGTTTGAGAAGTTTCTCACAACATTGCAGTGAGCATTTTCCTGGCAAAATGTTCACTAATGAAGAAAATGACCATTGAGGCGGAATGTTGATAGTGAAGCATCAAGCTTGGTAACAGTGGTTGTGGCCCTATCCTGATTTATTGTTTACAATGGCCACACCAAGATTCCAGTGTTATAATTATTCAATAATGCTGCTTTCCAAGGGCCATTAACAGGTAGTAAGGGCCCTTGGCTCAAGATATGTAGGGCCAAGAAAAGCCATGTCCTTCAACGAGGGCCAAAGGACATTACCACCCTCCAATGGCACCAGGATAGGGGCATTATTTATTGTTCCTATTAACACTCTAGGACAAAACTCCAAAGTGTGAAGGGTATGAAAGGTTTTTAAAAAGTATGGATGAAAGCACGGCTCATAGAGTGTGTGTGTATGGAAAGAAGCATGCCAGCCATGGATGGACTTGTATAACAGGGCTCCAAGCAGAGCCCCCTCTTACGTTTCTATGGCGAGATAAAGGGGCATGTGCATGTGGGTGAGAGAGTGAGAGTGGGCAGGAAGAGGGGGGTATACGGGTGAAAGTCAAACATCAGAGCACCAACATCTGCTGAGCCAAACTGACTGCTTTGAATACAGGAGTTCATCCCAAGATAAAACCATGCATTCTGCGTTACCTGATTGGACAGTTGACATCCTTCTGGTGTTAGTTAATATTGTCACCATCTTTTATCTTTTTTTTTTATTGTAACATATAGTTTATTACAAACTTTTATTACAAATTTCCACTCTCATTACTCTCATTCATCCCATATAATCAAGATTTTAAACACTTCCCATCAGATATACTACTTAAGTTCAGCCAATTCATTCTGATTTTAGTTCAAGATTTTGTCCAGAAAGTTTATGACTCAACAAGTTAAATGAACCGAGCTCCCGCTTTAAATGCGAAGCCACCATTCCTCCATATTTCTATCAACTGGTGCAAATTTACCAAGATGAAGTGTTCTTTGATCTTTAAGTAACGGACATTCTGTTATTAAACGTTTTATAGATTCTGTTTTGACCAAACAGTATCTGCAGCCGTCATTCTTTGTGTCGTGGTTATGTCTCATCATTAACATTTCTTTTGATTCAAGTGCATTCAAGTGCAAACAAAGAAACTCATCGCAATGATGTCGCAATGGAAATTATTGTTAATAAGGTGGCATTTTGTCCAGTTTGTTCGTTATTGAACCAAGCTCTGGAGATGTTGCTAATCTTTCAAACTTGGCCAAATTTTGGATCCACGACCACTGTTTTAACTTTTTTTTCACAATTTGTGGCTGAGCCAACAGCATATCCATCGGTATGTCGGCTGCTTGCAAGATCTCCTTCAGCCTTTGGGTCCATACTGGCAGAATCCGAGTTTTCGGATTCGTGACTCACCTGTTTGTTACTTGTGGTTCTTTTATTGGAGTTTGCAGGCTTCTTTTTCCTGGAGGAGCGAGCCTTGTAGGGGTAAGGTCTTGAATCCTCTGAATCCAGTCTGCTGGGAGGCGACGAGTGCACTGGTTCCTGGCTCCGAGCTGCGGCAGCTCCGGGATTCCGGAGAACGTTCAAAGATTCGGAACGGAACAGGGGCAGGAAGGGAATAAGGGTAAGCGAAGCTCCAAAAACAGAGGTCGCGGAAGTGCACGGACGGGGAAACCAGGAAAAATTATAAGAGCGGGGACTAGGTATCATGAAGGGAACAGGGCTAGGAAGATTTAGGAACACAACTTGCCGGGACAAGGGGTGCAGGCAAGCAGAGCATTGAGATCCGCCGAAGCGCTGGGGCGTGTCAGTTTTCAAGGAAGCATGAGTACGAATTCAGAAAGACTAGACCGCACCGTTCCTTGGCATCGGCCATGTTGGGAAGGATTGGAGTAGATGGTCATTGACAGAGAGACCAGGCTGACCAGAAGGGTCGATATTGCCGATTCATGACACATAGCAATAATATACCAGCATACAGACGGATGTCATTTGGTGCAAGTATTTCATATGCTGGTTCAGGGTTTGGCATAGTCATCTTTCTTAAGAGTGCCATAGATTTCCATATAACAGTCACATATAGGTCATCTAGGGCCAGATCATGTCTAATGATGGTCATTGATATGTTTCGCAACTTCAGTACTCGTTTCTAAAAGGTCCCTTCCAGTTGAGACCAAATTCTGTGATTTAAGTTAAATCCTGCTTCTGCACCAAAAGTAATCGTAGGTATTACTTTTTGTAAGTAAAACATGAGTACCATATTTAGAGTAAATTTACCATATAAGCTGTGAATTCTGGCACCTTGTAATGCCAGTGTTCTCATACGCCGAAAAATGTCTTCTACCCAGCTCCATTCTTGTATTGATTTATTGATCATTACCCCTAAGAATCGAATTTCTACAATTTCTTCGATTACTTCATTATCAATCCTCCAGCGGAAGGTTTTATTTTTGCTTCCTTTTGATGGACCTATTTTCATAATTTTTGTTTTTTTGACATTTATTCTTAGTTCATTTTCGTTCATGTAGGTCTGTAGTTTTAAGAGCAGTCGTTGCAGGCCTATCTGGGTGGAATCGATCAGAATTAAGTCATCAGCGTATGTTATACAACTAATGTGGTGCCCATAAATTTTTGGAGGAAAACACTTTACATCACTCAGGGCAACAGGTACATCTGCAATAAACATCTTAAATAAACAGGCAGCGATGGGGCAACCTTGTTTAACCCCTTTGTGGGTATCGATTGCCTCTGATAATTCTCCTTTTTAGTTTATCCTGATTCATATTGATGTTTTTGCGTGAAGTGCTTTTATCGGCTGTAGAAGATTTTTCTGGCAATCCCAGTTTTCTATTTTCTGCCACAATCTCTCGTGATTGATTGTGTCAAAGGCTTGATGCATATCGATAAATGCCAGGAAAAGATTTGACCTTGTTTCCAGAGTTTCCAGTTTCAATAGATTTACCAGTGTCAAGTTGATTTCCGTTCCAACACCCTTTGTAAAGACTGTCTGACGACAGTTGGAGATTCTTTTTTTGTTTGCCCATACTGTTATTTTCTGCTGCAAGAAGGTGGCAAATATCTTGCCAATTGTGTCAAGGAGGGCAATCGGGCAATAGTTGGCTGGATCAGCCCAATTGCCCTTCTTGAAGACCGGTACAATTATTGCCAAGATGATGGTATTGACCCTAGGTCAGCAATTCTAGCGAATAATGTTGTAATAAATGTGGACCACTCTTGTTTATGTGCTTTAAGCATCACATTCGTTATGCCGTCAGGCTCAGCGGCTCTCGAGTTTTTTAGCTTGGCAATCACATAACTTATGTCTTCAGTGCTCTCGCATGTGTCCCATTTTACAGCAGCTTCCACAGGTGTCGTTGAGATTGTGTCTTTTCTCATAGCAAACACCTCATTGTAATGTTTTTTCCATTCACCTTCAGCCACCCCATTCGCAATCGTGTCAGTTTGATTTCCGGAACCTATGTTCAAGATGCGCCAGATCTCTCTCGAATTGTTCGATTTTATTAAGGACAGCATCGCCTCACCCCATTAGCTTGTACCCAATTCCGGAATTTTTGCTTCCGTTGTTTAATCTGACCAAGAGCGCCAACACCCCATTTAACTTTTAATTCTCGTATGTCCTTATGTGCTTATTTCTTTTCGTTGTTTACACTCATACTCCATTCATGAGTGTGTATTTTTGTACTTTGTATCTTTAATAAGGGCCTAGTACTTTGACAGGGTAAGAGCGCCACGTAGTTTAACAACTCTCGGGCAGTTTTGTCTAGTATTTGGAAGGCTTTAGTCAGTTGAATTATTTGATGTTCATTTACTCTGTCTGTTTTGCCCATTGTGTACCTCCATTACTTGACTCAAAATTGATGCTTCCAGTTTTCGAGGTAACTGCATGGACATTACCAGAGCGTCATGGTCACTGTTTGCAGTTGGTATGATTCTCAATGTCTCAATTTTGTTCCATGATTTTTTGAGGTCCAAATGTAGTCCAAGGTCTTATCATAACCCATGTTATGCCAGGTGTAATTAGGTGGTATGTCACCCTTGACATGCCCGTTAACCATGTCGCAGTCTTGTGCATCCATTTCAGCGTTCCATCTTGATATTCTCGATTGGATTCTTTGTACTTCCTTGTTACTCTCAAGGATAAGCTCTTTTTTGGCGTCAAACCATTCAATGTTCATGTCCCCACATACGATAATCGATATATCATAATGGCTCATTTGATTTTTTATCAATTATCGCCATTACTGATGATATGAACTTTTCAGAAGTAAACTTAACTGGATTCCAATACACGTTAATTAGCAGCAGCTGCTGTGGTTTCAAGGTGTTACCGGTAGAGTATTGAATCAGAGTGCTTTGAACAAAACTGTTGGGATTTACTGTTTCCATCACTTCCCAATTTTTGCCAATTTTATCATTGTTATTAGCCCTGAAAAGGGACGGTCTTGAGAATTTTTCTCAGCTGGATTTAGCAGAGTTATATATCCATCTTTCACTGGTGGACTTCACAGCCATGTTTCCTGGAGGCATATAGCAAAATTATCAATCAAGTCCACTGGGAAATCATTATATAAATGTCGAAATCCTTGTGTGTTCCAGGATATCAGTGTGAAAAGCACTTCAAGGCCATTGTGTTCTAGCTAATGCTTTCTCACCCCAATGTGGCTTTTGCTAGATGTTTGCTGTAAATTTGGCACCGTGTTCAGATGTTTCCTTAGCTCCTCTCTGCGCTGCTCATTAGTGACCTCAATAAGAGGTTTGTCGTTGATGGTGAGCTGATTTGCTGATACTTGAAGCATATCTTCAGAGATCTCGAAGCCTAGAAACAGTAATTCTTCTCTTACAGCCATTATGGTCTTTCGTACTGCCTGCGATTTTATGTGAAAGAAGACCCTGTCAGGCCCTCAGAGCAGGTACAGTATGCAAAAGCCGGATCACATTTCCTCTGTTTAGATTGACATCATTGTCATCTTCGAATATATTCTCAATACGGATTTTCCATACTAGTTGATTTATATCCACCGGTTTTTGTTTCTCCAATTGAATTGTATTTTTCTGTCTTTGTGCTGCTGTTATTTTCAGATTCATGCTCACCTGAATCTTCTTTTTCATCTCCGGTACTGCATTTACTTGTCTTTCTGCAGGTCTTCCTTGTGTAGCTGCAGGTACTACTGATGCTTCATTTAATGCTTCTTTTCGAGTTTTTGGAATCATTGGATTTGCAGTTGACCCCGCAGCCAACATATTATGACTATCCATTCCTGTATGACACGTAGAGCTCGTCTCGTGGCAATCAGCGCTACTGCCCTCCGCAAAGTCTTCAGAATATGTTGATAAATTACATAAATCTTCAGATGAAGCCACTGACCGAATTGAATTAGCCTCAGAGTCTATTCTCTGTCGTTTTTTTGGATTCGACGGAGTGACTTTTGTAGTTACCTCCACTGCTTTTCCCAAACCATCTGTTTGTGCAGGTTTGGTAGGTAAGGCAATTTTATCACGCAAAAATAGACTTGGTTTGGCGGATGTTGATACATTTCTTATAAACCTTCTTGAGCTGCTTCTCGCTTTGTTCGGCGCTCAATTTTTTTTCTTTTTCTTTTTATTGGGACCAAGTTCCACATCTTGAGTTTTCGGGAAAGTCAGGGCAGTTTTAAGAGTTTCGCTGCACCACTAAATATCCTAAACGCCATTTTTGAAGTCGAACAGTGGGGTACTACAGGAGGCTTTTGCATCGGTTCTTTCTCTAAGCTCTCCATGTTTGGATTTTCAAAGGGCTCGTCAGAACTTGTGTGAGCTGTAATTACACACTCATTTGCAGAAGCCGCACTAATACCAGTAACTTGAATATTCGCACTCTGATCAGATTGCTCGCTGCACTGAGTGTCGGGACACCCAACGATAATCACTGCAGGAATTAAACTCTTAGTTCCCTGTAAATCGCGTGCAAGTTGGACCGCAGTTTCTTGCACATTACATTTTTGAGTCCCATAGAGCACCTCGCCTTGAATGCGCGACTGTGTTCCAACATTTATTCCATGACACCCCTGTCTCAACTCCATCGTGGGAGTATTATTTGCATTAGAGGTCATTTGTTTCATGCATCCAAACACTGCCTCCATTAACGTTGTTTTTTCAATGCTATCTTTCAAGGCTACATCACTCAGCCTATTTTGCCAAGATGCAGACTTTTCGGCCTCATTGTCCAGTCGCGCTTGCAACACTGTAGTTAGGATTTCCAATTTTATTATTTTTTCGTTTATTTGGCCTAATATTGCACCATTGTTATGAATTGCTTCGTTTAACTTTTCATAAAGCTTCGTAAACGGAATTAGTGCCAGTGAGGTTGCGGCCAACACATTATTGTGAATCTGTATTGCCGCCGCCACCGACTAGTTGGATTTTGTAGAATTCTCTCGTTCAACAAATGTTTGTTGCTTTTCTTTGTTCATTCTTTTCTGATCAGCGCTGCCTTGGACTGAAAGTCCCACAATACCCGGCGACAGCTGATCCAACTCATTCATAGCACCCCGCGTCTTCGGAGTAGAACAGTGGGACATACGCTTTGCCAGTAAGCGGTTTTCCATATTGCATTGTGTAGGCATGCTATTATGATTATTTTGCACTTTTTCTTTTACTCCTTGTGCAAGATGTCGAACAGGTACTGGCTCCAAAATTGGAATTAGGTTGTCGTGTAGTACTTGTACTGGGGTACTTGTTTGTGATGTTTGCAGGGATTTTCCTGCTCCAAATATCTGATGTTGGTTGGACTCCATATTTGCTCTTACGTGTCTTTAATTTTTTATTGGTTTTAGAAATACTCTGCCAGTTTGTCTTTCATTTTCTCAAAGTCTGCTTTCATTCGCTTCGTTAGTCTCGCTTCGCGCCCTGCAAAATCAAACCCGTTGGTTTGTGTGATTACTTCTCTTGGCACGTCCGCGCCCATTTTGTCAACGATCTGTGAAGCACAAATAGTAATATCGCCTATCATGTCAACAAGACCTTTCTTCAATGGTGATTTCACACACTTATGATTTTCATTGGTTTTTGTTTTTTCGCTATTGTTTTCGGTCGTTATTGTGGACAGATTTCCTGAAAAATGCTGCTCTACGATGGCGTTGTTTAATCTGCCAGCCTCCACTGGAAAGATGAATTTGAGATTTCCATCCGTAAGTGTCTGTGGAACCTCCATCTCCAAAAGCTCAATGTCAGTCACATCAAACAGAGATTGGAAGGCTGCAGTGTTGATTTCAATCACTTCCAAACCATCTTCGGGCTTTGTATTCGCATTTACATTGATGTTTGTTTCTATGCCAGCGTCAGCCCCCTTGTGTTCAGCGACCTCCGCTGCTGCACACGGAACGCACCCCACTGCACCAACAATAACATCCTCGATAACAGCAACTCCCTGTTTTGCGTCGTGAGCTGTTTTAGAGCTAGCAGTCTGTTGGCTACCATTTGCGCAAGAGATGGAAAGGTTGCTTTCAGTGGTCCGATAGTTTGACTACTAGGCAACGAGTCTTCCCGCTGCTCCCGTGAACAGTCACAGCCCCCAGACCACATATTAATACAGACTCTTCACCTTGTGAGCACAACAAATCATCATTTAAGGGACTAGCTAGTGGTTGCAAGGATAGCTTTAACTTTGAGCCAGTCAATGGCCCATTTTCGGCCGTGGTTTGCTGCTTACCTCTGCTTTCAGCTGCGGACTGATGCAGACAGAACTCTGCGCACAAACACTGCGCGCTCCGCACTTGCCTGGGGTTTTAAGGAAATTGGAGCTTGTTTTTCTTAAAGGCACAGAAAAGCAAAGGCACTGATCCAATGTTCTTTAGACGGGTAGCTGCAGCTCCTCTCAGGAACATGACTGCTGCAGACTGAACTCTGCGCACGAACTGCGCGTGCGCTCCCCGCTTGCCTGGGGTTTTTAAGGAAATTGGAGCTTGTTTTTCTTAAAGGCACAGAAAAGCAAAGGCACAGATTCAATGTTCTTTAGACCAGTAGCTGCAGCTCCTCTCAGAGACATGACTGCTGTAGACTGAACTCTGCGCACAAACTCCTCCTCTTATCAAAGATAGGTGAAGGCTCAATATGTGATTTTATTTCTATGACAGCCTCCTTTCTACCAAAATCATTGGCATAAATGCACATAACAGCCAAAACAGTCAGTTTGTGCTCCTCTGAGAATTAGGTAATCATATTATGATGAACCATTAAAGAACAGTTGGCTATGTCTAGTTGCAGCTGTACATTACTAACCATTAACAAATGTAAGATAACTGATGTAAGCAGATTTGCTTTACCATATTCTTTTTTTTTTTTACTCCAAACAGCCTTGTTTTTCTCACCAGGCAAGGTTAGATGATGGAATCAGCAAGGAAGCCTTGGAAATAGGACCCAGAATTGTGTTTCATGGTGTGCTGAAAGTGAACTGGAAGATTTAGTTATCTGATTTGTTGATCTGCCATCCGATCTAACATGTTATTCTGGCCAGAAGAAGTAAAACGGGGGATTAGGGCTTCTCTGCCCTATGTCCATTTTGTCTCACAGGGGACAAGGGCTTCTCTGCACTATGCCCAATTTGTTTCACAGGGGACAAGCGCTTCTCTGCACTATTCCCAATTTCTCTCACAAGGGCCATGTGTTACGCTCACCTGGCTCCCACAGAGGCGTCGATCTGAACTGGACAGCTGCGGTCTCCACCAATGTGACGCGTAGGGCCGAGATGACGGACTGGACTGGCCCACCTTGCTTCGTTTGCTTGGCCTGATGGTTTGAAAAGATGAGCTCTCCATCCTGCATTGAGCGCAGGGGCGCGTTGATAACCAGTTGCTTCACTGGCTGGAAGGAATTGGTGAGTTCCAGAACAATATTGACTCCTAAAAGTATGTAGTTCGTAAGAGTTCAAATGCCTGACTTTCACTCTTGTCCGATTCCTTGCAGATTGCAGCTTGACCCTAGCGAAGAGTTCCTCGTGGCAACTGGTAATATTCTGGTAAGGATTTGAATTTCCAACACAGTTCGATAAATAATGTCAATATGTGAGGAGGGTTCACCTTGATAGTCCCTTTGTTTCACCTTGCTATCCTTTTGTTTCCCCTTAGGGGCTGGGGTTCGGCGAAGATGCAGTGGAAGCTGCGCCGACCCGTGAAGAGGAATAGTACCCCCGGTGGTAAAATCAGGTAAGTCTGTGGGGGGATTACTAATATTCCCCTGTGTATTCCCTTGGCTCACCTTGCTGTTCTTGTCTACTCCTTAGGTGCCGGAATGCGGCGGGAACATGCAGGAGGATGCGGTGGAATGTGAAGATGCTGCGAAGGCCGGTGAGTTCAGCGCGGCGCTGCAGCAGGCGAGGCGACTTGCATAAAATAACTTCTTTCTTCCAGCTCGAAGGCGCGATGGATCGGGAATTCAGGTAAGGATCAAAGGTATTGCTCTTGTTCTAACCTTTTCTCCTTCTTTCTCCCTTTTTCTAGGATCTCCAAACTCGAGGCGGGCGTGGCAGAAGGCTGGATGCAGACTTGCAGGCACGGTGAGCGTTACGCTGCTGGATGCAGAATAACACGAAGCATGTGCTGCTCTTTGGGCGTGGTTTAAATAGCCTCCAAAGTAGTTCCAGGTAAGTATTCCTCCCCGGCCCTGGCCGAGTAAAAAATAGTCCCTAGGTAAAATAGTCCCAAGCCTCATTTGGCTTGGAGCTCTTGCAGCATGGTCTGCATCAGGTAAGTTCTACTGTATGAGCCTGGCGCCATAGGCGCCAGCAATGACTCTCCATATGAGCCTGGCAGGGGTTGCCCAAAATAACTTGATGCCTGCTTCCGGGGTTGCTGGACCTGGTCTGGATCCCCGGGGGTAGGCATCATGACACCATGGGCTTCTCTGCACTATGCCCAATTTGTTTCACAGGGGACAAGCGCTTCCCTGCAATATGCCCAATTTCTCTCAGAGGGGACAATGACTTCTCTGCACTATGCCCAGTTTGTCTTGCAGGAGACAAGGGCTTCTTTACACTATACCCAGTTTGTCTCATGTGGGCCAAGGGCTTTTCTGCACTATGTCCAATTTGACTCACAGGGGAGAAGTGCTTCTCTGAACTATTCCCAATTTGTCTCACTGGGGAGAGGGGATTATATGCACTATGCCCAATTTGTCTCACATGGGAGAAAGGCCTCTCTGCACTATGCCCAATTTGTCTCACATGTTTTTCAATTATGAAAGTTAAATAGACAAAAGTAGATATTATACCTCCTTCAATTTAGATAATGTTGGCCAAAGGCAGGCTTTCTCCTCCAGAGATGTAAGTGAGCAGAAGATGCTTCCAAACAATCACAATGTGTTAAGTACTAAAATAATAAAATAAAATATAAACTACTCCCAGACAACCAGTTCTGGATATGTAGAGACGAATGGGGCACAAGCGAATATATGTTCTGGCCATGTATTATGGTGAAATCCATATGGAATGGCATAGAGTTAACAGCAGAAGTCATAGCGGGGGCCCTGCTTCACAGATGCTTCTTCAGGTGTGCACTTTGGGCCTTTTCCCATAACAGATTGTGTGCATCAACGACCGCCAACTTGTAGGTCTCCAGAGCCCTGTTAAATGTGGCAAGGAAAATTTCAAAAATGTGGATAGTTAGTACTGGACCAAATGTGGCCAACTGGAACTAGGATCTAGTAGCACTGTGTGAGAAGAAAAAAGTATTTTTTCATAAAAAAGAACCCAAAAAATATAATGAATGCATTGAGCTGCCTTTATTGACAGCATTGAGGTGTGACCGAATGAGACGGGAAGAGAGTATGTGTCCTGTTTGCTTGTCCTACTGGCCATGATGTCTAAAGATAGAGTGTTGATGAAAGTTCTGTGCATGTGCACCTCAGAGAATGTTGACTAGCTAGAGGGACTTTAGGACCATATACATTTACACACATATGATGGAATCAGGTTTTATAATTGTTTTCTTATCAACAAATGATAGTGTGGTGTGATATGTACATATTGTGTTATATGCTTTTATAGCTCATCGCCCCAATAAAGCTTAAATGATGATGTAGTGAAGAAGTGATGTCAATGGATACACCTGGACTGGCTTCTAGCCAATGATCTGGTTAACTAGATCACCAACATTCAAATGGTAAATGCATAGACAATTCTGCTGTGTATAGTATAATGTATTGCAACTGTGACCAAATCAAAGTCCAAAAAGCATGCACATGTTTACATTTCAAGATTAAATGAATAAAATCTGCATTAGGCTCAGTACAGGACCAACAGTTGTTAGGTACATTATAGCTTTGGTGATACATACATGAGTAAGAAAAGAGCGATGAAAAATGAAAAAAAACGGTTTGGGTAACATTGGTGGCAATAGATGATTAATGACACATTTTCCGAATTTGGTCCAGTGATCCGGGGTAGGTTGTAAGTCCCAGTCAGTTTCCCATTGTCTCACAGTACTAGTATTGATTGAATTGGGAGAAGAGGGATCACTCAGGAATGCATAAAGTTTGGAAGCATTAATTGAGGGACTGCTAATCAAGAAATTCAAAAAGGGTGAATGGGATTTCTGGTTGGGAGTGGGCATGAATTTAGTAATAGATTTAATGAGGGATGTGTGAAAGGAAAGATATGAGGCAGGGATTTTGTATTGTAAGCATATCTGTGAAAAGGGAATTACTTCGGAGTTATGATATAGTTGTTAGGCGAATTTGATGCCAGATGAGTACCATCTATAAATAGTGATGAGATTGCATTTGGTGGAGTTTTATTGATTGAACCAGAGAAGAAGGTCATCAGGGTTGATTTTAGTAAAAGAATAAGGAGGAAGCTTATTCCAGATGATTTTTTTAAAAAGTGTAGTGATGGGAAGGAAGTGATGTTGGACCATGTAGAGGTCATTAAGTGTCATGCCTGCGCCATGGACGCATTCATTGGCGATCAATATGGGCTAATTGTTATTCATTTATCTGCGTAGAACTCTTGGATCAACCGTTGTTCACTTTTTGGACTTTGTTTCCCATTTGCGAGACTTTGGTGCTTTTCTATTTTTCCCAACAAACTACACTTACCACAATGCACTTGGCTATAAATATCTATTCCTGGCCATTCCTATTTGTCATCATCCGAAACTACAATTCCCAGAAGCCCTAGGGATCAGCTCTGCTTCCAACTGTTCAGGAACAGAGAGGGGGAGGCAGATTGTATTCAAGTGTGCTGATCCAGGTGCAACCAATTAGCCTGCCTCTGTGCTGGGCAGGGCGGTATAAAAGCTGCTGCCTGCAGGGGCTCAGTCTCTTGCATTTAGAGTCCTTCCGGCACCTTTTTGCTTCGAGCTACGGATCTTTTTATGCGGTTCCTCCCTACTCCGGCTTTGGATCCAGTGCCCTGCTGGGCTCTCTACTTTGCAGCAGATCACACTCTGCTGCTTCCAAGTCTCTAGCTTTGCCCTTCCGCGCTTCTGCCTTGCGGCCGATCACGCTCCGCTGCTAATTTCTGTCCTTGTCTTCCAGGCTCCTGCCTTGCAGCCGATCATGCTCTGCTGCTTCCCAGCCTCCGACTTTGCCCTTCCGGGCATCTGCCTTGCAGCCGATCACGCCTCGTTGCTACCTTCAGCATTTGTCTTCCAGGATTCTGCCTTGCAGCCGATCACGCTCTGCTGCTCTCCAGCCTCCGCCTTTGCCCTTCCGGACATCTGTCTTGCAGCCAATCACTCTCCGCTGCTACCTTCCGCCATTGTCTTCCAGGCTCCTGCCTTGCAACCGATCACGCTCCGCTGCCTTCAACCTACAGCCTTCGTTCGCTGGGTTTCAAGCCTAGCAGTCCTCTACAGTCCTTTGCAGTCTTCTACAGTCAGCGACCCTGTTCCTCTGGGTTTAATCCTTGCTGCCGGTCCTTCTGGCTCCTTGCCGCGCAGCCTGCTTCTCTCCGCTGCCAACAGCCCTTGTACTCGGAGCTTCCTACCTTGCAACCGATCACGCTCCGCTGCTTGCTACCTACAGCCTTTGTCCGCTGGGTTCTCAGCCTAGCAGCCCTCTACAGTACTCTGCAGCCTTCTACAGTCAGCGGTCCTGCTCCCCTGGGCTCACTCCTTGCTGTCGGTCCTTCAGGGCTCCTTGCCGTGCAGCCTGCTTCACTCCGCTGCCCTAAGCCCTTTCCCTCTGGGCTCCCATCCTTACAGCCCTGCTCCTTTGGGCTTGCTCATTGCTTTCCTGCTCTTCTGAGCTCTCAACCTTGTACCCTACCGTCCTCTGCTATTCACAACAGTTTACCTACATTATTTACTTTCAGTTATTGCAGTCTCCCTGTTTCCTGACTGCTGCTCCCTTGCTATCTTATTTGTTTTCAACCCTCTATTCTTTATTCCAATCCAATCCTGTTATACGACTTTCCCTTCATTTCCTTCTGCTAGTTTGCTATCGACTTCCTTTTTCCTGGATTTGCCTGTTAGTGTCTTCTCTTGTTCTCTTTGTAGCCCCTTGTACAAAGCTTGTCTGTTGGTTTCCTTCAGGCAACCTCTGCCCTTTCCCTTGTCTCGTTTCTGTGTTACAGACACCCATAGCTGTTGTTCCAAGCCATGAGCAATCAGCGTGGGCCTCTGTTATAGCAAACTGTGCAGAAGGCTAGAGTTTTTCCTAAGGTCCGTGGAATACTCTTTTCCTATATCTGCATACACCCCTAGAGGGAATCCATTCTGTTGTACCTTATTTCCTTGATACACTTGCCTACTCTTCGTCCCCATTACTTTCAGCTGTTTGTGTACTTATCTGTCCACCTTACTTCGGCACAACCACCCAAAACCCTTCCTGGGTGTCCAGTGCCACTCTGTACAGAGTGCCATCCGTGACATTAAGAAGTGGGAGAGGGAAAGTGGAGGAATAAGACTAGCTTCGATATTAACCCAAGGGGGCGCACTATAAAGGTGAGGTTCATAATATTTAAAGATAGTTAAATGTTTTAGAACAAAAGCTTCATGATACAGTTGGAAGTTAGGGAATGTAACTCCTCCCCAGGATTTGGGAAGTCTTAATTTATTAATGGCAATACATGGTACTTTATGATTCCATTAGAATTTAAGAAGAAGGGAATCAAGTTTTTTGAAGAAAGAGGCATGGATAACAGTACGATCATGGATATTAAATATAGGATAATGGGAATGATAATCATTTCAATAGTATCGTGATGGCCCCACCAGGATAGGAAAAGAGGAGACAATTTTAAGTCATTTCTGTTACTTTTTCAATTAGAAGGTTAGTATTTAGGTTAAAAGTAATGTGACTATCTTTGGTAATTAGAAGCCCTAAATATTTAATATGAGAAGGTTGCCAATACAGTCCAGATAAAGGGGTATTTAAGAGATTACAAGAATTAGTGAAAGGCATAACTTCAGATTTATCAAAATTCTATTTGTATCCGGAGACTAAGGAAAGGTTATTTACAGTAGATATTTAATGTTGGATAGAAGAGGCGGGATTAGAAAGGTAGAGTAAAATGTCATCTGCATAAGCAGATAGTTTAGTTTCGATATTGTTTATGCAAATGTCTTTGATGTTATTGTTTGTTCTAATATTTTGAAGGAGGGGTTCTAAAGCGAGATTGAATAGAAGGGGAGATAACGGACCTCCTTGACAAGTTCCTCTTTCTATTTGAAAAGAAGAGGAGAGGGAATTATTGATAAGGATACGGGTGGGGGAAAAGAGTAACAAATTTTGATTAGATTGATAAAATAAGTGGGAAGGCCATGCCAAGATAGGGATTGGAACATGAAGGGCCATGAGACACGGTCAAATGCTTTATCAGCGTCAAGGGCAAGTAGGGATAGAGGGTCATGAGAATTTTGTGAATGAGAAGGTATGTCAAATAATAGTCTGGAGTTAGATGAAGTGTGACAATTTTTTATTAAACTAGATTGATCAGGGTGTATGAGCTCGGGAAGGTGTGGTTCTAAATGTTTTGCGAGGATCTTAGCAAACATTTTTCAGTCAGAGTTAATAAGAGAGATGGGTCTGTAGTTTTTAATAAAAGAGGGGCCTTTGTCAGGCTTGCGAAACAGAATTAAAAGGACCTCACCAAAAGAGCCAGGGCTTTGACCTATTTCAGCAAAGTTGGAATATAAATCTAAAAGTTTTAGTGCAATGGAATCAATTAAAGTTTTACAGAAGTCTGTGGTGAACCCATCGGGGCCAGAGGCTTATTAGGTTTTAGATCGAGAATGGCTTGTTTAATTTCAGTAAGGGAGAGAGGAGCATCGAGGGGAGATAGGTCAATCGGATTGGGCGGATTAACTTTTTTATCTGTTTCAAAGAAAGAATAAATATCCAAATTGCTAATAGAAGGATCAGAGTTATAGAGATTGGAGTAGAAATCAAGAAAGTCATCGCTAATATCTTTTGGTTTGGTTAATCTCCTGCCATCAGATGAGAGGATTTCGGTGATTAGAAATTTTTCTTTTTTCATTTTTAAGTAAGAGGATATCATTTTACCAGCTTTGTTGGATCCACCGTGGCGTTTAGTTCTGTATTTCAGCAATGAATTAGTGGCTCTATCAGTGCAAATTTTGTTGAATTCAATGCGTTTAGCCCTTAAGAGCTTTCATGGTAGGTAGGATCTGGGTTAGCATAGTAGGATTGTTCTAGTTGTTTATTTGAGGATAGGAGATTGTTATGAATGAATTCAGATTGTTTTTTGATGGCAACAAATTGTATTATAAAGCCACGAAGCGTAGTTTTCAAAGATCCCAGTTGTTGTTCAAGGAGTTCTGCTCTGGACGATTGTTGAGAAAGAATTCTTTAATAAAGGAATTTGTTTTTTCAACAAATTATTTATCTTTAAGCAGGAACAAATTCAATTTCCATCTAGGAGAAAGTTCATTAATGAGTATCCAATCGAGGGTGATGGATACAGGTGCATGATCAGAAATAGTCATGGGACCAATATCCAAGTGCAAAATGATGGGAGTTAGTGAGGCGTTAACAAAGATATAGTCTAACCTGGAAAAGGATTGATGAAGGGGGATAGAATATAACATCTTTGGTATCAGGGTGGCAGAATTGCCAGGAAACAATTAGATTTAGATTTTGTAACAATTTTAGAAAACTGTTTCGAGATTTGGAGTTAAGAAAATAAAGAAGAGGGTTTTCGATAAAGGGTAAATTCTAAAATCTGGTTCATATCACCACAAAAAATGTGTTTATCAGGGTTCGTTAGTTGGAGTTTAATGATCAAATTAGACCAGAAAAGGGGGTTGGGAACGTTGGGACCATATACATTGACAATAGTAACAGGTAAGTTGTTGATGATTGCATCAATGATAATCCATCGGACTTCAGGGTCTTTATCTTCATCAATTAAAAAAAATTCAGATGTTTATTAAAATAGAAACTTCACCTTTCTTATCTAATGAGATAGAACCTTACTACTTAATTTTTATTTTTTATTTAATGTATTTGGTTAAACCTCAACCTTTTACATATGCATATGAAAATTTCATTTATAGACATATTTTTTCCATTTCATGAAAAAGGAAAAAGAAAGAAAAAAAAACATCAAAATACAACATACAATTAATTACAGTCCACAATCCAATCATGCATCAGAATCTTTTTGGGCATGAAAGAAAAGAAATCCAGATGTAAACAAATTGGGGAGGATGGGAGAGACACATCCTGAAGGAATCCTGAAGGAATCCATAGTATAATCCCAGCCGATCGCTGTAGTATAGGAAAAGACCCAATGTGTGGCTTCTCAACCTTGATGACAAGATGACCCCTCTAAAACCCTAAATTGAATCCTTCCAACACCTGTACTGCTGCAATTGACAGGGCCTGATCCTGTCCTGAGATTAACCAGTCCCGGAACATGCTTGACCCAAATCCCTCCAGATTCACGCCAAATTTGTTAGATAAACGGGACCTTAAATGCCATGTTCCTCCACAATCCATTAGAAGATGTTTTAAGGTTTGAGTCTCTGGGATTTTGCACCCAGAGTAACAAAACTTAGTTGCATCCATCATTTCTCTTCTTGAAAGCACCTCCCCAGTTTGTGCTATATTCAACCTTAATCTGAGGATTTTTTTCCATATTTTCCAATCAGGAAACTTGACTAGATATTTTGGGGCTGATTCATGGAATTTGTGCGCCGAAAAACAGGGATTTCTGCGCCATTCTGCCTGCAAATCCCCATTTGTTAAACAGGGATTTGCGGGCAGAATGGCGCAGAAATCCCTGTTTTTCGGCGCACAAAATTCCATGAATCAGACCCTTTGTATCTTGTCCCAATTTTGTATCCAATTTCAGGAATGAGTTTACAGCAATCTTTGAACGCATGTTTTCAGTTGTGAAAATCCACTCCATTGTGTCCAAGGCCTTTTTTGCCTTTACTGGGTTCTGGATTAGCATTTAGAGATCTGTGTATGCTTTGGTTAGTGTCTCCACAACCCGAGACCCCAGATTTGAAAGCATTTTTGATCTGTTATTCTCCATATGAGATCTGATGTCCACATATAGCCTTCCCTCCTGGGCTGTCTTGATCAGTCGATATAGGTATATCAGCGTCCAGTCTACTTGAATTTTTAATGATCGTAGGCCCAGTTCAAATCTAATCCAAGAAACTGGAAGGTTCACTGGGAGGCCAAGGACCTTCTTCCATGTGAGCCGCTCCCATTTTTGCCAATCTGTTTGCTATAGTAGTGTTATCGCCTCTCGTCCATACCGAACCACTGGAATCACCTTAGCCTGGTAATATTTAATCAGGGGGATGATCGAGTATTTACAATATTTGATACAAAGTGAGAATATCTGATCTTTTTTTGTCTGTGTCTAAATACCATAATCCTGGATTTAGCAGCGTTCAGGGAAAGGCTATTCTCTCTTGCATAACAATCAAATTTATTCAATAGGCATTGTAGCCCTACTGCTGTGCTGTGCAGCCGGACCACATCATCGGCTTAGGCCAGCCAGTGCACCATGCCGAACCCCTCTCTCTTCTTTGATGGGCTCAGACAACCACCCCTCGTTGTCCAGGCAGATCCTAACTGTGGTGTTCTTATGTAGCTTGACCAACATCGATAGCAACCCCTCCGGCCTACCCTAGCCCCTTAACTTTAACCATAGGCGGTTTCTGTCGACCTGGTCGAATGCTTTCGAGTAATCCACCCAGGCCCCAAAGAGTGGCTGTCCTCCCTTACACCCCAATCATTCGCTCAGTATATTTAGTGCCACTCCATTTAGGGCTGTAGAGAGTCCCTTTCGGAAACCCGTCTGGAATATTGAGAGGATTTTTGTTTCTTCACCCAATTTTCAATTTATCCCAGAGAATCCTCATAAAGAGTTTATTTTCTATGTCCAGGTTGGTGATCAGACAGTAATTTGCTGGTTCTCTCCGATCACGCCCCCTTGAACAATGGTATGATAACTGCCGATTTCCATGAGGTTGGACATTTTTGGCTCCCCAACATTTCCTTAAACAACCAGCACAGCAGTTTCGCCCAAAACAATGGGCTCCTTCTTAAAACCTGGTAAGTTAACCCATTTGGTCCCGCAGCCTTGGAGGAGGAACTACTCAAAATCACATCCACCAAAGTTTGTTCATCGAATGTGAGTCTCCACGCTGAGCTTATAACAAGAAAGCATGTGGTCCCTTAAGGTTTTTCAAAGACCATGGAAAGGTAATCCATCCACCCCACCTTCCAAGACCAAATTACCAAATTGCAAAGGTCACTGCTTGGGTTGCCCTCTAGTTAATTGATGACAGACCAGAGGTTCCTGGAGTTATTTTTACCCACTAACTTCAACATCGGTTCACCATCTTTCTGGAGGCGCGGTGTTCGTCTCCCCATCGACCAATGCCTATAGTTCTGTAAAAGGGGTTTGGACTCTTTTTCTGCTCTCCCCCACTTGTGTCCATTTTCTTCACTTTCCAAAAATATTCTGATTCAATCGTTTTTTCTTTAATGTGGTTTCTTCATCATAAGAATGCTGATGGATCTGCATTTTACCCCCTCCTCCCGCCCTTGGTGGACCTGTGGATCAGATGAATCTAATAAAGGTCTCAGGTCTGCAGTTGTTTCGAAGAGTAGTCTCAGGGACATCTCTGAGGTAGCTATTTAGGTCTTCCCCCTCCCTTTTATACTTAGTGAGTCCGATTCTCCCTTTCCTGTTCTTCACAAGCTGTCTCTGTTTGTCTTGGAGATTAAGAGCCATGTCTAGAAACACTAACTCTAGCCGGGAGTGATTGCTCCCTCCTTCCCGCTTTATAGTCAATGAGACGTTATATTTGAAGAGATTAGCTACTAGAAATAGGTAATCGATTATGGAGGCAGAAGAACTCTGGTGCTGGGTCAGGAATGCTGGAATGTCCCCTGGCAAAGACCCATTCACCATTTTTAAGCTCCAACCAGCCAGGAACTCCACCCAGCTTCTACCTTTCTCAGTTCTGCCAGATCTCTGATTTGTCCCTCTTTCTATCAAAGGTATGCACTGTGTATTTAGGTCCCCTCCCAGAATTATGTGGATCCCACCAAAATGCACCTTTATCCCCCTCTAGTACCTCAGCCAGATCATTCAAGAAACTCTGCAAAGTGGACCCGGCGGGGTTCCAGTATACATTTATGATAATCAACTCACTAGGAGACCTCTGGTTTTTTATGAATACGTTGCACACTTGTATTCCCCTTTTGGTTTTATGAAGCATTGTGTGCTGTACGATTCTGGTGTTTTACAATGCTATCAGCATACCACCTGCTGGTCTACCTTTAGCTTTTTGTGTTGCTGGTCATTAAAAAATGGTGAATCCTTCAATTTCAATAGGGTTAACCAGCCATGTCTCCTGCAACATCAGGATGTCTCCATATCGCAAGAAACCCTGACTGTTTAAACAGACTGTTGTCCGACCCCCAGATTCAGGAGGACCTGAGACAGAATGTAAGGTAAAAACTCTAGAGTCCAACCCTGAGAAAACTCTCCACCTTTCTCCACCCCTCTCAAAGGTGTGTTTTCCTGTCAAAACCAGCACCCTCACCTATTCTTGGGGGCCACTTTGGAAGCGGTTATTTTTGCTGTTCAATTTCCAATGGGGGTAAGATAGTAACCAATAAACCCAACCCCTTCAGCTCTTTTGATGCTTCCAGTATTGCAATTTGCCCCTCTCGAGTTATTAGACCAACCTCCGCCATTAGGAGGTTCTTATTGTTCGGGAAATGGATATATTCAATATCTTTTGAGCTGACACAATTACACTTCTGCAGAATGACTTCACTTTCTTTCTTGAAGTTCACTTTTCTTTCTTGAAGTTGTAAACCAAATTATTGGCATGCTTAAGATTGCATTTTCCTCTGTTTTCATCATTTCTAGTTCTTCCATCTGTCCTGCAGCCTTCCTCTCAGTGGTCGGTATCATGGTAGTTCCTCCAATATTTATCTATTTCCCTGTTCCATTCCAGATCATATGTATCATGCAGTGTATTTCTTGACCCAATCTCACTTCTTCCTTCTCCAGCTTCTTTGGCCGATATTTCAGGAAGATAGGTGCTAATTTGATCATCTCCCTTCCTGTTGAATTCACGCCGTTTGTTCACCAGAAAAATAGGTGCTAAAGGGATTTCCTGGCCATCTGAAGACCAACCACAATTTGCACCACATGATTTTCTTGTTTCATTCTTGTGCATATTCTCCCCCTTCTCCTTGGATCTCTTCATTTGATAAATTTTATTCTCCCTCTCGTGGTTACTCAAGTCTGTTTGCAGTCCAACGCTCACGTTTATAATTTTGACTCCTTCTAGCTGCAGATTTCCTCAGCCATCCCCTTTTTCTTTTTGATTACGCTCTCTTGATGCTGGCTAGCTGTCTTTTTTTTTTAGAGGTTTGCTTTACCAATCTTATTGTTCACAATTGTCAATGTTAGAAAGTCTTCTCCCATGGGGGTCGCAGCTGGTGAAGTATTACATATTACTTTGACAAAAGAACTACTTTCAATTTTTTTATGTTTAACACCTTTTTGTTTCTTGTTTTTTTCCGCTCTTCTGTGGGTGCTTTAGTTTCTTTGTTCCTTCTTTTTCTTCTCTCCTCCCTCTTCAGGCTCTTACTATTTTTAGGAAAGCGCTGCCCAGTCTCTATATTAATTTGTTTAGCTTCAACAGGTTCTCATGTGGTCATCTCCTCCAACTGTGGATCAGTTGACGTTCCATCTAAAGTCTCCTCTACCACATTGGACATTCTTCTAAACTCCTCTAGAACTTAATCTGATAATGGTGTATCATTGAAGGCAGAGTTTAATTCTTCTATTCTCTCTCCCTTTCCTTCATTCAGTTTCTCCTGGTGTAATGTGTCTAGTTGTTTCACCAAATCTTGTATAAGGGCATTATTGGAAGCTTCCTCTTTCCTTTTGGACGACAGCAAAATTTGGACCTCTGATAGATCCAGCCCTCGCTTTCTTATCTCCAGTCAGATATCTTTCAATAGGGGAGTCAAAGAAAAGTTTAGGACATTATTGCACCCCACCAGGGATGAGTCCAGACTTGCTATTTCTTTTGTCAACTCCAATAAGACCTCACCTGTGATTGGACCTCTGATCTTAATAGTTCAAAAACAGACACCAAAGAATTTAGAACGAAGTTGAGTTCGTTATTTCATTAAGCTTGGCCCCTGTTTGCTTTAGGTGATTACATTTCAGAGCGGTCCATTCTTCTCCTTCCTCACAGGGCCCTCCAACTGTTTCTGACACTGCTGGGGGACGATTCTCTGTTCCTATTTCATTAGCAGAATCGTTCATTCTTGCTTCTTCCAGAGACACTTCTGATAGAGATGTATGGTCATTATTTTCCCCATTTGCACTGCCTCCTGTCCCAGTCTGACTCCTGGCGTCTTGGGTGGCAATCAGTAGGTCATCCTCATTTGTACTCCTACTTCTCTTTTTACCAAAATGGTCGTCTATTTTCATTTGGATCTTTTTTGTTGTCACAGTATATTCAAGCCTGCGCTTCCACGAGTGTTTAATGCCTGTTGTTCCTGTAAATAACTTGGCCCTGCCACTGGTGTTTGCGGTAAAGATTGAGCATGCACTTGTGCCTGGGTGGAGTGCTTACAGGCCATGGTAGGACAGATCCCTTCGGCATGAGAATCCACTATAATGAGTTGTAGCTCAGCCATCAAGGGCACTGTGACTGAACCTTCCCATTCTGGGGATCTACGATCGTCCTGTAGCAAAGTGCTGCGTAGTTTCATTCTTCTTTTAATCCTGGTGGAACGTAGAATGTCGTGAAGTTCCAAAGACAAACCTTGTGTTTGTAGCTGTTTATGTCAAAATCAATTGGTAGTCTGTTCTATTACGGCACTGTTACTTCCCCCACAATTTTCTCTCACATTAACTGTTAATTACACCAGTTCAACGGAAAGGGATAGATGGAAGGGGAAGAGCACGCCGGCGCCCGCTTGGTGTTTCTTGTAAGCCCAATCAGCGGGTTTTTGCCTTGAGTTGTTGCAGCTGATCCAGCTGATTCTGTGGCCGATCAGAAAGACGGGATCAAAGGGGATTAACCCCGACAGTCTCCGACTTTCCTCTCTTAACTTTTAGCTAAAAAAACAGCACGCTAGTTCTATCAAGTACTAATCGAGTGATTGTAGCCCATTAGTCTCAGAGGATACCTTTTGCTACAGAGCTGGCGCTGGTGTTCTCTAAAAAAAGAACATCACACAAGTAGTTTTGTGGTTTCAGTTTTCAATATTGACAGCGTGCTGCGAGCTCAGGATGACTCTGCCCTGGCAGTCCTCCAGCACACTCCAGATGCTGAACACAGTCAATACTCAATATAGAAGTAGTTCAAGCTTACCCGTACTGACGCTTCTCACAGGTTTTTCCCAGTGTCTCTTCTCGACTCTCAGGACTCCAAGGGACCAGAAAGAACCACTTTTACTCCCACTTCTGCTCTGCGCTGCAAATGGGGTTAAATGGTCTCTGCAGCCCTCTCAGCTCACAGGCTCCTCCTGAGAATGGAAATAGAAGAAATATTTTGCGAAATCCTCGTAATGTCACCACAAAGAAACACTTTTACTCCCACTTCAACTCCAAACCTTACTACATTTAATAGGATGACCCAAACATTTTAGCATTCCATGCAGTGAATTTAATAGACATTTGTAAATATGAAAAGGATAATGGCAAAAGTAGGGTGAAAAGCATAAAAAAACAAAACATTCATAAACTGCAGTGCATAGGAAATTAAGTATTTTAAAGCATTATATGATAAAAAGAACCAAATACATTATTAAAATTGGAGTATAAGGAGTAACACAAAAGGAGGGGGAGACGACAATCACAGAGAGAACATATAAGAATGGAAAAGTTGGATAAGAAGGGAAATATTAGAATAAGTAATGACATAAAGGTAAAGCTGAAATTAGCTAGAAAGATAGTTTGTAAGAGTAGAAAGGGGGGAACCAGAGTACAGAGACGGGATAAGCACAGATCAGGAGAAGCAAAGAGCACAAAGAGAGAGTAATAACAAAAGTTGTATGTACATGAACGTATTGTATAGCTAACACTAACTAATAAGTAACATGGCTAAAAGATTAAGTAGGCAATAAATTGCATGTTGGTAAAGGTGACAATGAAGTATAAGAACCATATTTTGAGTAAATCAAGTTTGCAAAGTAGCGAGAGATGGACCAATTGATTTAGTGCGAGATCTTGATTTGTCCCTGAGATGAGTTGAGGTGGATGGAGCTTCAAGTGGGATAGAGGAAGTTGACCTGCTGCATTTGGGTGTGAATTTGATATGTTGATTCTTGGGTATTCTGAAATTCGGCAAAGGAAGAGGAGGATCCAATTTGGGGATGTTGACCAAAGGGATCGGGGAGGAGTTTGGGGAGTAATATCCATCAGTGTCATTTGTAAGGTTTGAAGAAAATTATGAAGATCGTTTGGGTCCCTAAATTCTTTTGTGGGCCGCCTGGAATGGTAATAATCATTCTAGCAGGGTCTAGCAGACCAGACCTTAAGTGCTTTCAAGAGAGGTCTCATATCCAGGAATCTTTTCCTTTTTGCTTGGGTGATTCTGGAGAAGTCCGGGAGATAATAATTCTGTTACTTTGGAAGAGGATGGGAGAGCTTTTCCTGGCAGCTAGTAGAATTTTTCTTTTTTACATTTTTATTTTTACTTCCACAGGTACATCATTGTATCTTCCACTTTACCTTGTTCACATTACTGTCATTCAACATCAAACGTATTGGGTTCACTTTACATACATAGCTACAGTACGTCTGAGTCTTCCTCTTCTATACCTTCCTCTTCTATACCTTTACCATGGAGACACATGGGGCAGATACAAGCATTACATAATGCTTGTATCTGCCCCATGTGTCTCTATGGTGGTTTTGGGTGGGTAGCAAACCAACATACATCTCCTCACAGTCATTTGCCCATGTCATGTCTTTTTCCCAGTCTTTCTTCGTTGCCAACTCTTTGCATTTCCATTGTATCAATATCACTCGCTTCACCAATTATAGACTGAGGTTGAGCAACTTTCGCCACATGGGGTTCATTTTGCTTACTGTTCCCAACAGGCACACAGTTGGATTCCATTCAATGGGTTGAAACGACATATAATCCAATGCGTCACACACATCCTCCCAATATTTGGATAGTCGCTCACACGACCATAGCATGTGAAGTATATCTGCACCCTCATATCCACATCTGGGGCACTTCCCATCTGCCGCAGGATATATACTCTTAAGCCTAGCCAGAGTAATGAGTTCTGTGTAGCACCTTAAAGTGTATTAAGCGGTATCGTGACTTTCCACACAGCTGCGCCCATTGCTTGTCTGTAAAGGTATGGCCTAGGTCCTGTTCCCATTTCGCTCTGGCATCCAGAATCGGTTGCTCCTGGGCGGTTGATATAATTTTGTATAGTGTGGAGGCAGACATCTTGGTCATACCTGCAGTGAGTATGTAAACCAGGTCCAAGTGTGTTGGTGGTTCGGTTGGAATATCTCCCATACATCCGCCATGGCCAAGCACAATCATACATATTGCAATTTTTGTGAAGGGTTGTCCTCCACAGTCAGTTTGACCTCTCCCCAGCTGATGAATTGTTTGTCCTGGAATAGGTCTCGGATTCGATTGATTCCTTTGCCCCACCAGTGTGTGACTAGTGTTTTATCTTGTGTAGGGGGCATGCAGGCTGCCTCCCACAATGGCATATTTGGATTGTATAAAACCTCATGTCCGGGCCTCCCTGCTATCCTGGTCCAAGCGGTACATGTTACCAGTGCTGTGTTGGTGGTATTATCGTGTCTGGTTTTGGCTTCTGTCGCTTTATGTAAGAGCTTCATTGGGTCTAGTGCGTGTCTTTCGATCGTTGTGTGTGTTGCTCGCGGGTTCCCTTCCACCCAGTATGCTGCATAGTGTGCCTGTGCTGCTAGGTAGTATAGTTTGAAGTCAGGGGTGGCAAGCCCCCCCTGTATGCAAGGTGCAGTAAGCTTTTGCCAGCTCACCCTGGGCTGGCCATTCCACACACATGTTGTGCATGCTCCTTGAATTTTAGAGAAGAATGATCTACCCGGCCACACAGGGACAGTACTGAATAAGTAAAACAGTTTGGGCAAAATTATCATCTCGACCAGTGGGATTCTGCCCATCAGCAAGATCGGGAGGGTCCGCCATCGCTCGACTTTTGCACAGACTGTGCCCGTGAATGTTGCATAGTTTAGAGCGCGAACAAGTGGGGCTGTGCGTGCTACTTCTACTCCCAAGTATCTCACCTGATTGGGGGCCCACAAGAGACCATATAGGTCTGTGGGTTTTGGGGCAGTTTCTGTGTGGGGGAACATCTCGGACTTGGCAGAGTTCAGTTTAAGACCAAAATATTCCCCGAATTCCTTAACTGCGCTCAGCACTTTCTCCGAGTCAATTTCCGGATTCCTCAAATAGAGCGTTACGTAGTCTGCATATAAAGTAATTACCTATAGTTTACTTGCCAGGAGGATCCCGATCCTGCTATGTCTAGCCCTTAATAGATCTGCAGGTGGTTCTCTGACCAATGCAAATAAGAGGGGTGATAGTGGACATCCCAGATGGGTGCCTTCCGCCAACTCTAGAACTGTCGATAGCACTCCATTGACACATACTCTGGCATACAGCTGTGTATATAGTATTTTCACCCAGCTGATACATTTTGGCCCAAATCCGTAACTATGCAGAACCCTGAATTGGAACGGCCAATAGACTGTGTCAAATGCTTTTTGCATGTCTAGCGCTAGTGCCACTCCTTGCATGTTTTTAGGGACCGAGTTAAGTATGCTAAAGCAGCCATGGGTATTTGTTGCGTGGATCTACCCAGCACAAATCCTGCCTGGTCTTCATGGACCATATGTAGCATCAATGGTGTCAAGCGTGTGGCAAGGATTTTTGCAAATATTTTCGCATCTGTGTTTATAAGAGTGAATGGTCTATTGGATCTGCAGTCTTCGGGTCTCTTCCCAGGTTTTAGTAACAGCGTTATAATTGCCTCCCGAGTTGTTTCAGGGGTTTTGCCTACTCCTAAGGCTTCGGTCCAGACAGTATGGAGTCGAGGTACCAAGATGCCTAAACATTCTTTATAAAATTTGGAGCCAAGGCCATCTGAGCCTGGTGCCTTCCCGTTAGGCAAAGATTTAATGGCCTCTGTTATCTTGGCCTGAGTCAAGCGGCATGCCAGTGTTTCTTTTGTGTCATTGGATAGCAGTGTGGTGGGTATTTTTTCTTAGTATCTGTCTATTTCTTCCTCAGTGGCTGCACTCTGGGGAGAGTACAGGCTGGAATAGAAGTCGTAGAAGACTTTCTCTATTTCCTTCTGATCAGTCACCACCACCTTGTCTTCCCATGCTATACATGGAATAACAGTGCTCCCTCGTTCCCCTCTCACCATCTTTGCCAAGAGCCTGCCAGGTTGTTCTTGCTCCCCATATCGCCTCGCAGTGGCTGGCCTGTCAAAATAGCGTATCTCGCAATCCGCTGCTGCTCTAAATCCCTCCAGCTGGGTCTTAATATCTAACTTAGTCTGTGCTGTGGGATCAGAGATGTATTTTTCCTCTAGTTTGGCTATACCCCCGTCTTTCCAGTCCCTTCTAATGTCTTTGAGTACCCCAAGCTCTGTTGACATAGCAACACCTCTAATATATGCTTTCAAGGCCTGCCATAGTATCACCTGGCTCTCTACAGAGCCATCATTATTTTTGAAATTTCATGGATATGTTGGGTCAGGTTGGTCTTACACACGTGGTCTGATAGTGCAGCTGCTTTGAACCTCCATGGGGGCCTTCGTGGGGAGACTTTTGGTATGTGCATAGATATCAAGATTGGAGAGTGATCTGACAGTGTTCTAGGCAGTATCGTTGCCTCCATTACCCAGCCCAGGGCTCTCTGTGCCAACAACCGTATGTCAATTCTCGAGTGCCTGTCGTGCATGGACAAGTAAAAGATGTATGCACTTCATGTTCCGTGCATCGATTGCCATACATCGCGGAGGCCCAGGTCTGTTATATGTGTGTGTATCATATGAGCTGCGTTAGTAAGTGTTCTGGGGGTGCTAGACGTGCGGTCTAGTTGAGTATCGAGTATGATATTGAAATCACCCCCGCGATTATATGTGCTGTAGGGTATTTGCCACACTTCCGGAAAAAAAAAGGCTGGAATCGAACTCGGGTCCTCTACGCTGGGGCCATATAGATTAATGAGTGGGACCTCTACTTTGGCTAGCTTCCCATGGACTATCACATACTGTCCCTCTGGGTGGCTTTCCGTGGTGTTGTGTATACATGGGACATATTTATGTATTAACGTCAGTACTCCTCTGGCTCTACTAGAGTAAGATGTGTAAACCGTTGGTTACTCCATCCTGGTGCTATCTTGTCAGCCTGGTGACCCAGCAAGTGTGTCTCCTGGAGATATTCTATTTGGGCCTCCAGCCTGTTGATGTATGACATTATTTTCCTCCTCTTTACCTCCTTTTTTCCGGCATCCCAAGCCCTTTTACATTCCAGCTTAATAATTTGATCCCAATTGGATCCCTTTCAGCCATATTTGGTACAACTTCTAGACAGAGCAATTTTATTCAAGTGTCCCGATATTTTCATGTGCGCATTTAACTTGTATCTGTGCATTTTTAACTTTAACTCCCCAACAACATCATATCCCCCTCCCCCGCCCCGATAGTTCGCCGAACTTCAACTATGCACTTCCCCACTTCCTTCCCACCTCCTCCCCCCCTAAACAGTTCTACCAGTTAATGCACTCGCATTTGGGGGGTCGCTACTGTGGCAGCCAAGGCCCTTATGTTCTCCCACCTTGTTTCGTTACCACAACACATAATAGAACTGAGGCATTTTGTGGTTCAGCTTCCTGGTGATCTACGGTGTCTTCCATGCGGCCTTGCATCTATTGTTCCTTGATTCGACATACGTTTTATTGCTTCAGCTATCACAAACAGGCACCAGTGATGTGCTCCCGCTGTTGTCTTTGGAGCCAGGTATCTGTTTGGGTGGCATTGGGATGTTTGTCTCCACAAAGGTGGCGGTTTCTTCTTGAAAGGTGAAGAAATATGTTTTGGTGTTGTGTTGTAGGCGTAGTCTAGCCGGGTACAACATTGGGCTCACAAAGCATCTTCTTCACACCGGTGAATGATCGCCTCTCTTGTTGGACTGCCATTGTGTAGTCCGGGAAGATCCGGATCACATTGGAGCCCAGCTTTAGTTCCTGCTTGTCTCTTGCAGCGTGTAGCACCAGATCCCTGTCCTTATAGTTCTTCAATCCCACTTTGATCGGCCTGGGATATGCACCTGGTTTGGGCCGAGGTGCAAGAGACCTGTGTGCCCTTTCGATGACAAACATGGAGGACCTGCGCAGATCTTCAAGCAATTCTTTAAACAGTTCTTCCACTCCAAGTTCCATAGGGCCCTTGAGTGCATCCTCAGGTACTCCCACTATGCATACATTATTGCGGCAGTATCTAGCCTCCAAATCTTCACATTTGAGCTTCACCATTCCCAGGTTTGGCCATCTCTGTCACAGTTTTGCGTAGTGTCTCGAGCGTGTCCTTCATTGCGCCAATCTGTGTCTCCACTTCCGTTATGCGAATCGTGGCTTTCTCGATTTGGTTTCTGATTGACGTCACATTCAAGTTGATTCCATCCAGTCTGTCGTTCAGGGCAGTGAAGCCTTGTTGCATTGATGCAAAGACTGCTTGGGGGTCCATGGAGGCTGTAGATGTCGTATTCGTGGACTCCATGGTCTGCTTGGTACCGTATTGCTCATGTTGTTTGTCTTGGCAAATGTCGTTGTGAACTTGTCTATGGCACCTTTTCCTTTCTTGGGGGCTGCCCCTCTTGGCATTGTACACTGTCCCGCTTCAACCCCTACTGTTGCTGCCACCTCCAAAGCCGGGAGAATGCCCAGTATCTGCTTTGGGCTGTCGCTCTCGTGCTCCCGGTGATGTTGGAACTGCCCCCTCGCAGCAGTGCACTCATGAGCTATGCCTTTAGTTTAGACAACATGGGTTTCAGGTTAATGGCTGTTGTCAATGGTTATGGGTTACTGTCATTGCTCCTAGCAGTGCATCTCTGACTTGTCCCAATAATGTAACTAACTTCCTATTCAATCCTCTGGGGAGCCAGGCTCTTTGATGGATCTATGCCTCGTGCAGGTGACGGGCCGCGTTCAGTGACAGTGTTTCTTACATGTGTCCCTGGTGGCAGTGTCACTGTTCCCTGTTGGGAAATGGGGGCTCTGTGAGTATTTGTGTTTTTCTCCCTAATGTCTTAGAGTCATCAGTGTGGGGTAGTTGGTGTTAGTGTGCTTATAGTCTGTGGCCCCAGGTGCGTTCCTCCAGGTGCCTGCCTTGTCTGCCTGCAGTCTCTGAACCGCTTTCTCGCACCCTCTGTGCTCCCGCGTTATTAGCGCCACCTGGGTCCGGGCTATATTGATTGATTCACTCTCCCAGGTCAGCACGCATGCAAGGTGCTGCGGAATCCAGGCGCAGAACAAGTTCCTCTATTGGAGGTGTCTTCTCTCTGTTATCCAGTTCTTCATGCGAGATGTATATAGTGTGGATTGGGATCCCGCCTGCTTGTCTAGGAGGCCCTTGCAGCAGCTTCTCAATTGTTTATGAGTAGGGGCCAGCATGAGGGAACTTGCGCTGATATGCTTGGGCAGGAACGCCATGGGATTTGTTGCGGAAAGCAGTATGTTCGTGCCCCCACCATGGCTTAGATTTCCATATGTCTACAAATAGGCGCTGGCAACGATGAAACTTGCACTGTTGAGCTTGGGCAGGGACACCGTATGATGTGTTATGGGACGCGGTATGTGCTCACCCCCTCCGTGGCTTACCATTTCTTTTGGTGGGCAGAGCTGGTGTCTAGTTGACCCGTTACCGGGCCAGAAGATATGCTGCCCTCTCGATTGCAGCAATCGCTGTAGGAGTGGTCTTCTCCGTAGCCACTCTGGGCCCCAGGGACCTGGTTGTACTGGTCGCTGGCGCTCAACGGATTCACTGGAGCGCCAGCGTATGTTCCGGCAGACAGAGGGGAGCTCACCCATCCATGGCACAAAGTACACGATTCAAGTTCTTTGTGTCATATGTTGGGTCGGATACAGAGGAGGAGCGATCGCTGGCTCCAGTTCTTCCTGATTGTCCACGCCTCAGTGCCAGCGTGGTTCTCATGTCACCTGTGCCCAGATAACCGCCTGCCGGGCTGAGGAGGGAGACACAGCGTAGCTCCGGTTCCACTGTCCCTTTTCTCTAGATTTTTGGGTTGTGGGTTGCTTATGCCTTTAAACGTCTTCACTGCTTCTTTCGATGAAAATCGGGCTGATTTTCACTAGTTTATTGAGCTCCCAATCTCGGCTTGCCAAAGAGCTTGTGCTCACTGCAGCATCTGGCTACGTGCGCAACAGCGTCCCCATGGCAGCTAGTAGAATTTGACATGCTTGCTGATGTCTAAGGAAACACGCAATGAATGGTGTAGGCAAGGAGTTGTTGTTGGAGAATCGGGGTCTGGTTCTGTGGGTACGTTGCAATTCCACTGGGGGTGAGAAGGTGATCCCGAAAGTTGAGGGGATCCAATTAGTAAGAAAACTGATGGGGTCATCTCCTTCAATTTTTTTCAGGGATTCCGTAAGAACAATGATTGTCTCTTCGAATTCTGTCTTCTAATTCAGCGACTTCATGTTCCAATTGCATAAGTCTTCCTTGCATGTTTTCAAGACCCTCCACTCTATGCTCCACAAGGCCGATTCTTTCTTCCGTTTCCTCTCTACCAGAGAATGTCTCCATTTCACTTTTAAATTCTTTAATCTCTTCTTGTATGGAGGAGGAGCGGGAATCTTACGAGGAAATGGAGGATCGTATATTACCAAGTTCCTCTAGGATTATCTCCATGCAGGTGTTGAATGGTGCATTGTCAGATGATGTTGTAGTTTTAGTGAGATCAGCCATTGAAATAGAATTAAGTTGAGTTGGAATGATGAAGTCTGAAGAAAGTATGTTCAAATAGCTGCTTAAAGTAAAAAGCACAGGCAAAAATTGGTTTGAAGGGTCCGAGGATATGAATAAAAATATGCCTCACAATACTTGTGGCAAGGTTTAGATTCACCGGAATCTAACACGAGGAAAAAGTAAGTTGACTCGAGAATATTATAGCAGTTAATGTTCAAGCAGGTAAGTAGTGGTGCCAAACTTTACCTAACAATGTGTTATTTGTTTAGTTAAGGTATGCAAAAGCTTACGATTCCAAAAATGTCATTTGTTCTTCATATGCCCACATGTTTTTCTGAATAAACAAGGCATCCAGTGTCTATGTGAAAAGAATCACTTTAATGGAACACAGGGAATGAGCGCAAAAAGAGTACACATTATAATGAGGTACCGCGCATCTGTGTTTTTCAGAGAAATTTAAAATGAAATCATGGCAATAATGCTATTGCTTTTGTTTGGTAAGTACTGAATAAAAATGTTATTTAATCAAACCTTAAAAGTAGTTGAATAATTAGATGACATTTTACTTTTGTTGCCCGTAAGAGCAAGAATGGGCAGAATCCTCCTGTAAATGTGAAACACTTGCTGGCTTTGTGGTGGTAAGAATGTGTTTCCCAACGCGAGCGGGATATACAAAGCGCGTATGCCTGTCAGCTGAAAGGATGCGTCGGTAACATTTATGACGTGAGGCCGCGGATGCAGGCCTCGCCCACCAACAAAGCTGAGCAGTTCGACAGAGGTTCACCGGCAGAGTGTTATGTTTTAACCTACCCTGGAGGGGGCGTGGCCAACCGCCATGTAGAGCGGACGCAACTTCGGCAAGCTCCGCATGATGAGCTATTGATAAGCTGTTCTCTAACATTGTAAATCGTCGACTGCGGCGGGAGCCTCCTGGACTCCCTACACACGAGGGTGGAAGCCCAGGAGCTGCGCTGCGAGGATCGCGTACTTGACGGAGTGGGTAGCCAAGATGGCGGCCTCCATTCGCTGAGCCCGGAGAGCCCGACGTCAGCCTAGCGTTCCATGGAGAAGGCCGCCCTACGCTGCGGAACGGAACAGGTGTGAACAGCGCCTCAGCTGACCCCTCTGTGCTTGGAAAGCAGTCACTGCGATAAGCCTAAGAGTACTCCAGACTCGAAGACGCAAGGACGACCGGAACAACCAAAAGTGCCTGCCGGCCGTGCGGCGAGGATCGAGGGAGATTGTGGACCGGCCGGACCCACCCGCGAGAGAGAGGAGTGCCGGAAGCAAGGCCTGGGGAACGCGCACTATATCGAGTGTGAACGCCGGCTGCCACGCGCTGCCCCTGGTTGGCCTTGCTGCGGGAGTCGCGTACACCATCCGCCCTGCCTGAATCGCGCCCTGGAAGTGGGTTGTTGAGACTAGAAGGAGACTGCGGACCGCGACACTCGGAGCGGGCAGGTAATCAAGAGGGGCCCTTGCCCCCCCCCTTACTGAGGGCCCACGGGGAGCCACAACCACAGGCGAGAGAACGGCCTTTATCTGGCAGTGTGTGTGGGGGCCTAGCTGCACGGCACGGCCCGCGACCGCGCGACCCTGGGGAGAGACTTCCTGCGAGCAGCGGGGGCACCGCTGGGGGCCTGACCAATCTACACACACCCCCCCCGTTGGGACGCACCTCTCTTCTTTACACTGCCTGAGGTGGCATAAAGGAAGACCTACTGCACCTCGTGGAGCCTCGGGGACCTGGGTGACCTGACCCCCGCGGTGCCAAAGCACTTAACGTCCCGCCGGAGGGCCCAGAGCGCGGTGGACTACAGCCCTAAGTGTGCTAGGAGAATCAGAGGCCGTCAACTGCAATTTTCTACAGTGGCCATGACTAAAGGACCCTGGCCGTGTCACCCGATTGCGGCGCTTGAAACCAGCAGAGCTGGGAGGATGTCCAGCCTGGATAAGTCTACGGGGAAGGGGGCTAGGTCCAAGCAGCGACAGACCACCCTAGACGCCTACACAGCCAATGAGCCCCCCAACCCAGAGTGCCCAACCATGGCAACTGCCGGAAAAGATATAAGCCCCACACCAGCGACGTCTGAACCCACCAACTCCCAACTCTTGGGGGCCATCACGTTAATCCAAACTACTATGGTGAATAAATCGACGCTGTGGCCATAGATCTGGGACTCCTTCGCCAGGACGTCCGCTCCTTGGCTGGCAGAACTGACGCGCTCGAGACCCAAGTACGTGAGAATACGGAAGCGAAGACCCAGCTCCTGCACGACATGGACGGCCTACAGCAAAGGGTCAAGATCTTGGAGGACAGGGTGGAGGAGGCCGAAGGAAGGGCCCACCGTAACAACATCGGCTGCTCGGATTACCGGAGGGCATCGAAGGCTCGAACCCCACCAACTACGTTGAAAACCTCCTGCTGCAGGAGATCGGCGCAGAGAAACTATCGCAGGGGTTCTCCATCGAAAGGGCTCATAGGTCGCTCACCAAGAGGCCCCCACCAGGAGGTCCACCCAGGCCTATGATAGCAAAAGTATAAAACTACAGAGGCCGCGAGGTCGTCCTGACGTACTCACGATCAGGGGGCCAGATACTGAGAAATTCGCCAAGATCGCAATTTACCCTGACTACACCTATCAGGTACAGAAGAACAGAGCTCAGTTCAGTCACACCAAAGCCAGGTTGAAGGCCGCCGGATTGAAATACATGCTCCTATACCCTGCAAGGCTAAAAGTAATACACAAGAACAGAGCCCACCTATTCGACACCCCGGAACAAGCCCGGGACTGGATGGATGAGCAGCAACTACCAGACATTGATGGCACGAGGCGTAAGCCGCACTGATACACCTACCAGAGACAGCAGGAGCGAATTATACCTCAAGAGCATAGTAACAGATACACCTAACCACAAGATAAGCTGAGATGATACCAATTATGCGGAACAGCGAGGTTTCAGCTCCCTCAACCCCCTGGAGCTTGTTTTTCTGTTTTCAGGGTACGTTTACCCGCCCGTAGGGCACCCGAAGACCATGCCTGGTCCTAAGGAGCGGAAACGGGACAGTCACTACGAGGAGTATCTTGTCAGACCAGTTATTTGTTGGGGAAGTTTTTTCTTAGGGAGAGGGAAGCCGGGAACCCGCACCCTAGTTGGGAACTCTAAAGTTGAAATACCGAGACCGCAGGTTATCCTCATTACAGCAGCACCTCTAACGGGACCTCGACCAAGACCGAGGCAGGAGAGAGAACACCATCATGCCCATGGCTGAGAGAATAAAAGTGATGACGTGGAACGTCAGAGGCATGAATAGCTATGTGAAACAACGACGGATCCAGGCATACCTGCGACGCTGCAAGGTAGGGATTGCCATGCTCCAGGAGACACATCTAACAGAGGAAAAACTGACGGCGCTAACCAAAACTTGGCGGGGGACCTTGGTAGGATCCTCCTACTCCTCATATGCTAGAGGGGTTCTGATATGGATCAACCCGACAGTCCCCTTTAAAGTAATGGACACCAAGACGGATGACGAGGGCAGGATGGCACTGGTGCAGGGTACCATGGAGGGAAGAGACCTGTGCCTGATTAGCACTTACGCACCCAACCACGACGCCACGACTTTCTTCCACTCCCTATACTCTAGACTAGGCCCCTACGTAAATAGCATCATGATATGGGGTGGGGACCACAAATGCACCTTAGACCCTCTCAAAGATAGGTCTGACACCAAACACTCCCGCCCATCCCCCCCAGCCAAGATACTATCCAAACTCATTACTCAGTTGTCACTTTGCGATCTGTGGGGAGGGAACTGAGCCCGGAGCGACGTGAGTACTCCTTCTTCTCCCCGCCACATAGCGTCCACACCAGGTTGGATTACATGCTGGTCAGTCAGGAGCAGCAAGCCACTTTCAGCGAGGCACAGTACTTACCCAGAGTATTATCAGACCACTCACCCTTGTCGGTCACCTGGGAGGTGTACCCGCCCAGACCCCAGGTTCCCACGTGGAGACTGCGAGCAGAGGCACTGCTGGACGCAGCCATCAGGGACCACGTACAAGACAGTACAGATGAATACTGGCTAAACAACCTAGGCAGTGTGGAATGCATCAGCACCGCATGGGAGGCATATAAGGTGGTTATGAGAGGGGACATGCTAGCTGCAGTGGGGGGGGCCCAAAGGTCCATTATGAATGCTCTGGCAGGAGCAGAAAGGAAGCTGCGGGAGCTGGAGAACAAGGCAGATTCGACTCCTGAGCATATACGGGAAATAATAACACAGCGACAAGCCTATCTGTCGCACTGGTAGTCCCTGGGGAAACTAAGCTACGCCAAACACACTGAAAGGACACACGCCCTGGGAGACAAGCCTGGCAAACTCTTGGCCTGGCTGTACAAGAGAGAAACCCCTAGGACCCTCATCTGCCACATTCGTAGTTCAGATGGTACTACGGTGCACACCCAGGCCGAGATTAACACGGTTTTCTCCGAGTACTACCAGGACCTATACTCCAAAACCCCGCCCTCGTCAGATACCGGGATCGAGGACGCCCTAGACTGCATAGAGTTACCCAAGCTAGACCCACAGTTGGCCGTAGCCTTAGAGGACCCGATTACCCCAGATGAAGTCAAGGCAATCATTAGATCATTACCCTCTGGGAAAGCGCCAGGTATGGATGGCCTTCCTGGGGAATTCTATAAGACTTATGAGGAGACCCTTGCCCCACTGCTGGCACAAGTATACAACGAGGCTTTTGAACGCGGCTCACTCCCTGACTCCATGAGGTAAGCAATAATAATCCCCTTGCTTAAGCCTGGCAAAGATGGGACGGATTGCGGTTCATATAGACCTCTTTCTATGCTAAATGTCGACTGCAAAATACTGTCGGCACTCCTCGCCAATAGATTACGTAGAGTGATTCCCCTGCTAATTCACCAAGACCAAACTGGCTATGTACCTGGGCGCTCTATCACCGAAAACTTACGCAGGTTGCACCACATCATATACTGCACAGAGCGAGATACCCAGAAATACGCGGTGGCGTCACTTGACGCCACCAAGGCCTTTGATTTGGTTAATTGGGAATGGTTATACGCCACCATGGTCAGGATGGGCATTGGACCCGCCTTCCTTAAATGGACCCAATTGCTTTACACTCACCCCATGGCTAGAGTGAGCACCAACAAGACGTACTCTGACAAATGGCCCCTCCACAGAGGCTCAAGACAGGGATGTCCCTTATCCCCCATGTTATACATTATTGCTGTAGAGCCAGTGGCCGCGTACATCCGTCAGGAATACGGTGGGGGAGCCATCATACTAGATGGAGTGACTCACCTCATCTCCATGTATGCGGATGACAAACTTCTTTACCTACATAACCCTGAGCACCTTCTGACCTACATCTTGGAGACATTAGACTGCTTCCAAAAACTTACAGGCATCCAGATAAACAAAGACAAGTCTTGTCTCTACCCCCTCGCAGCACTATATAGCAATGAGCATGGATCCCTGCCCCCACTAGCTCTCCAGTGGCAGGTGACATCCTTCAAATACTTGGGTATTACCATACACCGTAACCCGGGTACAGAACATATTCTCAACACAGTCAGAGCAAGGGATGCACTCGCTAACTCCATGGCTTTCTGGGGGAAACTCCCTCTCTCAGTGGCAGGAAGGGCAGGACTCCTCAAAATGGTAGCGCTCCCACGCTTACTGCACTGCTTTACCAAAGTCCCCTACAACACCCCCTGCCTTTTTCAGAGACCTGAACAAACTCTGCAGAGGATTCCTGTGGCAGGGAGGCAGGCATAGGGTGGCGCTTGACATCCTTCAAAGGCCCTACGAGAAGGGCGGACTGAAAGTCCCCAATTACGAACTATACTACCTGGCCAGCCAACTGAAGTACGTAACGCACTGGATGGCAGATGAAACCACCACTGACACCAGACTTCTCCAACCGGCCCTGCCGCGACTGCTACTTCGAGACTTATTATGGGTCGAGAAAGGGGCTCCACAACGTCACCCATACCTGGCCAAGCTTGGAACTCAGCTCTGGAAGCGGGCCTGCAAAGCTATGGGGTTGAAGGACCCATACTCCCCACAGATCCCCATCGCTGCAGTCATGGCGAAACCCTCTGGGGGGCACACTGAAACTCGCTCTGTGTGGGAGCCTTACGGTGTGGCAGTACTGGGCGACCTCATGCACGAACACACATTTTTGACATTCCCTGACCTCTGCGAGTTGACGGGCCTGCCCACCGGACAGTTCTTGCTCCACAGGGCAGCAACACTGGCCTTAAGGAAAAGATGGCCGGAGGCAGACAACCAATTCATTGAGAACGAAACCATCGAAACATTGCTAGACACTGCCGAAGGAGGCCACGAAACCTCCAGGATATACAAAGCCCTATTTCTGGTCACGACAACGAACAAACTAAAATGCAAAAGGAGATGGGAGTGTTAAATGGGCCTTGAATTTGAGGACAATACATGGGAGAAAATAACCCACTACCATAAAAAGACCTCCAGGAATGCTCGCCTCCAATTAATACAGCTATACATTACAAACAGGGCCTACCTTACGCCTGACGCCATATCAAAGTTCAAAGGGGCCACGCCACAGACATGTCCCAAGTGCCACGCGCCGCGGGCAGGCATGACCCATATGTTCTGGAGCTGTCCCGCGGTCCAGAGGTTCTGGGCCCAGGTGAGAGAGAGGGTGGCGTCGGCCGGGATTGAGGTGGAAATTCATGAACCAGCAGCTTGCATATTGGGGACATACAAGCGAAGCAGCAAGAACAAGCCCCTAACTAGACTCCTATACTTGATTTACATAACAGCGAAAAGGCGAATAGCCATGGGCTGGAAGAGCGTACGGGGTCCAAGCGAGGCCCTTTGGTGGTATGACCTCAAGAGATGGATTGCCGCGGAGACAACAGCTTGGGAAATGGCAATCCAGGTACAAGAACTGGACTCCAGTGCAGATCTTCTCCGCTGGGTAGAGCTGACAGAGCCACTTCTTCGTCCAGCGACGCTGGACAGCACATCGAACAGCTCCGGCAGTCCCTGCTCGGCACGTGTGCCTATTGAAGACTGAGGTTTTTACTGCGGTCTCGGGGGGAGGGGGGTGGAGTGGGAGGGAAGGGAATGTTAAGGTTGATGTTCTATTATTATACATACTGCATTGCTCTGCAAATGCGCAGTTTGTTACTCGTTATCGAAAAACCAATAAAGAATTTCAAAAAAAAAAAATATATGTTTTAACCTACCCTGGGTCCGAGGCCATTCCCTATGTATGTGTGAGCTTGAGTCCAGAATGTTTTGTGTGGTGCATTCCATGTAGAATGTTATGGTATGAGTGCCAAGGTTCTCCCTCTGCAGTTAGAAAATGAACTGGGCAGAGGGGGACCGGTGGATGCTTCCCTCCCTTATGTACTTATCCTGCCTGTAACTTATTACCATGACTTATGTACCACGAACCCACTAAAGTCTCTTAACCCAACCTGGTCTCCTGGCTCATCATTACAACCCCTCAACCTGCGTTGTAACACAGAGTCATCTGATTTGCAGGCAGAAGACTCCACAGGGAGAGACAAAGAAATCCACTGCTGAACAGCGTCACACGGATGACGTCTATAAATAAGTAGCCGACAGAAACACTCTGACACTGCGAGTGGATTTCCTGGAGTGAGTGGCGCCATGATAGCCATGACGGAATCGATGAAAGCTGGAGCCTAGAGTTATTCAAAAGTGCTGCAGACGCGTGTGAACTGGAGTCATACGTTGCGTTGTTGCATTACCTCAAAAGAAGTACTTTAGCAAGAGAAATATAAAGTTCAGCATGTTCGAAGTCTCCTCTGCTCCTGGAGATCCTGAACTATGCAGCCATCTCATGAATGTTGTTGTTCTGAGTTGTTCACTGTGTTAACAGCAACATACAATGCACAAAAATAAAAACGGATAAAGGACACTCTTGTCTAGTCACAAAATAAATGTAAAGGACAGTTGGAAAGGATCTGTGCATCTTGATCAATCTATGGGTGCAAAGATACCATACAACTATAAACCAAAGGAAATGTGAATGAGTATTTTGGTGTTGGCTTCCGTGTTACCTCAAACATTGTGGAGCAACTTGAGTATATTTTTAATCTCTACTGTTGCTGTGCCAGGGAGGAGGACTGTTACCTTAAAAACATCACTCTGTGCGGCGCGCGCAGACTGTGAAGAGTGTTTTGGTGTTGGCTGTGGCTGCCGTGTTAGCTCGAACATTGTGGAGCAACTTGAGTATTTTTTCATCTCTATTGTTGTCGTGCCGAGGAGGAGGAATTTTACCTTAAAAACATCACTCTGCCCGCAGCGTGGAGATTGTGAAGAGTATTTGGTGTTGGCTGTGTGTGCTATGTTACTTCAAACATTGTGGAGCAACTTGAGTATTTTTTAATCTCTACTGCTGCTGTGCCAAGGAGGAGGACTTTTACCTTAAAAACATCACTCCGTGCAGAGCACGCAGAGTGTTTTGGTGTTGGCTGTGGCTGCCGTGTTACCGCAAACATTGTGAAGCAACTTTAGCAGTTTTTTATCCCTACTGTTGCTGTGCCAAGGAGGAGGACTTTCACCTTAAAAACATCACTCCACACGGACACAAGTGACAAACACAACACAACACCCTCACACCCAAACACCAAAACACTATTCACAATCTGTGCGGAGTATGGAGAGTGTTTTGGTGTCTGGGAGTGAGGTAGTTGTGTTCGTCACTTGTCCAGCTGATTTAGCTGTCTCGGACCTGCTGGCTGTTGGCACATTCTCACACCTTCCAGTCGCCTCGAACTTCATTGACCCTTATTGGTAAGTCCTTCTGCGTTTTGCACTCGACATTTGATGGCATAATTACTCCTAATTGATAACACACTCCAGTGCTCTTTACAACTAACTTGGGGATCAAACCGGCAATAATTCACCCCGGCTTGACTCTACTGCAGCCATGGCACGAGCTGTGAAGCGTGCCGCGGTAACCAGGAAAGGCAATATGATTAATATACCACAGACATTGGGACTGCTCTCAAACACCCTGGAAAGTGAAGGGGGAGTGACAGCATTTCCCAAAGTAATGTGTCGACTTTGCCCTCCCCTGGGATCTCCCCATCTTTGGAATCAGTGCATATTGACTTAACTTCACCTAAAGAAAACACAAAAAGCCTCTGACGCTTCTTACAAGCTTGTCCACAACGTACTGTGGCCCTTTTTGATTCTGCAATGAATACCAAGCCTGACATGAACATTATGGACTTTTACCAAGTGCCTAGTGTTACCGTACAGGAAGCTGCAGCTGATCCCTGTAGTGAATTAGTCAATGAAATTAGTTCTAACATTCAATGTATTGGCTCAAAGGCTATTGAGACCATAGTGAATGCATTGATGATCCCCAATGTGGGACATCCCGTAGATCTTATTGTGAGTAACGTCAGTCCTCCTTTATCAGGCACTCCTAATATAAGTCTCCCTATTAGCCTGGCTACCACTCAATCAGCTGCATTGAATAAGCAGTCTAACGTGGGGTTTTTGATGCAGGAGGACTCAAAAAACCTTTTTGCCTTTAGCCTACAGCAAGCTGAATTAACACACCACATGATAGTTCTTTGCCGCAGGCTTGAAATCTTATCGTGGAGCAGAGTTGCATATCTCAGGATTGTGCTGATAGTACATCTTCAGCGACCATGTTTACTATTCTTGAAACCTTACTTTCTCAATGAATCACCAAATGTGATGCTATTGCAGTAAATCAAGGTAAACTCTGCTTAGGTTTTGACAACACAACGTTTGTGACGAATAACATAATTAAGGCTTTGAGTATCATTTCTGGTCGCGTAGAGGCTTTTAATGAAAAGATGGCTGCTTTGTCTAGCTTATTTCAAGAACATGTTAATCAGAATAAAGCATGTCCTGCTTCAGAGTTAAACCACAAATTGGACATTGATCTCAATTCTACTGCCTAGTATTCTTGCAAAAAGAAAAAATCTGTGAAGCAGGCGGTTACTGTTAAGGCGTTAAAAATACAAGGTGTTTTTGTGATGACAGTAGATTTTACATTAATCGTTTTCGCCTTTGTAACTATTACATTATACTATTGCTCTTTCTTAGAAGTAGTGATATACGTATAGTTTACATGCTCAAAAATGTAAGCCAAGCTACTTCAGTTGTTCGCTTTTTTGCTGAAAGTATCCTTTTGTATATCATGGAGCATTGTGCCTCTTACTTAAAATGGGTTATGCATGTGCCTCTGTTGAGTTGAAAGATAATAGTAAGAATGGACATACTCATGACGTTTGTGGGGTCAGCAGGAACACTCTACTGACCTTAAAATCATCTGGTCAGTCTGTGCATTTTGCCTCCACTCACCTCAATACTTTTCCCACCTTGCTCAGCATCCTGGTGACCACAGCTACCCCACTAGAGAAGGTAACCCGGGGAGATGAGTCCCAAACATGGTGGAGAGGCGTGATACTTCTTGTACCTAACTGTGGTTCTCTTCCACATTTTCTTTTATTAAGTGGCAATACCTGTGGGAAATCTCACTTGTTTGAAAAAGATGGTTTGTTGGAACATATTGATAGGCTTTGTGTGGTGGCACTACAGGCGACTTGGATCGTGAACTCCCTTACAATCAATGGGTGGAACATCGTCTCTCGGTCATGTCCTGGGTGTTAAGAAAAACGTAGCCTTGTCAGAGATTCCCTGCAGATGTGAGAACATTCTTATTGCAAGATAACTGTTCCACCTGATCCTTATTCACATTTACAACATGGGTTAATCATCCTTAATATCTGTGTACCTCCTTATGAGCAGATCTATCTTGCTATGATAAAGAAATTGGAAGATATGGTTAATGAAACCAATAACAACATTCTAATCTTGGTCTGTGGGGATTCTAACACCAAGATTCCATATTTTTCTGCCCTTGATGGAAGGGATTGGAGTTGTGAAGAGCGTATTGGTCAGAATTATAGCACTCTTATAGCCCTTCGTCGAGGGAAAAGTTGAGCGTACTTGTTGTCTTCGGCTGGCTTCAATATGGTGAACCGTGCCTTCGCCTATGATAACCCACCACATTACACTCGAGTTGGCAATGGAGAAAGTAGTACACTGGATTACATGTTTGTAGCTAATTCTGCCACACTGATAGATGACATGTTTATTTCCCAACGACATGAGAGCGTTCACTATTCGCTCATTGCCCACTTAAAGGTGCACGCCCAACCTCCCGGCCTTTTGACAACTGGACAACTAACTGTTAATCTTACTCTTAATCAAATTTCTTGGACTGACCAATCACTAGATAAAGCTTCCCTTATGACACGAGATATCCTTAACAAATACAATGAAGTGCACTTTCTTGGTTTTGGTAACCCTACCATTGAGACTGCTATGTCAGCTATCACATACAGCTATCACGATCATCACTGCTCGCGGAGCGGGCTGGAGCCCTGCTCTTCTATGACTGCCGGAGCAGTCCTCCTCATTGCATCCAGCCCAGCCAGATCACTGTACATCCTGCAAGCCCCACCACCACTGTGTGTGTTACTTGGATACCAGCATAATCGCATACTTTGTGATCCGTTCTTATCCCTCCAGCACGAAGAGTGCATCGCCTAACCTCAGCATTGCCGGCGCGATGCAGGGTGAAACCTAGGCTCACCTTGGTTTCTAAGCAACAGTGCTGCTTATTTTGAATCACCCGCCTCCGGTAGGCGGAAGCCGGCCTGGCGGAAGAAGGCCTAGGAACAAGGCCGACTTCCTGTTTGCCGTCTGTTCGCCGGCAAGAGCCCTTACCCATGATATTAAGGTACTCTGCTCTCCTACCCATCTCGCTCCATGCTATCGTTTCTCAAGTCGTCCCAGCCATCTCCCACAGCCCAAACCAATCCTTTTGTACACAACGGCCAGGCCTATACCAGAAACATATAGCGCCTCCTCTTTCACTGCTGCCAGGAACACCACCCTGAAGGACTCTGCTGCTTCATTTATCGCAGCGGCCACAGTTAGCAGTACTACATCATTCATCAATGAGCAAACTCCCACTGCATACCCTGCACCTATAGCATGGACTAGAATAGTCCACAGCGCAGTCGGTATTACCTCCGACCCCCTCGACACTGACAGTGCACTTGCACTATTCTGATCTTGCCTACTGCGCACCGTGTATCAAACTGTGATCCCATTGAGCTTACCTGTTGTTTGAATTAGCCTATTGTGCACCATGTATCAAACTGTGATCCCATTGAGCTTACCTGTTGTTTGAATTAGCCTATTGCACACCATGTATCAAACTGTGATCCCATTGATCTTACCTGTTGTGGGAATTAGCCTACTGCGCACCTTGTATCAAATTGTGTCTCTACCGATCCTGTCTTCTACTGTGCCCATTACATTGCCAATACGTGTCGCACCATCATGTTGTCCTTCCATAGAGCCACCCTAGCCCTAGCTTCCATAATCCCTCTAGTTCAGAAAGTCACCCCCTCCTACGCCCAATCCACACCACATACCCTCAACCCCAAACCTTCCATTAACTACCCCACACCACAGCAACTACACACCACACCAACACACTTACACCCCTCGAATGATTACTCCGCTTCACCACACCACCTACACAACTCATCCCTCTCCCAGTCCATATCAGAAACCAGATACTAGGCTCTCGCCTCCCAAAACACAAAGGCACTGCCCTAACTAAAAACTACCCGACTGAAACCATCAAAGTCACAACTTGCCCTATCTCCCACACCCTTTCACCCACCCCCAACACAATCTCCCCACCATCCCCTATTATCAAAGGAGCCCTCATCACTGCTAGATCCATAGTCGCCCATGCCTCAGAGATTGCAGATCTCATTATCGCTAATAGCTTAGACTTCTTGGCTGTTACAGAAACCTGGTTACACCAGGCAGCAGGCCCGGCACTCTCAATAGCACTACCAGATGGTTACACCATTATCAGAATGGACATATTGGGGGTCATTACGAGTTTGGAGGCAGCCATGGCGCTAGTAGCGCCATGGCTGCCTCCAAACCCAGGTCCGGTCTGGCGGAATGGGGACTTACCGGGACATTCCGACCTAGGCGGACCCAGTAGGTCCCCATTCCAAATGCCATTCCCCATTCCCATTTGAGCCCCCATAGGGCTTAATGGGAATGGGGAAGGCGCTAATTACGGGCCCGCGAATTGCGGGCCCGTTATTAGCTCCAACGTCCCTTAACGGGTCCCGTAAAGAACAGCTGGTCAGACCAGCCGTTCCAGGTGGGACCCGCTAAGGGACCTTGGAATAGGGCAGTAAGGGTTTAACAGCACCGGTCTCCTTACCGGTGACCGTTAACCCTTTACCGCCCAACTCGTAATGACTCCCCAGTGGAGTAGCATTCATCACCAAAACCCACCCCTCGCTCAGAGCCACCCCCCATCCAGCCTCTCCTTCGCCGAGCTCCTGTCAGTGAAACTTAATCTTTCGCCCACCCAAACTATACTCTTGCACCTCATTTATTGACCTCCCGGCCCCTCCCCCTCTTTTGAGGACGATATCCTCAATCTCCTCTTCACGCACACCAAATTGGGCTCTCAAACAATCCCCCTCGGAGATCTGAACATTGGCCTTCACAACCCCAACAACCATCTCGCCACGGCAGTGGACAATGCCATTTCTTTTTTTTATATATAACATATTTTATTGTATTTTCTGCAAAACAACAAGCAATCAAAACTTCTCTTCACACATCAAAGGCACTGCAACTGACTCCCATAACTGAGTACGTTACACCAGTTCGTTCAAAACAGTAATTGGGGGATATGTATGCTGTGTAGTTATTACATGGTCTTTTGCCCACTAGGATCTCACAGTTTTATTTGTCTAACACACCGTTTGTTCCCATTTCTGCCATATTTTGTCAGCTTTTCTGGGGCAACCTCTGGCTGTGTAGATGTGGTGGCCCATTGCTACACAAGCATCCACGTCTGCCACCCATTGTTCATATTGAGGGGTGATCTCTGAACCCCGTAGTTGTGCGATATTTCTTTTAGCCAGCCCTGTGGTTGTTGAAAGCATACGTTTTTCAAAGCGGGTCATTTCACTCTCCTCCTCAATTCCCAGTAGCAATAGTTTTGGTTTCTTTGGGATCTCCCAGCTCATTACAGCCTGTTGCAACATTTTTGCCAAAAGCGTTGTGTGCATGTACATTGCCATAGAATATGAAAGAAAGCGCCTTCCTCTTGTTGGCATCGTAGACATTTAGCATCTGTAATCTTGCCCCAGCGGTATAGCATTGTACGTGTATAATATATTCTATGTAGCAACTTTAGCTGGATTAGCCGGATTCTAGCCGATATTGCCCTTACCCTGGGTTACATTAGGGTCATGGTACATTCCTCAGGCAGCAACAGGCCCACGTTTCTTTCCCATTTTGCTTTTAGATTACCCAGTTCTTTTGTGGCAAAGGAGGAGATTACACTATACATGGTTGATGTAGTCTCAACATTCACGCTATCCAACAAAATATTTTTCTCTATTGGTGTGCATTCTGGGAGCTCAGCAAGGTTTGACATGTGCTTGGTAAGTGCATGAGACAGTTGAGTGTGATGGTAATATTCAGTTGGTGGAAGGCCATGCGTGGCCGATGGTTCAGCAAATGATATTATTCTGCCGTCTTTTATCACCTGCTGGATCGTCTAAATCCCCGCTGTTGCCCAATTTGGCCATTTGGGTAGTTTGTGGATTTCTGAGAGGAAGGCATTATTTCAAAGGGGTTGTACCGGGGTGATTTTAGTTCCCCACCCTATATGTCTGTGTGATTCGATCCAAATCTGGGTCGTGTGGGCAGCCATTGTGCGAGAGGGAGGGTGGTTTATTACCTTATATAGGCTTTCAATCAGTGATTCACCATGCCTTGCTGCTATCTCCGCTCGTAGCAGTTCTGGGTCGCCATGTAGTAAGTCATTTACAGTCGCCATCTGGCTCGCCCGATAGTATGCTTGTGTGTGAGGGAGTCCAATCCCTCCATCCCATACCGACCGTTGGAGGGTGCTCAGTGCCATCCTTGAGTGTTGTCCATCTTGCGAAATTCAATTGTGGGGATGTGTAGAGGAGCATTTTGTAGAATATACAAGAAGCGTGGTAGGGCCTTTGAAGAGAGCCGCTCTTCCGAATAGGGTCAGTGGTAGTGTCACCCAGTGATTGACGTCTTGTGTGAATCGTTTCATGATTGGGTGTAGATTATGAGCCGCATAGTCCTTCAGTCTGTGCGAGATTAGGATGCCCAGAGCGCCTCCAAGCAGACTTAGTTGAAAGCTTTCTCAAAGTAAAGACTGCAGTTCAGGATGGTCAACAGGATCCAGATCTCCAATGAGTTCTTGGCCTTCCATTAGCTCTTCTTCAGAGTCTAATCCTACCACACAGGGTTGTACCTCCCTCTCAGCCTCAGCTGGAGGTGGAGTTACGGGTGTAACTTTGGACAACCGCGGGGAAGTCCTTGTTGGCTGAACTGAAATGCTGGCTGCTGGTTTCGGTATAGAAGTCTTAGGTTTCCCTTTTGCTTCTGATTTCTTGGAGACAGCAGCTGACAATTCCAGTGGAGCAGGAGTGATTTCTTTCTTCATCATCTCCTGGAGATTACCTCGCATGGTTCTCTCTCTTGCAGGTCTGGTTAGCTCCTGTAACCGTTTTCTAGGAGGCCTGGGGGTATGCGATACAACTCCGAGAGTTTTCAAATCGTTGCCCAACAGAACGCGTCCTGGTATCTCACTCTGTATGCTGACAGGTATCTTCACTGTCATGTCGTTACAATGGATGAGAACTGGTAATTGGGGAAGCATCTGCACAGGCCCTCCAGCTAACTTGGTGAGGCGTTTGGGTGCCTTAGCAACATCCTCAGCCTGAAAAAACGATTTATCCACCACAGTTATGCTGGCCCCAGTGTCCCTAATGGCAGGAGTCTCCTGACCATTCACCTGGACACTGTCCTTATAATACTCTTTAGTATTATCAGGGATAGAATTATAGACGTCTAAATTCTGTTGTTCCCACAACCCCAGAGATACTAAAGAAACACTGGCGGAGACTCCAATGGGCTCATCGGCCAGCAGTAGAAAGTTTCCACTTGCCATTTGGACTTCCTCCTGTGGAGCGAAGGCTAAGGAGACAAGTTGGACCCCTGAAGGTTTACCCTTACATCTGGGATCTCCTTTCACGTGGTCAGTCGAGCCACAAACAAAGCATTTACCGAATGCTTTCTGGAATGGTGGCTTGTTCTGGCCTCCTTCCGGTTTGGCACCAGAAGGTACACTATTCTGCTGCGTTTTTCCTTGTGGCTTACCCTGCTGGTTTTGTTTGGGGCCCTCTTTGGAATTTGAGTTATTCGAATTCTCTTTTGAGTCTTTTTTAGGCTGTTTTCCGTCATCCTTTTTCTGAGTTGCCCCAGAATCCTTATGAGTAGCCCTGTTGGCAACCCACAAGTCAGCAGCCTTAGCCAGCTTCCTGGAATCCAATTCCTTCGAATCAGCCAAGTGCTCTCTGAGCTCAGGAGAAAAGGCATCATAAATAGACTGCAACATAAAAAGATTCTTCATACCCTCATAAGTGTTCACTTTGTAACCCTTAATCCATCCCTCTAAGTTTTTCAACCCTTCACTCACCCAGGTAGCCCAAGGGGTACCATCATGCTTTTTGAGGGTTCTAAACCTCTTAAAATACTGGGAAGGGGTCTTCCCGAATCTAGCTATTAAAGCTAGTTTCAAACTTTCGTAATCCTTCTTATCCGCCTCCCCAAACTCCATTACCACATCAGTCGCAACAGGTGGGAGCCTAGAGAACAACCAGGGAAGTAAATCATTCCCGGTGAGGTCCTGGAGGCCATGATTGTACACAAACAGTTTTAACCAATCCAAAACATCCAATCTCGGTTCATACATACCCACTAATTCCTTCGGCATCCGGGGTCTTTTGGGACTGGAGCTTCTAGAGGAACCAGAGGAGAGAGAAGCATTTTCCACAGACAACTTTTTCATCTCTAACTCGTGATTAAGTTCTATTTCTCTGAGTCTTAACTCAGCTTGATTCTGCTCAGCCTGGGCATTCATCCGTCTGAACTCGAGCTCTTGGTTTCTTTCAGATTGAGCCAAGAACCGTTTGTATTCTAATTCGAGCTTCATTTTTTCAAGTTCAAAATAAGCAGGGTTACATGTGGGACCTGGCATGGGCCCCGTAGGTACAGTAGGTAAGGCAGACAGAGGCTCAGAGTGACTAACTTCATTAGGTTCACTTTCCTCTTCCGACTCATTATCAAGACTTTGATTCCGATCAATACCATTACTGTTTTCTACATTCGCTGGAGAAGTTGGTTCCTCTGAACCAGTACCCAGATTTTGGTTTTCCAGCAGTCTCGCTATCAGTTCTACTTTCTTGCCTTTAACAGAAAGATTCTCTTGTCTACAGAGGGCTCGTAAACTCTCAGTATTTTCACCTGACAAGGACTCTTGACTGTAAACTTCCATAGTAGACATGTTTTTGAAAGTTGCTTTTAGTGCTAAGCTTTGTGGTTAGTTATCCTAAAGTGTTAACAAGCACTCTAAACTGTATACTCGATACAAATCCCACCGCTGTACACCAGTGTTAGGCGGAAACCTGTGCAGTTCCCTCTGGGACCACTGCAAAAGGCTTAGGAATACAGGTGTTTGGCAGTAAACCCACTTGGTAGCAGTCTGTACCACACAGATTCACTTGGTAGCTGTGGCTGAGCAGTCAGACTTCCCTCAAGAAGAGTTAGGCAGTATGTGGAGTATACAAAATAGGGCAATTCACACAGTAGAACAAGAAAACACGGAACAAGGCTTCGGTGTGAAGATATATAGTTATTTATTTATAAAAACACATCTATGGAAAACACTGTGGCACTAATACGGTAAACACTTCAATCACAATTACTATAAGTAGATCAATCCCCCTAACAATAGTTCGACAAGTCTAGGTTCAATGGCACCACTTATTTGCAGACAGAGGTGAATGCTTTAACCTAGATGGCACTCTAGTATTCGTTAGGGCGGGAGAGAAAAGGCAGGGCATGAAATCAACTCGGAATCAACACTTTTACGAACAAATGCAAGGCAAGTAAGGCAGCGTCTACTGTAGATCGCAAAGTCCAGAGGCCAGGCCAGCTCGGAGAGAGGCTAGGCGAAATGTTCCAGAAAGTATCACAGTGGAAGTGCACTTCGAGTCTTTGGCGCAAATTGTAACAGAAAGGTTGGACCAGTTCAGAACAAAAAGTTAAGAAAGCTTGAAGGCGACCCAATGGAGAGGCGAGGATTAAGACACCTCACGCTAACCGACACAAGGGAAGCCAGGAGGACACGGTACCTTGTTTGTGGAGAGACAGCTCCGGCAGGGGCAGTTGTTCCTGGCAGTGAATGCAGGTCGGGGCTTTGCCAAGAGAAGAGATGATCTCGTCGTCCAAGGAAAGTTGAAGATCGTTGCACCACCAGGGAAGAGACCAGCCGCAGAGTGCTCTGTCACAAGGCACCACCTTTTGGTCGCGGTACAGGGGTTAGTGGCTATCCGGTTGCCGGGGTGCTCTGCACGGGCAATTCGAACACTACGTCCTGGAACGAAGAAAAAGCAAAAGGGGACTGGTTGTTCCCACCAGTCAGGGGAAGAGACTCTCTGGCGGGGAGATCTCCTCTGTCGTCGGGAAGTGGTGAGTTGGTTCCGCAGGGCTCCACCGGAGGTGTCGTCGTTGCAGGTCGGCTCAGCTTTACCCTCGTTGGATCCTTAGGTCCTGTGGCGACTTCTCGAGATCCAGTCCCAAAAGCTCTGCTTTTATGCAGAAAACCCCCATTCATTCAGCCTAGCTGTCAATCAAAACACGCTAAGTGGTGAGCGAGGTGGCTCACCACTTGGGCCAATCACACCAGAGTGCGACTTGAGTTGGCAAGGCAACTCAGTCCAGGGTGCCTAAACCCCCTCCCACACCACCTGTGGTACCCAGACAGAATGGCACCACTTTGGAGGACTTCTGTGTAGAAGCCCGCCAAAAGTGGAACAAAGGGCTCACCGTTTGGTCTAGGAGTCACAGAGACGAACACAGACGCCATTTTAAAAACCGAGTTCTGGCAGAAAATACCAACCGATAGATTTGTTTAAGACAAATAAACCGGTGGTAAGTTAGAGATTAACGAGAAAAAGTATTAACCTCCAACAGTGGGAAGAATCCCATAGGGTTATATTCGGGGTCGAATATAACAAGTAGTTTCCACTGCCACCAGCCAAAACTAGACGAGGGGGGATGGGACAGTGCCCCCTCGAATAACAGACCTAGGAGTAATCGAAGTACCCCTACTAGTATGTCCACAATAGGATGGTTTGTACTAGTTCTGTTAGTAAATTTAGGTCTAGTAAAGCCAATGGTGACTTTACATGCCGTGGGAGACAGTAGTCAGTCCCAGGGTATGGAGTCTATGGTGGGGATCCTCTAGGACGCCCCAGTGTTACGGCACGGAGGGTGCGGGGTAACACACATAGCAAAACATATGAGTCCCTATGGAGTAAAAGACCCCATAGCCCATAGAACACATTAACATTCAAAGGAATTACACACATTCATGTCCAAGAGTGGGAGAAAAAGAGTCTCACTCTTGGCAGGATGAAAAAAACAAACTCCAGAAATCCAGCAAAGCTGCTGGGGGACTCACTAGGTTAGGAAATTCAGCCTAAACAGAGAACTCCCTAACACCCCTCACTCTCTGTCAGAATGGGATAATCCTGTTCAGAGGCCCCTTCCGCTTCTATCAGGAGCCCTCAACTCAGCGCTGTGTCCAGGACATCATGGATGGCTAATTATCCGTCAGAGCTCCAGTTGCGCTTCCCAGATGGGATTCCATATCAGGTGACTGATAGGAGAACTGTGACATTCCGTGAGACCCAGCGGTGGGACGCATTTCCTGGCCAGGGACAGGTGGTGGGAGGTCCTCTGTCTGGAGGTGATAGCACATTGGAAACGAGTGAGGCGCCAGGGCCCAAGCTCTCTCTGGACCAGTTCCTGAACAAGCTTCCTAGAGCAGTAGTGAAGGGAGGACAGGTCTTGGATATCAGGGGGCCAATTCAAGAGCATCTACAGGGATCTGGCAGAGCAAAAGTCTCTGCTATTATACTTGTGGAAACTCCAGCTCTTACTGCACTACAAGAGAGGTTAAAGGTGGAGCCACAGAACCGGCCTCCCTCTGCTCAAAACTTGACAACATTACGTGTGAAATCAGAGCAAGGTGACCAGACGTACATCATGAAGATGCTTTTCACCAAAAGCACTGAAGACCTTCGTACCCACCTTGCTGCCCACAGAGGACCAGAGACAAGCTCTTATGATATCATCAGCACGTTTCCACAGCAGGTGTACCACGACGGCACCAAAACTCTGAAGAAGTGCGGGCTGATTCCCAATGCCACACTGCACTTCCAGGCTAAGAAATTCTGACGAGTTGCTGCACACACACACTCCATTGTGGATTTCTAAATAAACCAATGGATTCAGCAAAAAAAAAAGAATCAGCACCTCCCTGGATCCCATGGAGAAGCCTGCATGCACTGCGGTGCGGTAGTTGGATATTTTAAAAAAGATTGCATATCGTCCCAGCCAAGTGTGTTTCTGTTAGAAGTACTATATCTGGTGTGTGCTTATTTATGTATTGCAGCACTAGACGTCTCTTGATGCTGGACCCTAGCACATTTACATTCCATGTCAGGAATGACAATCGTTTGTTAGGCACTACATTTGGTTGTGTCATTGGGTACCTGAGATTTGTGGATCAGTATTATGTTTTGCCAGGGGGGTCCGCTTTGCAAGAAATATCACTTGCGCTGTTGCTGTTGTGTTCATGTATGGTGCAATCACAATAACTTTGTGTTGGAAGTAATAGACAACAAAATCACCCTCAACCCTCCCCTCCCTATACTGTGACCTAATTTGGAGCATCTGTCTCTTTAGTCTATTGTTGTGGTTTGCAGGACGCGCTTGTGTGTCAGATACTACTACCTGTATCATCGCTGCCTTGCTTCTGTTTGATGTGGTCGGAGCATCCCTTTGCGTAAGACAATAAACGTTAAACTCATACCAAACTCCACCCACTCTATACTCCGTCCCCAACTGAAGCATCTGTCCCATCATAACTCAAACAAGAAGATAGAGGAACTAATAACTCTCAACACTCATGCAATAAGTTCCCGTCAACTCTACGTCTCCGATCTGTGATTGGGACAGTGTATGTTGACAGGGTCTGTGATTGGGGGGGGCGTGCGATGCGACGTGTCACAGGCCACCAGCCGTCTTATTAGTTGGGTATTTCAGATATCGGTCGGTGCGTCCGTGAGACGAGCTTGCCATGATTATTCTTATTTGTTCATCCAGCGTATGTTCTTATTCATTGCCCATTGGCGGTATTGCCTCCACTTGTTGTTGTGGTGGTTCATCTGGTGGCCTATTTGGACGAGGTCTGTTCCTTCGGTTTTCCTGCCTTCTATATGGGCCCCATTCTCCTTCCAGATTACGTTCCGCCCAGTTCCATGCCTCCCTTGGATCCGTGAAGTGCACTGTGGTGTCTTTGTGGTAGATTTTCACCTGTGCCGGGAATAACAGGCCGTAATTCACATTCAACGTCTGAAGGCGTTTCTTGAGGGGGACAAACAATTGTCTCGCTTTTTGTACTTCTTTAGAGGAGTCATGGAAGAAGGCTATTTTGGAGCCGTTGTATGTTATAACACCTTTGGTTCTGGCCATTTGAAGCACTGCATCTCGATCCCTATAATTCAGGATTTTGGCAATCACTGTTCGTGGTTGTGCTCCAGGGATCGGTCTGCCAGTCGGTATCCTCAGAGCACGCTCAACAGAGAAGAATTTTTATAAGGATTTTGGAGCAAATAGATCAGCGAGCCACTGCTCCAGAAAAAGTTCCATGCTTGCCCCTTCCATTTTTTACAGCAGGCCGAGGATCTGGATATTGTTTCTTCTCGAACAATCTTCTCCCTCTTCCACCCGCTCCTCCAGAGCTTTAATGCGTTCCGTCACACTGTTCATTTGTTGACTCATACTTCGTAGCTCATCTTCTGCCACAGATATGTGAGTCTCAGCTTCTCCTGTGCGGGATGATAGTTTCTGGAGGTCGTGACGCAGCAGTACACCTCTGTACTAATGCTGTCCATTTTCACCTCCATAGAGGCTCGCAAACTGGAGATGGCATTTATCACATCCCTAAGAGATATGTTTTCTGCAGAGTCTTGTGGGTAACCAGATTTATTTTGTTCCACTGGGGGATTCGGGGCAGGTGCCGTGTATTGCTCCATTGTGCTCTGGATACCTGCTTTCTTGGCCTTCTCCTTGCCCATTTCAGAAGCTACCTTTATTTCACATTGTCGTCCTCTTATATGTGGCAGTTAGTAGAGTGGGTTTCAACTCACAGCTGATTCCACTTTATTCCATAGTGCCCACGACCCAGGCGGTAGGATCTTGGTTCATTCATGCCTTATGTCTGTGCCGTAGCGTGGTTGCCTATTTCCAGTGTTTCGGCCACTCCTGTCGCATATATGTTCTATTCGTGTGTGGACTGTTTGTTATTATGCTGTTTGTTGTTAAGCTGTCTTTGCCACTCTAGTGTTGCTCCACAGGCATGCAGTGCAGTCCACACCCTCTTTATAGACACATTGGGTCACAGGTTGCAAATTTGTGGTTATGTATATTACAACAGCTCCAGTTATTCACAAGGTTTGGCCGATGTCTGCGCTTCTCATTGGCAGTGTCTCACGTGTTTGCCTTTATGACCCCCTCACTCCATTGTTTCCTCCCACTGGGAGCACCATATGAAGACCGAGGGATCTCACTGAGCACCAGGACCAGTCTTGTAAGCAGGGTGGTCTTGCATGCTGTTGTTGTCTATGGAATGGTTTGTAACAGTGAGACGAGTACTCTGCTCCCCAGGGCGTTTAATTCCCTTATATTTCTTGCTGGCATGCGCGTTCTGCCCCGCATGTTTATGCTCTGAGGGTTTCTCGTAGTAACTCAGTGGTTTGGTTAGATGCAAATGGGTAATAGGGGTATGGTTCTGGGTACAGCCTTGCCATCTGAATTATTTAATTTGCTGTTTGTTTTATGCTCAAAGTATTGGGGCAGCAGTTGTTTATGTTCCCTATGGTGCAGTCTGTGTGCTCCCAGGTGGCGTCAATATACGCTTTATGCCTGCAGTAGGTTTATGTCGGACACCCTTTCTTCTGAGCTTCCAGGTGGCCCCTCTCACGCAATCACCGAGCTAATAATTATTTGCTGGCTCGGGCTGTGACGGGCAGGGAGTCCTTCTCATGGAACACGTTTGCTCCTCTTTGAGCAACACGCGGGCCATGAGCTGCGCTCTTGGGAGGTGCGCAAACTGTGTCTTTCGGGACTTGGGGGGCTGGATTGGCAGGGTCAGGCCAGCTGTTGTTCACCCCGCTGCACGGGCCTCCCTCGGTATGGGTTGTGATGTCTGTCTCTCGCCTCCCTCTCTCCTTACCACCATTGGGAATCCTAGGCGTGCCGGGAAGACACACAGGCCACACACCCACACAGTGGGTGACCCAGGTGGTACAGCGGGTGCTCTATGTAGCACGGAGCGCCCGCAACCATCCCTCAAGTCACCTTCTCAGGCTCGGAGTCCCCGGCGGCACATCGCAGGCTTCATCAGGGTGGGCTTTTCTTGTTGTCATCTCTCCCCCCGCTCGATGTATGATGGCGGAGGGAGCTGGAGGGTGTTTCTTAATAATTCCTTTGGGAAGTTTATGCCTTTCTGTCTGATTGTGGCGTTAGTTTGTGGTGCTCGCTCTGTTGCTTCCCTCGCGCTCGGCAGCCATCTTGTCCCGGTCACAATGCCGGCTGCCTCGTTTGCCGTAGCAAATTTCTCTAGATTCGCTCACCGATTCACATTCCAGCTTCAGCGATTCAGTGCGTTAGGTTTCCGCCACACTTAGGTGTCTTTTGCGTGGCTGTAGACACCGATTTCCTCAGGATTTCACAGGATACGGCTGGCGGCTCCGGGAGCATGAGGAGATCACGTCCTCATGCACTGCCCGCTGGCCACGCCCCCGACAATGCCATTTCTAACCTGGGTTTTACACATAAAATCACATCTCTCACACACGCCAAAGGTAGAACTCTGGATTGCGTATCTGACCTTAATTGTTCAGTTGCTATTACCCAAAATGAACCAGTAGCCTGGTCAGACCATCATCTCATACTATTCTCCATCCCTGGACCCTCCCCACCTAAAGTAGCACTAGCTTCCCCCCTCACTCTCCAGAAATTACCGCAACATCAGCATTGATAACCTCCAACCTCTCATTGGTGATATCCTCAAGGAGTCCAAATTTCGCAAGCTTGACCCCTCTAACCTGGTAGACCTCTTCAACAATACTCTTAAGTTGGCATTAGACTCCACTGCCCTGTTAAAACTCAAGAAAGCCAAACCTCTAGCACACCTTAATAAACGGTTCACCCCAGAATTAAAACACCTCAGAACCACCAAAAGATCTGCGGAATCAACATGGTGTAAAGCTCCGACTGCCATCAACAAAACAACTTACACCACAGCCACCACTATTTACAAAGCAGCCATCCTCTCTGCAAAAAAAGAAACGTACAATTTTAGAATTCACAATGCCAAATCCAGTACTAAAGAACTCTTCAGTATCTTAAAAGAGCTTGAAGCCCCTGCACCACCCTCACAAGACTGCATCAAATACGCAGAATGGTGCACTAAAATCCAGAAAGCCCTTGCAGACAAAATCACCAACTCCAAAACAAGATCAAAGTAAAAAAAAGCAAGCCTCTCCACCTGCCTGCACACACCACTTGACCCACCACCAAAACCCCAAACCTGCGCCCCATTCTCATTCTCGCAAGTGACTCCTAAAGAAATCGAAGACATCATAAAGAGTCTAAAACCTTCCCATTGCCAAGGAGATATATGCCCAGCCACCATCATTAAAGAGGCAGCCAAAAACCTAGCCCCATTCATCACCTCATTAATAAACTCCTCATTCTCATCCAATCAGGCACCCAACAACCTCAAGGCAGCGTGGGTCATGCCACTACTAAAAAAACAACCTCGACCCCAATGTCCCCACCAATTACAGGCCCATCACCACCGTCCCGTTCTTACTAAAAATCCTGGTTCGGGTGGTCTAACATGGAACTGAAACAGCACTGTTGGATCTCAAGATCCAAATGGACAAGGCAATGGATAAAGGCAAGCTAGCAGTCCTCTTGCTATTAGATCTTTCCGCTGCTTTCGACCTTGTCGATCATCAAATTCTCACTAAGCACCACAAAACAGCGGCAGCATTCTCCACCAATACATCCGACTGTATTAAGTCCTTCCTCTCTAACCGGAATCTTCTCCCCTTCTGCCTCTGCCGATCCCACTCCTACAACGATCCTGTGTGTCGCCCACATTATACAATATTTTTACTAAGCTACTTTTTGAGCTCTTAGATAAATTGGGTGTGGTCCATACAAACTAGGCTGACGACACCAATTCCTCATCCCCCTCACTGGCTGTTATGACCATGATTCAAAGCTGCTAAATAACATTTACAGCGAAATCCAAGCTTGGATGGCTACCAACAGTCTTTGCCTCAATGACGACAAGACGGAGCTAATGATCGTTGGTACACAGGCACGCCTGAACAAACTCAACACCAGATACTCCTCTTTTGTCATTGATGGCAATATGATCAACGTCTCCAAAGAGATAAAAACATTAGGGGTCTATCTTGACTCAACTCTCTCTCTCAAATGACAGGTCAGTAGTGTTGCATCCCCCAGGGCCTACACTAAAAACTGATCTACAGTTGCAAACCATTCCTTTCCACAAGCAGTTGTCTTACGCTCGCCAGAGCACTGGCCCTATCTAAATTTGACCACTGCAACACACTATTCCTTGGTACGTCTGAATAGAATCTAAACAGACTCCAGGTACTCCAAAACAATTCACTAAGAGCTGCACTAAGAGAATGCCAACTGGTTGCCCATCCGTGATAGAATCACACTACGCACCTTGGCCATCACTTTCAAATGCCTTACGGATTTAGCCGCAAGATATCTGGCAGACAAAATCTGCCTGCACAAACCTACTAAGACTACCAGATCTGCTCTCTACCATAATCTAACCATAATCTAGTAACACCAAAGTTCAATCTCTTCCCGGTCCAAGCTGCCAAACGCTAGAATTTCATCCCCATCGTGCTTAAACAAGAACCATCCTTCCTCTCTTTCAAAGCCAGCATAAAAAACTGGCTTTCCAATCACCAATAAGATACAAATAACTAATTGTTACTCCGTGTACTGTACTCTTTTACTCAATGTATGCCACGGTTCCCTCTGATCTTTATGTAACCAGGGTCCATCTTATTTATTTTTGTCCTCATGCCTGTTTGTATCTGCCTTCCATTGCATGTGTGTAACCTCAAGTTTCCAAGCGCCCAGCTACGTCCGGGTTTGGTGCGCGATACAAATATTAAAAAAATGCAAATACAAAAATACACCATTCGAGCTATCTATGGAAAATATAAAAAAAAATGATCTATGGTTAACTCTCTCTCTACTCATAGGGTGGATGTTAGTTCTAATAGACTTCACTCCCATTTCTATGATAGAGAGATTAGAAATAGAAAAAGAGCTCTCCGTCGAAAATTGCTTATTTGGGCTAAATTTGATCTATGTCCTATGGAGCACAGCGGTAAAGGAAGGTATGCCAAACATAAGTCTGCTAAATGGCTAAAAAGGCATACGTTTTTATTGGAGGTCTCTTGCTACAATGCACTAGTGCAGATCTCCACTACTAACGTAACCATGCAGATGTTTTGCCGACAGAATTACTCGAAACTAATTGGCAGTTTTAGAATAGTGTGGGTGATATCCGCAGGCTCATTACTGATTGTAAATCTTCTAGGTTTCCGGGCCCGGACGGGATCTTTAGCTCACTTATTAAGCACGATCCTGATATTTGATTACACGTCCTTCGTCCTAGCGTGATAGTGTTATTTTACCGGTCCCAAAGAAAGGTGGTCATGATAACCTGTCCAATTATCGACTCCTTGGTATGTTGGATGCTCATGCAAAGCTTTTCGATTGAGTCTTACTTGAGGAAATGTAAAATTGGGCAGAATCTTGTAATATTCTACCATGCAACCAAATCGGGTTCCGAGAGGGCTACAGTACGACTACTTACTGTTTGGCTCTCATTACTACTATTCAACAGGCTTGAACGATCAGAAAAATCCTGGTATATGTGGCCTATGGAGACTTCAGTGCCACTTTTAACACTGGAAATTGTTTGCGCCTATGGAGCAAGCTCCAAAGCTGGGAAATCCCATTGGTACTTCTAAAGATGATTATTATTCTCCATGACCGAACTAGGGTAAAAGTAAGGTTGGATGAGCATGGGCAATCATCTTCTTGGATAACTACTCATGAAGGCTTTAAACAAGGCTGCATATTAGCTACCATGCTCTTAAACCTTTACCTTTCAGATGTAGGAAGTGTTCTTAAAGATGTTTCTGCCATTCCCCCCAAACTTGGTTTTACTATATTACAATGGCTAGGTTAGGCAGGTGACCTTGTCACCCTTGATCTCACGCCTGGTGGTCCGCAAACCTCATTGAATACTTTGAAGAGGTATACTGACCTTAATTACTTGGTAGTTAATACTATAAAACTTAAATTATGGTATTTAATCCATCTGAGAAAAAAACACAACAGGTTGGATTGGAACTGGATGGGTTTCAAATTGAAGAGGTGCTAGGAATTCACAAACTTAGAACTCATGGAAGGCATAATTCCTTCCCTTTCCAAAAGGAATGCAGACCCAGACAAACAGCAATTTCAAACTGCGGTTTATTACAGTAAAGAACCAACAGGGATCAGCATGAGGAACAGGCTCCTACAACTTCTCAAAGATCTCTGGCTCACATGCCAGTTTTGTAGTGCTATGTCATCAGCATGACATCACAATCTTGGCCCATCTCCAGTAAACCTATCGTGCAAGTGGATTGGGTGCTGAGTGGTAGTTCCAGTATAGCCGTCCCTATAGCTGTTAGATTATTGGCTCTTCTATGTCAGATGGCTGGCCTGGTCTATCCCCAAAAAATGCTACTTCTACAATGTTGTATTGCAAGGGTCTGATAATTGGTCCGTGCCCATTGCTACCCACCCCTAGGGTCCTGAACTTTGATTGGTTAGAGCTGTCACCCCCAGGCCTAAGAACAACTATGTGTCTGCATTGTAACGTGTGTGAACCACTACAGACTATGAGAGTGCTTGTTCTAAGCATGCAACACAGGGCTCCGCTATAGCAGCCTTGTTGCAAGCCGTTGTCTGGCTGCATGAGACTGCGTCTCTTCCCAGCTACTAGTTTCGGTTCATCATCAGCTTGGCTGGTCACATGCCCATAGACCGTGTTTCTGAGCTCTGTAGCTCAGAATTAGTCAGAATGTGTGAGGTTTTATTCATATTTTCATCGCTGGTGTTACTGCAGTTCAGGGAAAAGAATGTCACTCGTATCGTGATGGCCTTAGCAGCAGGCCCTTGTCCCACACGGCTTGCTCTTCTGTTCACACTGAATTCAGATCAGCTTTCACTGAGACGGTTGCAGCCTACTTGTAACTTGCCTGAACTATGGCGTGGCCCAAAGCCTGCTGTGCTTCTATAGTATCCATGGGTTAGTTGTGTATGGTTCCATAGAGTTAATTGCACATTGCTGCAGTCAAGCTAATGACAAAATAATAAAGGCAAAGACAGAATGCATGTGTAAAGGTCCTCTTACTTATAGAACTGTACGCATGTACAGTAAGTGTATGTTATTAACTGTATGTAATATTCGGGTGAGTGATTATGTCCCGATGTGTGGATGGCGCGTGTGCTTCACCTCGAACGCTATGCCATGGTGTCTCTAACAAGTGTGAGTAGTTTCTCAGCGCTTTAGTCAAGGCTGTCAATTGAAGTGTCTTTAAGGGCATCCGGAGGCTCTAGGCAGTGTCTGTGCTTGCCCTGGGATGTAAGGTTGACAGAGTGGGTACCTCTCCTTGTATTTGTCAATCAGAGGAGCAGTGGGGGTTGGTCCCGAATCATACAAACGATCATGAATCCTTTGGTTCTTCTTCCTGTTTTTGTGTGCCTGGTGGGATGGGAGGCAGGGTTGGATTTCGACCTACCCTCTTCAGTCCCCCCTCTGGTGACTTGTCCACAACATCACGATAGAAATGCTCATCTTCCTTAAGTCACCATATCTCTGTCACTCCTCCGAGGTGTCCATAATAATTTACTTGATCATCAAAGGACCAGTACATGTAAGTGCATGCTCCTTCGGGGTTGCACCAAACCCACTTCCAATCATACTTCCTTGGGTCACAGGGATTGTACACTTTTGTCCCTGCCGGCAACAGGTCACTCATCATTATTTTCTCCCTTAGCCTGTCTCTTTCTTTTACCTTGTCATCCATTGCTCCTCATATGCTCACATCATCAGTATTTGCATTCCTATTGCTTCTTCTACTGTTTTCTTACATCTTCCAATGCAGATCTTGATCCCACACAGGCATGCTGATCCAAGTGCCAGTGCTCCAACAATCACCTTCAGTCCATCTGCCAACCATGATGACATCCATGACCATAGGTATGCGAACCAGCTCTTGTCCTTCCCTGTCCCATGTGCTTCGCCCTCCATGCATCTGCGCCAATTTTGCAACAGCGTCTGAGAGAGTTCCGTTATCTTCGGCGTTGGCAGGTAAGAATGTGCAACAGGAACTCCTGATTTTGCGCAAACTTCTCCTTCCATTGCTATGAGGAGATCCAGAACGGACCTGTTCTGGAGCTCCATCAATCTTATGGCCCTGAGCACTTCCTTTATGGCATTGAATTCATTTACTGTCGAGTTTATGGTTACCATCAACTCCCATGGTGTTATTTATAACCATTTGGCATTTGTATGCGTCTATACTTCAGGTATCAGAGACGTGAAGAACATTTGCATTCTGCTGAACAGTCTGTGTACTTCTGGTTTTTCGTCCAATGCAGCTTCTGACTTCCCTGAGCAATAATTCCCCCTTTCTTCACTCTTCTCAGTCCCTTTTGCTCTTCTGTCTTTTCTACTTGCACTGGTGGTATTTCTTCTAATGACCTCTTCTCTGTTTATTGTTTTTCCATTTTTGGGAAGTCAACAAGCTTCACGTCTTTCTTGGGTGCCACCAATGAAGGCATGTCTATGTGTATTAGGGATTACACTCCTCCCCAATTTAGTGGTCAGTTCTCATATGCTTTAGACCTGCATGCCCAATAGTGATCCATCAGTACGGCTGTTCCTGCTCCCATGGCCGGAATAGTTTTGATTATCTTGCATCCAACATTTTCACCAACCTCCTAATTGCTATTGTGTTGGTAACACAGAGCTGGTGTATTCAGGGGAATTATTGGCATTGCTCGAGCTTTGTTTTCTATCCACGTTACCAGCTTTGCACTCCTGTCTCATTTCTTCAGGCACTTGTCATTTTCTTCTTGCACTTTGTTCACTGGTGCCTTGACTAAGGTCAGTACCCTGCTTCCCACCAGTCCATCTTCCCAGCCGTCATTAGTATATACACTTCCATAGATCAGGATCTCCCTTTTCTGGTCCATCAGTTATGTACTGCAACCCTTAATCGAGCTTCCAGTAATTGTTCATCACCTCTAGTGTCTTGATATAATTCTCTTCATATCAGGAACGTTCTCTTTGACATCCATTTTACGGTGGCTGTCTTCCCTTGGAACCGGCCTTGCGTATGGAACATTGTGAGTTACATCAAGCACCGCGCCCTAGCTGCTGGTATTTCTGTTGCAATAAAAGTGTTTGAGGAAATCATGGAGTAGGGGATTAAGGAGCAGACATAACAGCTCTCCCCGGTGGTGTCACTACCAACTTTGGACATGTGCTTGTACCACATGTTGTTGGTTACTTTTGCTGTGTCTGTGAGATACCTGTAAACTCCCTTCATGTCTGCATCAACACTGCGCTTACCTCTTCTTACCTTATCCCCAGTGTTTCCTCTTCCAACTGACATGGCAGTTCCTCCTGCTCGGGTCGGGGAAATGTTAGCAGGGGACAGAAGTGTTGCTAGGTCTGGAAAAGATCTGGGGCTACTCTAATGTCAGGACTGTCTGGACTCAGGGCTAGCTAGCCTTTTGGTTGTAGCCCCTGTGATTCTATCCAGGGCTACAACCAAAAGACCCGGGGCTATAGCCCTCTAAGCCCCCCTCTAGCAACACCTCCGGTAGGGGGTACAGCAGTAGTATGCACTGCAAAAAAGAGCTGCCATACAATAATGCCCAACACTCCAGAGGGAATCAATAATCACACAAGAGTTAAAACAAAGTTTATTTTATCTGTCATGACCACTTACGCTGCTTAATCCATGCAGCTGATGAGGCGATAAAGATACCCGCCTGAAAATCGTAAGAAAAGCGTTATTGTTTTAGTATTTGTCAGTACCATTAAGCTCAGTGAACTAAGAAGTCACTTATTGCAAAAGCAAATACTTCCTCCCAGATACTTCTTATGCATGACTCTCTTAATGTGGGCAGTACCGGGTATGCACTGTGTTCTAGTTGTGGATATGCTTGGGCCAAATATTGTATGAACAACAGGAAATATACTCAGGGTATCCGGCTCTTAATCGTCTGGGTCTCCTTATACAGTGGACAAACTGGTTGGATAATGCTTCAGGGTGGTCTGTGGGAGGTAACATCAGGGGCATTCCCTACACAGTTCTAACATCCCTACACAGTTCTAACAACATACGCATCAACCTGCATGTGTGAGAGAAAAAGAGAACAATCACAGTGTTTCAGCTGACATGGTGCAGAAACATTACAGTTGCAAATTCACAACCTGAGTGTGCGAGAGAGGAGAAATAAGCAATGTGTTTCAGCTGTCGATTTCGACGAGTATGTCTGTTGCTACATTGGCTACTTGGTAACATCAGGCCATCGGGTGGCCAGGTGTCCCTAACTCAGGAGGCTTTATGCTCTCTTGTAGTCCGTCGAGATCTGTAAAATTGGCCCTGTCGGTTCTCGTTGCTGTGCTGCTAGGCCAGGCCACTGCTTTGTTGGGCTTGATGTCCTGTATGTGGTTCCAAACACTTTTGCCTTCCAGTCGGACAGCTTGATCAGTAACGGCCTCCACTAGGTGAGGTCTGGTAAATCTGGGCGCGTGCCAGCACCTAACAAAGTTTTCTAGGAGAACCAAGTCTCCTACTTGCACTTAATGTTTTGTTGCAGTCTCTTGTTCTGTATCCTCAGAATTCACTTGTTCTTTGTCTTAAGGCCTGCCCTGGGTCCTTTGTACCTGCCAAGAGATAAAAGAACTGCTAAAAACCAGTGAAGTGACATTTTCATAAATTTCTTGACCCAATATGTCTGCACTTTTCTCACAATCCTTCAATGCTCTAGATGGAGGAGCCAGTGGGAGGTGCATGCACCGTCCTTTCACCACCTCGTGGGGTGTTAAATGGTGGACGGACCCTGGCTTGTTGCGCAATTCAAAAACTGCCAGAGGCAAATAGTGAAGCCAGTTCTTCTTGGTGCTCTGCTGAATTTTGGCAATGCACTCCTTCAGGAGGCCATTAAGGTGTTCACATACTCCATTTGCCTGCAGGTGGTATGCACAGATGAATTTGTGTTTTATTCCGGGCAGGGTAGTGTTATGCTGAAATAGTTAATTGGCAAAGTGGGGTCTGTTGTCAGACCACAGGACCTCACACACGCCCATCTTGGGAAAACCTCCCAGACCAGGAACCTTGCTGCTCTGAGGGTGTCAGCATGGGAACAGGGCCCAGCCTCTATCCATCTGGAGAATGGGCTGTCAGGAATGGCACTCTGTCAAGAGTGGCACAGGGTACCCAAGTAGGGTTTGGGTGGCTGTTCTGAGCTAAGGTAGCAGATAAGCACACACAGCAAGAAGTTCAACAAGAAAGAAGAGTAGGAAACAGTAGCTGTGAGCCAAAAGGGGCAAAAGATACAAAGGTACAAACAAACTGGATTCCCTCTTGGGGTGTATGCTGAAATGGGAAAGAGTGTTCCACGAATCTTAGGAAACTCCAGCCTTCTGCACAGATTGCTATAACAGAGGCCCAGGCTGTAGGCTCATGGCTGGGAACAACAGCAGTGGGTGTCTGTAACACTGAAAATGCGACAAAGGAAGGGGCAGAGGTTGCCTGCCGGAAACCAACAGGAAAGCTCTGTACAAAGGGATTACATAAGACACATGAGAAGACAAGAACAGAAATATCCAGCGAAAAGGAAGTCAATGAGCAATCTAGCAGAAGGAAATGAAGGAAAGGCAGTTCGACTGAAATAGATAACCTAAGGTGGAGTACTGAGGACTCAAGGAAGAGAACAAGGAGCAGCAGTCAGGAAAACAGAAGGCTGCAAAGTAGGAAGCAGGTCTGCAGTCAAGAGTGGCACTAGGTGCAGGCAAACTGTATTGGACTGCAGAAGACTGTAGTAGGCTGAAAGGCAGGGCGTCCAGAAGAACAGGACAGAGAGAGATTAGTAGTAGGCGACAGACAGAGAGCCCAAAAGAATAGGGCCGCTAGGTAGGGAGCCCAGAGGAGAAGGGCTGTAGGCAGCGAAGAGGTGCAGGCTGCAAAGTAGGGAGGCCAGGGAACAAGGGCTTGGAGACAGCAGAAGGTTGCAAGCTGCACGGTAGGGAGCCCAGAGGACAAGGGCTGTAGGCAGCCGGAGTGAGGCAGGCTGCAGGGCAAGGAGCCCAGAGGACAAGGACGGTAGGCAGCCGGAATGAGGCAGGCTGCAGGGCAAGGAGTGAGCCCAGAGGTGCAGGGCCGCTGACTGTAGAGGGCTTCAGAGGACTGTTATAGGCTGCAAGGCAGGAAGCCCAGAGGACAAGGGCTGTAGATCAAAACAGGATAATGCAGTAACAGGAACAGCGTACAAAGTAGCGGGTCAAGGAAAACAGGAGCGGGGAGATCTCAAGATGCAAGACACTGTGCTCCTGCAGGCAGCTGCTTATATACAGCCCTGCCCTGTTCTGAGGCAGGCAATTGACAGCACCTGGGGCAGCACACCTGATGACAATCTGCCTCCTCCCTCTCTGGTCCTGAGCAGGTGGAAGCATCACTGGCCGCTAGGGCTTCTGGGGATTGTGGTCCCAATAACGATGAATGAGAATAGCCAGGAATTGAGGACTGTAGCCAGGTGCATTATGGTAAATGTAGTTAATTGAATAAAATAAGAAAGAACCAAAGTTGAGCAAATGGAAATAAAAGACCAAGGCGTGAAAAGGAGTTGTTCAAGGAGTATTAGGAGGATAAATGAGTACCAAGTAGTCCATGATGGTTGCCAATGCGTGTGCCAGCGGCGCGGGCATGACATGGGCAGACAACCACTATCATGTAGCGGTATCCTTAACACACTTGGACCATGTCCACGTATTCTACATGGAGGTGCAGAAATGGGCCTTCGGGTATGGGTATGGCTCCTCTCACAACTCTCAGGGTATGTCCAGCCGTGAACTGCTGGCATGTCAGACAGGTACTAATGAAATTAGCTACATGTTCATTTAAATTCGGGCAAAACCATGTTTCTCCAATACGTGCGGCAATGACCTCTTTCCCTGTGTGTGTTGGATAATGTAACTGCCAGTGCTGTTTTCAGTAGGGCCAATGGCATGACCACTTTCCATGTATTATTCTGTCGCCACAAGGAGTTTGTAGGGGACATGGAACATCCTCTCTTCACCCAGAGCTCCCTTTCCTCTGATGGTGCAACTACCAGCAATTCCATAATCTGTACCCGTCTCTCATCACTATGTTCCTCACCCCTCCTGGGACCTTGGGCCTTTCGTCCAGTTCCCACAGCTCTCCAAAATATGCTGCGCATTTTGCCTCATGGTATGTTGCTTTGGTTCCCCTTGAAATGGCATCTTCCCTCTTGGTGTGTGCCTGACACTTCATAAGTGCTAGCTCCTGTGGGTATGTGATCACATCAATCAATTTGCCTAGCGGTACATGATTCACAGTACACTTGTTGCAAACTAGTATGTTTCGACTTCTGGTTGCGGTACATAATGCTGGTGAGATCTTGTGAGTCTGGGTGTAGTGGTACTGAAAATAATGAGTTTTTTTAGATCAATGACTGTGAAACAGGTGGCTTCAGCTGGAATGCCACACAAGGTTGTTGCTGGATTTGCTGCTACTGGATACTCTGCTTCTACAATGTGGTTAAGAGCCTGTTGGCCCTGCGCACGGGGTACACTGCCATGTTGCATGGAGATTCTGATGGTACCAAAATGCCTCTCTCAAGAAGGGCGTTGATTGTCTCGTAAATGCCCTCATCTGCCTTCTTGGTTAGGGGATACTGTTTTACTCTGGGTAATATTGCTCCTGGTTTTAATTTGATCTGTGTTCCTCCTATGCCCTTGATGCACCCTACATCAGAAGCACGCTATGTGCTGTACTGGGGTCTCATCTGCTCTCCAGAACCCCCTCCTGAGCCATCGCGCTAATACAGAATGTACTGTCGATGTGTCATAAGCACTGTCAGAATACATTGTCACATTTTTGCCTACACTGTGATCTAGGGCCGTTGTAAGCGCCACTAGCTCTGCTCCCTGTGCCGAATAGTGAGATGGTAACCGTGCACTCACAACTACCTCACGTGTCCAGTCCTCCTTCAATCATACTACAGCTGTCTCAGTCCTCCTGATCCCATCAGTCTGATCAATAGTTGATGACCCGTCAATATAAAGCATGCCTCCTCCCTCAAGAGCATCTATCTTCCTTCACCTTGCGTGTCTCACGTAATTGCTCTATGTTTTTTGTGCAGTCATGGACCCAGTCCCCTGGATGGTGGACATATGCCACCAATAATGCTGGGTTTACAGTCTTGCACCTTACAATCCTCAATCCTGGTTTGGATAGTATGACCTCATGCCCTGATGATCTCTGTGTAGTCAATGTGCTCTTTGGCTTGTGCAGTATTGCAAACATGGCGTGCACCACGTAAAGAGTGGTGGTGCACCCCATTAAGAGGGCGTAAATCCTAAATAAAATGCAATGACCCATATTGACCTTGCGCACAGGCCTCTCTCAAGGAGGGCGTTGATTGTCTCATACATGCATAAATATTGCTCCTGGTTTTAATTTGATCTTTGCTCCCCCTATGCTTTTGATGCACCCTACACCATACAGACTGGTGGTCCATAAGCTCTCTGGTATCTTAGCCATGTCCCCCTCGAAGAATGGGGGCAGTGCCTCCAGCGCCAGCACCATCCTCTGTGGTACCTCTCTGTAATGAATCTCTAGCCAGAATGTCACACTCATTTTGTAAACCATTTCCATCTCCATCCTCTCTTCCCCAAAGAGTTCCTCATCTGTCACTGTTGTGAGACTGCACCCTCCTGCAATGGCAATTATTGCGCGCCATGCTCTCCCTGTGTTATCTGTTGCATGCACTGTAATCCAATCCTCCCTAGCCATGACTTCTTGGATCTCAATAGACACAATGGTCTCCTCTGGCTCATCCAATGGTGTTTCTTGCCTGAATAGGTATTCACTAGGCACCCACCATACTTCTCTGCAATGCCTGGCATCCATACAATGGCAATATCTGTCCCATATTGGAACATTTCTGGGTCCATTGGCACCCCTCTCTGTACTGTTTTACCACAATATGTCTGGACAATCGGTCTTACATTCAACATGCGTATGCCTGGTGTTGAGCAAATTAAGCCTTTGTCTGTGAATGAAATGGTCGTGTTCAGCCTGCTCATGATGTCGTGTCCCAAGATGTTTACAGGTGTCTGTCCAGAGTACAGTACAGGCAATGATAAGTCATGATCTCCTATTGATAGAGAGATGTTAGCAGTCAAAGGAACCACTTCCCAAGCCCCAGAGAATCCTTGAGTGTTCATGTCATCGCATGACAACATAAATGTCCCTTCCCGCATGCATGACCTAAACGCCCCAGTGTCAACAAGAAAGGAAAAAGTGTTGTCACCCATCGCCACCCCTATGCGAGGTTCCTTCGCAGGATTGGGTGTGACCAACAGGATGGGACACTTCAAGTTTGTCTGTGGGCTGTCCTATTGAGGGTACAATGACAATCCATTTCCTGTGAAAGGGTTTTTCCCCACCATGGAAACCCCTCCTAGTCGTCTAACTGGCACCGTCGCCACTGTGCCCTTGGGCTCCGTTGTGTCACTGTCCTGTATTTTGCGCTAACTGCTACGCACTCCCTCTTGGTTGTGATGCTTGTAAGTAATGGGGTAATGGTGCTGTCATTTGTGGGGTCTGCTTCTGTACCTGTGGTGATACTGGTGCCTGCGTTTGGGCTTGTGGCATCTGCTGATAGATGCCCTGTATCTGTCCCTGTTGCTGTGTACCTTGAGCATAATAATAATCGTCCTGTCACCCTTGATATTTCTTCTGTCCCTGACCCCCCGAGTTCTGTTGAATCTTCCTGCTCTTGAAATATGTCCTAGCTGTCCACATGTGCAGCACTGAGTTGGTTCTCACCCATCCTGGAAAGCCCCTGGGAAGTCTCCTGGCCCCTATGTATCTGTTGATTGAGACTCCAGAACCCCCCTGTGATGCGTTTGTGGACCAAAGCCACACACCCTTTGAAGTCCTCCCCGGTGGAACCCATGTCGCCCCATGTACCCTCCTCCCATGGGTGGTGCGTATTGCTGTGGTTGTTGACCCTGCTGCTGTGGTGCTGGGGCTTGCTGGGTGGGGCTGGGTGGGGCTTCCCTTCCATGGCATACTTTGATAATTTCTTTTGCACTAACTTGGCCTCATCTGCCTTCCTCTCTTCTGCCTTTTGTTTAACCTTCTCCTGCTAGAATATACAGTGATGTATTATGGTGAGTTGTATCTCAGGCCATCCCTTTGCTTCCATCCCCACCAATTTCTTCAAACTCTTCTGTACAGGTTCTGGGAGATATGATAAAGGATTGCTATCGTTTTATCCCATGGCTCTCGAGTTTCAAGGCACCAAAGCTCTTGAATCTCCTGAATGTATCAAACAGGATCCTTGTCCTCACGCATTTTGTGTGACGTCCTGGCCCCAATATCTGTCGTGTCTGGGTATTGTGCCCTTAGTGCTTGTCATACTGCTGCTCTGCAATTTGCGAATGATGACCTGTCATGTGCTGTGATTTGTATTGTCACCCATCAGAACCCCGCCCTCTTCCATATTTCATCAGCTGCGTCACCCAATATTGATACCAACAGTCCTTTGACGTCACCCACTGCTAACCTGTGCCCTGCTACTAGTTTCTCCATTTCATACATCCATTTCCCAGCTCCCGCACTCAATGAGGGTAACCTGCACTGGCATTTTCCTTATCCGTATGTTACTAGGGCACATACTGGGGCCTTGTCCCTCCCCTCTCTAATAGGGGCATTTGCGAATACGCTGCCCTTTCTTATGGTGTTCTCTGATACTGCCTGATCTGAATAGGCCCCCTTTCATCCTCAATGTCTGTGCATATGTCCACAGGTTCTAATGTGGGCACTTGTTTGTTCTCGTCATGAGCTCTAGCCAGTCGCCCTCTAGAATGTTCCAGTGTTGTCTCTTCTGTCCTGCACCCTGGGAGGTCCCTGAGTCTATTGACAGTCTATTGGTGCACATTTCTGAATGCTAGTTCTGCATAAGTTACTGCTGTAAAAATAAAGGAAAGCCTGTGTTTATTGTGTACTAAGCAGTACACTCCCCGCACGAGCGTCTTGGTTAAGTGAGTGCTATAAATGTGCAATAAAATCCTGGCACCTCAACTGGATACACAGATTCATTTGCTCATACTCGGGTATGATGATATGATATGATGAGTCATTTATGACATTCCTGTACACAGGTGTTTCCAGTCTGCAGGATCCAAATTGTTATTTTGAGCTACAAAATGAGTAACAGCGACACTGACAGTTCTAAACATGCCTTCAATACTTCAATAGTTTCTAAAGATTTCATGATTTCATACTTAACTGGTTGGCCCCCAAGAATTGCTACTGAGTTGCATATACTTCTCTTGTTTAAATGCAGATCGACTTTAGGATTGGACATAGGCTAAACATTAATGTTCTTAAAAGAAACACTCGTTTTTAAAGATTTACCAACCATTTAGCTCTGGAGCACACGCCCCACCATTTCCAAACCAAGTTAAAGTTATTTCCACGAGGAGTGAGCTGTTGCCTATGGGATTATGGTCCTGGTTACTAGTAGAAGAGGGAATACTTCTGAGGACACAGTGTTATCAACACCAGATGTGAAATAAGTAGCAGTAGGCATCACCAGAGCATCAACGCCAGTTTTGTATCAGGCGGAGACACCTCAACCTTCTGTCTCTCATAACTGCTGCACTAACATGTCAAGCAAGACATAAAGTTATCAGAGTTTAAGTGGTTATGGTTTTGGTCCTGTTGTTAGGAAAACCTTCCAAGGTCCTCACAATCTGAGCACGCACATCAGTCATTCAATGTAAAATGAATGGCTGGCCCAATGAATTGTTTATTGTAACTAAGCCATTGCTTTGAAAAAATATGTGCCAAAAATGACAGGGATATCTTTTTTCCTGCCCCTGTTCAGGAAAAGTTAAGATAAAAGCGACTTCTGTTTGCCCATAATTTAAAGTTGAAATTCAATTAAATAGCTTACACTAATGTATTGCAGTACATACATAACCACGCTACTGAAATTAGACCAAAAAAAGGTAATTCATCAAAAATGCAACTTGCAGACTTGCAGACTTAAGCCTATATCCTTACGGGACTCCATTAGGCAGCAACCCTATGTATATAATTCGTTAAGGAAGTCTGCACATTTTAAATTGGGCACATGGGCCGCACTTTATACAGAGACAGCCTTACACTGAGAGACCCAGCACCCCTCTTCTAAAATTCTGAGGTGCTCCCATGCACAAACAGGTCCTTTACATATGAGACAGGAAAGATTAACCTAGAAACAAAGATGCTCCTCGAGGCTCGATGGCATGACACAGGTCACTGCCCTTTTATCCTAAGAACCAAGTCTTTAGCTGTCAGAATGAGTATGTGGTTCATATTTACAGACACTTTAATGTTAGTGTCAGTGTCGTGAAAAATGAAATGAGCTCTCAGACCAGAACGATTTGAGCATAAACACAATGTAATCACACACCTGTTTAGCATTTTATTGACATTTTGTTTTGACTTTATGTAAAACAGCCAAGAGCCTTCATTGGCTCTGTATGTCCCCTTCCGCTTTCCCAAGTATTTTGAAAGAGTACAATTGACGTAACACACTGTCCATCTTTGAATAGTAATCTATCAGAAAATAAGTTATACAGTTATTCCGGGTGTTGCTTACGTGCTTTTCTCAGTCAGATAATCGCAATGTTCTTTTTTTGACTGCTATATGTACAACAAACAACAAGCAACTAAACATTAATTAGTCACTGATAACAGATTACTATACAACAATGTAAAACGAATCAAAATTGCACTAGATAAAACGTTCCTGGTGGCAATAAAATTAAACAAACTTCACGCAGTGCAGTGGAAGGAAAGCCAGCTGCCACTGGCCATTTCATGGAGACCGTCCTCTACTTACGAGAAATGTATGTTACAAGCACAGATCTGTCAATCAGCACTCTACAGCCCCTCGTCTGCTTTCAAGCTCTACTCAGGAATTGAGATACAGAGAAGACAATCCATGGCTCGTCGACAGAGTGGAGCAACGACATTGCTGCACCGACCTTTCTAACCCCTTTTTTTTCAGAAGATGGGCTTAAGCCAGACCTTACACTATCAGTTATAGTAGGGGAAAAGACAAAGCAGATGCATGGCTGTTTCCAAAATGTCTGCCTCACAAGGGCAGCAGTGCTTAGGAGGTGGTGCACTCTGCCAAGTCCCCATTTTGTCCTGAAAGGGATGTTGCCCAAACCTGAAATTCAAGAACAATTGCCTCATTTTAGAAGATGTTATGTCACCCAGCTAGTGCTGTTGGTCTTGGAACGTTTTATGGTCCAAGAATCTAGACATCATCCAACCCATGCACTGGATACGATATCTACCAGTTCCTTCAGGTGACCTTCTCTATGTCACATCCTAGCCAACTGGATGGAGTAAGGGCTTAGGTATTAATACATATGGCACCGCTAGTGTGAAAGATCTGTCAGCGGTAAACCATTGCAAGTCTCATTTCAAATGGTGTGGAGCGAGAAATGGACGCATAAAGGCAAGGCAGAGGAGGGGCACGGAGCACTATCTTTCAGTCCTATGTAATCCGCTTCAGTTTTGCACCTGCCAAAGACCAAACAGTTTCCATAGGAATCCATTAATGACTGCCGCCTGCAAAGACTAATTTGTAGGCTGTATTTAATTCTTCACAAGACTGAGAGGACAACGAATGTTTAGTATTCACTTCTGCCTTGTGAATGTTCGGAATTGCATTCAGGGCACCTAACAACAGCTTGCGTGTTCTAGCTGTGGTGGTCTACTGCATTCAATTCTCATGAAAGGACCATGTAGTTGTCTTAAGCCACCTCCATTCTCCAGCCCCATGTCCAACTGCTATTTGCACACACAGGGCACACAGCACAGTGCTGCTCTTGTGCCTCGATGGCATGCTGACGATATTATGTGGGTTTCCGCCCAATCAGAAGCCAGTATTCAAGCAAACCAATGCTTCATGTTGAATCTAATATGCATATGTAATTTCACAGCACATTTCAAAGGCTGCTAATACTCTATGTTGAATCTATGTATCACACCTAAATGAATTGTTGGGGGTAGGAAATGTGTTGCTCCTAACTAACCCTACTAAAAACTCACCATTCTTCATACTCACCTTCAAACTCTGAGATAAACACAAGCATACCTCTAACACATCACAAACCGCACACACTTCACAACACCCAAGATGAAACCAAACCATACAGAATCATACCCCAACCCCACATGACGGCTACCAACTGAAAACGTACCAATGTTCAGTGACTGGTTTATCCAAACTGAAGCTGCCAACAGCACATCAAAGCTCTGACGTGAGTCAAACATGTTTAAAGATGGAACTGGTCAGATTGTACGCCACCCATCCCCTGATCACTTCAACTGTCACTGTAGAGAACTCACAATACAACCAAACAAGCTCAAGCTCCCAGGATGACCTTTAGGAAACCTTTGGAGGACAAACGAAAACCTGTTGTCATCAATCTTTCCAATAAGACTGAATGAAACAGTACATGCTGGATGGGCGCCAGGAACCGAGGTGAGAGGGAGCCCTGGAGAGCCGGAATCTCAGCTATAGTTGTGTTGGCGTTTCACAGTAAGTCAAGCTAGGTTAGCCATGGTCTATTGCTTTAATACAGAGAGTGGTTTAGTGACATGACTCTAAACAATATTTCATATGTGTATGATTTACACAGTCCTGAAAACAGCCTGGTTAGCAGGCCTCGTTTAGTTAGCCATTGGTCTGTGAGTTGGTGTTATATGGTAAATATCTTCAGTGTGGCTAAATCAATAGTGGAGGTGGAATATCTAATAGACAGCTTCATTACATACTCTTAAGAAATTGTGAGCACCAGAGGCCTTCTAATGAGCACTGCCAAAAGCAATAGGCTGTGGTTGTCATATGGGCAGGGTGGACTCGAGTGCTCCAAATAATACCATCAAATGTCTGGTGTAGTCATCAGAGAACACCACATGCACATGTATTGACATCATGTGTTAGGTGCAGCCTGAAATGCCCATTCAATTCCTTCACATGCCTGCTTAGTCACTATATGTAATGTGCCCTCAGGCGGTACGAATATGCCAACTACATCTTCGGATCACCCACAAATGCTGTCATCTTGCTGGTGAGACACCATATGTAAGGGACAGTTTTGCAGCTGTTGTTCTCATATTCCAAGTGCATCATCAAATACTCATCTCCTGCAGTAGAAGGAAGGTCCCAGAAAAAAATCTGTTCACTTCGCCGAGGCGTGGGAGTGGTCTTCACTCCCCAACATGAGCCTCAAAATAATTGTTAACTATTAACATTTGTGTTCATTATTTATATACACATAGAAATACACACAGCCAAAATGTAGAATAGATGTTATTCAGCACTTCGAAAATGAATTCTAGCCTATTGAAGTCAAAGCAATCCCCCTTGTCGAAGAAGACCTTTTTTCATTGGTTACAGGCCCTCTGCACTCGTGTTAGCTATAGAAAAAATACTATGTATAACATTCTCTCGCTTGAAGTATGCCTACAATAATTTTAGAAGTGCTGATTGATATTTATTTTCAATTTTCCTTGTGCACATAGAATGATAGTATATGAATATTTGTAAAAAGTCTAAATTGGTTGGTTTCTCTTATTGTATATCGAAAGAAAAATTGAATGGCCAAGAAAAAAAGACGAGTGGAGGAAAGCTCTATAATGCCCATGGGATTCTAGGTTCTAACCCCTTTTATGGTTACTCATATACAGTCTGCCCGGTTCCTTACCTGCAACACCATCATCCACTCTACCTAGTCTCCAGCTCCATGCATATTTTTAAGGTATGAATACATTATGTATTCATAGGTGACTAAATATTTTCGGATAGTAAGAACAGGCTCATGTAGCCTGTGAGTGATCATGCTTGCTGGCACACCCTCGAAACTCTTGTCTCCAGATCTTTTTTTGATATCAGTTATAAGTGGATCTTTTATTATTAATATTATGATTATTATTATTATTGTATTTGTTGAGTGCAGACTTAGCTTCGAGAAGCAACAGAGCTCTTTACAGAGCTGTTTATATACCTATACAACAGTACAGCTACTAACGGAACACTTTTCGGAGGAAGTGCTCAATAGTCATTAAAGGATTTCATTGATATTAAAAATTATAAACTGGTCAAATAGCTAAGCAGAATAGCACAACCAGTTCGGAGATATGTGTCACTGGAAGGCCAGAGGTTTAAGTCCTGGCAGGTCAACTCTGCCATTCATCCTTCCAGTGTGACTAAAATGAGCATCATTGAGTTGAGTAGTAGAAACACCTGTTGTTGCATCACTTTGAGAATGAGGTGGAGAAGAACTGAATAGGAAACAAGTTGTTATTATCACAGAGATCTCAACTCGGTGTGTCAATCACCTATTGCAGTCTCATCGATCTATGAGCCTGTGACCTGCAGGTTACACAGATCACTGCACCAGGTGTTCAACCAGCGGTAAATTTAAGGCAAAGTGCCCCGTGGGATTCCAGGTTCTAACCATTTTTATGGTTACACATATACAGTCTACCCGGTTCCTTACCTGCAACACCATCATCCACTCTACCTAGGCAGCACCTGACGCAGGGCCCTAGTTGGGAGGGTCATGGAGGCGGAGCTTAGGGTGGGCGGAGTTCATTCGGGTCACGAGTGCACAATGATAAACTTTAGGAACAAAAGCAATTTTTTATAAAGTTGTCTTTATTAAAGTTACCTAAGTTTCTGACTAGCTAGAAACAGCTGGGCCTCCTCAGCACTGCAGGCTTTGTTATCAATGGTAATATTGGAGGAGGAACGTTGAAGCTAATGTTCAAAATGACCATGTTTCATGGCTAAGGGGCGAAAGAAAATTATTTAAAGCTTTTCAAGAGCACACAATTTCCTAGAAAAATGGCTCTAAGAAGGCTAGTTGCATCCAATGATTGCAATTACAACTGTGGAAATCTTTCACAAAAGTTCAAAACATTGTGGAAATATGTCTTTAATAAGTACACATTTCACAGTACAATAAATTCAGTATTGTGCAAACAAAACATTTCCTTGATCGACATTCTTGTGCAATAAGGGAAGTAAAATACAATTGCCAGCTAAGCTTAATAAATTAATGCCCAACACATACATAACAAAAGAAAGTGCAAAGTTAGAAGTAAATAAATGATAATATCAAAAAACAGTGAACCCAGGATATGGCCAAAACTAGCCAGTATTTCCTACTACCTGGACACATTTATGTCAATGGGGGTCATTCCGAGGTTGGAGGTAAGGTAAAAACGATGCTGGTAAAGGATTACCGGGATCGCTTACCGCTACGGGCTATTCTGACCAACCAGGCCGCTATTTATGGTATCGTACTTTACGATGCAGTAAATAGCGGTCCAGGTGCGCGCACGCCACACAACATGCCGGCGTTTCCGGCATGCCGTAAACCGGAGCTGATCACAAGCCATGCGGACATGAAAATAATGGCCTACTGAAGCCCGAAAAGTACCTTACCGGCATGGAGTAAATACCGGCATCTACGAAAAGGTGTTAAGAACCCTGAGCAGTGTTTCCAAGAGCCACAGGTGCACACAATCAGCACAGGTGGAGGCAATGGAGTCTGGCACAGCACAAAAGGAGCACACCCACACACCACACCCCCTCCCACACCAAGATGATACCAATAGTAGTAGCATTACTGGAGCTGGAGGCCCTGCTTGCAAGGCAGCAAAAACAACAACAACAACAACAACAACCACAACCCTCACCACAGAGGATACACAGGAGGAGAAGGAGGGTGAGACAGGCCCAGCATGCCCCACCAGTGCAGCCACCGTTACCACGCCGGCAGCTTCTTATCCCTCGCATCAGAGCCACCCCCTTCAACCTAACACCAGAGCAGATCCACACCCTGTACTGGCTTGACCGTGACACCATCACCACCATAGTGGACCTGATACATGACGACATAGTGAGCCTCATAGAAATACGCACCGCCATCCCCCCTCTACTGAAGGTAGTGTCTGTGCTCCACTTCCTTGCCACAGGCACCTACCAGCACACAGTGGGGCACATGCATGGCATATCAGAACCCTTATTTTCACGGATACTGAACCAAGTGCTGGATGCCCTCCTCAAGCGCACAGGGACTACATATCCCTACCACGGACTCCCCAGGAGATATTCGATACAAAAGTTGCCTTCCATGCACTGGAAGACATGCCAAATTGTAAAGGTGCCCTCGACTGCACCCACGTGGAGTTGGTGGTCCCGCATGCCATGGCGGTGGCGTATCGCAACTGCAAGCAATACCACTCCATCAACGTGCAGATGGTATGTAATGCCAGCAGGATCATCACACATTGCTGTGCCCGATATCCAGGATCAACTCATGACTCTTTGGTCCTCCGGAACTCCACGCTATATGGAGCGACATGCTGGACGACGTGCCTGGCTGCTTGGTGAGTTGCCTGATTGAGCCATGGCAGTGCATCTGGGTTGTGAGGTGGGTGGCTGCATCCTCCACCTGGGTGGCAAGGGGGGTAGATGCATACTCCACCTGGGTGGGAAGGGGGGATATGCATACTCCACCTCGGTGGGAAGGGGGGGGAGATGCATACTCCACCTGGGTGGGAAGGGGGTAGATGCATACTCCGCCTGGGTGGAAATGTTGACGCCAGTGCATGATGTGCACCTCACCGAACACTGTGCCCCAAAGCAAGTGAAACAGCACATGACTACCAAATCCCACAGTGATGAAGTAAGGCCGACACCTAACACTACATGACTAACAGGTAACCAGGCCACATCCCACAACACATGCACCACTCATCGGCGGCCCTCACACACAGTAAGGGCATCCTGCACTATGCACTACATATGCACTATGTCGCTGCCTCCAGAATTTCACCACACAGGACAGTCATCCCTGGGAGTGCATTGAAGTAAGCCTAACAGGGATACCACAGTGTGTTACTGGTTCCGCACACCATGGTACTGATCAGTGCAGAATGACTACAGCCAACACTCCCTACTACCAAATCTCACAGAACTCAACACATCAATGATTTTACTCCAACACTGCTGCATGCATATACGATGCACGTGCAACAAGATGTGAGTGCACACCATAACCCATCTTGAAGATGCTACCCCCTCCATCATTCCATTGCACAGGACACATAGCGGGGCCAGAAATGGGGTCAATGCATCCAGGGACATGTGTGTATGGGCAGAAATCACCTGCTGCCATGTAAGACTAGTACAGTTGTCCGCCATGAATGTACGAACACTTACCTTTGTTCGCCTCTCATGCAGGTGATAGTGGCTATCCCTTGAAGCCGTGGCTCATGACCCCTGTCCGAACCCCACAGAACAGGCACGAGGAGTACCACAATCGTTCATATACCCGTACACGTGTGGTGATTGAGCAGACCTTTGGCCTTTGAAGGCACGATTTCGTTGCCTCAACTGGTCGGGTGGGGCACTCATCTTCAGCCATGAGAAGGTGTCCAAGATCACCATGGCATGTGTAATCCTGCACAATATGTGCATCCGTCGGAACGTGCCCCTGCCCCCTGACATGGAACTGCTACCACCTGATGATGATGAAGGGGAGGAGGAGGAAGAAGTGGCAGGTGTCATGATGCCTACCTCCAAGGAGCCAGGTCCGACCCAGCAACCCCAGAGGCAGGCATCATTTCCCCCAGGGAAGTGCCAGCGGGCCCAAGCTGGGGCCCTTTGGACACAGTCCTGGTGCCTTAGGCGCCAGGCTCATGTTGGACCCCTGTCCTGGCACCTTAGGCGCCAGGCTCATAAAGCTAGACATGTGTTCAAGTGTTTTAAGGTGCACTTACCTGATGCAGACCATGCTGCTACATCCAGGCCCTCTTGAGGCCTGAATGGAACTACTTTACCTGTGGACCTACTTTCCCCTGGGTGTGGTCGGGGAAGGATACATACCTGATCGGTGGAAGGATACATACCTGGAACTTCTTCCAAAGCTATTTAAACCACGCCCAATCAGCAACTCACGCTTCGCGTTGTTCTGCTCCTCGCAGCTGGACGCTCACCGTGTCAGCTCCTGCATCTTGACTTCAGCCACGCCTGTCAGCATCCTGAGTGGCCTGCAAAGGGAGATAAGAGAGAATTGGAGAGAAAGAAGACCTTACCTGCTAAAGCTGCATCACGGAGACTTCACACCGACGATCCTGAAAGGGAAGACATCATTTTAAAAGCATTTTGCTTCGATCGCTGCAGCGCTGCATTTCACTCACCTTTCCTGGGCACCTCCATCTTCAGCAGCGATCATCCGGATCCGCAGCCACTTCCCAGAGCCTAGAGAGAAAAAGACAAGAACACAAGGTGAGAGAAGGAAGGCAATAGGAAAAGCTCAGTTTCCTTCTAAGACTTACCTGTTGGGTCATTCCCATTTCATTTCGGGTCCTGCCGCTTCCTGGCATTCCGGACCCCGGCCCCTATGGCGAAAAAAGACAAAGACATTGAATGAGTGAATGCAAAGACATTACCCGAACGCTCATCCAGAACTTACCTGTCATTTACTGGAACTGCACGTTTCACTTCGGGTCGGCGCCATATCTCTGGCATTCCTAACCCCGGCCCCTAAGGGGAAAAAAGACATAAGCGATTAGCGCTTGCTGCAATAAGACAATGAACATTATTATAAGGCTTGAACTTTTGAACTTGCTACAGAACTCTTACAGCGCCTTACCTGAAAAGTCAAGCTTATTTGAACTCCCATCAATCCTCAATTCAGTGAAGTAACTGGGTTTCAACGCGCCCCTGCATCAGAAGCAGGATGGAGAACTCATCCTTCCAGACCCTAAGGTGAGACTTCACGGGGAATCGAGGAAGGGTATCGTGGAGGGCTGGAAGGGAGTGGGAGGCTTGAGCATTATTCCGTCAGTAGGTAATACTCCCATTTCACGCAGAGGGGAATATTCCTGCGAGCCAGTGAGTCCATCTTCAGAGTCCTGCGCTTCACCATAGAAGAAGCATCAGCACTCGAAGCCAGACCTGCGCCTCCGTGGGAATCAGGTGAGCGTGACAGAACGCGAAGCCTACCCATAATTTCCCACCCGGGCGCTATGGAGACTTCCGAGACAGATCAGCTGGCCCAGCTTTTGGGGGAATTACGGGCAGAAGTGCACTCAGCCCGCCAGGAGACTAACACTCTCAAAAGAGAACTGATCCTATCTAAGGAAAGAACAGATGACCTGGCCAAAAGGTTATTGCAGGCCCAGGCAGGGCACACTCCTTTACCTAATTCCGGAGATACTTCCACATCAATGGGTTTGAATAACCCGGTACAAATCAATCTACCTGGACACATGCCTTTGGCCCCGCCTGAACGTTTTGCGGGGGATCCCAAGAAATATGCCGTCTTTATGAACCAATGTCGTTTACACTTTCTATGCAGACCCGGGGCCTTCCCTAACGACCAGACCAAGGTAGCCTTTATACTATCTTACCTCAGTGGCAGTGATGCCGATTGGTCTATTCCATTGGTAAATCAGGATGATCCCATTCTCCAGAATTTTCAGGGTTTCCAGGCCAGCATGGAAAGATTGTTTGCTCGACACTCTCAAGGACAGGCCCTTGATAACGAACTGCTATCTTTACGACAAGGTAATCAGGATCTTCTGTCCTTCGTTGCCACCTTTAATAGACTGGTTGTGGAAACTGGATGGCCAGAAAACAAAAGGATCACATTGTTTCATCGAGGCCTGCGCGGAGAGCTTAAGGATGTTCTAGCTCAGATAGTAGATCCACCCCAGGTCTGCGCAGACTACATAGACTTGGTGGTTCAACTTGATCACAGACTTCAAAATAGAAAAGCAGATCGGTTCAAGTACGAAACCCGAGTACCGATCAAAACCCACGCTAACTCCAAGAGTACCGACGTATCCGAACCTATGCAAATCGGCGGTGTTAAAGGACCATTAACAAAGAAGGAACGAGAGAGAAGGCGGCAAATGCAACTTTGCCTGTATTGCAGGACTTCCGGTCACTTTCTTCGAAATTGTCCGGTTAAACCACCGAAGAAGATAACGATTTATTGACACCTGATTCGGGAAACGACCTAGCCCGACAAGCGTAGAGGTCCGCTTGCCGAGCTTGAAAACAAACTCTTTGACCTCGCATTTTGTCATGCCAATGGTGCTAGTGGACCCAAAACAGCCTCAGCTGTTGCATGCTATAAAAGCATACATCGACAGTGGAGCTATTGGAAATTACATAGACCGTGAATTGGCTTCCAGGATTAAGCTCCCTCTCGGCCCGAAAGTAACCCAAGATGTCATTACTACAGTAGATGGAACCGAAATTGCCACAGGGCCTGTAACGCATTCCACTGTTGAAATGACACTGGTGGGTCAGGATGGACATCGGGAAGCAATCGTGTTTGATGTGATCAAGGCCCCACAATTTCAAGTAATTCTTGGAATTCCTTGGTTAGAAACACATAATCCCAGAATCGACTGGCGAGCAAAGAAGATAAGTTTTCCTGATTGTGAACCAACTTGTTACCCAAGAAATCCAGTTATGGGTCTAGCCTCAGCAACTACCACCCCTGTACAGCTACCGTCTGAATACCAAGAATTCCAAGACGTTTTTCAGAAGGAACAGGCTAACACGTTACCTCCCCATCGGTCTTACGATTGCCAAATCGATCTAGTACCCAATGCTCAACTACCTTGTAGTAGGATTTATGCTCTTATAGAACCTGAGAACCTACATTTGCGTCAGTATTTAGATCAGTACCTAGCCAATGGTTTTATTCGCCCGTCCAAGCCTCCTGTCTCCTCAGCTCTGTTCTTCGTGCCGAAAAAAGAGGGCGACCTTAGAACATGTATAGACTATCGGGCCCTAAATCAAATAACGATTAAGAATCGTTATCCTCTGCCCCTGATCCCTGAGCTTATCGACCAGGTGAAAGACGCTTGTGTGTACACCAAGTTAGATCTCTGAGGAGCTTATCACCTGGTGCGTATAAAAGAAGGCGATGAGTGGAAGACTTTATTCCGCACCAAATTTGGGCTCTTCGAATATCAGGTGATGCCTTTCGGTTTGTGCAATGCACCTGCCGCCTTTCAGTACTTTATGAATGATGTTCTTCGGGAACTTATCGACGTCTGTGTCATTGTTTATATTGACGACATCCTGGTGTACTCCTCTTCAGAATCCGATCACAGAAAACATGTTAGGGCAGTTCTTGAGAAATTGCGCCAGCACAGACTATTTGCAAAGCTCGAAAAATGCGTTTTTCATACCACAGAAGTGGAGTTTCTCGGATTTATCCTGACACCTCAAGGAGTCCGAATGGACTCGCGAAAGGTGGACGCCATCCTCAAATGGCCATCTCCTAGCTCGGTGAAGGGAGTTCAGAGCATGCTCGGCTTCGCCAATTTCTATCTAAGATTCATCCCGGAATTTTCCCGAACAGTCCAACCCATCACAGCTCTCCTAAAGAAAAACAAACGCTTTGAATGGACTCTTGAGGCCGAACAAGCCTTTCAGGACCTGAAAACCAAATTCACCTCTGCACCTATATTGAAGCACCCGCACCCAGATCTCCCTTACATTGTGGAAACCGATGCATCCAGTTCGGCCATGGGAGCTGTCCTGTCGCAAAGAGACTCAGAAACTAACCAACTACACCCTGTGGCCTTTTGGTCCAGGAAATGTTCTCCTGAAATCAACTACGCAATTACCGACAAAGAGTTACTGGCTATTAAATCTGCTTTCAAGGCTTGGCGTCACTACCTTCTCGGGGCAAGACACACCATCACTGTAATTACGGACCACAGAAATTTACAGTATTTAAAGACGGCCAAGGCTCAATCTTCACGACAACTCCGATGGGCTCTATTCTTTGCGGAATTTGATTTTGTAATTACCTATCGCCCTGGCTGCAAGAATGGTAAAGCGGACGCCTTATCCCGGATTGGCATGGAAGAACCCAATTCGAGTTTAGAACCTGTGCCAATCATACCAGAACAAAGAATCTTAGGCCTAACTTCATTGCAAACTATTGAGGACATCCAAACGCAAGTAAAACAACTTCTAGACTCTTCAGCCTTACTGGAATGGAGTCAAAAGGGTCCTCATTACACCGTTAAGGATGACTTACCCTACTTCCAGGAGCGGTTGTTTCTGCCTAGTAAAGAATTGCAAGAACTTGTTATTGCCCATCATCATGAATCATTAATGGAAGGACACCCCGGTATCGCTAAAACGGAGGAAAAAATCAAACGCCACTTCTGGTGGCCTTCTTGGAGAAAAGACATAAAGAGGCCGATTCATGGAATAATTAGCGCGGCGCAAATGGCCAAAAACGTGCGAATCGCAGTGGAATAGCGAAAATCGCAGTGCAAGTGCGAAAATCGCACGAAAAGCAGCGCACATCGATTCATGGAAGGCCGTGTGCGAGAAAACTATCGGATGTGCGATAAAAAAGTGCGCGGCGCACGTTGGCGCACAGGCCATCTAACTGCGTGCGCCAGGTCACAGCGAAAATCGCACAGGCCACAGCGAAAATCGCACATAGCGCGGCGCACGCAACAAAAGTAGGCGGAACACGGGGCGTAACACTCGGAATGGGGAACAACTTGCCAAAATGTGGGCGTCACGGTGGAAGTACAGGGCACAAGTGCGCGGAACGCCCACACGCTCGCCTACAACACGTATTCATGGAATAGAATAGGGCAAAAAAGCGCACGCTCAAACCAGCGCACAGGCACAAACACGACCGCCACAAGAAAGCAGGCGGTAGCGTCTCTGCGCCTGTAAGAAATGTGCGCCAAAAGGTGCTCCAACAAATAGCACCTATATACTGCCATGATGAATGTCCTATACTGTGGCCCTCCAGGACAAATGACGTGCAAAGGGGTACCCACAAACACGGACACCCGCTGACAAAAAATACGTGTGCGTGTATACCGGGGTGCGCGGGAAGTCTCACACGCGATTTAGCGGTGTACGTGGATTTCAGGGGTGCGCGGGAATTGCCACACGCGATTTGGCCGGGTACCTGGATTTCAGGGGTGCGCGGAAAGTTCCACACGCGATTTGGCCGGGTACATGGATTTCAGGGGTGCGCGGGAAGTTCCACACGCGATTTGGCCGGGTACGTGGATTTCAGGGGTGCGCGGGAAGTTCCACACGCGATTTGTCAGGGTACGTGAATTCCAGGGGTTTGCGGGAAGTTCCACACGCGATTTGGCCGTGTACGTGGATTACAGGGGTGCGCGGGAAGTTCCACACGCGATTTGGCCGTGTACGTGGATTACAGGGGTGCGCGGGAAGTTCCACACGCGATTTGTCAGGGTACGTGGATTGCAGGGGTGCGCGGGAAGTTCCACACGCGATTGGCCCCGTGCAAGCAGGGTACGTGTATTTCAGGGGTGCGCGGGAATTTCCACACGCGATTTGGCCGGGTACGTGGATTTCAGGGGTGCGCGGAAAGTTCCACACGCGATTTGGCCGGGTACGTGGATTCCAGGGGTGCGCGGGAAGTTCCACACGCGATTTGGCCGGGTACGTGGATTTCAGGGGTGCGCGGGAAGTTCCACACGCGATTTGTCAGGGTACGTGAATTCCAGGGGTTTGCGGGAAGTTCCACATGCGATTTGGCCGTGTACGTGGATTACAGGGGTGCGCGGGAAGTTCCACACGCAATTTCAGCAGGGTACGTGTATTCCAGGGGTGCGCGGGAAGTTCCACATGCGATTTCAGCAGGGTATGTGTATTCCAGGGGTGCGCGGGAAGTTCCACACGCGATTTCAGCAGGGTATGTGTATTTCAGGGGTGCGCGGGAAGTTCCACACGCGATTTCAGCAGGGTATGTGTATTTCAGGGGTGCGCGGGAAGTTCCACACGCGAATTGGCCGTGTGGGTCCTCCCAGGTTTACGCTCCACAACCTCCACGGCCCCTGCAGGCAGCCCACACCACGGGGGACTACCCTGCACCCCTGCTCATGTCCCGCAGGAAGCCCATCCACCATGGGCATGCCCCCCAGCCAACCCACATGTCACCTTACACTACTGATCAACAATGCAGTGCAGGGGCACCCTCCACCAGGCCCCCACCCATGTCTCCCACCCACCCCACCCCCCAGCAGTGCAGGGGCACCCTCCACCAGGCCCCCACTCATGTCTCCCACCACCCCCACCCCCCAGCCAGCAGGGGCAGCCTCCACCAGGCCACCACTCATGTCTCCCACCACCCCCACCCCCCAGCCACCAGGGGCAGCCTCCACCAGGCCACCACCCATGTCCCCTATCACCACCACCCCCAGCAGTGCAGGGGCACCCTCCACCAGGCCCCCACTCATGTCTCTCACCACCCCCACCCCCCAGCCACCAGGCCCCCACTCATGTCTCCCACCACCCCCACCCCCCAGCAGTGCAGGGGCAGCCTCCACCAGGCCCCCACTCATGTCTCCCACCCCCCAGCAGTGCAGGGGCACCCTCCACCAGGCCCCCACCCATGTCTCCCACCCCCCACCCCCCAGCAGTGCAGGGGCACCCTCCACCAGGCCCCCACTCATGTCTCCCACCACCCCCACCCCCCAGCCACCAGGGGCAGCCTCCACCAGGCCCCCACTCATGTCTCCCACCCCCCCACCCCCCAGCAGTGCAGGGGCACCCTCCACCAGGCCACCACTCATGTCTCCCACCACCCCCACCCCCCAGCCACCAGGGGCAGCCTCCACCAGGCCCCCACTCATGTCTCCCACCACCCCCACCCCCCAGCCACCAGGGGCAGCCTCCACCAGGCCACCACTCATGTCTCCCACCACCCCCACCCCCCAGCAGTGCAGGGGCAGCCTCCACCAGGCCCCCACTCATGACTCCCACCACCCCCACCCCCCAGCCAGCAGGGGCACCCTCCACCAGGCCCCCACTCATGCCTCCCACCACCCCCACCCCCCAGCAGTGCAGGGGCACCCTCCACCAGGCCCCCACTCATGTCTCCCACCACCCCCACCCCCCAGCTGTGCAGGGGCAGCCTCCACCAGGCCCCCACTCATGTCTCCCACCACCCCCACCCCCCAGCAGTGCAGGGGCACCCTCCACCAGGCCCCCACTCATGTCTCCCACCACCCCCACCCTCCAGCCACCAGGGGCAGCCTCCACCAGGCCCCCACTCATGTCTCCCACCACCCCCACCCCCCAGCAGTGCAGGGGCAGCCTCCACCAGGCCCCCACTCATGTCTCCCACCACCCCCACCCCCCAGCAGTGCAGGGGCACCCTCCACCAGGCCCCCACCCATGTCCCCTACCACCACCCCCCCAGCAGTGCAGGGGCACCCTCCACCAGGCCCCCACTCATGTCTCCCACCACCCCCACCCCCCAACAGTGCAGGGGCACCCTCCACCAGGCCCCCACTCATGTCTCCCACCATCCCCACCCCCCAGCAGTGCAAGGGCAGCCTCCACCAGGCCCCCACTCATGTCTCCCACCACCCCCACCCCCCAGCAGTGCAGGGGCAGCCTCCACCAGGCCACCACCCATGTCCCCTATCACCACCACCCCCCAGCAGTGCAGGGGCACCCTCCACCAGGCCCCCACTCATGTCTCCCACCACCCCCACCCTCCAGCCACCAGGGGCAGCCTCCACCAGGCCCCCACTCATGTCTCCCACCACCCCCACCCCCCAGCAGTGCAGGGGCACCCTCCACCAGGCCACCACTCATGTCTCCCACCACCCCCACCCCCCAGCCACCAGTGGCACCCTCCACCAGGCCCCCACTCATGTCTCCCACCACCCCCACCCCCCAGCCACCAGGGGCAGCCTCCACCAGGCCACCAGTAATTTCTCCCACCACCCCCACCCCCCAGCAGTGCAGGGGCAGCCTCCACCAGGCCCCCACTCATGTCTCCCACCACCCCCACCCCCCAGCCAGCAGGGGCACCCTCCACCAGGCCCCCACTCATGTCTCCCACCACCCCCACCCCCCAGCCACCAGGGGCAGCCTCCACCAGGCCCCCACTCATGTCTCCCACCACCGCCACCCCCCAGCAGTGCAGGGGCACCCTCCACCAGGCCCCCACTCATGTCTCCCACCACCCCCACCCCCCAGCAGTGCAGGGGCAGCCTCCACCAGGCCCCCACTGATGTCTCCCACCACCCCCACCCCCCTGCCAGCAGGGGCACCCTCCACCAGGCCCCCACCCATGTCTCCCACCACCCCCACCCCCCAGCAACCAGGGGCAGCCTCCACCAGGCCCCCACTCATGTCTCCCACCACCCCCACCCCCCAGCCACCAGGGGCAGCCTCCACCAGGCCCCCACTCATGTCTCCCACCACCCCCACCCCCCAGCAGTGCAGGGGCAGCCTCCACCAGGCCCCCACTCATGTCTCCCACCACCCCCACCCCCCAGCCACCAGGGGCAGCCTCCACCAGGCCCCCACTCATGTCTCCCACCACCCCCACCCCCCAGCCACCAGGGGCAGCCTCCACCAGGCCCCCACTCATGTCTCCCACCACCCCCACCCCCCAGCCACCAGGGGCAGCCTCCACCAGGCCACCACTCATGTCTCCCACCACCCCCACCCCCCAGCAGTGCAGGGGCAGCCTCCACCAGGCCCCCACTCATGTCTCCCACCACCCCCACCCCCCAGCCAGCAGGGGCACCCTCCACCAGGCCCCCACTCATGTCTCCCACCACCCCCACCCCCCAGCCACCAGGGGCAGCCTCCACCAGGCCCCCACTCATGTCTCCCACCACCCCCACCCCCCAGCAGTGCAGGGGCACCCTCCACCAGGCCCCCACTCATGTCTCCCACCACCCCCACCCCCCAGCAGTGCAGGGGCACCCTCCACCAGGCCCCCACTCATGTCTCCCACCACCCCCACCCCCCAGCAGTGCAGGGGCAGCCTCCACTAGGCCCCCACTCATGTCTCCCACCACCCCCACCCCCAGCCAGCAGGGACACCCTCCACCAGGCCCCCACCCATGTCTCCCACCATCCCCACCCCCCAGCCACCTGGGGCAGCCTCCACCAGGCCCCCACTCATGTCTCCCACCACCCCCACCCCCCTGCCACCAGGGGCAGCCTCCACCAGGCCCCCACTCATGTCTCCCACCACCCCCACCCCCCAGCCACCAGGGGCAGCCTCCACCAGGCCCCCACTCATGTCTCCCACCACCCCCACCCCCCAGCCACCAGGGGCAGCCTCCACCCGGCCCCCACTCATGTCTCCCACCACCCCCACCCCCCAGCAGTGCAGGGGCAGCCTCCACCAGGCCCCCACTCATGTCTCCCACCACCCCCACCCCCCTGCCACCAGGGGCAGCCTCCACCAGGCCCCCACTCATGTCTCCCACCACCCCCACCCCCCAGCCACCAGGGGCAGCCTCCACCAGGCCCCCACTCATGTCTCCCACCACCCCCACCCCCCAGCCACCAAGGGCAGCCTCCACCAGGCCCCCACTCATGTCTCCCACCACCCCCACCCCCCAGCAGTGCAGGGGCAGCCTCCACCAGGCCCCCACTCATGTCTCCCACCACCCCCACCCCCCAGCCACCAGGGGCAGCCTCCACCAGGCCCCCACTCATGTCTCCCACCACCCCCACCCCCCAGCAGTGCAGGGGCACCCTCCACCAGGCCCCCACTCATGTCTCCCACCACCCCCACCCCCCAGCAGTGCAGGGGCACCCTCCACCAGGCCCCCACTCATGTCTGTCTCCCACCACCCCCACCCCCCAGCAGTGCAGGGGCAGCCTCCACCAAGTCCTCACAATCCCCAATCATGTGCGTCATGGTCAGCCTCCACAGCCAAAAAGCCCAACCAAGTAACCCATTCACCCACATGGAAAAGGAAATTACATGTTACACCCCCAATGTTCATAAAGCTAATGAACCCATGTCCGTCACACACAATGGTTGCAATTGAATGGGAAAACACCCAACATGACATGCATGAAAGCAATGAGATGATACGACACAGTGAAGTATGAAAACAAAATTCTATTTAAAAAATAAGAATGCAAATGAAATGAAAAAAACTACAATGGGAATGAAAAAAAGATAAGCTGCATGTCCGTGTAAAAAACACCAAATCCTAATCCAAAAAAATGTAGTCCAAAGTCAAATGAAAAATAAAATCAATCCAATGAAGAACTATGTACAAAACATCCAAGGGTCCATGAGCCCAACTGAACAAAGGAAACCTACAAAAAACCCTAACTAAAATGCAACTATATACAAAAAGTGGAGCAGTGTCCGTCGACTCCAAATCATAAGAACAAACAAAGGAAACCTAAAACTAAAGAACTATATACAAAGGCGGCGGGCAAGTCCAGCGGCTCACTCTGTGGTGTTCCGGGCCAGGGCATCATCGAACTCCTGTTCGATGTCCCGGAGGCAGTCCTGTTCCATGGCCCCGAGGGTCCGCAGGGACGACGCCGTGTCCTCCTCCAACCCCCTGCGGATTGCCTCGAGGCACTCGGCCCGCCTCAGGGCCCTCCGCATGGAGTTCTCCGCCCTGACCATTGTGAGCCGCGCCTCTTCCGCCCGCCGCCGCTCCGCACCTATGGCGTGGCCCAACCGCTGCCACACGGAAGACACTCTCTGTCCTGGGTCCTCCTGCCCTCCGGCCGATGCCTGCCCCTCCGATGTCGAAGCCCCGAGCCTTCATGGCTCCCACCATGTTGCTGCTGCTGCTCTGCCTCTGCCCGTGCACTGCCTCCTGCTGCCTGCATATCCTCCGCCGGCTGGGGTGCAGTTGTTGATGTGGCCACCCCTGCTGGACGTCCGACTCCCGACTGTGGCAGGGATGCCTCCTCCACCAGCCTGGCCGCACCGTCAGAGGCAGCTCCACAGGGCACCCAGGTGACTGATGGGTGGGAAGATGGCAAAGAGGACGACTGGCGCCTAGGGGGTCCAGTTGAGGAGGGGGTCGGAGCAAGCCCCATCAGACGGAGGAATCCGGCCTGGGTGACCTGTCCCAACAGGCTGACGTGGTCAACGAGCCATTCGAGATGACGTGCAGTCTCTCCATAAAAAGACTGCAGGTCACCTCGCATGGCCCGTTGACGCAACGCCACACCAGCCAGGACAGCCTCAACCCAGACCTGGATAGCCACGTCCGCAGGCAGAGGAAGGCCAGTTGACGTCAGCTCATCCCCTGCCTGAAAACGGGTCTGGACGTAGGCATCCCTGCTGGTGCAAGATGATGCAGGGACAGGATCGGGGACAGGATTGAACACAGGCACCTCCGCGGCAGCCTGTGCTGCCTCCTGTCCCTGGTCCTGCACTGCACCACTAGCAGCTGTGGGATCCCCACCTCCAGACCCCGTCTCTGGTGCTTGCACGGCCTCCTCCTCCACCAAACCCCCCACCAACCTGGATGACTCCGTGCCATCTTCCCCTGTTGGGCCCTGTGGGGTCCCAGCTGCCCCTTCTGCTGCCGAGGAGTCCAACTCCAACCTCCGCCTCTTGGACCTCCCCCCGGCAGCTGTGGCCTGGGACGCGGCACCGGACTCCTCACTCCCCGACGAGATGACAACACGGGAGGGGAGCCGGGTCTTGTGTCTCCGGCTGGCGGTGGGATCCCCGCCGCTGTGCTCCACAGCACCTTCTCCGCCCTCTTCATCAGTTGACGCTGCAGACAGGGAGAAACAAAACACAGGCATCAGGGCACTGTACAATGGACACATACACACATGACAGTTGCACATGAGTGGCATTGGCAAACCTCAGACATGTCATCACAATCCCCAACACACATATCATCACAACTCGCACGCATGAGCCATACCACAGCCATATCGCAACTGCCACCACCATCCCTACACATACAACTGCATGAGCAGCCAAAGGGGAGCCAGACATCACATGCATCACAGGAAGTGCACCACACATGTACACACACCACGACACTTGCATGCATGTGTACACCTCTGCCAAGTGTCGCAGTGTTCAGACGGGCATCCATGTCACATCTGCCAATCAGGCTTCCACATACCGCTGTCACATGCATCCATGTTGCATCACTGTTGCACCCTTGTCAAATACACACACATGCACATGTACACAGTGCTCATACATGCAGCCGAAAACAACATACATGCGTGACATCACGGACATGTCTACTTACATACACATTCATCCAAACATGTGTGCACACACAACTGCATTTGGCATGCAAGCCTACACACACAAGCACCATCCATGTCTCACACATTACAGCCCTCGCATGTGTCAGCCCCATGGCCCTGTAGACCCCCACCCATACTCGACCCCATACAAACAGATGTGCAACCTGCACACTACCGAATAATCACCACACGCACTGCTCACAATCAGGATGCATGTACACTCACCGCTCGACTCCAGACGGGTCTGCTTCTCTAGGACCTGGACGTGGAGCACTGGGGATATGCGTTCCAGGACCCTCATCTGTTCTTCCGACAAGTGGCCCCGGCGCCCCTTGGCATCCGCTGCCTTCAAGAGGCGCCGGGCCTTGTTCAGGGTCCTGGACCTGAAGTCCTCCCAGCGCTTCCTGACATGTTGTAAGTCCCGGACTGCCACCCCCTCCGCGTTGATGGCAGTCACGATGTCAGTCCAGATCCGAGTCCGTCCTTCCTTGTCGGCGCGGGAACTTCCAAAGAGGGCATCATACTGCCCCAGGACTTGCTCCACCAGGACACCAACTTCGGTGGCACTGAAGCTGGTGCCCCTCTGCCTCTCTGGCCGGGGGTTGTCAGTGGTCACAGATGGTGTTTGCCCCGACATGACAACCCCAGAGGCAGGAGTGGGTGGGCAACTGGGTCCTGGGGCTGGGCTGTGGAGCGATGGAATCCCAGTCGGGAGTCTTCAGTTCCAGCAGGGGTGGTCACAGCAACAGCACCCCTGGCTGATGTGCAGGCAGCAAATGGCAGTGCACGTGGGCAGCAGGCAGTCAGGCAGCAGCAGATGGCAGGTGGGAGCGTGCTCGGGGCTCTGGGGGGCAGTAGTTCGGCCTTCTGGGCAGGAGCGTGGTCTTCCGTGTGCTTACGCGTGGCCAGCTTGATACGGAGTGATTTGGCACGTGAAAATCCTGCACGTCAGCGTGAAAATCGAGGAAAGGCCCTTAGCGCGTAAGCGCGTCAGCACGCATACGCGATTCTATTGGACCAAAGGCACTCAGCGCGTAAACGCGTCGCCAGCGTATGCGCGTCTATGAAGTCACGTGCACGTTGAATTGGGCACACGTTTGAAAATGTTGAATGTGAAAAAAATGAAAGACACGTCCGAGTGTCAAAGCGTGTAATTGGTGGGAATGGCCCTACACGCAGAAGTGACAATGCGTGTAATTGGTGGAAATGGCCCTACACACAGAAGTGACAAAGCGTGTAATTGGTGGAAATGGCCCTAGCGCGTACACGCCGCGTAAGTGACGCTGGACGTGTGGCCTGTATAAAAGGTACGTGTAGAACACCATTTCCTTGTACGTGCTTTTCGTGGAGAGCGAGTGGGTGAATTCTGTACTTCTTGTCGTTTCACACGCGATTTACTTCACGGCGTTTCAAGTTCGTATTCCCTGTTTCCTCTGACAGCTTTTTCTCTTTTTTCTCTTTTACTGGTTTACCTGGGCCTGTTCCCTCAAACAGTGTTCCCTTCTACTGTTGTACTGTCTCCTCAGACAGCGTACAAATCTTCTTTTGGCGGGGGTGTTGCCAACCAAACGCGCTCCTTTTTCACGCTCTTTTACCTGGCAGACGGTGAGTCACGCACGTATCTAACATCTGTGCTTGCCCCGTGTGTAGCCTACCCCTTCAGAGGTCATTCTAGGCTGCGTGTGACACGCATACGTTCATTCTTGTGTTACTGGGTGCCACAGCGTAGTGCAGGTTTTTCTTTCTGCACACGTGGTCTAGGAGGGATTGTGTGCACGTCATCTCCCTTTTTTGGGGCTCCTGTGCGTAGCGTGACCCGTCATCTTTCCCCAGGGGTAACATTCAGCCTTGCTAGAGCACTAGGGTACAATTACCATCTGGTACCCAACCCCTTTGACCCCCAATCCCCAGGACAATAGTTTACAGCCACTCCCATACGCACATTAACATCAGTGCCATGGCTGGGAGGCGAGGATTCCGTAAGGGTGGCAAAGGTGGAAGAGCCACAAGTGTTGGCCGTGGTGGATCCGGTAGGGGACGTGGTCGTTGCTTGCAGGGTGAGCCTGTCCCCCCATGTGTGGAGGACCAGTCAAGGGCACCCATAATCCCCCCCCCTCCCGTTGAGGCTGATGTGGCTGACACCATCCATGCTCAGCCCTTGTTGGACCAGCCCATTGTGGCACCAGACCTGGCTGACTCCATGGCTGACTTCCAGGTCAGCAGGCCTTTGACACGTGCGCTGGTGCACGTTGATGTCATCATGCCACGTGCATCTGGGGCAGCAAGGTCATCTGCTGCCCCAAGTAGGCAGGGCGGAGAGGCTGCAGGGGCAGCTGCGGCTCCATCCACCCCAGCTCTCACACACCCAGCCAGGACAGTGTCGGTCCTAGTCCATCCTGCTGACATTCCCCCTGACACCATTACACTTGAGCCAATACCTGCACCAACTCCCATGCTGAGTGTGCAATCCCACACTCCTGATACAGAGTCCACCAGGGCTCCTGCCCCTAGTGTCCAGAGCGGCGCAGGACACTCAGGATCACCACCACTTTCCAAGCGGAAGAGGAAGAGTGCTCGTCCGGCACAGGCTGATGCCCCAGACACGGCTACACAGTCCGGCCTGTCCAGGAAGCCCAGCTTCACGGATGACGAACTGAATGCACTTGTCGAGTATGTGTCCGCACATGATAACGAGATGGTCATTGTTGCAGGATCCAAGACCACACCTGCACAACGCCAGGCACACTGGCAGACCGTTGCGGACATCGTAAGTGCCCTTGGAATCGTGAGGCGCACAGCCAATGATTGCTATAAGCGCTGGAATGACCTAAAGCGCAGGGCAAAGAGTAAGCTGGCCTCAAGTCATGCCGCAACTCTAGTGACTGGAGGTGGGTCTCCAGTAGTAGACATGGAACTCACTCCACATGAGTCAGTCGCTGGGACCTACGTCACGGAGGAACAGATCCAAGGCGTGGGAGATCTGCCTGATTACGAGGCATTGTCCGGTGAGTGCACATGCATGTGTGTGTCATCCATGTGCATGGTGTGTGTGTGAGGGCTTCTGTTTGTGTGCCAGGTGAGAGTGTGTGCGCCTGAGTCATATGGGTCAGCCATGTGCTTCATGCAATACATCCTGCGCAGCTGCATTAGGCCATAGCAGTATCCCTTCTGCCAACATTAGACATCTAGCCCAACTGCACGCCAGTTGCCCTTGAAGTGTCACCTTGCGACAACATTGTTGCTTATTTTTCACTGTTCATTCAGGCAGATTGTTTGCATTCCACCACTTTTACTAGGCATTTCGCAGTCCTCTAGTCACATGTCTGACATGGCTATGGTAAAGTGGAGTGACTTTGTTACCTGGATATCATTTGTTCACACATGTCCCTGTGCAATTGGACCATTTTGGACTGGCAGCTCCAGGTGAAAAATCTGACCTGTTTGAATTAGAAAAGCTATTACATGCGGGAACTGGACTGAATGAATAGGTGCTGCCCTCCTCTCCATCTTCACTCAATAGCAATGGTACATGCCATCTGTGTGATGGCATGTGTGTTTCACCTGGCAATCACAGGCCAATGTGTGATGCCACTGCCAGGCAGCATGCAGAAAATGTGTTCATCTTCCATCTTGGTGTCATCAGTGTGTGCCATTTGCCTGCCCTTCATATGCAGTGAGGGTGCATGCATGGGAGGGTTTTAGTCATGTGGGACATGTGTCAATCAAGTACTGGTTCTCTTGCTTCTCAGCCCTCATTGTGTGCCATGGTGCTAATGCCTGTTTCCATTTCTTTGTTTTTATGTCTTTGCAGGGGAAGACGCACCTGATACTGCTGGGGTTGTGGAGATGGTGCAGACCCAGGAGGGGTCCGAGGGCCGACCAACCACCAGTGAGGGACGTGGTGTGGTGGTGGGTGAGAACCCACAAGTGCTGCAGGTCGTGCTCTCAAGGGGTGTCTCTGGCTGCACCTCCGCCGAGCTGTACTCAGGTGTTGATTCGGATGATGAGACCTACGTGCCGTCGCAGGTGAGTGTTCCAGGGAGGGATTCTGTTCTGTCCCACCCACCTGCACCAGGGTCAGAACCCTCAATGGGGATGTCAGTGTTGGCAGCTACGCCTTTGGTGGTTACGGATGCAGGGTCACACTCCGCGACATCTGATCCTGTTCCTGGGCCAGCAGATCAGAGGGGGAATGCAGTCCTGCAGCCTCAGGCAGTGCCGGCACAGCAAGGCGCAGTTCGCCTTGCCCCAGACAGGTGAGGTGCCCGCCGACGTGGTGGCCGTACGCCACCTGGCAATACCGCATGGGAGCAATCCATTTACGGTATGGCAACCCAACAGGCAGCATCATCCGAGATGATGGCTCAGGCCATGGATAGGGTGGCCACTTCCATTGTCCCCCCTGAAAGGCTGATGGAGCGACTACAGCAGGCAACCGACTCCATCTGCCAGTCACACAGGGAGGACGTGTTGGCGTCCAACAGGGACAGGCGGGCGGCACTGGCGACTCTGCAGGAGGCCATCTCCATAGAGTCCCAGGGCCACAGGGAAGCCCTGAGGCAGGAGCTCCTTCACCTCAGGACGACTCTTGTTGAGCTTGAGGCTTCAACACACCAAAGGACAGAACAGCAGCTGGAGCGTCTCACCCGTACGCTCTCAGCTGAGATGCAGGCAACGAGGGCGGAGGTCCGGGCATTCCGTGAGTTGTTGCATGGGGACCTCCGCACACTCATCCTCCAGAACCAGACCTACCACACCCGCATGCTTGCAGCCATGGAGGAGCAGACTATGGCCTTGCGTGGGCTGCCTCCCAAAGTGCAACCACCTCCGGATGCAGCTGCACAGGGTGATAATAGCGACAGCAGTGATACTCCCACAATAGGGTAGCCGTGTGGGCCATGAGCCCATGGAGGTGTTTTTTTTTCCCAGGATCCACACAGGTGGGTTTTGGTGTGCACCCTGTCCTCGGACCTCCTGGGTGGCCTCCCAAACCCCCCTGGGCCCATCAATGGCCATTTTTGATTTTTATTTTGATTTTGATTTTGATTTTGATTTTGATTTTGATTTTTATTTTTATTTTTATTTTTATTTTTAAATTCATTTTTCCCAATTTTTTTGGGACAATTTGTTGCCTTCCGTGGTTCCTGTGGGCATACGCTGCATTGTGGCTGGGCACATGCAGGCTTGTCATGTATTTGGTTCAGATGCTTGGGTTTGAGTCACACACACCCCTCCTGCTTCCCGTTTCCATGGGCTTGCAAAGGGTGTGCCCAAGTGACATTGACGTACATGGTGACATTGGACTCCCACTACATGTGTGGGTAGTCTAGTCAATACTGTGTATACATTCCTAGTGCATATTGCTGTTGTGTTGTACACTGCATGTTGCATTGATGTGTAACTCATCATCTGTGTCTACCTCCCAATTTGCAGGTCCCTTCCTCATGTCCACACAAGGCCCTCTAGTTTGGAGATGGGGTCCATGTTGGCAGCAGTGCACCTACTACTCTACATGGCGCCAACACTGCACAGTTGGTAGTGGTGGGAGTGCAGGCATTTCCAGGTGGTGAGACTACTAATTTATTACATTTGTGATGTCATGTTAATGGTAGTACCTGCTCAAGTTTGTTGTTGGTCCTGCATTACTGTGAGCATTTCAGGTGTTGCAAGTTTAAATTAGGGACACTGTACATTGTGACACTAGTGTCATGTTGTGGGGATTACTTTGTTTACCTGCAAATGGCATGACATGGCACGGTGTGTCGTGTGGGGTGCTGGGGATGGGTTGGCTGACATGGCACTGTCCTCTTGTTGCAATTTGCAAGTGGGTATTCATTTTAGCTGCTTGGATGTGTTTCTTCACAAAACTGCATTGGTGGTGTCTGTGTGGGTAGGGATGCACACATTGTAACGCTTCCAGATGAACAATCTCAGGCTGATATGGTTTTCACGGTTGATTCTCCAGACATTCAGGATCAGTGTCAGGTTGAGTCATCATTGATTGTCAGATGGAATGTGCCAGGGCAGTGTGCACTCCACAGGGGTGTGATTACTATGTGAAGTAATTAGCCACTAGCTGTGTACGGGCTGCCTCCCCCCGTGCCCTTTCCCCTCCCATGCGCAGCGGCTGTGCATGTGGTTGGGGATGTGGGGCCACCACCATGTCCACGGCCAGGCCCCGGCGTGTTGCAACGTTGTGCAGGACACATGCTGCCACTATGATCCTGCACACTACTGGGGGAGCGTACAACAGCTGCCCGCCAGAACGGTCAAGGGAGCGAAAGCGTGACTTTAGCACTCCGAATGTGCGCTCCACTATGCCCCGGGTTGTAATGTGGGCTGTGTTATATCTTACCTGGGGTGGCGTGGTGGGGTTCCGAATTGGCGTCATCATGTGGGGGCTGAGAGGGTAGGCACTGTCCCCTGTGGAGGTGGTGATTGGTATCATTGGTGTGTAAGAGGATTCAATCCTGCACTACAGCTAAGTCAACGCCTAGTCTAGAATACTGAATGAAAACCCTTATTGATATATCTTTATGTTCAGTTCATGCGTTCTGGATGACTACCCCTATATAACACCCCTCTCTTGGAATCCTCCTGACCCCACTGAGCCAAGAAGTAGTTCTGTTTTGCAAGTTTAAAAGGTTTATTTGATAATCTAAACAATATATATATATATATATATATCACGCTTTATAATAAATTAATAATTGAATATCACACTTAATCTGGTATGATAAAGATTAACAACGGAGAATCTGGCACTAGCACACTTCTTGATAATCACTAAGGAGTTGACATGAAATGGATAAGATAGCAACAATACTTTTATGGGTTCAAATGGATGCAATGTGGAATGAAATGCAGTACAGAAAATAACTTGATAGGATTTCAGCAAAAGACAATGTAATCACTTTCTTGGACAATTCACCCCCCCTTTTATGCAATGCAAGGAAGTGGAAGGAAGGCACACAATTCTCAGAAATGCAATTCAAATGTAATTCAGTTCACCCCAGCAACTTAGACTACGGAAGTTGAAAACACAGGCAAAATGCTTTTATATGTGCTGGCAATGGAGTGAAAAATATGCTAAAATGCTTTTAATTCCCTCTAGAAGTTCAGGGTGAGTGGTATCTAGTTACTATTAGTCCAGGCTACCACTAGCAATGATTCAGGGATGATTAGCAGGTTAAACGAATTTCTGGCAAATGGAAGGCAAGCAGCAGCAGATTTTTACACGTGAAGAAATTTGCAAATCGCGGCAAAATTCGCGAATGCGTGTTCGGCGATTGCGGTAAAACTATAAGGGGTAGGAATGTGGTTCTTGGTGCGTTTAAAAGCTAAGATACTAAGCTTTCAGATGAAAGTTACTGCAAGTCTCTAAGACAAACTGTCGCGGAGATATGAGCGATTTAGTGAAGGTCGTTTTTGGTTTTGCAAATTTTAAACGGCACACTTTTTCAGCTTTAAAAATGATGGCAGAATAACACAATTGCTAAGATGCAGTTCTACTTAGATTAAAAATGGATTGAATTATATGATTTTAACTAAGAGATGTGTTCTGAGTTTTGCTGAGTACTCACAAGAGATTTTGAACCGGAAAGCGACTTGGTCACGGACTTCAGTCTGGTCAGGTCTTCCCGAGTTCCGCTCACAGCGCCTGGCCTCTGGAACTACTCACAGCATCGGGGTCAGCACTCTGGATACAATGGCCTGGTCTCTGCTAGGCACCGGTTCTCTGGGTCGGGTCCTGCCTTCTCTTTGGATATTTCTGTCACCGGGTTCTTGCAAAAGTTCTTGGCAAAATTCAGACGGCGTCAGCCGGCTGTCTGAAGAGTTCAGTTGCAAAAAGATTTTCAGGCCTGTTGACAAATACTCTTGCTGGCAGTGGCCTTTTTGGTTAAGGTTCTGTAGTCTCTGTTTATCTTGGAGTCTAAGTGTTGGCTCCTTGAAGGTTGATGGAGGTAAGTATGGATTTTTCCGGCAGAGCGTCCCGCTGCAGATGGAAATGAATGTCTCTACCTAAGTTTCAGTGGTCCATTTATATGTTCTGCAAGTGGGTGTGTGTGTTGGTCATAACTAAACTTGCCCCTCTCACTTGTCATTGGTCCAGCTTTCATTTCTCCCCTGATTGGGGGAGCTAAGTTGTGTCAGAGTGATGTCAGCCATTTATGATCTCTTGAAAAAACTCCCCTGTCATCTGTGCACCCAAATCTATATATGATCAAAATACATATTTCACAGTTACACAGTGGTTTGAAATTACATACCCATGTCACATATCACATGAGGTATACTCTGTCCCAAATCTGCTGTTTGTAAGAGCTTGCATTAAAAAATGGCAACTTTTAGCACTTTTTAATGTGCTAAACAACATTGGATCTTCATTAAATTTTATACAACTGTTCCTCACATATCTACCCACATACCAATGCATTTTCGTTTGTCTAGCTGAAACAGGGAGTCTGTAATATTAATAAACAGCAGGGTTTTGTCCCAGAATATCCCACAATTTGGAGTTTGGGCTTGAATTAAAGGTACATTTTTTAAATTAAGTCTCTCAAAGTTATACATTTCTGTCATTTGATTACAAAGAGTTATCAGTGTTTTTGTAAAATATATATTTTACTTTCAATTCAGTCCTCAGAGTGTTGGAGTCCGCCTCCAAGACTTGGGTGGGTCAGTCACATGTCTTCTGGCAGGCAGGCCTTTGTTGACAGTAAAACAGTAAAAATCAACATATTCCTTTCAGAGGAGAGGGGCCATTGTGTGGTCTTTGGGAAGCTGACATCAGGAGGCCAGGGAGCCACTTTGCATTTAATTAACAGAACCCTGTGATTTCCTGGCTTCTTGTGTTGAGTTCTGAAGTGTCAAGAGTTCTCAGGACAGGCAACCCCTTTGAACTTTTGATGAAATGAGACCCCTTTCTTTGCACTAGACAGTTTTGCAAGACAGCTCTCCTGTCAGAATTTAGACCGCCAGCGCCACCCTCAGGATTTTGCGGTTACTGCATCCCTCCTTGGGATTTTTTTTAAATTGATTCATTTCAGCAAGTGATATTACATGGAGTATATTGTCCATGTTCAGGACATGGCATTGGTGTGTTTCTGAAGTAAAGTAATTCTGTGCCCATGATTTTGCCATATTTGACATTCAAGAAAAATGAATTCCCCACAATTCTAGGTGGCTTTTGGCAATCAGCATTGCCCCTCTGAACAATATAGGCAAAATGGGATTTTCCTGTGCATTTTCTGGGGAGCTCTGGCCATTATGATGTTTTCCATGTCAGTACTGCACAGTTTTGAAGTAGGGCTCGGATGCATGGGTAAATACATCCCACAAGCCCCCCTTCTTGCGGTGGCCATTCTATTTCACGAATGGGACTCGCAAGACCTGGGATGTTTCCTCATCTTCTTCCAATAGATGGCCAGTTCAGCATCTCTTCCTCCATCCGGTCGGATCGATCAGTTCTCCTCGCCGGTCCTGATGGGAAGATTGGGCGGTACCCCGGGCCCGTTGCGTCTCTGCTCCCGGTCTCCGGATCGTCCTCCTTGTCCCGTCTCCAGGTTTTCTTTCTCCTAGGACGACAAAGGACGAGCGGCAATACCTACTCATAGACGTTTTTCCACCACTGTTGAGATAGTGGGGCAGCATATGCATTTCATCATAACGAAACATTACATTCTTATTTTGATAAAAAAAAAAAACAGTATAACTAAGAGACAGTTTCATGCAAATCACAATATTTTAGAGACTAGATGTGGTATGTTTTATGGTTGGAACTGAATTAGTCTGAGACAGTACCCGCTAGGATTCCAGAGGATTCCTCCAGTTGTTGCAGAGTGTGCCTGGGATGGCAACATTTCAACTGGTTTATGTGGACCCACTTGTCTTCCCCCTTTTCCAAAGGACCTTTGGGGATGTGGATTTTATAGGCCACAGGGGAGATCTTGTCGATGATCTCAAAGGGTCCCCTCCATGTAGGCAAAAATTTGCGCTGCTTGGCCCGGTTCCTTTGGAAGTTGTATAGATAGACCCGGTCTCCCACCTGATATTCCTTCCTGGAAGTTTTCAGGTCATAATGGGTCTTCATGCTATCAGCTGATCTTTCTAGATTCCGCTGAGCATAAGCAAAAGCATGTTGAAGGTGTTTCCTCAAATTCTCCACATACTCATGAGTTGTGGAGGCATTTATCAGTGTCTGCTCTTGGGTCCTGTAGAGCAAATGCTGAGGAAGCACCATCTTGCGCCCAGTCATCAACTCAAATGGTGACATTTTGGTTGCAGATGAAGGGGTAGATCTGATGGCCATTAGGACCAGAGGTAATCGGATATCCCAACTTGGCCCAGAATCTGCCACAAACTTCTTTAATATGCTCACAATGGTTCGGTTATATCTCTCTACTGCCCCAGAAGAAGCTGGCCTGTAAGCAATATGCAACTTCCTTTTGACCCCCAGTATCTCCCACATCTTTGTCATTACTTCACTGGTGAAGTGGCTACCTCTGTCTGACTCAATCCTTTGAGGTAGACCAAAACGGGAAAAGATGTGGTTAATCATCAAGGCAGCTGCCGTTTCTGCCTTGCAGTTTGGGGCTGGGAGACATTCCACCCACTTGGTAAACAAGCATGTCACAGTCAACATGTACTTATTCCCCCTAGCCGAGCGAATCACGGGGCCTACGAAGTCGATTTGTAAATCTGACCATGGCAGGGTCATCCCCCTCTTTTGGAGAGGCGCACGGTGCGTGAGGGATGATGGCTGAAATTGTGCACACACAAGACACCCCTTCAAGTATTGGTCGAGGTCCTGCCCCATATGTGGCCAGTATGCAACCTCTCTTAAGATTTCCAATGTGGTGTGAAACCCCCTATGACCGGCGGTGGCCGCATCATGGGCGTGACCTAACATCAGGCTTCGGAATGAGGTAGGAACCACCCACTGATCGTGGCCAGCTTTGGATTTCCTTACCAACAAACCGTCTTGGATCCGGAACATTTTTGGACATTTCATCAACACTCTTAGGTCCTCTTTCCCAATGTAATCGGTATCCGTCAGGGGAAAGTTCTCAGGGTCCTCAAGGTGCTGGTAAAATTTACCAATTATTGGATCCCCCTTCTGAGCGGTAATCAAATCAGCATCAGGGGTCTCCTTACTCCATTGGGCAATTGAAAGGTCGTTGTGAGCATTTGTCTGGGACCTAGTGATAGCAGTGACCTGGATTTCCCCCAACAGGGACTCAATCTCAATTAGATCCCCTTGGATGGCCCCGGTTTTGGCCAGCTGATCAGCTAAGTCATTTCCAGTTTTGTCTGGTCCCTCTACTTTGGAATGACCCTTGATCTTCTTCCAATAGATGGTCATCTCATTCGAGGTGACCAGGTCATCAATGTTTTGAATCAACTTCCCATGTTTCAAGGGTTTGTTGTTAGCACATAACATGCCTCTGGTTTTCCAATTAACCAGGTGCTCCACGAACCCGTTCCGTACATAATCCGAATCTGTGATTATGACCAGTTCGTGGAGTTGATGCTGGACAGCAGTGAGGATGGCCTGATGCACAGCCATCAATTCTGCCACCTGACTACTTCGGGGACCAATTTTGTATCCAGCGGAGGGTTCTGGGGACTCATTCACCCATGCATCCCCTACGCCGGCCACCAGTTCTTTCTCCCCGTTGTTGTCAACATGGTACGAGCATCCATCCACATAGACAGTGGGCATTCCCTCACACTTGTCCTCTTCAAAGACTTTGTGGGGGGAATTAAGGTATGCCTCCATGTTGTCCTTGATTTTCAGACTTTCGTCCTCGAGACAGTTTTCTCTGGCACAATCATGCAAGTCAGCCAGACCTTGCGCGAGGGGACTCTTCTTGTTTTGGCCATATCTGACCTCCATAGGAAAGCCTTGCATTGACAGAATCCAGGAAGTAATTCGGGAATTACTCACATTTCCGGCCCGGATTCTGTCACTTTGGAGATATTGCAGAGGCTGGTGTGGAGTCTCCACTATGATGTGTTCTCCATGGATAAACGGGCGGTAATTCTTCAATGCCCACCCCGTTGCCAGGAGTGCCTTCTCACAATCGTTGAATTTTTCCTCCACAGAGGATAAAGTTTTGCTCGCATAGGAGATTACTTTATTGACCTTGTCATGCTTTTGGTATAATACTGCCGTCAAGCACGTATTAGAGAACCCCGTCTCCAGGAAGAACTCCTTGTTTCTGACAGGGTAAGCTAGGCAAGGCGCTCGTGAGAGGCTTCTTTTGAGTTGTTTTACTGCCTCGGATTGTTCTGGACCCCATTCCCACTTGACCCCCCCTTCAAGAGATGAATCAGGGGTCTGGTGATCTCTGCGTAGCCCTCAATGAACTTTCTGCTGTAATTAGTCAGTCCAAGGAGGCTCCTTAGTTCCCGCAGAGTTGTGGGGTCTTTCAGTTTCTGAAGTGCTTCCACTTTCTTTTCCTGGGGACAGAGACCCTGAGGAGTAATCTCATGCCCCAAGAAATTAACATGGGTTCTACACCACTGTGCTTTCTGAAAGGAAAGATTTGCTCCGGCGGCCCTCAACTGGGTCAGAACATAACGGCTCTCCGCTATGTGTTCCTCCACAGATGAACTTTTGATGAGGACATCATCTACATAAGCCAGGTTACCCCTCGCACCCAGGTCGGGCATGGCCTTATGTAGGAAAATGTTGAATTCATTGCCGGAGTTGAGGTATCCGAAGGGAGTCCGGGTCCAGGTGTACTGCTGGCCCCAAAGGTAAAAGCCAGTTTGTATTGGTCCTCCCTACTGACAGGCACGGTCCAGTACCCATTGGTCAGGTCTATCGCAGTGAATACCTGTGACCCCTGGATCTGGGCCAGCCCTTGGTCAATGTAGGGCAGAGGCCATCGGGAAGTATGGACCCGTTTGTTGAGCTCCCTGAGGTCAGTGCAGAGTCTCCACTGGCCGTTTGGCTTCAATATTCCCAGCACCGGATTATTGAAGGTGCTGTGGACTGGACGGATTATTCCCCTGGACTCAAGGTTCTTAATTATTTCAGTAAGTGACTCCATGGATGCGAGAGGCAAACGATATTGCTTCACAAACACTGGAGTCATGCCAGGGTCCGTAGGGATTGTTGTTGTGTGTATGTCGGTGCGACCGCCGTCATATGAGTCTACCGCAAAGAGATCTTGGAAATCCAAGAAAACTTGTTTCAACTTTCGCTTTTGTTCCAAAGTCACACAGGCATCAGCTAGGTTGACTCTCTCTTCCACCATCTGCCTGAAGCCTGGGAAGACTTCTGGTTTGGCTATTTCAGCGGCCTCCTCCAGCTGGGTGGAGAAGTCCCTGGTCAGAGTGCTGATTTGGACTGGAGGCTTCAGGTGGGAAAGGCAGCCCTCATGGACCTGGAAAATCACCTCATCCCTCCTGAAGTCACAAGTCACATCTTCCTTACCATAGGGGCAGGAAGTGTACACCAGGAAGTTCCCCCCATGCCGGGTAAAAATCCTGTCTGGTGTTGTATTGTCATCACTGTCACTGTCAAAGCAGTCCTTGGGGATTGGCCCTAACAGTTCATTTACTAAGTCGATGGAAAAATGTCGGTCATCAACCGCCATTACTATAATGGTGCCTGCGGCTAGAGTAATACTCTTTAAGTCGCTGTTATCCACCTCTATTAGAATGGTGTCATGTTCTATGTTGACTAATGGAGTTGGGTTTACCCCCAACCCTTGCTGTTGGAGAGAAGCATTTAGATGTATGTAAGCATCAGGGTTTTTCAACTCTTGTCCCATTTTAACTTTCACTTCCAGGGAGAATTGTCGGGTCCTTTCTGGGATGGTGACTTCCTCTTTGATCTGAATCTCAACTGCATAAGGTAGCAATTGAGCTGACCTAAATGCTTTTTCTGGATCATCAAAGCCCATGGGATTATCCGCTAATCGGGACCAAGCTTTGAAGTTTATTAGGTCCAAACTAATGGCAAAGCGATTGAGAATGTCACTGCCTAAGTAAAAGGCGGCAGGGACGTCTCGCACGACCCAACAATTGTGGACTATGCTCTTGTTGCCAATGGAGATTTTGAGCATACACCTGCTTGGCAGGAGATGTTTGGAATTAGGTGCTTCCAGGTCCATTTCCCATTTGTCTATCAGTTTGAATGTGGGAATGGCTGGATCTTTTGGGAGTTGGCGGAACATGGCTTCGCTGATGAAGCTCTTACCATTGTTCACGCACACTCGAGCGAGAACAGAGTCCTTCCCATTATTTAACTGAACAGGGATGAACAACTGCTCTCCAATTTGCTGAATATCAGCCAGGCTTTGAGCTGATTTCACATCTTTCTGGACTATAGGAGTGGGGGTTTCTGATTGTGGATTAGTATAGAATTTCAGAGTGTTTCCTTCCAGTGTGGAATACCACTTTAAACTGGGAGGAAGGTTGATTTTCAGAAATAGAGAGGACCCCCCATCATCAGTCTGTTGTCCTACTGCTATTACTGTCACGTCTGGAATTTGGTTGTTCTGGAAGTGAAATTCTACTTGGTCAGATTTTTGTTCAACCATGTGGCAGGTGCCGTTTAAACTAACATGGTTGACACTCTGTTTTAATTTTATTGGTCGGCTAGTCTGGGTCCAGAGGACCTTGTTTACGCAATCTATTAGGGGTGACAACCTTCTCAGGAGGTCATTCCCTAGTAAACAAGGGGTGCCCTCTGGGGTCACAACTATGACCGGGTGTTTCAACTTGTGTCGCCCAATTTTAATGTCCAAGTCTGCCGTCCCCTCGACGGGAATTTCCTTCCCGTCAAAGTTCTGGAGTTGTCCAGGAAGAGAGGTGAGAGGAATTTGGTAATTCCCTCCCCTTCCTGCATTCAGTTCGTCAAAGGCCCTTCTGGACAGAAGGGTAGCTTGAGATCCAGTGTCCACCAGTGCCAAAATTGTACCCTGCCCCTGTACTTGTACCGGGGCATAATATCTTCCCTCCTTCTCCTCAAGGGGGCACAGATAATGCACATTTTTGGACAACTGGTGGGCTAGCTTTCTGGTTTTGGACATCGCTAGCGAAGAGATTTGGGCAGAATTCTGTGGAGAGCCTTGGGAATCTGAAAGAAAGAGTTGGCAACTGGAGATCAGAGCCATTGTGGGTTCCCCTGGCTCCGGTTCCGGGCCGCCCCCCCCTTTTTGGAGGCAGTCACCAGGATGGGTTTGAACCAGGGGATTTTCTTGCTGTTGGTTCTGGGATGAGATGGTGGGCGGCGGTAGCTCAGTCTCCACATCTCCCCAGTCTGGATTTGCATCCCTAGGGACCCATTTTTCTTTGGGAGGAGTTCCCCCCTCTCTGAAGGAGAAGATCCTTTTCCCAGGATCCTCTGATGAGCCCTCTCCCTCAAATTGGAAGATCTGTACCTCCTCCTCAAACTGTGTCTGTTTGGGTCTTTTGTTTCTCCTACCACCCCTCTGCTCCTTAGGAGGCAGACTTTCAGGGGCAAGAGATTTTGTTTCCGGTTCCTGGGTTTCCAGGGGCTGTTTACAAGTGAGGAAGGAAGCTTCCTCCAAGGCTTTACACCCCCTTCCCTTTGTGCCTCCTCCCTGGGAACCGGTGAGTTATCGGGGTGCTGCCCCGTCATTGTTCTGGGGCACCAGGTCCAGAGTTGGGTGCGTTCTGCGCCGGCATGCCGATCTGAGGGTTCTGCTGAGCCCTCAGTATGTGACCCAGATCCCGCGCCATGTTTTGAACCTGGCGCTCTAACTGGGAAACCCGCTCATGCTGATACGGGGCCCTGTTTTCTCCCCTGGGCTGATCCCGGGAAGGGTAGCTGTCCCTCCTCTGGTAATACCCCGGGTTGGGAAGATTTGGGTACCCCTCCACCCTTGGCCTCCCCTCTCCCGGATTCAGTGGTCTGGGCTCAGGGAATTGGGGAAAGAAGGATGGATGGTTTTGGGGCTGAAAGTCGGGTGGATATCTGGGGAAAAAGTTCTGCCCAGGGTTTGGAGAATTTCTGCCCTCCTGTGGGAAGTTAAGAGGGAAGTTCCCTGGGTTAGGTGCTTGGCTGGATCCCCCCCCTTGGGCTGGAGGAGTCCACACATAACCCAGGATGGGTCGATTTCCCTTGTAACGGGGACTTACATAATCAGGAGAGCGAGGGACCCCATTTGTGGGGCTGCCTCCCTGGCTCCCTGTCTGTGACTGGCCCGAGGACCTTCTGGGCCTAGCATTATTAGGTGCAGGTAGGTTTTTAGGCCCCCCCATCTCCAACTCTAAAACGGGGGTGACCTTTACCTCTGCCACCTTGGCAGCAGCAGGGGTGCTGTTGGCTTTGGGGTTTTTCTGAGCATTATTTTTGCTATCTACCGGTTTCTGCACCTCATAGATCCGGGTAGCCTGTTCAAGGACCCAGTCTAAAGATCTTTTCTCGTGAAAATCCCTCACGAGCTGGGTCATTATGTATTTGGGCAAGGCATGAAAAAATGTATTTATGAATTCTCTACTGTCTGTGCGCACCCTTCTGGTGGTCTGCGCAAAAGCACGTTTCAGTTCTTGCACAAATTCTTGTGGGGCCTGATCCTCCCCACATTGCAAATTGTAGGCTGCCTTGCGAGCCTCTTGAGGATTTCTATGAATGGAAAAATGTTTCAAGATGGCCGCCTTATAGGTGGACCATCTTAAATGATTTTGGTCCTCCAGCCCCGCAAAGAAACTGGAGTATTCCGGGGAGAAGGTCCACTTTACATATTGAATACAGCTTTGGCTGTCCTTCAAATGGAAAGTCTCCATCATTTGCTCAAACAACTCTAAGTGCTCCCAAACAGAATACTTAGCGTTCTTATGGTAAGGCGTGATGACGCTCCTGATCGCCTTAATCTGCTTTAAGGGGTCCTTAAGCAAGGCCCTTTTTGCCTTATTGGCCTTTTTGGTTCGGGTAACCCTTGTCCATTCATCCTCTGACTCAGAGGCACTGCTCCCAGAGGTTCCTGTCTGCTCTTCCAGGTTTTCCCGGATTCTGCAAGCCTGGGAATGGCTGGCAGAATGTGGGGACCTGGTCTCCTGTGTCCTGCGCAGTTCAGAGGAGTCTTCAGATTCCTCCTTGCTGCCAGGATTTGATGGGTACCCCCTCCACTGACCTAACTGGGCAGAGGTTTTCAGGATGCCCTTAATGGGCCTACTCTCCTGGGGTTCCCCACTAAATTGCACTGCGCTTGGGTGCCCATACCCGGATGCCCGCCCCTCCATACCTGGGTGGTACTGGCCTATGAGCCCCATACTTTTGTCTGGATAGTAGTCTGCCATCCCGGTGGCCCGGTGCTCATGTGCGCCGGGGAACATGGGGGTGGCAGAGTCCAGGGACTGAGAGGTATGAGGGCCTCTGGTACTAGGGCTCCTGAGGTTATGCTCTGGAGTTTCCCTTTCCCAGCGAACCTCATCTCTATCCGCCCCTGCTCCCTGTTGCAATGCAAGAGCCTGCATTTGTGCCTTCAGTTCCTCAGTTAAGGCCTTACTGGACTCTATCAGTCTCTCCTGCATCGCTACCTGTTGTTGGAGCCTATCATTGTGTTGACAGAGGGCCTCATTTTCCCTCTGTGCTTCCTGGTTGGTCCTGGAGAACTGGGCCAGTCTTTGCTGCAGGAGGTTTACCTCCTGAGTCCCATCCCTACCGGCCTGCTCCTTTCTTGCCAGAGCATCTTCCACCCTTCTGGTGTGCTCTACCAAGTTCTGGTTTTCTTTTTGGAGGTCACCCAGCCCCTGGAGGGCCAGGTGATTTTCTTCAATTTCCTTTTTTAAGTGGCAGACTTCCTGGCCTAAAGTGTCTCTTTCCTGACTGAGAGCCTGCATCTGTGCTGCCAGGTCGTCCCTCTGCCTTTGAAGGGCACCAGCTTTCCGGCGCTCTTCATCAAACTCTGCCTGGGTATCCAGGTCTTTCAGAATCAGTTTATTGCTTTCTGCCTTTTCCCTATCTAGGTGGCCTTGCAGGGTGACTACCTGCTCAGTACATACCCTGTTGAAGTCCAGTTGTTGCTCCAGCTTTTTCTGGCTTTGCAGTAGGGAGTCCAAACCTTCTTGGTGTTCCTTCTGCAAGGCCAGAAATCTGGTATCCTGTTCTGACTTTTCCTTTTGCAGCACATCCATATCCTCCTTTATTTTAGTGATGTACTGTCTGGTCTCATTTTCTGACTCCTGGCTTCTGTGCAGCCTTTGCTCAGAAGAGTCCAGATCAGATTGGGCCTTCTCTAACGCCATCTGTTGCCTTTTTGCCAGATCATGGCCTTCAGCACATTTATTCTGTATGGCTCCCATATATAAATATAAATATGCCGCTATCCTAACAATCTTGTCGTGTTCATCTTTGGCCTTAGGAGCCATATATAGTTCACTCAGGGCCACATGTAATGGACCCTGATCTCTCCATAAGTCTGACCCTGTTTCAGTGGCCTGTCGCGTGATGGCCTGCAACCAGGCATCCTGGCCCTGCTCAGCCCATTCACCTCTCACAAATAGTTTATGTAAGAAGTGCTCTCTGGCTATTTTCATATCTACCAAGGTCGTCATTCTAGAGATTGGTCTCTGTCCTGACTTACAGAAGTTTGTATTTTATTTTTGCAAAACAGACCTTTTCCTAAGAGCGTTCCTATGAGGAGTGCTTTACAGCGTAACACAGCGTGGTGATCCGACCGGATATGTGTATCTGGTCAGCTGGCACGCTGTATTAATCTGCACAAATGGTAGATCTAACCCAAACGTCCGGCACGAGCCCCCAATTTGTAAGAGGATTCAATCCCGCACTACAGCTAAGTCAACGCCTAGTCTAGAATACTGAATGAAAACCCTTATTGATATATCTTTATGTCCAGTTCATGCATTCTGGATGACTACCCCTATATAACACCCCTCTCTTGGAATCCTCCTGACCCCACTGAGCCAAGAAGTAGTTCTGTTTTGCAAGTTTAAAAGGTTTATTTGATAATCTAAACAATATATATATATATATATCACGCTTTATAATAAATTAATAATTGAATATCACACTTAATCAGGTATGATAAAGATTAACAACGGAGAATCTGGCACTAGCACACTTCTTGATAATCACTAAGGAGTTGACATGAAATGGATAAGATAGCAACAATACTTTTATGGGTTCAAATGGATGCAATGTGGAATGAAATGCAGTACAGAAAATAACTTGATAGGATTTCAGCAAAAGACAATGTAATCACTTTCTTGGACAATTCACCCCCCCCTTTTATGCAATGCAAGGAAGTGGAAGGAAGGCACACAATTCTCAGAAATGCAATTCAAATGTAATTCAGTTCACCCCAGCAACTTAGACTACGGAAGTTGAAAACACAGGCAAAATGCTTTTATATGTGCTGGCAATGGAGTGAAAAATATGCTAAAATGCTTTTAATTCCCTCTAGAAGTTCAGGGTGAGTGGTATCTAGTTAATATTAGTCCAGGCTCACACTAGCAATGATTCAGGGATGATTAGCAGGTTAAACGAATTTCTGGCAAATGGAAGGCAAGCAGCAGCAGATTTTTACACGTGAAGAAATTTGCAAATCGCGGCAAAATTCGCGAATGCGTGTTCGGCGATTGCGGTAAAACTATAAGGGTTAGGAATGTGGTTCTTGGTGCGATTAAAAGCTAAGATTCTAAGCTTTCAGATGAAAGTTACTGCAAGTCTCTAAGACAAACGGTCGCGGAGATATGAGCGATTTAGTGAAGGTCGTTTTTGGTTTTGCTAATTTTAAACGCAATACTTTTTCAGCTTTAAAAATGATGGCAGAATAACACAATTGCTAAACTGCAGTTCTACTTAGATTAAAAATGGATTGAATTATATGATTTTAACTAAGAGATGTGTTCTGAGTTTTGCTGAGTACTCACAAGAGATTTTGAACCGGAAAGCGACTCGGTCACGGACTTCAGTCTGGTCAGGTCTTCCCGAGTTCCGCTCACAGCGCCTGGCCTCTGGAACTGCTCACAGCATCGAGGTCAGCACTCTGGATACAATGGCCTGGTCTCTGCTAGGCACCGGTTCTCTGGGTCGGGTCCTGCCTTCTCTTTGGATATTTCTGTCACCGGGTTCTTGCAAAAGTTCTTGGCAAAATTCAGACGGCGTCAGCCGGCTGTCTGAAGAGTTCAGTTGCAAAAAGATTTTCAGGCCTGTTGACAAATACTCTTGCTGGCAGTGGCCTTTTTGGTTAAGGTTCTGTAGTCTCTGTTTATCTTGGAGTCTAAGTGTTGGCTCCTTGAAGGTTGATGGAGGTAAGTATGGATTTTTCCGGCAGAGCGTCCCGCTGCAGATGGAAATGAATGTCTCTACCTAAGTTTCAGTGGTCCATTTATATGTTCTGCAAGTGGGTGTGTGTGTTGGTCATAACTAAACTTGCCCCTCTCACTTGTCATTGGTCCAGCTTTCATTTCTCCCCTGATTGGGGGAGCTAAGTTGTGTCAGAGTGATGTCAGCCATTTATGATCTCTTGAAAAAACTCCCCTGTCATCTGTGCACCCAAATCTATATATGATCAAAATACATATTTCACAGTTACACAGTGGTTTGAAATTACATACCCATGTCACATATCACATGAGGTATACTCTGTCCCAAATCTGCTGTTTGTAAGAGCTTGCATTAAAAAATGGCAACTTTTAGCACTTTTTAATGTGCTAAACAACATTGGATCTTCATTAAATTTTATACAACTGTTCCTCACATATCTACCCACATGCCAATGCATTTTCGTTTGTCTAGCTGAAACAGGGAGTCTGTAATATTAATAAACAGCAGGGTTTTGTCCCAGAATATCCCACAATTTGGAGTTTGGGCTTGAATTAAAGGTACATTTTTTAAATTAAGTCTCTCAAAGTTATACATTTCTGTCATTTGATTACAAAGAGTTATCAGTGTTTTTGTAAAATATATATTTTACTTTCAATTCAGTCCTCAGAGTGTTGGAGTTCGCCTCCAAGACTTGGGTGGGTCAGTCACATGTCTTCTGGCAGGCAGGCCTTTGTTGACAGTAAAACAGTAAAAATCAACATATTCCTTTCAGAGGAGAGGGGCTATTGTGTGGTCTCTGGGAAGCTGACATCAGGAGGCCAGGGAGCCACTTTGCATTTAATTAACAGAACCCTGTGATTTCCTGGCTTCTTGTGTTGAGTTCTGAAGTGTCAAGAGTTCTCAGGACAGGCAACCCCTTTGAACTTTTGATGAAATGAGACCCCTTTCTTTGCACTAGACAGTTTTGCAAGACAGCTCTCCTGTCAGAGTTTAGACCGCCAGCGCCACCCTCAGGATTTTGCGGTTACTGCATCCCTCCTTGGGATTTTTTTTAAATTGATTCATTTCAGCAAGTGATATTACATGGAGTATATTGTCCATGTTCAGGACATGGCATTGGTGTGTTTCTGAAGTAAAGTAATTCTGTGCCCATGATTTTGCCATATTTGACATTCAAGAAAAATGAATTCCCCACAATTCTAGGTGGCTTTTGGCAATCAGCATTGCCCCTCTGAACAATAAAGGCAAAATGGGATTTTCCTGTGCATTTTCTGGGGAGCTCTGGCCATTATGATGTTTTCCATGTCAGTACTGCAGAGTTTTGAAGTAGGGCTCGGATGCATGGGTAAATACATCCCACAGGTGGGGTTGTGACCTTGCTCAGTATCTGACATGCATGCATGTGCAGTGGCATTCATACTCACCAAGCAGCCATGTATCGCCATGCCGCCCAGCTTCTAGGTCCCGGCTTAGGGTGGACATTCGGTAAATGAAGCTGTCGTGGGTGGACCCGGGATAGTTGGCATATACTGAGGTGATGATTCCCTTGGCATTACATACTACCTGCACGTTGATGGAATGCCAGTGCTTGCGGTTCCTATAGATGTGCTCTGATGCCCTGGGGGGACGTAGAGCCACATGGGTGCAGTCGATGGCACCTAGCACTTTGGGGAATCGTGCCACACCGTAAAAATCCAGGGCAGCAGCATGCCTTTCTGCAGGTGTTCTGGGCAGGTATATGTGCCTGCGGACTGATGGGCGTGCAGTGATGATGTTCAAGACCTGGTGTAGGCAGCGTGACTGGGTGGCCTGTGATACCCCACCCACTATGGCACTTGTCCGCTGAAATGATCCAGTGGCTAAGAAGTGCAGTACATTGAGGACCTTCTCCAGGGGGCTGAGTGCTTGGGAGCACAGGGCGGGTGATGTGAGGTCATCCTCCCACTCACTCACCAGGTCCAGTATTATGTGTGGTGGAAACCTGTACCTCCCATACACCTGGTCATCAGGCATCCCGAAAAGGCTGGTTCTGGGTGTGTATATTCTGGCCCTGACTATCCTCCTCCTCCTCCTTTGGTAGCCCACGCCCACTGCTGCTAGGAACGGTATGTTCATCCTGGGTCTGAGCTTGTTATTTTGTTAGCGCGCAAATTTATGCGTTGCGCGTGTTGTAGGCGAGCGTGTGACCCGCGCACCCCTGAAATCCAGTACCCAGTCCAATAGCGTGTGGAAATTCCCGCGCACCCCGGGATACAGGTGCGCTGACGTACTTGCGTGTGTAAGTGCTCGCGCACCCCTGATATACACGTGCATAGGCCAATCGCGTGTACGCGCACTTTTGTCCAATTACACACGATGACACTCTGACGTGCTGTCCAATTACACGCGATGACACTCTGACCTGCAGGCTTTCCACGTGTGCTCTGTCATCACGTGCTGTGTGGGAAACATCCGTGCGGGTCACTTCACAGACGCGCTTACGCGCTGAGGGCCTTTGGTCCAATAAATCGCGTATGCGTGCTGACGCGCTTACGCGCTGAGTGCCTTTGGTCCAATAGAATCGCGTATGCGTGCTGACGCGCTTACGCGCTAAGGGCCTTTCCTCGATTTTCACGCTGACGTGCAGGATTTTCACGTGCCAAATCACTCCGTATCAAGCTGGCCACGCGTAAGCACACGTAAGACCACGCTCCTGCCCAGAAGGCCGAACTACTGCCCCCCAGAGCCCCGAGCACGCTCCCACCTGCCATCTGCTGCTGCCTGACTGCCTGCTGCCCAGGTGCACTGCCATTTGCTGCCTGCACATCAGCCAGGGGTGCTGTTGCTGTGACCACCCCTGCTGGAACTGAAGACTCCCAACTGGGATTCCATCGCTCCACAGCCCAGCCCCAGGACCCAGTTGCCCACCCACTCCTGCCTCTGGGGTTGTCATGTCGGGGCAAACACCATCTGTGACCACTGACAACCCCCGGCCAGAAAGGCAGAGGGGCACCAGCTTCAGTGCCACCGAAGTTGGTGTCCTGGTGGAGCAAGTCCTGGGGCAGTATGATGCCCTCTTTGGAAGTTCCTGCGCCGACAAGGAAGGACGGACTCGGATCTGGACTGACATCGTGACTGCCATCAACGCGGAGGGGGTGGCAGTCCGGGACTTACAACATGTCAGGAAGCGCTGGGAGGACTTCAGGTCCAGGACCCTGAACAAGGCCCGGCGCCTCTTGAAGGCAGCGGATGCCAAGGGGCGCCGGGGCCACTTGTCGGAAGAACAGATGAGGGTCCTGGAACGCATATCCCCAGCGCTCCACGTCCAGGTCCTAGAGAAGCAGACCCGTCTGGAGTCGAGCGGTGAGTGTACATGCATCCTGATTGTGAGCAGTGCGTGTGGTGATTATTCGGTAGTGTGCAGGTTGCACATCTGTTTGTATGGGGTCGAGTATGGGTGGGGGTCTACAGGGCCGTGGGGCTGACACATGCGAGGGCTGTAATGTGTGAGACATGGATGGTGCTTGTGTGTGTAGGCTTGCATGCCAAATGCAGTTGTCTGTGCACACATGTTTGGATGAATGTGTATGTAAGTAGACATGTCCGTGATGTCACGCATGTATGTTGTTTTCGGCTGCATGTATGAGCACTGTGTACATGTGCATGTGTGTGTATTTGACAAGGGTGCAACAGTGATGCAACATGGATGCATGTGACAGCGGTATGTGGAAGCCTGATTGGCAGATGTGACATGGATGCCCGTCTGAACACTGCGACACTTGGCAGAGGTGTACACATGCATGCAAGTGTGGTGGTGTGTGTACATGTGTGGTGCACTTCCTGTGTTGCATGTGATGTCTGGCTCCCCTTTGGCTGCTCATGCAGTTGTATGTGTAGGGATGGTGGTGGCAGTTGCGATATGGCTGTGGTATGGCTCATGTTTGCGAGTTGTGATGACATGTGTGTTGGGGATTGTGATGACATGTCTGAGGTTTGCCAATGCCACTCATGTGCAACTGTCATGTGTGTATGTGTCCATTGTACAGTGCCCTGATGCCTGTGTTTTGTTTCTCCCTGTCTGCAGCGTCAACTGATGAAGAGGGCGGAGAAGGTGCTGTGGAGAACAGCGGCGGGGATCCCACCGCCAGCTGGAGACGCAAGGCCCGGCTCCCCTCCCATGTTGTCATCTCGTCGGGGAGTGAGGAGTCCCAGGCCGCAGCTGCCGGGGGGAGGTCCAAGAGGCGGAGGTTGGAGTTGGACTCCTCGGCAGCAGAAGGGGCAGCTGGGACCCCACAGGGCCCAACAGGGGAAGATGGCACGGAGTCGTCCAGGTTGGTGGGGGGTTTGGTGGAGGAGGAGGCCGTGCAAGCACCAGAGACGGGGTCTGGAGGTGGGGATCCCACTGGTGCTAGTGGTGCAGTGCAGGACCAGGGACAGGAGGCAGCACAGGCCGCCGCGGAGGCACCTGTGTGCAATCCTGTCCCCGATCCTGTCCCTGCATCATCTTGCACCAGCAGGGATGCCTACGTCCAGACCCGTTTTCAGGCAGGGGATGAGCTGACGTCAACTGGCCTTCCTCTGCCTGCGGACGTGGCTATCCAGGTCCGGGTTGAGCCTGTCCTGGCTAGTGTGGCGTTGCGTCAACGGGCCATGCGAGGTGACCTGCAGTCTTTTCATGGAGAGACTGCACGTCATCTCGAATGGCTCGTTGACCACGTCAGCCTGCTGGGACAGGTCACCCAGGCCGGATTCCTCCGTCTGATGGGGCTTGCTCCGACCCCCTCCTCAACTGGACCCCCTACGCGCCAGTCGTCCTCTGTGCCATCTTCCCACCCATCAGTCACCTGGGTGCCCTGTGGAGCTGCCTCTGACGGTGCGGCCAGGCTGGTCGAGGAGGCATCCCTGCCAGAGTCGGGAGTCGGACGTCCAGCAGGGGTGGCCACATCAACAACTGCACCCCAGCCGGCGGAGGATGTGCAGGCAGCAGGAGGCAGTGCACGGGCAGAGGCAGAGCAGCAGCAGCAACATGGTGGGAGACATGAAGGCTCGGGGCCTTCGACATCGGAGGGGAAGGCATCGGCCGGAGGGCAGGAGGACCCAGGACAGAGAGTGTCTTCCGTGTGGCAGCGGTTGGTCTACGCCATAGGTGCGGAGCGGCGGCGGGCGGAAGAGGCGCGGCTCACAATGGTCAGTGCGGAGAACTCCATGCGGAGGGCCCTGAGGCGGGCCGAGTGCCTCGAGGCAATCCGCAGGGGGTTGGAGGAGGACACGGCGTCGTCCCTGCAGACCCTCGGGGCCATGGAACAGGACCGCCTCCGGGACATCGAACAGGAGTTCGATGATGCCCTGGCCCGGAACACCACGGAGTGAGCCGCTGGACTTGCCCGCCGCCTTTGTATATAGTTCTTTAGTTTTAGGTTTCCTTTGTTTGTTCTTATGATTTGGAGTCGACGGACACTGCTCCACTTTTTGTATATAGTTGCATTTTAGTTAGGGTTTTTTGTAGGTTTCCTTTGTTCAGTTGGGCTCATGGACCCTTGGATGTTTTGTACATAGTTCTTCATTGGATTGATTTTATTTTTCATTTGACTTTGGACTACATTTTTTTGGATTAGGATTTGGTGTTTTCATTTTTTTACACGGACATGCAGCTTATCTTTTTTTCATTCCCATTGTAGTTTGTTTCATTTCATTTGCATTCTTATTTTTTAAATAGAATTTTGTTTTCATACTTCACTGTGTCGTATCATCTCATTGCTTTCATGCATGTCATGTTGGGTGTTTTCCCATTCAATTGCAACCATTGTGTGTGACGGACATGGGTTCATTAGCTTTATGAACATTGGGGGTGTAACATGTAATTTCCTTTTCCATGTGGGTGAATGGGTTACTTGGTTGGGCTTTTTGGCTGTGGAGGCTGACCATGACGCACATGATTGGGGATTGTGAGGACCTGGTGGAGGCTGCCCCTGGTGGCTGAGGGGTGGGGGTGGTGGGAGACATGAGTGGGGGCCTGGTGGAGGGTGCCCCTGCACTGCTGGGGGGTGGGGGTGGTGGGAGACATGAGTGGGGGCCTGGTGGAGGGTGCCCCTGCACTGCTGGGGGGTGGGGGTGGTGGGAGACATGAGTGGGGGCCTGGTGGAGGCTGCCCCTGGTGGCTGGGGGGTGTGGGTGGTGGGATTGACATGAGTGGGGGCCTGGTTGTGCGTGCCCCTGCACTTCTGGGGGTGGGGGTGGTGGGAGACATGAGTGGGGGCCTGGTGGAGGCTGCCCCTGCACTGCTGGGGCGTGGGGGTGGTGGGAGACATGAGTGGGGGCCTGGTGGAGGCTGCCCCTGCACTGCTGGGGGTGGGGGTGGTGGGAGACATGAGTGGGGGCCTGGTGGAGGGTGCCCCTGCACTGCTGGGGGGTGGGGGTGGTGGGAGACATGAGTGGGTGTCTGGTGGAGGGTGCCCCTGCACTGCTGGGGGGTGGGGGTGGTGGGAGACATGAGTGGGGGCCTGGTGGAGGCTGCCCCTGGTGGCTGGGGGGTGGGGGTGGTGGGAGACATGAGTGGGGGCCTGGTGGAGGGTGCCCCTGCTGGCTGGGGGGTGGGGGTGGTGGGAGACATGAGTGGGGGCCTGGTGGAGGCTGCCCCTGCACTGCTGGGGGGTGGGGGTGGTGGGAGACATGAGTGGTGGCCTGGTGGAGGCTGCCCCTGCTGGCTGGGGGGTGGGGGTGGTGGGAGACATGAGTGGTGGCCTGGTGCTGGGTGCCCCTGCACTGCTGGGGGGTGGGGTGGGTGGGAGACATGGGTGGGGGCCTGGTGGAGGGTGCCCCTGCACTGCATTGTTGATCAGTAGTGCAAGGTGACATGTGGGTTGGCTGGGGGGCATGCCCATGGTGGATGGGCTGCCTGCGGGACATGAGCAGGGGTGCAGGGTAGTCCCCCGTGGTGTGGGCTGCCTGCAGGGGCCGTGGAGGTTGTGGAACGTAAACCTGGGAGGACCCACACGGCCAATTCACGTGTAGTACTCCCCAGAACCCCTGAAATACACGTGCCCTGATGAACTCGCGTGTGGAACTTCCCGCGCACCCCTGAAATACACGTACCCTGCTTGCACGGGGCCAATCGCGTGTGGAACTTCCCGCGCACCCATGAAATACACGTACCCTGCTTCCACGGGGCCAATCGCGTGTGGGACTTCCCGCGCACCCCTGAAATACACGTACCCTGATGAAATCGCGTGTGGAACTTCCCGCGCACCCATGGAATACACGTACCCTGCTCGCACTGGCCCATTCGCGTGTGGAACTTCCCACGCACCCCTGAAATACACGTACCCTGCTGTAATCGCGTGTGGGACTTCCCGCGCACCCATTGAATACACGTACCCTGCTCGCACTGGGACAATCGCGTGTGGAACTTCCCACGCACCCCTGAAATACAAGTACCCTGATGAGCTCACGTGTGGAACTTCCCGCGCACCCCTGAAATACACGTACCCTGCTTGCACGGGGCCAATCGCGTGTGGAACTTCCCACGCACCCCTGAAATACACGTTCCCCGCTTGGCGTTTGCTGTTTGCCAGCCCGGTGAACTGGTCCAGGGTTAGCGCAGCCCTTTGCGATGATTTAGCGATTTTGATGGCTTTTCCTTGCGCGAGGGCGTTCTTGGGGGCGTTACTGGCGCTGCTGCAGCGTCACTGCGATTCTCTGCGCCACGGCTGGTTTGGGAGCCTAAAATCCATGAATACGCTGTGCGCGGAAATCGGTATTAGCGCACGTGCCTGGCGCAGACAATTGCACGCGGACACTCTGCGCCAGCCGCTTGCGACACTTTTCTGCGAAATTGTATGAATTACCCTGAAAGTCTTTTGTTTTGTCTTGCGGAATTTGCGCCCAAAACAAGGGTCGAAAGAAAAGGCCAGCCGGCCTACTTCAACCCTTGGATATTCCACCGGCAGCATGGCACACCTTGTCAATGGACTTTATAACTGACCTGCCTCCTTGTGTTGGTTACAACACTATTCTTGTAATTGCAGATCTATTCTCCAAAATGGCCCACTTTATCCCTTTAAAAGGTTTGCCTTCAGCTTCCACCTTGGCCAAGGAATTTCTGGAGAATATAGTTCGCATGCATGGTTTCCCTTCCATATTAGTCTCGGATCGTGGAAGTCAATTTATCTCCCATTTTTGGAAGAAGTGTTGCCAACTAGCACAAATAGATGTAGGGCTATCCACCAGCCACCACCCCCAGACCGACGGACAAACCGAGAGAACCAATCAGACTCTCGAGCAATATCTTCGGTGCATGTTACACCAATCCGAGTTAAATTGGAAAGACATCCTTTGGATCGCAGAATATGCATACAACAATTCAGTGCATTCTGGAACCGGACAAACTCCTTTTTATATTTTGTATGGTCACCATCCTCGGACCTCTGATCTAGATCCACCTCTGACCCTGGAAATGCTTGCAGTAAATCATCTGCATTCCACAATAACCCAAGCCTTCAAAGAAGCTGCAACTCATTTACAGCAAGCCAAGAAAAAGTATAAAGAAAACGCTGATTGGCACCGAAGTAAAACTCCTCCTTACCAAGTAGGAGATCAGGTATGGCTAGCAACGAAACATTTACCCCTCAAGGGCCCGCGAACTTTCAATCCCAGATTCATAGGACCTTATCCCATCAAGGCTATAATCAATCCCGTGGCCTTTAAACTGGATTTACCGTCTAACATGCGTATTCATCCAGTTTTTCATGCATCACTTTTGAAGCCAGTACAACCAGGGACCCGACTGTCCAAGCCTCCAGACCCAGTTCAAATTGAAGGGGAATTAGAATTCGAAGTTAAAGACATTTTAGACTCCAAGGTGTTAAAGTCCCAACTCTTCTATCTTGTTGACTGGAAGGGATATGGACCTCAAGAGAGATCGTGGGAGCCTAGTAACCATGTTCACGCACCTCGATTAATACAAAGGTTCCACCGGAGATTTCCGAACAAGCCAAAACCCCCGGAGGGAACAACCTTGGGAGGGGCCTTGAGGGGGGGTACTGTCATGATGCCTACCTCCAAGGAGCCAGGTCCGACCCAGCAACCCCAGAGGCAGGCATCATTTCCCCCAGGGAAGTGCCAGCGGGCCCAAGCTGGGTGTCAGACTTCCTTCTTCTCGACGCAGAGGCAGCACAAACGCGGCTAGAACGCCTCCCTCCCCGTCGGGTCTTGGTACCTGGGAGCAAGTAACACAGGCCGCCTTGACCCTTGGGGGAAAGAGGGTTAGGGTCCGATGGTTGGATGGGTAGAGGTTGTTCGGGAACACCGGAAAGAGGGAAAGGGAGAGGTTATGGATGGGGAAGAACAGGGTAACATGCTCCTCAGCTCCGGCTCCTGTATCTGGAGTTCTCCGCCCTGGCACTTTTGCATTCACTAGCAATCCTGCTAATGCCAGATGAAATGGGCCTTTGTACTGGAGCCCCAGACCAGTTACTATGTTCTATTCACTTTCAATAATGCACACGTATGCCAGATGAAGTTAGGCCTTTGTACTGGAGCCCTCAACCAGTTACTGGACTTAATGTTCTACCACTATCCACCCATTACTTCATGGAGGAAAGCTGTGTCTGCATTACACCATACAGAATGAAAACATCGTCTGCATTTACATCATAACGAATGAAACATTCACGTGCCCCACATTAACAATGGAAATTACACTTAGCTTCGGCACTGCTGTGTAGTCTTCTGGTCTCTTCGTGCTGTTAGACCCCTATGACGTCCTGTACCTAACATGCACTGCAAGAGGCAAGAATAAAGTCAGAATGCTAGCGTATGTATATATGCGGAGTCGCTGTTTAGGGATTAGTAGTTCTGAATTAGCAAGCCTGCTCTGCAGTCTCGCGTGTTAATGGTGTCTCATGCTGGGTTATTGGACGGAGCGCCATGCATCCCTAAACCGCTTCGGGCGCGGTCCCAGTTCGGAAATCCAAGCGCGACTTCCTCTAAATGAACTGTCTCAAGAATGCTGCCGGAACGTGCACGCTTTGCTCTGCACTTATCTTATCAGTCACGCGGGGCCTGGGGTGGCTAACAGGCAGCGGGGTGCCCCGCGTAGGCTTGCCGTCAGGAGCTCTGGCTCTACACGTCCTTCCTCTCTGCTGGCCGGAATCGCAAGCGCGGGGCTTCGGGCGCGGCTCGCGCATGCGCATTCGCGCGGGCGTGGCTGACTCCATCCCAGCAGGCCTGTGCCTATCTCGGCCTGCTGGGAAACGTAGTTCCTGGGCTGTCCTTCGTCCCGGAAGCTGCTTCCTGAAAAAGGGATGAAGGACACGCCTGGGGAATAATGTAGGATGAATCCTATGCCTCATTAGGGCCCCTGCCACACTGCTAGAGCCCCCACCAGCGGCACCTGCCACACTGCTAGAGCCCCCACCAGCCTCAATCCTGACAGTACTCCCCCTCCCTCCGGCAGGCCCAGGCTTAGATGGATTGGACAAATGAAAAAGACGAAGGAGCCGAGGAGCATGGATGTTTTCAGCGGGCTCCCAGGACCTATCCTCCGGGCCATACCCTTTCCAATCTACTAAGTAAAAGAGTTTATGCCGGGTATAACGGGAATTAAGGATTTTGTGGACCTCAAACTCGGGTTGACCATCGACTAGAATAGGAGGAGGTTTCTTGGTTTTGGAAGTGGCCGGGGCTGGTTTGAGTAAAGCTATGTGGAACACTGGATGTATTTTCATGTGTGCTGGTAAAACCAACCGTACAGCCACTGGTCCCACCAAAGCTTGTACAGGGAACAGGCCGATAAACCGGGGCATGAACTTTCGTGATCCCTGTAGCCGGAGATGACGAGTGGATAGCCACACCCTATCCCCTACCTGGTATTGTGGGCCTGGTCGCCTTCCTTTATCTGCTTGGTGTTTATAAGCCCTTTTCGCTGCTTTCAAGTTATCCTGCACCGAATGCCATATTTCTTCAAGATGTTTTTTCTTCTCGGCTGCCGCTGGTACTTCAGGTATGTGTCCTAAAAGGGCTGGTTGAAAACGGGGATGATACCCATAGTTACTGTAGAAAGGAGTCGTCTTGGTTGAAGTATGTATTGCATTATTATATGCTATTTCAGCTAACCAAATAACGTCCGCCCAATTATCTTCTTTACCAAGAGTAAGGCACCGGAGGTATTGTTTGAGAGTCTGGTTCAGCCTCTCCGTCTGCCCGTCAGTTTCTGGGTGATAAGCGGTGGAGAGTCGTATGTCCATACCCACAGATCTACAGAAGGCCTGCCAAAACCTTGACGTGAATTGTGGTCCACGATCCGAGATGACAATGTGCGGTAAGCCATGCTGGCGGACGACATGCTGCAAAAACAAGTCTGCCAGAGTACTGGCTGACGGGGTACCAGTGCATGGTATAAAGTGAGCCATTTTGGTGAGATAATCCACAATTACATAAATCGTGTTAAATCCTCGGCTTAGCGGTAGATCCACAATTAGGTCCATAGACACGGAGTGCCAAGGAGCGGGAGGCGTTGGTAAGGGTTGTAGAGTTCCTGATGGTCGTTGATGATCCGATTTGTTTCTGAGACAAGTTTCGCACTGGGTCACATATATATGAACATCCTTAGGTATGGATGGCCACCAAAAGTGGCGTTTTATTAATTCAATTGTTTTAGCTTTTCCGGGGTGACCTACGAATTTTGAGTCATGACACCATTTAATGGCTTGTTGTTGCAGGGGTGTCGTGGGTAAATACAAGGCTGATTTAAAAAAAGGTAATCCTTCCTTAATAGTCTGGTTTTTGTTCTGGCTAGCCCATTGGACTAATTACTGTGCTGACATCGCCTTTCTCACAGTATCGAAGACTGCATCCGCAGCTACGCTCCCGATTACACGACTGGGATCGACCATTGGCTTGGGCTCTTCTACTCTTGTGGTGGATTGATCAGGATCTGGTTCCGGATACCTAGATAGAATGTCTGCTTTTCGATTATCAACCCCTGGGCGATAAGTGACTACAAAATCGTATTCGGAAAACTGCATGGCCCATCTGAGCTGCCTGGGACTGAGAGCCTTTGCAGATTTCAAGAACTGCAAGTTTCGGTGGTCAGTAAAAATGGTTACAGTATGTCGAGCCCCCATTAGATAATGTCGCCATTCGTCGAATGCTGTTTTTATCGCCAACAGTTCCTTGTCAGCTATGGCGTAGTTTTGTTCTGCGGGTAATAACATCTGGGAGTAGTAGGCAACTGGGTGTAATTGTCCATTTTCAGTTTGTTGCCAAAGAATGGCCCCCACAGCATAACTGTAGGCATCCGTCTCGACAATGTATGGTTTGGTTGGATCAGGATGCATTAGCACCGGGGCGGTAACGAAAGCCTTTTTTAGGGCCTGGAAGCCTGCCTCAGCCGCTTCGTCCCAGGAAAAGGTTACCCCCTTCCGTAACAGTCTAGTCATGGGCTGTACCTTCTTGGCGAATCCTTCTATGAAGCGACGATAAAAATTGGCGAAGCCAAGGACTGTTTGAATGTCTTTTGCTGATTTCGGTGAGGGCCAATCCAGAATGGATTGTACTTTTTTCTTGTCCATGGTGACTCCTTGAGGTGATAGAATGAACCCTAGAAACTCCACAGTGGATTGATGGAACTCACACTTCTCGAGTTTTGCATATAGTTGATGTTCCCGAAGCCTCTGTAGAACTGCCCGGACGTGTTTTTGGTGATCCTCCAAGTTCTGAGAATAAATCAAGATGTCATCGATGTAGACCACCGCGAACACGTCCAGGTACCCGCGGAGCACTTCATCCAGAAAATGCTGGAAAGCTGCTGGGGCATTGCATAGGCCGAACGGCATAACCTGATATTCATACAGGCCAAATTTCGTCCGGAATGCCGTTTTCCACTCATCACCGTTGCGTACCCTTACCAGGTGATAGGCCCCACGAAGGTCCAATTTGGTGTAAATTGTCGGCCCACGCACCTGATCCAACAACACCGGTATCAAAGGCAAAGTAAAGCGGTTCTTGATGGTAATTTTGTTGATCGCCCTGTAGTCTATACATGTTCTGAGGTCTCCAGTCTTTTTGGGCACGAAGAATAAGGGGGAGGAGACGGGTGACGTAGAGTGTCAGATAAACCCGTTGGCCAGATTTGTTTCAATATAATCTTTCAGATACTGGTTTTCTGCTTCTGTGAGAGCATATATCCTACTGCAAGGAAGTACTGCCCCTGCTTCCAAATCAATCCGGCAGTCAAACGGCCGATGTGGTGGTAGGGTTTCGGTGGCGGCCTTGCTGAAAACATCCCGAAAATCTTGATATGCCTGAGGTAGGTCTGGGAGTGCACTTCCTGTGACGGACTGCGGGACGGATACTGAACAATGTTCTTGACAGAATACGGAATTAAAAGTAACTGAACCGGCCTTCCAGCCCACCTGTGGATTGTGATGTCACAGCCAACCCAGTCCCAGGATAAACCCGAATTGAGGGGCCGCTATGACATCGAAGGCAATTATTTCCTGGTGTGTGGTACCTATTTTCAGATGCAACGGTTCTGTTTGCTGAGTCACTGGCCCTGAGACTAATGGGGACCCGTCTACGGACTTCACTTCTTCGGGTAGAGACTTAGCACGTAACGGAAGGCCCATTTTCCGAGCTAATTGGACATCCACGAAATTACCTGTGGCGCCCGAATCCACCATCAGAGTAACGGGTACCCATTCCTTCTGCCAGTGCAAATTCCCGATCACTGTGATATGGGCTTCCTGGGTAGTGTGCACATTAGCCAAAATCGGTGGGGTGTTTTCTGCTCCGCTCGCTCCTACCACCCTCATGGGCGAGCTTTCTCGTTTCCCGAAGGCCCTCCTTTAACGGGCTTGGTAGGACATTCCCGCATGAAGTGCCCTGCTTTCCCACAGTATAGACATAACTTGTCTTTGCGCCTCTTTTCTTTCTCCTCCTTGCTCAGTGGACCCCGCACCGAGCCGATTTGCATGGGTTCCTCAGTTCCCTTCTCCACTGCTCTGGTTAGTTTGTGCTGGTCCAACCTCCCTATTGGCTTATTGTCCCATTTTCGCCTGTCCTGCCGCCGCTCACTCTGTCTTTGATCCAGCCTGAGTGCTAGGTCGATCATAGTGGAACATTCATCTGGCTGGGGGTCTACTTGAGCCACGAGATCCTTTAAGTCCTCACGTAGACCCTGGTAGAACAGAGCCTTTCGTTTTTCCTGTGGCCAGTCGGTTTCCATAGCCAACCGGTTAAACGCAGATACATACGAAACCAAATCTCTGCTCCCTTGTCTTAGAGTCAATAATTCCATATCCTTAATTAAGGTTGCAGCTCGTCTATTAAAGATTTTGCCGAACTCCTCTAGGAAGATATCCCAACTATAAAGCAGAGCGTCATCTTTTCGAACTAAGGGTGTGGCCCAAGAAGCTGCATCTCCACTCAAATATGAAATCACGAAGGCTGTACGGGACTGTGCTGTACGAAACACTGCTGGCTTGGTCAGGAAATGCAATTGACATTGCATAATGAATTGGTTAAAGGTTTGAGGGTCTCCATGATACATTTCGGGTGCTGCTAGAGGCAGTTGGGGTTCCGTAGCGACCTGTACCTGAACCGGGGTTGGCGGAGGGGCCCTTGGCAGAGGCGTGGCTTGGGCTTGTTGTTGGATAGTAAGGGTGTGCACCTGACCCGCCAAATTCTGATAATCCTGCCTAGTTGCTATCAACTCAGTCTTGAGTTCTTGGAGTAATGCTACTACGTCTGCCATGGTTGTGCTGCCCAGGCGTCTGACGAATACTTGGGCTTGCGATTCTGTCAGACTTCCTTCTTCTCGACGCAGAGGCAGCACAAACGCGGCTAGAACGCCTCCCTCCCCGTCGGGTCTTGGTACCTGGGAGCAAGTAACACAGGCCGCCTTGACCCTTGTGGGAAAGAGGGTTAGGGTCCGATGGTTGGATGGGTAGAGGTTGTTCGGGAACACCGGAAAGAGGGAAAGGGAGAGGTTATGGATGGGGATGGGGAAGAACAGGGTAACATGCTCCTCAGCTCCGGCTCCTGTATCTGGAGTTCTCCGCCCTGGCACTTTTGCATTCACTAGCAATCCTGCTAATGCCAGATGAAATGGGCCTTTGTACTGGAGCCCCAGACCAGTTACTATGCTCTATTCACATTCAATAATGCACACATATGCCAGATGAAGTTAGGCCTTTGTACTGGAGCCCTCAACCAGTTACTGGACTTAATGTTCTACCACTATCCACCCATTACTTCATGGAGGAAAGCTGTGTCTGCATTACACCATACAGAATGAAAACATTGTCTGCATTTACATCATACAGAATGAAACATTCACGTGCCCCACATTAACAATGGAAATTACACTTAGCTTCGGCACTGCTGTGTAGTCTTCTGGTCTCTTCGTGCTGTTAGACCCCTATGAAGTCCTGTACCTCACATGCACTGCAAGAGGCACGAATAAAGTCAGAATGCTAGCGTATGTATATATGCGGAGTCGCTGTTTAGGGATTAGTAGTACTGAATTAGCAAGCCTGCTCTGCAGTCTCGCGTGTTAATGGTGTCTCATGCTGGGTTATTGGACGGAGCGCCATGCATCCCTAAACCGCTTCGGGCGCGGTCCCAGTTCGGAAATCCAAGCGCGACTTCCTCTAAATGGACTGTCTCAAGAATGCTGCCGGAACGTGCGCGCTTTGCTCTGCACTTATCTTATCAGTCACGCGGGGCCTGGGGTGGCTAACAGGCGGCGGGGTGCCCCGCGTAGGCTTGCCGTCAGGAGCTCTGGCTCTACACGTCCTTCCTCTATGCTGGCCGGAATCGCAAGCGTGGGGCTTCGGGCGCGGCTCGCGCATGCGCATTCGCGCGGGCGTGGCTGACTCCATCCCAGCAGGCCTGTGCCACGCTCGGCCTGCTGGGAAACCTAGTTCCTGGGCTGTCCTTCGTCCCGGAAGCTGCTTCCTGAAAAAGGGATGAAGGACACGCCTGGGGAATAATGTAGGATGAATCCTACGCCTCATTAGGGCCCCTGCCACACTGCTAGAGCCCCCACCAGCGGCACCTGCCACACTGCTAGAGCCCCCACCAGCCTCAATCCTGACACTGGGGCCCTTTGGACACAGTCCTGGCGCCTTAGGCGCCAGGCTCATGTTGGACCCCTGTCCTGGCACCTTAGGAGCCAGGCTCATAAAGCTAGACATGTGTTCAAGTGTTTTAAGGTGCACTTACCTGATGCAGACCATGCTGCTACATCCAGGCCCTCTTGAGGCCTGAATGGAACTACTTTACCTGTGGACCTACTTTCCCCTGGGTGTGGTCGTTGAAGGATACATACCTGATCGGTGGAAGGATACATACCTGGAACTTCTTACAAAGCAATTTAAACCAAGCCCGATCAGCAACTCACGCTTCGCGTTGTTCTGCTCCTCGCAGCTGGACGCTCACTGTGTCAGCTCCTGCATCTGGACTTCAGCCACGCCTGTCAGCATCCTGAGTCGCCTGCAAAGGGAGATAAGAGAGAATTGGAGAGAAAGAAGACCTTACCTGCTAAAGCTGCATCACAGAGACTTCACACCGACGATCCTGAAAGGGAAGACATCATTTTAAAAGCATTTCGCTTCGATCGCTGCAGCGCTGCATTTCACTCACCTTTCCTGGGCACCTCCATCTTCAGCAGCGATCATCCGGATCCGCAGCCACTTCCCAGAGCCTAGAGAGAAAAAGACAAGAACACAAGGTGAGAGAAGGAAGGGAATAGGAAAAGCTCAGTTTCCTTCTAAGACTTACCTGTTGGGTCATTCCCATTTCATTTCGGGTCCTGCCGCTTCCTGGCATTCCGGACCCCGGCCCCTATGGGGAAAAAAGACAAAGACATTGAATGAGCGAATGCAAAGACATTACCCGAACGCTCATCCAGAACTTACCTGTCATTTACTGGAACTGCACGTTTCACTTCGGGTCGGCGCCATATCTCCGGCATTCCGAACCCCGGCCCCTAAGGGGAAAAAAGACATAAGCGATTAGCGCTTGCTGCAATAAGACAATGAACATTATTATAAGGCTTGAACTTTTGAACTTGCTACAGAACTCTTACAGCGCCTTACCTGAATAGTCAAGCTTATTTGAACTCCCATCAAACTTCAATCCAGTGAAGTAACTGGGTTTCAACGCGCCCCTGCATCAGAAGCAGGATGGAGAACTCATCCTTCCAGACCCTAAGGTGAGACTTCACGGGGAATCGAGGAAGGGTATCGTGGAGGACTGGAAGGGAGTGGGAGGCTTGACCATTATTCCGTCAGTAGGTAATACTCCCTTTTCACGCACAGGGGAATATTCCTGCGAGCCAGTGAGTCCATCTTCAGAGTCCTGCGCTTCACCATAGAAGAAGCATCAGCACTCGAAGCCAGACCTGCGCCTCCATGGGAATCAGGTGAGCGTGACAGCAGGACAGCCTCAGAGTGCCGATGCACAGGAGGGACGTGCGGTGAGGCAATCATTGATTGGACAATATTTCTGACACACAAGTCAGCAGAGGGTGTGAGGATGTCAGGACATCGGGCACTGGGTGTGGGGATACATGTAAACTATGCACTGCGCAATATTAAATGACACATGCGCAATGATGAATGTCCACTCTGGTGTTTTTTGAACAACCGGTGTATTTAAAGTGAACATTTCAACATAATAAACACACACTCCACCACCCTCCTCCGTCCCCCTCCCACCACAAATCCCCAACACACCCTCACCCCATCACCCTCCCACCACAACTCCCCAACACACCCTCACCCCCTCCCCCTCCCACCACAACTCCCCAACACACCCTCACCCACCTCCCACCACAACTCCCCAACACAGCCTCTCCCCCCTCCCCCTCCCACCACAACTCCCCAACACACCCTCACCCCCCTCCCCCTCCCACCACAACAACCCCACACTAGTCCCATAGGGTCCACATAGCCCACATGTGGATGGCAGTAATGTCACTGTGCGCTCCCGGAGCCAGGGGGAGGCATGTCCTGGAGACGCAGCGTACAGAGCGACCGTGGAGCGGGCTGGTCTGGGTCGAGTTGCTAGTTGAGGGGGTGTCCTCATGCTGGGGCTGTTTGTTTGTTTGTTTGTTTGTTTGTTTATTTGATAATGCGCTCCAAGCCCTTGGGCAGCTGGGCGCAACAATACAAGTAGACTCGAAACTTAGTTACAGTGCCTGACACAGGCTATTACAAAACAGAGGTAACTTATAACAAATGATACAAGTGATAGAGTACATATAGGATCAAGATGGGTAAGCCTAGATGAATACCGTCTTAACATATGTATAGCATGATCAGCTAGATAAGGGTGAATATCGTTACATATCATTGTTGTGCAGCCATTTGAGAGCGTTACATCTAAATCTAGTGTAGGGTAATGGGCGTCTGAGGTCAGGTGGGAGTATGTTCCATGATTGTGCAGCTCTAACAGGGAAGCTAGATCCACCCGCTGTGGTAAGTTTGAATCTCGGGACTTTAAGTAAGAAGTTGTTGGCAGATCTTGTCAGTAGGTTTGAGGGTCTCCAGTTGATTCTTTCAGCTAGGTAGAGGGGTGCTTGATTGTTGAGGCATTTGGATGTGAGAGAAATAGTTTTAAGGAGGATTCTGTCCTTTATCTTTAGCCAGTGGGTCTCAGTCCGGTGTTTGGAGATATGCTCTCTACGTGGGATATTCAAAGCTGCTCTTAGGGCATTATTTTGTAATCTCTGGAGTTTGTCAATGACCGACTTATTTGCACCTGAGTATAGGGCGTTGCAATAGTCCAGTCTGGACATGACAAGGGCATTGGCCAAGGTGAGGCAGCTGGCACTGGACAGGAATGGTCTGGCAGCACGGATGAGTTTACACGTGTAAGTGGTTGTAGAGGCGAGGGAGTTCACTTGCTTTTTAAGGGTGAGAGCTGAGTCGAGGTAAAAACCTAGAGTTTTAACCTCTCGCATAACCTTAATAGTATTATTGTTGATGTTAAATGAGGCATAGTCCGGGGTGAGTTAGGTTATGGTCTGATCCGAGGAGCAGGATTTCAGTTTTATCGTCGTTCAGGCAGAGGCCATGGGTGGCCATCCATGCCTGAATGAGGATGTATATTTTATTCACCAAAGCCAGGTCCACTTCATAGTTGCCCGAAAGGGGTATGAGGATCTGGGTGTCATCTGCATAATTTGTGTCGGTGACACCCACTCTGTCCAACTTGTCGAACAATGGCTTGGTGAAAATGTTGTACATAGTGGGTGAGACACAGGAGCCCTGTGGGACTCCACATGTAATTTGGATGGGATTGGCACAGGTAGAGGTGGAAAAGACTCTCATGGTCCGGTTGGCTAGAAAGGATTGGACCCATGCTATAGCTTCCCCTGTGAAATTGGCAGCGAGCTTGAGGAGGTTGCATAAAACTGCATGATCCACCAAATCAAAAGCTGCTAACAAGTCCAGTAGGAGTAGCAGCGCTGTTTTCCCACTATCCTTGAATTCCTCAATTTTAGTTTTAAGATCTGTCAAGGCTGTTGCAGTGCCATGGAGAGGGCGGAAGCCCGATTGGCGCGAGCCTAGTAGATGGTTAGCTTCTAAGTAATCTTGAATTTGGAAATAGGCTACTCTATCGATCATTTTTAGTAGGAAAGGTACAGTGGTGATAGGCCTGTAATTAGTTGGGATGGATGGATCAAGGGTTTGATCCTTAAGAAGGGGGAGGACCCAGGATTCTTTTAGGTTAGCTGGCACTGTGTTAGATTTGAAAGAGGAGTTAATGAGCTTCGAGATAAACGGGGCTAAATCTCTGGCTGTGTCCTTTATTATTTGAGCTGGGCAACTGTCGCCCTTACAGTTGGAGGGCTTCAGTGAGAGGATAACCTTTTCAGTGTCGATGATGGAGATAGGTTTGAAGCTAAAAGGGGGGATAGTATTAGGTTCAGTCGCTAGAGGTGCTTGTTGATCAGTAGGAGAGAGGGCGTCCTTTTTATTAGTTATTTTAAGCTGGAGGGTGGACATTTTATTTGATAGGGCGTTCTGTATGTTAGTGCACCATATCTTGTCCTTGGGGACCGTGTCAGTTGGTTGGATGGGGGATTCCATTTCCCGGAGGATGGCAAAAAGTTCCTTGGTATTAGATTTGGCATTAGTAATTCTGTCATTGAATAAAACATTTTTTTTATTGGTAATTTCTGTCTTGTAATATTTGGTGAATTGGGTTAAGTTAACTTTGTTGTCGTCAGTAGGCGAATTGCGCCAGATAGTTTGGAGTTTTCGTTTCTGCTTTCTAAGGTCCTTAAGTTGGGGTGTGAACCAAGCATTAAGGTGGGCTTCTTGTTTAGCTTTGCGTAGTTTTGGTGGTGCAATAGTATCTAGTGCATGAGACATAGCTTTATTAAAGGTGTCTACTAGGGTGTCTGGGTCAGTATTGTTCTCCAGGCCATTTATAGTAGGCAAGAGGAGGGGGATGAGTTTTTCTGTAGTAATGTCTTTTTTACATCTGGTGGGGAGTGGTGGTATCAATTTGATAATTTTAGGGCTGAGGAGGTCAAGTGTGGCAGTGAAATGTATTAGATAGTGGTCGGTCCATGGTTGAGGGATGATGTCAGTAATGACTATGTTGCAGTTAAGTTCAGATACCCAGTCAAGGGTTCTACCTTTAACATGTGTGGGGGTGAGGACTTTTTGGGTAAGGCCGTGGTCGTTTAGGATAGCTGTTATAGAGAGGGCATTTTTATTATCTGGCTCATTGAAGCCAATGTTAATGTCGCCCAGCAACAGCATTTGCGAGTGATTTTGGGTATTGTTAGCTATGGGGGTGGTAAAGTCATCTTCGAAGGTTCCAAAGGGACCTGGGGGCCTATAGATCAAGTGAATAGTTAGCGTGCGGTTATTAGAGAGTTGCAATTTTTCTGAGAGTACTTCGCAGGAAGCACAGGCAGGTGAGGTGGTGAGTCTGATAGGCAAAGTAGTTTTAGCGATGATGGCTAGGCCACCACCTTTAGCATTGGGTCTATCTACTCTGTGGATCTGGTAATTGTCAGGTACGGCTAGTATCAGGGAGGGTCCTGCTGCCTCGTGGAGCCAAGTTTCTGTTACGGCAAGGAGGTCGATGCTGCTGTTGTTTAGTATGTCAACAATTTCAGTTGCATGGGCTACCATGGATCTGGCGTTGATAAGGGATCCAGTAAGTGATAAAGTATTCTTAGGAATAGGATAGCTTGCAGATTTATCTGTGTGCTTGTTTCGACTCGGGTGTTTCTTTTTATGAAAGTGAGTGGGATTCGGGGTCGGAGTTGAGGGTTTCGTGGCTTGAATTTGCTTATCCAAGTGCGTCTGTATAGTTGGGGAACTAACAGTATTGTTTGCGCTATTTCTTTTGGGTTCATAAATGCAAGGTAGTCTTGCCCTAAGTCTCAAGTTTCTGTCTGTGGGGGGGCTAGTGCTGTAGGTAGCAAAGGCCATGATTGTAGTTAGGAGGGTCAGGGAGGTCAGGTTTCTACACATGGTAGTTAGAGTAGTTAAATGGTTCAAGTTACTTCCCTTACTTCGCTAGGATGTCTGGCTAGGGTGTCGCAATATAGATTGCGGGTGGCTAGTTATAGCCATGGGTTCATCTAGTGATATGGATCATGATATTCAAGAATCACAATATGAACTAAAATGCATGACTTAGAGTAGTTAGCAACGTGCAAGGCCGGCGACCCAAGGGTCTTAAATAGGTAACAGGATGCAGTGGCAAGCTACCAAGGGATCTCGGATATGTCACAGGGTGTTATGGTAGGTGACCAAAAGGGTCTCGGATAGGTCACAGGGTGCAATGGTAGACTACCAAAAGGGTCTCAAAAAGGTCACAGGGTACAGTTGTAGCAATGCGGCAGTCTAGGCAGTACTGGGTGAATGAGTGGGCACATTCATAGCAGAGGTACAAAAGGCAAAGCAGATACCAGGCTTGCAGCAAATGTCGGCATATCAGGCAAAGAGCAATGCAACATACATGGGGCACCAATCAGTAGTGAGGCACAGCAGGTTAGGTTATGCAAGTACTCTACACTTACATCAAGTAAGGAGCAGTGCAGAGTACACAAGGCACCATTCAAAAGTGTGGCACGTCAAGCAGGCATTGCACCTCGAGCATTATCAGGCAGAAGAGCGATGTAGCATACATGTGGAGCAGATCAGAATATGTGCGCAGCAGGTTTGGATAATGCAGGAGGTAGGCAGACTAACTCAAGAATCGCGCACATTAGTCTGAGGCAGGCGCAATAAGGGAGCATAGCAGGTAAAGCATAGGCAGTATGGCAGGTGTTAAACAGGGGTGTTGCAGGTGAGCACGTTGATAGCAAACTGGGGGCGAGCACTATAGACGGTAAGGAGAGCGCTGTATCTCAGAGTCAATAAAGTACATTAAAGGTGGTGCAGGTAGCGTGGATTACCTTCCATTGCAGGTGGTCAAGCACTGCTGGTTGAGTTAGCTGGAGGGGCACTAGAGGCAAGATGAATTGCAGACATTTTTGGGCATAAGGATGTCGCCTGGCTGCGTGGCTGTGCTCGGTCAGCTCAGTCAGGGGGATGGCCTTCTCTCTGGGCATTACCTCATTGGCCGGCTCTCGCCTGCCGGTGATTGGAGGCACGATGTGTTGCCAGTCAGCACCAATCCGGAGGCAGGATGCAGGGTGCAGGTCAGGCAGGCATTCAGGACAAGGTCAGGCGTGGGGGGACCAAAGCGCGGCGGCCATCTTTAAATTACAGCGTCCATCTTTAAATTGCCTGACAAACGAATTTCGAGTGGAATGCAAACACATGGGCAATATGTGCTTGGAGACTGCAGGAAAGTAAGGTGAGCAGCCTTTGTAGAGTATAGCAGACAGGTGCTCTTCAATAAAAGCGATTTTAGAGCGGATGAGACGAAGATGTGCTGTGAGGATAACGAGGGCTCTGAGGCAGCTGATATTATGCCTGGAGCTTACCTCTTCCTCTCTGCATCTTAGGGGCAGTGCGGGCTGCTCCTACAGCGGGCTCAGCAACGGTGTGGCTACTGGACATCATGAGGAACAGCCTCCAGAGGCTATGCGGCCAAGGACCTCACAGAGCCGGTTGGTGCTGTCTGTTATTACCTGGCCCAGTGCCCTCAATTCATCCCGCCATTCCTCCCTGGCCTGCGGATTGTCCTGCATAAAATCAGTGATCAGGGCTGTGAGCTGCTCAGCCCACTGTGCATCTGCAGCTGATGTTTTGGCCCTGCTGGGGATCGGGCTGACATGTCCTGCCGGTGCTTCCTCAAGGGAACTGGCCACAGGACTGGCACGTCCCTGTGTTGGTCCTTGGCCAGATAGCTCAGGTGTGTTGGTCTCACCCGAGTCACTAAAGGAGACCTGGGGGTTAGAGTGGGCATCAGGGGTGTGGATGACTTCAAATGTTTCCTCCTCAGTTCCTCCACAGATGGAATTGGGGCTGTCGGCAACATCGAGGGGGGGCTGTGGCTGCCACCTGCCCAGCCACACTCGACTCCTCAGACCGCTGCGTTGGGCATGTGTCTGCAGCCAGTGCAGGACGGGTGGTGGTGGGGGTGGGGGTTGTGCACCCTCCACGGGCCTTGCTGGAGCCGGTGGTGTGCGTCCAGGTGTTGTCTTCCTCGCTGGGAGACGGCGGCCCCTGCCTTGGCCCCTGGAAGTGCTGGGACGGTTGCTCCTCGCTGTCATGCTCACTGCCTGTGGGGGTGGAAGAGAGGGACGGCATGAGTACTGATTTGAGAGCCAGCATTTATACATGGCTACAATAGCACATTCAGATATTTGTGGGTTATCGGCATTTGGGTGGGGAACGGCACATGATTCAATACTTGGGTGGTAAATGCATGCATATGTCTGTGTCACTCATGTTGGCCGGGTGCTGTGCTGTCTAACATGCACACTCTTTACATCAACTGCCCTGTGTGCCTCATGGAATGGGCAACTTTGTGTGGTATGTGTCATATAGGTTACGGCCTCGCACCTGGCAGTAGCCTGGGCCTCACTTGCTTCGCATAATTTACAGGGGGGTGTGTGGCCGACCATGCCGTGACTCCTTGGCCAGACCTTAGCAGTCACTTTCATAACATTGGCGCTGGCAGTATTGACTTTGGACACTCACCTCCATCAGCGGATGATGTTGCACCACACTACATTTCTCCGACCCCTTCAATGGATTCAGGGCCTATCATGGCCGCACATGTCTCCTCCCATGGCATGAGTTTCATGGGCGAACCTGGGCCTCCTCCAGTCTCCAAGGCCTGGCTTCTATTTGCAGAGAGGATGCTCCACACCTTCAGCTGCAGGTCGTCCCACCTTTTGTGGCAATCCTTTGTGGTGCGGGGGGTGTTGCCCACAGCACTCACCTTCTGCGCCACTAGTGCCCAGATATCTTTTTTTTAGCACCGCCACCCTTCGCATGTCGTTGGTGAAAACAATGTCAGCATTCTCGTGGAGGGTATCCACTAGCATTTGCACTTCGTCAGGGCTGAACCGCTCCTTTCGGAGGCAGGCAGCTCCCTTCTTCGGCGCTTTGGGCATTCCTCAGTAGTGGTGGTAACTTTCCGGTATGTCAACAGTGTGCCAAGGGTCCTGTCTGGTGAGGATGGCAATGGATTGTGTTTTTAAAGATGGCCGCCGTGCTCCTTCCAATTCCTGTGCGATGACGCTATTACCGGTTCCGCATTTTAACGGTGACCGTAAATAACGGTGACCGCTATTTACGGTCACCGCTAATGCTGCGTTGCTTCATGGTGGTAGTGTTCGCTACAGTGCGGTTCATGCCTGTAGGGGTTTTTTCGGGCATTTTTGCACCATGGCGGTATGGTCATTAGCGGCATGGCGCAAAGCTCGTGCCCACAAACTCGTAATAGTGCGCTTTTAGCGGTCTATTGCCAGCTCGGACACGCTATTTGCGCCATGCCGGTAATGGACAGAACTTACCTCAAAACTCGGAATGACCCCCAATGTATAGAAGGAAACAACCCCTCACCTAAGTATTGAAGGCACTACACTCTCTATGTAACTAATCATGAGACATTAATACAAAAACTCTAGTACAAAAAAAGGTACAAATCCACATTTTACAAAACTGATATCAATACTTTAATGTGATAGGTATGCAAACATATGTAACATTAAAAATACAATACACAGTACACATATATACAATTTAAAAAGAATCACAAAGGCACTTACATATGGCACCAAAAGCCATACAACATAGCCCTAAACAATAATTGAACCTGAAAGGTCTTAGGGTTTTTACACAGTTAGAGACTAATAATCCAATCTGTGTTCTATATTAATGTCCTAATGGTGCACTATACATACAGGACATTCCTCAGGGGCAAAAGGATTGAGGGAAAAAGTTTGTTTTTTCAAAATTCAGATGAAGTGCTAAAACATTCATTAACTATAAACAGAAAAAGAAAGCGAGAAGTCTTAAAATCAAATTTAAAAAAATGCACATACAATTGTTATTCTTATACCTGGGAAATGCCTCGTACTAAAAATGTGTAGAAGTACCTGACAATTAATCCATGGTAAAGATCAAGAGATCTAAATTCCCCACACTGCTTCACTTTAAATGTGGCGATTTCTTCGACAAGTGCCACATCAATTGGCTATTCTGCAATCCAAAAACAATAACAGCGGGTTTACTTCATTGCTTAGCAAACATACATGTGAAATCAGACTTCTTCAATATGGCTCCATAGGCAGACTTATATAGACATTATATGCACATTATGAGGGAAATGTACCTAGTAAGGAATTAGAGGGCATCTTACACCTTACATTTCGCACTCCAAATGCAAAGCTTAAAAACAGGCCAATCACCTTTGCAGCTTGCTTTTTGCACTCCAAATGCACACTATCAACATAATTGCTGGTGTTGGACTGGAAACTCCCATACCCCAGTCACATGTAACTAAACTAAATATCAATATTTGCAATAACTTGCATTTTGTGTTCCAAGCTAAACACATCAGCCTAATATGCTAGCTCATATCGATAAAGTACTGATATCTGCTTCCTGCGGGGGTGGGGGGGATTGCACTTTTGGAGTTGTGCCTGGCAAGTCAGCTCTTGGCGAAGAAGAGTTGATGCGCAGGACTTTGGTGGCGATGTTGATCCAAAAGAATGCGATTTTAACAGGGAACACACACGTGAATCACAACAATAGAACAGGTACAGCACCAATGCCAAGGGTGGGCTCAAGTCGAGGGTACACGCCGGTGGACAGAGTCCACCCACTTTTTTCAGAGGGTGGACTCAGTACCCCCAACTAAAATGAGCAATATTCAATGTCCTGTTGCCGTCTGGCTTGCCGGCCAGACATTTCACCACTGTACTATATAACATGATGAAAAATAACAAACAACTAAAGGTGAAATGTCCCATTTGAGTACGGCAAGTTCCAGGCAAAACATTTGTATTGGTTCTTGGAGTTTAAAACATGCACACCTTTTAACGTTTTCAAAAACACTATTAGAAAACAAAATCCTCTCTTGGTTTTGAGTATGTGTTGATCTTATGAAAGGTAAATGCCATTCGTCCTGTGCAATTTGGGTGGTTATGCAAAGCCAATATAATGAAATGTGCATATTTCACCTTGGTATGCTAATTTCTGGCGATCCCATTGCGTTTGTTGATGAGTCCCCCCACTTAAATGTTTAGGGCTTGACCTCTGGGTCTCACAGCAAACAACTTGGGCAGAGATGGCCAGCGCAGCCCAGCCCCCGACAATAGCAGGGCCTTGCGAGGTAGTATGCACCGGGTACACCGTCCTCAGTCTCAGAACCCACCCTCCCAACGCCTTCACAGCTCCTGCTGGGCCGGGCTAGACAGTGCACAGAGGCTTTTCCCAAGTGGTAATCAGCTGCGTTCGCTACGCCCCGCGCATACCGCATACCCATTTGCACGTGCACCATAATTATAGGATCGGGCGCGTCCCCACGTGAACCATTTTACAAGCACTGCTATACATTTTGCCACTACAGTGCTTTTTTTAATGGCACACTCGGGAAATTGAAATGTAGGTAGTGTGGGGATTATTTTTCGTAAATCCCAAATGCAATATTTTTAAAAAAACACAAATGTGACATATGACACTAGCGAAGCCTTTAAAATATTCAGACCACAACTTTCACTAACCAGAAGCTTATTGTATTGAGCGGGTCCATTACACAACATTGAGACAGAAGGGGAGAGCGGGGTGGTGTGTGTGTGTGCATGTCCCGGGTGGGTGCATGCTTGTCTGTGTGAGATTATGAAGTAATTCTTTCACATGCCTCAAAATCGTATCCTCAAATCCTCACAGATAACATCCATATGATATTTGCATTTGCCACACACACTCATGCACAGCACCTCCTCGGATGTGTGCAATCTCCTTTCACACTCAGACTGCTGCCCGGTGTGAGCATTCAACCTTGCCACTTTTGAAGATCCTCATCCACATGTGATGTGTGCATTCACCTTTCACACTGGTACACTTTAACTCTCTGGTGTGTGCATTCACCTAACTGGTACAGATCACCCACTCGGAAGTGTGCATTTACCTTAGTACAGATCACCCCTCGGATATGTACATTTCCCTTTCACCCGGACACAGATTACTCATTGGATGTGTGCATTTGCATCCCACATTGCTAGAGATCACCCCTTGGATGTGCATTTGCATTTCACGTTGGTATTCATCATGTGTGCATCCACGCTCGTACAGATTATCCTTGCCAATGTATGCATTCCACTTTCACCCTGGTGCAGATCACCAATCGAATGGGTGCATTTGGCGCTCCCATTGTTGCAGATGGCTCCCTTGGATGTGTGCATTTCACAGTAGTATATGTTGTCTGTCTCTGCTAACGGAGTTCTGTGAGCCCCTCCCCAAACAACAAAGGCCACACGCACACACTTGTTGCTGGGCCGGGATCACCGGTGGCTCTGCCGCAGCCAGGAACGCCCACTTTATTTATACTGCATGCAGCCGAGTGCAACATCACTAAGCAGCGTGCGTGTGCCCATAAAGGGGCAGCACCACACTCCTCCTTTTTCATAACAAAACAACAAAGGATTGCTACCTACAAAACATAAGACCACACTGCACACAAAATAACGGACCCCTTTAATCACAACAACCCCCGTCCCACATGTAACTTCCAGTCCACGTGGTGTTCCCGCCAGTTCAGGGGTCCAAAACATAGTCACTCAGGTGGGCATGCTTCCCCCTCCCAACCCTCTGGGGATACCTCCTGCCCGCCTCCTGGATCGGGCCCTGCTCACCTGATATACCTCATCCGGTACATCAGTCATGTCCCTTCTCTGCACTGCCTCTTCTCCCAGCTTCTTAAAGAAGCTAGCATTGCGAGTCACAGAAGCAGTCCCATGCGACGCTGTTATCATTGAGCCGTGCACTGCTACCACATCTAATTAATTGGGCTTATAAATCAACAACAGCTTTCCTTGCAGATGATGATTCCTGACCAGCACCTCATCGCCTGGGACGAATTGCTGGGGGCGAAATCCCCTTCGGATGTTCGCCTGCTCAGTCCTTATTTTCCTCTCACTTTCCACCTGCTCATCGTTAATGACTGCTGGCTCACACTCGCCCACTTCCGGGATGATGCTCCTCGGGCATCGCCTGAGCATTGCTTCAGCCGGTGAAACACCTGTAGATGGATGTGGGGTGGCACGGTAATGTCGTAGGAATTTGTAGAGGACCCTCTGCAGACTTTTACCCTGGCCCTGAGCAATGCGAAAGACTTTATTCAGTTTCCTCATCATGCGTTCCACCCCACCATTCGCCCTGGGCCACAATGGCATGATCTTGAACAGTGGACCCCATATTCCTCCATCATGTGGGCAAAACTCTCCCCTTGGAAGGGCGGACCATTGTCTGAGCACAGTACCTGAGGTAGTCCATGGGTGGCAAAGATCTTCTCTAACGGGACAGCAATGTTCTCAAAAGCCACCGACTCCACAAACTCTGCCTCCGGCTATCTGGACCACTCATCTACGATCACAAGAAAATGGGTGTCCCGGCCTGTGGACCCAAAGTCGGCATGGACAACCTCCCATGGCTTGGTGCCTCGCTGCATGGTCTCTATGATGGGTTCCTCTGAGCTAGTGATGCCGCCCTGATATCCTTGGTGTGCCAGCCCGATCACCTGCGAGACCTTTACTTGCGGAACCACAATCCGGTCACCCCTGAGCAACATCCCGGACCCAGAGAATGCCAGGCCAGCCCTGACCCTCCATAGCTGTTCTAATGCTGTCTTTGCTTCCTGGGTCCTCAGTACCAATGTGTCCACCACAGCCCTCCACGAGACCTGTTGTAGGGCTGCTTTCAGGATGATGAAAAACTCATCCTCCGCTGCCGCATGCTCCAGCTCACAGATTGGCACTGAGTTGGGTGTGGCCGCCTCCACCACCAACCAGACATGTTCATCGGCAACCTCCGCACTGATGTTCTGTGGCCCCTCTGGTTCCCCCCTTGGGTGTCTGGACAGGTAGTCGGCCACGTTGATGTTGCCGGGCCAGTACACAAGGGATACCCATACTCAAGCAGGGCCAGCATCCACTGCTCGATCTTCGCTGGCAGCTTAGAGGATGACCCCGCAAGTATAGGCAAGAGGGGCTTGTGATCGATGACCACCGTCACTGGCCTCCCCAAGACGTACAGCCGGAAGTAATGACAGGCACACAGGACCGCCAATGCCTCTCTCTCGATCTGAGAGGACCTCTGCTCCGTTTCAGATAGGGCCTTGCTGGCATACGTGACTGGCTGGACCTGAGTTGGCATCGATCTGAGTGAGCAGAGCACCCAGTCCAAATGGGCTGGCATGCACCACAATCTCAGATACGGATCAAAGAAGGCCACAGTGTCCTCTGCTGTCAAGGCCCCCTTCACATCCTCAAAAGCGGCCTGCTCCAGCGGCCCCCACAGCCAGGTGACCTCTTTCTTAGTCAGAGCTTGCAGTGGTCCAATCGATCGGGAAGCAAGGTTCTTGATGAATCGGCCATAATATGTGACCATTCCTAGAAAACTCTGAACTTCTGATACATTCTCCGGAGGTCGTGCCTCAACAATGTCCTTCACTTTCCGAGGGTCCGGTGACACAACCCCTTCTTTGAAGACAAAACCGAAGAACTCGATTTTAGTTTTCAGGAACTCACACTTGTCCCTGTGTAGTGTCAGACCAAGAGATCGGAGTCGCTCGAAGGTCTTCGCCATGCATACAATATCACCCAACCTGTGTTGATACTCATTTATTGACCTAAGAAGGATGAAAGGCTGAGATGGCCTTGCTGGGATTCGAACATGCAGATCAAACACACATCGCAGCAGTGAGTGCTCAACCCACTGAGCTATCATATCGCCCGTAGTAAAATGAGCAATTATTCTGTAGTGGATACCATTAAACTGGTAACTGAGATTTAACAGCAGACCAGTTAAGTTCATCTGCAGGTCTGGTGCAAAGTTGGCCGTATGTCAAGCCTGCATGCGTCTACTTTCAGGCTTCAGAGGTTGGCAAAATAGGGAAAGCAGCACACTCACAGGACATCCCATACCCTAAGCACACGGTACAACATACATGCAAACAAACATCCTGAACAGCATGCCAGGGAGATGGGAATGAAGTTCGGCGGTAGCCTTGCTGGTAAAACCATCTGGCTGCTGCCGAACTTGCACATTTTTCCGGTGCCCGGGAATGGGCAATTACCAGGGTATTACAATCCCGGCAGACCCGGTAATTTCCCATTCCTGGGTGCAAGAAAATATTCTTCCCCATTCCCATTTAAGCACCATAGGGCTCAATAGATATGGCGAGGCCGGTTGCACCGGCAGCATTCCTCAATGGTGCTGGTGCATCCGACATGCTCTGCTCGCTGGTGCTGGTTCATCTGCCAGGACAGACCTGGTGGGCAAAAAGGCACTCGCGAGCACAACTTGTAGTTTGCTGGTACGGTAAAAACAGTACCGGCAAGCTTACCGATACCAGTGTTACTGTACTGGCAAACTTTTAATGAGGCCCATTACAACAAAAAAATAATTGTGGCACAATGAAGTGAACGGCCACTTGATGTGCTATAGTCAAATATTTCTACACTGTACAGAAGCTTTTAGGCACAAGGATTTTGTCAAGTGACCGAGGACACGGAGATGGAATGTCTTGTGATGTTCGTAACGGAGACAACGGCAGAAAAAAAACATGCTATTACTGCAACTTGTAAAAGGCAAAATACATAGTCTGAAATGGAGGCTTATTCTACTCTAAAATCGGTAGTTTACACTAATATCACTAATACATATTTATCACTAATACAACAGCACAGCAACTCCAGGGGGCATCATGCCCCCTGGAGTGGCAGCACGGTGTCAGCCACCAGCCCGGCGGCAGCCCCGGCCCCTCAACTTTGCATGCAGCAGCAGCATGTGAATTTATGATGCACACATCATGCATGCAAATAAATCATCAAAGCAAGGTAACATGCGTTAATTACCTTGCTTTGTTGAATTATGCTGTTTTTTGCAGGTTTTATTTTTTTCTCCCCCAAAACTTTTTTTTTCAAATGTATTTTTCTTCAATTTTCTTTTTTTTTCAAAACTGGCCCAGCCGTGGGCAGAAACCAGCCCCAGTCCTCAGGAACGATCTTGGTCTGGCCACGGGCCGAAAGGCCGAGGGTTCAATCCGACCCTGGCACCGAGGGGTAACATAGCACGTCAAAGCCCCATTCAGAGTTTGCAGGGCACAACGTTGGATCTATCTGGAAATACGACAGGGTGTTAAAAGGTTTCTAAAATCAAATGTTTGCTGCTCTGAGGTCGCTGGTTACTAACCCAGGAGTGTAAACCTAACTGCTGGAGTAATTCTAATGAGAGACCTCTGTTAAGTTCCCAATGATAGGGATTTTCAAGGATGCTGAAATAGAATCTGACTCCAATAATGAACTTGCCCCTGAATGTTAGAAAAACTGGAAATAAAGTTTAAACCCGACGATTTACCAAAGAATCGGATGGGATAAATGAAATAACTTACTCCGGCACTGTCTGTGGCACACAAGTTGCTGTGTGCGAGTCCAGGACCTCCGCTCACCGCTCCAGTCTTCCAGGCACTGTAGTGACAGGCCAGGCCAGTCACCCCCATCTCCACCATGCTGCTACAGATACAGTACTGCTGCCTGCTGGTCTTCTGCACTCTGCTCTGTGCTAAGAAGTGGACATGCTGGTGCAGAGTACTTGTGCAGACAGACTGAATCAAAGTAGACAAGTTCTTCTTGGAGTGGATGGAACTGTCTGGAACTGAAGGAACATTCTATGGGGCTAGGGGTTGTGTTGTGAAATTATGGCAGAAATGGCGATGGCAAGCTGTTACATTTTAACGTTTGCCATCGACACCTGTGGTGCTCTATCCCCACGGTCCGCTGGCCGCCCCCACACAAAGTTTTGCTGTCTGCTGCAGGCAGCCAGAGCCAGGTAGTAGAATGGGCCTACGGCCTGCCACCACAGGGCCAAGCCAGTGCAGACGCCACACAGCACTGTAACATCTCTGCGCCGGGGGTGCCGACGAAGGAAAGAGTGCATGTAGGCCATGCCAGGGATCAGCGCGGGTGCAGATCGAGAGTGCAATAAAGCACGTCATGCTGGGTATTCATTCTGCTGAGCTCTGCCGGCTTCTGGTGGGCAGCCCTTTATTGCGCTTCACGTCATTGTGTTCGCGTGACATGAGGCGGATGCAACATTCCTCCTTAATTTTAAATAAACAGAATTTTAAAAATAACAGTTGACAACCATGGGGGCTCCCCCTGCATACTCAAGTCCAATGCAGGCGAGGCACTCCCCTTGCTTCCAAGGAACAAAAACACAACCAGCCCTTGTGGCCTTCACCACTCATAGTCTCGCAGTCTCGTTGGGGATTTGGGGGAGATACTCAGACTATATGGAGTCGCAGGTGGCATTGTCTCTGGTTTACCTCCCCATCCTGCTCACCTTCTGTCTAGTTGGGCTCATCTTCTTCGCCCGATAGCTCACCTGGGCTGCCACCTCGAGTGTCCTCCTCCTCGACCATTGGCACCGGATGGTGCTGTGCGGGGTCGTTATCTCCTTGTAGTTGCTCGCTTCCATATGTCCATATCTCCTCAGGCACTTTCTTGAACCAGGAGACGTTTCTCGTGAAGGTTTGCTGTCCTCGACTTGCCATCACCATTGACCCTTCAGTCTTTGCTGCCTTCCATGGTTGGTGGTCATATCTCGACTCTAGTTTTGACTTTGTGGGGTTTCGCAATACTAACCCACTGTCACCCACTTTGTGTCTGGCTTCCCTGGAGTTTCTCTTGTGGCTCATGCACTTGTACTTATTTGCTGCAACTCTTTTTGAGTGAGTCTGTCCGCTGTTGATGTCGTCCAGTCCCTTGCTCGGTTGATGGGGAATGAACGAGTTTACCATTGTTCCATACACAAAGTCTGCCAGGGGTATATTGGTGGAGCTATGAGGTGTGACTCTGTAGTTCCATAAGAACCGGTATAGATCCACCGCCAGTGGGTGTTTTGACTCTTGGAGTTGCGTAGCACCTTATTGATTGTCCTCATGAATCTCTCCTAATCCCCATTTGCTTGTGGCCAATGGGGGGTGAAGTAGTGGTGTTGGATATGGAGCTCACCATATCTGTCCCCTGAAAAGGTGGTCCGTTGTCGCTCTTGACACAAGCAATTTTTCCAGTGCGGGGATGACCGTGTCAGCTGAGGTCGAGTTGATGAGCTCCACTTCGGGGTACGGTGAGTGGTCGTCAATTGCTACTAGTATATAGGTGCCCTCCTGTACAGTACAAAAAAGTTGATAATGATGACGTCCCACCTCGAGGATATGCGTTCAGCCGATTGGATCGGTTCAGGGTGCGGGTGCCCCTGTGATTTGGCATAGGTGGTAGGCCTTGACAATGTCCTCTACCTTTGAGTCTAGGTGAGGGAAACACACCCAGTTTTTTATCCTGTCCTTTGTACGGACCATCCCCTGGTTTCCCTTGTGTGCAAAGTCAAAGATTCTGTCTTGTAGGCTGCAGGGGATCACTATCTGGGTGCCTCTTAGGATCAGACACTCACTAGTGATGGTCAGTTCCTGCCGCACCAGGAACAACCCCATCAAGAGTTCTCTGGCCGCCGACGTGCGGTTGTGAACATTGCAAAGAAAAGAGTTCCAATCACCGCTATGATCGTGTATTTGATGATGTCTCAGCATGTGTCATCTTGCGTGGCCTCAACATTGTCTGCAATGCTGACTGCTTTGGGCTTTATGGTGTTGATGATTTGGCAGATGTGCTCCTCTGTCTCCTCTGCCTCATCCACTTCTCATGTTGCCGGGCGTGGGTGCCCCAGATAGGAAGTCTGTGGGGTTGTCTGCCCCCGCCTTGTACACCAATTCAAACCTGTACTGCTGCAGGTGCAGTAGCCACTTTCCTATCCTGGCTGGAGGGTGCGCTGAGGACCCAGTGAAAATCGGGAGCTGGGGTTTGGGGTAAATGTTCTGAATCTCTGCCTGTAGAGGTAAATGTGGCAATGTCGGCATCCCCACAGGACCGCTATGGCTTCTTTCTCGATTTGTGAGTACCTTTGTTTAGTTGGTGTGAGAGCTCTGGATGTGTATGCAATTGGTTGTGTTTCCCCTGTTCATTACTTATGCACCAGGATTGCCCCGAGTCCGACTGAGCTTGCATCCACATATAGTTGTGTGGCCAGAGCGGGGTCATAGAAGGCCATCGTTGTGTCAGATTAGAATGATTTTTTGAGTGCAATCAAACGCTTCCATGCATTGTGGGCTCCATTGACATTTGACATTCTGTCTGGTGATTTTTCGGAGTGGCTCTAACATGGTGGCCAGAAAACTGTGCAGTTCCGTGGGTGTGGTTGGAGGGGAGGCTTCTTTTAATGCCTGCTACCTTCTGGGGGCCAGCTGATATCCCTTCTTTATTAAAGACAAAGCCAAAGAAGGTGATTTCCTCTTTCAAGGACTCACATTTGTCCCTGTGGATCGTGAGTCCTGCTTTCTTTAGCCTGTCGAGGACTTTTTCCAGACAACGCAGATGTTCCTCCGTTTTCGGCATAGATGAGGATGTTGTCACTGACATTTAGTACTTCAGGAATGCCCTGGATCACTACCTGGATGGCCTGTTGGAATACTTCTGCCGCAGAGGATATCCCAAAGCTTAGTCCCTTGTACCGCCGTAGGCCCAGGTGGGTCGATAAAGTTGTTATGTACCTCGAGTCCCTGTGTAATTTGAGCTGGTGGTAGCCGGCGTTGAGCTCTATTTTGGAGAAAATCTTTGACTCTGTGAGGTCCGTGATGATCTCCAATGTCGGGGTGGTGTGTCTTTCCCTTTTTATGGTGGCATTGAGTAGATACATATCTATGCATGTCTGTACCTTCCCAGGTTGTTTTGGGATTTTTCATGACAACCATCGGGTCACTTGCTCGATAATGCTAGCCTTTTCAAGTTCATGCAGTTTTTTAGCTACACTGTCCCTCATGTGGAAGGGGACTCTCTATGGTGGACTGCCCGTGGCTGCACTGTTGGATCAATGTGGAGCGTGATCAGCTTGCCTTTGCGGCATCCAATGACTTGCAGAATGCTCAGGTGTTTGGCTGGTAGGCAGGTGATCTCAGTGGAGTCGGTGATGTCACAAATGAATTTGTTGAGTCCCAGTTTTTTTCCACGGCCTCCCAACTGAGTAGGCCCTCAATGCAGCGTTGACCATGTATATTTTGGAGTTGATGGTTGTGACACCCCTACTCAATGTGGTTTGGAATTGCCATACCACTGGGAGAGGTCACTTGCTGCCATAGGCAAACAGTTGGCTGTCCGTGTGTTTGAGTGTGGGCTGCAGGCATAGTTTCCGGAACATGCTTGTCGGCTTTGACGTTTACAGATGCCCCTGTGTCGATGGTCATCAATGGCTCCTCTGCCTGTATGTTCAAAAAGGCACTTTGGCCTTTTCCTTTTCTTCACCCGGTTGTCGTTGCTTTGATTTAGTGCCGAGGTGAGGTCGCCCTTGCCTTTTTTGTTTGGTTTTCCTGCTGCGATTGCTGTCACCGCTTCCCTGCGTTCATCCCCTGATTCATCCATTGATTAATTATTTTCAGTTGCTACCAAGTGTGTCTCCGCCTGTTTCTTCTTCTTTGTATAGTGTTTTGTGGACAGCGGTTTTGGGCATTGGGTCTGGCCTGCCGATGCTCTGCAGACATGTGCATAATGGTCTCTTCGGCCGCAGGATCCGCACATGGTCCCTTGTGCTGGGTGGTTTCTTTTTTTCCGTGTCATGGCCCTCCACATCAACCACACTCTGTTGGACCGGGGATTCTTGGCTGCCATTGTGGCGAGTTATGTGTCTCGCTGTTGTCGTCCCTTTGTGAGGGACGGTTTGTTACCTGTGCTATGGTGGCTGTTGTTAGCACCAATTGCATTTTCTGGAGGGTGGTGCCCATTTGGGCTGCCCTTACATGTGATAGCTCCCTCTGGCGGCCGTACTCAAGTATTCTTGCCAACGTGATCCCTTCCTCACTCAGTACCATTCTACCCAGTTTCTCAGGTGACAAACCATTTATTATTTGGCACCTTATCTCTTTTTAGTTGTCGTCGAATTCGCAGGACAGTGCTAACTGCCTCAACATTGAGTGGTATGTGTCATGGGTCTCTTCTTCCGATTGCACTCTGGTGCAAAAACAGAAAATCTCAAAGTCTGGATTGAGATGGGGTATGAAGTGTGCAGTTAGAGCGTCTCTGGCTAGTTGATATGCATCTGCGCCATCGCCTATCGCCAGCGAGCTGAAAATTTGCAAGACATCATCACCGACATTGAGCAGCAGGTGTGATTTTAGTTTCCTTGGTGTGGTGATGTCCTTGCAGTCCATGGCCATTTCGAACTTATGGATCCAGATTGTCCAGCAAGGCCCCACAGATGATGGGTCCGTGTAGGGGTTGAATGGTCCAAGCCTTGGTGCCAGGGATGTGGTGTCTGAGGTGACAGTGTTGCTGCAAGCCTTACCAGCGTATTGGCCCTGGTTGTGGAAAACCCTGTAGCAATATTGCTGCACGTGGCGGGGGTTCACTTCTGTGTTAATGGGGAGGGCCAGGACTGTCTACCTCCTCACATGTGGTGTGTGTCCTGTGTGATGATCCACCCTTGCTTGGGGTTCGTTTTTCTTTTCTTTTTTTATATTGTATGTGTTGTGTTAGTTGTGTTTGAACACGTGGTTCTGCAGTGGCTGCATGCCGAGGAGTGCGCTTTCGCGACTGTTGTGATGCTGGAAATGCATCGGAGGGACAGGGCCTCTGAATCCTTGTCCTTTATCACTTTTTATCGTGTGTTCTGTCGTGTTTTCCGCGCAGGAGTCCGGGTGGAACGCCTGGCGGTGCAGCTCTCTCTTTTGGTTTGGTGTAAAGACCTATGGGATACCCTTATGGCACCCATGGGTGGGGGGGTACAACCCTGTGCCCCTAATGTATGTTTTTGGGCACCTGTGGGTGGTGCACAGAGAAGGGTATGGGCTGGTGGCAGCTCCATGCTGAATTTGGCAGGTGCTCTGGGTGTCCTCCATTTTGGGATACCCAGGCCCTGCCATTGGAATCAGTTGATTCCTGAAAGGAAACAAGATGGCCCCTGTGGCCTGTTGCCTTGTTTTCCCAAAGTCCTGGGAAGCCCTGACTCTGTCCCTTCCCCTTGACTGGCTGGGGTGGAAGTTCTATATATGGTGTTGTTGTGAAGGCCCGGCCAGACTAGCTGGAGCCTTCCCAGTGACTGTATGTTGTGGGTACCTCCTGTGGGTGGGACCTGGGTGAATGGAGTGTGTGACCAATATGCACTTCTTGTTGTGGTTGTCTGGTTTCTGGCATGAGCGACAAAGACTGAGACAGCCCTGCCCGAAACTGGCCTGAATGCAGTGTGTAGTGTTGAATGGCTGGGTACTTGTCCCAATCCACATTCCTTGTTGTGAGTGTCTGAGAGGGAGGAGGATGTCCTGAATGCACTGTGTGCCTGATTGTCTGACTGACTGCATGAATGCCCTTATGTATGATTAGCTGCTGAGTGTGACCCAGCAGTGTGGATGAGAGACAGAATAGTATATCTGGAGACCTCTCACCACTGGAAATTGTTCAGAAGCTGAAGTCCACTACGACGAGTAAATGGAGTAACTGAAGCTTGACCTTGAAGCCCTGCTGGAAGAGAAGAATTGCTGTTTCTCTCCTTCACATTCTGAAAGCTGCTGTGTCTCCAAGGACTGACCCAGAGAGGACCTGGTAAGGCGCCCTATTCCCGAGCTACGAGGGACTATCGTGCACAGCTGATCTTTGCCAACGCTCCCTGGTAGACAGGCCTACGACAGGTTGCCGACCGGAGACGGGGACTGCCGCGGAATCCCAAAGAGAAGCGCCCGGACTGTTGTCCGCCACTGTCAACGACCGCCGTCGCCGACCGGAGCCGGCGTGCTCCCGTTTGCCTAAGAACTTCATTTGATGAACGGACGCTCCCGTCCGCATCATCGCCCGCTTTATCCCACTGGAGAAGGCCTGACCGTCGACGTGGCAAGGAGCATCCGCCGGTGGGCTTCCCTGGGCCCTTAAAGACCACAGAGACGCTGACGACTCGACGCCCTTGCTGGGCCACAGTTCTTCATCATCTCTTTGCAGTCCAGAACTATCGTCACTGAGGTGAACCGCACGCCTCTTCCTTGCAGGACGCCAATGCTCCGTCGTCGACGAGCACCGCTAGGAAAGAAGCTGCCACTTCACCGCTGTAGTTCAACCTATTCTCTGTCGGACGTTCGACGACCCGTGACTCCTGCCTTAAAGGGAGGGCACTCAAGAAGGGCCGTTGATTCCCTGACGACAAACACTACAAATCCAGGTACATTGAGGCTGTAGAACTATTATAGGGGGAAATAAGACTTGCAGAACAATATATGGACTGGGCTTGTGCTATGTCTTTATTTTACAGGTTGCCCAGGTGGGGGGATCTCCACACAGAACTGTGCCTAGGTAAACGGGGCCAGATATCTGCCTATTGTTTCAACCATCTTGCTTTCCTTCTCCCCTCTACTGCTGGTTTCCGTGTTATTGATCTGTGTGACATTCTGACAGTATTGTTGATGCACTTTAATGAGATCTGATAATATTGGTGGTACCACTTTAGAATTGTATATATTTACCATTGTTGATTTCTGAGCACAAAGTGAGTTATTGTGATAGTGTACATACCTTTGACTATTAATTATATAAAGACTGTGTTTTCAGTAATACAGTGTGTGGACATTCCTTTGTGGGGGCTTGGGGACTACACTGTACTTAAGAACCAGCCTGCATCACCTCCTGAGATAGCTAGGCCTTGATTGCTCGTCCATTGCTACCACAATAGAGAATCTTGGCTGGGGTCCTCTGTGCCTCTCCTCTACCATATAAAGAGCAGAAGTACAGACCACCCCCTACCAGTCTTTACAACGGTTCCAAACATTTGTCGGCGGGTTCGATGGTGGTTGATCCCTGCGTTGTTAGCTGAGATGCATGAGCCATACTGACTCCTCGTCGTCAGTGTTACATCTCGGCGCCGGGGGTGCTGGTGGGGGATAGTGTGCTTCTAGGTCATGTGGGGTGTCAGCTCAGGCGCAGATTGGGAGCGCAATAAAGCACTTCATGCTGGGTATTCGTGGCGGGAGCGGTCGGGAGCGGTGCTCCTCTACTTCTTTTAATTACGTTTTACCACTCCTATACTTCTATTTCAAAAAGAAACCGTTCCGTAATGGTTTCATTTTAAAATAAAAGTGTAGGAATAAGTTGAAGCTTGCAACTTCAGTGCAATGCACTGGACGTTCCCGTAAACAACAGGCACATGTGTTTGTGGTGATGGTGTTTGTGGGGAGTGGTGCAGGCCAGTAGGGAACATAGTTCCACTACTTCTTTTCATACACTTCGACCACTGGGGCAGGCCCTTTATTGCACCTCATGTCCTCGTGTTCCCGTGACGTGAGGCAAATGCAACAAGCACATGCTGCTCCCTGCTGTGCACATCCAGCGACAGGGAAGTGGGAGGGCCAGGCACAGGGGCCCACTTGCCATTTGTCTCACTGGTGACTGGTAAATCCGTCCCTCTGTTCAACCCACTGGTTGTTAGATAACACGCACACTCATACACAGGCACATTGTTGCTACAGGTGCTCAATCCAGTGAGTGAATTCAATTGTCATTCTCTATCAGCCATCAACTTTTTGCTTTAACCTATGTACATTGATCAGTGGCAAGCACCTGCAAAACGTCTCATATGCTTCCTACTCTTGCAGTTTCTTGCTTGCAACACCATCAGCAAACGTCCATCTTTATGACTATAGCATGAATTCTCAGCTAACTAACTTACGGAAAGGCATATTAACCAAACCATCTTGTCTGCCTATATTTAGTCCCTTTGCAAAACCATTTCTCCTACCTAGCATCAGGATCGTTTTTTGGTCTTAGTTTTTTTAGTTTTAATCTTTTTATTAGATATAATTCCACAATTCATGTCCATAGTCAATGACATAGCATATTCACACAGAATCATAAACATTCTCCAAACAACAGTAGCAGTACAGTCGATAATTAAGTCATCCACTAATTCATCATTAACAGTAACAGAAACCAGCTCTTTTACAACTGACAAAAATAAATATTACTGATACAGTGACTGCGTAGCCAGAAAACAAGATGGGAAATATGCGGACTGACAGAATGAAGACTGTTAGGTGAAGAAGAGACAATAAAGGAAAGACACAGAGAGATGGGGCAAGAAAGAGAGCCCAGGGAGAAATCGACAGGAACAGGAGATGGAGAGAAAATTAGCAGAGTACAGACAAGTATTCACCCCTGATTGCCTCTCTTTCACAAACCCTGACTGGTCTTGATGGTCTGTTATTACTTCTAAAACATATAATATGTTCATTGTGCAAAACATAGTAAAGAGTGGCAGTGGCCATTTCTATCAAACTATTAATACCCTTCCATTCTGCTACACCATACACTCCAGTTCTGACTCTGCTCTAACATTATGAACCTATAGAAGTGCAGAATTTCAAAAATTCCCCCACCTAACAAGCACAGTGATGCTGGCATTAGAACACAAACATGCTATATGTTCATTATTTCATGTTCCAGAAACCAGCAACCTTCAGTGGCACAGAATGTAATGATACAAATTGCACTCAAATATGTTTAATCATGACTCAAGCAAGGAATGTAATAACCAAACCTTAATACACCATTTTATTACAACCAATCTACGCATTGAATGCAGTCGAGGTGAAGACGAATCAGTGACCATTTAGGGCATCTGACGAATGCCTGACTCTGCCACAACCGTATGATGCATTTAGTGGCGAACAAGCTATGTGAATGTCAGTCCCCTTTGCCACCGTTAAACGGACAGTGTTCTAGACCTACCCATTTTTCAGAGTCACTGGCTTGATATAGCCTGATACGAGACTCGATGTCCCAGCTCTTTTATGCTATCTGTCGTGATCCTGACATGTGGCATTGTCTTTACAGACATTTGCCATTTGCCATGCAAGGATATAGTATCAGACTTTAATATGATATTTTTTAAGTAAAAAAAAAAACTTTGATGGCAACGTTTTTTTCTACCCAACTGGTTAAATTATGTCAATTCATAAACAAGTAAAACAACCCTTTTGTAGGTGTAATCCAAGTTGAGGATGGCTGAGTTCCAAACAAACTTTAAGAGACATCAGAAGATAGTTTGGTGCCCAGCTTGCATCAGGGTAAAGGCTAGTTACAAACAAATGTATAATACATATTACCAAACAAAGTATTCCATTCCCAATGATGAAATTATAAGAGAGAACAAAGCAGCTGGCACTCTTTGCAAGAAGATTAACACAATGGCCAGCAAAACGAAAAAGCACGCGGCAGCTCAGGTGTGTTGAGAAGAAGGATACATATCAATGCATTTTTTTCTCTCTTTCATGCTCCATTTAATTAATTGTGGCCCTTCTAGTTGGTGCCACCTATGAGCCTAAACCTAAAAAGGAGGGGTAACACCCTACAAATGTACATGCCCAGTTTCATAAAAATGTACTAAAGATAAAAGACATGTGAGGAAATTGGAAAAACAGTGGTAACATGTATCTAAACCAAAAGCTAAATTACCTAAAATCGAAACCGAACTGCCCATATGTGATAGAAACAGGTGAATATGACTAATTGGAAAAACAGCAGTTCCTTGTTGTTGCAAATGTAAAGGAACAGAGCAGCCAACATATTAAAATATTCCAACAATAATCAACCTTTTTACACAGACAGTATCAGGCGTACTACATGTTATTCTCTTAAGTGCTAAGGGTGTGTGTGTTCATACAATTTACATAAGAATGTATGGCCAGTCAAATCATTCTAAACTTATTTCATGCATCTTTGATGCAAAAGATTTTCAGTGCCAGGCTCAAAGAAGTCCCACCATCATTTTTACTAAAGAAATCGAACTTGCATTCTGACAATCACTTTCAGACCTGTTTTAAAACGATATGTTCTAGGTATAATTGGTAAACAGGTAGTCGCACTATATCTCTATAAAATTACCTACAATACCAACTTCCTCCACAACTTTCAGTCACAATCCAGACTGAAATGTTGTACTGAGTTATCTATTTTTGTGGTATTTATTTCGATTTGTATTTACTGAGGTCATATTGGCTGACGCGGTAAGGGTCCGCCAGACTGAGTTACCAGACCTGAGCAATGTGATTTTAATATCTGCTTGTATTTATTTTATCAGTATAATCAATCCGATATTCATATTTAGTGTGGACGGATTGGATCAAGTGAAGCCACCCTGAGATAAACATTAGAGTCATCTGCAAATCTGAGAATTGTTATTAAGCTCCACCCTTAGGTTTTGCTTCCGACTGCTCCATAAACACATTGAATCAGGGGGATAGAATTGAACACGTGATAGATAGAGAGAGTAACTTATCAAAAGACTGACACCTCTTGATGCAACAGATGAATGTTATGCAAGATTGAGAAAGTTGAGTGGAAAATAGTTTTCCACAGATCAGAAGAGCAAACAGCGATTGAGAAAGCCACAGAGGAATACATGTAGGTGCCACAGAAACTAGCAGACAAGGGAAGATAATCAGCACCTTTTATAGAGATCAATCCAGAACCAACTCTTCCTTTACCCACCACACTGATTAGGTCCAACCAGACCGAAACACGTGTCTGGGGTTGCTGTTGGTACTCTTGTTCAGAGGAGAATTGCCTAGCATTTCGGTGCTGGACTGCCCCAGGGCAGGACAAAGACTGATCTGTTTGGGATAGTTCTTCTCTGTGAAAGATAGTGAGCTAAAGACTCTGGGTAAGCCTCTCGTAACCAGGACTAATGTCTGGCAGATGGACTCCCAGGACCCCCCTTGTTAATTTACACCATAATGCAGTGGCTTCCATGCATTCCATATTCCCTTCTTTATTATATTTACATCTACCCATTTGAAAAGTGTCTCCACATTGTCATATAGCTGAGTGAGGTCCTCAAATAGACAAAAAGAAAATATCGGATAAATGCTGGTTTTATTTAACACAAAACTCCTTTCATGGTTCAAACCAAAGCATATGGTCTCAGGAAAATCTCTTATCAAATGTTCCAACATTTCAGGGGTTGCCTTATAAAGTTCTCAAGGATTAAGGGTACCATCCCATCACTCACAGTCTCTGGGGTACTGTCTCTGCATTCCCTCCATCTTGTCTTTGGTTGATGGTGACATATGACCACCTGTGTTTTTTCTTCTTACTCCCACAGACACTGTTTCACCTCCACTATGAGTTGTAGATACATTTGGAGTTTAAAGACAAAGGCACCTGGATTTGCTTTCCTCAGTTTCCACAGTTGAGGTTAAGAAGGGACTTAACGTCTCCCTTGGTTAGGGTCCTGCCTGCCTTCTTGTCCTTTGCTGTTCCTTCTGGTTACCACCTTGGTAGCTTTATGCACTTCATCCTGACTCCTCACTCCCACAACCTCCTGAACCTCTGGTCTAAACTCTTCCTTATAATCTACTCCAACATCCACCTCATGACTTCCAAAATCCTCTTTTTATTCTACACCAATTACATCATAATTCTCTTCAATTGCCCCCTCAATATGGATTCCAACATCCTCATTATAAACTATAATAACCTCATCATAATATTCTGCACCAACTGCCTCCCGATGTCTTCCAACTTCCTCCAGATGTCCCTTCCCCCCTCTCATCTCCATCCTCCTCCTCTCTCCCATGATCTCTATGCATTCTCTTGTTACAAAACAACTCACTCCATATGTCTGTTACAGCATCATTCTCCAAATACTTTCTTTGGGATGGCCTTTTAAACTCTGTGGGTCTTTCCCCATGTTGGCCATCAGGTTTTGGTATGTATACAGGTTCATTATAAAGACTGGGTGCATAGGATTAGTCTGGCTTGATTTCTGTATTGAAAGCATGCATATGAGCTTGGGGTGGGTGGTCCACGATTTCTGAAGGCGGTCCACCATCCGGCACATGCGAAAGTGTCATCAATACTTCGGAGTGAGCACAACAGTTTCTGGGTAAACCAGGTCCTTTATTTCTCCAAACCTCCCCCGGGAAGTTGTTTACAACTAACAGAGCCCTCGGCAGCTGCCTCTGGCATTCACCAACTATCGAACTGCAGTTCTGCCATTTTAATCAGTTTGCCGCTGCACCAAGCCAGCTTAAGTGTGTGGTTGCATTGGCTCGAGCAAAGAAGCATTGCTTCACTTGCTTCGCTCAAACCGTTTAAGTCGATGATCGATCCAACCCTGGTGTTCTCTCTAAACCGTATCCTTTGAGTCCAGCATCGAAATTACTCACCTGTGTATCTCATCATGAGCCTCTTTGCCACAGAACCTTGACCATTGAACCGAACCTGGTAATGGCCATGACCTGCATCGCTCAAGCATTGCTTCGAACCTCAGTCTTCTTCAGTTTGACCCTGAATCAACATCTGCTTGTGGCTGGACTACTGGGACTGCCGTATTTCGAACCAAATTGAACCACTTAATAGCACCGAGAAGGCTTGTTCACCATTGTCAAACCACCAAGACACTGCAAAGGTATTGGTGCCTGATAATTGCCCCTCTACCCCATTCTGGACCCTAGAGACTAGGTCACATTAATCTTTTTTTTGTAACTCAAGAACATATTCTACTTTAACTTTATGATTTTTATTGCCTTTTCTCCCACCTGTCTCATTACCCAGAGTGCTACATCCTGCTAGCTTGCATTTTTTGTGTTTTTTCTACAGGGGTGGGTTTTTGCAGTGTTTTCTATTTAGTTATTATTGCATGTGGTGTGTTTAATTAAAGTATATTTTTTTTTAAAGAACCTTTATTGGACATTCCTTTATTTTGGACTGTTATACATCTCTGTTTGGGTTGCTACTGTTTCACATTCACACCGCCTCTTGACAGTATAGCCTTCCCTCAGCCCACGTTACCACAAAAGGTGAAGAATGTATATCCCTTAGCTGTTAATGTGTTACCTTTATTATTTGGTTCACTCTTGGTTTGTAGAAGGGTGAGGGATGAGTAGAAACATTGGCGTCTACTCACCCTTGTACTCATGCAGGGCAGAAGTCATGTTGTCACATATGGTTAGTGTAATTGCCCCACTTTAATACAAAATGAAGTTGGACTTTTACAAGAACCGTATCCATACTGTGGTATATCATACCTAGGAGACAGACTCACAGACATTGTTGAACAAGTTACTTTATTCACCAACTTATAGAAAACCTACTCTAGACCCTATTTTACTGTGAGTTCCATAAACTAGAAACAATAAACGGTTGCTCATCAGTACGTCTTATAAAAATAAAATATGTCGTCTGTCAAAAGCTATCCTAACCTATCTCTGCCCTACCACTATTAAAGAAACAAAGAAAGAAAGAAAGAAAGAAAGAAAGAAAGAAAGAAAGAAAGAAAGAAAGAAAGAAAGAAAGAAAGAAAGAAAGAAAGAAAGAAACAAAGAAACAAAGAAACAAAGATAGAAAGAAACTACATCTCAGCTTAGTCTAATGGTTACTCACCCATGGAAGATTAGTGGTGGCTGGTTTTCTGACACACCCACAATGATCATACAGTATGTTGAAGATCCTGGCCTCGATGATGGCTCATGGCTCACAACAAAAGTCCAATTAAAAAAGAAAGATGCTACTCGTGACTTTGGATACCACGATGGGTTGGCCAGGTACTCCAGAAACAGTGCCTATTGTCCTTCCTTCTGTTATATTATCCTGACTCTGGTGAACTGAGGATTACAACAAAATACGCAAGGTTCTGTTTTGGTAGTTATAGTATTGTACCACTTTGTCATGGTAGATATGCTGTGTACCTGTTCCAACCAGCCTACAGCGTTTCATCTTTCGTCCCCTCTCAGGGTTCCTAATATCTCAGCCCTGGGTGGGTTATGGGCTTGTTCTGACCTATGCACAGTGCTCTGTTTCTCAGCACCAGTCGTGCTATGGGCTCGTTCAGCCCAGCTTGGTATCTCCTTTTCACCCCCTTCATTTTCTTTTGTTTTTCAGTCTCAGGTGGTCTATGGGCTACTTCAACCTGTTTCGGTATCCCCTTTGTACACCCTTGTGGGCTCTTCTGTTTCTCAGCTTCATGTGGGCTATGGACTACCTCTGCCCGGTTCGGTATCTCTCTTCTATAATCTTGCCAGGTCCTCGGTTTCTCAGCCCCAATGGGCTATGGGTTACTTTAGCCTGGTTCAGTATCTCTCTTTTACCCCATGCAGGATCTTTGCTTTTTCAGCCCCAGGTGGGCTAAGGGCTCTGTCAGCCCTGTTTCGTGTTTTTTTCTCCACCCGCCAACCATCCCCCTATGGTAGCTGCGTACCTTCTGTGCAAAGGTGGGACTTAGTATTGGCCTCAGTGTCTGTGGTTGAAGTGGATCCATGTTTTCGTTTTCTTTTTCTCCCTTTCAGGGCTTCATTGTTTGATCGGTATGACACCAGGACTTTGCAGTGCTTCTGTGCTTGCTTCTTGCCTCAGCAGCCCCCATCAGCTTGGGAACGCAGTCTTCACTGAAGCAGCAATGCTGCTCGCAAAGCTTTTGGTCTCTGCTGTATACGTCTTTGGTGAGGTTCTTCAATCTCTAGCCGAGGGAATGCCTCCATCCTCTGCGTCTCGGCGCGGGCTGATGTTGCACAGTATCCGGCAGAGTCTCTCCCTGTCGGCTGACCCTGTCCTAGCTTTAACTTCCTCCCTGGAGTAAAGACGAGAAGTCAGTTTCTCTCTGACCTCTTCAGCAGGTGAGAATTAGTACAGGTCAGCAACCAAGCCGCCCACCTAAAAGGGGCCATGTACATTTGCAACATCTTCAATTCCCATATGACCAACAGAGATTGAAGGCTGTGAAGGAAAGGGAGGTGGTATGAAGCCCTGCCTTGGGCATTCCTTGTTCCAGAGGGGGTTCACTCCCCGAGGATCTCGCTTGCCTTGACCTGCAGGCAGTGGATCATGTAGCATGCTCACTTCCCTAATCCCAAAAGGGGTGGCCCCCCATGGGGAAAAGAAACGAATTCCCTGGATTCGTCACAAGACGTACAAATTGCCCCCATTTTTATTCCTTTTTCCTTGCCTGATGTGTTAGTTCTTTGCAGTGTTCTAGTTGTATACCTTATGATCAAAGAGACCTTTGGAAAAATTGTACGCTTCCTCTATGTGAGCACTCGTGCTGCTCATTGTGACATTGTGCACGTCGACAAATAGCCACATAAAGCGAACAGCCGTGGCTCCCTCTGGCTACTTTTCTCCCTGTTGTGCACAATGCTGCATTATTTTCCTCCGAGCCGCATCAGATCAACACAGCATAATGGATTCATGGCTCAATCCACCAAAACTGACAGCTGAAGGCAGAGACTTCATAAATGTTTGCTTTCTTTGATGGTGTTGTTTTGTGTTTCCTGCTATCATTTTCTGATGAAAACTGGCATGTCGGCCAATACAAAGCAGAGCGAGATAATATCCTAGCACTTAAAGCTGGGCCTCCGAGGCGGACGATTCAAGAACGCTATTCAAATCTCCGTTTTGTCATAAAAACACCCAAAGCAATGTCTGCATGTAAACTAACCGTTAATGGAGCACTGAGGTTGGCACTGCTACATAATCGCTACTTACCTCCGTTCCTCGGGATATGAAATGTACAGTGTGCCCTGTGTTCAAATACAAATATTTTTGGTAGACAAGATAGTTGTAAAGTTGGACACATTGCAGTAGCTCCCCAGCATTGGTTTCATTCCATCAAAATAGTAAGGGAAGAGGAAGAGGCATGACGCCATCATTTGGACAGTGAAAACTTTACAGGAAGTGACATCAAATGACCTGTAACCCAGATTACTTCCCAGAGCTTCATCTAGCCCTATTTTTGGAGAGGAGGGCTTATAATCATCAATATTGCCTGGGGCACCAAATGCTTAAACCAACTTTGGCTAATATACACTAATCAATGTATTTATATCTTCGGCTACTGAAAATCATAAAACAAATATAACAACTACATTCACATTCCACACACTTATTTAGGTCAAATGTTTCCATATAAAAATGGGGTTTCAAACATTATTTCACAAAAATTACATAAAAGAAATAGTTACTGAATAATTAATACATATATAAATAGATCAAGATGTCAGTTTGAAAGCACACTTAAACCCACTCAGAAGTGTGACTGAAGAAACAGAGACAGCGCAGGATCTGCTAGTCCAGATAGTGTACAAATGAAATCCTCTAACATATTACATCTGTTCCAAACAAGATCAACTACACCGAAATCTGTTTTAAAGAAACTGAAAAAATCTTCGGACTATTTTAGCAACAAGGACACTTAGCATAATGACTGCTAAGAGCATAACATAGCACACGTCTGTATAGGACCTGGAGGAAAGGCTTTGGTTGCAAAATTGCTGTAAAACCAATGTATTGACAAAGGCATATTGCAAAATATTTGAAATGGGAGACTGGAAAGGTCTAGATATGCACAAATGCTTGGGGTTCTTTTGCTATCACCCAATCACATATAATACATGTATTTGCCCTCATCCAACCCACATTAGCACAGGCAGTAGATGCCTCAGCTAATTAGCTCCCTCCAAACATTGGCTGAATCTCATGATTTTAGCGCAGGATCCACCACCACTGCCATGTCCTCTCCCTCCTCGCCACCCTCCCTCCCTTCCCCACACTTCCCTGCCCCACCAGGCATCAATCAGTCCACCATTCCACCATCCCCAGCTTTCAACCTCCCACCCCCACTAACCTTTCGTCCTCTGCAGCTAACTTGGCCACCAGGGAAATGGAGATGGAGCAATTGGTAGCTCCCTCCTCCATTTTTGCCTTGGTGGATCTCTTCTTTTAACATCCCTTTTTTACACTTGTGAACAGGCTACAACATCATTTTGCAAGGTAAATAAAAGTCATAATCGTGCAGCAGGCCTGCCCTGGGGTACTTATAGCAATAATAACCCTTCTATGGGCTTCACCACCTGGTAATGGCACCAGGGTATGGTGTTAAGGCCCTCACAAATCGAACTTGGACCCCAGGCTATTACCAGCCAGTGAAGCCTGCTGAAGGGGACATTATTGCCTAAATAGCACACATTCTGAGAAATCCGCGGGATAATGAGGTGCACTGACTGATTAAAATAATTATGGCAGATATAATAGGGCCTCAGCTATAGAAATTATCCAAACACTTGACCCTAAAATGAACATGCATACATAGTGACAGATAGAAGTTAAATAAGCCATTCCAATAGAAGGTTGGGTCCATGTCCAAAACTCTCAGTAATGACACAATTGCAGTTCTATGAATTGAAGCCATCCAACTGCACATCCCAGATGGCTATTAACAGGAATCATTCAGATGCAGAGTACTGACGAGGATCTTTTATTTACCTTACAGCTAATACGCGGCAATGGCTGATGACAGGACCACTTGGCAGGCTCATAACAAACCGGGCTGTGTATGAAAACTGAGCAAGCTTTAGCCTGTTTTGAAAATAGTATGGGAACTGATGAAACAAATATCCATTTAACTATATACATGGCGGTAGACTAGTTATGCTAACAAGATATGCCAGCCTGTTCAAGAGCCTCAGCAAAAAGAAGAATGTTCAATGGAAGCTCCATGTTGGTATGCCAGCCCAACCCATTGCTCAGCGGCATCAAAAGGTGCTACTTCGGCAGAAGAAGGTTATCAGAGTGGCTCTAAATGACATGCTGTAAGGACTCACACCAAAGGTTTCTCATCTAAGCCAACCATATCTAACAAGAGGTGACATACGGGCCACACATCAATGACATGCGTAAACATCTGAATGGTGCTAAGTGTTCTCGGAACTTGACCACATCTTGTTCATCACAAACGCACCTGGAAAAACGCTATCAATGTCTCACACCAGTCTTTTCCAGTACAAGTGGTTGAGCTTTCATGTTGTTTTAGAAGCCACAATTATTCAAGAGCCAACTCCATCTGCCTAATTGTAAACCTATTCCATTACAGCAACATCTTTGTGTTTCATGCCTCGCACAAAGAACATACAAACACACTTAGCAAGGCCTGTGCCACGCTTCAAGAAATTAACCCCACCCCCAATTTTGACACATTTTCTTATGCAGTGAAAAGCAATATTTTATGGACACAAGTTCTCATATAAAGACATAAATTAACATGTATACAGACAAGATGGTGGTACCGGCTTAGAAGCTAACTCCGGTTGACTTCAGCTCTCTGTGATCCTTTCCAGTGCTATCCAGGTGTAGCCAATCACGGCGCAATACTAAGTGCGCCTTTGTGCAAGCACTCCTTAAAAACAAGACATTTTGAATGGATGTAAGATAATAAAAGTGCATTCAATGTAATAAAATGTAAGGTAGTCATCAAAAATAACATGGGCTACTTTGTCCCGGATGCAGGAAATCAATGTGCAGTAGTTACAAGGCCTGCAGGACTGCACAATACCACAAGGATACAGGGCCATCTACAGACATTATATCTTGGATAGACTGGAACCTAGCAGAGGTTGAGTGAGGAGACTCACAGATTGATTCTGAAAATACCACTAAGCCCCAGTTACAATATTGCCAAATCCAAGGCTTGTCTTCTGACTTGTATTGGGAGATGGGGAATCAGGCTACCGGAATATAAATACTTGAAGTGACACAAACAAGCAAAATATCAGAATCAGACGTACACATCTCGCATCTACTGCAGATGACAGAAAAGCATGTGCTGATGGCTAGAGAATATTTGAAGATAACAGATGAAATGATGAATGATACTCTGCTGCACAGGACAAGCAGCCATGGAACAGTCAAAGATGGCGAAATGTCAAAGACAAAAATGCAGTTCAATTTTGGGGATGCCAAAGAAATCACAGCTTAGAGACACATCCAAGATTAATTGACACCTACTTGTCAGAGTATACTTCCAATCAACCCAAATAAATTGTGAGGGAAGACTAAGATTGTGGTGAATTGAGGAAATCTGGGCATTGATGCCACCCAATGTCCCTCTTTTTGATTGGGTGTACTATCTAAGATCAGATGGCCTGATGTATGAGAAACTAAAAGACTGCTCCTTTTGCCCAAAACCAGCACAACATGCAAAACCTCTCAAATGTCGGACCTACAAGTAGAAGCATTGGGATGAGTTGGGTGCACTAAATGTTTTTGATCCCATTACATTAGGGAAATTTGATCTAGTCACAACCGACAAAAATACTAAATTTCTCAGTTGTCAGTATACAATTTCAGAATACAATTAGGACCAGCTTGCAAAGCGGCATCTGTAGTGTTGAGTGCTCACGCGATCAGCAGGGGAACGGAGGGAGAGCTCGAGCGTTGGATCAAGAGGATCGAGCGGAGTCGGTTGGAAAAAGGAACGGAGGTAGAGAGGCAGCGGACGGTGCTCATGTCCCCAAACCCCTTATATACATTATTTACATAGAAATACTGAGTTATTTATTATTAAAAATACTAGCCCCAACAAAGCCCTTTTACTTACCTCTAGTCTGCATCCACCCATACTTCAGTGGCGACGAGGAATCTCTGTACGGCCATCTAGAAGGATCTCTGGCCGAGGGCAGGTAGGAGCGCAGTGGCGACGGGCCCACGCCAAACAGCCAAAAGTTAACATTGTGTGATTTATCTGAAAAGCAGTGTATGAACAGTGCCGCACATGCGCACACCTGATCATTTATTTGAAGAAAGGACGCGGCAACGTTAACGACGTGACGCAATGTGCTATAACTACTTCTAAAGGTCAGGCAGCAGGAAACAATTATCATTGAATTCTCATCTTCCTTGTCCCAGTATATATATATATATATATATTTTCTCACTTTCTTGAAGAACAAGACATCAGTAAAATACCTAAACTCGAAGTATAGCAGCTACATTGTAATTATTAGGTGAAAGTATCAAAAGTAAGAAAGAGAGCTTACCACAGAAGAAAGTTAGAAAACCAGTCAAAAGAAAAAGGGATAAGGCCCACATTACACCTCATCTCTCAAGAGAGACATTTGGGTACCAAACGGACACGACTCACAGAGGTGCTGGAGACATGTCAATACATAGTGTCCCAGCTCCTCAGATGTTTCTGCCAGAGATGGGGAACCTATTTTACCATGGAAGAGGTGGCTCAAGACGTTTGAGCATTACTCCAAAGTGGTGTGTGGAACTAACTACAGTGCAGAAAAACAATCCTTGCTACTGCATTGTCTGGGACCAGCTGGTCAGGAGAAGTATGAAGATTTGCCAGACCTCCTGATGGGGGAAAGTGGGGACATGAATGAGTATGAAAAGGCAATCCAAAAGCTGAACAAGCATTACGAGAATTAGATTAGTACAATTTTGGAAAGGTACAAGTTCGGGAAGAGAGTCCAGGAAGAAGGTGAGACTTTACAACAGTATGTCATGGCATTGAGGACGTTTGCAAGGACCTGTAAATTCGACCAACAATTGGAGGAGAGAATAAGAGATCAGTTTATGCTAGAATGTAGCAGTAGCAAGGTTAGGGAGAAGCTTTGGACTGAAGACGATCCTTCTTTGGATGTGGTTTTGAGGATGGCTAAAGAGGTGGCGCACACTGAAAAATGTGTGCAAACTTTGGAGAGCAGACTGAAGGAGACATCGATCAAAGCAGCAGACAGTGTTGTACAACCAGATCTGGGGGAAACCATAGGAGTAGTTGGCAATAATGCTAAAAGAGAGAATACAAGCTACCAAATGGCAGGGAGAACAAGGAATGATAGGAGGTTTGACCCTGATAGGAGAGAGGCCCGAGAAGGAAGATACAGGACTAGGAGACGAGAACCAGAGCACCAGAACAGAGGTGGGAGTGCTCAGAGAGGAAGAGGACGAACAATGCTGAAAACATGTTACAGATGTCGGAGTCCATCGCATTGGGCGAGCAGCACTACTTGTCTTGCTTTGAAGATTATTTGCAGGAATTGCAATGGGAGAGGTCATTTGGCCAGGTGTTGTAGAAGCCGACGAGATGGATCGAACATGAATTGGATTGGAGACAGTGATGAAGGAGAAGAATGTGTATTCATGGTATCAGATGAGGGTGAGGAGATTTATAGCCCAAGAATGACTATTGTAGTCAATGGACACCCCATCGTCATGATGGTGGATTCAGGAGCTAGATATACACTCAGTCCGGAGAGAGTATGGAAGAGTTGTGGACCGGAGTTTCTACATGAAGTAGATGTCAGGCCAAAAGCATATGGAGGAGCTAAGATTGAACTTATAGGTTGGTTCAGTGCCATTCTAATGTTTAAAGAAAGGGAAGCAGAGGGTTGCATCTACGTTTCAAAGAATGGAGGCTCCTCACTGCTTAGTTGGACTCCCCAGAAGTTGTTAAAAGTTTGGTTGGATACCAATGCAAGTGATTCAGTATTTCTAGTAGAAGGAACAGAAACACATATGGAAAGAATACAAGTAGAAATGTTCAAAGAGAATACCATAGGATGTGTGACAGGGTTCTCTCATCGCATCTTACTCAAATCTGGAACTAAGCAAGTTGCACAAAAGCTGTGCAATATCCCTTTGACACTTAGAGAAGAAGTAAAACATGAGTTAAAGAAATTATAAGATCAAGGGATCATCGAGAGTATTGACATGTCTGAATGGGTTTCACCAATGGTTGTAGTGAGGAAGAATTCCGGAAAGGTTAGATTGTGCATCGATATGAGAGAACTTAACAAGTGAATTATTCCGGAGAGGCACCCATTACCAAATATTAAGGAGTTAATATTGACAATAAGTTCAGAAAGAATATTTTCGACACTGGATCTGACTGCAGTTTATCATCAGGTGAAATTATGTAAGGAATCTAAACATCTAACAGCTTTCATTACCCCAGGTGGACTTTATCATTACCGAAGAATGCCATTTGGGCTTATTTCCGGAGCCTTGGTATTCCAGAAGATCATGTACCTGATCTTGGATGGAGAAAGTGGAGTTATATTCTTTCAAGATGCCATCCTGGTGTATGCAGACAATGAGGAGGAACACAAGAAAAGGTTAGAAAGAGTGTTTAGGAAACTGCATCAGGCAGGATTGGTGCTGAGCAAGGAGAAATTAAAAATCAATAGAAGAGAAATTGAGTATTTGGGGCATGTGATTTCTGGAGAAGGAATTTCGCCGAAAAAAGAACTAGCAGATTCAATAAAACTCATGATAACACCCAAAAATAAGAAGCAACTCAGGACATTCTTAGCATGGCTGAGTAGTATGCCAAGTTCATTAAGTGATTTTCAGATCACACAGTCAACCTAAGAAGCCTTTTGAAGGTCAACAAGAAATTCACATGGGATGGAGAGTGTGAAAGTGAATTCAAGTTTATAAAGGAAGAATTGGCTGAAGCTCTGGCACTCCAGAATTACGTGAGAGGAAGGCAGATAGTTATTACCACGGATGCCAGCAATAAAGGGCTAGGAGCAACATTAATACAATTTCATGAAGGAAGGGAGTTTGTGATAGCCTTTGCTTCACGGCTGCTCAAAAGAGCGGAGAAGGCATATGCGACTATAGAGAAAGAGGCCCTAGCCATCAAGTGGGCTACTGAGAAATTCAGGAGTTTTTTTTGGTGTGGAGTTTGAAATTCACACAGACCACAAGCCCCTGGTAGAAGTGTTTGCCACAAAAGGTTTGGATAAAGTTTTGACCAGAATTCGGAGATGGGTGTCGGGTTACAAGAATTCAATTTCACCATGGTTTATATTCCTGGTACAAAGAACCACGCGGTGGACTGTCTATCAAGATTGACCAATTGCAGTGACATGAAGGATGCAATAGATGAATATGAAATGATCTGTGAATTGCCAGATGCAGCAATATCTAGACAAGAATGGGATGAGGAAAATGATGAAGGACACTATATTATTAGGGGTCATGAAAAATGTAGAAGAAGATGGAACAAAAGTAAAATGCTAGAAGCTGGAGCCATTGCATTCTGGAATGCCAGAAATGAACAATATGTCCAAAGTGGATGCTTAATGAGAAGCGACAAATTGATACCTCCAGAAGGGCTCAGAGAGAAAATCATCCATCTTGGTCATGAAGGCCATCAAGGCATGGTGAAAATGGTGAAAATTAAACACAGCATAAGGAACACGTATTGGTAGCCTGGGTGTGACCTGCAGGTGGAAAGAAGAATCAGGAGCTGCATCCTTTGCTTGAAGAATGACAAAGTGTGAATGGGGGCGAAGTAACCGATGGTGTTGAGAGATATACCAGAGGCACCTTGGAAGAAAATTGCGATTGATGTTTTGGGTCCGATATGGGTCAGAAAGTTATTGGATTTGTGGAAGGGTTGTGTGAGCTTGAAGGGTATCCAGAAGAAGTGCTGACAGACAATGATCTGCAGTTTAAATCTAGAGCAATGGAGAAATATTTGCACAAGAGATCTATCTTTCATAGGGTGGGTGCCATTTATCACCCACAATACAATGGTGTTGTAGAGAGATACAACAGGGTGATGAAGGATGCCATCAGATGGGCTTAGTCGAATGGGAAAGAGTCGGAAGCGGTGGTGAGAGAGACTGTATTAGCTCACAGATTCACACTGCACAGTACCAAAGGAGTCTCTCCCTTTGAGCTAAGCAGAGGGGGGAAAGCAAACACAAAATTTCCAGGGTGGATGAGTGTGGTGGCTGGCAAAGAAGTAGATTTGGATGATGTGTAGAACAACATTAGGCAGAAGCAGTTGACCAACAAAATGCATCATGATAACAAGAGGTTTAGTTTAAGAGAGGAAGAGAGACATGTGTGGGGTGTTGGGTCTGAATTAAGGTTTCGGTGGTTTTGAGAGAGAATGGTTGTCAATGGTCCGGACCGATTGAAGTTGTGGAAGTTTTCTGGCATGCAGTGAAAACCAGTGATGGGAGAGTGTGCAACAATGAGAGAGTAATGGTGTTGATGGAAGAGGAAAGAGCAGTTGCCGGAAGAAGTTTGGTGCGGAGTGAAGTGAGTGGAAGTGGTGGATCTGCAGGAAGTCATTCTAGTTCCTGTTATGGTCCTAATGCTAGTTGCAGTTCTAGTTCTGTGACGCTATTTTCTTTGGCAGAGAATACAGATATGCCTTGAGTGACATCTAGGAAGACATCAAGAGTTGGCAGGAGTTACAGGAGGCCCGGACATTTATTGGACTATGTGAATTCCTAATTCAGGCGTTGGTCATTATGAAAGAAGGGGGATGTGTAGTGTCGCATGTTCATGTGATCAGCAGTGGAACAGAGGGAGAGCTTGAGCATTGGATCAAGGGAAGCGAGCAGAGCCGGTTGGAAGAAGGAACGAAGGGAGAGAGGCAGCGGACGGTGCTCATGTCCCCAAACCCCTTATATACATTATTTACATAGAAATACTGAGTTAAATATCATTAAAATACTATCCCCAATAAAGCCATTTTACTTACCTCTAGTCCGCTCCCGCCCATACTTCACATCCTAGCACTAGATGACATATGTTCACCCTTGGAAAATCCAGTCAGACTCACAACAGACAAATTACTGCATATCATCAGTCATGACATTGGGAATTTTATAGAACACATTACTTTTTGACAAACAAAAATCCTACTCCTTTTGCCCTCGCCCTAAGGCATGGTTGTCTAAAATTGAAATAGAGTGTAAGGCAAGCCATAGAAAGGGCATACTCATGACGCCTGTCTATTTTGAAAAGGAGGGCCTGGGCTATTATTCATAAGGGGGAGGGACGCCATATCCAACTTGGGGCATTAAACCTGGAAGGAGGGTTAGAGTACTGGGCACCACTTCCTGTCAGATCATTGGACGGCAGTTGTACAGGAAAAAGGCTATGTTGGGTAGGATAAGGTGTTCTGCTTCCAGCCACAAAGGACTCACAAATGGCACATCCACTTAAACTAGATAGCTCTGTCATTTACCGTAAGAGAGTGCTCCTGAGCTGGTCTGTGCGTTGTATGTAAACATGATTTCCCCTGTACCTCTAGGATCTACATTTAGTGCGTGTCCAATGATCCATGCAATGCCAAGGGTGTTTTGCTACCACACTAGTGAAGGCCCATAGTGCATTCAGGGTTGAATACTGCATGGCCTAGTTTTATACGGTGGTGGCTCTCGTGTGTGTGACCGCTGATTGATGGCTCTAGCAGTGCAAAGCAGTGTGCCTGCTTTGCACTGCTAGAGTATTCCAGAAGGAGCAATCTTTCGGGCATGTGCAGGAAGTAGGTCTCACAGAGATGGACAGCTCTCCTTGCTCGCTGCTTCAAGGTGTAGACATTCTGGGGATTGTGTTGGTAAGCTGGTGTGAGTAGCATGGAGGTGTAGTCATGAGGCAATGGTGGGCTGGTGCTGGCAGAGTTTATTGTGGTGGGTGGTTTAAGGGGCCTGACAAACTGCTGCCAGTGTTTGAGGTGCCATGGGTAGGAGGGATACTCCAAGGGTTTTAAGTGGGCCTGGTCTAGCCGGGGCAGAGACAGGGCCCTTCCGGGGCTCCCTACAGTCCCCTGCTAACCCTAGCCCACCAGGACGCTAGAAGCCAAGGCTTTTTTCTAAAGTCTGAAGCTTTGGCCTGTAAGCGAGAGCCTCAGGCTTTTGTAAAAGAAGTCTCACCTTTTCATTGTGTCGCGGACCTCCCACCAGACTCCCCTTTTATTAGAAATGCAAGGATCATCACCCTCACAACCTAGGTGCAAGGGTGAGGATCAATGTAAAGTTGTGCCTGGCACGGGGCCAGTGCCACAATTAAGTGGCAATACTTACCTGAGTTGAATGTTGCCTGTTAGACCACGGCTCTTTTGCAAATTCAAGCCGGGGACATGACCTGACAAGCGGCATTCAGGTGTGGTAAGTGTTGGCTCTTAACTGGGGTGCTGACCCCCCCTGCCAGGCCACACCTCTTTGCGACTATGTCCCTCCTAAGAGCCCTGGCTCGATTTAGGAGGCCACTTAAAGCACTGGCTACTCCACAACAAGACAAAGTCACTGTGCATTGCTGACATATATTTGCAAACTGGCATGCCAATGTCTTCTTACACTGAGAATACTGGATTAATGGATGTACACAAAGTGAGTGTGTTCTCACATCGTCACTACTGTCATATATTGGCATAATCAGACCACAAATATACTTGCAGTTGCAATGCTAGCATTATTAGGCACAGTCAACATGCACATGTTCTTAAAGTGGCATTGCCGGTTTATATTGGCACAGCCAGCATGACAAAAGCCATTTTACAGTGGCAATATTGGCATTAGTAGTTCCAGCCTACATAAGTGTTTTCTTAAGTGGCAATACTGACATATATTGGATGACCAGCATGTACATGCATTCTCACAGCTGCAATACTGCATCAGCGGACATAGCCAACATGAGTGTGTTCTTTCAGTTGCAATACTGGTATATATTTGGATTTACTCAAGTTTCACCCTACAGAACCAATTGCAAATTGTTCACCTTTTTATCCATGTTCTAACCAAAGAGGTGCTGAAAACGTCTCCATTTGAATCTGCTCTTTATAAAGTTTTCTCAGGGAGAATGTCCTCCCTTCACTCCTGAACGACCATGGTCGGTATGGCGCGCCACCTCTGTGCTCAATGGCTAGCATATTAAATAAACAAGTTAAAGAATTCACAAGCTGAAACTGAAACCCACTACACCACAGATTAACAAGTCTACAACAGGTGATTGTTTAAATTAAGAAGTCATAGTAGTAAACCCATTTCTGATTAATACTTGAATAATCCTTAATTTCCTTCCAATTCTCAGTTGACTTTCTGAGTGTAAACTTTTTCTACTGATACTGCACTCAGGGCTTTAAGTCGACCAGAGCTAGATGGGGTGCTGCCCCAGCAGTCTCCTAAAACATGTCCCCAGCCGGGGTGCTGACGGGGCTCCCTAGGCACTCACATCCATTAATAATCACCAGAGACATTGCCAAGGATTATTTGCAAGAAGTGAAAAAAACGCGCTTTCACTACTTGTAAACATACCTCTTTCATGCTTTCAGACTTCTAACTGCCCCTAAATAGGTTTCTTGTCGGCACTTTCAGAGCCCCAATGGCCCTTCAATACGTTGCTAAAGATTTGCAAGCAGTGAAAGGGGTGGGGGAGAGCCGCAGGGGCAGGGGGTGTTGCGTAGTGAATACGCCAATGTACGCATGCGCGAGCGGGATCGAGGCTCGCGCATGCGCGGTTTAGAATAAAGACGGTCCTCCGGCAGTTGGCGCTGGGGACCCGAGCAAGTCACACGTCTCCGGCGTGGCTCATTGTATGAGTGTGCGAGCGCACGTGTGAATGCCGGCGGGGGCCCCTGGCCTGCCCCCGCTAATACAACATTGGCGACGAGGACGGCTCCAGAGCAGTTCTCCGCTCCGATGGCGTCGGAGGGAAAGAACGTCGCTCCGTGTTGGCACGGATCCACACTCACGGCCGGCGGCCATCTTACTTCACACGCAGATTGCAGTGGTTGCGGCCCGTGAGGGTGCTCATGCGCCAGCTGCATTCCATCAAGCTTTTGGACCAATTTTTGGAACTCCCACAGCCCTAGCTGCCGCAGGGCTGTGGCAACAAGAAAAAAAAAGAAGAAGTGAAGGAGAGCAGGAAGATGACATTGTGTCACAAGTGGACCCACCTGACCAGACCACCTCGACACCCACAAGGAACAACAACCTCCTGTGAGTACCATACATCACCAGAGGTGAGGAGGAAGAGCAAGAGGGTGCTGTTGCCCCAGTCCCACACAGGATGCACAGTACTCTGGCTCCTATGCCCAAATTTGATACCACGGGCCCTCCATCCAAATTAGGACCGAAATGGCTCCAATGGGTAAAAAAATTAGAAATGTTTTTCAGAGCCTCGGGGGAAACAGAGGATGAGGCGAACATAGCCATCATGGTGTACTCGGCAGGGACGGAAGTTCACAGAATATATGACTCTCTCAACATCCAGTAGTCACATATGACGCAGTGAAACAAGCACTCCGAGACCACTTTCTTCCCATGGCAAACATAGACTTTGACAGGATTGTCATGTGCGCCGAAAAACAACTGGAAGAAGAATCGCTGGACCAGTTTTGTGCGCGGCTAAGGCACTTAGCAAGCTCCTGCAGGTGGGTGAACGAAGAAGAAATGGTTCGTAACCAGCTGCTGCAAGGGTGCAGTTCGGGGAAACTGAGGAGACAAGTCCTGAGAGAACCTGGGCTGACTCTACAGCAGATTTTGGACAAGGGAAGAGCCTACAAACTGGCTGAGGCCAGGGGGGCGAAGATGGATGCAGCCACACACTCTAGAAAGGGAGAGCAGGCATTTGCGATTGGACGTTCTGGTCCAGGGAGAGCGAGATGGACACCAAGGAGAGGAGATGGCCCCACAGCACCAAGCAATGCTCCGTCGTGCCCCTACTGCGGGTATGACCAGCCGCACGTGGGTGAGTGCCCAGCCAAATCGAGAGTCTGTGGCCTGTGTGGCACACCAGGACACTATGCTAGGGTGTGCAGGGCAACGGCACCAGTAGCAGCCTCGAGAGGACCAGAGAGAATTGGCAGAAGCGACGCTCGGAGAGTGAGGGGTGTATCGACTGTCGAACAGGGCATGCAAGACCTCAACATCGCAGAAGAGGAAGAGGAAGAATAAGAAATTTTCTTCATTTCAAGCATTGCCAAGGGCCCTGGCGGAAGTCGACAACCAACAGTATTAATCGGAGAAGTCCCCACTCCATTCCTCATAGACACTGGGGCATCAGTCTGTGTGCTAGCAACCGAACACTACAATGCACTCCCAGGCCCGCCAGGATTGACAGAATCCACTGCACAGATATACGCATTTGGAGGAGACGCTCCCCTTCCCATCCAAGGAGTGTTCGTGGCTCCAGTATCTCATGGACAGAACAAAATAAAAGCGAGATTCTTCGTCACCAGCGTAAGCCCACATTCCCTTTTAAGTTGTGCTGCATCGGAAGCACTGAACATTGTGCACTTCACTATGGCGGTGTATCATGCTGATCTGGAATGTTTGTTACAACGCTTTGAGATGATTTTCAACGGCATAGGGAAACTAAAGGTCGACCCCATATGGGGTCGCTCAAACGACCGCGCTCAAACATCGCTGCATCCCGTTCCGTCTGCGGGCACAGGTGGAAAGAGAGCTACAGTCACTTGTTGACTTAGACATTATTGAAAGAGTGGAAGGACCTACCCCTTGGGTCTCCCCACTTGTAGTGGCCCCAAAGCCCAAACAGCCGGGCGCAGTACGCATCTGTGTGGACATGAAGCTGCCCAATGTAGCTATCAAGAGAGAACGTCACCTCACGCCCACCCTAGATGACATTGTTGGTGAACTTCAGGGAGCAAAAGTCTTCTCAAATCTGGACTTGAGATCTGGCTACCACCAGTTGGAGCTCCACCCCGAGTCGAGATATATTACCACCTTTACGACTCACGAGGGGCTATACCAGTACAAAAGGCTCAGCTTTGGGGTCTCGTCCGCAGCGGAGGTCTTCCAAAATGCCATCAGGGGGGCCCTGTCAGGACTCAAGGTGGTAATAAATATGTCGGACGATATCTTGGTCTTTGCACGATCGGAGGCTGAACATCTAAAGCGCCTAGAAAACACCCTTGAGAGACTTTGCAACCTCGGTCTGACCCTGCACAAAGAAAAGTGCGAGTTCTTGAAGGACAGGCTGGAATTTTTTGGATTCATATTCCACGCTGGGGGCATCTCCCCAGATCTCGAGAAGGTGAAAGATATTCAAGAAGCAGCCCCGCCAGCGTCCCCAGCAGAAATTAGAAGCTTCCTGGGGATGGTCAACTATTGTGGACGATTTATTCGTGACCTAGCCTCCTTGTCAGAACCCCTGAGGGCACTTACCAGAAACGACGTAGCGTGTACCTGGATGGGGAAAGAACAGAGGGCGTTCACGGCCATCAAGAATACCCTATCGGGACAAGAGACCATGGCCTATTTCAACCCGGACCGTGAGTCAGAGATCATGGTCGATGCCAGCCCGGTAGGGCTAGGAGCAGTCCTCATGCAGGCAGACCATCAGGGGACCATGCAACCCATCGCCTACGCTAGCAAAGCTCTCACCGACACAGAGAGGAGATATTCACAGATTGAGCGTGAGGCCTTGGCCATATTGTGGGGGTGCAAACACTTCCGGATCTACATTCTAGGGAAGCCAGTTGTCGTTGTGACAGATCACAAGCCTCTCATCCCAATTTTGTCAGGAACCTCGTCCAAACCACCACCTCGCATAGAAAGATGGATGCTTTCGCTCATGGAATATGGGGTCAGGCTGCTCTACCGCCCAGGGACACACAGCCCGGCGGACTACTTATCCCGCCATCCGGGTACTGGATGACCCAGGGACTCACAGGAGGTGGAATGACAGTGGTGGAATCAGCATTGCCTGTTGCCCTAGCGCACCAGGAGATCGCAGACAAATCCAACACAGATGAAGCATTCCTGAGGATGAAAGAAGCGGTGGCCAGTGGGGAGTGGCGTGAGGTCCTCCTGAACAACTCCCGTAGGAACGTGGGGGCGCAAAAAGACCTGCAGGTGCTCTGGAAGGTGTGACATGAGCTGTCAGTAGCAGAAGACGGTCTCCTGCTGAGAGGCCACCAGATCGTGTTTCAGAGAACACTGGTAGACAAAGTCCTGCAGCTTGCCCACAAAGGTCACCAGGGGATGGTTAAGACGAAAGCACATCTTAGATTGAAGGTCTGGTTTCCGGATCTGGAAAGCAGGGTCGAAGAATTCGTGAGAGCTTGCATCCCCTGCCAGGCAGCGAGTCCCGCGGAGAGGGGGCCGCCCATTCAGGCCATGGAGAGGAGTGACCGCCCATGGGGGACGGTGCATGCTGACTTCGGGACCACAGGCCGAGGAATACACTTTTTGGTAGTGACAGACCAGTGGTCACGCTATCCGGAGGTAGAGTTGGTTGAATCCACGGCCAGTGACCACACCATCCTAGCCATGGAGAAGATGTTCGCCACACATGGTTTTCCCCTGGAGATATGCTCGGACAACGGAGCACCGTTCAAAGAACAGCAATTTGCTCGCTATTGTGAGGAAAGGGGGATAAAACATCGTAAAGTCACCCCCCTCTGGCCAAGAACGAATGGAGAAGTAGAACGCTTCATGCGAACGCTCAACAAAGTGTTCCGCATATCTCTGAATGGGGGGAAGACCTCCGACGCAACCTGTTTGACTTCCTCCGAGAATACTGCACGACCCCTCACCAATCCACTGGGGTCGCACCTGCGGAGGCCCTTTTCAAACGCGTACCAAGAGGATTGTTACCTCAAGTTGAAGGTCGACGTCCGGGAGAGATCGACAACAACCACGTGCGAACCGAGAGGGCCGCTCAGAACGAGAGAGAGACAATACGGCGAGGATTACCAGAGAAAGAGATTGCAGTGGGAGACACTGTGCTGGTGCGGAATAGGAGACTGGAAGGAAAGTTGTCGCTGCCATATGAAACACAACCGCTGGGAGTGACACACATCAAGGGGTCTATGGTCACCGCCGCCAATGCATGAGGGACAGTCACCAGGAATGTCTCGTTCTTCAAGCGCATAGGAGCTGCGAACTCGGAGGAAGCCGTCATGCAAGGCCCAGATCATGACACAGAATTGCCACGGAGAAGCGATGGACCGCCAGAGACTCCTGGGACACCAGAGGTGTCCAATGCTGAGGCACGCAGGCACCCGAGCCGGGCGGGGCACTAGCCGCCGCAGAGGTTCCAAGACTTTATTATGGACCCTGCCTCGTAACCAGTGGCACACTGTCAGTTGCAATTTGAAAAGAGCACTGTTGATTCTAATGTTTGGTAATGTTTATTGTTCAAGGGAAAAGGGAGGGATGCTGCGTAGTGAATATGCTAATGTACGCATGCGCGTGCGGGATCGAGGCTCGCGCATGCGCGGTTTAGAATAAAGACGGTCCTCCGGCAGTTGGCGCCAGGGACCCGAGCAAGTCACACGTCTCCGGCGTGGCTCATTTTATGAGTGTGCGAGCGCACGTGTGAATGCCGGCAGGGCCCCCTGGCCTGCCCCCGCTAATACAACAGGGGGTAACCTGCGAGGTACCGCACGGCAGTAACAGAAAAGAGATGGGAAAACATTGGAAACAAAGGAATGTGTGTCCAAATATATGTTGTTATGCACTAAGAAGATGGATTTGGGCTCAAACTGCTTTGTTTTCAATGATTCAAAATAGGGAAAAACTTACGATATTTTGTTAATTAATGTGTCCGCATTGGTTAGTATTAAAAGGTTTAAAAATATTGTTCGAGTTTTACACCTTACAGCAACACCAAGGGACGCTTCAGGCCACTCCCATCATTTAGGTCACACATCCTTTTTACATCCCCTCTGTGGATTTCTCACCTAATTTAAAGCAATGACTGCACTCCCGCTGCTTTCTTACCGCCTTCAAGCCTGTCACGCTGCTCACATCATGCTCTTGCTAGTCTTCATCCTCTACCAATAATTGCTCACCTCTGTATGCCTCGTGTGTTCCTCTCTCACTGTTCTCGAACATTTCACCGGAGTCAGGCTCATACCCTTGCCCCCACACAATCATCCTTCCATGTCATACCGGTCATCAACATGCTGTGTCCTCCAACTGACCCCACCTCCAGGAATCAAATGTAGGTGGGCGCTGAAGGGGCCACAGGCAACACTAGCACCTAAAAATGCACTATGTGAATGATTTCCCCAAATTGACATGGGCCAACTAGCACAAACAAATTGAACCTGGTGATGTAAAAATGGTGCATTTCTACAGCACAATGTCTGGGGAAAGTTGGATAAAAAACATTTGCAAGCAATTTAGGAGGAAAAGTGAAATATTCAAATACTTCTGATGCATCGGTGTCAACTGTAAGCACAATGCTAACCATGCATCATAGGTCAGTATAAATAACACCAGTGTTCATTTTGTGCCAGGATTTCAAGCATTGGAATTAGAAGTGCCACAATAGAACAGAATTAGTTGCAATGTGTTACCACCAAAATGCCAGGTTACTTCAAGGTATACCTTAGTGTTTGCTCAAATGCTGCAGGTTGCTGTCAATTCAGGGTGACCTGTTACAGGGAGTTGCTAATAAAAGTACCAACCTGCATAGGGTAATGCTGGAATATGCCATGGTTAAAAACAACAATGTTCAGCACAATATGCCAGCATGCCAGTTAAGCATAGACTGTACCAGTTTCAAACAACTCTACTTAATCACAGTCAACATAATGCCAGTTCCAATGGTGCATTGCCTTCCTTGCCCAAACCTGCCCCAGTATGACATGTTCTGAAGTACATGCAGCCTCAAATCCACCAATAATACCATCGTATGCCAGGTCAGTCACCATATGTAATGTTTAGCCTTGCATAGTTTGCATTTATATGCCAAGTGCAGCCTTAGATTCCCCACAAAGGCCATGTTATGGTTGGTAGAGTTACCATATGTAAGATAGTGCCCCACAAGTCCAAACTCAACTGGTCCAACATTGCCAAGACTCTGAGCGCAAGCACCATACCTGACATACTGGCCCCATTCCCAAGATCCTATGCCCCATACCTGCCATCCTGCCTCCATGACCTAGAGCACAAGCCCCATACCTGTAATCCTGTCCCCATGACCCAGAGCACAAGCCCCATACCTGGCAGTCTGGCCTCCAACCGCCCAGAGCACAAACCCCATACCTGCATCCTGCTCCCCACTATCCAGAGCACAAGTTCCTTAAGTGGCATCCTGGGCCTGGCATGTAATTTCATGTCTAACCATGTCAGCCATGCTTAAAGTGCATATGAATCATAGGACCAGCTTTCATGCTAAGGCAAAGTGCGATGCAAATCAACGTGAGCCGCAATCATTAACTTAGAAATATTGAAGTACAATGCATTAGAGGGTTTCTTTCAGTGGTCTGGGCTGAGCACCACTGATGTTGAGCCTGGTACATTACAGGCCTTTTGTATAAACAAAACCATTCATTGCCCTCTAGGCTATTTTCTGGGACAAAAACCAATGTTTCAATAAACAGAAAACAAGTGAGAACAATGGAAAAGAAATACAGCGCTGTGGAAGAACTACAAAACTCAGTCATTGCTGTAGTTTACACAGGATAGATGGTGTCCCTTGATACGTTTGTTTCGAAAGATTTTTAGTGCTGGACGACGAGGTCATCCTTGCTATACTTTACCCAAATTCAGTGCAGCTCACTGATACTTTGTTTAGCTAGCTTTTTAGTGATGGATGATGATGTTGCTCTCGCCTACATAAGATAGATGCTGTTCACTGATTTTACTGCTATGGGGCAGGCCTCTCCCCCTTTCCATTCGAGCAGAAAACTTTTGCAATTGTAAGCATGGAACAGTGAGCACCCGGAAAGTATAAATAAGACAGTCTTAAAGCCCTGCACACAGCTTTTAGGTGACATAGCTAGATGAGGGGGTAGAAGATGAAGGGCTGGAAGGAGAGGGCAGAGTTTTTCCAGAAGGGGGGGCCAACTCCCTCTTTCTCCTTTTACTGGATTTTAAAGCCACTAAATTGTATTATTTTCCTGGTTTTAGGTATTTTGATTTCCAATTGACTTTTGAGCAAACTCTGATTTTGAGAGGGCTGCATGGGGGAATAATCTTGCTTTTCTTTCCCAAGACAAATCAGCTAATCTCCTAAGAGCAGGCCCTGTTCTTGATGGGCTACATGCTGGCACCAATATTCCCAATGGAAAATGTAATTCTTTTTTAAGCTTTGTATACTAAGTGTAATGCTTTTCTGATGGCGCTCTGATAAGGTGGTGTTTGATATTTGAACCAATTTCTTTGAATTTGTTCCTGAATTGTGTAAACTAGACCAGACATCCAATCATATCCAGCTCTCGTCTCTCTACCTTCTACAGTTAGTGAGTATGAGAAGACTTGGACCCTTCATTAATATCACATTGAGAGAGGTACTGAGGTACATGGGCAGGTGCTTTGATGAGGTTACCTGTCATGATTTGGGTGGCAGACGTTTCTTTGAAGATTGACTAGCATGATTTGTTAGGTCATCTAGCATGACCTGGTGAGACAGGTAGCTGGATTTTAAGGTGACTATGATTTTTTGGAAGAGGTTGATCAGTCTTAATTCGAGGTAGAGGCGATGACACTGATTTTAGCTTTTTCAATAATGACCTTTTTATTTTTAGTGTGCTGTGCATATTGACAATTATGTTCCTTTATTATATATTTCTGAGAGTGTAAGAGACATTCATTGAGTGTTCATTTCTTAGTGTTATCAGAGGCCTTTTAACATACATATTATGTGTGGGGCATCTATTTGGACTATTGTGTAGTGATGTTTTGTGTAGGGTGCATGTGTTTTAAAACACGCTAAGCATTACTGGATGGTGTGTGCAGTGGACTATCAATAAAATATAATGTGACATTGGTAAACGTGTCCTATGTTGGCAATTGGGAGCCGCCACCTACTGCATGGGTTGTTGTCTGCTCTCTTTACTGTTGCACAGTGACAGGTACATGCTTTTCCATACCACAACTCATAACACAGCCCCTGCTGTGGGGTTGGACACTCCCCTGGGGGTGGAGGAAGGGCTTTGGAGGTAGGGGTGATAAAAATTGTGTCCCCTTGGTGACCCAGATGGGACATTGCTCACCTTTCCTACACCATAAGAATATTCTCCCTATGTAGCTACAGAAGAAGAACTTCAAGGGTTTACAAAGGCCTGACATTACAAAGAATAATATACACTCTAGTGAAGTACATTGTTCAGAACAAATAGCTTAAAGCACCTTCTAGTGAAGAGCAGTGTGCCTTTTCAAGCAAGTACTCCTAATGGCTATCTAGCTAAAAATGTGTTGCAATGGCTAACCCGCATGATGATTTGCCTATAACTGTAAACTGCTGCTGTGCAGTAACCTGGTGGTTACAGGAAACAGGTGTTAGGAATATCAACACCAACTTTACACTGGCAGTGGCAGTACCTGGAGGATTGCCAGGGGAAACCCTGTTCACATCTATGAAGACACCTGGTAACAAGCTAGGAGATGTATTTCAGACGTCGCACCTTAGGTGGGATCTAGATCAAATACAGTACATGCCCTATGGTTATTCTGAAGTAGCCTTTCATCAGGCTAACCACCAGAACTGGTTTCAAGGGGGCTTGACATACACCACCGCACTGGCTAGATATGGTCACTGTCCGCTCTCAAGCTGTAGAATATAGTGCCTTTGGAGCTGCTCTGGCAGCACCCAGACCAGCAATAGCAGGGGAGGAAGGAACACCTCCATTCCATACCCGGTAAGCCTTATTGGGCACTTGCCCCACAAGGCAGGAGGAAATCCCCAAATGGTATTCCACTAAGCTGAGCCAGCTAGAGGCAGCCTACCCCAAGGGGTCACTCCTCAGCCGAGACAGACAGCGCTAGCTATTATAATACCAACAGGTTGTAATCCACCTATAAAACACAGTGATAGTTGGGTTTCAGTGTATAGTTGGCTGTACCTACATTTAATTGGGCCACCTTCAATTACAGCACTTACCTCCATTCTGGGGGAGATATTGAGCAGAAGCAGCAATGAGTTTAGGGCTGGCAATAGCTGGGGGCAATTATTCCATTATAGAAGGAATAAGTATGCCCCTAATAAAAGGTGAGGCAGGGAGACTAGAAGTCTACAGATGCCTAGCGGTATTGCCCAGTAACCAGGAAAGGAAACTCCAGTTTGGTCACAATGTGACAGCTACTTACAGGTCCCTAGGCAGAGATCAACTGGGAAGACTCCCTGGGGAATTTCAAAGGAAGGAATTAGGTGAGAATGACTACTGTAAAATAACTCCACCTACTATTACCAATGGTACCAGACAGGAACCAAGCAGAAATACCTTCTCAGCTAGAGGCAGAATGGGAAGAATAAGGGCTTCCAGTATGCCACTTGCTAAAGAAGAACAGGAGATCTTTCATAACAGAACTATATATGTAGAAAGAGATAGTACCAGTCCCAGGCAGGAAGCTGTTTGGGATAGGAGACCCACCAAGGCACAAGTGTTGAAAAGATTACTTATCAGTTCATGGATAGGGCACAGCTTGGACAACCCAAAGGTACAGAGAGGAAGACTATCCTTCATCTCCTTCACAGAAAGAGAAGAGACAGAGCTTGGCACTCCAGGGGGAGCAGAAGCCCGGCAGAAGGGAGGAGAATTAAGGAAGCAAACTGCACGTTTGAGAGTGGACATTGGCAACAATGGCAACACTCTAAACCAGACTCACAGAATAATACCCGAGTCTAAAGAGTTGCACACGCCCTCATTGGCTCCAAATTGGACTACTCTAACACCCTACTCTGTGGCACTACCAAAAAAAAACAATAAACTCCAGGTCATACAAAACAATCCCATCCGCGCAGAACTGGACTGAGTCAAATTGATCACATCTCTGATGCCAGAAGATCAGCCCACTGGCTCCCTGTCATGGAAAGGATTCAGTTCAAAGTCCTCTGCCTCTCACACCGCTGCATCTCCAACAATGTTCCATTATATATGTCACAGAGGCTAAACAGACATGCTCCTACCAGACCCCTACGCCCTGCATAGGACCATCGCCCTACCCAGCCAGGATTTCAGCGCAAGAAGGCTAGTGGATCCAGCTTCCCTGTTCAGGCAGCCAACCTTTGGAATAACTTTCCACTTCACCTACGGTCTAAAACCTTCTACCACTCATTCAGAAAAAAACTCAAAACCCACCTATTCCATTAGGTTTCTTTGATCTTGACTGACTGCTTCTCTTCTCTTGTACCTTTCCTTCCTGTAACTACCCATGTAACTAGCGCCTAGATAGCCATGGGCTTTGCTCACTGCTATAAATCCAAAAATAAATAAATAAATATCCAAGAGATTGGTTAGTGGTATAATTGGACTCTGGTACGCAAGTTTCCATACTTAAAGAAAGAAGGACACAAAGAGCTTTTACATCACATTTACATCACATTCCTACTAATCAAAAAGTGGTTGAGGACAATAATGTATGTATCGTTACAATTCACCTTGAAGGGGAACAGCCAAAGGAGATAGAGGCACTATTTTGGTCTCATTTGCATATAACACAAGTTGGCCATTTAACAAAATATGATTGGCCCAGGCTATATGTTAGGGAAAGCCCTAGGGGGGAGGAAATTATTAAACCAGCTTTTTTCAGATTACGTTGGGGAACATGCAGTGAACTCCTATGTAACCTCATGGGCTGTTTTAGGTGCAGCACAGTTTACAAGAATCATAGCCTCAGACACAATAGCCAATCAAAGCACAGGAAATTCCACATTTCAAAGTAATTGTGGATTAGTTATTTCACCATGGGGTTCTAATACAACAGACATGCCCCTACAATGCAGCATTACTTGCAATATTCAAACCAAATGATTTGTATCGGTTGGCAATAGACTTTAGAATCGAAAGGTAATACACACACAGAGGCTGCACAGAACATGCATCATTCAGGCCTTCTGAGTAACATACAGAGATAAAACTATTAGACTGTATTGGATATGGGGAATGGATTATTTGCACAACCTTTGGATTCAGAGAGCTATACATACACAGCTTCACTAGACTCCCATAGGGGTACAAAAACAATCCTGGGCTATTCTCTAGTAGAATACAATCCCTTTCCGAAAGCATATAGACACGATAAACATATGTACATGACATATACTGTACAGATGATGACTTAGATCAACTCTTAGAGAAGGTGGACTTAATCATAAGTACACCAGCAGCTAAAGGCTACGTGATCAACTTTAAGAAGTCTAAACATATATATAAATTTCTGGGATTTTCATTATCTGATGAGAGAAGAAGACTCAATTCTTGGAGAAAGGTGCACACTTGCAGAGCCCATGTACACCTGTACACTTAAGCAGTTGCAGCCCATACATGGCCTGTTAAACTTTGGGCGATCATATGTGTCAGACTATGCATTTGTGAAACCACTATGTAACTTGTTGAAGCCCAACTTCCGTCCAACAGACTGTAAGAGAGAGCATACATGCATCTTGCACCATGTCTATTAACAGATGACTCAAAACCATCATATTCAGGACAGGAACATACACAAGGACTTAGAAGTGACACTATTTCCTGGTCCAAAAAAGATTTTACATTGGCTTGAGCTGCACATTGTGGATAGTGACTCCCCTTGAGTAAGACCCCATTTGTCCGCTTTATTTATTTTATATTTATTTCTGCACTCCTTGGTGCTTTCTCTCCCTCCCTGCTCTCCTCGGTCCATTTGATTCAATGTTATTTATGTCTGCACTCTTTGGTGCTTTCTGTCCCTCCCCGCTACCCTCTGTGCCCTCCTCCTGGTCATCCAGACCCCCACCTTCCATCCCACCCATTCAACTTCTGATTAGTCTGACCCGGTGAAACAAGGAAATACCATGAGGGACTAGACCCTCGGTCGAATCCCCCCAGAGCCACTTGGCTTGAGCTGCACATTGGGGTAAGTGACTCCACTTAATCGTGACCCCATCTCTCTGTTTGATTTAATTTTATATTTATTTCCGTGCTGCTTGGCTTTTTCTCTCCCTCCCTGATCCTGTTCAACTGTTTTTTCAATTTTTATTTCTGCACTCCAGGGTGCTTTCTTTCCCTCCCTGCTCCCCTCCATCCATTTTAGTTCTTTTTTATTTGTGTATGTGCTCCTTGGTGCTTTCTCTCCCTCCCTGAATTCCTCCATTGATGTTTTAATTTTTAATTTATTCATGCACTCCTTGGTGTTTTCTCTCTCTCCCTGCTCCAGTCGCGGCCACCTCCTGCCCATCCAAAACCACTCTTCCCATCCAGCCCTTCCAACTTTTGATTGGCCAAGCAGGCAAAACAAGGAAATACTGTGAGTGACTAGACCCCCAGTCTAGCCCCCAAGAGCCACTTGGCTTGAGCTGCACATTGGGGTATATGACTCCCCCGAGCATGACCCCATGCGCCTGTTTTATTTCCTTTTTATTTATTCACGCACTAATTGTCGCTTTCTCTCCCTCCCCAATCGCCCACCTCCTGGTCACTCAGACCGCCCACCTCACATCCCACCCATCCAACTTCTGATTGGGCTGAGCAGCCCTTTTCAGGGAACCACTCAGGGCAGCCCCTGCCCGCACAGCCCACGGTCAAGGACCACAAGGCAAAGGGCAGCTCCCGACTAAGCAGCTTTACTGTGTGTTTGCCCATGTTTGCCTGGGATGCCTGATGCAGAATACCTACAGGGACTGATAAGACAAGTGTGGTCTGGGCGGGGAGTACAGCCATTAATGTACTTCAGTAAAACCCCACCACTCTTATTACTTAATATCTTATATCTACTTGCATTTTGTCTACTTGTATAGATTAGCCTTATTCTGCATGTAGCCTCATTGTGTAAATTACCCATATGTGCACTTAACCTGATTGCCTGACTAGGCATGGTCCGCATCTGATCTACCTGTATGGCTAGCCTTATGCTCCCTGTGGCGTCATGAGATGGACATGGTGTAGCATCTGTATCCTGTTCGGCCATTCCCCTAAAATGGGAAAAATAATGTGCCACGTTTAAATGGATTGTTGGGGAGTGGGAAATGCAGATGTACCACACATAGATGGATTGTTGGGGGGTGGGAGATGTACCACACTTAGATTGACTGTTAGGGATAGGAGTTGTATCATGCTCGGATGGATTGTTGGGGGTAAGAAATGCACCACACTGAGATGTATTGTTGGGAACATTAATGTGTCACACTTGGGTGGATTGTTCGGAGTGGGAGGTGTACCGCACTTAGATGTATTGTTTGGGGTGGCAGGTGCCACACATAGATGAATTGTTGGGGTTGGGAGGTACAGCACACTTAGATGGACTGTTTGGGATGGGAAGTGTACCACACTTGAGTGGATTGTTAGGGGCAATGGCCCAATGGCATGAGATGAGTTTTGTTGGAGTTTATTTTCATGTCATTTTCCTTTATGTAGTTGTTGAGGCTAGTCAGTCTTTTTTTAAGGCCAACTTGGGTCTTATCCATTATCACAATATCGTCCGCATATAGTATATAGGGGACAGATGTCGCGTTCAGTCTGGGAGGGTTAGTGACAGGAATTGTTTGGTTTCCACTGAAGTCAAGGATGTAGAAATTGAAAAGGACAATAGACAGTGAACACCCTCGCTTAAGTCCATTAGTTGTGTTCATCACAGAAGAGAGGACACTGTCATGTGTTAGGCGAACTCGGATGGTGGTGTCGATGTAGAGTGCTTTAATGGGTTCCAGCAATTCACTGGGACAGTTCTGTTGTTGGAGTTTCTTCCACAGCTTGTTTCTATTGATGCTGTCGAATGTCATTTGAAGGTAGCCAAGGATGGCATGAATATTTGTCTGGATTCTAAGTGATTCCTGTTTCAGAAGATTGAGAATCAGTATGCTGATATTAGTGCCAACGTTACTAGTAATCCCGGTCTGGCGGGGATCCTGATCTTTGTTTTTCTTGGCCCATTCGTTGAATCTTTTGACCAGAATGGAACGAAAATCTTCCCTATAGGGTCTAGCATTGCCAGCGGTTCGATAGTTTTCGGGCTGATTCCTTTTGTCTTTCTTGAAAACGGGAATTATTATTGCCGTTTTCCAAGTGTTAGGTATGCATTTATTTTTTGAGATTAGTGTGAAGATTTGGATGCAAAGTTTGGCCCAGGCTTCTGGCTTCTTTTGATGGTGTTGTTGCTTAAGCCATCAGGGCCGGGAGCTCTCGAGGTATTTAGTCGCTTAATGTGAGAATACATTTAATCATACTCCCACTGTTTTTACCAGGTTTTATTGTCTGAGTTGATGTTGTAGTTGTAGCTTACTAAGTCCAGATTGATGTTGTATAATATTCGAAAGTGATCGACCCATGCAATCTCAGGCACGTCTGTGATCAGTTGGTGTTGCAGGATATGGTGTTGGTTAAGCAGAGGCCACACGTCTCTGGTGTTACGCTTGTTCAATACATTCAGCATGGATTGCGCATTGTTTTGAGCAATCTTGACTCTGGTGTTTTTAAGCCAATTTCTGTATTTTTGTTTTAGGCTGTGAATGTTTTGTGTTCTGTCTGTGGAGTCCATTTTCTTGGCTATTCTTACGGACTTTCTTAGTTATTTCTTTGCTCAAGCAATTTCCTCGCAGTAGGCGTGCGTATGCTCTGTTTTATTTGTAGGTCCCTGTTCGTTTTTCCAAAGGTAGGGTATCAGGAGCCACCCAAAGTTGATTTTCTTGTAGACGCCTTTCTTGGATGTTTTAAATACATCTTAAAGTTTTTCAATCTGGTGGTCAGATATAAGTAATCTCTTTAAGCTAGGATTAATGGCTATTTTCAGGTTTTTCATTTTGTTCATACATTGGTGTGGGGCATTCCAAGTCATTAGGAGTTTAGCGTGATCGCGATGTATTATGTATATCAGTCTTAACTTCTAGTTCAAGTATGCTAGAGTGCAAGTTAGGTGAAATGTAAATGTAGGTGAGGTATCCGTTGTAATTGCCTCTGTACCAGGTCGGTCTAGCTGGTATGTCTCCTTCAATACTCCCATTCAGGAGTATTAGGTTTCATCTGCGTGTGGCAGCTGTCCACAATTTTGCTTTGGAGCTCAGATTGATGTCAGGTATTTTGATGCCACCTTCTTGAAACCAGTGGAGGTTTAGGGCGTTGCAGATAATCAATAGCAACTGTTTGTATTTTGTGTAGAGAATGTTGATATTGGTCACAATTTCATCTAGAAATCCATCATTCGAAGGTAAGAATGGACTCCAGTATATGTTTAAAATGACGATCGGGCACAATTCTTCTCTTTTGGAGTTTTTGTGTTTCTCAGAAAAATTCTGTTTGAGAATGGTAATTTGTAGCCAATGATTCGGGGACAATGCTTCGATAAGTTTGAAATTGGCTTCGACTTTCCAAAACGTCAAGGGGCAGGAGCAAGGACGGCCCTTTGTTCCTTTTATTGCTGGGGTCGTATGGATTAAGTATCAATCACATGATGGTGGTTTAAAAAGCCAGGTCTCCTCGAGGCATTGAAAGAACAAAGAAATATTGATGCTGATTACCACAAATGAAATACACCAATCACGGGCTGAAAAGATACAAGTATCTTTTATTACTGTAGAGTTTACAAAGCAAAACAGATAGCTATCTAGCCCTAACACCTCGCAGTGTGTACCATCCAACACAGTGAGGAGAGTGAGGTCCTGGACATCTAAATACTGGCATGTTTATACATTTCCTACAATATTGTCCAGCCTCTCTTCATGTTAATAATTCGTGGTCTAGAGTTCGTGCCTAGTTCACACAACAGATTTTGCAATATTATACAAAGGATTACATGAATTTACATTTCCATGACAATACAATGGTGGTATAGGTTCTCAGATCTGCGGTAAGGCTTGTTTCAAGAATCCCTTATAATGTAGTTCAGCTAAAACATACGATCGTAATTTACTCTTCATTGTTTCAGTGTTTATACAAGGATGAGGCTTGTGAGCGCAGACAACACTTGAAAAGCAGTTCATATGAAGCACAAGGTTTCTTTGCTTTGCTTAAACAGTCGGCTCGCAGACAACCTAAACATTGACAGAACTCAAAGGTCGAAAACACACTGCAAGACGAAAACACAAACCACCATTTTAGAATATGGAACACAAGTGAAAATCAAAATGGCGGACGAATCTTAAAATGGCGGCAAAGTTAAACTTAAAAAATGGGAGCTTTGCAAAGTGGTTTTTCCGTGTAACGCAAAGGGGCTTAGGCCAATATTAAATATAAGGAGGCACTATATAATTACGGTTTAACAAACCCTCCTTTTGGCCTAAGCAAAGAGCTTTACTAACAAGTATTCACTTTACTCACGTTTCAATGTCCGTACATCCTGAATCACATTCATCAGATATATTGATCGCCATTAGATTCTTGACAGTAATATCTTCATTGCCACAAATGAAATAAACAGGATCACCTACATACAAGGGTCTTTCCTCTCTCGTCAAATTTGCAATATTGGTACAACCCTCAAAAGTACCCACTGACTGAGAACCATTCCTTTGTATGCAGAAGGAAACAGAGTTAAGACTGTGATTAATAGTGTAGGAAGAAGGCGTGGCATCCCGGTTGCCTACAGGAGCCATCTTGAAAGAGATTTACGATTGGTAAGGTCTAGACAGTCTATCCGAAAGCCTAATAGAAGTAACGTTAAGCTTGCTCCTATTTGCAAAAAGAGAACATCCCAGAGGCGTCTGGACTCCGTTTCAAACTCGTTCAAATTAGTCCCCTCGAAATTCCCTGAGATGCTATCATTCCAACGACCAAAGAATAGTGCCCTTACAGAGGTGTAGCATGAGTAGTTAAAGGCAAAGGATGAATATACCAGCCCAACCCTTTTTCCCTGTGTTGCGGCAAATGCGAACATATCCAGCAATTAGTTCTATTCAAAATTGCATGGGTCGCATTCATAATTAACAAAAGTGTATTGTTGTGATAACTCTGTCTGTGTTGGGAATCCCTAGGAGGTAGAGTGTGCAGATGCACGAAAGGAGAAGACGTAGTAGGAACACTCTCAGTGGGTAACAATGTCTTAAGTGGACGCACCCCCTTAATATACCAAAACCCTAAAGCGATGATTACTGTTAGACCAATTAAAAAAAATCAAGAGAAAACAATAAGTCCTCCAGGACCATGAATTTTTATGTCCAATGTCTTTGTTAGCCACACAATCGATCTGTTGCTCTGTACGAGTAGGAGTAGTGACAGGCATTGTTCCTCAAAAGTTCGTTCCGGAAGGTTTCTGCAACAGACTCCTTAAGTTTGTTCGTTGGTGATTTCCTGACCACGTGATGTATCTTGATTGAAGATAGCTTTGCCGGTCCCAGCCACTTACTTATGTTTCAAGGAGAGAGTGGCAAAGGACTAGCTCAACAGTCATTTCCCGTGTGCACAGCCATGCTGTCCTGTAAGTCTAGTGCAGTGGATACAGATAGTACCTTAAGACTCCAGGAACTGCGTGATCTGTGAACAAAGTGTCGTTGCTTCCTGATGGAAGTGGTGAAACAGAGGAAATATTGCTCAAGGGTGCTGAAAATTCCAAAGAAGAATTCAAAGACAAAGCAGCCATCTCCCCAGGCCCCACGGGCTCAGGAAGTATCTCCAAAACACCCTTGATGTTGTTCAAGACAGGCTGATCACCAGAAACAGAACAAGTAGTTTCCTTCTTTTCTTCTTCGTTGAGTGGCAAGGGAAAATGTATTTTCTTGGTGTGTGTCGCGTGGATCCAGTGTCTCCTGCCTGCTACTCGTACAGGGGTCTGTGTGGCCAACAGGACCTGGAATGGTCCTCTCCAGCGCGGTACGAGGCTGGATGCTCTCTCAGACGACTTCGTTAGCACCCAATCCCCAGGTCGAATTCTATGACCCGGCCCCTCGTATTTAACTGGGAGGGCTTCTCGCACTGTTGGTAAATCAAATACAAATTTTGAGTTAACTGGTCACAGTATTCAGCAAGAAGCAAATGCTCCACATCTTTCAATGCTCTGGTTTTCGGCAGGTTCCAAATGTTAGCTGGCCTCCCCACCATGATTTCATACAGGGAGGGTCTAGTTTTAGTCTGTGGGGTCATCCGCATGGACAGTAGAGCTATAGGTAAGGCGGCTGGCCATTTCAAATTACTGCTGGCACAGACCTTCGTAAGCTTGTTCTTCAAGATACCATTATCGCATTCTACAAGTCCAACACTTTGAGCGTGTCTAGCTGAATTGAACCATTTATCAATCTATAATCCTGTGCATACTTGCAAGATAACAGCACAGATAAAAGGTGGACCATTATCCGACCAGATGACCCTCGGCAAACCAAACCTAGGAAAATATTCCTTAAGCATGGTTTTCGCCATTGTCATTGCTGTGGCATCTTTCACAGGGAAGGCTTCGACCCATTCGCTAAAGGCACACATCACTGCTAAGACATATTTGTAGTTATAGCAGCACTCCATCTCGATGAAGTCGAAATGAATCACCTCAAAAGGCACAGAGGGTGGACCAAAACTACCCCCCGGTGCCGTTGTACCCTTCCCCACATTATGCTGTAAGCATACCATGCAGTTTTGAACAAAACGCTCAGCAGTCTTTGAGATGTTTTTTTTACCCAGACAGTTTCTAGCAATTTACAGATTTTCCTAGCACATATGTGAGTGGGACCATGAGCCATTGTAACCATGGCGGTGACATAGGCATCGGGTAGCATCCAACTTTTCCTTTTGTTGTCCACCCAACAACTTTCCTCATCCAAACTTGCTAAACCCTCAGCCCAGTGTTTAAGTGCTTTCGGAGTGGCGTCAGCTTGGATATTCTTTATCGAGTCAATCGCTTCATCTACTATACAGATATTTATAGTTTCTTTCCTGACATACATTTCTGAGTAAAAATCAGTGGTGGTCTGTTTAGCTATCCTGTCAGCAAAAGTGTTTCCTCTCCCTACATCATCTACTACCTTTTGATGTGCAACGGACTTCATGATTGCTAGTTGAGTAGGAAGCGCAAGTGCTGAGAGTAGCTGAACTATCAAGGTTCCATGTTGGATTTTTGTTCTGTGTGAAGTCAACAAACCTCGTTCTGCCCATAGCCTACCAAAGTTGTGAACCACCCCAAAGGGATACTGGCTATCTGTAAATATGTTTACTCTAAGCACTTTGGAAATTTCACGAGCTCGAGTCAGTACGATCATCTCTGCGGCCTGCACAGAGTTATGTGAAATTCTCTTGGTTTCCACAATCCTGCTTAGTGTAGTGATGGCATAAGCAGCAGTGGATGTACCATCCGGAAGTTTGAAGCAGGAGCCATCACAAAACAGCTCCCCTTGTGGATCATTCAGAGGTGTATAATTTAGATCAATCCTGCCTTTGGTTTCTTGCTCTGTGGTATAGAGACAGTCATGTGACATTTTGTCACTGCAAGCAATATCTTGCTGAAGAGGTAACAATTCAGCTGGATTCAATACGCAACACCTCTTAATTTGGATATGTGGTGCAAATACGATTAGTTTGTATCTCGTTAATCGTGCGGAAGTAAGGTGTTTAGTAGAATGTCTACGGAGTGGGGTACCATTATGGTTAAAGTGTGACCTAAAACCATACCCTCACTTTGTTTTACAGACGCAGCAGCCGCAGCGACAACTCTCAGACATCTCGGCAAAGCGCATGCAACAGGATCAAGTGTGGAGGAAAAATAACCGCACTGTCTTTTCTTCCCCCATGTTCCTATGTTAGCACAGCCAAAGAACATCCATCACATCCATGCAAATACAACACGAAGGCCTTATCATAATTTGGTGTGCCCAAAACTGGTGCTGAACACAGCGCAGTCTTGAGCAGATCGAAAGCTTTCTGGTGTTCCAAGTCCCATAGCAGTGGCAAAGAAATGACCTTCTTTGTCATTGCTAACATTGGTTTTATCACTAGTGAAAAGTTTGGGATCCAATGCCTACAGTAAGAAGCCATTCCTATCAAGGCTCTGACTTCTTTCTGTGTATTTGGGACAGACATGATAGAAATGCTTCTTATCCGCTCAGGTGTCGATCTTCTTCCCTCCTTTGACAGGAGATAGCCTAAAAAGGCGACCTCCTGTCGACAATACTGAAACGTTTTTAATGAAGCTTAATGCCCATGCTCTGATAGATGAATAAGCAATAACAGAGTACCCTCTTTGCAAGCACTTTCTGAGTCTGCAGCTAAAAGAAGGTCGTCAACGTACTGCAACAATGTACAAGTGGAAGGCAACGCAAGTGTGTCGAGCTGCTCTTTCAAAGCCCTACTATAAATGCTCGGACTCTCTGTGTTGTGTATCCTTGTGGTGTTACGTTCACCTGATATCCCCGGGGGTGTCTGGAAGGGTCTGAGATCTGGAACCCTGGATGCGTAGTTGCCCAGTGCTGAATAATGAATCTGAAGTTACACAAGGGAGAATTTGTGATAACTGTCTCTAATGGGTGAATCTCCCACCTCCTTCTGACCGATTCCCTTTCCACTAGGCTATTTTCTCACCTTAGTTATTTGTAGGGTGAGCTATCCGTCTTGCGTTTCTTGTGCACGGCGCTTGACTTCACTGGTGCAGTTCGCCTTCCTTGGGCCCAGGCCTGCTGTGACCCCAAATCTGCTGATAGGCAGGTAGGTTTGTTAATTGTAAGTCTTTGTTCTGTTTATGGTGGGAATTTGTTAATGTCTTTATCTCCTTCTTTTCAGGTGCGAAGGTCTTGATGCTGGCGTGCCGGATGGAGAGTCATGTTTTCTAGGGAAGAGAAAGTGCGAAGCGCAGCTCCTTTATTGTCTTTTAAAGCTAACCTGTGTTTTCTTCTTCTTCTCCTCACAGGCCACTGTTGTGTGGCGAGTGGATGAGAGCGCGATGAAAAACAGGCCCCCGGAATCTGTTATGGTAAGTACAGTGCTGCGCGGTTGTTTAATATTGAAAGTGAACTTGAATAAGTCTCTTTTCCTTTGCAGATGTTGCTGTGGTGCTCCGGATGGAAGCATGGCATAGCGCGATGGAATTCAGGTAAGACTGATGGAATTCAATGTTTTGGAAGCCCGCCTTCTAATATTGTTTTTCCCTTACTCGTTATTGCAGGTCGCAATGTTCAAACAGCAGCTGTGGTAGCGGTTTGCCAGAAGTACTTAAGCTAGTACTCACAGGTGAGTGATGTTTCTTCTCTCGATTTCCACAGATTGCAGCCCAGTTGAGATGCTGAGTGCTGGATGGTGTCTTCTCATGTAAAACTGAATAATCTTGTTCTTGTTCTAGCAGGATTACAGGAAGATGCTGAAGACCAGGAGCTGGACACGGTGAGCATCACGCTGCGGGTAGCAGAATAACTCGAAGCGTGTTCTGCAGTCAGGGTGTGGTTTATATAGCCCAGGTAAAGTAGTAGCAGGGAAAGTAGTTCCAGGCATGCCACACCCAAAATACTAGACCGTATGGCTTGGTTCTTAGAACTAGACTGTGTGGGTGCTTCCATGTTGTATTTAAAGGCCCATGTACATAAATGGGACCTAGTTTGAACAGCCCTTCCTTTCTATATATGAGCCTGGTGCCAAAGGCGCCAGGACTGGCTCCAGGAGCCCTTTTGCAGTGGTTTTAAGGCCCTCAGGGTTCTGATGGGAGCCTGCTTGTGGCACAACTTGTGCCCCCTCACAGTGGTCATGGCATGTGGTGCACGGGTAAATGTAAATGAGCGTCCCCTAGGGTGAACGCAAACAAATATCTACTATCCACGTGTATGGAAATGCTAAGGAAGGCATTCTTAAGATCCACCACACTAAAATGAGTAGCAGTAGCTGGGATCATTGTTAATATCGTAGTTACATCAGGCACAATTGGAAATTGCGGAGCAACCACCTTATTGATATTGAGCGCGTAAATCGATTATGAAACAAAAAGGAATCACATTATCCCCTTTCTTATACACTGGTAAATCGGACTATTGCACAAACTTCCTGCAGTTTCTTCAATTACTCCATGATGTAAAAAATCGGAAACTGCACTCTTCAAAGCTTGCTCACCATCTACTGAAATCTTCTATTGTGGAATACGTGGAAACTTAACTCCTGGTTTCAAAACAATTTTAACAGGCTCAATTTGCAAAACACCAACATCCTTGCGTCAACCGCCCATAAACACGCCGGAACTTCACTAAATTCAGGCGTCAAAGGTCTAGTCAAAAACTGTGAGGCAGAAGATTGCTGGGGTGAAATCGTCAAACGCACTCCATCTGAAGAACAATGAATTACCACATTTAATTCCTTCAACAGATTCAACCCCAACAAATTCTCTCCACAGTTCGTTGTCAGAAGAAATGGATAGTGATCTGTGAATGGCCCCAGTGAAATTGGTACCGGTAGGGAAATCGGACTAACCACTGGCGTGCCAGAAAACCCTACAGAAACATTATTCTGCCCTGACAATGGGATGTCTGGAACCCGCAAATGATCAATGGAACACTTCTGTGCTCCTGTATCTATCAAAAAAAGATGCTTCCTATTCCCCACCATCATCTCAACGCATGGCCCTTTCTGATTAACGGGAATAGGCGTTGGTTCCAGACCCTGCTTCAGGCTGTCCTAACAACACAATATATATCGTCGAAGACAAGATCTTCAAAAAGATAGGCAGTTGAAGGATTATTGAGAATATTTCTACTATCTATACTAGGTTGCTAATTATCTTGCGAGAATGACTGTGGATTTTGAGCGAACAGGCTCCTACTAGGACCTCCTACCCCACGGCGGCCTCTGGATCGTTTACCATGACACTATATGTGTTATTCAACCTCTGCTGAAGAATCGGGCATTGTCTCTCCAATTACCCTCTTGTCTGCAATAAGCACACTGGTTCACATGTACAGGACCCAACTGCGCATTATTTTGTGGAACAAACTGACCTCGAAACTGTGTATTCCCAACTCTAGTCCCTCTAACTATCTGAATCTCAACTTTAAGAACAAATGTTGGAGGCACCTCTCTCATAGGCAACTGAGAAGTAGGCAACTCTGAACGTTTATTGAGCAATAAAGCCAGAGCGAGCCCTAAAGTGGTAGGAACAGTATCGGGTGCAAAAGCTCTCTTGTAAATAATCATCAATTCTGCAGGACAACAAATCTTTTTCTTTATACACTCATCCTGCAGGTATTCTACCATTACCTGTAACACTTTCCTCTGCATTTCTGGAGTATACTGACTATACGTATCATATACTTCCATGGGAGATCTCGTCACATCCGAAATCCATCTAAGCGCATCTCTCGTGCAAATTCGCATCTCTTCACTCGTTGACTTACAAAGAGAAGGGAATCGTTTCTGCACAGAAAAAGCGTTCAGACTATCATCATCTATTTCATAATTCTGTAACCGTTCTAACTCCCTTCTAAACTCAAAAAACCCTCTCAACATGCTCTTTTACTTTCTCTGCAGAATCCCTTAACTAAGCTAAAACATTCAAATCCCTCAACCCTTGTGGGACATCTATGTCCATCAATTTTTTCCACATTACAGCCAAATGTATTCACATCCCCTCAACAAAGACATTCTGTTCGGGAATAGTTTCTAGTTTAAGAAGTGTAGCTAAGACAGTTGATTTTTCACCTTTCTCTATACATTGCTTAGCCATTGCATACAATTCTCTCTTCTTATCTTTAGAAACTGTACTTCGAGTCACTACTTTTGAGTCAGCACTCACCCCTTCATGAGCTACAAGCAGAGCAGAACCGCTTGGAAAAGAGAGAGTAGACAGATCCTGTACAGCAGGTAGTGGAGATACTTCCGCTGGTAACAAAGACAGAATTACTGGAACAGTAACAATTGGTAAAGGTGGAGGTACAGGCGGAGGAACAACAATAGGAAGAGGAGCAATAACTGGTGGTGGAGGAGCAACGGGAAGAACAGAAATTGCTACGGGAGGAGGTGCGACAGTGGGAAGAGGTAAGACAACAGGAATAGGTACATAAGGAGGTGGTGCAGTGGCACCAGGTCTATGTTCATTTAGGAGTTTATTAATTAGTTCATCTGAGACATGAACATTTTTAGACGGATATATTATCTGTACACCAAGTTGAAAAGCCCTATCCATGTTTCTAACAGACTCTGACTGTTTTTTGTTGATCATATAATGAGGCTTTTTCTGATTTTGACATATGATGACGTGCATGCTTCTCTTTACACTTAAGTTGCTGCATAGCTTCTCCTTTCCAATTCTGAATTACATCAAATGCTGCAGGTCTAGATTTATTCTTTAACAATATAGTTTCTAAATACTCTATTCGGGCAATCTCAAAACTACCATTGACTGGCCACTGAAATTCAGAAGCATGTCTAGTTTGTCTATGCCAAATATTGTTGAATACTATAATACAAAATTCCGTTCTTACAGTACATAGACATGCCGCCGACCCCTCCTGTGGCGCCGATCAGCCAAATATCACAGATTGTCTGTCTGTGCGGAATAACGCCCTTGAACAGGAAGATAATTTCCCAGGCATGTCAGATCACTGGTGTTACCTGCCGTTGTTTGTGTTCATGAGGACAAATCTGAAACCAAATATCAGGAATCGGGGCACGACTCACCTGATTACAAAGGTCCAAGGAGGTCCGATCGGATTACAAAGGACAAAGGACCCTCGTGGTTGGTGATTTTCAGCAAAACTGCCCGCCTCAATATGTTGACCCTCGTCAAGATGCTGTCTTGGACCGCGTGCTCACCTTCCAAGGAACGGATTGTGCAGTACTGTTGAGGTATCGTGTCTGATCCAAAAGGGGCCCCATTTTTCTCACTGTTCGATCGCGGTCCGATAGCCACGTCTTTCCCTCATCCCTGGCATCAAGCTTGAGGGTCCCTATTCGGGCGCCATCTGAAAGAAAAAAGAAATATCGAGGCTGAGTACCACAAATGAAATACACCACTCACGGGCTGAAAAGATACAAATATCTTTTATTACTGTACAATTTACAAAGCAAAACAGATAGCTATCTGGCCCCAACACCTCTCAGTGTGTACCAGCCGACACAGTGAGGAGAGTGAGGTCCTGGACATCTAAATACTGGCATTTTTATACATTTCCTACAATATTGTCTAGCCTCTCTTCATGTTAATAATTCGTGGTCTAGAGTTTGTGCCTAGTTCACATAACAGATTTTACAATAGTTTACAAAGGATTACATGAATTTACATTTCCATGACAATACAATGGTGGTATAGGTTCTTGGATCTGCGGTAAGCCTTGTTTCAAGAATCTCTTACAATGTAGTTCAGCTAAAACATACGATCGTCGTTTACTCTTCATTGTTTCAGTGTTTATACAAGGATGAGGCTTGTGAGCGCAGACAACACTCGAAAAGCAGTTCATATGAAGCACAAGGTTTCTTTGCTTTGCTTAAACAGTTGGCTTGCAGACAACCTAAACATTAACTCAAAGGTCGATCAGCTTGACTGCAAGACGAAAACACAAACCACCATTTTAGAATATGGAACAGAGGTGAAAATCAAAATGGCGGACGAATCTTAAAATGGCGGCGAAGTTAAACTTAAAAAATCAGAGCTTTGCAACACGGTTTTCCGTGTAACGCGAAGGGGCTTAGGCCAATATTAAATATACGGAGGCACTATATAATTACGGTTTAATAGCATGTTATTTCAGAGTTGACACACTTGTTATTTCCTTTTCCGAACAAGTGCGTTGAGCCTCTGGTGTTCCAAGAGCATAGGCGAAATGTCTGGATGTGCTCTTTCTGCGGACGTTATAAGTGAGTAGTCTTTCCTTTTCTTCCGGAGCCCTCTAAGGTTTGATTCTTAGATATAGCCGATAAGTAGTCTCTCTGTATTTTGCTTTGAATGTGATTTTCGTTCCGCAACCTGTTTTCTTCCCATGTGGTCTTCTGTGACACTTCACAGGAATCGGGAGTTGGGTGGAATTCTCGTCTTCTGCTTTTGTTTGCTATTTTGGGAAGAAATGCCTCTTTTCCATTTCTGCTCGATGGAGCTTTCGAGATGTCTAAGGAAGTGGAGCAATTAAAGCCAAGTATTTCCAGTTGGTTTGCTTGCTCCATAATTTTGTCAGCCATGCCGCTTGATTTGAATTGGATTGCTATGGCATCTGTTTGGTCGTCATATGGAGATTCTACCATTTCTATGTCTTCAGATCAAATCTTTTGAAGAAGAGGAATTCAAATCATTGAAAGGGGCCCCTAGGGAACCCTGACATCTATGGAAAACAAGGCGTGTCACCACACACAATAGATACGCCAGACACAAGGTTGTATTCCCAAAGCTAGGGTTTATTGCAAAGCAAAAGTCTCAGTAGGCCAACTCGGTCTCACGCCCCGCGACGTGTATCTCTAGACCTCGAGGGACGCAAGAGAGTGAATTACGTACATCAGCTACATATATACAAAATGCATATCAAACAATCAGCTATGACATGGTTAACCCCCCCTTTTATTTGGTTTCTTTGAACTTGGTGTGATGATGGACATCTCCGACAACTATGACACCTTCAAACATCTATTCTAGTAACAATTTGCAATTTGTGAGTGCGAAGGCATGTTTCAGTTGTTGAATAGAACACAGCGATTCTGTTCTTGGAAGCGAACTTCATACGGGGGGAAGAGTTGCATTCCGGACCTTGCTATCTATTAGGTGCTATTCGTGTCCTGGGAGCCGACACGCTCTAGCGGGCTCAGCAAAGGGGGGCCGTAAGAAGAGCATAATTCAAGCCTTTAGCTGTATTATTCTAACATATTCTACCATATCACGAGACTGGCTGGCAGCTGCGAAATGATTAAATGCCCTGCAGTTCTGCTTCAAGGCTACATTCGGGAGGGAGCCGGGCATTCTTCCTGGCGCTGCCTACGTTTGTGTTTCAACAAACTCTTGTTATCCTCTCGGCCCTGTGGCCTTGTCCTTTTTACGTACAGACAATGTTTTACAGTCGAGCAGTATAAGCGGAAAATATACTGTGAAGCAATAGGAACAGAAAGCAATGAGCAATGCCTAGAAAACAAAATGGCGAATCTTGTTACATCAAAATGGCCGTTCATTGGCAAACTCGAAAACCTATATTCTGCCATATCGTGCATGAGACGGTTGGCCCACGGCCACCAAAATACGTTTGCGGTCACAAAGTAGAGGTATCCATTTTTCTAGACTGACAAGCCCTCCTTTGGCCGTATGCCAAACGTCTCATCTATTTATTGAAACCTCTTCTAGTGATGATGAGTCTGAAGTACTTATGTCTGAATTTTTCATGCTATCGTAAACATCATCGTCTTCATCAATATCTATTGCCAACAACTCTTTTACTGCTCTCATCTCATTTGGGTCTTGGTCAGTTCAACCATGAGGTTGTTTTTTCTTTGTCATCATGTGCATACATCCTTCCGTACATCCCTCAGTTACCTCAGCGCAAACTATGGGTAGACAATGTATACAACAACAGCACGTTGGGAATATTCCAAACACCACTACTAATATTGAGATCAACTTCCATCCCCAAGAACGTAATATTCCCCAAAACCAAGATCCTATTCCCCAGCTTCCTTCTTCAGTAGGGAGTTCAGAGCTTAGGACGTGCATTTTCTTTATTGCTTCAAAGATTGTGGGGGAATAGTCATCGACATAAATGCAACACGCTGATCCCACTATTTTGCAAATGCCCCCACGATCAACCAGGATCACATCGAGAGCCATTCTATTTTGTAGCGTCATTAATCTGATTCCTCTTTCTTCCAACGTCATGTTAAATAGTATATCTGTTGTTGTGTTTATTGTATTTTTTAGGATTCTGGACAGTTGCCTTATATTATATGAGTTCACTATCTGCCCTAAGAATGGAATTAATGATTTTGCTACATCAGTTGCTATTAAAACACCCTCGTCAGTCTCTAGTTCTGGATAATCTGGCCATGGCTGCTGTTTCTAAGAGGAATACTCCTGGGAACAGTAGACCTAGGTAACATGTACTTCCCCAGTTTCTGGGCAACCAAGGATATGCTTTCTCTCCACATATAAAATAAACTGGATCACCTACATATACTGGTTCTATTTCCCATTTTAATACCACTGTATTCATGCAACCAGTATATGTTCCGACTGAAAAAGATCCTTTCTTTTTTAGGCAAAAAGGGACAGTTCTTGGGCTATAATTCACCGTGTAAGATGGGGGAATTGCATCTTTGTCCCCTTCTGTTCTTACACGAAACGTCATTACAGAGGTTTTTTCTGCTGGGGACAATCTATCTCGTCTATTTTGTCGTGTTATCTTTCGTGTATTTTTCCTCGTGGGCTCTGGGGCTATTACTTGTGCTTTATGGAAAATGGAAGAACCCACAGGCTTCATTATTATCTCCTCAAACTCATTCATGTTGGTTCTGTCTAATTGACCCGTATTACTCTCATTCCATTTCCCATAGAACATTGCACCTAAAGATGCACTACATGCAGAACTTAATGGTAGTGGCTGCACATACCACCCTATTCCTTTCCCAGCATGCTGTGGTAAATGGGCACATACCCAGCAATTTGTTTTCTTCAGAATTGCATGTGTCATGTTCATAATCAATAGCAAAGTATTATTTCCAAAACCTTCCCTGTGTCTTTCTTCCATTGGGGGCAGGGTATAAGTGATCACCTGAACCGGGCTTTCAGTAGTGGATATATTAATTATTGGTAAAAACATTTCTAATGGGTGTATTGCTTCTATACGCATTTTTCAAATCTACTACACTAAAATATTCTGCTGAAACAGGTATCATTATCAATATTGTAGTGACATCTGGCACTAGAGGAAATTGTGGATCTCCTACCTTATTCAATGCGCGCAAATCAATTATAAAACGGTATGGTACCTCATTGCCTCCTTTTTTATAAACCGGAAGAATCGGGCTGTTGCATGTACTGCCTGTAATTTCCTCGATTACCCCTAATTTCACCAAATCTGTAACAATACTCTTCAATCCTTTCTCACCTTCAACCGAAATTCTGTATTGGGGTATTCGCGGTAGGGTAACACCTTCTTTCAAGATGATCTTTTCTGGCTCTATCTTTAAACATCCTACATCATTGTCATGCATTGCCCATATAGAGGTGGTACTTTACTTAGTTCCCCTGGTAATGCTTCAGACATGAATTCTGACACAGGGGCATCGTGTGGCCAAATCGTTAGAAACACTCCGTCCGCCGTGCAATGTATAACGGAACCTAGTTTTTTCAACAAATTTAATCCCAACAAGTTCTCCCCACAATTTTCTGTTAAAAGGAAAGGACAGTGTTCAGTAAATGGTCCTATTGTAAATGGGACTGGTTTGGAAACTGGATTTATGACTGGTGTACCTGCGAACCCTATGGAAACATTATTTTGCCCTGACAGTGGTATATCCGGAACCAAGTGGTGGTCTATTGAACACTTCTGCGCTCCTGTTTCTACAAGAAAGCGGTGCTCCTCATTCCCGACTCTCATTTCTACGTAGGGTCCTCTCTGATTCACGGGAATAGACACTGGTTCCGACCCCTGTCCTGGGCTGTCCTATTGGGGAAATAACACATCGTCCGATGTGCAATCATTACTATTACTGTAATACGTGTTTGGCTGTGTATCGAAAACGTTCCCACTCTTTCCTCTATTTCCCCCACTCAAGTTTCCATATTGTTGATTTTGCTGTCGCTGACTCTGGTTTGGGCATTTTGGTTTTGGCCTTGGTTTTGATTACCTACGTTATTGTGATGCTGCTGCATACTATTCCTATTTGGTCCATTCGCTCCTGGGTGTCATCTATGCTGTCTCCTCTGACCAGACGCATTTCTATTCTGTAGATGCGGACATTGCGCTCGCCAATGTCCTTCCTCCTTACAATACGCACACTGATTCGGTCCCACTGTTCCCCCATGCATATTTGAATTACTCCTTCCTTGTGCGTTCCCTCACCCTCTATTTTGTCCTACTACTTGCTGCATTAATGCCCGTGTTTTCAGATTTACCCTATCCCTCTCTTCTTTTTCTTTTCCCGCAGTCACTCTGTGCTCATAATATTGGGCCATATGTAATACTTCGCCCAACGTTTTTGCTTGCCATGCACTCTCTGATGTCATTATTAGATTCTGAATTGGAAGTTTTAACCCCCTCACATATTTGTCAACAAATAGCCTCTTTCCCGCTTCCGAGCCCACATCCTGCCCACTGAAGTCTGGGAATACTTCTTCAAATCTATTAAAATAATCTGTAGCCAACTCATCCTTGCCTTGTACACATGCAGTCAATTTGTCCCATTGAATTCTTTTCTCTGGGACAATTTCTTTTAACTTCTGCACTATACGTGCTGGTAATGCCACCAGGTACGCTCCTGGTGTCCCTCCAACCGCTTTATTCCTGTCTTCTATTATCAAGTCCGCCCATGTGGCGCCAAAGGCCGTTGTGTCATCTACCTTCCTTATTTGTTTCCATATGTCTGCTGGCAGGATCACCGGGAATATTAGGTTTATATCACCCATGGTAAGCACGGATGATTGTAGGCAGGACTCTACTTCCTTGTAAAACCCTGCAGGATTCTTTCTTATATCAGGAATCGTCTGCTTTATGTTGTTCACCTCCTGTCTGGAAAAGGGGACATGCACATATTGGGCGGTGTAATGGGCTGGTGTTACCTGCGCCGCTACATTGCCCACTGCGGGAACCTCCACTTTGGGCACAAAGGTAGGTGGGACCTCTCTCATAGGAAATTCCCCACTTACCGCCCCCCCCTTAGATGTAACAATATTCCCAGATCCAACGATAGGGCTGTTTCTCCTGTCCCTCGCTCTAGTGCTCTTCTATATACTGCCATTATTTCAGGTGGGCTAGCCTTATCGTTTTTTATATCTTTGTCTAAAAAATGTTCAGCCATCGACTGTAGTGCTTTTCTTTTCATGGGCATGGAATATTCAACAAATATCTCGTGTATCTCCATTGTGGGAATACTAGGATCCGACATCCATCTAAACGCTTCTCGTATACATACTTTTAATTTGTCGCCCCTTTGCACTGACGACATTGAATGTCTTTGTTGTATATATGGCTCTACAGTTTCCTTCCTATTTCTCCCGATATCCCTACTCCTGTATCCAGGTGTAGCAAACATTTCGGCATAATCCTTATCTAATTCATCTTTAAGTTCAAAAAGTCCACATACATGTTCTCTCACTTCTTCATCCCTCTCCCTACAGCGTGCTAATGCATTCAAATCTAACAATCGCTGCGGTGGTAATTTCCCAATTAACTGTTTCCATTTCTCCACCAAAGATTCACCCATGCATTCCAACACTACCTGCCTTTCGTTGCTCCTTCGGAAGTCATACATCGAAGCCAATGCTGCCGTCCCATCATTCACGTCTCTATAAATCTCTGCCTGTTGCTGCAATTCCACCTTCCTTTCTTTGCTGATTGCGCTACGAGTTACCCTCGTTCATCCCCGTTGCTCAGACCCGCCTCTCACCCCCGTGGTTTCAACTTCACCCCCAGGAGGAACAGACGGTACCGAGTCTGTGTCTAAGGCGGGAGGTGCGGATGGGACAATGGGAACAGGGAGTGTCTGTTGTGGGCCTGGTTGGCTAATAGGAAGTGTTACGTGCGCGGTCTGTGGCTGTGGGAGGGCTTGAGCTACCGGAGGGGGAGCTTGGGCTACGGGCGGGGTCTGGGTAATAGCTACTGATGTGTCTGGTCTTACTTCTGATCTTGAACCTTGTTTTGTATGGGTCAATATATTTTCTATTAATTCATCTGCTATGTGTAATTCTCGTTGTGGATATATCTTTTCTATATTCAACTGGTCTCGCCTACCTGCCCTTCTTAGACTCTCAGTCCACTCCTCCTCTTCTTTCTCGTCCGTTACTTCACCTTTCGATTCATGCCTGCGCGCATGCTCCACTCTGCTTTTAAATCGGAGCATTGCTTCCTTTCTCCAGTCTTTAATAGTTTCAAATGCTACAGGAAGCGCTTTCTTTCTTATCAACACCCTTTCCAGGTTGTCTATCCTCGCTATCTCAAAACTACCATTAATCGGCCACTGATGGTCTTGTTGCTTTCTGGTTTGCCTATGCCAAGTCTCACAGAATATTATCGCACCCACTCCATACTTCACATACATCTCATACGCCGGCGTTCCCCCAGGTGGTACAATTTGGCCATCTTCCAAAGATTGTCTACCACAGCGGAAAAACCCTGCTAAGGTGGACAATACCCCAGGCATGTTTCAACCTTCCCTTTGGTTAATCAACCTTGCCTAGGGCGTTTGATTTTGCAAAGTCAACTCTCAAACAATATCAGGATGCTTTGGATCGGGGAATGACTCACCTGATAAATCAAGTTGTCTGTATACTGACGCAGCAAAGGACGTTGTGTTGCATTTCTTGGCTTCCGCCTCGTTTTGGGACCCTCGCCTCCTTGTTCTCTAGCCAGGCACGTCGATCAGGGATCAGATGTGTGCAGACCTGCAAATGAGTCTCTCATCACTTTTACAGGGCGCCCCGAACACCTCTTGATATCGGCTTGATCGTCCCGTCCTCGCCGTTCTCCGCCTTACTCAATTAAACGTTATGCGATGGAACAAGTGGGTCCCTATTCGGGCGTCATCTTGAAAGGGGCCCCTAGCGGACCCTGATGTCTATGGAAACAAGGCGAGTCACCACACACGATAGATACGCCAGACACGTGGTTGTATTCCCAAAGCTAGGGTTTATTGCAAAGCAAAAGTCTCAGTTGGCCAACTCGGTCTCACGCCCTGTGACGTGTATCTCTAGACCTCGAGGGACGCAAGAGAGTGAATTACATACATCAGTTACATATATACAAAATGCATATCACACAATCAGCTATGACATGGTTAACACCCCCCTTTTATTTGGTTTCTTTGAACTTGGTGTGATGATGGACATCTCCGACAACTATGACACCTTCAAACATCTATTCTAGTAACAATTTGCAATTTGTGAGTGCGAAGGCATCTTTCAGTTGTTGAATAGAACACAGCGCTTCAGTTCTTGGAAGCAAGCTTCATACGGGGGGAAGAGTTGCATTCCGGACCTTGCTATCTATTAGGTGCTATTCGTGTCCTGGGAGCCGACACGCTCTAGCGGGCTCAGCAAAGGGGGGCCATAAGAAGAGCATAATTCAAGCCTTTAGCTGTATTATTCTAACATATTCTACCATATCACGAGACTGGCTGGCAGCTGCGAAATGATTAAATGCCCTGCAGTTCTGCTTCAAGGCTACATTTGGGAGGGAGCCGGGCATTTTTCCTGGGTTGCCTATGTTTGTGTTTCAACAAACTCTTGTTATCCTCTCGGCCCTGTGGCCTTGTCCTTTTTACATACAGACAACAATGTTTTACAGTCGAGCAGTGTAAGCGGAAAATATACTGCGAAGCAATAGGAACAGAAAGCAATGGTTAGAAAACAAAATGGCGAATCTTGTTACATCAAAATGGCCGTTCATTGGCAAACTCGAAAACCTATATTCTGTCATATCGTGCATGAGACGGTTGGCCCACGGTCACCAAAATACGTTTGCGGTCACAAAGTAGAGGTATCCATTTTTCTAGACTGACAACATGGAGCAATTTCAAAAGATTTTTCCTATTCAGGATAAGGCCGTCGTGCAGCAGTATTGATCTGTAGATCTCAATCATGTTCTCGGTTTTTTGTGCACGCTGATCAACAAAAATGGGAAGTTTCATGAGATTGTTCAGATAATCGCAATTGTGATGTGAGGCGGCAGAGTTTCGTTCCCTCTTCCGAACTTGTGAATCTTCATTTGCTTCCCGGGAGTGGTTTCTTGAATGCGTTCGAGTGGATTCATGGTCTGAGGTGTTTTTGCAGCCATCGTATTCAGAATCGTACCTTGACCAGTTAACTTCTGTGTCAGAGACCTCTGCACAGGTAAGTATACTGTTGTTACTAGTTGTTACTAGTTCTTGTGTTGCCTTCCGCATATTCATCAATGATGTAAAGTGATGATGTATCGCTGTATCTGTCCTTTCTCCAGTAGAGCTTACGCTGTTTGCTGTTTGGAGTTCAGAAGGTGTTTCTTCATGTGTTGATAAGTTCATCAGCAGTTCCAAAATGTTCTTGTCTTCTAGTTCCTGATCTTTTGAATTAATAGGTTTTACTGTAGGCTTATGTTGAATCAGCGGTTGTTCTCTTTTCTTTCGGGGGATCAATTTGGTGTTCTTTAATGACACAGCTTTGGTTGTGGTTTGGGGTAGTGTCAAGTTTCTTAAGAAGGCCCGAGAGCGTTTCCTAGATGGTTTAACATCAGTTTTTGTTTTCGCTTGCTCGGAAAGGGTTTTCTTTTCAGTAATGCACAAAGTTTTTTTTGACTGGCCGAAGATCGGGAAGGTATCCATAGAAGATCTGACTATTGATGGTTTCTCATATTCTATGTTTGTCAGAAGAGGGTGAGCCATTTTGTCCGTGTTGTTGTCAATGTGGGCAGGAGTCTTCAATGGAATAGGTGGTGCTGTTGGGATCAAGATTTGTTCTGTTGTCATGGCCATTGTGTTGACATTCGCCCTAATGTCTTCAGACAATCCCTTTGTAGTTTGGTCGCTGGAGGTGAATTTCCCTATGGTAGTTTCTTGATTGTTTGTTTTTTCTTGTTGTTTTACTGCAATTAATCTAATCATGGTAGAGGTAATTTGTTCCTTTTCCATGTGGTCGTGTCTCGAAATATCAAAGATGTGATTCTGACATGTGTTACGGTTCGCCGCTTCTGTATCTAGTCGTGTTTGAATTTTGTTGGCCAATGTTTCCATGTATATTTGCTTCGTGTGTATCATCGCGACTAGAGTGGCTTGATCGCGCATTGCCTCATTAATAGATTTGTATAATTTAATGAATGGAATTAGGGCCCGATTAGAAGCTGTTATCATGGTGCTTTGTAGCTCGGCCATCAGTGTTGGTAGGGGATTGGTGCGTTCTTCCTTCACAGTGTCGCAATGTAATTTTGAGTTCATCTCTTAGTCATTGTTCATTTCCAGTGAGCTTTGCAATGCTTGTGCAGCTTGTATTTGTTTATGATGTTTCTTGTTTCCATTTTGCGTGGTCGAATCATTACTGTCTCGTCGGGTGCGGCTGACCAATTCTTTGTCAGGTCTAGGAATGAAAGTTTTTTCCAGATCTCTTAAGTTAAGTTTGGTAAATGGGAAGTTTCCAAAGACTTCATTTCTCTTTTCCTGATCATTCATGATCAGCTCAATCTCGGTGAAGTTAAGGAAAAGTCTGGCTGCGCAATGGTTTTCGTGGTTTGTCAGAGGGAAACCGCAGTTTGTGCTATCCAGTTGGGATTTGTCGTAGTTTTGTTGCCAGAATTCTTTTGCTTGTAGCACCTTTTTCTGTGTGTCGTAAGTGGTTCTAGCATAAAATCCTGTGTGTTATGATCGGTGTCATTTTTGTGTTCCAGCTTCACAATTTTGTACAGGCTCTCATTTGTCTCTTCATAATTTCCCTTGGTGTTCGGGTTATGGTGGAAAAAGTTAGTTGGGTCGCCGTGATTTTTTCGTTGTGTCTCCTTGGGAGGTTTAAGCTGTAGAGCGGTTTCCTGCATATTGTCACTTTTACTAGTTTTGCTTTCATTAGCTCTTTTGTTGTTCTGATTTCGGGGGAGGCAAATAATCAGAGTTTCGATATCATTCGTGCTGAGCACCTCTGGATACGTGCTTGTGGAGTTGAAACATCCTGGACTGTTCTTTATTAAAGGTCGTAGGGTGTTCGCCGCGCAAAGAGGTAGTTGTTTGCCTTTGCTCGGTTTCTTAAGGGGGTGTGGTACTGAAAGTGTGTTCAGTATTGTTGTTAGGTTTTGCATCTGCTAGAGAACTGACGTGGGCGGTCAGTATTGAAGTTTCGTTCGTTTTTCAGTTTCATCATCTTTCAACTCAGTGGCACACCGGTTTTGCAATATTTACTTTCTGAATGAAAGTCAGTGTAGTTGAGTATTTCTTGTGGTGAGGCATTGGAAGTGAGCGGTTGACAACTCGGGCAAAGGTGTTTACTAACAGTCATGGCAGTTTCGCTTTTAGGAGTTTTAGAAGTTTCTGGGAGCGGAAGAAACTTTGCTCGCAGTCTGGTGCAGGGGCCGATGAAACGACCATGCTGCAACAATAGGCGAGGGGGTGAAATAAAACAGAGTGGGTGAGAGGCGGAGACAGATGAGGAGAGTGGGAGGGGGCAGGAGGAGAAACTCAAGTGCTTCAACGATAGCAGGGCTTACTATGGTAGTTCAGGAGTTGCTGCAAGTTGTTGCAAGTGCTCGAACAGCTCTCGGAACCTCATCACCGACTACGCTACGCGGAAGTTGGGTGCTTTAGAGTCTTTGCTCCTCCTCACACCAATGAAAATAGAAAGCACACTCCAAGGCAGTAGCAAAATGAAAACAGACAGTGCTTCGCTCTGGACCTCCAAGACTCTCAGAGAGTCAGCACCAACTTCACTTAGATGGATTGTTTGGGGTGGGAGGTGTTCCGCACATAGATGGATTTTTGGGGGTAGGAAATGTGCCACACTTAGATGGATTGTTGGGGCGGGAGGTGTACCACACTTAGATGGATTATTGGGGGTACGAGATGTACCACACTTAGATGGATTGTTGGGGTGGGAGATGTACCACACTTAGATGGATCTTTGGGGGAAGGAAATGTACCACACATAGATGGATTGTTGGGGCTGGGAGGTGGACCGCACTTAGATGGATTGTTGGTGGTGGTGATGTAACACACTTAAATGGATTGTTGGGGGTAGGACATTTACCACAATTAGATGAATTGTTGGGGGTAGGAAATGTGCCACACTTAGATGGATTGTTTGGGGTAGTTATTGTATCACTGTTAGATGGATTGTTGGGTGTGGGATATGTGCTTCACGTGGATGATTTGTTGGGGGTAGGAAATGTACCACACTTAGATAAATTGTTGGAGAAGGAGGAGTAGCGCGCTGGGATGGATTGTTGGGGTGAGAAACGTACCACACTTTGATGGATTGTTGGTGGTACGAAATGTATCACACTTGGATGGATTGTTGGGGGTAGGAGGTGTAGAATGCTGGGATGGATTGCTAGGGTAGGAAATGTACCACACTTAGATGGATTGTTGGGGGTAGGAAATGTACCATACTTGGATCGATTGTTGGGGGTAGGAAATGGACCTCACTTAGAGGGATTGTTGGGGTAGAAAATGCACCACACTTAGTTGGATTGTTGGGGTGGGGGATGTCCCACACTTAGATGAATTGTCGGGGGTAGGAAATGTACCACATTTAGAAGGATTCTTGCGGATGGGAGGTACACCGCACTTAGATCAATTTTTGTGCGTGGGAGATGTACCACACTTTGATTGTTGGTAGGAAATGTACCACACTTAGATGGATTGTTGGGTTGGGAGATGTACAACAATTAGATGGATTATTGGGGTGGGAGATGTATGATATGATATGGCATTTATAATGCACTTGTTCAGAAGTGTTTCTAGGCGTGACAAGATAAAGAGGGGAAAACATAGAGACGACAAAACAATGATCTTACTAAGCCCTGTGCCATTCAGATCACGCACGTGAGAGGATGTAGAAGGGGAGAAGTTCTGAGGGGGCCCGGAGGAGGTAGTAGTCGCTTCCGGAGGTGGTTCTTCTCAAGTTTGACAGAGGCAGGGCGGCTGTTGCAGGGGGAGGTCCCATCTGAAGATAAAGATCTTCCCCGAACACTCTGCTTGGAAAAGCGACTGACCCTCAGAGAGTTGGAAGTGGATGAGCAGAGAACTCGAGAAGGAAGGTGTTTAGGAAGAGAACGTTTTAAGTAACGCGGTGCCAGGCCCCAGAAAGCTTTGAGAACGATGCGATGCAAGAGGGTCTTGAACTTAATCCTTAGAACTTGATCTTGAATGTGAACTTAGAACTTGATTCACACTTAGATGAATTTTCGGGGGTAGGAAATGTACTACACTTAGATGGATTGTTGGGGATGGGAGATGTACTACATTTATATGGATTGTTGGGGGTAGGAAATGTACCACACTTAGATGGATTGTTGGGGGTAGGAAATGTATCACTGTTAGATGGATTGTTGGGAGTGTGATAAGTGCCACACTTGGATGGATTGTTGGGGGTATGAATTGTACCGCACTTGGATCGATTGTTGGGGGTAGGAAGTGTACCACACTTAGATGGATTACTGGAGGTAGGAAATGGATCTCACTTAGAGGGATTGTTGGGGTAGGAAATGCACCACACTTAGTTGGATTGTTGGGGTGAGGGATGTCCCACACTTAGATGAATTGTTGGGGGTAGGAAATGTACCACATTTAGAAGGATTCTTGCGGATGGGAGGTACACCGCACTTAGATCAATTTTTGTGCGTTTTATGTGCGTGGGAGATGTGCCACACTTTGATTGTTGGTAGGAAATGTACCACACTTAGATGGATTGTTTGGTTGGGAGATGTACAACACTTAGATGGATTATTGGGGGTGGGAGATGTATGATATGATATGGCATTTATAATGCACTTGTACACAAGTGTTTCTAGGCGTGACAAGATAAGGAGGGGAAAACATAGAGACGACAAAACAATGATCTTACTAAGCCCTGTGCTATTCAGATCACGCACGTGAGGGGATGTGGAAGTGGAGAAGTGCTGAGGGGGCCAGGAGGAGGTAGTAGTCGCTTCCAGAGGTGATTCTTCTCAAGTTTGAGGGAGGCAGGGAGACTGTTGCAGAGGGAGGTCCCATCTGAAGATAGAGATCTTCCTCGAACTCTCTACTTGGAAAAGCGACTGACCCTCAGAGAGTTGGAAGTGGATGAGCAGAGAACTCCAGAAGGAAGGTGTTTAGGAAGAGAATGTTTTAGGTAACACGATGCCAGGCCCCAGAAAGCTTTGAGAATGATGCAAGAGGGTCTTGAACTTAATCCTTAGAACTTGATCTTGAATGTGAACTTAGAACTTGATTCACACTTAGATGAATTTTTGGGGGTAGGAAATGTACTACACTTAGATGGATTGTTGGGGATGGGAGATGTACTACATGTATATGGATTGTTGGGGGTAGGAAATGTACCACACTTAGATGGATTGTTGGGGGTAGGAAATGTACCACTGTTAGATGGATTGTTGGGAGTTTGATAAGTGCCACACTTGGATGGATTGTTGGGGGTATGAATTGTACCGCACTGGATGGATTGATGAGGGTAGGAAGTATAGCACACTTAGATTGAATTGAATTGATATTTTATTTGTATCGCGATCGTACATAAGTGTTTCAGAGCGTGACAAGGCAAGGAGTGGGACAGAGAAAGTTGTAAGTAGTGTGGTCTCAGGCCCCAGAAAGCCTTGTGAACGATGCAGAGGGTCTTGAACTTGATACCTAGAACTTAAAATTGAATTTAGAACTTGATCCAAATTTAGATGAATTGTCAGGGTAGGAAATGTACCACACTTAGATGAACTGTTGAGGATGGGAGATGTACCACACTTAGATGGATTGTTGGGGGTAGGAAATGCACCACACTTAAATGGATTGTTGGGGGTAGGTGGTGTACTGTGGTGGGATGGATTGTTAGGGGTTAGAAATGTACCACTGTTGGATGGATTGTTAGGAGTGGGATAAGTGCCACATTTTGATGGATTGTTGGGGTGGGAATCATACCACACTTGGATGGATTGTTGTGGGGTAGGAAGTATATCACACTTAGATGGATTGTTGGGGGTGGGAGATGTACCACACTTACATGGATTGATGGGGGTGGGAGATGTAGCATACTTAGATGGATTGTTGTGGGTAGGAAATGTACCACACTTATGTGGATTGTTGGGGGTCGGTGGTGTACTGTGGTGGGATGGATTGTTGGGTTGTTGGGGTAGGAGATTTGCCACACTTAGATGGATTGTTGGGGGTAGGAAATGTACCACTGCTATATGGATTGTTGGGAGTGGGATAAGTGCCACACTTGGATGGATTGGGTAGGAAGTATATTGTACTTAGGTGGATTGTTGGGCGTGGGAGATGCACCACATGTAGATGGATTATTGGGGGTAGGACATTTACCACATTTACATGGATTGTTGGGGGTGCAAGATGGATGATATGATATGATATGGCATTTATAACACGCCTGTATACAAGTGTTTCTAGGCGCAACAAGACAAGGAGGAGGAAACATAGGGAGGACAAAACAACACTCTTACTAGGCCCTGTGCCATTCATATTGCACAAGTGCGGGGAAGTGGAAGGGCAGAAGGGTCCGAGAGGGCGTGGGGATGTCAAAGTGCAGGCAACTAAAAAGTACAGCGAGTGTGTGGCTCAGTACAGGTAACACAAAAAGTGCAGAGAGAAGGGACTGTAGGGTTGCAGATACACACCCCAAGTGCGACGGAAGCCTGTAGACAGTGCAAAGTGCAACTGGCCATGCAGGAGCCTGGGCTCAAATTCAGAGGGTAGCCAGGTGACCAGTGCGTGGAGCAGTCAGGACATCGGCAGGGGAGCGGAAGAGAGAAAGTGGAAGAAAAATGGAAGGTCTTGAGTTGCTTCCGGAACCAGAGGTGGGTCTGCTCAAGTTTGAGGGAGGCTGTTGCAGAGGGAGGCCCAAGCCGAAGACAGAGATCTGCCCCCAACTTTCTGCTTGGAAAAGCGACTGACCCTCAGAGAGTTGGAAGTGGATGAGCAGAGAGCTTGAGAAGGAAGGTGTTTAGGAAGAGAAGGTTGAAGGTAACGCGGTGCCAGGCCTAAGAAAGCCTTGAGGACGATGCAGAGGGTCTTGAACTTGATCCTTAGAACTTGATCTTGAATGTGAACTTAGAACTTGATCCACACTTAGATGAATTGTCGGGGGTAGGAAATATACCACACCTAGATGGATTGTTGGGGATGGGAGATGTACCACACTTAGATTGGTTGTTTGGGGTAGGAAATGTACCACTGTTAGATGGATTGTTGGGAGTGTGATAAGTGCCACACTTGGATGGATTGTTGGGGGTATGAATCATACCGCACTGGTTGGATTGATGAGGGTAGGAAGTATACTACACTTAGATTGAATTGAATTGATATTTTATTTGTAGTGCGCTTGTACACAAGTGTTTCAGAGCGCAACAAGGCAAGGGAGTGGAACAAGGGAGAAAAAAACAATTATCTTACCAGGCCCAGTGACATTGAGAACGTGCAAGTGTATGGGAGAGGGTAAGGGGAAAAGTGCATGGACGAGGGGAGAAGTGGAAAGTGCTGAGCAAATGAAAACAGATAAATAATAAATAAAAAATCATAAAAAGCAACAAGCAGTGGTAGTGCAGTCAGCAAGTTGCAAGTGCTGGGTTTAAGGCAACTGACAGGTGTGTCTGGTAAGTGCAGGAAAAAGGGGGGTACTGTATGGTTACAGATACAGACCCCAGTGCAGGGGATTGCCAGGTGGCAGTTCGGGTAGGTGGCAGGGTGAGCAGGTATCTTTGATATTAATATTTATATTTTATTTGTATCGCGCTCGTACACAAGTGTTTCAGAGAGCAAAGGGCCTGGAAGTCAGAGGGTAGGACAGGTGCACAGTGCCGAGAGAGAGCAGATCATCAGGGGAGAGGAGAGGCAAAGGCAGAAGCAAAGAGGAAGGTCTTGAGGTGCTTCCAGAACCAGAGATGGTTCTCCCCAAATTTCAGAGTGGCAGGGAGGTTGTTCCAGAGATAGGCCCCAGCCGAAGACAGATATCTACCCCCAGCTTGTTTCTTTGAAAAACGACTGACCCTGAGGGAGTTAGAGGTAGAGGAGTGTAGAGCTCGAAAGGGGAGGTATTTACGGAGGGACAGCTGAAGGTATTTTGGACCCAGACGCCAGAAAGCCTTTTGGACAATGCAAAGGGAATTTAATCCTTGCATCCACTGGAAGCCAGTGTAGAGATTTCAGGGCTGGAGGGTTACAATCGCAGGGCTTGAGGCAAAGGATAAATCCCGCAATCCTATTCTGGATGAGTTGCAAAGGGCTGTTACAATAGTCCAACCTAGAGAGAACCAGGGTTCGGGAGACAGCGAGCTTCTGGGGGAAGGAGAGGAAAGGAAGAGTACCTTTGAGGAGGTGCAGTAGGAAATTTGACTCAGAGATGTGGACAGAGAAGTAAAGCGTGGAATCAAAGATGACCCTGAGGTTCTTATCCTCGCAGGTGGTGGTAGGAGGAGGGCAAAGGGAGGCCGTCCAGAGAGTGAGGGCAAAATAGGGTGAAGGTGTGCCGATGAGGAGTATCTCGGTCTTGCTGGCATTCAAGCAGAGATTGTTGGTGGCACACCAATCCCAAATGGCAGATAGGCAATCAGAGATGACAGGAGAGGAGGTGGCCGAGGGAAGCTTGAAAATGAGTTGCCGTCAGGATAGCACTGGAAATTGGAGCAGAAAATGGCAATGTGATAAGTGCCCAAGAATTGGTTAAATAGCCAGGGTGAGAGGTTAGACCCCTGGGTAACACTGCAGGTAGAAAGGGAGATATATGAAAGCAAGGACCCAAGTTGGACCTGGGAGGGTCGATCTGAGAGGAAAGAGGTCAGCCAGGCCAGGACCTGATCAGTGATACCCAGGTTGTCATGGAGACGGTTGAGCAGGATGGTATGGTTGACTGTGTCGAAGGCAGAAGAGAGATCGAGTAGGATGAGGAAAGAGGGAATGTTGCAGTCAAGGTTGGAGAGCAGATCTTCACGGATGTTCAGGAGAGCAGTTTCTGTGCTTCTGGCAGCTCTAAAGCCAGACTGATGGTCGTGGAGCCAGCCAGCAGAGTCAGAGTGAAGGTTAAGCTGCGAGATGGCCAGCTTTTCCAGGAGTTTGACCAGAAAAGGAGTAATTGAAATTGGGCGATAGCTAGCTGGGCAAGAAGGATCAGCTGTGGGTTTCTTGAGAAGAGGATGTAGAAGAGAGTACCTCAGAGGGGAGGGGAAGGCTCCAGAGTCAAGGGAGAGATTGCAGAAAGCGGCTGGGGCTTGAGCGAGGGTGTCAATGTGGTCCATGATGGTTTTAGAGGAACAGGGATGAACCTGTTTTGACAAGACTTTCATAGAACAGACCTGTCTAGCGACCCCATCAGGGGAGAAAAGAGGAAAGGACGAGAAAGAGAGCGGGCGATGTGGCTGAAGGAGGGTCAGAGAAAACAGAAGGAAAGGGGAGAGGAGGTGGAGGGGAGGTGAGGGTGGACAGGATGTTGAGGATGGATTGTTGGGGTAGGAAATGCACCACACCTAGATGGATTACTGGGAACATTAATGTGTCACACTTAGATGGACTGTTGGGGGTGGGAATTGTGCCACACTTAGATGGATTGTTGGGGGTGGAAAGTGTACGGCTCAGATGGATTATTGAGAATATTAATATGTCACACTTAGATGGATTGTTGGGGGTAGGAGGTGTATTGCTACTAACTAACCACCCTCAAACTCTGAATTTAGTAAAAATGGCAATGGATCTTAAGGAACCATCAAATCTCAGGTCCATCACGAACACCCTCTTTTTGCTTAAAATGATGGATAAAATGGTCACAATCCAACTACAACAACACATAGAGGCTTCTGGACTTCTCCATGTGAAACAATCTGGGTTTCGTAGTAATTATGGAACTGAGAGTGCTTTCTTAGATCCACACACCCATCCATCTTGACCAATAAGCAGCCTGTAATAGGCTTGATCACAAATAGCTACTGGACACTTTAGCAGTTACTGGTAACTGCCCTGAGAATGTGATCAAGTGGATGGACTCATTCCTCAGTGGCAGGAAATGCAGAATCTGCTGGGGAGGTGCTTCATCAAAACCAACTACACATTTTTACAGGGTCACACAAGGCACTTGCCTGCCCCCGTCGTTTAATATTTACATTAAACCACTATGGGCCTCATTACGACCCTGGCGGTAGCCATGCCACTATTGGCAGCATGGCTGCTGCCGAAATCGCATCCGGGTCCGGGTCCTCAGAATGAGGAATTACCGGGCCATTCCGAGTTCGGAAGGCCCGGTAATTCCTCCCTCCAAGGACCCAGACCCGGTTCTTTCCCATTCCCATTTCAGCCCCCATAGGGCTGAATGGAAATGGGAGAGGGAGCAAACAACGGGCCATTACGAGTTGGCCCGTTGTTTGCTCCCTCTTCCCCTCACGCGACCCGGTAAGCACGCCTGGTTTGACCAGGCGTTACTTCCTGGGTCCCACGAGGGGACCTCGTAATGAGGCGGTACGGGATAAACGGCGCCGGCACCTTTTACGGCGCCGTTTATCCCGTACCGCCAGGGTCGTAATGAGGCCCCTATGTGTCAAAATGGAAAAACTTGGCTTATAGTTCACTAATTTTGGTGATGATATCCAGTTGATCATGGAGCTTTTCAGCAACCATAAAACAGATCAGGAAATATTCAACCAAGTACATAGGACCATTAAAGACTGGATGACCACAAACTGGCTCTGTTTAAATAGCATCAAAACTGAGTTTATGGTTTATGAGTCCAAGCAAGCTAGGAACATTTTGAATCATGCTTATAAAAGTTTTTGAAATCGAAGGAAGCTGTATCACAGTTGTTGACAAGGTAAAAACGCTTGCCATATACATGGAAGCATCATTGAATGCTGATGCCCACGCAAATTATGTGGTAAAGAACTCCCATTGTTATTTGAAGGTTTTGAGGCAGATCTGCCCACTGGTTACCCAGAAAACCTGTGAGAAGTTGATTTGGGCTATTATTTTACAGAGACTCGATTACTGTAAATCCGTTTTAGGTGGGGCAAGTAAAGAATGCTTAGGGAGGTTGCAGAGGTTGTATACGAATTGTACGATTGACAATTGTTCGAATAACAATTGACCTTCTGCACAATTGACCGAATTTAAATGGTCAATTAGGATATATATGCGGGGGGAATCACCCTGCAGCCCCCCACCCAATCCAACCCCCACCCCAACCCCCCACCCAATCCCCTTATATTATTATTACACCAACCCAACCCATAATATATATAAAAATGACCATACGGTCAATTGTGCAGAAGGTCAATTCGGACCCCTATTCGAACAATTGTGTCATTCGAACATTTGTAAATGAACAATTCGGGTAATACCGTTGCAGAACATACAGAATGGTGCTGTTCTTGTGTTTTGCAATATCTCCAAGAGAGAACCTGTATCTAGAGCCCAGAAAGAGCTCCACTCGTCCCGGTTGCGGCGAGAGTACAATTTAAAATTCTTACTCTTGGACATAAATGCTTGTTTGGAAATGCCCCTGCTTATTTGAAAGAAAGATTGGAAATTTACAAGACCTGCCGTAATTTGCGGTCTTGTGAAAATCTTGACTTTCAGAGCGGTAAGACAAGACTAAGTTGATGCCCCCTGTATATTCAATCTATACTTGGCAGACATTATGGAGGCCTTTCAGGGCACCTCTTACCCCCGAAATTGTCTCAGCTAGGCTTCCAATGGCTTTTTATGTGGACGATTTTTTTCTGTTTGACGTAAGTAAGCGCTTGATCACAACATTTGTGAAATTCATGGAAGATCACTCATTGATAGTGAACCCTTGCAAATCCCAAATAATTAAATTTTCAAACAGAAAGAAGAAGTGTCCTTATAGGTGGTCCATTGGTAATTTGATAATTCTATGTGCAGACTCCTTGGTTTACTTAGGTTTCCCAGTCTACTCTACATCCTCACTGACCAGCAGTGTCACCTGGATTAATGAACATGCAGAAAAACTGATTGACCCAAAGTTTTCCAGCTTTTCCCTTATATCGGTGATAAAATACTATGAAGCTAAGCTGATTCCCAAGCTGCTTTATGATATTGAAACACACCCATTCCCTATACTGGAACACCTGCATGTGATAGAGGCAAACATTTGGAAGCAAATATTAAGCATACCTCTGTGTTTTCCTGGAGCAGCAGTTCGGTATGACTTGGGCTTACTTTCTTTTAAATCATATGCTGAGTGGAGAATTCTATCCCTCCTAAGGAAAATTTTAATCCCGCTGAGAATTCACTACGTTTTGATTTTAGAGTACTTTATTTTACTGATAGTTGCCTCAGAATTTGAACCCTTAAAGCACTTTGCAGTTTGGTTCTGGAAAAGATAGAGGACTTGGTAGAGTATCCTAGTGCAGCTAAAGCCCTTTTGTACTGTTATGAATAGGCCGTGTCTTTGGACCAATTTCACTCTTACCTTTACCTACTACACCTGAGGGAAAATTACAAATGGAGGGGCATATTGGCCCCGTTTTTGAGAATTTACCCAGATAAACTGACCCACACCATATTTGTACATTTCCGCTGGAACTTGCACAAAACGAAAGAAATCTTGGTAAAATACAAGAAGAACTCAATTCCTATGGAGGGTGTAGGTTTTGCAAGATATCAGGTATTGAGGAAACGATTAAACATCTAGCAATAACTTTTACATGGGGTAATTGCTCTCAAACTCTCTACTTGGGTAAATTGTTTCAATTGGCCACCTCTCACTCCGATCTAAATGCCTCTTGGAACATATGCTTGGCAGGGTGAACCACATTTATAGTAATTGGCATTACCTCTTTTATTAAAGCGCTTAATCTAGAGGAGTCTTAGCAGGCTGCATAGATTTTTGATATGTTCTAGTACTGTATGATTGATAATTGAAAAACGAATTACTGTATCACTAAATTTAACGGTAAATGTACTGTATGTTACATTCTTTTACTACTTTTGTAGCTTTTTGTTAAATGTTGATATCCTTTCAACCAAATAATAGAAACATTTAAAAAAAATAACTATTTTGTAAAGGAGAGTACAGTGCTAGTCACTATACCTAGGTCAAAAGGAGGCCCTGTTGACAGGGTACTACAGAACAAGCAGGTTAGATTAATATGAATTTGTGCAGCACATGCAAGTGTAGCCTCAACCTACTTTGGGATTTCAGCTACTAGACGACTATTGTAAGATAGATGCTGGTGGCCAGGGCTTAGGAAAGAAGTACGGCAGTACATAGCAAATTGCATCATATGTTTACAGACAACAGTGGACAATTCCCACAAACCACTGGTAAGGACACTAATATGGTTAACAGTTCCTTTTGAATGCATGCATGTATATGGACCACATAGGTCCACTGACACCCGTCAACAAGTACACATATTTGTTAGTCTTGGTGGACTTGTGCACAAGATACACTTGGCTAATTCTTCAGAAGTAGCTTTGACAGCACCTAAATGACTCCAAGATGACAATGGACCTGCCTTTTCAGGCAAAGCCTTAAGAGAGGCCCTGTCAAGCTGGGGTTGCACTTTGCAGTTCTCTAACCAGTTTTGCCCACAAGCTAATGGTGTCATAGAGAGACAATGGAATAGTATTGTTTTAGTTGATTCATTTCAACTTTTCAATCAATTCGCACAAAGGTTCAGTTATTGTCATCAATCCAGTAAGTTATACAATAATTATTATAGTAAATCATTAAAATGCAGATTAGCATAAAACATGCAATCATTCACTTGAGATTTGGTTTCTTGATACGCTAAAACTCTTCGTTAGCAAATATACATGTCACAACAGTAGCTTAATATAAGAGGAGTTCTTATAAGTTAAGTTCTTATAATACAAGGAATACAGGTTACTATGTATAAAATATCAAATGATCTATAAAATTATTCAGGTTCATTTAAATAAGAGTTTAAAACTAGATAAAATGTAATGAAATCATTGTTTCCATCACATTTAGAGCTATAAGGAATTGTACCATTGCAATATTTAGGGAAATACTCTTAACATTAGATATATAATTCCAGGCTGATTTCTAGGTAAGCTAAAACTCTGTGTTAGATGGTGTGGCAATGCACATGTTATAACAGTATAACAGTAGCTTTAGATAAGAGGTGTTGCTATAAGTTAAGTTCTTATGAGTACAGAAATACAGGTTAGGATTTATATAACATCAAATGACTTATAAAATTTACCAAGTTAATTACAAATAGAAATATAAGATTAGATAAAATTTGATAAATTCATTCTTTTCAATCAAATTTAAAGCTGTAAGTAATTGTACTGTTGCAATATTTAAAGAAATATTCTTGGCATTAAATATATAGTTCCACATTTGTTGCTTGGTCAGCAGCATGTATTCTTTCAAGAATTTATAGAACACTGTTTTTCATTGATCGATTAAAGATAGGCATTCAGTTATAAGATGTTGGGCTGTCTCATTATATTCGCTCATCTTGCAAAATTGGCACTTTCAATTAGTAATAGCGTTGTTTGAAATTGTTGCAAGTCTCACTTTCGTCGGCCATAGATTTAAGCGGAGAAGTGCAATGGAATATGAGCGAATAGGGAATTTCAATAAATAGCTCGAAGTTTGATTCAAAGGTTTCATGAGAAACGCTCCGGCCTTAAAACTGGCATAATTATTGCAGAAGTGCTATAGAAGTCTCCAATCGTGGTACCAAAGCTGCTTTTTGCTTTATCAGGTGATTCTATTAGCATCTCCAAAGTAATGTCAGCCTCTGTAAGGATCAACTGGCATTGTTCCTTCCAGAGATGAACAGTTGAGGGATGCTCTGAAAGTATAGCTGTTTTAATACCAAAAATAAATTATGTTGAGTTGTATCAGACACAAGACATTTTCTATAGGTTGCTAGTTGTTGCCAAGATACAATCACTGATCATTATATTAAGCCTATCTCGTATCTGATGAGAGACTTCGGGACACTGAGGGGTAGACATAAAATGGATTTCCAAAGGGCACCCTCAAGGGCTTCCCATTTTGGACTGCTAGACAGGTATTTTGACAGGGCGCCATAGGTTATTATGAGGACAACTTTTTGTCTGTAATAAATTATTGCTGGCTTAAAGGAGAATTTACCATATTTATATTGAATCGTGTTGCATTCTGTTGCAAGGATTTTTTTTTCTGTTTCTGAGCTCAAGCTTGTATGGCTGGTCTGATGGATGGGTATTCAGATTCACTCCAATATATGTATACTGATGTGTTTGTGTCAATGACACTTTGAACAATGTCCAGCTAGTTATATTTGCATCCATGTTTTGGCAGATGATGGTGAACTATTAGAATATTTGATTTTTATGTGTTTATTGCGAGATTGTTGGATTGCGCATACTGACCTAAAGCGGATAATTTTTACTGTAATCTTATGGGAGTCCTGTCTAAAATAACTAAATCATCTGCATAGAGAAGCCATGAGATTTCATTTGAGCCTATTTTTGGAGAGAATGCACACACTGATTCAATACTGGCACCTATATCCCTAATGTAAAAGTTAAACAGGATCGAGGCAAATATACAACCTTGTTTCAGCCCTGTATTTGTTGTAACTGCGATTGAGAGAATTCCATCCGTGATAAGTTCAATTTTGATTGAAGTGTCTAGATAAAATTGCCAAATTATATAGAATAGGTGTGGTGGGCATTTAGCCTCGTGTAATTTGGTCCATAGAGTATCCCGTGAAACTGAGTTGAACGCCTGTATGAAGTCTATTAGTGCTATAAAAACTGGTTGCTTCTTAATGATTGCTTGTTTTTTTTATTTGGATAAAATGAGTAAATTTGAACCAGTGCCAATGCCTTTAATAAAACCTGATTTATGAAAGTATAAAAGTTTGTTCTCATTTATCCATAACGTTAGGTCCCCTAAAATTAGTCTTGCAAAGACCTTCCCAGGGGCATCAAGGAGGGCTATAGGATGATAATTTTTAGGTTTATTCCTGTCGCCCTTCTTAAAAATGGGTATTATTATGGACTTTTTCCAAGATAAAGGTAGATTACCTATTCGGATAATTCCATTACATATTATTTCAAGGGTACCTGCTCTTTCTTCTGGATGCATTTTGAGTGTTAGGTTAGATAAGCCATCAGGCCTAGGGGCTCTTGATGAACTACGTTTTTTGAGTATGCGAATAATGTCTATTTTATTATATTGTATTTTAGCAAGGCTCACCTTGTTACATGGGAACGACATAGTTCGTGATGACGGTTTGTTGAGCATACTAGTAAAATATGTAACCCATTCTTGCTCATTGATGGTTTTTAGCATTAATGATTCAGTGGCAGAGGTAGTTGTATTATTTAGAAGTTTCCAAATCTCACCAATCCATTTCTTCATAATGACTCCTAACATTTTTTCTGCATTTCTCTGTTTTTTTAGTGCTAAGATCTGTTTCACCCTATTTCTATATACGGTTTTTAGTTTCACCCTTTGGTCTGACTGGGTGATAGGGGATAGAGATCTTAATGAGTTACGATATTTATGTTTCAGTTCCTTTATCTCTGCATGATATATATATGCTTATGTTTGAATACTGTTTGTTTCCATGTTTGCGTTTTGTGTATGATTATCTGAAGATGATCAGTATAGTCAGTGCTCCCATTTAGATGACTATTACTGAGAGCCTGTTCCAGGGAGAGTTCTAGTGAAGTTATTTGAGGAATTCGCCAGAAAAGACGATTTCTGGCAGAGTTAGGAGTAACTGCATGAGTGTAATGTGATGGTGTCATAGCAAAATGAGGAATCCATCGGATTTTTAAGATTGAGTGATCACTTTCAATGGTTGGTAATACCTTAAAAGAGGCAATTAGTTTGTTTGTATCTGATGTTATAAATACATAAACAAGTATCGAGGATTGTGAGTCTTTTCCCCAGGTGCAAGATGGTGGACTATCATCACTAAAGGAGCCATTAGGAATCGAAATGTGCGCGTTTTCATCAGTGACATCCACTTTGCAGCTCTTGTTTCTTGATGATCAGTATTTAATTTAAAACAGTTCATGTTAAAGTCACCAGCGATGAGTATAGTGCTTATTTGTGAATCTGATTGTGCTAAAGCAAGTACAGATTCAATTTTTAGTAAAGAATAGTTTTTCGTCCTGGGCTAAGAGATTCCAATAAATATTTATTATAGCTGATTTAGGATATAATGGATGAGAAGAGTCGGGTGTTGTTATTTTGCCTAGTTGGATCCCAGGGAGAGGGGATATCCAAGGTTCTGATTGTAAATGGGTGCTAATTTTGACTGCTGTGAGGAGTCCCGCAGAGGGGTGACCTTTAGAAGCTTTGGTAGCAAGAGTGAAGGTAAGAGTATGGTCAGGCCATATTGGTTCTGAAGTTAAACAAGTTTCTTATAACAATACTATGTCAAAATTATTGAGCCTTTCAGCTTTAGAAGATAGAAGATGACTAAAGCCTCTTGTGTTCCATACCGCTAATGTGCATACATGCATTTGACCCGAGGTAGTATTCTAGTACTGTAGTGGGTTCAGAGGTCCTTGAGAGGCTTTCGAGATCTTTGTCCATCTCGAGATGGGTTGGCATTTAGGTTGTTTGGCAGCTGATGCGGAGCCTAGGCATTAAGAACAGGGTTGTGGTAAAGATTAGGGCATTTGTTGGGTATTTGTCACTTTTGGCCAGACAGGTGGATGCTGTTTATTGTGAGGTTGTTGTTTAGGAAGCTGCTTCCGAATTCCAAGCAAGATGCCATTCAATTTTAACACATCTCTAGCTTTCCGTACAATACCCTTTACAATTTTTGAAAAAAATGGAGTTCTACAGTATTCTGATTAGATAAGTCAGGATATTTGTTTGACTGTACATCATCAGATGTAATCTGATCCAGCTCAGTAATCGATTGAAATATTGCTAACAAGGTTGTTTTGTTAGGAAAAGGATCAGAATATAACCTATAAAGCATCGTGACAACCAAGTTATCAGTGTCTATGATGATGTTACTTTGAGTAGAGAAGACAGGTGGATTTACAGATTGCATCTTAGTGACAGGGGTGAACATGATCCAATCTTGGAAATACAGGATTACTATTCATTGGGTGTTCTTGCAATGCAATTTGAGTATGTCCTTTGGTTGGGGTATCAAGATTAGTGTTCATTTGGGCCATCTGAAGAGTGTTGAGGGATTTTACATATGAAACAGTGCCTAGGGAGATTACTCTTTTTTGATATAGAGTCATGGAGGATGAGGGATCAATATCAAGGTTTACATAAAAAACTTGTTTGGGCTTATCCAATTGGGATCGTGAAGCATGTGAAGTTTGGAAGAAAAAATTCTGTGATAGGAGGACAATGTGCAGGATATACAGAAAGATCCAAAAACTCTGACTCAATCACAGTTTCTGTCATTTTTGCAGATCAGTATTTTACAGAGGGCACATGATCACCGCTATTATTGGAACCAGTTACAGCAATAGAAAATTCTTCCATCTCACCTTGTCTCTGAGATATGTGACACAAAGGAGGGAGAGGGAAAGCAACCTGGTTGGTAGAGCGGTCATCCGCAGAGTCTTGCAAACCTGAAAGGTCAGGAGGCTGGGAAGAATTTGTTTTGGGAATTGTTATGTTTTCAATACATTTCTTTGTTTTCTGATTGATATTTTTTGAGTTGGGCGCAGGAAGATTTTTTTGTTTCTTCGCATTAAGTGGAGGTGAAGTGTGCTACCTATTTCTCTTATTTCTCCTTTTCCTCATGCCTTGCCGTTTCTCATGAAACATTTCAAATAGTGGAGCTTCAGGGTTGAAGATTTCTATGATTTCCATCAATGCAGAGGGTGCGCTTGAGTGATTAGCTTGAGATTTGGGAGGTAAAATATCCATAATAACATGATGAATTAAAGGTAGGTGGGAGTCAGAGAGCTCCCGGTCACATGTTCAGTCGAGATAGGAGGGATAAAAGCAGCGACTGGTTCATTACGGAGATGGGCATCCAGGGCCAGCTTGTTTGAGCTGGAGACGATTTGGTTCACAATCCAGTCGAGTTTCACTTCCAAAGTTTGAAGATGAATGATTTGTAGCTTAGAATTATTGTCCAAGCATTCATATTATTTCATTAGGAATAAATACTCACGTTCACAGCTTTGAGGGCTGTGTCAATCGCGAGCGATGATGTTGAGGGCAACCCAAAAGATGGCCTTGCAGTAGGTTTAGTAAATGAGGCATCCAATGAAGATTCTGAAGCAGATATGGAAATATTTGCAACAAGATCAGGGAAGGCTGATAACCGGAAGGAGGGCTTTTCAGTGCTCAGAGTTGGCTCATTAGTGGGAGGTCGCTGTTGGGAGCAGTAATGGATTTGGGTAGAGTGGTCCTGGGGTGAGAGATTGCCAGAATGAGCATCTCCTGTTGCTATCTGCGAGTAAAGTAGAGGAATTAATGACAAGTCTACTGCATGGACATGAGCACATGTAAGAGTACAAATACACTTACATGGCATTGGGTGAATCAATTGAGGTTGGAAAAGTATCCTCAAACTCAAGAATGGATACCATAGCTATGCAGTCCTGCATAATAGTATCAAAAGAGGCAAGGCTACAATTGAAGGGTTACCAGCATCAATGGACGATAAAAACACAACTGCAGGTGGCAGACTCATCATGTCATTTACAAGGTTGGAGTTTACAACATTTGTTGACTTATTTTTAAAAGCAAAAAAATCCTTGATCTCAGCTTTTGCAGTGCGGGAGTATTTAGGTGGTTGGTCCGAATTGGAAGGTATTTTTTTTGGAGTATAGGGCATTCGGGTCTTGGTTGATTTTGTCTGTGAGTCGGCAAGACACGGGGCATGCCTGACGTAAGGCAAAATGCCATTCCCAGCTAAGATGGAAGGGGGAGCGGGAATCCTCGTGGTTCTAGTGAGAGAAGCTCACGGGCCAACGCGAGTTCTATGGTCAGATGTAGTTCGTATAGATGGTAGAATATGTTTTCGCATGCTGCAGGACAGAAACACATAAGAATGCACAAGTTAGAAATTGAACGAGTACCACAGCAGAAGCAGCTAGTGCAGCGGTCAGCAGTCAGCACTCGCAGGGGCACTCACACGGGTGCGCGCATGCGACGGCGCGCGCACTATTTTCTTATGGTAGACATGTGACTTGGGGGCGTGTCTATAACAGAAAAGAAAGTTATATTTATTGTATGAATAAGAGTTGTAAGAGTAGTATTGAGTTAGGTTGATCAGGTACAATACCCTAGTGTTAATAGAGGTGAATAAAGAAGTCCAAATTAGCTCTTTGAAAGTGTAGTCCAGAAAGTTATAGGAAGTCCACGCGAGGTGCAGGAGAGCCTGATGGAGGAGCAGGTAAGCTGTCAGCACTCGCAGGGGCACTCAGATGGGTGCGCGCGCACGCTTCTTTTTATGGTAGACACATGATTTGGGGGCGTGTCCTAGTGTTATTAGAGGTGAGTTAGGAACTCCAAATTAGCTCTTTAAGAGCATAGTCCAGAAACTTATAGGAAGACCACGTGAGGTGCAGGAGTGCCAGATGGAGGAGCAGGTAGGCAGTCAGCACTGGCAGGGGCACTTACACGGGCATACATAATCTACCTCTACTTTCTCAATGTGAACACCTAATGAGTTGCTATTCGGCACTTCTATGTATATGCCTGACTTACAATTATCATAAATCGACTAAGAGACTCCATCAATGGTGAAGAAGCACCACAGCATAAAGACAAAGGCAAGTCACAGACTACCTTGAAATCTGGGGACTATGTCCTGGAGTAGATCCATGATAAAGAAGCACTTGGACCATGCTGCCAACCTCCTGTGAATGTACTGAAACTAATTGGCTGAGGAACAGCAATCCTACCAGCCCTGACCCTGAGAAAGGTACTCAACAAGTGTCAGTCATCCACCTTAAGCCAGCTCCAGATGGTAACTCCCTTGTTCCCGAAGGCTAGAATCTCTATCTTGAACAACCTGACAAACAGGCAAAAGTAGATGAAAATGTGGACTTAGCAATAACTCCAGATACCTCCGCGTTCTATGAAAACATGTTCATTTCTCCAGGAACTTCAGAGCCAGAATCAAGGCTAGAAACAAAGCCAAGCACAAGGTCCACCGTGCAGACGTGCAGATGAAGATTTCTGACCGTCCAAAGTTCATGAACACCTGAAAACCTTTTGTTGGAACAGTGATCCTGTTTTACACTTGGCTATGGATAAGCCTTCTCACCTTTATTTTGTCTTAGTGACTTTGGTAAATTCTTTGAACCCAATGTAGATCCAATGATCAGCCAACAGTTGAAGAGTTCAACCTTAGAAGTAGCACATACACCAAACCCAGTACACAAGAGTGAGGATTGTACAGCTGACGGGGGGGGGGAGTCGCAACACAAATAAGCATATACCCACTAGAGTTATGGAGATTCTGGACACGCGAGTATAACACCTACTGTGAACCGAGTATGCAACTTCAGGTACAGACCTTCCCCTTTCTATCCCTCTCACCACTCCTCTCTCTTGGAGTGATTACTTTCTCCTTTACTCCCAGCTCACTCTCCCCACCCCACAGGCAAATCCAACTCCAGTAGTGCCACCTACATTCTCGGTTATCTGACCCATGAAGCATGAAGCATGTGTCAGTTGAGGCTTTCGCTGCCACTTTCTCAATCCCCCCCCCCCCTTCTGCTGACTCACACCCTGACACCCACCAAAAGCATGTGAGTTGAGAGCTATGCCTGGAGATGATCTAGAAAAGCTGAATGACATGGCAGACCATGTGTGTTTTGTGAAATAGTTGGGCACCTTTATTTTTTATAACCAGCTGGGAGCATTGTCCTGTTCTACTTTTTAACTCACCACCAAAGTTTAAGGCAAAATGACCTTATGTAGTACCACTCCCAGTGAAGGGAGAGCTAATACAGATGAAGCTCTATATATTTCCCCCACCACCAGCAAATGGGCAGTTTGTGTGGTCCACACATTCTGTGGTGTATGGTCAAACAATCTATGTCAAGACGGAGGCGAGCATTAAGCATTAAGCTTTCTCTTCTCTTTAATTCACTCTCCAGCAGTTTCAACAAATACATCATATTTCGTGAAAACATTTTTTTTTTCAAAAAAATTCAAGTCCCATCATTCTCTGTAGTTCTAGTCTCTAGTCTCTGTGCCTTAGCCCTTCCTGTTCCTGTGTTCCTCCTCTTCTTTTCCTGCTCTCCAGATAAGTAACACGTTATTTCAGAGCTCTGTGAATTGTATATTTATATGAAGTGGGATCGTGTAGTGTTTAATGCTTATAACGAGATACTGTTATGGGATTCATAGTGGGACCCAGCGGGAGCGCAGCGTGCAGTGTAACAGTTTTGGTATTTACTGAGGAGAATCGGTGGCCCCATGCCGCATTACCCGACACATCAGGGGCCTGCCAATCTCCTCATTTAAGCCCGCAGCGCTCCTTAGCGCGACCAAGGGCGAGCGGCCCCCACCCTTGGAGGAGCGGAGCAAGCGGCGCGAGCGGGAAGCCTTCCCTTCCCACTCGCGCTAAGGAGTTAGTTAGCCCCCACCCTTGTGGGGGCGGAGCGGAGCGCGAGCACACACGGAAGCTTGCGCTCCCAGAGAGGAAGAGCCCCCTCCTTTGTGAGGGTGGAGCGCTGCTTACAAGCGCGTGAGCCAATAAGAGCGCGAGCGCTCGGCTCAGAGAGCCCCCCACCCTTGGGGAGGAGGAGCAAAGCACACGACACGGAGAGATTCCGGTTTGAAGGGATTTCACCGCTTTGCGTGCTTCGGAGCGTTAATAAGCTCAGTGATTTAACGTGAAGAGATTTCACTCGAATATAGCTTCAAAGCATATACTTTCACGCATAACACATAGAGACTAGTTCTGAAGAACCCTGCACAGCAGGAAAAAGGGCAGACAGGTGCAGCCTCATAGAGTGGAGCAGTGGATGTGCCCCTACACCTGGAAAGGTATTTGAAAGGCACCTAAACAGCACAATAATGTCTAACTTTGAGTGGAGTGATGAGGAGCAAGAGGCAACCTATCCAGAGGATTTAGCCTACAGCTTTAAAGAAGTGCTGGGAGACTCGCTCACAGAGGCAGTAGCGCAGGGTGTGAGACCCCTGCAAGACAGGCTACATACCATAGAATTATACCTGAGTACTCAAGGTAAATGCACCGAAGACAGCACGTCCACCAGGGTCGCTGCAAAGGACCCCAAGGGGTGTAACAAGGCCCGAAAGAGCAAAGACTCTTCTGACCCCCCGGGCCAAACTGAGGGGGAAAATACTGAGGCCCCGGAGGCTTTAGACACTTTTAGTAAGCTAAGAGAAGCGTTCATAAAAAAAACACAGGTGCCGAGCCTCGAGACCCCCTACCCAGGGGATGATAATATGGGCAACATAGAGGGAGGTTTCCCCGAAGAGGAAATCCCAGAATCCCCTACCTCTTCACAAGAAGAGGCAGACAACGAAGGGGACGAGAGCAACCTCTGTCGAGGAAGAGGCTCAGAAAGCTCAATAATTTAGAAGAGGATGAGACCTCCGATATGTTTAACCCCGAGGATATCAGAAACCCAAGATCATCAGAATGGGTACCGTCGCCAAGAGTGGCGAAATACATGACACAGAGATTGAGAAAGGCCTTAGAAAAAGAAGTCAGGAAGAGGATGAGGGCAGAGTGCCCGAAACCGGAGCTACCAGGGAAGGTAGCAGAGGCTCCGGAGCTTGATCCGAAAATGTTGTCATTTGTCTCAAAAGCGAACAAGGACCCAAGAAAAGGCATTGATCACTCTTGGAAAAGCTGTCAGGAGAAGCTTCTTGACATTGCGGGACCATTAGCGAAGATCATGGATCTGGCCGAACGTGCGAAGGACACGGGGGAAGAAGTGGACCCAGGAGTCCTGGCAAATTGGGCCCAGAGAGCAGAATGCCTTTTAGGCAATGAGAACTGCGCAATTTCTTCTGAGCGCAGGAAAGGGCTTCTGCTGAAAATTGATCAGAAGTTAGGAGACCTGTCATCCTATGAAGCGGGCGAAGCCGCGCAGGGCCTTCTATTCGGTGAAACCTTCGGCAAAGAAATGGGGAGGTTTGTTGGAATATACACCTCCCTAGAAAAGGCTCAAGCATCCATGAAAAAGATTTTTTGGAGGCACGAATTTTTGGAGGGACCGGTCGGTCTAGAGGCCGAGCGGCTGGTCGCTACCAAGCATTCAGGAGGCCTCAAGGAAACAGAAGTAATTACTGGGAAAACAGACAGCCAGACGCATTCTTCCCACCCAGGGGTCGCTTCCCGTGAGGAAGACGTAGCAGAGGACAAGGCAGAGGACACAATTTCCCCACAGGTGAGAGTCCCAAATTATCCACCAGTTGGGGGGAGAACAGCAATATTCTGGAAGAACTGGCATGCACTTTCCAGCGATGCCCGGGTGTTGCAGGCGGCAAAAGGCATGCACATAGATTTTATAGAGACACCCACGCAAAATCAGGCGCCACGTCCTCTAACAAAAACACGAAAAGAGATAGATCTTTTGCGCGCAGAACTACAGCAGTTAGCAGAAAAACAGGCGATAGAGCCTTGCGTGACCCCTCCCAAATTTGTGAGCAACATGTTCTTAGTCCATCGAAAGGACAAAGTGAGACCCGTAATAAACCTAAAAGACACGAACAGATGGGTAACGTACAACCATTTCAAAATGGAAGGAACTCACCATCTCAGAGAAACACTCAGACAAGACGATTGGTTAGTGAGGATAGACCTCAAAGATGCTTATTTAACAATACCAGTTCAAAAAGATTTCCGTCCATTCCTAGCATTCTACTGGGGCGAGCAATTATGGCAGTTTGCTACCATGCCATTTGGCCTGGCATCAGCGCCATGGGCTTTCACAAAAATTATGAAACCAGTAGCAGCAGCGATCAGGGAGAAGGGGATTCGTATGATTATATACCTGGACGATATCCTTCTGATTGCCAGCTGCAGGGAGACGCTCCGCTACCAGGCCAGCTGGGTAGTGAATCTCCTGACGTCGCTGGGATTCCTAGTGAACCGAGAAAAATCGGAAATGAAACCAGTCAAGAGAATAGAATTTCTAGGTTTCGTTATAGACACCAGATCAGCGACACTAGAACTTCCAAACAGAAAAATAAGAGACATAAAAAGGGAGATAAGAGCATGTCTCAGCAGAGCAGTCATATCTCTACGCACAATAGCTCGAGTGGTGGGCCTCCTAGCAGCCTCCATACAAGCAATATTCCCAGGGCCCCTACACTATCGAGCCCTACAGAGACTAAAGATAAGACACCTTCAGCAGGGTCTGCAATATCAGCAGCTAGTCTACATCGACCAGGAAGCCAGAACAGAACTGGAGTGGTGGCTAGCAAACATGGAAGCATGGAACGGGAGAGCCATTTTCGGCGATCGTCCAGATCTGATTATAGAGTCGGACGCCAGCAGAGCAGGCTGGGGAGCCCGTTGCAGAGACCTTCAGACAGGAGGGAAGTGGAGTTCGGAAGAACTCAAACTTCACATCAACTGTCTAGAATTACTAGCCGGGTCATTTGCGATCAAGGCGTTTACGAAAGGGAAAGTGAACTCCTGTATTCTGTTGAAAATGGACAACATTTCAGCAGTGAAATATATCAATCATCTAGGAGGAAAGAGATCCAAACTTCTGGCGGAGATAGCCAAGGATTTCTGGCACTCCTGCTGTAAGCGATATTCCATCAACACTACAGCCAAGTCAATGCCTAGTCTGGGATGCTGAGGAAAACCCTTATTAATGTATTTTTATGTCTAGTTCAGTACTCTGGATGACCACCCTTGTATAACACCCCCCTCTTAGAACCCCCCTGACCCCACTGAGCCAAGAAGTAGGTTTGTTTTGCAAATTAAAAGGTTTATTTGAGAATTTAAACAATATATATATATATCACACTTTATAATAAATTAATATCTGATAGTACACTTAGACATATGATGCTGATCAACAATGGGTAATCTTGCACTAGCACACTTCTTTACAATCAATGAGGAGTTAGTATAGGATGGATAAAGTAGCAAAAATACTTTTATAATTTCAAGGGAAAAACAATGAGGAATAAAAATGCAGTACAGAAATACTTGATATGATTTTAGCAAAAGATAAGATAATCACTTTTTCTCTGGCAATTCACACCCCTCCCCTATGCAATGTAAGAAATGGAAGGAGATGGAAAGAGGAGCACACAGTTCTCAGGAATGCAATCAAATACAATACGAAATTCAGTTCCCCCCCAGCAAGCTTAGAGGAAACAGGTAGGAGTTTGAAACATGGGCCCAAAATGCTTTTTAAATATGATGGCAATGGATGGGGAAAATGTGCCAACTGATTTTAATTCCCTCTAGAGATTTAGGGTGAGTGGGGGATGCGTGTTGGTATTAGTTCAGGCTCACTTTAGCAATGCTCTATGAGTTATTACCAGGTTGCAAACGGATTTTAACAAAAGAAAGAATGGAGCTGCTATTTTGACAAGTGGAGAAATTGAGCCAAAATCGCAAATCGCGGTAAATGTGCGAGTGCGTGAATCGTGATTGCGGCAAAAGTATAAGGAGTCTGTTCTAGGCGTGTTGGAAAGCTTAGATCCTAGGCTTTCGGAAGAAAGTTAAATCTCGTTCCTAGCCCAAACGGTTCCAGAGATACGGACGATTAAATAAAGGTAGTTTTTCGGATTAAAGTAAAACTCAAAATGACAGGTGACAGCTTGCAGCTTCAGAATTGACAGGTGACAGTTGTGCAGCTTTACAAATGACAGATGACACGATTTCTAGGAGGCTGTTCTACTTAGGTTAAAATAGTTTGGATTAGATTATTTTAACTAAGAGATTGGTTCTGCACAGTTCTTCTAGGTACTCACAATATAAATTTGAACTAGGCCTCGTCACGGATCTGGTCAACATGTCCGGCTGCGGTTCTGTCTGCTCGGCGGGTCAATCAGGCACCGGTTCTGCTCACAGCGATCTGGGTCAGCTCTGCTCTGCTGGTCTAGCCTCTCTGGATTCAGCGGCCTCTGGTTCTGGATACTGCTCTGCTTTCCGGTCCGGATCAAGCGGATTCTGGATGTAACACTGCTTTCTGGGTACTGGCAAGAGTTCTTGCCAAAAGAATTCAGACAGCTCGCCCGGCTGTGGAATAGTTTGCAAATGATTTTGAGGCCTGCTGACAAATACTTTTGCTTGCAGGGGGCCTTCTTGGTTCAAAGTTCTGTGGTCTCTGTTTAGCTTGGAAGTCTAAGCGTTGGATCTCTGGATGTGAAGTCGTCGGTCAGCATGCTCCGCAGCAAATGGAATTGAATTTCTCTACCTGTCCCAGCAGTCTCTTTTTATGTGTTTTGAAAATGGGTGTGTGCCTGGGCCTAGCTAAGCCTGCCCCTCTCTACTTGTCATTGGCCCAATTCTCCCCTCTCCCATGATTGGGGGAAGGAAATGGATTGTCATCATGATGAGGTCTGTTTATGGGTCAGAGGATCCTCCCCTGGTCAGTTTGCCCACAAATCTATATTTGATTCAAATACATCTTTCCCAGATATACAATTTGTTGAAATTACATGTGCACATTATATATTCCTTATGGCCCATGCTTGTCCGCCTCTGATCTTCCTGGGGGCTTGCATTAAAAAATGACAACATTTTGCGCTTTTTAACTGGTTTTGCAATATCGTACATTTACCCAAAATTACACACATGTGCGCAAGGAGTATGGACATTAATTGATGAAGTGTCAGATTTTTAACATGCAGACATTTGGAGTGAGACCCTATTTTCCGCTAGCAACCCCCCAGAATACACCACAGGGTCCTAACGCCTCTCAAAATGTTCACAGAAAAATCACAAAAATAATGATATTACTTATATAATTCTGACAAGTCCGCACTATGAGTTATGTATCTTTTTAAAATTATGCCCTGGTCAAAAAGGGGTGTGGCTTCCCACATCACAGGGTGGAATAACTGGTTTATCCACTTCTCCCAAGCTCAGCTGCTAGCAGAGGCACTGCCCCTCCCAGTTTCCCCTAAGAGGAAGCCACTTTACGACGCCCCCAATATAACATTTGCCTGAGTCAAGGGAGTTGCATTGTTCTGTTCCTTCCAGTTCCCAGGTGCTCCACCCCTAATCTAATCAGAGAGGTGACAACTCCTTTTGGCAAGGGGAAGCAGCATGCAGCTAGGCCTGGGAAGAGTGGCTGAACAGGCTTCTCCTGTCAGGGGTAGTTGTCAGGCAGAATCCAGTTTCACTAAGCCAGGTTTCAGCTAAATGTCACTTTTTGTTCCCAGTTTTCTACATTCAAATCAAACTGACAATTTGTACCTATACATTAAATAATTACTTCCTTCAAGTCATTTCAGAATATGGTTTTACATTCTTCCACCTCTTAGCAAGTCTTTCCTTGGTCTGGTTTTGTTTCATTTGTGCAGTTTTACACAAAAGTCTGGTGGTTTTAAAACGCCGGCTTTCTGATAGTGTTGAGTACTGGTAATGCAACCATTTTTGGGATTAAGAAAATGAATTCCCCACAGTTCTGAGTTGCTTTTTTTGGCAATCAGCATTGCCATTCCCAATGGTTTCAGGCTACTGTGTGTGTAGCCCAATGGTGGTTTTAGACAGTGCCCTCCTGTGCTCACAACATAGGCAAAAATGGGTGGCAGCCTATTCTTCATGTTTTCCCTGTGCACTCTCTGGGGAGTTCTGGCCATCATGATGTTTTCCATGCCAGTACTGCACGGTTTTATGGTAGGGCTTGTATGCATGGGTAAAAACATCCCACAAGCCCCCCCTCTTGCGATGGCCATTCTGTCCTTTCGCTGATGGAACTCGCAGGATCTGGGATGTTCGCCTCCTCTTCTTCCAATTCCATGGATGGCACAGTTCAGCATCTTTTCCTCCCTCCAGTCGATCAATCAGTTCTCCTTGCTGGTCCTGATGGGAGGATTGGGCGGTACCCTGGGCCCCTCGGGTCTCTGCTCCCGGTCCCCGGTCGTCCTCCTTGGTCAGTCTCCATGGTTTCATCTCTCCTAGGATGATAAAGCAAAGCGGCAATACACATTCCTAGACATTTTTCCACCACTATTAATGGTGTGGCAAACATGTACATTTTATACATCCAAATGCATTTTGCAGTCTGATTTTAAAAACAATTCATAACAGGGCACATTTGCATTACGTTACTATATTTTTGATATGTGGAATATTTTAGAGTTTGAACTGACTTACTCTGGAGCGGATCCCCTCTGGTATTGCAGAGGACTCCTCCAGTTGTTGCAGAGTGTGCCTGGGATGGCAACACTTTAGCTGATTTATATGGACCCACTTGTCTTCCCCCTCCGCCAAACCGCCTTTGGGGATGCAGATCTTGTAGGCCACAGGGGAGATTTTGTCTATAATTTCAAACGGTCCCTTCCATGTAGGCAAGAATTTTCGCTGTTTGGCCTGGTTCCTTTGGAAATTGTATAGATAGACCCGGTCCCCCACAGTATATTCCTTCCTGGTGGTCCTCAGGTTGTAGTGGGTTTTCATGCTATCAGCTGATCTTTCTAGATTCCGATGAGCATAGGCAAAAGCATGCTGAAGGTGTTTCTTTAAATTCTCCACATACTCATGAGTTGTGGAGGCATTTATCAACGTTTGCTCTTGGGTTCTGTAGAGCAAATGCTGGGGAAGCACCATCTTGCGTCCAGTCATCAACTCAAATGGTGACATTTTGGTTGCAGATGAAGGGGTAGATCTGATGGCCATTAGGACCAGAGGTAATCGGATATCCCAACTTGGCCCAGAATCTGCCACAAACTTTTTTAAGATGCTCACAATGGTTCGGTTATATCTCTCCACTGCTCCAGAAGAAGCTGGCCTGTAAGCAATGTGTAGCTTCCTTTTAACCCCCAGTATCTCCCACATCTTTGTCATTACTTCACTGGTGAAGTGGCTACCCCTGTCTGACTCAATCTTTTGAGGTAGACCAAAATGGGAAAAGATGTGGTTAATCATCAGGGCAGCTGCTGTTTCTGCCTTGCAGTTTGGGGCTGGGAAACATTCCACCCACTTGGTAAACAAGCATGTAACGGTCAACATGTACTTGTTTCCTCTAGACGAGCGAATCACAGGGCCTACAAAGTCGATTTGCAAATCTGACCATGGCAGTGTCATCCCCCTCTTTTGGAGAGGCGCATGGTGTGTGAGGGATGATGGCTGAAATTGTGCACACACAAGACACCCCTTCAAGTATTGGTCGAGGTCCTGCCCCATGTGTGGCCAGTATGCAACCTCTCTTAAGATTTCCAGTGTTGTGTGAAACCCCCTATGACCGGCGGTGGTCACATCATGGGCGTGACTTAACATCAGGCTTTGGAATGAGGTAGGAACCACCCACTGATCATGGCCAGCTTGGGATTTCCTTACCAACAAACCATCTTGGATTCGGAACATGTTTGGACATTTCATCAACACTCTTAGGTCCTCTTTCCCAATGTAATCGGTATCCGTCAGGGGAAAGTTCTCAGGGTCCTCAAGGTGTTGGTAAAACTTACCAATAATTGGATCCCCCTTCTGAGCTGTAATTAAATCAGCATCAGGGGTCTCCTTACTCCATTGTGCAGTTGAAAGATCATTGTGAGCATTTGTCTGTGACCTAGTGATAGCAGTGACCTGGATTTCCCCCAACAGGGACTCTATTTCTATTAGATCCCCTTGGATGGCCCCGGTTTTGGCCAGCTGATAAGCTAAGTCATTTCCAGTTGTGTCTGGTCCCTCTACTTTGGAATGACCCTTGATCTTTTTCCAGTAGATGGTCATCCCATTCGATGTGACCAGATCATCAATGTTTTGGATTAACTTCCCATGTTTCAAGGGTTTGTTATTAGCACATAACATGCCTCTGGTTTTCCAATTAACCAGGTGCTCCACGAACCCGTTCCGTACATAATCCGAATCTGTGATTATGACCAGTTCGTGGAGTTGATGTTGGACAGCAGTGAGGATGGCCTAATGCACAGCCATCAATTCTGCCACCTGCCTACTTCGGGGACCAATTTTGTATCCAGCGGAGGGTTCTGGGGACTCATTCACCCATGCATTCCCTACGCCGGCCACCAGTTCTTTCTCTCCGTCGTTGTCAACATGGTAAGAGCATCCATCCACATAGACAGTGGGCATTCCCTCACACTTGTCTTCTTCAAAGACTTTGTGTGGGGAATTAAGGTATGCCTCCATGTTGTCCTTGATTTTTGGACTTTCGTCCTCGAGACAGTTTTCTCTGGCACAATCATGCAAGTCAGCCAGACCTTGCGCGAGGGGACTCTTCTTGTTTTGGGCATATCTGACCTCCACAGGAAAGCCTTGCATTGACAGAATCCAGGAAGTAATTTGAGAATTACTCACATTTCCGGCCCGGATTCTGTCTTGGAGATATTGCACAGGCTGGTGTGGAGTCTCCACTATGATGTGTTCCCCATGGATAAACGGGCGGTAATTCTTCAATGCCCACACCGTTGCCAGGAGTGCCTTCTCACAATCGTTGAATTTTTCATCCACAGAGGATAAAGTTTTGCTCGCATAGGAGATTACTTTATTGAGCTTGTCATGCTTTTGATATAATACTGCCGTCAAGCACGTATTAGAGCACCCTGTCTCCAGGAAGAACTCCTTGTTTCTGATGGGGTTAGCTAGGCAGGGTGCTTGTGAGAGGCTTCTTTTGAGTTGTCTTACTGCCTCGGCTTGTTCTGGACCCCATTCCCACTTGACCCCCCCCTTCAGGAGATGAATCAGGGGTCTAGTGATCTCTGCGTAGCCCTCAATGAACTTTCTGCTATAATTAGTCAGTCCAAGGAGGCTCCTTAGTTCCCGCAGAGTTGTGGGATCCTTCAGTTTCTGGAGTGCTTCCACTTTCTTTTCTTGGGGACAGAGACCCTGAGGAGTAATCTCATGCCCCAAGAAATTAACACGGGTTCTACACCACTGTGCTTTCTGGAAGGAAAGTTTTGCTCCGGCGGCCCTCAACTGTGTCAGAACATAACGGATCTCCGCTATGTGTTCCTCCACAGATGAACTTTTGATGAGGACATCATCTACATAAGCCAGGTTACCCCTCGCACCCAGGTCGGGTATGGCCTTATGTAGGAAAATGTTGAATTCATTGCCGGAGTTGAGGTATCCGAAGGGAGTCCGGGTCCATGTGTACTGCTGGCCCCCAAAGGTAAAAGTCAGTTTGTATTGGTCCTCCCTACTGACAGGCACGGTCCAGTATCCATTGGTCAGGTCTATTGCTGTGAATACCTGTGACCCCTGAATCTGGGCCAGCCCTTGGTCAATGTAGGGCAGAGGCCATCGGGAAGTATGGACCCGTTTGTTGAGCTCCCTAAGGTCGACGCAGAGTCTCCACTGGCGGTTTGGCTTCAATATTCCCAGCACCGGATTATTGAAAGTGCTGTGGACTGGACGGATTATTCCCCGGGACTCAAGGTTCTTAATTATTTCAGTAAGGGACTCCATGGATGCGAGAGGCAAGCGATATTGCTTCACAAACACTGGAGTCATTCCAGGGTCCGTGGGAATTGTTGTGGTGTGGATGTTGGTGCGACCACAGTCATATGAGTCTACCGCAAAGAGATCTTGGAAATCCAAGAAGACTTGTTTCAACTTTTGCTTCTGGTCCAGAGTCACACAGGCATCAGCTAGGTTGACTCTCTCTTCCACCATCTGCCTGAAGCCTGGAAAGACTTCTGGTTTGGCTATCTCAGCGGCCTCCTCCAGCTGGGTGGAGAAGTCCCTGGCCAGAGTGCTGATTTGGACTGGAGGCTTCAGATGGGAAAGGCAGCCCTCATGGACTTGGAAAATCACCTCCTCCCTCCTGAAGTCACAAGTCACATCTTCCTTACCATAAGGGCAAGAAGTGTACACCAGGAAGTTTCCCCCATGCCGGGTGAAAATCATGTCTGGTGTTGTATTGTCCTCACTGTCACTGTCAAAACAGTCCTTGGGGATTGGTCCTAACAGTTCATTTCCTAAATCAATGGAGAAATGTCGGTCATCAACCGCCATTCCAATAGTGGTGCCAGCGGCTAGAGTAATACTCTGTAAGTCGCTGTTATCCACCTCTATTGGAATGGTGTCATGTTCTATGTTGACTAATGGTGTTGGGTTTACCCCTAACCCTTGCTGTTGGAGAGAAGCATTTAGATGAATATAAGCATCAGGGTTTTGCAATTTTTGTCCTCTTTTAACTTTCACTTCCAGGGAGAATTGTCGGGTCCTTTCTGGGATGGTGACTTCCTCTTTGAGCTGAATTTCAACTGCAAAAGGTAGCAATTGAGCTGACCTAAATGCTTTTTCTGGATCATCAAAGCCCATGGGATTATCCGCTAATCGGGACCAAGCTTTGAAGTTTATTAGGTCCAAACTAATGGCAAAGCGATTGAGAATGTCACTGCCTAAGTAAAAGGCAGCAGTGACGTCTCGCACGACCCAACAATTATGGACTATGCTCTTGTTGCCAATGGAGATTTTGAGCATACACCTGCTTGGCAGGAGATGTTTGGAATTAGTTGCTTCCAGGTCCATTTCCCATTTGTCTATCAGTTTGAATGTGGGAATGGCTGGATCTTGTGGGAGTTGGCGGAACATGGCTTCGCTGATGAAGCTCTTACCGTTGTTCACACACACTCGAGCGAGAACAGAGTCCTTCTCATCATTTAACTGAACAGGGATGAACAACTGCTCTCCAATTTGCTGAATATCAGCCAGGCTCTGAGCTGATTTCACATCTTTCTGGACTATAGGAGTGGGAGTGTCTGATTGTGGATTAGTAAAGAATTTCAGGGTGTTTCCTTCCAGTGTGGAATAACACCTTAAACTGGAAGGAAGGTTGATTTTCAGAAATAGAGAGGACCCCCCATCACCAGTCTGTTGTCCTACTGCTATTACTGTCACGTCTGGAGTTTGGTTGTTCTGGAAGTGAAATTTTACTTGGTCAGATTTTTGTTCAACCATGTGGCAGGTGCCGTTTAAACTAACATGGTTGACACGCTGTTTTAATTTTATTGGTCGGCTAGTCTGGGTCCAGAGGACCTTGTTTACACAATCTATTAGGGGTGACAACCTTCTCAGGAGGTCATTCCCTAGTAAACAAGGGGTGCCCTCTGGAGTCACTACTATGACCGGGTGTTTCACCTTGTGTCGCCCAATTTTAATGTCCAAGTCTGCAGTCCCCTCAACGGGAATTTCCTTCCCGTCAAAGTTCTGCAGTTGTCCAGGAAGAGAGGTGAGAGGAATTCGGTAATTCTCCCCCCTTCCTGCATTTAGTTCCTCAAAGGCCCTTTTGGACAGAAGAGTAGCTTGGGATCCAGTGTCCACCAGTGCCAAAATTGTACCCTGCCCCTTTACTTGTACCGGGGCATAGTATCTTCCCTCCTTCTCCTCAAGGGGGCACAGATAATGCACATTTTTGATCAACTGGTGGGCTAACTTTCTGGTTTTGGATATTGCTAGCGAAGAGATTTGGGCAGAATTCTGTGGAGAGCCTGGGGAATCTGAAAGAAAAAGTTGGCAACTGGAAATCAGAGTCATTGTGGGTTCCCCTGGTTCTGGTTCTGGGCCACCCCCCCCTTTTTGGAGGCAGTCACCAGGATGGGTTTGAACCAGGGGATTTCGGTATTGTGGGTTCTGGGATGAGATGATGGGCGACGGTAGCTCAGTCTCCACATCTCCCCAGTCTGAATTGGAATCCCTTGGGACCCATTTTTCCTTGGGAGGAGTTACCCCATCTCTGAAGGAGAGGATCCTTTTCCCAGGATCTTCTGAGGATCCCTCTCCCTCAAATTGGAAGACCTGTACCTCCTCCACAAAGTGGGTCTGTTTGGGTCCTTTGTTTCTCCTACCCCCCTCTGCTCCTTGGGAGGCAGGCTTTCAGGGGCAGGAGATTTTGTTTCTGGTTCCTGGTTTTCCAGGGACTGTTTACAAGTTGGGAAGGAAGCTTCCTCCAAGCCTTTACACCCCTCTTCCCCTTGTGCCTCCTCCCTGGGAACCGGTGGGTTATCGGGGTGCTGCCCCCGTCATTGTTTTGGAGCACCAGGTCCAGAGTTTGGGGCATTCTGCGGTGGCATGCTCATCTGAGGGTTCTGTTGAGCCCTCAGTATGTGACCCAGATCTCGTGCCATATTTTGGACCTGGCGCTCAAGTTGTGAAACCCGCTCAGGCTGATACGGGGCTCTATTTTCTCCCCTGGGCTGATCCCGGGAAGGGTAGCTATCCCTTCTCTGGTAGTACCCCTGGTTGGGAAGATTTTGGTACCCCTCCACCCTTGGCCTCCCCTCTCCCGGATTAGGTTGTCTCGGCTCAGGGAATTGGGGAAAGAAGGATGGATGATTTTGGGGCTGGAAATTGGGTGGATACCTGGGGAAAAAGTTCTGCCCAGGATTTGGTGAATTTCTGCCCTCCTGGGGGAAGTTAGGAGGGAAGTTCCCCGGGTCAGGTGCTTGGCTGGATCCCCCCCCTTGGGTTGGAGGAGTCCACACATAACCCAGGATTGGTCGGTTTCCCTTGAAGCGGGGACCCCATTTGTGGGACTACCTCCTCGACTCCCTGTCTGTGACTGGCCCGAGGGCCTTCTGGGCTGTGAATTATTTGGTGCAGGCAGGTTTTTAGGCCCCCCATCTCCAAATCTAAAACGGAGGCAACCTTTACCTCTGCCACCTTGGCAGCAGCAGGGGTGCTGTTGGTTTTGGGGTTTTTCAGCGCGTTATTTTTATTTTCGATAGGCTTCTGCACCTCATAGATCCGGGTAGCCTGTTCAATGACCCAGTCTAAAGATCTTTTCTCATGAAAATCTCTCACAAGCTGGGTCATTATGTATTTGGGTAAGGCATGGAAAAACGTATTGATAAATTCTCTGCTATCCGTGCGCACCCTTCTGGTGGTCTGCGCAAAAGCACATTTTAATTCTTGCACAAATTCTTGTGGGGCCTGATCCTCCCCACATTGCAAATTGTAGGCTGCCTTGCGAGCCTCTTGAGGATTTCTGTGAACAGAAAAATGTTTCAAGATGGCCGCCTTATAGGTGGACCATCTTAAATGATTTTGGTCCTCCAGCCCCGCAAAGAAACTGGAGTATTCTGGGGAGAATGTCCATTTGTCGTACTGGATGGAGCTACTGCTGTCCTTCAAATGGAAAGTCTCCATCATTTGCTCATAGAGCTCCAAGTCTTCCCAAACGGAATACTTGGTGTTCGTATGATAAGGAGTGATGACACTCCTGATTGCCTTTATTTGTTTCAATGGGTCCTTAAGCAAGGCCCTTTTTGCCTTATTGGCCTTTTTGGTTCGGGTAACCCTGGTCCATTCATCCTCTGACTCAGAAGCACTGCTCCCAGAGGTGCCCGTCTGATCTTCCAGGTTTTCCTGGATTCTGCGAGCCTGGGAATGGCTGGCAGAATGTGGGGACCTGGTCTCCTGTGTCCTGTGACACTCAGAGGAGTCTTCAGATCCCTCCTTGCTACCAGGATTTGCTGGGTATCCCCCCCACTGACCTAACTGGGCAGAGGTTTTCAGAATGCCCTTAATGGGCCTACTCTCCTGGGGTTCCCCACTAAATCCCCACTAAATTGCACTGTGCTTGGTTGCCCATACCCGGATACCCGCCCAATCATTCCTGGGAGGTACTGGCCTAAGAGCCCCATACTTCTAGCTGGATAGTAATCTGCCATCCCCGTGGCCCTGGGCTCATGTGCGCGAGGGGACATGGGGGTGGCAGAGTCCAGGGACTGGGAGAGATGAAGGCCTCTGGTACTAGGGCTCCTGAGGTTATGCTCAGGAGTTTCTCTTTCCCAGCGAACCTCATCTCTATCCGCCCCTGCTTCCTGTTGCAATGCAAGAGACTGCGCTTTCAGTTCCTCAGTTAAGGCCTTACTAGACTCTATCAGTCTCTCCTGCATCGCTACCTGTTGCTGGAGCCTATCATTGTGCTGACAGAGAGCCTCATTTTCTCTCTGTGCCTCCTGATTGGTCCTGGAGTACTGGACCAGTCTCTGCTGCAGGAGGGTTACCTCCTGAGCTGTGTCCCTATTGGCCTGCTCCTTTCTTGCCAGAGCATCCTCCACCCTCCTGGTGTGCTCTAACAAGTTCTGGTGTTCTTTTTGGAGGTCACCCAGTCCCTGTAGGGCCAGGTGATTTTCTTCCATTTTCCTTTTTAAGTGGCAGACTTCCTGGCCTAAGGTATCCCTTTCCTGACTAAGAGCCTGCATCTGTGCCGCCAGGTCGTCCCTTTGCCTTTGGAAGGCACCAACTTTCTGGCGCTCCTGATCAAACTCTGCCTGGGTATCCAGGTCTTTCAGAATCATTTTATTGCTTTCCTCTTTCTCTCTGTCTAATCGAATTTGCAGGGTGGCTACCTGCTCTGTGCATGCCCTGTTGAAGTCCAGTTGTTGCTCCAGCTTTTTCTGGCTCTGCAGAAGGGAGTCCAAACCTTCTTGGTACTCCTTCTGCAAGGCCAGAAATCTGGTATCCTGGTCAGCCTTCTCCTGTTGCATTCTATCCATGTCCTCTTTTATTTTAATGATATACTGCCTACTATCATTTTCTGACTCCTGGCTCCTCTGCAGCCTCTGCTCAGAAGAGACCAGGTCAGATTGGGCCTTTTCTAACGCCAGCTGTTGCCTACTTGCCAGATCTTGGCCTTCAGCACATTTTATTTGGCTGTTGATAGGAATTTTGAGTCCCAAAGGACCCTGCCTATTTATTTCTGAGCAGAACTCTGATTTTGAGTGGGCTGCATGGGGAATAACTTTGCTTTTCTTCCCCAAGGCAAATAAATAACCACACCACCTAAGAGCAGACCCTGTACTTGATCGGCGACATGCTGGCACTATATATTCCAATGGACAATGTTATTCCTTTTTAAGCATTTAATCCTATTTTTCATGCTTTTCTGCTAGTGCTATGATAAGGTGTTTTTATATTTTGTTTGTTGGCATTTGCTCCTGGATTGTGTAAACTGATTCCGGCATCCAATCATATCCGGCTCTCATCTCTCTACCTTGTACAGTTAGTATGTATGAGAAGGCTTTTACCCTTCATTAATATCACATTGAGAGAGGTACTGAGGCATTTGGGCAGGTGCTTCTATAAGATTGCCTATCATGATTTGGTGAGGCAGATGTTTTTATGAAGATTGCCTAGCATGACGCGCAAGGTTGCCTGGCATGACATGAAGAGACAGGTAGTTGGTTTTTTACGTGACTATGATTTCTTGGAGAAGGTTGAACAGCCTTAGTCTTGATTCGATGTAGAGGCGATGATAACAATTTCTGCTTTTTCATTAATGATCTTTTACATTTTTGGTGTGGTGTGCATATTGACAATAATAGCAATGTTTCTTTATTACATATTGTTCATAATTAAAAGATTTATATGAGAGTGTAAGACACATTAATTGAGGGTTAATTTTTTAGTGTTATCAGAGGCATTTGAACATACATATTAAGTGTGGGGCATCAATTGCAACTATTGTGTATTGATGTGTTATATAGGGTACATGTCTTTTAATGCACATCATGGGTTACTGGATTGTGTGATCAGTGGACTAGCAATCAAAATATAATGTGATATTGGTAAACCTGTGCTGACAATGCAGCTGCCTACTGCAGGGGTTGTTGCCTGCTCTCTTTGCTGTTGCACAGTGACAGGTACATGCTTTTCCCTACCCCTACACCTACCACAGCCCCTGCTGGGGGGGATCTTGGACACTCCTCTGGGGGTGGATTGAGGGCTCTGAAGGTAGGGGTGATAATAATCACAGTAGCCTCCACCATCCAGAGGACAAGCAATATATCCAGTATCCTGCCCCGACTGCCAGGATTGTAAGCCCCAGCCTTCTCCTGTTGCAGTCTATCCATGTCCTCTTTTATTTTAATGATATACTGCCTACTATCATTTTCTGACTCCTGGCTCCTCTGCAGCCTCTGCTCAGAAGGTCAGATTGGGCCTTTTCTAAGGCCAGCTGTTGCCTACTTGCCAGATCTTGGCCTTCAGCACATTTGTCCTGCATGGCTCCCATATATAGATACAAATATGCCGCTATCCTAACCATCTTGTCGTGTTCCTCTTTAACGTTAGGAGCCATGTATAATTCACTCAGGGCCACATGTAATGGACCCTGATCTCTCCATTTATCTGACCCTGTTTCAGTGACCTGTTGCGCGATTGCCTGCAGCCAGACCGTTTGGTCCTGATGAGTCCACTCACCTCTCACAAATAGCTTATGTAAGAAGTGCTCTCTGGCTATTTTCATATCTACCAAGGTCGTCATTCTGGAATTTGAGTTCCTTCCTGACTTACAGAAGTTTGTATTTTATTTTGCAAAACAAACCGTTTCCTTAGAGCGTTCCTTTGAGGGTTGCTTTCACAGTGTAAAACAGCGTGGTGATCTAACCGGATATGTGTATCTGGTCAGTTGGCACACTGTATTAATCTGCACAAATGGTAAATCTAACCCAGAATATCCCGGCTCCGAGCCCCCACTTTTGTAAGCGATATTCAATCAACACTACAGCCAAGTCAATGCCTAGTCTGGGATGCTGAGGAAAACCCTTATTAATGTATTTTTATGTCTAGTTCAGTACTCTGGATGACCACCCTTGTATAACACCCCCTCTTAGAATCCCCCTGACCCCACTGAGCCAAGAAGTAGGTTTGTTTTGCAAATTAAAAGGTTTATTTGAGAATTTAAACAATATATGTATATCACACTTTATAATAAATTAATATCTGATAGTACACTTAGACATATGATGTTGATCAACAATGGGTAATCTGGCACTAGCACACTTCTTTACAATCAATGAGGAGTTAGTATAGGATGGATAAAGTAGCAAAAATACTTTTATGATTTCAAGGGAAAAGCAATGAGGAATAAAATGCAGTACAGAAATACTTGATATGATTTTAGCAAAAGATAAGATAATCACTTTTTCTCTGGCAATTCACCCCCCCCCTCCCCTATGCAATGTAAGAAATAGAAGGAGATGGAAAGAGGAGCACACAGTTCTCAGGAATGCAATCAAATACAGTACGAAATTCAGTTCCCCCCCAGCAAGCTTAGAGGAAACAGATAGGAGTTTGAAACATAGGCCCAAAATGCTTTTTAAATGTGATGGCAATGGATGGGAAAATGTGCCAACTGATTTTAATTCCCTCTAGAGATTCAGGTTGAGTGGGAGATGCGTGTTGGTATTAGTTCAGGCTCACTTTAGCAATGCTCTATGAGTTATTACCAGGTTGCAAACGGATTTTAACAAAAGAAAGAATGGAGCTGCTATTTTGACAAGTGGAGAAATTGAGCCAAAATCGCAAATCGCGAGTGCGTGAATCGTGATTGCGGCAAAAGTATAAGGAAACAGTTCTAGACTTGTTGGAAAGCTTAGATCCTAAGCTTTCAGAGGAAAGTTAAATCTCGTTCCTAGCCCAAACGGTTCCAGAGATACGGACGATTAAATAAAGGTAGTTTTTCGGATTAAAGTAAAACTCAAAATGACAGGTGACAGCTTGCAGCTTCAGAATTGACAGGTGACAGTTGTGCAGCTTTACAAATGACAGATGACACGATTTCTAGGAGGCTGTTCTACTTAGGTTAAAATAGTTTGGATTAGATTATTTTAACTAAGAGATTGGTTCTGCACAGTTCTGCTAGGTACTCACAATATAAATTTGAACTAGCCTTGTCACGGATCTGGTCAACACGTCCGGCTGCGGTTCTGTCTGCTCGGCGGGTCAATCAGGCACCGGTTCTGCTCACAGCGATCTGGGTCAGCCCTGCTCTGCTGGTCTAGCCTCTCTGGATTCAGCGGCCTCTGGTTCTGGATACTGCTCTGCTTTCCGGTCCGGATCAAGTGGATTCTGGATGTAACACTGCTTTCTGGGTACTGGCAAGAGTTCTTGGCAAAAGAATTCAGACAGTTCGCCCGGCTGTGGAATAGTTTGCAAACAATTTTGAGGCCAGCTGACAAATACTTTTGCTTGCAGTGGGCCTTCTTGGTTCAAAGTTCTGTGGTCTCTGTTTAGCTTGGAAGTCTAAGTGTTGGATCTCTGGATGTGAAGTCGTCGGTCAGCATGCTCCGCAGCAAATGGAATTGAATGTCTCTACCTGTCCCAGCAGTCTCTTTTTATGTGTTTTGAAAATGGGTGTGTGCCTGGGCCTAGCTAAGCCTGCCCCTCTCTACTTGTCATTGGCCCAATTCTCCCCTCTCCCATGATTGGGGGAAGGAAATGGATTGTCATCATGATGAGGTCTGTTTATGGGTCAGAGGATCCTCCCCTGGTCAGTTTGCCCACAAATCTATATTTGATTCAAATACATCTTTCCCAGATATACAATTTGTTGAAATTACATGTGCACATTATATATTCCTTATGGTCCATGCTTGTCCGCCTCTGATCTTCCTGGGGGCTTGCATTAAACAATGACAACATTTTGCGCTTTTTAACTGGTTTTGCAATATCGTACATTTACCCAAAATTACACACATGTGTGCAAGGAGTATGGACATTAATTGATGAAGTGTCAGATTTTTAACATGCAGACATTTGGAGTGAGACCCTATTTTCCGCTAGCAACCCCCCAGAATACACCACAGGGTCCTAACGCCTCTCAAAATGTTAACAGAAAAATCACAAAAATAATGATATTACTTATATAATTCTGACAAGTCCGCACTATGAGTTATCTATCTTTTTAAAATTATGCCCTGGTCAAAAAGGGGTGTGGCTTCCCACATCACAGGGTTGAATAACTGGTTTATCCACTTCCCCCAAGCTCAGCTGCTAGCAGAGGCACTACCCCTCCCAGTTTCCCCTAAGAGGAAGCCACTTTACGACGCCCCCAATATAACATTTGCCTGAGTCAAGGGAGTTGCATTGTTCTGTTCCTTCCAGTTCCCAGGTGCTCCACCCCTAATCTAATCAGAGAGGTGACAACTCCTTTTGGCAAGGGGCAGCAGGATGCAGCTAGGCCTGGGAAGAGTGGCTGAACAGGTTTCTCTTGTCGGGGGTAGTTGTCAGGCATAATCCAGTTTCACTAAGCCAGGTTTCAGCTAAATGTCACTTTTTGTTCCCAGTTTTCTACATTCAAATCAAACTGACAATGTGTACCTATACATTAAATAATTACTTCCTTCAAGTCATTTCAGAATATGGTTTTACATTCTTCCACCTCTTAGCAAGTCTTTCCTTGGTCTGGTTTTGTTTCATTTGTGCAGTTTTACACAAAAGTCTGGTGGTTTTCAAACGCCGGCTTTCTGGTAGTGGTGAGTACTGGTAATGCACCCATTTTTGGGATTAAGAAGATGAATTCCCCACAGTTCTGAGTTGCTTTTTTGGCAATCAGCATTGCCATTCCCAATGGTTTCAGGCTACTGTGTGTGTAGCCCAATGGTGGTTTTAGGCAGTGCCCTCCTGTGCTCACAACATAGGCAAAAATGGGTGGCAGCCTATTCTTCATGTTTTCCCTGTGCACTCTCTGGGGAGTTCTGGCCATCATGATGTTTTCCATGCCAGTACTGCACAGTTTTATGGTAGGGCTTGTATGCATGGGTAACAACATCCCACACTGCCTAGAATCAGGGATTTCGGTAGTAGCAGAATACCTGCCAGGATCACAGAATGTGATAGCAGACTGGAACTCCAGGTACCTCTCGGACTCCAGCGACTGGAAGCTGGACCGGGAAGTTTTCCGACAGCTGGAAGAACGTTGGGGGCCGGTCCGTACAGATCTGTTTGCGTCCAGACTGAACGCACAGAAGAAGAGGTTCTTCAGTTGGAGATTAGACACAGCAGCAGCTGGAGTCGATGCCTTCCTGCAGGACTGGAGAGAACAGATTCTATACGCCTTCCCACCTTTCCTAGTGCTGAGCAGAGTTCTAGCGAAAGCTCGCAGAGAGGCGGCGAATCTGATACTAATAGCTCCAATATGGAAATCACAAGTTTGGTTCCCAGCACTCATAGAAATGTTAGTAGACTATCCGAGAATGTTACCACAAGGAGTGAACCTGCTCACGGACCCAGTTGGGTCATTTCACCCTCTGAGAGTGAGGGGGACGCTGCCATTGATGGCGTGCAGGATAGAAGGAGACACTGGAACCTCCCAGGCATTTCGGCGCAGGCTGCAAATCTCATCGCCGAGTCATGGGCATCCTCAACCAGAAGGTGCTACGACGCAGCATGGAATAAGTGGTTGTCATGGTGCAGAAGGAGAGATTTTCATCCCGTTTCTGCACCTTTAGTCGAAATACCGAATTTTCTGGCAGAACTTATGCAGGATGGCAAAGCAAATAGAACCATAGGCGTCTACAGATCTGCAATTTCAGCAGGTCATATACCACTTGATGGTACACAGGAAGCCACCTCAACCTAAGTACAAAGTATTATGGGACGTATCAGTGGTTCTGAAACTACTAACAGACTGGCCTAGCAACAGATACCTATCGCTAGAACAGCTATCAGGGAAACTAGCCATGTTACTGTGTATGGTATCATGCAGGAGAGTGGCAGATGGGAAGGCACTGGAGATAGATAGAAAGACATATGGACCGGATGGAGTAACGTTTTATCTGGCAAAGAGAACTAAAACAGACTCATCTACAATCACATACCCATACATGCAGGACTATCCAAAATGGTGTGTGGCCTCATGTATTAAAGAGTACGAGAGTAGGACAGCGGAAATGAGACCAGTAGGAACAACCCAACTACTTATAGCGCGCAGAAAACCACACAAAGGCGTAGCATCAGCAACGATAGCGAGATGGGTCAGAGATATCATGGGCCTAGCGGGCATTGATTTATCTACATTTGGAGCACACTCAGTCAGAGGAGCCATGGCGTCAAAGGCATTGGGGCAAGGCGCAGCCTTACAAGATATCATGAAAGCAGCAGATTGGGCTAGTGATAAAACGTTTAGGACGTTTTATTTTAGACCAATCAACACGATAGCAGGAGCAGTAGCAAGAAGCTTTGAACAAGCTTAATGCTCGCCTCCGTCTTGACATAGAATGAAGATTCCCCCTGCTAATAGCGCAGGGAGCTCTTGATTCTATTAAAGACAAGGAGGCGAGCATTAAATTCCCTACCCAGATACACAGAAAATGGGAAAAGTATTGTAATGAAGGAAATATGAACTGTGAGTAACCATGATAACCGTTTTCTTCCCAGAATAGGGTGTGTATTCCCAGCCCTAATATATCTCTATTGTTTACTTTCTGACACTAGGAGATGACCAAAAGAACGGGTGAATTCTATTCGAAGAGGTTAGATTGTTCCGATCGGATTGCAAGTTCAGAAGCAAGAGATCGAATCCGCTGAAAGCAGGAAAGGCGAAGTTGTTGGGCCCGTTGGCAAGTTAATGTTACAGAGGATTTCAGTTTAAAGCAGTCAAAGAAGAGGAGGAACACAGGAACAGGAAGGGCTAAGGCACAGAGACTAGAGACTAGAACTACAGAGAATGATGGGACTTGAAGTTTTTTGAAAAAAAAAAATGTTTTCACGAAATATGATGTATTTGTTGAAACTGCTGGAGAGTGAATTAAAGAGAAGAGAAAGCTTAATGCTTAATGCTCGCCTCCTTGTCTTTAATAGAATCAAGAGCTCCCTGCGCTATTAGCAGGGTGAATCTTCATTCTATGACACAATGACAGAGACAGCATGGCATTGTCCCACGTGATGCTTGAGTGCCACACCGGTTCGAGCAGGACCAGGTGCGGGCATCCCTGAGTTTATGAAGCATCTGTAACAGACGCTTGCAGTTACAACAAAAACAACAAAGGTGTCCTAAACCACTCGGAGCTCCCCGTTTTTCGCATCAGGTGCAGCAAAAAAGAAAGGGGGCAGGGCTTGCAAGCATCATGACGTATGTTTTTTACTTTTAGACACAAGATTGTTGACATAATGAATCACGACATTCTGACTGGTGATTATATATATTTGTTCGAACATGAAGGCCACAGTAACACTACGCAGCCCCAGTACCATATGCAATCATTGAGTGACATACTGGGTCGAGCAGGACGAGGCGCTGCCAGCTGCGAAACTTCAGAAGAAATAGAAACAGATGATTGCTGTGACAACCAAACAGCAATAGAACCCAACACATCCTGATTTCTCTGTTTCCGCACCACGTGCACCATTAGGGACAGGGCTCTCAAGCGGGTTTATTTTCAGGTATTCAGCCGCGCGCGCACATATTTTTTCAGTGCGATATGTGGAACACAAAGAAGCCAGGACGCAGCAGATCTTTGCTCTGCACCACAGAGATATGTTTGCAAGGCTCCCGCATACAGAGAAAAACGCTGCACACAACCAAATATACTAACCTTGCTTAACAGTTACCACTCGGCAGACCGAAGGGGAGCAAGTGTGTACAATTTGTTGCATCAATAAATCAAGTTACCACTTTGCACAATGTATCCAAGTGTGCAAAAAACTGGCCAGATACTAATTGTCTTCAAATATTTTAATTTAACTTTCTATGGCAACAAGCTAGTTCCCTTTGAATATATAGTTGTATTTCAGCTATAGTATGTTCTCTCACTGTCTCCGTAATTGAGGATGATTTGACACAACATATTCTCTCTGTTCATCCTTTCAGGAACGGAGATGTTCTATTTATAAATATTCCAGAGTTCCAATCCCCAAAAGGAAGAATGAACTCGCTCCTACAGGTAATAACCAATGCCAACTTCCGTAATGTAGTATATACCTGGCTACTGGTTGCCAGTTTTTTATATACTCATAGCGCCATGTAATTGTTTATCCCTTTCAGATGTGGTTAGCGTGCTTTTTTCACTTCCAAAATTAGGCAGAGAGGTTTCCATAACACACCAGACATACCCGTTTTGACACCAACTACGGGCCTGTTCAACAGCTACCACTCTACATCCACAGGTAAACTGTGCAATAAGGAATAGGGGTCTGCAATACAGTGCATAGTGCCGAATTCTGTTTCTAACAGGCCATACACTACTTTCCTTTGTAGGTAGTCCCGAGGGGGACCAACAGAAAAAGACCATAGTGGGTGGTTACACACAAAGGCGGAGGAAGACAGAGCAACCATACAGCGATCAACTTCAGGGACTGCCTTGAGCTCCACTCTATGCACGACTCAACACTTGAGATTCAAGTACCGGCAGGTAAAATAAAGGCTGGTTACTTAGAGTCTGAACTAATCCGGTCACTGCTAAATTAATATAAGCACTGATTCAGAGGATCCTTTTTGACAGCTCTTTATACATCTCCACACAGGGTCTCCAAACTAACGCCCTGAAGAAGGCGGGCTAATTGAGTCTAGTGACTGCCGAAACGTGGAAACAAATTTGGTTTGCCATCAAACACTACGTAGGCAAAGATATCTTTAACCCGAAGACCTGGATATTGGCTAAACATAGCCTTAGGACAAAAGAGGAACATTTGGGAAATCCTCACGTGAATAGCGCATGTTTCATACATTGTAATAATCCTATTTATTGGTTTAAATTCAGGAGACTACGCTATTTGTCCTGCAAGAAAAAAATTATCATTGATACCTGCCATTGATCTAGCAAGAAATGAATTATTGTTGATACATGTTACACTGAACAACACTTGCACTAAACATATACAATTAGAAACTGAAGTGTGTTACCTAATTGGTTGTCATTTTGTGTCACTATTATGTGTATTATTGCATTTGATCTATGATGATTTAATTTGTTTTTTTAATTTTTTTGAGATTTTTTTCGCAGATGTCATTTTGCGATTCTGCATTGTCATGTCATACAGTACTCTTTGTTTACAGCACATGTGAATTAAAACACTATATGTATTTTTATTGTACATTTGATTATTTGCTCTTTTAGTTTAGACGCACTATGATTGAGTCAGTTTTATATTGAGCACTTTTTCCTCCACCAGCCTCAACGGTCTACAGACTCGAACAAATAAGGATCTGGACCACTTTAACAAATTATAAAACCCATAAAGTATTATAGGGTTAGTCTCAGGATTAATTTTATCTCACTTTTGATCCACGGTAAGGGATACATTCACATTAGCACAATAGAGACAACATGACAAGACACAGTCCAGCTTACAATACCAGGGGGGGAGGGGTGCAGTTTGGTAAGCACAGAGAACAGACACATTAGATTTGGCATGTAGAAATCCACATTTAATGTATTTTGTCAATATGACTCATTATGCGGTAAAGTGTAGCTCATATGTTCTTTCCACATATCAAGATTGTGAAGCCAAAGAGAGTAAATTCTGGATATCAACTGCACAGTTTAAGAAAGTAATATGATAAAACAGATATGAACATATTAAAAATGTCTCAGGCATTCCAGTAGGCTGGAATCTTGGTGGCAATGAGTGTCATAAGAGACACAAAGGTATAGGCGTATGTCCCTATGCAGCATATGTTTCACACACCATTTCACCAACCTATACCATTTCCTTAGGCAAAGCATGTCAACTAATGGCAAAGCAAGTGCATTTAAATAAGGATGTTAGCGAAATAGACACACTGGGAAGGGATAGACAGGATAACTAGAAAAGGTTAGGGCCAAAAGGTAGTCAAAAGAAGATGACCTTACCTGGAAGAAAGCTGTCCTGAAAATCCAAGGACTGGCTGAATTGCCCATCGAGATGAGCCATTTTGCAGCTGATGACAACTTGCATTACAGCGGGGAATCCACAAGTTGAGAGATGTGGTAGTGGGTATGTTGCATTTCATCCATGAGGACTTGGGAACATTACAGGAAGAACAACAAGCAGCCGCTGAGCTTCTGAAGATCACAGACTTCCTGGACACACTCTCTACATGTGTTCCAGATTGGTCTACAGTCACAAGGCCATAGCATCTGACAGAACTCAATCTATCCAGACAAACTAAAAAACAGACCATTTCACAGTCACCCTACACTTTGGTGAGTGTATTCAAGAAAACTGCTGAGTGCAATTCGTATGGAAACCTTTAGTAAGAAAGCTTTGCTACTACCTAACGGATCCTACATTGTGTAGTTTAACACTTCATGCTGTGCTGTACCTGTGGGAATTGCTATCTTGATCACAGGCTCAAAGGTGGTAAAGCATAATTTGTCATCCACCGATGCAGAGTGAGCTAGTGCTTTTGAATTTCAATTTCACCTGACGTGAAGCTATCACCTCTAAAGTTCCCACAACTATCACTGAGACTGCCATCCTGGATATGAAGATACACACCACTAGCACCACAGAAGCATCAATCAGAACACTTCAATTGGCCGAAGACCTACTGGAGAGAACACCAAACTGGCCAAAACAGATTCAAGCTCTACTGGAAAACTCCATTCCAACAAATGGAAGCTTGCACCCGAGAACTCCAGAAAGACATTTGAAACACTTTGATTATAATTTCCTGTGCTTGAAGCGCTAAACAATGGCTGTTTTAGGCAGAATGATTCTGCAAATTCATCGCAATCAGAGCTCCACGTCCACACTCTGGGTTGGTTTGTATTTTGTGCATTTTATTTCCTAAACCATCATCCACAGTCTGCACCGAGAATGTACACCAATAGTTTGCACCATGGGCTAAGCAACTCCACTCTAATCACTTATTAGATTAGTTGGATTATAGTTAGTAAGTTAAGTATGTTAAATATGTTAAATAAATAATTAATTGTTAGTCCCTGCCATACTACACTACACTGTCATGCTATGCTATTCTATTCAATCAATTCAAGCTATACTATGCTTGAACCTTTCTTTGGTCTGCATGAATTCTCATCAGTGTCTCACATCAATGCTAAGCCACACACACCGGCTGCAGTCTGCAACACCATCATACACTTGTACACTGGCATACACTTTCTATAGGAGTCTGAAACCCCGGTAAAATTCTTGGACAGCTAAAATGCATGGTTCAATTGCTGCACTACTTGTCCTACACCGTTCTTTGCTCCCTAGGCTTTTTTCTGGGACAAAAGTCAATAGTCCAATAAATAGAAAACAAGAGATAACAATGCAAAAGAAATACTGCACTCCGGAAGAACTACAAAATTCCATCCTTGCTGTAGTTTACACTGGATAGATGCTGTCTGCTGATAATTTTGTTTGGAAAGCTTTTTAGTGCTGGATGACGAGGTCGTCCTTGCTATAGTTTACACAAGTTTGATGCTGCTCACTGATATTACTGCCATGGAGCAGGCTTCTCCCCTCCCCTCTGAACAAACAACTTTGGTGGCTGTAGGCATGGAACAGTGAGCACCCGGAATATATAAATAAGACAGGCTTCAAGCCCTGCAAACAACTGTTTGGTGATGGAGCTATATTAGGGAGCAGAAGACGAAGGTCTGGAAGGAGAGGACAGAGGATTTCCAGAAGGGAGGGGCCAACTCCCTCTTTCTCCTTTTACTGGATTTTAAAGCCATTAAGCTGTATTATTTGGCTTTGTTAGGAATTTTGAGTCCCAAAGGACCCTGCCTATTTATTTCTGAGCAGAACTCTGATTTTGAGTGGGCTGTATGGGGAATAACCTTGCTTTTCTTCCCCAAGGCAAATAAATAAGCACACCACCTAAGAGCAGACCCTGTTCTTGATCGGCTACATGCTGGCACTATATATTCCAATGGACAATGTTATTCCTTTTTAAGCATTTAATCCTATTTTTCGTGCTTTTCTGATAGTGCTATGATAAGGTGTTTTTATATTTTCTTTGTTGGCATTTGCTCCTGGATTGTGTAAACTGATTCCGGCATCCAATCATATCCGGCTCTCATCTCTCTACCTTGTACAGTTAGTATGTATGGGAAGGCTTTTACCCTTCATTAATATCACATTGAGAGAGGTACTGAGGCATTTGGGCAGGTGCTTCTATAAGATTGCCTATCATGATTTGGTGAGGCAGATGTTTTTATGAAGATTGCCTAGCATGACGCGCGAGGTTGCCTGGCATGACATGAAGAGACAGGTAGTTGGTTTTTTACGTGACTATGATTTCTTGGAGAAGGTTGAACAGCCTTAGTCTTGATTCGATGTAGAGGCGATGATAACAATTTCTGCTTTTTCATTAATGATCTTTTACATTTTTGGTGTGGTGTGCATATTGACAATAATAGCAATGTTTCTTTATTACATATTGCTCATAATTAAAAGATTTATATGAGAGTGTAAGACACATTAATTGAGGGTTCATTTTTTAGTGTTATCAGAGGCATTTGAACATACATATTAAGTGTGGGGCATCAATTGCAACTATTGTGTATTGATGTGTTATATAGGGTACGTGTCTTTTAATGCACATCATGGGTTACTGGATTGTGTGATCAGTGGACTAGCAATCAAAATATAATGTGATATTGGTAAACCTGTGCTGACAATGCAGCTGCCTACTGCAGGGGTTGTTGCCTGCTCTCTTTGCTGTTGCACAGTGACAGGTACATGCTTTTCCCTACCCCTACACCTACCACAGCCCCTGCTGGGGGGGATCTTGGACACTCCTCTGGGGGTGGATTGAGGGCTCTGAAGGTAGGGGTGATAATAATCACAGTAGCCTCCACCATCCAGAGGACAAGCAAAATATCCAGTATCCTGCCCCGACTGCCAGGATTGTAAGCCCCATACCTGGCACCCTGTCCCGCACCACCCAGAGTACAAACCCACAATTTGGTGTCCTGCTCCTCCACCAATCAGAGCACAAGTCCCATACCTGGCATCCTACTCATCCGCCAGCCAGAACACAAGCCCCATATCTGGCATACACCCTGACATAGATCACAATCTCCATGCCTAGCATTTTGTCCCTGATGACCTGAACCACAAGCCCCATACCTAGTTACCTGTCCCCCATTACTCAGAGCACATGCTGCATCCCCAGCATCATGCCTCCCCACTACCCAGAGCACAAGTCCCTTAACTGGCATCCTGGCTCCCCAGCACACAGAGCACATGTCCCATACATGGTATCCTGGGCCCCCACCATCCAGAAAACAAGGAATATACCTGGAATATTGCCCCCCACTACCCAGTGCACAAGCCCCATTCTTAGTAAACTACCTCCCCACTACCCAGAACACAAGCCACATACCTGGCACTCTGCACCCCCACCCTCCACCACCCAGTTCTCCAGCACCAGACCATGCATTCTGCCTCCACTACCCAGAACACAAGCCCCATACCTGGCATCCTTTCTCCCCACTACCCACAGCGCAAGTCCCATACTTGACATCTTGCCCCCCCACCACCAGGAGAACAACCCCGAAACCTACCATCCTACTACCCCGCCCCCAAGATTGACAACATCCAGAGCACAAACCCATTACATGCCATCGTGCCCCCACCACCCGGAGCACAAGCGCTATACCTGGCATCCTGAACCCTACCACCAAGACTGCAAGCCCCAAATCGGGCACCATTCATCCCGAAAGCCAGAGCAGGAGCCCCATACCTGTTGGTCCTAAGCCATCAGCCCAGAATAGCATTCCTCTTCTGCTGTATGCTGGCTTTCTCTGTAAAGAGGTAGCAAGAACAGCAACCCGTGGCCACACCTGCCTCCCGGGTAGGGGGAGCACTTTGGCGGGGGGACCCCGCACCAGAGATTCTACTTCTCACCCGGGCCAATGCAACAACAATTTTAGACCGCTGTCTAGAGGGTCACCAATAGAGAGGAATTAGGAAGTGACAACTTGACCAAAAACTCAACCTGGCTAAATTAATTGAGAGAGGGAACACACATTGTCTTTACCTGAGGCAGCATACATTCCTGCATTCCCCCGACCTCACAATCTGCCCCTTTATCGTTCCCTCCACTGCTCTCTCTATGTTTGCTCTTCCCACCTCTCTCGATGCTTCTAGCAAATCACTTTATTAGGTTTCTCTTCTCTCCTACCCCAAACAATTGTCCATTCTTTGCCTCGTCCCCTCTTTGCAACTGTCTCGCGTTTCCTTTCTTAGACTTACAAAGCGCCAGGGAGGTGTTCCCGCACGAAGCCATCATTCACAGTGGTTGGGCAAAAGAAGACACAGTGCTTGTCATGAACACATTAACCATCGTGGCAGGTACTAAGCCTCAGACATTGGACGTGATAGCGCCGAACATAAATTCCAATTTAAATGGAAAACTCTGATTTGCATAAAGGCTACCCCGGGCACTTTCAACAGAATTTGTAACATAAATACAATAAAAGACACCCAGAAAGTGCTTGTCATGCCACAGGGATAATTGTTGGACTGGAAATATGTTCGATAATGTTTGCTGTGCCACATGGCTGCTGTTTTAATTTCCAATTTGAATTAACTTCTGCCATATCAGTACTGATTCAGCAGCATTCCGGTCAACGAGCGCCCTGCTCGTGTCTTTTTTTCCTCAAAATGAGGCCAAGAGAGGACAACATTACAGAGAGCGAGAGCGAGAGCTAGAGAGAGAGAGAGAGAAAGAGAGCTGGAGAGAGAGAGAGAGCGAGAGTTAGAGAGAGCGAGCGAGAGTTAGAGCAAGAGAGAGCGAGAGTGAGAGAGAGTGAGAGCTAGAGAGAGAGAGAGGGAGAGGGAGAGAGCGAGTTATTGTAAATGTTTCTGTAAGGCAGGTAAATGCAGACAAGGATTCCACTTTAGTCGCACAAAAAGGCGGCTTTTTTTTCTTCTCCAGGCCCCGGTATGCGGCTCTGACGCAAGACAAAGCTCCATTTAGTAACAAGACAGGTCTATTCAGCCGTTACCACGCGTTCCCTCAAATGCACTCCCTTCGCTGTCGCAGAGGATCCATCTATTTTTATTTTACAAAGGTGTTTTGTAAAAGTAGTAGTAAACTACTACCACTGTCAGTCACACCAAGCACTGTTTCAGCTGCTCTCAGAAACCCGAAGTATTTCTTATACCACGTGAATTGCCAGGTCCAACGACACGGAGCCAGGCGGAATGGAGGAGGCACCCCCGATAACCCGGGCGGCGTCCTTCTCGGTTTCCAGCCCCCTCTCTCCCTTGTAAGGGGGAGGGGGGTCGCTGGGTCAGGGCGGCAAAGTGGAAAGCCCGCGAAAGGTAACGCGCGGCAAAATCAGGAGTTGCCCGCGAAAGGGAAGCGCGGCAAAAAGCAAGGAAAGCCAGCGAAGGGCAACAAAGGAAGGGGGCGGGGTTCCCCCTTCATAAGGAGCGGAGCGCCCAACAGTGGCACACCAACAACTGCAGCCGAGGGACACCCGTGCTCTGTGCACAGGACTGCAGGGGAAGGTTTTCGTTTTGAGCTGATAGCCGCGTTGCCTCCCACTCGGACGGGAGAAGGAAGGCGGGACTGAAGCTCGGCTTCGGAGAGCGGAGCAGCAAGAGGAAGCAGCCGAGAGCAGCCGATAGCCGCGTCGTCGCATACACGGACCGAAGGAGGAAGGCGTGGCTGGAGCTCGGGTCCATGGAGCACAGGGAGGCGGTGCGCGGCCCTGGTTCGGAGAGCACAGTGGAGCAGCGGGAGGAAACAGCCGAGAGCATCCGATAGCCGTGTCGCCGTCTACACGGACCAAAGGAGGAAGGCGGGGCTGGAGCTCGGGTCCGTGGAGCTCAGGGGAGCGGTGCGCAAGACCCAGCCGAGGAGCAATTGAGAGCCGTGTCTCCGTCTACACGGTCTGTAGAAACAGACTCTGGGTGGAGCCCAGGTCCGGGGTGCGATACACGGAAGAGAGCTTGGCCGGCGGTGAACGACGCGACAGCGTGGACGGTGCAGGCAAACGCTAACAGGGATCGGACTCAGTTTGAAAGCGTTCGCCGACTACACAAACAGCGGGGAGCATGGACATGGAGGCTTTCATAGCTATGGCCAAAATGGTCACGGCTAAACATGGCACCAACTGGATGGAGGCGCTGACCAGTCAAGCAGGAGGAAGCCACGCGGGTGCTGGGGAGGGAGTTGATTCCCCTCTTATGTTTCAAGAGGACGAGGAGAACCTCTGGGAAGAACAGGAGGAGATATTGGTGGAGGAAGAGGAACCTACAAGGAAAAGGAAAAGAGTGATGACAGAGAAGGCCAAAGCTAGCAGAGATCAGGCCACGAGTGGCAAGAAAGGGAAAGCAGGCAACAACCAGGGTAAAAGACGTGCACAACAGGTTGAGGCCGTACCGGCACCTGCACCTACCCCTGTGCCCAGGAACCAAGTGGCAGCCAACACGCTTGAAGCCAGACCGGCGGCCGTGAAGGAGATGGGATTACCTTCCATGGAGGTGGTGAGAGGTATAGTGTTGCAATGCATGCAAGCCTTGGGGAATGGGGGTAATGGGCCACTCTTGAGTGGAAATGTGAATGCTTTTAATCAGTTGGGGCACGGGGCTAATGTAGTTCAGAGGGAAATATCGCCGAGTCCATCGGGTGGAGCCATGGGTCAATCAAGTGGAGGCTCTTTGTTGGTCGGGGGATCTAGCACAGTGGTGCAATGGCCAAGTGGATGGGTCAACGCGCCGGCAGGGAGCGGGGGGCCAGCCGGTAGTATGCCAAGGGGCTGTCGGGGCTAATTACAGCAACGACGCAGGGAACCCTTCTGCTTTACGGGTCTCCTTATGTCAGCAGGCTGCGGCAGGGGACTCTGGAAGCCCGGTAGGGGGGCCGGGTCTAATAGGAGGTGGTCCATTGGGTGATGCATCAACTTGGATGGCTAGTATGGGGATACCTCAGGTCACCGGCAATGGACAAGGAGGAATAGGGGGTAGTATGACTGCATATGGTAGGACCATGCCTGGTTTCGCTCCGGCAAGGGTGTCAGTGAATTCGTTGTCCTGGCACATACCCGCCTCAGTGAAAGAAAGGGTGTGGAAAAAGGAATTTGTGGAGATTTTTGAATTCATAGATATGGAGCCAATGGGGAACGGTTTAAAAGAGTTATCAGGAAAGGAGAAGGAGAAGAAAGAGAAGGAGACCCCTAAAACTGAGGCGACCATACACAATTGGATTAAAGCCTTTCTAATTTATACCTCTGTAATGATTGAGAAACACCCAGAGGATGCCTCTGCAATGTTAGCGTACTGCCACTACATTCAGGATATTTATTTGAAAAGGGGGGGTGAAGGCTGGCTTAAATATGACAGGGCATTTCGTTTAAAGATGCAAGTATGGCCAGCACTAGCCTGGGATGAGATGGATGTAGGGGGAGTGGTGGATAAGCTGGTACTGACAAAGGAGGCGGGCGAACAGCCCACTGGGGAAAAGACCCCAGTTCTATGGAGGGGCAGAGGTGGTTTCACGCGGAGGGGAAGGGCGTCCTTTCGCGGGCACTCCTCCTGGTATAACAGAACCAGCTACCAAGGGGAGCAGGCAGAATGCTGGAGGGTCAACTCTGAAGAAGGTTGCCCGTTTGGCAAATCATGCAGATTCAAACACCCAAGGGGAGGGAACTATAGGGAACACAACTCCTCTGTCAGCGAAAGCAAGCACAGGCCCAGTCCTAAAGAAAAGAATAAGGGCAAAAAAGAATGAAGTACATGTCTTGTTGCCAAAATTTGCGCCACTACAAATTTGTAAGGCATCTATTAAAAGTGGGCTGCCAACCCCAGTTAACATCCAGGCTATGACTCCATGGTTAAATGTGTATTACAACTTTGAGCATGCTAAACTGCTGTGGGAGGGGTTTAGGTGGGGTTTTAAGATCCCATGTGCGGAGAGGAAAAAGGGCGCAGAGGTGCGCAATTTGCGGTCGGCTTTACAAATGCCGGGAGTAGTGAGCCAGAAGGTAGCTAAAGAGGTGTACCTGGGCAGGGTAGCTGGTCCTTTCGCACAACCCCCATTTCCGAATTTAGTCATATGTCCGCTGGGGCTGGTTCCCAAAAAAGAGCTGGGCCAATACTGCTTCATTCATCATCTATCCTTTCCTGAGGGGGAGTCAGTGAATGATGGGATCAAAGAGGACGAATGCAGGGTTCAGTATGCCTCCTTTGATGATGCGGTTGACATGGTAAGGGCGGCAGGTAAAAGCGCCCTCTTGGGGAAAGCGGACATTGAGTCAGCGTTCAGGCTGCTGCCCATTCATCAAGAAAGTCAGCACCTGTTGGGTTTCAAGGTCCAAGGAAAATATTATTTTGACAAATGCTTACCGATGGGGTGTGCCATTTCCTGTTCTTATTTTGAAGCCTTTAGCTCGTTTTTGGAATTTGTGGTCAGAGAAGAATGTCACAAGGGGGCACTGTTACATTATTTGGATGATTTTTTATTCATTGGGAGAGATGGAACAGATGAATGTCATGAAATCATGCGGGTCTTTCAGGATCTGATGGGGATGATGGGGGTACCATTGGCCAAAGACAAGACAGTGGGCCCCGTGACATGCTTAACCTTCCTGGGGATTGAGATTGATTCAGTGCAAGGGCTTTGCAGGCTTCCACAGGACAAGGTAAACAAGATGAGGACAGCTATCACAAGTTTGAGGTCCAAGAAGAAGGCAACCTTGAGGGAACTCCAGGTCATGGCAGGCAATCTGAATTTTGCAGGCAAGGTCATCCCAGTGGGGAAGACTTTTGCCAGGGGCATTGAGTTGAAAATGATTGGATTGAAACATGCTGGTCAACATGTCAGGTTGGGGTCAGATATTCAGGAGGACTTGGCCATGTGGGATGAGTTCTTAGATAACTTTAACGGGGTCTGCTTGTGGAGATCTGCCTACAACAGCGAAGAGAAGCGTAAATTGTTCACAGATGCAGCAGGGGGTCTGGGGTTTGGTGCAATTCTTGGTACACAATGGTGCGGGGCGGCATGGCCGGCCGAATGGCATGACCTAGGGGTCACCAAAGACATCACCCTGTTGGAGCTCTTCCCGATTGCGGTAGCATTCAAATTATGGGGTGAGCAGCTGGGAAACAGCAAAGTCATATTGTGGTCAGATAACCTAGCGGTGGTTCAGATAATTAATCACGGTTCAGCTAGGGGCCCCAGGGTGTTACGACTACTGAGAGAGCTCAACAGGTGCATGCTAAAGTGGAATATTGAGGTGCGCGCTAGACACATTCCAGGGGAACGTAACACAGCTGCTGATGCTCTCTCTCGTTTACAGTGGGGAAAATTTCGAGAGTGTTGCCCGGGAGCAGAGAGAGGGATGACGCCATTCGATGCAAAGTGGTGGGACATGATTTGGGGGATCTAAGTGCCCTGATTCAGATGGCGCTAGCTCCAGGCACGAACACAAAGTATCAAGCATGCTGGAAACGGTATCTAAGCTTCAAACAGGAGGGGCTGGGAAATACCATGTTGGAAACGCCTGTAAGGGCATTTGTGGGTTGGGGATGGCAAGCAGGCAAGTCCAGGTCATGGATGTCTCATCACCTGGCGGCCATCGCCCATTTTTCCAAATTACAAGGGGAGCCCGATACCACTAAAGAGCATTATATTTCCATGGCCATGAAAGGATGGGCCAGGCAAGTAATACCAAAAGGAGACGAGAGGCGCCCCATTGATTACGTCAAACTGCAGAGGGTGGTGGCCATCCTAAGGTTCATCTGTCACGGGGATTTCGAAGTAACATTGTTCAAAGCTGCCTTCTCGCTAGCCTTCTTTGGGGCCTTTAGGGTAAGCGAATTGATCCCAGAGAACAAGGGCGCAAAGGGTTCAGGATATTTGCAGATGCAGGATGTACAGGTCTCGGAGGGCGGACTATCCTTATGGCTGAAAAAATCGAAAACAGATCAGATGGGTAAGGGGTGTACGGTATCACTACAATCCATTACAGGGAGCACGGTGTGCCCAGTCGGGGCCGTGGTGGCATTTCTCGCTGTGAGGCCTCCTTCCGAGAAAGGAGCACCGTTTCTGATACACGAGGATGGCTCGGCTCTAAGTCGTTTTCAGTTTAAGAGGGTAATGGAGATCGCATTGGCTAAAATGGAAGAGAAAGAGGGAGTGTTTGGAACGCATTCATTCAGGATAGGGGCCGCAACATCAGCGGAGGCAATGGGGATGAGTGAGGCTACAATCAAACAGATAGGCCGATGGAAGTCAGGGTGCTTTAAGAGGTACATCAGGCCGGAAAACATGTAAAGGTGACATGCCTTCTTCTTTCTCCCCATTTGTGTAGCACCCGCCCGGAAAAAGAAGATATCCGTTTAGGTAGTAGGACACTCTTTTGTGTCCAGGGCGGGGTCCAGCTGGTCAGAGGAGCAGGAAGCACTGACAGCAGGGGAATTCGGGATTGGGTGGCACGGGGTGCCGGGCATGAAGTGGGCACAACTTCAGGGCTATCTGGGCAAGCTCTTAACCAGCAGAAGAAAACCGGACATCTTGATCGTTCACTTGGGGGGGAACGATTTAACAAGTCTAGGGAGAGGGGCTCTCATGAGGGAGATGATGTACTCACTGCAAGAAATTGCAGGACAGCTAGGGGAAACAGAAATTTTATGGTCGGAAATCATCTCAAGAAAGGAATGGAGGGGTGCTGATAACCACGCCGCAGTGGAAAAATCCAGGCGGAAGCTGAATTGTGCAATGGCTAAATTTTGCAAGGGCAGGGGTTTTGGCCAGATTAGGCACGGTCTCATTAACCTAAAATCTCCAGAGTATTTTTCAAATGACGGGGTGCATCTATCGGCATTGGGGATGGAATTATTCTTCTGGAACATATGCACAAAGGTCTTAGAAATGTAAAGGAGGAGCAAAAGGGGGGAGCCACGTGGGGCGGAAACCCACACGTGGCGTGGCGGTGTTTGGACAGACAAACATAGGAGACAGACTCCGGAAGAGCCAGGAGAATGCGGGAAGGGTCTTCGCTCTTCTCAGACCCAACGCTCCTTGGGAGCCTAAGCGGCAGGGGCGGCGGGGAAGGACAATTACGGCTCAGCTTCCCCCAAGGAAACGGCACTCTCCCCGCTCAGGAGCACCTGCAGGGGCAGGACAGGCTCGGATACTACCAAAGCAGGGAGAGTTGGGCCTACTGATGGACTCTTGGGAAAGGAAAGGGGGAAGCAGGTTCTTGGGACACGGAGGAGTCGCCGCACCTGGCAGACAAAGTTTTTCCACAGTTATGTACAGTTTGGGTTTTGTATTGTGGAATAAATTCTGCGGCCTTCTTATGCCAACAAACAAACAAGTCTCGCTCTGCACTTTCTGGGGGGGGAAAGGGCAAAGAGTTATGGTTATATGTTGTATGTTGGTCATAGGTGTACGGATGCCGGAGTTATGCCAGGTCCAACGACACGGAGCCAGGCGGAATGGAGGAGGCACCCCCGATAACCCAGGCGGCGTCCTTCTCGGTTTCCAGCCCCCTCTCTCCCTTGTAAGGGGGAGGGGGGTCGCTGGGTCAGGGCGGCAAAGTGGAAAGCCCGCGAAAGGTAACGCGCGGCAAAATCAGGAGTTGCCCGCGAAAGGGAAGCGCGGCAAAAAGCAAGGAAAGCCAGCGAAGGGCAACAAAGGAAGGGGGCGGGGTTCCCCCTTCATAAGGAGCGGAGCGCCCAACAGTGGCACACCAACAACTGCAGCCGAGGGACACCCGTGCTCTGTGCACAGGACTGCAGGGGAAGGTTTTCGTTTTCCCACCCACCAACCCTATGAACAGAACACTCAGAAAACGCCTGGTCGTCATCGTCGCAGGTCGACTAGGCGGTGTGGCGGTGTTTGGACAGACAAACACAGGAGACAGACTCCGGAAGAGCCAGGAGAATGCGGGAAGGGTCTTCGCTCTTCTCAGACCCAACGCCCCTTGGGAGCCTAAGCGGCAGGGGCGGCAGGGAAGGACAATTACGGCTCAGCTTCCCCCAAGGAAACGGCACTCTCCCCGCTCAGGAGCACCTGCAGGGGCAGGACAGGCTCGGATACTACCAAAGCAGGGAGAGTTGGGCCTACTGATGGACTCTTGGGAAAGGAAAGGGGGAAGCAGGTTCTTGGGACACGGAGGAGTCGCCGCACCTGGCAGACAAAGTTTTTTCCACAGTTATGTACAGTTTGGGTTTTGTATTGTGGAATAAATTCTGCGGCCTTCTTATGCCAACAAACAAACAAGTCTCGCTCTGCACTTTCTGGGGGGGGGGGATGGCAAAGAGTTATGGTTATATGTTGTATGTTGGTCATAGGTGGACGGATGCCGGAGTTATAGGACGGGCTTTCCTTGAGTGAACATAAACTTAAAGGGTCTTACGTTTTATTTTGAGCGAAGCATAGACTTCGAAAATAAGCACAAAACGAGATTGAATGTTGTGTCTCTCGCATGTGCACATGTCAACGCTTGATGCATGCCGGGAGTGTCCATGCACGGACGTGGAAACCCACCAGTAGCCAGGTGCGGTGTTCCCCCACTCCTGCAAACATTTTCCATGTCGCCAATCGTGATTGGATTCTCGCAGAAATGGAACAGCCCTACAGATTGTGCCTGCGCCTTCAATAAACAAGCTTTGGCGGGAGTGGCGGACGACTGAATACAAGTGTGAGGATGGATGAATGAATGAATGAGATGGAGTGACGATGTGTGAATAAGTCATTAGGAGGATGGATACATGTTGTATGGTTATGGCCCTTGAGGGATGAATGAAAGGTTAAGGGAGCGTTTTCTCCACACTTCTTTGTTCTTCCCCATTCAGTGGAACTATGTTTACTCCTCCACTAAATTGATAAATCACTGCAACTGACCTTGAGTCATTTAGAAGGATATTGCCACTTCAGCATCCTCTGGCACGCCTCGAACCAAAAGCTACCTCTGCAACTGTGCGGGCTTTTGTGCAGGCATAGGAAAGGCACTTGCCAGGCACAGCTGTAGTGTTATTAACTGGCTATGGACAGTAGCAGCTGCGAAATGGTGCAAGTACCTGGGCCCCTAATAGCAGTGCCTGCAAATGCAGAAGACACACAAGCCAAAACTGTTGGCTTTGCTAATGCTTGTTTTTAACAGGACTTCCCTGAGGGACATGCAGAGTGCTTACAAATTGAGTGGCTGAAGGCAGACCTGGTCATTACACCAGTAGACCCTCTACATCTCCAATTAAACCATTAACTCTCAGAAGACGGCTGTGAAAAAACTCTGGCAGGTACTTTGAGCACACATTTTGATTGTAAGGCTTAACTAAATCCAGCTCAAAGAGTTCCCATGAGGATGTTTTTTGGGTGGGGAGGGTCAGGAATGGGTGGGAATGGCCATAGGGATTGGCATGGCCATGGGCAGTTAATGGGTGGGCAAATACAAACAGCACCTACAAGCTGTGTGTCCCTCCTCATATGCCATTTCTCCCTACTAATGCTACTACCTGTACTCGAATGCAATAGTTATGGTTTAAAGCAACACCTAATAGCCCAAACTAGGCAGTGCATATTTCTACCAACTAATTTAAGAATAACATAATGGACTTTTTTACATACACATGGGCTACAATCGGTATGACGTCCTTTCATCAAGGGATGTTTTTTCGCAGGGTTTTTTACAGCGATTTTTTTTGCCGGAAAAACTCATCGAATTTTTTTGGGGGGGGGAGTTTGAAAATATATATATATTGGGTGTGGTTGTTCGGGGATATATAAAAAATTAAAGAGGATGAGGGTTGCAGTGGAACCACCCCAAAAATAAAAAAATTGCTGAGTTTTTTGTAAACAAATCCGTGGTAAAAAAATCCCACAAAAAAAATCCTGCAATGAAATGACATAGAACCCTACAATCAGCCTCCTTTCTGGCTACTTGTAGGATAATTTCACCTCCGCAAAGATATCAGTAATTACTCTTGCATGGAAGTAGGGGAAAAGGGTTCAGTCATGCAGTAGGCTTGTAGGCTTGAGGAAGTTAGGCGGAAAGTGCTACGCATGGCTACTAAACAGAGCTGAATATCGCGCAACATCAGATCTTGCGTAGCGTAGTCCTGCTTCTTTTGGTCTTACTTCCTGCCCTTGATCATTAATATCCATTAACTTTTGAAAGAACCGTTTCTGGAATGGAATTGGAAGCTTTCTTTTTCTGAGACAGTTTATCACAGTTGCGCGTGTGTGTGCTTTTGTGTGCGTGTGCGCGTGTGCGCAGAATTCATTCCTTTATACATAATGCATACATAAATTGATGGAACACTGGATTCATAAAATGGGCATAGGGTGTTGCAAACATGCAAACACATCTAGACTCAAATGATTGCCCAGAGGTCTCAAATTGTTTCATGTCAGATAAAATGGCTCTTTCAATTCCTGGTTTTGCCTTGTATTCTGGGACCTTTAGTGCTTTATTTATTAGTGCCCCATGTTGCAAACAGAGAAGCAGGAATGGATGGTCTACCCACACCTGAAGTGGGACATATCATTCTTGAATGATTGTTTAAAGAATAAAATGGAACATTTATAAAATAAATATGCTGCCGTCATGCACACATTCATTTCTTCATGTTTAGGACCTGTGTCCTATGCAGGGAAAACATGGCATAACCATAAAAACTGGTTGTTTGGTTTTCGGTCCACTTGCGTTATAAACGAGTTTACATTTCTGGCAAATCCGTAAGCATATGTGCTACATAGTTAAGGAAGAAAACACGACAGGAAAAAAATAAATGTTAAATTGAAGATCTGTTTTATGTCAGCCCTCAATAATTAGAAAGACACAGAAGTGTTGTGCAGCAATCCTTCTTTTTATGTGTTTGTGTGTGCAATCTACTGTGCAATCTACTGTGCCCAATGGTTTCGTGCCCCTCTCCCACAGTTCTTGTTTTCCCCTGTCATCTACTCTAAAGCTGTGCATGGTTCCGAGCATAGATATGAAAATCTTCATCCAAAATTAAATTGTTCTTGGAGTCGCGTCCATGAGTTGAGTAGAACTATGGGGGTTCTGCTCCCTGCAGCTCACTGGTTGCGGGGCATTGCTTCAGATCACAGTTAGGCTCACATGTGTGCTATTGCTACTGCCACCAGGTGGCCTGTTCTGCGCTTCCTGAATCCTGCTGGAGAGAATACTAATCACCACATGGAAGGTCCTTTTTTGTAACAAAAAGTGTTTCTAAGATTATGCAATGTTTAATTCTGCAAAAGTTGAATGAGTGTGCATGCGTGTGTTGGACTGATTGAGTAAATGTGTGGGTTTTACAGTGGAAATACCGGCATATATTGTGAGCAAAGGCATCATGAACATGTTGTAAAATGCTCATGTGTGCTGTAGGTGACCTGACAGCTATTGTATTTATTCCATGTGGTAGCCAACTGAACCGATTATTTATTTATTTATTATTTATATACAGGAGGAACAATGCTCTTTTTTTACTTAATTTTATTATCATTTTGTTATAAAATCCAGCAATGCAATCAACCCCCCTGACGCCAATCATAGTCATAGCAACATCATAAATGCCACTTCCCACCCAAGACCCCCATTTTCGAAATTAAACACGCAGCAGTTGGAAGCATAGTAAGCTTTTTGAGTACGCATGGCCATTAATCGCCGAAAACCGTCTATTCATTCTTCATTTGTAGGCTTCATTGAAGGGGGCCCATTCAACCTCTCTGCTTGATTCCCCATCATGCCATCATGCAGTTGTGCTGTTAAATTTTCCATTTTGTAAAGTTTTTTGGCCTTCTGGACCCGTATTTGGTCAATCGGGAGTGTTTCAGATTTCGACCTTATCGCTATGCAGGCTCTTGATGCCAAGAGCAAAAAGTGGGTCATGCGTGGTACCCTTTTCCATTCATCGTCCTGAATTTCGAGGCCAAAGAGAACCAATCTGGGATCATTGTTCGTTGAAACCCCTTCAACCCTTTTTAATCCAGCCCAGGACCTCCCTCCAGAAGTCTTGCGCCTTGGGGCACGACCACCGCATGTGCTAATAGTCTGCTTCCATGTTACATCCTCTCCAGCACTTTGGGCTTGTGTGGGGAAACATCTTCGAAAGTCTCTTGGGGTACCATTGCCACCTGTGCAGCAACTTCCGTCCATGCAGCTTATATTGCACTGAGGTAGCTTTCTTATTACCTCCCTCACAAATTCGGGACCACAGTGCGTCCGACATCAGTGAGCCCAAGTCGTTATCCCACCTCTTTCTAGGGCCCTCTACTTTGGTACCCTTAGCTTCAACCAGGGCTATATATAACTTGGAAATGAGCCCCTTTGTGCTATTCGACTTACTCAGAATGTGTTCCAGGGGGGTAAGGTCCCTTTGCAGTTGTTTCTTCCATTTCCCTGCCATCAAGATCCCTTTCAGCTGTAGGAATTTAAATACCTCCAGAGGGCCTATTTGTAGGCCGGATTCCAGAGGCGTTGCTAGGGGGGGCTGAGGGGGCTATAGCCCCGAGTATTTTGGCTGTAGCCCCGGATAGAAGCTCAGGTTCTACAACCAAAAGGCTATAGCTAGCCCCGAGTCCCGACAGTCCCAACATTAGCGTAGCCCTGCATCTTTTCCAGACCTAGCAACACCCCTGCCGGATTCCATGTCTTATATGGTCATGCACCCAGCTGGCTTTACCATTTGACCTACTTTTGTGAGTCCCACCTCATACCAATTCTGGAACCTTATTGGGTCTCCCATGTCATCACGAATTGGGGCGCCCATATACAGCTCATTGGCGACAGCCAAGTCGTGAGTTGTTTCATTTCCCCCTTATTCCGCCATAGCCGAAGGAGGGTGCCCATAGCAGAATGATTAATGACGCTATTATGGAAAGATATTTTGGGCACCCACAACCATTCCCCCACCGTGAGTGGTCTCATTCGGTAATTCTCAATCCCCACCCATTGTTTTTGTGCATCTTCTCTCTCAAATGTGGCATTAGTACTCTGAACTGTGAGGCTCGATAATACTCATACATGTCTGGCATCCTCCTTTTTCTTTCGGTATGGTCATTATTCCGTGTGCTATTGTTTGTTTTTTACCCTGCCATATGAACCTACTGATCATCCCCTTTATGTCCACAAAATTACTTTTTTGAATGGTGACTGGGAGCCTTTGATAGAGATACAATAGTTTTGGGAGTACCACCATCTTTAAGGCGTTCACTTGACCCAGCCATGACATAGTTAATTGTGCCCATTTCTCTGTGTCTTTCTTTATTTCCTTTCTGAGTGGGGGAAAGTTGGCCTAGTAGAGTCCCTCTGTGGCTCTCGTGATATTGATTCCCAGATATCGGAGCCCCCGGTGGTTTGTTGGGATTCCCTCTATTGTGGCCTCATTGTGGTCGTCACTGCCCGTGCAGTTGTATAAAAAGTGAGTGGATTTGTCAGCCTGTACTTTGAGATGCGCCCATTTCCCCAATTCTCAGATTACTTGGAGGATCCTCGTGATATCTTCTTTTGGATTTGCTAAATACAATAAGATGTCATCCGCAAACATTGCTAATTTGTATTCCTCTGTTCCCACTCGTATCCCTCTGATCCCCTGGTTTTTCCCAATGTTTTTCCCTAAAACCTGCATGGAGAGAGCGTATAACAGTGGGGACAAGGGCATCCCTGCCTTGTACCTCTGGTCATGGCTATCTCTTTAGACATATTGTTATTTACCACTACCCTCCCCCTCGGGGATCTGTACAGTGCCTGAACCCCTCTTATGAATATGTCGCCAAATCCGATGCCCTTCAATACAGACCACAAAAAGACCCATTGCACCCTATCAAATGCCTTTTCTGAGACCATGGTAAGGAAGGCATGGTCTCCTTCACTTCCCATTGTATACTCCATTATGTCCAGAGTTTTTCGCATTGTGTCTGCCCCTTGTCTATCCTTTATGAAGTCCATGATGGCATAATGTTTTCCAGGCAAGATGCTAAGACTCTTGTATATATTTTGGCATCCATATTTAAAAGGGATATGGGCCTATATGACTTACATGATGTGGTACCCCTCCCCCTTGGGAATAACCGCTATGCGAGCTTTGGAGAAAGATTGCGGTGCAATTCCCTTTTCCCTTATATTGTTAAGAAGATTCGCCAAGTGTGGCGATAAGATGTTTGCAAATCTTTATAAAATCTCATGCTAAATCCGTCTTCTCCTGGCACCCCCCCGGCGAAAGTCTCTTTATAGCCGCTGATACTTCCTCTGGGTCTATATCTGATTCCAAGCTAGCTTGTTCCACTTCTGTTATTCGGGTCAGACCTGCCTCTGTTATATATTCTTCCATTCCCCTGTCCCTCTGTATCCCCTCCACCATATAGAGAGCTTCGTAGCAACTGGCAAATTGGTTTGCAATTTCCTTTGATTCCCTAATTATCTCTCCCCCTTCCGCTTGAAGGCCTTCCACCCATCTCTCTGCCCTCTGCGTTCTGAGTCTAGTTGCAAGCATCCTATCTGCTTTATCCACTTTTTCATAAAATGTTTGTTTTAGGAATTTGAGCTTTCTGATTGCATCCCCATTCCCAAGTTTCTTCAATTCATCCCTTTTCTCTTTGAGCGTTGCTAGGTGTTCTACCCGATATGAACCCTGTGTGTGGATCTTCCTCTCCAGGTCCATAATTTCCCTTCTCAATTTATCTTCAATTAATGTACGTTCTCTCTTCTGTTTCGCTCCTTCCCTTATGAGGTGCCCTCTCCACACTGTTTTGCCCACTTCCCACACCGTGATCATGTCTACTTCTACATTGTTATTGAATTGGAAGAATTCCTCTATAGCTTCCCTCAACTCCTGAGCATAAAGCTTGTCAAGCCATAGGGAGTCATTAGACTTCCATGTGATGTTCTTACGACTGATCCCGCCAATCTTTATGCTTGCTGTGACCATTTCGTGGACTGTCCACCCCACTGGGCGAATCCCTGTGTCCAGAACCCAGGTTCTATGCTCTTTGTTGGTCAGCAGATAATCAATATCGTGAAGGTTTCGTGAACCTCTGATTTAAATGTGTATCCTTTCACCCCCGGATTATTTGCTCTCCAAACATCTACCAAGTCCTCCTCATACAATGTTGTTGCAAACCTACTTGTCTCTTCCTGCTGACTTTCTTTGATTCAGGTCTTCGTCTGCTGCCTGTCCATGTGCTGGTCTGCCCAGATATTAAAGTCCCCTGCTACCACCACCAGATTTTCCTCAATCCCTTCCAGCGAGGCCTCTTGTTGAAGGGGCCCTGTCCCTGGTTGGGTGCACATACCCCCACCAGTGTGATTTGGGTTGTGTCCCAGGTACCCTGGAGTACTATCCTTCTCCCCTCCGCTGATCGTTCCACCGTGGTGTTTTCCAGCCTGAGTCTTTTACTAATGAGTATTCCTTCTCCCCTCTTTTTTTGAATCCCTGATGCCCAAAATACTCTGACCCTCATCGGTCTCTCTTCCCCAACTTTCAACCTGGTCTCCTGGATAAAGAGGACATCCAATTCTGCCCTAATAAATTCCCTGATCAGTAAAGTCCTTTTGGTTGGGGAATTCAAACCCTTGACATTCAGGGTGCCAACTCTTAACGCCTGCCCCCCCCTCTTTGATCTGCCTTATTTGACACGTTGGTCCCCATAGGCTCCTGTTACTTTCCACATGCCATACCCAGTGTTTCAATAACCTCCTCAGTACATGAGCTGTTCCAACTGCTTCTCCCTCCCTACCCCTTCCCCCCTCAATCCCAACAACTGTAAACTGAGTTAACCATAACAATAGAACCACAGCCATAAGTGACTGCCTTAGGCCCCTGATTGGAGACGCCGTCTCTGATTTGAGGGCCACCAGGGATTATTTGCCGCCTTCCTATGGGGTGGCTCTAATTTACTTTTCCATTCCTTCTTCAAGTATCCTCCCAAATTTCTTTCTGTATTTGCGTGTATTCCTGTTTGTGTTTTAGGGCCCTGTTGCCTGAGTTGCCTCTATTCGTAGCCTTCTCTTGGTGGTTTTGCCGGTGACACTGGGTTCGGTTTAAAATATTTCCTTCCCACTTTTGCTCTTGGTTGTCTTGAGGCTTTCCTTTGCTCGTCCACTAGTGAGTTTGCCTCCTCTTGTGGTCCTGTGGGACCTCATGTGTCTTTTGAACTCTCAACCCTCTGAAGACCTGATTGGCTTCCTCTGGTATTGTGATCCTGTAGTCCTCTCCACGATACTCAAAAGTGAGGTCAAATGGATACCCCCACCTATATCTAACTTTCTGTTCCATGGGCCACAAGGTGAGCGGTCTGCATGCCCTCCTCCTGGCCAGGGTCAAGCTCGAAAGGTCCTGAAATATTTTGATTTTAGAGCCTTGGTAGTCCAGGTCCTGTTTCTGTTTGGCTCTCAGCAGAAATTCTGTCTTTTCCTTGTAGCTAGGAATTTGACTATGATGGACGCGGGCCTCCTCTGAATGCCCAGCTTCCCCTGTGGGCTCTCTCATTCGTTACTGTCTTTCCTCCTTCATCTTCATACAAGAGATTAACAATGTCCTGAAGCTTTCGCTCCACCTGTTGTGGCGTTTCCCCATCCTTTTCCACCAGCCCTAAAATCCGTAGGTTTGATCTCTGTTCCCTATTCTCCATGTAGTCCATTTTCAGCGTGATTTCTTCCTCTCGCAGCTTAATGTCCGTCATTCTTGCGTTGAGTTTCATTTTTATTAGGTCAATATTGGCCTGATTGTTCTCGAGATTTTCAACCTTGCCTTCAATGCGGTCAACTTTCCCCCTTATTTCGGATATGGATGTCTGTATGTCCGACTGCAGAGTTTTGATCTCTGCTAGAATTTCAGCTATATCTTCATTTGTGACCGCCATGCTTCCCCCTTCCCTTTCAACTCGACTTGTTTCAGGTTTCAGCAGGTGGCCTCTTCTGTATTGCTGCAGCTTATTTAGGACTCCCTTCAAACATGGACTTGACATATATTTGTTTCTTCTTTGCTGTCCTGGTCCACTATTGTGCTGGGGACCCCTTATCGGCTGTCCCACCTGGGCCCCATTTGCTGTTCTCACCTGCTAGGGGTCTTTCCAGTGCCATCAAGCTTAGTTTGATTCACCTCAGCAGACCTGCTTTCAGCCTTCCCAGGATACCGGTACTTCTCCCCTTCCAGCTATACACCTGCCTTATGTCAGCCCCCTCACTTCTCTTTTTCCCTTAATTCTTCTCGGGGTCCCCTCCCGCTTCTTTGGCACTGCGTCTGTTAGGGCCCTTCAGCACTTTGCTTATGGCCCTTCTCCTCTCATGACCTTGCACGGTTCCTTTCTATCCTATGTTTGCTATCCCTCCTCTGTGTTGGGGTGATTGTTGCACTTCCTCAGCTTCCACCGCTTCCTTTTAGCCTGGTGAGTGGCCCGGGGTGTCCCTATTCCTTGAGTCTGTAACCTGCAATTAAAGTGCCCTCTCCACTCTGTTCTGTGCTTCTCTTTCCTTTTCAGGCCAAGTCTAACCCAGCCCTGAGGTCCTTCATGCTTTTTCCCCCGTTGCCCCCTCAGGTCAGGCCCTCCCTTGCCCTATTTCTGGGCTATGGGGTTCCACTCCATCTCCCCTCTCCTTTTCCGGATGGACAGTCGCTCCCTGCCTTTCCTCGCCGCAGCACCTCCTCTGCTCGATTCTTCTGCTGTCAGGACCTATGCGGTCCGGGCGCTGGCAGACTTCTGCCCCGCTTTGGATGCATACGGTGTGGCCACGTTCTGCCTCTGTCTTCCTCATGCACCCGTCCACGTTAGTCCGGGCTACCTTTCTGTGCTCTCCCCCGTCTCTCCTTGCGCTGTTGCTGCCATCGTGGACACCTTCAGCACGTCACTCCCTCGCTGGCTGTCATGGACCTTCAGCCTCCTTCTTCCACAGTTGGGTTCCTTCCACGGTCGCCAGGGTCATTGTGCCGGCCTTTCCAAGGGGAGGCACACGTTTCCCGGGTCTCTACGTAGCATCGCCAGCGCCTGCTGATTACCTTATGCGCAGCGGCTTTCACTGTTCCCCTTTATTCGTCGATGCCTGGGGGTCACCGCTGCTGCCTTTCCTCCGGTCTCTCGTGTTTGCAGACCTCCTCTTCCGATGTTCCTGACAGGATGATGTTGTGCGGGGCCCAGCTCAGTGTCCACCACACATGCCCACCATGTTTCTTACGGCTCAGTGGGGGATGGGCACTTCTCTGTTTCCCAGTCATCTGTTATTTATTTGTGCTGTCACCAGGAGTATTCTGCTTCACACGCAGTTCCGCCGCATTTCCCTTTGTTTTTCATTTGATTCTGCAGAAGGAAAAGGCTCTAAATCATCTCCTCCTTCCCATCTGACAGCAGAGCGACACTTTGGGTGGCCATTGCCCTTAGCGCCCCCCGGTGGTCTCTGAACAATGCTTTTTTGATCACAAAAGAACGTACAATCGATAAGAAATCAGAGCTTCTTACAATGAGGTGAGTTTGATGGACATTCTAACCAGGTTGTGGTGGGGAGTAATTGGAAAGTTCACCTGGGGCAATATATAAGTAGACATACATAGATTAAGTAAAAGCAACATTGGACATTTTTAAGTGCAGGTAGGCGGAACAGCCAGCTGTGCTCAGGACTTGAACATGAGGATGCCGGCGACAGAGGAAGGCTAGAGGCGAGGCAAAACATTTAGCTAGCAGGCAGATAAGATGTAGGTTAAGAGGCTAACTTAGATGCAAGGAGGTAGGCTTTTAGTTTGGTTTTGAACAAATCCGTGTGGACCATTTTTCAGATGTCCACGGGATGATAATTCCATGCAAGTGGAACAAGAAGAGAGTAAGAGCGGAACAGAGAGGAAGCAAAGGGAGGACGATGAGCCACAAGGGTAGTTGAGGAGACAGAGCAGAGATTACGAGAAGGCTTGCAGGGCTGGATAGCGTAGGGTATATGCAGTGGTGCCCTACCATGGATAGATTTGTGAACCAGGAGAAGACTTTTAAATCTGGCCCTGTTTTGTATCATCAGCCATCCTGCCTGGTGATAGTTTGAGGAAAGAGGTGTGAAGTGAGGGAGTACAAAGAGAGTCCTGGTAGCAAAGTTAATGATCTTGTCGAGAGGACAGAAAGCATAGTTGGGGACACCAGGGAGGATGCTGGTACAGTAGTTAAGAAAACACAAGGGAGAGTTAAGAGATTCTTGTCGGTGTTGAAAGGAAGGAGGTGCCTGATTTTCCTAATATTTAGGAGGTTGAGGTGAGCTTCTGTTAAAATTTTGGAGATGAAAGTTAAGAAGGTCTGAGAAGGGTCATGGATGATGCCAAGGTTTTAGGGGAGAGTGTCCGGTGGGAAATGGATAGACAGAGGAAGAGATGAGAGAGAGCGTTTGGCAGGGAAGAAGAGTGCATCTGTTTTGGTAGGATTGAACTTCAGAGAGTGCAAAGCCATCCAATATTTAAGGGTAGAGAGACAGTTTAAAATTGTAATAGAGAGATCAGAGGAAAGTTCAGGAAAAGAGAAGAAAATTTGTGTGTCATCCGTGAAGAGTTGGTATGAGAACCTGTCATGATTCCTGCCACTCATGTCCCCAGCCCTCCAAGATGTCAGGCTGGAGCCAGGCCACAATCACCTACATGGCTCTCAAGGGCCTCTCCATCCCTCCAAAGACCCACTTGGAGTCAGACTTGGCGCTTGTGGCACCAGACTCACTCACTCCCATAGGATAACATTGGGGATTGGACTTGTAATCCATTGATGGGGACAAGATGGATGCCCCCACATATTTCGGTTCCCAGAACTGCATGTGCGGTCTAGTCTTTTGGGTGTGGTTCAGCCCAGAGACACCTGGGATACCCAGAGACTATTTAAGCCACACCCAGGCTGAGAAACATGCTTTGCGTTTTCTGCATCTGCAGCGTGACACTCACCGTGTTCGGATCGGTCTCCAGCAGGCCTGCATCTTTCTTCTGCGCTCAGCTCCTGCAAGAACAAGAACACCGTTAGGAACAGCCTTACCTTGCAGCGTTTCAGCCCGTCACTCATTGCTCCTTCTGTTCTGCGGGCATCTTTGGCGGTGTCATTCCCATCCCGGCACGCCGCTTCCTAAGGAAAAGGGAAAAGAACAGAAAAAAGGCATTAGTAAGCATTCTGCAAATCTTCGCTTATTCTTAAATACTGTACAAGCTTCAAACGCTTACCTGAATCCCAGCCGCTCTTGGGGAACTCTGTCTCTGGAACTTCTCATCCATCTGCAAGAGGGAAAAGACACTCCAGGTTAGCGTGGAAACATCTAGAGGCGCCGCATACCACGCTTACCCACTGCATTTGTTCTTCATAACTGGCATCCACACTGAAAACGTCGCCGCACCTAAAAGACACAGAAAGAGAACTCAGTTCAATGCAAATACAAAAGGGGTGCATCGCGCATTGCGCTCTCACTCAGCTTCAGCGCTACTCATCTCAGCAGCATGCTGCCATCCCCGGATGCCGGCCATCATCTAAGGAAGGAAAGGAACAAAGTTAGAGAACTGTTCAAAAGACTCATTACACTTACCTGTCGGACTCTTGCCAGTGAAGTAACTAGGCAGCAACGAGCCCGCATCAATCAAGGCGCCCCTGCGCTGAAAGCAGAACGGAGAGCACACTATCCAAGAAAACAAGGTGAGCTGTGGATCAAAGGGAAGGGCTGGACCCCGGGGAAGAAGGGGTTCAAGCACACAGAGACAATAGGGAGTTAAACTCTACCAATCCTGTGTTTCAGGCCCAGTCTCCAGTCGAATAGCCTCCAGGGAAGGGTTTGAGGTCGTAAGAGATCAGAACAGGCTGAGTGACGTACCCGTGGATACCAGGTGAGCGTTACAGAACCCAAAGGAGGAGATTGTTGCCCCAAGAGCAGAAATGTAGAGTGTAAAGAGGAGCCGACCCAAGACACAGCCTTGTGGAACACCAAAAGTTATAGGAGTGAGTTGAGAGGTGTTGTTGTTGCACCAGGAGACAGTGAATTGGTGAGGTACAAGGTAGGATTCAATCCAGGCAAGGGCTTGATCGCAAATCCCAAGAAGAAAGATAGTATTAAGGAGATCAGAGTGATTGACAGTGTCAAAGGCAGCAGACAGGTCAAGGAGAATTAGGATAGAGGCACTGATGTAACAGGGGCCCCCACACCCATGCGATGTGGGGGCCCCACAACCACATGTCTTAGGAGGGGGCCCCCTTGGACTAAAAAAATATATATATATATATATTTTTTTTTGGTCACTCTGCTTTCATAAAGAAATTATTTCTGTTACAGCAGAACAGACATAATTTCTTTATGAAGGCAAAGTGACTACAAAAAGAAACTATTTCTTTTTGAAGTCGGAGGGCTCTCCTAAGCCCATGACATGGACGTATCTAGGCTGGAGCCCTCCATGTCATGGTGTGGGGGGGGGGCTATATGAGTTCATAGAAATTATTTCCATTATGCTTCAGTCCTCAACAGTAATAATTTAATTATGAAGTCGGAGTGACTTCAAAAAGAAACCATTTCTTTTTTAAGTAATAGGGCTCCCCTCAACCCCATGACGTGTGCATGTGTGAGTGTATGGTCAAAGGGTGCACACTTAAATGTAAAGGTAGCTGCCTGTGTGAGTGTATGTTGAAAGGGTGCACACTTAAATGTAAAGGTAGCTGCCTGTGTGAGTGTATGTTGAAAGGGTGCACACTTAAATGTATGGGTGGCTGCCTGGGTGTGCATGTATGGTGAAAGGGTGCATACTTAAATGTATAGGTGGCTGCCTGTGTGAGTGTATGGTGAAAGGTTGCACACTTAAATGCATAGGTGGCTGCCTGTGTGAGTTTATGATGAAAGGTTGCACACTTAAATGCATAGGTGGCTGCCTGTGTGAGTTTATGATGAAAGGTTGCACACTTAAATGCATAGGTGGCTGCCTGTGTGAGTTTATGATGAAAGGGTACACACTTAAATGTAAAGGTGGCTGCCTGTATGAGTGTATGGTGAAAGGGTGCACAGTGCAGGTATGGGTGGCTGGGTGTTTGTGTGTGTGTATGTTGAATGGTGTTTGTGCTTGTGTTCAGGAGTGCAACAAAACCTAAATTTCAGGGTCAGGGGGTGCTACCCCTTCAAATGTTGGGAGCGGTGCTAACGTCACTGGCGGTGTGGGAGGGGCAAACTTATTTGTGTGGGGCATCTAACTTCTTTATGCATTCTAATGAGACTATTCTAGTGCAGCTTTAATTTTGCAAGCAGTTAACTTTCTCCTTTAAGTCTGAAAGCACTCACTTATGGACTGCTGTGAGAATAAGCGTTCTCCTGTCCCCTCTCTACCCTTCCAATCACTTCCCTCGCATGCAAGTACTAAACCCACATCAAGATTTCAATTGCCTGAAGAATTATGCTTTTGGAGGCAGCTACTAACAGTGAAATGCACCGTTGTTGACTTGCATGTATTGGATTTTTAGATTGGTGTTTCCCTACAAAACAATTGCAAACGCTCTGGCCTTTTAGCCAATTTTTCTCAGAAAGTGTGTATATAATGCATTAAAACACATATCTATATTATTTTCCTAGAGCAGTGTGCGGCGTACCCCTGAAGCAGTACGTTGCTACGTATTGCGCAAGCATGGTAATCTTGGCCGGCCCAGAGTGTGGCGTGACCCGTGATCTGTTGCCAAGTTGGCAGATTGCCTAGGCATGGCTCGCAGGGGGTCCCCCAAATGTTGTTTTATGCCACTGAATAGGCCAGTGATAGTAACGGACAGTATGCAGGAGGTTAACAGATGATTCAGTAGTAGAAGAGCATCCAAGTTAGTATTACAATAGCTTTGGAACCCATGGGAAAACATTGGAAACTACAGGAAACAAAAGAAAAAAGCAGAATTGCTCGCGTAGAAAGTTTGACCATGACAGATGCCATGATTACCTAAATATATCCAGTTGGATCCCCTCAAACCCAGTTCTGAAAGCGGCTCCCTCTGCCAAATCAATTGTTCAAAACTCGGCACTACAATGCAGAGAGAATGAAGCATGTACAGGCGAGCATAAGCCTACACACATCATGGCACGCTGCTATGCTTTATTCAGACTTGTATAGAGGACCAGCTTGTGTACAACTATGAAGGCTTTGGGCCTATAATCAGGTTTAAAAGTATTATTTCCATCGTATTATTTATACCATATTTACTGTTTTGTCATTGCTAATGTCACCACAGACCTGGAGTTTCAATTGTCCAATGATTCATGGGAAGGGAAGTCCTAAATCTATCAAATATAGCAATTCCAAAGTTCAGCTGGACGGCGCTACGGAAGCTGTGAGGCTGCCTTTAGCCATCTAGTGGGCACTGAAGCACAACACTTTGGTCACTGGAAAATCTACTTGCTGGCAGATTCCCTGGGCTTCCAAAGCCGCAAAACTGGCGGAACCCTGCTGGATCTATGTGATTACTGCAACCTCCGAAAATGGCGACTTTTTTTTATTTCGACCACCTGTATATGCAGGGGGACAGCCCCTTCAGCCACCCTTCATCCATAATATACTGTACCCACCCCCCACGTGAAAAGGGGGTCAACATAAAAAACTGCATTTTCAGGGGTTCCAGGAAACTGGGCGCAGTAATTGAATAATCCCACCTCTGCTTCTAGTCTCTAGTCCCCTGTCAAGATACACTTTATGACACATTGACACATTATACTTCGTATAACTGACTGTGTCATTATTAGTATATCATTTTCACTGTGAACCTTTATAGGAAAATTGACGGCCATTCAAAAGGCATCTGAGGAAAGATTCAAACCCAGCCACCAGGATGCTCCCATTTTCATGTTCAGTGCTTAAACCTCTAATATTACAGTGCCATGATAATGGAGTCTACAGAAGTGTACACAAGCTTGAAGCCCAGCGTGGTAGCTCACCATGCACTCTGCTTCATCTTGGAATGGCATTCAGCTTTTGCTCTGCAGGACAGTGGATAATGCTACCTGTTGGGTCTGGCCAAAACCTTGCAAATGGGCTGCGTGGTTTTCATCAAACGCTAGACCGTGTAGAGAGTGGAGAGGTGCAGCAAGTTTGACTTTAAATCCATCAGTGATGTGGAAAAAAGAAATACATATGTTGGAGGAGGCTGCTCTCCGGTTTCACAGGGAAGGGTGCATCCAAAGTAGGACATCATTACAGATGTTAATGACAAGCGCTGCATGTCAAAATGAAAACAAATATCACAGAAAGACCATGCAACTCTCAGAGAATGTCAGCACTCAGGGAACCATCTTCTCCGGTTTCGAGTACAGCTCTTCATGCATGTGATGAGAAATAAAAACGATACTTTGCTGTTGTTACGGGGCTATGCTATTGCAGGGCTCGTGTCTCCTTAAGAGACTGCAACCCTGCCACGTGAGAGACATCACGTGGGGAAGTACGTCAGAAGGAGGGGAGGGAGTACGAGGGCAGTTCATGAATGTACGAGAATAAAGAAAGACGTATATTCTCCATCGGTGTGTCTGTCCTCCTTTCAAGGGCCCAGTCCGGGCCTAACATCTGGCGACGAGCTGACCTACCAGACCACCGAGTCCTCCTCCTTTGCGAGCAGCGATCCCGCTCCAATCCGCGCCGCGGGCACCTTCCAGCCCGGCGCACGAGCCTGATCCGAGGCCCGCCTCCTCCTCAACGCGCCGACAGCGCATCCGCGCCGCGGGCAGTTCCGTGCCCGGCGCCCAGCCTGATCCCAGGCCCGCCTCCCCCTCGCCACGCAGACAGCGCATCCGCGCCGTGGGCATTTCCGAGCCCGGCGCCGAGCCTGATCCCAGGCCCGCCTTCTCCTCACCGAGCAGACAGCGCATCCGCGCTGCGGACAGTTCCGCCTCCTCCACCTGCGTGGTCCCAGCGACGTTGCCTGATCCCAGGCCGTTTTCCTGGAAAAGAAAATCATATGAATAAATAAAGAGCGGGTGACCCCACGCCCGCGTCGTGCGACACAGCAGCTACACCACCAGGCTCCAGACTACGACAGAGAACCCACGTGCCAGGCGCCACGAGGCCCAACAGGAGCTCACCGCCCAGGAGTGTTTTTCCGGGGCGCCCTACGACGACTGCACGACGACCCACCAGCAGGTGCAACGGAAGCCTGGAAGTCATCAAAGGTGGGCCAGACAACACTGCCACCACACATACTCAGGCACACCCTGCCTGCTGCGTAAACCCTCAGCATGAGCTCGCCTCAGGCCCAACAACCACCAAATGCCCCATCCCCTACAGGGAACACAGCAACGACAGCATGGCGCATGCCTCCCCCATTTTCAATGATGCCACAAGCAGACAAGGTCCAAGATGGACTGATTGGCTAGAGGACTTTAACACCTTCATTGACGCTGCAGGGGAAGACAAGTCCCCTCGGCTACGAAGCATGTTCCTAAATCTGGCGGGCAATGACATCAAAGTCCTTACCAAGACCATTCCCCCCGCAGAACAAGCTGACTTTCCAACACTAATAGCAGCCATAAACAGAAGATTAGTTATTGAACCCGAGAGACTATGAAAGAGATACATATTCAACCTATGCACACAGAGAGTCGATGAAATCATTGATGAGTTCATAACCCGCCTACGAATAAAAGGGGCCAACTGTCAATTTGAAGCCTTCTCACTCGACGAAGCCATACGGTTGAGGATTATTGAAGGCTGTTTGTCTCAAACCTTAAAGAAACAACTCCTCAAAAAACCTATCACCATAGAAGAAGTGAGCCAGGTGGCCAGAATTCTAGAGAAAGTCGAAAAGCAAGTGTCCCAAATTTTGAACACCGCCTCGACGAGACAAGAGAAAGCCAAAACCGTTGCAGCGCTACAGGCCAGCCACGCAAGACAAGGGGACAAAAGCACCAAACCCAACTATTCCACGACGCCGAGGACCCAACGCCAATGCTACCGCTGTGGAATGTCTTTCCCCCACGCAGGGACCTGCCCCGCCATATCACAGAGATGCGGCAACTGCGGCAGAGAGGGACACTTCCAATCAGTCTGCAGAGAAGGCAGACCATTCCCAACACAAAAGTTCCCAATCGCCCCTCAATTCAAAACGCCTGCAGGAACCCCCTAACCCAGGCCTACCAACCACATCCATACGCCCAGAATCCACGGAGGTACGTCAGAGTAGTCGAAGAGGTGTACCCCATGGATGACAGTCAAGAGCCCCAGGGTGAGGAGCAAGTGTCCCACATCAGAGATGAATATGATGGGCCCCCGACACAATTTTCACAATATGAGGGAGGCTCACAAGGGGGCCAACAGTAATTCGACCAATACAATCAGTATCCACACGACGAATATGTGAATCTCATCATGGATGAAGGCGAAGCCCGTGAGGCACCCAAGATACCCGTTGACATAGCAGGGCAACAATTATGTTTCCTTGTAGACTCGGGGGCCACCGTTAACATAATGGGTGAGAAGGAATTCAACCAGATCACCAACCGGCCGCCCCTGACACCCTCAAACTCTAAGATCTACCAATGGGGTGCCACAACTCCTCTGCAATCGATTGGATTTTTCAGCCGTCGGCTCATCCATGATAACCAATCCACCACGACGGACATCCACGTCATTCGCAGCCCTACCAAAGGCAGATGCCTGCTCAGTTACAGAACAGCGTTGTGCCTGGGACTCATCGACATACATGTCTGTGAAGGGGACAAAATCCGTTCGACAGACCCAACACTGGAGACAACAGAGAAAGTGCTCTTCCTCTCACCAGCACTCAACCAAACTGAAATGATGTCGCGCAATGACATCCTGAAAGAGTTCCCTCTCATCTGCAAAGGCCTAGGTCAACTGAAAGGACCACCTGTGAAACTCCCCATAGATCCCACCGTCTGACCTGTACCACAACACCCGAGAAGAGTCGGGTTCCATCTTCAGGCCGCAGTGTCGGCAGAACGCAATCAACTCCTAAATGATGGAATAATTGAACCAGCCACGGGTCCGACCCCATGGGTATCCCCGTTGGTAATAGTACCAAAAGACGGTGGACGTCTCAGACTCTGCGTCGACATGCGCATAGCCAATACAGCAATCCAGCGCGAAAGGCATCCTGGGCCACGAATTGAAGACATGATAGTTCAATTGAATAAGTCCACCCTCTTCTCAAAACTGGACTTGAACCAGGGTTACCACCAGATGGTACTCCACCCGGAATCCAGGGGGATCACCACGTTTGCCACACACGACGGGTTGTTTCGGTACAAACGCCTAAACTTTGGCATCTCGTCAGCTGCGGAAATTTTTCATGAAGCCATCAGGCAACTCATACGTCTGATCAAAGGCACACTGAATTATAGTGACAACATACTGGTATTTGGGCGCACCCGTGAAGAACATGATTCCGCTCTTCGCGCCACGTGCAAAGCCATCCAAGACGCAGGCCTCACGTTAAACGTGGATAAATGTAGATTTAGCAAAAGCAAGCTAAAATTTTTCGGTCACATCTTCTCGGCCGACGGGATGACACCAGACCCCGACAAAGTGGCCACTATTTTCAATCTGCAAGCTCCAAGATAGATTGCCGATGTCCGTTCTTTCCTAGGCATGGCTGGGTATTGCGCCCGATACATACCCCACTATGCCACCATCACGGAACCTCTTCGGAAGTTACTCCAGAAGGACATTCTCTTCGCCTGGACCGCTGAATGCCAGGATGCGTTTGACTCCATTAAACAGTCCCTAGCAGAAGCGCAGAAACTGGCCTACTTTGACCCAGAATGGCACACTGAAATAGTGGTTGACGCGAGTCCGGTGGGACTAGGGGCCATACTCGCCCAGACCAACGGCACTGACGCTCACCCGAGGCATGTAGTGGCATATGCCAGCAGAGCACTTGCGTCCCCCGAGGCCGCATACTCCCAAGCGGAAAAAGAGAGTCTAGCAGCAGTCTGGGCATGTGAACACTTTCACAACTTTATCATCGAGAAAAGATTCACCCTCATAACGGATCACCAGGCCCTCCTGTCGCTGTTCGGGAACCCACGGACGAAAATGCCCCCCAGAATCGAACGATGGGGCATCCGGCTGCAAGAATATGACTATCATATCATTCATCGACCGGGGGGCGAGCATAATCCAGCCGACTATCTGTCGAGACACCCCTCCGGAACGTCAACACCAAGACAAGGCGACATAGAATACATAAGCTATGTCACCACCAACGCACTACCTCCGGCAATGTCACTGGAAACAGTGGCACTCGCAACAGCAGCGGACCCATCCATGGCCTTGGCGATTGAACTCACAGAACACAACAAGTGGAAAGACTACAAGAGAGCACTGTCAACACACCCAGGAGCAAACTGAGACGAATTGGAAAGGATTGCAAGAGTTCACTCGGAGCTGGCCGTACAAGACAGCATCATACTTCTCAGAGGGTGCAGAATAATAATCCCAACGGCCCTGAGGTCTGAAATAATCAAGACAGCACATGAAGGTCACAGAGGCGCAGACAACACCAAGCGCCAACTACGACGCCACGTATGGTTTCCTTTTCTCGATGCCTTAGTTGATCGATGGGTAAGAAACTGCATGGCATGCCAATGCACAGCCAGAGAGGAAGCACCCGCACCTCTACAAGTGACACAGATCCCGGAACGTCCGTGGGAAAGGGTGGCAGTAGATTTCTACGGGCCCCTAGAGTCAGGAGAATACTTACTCCTGTTCATTGATGAACACTCACGTTTCCCCATTGCCAAAAGGTCATCATCCACCGCCTTCGCACAAGTAGCGGCAATCTTCGATGAAGTAGTGAGCGAATGGGGCATACCAGATGTGATCAAATCTGACAGCTGTCACTTCAAAATCACATTGAAATGAGCTCCCTGCAAACCCCACACTCGGTTTATATATTTAAGTACATTTTACGAACTCCTAAAATGGACGATGATACAGTGGAAGCAGCAACATCATGAATGCAGGGTGCTCCTAAAGTTAAGCAGGCGAAATAGCTGATTCACGGCAGTTTGTTTTGCAACAACTTTTCACAAGTATATGTATCCAATATATAAATGGCACCACTAGGAGGCACGGGTACAGTAATTGGACAGGGAAAAGTTAAACACTGTTTGATTTAGCCGCGATTAAAATGAATATGTTGCAGAGATGGGATGAAATCCATATTGCTGCACTTATGGGGCTGAGGGCGGTGATAGCAGAGTACCTGGCGTGCAATTCATCATGTGGGATGGCTCCCACTCTCCCGCACGCTGCAGTGCTAAATGGGGCTCCAATACTTAGGAAAGGGCCATGGGGGAGCCACAGGCAATTATATGTCAGTCTTGCTAATAGTATTACCAGGAAAACGAAAGAAGGTGGTTATTAAAGAAAGGTTAATCTAGCATCAAGAAAAGATAATCGGATTCTATCTGGCCAACACGCGCTTTGCTTTTCTAAAATACAGCCGTATTAATGTTCAAGAAATAACCTCTGGGGCTTAAAGGCAGCAGTTCATCGCACCTCATTTTAGGCTTGCATTGACTTCTCCAAGGCTTCTTTTTACTGTCGCTCTATCACATACATTGTGTATTCTTTTCTGGTAAGAGGCAAAAGACTGTAATATAACTAGCCACCATAGATGTGCGTGAGAGGTTGTAAATAGACTGGGATCTTGGAGGTAGGATGATGGGGAAGTGCAAATCGGAGTTGACCAAATCAGCAAACCTGCAAATGGGTGTTTAACAAACGGTGGCTCATTTTTGGGGCTGGCTAGAAAGAGCTCTGCTCTCAACCAGTTTAGTGCAGTTACATTTCAGAGAGACCCTGGTATCAATTAGATGCTCCATGATGCAGAAAGCATTGTGAAGAATTGAGCTACTGCATTTCTATGTTGTGCATATTATAAATGGTTTCCACGATTTTCCCCTACAAAATGTCAGCACTATGCTTCCTCCCCACACTGGCCACACCTGCAGCACAGCTGTTCGTGCTCCTAAAATGTTATTTAAGCCAAATCTTTACTGCAGCCAACACTCCTTGTTATCTTTGTTGAAGAGACAGCAAGGAAGACAGGGAAAGTAGTGGACATAAAAACAGGTCATCAGCATTGCTGGTCATCTAATGTGGTTGTCCTTTATTTGTCCAATCAACTAGAAAGGACTGAGGGTGTTTAAGGAGGTCAGGACCGTGCCTTCATAGCAACTGTACTCTTCCACAAAAAAGTCCTGACACCTCTAGACTATTCCCTACAATGGTAATTGTCCACGTAGGACCCCACCTGACCGAGTTTACTCAAAAGTGAAAACCAAATGTGAAAAACGCAATCTGATATAAAAATATTCTTTATTAAATAAATTCATTAAAATAAACATATGAAAAAATTCAATCATGTTGTTGATACTTCATCAAAGTAAAGTGACTGGTGCAAATTTAACAGGAGTATAACATTCTCGAATATATTTATACTAAGAACACCAATGGAAGGAACAATGGTCCTAAACAAATGACACTCAAATTTGCTAGCGCTTGATAAAATCAAACATCCATGTGTCTAGCACTAAACAATTCTTATCATTGAAGGACTCTTTATTTAAGGATCTTCAGAAGATAACCAATGTCTTATTCTAACTGTTTGCTAAGTGTAACACTATTCATAATCCCGACATGTTTAATTCCCATATTAGCTAGAAAATAATCTAGAGAATTTTATCAGGGGAAATTCTCGTGCCACAAATCATTGGTTTCCGATGTACACCATAATAACTCTGGGTTTGCAATCTTGTGCGCGCCACAGGCGTTTTTTTGTTTTGTAATTAAACAATAACCTAGGGAAATAGTACAAACAGCTATCGTTTATACAATTGAATAACTATGGTGAGGCTTACCGCTATACTTTTTAATCGTTTTACGTATAAGGCAGATAGAAGTATCTTCGAAGTAGAAAACTGATCTATGAAATAAAGACAGGCAAAAAACACTCAGTTCCCGCCGTGGGGGGTGAAATACACGTGCTTACAAATATTTTAATAATCATCATTTCAAACAAACAACAGAAATCAATCATTCTGTTAAAAAGAGAAGATTTCTCATTTATTTAAAAGCAACCCAGAAATACATGGTTATCAACATCCCTGTAATATGGTGCAGACAAGGTTTTATTCAAAACAATGGTATTCGATCTCCCTGTCAGTATTGTCTCAACCGGTTCGCAAATCTAACTTGGCACTTAGGCCTTCATTAGCCCTTGATCGATTAACATCTTAGTTTGGGGTGGTTTTATGCATCTATATTACCATTTGAAATGTAAAAAGAGGGTCATACTTCAACACATCTCTCATGTACATAGATAGAAATCAATCACTCTTTTTTCTAACACTTAAAGGACCAAACGGAACTCACCGTCGTCCAAATCTACTTCTGTGATGATTTGTTTCTCTGCAGCGTTACTTCTACGTCCGGTTCGAAGAAAATGCTCTGGTCATTGAAACCGCTGTAATACACAATACCTCTGCATTACTTCACCTCAGCGCGTGGTGTGTAACAGATCTTGTACATATCGAAAAACACTACAGCAAATACTGTGCACACAAATTTACAAAATCTAATCTGGTAACCGGCACTCTGTACTAACATGCCCAAGAAGTTGAGTAGAGCAGGGAGTCAGTTAACTCTCATCGATTCAAACCAGCATACACTTAAACCGAGTACACGTAACTTTAGATCTGTGTCCGTGGGCTGCTTACGTATTCGCGCCATCGTACTTACTTTAAGGGAACTTCTAGGAGGTGGATCTAACCATCACAATCTCAGTCCTAGTATCAGCTCGGAATGCCCCCACAATTTTTCGATTTCACAAATCACATGACTTTTTCAACAACACCTGACCAAGGAATAATCCCAAAGGATGCACAGTACTGCACGGCTCTTAAAAATCCCACCCCAAGTGCTGGCTACTCACCCTGTACAGCCCTCTGTTGATCCCGCGCTAGGTCTGCCCTTTAAACAAAATAAATAGGGAAGATGGTGACTGCTTTATTTTGAGGCTATAAACATGGTATTACATAGTTATCTTACATAAAATAACTCAGTGGGCGTTTTTAGGAATTCTGGCAAGTTTTGACCTGTTTTCATGGCCATGTGCTTCCATTGCACCAAAATAACATTAGCTCAAAACATACTCTTACTAAAATACCCCCTAAAGACTAATACATATTTGTTTTGCAAAAGAATCCATATAGCAAGTTTTTGCAGCCGTAAAAGTAAACAGGTGTCATCTTGAAAGTACAAATGGCTGCTGCCTGTAAGTCTATTGCTCTTGTCTGTGCCTCACCCTCCCATGCATCCATAATACCTTTTGCCCAATATATGTTCTTGCATTGTTACGGCAATAAGATGTGTAACAAATCCAGGGAATTCGTCCCTTTGCCCCACGGGGGAGCCACCCCCTTTGGGACTAGGGAGGTGAGCCCACTCTGCTTAACACCCGGTAGGGAACAGGGCAAATTGGATCTCACTGGAGGTGACTCCCCTGCTTATGTGATAGGGTTTCTTCAAGTAAAGTTGTTACCACAAATCCCTTTAACTCAGAGTCCCAAGAATGTGTTCGATATCTGGGAGTTGAGAAGTACCGTAATGTGCAGGGCACTTTAAAGTTGACTAGCTTGGTTTCTTACCCGGTTTTGTTGATGTAGATCTCTAAAGAACAGCACCAATGGTTTCTAGGAAGGAAGTCAAAAGACCCAAGACCCATGCGGAAGTGAAGAGAGTCAGTCTGAGGGCCAAACACAGACGCCTGCGCTGCAGCGCTTAGTAGGGAATGTCCGCCTACTAAGAAGGGCCTGGAAGGAACACCACACAGAGAACGGAGTAGATGGAGAGAATCCCAAGCTTGTGGTACACGGCTGAGTCCATGAATGTGGGAGCTGAGGGGTGCCGGGCTCCAAAACGAGTGAGATGTGAGTCGGTGCCAGAGCAGCACACCAGCGTCCAACTACCCGGACACCCAAGACCTGACAGTCGCAGGCAGGAGGAACCAAAACAGGAGACCCGATTGCGAAGACATCAGAGTCGCGGGTCCACAGCAAATGGAGAAGCACCTTCATCGATGAGCATTGAAACAGGTACACAGCAGATGAGAAGACACAGGAAGACACAGGAAGAGGGTGGTGAGGCACTGTTGTAGCCCACGAGGGGCTGACCTTGAGAATACAGCAAGAGGAGGTACATGCAACAAATGTTCCCTCTAACTATTTTTCTCTAAGTGCAGAACTGGTTGGCTGTTGTGCACACTTTATTTTCCATGTGCACAACTGAATTACGAGGTGAGCTACTGTCTCTAAAGACTGTTGGGAAAGGAATTTCCCCTTCCCATTCATCGCACGTCATTACAAATCTGTGTAAAAGGTGCATTTTACAGCACATTTTCAAAACACATAGGCTAAAAAAATAATTCATATGTTATTATAAAGACAACTGCCACAGTATGTAGCAAAAGTACGCCTGTGCAGGGAAAAATCTGTGTTTTATGCCACTGGCTTTACACAAATTCAGACAAAATACAATATTTGCAGATGGAATAATGACAACTAAAATTAATGTATCAGAAAACATGCCAATAGAAGTTCATGTGCACTTTAATGAAGAAATCCAATGGCCAGGAGAACATGCATAGTTTGGGTAAGGATGAGCAATGTGTATTCAGAATAAATGCACTTCAGAATATGATGGTCAAAATGTCTGGGCCTCTGCTTACAATCCACATTACATTGTCTTGTGAGTTTTGACAACCCTTACTCAAACCAGTGTTGCAGCTAAGAGGCATGTACACCATCTATTTCTACTCCCTAAAAACAGGAAAATGTGCTCAACAAAAACGGGAAGCAATGAACACATGGGAGCCTAACGCCTGCTTCTATTCTACCCACAGAGCTGCACTGATATTTTTTCAAGTTAGTTACCAGCACAGGCATGGGAAAGAGCTCTAATAAGATTGCTGCTCTATCTGAGGAGGAATTGTAAGGTGAAAGAACATATTTTAATAAACATAAAATATCCCTATTGGAAAAGCTAATTACTTTATTACTTCCTGAAAATCATTTGAATCCAAGTAGGCAGCAGCATCTTATCAGAGCCCTGCTTGCAACCCTGGCATAGGAAGTGAAATGACAAAGTTCATAATACAGCCTATAGTGTTGCCCTCTCTTCCTCACCGTTGCCTAGACAAAATTCAACAAGAGCCTTACTGGGGTTTCTCATGGAGCTCTGTTAAAGAAAATCACATATATATACCTTTTAATTTAATAGCAGCATGCTCAGTGGAACAACAGACTGAGTACCTTCGTCTGTAACCAGGGATACCTAGTCTATAATTCATTGTTATCACTTAAATATGTTGCAGGGAGATACTTGAATGAATAAAGAAAGAACACTTGATTATATAGAAAAGCCCTCAGCAGCGGAGTAGAGATAGAAACAGAAGGTGCAGTTTCCTTTAGGAAACACACAACACATTTCCCTCCCTGTACTGAAATGCTGAAACGTTTGACCTGGTTTTTGAAATGTGTTGTGTTAGGGAGAATTCTCCAAAATGGCAAATGTCCCATACCTACTGAGTCCCTCAGCAGCTTTGTTGGATTTCTAGGATTTATTTTTTTCACCTGGTAAGATTGTGAGCCTTTTCTTCCCCCTCTTACTTGTGTTTTGCTCTATGTGTTTAACATTTTTGTGTTCATACACTGTGGAGCCTCACCTACTCCATAGGCATCATCTTTGTACTGTGTGCTATACAGCACCTTCCGTGCAGTGATACAGGGTTGTCTTTTAGACTTCCCAACTCAGACTCCATTCTCTGGGACTGACCACTGTCTCCCAGAACATGTAAAGTTGCCATTGACTTTATTAATCTCTTTTAATCCACAGACCCAGTACAAACTATCTTACATAGAGTACTGGAAAGGGTTACTAGTTATCCCTTTTTGTCTGTTTCCCATGGAACATTGTTTCATTCCCTTTTCATTAAGACTTGGCTGGTGGCAGTGGTAACTACCCTATTTTTCCTACCACAGTTATTGTGAATAGCCCTGGTATTGTTTTAGGCTATCTTGGTAGCCTCGAACTTAAACCCACTGGACCATATTTGTTTTAATTTGGTTCTGGCTGGGTTTTTTCGCCATTTCATTTTGTAAAAGTCTTTCTCGTGTTTCTCTCGGTGCGCCAAACCAGGTTTGGTTCCTTTGTTCCTCGTCCTTTCGCGGGCCTCTGCACAGAAGCCCTCCTTGGGCGCCTGAAAGTCTGGGTAGGCAGGATATGAGGGATGGGTTTTAGGACCCCTGCCACCGGTTCCCTTGGTAACCCAATTTGCATTCCTGTTTGATTCGCCAGGTGACTGTCCCGCCAGGACAGCAACCCTGCTGTGTGATTGACAGCCAGGCTGTGTGAATGGGGGAAAACTGCATAAAAAACAGGTCTCTAGGGCTGGAAAGGCAGAGTCACCACTGGATCGAGAGAACCGAAGAGAAGCAGACAAAAGAGGACCTCTACCATGACTGAACCTCCCGGTGAAGCCCTGCTGCGGGTCCGAATCTTCAAACTTCATTGACAGGGAAGATCTGCAAAGAATCTTACCCCCTTGAGCTGGTGGGAACAACCAGTTCACCAAACTGCAAGCCAGGCCTCCTTCCTCTGGTCCAAATTTGCTGTACAGAGCTATAGCGGACCGGATAGCCAGGAAGGTCGGACCCTGCATGGGTTTTAAGGAGCGCGCCTTTTATTCGCCGTTTGGCTCTGCTGCTGGTTTCTTCCCTGGGCAGTGCAGGACCCTCCAGTCTTCCTATTTCATGTCAGTCTGACAGTCGCTCCAGGAACCGTGAGCCTGCAGGACCTGCCAGGAACGTCCGCCTCAGCTACAGCTTCTTCACCATTTAAGGTACTGTTCCAAATCCGGTTGTTCGTTTCGTCCAGCTGCGGTGAAAGTGTGTGAAACCTTTTGCCAATCCGAGGGCTTGTCCTTCTATATTCTTTAAAGTAACTTTTCGCCCGACCAACTTCGTTCTGAACTCTTGGCAAAGACTTAACCATGAACTACCCTGAACTGTGTGTTCTTGAGCAAAAGACTTTTGTCCCATTGACTTTGGCCCCAAGCCTCTTGATTTGATTCCCTCACTGTAGTTCCTTTTTCTAGATTGCCCTGCTTACTTTCCTGTTGGTGCTGCTCAATTTTTGTCTAACTTTGTCTTTCCCTCCCTTTTAAATTATTGGAGTGCCATTTTGCACACACTTCATTTTGAGCTTAACTTGTCCAGAATCTATTGGGAGTGGTGTGGTGTATTAAGATCGTGATTTCTAAACTGCTTGATAATAGTGAAGTGTTCAATAACTGATGTGTAAATAATTGTATATTCTTTTACTCAGAAACCTTGAGTCAGTTTTTGTTTGAATCATAGTAATTGCTGTCCTTTGTGTAACTATTGATACTGCTCACTTGCTCTTGAGATAAGTCTGGCTGCTCAGCCATCGCTACCACTTTATTGTGTATCAAAGGTGAATTTGTACTGTCACTTGTAGTCTTAATTGTGTGTGGTGTTCCCAAAGGGTACTGCATGTCATTTTGCCTAACATGTTGATTTGTTCATCACAAAGGAGTGTTCTCCTGTGCCCTTCCACCTGTAGCATCGCATCCCCCGGCTCCTGTGCTAGGATCCAATACTAGATGACAGAGCACTGTAAAAAGTGAGGGATTGTAGCTGTACACAATAACTGGGATATTTGCATACCCACAATACTGTGCAAGCAAAACATATTTGATCTCTCGTTATGATATTGGGCCTCATTACGACCCAGGCGGTAATCGTCCGTCATTACCGCCATGGCGTAATGAGCGTTTACGCCGTGGGCCGATGGCGTAAAGAGCGCCACATTACGACCCATCGCGGACGAGCATTACGCCATGGCGGTAATGCAATTAACGCCATGGCGGAAAAGGCCCCTACCGGCATCGTAAAGCGAGCAAGGTGCACTTCCGCCACCGTAAGTAGCGGCCACCGTAAGTAGCGGCCACCGTAATTTGCGGCGGCCGTAAAAAGCAGAACCGGAAATAGCGTCATTGCGCCGGAACGGGAAACAGCCCATCGGCCATCTTTAAAAACACAATCCATTGCCATCCTACCAGAAAAACACCAGACCCAACCCTGACACCTGTCCCAACCAATCACCCACCCATCCAAGTACCCGAAAATGCCTAAAGCTGTGAAAAAGGCATGTGACCGCCAGCGCCAGGAGAGATTCAGCCGGGAGGAACTCTGCATGCTTGCGGAGACCCTGCAAGACAACGCAGGTGTCGTTTTCTCCCCGGAAATGACCAGGACAGCGATAGGGAAAAAGAAGGCCATCTGGGCCCTGGTGGCTGAGCGCATCAGAGCGGTGGGGACCGTACCCCGCACCCCACAGCAGTGCAGGAAGCGCTGGGATGACCTACGCATACGGGTCAGAGCCGTCATCTCTGCAAACCGCAACCTTGCCCTGGGTACCGGTGGAGGGTCGGAATCCCCCCTAAAACTCCAACCATGGGAGGAGATCTGTGCAACCACGATTGGCATGGAATCCATTGAAGGCGTTGGAGGGATGGAAAGGGGAGCTCCGACATCAGGCGATGAAGGTAGGTGCCTCAAACAAGACATGCCATAGTCACGGCAGTCCAATCATGTGTAGCACAAGGTTGCCCTAGAGTGTAAATGCAACACATATCAACACTGCCCATAGCCACATGCGAGCACCACCCTGTACACACTGCTGGCACCCGCATACCTGCATCCACATTCCCCACTAAAAGGAGACAACCTGCATGGCACTGCCTGAAATCTGCCTCATCTACTGACCAGAATAATGTCAATCATTGTCATTCCAAAGTTCGCAGACCCATCAATAACGCCCTCCCTCCTTTGCTCCACCACAGGCACAGATTCACACCCAGAGGACCAGGACACCCCTGCGCCGAAGAGAGCCAAGAAGGCCATCAATAACGTCCCTGCACCCTCAACCTCAGCTGCAGTGAGGCAGACTCCACAACAAGCAGGTCCCACTGCAAGCATACCGGACGTCCCACCGGCAAGCACCCCTGTAGGCAGCAGGCCAGCAGCAGCTGCTCCACCTCCACCGACATTGCCTGCCACAGAAGGCACGGGGTCAGCGGCCAGCAGCAACATCGGTGAGACAGCTGCAACAGCTGCATGTTCAGACTCAGACATGGAGCACGAGGTCAGAAGCCCCACTGACCTACTACATTCCCCCTGTTTCTCAGACGCTAGCCCCCATGAGGATCACACACAGGGGCACACAGAGGTAGAGGAGTGGCCTTCCTCCCCGTGCCCTGTCCACACTCCACAGGAGGGGAGCAGCCCCTCCATCACTCCACCAGCACTGGCCATGGCCCAGCAGGGCCAGCAGTCCCTCGAGGACATCACAGAACGGCAGCATCAACTGTCCACGATGCTGAATGAGCATGCCGCGGAATGTGTGGGGGCTAGGTCTACCATTGAACAGGCCACGGAGACCCTAAGGGCCGAAGTAGCGCAGAGCACTGCCACCCTGAGGGATGCCATGCAGGACATGTCCAGGGACATCTGTGCTGAACTTGCCGGCTTGCGTCGTGCGCTCACTGAGCTCACCCACACCCTACAGGACGTGCATGCACAGGGGCAGCCAGGGACATCCTCCACTGCCAGTTCTGCACAGAGCAGCCCCGTGCGACGTTCCGGACGTAACCTGCGCTCCACAGCCAGGGGTGCCCCGGGGGCCGGGAGAGGGGGCTTGTAACAGCCTGTGGCCACTGTCACAGGCATCTGTTGACACCTACATGGGGTGTGTTGGGGTGTGCAGGGGGGAGGTAGGAGGGGGTGTGTTGGGGTGTGCAGGGGGAGGTGGGAGGGGGTGTGTTGGGGTGTGCAGGGGGGAGGTGGGAGGGGGTGTGTTGGGGTGTGCAGGGGGGAGGTGGGAGGGGGTGTGTTGGGGTGTGCAGGGGGGAGGTGGGAGGGGGTGTGACATGACATTTCATAGTTTCAATACACTTTTTTCTTTCAAAAAAAGTAATGTGTGGACATTTTCATTGCGTATGTGTGCTTTATTGGTGTACAGTCGACAGTGTGCATGTCCCAGAGACACACAGTGCAGTCTCCATGTGATAAACACCAGCCGTGTGTGCTAGAAGCAGTGGTCGATGATACTTTGGCGCATTGCACGCCCCTCCTGTGCATCGCCTCCTCCATGGGGTGCCGCCCCATCTGCACCCTCCTCATCCTCATCGTCAGGTGGTTGCAGTTCTGCGTCAGGGGGCAGGGGCACATTCCGTCTGACGCACATATTGTGTAGCATGACACATGCCATGACGATCTTTGCCACCTTCTCATGGCCATACAGGAGTGCTCCACCAGACCTGCTGAGGCTTCGGAACCGTGCCTTCAATAGGCCGAATGTCTGCTCTATGACCACATGAGTACGTGTATGTGCACGGTTGAAGTCCTCCTCGTGCTGGTTCTGCGGGTTCCGGACTGGTGTAAGGAGCCACCTCTTCAGGGGATAGCCTGCATCACCTGTATGTAGGCGAGAATGTATGTGTCAGTCATGTTGTCTGATCAGGAACATGATGTTCCACCATGGCTCGCATCCAACTGTTACTTTGGCTCACTTCTACATGCACTAATTGATTCACACAATGCAACCAGTATATGCTCATGGCTCCCATGGCCTGTTTTGCATGCCATCACCCAATGTATGCAGAGGGGTTGTGTGCATTGTGAGTGCCCATCCTCTGTCTCCGTTCTCTGTGTTACTCACAGCCAGGTGGAGTATGCATCATCCCCCCCCCCTTTCAGCCAGGTGGAGTATGCATCACCCCTCCCCCCCTTTCAGCCAGGTGGAGTATGCATCACCCCCCCCCCCCTTTCAGCCAGGTGGAGTATGCATCATCCCCCCCCCCTTTCAGCCAGGTGGAGTATGCATCATCCCCCCCCCCTTTTCAGCCAGGTGGAGTATGCATCATCCCCCCCCTTTCAGCCAGGTGGAGTATGCATCGGTACGTCATTCACCTGCCCACTTCCATGACATTGGACTCACCGAGTAGCCAGGATCTTGGCCCTGCATGTCGCTCCATGTAGCGTGGTATTGTGGAGTTCCTCAGGACCATAGAATCATGGGTTGATCCGGGGAATCGGGCACAACAATGTGTGATGATCTTGTTGGAGTCACAGACCATTTGCACGTTGATTGAGTGGAACTGTTTCCGGTTGCGGTACGGTACCTCCATGGCACGTGGAACCACCAATTCCACATGGGTGCAGTCGATGGCACCAATGCAACCGGGTATGCCGGCTAGTGCATGGAAACCCACTTTGGTGTTTGCAATCTCCTGGGCAGTCCGTGGTAATGAGATGTGGTCGTCTGTGTGCTTGAGGAGGGCATCGAGCACTTGGATGAGTGTTTGTGAGAATAATGGTTGTGAAATGCCATGCAGGTGCCCCACTGTGTGCTGGTAGGTGCCTGTGGCCAGGAAGTGGAGTACAGACACTACCTTCAGTAGGGGGGGGATGGCGGTTGGACTTTCTATCATGCTGACGATGTCGTTGTGTGTCATGTCTACGATGGCGGTGATGGTGTCCCGGTCCAAACGGTACAGGGTGTGGATCTGCTCAGCAGTGAGGTTGAATGGATTGGCTCTGATGCGTGGGATTGGGGGCTGCCTGCGTGGTGGCACTGGCTGTGCTGGTGGGGCTTGCTGGGCCTGCCTTGCCCTCCTTCTCCTCCTGCGTCTCCTCTGTGCTGCCTGTTGTTGTTGTTGCTGTTGTAGCACATGCATTGCTATCAGGTCCTCCAGCCCCAACATTGCTAGTCGTATTGGTATCATTGTGGAGTGTGACTGGGTGTGGGAAGGGGTGGGGTGTGCTCTTTTTGTACTTCCCTGAGTCTATATTGCCTTCACCTGTGCTGTTTCTGTGCACCTGTGGCAGCTGCATTCACTTAACATGGCCCTTTACGGTTGGTTCGCGATGGCGTTATTTGCACCATGGCGGTAAGGTACTTAACGGGCTGGGTGATGGCGTTAGGTGCATGTCCGCTTGGGTCGGCATTTGCGTACCTTTCCGCCATGGCGCTAAGTACGGTGTGGGCGGTCGCGTGCGCGCACCCTTAGCGCAGTTAGCGGCAGCGTTAACTACGATGCCGCTAATGGCATCGTAGTTAACGGTCACGGGTCATGATCGGACCTGGCGGAAAACGATGGCGGTAACCATTTACCGCCATCGTTTTTCACTTAGCGCCAGGGTCGTAATGAGGCCCATTATGTGCACTGTACAGCTATGTAATGAACCTGCAAGTACACAATGATGTTGCAGTGCACACACGATTTCCCCACCCCAACAACTCTATAGTATTTTACAAGTGCTCAGTGAAGCCGTTTTTGTATATCAGCAAGTTACCATATAATTTATTATGTTCTATGCCCAATGGAACTCTGAACACTTGGAAAGGATGCAGATTGTGTGAAAAAGCATTCTACTATCTGAATATCCATCCCCCTAACTTTATAGAGGAGTAATGGCAGGCATAGTCTGTACCCATTATCCCTACTAGCAGGCCAAGTAAATCACATTGCAATGTTGCTCTCCACTCATGTTAGCAATCCTAAAGTAGGCGACGCTGAGCATGACACTTGTCTACTCAAAATTCTTAGAGGGCAAATTAATATTTGAGTTTCATAAGGTGTTAACTTGCAAGGGGACCGTTCCATAGCACTTGCGTGACATATGTACAAAGAACAGGAAGCATCGGATGAGGCTCCACATCCAAATAACCTGCTTACTTACAGTCAGTATCCAATATTTGGTTGATAGCGGGGTTATATAGTGTGGGTGACGCTTTTGGTAAGGCACCATGAGCCGTAGAAATTCTAGTGCTTCAACCGTATTCATATTACTACAATTATAAAACCAGTGGATGTAGGTGCAAGTCTTTAAACATTTCATTGAGCCAAGAGAGGAAGAGCCAAGTTTGATATCTAAATGTGTTCTGGTGCAGAAGTTAGAGTCATATGGTAAAAGCATGGTAGAGTCAAGTTTCAGAGTCATGGGTGGGCAGGGTTCATTATTTGGTTAATGTGTCCAGGCATATCTTGGTTAGCTTCTTCTGTTCATAGAGCCACTTTTTCGCATTTGTTTTTCAACTCTTGTGGGTGTATTCAGTTGTTGGGGTTTTTAAGGTCACACTTGCATAGTAGGGTAATGCAAATGAGCTATACCAGAATATCAAGATTAGTTAGTTATTTTAGGAGAAAGCAAATATCAGGTAATTGTTGTGGCTTGTACCTTACTAAATATTTTTGAATAGTTGAGAATTGTCTGTGTGCACTGTGTAAGGAACTCATGGTGGCAACAGTAAAGACAAACACAAGTGATCACAGTTGAAGTGTGTTGATTGAAATTGAACTTTATAGTGGGTGAGGGAAATGTCCAATCTAAACCTAAATCTATGATGGGAGCAAGCTATGACCATCAAATAATGATAATGAATTTCTATCACAGTTCATGTGTTGCTCATTTTCATCACAAAGCATGGTTTTTCCTTCTCCTAGCTTTCTTTCGGCATCCCGCTGTCGGGTTCACACTTGCCTTATTCCGCAGTTCACAATCTTATCGAAAGCAGGGTTCCCTTCTCCTAGATTTCCTCTGGCAATGATCAGAGATTTTCCATTATACATGGAATTTGATGTGATTCTTTTAGGACCACTCTGATGCCTCTCGCCACCCCTTCCTAGGGTCTTCTGCTTTTTGTAGTTTCAAAACTGGTCCTGGTCTTTCGAATGAGCGCCCACGTGTCGCCGTACCCCTCTGCACCTGGACCTCAAGTGGGCTTTCTTTAAAGTTCAAACACACACTCAAGTTCCTTCTATTTCAAATTCCTTGCGTTCAAAATGTTACTACTTGAAACATTGGGCTCAACACAGTTTGATTTTCTATCAGTGTCCTCCGACTCACCGGCTGCACTGAACCCATTGGCTTCTCTGATCTCTGGAGTCAAGGATTGTACCACAGTAGCCAGCTTGCCTCTCTGCCTGCATTATCAATGCAGTAGGTCCCCGTGTACTCGAATGAGCGCCCACGTGTCGCCGTACCCCTCTGCACCTGGACCTCAAGTGGGCTTTCTTTAAAGTTCAAACACACACTCAAGTTCCTTCTATTTCAAATTCCTTGCGTTCAAAATGTTACTACTTGAAACATTGGGCTCAACACAGTTTGATTTTCTATCAGTGTCCTCCGACTCACCGGCTGCACTGAACCCATTGGCTTCTCTGATCTCTGGAGTCAAGGATTGTACCACAGTAGCCAGCTTGCCTCTCTGCCTGCATTATCAATGCAGTAGGTCCCCGTGTACTGTTGATATCTGTTGCTCCGCACGCGGCTGTAACTCTCAGTCTTATGATTTCCCTTTCGGAGAGTACGCATGTCTGAGTTGCAAAGGGCAAGGACAATTCCCCCTTCGTCATCCCTCCAGGTCTCGGCACCTTTCTCCTTTGTTTGAACTGCCTGTTTGGTGTAGCTGTCTCCTTGTGCTTTTGTGCTCTGCCTTCATCCCTGTGGGGAATGTAAAGCTCTGTCAGATGTGCATGGTTATTGTTAGTTTCCTGTCTCTGCATGCCCCATGTTTTGTGACATGTCAAGTAAATGGCTCTGGTGTTAGTCCATTGTCTGTTACCATGTAAGAAAGTGTTCGTGTGGGAAAAATGGGTGGGGGGGTAGAGCTTCTAAATATCTTACAGGGCAGGATGGGGAAAAGGTCTTACAGGGAAGGGGATACCACATCTCAACCCTTGATGTCCCACTTCCACTGTCCGAAGTCCCCTCACCCAGGTGATCCTCCTGCACTGGTCCAGCCCAGGACTTGGATCCAATAGCAATGACTATTTCCTGGCCACCTGGATAACAGATCTCCAGCGATCAGCAGGTGAGACACCTTCAGGTTTCTCAAAGATGCTACAAATCTTCTGAGTGGCACCAAGAAGCAAGCTGCGCAAGAGCACATGCACCCAGCTTAGAGGGAACAGTGAATGCAACGAGATAGGTTGATGGCCTGAGAGGGCATACAGCCAACAGGGGGCTGACCCTTATTATACCCCTTGAGGGGGTGAATGCAAGTGGAGAATCTGATGGCCTGAGAGGCCAGATGTCATGATGCCTAACCCTGGGGTCTCAGACCAGGTCCAGCAACCCCGGAAGCAGGCATCAAGTTATTTTGAGCAAGCCCAAAAACCCCTGCTAGGGGCTGTTTGGGTGCGGTCCTGGCGCCTATGGTGCCAGGCTCATATGGAGAGTCAGTCCTGGCGCCATAGGCGCCAGGCTCATAGAGTAGAACTTACCTGATGCAGACCATGCTGCAAGCTTACCTGATGCAGACCATGCTGCAAGAGCTCCAAGCCAAATGAGGCTTGGAAGGGACTATTTTACCTAGGGACTATTTTTTACTCGGGCGGGGCTGGGGAGGAATACTTACCTGGGACTACTTTGGTGGCTATTTAAACCACGCCCGAAGAGCAGCACACGCTTCACGTTATTCTGCATCCAGCAGCCTGCCTGCAAGTCTGCATCCAGCCGTGCCTGCAAGTCTGCATCCAGTCTTCTGCCACGCCCGCCTCGAGTTTGGAGCTCCTAGAAAAAGGGAGAAAGAAGGAGAAAAGGTTAGAACAAGAGCAATACTTTTGATCCTTACCTGAATTCCCGATCCATCGCGCCTTCGAGCTGGAAGAAAGAAGTTATTTTATGCGTGTCGCCTCGCCTGCTGCAGCGCCGCGCTGGACTCACCGGCCTTTGCAGCATCTTCACATTCCACTGCATCATCCTGCATGTTCCCGCCGCATTCCGGCACCTAAGGAGTAGACAAGAACAGCAAGGTGAGCCAAGGGAATACACAGAGGAATATTAGTTACCCCCCTATAGACTTACCTGATTTTACCACCGGGGGTACTATTCCTCTTGACGGGTCGGCGCAGCTTCCACTGCATCTTCGCAGAACCCCGGCCCCTAAGGGGAAACAAAAGGACAGCAAGGTGAAACAAAGGGACTATCAAGGGGTACCCTCCTCACCACAATAGACTTACCCGATTTTACCGCCAGAGGTATTATTCCCCGAGACTTCATACTTTCTCTCAGTGCCTGAATAAGGGAGAAAGCAACAGGTTACATATTGACATTATTTATCGAACTGTGTTGGAAATACAAATCCTTACCAGAATATTACCGGTTGCCACGAGGAACTCTTCACTAGGGTCAAGCTGCAAGGAATCGGACAAGAGTGAAAGTCAGGCATTTGAACTCTTACGAACTACATACTTTTCGGAGTCAATATCGTTCTGGAACTCACCAATTCCTTCGAGCCAGTGAAGCAACTGGTTATCAACGCGCCCCTGTGCTCAATGCAGGATGGAGAGCTCATATTTTCAAATCATCAGGTGAGACTATAAGAGGGGACATCAAAGGTGATCCGTGGGGAGAACAGCGGGGGTGGGGGGATTTACACTCAACTCCACGGGTGGTTAATTCCCTTTCTCCATTTGCAGAAGAATATTCCTACGGGCCAAGCAAACAAAGCTAGGTGGGCCAGTCCAGTCCGTCATCTCGGCCCTACGCGTCACATTGGTGGAGACCGCAGCTGTCCAGTTCAGATCGACGCCTCTGTGCGAGCCAGGTGAGCGTAACACCAGACAGCCCATGAGGGGCTGACCCTGAGAATACCCCCTCAATGGAGTGAATGCAACCAGAGAATCTGATGGCCTGAGAGGCCAGACAACCCACACCAGGCTTACCTTGACAATACCCCACAAGAGGGTGAATGCAACCAGAGAATCAGATGGCCTGAGAGGCCAGAAATCCCACAAAGGGCTTACCGTCACAATACCCCATGAAGGAGTGAATACAACCAGAGAATCAGATGGCCGAGAGGTCAGACAGCCAACAAGGGGCTGCCCTTGAGAATACCCCACAGGGGCTGACTCAGAAAATACCCCACCAGTGGGCGAAAGCCATACAATAACCAGATGACCTGAAAGGTTGGATAGTTCATGATGGGCTGAGCCACGGAATACATCACAAGGAGGTGTACGTCATTCAATATCCAGATGACCTGAAGGGCCAGATAGTACAGGCATGGCAAAAAGATGTGAACAACCAGAGAAGCTTAAGCAACCCAGTAGGGCTGAACAACTGACTGTATATAAAATCAAAACAATTAGGACTCATCAATATTTTTGTTGCAAACATGAAACAGGTTTAGTGAACCAGCTACTCCAATGTGGAGATAAACAATTTGAACTGATAAGATATCTTGCATGGCAGACCCCGATGCAACCTTCCTTAAGAAGAAAGGAAGACTTACATGATGCAACTTTGAACTGTAACATCAGGCTGGAGCCTGGAGAGAAAGAGACAGAGAGAGACAGAGAGAGACAGAGAGAGGGAGAGAGTACCAAAGACACAATTGGGTGGGGTCAGAAACCTGCCACTAGAAGCCAGTTAGAGTGGGAGCAAACTTTCTTAGGCTACGATTATGTTGTTTAGTTTATTAGTGGTAGGAAGAAAAGATAGGACAGAGCATGTTTGGTTGGAGGACAGAATTTTTGTGAGACATCCTGACGAGCACCTGTTTCTTGTTTTCTATGAAATTAGGGAAACACATAATCATAGCTATATGGATAATTGAGCCCTTATTTCTTTAATAACACTTGTTGAACCACGCTTCTTATGTTTGACTTACAAAAAGTGGTATAAGAAGTGGGATATGACCCGAGATAGAGTCAGGCCACAATAGACGTCTATATGTCTAAGCCTACAGACATTCAGCCCCTGTAGTCCAGTGGGGTGTTAGACCCTCTCTAGGTGCAGAACGAAAAGTACCCTCTTTAGCAGAAACATATCTGCTACTGGCCCCACCAGCCTCTCCCCTGATTGGTGAAATCCCTGGTTGTTCTACCATGGAGGCCCTGACATTTTCTTAGACACACAGGATTAGTGATGCTGGGGATATTGGTTCCAGGGTCTCAGGTTTGAACATGGCCTCGCCTCCCTCTCTCGATGCTTTCCGGGAGAGAATCAATGACAACCAAGCAAGATCCTTTAGGTAGTAGCCCAGGTAATCAAGCCCTTCCTCACATAGTGTTACAACCATATTGGGAAGGGGAGGAGTTGGGGGCTTCCATCATCCATTTTGAGAGTTTGGCAACCCAATTTGATGGGGACGACTCCCTTAAAACCTACTATTTAACACCAGTACTAAAGTGAGAGTTTCAACTGTCCTATCGGATAATTAATGTGAGTGGGATTACCCCCTTTAGTTAAATAAAACCAGCCCTCTTAAGAAAGGTCAGGCATCCAGAGCCTATCTTTCAGAGGAAACTCTAGATCATCCAGTTGTTTCCAAATGAGACCCGATGGAAATATTTGGGAGGATTCAAAATCTATTTAAATTAATGGCAATGGCCCTGTCATGAGTGCACATTCCCCTGTTCCAATTAGGGGAAGGGTGATACCTTTGTTTGTATCGCATTTTAAAGTGCATCCCATTTTTGTTACTGGGATGCACCGTCAGATATTTTGAAATGCCCCCTTATTTGCGAAAATATGCTATGGGGGAAAGAAGGCATGTGAATGTTGATGTTAATATTAAAGGTATTTAAATCGCGCATCATCACCAACGGAGTTGGTCTTCAGGTGCTCAGGTGGATCTGTAACAAGAGAGTGGGGGGTTAGGTTAGGCGGGTGAAGAGGGAGACGGAGAGGGAGAGTGAGAAGAGTGGTGTGCTGTTGGTTGCTGCAGTTCGGTTTTCACCGTGCGCTGAGCTTTGGTGTAAGTATCAAATCAGAACGTGTGCTGTTGATACATTTTATGTGTTGTTTGTTGTTGTTGCGGTGTGGTGAAGTGGGTGCGGTTTTCTGGGCAAGAGATGGCTGTGTGGGTTTCTCGGTGATTAGGTAAGCAGAGATTTGAAGTTGGGTTAGTGGGTTGTATATTCTGGTTCTAGCCGATGTTGTTATATTTCATTGGCATTTCTGTGGATATGCTTAGTAGCTGGTTGCGTTTCTTGGTCAACTGGCCCTTAGATTAGATGTCACAGTGCATTCCTGGTTGTATTCTATGGATCTTGGGTTGGTGGGGCTGGTAATGTCTAGTCTTCCCGTTATGGTGTTGGTGCTGTGGATTGGCCGCCCCCTATGTTCCCTCGCTGTCTATATTGATGGTGGTCTGCTGGGATTGGGCCTAATTTGGGCCAGGCTACTATTGATGAATCGTCTTTGATCTTCCGTCTTGGTCTAACATTATATTCGGTCCTTAGTGTTGTCCTATGGCTAATAACGTTTGAGCCGTAACATGGACCAACACAACATTTGACATTCCTGATCCGAGGCCCCGGCTCCCAGAAAGAGAACATTTCGTGCAACTCTGTGTTATGGTTCAAAAGATATAAAGGGTCAAAAAAGGTTGCTTTTTTCCCTTTTCTATCAATTTTCCTAAAGGGGAAAAAGTCACATTTTTGCACAGCCCAAACAGCTGGATGGATTTGCGCCAAATAAGAAACAGATCAGACACAACGTTCAAAGGAAATCCTTTGTTGGTTTGGCATTAATCTGTCCAGTAGCTTTTTTTTTATTTGGCATAGAGCGGAGTGCCCCTGCACCCCAAAAGTTATCCATAGCTCCCATTTTACATTGCTGGTGCCAAGCTTTCTCATTTCTTAAAATCTGCCATTTTTCTGATTCAAGAATCAAGTTCTAGAATCAATTTTGGAAAGTGCCCTAAAATGATGTAAAGGGTGTTATTAGGGAAGTTTTGAGGCTATGGAGTATGTTGGCAATGTAAGAAGAGATGATTTGGAGAGGTTTGCGGCTTAGGGATGGTGTGGTTTTGTTTGTTCATTTTTTTTTGCCTTTTTTGAGTTCGAGAATTGCCACGAACAGAATAAAAATAGTAACTACTTCTATACTACTATATATTGAGATGTGGTAATCACTGTGATTTAGGAAGCAATTGTTTTTTTTAATATTAAATAATTACAGGGATTGCTTCCCAAATTAACTTAAAATGTGTGGGTGTGGTGTATTAGGGGCTTATTCATATTCTTGGGGTGTTAAATGTGTTAATAAAGCTTATCATTCCTTAATTAGTTCAATAAAAGGTGTGCAATGGCCAACCAGAGGAAGCCAATGCTTGTTTACTATATCCTTTTGTTGGCTTAGATATACCAGAGAGACTGGGGGTCACACTACAAGCTCACCATTCCAGCTCCCATGGCACACTATACCCTCCTCCAGAGCACAGACAGAAGACTCAGCCAAGGGCAAGTTAGAACTGTTGTTTATTACACAGAAAGGGATCATACAGGAGATTGAAAATCTCCAGGACTCGTGGCTCCTTAGTCTGCGTTGGGCTATTTTGTTGGATTTCTACATCACAACATGGTGTCCTTCTCCAAAAACATATTAGGAGACAGGATTGGGTAGTTGGACTGGTAGTGCATATGCACAGTGCATGTAGATGTTACTCTAATGGTTCTCACATGTCAGGTGGCTTGCCTGCCCTTCCCCAGAATCTATCAATAACATTGTTGCAGGGTCAGAGGATTGCCATCGGCCATTGCCCTCTGCCCTCCACACCTGGATTTCTGTTCTCTGATTGGCTGGAGCTGATCTCCCCAGGCCTGGATCCCAGCTTTGTTTTCAGTGCTCAATGCACATTCTCAAGGTGATGAGAAAGACTATGTGTTCCCAATATAACCGTCCGTGCTACCACTTTTGTCTGTGAGCGTGCCCTCATTGTTGCAACATTGTTAAAGAATCCATGTTTCATTTCATGTCTGTGTTGCTGAGAAATTTTCATCTTCCCACCGCGGGTGAATAACCATTGTCTGGCTCGGCTGCATCACGATGTTGAGGATGCGAAATCGAGCTCTCTGATCTGCGATTTATGAGGATTTATTCTGCTTTCCTGCAGAAGGCCCCTTGTCTCTTAGCTTCGTTTGTCTCTGACCATGCTACAAGACCTGTCCTGCTGCTTCATGCACTGGAATTCTGCTTTCCTCTTGCTCCTCGTTTGAGGCCTGTGGCTTCATGTGATTTCACTACAGCTAGTCTATGGTTTCCTTACACATCTATATTGTGCTACATTTCTTATAGGTTAGTATTACTTGGCTCTTCCAGGTTCCTTATGCAATCCTGTAGTTCCATGTGGCTTCTTGCAATAAGTGTCTGCAAGCTTACGCTGCATCTCTTCTTTTGCCTTTTGTTCTGCGTTTCTGCATTTCTGTATTTGGCTAATGGAAAAATAATAAAGGCTTTCAACACTATGTATATCTATCTGTCATCTATCTACTGAACTGTCTAAGCATGTTCTTTGTGTGTGCATGTGTGTGTCCGTGAACCTTCGTGCATGGGTGTGAGATTGATTCATGACTAACGTTGCTATGTTGTGGTGTCACTAATGACATCAGCACAACTGGATTCTCGTTATTAGTCAATCTGTTCCATCAAGGCATTTGGATCCATGATCAGTGTTGAGGCAGGTTTGAATGATTGTCTGAGAGGATACCTGTTCACATATGTAGATGTCACTGTTGCTCCTAGGGTCTGTCCAAACAGTGAGTTGCATCTTGTGTTCTTGGCCCTTTGGGCTGTGGTGGTCAAGGGGGTGAGAAGGGGCATTCCATGGACTCTCTCTTCACTTTGTTTTGATTGGGCAAGCTTTTCACGTGACTTAACAGTGAAGGTCTCGATTTACACCTGACATCAGGCAGGAAGATATCTAAATCTCTCTTCTTCATCACAGTACCTAGTTAGTAATCCTACCTGAACTCCTACATCCCTCTTCCTCATCCCAGTATTGAATAGTAATCTTACCTATATACCCCATATCCCTCCTCCTCATCATCCCCCACTAACTCCTCCTCACTTTTCTTCCTCACAGAACTCCACTACCACTACTTCACTCTTTCTCATAACAGTACTACTCTATCACTCTACCACCACCTCACTCTTTCTCATCAGTCCCACACAACCACCATATCACTTCCTCATCACAGTACCCCACTAACACCAACTCACTCTTCCTCATTATCGTCCTTCACTATGAACATTTCGCTATTCCTCGTCACAGTATCACACTACCACCCACTCACTCTTCCTTGTTGCTGTCCCCCACTACAACCCTCTCAGTCATCCTTGTCACAGTACCCCACCTCCACCAACTCACTCTTCCTCATTACAGCATCCCAACACCACCACCTCACTCTTACCCTCACAGTACCGCACTACTACTACCTCACTCTTTCTCGCACAGTCCCCCACTACCTGAACCTCACACTTCCTCATCACTGTCCCGCTCTGCCACCACCTCGGTCTTCCTTGTCACAGTACCCCACTACCACCAACTCACTCTTCCTCAACAAAGTGCCCCAATATAACCAACTCACTTTTACTCATCATAGTACCCCTTCCATAACCTCGCTCTTCCTCATCACAATCCACCACTACCCCACCTCATTCTTTCTCATCACTGTCCTGCACTAGGACCACCTCATTCTTCCTCATCACAGTCCCACTCTACCAACACCTCACTTTTCCTCATCACAGTCCCCCGCTAACACCAACTCACTCTTCCTCATGGCAGTACCCTACTAACATGACCTCACTCTTCCTCATCACAGTCCCCCTCTACCACCACCTTACTCTTCTTCATCACCATGTCCCACTACCACCACCTCACTCTTCATCGTCACAGTAACAGACTACCACCAAATCACTCTTCCTCTTCACATCCCTCCACTACCACCACATCACTCTTCCTCATCACAGGGCCTGACTACCACCACCTCACTCTTCCTCATCAAAGTTTCCTACTACCATGACCCAATCTTCCTAATAAGAGTACTCCACTACCATTACGCTACTCTTCCTTGCCTCAGTACCCCACTACCACCAACCCAATCTTCCTCATCATAGTCCCCTACTACCACCAACTCACACTTCCTATTCAAATCTCTCCACTACCACCAAGTCATTCTTCCTCATCACAGTACCCCACAACCACCCCCTCACTCTTCCTCATCACACTCCACCACTACCACCAACTCACTCTCACTTGTCACAGTCCCACACTACCACAACCTTGCTCTTGCTTGTCAGAGTCCCCCACTGCCATCACTTCACTCCTTCTTATTGCAGTACACCGCTACCACCAACTAACTCTTCCTCATCACAGTGCCGCACTACCATCACCACACTCTTCTTCATCACATTCTCCACCTACCGCAACTCACTCTTCCTCATCACAGTTCCCAACTACCCAACATCACTCTTCCTCATCACAGTCCCCAACTACACAACTTCCATCTTCCTCCTCACAGTCTGCCACTAATCTACCTCACTTTTCCTCTTCATAGCCCTCCACTGCCACTGCATCACTCTTCCTCTTCACAGTCCCCCATTACCACCTACATCACTCCTCCTCATTACGGTCCCCCACTACCACCAACTCGCTCTTCTTCATCACAGTCCCCACTAACATCATCTCACTCTTCCTCATCACAGTACTCCACTGCATCACTTCACTCGTCCTCGTCATAGTATCTCACAACCACCAACTCACTCTTCTTGTGACAGTATCCCACTACCACCAACTTACCCGTCCTCATCACAGTCCCTCACTACCACCACCTCACTGTTCATCATCACAGTTCCCATCACAGTTCCCAACTACTGCAACCAAACTCTTCCTCATCACAGTCCACAACTACACAACTTCAGTCTTCCTTGTCACAGTGCCGAACTAACCCCACCTCATTCTTCCTCTTCAAGGCCCTTCTCTTCCACCACCTTACTCTTCCTCGTCACAATCCCACACTTCCACCATCTCACTCGTCCTTGCCAGAGTGCCCCACTAACACCACACCACTCTTTCACTTCACAGCTCTCCACTAACACACCTCACACTTCCTCATAACAGTTCCCAACTACCCCAACACCCATGAACAGAGAGAAACAGAGGATGGACCATGAGACTAAGAGGTAAGAGCAAACCATGCCTGGAGTTATGTGGTGTGGGGTAAGTACAAAGGGAGCATGGCATTTCTAGAGTGCAAGAAAACAATTAAACCTGTATATTTGGGGCAGCAAATGAAGCAGGCTCACAGAAAATCCAGGCATCTAAGAAGGGTACGAGTTGCTTTTGGATAATAACATGTGCGTTTTTGGCAGTAAAAAAAAGCACATTTGACGAAGAGCATTTGGTTTCTCACCAAGCATGAGGAGGATGCATCTTCTTGCCATGTGTTATCCTACTTGGGAGGGGCAATAGATGGAAGCTTTCCTTTGCCTGAGTTTTGAGTCGCGAGGCTGGGATGCTTCCAACCTGCTCTGTTGGGTGGCACACGAGCCCACTTGCATCTTCTTTTTGGCTTTATCCATTTCCCTTTTTACCACTCTTATGCCACACCCAGATCAGCCCCGGTCTGGCTTGGTACTCCTTCCTTTTGCCCAACTGAAGCTTTACAAAAAAATATTCTTCTCTACATTTAAATAAACAAACCTATTAACTGTCAGTGTGTTGGATTGCCATTTGGCAAGGGTGTAGAAGCCCTGGATTTTTAGATTTTGTATTCATTTAATAAAATGATGTAGGCAATTCCATCTCTTAAAGGAAATCTGCTGATCAAGATTTGCCCTTCATTGTCCCCATACCAAAAGCATTGTGTTTACCTGTTCCCTGCTGTATCAGTATCCTGATCTGCCGTTCCTGATCTACCAGTGTCACAGAGCAGGTTCAGAGGTCACAGGTGTCCTCTTGACAGCTGCACTGACAGCTAAGTCTCTGCAGCACAGGGACTGCATTTAAGATATGCACTGTTTCCAGAAACTACATAACTGTAAGAATGTTGTCCTGCTGACAAATTAAACTGTAAATATGTTTAGGGCTGTCGTGTGGTAAGCGAAAAAAGGAGGAGTGTAAGAAGCGTGATCTAGATCTACGTATTAGTGAGATCTCGAGGGATCTGATGCTTGACCAGACTAATTCAGTTTCTTTGGCAACATTGAAAAAACTTAAAAAAGAAATGGAGGACTTTTTGACGATGAGGGCTGAACGAGGCTTGTTCTATTCAAAATGTACATATTTTGAGAAAGGGGAGCGTTGCGACAGATGGTTGGCATACAGGTTGAGGAAAAGGATTTCAGAATCTGCGATAATGTCTATTATTGACAAGGATGGTAGAATTACATTTGATCCAAATAAAATTAACTTGACATTTCGTGACTTCTATGAGAACCTGTACAGCACTGAGGCGGGTATTACTAGTGTGGGCGAGAACTTCTTTGGTAATTTGCCAATACCGACGGTTTTAGATGACGATCGTGATCTACTTGGGGTTGAGATTACGATAGATGAGATCAAAGGAGCGATTTCAGCACTGAATGCAGGCAAATCCCCGGGTCCTGATGGCCTCCCTAGTGAGTTTTATAAGATTCTTCCGAACTCGGCCTTGGAACTCTTGAGAGATGTGTATGTATCTAGCAAACAGACTGGGATGCTGCCTGAGAGTACTAATCATGCTTCTATTTCGGTGTTTTTGAAAAAGGGCAGGGATTGTAATCTTCCGGCCAGTTACCGTCCGATAAGCCTAATCAATACAGATAATAAGATTCTTGCCAAGGTCCTTGCTATGCGTCTGGTGCAATTTTTGCCTAATCTGATTGGGGAGGAACAATCTGGTTTCATGAAAAATAGGCGTACCTCTAGTAACATCAGAAGATTATTACTTACTATGGAAATGGCGGATAGAACAGACCGAGATGCTGCTGTCCTTTCGCTGGATGCGGAGAAAGCGTTCGACAGGGTTAGTTGGGATTACTTGTATTCTGTACTAAGGAGGATGAATCTGGGTGAGGGGTTCATTTCTTGGGTAGCTCTTTTATATTCCAGGCCGACTGCTGCCGTTAAGACTAATGGTGTAATTTCAGAACCTTTTGGTTTGGAAGGCGGCACGCGTCAGGGTTGTCCTTTCTCCCCTCTGTTGTTCATTCTGGCAATTGAGCCTCTCGCTGTTTGCATCAAACATGAACCAGATTTACACGGGGTGAGCTGCTGGGGTATGGTACAGAAGGCTTGGCTTTATGCGGACGACCTTCTACTAGTACTGGAGAATTTGCAGGTGTCTTTGCCTTGTTTGATGAGGTTGTTGTCGGATTTTTATGAATGCTCGGGCTACAAGATTAACCGTTTGAAGTCTGAAGTGCTGCCCCTAACGAATGGTTGTGATAAAACCATGGTTACGGGACAGGGATTTACGTGGTGCGGGGAACGTTTGCGTTATTTAGGGGTATGGTTGACGTATCCTCTTTCCAGGATGGTGGATGAGAACATGACCGTGGTTATTCGTGAATGTAAATCGGATCTAGAAAGGTGGTCTTTGCTTAAGCTCTCTTTATGGGGTAAAGTCAATGCCCTGAAGATGAATACAACACCCAAAATTAATTTTGTGTCTAGCATGCTTCCTTTGAAGATGAAGTGCTGCTACTGGAAGGAATTGGACCGCCTACTTCAAGAATTTTTGTGGGACAAAAAGCCACCAAGACTTAGTCTTTGGAAATTACAGCTTCCTGTCCATTTAGGTGGTCTAGGGGTACCGAATTTTCGGGCCTATCATTTGGCCTTTTCTGCCCATTCTTTTGTTCCATTTTTGACAGGCAATTTAGACAGCTGGGCGGTGGCGGAGTCCAGCGCTTATGGGCCGCTGGGCCCGACAGCCTTGTTGACCACTAATACAAAGATTCCGGGTGGCAATTTGTTGGCAACGTCCTTTTTGCGTGATTCATGGATTGCTGTTTGGTCATTGCTTGATAGGGATGCGTTCAAAAGCAGGTGTGCCTCTATCTGGTTGAATCCTAGGATCAGGGACAATTTGAGGACTGTTTTTTGGCCTGAATGGTTTTTGATGAATATTAAACAGGTTTCTGATTTGGGGAATGATGATCGATGGTTGACTGCCGCAGAGCTGAGAGAGAGATGGAATTTTGATGGTTTATCGGACTCGGCATATAGACGGCTAAAGAGGGCGGTTGGGGAGGTTGACTGGTCTGATTCTTTAGATATGTGCGCTTTGCTGACAGACTCTAGTGGGAAGTGTGGCGGCCTGGCCAGTCGGCTTTACAAGTTAATGGTGTCGCATTATCGTAATAATGACAATTTACGGAGAGTATGGAGTGAGAGAATAGGATCAGAGATTGATTTGGATGATTGGCAGAATATGTGTAGTAATGTATCCTTGTGCTCTCTGAATCTAAGTGAACGTTCTCGACAGATAAAGATCCTGAACCGGGTATATTGGTGCCCTGAAACACTGCATAAAAGGGGCATGTCTGACAATTCTAACTGTTGGGGGTGCGTCCAGGCAGTCGGGTCATTGGAGCACATGTTGTGGGATTGTGTGAGAGTCAGAGATTTTTGGAGTGAAGTTTGTAATGTGTGTAACAGGATTGCAGGAGGTGGCTCGGTTCTTGATTTTAGGACGGTGATCCTGGGTGATGATTCCGGGTTGGGTGATGTCAGCTCAGCCCACAAGAAGTGGTTTTTTCGTGCATTTATTGTGGCCAAGAGGTTGATTCTCCGCGGGTGGAAAGGGCGGGAATCTCCTTCCTATGGGGAGTGGATTCAGGAAATGCAATGCCTCTCACGGACAAAGAAACTTATTTACAGATTGAAATGTAAAATGTCGACATATGAGAAGATTTGGAACGTGTTCAATGATTTCTTTTAAGTTGATTCATGTTTTTTTTTTTCTTGTCTATGATTTGGTTCTATAGTATTGTTGTGGCTGATATGTTGTATATATTATATATATTATAAATAAATATTTAAAAAAAAAAAATAAAAAAAAAAATAAGCCATACTTGAGTTTAGGGTATGGTGGGTTGCATCTCTTGTGGTTATCCAAGCCACATCAAACTGATATCACACATGTGTCAGCCCTGTAGGCCCAGTTCAGCTGTGCAAGGGTTATGTGTATTCTCGGATACAGGCTGGACCTTGCCATACTGGCAGGTATGTAGCCTGGGGGGGATTGGCTCTCTTTGTTCCTTTGTAAGGGCAGGTAACACCCTTTCCCAGGGACAACCCCTTGACAGAAAGCTGACCTGTGAGCAGGATCAAAGGGCACAACCATTCATAATCAGCTTGGCTTCACACCAGGGTGCTGCATATTGAAAGACCTTTGATTCTATTGAGAATGGGAGGGGCGGGGCTAGTGTAGACAGGGAGAGAGCTGTACAGTTAAGGGAAGGTTCTGCCGTCTTATTTCTCTCTGCCCCTGCCACTCCTGCCTGTCCCATCTGCTTCCTGTAGCAGAAAGCACTTTGAGGTGTGATGTCAGAAGGGTAAAGTCCATCTCTTTCAAGAACAAAGATTGGAAACCTAAAGCAGGCTAGCTTTAGTCCAATCACCAGTGGAATTCTACCTTTAAAATATGGGGTCTCACACCACTTATTTTATTCAGTCTGGAGCAACACTTGAGAAGCATTCACTGGACCTCTTTTGACAGAGTTGTACTTTACAAAGCCCTCAACCACTGAGGTGGAGGAGCATTCCAAGGCAGGGAAAGCTCTGTCCCCTGCCCACTCCCATGCACATTCGGGTGACTCTTGCTGTGGACCAGGACCTGCCACTCTGTACTAAAATCTCCTGAATCTGAGAGAGAAAACCATGAACTGACTCATACAGTCCATGAGCCCCTGATTCAGGTCTCACAGCATCTGAAGGACCAGATCAGGGAATGCTCCCTGTTTGTCTGCCTCAACACTTGTCAAATTGACATCAGGCCATGTTTGATGCCTAAGGATCCTGTCGGTGCTGTCTTTTGGCATTACTCAGAACTTTCAAGCAAGTACACGCATCTCGAGCCCACTCGATCCTGCATCGTGCACTCACCTGCCAGGCTCGAATCAACTGCTCGATGCTGGGGCCTGACTCAAACTGCTGGAGAGTCACTTGTTGACTCAAACCAGAGGTTATGCCATGACTCGACCAAACTCACCCTCAAACTGCCGCTATCAAATGCACATCACCTTTTGACCTGCACATTTGCACTCTGCCATGCAAATGATGAACATTTGGCAGTGGGGCCTGCTACGGCTGAGTGCAGAAGTACAAGGTCCCTGCTGTCAAATTACAAATAGGAAGAAAATGATAAGCTACTATGTATATTACTTTCGAGTTAATAGTTGAAGTGGTGATATTTATTATACTTTACACAAGTTAGTTGATTTATACCAGCACCCAGGTTGGCACGTGCAGCCAATCACTGTGGTTCTAATTCGGGCTTTACTTGATGGCATAACCGCACATTTGGAGCAAGGGAAAGCTGACGTTATGTGCATCCAGCCCATGGCCACCGGTGGTCCTGGCAGCAGCCCCTCTGCCCAAAACAACATACATAAAGAAAATGAGCAGGACCTACCTGCTCTCAGGTGACTGCTGCCGTTCCTTCATCTTTGCATCTTTCTCTTCTCTCCTGCATTTTTGGTAGCTCCCATTTTCATGGTGGCCATCTATAATGTATTTTTTGTAGGAGAAAAGCGTTATGCTGGCTTCCTCTCTCAAAACGATACCCCTTACACACTGGATTTTAGTCATTGAATGCTAATAATTATGAATGTCCTGCAGGTGGGCTGTACCAGCTGTAAATGCCCCTGAGCTGTCTTTAATGGCCCTCACTTTAAACTGGAAGGCTTTTGCAAGTCGGTACAGCCCATCTGCAAGGGATTTATCACCATATTTGAATATTTAAATGGTGTTATTTTCTTTGAAGAACATGAAGTGGCACAGGGCTAAAATGGCAAATGTACCCTCAACAACCCATGGATTATCACTTGTCTCTTCTTGTGTTTAACATACCATTCCATCCTTAACGTGTGCAATTTTGTAATGGCATTGTTTACCTTCAGCCTCAGGTAGTAACTGCTGTTACATACTCTTCTCATCGGTAGAGGCCTGCAATCTGGGTTTCAGGACCATGACTCATAGGAAGGGCTAATAGCAGCAGTTAAAGCCCTCAACTGATTTCTAATGTGCTGCAATGTTGAACATTACTAAACATTATTGTTCTCATCTATATGATAAGTCTGTTTGTGCTTCACTGAGCTCCCTGGGCTCCATTAGGCCAAAGTAAGATTCACAGTTATGAATGCTCTTGAGTGCAGTAGGCCCTACTAGTTTAATGGCACTGTGCGCAGTAGTCTGCAACATGCCATCGACAATGCAATTATTTGTTAAAATAGTACGTTCAAGTGGGCTAATTCCAATGGTAGACTCAATCGGCCTCATTACGAGGCTGGTGGTAGCTGTGCCTCTAGTACAGGCACCGCTGCCGTCGGTATTCATTTTTTCTCAGGCGCCCAGAAAAGTGCAATTACTGGGTCATTACGACCTTGCTGGACCCGGTAATTGCCCTTTTCTGGGCGCCGGATAAAATTCTTCCCTATTCCCATTTGAGCCACATAGGACTCAATGGGATTGGGGAAGGTGGTAGCACCGGTACCGTTAATAACGGTACCGGTGCTACTGTCATTTTCTGCTCACAGGTGCTGGTACAGCCTCCAGGTCAGACCTGGTGGCTGCAAAGGCACCCGCGAGCAGAACTTGTAGTTTGCCAGTACGGTAACAATGGTACCGGCTAGCTTACCGGTACCCTTTTTACTGTACCGGCAAACTCGTAATGAGGCCCAATATCTTCCAGACCGGCTGTTGGACAAATATGGGCACTTCTCTGAATGGCTTGTCTAACATATGTGTCAAAGGTAAGCTGTCAAATCGCAAGTTATTCAATTATATTCTGCATGTTTGGATATGACAGCAGCATTTGATGGATGGATAGAAATGGGCTATAGAAGAAATTGGCTGCATAGGAAATCCTGACTGGCTTTTTGAACATCTTAAATAAGTTTTGTACCAACACAATACTTCCTGTACGATTACACTGAGAGGGGACCTTGATAAACACTTGTATAATGTTGTATGCTGGCTCCCTGTCTGTTTACTGTGTATATTTCTGATATGCAGAAGAATTTTTTGTGGGCCAATGTATTTTGGCTTAAATTAGGACTTTGCACATTAGTTGGTTGGTGCATGCCGACATCATCATTATTTTGGATTCTTCCCTGATTGGTTTACAAAGGAGCTTTGATTGTTTTGGGGGAATATGCTTAGTTGATCTCGCTAAAACAAAAGTTATCACTTTTAAGAGAGACAACATATTTAAAGATTTTAGGTTGACTCTTTGTGGCTCGTTTTTAAAGGAGGTTAACCAATTTACCATCTTGAGTTTTTTATTGGCTAATGAACAACAGATTATGTTAATTAAAAACAAATTGAGACTCTAGGTGGAAATATTTATTCCGCAAATGAAATGTATTAATAGTACATTTGGATGATATTTCCTGCAGCCAATGGTTGATTTTTACAAAGGACAAAGTAATTCCTAGGTTACTATATAGATTTCAGTTACTTGAAGTAAAACAATGGAAATGGTTAGTTGTTTTTGAGGGCCTGTTATGCAACTTTTGTTGGAAATTACCCTCTTCCTTTCTTATCATTGCAGCGAGATGGACTTAAGACTTCGCACCCGGGTTTCAGTTATTAAATTGAATAAACTGTATCTCTTTTTCAAGATTTATTCTGAGGAAGATGGTTTTCTATTTACAGAACTAAAAAACTGAGGAACATGGAAGTGTAGAAGTTATCCACTCCTTTATGAATCAATGCAAGGTTCAAATTGACAAAGCAAATCGTGATTGGAGTACTGCCTGTGAAGATCTAAATGTCATTAAAAAAGTGCTTACATAATTATATATTATAGAAAGTTGATCTTTTTTAACTAAATATAAATCTATGACTGAATATGCTAATACATACTATGGCATATTTGCAAAAGTGTCCTTCCTATAGGAATTGAAATTTAGGATTCAACTTCAACTTTTTAGATACTTTGGAAGCAGTTGGCCCTAAAAGTAACTTGGATCAAAGCCAGTTACTTTGTAGGATGTATTTTAAAAAAATATCTGGAGACAGTGAGTTCTTCAGTATGAAGCACTATGAAGAATACGGCAATGGCACTTTTAAAGATTTGTACATTCTTTGGAATTTTCAATATCCAAATCTTTTTCGGCAAGATTAATGCATGGCAAACAATTATCTTTCACAGTGGCTTTAATTCCTTTTTTAATAGAGATCTATCCATTTGTAGGAGAGAAATTGTTTTCATATTGGCTTAATTACATATGTATTATATGACAGGAAGTATAATTCTAATTTGTCTTTTTTTCTGTACAGTTGTTTTATTTCCTTGATTCGGTCTTCTATGGACTGGTCAATTTTTATTATATTATATTATATTTTTTTCTTTTGTGTTATTTTGTTTTGTGCCTTTTGGTGATTGCAGATTTGTAATAATTTGTGTTTTATTTTTATTGTGAAATGTTTTATATATTTAAATCAAAACACAATAAATACATAAAAAGTGAAGTGTAATTACTGTCACTGTAAAATAAGGGACCCACCTTGTAAATGTATGCCCCCTTTAAACTTTGTATGTATACACAATTCAGTCAAGATCCAAATGATATTTTCAAATGACCTGCCTTTTTATTTGAACCATATACAATGGTTCGCATTTCTACTCATCTCTTGAAATCTATGCTTCGGTAATCAAAGCTGCATCTGTGTTTTCAGTAAGTGTTTATCAAGCCAGACTTCTTGATTTTGCCAATGCCTTGTTGTTAAATTATCTCAAGGCTCAATCTTAATCTTAGGAAATTATACTTCCATTGCCTATTTAGAGATTTTCTTAAATATGCCGGTATATGACCCCATTCTTTTTCACTTACACAAATGAAACCATTTAAAATTCAAGTTTCCACTTCTAGTATTGAGCCAATCCCTCTGGTTCAGTATTTTTGTAACTCTGGATAAAGCTTCCACCAATTCGTGTACAGTTAAATCTATTTTTTTTGTATGGCTGTAACTTTAATCTTCCAGCTGTTGAACAGAGTGCAAGATGATTGATTTCTTAGCTCACTGAGCATTGTGGCCAGTCAGAAGAAGGACACAGACACTCGGAGGACACACTTTACAATATTTTATTAAAGTAAGAGTATAAAGCCTAACTTTCCGTATCTCTATGGATGGTCCCTGCCTATGTTACTGACATCAGTTATGAATGTGCAAAGAAATACGTTTGCTGTCCAAAACTACCCTTATTGCCCCTTCCACTATGTAAACTAACTTAGGCCAGGAAAATGACTCCCTTATCCTAAGGGCACTTCTAGTACAAGTCTGCAAGGGTCTTCCTTAATATCTAATCTTCAAATAGTGTCTCGTGATTTCTTGAATCAGTCTCTGAAACTCTTCACATGGATTATGGACGTTTGCCTCAACCTTATATATTTCCTAGATAGCTGGTTTCAATGTGTTCTTGGAAATCCTTATTTCCATGATAGGCTTCCCCTGCTGGGCAATTATAGTCAAGCGTGCTCTGCTCTACCTGACCTTTCCCATGGTTCATTTGCATAGTTCCTCTGAACTCTGGCTCATAATATTAATTCTCTTTTACAGACTGTTCTCTTTGTACGGAATATTGGGTTTCTTTCCATTTCTTCTAAGATGGCTTATAGTCATAATGTAGAAACGAATAATGACGAAAGTCATTTTTTAGAAAAAAAAAATGTCGAATATTTTTTTTAATGCATTTTTTTTCGAAATGGGGGGGTTCTCCCCCAACCCCCTTTTTAAATTTTTTTTTTATTTTTACCCATTTTTTTTATCCCGAACCCCAAAATAAATATATAATTTAAAAAAAACGGAATTCGACATTTTTATTTTCGACATTATTTTTTCGAAAAAATTGTCATTCGACATTACTTTTTCGAAAAAATGACTGACCACCTTCTAAGATATTATCATCCACTGTTCTTTTCTCTTTTTTGTAGATTTTTAACAATTAGTTGTTCTGTGTCATAATGCTTTATCTTAATCAATTTCAGGTTTACGTTTGCCTCCTGATTTCTACTGAGATGAGTTGTGAATACATTATAATGATTCCCCCTGTGCCGCACATTTTCCTGTTCCCCTTGTTACCTTCAACTGGGAAGGAGACCCACTTCGGAAGCCCTGTTCTTAGGGGACCTTCTTTGTTTTCCCACACAATGATCAGTTTCTCTTCATCTTCTTTGCTGCAGCAACTCAGTCTCTCTATGCCTGATCGGACACCCTGCTGCTTTATGCTTGCAGCGGTGTCAGCAATGCTTTATGGACCAGGTGTCCACCACAGATCTCTTGTGGTCTCATCACCACCTTCCTTCAGGCTCCTGCACTGTTGCATGCTCAGTCTGGGGATTCGCTGTAGTTCTGGTGTCTTGCTCCTCAATATTGTGCGCGTTTCAAACTTGCATGCTTCCTGGCTTCTGCTCAATCCCCATCTCTCTACCTAGGTGTTACACAGCTCAGGGCCTTTCTGAGCCTGCATATGCACTCCTCTCTCTCTCCAGGTGTTACACAGCTTGGAGCCTTCCTGTGGCTGTCTATGCATTCCTTTTTCTCTTTGTTACTCATTGGACACACGCTATCTAACATACTCATCCCAGTGGATTGTAAAATTCTCTGCTATGTTAGAGCAGCCCATGTAGGCCACAGAGTGCACAGCTTTAGGGAGGATCTCAAAGGAATGGGAGTCCTTGTCCCCTAAGGTGGAGTCTCTTCTGCTGAGGGCCCACTTGTCTCTACCACTAGGGAGGGTATTGCAGAGCATGCTCACCTCCCTAGCCTCACAGGGGTGGGTTCCCCTTTGGGGAGAAGAGATGGATTTCCTCAATTTGTCACATCATGGAGAATAAGGAATTAGGAGGAGGATTGGTGACTTTGGTATATAAGGATAAATACTTCCAATCTATATGGGTTTGGGGAGATTTTAAACAACTCGAAGCATAAACCATAAAGCATGTGTTGGGACTACTTTGGGCATGTTTAGCATTCTTATCCATTAATTTCCCTCTTATTTCTGCCATTTAATTTTGACCGATTTAGATTCAGCTCCATAGCTTATGCTAGAAATGATCTTTCCTTTCTAAAAGCACTTTAGATGGAAAATGGAAAATGCCCCATATTTCACATCAATTTTCCTCATCTGTGAGTCAAAAATGGACGATTTCAATTAAAAAATTTTAAAGACCAGTTTATGGCAGTTATTTTATTTGTTGGTGACCCCTAAGTATTTCCAGCTATCTACAACTTGAATTTCTTCCCCATTAATGTCACAATAAATTTCCTATTTTTATTTTAAAAATAAGCATTTGTTTTCAAGGAATTGATTATTAACTCATTATTGCGCATGCATTTATGCAAACCTGAGAGCGTTTTTTGTAGGTCTTGTGGGCTTTGGTTAACACAACCACATCATCTGCATAAACCAAATAGCGGATTGGCAATTTACCCAGATTAGGTGGATCAGAATTTGGACAATTTAAAGAAATTCCCAAATCAGCCAAATACAGGTAAAAAGCACTGGTGCAAGCAGGCAGCCCTGTCAGAGGCTGTGGTGACTACCTATTGGCTCTGACAGGGTTCCAGTATTGTCCAAGCGCATTCTTATAAAAGTGTTTAGATGTAGTTGTATCAGAATACTCACAACTACAGAAAGGCAACCAAGAGATACTAATTTGCACCCCAGTCAGCCTGTGATAGGTCGATAAAGGCCAAGTACATTGTTTGTTTGGCGGTGACAACCATGTTGTTTTAAAAGTGAGAGAATTAACTTATTTGGTGACATGTTTAGTGCAGGCCTAAACCTGATTGAGACGGTTCATCTATTTTTTTATCTGTTTATCCATTCTTTCAAATTTGACAGGATCAAGCAAGAAACCATTTTGCTCATGCTATCCAAGAGCGCCTTAGGTAAGTAGTTGATTGGCTGCTCTCTATTGCCCCTTTTAAAAACAAGGACCAGGATCAGTGTTTCCAAGATATAGGAATAATTTTGGATTTTAAAATAGAGGCAGATAGCTCAAACAAAATGCTTGACCACGGGAATTAATTCTACTTATATACACTCATAGGGATACCATCTGGCCCCTGGGCACAAGATGCATTAACCTTATTAATAATTTCTTGGATCTGATCTTCATCAAATCTTAGTTCCCATGTATATGAACTCATCAAAATAAACACCTGTTTGATAGAAGAGCACACAAAGATTTCTCTAAAGTGAATCTTCCATTTATCCTCAGGAATATGGATCCGCTGTACTTCCCGTTGAAAAGTGTTAGCTAGTACCAATAAGCCACAAGTCCTAGGATTTTGATGGCTTTGATGGATTTAGGGCTTTTAGCATTTGCCTGGCATCTTTTGATATAAAATTGATTTATGAGCAATACGCCAGTTCTTATATTTCTGTTTTAATGTTTTGGTCTGTTTAGGGAGTCTGAAGGATGGAATTTTCTGAGGAATCTCAAATTACATTTTAATTCCCTGTTTTGCATGTCACGTCTTCATTGTAGAGATGAAACTTATTTAAGTGAGGTTTAAATGGACTACTATTGTCTCTTATCAATGCTCGTGTATACATTTCAAGTTTATGCATTAAATGTTTCCCACTGTGCATCTTGTTACTCTCCTTACCCATTGATAAAGCAATGGAATTATAACATTTCTCAATTACATATGGATCCCATGACATTTTGTTTTTCTCATTATTTACCACTACATTTTGTAGTTCATTTTCACCGTAGTTTGAAGCCATTTTGCTTTGATCGTTAGAAAAAGCATGGAGTGGTTTCTATCATTTTTTGTGAGGATTTGGAATACAACACAGTTGGTCAAATCTTTTTCGTAAGAACTGTGTAGTTGATTGTTCAGGAGCCGCCCTTTCTCAGCCAAGTGGGTTGGGGCGGAATATCGTTTCCCAATTTGCCATTAGCCTCAACTAAACCGCAAGATTTTAGGAATATCAATGTATCATCATCTCTTTAACTAGCATCTGTGACATGGGGTGAATCAGAGATTTACGGGGTAATTCATAGAATTCAGCGCACAAGAGGCGCACGCGGCTGGTGCACAGTGTGCGCGTGCGACTTTCTGCGCCAGCCGCGAGCGCTAAAATCCATTTCCGCGCACAGCGTATTCATGGATTTCAACATCCAACATCAGCCGTGGCGCAGAGTGGCGCAGCGACCCTGCAGCAGCGCCAGTTACGCACCAACCCCTCCCCGTGCGCCATGTACAGCGCACAAATCCCGTACATGGCGCACAGGCCCACAACCACGAAAACGCCTGTAAAACTCCCCGCACACCCCTCCGAATACACGTACCCTGCTGCGCGGGTAGTCTCACACGCGATTGGGCCTGTGCGAGCGGAGTACGTGTATTACTGGGGTGCATGGGAAGTTTCACACGCGATTGGCCCTGTGCGTGCGGGGTATGTGGATTTGGGGGGTGCGCAGGAAGTTTCACACGCGGCAGGCCCTGTGCGTGCGGGCTATGTGGATTACTGGGGTGTGCGGGAAGTTACACACGCGATTGGGCCTGTGCGAGCGGGGTACGTGGATTACTGGGCTGCGTGTAAAGTTTCACACGCGATTGGCCCAGTGCGAGCGGGGTACGTGTATTACTGGGGTGCGCGGGAAGTTACACACGCGATTGGCCCTGTGCGTGCGGGGTACGTGGATTTGGGGGGTGCGCGGGAAGTTTCACATGCGATTGGCCCTGTGCGTGCGGGCTAAGTGGATTACTGGGGTGCGCGGGAAGTTTCACACGTGATTGGGCCTGTGCGAGCGGGGTACGTGTATTACTGGGGTGTGCGTGAAGTTTCACACGCGATTGGCCCCGTGCGAGCGAGGTACGTGTATTACTGGGGTGCGCGAGAAGTTTCACACGTGATTGGCCCTGTGCGTGCGGGGTACTTGGATTACTGGGGTGCGCGGGAAGTTTCACACGCGATCGGGCTTGTGCGAGCGGGGTATGTGTATTACTGGGGTGTGTGTGAAGTTTCACACGCGATTGTCCCAGTGCGAGCGGTGTACGTGTATTACTGGGGTGCGTGTGAAGTTTCACAAGCGATTGGGCCTGTGCGAGCGGGCTACATGTATAACGCGGTACGGGGGAAGTTCCACACGTGCTTTCGCTTTCAGAGCGGGGTACGAGTATCCAGGGGGGTGCACGGGGAGTCCCACACGTCAATTGGCAGTGTGGGTTCTCACAAGTGTGCCCTCTACCCCCTCCACGGACCATGCAGGCAACCCACACCACAGGGGACTACCAAGCACCCCTGGTCATGTTCCACAGGCAGTCCATCCACCATGGGCATGCCCCCAGCCAGGCCACATGTCACCTTGCTCTAGTGATCACCAACTCATGTCTCCCAGCACCCCCACCCCCGAGCAGTGAGGGGCACCTGCCAGCAGGCCCCCACTCATGTCCCACTCATGTCCCCCAGCACCCCCACCCCCCAGCAGTGAGGGGCACCTGCCAGCAGGCCCCCACTCATGTCCCACTCATGTCCCTCAGCACCCCCACCCCCCAGCAGTGAGGGGCACCTGCCGGCAGGCCCCCACTCATGTCCCACACATGTCCCCAGCACCCCCAACCCCCAGCAGTGAGGGGCACCTGCCGGCAGGCCCCCATTCATGTCCCACTCATGTCCCCCAGCACCCCCAACCCCCAGCAGTGAGGGGCACCTGCCGGCAGGCCCCCACTCATGTCCCACTCATGTGCCCCAGCACCCCACCCCCCAGCAGTGAGGGGCACCTGCCAGCAGGCACCCACTCATGTCCCACTCATGTCCCCCAGCACCTCCACCCCCCAGCAGTGAGGGGCACCTGCCAGCAGGCCCCCACACATGTCCCACTCATGTCCCCTAGCACCCCACCCACCCCCCCAGCAGTGAGGGGCGCCTGCCAGCAGGCCCCCACTCATGTCCCACTCATGTCCCCTAGCACCCCCACCCCCCAGCAGTGAGGGGCACCTGCCAGCAGGCCCCCACTCATGTCCCACTCATGTCCCCCAGCACCCCCACCCCCAGCAGTGAGGGGCACCTGCCATCAGGCCCCCACTTATGTCCCACTCATGTCCCCCACCCACTCACCCACCCAGCAGTGACATGCCCATCTCATGACACAAACCAAAAGTCAACTATGGACATCAACACATGTCCTAGCACACATAGGGGGTCCCCCAGATGAACCATTTATCAAATAGTTCAATGACCCAGTTTTTGCTACAACTGGGCCCTATTCCATGGGTTATTAAATCACCTCAAAGAACAGTACACACAGTGGGTAGTATTTTTGTTATACTAAAAGTTTCATAATTTATTACGTAGGCCATTGGTCCTACGGTTACAAGCTTAAAAAAGACCAATTGGGTCTATTTATAATTATGTAGAAAAATCACAACATAAATACATATGTCAATATAGAAAATGCATGCATGTATACGTCAACATTTTGTGAATGAATCAATTAAAACTTAGGTGACACGGTATAGTAATCAATTTTGAGGAAAACACTGCCAGAAAAACTATCTTGCTGGCCCTGTCTGTCTAATAAATCACAGACATCCTCTATTCGCCAATGTCACCTATTTTACATTCTAAAAATCATTATTCATGACCAAAAGCACATCCCAGGTCTACGTCCTTGGTAACGTTGTTAAACCGTACAGCATAACTGGAAAACACAGGGTTATGCAGGGGACGTTTCGGCAGAACATCAATTACACTGCCTTCGTCAGGACCCCAAGGGAGATGGAGCTCTGTGGATGTGAAACATTATATATTTACTGCCATGTAAGAAAATTCAGTAAAAACACAACAAACAAGAATATACAAATAAATAAGAAATGTTAAAATGTGAGGAGAAAGCCTCCACCAAAAACACCAAGAACCTGTGTGTATATAGTCAAGAAGGGCTACAACACCCTAACAATGTGGTCTCACCAAAATTAAAATCCTCCACCCTAACCACAGATACAAATCACCCAACCGTGCTTACAAATAATTTGTGAAGCAGGGAGGGAAAAGCGGGGAGAGGGGAGGAATGGGGGGGAGATAAAGAAAACAAGTGAAAACTTCCCAAGTCGTCGTGTGGAGCAGGTCTACGCTGCAGACTTCTTGGGCCCGGTCTTTGGGGTATCCTGCATGTGATAAATTATATATTTACTGCCATGTAAGAAAATTCAGTAAAAACACAACAAACAAGAATATACAAATAAATAAGAAATGTTAAAATGTGAGGAGAAAACCTCCACCAAAAACACCAAGAACCTGTGTGTATATAGTCAAGAAGGGCTACAACACCCTAACAATGTGGTCTCACCAAAATTAAAATCCTCCACCCTAACCACAGATACAAATCACCCAACCGTGCTTACAAATAGTTTGTGAAGCAGGGAGGGGAAAGCGGGGAGAGGGGAGGAATGGGGGGGAGATAAAGAAAACAAGTGAAAACTTCCCAAGTCGTCGTGTGGAGCAGGTCTACGCTGCAGACTTCTTGGGCCCGGTCTTTGGGGTATCCTGCATGTGATAAATTATATATTTACTGCCATGTAAGAAAATCCAGTAAAAACACAACAAACAAGAATATACAAATAAATAAGAAATGTTAAAATGTGAGGAAAAAGCCTCCACCAAAAACACCAAGAACCTGTGTGTATATAGTCAAGAAGGGCTACAACACCCTAAGAATGTGGTCTCACCAAAATGAAAATCCTCCACCCTAACCACAGATACAAATCACCCAACCGTGCTTACAAATAATTTGTGAAGCAGGGAGGGGAAAACGGGGAGAGGGGAGGAATGGTGGGGTGATAAAGAAAACAAGTGAAAACTTCCCCATGTCCTCGTGTGGAGCAGGGTTGTACCCAAGTGCAGGATACCCCAAAGACCGGGCACAAGAAGTCTGCAGCATAGAAAATCCACACAAAGAGAAATTATTTTTCCACACAACTTACTAAATGGGGTAACTAAAAAATCCCCAAATGAGTTGTCACTGCAATGTTGTCATCAACATGTAAGTGTTCCTGTCTTTAATATATTGATCCACAACCAATAATGTCACTAAAAAAGGGAGGGAGAAAGAGAGAAGAAAAAGAAACAGGAATCTAATGTGTCACTCTTCAGTTAGAATATATACATTCAATTCACTAGTTAAATTCCAATCATCTTCCGGGGGACCACAAGGCTGCTCACCTGAATGGTAAATACGGGCATGTTTTTGAATGTCCTCCTATTCTAGATATCCATGGAAACCAAACTCTTAGGTGGAGAGGCTCGATATTAATGTAGTTTGGATAATCACAGATCGCGTATCACGAACTGAAAAAAAAGAGAGTTAGATACAAACAAGATTAAAAGAATCTATGGCCTATGGACTGCAAAATGTCAGCCATAAAACCACGAGAAACCCCGAGCCTTAGGAATATAAGAGGGCAAAAATATATCCGTAAGCGGTAAAAATAATAATAATAACAGCCTCATGAGTGTACCCATACAGACGCCGATGCGCTAAAAGTACAGACCCCGAAGGGCACCTCAACAAAGCCTGTTTCACCAGGTCATCAACACATGTCCGTCACACACACACACACACACACTGGTTGCAGTTGATTGAGTAAACCCACATGTCGACATGCATGAACCCAATGAGCGAATCCCACACATTGAAGTAAAACATCAAAATGTATTAACATGAAAATCACTGTAAAGTAATTAAAGCATAAAATAATGGCAAACATGAAATGAAATGCATGTCCAAATGAAAAAAAAATAATTCCTCAAGAAATCCCAAGTAATCCAAAAGAAAAATGGCCAAATCTCTCTGTCCACCAAACCAAATCCAAATGAAACGCAAAAAGGTAAATCCATTGATCCATGGTGAAATGAAATTAAAATGTCCAAATAAATCCAACGTCCAACTATGTACAATCCAATTTTCAAGGGTCCATGGGCCCTACGAAATAAATGAAACCTATTTAATAACCTACCTAACAAAATAACTATATACAAAAGTGTGGGGCATAGTCCAAAAGCCCCAAAAGAAAAAAAAAAGAAAAGGAAACCTAACACTATAAACTATTTACAATGGCGGCGGGCAAGTCCTGCGGCTCACTCAGTGATGTTGTTGGCCAGGGCATCATCGAACTCCATGTCCATTTGCTGTCCTGGCCCCGAGGTCTCGCAGGGAGGCACTCATGGCCTGTTCCAACTCCCTGCGAGTCGCCTCGAGGCACTCTTCCCGCCTCAACGCCCGACGCATGGAGAACTCCGCCCTGACCATGGTGAGCCGCGCCTCTTCCGCCCGCCGCTGCTCCGCACCTATGCGCTGGCCCAACCGCAGCCACACGGAAGACACACCCATTCCAAGGTCCTCCTGCCCTCTGGGCGATGCCTGCCCCCCTGATGTCGATGGCCCGAGCCATAATTGCTCCCACCTAGAGCCTGCTCCTGCTGCTGCTGCTGTCCATCTGCCCTGTCCGATGGTGCTTGCACATCCTCCATCAGCTGGTCTCCAGTTGTGGTGTCCACCCCTGCTGGACCGCCGACTCCCGACTGTGGCAGGGATGGGATCTCCACCAAGCTGGCTGTGTTGGTCAGGCCAGGTCCACAGGGGGCCCTGGTGAATCTGGGCCGGAGGACGGCAGGGAAAACGACTGGCGCATAGTCTCCACAGAGGAGGAGAGGTCCGCCAGAGTGCGCGTCACATGTAGGAGCCCACCGACCAGGGCCCCTCCCAACAGTGCCACGTCGCGACGCTGCTGTTCGTGATGGCGTGCGTTCTCTGCCCAGGAAGAACACACGTCATCACGAATGTCACGCGTGCGCAATGCAACACCAATCAGGACGGAGCCCATACGTTCATGGGACCCCTCGTCCGCAGGTAGTGGAGAGGCAGATGACATGGCACTCTCCCCTACCTGCGGACGGGCCTGGGACGGGGCATCCCTGCTGCTGCATGGTGGTGCAGTCACAGGGTCAAGGACAGAAACATGCACAGTCTCCTCTGCGGTGACCTGTGCTGCCTCCTGACCCTGGCCTGCACCACTTGCACCAGTGGTACTACCCCCACCAGGCCCCATGTGCGGCTCAGTAGCAGGCTCCTCCTCCTCTGTGGAGACCACCAACCTGGATGTCTCTGCACCGTCTTCCGCCATTGCAAGCCCCTGTGGGGGCTCACCCGGCCCTTCCGCCACAGCCGTAGTGGCAGACGCGGCACCAGCCCCCTCGCTCCCGGATGAAGGCAAGTCCTGGGAGGGTGGCTGGGCCTTGCGTCGCCGTCCGGTGGAGGCATCCCCGCCGCTTTGCTCCACAGCACCATCTCCGCCCTCTTCTTCACTTGACGCTGCGTAGAGGGAGACATAGAACACAAGCATCAGGGTACAGTACAATATTCCCCTAGACAGGAAGCAATAACACATGAGAGGCAGTGTCAAACGTCACTTCCATCCTGTCCCTCCACAACACATGGGTGAATGCACGCAACACACATGCAGAAACAGGCACGGCGCCTGCAATCAACATCAGCATCCATGTACAAGAGCCTCTATTAACCAAAATGTTGCCTTCAAACTCACATGCATCATGGCTCACACTGATCCCATGCACACACATCACCGTAGGGTCATGCATCATGGCTTGTACACCACAGACACAGTGGATAGACACAGTGCATACAACGGTGACCGCACTGAATGAGTGAATCTACACATCATCACGGACATGTGTCATGCATCCATGGCGTTTCAAAGTCACACACACACTTCTCAGACACACACACATGTGCACATACATGACAGAAGGATGATTAATAAAAGTTATTCCTGTAGCTGAGACCCTAGCGATAGTTGATTGGGCCTGTGTCAGGTATCTCCTACAATAAAAATGCAGTCTAAACCAGCCCTAGTCAGTCCTAGGAAAGTAGTGAGAGAGGAAAGGGCCAGGACCTCTACATCCCACTTGTAGTCGGCACACCAGCACTGACTAGGGCTGGTTTAGACTGCATTTTTATTGTAGGAGATACCTGACACAGGGCCAATCAACTATCGCTAGGGTCTCAGCTACAGGAATAACTTTTATTAATCATCCTTCTGTTATTTATGTGCTAAAAAACGTGGGTATAGACAGGAGGCAACCACCTTCTGACTCCAATTTGTTGTTAATTACACACACATGTGCACCATACATGTACATGACAGCAGCACCCATCCCTCACACCCCCTCCATGTCCAAGAACAGAGACTTGCATGCTTTCATGTGTGCATTTGGCATACAGCTCCCCATGTTGCATTGTAACACATGCACCAACCATGTGGTTCACACATTACTGGTCTCACATGCATGACCATGATGTCCCTTCACACACACATCCATACATGGCCTATGTCACACATACAGGCAAGTATCAGACTACCAGCACACTGCAACATGCCCTGTCTCACACACCTATGCTTGGCCACTTACCGCTCAACTCCAGACGGGTCTTCCTCCGAAGGATCTGGGGGTGGAGTTCCAGGACCCTCATCTGGATGTCACTCATGCTGACCCGGCCCCCCTCCGCGAGGCGCGAGGCCTTGTAGAGGGTCCTGGAACTGAAGTCCTCCCAGCGCTTTTTGACATGCTTGATGTCGCGGGTTGCCACCCCTTCCGCGTTGATGGCAACCAGTACGTCGTCCCAGATCCCCTCCCGTCCTTCCTTGTTGTGCATGATGTTCCGAAGAGGGCATCAAAATGCCCCTCGACATGCTCCACCAGGACACCAACTTCCTTCACACTGAAGCTGGTGGGCCTCTGCCTCTCTGGCTGGGGGTCGCCAGTGGTCTCAGATGGTGTTTGCCCTGACATGGCGACCCCCGAGGCAGGCGTGAACCCTGGCTGACGTGCAGGCACCAAATAGCAGGGCACGTGGGCAGCAGGCAGGCAGGCAGCAGCAGATGGCAGGTGGGAGCGTGCTTGGGGCTCTGGGGGGCAGTAATTCGGCCTTCTGTGCAGGAGCGTGGTCTTCCGTGTGTTGTTGCGTGGCCAGCTTGATACGGAGTTATTTGGCATGTGAAAATCTTGCACGTCTGCGTGTAATTCGAGGAAAGGCCCTTAGCGCGTAAGCGCATCTGTGACGTTACGCATGCTGGCGTTTCCCTCGTGACGTGGACATAGTGGTTCAGCGCACGTGAAAAAACTGCACGTCTGCGTGTGAATGCGTGTAATCCGAGGAAAGGGCCTACGCGTAAGTGACGTGACGCGTGCAGGTGTTTCCCTCAGCACGGCTTAAAGGTGAGCGGGGCCAGTAGTTTGCTGTACGTGCCGTTCGTGAAGACCGACGTGTGTTGCTGCTTTGTGTTGTTTTGCACGCCATCACAACTTCACAGCGGATCGAGGACGTATATCTTCTTTTGGCGGGGGTATTGGCTACGCGTGTTTTTCATTATCACGCTAGTCAGATGGTGAGTTGCGCACACTATTTTTCCCACTGCGGGTGCCCCTGTGTATCGCACCCATTTTTGAGGTCATAGTAGCCTGCGTGTCCCATGCGTACGCGTTTTTCGTGTTACTGGGTGCCACCGCGTACTGCTGGAGGTTGATTCCACGCACATAGGCTGCAGGGTTGCGTGCATGGTTTTACTGCAGTTTTGGGGTGCCTGAGCGTTGCGTGACCTGTCACTACATCACCAGGGTCACATACAGCCTTGCAGGTGCAGGGGGGCTGTTAACATCTTGCATTCCACCCCCTTCACTCCAATTGCCCAGGACAATTGTGGTGTACACCTCCCATTGGCACTCCTCCATCTGTGCCGGCACTACTCCATCTGTGCCATGGTTTGGAGGCCACCAAAGGTGAGGGGCGCCTCAGCTGGGCGTCCTTCTCGTGGTGGGCATGGTCAGGGATGTGGCCTGGGTGACTAGGGAGTAGGGGGACTCCAGGGTGTCCAGGGTGGCCACAGAGGGGGAAGAGGCAGGGGTGCGCCACTTGAGCACAATGTTGTGCCATGTGTCAGTGCAGTCTTGCCACCACCCCCTGTGCTTCCAGGAGATGCAGCTTCTGCATCTGGCACTGATGCCCGTGTGACCCGGCAGTCTGTTTCATCGACTGCCATGGGCTCAAGGGTAGTGGTAGCTGCAGGTGCAGCTGTGGACACTACCACCCAGGCTCAGGGCCTGCCAGCGCAGGCTGCATTGGCACTTGAAGAGCCCTTGGAAGATTTCCAAAAGGCCAGGAGGGAAACGGTAGGTGCACGCAGGACTGCCCTGACCAAGACACGTGTCCCTGGGGCAGTAATGTCATCTGCTGCCCCGACCAGCCGGGTGTTGGCAAGTGCAGGGGCAGATGCAGCCAACAACACCCCGGTTGTGAGTCTGCCAACCAGGACAGTCGCGGTCAATGACCCTGCCACAGCGGATGTTGCTGTGCAGGGCCCATTAGAGGGCACCCAGCTGCCACTGATGCATGTCAGGCCTTTGGTCGACCCTCCACCTGCCACTCCCTTGGTTCAATCCACTGGTGCTACTGGCCATAGTGATCAGGGCGGCATTTCCCAGCCAGGGTCTGCGCCACAATCCAAGAGGAGGAAGGTTGCACCTGCAGCACATGCTGGGACCCCACACACAGCCACGACCTCCAGCACGTCGAGGAAGAAGCCTTTCTGCAACCAGGAACTGGACTGCCTCGTGGACTACGTGCTGGGCAACAGCCGTGACATGCTAGTGGGTCCTAATTGTCAGACTACGGCTGCCCACCGTGATACCCACTGGAAGCAAGTTGCGGAACATGTGAGTGCATTCGGCCATGAGGTGCGCACGGCGCAAGAGTGCAAAAAGCGTTGGAAAGACCTCAAATGCAGTGCTAAGGCTAACCGTGCCTCAAATTACAACTTGGCTCTGGTGACTGGCAGTGGGCCTGCACCTGAGGAGGAAGACCGAACTCTGCATGAGTCGCTTGTTGTGGAGTTCATACCATCTGAATCGGTCGAAGGAGTGGGAGAGATGCCGGACTTTGATGCCCATTCCAGTGAGTGTTGCTGTGTGTTTGTTGTGGACATGTGTGTTTCACTTGGGCGATGTGTTGTGCATGACTGCCACTACATGTCACGTGTACATGGTTCTGATGTGCAAGTAATGCAATGCTTCCCTGATGCATGTCTGCTCAGCTGGATGGTGGACATGGGGAGCGGACGGGGACTGTCCGCATCACCACTTTTGCACCGTACACACATGCTGGTCACCAGGATGCCCCTCAAGTCCATGTTCCAGCTCATTGGCCCTTCAGCATGCAGCGTGGGGTGACCTTCCTCTCAGCCCAGGGACTATGTCATAGCATGACTGACGTGCATGTGTCCTGTACCTGCATGCGGGTACTCCATGTAGGCTTGCTCCCTTGCCCCTCCATCCCCCCTCTGCACCCCAATTCCACCTTAACACTGGTATGCTTCAATTTTGCCGTTGAGTACTTCCCTGTTCATTCGTCCTGTGTACATGCTGACTTCCAGCAGCCAATCTGCCAGACATATGCTGTGTGGTACATCCTTTGTACTTGATGAAGGGTGTCTCACTTGGACTGTGCAGAGGTCAGATGCCCAGTAGGGACATGAGTGCCCATTCATGCTCCATGTGTATTCCACTCATGCCCCTATGTGTCCTTGACTGAATGATCATTGTAGTAGGAGTCCAGGGGGACCTACATTGCATGGCATTTCATAAGCCCTACCATTTCCTTGGTGGCTCAGTCCTGCGTCACACACATGTTTAGGGTGTGACGGTCTGTGTGGGTCACAGGCCTCAGTCTGTTTAATGGCCAATGACTCTGTCCAACTGGTGTAGTGTCTTCTTCACACGTGGGTGTACTCCAAAGGTTTCATCATGTGTCCTGCTTACAGTCCCATCATCATTTGCTGTGTTGTCACTTGACTCACATGATGCAGTTGATGCTAGTCAACACTGTCTGTCAATACACAGGTCTATGTTCAGCCTTTTGATACCATGCTAGGCATCCCTGCATTTGCACTTGGGGGAGGGGTGGTTTACTTGTAGACATGCTACCCATTGAATGCACATTGCACGTGATGCCTGAAGTTGACCTTGCACTGCCTTCACATTTTCTGACACACATCATGAAGTTCTTGTACATGTAGATAGTGAGTAACGTACTATATTTGCTGCACTGCATCGACCCACTTCAGTGCAAACATGCCTAATCACAGAAGCAATTTCAAGTTGACCCAGCATGCATGGCAGGTTCTATTTTGTGTGTGACATGTCTGCTTGATGTGTTTGGTGTCTGTGTGTGTGTTGTGTGCTTCTAACATGTGTAGTGACCTTTTTTCTCTCTACTTTTCAGATGATGACGCAATGGAGCCAGAGGATGGTGTTGTCATGCCAGGCACAGGGTTGTCATCACTTCAGCAACCCGATGCAAGTGGGGGTCGTGGGGTGGTAGGCCACGAAAACCCACATGTGCTACAGTCCATCTTGTCTCTGGCTGGCAATGAGTCCAGACCTGATGACCACTCTGACATCCATGTCGAGTTGGATGAGCATCAGGTCCATATGTCAGGGGTGAGTGATTCTGATGTGGACACTCCTATGTCCGCGACACCTGCACTGAGGGGTCAGACAGTCTTGGAACCTCCGCCTGTGCTGGATAGGGATGCAGGGTCACCCTCCACACCAGTCACTGATGTGCCTGGGTCATCACATCGACGGGGGCATGTAGTCGTGCAGCCACGGGCGGTGCCAACGCAACGAGGACACCCAGTCCTTGGGTCCCGCAGTGGTCAAGCCCAGCAACGCGGTCGCCGTGCACAACCGCAGTATACTGAGTGGGAGCAAGACATGACTGCCAATTCTGAACGGCAGGGGGCAGCAATGGAGAACATCGCTGAGAGCATGGAGCGTGTGGCCCAATCCGTGCTCCCCCCTGCTAGGCAGGTGCTTCTCCAGCAGCAGGTGGCACGGTCTACGGCCCACTCGCTGAGGCTGGGCATGGCGGCCTCAGACAGGGTACGCCAGGCTGAAATGTTGTCTCTGCGTAAAGCAATTGCTGCTCACGCAGAGGCACACATGGAGGCCCTGAGGCAAGAGTATGCTTCCCTCAGATCCACTCTGGGTGTCCTTCTGATGTCCCAGAGGGAGCAGGCAGAGGAGAGGTTTGCGCAGCTTGAGCGTACCATCTCGGCTGAGCTACATGCTTGCCGGGAGGTGCAGCAGCTGTCCAGCCAGGCCTTGCAGGATGAACTCTGTGTTACACGTGCTACCTTGCAAGAGGAAGCACGTGTATCACAGGAGGTTCTGCATGCAGACCTACGTGTGATCGCCGCACAGAACCAGGCTCACTCGTCCGGCAGACTTGCTGCCGACGAGGGGCAAGCTGCAGCTAGGCGTGGTCAGGCTCCTGTGCCACGTCCTCCTTTCCAGGAAGAGCCAGACTCGGACGACAATCTATCTCCCACATAGGTCGGGCTGTGCAGGCGTTGAGCCCATGGAGGTTTTTTTTTTCCTCAACATCATTGCATGTGGGTGTTGAGCAGCACACTGTACCTCCTCCCTCCTGTGTTCCTCCCCCCCCCCTGGTCGTATGTGGCCATTTTTGATTTTTCTTTTAGTTTAGTAAGTTTTGTTTCATTTTGATAGTTAGTTTAAATATTTAATGTAGGTTTTTCATAGTTAGTGTAATTAGTTAATATAGTTTGAAATTGTTTGTCTATTGTGCTTTCATGTGACGGTGTGGTGCTCTGTGGCTTTTGAGAGCATCCACTGTCTGTTCCAGCTGGGCCCTTCAAGCTTGTCTTGTGTATGTGTTTGCAGCTTGGGGTCCTTGACTCACATATGCCACTCCTGCTTCCCTTATCCATGGGCTCGCAAGGATGGTTCGGTGTAACAGCCTATTACACAAGGGCTCTGGACTGTCATATCTGTGGCATGTCTGCTGATGTTAAACTTGTGTTAACACCCCTAGTGGGGATGATAGGGGTGTTATTGACCACTGTTCTTCATTCACTAGATGGGGGTTTCATGTTTGATGTGTACATTCATTGCTATTCATTGTGTAGTATGTTTATTATCTATACTGTAAATGTGCTTGTTGCAATTCATGGCGTAGATGGTGTGTTCAACAGTTTGCCTGTGAAAGACGGACTGATGGTGTGATTTGTGTTGTACGTCTCTGACATGGTCCAGTCATGTAATGCCTGAAGAGACACACACAGATGATTTTAAAGCATTAATCATGTGTTTCAGGGGCACAAGCCTCCAGACCACCTTTGCCAGCAGACATGGGCCATTGGACGTCTGGAAGCTGGACACGTTTGGTGGTGCCGACATGCGCATGTGTGCAAGCAGAGGCACAGGGATTGCGCTCATACATCCGAAAACAGCTGACGTATTTCAAGGGACTCCAGGCAAGATGAGCAGGAAAGGGGGGCCACAACACAGCAGACCTTCCACCTGGCCAGTTGCACATGCATGCTTAGTAGCAGCACTGACGGTGAGCTTGGACAAATATTGGTGTTGAAGCGCACAATACAGCTGATATGCGTTGGTGGACTGATGGCTAGTTGATGGGAAATTTGTCTGGGGCCCCTGCAGGGCCAGTGGCACATACCCTCTGGTCCACCATGGTCCATTGAGGCACTTGTATTAGCCATGTAGCATTCCGAGACATAGAAAGAAGCAGCTCACAGGACAGACAGCCAGGGACAGACTTGTGTGCAGTGCATTTAATTACCATGTATAATTTGACAAATGCACTACCTCCTTTTTTTGGGTCATGGTGGAACACGACTTGTTCTGAAGTCATTCCTTGCTATATGCGTCTGGCTGCTTACCCAGGGAACATTGCATGTTGTGTGATTCGTGACACATTGGTCTTCCATTTGCAACGCACCCAGTGGTGCATGACTTACTGCATTGACTGTGTATGAACCATCACAGGGGTAATGTTACGTATGGGTACGAAGCATCCACACCAGATTGTTTGTTTGTAGAGTATTTTGTTACTTTGGGGCATATATGGTGGTGTGTTTGTGTGTTATAGGCACGCACAGATTAGTAACTGTAGCTCTCTTTGCAGCATTGAACTGCTCCTGTTACCGGACCTGAGAGTGCGCAGGCAGGAGACAAGCACTCACCCCAGAGATAAGTTTCTGTTTGTCTTCCATTTGAGTAATTTGTTACTATGTGCATGATGATCAGGTTTGGTGTACTTGTGTATGTGTTAATGTGAGTGGTACAGTTTTGTGCATTTCCTGCTTTCCCATGTGAATCCTACTCCCTTCTCCTGCCCCTCATTCCGGTTATCCAGTATAGCAATGCCTGTCCCGACTGCATATCCCTGACCCTCCTTCCCCACCAGGGTCTCAGAGGCCTGTGTGAGTTTGACCTTGCAGGCACCCAGCCACGATGGGGGTGGTTGGTTCATGCCGCTCCTGCACCTCTACACGGGAGCAGTGACAGTAGACATCTGTTTGTGGTGCATTATTGTGTGTTATGTACCACACATGGTACACATCCTGTTGTGGTATTGTTTTACTGTGCTACCTTGGTTGTTACGTCATTGTGGTAGTACTTTGGCTTTGTGACGTACTGCTACTTCAAGTCATCTACTGGAGGGTCTTCTGGTTTGTTTTGCTGCCTGCAGGCTTTTTGCTTGGCTTCTGTGTTGGCCTGCTTTGAGTTCTCTTTGATGTGGTGTTTTTGCAAGTCAAGGTGGCCTCTGAGGGTGCTGGACACTTTTTGCACACAAGGTGGGAGATGGTGACAAAGGGGAAGGGTGATCCTGTGGCCAGGTGAACGTCAAGGATGAAGGCTAGATAACCCAGGTGCAGTTGTTCAGTGGGTCATGGTGATTTGTGAGGGAGGGGGGGTGTTTTGTTGTTGACAGTTGATTTGCCCTACAGTGTGATGCACACCTTGACATTGTAATTGCAGTATCCTATGTACATGATGTATTCTGCTGATCAATGCCTGTTCATGTGTTGTGTTTATCTTTCAGGTGTGAGGGAATAGTTGTGGCTTGACATGCTGGGGTGTACACATGGTGAATGTTCACAAGTGATGTGTAGAGGAAACTGATGGTCACTTGATTGCACATGCATATATTGAGTGCATGTCCCTACTGACCCACACACTCGCTCTATGATCCACTACATGTACAACCACCCTTCCATGTCCACATGTATACTCTGTTTGCCTTCTGGTGCCCACTGTCTCCCTGCAGCACATGATCTATGACCAATTGTGGATTCTGTACATGCGTAATTTGCTTTTTGATGTAGTTTGTCGCTTGGATGCGATGCTCAGGGTGTGCATCACACACACTGGCTGTTCACTTTGCTGTGCGCTGAGCAGTGTGTTGCATGAGGTGGGCACCGCACACAGAAGCTGCAGTGTTGATTTTGCAATGCACAATGTGCATGTAGACAGGCATTCATTGTTATGTTACAACTACAACTGTTGGAATGCATTTGGGTATGACCTCTTTTGGGTGGGAGGTTGTTGGTCAGTCATTTCATCTGATTCCATGTCAGGCATCATTGTGTGATGCCACTTTACATTTTTCACATGTCAATGTGTACCTTATTGGTACTGTGTTGGTGTATAGCTATTGCTTGCCATGTCATGTTGTGGTTGGGAGGGTTTGGGTGACATAGCAGTGATAGTCATGGCCTGTTTTGCAGGTCTGTGTGATTCACACCTTGCATGTGTGCCTTTTGGTCATACAGGATTGCTTATGTTTAAGTAGCTAGGGATGCACACAATGTGGCACTTCCATGGCAACATTCTCAGGGTCGTAAGGTTGTGACAGTTGACTGTCCTTTGTCATCATCGATTGTCACCTGGTATGTGCCAGGCCTGTGTGCACTCCGCAGGGGTGGGAGTTTAGGTGAAAAATATGCCACAAGCTGGGTCCGGGCTGCCTGGCCACGTGCCCTGTCCCCTCCCATGGGCAGCACCTGTGCCTGTGGTTGGGGATTTGGGGGCACCACCATGTCCACCGTTACGCCCTGCCGTGTTGCAACATTGTGCAGGACACATGCTGCCACAATGATCCTGCACTCTACTGGGGGTACATAGAGTAGCTGCCCGCCGGAGCGGAAGCGTGACTTGAACACTCCGAATGTGCGCTCCACTATGGCACTGGTTGCAATATGGGCAGTGTTGTATCTTACCTGGGGTGGTGTGGTGGGGTTCCGGATTGGCGTCATCATGTGGTTGCTCAGAGAGTAGGCACTGTCCCCTGGAGAGGTGATGATGGTTGTGATTATTGGGGTTTGTGTATTTGTGTGTGTGTGTGACATGCATGCATGTGCACAGGCATTTGTACTCACCGAGGAGCCATGTGTCGCCATGCTGCCCAGCTTCCAGGGCCCGGCTCAGGGCGGATATTCTGTATATGAAACTGTCATGGTGGAGCCAGGGCAGTTTGCACAGACAGAGGTGATGATTCCCTTTGGATCGCATACCACCTGCACGTTGATGGAATGCCAGTGCTTGCGGTTTCAGTAGATGTGCTCAGTGGCCCTAGGTGGACGTAGGGCCACATGGGTGCAATCTATGGCACCAAGCACTTTGGGGAAGTGTGCCACCCTGTAAAAGTCCTGCACAATGGCCTGCCTTTCTGCGGGTGTTCTGGGCATGTATATGTGCCTGCGGACTGAGGGGCGCGCTGTCATGATTGCCAAGACCTGGTGTAGGCAGCGTGACTGCGTGGCCTGTTAGAGCCCCCCCCCCATTATGGTAGTAGTTCGCTGAAATGACCCAGTGGCCAAAAAATGCAAGACATTGAGCACATTCTCCAAGGGGCTCAATGCTTGGGAGCAGAGGGTGGGGGATGTAAGGTCATCTTCCCATTCCCTGACCAGGTCTAGGATGATACGAGGTGGAAACCTATACCTGCCGTAGACCTGGTCGTCAGGCATCCCAAAGAGGATTGTCCGGGGTGAAAAAAGGCGTGCCCTGGCTATTCTCCTCCTCCTGCGGTGTCCCACGATCAGTGCTGCGACAAATGGGGCATTCATTGTAGCGGTATATACGTATTTGTTGTTTGCGCACACTTTTATACTGTGCGCGGGGACGCTTCCGCCTGCCTTCCTGTGGTGGACGCGTTGATGCCTATGCGCATCTTTTGCCATGTGCAGGTTTCCCGTATTCAGATCCATGAATATGGGTTGTTCGCATGCGTGTGGGCGTTCCGTGTAGTGACCTGCAGTACTTCCCCAGTTACGCCTTCTTTTTCACGCATTATTCCCCATTCCGCGTGTTACGCCCACTGTTCCGCCCACTTTTGTTGTGTGCGCCGCGCTATGTGCACTTTCGCTGTGCGCGTAGCGCACACCGTTTGATAACCTGTGCGCCCGCGTGCGGCACGCACGGATTTGGCGCACAACCAGTGGTATACACCCGCAGCGCCTTCCTTGAATTGCACGCATGCACGTGCGCTTGATTTCTCACGCTTGCGACACCTTGCGCCTGCTTGCACATGGATTTTCGGCACACGTTTGTTCCATGAATCGGCCCCTTAGGCGTCTGTGATACAATCAGTATTGAAATCCGCCACCACAATGATCTCTCCCACATAGGATTATGACCATAAGTGTGGAATTCTGGTAAAGGCAGAAAAAAAAATGTTTAGCCTCAAAGCGCATAGGGTTCCTGTAAACATTAATAAGTAGTAAATCCTTATTATACTGATCCTTACACAACATTTTTACTACCAATATCTCGGGAGTGTATGAATCCCAAATGTCACAATTCAAATTAGGAGAAAAGCACACTGCTGACAACAAACTCCCATATGGATTCCCACTGACACCTTTAGAGGTTGGTTGCATAAAAACAGAAAACCCTTCCAGATATGGTTTACCTAGGAGCCAAGTTTCCGATAAGAAAATAATATTGCACAAGAATGTACTCAAATAGTTGCTATTTAGATTGAAATGGTGATAATGTCCTCTGGAATTCCAGTATATCACGCAAAACACAAGGCAAGTCTCTGGGTCTAACCCTCATGTTAGTAGCAAGGTAGTTATTTCTGGATTGTGCTAAGCCGATGTAATCAATGGCCAAGTATCAGATTCAGACAATTGCCCACTGCAGGGTTATTAAGCATAATTCTTCTCCGTAAAGACAACACTGTAATGTACCTTCCATCGAAAGAATTAAACCTCAAAATTGTAGATGTCATATCCCAAGATGTGAAAGGAGTGTGCTTTTTCCAGAAGGAGCCCAGTTGTGAACATTGAGAGAATCTGAATTACAACCAAATCTTCTCTGTTGGGTAATATTAATTCCACTTGTTTTATATTCACCGATGATATCATCCGTAATTGAGGGAATTTTATAATTGCAAAATCATACCCCTTTTCAGGGGAACATGACATTCTTGGAGAAATATTTGTTCCAAACAAATTAAAAGAGAAGGGTTTTAGTTTTGTCTAATGACAGGGAACATTTTCTTGGCAGGATCTGTTGTAGGGAGGCTCTGTCTGTTCTCTTTAATTTGTGACCTCATTTCTTCAAGAGTAAAGAATTTATTTGCTTCTCTGGATTTTTCGGCATCCGAGAGCCTGTTCAAAATCCTACCCTCGGTTAGAGGGGAGTTGTCTATATGTTTAGTTGTGAACATGGATGATGGGGCTCCTTAGATGAGGAATATTTCAAATTCTGTATGTTAATCACTGGAGGTGGATCTGTCAGCAACTCTACTGATCCTTCATCCATTGAATTATTGCGTGCATTCAGGTTAAGGAAGTCATTAGCCAGGATAGATTGTTATGTGTTAGGTTTTAAATATTGAGTTATACAGGATTTAGGTGGAATAGATTGATTACTCTTAGATTTATTTGTAGGTTCAATTTTTTGGGGAAGATCTTGATTTTGGTTTAGTGGTTTTAATTATTGGACTGCTGGTTTCCTTAACTTGATCTGATGGTGATTGCAAAAGGAGTGATTACATTTAATTTTGGGGACATTTCCCTAGGACCCATTATTTTTCTGTGTTGGTACGCTATTCTTATTTTTTTGACTTCCTTTTTTTAGATTTCTTTATTTTAGAGTCCATTTCCACCATTGAATTACCTGTTCCTGGGAAATTCTTGCCTTCCTGAGTATGAACACCACAAGGGTTCCCTCCAGCTGAGACCCTTCATCAGAGCTGCGTAGATCTAATGAATTAGAAACTAAACACACATTTTGGAGGTTAGGAGATGTTTTGAACTCAGTGGAGGTAAGTGTAACTCAGACCCATATGTCCTCTCAATTGGTGCCCAAGTAAAACAGTTCTTTTTTTTGCACAGATGTAACCTTCTAAAAAATGGTATTTTTGAGTTTCAAGAGTTCAATAGAACTTTTTGCTGTTTGAACTCTTTGTAAAACCTAAAGGGCTCAAAAGATCTACTGAGATTAGCGTTATCCGAGTTGAATAGTCCTGAAGAGTCTGAGAGATTGCCAACTTTATGGACATCCGAAAGATCGTATTGAGCGAAGGCACCCACCTCTATTTCAATAATATGTTGGCTCTTTGTATGAGCATAGAAGGTGAAATTGAAGTCAGCAGAATTTCTAGTGACCAGATGGCCAATTGCTCTGAGTAGTGTTTCCTTCACCGTCTGGCACATGAAAATAAAACATTTGCATGAATAACAACTCCCTACCAAGCTTCACATGGGGCTTTAACTAGACGAAAGCACACATGCACTAATTGCTTGTTAACTCTACACTGAAATATCTGGTTTGTCACATCTGGTTATGTATAAATGAAATAAAAGTTATTGTATAAATGTAGACCATTATATCATGCTCACCTCTTTACATTTCAGTGGATGACTCTCTCTGCCAGATCACTTCTAATTGCAGCATGGTCCATTATCTCACTCGGCTCCAGCTCACACACTATTTTTAATAATGTATGCCGTACTGCAAAAGATAAATACTCCTTTTCATTTGTATGAGTGTTTTAAGGCCGTTCTTGTATTCTGCCTGGGGAATGATCTGGCTTTCTTCGCATAATTTGATTTGCCTGAATATATGTCTGATGCAACTTTGAAGTCACCCTCTATGCAGAGAGATCCTTAAAATTGGCAAGGTCCTGCATGAATTCAGTCAAATGAACTTAGTAACCCACATTATGATCATGACATATCACCACTGTCTCTATCTACCCTTTTTCTGTTTCTGATTTTAGTCTTGCCATCACCCTTCTTTCTGCTGTATCCCTTTTGGTGAATGTGATCCTAAGCCCAGATGATCTTTTAATTAAACCTACTACACCGCTAAACTGTGCTTTACTGCAACTAAACTCCCTCCATGATATGCTTCTTGAGTCCCATCTCCTCTTCTCTCAAGTGTATCTCACGAATGAGGGTAGTATCTACTCTTTTCTCTTTGACTTTATCCACTAATATATCTCTTTCATTTCTTTTTTGCAGTCCATTTATTTTCCATGACATGCACTTCCTCATTATCCTGTACCCTGTTTTCCCCAAGATTTGGGATGAAAGTTAAATGTTGTAGATTTAGATAATAACAAACGTCCTCTCATTTCTTTTGATTGCCAAGGTTTTCATGTTAGTGGTGGAGTATTGAGTCTAAAAAGGATGCCGTTTTCTGCAAATGAACAGCACTGGACTTTCTTTGCCTTCTCATATCTGTGACAGCACTGTAACCAGAAGCACCTGGAACACATCAGTTTCAAGTGTATCACGTGTTTTACAATATTTGGGGTGGATTTCACCATATTATCCCGTTATGCCCTAGCATATCTTTGATAATGATACGAGCGGACCACTTAGCCTTTGGATAATTTCAGGGCACCTTGGATTCTAAATGGCAATACATTGAATTGAAACCGGCCGGAGGAGTGGTGGCTAATGTTATGTAGTAGCATCTGTGTGTGTGTTGAGTTTGGTAAACGAAGGGGATGTGTTATGTAGGGACTGCTTGTGGATGCTATGAGCTGGTGATGTCATGTGAACTGTTACTGTGTGAATGTTGGAATGTTCACCTAAGGGTTCCACACTCAGGCAGTTAGAGCTCCCCTGCCTGGGTGATGAGGCCAGTGTTATGTCCTGTCCAGACTCTTGTATATATCTTCATGCAACTATGTCCTAAGTACCTGTAATTAAGCTAAGAAGTTACCTAAAGAAGTCTGGAAGTCACTTCGTAATATTGGCAACACGGATGTCTTAAAAAGGAGAACCCACGTGCAAGGAGGTGAAGAGGACTGAAGAAACCTGCTGCAGGGAGTGCAGGAAAGAGGTGGACAAGAGGAAGGACAACACTGCCCTTAAAACAAGTAAGACCCATCACCCAGGGCACCAAAGGGGAGGAAGAAAGCCCCTACCCGGAGAGATCAGCTGCCAGTTAGATGTGGAGGGAGAGCTTGGTTCAGGGGTTGAAGAAAGAAACAGGGCCATGAAGGGAACTCAAGAAGGGAGTTAGGCCCTTAAGGTGAAGAAGTCCGCTTGAAGAGAGTAGTCTAGCTTGTTAAAGCAAAACAGAAAGCTGTCCCATAGCTGCAGAAGGGAGATTCCTACAAGGAGATAAAGGGCAAGCTACGCCCTTAAGATGAGGAGAGATATGCTGTGCCCATTAGATGTGAGAGGAAGTTGTGTCCTATAAAGTGCAGAAGGCAGAAGCTGATTTTCCCATAAGCATAGAACGGGAATGAGGGTGGCTTATGGCACCATGGGGGCTGAGCCAGGAGAGTGTCCCCGTGGTGGAAGTGTTACAGTTGGAGCTGCAGAGCTCCATTCGCCCTGCAAGTGAAGTACAAATGATAATGTCACAGCGGGAGACTGGAGTGTTGGCGATCCGATGGAAGACTAGGATTGTGTTCGGGGTTCGGGGGGAGAACCTTACTCTGCGTCCTCAAAGGCGTCAGAGGCGTAACCGCCAGTGATTCTTGCAGTGGGCTATGAGGTCTACGGATCCTTTAAAGTAAAGGACCCAAGTACGTCCCTAGACATGACTAGGAAACGGCGGTGTGCTGTGCTCTTAGAAGAACAGAGGAGTCATAAATAAAGAGCCGAAGTCTTGTGGTAAACTGGAAGTAGGATCTGGTGGAGCGGGGTAGGCTGCCTGCAAACGGACTTCAGTGTATCTGCGCACATTGAAGTAATGGACTTCAGTGCATCCGTTTCACTGGCGCGACAAAGAAGGGCAGATTGAACTCAAACGAGAACGCGCTACGGCTACAGTCATAAAGGAAGATAAGCGCTTTTAAAGTGATGAGTTACAATTCAAAAGTATCGCAGAGTCAGCGTTAAGTGAGGAGTAGAGAGATGGAAGGGTAGGCAGCCCACGTTAAATTTCAAAGGTTATGAAGAAGCATTGGAGAACATTCCAGGTCTGTCGTTTGAAGATGAAATAGGATGAAAAGTTTGGCTCAGGAATCGTTCAAGTGAAGCTATGCAACTGTGTCCTTTCCATGAAGTTTGCATAGATATACGTTTGATGAGTTTGAGTGAAGGTGCATGTGTTAACGTGTAGCATGGAAGAGATGAAGCGAGGTTAGATGTAATAAGCTTGAGGATTTGCAGGATAAGAGTGCAACGCACCCATGGACTCTTAGCAAATTACAGTGATGGGATATTTCTAGAGATGCATGGGTAATGTCAGATGTAACCATGTATGGATGAGAAGTGACAAATGAAGAGAGCTAAGTGGGCCTGCGAAGACGTGAAGGAACAACTTGTGAATGTGATAGAATAACCTTTTGAGGATTTCCAGGTGTACGTTGCTCTAAAGCAGCATGGACTTTTAGGTTATATGCAAGTTTAAGGGTCATACTTTGACCATGGACTATTAGGGATATAGTTATGAAGAATACTTGCATGTGCCAAATTCTGTGGAATTTGTGTTAGCTTAAAGGAAGTGAATCATACCGTTTTCATTATACTAGGAGGTTAAAATGCAAAGTGTATTCTAACTGACTCTGTTAAGTGTATTCTAACTGACTGTGTTGTTATAGTGTTTGTTTAGCTTGAAGTATGGTGAGAGTCGAAGTGTTGAGAAATGGGTAGCACCCATAGTGTGTGTAGATTGTGGGTGAGTGCCACAATGAAGTCGGGAGGTAGCGCTTCCAGTTCTTATGTGGGTATTGTATGTGGAAGAATGCCACAATGGGTATTGGAAGGTAGCGCCTCCACCAGTGTAATTGGAGGTAGCACCTCTGCCAGAAGGAGTATGAAGTGTGATAGGAGGTAGAGACTCTGCCAGTGTAATTGGAGGTGGCGCCTCCGCCAGCAGGAGTATGAAGTGTAATAGGAGGCAGCACCTGCGCCAGTGCATGTGGAGGTGGCGCCTCCACCATTAAGAGTATGAAAGGGTAGTAGGAGGTAGCACCTTCGTCAGTGTAGTTGGAGGTAGTGCCTCCGACGGTAGGAGCATGAAGTATAATGGGAGGTAGCACCTCCACCAGAAGCATGAAGTTGAAGGTGGGTGAGTGCCACCTAATAGTCATCTAATAGTGTGATCCTACGTGATGTGTTGTGTCGTGCTGTGCCATGCCCGCAATGTATGTGTGTAGGTGCAGTGTGCTAAAGCAAAGGAAGGAGATGTGTTATGTAGTAGCATCTGTGTGTGTGTTGAGTTTGGTAAAGGAAGGAGGTGTGTTATGTAGTAGCATCTGTGTGTGTGTTGAGTTTGGTAAAGGAAGGATATGTGTTATGTAGTGACTGCTTGTGGATGCTATGAGCTGGTGATGTCATGTGGAGTGTTGCTGTGTGAATGTTGGAATGTTCACCTAAGGGTTCCACACTCAGGCAGTTAGAGCTCCCGTGCCTGGGTGATGGGGCCAGTGTTATGTCCTGTCCAGACTCTTGTATATATCTTCATGTAACTGTGTCCTAAGCACTTGTAATAAAGCTAAGAAGTTACATAAAGAAGCCTGGAAGTCACTTTGTAAAATTGAATATAGTATTTTCTTGATCTTTAGGACACAGTGGCACCTGCCAATATTATTTGGTGTGGTCCAATGTGCTGATGAATTCGGACTGCCTAAGGCATTCATCTTTGTAGGTCATAGAATAGGTATTGAACTCTGAGATAAGTTTGACTAAAGTGAATACATAACCTCTATGGTCCCTATCGTTTCAGTACAAAAGCAATGGTATGGCCCATTTACTAATTTACCTCTACATGACCCTCAGCATAAGCATATTATCTTCATCATACTGAATTACTGCTTACAGTAGCCATTAGGTTGGTTTGTGGTTTATTTTCCAGGGAGTGTTCTTCCACAATGACTGATGATTGACACAGAGAAGAAGTTTTGAAAGGCATCAAGGAAGGCCTGTAAATCATTTCCTTTGGCATCTGCAAGATTCTCTAGAATTTGGCAAACATTTTCCATGTTAGGAACCTATAGGTCCACCTGTTCTTCGTCCTGATTAGTGACGTAGTCACTGGACTGCATTTCCTCATACCTATGTTTCCATGCCTTTCGGAGAGTTTACAAGATACAATGAATTTATCTTTTGATGGTATGGTTGGTGGGCTCCATAAATCTAATTACGGGTACATTCTGTCACCTGATACAGGCCATGACATCGGGTGAGAATTTAAAACATTATTTAGCATCAGTACAAATACCTGATTACTTACCTTGAAGGTGCATAATTACGCGTTTTGCTCATAACAAGCATTTTGGTTAATTTGGGATTTTGCTACATGTTCCTGTATATGGTCTCTGACAATCCCCATGTGTTGTTGGGTGTTCTGTACAGTTCCTGCTAGGTTTGTTCCCGAGTAGTACTGGCCTTCCCATTCTTCTTGAAGCATATCTAGCACACTTTGTGGCATCCTCCTATGTACAAGTATAAATGGGAAAAAACAATCAGTATTGAGGAGTCTTTCTGGTGGCAGACAGCAAATAGAAAAATAAGTCATCCCAATTCCATCAATCTTGATAAACATTCTTTGTCACAGAATGTTTCAGAATGTTGTTCACCATCTTAACTAGACTGTTGGCTGGGGGAAGAAAATGGTTTTGATTTCAAAAGGTCCTTCATCTTCTTCTGATATGAGACATGAAAGGTGTGTCTATCAAAGTCTCCTTGCCATTATCCTACAAGATTAAACATAGAAGAATTCTCAACATTGAATTTCCAGTACTCCTGTTCTATAGAAAAATGACACACAGTGAAATGCAAGTTAATCAGACTTTATTTTAATTGTTGGCAATATTTTCCCCTCTATCAGGGTTGAGATGTCACTGCTCTACACTGTTTCAGGGTAATTCATGGAAATTCGCACAAAAGTGTCGCATGCGGCTGGCACACAGCGTGCCCGCGCGAATGTCTGCTCCAGCCGCGTGCGATAAAATCAATTTCCGCGCACAGCGTATTCATGGATTCTCGCCTCCAAAAGCGGACGTGGCGCAGAGTGGCGCAGCGACCCTGCAGAAGCGCCAGTTACGCCCCCAAGAACGCCCTGGCACAAGGAAAAGCCATCAAGATCGCAAAACCATCGCAAAGGGCTGCGCCAACCCTGTACCAGTTTACCAGACTGGCAAACAGCAAACGCAAAGCGGGGAACGTGTATTACGGGTTTCGGGAACACGCGTGCGCGAGAAGTTTCACACGCGATCTGGCCTGGGGGAGCATGTGCGTGTATTTCAGAGGTGCGCGAGAAGTTCCACATGCGAACGGGCTGGGTGCGTTTATTTCAGGGGTGCGCGAGAAGTACCACACGTGATTGGCCTGGGCGCGTGTATTTCAGAGGTGCGCGAGAAGTTCCACATGCGATCGGGCCTGGGGGAGCGTGGGCGTGTACTTCAGGGGTGCGCAAGAAGTTTTACACGCGAATGGCCTGAGTGCGTGTATTTCAGGGGTGCGCGAGAAGTTCCACACACTATCAGGCCTGGGGGAGCGGGTGCGTGTATTTCAGAGGTGCGCGAGAAGTTCCACACGCGATCGGGCCTGGGGGAGCATGTGCGTGTATTTCAGAGGTGCGTGAGAAGTTTCAAACGCGATTGGGCTGGGTACGTGTATTTCAGGGGTGCGCGGGAAGTTTAACACGCGATTGGGCTTGGTGCGGGTATTTCAGGGGTGTGCGGGAAGTTTCACACGCGATTGGGCTGGGTACATGTATTTCAGGGGTGCGTGGGAAGTTTCACACGCGATTGGGCTGGGTACGTGTATTTCAGGGGTGCGCGAGAAGTCCCACACGCGATCGGGCCTGGGGGAGCGTGTGCGTGTATTTCAGGGGTGCGTGAGAAGTTTCACACGCGATTGGGCTAGGTACGTGTATTTCAGGGGTGCGCGGGAAGTTTAACACGCGATTGGGCTGGGTGCGGGTATTTCAGGGGTGCGCGGGAAGTTTCACACGCGATTGGGCTGGGTACGTGTATTTCAGGGGTGCGCGGGAAGTTTCACACGCGATTGGGCTGGGTACGTGTATTTCAGGGGTGCGCGAGAAGTCCCACACGCGATCGGGCCTGGGGGAGCGTGTGCGTGTATTTCAGGGGTGCGTGAGAAGTTTCACACACGAGTGGGCTGGGTACGTGTATTCCAGGGGTGCGCAGGAAGTTTTACACGCGATTGGGCTGGGTGCGGGTATTTCAGGGGTGCGCGAGAAGTTTTACACGCGACTGGGCAGGGTACGTGTATTTCAGGGGTGTGTGGGAAGTTTCACACGCGATTGGGCTGGGTATGTGTATTCCAGGGGCGCGCGGGAAGTTTTACACGCAATTGGGCTGGCTGCGGGTATTTCAGGGGTGCGCGAGAAGTTTTACACGTGACTGGGCTGGGTACGTGTATTCCAGGGGTGCGCGGGAAGTTTTACACGCGATTGGGCTGGGTGCGGGTATTTCAGGGGTGCACGAGAAGTTTTACATGCGACTGGGCAGGGTACGTGTATTTCAGGGGTGCGTGAGAAGTTTCACACGCGATTGGGCTGGGTACGTGTATTCCAGGGGTGCGCGGGAAGTTTTACACGCGATTGGGCTGGCTGCGGGTATTTCAGGGGTGCGCGAGAAGTTTAACACGCGATTGGGCTGGGTGCGGGTATTTCAGGGGTGCGCGGGAAGTTTCATACGCGATTGGGCTGGGTACGTGTATTTCAGGGGTGCGCGGGAAGTTTCACACGCGATTGGGCTGGGTACGTGTATTTCAGGGGTGCGCGAGAAGTCCCACACGCGATCGGGCCTGGGGGAGCGTGTGCGTGTATTTCAGGGGTGCGTGAGAAGTTTCACACGCGATTGGGCTGGGTACGTGTATTCCAGGGGTGCGCAGGAAGTTTTACACGCGATTGGGCTGGGTGCGGGTATATCAGGGGTGCACGAGAAGTTTTACACGCGACTGGGCAGGGTACGTGTATTTCAGGGGTGTGTGAGAAGTTTCACACGCGATTGGGCTGGGTATGTGTATTCCAGGGGCGCGCGGGAAGTTTTACACGCAATTGGGCTGGCTGCGGGTATTTCAGGGGTGCGCGAGAAGTTTTACACGTGACTGGGCAGGGTACGTGTATTTCAGGGGTGCGCGAGAAGTTTCACACGCGATTGGGCTGGGTACGTGTATTCCAGGGGTGCGCGGGAAGTTTTACACGCGATTGGGCTGGGTGCGGGTATTTCAGGGGTGCACGAGAAGTTTTACACGCGACTGGGCAGGGTACGTGTATTTCAGGGGTGCGTGAGAAGTTTCACACGCGATTGGGCTGGGTACGTGTATTCCAGGGGTGCGCGGGAAGTTTTACACGCGATTGGGCTGGCTGCGGGTATTTCAGGGGTGCGCGAGAAGTTTTACACGCGACTGGGCAGGGTACGTGTATTTCAGGGGTGCGTGAGAAGTTTCACACGCGATTGGGCTGGGTACGTGTATTCCAGGGGTGCGCGGGAAGTTTTACACGCGATTGGGCTGGCTGCGGGTATTTCAGGGGTGCGCGAGAAGTTTTACACGCGACTGGGCAGTGTACGTGCATTTCAGGGGTGCGCGAGAAGTTTCACATGCGATTGGGCTGGGTACGTGTATTCCAGGGGTGCGCGGGAAGTTTTACACGCTCGCCTACAACACGTATTCATGGAATCGAACGTGGCCAATCCGGAAACACGTACGCCAGCAGGAAGTAGGCGTACGTCCACCCGCACAGCATAAAAGTGCACGCAAACAACAAACAAGCTCAGATGCCAGAATGAACATACCGTTCCAAGCAGCAGTGGCCGTGGGATACCGCAGGAGGAGGAGGAGGATAGTCAGGGCCACAATTTTTACACCCAGAACCAGCCTTTTTGGGATGCCTGATGACCATGTGAATGGGAGGTACAGGTTTCCATCTCACATAATACTCGACCTGGTCAGTGAGTGGGAGGATGACCTCACATCAACCACCCTGTGCTCCCAAGCACTCAGCCCCCTGGAGAAGGTCCTCAATGTACTGCACTTCTTGGCCACTGGATCATTTCAGGGGACAAGTGCCATAGTGGGGGGGGGATGTCACAGGCCACGCAGTCACAGTGCCTACACCAGGTCTTGGCCATCATCACTGCACGCCCATCAGTCCGCAGGCACATATACCTGCCCAGAACACCTGCAGAAATGCAGGCTGTCGCCCAGGATTTCTACAGGGTGGCACAATTCCCCAAAGTGCTAGGTGCCATTGATTGCACCCATGGGGCTCTACGTCCCCCCAGGGCAACTGAGCACATCTATCAAAACCGCAAGCACTGGCATTCCATCAACGTCCAGGTAGTATGTGATGCCAAGGGAATCATCATCTCAGTATACGCCAACTATCCAAGCTCCACCCACGACAGTTTCATCTACAGAATGTCTACCCTAAACCGGGACATAGAAGCTGGGCGGCATGGCGATACATGGCTGCTCGGTGAGTATAAATGCCACTGCGCATGCATGCATGTCAGATACTGAGTAATGTCACAACCCCACTAATGATACCCATCACCACCTCCCCAGGGGACAGTGCCTACCCTCTCAGCACCCACATGATGACACCAATTCGGAACCCCACCACGCCACCTCAGGTAAGATACAACACAGCCCACATTGCAACCTGGGGCATCGTGGAGCGCACATTCGGAGTGCTCAAGTCACGCTTCCGCTCCCTTGACCGTTCTGGCGGGCAGCTGTTATACGCTCCCCCAGTAGTGTGCAGGATCATAGTGGCAGCATGTGTCCTGCACAACGTTGCAACACGCCGGGGCCTGGCCGTGGACATGGTGGTGCCCCCACATCCCCAACCACATGCATGCCCACTGCGCATGGGAGGGGAAAGGGCACGGGGTGAGGCAGCCCATACGCAGCTCGTGGCTAATTACTTCACATAAAATCACACCCCTGTGGAGTGCACACAGACCTGGCACATACCAGCTGACAATCAATGATGATTTTAACTGACAATTATGATGTGTCAATGGACAGTCAACTGTCACAACCATACCAGCCTGAGATTGTACATCTGGAAGTGTTCCATTGTGTGCTTCCCTACCTACACAAACACCACCAATGCTGTGTTCAAAAGACACACTTCTATGCTGCTAAAATCATTACCCCCTTGCAAGATACAACATGACAACAGTGCCATGTCACCCAACCCCTCCCCAGCACCGCCACCCAACACACCATGGCATGACATGCCATGTGAGAGCAAACAAAGTCATCCCCCAAACATGACACGTGTCACAAAGTACAGTGTCCCTAATGGAAACTGGCCACACACAATATGCCCACATAAATGTAGAAATAACAACACACATGACCAAATACTTACCACAATACAATCGACATAGCATTAACATGACAGTACTAAGGTAAAGGATACGTTGTCTTACAACATGAGAATGCCAGCACATCCACCACCTCCAACTGTACAGTGTTGTTGCCACGCACATCTGGAAGTCCACTGCTCACAACATGAGCTCCATCTCTAAAGTGGACGGCCTTGTGAAGACATGAGGAATGAACCTGCAAATTAGGATGGAGACATGGATGCACAAGCACACATCAATACACCATGCAGTGCACAATACAACAACAATATGCACTAGGAATGTATACACAGCATTGACTACAGACTGCCCACACATGTAGTGGGAGTCCAACGTCACTGTGAAAGTCACTGTCACTTGGGCACACCCTTTGCAAGCCAATGGAAATGGGAAGCAGGAGGGGTGTGTGTCTCACGAACCCAAGCATCTAACCCAAACTCAGGACAAGCCTGCATGTGCCCAGCCGGAATACAGTGGATGCCCATGGGAGCCACACAAGGCAACACACTGCAACAAAAAATCAAAAATCAAAAATGGCCATGTGTGGGCCAGGGGGGGTGTGGGGGAGGCCACCCAGGAGGTCCGAGGACAGGGTGCCCACCAACAGCCACCTGTGTGAATGTTGGGAAAAAAACACCTCCATGGGCTCATGGCCTGCATGGCTACTAAATTGTGGGAGATTCACTGCTGGATTCGCTCTCCTCAACCTCTGCTGCTGCTGCCAAAGGAGGTGGTGGTGCTATGGGAGGCAGCCCATGCAAAGCCCTAGTTTGGTCCTCCATGGCAGCAAGCATGCGGGTGTCGAAGGCCTCGTTCTGGAGGGATATGGTGAGGAGATCCCCATGCAACACCCGATGTGTTGCCCGGACCTCCGCCCGAGTTGCCCGGGCCTCCGCCCGAGTTGCCTGCATCTCTGCTGAGAGCGTACGGGTGACGCGCTCCAGCAGCTGTTCCGTCCTGGTGACAGTGGAAGCCTCAAGGTCCACAAGAGTGTGCCTGAGGTGCCAGACCTCTCCCCTCAGGGCTTCCCTCTGTCCCTGGGCATCTAGAGAAATTGATTCCCTCAGATTGTCCAGGGCCGCCTGTCTGTCCCTGTTGGACGCCAACATGTCCTCCCTGACTGATTGGCAAATGGAGTCTGTTGCCTACTGTAGTAGCTCCATCTGCCTTTCTGGGGGGACAATGGAAGTGGCCACCCTCTCCATGGCTTGAGCAATCATTTCTGATGATGCTGCCTGTTGGTTGGCCATACCGTATATGGATTGCTCCCATGCGATATTGCCCGGTGGTGGACGGCCACCGTGATGGCGGGCACCACACCTGTCTGGGGCAAGGCGAACTGCGCCTTGCTGTGTCGGCACTGCCTGAGGCTGCAGGACTGCATTTCCCCTCTGAACTGCTGGCCCAGGAACAGGATCAGATGTTGCGGAGTGTGGCCCTGCATCCGTAACCACCACAGGCGCACCTACCAACACTGACATCCCCATAGTGGGCTCTACCCCTGGTGCAGGTGGGTCGGACAGAACAGTATCCCTTCCATGAACACATACCTGCGAATCCACATAGGTCTCGTCCGAATCAACACCTGTAAAGAGTTCTGGGGAGGTGCAGCCAGGGACACCCCTGGACAGTATGGCCTGCAGCAAGAGAGGGTTCTCCCCCACCACCAAACCACGTCCCCCACTGGTGCCTGGTCGTGCTTCAGATCCCTCCTGGGCCTGCACCATCTCCTCTCCCTCAACAGCATCAGGTGCGTCATCCTCTGCAAAAACATGAAAGACAAAAAATGGAAACAGGCATTAGCACCATGGCACGCTATTGGCCAGACAAGCTACAGTACCAGTACTTGATTTACACATGTCCCACATGACTATAACCCTCCCATGCATGCACTGTCCATGAGTTGGAAGGGGAGGAAAATGTCAGACACTGATGACACCAAGATGGGAGAGCAACACATTAGCTGCATGTTGGCTAGCAGTGCCATCACACATTGGCCTGGGAGTGGCATGTCCAATACACATACATGACACATGCCATCACACAGATAGCATGTACCATAGGCATGTCAGATATGTGACAATAGGGCAGAGTGATGCGCAGTAGAACCGGGTGAATTTCTACAATCAGCCTGAATGAACACAGCTAAATACGGAACAATGTTGTTGCAAGATGCCACTTCAAGGGCAACTGGCGCGATGTAGTGCAAAATGCCTACTGTGGGCAGAAGGGATACTGTAATACCCAAATCCCGGGGCGCCGAATGCATTGGATGAAGCACATGGGTGGCCCAAAACACTCAGGCACACACACCCTGACCTGGCACTCAACCAGAACCCCTCCCACAAACAACATACACATGGATCACACACACATCCATGTGCACTCACCGGACAACGCCTCGTAATCTGGCAGTTCTCCCACACCTTGGATCTGCTCCTCTGTGACGTAGGTCCCAGCAAAATGCTCATGTAGAGTGAGTTCAATGTCCTCTTGTGGAGACCCACCTCCAGTCACCAGAGTTGCGGCATGACTTGAGGCCAGCTTTTTCTTTGCCCTACGCTTAAGGTCGTTCCAGCGCTTGTAGCACTCAACAGCTGTGCGCCTCATAAACCCAAAGGCACTTATGCTGTCCGCGATAGACTGCCAGTGTGCCTGACGTCGAGCAGGTGTGATCCTACACCCTGAAGTGACCAACATTTCGGCGTCATGTTCGGACACATACTGCACAAGTGCATCCAGTTCAGCATCATTGAAGCTAGGCTTCCTTGGCGTGCCGGACCGTGTAGCCGTGTCGGGGTCATCAGCCTGTACTGGACGAGCACTCTTCCTCTTTCATTTTGTGGGTGGTGGGGATCCGGAGTGCCCTACGCCGCTCTGGACACTAGAGGCAGGAGCACCGGTGGACTGTGTAGTAGTAGTGTGCGATGGCACACTGACCACATGACTTTCTGCAGGCATTAGCTGAAGTGTGATGATGGCAGGGGGAACCTCAGTCTGATGTACCGGGACCAACACTGTCCTGGCTGGGAGAGTCAGAGCTGGGGTGGACGGAGCTGCAGCTGCCCCTGCAGCCTCCCCACCCCGCCTACTCGGGGCAGCAGATGACATGGCTGCCCCTGTACCACGTGGCCTGGTGACACTGGCTTGCGCCGCCACCCATGGCCTAGACTTGGCGACCTGGAAGTCAGCCTGGGAGTCACCCTATGCTAGGTCAGGTGCCACAACGGGCCGGTCCAACAAGGGCTGAGCAGGGATGGTGTCAGCCACGTTTCCCTCAACCATGGGGGGGGGGTGTGTGTCCCTGACTGGTCCTCCACACGTGGGGGGCTAGGGGTAGTCTGCAAATCCTGGCCATGCCCCTACCGCGCCCACCACGCCCACCTCTTGAGGCTCGGCCACCTTTGCCACCCTTACCACTTGCTCGCCTCCCAGCCATGGCACTGATGGAGTTGTGCGTATTGGAGTTGCAGTGGACAATTGTCCTGGGTAATTGGTGGTCAAAGGGGTAGGGTACTAGATGGAATTCGTACCCAAGTGCTCTAGCAAGGCTGTATGGAACCCCTGGGGAAAGATGACGGGTCACGCAACGCACAGGCACCCCTAAAACAGAAAATGACGTGCACGCGACCCCTCGTAGACCACGTGCGTGGGAAAAGGAACCCGCACTACGTACGCTGTGGCACCCAGAAACACAAAAATGAACGTATGCGTGTCACACGCAGCCTACAATGACCTCTGAAGGGGTACGCTACACACGGGGCTAGCACAGTTGGTAAATACGTGCGCGACTCACCGTCTGCCTGGGAAAAGAGCGTGAAAAATACGCACGTGTGCGCGTTGGCAACACCCCCGCCAAAAGAAGATTTGTACAGTCTGAGGAGACAGGACAAAAGGAGAAGTCAACGCTGTTTGAGGAAACAGGTCGAAGAGAAAATCCGAAAAATACTGACAGAGGTAACAGGGAGTACGAACTAGAAACGCTGTGAAGTAAATCGCGTGTGAACCGACAAGAAGTACAGATTTCACCCACTCGCTCTCCACGAGAAGCACGTACAAGGAAATGACGTACTACACGTACCTTTTAAACCGCACCACACGTCCAACGTCACTTCCGCGTATACGCACTGAGGCACTATCCTCCAATTACGCGGGCTGACACTCGGACGTGCAGTTTTTGGTCTTGTAACATTCCCCCGGGTACAGGGACACGCCTGCGCGTGTCACGTCACAGACGCGCCTGCGCTGTCAGGGCCTTTGGTCCAATGGAATCGCGTACACAGGCCAATCGTGTGTGGAACTTCGCGCGTACCTCTGAAATACACGCGCCCAGGCCAATCGCATGTGAAACCTCTCGCGCACCTCTGAAATACACGCACATGCTCCCCCAGGCCCGATCGCGTGTGAAACTTCTCACGCACCTCTGAAATACACGCACTACCTCCTTTTTTTGGGTCATGGTGGAACACGACTTGTTCTGAAGTCATTCCTTGCTATATGCGTCTGGCTGCTTACCCAGGGAACATTGCATGTTGTGTGATTCGTGACACATTGGTCTTCCATTTGCAACGCACCCAGTGGTGCATGACTTACTGCATTGACTGTGTATGAACCATCACAGGGGTAATGTTACGTATGGGTACGAAGCATCCACACCAGATTGTTTGTTTGTAGAGTATTTTGTTACTTTGGGGCATATATGGTGGTGTGTTTGTGTGTTATAGGCACGCACAGATTAGTAACTGTAGCTCTCTTTGCAGCATTGAACTGCTCCTGTTACCGGACCTGAGAGTGCGCAGGCAGGAGACAAGCACTCACCCCAGAGATAAGTTTCTGTTTGTCTTCCATTTGAGTAATTTGTTACTATGTGCATGATGATCAGGTTTGGTGTACTTGTGTATGTGTTAATGTGAGTGGTACAGTTTTGTGCATTTCCTGCTTTCCCATGTGAATCCTACTCCCTTCTCCTGCCCCTCATTCCGGTTATCCAGTATAGCAATGCCTGTCCCGACTGCATATCCCTGACCCTCCTTCCCCACCAGGGTCTCAGAGGCCTGTGTGAGTTTGACCTTGCAGGCACCCAGCCACGATGGGGGTGGTTGGTTCATGCCGCTCCTGCACCTCTACACGGGAGCAGTGACAGTAGACATCTGTTTGTGGTGCATTATTGTGTGTTATGTACCACACATGGTACACATCCTGTTGTGGTATTGTTTTACTGTGCTACCTTGGTTGTTACGTCATTGTGGTAGTACTTTGGCTTTGTGACGTACTGCTACTTCAAGTCATCTACTGGAGGGTCTTCTGGTTTGTTTTGCTGCCTGCAGGCTTTTTGCTTGGCTTCTGTGTTGGCCTGCTTTGAGTTCTCTTTGATGTGGTGTTTTTGCAAGTCAAGGTGGCCTCTGAGGGTGCTGGACACTTTTTGCACACAAGGTGGGAGATGGTGACAAAGGGGAAGGGTGATCCTGTGGCCAGGTGAACGTCAAGGATGAAGGCTAGATAACCCAGGTGCAGTTGTTCAGTGGGTCATGGTGATTTGTGAGGGAGGGGGGGTGTTTTGTTGTTGACAGTTGATTTGCCCTACAGTGTGATGCACACCTTGACATTGTAATTGCAGTATCCTATGTACATGATGTATTCTGCTGATCAATGCCTGTTCATGTGTTGTGTTTATCTTTCAGGTGTGAGGGAATAGTTGTGGCTTGACATGCTGGGGTGTACACATGGTGAATGTTCACAAGTGATGTGTAGAGGAAACTGATGGTCACTTGATTGCACATGCATATATTGAGTGCATGTCCCTACTGACCCACACACTCGCTCTATGATCCACTACATGTACAACCACCCTTCCATGTCCACATGTATACTCTGTTTGCCTTCTGGTGCCCACTGTCTCCCTGCAGCACATGATCTATGACCAATTGTGGATTCTGTACATGCGTAATTTGCTTTTTGATGTAGTTTGTCGCTTGGATGCGATGCTCAGGGTGTGCATCACACACACTGGCTGTTCACTTTGCTGTGCGCTGAGCAGTGTGTTGCATGAGGTGGGCACCGCACACAGAAGCTGCAGTGTTGATTTTGCAATGCACAATGTGCATGTAGACAGGCATTCATTGTTATGTTACAACTACAACTGTTGGAATGCATTTGGGTATGACCTCTTTTGGGTGGGAGGTTGTTGGTCAGTCATTTCATCTGATTCCATGTCAGGCATCATTGTGTGATGCCACTTTACATTTTTCACATGTCAATGTGTACCTTATTGGTACTGTGTTGGTGTATAGCTATTGCTTGCCATGTCATGTTGTGGTTGGAAGGGTTTGGGTGACATAGCAGTGATAGTCATGGCCTGTTTTGCAGGTCTGTGTGATTCACACCTTGCATGTGTGCCTTTTGGTCATACAGGATTGCTTATGTTTAAGTAGCTAGGGATGCACACAATGTGGCACTTCCATGGCAACATTCTCAGGGTCGTAAGGTTGTGACAGTTGACTGTCCTTTGTCATCATCGATTGTCACCTGGTATGTGCCAGGCCTGTGTGCACTCCGCAGGGGTGGGAGTTTAGGTGAAAAATATGCCACAAGCTGGGTCCGGGCTGCCTGGCCACATGCCCTGTCCCCTCCCATGGGCAGCACCTGTGCCTGTGGTTGGGGATTTGGGGGCACCACCATGTCCACCGTTACGCCCTGCCGTGTTGCAACATTGTGCAGGACACATGCTGCCACAATGATCCTGCACTCTACTGGGGGTACATAGAGTAGCTGCCCGCCGGAGCGGAAGCGTGACTTGAACACTCCGAATGTGCGCTCCACTATGGCACTGGTTGCAATATGGGCAGTGTTGTATCTTACCTGGGGTGGTGTGGTGGGGTTCCGGATTGGCGTCATCATGTGGTTGCTCAGAGAGTAGGCACTGTCCCCTGGAGAGGTGATGATGGTTGTGATTATTGGGGTTTGTGTATTTGTGTGTGTGTGTAACATGCATGCATGTGCACAGGCATTTGTACTCACCGAGGAGCCATGTGTCGCCATGCTGCCCAGCTTCCAGGGCCCGGCTCAGGGCGGATATTCTGTATATGAAACTGTCATGGTGGAGCCAGGGCAGTTTGCACAGACAGAGGTGATGATTCCCTTTGGATCGCATACCACCTGCACGTTGATGGAATGCCAGTGCTTGCGGTTTCAGTAGATGTGCTCAGTGGCCCTAGGTGGACGTAGGGCCACATGGGTGCAATCTATGGCACCAAGCACTTTGGGGAAGTGTGCCACCCTGTAAAAGTCCTGCACAATGGCCTGCCTTTCTGCGGGTGTTCTGGGCATGTATATGTGCCTGCGGACTGAGGGGCGCGCTGTCATGATTGCCAAGACCTGGTGTAGGCAGCGTGACTGCGTGGCCTGTTAGAGCCCCCCCCCATTATGGTAGTAGTTCGCTGAAATGACCCAGTGGCCAAAAAATGCAAGACATTGAGCACATTCTCCAAGGGGCTCAATGCTTGGGAGCAGAGGGTGGGGGATGTAAGGTCATCTTCCCATTCCCTGACCAGGTCTAGGATGATACGAGGTGGAAACCTATACCTGCCGTAGACCTGGTCGTCAGGCATCCCAAAGAGGATTGTCCGGGGTGAAAAAAGGCGTGCCCTGGCTATTCTCCTCCTCCTGCGGTGTCCCACGATCAGTGCTGCGACAAATGGGGCATTCATTGTAGCGGTATATACGTATTTGTTGTTTGCGCACACTTTTATACTGTGCGCGGGGACGCTTCCGCCTGCCTTCCTGTGGTGGACGCGTTGATGCCTATGCGCATCTTTTGCCATGTGCAGGTTTCCCGTATTCAGATCCATGAATATGGGTTGTTCGCATGCGTGTGGGCGTTCCGTGTAGTGACCTGCAGTACTTCCCCAGTTACGCCTTCTTTTTCACGCATTATTCCCCATTCCGCGTGTTACGCCCACTGTTCCGCCCACTTTTGTTGTGTGCGCCGCGCTATGTGCACTTTCGCTGTGCGCGTAGCGCACACCGTTTGATAACCTGTGCGCCCGCGTGCGGCACGCACGGATTTGGCGCACAACCAGTGGTATACACCCGCAGCGCCTTCCTTGAATTGCACGCATGCACGTGCGCTTGATTTCTCACGCTTGCGACACCTTGCGCCTGCTTGCACATGGATTTTCGGCACACGTTTGTTCCATGAATCGGCCCCTTAGGCGTCTGTGATACAATCAGTATTGAAATCCGCCACCACAATGATCTCTCCCACATAGGATTATGACCATAAGTGTGGAATTCTGGTAAAGGCAGAAAAAAAAATGTTTAGCCTCAAAGCGCATAGGGTTCCTGTAAACATTAATAAGTAGTAAATCCTTATTATACTGATCCTTACACAACATTTTTACTACCAATATCTCGGGAGTGTATGAATCCCAAATGTCACAATTCAAATTAGGAGAAAAGCACACTGCTGACAACAAACCCCCATATGGATTCCCACTGACACCTTTAGAGGTTGGTTGCATAAAAACAGAAAACCCTTCCAGATATGGTTTACCTAGGAGCCAAGTTTCCGATAAGAAAATAATATTGCACAAGAATGTACTCAAATAGTTGCTATTTAGATTGAAATGGTGATAATGTCCTCTGGAATTCCAGTATATCACGCAAAACACAAGGCAAGTCTCTGGGTCTAACCCTCATGTTAGTAGCAAGGTAGTTATTTCTGGATTGTGCTAAGCCGATGTAATCAATGGCCAAGTATCAGATTCAGACAATTGCCCACTGCAGGGTTATTAAGCATAATTCTTCTCCGTAAAGACAACACTGTAATGTACCTTCCATCGAAAGAATTAAACCTCAAAATTGTAGATATCATATCCCAAGATGTGAAAGGAGTGTGCTTTTTCCAGAAGGAGCCCAGTTGTGAACATTGAGAGAATCTGAATTACAACCAAATCTTCTCTGTTGGGTAATATTAATTCCACTTGTTTTATATTCACCGATGATATCATCCGTAATTGAGGGAATTTTATAATTGCAAAATCATGCCCCTTTTCAGGGGAACATGACATTCTTGGAGAAATATTTGTTCCAAACAAATTAAAAGAGAAGGGTTTTAGTTTTGTCTAATGACAGGGAACATTTTCTTGGCAGGATCTGTTGTAGGGAGGCTCTGTCTGTTCTCTTTAATTTGTGACCTCCTTTCTTCAAGAGTAAAGAATTTATTTGCTTCTCTGGATTTTTCGGCATCCGAGAGCCTGTTCAAAATCCTACCCTCGGTTAGAGGGGAGTTGTCTATATGTTTAGTTGTGAACATGGATGATGGGGCTCCTTAGATGAGGAATATTTCAAATTCTGTATGTTAATCACTGGAGGTGGATCTGTCAGCAACTCTACTGATCCTTCATCCATTGAATTATTGCGTGCATTCAGGTTAAGGAAGTCATTAGCCAGGATAGATTGTTATGTGTTAGGTTTTAAATATTGAGTTATACAGGATTTAGGTGGAATAGATTGATTACTCTTAGATTTATTTGTAGGTTCAATTTTTTGGGGAAGATCTTGATTTTGGTTTAGTGGTTTTAATTATTGGACTGCTGGTTTCCTTAACTTGATCTGATGGTGATTGCAAAAGGAGTGATTACATTTAATTTTGGGGACATTTCCCTAGGACCCATTATTTTTCTGTGTTGGTACGCTATTCTTATTTTTTTGACTTCCTTTTTTTAGATTTCTTTATTTTAGAGTCCATTTCCACCATTGAATTACCTGTTCCTGGGAAATTCTTGCCTTCCTGAGTATGAACACCACAAGGGTTCCCTCCAGCTGAGACCCTTCATCAGAGCTGCGTAGATCTAATGAATTAGAAACTAAACACACATTTTGGAGGTTAGGAGATGTTTTGAACTCAGTGGAGGTAAGTGTAACTCAGACCCATATGTCCTCTCAATTGGTGCCCAAGTAAAACAGTTCTTTTTTTTGCACAGATGTAACCTTCTAAAAAATGGTATTTTTGAGTTTCAAGAGTTCAATAGAACTTTTTGCTGTTTGAACTCTTTGTAAAACCTAAAGGGCTCAAAAGATCTACTGAGATTAGCGTTATCCGAGTTGAATAGTCCTGAAGAGTCTGAGAGATTGCCAACTTTATGGACATCCGAAAGATCGTATTGAGCGAAGGCACCCACCTCTATTTCAATAATATGTTGGCTCTTTGTATGAGCATAGAAGGTGAAATTGAAGTCAGCAGAATTTCTAGTGACCAGATGGCCAATTGCTCTGAGTAGTGTTTCCTTCACCGTCTGGCACATGAAAATAAAACATTTGCATGAATAACAACTCCCTACCAAGCTTCACATGGGGCTTTAACTAGACGAAAGCACACATGCACTAATTGCTTGTTAACTCTACACTGAAATATCTGGTTTGTCACATCTGGTTATGTATAAATGAAATAAAAGTTATTGTATAAATGTAGACCATTATATCATGCTCACCTCTTTACATTTCAGTGGATGACTCTCTCTGCCAGATCACTTCTAATTGCAGCATGGTCCATTATCTCACTCGGCTCCAGCTCACACACTATTTTTAATAATGTATGCCGTACTGCAAAAAATAAATACTCCTTTTCATTTGTATGAGTGTTTTAAGGCTGTTCTTGTATTCTGCCTGGGGAATGATCTGGCTTTCTTCGCATAATTTGATTTGCCTGAATATATGTCTGATGCAACTTTGAAGTCACCCTCTATGCAGAGAGATCCTTAAAATTGGCAAGGTCCTGCATGAATTCAGTCAAATGAACTTAGTAACCCACATTATGATCATGACATATCACCACTGTCTCTATCTACCCTTTTTCTGTTTCTGATTTTAGTCTTGCCATCACCCTTCTTTCTGCTGTATCCCTTTTGGTGAATGTGATCCTAAGCCCAGATGATCTTTTAATTAAACCTACTACACCGCTAAACTGTGCTTTACTGCAACTAAACTCCCTCCATGATATGCTTCTTGAGTCCCATCTCCTCTTCTCTCAAGTGTATCTCACGAATGAGGGTAGTATCTACTCTTTTCTCTTTGACTTTATCCACTAATATATCTCTTTCATTTCTTTTTTGCAGTCCATTTATTTTCCATGACATGCACTTCCTCATTATCCTGTACCCTGTTTTCCCCAAGATTTGGGATGAAAGTTAAATGTTGTAGATTTAGATAATAACAAACGTCCTCTCATTTCTTTTGATTGCCAAGGTTTTCATGTTAGTGGTGGAGTATTGAGTCTAAAAAGGATGCCGTTTTCTGCAAATGAACAGCACTGGACTTTCTTTGCCTTCTCATATCTGTGACAGCACTGTAACCAGAAGCACCTGGAACACATCAGTTTCAAGTGTATCACGTGTTTTACAATATTTGGGGTGGATTTCACCATATTATCCCGTTATGCCCTAGCATATCTTTGATAATGATACGAGCGGACCACTTAGCCTTTGGATAATTTCAGGGCACCTTGGATTCTAAATGGCAATACATTGAATTGAAACCGGCCGGAGGAGTGGTGGCTAATGTTATGTAGTAGCATCTGTGTGTGTGTTGAGTTTGGTAAACGAAGGGGATGTGTTATGTAGGGACTGCTTGTGGATGCTATGAGCTGGTGATGTCATGTGAACTGTTACTGTGTGAATGTTGGAATGTTCACCTAAGGGTTCCACACTCAGGCAGTTAGAGCTCCCCTGCCTGGGTGATGAGGCCAGTGTTATGTCCTGTCCAGACTCTTGTATATATCTTCATGCAACTATGTCCTAAGTACCTGTAATTAAGCTAAGAAGTTACCTAAAGAAGTCTGGAAGTCACTTCGTAATATTGGCAACACGGATGTCTTAAAAAGGAGAACCCACGTGCAAGGAGGTGAAGAGGACTGAAGAAACCTGCTGCAGGGAGTGCAGGAAAGAGGTGGACAAGAGGAAGGACAACACTGCCCTTAAAACAAGTAAGACCCATCACCCAGGGCACCAAAGGGGAGGAAGAAAGCCCCTACCCGGAGAGATCAGCTGCCAGTTAGATGTGGAGGGAGAGCTTGGTTCAGGGGTTGAAGAAAGAAACAGGGCCATGAAGGGAACTCAAGAAGGGAGTTAGGCCCTTAAGGTGAAGAAGTCCGCTTGAAGAGAGTAGTCTAGCTTGTTAAAGCAAAACAGAAAGCTGTCCCATAGCTGCAGAAGGGAGATTCCTACAAGGAGATAAAGGGCAAGCTACGCCCTTAAGATGAGGAGAGATATGCTGTGCCCATTAGATGTGAGAGGAAGTTGTGTCCTATAAAGTGCAGAAGGCAGAAGCTGATTTTCCCATAAGCATAGAACGGGAATGAGGGTGGCTTATGGCACCATGGGGGCTGAGCCAGGAGAGTGTCCCCGTGGTGGAAGTGTTACAGTTGGAGCTGCAGAGCTCCATTCGCCCTGCAAGTGAAGTACAAATGATAATGTCACAGCGGGAGACTGGAGTGTTGGCGATCCGATGGAAGACTAGGATTGTGTTCGGGGTTCGGGGGGAGAACCTTACTCTGCGTCCTCAAAGGCGTCAGAGGCGTAACCGCCAGTGATTCTTGCAGTGGGCTATGAGGTCTACGGATCCTTTAAAGTAAAGGACCCAAGTACGTCCCTAGACATGACTAGGAAACGGCGGTGTGCTGTGCTCTTAGAAGAACAGAGGAGTCATAAATAAAGAGCCGAAGTCTTGTGGTAAACTGGAAGTAGGATCTGGTGGAGCGGGGTAGGCTGCCTGCAAACGGACTTCAGTGTATCTGCGCACATTGAAGTAATGGACTTCAGTGCATCCGTTTCACTGGCGCGACAAAGAAGGGCAGATTGAACTCAAACGAGAACGCGCTACGGCTACAGTCATAAAGGAAGATAAGCGCTTTTAAAGTGATGAGTTACAATTCAAAAGTATCGCAGAGTCAGCGTTAAGTGAGGAGTAGAGAGATGGAAGGGTAGGCAGCCCACGTTAAATTTCAAAGGTTATGAAGAAGCATTGGAGAACATTCCAGGTCTGTCGTTTGAAGATGAAATAGGATGAAAAGTTTGGCTCAGGAATCGTTCAAGTGAAGCTATGCAACTGTGTCCTTTCCATGAAGTTTGCATAGATATACGTTTGATGAGTTTGAGTGAAGGTGCATGTGTTAACGTGTAGCATGGAAGAGATGAAGCGAGGTTAGATGTAATAAGCTTGAGGATTTGCAGGATAAGAGTGCAACGCACCCATGGACTCTTAGCAAATTACAGTGATGGGATATTTCTAGAGATGCATGGGTAATGTCAGATGTAACCATGTATGGATGAGAAGTGACAAATGAAGAGAGCTAAGTGGGCCTGCGAAGACGTGAAGGAACAACTTGTGAATGTGATAGAATAACCTTTTGAGGATTTCCAGGTGTACGTTGCTCTAAAGCAGCATGGACTTTTAGGTTATATGCAAGTTTAAGGGTCATACTTTGACCATGGACTATTAGGGATATAGTTATGAAGAATACTTGCATGTGCCAAATTCTGTGGAATTTGTGTTAGCTTAAAGGAAGTGAATCATACCGTTTTCATTATACTAGGAGGTTAAAATGCAAAGTGTATTCTAACTGACTCTGTTAAGTGTATTCTAACTGACTGTGTTGTTATAGTGTTTGTTTAGCTTGAAGTATGGTGAGAGTCGAAGTGTTGAGAAATGGGTAGCACCCATAGTGTGTGTAGATTGTGGGTGAGTGCCACAATGAAGTCGGGAGGTAGCGCTTCCAGTTCTTATGTGGGTATTGTATGTGGAAGAATGCCACAATGGGTATTGGAAGGTAGCGCCTCCACCAGTGTAATTGGAGGTAGCACCTCTGCCAGAAGGAGTATGAAGTGTGATAGGAGGTAGAGACTCTGCCAGTGTAATTGGAGGTGGCGCCTCCGCCAGCAGGAGTATGAAGTGTAATAGGAGGCAGCACCTGCGCCAGTGCATGTGGAGGTGGCGCCTCCACCATTAAGAGTATGAAAGGGTAGTAGGAGGTAGCACCTTCGTCAGTGTAGTTGGAGGTAGTGCCTCCGACGGTAGGAGCATGAAGTATAATGGGAGGTAGCACCTCCACCAGAAGCATGAAGTTGAAGGTGGGTGAGTGCCACCTAATAGTCATCTAATAGTGTGATCCTACGTGATGTGTTGTGTCGTGCTGTGCCATGCCCGCAATGTATGTGTGTAGGTGCAGTGTGCTAAAGCAAAGGAAGGAGATGTGTTATGTAGTAGCATCTGTGTGTGTGTTGAGTTTGGTAAAGGAAGGAGGTGTGTTATGTAGTAGCATCTGTGTGTGTGTTGAGTTTGGTAAAGGAAGGATATGTGTTATGTAGTGACTGCTTGTGGATGCTATGAGCTGGTGATGTCATGTGGAGTGTTGCTGTGTGAATGTTGGAATGTTCACCTAAGGGTTCCACACTCAGGCAGTTAGAGCTCCCGTGCCTGGGTGATGGGGCCAGTGTTATGTCCTGTCCAGACTCTTGTATATATCTTCATGTAACTGTGTCCTAAGCACTTGTAATAAAGCTAAGAAGCTACATAAAGAAGCCTGGAAGTCACTTTGTAAAATTGAATATAGTATTTTCTTGATCTTTAGGACACAGTGGCACCTGCCAATATTATTTGGTGTGGTCCAATGTGCTGATGAATTCGGACTGCCTAAGGCATTCATCTTTGTAGGTCATAGAATAGGTATTGAACTCTGAGATAAGTTTGACTAAAGTGAATACATAACCTCTATGGTCCCTATCGTTTCAGTACAAAAGCAATGGTATGGCCCATTTACTAATTTACCTCTACATGACCCTCAGCATAAGCATATTATCTTCATCATACTGAATTACTGCTTACAGTAGCCATTAGGTTGGTTTGTGGTTTATTTTCCAGGGAGTGTTCTTCCACAATGACTGATGATTGACACAGAGAAGAAGTTTTGAAAGGCATCAAGGAAGGCCTGTAAATCATTTCCTTTGGCATCTGCAAGATTCTCTAGAATTTGGCAAACATTTTCCATGTTAGGAACCTATAGGTCCACCTGTTCTTCGTCCTGATTAGTGACGTAGTCACTGGACTGCATTTCCTCATACCTATGTTTCCATGCCTTTCGGAGAGTTTACAAGATACAATGAATTTATCTTTTGATGGTATGGTTGGTGGGCTCCATAAATCTAATTACGGGTACATTCTGTCACCTGATACAGGCCATGACATCGGGTGAGAATTTAAAACATTATTTAGCATCAGTACAAATACCTGATTACTTACCTTGAAGGTGCATAATTACGCGTTTTGCTCATAACAAGCATTTTGGTTAATTTGGGATTTTGCTACATGTTCCTGTATATGGTCTCTGACAATCCCCATGTGTTGTTGGGTGTTCTGTACAGTTCCTGCTAGGTTTGTTCCCGAGTAGTACTGGCCTTCCCATTCTTCTTGAAGCATATCTAGCACACTTTGTGGCATCCTCCTATGTACAAGTATAAATGGGAAAAAACAATCAGTATTGAGGAGTCTTTCTGGTGGCAGACAGCAAATAGAAAAATAAGTCATCCCAATTCCATCAATCTTGATAAACATTCTTTGTCACAGAATGTTTCAGAATGTTGTTCACCATCTTAACTAGACTGTTGGCTGGGGGAAGAAAATGGTTTTGATTTCAAAAGGTCCTTCATCTTCTTCTGATATGAGACATGAAAGGTGTGTCTATCAAAGTCTCCTTGCCATTATCCTACAAGATTAAACATAGAAGAATTCTCAACATTGAATTTCCAGTACTCCTGTTCTATAGAAAAATGACACACAGTGAAATGCAAGTTAATCAGACTTTATTTTAATTGTTGGCAATATTTTCCCCTCTATCAGGGTTGAGATGTCACTGCTCTACACTGTTTCAGGGTAATTCATGGAAATTCGCACAAAAGTGTCGCATGCGGCTGGCACACAGCGTGCCCGCGCGAATGTCTGCTCCAGCCGCGTGCGATAAAATCAATTTCCGCGCACAGCGTATTCATGGATTCTCGCCTCCAAAAGCGGACGTGGCGCAGAGTGGCGCAGCGACCCTGCAGAAGCGCCAGTTACGCCCCCAAGAACGCCCTGGCACAAGGAAAAGCCATCAAGATCGCAAAACCATCGCAAAGGGCTGCGCCAACCCTGTACCAGTTTACCAGACTGGCAAACAGCAAACGCAAAGCGGGGAACGTGTATTACGGGTTTCGGGAACACGCGTGCGCGAGAAGTTTCACACGCGATCTGGCCTGGGGGAGCATGTGCGTGTATTTCAGAGGTGCGCGAGAAGTTCCACATGCGAACGGGCTGGGTGCGTTTATTTCAGGGGTGCGCGAGAAGTACCACACGTGATTGGCCTGGGCGCGTGTATTTCAGAGGTGCGCGAGAAGTTCCACATGCGATCGGGCCTGGGGGAGCGTGGGCGTGTACTTCAGGGGTGCGCGAGAAGTTTTACACGCGAATGGCCTGAGTGCGTGTATTTCAGGGGTGCGCGAGAAGTTCCACACACTATCAGGCCTGGGGGAGCGGGTGCGTGTATTTCAGAGGTGCGCGAGAAGTTCCACACGCGATCGGGCCTGGGGGAGCATGTGCGTGTATTTCAGGGGTGCGTGAGAAGTTTCACACGCGATTGGGCTGGGTATGTGTATTTCAGGGGTGCGCGGGAAGTTTAACACGCGATTGGGCTTGGTGCGGGTATTTCAGGGGTGTGCGGGAAGTTTCACACGCGATTGGGCTGGGTACATGTATTTCAGGGGTGCGTGGGAAGTTTCACACGCGATTGGGCTGGGTACGTGTATTTCAGGGGTGCGCGAGAAGTCCCACACGCGATCGGGCCTGGGGGAGCGTGTGCGTGTATTTCAGGGGTGCGTGAGAAGTTTCACACGCGATTGGGCTAGGTACGTGTATTTCAGGGGTGCGCGGGAAGTTTAACACGCGATTGGGCTGGGTGCGGGTATTTCAGGGGTGCGCGGGAAGTTTCACACGCGATTGGGCTGGGTACGTGTATTTCAGGGGTGCGCGGGAAGTTTCACACGCGATTGGGCTGGGTACGTGTATTTCAGGGGTGCGCGAGAAGTCCCACACGCGATCGGGCCTGGGGGAGCGTGTGCGTGTATTTCAGGGGTGCGTGAGAAGTTTCACACACGAGTGGGCTGGGTACGTGTATTCCAGGGGTGCGCAGGAAGTTTTACACGCGATTGGGCTGGGTGCGGGTATTTCAGGGGTGCGCGAGAAGTTTTACACGCGACTGGGCAGGGTACGTGTATTTCAGGGGTGTGTGAGAAGTTTCACACGCGATTGGGCTGGGTATGTGTATTCCAGGGGCGCGCGGGAAGTTTTACACGCAATTGGGCTGGCTGCGGGTATTTCAGGGGTGCGCGAGAAGTTTTACACGTGACTGGGCTGGGTACGTGTATTCCAGGGGTGCGCGGGAAGTTTTACACGCGATTGGGCTGGGTGCGGGTATTTCAGGGGTGCACGAGAAGTTTTACATGCGACTGGGCAGGGTACGTGTATTTCAGGGGTGCGTGAGAAGTTTCACACGCGATTGGGCTGGGTACGTGTATTCCAGGGGTGCGCGGGAAGTTTTACACGCGATTGGGCTGGCTGCGGGTATTTCAGGGGTGCGCGAGAAGTTTAACACGCGATTGGGCTGGGTGCGGGTATTTCAGGGGTGCGCGGGAAGTTTCATACGCGATTGGGCTGGGTACGTGTATTTCAGGGGTGCGCGGGAAGTTTCACACGTGATTGGGCTGGGTACGTGTATTTCAGGGGTGCGCGAGAAGTCCCACACGCGATCGGGCCTGGGGGAGCGTGTGCGTGTATTTCAGGGGTGCGTGAGAAGTTTCACACGCGATTGGGCTGGGTACGTGTATTCCAGGGGTGCGCAGGAAGTTTTACACGCGATTGGGCTGGGTGCGGGTATATCAGGGGTGCACGAGAAGTTTTACACGCGACTGGGCAGGGTACGTGTATTTCAGGGGTGTGTGAGAAGTTTCACACGCGATTGGGCTGGGTATGTGTATTCCAGGGGCGCGCGGGAAGTTTTACACGCAATTGGGCTGGCTGCGGGTATTTCAGGGGTGCGCGAGAAGTTTTACACGTGACTGGGCAGGGTACGTGTATTTCAGGGGTGCGCGAGAAGTTTCACACGCGATTGGGCTGGGTACGTGTATTCCAGGGGTGCGCGGGAAGTTTTACACGCGATTGGGCTGGGTGCGGGTATTTCAGGGGTGCACGAGAAGTTTTACACGCGACTGGGCAGGGTACGTGTATTTCAGGGGTGCGTGAGAAGTTTCACACGCGATTGGGCTGGGTACGTGTATTCCAGGGGTGCGCGGGAAGTTTTACACGCGATTGGGCTGGCTGCGGGTATTTCAGGGGTGCGCGAGAAGTTTTACACGCGACTGGGCAGGGTACGTGTATTTCAGGGGTGCGTGAGAAGTTTCACACGCGATTGGGCTGGGTACGTGTATTCCAGGGGTGCGCGGGAAGTTTTACACGCGATTGGGCTGGCTGCGGGTATTTCAGGGGTGCGCGAGAAGTTTTACACGCGACTGGGCAGTGTACGTGCATTTCAGGGGTGCGCGAGAAGTTTCACATGCGATTGGGCTGGGTACGTGTATTCCAGGGGTGTGCGGGAAGTTTTACACGCTCGCCTACAACACGTATTCATGGAATCGAACGTGGCCAATCCGGAAACACGTACGCCAGCAGGAAGTAGGCGTACGTCCACCCGCACAGCATAAAAGTGCACGCAAACAACAAACAAGCTCAGATGCCAGAATGAACATACCGTTCCAAGCAGCAGTGGCCGTGGGATACCGCAGGAGGAGGAGGAGGATAGTCAGGGCCACAATTTTTACACCCAGAACCAGCCTTTTTGGGATGCCTGATGACCATGTGAATGGGAGGTACAGGTTTCCATCTCACATAATACTCGACCTGGTCAGTGAGTGGGAGGATGACCTCACATCAACCACCCTGTGCTCCCAAGCACTCAGCCCCCTGGAGAAGGTCCTCAATGTACTGCACTTCTTGGCCACTGGATCATTTCAGGGGACAAGTGCCATAGTGGGGGGGGGGATGTCACAGGCCACGCAGTCACAGTGCCTACACCAGGTCTTGGCCATCATCACTGCACGCCCATCAGTCCGCAGGCACATATACCTGCCCAGAACACCTGCAGAAATGCAGGCTGTCGCCCAGGATTTCTACAGGGTGGCACAATTCCCCAAAGTGCTAGGTGCCATTGATTGCACCCATGGGGCTCTACGTCCCCCCAGGGCAACTGAGCACATCTATCAAAACCGCAAGCACTGGCATTCCATCAACGTCCAGGTAGTATGTGATGCCAAGGGAATCATCATCTCAGTATACGCCAACTATCCAAGCTCCACCCACGACAGTTTCATCTACAGAATGTCTACCCTAAACCGGGACATAGAAGCTGGGCGGCATGGCGATACATGGCTGCTCGGTGAGTATAAATGCCACTGCGCATGCATGCATGTCAGATACTGAGTAATGTCACAACCCCACTAATGATACCCATCACCACCTCCCCAGGGGACAGTGCCTACCCTCTCAGCACCCACATGATGACACCAATTCGGAACCCCACCACGCCACCTCAGGTAAGATACAACACAGCCCACATTGCAACCTGGGGCATCGTGGAGCGCACATTCGGAGTGCTCAAGTCACGCTTCCGCTCCCTTGACCGTTCTGGCGGGCAGCTGTTATACGCTCCCCCAGTAGTGTGCAGGATCATAGTGGCAGCATGTGTCCTGCACAACGTTGCAACACGCCGGGGCCTGGCCGTGGACATGGTGGTGCCCCCACATCCCCAACCACATGCATGCCCACTGCGCATGGGAGGGGAAAGGGCACGGGGTGAGGCAGCCCGTACGCAGCTCGTGGCTAATTACTTCACATAAAATCACACCCCTGTGGAGTGCACACAGACCTGGCACATACCAGCTGACAATCAATGATGATTTTAACTGACAATTATGATGTGTCAATGGACAGTCAACTGTCACAACCATACCAGCCTGAGATTGTACATCTGGAAGTGTTCCATTGTGTGCTTCCCTACCTACACAAACACCACCAATGCTGTGTTCAAAAGACACACTTCTATGCTGCTAAAATCATTACCCCCTTGCAAGATACAACATGACAACAGTGCCATGTCACCCAACCCCTCCCCAGCACCGCCACCCAACACACCATGGCATGACATGCCATGTGAGAGCAAACAAAGTCATCCCCCAAACATGACACGTGTCACAAAGTACAGTGTCCCTAATGGAAACTGGCCACACACAATATGCCCACATAAATGTAGAAATAACAACACACATGACCAAATACTTACCACAATACAATCGACATAGCATTAACATGACAGTACTAAGGTAAAGGATACGTTGTCTTACAACATGAGAATGCCAGCACATCCACCACCTCCAACTGTACAGTGTTGTTGCCACGCACATCTGGAAGTCCACTGCTCACAACATGAGCTCCATCTCTAAAGTGGACGGCCTTGTGAAGACATGAGGAATGAACCTGCAAATTAGGATGGAGACATGGATGCACAAGCACACATCAATACACCATGCAGTGCACAATACAACAACAATATGCACTAGGAATGTATACACAGCATTGACTACAGACTGCCCACACATGTAGTGGGAGTCCAACGTCACTGTGAAAGTCACTGTCACTTGGGCACACCCTTTGCAAGCCAATGGAAATGGGAAGCAGGAGGGGTGTGTGTCTCACGAACCCAAGCATCTAACCCAAACTCAGGACAAGCCTGCATGTGCCCAGCCGGAATACAGTGGATGCCCATGGGAGCCACACAAGGCAACACACTGCAACAAAAAATCAAAAATCAAAAATGGCCATGTGTGGGCCAGGGGGGGTGTGGGGGAGGCCACCCAGGAGGTCCGAGGACAGGGTGCCCACCAACAGCCACCTGTGTGAATGTTGGGAAAAAAACACCTCCATGGGCTCATGGCCTGCATGGCTACTAAATTGTGGGAGATTCACTGCTGGATTCGCTCTCCTCAACCTCTGCTGCTGCTGCCAAAGGAGGTGGTGGTGCTATGGGAGGCAGCCCATGCAAAGCCCTAGTTTGGTCCTCCATGGCAGCAAGCATGCGGGTGTCGAAGGCCTCGTTCTGGAGGGATATGGTGAGGAGATCCCCATGCAACACCCGACGTGTTGCCCGGACCTCCGCCCGAGTTGCCCGGGCCTCCGCCCGAGTTGCCTGCATCTCTGCTGAGAGCGTACGGGTGACGCGCTCCAGCAGCTGTTCCGTCCTGGTGACAGTGGAAGCCTCAAGGTCCACAAGAGTGTGCCTGAGGTGCCAGACCTCTCCCCTCAGGGCTTCCCTCTGTCCCTGGGCATCTAGAGAAATTGATTCCCTCAGATTGTCCAGGGCCGCCTGTCTGTCCCTGTTGGACGCCAACATGTCCTCCCTGACTGATTGGCAAATGGAGTCTGTTGCCTACTGTAGTAGCTCCATCTGCCTTTCTGGGGGGACAATGGAAGTGGCCACCCTCTCCATGGCTTGAGCAATCATTTCTGATGATGCTGCCTGTTGGTTGGCCATACCGTATATGGATTGCTCCCATGCGATATTGCCCGGTGGTGGACGGCCACCGTGATGGCGGGCACCACACCTGTCTGGGGCAAGGCGAACTGCGCCTTGCTGTGTCGGCACTGCCTGAGGCTGCAGGACTGCATTTCCCCTCTGAACTGCTGGCCCAGGAACAGGATCAGATGTTGCGGAGTGTGGCCCTGCATCCGTAACCACCACAGGCGCACCTACCAACACTGACATCCCCATAGTGGGCTCTACCCCTGGTGCAGGTGGGTCGGACAGAACAGTATCCCTTCCATGAACACATACCTGCGAATCCACATAGGTCTCGTCCGAATCAACACCTGTAAAGAGTTCTGGGGAGGTGCAGCCAGGGACACCCCTGGACAGTATGGCCTGCAGCAAGAGAGGGTTCTCCCCCACCACCAAACCACGTCCCCCACTGGTGCCTGGTCGTGCTTCAGATCCCTCCTGGGCCTGCACCATCTCCTCTCCCTCAACAGCATCAGGTGCGTCATCCTCTGCAAAAACATGAAAGACAAAAAATGGAAACAGGCATTAGCACCATGGCACGCTATTGGCCAGACAAGCTACAGTACCAGTACTTGATTTACACATGTCCCACATGACTATAACCCTCCCATGCATGCACTGTCCATGAGTTGGAAGGGGAGGAAAATGTCAGACACTGATGACACCAAGATGGGAGAGCAACACATTAGCTGCATGTTGGCTAGCAGTGCCATCACACATTGGCCTGGGAGTGGCATGTCCAATACACATACATGACACATGCCATCACACAGATAGCATGTACCATAGGCATGTCAGATATGTGACAATAGGGCAGAGTGATGCGCAGTAGAACCGGGTGAATTTCTACAATCAGCCTGAATGAACACAGCTAAATACGGAACAATGTTGTTGCAAGATGCCACTTCAAGGGCAACTGGCGCGATGTAGTGCAAAATGCCTACTGTGGGCAGAAGGGATACTGTAATACCCAAATCCCGGGGCGCCGAATGCATTGGATGAAGCACATGGGTGGCCCAAAACACTCAGGCACACACACCCTGACCTGGCACTCAACCAGAACCCCTCCCACAAACAACATACACATGGATCACACACACATCCATGTGCACTCACCGGACAACGCCTCGTAATCTGGCAGTTCTCCCACACCTTGGATCTGCTCCTCTGTGACGTAGGTCCCAGCAAAATGCTCATGTAGAGTGAGTTCAATGTCCTCTTGTGGAGACCCACCTCCAGTCACCAGAGTTGCGGCATGACTTGAGGCCAGCTTTTTCTTTGCCCTATGCTTAAGGTCGTTCCAGCGCTTGTAGCACTCAACAGCTGTGCGCCTCATAAACCCAAAGGCACTTATGCTGTCCGCGATAGACTGCCAGTGTGCCTGACGTCGAGCAGGTGTGATCCTACACCCTGAAGTGACCAACATTTCGGCGTCATGTTCGGACACATACTGCACAAGTGCATCCAGTTCAGCATCATTGAAGCTAGGCTTCCTTGGCGTGCCGGACCGTGTAGCCGTGTCGGGGTCATCAGCCTGTACTGGACGAGCACTCTTCCTCTTTCATTTTGTGGGTGGTGGGGATCCGGAGTGCCCTACGCCGCTCTGGACACTAGAGGCAGGAGCACCGGTGGACTGTGTAGTAGTAGTGTGCGATGGCACACTGACCACATGACTTTCTGCAGGCATTAGCTGAAGTGTGATGATGGCAGGGGGAACCTCAGTCTGATGTACCGGGACCAACACTGTCCTGGCTGGGAGAGTCAGAGCTGGGGTGGACGGAGCTGCAGCTGCCCCTGCAGCCTCCCCACCCCGCCTACTCGGGGCAGCAGATGACATGGCTGCCCCTGTACCACGTGGCCTGGTGACACTGGCTTGCGCCGCCACCCATGGCCTAGACTTGGCGACCTGGAAGTCAGCCTGGGAGTCACCCTATGCTAGGTCAGGTGCCACAACGGGCCGGTCCAACAAGGGCTGAGCAGGGATGGTGTCAGCCACGTTTCCCTCAACCATGGGGGGGGGATGTGTGTCCCTGACTGGTCCTCCACACGTGGGGGGCTAGGGGTAGTCTGCAAATCCTGGCCATGCCCCTACCGCGCCCACCACGCCCACCTCTTGAGGCTCGGCCACCTTTGCCACCCTTACCACTTGCTCGCCTCCCAGCCATGGCACTGATGGAGTTGTGCGTATTGGAGTTGCAGTGGACAATTGTCCTGGGTAATTGGTGGTCAAAGGGGTAGGGTACTAGATGGAATTCGTACCCAAGTGCTCTAGCAAGGCTGTATGGAACCCCTGGGGAAAGATGACGGGTCACGCAACGCACAGGCACCCCTAAAACAGAAAATGACGTGCACGCGACCCCTCGTAGACCACGTGCGTGGGAAAAGGAACCCGCACTACATACGCTGTGGCACCCAGAAACACAAAAATGAACGTATGCGTGTCACACGCAGCCTACAATGACCTCTGAAGGGGTACGCTACACACGGGGCTAGCACAGTTGGTAAATACGTGCGCGACTCACCGTCTGCCTGGGAAAAGAGCGTGAAAAATACGCACGTGTGCGCGTTGGCAACACCCCCGCCAAAAGAAGATTTGTACAGTCTGAGGAGACAGGACAAAAGGAGAAGTCAACGCTGTTTGAGGAAACAGGTCGAAGAGAAAATCCGAAAAATACTGACAGAGGTAACAGGGAGTACGAACTAGAAACGCTGTGAAGTAAATCGCGTGTGAACCGACAAGAAGTACAGATTTCACCCACTCGCTCTCCACGAGAAGCACGTACAAGGAAATGACGTACTACACGTACCTTTTAAACCGCACCACACGTCCAACGTCACTTCCGCGTATACGCACTGAGGCACTATCCTCCAATTACGCGGGCTGACACTCGGACGTGCAGTTTTTGGTCTTGTAACATTCCCCCGGGTACAGGGACACGCCTGCGCGTGTCACGTCACAGACGCGCCTGCGCTGTCAGGGCCTTTGGTCCAATGGAATCGCGTACACAGGCCAATCGTGTGTGGAACTTCGCGCGTACCTCTGAAATACACGCGCCCAGGCCAATCGCATGTGAAACCTCTCGCGCACCTCTGAAATACACGCACATGCTCCCCCAGGCCCGATCGCGTGTGAAACTTCTCGCGCACCTCTGAAATACACGCACACGCTCCCCCAGGCCCGATCGTGTGTGAAACTTCTCGCGCACCTCTGAAATACACGCACACGCTCCCCCAGGCCCGATCGCGTGTGAAACTTCTCGCGCACATCTGAAATACACGCACACGCTCCCCCAGGCCCGATCGCGTGTGAAACTTCTCGCGCACCTCTGAAATACACGCACACGCTCCCCCAGGCCCAATCGCGTGTGAAATTCTCGCGCACCTCTGAAATACACGCGCCCAGGCCAATCGCATGTGGAACTTCTCGCGCACACCTGAAATACACGCGCATAGGGCAAACCCGTGTGGAACTTCTCACGCACACCTAAAATACACGCGCCCAGGCCAATCGCGTGTGGAACTTCTCACGCACCTCTGAAATACACGCACACGCTCCCCCAGACCCGATCGCGTGTGGTACTTCTTGCGCACCTCTGGAATACACGCGCCCAGGCCAATCGTGTGTGGAACTTCTCGCGCACCCCTGAAATACACGCGCCCAGGCCACTCGCGTGTGAAACTTCTCGCGCACCTCTGAAATACACGCACACGCTCCCCCAGGCCCGATCGCGTGTGAAACTTCTCACGCACCTCTGAAATACACGCACACGCTCCCCCAGGCCCGATCGCGTGTGAAACTTCTCACGCACCTCTGAAATACACGCACACGCTCCCCCAGGCCCGATCGCGTGTGAAAGTTTTTGCGCACCTCTGAAATACACGCACACGCTCCCCCAGCCCCGATCGCGTATGAAACTTCTCGCGCACCTCTGAAATACACGCACACGCTCCCCCAGGCCCGATCGCGTGTGAAACTTCTCGCGCACCTCTGAAATACACGCGCCCAGGCCAATCGCGTGTGGAACTTCTCGCGCACACCTGAAATACACGCGCGTAGGGCAAACCCGTGTGGAACTTCTCACGCACACCTAAAATACACGCGCCCAGGCCAATCGCGTGTGGAACTTCTCACGCACCTCTGAAATACACGCACACGCTCCCCCAGACCCGATCGCGTGTGGTACTTCTCGCGCACCTCTGAAATACACGCGCCCAGGCCAATCACGTGTGGAACTTCTCGCGCACCCCTGAAATACACGCGCCCAGGCCACTCGCGTGTGAAACTTCTCGCGCACCTCTGAAATACACGCACACGCTCCCCCAGGCCCGATCGCGTGTGAAACTTCTCGCGTACTTCTGAAATACACGCACACGCTCCCCCGGGCCCGATCGCGTGTGAAACTTTTCACGCACCTCTGAAATACACGCACACGCTCCCCCAGCCCCGACCGCGTATGAAACTTCTCACGCACCTCTGAAATACACGCACGCGCTCCCCCAGGCCCGATCGCGTGTGAAACTTCTCGCGCACCTCTGAAATACACGCACACGCTCCCCCAGGCCCGATCGCGTGTGGGACCTCTCGCGCACCCCTGAAATACACGCACACGCTCCCCCAAGCCCGATCGCACGTGGAACTTCTCGCGCACCTCCGAAATACACGCACACACTCCCCCAGGCCCGATCGCGTGTGGAACTTCTCGCGCACCTCTGATATACACGCACACGCTCCCCCAGGCCCAATCGCATGTGGAACTTCTCGCGCACCCCTGAAATACACGCACCCAGGCCAATTGCGTGTGGAACTTCTCGCGCACCCCTGAAATACACACGCACAGGCCAATCGCGTGTGGAACTTCTCGCGCACCTCTGTGATACATGCTCCCCCAGGCCCGATCGCGTGTGGAACTTCTCGCGCACCCCTGAAATACAGGCACACGCTCCCCCAGGCCCGATCGCGTGTGGAACTTCTCGCGCATGTAGAACTTTGGCGCACATTTTTTGCCTGCGCAGGGACGCTACCGCCTGCTTTCGTGTGGCGGACATGTATGGGCCTGTGCGTGTCTTTGGCCGTGCACTGTTTTTCCCTATTCCATTCCATGAATACGTGTTGTAGGCGAGCGTGTGGGCGTTCCGCGCACTTGCCTCCTGTACTTCCCCCGTGACGCCCACATTTTCACGAGTTGTTCCCCATTCTGCGTGTAACGTCCCGTGTTACGCCTACTTTTGTTATGTGCGCCGCGCTATGTGCGAATTCGCTGTGGCCTTATCGCACGGCGTTCGATGACCTGTGCGCCAGCGTGCGCCAGCGTGTGCCGCGCACTTTTTCAGCGCACATCCCACATTTTGCACGTGCACGGACTTCCATGAATAGATGTGCGCTGTTTTCTGTGCGATAATTGCACTTGCACTGCGATTTTCGCTCTTTCACTGCGAATCGCACGTTTTCACACACTTGCGCCGAAATTTTCGGCGCACATTAATTCCATGAATCGGCCTGTTAGTCTTTAGAAGTTTGATGTTTGTTGAGTTCTGGCTTCTGTGTCCAGTATTAAATGCAATCATTCCATCTCTCAATCTTCTCTCTCACATTCTCGCCCTCTGTTTTCATCTATCTCTCCATCAAGATGCTAGTGCCCATAATCCTGTAGCAAGCATGCATTTCAGTCTTTCAATGTCTCTTTTTCCCAATGATTGAGCACTTTCAATTCCTGTATCAAGCATGCAGTGCAGTGTTTCAAAGTCTATCTCTCAAAATGCTTGAGGAGTTCTGTCTTTCGAATCCAGCATACGTCGCAGCATACAGTAGCTTTGTTCAAGGTGGCTTTATTCAAAGCTGTGTAGGAACCTGCAATTTAAGCTCCAAATGGCAATAGTTTTGGTCAATGTTGCTTTCTCTGTGTGCTCTATGAAGTGGCACTTCAAGTTCCAGAAGCTTCCAGATTGGTCAATGAAGCAGTGTCTGTGCTCTCTTGCAATGGAATCCCTCTTACCTCTCTTTGGTTCCTTCATCTCTCCTCCATCTTCACCCCGCTGTTTGGCCATACAACCCAAACTCCTGAATTAGTTTGGATTTTCACGTGTTGTGCATTTCTCACTCCACTACTTTCTTATGGTCCACACATGCACTTGGCTTCAACGGATAACAGTTTTCCCTCACTTCCTTTTCTTGCCTTGTCTCTGGCTGTTCTGTTCTCTTGCACTCAAGCATGGGTTCTCTCTTTTTCCTCACCGCTATTTATTGTTTTTATGTCAGGCCATTTATGCCTCAGCCTCTGCCCTTACACTCTTCATGGTTCTTCCACAGGAAGGATATTAGAAAGTTCGCAAAGATTCCACACCAAACAAAGTCTATGCCCTCTAGATTTCCTGGACTATGTTAGGTCTCCATGGTGTTCTGGATGGGTTACATGACTGTGGTCAGGGAAAATATACTGAACAGGCATATATTCTTCTCTCTTGGCATCTTTCTTCCAACAACTGTGATGAGGGAGATTACGCCTGAGATACTCTTGACTCTTGGTATCTTCCTTACTGTGACGAGGGAGATTACTCTCGAAGCACTATTCACACTTTTTATCTTTCTTGTAATTACTGTGATCAGGGAGATTATTCCTGAAGTACTCTTGACTCTTCATATCTTTCTTGTAAGTACTTTGACAAGGGATATTACTCCTGAGACACTCTTCACTCTCTGTATCTTCTTTACAATTACTGTGATGAGGGAGATTACTCCTGAAGTACTCTGTACTCTTTCCCAAATGCCTCCCGGCTCTCCCGTGACTGTTGTTACCTTCTTTCTGGTGGGGGCACGTCACTGGTTGTTCCTGGGGCATTGGTCTCACTCGCTCTGGTAAAATGCTCTTTGCATCCCTCTCTCCATTTCCTGCTGCACCACTCTGACTACGGTGGTCTCTTAATCTTTCGGCGTCGTCATAGTTAAAGGACAGAACAGTAAAACTCCCAGTGGTCATGCAACATTCGGCCTCTCTCCAGCGTCTGCAGACGTTGGGTCTCCGTCTGACAATGGAGTGCTCTGCTGACCATTCCAGGGTGTCCTCCTGACTGAGGACCAGCTTCTCCTGCTTACTTCCGTGTTCCCAGATTTGAATCTCCCAGAGCTGACAGGATTCATGCCTGGTTCTCCCTTCACTGAGTCCCTACTTGATTTTTATGTCCTGAGCGGCGTCCTTCCCAGGGAAGTGCTATAGTCCTTTGTATCAATGGAGTATTCTTCATGCTTCTTTGGGGCCACCTCTTCTCAGTCCGATCTAGACTTAAAAAAGGAGTAGTTTGCATCACTGCTTCGATCTTCCTCTTCTCAGTACTTTTGGGAGATAATTTAATATCACTCTGTATGTTCCTCCTCATCTTGGTAGTATTTAGTCTTAAGTGAGAAAAGGAGGGAATATTGCAGTAACAAACAGTAGTGCTTTTGGGTTGGATCTTGGAGGACCTCAAGTATTATATGGTCTCAAAGGCACGGGGGTAAGGGAGTTTCATTATGGAACAGGAGTCCTTTTCCCCATGAGGGTAGTTTCTCCCTGTGAGGTCCAGCTTTCTGCCACCCCTATGGTGTTTGTTGAGTAGTGGACTAACCTCCCAACCTTCACATGGAATGGCTACCCGCTGGCGAGAATAGACGAGATCCTGTGAATCATCACATACCAATCTCCTAACAAGATAGCCTTACCCTTCTTCACTCAGGGGAAATCTAGACAGAAAATCTACATTCCCTTGTTCCCTCCCTTTCCTATGTTCAACAGAAAAGCAGTAGGGCCGGTGTGAGACAGGCATGGTATCAAGAGATGATTCAGACAAATAGATTGGAAAAACCTTTATTTTTAGTCGTCAGAATGGAATAATACCTATCTTGCCCTAATTCTAGCATGGTAATGCTCACTAAAGGAAAATAAAACTAAGGGAAGTCTAAGTCTGTCGGTCAAAAGTAAACTACTGTCTGTGTCAAAACCTATGCTTGCCCTCACTTCTACAAAGGAATAGAGTGAGTGGGATTTGGCCAATTTAACAGTGTTCAAGGCAAAGTCAATGTGAACATGGAGCTCTTCCACAGCTCCCTTCCCCAAGTAAGACACTCAGGGTAAGAAGGTTCCTCAAGTTCTTAGGATTCACTTGGCAAAATTCACAGTACCTTTCCTTATCTGGATTCAATTCTTCACTGGGTCTCCCAGGCTCCCCTTGTCTTGACCTTAGACCCTCCTGATTATTCTTCAAAGTGTCAATGTTCAAAGTTACTTTATTTTCAAACACAGAAGTATAACTCCTAACAGTTCCACATATCACTCTTCACTTGTTGCTTGTGGGAATCCCTATCCCATGAAAAGCCAAGACCTTCTGACCTTCAACTTCAGTATGTCAAATAAGTCCTTCTTAACTTTGTTTTCAACTGCAAAGGTATACAACAGTTCCTCCAGAAAATATCACTCTTCACTTGTTGCTTGTGGGACTCCCTGTTCCCATGATCGTGGCGCAGTTTGCAGACCACACGATCCACCCAGTACAGGTCGTGCAACCAGGCACCTAACTTTACTAACAGTTTCCTAGGATGGGGTCTCCTCAGCCCTCTTGGATTAGCCTAATTCCTGGGGGGCCACCCCAATGCTTCACAATGCTTTTCGTTCACTCACCATGTCTCTGTTTGCATTTCACAGTTTGGCTCTTACTTCTATTTTGCTTTTTAGTTCCATTTTCTTCCAGCTCCCTTTCCGACGAGGAGTTTCTGTGAGCATTTCTATTTTGCTCAGTTTTCAGCCGTGCACAGCTCCCCTGCCGTTGCAGCCCTTCTCTTTACTTTCACAGAGACTTTCAGTGGGTATATTCTTATAAGTGACCACTCTGTGATTCTCTGTGATACTATTTCCTTCCAGAACGCTTTTACCATGGTGCTTTTATTAACGGTATCCTTTTTCGAATTGCACATTTGTTAATCTGGCTACTGGAGACTTTCAATAACAAGTGCTTTCACTCGCGGTCACTCCGATACAATGTATACAGTCTTTTCTTTACTGGCAAAGGAGTTATTAGCCTCCTTCAGCTTTCCTTCTGTTACTGTCTTCGTGTCAGAGGTCTGGGCCTCCTTACCTGCCCCTCAGACCCTCCTGGGTTTTTATTCTTACCCAGGGCAACAAGCATAGACTGGGTAGCATACACCATGGGATAAGCATGCTCCATGGCTTCCTCCCGCAGACACCTCCGGCTCCCTGAAGACATGGTTCCCTCACCACGCTTCTCTCGGCCTCACCTGACAGCACCTCAGCGTTTCGGCATCCTGTGCTCCTTGGCCCGGTTCCTGGTTCTGCTGTGATCTACCCTCCAGTTCGATCTACAACCTGCGCTCCAACTTGTTCCCCAATTCGTTCTTCTTGCCAAGCATGTGTGTTCCTTTTATATCCATCTACAGTCATCAGATGGGCAGAGTTGAAGTCAATTGCCTGACCCTGCCTGGCCACGTTAATGGGATAAGTCCATTGGGTAAGTTGGTGTGCTTTGATCTTCATCTTCCTCGTCCCAGTACAATAGTGATATTTCTCTTGGGAAATCTGTACTCCTCTTGATTTCCTCTTCTTTGTCTCAGTAGTTGAATCGTGTTTACGGAAAGGAGGAGTGTGTGTTGGAATATACCCTGTACAGGTTAGGTTAAGGGGGTTTTGAAAAGGTCATAAGCAAGAATGGGGGTAGCATGTCTTACCCTCAGGTATTCCCTCCCAATCGCTGAGGACCCTCTATCCAGCTGATCCTCCCTGGCTTGTCCACCAACAGGGTTGGGATCTAAACTGATGGCCTGCCCCTGGTCAAACATGGAGAAGATTCCCGGGGAATAGTTTGGGAAAAACCAATGCATTATACGAGGATTCATATCTTTTCTCAAGCTTAGCCAAGTCAGGGGGGAATGATAATTATAATTATAACTGGTTATTTATAACACACTTAATACCCAGAGGTTTCTAAGTGCGGACCCGGGGATCAAACCTGTGCTGCTCTGCGTTGTATTGCTTTCAAAGCGAGCGTGTTGCACCTGAGCTATCTCAGTCATTAACCTGAATTTGTGACCGGTTAGGTAATACTTTAAGTATGTTATGGCCCATCTGATGGCTAGGGCATCTAACTCAATAGTGGCATAGTTCTTCTCATGAGGAAATAGTTTACTGCTTATGTACAGGATGGGGTGTTCTAATCCCTCAAACTCTTGTGAAAGAACAACCCCAAGACCTACTTTGGATGCATACCTATGTAGGATAAACTCCCTGTTGAAATTAGGGACCTCGAGGACAGGCTCACTACACAATATATGCTTTAACATAAAGCTATCCTGATCTTGTTTTTCCCACCAAAGTTTATAGGGTTCCGCATTTTTAAGTTTATTGGTTAGATAAGAAGTTATGGTTGAATAGCTCGAGATATACCCATGGTAGCACCTTGTGAGCCCTAAGAATGCCCAAAGTTCTCTTTTGGTTTTATGGGGAGATGATTCTTGGATGGCATTTACCTTTTCCAACTCGGGCTGCACCAAACCATTCCCACAAAAACCTTAAGGTACTTAATGGTCGACTGTGCCAGATGACACTTCTTAGGGTTGGCAGTCAGTCGAACCTGCCTTGGGCCCTTAAACTTTCATACAAGTGGAAAAGATGTTCTTCCGACTTCTGGCTATGGGTCAGAATGTCATCTAGGTATGTGTTGCAAAGATGGGGAAAGGGTCACAATATTGATATTGCTATTGATATTTTATTTCTATCCTGCTCGTACACAAGTGTTTCAGAGTGTGACAAGGCAAGGGAGGGGGACAGGGGAGAACAAAAACAATGATCTTACTAGGCTCAGTGACTTTGAGAATGCGCAAGTGCATGGGTACCTCATCCGTCACCCTTTGAAAGGTGGTGAAAGCCCCATGTAGCCCAAAAGGAACAATCTTAAATTGGAATAACCCTCAGGGAGTAGAAAATGCCATCTTTTTCTTGTCTGAGGGGTTCAAAGGAACCTACCAATAGCCCTTTGTCAGTTTGATCGTGGAGATGTACTAGGCTGGTCCCAGTTTGTCTATTAAATCATCAATACTAGGCATAGGATAATTATCAAACTGGAAGATGGAGCTTAGCTTTCAAAAGCCAATACAAAATATCCACTACCAATCTGGTTTATTGACTAGGACTATTGGAGAGATCCAATGGCTCTCCTCCGGCTCTATGATATCTGCCTTCAACATGCTATCTACTTCCCAGAGGATTGCTTCCTTTCTGGCCTCAGAGATTCAATAAAGTTTTAGGTGTACCACCTTTCCTTGTGGGGTTCGATTGTGGTGAATTAAATTCTTGACCCTCCCTGTCTGATCACTGAATACATCGGGTAACTGAGAAAGTAAGTCTTGGATGTCTTCCTGTTGCTGAGATTTTAAATCGCAAGAATCCAAACTCTTTTCTTGGCCTCCCTCCATCAATAGTGTGGCTATAATCACAGAAGTAGTTTCTAAAGAATCTCCTTTACACACCTTTAAAGGTTTATGTGGAAGACCTGGGTCTGCAACCTTTGGTCGGGCTGTGCTACTAGATAATTGTATGGCCGTTTTTCTCTAATATTTCATGTGGGCCAAACCACTTGGCAAGCATCTTTTGGTCAGAGGTGGGCAAGAGAACAAGCACCTTTTGTCATATTGAAAAGGAATGATGGACAGTCTTTCGATCCTATTGAGTCTTTTGACTCTCTCCGGCTTGTTCACTATCTCTCTTACTATAGCCATATGCTATTTTAAGCATCGGGCGGTTTGTGAAATGGGGAGAACTGCTTCTTCTCTCTCTCCTCCCAGGTCTCACAAAGCATGTCTAGTACATCCCTAGACTCCCACCCGTAGATAAGCTCAAAGGGAGGAACCCCAAGGAGACCTGAGGGGATTTCTGCATTGCAAAAAGCACCCAGGGAACAATGGTATCCCAATTGCAGCTATCAGCTTCAACCTGTTCTTAAGGATTTTCTTTCATGTTTGGTTGAAGCGCTCTACCAATCCATCCATTTGGGGATGGTAAACAGAGATATGTAAAGTCTTTATTTGTATTATCTCCTTCACTTCGGCCATTAGCTTGGACATGAAGAAACTACCTTGGTCCATTAGAATTTTCTGGAGCAACCCAACCCTTGAGACAAAGGGGATCAGAAGTTTTAAGATTTGTTGAGAGGTGTCATTTTTTAGAGGAAAGGTTCTGGTTACCGGGTGGCATAATCAAGTATCACCAATATGTATTTATTCCCCAATTTAGAGGGATCCAGTGGACCCACTATGTCCATTGCTATCCAAGAGAAGGGTACCTCAATAATGGGAAGACGTTGTAGTGGAGCTGGAGATACCATAGGAGGGGCTGTCTTCTGTCATAAGGCGCAAGTGGTTATGAAATTATTTACATCTGCATGGACTCCTAGCCAGTAGAAGTGTGGGATGACTGAGTCCCTGAGTTTTTGTCACCCCTCTGTGTCCAGATGTAAAGTGGGAATGTATTGGCATCACATGTTTATTCTGTTTGGCTAGCTTCTTTACAATGTCTATTAAAGCATTTTGAATTGGAGTTTGTCATTGTTGAATATAGAACCATATTGGAATATCTATAGACGTGTATAGTATATTTTTTGTAAAACAAACTCTTTGACCATTTGCATTCTCACACTACAATGGTGACCTCACTACTACTATGGAGATAACATCCAATAGACTTGGCTGAAGCAATTGTTGGGCTTGATGCTCTAGGAGTATGTTTGCTGAATTTTTAGGGTACCCCAACTTTTATCAGTTTGGCATGATCCCATTCTGACACCATATATGGTACGTCAGAAGAAGGAGTTGGACAAAGGAGTGACATTTCAAACTCATGGTTTGAAATGTCAAATAATAAGAAAATAACCTATGTTTCCCTATAACTAGATGGGTTGCCTTACCTATTTCAATTGTAACTTGTGTACTCGTCGTTAGGGTGGTTGTCAAACTAATGAATGAGTCCTCAATCCAAAATTATCCTACTCTAACCCTACCACAAATCAAAGGTATTCAGCAAACAGAAATTAAGCCAGGAGAATGACTCCCTTCTCCTGGTCCAACTGGTTCAGCCTTAAGGGCTGATTACTAATAGTCTCTTGCAACAGTTCTGATAAGTCCTTGTAAATCCTCCCATCGACTTCTTTGGGTTTTATAAAATGTCCAACAATTATTGTTTCTTAGTGAGATATATATTCCTGGACTTTCTTTATCTTCTTCTTCTTGGTTATTGCAACAAGGAAGAACACTCCCATAATGTCCTTGGTTTTTTCCACAAACCCTCTGATGAGGGAGACTACTCCTGTAGTAATCTTTACCCTTGATATCTCTCTTGCGTTTACTGTGACAAGGGCAACTATTCCAGAGGCACTCTTCACTCTAGGTATATTTCCTGTAGGTACTGTGACGAGGGAGATTACATGCGAAGCACTCTACACTCATTGTATCTTTCTTGTAAGTACTGTGACGAGGGCGATTACTCCTGAGATACTCTTCAATCTCAGTATCTTCATGGCAACAACTGAGACGAGAAATATTACTCCAGAGATACTCTTCACTCTCATTGTCTTTCTTACAATGACTGTGATGAGAGAGCTTACTCATGAAGTACTCTGCATTCTTGCAGAAACCCCTACTGGGTCTCCTGTGACTCCTGTAAACTTCAGTCTGGTGGGGCACATAACTGGCTCTTCCCAGGGTATTGATTCTGCTTGCTCTGGTCAAATAGTCTTAGCGCCTCCCTCTCTCTCTACTTCCCGCTGCACCACGCTGGCTCTGTGGGTCTCTTGGCCTTTCAGGTTTGGCATAGTTAAAGGACTGCATGGTCTACCTCTCTGAGGTCATGCTACCGCCGGCCTCTCTCCAGCTTCTGCAAACACCGGGTCTCCATCTGACTATGGAGGGCTCTGCTGACCATTCCAGGGTGTCCTTATGATGAGGACCAGCTTCTCCTGCTTACTTGCATGTTCCCAGATTTTAATTTCCCGGGGCTGACAGGCTTTACAATGGGTTCTCCCTTCATTGAGTCCCTTTTTGGTTGGTATGTCCTGTAACTGGTGTGTGGGGTCAGAAATGAGAGGCGGACACAAAGAGGTAACATTCTCAACATTTACCATTTTATTAATAGAAAGGGTTGGGATGAAGGCCTAACTTTCCCTATGCTAACATAAATGTCCCTTTCTATAAAATCAAAATTAAAGCAGGTTGAACTTGTGTTCAAACTCAATCTGACCCTCACACTAAACATATAAACAAAATGTGTAAGGTAAATCTTTCAAAGTTCAACTCAACAGAAAAGTGCAATATTTCAAAAATATCACTTCAACAAAACGCTTCTTTTATCCAAGGTTTTACTCCCTTCCCGCTGCTTTATTCCAGAAAAACTGTTTACAATATTCTGTCTCAAAACCAGTCTTTTAAAGGCATTAGACTTGCCTCTTTCTGCCAATACTCTCCTCAAGATTATCAAACAAATATTCTTTCAATGAGACTGATATTGAAAGGAGGAAGTCTCTCCTGATCTACAAGAATGACAAAACAAAGTATTCTTTCCACAGTGTTGGTTTGAATGAGGTAATGTAAAGTCTTTTCAGGACGGCAAAAAAAATTCTTTAAAAAAGTTTCTGGCTGTCAAAAAGTATTCAGATGAAATAAGAACTTAAGATGAGCAAAACACTTTTCAAAATACCAATTCAAAGTGTGTTTCCTTTTGCACTCACCTGCCAGGAAACTCAACAACCATTAACTCTTGATATCCTGGTTTACTCTCCTGCAAGGAACATCCCCCTTTGTGTCCACTGAGATTCCCAAGTGTACTCTCCTGCCAGGTATCCTTGTCTAAAAAGGTTTCACTGCCTGATTTCCTTACCAGGCTTCTTTGCACATTCACTTTCTCCTTTACTGTTACTTGTATGAATTTCCCCCAAACAATCCTTCAATATCTGAGGGTTTCCTTTTTAACAATCTCTCTTGAGTCTTGGCAATGCTTGTTCCAAGTATCTCCCAACTGACTTTGTTAAGTCAAGAGACTCACACATACATCCCCCTTTTGTTTTTTTGGCAATGTCTGTTGGCTTAGGCAATGCTGGTCCCAGGTTTCCCCTAACTGACATCTCATGCCAGGGAAATTGCACCATATTCACTTCTTCCATTCAGTTCTACTAGGTTGATACTCAAAATTATTTTTCATATGCTTATGAGCACCTTTGCCTGTCCCAGGGCCCCTTCACTATAGGGCTGACTCACACGCTCTTCATGCTGCTGTTGAGAGTCACTCGCAAGGGGCTGGCTCCCTTTCAGTGGCAGAATTCTGCTGTGTCTCCATGTCGGCTCTTCCAGCCTTCGCCACCAAGACCGGTGCTGCCCTTCAGGACCGCATCTCCACATACGGCTCCAATGCGCACCCTCTGCCTCTTCTTGACTGGAACATCTCCTTGAATTCTCTGAACACCGCCAGGTGCCTTGTGGCGTGCTTCTCTCCCCACAGTCCATTGTGGGTTTTCTTCTGTTGTCAGCCATGCTTCCTGCTCTGTGCACTCTGCAACCTGCCTTCTCTTTCCATTCACATTCACGTTCTTGTCCTTGTCTCCATCTTGTTCTTGGCCTGCCCAGCTACAGATGGTTTGGACATACTGCACATCTGATTAACTTGTTGACATTGACAACTAGACCACATATTGTTTTCAATGTCAAATTTCTTCCACATGAGCTCCTTGCTCCTCTTCCTCATCACAGTGACTTTGTGTCCAAAGAGGTTTTGTTGGATTTTACATCTCATATTTGAACAGTTGCACCAACATTACAATTATCATAAACATCAGATGTTTCACATGGTTGACTTTCACCATATCTACATGAAGACTGAAAGGGTTATTGTCTAGACAGAATGTTTCTCATTCTCTCAAAATCAGATGGTTTTCAATAATGGGAGCAAGCCATCAGAAACCCTGGAATTAATGGATCTTGTTCACAATAAAGAGAAGTATATTGCAGAGTCACCACTCCCCCCTTACAACATCTCCTCCCATGTGATCCACCCTCAGAATATGACCCACAACAACATGATCCTGGGCTGCTCCAGCCAGCGTAATGCTAATGTGCATTGGTCGAAGTGAGCGGGAGCGGTGTTCCATTACTTTTTTTTTTTTTACTGTTAACCGCTCCACTACTTTTTGCAACCTTTTTCCCCATTGCGGAACTGTTCTTTATTAAGTTAAAGCACACTTCTCCACTTAGCCACCGGATATCAGTTACAGCTAAAGTGACATATATTTCAACTCAATTGACTGTCAACCAGCATGACTGCAACGCTTGAAAAATGTGTTGCCCGTTGCTCTTTCCTTCCTACTCTGCCCCCGCCAGAGTCACAGTTCCACTACTTTAGTACACTTCTATCACTGCAGTGAACTACATTCACAAGCAAAGTTTACAACCAGTGGCCTGGCCTGCCGATAGTGATCACTGTGGCCTTTGTTATCAAGCAGTCACAGAAAAGATGGTAAACAAGCAGCTGTATTATAAAGGGAAAACCTAGGAAAATGGTTCAGCAATTGTTCTCGAAGGTTCCACTCCATTTAGAAAGAAATGTGCTTTTGATTGATGTGATCTGCACATCCCACAAGGAATTAACTGGTGACTTTTAGACAGGTGTATGTGCAGTACATGATACATGAAGAAAGCGATGAGGAGATGAGACATTTGAAATGCACTCATTGTACATTACAAATGAGCTATTTTGGCTGGGCTCCTGGCAGGGTTCCCAAAAACATGAAAGCCTGTCCAACTAGCTTTACAAAAATGTAATAAAATATTCGAGATGTTCTCCTTTGCATCAGAGATGCCATTGCCGCTGGCACAAACTAACTGTATCACTTTAGCTTGCCAGCCGGTGTCATTCTAATAATGGGACTTTGCCCAGTTTGACTTGAGAAATTGGACTAAACCTGTGCAGATTAGAATATTTTAATGAGCTTTTTCAATAATTCTGCCGTGAAACATACAGGAATTGTTACCCAGGGTGTAAACCTACAATTACGCAGCTGCTCTTTTGTGTTTCTAAGCAAGAGTTGTGCACTTTAGAACCTCATATTTCAGACGTAGTTTTGAAATGTAATGATTCTTAAATCTTCAGCAAGTGGTCTCCTGAGTATTTGCATCAAAACACGTCTAATGTAGCGTTTCACTGTTTTCTGTCTGCATCTAGAATAAGGAGACATATTCTTCTCTGCTTACACCAGATAATAACTTACATTAATTAGAGGACAAACACTTCCAAACAAAAGAGTTTCAGGTAGTGCAAGTTAACAGTTACAATACAAAACCTACAAACCCACAGGACATTAAATCCAGCCCAACTTTTCACATATTCAGAAGCCACGTCATCACTTGGTTATTGAACTAAGCCAAAGACTAACAATAAACATAGACCGCACCCCGCACTCACACTCACAACTATATAGTTATCTTTCATGTATATAACTGCCTCCGTTTCTCTACACCCCCCACCTCCCTGACCTACCTGACTTTCCCAGCCTTCTAATAGTCCATCTGCATGCGTATGTATTAGCTGTACTAATATCACTAACTACAGAACTGATTTCCCCTACCATTCTAATGTCTCATCCGCAAAGTGTATGTACAAATTGTATAAACTGTATAAATGTATCATGTAACCATTACCTTAACCTTGCGCCCAGATACACCTGGGTCAGGCGCGCTCTGTAAATAAAATAAACAAACAAACAAACCACTGAAACCCAACTAATATGGTTACCTACAGAAGCATAACTTGCACCGCCGTGCAATGTTCACACATGGCAATGAAGATGACATCACAAATGACATCATGAATACTATTATTTTATTTTGATTTCGTTTTTATATTTTATAAAGCACATCCGAACTGTGAAGAACGAACCATGCACCAAGTCTGGAAGTGAGAAAGTCTGCAGGCTCACTCTTCAGAGACTTAAAAAACATTGCAGACTTTGACCAGGAGGTCACCATTGGGTATAAAAACACATTAGCCACGGAGACGTGTATTACTCTGAAAAAGCAGAGGACTGTTAACATTTGGTCTGGGTGGGCAGCAGGTTTACTTTTCTGGCCCATAATACAGTGGCCCAAGCCCACAGTGCAGCGGCCCCAACTTCCAGAACAAGGAATCTCAATACCAACCTCTCTCCCTCTCACTCATTAAGTATTTATAGTACATATTATTGACATTACTGTCCTTTCATGCAACATATTTTTAAGTTATGTTTGTGTTTTTTTAGAGACCCCTATCCCTGGAAATCTTTACACATACCAAACATAGTATAATGATTTCTCAAGGATGATAGAATGGGTTAAAAGGGAAATCTGGGATTTGAGTGCAGTTTTCATTGTGTTGCAGTTGCAAATTGACAGCAGGCTACATCTCCCATCCGATCAATGTAAATAGGCTGCAAAGCTAAACAATTCATGCTTGAGCGGACCTATTTCTGAACCAGTGGGTCTGGATTTGTTCTAAGACTCAAACATGAGCTGTCATGTGAAAAGACCCATTCCTGACGTCCTGCCTCCCCAGCCCACACCACTAACACCTCACCATTATGCTTAGCATACATTTTAATGTTATTTCTAGAGTAACACTATAGTGTATACATTCATATGAGCGAGGCTTTCTCTACAGATAGTCAAGAAAAATAAGGCACAGTGATGAAAAGCGATTTTGCTCAGGATCACATAATGTATGTAGTGTGAAAGGTGGGGATGTGAACCCTGCCTTTCTGGTTCCACAGTTTCCATTTAGAAAGCAGGAGAGATTTCATCTTCTCCTATTCCATCTTCAATATTAGAAACAAACAAATGCTTTCTGCAAAGTTGTTATTCAAGGGCTCTACTATTATACTGTTCAATAAATCTGGATTAAAAGCAGCAATCTATCTACAAGGGGAAAGCCGATTAATACTATGCATTGCTTAGAAGAAAGAAATTTGGACAAGCCAGAACCACAATCCTGTGCCATGGCATCAGACAACCTGTTGACGTGCTGGTCCAGATGTGTACCTCTGTTACATTTACCATATTTTCCTTACCCATCATCCTCTGGTGTCCTTCCCTTGCACCACATTCCCAATGCCCCCTTGTTTCTTCCAATTAACTTTTCAGACCTCCGTTCCTTTTTTTCCGCCATCCTTTAACTATTAATCCAATCCCCTTCCCTCACCTTGCATGCACATCCTCTCACTGCCCTCATTGTTCATCCCCCAATTCCTTGCCACTCATAACCCTTTAATACCCCTTAATTGCCAATCAGACCAAGCCCATTCTCGGCCTCTCACCACCATCCATTGCCCTGGCTTACAGTTAGACAGTAGGTCACCTTGATTTGCTAGTCAGCCACTGCCATACACGACAGGAAGTTGTGGTTGGGGTCTTGCTTGTAATTGTGGCTATTGTGTCTGCACTTGGATAATGCACATCGAAAGAAGGTCAGAGGACAGAAGCAGCGAGTACTGCAAGGAAATATGCCTTGGACCTGGAGATGTAGAGGGAGCATGAGCAACATATTATATTCGGATGTATGTGATTTCAGCGAGTCCACTTCACCTAAAGGTGACATCTTCCTCTGTTTTTTTTCTTCGAGACCCTCCATACCCCCCACTTCACCTTACCTTAACTTATCCTGTCCTCTTACCCCACCCCATCTATATTTTAAAATGTACCCACTTACCCAGCTAAATTGGTAGAATTATTTTTTCGAAGATTTCTCATTAGGTGAAATAGTATTCAGTGAAATGTAGGTACACAATCATATTCATGTGTGTTCTCAAATAAGGTGGAGTGTGTGTTTCAGTTTCTGTGACTGGGTTATGTGTTTGAGTGTATTTGTGACAGTATAAAGTATAGGTGGAAGGATGCATCTGTGCTCATGTCAATCTGATGGTGATTTGTATGTGATTATTTTGTTTGTCACATAAGAGGAGAGTGTTCTGGACAAGACTATGACAAACGATCACAGGTCATTCAAAATTTGGTGTTAACTGTAAAGTCATTAGTATTTGCCAAATTGTGTTGATTTTAGCTTCCACCCAATTTAGGTTTTGATGAAATGGTGGCATACATGGGAATACCTTTGGTGGTATTTTTGGCAGGCTTTTTGCTGAAAATCCACCCTGAAGTTTGAGGTAGAAAATCCAAATCTCCTCCTCCTGATAGAGTAAAACTATTTTTTACAAATGGCCATGGCGAGGGGGTAAAAAGGTGGGTATCTCTGATTGCCTTATCTAGCCACCTCACCCATGTAATGCATGAAAGGGACAGAATTGACCCTTGTGTACATAAAGAAAATTAACAGTAGTGGTATGAGCCACTAATGTACATAACCCATTTCTCCCATCACATTGATGCTGAAAATGGTTAAAAAAATGTTTAAAAAACGTTTTACATTACCGCCATCGGAGATGGTATTTTTAAAATAGCACTGGAGGTACTCCAGAAATACTACCGGTGCAGGAGATAAACTTTGAGTTGGGGAGGATTTCCAGAAACACCATGATCGGTGCTGGTAACCTCCTTCAGAGGTATTAAAAAATCCACCCAAATCTGAATGACCCCCTTAGTTTGTAGTCTTCTAATAATTAATAACTGAATATAACATCTTTCTATGAGTTTTTTTTTTAACTGTGTCCAAAAGTACAACAAACAGTCCATCAGCCATTTCTATAACCACCATATAAGTAATATCCATGGGTGCTATTCAAGATGCTATTAGCCTCTTTTTGTATGAACACACTGGTCATCAAGAAATTCACCTGAAAATAAGGGAAACATTCCCACAAAATCAAACAGAGGACACACTCTAATAAGATATTTACCCTTCCCTGTCAAGTGGGAGTTGTGATAAACTAGTGTGGATTGAAACATACCAATAGTGCATGGGGAGCAGTGGTGCCAACATTACCATCCAAGGTCACTGAATCTATTTTTTGAATGCCTACATTGGCATTGGGTGGTATGAACATACCCCTGCCGCCTAGACTCCGCTCCCTCTCACTCACCATGGAAGCCCATGTGTATGGGTGCATCCAAGCACATCAACAACATTGGTGAAATGAGGCCGAGTGCCTTGCACCATTTACACAGAATCTGAGCTGGCTTTGCCCCAATTGGCTCCTCTCTGGCAGGCTCGATTCTGAAGGATATCGTCTTTTTCAATTATTTGTTTTACATTTTGGAGCACTGCCCATGGGGTAACAGCCCAGCCAGCCAGGGGGTCAATTGCCCCTTTGGCCCCCTTTTTAGTCCACCTCTGACTGTTGGCCCTCATAAGGACAACAAATTGGGCAGGTGGTAGATGCATTGGAAAGATTAGTGTCAATGGAAAGAGTAGCATTCCAAACAAGAGTTCAGGGGGTGGATTCAACACACCTTCCAGCAACTTTATGCATCTGAAATAAAAGTATGCTAATTCCTTGTTGTCAATGGAATACATACGACTTCTATGTTCTTGTAATGAAACCAGAAGAAATGACCTTATCACTAAGTGACAGAAGGACTCTTCTACACTACTTGTTATTATTTCAAAATGCCACTTGAATAGTTTCTGGTCATTTTTAAGTTCACCAAATTCCAATGAATATAAGAACAATGTTTTTAAAAAAATAACAATAATATAACCAAATTCTGTACACATTCATACCGGTAGGAGTGATAATATTAATTAGTTTGTTATATAGCGCTTTAATCTAAAGTGCTTTACATAGGACATATTTAAATACATTACTATTATTACCCAATTGAAATTGGTACTGGTTTATCGCCCTCAGAAGGATGAAAGAATGAGTTGGTCTTGCCGGGATTTGAATCTGCGACCTGCAGATCAAACACAAATTAACACACAGAGCCATCATAGAGAGTACAGAGTGGTGTAAGGAAAAATATAGTGTGGTCTGTGGCTTTTATTGATTCAGAGCACTTCTGGTTACATTTGTGAGAGCGCAGGCCCTTGGCTCCATTCACAAATGGCGCTCCCTCAGCTATGGCCATATCCCAGAGGAAGACCTGATGGCTTCAGGGTCTACGGGGCATTGTCTGTGATAATGCCATTAGCCTTGTATGAGTGGCTCACTGCTTCTGGACTGCAAGGAAAACTTGTGTGTATTGAAAACATATAATGTCATGGTAATAGTGATGCTGGAAATGCCTTATGGAGAGACAGGGCCTCCTGTCCTTGTCCTACCACTTATCTGTGTGTGTTTTCTCTATGTTTTCTGCCTTTGTGATCCAGCCTGGACCTCTGGCAGTGCAGCTCTTTATTTTATCTTTTGGTGAACAACACCCGTGGAATGCCCTTATGGCACCCATGGGTGGGGTCAGTGGTCAAAGTATATGAAAAGAAGTAGTGGAACTATGTTCCCTGCTCTCCTGTCCTGCTCCCCACAAACGCGATTGCCACACACCCTCCCGCGCACAATACAAATCCCCAAACCAATGTGCTTTCTGTTTAAGGGAACATTCAGTGCAGTGCACTGAAGTGCAAGTTTCAATTTCTTCAGGAACTTTTATTTTAAAACAGAATGGATTATTTTTTTAAATAAAAGTATATTAACAGTAAAAAGTTAATTTAAATAAGTAGTGGAGCACCGCTACCAACCGCTCACACCCACTCCGATCACTCCGATCACTTGGTGGGGTATGCCTGTTTGTATTTTTGAGCACCTGTGTGTTGCCAAAAGAGCAGGGTATCGGCTGGTGGCAGCTACATTCTAACTTGGCAGGCACTCTGGGTGTCCTCCATTTTTGGGATACCTAAGCCCTGCCATAGGAATCCACTGTGGCCTCTTGGTTGCTAATGCCTTTTACCATGTTTCCCAAAGTCCTGCGAAGCCCTGACTCTGCCCCTTCCTCCTGATTGACTGTTGGGTGAAAACACCTTATATGTTCCCTTTCCCCCTGACTGAAAGTTGGATGAAAATAACATACATGGCTCTGGGGCTGCCTCCTGTCAGACTGACTGGAGCCTTCCTAGGTGTTGTGTCTTGTGGGTACATCCTAGGGGTGGGACATGTGTGAATGGAGTAGGGAGTCAACTCACATTTTATGTTGTAGGCGTCTGGTTTCTGTGATGACACAATGAATGAGACAGCCCTGATGGAAACTGACATGAATGCAGTGTAGTGTGCTGAAAGGCTGGGTACTTGTCCTGATCCACATTCTTTTTGGTCTGGGTGTCTGGGTGGAGTGTATGGCCTGCATGCCTGTGAACCTGATTGGCTGCCCGCCTGCATGAATGTCCTTTTGTGTGATTGGCTGACTGAGGCTGGCTCTGCCAGAGTGAATGAGGGATAGATGTGTATATCTCGGGACCTCTCACTTACCAATTTGTTCAGAAGCCGAAGTCAAAGCTGAAGCAAGATGAAGCTCTTACTTGAAGCCTAGCTGGAAGAGAAGACTGCTGCTGCATTTCTTTAATGCAATCTGAAAGCTGTTGTGTCTCCCAAGGACTGATCCAGAGAGGACGTGCAAAGGAGACTTCTCACCGAGCTACGAGCGACCATCATGAAAGCTGCTGCTCTTCATCATGAAAGCCAGTCCTGTGTGCCTGCATCTGGAGAAGGGGTCTTCGAAATCCAGAAGAGAATTGCCGGACATCTCGAGCCAGAGAAGTCCATTGGTGTTGCCCAGAGTCCAGAGGTGTCTCTGTGGTATCTAACTGGCCCGACTCACTCTGCAGGGCTCACTCTGGATGCTCAGATCTCTTCAGACCTTCCCCTTTGTATCCCTCTCATCACTCCTCTCTCCTGGAGTGATCACTTTCTCCTTTCATCCCAGCTCACCCTCTCTACCCCTCAGGCCAAGCCAACTCCAGCACTGCCTTCTCCGTTTTCCGACCCATGAAGTGTGTGTCAGTTGAGGCTTTCGCTGCCACTTTCTCACCACCCTCACCCTTTGACTCACTCACACCCTGCAACAGCCCTTTTCATGCTCCACTTTGCTATGTCTGATACTCTCAATGTCCTTGCCCCTGTCATGAGGATCCGCTTGAAGCCCAAAGCCAAGTGCAACTCTTGGTACGACTCAGACCTCGTCATCCTTAAACGCAAGTGCAGGGTGGCTGAGAGGAAATGGTGTGCTTCCGGTACATCCTCTGACAAACTGGCCTGCTGCAAAGGCAATACCGGCTCTATGTCTGCACCAAGAAGAGAGTCCTCATCCAAGCCTGTGTCTCTGCGGCATCTTACAACTCGGCCAAACTGTTTAAATCTGCAAGGAGCTGGGCAATCTTGCCGTGCTGCAGTCTCTACCTCTCCTGTCCCCTCCCAGGCCCACTGCATGGCACTGGCTTCTCATTTCAACTCAAAAACTGAGGACATTCTGTCCTTTCTCTCCTCCTCTACGCCTCCTCCCTCTACTCCCTGCTCTTCTTCTGGCACTTATTTGGCCACCTCTCCTCCCGCCTTCTCTGCCTTTCCCCGGTTCTCCTCAGATAAGGTTTCTAGACAAGTCTGATCTATGAAAGTCTCGTCAAAACAGGTTCACCCCTATTCCTCCAAAACCATCATGAACAACATTCACACCTTGACTCCTGCTCTGGCTGATTTCTGCTACCACTCCTTCGCCACTGGAGTCTTCCCCTTGCCCCTGAAGCACTCCCTTGCGCACCTTCTTCTTAAGAAACCCTCTGCCAACCCTTCCTCCCTGCTAACTATCGTCCAATCTCCATTCACCCCTTTCTTGGGCAAACTGCTGGAAGAACTGGCCATCTCCCAGCTTAATCTTCACTCTGAATCTGTTGGTTGTCTCCATGACCATCAGTTTGGCTTCAGAGCTGCCAGAAGTACAGAAACTGCTCTCCTGAACATCCGTGAAGAACTGCTCTCCAACCTCGATTCCAACACCCCCTGTGTCTTCATCTTACTTGATCTTTCTTCTGCCTTTCACACGGTCAACCATGCCATCCTGCTCAACCATCTCCATGATAACCTGGGTATCACTGATCAGGCCCTGGCTTGGCTGATCTCCTTCCTCTCCATTTTCAGGCTCCCTTCAGCCATCTCTGACTGTCTGTCCGCAATCCAGGAGTGGTGCGCCACCAATGATCTCTGCCTTAATGCCAGTAAGAACGAGATTCTCCTCATCAGCACAACTGCTCCCTCCTTTCCTGTCACTGTCTGGCCGGCCTCTCTTGGCCCTGTTCCTGCTCCCACCTGTGAGGCTAAAAACCTAGGGGTCATCTTTGACTCCACACTTTCCTACTCTCCTCACATCTCTGACTCCTCTAAGAAGTCACACTACCAGCTGCACCTCCTCAGAGGTATTCTTCCTTTCCTCTCCTTCCTCCAGAACCTCACAGTCTCCAGAGCTCTGGTTCTCGCTATGGTGGGCTACTGCAACAGCCTCTTTCTAAATCTGTCTGCCTCTACTCTCCGACCTCTGCAACACATCCAGAACAGGACTGCAAGGCTTGTCCTTGCCCTTGCCCTCAAGCCCAGGGATTGTATCCTTCCAGGATTGAAATCACTGCACTGGCTCCCAGTGGCGGTGAGGATTAAATCCAAAACCCTCTGCATTGTCCACAAGGCCTTTTGGGGCCTGGGAACTCAATACTTTCAACGCTCTCTTCCAAAATATCTTCCTTCCCTCATCCGCCTCCAACTCCCTCAGGGTTAGTAGCTTCTCTAAGCAGTGAGTTAGTGGTAGATCTCTTTCCTCTGCTGGGGCCTCCCTCTGGAACAGCCTCCCTGCCTCCCTGAAACTTGAGGAGAACCATCTCTGGTTCCGGATGCACCTCAAGTCCTTTCTCTTTGCTTCTACTTTCTCTCCTCCTCTCCCCTGCTGATCTCCCGGCTGAATCTGAAACTGCACTATGTACCTGGCTTCCCTCTGATCTCGGGCCCAGGTCCCCTCCCTGCCAGTTGCATACCTGCATGGCCCCCCTGGGAACCCTTGAACTCGGGGACTGTTTCTGTATCTCTACAGCCCCTACTTGCACTCCACACCTGGTGTCTGCACTTACCCTTGCACTTGCCACCAGCTAGCCGCACTTTTATTTATTGTCTTCATTTATTGTCTTTATTTATTTTATGTACTGCACTGCCCCCTCCCTTTCCCCCTGCACTTCTCCACTTGCCCCCCTCTCTGCACTTGCGCGATATCAATGTTGTCTCTGTCTTCCCTCTGTTTCCCCTTCCTTGCCTCGTCACGCCTTGAAACACTCGTGTATAGGCGGGTTATAAATGCCATATTATATCATATCATTCTCTGACCGCTGGAAGCTTTTGTGGTCTACCGTACAGAAGGCGGGGTACCCTGTCACTGTGCTGCTGAACACCCAGAGCTGTGAAAGTTCGAAACTGCTTAAGAACATTTGAAAGGAAATCCTTGCTATCACCACTGTCCACTTTTTCCCACCACGAGAGAGCCCAGAGACTTTTGGGTACACTGGATGGTCCGCCGGTGGGTTAACCACCACCAGAAACTAATGAAGATGTTTGGAGGGTCCAGACTTGGTGAGTGTCCAAGAAGTCCAGGTTACCAGAAGCTGTCCAGAGGTCTGTGTTGTGGCTGCAGCAACGAAGAACCGAAAGTCGGAAAACCACAATATTCCGAAACCCAACACCAAAAGTGACCTTTGCTCTTGTTGCCACCAGAAGTCATTGAAGGGTCATCGAAGAGTCCCACGGGTCTTACTTTCATTCGCCAAGCCTTTAAGCAGCCCACATCAAGTTTCATCTTCACAGGGCTTCTACAGTCTGAGAAATCGTCGACCAAAGGAGAGCACCACAAAGAGCCAAACTGCTGCCCTTCAGAAAGACTTTGGTTCCTTTTTATTCTTGGACTCAGCATCCCAGTGGCTCCTTCTTCCAAAGGAGGTCCATCCTCAGAGGCAATCATGGAGTAAAGCTGAGAAACTTTGCTTGCCAAGGCACAAAAGTTACTGTGATGAGGAAGAGCATCTTCTAGCCTCAGGGAGCATCCGGGGGTTCCAGATTTGTCTTCTCCTGTGGCCTCTCAGGTACTTTGGGGTGGTAGAACCCTTTGAAACAAAGTAGAAGGTTATTGAACATTATTGGATTGGGCTGTAAAAGACAACATAAGTTATCCCTAACTATTCTAGTACAGGTTGCCCAGGTGGGGGGATCCTCACTCAGAGTTACTTGTCTAGTCTAAAAAAAACATTCTGCCATTGTTCATAACTGACATGCCTTATTTCCCTATTCTATGGTTTTATACCTCACTAAAGAATTCTTATGGCCATTTAAAACTGCAGTTAGTGCATTTCTTACTGAATTTAAGCGTTGTGTGGTACCACATAAAATGTATATATTTACCATTCTTTGAATAAGTATTCCAAGTACAAAGTGTAATTATGTATATGTCTATATGTGATAGTGGTAGCAAACCTTATTTTACATAAAGAAGCTGTGTTATCAGGTAACATAGTGTGTGACCATTCCGTTGTGGGGGCTGTGGGGAAACACTGTACTTAGGAACCTGCCTGCATCACTTCCTGAAAGCTTAAGCCTGGCTGCTCGTCCACGTTTACCAAATTGAGTGCTTTGTTGGGGTGTTCTGTGCCTTTACCCTACCATACAGAGGGCAGAAGTACCGATACCACCCTCCAGTCTTTACAGTCATAGTTGTGAGATAGTATTTCTCCTCCATGTGACACATAGTCCCCAACACTTTCTCCACTGCACTCTGATCCTCAGTAGCTACGGGAGTACAGCAGACCTCATACACATGAATATTGGTGTCTCCTTCTTTTTCATCCCAGCAGTCAAGCAGATGCAGCAGAAAGCTGTGAACCTTCCTTGTCACCAGGTATGATTACCTCCGGAGCAGCCATACCTGCTGGTCTTCTAGGCACAACAATGTGTCATAAGTCACCTCCTCTAGGCCTTTTCAGGCTGAGTGTCCGTCGCTCTTTCTGATGCAGCAAGTCCACAGTGTCTGTCTAAAGACTTTATAAAAACCTCTTCTGAAACAGTTGTGATTGCAACCAAGACTTAACCACAGCATGAAGTTGAAATACTTAGGCGCCACCTTGTCAGCTGTGAACCACTTACCATTCATGAAGCTCAATGCACTTTATTGCTTTATATTTCTATGTCATAGATGAACACTTCTGCATGTTAGTTTCTAGGTTTGTTTCCTTTTTAATATTGTTTAATGAGCCTAGTTACTTGTAGTAGTCACATTTCTATGTTCATGGCACACCAATATTAGTAGTAGAGAGATACCTCTTATCAAATATTTGTTTTGACAGATAGCCACACCCCTTTGTGACCTTGACTCATGACCCCTATAAAATTGACTGAGCCCCAATGATTTTGATATAAAATGTTTTGACCCCCAACATTTTTTATATAAATGTGATAGGAGCCCTGGGATGGGCTATAAATAGATGCTATCTTGATCCCCTATGAATTTGAGGGAATCCCGAGATTGTAATCAAACCCCAACATGTTTTATATAAAATGTTATATTCATTGGATATATAATGGATGCAAATGACTAAGGCCATTATGACTGTGTATCAATAGATGACATCATGAAACCTAGGCATTGACTCGCGCCTCAAAATAACCCGCTAAATTTGAGATAGTTTTATGTACTAGTAACATCAAACGTTGATATAAATTGGCTTTAAAAAGGATAAGACTGTCACAATTGTCTATCAATAGATGATGTTGTGAAACCTAGGCATTGATTGTGCCTTATAATAACCCGCTTAATTTGAGGCCTCCAACATTTTATATATATATTATAAAATAGATATGCCTATTGTGTATCAATAGATTACATCATGAATTAATTAAAACAAACAGTAATATTTAACTTGGCCTTTCCCATGACAGAAGTTTAGATTTTTTGAAACACAAAATTCAAGGAAAACAAACTGGACCATCTAACCTTTATATAAATAACTGTTGGCTTTGGCAATGCTACTTCTTTCAGGATCTGCTTCGTTGGCGCATCCTTGGATGCCGCGGTCTGCAGCCCCACCCACACCTCAATAACCTTCACTTAAAAAAATTGTATAACACTCAAGCATCTTGTCTACAACTTTACTAGCAGCCCAGTGTTTTTCGAATCCCATCTTCCCAGCTTCCGCACTTCACTATACTATGTGATCTTCTGCAAATCTGCGTATCTGTATGGATCGCCATTCTATGCTCTTATACTGTGTGATCTTGTGCAAATCCTCATAGCTCCACGGATCGCCATTTGGGCATCCCAGGAATCCCAGCTTCCCAGCTGCCTCACCTAACTACACTCTGTGATCTTGCACAAATGCGCATAGCTCCATGGATAGCCATAACTGCTGAACCCATATGCATGCATTAGTAATGGCCGAACCCCAAACCCTCACCCATAATGATAGGCTCACAACTTTTATCAACTGTTGGCAATAAAAGACCGTAGGATTTTATTGTACAGATATGGGTTATGGCAATAACAATATCACATATCATGATGGTATCACACTTTTGGGCACCGGGTCCTGAGGTTACCCCCTCAGACCCGTGCCACCTTCTTGTGTCCCACGACTTGTTGTGGGCACCATACAGTGCCTTGTACTTCTTTTTGTTCTTCTCCCCTTTTTGTAGGGTGGGCGGGTTCTGTGGTAAAGAAGCAAGAAGATTTGGATGACACTGAGTAAACAGTGAACCTCCTGTTTGCTTGGGTCCCCGTTCAGGGTCCACAAACAGATTGTGTTTACTCTGAGCATGCTGCTCTCATTTATAGGACCCAGGGAGGCCCTGGGTCTTTGTTGTGTATGTGGTGGGGCCTGCTGTTGTCGCAGCCCCCGGCCGGATAGCCGACTGTCTGACCCCCTGGTGGGGGCAGATCTTTTGAACCTGGGCCCTGCCTCACGGTTGTTTTCCTTATGGCGCTTAGCACCTTGCTGTTTGGGGGAAGGGTGCGATGACTGTTCGCACCTTACCCTTCCGTGGCTTTTGTGCTGCCGATACTGCGTGTCTCCGTAGCTGGGGGAGGAGAGGAGCAGGCGCGGGGAGGTTGGGGCTGCCCCTCTCCCAGCTGCCGATTGTAACAGCAGTTACCCTGCCTCGCTTGTGGGATGCCCATGCAGCATTGCCCATAACTGCTGAACCCATAGGCATGCATTAGTAATGGCCGAACCCCAAACCCTCACCCATAATGATAGGCTCATAACTTGTATCAAGTGTTGGCAATAAAAGGCCATAGGATTTTATTGTACAGATATGGGTTATGGCAATAACAATATCACATATCATGATGGTATTATACTTTTGGGCACCGGGTCCTGAGGTTACCCCCTCGGACCCGTGCCGCAACACACGGGCAGGTTGCCGGCTGACCGTGTTCCCCCAAGAGTATGCCCTAGAAACAGCCCCTGTGAGCAAGTGTTGTATTGATTTCCCGAAAGAAATGCTCCATGCCCTGGCTAGACAGATGGGTGCTGTCGTGGAGAAAAAGGTCTGGGTTGCCTAGTGTAATGGCTGGGTGTTTTATGAAACCCAGTCCTCTTGTCATAAGGAATCTCTCTATCTTCCTGTTCAGTTTTCTTCTGAATATGTCTATAGATTTGTAGCAGTTGGCCCCTAGCCATTTCTTTCTTGGTAAGATGGCTGAGAAGTATATTTCAGTACCCCTCCAGTTGTGCAAAATGCCTGCTAGGGAGGAGCAGATTTCTTCGCACAGGATGCATCCAGCTGTGTTGACTAGGTTGTTGCCCCCGAGATGGATGATCAGGAATTCTGGGGGGGTCCCTGTATGCCACCAGTTCTGCTAGTGTTTCGTGGACGTCAGCCCAGCGTAGGCCTCTGTATCCCCACCATGAAGTAATGGTGTTTCTGAACGGTGGCCCTTCTTTGGTCTCTTCTGCCCATCTGCCTGTCCTGAAAACGAATGAGTGGCCAACTATCCATGCTGATCGGAGTGTGGTCCTCGATTCGCCTGTTGTTTCTGTGGTGGTGGGAGGTAGGGAAAAGAAAGAAAATTTTAGGGCGGATGGCTATATCAATTTTGGTCTGATATATCTTTTATAACAGTCTGACTTCCATCCCCCTATGTTTTTTAGTAGTTGCAGTGCTAAACCTCCTTGCCATGCTGCAGTGGCGGCACCTATCCTGAAGGAATGAGTGCCGAAATGTTTGGGATCCCACCCTGCTCTGCTGATTGCTTTTATCAGCACTCCTTTAAATTGGTAGCGGCTTAGGGCCGATGCATCCTTGTGGATTAAAAAATTCCGCCCACTTTGGTTCGTTGTGCGTAATAGAGGTTGGTGATGCAAACCGGGCAGTTTGTTGCCTCATCGATGCAACAAATATTGATGGTTCTTTTTGCACCCGTTTTCGACTGTTGCATTTCTATGTTAACACTCTCCTGTCCCACCCTGATTTCCATGACGCCCAGGCCGTTTGTGGCATTGGTGCTGGAAGCGTTGAGTTCTCCTACCCGGAAAGCCCCGAAGTAGGCTAGAAAAAATGCTGTTTTAAATAACAGTATCTTGTATGGGTGCCAACATATGGCTTCCAAATGGCTTGCTATCTGCACCAGTTTGCTGAAATCAAGGGGTCGGCGGGTGTCCACTTGCGGACCCTCTATTCTGCCCCATCCCTTCATTGCATAAGAGATGAGGGCATTCTGGGTGGGGTCTGAATTGCCCCGTATTTTTGTGAAGTATGAAATTGCCACCAGGAGTCTTTTAGCCCAATCCCTTTTGAAACCTTGTTCCTGGGCCCATCTTAAAAATACTTCTATATCTTTAATCGTTATTAGTTCTACGTGGTTTACACCTGTGGTTCTAAATACTGTTTGCAAACACTTACTGTACTGTGTTGCAGTGGTGTTTGCCACCACCCTCTCTGCCATCTCTGTTAGGAAGCCTGTGAGGTTGTTGGCACCCGTTGTTGATGTGCCTGATTCTTGTTGGGCATCCCGGCCTGGGCTCTCTGGTGCTGGCGTTGATGCCAATGTGCTGTTGGCACTCGTTTTAGAGGTGCCTGCTTTGTATTGGTCATCCCGGCCTGCACTCTCTGGTGTTGGCGTTGATGCCGATGTGTTGTTGGCACCCGTTTTAGAGGTGCCTGGTTTTCGTTGGGCATCCCGGCCTGTGCTCTCTGGCGTTGGCGTTGATGCGTTATTCTTGTCTTCCCATTATTGCCCAGCATTCTGCTGGTATTGGGGTCATCTGTTCTTGGGCGTGCGGCACTAGCTCTCAGAATCTTGTCCACTGGAAACGAGATAAGGCATCAGCAATGTTATTATCTGCCCCTGAAATGTGCTTCGCTTTGAGTACAACGTTTACTTGTAGTGTGGCTGTTGTAATGGCTCGTAATACTTTTAGTACTAAAGGGCATTTCGGAGACCTTCTGTTTATGGAGCACACTACAGCCATGCTATCGCACCAGATCAAAAGTTCCGTATTCGCTAGTCGCCTGCCCCAGATGTGTAATGTTAGCCAGATGGGGAATATTTCTAGTAGGGTGATGTTTCTTGTCCACCCTGCTGCTTGCCATGAATTGGGCCAGTGTCCTGCCACCCATTCGGAGTCTAGCATGGCTCCAAACCCCTTGCTCCCAGCTGCGTTGGTGTATAGGACCCTGTTTGACCGGGTATTTAAAGGCGTTCGCCAAAGTAAAGACCCGTTGAAATCTCTGAGGAATTTTCCCCATGTTTCCAGGTCTTGTTAAACCTCTCTGCCTAGCCGGATATGCAAGTGTGGTTTGGTGAGTGATTTGATTTTGAACTCCAGGCTTCTGGAAAATATCCTTCCTTGAGGTATTATTTTGGATGCGAAATTGAGGCTGCCTGCTAAGGATTGTATTTCCTTTACAGTCCCCTTTTCTCTCATTATCAGGTTTTGTATTTTAGCCAGGAGTTCTGATATTTTTGCTTTGGGGATTCAGCAGAGCCCCTTTGCTGAGTCTGTTTCGATGCCCAGAAAAATTATGTTTGTGTCTGGTTTTGTGGTTTTTCCCCTCGCTAGGGGAACTCCCCACTGTGCGGCCATGTGCTCCAGTTTTGCTAAAGCCCGGCTGCATTCCTCGGAGTTTGGTGGCCCTATGACTATGAAATCATCTAGGTAATGCACTACTTTTGTCCCTGGTCTCTGCTTTAGGAAAGCCCATAGAAAAAGGAACTGAATCGCTCAAATAGTGCACAGGATACTGCGCACCCCATGGGGAGGCATCTATCTATGTAGAATTTGTTGTTAAAAGTGAAACCTAGCCACTGCTGTCACTCTGGGTGGACTGACAAGAGTCTGAAAGCAGATTCGATGTCCAGCGTGGCCATCAAGACGTTTCTGCCGCACTCTTGTATGAGCCTTACCGCCTCTTGGAAATGCGTGTAAGATACAGCAGATTCTGTGTGTGGGATGCCGTTGTTTAAAGACTGGCCTTTAGGGTAGGAGACGTGATGGATTAGTCTAATTTTCCCTGGTTCTTTTTTGGGGACCAGGCCTAGTGGAGATATTAAATAGTCCTTTAAAGGCATGACGTCCCAGGGACCTGCTACCCTGCCCAGTTGCATTTCTTTCTTGATTTTGGTTTCTACTATCTGGGGGTTGTCCCTGGCTGACTTTAGGTTCATCGGGATGTATTGTGCCCCAGTGCCCTTAAATGGGATGAAAAAACCTTTGGTGAAACCCTGCCATAGTAACCTGCTGGTTTCCTTGTCTGGGTAGCTGTTTAGGGCGTCCCTAAAATTGCCCGGATTGATGGGCGTTCGTCCTGGTTCTAAAATTGGGATATCATTCTTCTTTGGCTGGTAGTCTGGTGCAGTTGCTTGCTGCATGGTTGCCGTTGCAGTTTGTGCAGGCGTGTTTGAACCAGCATTCTTCGCCCCATGTACACTGGCTTTTCCCAAAATTTCTGCAAGGGATGTTGGATTTGACAGCCTGCAGTTTGTTCTGTCTGTGGGCATTATTTTTAGCCGCCCAAGGCTGGTTCCTCCGAAAGGGCTGCTCCCCTTTTTTGGATTTATCATTGTCATGGGATTTGCTTAATTGTGAATTTTTGCTATTTTTGGAAGAAGAATGCATGGTATCTTCTTCCTGGCGAGGTTCGGCGTTGAGGGTGTATAAATCGTTCTGGACTTCATCCCACTCAATGGCAGGCCTTTCTGACATGCTCCTCCGAAATCTGATGTCGTATGCAAGCCATGTCTTCCCCCTCTGTGTTACTTTTACTTCCCTTATTTTATCAACGTATGCCCAGATCTTCCTACCATCCATGGGGAATTTTTCTTCATATATTGTTGTTAAGATGGCAAAGGCCTGTAACCAGTTGTCCCAGTTTTGTTCGACCTGGGCGTTTCTGGCAATAGCTTTTTCTTCTATTTTTTTGGGGTCTCTGAAAGCATCTTTCCCCTTGCGCTGGGCTTCTATTAGGGAAAAGATTTCTATAAATTCTTTGGCCCATATGGCTTCTTTGATTGTGTTATCAATGTTCCCTGCCAGGCATCTTTTGTATCTATTTAATATCTCTGTTTGGAAAGATTTCATTTTTTGGTCTAATTGTGCATTACAGATTGTTACAATGTCAGTTGTATTGCTGCCAGGTGTCCCTTTCGCGCCCGTGTTGTCTGTGCCTGGGGTTGCCCATGCTTTTAGGGTACCTGCTGAATCTGTACTTGTTGTGGCGGGATTGCTGTAGGTAGTATTACGGGTGGGTTGACAACCATTATTGTAGGTTCTATTGCGATGGTAGGGTTTGAGGCCCCAGGTTCCTTTGTGGGCGGTGTCTGTTTCCCCCTTATTTCTACCATTAGTTGCTGTAATTCTGCTACATTCTCACATAGTTTGACCATTTTTTGGTACCTTTTCTGGCACCTTCAGATATTTTTCTCCTTTTTAATGGTGCAGAAACCTCCTCCGGGCTGGGTGGGCTGGTAATTCCTTCACTGGGTAGGCCGTACATGTTTTCTCTAACCCATGCCCATCCGTAGTGCTCTGCCGCTTCAATAGCTGCTTGCAATTGTGGTGATTTGTGCTTGTGCACCGGTGTTGGGGGTGCCCGCGCTTTCCGTTTGGGCCCCATGTTCTTCTATGCCTGCTATAGGAAAAGGAAAAAGGTTTTATCAAGTCGGCGAGTTCTGTGCGCCTGTTTTATTTGTTGCCCGTGCTGGGTAACTGTTGACTGGTGTCTTCTTGACCGGGTTCAGAAAATTGGGCAGCCCCCAGGCTTGATTTACTGGATTTAATTAATTGGTTTCGCTTTTGAGGTCGCCCTGCAATATTACATAAATTATTTTAAATCTGCAGTGTTTGGGCCCGCCGAGCTTGAAACTGTGTTCGCCAGCTCTGCGTGGCTGTCAAGAAAAGACAAGCTCCCGTCTCGCCATGTTACCAAGCTGGCTTGTGACTCTGCCCGAGTTTAAAAATGGCTTGCGTTATCTTGCCCCGCCTGCCTTATAACTCGGTGATTCCACTGTAATAAAATGTATCTCTTTCGGACATAAATGTCTATTTTTCCTCCCTCGTAGCCCCAGCGCGGTGGCTCACCTGTAAGTTGTTGTATCGGAAGCCGTCCGCGCCGTGCTGTTCGAGTGCCACTCTCTCCTTCGTTCGCACTGGTTTGGGGAATGATTCCGCAGCACGCGTCTTTGTTTGTTTTGTTTTGGACACGCTCGCCGCTCGCTTTTCCTTTTATGCCGAAAATGTTGAAGTTGACAGCGTCCACGCTGCCGTTTGGTTGCAACTTCTTGCTTCGTTAAGGCTGCATTGCAATTGCTTTGAACAGTACAATGTTCAGGAAGGAAAAAGACACTGCGATGTACAGCGAACTTCAAGAATTGCTAAAGAAGCAAGAAGATTTGGAAGACACTGAGTAAACAGTGAACCTCCTGTTTGCTTGGCTCCCCGGTCAGGGTCCACAAACAGAGTGTTTACTCTGAGCATGCTGCTCTCATTTATAGGACCCAGGGAGGCCCTGGGTCTTTGTTGTGTATGTGGTGGGGGCTGCTGTTGTCGCAGCCCCCGGCCAGATAGCCGAGTGTCTGACCCCCTGGTGGGGGCAGATCTTTTGAACCTGGGCCCTGCCTGACGGTTGGTTTCCTTATAGCGCTTAGCACCTTGCTGTTTGGAGGAAGGGTGCGATGACTGTTCGCACCTTACCCTTCCGTGGCTTTTGTGCTGCCCAGACTGCGTGTCTCCGTAGCTGGGGGGAGGAGAGGAGCAGGCGCGGGGAGGTTGGGGCTGCCCCTCTCCCAGCTGCCGATGGTAACAGCAGTTACCCTGCCTCGCTTGTGGGATGCCCATGCAGCATTGCCCATTCTGCTCTCTTTCAAACCACAAGGGAGGACAAAAGGCAAGTGTGCTTTGTCCAAAACACAGCTTTCCCAGAAACTGATGTAAATATTGTTAACTTTTCAAAACAGCACATAGAGTGGTGGATGTTCAAATCTTCATATTCGTTCTAAGACGACAAAGACTGCAGGCGCTTAAATATAAAATCTGAACATGAAAAAGGTTGATAGTGGGAAGCCGAATATAAATGACATGTGTCTTTTAACACCGAGAATGTAGCAGTGGAATTCCTATCCCGCCGTGCAGATATCGCTCATATCCTTCTGCTCAACACACAGTTCAGGTTGTGTCGACTTCTGAGTTGCATACCATGAAATTATCATTTTTAAAAAAAGGAGTAATTCACTGCCTGTAAACAAATCAGTCTGGCTCCAAGGTGAGGCGCTCACAATCAGCAACATAAGCAGGAATGCAGAGAGGGCATCAGTATAGTCTATATTCAGTGGCGTAACACAAAATGTGGGGGCCACCCTGCGAGCCATGCTGAGGGGGCCCCCCCAACTCAACAAAAAAAGTTACAGAAATACTTTCTTTTTTAATGCAGAGTGAATTCAAAACAAAACTTTTTTTTTGTTGAAAAAATAAATATTTTATTTTTTCAAGTGGGTCCCGCTCTCAGGACATGTGCTGGCGGGGCCCGTGCACCGCAGGGGCTGCGGGGCCCCTGTTACGCCAGTGTCTATATTAATTGTTGATGGACGAATTAGCCGGGTGCAGCACTGATGTGTCCGGAGATGAGCAAATGACTAGGATGTTTACCTATTGCTATTTACACTTGCTGCAACAAAACAATAAATATGCTGTTTTTGATGGTTCGTTAAGACACCTGTGAATTAACAGCCTTGGGATGCTTGTGTGTGTGTGAAGACTACAGGAAGCAATACAGCACGCCCGGTAAGACACCTGGCTGCAAACTGAGTCGCGGTTTGTTGTATAGATCGCAGGAAGCAGTTTTAACGAAACAAAAGTGGTTATGTGTTTGATCTGTTAAGATGCCTGCGAATGAACAGATTCACCTGTGTTGATATTATGTAGGAGGAGCCACAGCTTTCCGAGGCATCCTACTAAGGCCCAGTTCGACATGCGGCATGTTAGATGATGGAAGCTTTTGGAACTTTTCCAGTGTAGGATTTTGCAGCTGGTAGCCCAGAGTCCGAGACCCACGCTGACTGCAGGAGCATGCGACACAAAATATGCCAAAGGTGAATTGGATCCTTGAAAACACAAGAGGCTTCATGCCTGAGCTCGGTCACCATGCAAGGTGCCCGGGGCTGCTTCAGCAGAATTGTTGACAGTTCTGAATCACCTGTTTGCGAGCATCAAGGTACGTTTCAATATTTAAACTGATTACAATGTTAATCGATGACACTACCGGGCCTGGTTGTGTTTCAAAGCTCTAGTTTGCTTAATATTTTTCTAGCTTTTTAGAACATTAGTCACAAGATGGGAAGCTTGTTCAGAGTTCCAGCAATGTGTGTGGCTGTGCAAGGGGCCATAGATTAGGAGGTACAATGCTTGAAGTTCGTGCCCACAGGTGTGTGTGTGTGTGTGCTGTATTGATAGGGCCCTTTAGCTGAATGCTGCGGTATTCAATTCATTTATTTTAAAACTATACTCAAGTTAATACAGATCCTAAAATATGAGGTTTGGAGATAGGATATATTCTGCCAGAAGTAAGCACTTATTTAAAAATGTGGACAAAGGTGGAATGTGTTCAGATACTGTCGCTAAAAATATAGAACTTCAGGTTTTTGTCTAGGCCATGTCACTGTGTTTGCTCTGAGTGCCTGCTGTTTGTTTAGGGGTTATTGACAGAAACCCGAGCGCCTCTGTGAGGGGGCTGTTGTGTCAAAGAAAGAATTACAGCACGCGATAAAGGATCCTGCATGGAGAGCGCTCAGCGCCTTTGTTATTTAACTCGATTCCCGTGTGGTCACTTTTTTCCTATTATCATATTTCACGCTGTTTAGAGTCCAGTTTTTGTAGTAGCATTTGTTAGCTACTGTAAACAGCCCCAGGGCAGACCTCAGGGAACTGGAGAGTCCTTGGTCTGCAAAGGGACAGCTGGAGTGAAATTCCACCTTTAGGCGAGGCAGGGGCGAGAAGGCGCAGAAAACTAGGCGTAAAGTTTGCCTTTTTTGACATGGATATACATTTTCCAAATATTTTCTTGATAACGGCAACTCATACATAAGACCCTGTATAACTTATTTCCTAACGCAGTAGCGTTTTAAGGACGCTGGAAAAGCCATTGTTTAAATCCAATCATTTACAGCATAGTGTGTGCATTATGTCTTCTACAAAGTAGATACAAGCTCATATCAAAACACACCTTGCCATCATCTTTGAATATGAATTCAGTCACACACAAAACACGTGCCACCAAACATATACATTTGATTTCATGTTTTAGAGAATCAGTTTTGATGTTGCGGCCATAGCAACATACTGGCCTCCCGTCAGGGATTTCACGATGCGGAGTGTATTGTCGCTGACAACCACATTCTAAAGTTTGTCCACAAGGTCTGGGTCAATGACAGGAATACCCTGGGAATATTTACTATGTATTCAATATGACAAAATCAATGTTTCATGGTCGGTCACTTAAAAAACTGTAAACAACAAAAATTTGGAGTACAATATTGGGTGAATATCTAAGGAGCACTATAGTTAAACACAAAAGTACAAATTAGTTTATCCATTCAAGGGCGAGGGCAAGAGGATCCTACAATTCTACTGTTTTCGCTTCACATATTTTGGGGGATTTATACATTTGTCAAGCAGTTTTATTAGGAAGTCTGCACTTCTAAAGGCAACCCTGTAATACAGATTATTCTTAAAAGTCAAACGTTGAGACAGGCTCTTGTCCGCTACTCCTGAGCAAATAGGCGGTTGCGTGATTATGTTGCAGACCGGTCTCAAATTCCAGCTTCATCACTTAGCTAAAGTGTGTGATCCTGGGCAAATACTATTTTCTCACTGTACCTTATCAATAGATTTTTAAACAAAAAATCCAGCCTCACCACGTGTGTGATCCTGGGCAAATGTTTTTATATCATTGTGCCTTAGCTATAGATTTTTACAGAAAAATGTGTTAGGCCCACTTTTATCCTGAATCTATGATATTAAACAGAACACCATGCAGTCAAGATACAGATGCATTAGAGATGTCGGTATTACGTTCCATTGGCTGCGTTTTGTGTGTGTGTGCGGGTGTTTGTGTGTGTGTAACCTAGGGCAGGATTCTGTGACCTACAGACCACCAGATGTTTTGGACTACGATGCCCAGGAATGCAGGGTGGGTGCAGGTGTAAATATCAGCAGATTATTCGGTTTATATTTGACATAAACGTGGTGTTTTGGGGCAATGTATCAAGCACTCTATTTTCTTGGAACGGTTTGTGATAGAGACAAGAGGATATCTTTTTACAATTAAGCAAAATGTCTTGTGTGACAAGACCTATGGTCGATGGTAAAGTTAGAAATCCATATTCTGATTGAATATTCTTGTGTTTTTATTTAGAACCACCCTGGATTATGGACCCTGACAGGCATCAGACCATGGTGGAATGGATCTAAGCCGGCCCACAGATTTTGGCCCCTCACTACTATAACACTAAACCAACACTCCCCCCCCCTTACAAACTACCTTGATATCGGACTTTATTAAACCGACTTTCCCAAACTAACTCAAGCTTGGGTTAACAGCCAAACTAAACTTAATAACCTTGACAAGCTCCCCACACTCACCCCATTGCAATCAATGGAGCAATTCACAACTACGCCATTTCCAAACCAACCTTGTTATGGCACCCATAGAAATGAAAGACTCGCTTCCAGGCTCACCATCCTGACATGTTCAGTCAATATTTATCAAGAGAATCCTACTAACACCCAACGCAGCCCCATACAGAGTTCACCCTGACCTACCACCCTCGGCGAACCACCTAAAAAACAGATTCCAAAGTGCAACAAACAACCGACCACCCCAGCCCAACCTAAACTAACTATCCATCCCACTCAGACAAAGCCTGCGTTTATCAAAGGTGCTCTTATTAACGCAAGATCAGTAGTTGCACACGCAACTGACATAGCGGATCTAATTAAAGACAATTATCTTGACTTCCTAGCAGTTTCAGAGACCTTGCTGCAGGCAGCAGCAGGGCCATCTCTTATGTTTGCTACTCCAGACTCCTATAACATCACACATGTAGACAGAGACAATGCTAAGGGCGGAGGGGTTGCCTTCATAGCTCGTTCAAACCTAGCACTCAGACCGGCAACCACCTTCTCAACTAAATCATGTGAACGGCTCACAATCAAAATAACAACTCCCCATTCCAGCACAATTACTGCCCATCCTATACATATCAGCCACCCGGCCACCTGGAGACTTCGAGGAGGACATTATGTCCTTGCTCTCTGAAAACACCAAGCCAACGTCACAAATCCTAATACTGGGTGACTTTAACCTGGGCCTAGGTGACCCAAACGACCAGACCGCTAAAGCCCTGGAAGAATCTCTAAATTAGATGAACTTTACACATAGAATCCACCAACTCACCCACCTGAAAGGACGAACACTGGACTGGTTGGCTGACCACAACTGCCCTACTGTAATCACTGCCATTGAACCACAATCCTGGACTGAGCACTCATTCATTGCCTTTACTATTGATGCTAACCATCCAGCTCCAGAAATTATGCCTACTGCACGTCCTCTACTTACTAGAAACAAGCCTTACATTACAGCTGAAAAATTAGCCCCACTGTTGATCCCAATACTTAACGCCAATAACTCAGAAAATCCTGAGGAACTAATAAATCTCTTTAATAACACCATAATACCTGGTATACCCCACAATTGAAAGCCTTAAGGATTGAAAAAAGAAAATGCGAGACAGTTTGGAAAATCTTACCCACCAAGGAGAACAAAAACTTAGTCACAGAAACTTCTGCACGATACAAAGCAGAGATCATCAAAACTAAACAGGAAACAGGAAACATACAATGACAGAATCCAAAATGCCAGCTCCAGTATTAAGGAACTATTCGGAATCCTAAGGGAATTAGAATCACCTATAGCTCCGGGTGACTCTCACCCGAAAGACAAAGCCTGGTGTACTGGCATCCAAAATGCCCTGGCCAATAAAATCACGACCCTCCAGAAGAAAATCGCTTCTAAGAGACTTAATATCAACAGCATTAATACAACTCAAAACTTAGAAACTACTATCCTTAAGAATACTTTAGTCACCACAACAGAGGTCAAAAAAATTATAAATTCTCTGAAACCTTCACACTGCCAAGGTGATATTTGCCCAGCACAAATTATAAAATATGCAGTGAAAACTCTCACTCATTTTATCACTAGGCTTATAAACGCCTCTTTCAAATCATGTCAGGTCCCCACCAATCTAAAAGACGCTTGGGTACTACCCCTGCTCAAAAAAGCCTCGCTCAACCCTACTATCCCGACTAACTACAGGCCCATAACCACAATCCCTTTCCGTCTCAAAATCATTGATAAAGCAGCCTACCTCCAAATTCAGTCCTACCTAGAGACTTACAACCTCTTAGGACTTAGACAATCTGGATTTAGACCCCTTCATGGAACCGAAACAGCCCTCCTAGACTTGAAAACTCAAATTGACCTGATTCATGACAACAGACAATGTGCATTACTTCTACTACTAGACCTATCCGCTGCCTTCGATCTGGTTGATCACAATATACTCTGCCAACACCTATCCTCGGCAGAAAACTTCTCCCCAGAGGCCTCTTCATGGACTAAATCCTTCTTAAATGACAGAATGATGAGAGTATTCTCACCATTAGATGCAGCGACCCCATCCTCATCACCTGCGGGGTGCCACAAGGTTCCTGCGTCTCCCCCACACTATACAATATGTTCTCGAAACCCTTATTCGACATCCTAGACCGTCTGGGTGTCATCTACACTAACTATGCAGATGACACGCAGATACTTATCCCACTCTCTGGTAACTATGATGCCGACAACGACTGACTAAACGAAACCTACCTTGTCATTCAGACATGGATGGCCACCCATAGCCTGTGCTTGAATGATGAAAAAACAGAAATTCTTATTCTAGGCGCCCCCGCTTACCTCAAAAACTCAACCCCAAATACATATCGTTCAATATAGACGGCAACCTGATTACTACGGCTAAGGAAACCAAAACTCTAGGCTTATACCTTGATTCCACCCTGAACCTCAAGAAACAAGGTAGCGCCACTGCGACAGCTACCGCATATACCTGCAAACTTATTCACGCATGTAAAAACTATCTTTCCACCAACAGCTGCATGATCCTGGCTCCAGCATTAATCCTGTCCAAACTTGATTACTGCAACGTCCTCTGTGTAGGAGCTAACAAACAAGTACTAAACAAATTCCAAACTCTGCAAAATAATGCACTGCGAACTGCCTTAAGCTTCCCAAGGAAAGACCACATATCTGAAACAATAAGAAGTCATGAATGGCTCTCTATCCAGGATAGAATCTACTTTAAACTCGTCTCCATCACACACAAATGTCTTCAGAATGCTGACCCGAAATATCTGATGGACATAATTGTCCCTAAAACCTCCACTAGACCGTTGAGATCAGCTAACTCCCATTGCATCATCGCACCTTGCTACAACCTAATAAGAGCGGGAAACACTAGCTTCCCGCTACAAGCAACACTAGCCATCTATGTATTTATGTATGATTACTAAGCTGTCATAATAAAGCACCCAGATACCTCAGAGTGTGGCGCAATGTATAAATAATAAACAAACAAACAAACAAGCATCAGCATATGTAGAAATGGCTCTATTGTGGATGTGGATGCAGATTGTGGACCCTCGCAGTCAACATGGATGGATGTGTGTAGTGAGGGTTTGTGGAATGTGTCACTGGAAGGGGCTGTTTTGCATGGTTTAACATGCCACAGGGGATTGGGGTGGCCACCACAGAGTGTTTTTCCAGGGTTTTCAAGCCACAGAGGATTGGGGTGTCCCTGAGAATGGAGCGTGGCTTTGTTGGTTTAACAATGCATCTGAGGCAGCCCGTTCAACAGGCAGTCAGCCATGGAATGCTATAGGGGTCTGCCTTGTTTTTGAACCAGAGTGTGGTGTGGAGCCCTCACAGCCAGCCCAACAAGATGTGTTAGCAGATATAACCATTTTCTAACTGTGGCGCATTGTTTTCCAGGTCTGGGAATCTTGGAATGGATCCCCATATGCATATGCTGTGATTATAGCACTTAAAGGTATGTCATACGTCACATATACAGGTTGCCGATTTCTATACAGCCCCTAAAGGCATATAATTGAAGAAAATATACAAAGCTGGAGAATGTTTTTGGGCAGTTACGAACTGTGGGTATTCATACAGCACTCGCTCTTGCAGTTTTGCATACCATGTGCAACAGATGGTTTTATTTATTTATTGGATAAAGTGCCTATATTACAAATGGTGTTTCAAGATGCCACAAGACAAAAAAGGGGGGGAACAAGGGAGAAAGATAATAACATTCGACCTTGTGACATTCGGATTGTGCAAGTGCAATGACAAGAAGTGTAAGGGAGGGGGGAAAGTGCCAGTCTGCATGAAAAGCAAAGTGCCAGGATGGTAATTGAAGTGCACGGTAACAAGCAGATAGTGCAAATGAAAGAGGGGTGGAGGAGGGGGGAAGAGGTTCACAGGGGCAAGGCGGGTGGTAAGGGGATGTCAAGAGTCAGGGTTTTTACCCCGTACAGTGGAGTTTGCTTTATCAGCCACAGAAGGATGATTGGCTGAATTAGGCAGGGAGTTAAACCCACCATGAAGTTCATCCAAAGACATCTGTAGATGGTCCATTAACCCATAAGTATTTAGCATTATGGATACTAGGCTACAACATCTGTTTGCGTGTGTGTTGGCAGGGCCTTCCAGCTGCTGCAAGAGTTATTTTGTCAGAAAACCTCTAGAAAACAGTTTAAGCACCTTTGTTTTGTAGAATGTATGAGCGAGAGTCTCAACGATGATCATTTACTACCATCAAGCATGGTGAATATGATCATCATGGACAATTTGATGACCGAGTGTGGCCAGAGCGCCAAATTAGAGAAAGCCTTTACTCAATATTCCCATCACTGCAGTCTAAGCATTTGGTATATCATGAAAACTTGTTCAACAAGGGTAAGAGCAACCGATCGATAATGCTAAACACTAGTTAAATAGTGTTATTTAACCCCCCCCCATTAAACAACTAGCTCAACAGTTGTATATGTCAAAAATGCATTTCTTCATGGAAGCTTTTGAAGATGTGACCAGTAAACCCTATGGACTATAGATTGCACCCCAACATATTCCTGCAGGGTCTACCCACAACACTGCATCAGAAGCTGGTTGTGCTTTCATCGATATGCATATGGCGTAACATCATGTTGCTCAAAATGCTTGTATACACCACCCTTCAACAATGCAAGTCCTTCCTAGCCTTGGCCTCTGACGAGCTGGTGGCTGCTATTTCAGAGATTTCTCAGAACACTTTAAAGGCACACGTACCAACAACACACCATCAAGTAAGTGTGTTGAAAAGAAAATGGCATCATCAAAAAACTGGTCAATAGGCGGATATCACTATGGGCTAAAAGAAAAGTGGTCTCTCAGACCAGTGGATTAATTGGATCTCTCATAGGCATAATCTACCCTTAGCCAGAGCTATAAACCTAAGCAGGAACTATTGCTATGTCAAATGGAACGTAAAAAGGATGTGGGCGAGTGGACTGATAGGGGGGAGTTTATCTACAGATGTAGTGTTATAATGGGCTGAACCTGCATGACCTAGTACGGGGTATTACTAGTCAACAGCCCCCTTCTAAATTAAATACCCACAGTGGCTGGAATGAGTTCATGCAAGCAGTCACTGATTTAAATATGCGGGCATCCGTTGTGGATAATGTCACCCAATAACACCTTCTGGAGCATCTAAAAACAAGGTGTCCCAGAGAACCCTGCAAAAACACCACAGCCCTCTAGATACCCCTGTAAACTGATTCCATTTGCCCAGTCCTGCAGCAAGGTGGAATACCTGGTGGTTTAAGGACTCTTTACCCACCCCCTCACAAACCTATGACACCCCAGTCGCCTATACCTCCGCACCATCTAGACTGTGCTGGAGACGCGTTCGGCCTAATTGGTTGTCTGAGAGCTGGGTGTCTGATTAGTGCAAAGGATTCCTTGTCAGTGTATGTTTTGTTTAAATTTGTGTATCTGAATGTTTGTGATATCACTTTTTTTCCCTTCAAATCCAGATGCATGTCGGTCGACCCAGATGCAAAGAATTCTATGGGGGCAAGACCTCCATGAAAAAACTGTTATCGATGCTGGTCTGGGTTGGGGCTATGGTGAAGAGATCGTGCTCTGATTTCACACACTCCTCGGAGGCTCCGTGTAAGAAGACCATTGTTCTTCAAAGGATATGACCACTCTTTTGTTTTCCAGGGATAATGGTCTTCTTCTTACTCGGCTATCTCTGTCAGGATCTCAAGCTGCTTTTCTTGGTGGGTTTTGGGGGGCCAAGCAGATGGGACGCAGAGCTTTTTCTCTAAATGCTCCTACATGGTCTATAAATTAATTCTGATCCTTCTTTTTCTGTTTGGTGAAAACCACCATTGTCACACTCTCCATGACCTCTTTTGCAATATTGTTGGCTGGCGTTTTCATGTGCGGTTTAGCTAATTCAAAGCCACAGTGTAGGAAGGGCATTGAGGATCTGAAGAGACTTCTAAAGATACTGCCGAGCGACACTCCATACATTACAGGACTTCCACTAAAATATGACTGATCACTGTAGCCAGCCTAGTTCCTATAATATTCCATATAGACCCTGGGGTCCACATTGTTATTCATCACAGTCATTGTAAAGCTGTCATATTAGTCTTTTAGTTAGAGCAGTCTGAAGTGCAACTCCAGCCAGATTGTCCCATATTTAAATGATACAAACTGCCCTTGATCATCTCTTACCTGTATGTTGACAGTGAATGTTGTTCCCGTTAATCACCATCGTTATAAGTAATGGTGCACAGCCATTCCCCCACTTGTTGATGCTCCACTATATGGCTGTAAAAGCAGTATGCTGTAAAATCACATGTTTATATTAGTGTGGTTATTGTTCCGCAGTTCCTCTCTACTTCTACCGTGTTGCATGGTTCCCAGTACGTTACGCAGTCTCCCCTTTGATGAAAACCTGACAGACGCATCCGGGCCCGGCAAAAAATCTTTCCGCTATTACGTGTCTAGGTATAATGCTGTATCACCATATTGTGGTATGGCCGATATGGCTCTGTTGATGCTTCTGACAAGGCTGTTTATATCTGAGTAATACCCATCGTCAAACCACCTCTGTGAGACCCACAGAGGCTTTTTTTGTTTATTTATATAGCGCCTATATACAATGTGTTTCAAAGCGCTTCAACGCAGACCATGAATAAGGATTTGATATTAACTATTGTACTCAGCCTGAAGACATTTCAGCTAGTGCAAGAGCTAAGATATAGATAGGGAAGGGAGGGGGAGAGTGGAAAGAAAATGGAAACAGGCGGTGACTACCGTACTAGGCCTGACGACATTTCTGGTAGAGCCTGAGAAAAGAAAATGTATGGGAGAGGGGTGGAGAAAGGGAGGGGAGGAACAAAGCAAGCAACTATCATACTAGGCCTGATGACATTTCAGATAGTGCTGTAGGTGGTGGGGGGACACGAAAGGGGAGGGGAGGAGACAGAAGAGGTTGCTATCATACTAGGTCCAGGGATAATTCTGATAGAGTAAGTGCATAGAAGAAAGTAAGGGGAGGAGAAAGGAAAAGGGAGAAGGGGAGAGGAGAAGAGAACAGAGAGTAAGCAGTCAAAGAGAGTGGAGAGCAAATACAATTACAGAAGTCAGTAGTAACACATAATGTTGCATACCTGGATACAAAATGAAGATGGGAACAGTATGAATCAGGAACACCATGAGAAAGAGTGATGCACCGTGAATCAATGAAGTCCATAAAAGTCAAATCCAGCATTAGCCACAAGACGGTGATGGAGAAACCAGAATGTAGCAGGACAGACTCCTGCAAAAGTAGGCTGAAGGGGGGAAGGGGGAGCAGGGTCGAAGAATCAAGCAAAACAGGCAACACCTGTGTGCGAGAAGGGGGGCACAAGGGAACCTCACAGGGGGACAAGAGGGGTGGGAGTGGCCTGTGGGGACAGAGGGAGTAAACACATGTTGGTGCATGCTTACCTGCTGTCTGAGCAGGGGTTCAGCCCCTGGATACTCCTGGTCTGAATAGGTCGAAACAGGAATTGGCCTTTTCTCCGTCTCCCCTTCCCTTCGGAAGCTCGTAAGAGACGCCTTTCATCTAAGAATTAAGAACAGGAAGGAAGAGGCAGGGCTAAGAAGGTGGGTGGTGCTTAGGCCAGGTGACCAAGATCCACTTGCACCTGCTCCCCATAAACAAAGTAAAAGAGGCTAGAGGGCTCCTTAAGTAGGGAAAAAGAGCAGCAACCAGAAAGGCACCAGGTGGGCGGGGCTTTCTAAGTGGGGAGAAAGAGCTGCAACCAGGAAGGCACCAGGTGGGCGGGGCTTAGGCCGGGTGACCAAGATCCTCTTGCCCCTGCTCCCCATCTGCAAAGGAAAAGAAGCTGAAGGGCTCCTTAAAAAGGGCAATGAGCGGAAACCAGGAAGGCACCAGGTGGGCGGTGCTTGCTAAATGATTAACAGGGCTTCCCTGCTGACTGCAGTATGCTACGAGCTAAAGTACTGAACTTCTGTGAGCGCCACAGTCCAGTGTCCTTCCAAATGTCTGGGTTTGGCCAGCTTCATGGTAAAGTTGGATATTTTATTCCTGGGGAATGTTAATGTGGAACCATTGCTAGGGAGCATAATGTAAAAAGGTGTAGACTCCATGCAACTCCCATTATACACCCGCGGCTCTAGAGATCCGGCTTCCACCCAAATGTTGAATTTGTCAGGCTAGCCCAGCCCAGATATTTGACTAGATATTGCTTCTTAGTGCCTCATCCTTTACTCTTTATAACCTTTCTATTCTATATATTCATTGTTGGTCTTTACCAACTTCCTGGATCTCGTCTCTGTAAAAAATATCTTGAACAGACTCCCCTGCATAATCAATTAGTTTATATATATAAATACCTTCCCTGAGAGCCACTCCATCTATAATAAAGATCTCATTGCTGTATTTCTGATCATACCCCTTTGTAAAGATGGCCTTGTGTTTTGAGATCTGTAAATGATCCCACCTTTTTCAGGGGAGTTTGTGACTCCTTTTTAAAAGGTATTTCCCTGTACAGTTTTTTCTAGACCTCCAAGGAGTTCTTGGGTGTTACAGCAGTGGGGGTGGTTTTACTAGATCTATGATGTATGTTGTTATACACATTTATAAACATGGGTAACGCCTCTACATATTTACAGACGTGAAGAAATGACAGAGCTGTGTTTTAAAGGTGCATATAAAATGTTCTACAATAGAGGCTTTACGTTTGGAGTGTGTTGCGAAGTGATAAACCCTGTCTTGTTTTAGAAGTCTGTACAGGTTTATTTAAAAACTCCTTACCGGCATTCGTCTGTAGTTTAAAGGGTACACGCCCTTTGCTGAAAATGCATTTAAAAACCGTTTCTACACCGGGACCAGTCTTGTTTTTTTAAAGCCTCAAAATAGGTTTATTTTGATAGGACACCGATGATGGCTAGAATACAGTGAAAACCCTTGTTGCCTCGCTGGAACTGGCTCATATCTATAATATCTGCCTGTCAGATACCACGGTCATTCGCATTCAAAATATTTTCGGGTTTGGTTGTGTAGCGCGAAGGCCTCCTGCTCTGAAAGCCACGCCTCAACAGCGCCCCTTGACACATTCTCACCATCGGTTCGCAGTTTACAACACAGGCTTTCAACCCCTCTGTAACTATCAACACCCCCTTTGTCGTAATATATTTTCGTCAGCTTTATGCCGGACATGTTCACCCTATAACCTCTGAACATAAAGACACACTAGGTTTTATAAACAACATATTTTTATTAACATTTAAAACATCAATTTTGATTCACTTTGAATAGTTTGGGATTTGTCAGCTGCTGTGCAGTGATCCTGCAGTCTACAGATTCTGCAGTATGCGCAATTACTTCATAGACACACTTCCTTTCATTGCGTCGATAAGCACACACGTCATCATTCCAATAGGTGTGCATTTTCCATTTCCAGCGAGTAAACATAAATGCATGTAAAATATGTATAGTTGCAATCTTCGTAGGTCAGTTTATGGGTCGCCATGCACGTTGCTCTATTGTACTGATTCAGATATAATTTTATAACCCTTAACTCGCGAACCGATTTTTCAATGATGCTGCTAACACACATTGAACACCTCTGTCTAAACTGCTCCATTTTCAAAAGGGGATTATCCGCCACTTGTATAGCCCACAGAGTTTTAGTCATGCATTGTTCAGTCTCTTTCCCAACCCTTAGCCAGGTTGGTGGTTGTATCAGCCACATCATTTCTACAAGGCCTTTAAGGCTCAACATATAACATTTCCAAACATTTGTGAGCTTCCTGTTTGAGATCATCAATTTTATATCTGTGGCACCATCTGTAAAAATGGCGTTTTAAACACGCTTCTGCTATTAGGGCTGTAAACCTCTGAATAGCCTGGATGTCAACCCGGGTAGGAACCAATGTGTCCCTACTGCCTTTAATTCTGTCTGTCTCCAATAGCGAGATACATTCTTTACACAGTCTATTATTGTGATCCCCGGGTTTTCAATTTTATCTGAACAGCAAATATAATACATTTTGACATTGGGCCTCATTACGAGTCCGGCGGTAGCCCTGCCGGATAAACCCGCAGGCTGCCGCTGGACCCGTAATACCATTATGCCTCTGTGATCGGCAGAATCACTGGGGCATTACAACCCCGGTGACCCGGTAATTCTGGAGGCGGAATTCTGTAAATCCCCATTCCCATGGAGTCCCATAGGACAGAGCCGGTGTTTCCATGTCCGCCTGCAGGCGGGTGGTGTTAACCCCGCCAGGTCAGACCTGGCGGGAGTGACAGCTCCTGCTTGCAGGACTCTGAATCAGTCAGTCCGGAAATAACAGTGGTGGCGGTTTTACCGCCACCGTTCTTTCCGGACTGGCAGGGTCGTAATGAGGCCCATTGTCTTTTATGCTAGCGGTCTCCATTAGTGAAATACACATTTTACATAGGCTATTATCACAATCCCCTGGGTTTTCAATTTGATTTGAACAGCTAACACAATAATGATAGTCTCCAACCAAAGGGCGGGGTCACTGTCCAATGTCATAACTGTATAATTCTGTGCAACCATAGATTTGTAGTCATTGGGCCTCATTACACGGTATGCGGTAACCATGGCGCAATAAGCGCCATGGTTGCTGCAGGTATTTTACCGTGTTCGCCTTGGTGGATGGCGGAATTACCACCCTACTCCAAGGTGAGCGGGGCGGTAATTCCCCATTCACCAAGGCACTTCCCCATTCCCATTTTTGCCCCCATAGGGCATAGGGAATGGGGAAGGAGCTAATTACGGTACCGCAAATTGCAGTACCATAATTAGCACCAAGGTCCCTTTGCGGGCCCGTACCTTAACGGCTGGTAAAACCAACCGTTAAGGTCGGGTCCCACAAAGGGACCTCGTAGTAAGGCGGTAAGGGTTTACCAGTACCGGTGCCCTTACCGGTACCGGTAAACCCTTACCGCATTCCGTGTAATGCGGCCCCTTGTTTTAAGAGTTCATATCATCCGTGGATGCTTCCACAGGTACCAAAGCCAGGGGCTGCTCCAGAACCATGTTGTCGCCCCAGGTATCCCTGTTCTCCCAGAGCTCACCAGCCTTGTGACCTGCCATAAAATACTGAGTATCTTGCATCTCATCTTGCCCCAAAAGACACCCCTCATCATAACTGTAACGGTTCATAACCACAGTTTCCTCTGCATCACTCTGAATAGCCCTGGGAAGCCAGATGAGTTCATGTTTTCCAGACCTACTGCAAAAGCTATTTATCCTGGTTGTAAGACCTGCCCCTAACAGCAGTGTAGCCTTAGAACCACCTCTTTAGATCAAAATTATATAAAAGTTACATTACATTTGTATTAAAATCATATCCAATTAATAACAAGAATGTTGAGACATCCTTCCATATCAAATTATATAGATGTCATATTAACTTTATATTAAATTACATCAAATGTATATCCATTTAATATACATTTTATATTAATATGATATCAACATTATATCAAATTTATATCAAATGTATATCAACATTATTGGGGTTCTTATCACATTTATATCAAACATTTTGGATGTCAAAAATGTTTATATCAAAATGTGTGGGGCTCAAATCATATTTATAGGGGTCGGGATAGCCAAGATCAAAAAGGGGCATGTCGACCTGTCAAAACAAACGTTTGCTGAAATGTATTCTCCTCTGCTACTAATGTTCAAGATACATGATTTTGCAAGTGCCCTGCAATGTATGACGTTAAGAAATGGTGACTGTTGCAATTATGTGCCTATTTGCTGTCAACTGACTTTTCATTCATTGTCCATATGAATACACAATGGCTGTGAGTCTGTGAAGAAATGCCATTCTAAATTCTCTACTCCATTGAATCTGCACAGTTCTGCTTAGGGTTCTCGAAAAATGGCAATGTTCAGCAACATTGAAGCAAACAGTGATGCACTCAAACACTATGCCATGAATTCCCAAATCTTTGTATGGCACCAAAAGTGATGAGATGTGCATTACTGACCCTGTCATGCATTTTATTTTTCTTTAAATGTAACAGCAGTGGCCTTGCTTGCATTTCTATCCCCCAAAGAGGGATTTCTTGTTTTCTTACATTTCACAAAGACAGGCTGTATATGTGCTTCTTCCTTTGAAATGCACTCCCAGCAACAACATGGTTGCTAGGTGCAAGACATACATTAGTGTCGGGAGCGTTAATGGTTGCAAATGGCCTAGAAAGTGCATCTTTTGAGTATAAGGTGACCTGTAAATTCTTGAAATTAACATAAATGAAAAAAGCACATACTTTGCACTTTTTTCTTTTGCGTTCATTTTTTGGAATCTCTCCTATTGGCCGGACATAGATTTTCACTGGAACAAACCAGGAGATGTGCAAATATCTCCCGCCACCTCATGACTGATACACAATGCTATAACCAGAACAAATGCGGAGATCCTTGGAGCATCTTTCTGATGTCCTTGTGAATAGCACTTGGATACAAGCTACTCAAAGATGCTTCATGCAGCTCCAGATTTTCTCCAGTTGTAGGTGTTCTGCACTTTGTGAAAGATTGCTGGAGCAAATCTGAGATGTTCATGGTTTCTCCTGATTTGCTCCAGTGCACATCTTTGTGAGTCAGGCCCATTAGAGCATATTTTCAAACATGAACTTGTGTTTCACTTCAACTTCAGGCCCTATGTCTCTGAGAGCTTTGCATTTAGTCCTTAAGTCTCTCGTACAATTCTATGCAGTCACAGGATTCAATACTTGCAGGGCTCGTAATCTTTGTAAGATTGATCATTTGTATTGAACAATAATAATAATAATGATAATTAAATAAGTTCTATGTAGTACTGTATGAGAGATTATGCCTTCGTCTCTATGTACTGTATTGATATGGTTAATTATTTCCGAATGTAATTGTAATAAGTTGATCAACCCTGAAGGATGAAGGGCTGAGTTGGCTCTGTTGGGATTTGAGACTGTATCCTGCATGCTGAAGACATACATTTTTGGCCAGAGCTTAACACATATGGCTACTTGCTGGCTTTCTGCAGCTCTTATTACATTACCTAAAAAAGAGGGAGTTTGACATGATGGGCAATAAAACTGATCTTGTAATATGTCAACCTGATATTATTATTCTTTACTTGCAGGATGCATGTGCTGTTCTGTTCACAAACTTCACATCTTCCCATTCCTATACCACGTCAACTGAGAGTGCCATATGGGGAGGCGTGAAGGGTGAGAGCAACAAGCCGAGAAACAGAAACCAACAGGGAGAAAGAAGAAACATGAATGAAAGAACATACAGTCAGTCACAAAACATTTATTCGGTGTACAACCTACAAGTACAAAGAAAAGCACATAAAAAGAACTAAATTCACTTCAATGTCCAGCACGAGTACATACAATGAGAACCTTAATTCCTTGGAGGACTTGGAGGACTTAGCTGACCTCATGAAGTGATTCACCTCTTAACCTTTGATGTACGGATTTGTAGCAATACTCAATTGAAGCAAAGGCATATGCAAAGTACAACATCCTATTCCTTAGTCTAACTATTGTAGCTGTTATGACATGATAAAAAAGGCCCATCCATTTCCTGGTGTAAGCTGGCTGTACTCACAATGTTGAAGAAACCTTTTCAGATAGCACAAAAGAAAGTATATCTGCACATGAGCACAAACTATGCTCCCACAGCACCCTATGATGCCTTTTGTGAATGACTTTCAGATACATTTACATTGTTTATATTAATCGTGAGCTACTACAGATGCCATATCTAACTCTATTTCATTTGCTTGGTGCATGGCTATTTTACATATAACTTATATACGTGAAAATGATTGGGCTGTAAACTGAAACTGTGGTGTTTTGTTTTGTTAATAATTTTTCCTTTTATAAAATATTGTGCCCAAAATTTGCAGTTCAGTGGTCCATGACAAACTTTCCATTTGGAAAAGTTCATCCAAATCCATCCAGCAAGTCAAAAGTTATTAGCAATAGAATATTGGTAATACATTTAATTTCTGGAATGCCTCTCAGCCTCTCTGCTGCAAAACACCAACGGGAAATTTAGCTTTCGTTTTGTTTGAAGGGGGCGCCCTCTTCCCTATCAAATATTTTACCAACTACTCGACGAAATAACCCAAGACCCCTCTGGGAAATTAAGTGAACGCTTCATGGTCAAGTTGTTTCTTATTTCGTCAAATTCCATTTTGTCCTGTGCTGCGAGGACATTTTGACTTTTTCTCAATAGGAAATGAATGGAAGTAGGCCGAAAATAGCATTTTTTGCTTTCTCAATAACTTTTTCATTTTCTAACAAATCCTTCCCAAAATTTGCAATTGGGGAGTAGGGAGGAAGGAGGGAGTGTTGGCTTGACACACCTTTTGTTTGCAAAATATCAGCCAATTCCATCATGCCAGTCAAAAGTTATTAGCAGTTGAATTTTTGGATTTCCTATGGCACTTGATACTCAACTTGAGTATAGTGTGGCGTCTGCCACGCTATGATATATATATACATATATATTACAGGGCCTGTGGTAGCAGCCCTGCAGTTATGGTTAAGTTGCTCAACCCATAGGAAGAGCACCTTTTGGCTGGCTTATAACTTCATCCCCCCTGGACGAATCCTCACAAAACTTTGCAAAAAAGTATATGGCCCTGTCAGATTGATTCTGCGAAGTTTGGTGAGGTTTCATTCAGTAGGGTCTAAATAATAGGGGGAGCCCCAAAATGTGTAGTATTTCCCATAGATGCAATGGAAAAAAGGTTTTGCTTACACCTGCAGTCCAAACCGCTGGATGGATTTTCACCAAATTTGTGGCAGGAGTGGTGGCTTGGTCCCGATACCGTGTCTTTGTAAAGTTGGTGTATTTCTGTCCAGTATATTTTTTTTAAATGGCCAGAAAGTAGGTCTAAAAAATTAGTGATATCTGGGTTCGGTCCACGGGCTGGTGTGATGTCAACTGATGTTAGATGAACCCGCTGATTGGATGGTGCAGACCGTGAGGTGCATCATAGCACAGATAGCGCGGTGGGTAAAAAGTCTGGAAAACACATTTTGTGTTATTTGGTGGTAGAAAGAAGGGCAGGGGGGTTGGAATTAAGATGATATGGAGCTGTTTTTCAGGTGAGAATATGGGTGCGGCCCTGCTCCGGTAGTCCGTGGGCAGAACCGTGAGCGAGTGGCCTGGAAAAGAGATTTGGAGTTATTTGATGGGTCAAAGAGGGCGTTGGAAGGGTAGGGGAGTGGAATGAAGGTGATATGGAGTTGTTTTTCTAGGTGAAAAAATGGTTTTGAAATGCTGCGGTCGATTTCCGTGTCCGCAGACATAATTTCGATAGCAGGGTATTCCGGGTGAGCTTTATTATTTGACTGTGTATTTTATATACTTGTTGTTCGGTTTATTGTATTGTGGTGGTTGTGGCCAGTGGCCAGATTCTGTGGGGGCATGGCCATAGGCCAGACCTCAAGAATCTGTCCACTGGCCACAACCACCACAGTAGTAATATGTCCATAGTAATTATAGGTAATGTAGCAGGAGTATGTACAGAATCACCACAGTAGCAATATGAGTATAGCAATTATAGGTAATTTAGAGGGATTATAAAGTGTTTTGTGATATAGTGGAAAGATATAATTGAACTGTATATGGTATTTATGATTGCAGTACAATTGAGGGTAGTGCTTATAGAATATGTATTTAATTATACTTGGCATGGTTACTTAGTTCCATAGCCTTATGAAGCTGGAATCTCTGGTTCATATTCTGTTGAGGAAAAAAAAGTGTATTATTTGTTAAGCAGGATCATTTAAACTCTTTAATTGTATAACATTTTAAATACACATTTACTTTTTGGGACCCTCATAAACAGTACATTCTAAGTACTATGCTTGGTACAACATTAGTGTATGACACACTGCTATTGTATTGATATTAAATAATGATTGGGCCATTGGGAAAAAAATTCATGCTGTATTAAAAAAAACATGATTACAATTACATGAGTGTAAGTGTGATAGTATGTTTGTTTGAAGTATGTTGTGATTAAAGGAATGATTCAAATTGTTAGATACCTGTTGGCATATTTTTACTATATTGATTTTTAAAAGTACTTTTATGGTATTATGGGTGTAGTTAGATACCTGTTGGTGTATTCTGTTAAGTGTGCTACAGTTTAGAGACATCATTTGGGTTTAATGAATATTAAGTAGGCATTTGTAGATTTGCTGGTAACCAATGTTTTGGAGTAACAGAGGTGTTGCTACATTCAAACCAACCACTTCTTTTTTTGACATATGCAGTGTAGTGCCCTGAAGTGGTTGTGGCACCAGTGTGGTATACTATACCTACTGTTGTGAAGGTTGTCTTCCCAAGAGATAGTTTGCCATGTGTGAAACCTGTAGATTTACAGTTATTTTTGGTACCATCTCCATTGTACCTTAGAAGCACCAGTATGACATATTGGCTATGTGAGTTCATTTGTATGGTGGAATGATTGTCTGAATTGCAAAAAGGGTATAATATGCCATGATTTGCATTCTGCAGATGCTGGTGAAATGCAATGGATTCAGAATTTGGTATGGATACATATACAAATGGTTCATTATGGATGTTCTATTGTGAAACATGGTTGCAGACAGTGCATGTATGATTCCACATGTATGAAATCTGGAAGACATTAGCATAACAATTTACTCCAGTTGTGTTGCTAAATTTAAATGGACCAGAGAGTTCCGTTTGTGGATCATATGATGGGCCCACATATTTTTCTGGAGAAGAGACATTTGTGTCTTTGTTTTCTGATGGACGTGCAGTTGACTTTGTATTAAACAGTTTTGTGGTTGTTTTCTTTGATGCAGAAGGAGTTGGCCATTGTTTCTTTAGCAGTATTGATTGGAGATCTTGTTAAAACATAATCACATAATACCGCTTTGTTATGAATATTGACCTAAGCCCATTCCCATTACACAGAAAACCACGTTTGTAATGTTCTGACTTATGATCGATGTCGCCACCATTTTAAGAATCGTCTGCCATTTTGATTTCAACTCTTGTTTCTGTGTTCTAAAATGGTGGACTGTGTTTTCAACTTGCAGTTGGGCCGAACGACCTTTGAGTTCTGTTAATGTTTAGGCTGACTGAGAGCAGACTGTTTTACCAATGTAAAGAAACGTTGTAACTCGAATGAACTGCCATCCAAGTGTTGTCTGTGTTCACAAGCCTCATCCTCATATAAACATTGAGACAATGAAAAACAAACTCAGATTGTGTGTTCTGGCTGAACTGCATTGTAGCAATTCTTTGAATAAGGCTTACCATGGATCAGAGAACCAACAGCATCATTGTGACTTCATGGACATGCAACCTTGTTTTATCCCTTGTACAATATTGTAATGTTTATCATATGAAATGGGCACACACTCTAGCCAGTAACTTATTAGCTTGGAGAGGCTGGACAATGTTTAAAAAATGGTATAAATATGTCTGTGTTTGGATGTCCAGCACTCTCATCCCTCACTGTGTCTGCTGGTACACAATGCAAGGTGTTGGGAGCCAGATAGCTATCTGTTTTGCTTTGATACTGTACAGTAATAAAAGATGCTTGTATCTTTTCAACCCGTGATTGGCGTATTTCATTTGTGGTACTAAGCCTCAATATTTCCGTGGTCTTTCAGATGGCGCCTGAATAGGGACCCTCAAGATTGATGTCACCTCACTGAAGAGAAGATGCGGCTATCAGACCGGGATCAGATAGTGAGAAAAAGGGGGCCCATTTGTATGAGACGCAACACCTCGACAGAATTGCACCTTCCGATCCCTGAACGGAGAGTACGTGGTTCGAGAGGGCATCTTGATGAGGGTCCCCGAATCGAGGCGGGCTGTTTACTGAAAACGCCAACCACGAGGGTCCTTTGTAATTCGATCGGACCTCTTTAGTCCTTTGTAATCAGATGAGTCGTGCCCTAATTCCTAAGTATCCTGATATATGGTTGCAGATTTGTTCTCATGAGTATAAACAATGCCAGGTAACACCAGTGATCTGATATGCCTGGGAAATTGTCTGCCTGTTTCAGGGGTTTATTCCGTAGAGACAGACAATCTTTGGAATTTGGCTGACCGGTGCATGTACTATGTACTGTAAGTACGGCAATGGAAGTATCGTATTCAATGATATTTGGCACAGACAAACTAGACATGCTTCCGAATTTCAGTGGCCAGTTCATGGTAGTTTTGAGATTGCCCGTATAGAGTATTTAGAGTCTATGGGCCTCATTAGGACCCTGGCAGTAGCCGTGCCCTTATTGAGGGCGGCTGCCGCCGGTAATGATTTTATTTCCGGGGCCCAGAAAAGGGCAATAACCGGGTCATGCCGACCATTCAAACCATTCCCCATTCCCATTTGAGCCCCATAGGGCTCAATGGGAATGGGGAGGATGCTAACAATGGACCCGTTAATGACGGACCCGTTGTTAGCATCCTGGACTGCTAGCGGGACCCGCTAAGGACGCCTGGTCTGACCAGATGTTCCTTAGCGGGTCCTGCAGCAGTCCTCTTAATTGGGCAGCCGTAATGAACGGTGCCGGTCCCGTACCAGCACTGTTCATTACGTGGCTGCCTGCCTTATAATGAGGCCCTATATTGTTAAAGAAAAAGGCTAGGCCTGCAGCATTTGATGTAATTCAGAATTGGAAAAAGGAAGCTATGCAGCATCTTAAGAGTGAAGAGAAACATGCACGTTGTCACGTCTAATACAGAGAAAGCATTATTGTATGATAAACAGAAACAGTCCCAGTCTGTTAGAAATATGGATAGGCCTTTCCAACTTAGTGTACAGAAAATATATCCGTCTAGGGACTTTCATGCCTCAGACGAACTAATTGATAAGCGTTTAAATAAATGTAGGACTGCTGCCACTACACCACCTCCTTATGTGCCTCTTCCTGCTGCCTTACCTCTTCCCGCTGTTGCACCTCCTCCCACTGTTATTCCTGTTCCTCCTGTTGTAGCTCCTCTTCCTGTCGTTGCTCCTCCTACTGCATCTCTACCCTTACTGCCAGTTGTTGTTCCCTTAACTCTGTTTTTACCGCCAGCGGTAGTGTCTCCACTACCTGTTGTACAGGATTTGTATCAACTTTCTTTTCCAAGTGGTTCTGCTCCACTTGTAGCACATGAAGGGGCGAGTGCCGCATCAAAGATAGTGACTCATAGTACAGTTTCAAAAGCTAGAAAAAGAGAATTGTATGCATGGGCTAAGAAATGTATAGAAAAAGGTGAAAAATCAGCTGTCTTAACTGCAATTTCTGACCAAGAAAGTATTCCCGAACAGAATATTTTTATAGAGGGGATGGGAATGCACTTGGCTAAAATGTGGAATGATTTGAGGGACATGGATGTCCCACAAGGGTTGAGGGATTTGAATGTCTTAGCTTACTCAAGTGACACTGCAGAGAAAGTACATGAGCATGTTGAGATGGTTTTTTGAGTTTAAAAGGGAGTTAGATCAACAGACGGTGGTAGATTGGACACTTTGTATGTGCAGAAATGGTTTCTTCTTTCTTGTAAATCAACGAGTAAAGAGACGCAAATTTGCACAAGGGATGCACTTAGATGGATTTCAGATGTTTCGATATCTCCCATGGAAGTATATGATACGTTTAGTCAGCATACTCCAGAAATGAAAAAGAAAGTGTTACAGGTAATAGTAGAGTACATGCAGGATGAGTGTATGAAGAAAAAGATTTGTTGTCCCGCAAATTTGATGATTATTTATAAAAGAGCATTTTCACCTGACACTGCTTTGACTACTTTGTCGCTCGATTTAGCTCTGTTGCTTTACAAGCGTTCGGAGCTGCCTACTTCTCAATTGCCAATGAGAGAGGTTCCTCCGACATTTGGTCCTAAAGAGGAAATTCCAGCTGATGCCATAGCAGGCACACCAGCTACCACTATCGAAGCTCACTATGTTTCGCAATTTGTTCATGTCCCGTTCTCTAGACAGGAAGTGAATACTATTAGCCAGTCGATTCCAGACATTAGGAAAAATCCAACAGGGTTTTATAAAGAAATAGAATCTGTCTTGCATTTGTCAGTTTTTATTCTGGGTGATATAGACTTATTGTTCCCTGTGATCCTACCTGCTGATCTATGGAAACAGATTAGAACTGTAGATGATCAGGCAGGGCTGGGTGACACATGGGTTAACTTGGTACAGATAGACGGAGAAAGGAAAGCTGGTGAGAAACCACCACACATGATACTGACAGTGCCAGACAGAATAGTTACTAAATTAAAGACCCTAGTTCCAGAGAGAAGAATAGTTTGGGGAAAGCTCACTGCCTGTACCCAGGGGAAATCTGAAGGTGCTACCAAATTTTTTAATCAGTTCAAACAAGTATTTTCGGATTTTAGTGGTCAGGATTCAAGTATGGAGTCAGGAAAAAGGCTATTTGTGGACAAATTTCTGCGTGGATTGTTACCTGATATCCAATCACAAATTATGACTTCCGAAAGTGCCTGGCAAGCTAAATCACAGTCCGAAGTATTGCATATGGCTCAGTATTAAGAAAATAGAGTCAATAGTGAGAAAGAGAGGATAGAAAAGAAGAAGGGAACCAGAGATGGAAGTACACAGTTTAGAAGTCAGTTTGCTCCACAGAGTAATACGCAGATGGGTCCTATACACATGAAAAGACAAGAAAGTCATTGGCGAGCACAATACCCGATCTTTAAGCAGAGATCGAATAACACATATGGCCATGTGTAGATGATCCAGAAGCTGCCCTGGGGTAGCGGGTCCTGGTAGAAGTCAGTTTGCTCAGAATCCACAGTCATTCTCACAAGATAGTCACTAACATAGTGTTGAGAATAGGAATATTTTTGTAAATCCTTCGCCTGCCTATCTTTCTGAGGATCTCGTATTTGGTCACATATTGTTCCGTTAGGACAGTCCAAAGCAGAGTCTGGAACCAGTGCTTATTCCCGTCGATCAGAAAGGGCCCTACATAGAAATGAAGGTAGGGAATAGGAAGCATCTATTTTTCATAGATACAGGAGCACAGAAGTGTTCCGTTGATCATTTGCGGGTTCCAGATATTCCAATGTCAGGGCAGAATAACATTTCTGTAGGGTTTTCTGGCATGCCACTGGTTAGTCTGGTTTCTGAGCCGGTACCGATTTCACTGGGGCCATTCACGGAACAATGTCCAATTCTTCTAACAACGAATTGTGATGAGAATTTGTTGGGGTTCAATCTGTTGAAGGAATTAAATGTGGTAATTAATTGTTCTTTGGATGGAATACATTTGACGATTTCACCTCATAATTTTTGACTAGGCCTTTAACAACTGAATTGGATAAAGTTCTGGCATGTTTATGGGCAATTTGACGATAATGATGTTGGCATTTTGTAAATTGAACCTGTTAAAATTGTTTTGAAACGAGGTGTAAAGTTGCCACATATTCACAACAAAAGATTTCAGTTGATGGTGAGCAAGCTTTAAAAAGTAGAGTTTCTGATTTTGTTAATCGTGGAGTGATTGAGGAAATTGTAGGAAGTTTGTGCAATAGCCCGATTTTACCGGTGTACAAGAAAGGGGATAATGCGATTCCTTTCTGTTTTATTATTGATTTATGTGCTATCAATAAGATTGTTGCTCCACAATTTCCAATTGGGCCTGATGTGACTACAATATTAACGATGATTCCAGCTTCTGCTACTCATTTCAGTGTTGTGGATCTTAAGAATATAGAGAAGCAGAAAGAGTATGTCTAGAGAAAATATATTTGAAAAAATGTATCAAAATTTATTTGAAGTGATACCAACAATTTGAACAATAGTGAATCAATCACGAATAATTAAACACTAATCACTTTAATACAACAAAACAGCAGCAATCATATGTCTAAAATTGGCTAAAACATCGTCACACATACTTGCCATTCATAGTGCACTCATTCAAACACAACTCATCATACCGTGACATACATCCAAAAAGCTAAAATATAAAGGAATCATGCTAAAAACCTATGGGAAAAAGGAATTCATAACTAGTCCCCATAATAACAGACATTATTGTTATGTTCACAATCAATAGAAATAATTTCACAGATAATCTATTGACAGGGTCGATCAGAGGAAAAAGTGCAAAAGATCACATCCCTGTAGGGTTTATCTCTGAACTGGTTTCGACGTGTAGTGGTAGTAAACACAACGTCTTCCTCAGGAGGTAGATGTTACCATTCTGTAAAAGGACACACAAACACATGGCTATAAACTACAAAAATAGAAAATACAAACTATGCTGACTGCCTGCAAAATACAATTTAAAAGAAAGCAACTGCTGCGGGCAGCGCAACATTCATTTGAAAAGAACACTTTGGGATCATATATACCATATACCAAATAAGCATATAGAAATCCCAGTCTAACAGCAGTGTATACCAGAGTGAAAAGGTTAGTGTCTCACAAAAGAAGACCGTGCAGAGTGGTGAAAAACCTTTCAGGACCATAGTTTAATCTGCGACAAGTATGTGAACATACACAACAGATGTGAAAATTTAAACAAGCCCAAAAACTAGAACTAAGCCTCAAAAACACTAGTGCTAGACTAACCTGATGAATGACATATTGCTGTAACAACAATTATGATGAAAAGCGGCCAGTCACGCTGGAGGGATCAAGATTGAATCCTGACCTGAAACAGATCCGGCATACACTAAATGAGATGAGACAAGACTTAGGCACTAACTCAAGTGCCTGTAACTAAAGCGGAGGTAGTGACTCATCTGGAGGGTGCCCTGTGGACCTTAAGGAGAACCAGGGCTGCATATGTTGGAAAATGAGGGAGCAGCACGGCTTAGCCCGAAAATTCCATGTCATCTATAAATAACTGCAACAAATGGCATAGAGACCCGTTATAATGCTGAGTGGCAGGAAATAACCCAAAAATGCCTAGTATGGACACAGCCACTGCATAAATTAATTTTCAAATGCTGTAGTTCAATGTAAGCACCCAGCGGCCGTCCCTGCCCCTCTGGAGGGCCAAGAGTGTAATGGCAGTTCAAGAATTTGTATGAAGCATTCACGTAACTACTCGTGTAACTTGCCTTGTTAAAAGTGTGCCGAAATACGGCACGTTTCTAAAATAATCACAGGTTTCCCACCTAAAGTGTACATAACAGAAAAGCAAGCCACACGCTTACCTGCATCAAACAGTTGCAGTGTCTATCAAGTGCCCCACACAGTGGAAGTCTAGATGACTGACTTTGCTTCCCGAAATGATTTACTAGTCGAAACGCCATGCATGCGTATAGGAAACCTACATCAAAGGTGCTGGTACCGGCCAACCGCAAGCTGAGGTCTGTTTAAATCAGAAAGAGTGTTTCACTACGCATGCCTGTAGTTTCAAGAAAAATCAAGGACCCAGCTACGGGACGCAACGCATATGTAAGCGCCCAACATGTGATGAGCTAGGAAAGTTAATGCTGCCACAACTGAAAAGAAAAAGGAAAATATCACAGAGAAAGAGGAGCCCAAATGCATGAGGGCCACATAAGTAAATAAGAAGCTGCCAATTAAGCGCCAGATGGATTCTGGGAATGGAAGTACAACTGATGAATTAAAAATTGAAAATTATTAATTATTAAGAGCTACCGACTAGGCGCCAAATGAATTCCGGGGGTGGTAGAGCTGCTTAGTAGATGGTGACTGATGGATTAGTCAGTGCTGTCAACGTTAGCTAGAAAATGTCAACAAAAAAGTGGCCAATTAGAGAACTGCCGATTGAACACCGTATGTATTCTAAGAATAGTAGACCATGAATGGATTGTAAATAATTAAACATAAAAATAGAAATTACAAATGTGCCAACTAAGCGCCAAATGGATTATGGGAGTGGTAATACGACTTGATAAATTGTGATTGGATGGAATGGTCGAGGCTGCTACTACTGGCTAAAAATATAAAAATAAAAAATAAAAATAAAAATGAAAATGACAGCAAAAAAGTAACCATAAGAACAAAAGGGCAGCATGAGTGCATAGAAAGCTGCCGGGTAGGCGCCAAATGTATTCTGAAAGTAAATGTGCAGCTGGGTACAATATAACATCCAGCAGTATCAAAATGAGCCAGAAGGGCGCTAAAAAAATGGAAGCGTCGCAGTGTCTCTGAAAAATACACACAGACTACCTCAAGATGGGACAAGAAAGAATACTCAAGATGGCCCTAGTGACCGCAACTAGTATGCAGGAAGATGTAAAAAGCGTTGGTTCACTGCACGACCAGCGCGATGGTAACACATTGGGGCAGGCTGAAAAGGTCTCACTAGCGGATATTGAAGTCCCACGACTCTAATGTGTGAAGGCCTTTGTGGAGTGTTTTTAAATTAAAGATCCACATTTGTTCCTTGTAGGACAATGTATTGGCCAATTGTACTGTATTATTGGCAAAAACAATGTCTAAGCAGAACCATATTAAAGAATCTGGGTTGTGTTCCATTTCTACACAATGAATCACTAGTGGAGCCGATAAATTGCCTGTTCTGATTTTTGAACAGTGCTCAGTGTAGGTGGACTTCCCTAGAAGTTTTGCCTGCGTACAAAAGCTGGCACTGAATAGCGTAAATTACATTCTTGCTGCGGCAGGTGGTAAATGTACGTAGTGCCCAGGACCTCCCATTGTAGGATAATGCTGTCGTTTTTTGAAAATTAGTATAGTGGCCTTTCACCTGGTTAAGGTAGATATCCCTGACCTGAGTGGTACGGGCAGGGAGTCTGGTTGCCCGAGTAAGTTTCTGTCCTAAATTTTTGCTTTTTTTAAAAACAAATAGAGGTTTCTCTAAATTGAGATCCATAGAGTGGAGGATCCTCCAGTTTTTCAAAACAATAGCTTTAATAGTCTCACTGTGTTGAAAAAAAGTGGACACACAAACTAGCTGATCTTTCTCAACAGTTTTGTTTTTGGGCCTAAGAAGGACGTCCCTATTGGTATAGGGCGTTCTTTTTCTTGAGTGTTTAATGAGTTTGCACGGGTAGCCCCGATCTAACAATTAACCTGTAAGACGTCCGCTTGAGTATTGAATTGTGTAAGGTTGGTACAATTGCGGCGCAGCCTTGGGAACATCCCATAAGGAAGATTGCATAAAAGAATTTTTGGATGTTGGCTTTTGAATCTTAAGAATGCCTTCTTTAGCATTCCTGTACACGTTGACCGTAGATACTTGTTTGCGTTCACCCTAGGGGGATGCTCGTTTACACTCACTCGTGTGCCACAAGGGTACAATGAGTGTTCAAGCATTTACAGTAGAGCTTTGAAGGAGCAGCTCGATACACTTGAGCTGCCTCCCAATTGTACATGATTGCAATATGTTGACGATCTTCTTTTAGCTGCAGACTCAGAAGTTGCTTGCAAGGAGGGCACCATGTTGCTGCTTATCCATCTAGCATAGCATGGGCATAAGGCTTCATTGAAAAAGTTTCAATATTGTCGACAGGAGGTCGCCTATTTAGGCTATCTCTGGTCAAAGGAGGGAAGAAGACTAACAACTGAACGGATAAAAAGCATCTCTAGCATGTCTGTCCCAAATACACACAAAGAGGTCAGAGCATTGATAGGCATGGCTTCATACTGTAGACAGTGGATCCATAACTTCTCATTAATGATAAAACCAATGTTGGCATTGACAAAGAAGGGCATTTCTTTGCCATTACAGTGGAACTTGGTGTCATGATGCCTACCCCCGGAGCACCAGGCCAGGCCCAGCACCCCCGGGAGCAGGCATCATCCCCCGGGTAAAAGCCCAGCGGCCCCTTATAGGGGCTCTTTGGACTCTGTCCTGGCGCCTTTGGCACCAGGCTCATGTTGGACATCAGTCCTGGCGCCATAGGTGCCAGGCTCATAAAGGAAAGTGTTTGGTGCACTTACCTGATGCAGACCATGCTGCATACTCACCTGATGCAGACCATGCTGCATGAAGACCCAAGCCAAATGAGGCTAGGGAGGGACTATTTTACTGAAGGGACTATTTTGTTACTTGGGTGGGGCTGTGGAAGAATACTTACCTAGGACTTCTTCCAAGGCTATTTAAGCCACGCCCGGACAGCCACACGTGCTTCGCGTTGTTCTGCAACCCAGCAGCTGAACGCTCACCGTGTCTGCTCCTGCACCTGGACTCCAGCCACGCCCGCCTCGAACCTGGAACACCTGTAAGGAAAGAAGAGAAGAGAAAGGTGAAAACCAAGAACTTATTCAAACTCCTTACCTGCATCCGGAATCTTGACGCCAGCATTCTTGAAGAAAGACCTCCATTTAAAAGCATTGCGTTGCTCGCTGCAGCGCCGCGCTTCACTCACCTGTCCTCGAGACATCTCCCGGCTCCATCGCGGCTGTCAGCACTGGTCGCCACATCTCTGCACCTCGGGGAGAGAAGAAGAGACAAAAGGTGAGCAGAGGGAACACAGGAGGAAAGCCAAATTTTCAGCCATAATACTTACCGGCTTTTCTTGGTGAACCATTCCATATTTCGGGTCGGCGCCGCTTCGTTGGCAGGTACCGCACCCCGGCCCCTATGGGGAAAGGACAAAAGACATTACTGGGGAATTATAAAGACATTTAGAGGGGTCGCCCTCATCACTAACTCACCTGATTTTACCATCGGCAATTTAACGCCTAAACGCATCACCTTCGTTCTGCACCTGAAATAAAGGACAGATCACAGGTTAGGAAGACAACGTAAAAAGAGGCTCACACTTGAACTTTTGAATCTTCATACTTACGGCGTATCGCTCAGAAAAGTCAAGTGGATTTTGCCAGCGCCATTCTGAAAACCAGTGAAGTAACTGGACGAACGCGCGCCCCTGCACCAGAAGCAGGATGGAGAGTTCATCCTTCCAAACCATAAGGTGAGCTCAAACCGGGGGTTTTGGAGGAAGTCAGAGAAGAACGAAGGGGGAAAGGGGGGAGCAAGCACACTATTCTGCAGACAGTTAATCCCCTTTCTCATCTGCAGAAGGATATTCCTACGGGCCAGACAAGCAAGATTTGCGGGTCCTGTTCAATCGGTGGTCCGAGTTCTGCGCATCACGCTTGAAGAGGCCACAGCAACCCAGACAAGACCAGCGCCTCCGTGGGAGCCAGGTGAGCCTTACACTTGGATTGCCATAAAGCTTTTGATCACCTCAAGGCTGCACTGTGTTCAGCACCGTTTTTGGGCACACCAAATTATGACAAGGACTGTGTGTTGTATGTGTGTGAATATGATGGATGTGCTTTGGCTGTGTTAACGCAGGAACACCGGGGGAAGAATAGACTGTGCGGTTATTTTTCCTCCACGCTTGATCCTTTTGCATGCGCTTTGCCGAGATGTATGAGAGCTGTTGCTGCTGCCATTGCACCTGTAAAGCAAAGTCAGGGTATGGTTTTAGGTCACTCTTTAACCGTGATGGTACCCCACTCTGTAGACGTTATATTGAACAGAACGCAAACGCAACATCTTACCTCAGCACGATTAACAAGATACGAGCCTACTCTATTTGTACCGCATATCCAAATTAAGAAATGTTGCATATTAAATCTGGCCGAACTATTGCCTCTTCCGCAAGACATTGCTTGCAGTGACAAGATGTCACATAACTGCCTCTATACCACAGAGCAAGAAACCAAAGGCAGAATTGATTTAAATGACACACCATTGCAAAATGCACAATGGGAGCTGTTTTGCGATGACTCCTGCTTCAAACTTCCGGATGGTACATCCACTGCTGCTTATGCCATCACTACATTAAGCACGATTGTGGAAATCAAAAGAATTTCGCATAACTCTGCACAGGCCGCAAAGATTATCGCACTGACTCGAGATTGTGAACTTTCCAAGGGCTCAGCGTAAATATATTTACAGACAGCCAGTATGCCTTTGGGGTGGTTCACAACTTTGGCAGATTATGGGCAGAGAGAGGTTTCTTGACCTCACACGGAACTAAGATTCAACATGGTACATTGATAGTTCGGCTACCCTCAGCATTTGCGCTTCCTACTCAACTAGCAATAATGAAGTGCACCGCACACTAGAAAGTAATAGATGATGTGGAGAGAGGAAACATTTTTGCTGACAGGATAGCCAAACAGACTGCCACAGATTTGTATTAAAAAATGTATGTAACAAAAGAAGCCACAAACACTTGTATAATAGATGAAGGAATTGATTCCATAAAAAATATTCAAGCTGATGCCACTCCAGAAGAGCTTAAGCAATGGGCTGAGGGTTTAGCAAGCTTAGATGATGAAGGTTGTTGGATAGACAGTATCAAGAAAAGATGGATGCTACCCAATGCTTATGTCACTGCTATGGTTACAATGGCTCATGGTCCTACTCATATATGTGCTAGAAAATGTGTAAACTGCTAGAACCTGTCTGGGTAAATGTAAACCTCTCAAAGATTGCTGAGTGTTTGGTCCAGAATTGCATGGTATTCTTACAGCATAATGTGGGGAAAAGTACATCAACACCAAGGGGTAGTTTTGCCCCCCTCTGCCCTTAGAGGTAATAATACATTTTGACTTCATCGAAATGGAGCGCTGCCAAAACTACAAATACGTTCTGGTAGTCATTTGTGCCTTTAGCAAATGGGTCGAAGCATTCCATGTAAAAGATGCCACAGCAATAACGATGGAGAAAACCATGCTTAAGGAATATTTTCCTAGGTTTGGGTTGCCGAGGGTCATTTGTTCGGATAATGGTGCACATTTTATCGCTGCTGTTATCCTGCAAAAATGCACGGGATTACAGATTGATAAACGGTTCCATTCGGCCAGACACACTCAGAGTGCCGGACTTGTAGTAGGCCATAATGGTATATTGAAGAATAAGATGGCGAAGGTTTGCGCTAGTTTGTAATTTGAAATTTCCAGATGCCTTACCAATAGCTCTATTGTCTATGCGGACGACCCCACAAACAAAAAACTAGGCTCTCCCCCTATGAAATAGTGATGGGGAGGCCAGCCAATAGCCTCCCCACGCCCAAGCGAATGAAAGACGTGGAGCATTTGCTCCTTTCTGAATACTGTGATCAGTTAACTCAAAACTTGTATTTGATTTATCAACAGGTGCAAGAAGCCCTCCCAGTAAGGGGCCAGGTCACTGACTTCGACCCAGCGACTAGGTGCTCACGAAAGTTTTTGAAAAAGCATCCTGTCTCGCACCACGCTGGAGAGGACAGTTCCAAGTTCTGTTGGCCACACAGACCGCTGTACGAGTAGAAGGCAAGAAACATTGGACACACTGGACGCACGTCAAGAGGATACCTTTTCCTCTGCCACACGACGAAGGAGAAGAGAAGGAGACTGTTTGTTCTGTTCCGCATGACAAGTCCGTTCTGATAGACACCAAGGTTGTCCTGGAAATTCTTCCTGAGCACCTGGTGCCTGGGGAGACAGTTGCTTTGCCTTTGAGTTCTTCCTCGGATCTTTCTGCATCATCGAGCAATCTTGCATCTGTTTCACCACTTCCATCAGGAAGCGATGATGTTTTGTTCACAGATCACGCTGTACCTGGAGTCTTGAGGTACGATCTGCGTCCGCGGCACTAAACTTACAGCATAGCATTGGCTGTGCCCACAAGAAACCACTGTTGAGCTAGTCCCTTGCCACTCTCTCATTGAAACGTAACTAAGAAGCATGGACCGGCAAAGTTACCTTCAAGCAAGATAGGCCACGTGGTCACGGGGCCACCGACGGATTAACTAAAAGAGCCTGACGGGGAGGCTTTCTAAACGGACTCTGAGAAACAATGTCCTTTTCTAACTCTACTCGTACGGAGCAAGCTATTGGTCTTGTGGCTGACAAAGAATTCATTCATCAAATATCATGGTCCTTGAAGACTCATTTTTTTCTTGTTATAATGTTAATCTGTCTGACAGTTGTATTTTCGCTTAGGTTGTGATATTTAGAGAGGGTGCGTCCACTTGAGACTTTGTTACCGACTGAAATTGTTCCCACTACATCTTCACCTTTCGTGCATCTGCACACTCTACCTTCTAGGGATAACCCAACACAGACAGAGTTATCACAATATTACTCTCCTATTAATCATGAATGCCACCCATGCGATTCTAAACAAAACAAATTGCTGGGTGTGTTCACATTTGCCACAGCACGGGGAAAAAGGGTTGGGATGGTATATTCATCCTCTTCCTTTGACTACTGCATGTTATGCTTCACTGAGGGCACTATTCTTTGGTCGTTGGAATGACAGTATTTCTGGGAACTATGATGGGACTAATCTGAATGAATTTGAAAGATGAGTACTGACACCTTTGGGATGTTCCCTTTTTGCGAATAGGAGCAAACTCTATGTTGCTTCTATAAGTCTTCCGATAGACTTTCTAGACCTTTCCAATCGCTAATTTCTTTTAAGATGGCTCCTGTAGGCAACCGGGATGCCATTCCTCCTTCCTACACTATCAATCATAGTTCCAACTCTGTTTCCTTCTGTATACAAAGGGATGGTTCTCAGCCAATGGGAACATTCGAGGGTTGTACCAACATTGCAAACCTAACTAGTGAGGACAGACCTTTGTAAGTAGGTGATCCCATTTATTTTGTCTGTGGCAATGAAGCTTATCCTTGCTTACCTAGGGATTGGCAGGGTACTTGTTACTTGGGTATCTTGTTACCAGGGTATATGTGGCTAGCACCTCTGAGGTCTTTTCTAATGAAGGATATCACTGTCAAGGAACTCATGGCGATTGATATTTCTGAAGAATATGATTCAGGATGTATGGACATTGAGGTGTGAGGGTTTTGAGTAAAGTTAATGTTTGAGTAATCCTCTTGGCTTAGGCCAAAAGGAGGGCTTGTTAAAACATAATCACATAATACTTCTTTGTTATGAATATTGACCTAAGCCCATTCACATTACACAGAAAACCACGTTCATATTGTTCCGACTTTCGATTGATGTCGCCGCCATTTTAAGAATCATCTGCCATTTTTATTTCAACTCTTGTTTCTGTGTTCTAAAATGGTGTACTGTGTTTTCAGCTTGCAGTCGAGCCAAATGACCTTTCAGTTCTGTTAGTGTTTAGGCTGACCGGAGCAGACTGTTTGACCAATGTAAAGAAACCTTGTAACTCGAATGAACTGCCATCCAAGTGTGGTCTGCGCTCACAAGCCTCATCCTCATATAAACATTGAGACAATGGAAAACAAACTCAGATCATGTGTTCTGGCTGAACTGCATTGTAGCGATTCTTGGAATAAGGCTTACCATACATCAGAGAACCAACATCATCATTGTGACTTCATGGACATGCAAACTTGTTTTATCCTTTGTACAATATTGTAATGTTTATCATATGAACTGGGCACAAACTCTAGCCAGTAACTTATTAGCTTGGGGAGGCTGGACAATGGTTCAAAAATGGTATAAATATGTCTGTGTTTGGATGTCCAGCACTCTCATCCCTCACTGTGTCTGCTGGTACACAATGCGAGGTGTTGGGAGCCAGATGGCTATCTGTTTTGCTTTGATACTGTACAGTAATAAAATATACTTGTATCTTTCTAACCCGTGATTGGCGTATTTCATTTGTGGTACTAAGCCTCGATATTTCTTTGGTCTTTCAATCTGTTATACATTCTGTTTGTGTTCATTTTCTTTTTAAAGGTTTCGCTCTTTGGGGTACACGGTACATATCTAGATGGGGTTTATAGTACACATAGCCTGTTGTATTCCAGGATGCAAGGAATGTGAGCTTTGACCTTTTTTGCATAAACGTTAACGAGGACTAGACTATTAAGTGTACACAGGTGTGAAGGTGCTATGTAACTCATACCTTCTTTAAAGACTGTGCTGCCAATGTCAATCAATGCTTGATCTAGGGTTAGACCTTGTGATTTGTGAATGACTGCATATTCAAGAGATAGAGAAACTTGTTCTCTGCAAAGGTACATGTCTTTGAAAAGAAGGAAACTTGCTATTGTGCTGCCAATTTGTTCAACTTCTGCAAGTTTATCAAAGTGGATGTTGATAAACTGAATGTTGTTGTCATGTGGATATGTTTGGAAGACAACAACTGTACCAATTGCTTCATTGACTAAACATTGTTCTACGTCAAGGTTATGTTTTAGAATTACTCTGCAGTTTAGACACAAAGTCAATATTTTCTCCAATCCAGTCATGCTGTTGCTTGTTGACACATAGGGTGTGTCATGCCGTGCACTTCTAGTTTGTCTGTGGAGTTGAAATGCAGTATGGGATGCATTTCTTTTTTCAACATTGTCTCATTGAATTTACTACATCTTGCAAGAGTTGGCATTAAGGACATGAATTTTATATTTTATTTAGTTATTTGTTCCATGACATCAGGAGCAGATGTGTTTTGTCTATATAGCTCATGGATTAGTCTACTGTTCAAGATGGATTTTGCATCTTTAGTAAGCAGGCCAGTTCTAATGCTTTTTAAAATGTTAGCATAGGTGAGGTCTGTAGACTGATGCATGTTTTGAGTTAGTTCTCTGTAGTGAACATGTTGCTAGAGATGTACATTCCCAATGCTGCCAGCATATTGCAGCATTGGTTGAATCCTAATGTTTTGAAAATAGGTTGACCTTTTACTGTTGCTAACTGTAGGAGGTCTCAAAAAACAATAACAGGTTTTCTTTCAAACAGTTCTTTGTAGTGGGTGTTTAGGACTTCTTGCATCCAGAGATGAACTAAAGCCAACATGAGGTTGGAAACCATTCTTACTTCATCTATCAGGAGCACTTTCTTTTGTTTCTGAATTCTTCGTACTTCAGTAGCAGCTTCTGCTGATAATTTGTAGTATTCTAATTTGTTTTGGTGTTCTACGGGGAGGAGCAGTAGTCGTAAAGTTACACCTCCTATGTTGCAGTCAGCTAAACCTGTGTGGGCTGTTACTACAACTGAAAGGTTGTTTTTTGTCTTTGACTTATCTTGCAACAACAGTGGAATTGTCTGCAATGTATTGGATGTCTATGTTTGCATTCTAGAAGAGGGCAATGATTGCATTGTAATCATTGATGAACTTGAATGCTTTAATGTTGCATGTGGTTTTAGGGGATTTGACTTTTACGCTGTGTCTAACAGAAGACATTAAGCTATTTACTTGTCCTTTTTTGCAAACTGGTCTAGGAAAGCCAAAGCGACATTTGGTCTTGTATTTGCTTTTGTTTTTATATCTATGTTTGCAGTATTTGCCACACTTATGTTTTTGGAAGCATAAGATTTGTGTATGTAGGTCACTATCTTTGGTTTCTGAAGGGATGTGCCAGGTAATGTATTTTTCAGTAAACTGTAAAAAAGTGGCGTCACTATCATGGCCAAATTTAGGAGCATCTTTTATCCACAAAAGTATGTGGATGTGTTGTGCTCCTCTGGATTGATATTGTTTTCTCCAAATGAAGTGTTGCACTTTTCCGAGAAGAGGAGTAGTTTTATTGCAGATAAAGTGCAACGTGACAATGAAGCGATGTTGAAAGTACCTTGATACCTTGACAGGGTCAAGAGAACAAAGTTCTCCTCGTGTTTTTTTATATCGATTCCATCTTTATTTTGGTTTCCAGTGGGTAAGACATTGTGTAAGTCATTCCCGTCGTACTCTGCACAACTTAAAGTAACAAACCATGTGGGTGGGCCTAGGTCCTTAGTGTAAGTCCCAAATCTAGTATGCAAATAAAGTGAAAGCCATCAGTCATGAATTAAATAGTGACAAATGTTTTTATTCACTTCAAGCGGACCCAGGCTCAACTCTGTCTGCGGCGGCCATAGAGAAATTGAGCAATTTACATTGTGGTTTGCAAATCCTTATATACAGTTATAGTTTGCTTAGGATGTCCATTTCCAGATAGTTTATGGCTTCCTGCAATGTATACATTTTTCTCCGCAATACATACATATCTTATCTACGTCATGTTTGCACAAATTTACTGTTCACAGAGTCACAAAGTTCAGACCGTTCCTAGCACCAGGAGCCATTCTTGCGTACGTAATCTTATATTTACTTTGACCAAAGGTTGCCATGCATCTGTGGCTCAGAAGTTTGTTTTACAATCCTCCTTCCTGGAATGTAAGAGTATGTTATGCTTTTGTTAATAATTGGTTTGTGCAATTAGTTTTGGGAGTCTGGAACCAGGGAGACATATATTATCTCTTATCTGTACTGTGCCTGAATGGTCAAGGTTTTAGGCCAGCGCAAACACAGAGCTAATCATTTCTTGCGAAGACATGTTTTTTTGAAGAGCTCAGCAGCTTTTCAGGCTGCGATAATTTTAAGCTTGTAAATGGAATACCACAAAATGCGTGAATGCACAAAATGGAGTCTGAAAGTGAGCTACAATGTGAGAGCTTAGACTAACACAAAATAGATGCCATTTCACAAACCCTAAATAACACATTCAGGTCAAACATCATCATAATAATCTATACTAATGGCCATACATTGTCTGTTCTCCATATACTACATAATCAGTGCATTAGTCACATTAACAGGAGGGCAAGGTCCAGGTTGTAATTTTTCCAGAGCCCTAGAACAGCAGTTGCATAGTATAGAACCTAAAACTCGTAGACATTGTATGCACCAGCAGCAGAGCAAAATAACCCCAACAAGTATTGCAAGCGCAGATAATATTTTTAACCCCCAAGCTGTGAACAGATTCCAAGCCCACGTCCCAATGTGCCAATTACCCTCCTCAATGTGAATTTTGGATCCCAGTGTGTGTAACCGTTTGATAGCCTGAAACACAGTAGGGGAGGAGTCTGCTATGTACACGCAACATGATGACCCGACCATTTTGCAAACTCCTCCTCTTTCATCAGGCATAACGTCTAGCACCATCCTATTTTGAAGGGCAACTGGTCTAATAGCTCTCTGTTCTAACATCATATTGAACAATATATCAATGGTCTCATTAATAGTCTTCTCCCATACTCGGGCCAATTGTATGATATCCCAAGAGTTTATCACTTGGCCCCAAAAGGGACCAATGCTTTTGCCACATACCCTAATATTTGGAGAGGTATGCCGTCATTGATCCCCCTCCTAGGGGGATGTTTTAATATTTCTGCAGTTGAAGTCAAGTAAACCCCTGGCAATAGTATCACTAAGTAACATCTTCCCCTCCAAACTTTGGGTAACCATGGATACACTTGTTTCACACAGACAAAGTAAATGAATCCCCCAATGTATAAGGGCCTTGTCTCATTCACCAAAACCAAATTGTGCATATAGTTGTCATATTTACCCATGTACAAAGAACCTTTTTTACTTAAACAAAATGGTACCGTATCAGGATTATCGTTGATGGTGTAAGTTGGAGTTACTTCCCTATTTCCTACTGGTGCCATTTGGAATTATATCATTGATTGGTATGGCCTAGATGTCCTATCTGAATGTTTGGTAGAGGCGATATTGGTAGTGCTTTTGCTAGCCAGACTATCTCACCAAAGCTGAGAACACAGATCTACAATACCTCTGGGATGACATATCATCTGACAAACCACTATCACAAAAATGATGCAGCTTCGGTATAAAAATGCTCTCCCATAGAGAATGTAGGTGCTACAAAGCTGCAGACCGTATAACAGTTACAGCCTTATATAGCAAATCAAACACATTGCCTGGATGAACCTTGGTCTAGCTTCATTCCGGAAAAGAGCACTAAAAGTACTACCAAAAGATATAAACCATACCACAAATGATCCCAACAGACAGGACATCTTAAAAAACAATTAAATTGACACATACTACCCAAACAGAAGCACTCTTTTGGAAAATATATGTCTCTGTATGACATTGCCCAAAACTACACCTACAAAAACAATGTCACACCAAATGAGACAACTGGCAAATACTTAGTCTCTAGTTGTGAAGGAAGCCTAGTTAAACTTACCAAACCCAGTCTAATTAATCATGTAAAGTTATCATTTAAATCTCCACAACCTAGCAACTGTAATACATGGCCCTATTCCAACTTTTTAAACCCTGGCAAAAAGAAGACAAATCATTAGGTGACTATGGGCCCCATCACGGGTCTGGCGGTTACTGTGCCGGTAAAACCATAATGAATTACCAGCGCCTGACTTCCCGGTGCCATCAGGCTATTCTGAGTCCAGCGGCCAGGAAGTCAGGCGCTGGTAATTTTGTAATTCCCCATTCCCATTGAGTCTGGAAGCACCGGCACCATTAATAATGGTGAAACTCTGTAGGTGGGGCCCGTTCCGCCCATCAGGTCTGACACTGGCGAGCGGGACAGCTCCCACCCGCAGAGTCGTACTGTTCAGGTCCGGAAACGCTGGTGCCGGTAGGCTTTTCCCGGCACTGGGTTTTTACGGACCGGCACAGACCTAATAAGGCCCTATGACTCATTTAAAGCTGCATTCAAAACAAATGAAAGCAGTATAACAAATTACAATTAGAAACAATACAAAGAAAGGTTGCACAATGAATGCCAACAAGAGGATGAAATTGAAGCTCAACCAGATAAAGGCACTCCTGAGGGCAGTCAATCTTCCCTTACAGGAAGCCAAGAACCACTTGGAGTAACACTCATTCTAAATGAAGTAAACATAGCCATGACTGAGGTAGAAAATATCAGGTATCGTTATAAACAATCTGAGGAAGACTTCTCAGTGCTCAAATCACAGCTAAATAATGAACAACCGACCATTCATGTAGAAGTCACTCAAGAAATTGAACATGGTTTTAAATATAAACTAAAACCTGTAGCTGTAAAACATTATAAACCTCTGCTCCTGTATGTAAGCGGTGAAGCTGGTTCTGGTAAAACATTCTTAAATAAAATAATCAGCACATTTCTACAACTCATTATCTCATTCAGAATCATATGTATGTGATTATTTCATATAAAAAAATGTCAAATTTGAAAATCACGAATTTGGCATTCCTGTAACAATATAATCACATACATGACCCCGCCTGCTATCTCCCAAGCAACTTACCCTTAAAAATGTACTTCCCGATCATCACTTACCTGCATTTCATCTGCACAGCCACGGCTCTGTCCTTGCGTTGCAAGTTCCACCTCCCCTTTGAGGGGCGGACCTTCCGCCGCAGGGTCAGTTTATTTTCCCGAAATATATTTCTTCGCCCCCCCACTTTTTTTTAATAGAAGCAGGGACACCCCTGCAACACCCGCTCCCCTTCTTTGACATCTGGGATTGTCTTTTCTTACACTGACAAATTCAACATTTTCTCACATGCAGGATTGTAGATGCAAGATTTTCATGTAATACCTTAGAATCACCTGTTGTGCAAGACTTAGCAACATATGTACAGGTATTGCAGTAAGAGGAGGCGAATCAGTTGACTATGGGGCAGAGTGGAGATTGGTAGAACTTGCATCCACCGATGAATTAGGAGAAACAACACACAATGTGGAGGAGCATGATGATCACAGGGAAACGGCATACAATGTAGAGCAGCAGGAAATGACAATGTAGAGCAGCAGGAAATGGTTTGTTCCTGTCCCCCAGATCCAGCAACTTTTAGGAGGTCTGAGAAAAAGGATGATACACTAGATAAAGATTATGAATTTTCAAAGTCCAGGCCACAGCCATGTATGATTCTGGAAACCAGCAAACCCAAGGAGATGGGCAATCCCGCATTACAGAGAAGGGAGGGAAAGTCAAAACTACTCCTCGAGCTGTGCACAGTGCCTTTCAGGCACAATCTAAAAGTGCACAACTTTAAGGTGCGAAAGCCATATCAACAATTTAGCAGTCATATAAGTATATCAGACCATGTCTTATCACACCACGAAAATCCAAATTGTGGAATTCTTTTCAAGTTGCTGTGATAAAAGTATTGATTGGGGATGAACATATCACAGGTTGCATGTCAGAGTGCACTTCCACACAATTTACCTGGTGCTAATGTTTTCTATATCTCCTTATCAAATACCCTGCTAGCCATTGGTTTGTGAGTGAAATCTGTAATCATGGTATCACTACAGAATTCCTGGTGGAGGTTAACTTTCGGGCAAAGCTGTATCAGAATTGATTTTTTTTTTGTTGCAGTGAGACAGGTACTCAACCAGTCTGAGGGCCAGAAAGTGCATTTCACCAGTGGATATATTATTGCCTACATCTCTTCAACCACACGCTGGGTGACCTTCCCTCCCCTGCCACCCAAGAGAATGTTTGACCCCTAAGTATTAATATAGGTCAGAATGTGCATGCAGTTCAGCACCAGGCCACAGTGTGTATGTAACGATTTGAAGGTTGATGCCACAGTGCAGGTGGCATCTGTGAGAAGTTGGTGGGGCTGCTAGTGTAGCAGCCATTCCAGCAAAACGCACAGCTTGGGCTTTTTGATGCTGACAATAGGCCTAATATTCTTTCCAAAGCAGCTATTGGCAAACCATGCATATTCCTTTTTTTGAGTATGTCTTACACCTTGTGGTGACAGGTTTCATTAGTAAATACCAGACAGTGAATAGAATGAGTGCTGTACACAGACAATCAGCTCATACTTAAGCCAGATCGATAGTGCAAGAAATGTGCTGCTCAAATTGCAGTTGGACAGCAAGTTACCATAACACACCTTAAAGACCAAAATGGCTACCGGCTGGAATATTGCTTTGCACTTGTTAGACCCGCTAGGTGAACAATGTAATTCCATGAATGATTATTGAAACTCTTACAAATGTAGCACTGAAGCACACATTCTTTACACCAAGAAAGTGGCAGCTGCTGTCTGATGTCTGTTGTGTGCCTATCCCTTTTGATGAGCCCAACAAGTGTTTTGCTGGCAAAGTGCATCACTCAGTGAGATACTGACACTGAATTACCTGCTAGAACTCAAAATGCACAACATGATAAGATCCTACAGTTGGACAGGAAAGATGGGTACAACACAGGTTGTGAAATATGTGCTCTCAATGTCATTTCAGGATCAATGTACAGCCTCAACGAAAGATAACACCGAATACCTTCTGGTATCATTTCCAAGCCTGATTTGCATATCAAAGCAGCTGTTTGAGATCTTTGAGAGCACAGCAGAATGACTTACAGCTACAGTGTCGAATGTTGCACTTACACAGCAGTTAGAAATGAAATAGCAAGAAGAACTGAGGCAGAAAGAAAATATAATTGCTGTGATGAACATACCACCAAAGACATAAAAAGCATTGTTTTCTACATCATTAAACTGTAGATTTCTCTTGTCACCTACGCCACCTGACCGATCCTCTGCGACCACAATTGATGATAGTTATAGGTTGGAGACAATGCTGGTGGGCACACACAAACATACAGTGGAACTTTGGAAGCTCACCTAGTGTATACCCACCTTCTTAATTCATCTCACACAGGTAGGGATGATGATTGATTACATGACTGGTTCAGTAACTGGTTTGTCTTGCCAGCAGTACCTGTGGGAATTGCCATAGACCCCCACATTTGCACTCTGACAGATATTAATCTGAACCAGTCTTTATTTGGATGGGGCTATTGTGTCTGACTGCAGAAGCAGACTTGCAGTGTCACAGGGAAGAATAGATATTCATTAAATTGACCAGCAGTGCAAAACTATGGCAAGACATGTAGGAGCTCATTATGAGTTTGGCAGTGCAGTAAAAATGTGACAGTTATTCCGTTACCACCATTTTTACTGCACTGCCAAATTATAGGAACAGAAAAACAGTGGTAATTCCACTGGTGCTAATTCCACTGGTTGAATTACCACTGGAGTAATGACCACCAAGGAAACTAGTGGTAATTCCACCAGTGCTAATTCTGCCAGTGGAATTACAAGTTGAAATACCACTGAATTATGACAAAAACCAGCTATAATTCATCCAAATTTCAGTGCTGTTGCCGCCACTCAAAAGGTGGAGGTAAACGCATCCAGGTGATGGCAATGAAGCACAGGTGGGAATGATAGCCTCCTAAACTGTATTCAAGCCCCACACTCTCCCCAAACAGAATTGCAAGGAACATGCAGCCACAACCAGAAGTGAATTACGGCATCCACAACCTGCTGCTGTTCATTGAGTTGCAGCCACATGCATGGCCACTACATGGAAGGATGCAGGCTGCACAAAGAGGGAGGGAACATGTGTTACGGAGGACACCCATACCACATGTGCGTCTCTTCCCCTGGGCTCTGACTGATGGGCAATTGGTCTTGCTGTATCACTTGCACAGGAACACCATAGGAGAGCTGTTGACCCACATAGAGGAAGATCTCCAGAGTGTGATACACATCAGAACTGCAATCCCACCACTGCATAAACTGGTGTCTATCCTCTACTTCTGTGCCACAGGTGCACTCCAGCAGACTTTGAGGATGTCCCAGCCAATATTCTCAATAGTTGACACATCTTGCTATCCACCAACCAGGCCCAGGCGCATGTAGCAAAGGCATGATTCAATGCCATCACCCATTTACGCAATGCCATTGCAGCACTCGACTGCACATATGTGGCATTGGTGCTCGCACAGGCAGTGGAGCCTGCATACCGGAATCATAAACAATACCATTCCATTAACATCCAGATGACTTGTGAGGTATATCTAACCATCAGCAACTGCTGCACATGATTCCCAGATTCCACACATGATGCCATGGTCCTGAGGAACAGCCCCCTAATTGCACACATGGGCACACACTGAGAACAGCGTACCTGGCTCATGGGTAAGTATCAAATCTGATAATGATGTAGAACAGAGGAACACATGGAAACATCTATGAGAACATATGTGAAGAAACAACAAGTCCTATAATCCATTTACTATGTAGCACTAAAAAGTCCTTGGCCCATAATCCAATTAACGCTGGTGACAGAGAAACCTGAGAACCTACCATAGTCTCCTGCCTGTGGCCATTCACAACCCCTCCATACCTGTGCATTACAGGGTGACAGTGAATGTAATGATCATTCAGAAGCAATACAGTAATGGTGAACACTCTCCTTCCTACCTCTGGTAGGTGACTCAGGGTATGTTCTGCTACCGTGGTTCTTGACACAAGTGAGGCTCCCTGGTAAACTGCAGGAGACAGCCCACAATGAGGCACAAAGGAGGACCAGGGCATGCATAGAACGCATGTTTGGACTGCTAAAGTGAAGTTTCAGGTGCCTCCACAAATGGGTGGGGTACTAATGTACACCCCTGCAAAAGTCGGAAAGGTTGTCGTCACTTGTGCTATGCTACACAAAATGTGCATACAGTGGAAAATACCCAGGCCTCTAGATGAGGACTTTCCACTCCCTGACTCAGATGATGATGAAGATGCATCTGACCACAGGGCAGCTCATGATAGACGTGATGAATTGAGAGAAGAAAGTATTGTCCGGCAGGACATCATGTACAGCTACTTCTGAAAGCTCATATTGACACCTGTCAGAGTACATATAACTGCCACTGAATTTACACGTATCACTGTTATGAAAAGGGATGTATTGAACATAATGTGCTCCACATCCCCAACGCCAATGACCTCCCACCACCCCATCCCCAACACCAATGCCCTTCCACCACCCCATCCCCAACCAGTATGTCATGTCCAGCATCACTTGTGCTTGAGCTTTCTCTGTACCGCAGCAGGCGGTGGGGAGTGTCACACCAATCTCTGAGATCTCTGTACTGGAGTGCTGATCATGGAGCGCTTGGTGGGAATGGCTGAAATCAAGCTGCCACTATCCCCTCTGATGTGCTGCAGTGTAAGGGTGATGGCCCACATGACAGTTTTTTTACTGGTGGACATGGAGTCAGCCAGTTTACGCACCCTTTGCCCAACCAGGGTGAGAGCAGCTATGCCTTCACCAATGCACCTGCTCTGCCTCTCAATTGAGCTGGCTTTCCATCTCAGTGCTCCCTGGACAGTGTCCCTCATGGCCTGAGAATGGGCCAGTTGATCCGAGACAATGCGCTCCATGTTTTCCTGCCGCTGCTTCATGGCATTTATCCTACTCCAAATAATGTTGAGGGTGACATGAGAGCAGTACACGTGGGTCTGAAAAACAATAACTACTATCAGGACAATTTACAAAGAGAAAAAAGCAATTTATGAAATGTTGGCAGTGGTGGACAGTTGAGGTTAGGCACCCTGACAGGAAGTAGGGTGTGTTATGGGGCTGCAAATGGTAGCAGGTTGTAGTCACCCTGCAAAGGTGCCTACGTCAAGGGAATTGTTAAGAAGGGGTTTGCTACCTTTAATTGCGAACACAAACACGGTTATTAAAGCTCATTGAGCATTATTTAATGCAAATCAAAACAGCCAAAAATAGCCGACACATGTTTCGAGCTTCAACGCTCTTTTTCCAGGCTGCAAAATGATATCCATAAGTTTTGCAAGTATACATATTTGACATAATCATATGTAACCAACCAAATGTAGCAAAACAAACAGGCCCAAACAACCAAAGAGGGAGTGGGGGGGGCACAATAATATTAGATATCGGACAGAAGTAATAGGTACCCAACACAATGAATCCAATATGCATTGACAAGAATAACCAATAATTAAAGAAACACCACATATTGATTAAGAAAATTCATAAAAAGGATATGGGGTATTGGCAAGATTTAGCCAATCGTTGAGGTCAATTGACACACATAGTGAGAGAAGGCAGAAGATACAAATAAAATTAATAAGAGAATTATGGTAGTAAGAGCAATCACGTATGCACAACCATGGTCACCCATTGTGCAATATGGGTAACCAGCAATTTTGCCCCATCCAAAAAAAAGAAAGTAAAATACCTTGTTGGTGCTTGAAACAGGAAACTAATAAGGCAACAAAGAACGGGGAAATAATATATCAGCATGCCGCAGTAAAGACACCCCGGGCACATTATATATTGAAGACTTTATAATTCAACTAATTGTTGTGCAAATCGTAGAAGTGATTAACTGGAATAGCCTTACCTATGAAGTAATATGATTAGAAAAATTATGGTTAACCATATTGCACAATGGGTGACCATGGTTGTGCAAATGGACAAGGGGGGTCCTGGGAGTCTCTCTGCTAGACATTAGTCCTGGTTACGAGAGACTTACCCAGAGTCTTTAGCTCACTATCTTTCACAGAGAAGAAATATCCCAAACATATCAGCCTTTGTCCTGCCCTGGGCAGTCCAGCACCGAAATGCTAGGCAATTCTTCTCTGAACAAGAGTACCAACAGCATCCCCAGAAACGTGTTTCGGTCTGGTTGGACCTCATCGGTAGGGAGGAGCTGTGCCTCTCTAAGAATAGTGAGCAAGGGGTCCACGTCTGGATTCCCCTAGTAACTTAGGGTAAGACCCAAGGTTACTTAAATATGCAAATGGACAAGGGGGGTCCTGGGAGTCTCTCTGCCAGACATTAGTCCTGGTTACGAGAGACTTACCCAGAGTCTTTAGCTCACTATCTTTCACAGAGAAGAAATATCCCAAAAATATCAGTCTTTGTCCTGCCCTGGGGCAGTCCAGCACCGAAATGCTAGGCAATTCTCCTCTTAACAAGAGTACCAACAGCATTCCCAGACACGTGTTTCGGTCTGGTTTGACCTCATCAGTAGGGAGGAGCTCTGCCTCTCTAAGAATAGTGAGCAAGGGGTCCACGTCTGGATTCCCCTAGTAACTTAGGGTGAGACCCAAAGTTAATTAAATATGCAAATAGACAAGGGGGGTCCTGGGAGTCTCTCTGCCAGACATTAGTCCTGGTTACGAGAGACTTACCCAGAGTCTTTAGCTCACTATCTTTCACAGAGAAGAAATATCCCAAACATATCAGTCTTTGTCCTGCCCTGGGGCAGTCCAGCACCGAAATGCTAGGCAATTCCCCTCTGAACAAGAGTACCAACAGCATCCCCAGACACGTGTTTCAATCTGATTGGACCTCATCAGTAGGGAGGAGCTGTGCCTCTCTAAGAATAGTGAGCAAGGGTCCACATCTGGATTCCCCTAGTAATTTAGGGTGAGACCCAAAGTTACTTAAATATGCAAATGGACAAGGGGGGTCCTGGGAGCCTCTCTGCCAGACATTAGTCCTGGTTACAAGAGACTTACCCAGAGTCTTTAGCTCACTATCTTTCACAGAGAAGAAATATCCCAAACAAATCAGTCTTTGTCCTGCCCTGGGGCAGACCAGCACCGAAATGCTAGACAATTCTCCTCTGAACAAGAGTACCAACAGCATCCCCAGACACGTGTTTCGGTCTGGTTGGACCTCATCAGTAGGAAGGAGCTGTGCCTCTCTAAGAATAGTGAGCAAGGGGTCCACGTCTGGATTCCCCTAGTAACTTAGGGTGAGACCCAATGTTACTTAAATATGCAAATGGATAAGGGGGGTCCTGGGAGTCTCTCTGTAACGCTCACCTGACTCCCATGGAGGCGCTGGCCTGGTTCGCGCTGCTGTGACCTCTTCTAAGGTGATGCGCAGGGTTCGGAAGACGGACTGGACCGGGCCCCCAAATCTGGCTTGTCTGGCTCGCAGAAGTATCCTTCTGTAGGTGAAAATAGGGGATTAACTGTCTGCGGGGGAATGCAATCGGCCTCCCACTTTCCCCTCTCACCCTCCTCGAAACCCTTCTGTGATTCCCCATAGCGTCTCACCTTAGGGTCTGGAAGGACGAGCTCTCCATCCTGGTTCTGATGCAGGGGCGCGTTGGTATCCAGTTACTTCACTGGATTTTCGGATTGGTGAGAACCAAACTTGCTTGGCTTCTAGGTAAGTTTATTGATAAGAGGTTCCCCTTGTGTCCATGCATTAATGTACTAATGCTAGTGTCTTTTTCCCCATAGGGGCCGGGGTACGGAATGCCGGGGAACAGGCACCGACCCGAGATGAGAGGTGAAATCCTTGTAGAAATCAGGTAAGTCTTTAATGAGCGTTTTTTGGTAATGTCTTTTCATTCGCTCATTAACGCTGATGTCTCTTTTCCCCCTTAGGGGCCAGGGTCCGTAAATGCCAGGATGCGGCGCGGACCCTAAATTAAGAGGGAATGAATCAACAGGTAATTCTTAACATGGAGATTTAGCTTTCCTTATTCCCTTCTCTCTCTCACCTTTTGTTCTTGTCTTTTTCTCCCTAGGCGCTGGGGCGTGACTGCGAATCCGGATGATCGCTGCTGAACATGGAGGCGCCCTGTAAAGGTGAGTGGAATGCGGCGCTGCAGCGATCGACGCAATGAGCTTTTAAATAAAAGTCTTCCTTTTCAGGATTGTCGGCGAGATGTCTCCGGGATGCGGATTTAGCAGGTAAGGACTTTTCCTTCTTCTGTTCTCTTCTTCTCTTCCTTTGCAGGTGATCCAGGATGCTGGCAGGCGTGGCAGAAGTCAGGATGCAGGAGCAGACACGGTGAGCGTCCAGCTGCTAGATACAGAACAACGCGAAGCACGTGTGGCTGTTCGGGTGGGGTTTAAATAGCCTTGGAAGAAGTTCCAGGTATGTATCCTTCCTCCAATCAGGTATGTATCCTTCCCCGACCACGCCCGGATGGTAAATTAGTCCCACAGGTAAAGTAGTTCCTTTCAGGCCTCAAGGAGGCCGGGATCCTGCAGCATGGTCTGCATCAGGTAAGTGCACCCAAGCACTCCCATAATGAGCCTGGCGCCTATGGCGCCAGGACTGATGTCTTTTATGAGCCTGGCACCATAGGCACCAGGACACTGTCCAAAGGGCCCCTATATGGGGTTGCTGGGTCCTTCCTTGGGGACTGGATGTCCGCTTTCGGGGACGCAGGGCTTGAACCGGCTCCCCGGGAGCGGGCATCATGACACTCTCTGCCAGACATTAGTCCTGGTTACGAGAGACTTACCCAGAGTCTTTAGCTCACTATCTTTCACAGAGAAGAAATATCCCAAACAAATCAGTCTGGGTCAGTCCAGCACCGAAATGCTAGGCAATTCTCCTCTGAACAAGAGTACCAACAGCATCCCCAGACACGTGTTCCGGTCTGGTTGGACCTCATCAGTAGGGAGGAGCTGTGCCTCTCTAAGAATAGTGAGCAAGGGGTCCACGTCTGGATTCCCCTAGTAACTTAGGGTGAGACCCAAAGTTACTTAAATATGCAAATGGACAAGGGGGGTCCTGGGAGTCTCTCTGCCAGGCATTAGTCCTGGTTACGAGAGACTTACCCAGAGTCTTTAGCTCACTATCTTTCACAGAGAAGAAATATCCCAAACATATCAGTCTTGTCCTGCCCTGGGGCAGCCCAGCACCGAAATGCTAGGCAATTCTCCTCTGAACAAGAGTACCAACAGCATCCCCAGACACGTGTTCCGGTCTGGTTGGACCTCATCAGTAGGGAGGAGCTGTGCCTCTCTAAGAATAGTGAGCAAGGGGTGAGAAGATTTTGAATGGAAAGATGACCACCATGCAACTTCCTGTGTCTTTCATGATGATATTTCTGCCAGGGATCCTTATGCCAATATTTTGCAGAATTACCAATCAGTAATTATGCCAAAATCTTTGGTGGTATGGTAATTCCACCAAATGTTGGCAGAATTACCACTTGGTACTTGATTTTGGCAGTAATTCTACCATGCAGAATTACTGTCACCGCCAATGGTTGGTGTGCACACCCATCTGCTTTTAATGTGGCAGTAATTCCTCTGGGACCATTGGCAGGGCCATTTTTCCACCAAACTCGTAATGAGCCCCATAATAGTTTTAGTGAAAACATCAGCTCTAAGGATTTAGATTTATTGTCTACTTCAAATCACACACAGAGATGTAGTACAGTATTGTTTAGTGAGTATGTGGTTATGACACATATGTCTCTAGTCTTTGCTTGTGACTGTCATATCATGACAAGATGCCATTAGCATTTGTGCTATGTCTGTTCTGTTCTTAAAGGTCCTGCTCATGTGATTTTGGAACCACAATGTTGAAGTAGAGCACCACCTTTCAGTAGGCAATCACAAGTGTGGATCAAACAGCACCACTGTGTATTATGTCTTCCCAGAAGATGTAGTCAATACTGAAGTTGTTGAAAGTCAGAAGATATTGCTAAATTGTTTGAAGCAAACTTTACCACATAAGTACTAGTGTTAAGAGGTTCTTTAGTCCTGGCAGGTGAGTATACCAGGGCAGGGACTTTGTAGTTATTGACCTGGCAGGTGAGTAGACCAGGTAGAGGTAATTGAAGTACTGTGTGGTGGTTAAAAGCTGAGAGTAGAAGTGTTAAGGCCACTTAAATATGTTGTAAACTGTTATGGAATCACACAGACAAATTATTAGTGTTGATACAGATACACTGTGGAAGTGTTTTTGTTTTCTAAGAAGCTGTGTTGAAAACTTTGCTACAAGTGGAGAGACAAAGACTTGTCGTTTATTTGAACTGTTAGTCAAAGTCCAATTGCGAGGCTTTTGGAGTAAGAAGAACGTTATCATTAGAACTTTGTTGCAAGACAGAACATTCTTAATTTTGAACTGTTGGTTGCAAATCCTACTTTGAATCTGGAGAAGGGGATCTCACCCAGGTTACAAGGAGGAACAGTTAGCAGGTTTATGTTGAACATAACTGTTATTTCTGTTATATTTGAATTGCCACATATTACCTTTATAAGTTTGTTGTATGTTTGATGGCGAGGGACAGATTCCTTTTAATAGAGAATTTCCTTTAGTTGATTTTGATAGGCACGGACATCCTCTTTAGGGTAGGCATAGTGAGGTGTTTGTCACAACCTTTTGAGTTAATAAAATGGCATCTTATGAAAAACCTTTACCAAGTGGTCCCCTCACCGGTTGCACAGAAAGCAGGCTGAAACTGTTATTATAAGCCTGTGTTACAAGCCGCCTGAGGTCTAGTTCCCTTACCCGCCATCTCACCCCTCCACCGCTTTTTTTGTACTCCCTCCCCAATCCCACTTACCGGATTGCTGCGGTGGCATTACCCACTGCCGCAGCTCCTGTGCCAGGTTTGTTAAACCTGTCATAATGATCACAATGCCGGCACCCTATCTCTTACTCTGAAGGTTATGGCAGCCTTACTGGACAAAAAGATATGGTTCCTGCTGAGACCACTACCTCTTAGCAATGGCCGCATTGTGATCTATTAGATAGTCCTAAGACCTGTAACCCGGAAGCTAAATAGAGTTCACTATTTCTGCCTCGAGTTCCAAGATGCCTTTGTCTTTCAAAATCTTCATGGAGGAGGCACTGCAGAAGACCGCTGCGATCCAACCTTGCGTTGCATCTTTTTAAATTGCAAGACCATGGTGCGTAGCACCAACAAACATCCAAACAACAACCATAGTGAGAAGTACAACTGCCAATTGAATTCTATTAGGTAATTAGTTTACGGCCACTAGGATTTTGTGTTCTCACATTTCTGCTTAACTGCATATCAAGGAATATATTTCTGGAACCACTTCCAAAGACAGAACAAAACTCTGGTACTTTTATTCTATACCGGAATCAAAAATAAAGCTCGCTTTGTCAATTTACGTTGTGCTGGGAGAAAGCATGCTGCAGAAAGTAACCATTAAGAGAGTGCCAGCCTTCTCCGTCCATACCTCTTTCAAACCACTGACTGAAAAAAGTTTCCCTGGGACTACAGACACAGTCTTAGGTAGTTCCCCTTCCACAGAGGATTAACAATCCATCTCAGGTAATTATTCTAAACTCATAAATAGAAGGAGAAGGAAAGGTAAACAAGTATCACATCTAATTTCTATTTTTGTCTTCCCAATTGCTGATGCTCTTCAGCTTCGTAGAACTATCCACCTGAATCTCCCGCACTCCAGATTCTTGGTAACATCAAAGTGGGGAGGGCAAGGGTTTCTGTTGGTCGCAATCACGGAAGTACCTTTCCTTTTTTTCCTTGATGACATTGCTTCATGGTTTCCGAAGGTCAGGTCTGTATACAGTTTGACATCCTGCCAATCCTGTCCTCAGTCCATTTGGCCACAATGGAAATGGAAGAGGGGCTCTGTATGGAGCCCCTCCTTCCTATTCTATTGTGGCCATGTTGGTATAGTATTTTCTCTCTGTGAACAGGACGCTGTGAGGCATCCCATTCACAGAGAGAAAATACTTTACTTTTAAAAAAAGGAAAACCTTAGCACCCATGTAGCAAACTACACGGGTGCTAATGGCGATATGCCCTGTGGTGGCAGGCCGACCCTATAAGTAACGGCCCACCAGAATTGTTTAGGGACCGTCGCTGCGCTCAGGCCCTTAACTATGGCTTTGGGCCATTACCAACAGGGTCGGCCCTCCACCTCAGTGCATATCGCCTCAATATTATATCTACAGTAACATACAGTTTTAAAGGGAGGTCTGTTTTTTCCAGTGGATGAGAGGCATATTATTTAGGCAAGAAGTCTATCCACGCATACATCCCTGAATGTGAAACATTGCTTTCAATCTATAGTTTAAGGCTTTTGTTATCCTTTCTTAAAATCATCTCAACTCTGTAACCCAAGCTCTTATTGAGACATTTTCTTTTTTCAATAGTGTGATCTATTACTATACCCACGAAGTTCTGCCCTAGCCAAGGCAACATGTTTTATCAGATTGTCATACCTGTGGGATTTCTAATAGCTATTCTTATTATCTTTCTGGACTTGGTGCAGATACTGTTGTACCAAACCTCATCATACCACCGCATAGTAACTGAAGCTCAATCAGCACATTATTAAGTATGATCTTCATGCATTTTCCAGACCACACAGAGATTGAGCTCCCACAATGTATAAACTACAATGGCAAATCTTTATATACCTTATGCTGGGAGGGTTCTGTCAGCTCAGACCAGTTTATTTTGTGCATGTCACTAGAGCACCAAGAGCCATTAGCTGAACCAAAATGATCCGTCCTTTTAACATTCAATAGTATCTCCTGGGGATGTGGGCACTGCGAAAGGGGGAACTGTTTCATTATTGGTGAAAAAATCTATATGGACCCACGTGAAGACGGTTATATAACTCGGGCTACTAGACGTAAGTTAGTTAGGACATCTGCTGTTCAAACCTAGTGCAAGGGATCAAGAGTAAGACTTTGACACAAAGGCATTTTTGGTGTTGGGTACAGGTGTTTATTATCAGAACAAAAATTCGGGTTGGGGTAATGTAATTTATCCCTAACTCTAGGAGGGGTTTCCCTGCCTCAACAAAACTAAGGACTGTCTGTGTCGGGGTGTCTATTTCAGAAAGAGTCATCTCTTCTGTGTCCAAAACTCAAAACTGACCCTCACATACTAAACTCAATATAACGTTAAAGTAGGGCTGTCTGCTAGCTGTACACCTGCATCTTTCTTCCAAAGGTCCAAAGCATAAAGTTCTAAAAGGTGAAGAAAAGAAAACCAATAAAGTGCCACCAGGAAATGGGTTCTCCCTTCCCCTAGATTTCCTCTGGCCTTTTAAAATGTCACTAATAACTTGCTCCAAGTCCTCAAGGGAGAACAACTCTTCTCTTGAGTTTCCTCCAATCATATTGTATTTTTAGACATACAGTTTCTTGCTTTCTGGACCTCAAATGTCCTTTTCTCAAGAGGGGTATGGTTCTTCCCTTTCAGACTGTTAATGTTCCAAATTTAACAATTGGGGAATTTCTCCCCCTCGCTTCTTGTGCCAATGGCATACTCTCCTGCCAGGGTTCTTTTTTCTTCACACTTGGGTGCGGGTCCCATGCTTGCAGTATGCCTGTTTTACTCTCATGCCCAGGCTTTTGGTTTCCTCACATGGGTGCGTATCCCAGACTCTCAGCTTGCCTGGTTTACTCTCCTGATAGGGCTCTATCCATTCAACATTGGAATATTGTTGAAAGGCTACCTTAAGTTTTGGAGTAAGGGAGTGGGTTACTTTTCCTTGATTGAGTGTGTGTTGGAATATGTAAGAAGTGTGGGTCAGTGTTTATGTTGTGTGTGAATCCTGTATTCCTTGCTTGAGTGTATGTTGGAATGTGTATGCAGTGAGTGTTTGTGCATGTGCATGTTGTGTGTGTACTGTCTGTGCTTTCTGAATTTCCTTTCTTGTGTGTATGTTGAGATCGGTGCCTATGGTGTGTGTGTTGTGTGTGAATTCTGTACTTTGGGATCTGTATGCAGTGTGAGTGGGTATGTGTGCTCTGTGCGGTCTTGATTATGTTTGCTACATGTTGCTTAATTATGTAATTTTATTTTTCGAAAGCATGTTCATAATGTGTATGCATTGTGGGTTGCTGCACGTGCTGGGTGTGGTTATAGCTGCTGAGCGTATGTGTGCCCTGTTTGGTGAGCATATGGTTTGCGTGTACGTTTAAGTTGTTTCATTTTTTTCCCAGTGGAAATCTTGGTTGTCAATGTGCATGCACCATATATAGATATATTTTCAGTCCGTAATATCTCAAAATTGGACAAGTCGATTTTCAAATTTTCTTTCATTGCACTAATTCAAGCTAAAGTCCAGGTGCCTGCAAAAAATGTGTAAAATCGAAGCAGCCAATGTATAGATTTTTGGGCCCAAATGGGATCAAAATAAACATTTTGTAAACTTTGAAGCTGCTAATGGACACATCTCAAATTTTGCATGCCCAGGTGGCTGAGTTGAAATAGTATTTTCAGATTTGTTTGTTGAAGCGTTCAAACAATATTAGCATGAAGGCATAATATATCATTTATGCCTATTGCTTAAGAAACATTTATTCCAGCTTTAATAAATAAAGAATCAAATATTGCCAACAATAATTGATAAGGATATTTTTTCTGATTGTTAATGAAATAGGTTTGATGTAATATTGTATCTATTTTTGCAAGTATTAAAGTACAATGCTTTTTCAATATTTTCAGTAATGTTCGTAATTACGGATTGTACTGATAAAATAAAAAGATTGTCACTTCAAATTTTTTAGTTGTACTAAAGTTTTTACTTTTAAATATGTAAACTTACATTAGCAAAAACAATTGACTACAATTTCAATGATGAAACGGAAGGGCTATTTTTAGAAGTGTTGGGCTTACTAAAAGTATTTGTTTTTTAAATGTTATTACTGTTCTTGCTTTTAGTTGCAACTTTAGTACTTATTTGCAATACTTTTAAAAGTTTGCTTTTACCTTTTGTTGTAACTTTTTAAAGTTTTACTGGTATATCCATTTCTGTAAATGTTATGCATACATTAAACATAGTCCATTATCTTATTTTATACACAGAATATGAGCTGTCATTTTTGCTACATCCTTGTTTATTCAAAATAATCCATTACATGTTCGCACTCTGGACAAAGCCACATAATTCATTCCAAATGTAAAAACATAGACCCTGTATCTACTAATGATGTATTTAAACGTAAACAGTGACATATATTTATTGTCACTGCATATGCTGGTGCTATTGGAAATTGTTTATGTATTACATACATGTCTTTTAAAAGTTGAAGACGGACAGTAGCTCATTTTATTCCTCGAATTTGGTTAATGTTATCACATTTTACTGAAAGACATTCAATTAATAGATTGCTGACATGGTTATTAATACCCACTATGTATCCCATACCGCCATGAACTAAGCCTTCTTTTACACCAACATTTATTTTCAAAATTATGTTTGCACTTATACAAACATGTAAACAACTATAAACGCCAACTGTTTTTGAAAAGATGGTTGTAATTCGTGTAATCTTTCACTGGTGTTTAATTGCATCTTTTTAAATAAATAAAACAGACTAATTTGTCTGCTGCTTGTAGTGAAATATTTCATTTATTTTCTTCGGATATCATTTCACAATTAAATGTATCAGAATTTGCAAAAATTAACATAAGACATACTTTTTGTTTGCCTTCTTTTACTAATACTAATACATTTGCTTACATTACATAGTTCTTCAGCAGTTATTTTATTTCCATATAAAAGTTGAATTTGTCATATTTGTAATTTACTTACAGACTTTTCTCTTAGTCTTTGTATTCTGATATCCTTAAGGATTTTGCCATATTCTGTATCTTTATATCGTCTCATGTTTTCCGTTAATTCATAGTAATTACAACAACTCCATACATTTACATTGCCTGGTTTTTACACATCTTTTGTTTTAACTGTTATACAAACAGGTTATCCATTAACTGGCGTTACCTGTAATGTCTCAACAAATAGAATCACATGTTTACCACTAATTATTTCATTTTCCTTATGCTTTAATAGTTATTGCATGAAAACAAATACAACTGAAATCTTTATATTAAATATCATGTTAACTCCATATACTATTAAACCGTTTATTTTTATAAATTATGACAACTCTTGGGCAGATTCTGCAAATAGTTTTTCATATTGTATGTTTTTCCTTGTTCCACTGTTAACATAGTTATGTAGTGTTCTACCACCAATATTGTAAGCTGCCAGACCATAAGGAGCTCTTCTAATACATGCCAATATATTATTGAATGAGACGCGTACAACTGTGTTGGTTTAATGTTTACATACTATTATAAGGGGCAAGACAAGAAGGAGCTACTGTAACACATTCTAAGGTTTTATTGAATGTGTCACACACTAATTTGGATAAAGCTTTAATTTAGAATCTTTTTCCAGTACCTTCTTATCCACTAATATAGAAGAGTGTTGGCTTAAAGTTTACACAATTGCAGATTAATTTCATGTAACAGGTCGGGGTCAATGTTACCGGCAAAATAATGAAGCACAATTTTATTGTTGCATATTTATTTTGGCAACAAATTCTCATAAAGCAGGGTTGTCTAACTCCATCCTTGAGGGCCAGAAACATGTCGGATTTTCAGGATACCCCTCATTAATATTCATGAGATAAAAAAGAGCACAGGTTAAATTGTAGTGATAAACACAACTCTAGTGTTCCTAGCTAACTGCTGATAGCTGGTAAATATGATTTCTCTACTACAATTAATGAATAGTAATCTGTTGCAGTCTTGTGTATTAATCTTTAATATTTATCAATGATCTTCAATAGAACTGCTTCATCTGTGTGCAAAATATATAGCTAAGCAAAACAATTAAGCAAAACATGTATACAGTAGTCAGAAACTCATTTACTTGTTTGTAGTAGTCACAAATTCATTTACTTTGTGTAAAGAAAAAAATCATTATATGTTTTGGCATATTGTTAAATGACTAGACTTCATGCTCTTGTTAGTGATACTAATTCTGCAACCTTGGAGGAGATTCCAAGGGGCAATTTTCCATTCTGTACTACCTCTTCAGGCGCGCAAACCACATACCCCACAAGTAATTCCCCTTTCTGATCTTGATAACATAATCCATCAACAAAGTAAACCAGAGGAGGAGCACATCAGTTAGATCTGTTTAGGGTGTCAGCAAGGAACCCTTAATGGACACACCACCACAAGTTTCACTATCATGCAGTTCCCTATCTTGAGGAGCGGGGAGCAGAAATTCTAGATTTAACACCAAGCATCTTGTCAGTGGAACATTGGAGGGGTTCAAGAGAAGAATTTCATATTTGCTAGCTTGGAGCACAATAATGTGCTGTGTTGTTGTTTTCAGTAGTAAAGAGACAACTGAATGGGGTACTGCAACCACTAGGGCACATGGTGCAACTGATCTAAAGCAGGGCAGCAATTCAGCAGCAACAAGGTCTAGTTCTTTGCTGTAATAGGCTACTGGCTTATGGTGTATGCTGTGTTTCTTTGTAAGGATTGCTAGAGCAAAGCTGTTTCTTCATAACATTATAGGGTAAACCCTTTCTGATAATCAGGTAATCCTAGTGTAGGTTCAGTGGCTAGACTAATCTTTATCTTAATGAAGGCTTCAGTAATCTCTGAAGACCACTGCATAGGCTCTATGGTTTTCAATCGCGTGAAATGTTGTGGGCGTTTAATGATCTTAGCATATTCTAAAGTCCATTGTCTTCAGTACCCAACCATGCTCAAGAATTCTCTCACCTGTGTGATAATAAGAGGCTTTTGGAATCTTGTGCATTGCTTCTTTTCAGGAGGGCGCTTTTGATGGGAGACTTCTGGCAATGATGTTCCCCAAGTAAGGGACTGTATGTCTACATAACAGTAGTATTGTCTTAGATGCCTTGTGCCTTTTCTCAGCAGGGGGGATAGCAGGATCTCGGTGTCTTGCTTACACACCTCATACGATGGTGAGGTAATTAACAGATCGCCCATGTATTGAACCAAAACTGACTTTCCAGGGAATTTTATATCATCTAGGTATTTCTTTCATTGTAGGGAGAAAAGGGGAGGTGATTCAGTGTACCCCTGGGGTAAAAGGGTTCAGGTGAATGGAATTTGTCTGTGAAAATGCAAACAAGTACTGGCTATCTCTATATAAGGGGTTAGAGAAAAATGCTGAACATAGGCCTACGATTCGGAAATGTGTAGCCTCTGGGTGAATACATGACAGTATCAAAGCTGGGTTTGGTGCTACAGAAAATGAAGGGATGGCCGCCGGATTGGATAAAACAGTAGGTGGCCTTTTCTGGCTTCTTAAGTGACAAAATTGGGTTGGTACATTGGCTTGTAGTGGGGACAATTATTCCTTGACTCAGGAGCGGTTCAATAATGGTAGCAATTCCCCTCTCTGCTTCTGGTTTCAGGAGGTACTGAGGGATTTGGGGAAGCTTCTTGAAAGTGTCAACTTTTCTCCTAACTGGTTCTGATGTGGGGATGTACCGAACCTCGTTATCATGCGTGGACCACAAAGTGGTAGGTATGGATTTAATCAAGTCCATGAAATCACTTGACCATTCTCCCTCACATGGCAATTCTTCGCCTGGGTTTGACTTAAGCGTAGCTAGTATTTCTTTGCAGTCTGTGTGACGGATGCTTAGGAAGGCCCCATCTGGATACCGTAGATGGTGCGCATGAGTTTGCATAATAGGTCTATGCTTAACAGTCTAACTGGTTATGAGGTGCTCAAAAGGAAGGCATGTGTGTCAGTGATAGGTCCTAGTATAATTGTGATTGGTTCTGTAACTGGATGTGTGACTGGGATGCTGAACTTGCCCTCTGCTTTCATGGCCTCTGTGGACACTGATACATCTGGGAAACTATCCCTTTGCAAGGCAGACTTGCTGGCTTCAATGTCTACTGGGTATGGTATTGCCATCCCCTCTACATTGCATTGTACATATCGGCTGTCTTGGTCAATCAGGAGTAATGGGCCAATTTGAACCCCATCATCCTTTTATTTTTAAAATGATTTCTTTATTGTCATTTTGCATAACAGCAATTGCAACACATAACTTACCCCCCACCCGCTGCATTCCCTCTCCCCTCCCCAGGCGTGTACGTATAGGCACGGGTAGCATCATGGCCAGGCGATCTTCAGGCAAACTTAAAGAGTCTTATGGCGGTCATTGAAATGGACTAGCTTTCAATCCAGGCAACAAGCACAGAAGTTCATAGATAACGCTTTCTGGCCGCCGGAGCTCAGTTTCAGTATCTGTGTGTCTCCCATTGTCTCTGTCTTACCGGGGTCCCCAAGCCATTGTACATGCCAATCCGTGGGCGGGATTTCGGGTAAGAGTCCTCCCATGATGGAGGCTATTGTGTGGCATCCTGCGGTGCAGGAGAATAAGCCTCCTCACCACTCAACTGCTTGAGGAGGTATAGTGTATAGGCTTCCACATCTGTCTGTCCCCCAGCCACACCTTTGCATTGTGCCCCACCTAGTCTCCATATCATTGCAGTACAGTATGTCCTCTGACCATTGGGTGACAGTGGGACTTCTCCTCCTGCCCCACCACATCGCCACTCTCCGCTTTGCTAGAATCAAGAGGAGTCCTATCAATTTCCTGGTCTCTTTAGGTATCTGTTTGTTATACCCAAATAAGGCTATTATGGGGTCTGGCGCAATCTGCTGTCCCACTATTTCCCCGATAACTCCAAAAACCTGTACCCAGAATTTCTGCAGTTCCCCACACTCCCATGCCACATGAAGGAATCCCGCAGCGTCCTGCCCACATCTGATACAGGCGGCATTTTTTTGAGGAAAGTACTCCTTTAGCCGGACAGGGGGGTAATAGTACTGATGCAAAAACGTAAAATTGATCTGTTTAAATCTAGTGCAGACTGCCCCCTTCCTGATCATCTCGCAACAGTAACCCCATGTAGCCACTGATATCTCTGTGCCCAGTGTCCTTCCCACATTTCTCGTGGCGATGGCGTGGCCACTGGCCTATTTTTCAAAGCCATCGGGTACAGCTCGGATATAACTAGATGCCTCAGGCACCATCTAATCATCTTGTCGAGTGTATCTGCTATATGAGGTTGCACAGGGAAAGACGGAAACAGCTGCTGCAGCCTCCCCCCCGCATCCTATAGTATAGAAAAACATCTAGCGCAGAGAGGGCCCCTCTCTCTTTCAACTGGGTGATCGATATGAACATCTCACTTGGGAACAGGTTCCCAAATTTAGTTACTCCCAACCTTTTCATCAGGGCCACGTTACCCGATTCACTGGTCAGGGGGATGTTGGGGATATGCAAAACCGGGAGCTCTGGTGAATAAAGTGTGTCCCCTCTAGCTTTCCGTTCCAAAATGGTCCAAGCCCTGCATGTCAGATCCACCATATTCTGAGCCGTCTGTGATCGGGCCAGGGCTGTGAGGATAACTGACCTTAGTAATGCTGGGGATGCAATCGATCTCTATCTCTACGTGTTGCCATATATCTGCCATCCCATACCAGTACCGTAGGTAGCTAGCTTGTGCCACTGTGTAATATAGTTTGAAATCTGGTAGGGACAGACCCCCCTCCCAAATGGGTGCCACAAGTTTGTCCCAGGAGACCCACGTCTGCTTACCAGCCTAAATAAATTTAGTCACAACTGAACAAAGATCTTGGAAGCATTTCTTGGGAACTCTAATAAGTGTGTTGAAGAACACATAGGGAAACCTAGGAAGGATGGTCATCTTGATCACTGAGATCCTGCCATATAAATTAAGTGGGAGAGAGTTCCAGCTAAGCATGGCCGATTTGGCCAATTCAAGTGCGTCCATGTAATTACAGCACTATACCACGCCTTCCTCCCTGGATATAGTGATTCCCAGGTAACGAGTGCTGGTTAAATCCCACCGAAATCCCTACTTATCATGAAACTGCACTACTGCAACCATCAGAGGGAATTTGACTGACTTACTAGTATTCACCCTGAGCCCCGAAAATTCCCCAAACTGCTGGACGTCTAGCAGGACTGGGTCCAGATTGACCTCGGGACGGCGGATGAACAGGACCATATTGTCTGTGTATAACGAGATCACCACCCGATGAGTGTAAAGTTGGATCCCCTGGTGCATATGCAGTTCCCTAACTCATTCAGCCCACGGCTCTATCGCCAGGGCAAACAACAGGGGAGATAATGGACATCCCTGGCGTGTCCCTCGCTCAAGTGGTTTTAACTCTGCTGTGTGCTCATTCACCCTCACCCTAGCCACTGGGTCTTTATACAGCAGCGATATCAAGGAGATGAATTGACCCCCCAGGCCAAACCAACACAGGACTGTGAACAGGAACGGCCACTCGACGGAATCAAATGCCTTAGTGGCATCCAATAGAGCCGCAACCACCGGTTCATCCCTCGGCAGTGCCGCCATTAGGCCAAACATTCTTCTCAACCCAAATGATGTCTACCTCCCAGGGATAAATCCCACCTGATCGGCTCTAACTATAGTTGGCATCAGCGGCGCTAGTCTAGCCGCTAATATTTTAGCCAATATCTCATTACCAAGATTGATAAGTGAGATCAGGCGATACGAGGAGCAATCCCCCGCTTGTTTCCTGGGTTTTAATAACACTACAACCACTGCTTCTCTTGCAGAGTCTGGGATTCGCCCCTCGGCTACTGCCTGTTGGTAAACTTGCAGTAGATATGGTGCCAGTTTGTCAACCAGCCGAGCCGAGCACCAAAACAATCCCACCTGATCCAGATATTCATTTATGTCTATCTGCGTGGCCTGTGATTGAGTGGAGTACAGGCACCTATAGAATTTATGGAATTCATGAAGTATTTGCTCATCCTCGAACTTATCCACCCTTCTCTCATCAGTGATTACTGTTATTCTATTCTCCTGCCCCTTCATCCGTCCTGGGGCCTGGCCTTCCCCATAATGATGGGGGGCTGTCCTACCCCACTGATATTTCACCCCCATCTGGGCTAGGGTGTGGAATTCCTGCAGCCTCTGTATTATTTCCCCTTGTTGAAATTTGGTTGCGGCGGGGGCCGCTTCCTGCAGGATACATATCTCCTCTTCTTTGTCTGCTAGCTCTTTCTCATTTATCTCATGATTCTCATCTCTTTAGCTATACACTCCCCCTTATCACACATTTAAATCCCTACCACAGGGTTCCCATCGATGCCACCGACCCTTCATTATTCTCAAAGTACGTGTCTCTGGCCTTCGATAACTCCTCCCTGAAAACTGCATCTTTGAGTTCATCACTTTTAAACCTCCACTGAGGCCTCGCCTGCCCACGTAGGCGGATGGTCAATAGAACAGGGGCATGACCTGAGAGGGTGCAAGCTAATATATCCACCCCCGTGGTCTGACCCATGATCGTATGGGATATTAAGAAGTAGTCCAGTCGCGCAGCTGAATTATGTGGAGCAGAATAGTGTGTGAATTGGCGCGCCGCTAGGTTTTTCACTCTCCATACATTCTCCATTCCCCATACATCAGCATACCTCGCATTCTATCCAAGCTTCTACTATTCGAGCGTGAGGCACTTCCCACACGGTCCCGAGTCTGGTCTAACACCGAGTTAAAATCCCCTGCCCACAGGAGTTTCCCCTCCGGAATACCCCCAATTGCCTCTCAACCAACTCCAGAGAATCCATTGTATCTTGATTGGGCCCATAGTAATAAATGAGTGTGTGTAATTTCACTTGAATAATCCCCTGCACTATCAATGCTCTGCTGTAACGCTCACCTGGTATCCACAGGGAAGTCACTCAGCCTGTTCTGACCTCTTACACCCTCGAACCCTGGAGTCTACTCGACTGGAGACTGGGCCTGAAACACAGGATTGGTAGAGTTTAACTCCCTATTGTCTCTGTGTGCTTGAACCCCTTCTTCCCCGGGGCGCAACCCTTCCCTTTGATCCACAGCTCACCTTGTTTTCTTGGAAAGTGTGTTCTCCGTCCTGTCGACAGGTAAGTATAATGAGTCTTTTGAACAGTTCTCTAACTTCGTTCCTTTCCTTCCTTAGATGATGGCCGGCGTCCGGGGATGGCGACCTGCTGCTGAGATGAGTAGCGCTGAAGGTGAGTGAGAGCGTGATGCGTGATGCGACCCTTTCGTATTTGTATTGAACTGAGTACTTTTTCTGTGTCTTTTAGGTGCCGCAACGTTTTCAGCGTGGATGCCGGTTATGAAGAAGAAATGCGGTGATTAAGCGTGGTATGCGGCGCCTCTAGATGTTTCCACGCTAACCTGGAGTGTCTTTTCCCTCTTGCAGATGGATGAGAAGTTCCGGAGACAAAGTTCCCCCAGAGCGGCTGGGATTCAGGTAAGCGTTTGAAGCTCGTACAGTCTTTAAAAATAAGCGAAGATTTGCTGAATGCTTACTAATGCCTTTTTTCTGTTCTTTTCCCTTTTCCTTAGGACGCGGCGTGCCAGGATGGGAATGACACCGCGGAAAATGCCCGCAGAACAGAAGAAGCGATGAATAATGGGCAGAAGCGCTGCAAGGTAAGGCTGTTCCTAACAGTGTTCTTGTTCTTGCAGGAGCTGAGCACAGAAGAAAGATGCAGGCCTACTGGAGACTGATCCGAACACGGTGAGTGTCACGCTGCAGGTGCAGAAAACACAAAGCATGTTTCTCAGCCTGGGCGTGGCTTACATAGGCTCTGGGTATCCCAGGTGTCTCTGGGCTGAACCACACCCAAAAGACTAGACTGCACATACAGTCTGGGAACCGAAATATGTGGGGGCATCCATCTTGTCCCCATCAAAGCACTACAAGTCCAATCCCCAATGTTATCCTATGGGAGTGAGTGAGTTTGGTGCCACAAGCGCCAAGTCTGACTCCAAGTGGGTCTTTGGAGGGATGGAGAGGCCCTTGAGGGCCATGTAGGTGATCGTGGCCTGGCTCCAGCCTGACATCTTGGAGGGCTGGTGACATGAGGGGCAGGAATCATGACAACACTCCCCCCCAAGGCTCCTCTCAATGTGGCTCTTCTGTCTGGTTTGTTTGGATGGTTTTGATGAAATCTAAGCAAGCGAGGTGCATGGATGTACTCAGAAGGCTCCCATGTCCTGTCTTGTGGACATATCCCTTCCAGTCTACTAAGTAGTATAATTTCGATCTGACGTACTTTGAATCCAGGATGTCCTTGACTTCGAATTCTGGCTCCCCAGTGACTACTACTGGCTGCAGTGGCGTTGCTACCCGGGTCCCAGGTTGAACAGGTTTAAGGAGAGACACGTGGAACACAGGATGAATCTTCATGTTTGACGGCAAAGCTAGTCTGACCGCCACAGGATTTATCACAGAGGTGACGGTGAATGGAGCCAGCTATCTTGGACGGAAAGTTCGGGTTCCTTTAATGGACACGTGTTTTGACGCCAGCCAGACTTTGTCTCCCACTTGGTAGTTGGGGGCCTTTGCTCAGTGTTGATCAGCAAACTTCTTTTGGCGATTCTTAGCTTGAAGTAGGTGTTCAGCTGCCCTTTTAAAGGTTTGAAAAATGGTCGTGTGCAAGGTTTTGACTGCTGGCATTTCCACGGTTGTAGGAATGTCCAACTCAGAAGTACGTGGGTGCCTGCCATACATGGTATAAAAGGGTGTCTGTCCAGTGCTGGTGTGTAGGGAATTATTATAAGCATATTCAGCTATCCATAATAGGTCGAACCAGCTTCCTTCAGCTTGGTGTAACATGCAACGCAGATACTGCTTGAGCGTCTGATTTGTCCTCTTAGTTTGACCATCCGTTTGGGGATGGTGACTGGTGGATAGCCGGATGTTGATCTGGGCCATAGAGCAGCATTTTCTCCAGAAGTTAGATACGAATTGAGTACCTCGGTCTGAGACTAAAACTGAAGGAAACCCATGGAGCCGTACAATGCCTTCAAGAAATACCTTTGCCAGAGTGGAAGTATTTGGGAGCCCCTTAAGAGGAATAAAATGTGCCATTTTTGAAAATAGGTCCACGACCACACAAATAGTGTTAAACCCTTGACTGGGTGGTAAGTCAGTAATAAAATCGAGGGACAACGTGTGCCAGGGTGCTGGTGGGATTTCCAATGGTTGTAATAGCCCAGCCGGTTTCTGCTTGGATGACTTGTTTTGAGCACACACTCCACAAGATAGGATGAATTGGATAATGTCTTTACGCCACGTGGGCCACCAATAATTTCGTTTTACCTTGGCTAGGGTTTTAGCAATTCCGGGGTGGCCCTCAATCAAGGAATCATGATAACCGGACATGACTTGTTCTCGTAGTTATTGGTTTGGTAAGAATAAATGTTTCCTGAAGTAGGGCAACTGATGTTTTATCATGTAATGTTCTCCTTGTGCACTCCACGCTTGTAATTGCTCCGGACTCATCAGGTTTTGGATTTCTTCATGTAATTCTTTCTGATTTATGGTTGCTGTGATTCCTAGGACCTTGTCACTCGGGATGATTGCTATTGGGTCAGGGGTCTGATACCCTTGCTCTTCCACCCCCATATGGGAAAGGGCATCCGCCTTCCCGTTTTTCACCCCTGGTCGAAATGTAATCACGTAGTCATGTTCAGCAAAAGAAAAGAGCCCAATGTAGTTGTCGTGAGGATTGGGCCTTTGCCGTTTTTAGGTACTGGAGGTTCCGGTGATCAGTTATTACGGTGTTTGTGTGTCTGGCGCCTAAGAGGAAGTGCCACCATGCCTTAAAGGCTGACTTAATGGCCAGGAGTTCTTTTTCTGTGATAGCGTAATTGAGTTCAGGGGGTGTGAATTTATGCGACCAGAAGGCAACAGGGTGTAACTGGCCCGTTTTGGGGTCCTTTTGTGAGAAGATGGCTCCCATAGCCGTGCTTGAGGTGTCCGTTTCCACCAGGTATGGGAGATTAGGGCGAGGGTGGCGTAAGATTGGGGCAGAAGTGAATCTTGCTTTGAGTTCCTGTAAAGCTGCCTCGGCTTCTGATGTCCACTGGAACTTTTTGTTGCTTTTCCTTAGCAATAACATGATGGGATGCACGATTTGCGGAAATCCTGGGATGAACCGGCGTTAGAAGTTTACAAAACCCAGCATACATTGAACCACCTTCGAATGAATTTGGGGACGGCCAGTTCAGGATAGCATCTACCTTGTGCACATCCATTCGGATTCCATTCGGCTGAGAATAAAGGCCAGGAATTCCACCTCGGAGACATGTAATGAGCACTTTTTGAGCTTGGCGTAGAGCTGGTGTTGACCGAGTTTCTCCAATACGGATCGGACGTGTTTAACGTGGTCCTGCTTTGATGCGGAATACACTAGAATATCGTCGATGTACACTAGAGCACAGACATCAATCAATTCCTGTAGGACATAGTTCATGAAGTATTGAAATGCTGCAGGCACGTTGCAAAGGCCAAAGGGCATTACTTGATATTCGTACAAGCCGTATTTGGTGCGAAAAGCGGTTTTCCATTCGTCCCCCTGTTTTATGCGAACACGCTGATATGCCCCCCTTAGGTCTATTTTTGTGTAGATTTGTGCATCTTTGACTTGATCAAGCAATTCAGGGATCAGTGGCAGGGGGTAGCGTTTTTTTATGGCGATCTGGTTCAGTGCGCGATAGTCGATGCACGTTCTCAAGTCCCCCTCCTTTTTTGGTACAAAGAATAGAGGACTGGCTGCTTGAGACTTCGAGGGACGGATGAACCCGTTGGCCAGGTATTGGTCAGGATAGGCCTTCAGGTGCTGGTTTTCTAGTTCCGTGAGTGCGTAAAGTCGCCCACAAGGGTTTTGTGCACCAGGTATCAGGTCTATTTGGCAATCGTATGGTCTATGCGGTGGCAGGGTATTAGCCTGTTCTTTCTGAAAGACATCTTGAAAGTCCTGGTATTCACTTGGTAGGGTGCCGATTGCCACAGTCACAAGTGTGGAGGTTCTGGTGTCTATTGGTTGTTTCTCTTGGCGATAACATGTGTGGGCGCAAGTCTTGGGAAAGGCCAATTCTTTTGTTCGCCAATCGATTTGAGGATTGTGAGCTAGCAACAATGGCATTCCCAAAATCAACCGGAACTGTGGTGCCTTAATGAGGTAAAAAACGATAGATTCTTGGTGTCCATCCTGGCAAAGAAGGGTTAAAGCTGCAGTGCTTTGGGATACTGGACCAGAAGCTATTTCCGTGCCGTCGACAGTGGTAACAGTGTCAGTGGTTGATTTAGGGCGTAACGGAAGCCCCATCTTTGCTGAAAGATCCTGATCGATGTAATTCCCAACGGCTCCACTGTCAATGTACGCTCTTACTGCGTGCATCCGAGATGGTTGTTGGTGATTGATCAAGACCACAGATAGTGCAAAATGGGAGGTCTGTAGTTCACTTTCTTCGCTCGACAAGTGGACCTCTACACTTGCCGGGCTGGGGAGTTTTCAGATTCCTTCATGGCATCTTCCTTGTCCATGGCCCCTACCGTCCTCCTCGGTGGCTTCACAGGGCACTCTTTAAGGAAATGACCTGACCTTCTACAGTACAGACATAACTGCTGCTGTCTCCTTTTATCCCTTTCCGCTTTAGTCAAGGGGGATCTGACCCCCCCGATTTGCATTGGTTCTCCTGAACCTTCCGTTGTGCGGGCAATATTGTCCATTGAACGCACATATATAGGGCGAGGGTTTGGTCTGGTTCGATCTGCTCTTCGGTCCTGCAACCTATGATCCAGTTGAACAACAAGGTCAATGAATTCTGAGCAATCTTTCGGGGGGTTCACTACTTGTGCGAGAACATCCTTGAGATCCCCCCGCAACCCCTGATGAAATAATGTGGTTCTCTTCTCCACTGGCCATTCTGCTTCAACTACAAGTCTATTGAACGAGGCTATGTATGTTAATAGGTCTTGATTCCCTAGGCTTAGGGACAGAAGTTTATTGTCTAATGCCTGCCCATGAGTACGACGGGCGAATAGCTTTTCCATCTCCTGTTGAAAGTCCCTGAAGTCATGCAGCAAAGGATTGTCTTGGGCCACAAAGGGTACAGACCAGTTCGCAGCGCTACCACTCAGGTAGGATAGCACAAAAGCGACCTGTGATTGGTCATTCGGAAAGGCCCCTGGTCTCCAAAGGAAGTGCAGGTGGCACTGGTTCATGAACGTTGTAAAAACTTTTGGGATCCCCCGTAAATCGTTCGGGCAGGGCTGAGGGAACTGCCCCAGGGAGGGTTATCTGAACGGGATTGGCTGATGGTGCTGGCATTGAGGGCAAACTTCCCGGCAATGGTGCATGCCCTGCTTGTGACTGGAGAAGTTGCCGGCTTAAATCATCAGTGCGTTCTTTGGCTACTATCAGCTCTCTCCTCAGGGTGTTGGTCTCCTGCCTGGCTGCATGTACTTCAGAACGTAGCTGTCCCAACATGTGGGCTAACTGGTCGGTTTCTGACGTTTCCATGACGCCCAGGTGGATTTTGATGTGAGGCTTTGTGTTCTGTAACGCTCACCTGGTACCCACCGGGACGTCACTCAGCCTGTTCTGACCTCTTACGACCTCGAACCCTTCCCTGGAGTCTACTCGACTGGAGACTGGGCCTGAAACACAGGATTGGTAGAGTTTAACTCCCTATTGTCTCTGTGTGCTTGAACCCCTTCTTCCCCGGGTTCCAACCCTTCCCTTTGATCCACAGCTCACCTTGTTTTCTTGGAAAGTGTGCTCTCCGTCCTGCTTTCAGCACATGGGCATGTTGATTGATGCGGGCTCGTTGCTGCCTAGTTACTTCACTGGCAAGAGTCCGACAGGTAAGTATAATGAGTCTTTTGAACATTTCTCTAACTTCGTTCCTTTCCTTCCTTAGATGATGGCCGGCGTCCGGGGATGGTGACGTGCTGCTGAGATGAGTAGCGCTGAAGGTGAGTGAGAGCGCGATGCGTGATGCAACCCTTTCGTATTTGTATTGAACGGAGCACTTTTTTGTGTCTTTTAGGTGCCGCAACGTTTTCAGCGTGGATGCCGGTTATGAAGAAGAAATGCGGTGAGTAAGCGCGGTATGCAGCGCCTCTAGATGTTTCCACGCTAACCTGGAGTGTCTTTTCCCTCTTGCAGATGGATGAGAAGTTCCGGAGACAGAGTTCCCCCAGAGCAGCTGGGATTCAGGTAAGCGTTTGAAGCTCATACAGTATTTAAAAATAAGCAAAGATTTGCAGAATGCTTACTAATACCTTTTTCTGTTCTTTTCCCTTTTCCTTAGGAAGCGGCGTGCCGGGATGGGAATGACACCGCCGAAGATGCCCGCAGAACAGAAGAAGCGATGAATGATGGGCAGAAGCGCCGCAAGGTAAGGTTTTTCCTAACGGTGTTCTTGTTCTTGCGGGAGCTGAGCGCAGAAGAAAGATGCAGGCCTACTGGAGACCGATCTGAACACGGTGAGTGTCACGCTGCAGGTGTAGAAAACACAAAGCATGTTTCTCAGCCTGGGCGTGGCTTAAATAGTCTCTGGGTATCCCAGGTGTCTCTGGGCTGAACCACACCCAAAAGACTAGACTGCACATGCAGTTCTGGGAACCGAAATATGTGGGGGCATCTATCTTGTCCCTATTAAAGCACTACAAGTCCAATCCCCAATGTTATCCTATGGGAGTGAGAGAGTCTGATGCCACAAGCACCAGGTCTGACTCCAAGTGAGTCTTTGGAGGGATGGAGAGGCCCTTGAGGGCCATGTAGGTGATCGTGGCCTGGCTCCAGCCTGACATCTTGGAGGGATGGGGACATGAGGGGCAGGAATCATGACATCTGCCCCCCTGATCTTTCAGAACCTTGGTCTGTTGAAACCCCACTGAGATATGTACCAGGATGCACACCCCCTGGAGTAAGAAGAGTAAGAGGAAAAGTACTTATGGCACCCCCAACCTCTGCCAAATTTGGACTCGGTTTCCACCGTCAGGTGAGTCTCCTGGAGAAAGGCACCCCCCACCCGATGGCGTCTCAGGCATTGTAAGACTTTCCAGCATTTAGCGGGGCTATAAAAGCCCCTGACATTCCAGGTCATAAAGTTAAGCGTGAACATTAGTAGATAAGCCAATATGAATGCCCAGGTCACCTTTCATCTGACTATTTATCCGTACCTTCCGCACCTCTGAGTTCCCACCCCCCCCTACCAACAACCCCCCAACTTGTCGGTGTTTGACACCCCTTCTCTACCCCCTCCTCTCACCTTATAGAAAACTCCCACCCACCATCAACGGTCACCCCAACTGTCTGGCTCCCATGTACCCACAACATGCTGGCAGACAGCTTTCACTCGAGGGGCGGCTGTAAGCCTGACCCTCCAATGCACCACTCCGATTACTCCGTCTCCTGACTTAACATATGAACCAGAGTGTGTCATGAGGTCACACTGCTTTGGTTTCAAGCATGTTTGGCAGTGAATCAAACATCATTCTCCCATTGTCTGGAGACCCCTGGTAGCATGTCAAGGAAGGAGGTAGCCTCTTCAGGGGATTGGAAAAAGAGTGACAGGCCATCGTGCTCAACCCGCAGCTTAGCTGGAAACAACATGGTGTATTTCATGTTTCATTCACGCAGCTGCTTCTTCACATCTAAAAATGTCCTCCTAGTCGCCTGCACCTTGTCCAAGAAGTCTGGGAAGAATTTAATTGTATCTCCTCCATAGGTGACTGTTCCCTTCTCCCTCGCTTTCTGGAGCGCCGTGTCCCTGTCCCGATAGTTCAACAAACGGACAATCAGTGGTCAGGGAGGTGCCCCTGGGACTGGCCTTCTACCGCTTGAAATTCTGTGAGCCCTCTCCACCACACACATCGGGGAGAACCCTTCAGGCCCCAGTGCCTCCCGTAGGATTTCTTCAACCAGAATGTCCATGCTCCTCTGGTTCACCGACTCTGCCAGGCCCACTATCCTAATGCTATTCCTTCTTGACCTTGATTCTAAGTCTTCCTGCTTCTCCTTGAGTTCTTTCAGGGCCTTCCTTACCCCAGCCATTTCCTCAGAGACTGAAGCAGCTAGATTTTCAACTCCAGATATGCGACCCTCTGCCTCATTCAACCGCTCTCCATGTATGACAAATCGGACCTGCATGTGGACCACCTTGCAGGTCAGCGTATCTAAATTCCCTTCCAGGGATTGGATACCCATCTGCAGCTGCATGAACATAGCTTTAATGTCCTGAAATGCCGCTGCAGGATCCAGGTCCAACCCAGGGGCACTCACTTCTGATGTATCAGCAAGCATTTCTCTGCTTTTGGCCTGCACGGATGTCTCAAAGTGTAGTTTCAACTGCTGCTTGCCCCCCCCCCAAATCCTTGTGTCTTTGAGATTTGTGTCTGGAACCAGGCTCTCCCCCTGTGTCCTCCTCTTTCACCCCACTGGGGCTAAGGTTATGGCCAGGCTCCCCCTTCCAACATCGATGGTCCAGTGACTCCTGCAGAGGTCGAGCGGACAGCCCAGCTAGTCCTGCTCCACCGACCCTCCAGAGGGATGGACGTGTTCTCTCGTATCAGTCAGTGGCATTTCGGGAGAGACCAGAGGGGACCACCCCATGTCGGCGCACCAGGATGGGTCCCCGCTGGGATGCAATGACTGTCCTCCAGTTCCTGAGCACCTGAACTCCCCTCCACTGCTGTAGGCATGAATGCAATGGGGTCCTTGCTGAGCTGTGCTATCTCTCTCCTGCCCCTGGCCTCCGCCTCATCGGTTCAGTGCTACTAAAATGGTCTCCATTGCCACCGGTGTTCAGCAGCCCCTCAGTGATTTGCCATGACCCAGTGCATTATCGGAGAGGCTGCACCGCTGTCACTCGTGGTCGTTACCACCCCCGAGGTTAATATGCCCCTGTGGTTCGGGGGCGTCCCACAGGATTTGGTCTGGGCCAGGGCCCCGTGGCAGCTCCGACTGGCCCCCGCTTCCACCTTCTCAGTAGGTAGCCCTCTAGTCTGTGCCCAGGCCAATGGACCCTGCTGTGATTGCTGTGCTTTGTCACAGCGTGGCTCCTAAGTGCCACCTCCTACCGGCATGGCTCAGATCAATGCTGCGCCTGGGCACCCAGCTGCCCTCTCTCCCCCAGTGCACACGGCTGTCAGTTCCCAGCGAATTCCAGGGACCAGCCTCAGATCACAGCCGGCACGTCCCCAGGCTACTGCAAATGCTCCGGGGCTCCTCAGCTCCTTCTTAGTCCAACACCGGGGGTCCGCGTCCCAACCCGAATATTCCGCTCAGCAGTCCTTCTTCTTGCAGTACCACCTGATGTGGAGATGTTGCTGCGTCCCCGGTCCGGGCACTCTCCGTCCCCACAACCGTGAAGACGCACCAGGGGCTCAGGGACTTACTTCACAAACAGATGCTCCGGCCCGACGTCAGCGCTGAAGTGTTCCACTGCCTCCCGGTGCTAGGACACAGGATACCGCTGGCAACCTCGGCCCGGCACACCACTGCAGGCTCGCGCTGTGCCACCGCAGGAAGATCTTCCAGATGTCACCACCGGGCGGGCTCGGATCGTCCCCTCCCGCAGCGCACCCACGATAATTGCAGGTGCAGATCGCTCGGATTATGGTCTGGACCTTCACTTCCAGGCGTCACTGCCTCAGCATCCAGCTTCTGTTGCGCCCCAGTGCCTCGCTCTCCAAAGGGTTGCTCCTCGCCCACACCATTCCGATAGCACGTCCCACAGCAGCCGAGTATCTCGGCAATTAAGTTGGGATGCCGATGCCGATGCCAATTCCGACCGAGATCGCTGCAGTTGAGGTACACCACTGCCAGGAGCTGCTACAAGCAACGCGGTCTCAGGATCCTGTCAGGAAACTACCGGATTATGAGCCGGATTTATACAGTTGCTGGAGAGCTTCACAGACCTATGGCCATCTTGGTCGGGCTCTCTAGCGCCCCCCACCCCATCATCCTTAAGTAGTCTGAACAAGGCTTGGTCACCCTGGGGAAAAAAAGTGATCTGAGAGCAAAAGCTGGGGCATTCAGATTCGGGTAGGGAGTTGGGGCTCTCTTTCTTGTACCAGGAAAGTTGGCAGAATTGACTGCAGTGAGACCTTGAACATTATTCAGTGCCTGATTATCATAACAAAATATGGTCTTTGTTGTCTATATGGCTACTCATTCTTGAAATGCCCTACCTGTTTACAGTATTTATAAACTAACCAGTTTGCCAATGGTCCTGACGGGTCCTGCAGACTTCATTGTCCCTGTGCTCCCAGTTGTCTCTGCTAATCCTGCTGGTGCCACTACCTGTGCCCCCTAGTCTCATTTATCTAAGGGGCTTTCCTCCTCTCCCCCTATTCCATGGTCTTGCCCCTCTTTGGACAGTCTAGTGTTCTGTGCTTTTTGTATCTTTTTCTGTAAGCTTTATGTCAGTAGTGTCATTCATTTGACCTCAAAAGTCTCTTTCTTTTATTCTTGACATGGTACACAGTGGTTCACAACTGCCATTAGCTATGCTAGGGGTTTAGGTTTCTACCCAATGCAGACATTCTTTAACTGTGTTCGGAACATGGGCAGTAGTTCGGCTACGACAGAGTTTACTAAAGCCTCCTGTGCACTCTCATCTGGCTTAGTAAGATCTGAGTGCTGGACAAACACTACTTTGAATTGATCCAAGTAGTCTGCATGTGATTACCGTTTGTTCTGCCTACAGTTCCCTATCTTTCCCAAGTGGTCTTTCGGGGCAGATCTCAGGGGTAGCAGTAACTATTTCCTCCTTATCCTATACTGGGGCATTACCAGTATTATGATTGGTGTCTGGCCAAGTAGATCTCTCAAACAGTCAATATCTCACTTCAGGTGGCATTGCCACCTTCAAAGGTCTCTCACTGTTCATGGAACATGAATGTTAATGAGGTGGGGTTGTTTTCTGTCCCTAGTTTTATTACCAAGTGCCCCACGCTCACTTACCCTTGCACCATCCACTCTTTCACTCCACTCCATCATGGACCTGAGTGGGGAAAGGGGATTTTCCAGAGACTTTGCAGCATAGCCCCGATAAGGGTAAGGAGCACTCAACTTGCATGCATCTGTCTTTCCCTATTTATGCTCTGGGCCTTGCTGTCCCACCAGATCCCATTTTTGTTTTTTCTTTTCCTGTTTTACTCCCTACCAAAACCAGCAGTACAGACAGAGAAGCCTCTTTTGAGTGCCATATCCTACCAGGGTCCGAGCAAAGTCAGACCTTACAAAGTACAAACACTTGAGACCCGCAGGGTTTTATTTCTAAACCAGTCTATCTAAGTTACCACTCCCAGTCATAAGCCAAATCAATTTCAAGGTAGAAAAAATAGACAATAGCCATGACCACAGCAATAAAACAAGCAAGAGTAAGTACTAAAACAGCATAAACAACCCCGAATTTCCAACCAATATTAGCATAATCACTATGAAAGTCCGTCTTTTGCTGATCCATTGTAATAGAAACCCCACAGCACTGACAAACCTGCATCACCTCCTCCTGATGAACCCCTTGGAATTTTTAGGAACGACTCTCACCTGCGTTTGGTCGTGCACTTGGGGTCTTGTTGCTGTACCGCATTATGCGAAAGGTACGAGTTGCAGCACCAATCTGTAAACATTAAAAAATAATTATCTTCATTTTGAGCAATGTATTGAGCAAAAGGGTTTATTACAGTTTGTCTTGCATCCTAGCATGAATCATTCCGAACACACTAACCTGCTCTGCTCTCCAAGCCCACTTCCTAAATCTTCTAGAGACACTCAACCCCAAGATGTCAAAAAGAACTTAACAGGCCTTAAGGCCTGTATTCCTGCCTTCTGTAGTAGTAGTTATTATCTTCAGCGATTAATCCACCCTCTATATCCATGTCCATAAGGTGTCATATGTAGAGCCACTTCTGGGGGAAGCATGACAGTGCTTACGCCCTTTCAGGCACCTCCTCCTCAGGCAAGGGGCATAGGGCCTCCTCCACCCCTGTGACAATGTCCAGCGTCGATGAACAGTCCTATGTTGGGGCTGTTTGAGACTGGCACAATCCACTGGCACAGAGATTGTGGACTTGCCCAGTCACCTGAGGTAGATCGAATGTTACGCACTGCTGTTATTTCCTGGCATCGGTTCAGTGAAGTAACTTTGCTGAAAATGTTGGGGGGGACATGACAACGGAAAGAAAGGGGGAGGGTGGAGGAATGGTGGAAGGTGGCTCTGAGGGATAGCATAAACTACTACACCACAAGAGTCCATTGCCGACGCTCTGTTATAACTTTCATAAGACTGGTGGTATATCTTTATAATTCAATTGTAAAGGCACGCCAGTCTTCTGAAATGTATAACACCGCAGCTGGTCTTTAGAGTTCACTGCATTGACAACAGTAAAAAAAAGCCTGCACCCTATCTACCTAAAGAGGGCCTGCCAGTAGGCTGAAGGGAGCTGGTGTTTGATTATTGCCACCAGGGCACTGACTCGAACAATCATGATATGATATGATATTTTATTAATATGGCGCTTGTACACAGGTGTTTCAGAGCGTGACCAGGCAAAGGGAGGGGAACGGGAGAAAACAAAAACAAAGATCTTACTAGGCCCAGTGACATTGAGAACACGCAAGTGCATGGGGAAGGGAAAAGGGGGAAAGTGCATGGGAGGGGGGAGAAATTGGAAAGTGCAGAGCATAAGAGAGGACAAGATAAATAATAAGTAAATAAATAAATAAGTTGATCGAAAACAGTGGTAGTGCGCCTGTGAGTGGCCAAGTGCAAGGTTAGTCAGATAGGGAGTATCTGATAAGTGAAGAGTGGGTGGGGGGGAGCTGTATGGGTACAGATACAGGCCCCAGTGCAAGGGGTGGCCAGGAGGCAATGCAGGAGGGTGACAGGGTGAGCAGGTACCTGGGTCCGAAGGGCAGATCAGCAGGGGAGAAGAGGGGTAAAGGCAGAGGCGAAGACTAAGGTCTTGGGGAGCTTCCGGAACCGTAGATGGTTCTCCTCAAGTTTCAAGGTGGCAGGTGGGCAGCTCCAGAGGGAGGCCCCTGCCAAGGACAGAGATCTACCACCAGCTTGTTTCTTTGAAAAACAACAGACCCTGACAGAGTTAGAGGTAGAGGAGCGAAGTGCTCGAGAGGCGAGGTATTTACGGAGGGATGGATGGAGGTAATTTGGACCCAGGCCCCAGAAAGCCTTGTGGACAATGCAAAAGGTTTGAAATGTAATCCTTGCAACCACGGGGAGCCAATGAAGGGATTTCAGAGCTGGAGAGATATGATCCCAGGGCTTGAGGCCAAAGACAAGTCTTGAAAGAAAGAGGATGTTACAGTAGTCCAACCTAGAGAGAATCAGAGCTTGGGAGACAAGGAGCTTCTGAGGGAAGGAGAGGAAAGGAAGAGTGACTTTAAGGAGGTGCAGTAAGAAGTTTGACTTTTTGGAGACATCAGAGATGTGTGCAGAGAAGGAAAGTATGGAGTCAAAGATGACCCCGAGATTCTTAGCTTCGCAGGTAGGGGCAGGAGGAGAGCCAAGGGAGGCCAGCCAGAGAGTATGAGGAAAGGGTGGAGGAGGTGTACCAATGAGGAGGATCTCAGTCTTGTTGGCATTTAAACAAAGATAATTTGCGGCACACCAATCTTGAATGGCAGTTAGGCAATCAGAGGGAAGGAGATGAGTTGGCCGAGGGAAGCCTGGACATGAGTTGGGTGTCGTCAGCATAGGACTGGAAATTTTAGCAAAAAATTGAAATGCCGTAGGCAAGAGTTGCCAGCTATTGGTTAAAAAGCCAGGGTGAGAGGTTAGACCTCTGGGGAACACCACAGGTAGAGAGGGAGATAGAGTATAGGAAGGACCCAAGTTGTTGTGCATATCAACTTAATACACAATGGATGCCTGCAAGATTTTAAAACAGCACATTAGGTTGCTTATTCTAATTTCATAAATTACTTGCAACATTCTGACTCATTAACGTTAAGGTATGTTTTCCTGTGTTCAAATGACGCCAAGCAGTAGTGTACCGAGTGGGAGGCCATACTGGGACATTTGTCAGAGGGACGGCACTCCTGTTCGGCACCTCAAAGAGGGTGCCCAACGGGAAAGGTGTCCCACTGGCAGGACAATGTGTGCAGAGCAATTCCTGCTCATCACGCTTATTGTCCTGGCAGCAGGACACCTTACCCTGTGCGAATGGTAGAGGCGTCCCGGTACAAGGACAATGTCCCAAGGAGCTCCGGGAAGCAGAGTGTCCTCACGTTTCTCTGTGTCAACAGAGCATTACACTCTGAGCAATTAGGCACTGACGGGAGGACGGGGGTGACTATTAGCAGGGACTTTTGTCCCTTTTGATATGTGAATGGGAGGGAGTGATCAGAAGTGAGAAGGGTGCATAATGTTGCATCTTTTATGATATAATGACTATGGCTTTAACACCCAAGGGGGATTTGTTAGGCTCACGTTAATATACATGATACTTTTGTGACTTTGCATGACTATGAAAGGCTACTTTATTATGTAAGGTGCTTTGCTTCCAAGGCACTGCTATAAATAATTATTTAAGCACCTGAAATGCAAAGCAATACCTTAATAAATATATATATATATCAACTAAACCTGGGAAGATGTGCACAGTTGCTTAAATTGTCCACATCCCAGTATCACCATTTAACCAAAGTGTGTGATCTGGGCAATTTATTTAATCTCACTGGGCCTCATTACGACCCAGGCGGTAAGTTACCGCCTGGGCCGTGACTTTACCACCATGGCGTAAACTACGATCTGGGCAATTTATTTAATCTCACTGGGCCTCATTACGACCCAGGCGGTAAGCTACCGCCTGGGCCGTGACTTTACCACCATGGCGTAAACTACGTTTACGCCATGGTGGTTGGCGGATTTACCGCCCCATTCCAACCTTGGCGGGGCGGTAAATCCCCATTTTCCCATTTACCCTTCCCCATTCCCATTTTGCCCCATAGGGCATAATGGGAGTGGGGAAGGCGTTAATTACGCCACCGTAAATTACGGTGGCGTAATTAACTCCATGGCCCCTTAGCGCCATGGATTTTAACACCTGCTAAAAGCAGGTGTTAAAACCTCCATGGCGCTAAGGGACCTCGTACTCAGGCGGTAAGGGTCGGCGCTGTTTACGGCGCCGTAAACCCCTTACCGCCTGAGTTGTAATGAGGCCCACTGTGTCTTATCTGAAGCTCTGTACTTGATTCCGATTCAATTCAAATCCTATGTTAATATATCATGCTATTATAATAAAAAAGCCTGATGACTATAGAGTTTCTCCATACATAACAATAGTACATTTTAGGTATTTTGCACCACACACTTATTTGCCACTTGGCTTACTTATGGCATCTTATTCTAAAGACACTACCATGGTGCCTCCACATATCAAAGACTGATGATGCTCCTTGCAATGTTCTTTTCTGTGAAGTCACTTCTGTTGTTGCAAAACATATGCAAATCTGGAGGGTTTCATATATTTTGCCCCAGAGCGCCAGGACAGTGCTTTAATAGATGGGTTTCCTGGAGCTGCAATGATCCTGCAGTTTTATGTGTAAAAATGCGTTCTGCCAATAATGTTACAAAAATGTACATTGGGGCAGGGGTGCGCCGTTTGGGGGTGTGAATGAGAATATTACATGCAGTGCATGTAGTGGCTCACCTCACCCCACTCGTGCAATGCTAAATACACCCTTGCCCCAAATGTAATTGTCGAAATGTGACCCCTCACTAGGGTCAGCCCACAGCCCTGCCCTCCAGCAAACGTACACGCAGCTGAGCACATGTCTGCATTATGTAATGAGACAGCACAAGCCTGGCTGGGCACCTCAGCCAGGCACACGCTGTACAATTGTATGATCAATCAATGCAGCAGCCACAATGCGGCCCCAGGCCCTCCCACTAAAAGATGGGGGTGACAAAAATACATTCCACAAACGCCGCCTATAATTACGCCCATGCATCGGTTTCAATAGTAGAAAAACAAAACTGCACCTGGGCGCCAGGGCCATTTTAAGCACTTTTGGGGGCCCAGAGCAAGGACACCTTTGGGGCCCCCTCCACCAAATTAAATAAGGAATCTAGACTATTTGGTCACGCCTCTCTCGTTGCAATCACAATGATGTTGGAAGCAAGACAACGCAGAGCAACACAGGTTTAAATTCTGACCCCGCGTTTAGAAACTAATCTTTGATATTAAGAGCGTTATTAAAGAAACATTATAATTATGATTTATAATTATAACCCATAGTTTGATATGCTGTCTCGCACCGATCAAAAGAAGCATGGTTACACCCTTTCAGTCCCCTTCCCCTATTCATTCTTGCTGTAATCAGAATGATAAACAAGTAGCAATTCAAGACCAACATTAGTAATCCATGACAAGGGTACTTTGTGTTCTAGCATAGGTGCAGGACACCTTTCATCAGTAGCAGCCACAAGGAAGTTATACTGGCCATAGTATAAATGCAGGGCACATATCATATGAAAAAAGGTGCACATAATCCACTATAGACAGAGGACTCAGATTAGCTGCCGCACAGAATAGAAAAGTGCTCAAGCATGGATACAGGAGACCAATTAAAATCAAGTAGTAAGCTACCCATACCATAGCATAGACAGTGAATGAAGATTATAAACTACCAGGAGGGTGTCCATATCCAGACAGACTGAGATTAAAAGAGGAGCATGGTTTTCAAGTAGTGTTGCAATTAGAGACCAAACAAACAAGGAGTTGTGGTGTGCAATATAGCAATGTTCACTATTATTATATAGGAAGGAACACCCCAGTGGAACTGTGAGTGAGGCGTTTTTTGAAGATCATACCCTGAGAATGAAATCACTATCAAGGGTGACAATTTTGAAAGGTTTAGGGACTGGCAAATTTAACAGGTTAGGCAGTAAGAAACTAAATGAGATGCCAAGGATCATACATTTGTTAAGAGGTGAAGCTGGGATTTACCCACTCTGCCATTTCTGCCCTTTACACTTTATTTTCCAGTTATTACCATGAACTGAAACCATGAACTGAAATAATACCATTTTATAGAACTGATTTGGAAAATTTAAAAATCATATAACCAAACATGATCATTTTTTAAAACAAAATGCTACAGAACAGCGTTATGCAACATGGGAATTATTCCAGCTTCATTGGCTCCATCATGAAAGTACCAGCATATTAATTGAAATCATTAAAGGCTTGCAAAATTGCTATTTGAAACGTGCAGGAAACAATCTAAATTGCACAAAAAATCAAACAGTTATTGAGTCAAATCAGCAGACCTTGAAATATTATTTCCATGGACCTGCGATATCTAGCCCACATTCATCTGTCTAGAACCCCTTCCGCTCAAATGGCCAACATAAAAAGAAAGTTCAGGTAATGGTCCAAACAATGCCAGCAGCTTGTGAGAATGCAAACCTTTTCACAGAAGAGAGCACATTAGTGTAAGTGATAGGATTTGTCCAGGATCACTGTATCGTCTGCTTGTATATCAAGGATACAAGCATGAAGGTTTTGCACTTTGGTTTCGCTTTATGCTCATCATTAGGGTGGCTGCCTAGGTTTTACAATGCCCTATCTCAAGGAACCAATTGCTAGACCTTCACAGTTTTTGTAGTAACCTCTATCTGGTGCAGGTACTTTTCCCATAATAGCACCTGTTGAGCTACAAAGCAAAGTACAGATACATGCCAGTTTATCAACTTCAGACATGTTAAAGGCTGAGTCAGCCTAACAGAAATGTGCTTTTGTAATCTTGCATATGAACAGAGATCTCTTCAATGAGTGCTTCACGCACTGTGTTAACTTTTGAACTATTGCGGCACTTAACATTTATCAATGTGAATTTCAGCTGTGACTTTTTCACATGATCAATGTAGCTCCCACAGAAAGGTGATACTGTTACAGGCATTGTGCCGTAGGGAACCAACAAGCTATGTACACCAGAATGAATACAGACACCATTAGACGTTGAATTGATCAACAACACACAGGCAATGGGTTTAGAGCCTCGGTCTCAGGCCATAAAATATCCTGACGTGTGCTATTTAAGTTTGCTGAACAATGGGAAGGGAATTTTTTAGATCAGGTAGCCTTTGGGCCCCCCCTCCAAGGTGGGTGCCCAGGGCAAGTGCTCCTTTTGCCCTCCTATAACAACATCTCTGCGGGGCGCTGTGCTTAAACTATAACGTTTTTTTAACATACATTCTCTCAAAGTTGCTCAAAACAGCTAGATTTTCCAGTATTGCACTTGACCAGTAAAGGCTCTGAATATTTTTCTTTCCTGAGACATAAATACCCAATTTTACATTTCCCTTGAATAACAGTGAGGTGTTCCCTTGTGTAATAGATCTCTAACGCTGTCAGTAATTTCCTCAGGCCTATGGCAGTCCTTGACAAAAGCACTGTGTCATGAACTAAGTAACACAGTTGTACAGGTGTTATTCTTTCATTATTAGGTGGGCAATTAGCTTAGAAATGTGTCCGTAATAAAATCTCTGATGCAACTGTAATTTAAGAGACAATAGTGAGTGAACATTTGTATATTAAGTTGTAGTCCCTACAAGTCCCGCTTGGCCACAATATTCTGCTCCTGCTCGTGAACTTCTGCTTTGTTACTACGTTCCACAAGACCTCAAAGGTTTTTTAAAGACGATCCTAAGAACGTGACTACATTAGCCAGAAGCTGAACATTACTACCACTGACTTTGACTTCAGCACTTTTGTGCTCCATTCACCTTCTAATATCTACATTTTCTGTTTGTTTAGGCGTGTAGAACACTCATTTGGGGAGGTGCTATATAATCGTGAACGTGCGCGCACTGCGCGCGCTTCCAAGCAAGTCCCTACAAGTCCTGCTTGGCCGCTTAGCCGCTGAGCCGTGGAGTCGGGATAATACGCTTGGGCAAACAAAGACTTCTCATTGTTTGTTTTGTTTTTGAATGTATATATACAATTCATTCAGTCGTCACTTCCCCTGCTGACCCGTGATTTAAGTTTCTCTTATAAACACAGGTGCTCGCTCTTCAAGGGTGTAAGCCTGCATATGCATATGCAACCTTACATGTTAAAATCCAATATGCCGGACACATCCAAGTTCCTATGCACTCCTTCAAGTTTAGTTTCAAACAAATTAACAGAAAAAACAAAGCAAGCATCTACAAGTAAAACCATAATACGCACCCCACGTTTAAAAACTCCTACATCGATGACAGATATTCGTCTGTTTTGTCCCCCTCTGAAGACTGTAGAAACAGCCCCTTTGGTGAATTCTGTGTATGCTGATATCGCCAAGTTAGCTCCCGTAGGTAGCGAGGATACTCAAGAGCCTGATGACCAGTGTGTATCTGACACTACCATCCTGTAAGCCTTGAAGACAACAGAAAAAGACAAGGAGTGTAGGCCTCACATGACCCTAGTCAAAGAGATCCCGGAAAGTGAGGAAAATGAGGAAGTATTTTCAGAACTCTCTATCCATGCAAGCAGCAGAGGAGAAGTGACTTCTCCCCAGACAGCTTCTCCTGATTACCGCAAGCAGTGCTCAGTGGATTCTAGCATCTCACTAGCTGCCTCCTACATTCAACCTTCCCCGAGGCGACGGCTATCCACCAAAGAACAAATGACATCTCCTGTCAATCATGGACTGATTGAAATCACTTTGGTGGCAGTAAATTCGATGATACACGGCTTATTTAAACTATTTGAATCGCTCAAATTGAAAATTAATCAGCAATCTGCCAAAATTGAACAAATAACCACATGTATTGAAAAACATCCTTATAGCTACTCTTTACCGTCAGTGCAAAATCAATATAGCAAAACAATGGACAATGTGGTTAATCAAAACGTAAGAACGCTCCAACCTATAGCAAGTACAGCAGTCCAGGTTCTCCCATCCTTTGGGCACATCATATGCCCAATTGAAATTGATGAAGCCATTACAGTGGATCTTAACTCGTCCTGGATAAGTGTAGACAATCAACCACCCATCTGCACTCAGAATTTAAAGAAAGAATCTTATGAAGTCTTCAATAAATGGTCCCGTTTGAAAGGAAGATCAAGACATCTTATAACTAAACCCTTTCAAACAAATAACAAAGCAAATAAAACATCTAATTCTCAATCACGTGCCCAAGTGATCGATTTAACTAAATCTACTCAAGGACATCAAAAATCGAAACCAGTGCTAAAGGTGATAGCAGTAGCGGAAACAGATACACAGATAATCAATAATGAAGGGTCAAAAAATCAAAAGCAAATGACTGTGGCACAACCACTGAACCACTCGCCTCTAAATCAGTGGGTAACTATCCTTGAATCTGATGTAATCGACAGTTCGGCGGCACCGAAACCGCCTTCAATTCTGGTGAAGCGTACACAACCATCACTGATAAACCCTCTCCTCCGGATGCCAAAAGAAAGAGAGGATATAAAAAACAGAAATGATCACACTGCAATAATCAAAGCAGCAGTGGAAGCTTATCTTCTACAGCGTGCAAATGAAATGAGAATTGTCGCTCCTACAAAAGATATTGGTTAAACATCACCCTACACAAGTAACAGTGGAGTTCCCGACTCCTGTATGAATCAACAAATAAAGACTCAACAGAAAAATGTTCCAGTGAAAGAAATAACACATAACCAAGCCATTGAGGAATCTAACTATAAAAACCACAAGATGGAACATAAATAGAATAAGTATGCAAATTACCATACGCTGATATTGAAATGCCGCAACGCCCCCTATAAAAGATATGATCCGTCTAGATCAAGTATCTTAAATATATTTAATGATATACATGAATTGGAGGACATTTCATCGGCTGACATTGATCAAGTCGAGTTCAGATGCGATGTAAATCTATCCATTGTACGCTTATGGATGAAATCAGCCTTAGTCCTAAACACACTTTGGAGAGCAAAAATTGAGCTTTTTAAAATGGGATTCCTGCTGGCACAGGACCCGGAGTGAATAGTTAAAGAGAAAATAGGTGAACGACAAACACCTGCTAAAATCAACCAAATAGAATGTCGATGTTCGTATTTTGATCTGGCCCCAAAAATACATACAGGATAAAATGTTCATATACAAGCATAACCATTACTTCAATAGAACAAAAAAAAAGTGTGTTATTGGCAAGTTGGAATGCCAGGGGGAATAGCCATCTGCAATGGGGTCAAAGCATCAACTTAAATGAAGCCGACATTGTAGACTTACAGGAGACGTGGATAACATCAACGCCACTGTGGGAAGATCATGACTTGGTTCTGCTTCCAGCGATACCTGCCCAGAAAGGACGCCCTATGGCAGGCTTACTAGTTGCAGTAAAACTCAGTACAGGTCTAAAATTACACTCCTGGGCTGCTCCCAACAATTTATTCAACTTGTCAGAATTTCAAACGACACTAAAGACCTTGCGCTTATTAATCTGTCTAGAAATCCAGCAGCCATTTCTGACAAAACCTTTCACAGAGATCTATCCGCTTTGTTTGAACTAAACTAATAGCAAAATCAAATGGAATTACATCAACGTTATTGGTTGGAGATCTCAATCTCAACTGTATTGAACCAAGGGAAAAAAAAACACAGGAGGTCAATAAATGGAATAACTTCATGAAAGATGCCAACATGAGGATGGCTAATGGCTCCTTATGGGGAGATGGTCCATCGCAACCAACATGGCAGAGAGGAACTTCCAGGAGCACCATTGACTATGCATATCTATCTGAAAATCTATTTATGTTGGCGACAAGATTCAAAATAATAACACAAACATCGAGTGATCATCATATATTAATATTAACGTGGCCATGGAACAAGACTTTAAACGGGCAAGGTCTACAATGGATGACTCAGAGATTAACCATCAATAATGCTAAATCACGCTTTAAATGGTCCCCTGACAAATTATCATCACTGAATAATGTACTGAGTGTGCAAAAATCGTGGTTTCACTTCGAATCCTATGTAGGAGCACTGTTATCATTTAAAAATGTGTACATTCCTAATGACATCAGCATGAAGAGACACAATCACGTTTTTGATCTGCGAATTCAACAAGCAAAAAGAACCTACTGAAGAGAATTGAGATGTTCCAATCATATTCCCCTGGTTGAAAAAATACAAGCACGTAAATCCATCAAATGTAGATATAGAAACTGGTCTCGAGCACACAAAGCAAAAATGTTCTGACAAGATGGTGAAACCTTCTTATCTGCAACAACCAACAAAAACGCCTCACAAATTTGGAAACTATTAAATGAAAAATCAGGACATAGCCAAGCTCAGTCTCAGCTAAATGGTGTACCAGAGAATCAATGGGTAACACACTTTTTGGAATTATATGCTGACAAGAAATTTGATCTGTATAAATATAAAACTCAGTCTGAATCACCATGGCTTCTTGAGTGTTCAGAAGCTATAATAATAGAATGTATACTCAAGACATCATCTTCACGTGCTGCAGGGCCTGATGGCCTCATAAACCACATGTTGAAACAACATCCTAAGCACTGGGCGACCATCCTCAATAACATTTTTCAACATATTCTCTGCACACAAAAGATACCAGAATCATGGCGCTCGTCTCTTATAGTTCGCATATTTAAGAAGGGCGACCGAGGAATTCCATCAAATTATCGACCCATAGCCTTACTGGACTCTCCTGGCAAAATCTTCTCTCGCTTAATCTTGAGATATTTTAATAGATGGAACCAAGCTATTAAACATCGTGATCAGAATCAAACAGGCTTTGTGGCGGGCATGGGCACAGCGGTCAATTTATTGACACTCAATGCCCTGAAAGAACAAGCTCATAATACCAAACCATCACTGTTCTTTGCATTTATTGACCTTAATGCCACCTTCGATTCAGTTTCGAGAGTTAAACTGACAGAAAAACTAATTAAAGCAAAATGCCCCACAAGTCTAATCGATTTCATATATATGTTACATTCTTCTACATCTATACAGGTTAGACTTTCTGTCATGGGCCTACTGTCTACAGTGATAAGAGGGCTGAAGCAAGGTTGTATGCTTGCTTCAGCCCTATTAAATTTTTTCATTCATGATGTGAGGGAAGTCTTCCTCACTACAGCCTCAGATTCACCCAAAATGAAAAGGTAGCAGTACAGGCACTATGGTATGCAGATGACCTTGTTTTAATCTCAAAGATGCCAATTGGGCTACAAAAGTTATTATCCGCTCTCACCAAATATTTTGATGACAAGGAACTCGCCATGAATTTTAAAAAATCACAAATAGTAGTGTATACTCCCAAACGAACCGACAGAAACAAATTTGAATGGGGAATTTAGGATACTAATCTAGATATTGTGCCTAATTATAAATACCTAGGCCTACCCTTTGATGGAAATTCTTCATTCGAATTACAATCAAACACTTTACAAAACAAAATGAGTTCAGCCATATCTCAGATCAGGTTAATTTTATATAAATATGGCAAATTTTCAATCAGTGCTGCTACCTCATTTTGGCTGCAAAAAATAATTCCCTCACTATTATATGGCCTGGAAACTAGAAATATCATCATATCAGACCATTTGAATAACCTATAGGCCAAATTATGGTGGCAAATTCTAAATATGGCTGAGGAGCCACAGACACAGCTACAACTATGAAGGTACCGTTTGTTGCATTAATTGCTTCATTCAGGCTATCTTTATGTAAGATCTATTTGTGATTTCTTACAGTAGCTGTTGTACCAAGGTGGGAGCTGAGGCGACGGCCCAACTAATTTTCCAATAAATGACTTTAAGAATAAACTGTTAACAATTCCTGGTGGGAACATCTCTCTATGTAATTATACATGCCCTTACTTCAGTTCCCATTGGAGATGGAGTTAACCCTTAGGTGTATACACCAACTGTTATGGGGCTGGAGCCAACCCTGAACAAACAAACACACTTTCACAAATATTTATATATATATTCAGTAAAAACACTTTATTAAGCGGACGTTATGGTTAAGTTGCTCTACTAAAAACCTATGAAATTAAGTAAAAAAACTTTGTTAAAGGGACGTTGACATTTGTGATGTCATCATTGATGTCCTGGGTGTTAGTCTTAGTAGTGCACTCTGGTGGTGCGAGTTATGGTTGCTTAGCTTACCATAACTGGCGAATTTCTGGGGTTTTTCGGTTTTACTTGGAACCATAACGTCCCTTTAACAAAGTTTTTTCACTGAATTTCAAAGGTTTTAGTAGCTCAACCTAACCATAACATCCCTTTAAAAAAGCTTTTTCACTGAATTACATGGACGCAGTAGCGTCCATGTAGTTATGGTTAAGTTGGTGTTTCCATAGGAAGAGCATTTTTTGGGTGGCTTATAAATTCGCTCCCTCTGGACGAATCCTCACCAAACTTTGCAAAATAAGTATATGGAGAGGTTTGGTCCGGGGGGGCAAAGTTATAGGGGGGGTCCCAAAACGTTTGTTTTTTCCCATAGACATAATGAGAAAAAACGTTGCGCACGCCTACAGCCCAAACTGCTGGGCGGATTTGCGGCAGGAGCGGGGGCTTAGGCCCGAAAGCGTGCTTTTGCAAATTTGGTGTAAATCCGTCCAGTAGTTTTTTTTAAAATGACCAAAATGTAAGGCAAAAAAATTAGTGATATCTCCGTTCGCTCCGCGGACAGACTTCCCGGTTCGCTCCTTGGACAGTGCCCTGATTGGCCGAGCGGCTTGCGTGATGTCCGCGGACATGCGACGTGTTCCCTGAATGGACGGCGTGGTGCGTGAAGCACGTCAGATTTTCTGTGGCGCCCGCCATCTTGCATTCGCCGACGATCGCGGACAGCGCGGTGAAACTTGGATTAAAAATTGTATTTAGTGGAGTGTGTTGGTGTGTAAGAGTGTTTGGGGAGGGTGGGGGAGTATGAGATAGGTTCAATGTTCTGTTTTTTTTATGTGCTAGACACTTTTGTTGTGTTTGATTTGTCTGCGGACAACACAGCTGTTCTGAGATTTTCTATATAAACTAAATCGTGGGGTGTTCTGAGGACGGAGTATGTGTCCGTTTTGTTTGCAAGCAAGCTAAAATTGAGCTAAGAACACTCGCGGTGTCCTTAAATGTTCATACATAAACAAAATGGGGGTGTCCTGAGGACGCTGACTGTATTGTACTCTGGCAAGTTGAATGTGTTCTAAGAACACTCGCGGTGTCTGAAATTTTCTGATTACTCCTAGTCCTACTCTTCCTCGTCACAGTACTGACCACCCTCCTCACCCTCCCTGCGGGGAAGGTCCCATGCTCCGGCTTGGTAATATGAAACTCAGTGATGTGGATGTGGGGGAGAAGTTATAGGAATTTAAAGAAATAGAAGAAGGTCCTGTGTCGGAGGCAGGGGCCTCATGAAGTAAGTACTGAGACGAGGAAGAGTGGACGTGGAGGTAATGTTTGCAATTAAACAAAATGGGGGTGTTCTGAGAACGCTGTTCGTACTGTTCGTTGTCAGGTTGAAAGTGTTCTAAGAACCCTCCTTATGTCCGTTGACATTACAATTTCCTATGGGCCTTACCTGACTTTTTGTCCACTAAACAAACGATAAATCAGGCTGCTGTGTGCCGACATTATGTGATAATCCTATCACTTGCCCCATCAACCTGGCTGACCTGCTTTTGCAACACTAAATCATATCTCCCGCTCCTAAGCCTGACATTATCAAAGCATTCATATTCCCCGTCTCTCTCCGTGACGGTACAGGGTGCGTAGCCAAACGCACCCAGTCGTCTCCAGTCCTACGCGACTTTACACAGAACCCGGAAAACAACACAGATCATCTCACAACACAGCGCGCCACAATTCGGAATATGAAACTGTGATTTAAAAGCAAACAGCAAGATTGTACATTTCGTAAAGTACTTTTATTTGACATCAAATGTTTAGAGAATATTCAGCGATTTGCATTTGTCTTTGCTGTCAATCCGCAAAAGTTCATCTTGAGTCACTCGCTGTTCCTTTGCGGTACACAGGGTGTTGGTTTATGATAAAAGAAGCACTATGGTCGCACTGATAATCGGAAGGATGTTCCAACAATGAGGCATTAGACCACCATAATGGTTGGTATGTTGCTGCTAGCCGCTAGTAACGTGTAAGGGCATATTGGTCCTTGGCGATTGTCCCATAAAATGGTGAGGGTCATGAAGTTGTTTAGAAGTAGCTGCAGCTGGCAGTTAAAAAATCTGTCGGCCGGGGTCTGAAAATCGTGGCATTGACAGTAGGGAAGGATGTACCTGTTTTAAAAACATAAATTAGTCTCACAAGCCGATCTTCATTAAAAATATTCATTTTATTTATTAGGGCGTGAAACTATTTGCTAGCGAGGATAGTGCAACAGAGTATGTTAACTTATTCCCACTAACCCACCCTCTCTCCTCTGCCTTTTTCAGAGCCGTCTGAGCGCCAGGGGACCACTTTGGCGGTGATAGTGCGCGGTAGAAAACAATATGCCACATTGAACGAACAAGTACAATTTAACCGGGTTTTAACGCCACGCTATTGTTATTATATTCCGGTATAAAATAATCTAAAGGGTTACTTACATTATATTGGCATTTTCCATTGTCTACGCGTAATGCAGTCCCTAAATACGACTCCATCTGTGCCAACGATCTTTCTCATAGTGATATAATATATAAAAGCGGTTTAGTTTCAGACATTTCATCCTTATCGTCTCTTACGTTTTTGCACCCCTCCTTCAAAAGAAGTCTTTTGGCACGATCCCTGTCTGTCAAGGTCAAAAAACAATAGAACCTAATAGTGCGAGTCATGGGCCACTCCGGCCCGCGAGCAAAAAATGGAAGCAGCTGACCTTCCCTGTGAACGAGCATAAATTCTTACTTTGCAACATTCTGTGTAAAGCCATCCCTGAGAAATTGCTTTTTACACTCCATCTTTGTATATTGTCTGCATGCTAATGAAAAAAGTTTGTTAAGGGGAGTTTATGGTTAACTTGCGCTACTAAAAACCTATGAAATTCAGTAAAAAAACTTTGTTAACGGGACGTTATGGTTAAGTTGCGCAACTAAAAACCTATGAAATTCAGTGAAAAAACTTTGTTAAAGGGACGTTATGGTTCCAAGTAAAACCGAAAATCCCCTGAAATTCGCCAGTTATGGTAAACTAAGCAACCATAACTCGCGCCACCACCGTGCACTGCTAAGCCTAACACCCAGGACATCAAAGATGACATCACAAATGTCATTGATGACATCACTGATGACTGACTCCCCCTTTTTTCCTTTCCTGACCTATCTAGGCCACATGATTTTCTTCAGTAACAGTCAAGATCTAAAACAAAGTTTTTTTTACTGAATATAGATATAGATAATTTAAATTTGATAAATGTTTAATAGGATTCCCTTAGTTTATAAACATGTAACATAGAAGATACTGAACCCCCAGCCCCACGCTAGTGATTTTTGATTTCAGCAGACCGCACGCATGTCCGCGGACGGACGCGTCAACATCAATACTATCCAAAAACTCAGGGTGTATCTTACATTGTTGTATCATGCAGTAGAAACACTGAACATGTTCAAAAAGCAGCACATAAAAACATTACATTTAATAATAAATAAGAAGTTGAAACTGTATATGGAAGACATCAACCATCCAATTAAATAGCATATGCAACAGAATGGAATATACCAAAAGAAAATAAATATGCCTCCAACATAATTACCTCACAGAAACTGCACAGCAAAAAGCAACGGCAGACCTACGCAGCAGTGACAGCAAAACCTAGCAAGAAACTAGTAAGTACGCTACATTTATTTTATATATTTATAAACGTTCTGTATTAGGTACACTAAAAGTAATTTGTTTTTGTTTTTTACACAGAAATGTCTAGTATTTTGGAATGTCTGGAAGAACATTTTCCTCTGTATGAAATGAGTGAAGACAGTGATACTAATGGTAGACAGTACACTTCTCTAAATAAACCAATTAATAACCATTACTTTATGTGTACTTAACAATTTTTTTTAACAGACCATACAGACATTAAACATAATATGCGAAGAGAGATGTTAGAAATGGAGCTAAAAATGGAGTTGTTAATGAAAAATGTCATTCTTTTAACCCTTTAACTGCCATGGGTATTTCCCCCCAGTGCCAGGGCCTTTTTTGGTGATTTCGGTATGTGGCCATTAAATGGCTTGTAACTTTTTTGTTACATGAGATATCTCGGCCAAATTTGGCTCCTTTTTTTCCCACATGTAGGCGGTCGTAACGCCACCCAGGAATCCTAGGTTGCTGTAGGGGGGGGGTGAGAGGAAATAAGCAAAAAGGGCGAAAAATGTTGGGTTTTTTCAAGAAATGGCGTTAAAATGATGTACAAAGAAGCCTGTGGTTTTTTTCCTTGTAAGAGCTAGGAACGAATGGTTTGCTGTGCTGAATTCCCCAATTTCCTGGCTTTCAACAACAGGTTGAGTGGAAAAGAAAATAAATTATTTTGATGTAGTTCTCAACCGTTTTGTGAGAGGAAGGCGATTTTGGACATTTTTGCCAATTGGACATGCATGGACGGAATGGAAGAAAAGGGTAGGAAAGCCGAATTGGAGGACAGAAAGGCATATATTTCTGAAAAGTAGACAAAATAACAAGTTTAGGAAGGGGTGATTTGCGTAGGTCAATTAAACACTAGGTAGGGAAAAAATCTATAGATTGGGGGAAAAGCGGGAAAATGACCAAAAAAAAAGGTATGTGTTGGACATGGTTGGCTTGGTACGGCAATGGCTTCTATGAATTTTGAGAAAAGCAATGCTCCGCTACCTTCCCCCGACTCTTGCAGTTAGGAAAGCACACATTTTTTGTAGTGTTTTACAAAACAAGCAATACCACAAGCCAAACACTGAGCCATGGTGCACAGGAGTTTTATGCTCATGGCCTGAACAGACGCACTTAGCATGGGTAAATCGGGAAAACTAATGTGGTGAGGAACGGCAAGCATCCATTTTTTGAAAGAGCACAGGCAGACCTTTTGAAGGGTAGGTGACTTGTGCAGGTTACAAAAGTGTATGGTGCCTAAAGCGCGACAAAATGTAGGTCACATTTGGGAAATGAAAGGATTGTGTGACAAAGGGCACCAGCAAATGGGTCAAAACGTTATGAAAACCACACAAACACAACAAATGTTATACCTTTGTGCGGTCCCACAGGTGTCCTGATGAAAACGGTACCTCACATGTGTGGGTGCACCTACCTGGGCGCCAAGGGGAAAGCCTAAAACACAAGTAACCCCAAGTCTGTTTTCACACCTGAATTGCACACTCTCACATCATACAAATATGGGCCTCGGGTGTCCAAGCCACCAAGTAAAACAGGGAACCCCATGCATTTCCGAAAAGATGACACCCGTGTGAATCGACAGAGGTTTGATTTCGGCAAATTGGCCCAGAATTTATTACCCAGACACCCCCGCAAAGTCCAAAATGTGGGGGAAAAAACGCATTTTACGCACATTTCACTCGGCGCACCCATCGATACACGCCGCCAAAAACTCATGGCCTACCGTCCCGCATTCCCACAGGTGTCCCGATGAAAACGGTACCTCACATGTGTGGGTGCACCTACCTGGGCGCCAAGGGGAAAGCCTAAAACACAAGTAACCCCAAGTCTGTTTTCACACCTGAATTGCACACTCTCACATCATACAGATATGGGCATCGGGTGTCCAAGCCACCAAGGAAAACAGGGAACTCCATGCATTTCTGAAAAGAGGACACCCGTGGGAATACGCAGAGGTATGATTTGGGCAAATCGGCCCAGAATTTATTACCCAGACACCCCCGCAAAGTTTGAAATGTGGGGAAAAATGCATTTTCCGCACATTTCACTCGGCGCACCCATCAAAACACGCTGCCAACAACACATGGCCTACTGTCCAGCGTTCCCACAGGTGTCCTGATGAAAACGGTACCTCACATGTGTGGGTGCACCTACGTGGGCGACAAGGGCAAAGCCTCAAACACAAGTAACCCCACGTCTGTTTTCACACCGGAATTGCACACTCTTACATCATACAGATATGGGCCTCGGGTGTCCAAGCCACCAAGGAAAACAGGGAACCCCATGCATTTCCGAAAAGAGGACACCCGTGGGAATCGGCAGAGGTATGATTTCGGCAAATTGGCCCAGAATTTATTACCCAGACACCCCTGAAAATCCGAAATGGGTGGAAAAAAACGCATTTTCCGCACATTTCACTCGGCACACCCATTGGAACATGCCGCCAACAACACATGGCTTACTGTCCCGCGTTCCCACAGGTGTCCCGATGAAAACGGTATCTCACATGTGTGGGTGTACCTACCTGGGCGCCAAGGGTAAAGCCTCAAACACAAGTAAACCCAAGTCTGTTTTCACACCTGAATTGCACACTCTCACATCATACAGATAATGGGCCTCGGGTCTCCAAGCCACAAGGAAAACAGGGAACCCCATGCATTTCCGAAAAGAGGACACCCGTGGAAATTGGCAGAGGTATGATTTGGGCAAATTGGCCCAGAATGTACAACCCATACACCCCCGCAAAGTCTGAAATGTGGGGAAAAAAACGCATTTTCCGCACATTTCACTCGGCGCACCCATTGAAACACGCTGCCAACAACATATGGCCTACCGTCCCGCGTTCCCACAGGTGTCCCGATGAAAACGTTACCTCACATGTGTGGGTGCACCTACCTGGGCGCCAAGGGGAAAGCCTAAAACACAAGTAACCCCAAGTCTGTTTTCACACCTGAATTGCACACTCTCACATCATACAGATATGGGCATCGGGTGTCCAAGCCACCAAGGAAAACAGGGAACTCCATGCATTTCTGAAAAGCGGACACCCGTGGGAATACGCAGAGGTATGATTTGGGCAAATCGGCCCAGAATTTATTACCCAGACACCCCCGCAAAGTTTGAAATGTGGGGAAAAAATGCATTTTCCGCACATTTCACTCGGCGCACCCATCAAAACACGCTGCCAACAACACATGGCCTACTGTCCAGCGTTCCCACAGGTGTCCTGATGAAAACGGTACCTCACATGTGTGGGTGCACCTACGTGGGCGACAAGGGCAAAGCCTCAAACACAAGTAACCCCACGTCTGTTTTCACACCGGAATTGCACACTCTTACATCATACAGATATGGGCCTCGGGTGTCCAAGCCACCAAGGAAAACAGGGAACCCCATGCATTTCCGAAAAGAGGACACCCGTGGGAATCGGCAGAGGTATGATTTCGGCAAATTGGCCCAGAATTTATTACCCAGACACCCCTGAAAATCCGAAATGGGTGGAAAAAAACGCATTTTCCGCACATTTCACTCGGCACACCCATTGGAACATGCCGCCAACAACACATGGCTTACTGTCCCGCGTTCCCACAGGTGTCCCGATGAAAACGGTATCTCACATGTGTGGGTGTACCTACCTGGGCGCCAAGGGTAAAGCCTCAAACACAAGTAAACCCAAGTCTGTTTTCACACCTGAATTGCACACTCTCACATCATACAGATAATGGGCCTCGGGTCTCCAAGCCACAAGGAAAACAGGGAACCCCATGCATTTCCGAAAAGAGGACACCCGTGGAAATTGGCAGAGGTATGATTTGGGCAAATCGGCCCAGAATGTACAACCCATACACCCCCGCAAAGTCTGAAATGTGGGGAAAAAAACGCATTTTCCGCACATTTCACTCGGCGCACCCATTGAAACACGCTGCCAACAACATATGGCCTACCGTCCCGCGTTCCCACAGGTCTCCCGATGAAAACGGTACCACACATGTGTGGGTGCAACTACCTGGGCGCCAAGGGGAAGGCCAAAAACACAAGTAACCCCAAGTCTGTTTTCACACGTGAAATGCACACTCTCACATCATACAGATATGGGCCTCGGGTGTCCAAGCCACCAAGGAAAACAGGGAACCCCATGCATTTCCAAAACGAGGACACCTGTGAGAATCCGCAGAGGTATGATGTTCGCATATCGGCCCAGAATTTATTACCCAGACACCCCTGCAAAGTCCGAAATATGGGGAAAAAAACACATTTTCCGCACATTTCACTCGGCGCACCCATCGAAACACGCTGCTAACAACACATGGCCTACTGTCCCTCGTTCCCACAGGCATCCCGATGAAAACGGTACCTCACATGTGTGGGTGCACCTACCTGGGCGCCAAAGGGAAAGCCTAAAGCACAAGTAACCCCAAGTCTGTTTTCACACCTGAATTTCAGACTCTCTGCTGACGGGCACACCATACAGTTATGGGCCTCGTGTGTCCAAACCACTGAGGAAAACAGGGAACCCCATGCATTTCCATAAAGAGGACACGCCTGGGAATCCGCAGAGGTATGATGTGAGCAAATCGGTCCAGAATGTATTACCCAGACACCCCCGCAAAGTCCGAAATGTGGGGAAAAAACGCATTTTCCGCACATTTCACTCGGCTCACCCATCGAAACACGCAGCCAACAACACATGGCCTACAGTCCCGCGTTCCCACAGGTGTCCCGATGAAAATGGTACCTCACATGTATAGGTGCACCTACCTGGGCGCCAAGGGAAAAGCCTAAAACACAAGTAACCCCAAGTCTGTTTTCAGACCAGAATTTCAGACTCTCTGCTGACCGGCACACCATACAGATATGGGCCTGGGGTGTTGCAGCCACCAAGAAAAACAGGGAACCCCATGCATTTCCGAAAAGAGGACACCCGTTGGAATCCGCAGAGGTATGATTTGCACACATCGGCCCAGAATTTATTACCCAAACACATTTTCCGCACATTTCACTCGGCTCACCCATCGAAACACGCCCCCAACAACACATGGCCACCGTCCCGCGTTCCCACAGGTGTCCCAATGAAAACGGTAACTCACATGTGGGGGTGCACCTACCGGGGGCACAAAAAGGAAAAGGTTAACCCACTGGTAACCCCAAGCCTTTCGCCACTGCCCATTTTGTTCATTTGGGCAACCTACAGATTTGGGCCTAGGGTGTCGAACCCAGCAAGGGAAACAGGGAACGCCATGCATTTCCCAAAAGAGGACACCCATGGGAATACACAGAGGTCTGCCTTGTGCAAATTGCCCCACTTTTTATTAGCCACAATCCCCGACAAAACGTGATATTTGGTGGGAAAAAAACACAATGTTCACTTTGTCTGGGGTTCTGGGTAATAAATTCTGGGCCGATTCGCGCAAGTCAGACCTCTGCACATTCCCACGGGTGTCCTCTTTTCGGAAATGCAAGGGGTTGCCTGTTTCTCTTGCTGGCTTCGACACTCTTGGCCCAAATTTGTAGGTTACCCACATGAATAAATTGTGCTGTGGCGAAAGGCTTGGGGTTACCAGCGGGTTACCTTTTTCCTTTTGCGCCCCCGCTAGGTGCACCCACAAATGTGAGGTACCTTTTTCGTTGGGACACCTGTGGGAACGCGAGAAGGTATGATATCTGTTGTTGGCGACCTGTTTCGGTGAGTGGACACAGGGAAATGTCTCTGAAATTGGCTGGAAATGAAGACAATTCTCAGACATTTTGCTCTGGCCACCCACCGAAACACACCGCCCACAAGACATGGCCTACCTTGCCGCGTCCCCACACATGTCCCGACGAAAAAGGTACCTCACCTGGGTGCCAAGGGGAAAGCCTAAAACACAAGTAACCCCAAGTCGGTTTGGAGACCTGAATTTCAGACTCTCTGCCGACCGGCACACCATACAGATATGGGCCTCGGGTGTCCAAGCCACCAAGGGAAACAGGGAACCCCATGCATTTCCCAAAAGAGGACACCCGTGGGAATACACAGAGGTCTGCCTTGCGCAAATTGCCCCAGATTTTATCAGCCACAATCCACGACAAAATGTGATATTTGGTGGGAAAAAAACACAATGTTCACTTTGTCTGGGGTTCTGCGTAATAAATTCTGGGCCGATGTTAGGGAGAATTCTCTGTTTAGGCTGAATTTCCTAACCTAGTTAGTCCCCCAGTAGCTTTGCTGGATTTCTGGAGTTTGTTTTTTTCTCCTGCCAAGAGTGAGTCTCTTTTCCTCTCACTCTTGGACATGATTTGAGGGGTTCCTTTGACTGTTAATGGCCCTCATTACGACCCTGGCGGAAATCGAAAAACGATGGCGGAAATGTAATACCGCCATCGAATACCGCTCGGTGCGATTATGACCCGTCACCGTAAAGTACGATGCCATCAGCGACACCGTAGTGAACGCCAACGCAAACTGCACCAAGTACGCGCACGCGCGCCATGCAAAACCGTAATTACCACCATGGCGCAACAGTACGCGAATGCTGACCCTAGCGGACATTCACTTAACGCCATCAAGCATGGCGGAAAGTACCATTCCGCCATGGTGAGAATTACGGCATCGTGAACCAACCGTAAATGGCCCTACACCACTCTCTGCCCACATTGCACAACACCTCGTAGGTGCAATGAAGTTACACAATGCAACCAGTGAAATGTACAAGTCACCCATGCATGCCAACGAACAAATGAATGTAGGGGCTCCAAGTGCCTTGTGAGTGGCCATCCATATTTGGCATGTCACCATTGCCGTACTGATGCCGCGCAGGCACGTGAAGGTTCAAGTACAGCAATATGAACTGAAACATGAGACAAAACAACAACAGGCCCCCATCGCTTGACACCAGTGTAAGGCAACATTCAAAGCAGTATCCTGAGGGAGACTGCACCAGCCCTGTACCCTTGCCAGTAAACAAACCAACCATCAGCATAAGCATGTACCACACAAGTTGGCAGTGACTGAGCAGCCAGGCTCATCTCAAGAGGGGCCAATGGGAGCTGCAGGGCACAGATGGCACGAATACAGAAGCTATTCCAATGGACATGACCTCAGTCTCCCTCCAAGAAACGCACGCAAACACAGGCACCTGTGACCAGCCATTTACTGATAATCACATCATTCCACCAATCCACCTGGCTGACCGGCATCTGTTACACAAAAGCTAATCCCCCGCCCCTGAGCATGACATCATTAAAACAGTCATAATGGCAGGCCCCATCCCTGACCTTACTGGGCTTCGTAGGCAAACGCGGCCAGTACAGTACCACGCAACTATACTCAGAAGCCGGAACCCAATGCAGATCTCCTCACAATACACCGCTCCACAAATAGGAATATGCTACATTACTTGCAAAGAATAACGCTACACGGTTGAAATCAGAATCAAATTTTAATGCACATCAAAATCACCAAGCCCATACAGCTATTAGGTCATAAACTCCAAAATATTTTTCATTACTGTGGGCTGCATCCGCAATAAATGACCAGCTTCTTCTTGTGTGACGCCCTGTTCCTTCATGGTACACAGGGGCTACATTCACGTTCAAAAAGGCAACATGGAAGCGCCGAGAACCGCAGGGCCGTCCCATTAGGTAGGCACTAGTCCAGCTGAAAGGCTGATATGTAGCTCCTAGCCACTAGTACTGCGTAAGGGCATGTGGCCCATTGGCGATCATCCCATAAGATCGTAATGGTGCTCCACTGATTAACTCGAAGCAGCAGGTGTCGGGAGTAAAAGCCATCTGCAGGAGTGGCATACAGATGGCAGCGGCAAAAGGGGAGGAGATACCTGTCACCCAAATGAAATGAAAAAGAATAGCATGGGCATCAGAACTTCATTTGTATTACTCACTTCAATGATCACACTAAACCTACAGCCATATGCATGCTAGCCCACTCAAAAGGATTATTTCCACCCAAAAATCACTTGCGAATCATAACTATATAAATCGAGGTGAAAACACTATTACAAACGAGTGTTTGTGTGCATGCGTCTGTTAAGACAGAATCCATTAGATGGGATTCGTAATGTGCATAGACACAAGTGTTTGAAGGCGCGTCGAGACAGGGAGGGTTCAACAAGGGCAGATAGACAATGGTCCCACTATGGCAGCTCTGCATCACATATCGCAGGGGAAGGGGATAGATTCCGAAAAGCCATGTACATGGCAAACTCTCAATTAAATCATCTGTCCATGCATCCATACATCATTCCCTCATCCCGGTATGAAAACGCCTAATTATTTACTCACATCACATTTGAAACTTCCATTGAGTCTGTGCGTAATGCAGTCTGCAAAATCCACTGTGCTCCAGCCCGGAATTCTAGTGTTGTGAAGTAACATGTATTTGGGAGCGTCCTGCCTTATCGTCCACTACGCTATTGCGCATCCCATACTATTCATATCAATCATTGCATTCTCGCCATGGCCCCTGTCCCAAGGACATTAAACAATAGAACGTTATATTTGCAGTCAGACCTGTGGGCGTCTCCTCGCCGCTAGCTGAAAACCGAAAGCGCTGTCCTTCGAATTCCTCATTTGCAACATCACGTCGATAAGGCATCTGTGACCGCTTGAAATCACAAATTCATCCATGTAGTGCGGCAGTGTGTGAAAGAGGCAACTGGCTTCACTCACAAATGGGACGCCCCGCCCGTCGGTGAACCTCGGTACAGTGCTGCATGAGGGTCCACCGTTAATCGAGTACTACATTCCACTGACCCTTCACAAATTTGTTCGCGACTGCAAAGATAGTATGTGAAACAATGGGACCATAGCAGAATGAACATATAAACCAATATTTCACTGCCATCGGGATTAAATACATGATTGTAATAGCAAGATGCCATGCGTCACATTGCAGCGTTGTGTGCGGGACGTGCTCGCCCAAAGGGGATTGCAGCTGGCACAGGTGGAATGAATCACCACAGGTGGAGGCTATACAGCCTGAAAACACATAAATTGCACACCCAACCCCCTCCCACAACCACACCCACTCCAAAATGCTACCGGCAGGACTAGCGATGTTGGCCCTGGGGGACCTGATAGCACTGCAAGTACTCCAACTTCAAGAAGAAGACGAACACCAACTACTACAACAACCGGCCGCACAGAGGAGACGCAGGAGGAGGAGGAGGGCAAGGCAGGGCCAGCAAGGGCCACCAGGCAAGCCACTATCGCCACGCAGGCAGCCCGCAATCCCACACCTCCGAGCTCATCCGTTCAACCTCACTGCTGAGCAGATCCACACCCTCTACCGTTTGGACGGGGACACCATAACCGCCGTTGTGAACATGACACACGCTGACCTTGTCAGCATGATAGATAGCCCAACCGCCATCCCACCCCTACTGAAGGTGGTGTCTGTACTCCACTTCCTGGCCACAGGCACCTACCAGCACACAGTCGGACAGTTGCATGGCATTTCACAGCCACTGTTGTCACGGACACTATCGCAAGTGCTCGATGCCCTCCTGAAGCACGCAGACGACTACATCTCTTTACCACGCTCGGAGCAGGAGATTACAAACACAAAAGTGGGATTCCATGCACTGGCCGGCATACCGGGTTGCATTGGTGCCATCGACTGCACCCATGTGGAATTGGTTGTCCCACATGCCATGGAGGCCCAGTACCGCAACCGGAAACAATATCATTCTCTTAATGTACAGATGGTGTGTGACTCCAACAGGATCTTTACACATTGTTGTGCCCGATTTCCTGGATCAACCCATGATTCTATGGTCTTGAGGAACTCTACAATACCACGCTACATGGAGCGACACGCGCAGGGAACAGATCCTGGCTACTCGGTGAGTCTCATTTCATGCATGATAATGTGGGGTATGTGATGCGGCAATGTCCTGGCAGGAAGGGGGGGGGATGCGTACGTAGCAATGTCATTCCACAAACATCCTTTATTGTCCACATACAGGTGATGCCGGGTATCCACTGAAGAGATGGCTCCTTACACCACTCCGGAACCCACAGAACCAGCATGAGGAGGACTACAACCATGCCCACTCACGTACCCGTGTAGTCATTGAACAGGCATTCGGCCTACTGAAGGCTCGTTTCCGCTGCCTCAGCAGGTCTGGCGGGGCACTCCTGTACCGCCATGAGAAGGTTGCAAAGATGGTCATGGCATGTGTCATGCTACACAACATGTGCGTACGTAGAAATGTGCCCATGCCCCCTGACGCAGAACTGCAAGCACCTGAAGATGGTCATGATGAGGGTGGGGATGTGGCAGCACCTCAAGGCATCCGCGAGGCACAGGAGGCCCGTGAAATTCGTCAGAATATCATAGATTCATGCTTCTAGCACTCACGCCTGGTGGCTGATACATGGACACGGGACTTGTGGCACTGTGTGTGTCTGGAACATGCACAATGTGGACTGTACGCCAATAAAGGCCTCGTACACAAAGATCAATGTCCACACATCTCATTGGGTGATTATGTAATGTTTATAGCATATGTGAAATTATATTACACACCCCATCGACCCGCCACCCAAGAAAGCCCAACACTCACCCTCCACCCTCCTACCTCCCCCCCGAACACCAGTGTCCAAAGATGCTCATTGTCAGTGGGCAGACGCTATTGCAAGCCCCCTCTCCGGGTATCAGGGGCACCCCTGCCTGTGGAGCGCAGGTTCCTCCCAGATCTACGTTGGGGGCTGCCCTGGACGGAACTTGCAACGGATGATGTCTCTGCCTGCTCACGTCCATGCATGTCCCTAAGGGTTTGTGAGAGCTCAGTGAGCACACGGCGCACAGCGGCAAGTTCACCACATATGTCTTTGGACGTCGCATGCAGTTCCCCCCTCAGGCTCTCGGTGCTTCTCTCCATTTGTACCCTTAGTGTCTCTGTACTTCTCTCCATTTGTGCCCTAAGTGTCTCAGTAGATGTTTCTATGACTGCCTTAGAACCCCCACATTCATCAGCATGCTCCTTGAGGAGCGTGGCCAGTTGCTGCTGTTGCACGATCACCTGGTCGAGGGACTGTTGCCTCTGCTGGGCCATGGCCATTTGCGGTGGTGTCACAGAGGGGCTGATCACCTCATGTTGCCTTGCCACAGGGCTTGTGGGGGATGGCCAGTCGTCGTCTTGTGGGTGCCCCTGCGTGGTATCCTCATGGTGTACGGGATGAAACAAACAGGGGGATTGAGACAGGTCATGGATGGGTCCTACATCGACAGCACCGTTTTCTGTGTCGGAGCATGCTGCCATTAATGCAGTGTCACCTATGGTGCTGCTGCCACCAGAAGCAGTGCCTTCTGTGGCATCCATTGGGGGGACCTGTGGTGCTGCTGTTGTGGCCATGCTGGCTGCTGGGGTGCCTGTTGAAGTCCCCTCCTGTGTGCTGCCACTTGATTTGTGCTGCTGCCGTGTCTTGATCCGTGCAGCTGAGGTGGAGGGTCTTTGGCCGTTGGTCTTGGCCCTCTTTGCAGGTGTGCTGGTAGGGGTGTCCTGGAGCTCGTCGTTTGAATCGGACCCTGTGGTGGAGTAAAGGAGGGCGAGCGTTATTTATGGGTCTGTGGAAATTGGAATGGCAATGTATCACATGCATTGGGGTGGTACCTGAGGGTGATTTGGGTCAGGGCCTTGGAGGTGGTTTCATTTTTGTGTGGATTGAGGATGCAGTTGTTTTGCAGCCTGCAGTTAGGGTGTGCATGCTGCCCGTGTAGAGGGTGTTTTTAGGATTTTTAATTATTTATGTATTTAATGTGACTTTTAAAGTGCGCTATCAGGCCAATGTATGTGGACGTTCTCCTGGACATGTGTTTCTGTTGCACTATGTGGACACATGGTACTTCACATGATTGGACATTGTGGATTTAGCATTGTTTTATTTGGCCCACCTACCTGATTCTTCGGATGTCTGCACCCCTTTCTCCATCCCTCCGACTCCCTCTATACTCTCCATTCCAATGGTGGAGGCACAGATTTCTTCCCAGGGGGTCAACTTGATGGGTGATTCCGATCCTCCCCCGGTAGCTGTGGCAATGTTACGGTTGGCTGATAGTATGCTCCGTACGCGTATCCGCAAGTCGTCCCATCGCTTTCTGCATTGCTGTGGGTTGCGGGGTGCGGTCCCCACCGCACTTACCCGCTGTGCCACCAGGGCCCATATGGCCTTCTTGTTCGCAAGTGCCGTCCTGGTCATTTGCGTCGAGAAGACGACGGCAGCATTCTCCTGGAGGGTCTCTGTGAGCACGGTGAGTTCCTCATGGGAGAAGTGGACCTGCCGCTTGCGGTCGCACGCTTTTTTAGCAACTTTTCCCATTTTGATTGTTTTAGCTAGGGTGGCTAACGGGTTGGGATGTGTCTCAGGGTCGGATTTTTAATGGTTGTGTTGGGATTCTGATTTTATAGGTGTACGGCGTGCTGTTTCCCGTTCCGGCCCCATGTTTTTACTTCCGTTTCCGTATATTTACGGTCACCGTATTTTGCGATTACCGCTCATTACGGTGACCGCTATGATGGGTGGCGGAATTGCACCTAGGGCGCCGTACGACGGCGGTGAGGGGCGTTTTGGGGACATTTCCCCCATCACGGACTTTGCACTTCCGCCATGGCGTAATGCTCGTGCCCGATGGGTCGGAATTAGCCGCACTTTACTCCATCGTGCAATGGCGGAAACGCTATTTACGCTATGGCGGTCAGGTCAGTTACTTTCCGCCAGGGTCGTAATGAGGGCCAATGTGTTTTATGGGCTATAGGGTCTTTTTACTCCATAGGGTCTCACGTGTTTTGACTATGTGTGTTACACAGCACCCTCAGTGCAGTGACACAGGGGTGTCATAGTGACACCCCACCATAGATACCATACCCTGGGCCTGACTACTGTCTCCCAGGGCATGTAAAGTCACCATTGGCTTTACTAGTCCCAAATTATGAACGGAAACCAGTACAAACCATCATATTGTGGGTGTACTGGTTGGGGCAATTCGATTGCCCCGGGGTCTGTTATTCGAGGGGGCATGTCTCCGTCCCCCCTGATCGAGTTTTGGCTGGTGGCAGTGGATACTACTTTTTATATTCGACCGCGAATATATCTCTATGGGATTTTCCCATTGTTCGAGGCTACCAACTTTCATTATTTAATTCCTATAGCCTCGAACATACCGCCGGGTTATTTATTTAATATTAATTCACCGGTTGGTATTTTTTGCCAGAACTCGATTCTAAAATGGCGTTTGTGTTCTCTTCTGCGACTCCAACCCAAGTCGAGCCCTTTGTTCCACTTTTTGGCAGGCTTCTCCACAGAAGCCTCCAAAAGTGGTGCCACTCTGTCTGGGTACCACAGGGGGTGTGGGAGGGGGTTTAGGCACCCTGGACTGAGTTGCCTTGGCAATTCAAGTCACACTCTTGTGTGATTGGCCCAAGTGGTGAGCCGGCCGGCTCACCACTTAGCCTGTTTGATTGACAGCTAGGCTAAATGAATGGGTGTTTCTTGCATAAAAGCAGGGCTTTTGGGACTGGAACTTCAGAAGTCGCCACAGGACCTGAGAATCCGAAGAGGGAGAAGCTGAGCCGACCTGCAACGACGACACCACCGGTGGAGCCCTGCTGAACCGTCTCACCACTTCCCGACGACAGAGGAGATCTTCTTGCCGGAGAGTCTCTTCCCTTTGAGCTGGTGGGGACAACCAGTTCGCTTTCCTTTTTCGCCTACCAGGACGTCTAGTGGTCGAATTGCCCATGCCAAGCACCCCGGCAACAGAATAGCCACTTACCAGTGAACCACTAAAGAAAGGACCACTCCTTTTAATCGAGAAACTCCACGGCTGGTTTCTTCCCTGGCAACACAATGACCTCCTGCTTTCCTCCCCGCCGAGATCTTCTCTTCTGCCGGATGAAGCACCGACTCGCAACCGCTGCCAGGAACAACTGCCCCCGCTGGAGTGTTCTCACCATTTCAAGGTACTGTGTCTGCCTGGCCTCCCTTTCTATAGATTGCTACAAGGTGACAGTAAATCCTTAACCTTCTGGACTGGGCTAGCCTCTTGAACCATCTAACTGGTCCCTTTCTTTTGGTCCAACTTCTTTCTGAACCTTTTCGAGACTTTTGTGCACTTTTCAACCGTGTGACCTTGGACACATTTCGTTCTGATCCTCTTAAAGTGGATCTGGCTTTCTGAACTCTAACTTCACGGTTTGATTCTGCCTTCCTCTCTTGCTGTGTTCTTTTGAAAGTGTTGGGATCTGTTTCAATTTATGCTCTGCCTTTCTCTCCCTTGGAAACCGAATTATTAGAGTGCCATCTGCATTAAGCGCTCACCGCTGTCTGAAAATAAGTGGGGCTTTACTTAAGACTTGTCTAATAATCTCTTAACGGAGTGTATGTACTTTAGTAACTGTGTTTTTGAACTTGCTTGAGATTAGTGTCAGTGTGTTTTCTTAGATGTGTTTTTAAATAAATAATTATATATCTTTTACACCAAAGCTCTGGTCAGTGTTTGCTTATTCTACTGTGTGTACCTGCCCTATTGTGTATGCTCTGTATACTGCCTAACTCTTCTTGAGAGAAGTCTGACTGCTCAGCCACAGCTACCAGGTAAATCTGGGTGGTGCAGACTGCTACCAATTGGGTTTACTGCTAGCTCCTGTAGTCCTAAACTTTTTGCAGTGGTCCCTAAGCGAACTGCAAAGGTTTCTGCCTAACAGCCGATTCGCGCAAGTCACACCTCTGCGCATTCCCACGGGTGTCCTCTTTTGGGAAATGCATGGGGTTGCCTGTTTCCCGTGCTGTCTTTGGCACCCTAGGCCCAAATCTGTAGGTTGCCCACATGAACAAATTGTGCTGTGGCGAAAGGCTTGGGGTTACCAGCGGGTTACCTTTTTCCTTTTGCGCCCCCGCTAGGTGCACCCACACATGTGAGGTACCTTTTTCATCGGGGCACCTGTGGGAACGCGAGAAGTTATGGGGGGTCATTACGACCCAGGCGGTAATTACGCCAACTTTACCACCATGGTGTAAACAATATTTACACCATGGTGGATGGAGGATTTACTGCCCCATTCCAAGGTGAGTGGGGCGGTAAATCCCCATTTCCCATTTACCCTTCCCCATTCCCATTTTTGCCCCATAGGGCATAATGGGAGTGGGGAAGGCGCTAATTACGCCACCGTAAATTACGGTGGCGTAATTAGCATCATGGCAGGTTAGCGCCATGGATTTTAACGGCTGCTAAAAGCAGCCGTTAAAATCGGAATCAGGCGTTAAGGGTTAACGACGGCATTAACCCTTAACGCCTGGGTCGTAATGAGGCCCATGATATATGTTGTTGGCGACCTGTTTCGGTGAGTGGACACAGGGAAATGTCTCTGAAATTGACTGGAAATGAAGACAATTCTCCGACATTTTGCTCTGGCCACCCACCGAAACACACCGCCAACAACACATGGCCTACCTTCCCGCGCCCCCACACATGTCCCGACGAAAAAGGTATCTCACATGTGTGGGTTCACCCACCTGGGTGCCAAGGGGAAAGCCTAAAACACAAGTAACCCCAAGTCGGTTTGGAGACCTGGATTTCAGACTCTCTGCCGACCGGCACACCATACAGATATGGGCCTCGGTTGTCCAAGCCACCAAGGAAAACAGGGAATCACATGCATTTCCGAAAAGAGGAGACCCGTGGGAATCCGCAGAAGTATGATTTGCGCACATCGGCCCAGAATTTATTACCCAGACACCCCCGCAAAGTCCGAAATGTGGGGAAAAAACGCATTTTCCGCACATTTCGCTCGCTCACCCATTGAAACACGCCCCCAACAACACATGGCTTACCGTCCCGCGTTCCCACAGGTGTCCCAATAAAAACGGTACCTCACATGTGTGGGTCCACCTACCAGGGGCACAAAAGGAAAAGGGTAACCCACTGGTAACCCCAAGCCTTTCGCCACTGCCCATTTTGTTCATGTGGGCAACCTACAGATTTGGGCCTAGGGTGTCAAAGCCAGCAAGGGAAACAGGGAACCCCATGCATTTCCCAAAAGAGGACACCCGTGGGAATACACAGAGGTCTGCCTTGCGCAAATTGCCCCACTTTTTATTAGCCACAATCCCTGACAAAATGTGATATTTGGTGGGAAAAAAACACAATGTTCACTTTGTTGGGGGTTCTGGGTAATACATTCTGGGCCGCTTCACGCAAGTCAGACCTCTGCGCATTCCCACGGGTGTCCTCTTTTGGGAAATGCATGGGGTTCCCTGTTTCCCTTGCTGGCTTCGACACCCTAGGCCCAAATCTGTAGGTTGCCCACATGAACAAATTGTTCTGTGGCGAAAGGCTTGGTGTTACCAGCGGGTTACCCTTTTCCTTTTGCGCCCCCGGTAGGTGCACCCACACATGTGAGGTACCTTTTTCGTCGGGACACCTGTGGGAACGCGAGAAGGTATGATATCTGTTGTTGGCGACCTGTTTCGATGAGAGGACACAGGGAAATGTCTCTGAAATTGGCAGGAAATATAGACAATTCTCAGTCATTTAATTCTGGTCACCCATCAAAATAGGCTGGCAACAACACATGTCCTACCTTCCTGCATTGCCACAGGTGTCCCAATGAGAGGCAGACCTCTCATGCGTGGGTGTCGTTCCTCAGTGACAATGGGAACATCATTTGTACAGTTAGTTATCTTTAGTGCGTTCAGGAAACAGTAAAGTACTGTCAGTAAGCCATTTCACATGCACCTTTCCTCACACTTCTCATACATAACAGTCTCAATGCTATTGCACATGCAAGGTGGGATTTAGCACAAGGACGAACCTCCTTGTGTAGCACAAGGCGGATTGTCGTTGTGAGCAGTGATGCCACGACAAGGCACCCACCGGATCACTGCCCATTCGTACCCCTTTCGTGTCTGCAGTCAGTAGGCATCCATTTCAGCAGTTGCACTTCTACAAAATCACTTGCGCCAGAGCAAGCATATCTACACTTGAGCATATCTACACACTTACAGCACGTGCACATCTACTCACAATGCAACCGTGTCTCTAGCAATACCTTGTACATCAACTTCAAGTATGCCCTTAGCCACTCTGTTCAAACATTCATATGTTCAACCGTACCCACACAAAACACACACCCTAAAACATGGCAATCATTTCTGCAGTGCTGGGAAAGTGCATTGACAGAAATGACATCTGCATGTTCTACCTAGCTTTACCTCATTCACACAACAATCATATTGAATTAATTCCTACAGAAGACATGTCACTTACATCACACGTAACATTACTTATAGTAAAATAATAAACAAGGCAGGATGTTACAAGGTATGCAAGACACCGCCGCCATACAGTTAGTGTCCAATTACCAATTTCATGACACTTAGACCTCAAGGGAGGGAGCCAAAGTGGCGTGTACTATTTTCAAAACACACCCCTTCAGTGGAGGGAACCTGAATGGTGTTCTGGTCTTCCCCAACGCACCCCTCGAGTGGAGGGAGTGGGACTGGTGTTTCTTTGCATGCCAAACCTTAGGTGGAAGGAGCCGGAATCAGGTTCCTTTCGAATGTATGCCGGGAGCAAAGGGGGCTTTTTCTGACATTTTTTTTCCACGGTAATCCCGAAGTGCAGCAAGCTGCACTAGCGTGCCTTTTCAAGACACCCCAAAGGGAAGTGACCCAGAGTTCTGTAGCCTTCTTCTCCAAGGCCCGCCTCAAGTGGAGGGAGCTGGAGTTGTAGCTGGAGTGCCATTGCTTTCCAAGAAGCGCTTGAAGTGGAAGGAGCCTGATTGGTGTTACTTTGCAGGTCACACCTCGCACAGAGGGAGCTAGACTAACGTTTCCTTCTGAGGCAGACCTGGAGTGAAAGGTATCGGGATGGAATGCCTTTCCAAGGCAGGTCTCAAGTGGAGGGAGCAGGACTAGCATTGCTTGCCAAAGCATACCAAAGGGGAATGTGTTACGCTCACCTGGCCCCCACAGAGGCATGATCTGAACTGGACTGCTGCGGTCTCCACCAATGTGACGTGTAGGGTCGAGATGACGGACTGGACTGGCCCACCTAGCTTCGTTTGCTTGGCCTGTAGGAATATTCTTCTGCAAGTGGAGAAAGGGAATTAACCACCTGTGGAGTTGCACGTAAATCCGCCCACCCCGCTATTCTCCCCACTGATCACCTTGGATGTTCCCTCTTATAGTCTCACCTGATGATTTGAAAAGATGAGCTCTCCATCCTGCATTGAGCGCAGGGGCGCGTAAATAACCAGTTGCTTCACTGGCTCAAAGGAATTGGTGAGTTCCAGGACAATATTGACTCCGATATTCCTGGAAAGACGCCGTAAGTATGTAGTTCGTAAGAGTTCAAATGCCTGACTTTCACTCTTGTCCGATTCCTTGCAGGTTGCAGCTTGACCCTACTGAAGAGTTCCTTGTGGCAACCGGTAATGTTCTGGTACGGATTTGTATTATCCAACACAGTTTGATAAAATAATGTCCATATGTAACCTGTTGCTTTCTCCCTTATTCAGGCGCTGAGAGAAAGTATGAAGTCTCGGGGAATAATGACTCCGGCGGTAAAATCAGGTAAGCCTTTTGTGGTGAGGAGGGTTCCCCTTGTTAGTCCCTTGTTTCACCTTGCTTTCCTTTTGTTTCCTCTTAGGGGCCGGGGTTTGGCTAGGATGCAGTGGAAGCTGCGCGACCCGTGAAGAAGAATAGTACCCCCGGTCGTAAAATCAGGTAATCTATGGGGGGTATTCCTCTCTGTATTCCCTTGGCTCACCTTGCTGTTCTTGTCTTCTCCTTAGGTGCTGGAGTGCGGTGGTAACATGCTGGAGGATGCAGTGAAATGTGAAGATGCTGGGAAGGCCGGTGAGTTCAGCGCAGCGCTGCAGCAGGCGAGGCGACGCACATGAAATAACTTCTTTCTTCGAGCTCGAAAGCGCGATGGATCAGGAATTCAGGTAAGGATCAAAGGTATTGCTCTTGTTCTAATCTTTTCTCCTTCTTTCTCCCTTTTTCTAGGAGCTCCAAATTCGAGGCGGGCGTGGCAGATGACTGGATGCAGACTTGTAGGCACGGTGAGCGTTACGCTGCTGGATGCAGAATAACACGAAGCGTGTGCTGCTCTTCAGGCGTGGTTTAAATAGCCACCAAAGTAGTCCCAGGTAAGTATTCCTCCCCAGCCCCACCCGAGTAAAAAAATAGTCCTAGGTAAAATAGTCCCTTCCAAGCCTCGTTTGGCTTGGGGCTCTTGCAGCATGGTCTGCATCAGGTAAGTTTTAATCTATGAGCCTGGCCCCTATGGCGCCAGGACTGACCCTCCATATGAGCTTGGCGCCATGGGCGCCAGGACTGCACCCAAATAGCCCCTAGCAGGGGTTGTTGGGCTTGCTTGGGGTAACTTGATGCCTGCTTCCGGGGTTGCTGGACTTGGTCTGGGTCCCCGGGGGTAGGCATCATGACAGAATGACCCACAATGGAGTTCCTTTCTTGTTCATGGCACGCCTCAAGTGGAGGGATCCGTAATGAATGTTCTTTGAGAGGCAGGCCTGTAATGGACGCAGCCTTTTTTGCGTTCCTTTGCAGGTCACGCCTTGAGCTAAGGGAGCTGGACTGACGTTTATTTCGTAGGCACGGCTCAAGGGAAAGCTACGGCAGTGGTGTTCCTTTCAAAGGCAGGCCTCAAGTAGGGGAGCAGGACTAGCAATGCTCGTGAAAGCATGCTAAATCTAGTGAAGTGAGTTCAAATTCTGTTGCATTTTTATTGAAGGTACACCTCCAGTCCAGGGAGCAGGAGTGCCATTCCTTTATAAGACATGTGCGATTTCAGAGCCTAAGGGTCCCCTTCAAGGAATGATGGGCATTTTCGGAAATCAGTTGATCTCCCAATATTTTTCCTTTGTATGATACAAAAGGAAACAAGGCTGAAAGCAGAGGGCTGGGTGGGAAGGGCATTGGGGACAGTACACCCGAGTATCCTTCCTCTTTCCTTGTTTTGTACACACCTTACATTTTCTGTAAAGTTGTGACTTTGTGGCTGTGGGAGGAACATAATCACCAAAGTGTCGCTCTTGCAATCTGGCCACATCTTCTACCTCTTGAAAGGAGGGAATTTGTACATGGCCAATAGTCAGAGAATTAACAACTTCTGTTTCAAAGTTCAGAAAAGAAAGTTTGTTTTGTGGAGTAGCTGCCCGGTACACCACATACGCATTGTAAGTTGCAATATGCACAATGCGTGTGGCCAACATTTCGTACCAGAAGCGCGACTTGAGCTCAGCACGGTACGACTCAAGCACTTGGTCGGTTTTATCTACTCCACCCATGTACTTGTTGTAATCCAGAATGCAGTTGGGCTTCCACACTTTCCGGGTCTGCCCGCGCGGAGTGACTGCTCAAGTACTTTCATCATGAATAGTACTTAGCATGTACACATCCCTTTTGTCACAGAATTTCACTGCTAACAGTTCATCCCGCCGCAATGCCATACATTCTCCCTTGGCAACTTCTTACACACAGGTTGTCTGGGGAAGCCTTTCCGGTTACTGCAGATTGTACCGCATGCTAGTGTGCCCACATTCAACAATTCCTTGAACAGTGGAATTCCAGTGTAGAAATTGTCTATATACAAATGGTGACCCTTGTTGAGCAATGGTGTGAGAAGATCCCAAACTATCTTCTCACATGTCCCTAAATAGGCTGGGCAGCCCGGAGGGTTTAGGGTGGAGTCTTTGCCAGTGTAGACTCTCATGCTGCTGACATATCCAGTGGTACTTTCACACAACATGTACATTTTGATCCTGTATCGTGCTCTTTTGCTAGGAATGTATTGCCTGAACACTAGGCGACCTTTGAACAACACCAACGATTCATCAATGGATATGTTCTGGCTAGGAACATACACCTCTGCAAATCGCTGACTGAAGTGCTCCAGAAATGGCTGGAGTGTGAAGAGCCTATCAAAGTTTGGGTCAGTTCTGGGTAATGCTGCCGAGTTGTCATTGAAATGCAACATACGGTGCAGTGCTTGAAACCGATTGCTACTCATTATAGCTGGAAAGAAGGGGCTAGAATGTGCCGCTATATTAGACCAGTACATTGGGACAGTTGGCTTCTGCCATATTCCCATGAGCAGAATGAGAGCCCAAAATGTTCTCAACTGAACATCGGTTGTGGGAACCCATGCATGTGCTCTGGACTGGGGTTTCAGAGTGGGACCCCTTGACCTCAAGAACTGTGCAGCGTATACATTGGTTTGCTAAACCACATCTGCAATAAACCCATCATCAACAAAAAGGTTGAAATAATCAATAGGCTGAAACCCATCTGTATTCACTGTGCACCCAGATATACCAGTAAAAGGGGGCACAACAGGCTGAGCCATTGCTGGAGGCACCCACTGCGACTCTTCAGCCATGTTAGGAACTGGCACATTGCGTGGACGTCCTGCACGTCCCCTCCCCCTTCTAGATCCCCTGCGTGTGGGAAGTGTGCGCAAAGGTACATGTACTCTGTCATCCTCTTCGTCATCAGATGATGATGATGAGGAGGAGGAGGAGGCAGCGCCGGAACCTTCATCCATTGAAAACTCACTTCCCCAATCACTTTCCTGCTGAACGTCAGAAGCACTATGTGTTTCAGATTGCATATCCACCTCTGTGCCCGAGGGAGACTCCATCACTGCAGCTAAAGCCTCTTCACCAGACATTGATCGACGAGAAGCCATGAGTGCTGACGCTATGGAACCTTTCACTGCCCAAAGACCAGATGAAGACTAAAACAATAAGTATGTGTGCTTCTCAAAGTATGGAATGTAGTACAGTTAGTGGTATTCAGTGCCACAAACCTACACCACACAAGTACGCCAAAAGGTCCAGACTTTGCTCAGAAACTGTAGCAGCCCTCTGCAATATGAGGTACTCTCAACATGCTACAAGAAATGGAGTACTATTTTGCAAACACTCACGTGAAATGCTAAGGGCCAGCTGACTGCTTTCCTACAAGTGGTTAGACAGCTACAACACACCTGCACCTAAAACAAAGACAACAAAAAAGCTACGGACGATGTACTCTTGCGCTATACATTGCACAAATACAAGTGTAGGGACGAAGATTGCACCCACACTACTAATACACAAACAGCCAACGTGTGTTGCACCATGCCCTCCTCCATGGGATGCTGGTGGATGGGAAATGGAGGTGAGAAGCAACCATGCAACATATAAGTGATTGGGTGAGTTGAAAAGCCAGAGGCAATCAAGACACAGACAGAGAAGATAAGAAAATTACATGGCAGGCCCTTCCAGACAATTGCTAGCACACTTTTGACAAAAACACCTGCACATTCACATAGGGTTCTGTGTTGGAAAGGGGAAGGTCACAAGGACAAAATTAATGCAAGGGCAAGCAAGTGGAATTAGGTTGATGAAAGTGATGATGGGTAGCAAAGAAATAAGCAGCATCGACATATACAAAATACATTGACATGCCATGCACAGAAATCAATTGCAAGGAAGTCGGAGTATCACAGTCACCATACTTACTGTCATTTTTAGTCCATCAGTTACTGGCTTCCCCCACGTACAATAGCGTCTGGACAAAGGTCAAAATGTCTTCAATGAAAAGGTCCATGCCTCTTTTTGAAAGGTGGACACCATCTTTGTGAAACATCACTTCCCCTTTTGTGAATGAATTTACATTGGAAGCACAATAATACCTCTAAATATAGGAATCTATGAACATTTGAGAGCCCTGAGAATTCAAAATTTGAAATATCCACTGGCAGTACACTGGAATACCCAACGCATCAATGACAATATGGAGAAAATGGTTTTATGGAATTAAGAGAATTATACAGAGTCAAAGAGGACACGATCTGGAGAAGCTCTTAAGATAACAGGAGGCAAGATCTTTTTTTCTCTTCCGCACTCTTCCGCACTACCTTTGAAGGAGTCAACATGTATCACAAGTGAATATAGTGAATGAGAGCATGAAGAAGCAGTAAATATGAAGAGGCATCATCTGACATTGGTTGATATAAATATTGCATTGCAAAATATTATATATGAACTCCAACAGCACTCATGACAGTCCGGGCCATAGTAGTTAAGACTTGTGATTGGAAACAATTGAAACAGGATTCTAATTATGAGTATTGAGATTGGGAAATGGAACAGGACATACACTATTGCTATACAAAGGAGTGAGATATGAGAAAGGCACTATATAAAACTTTTGTGAGGTGAGCTTGAATGAGTTCGGGGTGGGACTCAATGTACAGTTCTCAATGTTACAGGGAAAAAGCAGTGGGACATCAAACAACAGGTAACACATACTGTTTTTTTATAACAAAAATCGCTTAGAAGATGTCTCTCTGATATAGCACACAAATATGGTGGGCATGTGATAGTCCTCTTTCTATGACCTTTAAACTAAGTATAACTATAGCTTCAAAGATAGCACGTATCGCAGGCAAAACTCCAGTATTGGATGCTTATCAGAACACACAAGGAAGTAAATTTAAGAAGTATTATGTGTGGGAAAAGTCGTTTTTGAGCAATGAGAATGCATTTTTTTGAGAATATTTTCGGTTATTAATCATAGGGTATGTTTCTGGTAAGGAAATTATGATGTGGAAATATGTGATACTGTTTGAATAATGAAGTTCAGAAACAGGATGTGAGTCTACAGGCTCAGGTACGATTTACGTACAATGAGAAAGTGGATAGTTATCTAAACATTTAGAAATTTGCAACAATGATAAAAGGGTACAGTTTTCTTTGAATTCTTTTCAGAGCTTGAATTTACTCTAACTAGATGCAATTAAGGATGCACTTTGCACAAGTAATAATAACAAAGATCCTAAGCTGACAGGTAAGAGATATACTGTTCGAACAACAAACAGATAAGGAAACATTAGATACATGTAATGTGGTTTGATTTTAATTATACATGGAGGCCTTAAGGACTATCAGGGATGTGCAAATGGATTTCAAAATACATTAAAAGATATTTATTGAGAGTGATCATTTTTTTAAATTTAAGTTAATTAGTACAACAAAAGCTTAAATACAGAAAGCTATTTGGAAGGTTTGTCAGAAGTAATGTCGGAGTGAGAGAAAAAATAGGAAGGAATGGTGACAACACCAATACATTTATTTGTCTACTTTTCTTGTTCCTTTTTCCCCTTCCTTTTGAATAGATATAGTGACTGGTATATGAGATGAAAACAAATTAGTGTGCCCTTGCTAGTGAACAATACTCAAGGCAATTGTTTAGTTGGACCGGTTCAGGTGTTTAAGCCGGTCCACAGTTTAATGGAAGGGTTGGTCTGCTAAGTTGCAGATCCAAGCAAGAGGTCAAAAAAAATGTACAAATCGCTCACTGTGTTCAAGAATACAGAAATTGGAAAGCAATCATTTATTTGCTAATACAAACAAATATATAGTGCATAGATTTTTTGAAACAATGCTGAAGAATGCAACATACATATGCAAAAACAATAACAATTCATAATGACATCAAATAACAAAAGAAAAGTGTAGTATATACAACAGGGTGAACATAGAAAACTGTATGATTAGTATACAGATGGATTTCAATAGTCTCATTATTGAATGACAGTATACATGCTAATATAAATGGGTGGGTATTCTGTGAATAAATCCAAAGGAAAAATTAGAAACAGGAGGGGCTATAAAATCACCCAAAATGCAAAAAGTGTCCTAATTCATAGGAAATGTCCTGTTTATGTTTCGTATTCCTTCTAATTGTGACAATAACTGTTCCAGGGTCATAGGGAAAACAAGATATCTTTTAGGCCAGACTGGTATATGAGGGCATGTCAATATTGATTGAAGAAATGACAATGTATACAATATTGTAAAGAGATGTATGTTTAGCCTTGAAGAAGCTCACGAGAGGCCACACAAATAGAAGTGTGCATTCTGAGCGGAACACATATTGTCACTGACATTGGGGTTTAGGAAATGTGAGAGTACTGACCTTGGTACCGACACTGGATCTGTGAAATTGTGGTAGTAGAGAAACAATGTATTGGCACTGGCTTTGGGTTTTTAGAATAATGTTAGTACTGGAACTGGTACTGACATCGCAGTTGTGAAATTCTGCTATTAGCAAAAAATGGAAATGTGCGAGTTTGGAACTTGGTACAGACATTGATCTGTGAATTTGTGCTATTATTGAACAATTCAATCGGCACTGGCACTGGGGGTTTGGAAAAGTGTTAGTAATGGACCTCGTACTGGACATTGGAGCTGTAAAATTGTGATATTAGTAAAAATGGAAATGTGCGAGTTCTGAAATTGGTCCTGAAAATGGCGCTGTGAAATTGTGCCATTAGTAAAAATTGCAATTGAACACTAATGTAATTTCAGAAATGATAAAGTGTGGAATTAAAAATGTGGTATTGAATGTGATTCATTTGTTGGTGACTTGTTAATTATACAATAATGGTAAAAAAAACAATTTTGATATGGATGCAGTGCAATATGATTTGTTGTTGTAAGTGAATTATAGTTTGATATGGGCTCTTACAGGTTTCACCATTCCAAGTGAAATCCCACCTACCCCAAAGCCATACATCTAGATCTGCATGTATGGACATGTTAAGAGACATTGCATTAGTCGGTTGACTAACATTATATGGTACCACTGCAAATGGCTGAAGATGTTGCAACCCTTACTTAGGTGTACTGCCATGCCTTACATTAAGGTATCCTTAGAAGAGTTTGGGCCACATTACTGCTGAGCATATGTAGAACATCTTACAGATCCTCATACCAATTTTGGTCATGATTGCGCTTCACAGAAAGTTGGGAACATATGCATTTATCACTACAAAAAGCCCCACACTATAATACAGTTGAATGGTCCCCACAACAATCTCCAAGCCCCCCACACAACAAAGTTCCAATCTAGGTCATAATATGCATTATCACCATAGATCACCACTAAGGGTAAAGTTCAAGGTGGATGATGCAAGCAAAACATAAGTATTTCAATGCAATATGAGACTGGTAATATTATGATATTTCAGAGTACAAAGCCTAGATAACACATTTACCGTAGCTGCACCTTACCCCCAGTAGTTTGTATAATTCCCTCTATGGTCCGGTAAATGAAGCAGCAGGTTTGAGAACAAGTGTTAGGCAGAATTACATGCAGTACCCTTTGGGAACAATACACACAATTAAGACTACTAGGTGTAAGCACAATCTCAGCTTTGGTGCAAGCCCGTACTATACAGTTATGTGGTAGCAGTGGCTGAGCAGCCAGACTTATCTCAAGAGTAATGTGAGCAGTACAAGAGGTTACACAAAGGACTTGCAATCACAGTAGTTCAAAAAAACAATTTTCAAGGTTTCTTGGTAAATGAGTATACATGTATTTACACAGACAGTTGGAAAACATTCCACTTGTAAGAAACAGCTAAATATCACAATCTTAATACACTACAGTACGCAACCAATACGTTTATGAACAAGTTAGGCTCCCCTGAAGTGGAAGTGAAATGGCACTTCAATAACTTTCAAAGGGGGTAGAAAGACAAAGGTTACAAATAATTAAAGCACAATTACTTTCATAGGCAGGTAAATAGATTCAGTTCACTACAACTGGCAAATCAATTCAATAGGCCTAGGCCAACGTCAATTGTTCAAAGTCTTTGATAGGATAGAACAGTTCTGGTAGTAAACGATTAAGTCTTTGGCAATGTTCGAGGAAGTAGTTTGCCAGGAAAAGAGCTATATGTTGGTTTAGGAGCGAACAACACTCCAAAGTTGGGAATGGTTCACAAACATAAACAGTGGCAGAAAGGATTTCCACACTGTGTTTGCACAGAACCTTATTGATGATGAAAAGTTGTATCTGAGGCAGTTGTTCCTGGCAGTTCCTGAAGATCTCGCTGCTCCTGAGCTTCAGTTGTGGGGACAAGAAGGAGGACGTCGGGAGGTTCCTGCAATGCCCAGGGAAGAGGCCACAAGCTTGGCTAAGCGTCGGTTTAAGGTGTGAGTGCCCTAAAGTCCACAAACTGGTATCCTTCTCACTGGCTATCCGGTTTTCAACAGCACCCTGCTGAAAATTCGACCAATATGGAGACGGTGTCCAGGTGGCTTACGAGTTGATTGTTCCCACCAGCTCAAGGGAAGAAGTCCTTGAAGGAGCTTCTCTGACGATGGAGTTTCAGGCAATTCGGACCTGCAGCAGGGCTTCACCGGGCAAGCCAACAGTCCAGGAGTTGCAGCAGTCGTCTTCCTTCAGCTCATAATCGGTTCTTTCATTCCAGTGGTCGACTCTGCCTTCCAAGTCCCAGAGACCTGCTTTTAAACAGTTTTCTCCCATTAATTCCAGCCTAGCTGTCACTCACCCAGCAGGGGGGTTGTCCTTGCCGGACAGTCAGCCAGCCAATCATGCCAGAGTGCATTCAGGTCTCCTAGGAGACGAAGCACAGGGAGTTTCGGGCACCTCCCCCACATCCTGTCCACCCAGACACTCAAGCGCCAGAGGAGGGCTTCAGCACTGAAGCCAGCCAAAGGGCATTGAACAAACAGACCAAACCTAGTTTGGCATGCAGAGTTAAACACAAGAAGGAGCTTTCCCAAAAGAACCAGAAAAAAAGATGACCGGAGTCTGTTTTTACAGAGGGGTCTTGGGTGCCATATTGAAAAACATGGCTGACCCGATTTTTAGCTACCGGTGTTCGTGGCCAGGAATAATCATTGTAGTTTATTCTAAAACCACTGCCATTGGCCATTTCAAGAGGAAAGAGTAACATTTGAATGTTACATCAGTGTTTAGACACAGGAGATGCTAGGCAACCCCTCCAGCACTCTATAGGAAGATAGTGTGTGCTGGGTCTATGAATTTAAAAGGACTACTAAAGTAATTTTAACTTCACATGCTCTGGGAGACGGTAGTCAGTCCCAGAGAAGGTATTTTAACCTTGGGTAGTCTGAGAGACACCCCTGTAGACTGCACTGAAGGTGCTGTGTGACACACAAGAAAAATATGATGCCTATGGAGTTTGTCTAAAAACTCCATATCCAAAGAACACATGAAAATACATGAAAGAGTGGGAAAAAAGGCTCACACTCTTTCCAGGTAAAAATTAAAATCCTAGAAATCCAGCAAAGTTGCTGGGGGTCTCAAAAGGTGAGGGAAATTAGCAAATTCTTGAGAATTCTGCCTAACACTCGCTCCCCCCCCCCAGAATAAGGGACAGGAGGATTTAATCCCCTCCTGGATGAATCTCCTTACTCCAGTTGGTCAAACATCCTGGAGAGACCATCAGCATTTTGGTGGTGACACCTAGACCTGTGTTCAATGGTGAAATCAAACCCTTGCAGGCTGATTGAAGATCTTAGTAGTTTAGGGTTTTCCCCTTTCATTTGCATCACCATCTCAAGGGTTGGTGGTCAGTCTGAATCACAAAGGCAGATCCATACAAGTATGGCCTAGACTTCTTCAGTGACCAAACAATAGCAAAACATTCTCTTTCAATGGTTGCCCACCTTGTTTCCAGCTCCTTCTGCTTCCTGCTGATGAAGCAAATGGGGTGCTCCCTACATTTCTCGTCCAGCTGACTCAGAACTGCACCTATACCTATATTGGAAGCATCTGTTTGCACAATGAAGGTTTGGTTGTATTCAGGAGCTCTTAAGACTGGAGCTTGACAAAGGGCTTTCTTCAGTCCTTTAAATGCTTGAGTGCACTCCTCATTCCACCTGACCTTCTTAGGAAATTCGGGAGAGGAGATTACATTCAAGGGAGAAGCTATGGTCCCATAGTTCTCTATGAAGTTCCTATGGTAAACAGTGAGGCCTATGAAGGCTCTCACTTGGATTTGAGTAGTAGGGGTGGCCCAGTTTTGTAGAGCTTGTACCTTGCTAGGCAATGGCATGATTTCACCTCCTCCTACCTCATGTCCAATGTAGAACACTTTACTCTGACCACCTTGACACTTACTTGCCTTTATGGTCAGATGGGCCTGCTCAAGAGCCTGCAAAACATATCCTAAGTGGTCAACATGCTCTGTCCAAATAGAGCTGAACACTGCAATGTCATCCAGGTATGCCATGCGGAAGTCCTCCATCCCATTCAGAACCTGGTTAACCATCCTTTTGAATGTTGCAGGGGCATTCTTTAGTCCAAAAGGCATTACCTTAAACTGGTAGGGGCCTGCTGGGGTTGAGAATACAGTTTTCTCCTTTGCATGGTCTGTCAGAGCTATTTGCCAATAGCCTGAAGTGAGATCAAATGTACTGAGGTACTTGGCTAAACCAAGTTTGTCCACCAGTTCATCTGTCCTTGGTAAAAGGTGGCCATCAGTCTTGGTGACTGCATTAAGAGCTCTATAGTCCACACAGAATCTCAACTCCTTGGATCCTGCCTTTGGCAGTAGTACAACTGGACTAGAGCATGGACTGGTAGGTGGCTCTATTACCCACAGATTAAGCATTTTGTTGACCTCCTCCTTTATCCTTTATGTGGGTTCTTATATGATCTGATATCCTGTAACCTCTGCTTTTAACAGGTAAACAGTCACCAGTGAGAATATCATGCTGGCTCCAAGTGGTCAAGCCTGGTGATAGTGTAAACCGGGAAGCAAACTGATTTAACAGAAACTTGCACTCCTCCTGTTGTTCCAGTGTCAGATTAGAAGAGAGATTGACTCATTCTATCTTCTCATCTAAAGGCTGTCCTCTGAGTAGGTCAGGTAGAGGTTCACTCTCCTCCTCCTCTTGAATTGAAGCTAGAAGCAAAACTTAAGGCCAAGGGAACTCTAACTGGATGGCCATAGAGAAGCTCAAAGGGACTAAATCCAACTCCCTCCTGAGGGTCTTCTCTATAAGTGAATAGAAGGCATGGTAGTAGAAGGTCCCACTTTCTTCTAAGGGTTTCTTCTAAAGCACCTATCATGCTCTTTATTGTACGATTAAACCTCTCCACCAATCCATTTGTCTGTGGATGGTAGGCAGTTGAGACCTTGTACATCACTCCACAGTTCTTCCGCATGGCCTGCATTTAGTGGGACATAAAATTAGATCCCCTTTCAGAGATGACTTCGTTAGGAAAACCTGCCCTGGTAAAAATACCAAGTAGGGCCTTAGCAACAGCCTGAGCTGTAACAATCCTCATAGGTATTGCTTCAGGATACCTAGTAGCATAGTCTACTACAACCAGGATAAACCTGTTGCCTGAAGAAGTGGGAGGGTCTAAGGGACCAACAATGTTGATTTCTACCCTCTCAAAAGGGACTCCCACCACTGGGAGAGGCACCAACGGTGCCACATTCTTGGCTCCACTCTTTCCAGATGTCTGACAAGTGTGGCAGCTCCTACAGAATGTATCTACATCAGACCCCAACATAGGCCAGTAGAAATACAGAGAGATCGTTTCCTTATTCTTCTTGAAACTCAAGAGACCAGCCAAAGGAATCTCATGGGCTAACTGTAGGAACTGTTATCTGCTTTCCAGAGGCACTACAAGCCTTCTGTAGTCCCCTAGAATAGACTCAGTAGGTTCACTGTAGAAGAGGCAATCCTCCCATTATAAACTATGCTTCCCTGGCCCTTGCCCTTCCAGCTGGCAAGCTGCCTGTTGTTGAAGACCTTCAAGAGTGAGACACTCTCGCTGACCTCTGCTGAAGTCTGCCCTGCAGGGTCCACCTTCTACCAGTAAAGACTGCAGCTTAGGATGGTCTGCAGGATCCAGCTCTCCAACAAGAGCAAGGTCCTCGTCCAGCTCTGATTCCTCAGCAGCTGATTCAACCAAACTAGGTTGTTCCTCATACTCAGCCTCAGCTGGTGGAGGAATCACAGGTGTGATTTTGGACAGTCCTCTCAGGGATGTCCTAGTTGGTGCCACAGGAGTGCTGGTTGGCTTCTTCTTTGAGGTTTTAGGTTTCCCTTTTCCTCTTTCTTCTTAGAAATTGCAGTCAGTATGCCCTGTGGACTGGGGGTTATAGTTTCCTCTATAAGTTCCCCTGGAGAGCCCCATAAGGTACTCTCTCTGGCCTTCCTTGTCTGCTCCTGTTTCCTTTTGCTGGGAGGTCTGGGGGTGATTGATACAAGTCCAAGAGTTTTTAAGTCATTCCCCAACAGGACTCTCCCAGGTACTTCACTATGCACACTAACTAACAGGTATCTTGACAGTCATGTAATTGCACTGGATGAGAGCTGGTAACTGTGGAAGCATTTGGACAGGGCCTCCAGCAAGCCTAGCGAGGTATTTGGGTGCCTTAGCAACATCCTCTACCTTTAAAAAAGATTCATCCACTACAGTAATGCTGGCCCCAGTTTCTCTGATGGCAGGGGTCTCCTGACCATTCACAAGAACAATGCCATTTGAACTTCTTCCTCTGGGGACAAGGCTAAGGTGACAGTGTGGATCTCTGAAGGTTTACCATTACATCTGGGATCCCCTTTCACATGGTTAGTTGCCCCACAAGCATAACATTTCCAAATGTCTTTATGAATGAGGGATTGGCCTGACCCACCGCTGGTTAAGCACCAGGGGTTACACTAGCCTGATTCGGTTTTCCTTGTGGCTTACCCTTGTTATGTTTGTGGGCGTCTTTTGGAGGTATTCGAATTCTCTTTGTTGTCTTTCTTGTGCTGCTTTCCCTCATCCTTCTTCTGAGTTGCCCCAGAATCCTTGTGAGTAGCCCTGTTAGCAACCCACAAGTCAGCAGCCCTTGCCAACCTCTTGGGATCAATTTCCTTAGAGTCAGCCAAGCGCTGTCTCAGCTCAGGAGAGCAGGCATCATAAATAGATTCCAACATAAACAGATTTCTCATACCTTCATAAGTGTTAACTCTGTAACCCTTAACCCAACCATCTAAGTTTTTCAAACATTCACACACCCAGGTAGCCCAAGGGGTACCATCATGCTTTTTGAGGGTTCTAAACCTCTTAAGATACTGGGAAGGAGTTTTCCCAAACCTAGCTATTAAAGCTAGTTTCACACTTTCATACTCCATTCTATCTACTTCACCCATCTTCATTACAACATCAGATGCAACTGGGGGTAGCCTAAAAAAAAGCCCAGGAATCAGACGATTCCCTGTAATGTTCTGAATCCCATGGTTATATTCAAAAGTTGCCAGACAATCCAAAATATCAAGCTTAACCTCATACATACTTACTGCATCTTTGGGCATGCAAGGCCTCTTAGGACTGGAAGACGTAGAAGATTCTGGGAGAGAACCATTCTCAAGAGACAATTTCTTCATTTCAAGAGCATGTTGTAATCCCATTTCCCTTAGTTTAAGTTCTTGATGTTTATTTCAGTTTGTGCTTGGATTCTTTTGAATTCTAACTCAAGTCCCATCTTTTCAAGAGATACAAACTCTGGACTCATCATTGGACCTGGTAGGGCCCCTGTGGCAAAAGATTGAGGCCTAAGAGCAGGTGGGGGTAAAGTGGGGCTGACATCTTGAGACTCCTCTGCCTCATCTAACTCATCAGTAACATTTGAGGGTGACTCTGAAACATTATCATCCTCATCCTCATTTTCCAAATTTTCATCAGAAGTAGGTACAGTAGACCTATTTCTTTGATTTTGACAATCCAACAACTTTTCTATCAATTCATTCTTTTTGACTTTAACAGTGGGGTGCCTAGCTTTACACATTTCTCTCAGCTGTTCAACTGTTAAAATGACTAGTGTCTCCTATCTGTAGCTATCCATATCAGACATGATAAAACAATTGCTTCTCCATTGGTGCTTAGCCTTGTGAGGGTTATTTGAACAAAGATATGAGCAGCTTTCTCAATGTAACAGATATACTTTATCCTCACCGCTGTACACCAGTGTTAGGCAGAATTACATGCAGTACCCTTTTGGAACACTACAAACAATTAAGACTACAGGTGTAAGCACAATCTCACCTTTGGTACAAGCCTGTACTACACAGTTATGTGGTAGCAGTGGCTGAGCAGCCAGACATATCTCAAGAGTAATGTCAGCAGTACAAGAGGTTACACAAAGGGCTTGCAATGACAGTAGTTAAAACAAACACTATTCAAGGTTTCTTGGTAAAAGAGTATACATTTATTTACACAGTCAGTTGGAAAACATTCCATTAGTAAGAAACAGCTCAATATCACAATCTTAATACACTACAGTAGAGAACCAATAGGTTTCTGAACAAGTTAGGCTCCCCTGAAGTGGGAGCGAAATGGCACGTCAGTAACTTTCAAAAGGGGTAGAAAGACAAAGGTTAAAAATAATTAAAGCACAATTACTTTCATAGGCAGGCAAATAGATTCAGTTCACTACAACTGGCAATTCAATTCAATAGGCCTAGGCCAAAGTCAATTGTTCAGTCTTTGATAGGATAGCACAGTTCTGGTAATAAACAGTTAAGTCTTTTCCAATGTTCGAGGAAATAGTTTGCCAAGAAAAGAGTTATATGTCGGTTTAGGAGCAAGCAAGACTCCAAAGTTTGGGGAAATTTCACAAACTTTCACCGCGGCAGAAAGTACTTCCACACCGCGTTTGCACAGTACCTTATTGATGATGAAAAGCTGCAGCTGCGGCAGTTGTTCCTGGCAGTTCCTGCAGATTTCGCTGTTCCTGAGCTTCAGTTGTGGGGACAAGAAGGAGGACATGGGGAGGTCCTGCACTGCCCAGGGAAGAGGCTACAAGTTTGGCTAAGCGTTGCTTCAGGGTGTGAGTGCCTTAAAGTCCAATAACTGGTATCCTTCTAACTGGCTATACGGTTTTCACAGCACTCTGATGAAAATTCGACCAGTATGGAGACAGTGTCCAGGTGGCTTACGAGTTGGTTGTTCCCACCAGCTCAAGAGAAATAGTCGTCCTTGAAGGAGCTTCTCTGTTGATGGAGTTTCAGGCAATTTGGAACTGCAGCAGGGCTTCACCGGGCAAACCAACGGTCCAGGAGTTGCAACAGTCGTCTTCCTTAAGCTCGGCTTCGGTTCTTTCGTTCCAGTAGTCGACTCTGCCTGCCAAGTCTCAGAGTCCTGCTTTTAAACAGTTTTCTCCCATTCATTCCAGCCCAGCTATCACTCACCCAGCAGGGTGGCTGTCCTTGCCGGACAGTCAGCCAGTTAATCATCGAGAGTGCATTCAGGTCTCCTAGGAGTTTTGAGCACCTCCCTCACATCCTGTCCACTCCAGACACTTAGGCGCCAGAGGAGAGCTTCAGCACTGAAGCCCACCAAAGGGCATCGAACAAAGGGACCAAACCTGGTTTAGTGTGCAGAGTTAAACACAAGAAGGACATTTCCTAAAAGAAACAGCAAAAAAAGATGACCAGAGTCTGTTTTTACAGAGGGGTCTTGGGCGCCATATTGAAAAACATGGCTGATCCAATTTTTAGCTACCGGTGTTCGCGTTCGGGAAAAATCATGGTAGTTTGTTCTAAAACCACTGCCACCAGCCATTTCAAGAGGAAAGGGTAACATTTGACTGTTGCATGAGTGTTTAGACACAGGGGATGCTAGGCAACCCCTCCAGCACTCTATAGGAAGATAGTGTGTGCAGGGTCTATGAATTTAAAAGGACTAGTAAAGTCAATTTAACTTCACATTCTCTGGGAGACGGTAGTCAGTCCCAGATAAGGTATTTAAACCTTGGGGAGTGCGTAAGACTCCCCTGTGCCGCTGCACTGAAGGTGCTGTGTGACACACAAGAAAAAGATGATGCCTACGGAGTATGTCTAAAAACTCCATATCCAAAGAACACAAAAGTAAAACACACATCAAAATATATGAAAGAGTGGGAAAAAAGGCTCACACTCTTTCCAGGTGAAAATTAAAATCCTAGAAATCCAGCAAAGTTGGTGGGGGTCTCAAAAGGTAAGGGAAATTAGCACATTCTTGAGAATTCTCCCTAACAACCAGCAGCACAAATTCTCCATGCATCATACAGCATTTCAGTTTATTCAGTTCCTTGTGCGCCCAATAGGATATGCACAATGCACCTGTAGGCCTCAGGTTCTGCAACACACACTATAAAATGCATACTCTAAATCCGTTTCCATGACAATTGTTGCAAATAGGTTACACAGGTCACATATAGGCATGGGTTTCCACAGGAAATATAAGCTTGTTGGATTTGGGAAGTTGTAATTGTGGCTTGTGTTTTAGGTGAGACCAGGTGACTGTGCACATTAATTACTATGTTGGGTATGGTAGAGGGAAGCTTCACTGACATAATTTATCAGAGAGCGGTGAAGGAAAACGAGCAGATGCCAATGCATCAGAGTGAAAATACGTTGTTTATTGAAAAGGTGTGTTTTGCCATAAGTATGTGTGTTTGCCCTATCAGTATGAGCTATGTAACCATTTATGTCAATATTATGTTCGGTTTTGTAGAGTGTGTGTTTTTGCCACTAAGGTGGCCTTTTGGCGATAGACTTCGGGAGGGAAGAGAGATACATAAAAAAGTTACATTCAGGGAAAGAGGTGGGTTTTTAGTTATTTCTAGAACAGTATATAATTAATTGTATTCCCAAGGTCATGCTGAAGTGTTGTCTACAGTTTAGGGGCGTTGACAGAGATAGAGTTCCCTTCATGCAATTCACCCTGACTCTTGGGACACATGCCAGTGTGGCCGACAAGAAAGAAACGTGCAAGAGATATGAGAAATGTATACATTTGGAGGTGAGAAAGACTGGGTTGACGCGTGGAGTGCCCTGTGTACTATACATAAAACCTTGAATTCATTTCTGTACTTTACATACAACCAGTGCAATAACTAAACTGTCTAGGAGAGAGGGTCAAAGTTCCCCGGCCTCAACAAGGTGCATGCCCATGCCTTCTGACCTCCTTGAAACTGGTGTGTCAGCAGTAGTGGGAACCCCGGATTCTAATAGGGAAATGAGAAATGGAAATAAACCTCTTTAGTAGCTTGAGGGTATTGAAACCTTTCTTTGCCAGACTAGCAACATGTGTTGCCATCATAAGGTTATGACCAAACAAGACTCCCTGCAATTTTGCAACTTGTACTGGTTTCGGTCCTTCACTGGGTGTAATTCTGGTTTCCACAATCAGAATATCTGTCTTTGCTGGGTACATCTTCAAGCTATTTCCACGACTCCAGATTCGAATAGTCAGAAGACAGCAAATTATATTTCATTGTGATGTTAGATGGTTTAAGTTTAATCAACGTTTTTCAGATTAAAGTTCTGTATCAGTTTAACTGTGAGGGGAGATACATATCTACAAAAAGAAGTCACAAGTCTAATTCCTGTGGCACGACACACTTTAATGGATGCCTAGTTGATAAATGATGTGGAGAGAGATGGAGAGACAGTCTATTTTGTAAAAAAATAAAAGACCCATCTACTCAGAACAGAGCTTCAAACACCTACGTCATCAAGCGTAAGAGCGGGATGGAGCAGTTTACGTTGTTGAAACCGACTGACAGGTCCAGCTGGACCAGTGCTCTGGCACCCCCAGGATCATACTCCCATTTGTGATCCTCAAGAATAATGTGCACTACCGTATCTTTTCCAAGTAACAGGCATGGTAGTGGGCTTTTGCATACCTCTGGAGTTAATCCATGAACACTCCTTATATCAGCTTGGCCAAGGAGAGCATTTTTCAAATGGGCCTATGGTTAGATGGGACTTATGGCGTCAGGCTGTTTTTTAAGTAGAGGTGTTTGGCAGGCTATCTTCAAGTCCCCAGGGAATACCCCAGAGAAGGAGAAAGACATTCAAAAGATATTTGATTTGCTCAGTGAGTGGAGAGAAGTTGACTACTTCAATGAAGATCTTCAGCGGGTAAATGTTGGCTGGGGACTCAGACAATTTGCACCAGGACATCAGTTGTTTATAATGGGTGTCTTGTTAGTTTTTCAGAAGAGCCAAAAGTGTTAACAGCAGGACCCTTCATTATACAAATTTGGTTGACAATTGGGCTTCAAAATATGTCAGTATTGACACCTTTTCTGTTATCATAGTAGACACATAATTATGTGAGAATTTCTCTTTTTGAATTACAGTTTGTTTAAGATGCACAATAAATGATTGCAAACTTTCCTGTTACCACATGCTTCTCTGAGCACAGCATCTGGCACAAGAAATGGAGATTTGCCTTGTATTGTTAAGGAATCTCATGGACGTGGAAAATATACATCACTCTCATTAAAACACTGCCAGAGCACCACCTGCACCTATTTGCACCACCCATCCTATCTTTTCACCACCTTATGCCCAGGTGTGGCAAGCGAGGGGCCGGACCCAATGCAAATTCAGACAAAAACCAGTGCCACAAGACCTTGCAGTACAAATTACTGTTTTCTAACTTGCTTACTCAAATATTAAAATGAGGGTTTATCATCAAGTACCACCAATTCTCACAGAAATCTGTTCTGTGCATACTCTGCTGGAAGTAGAAACACAGACAATCATCATGCATAAACTAGGACAGAAAACAACCACTGTAGCCAAACAGCTCTAGATAGAAACAGCAATGAAATGCAAGATTTACAATCTCCTCTTCCCAGGCCATATAACTAGACGTCAGACACAGAGAAGGCTGGGGGGTGAGGAGGCGCAAATCACTGGAAGGCCAATGCGATGGGACAAATGACAAAAGGTAATGAGATACCCCACCAATCGAGTGAGGGCCAGAGAGGTATGAGAAAGAAAACAGCCATGGCAGAGACGATGTGGAAACTACATTGATGCCATAGTCATTGAAGCCTGAAGCAGAGATGGCCCATAGAATACTATGAGAATGATGAGTTGTCCTGGATCATGTTGGGCTGGGCCCAGGTGGAATAGTCTAACAAGGAATCCTAGTCATTTGTGGGGTTTGGGGAGAGTCAGAGTCCTGGAGGTAGAGGGTGAAGTCAACAGAGATTCAGGAGCAGAGAAAGACCTGATAACCGCTGGAAACACTGGCATCTAAGAAGGAACGGATGTTGAAGATACTGCCAGGAAGTTCATGAGAGGTGATGCAAGAGCTGGGAAAATGTGGCTGGCCTGGAGAGAGAGGCAGGGGTGAGGAGAAAGGGGGAGAGTGGGGGCTAGAGGAGGAAAGTGGGGCAAGAGGAAGAGTGTTCCATGAGGTAGCTAAGGCAGCAGTATCTGGAGGACTACCAGCAGGACAGAGGCAGAATGAGAGCGAAAACAGCAAGCACCAGGAATTTCTTCAGTGGCAGGGAGACCACAGTTGGGGCTTATGTTATGTCATTGTTATTTATGCCATGCACCACTAACATGTTCATGGTCGCCAGGAGCTCTGGCCTGATCTGAAAAGGATGTGCTGTGGGTAGATCCAGTTTGGAAAAAACTGTCAGTGTTTGCTGAATTTATTTTAAGTTGGTAAGCATTAGGTGGTGTTTGTTGAATGGGTGTGTGTGGGATGATGTGTGTGTAATTGGTTTAGTTTTCTCCAGGGCGTTGTGCTTAGCTGGGTTCTGCTGAGTGTGTGCATTTTGTAGTGGTTTTAGTTTTCTGATGCGGTAGAGGTATGTGTTTGTTTTGTATGGTGTTTGATGATGAGTATGGAAGACATTGGAAAGTTTTAATGGGGTTAGCTAGTGATGTTAGTAGTCTTCTGTGCTGTGGTTATTTTGGTAAGGTATGGTTCATATTCTTCCATTTGGTTTATGTTAAAATGCTTTATTTCGTTGGGGCATCCAGGTTTGTGCTTCATTAGGTTTTGGTTATTTTTCGTGTTTCTGTTGTGTTGTGTTGGCTATTTCCCCCTCAATGTTGTTTCCTGTTTAGCTCGGTGAGTTAAATAGCCATGCTTTCGCCATTTCTTTTAGGTGGTCTTCTGCTGTTTGCATTTCCTTCAGGAGTGAGTTCCAAAGTTTTGCCAATATGCAGGAGAATGCTGAACCACCAAATTTCTGCTTTGGGTATTGTTTTGGTTCAAGGCGAATATCGTTGCTGGACCATAGTGTTCGGTTTGGTTTGTAGATGGAGAGTTTTCCCTGTATGAATTCCCTCCTTGGCTGTGTATTGCTCTGTGAGTTATGCAGTCTTTTGAAGAAAATTCATTTTTTGACTGGTAACCAACGTAGAGTTTATGGTCTCTTTAGGTTTTGTGTGTAGTAGTACAATTATGCAGTAAGATAATCATTGGTAGGTACTTATGGTTCACTATGGTGCATGCCTCAGACAATGCCTACGTTTCTTCATGAGTTCGTTCATGTACTGAAAGAACTCAGTAATGCAATGATATTTATAGCAATGCATTGCTTAATGAACTATTTGGCATATGTAAGTTATTCAATGATCACTGATATATTTCCGCCAACATTATAATGACAATCCCTTGTGGAGGCTGTGCATGAAAACTAAATGCACATGTGACGTCATCAGTGATGTCATCAATGAAATTGTGATGTCATCTTTGATGTCCTGTGTGTTAGTCTTAGCAGTGCACGGTGGTGGCGCGAGTTATGGTTGCTTAGCTTACCATAAATGGCGAATTTCTGGGGGTTTTCGGTCTTACTTGTAACCATAAGGCCCATTTAATACATTTTTTTCGCTGAATTTCATAGGTTTTTAGGAGCGCAACTTAACCATAACATCCCTTTAACAACGTTTTTTCACTGAATTTCATAGGTTTTTAGTAACGAAACTTAACCATAAAGCCCCTTTAACAAAGTTGTTTCACTGAATATAGATATAGATAGCATGAATTTGATAGGTGTTTAGTAGAATTCCCTTAGTTTATATTCATATAAAATAGAACATACTGAACCCCCTGCCCCATGCTAGTAGTTCTGAGGTCCGCGGACTGCGCGCATGTCCGCAGATGGACTCGGTCAACATCAACACTTTCCAAAAACTCAGGGTGTATCTTACATTGTTGTATCATGCAATAAAAACACTGAACATGTTCAAAGAGCTGCACGTAAATAAATTACATTCAATGATAAATAAGAAGTGCAAACTGTATATGTAAGACACCAACAGTCCAATTACATAGCATATGCAACATACTAGAACATACCAAAGAAAATAACATATACCTCCAGCAGAATTACGTCACAGAAACACCAACGCAGCAGTAACAGCAAAACTTAAAAAGAAACTGGTAAGTACGCTACATTAATTTCATATATTTATAAACTTTCTGTATTAGGGTACACTAAAAAATATCTATTTTTTTTTTACACAGAAATGTCTAGTACTTTGGAAGGGGTATAAGAACATTTTCCTCGGGACGAAATTAGTGAAAACAGTGATAGTAATGGTAGACACTACACTTCTCTAAATAAACCAATTAATAACCATTTGTTTATGTGTACTTAACATATATTTTTTTTAACAGACCATACAGACAATAAGAACAATACAGAAACAGACACCTTGGAAAATCATCTGCAGCATGTAGAGCAAAACATGGATCTATTAATGACAAATGTCATTCTTTTAAAAAACTTTGTAGAGGACCATATACATTAAAAAAGTGCTTCTTTGAGCAATCCAAGGTATTTCCATGGGAAATTCACCCTTGCACATGTCCCAGACAATGGGCCTCATCACGAGTTGTGCGGTAACACTGGCGCTATTAGCGTCGGCGTTAATAGGCCTACCGCCAAACCCCTGGCGCTTTTCTGGTGTTCAAAGTGTTCGCAGACAGCGCGGGTGTCCGCAAAGCTTGCCCCAGCACTCTTATAAAAGGCCACACCCCAGAGCTGATCCTCATTCTGCTTTTGGATTTCCAAGCAAGACAGAGCAGTGCTGGCCATTGATCCTTGGTAGACCAGCTTTTGCTAGTGCATTAATTCCTTTTGGAAAATTCCTGACAGCTGTCCTGATGGCATCCATGACTGCTGCTGGTGCTACTTCTGTCTCAGCACCACCCCCAACTCCTCAACCATCACCACCTCCCCAATGGCCTTTAGAGGGGAACAGGCGTGAGGATGCAGAGGAGGATGAAGAGGATGTCAATGATGAGGTAGTGGAAGTCCCTACTACTAGCACTCACCATGAGTCTTGGTTGTGGAGGTTGTTTGCCACTCTTGATGGAGTACCGAAAACTTGTGGAAGCAAGGTACTCTGCACTCAGTGCCAGTTGGTGCTGAGTCGTGGCAAACCAGGTTTGTACAGCTATGGTACTACCTCAATGAAGCGACACCTAAGGTCGTTCCACGGTGGGGCTATTCGTAAGGTTGTACCTTGCGATAAACGTAGTAGGTTGAGTTCCTCTGCAACATCCTCTGGTTCTGCTCCTGCCACCACAAGAGGCACTCCTGTAGGGCAGCGCATCCCTCCAGCTGCTTCGCAGGCCATACGTGATACTGTAGACCCTTACCTTTCAAAGGCCACAGTATTGTCTATGTATTGCGACCCAGTACTCTGCAGGGGAAGTGCTTTCGAAGCTGCGGTCCGGGAGCATGAGAAGGACTGCCACCTACCTGATTAAGGCCCAACCTACATCTTCCTTTCTCCACCTGCCCTTTCTTATCCCCGTGGTTGGTGCCCCTTCCTTACCCTCCCCTCCCTTCCTTTCCTTATGTGTCATGTCTGAAAAACAAAAAAAAATACAAAACAACAAAACCAAAATAAAAAAGGCTCTTTTCAGAGCCGCCTTTCACAGTTCAAAAATAGAAGTGCCAATGAAATGCTGCAGTGCCCTATGCATTTTTAGAAGTCTGCTGACATTTACATTTTTTGGGGTGCTGCCCTATCATAACCATTGCACTCTTCTCCGGGAGGAAGTGGTGGCTCTGAAAAGAGCCTTTTGGGGATGTGTGTTTTTTTGTGTTCCGAAAACTTTAAATGGTCACACCTACTGGAAAAAGGATTGCTATAATTCCAAAAAGGGTCTCAATGCATTTTGTATACTTCGCAGAAAAATCTGATTGCCAGCATAAGTAAGATGTACTCCATCTCTGCAAAAAATGTGTGTACTACGAAACATAATATTTTCATTGTGGAAAGAGGACATGCCAACATCTCTCAAAAAGGCACAAACAGCCTTGTTGACATTGCGCCTCGCTTTCTCCATTTGTGGACCAAATAAAGAAGAACAAAGCCACATTTGTCTCTGTGCAATACAAGAAAAAATTACTTGGGACTTTGAAAACATGTCCATGACTTTCCCAAGTCCTTCTTTCATTGCAAATTGCAAAGAGATTCCAGAGCCATGTCCTAAACTGTTCCCTCCACAATGAATAATAATAATGTCTGGATGACGCTGTGTCACCAAAGTAGCACAAAGAGGTACCAAAGCCAGCCACTTCATTTCACGCACCCCATGCCAGTGCACTTCCACATGAGGGAATCCAAGATGTGCAGCCACTCCACAGCGATCTGCATGCACCTCCAACCAATTTATCCACAAGTCACCCAAATCCATACAATCTGCCTTCTGAAAGACACAACCATATCTATCTGCTCTGCTCTCAAGAAAAAGACTTTCTGACAAAGTCTCTCCTTACACAACACACCCAGTAAAACTTATTGACCATTCCTTTGCCCTGATAAATCTCATTTGCATGCCTCTCAGCATCAAAATCCCCGTAAGTAATACGCGCTGTCTGCGGACAACCGCCATGTCTGCGGACAAATCGTAAAATCTGTGGGGAATGAAAATTTAAATTGTGTGCCCCATTTCACCTTTGAGGTTGGCTCTGAAAAGAGCTGTTTTTTGTGTTTTTTTGAAGATGCTTCAGAAACACTTTTAATTTGTACATTTTTTTTTTCTTATTATTTTCATCCAAATATCTTCACATTAGCTTCTCCAAAGCAATCCTTATGTTCCATGAAAGCGAGCGTCCCCTCAAAATGCAATGAGAACTTCCCAATGAGAGTCAATAATGGACACACCCCAGGAGGGAATGAGACCAGGACCAAGTGCAGGTGAAGATAAAAAGTACATTTTATCCAAAACCAAATAGGGCAAGCAGAGAACTCTGAGAGCGCTCTGTCAGACAATAGAAAGACATTCATATTTATTACAAAATAACATCATCACTGAGTTAAGCTATATGGGGTACATACGTCGTTGGGATTGGGTGGCAATGACTAGACATTATACAATGTTTAAGGGCGCTGCTCCAGGATTGGTGGAAGTCCTCGTGATGCCAGTGCAGGGTGCACGGATCAGCTGGGCTCTTCGGAGTGGAGCGCAGGGTCAGATGTTACAATTTACCCTACTTAACATTTGCCCTTGTGGCCATACGTACTTTGACTGTCATCTATCTAGTTTAACACATAAGACATATATTACTAACCATTTGATCTGAACAATAAAAGTGAGAATACATAGGTCCAGGTGTCAAATGTATTCATGAGATTATGTTGTCACACTCATCAACCATTCTCTTATATCTCTTAAGACAATTATCTATTGTTTGTTATTCATGAGAGAAATATATTGCCACACAGGGGGACATGGGTCCGGGGTGAGCTGGGGTGGTACACGGCTGTGATGTTACTTCAAAAGGCATCGAGGTGAGGGGTTTGTTGCCCATATTTCTTTAACTAGAGTCTGGGGGTGTGCAGCAAGTTCATAGTGGCATCACAAGTCAGGGGGCTGAGGGGAGGGTTGATACTTGGTGCAGGCTCAGCGGAAGGGTGAGAGGTTACATTTGTAGCATCAGAAACATCAGTGAGAACAAGGGCCTTTAGCCATCTGCCCGGCATGAGGGGGGAGGATGGTGGGGGCTGATTGTGCGGCGCTGCAGGAGAGGGAAGAGAAGGCCCTGTGGCCTGCTGCCTGTCCACTTTGCAGAGTTTCATACGAATCATTAGGATGCGGGGTAGAACTAGGCCAGTGTGGTTGCAGGTACATCGAATGATATGCAAGCTTTCATTATAATATAGGTTACACGTTTACGTTTATCATGAACATCATGTTACAAAATAAATTCTATCTACAATAGCCTTGTGGCTTTACCGTTTTGCATTATACGTGTACCTTGCATCATATCAAACAAGTAAATTAACATATCATACATTGGTGTGAGTGTTTGGTCGAGGATAAAATTTGTCCAGCAGTATGGGGCCTAGACATATAACCAATAGAAAGATATTATTGTTTCGTTTCATAGAATCAGCCCCTTAACACACAAATACAGGAAGGGATTTATAACCTTTACAGAGGGATTAGCAGTATGGGTGAAGCAGAGTGGCACACAGGCGTGATAGTTGCCCTCAAACCCAAGCCTTTGCTCGGTCATTCACAGGTCAGCGATGAACTGCGGAAGGTGAAAGATACCGTGTTTGTCTTGTAGCTTGTTCACGCCTAGTATCCCGCAGGAACAGGCCTACTGCAGGGATGCAGGGGTGGGGGGTTGAGGGAGGTGGCTGGCTCGCTGTGTGCGATCTCGAGGGGAGAGCTGCAGCTCTGCAGGCAGCCTTTGTCCATGAGGCCTGTGGTACCATGTACAAAATGGAGTCTGATTGTGTTACAAAATGGGTTCGGGGATCAGCCTGCGGGCCAAGGTATGCATCCATATCAGTCGTCCCACAGCCATCCCGCATCCTTGGCTACAGGCGCATGGGTGGTCGCTGGACAAATCATAATCTGCAAGTGGGTTAGAATGGAGGGGAGGGGGTCTTGAAGACCTTTCTTCTCATACATCCAAAACAGCATGGTATTTCCCATAACAGATAAAGACATGCCATCTTCTTTGAAGTAAACAACATTACCAGAATCAATGTTGTCATTATTGAAAAAGAACATGCCAGCTCTAATCATAAAAGCGAACATGCATTGATTAATTAAACACCTACCAACATTTTACTGAGGACAAAAACAGAACTATAGTCCCAAACTGCCCTAGGTACCAAAGCAAAAAAAATAACATTGGCATTTGGAAGTACTTTTATGACTGCCTGAACCAAGTTTTGCAGATCTTGCAATAAAGTAGGGGCACTGACATAGCCCAAATGCAAAGCACTACAGTGCGGGACAGCTACATGTGGACTATTAAACCTAGCCATATCCTAACAAACTTCCAGCATTGCCTGCAAATTAAAACCAGGCACAGTTCACCACACTACCTCCACTCCTTTTATGTCAAAATTGTTATCCACATTCCTAGATTTAGTTTACTGCTCCAAACCATTCACAAACATATATCCAACCACCAACACGCTGACTTTCGCCACCTCTGCCATCTTTACTACACACAGCCTCTCTCAATACAAAGCAGATCCTCAGCACCTAATTGGTTAATCCCCAAAATACACTTCCATTTCATGCTCAGAAGCCCCGGATGTGGCAAGCCCTGTCCGCGAACAACCGCGGTGTCCGCAGAGTACGTAAGTTACACTGGGACAGCTCTTCTACCCTTTCCACTTCACTCTCTGCACCATTCCCTCATTGGCTACTGTGAAGCAGTCACACAACCATCCACCAATCACATCCAAGAACGCTACATCTAACCCCATCATCACAGTTCAGCACTTCAGATGTACTGTTGATCATCCTGACTACAATTGGGCTGTGATTGCACAGCATGTACAGAAACAACTACTGTGAAACTCTCCAAGATTTCTGCTTGCAGATTCATCCACATCCACATGAATGAACACAAACTACAGGTATGAATATTTTCTGCACAGTTCATGTACAGCTCTTACATAAATGCCACTTACCCTGTATAACCCGTAAAAAAAAAGATTACTGTCATTCCTCCCATCTGCTATGATCAAGTGTCGCTTGCAAAGCTGTCTGCTCTCCACATTTGTATTTACCCATATTACTAACTGTGATGTGCAAACTGTTATTCTCTTCATTCATTCTGTCATTTGTGTAACCACTGCCACCTAAGTATCCACATTTCAACGATAATAGCATTTAATGCATTATAGTGCATAGGATGTACATACAGTTTCCTTTCTATACAATCTGGATATTATACACAATCTATCAATTGAACTTCCTTTAGAAATGATTATAATAGTAATCAGACACAACACACACAGATGTCTAACAAAGTGCCATTTCACGTTAAAAGATGTGAGAAATAAGAGTATAATTTTTGGAGAAGGCTTTGTAGTGTGTTATAAAATGACATGCAGCCAGGATGAGTACATGCATCTTCATTCATGCACACAGATAGCCAATATCATTTGAAAGGCTCCCAGCTGAAACAACACCACTGCCTCTACAACTGTTCTTCCAATCTAGACAGCTCTCTCATTCCAGCTGGTTGCCCATTCCATTCTAGAATTCACCACAGCATTCAACTAAACACAGGTGCAGTCATGTCTATCACATCATCTACAACTATGTACAAACAGTGTAGCAAACCAACACATACAACAACTTCCCCGTTCCCTTTAGTCTGCAACGCAAGCACCACACCCTTTATTGCAACCCTTACTTTGTTTCAGACTCTCCCATCTGCAAGCACCACAGGATCACCCAGTAGTTTGCTAATAACCTAGTCTGTAAACTTGCTTTGTCCCATTGCCACTTTTCCAGGTTTTCTTATTTGAACCTTCTTCCCTACACCTATCCTGGAGAGTAATAAGCTGCTGAACCCATCAAATCCTTCTGCTTTATTTCCCACACCTTCACAAATGCATACATTGCATGCTTTTCCCTACAGTTGCTGCCATTTACCCTGTATAAATAGCAAGAAAAGCATACAGTTATTTCTCCTATCTCCTAACATACAATATCAGCGCCTTAAAAAACCAAGTGTGCTCTGTGTGCTTACTATTGTAATAATTTCTAAAGCACGTTGAACTGACAGATTCTAAGTAAAATATACAGAATGCACATAGACAAAGGAAAGTGCACCAACATGCTATGCAGAGTTGTCAGAAAGTACTACTACTGTAAAAAAACAAAATCATGTCTACATTAACAACAGTGTTATTAACACACATATTTACTAACTTATTTCTTTCACAATTGCAGTGAAGACCACTCTCCTGAAAACCAGCAGCATCTGAAGTACGAACCAGAACTCAGAACTTTTCCCATCCAAAAAAAGTAAGTGCAATACTGCCATAATGGTCTAACTGTTACTCAAACACTGTAGAATTCTAGTGTTGTAGAACAAACAATTGTATTATCCTTGCAGCATTAGATTCTGTTACGCTCACCTGGCTCCCAAAGAGGCGTCGATCGGAACTGGACAGCTGCGGTTTCCACCAATGTGATGCGTAGGGCCGAGATGACGGACTGGACTGGCCCACCTAGCTTCGTTTGCTTGGCCCGTAGGAATATTCTTCTGCAAATGGAGAAAGGGAATTAACCACCCGTGGAGTTGAGCGTAAATCCTCCCACCCCCGCTGTTCTCCCCACAGATCACCTTTGATGTCCCCTCTTATAGTCTCACCTGATGGTTTGAAAAGATGAGCTCTCCATACTGCATTGAGCGCAGGGGCGCTTTGATAACCAGTTGCTTCACTGGCTCGAAGGAATTGGTGAGTTCCAGAACAATATTGACTCCGCGATTCCCGGCAAGACGCCGTAAGTATAAAGTTTGTAAGAGTTCAAATACCTGACTTTCACTCTTGTCCGATTCCTTGCAGGTTGCAGCTTGACCCTAATGAAGAGTTCCTCGTGGCAACCGGTAGTATTCTGGTAAGGATTTGTATTTTCCAACACAGTTCGATAAAATAATGTCAATATGTAACCTGTTGCTTTATCCCTTGTTCAGGGGCTTAGAGAAAGTATGAAGTCTTGGGGAATAATACCTCCGGCGGTAAAATCAGGTAAGTCTATTGTGGTGAGGAGGGTTCCCCTTGTTAGTCCCTTTGTTTCACCTTGCTGTCCTTTTGTTTCCGCTTATGGGCCGGGGTTCGGCGAAGATGCAGTGGAAGCTGCGCCGACCCGTGAAGAGGAATAGTACCCCCGGTGGTAAAATCAGTTAAGTCTGTGGGGGGGTAACTAATATTCCTCTGTGTATTCCCTTGGCTCACCTTGCTGTTCTTGTCTTCTCCTTAGGTCCCGGAGTGCGGCGGGAACATGCAGGAGAATGCGGTGGAATGTGACGATGCTGCGAAGGCCGGTGAGTTCAGCGCGGCGCTGCAGCAGGCGAGGCGACGCGCATAAAATAACTTCTTTTTTCCAGCTCGAAGGTGCGATGGATCGGGAATTCAGGTAAGGATTAAAGGTATTGCTCTTGTTCTAACCTTTTCTCCTTCTTTCTCCCTTTTTCTATGAGCTCTAAACTCGAGGCGGGTGTGGCAGAAGGCTGGATGCAGACTTGCAGGCACGGTGAGCGTTATGCTGCTGGATGCAGAATAACGCGAAGCGTGTGCTGCTCTTCGGGCGTGGTTTAAATAGCCTCCAAAGTAGTCCCAGGTAAATATTCCTCCCCAGCCCCGCCTGATTAAAAAATAGTCCCTAAGTAAAGTAGTCCCTTCCAAGCCTCTTTTGGCTTGGAGCTCTTGCAGCATGGTCTGCATCAGGTAAGTTTGCAGCATGGTCTGCATCAGGTAAGTTTTAATCTATGAGCCTGGCGCCTATGGCTCCAGGACTGACTCTCCATATGAGCCTGGCGCCATAGGTGCCAGGACTGGACCCATATAGCCCCAAGCAGGGGTTGTTGGGCTTGCTTAGGATAACTTGATGCCTGCTTCCGGGGTTGCTGGACGTGGTCTGGGTCCCGGGGGAAGGCATCATGACAGATTCAGTATTACTCCTTGCCCCTCAGCAGCTGTATACTTTGTATTGTCATCTGAATACCAGTATAGTAACACACAAATACGAGAATAGCCTTCCCAACCTGAAGTAACAGCCCATTGCGCATCACACACCTCTACATACCTGCTTATCATCATACTCAGACATTCATGCACAAAGCATACATACACTGCACAACATCCCAATCCACACTTTTCTCCAACAGAGCCCAAAGAATGTCTACCAAAAAGCAACTCCCTAGAAAGCAACGCAGAAGTAGACAAAATCAAAATAAAAGTGTCCAAAATATGCATCCACCTCTAGCAGAATGTGTACAAAAAGTTCAAACAAAACAGCTAATACAGTCACTAAGCAAAACAAAAACAGCTTCCAGTAAAGAAACTTTCCCTCTTCTTTTAAAATGTAAAACGAAACAGAAAGTGATTAACACGACTGCAGCTACCACTAGTGCTAACACTGCACCTATAAATCTCAATGTAGCCACAAGTAAGCATGCCAAAAAAATTATTTTACAAAAAATGTTCTGCCACAGATTCCTTCAGAACCTAATAAAACAGGAGAGAAATCACTCACAACCCTTAATAGCTACCATAGAAAATGAATCATAGAAGCTCTCATAGACAGTGCAATCCTTCTCAAAAGGAAATTATTTATTTTAGTTTTAAACAGAATAAAACTAGTAACAAAACTAAGTACTAAACTACAAAAAAGACTTCTCAATAAATGGAAAATCAACAAACATAACTTCGCAAATATCTGTAGAGGTGAATGGACTCACATCACCAGCACAGAACCATATTTCAATGAAGAAGCATACAAACAAAAGCAAATAAACCGAATTGACATACATAGCAGTGGACAAGGGTATGAAAAACTTAAGAATACCATTATGTAACAAGAGACACTGCTAACAAAAATATCCCCAGAAGACTTAGGGGTCGATTCATGGAACAAACGTGCGCCGAAAATCCCAGCACAAGCATGCACAAGGTGGCGCAAGCGTGAGAAATCAAGCACACGCGCAGGCGTGCGATTCAAGGAAGGCGCTGCGCTTGTTTCCCGCTGGTCGTGCGCCAAATCCATGCATGTCGCACACGGGCATACACGTCATCAAACGGCAAAAGCACACATAGCACGGCGCACACAACAAAAGTGGGCGGAACAGTGGGCGTAACACACGGAATGGGGAACAACGCGTGAAAAAGAAGGCGTAACTGGGGAAGTACTGCAGGGAACTACACGGAACACCCACACGCACGTGAACAACCCGTATTCATGGATTCGAATACGGGAAACCCGCGCATGGCAAAAGACACGCACAGGCATCAACGCGTCCGCCACACGAAGGCAGGCGGAAGCGGCCCCGCGCACAGTATAAAAGTGCGCGCAAACAAACACGTATATACAGCTACGATGAATGCCCCATTTGTCGCAGCACTGATCGTGGGACACCGCAGGAGGAGGAGAATAGCCAGGGCACACATTTTCTCATCACGGACAAGCCTTTTTGGGATGCCTGATGACCAGGTCTACGGCAGGTATAGGTTTCCACCCCATATCATCCTAGACCTGGTCAGGGAGTGGGAAGATGACCTTAGATCCCCCACCCTTTGCTCCCAAGCATTGAGCCCCTTGGAGAAGGTGCTCAAAGTCCTGCATTTTGTGGCCACTGGGTCATTTCAGCAGACTACTGCCATAGTGGGGGGGGGGGTCGCACAGGCCACGCAGTCACGCTGCCTATACCAGGTCTTGGCAATCATGACAGCGCGCCCCTCAGTCTGCAGGCACATATACATGCCCAGAACACCCGTAGAAAGGCAGGCCGTTGTCCTGGATTTTTACAGGGTGGCACACTTCCTCAAAGTGCTCGGTGCCATAGATTGCACCCATGTGGCCCTACGTCCAGCTAGGGACACAGAGCACATCTACCGAAACTGCAAGCACTGGCATTTCATCAATGTACAGGTGGTATGCGATGCAAAGGGAATCATCACCTCTGTCTATGCAAGCTACCCTGGCTCCACCCATGACAGTTTCATATACAGAATGTCCGCCCTGAGCCGGGCCCTGGAAGCTGGGCAGCATGGCGACATATGGCTCCTAGGTGAGTACAAATGCCCTTGCACATGCATGCATGTCACACACACACACACACAAATACACAAATCCCAATAATCACAACCATTTTCACCTCCCCAGGGAACAGTGCCTACCCTCTGAGCAACCACATGATGACGCCAATCCGGAACCCCACCACACCACCCAAGGTAAGATACAATGCGGCCCATATTGCAACCAGGGCCATAGTGGAGCGCACATTCGGAGTGCTCAAGTCACGCTTCCGCTCCCTTGACCGCTCTGGCGGGCAGCTACTCTATGCACCCCCAGTAGTGTGCAGGATCATTGTGGCAGCATGTGTCCTGCACAATGTTGCAACACGGCAGGGCGTACCGGTGGACATGGTGGTGCCCCCACATCCCCAACCACAGGCACAGGCGCTGCCCATGGGAGGGGATAGGGCAAGTGGCGAGGAAGGCTGGACCCAGCTTGTGGCCACATTTTTCACCTAAACTCCCAGCCCTGCGGAGTGCACACAGGCCTGGCAAATACCAGGCTACAATCAATGATGACAAAGAGACAGTCAACTGTCACAACCTTACCACCCTGAGATTGTTGCTGTCATGATGCCTACTCCCGGGAAGCCAGTTCAGGCCCAGCGTCCCTGAAAGCAGACATCATGTCCCCAGGGAGGGACCCAGCAACCCCTTATAGGGGCTCTTTGGACATTGTCCTGGCGCCTTTGGCGCCAGGCTCATAGAAGGCATCAGTCCTGGCACCATAGGCGCCAGGCTCATTATGGGAGTGCTTGGATGGACTTACCTGATGCAGACCATGCTGCCGGATTCAGACCTCCTTGAGGTCTGAAAGGGACTATTTTACCACTCGGGCGTGGCTGAGGAAGAATACTTACCTGGAACTACTTTGGGGGCTATTTAAACCACGCCCAGACAGCAGCTCACGCTTCGCGTTGTTCTGCATCTAGCAGCTGGACGCTCACCGTGTCTGCTCCTGCATCCTGGCTCCAGCCACACCCGCCTGCAACCTGGAACACCTGAAAAGGAAGGAAAGGAGAGAAAGGTGAATAATTGAACTTTACCTACCTCCTTCCGGAGTCTGGAACCAGCACTCCGACGATCCTGAGAAACAACATTATTTTTAGAAGCGCATCGCATCGCTCGCTGCAGCGCCGCGTTCCACTCACCTTCACGAGGCGCCCTCGGGCTCTTCAGCGACCATTGGCACCATCCGTCGCCTTTCAGCGCCTAAGGAGAAAAAGAGACAAAACAAAGGTGAGCGAAGGAACAGATTGAGGAAGGCTTGATTGTTCCACCTTAAGACTTACCTGATTATTGTTGGGACAATCATTCCTCACCTCGGGTCGGCGCCGCTTCTTTGGCACTTCCGTACCCCGGCCCCTAAGGGGAAAAAGACACACGCATTAGTGGGTGAAAGCAAGATCACTAAGGGAACCATCCATCAAAAAGGCTCACCAGAGTTTACCTTCGGCGAATCCATTCCTCTACGCGGATTCTTCATCCTGCATCTGAAATAGAGAAAAGGACAACGGACAATTAAGGCTTGAACTTTTGCAACTGAATACTTACGGCCTCATATCGGAAAAGTCAAGCGGAGTTGAATACTCACCAAACCCGAGATCCAGTGACGTAACTGGAAATCAACGTGCCCCTGCATCGGAAGCAGGATGGAGAGCTCGTCCTTTCAGACTCTAAGGTGAGTCTCTACGGGGAATCGCGGAGGGGGTTCGAGGAGTGTGAGAGGGGGTAGAGGGAGAATCCGACACATTATCCAGCAGACAGTTAATCCCCTTTTCCATCTACAGAAGGATTCTTCTACGGACCAGACAGGCGAGGTTTGGGGGTCCGGTCCAGTCCGTCTTCCGAGTCCTGCGCATCACCTTAGAAGAGGTCATAGCAGTCCAGAACAGGTCGGCGCCTCTGTGGGAATCAGGTGAGCGTTACAGTTGCCATGGAAGTGCCACATTGTGTGCATCCCTAGCTACCTAAACACAAGCTATCCTGTGTGACCAAAAGGCACACATATGATATATGATATGATATGATATGGCATTTGTAACGCGCCTATATACAAGTGTTTCAAGGCGCGACAAGGCAGGGAGGGGGGAACAAGGGAAGACAGACAACGATCCTACTAGGCCAGGTGTCATTTAGATCGCGCAAGTGCAGGGGTAGGGGGGAAGGGAAAAGTGCAAGGGGAAGGGGAGTGGGGGAGTGCAGTACAGGGTAAGTAGAATAAAAAATAAATAAATAGGCCAGCTGGTGGCAAGTGCAAAGGTAAGTGCAGACAAGTGCTGGGAAGGGGGGGCTGTAGGGACACAGAGACAGTCCCGCAGTGCAGGGGTTGCCAGGGAGGCAGTGCAAGTGGAGAGTGGCTGGGCTAGGGACCGAGGTTGGTGAGAGTGGCCCAGTTGCAGATTCAGTGCAGTTTCAGTGAAGAAATTAGCAAGGGAGAGAGAAAGCAGAAGCAAAGAGACGGTTCTGAGGTGCTTCCGGAACCAGAGATGGTTCTCCTCAAGTTTCAGGGAGGCAGGAAGGCTGTTCCAGAGGGAGACCCCTGCCGCGGAGAGAGATCTACCCCCAGCTCGTTGCTTCGGGAAGCGGCTGACCCTGACATGCAAAGGTGTGAATCACACACACCTGCAAAACAGGCCATGACCATCATTGTTATGTCACTCAAACCCTCCCAAACCACAACATGACATGGCAAGCAATAGCCATACACCAACACAGTACCAATAAGGTACACATTGCCATGTGAAAAATGAAAATTGGCATCAGACATTGATGCCTGACATGGAATCAGATGAAATGACTGACCAACAACCTCCCACCGAAAATAAGTAATTCCCAAATGCATTACAAAAGTTGTAGCCGTAACATAACAATGAATGCCTGTCTACATGCACATTGTGCATTGCAAAATCAACACTGCAGCTTCTGTGTGCTGTGTCCAACTCCTGCAACACACTGCTCAGCACACAGCATAGTGACCAGCCATTGTGTGTGATGCACACCTTGAGCATCACATCTAAGCGACAAACCACATCAAAAAGCAAATTAGGCATGTACAGGATCCATAATTGGTCACAGAACATGTGCTGCAGGGACACAGTGGGCAGCAGAAGGCAAACAGAGTGTACACGTGGATATCGAAGGGTGGTTGTACATGTAGTGCATCATAGTGCGAGTGTGTAGGTCAGTAAGGACATGCACTCAACATATGCATGTGCAATCAAGTGACCATCAGTGTCCTCTACACATCACATGTGAACATTCACCATGTGTACACCCCAGCATGTCAAACCACAACTATCCCCTCACACCTGAAAGGTAAACACAACACATGAACAGGCATTGATCAGCAGAACACATCATGTACATAGGATACCACAATTACAATGTCAGGGTTCCCATCACACTGCAGGGCAAGGCAACTATCAACAACAAACACCCCCCCTCCCTCACAAATGACCATGACCCACTGAACAACTGCACCTGGGTCATGGAGCCTTCAACCCTCAATTTCACCTCGCCACAGGATCACCCTTCCCCTTCGTCACCATCTGCCACCTTGTGTGTAAAAAGTTGCCTGCACCCTCAGAGTCCACCTTCATTTGCAAAAACACAAAATCCAAGGCAGAAAAACGAGCCAGAACAGCCTCCAGTAGATGACTTGAAGTAGCAGTACCTCACAAAGGCCAAGTACTATCACAATGATGTAACAACCAAGGTAGCACAGTAAAACAATGTCACAACAGGATGTGAACCATGTGTGGTACATAACATAGAATGATGCACCACGAACGGATGTGTACTGTCACAGCTCCCGTGTACAGGCGCAGGCAGGAGTGGTACGAACCAACCACCCCTACCGTGGCCTGGATGCCTGCAAGGTCAAACTCACATAGGTCTCTGAGAACCTGGTTGGGAAGGAGGGTCAGGGATATGCAGTCGGGACAGGCGTTGGCATACTGGATAACTGGAATGAGGGGCAGGAGAGGGGAGTAGGAATGACACGTGAAAGTAGGGAATGCACTAAAATGTAGTACTTGCATTAACACATACACAATCATAACAAACTTGTCAGGGCAAGCGGAGTCCAAGCGCAGGAGTGGCACGAACCAACCACCCGCTCTAGGGTTTTGGCGCTTGCAAGCTTGGGGCTTACACATGCATCCGCAACCCCAGCGGGGAAAGAGGGTTAGGGAACGTTGGTTGGATAGGTACGGGAAGCAGGAACACCGGGTAGAGGGTACAGGGTTTAGAATTGGATAGGACTCGGGGTGATTAGGGAAAAAAAACATACCAAATTGAATTACACATTCAACCATGCATTAGTGCACCCCCCAGCAAGCCTATGCAGAGCAGTTTGAAAGAAAAACAACAAGACACTTAGCTCTGGTTTTAAGTGCTGGCCTCCTGCCTGCGCACTCTCAGGTCCGGTTACAGGAGCACTTCAATGCTGCAAAGAGAGCCACAGTTAATAATCTGTGCGTGCCCATAACACACAAACACACCAGCAAATATGCCCCATAGCAACAAACTACTCTACAAACAGACAATCTGGTGTGGATGCTTCGTACCCATATGTAACATTACCCCTGTGATGGTTCATACACAGTCAATGCAGTAAGTCAGGCGCCGGTGGGTGCGTGGCAAATGGAACACCAATGTGTCACGATTCACACAACATGCAATGTTCCCTGGGTAAGCAGACAGATGCATATAGCAAGGTATGACTTCAGAAAAAGTCGTGTTCCACCATGACCGAAACAAAGTAGGCAGTGCATGTTTCAAAATTTACCCTGGAAATGAAATGCACTGCACCCGAGTCTGTCCCTTGCTGTATGTCCCTGTGAGCTGCTCCTTTCCATGTCTCGGAAGGCTACATGGGTGATACAAGTGCCACAATGGCCCATGGTGGACCGGAGGGTATGTGCAACTGCCCCTGCAGGTGCCCCAGACAACCTTACAATCAACTAGCCATCAGTCCACCAACACATCTGAGCTGTATTGTGCGCTTCAACACCAATAATCGTCCAAGCTCACTGTCAGTGCTGATACTAAGCATGCATGTGCAACTCGCCTGGTGGAAGCTTTGCTGTGTTGTGGCCCCCCTGTGCTGCTCACCTTGCCGGGAGTCCCTTGAAACACGTCAGCAGTTCTAGGATGTATGTCTGCAATCCCTGTGCCTCTGCTTGCGCACACATGTGCATGTGGTCACCACCAAACGTGTCCAGAATCCAGACGTCCAATGGGCCATGTCTGCTGGCAAAGGTGGTCTCGAGGCTCATCCCCCTGCAGAAAGGGCATGAAACACATGATTAATGCTTTAGAGTCATCTGTGTGTGTCTCTTCAGGCATCTCATTACTGGACCATGTCAGAGACGTACATCAGAAATCACACCATCAGTCCGTCTTTCACATCCAAAGTGTGGAACACACTATCTACGGCATGAATTGCAACAAGCACGTGTACAGTAAAGATAAGAAACATACTACACAATGCATAGCAATGAATGTACACATTAATCATGAAACACCCCATCTAGCAAAAGCAGAACAGTGGTCAATAACACCGCAATCATCCCCGCTAGGGGTGTTAACACAAGTTACACAGCACCAGACATGCCACAGATATGAAAGTCCAAAGTCCTTGTGTAATAGGCTGTTACACCGAACCATCCTTGTGAGCCCATGGATAAGGGAAGCAGGAGTGGCATATGTGAGTCAAGGACCCCAAGCAGCAAACACATACACAAGACAAGCCTGAAGGGCCCAGCTGGAACAGACAGTGGATGCTTTCAAAAGCCACAAAGCACCGCACCATCACATGAAAGCACAATAGAGAAGCAATTTGAAACTATATTAACTAATTACACTAACTATGAAAAACCTACATTACCTAATTAAACTAACTATCAAACAGAAATGTAACTAACTAAACTAAAAGAAAAATCAAAAATGGCCACATACGACCCGGGGGGGGCACCCAGGAGGGGGGAGGTACAGGGTGCTGCTCAACACCCACATGCGATGATGCTGAGCCAAAAAAAAAACCTCGATGGGCTCAACACCTGCACAGCCCAACCTATGTGGGAGACAGATTGTCGTCCGAGTCTGGCTCGTCCTGGAAAGGAGGACGTGGCACAGTAGCCTGGCCACGCCTAGCCGCAGCTTTCCCCTCGACGGCAGCAAGTCTGCCGGACGGGTGAGCCTGGTTCTGTGTGGCGATGTGACGTAGGTCTGCATGCAGAACCTCACGTGATACACGTGCTTCCTCTTGCAAGAGCACGTATAACACGGAGTTCCTCCTGTAAGGCCTGGCTGGACAACCGCTGCACCTCCCGGCAAGCCTGTAGCTCAGCCGAGATGGAACGCTCAAGCTGTGCAAACCTCTCCTCTGCCCGCTGCCTCTGGGACATCAGAAGGACACCCAGAGTGGATTTGAGGGAAGCATACTCCTCCCTCAGGGCCTCCATGTGTGCCTTTGCGTGAGCAGCAATTGCTTTACGCAGAGACGAAATTTCAGCCTGGCGTGCCCTGTCTGAGGCTGCCATGCACAGCCTGAGCGAGCGAGCCGTGGACCGTGCCGCCTGCTGCTGGAGAAGCACCTGCCTAGCAGGGGGGAGCACAGATCGGGGCACACGCTCCATGCTCTCAGCGATGTTCTCCATTGCTGCCCCCTGCCGTTCAGAATTGGCAGTCATGTCTTGCTCCCAGTCAGTATACTGCGGTTGTGCGTGGCGACCGCGTTGCTGGGCTTGACCCCTGCATGACCCAAGGACCGGGTGTCCTCGCTGTGTTGGCACCGCATGCGGCTGCATGACTACATGCCCCCGTCGATGTGATGTCCCAGGCACATCAGTGACTGGTGTGGAGGGTGACCCTGCGTCCCGATCCACCACGGGCGGAGGTACCAAGACTGTCTGACCCCTCAGTGCAGGTGTCGCTGACAGAGGAGTGTCCACATCAGAATCACTCACCCCTGACACATGGACTTGATGCTCATCCAACTCGACATGGACGTCAGAGTCGTCATCAGGGCTGGACTCATAGGCAGCCAGAGACAAGATGGAGTGTAGCACTTGGGGGTTTTCGTGGCCTACCACCCCACGACCCCCACTTGTGCCGGGTTGATGTAGTGGTAACAACCCTGTGTCTGGCATGACAACACCATCCTCCCGCTCCATTGCGTCATCAAGTGAAAAATATAGAGAAAAAAGGTCACTACACATGTCAGAAGCACACAACACACACATCAAACTGACAACAAACACATCAGGCAGGCATGTGACACACAAAATAGAGCCTGGCATGCATGCTGGGTCAACTTTGAATTGCTTCTGTGATCAGACCTGTTGAAAGGTGTCAGTTTGCATAGAAGTGGGTCTATGCAGTGCAGCAAATGTGTATGTCACTCACTACCTACATGTACAAGGACTTCATGGTGTGTGTCAGGAAATGTGAAGGCAGTGCAAGGTCAACTTCAGGCATCACGTGCAATGTGCATTCAATGGGTAGCATATCTACAAGCAAAGCACCCCTCCACCCAAGTGCAAAAGCAGCGATGCCTAGCATGGTATCAAAAGGCTGACCATAGACCTGTGTATTGACAGGCAGTGTTGACTGGCATCAACAGCTTAATGTGATTCAAGTGACAACACTGCAAATGATGATGGGACAGTAAGCAGGACACATGATGAAAACTCTGGAGGCCGTCCACGTGTGAAGAAGACACTACAACAGTCGGACAGAGTCATTGGCCATTAAACAGGCTGAGGCCTGTGACCCACACAGATTGTCAGACCCTAAACATGTGTGCAACACAGTACTGAGTCACACTTGACATGGGAAGGCTGATGAGATGCCATGCAATGTATGTCACCCAGGTCTTGTATTACAGTGATCATCCAGTCAAGGACACATAGGGGCATGCGTGCAATGCACATGGAGCATGAATGGGCACTCATGTCCCTGTGGGTCATCTGACCTCTGCACAGTACAAGTGAGATACCCTGCATCAAGTACTAAGGCTGTAAGACACAGCATATGTCTGGCAGATTGTCCGCTGGAAGTTAGCATGTACACAGGACGCATGAACAGGAAAGTACCCAATGGCAAGATTGAAGCAGACCAGTGCAAAGGTGGAACTGGGATGCATAGTGGCGGAGGAGGGGCAAGGGAGCAGGCCTACATGGAGTACCCGCATGCAGGCAGAGGACACATGCACGTCAGTCATGCTATGACATTGTGCCTGGGCTGAGAGGAAGGTCACCCCACGCTACATGTAGAAGGGCCAGTGAGCTGCAACATGGACCGGAGGGGTATACTGGTAACCAGCATGCGAGTAGAGTGCAATAGTGGTGATGCGGACACTCCCCATCTGCTCCACATGTCCACCATCCAGCACAGGAGACATGCATCACGGAAGCATTGCATTACTTGCACATCAGAACCATGTACACGTCACATGTAGTGGCAATCATGCACAAACACACGTCCTCAACAAACACGCATCAACACTCACTGGACTGGGCATCAAAGTCCAGCATCTCTCCCACTCCTTCGACCGATTCAGATGGTATGAACTCCGCAACGAGTGACTCATGCGGAGTGAGCTCTTCCTCCTCTGGTGCAGGCCCACCGCCAGTCACCAGAGTCAAGTTGTAATTTGAGGCACGCTTAGCCTTAGCGCTGAGTTTGAGGTCATTCCAACACTTTTTGCACTCTTGCGGCGTGCGCACCTCATGGTCGAATGAACTGACATGTTCCGCAACTTGCTTCCAGTGGGTGTCACGTTGGGCAGCCGTAGTCTGACTATTGGCACCCACTACAATGTCACGGCTGTGGCCCCGCACGTAGTCCACGAGGAAGTCCAGTTCCTGCTTGCAGAAAGGCTTCTTCCTCGATGTGCAGAGGGTCGTGGCTGTGTGTGGGGTCCCAGCCTGTGCTGCAGGTGCAACCTTCCTCCTCTTGGACTGTGGCGCAGACCCTGGCTGGCTAATGCCGCCCTGACCAGTATGGCCAGTGGGTTCGGTGGATTGAGCCAAGGGAGTGGCAGATGGAGGGACGACCAAAGGCCTGACTTGTATCAGTAGCAGCTGGGTGCCCTATAATGGACCCTGCGCAGCAACATCCGCTGTGGCAGGGTCATTGACCGCAACGGTCCTGGTTGGCAGACTCACAACCCTGCGTGCCCCTACGGTTTCCCTCCTGGCCTGTTGGAAATCTTCCAAGGGCTCCTCAAGTGCCAACCCAGCCTGCGCGGGCAGACCCTGAGCCTGGGTGGCGGTGTCCACAGCTGCACCTGCAGCTACCACTACCCTTGGGCCTGTGGCAGTCGATGGAACGGACTGCTGGGTGTCACGGCGCCAGTGCCAGATGACCCACTGGGACAGCTCACCAGGGCCGGATTCCTCCATTTCCTGGACCTTGTTCCGACCCCCTCCTCAACTGAACCCCCTATGCCCCAGTCGTCCTCCATGCCATCTTCCCACCCATGTATCACCTGGGTGCCCTGTGGAGCTGCCTCTGACCCTGCGGCCAGGCTGGTGGACAACAGATCCCTGCCACAGTCGGGAGTCGGACGTCCAGCAGGGGTGGCCACCTCAACAACTGCACCCCAGCTGGAGGAGGATGTGCAGGCAGCAGGAGCCAGGGCACAGGCAGTGGCACAGCAGCAGCAGCAGCAACAAGGTGGGAGCCATGATGGCTCGGGGCCTTCATCATCAGAGGGGCAGGCATCGGCCGGAGGGCAGGAGGACCCTGGACGGGAAGTGTCTTCCGTGTGGCAGAGGTTGGGCCATGTGATAGATGCGGAGCGGCAGCAGGCGGAAGAGGCACGGCTCACGATGGTCAGGGCGAAGAACTCCATGCGTAGGGCCCTGAGGCGGGCCGAGTGCCTTGAGGCCATTCGCAGGGACCTGGAGATCCAGATGTCATCGTCCCTGCGAACCCTCAGGGCCATGGAAGAGGATCGCCTCCGGGACATCGAGCAGGAGTGCGATGATGCCCTGGCCCGGGACATCAACATGTGAGCCGTTGGACTTGCCCGCTGCCCTTGTAAATAGTTAGATAGTGTTAGGTTTCCTTTGGTTTTTTCTTTATTTTGGTTGCGCTTGGACAGTGCACCACGTTTCTGTATATAGTTTTTTTATTAGGTAGTTTTTGGTAGGTTTCATTTCTTCAGTTGGGATCATGGACCCTGGATTGTTCATCTGTATATAGTTCACTATTGGATTCATCTTTTTTTTCGGATTACCCCATGGAGCATTGGTTTCCCTTGGATTTGCTTTGTTGGACTGTGACTTTGGACACCTTTCCTTTGGATTATGATTTCTTGTTTTTCATTATTTTACGGACATGCAGCTTTTCTTGTTTTATTCACATTGTTGTTTGTTTGATTTTAATTACATTCATGTTGCTTTTAATACATTCTTTTCTTCATACTTCGATGTGTGGTATTATCTCATTGTTTTCATGCATGTCATGATATGGGTTTTGACATTCACTTGCACCTATTGTGTGTGTGTGACGGACATGTGTTCATTTACATACTTGCCATTGGGGTTGTATCATGTAATTGGCATTTCTATGTGGGTGGATGCAATACTTGGGTGGGTCTTTGGCATGTGGAGGCTGCCCATAAGGGCCAGGGATCTAGATTGTGATGACGTGTTGGCTGGGGGACATGTGTCGGGGCCTGCTGGCAGGTGCCCCGCACTGCTGGGGGGTGGGGGTGCAAGGGGACATGAGTGGAGGCCTGCTGGCAGGTGCCCCGCATTGCTGGGAGTGGGGGTGCAGGGGACATGTGTGGGTGCCTGCTGGCAGGTGCCCCTCAGTGCTGGGGGGTGGGGGTGCAAGGGGACATGAGTGGGACATGAGTGGGGGCCTGCTGGCAGGTGCCCTGCACTGCTGGGGGGTGGGGGTGCAAGGGGACATGAGTGGGGGCCTGCTGGCAGGTGCCCCTGACTGCTGGGGGGTGGGGGTGCAAGGGGACATGAGTGGGACATGAGTGGGGGCCTGCTGGCAGGTGCCCTACACTGCTTGGGGGTGGGGGTGCAAGGGGACATGAGTGGGGGCCTGCTGGCAGGTACCCTGCACTGCTTGGGGCGTGGGGGTGCAAAGGGACATGAGTGGGGGCCTGCTGGCAGGTGCCCCGCACTGCTGGGGGGTGGGGGTGCAAGGGGATATGAGTGGGACTTGAGTGGGGACCTGCTGGCAGGTGCCCCTGACTGCTGGGAGGTGGGGGTGCAAGGGGACATGAGTGGGACATGAGTGGGGGACTGCTGGCAGGTGCCCCTGACTGCTGGGGGGTGGGGGTGCTGGGGGATATGAGTGGGGGCCTGCAGGCAGGTGCCCCTGACTGCTGGGGGGTGGGGGTGCTGGGGGACATGAGTGGGGCCTGCAGGCAGGTGCCCTGCACAGCTGGGGGGTGGGGGTGCAAGGGGTAATGCATTGGTGATCACTAGTGCAAGGTGACATGTGGCTTGGCTGGGGGGGCATGCCCATGGTGGATGGGCTGCCTGCGGGACATGACCAGGGGTGCAGGGTAGTCCCCTGTGGTGTGGTCTGCCTGCAGGGGTCGTGGAGGGTGTAGAGGGAACACCTGGGAGGACCCACACTGCCAATTCACGTGTAGGAATCCCCTGCACCCCTGAAACACACGTACCCCACTCGCACAGGGCCTATCGCGTGTGGAACTTCCTGCTCCCCAGTAATACACGTACCCTGCTGAAATCGCGTGTTAAACTTCCCTGCACCCCAGAAATACACGCACCCTGCTGAAATCGCGTGTTAAACTTCCCCGCACCCCGGAAATACACGTACCCTGCTGAAATTGCATGTTAAACTTCCACGCACCCCAGAAATACACGTACTCTGCTGAAATCGCGGGTGAAACTTCCCGCAAACCCCAGTAATACAAGTTCCCTGCTTGCCGTGTGCTGTGTGGCGGCCCTGTATACTGGTCCAAGGTTAGCGCAGCCCTTTGCGCTGGATTGGGGATTTTGATGGCTTTTCCTTACGCGAGGGGCGTTCTTGGGGGCGTTACTGGCGCTGCTGCAGGGTCGCTGCACCACTCTGCGCCGCGGCTGCTTTTGGTGGCTAAAATCCATGAATACGCTGTGCGCCTAAATGGATTTTAGCGCATGCGGCTGGCGCAGACTATCGCACGCGCACACTGTGCACCAGCCACGTGCGCCACTTGTGTGCTAAATTCTATGAATTACCCCCTTAGTATCAACTCCCCATTCCACTGAACCAATGCGTTCAGTCTACAAATGGCCGTGCACATCAATGTGTAACATAGCCAAAAATTCTTTCAGATCTTAACGCCAGTTCCTCAATCAGTATGTGAAAGGCAAATACAAATTGAAAATACAACTATTACAAAGTATGGACTCCTGTCTAGTGCGCAAATACACAGGACTACAAGGACATTCATTAGCCTGCATTTCTGGACCTATTTGCAAAATCACCTTCCACCATATCAAAATAATATCAACACACCATTCAACTATAAGAAATCTGGTTCATAAACTGTACTATGCTAAAAGTCCTACTTTAGCACTAGCCAATCTTCTACATGGTACAGCCAAAGAACTACTCGAATAAATAGAGCATATCCAGAGGAAATATTTTGGAAGTGAAAGACACTTACAAAATGCAATTGCTTTAGAACAGAGTAGTAACAACTTTGCAGATGGCAACCTTCTACTACACACATACAAAACAGGAATACTAAAGTTTAAAAGTACATCTGCTTAAGTAGCAAACCATGTGTGTGTGTGTGTATGTGTTGCCGCAGGACTTTTTATAAGAATGGCACAAAAACTGTAGACATAATGTACAAAATAGAAGACAATGAAGAATCCAAGTGGTTCCAATTAGCTATCTTATAGCAGAAAACAAATTACTGACCCCTTTATACTTTGCAGTTACTGCACTGCAAAACTTGACAACAACCAAACACCTTCACGTGCTATCACAAATAACTTGGAATTATTCCCACTACCAAAACCCCTGCAACAACTTAACTTGTATGAGAGCATCATAATTCAAACAGTGCACCCATTTCAAGCAATAATACGCCTTCACCCAAAAACAGCAAATCTACATCCCTCTGAATTACGGAAAGGCCTTCGTGGCAAAGTAGGTTATTTGCCATTAGATCTCGAAGAAATTGTACACACTCTGGGAGTGCAATGTCCAATAGATCAATCTTTAATTATCTTAGTAAATGGCATACCTACAAAAGACAAAAGAAATTGGCAACAACTTGTGGACTTACATAAAGTTAGACAAGCCCTGCAATATCTAAAAGACAACAATGAATACTACAGAGAAATATATATTGAAGAAAACCTGAGAGAAACCACTGAAATAATTCAAGACTCTTCAGAAACTGGTCAATTTCAGCTTCTAGATCCTGCTACAGAATCCAATATTTTAGACCAGTATACAATTCACCCACTATACTCCAAAAACACCATAGATGATGCACTGGAAACAGACCAAATGCGACAAGCCAAAGGCTCTCCAATCAGCATAGGGGAAAAAAGTATAGAAGCACGTGCCTTTCCTCTACTCTTTCCTACTAGAAAAGTACGAAGGGACGATGATAGACCCACACAAATCACAGCATCAGAATACTGTTCTTTACAAGTGAACTAGCAACTCTATGCCACAGAGTTGCACACACATTGAAATCAGGTACCAATTCTCTAAGTATGTTAGCTACGCAATTACTACAAAAAGTGCAAGAGGTTTTACAGTCAAGTATTACAAATCTTTTAGCAAACATGCGTGGTACAAAAGAATACTGGTTCCGACATCACGAAGATGTATGCTGTATGATAAGAAACCTTGGCCCACCCACTTGGTTTGTGACATTAAGTTGTGCAGAAAATGCATGAGAAGATTTACACGATTTCCTGTGCATAGCAAACAAAAAGAAAAGAAATATAGATATAAAAAGACCAGGAGAACTCTGCTATCTAGATCCTGTAAATGTATCAAGATATTTCCATCATCGCTTCATTGCTATGCTACACTTCATTTGTAATAAAACTGTTCCTCTCCTCAGAGAAGTGCAACACTTCTTTTGGAGAAAAGAATACCAAGCCAGAAGAGCACCGCACATCCACATGCTTTTGTGGATTAAAGATGCTCCTAAATTTGGTCAGGACAGTGATGCCACTGTTTTGCAGGTCATCCAAAAATATGTCACATGTGAAATCCCTTCACAAACGACACATAGTGACCTTCATGCACACATTTTACAATTTCAAAGACAGAAAGGTGGGAAGTATTGTCGTTGCAAATATAAAAACAAAGGGAAATACTACACCAAATGCTGCTTTGATTTCCCTAGACCAGTTTCAACAACAGGTCAAGTAAACAACTTCATGTCTTCAGTTAGACATAGTGTCAAATGTAAATCACATAAGAACACATATTACATAAAAAGAACAGAAGGATCAAAATACATCAATGATTACAATGCAATCATTGCCTTGTATGGAATGCAAATATAGATGTGCAGTACATTGCAGACAATTCCACTGCAGTTGCACGATATGTCACAGCCTACTTAACCAAAGCAGAAAAATCAGAGCTCCAAGACCCCTCGGATGACACATCATCTGACAAAACACTATCACAGAAATTGTACAGCTTAGGCATAAAAATGCTCTCCCATGGAGAATGTAGCTGCTATGAAGCTGCAGACCATTTAACCGGTACAGCCTTGTATGGAAAATCTGAAAATATACTATGGCTAAGCCTTGGTCCTGCTAAATCTAGAAAAAGAGTTATGAAATCATATGAAGACATAGAAACAATAGCCAAAAATGATCCCACCAGCCAAGACATTTTGAAAAACAATTTACTAGACACATACTACCCAAACAGGAGTACCACTTTGGAAACCATGTGTCTATACCACATAGCCCAAAACTTCACATACAAAAATAATATTAAACCAGACGAGAAGAAAGGTAGATACAGAGTGGAAAACTGTGAAGGCAGCTTAGTGAAACTTACCAAACAAAGCTTAATTAATCATATCAAATTGCCATTAAAAATTCCTCAACATAAAGAACTGTATTACATGTCCCTGCTACAACTTTGTAAACCATGGAGAAAAGAAGAAGATTTACTAGATACCTATGACTCCTATGAAGACACTTTGAAATCAAATGAAAGCACTATAACAGACGTAAACTTTACACACTACAAAACAAGGAACAATGTTGCACAATGAACAGCAACAAGAAGAAGAACTCCAGGCGCAACTAGATGTGGACACTCCTGACAGTAGTCAACATCTTGTAACAGGATACCAAGAACCACGTGGACAGCCACTAATAGAAAATGAGGCAGAATTAGCCATGACAGAAGTAGAAAACACCATGTGTCAGTATGAGCAATCTACAGAAGACTCTACTAAAATCACAACTGAACAATGAGCAGCGTAGAATTATACAAGAGATAACAAAACAAATTGAACATGGTGTGCAGCATGAAAGTAAAAATTGTACCTCCCAAGACTACAAACCTGGACTGCTATACGTGAGTGGTCAAGCGGGTTCAGGCAAAACGTTCTTTATCAAAATCATCAGCAAGATCCTCCAACAATTGACAACGAACAAACCGTCAGCCGTTGTAACTGCCCCCACAGGTTTAGCTGTCTACAACATAGGCAGTGTCACTTTACACCGATTACTACTCCTTCCAGTAGAACACCAAAACAAATTAGACTATTACAAACTTTCTCCAGAAGCTGCAATGTAACTGCGCAGAGTTTTCAAACAAATGAAAATGCTGCTAATAGATGAGGTAAGCATGGTTTCACCTCAGATTACTAGAGGTCCTGAAAACAGACTATGAAGAACTCTTTGGAGGAAAACACATTATAGTTCAACCTATTTTTAAAACCTTAATGCACAAACTATGCTGTAAAACCCTTGGCAGCATAGGAAATGTCAATCTTTGGCAACATTTCCAATACAGAGAATTAACTGAAAACATGCCTCAGTCTGCAGACCTCACATATGCCATGTTAGGCAGAATCATATGCAGTACCCTTTGGAAACACCACACACAATTAAGACTACAAGTGTAAGTACAATTTCACCTTTGGTACAAGCCTGTACTACACAGTAAAGTGGTAGCAATGGCTGAGCAGCCAGAATTATCTCAAGAGTAAAGGGAGAGTATCAGAAGTTACACAAAGGACAGCAATTACTATTGTTCAAACAAACACTGATTCAAGGTTTCTGAGTAAAAGAATATACATTTATTTACACCATCAGGTATAAAACAGTTCACTATTATAAAGCAGCAGAAAATCACAGTCTTAATACACTACAACAACACCCAATCAATTCTGGACAAGATAAGCTCAAAATGAATTGTGAGGTAAATGGCACTCCAGCAATTTAAAAGGGGATGAAAGACAAGGTTATTCAAAATCAACAACACCAACAAGTGATAGGCAGGGCAATCTAGAAAAGGCTTACTACAACTAGGATTCAAGTCAATAAGCCTGCGCCAATGTTAATGGTTCAGAGTCTTTGCAGAGGATCACACAGTTCAAAGTAGTTTGCGGTTAAGTCTTTGCCAAGAGTTCATAACGAAGATGGTCGGAGGAAAAGATATTCAAAAGACTAGAGAAGGACAAGCCTTTGGAGAGGCGAAAGATTTCAAAAATTTTCACCGTGGTCGGATGGAACAAACGACCGGATTTGCACAGAACCTGAAATGAAGAATAATGCTGTAGCTGAGACGGTTGTTCCTGGCGGTTCCTGAAGCGACTGTCATGGTGACAAGAAGGAGGCAGACTGGAGGGTTCCTCCTGGCTATCGATTCACTGCAGCGATTAACAGTAAATTTGACCAGGAGAGAGAGACCGATGTTTGGTGTTTGGCAAGCTGGTTGGTCCCACCATGCTGAAGGGAAGAAGGTTCCTTGCAGATCTTCTCTGTTGTCGGAGTTTCGGGCGATTAGGACCTGCAGCAGGGCTTCCCTGGGATGTCCAGTAGTTGCAGTAGTCGTCTTCCTTCAGCTCCTCGTTGGTTCTCTCGTTCCAGTGGCGACTCTGCCTTCTAAGTCACAGAGACCTGCTTTTAAGCAGTTTTCCTCCATTCACACAGCCAGGCTGTCAATCACACAGCAGGGTGGCTGTCCTTGTAGGACAGCCACCTAGACAATCAAACTAGAGTGTGACTTGGGTCTCCAAGGAGACCCTGTGCAGGGGGCCTGAAACCCCTCCCTCACATCCTGTCCACCCAGACACTCAGGTGCCGAGGGAAGGCTTCTGTGCAGAAGTCCGCCAAAGGACGGCGAACAAAGGAACCAAACCTGGTTTGGCACGCAGAGTAAAACACGAGAAAGACCTTTACAAAAAGAAATGGCAAATAAACCTGACCGGAACCAAATAAAAATAAATGGGGTTCAGTGGGTTAGAGTTTGAGGCTACCACCTTAGCCTCTTACGTTACAGAGGCTATTTTCATAGCTCACGGTAGAATAAAAATGATAGATACCACTGCCACCAGCCAAATCTTAGAGAAAGGGGAACAAAATAATGTTCTATGAGAAACAGACACAAAGGGATAACTATTAACCCTTCCAGTACTCTATTGGAAGATAAGTTGTACTGGGTCTGTAAATTTAAAAAGACTAGTAAAGTCAATGGCATCTTTACATGATCTGGGAGACAGTAGTCAGTCCCAGAAAATGGAGTTTAAAGTGGGAAGTCTAAAAAGACAACCCTGTGTCACTGCACTAAATGTGCTGTGTGACACACAATAAAATGATGATGACTATGGAGTAGATGAGACTCCACAGCCCACGAGCAAATAGAATGTACAACACACAGCAAAACACATGTAAGAGTGGGAAAAAAAGGCTCACACTCTTACCCGGTAAAACAAAAATTATCCTAGAAACCCAGCAAAGCTGCTGAGGGACTCCACAGGTAAGGGAAATTAGCCATTCTGGAGAATTCTCCCTAACACGCCAACATTTTGCAAAGTATTAGAGTTGGTGTACTATCTCAAGAAGCACAATCTATATTCCAAACCAGGCACATCCATGCACTCTGTGGCCATAACTCATGTGTTACTGATCTCATGAAACAATTAGCACACACAAATGTACACTGTATGTCCTTGATGCCAACTCTTGTAAGCTGTACAAAATGTAATGAAACAATGCAAAAACATGAAATGCAACCAATACTTCTAATTTGCTCTACATACAAACTGGATGTACATGCTATGACACTACCCATGTGTCAATAAGCCACAACAAGGCTAAATGCCTTAGAAAACTCTTTCTCTAACACATCTGGTTTGGTATTAAAATTATCTTTAAACTGTAGAGTGATGCTTAAATGTAACCTTGACGTGGACCAAGGACTAGTTAATGGAGCACTTGGTACAGTTGTTGGTTTTCAAATATACCCACATGACAACAACATTAATTTGTCAATATTCTCTTTGACAAACTATCAGAAGTTAAAAGGATAGGACGCTCAACAGCCTGCTTCCTTCTTTTCAAAGACATGCATGTACGCAGAGAACAATTATCTCTAACTCTGGTATACGCAGTCACCATTCACAAATCACAAGGTCTTTCCTTAGATAAAGCATTGATAGATATTGGTGGCATAGTGTTTAAAGAAAGCATGAGCTATGTAGCATTATCACGCTTAAGTACATTTGACGGACTATTTCTAATCAACTTTGATGCAAGTAAAGTAAATGCTGATATTCCTTGCATTCTAGAATACAATAGACTGCGTTCACTCTAGACCCCCATCTAAAAACCTATCCTGTTCCGCAAAAAGAAAAACTTTGTAAAAGAAAACTGCTTCACTCTCGAATTATGCAGGATCACACAGTAATTCCTCCAAAGAAATTAAAAGAACTACTACTTCATCAAGGACCACAACCAAAGAGGAATGTACTGCACAAACTAAGTCAACTACCTCTTCAAAGAAACAACGCGCACTCCAAACAAATGACTTGGACACAGTACTGTCAGGTCCATTCAAATGTTTAAATACAACAGGTGTAAATTGCTACGCAAATGTAGCAATCAATATTCTATTCCAATTGCCACCAATTATTGACAACATTTACTTACGTGGAGCAGACCAATTATGTTTGCAAATGTTAGTCCTTCATAGAAATGCAACCAACAATCCTGACAACACTTACAGTGTTTCTGGAATAAGGCAGGAATTGGACTACTCTGCTGGAATGGTCAAATTCACTATAAACACACAAGAAGATCCACAAGAATGTCTAATGTACTTACTACAAGTACTAGAAAACAACAACATACCTATAAATGAAATCTTGCAGATTTCATACATGTGGAAACATACATGCACTCTTTGCAGCCATATCGCACAAGAAGATCCTAATGAACTCTTCGTATATGTATCCATACCTAACTGTGAATCCATTCCATTTCAGCAACTTGTACAAAATGCAAACCATAGCCGATTATGTACTACCTGCAATTCAGATAATCGCTCCACCTTGCAAATACAGACACATAGTAAATACGTAATAGTAATGCTTTTAAGTTACAATGCAGATGGTACCAAAAACAACTGCAAGCTGACTGGATTCACACATGGCCAAGTATCACTTGGTAAGGAAACCTTCACAACAATAAGTATAATCTACCATGCAGGAGCGACAACCAATGCAGGTCACTACACTGCATATATATAAAAGAATTGTGGATGGTACGAATATAATGATACTACCATTACTCTAAAACAGAGATTACCAGAAAATCTTGTAAATGCTTTCTTAATATTCTTAAAACCAAAATTTAATAACTAATCTGTGCATGAACATAAACAAATCTTCAACTTCAAAATTATGCACAGTTAGAATATACCAACAGGTATCTAACTGCCCCAAGATTATTCAACAAGCAAACAGATAAATGATTACCACTAAAATGAAACAAGAAATAAACAGTTAGAATACGCCAACAGGTATCTAACTGTCCCAAGATTCTGCAACAAGCAAACAGATACTTGAATACCACTAAAATGAAACAAGAAATAAACAGTTAGAATACACAAACAGGTATCTAACTGCACCAAAAATCTGCAACAAACCAACAGATAGATGAATACCACTAAAATAGAAAAAGAAATAAACAAATAGAACACACCAACTGCTATCTAATTGCAACAATTCTACCACCACTTCCAAATCAAAAACCATACACCTATTCAATTCCTCCTACTGAAATAAATGAAAGAAATATATTGTACCACAACGTAGAAAGTTTTTCTTAAATCCAGCATGGATTTTTTTCCCACAAACCCAATTATTTAATGAACAAACTCAGGAACTGAGCAAATTGTACACTACACTGGTCTAAACTATGAGGGTTGACAAAATACAGGAAGTTCTACTATACAATGCAATACTCATTATAAACTACCTACACTAACATGTGTTTATTTCTTTGATCACAGTGATTGAAATAAAATGTCTCCTCCAACTACCCATGTCATGGAAAAACTGCATACAACCACAAAAAGTCAAACAGTAAGTATAAAATGATTGGACGCACAAACACCACAGTATAACACACCCATTCAAGCAAACACCTGACCATAGACCACAATCCAAAATGGTTGCTTCTATGGGTATCTTATGCTGTGGTGCTTGTTGCCAAACTCTACAATCTTGACTGCAAACTCAACATACAGCCTCAACAAAGGAAACATTAAGTATATAATAATTTGACTCACAAACACTGCAACATAACACAGCCATGCAAACGAACACCTCACGAATAAATAAAACCCAAAATGCCAACAGTTTTCAATACCAAAATTCTGAACACAATCCAACAAACAAACTAACACACATCATCTCACTAGCCTATAAACACTATTACACTACTGCCAATCAGTACTCACATTTTTGAAAACATATGCCCTAAGCAGCCCACATCCCACTTTGGCCATGCACCTAAGACTCTAGGCCCTGGCCACAACCACTGCAGCACAATACACCCATAGAAACAAACACCTACCAAATGACCACACTCCAAAAACATAACACATCCACCTCAAAACCTATCCCCTTCAATTAACAAAGCTGGTGAGCCGAGGTTGGGAGCCAGTCTGCAGTCAGCAGAGTCTTTTCACTGTGTTTGTGCGAAAGGAGGAGCCTTTATCTACACTGACCCACTGTGGAGCAGTGACCGGAGCTGGTGAGCCGAGGTTGGGAGTCAGTCTGCAGCAGTCCACTGGAGACGCGGAGCCGGAGCCGTATGGATCCGGATGTGCGGCCATTAAAAATAACATCAATACCGTTATGAGTAATGGCCCTAGGAAAAAGGGAGCAGAGCAAGTCGGATACTGGGTCTGCTCCGTGACCCCAACATACATCCATTGAAGCGACCAAACACTCGGACTTGATATGCACTGGCCCCAGGGCTGGAGAGGCAAAAGAGACAAAGAGAGAGAGGCAAAAGAAGTGCAAGAGCATGGCCCCGCAAAGGGAAGTCATAAGGAAACTGCTACCCTACCTGAGATGCAATAAGCAACGTTGGTATCACCAGAAGCGCCTGCGTCCTCAACAGAGGATCCAGCGGTCTGGAAGGGGCTTTCGGTCAGCACTGAGGAGGCTCAGGAGGACAGGCGACGTGAGGAGACAAGGAGTCTGCACACCTCCACCCCCGCCACCGGTCGAAGTCCGCCGTCCGCTGATATGGTGAGTGGAGTTCGAGCAAGCGTGGTCGGAGGACGGCGCACGCCAGACTCCAAGCGGAATCCCAGCCGCGGGGGTGGATGCACAGGGTACTGAAACGGATCAGGGAAACGAGGAGCCGGAGGGGATGCTACCTCGCCCGCAATGACAGGTAGAAATATCGCCGACCCAAGCACTGCCCGGACACACACTACAGAGGGACTCAAGCGGGCAGAAACAGGGGTCGAAAACCCGAAAAATTCTCCGACCAGAGAGGTTGGGGAGGAACAAAATAGAAAAGGACACGGAGCTAAAATGAAACCGGACTGGATATCGGAAGAAACAGAAAACTCTCATAACAAAATTCAAATAAAAGCAATGATGCATACTACAATAAGGATCAACGTGACACCCTGCTAGGTCAGGGGCAATGGTTAATAAAGGAGAAAAGACTATTAAACGATCCCAAGACCATCATAGAGATCAGTGTCAGTGAGACGAACACGGACACTGATAAGGACGCTGAATCGGATGATGTTGAGACTGACATGGAAAGTAAAACAGCAGGTGAGCCAGAGGATTCAAATAAGGAGACAGATGGTGAACAACTGAAGACCCTATCCACAGATAAAGAAAAAAAAAGAAATAAAACAAAAACGGTGGCCAAATTAACTAAATCAGGGGCAAAAAATCCTGTGAACACAAGAGCACCAAACAAATTTCCAATGATGGAACAGAAATCAAAAAAGGTGATTAAAAGACGAGGTCAAACGTCAAAAGGGCTGCCAAACCCGCTTCTTTCATATCCCCTAAAGGCATTCTTTACACAACAGCATAAAAGAAAGCAAATTACGAAGACAGAAGTTTCCGACGCAGAGATGCTAGAAGTGGTATTAGAAACGCCGCCAGTCCAAAAGCAGAGGAAAATGGACATGGCCTGCATACCAAATGACAAACTAGATGGTGTAGACCCCAGACCCCAACAAAAGTCAAATACCAGCAACAACGAAGTGAGTAAAAACAAAGAAGATCCGAAGGGGGCAGGGAAGACATGTATCAACAAAGTAGACAGAAGGGGTGATCACAGATTTAAAGTATACAACGTGCAAACCCAACAATCAAAGCAAGGGGCGCTGGCGAACCTAGGGGAAATAGAAGGGACGGTGAACAGATTACACCAGGAGACAGAGCAGGCTGAGCAAACAGCCCTGGAGGCAAATAAACGGGTCAATACACAGGCCGAAAGTGAGCATCGTCTGGCTTGGACTAAGCCAAATTTGACTATGAGTCAGATCACAACGACACCAATAAAAAAAATGGATGAAGCAAAAATCAATTGGAACAACCCGCACATGAATAAAGGGTCATCTGGGTGCCAAGCACCAATTGATCGAGACCAAAGAACGTCTTTTGAATTTTCACCAATGGACTCACCAGCGGCAATGAGGAGACCAGGAAAACCTCAATTATCACCGAAGAATAGAAGGCTAAGTGACATCGCAGCATCTATGCAAAAGGAATCACCAAATAAGAAGCCAGACATGATAGCTATCATGTCAGCCATGACTATTGTGCTAGCACCGTTCTGTAAATTGTACGAAGCCATAAAAGAGGAGGTTCAAGTCAACACCGCAATCCTGACAAACATGATAGCTAAAATGTCACATGTGGAAAGCTACATAACTGCGGTAGAAGACAGAGCAAGTAATCTGCAATCTAACTGGGAAAGAAAAATTGAATCCTTAGAAAGAAAGATCGTAATTATGGAAGCATTAAACAGAAAATTGACGCTGCCAATGATCACTCAGAAACCAAAAACCCAAGATGCGCAGATACAGACTAAGGGCAATGGAAAAATCCTGCCAATAGCTCTAGCGGAGAAAAGTGAAGGTAATCAACTCCCAAATCAAAAAAAGGACCCGCAAACGATAACTGCTCAGACAGAGGCAAGCAGTAAGTCTAAGAAAGACCCAAAGGCGATCTTCAAGCCACTTGCAACACCTTACAATCCAACAGGGCCTAAAAAAAAGGAGAAACAAGACAATCCCAACAAACGACCACCAGAAAACGGAACAACTAGATCGCCAAGAACTGCTGAGGAGTTTTTGAGTAACTCTGACCTAATGAACATGTCGCTACATTTAGAAAATGATCTGATTGAGAAAAAGGAGGGTGACAGAGGGAGAAACAGAAACAGTGAGTGTACCAACCAGAACAAAGGTCCAAATGTCGCAGGGAAAGCTGTAGAAGAGGTACATCACCAAAATGACCGTAGCAGTTCAACTTTGCTGGAGACAAACGTCTCCCAATACAAGCCCAAACGACATCTAAGTGAGGAATACAAGGAGAAAAACAAAGTATTCAGTACTAGATCGAGTCCACGGAAACATCGATCACCAAGAGATGACGTTGAAAATCAAAATAAAACAAAAGATGAGATATTTAAGTTAGAACAAATGGAAATAGATGAGGATTATCTAATACTAAATCGATCAACAGTATTGCAAATAACAAAGAAAATGAAAATGCTGAAAAAAATCAGAACAGAAGACTTAAAACTTGTGGAACCTTATCATAGTGAAATGAGGGCCAAAGCATATCTCCATGTAAAATCTACTGGAATGAAATACATCGATCAGCGTGCATTTGAAGAAATTGAACAAATGGGCTTTCGTCTGACTGAAATAAAAATGATGAGGGGAAAAACTGATCAAGAGTTGGAAAAGAAAGACAGGAGCAAATACCAAAAGCACTACTTATCCAAAACTGAGGATCTGTATCATCAGAACCACTGGAAATATTCACAGGTGAAAGTTGAACCACGGAGGGGAAACGACTACATCCGGGGGGATGGAAAACAACACAGCAACACAACTGAGAAGGAAGAAGCGAAATATAAGCCACGACAGAGATATAATAATAGGGCGTATCCTGACCAGGGACACGACCCAGAAAGAAGTCAAAGAGAGGAGCAGCAAGAGCCGCGGTCGCAAGCAGTGGCAGGTTCGAAATCCCAAGAGGAAAAGAAAAATTCAAAGACGAACTATCCAGCGAAAAAGACAGAGTCAACCCAATCTAAAGGCCCATGGAGGTGGTTAACATCAACCTGGAATAAAAACAGCGCTAAATAGCAACTACCAGGGTCAGCCTGCGTCCACGCCAATGAAACAAAAAGAGGAGCGGAGCGGCCCGAAAACGAAAAATATAGTTTGGGATCTTGGAATACGAGAGGCCTTGTACATTTAACAACAGAGACATAAATCTCGGGCACTATGACATAGTATGCCTGCAAGAAACCTGGTTGATGGACCAACCCATACTAGACGGGTTTACCATGGAAATATCGCCAGCAGTGAAATGTCTTCTAGGCAGACCATTGTCGGGTCTGTTAACTGCAATCAAAACGGGTGTGGGCCTAACAGAACCCAGAAAGTGGAAAGAGGCATACGAAATGCTGGTTATCCTGACAACATGGATCCAAGCAAATGTGAAGAGCCAAAACAGTATGTCCACAAAAACCTTTTGCTCCAACATGGGCGCCACGATTGATCATCTCTATTGATCATCTCTACGAAGAATTCGAAAAGATCGAAATCATTATATGTGGAGACTTCAACACCAAATGTAATGATATAACTGGAGCTAAGTTGGGCGACGTCCAGCGGCCTGGGGGAACGGAAGCAACTATAGAACGAGGAAAGGCATGGAACAAAGTCATTAGATCGAGAAATATACAAAACATAGCCTTGTTGTTCCCGGAGCAAGAAAACCGCCCGACTTGGGAACTAAATTCCTTGAAAGCAACTCTAGATGATATATTCAGCTCTGATGGTCTAACACCCAACATTGTGAGCTTCAAGGTGTGAAAAACTCATCACAGTGATCACAATCTATTGACCTGCACATGGAAAGGAAGAAGGATGGAAAAAAGGACGTATGAAGTGGGAACTGAAATGAATACCCAACAAACCCGACTCAGGTTAACAGAAGCGGACATTCACAAAATCAAAATGTTGTGGGACCAAAGAATTGGCAGTAATTCCTCAAGCAAGAGCTATGAGAGACCAAACTATTTACCATTACTTCTGGCATACCAAAAGCAAGGGACAAGAAAAACTATGAAACCAGATCACGTAACGCAGGCCTATGACCAAGCAGTGGTAGACAAAAGGAAAGTGGGACGAAGATTGAGAAGAATAGCCAAAAAAACAAATGCCAGGGAAGATTGGGAGTGAAAAGGTACAACAGCTGGCGGAAACATCACAGAGCAGCCCTATACCAAAACGATGCTGAAGATATGATGAGAAAAATACGAACAAAAAAGTCAAGTGAATTTTGGGCACTGATAAAAACTATGAGCAGTACATCAAGTCAAACGCAGTGCAACTCAGTGTAAGAAGCAAGGTGGATAAATGATCTAACGACGGAATGTGATGGCCTGAATTTAGACATAGCCGCGATGAAGCAAGCGTCCAATACCACTTGGGTGGACGTCTCAAATGCTATGGACATTGAAACGACAATCAGGAATCTTAAAACATCCAGAGCTCCAGGTCCTGATGGACTGACAAATATAGATCTGAAACAGTTTCCCAAAGAGTGGTTGGAAGTGATCAGTATGATCTTTGCAGAATGTGGCAGGAAAAAATGTATTCCAGAAATATGGCAGAGAGCAGTCATAGTCCCAGTTTATAAAAAAGGATGCCAAAAAGAACCCGAAAGCTACAGGCCGATAGCCTTGTTGGACATCATAGGGAAAATGTACGCAACCCACCTGCTTGATCACTTTAGGACCTGGGAAAAATATGGACACTCAAAAGACATTCTGAAGACGGGCTTTCAAAAAAATGGTAGTACAGCGATAAACATCATGCTAATTAACATCCTGAAAGCTAAAGTCAAGGAAGGAGCGCCAAAGGTGTATCTGGCTTTCGTGGACCTCTCTAAAGCATTTGATAGGATCGACCGGAACAAATTGTGGGCCAAACTCCAAAACTGGAACTACCCAAAAAAGGTGCTCGAACCGATACTCCCAGACAAAAATCAGAATCAAGCTGAACCATCAGGGCACATTATCAGAGGAGATCACGGTGAACGGAGGTGTCAAGCAGGGGTGCCCCTTGGCCCAGGCCTTATTCATGCATTCCTAGGAGATTACCAGTTTTCAGAAAGAAAAATTAGTGCTTTCCCTCCAAAAATTGGAAAAATTGAGATACCGCGACTGTTGTATGCTGTTGACGTCATTCTGATAGACCAGACAAAAGTTGGGTTGCAACGAAAACTATCAAATCTGGAGAAATATATCGGTGACAACCATCTCGAGATAAACAAAAAAAAACTAAAATTTTGGCAATCGAGAAAGTACCAAGTAAATCAAAGGAACAGCAGAACTGGTTTCTTGAGAACACCAAAATTGAAATCGTAAAGAACATCAAATATCGTGGAGTTCAGATTGACAGCTCAGGAACGGACAAGTCAATGCAAGACCTACTGTGGGAGAAAGCCAAACACCTAACGTCACAAACAAGAGCAGTTGATAACAAGTTCCGGAAGTTTTCACTTATTCCGGCGATAAACTTTTATACGACAAAAGTAGTTCCATCAATGGTGTATAGAATGGAAGCCTCTTTATACATCACACGTCCGCTCTGGAACAAACTGGAGGGCCATGTCTGGAAGGCAGTATTAGGCCTGTCTAAATCGACCTCCATGTCAGCCATCAGGAGAGAACTGGGCCTAGTGTCCCTAGCAGCTATGGTGGACCAAAGTGCCATGAGACTATACAGGAAAATCATCATGGCTGACACTTTACGCACATAGAACATCATTATGGAAGAAATTAAAACAGGAAAATGCTAAGCCCTAAAAAAATGGGTAAAATCCAGAAAAGATGACCTAGCTCAAATAGCCTGATTGTATCAAACGAAAAATTGAGGATTTGGATTGGATCCTGACAATTGAGAAAGCGGTGGGGAATAAACTGTTAACTCATCTCCCGCCAACTTTCAATAAGTTGAAAAAACCGCAAAACTACTGTGATAAATTCCCGGACAAAAAATTGAGAAACTTATTCATGAAAGCTAGATTAAATCTATTGTTAACTCGTGAGATTATATCTATTCGAGGATCCGCAAGCGACCAGAGATGTCATCTATGTAAAGAGGAACCAGTGGTAGAAACGCTGAAACATCTGGTGATAGACTGTTCAAAAACTAAACAAAACAGAAGCACATATCTCCTACGGCTGATAACAAATTTGTGGATGATACAACCAGACGATCTGTGGAACAGATTGATCTCAGGTGAAACGACTAGATGGACGGTGGCATGGTTAAACAAATAGAATTGGCATTCCAACTGATAAACCAGTCATCGGCGCCTAGTACTGTCCAAATTGTGAGCAATCCTAGTGAGTAGCAGGAAGACGCAATTGCTCGACATCTGTAGTCGAAGCCAGAGAGATTCAATAGCGGATCAGCGAAGATGTGAGAAGAGTAGCTTTCTTTTTAAAGCGGGTTTGATCCTTGATAAAACTCAGGTTTAACTGGGTAAAAATCAATAAAAAAAAATAAAAAAATTAACATTCTAAAATAATAATTACAACCAACACACAAACTCTTCAATACATACCCTTTTCACCCAATGCTCTACTAACGACCCAAAACCAACATCATAGTAAATTGAAATAGCCAGTACTGCGCCCAGTGTTTGGCATGTCCGCCGACAACCGCAGTGACCGCAGACACTGCAAACACATCACAGCCTTCTCCCACCTAAACAAATATATCATTTGACCCATCTCTTACTCCCCCAACCTCTCCAAGCACTCCTACACACCAACACACTCCCCAAAATTGGATTTATGCTCATTTCCACGCCATGCCATCCCCGGATCCAATATGGCGGGTGCATCAAAAGAATGTGACATACTTCACACTTCAGCCCAACCAATCAGCGTACACGTCATGTATCCACAGATACGACGCAAGCTGATTATCCAATTGGTGTCCTATCCGCGGAGTGAACAGGGAAGTGTGTCCGTGGAGCGGACATAGATATTACTAATTTTTTTAGACCCACTTTTTGGTCATTTAAAAAAAAACTACTGGACATATTTTCAGCAAATTTACAAAAGCATGCTATTGGTACCAAGTCGCCGCTCCTGCCACATATTTGATGAAAATCCGTCCAGCGGTTTGGGCTATAGGCGTGCGCACATTTCTTTCTCCATTCAGTCTATGGGAAAAAAAAAATGTTGGGACCCCCTATAACTTTGCCCCTCTTGACCAAAACTCACCATACTTCGCCAAAATATTCGGAGTGGGCCATATACTTATTTTGCAAAGTTTGGTGAGGGTTCGTCCAGGGGGAGCAAAGTTATAAGCCACCCAAAAAGTGCTCTTCCTATGGGTTTAGCAACTTAACCATAACTACATGGCCACTACCGCAGGGAGTGTAATATGAGAATAGGAACAACTTAGGACTTGGCATTCAAATGGCATTTAATACAATAGACCCAACTGAGAAAGGGCATTTAAAATAATATTTATTTCCCAATGGGCGAGTGAAAGTTGGCATTAAAGAAATATGTATTTCTAATCAAGGGAAATGGAGGGGATGCATTAAAAATAATATGTATTTCTGTGCAAGTACAAATACAAGGGAAACTGTTGTGAATAGCTGGTTCCTGGTATCCTATGCCTCCAAAACAGGGCCCAGCCCCAACTCTCTACACTCTATCAAAAGAGAAGTACATGCTGTACCTTTTACTCAGACTAAGATGTTCACATGACAAGGATCTAACGCACTGCTAATCTATGGGATCCGTTGCATGCTGTTCACAGACCAAGATAGATTCCTTCTCTTGCACAAACCAGAGGGAAATAGCACCCAATAATATACTCAGGTTCTAGGGAACATAACAGTTTAACAAAGGGACATTGGTTTACTTATATAGCTCCTGAAGCACTGCTTTGCCGCTCAGGGCGCTCTACTGTTTGGATATTGGACTTTTCTGCAAGCAGAAAATACTGGACTTTATTGGATTTACTGGCAGTAAAAGTTTGATAGTGCCCTCTCCATCATACACGCATAAAAACAGGCACGAGCACACACCAGCGCATGCGCACCTGTGAGAGGAACCTGGAAGCACCGCTTTGCCGCTTCGCTGCAGCGATGAAGCGCGAGAGCAGTGAATGATGCATGGTGGTATCATATTATTGCTTGACTGTTTGACTGCATGATTGTTTGATTGTTAGATTGTACTTCTTAACATTCATGATTATTGAACTGAGGGTAATTGGAAAAATCACAAGGAAACAAACTAAGCATTTGAAAAGGTTTTTAAATTATATATGTCAGCATTTATTTATACTATGAAAACAAAAATGCCAGAGAATTTGAACACTCCTCAGAATGGAGCTTTAAGTGAAAGTAATCTGCACCAGAGAAAGACCACAGAAAAAGTAATTGTTCTGACACCAGTTACCAACCGTACACCTGCTAACACTGACATTTGTGACTGCTGTTCTGTTCGTTCGGAGTGCAGAGCAGAGCCTCATTTGCAATTAGCATCAAAGGGGGGGAGTAAATGAAGGTCTCCATGAAGCTACCATTTCTAATAATACTAGTTGCCTCAAGGCCCTACCCCTAACACTACCACCTTTACCAAAGCAGCGAACTCCAAACTTCCACAAGTGATTTCTGATCAAACTATTCTAGGAGTACCCCACTCCCCGTTGTGTCCGGTTGTGAATTTATACCCGATTTAAATCACGTAATCTCAGACATTTCCATTCACGCAAGTGTCTGCGAAATTTCTCACAGTACGAATAAGACATCCTCACCTAATTACTATGAAAGGTGCTATATGGACTCTACAGCGCATTCAATGTCCTATGCTCATCAGACACTGCGGAAGCGCATAACATCTCATGTTGGAACGCCACAAACACAGGTGAACCAGAGCACCATGTTGGAGATAACGTTAACAGCAGTTAATATAACTTATTAAGCTTATTTAAATTATTTGAATATTTAGATTCTAAAATGATAAAACAATCTGCTCAAATTCAATCAATAGCAGATTGGATTGTGCGAGAAAGGATGAATAGAACAAGTAGTATAATTCCAAGTGAACAACTCCAAGTGTGTCCAACATCTATTCCTTCCAATTTAGGAAAATCTAATCCTTCTAATTTAGGAACATCTCCTATAGTAAGAATGGCTATACCGTTGGTACTACCCCAATTTGATCAGGTTATTAGAACCATAGGAGATCACTTGCAAAATAATCCAGTAGTAAATGTATATGAATCCTGGTCAAGCATCGAGCAGAATAACTCTGTGCAACTGATTGATGCTGAACATAATCCTTTTGATATATTCGCTGCAAAGGGATCAAAAATAGAAAGACAAAACACACAAAAGTCTAAACAGTTGCCAATAAAATTTGAAAATATGCAAGCCCTGAAACCAACCAACATCAAGAGCACTAAGTCACTCGTCCGTGCTGTCTATAAGGCACTCAAGAGCCCTTCAAAAGTCATGAGGGCAAAAACTTTAGTTAAAGAAACAGTACTTCTGACGAACTCTGCAAAGTAGTAGCCAGATAATTGGCATTGCTGAACGCCAGTCGTTAGAACATTATTCCACTCTGTATGCTGATCCAACATTCGATGCCATGACGTTCTCTCATAAACCTCTCGATGTATGGAAATTAAACTACACTGTTGAAATTATTGAGGATCTGATTAAAAAACAGAGTGGTTCTAGAGCGATGGGACCAGACGGTCTTAGTAATTTTATGTTTAAAACAGATTCTGGAAATTGGGCCTGCACCCAATATAATATTTTTCAGAATGTTATCACAGAATGATCCCTTCCCGTATTGTGTTACGAGATTTCAATGCTTGGACTAAGACGCACCAGCAACGGGACCCTAACCAAACCGGGTTTGTGGCTGGAATGGGGAAGGGAATCAATCTCTTGTGTCTTAACGCCATTAAGGAACAAGCCCTTTCCACAAAACAACCAATCTATTTCTCCTTTATTGATCTCCACTCTGCTTTTGACTCTGTATCCTGATTTATTCTCATGACCAAGCTTACGAAAGTATGTTGCCCATCCACTCTGTGCGATATAATCCATGCCTTCCATTCTAACACCTGTGTCCAGATAAGATTGACAATGGAGGGACTGCTTTCAACATCAATTCACACAGCAAAAGGGCTGAAGCATGGTTGCATGCTTGCTTCAGTCCTTTTTTAACTTCTTTATACATGACTCTGGGGATGCATTTAGACACATCACCTCTGATTCACCTAAATTAAAATGGCGTACCAATACAAGCTCTATTTTACGCCAGTGATTTGGTGTTAATTTCGAAAACACCAATGGGCCTTCAAAAATGGTTGAATTGCTTGGCTCAATATATTGAAGTGGATCAATTGGTGATTAACTTGCAAAAGTCCCAAGTACTTGAATGCACTGCCCGCAGAATCATGCGGGGCAAAATGGTATGGACAATTAACAACGTGCGGCTAGATAAAGTATTAAACTATACTTATCTGGGGATTATTATAGATCGAGAAGCTCATAACAAAAGTCATCTCTTGAATCTACAATACAAAAATACAAAAAAGGTAGCAGGCGCCCCTCTCTTGAAAGAACACGGCATGATAACCTGTTCAGTGGCTTTAAACCACTTTGAGAGGTCGAAGCCATCTGCTTTTTGCTCACTGTTCCTTTCACAGATGGGAAATCTCCATTTGCATATCAGCCTTTGTCCCGCCCACATGGGCAGTCTCTTGAATCTAGAATGCAAAATACTAAGCACCATATCACAAAGTAAGATCAACCTACATAAATATGGCATGTTCTCCATAATCCCTGTGATTACATATTATAAACACAAAGTTACACCAGTGCTCCTTTAGGGAATGGATGCTAGAACTATGTTGCCAGATTCTGTCCTTGATAGACTAAGGGGCAAGTTCTGGAAACAAGTCCTGCAGTTCCCCCAGTGTATTCCAGTAGGCCTGGTGCGATATGAATTGGGCCTTGTTTCCTTAAATGCTGTATATAACTGGCGATTATGTGCTTTCTGTAGAAAATCTTTACTCTCGAATCAACCTGATACATTGCTTAAGATCTTATCGGTTTACATGTTCTCGAGTAATCATACGTTTCCTATTTCATGGACGATGGCCATTTATAAAGCCTTGGCTAATGCAGATGTTACAGTTGAAACCCTACTACTCAATCCAGATCATGCTAAAATGAAAATGTGTCTTTTAGATTGGATAGAAACAAGGAGAATATGTTTAACATATAAAAACCTAGCAATGCATCCTTTTGAAAGAAAAAAGTAAAAGTAAATCTCCATCACCCACTATTAGATCTGCTATTCTTCGATTTAGATTGAACATTTGGCCGACTCGTGATATAATGGTTGATTGAAAGTTACTACCAGTCCATGATAAGATGCCACTACAGAAAGAAACTTTGGAGCATTTAATAATGCACTATAATGCACTGTACTGCATTGACAGCAGAAAGACAAAAGTATTTTACTAAACAATCCAAGTATTTAGGAACAGTGTGCCCAACTTTGCGATGGCAGTTGCTCCTGAATAACTCTTGCATGCGCATTAGGATAGCAACAATGAATTTCTTGTCATCATTGTCACTGAGTGATTGAATTTGTGTACATATATGCATTATGGTTATGTTCTGATTATGTTCTTGAATAAAAAAAGAAAAGAAATTGATTCCGTTTTTTGTGCCTATCTTATTTAAATTCAAATTCTCTGTTAATCTGTTACCATCAGTACAATTTAATATATGCGATGTTAATAATATGTACATTTATTAATTTTTCAAGTGAATTTTATACTGCTAAATGGATTTTTACATCATTGAAAAGTTGATTAATCAGCTAATTCAATGAAAAAAAATCTCAATATATCAGTGAAGAATTGGATAGGCGTACAGATCAACTTCTGCATTTTCAAGACCATCTGGCTAGTGATTCCCTACCTATCTTGGATGAATCATGGAAAGGCCATGTACAAACTGGAACTAGCAAGATAATCTCCATTCACAGCCCTGGCTCCAGACCAAAGGATATTCTTTGTGTAGTGCCTCTCTCCAGGGATGCCTCAGTGCCATTTAAGCAAACTGTTATGGATTTTTTTCTGTTGAATGATCTGAGCGTCTGTATGCAATTCTCTCCAATTTCCCATAAAATGTGACTTTAAATATCCTGATCACCCCTCCTAAATCAGAGGATGTTTGGTACAGTGTGGGTCCATTGAACAAGCTCTGTGATGGTCTGTATTTCTTATGAATATCACCTAAAACCAACTCCAAAATCCTGAAAGTCTGGGATGAGAGTTAGCCATTCTGAACAGTCCATCGCCCATTTCTCTTCTGCCACTGACATCATGACTTGTTATTTTTGTTTTAAATTTTATTTTCTTCCATAACATATTTTGTGAACATCTCATATTCTGCAAACTAAAACCATTGTATTTGTAAAAACATGCTTTTTACAACATACCAACTGCTTTTGCGTATTCTATATTCTGTTGTTTGTAGCATTTCTAAGCATGAAGTTACACTAATAAGAATAAAAATATGTTGAAATGATATTACAACACACCAACTATGGATTGTGTGGCCCACAGAGAACAAGTGTTTCATTGATAGTGATGATATTCTCATTGCGATTAAATTAACGTGTCTGTTCTAAAAGAAGACATGATGACAATTATGAACATGTATAACTAATTATTGTAAGACATAAAATAACGAATTATCAAATGTATTAAGAGAATAATTACTTGAATATTGTGTTTCTTGTCATGAGTTAACTCTTACGTTGTGATAACCTATCTGTGCATCAAACTGAAGGGTAGTCTTGAAAGGTATTTTTGTTGAGATTTGGAATGATTTGCTTCATATACATTTGTTTTATTATTGTCAGATATTTCAAATGACAAGTTGAATAGCATAATGCACTCTTAATTCATACTCAGACTCCAAGGACCAGATTTGGCATCAATATGTATTCGGTGTCCAAGAAATACACTTAACAAATTAATATCTGGTACTTAAAATCCATGTGATTCACAATATGTTTTGTCTATTTTTAGTTAAATGAATAGGCATAGCAAATCAAGAGATGGTTCATCCCTCTAACTTGTAGAATAGAAAGGAACCGTATTATAGTACTTTTCAGAATGCATTACAATTTAGATAAACTGGAGCAAAAATATGTTTTTAATACTTTAGGCTAAGTGTTAAATAACCAGTGGCAACCTGTGAATTGATCTAACATGTGAATTGTGAGTTTGAATAATTTACACTGTTTGATGTAACGTTACATTAAATAAGTGACTTGTAAAGCACTGTGTGGCTGCCTGAAGGTATGTCCACACTCAATAAATATCATAATAATACAAATAATAAACTAAGGAACCATCATATTTATAACTTAACCTGTATATTGTCAGAAATTATCTTTGAATCCATTGTATGGATGTCGACAAAATATATGAAAGCTTCTGAAAAGCACATTTTTTTCTCCATGTGAAATATATAATTTTCTAATTATATTTTCTTTGAATCCCAGCAGCCTGGAATTTGAAATATTTCTGCGCTAAAATGTATACTAAAACAATGGGTGATCTGGAGCTCTGATAGACTCCTCACATGCCAGGTACATAACATTTATTATAATAAAGCCCCAATACTGTGAGACTTTGAGCAAGACAGTCCCGAAGCTGCATAGTGGGAAATGTAATGAAAGCATCAAAGACTTTAGAAGAAATTGAGAGAGAGCGAAAGAGAGCCAAAATGCTGCATTCTGGGAAATGTAGTGAAAGTATCAAAGACCTGGAAGAAATTGAGAGAGAAAGAGAGTCACAATGCTGCATTCTGGAAAAGGTAGCTTAAGTACCATCATCCAGAAGAAAGCAGAGAAGAAGAAGAGATCTGTTGCTGCATTAAGAGAAATGTAGTGAAAGTATCACGGTGTCCATAAGTCACTGAATGCATAAAAAGGGCCAGATGCTGCATTCATCAAAACATAGTAAAAGTACAACATCGGTTCCATGTAATAATATCCATGCAAAAATGGCGGCAGGCAAAACAGTCGTCAAAAAATGGCTTTTTTTTTGCAGGGACAGTATTACATTGCGCTTGCGGGGGAACCCCTGCAACCTTTTTTTTCAAGGTGAGCAGGGGACACCCCTCCAACCTCCGCTCCCCTTGACCTCATATATATATATATGGACACCATATATAATGTCGCCACAACCTTTTTCTGGAGACATCATGAATGGTGACCACGTATATGAGGATAATATTACCGGATACCACAAAATCATCCAAAAAACATTGTTGGAGGAAGAGAGAGCTTATGCTGCCTTCTGGGAAATGTACCGAAAGTACTAAAGCATCTCAAAGGCAATGAGAGATAAGAAGGTTTGACATTGCATTCTCTGAAATTCCAAAAGAATCGCCAAGAGACTTTTTATGACAAGAAATGCCATTCTGAGGCAATTGTTAAATGGATTGTATTCCGGCAATGTAATAATACAATTTGTAAATATAAAATACAACATTTTTGTAATCTGCATTCATCAGTCTGCCACATTAGAGCAAACATGAATATCCAATACAATAAAGAAAATACTTCAGCAGCTTCAAATGTCTATTCTGGAAATTAACCCCACATTCAGCATTGCCTAACAAAGAGTGCATTATTGAAATACATTGATTAAAGTACCACTGTATCCATATGTTTGAGATAAATGCAAGAATTCGGTGTTAAGTGAAAAGATAGGGTTTTTTTCTCGAAAAAAGAAAGATCGATTTAGAAAAACCGCCCTCTGACAGCAAAGAGCGGTCTTTCTAAATCGAACTGTCATGCCCCTGCTGCACAGGAGCACATGCAAGGGCTTACAGGCACGCAAGACCCAGAGGTGTCGTCGCAGGAGTATCAGCTGAGTGTCTGTCTATCTTTGTGTGTGTGTGTGTGTGTGTGTGTGTGTTTGTGTAGGTATGTATGGGGAGCAAGTGTGTGTTGTGCTGGGAAGGGGGTGGTGGGCGTGGAAATGAGCGATTTGGGGGGTTAAACCAACCAATTAACAGAAAAGATCACCGGAGAGAGTGGGGGTGGGAAAGGGATCACATTGCGAAGGTAGAGGGGGCCAGTATGTGAGATTTTGGCATTTTAAAGCCAAGACCAAAACGGCCGAAAGAAATCGGTCTTTTTTGTTTTCGGTCTTTAAAATGTGGAAATATCACATACAACCAAGAATTCATGTGGTGGTATAGTAACTCAGTGTCTGGATCATTTAAAACAATGTTAGTAGTAAAATGAAAGCAATAATTCTACATTGAATTTAATTTTGAAAGGCTAGACATGCAAATTCTTATTTGGAATAGTTTGTTGTTGTATTCTTCTTTGTTTAAACTCCGCTGGTAGCCCTGAGAACAGGAAAGCAAATCATTGTTACATTCCATGTACTCTTCCGGGATGGAGTAAGGGTCTTAAACATAGGACCATTTACATAATATTTAATGTAATTGATTAATAACATAGGGCTCAATTCACAAAGCTTTTACAGATTTAAGTGTGATTTGCATCCGTAAAAAAGTCCATTTTGCACATATAATTTACCCAGTATGCATACAAAGAAGATTGTGTCTGCAGAACATGTGTGTGTTTTGGGACAGTTTACACAAGCTTGCATAACGTTCACATTATGGGCATTTCAAGACTGTGTCAAAGAGGGGCTAAGTTCAGGGCATTGTAAATGTTGGTGATGCCAACATAGTAGTGACTCTCTTGTGCAATCAGAAATATTTCCAAAAACATTTTGCAGACGTATCTGCACATTTAACCTGTACCCGAGTGAGCTAGGTGTAAGTGATGAAATAAGCATGGAAACAAGCACTAATTACTTGCAATTTGCCAGCCTGTGTTTAAAAAGTAAATACAGTCCTGGGAAAATCATGTACATTAATAAGAAAAAGATATTAGAGTGATAACCTTTCATTCCTGTTTTTTACATTGCCAATATCCATTGTCACCTTTTTTTTATTTACAGGGTAATTCATAGAATTTCGCAGAAAAGTGTCGCAAGCGGCTGGCGCAGAGTGTCCGCGTGCGATTGTCTGCGCCAGGCACGTGCGCTAAAACCGATTTCCGCGCACAGCGTATTCATGGATTTTAGGCTCCCAAACCAGCCGTGGCGCAGAGTATCGCAGCGACCCTGCAGCAGCGCCAATAACGCCCCCAAGAACGCCCTCGCGCGAGGAAAAGCCATCAAAATCGCTAAATCATCGCAAAGGGCTGCGCTAACCCTGGACCAGTTTACAGGGCTGCCAAACAAGGAACGCAAAGCGGGTAACGTGCATATCAGGGGTACGCGTGGGGGGCGTGGCCTGATGTCCACGGAGTGAGGACGCGAGTTCCCTGAGCTCCGTCTGGGCCGCAGCAGTCCGATCCTTTTCAAGGTGATTCAGCCCACAGACACCGCATCCGAGGAGATCCACCGGCGGCCGAAGCGGGAGACCTTGTCTTCCACCCAACCCCGACGAAAATCGGGGCCTGAGAAGCTTCTACCGCGACCCGGCGCTGGCTCCCCCTTCTTCCCGGGCGAGGCACACAAGATGGCGGCCGCCTCACGTTGATAACCCAGCGGCTCGCACTGGATCCGGGAGCCAGCGACTCGCTGACTCGAGCAGTCCCTCCCTGCAGTCGAGTGCACCCCGGCTCGGGCCACTCGAGGGCACCGTCAGGACCCGGTGCAGCAGCCAAGAAGGGCCAGGAGGAAGATCGCTACGCGGCCGATAGACACGGGGGAGAGGGTGGCGACGGCATCAAAGAGGCAAGATGGCTGCCGCGAGGAACAAAGCCAAGCACGCTACTCTGGACCCCTTTGTAACATCCAAGCCTGCTGCTCAATCCACACCGAAGACCTCACCAGCACAAGATGCCCCTGGGGATGAGACCAGACATAATCAAGTGCTTGAGGCGATCGCGGCCCTGAGGACATTCATCGATACGAAAATCGGGGAGGTTAAGACGGACATACAACTTATCAGGCAAGATGCCCGCAACTTAACGGAGCGCGTCACCATAGTCGAATCCTCCCAGAAGGACATCTCAGATGAGACGACGTCTCTACAGAAAGAGGTAGCGGACCTCAAACGGAAAGTGCACTTCTTGGAGGCGAGATCCGAAGAAGCAGAGGGTCGGGCCAGACGGAACAATATCAGGATCCTGGGCGTACCGGAGGGGTCGGAGACCATGGACCCGACGGCTTATGTGGAGTCCCTGATACAGCAGGAAGTAGGGGTGTCGAAACTCTCGCAGGGATTCGCCATTGAAAGAGCTCATAGATCCCTCCAGAAGCGCCCCCCGCCTGGATCCTACCCCCGCCCCATCATCGCCAAGGTCCTCAATTTCCGCGACCGAGAGGTGATCCTGAAATTCTCGAGGGAAGGAGGTATAATCGAGCGGGGTGACTCAAAGATTACCATCTACCCCGACTATACCCAATCGGTGCAGAGAGCAAGGAATTCCTTTGTCCCCATCAAGGCCCAGCTGAGGACACTGAACATAAAATACATGCTGCTCTATCCATCACGACTAAAAGTAATCCACAATGGGCGGGCAATATTCTTGGAATCACCAGAAGCGGCCACTATGTGGATGGAACACAATAACCTTGCTGAGGCTCCCAAAGAAACCACGCTAGAGGAACGCACTTAGCACGCCCAAAAAGCTGACCGCATACTAACGCGGCTGGAGCACCCATTTCTTTGGTATTATACTCCAAACCGAACCGAGGCTATACCAATACTGAAGAAAAACTACCACATCAGAACGCTAAATGACTGCGGGCTCACTCGACCTCCCGCCCATGGACACAGACCACGGACCCACCGTTGACCAGTGCAGACCTCTTTCCTGCACACAACCACTCGCGCCAGAGACCTGGACTAGGTCGGACGGCGCGTGGGCCCCCGAGCACTCCACCCCGGTGGCTGAAGCTGGGTGCATTAGTTTTAGTTACTTGTTCCAAGTTGTTATTGTTATGACTGTCCCAACCCGGATGAATAAAGATTTCCTGGGCCTAGGCGGGCCTACCCACCCCACACAAATGGCTCATCACCCACCCTACAATACGGCTCATGCAACACTGGGAGAAGGGGTGGCACTCCCCTCATCGAGGAACCCACTTATGCAATGGCAGCAAGACTCAAGCTAATTACATGGAACGTTAGAGGGATGGGAACATACATAAGAAGAAACCGGATTTTTTCTTATCTAAAGAGGAAAAAAATATCATTGGCCCTCCTGCAAGAAACACATCTCACCTTGGAGGCCACAGACAAAATCCTGAAATACTGGGGAGGCCAGGGTAGCGGCGCATCCTTCTCAAAGTACGCAAGAGGAGTCTATACATGGGTGAGCCCGGACACACCATTTCAACAAATGGGAACGGAGCTGGATAAAGAGGGCAGGTATGCAATAGTGTGGGGCATGCTTGAGAACACTCCCCTGTGTATAGTAAACTCGTATTTTCCCCAGCACAATATACCCTCACACATCAAGGACCTATGCGCAAAATTGCTGCACTACCGAGAGTATACGTTCATATGGGGGGGGGACTTCAACTCTATTATGAACCCGGAACTGGACAGATCGACAGCTCCACGCATGCCCCATAGCGCCTCTCCTGGGGCCCTCCCCAGGATGGTGGCAGACCTACACCTGACGGACATTTGGAGAGACCTCCACCCCTCGGATAGATCATATTCATTCTACTCGGCTCCCCATAGCCTCCACACGAGACTGGACTACTTCTTCATCGCCAACGAACTAACCCCGCAAGTTGAATTGGCAGAATACATGGGCAGAACAATATCTGATCACTCCCCCTTGCTGTTGCAGCTCTCCCTCAAGGGCCCCCGCCCCCCCATCCCGACGTGGCGCATGCCATCAGATGCCTTGACCGACCCAGCATTCAAGGAAACCCTAAGAGAAAAGCTGGAAGAATATTTAGCGATAAATAAGGGTTCGGTCGAGAAGTGGAGCACGCTTTGGGAGGCGCTGAAAGTAGTGACAAGGGGGGAGATAATCGCCGAGGCGGGCGGGATCAGGCGACAACTGAGGAGAGAACTGGAGGTCGTGGAGGAGAGAATAAAGCGACTTGAAAGTGGCGCCCCACCAACCACCGAAAGGGAGGCTGAACTGAAACTGATCAGAGAGGATTGCAGGGAGGCATGGGAAAGACTCTCGAAGTTTGACTTCTCTGTGCGCACCTCGAAGGCCCACAGGGAAGCTGACAAACCGGGCAGAATACTCGCATGGCTATGCAGGAAAGAGCACCCGAGACAGGCCCTCAAGGAGATCAAAGATACGAACGAAAAGACCTGCAGAACACGACAAGAGATTAATGATACCTTCACGGAATTCTATAACGACCTATACACTCATGAGACGAAGGTCCCCATAGCAGATATAAAGGATACGCTGGCTGAGGTGGGACTGCCTAGGCTGAGCCAGGAACAACAGGACAAACTTGGGGAGCCTATTACGGTGGAGGACATCACAGATGCAATCAGATCCCTCTCCACAGGCAAGGCTCCTGGCACAGATGGACTCATCCCAGAATTCTACAAGGCCTACGAGGAGATCACCTCTCCTATACTACACGCAGTATATACGGAGGCATACGAGTCGGGCACTCTCCCTAACACTATGAGAGAAACCCTCATCGTCCCGATGCTCAAGCCAGGCAAACCAGCCGATAGATGTGACTCATATCGCCCACTGGCGCTCCTAAACTACGACGGCAAAATATTGACGACCATATTGGCCAAAAGGCTCTCGAGGGTGATCGGTTCCCTGGTACATGAGGACCAGAATGGCTTCGTTCCGGGGCGTAACACCTCCGCCAATCTCAGGAGGCTCCAACATATCATTTCACAGACGTCCGAAAGCGAGGAAGATCTAGCAGTACTCTCACTGGATGCCATAAAAGCCTTTGACTCTATTTACTGGGAGTGGCTGATCGAAACCCTGAGGGAGTTCGGACTTGGCGAACACTTCATCCGCTGGATAGAGGTCCTGTACAGCGACCCATTGGCAAGAGTTAAAACGGGTGTCATGATATCGAGGGCCTGCCCATCCAGAGGGGTACCAGACAGGGATGCCCACTGTCTCCAATGCTGTACATTCTAGGCCTGGAGCCGGTGGCAATATACTTCAGGAAGCAGTTCTTTGACGCTGGCATCAGCATTGGAGGATCAGACAACATCATCTCGTTATATGCCGACGACGTCCTCCTATACCTGCGCGACCCCTTGGAGAATGCCCCGATTGTATTGGATGTTCTGGACAACTTTGCAAGATACTCGGGGATAAGATTTAGCAGGCAGAAGTCTTGCGCGTTCCCACTAGCAAGACTGAAAAATAAACCTGAGGAGGAGCTTCCTGAGATCGGGATCCGTTGGCAGGTGGACACTTTTCGATACCTAGGCCTCAACATCACACATTCACCAATATCCACCCACAAAGCCAACACGGAGGCCGCAATGGGCGGAGTGCGGAGATCCATACAGTTCTGGTCAAAGCTCCCGCTCTCCATGATGGGGAGGGCGGCGATAGCTAAAATGATAATCCTCCCCAGGTTCCTCTACTATTTCACCAACGTGGTGTATTACATTCCCCCACCCTTCTTCAGGACACTCGACTCTCTGATCAGGGACTTCCTCTGGGGACGAGCCCGGCACCGACTCACACTGAATACCCTCACACTCCCTTACGCAGAGGGCGGCATTCAGCTCCCCGACTTCCAGAGATACTTTCTGGCGGCTCAGTCGACACACCTGGCAAAATGGCTCTCAGATGAACCTTCAGCTGAGCTAGAACTTCTATCCCACTCCTCTTCACCGCTGTATCCCAAGGAGCTACTCTGGAACCCCCGACTTGGACCCCCCAACCCACCCACTATACTAGAGGTTGGAAGGCGGGTATGGAACAAGGTGAGATCCATGGCGGGCCTGCAACGCTCTTATACACCCGACACCCCCATGATGACGGATGTCTGCAAAACCTCCACCGACCTGGCAACTATGAGGAGATGGGAGAACCATGGTCTCTACACATGGGGGGACATGTTTCATGATGGCCTCTTCAGGGACTTCGAGTCGCTTCGAGAAGGAGATGGACTACCACTGGGCCATTTCCTCTGGTACCAAAAAGTGAGACATGTGGCCAGAAAGAACTGGGTCGCATGGCCTGAGGAACCAGAAACTCACCCCCTCCTGAGAGAAATGTATGACGTTGGTGACGGATGGAGACCGACGTCCAGGTTGTACACTCAACTGAACGATCGACCCAACCCAAAGAGCGCCCGGCTGAAGGTAAAATGGGAGGCAGACCTCCGGACTGAAATCACAGAGGCCGAATGGGCGAGAGCCCTGATATATCCAAAGGAGGTATCCAGAAACGCCAGGTTTAGACTGATCCAACTGAACGTACTCTACAGAACGTATATGACCCCTCACCGGATATCCACGTTCAACAACAAAGCGGACTCAAGGTGCCCCTGGTGCTCCTCAGACCTGGCGGACATGATTCACATGTTTTGGACCTGTTCCAAATCTCAGAAACTCTGGCAGGCCGCTGAACGGACCTGCAGGAATGCTGGCCTAGAAACTTACGAGTGGACACCCAAGGAGTGCCTACTGGGCACCTATCCGAGACTTGGTAAAATCAAACACTTGACGAAGCTTATGGATATGGCCTGCCTTCTAGTTAAGAGAACAATTGCCATGGCCTGGAAGGCCCCAGCGGGCCCCAGGTATGACCCCTGGATCAGGGAAATGGAAAGATGGACTACGGCTGAGACTGTAGCCTGGGAGGAGGGAAACAAATGTGGCGGCGACGATGTGAGCAATGTGCTGGAGGCCTGGAAAGCCCTCCTTAGAGACATGGTCTTTGCAACGAGCTACAAACCTCCTTGAACCCACCCCCCTTGCATCCTAGAAAGCAACAGACACTACAGATTAACCCACCACACCCAAGGGCTCCACCCAGCAACTGTACTGAGGGAGCAAAGCCGATACCCGCCTCCGGACCCACTCCCCGAACCTGGCGACATTGATTAAGAAACCACACCGAGAGTTGGGACAGTCACTGTTACTGTTAATGTTATTTCTTTTCTCTTCTTTTCCCTTTCTTCCTTAGTTTGTTTGTTCTTTATTAATAGCTTTGTCGTTGGTTATAAGCTGATCACCATATCACATTTACGCCAGTTATTGCATTTTGAATGTAACTGCTTTCAGAATCTTATCCTTGTACAAGTTTACTCACAAATGCCAATAAAGACATTTAAAAATAAAAATCAGGGGTACGCGTGAAGTAATACACGCGATTAGCCAGGCTGCCAGGGTACGTGTATTTCAGGGGTGCGCGGGAAGTTCAACACGCGATAGTCCAGGGAACGTGTATTACAGGGGTACGCGGGAAGTTCAACACGCGATTGTCCAGGGAACGTGTATTACAGGGATACGCGGTAAGTTCAACACGCGATTGTCCAGGGAACGTGTATTACAGGGGTACGCGGGAAGTCTTACATGCGATTAGCCAGGGCACGTGTAATACAGGGGTACGCGTGAAGTTATACACGCGATTAGCCAGGGTACGTGTATTACAGGGGTACGTGGGAATTATCACACGCGATTTGGCTGGGTACGTGTATTACAGGGGTACACGGGAAAATCTACACGCGAATCGGCTGGGTACGTGTATTACAGGGGTGCGCGGGAATGATCACACGCGATTTGGCCTGGTACGTGTATTACAGGGGTGCGTGGTAATGATCAGACGCGATTTGGCTTGGTACGTGTATTACAGGGGTGCGTGGGAAGTTCTACACGCGATTGGCCAGGGTACGTGTATTACAGGGGTACGTGGGAATTTTCACACGCGATTTGGCTTGGTACGTGTATTACAGGGGTACACGGGAAGTTCTACATGCGATTCGGCTGGGTACGTGTATTACAGGGGTGCGCGGGAATTCTCACATGCGATTTGGCCAGGTACGTGTATTACAGGGTTGTGCGTGAATTATCACACGCAATTAGGCTGGGTGGGTCCTCACAGGTGTTCCCTGTACACCCTCCACGGCCCCAACAGGCAGCCCACAAAACAGGGGACTACCCTGCACACCTGCTCATGTCCCCCTGCACCCCCAGCCCCCAGCAGTGCAGGGTCACCCTCCACCAGGCCCCCACTCATGTCTCCCACCACCCCCACCCCCCAGCAGTGCAGGGGCACCCTCCACCAGGCCCCCACTCATGTCTCCCACCACCCCCACCCCCCTGCCACCATGGGTAGCCCCCACCAGGCCCCCACTCATGTCTCCCACCACCCCCACCCCCCAGCAGTGCAGGGTCACCCTCCACCAGGCCCCCACTCATGTCTCCCACCACCCCCACCACCCAGCAGTGCAGGGTCAACCTCCACCAGGCCCCCACTCATGTCTCCCACCCCCCCCCCCCAGCAGTGCAGGGTCACCCTCCACCAGGCCCCCACTCATGTCTCCCACCACCCCCACCCCCCAGCAGTGCAGGGTCAACCTCCACCAGGCCCCCACTCATGTCCCCCTGCACCCCCACCCCCCAGCAGTGCAGGGTCACCCTCCACCAGGCCCCCACTCATGTCTCCCACCACCCACACCCCCCAGCAGTGCAGGGGCACCCTCCACCAGGCCCCCACTCATGTCTCCCACCACCCCCACCCCCCAGCAGTGCAGGGTCACCCTCCACCAGGCCCCCACTCATGTCTCCCACCACCCCCACCCCCCAGCAGTGCAGGGTCACCCTCCACCAGGCCCCCACTCATGTCTCCCACCACCCACACCCCCCAGCAGTGTAGGGGCACCCTCCACCAGGCCCCCACTCATGTCTCCCACCACCCCCACCCCCCTGCCACCATGGGCAGCCCCCACCAGGCCCCCACTCATGTCTCCCACCACCCCCACCCCCAGCAGTGCAGGGTCACCCTCCACCAGGCCCCCACTCATGTCTCCCACCACCCCCACCCCCCAGCAGTGCAGGGTCAACCTCCACCAGGCCCCCACTCATGTCCCCCTGCACCCCCACCCCCCAGCAGTGCAGGGTCACCCTCCACCAGGCCCCCACTCATGTCTCCCACAACCCACACCCCCCAGCAGTGCAGGGTCAACCTCCACCAGGCCCCCACTCATGTCCCCCTGCACCCCCACCCCCCAGCAGTGCAGGGTCACCCTCCACCAGGCCCCCACTCATGTCTCCCACCAGCCACACCCCCCAGCAGTGCAGGGGCACCCTCCACTAGGCCCCCACTCATGTCTCCCACCACCCCCACCCCCCAGCAGTGCAGGGTCATCCTCCACCAGGCCCCCACTCATGTCTCCCACCACCCCCACCCCCCAGCAGTGCAGGGTCACCCTCCACCAGGCCCCCACTCATGTCTCCCACCACCCCCGCCCCCCAGCAGTGCAGGGTCAACCTCCACCAGGCCCCCACTCATGTCCCCCTGCACCCCCACCCCCCAGCAGTGCAGGGTCACCCTCCACCAGGCCCCCACTCATGTCTCCCACCACCCACACCCCCCAGCAGTGCAGGGTCAACCTCCACCAGGCCCCCACTCATGTCCCCCTGCACCCCCACCCCCCAGCAGTGCAGGGTCACCCTCCACCAGGCCCCCACTCATGTCTCCCACCACCCACACCCCCCAGCAGTGCAGGGGCACCCTCCACCAGGCCCCCACTCATGTCTCCCACAACCCCCACCCCCCAGCAGTGCAGGGTCACCCTCCACCAGGCCCCCACTCATGTCTCCCACCACCCCCACCCCCCAGCAGTGCAGGGTCACCCTCCACCAGGCCCCCACTCATGTCTCCCACCACCCCCACCCCCCAGCAGTGCAGGGGCACCCTCCACCAGGCCCCCACTCATGTCTCCCACCACCCCCACCCCCCAGCAGTGCAGGGTCACCCTCCACCAGGCCCCCACTCATGTCTCCCACCACCCCCACCCCCCAGCAGTGCAGGGTCAACCTCCACCAGGCCCCCACTCATGTCCCCCTGCACCCCCACCCCCCAGCAGTGCAGGGTCACCCTCCACCAGGCCCCCACTCATGTCTCCCACCACCCCCACCCCGCAGCAGTGCAGGGTCAACCTCCACCAGGCCCCCACTCATGTCCCCCTGCACCCCCACCCCCCAGCAGTGCAGGGTCACCCTCCACCAGGCCCCCACTCATGTCTCCGACCACCCCCACCCCCCAGCAGTGCAGGGTCAACCTCCACCAGGCCCCCACTCATGTCCCCCTGCACCCCCACCCCCCAGCAGTGCAGGGTCACCCTCCACCAGGCCCCCACTCATGTCCCCCTGCACCCCCACCCCCCAGCAGTGCAGGGTCACCCTCCACCAGGCCCCCACTCATGTCTCCCACCACCCACACCCCCCAGCAGTGCAGGGGCACCCTCCACCAGGCCCCCACTCATGTCTCCCACCACCCCCACCCCCCAGCAGTGCAGGGTCACCCTCCACCAGGCCCCCACTCATGTCTCCCACCACCCCCACCCCCCAGCAGTGCAGGGTCACCCTCCACCAGGCCCCCACTCATGTCTCCCACCACCCCCACCCCCAGCAGTGCAGGGGCACCCTCCACCAGGCCCCCACTCATGTCTCCCACCACCTCCACCCCCCTGCCACCATGGGCAGCCCCCACCAGGCCCCCACTCATGTCTCCCACCACCCCCACCCCCCAGCAGTGCAGGGTCACCCTCCACCAGGCCCCCACTCATGTCTCCCACCACCCCCACCCCCCAGCAGTGCAGGGTCAACCTCCACCAGGCCCCCACTCATGTCCCCCTGCACCCCCACCCCCCAGCAGTGCAGGGTCTCCCTCCACCAGGCCCCCACTCATGTCTCCCACCACCCACACCCCCCAGCAGTGCAGGGTCAACCTCCACCAGGCCCCCACTCATGTCCCCCTGCACCCCCACCCCCCAGCAGTGCAGGGTCACCCTCCACCAGGCCCCCACTCATGTCTCCCACCACCCACACCCCCCAGCAGTGCAGGGGCACCCTCCACCAGGCCCCCACTCATGTCTCCCACCACCCCCACCCCCCAGCAGTGCAGGGTCACCCTCCACCAGGCCCCCACTCATGTCTCCCACCACCCCCACCCCCAGCAGTGCAGGGTCACCCTCCACCAGGCCCCCACTCATGTCTCCCACCACCCCCACCCCCCAGCAGTGCAGGGGCACCCTCCACCAGGCCCCCACACATGTCTCCCACCACCCCCACCCCCCTGCCACCATGGGCAGCCCCCACCAGGCCCCCACTCATGTCTCCCACCACCCCCACCCCCCAGCAGTGCAGGGTCAACCACCACCAGGCCCCCACTCATGTCCCCCTGCACCCCCACCCCCCAGCAGTGCAGGGTCACCCTCCACCAGGCCCCCACTCATGTCTCCCACCACCCCCACCCCCCAGCAGTGCAGGGTCAACCTCCACCAGGCCCCCCACTCATGTCCCCCTGCACCCCCACCCCCCAGCAGTGCAGGGTCACCCTCCGTCAGGCCCCCACTCATGTCTCCCACCACCCCCACCCCCCAGCAGTGCAGGGTCAACCTCCACCAGGCCCCCACTCATGTCCCCCTGCACCCTCACCCCCCAGCAGTGCAGGGTCACCCTCCACCAGGCCCCCACTCATGTCCCCCTGCACCTCCACCCCCCAGCAGTGCAGGGTCACCCTCCACCAGGCCCCCACTCATGTCTCCCACCACCCCCACCCCCCTGCCACCATGGGCAGCCCCCACCAGGCCCCCACTCATGTCTCCCACCACCCCCACCCCCCTGCCACCATGTGCAGCCCCCACCAGGTCCTCACAATCCCCAATCATGTGCGTAATGGTCAGCCTCCACAGCCAAAAAGCCCTACCAAGTAACCCATTCACCCACATGGAAATGAAAACACATGTTACACCCCCAATGTTCATGAAGCAAATGAACCCATGTCCGTAACACACATATTTTCCAATTGAATGGGAAAACACACAACATGACATGCATGAAACCAATGAGATGAAACCACACAGTGAACAATGGAAAAAAAATGTATTGGACAAAAATACGAATGGTAAAGAAAGAAAAATAACTACAATGTAAATGTGAAAAAATAAGCTGCATGTCCGCATAAAAACACAAAAGTAGAAAATCAAATCCATAAAATTTTGTCCAAAGTGAAATGTAAAAACTCTCCATGCAACAAAGAACTATGTACAAAAATAACAAGGGTCCATCATCACAACTGAACTAAGGAAACCTCCTAAAAAACCTACCTAAATATCAACTATATACAAAAAGTGGAGCAGTGTCCGTCGACTCCAAATCATAAGAAAAAACAAAGGAAACCTAAAACTAAAGAACTATATACAAAGGCGGCGGGCAAGTCCAGCGGCTCACTCCGTGGTGTTCCGGGCCAGGGCATCATCGAACTCCTGTTCGATGTCCCGGAGGCGGTCCAGTTCCATGGCCCCGAGGGTCCGCAGGGACGACGCCGTGTCCTCCTCCAACCCCCTGCGGATTGCCTCGAGACACTCGGCCCGCCTCAGGGCCCTCCGCATGGAGTTCTCCGCCCTGACCATTGTGAGCCGCGCCTCTTCCGCCCGCCGCCGCTCCGCACCTATGGCGTGGCCCAACCGCTGCCACACGGAAGACACTCTCTGTCCTGGGTCCTCCGGCCCTCCGGCCGATGCCTGCCCCTCCGATGTCGAAGGCCCCGAGCCTTCATGGCTCCCACCATGTTGCTGCTGCTGCTCTGCCTCTGCCCGTGCACTGCCTCCTGCTGCCTGCACATCCTCCGCCGGCTGGGGTGCAGTTGTTGATGTGGCCACCCCTGCTGGACGTCCGACTCCCGACTGTGGCAGGGATGCCTCCTCCACCAGCCTGGCCGCACTGTCAGAGGCAGCTCCACAGGGCACCCAGGTGACTGATGGGTGGGAAGATGGCACAGAGGACGACTGGCGCGTAGGGGGTCCAGTTGAGGAGGGGGTCGGAACAAGCCCCATCAGACGGAGGAATCCGGTCTGGGTGACCTGTCCCAGCAGGCTGACGTGGTCAACGAGCCATTCGAGATGACGTGCAGTCTCTCCATGAAAAGACTGCAGGTCACCTCGCATGGCCCGTTGACGCAACGCCACACCAGCCAGGACAGGCTCAACCCGGACCTGGATAGCCACGTCCGCAGGCAGAGGAAGGCCAGTTGACGTCAGCTCATCCCCTGCCTGGAAACGGGTCTGGACGTAGGCATCCCTGCTGGTGCAAGATGATGCAGGGACAGGATCGGGGACAGGATGGCACACAGGCACCTTCACGGCGGCCTGTGCTGCCTCCTGTCCCTGGTCCTGGACTGCACCACTAGCACCAGTGGGATCCCCACCTCCAGACCCCGTCTCTGGTGCTTGCACGGCCTCCTCCTCCACCAGACCCCCCACCAACCTGGATGACTCCGTGCCATCTTCCCCTGTTGGGCCCTGTGGGGTCCCAGCTGCCCCTTCTGCTGCCGAGGAGTCCAACTCCAACCTCCGCCTCTTGGACCTCCCCCCGGCAGCTGCGGCCTGGGACGCGGCACCGGACTCCTCACTCCCCGACGAGATGACAACACGGGAGGGGAGCCGGGCCTTGCGTCTCCGGCTGGCGGTCGGATCCCCGCCGCTGTGCTCCACAGCACCTTCTCCGCCCTCTTCATCAGTTGATGCTGCAGACAGGGAGAAACAAAACACAGGCATCAGGGCACTGTACAATGGACACATACACACATGACAGTTGCACATGAGTGGCATTGGCAAACCTCAGACATGTCATCACAATCCCCAACACACATGTCATTGCAACTCGCACACATGAGCCATACCACAGCCATATCGCAACTGCCACCACCATCCATACACATACAACAGCATGAGCAGCCAAAGGTGACCCAGACATCACATGCAACACAGGAAGTGCACCACACATGTACACACACCACCACACTTGCATGCATGTGTACACCTCTGCCAAGTGTCGCACTGTTCAGACGGGCATCCATGTCACATCTGCCAATCAGGCTTACACATACCGCAGTCACATGCATCCATGTTGCATCACTGTTGCACCCTTGTCAAATACACACACATGCACATGTACACAGTGCTCATACATGCAGCCCAAAACAACATACATGCGTGACATCACGGACATGTCTACTTACATACACATACATACAAACATGTGTGCACGCACAACTGCATTTGCCATGCAAGCCTACACACACAAGCACCATACATGTCTCACACATTACAGCCCTCGCATGTGTCAGCCCCACGGCCATGTACACCCCCACCCATACTCGACCCCATACAAACAGATGTGCAACCTGCACAATACCGAATAATCACCACACGCACTGCACACAATCAGGATGCATGTACACTCACCGCTCGACTCCAGACGGGTCTGCTTCTCCAGGACCTGGACGTGGAGCGATGGGGATATGCGTTCCAGGACCCCCATCTGTTCTTCCGACAAGTGGCCCCGGCGCCCCTTGGCATCCGCTGCCTTCAAGAGGCGCCGGGCCTTGTTCAGGGTCCTGGACCTAAAGTGCTCCCAGCGCTTCCTGACATGTTGTAAGTCCCGGACTGCCACCCCCTCCGCGTTGATGGCAGTCACAATGTCAGTCCAGATCCAAGTCCGTCCTTCCTTGCCGGCGCGGGAACTTCCAAAGAGGGCATCATACTGCCCCAGGACTTGCTCCACCAGGACACCAACTTCGGTGGCACTGAAGCTGGTGCCCCTCTGCCTCTCTGGCCGGGGGTTGTCAGTGGTCACAGATGGTGTTTGCCCCGACATGACAACCCCAGAGGCAGGAGTGGGTGGGCAACTGGGTCCTGGGGCTGGGCTGTGGAGCGATGGAATTCCAGTCGGGAGTCTTCGGTTCCAGCAGGGGTGGTCACAGCAACAGCACCCCTGGCTGATGTGCAGGCAGCAAATGGCAGTGCACGTGGGCAGCAGGCAGTCAGGCAGCAGCAGATGGTAGGTGGGAGCGTGCTCGGGGCTCTGGGGGGCAGTAGTTCGGCCTTCTGGGCAGGAGCGTGGTCTTCCGTGTGCTTACGCGTGGCCAGCTTGGTACGGAGTGATTTGGCACGTGAAAATCCTGCACGTCAGCGTGAAAATCGAGGAAAGGCCCTTAGCGCGTAAGCGCGTCAGCACGTATACGCGATTCTATTGGACCAAAGGCCCTCAGCGCGTAAGCGCGTCTGTGACGTGACTCGCACGGGTGTTTCCCACACAACACGTGATGACAGAGCACACGTGGAAAGACTGCACGTCAGAGTCTCATCGCATGTGATTGGTTGAAATGGCCCTACACGCAGAAGTGACAAAGCGTGTAATTGGTGGAAATGGCCCTAGCGCGTACACGCCGCGTAAGTGACGCTGGACGTGTGGGCCTGTATAAAAGGTACGCATAGAACACCACTTCCTTGTACGTGCTTTTCGTGGAGAGCGAGTGGGTGAATTCTGTACTTCTTGTCGTTTCACACGCGATTTACTTCACGCCGTTTCAAGTTCGTATTCCCTGTTACCTCTGACAGCTTTTTCTCTTCTTTCGCTTTTATTGGTTTACCTGGGCCTGTTCCCTCAAACAGTGTTCCCTTCTACTGTTGTCCTGTCTCCTCAGACAGCGTACAAATCTTCTTTTGGCGGGGGTGTTGCCAACCAAACGTGCTCCTTTTACACGCTCGTTTACCAGGCAGACGGTGAGTCACGCACGTATCTAACATCTGTGCTTGCCCCGTGTGTAGCCTACCCCTTCAGAGGTCATTCTAGGCTGCGTGTGACACGCATACGTTCATTCTTGTGTTTCTGGGTGCCACAGCGTAGTGCAGGTTTTTCTTTCTGCACACGTGGTCTAGGAGGGGTTGCGTGCACGTCATCTCCCTTTTTTGGGCCTCCTGTGCGTTGCGTGACCCGTCATCTTTCCCCAGGGGTTACATTCAGCCTTGCTAGAGCACTAGGGTACAATTACCATCTGGTACCCAACCCCTTTGACCCCCAATTGCCCAGGACAATAGTCTACATCCACTCCCATACGCACATTAACATCAGTGCCATGGCTGGGAGGTGAGGATTCCGTAAGGGTGGCAAAGGTGGAAGAGCCACAAGTGGTGGCCGTGGTGGATCCGGTAGGGGACGTGGTCGTAACTTGCAGGGTGAGCCTGTCCCCCCATGTGTGGAGGACCAGTCACGGGCACCCATAATCCCCCTCCTCCCCCCCTCCCATTGAGGCTGATGTGGCTGACACCATCCATGCTCAGCCCTTGTTGGACCAGCCCATTGTGGCACCAGACCTGGCTGACTCCATGGCTGACTTCCAGGTCAGCAGGGCTACGACACGTGCGCTGGTGCACGTTGATGCCATCATGCCACGTGGATCTGGGGCAGCAAGGTCATCTGCTGCACCAATGAGGCAGGGCGGAGAGGCTGCAGGGGCAGCTGCGGCTCCATCCACCCCAGCCCTCACACACCCAGCCAGGACAGTGTCGGTCCTAGTCCATGCTGCTGACATTCCCCCTGACACCATCACACTAGAGCCAATGCCTGCACCAACTCCCATGCTGAGTGTGCAATCCCACACTCCTGATACAGAGTCCACCAGGGCTCCTGCCCCTAGTGTCCAGAGCGGCGCAGGACACTCAGGATCACCACCACCTTCCAAGCGTAAGAGGAAGAGTGCTCGTCCGGCACAGGCTGATGCCCCAGACACGGCTACACAGTCCGGCCCGTCCAGGAAGCCCAGCTTCACGGATGACGAACTGAATGCACTTGTCGAGTATGTGTCCGGACATGACAACGAGATGGTCATTGTTGCAGGATCCAAGACCATACCTGCACAACGCCAGGCACACTGGCAGACCGTTGCGGACATCGTAAGTGCCCTTGGAATCGTGAGGCGCACAGCCAATGATTGCTATAAGCGCTGGAATGACCTAAAGCGCAGGGCAAAGAGTAAGCTGGCCTCAAGTCATGCCGCAACTCTAGTGACTGGAGGTGGGTCTCCAGTAGTAGACATGGAACTCACTCCACATGAGTCAGTCGCTGGGACCTACGTCACGGAGGAACAGATCCAAGGCGTGGGAGATCTGGCTGATTACGAGGCATTGTCCGGTGAGTGCACATGCATGTGTGTGTCATACATGTGCATGGTGTGTGTGTGAGGGCTTCTGTTTGTGTGCCAGGTGAGAGTGTGTGTGCCTGAGTCGTATGGGTCAGCCATGTGCTTCATGCAATACTCCCTGCGCAGCTGCATTTGGCCATAGCAGTATCCCTTCTGCCAACAGTAGACATCTAGCCCAACTGCACGCCAGTTGCCCTTGAAGTGTCACCTTGCCACAACATATTTGCTTATTTTTCACTGTTCATTCAGTCGGTTTGTTTGCATTCCACCACTTTCACTAGGCATGTCGCTGTCCACTAGTCACATGTCTGACATGGGTATGGTAAAGTGGAGTGACTTTGTTACCTGGATATCATTTGTACACACATGTCCCTGTGCAATTGGACCATTTCAGACTGGCAGCTCCAGGTGAAAAATCTGACCTGTTAGAATTAGAAAAGCAATTACATGCGGGAACTGGACTGAATGAATAGGTGCTGCCCTCCTCTCCATCTTCACTCAATAGCAATGGTACATGCCATCTGTGTGATGGCATGTGTGTTTCACCTGCCAATCACAGGCCAATGTGTGATGCCACTGCCAGGCAGCATGCAGAAAATGTGTTCATCTTTCATCTTGGTGTCATCAGTGTGTGCCATTTGCCTGCACTTCATACGCAGTGAGGGTGCATGCATGGGAGGGTTTTAGTCATGTGGGACATGTGTCAATCAAGTATTGGTTCTCTTGCTTCTCAGCCCTCATTGTGTGCCATGGTGCTAATGCCTGTTTCCATTTCTTTGTTTTCATGTCTTTGTAGAGGAAGACGCACCTGATACTGCTGGGGTTGTGGAGATGGTGCTGACCCAGGAGGGGTCCGAGGGCCGACCAACCACCAGTGAGGGACGTGGTGTGGTGGTGGGGGAGAACCCACAAGTGCTGCAGGTCGTGCTCTCAAGGGGTGTCTCTGGCTGCACCTCCCCCAAGCTGTACTCAGGTGTTGATTCGGATGAGACCTACGTGCCGTCGCAGGTGAGTGTTCCAGGGAGGGATTCTGTTCTGTCTCACCCACCTGCACCAGGGTCAGAACCCTCCATGGGGATGTCAGTGTTGGCAGCTACGCCTTCGGTGGTTACGGATGCAGGGTCACACTCCGCGACATCTGATCCTGTTCCTGGGCCAGCAGATCAGAGGGGGAATGCAGTCCTGCAGCCTCAGGCAGTGCCGGCACAGCAAGGCGCAGTTCGCCTTGCCCCAGACAGGTGTGGTGCCCGTCGACGTGGTGGCCGTACGCCACCCGGCAATACCGCATGGGAGCAATCCATTTACGGTATGGCAACCCAACAGGCTGCATCATCCGAGATGATGGCTCAGGCCATGGATAGGGTGGCCACTTCCATTGTCCCCCCAGAAAGGCTGATGGAGCGACTAGAGCAGGCAACCGACTCCATCTGCCAGTCACACAGGGAGGACATGTTGGGGTCCAACAGGGACAGGCGGGCGGCACTGGCGACTCTGCAGGAGGCCATCTCCATTGAGTCCCAGGGCCACAGGGAAGCCCTGAGGCAGGAGCTCCTTCACCTCAGGACGACTCTTGTTGAGCTTGAGGCTTCAACACACCAAAGGACAGAACAGCAGCTGGAGCGTCTCACCCGTACGCTCTCAGCTGAGATGCAGGCAACGAGGGCGGAGGTCCGGGCATCCCGTGAGTTGTTGCATGGGGACCTCCGCACACTCATCCTCCAGAACCAGACCTACCACACCCGCATGCTTGCAGCCATGGAGGAGCAGACTAGGGCCTTGCGTGGGCTGCCTCCCATAGTGCAACCACCTCCGGATGCAGCTGCACAAGCTGATAATAGCGACAGCAGTGATACTCCCACAATAGGGTAGCCGTGTGGGCCATGAGCCCATGGAGGTGTTTTATCTTCCCAGGATCCACGCAGGTGGGTTCTGGTGTGCATCCTGTCCTCGGACCTCCTGGGTGGCCTCCCCAACCCCCCCGGGCCCATCAATGGCCATTTTTGATTGTTTCTTATTTTTATTTTTATTTTGATTTCTTTTATTCCCAATTTTTTTGGGACGATCTGTTGGCTTCCGTGGTTCCTGTGGGCATACGCTGCATTGTGGCTGGGCACATGCAGGCTTGTAATGTATTTGGTTCAGATGCTTGGGTTTGAGTCACACACACCCCTCCTGCTTCCCGTTTCCATGGGCTTGCAAAGGGTGTGCCCAAGTGACAGTGAATTACACAGTGACGTTGGACTCCCATGAGCTGTGTGGGCAGTCTGTAGTCAATACTGTGTATACATTCCTAGTGCATATTGCTGTTGTGTTGTACACTGCATGTTGCATTGATGTGTAACTCTTCTTCTGTGTCTACCTCCCAATTTGCAGGTCCCTTCCTCATGTCCACACAAGGACCTCTAGTCTGGAGATGGGGTCCATGTTGGCAGCAGTGCACCTACAACTCTACATGGCGACAACACTGCACAGTTGGTAGTGGTGGGAGTGCAGGCTTTTCCAGGTGGTGAGACTACTAATATGTAACATTTGTGATGTCATGTTAATGGTAGTACGTGCTCAAGTATGTTGTTGGTCCGGCATTGCTGTGAGCATTTCAGGTGTTGCAGGTTTCTAATAGGGACACTGTACATAGTGAGACTGATGTCATGTTGTGGGGATTACTTTGTTTACCTGCAATTAGCATGACATGGCACGGTGTGTCGTGTGGCGGTGCTGGGGTTGGGTTGGCTGACATGGCACTGTCCTCTTGTTGCATTTTGCAAGTGGGTATTCATTTTAGCTGCTTCAATGTGTAACTTCACAAAACTGCATTGGTGGTGTCTGTGTGGGTAGGGATGCACACATTGTGACACTTCCAGGTGAACAATCTCAGGCTGATATGGTATTCACGGTTCATTCTCCAGACATTCAGGATCAGTGTCAGGTTGAGTCATCATTGATTGTCAGATGGAATGTGCCAGGGCAGTGTGCACTCCACCGGGGTGTGATTTCTATGTGAATTAATTAGCCACTAGCGGTGTACGGGCTGCCTCCCCCCGTGCCCTTTCCCCTCCCATGCGCAGCGGCTGTGCATGTGGTTGGGGATGTGGGGCCACCACCATGTCCACGGCCAGGCCCCGGCGTGTTGCAACGTTGTGCAGGACACATGCTGCCACTATGATCCTGCACACTACTGGGGGAGCGTATAACAGCTGCCCGCCAGAACGGTCAAGGGAGCGAAAGCGTGACTTTAGCACTCCGAATGTGCGCTCCACTATGCCCCTGGTTGTAATGTGGGCTGTGTTATATCTTACCTGGGGTGGCGTGGTGGGGTTCCGAATTGGCGTCATCATGTGGGGGCTGAGAGGGTAGGCACTGTCCCCTGTGGAGGTGGTGATTGGTATCATTGGTGGGGTTGTGACCTTGCTCAGTATCCAACATGCATGCATGTGCAGTGGCATACATACTCACCAAGCAGCCATGTATCGCCATGCCGCCCAGCTTCTAGGTCCCGGCTTAGGGTGGACATTCGGTAAATGAAGCTGTCGCGGGTGGAGCCGGGATAGTTGGCATATACTGAGGTGATGATTCCCTTGGCATTACATGCTACCTGCACGTTGATGGAATGCCAGTGCTTGCGGTTCCTATAGATGTGCTCAGATGCCCTGGGGGGACGTAGAGCCACATGGGTGCAGTCGATGGCACCTAGCACTTTGGGGAATCGTGCCACAGCGTAAAAATCCAGGGCGGCAGCATGCCTTTCTGCAGGTGTTCTGGGCAGGTATATGTGCCTGCGGACTGATGGGCGTGCAGTGATGATGTTCAAGACCTGGTGTAGGCAGCGTGATTGGGTGGCCTGTGACACCCCACCCACTATGGCACTTGTCCGCTGAAATGATCCAGTGGCTAAGAAGTGCAGTACATTGAGGACCTTCTCCAGGGGGCTGAGTGCTTGGGAGCACAGGGTGGGTGATGTGAGGTCATCCTCCCACTCACTCACCAGGTCCAGTATAATGTGTGGTGGAAACCTGTACCTCCCATACACCTGGTCATCAGGCATCCCGAAAAGGCTGGTTCTGGGTGTGAATATTCTGGCCCTGACTATCCTCCTCCTCCTCCTTTGGTAGCCCACTGCCACTGCTGCTAGGAACGGTATGTTCATCCTGGCGTCTGAGCTTGTTATTGTTAAAGTCCGCAAATTTATGCTTTGCGCGTGTTCTAGGCGAGCGTGTGACCCGCGCACCCCTGGAATCCAGTTCCCAGTCCAATAGCGTGTGGAAAATCACACGCACCACGGGATACAGCGTGTGTCCCGCGCACCCCTGGAATCCAGTTCCCAGTCCAATAGCGTGTGGAAATTCACACGCACCACGGGATACAGCGTGTGACCCGCGCACACCTGGAATCCAGTTCCCAGTCCAATAGCGTGTGGAAATTCACACGCACCACGGGATACAGCGTGTGACCCGCGCACCCCTGGAATCCAGTTCCCAGTCCAATAGCGTGTGGAAATTCACACGCACCACGGGATACAGCGTGTGACCCGCGCACCCCTGGAATCCAGTTCCCAGTCCAATAGCGTGTGGAAATTCACACGCACCACGGGATACAGGTTCGCTGACGTACTTGCGTGTGTAAGTGCCCGCGCACCCATTAAATACACGTACATAGGCCAATCGCGTGTACGCGCACTTTTGTCCAATTACACGCGATGACACTCTGACGTGCAGTATTTCCACGTGTGCCCCGTCATCACGTGCTGAGTGGGGAACACCCGTGCGGGTCACGTCACAGACACGCTTACGCGCTGAGGGACTCTGGTCCAATAGAATCGCGTATGCGTGCTGACGCGCTTACGCGCTAAGGGCCTTTCCTCGGATTTCACGCTGACGTGCAGGATTTTCACGTGCCAAATCACTCCGTATCAAGCTGGCCACGCGAAAACACACGGAAGACCACGCTCCTGCCCAGAAGGCCGAGTTACTGCCCCCCAGTGCCCCGAGCAGCCTCCCACGTGCCATCTGCTGCTGCCTGCCTGCCTGCCTGCCTGCTGCCACCGTGCCCTGCCATTTGGTGCCTGCACATCAGCCATCTGCAGGGGTCCAGTTGCTGTGTCCACCCCTGCTGGAACTGAAGACTCCCGACTGGGATTACATCGCTCCACAGCCCAGCCCCAGGACCCAGTTGCCCACCCACACCTGCCTCTGGGGTTACCATGTCGGGCACTTCCACATCTGGCACCAGTGGCAACCCCAGGCCAGAGGGGCAGAGGGGCACCAGCTTCACTGCCACCGAAGTTGGTGTCCTGGTGGAGCATGTCCTGGGGCAGTATGATGCCCTCTTTGGATCGTCCCGCGCCAGCAAGGAAGGACGGCAGAGGATCTGGGCCGACTGTGTGGTTGCCATCAACGCGGAGGGGGTGGCAACCCGCGACGTCCTGAAGATCAAGAAGCGCTGGGAGGACTTGAGGTCCAGGACCCTTGTGAAGGCCCGGCGCCTCGTGGAGGGGGGCCGGGGCCGCATGAGTTCCATCCAGATGAGGGTCCTGGAACGCGTACGCCCAGCGCTCCACGCCCAGATCCTTGAGAGGGAGGCCCGTCTGGAGTTGAGCGGTAAGTGTCCAAGCATTACTGTGTGAGACAGGGCATGTTGCGGTGTGCTGGTTCTATGATACTTGCCTGTATGTGTGCCATAGGCCATGTATGCATGTATGTGTGCAGGGACATCATGGTAATGCATGTGCGACCAGTGATGTGTGACCCACATGGTTGTTGCATGTGTTCAAATGCCGCATGGGGAGCCCTATGCAGATTTTGAACATGAGAGCATGCCAGTCTCTGTACCTGGACATGGGTGGGGGAGGGGTAGGTCCTGATGCCAGGTACATATATGGTAGCCATGTCTGTGTGCCTGACCTGCGTGTCTGTGACTTGTGCATGCCATGGATGCATGACACATGTGTGTGACAATGCACAGATTCAGTGAAGCTGCCAAATTACCCTTGTATCCGCTGTGTTTGGTGTGTTTGGGGCCAGATGGATGTGACTGAGGTGAAGTGTGTGCATGTGATAGGCATGAGCCATGATGCATGTGAGTTACATATCATTGAATGTTTCAAGAGTCCATTGGACATGCATGGAAATGTCCATGGCATGCACCATGCCTGTTACTGTGTGTGTTTTGCCTGGACTGACCCATGTGTTGTGGAGGGACATGATGGAAGTGTACTTTGACAGTGGTGCTCATCTGCTATTGCTTCCTGTCTAGGGGACCATTGTACAGTGCCCTGATGCTTGTGTTCTTTGTCTCCCTCTACGCAGCGGCTAGTGAAGAAGAGGGCGGAGACGGCGCTGTGGAGCAAGGCGGCGGGGATGCCCCCACGGCTTCAGCGGAAGGGGTGGGTGAGCCCCCACAGGGGCCTGCTACAGTGGGAGACGGTGAGGAGCCATCCAGGTTGGTGGTTTGCACAGAGGAGGAGGAGGCCGCCACTGGGTCACACATGGGGCCTGGTGGGGGCATCCCTGCTGGTGCAAGTGGTGCAGTCCAGGGCCAGGGTCAGGAGGCAGCACAGGTCACCGTGGAGGGGCCTGTGCATGTCGCTGTCCCTGACCCTGTGAGTGCACCACCATGCACCAGCAGGGATGCCCCGTCCCAGGCCCGTCCGCAGGTAGAGGGGATGTCCATGTCACCTGACTCCCCTCCACCTGCGGACGTGGGAACCCCTGGCCGTGCAGAGAAGGTCCTGATTGGGGTCGCGATGCGCACGGCTGTGATTCGTGATGCCGTGCGTGCTTCCCGGGAGGAGCACGCACGTCATCATGAAGTGCACCGTGCCGACGTGGCCCAATTGGGATCGGCCATGTTCGGGGGTTTCCTGCATGTGTTGGCCAATGTGGCGGCCCTCTCCTCCTCTGTGCAGGCTATCCACCAGTCGTTCTCCTTGCCGTCTTCCAACCCAGATGCCACCAGGGCCCCCTGTGGACCTGCCCTGACCAATGCAGCCAGCCCGGTGGGGATCCCATCCCTGCCACAGTTGGGAGTCGGAGGTCCAGCAGGGGTGGACAACACAGCAACTGGACCCCAGCAGATGGAAGATGTGACAGCATCATCAGGCAGGGCACGTGCACGACGGCGTCGGTGGTTTCCATCAGCCTGGATGCCGTCGTGCTGGCAGAGGCAGTGGCGTCGGAGGCAGCAGCGGGCTCGACGTGGGAGGCATCATGGCTCGGGGCCATCAAGATCAGAGGGGCAGGCATCGGCCGGAGGGCAGGGCAACCCTGGGATGGTGGTGTCTTCCGTGTGGGAGCAGTTGGTCCAGCGGATTGGTGCGGAGCGGCAGCGGGCGGAAGAGGAGTGGCTCGCCATGGTCAGGGCGGAGTTCTCCATGCGTCGGGCGTTGAGGCGGGCTGAGTGCCTCGAGGAAGCTTGCAGGGAGTTTGAGCTGGACATGGGGTTATCCCTGCGAGACCTCGGGGCCAGGACAGAGTCCCGCCTCCAGGACATCGACATGGAGTTCGATGATGCCCTGGCCAGCAACATCAACAAGTGAGCCGCAGGACTTGCCCGCTGCCTTTGTATATAGTTATATAGTTAGTTAGTGTTAGGTTTCCTTTATTTGTTTTTATTATTTTGGACCACTCGGACAATGGCCACTTTTTTGTATATATTTTTTTCATTAGGTAGTAGTAGGTTTCCTTTATGGTGTTGGGCTCATGGACCCTGGTACATTCCTGTATTTAGTTTGTTTTTTGAAGGAACATTTTCTTTTTTTCATTATTGTGTTCACCATGTGGAAATGGTTTTTCATTCTTTTGCTTCTACTTGATGTTGCTTTGGTCAACATTTGTTTTTGTATTCCTTTTTCGTTTTTTGATTTTTACTTTTGTTCTCCAACATGGACCATTTATTTTGTTATCCACATAGTTGTATGTTTTATTTGTTTACTTATTTTTAATCTTTAATACATTTTTAATTTTTACTTCCACTTGTGTTATTTTGTCTTTGGTTTCATACATGTCATGATATGGGTTTTGACATTCACTTGCAGCCATTGTGCATGTGTGTGTGACGGACATGTGTTCATTTACATACTTGCCATTGGGGTTGTGTCATGTAATTGCTTTCACTATGTGGGTGGATGTAATCCTTGCCTGGGTGTTTGTGCTGGGTATGCTGCCCATTACTGCCATGATTGTGTATCGTCAGGACCTGTGGGCAGGGGGACATGGGTGGGGGCCTGGTGGAGGCTGCCCCTGGTGACTGGGGGGGTGGGGGCCTGGTGGGAGACATGAGTGGGTGCCTGGTGGAGGCTGCCCCTGGTGACTGGGGGGTGGGGGTGGTGGGAGACATGAGTGGGGGCCTGGTGGAGGGTGCCCCTGCACTGCTGGGGGGTGGGGGTGATAGGGGACATGGGTGGGGGCCTGGTGGAGGGTGCCCCTGGTGGCTGGGGGGTGGGGGTGGTGGGAGACATGACTGGGGGCCTGGTGGAGGCTGCACCTGGTGACTGGGGGGGTGGGGGTGGTGGGAGACATGAGTGGGGGCCTGGTGGAGGCTGCCCCTGCACTGCTGGGGTGTGGGGGTGGTGGGAGACATTAGTGGGGGCCTGGTGGAGGGTGCCCCTGGTCGCTGGGGGTGGGGGTGGTGGGTGACATGAGTGGGGGCCTGGTGGAGGCTGCCCCTGCACTGCTGGGGTGTGGGGGTGGTGGGAGACATGAGTGGGGGCCTGGTGGAGGGTGCCCCTGCACTGCTGGGGTGTGGGGGTGGTGGGAGACATGAGTGGGGCCCTGGTGGAGGGTGCCCCTGGTGGCTGGGGGGTGGGGGTGGTGAGTGACATGAGTGGGGGCCTGGTGGAGGGTGCCCCTGCACTGCTGGGGTGTGGGGGTGGTGGGAGACATGAGTGGGGGCCTGGTGGAGGGTGACCCTGGTGGCTGGGGGGTGGGGGTGGTGGGTGACATGAGTGGGGGCCTGGTGGAGGCTGCCCCTGCACTGCTGGGGTGTGGGGGTGGTGGGAGACATGAGTGGGGGCCTGGTGGAGGCTGACCCTGGTGGCTGGGGGGTGGGGGTGGTGGGTGACATGAGTGGGGGCCTGGTGGAGGGTGCCCCTGGTGGCTGGGGTGTGAGGGTGGTGGGTGACATGAGTGGGGGCCTGGTGGAGGCTGCCCCTGCACTGCTGGGGGGTGGGGGTGGTGGGAGACATGAGTGGGGGCCTGGTGGAGGCTGACCCTGGTGGCTGGGGGGTGGGGGTGGTGGGTGACATGAGTGGGGCCTGGTGGAGGGTGCCCCTGCACTGCTGGGGTGTGGGGGTGGTGGGAGACATGAGTGGGGGCCTGTTGGAGGGTGACCCTGGTGGCTGGGGGGTGGGGGTGGTGGGTGACATGAGTGGGGGCCTGGTGGAGGGTGCCCCTGGTGGCTGGGGTGTGAGGGTGGTGGGTGACATGAGTGGGGGCCTGGTGGAGGCTGCCCCTGCACTGCTGGGTGGTGGGGGTGGTGGGAGACATGAGTTGGACATGGGTGGGGGCCTACTGGCAGGTGCCCCACAGTGCTGGGGGGTGGGGGTGGTGGGGGACATGAGTTGGACATGGGTGGGGGCCTGCTGGCAGGTGCCCCACAGTGCTGGGGGGTGGGGGTTCAAGGGGACATGTGTTGGTGTTCATTAGTTCAAGGAGACATGTGCCTTTGCTGGGGGGCATGCCCATGTTGGGTGGGCTGCCTGCGGGACATGACTAGGGATGCAGGGTAGTCCCCTGTGGTGTGGGCTGCCTGCAGGGGCCGTGGAGGGTGTACAGGGTACACCTGGGAGGACCCACACTGTCAAATCACATGCGGGACTCCCCGGCACCCCTGAAATACACGTACCGTGCAGAAATCGCGTGTAAAACTTCCCGCGCACCCCTGAAATACACGCGCCCAGGCTATTCGCGTGTGGAACTCCCCGCGCACCCCTGAAATACACGCGCCCAGGCTATTCGCGTGTGGAACTTCCCGCGCACCCCTGAAATACACGCGCCCAGGCTATTCGCGTGTGGAACTTCCCGCGCACCCCTCAAATTCACGCGCCCAGGCTATTCGCGTGTGGAACTTCCCACGCACCCCTGAAATACACACACCCAGGCTATTGGCGTGTGGGACTTCCCGCGCACCCCTCAAATTCACGCGCCCAGGCTATTCGCGTGTGGAACTTCCCGCGCACCCCTCAAATTCACGCGCCCAGGCTATTCGCGTGTGGAACTTCCCGCGCACCCCTGTAATACAGGTAGCCCTCTCCCCCAGGCCCGATCGTTCCCGCGCACCCCTGTAATACACGTAGCCCGCTCCCCCAGGCCCGATCGCGTGAGGAACTTCACGCGAACCCCTGTAATACACGTAGCCCTCTCCCCCAGGCCCGATCGCGTGTGAAACTTCACGCGAACCCCTGTAATACACGTAGCCCGCTCCCCCAGGCCCGATCGCGTAGGGAACTTCACGCGAACCCCTGTAATACACGTAGCCCGCTCCCCCAGGCCCGATCGCGTGAGGAACTTCACGCGAACCACTGTAATACACGTAGCCCGCTCCCCCATGCCCGATCGCGTGAGGAACTTCACGCGAACCCCTGAAATACACGTAGCCCGCTCCCCCAGGCCCGATCGCGTGAGGAACTTCACGCGAACCCCTGTAATACACGTAGCCCGCTCCCCCAGGCCCGATCGCGTGAGGAACTTCACGCGAACCCCTGTAATACACGTAGCCCGCTCCCCCAGGCCCGATCGCGTGAGGAACTTCACGCGAACCCCTGAAATACACGTAGCCCGCTCCCCCAGGCCCGATCGCGTGAGGAACTTCACGCGAACCCCTGTAATACACGTAGCCCGCTCCCCCAGGCCCGATCGCATGTGAAACTTCACGCGAACCCCTGAAATACACGTAGCACGCTCCCCCAGGCCCGATCGCGTGAGGAACTTCACGCGAACCCCTGTAATACACGTAGCCCGCTCCCCCAGGCCCGATCGCGTGAGGAACTTCACGCGAACCCCTGTAATACACGTAGCCCGCTCCCCCAGGCCCGATCGCGTGAGGAACTTCACGCGAACCCCTGAAATACACGTAGCCCGCTCCCCCAGGCCCGATCGCGTGAATAACTTCACGCGAACCCCTGTGATGCACGTACCCTGCAAATCGCGTGTGACACTTCCCGCGCACCCCGGTATACATGCACATGTATTTTTTGTCAGCGGGTGTCCGTGTTTGTGGGTACCCCTTTGCACGTCATTTTTCCTGGAGGGCCACAGTATGGGACATTCATCATGGCAGTATATAGGTGCTATTTGTTGGCGCACCTTTTGGCGCACATTTCTTACAGCCGCAGAGACGCTACCGCCTCCTTTCTTGTGGCGGTCGTGTTTGTGCCTGTGCGCTGGTTTGAGCGTGCGCTTTTTTCCCCTATTCTATTCCATGAATACGTGTTGTAGGCGAGCGTGTGGGCGTTCCGCGCACTTGTGCCCTGTACTTCCCCCGTGCCGCCCACGTTTTGGCAAGTTGTTCCCCATTCCGAGTGTTACGCCCGTGTTCCGCCTACTTTTGTTGCGTGCGCCGCGCTATGTGCGAATTTCGCTGTGGCCTGTGCGATTTTCGCTGTGACCTGGCGCATGCTGTTAGATGGCCTGTGCGCCAACGTGCGCCGCGCACTTTTTTATTGCACATCCGCTGGTTTTCTCGCGCACGGCCTTCCATGAATCGACGTGCGCTGCTTTTCGTGCGATTTTCGCACTTGCACTGCGATTTTCGCTATTCCACTGCGATTCGCACGTTTTTGCCCACTTGCGCCGCGCTAATTATTCCATGAATCGGCCTGTAAGTATTTAATATAAGTAAATACAAACGTCTGCTTTTAAAACAACAAAAAAAAGAAAATATTGCCCATCCTAACTACAATAGCCACCTTATGTTACTGGCATTTCTACCAAACACTGCTGCAATGTCCATAGTGTGTAAACCTGTTATGTTGTTTCAGGACGACCAGAGGGGACCCTGAAACCCTCAATGTGCTCTGCTTCCGGGTGTTTTTGTCCAGGGCAAGGAGTCAATGAATGCCTGTGGTGCTGTGATCCACTGGTCAGGATGTATAATATGTTAGTTTGTTAAGGAGGTGTAGTGTTGTGTTGTGTTGTTTGAAGGTGATGTCTGGGATCTTTAGTGTGCTGTGTATGGGTGGTGTAGTTGGCATTCATATAATGTGTTTGTGTGTAAGACCTGGAGATGTTAGTGCAAGACTGACGAGCAGTGGGTACTTAATTTCCAGGTTGGTGCCGTGGCTAATAAATTGAGTTAAAAAGTCAGGTCTTTAAGATTGTGAGGCTTGGCGTTGTTGGGGGTTGCTGGCGCCCCACTGCGCATCTCCGCAAGCCCCGGCACCGAAGGACTCACACGGACAAGTCCTTCTAGGTTCGGGCTTCCCGGTCGCTCTGACGCGCCCGGGAACGCCCCGTTTATTTATGTAGCACGCGGCGGCGTGCAACGTCACGCCACCGCGTGCGCGCCCAGTCATCGGGCAGCGCCCCACTCCTCCTTTTTCCAGGAGAACAATAACAATGCTAATACTAGACACTGCAAACCACACCAAAACGAATACATAGCATTTCACAAGGCCCCATGTTCAAAACACCCCTTTATTGACATCCACCCGGGTCCCCTTACTTAACAGCACTCATCATCAGGACAATTAGCCAGGTGACCCAACACGTAGTCGCTGAGGTGAGCAGGTTTCCCTCGCCCCGCCCTCTGAGGGTACCTCCTGCTCACCTCCGGCACGGGTGATCTGTCCACGGGCATGCCCCGGGCCGGGGACTCAGGCAGACATGGTGTTTCCCTTTCATCCCCAGGGATTTCTCTTGGGTCTGGATCAGGAGGTGGATCCGTTCTTGGATCCTGCAGTTTCTTGAAGAAACCGCCGACCGTCCATCCGATGCAGTCACCATGGATCCCCGGACTGCGACAACATCCAGCGGTTCTGGCTCATATGGTAGGGAGAGCTTCCCATGGGGATGCCTATTCCGAATGAGGGCCTCATCGCCAGGTTCCAGCCGCTGCGGGTGAAGCCCTCTCCGAATGTTCTCTTGCTCGATCCTCAGCCGCCGGTCCATCTCGACCTGTTGGTCATTGATCACCCACGGTTCCTTCTCTCCTACCTCCGGTAGCAAACCCCGAGGACACCGCTTGAAAAATGCCTCCGCCGGGGCCACTCCACTGGATGCATGTGGCGGGGTGCGATACACCCTCAGAAACTGGTACAGGGCTCTCTGGAGTGACTGCCCCTGTCCCTGAGCAATTCTAAAAGTCTTGTTTAGAGTCCTCATGAGCCGTTCTGCTTCACCATTGGCTCGGGCCAGCCAGAGGGGCATGATCTTCCTGTGCACCACCCCATAGCTCTCCATCAGCTCCGAGAAGCGTTCGCTCTGGAATGGCGCCCCATTGTCTGAGCACAGCGTGCGTGGGAACCCATGGGCCGCAAACACCTTTTCCACGGCCACCACAACGTGCTCGAATGCCACAGAGTCCACAAACTCCACCTCGGGGTATCTCGAGTACTCGTCGACCAGAACTAGGAAGTGGGTGCCCATGGTGGTCGATCCAAAGTCCGCATGAACAGTCTCCCAAGGGCGCGTCCCCCTAGGCATTGTCTCTATTGCAGGTTCCCGCTGCAGGGGAGATGCCACCTGGCACCACACACAGGCCGCCAGAAAGTCATCCACCTTGCGTTCCAGCTCCGGGAACCACACCTTCAGCCGTAGACGTGCCTTGGTCTTGGCGGCACCCTGATAACCACGGTGAGCCAAGGCGATCACCTCGTCCACCTTCGATTGGGGCACCACAATCCGATCTCCACGGAGCAGAAGGCCAGATGTTGAGAATGATAATTCCTCCCGGACTTTCCATAGTTGCTCAAGTCAGGTTCTGGCCTCCTGGGTGTGCCCCGCCAGAGCCTCCAGCACCGACTTTCAAGAGCCCTGATGCATCGAGTGCCTTAGGATCTTGAAGCACTCATCTTGCGCTGCAGCTGCCTCCAGCTCCTGGAGAGGCATGGCATTTGGCGTGGCTGCCTCCACCACCACACGGATGTGCTCTTCTGCTTCTTCTGCACAGGCGTCCTGGACTTCGCCTGTGGATGCCCCAGGGTGTCTGGAGAGATAGTCTGCAGCGTTGTTCGCCCCTGGCCGGTACACCAAGGTGACTCCATACTCCAAAAGGGCGAGCATCCACCTCTCAATGCGTGGCGGTGGCTTGGATGACAACCCTGCTAGGATGGGAAGCAGGGACTTGTAGTCTGTCACCACCGGTACCGGACGTTCAAGGACGTAGAGCCGGAAATGCCGGCATCCCCACATCACTGCCAGCGCTTCGCGCTCGATCTGCGAGTATCGCTGCTCCGCATCGGACAGGGCCTTGCTGGCATATGCCACCGGGCGGACGTCCCCACCACTGTCAATTTGTGTCAGCACAGCGCCCAGGCCGAAAGGGCTGGCGTCCACGATGATCTCTGATGGTAATGCTGGATCGAAGAACGACATGGTGTCTTCAGCCGCCAGGGCACCCTTTATGTCCTCAAAAGCCGCCTGTTCTAGCGGGTCCCAAATCCAGATGACATCCTTCCTGGTCAGTGCCCTGAGCGGTTCCGATCTGGAGGCCAGATTTTTAATCAACCGTCCACAGTATGTAACCATGCCCAGGAAACTTCGCACCTCAGACACGGACTCCGGAGACTGCGCCTTCTGTATGTCCTGCACCTTCCGGGGATCAGGAGACACCCCCCTTCTTTGAATACAAATCCAAAGAATTCTATCGATGGTCGGAGAAATTCACACTTCTCTTTGTGGAGGGTGAGTCCCAAAGATTGTAGTCTTCTCAACGCCTCAGGTGGTCCACCTCTGTTCTTGCAAACACCAGGATGTCGTCGCTTATGTTCAGAACGCCCTGTAGATCAGCCAGGGCTCCCCGAACAATGTTCTGGAACACCTCCGCCGCCGAGGACACACCAAAACTCAGTCTCTTATCGCGGTATAGCCCTCGGTGTGTCGTGAAGGTGGTAATGTACCTCGACTCGGGGTGGACGACAACCTGGTGATAGCCCGCTTGAAGGTCCAGTTTCGAAAAGAAGCGAGCGCCCTGTACCTCCGCAATGATGTCATCAATCGTCGGGGTGAGGTGTCTCTCTCTCTTGATGGCCTTGTTTGGGAGCCTCATGTCGACGCAGATTCTCACAGCATCGGGTTGTTTAGGCTTCCGTGCCACCACTAACGGGGACACCCAGGGCATCGGGCCTTCCACCTTTTCTATAATGTCAAGATTGACCAGATTGTCCAGCTCCTTGTCGACAAGGTCATGGAGGTGGAACGGCACCCTTCGATGTTTCAGGGCAATGGGCTGCACCGACTCATCAATGTGTAACCTCACTGGGTCACCGGCCATCTGCCCGATCCCCTTGAAAAGTGTGTCATACTTCTCGAGCAGGTCATTAATGTCCTCTAAATAGACAGAGTATGCGAAGCTAATGATACCGAGAGCCTCTGCTGCAGCACAACTTAACAGCGTGTTGGTGCTCACGGGTGTCACGTAGAATCGTGCAGTGATTTGGGAGCCCTCATGTTCCACTTTTGCCACGAACACTCCGTCCGGAGGAATGGTGTCAACACCACCGAAGGCAAAGATGCAGGCCTTGGGAGTAGCCAGCTTGGGGGGCTGGTCCATGGCATCATCGTGTCCACAGGCCATTACATTCACCGACGCCCCAGTGTCCACGAGGACGGGGACTGGATACCGGTTCACCTCGACCACGCACCTTGGCTGTCTCCTGTTCTTGCTTTTCAGGATCCCCACACTCGAGACAAAGAAGACGTTCTCTTCGTCTTCTTCTTCCGCTTCCTCCACCTGGGCATCCTCCTCAGTCTGATCCACCTGAGCGACGTTGGATGGTCGACCCTGGCGATTAAGACTGGACTGTCCCGGGCCCCTAATACCAATACCGGCATTGCTGCTTTGCATACTCTCGAGAAATGATCGGGTAGCCCACACCGTCCACAGGTCTTTCCAGCCGCAGGGCATTCAGCAGGGTGGGGCAGGTCATACCCACATTTATGGCAGATTTCTCCTGCCCTCCCAGCTCGATCCCGGGGACTGCTGCCAGGTCTTCGGGTGCTCCTGCCACCTCGCCACATCGCACATACCCCTTCGGTCTTGATGGGGCGCGACCCGGCCTCCATTCTAGCTGCCCTCGCCTCCGACACCTCATGGCACCTCCCCAGTTCAAGGATGCGCTGAAGCGTAATTCCAGGCTCCCTTAGCACCTGGCGCCTTAGTTTGCCCGATGAACAAGCCTGGATCAGCATCGTCCTGCATCACCCCAAGCGCAGGCCAGCAAGAGACGCCTTAGGCACCCGTAGAAAGTGTCCAGAGTCTCATCATCTTTCTGTTTAGCAGAGAGCATGACAAAACGTTCATAATCTGCATTGGTGAGAGGCAGGAAGTAGGCCTGCAGAGCGGCCTTCGCCTGATCATAGGATCCATCCCAGGCGGAAGCGATTCAAAAGTCTCCTGGACAGATGGACCTGCCGAGGACAGCATGGTTGCCAGCCGGGTATCATCATCCACCACCTGGGCAGCCCGAAAGTACATGTCCAGGCGGTCCACCCACCTCCTCCATCTGGGCCCCAAACTAGAAGGTGGGCCCGATACATCAAACTCCGGGATGGGCTGCAGAGCCGCCTGTGCACGTACCTGGGCCATAACGGGGAGAATCTGCTGAACAACAGGTGCTGCCACAGGCTGCGCTGGAAGTAGAGGACCCTGAAGGCCTGCCTGACCAACCTGAGGCTGCTGTGCCAGCTGCACTGGAGGCAGCAAACCTAGAGGTGCTGCTGGCGCACGTGGAGGCTGCTGCACCGCCGCTCCGACCTGGTCCTCAGTATCGCTCATCAGTTCGAGCGCACAGGCACCCCCAGCATGGAAGACAGGGGCCGCAACTCAAACATCCAATCCAAAAACCTCCAGCCAGCACCAACGGAGAAAAACAGCTGCTGCACCACACCTCTGTGATTATGAAGAGGATGAAGATCAGTGTGGCCACCAGTCTGATGATGAAGAGGATGAAGAAGGCCCCCCAGCCTTCAGCTGCTCCAAAAATTGGAAGAAGAAAATGTGTGGGCTATACAAACTCAGACATTATGGCTCTCCTTCTTGCTTTCACTCGACGTAGAAGACCCAAGGAAATGGCAAAAATCCTCTTCAGGCACATGTGCATGCAGGTATGCCTGCCTGCAATCAAGAGTTCCAAAAATTAGGCCTGAGGCCGCTTCAGAGCCCAAACCGGAGCTTCGTGAAGTCCCACGCCAGCCGCGTGGGTAACGCACTACCCGCGGCGTGAAACGAAGTTTTCAATCTGACTTTGTTTCGGTGAAAAAATTATATTCATAGTCACCGCCGGGCCCGGGCATCGTCTTCCCCACTCGTCGCCACTGTTGGGGGTTGCTGGTGCCCCCCTGCGTATCGCCGCAAGCCCCGGCACCGAAGGACTCACATAGACACGTCCTTCTAGGTTCGGGCTTCCCGGTCGCTCTGACGCGGCCGGGAACGCCCCGTTTATTTATGTTGCACGCAGCGGCATGCAACATCACGCCGCTGCGTGCGCGCCCAGTCATCGGGCAGCGCCACAGGCGTGATCTTAGATTAAAGTGATCCCCTCTCTCTTTGTAGCATATTTGTTGGTTTCTAAGAATACATCATTGCTGGATCACAGTCTTCTACTTGGTTGATATCGAACCATTTTTATTTTGATGAGTTTGCCTCCTTGTCCTTGAAGGGCTCTGTGCGTGAAGCAGAGAGCTTTAGAAATTGTTGCTTTTCTTAACTGTTAGTGGAATAATCTGCTGTCAAGAAAACCATGTTTTACTGTGTTCTGGATGGGTTGAAGTTTCTTAGTAAGGTTATCTGGAGTGCCCTTTGCATAGATCATTTTTGAAAATAAGGAAGATATGACGGCAAAACCGCCTGACTGAGGACAGATAGGTGCTAGAAACATTCTTTTATCAATGCGTTGATTTGTGGTTCTACAGTAAGTCCATTGACCATAAGGATCCCAAAGATCTTGACCCTTTTAGAGGTTTCCAGACAGGTACCCATTTCACTAAGCTAGGATAGTGCTGCGTGTGGTGCCACCTGTTGAGGAACAATCATGATTTCTGTATTGTCTGGAGTTAGTTTAAAATTATTTTAAGCATCCTGGCATTCACTTTAGTGAGGGAGTTGGAGAGGATGGTGTTTGTGTCTTTGTTGATTGACATTTTGAAAATGATTAGCCTGTCATCTGCACTATTGGAGCAGATGGGTCCACGTCACTTGATGAGTCTTCTAAATAGTTAATTCATAGTTTGAAAAGCAGAGGTCATAGGGTTGATCCTTGTGGTACATCACAGGTTATATTGCCAGAGTTAAAACTAAACAGAGGTAGTCAGGTGATTTCTGTTCTTGCCTTGAAGAAATATCTCATCTATCCTGTCAAGGGGTTATAAAGTCCTGCTTCTTGCAGTCTCTTTATTTGCAATGTGTGGTTAACAGTGTCAAAAGCTGCTGAGGTATATATTATGAGGGCTGAGATGATACTGCCATTTGTGCTGATTGTGATGTTGTGCTAGATGGATAGAAATGCAGATTCTGTTCCTTTTATTGGCCTGAAACCTAGTTGTGTATGTTGTTGGATTCAACATGTTCCAGGAATCGACTGTAGGGCAAGGAGTCCGCGACTTCAACTGGATAATGTGCATTGGACCCTGATTTGCAGGTTGTGGTGTTGTCTGGGTTTACAGTAAAGCTTTTAACTAGAGATTTAGCATAGGCAGCCCTGAGAATTCTTGGAACTATTCCAGTTTCCAGTGAGGAGTTCATGACTTCATTGTAATAAGCTGGAGTTTCCTTGCAATCCTTCACCAGTTTAGAAAAATCAACTTCAAAATCGGTTTCAGGTTGTTGAGCTGTTGATGGTGGAGTTTGCATGAAAAACATATCAACCTACCTGCTGATTAGTGCTTTGTCTATGGATTACTGAATGTCGTTAACACTGTTTCTGAAAATGATTTTAAATGTTGTTGCATAGTATTTGTAACGGTTATGGGGTACTGTTGCAGGAAGTCGGATTTCTCATGAATGATTTTAAGCATTTCTTTCTGGTGTTTGCTTACCGTTATGATGCGTTCAAATTAATGTAATTTCTTGGCTTTTAAGAACCCTACTTTGTACTGGCATTGCACACTTTACACACTTAAACCCAGATGTTCAGGAAGAAGTGTGTTTTCTTTTAAATACAGCAGGCTACACTTGTATGTTGTATGTTGAGTCTGGCTATGCTATGCTTTGTACATGGTTCTTGGCAAATAAGATGTCCAATAGTCAATACTGTAAAATACTTGCGAATACGCTGATCTGTGTGATATTATTATACTAAAAGGTTTCATAACGTATTGGTGCTGACATATGCCATTTTTCAATAAATGCATAACAAATAAATGCACATCCTTTCGCTTTAATTTTTAGGAACACTAATACCCACGGTGTAAAGAAGGATGGTGAGGTAGTTGGCCATGTGAAGAGCTTATGTCACTAAATAGACCTGAGACGATTCGTTCAAACAAGCACTCAGAAGACATCAAAGATCTCCAGGAAAATATTGACATTTCATTTCTGTGGGTAACTGAAACTTGGTTCACTGACAATGACCCCACCTTTATAGACACCCTACTTTCAGCTGGTTACAAGGTGCATGTTAGCAACTGACTGAACAAGGTTTGGTGCAGCACTCATATCGCAGCTTTTGTCCCTAACACCAAGATTCCTACAATGTCCTCCCTGTTCTTTGAGTTTATTGCCTTAAAAAATGTACTGGATGGATGCCATCACAAGCCTCTCCTTCATCATGACCTGCCAGTCCCCGGCAACTTTACACTCTTCATTAGAGAATGGTATCAACTCAAGGTAAACCTATAAACTGTTTCAAAAAGATCATTACCATTGGTGATTTTACTATCTGTTTGAATTGCCCTGAAAATAGTGCCAACACCTTCTTCTTGAGATATTATGACGCCATGTCTTCACCTGAACCTCTCCACTCCCTCGATAGGTCATGACATACTCACCTCTAGCCTGGCTAGATCAGGCAAATTCCCATCCTGTCTTTGGCCCATGACAAGTAACCCAAACGGGTCAGACCCGAGTGTCCACAGCTCCGTTTTTTGAAACATTCAAGGGGACATCCATCTCCACAGGCTGCCTTGATGTGGCATTGACCAGTCTACATGATGGAATTACCATAACCCTTGACCTCCTGGCCCCCATGATCAAAATGAGGAAGAAACCACCAAATAAAGTGAACAATTGGTTCAACATTGATTTGGCCCTCATGAAGAATAACATTTGGGCACAAGAACACCTATGGTGAAAATTGCAAACTGAATTGCTTGATACACCTGAAGTGATATCAGGCTGCTATTAAGCAGACGACACAATCATTCTTGCATAATCCTATCTCACAGGCTCCTATCATGCCTAGAGAGGTTTTCACAATCTTTAGAGAAAAGACTATCCCACCAGAGAATTCAACTACACCCACAACCTCCAGAAACCTGCAAACAAACTATTCACCTTCTTCAAAGATAATATTGAAACTATCTAAACGAGCATTGATAGCCACCAGAACTCATCCTGCTGTTTTCATTATGGTCCCTTCCTGGGGACCACTTTATCCTTCTTTTAACCTTTAGCACCCGTTGATATGACAAAAAACTCTCAGAAAATGGAAGCCTTCTCTGAGCAGGCCTCCCCTCTGCCCAGCTATTCATATTATCCTCTCCCCTGCAGATCTCCTGTCTGATCCAAGCACTGGTCACCTGGTCACCCTCTGAATATGTGCCCAGGTTCCTGCATATCCAAATGGAACTTGCACTGCCTCTTGGCACCACCTGCACTTGTGGTCTGTATCTGTAACCCTACAGCCCCCTCTCTTGCACTTATTATCCACCTGTTGGCTGCACTTCCAAGCACACTCACTTGCCACCTGTTGTCTGCACTCTGTGTTGTTTACTTTGTCTCAGACTACATTCCCCCACAGGAAAATCTCCTAGCATGCATAAACTGGCCCTCACTCTAAACAACAGAACAATCAAAATAAAGCATAAACAACATAAATAAAAGATTACCAAATAACCAGTGTCTTAGATGACTTCTACTTGTCCTGTTAGATCTTGTTCCCCTAGAAATGTCCAAAGTCAATTTCTCCCAAGGAAAAATGAAGTCTTAAATCAGTTCTTGAAAAGCTCCAAAGAAACAAAAGTTCACTCAGATAAAAATCCACTGGTAACAGCTCCTCCTTTATTTGATGAAAAGATTCCCCTTCCAATTTCCACAAAGAAAACAGCACCAATGGTCTTCCTGGATATCCTCCTTCCAGGAAAGAATGGTTAGAGTTCAGAGCTAAAGTACGACTTCTGCTTAACAACCACTCTTCTTCTCCCAGTCTCTGCAGTGTCTTGAATACAATTTGTCAAGATGCTTCTTCTTATGAATTATTCTCTTCTTAGCAAATCCCTTCTGCCAATGACACTGTGAGAGCAGGCTCCTTTGCCCCACAGTCTATTACTGTTTCTACTACATTTGAATAATGGTCTGACAAAATTATAGGCAACCACAGTTCTACTGCTTCTGCTACAACTGATATTTGTAAACTATCTTTAGGAAACTTAAACAAGACTCTTTGACCACTACACGTTGGCAAGGCACTCTTCTTTCTTGTGTGATGAGAAAGGGCAGTCTCTTTGCCTTTCCTATTTGTCTTGAAGCTCCCACACAATCTGTCTTGGCTTCAAGACTGCTTCTCTCTCTTAACATTGAAAGTCTCAGCTAAACAGAAGAATTAGTTATTTTACAAGTACCCAACTCCCTTATCCAGCTTCATGTAGACCTTCTTGTTTCCAATAGTTACCCCATAGCTGTATTGCCACTCTTCCAGCCTTGGATAACCTTGTCACCCTTGTTTCAGAGAGTTCTGGGTTTACAACAGTTTCAACAATCTTAACACAATGGTATTTAGTTCTTAATTGGGCTGGTTTCACTTCAGGGAGGCCTTGCCTACTCGCTTGGGCATGCGTGTTCGCTTTGTGACTTCAGCATCTTCTACAACTTCTAATTAGTTGTTCTGAATCTTACAAAACGCAGGTTTCTCTGTAGAAACAAATTTAGGTACACACAATTTTATTTTGATTACAAACTTCTCCTTAAAGGTGTACTTGAACTTTTTTTCAAACAACGCTATGCTTTAATAAGACTCGGGAAACACAGTTTGATATGCGCAGCCACACTTTGATGTTAGATAGCTGTGTAACAGTACGGGAAAGTCAACTACTGCTTCCTTAATAGGAGACAAGCGACCGTCCGGGAACAGTTCAAGTACAAGTAACAATAGGGAAAAGAAAGACTTTCTCTTCACGCAAGCCATTTAACTTCAATGAAACAAGCGCATGATACAATTCCCTTGTTATAGTGACTTCCCATGGCTGCAAACAACTTTACTCGCTGTTACAAGCAAGCATCAATTAAGCTGGTTGAAGTTACCTGCAAGGTATTCCTGAGGATCTGCAGTACAGAGCTTCATTTACCGGCTCCACAATCACAGCAGTTGCGGGCTGCCGCTGCTTCCTGTCTTTATCTCTTCTGCTACTACTGTTACTGGCACTCCCGGGACCCACTCCCCGCTGCAGCACGGTGTCACAGATCTGACCTTCAGGATAGAGAGCCTTTCTTCTTCCAGTTTCCCCAGCTTGCCTATGCACATTGGGCTTTGTGTGGATTCACAACTTCAGCTCTGGATTCACAGCAATTAGGCGCACCTGGAAAGATTGCCAGTTCCTCACAGTCTCTTCCAATGCAGCCACAGCCAAATAGGGTTTGTGAGCACAGGACCAACTCAGAGCCTGCAGGTGAAATCTGCTCTTCCTTTGCTCCGGTGTCCAATGTTCCTCTAATTATTTTTCTCTAAGTGCGGAACTGGTTGGCTGTTGTGGGCACTTTATTTTCCATGTGCGCAACTGAATTACAGGGTAAGCCACGTTGTGAGCCTACGTAGTTAGTGAGCTACTGTCTCTGAAGACAGTTGGGAAAGGAATTTCCCCTTCCCATCCACTGCACTATATTACAAATCTGTGTAAAAGATGTATTTTACAACACCTTTTCCAAACTATAAAGTCAACTTATCAACTAGTCCAAGACTTCATGATCTGCCACAGTAAGTAGCAAAAGTACTCCTGTGCAGCTAAAAATTTGTGTTTTATGAAACTGACTCAAAAAATTCAGACAAAATACAATATTTGCATAATGAATAATGACAACTAAAAGGAATGTTTCAGAAAACATGCCAACAGGAGTTCAAGTGACACTTTAATGAAGAAATTCAAGGGCCAAGAGAACATGCATAGTTTGGGTAAGGATGAGCAATGTGTATTCAGAATAACTGAGCTTCAGAATATGATGGTCAAAATGTCTGGGCCTCTGCGTACACATTAAATTGTCTTGTGAGTTGTGATAACACCTACTCAAAACCAGCGTTACAGCTAAGAGGCATGTACACCATTGTTTTCCCCTCCCTAAAAACAGGAAAATGTGCCACACAAAAATGGGAAACAATGAACACATGGGCGCCTACCGTCTGCTTTTGTTCTACCCACAAAGTTGCACTGATATTTCTCAAGTTAGTTACCAGCAGAGCAGTGGCATAGGAAAGAGCTCTTAAAAGGTTGCTGCTCTATCTCAAGAGGAATTTTAAGAGGAAAGAACATATTTTAATAAGCATATAATATCCCTATTGGAAAAGCTAATTTCTTTTTTACTCCCTGTAAAATCATTTGAATCCAAGTAGGCAGGGTTGGTCTTACACCAAATTGCACCCCAGGCAGGAAGCATCGTTGGTGCCCTCCCCCACCGCTGACACCTAAAAATGACAACCAAAAAATGTGTTACAAATGTTGTAAATAGGGCACTTCATCAAGAACCAGATAGAAATACATATGCAATAGAAAATGCATACACTAGATACTAGGCAACAGTCCTAGAATGTTACCTGTATTATGTGTTCAAAAAAGTAACTTTTCTTGACTTTGCCCTTGCAAATTGAAGCACAGTGTCAGCTAGATCCAGAGATTGGCCAATGTCATTTTCGATTGATAAAATAGCAAGCAATGTCAGGCTTTCATTGGCCATAGTTGATTGAAGGTATGTTTTAATGAGCTTCAGTTTGGAAAAGCTGTGCTCTCCACTTGCAACTATGATGGGCAGAGTGAGCAGACTCTTCAATGGTATCTAGACATTTGGGAAAATGTTCTTCAGGTTGGCATCATGAATATACTGGAGAACTGATAGTGGTGTAACTGTGCCTCTTGGTAACATGTAGCATATATTGTCCAATTCAACATGAAGGTCCTTGCCATTGAAATCAGAAGATTCACCATGTTTTAGTGTCTGGTGAAGGTTTGTACAATGCTCCAATAGTGTTTTTGTCCATAGGAAGCTTGCTAAGGTCATACAGAAAGCCCCAGCATCATTCATGATCCTTCATTTGTCCAAACCTTTCTTCAGTTGAACCATGGGCTGTGTCAACAAGCACATCAAAAAACTCCCTCTTGAACTTTTCTTCTGGGCTTTGGGTCTGTGTTAGATTATCTCTGCCCTCATAATCAAACTGCCACTTTCTTTGACGAATACAGATCTCCTTGAAGGCAGGCTCAGCTCCTAGGTCAGCTGCCATTTCTTTGGCAGCAATGATGGCATTTTCAAATCCATTGTCTCTGTAGGCTACAAAGAACTGAATGCATCCTTTCATCAAGGAACTAGCAGAACAGTGTCCACTGACTTATTTTGCAATGTCTTGTTCACAATGTTAATCTGAAACAAGATATTGTGCCAAACTACAATTGAAACCAGAAATTTGAAGTCAGTTATCTGGTTAGCCAGACTTTGGGCCTCATGTCTGATTCCAGCATCAGCTTTGCTTAACTGTGCTAATTCCATTAGTGCGTCCTAGATATCAGTGACTTGGAACCTTACTTTTTTCACGCTGTCAATGCGACTCTCCCAACGGGTGTCGCTTTGGTGATTTACATGGAGATTTCTAACATTATTATTATATTATTATTATTAGCTACTGAATCCAAAGATGACAATGCTGCATCAGACTGAACCAGATGGAGGGAATGGCAGCCGCAAGGCACAAAAAATGCTCTTGTATTAAGAGCCAGAATCCTAGCCTGAACCCCACTGTGTTTGCCTTTCATGTTTGCGCCATTGTCATATCCTTGACCACGGCAGTGTTCAAGCATTATTTTATTTTCATTCAGGACATTAATAAACAGTTCAGTTAAGCCTTTTCCAGTAGAGTCATCCAAAGGCTTAAAGTAGACAAGGTGTTCCTTTACTTTGATTTGTCCATCACTGTCATCAACAAATCTCACTCTCAATGACATCTGTTTCTATGTGACTAATGTCGGAATTGCAGTCCATGATAACTGAGCAGAATTTTGCTTTGCAGCGTCGCATCAATATGTTCTCAAGCACATTACTTGCCATCATGTCGAGCAATTCATTTTGAAATCTTTTGCTGCAGTAATGATCTTTGACTTCTTTACGAACTACTTGTTTTAAATGCTTATGCATGACATCATCATATTTCCCAAGGAGCTCTACCAAACCTAGGAAATGTCCATTGTGATCAGTGAACAACTTATCTGATGAGCCCCAGAAAGCTAAGTAGTTCTTTGCGAGGAAGAGAATGATAGAGATTTAACGTTGAAGCACATTTCTCCAATGAGCAATTTCTGTATTAATTATCTGCTGGTTTTCTGAATATATGCGTTTGTTCTGTCTGAGGCTAGACCCTGCTTCTGTCCATTTTGAGTATGCGATAAAATGAGCATGTGACACTTCAAGATTCTTTAGAGCATCAGCAATGTTATGCCAACAGTTGTAACCAGAAAGTGCAAGCATTGATTTTGCAGCCCAATCAAATATTTTACAACAAAAGCAGAATACCATATCAACTGATTTTGAGTAAATGAGCCAAGGTCTGTGTATTATATCACCACTCTCATGCACTCTTTGACAGTGGGATATTGAGAAGTGTCGCTTCTGTTAATTCACTGGGAATCTCATGGCTTTGATTTTACTTGGTCCATTCAGAATAATCCGGTCTATATCAGCAGAACGTAGGACCTCTGGCTACAAAGCAGGATCTGATGTATCAAAGCTTGATGTATAATTTCCTTTATTGCTGGTTCCGTCTCTGGGTGAGTTGGGCTCTTTTTCAGAGTCCCTTTCATTTTCATATGGCATAGATTCTTCTTCTGCATTATCCTTCCTTTCAGGTGAGCCACATACCTCAGTATTCCTACGCAAGCTGCATGGTAAATTTGATGATTCTGCATCATTTCCAGGCTGAGCACCGCTCACTATTTGCTCTGTATTGTCCTCATTATTCTCACTCAAGCTGCATGGTAAATCTGATGATTCTGCATCATTTCCAGGCTGACCACCGCTCACTATTTGCTCTATATTGTCCTCATTATTCTCACTCAAGCTGCATGGTAAATCTGATGATTCTACATCATTTCCAGGCTGAGCACCGCTCACTATTTGCTCTGTATTGTCCTCATTACTCTCACTCAAGCTGCATGGTAAATCTGATGATTCTGCATCATTTCCAGACTGAGCACCGCTCACTATTTGCTCTGTATTGTCATCATTATTCTCACTCAAGCTGCATGGTAAATGTGATGATTCTGCACCATTTCCAAGCTGAGCACTGATCACTATTTCCTCTGTATTGTCCTCTGACTGACCCAAAAATGTTTTCATCAATTTTGCAGATTTCTGCAAATCAGATTCAAATTGAGCACGTCGCTACCGATTCTGAGCTCCTGACAGTTTCTTTGGAGGCATCTTCTACACTCTCCTTAAAATGAACAAGACACCATTATTTTAACTTTTCAGTGTCTTGATAAATATGGATCCAGAAACAAAACAGTACTCGGCTAGGCACCATAAAAAGTTCCCTACCCAGCCAGCAAACATTGCAGTAGAATATCATTGGTGAACCGGAGATTGTGAATGTTTGGCTAATGGCTTAGTAAGTGATGTGCCAATTAAATGGCAGAAACAACTCAAATGAGCACAGGCCCGGCAGTCTCCTTTACCTTGTGTTATGACACATTTCATATACATGTCCCAAACATCACCACAGAGAATGGGTCACACTGACTGTCTGTCCTTGAAATTCAGTAGGGGCAGGAAAGTGAGCATCCCTTACCCCCACTCACCAAAAACCCATCAGTACTGACTGAAAGGAATAATTTGACATGAAGAACCTGGCTTTTCGATCCTGGGTTCCCATCATTTCCAAGCGTCCCAATAGGCGCAGCCTTCTTAGGCTTCTACGCAAGAGGAGGAAAATAATCACACTCTTTTTGCTTAACATATTTCAATATGAAATGCATGGATTTGTTGTGTTGGAATTTTTAAAGTAATTTCTATACAACACAGAATTCTTAAAAGCCAAGCCCAAGCACACAATTCTAATAATTAGATTTGAATACATATATGCTTACGGGCCTAAGTTACAGGCTGGTCTTAAATGCCAGCTTCACCACAAAGTGTGTGATCCTGGACACCTGATTTTATCTCACTGTGGTTTATCTGCCAACATTTTAAGAGCCTAGAAGTTATTCAGTTCATACTGTACCATACATGATAACAGGATCCATTCTATTGCGGAGATGCTAGCTCAGTCCTGGTTTTAACTTTGCATTCTGGGTCCTTTAGTCCTGGATTTATAATGGAGAGATCCAGGACTGCAAGTCCCAGAATGCAAAGTTAGAATGAAGACTGGCCTAATATCTCTTGAATGGAATAGACATGTTGCCCTGCTGCTAGGCCCTGAAGACCCTCGCGTATGGAAACAAGGCACAATCACCATACACTAAGTGATACGTCAGACAAGAGGTTCGATATCCAAGTACTTGGGTTTATTGCAAAGCAAATATTCTCAGTCAGCCGACTGGGTTTAACGTCTTGCAACGTGTGTCACCCAGACCTCGTGAGATGCAAGAGAGCGAACATTTTACAACAGTATCATATATAAGAAAAGACAATCATACAATCTCTTTGTGACACATCAAAACCGCCCATAATGTATCTTATTGAGCCTCGGTTCAGTGATGGACATATATGACAAATATGGCACATGATGACATGTTCCTTACCCAATCTATATTACTCGTTTTAGCAACAGTTGTAATTTGCAGCAAGCAGAAATAGTTCTTTGTTATGAAGAACACAAGGCACTTGTTCAGCGAGGAAACTGTGTTCGTAGGAGAGACACATTCCAAAGCGTGTTATCTACTGGTTTCTATTCATGAACTAAGGGTCAGCCTGCTCTAAGAAGAGCCCCGAAGGGGGGCCGCTAGGAAAGTATAATTCATACTTTAACGGCATGTTTCTACAGCTTCAGTGAGACCGGCCGGCACCTGGGCCGCTGATTAAATGCCTCTCTGCTCGCCTTCAAGGACTTGTGAGGGAGGAAAACAATTTATTTTTGTGCTGTTTGGCATTTCTGTCTGGGTCGGTCTCTCAACATGTAAAACTGTGGCCTTGCTCTGTGCATGAGCTTATGAAATAAAATACATTTTGCAAAGCGTTGAAAAGAAAGGAAGAGAAAGCATATGGCGGATGTTACAGTACAAAATGGACTCCCTCTGGTTATGCTGACGTTTCCCTATTGGCGATGTAGGGCATATGATGCGATTGGTTTTCGGCCAACATAATATACCTTCTATGCTCTGGTAGGGTAGTTTCTAGACTCACAAACCCTCCTTTTGGCCATAAGCCAAGCGCATCATCTGTACATCGCATATTCATCTGACCATGTATCTGGCTCTGAGCTATGCATGCTACTGTCATCGTCATCATCAATACTAATTGACATGAACTCTTTCATTGTTTCTATTTCGTGCGTTTTATTTGTATCCAATTTGGGAGTTCTTTTTTCTGTTACCATGTGTACACATTCATTTGTTATTTCGGAGTATACGATTGGCAGGCAGTGTATGCAACAACAACATGTCATGACGATTCCAAATAATGTTACTAGAATTGCAATTAGTTTCCATCCCCATGAGCGCAGTAATTCCCAAAACCAGGAACTTATATTCAACTCCCATCCGCCTATCAGAGTATGAATGTCAGAGCTCAGAATGTGCAATTTCTTGATTGCCTCAAAGATCGTAGGGGAGGAGTCACTTACAAATACACAACACGCTGACCCCACAATTTTACAAACACTACCACGGTTGGCCAGAATTATATCAAGAGCCATCCTATTTTGAAGTGTCATTAATCTAACTGCCTTCTCTTCTAGGGTCATATTATACAATATGTCGGTCGTTCCATTTATTGTTTTTTATAATATTCTGGACAATCTTCGTATATTCCAGGAGTTAATGGCTTGCCCCCAGAATGGGATACATGATTTTGCCATGTCCTCCACAATTAATCCTGTGTCATCCCGTTCGGGCCTAGATCTAGATAATTTCAATATGTCTGATGTTTTGGAAAGTAATATACCAGGAAAAAGGATTCCTAAGTAACTGTCATGATCACAGGACCGTTCCATAGAACTTCCCCCAAAAGGTCTTGGGCTGCTGTGTATCATTGCTGGGCTATGAGCAGAGAAAACCCAGTGGCCAATTATAATTCAGACTATCCCGCTTTACCCAATATGGCCACCAGGTGGCCGTCCCTGAATCCTGCGGAGTGTTCCAGTGGTGCAGGCTCCGCGAGTATTTAAGCCCCTCCCCTCTGTGGCGCTGCGCTTCGCATCCTCTTGCTTTTAGCAGACGCTTACCTCAGCTCGTTCCTGACAGGAATTTCTTGCCCTTAGTTTTCCCTTTAGTCATTGAAAATTCCTGTGCCTGTGACACTCTCAGTTCACATTTTTCGTAGATTCCTAGTTCCAGCTTGATTTCCCGTCAGTTCACAGTTTCCGAGTGTCCAGTGAGGAGGAGCGTTCTTCTGTGAGGAATTAACAGGAGAAGCTTTCCGTGTTGTTTCAATCTCACCGCAAGTACAGTTTCTTGTGAAGCATTATTTTGGCATTTAGTTTTCACTTCAGCCTTTGTAGTTTAGTACGCTGGCATTTTTAGTCACACGCATCACTAGGAATTTTACTGAGGCTGTGGTATTGCACATTAATTGTTTGTTCCGTTGTTGGGCAGTCTAGTCACAGCAGCTCATTTGTTTTACATGGTTTGCTCACACACACGCAGGAATATACAGTATATTTAGTGTCCCTTATTGCTGGTTCCCCGAGTTCCTCTGGTGTTATGTGAGGGAAGAAATTTGCTTGCCTGATAGTGGTGTCTTGTTACAATTGTGTGTATGTGCAACTCACTCTCGTACCAGACATTACATAAATAGTGGAGGAGTAAATGGTTTCAGTGAAATTCCCTTCAAATTAGGAGTGACTTTCTCCTCATTATATTGGCACCTAGCGTCTCTTGGTCATTGAACCTTTTCTAGCATACAACTTACCTGAGGTATTAGAACTCCCTTAGCCCTTCCATTCGAGTTAGTTCTTTTCCCGCTCTCATTCAAATCCCATCTTCAGAACTTGCGCCCCTGCACAGATGCAGGACGGAAAGTCCATCAAAACACAAAAGAGGTGAGCAGGGGGAACTCAGTGGGAAGGAGTGTTGGTGGGTGAGGAGATAATTCACAGTTAACTTAGATTCCACTTTTGACTGGTTGTTTAATTCCACAGATTCTCAGCTCATAGAACACTAAACAGGGAAGTAGTGAGAGAACCACGCACCCCGAGAAGAGTATTAGAGGTGTTCCCACGGAGCCCTAGGCAACCAGGGATAAGCTTTTTCTCCACATATGAAATAAACAGGATCACCTACATATATTGTTTCTTCTTCTTTTTCAAGTACTGCAATATTCATGCATCTAGTGAATGTCCCTACTGAATAGGAACCTTTCTTTCGTAAGCAAAATGGGACAGTGCACGGGTTGTAATTAATAGTATAGGAGGGGGGCACAATGTCTTTGTTCCCTTCTGGATTAATGTGAAAAGTGATTACAGATGATTTATAAGGCACATAAAGTATATCTACTGGTCTTACCACTGGTTTGATTACTCTTGCTCTGTTAAATATGCAACAACCTACAGGTTCCATTAGCACCCTTTCAAACTCATCTATGTTTGTTCCATCTAATTAACCCTTGTCACTCTTATTCTACTTTGCATAAAATAGTGCACTTAGTGATGCATGACATGCCGTATTAAGGGGTCATGGCTGTACATACCAACCCATTCCTTTCCCGCCATGCTGGGGTAAATGGGAGCAGACCCAGCAATTGGTTCTATTCAGGATAGAGTGAGTCATATTCATGATCAAGAGCAATGTGTTATTGTCGTATCCTCTCCTGTGTCTTTCTTCTAGAGGTGGGAGAGTATACGAAAGTACATGGACTGGACTGTCTGTGGCCGGAGCATTGGTAGCCGGCAACAGAGAACTTAATGGATGCACACTCTCCAGATACCATAATACTGGGATCGGTGTACTCAGAATGGAAAGTAGTGTTATAATCATTAGCATGAATTTCCTACAGCAAATGTTTCTAGATATTTTCATAGTCTCTATATCTATTACGTCATCGGCTTTGGTGCAGCAGGGAACAACAGTTAGTATAGGCATTGTCTGCAATTCTTCTTTCTCTGCAATGTTCGTCGCAAATATTTTTTTCACAGCAGCCCTCCTTTAATCAGCAAAGCGTCCAAAGAAATCAGCAAAGCGTCCAGGTCAGTTCTTGTTAGCCTGCTGTATAACGAAATAGCAAGCTTATTGTGGCTATGCGCAATCCTCCAAAACGTTGGAGCAAGCTTCAGTTGTGTCTGTACCATATGCGCATGCTCGTTCGCACGGGGTGTTCAACATATGTCATTCACTTTCTCAAAGATAGCACCGGGAAGCCGCGTTCCAGAACTTTCACGCTGATGCAGATTGGCACAGCTCCCATGCCCCACTTCCCTAGGCCTCTGATTCCCAATTCAACCATGTTGGGAATATAGGCAAAACAAAACATGTAGATCAGATCACTTCCGATTTTGAGAATGTAGGTTGTACCTTGTTTCTCCAGGTACTGTGTGATCTATAAATAATGCAGATTCACTTCCAGATGCAGGATCACTGTCGACCTGTGATGCAATAAGTGATGGAGCAGGCTTAATGTCAGCCCACGATGATGCAGGTTCAGCTTGGCAAAGTTGGCCCACCTTTAGCCCTTTCTCCTTTTTGGCAATCTTTTCAGGTTCTTTCTCGGGCTTAGGCAGTACTTGTGGCAGGGAACTGGCGATGGTGTCTTTTGAGTTGAGGGCGGCTGTTTCTTTCTTGTCATCTGGATCAGGCAGCTCTTTCAACGAGAATGGAATTCTTTTCGTGTGGGTGGCATGAATCCATGCCTTCCAACCATCCACTCGGACTGCAGTCTGTGTTGCCAGGAGGATCTGGTAGGGGCCCTTCCAACGAGGTGCAAGCAAACATTTTCTTTCAAAGTTTTTTACTAGAATCCACTCTCCTGTCTGCAGACAATGCCCCGGGTCTGTGTATCTGACAGGAAGAGCCTCCTGCACCTGCTGATGAATCAAACACAGTTTTTGAGTTAAGACGTTACAATAAGTGCTGAGGAAAGGGTATTCAATTTCGCTCAAACGCCTAGGCTGTGGGGCGCTCCAAACATTTGCGGGTCTCACCATCATGATTTCATAAGGGGAGAGTCCAGTCCTTGCCTGCACAGACGTGCGCATGCACAACAAAGCTAAGGGCAGTGCATCAGGCCACTTCAACTGACTCCCTGAACACATTTTACTAATCTTATTCTTCAAGAGTCCGATTTGGCACTCAACAAGACCGGCACTCATCGGGTGTCTGGCCGAATGGAATTGTTTATAGATTTGGAGGCCTGCACAGATTTGTCATATCACGGCGGCAACAAAATGCGGGCCGTTGTCTGACCATATGACACGTGGCAGGCCAAATCTGGAAAAGTACTCTTTCACCATCACTTTTGCTGTGCTCATCACTGTGCAATCTTTAAGCGGGTAAGCTTCCACCCATTTACTGAATGCACAGACTACTACAAGGATCTGTGTATCTGACAGGAAGAGCCTCCTGCACCTGCTGATGAATCAAACACAGTTTTTGAGTTAAGACGTTACAATAAGTGCTGAGGAAAGGGTATTCAATTTCGCTCAAACGCCTAGGCTGTGGGGCGCTCCAAACATTTGCGGGTCTCACCATCATGATTTCATAAGGGGAGAGTCCAGTCCTTGCCTGTACAGACGTGCGCATGCACAACAAAGCTAAGGGCAGTGCATCAGGCCACTTCAACTGACTCCCTGAACACATTTTACTAATCTTATTCTTCAAGAGTCCGTTTTGGCACTCAACAAGACCGGCACTCATCGGGTGTCTGGCCGAATGGAATTGTTTATAGATTTGGAGGCCTGCACAGATTTGTAATATCACGGCGGCAACAAAATGCGGGCCGTTGTCTGACCATATGACACGTGGCAGGCCAAATCTGGAAAAGTACTCTTTCACCATCACTTTTGCTGTGCTCATCACTGTGCAATCTTTAAGCGGGTAAGCTTCCACCCATTTACTGAATGCACAGACTACTACAAGGATCTGTGTATCTGACAGGAAGAGCCTCCTGCACCTGCTGATGAATCAAACACAGTTTTTGAGTTAAGACGTTACAATAAGTGCTGAGGAAAGGGTATTCAATTTCGCTCAAACGCCTAGGCTGTGGGGCGCTCCAAACATTTGCGGGTCTCACCATCATGATTTCATAAGGGGAGAGTCCAGTCCTTGCCTGTACAGACGTGCGCATGCACAACAAAGCTAAGGGCAGTGCATCAGGCCACTTCAACTGACTCCCTGAACACATTTTACTAATCTTATTCTTCAAGAGTCCGTTTTGGCACTCAACAAGACCGGCACTCATCGGGTGTCTGGCCGAATGGAATTGTTTATAGATTTGGAGGCCTGCACAGATTTGTAATATCACGGCGGCAACAAAATGCGGGCCTTTGTCTGACCATATGACACGTGGCAGGCCAAATCTGGAAAAGTACTCTTTCCCCATCACTTTTGCTGTGCTCATCGCTGTGCAATCTTTAAGCGGGTAAGCTTCCACCCATTTACTGAATGCACAGACTACTACAAGGATGTACTTCAGGTTCTGACATCTTTCCATTTCTATGAAATCAAAATGTACCACTTCAAATGGTATGGAGGCCACAACTACCTACTGGGGTAGTTGTTCCTTTTCCAATGTTGTGTTGCAAACATGTCATACAATTCTGAACCAGTCTTTCAGCAGTTTTTCTAATGTGCTGATTCTGCCATACCATGTTTAAATGCTGAATCATTTTCTTAGCACATATGTGTGTGGGACTGTGGGCCATCGCGGTTACATAGGAGTTGGGCAGCATCCACTTTTTACTTTCTTTGTCTACCCAGCAACCCTCTACATCTAATTCTGCTGAACCCTCAGCCCAAGCTTTTATTTCATCTGCAGTTGCATCTGCTTGCATCTCCTTAACTGTGGCAACCCCATTTTCTATCATACAGGGTACTTCTTCTGATCTCTCAATGAACATTTTTGTGTGTGTATCAGTGGCAGTTTGTTTCGCAATCTTGTCTGCAAATGCGTTCCCTACTCCAACGTTACATGTTACCTTCCTATGCGCTTGGCATTTCATTATTGCTAGTAGCTTAGGTCGCACCAGTGCAGACAAACATCTTGCTATCAAAGGTTCCATGTGATGTTAGAAAACCCCTCTCAGCCCAGAGTCGACCAAAATTGTTTACCACCCCTAATGTGTACTGACTGTCAATATATATGTTTACATTCAAGTTTTCAGAGATTGCACATGCTCTGGCCAATGCTATTATTTCTGCAGCCTGTGCTGAATTATATGGGATCCTTTTGCTCTCTACAATACCCTTTAGTGTCCTGATGGCATATGCAGCAGTTGATGTGCAATCGGGCAATTTGAAATAGGAACCGTCACAAAACAGTTCTCCATCTGGCTCTCCCTGTGGGGTATCTGTTAGGTCAATTCTTCCTTTCGTTTCGTGTTCAGTAATCACTATACAATCATGGGGTGGTGATTCCCTTTCACCCGTTCTTTCATTGGGAGGGGGCAGTAACTCTGCAGGATTCAATGCGCAACATCTCAAAATTTGAATATGCGGTGCAAATAGTATAATTTCATATCTCGTCAGTCTGGCTGATGTAAGATGTTGCATCCGCATTCTATTTAAAAGAACGTCTACTGTGTGAGTCACCATTAAGGTTAAGGCGTGACCCAAAACCATTCCCTCTGTTTGTTTCAATGACGTGGCAGCCGCAGCAAGAGCTCGCAAACAGCGCAGCAAAGCGCATGCAACAGGATCCAGTGCGGGAGAAAAATAACCACATGGTCTATTTCTTCCTCCTTGTTCCTAAATCAAAACTGCCAAAGCACAACCATTACTCTCATGCACAAATAACTTGAAAACTTTTTCATAATTTGGTGTGCCCAAAACTGGAGATGAACACATTGCAACTTTGAGCAGATCAAATGCATCCTGACATTCCACGCTCGATGGCAAAGACAAAGCAACATCCTTCTTTGTCAATGCCACCATTGGTTTCGCGATCATAGCAAAGTTAGCAATCCACTAGCTACAATATGAAGCCATGCCTACTATAGCTCTGACTTCCTTCTGTGTTTTTGGAATAGGCATAGCAGAGATGCTCTCTATTATTTCTGGTGTCAGTCTCTTTCCCTCGTTCTTTCGAAAGTAGGTAGCCTAAATAGGCCACCTCCTTTCCACAATACTGGCATTTTTTTAGTGAGGCTTTATGTCCATGTGCTGCCAAATGTATCAACAATTTAGCCATACTCTCTTTGCAAATGTCTTCTCTGTCAGCAGCAATCAATAGGTCCTTGATGTATTGCAATAGTACACAACCCGTTGGTAACTCTAGCATGTCTAGTTGTTCTTTTAATGCTCTGCTATAAATACTTGGGCTCTCAGTGTAACCTTGTGGAATTCGTGTGAATGTGAAAGAACGTCCGCCTAATGTAAAAGCAAATAGATATCTGCTATCTGGATGTACTGGAATGCTAAAACATGCGTTCTTTAGCTCTACAACACTAAAATACGATGCAGATGCAGGAATCATAGTTAAAATGGTAGTGACATCTGGGACCAAAGGGAATTGGGGATCAACTACTTTATTCAATCTGCGCAAATCAATTATGAAATGATATGGTATTTCATTCCCTCCTTTCTTATAAACTGGAAGAATTGGACTATTGCAAGTGCTACCAGTAATTTCTTCAATTACGTTCTGTTTAATTAAATCAGAAACAATGCATTTTAACACTTTCTCACCTTCCACCGAGATTTTATACTGTGTAATATGTGGCAATGTAACTCCCTCCTTCAAAATAATTTTCACTGGCTCTATTTTCAAACAACCAACATCATTATCATTCATCGCCCATATACAAGTTGGCACACCACATAACTCGGTTGGTAATGGTTTAGACACAAATTGTGACACTGGCATTCTTTGTGGTGCTATTGTTAAATACACTCCATCAGGGGAACAATGAATAACCGCACTCAATTTTTTCAACAAATTTAAACCCAATAAATTCTCACTGCAATTTTGTGTCAAAAGAAATGGGCAAGACTCAGTGAATGGGCCTAATGTTATAGGTACTGATTGTGACACTGGACTAATTACTGGCGTACCTGCAAACCCTACTGAAACACTCCTTTGCCCTGACAGTGGTATTTCTGGAACCAAGTGATGGTCTGTTGAGCACTTTTGCGCACATGTGTACACTAGAAAAGTATGCTCTTTATTCCCAACTTTCATCTCTATGTAGGGCCCTTTCTGGTCAATGGGAATAGACACTGGTTCCGACCCCTGTCTTTGGCTGTCCTAGTTGAACAATACATCATCCTATGTAAAGTCGCCAGAGTAGAATGAATTGGACTGAGTATCGCAAACTTTTCCTTCTCCTGCACTATTCTGCTGTTGCTGATTTTGGTTCTGATTTGGGATGTTATTTCCCTGGTGGTTCTGATTTTGTGCCATTGTTGAGTTTCTATTCTGTCCTTGTGTTCCCAGGCGGCCTCTATTCTGCCTTCTCGGGGCATTTCCATTCCTATTCTGCAAATGTGGGCACTGTGCTCGCCAATGAGCTTCGTCTCTACAACATGCACATTGATTTAATCCAATTGGACCTCTGTGCATGTTGGAATAATTCCCTCTTGTTTGGGCATGTGCTCCTCCCCTGCTATTATTTGCTACCTGCTGCATTAATACTCTCGTTTTTAAATTGACTCTATCCCTCGTTTCTTTCTCTTTGTCTGTATTTACTCTATTCACATAATATTTTGCCAAGTGTAATACCTCACTCTGTGATTTCGCTTGCCACGCACTTTCAGATGTCATTATTAAATTTTGAATTTTCGGTAACAACCCTCTCACATATTTGTCAACAAATAATCTCTTCCCGGGTTCAGTGCTCAAATCTTGGCCACTAAAATCTGCAAATACTTCTTCAAATCTATTGAAATAATCAGTGGCCAATTCATCTTTACCTTGCACGCATGCTGTTAATTTATTCCAGACAATTCTTCTTTCAGGAACTAGTATTTTCAAGTTCTGAACTATGCGAGCTGATAATGCTTATACAACTGGCGATGGCTTCTCGCCAGCTTTCCTGTCTGTATCTTCTTTAATCAAATGCTCTCATATTCCACCCAAATTATCTACATCATCTACATTTCTAATTTGTTTCCATATATCTATTGAGAGAATCATAGGAAATAACAGGTCAATATCACTCATTGTGAAAATAGACGATTTCAAATAAGACTCAATCTCTTTATAAAATCCTGCCGGATTCTTTCTTAAATCAGGGATTGTTTGTTTTATATTATTCACCTCTTGTCTGGAAAAGGGGACATGCATGAACTGTGCTGTATAATGGGCTTCTATTACCTGTGGTGGTTTTCAATCCGCAGCAGCAATCTCTACTTTTGGCACAAAGAAGGGAAATACTTCTCTCATGGCAATATCGAACTGGGTGTTTCTTCATGGGTTCACTTATTAAGCACTATAGCTAAGTCGAGGGAGAGGGCAGACTTTCCAGTTTCAGGTAAAAACACTCTTTTGTATATGGTCATTAAATCGGGGAGACAACAATACTTCTTTTCAAAACATTCATCTTGTAAATACTCAACCATCACCTGCAATGCCTTCCTCTGCATCTCTGCTGTATACTGATCAAACGTATCATGCACCTCCATCGAGGAAAAGGTTAGCATCCGTAATCCATCTAAGCGACGCTCGTGTACATATTTTCATTTCTTCACTAACAGGTTTTGACGGCGGAAAGAATCGCCGCTTGACATACGGTACCACCTGTTGTTTCCCTTTTTTCACCTCTTCATGCAATTCATCAAGCTCATTTTTAAACTCAAATAGCCGGTCTACGTTCTCTTTTATTTCTGCCGCACTTTCCCTCATACGCAAAAAAGCATTTAGATTGCGCAACTTCTGCGGTGCTAACATACCGGTCAATTTCTTCCAGCTCTCTACAAGATACTCCCCCATGCCTTCCAACAATACCTGTTGTTCACCAAGCTTCCAATAGTCATACATTGCATTCAGCGTGGATCCCTCGTCATTGCCATAAATGTACGTTTCTGCCCATGCTTTCAATTCTTCTCTTCTCTCTCTGCTAACCGTACTACGAGTTACTCTGGTGCTTCCTCTCTGCGCAGGCCCCACCTCCGTAGAACTGCCTTCTGCTGCAGCTACTAATTCATGCTCTGTCGGTGGTGGGGGAAACGGTGTCACATGCACAGGGGGAGATGCTGCAGTTGGAACAACAGGAATGGGGGTGGCAACTGAGGTGGAGCAATGTGTATTGGTGCAATAGTGTCAACATTACTTTGAGGACGCTCTTTTCTCTGTTCGTTCAGAATTTTATTTATTAGTTCATCTGATGCATACAACTCTTGTTGTGGATATATTTTCTGTATGCCTAATTGGATACTCCTATCCCCTCTCCTGATATCCTTAGTCATTTTGAGCTTTTCTAGTTCTAGCACCATTTCTGTGTTTGATTTGTGTCTCCGTGCATGTTTCTCCCTACTTTTTAAACAGAGCTTAGCTTCCTTCATCCAGTCTCTTATGACGTCAAATGTCGCGGGGCGTGCTTTCTTGCGCAGCAGTACTGATTCTAAGTGTTCTATACGGGCCATCTCAAAAGTACCATCTTTTGGCAACTGCAAATCTACTACATGTCTGGTCTGCCTATGCCAAATTTCATTAAACATTATTGCCCCTACTCCATAATTTACATACATTTCAAATGCTTAGCGACCCTATGGGTGGTGCAACCTGGCAGTTTCCAAACATTGTCTACTTCAGTGGAAAAATCCCACTAGAAAGGAAGACAATTTCCCAGGCATATTGTTCTTATTTGTACCTTACCCTGGGCGTTTGATCTTGCAAGAGCAACTTTCAACCAATATCAAGGCTGTTAATAATCGGGGCACGACTCACCTGATCAATCAGTTCATCACTCAAGACGCAATTCGTCCGTATACAGACGCAACCAAGAATCGGCGTGACTGCCTATCTGGCTCAATCTGCCTCGTTTCGGGACCCTCGTTTCGGGACTCTCTGGCTGCTGCGCGTCGATCAGGGATCGGCTGTGTACAGATCTGCAAAGGAGTCTCTCATCACTTTCACAGGGGTGCCCCGAACCTCTTTCGATCCCGGCTCGATGGCCTCGTCCTCGATTCGTTTTCACCTTCTTCAAATTCAACGTACACGATGGAGCAAAAGGGGGAGGGTCCCTATTCATTTTTTGCTAGTCCCTGAAGACCCTTGCGTATGGAAACAAGGCACAACCACCATACATCAGACACGAGGTTCGACTTCCAAGTACTAGGGTTTATTGCAAAGCAAATATTCTCAGTCGGCAACATGTGTCACCCAGACCTCGTGAGACGCAAGAGAGCGAACATTTTACAACAGTCTCATATATAAGAAAAGACAATCATACAATCGCTTTGTGACACATCAAAACCACCCATAATGTATCTTCTTGAGCTAGGGTTCGGTGATGGACAATTATGACAAATATGGCACATCATGACACGTTCCTTACCCAATCTATATTACTTGTTTTAGCAAAAGTTGCAATTTGCAGCAAGCAGACATAGTTCTTTGTTATGAAGAACACAAGGCACTTGTTCAGCGAGGATACTTTGTTCGTAGGAGAGACACATTCCAAAGCGTATCTACTGGTTTCTATTCATGAACTAAGGGTCAGCCTGCTCCAAGAAGATCCCTGAAGGGGGGCCGCTAGGAAAGTATAATTCATGCTTTAAAGGCCTGTTTCTACAGCTTCAGCGAGACCAGCCGGCACCTGGGCCACTGATTAAATGCCTCTCTGCTCGCCTTCAAGGACTTGTGAGGGAGGAAAACAATGTATTTTTGTGCTGTTTGGCATTTCTGTCTGGGCCAGTCTATCAACATGTACAACTGTGGCCTTGCTCTGTGCATGAGCTTATGAAATAAAATACATTTTGCAAAGTGTTGAACAGAAAGGAAGAGAAAGCAAATGGTGGATGTTACAGTACAAAATGGATGCCCTCTGTTTATGCTGACGTTTCCCTATTGGCGATGTAGGGCATATGATGCAATTGGTTTTCGGCCAACATAATATACCTTCTATGCTCTGGTAGGGTAGTTTCTAGACTCACACTGCATGTTATGCTATTTAAAAAAGGGCTCCTTCGTGGTATTGTGTTACATGTATTTGTCTGCTTTTTAGAGTACCAACTTCGTTTGGGCTATACTGTATGTACATATGTTCTATGTAACGTGTTTTGGTGAAAGCTCTATATAAACAACATACCATTACTGTATTTGCAAAACTTCACCACTGAACACCCTGCTCTTGTACAAGGCTGAGTCACCCCACTATACAATAGTAGCACCCACACTGTGGTGATCATGATCACTTTACTCAAGCAGGCCCGGCTGAAGATGTGTGGGTGGGCCCATTTCAACATGATGGTTGGGGGCTTCATCCTTAGAGCGAAAACAGACTGAAGCACCCATAGGTGCATTGTGCATACATTACAATGTCGACAAAGATAAGGTTAATAGCCGCTGATTATCATGAGACCGCCAACCGCCAGGGAGCTTAAACACAAAATGGCCACTGAAGAGCTCTAAACCCTTCTTTGTCGTGTCAGCAAATGGTGGATGTGGCAGAACCAGTGTTAGAAGGCACTGAGGTGATAAGCAATGCCTCGTATGAAATCCTGATGCAGACAACAATCCACCTTAAGTTGGCTTGGGCCTCATCAGTGATACCCATGTTATCACAGAAACGATTGAGCAAGATGGCATGGTTTACCGTATCAAAAGCAGAAGAAAGATTGAGGAGAATGAGGTCAGAAGGAAGGTTAGGTCAAGGTTAGAGAGCAGGTTTTCACAGATGTTCAGGAGAGCTGTTTCCATGCTTCTGGCCACTCTCAGGCCAGTCTGGTGGTCATGGAGACAACCAACAGATTCAGTGTGAAGATTAAGCTGGGAGATGGCCAGTCTTTCCAAGAGTTTGCCCAGGAAAGGAGTGATAGAGATCGGGCGATAGTTAGCCGGAGAGGAAGGACCGGCAGAGGGCTTCTTCAGGAGGGGGTGCACAAGGGAGTGCTTAAGGGGGAGGGGAAGGTTCCAGTGGCAAAAGAGTGATTGCAGAAATCGGCCAAGGCTGGAGCAAGGGTGTCGATGTGGTCCTTAATGGTTCTGGATGAACAGAGAGGAACCTGTTTTGACGAGACTTTCATAGATTGGACTTGTCTAGAAACGCTGTCAGGGGTGAACAAGGAAAGGAAGAGAAGGGAGGAGGAGAGGTGGCCACAGGCAGGCCAGGAGTGGAGGAGGAGGAGGAAGAGAAAGTGAGGGTGGACAGGATGGACAATGGACAATGAGGGTGGACAATGAGGCACGCTGCTCATTAATATTTGCCCAGTCAGGGATGCTGTGCCGGCCGGATGCGGGCCGGGCACTAAGGGGGCTGCTCGCGTGCGCCCATCGTTGGGCGCACAGTTCAAGCTAGTCATTGGCTGCGCAGTCCCGAGTGCTGCGGCACGCCTCTGATATAAGAGAGAAGACTAGGCCCACGGGCGCCAGTAGGGGGAAATGAGCCCTTTCATCAACAGTAAGCGTTGACAGCTTTCCACCCCCCCTATTGTGTCATATCCGCTCCCTAGGGGTCCTGGGCCCAGATATGACATCATAGGATTTGACCCGGTAGTTATGTCTGGCTAAAATCCCAACCCGGAAGTGATGCATGTGTGTTTAACAGGAACTTGGTCCCTGTTGTGGTTGTCCCACAGGGTGTTTCATTATAGGGGGTGTTTGTCGGGTCCCCCAAAAACCTGGAGCCTCTAAGGTGCCCCACGTGGTTTCCAGCGGATGTCCCCATATGTGGGGTGCCCTAACCAGGAAGTTCGTAAGTGTGTTTATCTGAAAGGCCCACCTTGGTATTTTATGTGAATGGGTGTTTGCCATGAAGATCCGGATGTGCCGTCAGAAAGAGCCGGTAGTGGGGCGTAGGGTTTTAGAATGGTGGGGCTGCTGAAGATGATGTATGTGGGGTGGTCCCTCTAGGGGTGGAGCGTGTAGAGTGCATATATATACAGCAGGGTTTGGCTTGGAGGTACAAGCCGCTCCCGAAACCCTGGGCAACTCTGCTTAAACAGCAGCATCAGATGGACCTGTATGTTTGGTAAGGTAATACATAAGGCTGAAACTCTGAGTGTTGGGCATGGTAGTTTGTGTGTTTACACTTATAATAAGACATGGGCAGGAAAAGCAGAACCACTATGCTGAGATTTTAAAATAAAAATAAAAATAATAATAATTAAATCAATATAATAATATGTATATTAATGTTCATAAGCACTGTTGGTGCTAGGGTTGAGTCCATATGTTTTTTAAAGCAAGGTTTGCATTCTTTGAAAAGGCATGCCTCTGGGCTTGGGGAACAGCGTTGGTCTCTGGTCTATGTGTTGCAGTTAGGCTGCAGCTCTGCCAGGTGCCCCGTCCGAATCAAGCCGTGTTAAGAGACACGTGCGGCAGTGTTTATATATAGTTTGAGCAGCTGATTTTTAACAGCTGTGGGGTTTTGCATTGGCCGCTCCAGCGGTAATGTTTGCCATAGGAAGTGTTTGTGTGCGCATGAAGCAGGTTGGATAATTACTTAGATTTCAAGAACACATGTGTTCATGAAAATCATATGTTTCCGGACTTGTGCTTAAACTCAAATCCCCACAGCCGGAAGCGTGACGAAACGGATATGCCTCAATATGCTTAGAAATATCTGAAGATGGTTTCCTTGAAATATCCGGCAGTAACAGCATCCGGGTACCCCTTATACAAGACGCACAGGATACGCGTATCCATGAAATCCCAAGGCTTTTAGGGTTAACACATGGATTTGCTACGAAGTGTTTCTGGGAAGTGAAAAGACCGCCACATTTGAGATACGTCCTATAAATAGAATAGCATAGGGGAGAGAACAGCCTCTGCTGAATGCTGTTCAGGAATTAACCAGGGCTACCTCGTGTGTGAATCCGATTTGGCTACTAAAGTTACTGTCATGCTGCATTCCGATTTTCAAGTAAGTCAGTCTAAAAGTTATGTATTCATGTAGCCCAGACTGCTCCCATGTGAACGGCAGACTAATGGCTTCTAATTAATTAATTTCTAGGAACTCTTTCCCAAACTCTCACATGGGGATGTTTTAAATCTAATGAACACGTCAGGTACTATTTTTAAATAATGATTTTATGACATGCCTGCAACTCTTTAGATTGTTTATACCACTTGTTTCATTTAAATAGAAAGCGTAACTGGAAGCTACTCCTACGCCTTCTATTTACAATATACCATCCGTTAATGCGTCCCTGCAGTGTAGAGTTATGCAGGGCTATCCACTTATCCATGGTGCTGTACCGTATGTGTTGTTTTTTTTAAAAAGAGGGGATGCCGTCAACCACGTGTCACCCCCTTTTGTATATTTAACATTATATTTAATGCGCATATGAGTTGGGGAGTCTAGCACCCGTGACTTCCCAACTTATGTGTCGCGCTGCATATTGCTGTTTATTTATTTATCAAAAGCATTGCCACAGATTCCGTTTTAAGCAGAATGCCTTTTTTACGCGTTACTCAGACACATGGGGACAGCTGTGAAAACATGAACGCAGTCCTCATGTGTCTGAATGTTGAATAATGAAGGCCCTCTGTTTAAAACAAATGCCTCGTATTGCCGCGGCTTCTGTTTTAAATAGAAGTCCTTCTTTATGGATTAATCAGACACACAGGGGGTGCGGTGAAAACATGAGCGCAGCCCCCATGTGTCTGAATGCTGAATAATGATGGCCCTCTGTTTAAAGCAGATACCAAGGTATTCCCGTGTCTTTTTATTTATTTTTTAATTGTATTTTTTATTTGAAGCATGTGGCACCACTTATTTCATAGGTAGGCACTGGCGTCCCACGATTCTTTTGTTGGCAACGGGGACTGTCAGGGCATGCCTATGAAATACGTGGTGCAACCTAATTAAACACTTCTCAAGGGCTGACTCACCCGCCTTTGTTAGGGAGACCATGTTTAAACAACCGGGACACGGACACTAATATAAAGGTACTACTAACGCTTGAAAGAGGCCGTCAAGGCACTACACGTCAGTAGCGTTTGTAGGAGAAGGGGTTTGAGTGTTACGGTTCAATGAAGAACATATTATAATTAAGTTATCACAAACTAACACTATCTTAAGTTGCAAAATGCAGCATTTCTTCTGGGTGAGATTATGTTTTCCCGCCTACCGAACATTAAGAACTGCTAGAAAACACTGGAGCCCCGGTAGTTTCCATTGGGAACATGTACTTGGTAAAGAGGGATAGAGCACCAAACTACGGGTCAGTCCCTGCAAACAGTGCTTTCTGGTCACCCTAACCTTTGAAAGGCATCTGATTGATCTCTATTATATAAGGAATCACGCCTGATAAAAAGCAGACGCTGTAATATTGCGCATCTGATTCAATTGTGGGTATGCCTCGCTCAATGAAAGGACATAGCATAACCACCAAAACAGTACAGATGGCATGGTCATGCTGCCCCTTTTTTAACCATTTATATAGGCCTGTGGTTCCGTGTAGGGCAGTAGCTCTGATGTCTGTAGGTTTTATCCCTGAGACTGGTTCTAATTTATAGTTTCGATGCAGACCCTCAGGGGCAATAGTTATGCAGTAATACTAGTCAAAACGGCTATACCGAGAGTCCTGACATGTCTGGACATGTCTGAGCCATAAAAAAGTGTTTCAGTATCCAGTGGAAAACGGAGATCCAATACTTATTTATTCAATTTCTCAGCAGATGACTATGATGCGGTTGATGGCTGCTTGGAAGACGTCAATATTAATTCGGAAACCCTAATAGCGATACTACGCGCGAACGGCCTTCATACTATCGATAGTTCTTGTGAGTATTGTTTCAGATTATTTGATTATTAACATAGGTCTTTGATAATTAATATTGGGTGTTAATAGCTGTAATGAGATTTTAATTTTCTCGGCATAATTATATGATAACATAGGCATTTTGGTTTATTTATCTTTTTATTAGCTGTCACACACAACCACATCTATGACGTACGCACCATTGGTGCTCAACAGATTCAGGTTGAGGATTATGAGTCTGGAACTTTTGAGCTTGCCCGAGATGCATCGGTTTTTGTAGCAGGTAATGACTTCTGGTATTTTAGGTATGATTGTTAAAAACTTAACTGCCCTGCAAAGCCGCTATGTTTATTTTTTAAAATAAGGTCCTGGGTGTCTTTCACCATTCAAATCCTTAGTGTAAAATATAATTATGCATATGAAATAAATACCCATTTTAATGTAAAATATGATTATCCATCTAGAGTAAATGCAGGGTCATTGACACACTGATGTAGATACAGCTGTTTAATGTTTTCTTTTGGCTTTATTCTAGATCCACATTCAGGAGATTCAGCACCATCAACAAACCGAGCAATTCCCCATACCGCAGGGACCGTAACATCTGATGACACGTCCAGACCCAACCCCGGAGGCCCCGCACCACCAGCTAAACGCTCATTAAATAGGAAGAAACCGACTGTGGAATCACCTTGCAAGTTTAATTCTAACCAATAAAATTACCCTTTTTTCCCCACAAGCGTGGCCGTTAATATTTCAGGGTATCTTTTGTAAAACCCCATAATGGATAGCACAGGATTGTTCTTGTTCTACAGGATTGTTTTTACTATTTTCAACAGTTAGGGTTTTTAATATTATAATGGTTTTGTTAACCCTTTATGTTTACTGTAGCATAAAAATGTAAATCGCTGCTTGGTCTTTAATACAATGCTAAAACCGTTTTTTTTTCTTTTAATTCTAGGGGCATGTGTTGCGGCTGAAGAAGAAGTTATAGCGCAAACAACCTTGGTGATCTCCCCACCGGCGCTTATCTCTTAACAGGGAGGGGGTGTCTCAAGGGTGTGTGGAGCTGTTCTAGGAACCTCTAACCCTCGATGTGTTACTGTTCCCAATAATCAAATACCCCTGCCTATTGAATCAATCATGCCTGTAGCATATGTGAACGCTGGATCTCCCCAGGAGACACAAATAGGGGGTGTGTTTACACAGGGCCCGGTGCTCCCGGTAGTGGGCTCTGAAAACCTTTTAGACAGAGGGACGGTTAGCCCGGGTCCGTGGACACCCAGCTGCGGTGAGGCCATGCCCCCTCATTTGTACTCCCCAGCGATCCCCAACCGCATAGCCTCCAATAGTCCGCTACAGGGGATCACACCACCTCCAGTGTACTCTCCAAGAATTCCCACCAGCATAGGCTCTGGTCATCAGATACTGTGGACCCACGGCTCTGGAGATATAACATCCCCCCATGCATACTCACCTGCAGGCTCCAACCCTGAGATATCTAGTAATACTTCTGAAGATATAGAACGGGTGGCGGTTTACCCGAGCACCAGTGTCGTACTAGAGAAGGCTCCTATTATAATAATTTCAGATTCCCCCATAAAAATAGATTCTCAAAACTGTGTATATGCATCTGTTATCCGTGAAACAGGATCCATTCTAAAACCTCTTGATCTGTCCTGTCCGGGCCCCAACGGTATAAACAAACAATGACGTACATCAGTCATTTATTGTAGAGAGTCTAATATACAACCTTTAAATACTCCAAGACCTGTGAATCTCAATACCGCCAACGGTTTTGTAAATATTTCTGCTTCTAAAAGGGGTAGTGTTGTAAAACAGTTATTCCGGCCCTCAGGCTTAAATAAATTGAGAAAGGAAAAACACTTATCAGGAACCCATAACATCTATAGACTATGACGCCAGGCCTGTCGCTTGAGACACACGCGGGGTAAAAAAGTTCTAGTCGCTCTACGTAAGCGTGTGTCTAAGGCTAAGCACGTCCTTTACACCCGGGGTTTTAAAAACAACATGAAAACACCACTTAAAAAAACAATGAAAAATAAAAAGGCCCCAAAGCCTAAAAATAAACAGAAAAAGAAAAAGAAGCGGTTGCGACAGGTGCCTATACCCCACAGTTCTAATTTTACAGAGGTCCCAGAGCTTTTAAGATCAGGTGTAGCCACCCGGGTGTGTACAGATGCCAACACCACAAGCGGCGAGTCTAAAACCCTGCTGTTAGGATTGAAAGATGCAAGCAGGTCCTAAAAATGTGGCATAAAACGACCCATAACTGTAAAAGATTTACCGGCACGTTGTTTAAAATGGTTTCAAACCAGCAGGCAGCGGAAAATGTTTCTGAAACGCTTAAGAAAAGCAAAAATAATCATCATGCAGCACTCACTTAAAGATTCAGATGCCCAGCCCCAAAACACACCAACGACTGTTGAAGCTGACACGGTTTTCTTAAGAGTATGGGGACATACCAGAGAGATTTGCCAAAGTTTAGAAGTGTGGAATACTATGAAGTTTTCCGCTTTGTAAATTTAGAGCAGCTAAAATCTACCGGCACGGTTTATTGATGATTACGGATGCAGTTGAAAGGCTTGTCTCCCAGATTCTTGAAACAGTGGGTCCTAACGATTTCCTCCAGATACGTCTAGAGAGCACCGCTTTAAACAGGCCTCTTTTCACAAGGCAGTCGTTTCGGCAGACCTTTGATGTTCTGCAGTTTCTCAAAAACATTGGAAAACTGCTACAAAGTAAGGCGGAACTCGCTGTAACAGAACCGCTGAGACTTGTGTCGGTGGTTGTCTGGGGTAGAGAGGGCAGAGAGTACAGACCCCTGAAAAAAACCTTTATAGCATGGTGGTGTCTAAGAAGAAACGATGGCTCTTGGACTTTAATTACGGAGACTTAAACATAGGTATGGCCGCGAGCATTATAGGCTTGCTGGAGCCTAGAACGATTATGGATGGGTGCATCCAAAGAAAAGCTATGGATGTTCACAAGGCTCTAGCTATACCCCAGGACATTATGGTTGGCTTTAACGAATTGCGTTTATTTGAAGAACACTTTGGCGTACCTATTAAAATCTTGTATAATGAGGACCGGGTTTGGAAATACTTTCCGGCCGGTGACAGCGTGAATAAAAACACTATATATATATTTTACACCACGAAAAGCATTATTATGGGATCTTAAATCTTCAAGGTTTCCTAAGGGCTCAAACTTTATGCCCATATTGTTGTCACATATACAGCAATAAGATGGCTCACAGATGCCGCTTACACTGCAGCATGTGTCAGAGAGACGGTTGCATTGTGATCAGTGAATCTGAATTTAAATGCCGACAGTGTAAAACATTTGCCCGGTCCAGAGAATGTCTCTAAAAACACCTTGAAAAAGCAGCTCAAGGTACTACTATATGTCCTCTTAAAGAAGACTGCAAGTCGTGCGGACGTTTCATAAATGTTAAACATAACTGTAAGGGTAGGATCTGCCCCCGCTGTGATGAGGAAGTGATTTCTGTGGATGAGCACCAGTGTTATATGACACCTCCAAAAGAAGTAGCCAAGACTGAGAAATATATAATATTTGACATGCAGTGTATGCAAGAGACTGGCATACACATTCCCATCTATATCTATGTGAAACATCTAATATTTGAGGACTCTTGGCAATTCAGAGGTCCTGACTGTGTTAGTCACTTTATAACTACTTTTCTATCAAAGAAATTCAAAGGGTATAGCTTTTTGGCTCATAACAGTCAGGGCTACGACGGTTTCTTTATCATACATCAGCTAATTAAAGAGAGAGTTGACGTTAAACTGATAACGCAGGGTGCAAAACTGAAGCTCTTAGCAGTACCAGATCTTAAAATCCGTTTTATTGACAGTTTACATTTTTTACCAATGAAGTTAAGCAAACTGCCTAAGGTTTTTGGCTTCCCCGGATCTAAGGGGTATTTCCCACATTTCTTTAATACTTTACAGAATCAGAATTATGTGGGAGTCATCGCCCCTGTTGAGTGTTATGGTGTTGAATACATGATGCCTTCCGATAAGGAAGCATTTCTTAAATGGTTTACAGAAGCCCGTACTCAGGTTTTTGATTTTAAAAAAGAGCTAGAAACATATTGCTGTGAAGATGTCAATATTTTGAAAATGGCCTGTAACCGTTTTAGAGACGGCATCATTGATCTGACCCGTAGGGTACACACTATGGAGGACCTTGAAAACCCAGGACAGGAGATAAAACATGTTACCTACGTTGATCCCTTTACATTTATCACACTGTCTAGCATGTGTCTACATATATACAAGCAACTGTTTCTAAAACCTGAAACAATAGCACACGTACCACCAGACCTGTACCACGGGAAACAAAAACATTTCTCAACACCATCCATCCAATGGCTGATGTATATGTCTGAGCAGATTAAGACACCTATACAGCATGCCTTACGGGGCGGCGAGAAAAAGATTGGTCCCTACTTCGTAGATGGCTATGTTTCTTTAAATGGTGAACAACAAGCCTATGAGTTTAACAGCTGTTTTTATCACAGATGTCCACGGTGCTACAAGAAAGACGACTATAACACTCTGACGGCTTGTACTTATGATCATCTATACTACAGAACGCTTTTAAAAAAGAATTTTCTTGAGACCACGGGTCTGCGTGTTATTACACTTTGGGAGCATGAGTGGGCTGAAATGTTAAAAGAAGATTTAGACTTAAAGGTGTTTCTGAAGCATACGAATTTACCAGAGCCCCTAGAACCGCGTGACACACTTTTTGGAGGTAGGACTAATGCCATTAAACTCTATCACAAAACAACCCCTGGTGAGAAGATAAACTATTTGGATTTTACGAGCCTATACCCATCTGTGAACCATTCAAAGCCCTACCTTTTAGGACATCCGCGTATCATCTACGAAAGTTTTGGGGATATTACACAGTATTTTGGGCTGATCAAATGCCAAGTATACCCCCCTAGAAATCTTTATTTCCCGGTCCTCCCTCAGAGGATGTCTGGTAAGCTCATGTTCCCTTTGTGTATGACGTGTGCTGAATCAAAACAGACTACAATAGGTACACACACATCGATGAGGAACGCTCGATCACAGGTGCATGGTGTACTGTCGAGTTAGACGTTGCCTTGCAAAAAAGGATACCGTTTGGGTAAGATCCATGAAATATGGCACTTTGAGAACATCACGGTAGAACTCTTTTGCGAGTACATTTGCATGTTTTTAAAAATCAAACAAGAATCTTGAGGACCCCGAGGGTTGCGATGATCCTGTCTCAGGCCAGACCTACATAGATGAGTATTACAAACGTCAGGGTATCCTTTTAAGACCAGAATTCATAGAGAATAACCCCTCCAGACACCAACTAGCTAAACTGTGTTTAAATTCTTTATGGGGTAAGTTTGCTCACAGAACAAATTTACCAAACACCACGATCATAACTGATCCTGGAAAGTTGACGGCCTATCTTTTTGACGCCGGTTATGATATTTCAAGTGTGCAGTTTATAGATGAGGAAACGGCATGTCTCTGTTGGAAGTACACGGTTGAGTACCCCACGTGTTCCAAAAATATAAATATATTTATTGCATGCTTCACCACAGCCCATGCCTGTCTGGAACTGTATACCGTCATGGATGCTCTCCAAGAACGATGCTTGTTCCATGACACTGATTCAGTAATTTTTGTTAGCGCCCCCGATCAGGAGGATCCACCACAGGGTGATTATCTGGGTGATCTAACAAGGGAATTAGCACCTGATGAGTACATTATAGAGTTTGTTTCCGCAGGGCCCAAAACATATTCCTATCGTACATCCACCGGTGCGGTTTGTATGAAGGTTAAAGGTATCACATTAAACGTCAGCAACAGCGTGAAGATCAATTTTGACAGTTTGAAAGAGCTAGTGCAGGAGTACACTTTAAACAATACGACCAATACTATTGTGGTACAACAACCATCCGTAGTGCGTGAAAAGAGGCACTTGGAAATTAGCACCCAGACGCTGCAGAAGACTTTGAGAGTAGTGTTTGATAAACGAGTGCTCACAAATGACTACAAAACATTACCGTACGGCTACTGAAAAGGCAACAGCCTGCAAGATGGACACCCGCCTTCAACACCCTTTTTCCTGCGTGTTAGCGGGCCCTTCCAGCTGTGGTAAAAGCTATTTTATTAAGCAGCTCCTAGAAAATGCCAACACCACGATGACAGCACCACCGGATAATGTGATTTGTTTTTTTTATTGCTGGCAAACCTTGTATGATGAATTGGCCTCTAAAATACCCCATCTGAAGTTCGTGGAGGGGCTACAAGATTCTCTGAATGACAACCGTTTGCTACCACCAAACTTTGTTAATATGATTATCGTAGATGATCTTATGATGGAGGGTGGTCATAGCTCTGAAATCGAGAAAGCTTTTACTGAATATAAACACCATCGCAACCTTAGAATTTTCTACATTGTACAGAATTTATTCTACAAGGGCAAGGGCAGCCGCTCAATTACGCTAAATGCCAGCTATATCATTCTGTTTAAGAACCCCAGAGATAAACTACAGCTTTCGGTTCTAGCATGACAAATGTATCCGGGCAACAGTCATTTTTTCATGGAAGCCTTTGAAGACGCTACAAGGAAACCTTATGGATACTTATTGGTGGATTTAAAAACAAATACCTTAGAGGACTACCGGCTGCACACAGGTGTTTTTTATCCAGATTTACTGGTCGTCTACATTCAAAAGCCCTCTAGAAAAACCCGATGATGAGAAAAGCACTCCTCATTAGTGCCGGCGACCGCCCATCATGACAGCCCGTATACGTCGAAACTATGTTCTCCTTAAAATGCTAGTAACGGCATCGCCACAACAGCGTAAGGCCATTCTATGCTCAGCTTCTGATGGTTTAGTATCGGCTATTGCTGAGATTGCCTTCAACACCATCAAGGGGAATGTTCCGCTACGCAGCCGTCAGCTAGGAGTCTTAAAAAGGAAGAAGCTCATCCTCAAAAAACTAGGTAACAAGCGGTCATCCCTAAAAGTTAAAAGAAAACTTTTAAAACAGTCTGGAGGTTTCATAGGCGCTCTACTAGGTGTTGCACTGCCTCTGATCACAAGTCTTCTCGGGGGCAGCTAATGGAGCACAGTCAGAAGATGTATCTGGTTGACAAACGTCAGTTGGACGGTCTGAGCAGCCAAAACCGTAAAGAACCGGATATTCAAAAATCAGCCACCAGACGATTTGATTCTGAAATGCAAGAGGTCCTAAGGCGCCATGATTTATCGGACTACGACAAGGTTACTCTCTATTCATCTATTCCCCAAAAGTACTTAACACACTTTAGACAGGCCGGGAATGAGAAGAATAAACTAACATTGTACATGCCCCCTGAAGAGACCACAAGTCGTGCCGTCACAAATCCCGAACCCAGCGCTTCAGATCCTCTGGTATCGGAAATCCTAACCACCATTAACCCCCACTATCGTAAAAATACTGAACTATTGTTGAACAAGATGACCGGTGACAAGGGGTTGGTACCCTGGAACACAAAGGGGGAGTTTGTATATAAAGGGATTGCTGTCAAAGGTTCAAACGTCCATGATTTAGTACGCAGTATTACAAATCCTCAAGCCTTTGGAGGACATAAAAAACCTAGAGGTTGGGATCTGTTCATGCAAGCGGCTGCAGACTTAAATATCCCCGCGACTTTAGTAGGAAATATGAGTCATCGGGAGCTGCTTGAGACCCTAAAAGACTCAGGTCTTAAAACACCTCCTGACGATGCTGATTCCCTAGATATTTCATTAAAAAAAGAGATAAGAAAAAGAAACCCAAACGTTTGGCCTAGTTTAGTGTGTAACGGGGTGTGTTTTTTTTTATTTTAAAACTATTTTAACCCATGTTATATGTATATGTATATGAGTTTATGTAAAATGTTTTATATGCATAAACAGATGAATTAATTAAACAAAAAAAAACAAAAAAAAATGTTTGTAATAAAATGTGATTATCTGTATGCTTTTATATGTATACCCCTAAAAGTTGTATAAAGAAAAAAAACTGTTTGTAATAAAATACATTTTTTATTTATTCGAGACAACCGTCTTGCGTCTAATTATTTCAAACATGATTAACACACTCATTTGCTTGTTTAAAAAAAAAAATAATTAAACATCACACAAGTAATCAGGAGACGTTTTGTTTAAAAGTACAAGATATTTTTTATTTAGACCGGTATACATATCTACTGTTTAGTAACAGGCTTACATTTTTGACAAAAGCTAAATACATTTACAGGGGTTCGAGCATATTTACGCTTGTTCACAAAATCAGTTACCATGCGATCACATTGCATAAGATCAAGAGAATAGGTCTGCATGACATCACGCATCGACTGTTTCTCAGACATTTTAGATACAAAGTAACAAGCATGCTGACCACCTGTCACCGCTTCAGAATGCTGCACCTGTGCCCTATTATAATGTAATACATCTGCTATATTTTTAACATAGTCCAAGAGTGCACCATTGTATATAGGATGGCTTGGAAAGCACCCCAGACTATCAAAAACAGTTATTGAGCCAGTGTCTATAAACATAGCTATCCAATGTGTGCCTTCTTGATGCTGGGGATCGGTGTTCACCACAAAGCTGACGGGTCGCGCAGTAGGTATATTCCTAGGAATGTTATCACACGAATACACACCCCAGAATGTTTTCATAGCCTGTTTGTCTTTACGCAAGAAACGCATGATCTGGTAGGTATCCATTACATATCGTACAGCACCTGCCTCTGATTATTGAGTTCTATGACTGAGTCAAATATGGCCATAATAATAAGATTCACAGTGTTTGGTAAATTTACAGAGAACAGAACTTCGATGCGTAAATTACCATTTCTAATCAAATTATAATGGCCTGATGATGTATTATCGGGTCTCAAATCAAATGCCATCAGAGTGTAGCCAGCGTCGTAGTCGTCACAAGGTATCACAAATCCTTTATCACGCATGTGCTTCCCGCTGATAGAGACTAGTCCCAGATATTCCGTAACCGTATTTTTGTTTTGAAAACTGGGGCTGTAGGGTTTAGCTGGTATGACAACCCCATCCTTAAAAAGAGCAGCGTAGTTAATGTGGTAATGTTTAAAATTAAAAGGATTGCTTGTGTAGTCCCCTGAAAAGCGGTGTTATCCAGAAAAACCAATAACAATTATTTTAGGTAGCTGTCCCAGGAAAAAATTATCTTGACTGGCGACCCAACTGCCCGCTGGTACACTGAAGTTTTTCAAGGATGTCCTCTCCACCGGGTATTTTAAGTTAGATACTTGTAGAGGGTCAGCATGAGCAAGTCTGACAGGTGGTGACATGTTGACCCTTTTAATGAATAAGCTCGCCAAAACTATTACCAGTTTGTAGACCTCTGCATCACCACTGTTAAGACAGAAGGCGTCTTTATTTCGAGAGAGTTTAATTTTCAAATCAACACCATTCACCATGAGTTTCTCCTGGAAAAACAGATCCATGTGTAGCCGTCCAAGTAAATCAAAGTTTCTGCTAGCGGTCGCATATGATGCTCTCTTTATAAACCCCTTGTTGTTTCCATCAAGAGCACAATCCTCCATATGCCCCACCGTGTCCTTATAAAAAAGACCAGCCGTCAGTTGTGTGTCCAAAGCATCATTGCTGTAATTCAGAATGCTTTCGATGTACGCTCTATAGGCGTACATATTGTCACTCTGTGTAATCAGGCGATCACCTAAAGTAATGTCACCTGATTAAAAAGGGTGGACACCGGGTATGCAATCGTGGCCACCTTCGCCGATAGCTGACCCATCCTCTTTTGTTATTTTACAGGTTTTACAGGTTAGGTAGAGTAATGTGTCATTCAGATCCAGGTACGTCTCCGTTGAGCCCGATATATAAAACTCAATGGGTGCTAAAGGAGAAAGTGCAGCGAGGGGTGCAACTTCCATGAAAAAACTGTTTTCGATGCTCGTCTGTGTCGGGGGTACAACAAATAGGTCTAGTTCCGATTTCACACACTCTCCCGAGGCACAGTGGATAAAGGCCATCTTTTAGAAAATATTGATGTTGGATCTGTTTTTATTTTGCTTGCCCCGTCTCTTCTTTGTCACGCGTTTTCTCTTCTGAGAGGCATTAGTTGTTGATCTTTGTTTCTTATGCGGCTTCGGGGGCCCCCAACTATGCAATGACCGTCTTTTTCTTTTTGCAGGACTTTTACCCACATAAACCAGACCAGAGCCCTCTTGCGACGGTTGGTTGAAACGATTTGCGATGGATGTTGTTGCAGTAGACACCACATCCTTGGCAATGTTTGTAGCAGCTGTTTTCATATGGGGCTTGGCTAATTCAAAACCTTTGCGCTGGCTCTCCGGAATAAACTTCTGAAAATACTTCCTAACCCCTCATCATACATCAACGGCGCTCCTTGAAAGTAGGGTTGATTTCCATAACCGGCCTGTCTGCGGTAATAATACCTATAAAAGTGCGGCTCCCCATAATTCTTCAGGAAAACCATGTTCTAGCTATCTTTCTCGCGTTTAGGACGCACGTGTAGTTTCACTAGATCCTTTCCGTATTTAAATGAGACCAAGGCCCCCTGATCGTCCCTTATCTGTATGTTGATGGTGTCAAAAGGACACTTAGAAACTGGAATATAATCGAGTTTTATGTATTGTATATTAACAATACTGTTATTTTCACCCTTCACCTGGGCTGTTCTCATCAGGGGTGCGTATGAATCACCAACCCTTTGGTACTCAACTATATCGGTGTAAATCATAAGACTGTAAAATCCGCCGTTGATATCAGCGCATGTTCTGTCCAATGCCTTATTACTTTTCTCATGTTGCACAGTTCCCAGCAGTCTCGTGAGTTTCCAACTAACGATAAACTCGGTAAGATCGGTCGATCTTAGAAATACTTTCCGGCGGGAGTTATTTATAAACAGCTGTACATCTGCATAGCGCTCGAGACTTGCTATCGATTTGTTGATAGTATCTAGCAACACTTGTATTGTGGGCTAGAAGCCGTGTGAAAAACCCACGTGTATCAATTCTGCAGGTTCTCCACATCTGATGGTATACCAGGCATCTTTTTTGTCCAGGGTGTCCCATGTATGGGGATATTGAACTTCCATCAAACCCGCTTCCCAACGTCCTTGTAAATCAACAGGCTTCGCCAACTTAACCGAATAGTTCGATATTGCATTGCTGGAGAATGTATCTAAAGATGCGTTGCTGGGCAATGTAATATAAAAACCTGTGTTTTCCATCTTCTCAGGGAGCACCTCTGCTTTTTAGATCCTCTAGAGATGCCGCTTTGACCCAATTGTTGAATTTCTCCGTCCAACCCACCCATTTTACCAGGTATTGTTTTTTAGACCCTTTGCCTTTACTATGAATAACTTTCTCAACCCTATAAAGACGCTGGGGATTGTCGTTCACCTTTTGTAACTCCTCGGTATAGAAACTATCGCTTACAGCTTCACCAGCATAATCAGTCAGTTGGTATATGTACAAGCCCTCCTTCACTGATACATTTTCCACTATAAAAATGTAATCCGTAAATGACTGTTGGTATTCTTTTGTAAAGATGTCTTTTAACCAGGAAACTCGGACATGGTCCCCTACGCGAAAGACTGTTTTCTTGATCTTCTCCGATAACCGGCTGGCATACAGATTTCTCCAGGCAACTAATGAGTTTTCAGCCGTTACAGACCGGGGTGTCATTTTAATGGACCGGTGTTCACTGTTGTTATACACGTCTATAAACGCCTGTAATATATCCACAAAGCGCGCCGTATTATAGGCTGTGAAATATTTCCATAGTTTAGATTTCAGGTTTCTATTAAAACGTTCAACAACCACTGCTTTAACCTCTGTGTGGGTTGTGAAATGATGCACTCCATGTTGTTTTAGAAAGTTTTGTAAGGGTCTGTTCAGAAATTCTTTACCAGCATCAGTTTGTAATTTTACAGGTACTCGCCCCTTACTGAAGATATGCTTAAAGGCAGCTGTCACTCTTACCCCAGTGTTATTCCTCAAAACCTCTGCAAATGCGTATTTTGATAAAACATTAATCATCGTCAGGATGTAACGGGCCCCGTCGTTCCCATTTTGAAGGGCTGAAACGTCCACTATGTCTGCTTGCCATTGTGAGTCTATGGATGCGACAATGGTCATTCTTCTTTTGAAACGTTTTCTAGCATTTTTATGAAGGGTATATGTCTCCTGACCAGATAATCATTCCTTAATAGATGCCCGTGAAGCAGGATATTTTTCACGCCATAATTTTCGATAAAGAGCATCAACACCCCCATAGCTTCCAACACCACTTTTATCATAATAGCTTTTATACAATCGTGAATGCAGGCTGTTATCCATTGAAGCGAAACATATAAATAAACAAACTCATGGTAGGTGTAAGACGTTTTATTTTTTATGTATTTATTTATTTTTATACTGGTTATTATACATGTATGGGGTGACGAACAGTTACCACTGTTGATATTTTATCGCCTGCATGCCAAAGCAAGCTATACACATCCATATGGTTGTCCCGCCTGTAACTTTGTAGATACCATATACTTTTGGCGTTTAGCAGTTCAGATAGTTCGGAGGCTTGTAAAACACAACCTTTACAACAGAGGTATTTTGCATACATTTCACCCACATAGTGAAACAAAATCACTCTATGGTCCAGGTATAACGAACCCACCGTGTAGCAGAGTGGTGTATCATGTTCATCACATACAGGCATTTTGATGATGTTGCAAATGTCGCTTATACACCATGAACTTTCACAAATTACTGAATATCCAAATAGCAGCGTCACAAACCTCAACGAAAGATATGGGTTGTTTACAGCTATTCTCGCTTTTATCATTGCGTATAAAAGGTTTTCAACACACACCGCTCCGGGCTTCATGTTGCGCTCCACACGCCTGTCTTGTCCTCGAATAACGCTAACCTAGAAACAACGGTACACGTATAAGGGTTAAGTTTATTGTATTTTTATTTTTCAAAAAGCTTTCGGCGTACCGGACACTCTGGATGACTCTTCCTAACACTGTACATGCTAGAAAAGCTTATTTCCATTAAATGTGCTACCTTGTTTCTAAAAACCACGGGGCCGGCCATCTGTAAGATTTTCATTTTTTTTTCTCTGAGGATTGCGACACATATATATTTCCAGGATTGTTTTTGTTAGTAGACCCCCCGTACTAGCATGTACACGCATACCCATCATTTTATAAACATATTTAAGCATGTGTAAAACGTTATACGATTTCAACATCTGACATATACACCGTATTGCTCCAATTTCATAATTCGGCAGTAAACAAGCATTGAACCGTCAATCTTATCGGACGTTTGCTGCAATTCAAAAAAGAAAGAAGTTTAACCTCGAGCATACGTTTTCACAAATTTTTTACACACACCCACACTTACCATAGTACACGTTAGCAAACTTTCCTTCCCCTCAGCGACGCTAGCAACGTCCATAAAGAACTTGTCTTCATCAGCCGCTGGTTCTTTCGCAGGGGTCATTGCGTCCTCGGCAAACAGACTCTCTAAAACATTCAAATCCTCATATGGGTCTTCCTCAAGAGCCTTAACAGATTCATCCATATCCACGTAGTCGGCATTGGTATAGGGGTCATTTATACCGTTAGTGGGGTTGATAGTATAAAACTTCTTTGGCAAGGACTCCACAGGGATAACCACCTGGCTTTCACACAGCTCATCCAGAGCCACGGCGTCTTCAAGGGCCCCATCGACGGATAGCGCCGGTGCCGGCGGACTTTCAGGGCTGTAATATTTTTGAAGGTTCTTCAAGGCCTCGGCATCAGCATTATTCTTAGAATAGTAGCTGTAGCTCATCATAATTCCCGGTATCGAGGGTGCTAATGTTTCAAGATTTTCCAGGGCTTCAGGAACGGCTGTACCTCCAAGCCAAACCACGCTGTATCTATATGCACCCTACACGCTCCGGCCCTAGAGGGACCACCCCACATACATCATCCTCAGCCGCCCCACCATTCTAAAACCCTACGCCCCACTACCAGCTCTTTCTGAGGGCACATCCGGATCTTCATGGGAAACACCCATTCACATAAAATACCAAGGTGGGTCTTTCAGATAAACACACTTACCAACTTCCTGGTTAGGGCACCCCACATATGGGGACATCAGCTGGAAACCACGTGGGGCACCCTAGAGGCTCCAGGCTTTTGGGGGACAGGACAAACACCCCCTGTAACGAAACACCCTGTGGGACAACCACAACAGGGACCAAGTTCCTGTTAAACACACATGCATCACTTCTGGGTTGGGATTTTAGCCAGACATAACTACCGGGTCAAATCCTATGATGTCATATCCGGGCCCAGGACCCCTAGGGACCGGATATGACATCATAGGGGTGGCGTGGAAAGCTGTCAACGCTTACTGTTGATGAAAGGGCTCATTTCCCCCCTACTGGCGCCTCTGTGCAAGTTGTGCAACTTAACCATAACTACTGCAGGTCCTGTAATATTTCTTTGCCAGTTTGAGGGATTGCAATACATGGGGACAGTAGGCATTTATATTGCTGACATTCCATTTATTGTCTGTCAGATGTGTGTTTGAAAAAGGCGCAGTGGGACGCTTTTCACTTTCACATATAAAAAGTACAGCTCGATTCTGAATTGGCCTGGCAGGCCGGCACTACTGAAATGCATGAAATGGTCCCCTTTTATAACTCTGGTTTGTACAATTTTCATGGGGCTATGAATGTGCACATACGTTTGGCACTCTCCTTTATGAAATGGAAGCAATTCATTTTGACGTTAGCGAAGGGATGCACTTGCTTATAACAAAAGAATGTTTGAAGAATCTGACCCAAAGCATTTCATGGGTCGGTGTGCTGTTACACGTCCTCTAGTCATCAGGTCTTTGGGAACATGGTTTACATGCATGGCTCACAGGTGTTTTGGATCTAACAAGAGGTAACAGGAAGACAGAGTCGCTATAGTTGAGTCCCGGATTTTGCAAAAGTTGAAGGATTTGAAGAGAAAGGTGAAAAAATAATATTCAACAAACTTTTAAGAAAAGCTATATGCACAAGCGTCATAAACTAAAACTTGCAAACATTCTGCATAATTACTGATATTTTGAATGAATCTTAAAATAATGCACCTGCCTTAATTATAAACCTTTTTTTAATTGTGAAGTCTGTCAGGAGAGGCTTGTCATGCAGTCACTGAAAAGACCCGGGCTACGCTAATGTCGGGACTGGGGGCTAGCTAGCCTTTTGGTTGTAGCTCCTGAGATTCTATCCGGTGCTACAACCAAAAGACCAGGGGCTATAGCCCCCTTAGCCCCCCCCTAGCAACGCCTCTGCGTACTGTATGCTTCAAAAATCGTTGCATTATGTTGGATAGAACTTTATCATAACAGAATGCTGTCCCTAGGAATGTGGGAAAGGCAGTGGATAAACTGTATAAACATTCACGTACCCCATTTAATGGGCAAAATCGGCCAGATATTACTTTTATTTTTAGACTTGCTTGAAACGTGAATTCATGCAAAGAAACTTCAGTAGATTATGTGTTTCAACACGCACATCGTTTTGTAAAACTCATGCCAATCACCTTATTTTTTTAGATCTCTGCCATATGGCTCAATACTTCACATTAGTAACATTAAATGCAATTCCTTCTGGCATAGTCTTCTTTGAACTAGTTTATGCAACCAAACTGAGTAATCAGTCAAACTGAAAAAAGAAGTTCAATTAAATTAAGAGTGAAAGTAAAAGAGAGAAAACTGTGTCACTAATCAACTTCCTCACAAAAGGCACAAAGATAAACTTTGATTCGGGCAGGTTTGAAGGAAGGCTGCTTTCTCAAGAATTATAGGTAGCTCAGCCTCAGGTAGGGTTCTGTGTGAACTGCCTCAGAGCCAAGTGAAGAGCTGGCAGCTTGTAATGCATGTCTGACTGGGTTGATGACAGTACACTTTATTGTTACCATATTAGTTTCAGTGTTGCTGTTATAACAAGGGAATGGGTCTGGGTTGAGATATGACAATGAACTATTGAAGAAACAGAACCATAGAAAGGCATAAGATGTTGACAATGGTGGGCCTGTGTAGGTAATTCTGACATTTAAGAAATTTGCACATTCAAGGGCAAAGTAGCAAAGCTAGCAGAATCATGCAAGTTGTATACGAAATTCTTACTCTCGACCTGTGTGGACCAGGCATAGATATATTACAGATGTGCGTGGTGCAGGCTAAATTTCCCACGTGTCTGCGAAAGGCAATATGCCATGGGTTAAGCTCTCACCGCTGGCAAGGGACAAGCTTCCGAATCCGGGCAGGGCCCGCTCAGGCCGCCATCCTGCTCAGGTCGACACATGAATAGCCTTTCAATTAACTAACAACAACAGCTATTATTACAGGGCTTCGAAGCGGGAGGACTCTGGCTTGAAGCGCAGTTTCAAGCCTTATGATATAATTAACCCTGTGTCACAGTTGACCACAATTATCCGCACAAGACATCTCTCCATGCAAAAGGCGTGTTCCCGGCATTCACAGATGGGAGCTTAGAGGTACCATTCAGAGAAGGGGGATGAGGTGGGGCAGAGGGTCCCTATTAGTGTGGAATGTTGGAAAATGACAACGCTCCAAGAGATCGGACATGTTATTTTGGAAAAGTGGGAGACCAGTGGGGCGATAGGATAGTGAGTCCACCTGGCTTTGCGAATCTCCACAATGAATGTGCGAGGAGCCCTTTCCTGGGACGGATTTCAGAGGAGGTTATGTGTGCATGTCTGTGTCCTTTCTGAAGTCCATACCTTGTTGCTCTACTCTGTTGCTGTTTGAGCCTTGCCCTGATAGCGAGTGAGCAGGGGCTGGGGTGCACAATCCACCGAGGGTTTCCTTGCCATTCATTTTTACTGGACAAGGTGCACACCACGCCGTACTGGACGACTGCACGCAAGGCTCGCAAAGGCATGCGCAGACAGACACAGTGGGTTTAGGTCAACCTTGCCTTTGGATGACATTATCCCAAGGCTTTCGTGGAGTCGTTGAGGATGGAACGTGGGTGGAAAATGTGCACCCACAGCACCTGTCTGTTCACGGATTACTTGCTGAACTTCCTTCAGTAAAAGGCTGCGGGGAAAAGGTTTCATAAAAGTGGACTCGCTTTGTGCATATTGCTTACAAATGACCTTGCTGTGTTTGGATTGGGTTCTTATTGTATTTCTGATATTTTTGGGAAGAAATGTGCCGCAGAGGGGGGTGTGCGATCATAATTATAAAGGAACATGACTACACAGCATTTTATAGAATTTCTTGTAAATCAAGTAATCTGCCATTGGAACGGATTCGTGGGTGGCTGTGGATTTTCCTTCACAGGAGGGAGGCCGGGGAACCCTCCCATTGCAAGTCTAAGATTGCGCTACAGTCATTGTGGTTCTGTCCGGCAATGCTGGCTCCGACATGGTGCCAGCGATGGCCAGTTCCCAGACAAGCTGACTGCAGGGACGTCTCTGCGGGCCCTTCCCTTCAATGCCGGATGAACCGATGTTATTCAGGGCTTTCAGTGGCGAGGCTGTGTCCTGACCCACGCTTCACTTTTAAAACCTATATTCACTCTACAGGTCATTCAAAGTAAAACTGGATTGAGTTTCATTTTCACTGGTTGCTATGCTATCCATTTACTAAACTTACCTGTTTGCAATTTCCGTTTGCTGTTTCTGTATTAGCATGCTGTGTTGTTTAACATCTTGCCTGATGCATCGCCGGGAGGAACCCTATGTGCCTGCAAAAGGCTGGCCCTGGAGGAGCTGAAGGAGGGCATCATTCTTATTTCTGACAAAACGTGTCCCTTAACCCCTGGGCACTCTTCCTCGTCACTCACAGTCATTACAAGGCGATGTACGGACTGTGCACTTGCCTCTCACGTTATCTCTAAAACCCAGAACATCTTGTCCCACCCTCTCCTCCCGTTTCCCTGCTCTCCTCTCTACGCCTCTGCTTGCTGACCCTCCTTCAGCTACCCCCCCACCCTCTTTCTCATCCTTTCCTCTTTTCTCCCCTCATGAGGTTGCTAGACAAGTTTGATCTATAAAAGCCTCATCAAAACAGGTTCATCCCTGTTCCTCTAAAACCATCAAGGACCACATCGACATCCTTGCTACAGCCCATGCCGATTTTTGCAACCTCTCTTTTTCCTCAGGATCCTTCCCCTCCCCTCTGAAGCACTCCCTTGTTCATCCTCTCCTCAGGACACCCACAGCTGATCCTTCTTTTCTGGCTAACTATCACCCAATTTCCATTAGCCCCTTCTTGGGTAAACTTCTGGAAAAGATGGCAATCTCTCAGTTTAAGCTTCACTCTGATACTGTTGGCTATCTCCATGACCACCAATCTGCCTTTAGAGCTGCCAGAAGCTCGGAAGCTGCTCTCTGGAACATCCAAGAAAACTTGCTCTCTAACCTTGACTCTAACATTCCCTCTATCCTCATCCTACTCGACCTCTCCTCTGCATTCGACACAGTCAACCATATCACCTTGCTAAACCGTCTCCATTACAGCCTGGGTATCAACGATCAGGCTCTGGCCTGGCTGACCTCTTTCCTCTCTGATCAACAATCCCAGGTCCAACTTGGGTCTTTCCTATCATCTATCTCCCTCTCTACCCGTGTTGTTCCCCAGGGGTCAGACCTCTCGCCCTGGTAGGTTCTGTGGAGGATGTGTAGCTGTACTAGTCTAAGACGTGACGATCTAGCCGCCTCTTGAGGGAACATCAGTGCCCAAATCCATTCTTTGGGGTCTAGTGAGCCCACATCAGTTTCCCATCTGGTTCGCAAATGTGTTAGTTCACGTGACGTAAACGCCATAATGACCTGATAGAGAGTAGAAGTAACTTTATTTTCAATTCTTCTTTGCATTAAGTTAATTTCTAACGGTGAGTGAGGAGGGATGCCCTGGAAGTCCCCATTGTAAGTCTGTAGGTCATAATTAAGTTGAAAATGCCTATAAAATGTGGTTACCGTTAAATCATATTTAGTCCTAAGGTCTGAGAATGAGAGAACAACTCCTCCCCTCACCAGGTCCCCAAGTGCAGTAAAGTTTTTACCGCTCCAGAGTTTAAAATTGCCTAATTTGTCAACCTCAGACAGGCCCCTGTTGTGCCATATCAGGTAGTAGATTGTAATTTTCCCCGGCCCACCAATGCTCTTCGTGAATTCTTTCAAAATATGTACTGCTTGTTGTGAGGCCACAGGGAGTGCATTTCGCCCCCTTCTGCCATATAGCACTTGTAGTGGTGTGAAATCAGCCACCCATGTGCATTCAGTTTTTATGTGTGGTAGACATGGGTCCCCATGCAACCAGTTATTGGCCGATGCTAGCTGTGCTTCCCAATAGTACTTCTTCACATCTGGTAGCCCAATACCACCCTCACAGACAGAGTTTTGTAACGTTTGCAGGTCGATTCCAGGTTGCAAACCCTGCTAAAGACAGTTTCCCAGGATACTGGCAATCTTATCGAATTCCTCTCCAGGGATGATCAATGGTGTATTCTGTAGAGGGTAGGTATACTGAGAGAGCATCAGCATTTTATATAGCATGGCCTTTTCTAACAGAGTCACTGGAAACAATTTCAACTGTTTGGTGTCCTGGGAAAAACGACGTGTTACTGGCTCAAAGTTATATCTGCTCATTCTGTACAGATATTTTTTCCCAGGTATTTAAATGTGTCCATAACAATTTGGAACATGCAATCTTGGGGTAGAGCAAGGACGCCTCCCTGTAGTCGGAATGACATCTGCTCATGCGACTTCACTTTTAAACCGCTGATTTCTCCATATTCGTCAAGTCGGTGGGCAACTCTTGGGCCAGATTCAATAGGGTTTCCCAGAATGATCACAGGGTCATCTACCTATAATGCAATCCTATCTTTTTGGCCAGTGGGCCAGCTGAAACCCGTCCACTCTGGGACAGATCTCAGCCAGATTGCCAGTTGTTCGTTGTCCAAAGTGAGGGATAAGGGGCACCCCTGCCGTGTGGAAACATTACTGATGATGCACCATTCACCTTGACAGATGCGACTGAATTTGATCTCCAAAACCCATACGTTCCATTATATTCCAAAGCAAACTCTAAAATAGAGAGACGAAAGATTTCTCAAAGTCTATTGAGAGAACCGATAGTGGGATTGGTATAAGATGGGCACGGTCAATTGCAATATGGAGTCAACTGAATTTCATCCTAGTTGATCTAGCGGGCAGGAAGCCACATTGATCCATTATATCATGGCAGGCCTAAACCGTATCAGCTGATTGGTCAGGATTTTAGTTAGAACCTTAGTTTTGCATTTAATGAGAGGGTTTAGCCTATATGAGGAGCAACTGGAAGGGGGACTGTCTTTCTTAGTTATCTTCACCATCGTTGCCCTTCACAGGTTCCAGAGCCACTCACTTCTTTGCATTTTTTAAACAGGTCGAGCATGGGTGCCATGACTTTGGAACTACATTTTTTTCCAGAGATCTATGGGAAATCCGTTTGGGGCGAGTGTTTTCCCAGATTGAATGCTCCATATCGCTACAGTGATTTCTTCCTCTGTAATATCTAACTCCAGATATGCTCTCTGCTGGTCAGTGATACACGGCAGCATGATAGTGTCTAATATGTGGTGGGTATCTGGAGCACTGTGGTTACATGGTTCCTGATAGAGTATTTAATGACAGCAATGTATTCAGCTATTTTATTATCCCCAGTTATCACCCCTCCATTCCCATCCGCTAGCTCCACAACAAGGCGTGAGTCTTCATCATGGCTCTCCAGTCATGCTAATAGCTTCCCTGCCTTATCCCCAATATCATAAATTCTCCTCCTCTTATCCCAGTATGCTTGGAGTGCTGTGTCAAGGGAAAGATTACGATATTCCTCTCTGCAACGTAGTATCAATCTATGCATTGCACTGGAGCCATTCATAAGGAAATCCTCCTCCAAACACAGGAGTTCATTTTCAATATTTTCCATGGCTTCCATTTGGATTTTATTTCTGGTCGTTAGTAGAGAGATTTTTCGCTCGCAATACTTCTTTACAACCCTCCCATAATATTATCAGGTGATCCATTGGCAGAGTTTTGAGCTAAAAATAATCTTCTGTCTTTACCATCAGTTCTACCACAAATTCTAGGGAGCCCAAGCAGTATGCATTCAGTCGCCATTCCCCCTTGATCTAGGCTGCAGTCCTCAAAGTTCAATCAGCATTGGGGAATGGTCCGATATCCCCTTAGGTAGAAGTTTAGCTGCCACTAAATATGTATCTCTCACTGCGGGACAAAGAGATAGCCAAGATTTGACAAGGAAGCGTGAAACCATGAATGAAAGGAAAGTGCTTTAGTTTGTGTGTGTAGTGCTCGCCAGGTGTCTGACATCCCCACTGCAGATGTAAAGGTGCACAATTTGGTAAGAGTGTTAGGGTTCTTACAAACCAAGGTGTGTTCAGTCCCATGTGCAGTTCATCACTTCATTAAAGTCCCCCCTCAAGATCTATAAGGCCGCTGGGTGGCCTGCCATAACATTCTGGACTTCATGAAGGAACTCTGTGTTTAGTGGTGTTGGAGCATACACATACACAATGACAATCAGTTCCCCCCAGAGCTCACCCACCAACAGCACATATCTTTCTTGCCTGTCCTGTAGGACTGTTTTGAGTTTGAAGGGGAGGCGTTTGTGTATCAAGTTCAATACTCCCCTGGTGCCCCTCAAGAAACCAACGTGCAAGAAGGATTTATAGTTGATTCTTAAAAAGAACTTACATTCCATCCCAGCCAATTGCATTTCCTGGAGAAGGGTCATGTCATGTGCGTGTCAATAAAAACGGTCCATCCCTTACTCTTGTTGCATAAGCCATTAACATTGCATGTTAGTCAAGAGAGGCTTTTTGTATCAGAACTAGTTTTACCACTTATCATGCGTTTGGTCTATCAGATGGGTCCCCATTGTGAAGTATTAACATGCATCCCGGGAATGGAGTGTAAAACCAATTACTGCAGCTTAAACAACACAACTTAACAACATAATTTCTCCACCTCTCCCTCCTAACTTTGATGTACCGGGCACTGAAACGAGAAACTTCCAGCATCGCTGGTTTAACAGAACTGTGGCGAAGTAGTTACAACCTCTTGGAGCAATTATCTCCATGCAAGAATCCCTGTCATGGTCAAATCCTGGCCATACACCATTATATCATGAATCTTACAGTGCAGTACATGACAATTGATTGAACCTACTATTTGCAGAACAGCGCTTTCATCGGCAGAAGTGTCTGACAAGGTCTCTGGTTGAAGTGTAGGGAGCGCTGGCTGAATAAGTTCCAATAGGTGAGGCTGTCCAGGTCTCCATTGTTCCCTTCTTTCCTGACCATTTCCCAGATAGAGTTCGATCCAGTCCAAGGCATCCTTTGGATCTGTGAATAAATGACTTTTCGCATTCAGATGTTTTCAGTGGAGAAGGGAAGAAAAAAGTATATTTAACCCTTATATGTTGCAGTTTCTTGTTGACCATTTCAGAGGATTGGCATGCCTCCTAAACGGTTCTGGTATGATCCATGAAAAAGGCTATTCACGCCTTGTTGTACGATTATGGGACCTTTGGTGTCTGTTGCCTGCAGGATCACAATACGGTCCCGGTAGTTCAAGAGTTTGGCTACAATTGTTCTCAGAGGGCTACTTGGTGGCAGGGGGCCAATAGATGTTTGATGGGCCCATTCAATGGAAAAGCAGTTTGACTGGCCCTGCGGCTTCATGATGTCGGCAAGCCATTTCTCAAGGAACAGTTCCATTCAAGGACCCTCCGTTTTTTCTGGTACACCTAAAATTCAGATGTTGTTCATACGAGATCTACCCTTAGCTTCTTCCATCCTGTCGTCCTCCGTCTTCAGTTTCCGCAACATCTCTGATACCTGTCGTTTGAGTGACAGAAAGGTGTCCTCGGAATCATTGATGTGTTTCTCGGCTTCACCCATTTTTCAGGATATTCTTTGGAGATCGTTGGGCAGTAGGTTTTCCTCAATGCCAATAGTGTCCATGTTGTGTTCCATGGATGAGTGGGAGATCAAAACAACAAAAGGGGTCCTACAAGTGAAAGAAACACTCACATATTATTTTAATTATTAGTCTGGATCTGTTTCTTATGTATGAGCCAACTCTATAGTTCTCCGCAATCATAGCTGCCATTGCATTAGTACACCTTTCACATTATGGTTCAATCAAAATGTGTATGCAATGATTCTTTGAATATATATTGTCATAGAAGCATACTTACAGATGCTGTCACAATCAAGATGAATGTATTGTCTTTTTGCTGAATTAACAAACTATAAAAGCTGAATAACAATCACCCAGTTGTGGAGAGGCACAAGATAATTAGCGACCAACAAATAGAACCTAACTATAAATTATAACACATCAGAGCAAAGTGTTGTAACAAATTGCGCAATTTGGTTGCAGGATGTTTCCAAGGTCAGATGGATGAGTGGGCGTCATTAATGGCCCTCATCATGCTCGAAAGTGATAGGCTGCCAGGTGAAGGGGGTCCATTATTCACTGTCTGTGTGGGTATAAAAGTCAGCGGCCGCTGTGGGTGCATTACAGAATATACATCCATTTTATTTTGTGACCCGTGTTTCAGTGGTTTACCCTTCGCCATGCCTTCGCTGGTTGGACATGGAAGCAGTGAGCCTTTTCATACCTCAATGGAGGCCGCTCTTCCCCTCACACCTCCAGAAAACATATACAAGCCGATTCATGGAATTAATGTGCGCCGGAAATTCCTGCGCACAGGTGCCAAAATGTGCGATTCGCAGTAAAAGTGCGAAAATCGCAGTGCAACTGCGAAAATCGCAGGGAAACCAGCGCACATCGATTCATGGAAGTCCGTGCGTGAGAAAAATATTGGATGTGCGCTGAAAAAGTGCGCGGTGCACGCCGGCGCACAGGTCATCCAACGGCATGCGCCACGGCCGCTGCGAAATCGCACATAGCGCGGCGCACATTACAAAAGTAGGCAGAACACGGGGCGTAACACTCGGAATGGGGAACAACGCGTGAAAATATGGGCATCACGGGGGAAGTACAGGAGGCAAGTGCGCGGAACACCCACACGCTCGCCTACAACTCGTATTCATGGAATCGAATAGTGCAAACCAGCGCACGGGCAAAGATGCGCACAGGGCCAAACAAGAACGTCACAAGAAAGCAGGCGGTAGCGTCCCTGTGCCTGAAATAAATGTGCGCCAAAATGTGCGCTAACAGAAAGCACCCATATACAGCTATGATGAATGATCCATACAGTGGCCCTCTAGGACAAATGAGGTGCAAAGGGGTACCGACAAACACGGACACCCGCTGTGTGAAAAATAGCGCGTGCGTGAATTGTGGGGTTCGCGGGAAGTTCCACACGCGATTGGCCTGGGCACGGGTATTCCGGGGTGCGCGGGAAGCTTCACACGCAAATTTGCAGGGTACGTGTATTTCGGTGTGCACGTGAAGTTCCACACGCAATTTCAGCAGGGTACGTGTACTCCGGGTGCACGGGAAATTCCACACGCAAATCCAGCAGCCTACGTGTATTTCGGGGGTGCCGGGGAGTCCCACACGTGAATTGGCCGTGTGGGTGCTCCCAGCTGTTCCCTCTACACCCTCCACGGCCCCTGCAGGCGGCCCACACCACAGGGGACTACCCTGCACCCCTGCACATGTCCCGCAGGCAGCCCACCCACCATGGCCATGCCCCCAGCCAACCCATTATCACCTTGCACTACTGCCCACCAATGCATGTCTCCAGCACCCCCACCCCCCAGCATCCAGGGGCACCCTCCACCAGGCCCCCACTCATGTCTCCCAGCACCCCCACACCCCTGCATCCAGGGGCACCCTCCACCAGACCCCCACTCCTGTCTCCCTGCACCCCCACCCCCCTGCATCCAGGGGCACCCTCCGCCAGGCCCCCACTCATGTCCCCCTGCACCACCACCCCCCAGCACTGTAGGGCACCCTTCACCAGGCCCCCACTCCTGTCCCCCTGCACCCCCACCCCCCTGCATCCAGGGGCACCCTCCCCAGGCCCCCACTCATGTCCCCCTGCACCCCCACCCCCTTGCATCCAGGGGCACCCTCCACCAGGCCCCCACTCATGTCTCCCAGCACCCCCACCCCCGAGCACTGTAAGGCACCCTCCACCAGGCCACCACTCCTGTCCCCCTGCACCTCCAACCCCCAGCACTGTGGGGCACCCTCCACCAGGCCCCCACACATGTCTCTCAGCACCCCCAACCCCCAGCATCCAGGAGCACCCTCCACCAGGCGCCCACTCATGTCTCCCAGCACCCCCACCCCCCTGCATCCAGGGGCACCCTCCACCAGGCCCCCACTCCTGTCTCCCTGCACCACCCACCCCACTGCATCCAGGGGCTCCCTCCACCAGGCCCCCACTCCTGTCCCCCTGCACCCCCACCCCCCTGCATCCAGGGGCACCCTCCACCAGGCCCCCACTCCTGTCCCCCTGCACCCCCACCCCCCTGCATCCAGGGGCACCCTCCACCAGGCCCCCACTCCTGTCCCCCTGCGCCCCCACCCCCCTGCATCCAGGGGTACCCTCCACCAGGCCCCCACTCATGTCTCCCAGCACCCCCACCCGCCAGCACTGTAGGGCACCCTCCACCAGGCCCCCACTCCTGTCCCCCTGCACCCCCACCCCCCAGTACTGTGAGGCACCCTCCACAGGCCCCCACACATGTCTCCCAGCACCCCCACCCCCCAGCATCTGGGGGCACCCTCCACCAGGCCCCCACTCATGTCTCCCAGCACCCCCACCCCCCTGCATCCAGGGGCACCCTCCACCAGGCCCCACTCCTGTCTCCCTGCACCCCCACCCCCCTACATCCAGGGGCACCCTCCACCAGGCCCCCACTCCTGTCCCCCTGCACCCCCACCTCCCTGCATCCAGGGGCACCCTCCACCAGGCCCCCACTCCTGTCCCCCTGCACCCCCACCCCCCTGCATCCAGGCAGGGGCACCCTCCACCAGGCCCGCACTCCTGTCCCCCTGCACCCCCACCCCCTGCATCCAGGGGCACCCTCCACCAGGCCCCCACTCATGTCCCCCTGCACCCCCACCCCCCTGCATCCAGGGGCACCCTCCACCAGGCCCCCACTCATGTCCCCCTGCACCCCCACCCCCCAGCACTGTAGGGCACCCTCCACCAGGCCCCCACTCCTGTCTCCCTGCACCCCCACCCCCCAGCACTGTGGGGCACCCTCCACCAGGCCCCCACACATGTCTCCCAGCACCCCCACCCCCCTGCATCCAGGGGCACCCTCCACCAGGCCCCCACTCATGTCCCCCTGCACCCCCACCCCCAGCACTGTAGGGCACCCTCCACCAGGCCCCCACTCCTGTCTCCCTGCACCCCCACCCCCCAGCCGTGCGATATGCCTGGGTACGTGTATTCCAGGGGTGCGCGGGTAGTCTCACACGCGATTCCATCAGGGTACGTGTATTATGGGTCAGCGTGAACTTCCACACACGATACCAGCAGGGTACGTGTATTTCGGGGTGCGCGGGAAGTTCCACACGTGAATTTGCAGGGTACGTGTATTTCGGTGTGCGCGTGAAGTTCCACACGCGACTGGGCCTGTGAGAGTGGGGTACGTGTATTCCAGGGGTGGGCGGGAATATTTACTCGCGACTGGGCCTGGGAGAGCGTGTTACGTGTATTCCTGGGGTGGGCGGGAAGATTTACACGGTCGCCTACAACGCGCCAAAAAATAAAAGGTCCAATCCTGAAACACGTATGCTAGCATGAAGCAGGCGCACGTCCCGCGCAGCATAAAAGAGTGCGCAAACAACAAACAAGCTCAGACGCCAGGATGAATATACCGTTCCTAGCAGCAGTGGCAGTGGGATACCGCAGGAGGAGGAGAAGGATAGTCAGGGCCAGAATCTTCACACCCAGAACCAGCCTATTTGGTATTCCTGATGACCAGGTGTATGGGAGGTACAGGTTTCCACCACACATAATACTCGACCTGGTCAGTGAGTGGGAGGATGACCTCATATCACCCACCCTGTGTTCCCAAGCACTCAGCCCCCTGGAGAAGGTCCTCAATGTACTGCACTTCTTGGCTACCGGATCATTTCAGCGGACAAGTGCCATAGTGGGCCACGCAGTCACGGTGCCTACACCAGGTGTTGGCCATCATCACTGCACGCCCATCAGTCCGCAGGCACATATACCTGCCCAGAACACCTGCAGAAAGGCAGGCTGTCAGCCAGGATTTCTACAGGGTGGCACAATTCCCCAAAGTGCTAGGTGCCATTGATTGCACCCATGTGGTTCTACGTCCCCCCAGGGCATCTGAGCACATCTATAGAAACCGCAAGCACTGGCATTCCATCAACGTCCAGGTAGTATGTGATGCCAAGGGAATCATCACCTCAGTATATGCCAACTAACCAGGGTCCACCCACGACTGCTTCATTTACAGGATGTCAACCCTAAACCGGGACATGGAAGCTGGGCGGCATGGCGATGCATGGCTGCTTGGTGAGTAGAAATGCCACAGCACACGCATGCATGACAGATACAGAGTAATGCCAATACCCCACTAATGATCCCCATCACCACCTCCCCAGGGGACAGTGCCTACCCTCTGAGCACACACATGATGACGCCAATTCGGAACCCCATCACGCCTCCCGAGGTAAGATACAACACAGCCCATATTGCAACACGGGGCATAGTGGAGCGCACATTCGGAGTGCTCAAGTTACGCTTTCGCTCCCTTGACCGTTCTGGTGGGCAGCTGTTATACGCTCCCCCAGTAGTGTGCAGGATCATAGTGGCAGCATGTGTCCTGCACAATGTTGCAACACGCCGGGGCCTGGCTGTGGACATGGTGGTGCCCCCACATCCCCAACCACATGCACGCCCGCTGCGCATGGGAGGGGAAAGGGCACGGGGTGAGGCAGCCCGTACGCAGCTGGTGGCTAATTACTTCACATAGAAAGCACACCCCTGTGGAGTGCACACAGCCCTGGCACATACCATCTGACAATCAATGATGACTCAATCTGACAATTCTGATGAATTAAGGGAAAGTCAACTGTCAGAACCACAGCAGCCTGAGATTGTTCATCTGGAAGTGTCACAATGTGTGCATCCCTACCTACACAAACACCACCAATGCAGTGTCATTAAAAGACACACTTCCATGCAGCAAAAATGAATACCCACTTGCAAAATACAACATGAGAACAGTGCCATGTCACCCAACCCCTCCCCGGCACGGCCACACAACACACCATGGCATGTCATGCAATGTGAGAGCAAACAAATTAATCCCCACAACATTCCCCAAGTGTCACCAACTACAGTGCCCCTAATGGAAACTGGCCACATATGAAATGCTCACAGTAATGCAGGACCAACAACACACATTACGAAATACTTACCAATAATACCAATCACCTACACAACCTCCAACCTACCATAAACATGACAGTACGGACTTAAAAAATTGGTAGCCTCACTACCTGTTAATGACAGCACTTAGAACACTTCCAACTATACAGTGTTAGCGCCACGCAAGAGTGTAGGTGCACTGCTTACAACATGGACTCCAGTTCCAAAGTAGACTGCCTTGTGAAGACATGAGAAATGGACCTGCAAATTAGGAGGATGAGATGGATGCAGAGGCACATATCAATACACCATGCAGTGTATAATACAACAACAATATGCACTAGGAATGTATACACAGTATTGGCTACAGACTGCCCACACATCAAATGGGAGTCCAACGTCACTGTGTAAATCAATGTCACTTGGGCACACCCTTTGCAAGCCCATGGAAACGGGAAGCAGAAGGGGTGTGTGTCACACAAACCCAAGCATCTGACCCAAATTCAGGACAAGCCTGCATGTGCCCAGCCACAATACAGCGTATGCCCACGGGAGCCACACAAGGCAACACACTGTCAAAAAAATCAAGATTCAAAAATCAAAAAAATAAATAAATAAAAAACAAAAGCAAAAATCAAAAATCAAAAAATGGCCATGAATGGGCCCGGGAGGGGGACTGTGGGGGAGGCCACCCAGGAGGTCTGAGGACAGGGTGCACACCAAAGCCCACCTGTGTGGATCTTGCGGAAAAAAAACACCTCCATGGGCTCATGGCCTGCACAGCTACCCTATTGTGGGAGAATCGCTGCTGTCGCTCTCCTCACCCTCTGCAGCTGCATCAGGAGGTGGTGGCACTATGGAAGGCAGCCCACGCAAAGCCCTAGTCTGGTCCTCCATGGCAGCAAGCATGCGGGTGTGGAAGGTCTGGTTCTGGAGGATAATTGTGCATAGGTTCCCACGCAACAACTCACGGGATGCCCGGACCTCCGCCCTAGTTGCCTGCATCTCAGCTGAGAGTGTATGTGTGAGCCGCTCCAGCTGCTGTTCTGTCCTCATGTTAGCTGAAGCCTCAAGCTCAACCAGAGTTGCCCTGCGCTGACGGAGTTCCACCCTCAGGGCTTCCCTGTGGCCCCGGGACTCAATAGAAATGGCTTCCCGCAGAGTCTCCAGTGCCGCCCGCTTGTCCCTGTTGGATGCCAACATGTCCTCCCTGTGTGACTGGCTAATGGAGTCATGGCCTGAGCCATCATCTCAGTTGATGCTGCCTGTTGGTTTGCCATACCGTATATGGATTGCTCCCATGCGGTATTGCCAGGTGGCGTACGGTCACCGCATCGGCGGGCACCACACCTGTCTGGGGCAAGGCTAACTGCGCCTTGCTGTGCCGGCACTGCCTGAGGCTGCAGGACTGCATTCCCCCTCTGATCTGCTGGCCCAGGAACAGGATCAGATGTAGCGGAGTGCGACCCTACAACCGTAACCACCAAAGGCAGACCTACCATCACTGACATCCCCATTGAGGGTTTTAACCCTGGTGCAGGTGGGTTGGACAGTACAGAATTCCTCCCAGAAACACTTACCTGGGACGGCACATAGGTCTCATCATCCGAATCGACACCTGAATAGAGCTCGGGGGAGGTGCACCCAGAGACACCCCTTGAGATGATGGCCTGCAGCAAGTGTGGGTTCTCACCCACCACCACACCACGTCCCTCACTGGTGCCCGGTCGGGCCTGAGACCCCTCCTGGGTCTGCATCATCTCCACAACCCCAGCAGTATCAAGTGCGTCATCCCCTGCAAAGACATGAAAGAAACGAAATGGGAACAGGCATTAGCAACATGGAACACAATTAGGGCTGAGAAGCAACAGAAACAGTACTTCATTGACACATGTACCACATGACTATAACCCTCCCATGCATGCACTGTCACTTCGTATGAATGGGAGGCAAATGCCACACATTGATGACACCAAGATGGAAGACCAACAAATTTGCTGCATGCTGCCTAGCAGTGCCATCACACATTGGCCTGTGATTGGCATGTCCAATACACATACATGACCATGCCATCACACAGATGGCATGTACCCTAGCCATGTCACACATGTGACAATAGGACTGAGTGTTAGGCGGAAACCTGTGCAGTTCCCTCTGGGACCACTGCAAAAGATTTAGGACTACAGGTGTTTGGCAGTAAACCCACTTGGTAGCAGTCTGTACCACACAGATTCACTTGGTAGCTGTGGCTGAGCAGTCAGACTTCCCTCAAGAAGAGTTAGGCAGTATGTGGAGTATACACAATAGGGCAATCTACACAGTAGAACAAGCAAACACGGAACATCCTTCGGTGTAAAGATATAAAGGTATTTATTTGTAACAACACATCTATAGAAAACACTCTGGCACTAATACGGCAAACAACTTCAATCACAATCACTATACGAAGAAAAAGATCAATCCCCCTAACAATAGTTCGACAAGTCTAGGTTCACCGGCATCACTTATTTGCAGACAGAGGTGTATGCTTTAACCTAGATGGCACTCTAGTATTCGTTAGGGCGGGAGAGAAAAAAATAAGGCAGGCTATGAAATCAACTCGGTACCAATACTTTACGGACAAATTCAAGGCAAGTAAGGCAGGGTCTACTGCAGATCACAAGGTTCAGAGGCCAGGCCCACTCGGAGAGAGGCAAGGCGATATGTCCCAAAAAGTGTCTCAGTGGAAATGCGCTTCCAGTCTTTATCGCAAATTGTTATGGAAGATTGGACCAGTTCAGAACAACACGTTAAAGAAAGCTTGGAGGTGACCCAATGGAAATGCGAGGATTAAGACACCTCACTCTATCCGGCAGAAAGGGAAGCCAGGCGGGCAGGGTACCTTGTTTGTGGAGAGACAGCTCTGCCGGGGGCAGTTGTTCCTGGTGGTGGATTCACGTCGGGTCTTTGCCAAGAGTAGAGATGATCTCATCGTCGAAGAAAAGTGAAGTCCGGTGCACCACCAGGGAAGAGACCAGCCGCGGAGTGCTCCGTCACAAGGCACCACCTTTTGGTTGCAGTACAGGGGTAGTGGCTATCCGGTTGCCGAGCTGCTCTGCACGGGCAATTCGACCACCTCGTCCTGGAGCGAAGAAAAAGCAAAGGGGACTGGTTGTTCCCACCAGTCAGGGGAAGAGACTCTCCGGCAGGGAGATCTCCTCTGTCGTCGGGAAGTGGTGAGTCGGTTCCGCAGGGTTCCACCGGAGGTGTCGTCGTTGCAGGTCGGCTCAGCTTTACCCTCGTCGGATTCTTAGGTCCTGTGGCAACTTCTGAAGATCCAGTCCCAAAAGCCCTGCTTTTATGCAGAAAACCCCCATTCATTCAGCCTAGCTGTCAATCAAAACACGCTAAGTGGTGAGCAGGGTGGCTCACCACTTGGGCCAATCACACTAGAGTGCGACCGGAGTTGGCAAGGCAACTCGGTCCAGGGTGCCTAAACCCCCTCCCACACCCCTGTGGTAACCCAGACAGGATGGCACCACTTTGGAGGGTCTCTGTACAGAAGCCCGCCAAAAGTGGAACAAAGGGCTCAACCTTTGGTTTAGGAGTCACAGAGACGAACACAGATGCCATTTTAAAAACCGAGTTCTGGCAGAAAATACCATCCGATAGACTTATTTAAGATAAGTAAATAGGTGGTATGTTAGAGATTAACGAGGAAAAGTATCATTCTCCAACAATGGGAAGAATCCCATTGGGTTATATTCGGGGTCGAATATAACAAGTAGTTTCCATTGCCACCAGCCAAAACTCGCCGAGGGGGGACGGGACAGTGCCCCCTCGAATAACAGACCCAGGAGCAATCGAATTACCCCTACTAGTACGTCCACAATAGGATGGTTTGTACTAGTTCTGTTAGTAAATTTAGGTCTAGTAAAGCCAATGGTGACTTTACATGCCCGGGGAGACAGTAGTCAGTCCCCAGGTATGGAGTCTATGATGGAGGTCCACTAGGACGCCCCAGTGCTACGGCACGGAGGGTGCGTTGTAACACACAGAGTAAAAGACCCCATAGCCCATAGAACACATGGACATTCAAAGGAATTACACACATTCATGTCCAAGAGTGGGAGAAAAAGAGTCTCACTCTTGGCAGGATGGAAAAAAACAAACTCCAGAAATCCAGCAAAGCTGCTGGGGGACTCACTAGGTTAGGAAATTCAGCCTAAACAGAGAATTCTCTCTAATACTGAGAAATGCCTAGTGAAAGTGGTGGAATGCAGACAATAAGCCTGAATGAACACAGAATAACATGCAACTATGTTGTGGCAAGATGACAATTCAAGGGCAACTGGCGTGAGGTTGGGCTGAATGTCTACTGTTGCCAGAAGGGATACTGCAACACCCAAATCCTGGTGTGCAGAATGTATTGGATGAAGCACATGGGTGACCCAAACCACTCAGGCACACACCCCCTCACCAGGCACTCAATCAGAAGCACTCACACACACACCATGCACATGGAGGACACACACATGCATGTGTACTCACCGGACAAACCCTCGTAATCTGGCAGGTCTCCCACGCCTTGGATCTGTTCCTCCGTGACGTAGGTCCCAGCAACATACTCATGTGGAGTGAGTTCTATGTCCTCTGCCGGAGACCCACCTCCAGTCACTAGAGTTGCGGCATGACTTAAGGCCAGCTTTTTCTTTGCCCTGCACTTAAGGTCATTCCAGCGCTTGTAGCAATCATTAGCTGTGCGCCTCACGAATCCAAGGGCACTTATGAGTTCCGCAATGGTCTGCCAGTGTGCCTGACGTTGTGCAGGTGTGGTCTTGCATCCTGCAGTAATCACCATTTGGCTGTCATGTGCGGACACATACTCCACAAGTGCATCAAGTTCGGCCTGATTGAAGCTGGGCTTCCTTGGTGGGCCGGACTGTGTAGCCGTGTCTGGGGCATCAGCCTGTACTGGACGAGCACTCTTCCTCTTCCGCTTGGAAGGTGGTGGTGATACTGAGTGTCCTTCGCCGCTCTGGACATTAGGGGCAGGAGCCCCGGTGGACTGTGGACTACCAGTGTGGGAATGAACACTCACCATGGGACTTGGTGCAGGCATTAGCTGAAGTGTGATGTAGTCAGGGGGAACGTCAGCAGGATGGACTAGGACCGACACTGTCCTGGCTGGGACACTCAGAGCTGGGGTGGATGGAGCCGCAGCTGCCCCTGCATCCTCCCCACCCTGCCTACTCGGGGCAGCAGATGACATAGCTGCCCCTGATCCACGTGGGCTGGTGACACCAATGTGCAGCGCCACACGTGGCCTAGACCTGCTGACCTGGAAGTCAGCCATGGAGTCACCCAGTGCCAGGTCTAGTGCCACAATGGGCTGGTCCAACAAGGGCTGAGCAGGGATGGTGTCAGCCACGTTATCCTCAACCGGGGGGGGCATGGGTGTCCCTGACTGGTCACCCACACATGGGAGGCTAGGGGCACCCTGCAAGTCCTGGCCACGTCCCCTACCGTATCCACCACGGCCACCTCTTGTGGCTCGCCCACCTTTGCCACCGTTACCGCGTGCTCGCCTCCCAACCATGGCACTGATGTTGTTGTGCATCTGGGAGTTGTAGTAAACTATTGTCCTGGGCAATTGGGGGTCAAAGGGGTAGGGTACTAGATGGAATTTGTACCCTAGTACTCTAGCAAGGCTGTATGTGACCCCTGGGGGAAGATGACGGGTCACGCAACGCACAGGCACCCCGAAAAAGGGAGATAATGTGCACGCAACCCCTCCTAGACCACATGCGTGGGAAAAAAAACCTGCACTACGCTGTGGCACCCAGAAACACAAAAATGAACGTATGCGTGTCACACGCAGCCTAGACTGACCTCTGAAGGGGTAGGCAACACACGGGCAAGCACAGATGTCAAATACGTGCGCGACTCACCGTCTGCCAGGAAATAACGCGTGAAAAATACACACGTGTGCGCGTTGGCAACACCTCCGCCAAAAGAAGAATTGTACGCTGTCTGAGGAGACAGGACAACAGGAGAAGTGAACGCTGTTTGAGGAAACAGGCCCAGGAAAAAGACAAGAAGACAAAAAGCTGTCAGAAGTAACAGGGAGTACGAACTTGGAACGCCGTGAAGTAAATCGCGTGTGAACCGACAAGAAGTACAGATTTCACCCACTCGCTCTCCACGAAAAGCACGTACAAGGAAATGGCGTTCTACACGTACCTTTTAAACATGCCCACATGTCCAGCGTCACTTCCGCATGTACGCGCTAAGGCCCCATCCTCCAATTACACGAGCTGACACTCTGACGTGCAGTCATTGGACGTGTAACATGCATCCGTGTACAGGGAAACGCCCGCGCACGCACGTCACATACGCGCATATGCGCTGGTGGCCTTTGGGCCAATGAATTCGCGTACGTGTGCTGACGCGCTTACGCGCTAAGGCCCTTTCCTCGAATTACATGCAGACGTGCTGGATTTTCACGTGCCAAATCACTCCATATCAAGCTGGCCACGCGTAAGCACACGGAGGACCACGCTCCTGCCCAGAAGGCCAAATTACTGCCCCCCAGAGCCCCGAGCACACTCCTACCTGCCATCTGCTGCTGCCTGATTGCCTGCTGCCCACGTGCCCTGCCATTTGCTGCCTGCCCATCAGCCAGGGGTGCTGTTGCTGTGACCACCCCTGCTGGAACCGAAGACTCCCGACTGGGATTCCATCGCTCCACAGCCCAGCCCCAGGACCCAGTTGCCCACCCACTCCTGCCTCTGGGGTTGTCAGGTCGGGCACTGCAACATCTGGCACCACTGACAACCCCCGGCCAGAGAGGCAGAGGGGCACCAGCTTCACTGCCACCGAAGTTGGTGTCCTGGAGGAGCAAGTCCTGGGGCAGTATGATGCCCTCTTCGGAAGTTTGCACGCCGACAAGGAAGGACGGACTCGGATCTGGACGGACATCGTGACTGCCATCTACGCGGAGGGGGTGGCAGTCCGACTATTCCATCATGTCAAGAAGCGCTGGGAGGACTTCAGGTCCAGGACCCTCAACAAGGCCCGGCGCCTCTTGAAGGCAGCGGATGCTAAAGGGCGCCGGGGCCACTTGTCGGACGATCAGATGAGGGTCCTGGAACGCATATCCCCAGCGCTCCACGTCCAGGTCCTTGAGAGGCAGACCTGTCTGGAGTCGAGTGGTAAGTGTACATGCATCATTATTGTAAGCTGTGCGTGTGGTGATGTGCCAGTAGGTGCAGGTTGCACATGTGTTTGTATCGGGCCAAGTATGGGTGGGGGTGTACATGGCCGTGAGACTAACACATGCAAGGGCTGTCATGTGTGAGACATGGATGGTGATTGTGTGTGTAGGCTTGCATGCCATATGCAGTTGTGTGGGCACACATGTTTGGATGAATGTGTATGTAAGTAGACATGTTCGTAATGTCACACATGGATGTTGTTTTCAGCTGCATGTATCAGCACTGTGTACATGTGCATGTGTGTGTATTTGACAAGGGTGCAACAGTGATGCAACATGGATGCATGTGACAGCGGGATGTGGAAGCCTGATTGGCAGATGTGACATGGATGCCGATCTGAACACTGCAACAGTTGGCAGAGGTGTACACATGCATGCAAGTGTGGTGGTGTGTGTGCATGTGTAGTGCACTCCCTGTGTTGCATGTGATGTCTGGCTCACCTTTGCCTGCTCATGCTGTTCTATGTGTATGGATGGTGCTGGCTGTTGCGATATGGCTGTGGTATGGCTCATGTGTGCAAGTTGAAATGACATGTGTGTTGGCGATTGTGATGCCATGTCTGAGGTTGCCAATGCCACTCATGTGCAACTGTCATGTCTGTATGTGTCCATTGTACAGTGCCCTGATGCCTGTGTTTTATTTCTCACTGTCTGCAGCGTCAACTGATGAAGAGGGCGGAGAAGGTGCTGTGGAGCACAGCACAGGGATTGCACCGCCAGCCGGAGACACAAGGCCCGGCTCCCCTCCCAGGTTGTGATCTCGTCGGGGAGTGAGGAGTCCGGTGCCGCGTCCCAGGCCGCAGCTGCCGGGGGGAGGTCCAAGAGGCGGAGGTCAGAGTTGGACTCCTCGGCAGCAGAAGGGGCAGCTGGGACCCCACAGGGCCCAACGGGGGAAGATGGCACGGAGTCATCCAGGTTGGTGGGGGGTTTGGTGGAGGAGGAGGCCGTGCAAGCAACAGAGATGGGGTCTGGAGGTGGGGATTCCACTGGTGCTAGTGGGGCAGTACAGGACCAGGGACAGGAGGCAGCGCAGGCCGCCGCAGAGGTGCCTGTGTGCAATCCTGTACCTGATCCTGTCACTGCATCATCTTGCACCAGCAGGGATGCCTACGATCAGACCCGTTTTCAGGCAGGGGATGAGCTCACAACAAGTGGCCTTCTTCTGCCTGCGGACGTGGCTATCTGGGTCCGGGTTGAGCCTGTCCTGACTGGTGTGGCGTTGCGTCAACGGGCCATGCGAGGTGACCTGCAGTCTTTTCATGAGGAGACTGCATGTCATCTCGAATGGCTCGTTGACCGCGTCGGCCTACTGGGACAGGTCACCCAGGCCGGATTCCTCCGTTTGATGGGGCTTGCTCAGACCCCCTCCTCAACTGAACCCCCTATGCGCCAGTCGTCCTCCGTGCCATCTTCCCACCCATTAGTCACCTGGGTGCCCTGTGGAGCTGCCTCTGACGGTGCGGCCAGGCTGGTGGAGGAGGCATCACTGCCACAGTCGGGAGTCCGACGTCCAGCAGGGGTGGCCACATCAACGATTGCACCCCAGCCAGTGGAGGATGTGCAGGCAGCAGGAGCCAGGGCACGGGCACAGGCACAGCAGCAGCAGCAACGAGGGGGGAGCCATGATGGCTCGGGGCCTTTGACATCGGAGGGGCAGGCATCGGCCGGAGGGCAGGAGCACCCAGGACGGGAAGTGTCTTCTGTGTGGCAGCGGTTGGGCCACGCCATAGATGCGGAGCGGCAGCAGGCGGAAGAGGCACGGCTCACGATGGTCAGGGCGGAGAACTGCATGCGGAGGGCCCTGAGGCGGGCCGAGTGCCTCGAGGCAATCCACAGGGAGTTGGAGGTGAACATGTCGACGGCCCTGCGGACCCTCGGGGCCATGGAGGAGGACCGTCTCCGGGACATTGAGCAGGAGTTTGATGATGCTCTGGCCCGGAACATCCCAAAGTGAGCCGTCGGACTGGCCCGCTGCCCTTGTAAATAGTTCTGTAGTTAGTGTTAGGTTTCCTTTCGTTTTGCATTTATTTTGGACCTTTTGGACAATGGGCCACATTTTTGTATATAGTTTTTTTTATTAGGTAGTGTTATTAGATAGGTTTCATTTCTTCTGTTGGGATAATGGACCCTGGATTGTTTATCTGTATATAGTTGACTGTTGGATTTTCTATTTTTTTTTTTTTATAATTTACCCATGGAGCAATGGTTTTCGATTTTAATTTTCCATTGGATTTACTTTTGTGAACTGTGACTTTGGACACCTTTCCTTTGGATTATGATTTGTGGTTTTACATTATTTTACGGACATGCTGCTTTCTCTTTTTTAATTCCCATTTTCGTTTGTTTATTTTTGATTCAATTTATGTTGCTTTTAATACATATTTTTTCTTCAAACTTCAATGTGTAGTATCATCTCATTGGTTTCATGCATATCATGATATGGGTTTTGACATTCACTGACACCCATTGTGTGTATGTGAGGGACATGTGTTTATTTACAAACTTGCCATTGGGGTTGTATCATGTAATTGCAATTTCTAAGTGGGTGGATGCAATACTTGGGTGGGTGTTTGGCAATTGGAGGCTGCCCATAAGGCCCAGGGATCTAGATTGTGATGACATGTTGGCTGGGGGACATGTGTGGGGGCCTGCTGGCAGGTGCCCCTGACTGGTGGGGGGTGGGGGTGCTGGGAGACATGAGTTGGACATGAGGGGGGGCCTGGTGGAGGGTGCCCCACAGTGCTGGGGGGTGGGGGTACTGGGAGACATGTGTGGGGGCCTGGTGGAGGGTGGCCCACAGTGCTGGGGGGTGGGGGTGCAGGGGGACATGAGTGGGGGCCTGGCGGAGGGTGCCCCAAAGTGCTGGGGGGTGGGGGTGCTGGGAGACATGAGTTGGACATGAGTGGGGGCCTGGTGGAGGGTGCCCCACAGTGCTGGGGGGTGGGGGTGCTGGGAGACATGAGTGGGGGCCTGGTGGAGGGTGGCCCACAGTGATGGGGGGTGGGGGTGCTGGGAGACATGAGTTGGACATGAGTGGGGGCCTGGTGGAGGGTGCCCCACAGTGCTGGGGGGTGGGGGTGCAGGGGGACATGAGTGGGGGCCTGGTGGAGGGTGCCCCACAGTGCTGGGGGGTGGGGGTGCTGGGAGACATGAGTTGGACATGAGTGGGGGCCTGGTGGAGGGTGCCCGACAGTGCTGGGGGGTGGGGGTGTAGGGGGACATGAGTGGGGGCCTGGTGGAGGGTGGCCCACAGTGCTGGGGGGTGGGGGTGCAGGGGGACATGAGTGGGGGCCTGGTGGAGGGTGGCCCACAGTGCTGGGGGGTGGAGGTGCAGGGGGACATGAGTGGGGGCCTGGTGGAGGGTGCCCCACAGTGCTGGGGTGTGGGGTGCAGGGGGACATGAGTGGGGGCCTGGTGGATGGTGGCCCACAGTGCTGGGGGTGGGGGTGCAGGGGGGCATGAGTGGGGGCCTGGTGGAGGGTGGCCCACAGTGCTGGGGGGTGGGGGTGCAGGGGGGCATGAGTGGGGGCCTGGTAGAGGGTGCCCCACAGTGCTTGGGGGTGGGGGTGCTGGGAGACATGAGTTGGACATGAGTGGGGGCTTGGTGGAGGGTACCCCACAGTGCTGCGGGGTGGGGGTGCAGGGGGACATGAGTGGGGGCCTGGTGGAGGGTGGCCCACAGTGCTGGGGGGTGAGGGTGCTGGGAGACATGAGTTGGACATGAGTGGGGGCCTGGTGGAGGGTGCCCCACAGTGCTGGGGGGTGGGGGTGCAGGGGGACATGAGTGGGGGCCTGGTGGAGGGTGGCCCGCAGTGCTGGGGGGTGGGGGTGCTGGGAGACATGAGTTGGACATGAGTGGGGGCCTGGTGGAGGGTGCCCCACAGTGCTGGGGGGTGGGGGTGCAGGGGGACATGAGTGGGGGCCTGGTGGAGGGTGCCCCACAGTGCTGGGGGGTGGGGGTGCTGGGAGACATGAGTTGGACATGAGTGGGGGCCTGGTGGAGGGTGCCCCACAGTGCTGGGGGGTGGGGGTGCAGGGGGACATGAGTGGGGGCCTGGTGGAGGGTGCCCCACAGTGCTGGGGGTGGGGGTGCAGGGGGACATGAGTTGGACATGAGTGGGGGCCTGGTGGAGGGTGCCCCACAGTGCTGAGGGGTGGGGGTGCCGGGAGACATGTGTGGGGGCCTGGTGGAGGGTGCCCCACAGTGCTGGGAGGTGGGGGTGCATGGGGACATTAGTGGGGGCCTGGTGGAGGGTGCCCCACAGTGCTGGGGGGTGGGGGTGCAGGGGGACATGAGTGGGGGCCTGGTGGAGGGTGCCCCACAGTGCTGGGGGGTGGGGGTGCAGGGGGACATGAGTGGGGGCCTGGTGGAGGGTGGCCCTCAGTGCTGGGGGGTGGGGGTGCAGGGGGACATGAGTGGGGTCCTGGTGGAGGGTGCCCCTGGATGCTGGGGGGTGGGGGTGCAGGGGGACATGCATTGGTGGGCAGTAGTGCAAGGTGACATGTGGGTTGGCTGGGGGGCATGGGCATGGTGGATGGGCTGCCTGCGGGACATGTGCAGGGTAGTCCCCTGTGGTGTGGGCCGCCTGCAGGGGCCGTGGAGGGTGTCGAGTGAACAGCTGGGAGGACCCACATGGCCGATTCACGTGTAGGACTGCCCGGCACCCCCGGAATACACATAGGCTGCTGGATTCGCGTGTGGAATTTCCCTTGCACCTTGGAATACACGTACCTTGCTGAAATCGCTTGTGAAACTTCACGCGCAACCCGAAATACATGCACCACGGACAATCGCATGTGGAACTTCCCGCGCACCCCGAAATACACGTGCCCAGGGCAATCGCGTGTGGAACTTCCCACGCACTTTGGAATACACGTACCCTGCTGAATTTGCGTGTGGAACTTCCCGCGCACCGCGAAATACACATGCCCAGGGCAATCGCGTGTGGTACTTCCCGCGCACCTTGGAATACACGTACTCCAAAGTGCTGGGGGGTGGGGGAGCAGGGGGACATGAGTTGGACATGTGTGGGGGCCTGCTGGCAGGTGCCCCACAGTGCTGGGGGGTGAGGGTGCTGGGAGACATGCGTTGTTGATCAGTAGTGCAAGGTGACATGTGGCTTGGCTGGGGGGCATGGCCATGGTGGATGGGCTGCCTGCGGGACATGAGCAGGGGTGCAGGGTAGTCCCCTGTGGTGTGGGCTGGCTGCAGGGGCCGTGGAGGGTGTAGAGGGAACACCTGGGAGGACTCACACAGCCAATTCACGTGTAGTGCTCCCCACGCCCCCTGAAATACACGTGCCCTGATGGAATCACGTGTGATACTTCCCGCGCACCCCTGAAATACACGTACCCTGCTGATTTTGCGTGTGATACTTCCCGCGCACCCCTGGAACACACGTGCCCTGATGGAATCGCGTGTGTTACTTCACGCACACCCCTGATGTACACGTACCCAGGACAACCGCGTGTGAAACTTCCCGCGAACCACTGAAATACACGTTCCCCACTTGGCGTTTGCTGTTTGGCATCCCTGTGAACTGGTCCAGGGTTAGCGCAGCCCTTTGCGATGAATTGGGAATTTTGATGGATTTTCAATGCGCAAGGGCGTTCTTGGGGGCGTAACCGGCGCTGCTGCAGGGTCGCTGCGCCACTCTGCGCCACGGCTGGTTTTGGAGGCTAAAATCCATGAATACGCTGTGCGATGAAATGGATTTTATCGCACGCGGCTGGCGCAGTGTATCGAACGGGGACACTGTGCGACAGCCGCGTGCGCCACTTTTGTGCGAAATTCTATGAATTACCCTGATAGTTGTCCCACTAACCATGCTCCTGGGATCCAGAAATAGCAGGTCCTGCAGGCACTGCCAGATGCATTATATGCAGTGTTGTCCTCCAGCTGCTGTTGCTGCATGGTTCCATGTGTTAATATCCCCACATAAATATCGGCATACAAAAATATTGCCATATTTGTGCAGGTATATTAAGCCATGAAACCTGCAGGGGACACCCCTGCAACCTCCATTATTTGTTTAATGAGCTGGGACACCCTGCAATCCCCGGTCCCAATAACCCCATAAATTATCCCCACTCATAATATCACCTACGGCCTTACCCCATGTTAGGCGGAAACCTGTGCAGTTCCCTCTGGGACCACTGCAAAAGATTTAGGACTACAGGTGTTTGGCAGTAAACCCACTTGGTAGCAGTCTGTACCACACAGATTCACTTGGTAGCTGTGGCTGAGCAGTCAGACTTCCCTCAAGAAGAGTTAGGCAGTATGTGGAGTATACAAAATAGGGCAATTTACACGGTAGAACAAGCAAACACGGAACAGAGCTTGGGTGTAAAGATATATAGTGATTTATTTATAACAACACATCTATGGAAAACACTCTGGCACTAATATGGCAAACAACTTCAATTACAATTACTATAAGTAAATCAATCCCCCTAACAATAGTTCGACAAGTCTAGGTTCAACGGCACCACTTATTTGCAGACAGAGGTGAATGCTTTAACCTAGATGGCACTCTAGTATTCGTTAGGACGGGAGAGAAAAGGCAGGGTATGAAATGAACTCGGTGCCAACACTTTTACGAACAAATGCAAGGCAAGTAAGGCAGGGTCTACTGTAGATCGCAAAGTTCAGAGGCCAGGCCCACTCGGAGGGAGGCAAGGCGATATTTCCCAAAAAGTACCACAGTGGAAATGCACTTCGAGTCTTTGTAGCAAATTGTCACAGGAAGGTTGGACCAGTTTAGAACAAAAAGTTAAGAAGGTCTGGAGGCAACCCAATGGAAAGGTAAGGATTTGAGACACCTCACGCTAACCGTCACAAGGGAAGCCAGGCGGACACGGTACCTTGTAAGTGAAGAGACAGCTCCGGCGGGGGCAGTTGTTCCTGGTGGTGGATGCAAGTCGGGGCTTTGCAAAAAGATGAGATGATCACGTCGTCGAAGGAAAGTTGAAGATCGTTGCACCACCAGGGAAGAGACCAGCCGCGGAGTGCTCCGTCACAAGGCACCACCTTTTGGTCGCGGTACGGGTTAGTGGCTATCCGGTTGCCGGGGTGCTCAGCACGGGCAATTTGACCACTATGCCCTGGAAGCGAAGAAAAAGCAAAGGGGACTGGTTGTTCCCACCAGTCAGGGGAAGAAGACTCTCCAGCCGGGAGATCTCCTCTGTCGTTGGGAATTGGTGAGTCGGTTCAGCAGGGCTCCACCGGAGGTGTCATCGTTGCATGTCGGCTCAGCTTTACCCTCATCAGATTCTTAGGTCCTGTGGCGACTTCTCAAGATCCAGTCCCAAAAGCCCTGCTTTTATGCAGAAAACCCCCATTCATTCAGCCTACCTGTCAATCAAAACACGCTAAGTGGTGAGCGGGGTGGCTCACCACTTGGGCCAATCACACCAGAGTGCGACTTGAAATGGCAAGGCAACTCAGTCCAGGGTGCCTAAACCCCCTCCCACACCCCCTGTGGTACCCAGACAGAATGGCACCACTTTGGAGGGCCTCTGTGCAGAAGCCCGCTAAAAGTGGAACAAAGGGCTCAACCTTTGGTTTAGGAGTCACAGAGACGAACACAGACGCCATTTTAAAAACCGAGTTCTGGCATAAAATACCAACCGATAGATTTATTTAAGATAAATAAACCGGTGGTATGTTAGAGATTAACGAGAAAAAGTATTAACCTCCAACAATGGGAAGAATCCCATAGAGTTATATTCGGGGTCGAATATAACAAGTAGTTTCCACTGCCACCAGCCAAAACTCGACGAGGGGGGACGGGACACTGCCCCCTCGAATAACAGACCCAGGGGTAATGGAATTACCCCTACTGTATGTCCACAATAGAATGGTTTGTACTAGTTCTGTTAGTAAATTTAGGTCTAGTAAAGCCAATGGTGACTTTACATGACCTGGGAGACAGTAATCAGTCCCAGGGTACGGAGTCTATGGTGGGAATCCTCTAGGACACCCCAGTGTTACGGCACAGAGGGTGCGGTGTAACACACATAGTAAAATATTTGAGACCCTATGGAGTAAAAGACCCCATAGCCCATAGAACACATTGACATTCAAAGGAATTAACCACATTCATGCCCAAGAGTGGGAGAAAAAGAGTCTCACTCTTGGCAGGATGGAAAAAAACAAACTCCAGAAATCCAGCAAAGCTGCTGGGGGACTGACTAGGTTAGGAAATTCAGCCTAAACAGAGAATTCTCCCTAACACCCCACAACCATATATATGGCTATATTATTGGTGGGGATAATATTACCTGATACCTGCTGTACACACCCAGCCTTCGGACCGGGAAAAGGGTCCGTCCAGGCCCGCAATGCCGAAGGATGTAGAGAGTGGGTCTCCTCAGCGCCAGACATCCCCCTGCTCTACCCAAATCGGCAGGGGGCTACCACAATCCAGCCAATCCTAACTGGTACAGCAAATGCCATACCCGGTCCACAATCAGGCAAGGAGTAGCGCAGGCCCACCTATCACTGTGGCCGGTCTAGAAATCTAATTTGAGACCGCAAACGCATTTTGGTGGCCGTGGGCCAACCGTCTCATGCACGATATGACAGAATATAGGTTTTCGAGTTTTCCAATGAACGGCCATTTTGATGTAACAAGAATCGCCATTTTGTTTTCTAACCATTGCTCATTGCTTTCTGTTCCTATTGCTTCGCAGTATATTTTCCGCTTGCACTGCTCGACTGTGGAACATTGTTGTCTGTATATGAAAAGGACAAGGCCACAGGGCCGAGAGGATAACAAGAGTTTTGCTGAAACACAAACGTACGCAGCGCCAGGAAGAATGCCCGGCTCCCTCCTTAATGTAGCCTTGAAGCAGAGCCGCAGGGCATTTAATCATTTCTCAGCTGCCAGCCAGTCTCTTTATATGGTAGAATATGTTAGAATAATAACACTAAAGGCTTGAATTATGCTTTTCTAACGGCCCCCTTTTGCTGAGCCCGCTAAGAGCTTGTCGGCTCCCAGGGCACGAATAGCACCTGATAGATAGCAAGGTCTGGAATGCAACTCCCCCTGTATGTAGTTCGCTTCCAAGAACAGAAGCGCCATGTTCTATTCAATAACCAAAAGATGCCTATGCACTCACAAATTGCAAATTGTTACTAGAATAGATGTTTGAAGGTGTCATAGTGGTCGGAGATGTCCATCATCACACCAAGTTCAAAGAAACCCAATGAAGAGGGGTGTTATGCATGTCATAGCTGATTGTTTGATATGCATTTTGTATGTATGTAACTGATGTACGTAATTCACTCTCTTGCGTCCCTCGAGGTTTAGAGATACACGTCACGGGGCGTGGGACCGAGTTGGCCAACTGAGACTTTTGCTTTGCAATAAAACCCTAGCTTTGGGAATACAACCTTGTGTCTGGCGTCTCTATCGTGTGTGGAGACCCGCCTTGTTTCCATAGACGTCAGGGTCCCCTAGGGGCCCCTTTCAAGATGGCGCCCGAATAGGGACCTTCCACCACTTGTTCCTTCGCGTAACCTTGTAATTGAGAAAGGCAGAGAACGGCGAGGACGGGACGATCAAGCCGGATCAAGAGGTGTTCGGGGCGCCCTGTAAAAGTGATGAGAGACTCCTTTGCAGATCTGCACAGATCTGATCCCTGATCGACGTGCCTGGCTAGAGAACAAGGAGGCGAGGGTCCCGAAACGAGGCGGAAGCCAAGAAACGCAGACACGACATCCTTTGGTGCGTCAGTATACAGACGACTTGATTTATCAGGTGAGTCATTCCCCGATCCAAAGCATCCTGATATTGTTTGAGAGTTGACTTTGCAAAATCAAACGCCCTAGGTAAGGTTGATTAACCAAAGGGAAGGTTGAAACATGCCTGGGGTATTGACCACCTTAGCAGGGTTTTTCCGCTGTGGTAGCCAATCTTTGGAAAATGGCCAAATTGTACCACCTGGGGGAACGCCGGCGTATCAGATGTATGTGAAGTATGGAGTTGGTGAGATAATATTCTGTGAGACTTGGCATAAGCAAACCAGAAAGCAACAAGACCATCAGTGGCCGATTAATGGTAGTTTTGAGATGACGAGGATAGATAACTTGGAAAGGGTGTTGATAAGAAAGAAAGCGCATCCTGCAGCATTTGAAACTATTAAAAACTGGAGAAAGGAAGCAATGCTCCGATTTAAAAGCAGGGCAAAGCATGCACACAGGCATAAATCAAAAGGTGAGGTAGCGGAAGAAAAAGAAGAGGAGTGGTAGACTAAGAGTCTAAGAAGGGCAGGCAGGCGTGACCAGTTGAATATAGAAAAGATATACCCACAACGAGAATTACACATGGCAGATGAATTGATAGAAAATATATTGACCCATACAAAACAAGGCCCAAGATCAGAAGTAAGACCAGATACGTCAGCATCTATTGCCCAGACCCCGCCCGTAGCTCAAGCTCCCCCTCCGGTAGCTCAAGCCCTCCCACAGCCACAGACCGCGCACGTAACACTCCCTACTAGCCAACCAGGCCCACAACAGACACTCGCTGTTCCCATTGTCCCATCCGCACCTCCCGCCTTAGACACAGACTCGGTTCTGTCCATTCCTCCCGGGGTTGAAGTTGAAACTACGGGGGCAAGAGGCGGGACTGACCAACGGCAGTGCACGAGGGTAACCCGCAGCGCAATCATCAAGGAAAGGAAGGTGGAATTGCAGCAACAGGCAGAGATGTATATAGACGCGAATGATGGGACGGCAACATTGGCTTCGATATATGACTTTCGTAGAAGCAACGAAAGACAGGTAGTGTTGGAATGCATGGGTGAATATTTGGTGGAGAGATGGCAACAGCTAATTGGGAAATTACCACTGCAGTGATTGTTAGATTTGAATGCATTAGCACGCTGTAGGGAGAGGGATGAAGAGGTGAGAGAACATGCGTATAGACTTTTTGAGCTTAAAGATGAATTAGATAATGACTATGCCGAAATGTTTACTGCACCCGGGGACAGGAGTAAAGATATTGGGAGAAATAGAAAGGAAACTGTAGAGCCATATATACAGCGACGACATTCGATGTCATCAGTACAAAGGGGCGACAAGTTAAAAGTATGTATGTGAGAAGCATCTAGATGGATGTCAGATCCTAGTATTCCCACAATGGAGATACACGAGATATTTGATAAATATTCCATGCCTATGAAAAGAAAAGCGCTACAATCGATGGTTGAACATTTATAAGATAAAGATATAAAAAACGATAAGGCCAGCCCACCTGAAATAATGGCAGTATATAGGAGAGCATTAGAACGAGGGACAGGAGAAACAGCCCTATCATTGGATCTGGGAATATTGTTGCATCTAAGAGAAGGGGGAGGGACGGTAAGGTGGGCATTTCCTATGAGAGAGGTCCCACCTACCTTTGTGCCCAAAGTGGGGGTTCCGCAGTGGGCAATGTAGCGGCGCAGGTAACACCAGCCCATTACACCACCCAATACGTGCATGTCCCCTTTTCCAGACAAGAGGTGAACAACATAAAGCAGACGATTCCGGATATAAGAAAGAATCCTGCAGGGTTTTACAAGGAAGTAGAGTCCTGCCTACAGTCATCCGTGCTTACCATGGGTGATATAGACCTAATATTCCCGGTGATCCTGCCAGCAGATATATGGAAACAAATAAGGAAGGTAGATGACACAACTGCCTTTGGCGCCACATGGGCGGACTTGATAATAGAAGATAGAAATAAAGCGGTTGGAGGAACACCAGGACCGAACCTGGCGGCATTACCAGAACGTATAGTACAGAAGTTAAAAACAATTGTTCCAGAGAAAATAATCCAATGGGACAAATTGACTGCATGTGTACAAGGCAAAGATGAGTTGGCTACAGATTATTTTAATAGATTTGAAGAAGTATTCACAGACTTCAGCGGGCAGGATGTGGGTTCAGAAGCAGGGAAGAGGTTATTTGTTGACAAATATGTGAGGGGGTTAAAACTTCCAATTCAGGATCTAATAATGACATCAGAGAGTGCATGGCAAGCAAAAACGTTGGGCGAAGTACTGCATATGGCCCAATATTATGGGCGCAGAGTGACTGCAGGAAAAGAAAAAGAAGAGAGGGATAGGGTAAATCTAAAGACAAGGGTATTAATGCAGCAAGTAGTAGGACATAATAGAGGGCGAGGGAACGCACAAGTAAGGAGTAGTTCGAATATGCATGGGAAAACAGTGGGGCCGAATCAGTGCGCATATTGTAAAGAGGAAGGACATTGGCGAGCGCAATGCCCGCATCTACAGAATAGAAATAGGTCTGGTCAGAGGAGACAGCATAGAGGACACCCAGGAGCGAATGGACCAAATAGGAATAGTATGCAGCAGCATCATAATAATGGAGGTAATCAAAGCCAAGGCCAAAACCAAAATGCCCCAAACCAGAGTCAGGGACAGCAAAATCAACAATATGGAAATCAGAGTGGGGGAAATAGAGGGAAGAGTGGAAATGTTTTGATACACAGCCAAACCCGTATTACAGTAATAGTAATGATTACACATCAGACGATGGGTCGGAACCAGTGTCTATTCCCGTGAATCATAGAGGACCCTACATAGAAATGAGAGTCGGGAATGAGGAACACCGCTTTCTTGTAGATACAGGAGCACAGAATTGTTCAATAGACCATCACTTGGTTCCGAATATACCACTGTCAGGGCAAAAGAATATTTCTGTAGGGTTTGCAGGTACACCAGTCATAAACCCAGTGTCCAAACCAGTCCAAGGTACCATAGGACCATCTACCGAACATTGTCCTTTCCTTCTAACAGAAAATTGTGGAGAAAATGTATTGGGATTAAATTTGTTGAAAAAACTAGGTTCTGTTATACATTGCACGGCAGACAGAGTGTTTCTAACGATATGGCCACATGACGCCCCTGTGTCAGAATTCATGTCCTAAGCGTTACCAGGGGAACTAAGTAAAGTACCAACCTGTATATGGGCAATGCATGACAACGATGTGGGATGTTTAAAGATAGAGCCAGTAAAGATTATTTTAAAAGAAGGTGTTACCCTACCGCGAATACCCCAATACAAAATTTCGGTTGAAGGTGAGAAAGGATTGAAGAGTATTGTTACTGATTTGGTGAAATTAGGGGTAATAGAGGAAATCACAGGCAGTACATGTAACAGCCCGATCCTTCCGGTTTATAAAAAAGGAGGTAATGAGGTACCATACCGTTTCATAATTGATCTACGCACATTGAATAAAGTAGTACATCCGCAATTTCCTCTGGTGCCAGACGTCACTACAATATTGACAATGATACCTGTTTCAGCAGAATATTTTAGTGTAATAGATTTGAAGAACGCATTCTTTAGTATTCCAGTGGACAAGGGCAGTAGATACTTGTTCGCGTTCACATTAGGAGGACGATCATTTACATTTACACGGATTCCGCAAGGTTATACGGAAAGTCCAAGTATTTACAGTAGAGCATTAAAAGAACAACTAGACATGCTGGAATTACCCGTGGGTTGTGTACTTTTGCAATACATAGACAATGTATTGCTAGCTGCAGACACAGAGGAGATTTGTAAAGAAAGCACTGTATTACTACTATCACACCTAGCGGCACATGGCCATAAAGCTAGTTTGAAGAAATTTCAGTATAATCGAAAGGAGGTAGTTTACTTGGGCTATCTACTTTCGAAAGGAGGGAGAAGACTAACGCCAGAACGCATAGAAAGTATTTCTTGTATGCCTATCCAAAGACACAAAAAGGAGTCAGAGCCATAATAGGCATGGCTTCATATTGCCGACAATGGATTGGTAATTTTGCGTTGATTGTGAAACCATTAGTGAATTTGACTAGAAAAGATGCGGTTATGCCTTTGCAGTGGGATGCGGAATGTCAGAGAGCATTTGATGGATTGAAAACTGCATTATGCTTGGCTCCAGTTTTGGGTACGCCGAACTATAAGAACATTTTCAGACGATTTGTGTGTGAAAGTGAAGGATGTGCATTGGCGGTTTTGACACAGGAACAAGGTGGAAAAATAGGCCGTGCGGCTATTTTTCTTCTGCGCTGGACCCTGTAGCGCGCAGTACCATGATGTTTGCGATATGTCGCGGCGGCTGCTGCGTCAGTGAAACAAACAGAAGGGATGGTATTGGGGCACACTTTAATTCTGATGGTGCCACATGCCATAGACGTTCTATTAATTAGGACACAGACGCAACACCTCACCTCTGCTAGATTGACAAGATATGAGATTATCTTGTTCGCGCCCGATATCCAAATTATGAGGTGTAGCGCTTTGAATCCTGCAGAATGAATGGCATTAACCATAAAAGAAATTGGGAAGAATGAATCACCCCCCCACGATTGCTTGATGGTCACTGAGGAAGAAACCAAGGGGAGAGTTGATTTAAGTGATATTCCACAGAAAGAGCCGGATGGAGAGTTATTTTGTGACGGCTCATGTTTTAAATTACCAGATGGCACGACAACTGCCTGATATGCTATCACTACCCTAGAGAGTGTTGTAGAAAGTAAAAGAATCCCCTATAATTCAGCACAAGCCGCGGAAATAATAGCAGTAACCAGAGCCTGAGAGATTTCTGAAAATTTGAATGTGAATATATATACTGATAGTCAGTACACGTTTGGAGTGGTTCATAACTTTGGACGACTCTGGCCTGAGAGAGGGTTTCTGACATCACATGGTGCCAGAATTCAACATGGCCCTTTGATTGTACGATTGCTGTCTGCACTCACGTTTCCAAAGCGCCTAGCAATAGTGAAATGAGAGGCACATAAAAAAGTAACATGCAAAATAGGAGAGGGAAACGCGTTTGCAGACAGGATTGCAAAACAAACTGCCACTGATTTGAATACCAAGATGATGACGGTTCAGACAGAGAAGTACCCTGTATGTTAGAAGATGGAGTTGCGACTGTCAAAGAAATGCAGGCCGAGGTTACGGCCGATGAAATACAGGGATTTGCAGAGGGATATGCTGAGTTGGATTTGGAGGGTTGTTGGGTGGACAAGGGAACTAGAAACTGGATGTTGCCAAATTCATATGTGACTGCAATGCTCACAATGGCCCACAGCCCTACGCACATCTGTGCCAAGAAAATGATACAGCACCTTTCTACAGTATGGCAGAATGCAAACATAAAAAAGAATGCAGAGAGGTTGGTGCAGAACTGTATCACGTGTTTACAACACAATGTAGGAAAGGGAACAGTGACACCAACAGGCAGTTTTGGCCCGCCCTCCATGCCGTTTGAGGTAGTTCATTTTGATTTCATAGAGATGGAAAGGTGCCAAAACTTAAAATATGTCTTGGTGGTAATCTGTGCATTCAGTAAGTGGGTGGAGGCATATCCTTTAAAAGACTGCACAGCGATGACTACGGCAAAAGTAATGTTGAAGGAGTATTTTTCCAGATTTGGCTTGCCCCGTGTCCTATGGTCCGATAATGGACCACATTTTGTGGGTGCAGTGGTGTTACAGATATGTGCAGGTCTCCAGATTGATAAGATATTCCATAGTTCAAGGCATCCGAGTTCTGCCGGTCTTGCGGAGAGGCACAACGGGATTCTTAAATCAAAGATTAGCAAGATTTGTGCGGGAAGCAAGTTGAGTTGGGTGGATGCATTACCAATAGCACTATTATGCATGCGTACGTCTGTACAGGCTAAAACTGGGCTCTCCCCATGCAAGATCATAATGGGGAGGCCGGCAAATGTACGGTGCGCACCTCAGCCAAAACGACTCAGTGAGATAGAACATCCTGTGCTTAGTACCTATTGTGGCCTTTTAATGCAGAAATTGCGTTTGATTCATCAACAAGTGCAGGAGGCATTACCCGTGCGGTATACCGGTCCAGGGCACGCACTGGAGCCAGGAGACTGGGTGCTGCTAAAAAACTTCGAAAGAAAGTGATCATCAGCCCCATCAAGTACTTTTGGCGACGCAGACGGCAATACGGGTGGATGGAAGGAAGTTGTGGATCCATGCCACCCATGCCAAAAAGATTCCAAGTGCACTGAAAGTCTTGCCTGACACTGATGACCGGAAAGAGACAGCGGTCGCAGAAACGAAAGAAACTGTTGCCAGTGTGCAGCCACATGATCTGACAAAACGTGAAGTGAAACTCGAAACAAAGCCTGAGACGATTGCCAAAAAGGGGGAAGGGCAAAGAGTGCCCCAACGTTGCCCAGCAGAATCGACATCACTGCTGACCGACGTGAAATCTGCCTTACAGATACCAGCAAAACCAAATTGTGTACCCCTTTGGCGCCCACCAGCACTTGCCAGCACGCCAAAGACCGAATCTGCATCATTGGCGTGGCGCACACCAGCACCTGCAGAAGCGCCACAGGCTGACTTCAAGCCTGAATCTGAAAGTGCACCGGCACTGTTCACGGATCATACGATACCAGGAGCAAGGCGATACAACCTGCGGCCTCGGAAGACAAAGTGATCCGCATTCTTTTTCTTTTGGTATTCATGTCAACCTCTGGTTCAGCTCATGGACGGAGAAGGAACCAGGGGTGTAGAGGAGAGAAGCGTGAGAATTGTGCAAGTCGGACAATTCAAGACTTGCGGCTCCTCGGTGCGATCATAAAAGTACATGTGTCCGGAACCAGAGCGGACAAGCTGGGCGCACATGGTACTATGACAAGTGAGATAATTGATTAACAGTACATGTGTCCGGAACCAGAGCGGACAAGCTGGGCGCACATGATACTGAGGCGAAAACTGATCAAAGGTCCTCTGAGCAGTAAAAGAAGGGACAAGTGATCTCGCCTAAAAACGAGTAATCAAATCCAGGCTAAAAAAAAAAAAAAGGCCAGGCAAAACTGAATTGTGAGAAATCCATTGAATTTATAGACATCAGAGCAAACGCGACGAAGAGAGATATCCACAACGAACTGTGATAAGGAAGAAGAAGGACGACGAGAAACATGCCGGGACCGGTTCCAGCCTCCTTCTGCACCACCACTGCTGAAAATGAGTCAGTTATAAAGACTATAAGTTTAAGAAAAACGCATGGTAAAACAAATTGTATGCTGACACGAACGATAATAATGTGCTTTATGAGCGTGGTAGCCCTAATATTATGGTGGGTAGAAACAATACACCCATTAGAAATGTTTATACCAATAATTAATATATCCACTACTGAAAGCCCGGTTCAGGTGATCACTTATACCCTACCCCCAATGGAAGAAAAACACAGGGAAGGTTTTACGAATAACACCTTACTGCTGATAATGAACATGACACATGAAATCCTGAAGAAAACAAATTGCTGGGTATGTGCCCATTTACCACAGCATGCTGGGAAAGGAATAGGGTGGTATGTTCAGCCATTACCATTAAGTTCTGCATGTAGTGCATCTTTAGGTGCAATGTTCTATGGGAAGTGGAATAAGAGTAATACAGGTCAATTAGACAGAACCAACATGAATGAGTTTGAGGAGATAATAATGAAGCCTGTGGGTTGTTCCATTTTCCATAAAGCACAAGTAATAGCCCCAGAGCCCACGAGGAAAAGCACACGAAAGATAACACAACAAAATAGACGAGATAGATTGTCCCCGCCAGAAAAAACATCTGTAATGACGTTTCGTGTAAGAACAGAAGGGAACAAAGATGCGATTCCCCCATCTTACATGGTGAATTAAAGCCCAAGATCTGTCCCTTTTTGCCTAAAAAAGAAAGGATCTTTTTCAGTCGGAACATATACTGGTTGTATGAATACAGTGGTACTAAAATGGGAAATTGAACCAGTATACGTAGGTGATCCAGTTTATTTTATATGTGGAGAGAAAGCATACCCTTGGTTGCCCAGAAACTGGGGAGGTACATGTTATCTCGGGCTATTGTTCCCAGGAGTATTCCTCTTGGAAACAGCAGCCATGGCCAAATTATCCAGAACTAGAGTCAAAAGGACTGACAAAGGTGTTTTAATAGCAACTGATGTAGCGAAATCATTCATTCCATTTTTAGGACAGATAGTGAACTCCTATAACATAAGGCAACTGTCCAGAATCCTAAAGAATACAATAAACACAACAACAGAGATATTATTTAACATGACGTTGGAAGAAAGAGGAATCAGGTTAATGACGCGGCAAAATAGAATGGCTCTCGATGTAATCCTGGTTTGTCGTGGGGGAATTTGCAAAATAGTGGGATCAGCATGTTGCGTTTATGTCGATGACTGTTCCCCCACGATCTCTGAAGCAATAAAGAAAATGCACGTTCTAAGCTCTGAACTCCCCACGGGAGAAGTGAGCTGGGAAATAGGATCTTGGTTTTGGGGAATACTACGATCTTGGGGATGGAAGCTGATCTCAATATTAGTAGTGGTGTTCGGAATATTCCTAACGGGTTGTTGTTGTATACATAGTTTGTGCAGAGGTAACTGAGGGATGTACGGAAGGATGCATGCAAATGATAACAAAGAAAAAACAACCTCATGGTCGAACTAGCCCACACCCAAATGAGATGAGAGTAATGAAAGAGTTGATGGCAATAGATATTAATGAAGACAATGATGACCACAATAGCATGCGAGACTCAGACATAAGTACTTCAGATTCATCATCACTAGAGGAGGTTTCAATAAATAGATGAGACGTTTGGCATACGGCCAAAGGAGGCTTTGTCAGTCTAGAAATCTAATTTGAGACCGCAAACGCATTTTGGTGGCCGTGGGCCAACCGTCTCATGCACGATACGACAGAATATAGGTTTTCGAGTTTTCCAATGAACAGCCATTTTGATGTAACAAGAATCGCCATTTTGTTTTCTAACCATTGCTCATTGCTTTCTGTTCCTATTGCTTCACAGTATATTTTCCGCTTACACTGCTCGACTGTGGAACATTGTTGTCTGTATATGAAAAGGACAAGGCCACAGGGCCGAGAGGGTAACAAGAGTTTCGCTGAAACACAAACGTAGGCAGCGCCAGGAAGAATGCCCGGCTCCCTCCTTAATATAGCCTTGAAGCAGAGCCGCAGGGCATTTAATCATTTCACAGCTGCCAGCCAGTCTCGTTATATGGTAGAATATGTTAGAATAATACCGCTAAAGGCTTGAATTATGCTTTTCTAATGGCCCCCCTTTGCTGAGCCCGCTCGGAGCATGTCGGCTCCCAGGACACGAATAGCACCTGATAGATAGCAAGGTCTGGAATGCAACTTCCCCTGTATGTAGTTCGCTTCCAAGAACAGAAGCACCATGTTCTATTCAATAACTGAAAGATGCCTACGCACTCACAAATTGCAAATTGTTACTAGAATAGATGTTTGAAGGTGTCATAGTGGTCGGAGATGTCCATCATCACACCAAGTTCAAAGAAACCCAATGAAGAGGGGTGTTATACATGTCATAGCTGATTGTTTGATATGCATTTTGTATATATGTAACTGATGTACGTAATTCACTCTCTTGCGTCCCTCGAGGTCTAGAGATACACGTTGTGGGGCGTGAGACCGAGTTGGCCAACTGAGACTTTTGCTTTGCAATAAAACCCTAGCTTTGGGAATACAACCTCCTGTCTGGCGTCTCTATTGTGTGTGGTGACCCGCCTTGTTTCCATAGACGTCAGGGTCCCCTAGGGGCCCCTTTCAACGTGGATGCTCCTGCTCTGTAACCCACCGCATCCAGTGCAATGGGGCCTCAATCTGATGTATACTGACTCATCTAGATGATTGGATTTCCCCTCTGATTCGTGCTGAAGGTCCTGGATTTTCAGTTTTGCTGGGCGGGGAGAAATTCAGGCACCAATCCGATCCCTCCAGGCAGCATCTCTAATTTAGCTCTCCGTCCAAGATGGTGCCTACTCCAAATGGCAGGGAGACTAAGGATCCTTCAGCTCCGCTGTTATTCAGGATGTGTATAGGGTCGTTCGGGTCTTGTTGGAGTGAGACCCGGTTCCAACGTTAACACATCCAGTATCATGATGCAGGTAAAGGATAAATATGACAGGTTTCTGTGGGCCAAACAGGGACCTCCTAAGCTCACGTCCACGAGCTACCACTGTGCAACAGCTCCACCCCACCTTCACATTCTCAAACACATTCTACCTTTTTTTAACATTTCCCAGAAGGAGGAGCTGGCACAAGCTTTAGTTCTCTCCCGCTTAGATTACAGCCACATACTCTACTTAGGTCTACCAAAGGTCCTTACCATTTGCAAGTCATCAAAGGCAGGGAGACACACTCTGAAACTGAAGCCCTGGGACCACACCACACCGGCCCTAAAATAACTTCATTGGTTACCTGTGGACAGAAGCCTTACATTTAAAGCACTCTGCTCCATCCACAAGACTGCTGGGGATCCGGATCAGCCTGTGTCAGAACAAAACTCAGTCAATGCTGCCCTACCAGGCTCCTAAGATTCAATTGTTACATTTTATTGTGACCTCCCACACTATTCCAGTGCACTGTGCTTCATGCATGTGAGATAAAGGGATTGTAGTAAATGGCTCATGAGGTGCAAATAGCTTTTGAGGGCCTCGTGGTTTTTCAATATTGAAGTATGATTTCCAGAAGCAGTGGGTGGTTATTTGTGGTCCACACCCACATAATCATGCTCATTGCCAATGAGTGTTTTTTTGTCATACATGCCCTACATTCCCATCGCTGTTGCAAAACAAATATTTTCCCGCCTTTCTATATTTACCATCTCTGTCTTCACTGAAGGTAAAATGCGAACCTTTTGCTGCCTAGAGGTTCACAGCCATTAGATGATTAGGAGGCATCTCTGGTAGTATGTTTATTAACTGAGCTGTAGAAATTAAACGCAGGCGCACTCTTAACTATATGCATGGAACCACTTAACTTAAAGCGCACAAACAGTTTTTCAATGATTTTTTATTTTAATTCCCATTTGGTCACAGAGCTCCTCGTTCGCTTGCAACATGCTCAACACCTATGGCGCCGAGTACTATACACCATATGCAATGTACTTCCGGACTACACTTCATACTGGGTTTTGTGAGGTGAAGAACACTTAAAGGATCAAAGTCCCAACGAATTCAACTCTGTGGCATTTACAATACACGCAAGTAATGCTAGTAAACACATCAATGATGAGTTACACAAATTACTATTCCAGAGCTGAAAACCTACCCTGCTTTGTTTCTTCAATATTAAGATGGGGCAATGAATAGGAGCGCCTGTCAATGCGTACAGTGCTCGTTGCATCAGCAATGAGGCCAGTGTTATGGCCTGCTGTGAAGCGTGCTCTTTCTATGTGCTTTGCTATTAAAGCATTCAGGCTTTGGTAAGTAGGTTATTTTGCATTTAGAGGAAACATTGATTTCTTCCTTCTCTGCTTTCGTCCTTTGTTTTACTACTCTGAATACGCCTTTCGCATTAAATATAATCAGATACGCGCAGTGAGAGGTGACTCTGGGAATTAACGGGCCGCCATATTGATCCGTCGCAGTTTCTGACCGTTTACCAGATTAATACTTTTTTTTATTTCGTATTCTTTGACCTGACTCCTAAGTAATGTTTTGCAATTCGTCACAAATATCTCTTTTGTGAATTATGGTGGTTGCTTGTTAGATAACTGCTATGTAGATACGATGTGCAATCAGCAGTATTTATGATCAATAAATGCATTAGGAGTATAGCTTCAGAATCACGCTCCTTAAATATGAGGTAAGGAAGTCATCGATCATTGCTATCAAGAGGCTGCAATACAGTACCTGAGTGGCAGGTAAAGGGAGGTCGACTACAAATTATAATTATTTTGGGCCTGATTAAGAAGGATTTCCACTGGCTTAAATCAGGAGATGCCTCAAACATTTTCTCCTGCTACCTTGTACCTTATTCAGAAAGCCTAAAACTGGAGCAAATCTGGAGCTGGGCTCCTGCATCTTTCAGATGCTCAGGTGCAAATGAGATTCAGAAAAGTGTGCCTAAGAGCATCTCAGAGATGCTCCAGGCAGCTCTGGATTGTATCTAGTTTTAAGCTTCATGAATCACGTGTGAGGCGTGAAGTAGCAGTGGGAAGTCTGATTTTATCAGCACATCTATTGATCTGCTCCAGTGCAAGTCTTTGTGAACCCAGGCCTTTGCTTCTATTGTTTCATTTGTTTTAGGTGGCATAAGTATTCTGTGATGAATCTGGTCATCACTCCATTACCGGAGGTAGCCTCTCCTCATGTGGCCAGGGGATGGCAGCCGCTACCTAATCCTGACCCTGGGGGGTGGCTATGCGAGGTAAGATCACATGAGGGGAGGTGGCCCTCAGGGGGAGAGTGAGGCATCATCAGGTGAGACATGGTATCCCCCTTTCCCTTTTAAGGATATCCCCTCCATTACTCAAGCCTTGATGGCATGCTGTGATAGTCCCCTTCAACAACCAGCAAAGCCTACTGGCAGGATCCTTCAATATTCTGCAGCAAACCTAATGACAAAGACTGACACGAGGAAGAGGACAACCAGAATGAAGTTGGCTCGACTGAAACGAAGTGAGCAGTCTAGCAATTGGAGAAATCCAATTGGCTCTGGATGACTCCCCTTCCTCTGAGCAGGAGTTCAAAGATGGAACAGCTGAGCAATGCAGAGAACTCTGACCATAACTGCTGGGGAAACCAAGCTGTCAGGTGGACAGGCGAGCGAGGAGACGCAGGGGAACCATGAAGAAGATTGTCCAGCTCGGGCTTGGAATCCAGGAGGACGTGAATGAGGCAAAGAAGCAGCACAAAGAAAAGGGGAGGTGGTGTCTGGAGTGGAGACGCATTCCCGCAGGCTAAAGAGATGACGAAAGGAGGCGCGAGGCTAAGCAGCTTCACACCGGCAAGGAAAGCAAGAGCGATGTGCAGACCACCACCAGCCGCCGAGACGCGCTGCCCGAAGTGGAGAGAGAGCGTGTAAGCAGAGAAGGACCTGAACAAGGTCGGAGAAGGCAAGGAAGCCGTCCTAAAGCCAGCGAGGCCACAGAGGAAGGTCGGGGTCCCGGGAGGGAGCTGGAGAAGACAGTTCCTAATTAAGAGGCACATTTCCTACAGCTTACATAACAAACTGGTTTTCATAATTTCAGTGCTGGGGAGATACAAATACGCAGTAATACTTGCAGAAAAAAGCATATGCCCTCAGATCCTGAAAGTGGATGAGCATAGTGAGAGAAACTGGCAGGAGAGTATACACCAAAGTTGTTTAAATGAACTATATTGCTTTTCTTGGGTAACTCATTAAAAATTCCAAGATGCAAGTCACGTACAGCGCAAAGGAGCATTTTCCAATGCATTTTTATGAAGCTTTTTTGCACAATATATATCTGTCAGTATAAACATCATTTTATTGCCAGCTGTTCCCACACATGTGCACATACATTTCCATGCTGGCTGCACCAATATCTGCCATGATTCCCATATAGGAACATACTCATGTTTGTTTTTGCGCATAATGCCAGTAATGATACTATAAAGAAATGTCCATGCTGGCTGTACTAATACATGTCAGTATCCCTATGTACGAACATACTTAAGCTGGGTTGGCCAGTAAAAGGACCAATAAAAGACTTGCCAAAATAGTAAAAAGCTTGTCAAGACTGGCTGCACTAACATTGGCAAGTCTCACCACCTAAGGATCTTATAAACTGGCGTAACCCTTGATGCCAGTAAAAATGCAATGCTGTGCCAGAAAATAAATGCAGAGTGGTTACACCAAAGTAGCCAAGTTTAACCATGTAATAACAATCAACATATTTGCTTTACTATTAATGTCCATTAAATAATGGCATACCACAGTTAAAAGTATATCCAGATTGGCCAACCAGCATAGTCCAGTCTTTCACCATGGGCATCAAGAGGAAAGCAAAACATTATTTCCTTTACTCTTGATGCCCATTAAAACATCAAGAGCAAAGAAAACATGATTCATGTTTGCTTTACTCTTGATGCCCTTTTTGTTATTACGTGACAAGACTGGCCTATATTTGGCTATATTTTGTATGGTGTACCATAGAATACCTGGTTGAACCTTTGCAGTGCCCCATGGCAAGGAGGCTCACTGGCCACTGATCCTCATCACTGCAGCCCCGGATCGGTTCATTCATGGTGTCCCGTTGCCAGTAAGTGTGCCGCAATATCACCACCATGACCCAGCTCATTGCTCAGTGCTCCCTGTGTGGCTGGGGAGCACAGCTTCCCAACTGCTGCTGGCTGGGCCTTCAGAAATACACAGCACTACTCGTGAAAGGAGGGGGGCTGCTATGTCATCGCTGTAGGCCCGCCCGTCACAAGCAGGTCTGTTCTGAATCCCCGGGTCGCTTCTAGAGTATGCAGCCCACAATGAAGAGACTTTATAGGAACCCTGTTGCTAACATTGGCACCTGGTTTCTGCTGGCATACATGGCCCAGCAAGGGCTTCCCGCAGGACCCCCATACTGCTGCTGAATGTGCCAAACCACCTATGGGATACATGGCACAGCTAAGACGGTCTTTGGGGCACCCTCCATGGCTCTGCTACCCTAAGAACAGCCATATGTGAGGTCGACTGGTAACAGCAGTTCAAGGGATGAACGTGGAATTACAAAATATTAAAGCGGAAAATACAGCTTTAAGACAGATGGTTTCCAATAGAGAACCCCGGGAGTCTGACCTACCTCCCATGGCTTTGTCTTCGGGCAAGTATGATGAAACCCCAAAACGGATGAAGGAGTTTTTGGAAGTGTGCTCTGTTTATTTTGCTTTCCGTCCCTATACCTACGCCAATGATCATCCCAAGGTGGGGTTTATGATCTCAAACATGATTGGAAATGCCCTGGAATGGGCTACCCCACTTGTTACCAACAACAACACTGTGATCCAAGACCATGGGGCCTTTCTGACATTATTTAGGCAGACATTTGAGCAACCAGAAATCACCCATGTGGCTGCTGAAGAGCTCCTTGATGTCCAGCAAGGGACCAGTACTTGCTTTCTTACATTTCCACCTTTAAACGCCTTGCAACAGATGCGGGGTGGCCATAACAACCGCAGTATACTATTTTCCATTGCGGCTTGAAGGAGGAGATAAAGGATGAGCTGGCTTCCATTGCTCGCCCTACAACCCTTTCGGATCTCATGTCCATTGTATTACAGATTGAGTATCGCTTGAGCGAACGACGAGCCGAAAGGAGAAAACATAGGACCCCGGTCACTCATACTCCAGCAGCCTCTCCTCTACCTCCGCTACCAACCCCTGCTAACAGGGAAGAACCCATGCACGGGCACCCCTGACCCCTGAAGAAAGGAAGCAATGTTGTGATACAGGACTCTGTATGTACTGTGGATCATGCACTCATCTTCTCTGCTTCTGCCCTGAAGGTCCACCTAGGCGGGCGGGAAACGATCGACCTCGGACCTGATGGGGACGAGTAGCTGAGGTCTAACTCCCAGTCCTTATGTAACCTTGATCGTGACACCTCAATCTGAAATGATGGACTCTCATCTCATGGTGGTCACGATACATTTGGAGACACAGCAAAGGGTACTGAACACCATGGCCCTCATTGACGGCGGCGCTGCAGGAGTCTTTATGGACACCTTATGGGCAGGCAAGCAAGGACTTCCGTTCTTGCAGCACGAAGATGCCCAAAGGTGGAGGGCTTTGACAGCTCCCCTCATTCTTCCGGCCCCATAACCCACTCCACAGAACTCCTGACTGTAAGAGTTTTACAATACTCCGAACAGTTAAAGTTCGATCTCATCCGGCTACTCATTTCCCAGTGATACTCGGTATTCCCTGGTTGAGGAAGCATAATCCGGTCATCGACTGGTCTAGAAACACTATGGCCTTCGAATCTGCTCATTGCAGGCAACATTGTCTGCCCCATCAACAAAAGGAAACCATATGAATCATCTCACCTCAACAGAAGGACACTTGTGATGTATGCTACATTCCTTCAGAACTTTCGGAGTTCCAAGAAGTTTTCAGCGATAAAACCATACTGGACCTGCCGCCACATCGCCCTGAGGATTGCACTATAGATCTGGTACTGGATGAGTTAGTCCCAATCGGGCGCATGTTTTCCTTGTCCCTCACTGAAAAGAAGGTTTTAAGAACCTATATGGACTCTCATTTGATCAACGGCCTTATACAGCCATCAAGATCCCCCACGGGGGCGTCTCTATTTTTTATAGCCAAACGGGATTCCTCAGAGTTACGACCCTGTATTGATTGTCAGGGTTTGAACAAGGTCACCATTCGAGATTGTTACCCCATGACCCTCATCTCGGACATCCTTGAGGCAGTCCATGGTGCTTCAGTTTTCTCAAAGTTGGACCTGCGGAGTGCCTATCATCTCCTCTGCATTTGCGAAGGGGGTGAGTGGAAGACAGCATTCCGAACTCCCTTTGGCTTGTGCGAATACAAGGTCATGCCTTTTGGCCTGGTCAACGCACCTGCGGTCTTCCAGCGCTTCATGGATCGATTGTTTTCGGAAGTTCTGTTCGTAAATGCCATTGTCTATTTGGATGACATACTGGTGTTTTCTCACACTCAACAGGAACACATCCATCATCTCAGGACAGTACTCCATCGCATACAGTCTCATCGTCTCCTGGTCAAACCGGAGAAATGTCACTTCAACACAGCCTCAGTACAATATCTGGGATATATCCTTTCCAAGGAGGGCATCACCATGGACCTGAAGAAGGTTTCTGCGATCCTAGAGTGGCCTACTCCCGCCTCACTGAAGGATGTTCAGAGATCCCTGGGTCTGGCAAACTTCTATCGAAAGTTTATTGCTCACTTCTCCTAGATAGTGTTGCCCAAAACAGCTCTACTTAAGAAAGAGACCAAACCCTTTAACTGGACAGACCAAGCTGACCACGCCTTCATTCGTCTGAAGGATATGTTTTGTTCCGCCCCGTTTCTGTGCCAGCCGGACCAAACCCAGCCCTTTATAGATGAAGCAGATGCCTCTGCCGGAGCACTGGGGGTGGTTCTCCTAGAGGAAAGGAATAGTAAAGAGCATCCCGTGGTCTACCTCTCAAAAACCATGTCTGCGAGCCAGAAGAACTACTCTGTGATCGAGAAGGAGTTGTTAGCCCTGAAAACCGCCTGCAAAGAATGGAGACACGTGTTGCAAGGGAGTACCGATCCGTTTGATCTACGAAACGACAGTAACAATCTGAAGATCCTTCAGGGTATGGAATGTGTCAATTCTAGGCAGGCATGCTGGCCTCCCTTTTTTAGTCAGTATGACTTCTCCATCACTTACATACCTGGCACCCAAAACGGCCTGGTGGATGCCTTGTCTAGACGAGACACCCCAGAAGTACGTTCGGTCCCTCTAGCGGAATACCTTTTCCCAAGAAACAAGATTGTTGGTACAGTCTCTTCTTTCCTTCAGAAGGTCAGGTCTGTCACCACCCCTGAATTTGAAACGGAGGTGCCCGGAACAAACACTATCAGATTCAATGGGCTGATGGTTTGTTGCTGGTTGGCCAGAGGCTGTACATCCCTACTCGGTCCTTACAATTGAAGATCTTAGGGTGATGCCATGGCCAAACCACCACGGGCCACCGGGGGGAAAGGGATACCTTGGAGCTTGTCTCTCGTTCTTTCTTTTGGCCTGCTTTCTTTATGATGTCAAGACATATTGCAGAACTTTGTCTGATCTGTGCTAAGAACAAAAACTAGTAAACCTTTAGGCTTATTAGAACAACCTGCCATGCCCATCAAGCCCTGGTTCCAGATATCAATGGATTTTATCATTGATTTGCCCTTGTCTCAAGGTTCTACTTGCCTAATGGTCAAGGTGGACTCATTTTCCAAGCTAGCCCATTTTTCCCCACTTCCTGGTGTTCCTTTAGCTTCAGAGATGGCAGAGGTATTCCTTAAAGACATATTTTGGTTACATGGTCTGCCATACAGGATTATTTCTGACAGAGGTTGTCAGTACAAGTCCCAGTTCTGGGCTGCCGTGTGCCAATGGTTGGGTATAGAGAGGGCCTTGTCATCAGGATTTCATCCCCAGGCCAACGGTCAGACAGAGCGACTCAATGCTACCCTAGAACAATACCTTAGATGCTACATTAATTGCTATCAAGTCAACTGGGTAGCCCTTATGCATACTGTGGAATACGCTTATAACAACACAGTGCATTCCGCTACAGGTATCAGCCCTTTCTTTTGTACTTATGGGTTACATCCAAGTGGTATACTTCCAGTGTTCAAACCCCCTACCAACATACCCACCATCGAGTCCACCCTGACAGAGATAGCCACCGCCCATTAGACTCCCCAGCAAAATGTGTCCACTGCTCGAGAAAGGAACAAATCTCAGTCCGACCGTCATCGCTTGCCTTGCTCGAAGTGGGAAGTGGGCGATTAGGTCTGGCTATCCACTAGGTATTTGCCTCGTTGGGCATTCGCGACCAAGTTATCTCCTCGATATCTTGGGCCTTTTGAGATTACTAAAAGGATCTATCCTGTGGCCTTTAGATTACGACTCCCAAAGAGCCTGAGTCGCATTCACCCTGTATTCCATTCTTCCCTTCTCCGCCTGGTGGACCCAGATACAGCAAAAGTCAGGAGATGCATATTCCCTAGTTGTCCCACTTCCATCCCTGAAGAGTATGAAGTGTTCTGTATTCGGGATTCCAGATACAGACGGGGACGTCGGGAATACTCGGTGGCCTGGAAGGGTTATCCTAGTTCTGAGGACCCCTGGGAACCGGAGTCATATGTCCACGCACCTCGTCTGACCCGGCGGTTCCATCGCGCCCACCCGTGTAAACCTGGTGGCATGGGCAGTGGAAGGGGGCATACTGTCACACGCCATGGGAACTGGCGTGTGCGGAGTCAGTGGCGCCTAGGCGGCCATTGACTCTTCCATCATGTTCTGCCCGTTGCTAGCGTGACGGTCTAGCTTTCAGCAGCTTTGCGGCCGTCAGAAGCCTTTTCCGTCGGATCAACCAGGACGCCTATGCGTTGCAACCTACTTGCGTCAGGCTTCTGCCTCTTCTATCGTGCCGCCTGCACTTTCTCTCATTCTCGCTCTTCTGTGTCTCTGCCTTCTCTCCTTTTCCTTGTGCTTCTCTGCCTTAGCATTTGGCTCTCGTGGCTCCTTTGGAATTCCTGCTGCTTAGCCGGTCCCTTTCTTATCATCCCGGCCAGGCACTGGACCCCCTGCGGCTCCTATCATCGCCAGCAACAGCGAGTGGGGTCAGCTTCTGGAGACTATCTCAGCCACTGCCCAGATAGGGTTTTTTATGCCGCTCTGCTTTTTCCCCTAATTTGTTTGTTCTGGAAGAGGCTCCACCCAAGATCACTTCATCCAACGGTCAGGGTGGCTTCCTTCCGGGGCATACCTTATCTGCTCTCCAAAAAAAAAGAGGCACTATGGAAGAAAAGGTTTGCCAGACAGTTGGACGACGAGACCACAGGTGAGGAGGAGGGGGAGTGGAGTGACCCAGAACAGGGGAAACCTTTACCAGACACTGACATTTGTGCTGCTGCCTAATCATGTGAGCAATGTAATAGATCATCAACATACTGAATGAGTGTGGAATCTCTCGGGAAGCAAAGGGATGATGTATCAGCATGCAATATCCTACAAAATATGGCAGGGGAGTGTATAAATCCCTGGGACAGGCGAGTGCACGTCATTTGACAATTCTGGTATTTGCCACCACCGCACCCTGGAACTAGAAGACAAATAGGAAAAGAGACTGGGGCGCAAAAGGCACTGAGAAGCATGCTGAATAAAAACCAACTACACTGTAAACAGTGGTGCTTGACAAAAATGCTGAGAGGATCATATGTGGGTTGGGCACCACAGGGCCATAGGGGCCACAATCTCATGAATTGCCCTCAACTCCTGAACTACCCTCCATTTTACCTCTGTAGTTGCCCCGTCCTGTTATTGTAGGGAGATACAGTATGAACAAGTATATCTTGTGTCAATAGTTTGTGGATGATAGGTTCAACCCCTTAGACAATCTCTTTTAAAAGGTATCATTGCTGGTTTACAAGAAGCAATGAGTCCTGCATCATTTGCATTATTTGTATATGTGGCTAGAGTATTTGCTTCTACTGCTGTGGGGAGATCTACTGCCAAGGCGGGACCTTGTCATAGATGAATCTATTAGCAGAGTGGTCTGCAGTAAATATTTGCACCCATGGCGCTGAGGCTGTCCATACGCAAAAGATCTCTAGGTGTTTACCTTACCGGCCAGAGAAGAAGTTGCGCTCTGCTTCTTCATCTATGGTGGTGGTACCTTTCCACCATTTGGAACGCTGTGGTGGCTAGGATTTTGCCCTGACCGGACCGAAACTCTGTAATGCTCTCCCTTTGTTTTTGCGGTGCATCTCTGATTTTGATTTATTTAGGGCTCATTTGAAAACCTATTTGTTTGTGTCTTTTTATATGCATTCCGGCCTGTCTGCATCTTTCATCGCCTTGATGTCTTTGGTGATTGTTGACCGCTATACAAATTCAGATAGATAGATAGATAGATAGATAGATAGATAGATAGATAGATAGATAGATAGATAGATAGGTGTGCATTGAAGCCATCTACTCCCATGGTAAATGCAGCTTTCCCTTAATGTGGTAGATGAATGTTAAGTGCTTTAAGGGTACTTTTTGTAGCTCCCTGTCTACTACGAGGTCTGTGTGGTGACCCTGTATTATAGCTGGCAATGAAATATTGGATGTGGCCAATTTGAATACAGGTGCAATAATGCGTGGTCCTGTGGAATCCTTATTTCAGCATGAGAAGTCTGTCAGTCAATCAATGCTTATTTAGTGTATACCATTAACATCCATTTTAAAACAATGAATACATACTATCAAATTACACTTGTAAATACAATCCTATCAAGAGAGTTCTAATCTGTCCCCCATTTGATTCCAGCACATATGATACAATATCAAACATAACATTCTCATCTGTGGAGTGCATTATTAAATGCATGGCCTCTGTAAAGTTTTTAGCATTATTCCTTAAAAAAATGCGGTCTTCACCATTTACTTCTTGGTCCAATATTAGCTTTACATACCAGCAATTCCCATTATGCATGGGCATTTCCTCTCCACACCCAGCATGAGGTTCTGATACGCACTGGTAAAACATTTAGCCTAATCATTAAAATAGTTCTCCTGCACTTGTGAGAGTTTAGCTTTATAACAGAATTTGAATTTCGGGGGTCCTTACAGCACAGCGCTCCCTGTACACTTTCATTGTCAGGAGCCTTGACATATGCTCCTGTGTTGGTTTCATTCCTCCTTACCAGCAAATTTTAAAACCAGGCTTCTCCTTTGCCCTTTCTACAGTGTGTGCAAAAGCTCTGTATTGCACATCCCCCATTTTTCCAACAAAGCCACCCCCTCAGAGAGCCATTGCCCTTTAGAGTGAAGCTTAACATTTCCATTAAGGCATTCTTTAGTTGGGGTTCATAAAAACATCAAGGTGTACTTTCAGAAACAACTGGATAAATCGGCTGCAAGCCAGTTGTCCCATGCTAGGCACCCCCAACTTGCGTCGTAGCGCATCTCCAGAGGTTACTGGGGAAAGTCCTACCAGCTTTCTCAGGAAAACATTTTGCGCTGCAACCAATTTTGCACAGGAGGTATAACCCCACAACACACCTCCATACAGCGTAGCCGAATTTGTCTTGAGGTTCAGCACTTCTAAACACTTATCCAGCCTTTTATCCCCATACAAATAGTACAACCTTTGGAGCCCCCTGAGACTTACCTCCATCTGTTTAGCTGCCTGATTTACTTGGGGCGACCATCGTCCTTCCTTCATGAAAACCACCCTTAGGTATCTATATATTGGCACCACTTCTATTATTTATTGATTAATCAACCATTTATCCCGCAATTTACCTCTGCCAACCACTACAATCTTTGTTTTAGATAAGTTCAATGTCAGCTTGAGATTCTGTAAAAAAAATATCAGCATATTGTAGACTCCACTGCAGTCCCCCTTCGGTGAGGTCTATCAGTGCTGTATCATCAGCACAGAGAAGGGCACCATAATAGACCTCATTAAGCTTTGTAAGCATAACTTCTGCAGGAGAATCGTGTGGTTTAAAACCAAACAGAAAGAGAGAGAGTAAAAAGGTCAGGGGGCACCCCTAACACCTCTGTTTGTGATAATATCCTTTCAGTACGTATTCCCGCTGCACACCCGATCACAACTGAGGTATTGCAATATACCAGCTGTATCATCTGTAACAGGCCTGCGAGTAGCCCTAATTTAGGTAACATTCCCCACAGAAGATTCCTGTCAACTGAATCAAATGCATTTGCTAAATCGAGGAATGCTACGTAAACTTTTCCACCTCTAACCTCTGTATATTTTTCATTGATGGTTTGTAGAACAAAGCATTGGCCCAGTGCTGAAAATCCTTTTCTGAATCCTGCTTGATTATCTGATAATTTCCTATTCTCTAAGAAGTCTGAGTATCCAGTTGGGAAGGGAGCTGCTTGTGGATTTTATTGGCTCGTTTGATTTTGAGGCTTCCTTTACATGTTAGTATTTGTTAGGCAGTACTTCATGCTGTTGCTGCGCTACTAGCGGATGTCTGTTGTATCTGGCTTGTCCATCCAGTGGGAGGGGTCTGTGGCATGTAAGGTATAAAGCTATCAGGGTATTCTGCTTTCCAGTGTCCAAACCCTTGACAGTAATGGCATTGGGAACCCTGTGGAGGGTGAAATGAAGGTCTGAATGGGGCAACATTTCTCTGAGTTTGGCTGGGGCTAGTCTTTGTAGTCGGTCAAATTGAGCCAATTGTAGAGTAAGCAGCTTTCATTCCTTTTTAAATGCAAACTGTACGTGTGCACAACCGTTGGCATTATTTCTGACATCTCCTTACACTTCCAATCAATAACTGCCTTTTCAACATCTCTTTTAATAGCCATGAGAAGGCCGCCAACAAAATATTGGGTTATAAGTTATGGGGCTGTATGGATGACATCATCTACATTAGAATGATCTTCTAACGTGGCAAAAACTCTTATTAGATTCCTCAGGATTCTCTGTTTCATCCTACTTCAAAGAAACCACTTTTGACTAATCAGTCTTAGGCTTTGCTAGGTCTCTTATTGCCTGGTACTTGTTTTGGTCTCAATTTTTCTCATATCTAGTCTTTGATCAGTCCCAGCCTGATTCCCAATTAACAGATCTTTAAAGTGTTGGGGGGACTCTGCCTTTTCTCTAACTGTGTGTAGCTGCTCTGGGGTAAAAATGTGTTTGAGTAATCCTTCTAAATCTATGGTAATAGGGCTCTGGAATCTATAATGCTTTCTAGCTCCCTAGCAAACTTCTTAGGATTTGTGCAAAGTGGTGGTAATGCATCCTTGAAGGACCTTATTTGATCTGGTGTCCATTCTATATGGTATGGCACAGTCTGGAACCCCTCGGGTGCTGGTATTATTCTGACCGAGTATGCACATTCTCCCATGACTACCCTTTCCAGCTGGGGTCTGTTTTCTGGTATGGAACAACAAAAATGAACCTGGGCGAAATGAAATCAGAACATCTGTACACATTTAAACAATACCAGGTCTTGTCAAAAAATATATATTTATTTATAAGCAATTTACACAAATATTTATTGTTCTCAACATCCACATTTAAACACCACCATTCATTCCATCATTCATTCACACTCTCACTATACATGTCAATATTCCACATTTGTGGTACTTGGACCACGTAGAACCAATATATTAACATACATTTCAACACCTCTTGGTGATTACAGTAAGTGTTAATACAAAAACAAATAGCATCCTGCTTATTTGCTGTAACTCAACATATGTTTCGGTCGTCACAATAGGCCCCTAATTCAAGCCATTGTTTAAATGTGTACAGATGTTCTGATCTCATTTCGCCCAGTTTCATTTTTGTTGTTCCATTATATTTAGCCTGAAGAACCTGTGGCAGTAAGGCAATCCCTATTTTGAAACTCTGTTTTCTGGTATGACTGGTGGTGCACCTAATCCATCGTCTTTCTCTAATTAATTGAAAGCATCATGAAGTAAGAGTCAATTGTTTCAAAAAATGTTTTTACCCATGCATAACACGACTTCCCTTAGGTCTGCTCCAAATCCATTATATCTACTATTAAATGTTACCTTCCCCATATTTATCCTGTAGTCCCTTAACTCTGGCAGAGAGAGAGAAAACCCTTGCCAGGCTCTGTAAATGATTCTGTATCCTTTACACTGCATGTGGCACTTGGGCAGAGTTGCTGGGAAGGTGGGGAGTACTGCTGTCTGTTGATGCACCCAGTGTGTGTTTAGATAGTGTATGTGAAGACTGATGTGGTAAGGGAGCTGAGGGAAGTGCCTGGTTTTGTACTGCTGCTGGGGGATAGTAGGTGGCAAATCATTATCTTTGGTAGTGGGTCCACTTATGGATGTGAGGACAGGGTAAAGAGGTGTGAGAAACAGCTAAAGATAATTCACATTTTTATCATTATTCTTTTTATCGTGCAATTTCTTTTCTAACTTTACTTTTTCTTCTCTGTGTTTTTGTATAAGTGCCTCTGTCTTATGTGATGATTCTTTAGCCCGAAGTGCAAAAGCTGACCATTCCTTTGGGTGCGCTTTATATCCATTAGAGTTAAGTAACAAACAAACAGAATTCAATTCCCCTTGATCAAAGCTCCCTGATTGTGGACATTCCCTAATCTCCTGCCTGGCAGCAGTATTTTTATGCCACTTAACCACAAATTACACTCATTCTGTGTCATAGGTTGCCTACATCTTTCCCTCAGGTGTGTCAGCTAAGTATTCAACATCATGTGTGTGACCAGGTGTTACCCATTTCTTAAAGGAAGGATCTGGCGAAATATTGCCCCAGGGAGATTAAGGGAGAGGGGTGGCAACAAGTGGCAACAACGGCCCAGAGACAGCAAAGGGAGAGGATGGTGACAACACCCCAGAGAAAACAAATCAACAACCAATACAGACCAAAAATGTAATTAACTAGCTGAAAAGCTTTTCCTTTCAAAACCCAGAAATCTCGTTCAGAAGTGAGAGTTGCGCCGTGTTTAAAGAGAACAGCAGGGTGTGATATAGATAAGGCATGTACAGCAGCAGCAGGGAAAGGAGCAAAGCGACACTGACCCTGATACTGGTGCACGGCTCCCCACTTAGCACTCCTTCACCGCCAGGCGGTGGCTCAACCTCAGCACGATAGCCGAGTCCACATGGCATAAAAATGTTAGGATCAGTTTAAATGCTTCTTATCTCTCCCTCGCTTCTGTATGAGATTTCGGAGAAGCAGCGATTGTCCTGATAAATAAACTGACCACACACACACACCATCAGCTTTCCAGACAAAAATGTGTCCCTTTCTAAATATGGTAAAATGTACATACACATTTCAACATTAGTATTCCTGAAAGCAACTTCAAAGTGCGAGATAAATAAGTCATCCACCCTCATTACGAGTTTGGAGGTAACCATGCAGCATTTAGCGGCATGGTTGCCTCTTTACCGCATACCGGGCCCAGGTTCCTCAAATGAGGACTTACCGGGCCATCCCAACCTTGGCGGACCCAGTAATTCCTCGTCCGAGGAACCCAGACTCGGTCCATCCCCATTCCCATTCGAGTCCCCATAGGGCTCAATGGGAATGGGGAAGGAGTTAACTAAGTTGTTAACTCCCTGGTCTCCTCGCGGGACCCGGTAAGGACAGGACCCTGTAAGGAGACCTCGTAATAGGGCGGAATCGGTTTACCGGCACCGGCACCATTACCGGTGCGGTAAACCCATTCCGCCAACCTCGTAATGAGGGCCATTGTGTATTACTCGTTATCTGAGAGAACCCTGGATGATGTTGGTTCCCAGCATGCAGATTAAACCATGACCATTTACACAGGGAAGCCTCCCTGTCTGATCTTGTGTGCTCGTAAACAAGGCCTGGTGGTAGTCGAAACGAACCTGCATGATTCAATTCCCCAATGTATGACATATGTAATGTCCACGACTCTCATCAGCATTACACTTTTTCCCTAATGGAAGCATATTTCTCAGCTTAGAAGCAAGTGGTTATATACAATGGTAGAGAAGAATCAAAGTGGCTGAATCTAATCAAAATGGAAACTTCACAGTGCAACTCTCCCAAAAGAAGTCCAGTGAGATCTTCAGGACACATCTGTCACCTTAAAGGATCCAAGGGGAACTGAGCAAATCTGCTGAATGGGTGGAAGACCCCTTCTTTTAAGAGCAGAAGTCCTCAAATGATTAGACTAAAGCTAGCCTGCCTTAGTGGTCCAATCCCTGCTCTTGAACGGAACCAGTCTTATACTGGAATCAGCCAAAAGAATCCCTGGACCCATGGCCATCAGGGCTGCTTCCTGTGCTGCCTCCTTTGCCCTAGATCGTGTGACAGCGGCAAGGATTACTGCATCGGGTTTATTGTTTCAAACCACACAGTCTACTGGAATGTCATCTTTAACAGCAACACAGAGGTGAGAAGTCTTCTCCCCCCAAGTGAACCCCACAATAGCCAATGGGCATGGGGTGAGACCATCGAAATTCCTGCACTAGCCTGGGAGGACTAGGGATTATCTGGTCCTTTCACACCCACTGTCGCAGGACAGCAGTGCTACTCGCAGCAGTATCACGAAGTGCTGGTCAGTGGTCGAGGTGTATGAAAAGAAGTATTGGAACTGTGTCCCCTGCTGGCCTGCTCTCACCCCCCACAAACCCATTCACCATGCCCCATCCCACTGCAATCCAAACCCCCAAACAAACAAACTTGCTGTTTAAGGGAATGGTCAGTACACTCCACCTTCATTTCAAGTTTCAACTTCTTCCTAAACTAAACAATTCCAGAATGGTTAATGAACATGTGGTCCAAAAAGATCTCTGTATTTGTGGGAACCGGGGCCTCATGGGAGACCCAGTACCTTTCCCATACAGGAATGCAAGTGTGCATTCGTCCAACCCTTATATTCATCATCTAAGATGCCCGCATTGACTATGTCTACTTCTTCTTCTTACTCCATGAACATAGCGTTAACTATGCAGGCTGGATCTCTCTTTCTATGCAGCCAATCTCCACATAAAAAGTAGCCTTGAGGGGCTGTGAATGTGGGTGCCCCAGTGCTAGGGTGCTCTCACTTCTCCTTTCTGATGGAGTGGACAGTGCAGATGACCAGTATTCCCCTCTGGTTCATGGGGCCCTTTCTTAGCAAGAGGGTGCAAACCTTTGTCCTTACCCTCTTTGAATTTACTTGTCTCAACCCCCTTGTCATCTGGTTTGAATGCAACGGCCTCTGCCTTTTTCTGGATGAGGGTAGTCACAAACTGGTCAGCTGCCTTTGCAAAAGCCTGAGGGTCTGTGATATTTTTTTCCACTAGATGCTGGTGTAACTCCATCTCACATGGTTTAAGAATGCTCTCACATGCAATATAATTAAACATGCCCATAAATGTGCCATCTTTGTTATCTGGGACCCAATCATACAGATATTTCAAGGATTGATGAATAAACGCCTCAAAAGGATGCACCCTTTTTGGTGAGCTATCTAAAGCTTTTGAGGTATTGTTCTGGGGTCTGGCAGAAGTTCCTGAGGACAGCAGTCTTCATTTTGGAATAGATCAGCCTTTCATCAGGAGTCAACTGAATAATGACATAAGTTCCAACCATTGATAGACTGCTCATAAGGGCTGCACCCCACAACTCCTCTTTCACCTACCAGAGGCAGAAAGCTAATTTTAGCTTTACAAACTAGTTGAAAATGTTCTTCCCCTCCTCGTACGGCTGGACTTAGTCCATGGGGAGGTGGCAGGTAACAGAAGGGACTGCTCCAGAGAAGTGATAGGACTTTTAGAGCTACAAGCTTTTGAAACAAAATGGTGGTGTCCTGCCACATACATTTACTTCAATTTGCATTTTAATTTTCTGCAAAGATTATCTCAATCGACATGCTGAATATCAGAAACATTGTATACTCATGATTAGCCGAGGTATAAATACAAAAAGAATCTCAAGGTTGACTTTTAGCTTATTTATTTGACTACGGTCAAAGCACAAGAGGAAATAGGGGTTCAGTTTCCCTTAATATTTAGTGATTTTTATAAACAACACTTGCCTTCAAGCTGGCAAACATATTGAAAATCGAACAGAACAAAATGCAAATTTTAAGACACACTTTTCAAGTTATTTGTGCATGGTCCTAGAATTGCTAGTGCATGAACATAAGAGCAGGGCAATTGTTACAGCAATTATGATCACACAGGTCGTACAACTGTAAATAGTAAACCAAAATTAGGTTGTTACAAAGAGCATCCTGGTAGTTGTTTCCAAGGTGTGTTAGGTTCTTGAGGGAGGTAACCAAGTCTTTGGCCTACGTCTAGATATTGATCAGATGGTGTGAGGGGACAGGCATATCTGAGCCAGATGGTGTGTAGTCCCGTGACGTTTCGGCGGAAAACGCCTTGTTCAAGGGTAAAAACCCAGTCTCCCTACATGGAGGAATCAAGTGAGGATGGATTTACTGTAATAAAGACACTATGGTGTTGTTACAAAAAGCACAACGGGATATTCGCATGTCATAAAAACAAAGACAGTTTAGTTAAAATTGAAAAGCCCCCCGGCTGTTAGAGAGAGTTAACCAGGAGAATACTCAAACTTGTGGCTTGTGCTAGCCAGAGACTGACCTGAATGGATTAAAGTTGAAGGTGAGGTTCAACTTCCACTGTTGTTGAACAGTGAAAAAATGACCTTGGTGTAGGGTCTGGGGAGCAAACGCTGGTCTGTTCCTAAGAGAGAGATAGGAACATGTAAATGGTTTTATCCAGTATGCAGCCTGGATGAGTGCCAAATATTAATACAAATCTAGAAATATTATTATTATTATTATTTTTTTTTTTTTGGTTCTGTGTGTGCGGATTCACCACCAAAATGATCCAGCCCCCAGAGTTAAAGCTGCAAATTACCTGTTCTTCTAGGTCGGTAATTATTGAGATGACCTGGAAGCGTGTAAGAGCACTGTGGGCCAGTGCTGAGATGCTGGCAGTGAGAGGCGACTGCGTGCTGTCAGCTACACATTGCAGACAGTTGAAGCGGCAGCATGTGCCTTGGTTGTGGATGCGGGGTAACCCACTAAACAAAGAAAGAAAAGGAAGGAAGCAGAAGAAGAAACGAGAGTCAGCAGGCGGGCCGGTCGAAAGTGGCGTGTTGTCAGCCCTGTGCGGGTTGGGCCCCTGTGTGGAGGTGGCAAAGGCCCTAAGTAAAAAAGGCATCATTATTACCTGAATTAATCGTGATCCCGCAGCAGAGGGGCTGCAGTGCAAAGGCCGGAAAGAGCACTTGCAGTTCGCCGTGGTTGCCGCGAATGTTGTGCTCGAACTGACATTAACAGAAAGAGCTGTGTATCAGAGGTCAATGCGCATGCGCAAGAGCATAGACACTCGCTTCTGCGCATGTGCAGGTGTAATGTGTGCCTCGTAACGCACATGCTCAGAAGTGTCAATATTGTGGTTGTCATGGAGGCTGTGGAGGACGCTTGTGTTGTCCGTGGATTCTAATCTAAAGAGGTACAGACAGCGGCCGTTACGAATAACGAGCGCATCTTGTGAGCCGTTTATATGAGTAGCAGTAAATCAGGGAGGGAGGTGTAAAATTCAATGCTGGGCGGCCAACTTCACGGTAGAACCGTTGTGCTGTGCCGTGAGTAAGTGGGTAAAATAAGAGAACCCTGATATATGAAATCGGTGTGCATTGTGTTCTACAAAACAGTAGTAGAATATTGCAGAAGACTCAAACAGTTATGCAACGTGCATCTTATATGTACATAAAGTTACATCAAAGCGTTAATGGGTCACAGAAGGATGTACAGCAAAGTATACACACATGCACAGGCAGCAAAAAGGACACCAGGGGTCACACAGACAGATGCCTAGGGTCTGAATCCTCACATATTGTTGTCATTTTTACATTTGATTCATTTGATACACTGGGTGCAAAAAATGAGAGCCGAGGAACGGGCTGGCGTAAGACAAGTGAAAAAGTTGCAAATTGAGCAAAGTAGATGTATTCTGTAAAGCTACATAGACCCTTTAGATGTATACTTGTATTTTTCCGGTGGTCTTGGGGAAGGTAAGCTTTAGCTGTAGTACATAGGCACCGCCTCATTAAGGCATCTAGTGGTGGCTTTTAGTTTAAAAATCCACCATGCTTCTTTGTGGTTAAGTGCATTGGTGGTGTTGGTATTATTGAGAATGGTATCAACAACCCATCACTTCATGTCATCTACTCCATGTTGATGTTCAATATAGTGTGAAACTAGGGGCGCTGTGTGTACCCTGCACCGGATACGTGACCTGTGTTCCCCTATCCGTTTGTTTACTTGTCGTTTGGTCTGGCCAACATATCTCATTCCGCATGGACACTCAATAACATAAATGACGTTTGGAGTTTTGCAATTCGAGAAGTGTTTTATCTGCCAATCTCGTTCCTCAATCTTGAAGGATGTAATTCTTTTAGTTAGTTTGCACACATTGCAAGCTCCGCATGGATGGTGTCCCACAATTTCGCGCATACTCCAAATTTCTGATCTTTGTGATTTTTTATTGAGACTGGAATGGGTGAGTATATCTTTTAAATTTTTCCCCGTTTCAGTGCCATCCGTGGTAATGGTTCATCAGGTAGACTGATTTGTATAAGGGGCCAGAATTTCTTAATAATGGCCTTTACATGAGTGGTGTCAGGACCAAAGTGGTCACACATGTCATCTGTTGTCCCGTGTCTGGATTCTGTGTTCTTGGAAAGAGGATGGTTTCTCGCGGTATATACTGGACTCTTTTCCTTGTGTTGCTAACCAGTTTTTTGGGGTATCCTCTATTTCGCAGTTTTGTCTGTAGTACAGATGCATTCGTCTTGTATTGTTCCAATTCTGTGCAGTTGCGTCTTAATCTTAAGAATTGTTTGAATGGTAGGTTGTTTCTAAGGTTATTGGGGTGGAAACTCCTATAATGAAGGAGAGTATTGCGGTCGGTTTCCTTTCTAAACAGGGAGCAGATTTATCTGTTCTCCTTGACCGAAATGGTTAGGTCCAAAAAGTTAATACTTTGGTTGCTTTTCTCCAAAGTTAACTGGATTTCGCTGGTTTGGTCATTCGCCCATTTCAAAAAGTTATCCAAGGAGGTTCCATTCTCTTGCCAAATGAAGATGATGTCATCAATATAGCGGAACCACCGTGAGATTTTTTTCACGGAAAGGATTGTTAGTGTGAAGAATGAACTGCTGTTCGTACTCTGACATGAAAATTACTGCCAGGCTTGGTGCGAATGCGGCACCCATAGCGGTACCACTCACCTGAAGGTAAAAGGTCTCATCAAATGTAAAAAAGTTGTTGCGGAGGGCCAGTTCAAGTAGTTCTACTATAAAGTTAGTAGGTACTCGAGTCTGTTTCATGTTATGTGTAAGGTGCTGTCTAATGCATTCAATGGCAGAATCTTGCAGGATGCTAGTATATAAACTAGTGATGTGCATTGTTACTAGTGTTTATTCTGTGGGAACAAAGGGCTGATTTTCAAAGATGGAGATGGTAGTCATCGTGTCCCGTAGGAAGGTGGGTGTCTCCTGACTCAGGGGTTTCAAAAAATAATCCACGAATTTACAGATTGGTTCGAGAATAGAGCCGCAACCGGATACAATGGGCCTTCCCGGTGGGTGATGTTGATTCTTATGAATTTTGGGGAGTGCATAGAAGACAGGTATTCTGCCTTCTGATGTGGTGAGAAAGATCTCCTCCTTTGCGGTAATCCATCCATGTTCAGATGCAAAGCTCACGGTCTCCTGAATTTTAGTTTTTATTTCCAGTGAGGGGTCCTTTTTCAATTTTTTGTAGTTTGTTGGAATGTCCAAGAGATTTTTAACCATACTCTTGTACTGGTCAATGTTTTGAATAACTATTCCGCCTCCTTTGTCGGCTGTTTTTATGACGATCCGTTTATTTGTGGAGAGGCTTTTCAGTGCTTTGTGCTCTTCAGCAGATAGGTTTTGTTTCTTTTGTTCCTGTTGGTCTTGGAGTTTGGTTATTTCTTTCTTAATGCACTTTTCAAAAGTTATGATTGAAGGTGATATTTCATTTTCTCTTGGGTTGAAATTCGAGGGTACCCGAAGGCCCGAGTCCTCTTCCTGTTCTCCTGGTTCCTTATCTTTGAAGTAGAATTTGTGTCTTACTGTCCTAAAGAAAGTGGATATTTCTTGGTCAAGATTGAACCAGTTTGTTCTATTTGAGGGTACAAAGGAGAGACCTTTAGCCAGGACCGCACTCTCCGCCCTTGTAAGTTCAAGGCCTGATAGATTGAAAATTGGAATATTCTCTAGGACCTCCATTGGTTGCGTCGTCGCCGTCCTGGTTGGCCCCACTGTTGATAATTGTGGGGGTAATAGGGCATTTGTATCGGTGGTGGTGGACCCCAGTAACGACCTCTGGGGCCCCCTGCCCTAAAAAAGGAACCTGAGGAGGTAGTGGTGCAAGTTGGCCTCCGGATTGCTGTCTCCCTGAGTTTTGAGGTGATCCGTCGGAGGACCCTGAACTTGAAGTTTCAGAGAACGTGACCCTCTTTCTTCTTCCTCTATTGGGACCAGTTTGGTTAGCTGCTTTTTTCCTGTCTTTTCTATCCTTGTAATCTGGAGCCAAATATGGATATACGTTTTCAATCTTAAAGTTTTGGATGTCTTTGGTTAACTTTTTGTGCTTTTTCTCTAAGGTTGAAGCCATGAATTGATCAAATCCTGTGTTGATCTCTTTTAATTTCTCCCGAGCGTTATGTAAGTCCTCATTGGTGAGGAATTTTTCTTCTTACGTTGCCAGTTCAATTTTAATTTTTGCATGGATTCTTTGTGCTGTGCTGATGGTTAGCACCATTAGGTCTCTTAAACATTTGGTAGATATTTTACTGAAACCTATCATGTATTCTTTATCTTCTAAGAACAACGCCAGTTCATTACGAACTATGAGTCCTAGTGGGACCATATTGACTCTTAAATATTCTCTTAAGAAATGTCCGTGGACCTCTGTCCGGAAACACTTTTTCTTGAGTTTGACTAAGTCACCGCCAGATGCTGTGGCGGCTAAATGCTGTTGGGCCCCATCTAGATTGAAAAGGGTGGGGCCCTGGATGATGTCTGCGTTTTTTTCTTCTGAAAAGCTAAGGACCTGTTCCATTGTGAAAGGGGCTAAGGTTAAGGGGCAGGTCAACAACTGGGGGAGGTGGCGCCTAGGCTTTTCTTGGGAGCCACAACTGGCGATACCTCTTTCTCCACTTAAAGTCTTTGTGGCCTCTTTGTGGGCCTCAAGCTCCATTTTGTGCATCATCATGAAGTCCCTTTCGTTTTTCTGTGCCAGGGCCTCCGCAACCTAATGTTTCCATTCCTCCAGGGCTACTCTCCTTTCTTCCAGGGGGTAGAACCTGTCGGGGTCGAGCACAACAAGCTGCTCAAGTGGCCAGGCCGAAGCACTTGAACCCATGGATGAGTGCGACTTACAGAAGGCCTGTAACCTTCGGGAGACCACATTGCCCGCCTGGTGGGAGGAATGCTCAGAAGCGCTATTGCTGTCACTTCCTCTGCGGTTTCCACGCCCCCAGGTGCATGGGCAACAGTGCTAGGGGATCCAGCTTGCTGCTGGTCCCCAGATAGCCCTCCATCCCCCTAGCCTCCTTGAAAGCTTGAAGGTTCTTTATCAGTTTGGCTTTCTTAATCTTACTGCCATAAGAGAGACCCCTCTCTTGACAGAGGTCACACATTACGCTTGCTGTCAAGATCTGCACTCTGCTCACGTCACGTTCCATGGTAAAAAAAAATACCTTGGCAGTGAAAACTAACATTAACTGAACACTTTTATTTAAGCTGGATGGGCTGTAGGAACAGTATGTTTCAAGTCCCACTGCTGCCACCAGTGTGACAAATTGGATTCTGCTCCAAAGGAGTGCATCTGCAGGTGTACAAGGATGAGTATGGGTAAAATGGCCCACTCAGCCATCAAGCTTCTATGAACCAAAACACAACACAATCATAAAGGTAAAATAATGACCATTTAGAGATATACCTTCCTCACCTTTTGTGTTAACGTGGGCCGAGGGAAGGCATACTCTCAAGAGGGGTTGAAGATCCAAAATCCAAGACGATCACAATCCAAAATAAAGGGAAAGTCCAATGAAGGTTCTAAAAAAAAAAAGATATATATATATATACTTTAATCTACACCATCTGCATGTAGAACGAAATGTGATTACTATATAAAAATCCACCTAAAGAAAGGACAGAGAAGATGCAACATACTGGAGAAATTACCACTTTGAGCATGCTTCCAGGGGTGGTAGGTAAGCTACTACTATAACAAGGATATCTTGTCGAAAACAGGAGCGATCCTGACCTAACCAGTCTCTGGGATCCAAGTGGACTGAGGGGGCAGTGCAGAGTCAACAGTACCTGAATTCAGTACTAGGTGGGCTACCAGAGTCAGACCCAGAGTCTGACAAACAAGCAAGCTGATTGGGCTCAGTTTGGGCATGTAGGAGGTGTCCAGTAGGGGGTGAATGTGGATGGCAGCTTCTCAGGGATTCAGGTTGGGGCGGTCCGAGGAATGCTTCACAGTTGGCCAGGCAGAGTCGGATTTAGCCACTGACAGTGGTCAATGAGTGACGCTCCATTGATCTTGTGTGCTTCGATGTGCGATCCATGAGTTGACAGTTCAAGGGCTAGCTGGGCAGAGCTGTGGTTGTAATCCCCAGTTAGAGTTGGTGTGTGACACTCCAGTAATTCAGTTTGGGTGCCGGCATGGAGCAGTCACTTCGGGCCTATCAGGTGAAGAGCTTTGGTAAGGACATGATGCAGTGTAGAGTTGTTCGAAGGTGCAAGCAAATCTTCGATTGGTGGAGTAGCACAGCATCCAGCACCAGCAATTTCCCTCTTACTCCAAGTATGGTGAATATAGAGTGGCCAGTTTGATGCAGTGAACAGGTAGCTTCATCTGGTCTGGTCTTGTGGTTGCTCTGAGGCCCTTTTTGGGGAGACTTGAGGATAGGTTAATTCCTGTTCAGTGTCTGCTCTCCCAGTTTAGGAGATTTGGTGCAGAGTGGTAGGGCCTGATCCACAGCAGAGGTTACTCTTGATGTGCCCTTGGAGTAGTAGGGGACATATATTCTTTCTGTCTTGGATGATTCTTTCTTAATGGAGGGGACAGGAAATAGAGAGAGACAGTTAAAATCAAGAGAGAGAGAGAAAGAGACAGTGAAAATAAAGATGGTGGAAGCCTCCTTCACTTGATCAGAGCCCTCCTGCCTATTATGACCCCACACCCTTCACTTCTCAGTGAAGACAAAGGTCTTCAGACATTCAGTACCCTGGTGTGAGGCTACTCCTTTTGAATGGGTGTGCTCCCTTGATGCTGGGCCCAGGACAGCTGCCTGCGGTGCGGTTGTCTCGGGTGGAGGGTGTTACCTGGCCTCACAAAGAGATCATAGGAGGGGCCTGGCCCTTCAGGTTCTCATCCTGCCATTTGTTGGGCAACACCCAGCTGACCAGAATAGACATCACCTTCCACAGCAGAGCATACTCACAAGGAGGTGAGACATTTGCACTGTTAATTTGAGTGTGGTGGTCATGATCATAAGTAGCACCATGCACTATGCCTCAGCATAGGCATAGCTTTTATTTAGAGTTTACTCTGTAACCAGCATGGCCCACTCATGATCTTTATAGTTTTGGGTACAGAGGGGTATATCTTAAATGTGGCCTCTGCACCACAAGGACGTCTCTGTGCCTGCCAAGTGTGCATCTCATGACCTTGGAACCTGATCTGTGCCACGTGTAGCGTGAGTGCCACAGATCAGGCTACTGATGCGGCAGGGCATGGGTGTACTTTGCTTTTGGCTTGGAGATGACGGAAAAAGGAAATCTGGTTGGCAGATTACTCATCATCATTCTATTTGTTAATACGAAGCATAATGTCAGGGCCTTGCACCATTGCCAGATGGCAATTCATCAAACTCACAACTGCATTTCTCTATTTCCACCACTAAAGGACTTTATGTCACTGAATGCTTGTGACATATTGGCATGTACTACACAGAACTCACCCCTTTCCAGCTTCTTGCGAATGTGGTTGGAAGCGTATGTCATATTGTATACAGAATCAATCTGCAATTTTCAATTAAATCCCACACCCCACAGCACCAGCTTTTTCTAAAGCTTTTTTGACCTGATTCTACCATCCTCACAATCTCCATATCTCCCCAACCATTCACACCTGACAGGGATCTGAGTGCTGACACCTATATTTTCTGGCACATCAAGGGCCATCAATGGCTCTTGGCGCCACAACACTGCAATGCAACTGGTCCCCAGACTTTGATCCACTCAGCAAAAGGTACTTTGTCAAGTATAGTAGATGCAACTATTTGTTTATTATTAATAGTCTTAGTGTATCCTTTGCTTTTTGAACAGACATTGGTCCTCATTACAAGCTTGCCGGTCCAGAAACAAAGGTGCCGGTAAGCTTACCGGCACCTTTGTTTCTGGACTGGAAAACTATGACTCTGAGGCTGTGTGCCGTACCGGCCGCCAGGGCAGACCTGGCGGGCGGAACGGCACCCGGCTGCAGACTTTTACGGAAGCACCAGCACCGTTATTAAGTTCCTATGGGACTCAAATGGGAATGGGGATTTACAATTAATAGCGCCTGACTTACGGGACCGCCGGGGTTGTAATGCCCCAGTGTTTCTGGCAAGTCAGGCACCGGTAAATCATTATGGGTCTGGCAGCTACCTGCCGGTTTTACCGGCACGGTTACCGCCAGACTCGTAATGTGGGCCACTGTATTCAATAAAATGTACAACTAACAACTGTGTTGTTGAGGTGTTTGATGTAGATGTCCTTTTAATGTATTAGTTATTTCTTGTTTTTATATGATAGAATATAGTGTGAAAAAATTACTGTACTGTTGATGGAACTGTGGGCACTATGGAGTATTCTGTATTGTGCTTTTATTTATTATTTGTTGCTTTATTGTTTACAATGGCTTTTTCCATGTGTGTTTTCATATGGTCCAGTATTTTTGCGGTGCAGGAAAAGTAACATAGGATGCCAGTGAGTGTGTTCAATGTTTGTTTGACCTACCTATTGCTTTTATTTATCCCCTGTTGCTTTTACAGTACTATATGCAAAGTATCTTGCAAAAGAATTTGGAAAAGCTTCCAATATTTTACACAGAAACAATTAGACCTGGTATTTATACTTATTTTTTGTGGTTACAGATGTTTCAATTAGAAACACATACAAAAGCAATCAACAGTTAGTGGGGCATTCCTGTGCCATGTGCTTTACAGTATAGAGAGTGAGATGATGGTAGCAGGTCAGTGTATGATGGTGGAAATTGTTGCACAGATTGAGACCAAGATAAACACTAGTTTGTGAGAGGTTAAAAGGTACAGTATAGTAACGAGCAGAGAAGTCAGGGAGAAGGAGTAATGTGGGTTTAAGCATTTGGAGCACCTTCTTGACTGAGGAGGTGGAGCTTAGGTGAGGAGTTGGAATGAGGGCATAGTAGTAGAGTTTTTTGCATGAAAAAAAACTTAGCCAGGACTACAATTCATTTGAAATTGATGGCAATATCATCAGGGTGTCTAAAGATGTGAAGACACTTGGATTCTATCTGGATGCCACTCTCTCTTTCGACAAACAGGCGAAGTCCCTGGCATCTGCTACCGCTTACACCTGTAAGCTTATCAGAGCTGGCAAGCATTTTCTATCTGACAACAACTGCCTCATTTTAGCGAGAGCACTAATCCTCTCGAGGCTCGACTATTGTAATGCCCTCTACATTGGAGCAAATAAATCCATCACCCACCGCATTCAAATTCTACAAAACAAAGCCCTGCGATCCGCCCTCGGTATCTCTAAAAGATCACACATTTCAAAGATCAGACGCCAAAACAACTGGCTGTCTACCCAAAGCAAAATCCACCTTAAAGTAGCGTCCTTGGTTCACAAAGCCCTAAACAATGCCGCACCGAGCTATCTGACCAATAAATTCGCAAAAAGAAACCATATGCGCCCAGCTAGAACCGCTAATGCCAATTGCCTCATCATTCCAAGATTTAGGCTGACTAAGGTGGGGGGTAGCAGCTTCCAGGTTCAAGCGGCCCAACTATGGAACTCACTGCCTAACCTTCTACGTGAGGAACAGCCCTTTCCGAAATTTAGAACCAACTACATCAACCTGCTGAAGTCTACCAATGATTAGCCCATTGGTGCACAAATATCCCCAGACTACCCAGTATTTACATATCTTGACCCTGCTCCTTCTGACCCTTGGACCTCTTCACTCTGCCCTCCTGGTAGAGGAGATAATGTTCATCCGGCACCTGTATATTTTACTGCCCCTACTATACTAGGACTGTATATTTACTGCCCCTACTACCATCCGGCACCTGTATATTTACTCCCCCTGCTATATATACTATATACTTTGTAACTATGTCTGTGTCTTGTAAATTATAATTGCCTACTACTTGTGATATCTGTATATGTATCCTGTATTTTGTATGTAACCATTGCTACCTTGTAACCTAAGCTTTGCATCTTCTTGACTGTTGCGCCTGGTTACCCTCGGGTCTTCCGCGCATTACAAGTGTATAAAACAAACAAATAAACAAACAAGACACTAAAGAGAGTTCTAGTTAAGGAGAAGTGAAGTGAAAAGAAGCAGAAGGGTGAGGGACCACAGGGAGGATGGGGAACTGAGAGATAAGGGAGTAAAAAAGATCAGAGGTTTTATGAGGATAGAGTTTTCAAGTTAGGAGGGAACAAGTCCATGCTGTGCCATGCCCACCCCCTAACATCATGACCTTCTTCAACATGTAACAAATTTCATTCAACGGATGGCATTAGCAAGTGAGACATTTCCATTCACAATTTAAAATGCTATTTATTTATACTATCGCACTAGTCTAGATTGACTCCGCTATCACTTATTACCAAATAAACAACACAACCACCCTTATTCCATACTCATGTAAGTTGTTAGGTAGCCTGAAGGAGGATGCAAACATCTATAGCACTGTTTCACTGTGTGCTGAAGAAGATCCTATCTTAGACCACGCTTAATTTAATGTGCAATACATAGCACTCAACAAACTGTTGACACAGGTGTGTTTCGGCCATGTTTAGCAGGGTGTACTCTCAATCAAGAGCACGTCCATAGTTCTTCCATAGGCATTCATCAGGACAAAGAAAAGTTTCAAACCCCACATTTTTTCTGCCACTGTGCTCCCATCCCAGAAGAAAGATTTATTTTCCAGCGAGACCTGCACACAAACAGAAGCATACATCAGCCTTTTCCCCTTTCTGACCCTGAATGAGAACATCACCTCCACAGCACAATAGTGCTGCCTGGGCCAGACGAAATGGATGCAGGCATCCATCTGTGTGCTGCGCTATCTGCGGAATCCTGCGGCCAGATAAACCCTGATCGGCTGAAGTTATTACTATTAGGCCGCCCGTTTTGCTGATACTTCAGCAGCTACTTTCTTCCAGACTTTATGCCCGTCTCCATCTGCTAACTATTGGCCATGCATTTCCTTTTCACTGGCCTACCACCGGGAGCGTAAGGGGACACTGGCCCCCTCATAAGGCCCACTTACAAGGCCCTGGGTCTCTTCCCCCTTCCTGGCCCTGTCCGGCAATGGAAGGCATTTTAATGCTGTTCCCGCTTGCCGTGACCTATATTCTGTGCCAACTTCTGGTCTACAATGCTACGCATTGTCTAGTCTCCTCATCAATGCCATCACAAATCTGTCCTTAGCTGCTTATCTCCCTGCACATGTGATGCCAGGTAAGGCCTGCTGCCTTAAATCCTATCATTCAACACTTCATCAGGCTTTCATTGCCCAGCTCTGCCGACCCAGCCACTGTCCAACGGGGCAAAGTCTCACCTGCCCACACTGTGCTGTCTCAGCCTCTGGCCCATTTCTCCCTAACACGAGCCTGGCTGTCCTCTTCCGTGTTCCTCGTGTCTCCCCTTTTACTTTTTTCTCACAGCAACTAAATCCCTAACATTGCATGGCAAATTAATTTACTCGCTATTCAGTTTTCGACCACATACGTCTACCACTGCTACTGGTTTTCTTAACAACATTCTCACTGTGACTCTAACAGCCTTTGCAGCTAACGTATGACATCTGTACCTACCAACTATGACTCTATTATCCTATGCTACTTCAACCTACCTAAGTGTTCAATATCATTACTTCTGCTGCCAAAGCTTAACACTGCCCACTGCGATTCAACCAAACCAACGTATGTTGCTAATATATGCCACTTGGAACCCTCCTACTTGGTCCTTTATGAACTACTAGACCACACTATTTTATCCATAGTTGAGAGTTATACTGGAATGTCTGCGCATTATGAGGTGTAGCTTTCTAACTTACTCAGCCCTATAATTTTCACTTTTTACCTACCTATAGCTGCATACTTGATGTAGCCTCCCACACCTAGAGGTGAGGCTTTCTAAACTGTGCACCCTTATCAATGTCGCTGTTTACCTACCTGTAACTGCATACTTGATGTAGCCCCCTGCACAACAGGGTAAGGCTTTCCATTGTTACATTTACCTAATTGTACCTACTTACCTGATGTAGCCCCCTGCACCATAGGGTGAGGCTTTCCATTGTTGCATCTACCTCAGGGGTGTTGCTAAGTCTGGAAAATACTGGGGGCTTTGCTGATATCGGAACTGTCGGGACTAGGGGCTATCCAGCCTTTTGGTTGTAGCTCCTGAGATTCTATCCGGGGCTACAACCAAAACATCAGGGGTTATAGCCCCCTTAGCCCCCCCTAGCAACGCCTCTGATCTACCTACTTGTACCTGCTTACCTGATGTAGCCCCCTGCGCCATAGGGTGATGCTTTCCATTTTTTAAAATTACCTACTTGTACATGCTTACTTGATGTTGCCCTCAGCACCATAGGGTGAGACTTTCTGTTGTTGCATTTCACCTACGTGTACCTGCTTACTTGATGTAGCCCCCTGCACCAGAGTGTGAGGTTTTCCATTGTTGCATTTTCCTACTTATGCCAGCTTACTTGATGAAGCCCCTGCACCATCCAGTGAGAGATTCAAATGTTGCACTTTACCTACCTTTGCCTGCATACTTGACGTACCCCCCTACACCATGAGGCGAGGTGTTCCCAAATTATGGACCCACTCCAATTGTTTCTTCATTCCAGCCTTGTGCTGTGTTTGAACCTGTAAGCTTTGCACTTAATGTACCATTCTCCTCGCTCCCTAGCATTGCTCCCTCCTCCCCAACCTGCACTTCCCTTTCTCCCACTTTCCCCTGAAACTCATGTTACAGCACTTGCACAATCCGAATGTCTCATGACCTAGAAGGAACGTTTTTGTTTTGTTTTTCTTCATCCCTGTTCCTCCTCCCTTTGTCTTGATGCACCTTGAAACACCATTTGCTGTATAGGTGCATTATAAATACCCACAAAATAAAATAAATAAGCCTACTGTCCCTTCAAATACAATATATCATTGTGACACAAAACAGTTACAACTCAGGATTGGTAAAACACACTTACTAAGGACCCCTCAATAGCATCCAAAAATGCAATTAATGCCGCTCAATCTCCTCCATTTCTCTTGGTCATGTCACTTTCCCCTGAATCAAATCGCACAGTATCTAATAAAAAGGAAATGCAACACACACCTGTCACACCTTTTAGATCTCCCTGCTCATGCGCACCCTCTATAATGCATACACTAAACTCCTCTTTTCTGCCCTAGACGATATGGGTGTCATCTACACTAACTTTGCAGATGACACCCAAATCCTCATACCTATCACAGGGAACTACAAACAGGACACCATCAACATCAACACAATATACTCCATCATCCAAAACTGGATGGCGCTGAACAGCCTCTGTTTAAATGATGAGAAGACAGAGGTTCTCATTGTGGGATCATCTATTAAAATAGCGGCCCTGCACCCAAACTACTCAACTATTAACATTGACGGCACGTCAATTCCTGTTCTCAAGCAAGTTAAAACACTAGGTATATACTTAGACGCCAACATCACCATGACCAAACACATTAGCATGCTCTCCTCATCTACGGCTTACACCTCCAAACTCATCACACTAAGTCGACAATTCCTAACTCCCACTAACTGCCTCACCCTGGCTAGAGCGCTGATATTATCTAAGCTGGACTATTGCAACGCACTGCTGTTAGGAACTTCCAACACAAACCTCAGAAAATTGCAACTCTTGCTAAATAAAGCCATAAGGGCAGCACTAGTGATAAAAAAGCACGGCCACATCTCTAAGCGCAGGAAGGATGCACACTTGTTACCCATCAAAGCCAGAATCATCTTCAAAACTTTGCACATAACACACAAATGTATTGCCAACAAAGCCCCAATCTATCTTAATAACGCCATTCAGATAAAAGAAAACACCAGAACACTTAGGTCCAATGACAATCACAACTTAGTGACACCCTGCTATAATAACACTAGAGCAGGGGGTAGTAGCTTTCACGTCCTAGCGCCCAAACAATGGAACACCCTCCCAATCAACATCAAAAAAAATCTTTTCCAGGATTCAAAAAGCAACTGAAATCCTGGCTGTTCAACCAGTACTAGTTATCTGTGAACAGTAACTAATGTCCAAGTGTGTAATTATGTTACACATTCTGTATGATTTGTTTTTACCCTCGGTTTTTCTATTATGTCTTATCCTCTTATCATAAATGTATGAATATTTACAAAGATGTCTGTAACCACGCCATGATACCCCAGGGTCTGGGCGTGTAACAAATGAAAAAAATAATAATAAAAAATAAATAAATAGTGATTATACTGAGCTAAATAAAGTGAAATACACTTACCTCACCTTGCCAGTGTTTAGTCTTGCTGGGCATGCAGTAATAGTCAGGCTACAAATAAAGGACCAAGATATTAGGGAGGAACTCCGGTTTGCAATCATACAACAAATAACTGAGTGGCGTCTCTATCTATTCCAGGGTACAGTACTACTATTCAATCATGAGATAGAGACAGTTCTGGCAGGTTAGCACACTGAAAGAATTATAACACTAAATCTTTCAGCATAGTTAAAAACAATTTAATCAATCAAGACATAATTCATTATGTACAAAAACAGAGTTATTACACATAGTTCACTAAAATACAAAGCACCAATTATTGATTACTAGTCCTGTTGTTTACAGTTTCAACAGAGGTGCTCTGGGCCATGATACATGCAGTAAATGTCTGTTAGTTTCGTAAACGGGTTATATTGTGGCTCTTAATGAAGAGGAACCAACAGTCATGGAAGGGCTTTGTTGTAGGGTTTTCACAAATACAAGGACACCTCCCAAGAGACAATGTCTAAAGTGAGAATGATTCATTATCACATATTTGATTTGTTTTATCAACTTTGCAAGCAAGAAAAACATAAATAGAGCATGCATTAAAAAACATGTACTTAACATGATCATTTTTGCCCCATTCCATTCGACGACCACTAGTAGGACCTTTTTCATATGGGTGATTGCACTGCAGCAAAAGTCTTGTGTAAGTACTTAAGACCAAAACTTGTATATGCCATCAATTAGGTTTACCCTGAACATGGGTTAATGGGCCTTCTCTACATTTCTCTTGTGGTGCACCCATATCATTTTGATCTGATTTAGTTCTGGCGGCTCAGACAGTGGCAGAACCTGTCTCTAAATGAATGCTGCAGCAGATGAATGTTCAGAATGCTTCTTTTACTATCCTTAGTTTTCTGAAATCCTGGGTAAACAGCTGTTAGTAAATGTTGGATCAGCAACCCACAGACAGTAGATCCTTGAAGAATGCTCTCCCCATCATGTCCTCAAAGACAACTATGAGACGTCAGCTCTTCTTGAGATACACCCTGTCATGAAGCCAAGCAGGAGCAATGAGAAACAGACACCAAAAGCTGGGGTCTCACTTGGCATAAGTTTAGTAGGTATGGTCTTTAAGGGATTAGGAAAATGCATCACCACAACAGGAAAGCTTTTCATTAAGATTCCAACATTAAATTCCCTTAGTTCAACAAACAAACTCTTCACGTCTTCCGCAAGGATGCTGACCACCTCTACTGGTCTACAGTCAGGGTTTGGTTTCCCTCTCCACCTACGAGCAGTTTCCCACTTCCTGTTCTTATCTGACTGCTCAATGACTTGCAATGATATGGTGGCTAAGGGGACCTCTCTAGCTCTTTTCCTCTCTCATCCCTGCCATACAATTCTTTCTGGTCGTCCTGCAACTCCTTGATGCTCCGCCATCTTCTCTTAACTCCCTCCTTTCAGGCTGGTAATTTGTTTCCACCTCCTCCTTCTTTTCAATCTTCTCTGCCGACTTCTCTCTCTTTCTAACCACCTCCTTCTGACTCTCCAGCTATGCTCTAATTCCTTTGGATATTCATTTTCATCCCCTTATTATTCTCCTCCTCCTCCTCTTTGCTCACACCTCTACTTCAATCTTCACTTCTGTAAATTCCCTCATCAGTCTCTGGGGGACATAAGTGGGGGCCTGCTGGCAGGGAATATTGGAGGAAGGACACAATACTGTTCTATAACAAACAACTTCCACATACCATCATGAGAGAGTAGTATGCAAACTATAGGGGAAATTCATAGAATTCAGCGCACAAGTGGCGCACGCGGCTGGCGCACAGTGTGCACGTGTGACTTTCTGCGCCAGCTGAGTGTGCTAAAATCCATTTCCGCGCACAGCGTATTCATGGATTTTAACATCCAAAACCAGCCGTGGCGCAGAGTGGCGCATCGACCCTGCAGCAGCGCCAGTTACACCCCCAAACCCTCCCCATGCACCATGTGCAGCGCACAAATCCCGTACATTGCGCACAGGCTCACAACCTCAAAAACGCCTGTAAAACTCCCCGCGCACCCCTCCTGAATACACGTACCCCGCTGCGCGGGTAGTCTCACAAGCGATTGGCCCTGTGGGAGCGGGGTACGTGTATTACTGGGGTTCGCAGGAAGTTTCACACGCGATTGGCCCTGTGGGAGCGGGGTATGTGTATTACTGGGGTTCGTGGGAAGTTTCACACGCGATTGGCCCGGGGCGAGCGGGGTACGTGTATTACTGGGGTTTGTGGGAAGTTTCACATGCGATTGGCCCTGTGCGAGCGGGGTGTGTGTATTACTGGGGTTCGCGGGAAGTTTCACACGCGATTGGCCCTGTGCGAGCGGGGTGCGTGTATTACTGGGGTTCGCGGGAAGTTTCACACGCGATTGGCCCTGTGCGAGCAGGGTACGTGTATTACTGGGGTTTGCGGGAAGTGTCACACGCGATTGGCCCTGTGCGAGCGGGATACGTGTATTTCTGGGGTGCGCGTGAAGTTTCACACGCGATTTTGCTGTCAGAACCGGGTACGTGTATTTCGGGGGTGCGCGTGAAGTTTCACACACGATTTTGCTGTCAGAGCGGGGTACGTGTATCCAGTGTGGTACGCGGGGAGTCCTACATGTGAATTGGCAGTGTGGGTCCTCCCAGGTGTCTCCTCTACCCCCTCCACGGCCCCTGCAGGCAGCCCACACCACAGGGGACTACCCTGCACCCCTGGTCATGTCCCACAGGCAGCCCACCCACCATGGACATGCCCACCAGCCAAGCCACATGTCACGTTGCAATATGATCACCAACTCACGTCCCCCAGCACCCCCACCACCCAGCAGTGAGGGGCACCTGCCAGCAGGCCCCCACTCATGTGCCCCAGAACCCCCACCCCCCAGCAGTGAGGGGCACCTGCCAGCAGGCCCCCACTCATGTCCCCCTGCACCCCCACCCCCCAGCAGTGAGGGGCACCTGCCAGCAGGCCCCCCACTCATGTCCCCTTGCACCCCCACCCCCCGGCAGTGAGGGGCACCTGCCAGCAGGCCCCCACTCATGTCCCAATTATGTTCCCCTGCACCCCCACCACCCAGCAGTGAGGGGCACCTGCCAGCAGGCCCCCACTCATGTCCCACTCATGTCCCCCTGCACCCCCACCCCCCAGCAGAGAAGGGCACCTGCCAGAAGGCCACCACTCATGACCCCCTGCACCCCCATCCCCCAGCATTGAGGGGCACCTGCCAGCAGGCCCCCACTCATATCCCCCTGCACCTCCACCCCCTAGCAGTGAGGGGCACCTGCCAGCAGGCCCCCACTCATGTCCCCCTGCACCCCCACACCCCAGCAGTGAGGGGCACCTGCCAGCAGGCCCCCACTCATGTCCCACTCATGTCCCCCTGCACCCCCACCCCCCAGCAGTGAGGGGCACAATGCCAGCAGGCCCCCACTCATGTCCCCCGGCACTCCCACCCCCCAGCAGTGAGGGGCACCTGCCAGCAGGCCCCCACTCATGTCCCCCAGGACGTCAAGGACGTCAAGGACCTGGACGTGGAGCGCTGGGCATATGCGTTCCAGGTCCCTCATTTGGTGGTCGGACAGGTGGCCCCGGCGCCCCTTGTCATCCGCTGCATTCAAGAGGCACCGGGCCTTGTCGAGGGTCCTGGACCTGAAGTCCTCCCAGCGCTTCTTGACATGTTTGATGTCGTGGACTGCCACCCCCTCCTCGTTGATGGCAGTCACGATGTCCATCAGATCCTGGTCTATACTTCATAGTCGGCGCGAGAACTTCCAAAGAGGGCATCATACTGCCCCAGGACTTGCTCCACCAGGACACCAACTTCCCTGGCACTGAAGCTGGTGGCCCTCTGCCTCTTTGGCTGGGGGTTGCCAGTGGTGCCAGATGGTGGTGTGCCCGACATGGCAACCCCAGAGGCAGGTGTGGGTGGGCAACTGGGTCCTGGGGCTGGGCTGTGGAGCGATGGTATCCCAGTCGGCAGCCTTCAGTTCCAGCAGGGGTGGTCACAACAACTGCACCCCTGCAGATGGATGATGTGCAGGCAGCAAATAGCAGGGCACGTGGGCAGCAGGCAGGCAGGCAGCAGCAGATGGCAGGTGGGAGCGTGCTCGGGGCTCTGGGGGGCAGTAATTTAGCCTTCTGGGCAGGAGCGTGGTCTTCCGTGTGTTGCTGCGTGGCCAGCTTGATACAGAGTGATTTGGCACGTGAAAATCTTGCACGTCTGCATGTAATTCGATGAAAGGCCCTTAGCGCGTAAGCGCGTCTGTGACGTTACGCGCGCTGGCATTTCCCTCATGACGTGGGCATAGTGGTTCATGGCGCATGAAAAAACTGCACGTCCACATGTGAATGCGTGTAATCCGAGGAAAGGGCCTACACGTCTGTGACGTGACACGCGTGGGCGTTTCCCTCAACACGGGTGCATGTTCATCGTACACGTCCAAAAACTGCACGTCCGAGTGTCAGCTCGTGTAATTGGAGGAAAGGGCCTTAGCGTGTACACGCGTAAGTGACGTTGTACGTGTGTGTAGGTTTAAAAGGTACGTGTAGGACCCCATTTACTGGTACGTGCTTTTCGTGGAGAGCGAGTGGCTGAATTCTGTACTTCTTGTCGGTTCACATGCGATTACTTCACAGCGTTTCAAGTTCGTACTCCCTGTTACCTCTGACAGCGTTCATTTTTTTTGTTGGGCCTGTTTCCTCAAACAGCATATAATTCTACTTTTGGCGGTGGTGTTGCCAACGCGCACGCATCTTTTTCACGTTCTTTTTCCAGGCAGATGGTGAGTCGCGCACGTATTTACCAACTGTGCTTGCCCCGTGTGTCGCGTACCCCTTCAGAGGTCATTGTAGGCTGCGTGTAACACGCGTACGCTTATCTTTGTGTTTCTGGGTGCCGAATTCCATCTAGTACCCTACCCCTTTCATCCCCAATTGCCCAGGACAATTATTTACTGCTACTCCCATACGAACAACAACATCAGTGCCATGGTTGGGAGGCGACCAAGCGGTAAGGGAGGCAAAGGTGGCCGACCTCCAAAAGTTGGGCGTGGTGGGCGCGGTAGGGGATGTGACCATGATTTGCAGGGTGCCCCTAGACCCCCATGTGTGGAGGAGCAATCAGGGACGCCCATGCCCCACCCCATGGTTGTGGGAAAAGTAGCTGACACCATCCCAGCTCAGCCCTTGTTGGACCAGCCCATTGTGGGACCTGAACCGGCACAGGATGACTCCCAGGCTCACTTCCAGGTCAGCAAGTCTACTCCACGTGTGGCGGTGCAAGTTGGTGTCACCAGGCCACGTGGATCTGGGGCAGCTATGTCATCTGCTGCCCCAAGTAGGAAGGGTGGAGAGGCTGCAGGGGCAGCAGCAGCTCAATCCACCCCAGCTCTGAGTCTCCCAGCCGGGACAGTGTCGGTCCCGGTCCATCAAACCGACGTTGCCCCTGCCAACATCACCCTACAGCCAATGCCTGCACCAAGACCTATGGTCATTGTGCATTCGCACACTCCTAGTACCCAGTCCACTGGCGCTTCTGCCCCTACTGACCAGAGCGGCGTAAGCCACTCAGGATCCACACCACCTTTCAAAAAGAGGAAGAAGGGTGCTCTGGCACTACAGGCTGAGACCCCAGACATGGCTACACACTCCGGCACGTCAAGGAAGCCTAGCTTTAATGACGCCGAACTTGATGCACTAGTGGCCTATGTGTCGGCACATAGCCGCGAAATGGTGGTGACTGCAGGGTGCAAGACCACACCTGGTCAACGTAAGGCACACTGACAGACTATTGCGGACATCATTAGTGCCCTTGGATTTGTGAGGCGCTCAGCTGATGATTGCTACAAGCGCTGGAATGACCTGAAACGCAGAGCAAAGAACAAGCTGGCCTCAAATCATGCTTCTACTCTGGTGACTGGCGGTGGGTCTCCACAAGAGGACAACCAACCCAATGAACATGAGTCTGTTGCTGGAATCTTCGTCACAGAGGAACAGATCCAAGGCGTGAGAGACCTACCAGATTACGACGCATTGTCCGGTGAGTGCCCATGCATGTGTGTGTAATCCATGTGTATGTTGTGTGGGTGACGGGTTCTGATTGAGTGCCAGGTGAGGGTGTGTGCACCTGAGTGGTATGGGTCACCCATGTGCTTGCTCCAAAACATTCACTGGTCATAGATTTGGGTATGACAGTATCCCTTCTGCCCACAGTAGCCATTTAGCGCCACATTACTGCAGTTGCCCTTTAACTGTCATCTTGCAACAACATTGTTCAGAATTTTTCAGTGTTCATTCAGGCTGATTGTTTCAATTCTCCCACTTTTGCAACGCATTTTTCAGCCCTATTGTCACATATGTGACATGCTTCTGTCATTGATTACACCCCACATTGGCCCACATTTGTTACCTTGTTATGTGAATGATTAGACCATTCACGCTGATTGAGTATTGGTCTGCTCACATTGATTTTCGTGCCTGTTTGTATGTGGTACTTGATAGTTGTTTCCTGTGATGTTTAAGTGACCAACCATTGATGTGTACATCTGCCTGCAATCACTGTATTCTTGTACACTGGATGTGTTGCAGTGAGTGGCACATGCATATATTGTCACACTATGTAGCATTGTTCATCTCATCATGTCCATCTCACATGGATGGCTGACAGTACTCATTCACTGACATATGGCTGTACTTGTCAAATGTACCATGGCTATGCTATATGCCATCTGTGTGCTGGCATGTTTCATGTATGAGTATTGGACATGCCACTCGCAGGCTAATGTGTAATGCCAGTGCTACCCAGCATGCAGCAAATGTGTTGCTTTTCCATCTTGGTGTCATCAGTGTCTTCTTTTTGCCTCCCCTTCCACTCAGTGACAGTGCATGCATGCCAGGGTTATAGTCATGCGGGACATGTGTAAATCATGTACTGGATCTCTGGCTTGTCAGGCCTATGTGTGTGCTATGGTGCTAATGCCTGTTTCCATTTTTTGTGTTTCATGTTTTTGCAGGTGATGACGCACTTGATGCTGTTGAGGTTGAGGAGATGGTGCAGACCCAGGAGGAATCTCATGCACGACCGGGCACCAGTGGGGGACGTGGTGTGGTGGGTGAAAACCCTTTCGTAATGCAGACCATACTGTCCAGGGGTGTCTCTGGGTGCACCTCCCCAGACCTCTATTCAGGTGCTGAATTGGATGATGAGACTTATGTGCCGTCGCAAGTGAGTGTTTCTGGCAGGGATTCTGTTCTGTCCAACCCACCTGCACCAGGGGTAGAACCCTCTATGGGGATGTCAGTGTTGGTAAGTCCGCCTTTGGCAGTTACGGATGCAGGGTCACACTCCACAACATCTGATCCTGTACCTGGGCCAGCATATCAGAGGGGGAATGCAGTGCTGCAGCCTCAGGCAGTGCCAGCACAGCAAGGTGCAGATCGCCTTGCCCCGAACAGGTGTGGTGCCCGCCGACGCGGTGGCCGTACGCCACCAGGCAATACTGTATGGGAAAACTCCATGTACGGTATGGCAACCCAACAGGCAGCATCAGTTGAAATGATGGCTCAGGCAATGGAGAGGGTGGCCACTTCCATTACCCCCCTGAAATGCAGATGGAGCAACAACAGCAGGCAACAGACTCCATTTGCTGATCACACAGGGAAGACATGTTGGCGTCCAACAGGGACTGACGGGCGGCACTGGAGACTCTGCGGGAAGCCATTTCTATAGAGTCACAGTGCCACAGGGAAGCCCTGAGGGTAGAACTCCATAACCTCAGGGAGACTCTTGTTGAACTTGAGGCTTCCACAAATTTGAGGACACAACAGCAGCTGGAGCGGCTCACACGTTCACTCTCAGCTGAGCTGCTGGCAACTTGGGAGGAGATCTGGGCATCACGGGAGGCCATGCTTGCAGAAATGCAGGCAACCCGTCAGGTGCTGGATGGGGATCTCCGTACTACCATCCTCCAGAACGAGACCTTCCACACCTGCATGCTTGCTGCCATGGAGGACCATACCAGGGCTGCCTGCATGGGCTGCCTCCCATAGCACCACCACCTCCTTTTGCAGCAGCAGAGGGTGATGAGAGCGACAGCAGCACTTCTCCCACAGTAGCGTAGCCGTGCAGGCCATGAGCCCATGGAGGTGTTTTTTTCTTCGCAACATCCACACAGGTGGGTGTTGGTGTGCACCCTGTCCTCGGACCTCCTGGGTGCCCCCCCTGGCCCCACATGGGCATTTTTGATTTTCTTTTTTTTTACAGTGTGTTGCCTTGTGTGGCTCCCGTGGGCATCCACTGTGTATTCCGGCTGGGCACATGCAGGCTTGTCCTGTGTTTGGGTTAGATGCTTGGGTCCCTGACACACACACCCCTCCTGCTTCCCGTTTCCATGGGCTTGCAAAGGGTGTGACCAAGTGAAAGTGACTTACATAGTGACATTGGGCTCCCATGAGCTGTGTGGGCAGTCTGTAGTCATAACTGTGTGGACATCCCTAGTAGGGTTTGTTTTTGTATTGAACACTGCATGGTGTATTGATATGTGCTTGTGCATCCATGTCTTCCTCCTTATCCGCAGGTACCTTCTTCATGTCTTCACAAGGCCGTCTCCTTTGCAGATGCAGTTCATGTTGTATGCAGTACATGGACACATTTGCCTGACAGCAACACTCTGGAGTTGGAAGGGGTCGATGTGCTGGCTTATTGAGGTTGTATGACTTACATTACTTTGAGTTTGTACTGTCATATCTCGGCGATGTTTCATGCTGTGTTGCTGTATTGTGTTGCTGGTAAGTATTTGGTCATGTGTGCTGTTTGTTATTGATTACTGGGAGCATATTGTCTGTGGCCTGTTTCCATTTGGGACAGTGCACTTTGTGACACTTGTGTCATGTGTTGTGCATTCCTTTGTTTGCTTTCACATTGCAGGACATGCCATGGTGTGTTGGGTGGTGGAGATGGGGAGGGGTTGGGTGACATGGCGCTATTTTCATGTTATATTTTGCAAGGGGGTAGTCATTCATGCAGCATAAATGTATGTCTTTTTGTGACACAGCATTGGTTGTCTTTCGGTAGGTAGGAATGCACACAATGTAACACTTCCAGGTGACCAATCTCAGGATGGTATGGTTGTGACAGTTGACTGTCCCTTATGTCATCATCATTGATTGTCAGCTGGTATGTGCCAGGGCTGTGTGCACTCCACAGGGGTGTGATTTTAGGTGAAGTAATTAGCCACCAGCTGCGTACGGGCTGCCTCACCACGTGCCCTTTCCCCTCGCATGCGCAGCGGCTGTGCTTGTGGTTGGGGATGTGGGGGCACCACCATGTCCACCGGCAGCCCCCCGGAGTGTTGCAAGATTGTGCAGGACACATGCTGCCACTATGATCCTGCACACTACTGGGGGCGCGTATAGCAGCCAGGGAGCGAAAGCGTGACTTGAGCACTCCGAATGTGCGCTCCACTATGCCCCGGGTTGCAATATGGGCTGTGTTGTATCTTACCTCGGGTGGTGTGGTGGGGTTCTGAATTGGCGTCATCATGTGGGTGCTCAGAGGGTAGGCACTGTCCCCTGGGGAGGTGACGATGGGTATCATTAGTGGGGGTTGTGACATTACTCAGTATCTGACATGCATGCATGTGCAGGGGGATTTATACTCACCAAGCAGCCATGTATTGCCAGCCGCCTAGCTTCTAGGTCCCAGTTTAGGGTTGACATTCTGTAAATGAAACTGTCATGGGTGGACCCTGGATAGTTGGCATATACTGAGGTGATGATTCCTTGGCATCACATGCTACCTGCACGCTGATGGAATGCCAGTGCTTGCGGTTTCTGTAGATGTGCTCAGTTGCCCTGGGAGGACGTAGAGCCACATGGGTGCAGTCAATGGCACCTAGCACTTTGGGGAAGTGTGCCACCCCGTAAAAATCCTGGACGAAAGCCTGTCTTTCTGCAGGTGTTCTGGGCAGGTATATGTGCCTGCGGACTGATGGGCGTGCAGTCATGATGGCCAACACCTGGTGCAGGCAGCGTGAATGTGTGGCCTGTGACACCCCCCCCACTATGGCACTTGTCCGCTGAAATGAACCAGTGGCCAAGAAGTGGAGTACATTGAGCACCTTTTCCAAGGGGCTCAGTGCTTGGGAGCACAGGGTGGGTGATGTGAGGTCATCCTCCCACTCACTCACCAGGTCGAGTATTATGTGAGGTGGAAACCTGTACCTCCCACACACCTGGTCATCAGGCATCCCAAAAAGGCTGGTTCTGGGTGTAAAAATTCTGGCCCTGACTATCCTCCTCCTCCTCCTGCGGTATCCCACGACCACTTCTGCGATGAACGGTATATTCATTTTAGCGTCTGACCTTGTCTGTTGTTTGCGCGCACTTTTATGCTGTGCGGGTCCACGTACGCCTGCTTCCTGCTGGCGTACGTGTTTCCGGATTAGCGCGTCTTTTTTGGCACACACGTTAGCCCCATTCGATTCCATGAATACGTGTTGTAGGCGCGCGTGTGGGCGTTCCGTGCATTTGTCTCCTGTACTTCCCCCGTGACGCCCACATTTTCACGCGTTGTTCCCCATTCCGCGTGTTACGCCCCGTGTTATGCCTACTTTTGTTGTGTGCGCTGCGCTATGTGTGCTTTCGTTGTGCGCGTAGCGCACGCTGTTTGAAGACGTGTGCGCCAGCATGTGCCGCGCAGGATTTTAGCGCACATCCATGGATTTACACGCGCACGGACTTCCATGAATCGCTGTGCGCGGGTTTCGCTGCGATTCCGCACTTGTGCAGCGATTCGCACGCTTTCGCACGCTTGCATGGAAATTTTCAGCGCACATTAATTCCATGAATCGTCCTGTATGTTTATTGTGACACTAGTGTATAAAGGCAAACACCTCAAACAAAAATATGCATGTGTAGATTTTCAACATGCATGTCTCTCATCACGTGCCTCCTTTACCATGGAAATTACCCAAAGTACAGAAACATTCTCAACTTTGCAATGCACCAGTTATCTTGTTTGTGACAACCTTATCTAGAAGAGAATCATTCAGAGCCTTGACCTTTAGCAGCTCACTGAGGAGGCTTCCTGTCTTATAAGCAACTGATGTATGAACAGCATTCACAGTCAGCCTTGTGTGGTTTCTCACTACTTCATCATGTGAATATGTGCAGGTACCATGAACAGCTTTTTGTAGTAAAGGAAAGAATAGAGTCAAAGGCTACAATTATCATTGGCGCACATGAGCTGTCCCCGTAGTTGCAGTGAGGCTAGATTAATAAATACTAGCCCAAAAGATCACAAGGAATAGAGATATCTTAAAACAAAATTAAATTTCTTCAATAGACATACATATAAAAAATATATATACATGTGCCTATCTGGCATGTAAGAAAATGCACAACACAAGTCAATGTGCTTATGTGTGGATTAGTATGAAGAGTGACTGTTATTTCATGTACTGCTGCATTGATAGCGCTACGCAATCATTCTCGACACATAAATTCAGGTGTTTCTGATTCGGTGAGAAATGGAACTAAAACAGATACTGCGTGGAATAGGCAGAATTGCTGCAGCCACCGAACTGTCATCAAGACACTGATTCTGGTACAGACGATGGCATCTGAAGTGTGAACACATGCACCTGAAGGGGTTAAAAATAGGTATTATAAATTGTGATCAAGGACCCGGTCAAATGAAAAGGGGGATCTGCGAAAGGGAGACCTAGTTTAGTCAGGTGGCGTCATGAAAAAAATTATTTTGTGGCCAGCTGTCGCCTGTACAGGCGGTGTGTTCAATTTGATACGCAAAATTCTGGTATCTAAGAAAAAGTAGGCTTAGAATTAGCCATATGAACTCACTATTTGATTTAGAGCAGGTTGGCGAAGTTAATCTCGCAACTACCTGGAGCTAAAGTGATGGCGTCCTGATGGGATAAGTGTTTAAGATTGCTGGGTAGCTGCTGGGATCTTCAAGGATGAGTATTGCAGCAAAGCAGAGAGTGGGGCTGCCATGTGGTTTAGCATGAGTGCTCAGTGCTACCTATGGATACAAGGTGAGGTTTGAGTCTAAATAGCTCGCAAACATGTGGCATGTTAAACAGGGTGATATGGTACTTGCATCCATACGCTTAAAACTAATAGAAAGTGCAAGGGCGGTGGCAATGGCTTATTACATACTGGTGAATTGCTGGGAAAGCTTGCTGCGCAGATCGTGAGAGTACAAAAAACTTATGGGACTGAAATGCGTGGTGGTCGGTGGGAGGTCAATGTGGTACTGATTATGGTAGCAAAAGGCACGGCCCGTGGCCTTATCTGATTGAACAGTGAAGAAGCGTTTATCTGTGGAAAGCATTGCATGCGTTTTAAATTGGTGCCTATACATGATGTAAAGTCTGTTGCGCATAGGATGCGGCGAAGGTGATGACTAAGACAGAGCAATTGTGTCAAGGAACCGCATGCGTTTAAGCCTGTGCATACTGTAAAATACAGTGCGCGTGCGATACGGCAGATAATGGAGAGAGACTGCATTTTAGTGCAAGCTATATAGTTTGTTCTGTCAGTGAGTGGATTGTGAAGGGGATTAGAGTAGATCGTGGGGGAGAGTGCTCTAGTAGCGGTCTTACCTGCGGCACTTGGAGCTGTATACCTTGGGAGAAGCAGTGTCTCGTCTACGCGCATGTGTCAGAAGAGTGCTGCCTTACATTTGAACAAGAGAAACTTTATTTGGCGGCTAATGCTGAAACGCTAGTTGGTTTTAAAGACATGTCTGCAATCTGCAAGATGGCAGATAGTTATCACATAATAATCTAGACAACTACAAAAACTGCTACAGAAAGGCACAAGAGTATAGACAATTACTAATTGTGATGCCAATTAGTCTGTGTGTCTTCATTTACAGTGTGGCCTGTGCAGTTTGCTTAATGGGATGAATGTCACAGGATAGTTTTCTGACCCACATTTGTGTGGTAAATAGTGCTTTGCCAAATGAAACATGGTGTCCAGCAGTAATGTAGTATTAGTGATTGACACAAAAACAGTTTGAAAGTGTTTACACATCGTAGTTCAAATGAAATAACACACTAAAAAAACACACACAAAATATTAACAATTACATATTGGTTTAACGTACCTTTATTGGCAATGGAAATGCACTATGTTGCAGACACTATGTTGTAATGTACGGTACCCAAGAAATTGGTATTACATGGATATAAATGCACACGGTTACATTTGTACAAAAAAGTACGTAGGTTAGCTCATATATATACAGGCATTCATTTAATGTTAGCTCTATAAATTGCATCGCTCTGTATAGGGTGGTAAACGTGTGTATCAAAGATGGAAGTGTTAAATGCAAAAATTCATTTTGCAAAAATAAACAGGAATTTATTGTGGTTATCTCCATATTCACAACCTATTGTTGTTTTAATGTGATAGACAGTTGTCAACTGTGGGAACCTGATAGTGGCATATCGAACTGGATGGGTCCAGTTTATTACAGGGTGAAGAAAAGGTTCCATTCGATTGAAATATGGAGATCTTGTTTGACAGAGTCCAAGCGGTATATCCACTTTTGTTTGAGTTTGCATAGGGCCAGGTCTCGGTTGCCACCATGGAATGGATTTTTGGCTGTTTGCAAGATGTGTTTTGAGTAAGGGTCTCTCTTTTCTACCAACTAAAATTGCAAACCAATTCAACACCGAAATTGAAATGAAAAACTTTTTCAGGACATTAAGACTGACATATTTTTTCCGTAATGCCAGTAGTGGAACCTCCCTGAATAACAACACGTCAGGTTTAAAATTGCCCTAATACTTTTAACCTTCAACCATGATGGTTTTGCCAGAAATATTAACATTTTAACATAAGATCCAGAGAGAGATAGACAATGTATTCAAAACAAAAAACCAACAGGACAATCTCACAAAAGCAGAACAAACTGCCCTCTAACAACATGAGGAGAACTCTACCTTCAAGATTAAACCAGCCGATAAAGGCGGAGGTATCGTTCCATGGGACTCCATAGCATATAACCATGAAGTCAATAGGCAATTGGGAGATAATACATTTTACAAAAAACTTGCAGGGAACCCCAGTGTGGCACTAACGGAGGAAATAGGAAGTCTAATGAAACACTCTTTAGACCATGACTGGATCTGTATAGGCAAATTTGTATTTCTTACCAAACCCAACCCTACGACACCAGCATTTTATGTACTTCCAAAAGGACATAAGGATGCATTGACTCCCCCAGGGAGACCTATAGTGTCAGCAATAGGCTCACTATTGGAACAACTTTCCATCTATGCTAATTCCTTCTTGAGACCTTTTGTGGCCACTATGAAGTCATATATCCAAGACACAACTGCCATGATTCATATCATCAATCAGTTACCATTGGGACCAAATGACATCCTCGTAACACTAGATGTCAAATCTTTATACACTAACATTCCACAAACTAAATGTATAGAAGTGATGCATAAATACTTAGAAAAGTAGATTGCACAGTGCCTTCTGATTTCATCACAGAATGCATAAGATTGACTCTCACAAAGAACTTTTTTTTGTGCGAGAAGAATTATAACCAACAGATCCATAGAACAAGCATGGGGGCTACATTCGCCCCCGATTTGGCCAATCTCTTCATGGATCATTATGAGGAATGTGTCATCTATGCTGTGACTAACCCCTTCCTGGGGAAAATGACATCGTGGCATCGATATATAGATGACATTTTTATGGTATAGAATGGACAGGAAGATGAATTGGCAACTTTCCTATCGTGGCTGAACCAACAAGTCCCTACCATTAAGTTTACAATGTCATTTAACAAAGAAAGGGCAGCGTTCCTAGATCTAGTCATCTTTAAAAAATCAAATAATCTTTTGGGTACCACATTATACAAGAAGCCCACCGATAAAAACACACTACTACTGCTTAGTAGTTTTCACCCTTTGAGTATGCGGGATAACCTCCCCTATGGGCAGTTCCTGTGGATACACCGCAATTGCAGTGAGATTGACGATTTCAAAACTAACAGTCACGAATTAAGTAAAAAATTACAAAATCGTCATTAACCTGCCAGAATCATCAAACGGTCCATGAAACAACCGAGAGATGTGCCTAACAAAACAAAAGAAATCTAAGGATGATAGAATTACATGCATCTCCACTTTCTCTCCTCTAAGCAATGATCTTAGAAAAATCATTTAATAAAATCGGAGATTCATTCAATTAGACGACTTCAAACCTTCTATTCTGAGATTTGCACTCAAGAGAATGCCGAATCTAAGCAACAAGTTAGTGCACACATACCCAGTCGAAAAAAATCTGACATCTGACAAGAACCAACTATGGCACTTACCTCCAGTTTGTGGCCATTTCAAATGCGGCCAATGTTCTGTATGCCATTTAAGTAATATAAAACAAATAGATCTAAATGGACATTTGTGGAAGTTGAATACCTTTTCGAATTACCTTACCAAATGGGTGATTAACGGCATAAGATGCCCATGTGGCCTCCTGTACATTGGTAAAACCAAAAGAACAGTTAAAACACGTATATGTGAACATCGGTCTGCCATCAAAAATCAAACTGCAGACAAACCCTTGGTCGCTCATTTTCAAGAAGCCAAGCACTCACAGAATGACCTATATTGGTTCGTGATTCAAACAGTGAGGGCTCATCCTCGGGGTCGTGATAGAGATCTGGCCCTTAAAAACTGGAAAAAAAATGGTTTTATGATTTAAATAGTGTTAAAGTGGTTTAAATATTGCTGTGGAGTGGAATTTGTTTTACCACTGAGGTTCCAGTCACCTGCGGTATTTAGCCCACAAGCATATCAAATACAATCACAGTATTTATGAATTGCTGATTTTGTGCAGCAGTCATGTTCCGTCACATTACATCCAAGACATGGCTTGTATCTTCCCAGGTGATCAACACAAATATAAAAAAAATAATCGCGACCCATAGCCATGATTTGAGGGATCCCATAGGCATACTCACCCAAAATGGCGGCTACACTCACACATGCGCTTACACAAGCGCCGGGCTAACACTAAGACCATACCAATACAAGATGGCGGCTAATTGCACACGTTTACAAACGCGACAATAAGCTCAGCGAGCGCACCCGGCAGAGAACAGTTTGTCCGCTGGAACTATATGAAAGAGATTGCGAGAAGCGCCTCAGTACGCGCATAAGTAAGTGTATTTTGTGGACACAGTAGACATTGGGAACCTAGGCAAGTAGACAAATACTGATAGAAATATGTATGTATATCTCCGCAGTACCTTTTACTTACACCAGGAGGACAGACTAAAGCACCCAAGTCTGTATCACCTTGCTGTTATATCACAGAGGATTTGAAGTCCTGATCCACAGATCACAGATTGATTGAGTAAGTGATGTGGGCAGGATGAATCAGATACAGTAAGATCTTAGGTGACTAAAGAGTCTAAAAGCCTCCCTGAAGAGAGTTTGAGACTTGAAAGTACTTGGAGAAGTAGAACTATTGTGCATTTGAACTGCAGCAGTTGGGATTTAACCCTGGTAATTTTTGAACATTGTTGGGACTATTTGCATCTGGGATTCAACCCTGTTTTTTTTTTTAACTTTGTTGGGATTTAACCTTGTTATTACTCACATCAGGATTAAATGACTGGGAACTATAGTGCGCGCCTGACCTTCTTTTTCGACTTAATGTTGCAGGAGACCCGGGCTCCAGAGGCAGCAGCACAGGGGTTATTATGCCTCCACTTTGGAGAGCCATAGTCATGCCCCCCCCCCAATTGTGGGTAAGATTTGTGTGTTTGGAGGGGAGTTGGTTCCTGGTCTCCTGAATGAAACACTTGTGCCATTACTACAATAACCAGAATCCCTTGAGACTCAAATTGAAAAAGTAATTAGCAACACCTGAAAAGGAACACAGCCAACACAGCCTCCCTGAAGAGAGTTTGAGACTTGAAAGTACTTGGAGGAGTAGAACTATTGTGCATTTGAACTTCAGCAGTTGGGATTTAACTTTGGTCATTTTTGAACATTGTCGGGACTATTTGCATCTGGAATTCAACCCTGTTATTTTTTTAACTTTGTTGGGATTTAACCCTGTTATTACTCACATCAGGATTAAATGACTGGGAACTAGAGTGCGCGCCTGACCTTCTTTTTCGACTTAATGTTGCAGGAGACCCGGGCTCCAGAGGCAGCAGCACTGGGTTATTATGCCCCAACTTTGGAGAGCCATAGTCATGGTTTTCGCCCCTCCCCCAATTTTGGGTAAGATTTGTGTGTTTTGAGGGGATTTGGTTCCTGGTCTCCTGAATGAAACACTCGTGCCATCACTACAATACCCAGAATCCCTTGAGACTCAAATTGAAAAAGTAATCAGCAACACCTGAAAAGGAACACAGCTAACACAGCCTCCCTACTTGGAGGAGTAGAACTATTGTGCATTTTAACTGCAGCAGTTGGGATTTAACCCTGGAAAGGTTTTAACATTGTTGGGACTATTTGCATCTGGGATTCACCCCTGTTATCTTTTTAACTTTGTTGGGGTTTAACCCTGTTATTACTCACATCAGGATTAAATGACTGGGAACTAGAGTGCGCGCCTGACCTTCTTTTTCTACTTAATGTTGCCCCCATATTAGTTCCGTGGCATTGTTGGTAAAAATTCTTCTCATAGATGAAATAATTTTCCATTAGTGCGAGTCTGGTGCATTCAAGTAGGAATGCTGTAGGTGGTTCAAGGTTGGATCTCTGATCTAAATAGATGGCTAATACTTGGATACATTCAAGTTGCGGTATGCTAGTGTAGAGTGACTCTACATCTAGGGTCACCAAAAGGTCGTCTGGATTAATTGACAGTGTACTGAGTTTTTTTTATCATGGCTGTGGTGTCCTTTTTATATGTTGGCATTTGACTGATAAATGGATGAAGGAAATGGTCGATATAGATTGATAGAGGTTCTACGACTGAGCCGATCCCAGCGACTATTGGTCTTCCTGGTGGGGTCTGAATATTTTTATGTATTTTGGGAAGTAAGTAAAAAAGCTGGCAAAATAGGGTGGTGATTGACTAGGATAGCCTTCTCGTCTTCATCTATCCAGCCTTCTTGCCACGCGTGTCACATTAGGCTCTCGATTTCTGATAGTAGTGTTGTTGTTGGATTGGTGTTTATTTGTCTGTAGAATTAAGTATCCGACAGTTGTCTGGTGACTTCATTGTTGTACAAGCTGTGGCTCCATAGGACAAAGCCACCACTTTTGTCTGCCGACTTGATAAGAAAATCATGGTCACCGTTGAGCGATTTAAGAGCGCGTCTTTGTTGGATTGTCAGTTGTCTGAGTAGCAGATTTTTCTTGTGCATTTCTAACAGTATCCGATTTTCATATGCTAGAATTTCTGAACAAACCATTGATGACAAAGATGTGAACGTAGATGGTGGTTTCAGGCCTGTGGATTTGGGTGGTTCTCTTTCTGGGCTATCCCTAAAGAAATATCTCAGATGAATCGTGCAGAAGAATTTGCGTAGTTAGTCTTCTGTGTTGAACCTGTCTGTATAGGTGCTAGGGATAAAACTCAAACCTTTACTAAGGACGCTGATTTTATCAGTGGACAGGATTTGGTTTCTCAGATTGAAGATGGGTATTACCATGTCTGTTGCGTTGGCGGGATCCATTGTCTTGTGCGCATTGGGTGTGGACCTTAGCATCTGGGCATGCTGTGTTGTCCTCGTCCTTGAAAAAATTGTTGGTTCGGGGCTTGTTTGGAGGTCGATGGCCCGTTAGTAGTGGAATCTGAGTCATTGCTGTTGTTACTATTGGAAAAAGTCACAAATTTCTTCTGGTATCGTCAAGGTTTTTGCCTGTTGGTTCATGCGTTCTGATTTAGCTGATTGTAGAACCCTGGAACCAAATAAGGATAAGTCTTTTCTTCTTTATCATTTATTTTGTCAATTGTAATTTTTGTACATTTTTGGAATTTTATTATCTCTTCTATTTTTTCCAGATGGGTCTTAATATCCGGTATTATAGAGACTTTTTTGATTTTTTCTTCCAGAGTTCTTCATTCTGGGTTTTGGTTTCTTCCTCAGCTGTTTCCATCACCAGGATGACCCAATCTCGTGAGCATTTGTTGCCTATGCAACTAAATTTGGTCATGAATCTAGGGTTGTCCAGGAACACGCGTGGTATATTTTTAACTTGAAGTCCTTCTGTAATAACGCCAGCTTTTAAATATTCCAGCATCAGCTGTCCGTGGGATTCCGTTCTGACAAGCTTCTTTTTCTTTTGAAGTAATATGTCTAGATCGTTTGAAGCTGGATTTTTGTCTGGTACTGCTGGTACCTAAAAGCGATGATGTATCTAGAAGTTTTTTGTAGAGGTCATCGGAGAAACTGACGATATTCACGCTCTCCATTTAGTTTTTGAATTAATCTTGCCCAAAACCGGCAGGTTGTCCTAGGGAGTGAAAATATATAGGGGGCAGGAAACCCTCTTTTTTGTGTGCGGGCCTGACTCTAGAGGGTTAGAAGGGACTAGCAAAGGAAATAATAGAGTCAAAGGCTACCCTTATCATTGGCGCACAGGAGAGGTCCCCGTATTTGCAGATCACAAGGAATAGAGATATCTTAAAACAAAATTTAATTTCTTCAATAGACACACATTTAAAAAATATATATACATGTGCCTATCTGGCACGTAAGAAAATGCACAGCACAAGTCAACACATGGTCAACACAACACATGGTCAGTGGCAGGTCAATGGGGCACTGATTATGGTAGCAATATATGGGTTAGTATGAAGAGTGACTGTTATTTCATGTACTGCTCCATTGATAGCGATACGCAATCATTGTCGACACATAAATTCAGGTGTTTCTGGTTCAGCGAGAAATGGAACTAAAACAGATACTGCGTGGAATAGGAAGAATTGCTGTAGGCACCGAACTGTCGTCAGGACACTGATTCTGGTATTGACGATGGCAACTAAAGTGTGAACATGTGCACCTGAAGGTATTCTAAATTGTGATCAAGGACCGGGTCAAATGAAAAGGGGGCACTACGAAAGGGAGACCAACCTAGTTTCGTCAGGTGGTGTCATGAAAAAAATGATTTTTGTGGCCGGCTGTCGTCTGTACAGGCGGTGTGTTGAATTTGATATGCAAAGTTCTGGTATCTAAGAAAAAGTAGGCTTAGAATTAGCCATAAGAACTCACTATTTGATTTAGAGCAGGTTGGCGAAGTTAATCTCGCACCTACCTGGAGCTAAAGTGATGGTGTCCTGATGGGATAAGTGTTTAAGATTGCTGGGTAGCTGCTGGGATCTTCAAGGATGAGTATTGCAGCAAAGCAGAGAGTGAAGCTGCCATGTGGTTTAGCATGAGTGCTCCGCTCTACCTATGGATACAAGGTGAGGTCTGAGTCTAAATAGCTCCCAAACATGTGACATGTTAAAACTTGCATCCATACGCTTAATACTAATAGAAAGTGCAAGGGGGAAGGCAATGGCTTATTGCATACTGGTGAATTGCTGGGAAAGCTTGCTGCACAGATGGTGAGAGTACAAAAAACTGTGAAGTGATAAGTGCAATAATTGTCTTACCTTATTATGGAATGGCGAATTTACAAGCAAACTGAATGTTGAGCAAGGCAAAGCACACAAAGGAACAGTATTATCGAAACAGCAGCTGAACGAGGGTAGAAAGACGGCAAACCAAAAAGGGTGCTCCACGAGGGAGATACTCTTGACCTTTCCTGCAGAAAACGATTACTTTTCGAAGTCCTTGCGATAGAAAGGCGTAAGGCCAGGAAACAAGACTGAAGAATTCTGTATTGTGGGTCGGATATACCTGGGGACCTCCTGCATGGCTGATCGAGTCAGGGAGGAGCAGCAGCTGCCGTGGTACTGTCCTTGGTACCAAGATTAAAGCAGCACCAGTAAGATTAACACAGCTGGTGAGTTGGGGAGACGGATGCAAGACCGGTCTGTGCTGAAGGCAAGGTTGCAAGCGGCAACATTGTATAACAAACGCAAGAAGGAAGGTTTGTAATGCGAGTGATGAAAGACGCAAGGAAAGCTGAATTGCTGATGAATGTTTGAACTAAGAGAAGAAAGATACAACACCTGTGACAGAGTGGTCCTGCACCGCAAATGTGCTCAATTGAAGGTCTCTGCAAGGTGTCCCGCTAAAAGTGATAAAAAGTAAAAGTAAAAGATAAGAATGAGAAATGAAGTGAATCAAAGTGGTCCTGCAACAGTTTAAGCAAAATCCATTGTGCAATCGAAAGTCTTTGATATTTTGACACGGTCCGAGCCCAAACGAGAGAGACAAATTGAGAACATTGTATGAAAGGGATCCGAACCCGATTGAGGGAGACCAATTTTGAAAATTGTACGGAAGGGGGTCTGAACCTGAAGGAGAGAGAGCCATGGTGAATAGTGAATCCGAGAACTTGTGAATGTGAAAAACCTAGGAAGAAAGGAACCTTTGTGCTTGTTTATTATGTCAGGCCATCTGCAATAAGAGACTTGAATGGTAAAGAGACTTTGGCACAGAAGGTCCTGATAGCTATGCTTCGAACTCTATCCTTGTGTTAGAGAAGCCAGAATGTGTGCAAAGCTCGAACGTGCAGCCTTGTCCCGTGTTGAAAACGTGGGGAAGGGAAGCCAGCTGCTTAATTATCCTGATATATTCTTTCATGAACACTTTTCTTTTTGCATACTGAAGAGGGAAAATCGAGATCAAACCCCTACCCCTTCACCCCAGGCGCATATACAGAAGAACAGCAGGAAGAACAAGGAGCGCACTTATCATTTGAACCAGGCCCCAGCGCACCCATGGGTGACACACATGCTGAAATACACCCACTCCACCAACATTGCAACTTCCATGCTACATTAGAATCTATGCAGCAATACCATAATCTACAAAACACAAGAACCCCTGTTAAAGGCTGCAGATGCATATAGTAATTAACATGAACTAATTGCACAGTGTAAAGCCATGTTTCAGGAAAATCACAGCCAAGTGCATTTTGCCTCACTGAACACCAGCCGTGCTGACTTCATCAATATTCGTCGCAAACCCAAGAGCAGCCAAGGTCACACAGTCAGATAAGATTGCTTTCTGCAACAAACATTTTTTAATTCTCCATGAATGCGACGAAGCCACGGCAAAGCCCCAAGGCCCAGTGTGTTTTTTCCTTTTCTTTCTATGGGAACGAAAGACATTTTCGGCAAGACTTGCACACCATATGAAACATAATTGTAACAAGAATGGCTCAGCTCTAGCCAATGAACACTGAGAGCCCAGGGACGAAAAGCTTGTTTCAGCTAAAAACTGATGGGAACAGATTCATAATGCAACAAGTTAGAATTAGGTAATGGTGGGTGGCACAGCTAAACCAACCCACTGACGCAAAACTCTAATGTCCAATTATCAGGCTCTCTATAAGGGCTACATAGGGAACCTATTACTCAGCAGCCAATAGCAGGATGAGATAGGTTTCTGGGAGCTGTTCCAATTCTGTGATGTCAGCCTGCAGTGTGTTACAAAGCTGGCTTGCAAGCCAGCCCCGGGGGAGACGGCGCCTGGACTTTCGATGTGCACGAAGCTCTGTGTGTTTGTTTTTTCTTTTTTGCTGCCCAGGAATAAACACAGTTTGGAACATGTGGCTGCCTGCTTGGGTCTCTGTTGCATTCCTGTGGGCCAAATGGGAGGTGTTGGGGTCTCCCATAGCTGCCGGCCCCCCACAGCCCTGGTGGGGGTCCAGCTTCTCCCCAACAAGTTGGTGCCCTCTGTGAGGCTCATTGCTCATTGTAAGACATGGGGGAATGGGCACTGCCTGCCTGCCCTGCATTGAACTGCACTCCCTGCCGCCGACTCAAGGAAGCTGTGGGACCCTCGCCTGCACCTGAAGATCACCGGAAAACGCGTAACCGGCTAAAGGCATCGGGGGCCACTTGGAAATACCCTGCTTGAGGGCAGGTGAGAGCCCTGCAGAAGAAGGGGTCCGGTGAAGCGCCTTGAGGGGGTGTCCAGTAGCAGAGCAAGTGCCAGTGCAGCATAGGAAATGTAAGTGAGCCAGCAACATGGGGAAGTATTATGATGCATTGTTGATCAGTATGTTGCAGAAATGTATTTTGTTTGGGTAGAAACTGGGGGGAGGCATTGTAAATTGGGTGGTGGGAGATTGTACGTTGTCGCAAAAATTCCGCGCATTGGTGGTGATCGGCACGTGAATTGTAGTTGGGACTGGAGCGGTGGCAGTGGTCCCTTCTTGTGTTTATGAGCATATTGGGTGGGGTAGTGACTCCCCACATATAGGACGGAGTGCCGCGCTGGTTGGTCTGGATGGCAATTACATGTACGGGGATATGGATTTCCTATGAATTGACGTTGTAGGTCAATGAGTAGATGAGGTTCCCTGCTAATTGAGCATTTTTAGTTCAGCGAGTGGATGATGTTTCCCTGCAGGAGGTAGCTAGATTGTTCCCGAGTGCGTAAGATAATTGGCTGGTTAAGCTCCCCTAGTGAGGGGCGTGTCACAGGCGAGGCGACGCAGTGTGCGCAGTCCAATTATAAGAGTTTTATTGTGGTTTACCTTGTTCCAGTTGAAACGGGAAGACAGCTGTGGGGATTGTGGGGTTTTATTTTGGGATATTTGTGGGGTTGGAAGCAATGGGTTATTGTTCTGTGTATGCACATTTGTCTGTTAATTTGTATTGTGTTTTTAGTTTGGTGACGTCACCTTTAGATTGATACATAGGATACTGATTTTTGATGGTGAGGAGATGGTGGTGTGGTTTTGGAAAAGAAGAAGAGGTGGCCCAGAGGCGGTGTGTGGAAGACACATGCGCAAGATTATGGGGGTGTGCCGGAGAAGGCAATGGTTTGGTGAAGATGGGCTGCACGTGGAGTGCACTGGCTAAGGTGCGGAGCCAAGAAGGCTCACAGAAATTGAAAATATGTTCAATTATCTTCTAACTTTTGCTCCCTGAATAGCGGACTATCGAAATTTTCAAACTGAGGTGAGGTAAAATGTATCACACAATAGAGAAATGACTCCCCTTCACCTGTTGTGTAGCACACAGATTCCATGCCAAAATAAGTTAGTAAAACATAGTGTGCAAAGATTCAAAATTACTGAAGGTAAATAAATGAGACCATGGCTGCCCATAGGCAGCTTCTCCAGAAGCGTGCAGTAATCGCTAATGACACACATGCATAGCACTTATACAGGAAAGAATCTGGGAAAAAGCACCTGGCTACAGTTGAACGGTGTGCACGAAGGGAAGGGAAGTGGCGAGGAGTCAGCAGACGCTGAACAAGCACGAGCAGAGGGAAGAGGAGGCTCGCCCTTCTGCACCTCCGGGAGTGTAATATTTGATGACACAGATGATAAGCAAGGAATGAATTGCATGAGAGAACTGAAAACAGCAGAAGGACATTTAAACACCACACACACACAATCACAATACACTAAAGAGAACAAATAGGAAGGTGCAGAACAACCCACTAGCAGCACAGGAGCTAGCAAGGGAGGGCTGCAGTGCATGGAAGCAGATTTGAAGGCACAGGTACAGAGGAATTAAATTTAAAAGGGAAGATAACGGGGGAGGTGCAAGGAGTAACAATAGCAACAGAGAGGGGGAACTGGAAAGGGAAGAAAGGGATTGGAGGAGGAAGGATGAGAGGGAGATTATGGGAAAAGAGCGTGGAGAAGGGGTAGATGGCAAGGGAATGGGTAGAGAAACAGGAGGATGAACGGGCGATAAAAGTGGCCAGTGAGTGGGTTGCAGTGGAGTAAGAAAGAAAGTGATGGGAGGAGGAGAGAAGGACTGAACAAGACAGCACAGCCAAACATGTAGACATTGACTGTGTGCATTGTAGATTGTGGCAAGAGAACGGCAGAGGCAGAGAAAGGCAGATGAGGACAAGTCGGCACAAAATAAATTATTAAAGTATGCAATGGGAGGGGCAGTTAAAAACAGCCTCAACACACACGCACAAGGATCACAATAGCAGTATCGTCAACAACCACCACAATATGTACCGCCCATGTGGGGAGGATACATGGGGCAGGACGGGATCATTTCAGCAGACACCACAAGCACCAACACAGGCACTGTCACCACTACATGTACAGACACAGACACAACAAATGACAGCACCACTACCCCAGGACTGACAAGAATCACAACCCAGGGGCACTGCACAGCAGTAAGCACCCATACAGAACACTGACACAATAGCAACGGTACCAGTTACATGACTGGGAGGGGTCTTCCTGATGGGGAACAAACCTTTCAAAGGACATAGATTGACATCATACCCTTAATAGGACAGCCCAAAACAAACTTTATTTGTCTCACTCTGCCACACACGCTCATGCTCCACCTCCCCGATAGAGCGGGCGAGACGCACGCCGACACACACACTCACACACACTCAATAATGCAGAGGACAATTGCATAGGGGTGTTGATAGGTATCAAAATATTTTCTTTTCTGGGTGACAGTGGGGCGGCTAGGATATGCATTAGAGAAGAGACAATTGTGACATCATGAGCGATGTGGATATGACCACCTTATTAACAGAGAAAGCCATAACTTGTTAAACACCAGGCATACACATGTTGAAAGTAAGGAAGATTGTTTAAGCATAGTGGGGGTGCACGGTACAGAGGGGGGTGCAGAGAGATAGCGCATAACAAGAGAGTACATTTAGCTACATTCTGAGCACACATCTTTCAGCGAGGAGACTGGGCTCATGAATACACGAATAACACAGAACAATTAAATGAGACACACAAGGTGGAGGAAGGTGCACTTAAGGGGGAGGCCTACATTTCATTGACGGTTCACCACGGGAGGAGACAAATAGGGGTAAAGGGTGGATGATCAATGTTCCCAACAGACCCAATTTGGCGACAAAATAACACAGTGCAAGTAGTAATGCCACTAGCGCTTTTGAACACAGCACTGTCACAAATGCATTAGCAAACATATATAGGGAAAGAGGTCATTGCTGCACGAACTGGAGAATAATGGTTGTATTAAAATTTGAGAGCAGATAATGGGGGGAGAAATATATTGTTTAAATGTAACAGGAATTAAAGTAGTGAAGTAATAAAATAGTAGATTAAATGAGTAATTAACAGAGTAGGTAGGGTTTAACAAGTGGACATGGGGTGGGATAGAGAGCATGGGAGTAAATTGTGACGTTGTGTTTGAAAGAAAAGAGGAAGTAAATAAATAAATAAATAAATACAAAGAGGGGGCAGGGACAGGTAGCGAATAATTGGTAGCAAATTTCATTAGTACCAGCTTAAAGTGCCTGCAGTTCACTGCGAGACACACCCTGAGAAGTTGCGAGAGGAGCCATAGAAAAAAGATTTAAAAACCCTGCAATTATCTTAACTAAGTAACATGGTCCTCTTAATTTAGAAACACAGCCACCCTATATGACAAATTTACCACCCTGATGTTTCCCTGTTTAGCTTGTCAGTGCCTGATGCCCCACGGGACAAAGGCGTGCACTATAAATAGCTTACAACAAAAGCACAGTAAATATAAAGATCCAAAGGCCCATTTGTACACTAGCACCTAAATTGTGCATATATGATCCAAGTGTTTAATGAGTATCTTCACATAAATTAAGTGCCTACCCATTTTCCGGGTACATTTCGAATAGTGCAACAAGTTAGGGTCAGACCGTCATTGAACGCCACCAAGTGGTGACAGGATGGTGCATAAATGTACCATTGGCTCCTCCCACTAGGACATTGAATAGTGCAAGAGTAGTGCAGAGAGGTTAGGTCAAGAAATTGAATAATATGTAAATGCTCAGGTCTCAAGCGCTTCTATTTAATTTCTCGCCAGATATAAAGGACCCAGGGCAGGCCTACCGACAACGGACAACTAACACCCAATGGCTACGGACTACAGTGGGACATTTTCCCCTCCTGACAGACTTTGTTAGATGTGTGAGGCGTCAAGCCCTACAAAGCGGTGGCCACCCTGGCAACGAGGGAGCAATGATCAACAGGCCCAACGCAAAAGATTTTCATGAACTGCAAAACAGCACGAACACTCCCGAGTTAGGGAAACATGGCCATCCTATGGTCCAACGCACACTAGCAACTAGAATAGGGACCGACACACCCATGTCCAAAGTTTAATTGAGTTTCATATTACATTTTGTGCACCTACAGCTGTAACACTGTTTTGTTCCTTCTCTTTTCCCCGCACATGCAGGTTGTTGCGTATGTATGCTGTTAGAATTGGGTAGGACATTTCCTTAATGTAACCTTCCATTAGTAACCCTGAGGCCTACTCATTAAACCATCGTGAAGCATTCCCCACTCAATTGCCCACCCTATCAGGAACCTCAGACCCCTTAGAGCACATTTCCCTGAAGTATATTTCCTTGCTTCCATTGAATAAACAGCCCAAGATTTTCCCTACCCATATTCAGAAATTTTAAAAACACGAAATGTCCAGGGGGAGGTTTCATTTTTGCCCTTAGTGATTGTTTAGTTCACGGAGCTTGAGGTTACTAACAAGTACTAACCTATTAACGCCTTTCTTGCGATTTTCAGGCGGGCAACTTTATTATTTCATCAGCTGCAAGGACCCAGCAGCGTAAGTGGTTATGGGCAAGCAAATATGGACTTTTATTATTATGATGGGACTATTAATGATGAACGAAATAATGGGGGTGGTAATTTGAAATTATATGTAATAGTGAGCATTACCGCTGTATCCCCTGCTAACATTCCCTAACCTAAGCAGGAAGACTTACGGCGTCAGTGGGTGAGGAAAAGCTGCTGTAAAAGTAAGGAGAGGTAAGGGCACACACACAAAGGGAGTAAAACATACACATAACACACATAGAAGCAGTAACCAGCAACATGCACACATGTACTAAATTGGTAGGGACACCACTGGGAGAGCTGCCCTGACTACTATTTAATAACACATGCCTTGAGAGAATTGATTACAACAGAAATTACTACAGCAGAGCACCACACCCATGTATCTCAAGATGTGAAGAAGATTGCAAGAGAAGAGAGCAGAATTGAGATTGATAAAAAAATAAAAAAAATAAAAAATGAGCAAATGCACCAGTGAGCATGATAGCAGGAACATCACTGCTTATGGACTACTATTGAGCACATGCATCTAAAGCTCAAGAGAAACTACCACCGAATTGGGCAGGAGACTGTTCGTTGGTGCTCATCAGCATGCCCTTGTTGGTGATGTCCAAGGAAGATTTGAAGAATGACACATTCCCCAAGATGGAAAACAACGGAAGAAGAGAAACAGACAGAGGAGTGAAAAGAGGGGGGAATTACTTGTCGTGCGAGACAGAAGCAACATTGGATAAAGTACCAGCACACAAAAGAATGATCAGCAGAAAATACATGTGAACAGAGAAAGACAGGAACTGGCTAGCGTTTACCTAGTAATGGATGCCATCATGACTGGCTGGTCGATTGAAGGTGGTAACAGAAGCACTACTACAGAGCGCAGCATCATTGTGCAAGATCAAGATACATTGCAAGATGTGAGAGAACAACAGAAGAAGACATCGGAATGCAAATAAGAGACATGGTGAAAGGAAGAGCCGGACTAAGGGAGAAGATAGCGGTGTGCGACATGGTTCCAGCAGTAATAAAGGTGGACACTCCCTGTGATCCGAGGAAGTACGAAGGGAAGTGAGTGTGGTGGAACGCAGAAGGACAACATTCCTACATGTGCTGTTCATCGACAACAAGGTGGACAATTATGGACACTTCAAAGAATTGAAAAAGATATGAAGACCAGAAGGAGGTGAATGTTGCTTGGTGGTGTGGTCTTGAAAGTCGACCAGAGGGGGGACTGAAGAGGGAAAATCGAGATCAAACCCCTACCCCCTCACCCCAGGCGCATATACAGAAGAACAGCAGGAAGAACAAGGAGCGCACTTATCATTTGAACCAGGCCCCAGCGCACCCATGGGTGACAAACATGCTGAACGACACCCACTCCACCAACATTGCAACTTCCATGCTACATTAGAATCAATGCAGCAATACCATAATCTACAAAACACAAGAACCCCTGTTAAAGGCTGCAGATGCCTATAGTAATTAACATGAACTAATTGCACAGTGGAAAGCCATGTTTCAGGAAAATCACAGCCAAGTGCATTTTGCCTCCCTGAACACCAGCCGTGCTGACTTCATCAATACTCCTCGCAAACCCAGGAGCAGCTAAGGTCACACAGTCAGATAAGATTGCTTTCTGCAGACAAACATTTTTTAATTCTCCATGAATGCGACGAAGCCACGGCAAAGAACCAAAGCCCAGTGTGTTTTTCCCTTTTCTTTCTATGGGAACGAAAGACATTTTCACAAGACTTGCACACCATTTGAAACATAATTGTAACAAGAATGGCTCAGCTCTAGCCAATGAACACTCAGAGCCCAGGGACGAAAAGCTTGTTCCAGCTAAAAACTGATGGGAACAGATTCATAATGCAACAAGTTAGAATTAGGTAATGGTGGGTGGCACAGCTAAACCAACCCACTGACGCAAAACTCTAATGTCCAATTATCAGGCTCTCTATAAGGGCTACTTAGGGAACCTATTACTCAGCAGCCAATAGCAGGATGAGATAGGTTTCTGGGAGCTGTTCCAATTCTGTGATGTCAGCCTGCAGTGTGTTACAAAGCTGGCTTGCAAGCCAGCCCCGGGGGAGACGGCGTCTGGACTTTCGATGTGCACAAAGCTCTACGTGTTTGTTTTTTCTTTTCTGCTGCCCAGGAATAAACACAGTTTGGAACATGTGGCTGCCTGCTTGGGTCTCTGTTGCATTCCTGTGGGCCAAATGGGAGGTGTTGGGGTCTCATATAGCTGCTGGCCCCCCACAGCCCTGGTGGGGGTCCAGCTTTTCCCCAACAATACATTGTTATCCCACACCATTTGTAGATAGAAATAATGACTGGCAAAAGGTTTATTAGTATAGGCCCTTTTATTTTGACAGAGACTCCACCATGACTGTGTTATTTATTATTTGAAGGTCATAGCGTGCTCCCATCCTTAGATTTAGGATTAGATTGGTGTTTAACCAACCCATTAAAGTTCAATAAACACCCTTAAACTGTGATCGCTTTATGTCTGTCTTCACTGTTTGATACCATGCCTTCCTTACATGTGGTGTCAGGAATGGGATATGATTCAATTGACAAAAATTGAAAACCTATGCTGGTAATTGTCATACCACCAGAAGGGGAACATACTATTATTGAACTCCTGGAATCTGATAGAATCTCCACTCTGAAAGAGGCATTGTTTCCCCAGATTCAAGTCCCAATTACCCAAGAAGATTTGTTTTTCAAAACCAAGGTATTGCTAGATACTCTTCCGCTCTCCCACTACAACATCCAACAATGGGATTGAATAGTATTAAAAATAAGACCCTCATACAGCTTCATGAGACCTAGTGTCCAGAATTCACCGTTCCCCGAACATTTCCCTTCCGGGACCAAGCTAGGTCCAGCTCCTGGTCCATCTGGTTTAGAGGTCAATATACCCAGATCTTCGCCTCCATCAGGATCAAGCTCGGAAGACTCAGATGACTTTCAAACCCTCTCAGAAGAAGTTGAACCCCTTTTTTCCAATGCATAAAGTATCACATAGGGAAAACTCCTACACCACCGGAAGACATGGCCAACCTTGAAGCTACCATGGCTGAACTGGCTACCCATCAGATTCAGGCCAAAGCCTGTCTTTAAGAAAACTTAACAAAATTAGTTGAGTTACAGGCAAGACCCATACTACCTCAAGGGATACTAAAATCTTATCAGGAGGGCGAAGACCTAGGGAATTTATTTTTGAATTTCAAGCGATTAGCTGAGCAATTGGGATGGGAAGAAAATCTGAAAATGTTTTACTTGGGACCCCTTGGAAAGGCAAACTACAGACTACCTACCAGCTACTTAATCTTGGCCAGGGTGCTACCCTTATATCAATAAAAGAGGGACTTCTTAAAAGGGTAGGCCAAAGCTGTAACTTCTATCGACAGAAATTAAGGGCCATTAGACTAAACCCTGGTGAAACCCCTCTGGTATTGGGGGAACAAATTAAGAACACAGTATCCCTTTGGATTAACAAGACCATGGAGGAATTGGTGGAAATGATCATTCAGGAACAATTTACCAATTATTTACCTCCCTTTTTACAGAAAGCAGTATTGCAGCTAAACCGACCAACCCTAGTCATGGCTATAAAGACTGCCTAAAACCACTCAGATGCAGTAAAACACTTTCATTCTGTACACAGAAGTGAGGAGCGGAAAGATCACAAACCCACTTACCGCTCCCAATCCTAGGCACTAGATAGAGGGGGAGGACTCGCTAAACCCAAAAACTGGACCCTGAAAGAGAGAATAGAAGAAGAACATATGGAAATAGGGTGCCTAAAAGGGGATGAGTGGAAGGAAACAGAGGCTGATCTAGAAACCTTCCGCATATGTCTATACCAGTCTTCAACTGACTTTAAGTATGAAAAAGCCCTGGTACGTGAAAGACCTGTAAAGGCGCTAATTGACTAGGGTAGCAAACAGACCTCCATAAGTGCCGATTTGGTTACAACAGGTCTAGAAAATGCGACTCTACTTAGAGTCACATGTATACACAGAGATAACGAGATCTATCCCAAGTTACCTGTATACATTAACATCAGGGGAGAATCATGGCTGGTGTCATCTGCCATTATTCTGGGCCTCCCCGAAGAAGTAATTGTGGGAAGGGATTTCCCTGCATTCTCTACTCTCTTGCAAAATCCTCCAAAACCCCATAGGGAGTTTATACCCCAAAATTATTGGCAATGTGACTGTTACTCCCAAACTACTCCTGTGTGGGAATAGACAGAAACAGAATCTCATGAACCTACCCTTTGCCAAGAGTTTACAACCAAGTATTAGGAACACCTAATAAGAAATGTACCACCTTGGTTACAATTTATAGGATATATTCAAGAAACAATATGAACACCCCACTTCTATCAGAAAGGAGGAAAAGAAACCTGTGGAATATGTGAGAATCCCTGGATACATCTTTCCCTTGTCCTTTCCAAAGTCCTAAAATTGGAGGACCTAAAATAAAACAGATATATCCACCTTGCATAGGGGAAGGGTATGTGAGAAACCAGAAAGTGTCTTACCCACTAGTCCCCGGGGATCTGTCATCCAGGTGGCCAGGACACAGCCATCGCTTTTGGATCCAGTTCCTGGGAGTGGACCAGTCAGGCGAGATCACCTGGGTGAGGGGTTTTCTGGGAGTGGGAGTGGGATACTGGATGGTGAGATGTGGTATCCCCTTCCCTGTAATACCTTTACCCCATCCTATGCGGTAGGATATTTAAGAACTCTACCCCCCTTGCCCAACACAAACACTTTCACATGGACAACCTGCTCTGGGAGAAAACAAACTCACACCCAAGCAGTGTACCTGACATGTCTCACTACTATGGCCAGTCAAAGTCAGACAATTAATGGTAACCACTCACACCTGACTTCCATTAAGCTTCCCCACATGGATAAAAGGCGGAGCACGAGAGCACACTCTCAGCGAGGCAAAGCACACAAAGGAACAGTCTTTTCGAGCCAGCAGCTGAACAAGGGGAAAAAGACAGCAAACCAAGAAGGGTGCTCCAGGAGGTAGATACCCTTGACCTTTCTGGCAGAAAACCGTAACTTTCCAAAGTCCTTTGGATCGAAAGGTGTAAGGCCAGCAAACAAGACTGAAGAATCGTGTATTGTGTGTCGGAGATACTCAGGGCCTTCCTGCTGGCTGGTCGGGGAGGAGCAGAAGCCGCTGTCATACCACTGTTGGCTCCAAGATTAAAACAGCACCAGTAAGATTAACACAGGCAATGAGTTGGAGAGACATATGCAAGACTGGTCTGTGTTGAAGTCAAGGTTGCAAGCAGCAACATTGTATAATGAGGGCAAGAAGGAGGATTTGTAATGTTTGTGATGAAAGACGCGATGAAAGCTGAATTGCTGATGAATGTTTGAACTAAGAAAAGAAAGATACAACACGTGTGACAGAGTGGTCCGCACCACAAGTGTGCTCAATTGAATGTCTCTGTAAGGTGTCCAGCTAAAAGTGATAAAAAGGAAAATTAAAAGATGAGAGTGAGAAATTGAGTGAATCGAAGTGGTTCTGCAAAGGTTTAATCAAAATCCATTGCACAATCTAAAGTGTTCTATTTTGACATGGTTCAAGCCCGAACGAGGGAGACCAATTGAGAACATTGTGTTAAAGTCGCCCGAGCCCGAATGAGGGAGATCTTTTGTCTGAGCCCGATTGAGAGAGACCAATTGTGAATATTGTACTGAAAGCGGTCCGAACCTGAAGGAGAGAGACCCATGGTGAATAGTGAACCAGAGAACTTGTGTGAATGTAAAACACCTAGTGCTTGTTTATTACGTCAGGCCACTTTGCAATAAGAGTCTTTGAATGGTAAAGGACTTTGGCACAGAAGGTCCTGATTCCTATGCTTTGAACTGTATCCTTGTGTCAGAGAAGCCAGAGTGTGTTCGAAGCTCGAACGTGCCACCTTGTTCCATGCTGAAAACATGGGGAAGCGAAGCCAACTGCTCAATTATCCTGACATATGCTTTTGTGAACACTTTTCTTTTTGCATACATTGTTATCCCATACCATTTGTATTTAGAAGTAAGGATTGGCAATAGGGTTGTTAGTATAGGCCCTTTTATTTTGACAGAGACTCCACTAGGACTGCGTTATTTATTATTTGATGGTCGTAGCTGGCTCCCATCCTTAGATTTAAGATTGGATAGGCACTTAACCAAAACCAACCCATTGAAGTTCAAAAAACACCATTGAACTGTGATTACTTGTGTCTGTCTTCACTGTTTAGGGCCATGTCTTCCTTACACAAGCAATTCAACTGTAATATTACATCTAGTTGTTTTTCCCACTGGTCTCCTCTCCCCTTCCTTCACTTCCACACAGAGGGGGAAGTGTTGTGAATGATGTACTCTAAGTGTTATAGATAACATGTTTTGGCCCATACAGAGAGTTATGTTGATTGGTTCAGGAACCAGATTTGATTCTTTCTATAAAGCTAAGTCAGAGAAAGCAAGAAGAGAATAGGTATCTTCGGAGTGGTGTGGCAGATGGCTACATACCCAACAACCAGTGTAATTGAGTTTAGAAGCAGTTATAACAAGCCACTTTATTTCTAAATCATCTAGAGAAATATGTATCAAGCACAGCTGAATTGGAAAAGCATTGGCTCTCTTTCACAACTGCAAGACGCAACTTGGCACCTACCATGGTTTAACTATTTGAGCAATGAGAACAGTTTTTGCTTTACAATCATATCCCATTGGAAGTAATATGCAAGTGTTGATCATCAAATCTGACAAATATCAAATATCAAGAAACTAAAATAATTGCTGCACAACAACATGTTTCTTTCCTTTTAAAGAATGAAGAGAACAATCCTGTCTGTCTCTTGCATACTCTGTAACAATTCACAAGTCATAACACCTATTCCTTGACCATCCACTTTTACACTATCTATCTATATAAATAAAAATGTAAATGTTTGTTTGTTCAAAATCTTAAATCTTCCAAAGTTCTTCACTGATTGCTTTGAAATTTTGACACAACGTTGCATTCGACTACACACGTGTTTTTATATACCTACCATACATAGATGTCACACCTGTGACAGGTAAATACATGCTTATTCTGAAAAACAGCACCATCTGTTGGACGTAAAAGCAACACATGCTATACTAACAGGCCGATTCATGGAATTAATGTGCGCCGAAAATTCCGGCGCAGAGGTGCCAAAACGTGCGATTCGCAGTAAAAGTGCGAAAATCGCAGTGCAACTGCGAAAATCGCAGGGAAACCAGCACACATCGATTCATGGAAGTCCGTGCGTGAGAAAAATATTGGATATGCGCTGAAAAAGTGCGCGGCGCACGCCGGCGCACAGGCCATCCAACGGCGTGCGCCACGGCCACTGCGAAATCGCACATAGTGCGGCGCACATTACAAAAGTAGGCGGAACACGGGGCGTAACACTCGGAATGGGGAACAACGCGTGAAAATATGGGTGTCACGGGGGAAGTACAGGAGGCAAGTGCGCGGAACGCCCACACGCTCGCCTACAACTCGTATTCATGGAATCGAATAGGGCAAACCAGCGCACGGTCAAAGACGCGCACAGGGCCAAACAAGTACGCCACAAGAAAGCAGGCGGTAGCGTCCCTGCGCCTGAAATAAATGTGCGCCAAAATGTGCGCTAACAAAAAGCACCCATATGCAGCTATGATGAATGATCCATACTGTGGCCTTCTAGGACAAATGAGGTGCAAAGGGGTAGCGACAAACACGGACACCCGCTGTGTGAAAAATATTGTGTGCGTGTATTACGGGGTTCGCGGGAAGTTCCACACGTAATTGGCCTGGGCACGTGTATTCTGGGGTGCGTGGGAAGTTCCACACGCAAATTTGCAGGGTACGTGTATTTCGGTGTGCGCGTGAAGTTCCACATGCAATTTCAGCAGGGTACGTGTACTCCGGGTGCGCGGGAAATTCCACACTCGAATCCAGCAGCCTACGTGTATTTCGGGGGTGCCGGGGAGTCCCACACGTGAATTGGCCGTGTGGGTCCTCCCAGTTGTTCCCTCTACACCCTCTACACCCTCCACGGCCCCTGCAGGCGATCCACACCACAGGGGACTACCCTGCACCCCTGCACATGTCCCGCAGGCATCCCATCCACCATGGCCATGCCCCAGCCATCCCACATGTCACCTTGCACTACTGCCCACCAACGCATGTCTCCCAGCACCCCCACCCCCCAGCAGTGCAGGGCACCCTCCACCAGGCCCCCACTCCTGTCCCCCTGCACTCCCACCCACCAGCAGTCAGGGGCACCCTCCACCAGGCCCCCACTCATGTCCAACTCATGTCCCCCTGCACCCCCACCCCCAGCACTGTAGGGCACCCTCCACCAGGCCCCCACTCCTGTCTCCCTGCACCCCCACCCCCAGCACTGTGGGGCACCCTCCAACAGGCCCCCACTCATGTCTCCCACCCCCCCACCCCCCAGCAGTGCGATTTGCCTGGGTACGTCTATTCCAGGGGTGCGCGGGTAGTCTTGCACGCGATTTCATCAGGGTACGTGTATTATGGGTCCGCGTGAACTTCCACAAGCGATAACAGCAGGGTACGTGTATTACGGGGTTCGCGGGAAGTTCCACACGCGATTGCCCTGGGTACGTGTATTTCGGGGTGCGCGGGAAGTTTCACACACAAATTTGCAGGGTACGTGTATTTCGGTGTGCGCGTGAAGTTCCACACGCAATTTCAGCAGGGTACGTGTACTCTGGGTGCACGGGAAATTCCACACGCGAATCCAGCAGCCTACGTGTATTTCGGGGGTGCCGGGGAGTCCCACACGTGAATTGGCCGTGTGGGTCCTCCCAGCTGTTCCCTCTACACCCTCTACACCCTCCACGGTCCCTGCAGGCGGCCCACACCACAGGGGACTACCCTGCACCCCTGCACATGTCCCGCAGGCAGCCCATCCACCATTGCCATGCCCCCCAGCCAACCCACATGTCACCTTGCACTACTGCCCACCAACGCATGTCTCCCAGGACCCCCACCCCCCAGCAGTGCAGGGAACCCTCCAGCAGGCCCCCACTCCTGTCCCCCTGCACCCCCACCCACCAGCAGTCAGGGGCACCCTCCACCAGGCCCCCACTCATGTCCAACTCATGTCCCTCTGCACCCCCACCCCCAACACTGTGGGGCACCCTCCACCAGGCCCCCACTCATGTCTCCCAGACAGTGCGATTTGCCTGGGTACGTCTATTCCAGGGGTGCGCGGGTAGTCTTACACGCGATTTTATCAGGGTACGTGTATTATGGGTCCGCGTGAACTTCCACACGCGATATCAGCAGGGTACGTGTATTACGGGGTTTGCGGGAAGTTCCACACGCGATTGCCCTGGGTACGTGTATTTCGGGGTGCGCGGGAAGTTTCACACGCAAATTTGCAGGGTAGGTGTATTTCGGTGTGCGCGTGAAGTTCCACACGCAATTTCAGCAGGGTACGTGTATTTCGGGGGTGCCGGGGAGTCCCACACGTGAATTGGCCGTGTGGGTCCTCCCAGCTGTTCCCTCTACACCCTCCACGGCCCCTGCAGGCGGCCCACACCACAGGGGACTATCCTGCACCCCTGCACATGTCCCGCAGGCAGCCCATCCACCATGGCCATGCCCCCCAGCCAACCCACATGTCACCTTGCACCACTGCCCACCAACGCAAGTCTCCCAGCACCCCCACCCCCCAGCATCCAGGGGCACCCTCCACCAGGCCCCCACTCATGTCCCCCTGCACCCCCACCCCCCTGCATCCAGGGGCACCCTCCACCAGGCCCCCACTCTTGTCTCCCAGCACCCACACACCCCAGCACTGTAGGGCACCCTCCACCAGGCCCCCACTCCTGTCCCCCTGCACCCCCACCCCCCTGCATCCAGGGGCACCCTCCACCAGGCCCTCACTCCTGTCTCCCAGCACCCACACCCCCAGCACTGTAGGGCACCCTCCACCAGGCCCCCACTCCTGTCCCCCTGCACCCCCAGCACTGTAGGGCACCCTCCACCAGGCCCCCACTCATGTCCAACTCATGTCCCCCTGCACCCCCACCCCCCACCAGTCAGGGGCACCTGCCAGCAGGCCCCCACTCATGTCCAACTCATGTCCCCCTGCACCCCCACCCCCCAGCACTGTAGGGCACCCTCCACCAGGCCCCCACTCCTGTCTCCCTGCACCCCCACCCCCCAGCAGTGCAGGGCACCCTCCAGCAGGCTCCCACTCCTGTCCCCCTGCACCCCCACCCCCAGCAGTGCAGGGCACCCTCCACCAGGCTCCCACTCCTGTCTCCCTGCACCCCCACCCCCCAGCAGTGCAGGGCACCCTCCACCAGACACCCACTCCTGTCCCCCTGCACCCCCACCCCCCAGCTCTGTAGGGCACCCTCCACCAGGCCCCCACTCATGTCCAACTCATGTCCCCCTGCACCCCCACCCCCACCAGTCAGGGGCACCTGCCAGCAGGCCCCCACTCATGTCCAACTCATGTCCCCCTGCACCCCCACCCCCCTGCATCCAGGGGCACCCTCCACCAGGCCCCCACTCATGTCTCCCTGCACCCCCACCCCCCAGCAGTGCAGGGCACCCTCCACCAGGCCCTCACTCCTGTCCCCCTGCACCCCCACCCCCCAGCACTGTAGGGCACCCTCCACCAGGCCCCCACTCCTGTCTCCCTGCACCCCACCCCCAGAAGTGCAGGGCACCCTCCACCAGGCCCCCACTCCTGTCAACCTGCACCCCCGCCCCCCAGCACTGTAGGGCACCCTCCACCAGGCCCCCACTCCTGTCTCCCAGCACCCACACCCCCCAGCACTGTAGGGCACCCTCCACCAGGCCCCCACTCCTGTCCCCCTGCACCCCCACCCCCCTGCATCCAGGGGCACCCTCCACCATGCCCCCACTCCTGTCTCCCTGCACCCCCACCCCCCAGCAGTGCAGGGCACCCTCGACCAGGCCCCCACTCCTGTCCCCCTGCACCCCCACCCCCCAGCACTGTAGGGCACCCTCCACCAGGCCCCCACTCATATCCAACTCATGTCCCCCTGCACCCCCACCCCCCTGCATCCAGGGGCACCCTCCACCATGCCCCCACTCCTGTCTCCCTGCACCCCCACCCCCCAGCACTGTAGGGCACCCTCCACCAGGCCCCCACTCATGTCCAACTCATGTCCCCCTGCACCCCCACCCCCACCAGTCAGGGGCACCTACCAGCAGGCCCCCACTCATGTCCAACTCATGTCCCCCTGCACCCCCACCCCCTGCATCCAGGGGCACCCTCCACCGGGCCCCACTCATGTCTCCCTCCACCCCCACCCCCCAGCAGTGCAGGGCACCCTCCACCAGGCCCCCACTCATGTCCAACTCATGTCGCCCTGCACCCCCACCCCCCAGCACTGTAGGGCACCCTCCACCAGGGCCCCACTCATGTCCAACTCATGTCTCCCACCCCCTCACCCCCCAGCACTGCGATTTGCCAGGGTATGTGTATTTCAGGGATGCGCGGGTAGTCTTACACGCGATTACATCAGGGTACGTGTATTATGGGTCCGCGTGAACTTCCACACGGGATATCAGCAGGGTACGTGTATTACGGGGTTCGCGGGAAGTTCCACACGCGATTGCCCTGGGTACGTATATTTCGGGGTGCGCGGGAAGTTTCACACGCGAATTTGCAGGGTATGTGTATTTCAGGGGTGGGCGGGAATATTTACTCGTGACTGGGCCTGGGAGAGCGTGTTACGTGTATTCCTGGGGTAGACAAGAAGATTTACACAGTCGCCTACAACGCGCTAAAAAAAAGGAAGGTCCAATCCGGAAACACGTACGCCAGCATGAAGCAGGCGCACGTCCCGCGCAGCATAAAAGAGTGCGCAAACAACAAACAAGCTCAGACGCCAGGATGAATATACCGTTCCTAGCAGCAGTGGTCGTGGGATACCGCAGGAGGAGGAGAAGGATAGTCAGGGCCAGAATCTTCACACCCAGAACCAGCCTATTTGGTATGCCTGATGACCAGGTGTATGGGAGGTACAGGTTTCCACCACACATAATTCTCGACCTGGTCAGTGAGTGGGAGGATGACCTCACATCACCCACCCTGTGCTCCCAAGCACTCAGCCCCCTGGAGAAGGTCCTCAATGTACTGCACTTCTTGGCTACCGGATCATTTCAGCGGACAAGTGCCATAGTGGGGGGGTGTCACAGGCCATGGAGTCACGGTGCCTACACCAGGTGTTGGCCATCATCACTGCACGCCCATCAGTCCGCAGGCACATATACCTGCCCAGAACACCTGCAGAAAGGCAGGCTGTCAGCCAGGATTTCTACAGGGTGGCACAATTCCCCAAAGGGCTAGGTGCCATTGATTGCACCCATGTGGCTCTACGTCCCCCCAGGGCATCTGAGCACATCTACAGAAACCGCAAGCACTGGCATTCCATCAACGTCCAGGTACTAAGTGATTCCAAGGGAATAATCACCTCCGTATATGCCAACTATCCACGGTCCACCCACGACAGCTTCATTTACAGGATGTCAACCCTAAACCGGGACATGGAAGCTGGGCAGCATGGTGATGCATGGCTGCTTGGTGAGTATAAATGCCACAGCACACGCATGCATGACAGATACAGAGTAATGTCAATACCCCACTAATGATCCCCATCACCACCTCCCCAGGGGACAGTGCCTACCCTCTGAGCACCCACATGATGACGCCATTTCGGAACCCCATCACGCCTCCAGAGGTAAGATACAACACAGCCCATATTGCAACACGGGGCATAGTGGAGCGCACATTCGGAGTGCTCAAGTCACGCTTCCGCTTCCTTGACCGTTCTGGCAGGCAGCTGGTATACGCTCCCCCAGTAGTGTGCAGGATCATAGTGGCAGCATTTGTCCTGCACAATGTTGCAACACGCCGGGGCCTGGCTGTGGACATGGTGGTGCCCCCACATCCCCAACCACATGCACGCCCGCTGCGCATGGGAGGGGAAAGGGCACGTGGTGAGGCAGCCCGTACGCAGCTGGTGGCTAATTACTTGACATAGAAATCACACCCCTGTGGAGTGCACACAGCCCTGGCACATACCATCTGACAATCAATGATGACTCAATCTGACAATTATGATGAATTAAGGGACAGTCAACTGTCAGAACCATAGCAGCCTGAGATTGTTCATCTGGAAGTGTCACAATGTGTGCATCCCTACGTACACAAACACCACCAATGCAGTGTCATCAAAAGACACACTTCCATGCAGCAAAAATGAATACCCACTTGCAAAATACAACATGAGAACAGTGCCATGTCACCCAACCCCTCCCCGGCACCGCCACACAACACACCATGGCAAATTAATCCCCACAACATGACCCAAGTGTCACAAACTACAGGGTCCCTAATGGAGACTGGACACACATGAAATGCTCACAGTAATGCAGGACCAACAACACACATTACCAAATACTTACCAATAATACTAATCACCTACACAACCTCCAACCTACCATAAACATGACAGTACGGACTTAAAAATTGGTAGCCTCACTACCTGATAATGCCAGCACTTCGAACACTTCCAACTGTACAGTGTTAGGGCCACACAAAAGTGTAGGTGCACTGCTTACAACATGGACTCCATTTCCAAAGTAGACCGCCTTGTGAAGACATGACAAATGGACCTGCAAATTAGGAGGATGAGATGGATGCAGAGGCACATATCAATACACCATGCAGTGTACAATACAACAACAATATGCACTAGGAATGTACACACAGTATTGACTACAGACTGCCCACACATCAAATGGGAGTCCAACGTCACCGTGTAAGTCAATGTCACTTGGGCACACCCTTTGCAAGCCCATGGAAACGGGAAGCAGGAGGGGTGTGTGTCACACAAACCCAAGCATCTGACTCAAATTCAGGACAAGCCTGCATGTGCCCAGCCACAATACAGCGTATGCCCACGGGAGCCACACAAGGCAACACACTGTCCAAATAATCAAAAATAAAAAAATAAAAAAAAATAAAAAATGGCCATGAATGGGCCTGGGGGTGTGGGGTCGGCCACCCAGGAGGTCCGAGGACAGGGTGCACACCAAAACCCACCTGTGTGGATCTTGCGGAAAAAAAACACCTCCATGGGCTCATGGCCTGCACGGCTACCCTATTGTGGGAGAATCGCTGCTGTCGCTCTCCTCACCCTCTGCAGCTGCATCAGGAGGTGGTGGCACTATGGGAGGCATCCCACGCAAAGCCCTAGTCTGGTCCTCCATGGCTGCAAGCATGCGGGTGTGGAAGGTCTGGTTCTGGAGGATAATTGTGCGGAGGTCCCCATGCAACAACTCACGGGATGCCCAGACCTCCTCCCTAGTTGCCTGCATCTCAGCTGAGAGCGTACGTGTGAGCCGCTCCAGCTGCTGTTCTGTCCTCGTGTTAGCTGAAGCCTCAAGCTCAACCAGAGTGACCCTGAGCTGACGGAGTTCCACCCTCAGGGCTTCCCTGTGGCCCTGGGACTCAATAGAAATGGCTTCCTGCAGAGTCTCCAGTGCCGCCCGCCTGTCCCTGTTGGACGCCAACATGTCCTACCTGTGTGACTGGCTAATGGAGTCTGTTGCCTGCTGTAGTTGTTCAATCAGCCTTTCTTGGGGGACAATGGAAGTGGCCACCCTATCCATGGCCTGAGCCATCATCTCAGTTGATGCTGCCTGTTGGTTTGCCATACCGTATATGGATTGCTCCCATGCGGTATTGCCAATTGGCATACGGCAACCGCGTCGGCGGGCAACACACCTGTCTGGGGCAAGGTGAACTGCGCCTTGCTGTGCCGGCACTGCCTGAGGCTGCAGGACTGCATTCCCCCTCTGATCTGCTGGCCCAGGAGCAGGATCAGATGTAGCGGAGTGTGACCCTGCATCCGTAACCACCAAAGGCGGACCTACCAACACTGACATCCCCATTGAGGGTTCTACCCCTGGTGCAGGTGGGTTGGACAGTACAGAATCCCTCCCAGAAACACTTACCTGCGACGGCACGTAGGTCTCATCATCCGAATCGACACCTGAATAGAGCTTGGGGGAGGTGCACCCAGAGACACCCCTAGAGATGATGGTCTGCAGCAAGTGTGGGTTCTCACCAACCACCACACTACGTCCCTCACTGGTGCCCGGTCGGGCCTGAGACCGCTCCTGGGTCTGCACCATCTCCACAACCCCAGCAGTATCAAGTGCGTCATCCCCTGCAAAGACATGAAAGAAAAGAAATGGGAACAGGCATTAGCACCATGGCACACAATTAGGGCTGAGAAGCAACAGAAACAGTACTTCATTGACACATGTCCCACATGACTATAACCCTCCCATGCATGCACTGTCACTGCGTGTGAAGGGGAGGCAAATGGCACACATTGATGACACCAAGATGGAAGACCAACACATTTGCTGCATGCTGGCTAGCAGTGCCATCACACATTGGCCTGTGATTGGCATGTCCAATACACATCCATGACACATGCCATCACACAGATGGCATGTACCCTAGCCATGTCACACATGTGACAATAGGACTGAGAAATGCCTAGTGAAAGTGGTGGAATGCAGACAATCAGCCTGAATGAACACAGAATAATATGCAACTATGTTGTGGCAAGATGACACTTCAAGGGCAACTGGCATGAGGTTGGGCTGAATGTCTACTGTTGCCAGAAGGGATACTGCAACACCCAAATCCTGGTGTGCAGAATGTATTGGATGTAGCACATGGGTGACCCAAACCACCCAGGCACACACCCCCTCACCTGGCACTCAATCAGAAGCACTCACACACACACCATGCACATGGATGACACACACATGCATGTGCACTCACCGGACAATGCTTCGTAATCTGGCAGGTCTCCCACGCCTTGGATCTGTTCCTCCGTGACGTAGGTCCCAGCAACATACTCATGTGGAGTGAGTTCTATGTCCTCTGCTGGAGACCCACCTCCAGTCACTAGAGTTGCGGCATGACTTGAGGCCAGCTTTTTATTTGCCCTGCACTTCAGGTCATTGCAGCGCTTGTAGCAATCATTAGCTGTGCGCCTCACGAATCCAAGGGCACTTATGAGTTCCGCGATGGTCTGCCAGTGTGCCTGACGTTGTGCAGGTGTGGTCTTGCATCCTGCAGTAATCACCATTTCGCTGTCATGTGCGGACACATACTCCACAAGTGCATCAAGTTCGGCCTGATTGAAGCTGGGCTTCCTTGGTGGGCCGGACTGTGTAGCCGTGTATGGGGCATCAGCCTGTACTGGACGAGCACTCTTCCTCTTCCACTTGGAAGGTGGTGGTGATACTGAGTGTCCTACGCCGCTCTGGACACTAGGGGCAGGAGCCCCGGTGGACTGTGGACTAGGAGTGTGGGAATGAACAAACACCATGGGACTTGGTGCAGGCATTAGCTGAAGTGTGATGTAGTCAGGGGTAACGTCAGCAGGATGGACTAGGACCGACACTGTCCTGGCTGGGAGACTCAGAGCTGGGGTGGATGGAGCCGCAGCTGCCCCTGGAGCCTCCCCACCCTGCCTACTCAGGGCAGCAGATGACATAGCTGCCCCTGATCCACGTGGGCTGGTGACACCAACGTGCACCGCCACATGTGGCCTAGACCTGCTGACCTGGAGGTCAGCCATGGAGTCACCCTGTGCCAGGTCTGGTGCCAAAATGGGCTGGTCCAACAAGGGCTGAGCAGGGATGGTGTCAGCCACGTTACCCTCAACCCGGGGGGGGGCATGGGTGTCACCCACACATGGGGGGCTAGGGGCACCCTGCAAGTCCTGGCCACGTCCCCTACCGTATCCACCACGGCCACCTCTTGTGGCTCGCCCACCTTTGCCACCCTTACCGCGTGCTCGCCTCCCAACCATGGCACTGATGTAGTTGTGCGTATGGGAGCTGCAGTAAACTATTGTCCTGGGCAATTGGGGGTCAAAGGGGTAGGGTACTAGATGGAATTCGTACCCTAGTGCTCTAGCAAGGCTGTATGTGACCCCTGGGGGAAGATGACGGGTCACGCAACGCACAGGCACCCCGAAAAAGGGAGATAATGTGCACGCAACTCCTCCTAGACCACGTGCGTGGAAAAATAAACCTGCACTACGCTGTGGCACCCAGAAACACAAAAATGAACGTATGCGTGTCACACGTTGCCTAGACTGACCTCTGAAGGGGTAGGCAACACACGGGCAAGCACAGATGTCAAATACGTGCGCGACTCACCGTCTGCCAGGAAATAACGCGTGAAAAATACACGCGTGTGCGCATTGGCAAGACCCCCGCCAAACGCTGTCTGAGGAGACAGGACAACAGGAGAAGTGAACGCTGTTTGAGGAAACAGGCCCAGGAAAAAGACAAAAAGAGAAAAAGCTGTCAGAGGTAACAGGGAGTACGAACTTGGAACGCCGTTAAGTAAATCACGTGTGAACCGACAAGAAGTACAGATTTCACCCACTCGCTCTCCATGAAAAGCACGTACAAGGAAATGGCGTTCTACACATACCTTTTAAACATGCCCACACGTCCAGCGTCACTTCCGCGTGTATGCGCTAAGGCCCCATCCTCCAATTACACGAGCTGACACTCTGAGGCTGACACTCTGAGGTGCAGTCATTGGACGTGTAACATGCACCCGTGTACAGGGAAATGCCCGCGCACGCACGTCACAGATGCGCATACGCGCTGGTGGCCTTTGGGCCAATGAATTTGCGTACGTGTGCTGACGCGCTTACGCGCTAAGGCCCTTTCCTCGAATTACACGCAGACGTGCTGGATTTTCACATGCCAAATCACTCCGTATAAAGCTGGCCACGCGTAAGCACACGGAAGACCACGCTCCTGCCCAGAAGGGCGAATTACTGCCCCCCAGAGCCCCGAGCACGCTCCCACCTGCCATCTGCTGCTGCCTGATTGCCTGCTGCCCACGTGCCCTGCCATTTGCTACCTGCACATCAGCCAGGGGTGTTGTTGCTGTGACCACCCCTGCTGGAACCGAAGACTCCCGACTGGGATTCCATCGCTCCACAGACCAGCCCCAGGACCCAATTGCCCACCCACTCCTGCCTCTGGGGTTGTCATGTCGGGCACTGCAACATCTGGCACCACTGACAACCCCCGGCCAGAGAGGCAGAGGGGCACCAGCTTCACTGCCACCGAAGTTGGTGTCCTGGTGGAGCAAGTCCTGGGGCAGTATGATGCCCTCTTCGGAAGTTTGCACGCCGACAAGGAAGGACGGAATCGGATCTGGACGGACATCGTGATTGCCATCAACGCGGAGGGGGTGGCAGTCCGACTATTCCATCATGTCAAGAAGCGCTGGGAGGACTTCAGGTCCAGGACCATCAAGAAGGCCCGGCGCCTCTTGAAGGCAGCGGATGCTAAGGGGCGCCGGGGCCACTTGTCGGACGATCAGATGAGGGTCCTGGAACGCATATCCCCAGCGATCCACGTCCAGGTCCTTGAGAGGCAGACCCGTCTGGAGTCGAGCGGTAAGTGTACATGCATCATGATTGTGAGCTGTGCGTGTGGTGATGTGCCAGTAGTGTGCAGGTTGCACATGTGTTTTTATGGGGCCAAGTATGGGGGGGGTGTACAGGGCCGTGAGGCTAACACATGCGAGGGCTGTCATGTGTGAGACATGGATGGTGCTTGTGTGTGTAGGCTTGCATGCCAAATGCAGTTGTGTGGGCACACATGTTTGGATGAATGTGTATGTAAGTAGGCATGTTCGTGATGTCACACATGGATGTTGTTTTCAGCTGCATGTATCAGCACTGTGTACATGTGCATGTGTGTGTATTTGACAAGGGTGCAACAGTGATGCAACATGGATGCATGTGACAGCGGGATGTGGAAGCCTGATTGGCAGATGTGACATGGATGCCAATCTGAACACTGCGACAGTTGGCAGAGGTGTACACATGCATGCAAGTGTGGTGGTGTGTGTGCATGTGTAGTGCCCTCCCTGTGTTGCATGTGATGTCTAGCTGACCTTTGCATGCTCATGCTGTTGTATGTGTATGGATGGTGCTGGCTGTTGCGATATGGCTGTGGTATGGCTCATGTGTGCGAGTTGAAATTACATGTGTGTTGGCGATTGTGATGCCATGTCTGAGGTTTACCAATGCCACTCATGTACAACTGTCATGTGTGTATGTGTCTGTGTCCATTGTATAGTGCCCTGATGCCTGTGTTTTATTTCTCCCTGTCTGCAGCGTCAACTGATGAAGAGGGCGGAGAAGGTGCTGTGGAGCACAGCGGTGGGGATCGCACTGCCAGCCGGAGACGCAACGCCCGGCTCCCCTCCCAGGTTGTGATCTCGTCGGGGAGTGAGGAGTCCGGTGCCGCGTCCCTGGCCGCAGCTGCCAGGGGGAGGTCCAAGAGGCAGAGGTCGGAGTTGGACTCCTCGGCAGCAGAAGGGGCAGCTGGGACCCCACAGGGCCCAACGGGGGAAGATGGCACGGAGTCATCCAGGTTGGTGGGGGGTTTGGTGGAGGAGGAGGCCGTGCAAGCGACAGAGACGGGGTCTGACTGGTGCTAGTGGTGCAGGGCAGGACCAGGGACAGGAGGCAGCACAGGCCGCCGCGGAGGTGCCTGTGTGCAATCCTGTCCCTGATCCTGTCACTGCATCATCTTGCACCAGCAGGGATGCCTACGTCCAGACCCGTTTTCAGGCAGGGGATGAGCTCACAACAACTGGCCTTCCTCTGCCTGCGGACGTGGCTATCCAGGTACGGGTTGAGCCTGTCCTGACTGGTGCGGCGTTGCGTCAACGTGCCATGCGAGGTGACCTGCAGTCTTTTCATGAGGAGAATGCACGTCATCTCGAATGGCTCGTTGACCGCGTCGGCCTACTGGGACAGGTCACCCAGGCCGGATTCCTCAGTTTGCTGCAGCTTGCTCCGACCCCCTCCTCAACTGAACACCCTATGCGCCAGTCGTCCTCCGTTCCATCTTCCCACCCATTTGTCACCTGGGTGCCCTGTGGAGCTGCCTCTGACGGTGCAGCCAGCCTGGTGGAGGAGGCCTCCCTGCCACAGTCGGGAGTCGGACGTCCAGCAGGGGTGGCCACATCAACGACTGCACCCCAGCCGGTGGAGGATGTGCAGGCAGCAGGAGCCAGGGCACAGGCACAGGCACAGCAGCAGCAGCAACGAGGTGGGAGCCATGATGGCTCGGGGCCTTTGACATTGGAGGGGCAGGCATTGGCCGGAGGGCAGGAGGACCCAGGACGGGAAGTGTCTTCTGTGTAGCAGCGGTTGGGCCACGCCATAGATGCGGAGCGGCAGCGGGCGGAAGAGGCACGGCTCACGATGGTCAGGGCGGAGAACTCCATGCAGAGGGCCCTGAGGCGGGCCGAGTGCCTCGAGGCAATACGCAGGGAGTTGGAGTTGAACATGTCGTCAGCCCTGCGGACCCTCGGGGCCATGGAGGAGGACTGCCTCCGGGACATTGAGCAGGAGTTCGATTATGCCCTGGCCCGGAACATCCCGAAGTGAGCCGTCGGACTGGCCCACTGCCCTTGTAAATAGTTCTGTAGTTAGTGTTAGGTTTCCTTTGCTTTTTTATATTTTTTGGACCTTTTGGACAATGGACCACATTTTTGTATATAGTTTTTTTTATTAGGTAGTGTTATTAGATAGGTTTCATTTCTTCTGTTGGGATCATGGACGCTGGATTGTTTATCTGTATATAGTTGACTGTTGGGATTTTTTTTTTTTAATTTTGATTTTACCCATGGAGCAATAGTTTTTGGTTTTAATTTTCCATTGGATTTACTTTTGGGAACTGTGACTTTGGACACCTTTCCTTTGGATTATGATTTGTGGTTTTACATTATTTTACGGACATGCTGCTTTTTGTTTTTAATTCCCATTTTCGTTTGTTTATTTTTGATTCCATTTATGTTGCTTTTAATACATATTTTTTCATCATACTTCAATGTGTAGTATCATCTCATTGGTTTCATGCATGTCATGATATGGGTTTTGACATTCACTGACACCCATTGTGTGTATGTGAGGGACATGTGTTCATTTACATACTTGCCATTGGGGTTGTATCATGTAATTGGCATTTCTAAGTGGGTGGATGCAATACTTGGGTGGGTGTTTGGCATGTGGAGGCTGCCCTTAAGGACCAGGGGTCTAGATTGTGATGACGTGTTGGCTGGAGGACATGTGTGGGGGCCTGCTGGCAGGTGCCCCTGACTGCTGGGGGGTGGGGGTGCAGGGAGACAGGAGTGGGGGCCTGGTGGAGGGTACCCTACAGTGCTGGGGGCTGGGGGTGCAGGGAGACAGGAGTGGGGGCCTGGTGGAGGGTGCCCTACAGTGCTGGGGGGTGGGGGTGCAGGGGGACAGGAGTGGGGGCCTGGTGGAGGGTGCCCTACAGTGCTGGGGGGTGTGGGTGCTGGGAGACAGGAGTGGGGGCCTGGTGGAGGGTGCCCCTGGATGTAGGGGGGTAGGGGTGCAGGGGGACATGAGTGGGGGCCTGGTGGAGGGTGCCCCTGGATGCAGGGGGGTGGGGGTGCAGGGGGACATGAGTGGGGGCCTGGTGGAGGGTGCCCCTGGATGCTGGGGGGTGGTGGTGCTGGGAGACTTGCGTTGGTGGGCAGTGGTGCAAGGTGACATGTGGGTTGGCTGGGGGGCATGGCCATGGTGGATGGGCTGCCTGCGGGACATGTGCAGGGTAGTCCCCTGTGGTGTGGGCCGCCTGCAGGGGCCGTGGAGGGTGTAGAGTGAACAGCTGGGAGGACCCACACGGCCGATTCATGTGTAGGACTCCACGGCACCCCCGGAATACACGTAGGCTGCTGGATTTGTGTGTGGAATTTCCCGCACACCTTGGAATACACGTACCCTGCTGATATCGCGTGTGGAAGTTCACGCGGACCCATAATACACGTACCCTGATGAAATCGCGTGTAAGACTACCCGCGCACCCCTGGAATACACGTACCCAGGCAAATCACACTGCTGGGGGGTGGGGGTGTGGGAGACATGAGTGGGGGCCTGGTGGAGGGTGCCCCACAGTGCTGGGGGTGGGGGTGCAGGGAGACAGGAGTGGAGGCCTGGTGGAGGGTGCCCTACAGTGCTGGTGGGTGGGGGTGCAGGGGGACATGAGTTGGACATGAGTGGGGGCCTGGTGGAGGGTGCCCCACAGTGCTGGGGGGTGGGGGTGCAGGGGGACATGAGTTGGACATGAGTGGGGGCCTGGTGGAGGGTGCCCCACAGTGCTGGGGGGTGGGGGTGCAGGGGGACATGAGTTGGAAATGAGTGGGACCTGGAGGAGGGTGCCCCTGGATGCAGGGGGGTGGGGGTGCAGGGGGACATGAGTTGGACATGAGTGGGGGCCTGGTGGAGGGTGCCCCACAGTGCTAGGGGGTGGGGGTGCTGGGAGACATGCGTTGGTGGGCAGTGGTGCAAGGTGACATGTGGGTTGGCTGGGGGGCATGGCCATGGTGGATGGGCTGCCTGCGGGACATGTGCAGGGCAGTCCCCTGTGGTGTGGTCCGCCTGCAGGGGCCGTGGAGGGTGTAGAGTGAACAGCTGGGAGGACCCACACGGCCAATTCACGTGTAGGACTCCACGGCACCCCCGGAATACACGTAGGCTGCTGGATTCGCGTGTGGAATTTCCCGCGCATCTTGGAAAACACGTACCCTGCTGAAATCGCGTGTGAAACTTCACGCAACCAGAAATACACGCACCATGGACAATTGCGTGTGGAACTTCCCGTGCACCTTGGAATACACGTACCCTGCTGATATCGCGTGTGAGACTTCACGCGCAACCAGAAATACACGCACCACGGACAATCGCGTGTGGAATTTCCCGCGCACCTTGGAATACACGTACCCTGCTGAAATCGCGTGTAGAACTTCCCGCACACCCCGAAATACACGTACATAGGGCAATCGCGTGTGGAACTTCCCGCGCACCCCGAAATACACGTACCCAGGGCAATCGCGTGTGGAACTTCCCAAGCAACCCGAAATACACGTACCCAGGGCAATCGCGTGTGGAACTTCCCAAGCAACCCCGGAATACACGTACCCACGGCAATCGTGTGTGGAACTTCCCACGAACCCCGTAATACACGTACCCTGCTGATATCGCGTGTGGAAGTTCACGCGGACCCATAATACACGTACCCTGATGAATTTGAGTGTCAGACTACACGCGCACCCCTGAAATACACGTACCCAGGCGAATCTCACTGCTGTGGGGTCGGGGGGGTGGTAGACAGGAGTGGGGGTCTGGTGGAGGGTGCCCCTGGATGCTGGGGCGCGGGGGTGCAGGGAGACATGAGTTGGACATGTGAGGGGGCCTGGTGGAGGGTGGCCCTGGATGCAGGGGGCGGGGGTGCAGGGGGACATGAGTTGGACATGAGTGGGGCCTGGTGGAGGGTGCCCTGCACTGCGGGGGGAGTGGGGGTGCTGGGAGACATGAGTGGGGGCCTGGTGGAGGGTGCACCACAGTGCTGGGGGGTAGGGGTGCAGGGGGACATGAGTTGGACATGTGTGGGGGCCTGCTGGCAGGTGCCCCACAGTGCTGGGGGGTGAGGGTGCTGGGAGACATGCGTTGTTGATCAGTGGTGCAAGGTGACATGTGGGTTGGCTGGGGGGCATGCCCATGGTGGATGGGCTGCCTGCGGGACATGAGCAGGGGTGCAGGGTAGTCCCCTGTGGTGTGGGCTGCCTGCAGGGGCTCTGGAGGGTGTAGAGGGAACTCCTGGGAGGACCCACACGGCCAATTCACGTGTAGTACTCCCCGCGCACCCCTGAAATACACGTGCCCTGATGGAATCGCGTGTGATACTTCCCGCGCACCCCGGAAATACGCATACCCTGCTGAATTTGCATGTGATACTTCCCGCGCACCCCTGGAATACACGTGCCCTGATGGATTCACATGTATTACTTCACACGCACCCCTGATGTACACGTACCCAGGACATTCGCATGTGAAACTTCCCACGAACCACTGAAATACACGTTCCCCGCTTGGCATTTGCTGTTTGGCAGCCTTGAGAACTGGTCCAGGGTTAGCGCAGACATTTGCGATGAATTGAGAATTTTGATGGCTTTTCCTTGCGCGAGGGCGTTCTTGGGGGCGTAACTGGTGCTGCTGCAGGGTCGCTGCACCACTCTGCGCCACGGCTAGTTTTGGAGGCTAAAATCCATGAATACGCTGAGCGATGAAATGGATTTTTTCGCACGCCGCTGGCGCAGTGTATCGCACAGGGACACTGTGCGCCAGCCGCGTGCGCCACTTTTGTGCGAAATTCTATGAATTATCCTGTAAATATTTTCATGCTTTTTCGGAAAAACAGCACCATCTGGTGGACTTAAAAGCAACACATGCTATACTAAATATTTTACGATTCCATTTCAATGTTTCCGATTTAGAATGGCTCAAATACGTGCTGAGGAAGCAGCAGAGCGACGTGCAGCCAGACTTCAGGATGCGCGGTTGTGAGCACGGGGATCACGTTCTGCAGCTTCAGATCTGCTTCATTTTCAACAGAATGAACGTGATAGGCAGAGAGTGGCTAAAAGACATCAACTAGAAACAGCAGATCAGCGTCAAACACGACTCCGTGCTCAGCAATCACGCGATTACAATCGCCTTGCATTCCGGTACAACCCAGCTGATGATTATAGTTTGAGCCAGCATGTTCTCATCAACACTATGACTGAAGTGAGTCCTTGTTGCAAGGCTCTAAAATTTAATGGAGAAACTAAAGGAATGTGTTGCGCCACCGGGAAAATTAAACTGCCTCAACTTGAAGAAACGCCAGAGCCATTAAGGGGCCGATTCATGGAAAAAATGTGTGCCGAAAAAAGTGGCGCAGACTGGCGCAAGCAGGCGCAAGCGTAAAAAGGGAGCGCATGCGTGCGATTCATGGAAGTCCCTGCGCGTGTTTTCCCAAAATGTGTGCCAAACCCGTGTGTGGCACACACGGCGCACACATCATTGCAAAATCCCGAATGCCGTGCACAATGCGCACAGGGAAAGCGCACAACGTCCACGCACACACCAAAAAGTGGACGGGACATGGGGCGTAACACATGGAATGGGGAACAACGCGTGAAAAAGAAGGCGTAACTCGGGAAGTACTGCAGGGAACTACACGGAACACCCACACGCATGCGAACAACCCGTATTCATGGATTAGAATACGGGAAACCCACGCACGGCAGAAGACGCGCATAGGCGTCAACGTGTCCACCACACAAAGGCAGGCGGAAGCTCCCCGCACACAGTATAAAAGTGCGCGCAAACAACAAACACGTATATACGGCTACGATGAATGCCCCATTTGTCGCAGCACTGATCGTGGGACACCGCAGGAGGAGGAGAATAGCCAGGGCCCGCATTTTTGCACCCCAGATACGTTTTTTTGGGATGCCTGACGACCAGGTCTACGGCAGGTAGAGGTTTCCACCTCGTATCATCTGTGGTTTGCAATTCTTCTACCACCATTTTGAATGCTACTGTGCCAAATGTGTTACCACCTGCGTCCACCACCACTGAAAATGAGCCCCCTAGTTTAAAATCTCTGGTTTGCAATTCCTCCAACTCCCGTAGCACAGCCATGCACACCACCCCACCTACGCTCCCCACTCCCCCCCCAGCCACCACCGAACCCCATCTTAAATGCGCCATGATTAACGCTAGGTCCATCAATGCCCACGGCTTAGATATACCAACCTCCTAACCATCCACGACCTCGATCTGCTCATGACCTCAGAAACATGGCTACACGATGCCTCCGGCCCGGCGCTCACCCTCGCACTACCACTTGGATACTCCATCGCTAGACAAGATCGTCTATCCAAAGGTGGAGGTGTAGCAATTATTGCCAAAGATTGCTTTTCTATCAGGAAGGTAGAGAAATCCTTGCACAACAACAGTGACTACCTTCAAGTTAAAATCAACCTATCTCTCCAATGTACCATTGCTGTCCACATGGTCTACCGCCCCCCAGGCCCAACAGGTGACTTCCAAGCCTCTCTCATCCACCTCCTCTCTGACAACCTCAAAACACAATCAAAGCCATTTTCCTTGGGGATGTTAACCTAGGTCTCCTGGACAGTAAGGACCCAGCAGCCAAATCCCTTGACTCAGCCCTCAAGGCTCTGGGCTACAATAACACCATCTTCAGCCCAACCCACACCCAGGGCAGAACTCTTGACTGGATTGCACAACATAACTGCCCACTCATCATCACTGGAAATACCCCACCCCATGGTCAGACCACCACATCATCACCTTCAGCATCCTCACCACCTGCTCCACCTCCCCCTCACCCCGACCACTGCCGACCTGCCTTGCCAGAAGCTCCCGTCAGCTCACTAAGGAAAGGCTACTGCCCTTCCTCCAAAGCCCAGCCTCCAGACCCCCTTTTTCCTCAGACCCAGAAACACTCGCAACAGCCAACGAAGTTGCCATCAAAGCAGCTATCAACTCCATTGCCCCCCTTAAACCCTGTAAGTCCAAACCCACCACACATTCCAACTCCTGGTTCACCCCGGACCTCCTCGCTCTCTGCCTCGAAAAAAAGGCTGCTCTCACTCAGTGGCAAATGTCTCACTCTGACAAAGACAAGATGACTTTTAAAACCTGCTCCACTAGATATAAAAAAGCAATCACCCAAGCTAAGGCCAAATCCTTTGAATCCAGAATATCGGAAGCCCAATCCAGCACTAAAGAAATCTTTGCCATTTTTAGGGAGCTAGAACACCCACCCCGCCCCCCAAAACTTCACCAAAGACAAGGCCTGGTGTGATGATATACAAACAGCCATGAAAAATAAATTGAGCCTGCTCCAAAACAAAATACTAACCACTAAGCAAGCCCTACCCAACACACACACCCCTGTCCCAACACCAGCTCCGGATCCTCCCCAACCTTTTTCATTCAAACCCATTCTAGAAAAAGACATCACCAACATAATGAGGAACATCAAACCCTCCAACTGCAAAGGTGATGCATGCCCAGCCACCATTATCAAAGACTGCTCTGAAGCATTAGCTCCCTTCCTTACAGCCTTTGTAAACGCTTTGCTACAGGAAAAGTCCATGCCTACCTCAAGGAAGCCAGGGTCCGCCCTCTCTTAAAAAAAGCAACTCTCGACCCCACCTCCCGCAAGAACTATAGACCCATCACCACTGTCCCTTTCCTCCTCAAAATACTGGACAAAGCAGCCTACCTGCAGGTTTAACACCTCATTGAAGAGAACAAACTCCTAGGACTCTGCCAATCTGGCTTCCGCCCCAGACATGGGACTGAAACTGCCCTACTTGACCTGAAAAACCAAATGGACGATGCCAGAGACATGGACAATCCAGCACTTCTCTTACTTCTCGACCTATCCGCGGTGTTCGACCTCGTGGATCATGACGTTTTATGCCATCACCTCTCCTCTACTCTACTGCCAAATTCTCCCCTGAAGCCACAGCATGGATCACCTCCTTCCTACAAGACAGAACCATGCAAGTTTTCTCGGACCTAGCATTCGCCTCACCAACTATCATACTCTGTGGTGTGCCCCAAGGCTCCTGCCTCTCCCCCACCCTCTACAACATCTTCACACAACCTATTTTTCTCATCCTCGACGCCATGGGCATTTCATACACCAACTACGCCGACGACACACAGATCCTCCTCACCCTCACTGGCAACTATGACACTGACTCCATGACCCTCAACAACCTCTACAACACCATCCAAGCCTGGATGGCAGATAATGGACTATGCCTCAACTCCGACAAGACTGAACTCCTCCTGGTAGGCTCACTCGACACGCTGAAAAATCTAGACTCCGAATTCAGTAATTTCACCATAGACTCCATCAAAATACCTGTCTCAGAATCAGTCAAAACCCTTTGAGTTTATTTGGATTCCAACCTATCCATGGACAAACAAGTCAACGCTATGGCCTCTGCAGCCGCATATCATGCCAAACTAATCAACGCAGTCAGGCCCTTTCTCTCCAAAGAGAACTGCACTAACATAGCCAGAGCCATCACTGGATCTAGGCTTGACTATTGTAATGTACTCTTTCTAGGCACCTCCAACATATACCTAGAGAGGTTACAAATCATACAGAATAGTGCTCTCCGGGCAGCCCAAGGCATTGCCAAAAGAGAACACATTTCGGAGGCCAGAAAACTAGCACACTGGCTCCCAATAAAAGAAAGGATCATCTTTAAGACTCTGACACTGACCCACAAGTGCATTCACCTTACTGCCCCCGACTACCTCTCCCAAAGGATCCACCCCGTCTCCTCTAGGAGGCCAACCAGATCACCATATACTAACATGCTCTCTGTGCCATTAGTAAAAAAAAGCCAGAGCAGGCGGATCCAGCTTCCCATATCTCGCACCCACTCACTGGAACGCCCTACCTCCCACAATCCGAGGGGAGGCCTCACTCAGCGCCTTCCGCAAAACCATGAAAAACATCTTATTCACATAAGATGCCTCGCACCAGTTGAATACATGTCATATGTTCCTAATGCATAAACTGTATTGTAATGACTAACTGTACCAACCAAAATATCAGCTATATGCCTTTTGGAATTCATAATGTACCACTGAATGCCTCTATTCCTGTAACTAAGCTCTTGCAAGTAACAGCGCCTCAATGCCCATGGGCTACTTGCACGCTATATAAATATAAATAAATAAATAAATCATCCTAGACCTGGTCAGGGAGTGGGAAGATGACCTTACATCCCCCACCCTCTGCTCCCAAGCATTGAGCCCCTTGGAGAAGGTGCTCAATGTCCTGCATTTTTTGGCCACTGGGTCATTTCAGCGGACTACTGCCATAGTGGGTGGGGGTCTCACAGGCCACGCAGTCACGCTGCCTACACCAGGTCTTGGCAATTATGACAGCGCGCCCCTCAGTCCGCAGGCACATATAGATGCCCAGAACACCCGCAGAAAGGCAGGCTGTTGTCCAGGACTTTTACAGGGTGGCACACTTCCCCAAAGTGCTTGGTGCCATAGATTGCACCCATGTGGCCCTACATCCACCTAGGGCCACTGAGCACATCTACCGAAACCGCAAGCACTGCCATTCCATCAACGTGTAGGTGGTATGCGATGCAAAGGGAATCATCACCTCTGTCTATGCAAACTACCCTGGCTCCACCCATGACAGTTTCATATACAGAATGTCCGCCCTGAGCCGGGCCCTGGAAGCTGGGCAGCATGGTGACACATGGCTCCTAGGTGAGTACAAATGCCCGTGCACATGCATGCATATCACACACACACAAATACACAAACCCCAATAATCACAACCATCATCAACTCTCCAGGGGACAGTGCCTACCCTCTGAGCAACCACATGATGACGCCAATCCAGAACCCCACCACACCACCCCAGGTAAGATACAACGCGGCCCATATTGCAACCAGGGCCATAGTGGAGCGCACATTCGAAGTGCTCAAGTCACGCTTCCGCTCCCTTGACCGCTCTGGCGGGCAGCTACTCTATGCACCCCCAGTAGTGTGCAGGATCATTGTGGCAGCATGTGTCCTGCACAATGTTGCAACACGGCAGGGCGTACCAGTGGACATGGTGGTGCCCCCACATCTCCAACCACAGGCACAGGCGCTGCCCATGGGAGGGGATAGGGCACGTAGCGAGGAAGCACGGACCCAGCTTGTGGCCACATTTTTCACCTAAACTCCCACCCCTGTGGAGTGCACACAGGCCTGGCACATATCAGGTGACAATCGATGATGACAAAGAGACAGTCAACTGTCACAACCTTACCACCCTGAGAATGTTGCCATGGAAGTGCCACATTGTGTGCATCCATAGCTACTTAAACATAAGCAATCCTGTGTGACCAAAAGGCACACATGCAAGATGTGAATCACACAGACCTGCAAAACAGGCCATGACTATCACTGGTATGTCACCCAAACCCTCCCAAACCACAACATGACATGGCAAGCAATAGCTATACACCAACACAGTACCAATAAGGTACACATTGACATGTGAAAAATGTAAAGTGGCATCAGACAAGGATGCCTGACATGGAATCAGATGAAATGACTGACCAACAACCTCCCACCCAAAAGAAGTCATACCCAAATGCATTCCAACAGTTGTAGTTGTAACATAACAATGAATGCCTGTCTACATGCACATTGTGCATTGCAAAATCAACACTGCAGCTTCTGTATGCCGTGTCCACCTCCTGCAACACACTGCTCAGCGCATAGCATAGTGAACAGCCATTGTGTGTGACGCACACCCTGGGCATCACATCTAAGCGACAAACTACATCAAAAAGCAAATTACGCATGTACAGGATCCACGGTTGGTCATAGATCATGTGCTGCAGGGACACAGTGGGCACCAGAAGGCAAACAGAGTGTACATGTGGACATGGAAGGGTGGTTGTACATGTAGTGGATCATAGTGCGAGTGTGTGGGTCAGTAGGGACATGCACTCAATATATGCATGTGCAATCAAGTGACCATCAGTGTCCTCTACACATCACATGTGAACATTGACCATGTGTTCACCCCAGCATGTCAAGCCACAACTATTCCCTCACACCTGAAAGGTAAACACAACACATGAACAGGCATTGATCAGCATAATACATTATGTACATAGGATACCACAATTACAATGTCAGGGTGCACATCACACTGTAGGGCAAGGCAACTGTCAACAACAAAACACCCCCACTCCCTCACAAATCACCATGACCCACTGAACAACTGCACCTGGGTTATGTAGCCTTCATCCTTGAAGTTCACCTGGCCACAGGATCACCCTTCCCCTTTGTCACCATCTTCCACCTTGTGTGTAAAAAGTGTCCAGCACCCTCAGAGGCCACCTTGACTTGCAAAAACACCAAATCAAAGAAAACTCAAAGCAGGCCAACACAGAAGCCAAGCAAAAAGCCTGCAGGCAGCAAAACAAACCAGAAGAGCCTCCAGTAGATGACTTGAAGTAGCAGTACATCACAAAGCCCAAGTATTGCCACAATGACGTAACAACCAAGGTAGCACAGTAAAACAATGTCACAACAGGATGTGTACCATGTGTGGTAAATAACACAGAATGATGCACCACGAACTGATGTGTACTGTCACAGCTCCCGTGTACAGGCGCAGGAGTGGCATGAACCAACCACCCCCACCGTGGTTTGGTGCCTGCAAGGTCAAACTCACACAGGACTCTGAGACCCTGGTGGGGAAGGAGGGTCAGGAATATGCAGTCGGGACAGGCATCGCTATACTGGATAACCGGAATGAGGGGCAGGAGAGGGGAGTAGGATTGACACGAGAAAGTAGGAAATGTACTACTCACATTAACACATACACAATTACACCAAACTTGATCATCATGCACATAGTAACAAATTACTCAAATGGAAGACAAAGAGAAACGTATCTCTGGGGTGAGTGCTGGCCTCCTGCCTGCGCACTCTCAGGTCCGGTAACAAGAGCAGTTCAATGCTGCAAAGAGAGCCACAGTTACTAATTTGTGTGTGCCCATAACACACAAACACACCACCATATATGCCCCAAAGTAACAAACTACTTTACAAACAAACAATCTGGTGTGGATGCTTCATACCCATACGTAACATTACCCCTGTGATGGTTCATACAGAGTCAATGCAGTAAGTCAGGCGCTGGTGGGTGCGTGGCAAATGGAAGACCAATGTGTCATGATTCACACAACATGCAATGTTCCCTGGATAAGTAGCCAGACGCATATAGCAAGGTATGACTTCAGAACAAGTCGTGTTCCACCATGACCGAAATAAAGTAGGTAGTGCATGTGTCAAATTCTACATGGGAATGAAATGCACTGCACACAAGTCTGTCCATTGCTGTCTGTCCCTGTGAGCTGCTTCTTTCCATGTCTTGGAATGCTATATGGCTAATACAAGTGCCTCAATGGAGCATGGTGGACCGGAGGGTATGTGCCACTGCCCCTGTAGGTGCCCCAAACAACTTTCCCATCAACTAGCCATTAGTCCACCAACGCATCTCAGCTGTATTGTGTGCTTCAACACCAATATTTCTCCAAGCTCACAGTCAGTGCTGCTACTAAGCATGCATGTGCAACTGGCCTGGTGAAAGGTTTGCTGCGTTGTGGCCCCCCTGTGCTGCTCACCTTGCCTGGAGTCCCTTGAAACACGTCAGCTGTTTTTGGATGTATGAGCGCAATCCCTGTGCCTCTGCTTGCGCACACATGCGCATTGTTAGGGAGAATTCTCTGTTTAGGCTGAATTTCCTAACCTAGTGAGTCCCCCAGCAGCTTTGCTGGATTTCTGGAGTTTGTTTTTTCCATCCTGCCAAGAGTGAGACTCTTTTTCTCCCACTCTTGGACATGAATGTGTGTAATTCCTTTGAATGTCAATGTGTTCTATGGGCTATGGGGTCTTTTACTCCACAGGGTCTCATGTGTTTTTCTATGTGTGTTACACCGCACCCTACGTGCCTTAACACTGGTGCGTCCTAGCGGACCTCCGTCATAGACTCCATACCCGGGGACTGACTACCGTCTCCCCGGGCATGTAAAGTCACCATTGGCTTTACTAGACCTAAATTTACTAACAGAACTAGTACAAACCATCTTATTGTGGACGTACTAGTAGGGGTAATTCGAATACCCCTGGATCTGTTATTCGAGGGGGCACTGTCCCGTCCACCCTCTTCGAGTTTTGGCTGGTGGCAGTGGAAACTACTTGTTATGTTCGACCCCGGACATAACCCTATGGGATCCGTCCCATTGTTGGAGATTGATACTTTTCCTCGTTAATCTCTAACGTACCACCGATCTACTTATCTTAAATAAGTTTGTCGCATGGTATTTTCTGCCAGAACTCGGTTTGTAAAATGGCGTCTGTGTTCGTCTCTGTGACTCCTAAACCAAAGGTCGAGCCCTTTGTTCCACTTTTGGCGGGCTCTGTACAGAGCCCCTCCAAAAGTGGTGCCATTCTGTCTGGGTTACCACAGGGGTGGGGGAGGGGGTTTAGGCACCCTGGACCGAGTTGCCTTGCCAACTCCGGTCGCACTCTGGAGTGATTGGCCCAAGTGGTGAGCCTCCCCGCTCACCACTTAGCATGTGTTGATTGACAGGTAGGCTGAATGAATGGGGGTTTTCTGCATAAAAGCAGGGCTTTTGGGACTGGATCTTCAGAAGTCGCCACAGGACCTAAGAATCCGACGAGGGTAACGCTGAGCTGACCTGCACGACGACACCTCCGGTGGAGCCCTGCGGAACCGACTCACCACTTCCCGACGACAGAGGAGATCTCCCTGCCGGAGAGTCTCTTCCCCTGGCTGGTGGGAACAACCAGTCCCCTTTGCTTTTTATTCGCCTCAGGACGCAGTGGTCGAATTGCCCGTGCAGAGCACCCCGGCAACCGGATAGCCACTACCCCTGTTCCGCGACCAAAAGGTGGTGCCTTGTGACGGAGCACTCCGCGGCTGGTCTCTTCCCTGGTGGTGCACCGGACTTCACTTTTCTTCGACGACGAGATCATCTCTACTCTTGGCAAAGACCCGACGTGCATCCACCACCAGGAACAACTACCCCCGCCGGAGCTGTCCTCCACAACAAGGTACCGTGTCCGCCTGGCTTCCCTTTCAATCGGTTTGAGAGAGGTGTCTTAATCCTCCCCGTTCCATTGGGTCGCCTCCAAGCTTTTCTCACGTATTTTTCTGAACTAGTTCAATCTGCGGATAAACATTTGCTACAAAGACTCGAATGCATTTCCACTAAGAGACTTTTGGGACATCTCGCCTTGCCTCTCTCCGAGTGGGCCTGGCCTCTGAACTTTATGATCTATTGTGGTTCTTGTCTTCTTGCCTTGCATTTTTCCCGTACCGTATTGAACTGCGTTGACTTCGTAACCTGCCTATTTTTCTCTCCCAATCCTAAACTAATAATAGAGTACCATCTAGGTTGAGGCATACACCTCTGTCTGTAAATAAGTGGTGCCGGAATAACCTAGACTTGTCGAGATATTGTTAGGGGGATTGATCGTTTCTTCTTCGTAGAGTAATTGTGATTGATTTGTTTGCAGTGATAGTGCCATAGTGTTTTTGATAGATGTTTCGTTATAAATAAATACCTTAATATCTTTACACTGAGTCTCGTTGCGTGTTTGCTTATCTTACTGTGAAGGATTGCCCTATCTTGTATACTCCACATACTGCTTAACTCTTCTTGAGGGAAGTCTGACTGCTCAGCCACAGCTACCAACAGTGAATCTGTGTGGTGGGGACTGCTACCAAGTGGGTTTACTGCCAACACCTGTAGTCCTAAATCTTTTGCAGTGGTCCCAGAGGGAACTGCACAGGTTTCCGCCTAACACGCATGTCGGCACCACCAAACGTGTCCAGCTTCCAGACGTCCAATGGGCCATGTCTGCTGGCAAAGGTGGTCTGGAGGCTCATCCCCCTGCAGAAAGGGCATGAAACACATGATTAATGCTTCAAAATCATCTGTGTGTGTCTCTTCAGGCATTTCATGACTGGACCATGTCAGAGACGTACATCAGAAATCACACCATCAGTGCGTCTTTCACAGGCAAAGTGTGGTACACACTATCTACGGCATGAATTGCAACAAGCACATGTACTGTAAAGATAAGAAACACACTACACAATGCATAGCAATTAATATACACATTGATCATGAAACCCCCCATCTAGCGAAAGAAGACCAGTGGTCAATAACACCCCTATCATCCCCACTAGGGGTGTTAACACAAGTTGGACAGCAGCAGACATGCCACAGATATGACAGTCCAAAGCCCTTGTGTAATAGGCTGTTACACCGAACCATCCTTGAGAGCCCATGGATAAGGGTTGCAGGAGTGGCATATGTGAGTCAGGACCCCAAGCTGCAAACATATACACAAGACAAGCTTGAAGGGCCCAGCCGGAACAGACAGTGGATGCTTTCAAAAGCCACAAAGCACCACACCGTCACATGAAATCACAATAGACAAGCAATTTTAAACTATATTAACTAATTACACTAACTATGAAAAACCTACATTACCTAAATAAACTATCTATCAAATTGAAACTAAACTAACTAAACTAAAAGAAAAATCAAAAATGGCCACATACGACCCGCGGGGGGAGGCATCCAGGAGGGGGGAGGTACAGGGTGCTGCTCAACACCCACATGCGATGATGTTGAGGAAAAAAAAACGCCTGCACAGCCCGACCTATGTGGGAGATACATTGTCTGGCTCTTCCTGGAAAGGAGGACGTGACACAGGAGCCTGACCACGCTTAGCCGCAGCTTGCCCCTCGTCGGCAGCAAGTCTGCCAGACAGGTGAGCCCCGTCCCCGTCCGCTCCACATGTCCACCATCTAGCAGAGCAGCCATGCATCAGGGAAGCATTGCATTACTTGCACATCAGAACCATGTACACGTGACATGTACTGGCAGTTATGCACAGCACATCACACAAGTAAAACACACATGTCCTCAACAAACACACGCAGCAACACTCACTGGACTGGGCATCAAAGTCCGGCATCTCTCCCACTCCTTTGACCGATTCAGATGGTATGAACTCCGTAACAAGTGACTCATGCAGAGTGAGGTCTTCCTCCTCCGGTGCAGGCCCACTGCCAGTCACCAGAGTCAAGTTGTAATTTGAGGCATGCTTAGCCTTAGCACTGCGTTTGAGGTCATTCCAACGCTTTTTGCACTCTTGCGCTGTGCGCACCTCATGGCCGAATGCCCTCACATGGTCCGCAACTTGCTTCCAGTGGGTATCACGGTGGGCAGCCGTAGTCTGACAATTAGGACCCACTAGCATGTCACGGCTGTGGTCCCGCACGTAGTCCACGAGGAAGTCCAGTTCCTGGTTGCAGAAAGTCTTCTTCCTCGACATGCAGGAGGTCGTGGCTGTGTGTGGGGTCCCAGCCTGTGCTGCAGGTGCAACCTTCCTCCTCTTGGATTGTGGCACAGACCCTGGCTGGCAAATGCCACCTTGATCATTATGGCCAGTGGCAACGGTGGATTGAGCCAAGGGAGTGGCAGGTGGATGGATGACCAAAGGCCTGACTTGCGTCAGTGGCAGCTGGGTGCCCTCTAATGGTCCCTGCGCAGCAACATCCACTGTGTCAGGGTCATTGACCGCGACTGTCCTGGTTGGCAGACTCACAACCGGGGTGTTGTTGGCTGCACATGCCCCTGCAATTGCCAACACCCGGCTGTTCCGGCCGCAGATGACATTACTGCCCCAGGGACACGTGTCTTGGTCAGGGCAGCCCTGCGTGCACCTACGGTTTCCCTCCTGGCCTGTTGGAAATCTTCCAAGGTCTCTTCAACTGCCAACGCAGCCTGCGCTGGCAGACCCTGAGACTGGGTGGCGGTGTCCACAGCTGCACCTGCAGCTACCACTACCCTTGGGCCTGTGGCAGTCGATGAAAAGGACTGCCGGGTCACACGGGCGCCAGTGCCAGATGCAGAAGCTGCATCTCCCGGAACCACAGGGGGTGGTGGCATGACTGCACCGACACATGGCACAACATCATGCTCAAGTGGTGCACCCCTGCCTCTTCCCCCTCTGCGGCCACCCTGGACACCCTGGAGCCCCCTACTCCCTGGTCACCCCGGCCACATCCCTGACCACGCCCGCCACAAGGAGGACGCCCAGCTGAGGCGCCCCTCACCTTTGGTGGCCTCCCAACCATGGCACAGATGGAGTAGTGCCGGCACAGATGGAGGAGTGCCAATGGAAGGTGTACACCACAATTGTCCTGGGCAATTGGGGTGAAAGCGGTGGGATGCAAGATGTTAACAGCCCCCCTGCACCTGCAAGGCTGTATGTGACCCCGGTGATGTAGTGACTGGTCATGCAATGCTCAGGCACCCCAAAACTGCAGTAAAACCGTGCACGCAACCCTGCAGCCTACGTGTGTGGAATTAACCTCCTGCAGTACGCTGTGGCACCCAGTAACACGAAAAACGCGTACGCGTGGGACACGCAGGTTACTATGACCTCGAAAACGGGTGCGATACACAGGGGCACCCGCAGCGGGAAAAATAGCATGCGCAACTCACCGTCTGACTAGCGTGATAATGAAAAACACGCATAGCCAATACCCCCGCCAAAAGAAGAGAGACGTCCTTGATCCGCTGTGAAGTTGTGATGGCGTGCGAAACAACACGAAGTAGCAACACACGTCGGTCTCCACGAAAAGCATGTACAGCAAACTGCTGGCCCCGCTCACCTTTAACCCGTGCTGAGGGAAACGCCCGAGTGCGTCGCGTCACTTATGCGCATAGCCCCTTTCCTCGGATTACACGCATTCACACGCGGACGTGCAGTTTTTTCACACGCGCGCTGAACCACTATGCCCACGTCACGAGGGAAATGCCAGTGCACGCTACGTCACAGACGCGCTTACGCGCTAAGGGTCTTTCCTCGAATTACATGCTGACGTGCAATTTTTTCACGTGCCAAATCACTCCGTATCAAGCTGGCCACGCGAAAACACACAGAAGACCACGCTCCTGCTGAAAAGGCCATTTTCCTGCCCCCAAGAGCCCTGAGCACGCTCCGACCTGCCATCTGCTGCTGCCTGCCTGCTTGCCACGTGCCCTGCTATTTGGTGCCTGCACGTCAGCCATCTGCAGGGGTCCAGTTGCTGTGTCTACCCCTGCTGGAACAGAAGACTTCCGACTGGGATACCATCGCTCCACAACCCAGCCCCAGGACCCAGTTGCCCACCCACGCCTGCCTCGAGGGTCGCCATATCGGGGCAAACACCATCTGAGACCACTGACGACCCCCATTCGGAGAGGCAGAGGGCCACCAGCTTCAGTGAGAAGGGAGTTGGTGTCCTGGTGAAGCATGTCCTGGGGCATTATGATGTCCTCTTCGGAACATTACGCGCCAACAAGGAAGGATGGGAGAGGATCTGGGAGGACGCAGTGGTTGCCATCAACGCAGAGGGGGTGGCAACCCACGACATCAAGCACGTTTGGAAGCGCTGAGAGGACTTCAGGTCCAGGACCCTCTACAAGGACCGGCGCCTCGCAGAGGGGGGCAGGGTCAGCATGAGCAGCATCCAGATGAGGGTCCTGGAATACGTAGGCCCAGCGCTCCACACCCAGATCCTTTGGAGGCAGACCTAGACAGGAAGCAATTCTGGAGTTGAGCGGTAAGTGGCCAAGCATTGCTGTGTGAGACAGGGCATGTTGCAGTGTGCTGGTAGTCTGATACTTGCCTGTATGTGTGATATAGGCCATGTATGGATGTGTGTGTGCAGGGACATCATGGTCATGCATGTGAGACCAGTAATGTGTGAACCACATGGATGGTGCATGTGTCCCAATGCTACATGGGGAGCTGTATGCAGAATGCACACATGAATGCATGCCAGTCTCTGTTCTTGGACATGGAGGGGGGGGTGAGGGATGGGTACTGCTCTCATGTACATGTGTGGTGCACATGTGTGTGTGTCTGAGAAGTGCGTGAGTGACTTTAAAACGCCATGGATGCATGACACATTTCTGTGATGATGTGTAGATTCACTCATGCAGTGCGGTCACCGTTGTATCCACTGTGTCTATCCACTACTGTGTCTGTGGTGTACAAGCCATGATGCATGACCCTGCGGTGATGTGTGTGCATGGGATCAGTGTGAGCCATGATGCATGTGAGTTTGAAGGCAACATTTTGGTTAAAAGAGGCCCTTGTACATGGATTCTGATGTTGATTGCAGGCGCCGTGCCTGTTTCTGCATATGTGTTGCGTGCATTCACCCATGTATTGTGGAGGGACAGGATGGAAATGACACTTGACAGAGCCACTCATGTGTTACTGCTTCCTGTCTAGGGGAATATTGTACAGTACCCTGATGCTTGTGTTCTATGTCTCCCTCTACGCAGCGTCAAGTGAAGAAGAGGGCAGAGACGGCGCTGTGGAGCGAAGCGGCGGGGATGCCTCCACCGGGCGGCGACTCAAGGCCCAGCCACCCTCCCAGGAATTGCCATCATACGGGAGCGAGGGGACTGGTGCCGCGTCTGCCACTACGGCTGTAGCGGAAGGGCCGGGTGAGCCCCCACAGGGGCTTGCAATGGCGGAAGATGATGTGGAGACATCCAGGTTGGTGGTCTCCACAGAGGAGGAGGAGCCCGCTACTGAGCCGCACATGAGGCCTGGTGGGGTTAGTACCACTGGTGCAAGTGGTGCAGTCCAGGGCCAGGGTCAGGAGGCAGCACAGGTCACCGTGGAGGGGCCTGTGCATGTCGCTGTCCTTGACCCTGTGACTGCACCACCATGCACCAGCAGGGATGCCCCGTCCCAGGCCCGTCCGCAGGTAGGGGGGAGTGCCACGTCATCTGCCTCTCCACTACCTGCGGACGAGGGGTCCCACAACCATATGGGCTCCGTCCTGGTTGGTGTCGCGTTGCACACGTGTGACATTCGTGATGACGTGCATGCTTCCTGGGCGGAGCACGCACGCCATCACGAAGAGCAGCGTTGCAACATGGCACTGTTGGGAGGTGCCCTGGTCGGTGGGTTCCTACATGTGTTGCGTACTCTGGCGGACCTCTCCTCCTCTGTGGAGACTATGCCCCAGTCGTTCTCCCTGCCGTCTTCCGGCCCAGATTCCACCAGGGCCCCCTGTGGACCTGGCCTGACCAACACAGCCAGCTTGATGGAGATCCCATCCCTGCCACAGTCGGGAGTCAGCGGTCCAGCAGGGGTGGACACCACAACAACTGGAGACCAGCTGATGGAGGATGTGCAGGCATCATCGGACAGGGCACATGGACAGCAGCAGCAGCAGAAGGCTCTAGGCGGGAGCAATGATGGCTCGGGGCCATCGACATCAGAGGGGCAGGCATCGGCCAGAGGGCAGGAGAACACTGGAATGGTGTAGTTCAAGGAACTTTTTGTACAGTCACTCTTAGACCTCCGCAACTTGATGCAACATAACAGTGTTACAGTGTTGCACTGATGTGTGCAGAGAACAAAGACACAGAGTTCCCCACTCCGTTTGTAGTAAGTGAAAAATGGTTTCTGCACTCATCTATTACTGAGCCACAGGGAGTTCAGTATCAACCAACACCAGTTTTTCTTAGTTCATCATATATTTATTGATCGCCCATAAGGATGACACGTGTTTTGGCACCCTACGTGTGCCTTTTTCAAATCTGGGCGTAGATTGTTTAATATACTATATACAATATAGCAAAAAATGAATTGAAAGAATTTAAAGACAATTTTTGTAATATGTCGATAGAACAGATTCCCAGGAGTTCCCAAAAGCCAAATATTCATATCAATCATATTGTCAAACATATGACCCGAATGAATTAGCAATTTTTTTTAAAAAACAAAAAATCACAGGTTTGTTTCCACACAATAGCAATTAACATACCATCATGGCGCCCAGTTGAGGTGACCGGACATAAGAAAATGCCGTGGAGGAAGGTGGAAGGGAAGGGAAACATTGTGGTAAAGCAGGAGAAAAGATATAAAAGACATAAACTCAAGTTAGGTTAAATTTCACTTGCTAGTTTGATTTGATATACATCCGCCTCCTATCGTCGGAGTGCAAATAGCTCACTGATGTCATGTTGTCAGAAAGAGTCCCATTAGACCCACAAGCGCTGCGAGCACTTAAAAAAATAAAAGAAAACAATGGGAGAATATATTGTTTTCCTGCGCAATGCAGAGTTTAAATCATATATCTAACAAGCCAGGATTCGGGTTTCCACTATTCCTACTGTTTGTTGTGGAATGATTAATTAGTTTCTCTTCCCATAACATGCAACCTATTGGTGTTCCATTTTCGTTTTTTACACACGTTTATAATATGAGTATAAACGTTAGCGAAAAAGGGTTGGCATTAAGCATCAAAAAAGTATTCCTTAATAAATGCATATCTCGTATTACACATGCATTTGTATGCGCGTTCGTGAAATGATTGTCATCACAAAACATAGCGGCATGTGGAAGCCAGCGAGTTTTTTGCGGACCTTTTTATAATTGGGAGGCTAATACGGTGGGCTTCCGCTGGCCCTCAGGGCTTACCTTAAAAATCTGGTTCATGCTTCAAGCGTCAGATTCTGCTACGAGCCCTCTCGGGCAGCCATGAAGCATATATGTATTGTTGCCTAGGCAACTCGAATATCCTTCTTCCATTTCGGTCTCGATACGGCCGTCGGCCATATTTTGGGAATGATGACTCTTCAGGAGTCTATAATGCGTTAAGTCACAGGATATCCTTTCAAATCTAAACGTATAAGTTACCTGAAAAGTATTCCTTGTCATTTTGAATTAGAAAGGAGAAAGACAACCCACGGGTGCATGGGTGAAAAGTTTTTTAAAAAACTACTAATGTAGTCATGCTGACAATGCCACGTATAATTGGGAAGCCATGCTCCCAGAGCTACATGGGAAATGTAGTTTTACACCATGGGGGAGTCCACTGTATCCCATTGCAATTCGTATAGCGAGCTCTAAATAGAGTCTCTAAATCCACTTGGCGTTTCATAAAATGCATAATCTCCCCACCGGGGATGTTTGTACACGTTTCCATATTTATTTGAATTTATTTATGCATACTAGTGAGTTCGTCATTCTAAAACCGCTGCTCACGTCTTTATGGGAGAAGTAGTTTCTTGTATATATATGTAAAAACAACGGTGTCCCAACAGGGCACTTATGTTGTTGTCTAGGTAAATACAAGATGATAGGTTAACAGTTCTGATAATATTGCCTAATGTCTTCTGGGAAATGAAGTGTCACATGTAACTGGACACTGCAGTTTCCAACGTTTGGGGCACTTATAATCTCATGATTACATAATGTGCAGAAGGACCCCATTAATGGAAAACATTCCAAATATAATAGATTAGTCATTCCCTGATGTTACTCATTATCCTGATAGTAATGTCATGTCATATATATGTAAATTCGTGCAGCTGAAGACCTTTGGGGCACTCATAATTGCACCTATGCATTACCGTTAGTACAAATCAGTCTAGACATTTCATTTTACCGTTTCAAACAGTTTCTACAGAAAATTGGACATTTCATTGTCCGTGTTCAAGCCATTTTCTATACATCTGAAGTAATTAATAAGCTTAGCTTCTTCCTGACGTAATCGCAACTCTTGATTTCCCCCTCTGCGTCCCAGGGTCACCTTTTTGAGTCCAATGAATTTAATATTTTGTTTGTGTTCCATCTGGTGATGCCTCTGCCAATGTGCAGCTAATGGCAGATTCCTGTCTTGGCTTCCGATAGTTGCTAAGTGTTCTCGAATCCTGGTGCAAAGTTCTCGGATCGTACTTCCAATGTACATTTTCCCGCAAGTACATATAATAGCATATATTACGTACTTAGTACAGCAATTGATCTGGTCTCTTATTTGCATCTGGATTCCATTCTTGTTTTTGAAAATGTCTGTCATAGTAACAGCATGTTTACACATGGAGCACGTTCCACATTTCCTGAAACTTGGTCAAGATTCTTGAAGCCAGGTACCTGATGTTTCTTTGTTGTCGTCGGGTAATAATGAAGGACTAAGGCTCCTTTTCAAATTTCTTGCCCTTCTGTAAACTAAAGATGGATAGTCCTGGTAAATGGTCCTATGTGAGGATCTAGTTTGAGCAATTCCCAATGCCTTTTAAGGGTTTTCTTTATCAGATGGTTGTTAGCGCAGTAGGTTGTAATAAAATGAACCTTATTATCTTGGGTTGGTCTGTCTCGCTGGCTAAGTGTTTGTAACCTTGGTGTCTGCTGCGCTTTATTGTCGGCTGTTAGAATGCTTGCTCTGGAGTAACCTCTTGCTTCAAATCTTGTAGACAAAGTTTCACATTCTTTCTTAAAGCTGCTTTGATCATAACAGTTCCTCCTTGCTCTGATATATTCTCCCTTGGGGATGTTCCGAATTACCGGTTCATAGTGACAACTGGTGGCATGTAATGTTGAATTCACTTCCGTACTTTTATGGTAAGTTCTGGTTTCGAGATGATCTCCTGATACATAGATTGTCAAATCCAAAAAGTGTATCTCTGTATTGCTGCATTCTCCTGTGAATTCAATCCCCAAGTCATTATTGTTCATTTCTTGCCTGAACAGTTCCAGTTCTTGTGGTGTGCCTTTCCACATGAACAGCACATCATCAATATAACGGGTCCATTTTACAACATGTTGACTGTATGTTTTGGTGGTATAAATTTGTAAGTCCTCAAACATGCCCATCACCAGGTTTGCTAAGGCTGGTGAATACTTCACACCCATGGCTACCCCACGTTTTTGTTTGAAGAAAGTATTATTGAACATAAAAATACTGTTGTCCAAAGTGGCCATGAGCATTTCTTTGAGCATACAAACGAACGGGAAATGAGATGCCGATACTTGTCTAAATATATAGTCAATTGTGTCTAGAGCAAGGTCGTGACTAATGGACGTATATACGGCCCTAACGTCCCATGTTGCCAAATAGTAAGATGGATGCCATTGTATACTTTCAATAATGTTGATTGCTGAAGTCTAATCTTTAAGGTATGCCTGTACCATCTTTACCTTAGGTCTTAGTATATTATCAATATACTCTGAAATGGATTCCGTGGCCCAGCCTATTCCACTCAGTATCGGTCTGCCTTCCGGGATAGTTATAAATGGTTATGTACCTTTGGAAGGAAGTAGATCGTTGGCAATATTGGTTTGGTTATAAACAGGAACCTTTTTTCCTCATCGGTGATGAGGCCTTGTCTGTGCCAGCCATCAATTGAATCTCTGAGGTCTTGGACAATCTGAATCTTTGGGTTGCCTGGTAGTCTTTCATAGCAATTTGGTGTATCCAGATGGTTTTGGGCCATCTTAATATAATCTGGGCGGTTCATGATGACTATGTTTCCGCCTTTTTCAGCTTCTTTGATAACAATCGTATGTTCTTTCTCCAATTTCTTTAAAGCAGTTCTCTCCTGTGCTGTGAGATTTTCCCGTTCTTTTGTCCTGCCCATCCTCTTCTGTTTGTCTTCTATTTCATGTAGATCTTTCGTTACTGATTTATAGAAGGCATCAATCATGTTATCAGGGGAAAATTGAGGTAAGAATTTAGAGGTTGGTTTGAATTCTTTTTTAGTTAGACTAATCGGTGCAATTGTTAGTTCTTGCATTGTTTGGTGAATTGGGTGTGTCTTCCGTGTGGCTGCGGTTGGGCCGGCGTATAGATGCAGAGCGGCGGCGGGCAGAAGAGGCACGGCTCACAATGGTCAGGGCGGAGAACTCCATGCGGAGGGCACTGAGGCGGGCCGAGTGCCTCGAGGCCATTCGCAGGGAGTTGGAGTCCAACATGGCATCGTCCCTGTGAACCCTCGGGCCATGGAAGAGGACCGCCTCCAGGACATCGAGCAGGAGTTCGATGATGCCCTGGCCCGGGAAATCGGGAAGTGAGCCATCGGACTAGCCCGCCGCCAATGTTTATAGTTTGCAGTTTTAAGTTTCCTTTATCTTTTTCATTCATTTGGGGCGCTTGGACTATGCCCCGCCTTTTTGTATATACTTCTTTATTAGGTAGATTTTTTGCTAGGTTTCATTTAATTTGTTGGCCTCATGGACCCTGGATTACTTCTTTGTACATAGTTGAACAGTGGATTTATCTATTATTATTTTTCTCGCCATGGAGCAATGGATTTTACTGTTTCCGTTTCCTTTGGATTTGATTTGGTGGCCGGAGACTTTGCACACATTTTCATTTCAATTTATTTGGATTCAGACTTCATGTTTTTCTTTTTGTGTTTTGGACATGCTGCATTTCATCTTTATTTCAAACATTTCTTTCATGTTTTCATTTGATTACATTCTTTTTGTGTTCAATACATTTTGGTTTATTACTTTGATGTGTGGTATTCTCTCATTGGTTTCAAGCATGTCACGGTGTAGGTTTTCACAATCACCAGCACCCATTGTGTGTGTGTGACAGACATGTGTTGATGTACATTCTTGCCATTTGGGTTGTATCATGTAATGGGCATTTCAATGTGGGGGGGATGGGATACTTGGTTGGGTCTTTGCACAGGGGTGGCGTGCAGTGGGATTTGGGAGGCCCATGATTGTGGATCATGATGACGTGTTGGGGGGACATGAGTCGGGGCCTGCTTGCAGGTGCCCCTCACTGCTGCGGGGTGGGGTTCCTGGGGGACATGAGTCGGGGCCTGAGCCTCACTGCTGTGGGGTGGGGGTGCTGGGGGACATGAGTCGGGGCCTGAGCCTCACTGCTGGCGGCTCGGGGTGCTGGCGGACATGAGTCGGGGCCTGCTTGCAGGTGCCCCTCACTGCTGGGGGGTGGGGGTACTGGGGGACATGAGTCAGGGCCTGAGCCTCACTGCTGGGGGTGGGGTGCTGGGGGACATGAGTCGGGGCCTGCTTGGAGGTGCCCCTCACTGCTGGGGGGTGGGGGTGCTGGGGGACATGAGTCGGGGCCTGCTGGCAGGTGCCCCTCACTGCTGGGGGGTGGGGGTGCTGGGGGACATGAGTCAGGGCTTGCTGGCAGGTGCCCCTCACTGCTGGGGGGTGGGGGTGCTGGGGGACATGAGTTGGTGATCACTAGTGAAAGGTGACATGTAGGCTGGCTGGGGGGCATGCCCATGGTGGATGGGCTGCGTGCGGGACATGACCAGGGGTGCTGGGTAGTCCCCTGTGGTGTGGGCTGCCTGCAGGGCCGTGGAGGGGTTAAAGGGCACACCTGGGAGGACCCACACTGCCAATTCACGTGTGGGACTCCCGACGCACCCCACTGGATTCATGTACCCCGCTCTGACAGCGAAATCACGTGTGAAACTCCCCGCGAACCCCAGTAATACACGTACCCCGCTCGCACAGGGCCAATTGTGTGTGAAACTTCCCGCGCACCCCCGAAATACACGTACCCCGCTCGCACAGGGCCATTTGCGTGTGTAACTTCCCGCGAACCCCAGTAATACACGTACCCCGCTCGCACAGGGCCAATCGCGTGTGAAACTTCCCGCGAACCCCCAAAATACACGTACCCCGCTCACACAGGTCCAATCGTGTGTGAAACTTCCCGTGCACCCCAGTAATACACGTACCCCGCTCGCACAGGGCCAATTGTGTGTGAAACTTCCCGCGAACCCCCGAAATACACGTACCCCTCTCGCAGAGGGCCAATCGCGTGTGAAACTTCCTGCGCACCCCCAAAATACACATACCCCGCTCGCACAGGGCCAATCGCGTGTGAAACTTCCTGCGCACCCCCAAAATACACGTACCCCGCTCGCACAGGGCCAACCGCGTGTGAAACTTCCCGCGAACCCCCGAAATACACGTACAACGCTCGCACAGGGCCAATCGCGTGTGAAACTTCCCGCGCACCCCCGAAATACACGTACCCCGCTCGCACAGAGCCAATCGCTTGTGATTCTCCCCGCGCAGCGGGGTATGTGTATTCAGAGGGGTGCGCAGGGAGTTTTACAGGCGTTTTCGTGGTTGGGGGCCTGTATGCTGGTCCACTGGCCTGTGCGCCATGTACGGTATTTGTGCGCTGTACATGGTTCCTGCTTTTTTTCCCTACTTAAGGAGCCCTCCAGCCTCCCCTGGCCTAAGCCCTGCCCACCTGGTGCCTTCCTGGTTGCCGCTTTTTTCCCTACTTAAGGAGCCCTCCAGCCTCTTTTCCTTAACAGATGGGGAGCAGGTGCAAGTAGTTCTAGCGCACGGGGGGGGGTTGGGAGTGTAACTGGCGCTGCTGCAGGGTCGCTGCGCCACGGCTGGTAATGGATGTTAAAATCCGTGAATACGCTGTGCGTGGAAATGGATTTTAGCGCACGTGGCTGGCGCAGATTGTCGCACGTGCACACTGTGCGCCAGCCGCGTGCGCCACTTGTACGCTGAATTCTATGAATTACCCCCTAAAAGTTTTGCTTGCCGGATATTCCACTGAATCAAAACATTTCCTATCTAACATCAGGAAACACAACTCATGCTTCCAAATGAGGTTGTTCGGCGTAGGAATCGTAACAGCTCAATTCGTGGCATCTTGCATTTGCAATCACCATCAACAAAGCTCAAGGCCAATCTTTACATTTGTGCGGTTTAGATCTAGACACAGATTTCTTCTCAGATGGACAATTATATGTTGCTTGTTCTACAGTCGGCAAACCAGACAATCTCTATATCTACACAGACAATGGAACAACAAAAAATATTGTATACCAACAAGTACTCTGAAACTAAACATATTAGAAACGTGCGCTTACTCTTTTCTTTCTTTTCCGTTTAACCAGACTGAGCCACAGCAACGCGTGGCCGGGGACGGCTAGTTGGAAATAAAGCCTTTAAATAGGTAAGAATTATATAGAACTCTCACGTTTTCGCACAGTCACAAGTCTATTTTTACTGAATTTTTATGCAAGCAAAGTAAAAGCCGACATCCCTTGCATTCTTCAATATAACAGGCTGCATACATTGAACACTTCACACTTGGAAATATACTCTGTATATAAAAAAGAAACCTTCAAAAAGAGAATTAGTGCAAAATGAAACTCCATCAGATCTCCCTGAAATCTCCATGACAGAAATCAAACAGACCGCAAATACATCACATTCCACAGGCTACTCCTTTTAAATTTCAGAACATCACCACAGTCAATTGCTGTGCAAATGTAGCAATCAGTCTGCTTTTCCCGCCACTTGTGAACATTTCTTACTTGGATGACTCAGAACAGCTATGTTTACAACTTTTTCTCCTGCATGGAAATTCCACAAACAATTGTGATACAATATATACTGTATCAGGTGTAAGACAGGTACTGGATAGATGTTCAGGAATTGTTAAATGCACCATAAACACCCACAAGGATCTCCAAGAATGGCTTGTTTACTGACTAGAAGGTCTAGAGAGAGAACACATCCATGTAAATTAATTCTATGGATGGCATACACCTGAAAACATACATGCAGTCTCTGCAACCATGTTCCAAATGAACAATTTGTGTATGTATCTATACCAATTTGTGATAGTATAACTATTTTGGAGCAATGCAAATCATGGCAGGCTGTGCCCATTTTGCATTTCAGCCATTCTTTCAACTATAAAAATAGGAACATGTGATGTTCCCTCTAATTATTTTTCTCTAAGTGCAGAACTGGTTGGCTGTTGTGTGCACTTTATTTTCCATGTGCGCAACTGAATTACAGGGTAAGCCACTCTGTTTTTTTTTCAACATGGTAGTTTATTGACATTTAAGAACAACAGTAGCTTTATTCATCGTTGAGACCTGCTATTAAGAACATAATAAGACAAATATAACAGTAATATCGCCTCAACTGAGGCTAACATAAACATAAATGGGGGGGGGGGGTTGTTCCGGGGTGGACCGGAGGGGATTGCAAACGACTCGTTTCAGTGTTACAAAGCCTCAGTTCACTGGTCGCGGTTGGGAGGACCACTGTGTGTCCGGGCTGCGGCTGCCCCACCCTGTTAGTCCATCTTCGTCAAGGGTAAGCCACTTTGTGACCATACGTAGTTAGTGAGCTATTCTCTCTGAAGACAGTTGGGAAAGGAAGTTCCCCTTCCCATCCACTGCACTTCATTACAAATCTGTGTAAAAGATGCATCTTACAACACCTTTTCCAAACACATAGGCTAAAAAAATGTATTATAAAGATAACTTATCAACTAGTCCAAGACGTCAAGTTCTGCCACAGTATGTAGCAAAAGTACTCCTGTGCAGGTAAGAATTTGTGTTTTATGCGACTGACTGTCAACAATTCAGACAAAATACAATATTTGCAGATGGAAGAATGACAACTAAAAGGCATGTTTCAGAAAACATGCCAATAGGAGTTCATGTGACACTTTAATGAAGAAATTCAAGGGCCAGGAGAACATGCATAGTTTGGGTAAGGATGAGCAATGTGTATTCAGAATAAGTGAACTTAAGAATATGATTGTCAAAATGTCTGGGCCTCTGCTTACACATTACACTGTCTTGTGAGTTGTGACAACATTTACTCAAAACCAGCGTTACAGCTAAAAGGCATGTACACCATTGTTTTCTCCGCCCTAAAAACTGAACAATGTGCCAAACAAAAATGGGAAACAATGAACACATGAGAGCCTACCCCCTGCTTCTATTCTACCCACAAATATGCACTGATATTTCTCAAGTTAGTTACCAGCAGAGCAGTGGCATAGGAAAGAACTCTGAAAAGAAGAATTTTAAGAGGAAAGAACATATTTTAATAAGCATAAAATATCCCTATTCTAAAAGCTGATTACTTTTTTACTCCCTGTAAACTCATTTGAATCCAAGTAGGCAGCAACATCTTATCAGAGTCCTGCTTGCAACCCTGACCTAGGAAGTGAAATAACAAGGCTCATAATACAGCCTATAGTTTTGCCCTCTCTTCCTCGCCACCGCCTAGTCAAAATTCAGCAACAGCCTTACTGAGATTTCTAATGGAGCTCTGTTAAAGAAAATCACATATATATGCCTTTTAATTTAATAGCAGCAATGCTCAGCGGAACAACAGACTGAGTGCCTTCTTCTGTAACCAGGGATCCCTCTTCTGTAATTCATTGTTATCACTTAAGTAAGTTGCAAGGGGATGCTTGAGTCAATAAAGAAAGAACACATGTTCATATAGAAAAGCCCTCAGCAGTGGAGCATAGATAGAAACAGAAGGTGCAGTTTCCTTTAGCAAACACACAACATATTTCCCTCCCTGTTCTGTGATGCCGAAATGTTTGACTTGGTTTTTGAAATGTGTTGATTTGTTCATCACAAAGGAGTTTTATCCTGTGCCCTTACACCTGTACCCGCGCATCCCCTGGCTTGTTTGCTAACCTCCAATACTAGATGACAAATCACTATAAAAAGTGAAGGATTGTAGCTGTAGACAATCACTGGGATACTTGCATACCCACAATACTGTTCAAGCAAAACATATGTAATGTCTCATTATGATATTATGTGCATTTTACGACAATGTCATGTATCTGCATGGACAAAATCAATTATGCTGAGGGGCATGCACGATTTCCCCACCCCTAGAACCATATTGTATTTTGCAAGTGCTCAGTTAAACTGTTTTTGTATATCAGCGAGTTACCATATAAGTTGTTAAGGTCTATGCCCAATGGAACTCTGAACACTTGGAAAGGATGCAGATTGTGTGAAAAAGCATTCCACTATCTGAATATCCATCGCCCTAATATTATAGAGGAGTAATGGCAGGCATAGTCTGTACCCATTATCCCTAGTTGCAGGCCAAGTAAATGACATTACAATGTTGCTCTCCACTCATAGGGTAATGTTAGCAATGCTAAAGTAGGCGACACTGAGCATGACACTTGTCTACTCTCAAAATTCTATTAATATGAATCAAATTAATATTTGAGTTTCATAATGTGTTAACTTGCAAGGGGACTGCCCCAAAGCACTTATGTGACATATGTACAAGAAGAGGAAGCATCGGATGAGCCTAGCATTTCGGTGCTGGACTGCCCCAGGGCAGGACAAAGACTGATATGTTTTGGATATTTCTCCTCTGTGAAAGATAGTGAGCTAAAGAATCTGGGTAAAGCTCTCGGAACCAGGACTAATGTCTGGCACAGGCACTCCCAGGACGCCCCTTGTAAATTTGCATAATTTAAGTAACTTTGGGTCTCACTCTAAGTTACTAAGCAAAACCAGATGTGGACTCCTTGCTCACTAGTCTTACAGAGGCACAGCTCCTGAGAGGAAATGGAGGGCTTCTTGTTCATCCTCTGACAAACTGGCCTGTCGCCAATCCAAAGCCAATACCGACTCTATGTCCGCACCAAGAAGAAAGTCAACATTCAAGCCTATATCTCCACGGCATCTAACAACTCGGCCGAACACTTTAAAATCTGCAAGTAGCTGGCCAACCCTGCTGCAGTCTCTACCCCTCCTCTGGCCTCCCAGGCTCTCTGCAATTCCCTTGCCTCTCACTTTATCTCTAAAACCCAGTACATCCTGTCCTCTCTTTCCACCCCTCCCCCTTCTCTCCCCTCTATGCCTCTACTTGCTGACCCTCCATCAGCTACCCCCACCCTCTTTCTCATCCTTTCCTCTTTTCTCCCCTGATGAGGTCGCTAGACAAGTCCAATCTAGGAAAGCCTCTTCAAAACAGGTTCATCCCTGTTCCTCTAAAACCATCAAGGACCACATCGACACCCTCGCTCTGGCCCTTGGCTATTTTTGCAACCTCTCCTTTGTCTCAGGATCCTTCCCTCCCCTCTGAAGCACTCCCTTCTTCATCCTCTCCTCAAGAAACCCACAGCTGATGCTTCTTGTCCAGCTATCTATGGCCCAATTTCCATTACCCCCTTCTTGGGTAAACTCCTGGAAAAGCTGGCCATCTCTCAGCTTAACACTCATTCTGATACTGTTGGCTCTCTCCCTGACCACCAATCTGGTTTTAGAGCTGCCAGAAGTATGGGAACTGTTCTCTTGAACATCCATGAAGACCTGCTCTCCAACCTTGACTCTAACATTCCCTCTGTCCTCATCCTACTCGATCTCTGCGCTGCCTTCGACACGGTCAACCATATCACCCTGCTCAACCGTCTCTGTGACAACCTGGGTATCATCTATCACCCTCTCTACCTGTGGTGTTCCCCAGGGGTCTAACCTATCGCCCTGGCTTTTCAACCAATACTTGGCAACTGTAGCCCGCTGCATTGCCATGTTCTACCCTCATTTCCAGTGCTATGCTGACGACAGTCAACTCCTTGTCAGACTTCCCACTGCCATCTCCTCTCCTTCTCTCATCTCTGATTGCCTAACTGCCATTCAAGATTGGTGTGCCGCCAACGATCTTTGTTTAAATGCCAACAAGACTGAGATCCTCCTCATCGGTACACCTCCACCATCTTTTCCCTTCACTCTCTGGCCGACCTCCCTTGGTCCTCCTCCTACCCGTACCCGTGTGGCCAAGAACCTCGGGGTCATCTTTAACTCCACACTTTCCTTCTCCTTCCACATCTCTGATGTCTCTATAAAGTCAAACTTCGTACTGCACCTCCTCAGAGACATTTTGCCTTTCCTCTCCTCCCCCCAGAAGCTCACTGTCTCCCAAGCTCTGGTTCTCTCCAGGTTGGACTAGTGTAACCGCCTCTTTCTAAATATATCTGTCTCCACTCTCCGCCCTTTACAACTAATCCAGAATAGGACTGCAAGACTTGTCCTTGGCCTCAAGCTCTGGGATCGTATCTCTCCAGCCCAGAAATCTCTTCATTGGCTCCCAGTGGATGCAAGGATACAATGTAAAACCCTCTGGATTGTCCACAAGGCTTTCTGGGGCCTAGGTTCAAAATACCTTCAACTATCCCTCTGTAAATACCTCCCCTCTCATGTTCTTTGCTCCTCTTCCTCTAATTCCCTCAGGGTCAGTCGTTTTTCAAAGAAACGAGCTGGGGTAGATCTCTGTCTTTGGCTGGGGTCTCCCTTTGGAACAGCCTCTCTCTCACTCTGAAACTTGAGGAGAACCATCTCTGGTTCCGGAAGTACCTTTAAACCTTCCTCTTTGCTTCTGCCTTTGCCCCCCTCTCCCCTGCTGATCTGTTCTCTCTCTCAGCACTCTGCACCTGGCCACTCACTGTTCCCCCGAGCCCAGGTACCAGCCACCCTCCTGCACTGCCTCTGGGCCACCCTTGGCACTGGGGTCTATAACTGTACCCATACAGTCCCCCACCTATTTTTCTTCTGCACTTACCTGATTTACCCTGTCGGCTAAATCCAGCACTTGCCACTTGCTGGGTGCACTATCACTGTTTATCGCCCTTATTTATTTATTTTATTTATTATTATTTATTCTGTTTTCATCGGTTTTGCACTTTCCCCTTTCTCCCCGCTCCCATGCACGTTTTCCCTTTCCCTTTCCCATGCACTTGCGCATTCTCAATGTCACTGGGCCTAGTAAGTTCGTTGCTTTGTTCTCCCCTGTTCCCTCCCCTTGCCTTGTAGTGCTCTGAAACACTTTTGTACGAGCGCGATATATAAATAAAATATCATATCATATCATACTGATGACATCCAACCAGACTGAAACACGTGTCTGGAGTTGCTGTTGGTACTCTTGTTCATAGGAGCATTGCCTAGAATTTCGGTGCTGGACTGCCCCAGGGCAGGACAAAGACCGATATGTTTTAGATATTTCTCCTCTGTAAAAGATAGTGAGCTAAAGAATGTGGGTAAGGCTCCCGTAACCAGGATTAATGTCTGGCAGAGGGACTCCCAGGACTCCCCTAGTTAATTTACACATCCAAATAGCCTGTTTACTTACAGTCAGTATCCAATATTTGGTTGATAGCTGGGTTCCGTAGTGTGAGTGACGCTTTTGATAAGGCACCATGAGCAATAGAAATTCAGGCGCTTGAACCTTATTCATATTACAACAAATGTAAAACAAGCGGATGCAGGTACAAGTCTGGTAACAATTCGTAGAGCCAAGAGAAGAAGAGTTAAGGTTGTATTCTAAATGGGTTCTGGTGCAGAAGTTAGAGTCATAAGGTAAAGCGTTGTAGAGTCAAGTACCAGAGTTATGGGTGGGTGGGGGTTACATTATTTGGTTAATATGTCCAGGCATATTTTGGTTAGACTCTTCTATTCATGGAGCCACTTTTTCATATTAGTTTTAAACCTCTTGTGGGTGTATTCTGTTGTTGGGGTTTTTAAGGTCACAGTTGCATAGTAGGGTAATGCAAATGAGCTATACCAGAATATCAAGATTAGTTAGTTATTTTAAGAGAAAGCAAATATCAGGTAATTGTTTTGGCTCGTACCTTATGAAATCTTTTCAAATAGGTGAGAATTGTCTGTGTACGCTGCTACAAATCTTCTGAGCGGCACCCAGAAGCAAGCTGGGCAAGCGCACATGTGCTAAGCTTAGAGGACACATTGCACGTGACTTATATGATATACTAATGCTTCTTAGATACAGAGCAGATGAAGCAAAAAACAACTGTAAACTAACCGACCTGAAGTATGGACAAGTGCCTCTCGGTGAAAAACATTCACTACAGTAGGCACAACATACCATACAGGTTCCTGAACCACTTCAGTCCACTATACTGTATAGGCAAAACACACAAATGGTTGATTTGAATGTAATGACAGTTCTGTTACTCAAAAACAAGGATTACCTGCAAACCTGCAAAATGCCTACTTAATATTCCTTGAACCAAAATGCACCCAATTTAATTATAACTTGAATGTTTTGTCACTGATATTTACAGATGGAATATGTCAATAGGTATCAAACTACATTAAAACATAAATTACCCCGGGGGGCGCTGTTGAGCAGCCAAAGAAAATGGCTGCCTAGCCTGAGGGCTGTACTACGACTACAGATCAAAGAAGCTGGTGGCGGTATCATCTACCAAAATCTGCCATAATCACTGGAAACTCAAGGGGAAGCCCTGGTGCGTCTGGCGTTCTGCTGCCTAGAGCTGGGCTGCCCTGAGAGCCGAGTAATCCAACTTGTTGGTGGCAGGGTTCTCGGCTGGATCTGGGCTGAGGGAAAGATGCGGGCCGCTGGGTACTGGCCATGGTAGGCTGGGTTGGAAACCCTGCGTCCTCCACTGTCCCTGACTTCATTTTATGAGACGTGGAGCTCGCCGCTGCCATCAACACAGCAAACAACCGAGGGCACCTGCTGGGATCGGTGGCACTGCTGGAGGGCTGTTGGGGCTCCCCCTGCCATGTAGGCCAGAGGGTGGACATCGCACCATCTGGCGTGACGTTCCCTCGCCCTGCGAGCGGCGGGGAGAGGAAGCAGGTCTGACTGAGGCTCAATCGGACGAGAACCTGACCTTGAACCGCGGAGTCTGCAGGACTGATTCAGCACCCCCGGCGTTTGGTCTGGGCCAGCAGATACTGTGGGACTGGGGCTGCACTGCGTGCTGGGCTTGGACAGCGCCTCCCCATTGTGAGACTCCAACCCGCCCGTGGCTGCCCAACTGCACACACCATCGCAGACAACATTGGAGGCCCTGCGGCCAGGAGGTGAGCCTACGAGCTAACGCTGCTAGTTACCTACTCCCTCCCTTGTGATAATTGGCCCTGCAACACACCTGCTACTGCCCGATGCCGAACGCTGGGCCTGGTATGCTAGGAGTATCCACAGGATCTGCAGGCATGGGCCGGGGTCAGTGTTAATCCTCTCCCCTACATGAAAAGAGACCGCAGATCAGATCAAGGGTGGTCTGGTCCAACATGCTCCCGCTGAGTGAATTGTCAGACCACACTACACAGACTGCCGCCGGGGCTTCCCACCTTGCTCCCTGTCCTGCCATTGGCCTACTGAGTTCATGCTGCAGGCGTAAGGTACTGGCTCACCGGCAGCCAGGGTCTGGCTGATTCCACCCTGCAGCCCGCTGAAAACCGCTAGCTAGCACCCCAGATATCAGGCTCCTCGTGGTCGGAGTCCGGATAACACTCCAATGCAACGTGACCCCGCGTGGTGGAACTCCATTGTCACAGCTCACTACACGTGGCTAGGCTTTGGCGTGTGGCTGCGGGCTTGCTGAAGATACGGAGTGCAGGGAGGCTGCAGACATGAACAATGATCTGAAACATAGTGCCTCTCCAGCATGGTGGTACTCTCTCTCTGCTGTTACCTGGACAAGGGCTCTCCCCCCTCCCATAGAAGCAATCAGGGAGCACACAAAGCCACTATAGGACACCGACTCGACCAGAGACTTGCCACATCCTTGCTCCTAACCACATATAAGTGACAATATTCACACTCTGTCTGACAGGAGAGACTAGCCTCAGCAACTTATGAAGAATCGTCCAGGAGAGGAAGTGGGGTGCAACCACCGACTTATGCTGTGAGCCACGTACCACACCTAATCCTTGAGGTACCACCGTCGGGTGGCTCAGCTGGGCACAACCGTTTAAGCTGAACATTCCACCCTGCCCCAGACAGTACAGACACTCCTCCTGCGCATGCAACAGACTCATTGAGCAATCACTAGCCAGTGGGGACTCCTTGTAAGGGGCTTACACTGTTCTATCCGCCTGGGTACACACCTCTGGATGCTACCATGACTAAGGGCTCTGGCAGTGGTAAAAGAACCGGTGCAATGGACAAATTCGCTAAACCACGCAACGAAGCAAATCCGCAAGATCAATCACTTCCAGGACGGTCCGCTGCCATCAATGAAGCTCACCCTCTGCCCAACCTGTTGGGCATCATGGAGGCTATGGCAAAAGGATTTGCAGCTGTCCATGAGAAACTGGATGACATCAGTGCTACTGTAGCCTCATTAAAAACCCAGCTAGCCCATCAAGGCGCCCGCAGAACGGAAGCTGAAAATAGAGTAAGTACCAATGAAGACAATGGGTCTCATTATGACCCTGGCGATACGGTATGGACGGTGCCGGTATGGCACCAGCTCCGTCCATACCGTACCGCCTCATTCCGAGTTTCCCTCGCTGGTTCCTGTACGGCACCCGCGAGCAGAACTCGTAATTGCACCGGCACTGTTATAAACGGTGCTGGTGCAACCATGCTCCCGACCCCCATTCTGCCAGAATTCTGGGCAGAATGGGGATCGGGAGCCTGGCATTACCGCCTCCCGCGAATGGGCAATTACCAGCCCCTTCATCTCGTAATGGGCCGATTATTGCCCAATCGCGGGAGGCGGTGCCGGTAGCAAGCATGGCGTTAGCCATGCCTGCCAGACAGGCACGGCTACCGCCATGCTCGTAATGAGGCCCAATATCCGTGCATTGCAAGACACAGTGGCCACGCTCTCCAACGAGATGAAGCTAGAAAAGAATAAGGGCAGTGATTTAGAATCGCGCTCCCGCAGGAACAATATACGGATTGTGGGGTCCCTGAAAATGCACTTAAAGGCAAGATGGAGCTGGCTATTGAAAACCTGCTTAAGGACCTTTTGGACTAACCAAATCTGTCTCCATTCTTTACCGTCGAGAGGGCCCACATGACGCTGTCGCCCAAAGCCGGGAGACTTTCCCAGACCCATAATCGCCAAAATCCGAATTTACCGGGACAGAGACGCAATTCTTCTACTCACCAGAGAGAAGAAAGAGCTAAGGCTGAGCTCCCAGACGATCCGCATCTTCCCTGACTTCTCGGTCCGGTACAGTTGGAGCGCCGCCAATTCATCTCGGTGAAGAAAATACTTTGTGAAAGGAATATACAATACGCTATGCTGTTCCCAGCAAGATTGAAGCTAAAATTCTGTGGCAACCTTTATTTCTTTACTGTTCCGAGTGAAGCCATCAAATTCATCGAGGCGCAGATCCCTGAAGCTAAGCTAATTCTCTGGAAATTCCATCCGATGATAACGACTGAAACTCCCTGCTCTATGCCACTTGACCTCCGTACTAGTCCAGTGATAGTACTTGAAACATGTGAACATAGTATTTTAAGATTCCCATTCACCTTGATACTGGTTTCAGAAAGGGGGCACGCCCCCCGGACACCGGCAATGGCCGTGCGGTAACATCGCTCCCACTAGCTGCTTAATGAATGTGTTTAGGTTGTGGTTCCCTATGGCTGGTTGGCCCAATCGGGAGGTTAACGGAAGGAAACGGGTGAGGGTTTACACTGCAGGATTGGGGGTGGCAGTATGGGTGGTGGGTGGGCTAACAGTTATAAGATCCCCCTCGGCGTGGGATAGTAACAGAAGCACCAGTTGCGCTACACAGGGGAGAAGTTGTGCACTAACCATTAAAACACTGACAGGCAGAGACAGGTATGGAACGCATGCACACATGACATTGGTACACATTAAGGGATACTGCTCCACTATGCAGAAATGCCACAATAGGTGACAATCCTGAGCTGGAATATCAAAGGATTAGGGAACTTCACTAAATCCCAGAAAGTGGTTGCCTATGCACATAGACAGAAAGCCAATATACTATTCCTTCAAGAGACACATGCAACCAAAGCCCCATGCTGCAGTACAGCCCCCACTTGGTGGGGGGGCAAATAGATACTCCACATCATACTCCACTCAATCCAGAGATGTTCCCATACATATATCCCTAAAATTAACAGTGAAACGCTCCCATATCGACCCTGATGGTCATTATATAATTATACACTGTGTACTTGAAAGGCTAGAGACCATATTAATAAACACATATTTCCTGAATACAGATACCCCTGAATGTATGATCTGCAAGACACATGGAGAACTATTAATCACCACAGCCAGATAATTTTCTTTCTACTCCTCGGTTCACGACATGTCCTCTCGAATTGATCTCTTCTTAATCTCCAGTTCATTAATGGAGAGGGTGGTAAAGGTGCTCTTAACCTTGAAATACAGAGCAGCTAGGGATATAGCCCCGTTTATCATGACCTTAATTAACGCTTGATTCAATTCCTGCTCAGTTCCCAACAATCTCAAGGACACCAGGGTCCTCCCATTACTAAAGAAACCATCTCTGGACCAAAATATCCCAACCAATACCAATACTTAGGCCTCATCCAGCCAATACCTAGGGTCCCATTTTTATTAAAAATTATTGATGAAGCTGCTTACATTCAAATTCAGACCTACCTTGAGGCTCACAATCTGCTGGGACTCTGACAATCTGGCTTCCGGCCTAAACACGGCACAGAAACCGCCCTGGTCGATCAGAAAAACCAAATAGACATATTCACATATTGCTCAAAAGCCCACTTACCATCTTCCCCACTTTGACACCACGCACCCCACCTGCTGCCCGCTCTATAAACTACCCCGTACTACGGCCAAAGCACCCACCCCTCATTCTGTTCCACAATGCGACTTCTCATGCTGTGTCTGCTTCTGTGATGCAAGCAGCGCTGCATTCAATGACGTCCCACCCCTGATGTCACCAACCACATTACTCTTGATGTCACCACATTACTTGCACAACTGGTACGTGCGCCACTGTGGGCGATGATAAAGAAGGATCAATCATAGCTGATATACATGTCCTCCTGGAGAAGATCAGATCAACCAAAAGCGGCCTCTCCATTGCCGTCTCAGATCTACAAGGAAGAGTCGACAAGGATGAGGAAAAACTGGAAACAATTGAAATGATCAACAGTCTGCAGACCTGAATGTAATGAAAACAGATGGTTGTATGCAGGAACTGGATCAGAACGCGAGGGACCTTGCCTTGAATGTCAATGACCTAGAAATCCGCAAGGACCTCAGTGAACTGCAGGGGGAATCCATTTGTACCCTTGCGCATCGAGTGAAATCAATTGTCAATGGCCTTTTTGACAGCCCCCCAATCCAGAGATATCGTTTGCTAGAATTCATCAGCCGTTCAGTCCTTGCGAAATGCCACTATTGCAAGCAAAACACTGATATAATCCAGAGGGACAGGGAGAACTGGGAAATACTTTTTGAAGGTTCACAAGTCCGGATTTATCAAGATCTGTCAGCATTCACACTGAACAAAAAAAAGAAAGCTAGCCCACTTACCCAATGGCTGCAAGAAAGGGCATACAATACTGCTGCGGGTTTCTGTTAGCTCTTTCCTTTGAACACCACAGAGAAGAATACACAGTTACCACACGGGAAGAAGCAGAAGGGGTTCTGCAGCAACTAACTACAGAGGATCAACCTTCAGAAGCGGCGTGCATATACAATGTGTCACGCATCAAGAATAGCGGACAGATTGCCTGGCAAAGAAGAGGCCAACCTGCAGGCACAAGAAAATTCTGCAGCTTTAACACCCCATGATGGATGAATGAAACCTGCACCATTGTTGTGGTGACTACAGATAACGTGGAACTGGCTAAATCTGGCCAGGATGAGTCATGGTCACTGTTCTGCTGCAGCATGCTTGCAGAATGTCTACTGGCACCATGCACAAGTTGGTGTACATTGCTATTAGAGTATTGGTATATTTTTACAATACAGTTATGGTGGGTTTTTTTCTGGGGGCAAAAGACATCTGTTGGCTGGCCCTTAATATTGTGGGCGTCTCTGAGGATTGTGAGTGCCATTCCCATCCACTGCAATGAAGGGAAGTGGCAAGGTTTGGGGCAATTTGGGTTTTAAATGGAGAGTTGGGTATTTTATGGGTCATGAGGGTGCTTGATGCATGGTGGAGGAGGCTGAGGAAAGGCTTCAGTCAAGGTGGACGCAAACTTTAGGATGTGGGTTGACTCTCAGCCATAGAATACCAGGAACGGCAAAATAGTGTATCACAAGGGAATTGAGGTTGGGTCCTTTAATGTGAAAGGGCTGAATTTGTGGCAGTAGCGATCAATGGTGTTGCATGAATTAAAGCAATCAGGTCCTCAAGGAAACCAAGTTTAGGAGAGGGGAGGAATGTTCGAAGTGGGGGAGGAAATGCGGAACGGCTCTCTGGTCCTCAGGCCCGACAAAAAAGGCAGGAGTCGGTCTTCTAATCAGAAGATCGCTCGCATTTGAAATTATGCAAATTAACAGGGGGATGGAAGGGCGATTGCTTCGGGTTAATGGCAACGTAGGCCGCACAGCAGTCACACTTTGCTCTCTGTACGCACCCAATCAGCAGAAAATATAATTCTGCTCCGACGGGCTAACAACACTCAGTTCATGGAAAATGGAACACCTCATTTATGGTGGGGATCTAAATTAGATAATAGACCCCCCTACAAGACTGGCCATCGCTGGGGTCAGGGGCTGCCCCCAAATGTCCTCCAATGGTGATGCACTGCAGACCCTAATATAAGACCACTTTGTTATTGACACATGACGATCCATGCACCTGCGATCACATGCATTTACTTTTTATTCCCCTCACACCAAACATCTACACGGATTCATTACAAACTATGGATGCATCCCGAGAATATACAATGATTGACACTGACATACAAATTGTACTGTGGTTGGACATGATATGTGAATATTGACACTGGAGATAGGTGCACATCTTAAAAGATGTGGATCTAGAATGAAACATTATGTAGGGACCAGGTTTTTAGGGACTCTTTTCGAATGGAATTAAAAGAGTTTTCCCAATGCAACGACACAGGTGACATCCCCTTCACATAATATGGGAAGCGGCTAAAGCCACATTTTGGGACCTCTTGATCTCAGAAGGCTCAGTGAAAAAAAGGGAGAGAACACTACACAAAACTAAACTGAAAATACAGATTAAGGACACAGAAAGTTACCTTGCTGGTAACAGAGGGGCTCAGAGGAGCAACTGACAGAAATTAGAGACCTCTGAAGGGAACTTGGGGATATATGGAGGGGGGAAGCAACTGCACAACTCTGTTATGTTAAGCAAACATTTTATGTAAAAGGCTACAAAGCCCACACTATATTGGCAGCCCATTGTAGGGGACAGAGAGCAGAAAGATCGGTCTATAAAATTAAAGATTAAAGAGGCACACTTTTCGATAAACCCGAGTACATTGCATCACGCTTTTGTGAATTTTATGCCCGGCTCTATACAGCTCAAAGTAATAGCCCAGAATCAGAAACGTGAGCATACCTTGAAATGTTTTTGCTCCCCATGGCTCACCGAGGAGGACAGATCAAAACTTGAGACCCCCAAAAGCTACGAAGAAGTTCTCAACATTATAGTCAGACTGAAACGGGCACCACACCCGGGCAGAACGTCGACACCGCTGCATTCTTTAAAAGGCATGGCCCTCTATTAGCTCCCTTTTTAGCTAAATTATACAATGACATATTAGAGGGTGCGAGGTCCTGGACTTGTTCATGCAGGCATGCATTGTAGCGCTCCTTAAAAATGGCAGGGACAATTTGCAATGTGGGTCTTATATACCAATTTCATTGATAAATGTTGACACTAAGATCTATGCCAGTGTCCTGGACGAAAGACTGAGCCAAGTTCTTCGAAAACTCATCTATATTGACAAGGTGGGCTTTGTTAGAGGTAGACAGTTGGCGGACAACATACTCAAGACCCTAAACCTGATAGCAGCAACAAATAACATGCCGCATGACCCTGTCTTATTACCAATAGATGCTAAAAAAGCATTTGACAGGGTTGAGTGGCAGTTTATGGAAGTAGTGCTAAATAAAATGGGACTGGGCCCCAGATGGCTAGCTGGAGCCAAGACCCAATACCAAAATACTAGAGCGATGGTCGTAGTCAACAGAATGGCCTCACCAGAATTCCAATTGACGCATGGGAACCGTCAAGGCTGCACCCTGTCTCCAGTAATCTTTGCGCTAACACTTGAGCCACTAGCCATATCCATACATTCTAGCGAACAAATACAAGGCCTGTATCTGTGAATGGGTAATATAAACTCGCCTTTCTTATATGCAGACAATATAGTGGCAAACGCATCTCACCGGAAACATTGATCCAGACACTTCTCGCAGCCATTTCAGAATACGGGAAACTATCTGGATTCAACGTTAACATAGAAAAAACAGTGTCACTGCCCCTGACAGACACCCCATTCCGTCTGGTTAACAGTCTGTCAAGCCACAGGCTATGGATCCAAAGTGACAAGATTAAGTACCCGGATAACATGTACAGACCAAATTATCCACCTTTATGGGAAAGAATCAAAAAGGACAGTAAGAACTGGTCCAAACTCACACTGTCATGGGCGGCACACCCCACCACGATAAAAATGAATGTTCTACCATGGTTGCTATTTTTGTTTCAGGCACTTACTTTCATCATCCAAACCTCATGACACATTGAAATAAAGAGGACCATTCCAATCTTCTTGTGGGCGGGAAAGAGGCCTTGTAAAGCCTATACAATGCTGATCATACCTAAAGAGAAAGGAGGGGCTGGGTTCCCAGACCTATATGAATATCATAGGGCCGGCCAACTCTGGCTCTTGGTAGATCACCTGAGGGAAAATAAAGAGAAGCAGTAGGGGAAAATGGAGAATCACCTTTTCACACCAATACCCTGGGGGAGTGGCTATGGGTTCCTCACAACTACATACCGATAATAATCCAAACACACCGAGTGCTGGCCAAACTCTGGCATCTGTGGAAGGAGTCTGAAGAAATGAGGGGTGACACATCCAGGCAATCCACCCTCAGCTGTATATGGGAACCCCATTAGAGATACAATAGTATGCCCCTTGAGGGTCCAGTTATACTGCGAAGCAGATGAAACAGGTGGTGGTGCCGGAAACACGAGAGCAACTGAAGAACAAGGCAAAGGGTATTACATCAAAAATTCATTTTATTTTGTTATAGATTGTAAAAAAGTCTTTAATTAATTCATTTTGTAAAACACATCCTATATAACAGACATTCATACATTCATTCATACTAATACAGCTCAATACAGCTCTAAAAATAGTACATTTACATTTTTTAAAGGGAAATGTGAAGAAAGTGCAACAACTGTTCCATTGTTAGGATAAAAATTACGCTTTCTAAAAAAACAATTAATTGGATCAAAAGCAAACAGATACACATTCTGTGTAATGGAAATGTCAACAACACTTCCAGTGTTCAATGATAATGGTTCATTCCAGACAAAAGTTATCGACTATTAGTGCCCAGACTGTTGATGCCAAGATAAATAAGTCTTCTTAGTCTAATATTCTCACAGAGTCCAATCCATTTAAACCGGCTCTAAAACTCTACAAAAGGTACATCGACGACATACTGATTATTTGGGACGGTTCAAAAGGTGACTACAATATGTTTTTCACTTGGATTAATAATCTTAATCCAAATTTGAAATTCACGATCCAGACCAGCAACAAAGAGATTGCCTTCTTGGATTTATTAATAAAAGTAAAAATCACTTAGATGACACATACTCACTACTTCCACACATGCAGGTAACCTATTCCTAGCAGCTAGGGTGTGTGTTACTCTTCAGAAGCCACATCCAACACATTGGGAATGGTTAACAAAAGCACATGACTTATATGGAAAGTCTACCCGCAATACAGATGGAATCTCAAGCACACATCAATATGGAATGGCTCCCATTTCTAGAGTTCTATAGTTCACAATAGGACACAAGAGTGGCTTCACATTGCGCTTTAAGACACCCAAATTACTGTTTGCAATAATCCAAAAGACGCTGCCCCAATGCTTACCCCACCATCCCACAGTTCACAAGACTTGAGTGCGAGATCCGCAAACACTGGTCACCCCACACCTCGCACGACACCCACTCTGGACTACTCACAATTTCTCCATTGACCCAATGGGGGCAGAGGGGGATGGGGAAGGTTGGGGAGAGTTGGGTGCTCAACAGTGAATAAAAGGCTGGAGAAGTACAAGAGACCGTTCATTGATGAGATACTTATGATAATATACCTGTGATGGTAAACAGTGCTCGAGACGAATAGTACCGACATCCTTGTACCTCCTAATGAACCTTTATGTTTCTTGTTATGTAACTCATTCCCTTTGTGAAAACATAAATAAAAACATATATTTTTTAAAACGATGATTTCGAAATGAAAGTTACAAACATAAAATAACACTCTGTAAAAATAGACGATTCCTATTTCAAACAGTTATTTGAATGGATTCGTCCTTAGGGAAATAGACCACAGTCACACAAATTAGTGGATATAGGATGTTAAAGCATCACATATATTTAACTTAAAAACAACTCTCAATCTTAAATTATATATTGGTTTCCAATGTTATTTATAATACAAAATAAGTAGGGCTACACAAAAGGAGGCTAAGAAAGTACAAAAACTGTACAACTAACTGGGTTAAATACAGAAACAAACTCGATCTAGCATTTTAGCACAACATGGATGTATGACATATCCACCAAACAATATGGGCATCTACAATCTTTATTGATAATTTTCAAACAATTCCATACTATTTACAAGTGGAAACCTCAACCGAAGTAATGGTCATGCAACATGCACAACCATTTGGGGGAATTTCCAAATCTATTATAAAGCTGAGCATTTGAATACCTGGCCCCAAGCACATCAAAGATCTCAAAAAGTTATTCTATGCCACCAACAGCTTACAGCAGAAAAAAAACACCATTCATCCCCATGTTATGCTGCAGAGCATGCCTGTACGTGGTATGCCTCAAATTGAACTTCCAGTGATCTGGAAGTGACTCACTCAGTAAACTACAAAGCGCCTCTACCCACTGACTGCTGCACTTCACCATTCCATCTTCCCAATAATATGGCCCCCAATATAGCTAAAGTGGGCAACCCTAAACAACAAATCACCGCACAATCATGCAGTGTTTCACTTTATACTAGATCACTTTATACTAGAACCAACTACAGGCCTATCACTACGGTGTCCTTCCTATTAAAAATATTAGACAGGGTTGCCTATGTACAAATCCAAAACTACCTCAAAACGCATAACCGTCTTGGCCTCCGCCAATCAGGTTTCCACCCAGGCCATTTTACGGAAATGGCCCTGCTAGATCTTAAAATCCAAATGGATCAAATCAGAGACAGAGGCGACCTCGCCATCCTTCTCCTACTGGACCTCTCGGCGGCATTTGATTTAGTGAACTACAATATCTTATGCCGTCACCTAGCTAGTGGTGCCCACTTTTCCAACAATGCCATAAGCTGGATTGAATTGTTCCTTTCTAACCGCTCCATGAGAGTCTTCTCATCTACAGCGGTTGCACGCCCTACTCCTGTCACCTGCGTAGTCCCACGAGGATTGTGCGTCTCTCCTACGTTGTGCAACACATTCACAAAAGATCCCTTTGATAGACTAGACCAATTGGGTGTCACATATACAAACTATGCAGATGACACCCCAATACTACTATCAATCACGGGCGACTACGACACAGACTTCAAATCCCTCAACTCTATCTTCCTCGCTATCCAAGCCTGGATGGCTCAACACAAACTCTGTCTTAATGACGATAAAACAGAGATCCTGATCATAGGCAGCCCAGCAAGACTCACGAACCTTCCTACAAAGCCTTCGACATAGATGGCAACAGTATCACAATAGCCAAAGAAATCAAGACACTAGGGGTGTATCTAGACTCTTCGCTCACCCTCACCCAACAAGTTAATGCCATCACTTTGGCCTCACCATACACTGCCAAACTTATCACTGCTTGTAGACCTTAACTTACGATGGAGAACCACATGACACTGGCCAGAGCATTGATCCTCTCTAGGATCGACTATTGCAATGCCATCTTCGCAGGCTCTTCAGCAAAAAACATTAAGAAGCTTCAGATTATCCAAAATAATGCAATCAGAGCGGCTCTTAATATCCCAAAATCAGCTAGAAGAAACATACACTGGCTACCAGTAAGAGCCCATATTAAATTCTAAATATTATCTCTCACTGACAAATGTCTATCAAACACTGCTCACGCTACGTCTCAAATCTAATCTCCAAAGCTCAATCGGCCAGATCAACCCGGTCCGCTTACCTAGGGCAACTGACCACACACAGACACAAAAGACAAAAAGCAGGAGGCTCTAGCTTCCCTGTTATCGCAGCCAACTACTGGAATGCTATGTCTTCGGAAATAAGGACAGACCCCTCACAATGGTCCTTTCGCAAAAAATTAAAAACATGGCTTTTCAACCAGGAAATTAAGAATCTATCATTCTCCACTAATGAGTACTAGGATCCCCCCAGTCCACCTCCGCAGACAAGACTGACACGGCTTAACTAGTAACTGGGACACCGTATTCTGCATATGTTTTCCTAAAAAGACCAAGATTGAAATGTAACTGAACACTCGATTACAGCAACTGTACTAGCATGTATCGCTAATTTAACCGTAACGGTAACTTTACTGCATAACTTTAAATGTAACCATATTCTTAAGCTCAAGCGCCCAGATGCCTCAGAGTTAGGCGCGCTATACAAATGTAATACATAAATAAATTCATAAATCATACTGAGTATGATTTGTACGTCGCCATGTCACAAAAACCACCACGAAACTGGATCTTCCAGTTAACATGAAGCGCTTTATATTCACCACACATATTTCAATGCGGAAACGTGGCCGTGGCAGCAGCTGCCAGAGTGCGCAACTACAAGGTACAGAGAATGTGGTGGCAGGGATCATGGTAAGAGGTGGTAGGGAGAAATGTCGATGGTGACACGGATCAGGGTGGTATGCAAGAGAACAGTGGGTGGCAGCAAGGAATAATATGCACAGTGGGTGGGATTGGCAGTGTTAGGGTTCCGAGTGGGTGGCAGCAGCAGGACATGAGGAAGATTGTGGGACATAAAGGGGCAGCACATGCTAGTGATTTAGGCAGAAGTGAAAGAGAAACCCCTGGGCAGTAAGGTGGGAAGAACCTGAGTGGCGTCATTATCGAGGCACTATGTTATGTCTGTGCAATGTCCATATAGGGCCAAAGTGCCTGAACTGATTTCTCTGCCCTGACATTGTATTGCACTGAACAGTGTGCAATGGAATGAAATAGACCCAATAATGTTCACTACTTGAGTGTGCAAGAAAGTGACAGCATGGGCCCCCTGCTGCGAGTTCAATCAGGTGTTGCTGGCACGCAATCATACACAACATGAGCTTTCAAATAATTAGGGTGGAAACAGTTTGGTAACGTAATGTGAAAAGACACTTAATTCTTGCGGCAACACTACCATATACCAAAGTCTCACTGAGAGCATCTGGCGAAATAAATACATTTGTTTGACAGAATCAACATCTATATTAAATACATGACTTCATCATGCTTCTGGTCAAGAACACTTTCTTTTATTGCAAGAAATGATGTTAACACTGCACTGGTGTCAGCCTTCCTTTGATGACTCACACATTGATGACTCATTGTGTGCTTTCAGATATCCCCAGAGCATGTTAAAAGGACACAATGTGTCATCTAAAGAGGCTGACTCTCATGCAGTTGTCCCATCATTTATGTGTTATAGGAAGTTAAGTGGGTTTTCATCTGGATTAGCATGGTGAACGCATACATTTAATATATATGTGAAAGGTCATTGCATTGCATAAACCTATCTAATTAGTTTACTGCTGTCAGTAGGTCTCGGCTGTTATGATTAAAAGATGAAATGAGGACAGATCATGAAAAGAATGAAATAACCTTAATTTGGCCTAAATGCAGCTTCGAGTTCTTCATAAACAGGTTGCCACACTGTGAGTATATATAGAAACAACACATGATTTGAATGTTTAGCACCCTTACGCTTTGTGTGTTCTCTTCCTCTCCCCTTTCTAGTTGCTTTTAATGTTGATACTGATGGGCCTGTTCCCTTTGCGCCATAGATGTGTTTTGAATTAGTTGCTGCTGTTGTTCTTCTTTCTGTAAAATTGATAACAAATTTTAAAAAAAGAGAAAGACAGCTTAGGATGCGGCCTGAAGCATCCAAGTGTTGCATGAGGCGCTATACAAGTTCAATATTATTAGTTGAAGTAGTAGTACTTGTAGAAGCATACCTATCAATATTACTTTATTTAAGTGAAAAACTTTAAAAGTACAAATAGCACATTTTACATTATAAAACAGAACAGACCATATGAGAGCAAAAACAGGGCAAAGAAGTATATGAGGAAATATAATCGCTATCATTTGTACACAGGAATTTGTAAACTGCAACCAGTAGGAATGTCAGGAATTAACTGAAGACATCTAAGTGCGGGCAACCTTTATTTAAACCAAGGGTTTCGAAGATTGTTAATAAAGTGCAACTGTGTACTGATATAAACATAGGAAACAAATCATAAAGTGTAACAACGTGTACATGCAACAGAACGGACCGAGATATGCTGTACTTTTTCCATAACTTCACCAATGTATTACACCACACATTACACCCCAGTGATCACTTCTAAATCTATTCAGGTTTTTCTTTCTTACATAAACATGTTTATAGTGCATTATTTCACACCAGTAAGGTTTATGCAACAGGCAAATAAAATCGTAAATCGTTGACTATAGTCTCAGCCAGTAGGGTTAAGTTCCTTGTACCGCTGCTTTCTTCAGGATGAAGACATTTTAATGTAAGCAGGAGGCGTGTTGAGAATGGATGACCTGTGAGGAGAAGAGATAGTCATAAATGACTAATTCATGCTAGCTTACACTGTTTATTGCACCATAAAGACGCATGAAATCCATGACACCAGGCATCCATAAATGGTTAAATGCATTTCACCCATTTGTCCTAACTCACAAATGTGATAAACACACTGGCAGCCCCTCAGTGCTGGAATATCTGCACACCAAAAATCCTCCACTTACCACTTAAGCATCCACCTAAATCATGCAGTCTATTACATTTCATCTCTTCATGATACCTTGTGGGCTTAATAGGATGCCAGTAATCTTGAATGGACTTGGATTCTTTTTTATTAGGAGTAAATACCCACCCTTATCACCGAGAGCCTACCTAGTGCAACTCTAGTTTTAAAGGCACTTACATCTCACAATGTGAAATGTGCTAAGAAGCACGGTGGTCGTTGGGTTCTTCATACTCTTCTGATAACACGGTGAGCATGTTGTTTTCTAAAATACAACCTAAAAGGGATAACTAATCAGAAATCCATTCCTAATAGATCATCTCACTGGACACCAAATAAAGTGTCCCCCTACTATTCAAATACCACATGCATACATTCATCTGTTTGTCTCAGTCTTCGGGCACCACTTTTTTCAGTGCAGAAAGCCTCTAACGTGTACAGGTCAGTTACTGTTTCAGAAACAGAAGGGGATGATCGATCTCAAATCCCTTTCTAGTTAGTCATCTTACTACAATAAAAGCAAACTCTCCACCAACCAGTATCAGATCAACCATAATGGGTGATGGGGCGTCAACCCACCCATTTTCAACATGCTGTCACTAACCTCCTCTTCAGCTGCTTGTGGCACTTGAGGGAGCAATTCCTGGCTGGATTGAACTGTCAAAGGGAAACACTGCATTTTGCTTCCCCAACCTTACATGGCGTATTGGATATGCAGGCTTGGCTAGTGCAGCTCTCAATGTGCGAGGGGGTGCTGCTGCACCTCCTGCAGATTAAGAGCTTTCAGGTAATCCTACAGGGGACACTCAGGATCCTGGGTGCATGAGCAGGAAACAGGAAACGTGCCCCACTTTCTGGTTCCTATTCATGTTGCGTGGGAGCAGGAGAGTGTCGCAGGACATAACGGAGTGGATTCAGCACCAGGGCTGCAGATAAGAAAACAAATGTGCGAGTGAATTCGTGAAAGAAAGAGTGTTTATTATGTGGATGTAAGAATGCATGTGTATGGATGTGTGTGTGAATATGTATGCATGGGTGCATAAAAGAGGCACCGCAACCGGTAACCTAAAATTAGAGACCCTCTCATGGGCCTCTGATTTCGGGTGCAGGGAGAGCAGATGCCCCGAAATGAGAGATGAACGCGCCTTTGATTTGGGAATGAATAAGAGGCCCACTCACCACCACAGTTTAACTGGCACCCAGGTGGAACAAAAAACCTTCCTTACAATCTCCCAGCGCCCAAAAATACAAAACACTGCATTGGCCAGATGAGTGAACAAAAGGATGCAGGACTACCGTCTAGATCGCCAGGCTGCAAGAAAAACCACAATAGGTCAGAAAATGTATTCTGCATGATACCCAACCTCAAACCGCCTAAGATACCTCTTATTACCTTTATACAAGTGCAGAGAGAAGGAATTCAAAGGCAGAACAAGACAGGAACAAAAAGAAGAAAACCATCCTCTACGGAGATCACTTGGTAAGCATTTGTGGGGCCTGGTTGATGCTTTGTGAGTGCTTTACTTTGATTCCAATTTGTTTTTTCGCTTGGTTTTGGGTGCCATTTGGAGGGATTTGTGTGTATTTTGCAATTGTCTTTTGGGTTAGTGGTTAGTTATGTGAGGGGTTTATTTTGTGTTTTTCTTTGGCTCCCAACCCGTTTTTTTGAGCTGGTCTGGGTCTGGTGCCCAGCCTTTGCACTGTAGTCCTTTGTTTATTTCTGGCTTTTTTCCTTCCTCCCACACAACCCCTTAGCAATCGGTTCAGGCATTGAGGTGTCTTTTTGCCTCTGTCCAGCAGGCCATCTGTCCCTGCTTGCTGTTCCCTTGTCCCATCCACCTTCAACAATCCCCTGACCCTTCCTCCCCACTCACCCCCAGCCCGTCCATTTGGTTCTCATTGGTCTGTGCCCCCCACGTGACTGGAACAGTTGCATTTCAGAGGACCTTCCAGGGCAGCCTTGCCTGAAAAGCCATTGGCTAAGGGCTGGAGGCAAAGGGCAGCTCCTCACTGACTAGCTCCACTCCGTGTTTGTGCATGTTTGCCTGGGACGCCTGACACAGACAACCTACAGTGACGGATAAGGTAAGTGTAGTGTGGGCGGGGATACTGTACTCCAGTAAAACTTCACCACTCTTACTACCTAATATCATATGTCTACAGACATCTAGCATAACTGGATTAGTCAACCATATTTTGCATTTAGCCTAATTTTATAAGGTAGCCATATTTTGCATTCAGCCCAATTGTGTATGGTAGCCATATTTTGCTTTTAGCACTTTTGTTTAAGGTAGCCATATCTTGCTTTTAGCCTAATTGTGTAAGGTAGACTTACCTTGCTTTCAACCCATTGGTGTTAATCAGCCATATCCCACATTTAGCCTAACTGTGTATGGTAGCCTTACCTTGCTTTTAGCCCATTTGTGTTAGTCAGCCATATCTGGCATTTACCCTAAATGAGGTAAGGTAGCCTTTCCTTGCTTTCAGCCCATTTGTGTTAGTCAGCCATACCTCACATGTAGCCTAATTGTGTAATGTATTATGCATTCATCTGGCTCTTAGGTCAGCTGTGAAATGTAACACTGCTCTATCTACATAGATGGAACCCAGGAAGTAGACACTGTTGTTTGTACAGCTAACCATTTTGTCCTCTTGCACACTGCACCATGGCAATTTAGCGGAAGGCACAGGCTCACTTCCACTCACTCTGCACTCACATATAACACAAACACTATTGCACATCACCTCTGCCATAAGAATGAAACTACTTTTAATGACAATAATTCAAACGTTGGCTTCCCACATAACTCTCTATCTCCTTCAACACAATCCTCCCCTTTAGTCCATAGTACATCTCCACTGCACCCATACACACTCCCTTTAGACATGGGTGACTAGCAGGGTCTTGGGCACCCTCTCATAACTTTAATGGCTGAAAGGCATAGTCGCATAATAGCTCCTCCCAAATTCTCCCAAATCTTTGGACTCCGGTCCTTCCGAGGGCATTCAACAAAAAGCTTGTTAGGACCATAATTATGATGAAAGGCGCTATAACAAATGACAAAATTAATGAATGAATAAAAAAGAAGAAAAGAAAAGAAAGCGTACTCCAAAAACATAAGCAAGTCTCAGAGTTAAAAAGAAAATAGTTCAATGATCCCATAAAGTACTCACAAGCCCCGAACCAAATCCAGGGAGGTAGGTAGTTCAATCCATAAGCCAAGCAAGGCGTCACATATCCAAAGGGTCCAAGTCAGAAATCTGAAAAGGGCAAATCAAATAATGCAATCCAGTGTGCAGAACCAGTAGACAAAACAGAAATAGCAAACAAAGCCAAAAGCGCAGGACATGAGAAATCCACAAAACGGTCTGGGGTCTAGCAGAAAAAACACCCAATCCAAAAGGCAGTCCAAGTTCAGAAAACCAGTAAACACAGACACCACTTCACTGTGCAGGGAAAAGAACAGTTGAGAAGCTCAGAACCATGGTCAATGTTGGTTTTCTACTGCCTACTGCTGCAAGTCCCCGAAGCCATGATGTGCTGGAGGAGTCACATGATGGCGGAGCACGCTGACCCTGTGTTTGGGGCATGCACCGTGTGCTCCTGGGAAGTATAGTCCCATACAGTGGTGTGAGTCTCTTAGCCACCACAGCAAGTCGCAGGGACATGGGACTATGAGATCGCAATTCCTCAGAGACGCTCACAGAGCTGGTGAGCATACCTTTGACATAAATTAGAACCCTCCCTCTCCAGCATGGTAACCAGGCCTTTGATTTGGGGATGAATCAGAGGACCGCTCATCAGTGCTGTAACATTGATGCCCAGTATAAGAATGCTGTGCCAGTGTCAGTAAATGTTACCAGACTGGCTGCAGCAATGCAGTCCAGTCTAGCCACTTAACACCACTTATCATGCATGTTAAGTGTTATTACATGGATAGATTGCCATTTTGCTGTAGTCAGTCTAAGCCATCTCTTACTGTGGCATGACATTTTCTTTGGCATCTATGATAAAAACAATCATAATAAGTGTTCTTACATAGCTAAACCGGCATTTTGGTGCAGTCAGTCCAGCCTTGTCTAACTGTGGCATGACCATTTTGTCTGGGTATTTATGGTAAAGCAAGCATGATACGCGTTATGATGTGGCTAGACTGGCATTTTGGTGCAACCAGTCTAGCCATTTCTTACTGTGGCATGACATTTTTTAATAGGAATTTATAATAAAGCAAATATGATAAATGTTAGCCAACAGGAGTGTATTCTTATGTACAGGTACTGGCAAAAGTATGTTCTTCTTTGGCAATATTGACATTTACAGGTGCAGCCCACATGGAAATGTATTGGCACAGCCAGTATGAGAGCGTTTTTTATACTGGCATATATTGTGGGGAAAGGCATCATGAAAATGCATTAGAAAATGCTTCTGTGTACGGTAGGTGACTTGCATCTATTGGATTTTCTCATGAGTTGCCCTATAAAAACCGATTGTAAACTATCTGGAATTTTACCCAATTTCTCACTGAAAGTGTGCTGTATAATTTGTATTTGTATTTATAAGGTTTATGTAGCGCTTTACACCAAAGCGCTGCACATTTTAACAACAGGATACATTTAACAATAACAAAAATAACAGTAACAGTAGAATCAAATACAATTTTGAATCAGACCAACAAAATAGTATGTAGAGCAATTAGACAGAAGGGAAGGGAGTGGTGGAGTAGAACTGGGAGGAAGAGTGAGGGATGAGAAGGAAGAGGAGGAGGGAGACGGAAGGGATAAAGGGATGAGGATAGAGTGGAGGGGGAAGTGGAGGGAGCTGATTATGGGGGAAAGAGGGGAAGGGAGGGATGGGGGAGAGGGAGGGGAGGAGAATCATGGCGGGAATGGAGAAGGAGAGATTTAAGGGACGTGCGGAATGAGGAAAAGGAAGGAATAGAGCGGATTGAGAGAGGTAAGGAGTTCCAGTGAAGGGGAGCTAGGAGTTGTAAAGAGTGGGAACGGGGGGAGGCACAAGGGGAAGGAGGAACAATGAGGAGGAAGTGGTCAGCAGAGCGAAGAGGGTGAGAGGGAGTGTAGAAAAAGAGAAGGGAAGAGGGATAAGGGGAGCAAGATCATGGAGAGATTTGAAGACTAAGCAGAGAAAATGAAATTTAAGTTGGCAGTGAAAGGGAAGCCAGCCAAGGGAGGATAGGGAGGCAGAGATGGAATCTCGGGAGGTGAAGAGACAGAGAGTATGGATGACAGAATGGTAGATAGATTTGAGGGGGGTGAGATGTTAAGTAGGTAGACCAAAGAGTAAGGAGGAGCAGTAGAAGAGGCGAGAGAAGATTAGGGAGGAGATTAAAAGTTTAGTGGCATGAAAAGTAAAAGAGGGGTGGACTTTGCGAATATTATAGAGGTGTTAGTGACAGGCACGAGAGGTGAGAAAGATATGATGGGATGAGATATAATTAACCATTTAAACTCATTATTAAAAAAACGTTTCTCTAGGGGAGAAGCCTGTGAGCTTCCCTTGGATTGGTTTTGGGTTCCTGGTCGCTCACGATTATTTGTTGCAATATTTACCAGATGCCACTGCCACCAACTAATCCAGTTCTAAATTCATACCTTCCTTCCCATGTCCATATCACTGGCCAACATGCACCATGTCCAATCAACGACATCTACAGCAAAGTTATGTAAGGGCACCTCAGTTTCGCCGGTTGGTATCTGTTTATTAATGCTCCCCTGCATCTGGCCTTTTGCATCATATGTGTGTCTGTCAACCGACTTGAATGGTTGCTAAATAACAACATCATTACAAACATTAGAATGTTTATAGAAAGGTTTAGCCACCATGTTGGAGTAGAATGTGCCTATGGATCTAATCTAGACATAACAATCTGGCATTGTTACATATCTGAGCTTGGTCCGTAAAATGATAACTGATACTGATAATTATTATAATTATATTCTTACATACCTAAACACGTTCAATGTCTACTTCTAATTCGTTTTTACAGCTGTCATGTATACAATTACAGTTAATGATCTAATTAAGAAGAGGTGGCCACTCCATTGACTTGTTGAGACCCCGGGTATAGCTATTTAGTCTCACTATCCATTGTTGTTCTTTCATATGCTGTCTGTTTCCTGGATCCTCCTCACTCATTATCTGCTACAGTCTCCACCTCTAGCCACTGAAAATCTTATATTAATGGTGCATGTGTTGGAAATGGGAGACTGTAGGGCTTGCATGCTCAAGGCATGAATCCTAGATCTATGTTCCAATGGATTAGTAAATATACCAAAGTTTGGTATGTTTTATTCTATGCCCACATGCCTTGACTCTAGATCCTTTGACCCATCCATATAAACATAGGGCCCGATTCATGGATTTTTTTGCATGGTTCGAAGTGACTTTGCACTGCTGAAAAGTGGTTTTGCACTGCTGACACATACCCTGATTCATGGAACTATGCAAAGTGGAATTTTGCAGTTAAAAGTCAGTGCAAAGTCATGTTTGCAGTACAAAATGACTGCAATGACTTTGTACTGCAAAAATACACTTTGCACTGCAAAAATACACTTTGCACAGTTCCGTGTCACTGTTCAGCAGTGCAAAGTCACTTTGAACCGTGCATGAGATTCCCTGAATCGGACCCATAGTGTCTCCATAGTTTGTCTCTCAAATATATTGTTCTTTTTGCTGAAATTCTCTTCTATCCTCTTTGAAAAACTGACTAATTGAAGAGTGCAGATTTTGGCCAACCTGCATCTCCATAGATGCTATCCTTTGTATCTTAGTCAAAGCTAATCACTGTGCCTCTCGTTCCATATGGTAACAACATGATCTGCCTTTTTTCTTGCATTGTTTCTCCGTGTACACATATGTTAATTTTTTGTCCAAACTCTCTCCTACAGTGTGGGTGTCGCTTAGAGATTGCATCTTTCGACAAAACCTACGATTTGGCACCCTTTCGTCTAGCTCCGATTGTCATTTCCCCTGTCAGCACTTAGATTACTTCCATGGGAGACAAAATAATTGGGTGTGTTTGTATTCGCAAAACCTTCGTCTGACTAAGCGCTATGTTCTTCAGATGCATTTTACGGAAATTCATTGAAATCTGTCCTCCATAGTCAAAGACATTCCTAATCATTCGTTTGTAAAGCATAAGAAGTGAATTTCTGTCAGTCCACCCCCCTCATCCCTCCACCCTCATTGCACCCCGGCCACTGCTCCTAGTAGGTTCAACCTCAATTTACATTTCCTTTTGATTTTTTCTACTAACTTATTCCATGATGGTTTAGTATCAAACAACATGCCGCTGTATTTAGACGAGCCCACTTCCTTGATACGCTCATTTCCTACATGCAGAATATGTTGGTCGACTTCTCTACTTCCGACTTCCGTGTGAATACTGTTATTTCCATCCTGCTCGTTGACATTTTAAATCCTCACTGTATAGCCCAGGTTTACATTCTCTTTATAGTGTCCTTGAGTGCCCCTTGAATACCTTGCTTTTTTTAACCTTAAACCCAGAACACCACATCAACTGTAAAATTAGCAACTTTACACATGCGCCTCAAACTATTAAGTCATTAATCATGATATTAAACAGTGTGGGACTAATAATGGTATCTTGCAATATTCTATTCTCAATTTTGAACTCTCGTTTATATTCTATGTGTACCTTGAACTTTGTTTCCTTTAAGAAATCCCTAGTCACTATTGCATATTCTCTTTAATTTGCTCAATAACTCTTCCCTCTCGAAGGGCTTGTCAATCTCTGTAAAAAGCGGCCCTACCATTTCTTGGTTGCTCAATTCTTTTTCCACATCATTCACTTCAGATAATGCATGAGCCTGTGACTCAAGAGCTTTTCCATGATATTCCTTAATGTTGCCATTAATGTTATAGGTCTACACTAGGAACAGGGTATTTTGTTTTGTTTTAATATCAGAATATTAGAATAATGATCGTCCTCTTCTATGCAACTGGATGCGTTCTTCGCATATGTGATTATACATCATGAGGCTCTCCAAGTGAATATTCATATTTCATGGTGTCAAACACTTTAATGTCAGGACATGTTTGGTGAAAAATGAAATGAGAACCAAGCCCAGTTTGCATTATGTACTTAATCAAGCATGCAGCCATTTGCAAAGAAACTAGGAAACTTTGGTGGTGCTATCCCCTTTCCCACTGGGATACTTTGAAAGATCACAATAGACGTGTACCACACTCTCCACCAGGGAGTGATAATCTTCTATCAGAAGATAATGAATATGTTGTTTTTAGGTTTTGATATTGTGCTTTGCCCAGTGAGATTATTAGGCCATTCTTATTATGGCCAAAATACATATTATAGAATTTTAATAATGTCCTTTTTATTGTAATTCCTTTTGCACAGAATACACTATTATTTTGCATTAAAATGTCCTTCCTTCTTAGAAAGGATTGTGCTCAGATTAAAACCAATTATCTGTTTCTTATATGTGCATCAAGGTAGTGCTTAATTCTGAGAGCTGGTCACTGATTAGTAGCGCTGCTATATTATGCATTATTTAGTGTGCACAAATACGAATAATTAACACATATTTTAAAAATAACAAGCGCAGTTGTAGACCATGCCTATCTGCTTGCCCTTCACCTCCGCTGGCATTCCTGCAGGACACACACAATAACAATGTATGAGTTCATGTAGACAATGATTACATACTGCTACTGGTACAGCAGTACATTAAATTGTACTCCTTTGTGATTTACCCACAAATGTATTTCTTGGTTCCACTTGTATTTTTTGTGTGTTACATAGGCCTCTGCCTTCATTTTTTTAAACGTCTTTCTAGTCAACAATTAAACTTTGTTTTATGCTATATCCACCTCCTGTGATCTCTGTGCTAGCATATGTAAATCTAGCATCACTGTAGTTCAGGTACAAAGGGGTAGCCGCTGACTCTATACTTTATTTTGATAGTCCCTTCTCACCCTCCAGAGTCAGGCCCCCCTACACAAAAAAGAGTGTCCCTTGCCCCCTTATATATATATATTATATATTACTGTACTCCTTATACGTAGGACGATTAGATGAATAATCAATATTCATGCAGCGGTCATATTGTTTTGCTTTCCTCTTAACATTAATCATTCTGTTAGGGTTAAGTAATGTCTCTTCCAAATCCATATTAAGTTTTTAGAGAAATTTCTTGACGATTTCTTTCAAATTGGCTAGAAAGAAGTTATTGCTATTTTTGTTATATTGTTTCGCCAGGAGACCATAGATAGGTTTTTCTTCCATAGGTCTCAACACAATGGTAAAGTAAAGGGCACCTTTTTGTATCATACATATCATTCTAATTGATGTAGTAGCAGGTTCCATATGGAGCGCTGCCACAGGAACCATCTGTGGAACATTCAAAATAGTATGGATAATTGTAACCTCCAATTCATCTATTTGCTGTAATTTACTTTCAGGAATAGTTGAAAGACAATAGACAATGCTAGGAATAATGCTAATAGTATAGCCTTTTAGCAGTGCCTCAATGTTATTGCCACCTTTCCTATACATAAGGCTCCGAAGTAGGAGCCACTTTTTTAAAACCTTTAATCGAAGGTTAGTGCAATACAAATCATTGCAGGGAACATTCTTAATAGGTTCACCCAGATATTTATAGGTCTCAACCACCTGGAATTTAGTACCATTTATGTACCAGGCAAGAAGATCGGTTTTAGTTTTTTTACCAAATATTAATATTTTGGTTTTTGATTAATTCATTTTAGGTGACTTTTTCGGGCATACTCCGCTAAAACATTGAGAGATCTTTGTAGTCCAATTGGGGGGTGATCCATGATCATGGCATTGTCAGCATAGCTGATCCATAGAACTGCAGTAGTTCCAATAATTGGAGGAAAATTACGAACAGACTTTATGTGATGGTCCATGCCTCCCACATATAAATTATACAAAGTTGGAGCTAGCACACATCCCTGTTTGATACCCGTATTTGTAATGCTATCTGGCGTGAGATAACAGTAGTATCAGAGTAGAGAGCAGTGATGAAATGCAATAATACAGGATCGTTCCCCCATTTCTTACGTTTTTCCCATAGATGAGATTTAGAAACCATATCAAAGGCTTTACTAAAATCTATAAAAAAAATACATATAATCGATCATGTTTCTTCTGCTTGGAAGCCATAATAAAATAATTCAATAAAATAATATTAGTCAAGGTGTTCATACTGCTGCAAAAACCAGTTTGAAAAGGTGAGAGAATCCTTTTTTCTCGAATCCATACTTTTTTTAAATCAAAGTAGCAAATACTTTCTGACTTGCATCTACCATTGCCAAAAGTCGATATTTGGCAGTACTAGTGTGGTCCCTCCCTTTAAATGCAGGCACCATGATAGATTTTTGCCAGCTAGCTGGAATAATACCATCTCGTAGGATTTGCTTAAATAACTTTACTAATATGGAGGCCCAAAAAAGTTGATTGTCCTTGCATATTTTATTAGGAATCAAACACGGCCCAGGGGCACGTATTGTATTGTATTTTATTGATTTATAAAGCGCCTTATGCCAAAGCGCTGTACAAAGAACAACATGATACATAAAACATGAACGATAAACTGTTGAAGCATAACAATATGAATCAATCAAACAACAAAACAATGGAAAGAGCAATTAACTGAAAGGGGAGGGGGGAAGGGAGAAGGGACAGGTTGGGGTGGAGTGAAGGAGGAGGAGGGCAAGAGGGGGAAATGGAGGGAGGAAAAGGGGGAGTAGAGGAGGGGAGGGAGAGACTCAGGGAAAGAGAGAAGAAGGGGGAAGTAGAAGGAGTAGGGGATTCAAGGAAGAGGATGGAGAAGAAGAGATTTCAGGGAAGTGCGGAATGAAGGACACGTGAGCTGTTAAGTGCCATCAAAGTGGTGATAATATCATCCATCTCAAATCCTACTGAAAAAGCGCTAGATGGCAAATAAGAGTAGGTATTATTAGCAATAGAGCGATTCATATATCATATAGTTCACTCACTGCTTGGGTCCAATCCTTAATGCTGAGTGAATTGGTTTCCATTTTCGAATGATTGTGACTGCTTGTTCTAATCATAGTCCAAAATATTTTCTGGTCCCTCAGGTTCAATAGTTTAAAAATGTAATTATACTTTGTCAGCATATGATGTGCACAACTCTGAGACCAGAACTTTTAGTAGTGATGAATGGGAATCCGTGACTACATGATTCATTCCCATGAATCCAGTTTGCTTACGGCTAGGCGCGTGTGATGGTACCCCAATTTAAGGATGGATTTTGATTTGAAGTCTCAGATTCAGTGAGAAAAAGAGATGGAAATTGATGCACTGGGCAACTCCTGCTCTTATGTGCCCAGTGGTGGTCGGCCCCCGTGGTGAATCTACATATGCTGAAAGCGTGCAAGTGAACGCATTAGAGGTGGGCGTGTAGTCATGCAGACCACAAGGTGGGCAACCCCAAATGGTGAATGAACATGAATATACCTTTCTGATCATGGACTTTGATGCTGCAAGTCACCTTCTCGCTAGAGTAGCAGGCAGAGAGTGAATTTATTTAACATGTCTGAAGAACAGTTCTGAGAAATGACCTTGAGGCAAACAATGCTCTTTGTACTACTTTACCATCCTGAGTGAAAGTCCTGTTTGTGATAAACATATGTGCCACTGGTTCTTTTCAAGGGATAGTGGCAATGGTGGCTATTATGTCACAATCTGCATTTTATTAAACAGATGTGAGTGGTGACATGTTGAAGCGATTGTGCATGTTCATTAACCTCCCAAGACCTGCAGACGAACTTTTAGGTATGAAAAGCGGATTCTAAGCAATATCTATTTACAAATATAGTGGGGGCCATTGATGCAACACACACATGCCTGGTACTGCCATGGCGCAGGGTGCAAAGGAACAGGAAGTTACTTCATTCAATACAAGTGCAAATGACCTAGCAGAGTGTTTGCAGAGTGTGGCTGTTCGGGAAAAGATTGCCCTCCGAGTCTTTCTACATTGTTTAGCACACAAGACTGGTTATAATCACTGCTCCCAGCGGAGCGTCTGCAGAGTGTTTGCAGAGTGTTCGCTGGTGTGTGAAGCAGTAACATCAAGAGCTACACACCCTGCGAACTCGCAAACCAAGTGATACACCTGTCAGCTAAATGAAGGAAGACACAGAAACAGCTCACACACAGAGAATGAGTAATCAGGTACGTGCAAGCACGTTGCCTAAAGCTATGTCGGCTACTAGCGAAAGCGGGACAGGAGGTGTGGCGGGTTTGGTGGCAGAAGGAAAAATTGTAAAGAACTGTAAAATGTATGGCATTCCACTGACAAGCCCTAGTTGCTTGCACAGCCCATTTGTCTCTCCAAATGAGCCAGTAAATGCAATCTCGCCCATACACCCGTGCCTGACACAAACTCCCTTATTAATTGAACTTATTGGGAGCAGTGACCTGGTGCTAATTGATACCGAAGCAGATGTAATTACATCAAAGTCCCCCCAGCCATGCCCAGCGCCAGCTCTCGTCCAAACAGAGGTGGAGCGAATAAAACTGGATCTTAAGGAATACACGAAAGATGAAAACCCCTGCATTATTGACCGTCCTTGTGATTGAAAATGCAAATGAAATAGAAAAATTGTGTGAAATTGATGTGGAATTATCCACAACGAAACCGGAGAACCATGAATCGTCATCCCTCATGCTTCTTGACTCCTCCTCTCAGGTGACTTTGAAAACAAAAGAAATTAAAGAAGTCATCTTTCTCAGTAGCTCGAGGCTGTGTGTTTCATCCGCACACATTATTAAAACGAAATACATCGAACACTTGAATGGAAGAACGGGAGAGTGTTTCCCAAAGAAAATAAACTACTCCACTTGTGACTTGGAAACACTCAAATGGCATTTTAAACCACGTGACACCAAGAATGATCCTCGGTGTGAAAAAGGTTCTGATAAGAACACGAATAATGGTAACAAAATAGGCATATCAGGGACACCGAATTGAGCCAAAGAAATAACAGATGAGGACATGTTGATTGGGATTACTGACACACCTGCAGATCCTCCAATAGCAATCAAAGGGACTGAGGCTACAAACATCCGTAATAAGATCAGCAATAAGAGCAATTTAAGTATTACAGAAAGAAAAATCTTTCTCTGGACCGAGAGATAGAACATCTATAAATGACGCCTGAAGCAATAACAGAAAGGAACGGCATGAATAAAGCGCTGACGGAGTCCACCACAGTAAATGAACTTGCCCAACATGAATCCCGGGGCGAGTCGACAGCGCAGGACTCCACGTCTGACGAAAAGATCAATTCCAACATTTGTAATGATGATACAAAAAGCTTGCCACATACAGGAAGTGATAAAAATGACAACTTTACGAGAAGAGGCTATAACAGTGAAAAAACTGTAGAAGCCCTACTGGGAAAAAAAACGTTCGATAAGCGCAGTAAGGCTAAGAATTGAAAAAAGATTGGGCCTTCAAGAATCGCCTAGAGGGAAAGCGAAGGATGTACCGAAATTACAAGCTACCCAAAAATCAAAAGAACCTATCTACGTGAAAGCAACTAATTTGGTTGAAGACAGTTGGGACCCACACACTCAGGTAACCAACAAAAGTAACCTCCAAAAAGATTTATCAGATAGTCATTCTGACCCAACTGACTCGACTGATTCCAGTACTTCTACTCTGTCTCTAGAACTCAAAACAGAAGAGCCATTCAGATGTACAAAAATAATGTTAATAAGAAGAATGTCCCTGGTGGTTGTTATGCTACACATGAATGGGAAAAAAACTTCCAGACCTCTGTGATTTCGGCCGTAACCATTACACTTGTGACTGACCTGCAGCCCTTGCTCCTCCTTAGCTCTCCTCTCGTCTCTCCTTCTACACCCCCTCTCACTCTCTTCATTCAGCTGATCTCTTCTTACTCTCGGTTCCCCCACCCCCTTGTGTCTCCTCTCGTTTCCGCTCTTTTCAGCTCCTTGCCCCCTTACACTGGAACTCCCTACCTTTTTCTATCCGCTCCTCGCTTACCTATTCCTCCTTCCGCTCCTCATTGAAATCTCTCCTTCTTCATTCCCCTCCCTGACTTCCTTCCTCCTCTCACCCTTCTCTCCCTCCCTCTAGTACCCTTACTTTTGTTCTCTTTAGCTTTTCCCTTCTCTTCTAAATTGTCCTACTCTTCACTTTACTGACTACTTTCTCTCCCTCTTCCCTCCTTCCCCACCCTCTTCCTCTCCATTCCCCTTTTCTTATGTAAATTGTTCTACATGCCGATTTTCTGGTTTGATTCATGTTTACTGTTATTGCTTCTACTGTTCCATGTTTAATGTGTTCTTGCTGTCAACTGTAAAGCGCCTTGGATTTAGTCGCTATATAAAGCAATAAATACAGATACACATTTAAAACTCCATGAGTCATTATGTGACATTTGCAATGACCAATCAACGTTAATTGCACTGATGAACTCAAAATTGATTGTCATTGAAAACTTCATAGAGTCATTGAAAGAGAAAAAGGAAGAGAAAGAGAGTTGGATTGTGTCATACTAAAAACACTTATTGATATGCTACAAAGCGCCAAAGATGATAAAATAATCTTTCTGGAAGGAGTCTGAGAAATTGTGACATTGACCAAGTCAGATGCAACTAAGAATGAGAGCAAAATGCCCCCCTAAGTCAAGGAAAGAGAATCCAAGCTTATTGTAAGAACTGTACCAATGAAGAGCAAAGAGGCCATTAAGAGCCCAGAATAAACCAGAAGAAAATACATCTCCCCTTAAGTACTGATAGCCTCCCCCACAAATCTCCACCGTTAGTCAAGCTCCAAAACCAGCACAAACTCAAGTAACAGTAAGGGCCATGATTCATAAAGATGAAGTTCGTTTGAGTTCTGAAGAGAGACCAACAATCACCAAAGATTATAAAACATCGGAGCCCACCAATGGCCAAAGTAGCTCAAACCCTTTCTCAATTTTCAAACAAAGTTCTGGGATCAGCTTATGTGAGAATCTAAAAGGAAAATTATCCCAAATGCAAAAAAACAAAAACATAAATAAATTGACAAAAGCCAAAACCTATGGCTCAAGGAAGTTCCTAAGGATACTGAAAGGAGCAGAAGTGAAGGCCAGCTCTCAGGATACACCACCTCTGAGTGAGGACCTAGAAAAATGCTTTCCTGGACCAGTCTGCAAAGTGAACAAAAAGATAAATCGTCAGAAGCGCATTCAAACAGATGAATTAGCTAAAGCAGACTTTGACATGAGTGTCACAGATCTGTTAGAGCTTTCAATCTATGATGAAATTAAATCACCCAATGGACAACAACCCAGAAATCTGACAATTAGTCCAATAAAAAGGAAGGAAGGGAACGGCGCAAAGCCAAAGATCTTCAAGATTCTGCACACTAAGTGAAAAAAAGACAAGCAGTAAAACAAACTGATGAAAGAGAAGAACTTATGGATTCCCCAGTGTTCACAAGGAAGACACTCAAAGAGAATTCAAATTTGGTGAAATTTCAAATGAACAGTAATTTACAAAACATTGCCCAACCTCCTTTTCAGTTGAACTGCACTGGAAAGAAAGAGGGTGGCAACTCTTGGAACCACAAGAGATTCAATGAAGAAAATAATTGTATATACCTTGAAAGAAAAAAAAAAGGTCGATGACGGATTGAGCTTGAATCGCTCAAATTTGATGATCTTAATACATCACATCACAAAACTCTTAACACTCACATTAAAAGACATAAAGGTTGTTAAGTTTCCGGATGAGAACATGAATAACAAAGTTATACTTACATGAACTCAGCCATTGCATGCACTGCCATCTTAGAAGCGAGAGAAGAGTTCAGGTCTTTAGGATTTTATGTTGTTGATAATGAATTGAGGGAGGAGGAATGTGTAGATCTGACTGAAAACCTGCCGCTCATCAAATTAGCAAAAACAAAGTCAAATGGTCTGGATCCACCACAAACTCAATCAAAGAGTAATGCATGTGGCGTTATTAACGGCAGAGTAAACCTGACAAACCAGGTAAATAAAGAGAATGAAGAACGTCATAAGATAAAAATAACCATATAATGCATTAACTTGAAGATTGAGCAATTAAAACTGAATGAAAGCACAAGTAATAATAAAAGTGAAAAAGACTCTAAGCAGTATTGGGCTTGGCTAGCCAGAGACCTTGTAGTGGATCCACAAACCTAGAGCCAGAAGAAGGAACAATATGACATCTGGAAAATTGGGTGTTGGAATACTCTGGGTTTTGGCCATCTATTCAATGAGATGCTCCCTATCCTCTTCAAACTGGATGTAATTTGTCTGCAAGAGATGTGGTTAAAGGCTCTGCCCATTCTTGACGGTTATATCTCCTTCCTTAATCCAGCAAAAGGGGGGGGGTAAAAGATATACCGTCTTCAGGTTTACTAACATTTGTCAAAAATAACCAAAAACTCACTGTGATACAAACTACACACAACAAACCCATACGTGCAAGCGGTCAAGAACCGAAAAGAATGTAATTCAAGGTTAGAGGAGGAAATCTTGATTATAAATCTTTACTGGAACCCTGAAGCAAGTGAAGACTGTGCCTACATTTACTCTGTAACAAATCTGATAGACACAAATTTGGCAACACAGCCGAATCTAATAGTACTCATCTGCAGAGACCTAAACGCAAAATGCTTACAAGAAAAGTTTGGAAAGTGTACCAAAAAAAATATCAATTCCAATAAGAAGAATCGAAGAGGCACTGACTGGATGGAGGATATGGCACTAAGAGATCTGCATTTACTGAATGGAAATATCGACAGAGACATGCCATCAGTATCTACTTGGTCTAATGGAAGTAGCCAAGCAACGCTTGATTACTGTTTTGTTTCTGCCAATTTATTGCCAGAAGTAATAAGAATGGAATTGGTAAAGACCTCCCACAGTGATCATGACCCTTTGATCGTGGCACTTAAAAGACCACAAATAAAGCTGCAAAATAAATGGAACCATAAAATTGAAATGGAAGGGGGCCTTAACCGTATACGAATAAAACCTATCGAAGTTCAAAAGATAACAAAAGATCTAATAGAATTATTTTTAAAAAGAGCCAGATACGGTAGAATATAGCCACACACTGATGGCTTTTAAGGAAACAAACAAAGGTCTGATGAAAACATCTACACACCTTTAATAAAGACATAATAACTCAACAAAAAATTGCTAAGGAAGGATCTTAGAGAACTGGAAAAATGAAGGTCTGAGACAAAAAAGAGCTAATAAGAAAATGGAAACAAAGGTATAGAAACTGGATAAAATTGTACAGAATAAACATGGACCTCAAAGATGCTGTGAGAATGCTTGAAGCATTAGCAGAAACAAATGGTAGGAACTTTTGGCAATTAGTGAAGGAAAGTGGACAATCAACAAGTTCACGTCTCCTTAACCCGATATCGGAGGAAGAATGGGCGAAACACTTTAGAAATCTTTTTGACAGGACAGATGAGCAAGTAGAAAGCAATCCAGAGAAAAGACCCTGGGGGATACCTTGTGAAAAAGAAGAGATTTTACACCTGATAAAAAAAGTAGTAAATCTCGAGTCCCAGGCCTGGACGGGATCTCCAACACATTATTGAAGGAAGCCCCTGAACAATGGGCAGAATTCTGTAAAAATGTATTCCACAGAATATTTGCAAAGCATAAAATACCAAAATCCTGGAAACTGGCCATTATGATTCCTATTTTCAAACAAAGGGACATATATTCAGCTGCGAACTACAGACCAATCGCCGTACTTGACGTGGTAGGAAAAATCTTTGCGATGGTTATATTAAACAGACTAAAAACATGGATAAAAACCTCAAACTCAATTGACAAAAGACAAACAAGCTTTGTAAAAGAAGTTGGATGTAATTTAAACCTCCTGTTGTTAAACCTGCTTAAACAGCGTACAGAGTATAGGAAAGAATAAAATCTACCCAGCCTGTATAGATCGGAGTCAGGCATTCAATAGTGTCAATCGTGACCTAATATGGAGAAATTGCAGAATTTAGGAGGCCCAAGCTATCTACGTCAAATCATCAGGGAACTATACTCAAATATAAGTATGCAGGTGAAGCTTGATCAACAGGGAAATGTATCAAGAATCATCAAAACATCCAAGGGGTTAAAACAAGGGTGCCCCCTAGCATCCACCCTGTTTAACTTTTTCATTGAGGACATACAAAAGGCCGTGACTAATAACATCACTTTTCCACCAAAAATTAATGAAGAAGTAGAAGGATGGTTGCTATATGCGGACGACCTGGTCCTTTTAGAACAGACCAAGGTCGGCGTACAGAGGAAACTAACCATTCGACAAAAATACGTTGACAAAAATCATCTCTAATTCAACATTGCCAAGCCCATGATTATGGTATATGGAGACAAGAGAAACAAAACAAAAGACTCCTGGATATTAGACAAGGAGAGGCTTTCGTCCTGTTTGCGACCAGAAATATCTAAATGTTATCATAAATGTGTATAAAAGCGAAAGGTCCTGGATAGAGAATGTGAAGAAGAAGCTTTGTCAATTGACAGCACAAGGCGAAGTGTTAAATAAATGTTTTGCCAAATTCTCACTGACACCTGTCTTAAAATACTTCAAACAAAAAGTAACTCCAGTCATTATTTACCGAGCTGAAACAAGTAAAGGACTAAGAGAAGAAATATGGGACCAGTGTGAAGGTTTCTTTTGGAAAAAGATTTTAAATTTACAGAAGTCACTCCCCGTTGCAATAATCCACCATGAGTTGGGATTAAACTCACTATATTCAAAGATCATGTGGAATAAAATCTCATTGTTTAGAAAAACAATCATAGAAGACTCCCCTCTGCAATTTGAAATACTTAAAAAGAGAGAAAGCCTTGAAGATGAGCGGATACTCATAATTTGGAAAATGGAGTGCGATAACTATTTGTCATATCTTGGAACATCAAAAGAATCTTTGTGTAAAAATCTGCTGCTTGTAAAGAAAACAATATGGGCAGAGGATTGGCATAAACCAAAAAAAAAGAGAGCCGCATCTAAAACACATACGTTATCCAAAAATAACATTGGTCTGCCTAATGTGACTAAGAGATATTTAAATAAATTCCCTAATAACTCGGGAATCTATTGCTGAGGTTAAGATTAAGTGTCCTACATAACAACAGTACTCTAAAGAGATGCAATAATGAAATTGTAGATGTATGTCGATTGTGCAGTCAGAAAGAAGAATCATTAAAACACTTGTTCCTATTCTGCCCAAAATGAAAGGATCTAAAATCGATCCACTTCCTCCCTGAGCTTGAACAGATTGTGGGTCTGGGTGCTGAGGAACGGTGGGAGAGAATATATCAAGCAGACAATCAAAGAATTAATTACGTCACAGTGAATCTCTTGAAAACCACACTGGCATAACTAAAGGAAAATACAGAGAAAGAATTAATAAGAGTCGATTAACTTGATAGGAAGCCAAAGACTGACAAGTGACTCTCTATGGGGCACTATTCTGTGTTGCAATAAAATTTGGACTCACAAGAGGGAGGTGTGAAAGAATGGAGACTTTCAAAAATGTTTTTATTTTAAGTTTGTGTTTACAAATAGCTAAAATTTGTGATAAACTAAATTCTTAATAAAGACATGTAAAAGAAAATAAATTATGAATCACCCATTGCAATCCAAACTTGCCAGGTCCATCCCTTGCCGCTTTCATCATAAGAAGCAGTAGTATACCATATGTGATGGCAAGCCTTCCCCATGAAAGGGGCAGGTTGTTAGGTGAGTGACATCTCAATAAAGAGTGACACGTAATGTGAACATCAGCTCACGTAGGCACATGTGTTATTGTGTTCTAATGGTGTACTGTACCACCATATGCGTCCTTGCACACTCCTTTGTGACATGGAATGAATTTGAATGTCATCACCCCTTTCCCAGGTGAAGTCTCTCCCCATGTGCCCAGGGAAAGGCAGGTGCAACACTCTCATTGAGCCTGCACTAGAGCAGAGAGGACGATGGATGGTGAATGACCTCAGAGCTGCACAGGCATGGGCCACCTTTTCAACGGTGTGCTATCACGATCTTGATGACACTTTCCTAGTAGGATCGCTGTCTGTCTTCCCTCTGTCCCCCCTCCCTTGCCGTGTCGCGCCTTGAAACACTTGTATATAGCCGCGTTATAAATGCCATATCATCATGAATCATGATCCTGTCCCTGGGGGTTGCTATCTGAGGGAGGAACACATGGGGGAGATGGCCCTTGTGGGTCTGGTGAGGCGTTGCCAGATGAGAGATTGTATTCCGCCTTTCCCCTAGAACCTGATGACCCCCCCTCAATACCACACACCTGTATGGCATATTGTAATGTTGCATTAGAATGCCCCATAATGACTCAAATCAAAACTCGGAGAGATCCCCCATTTACACTCGGAATATGACAACTCCTCCAAACTCCCATATCTTCATGGCTTATTGTGGTGTAGATCGAGGTCAACCACCCAATACCAATAGTAGAACTCCTTCCAACATCTTCTGTGAAGACACTGATACAAGAAAGAACGTAGGAGCAATACAGAGCACGGAACAGGAGACACACTCTAGTTGTTGGCGGACTCCAGAATGTGGCGCAATGTTTAAAAGCTCGAAGTGTCAAGATGGAAGTAGATTCACTTCACCCAACGAGTGTCGGGAAGTGGAGAGAAGCCAAGCAGTCGAGCACAAAGACTCCAGTCGAGAGCAGAGAAATTGCCCTAGCTCAAACTGGGAACCCAGAGAGTAGAGAGCGAGGCAGAGCGACGTCATGGAGAGAAGGGAATGCAGAGGCTGACCAGGGGACGCATCCCCAAGAGCACCAGAAATACCAAACTGGGATACAAAGCAGTTGAGATGCTTTGTACCGGCAAGGGAAGCCAGAATGTTAGGCAAACACCCTTCTGCTCCAGGGCAGAGCCTCTTGCACTGTGAGGAGAATCCAAGCGAGGTGCAACCACTGCACCAAGAGAACGAAGGACAAGGCCGGCCAAGAGACGCATCCCCAAGGGCACCAGCGATGACAAACTGGGCAATGGAGAAGTTTTCCGCGGTCAAGGGAAGCCGGAGCATCAAGCAAACATCCTTCTGCTGCAAGGTAGAGCTGCTCCACTGTGACGAGAAGCTGAACACAAAGAAGGACCCAAGAGAGAGCAGGGAAGCCCGGTAAGCCATCACATCGTCGGTGAGCACACAGTGGAAGATTGGGACACCGCGTTTTGCTCTGGGAACATATTACTCGCCAAAAGTGGGGGAACAAAATCCCATGGTTTATTTATTTATTTTATTTTATGTATTTCTTTTTATAACACACCTAATACCATAGCTGAGTTTGGTTTCTAAGCGCAGATCCGGTATTTCATCCTCTGTTGCTCTGCGTTGTCTTGCTTCCAAGACCAGCGTGTTGCCCCTGTGCTGTCCTCTATTTGCATAATAAGTGTTTTGAATAATCCCAGCACTTGAGGGAGTTAAAGAACAAGTACACAGAAGTAATTAACAGTGAAGGACTATAAGAAAGAGGCACTTGGGAAGAGGCATACCCCCTTGTGTCCTTAATGGTGATGAAGATTGTAAAGGCCTGGCAGGAGAGTATCACAGGCAAAGTGAAGGTGAAGATTACAGGGAAGTCTCATGGCCCTTGGAACTGAATGTTGTAAAGTCCTAACAGGAGCAGTGTGATTGTGAGTCTGGGACCTGCACCCAAATACAGGGAACATTGAAAAGTCCTGGAAGGAGGGTATACTAGGCAGGCCTATGGGAAGTCGGAAACCCAAGGCAAGGAAATCTTACCTCTTGGGCTGGAAAGGTGAATAAAGTGTGGAAAGCACGGAGTAGAAAAGAACCCTGTGAGCGTGTGGAATCCAGGGCAAGGGAGCCAAATCCCCTGGATTGGTTAATGACATATTATGGGAAAAGAACTGTGGCTTTAAGCTGAGAAACTCAGCGGAAGGGAAGCCCCATCTGGAGAATTGTGGAACTTTTATCATTTGGTTGAAAAAACCTTTATCTCTTTACACATTTCTTTGAGTTTAGCTTCTCAGGGGCAGGATAAGATGTAGGACACAGGACGAAGAACTCTCTATTTTTGGACATTCTGACACTGTCATCCTTTAGTTTCTGTAGAGGCAGGGAAACCCCTCATAGTGATAGGGTGAGATAGGTCTTTCTCCAACCCTTCTTTTACTTTAATAAACATCTATAGGAATCATCATAATGCCTCTGCGTCCGACTCTTATTCCTGATTCATTACAGACAGAACATATCCACTGAAGCATTGGCTACTCACAGCCACACTCCTTCCTACTGATCCTGCTAAAGAACATTGCACTGCTGCACACACTGAGACAAGCCCGGCCACAGCAAAGATCAACTTCTTGTTGAAGACCTGGTTCAGATGTTCAAATGTTTACATGACCCCAGTGAGGACCCTGAAAAGATTTGTAAAAAAGTAACGCTGTTGGGCCATTCTAGCTAACATTGCAACTATTGGAAGCATCAGTTTGTACAATGAAAGGTTGGTGGTAGTCAGGAGCTCTCAATACTGGAGCCTGGCAAAGAGCTCTCTTCAGCTTTTCAAAGGCCTGATTGCACTCCTCATTCCATTTTACCTTTTTAGGGAATTTGGGAGAGGAGATTACATTCAGTGGAGAAGCTATGGTCCCATAGTTCTCAATGAAATTCCTGTAATACCCAGTGAGGCCTAGAAAAGCTCTCACTTGGGTTTGAGTAGTTGGTGTTGTCCAATTGTGCACAGCTTCAATCTTGCTGGGCAAAGGCCTTATTTCTCCACCTCCTACCTCATGTCCAAGGTAGACCACTTTACTTTGACCAATCTGGCACTTACTGGCTTTGATTGTCAAATGGGCCTGTTTCAGAGCCTGCAACACATGTCCTAGGTGGTTCACATGTTCTTCCCAGGAGTGGCTGAAGACTGCAATGTCATCCAAGTATGCCATGCAGAAATCTTCCATCCCAGCCAGAACTTGGTTCACCATCCTTTGGAATGTGGCAGGTGCATTTTTCAGTCCAAAAGGCATGACCTTAAACTGGTACAAGCCAACTGGGGTTGAAAATGCAGTTTTCTCCTTGGCATGGTCTGTCAGGGCTATTTGCCAATAGCCTGACGTCAGGTCAAATGTGCTGAGGTACTTGGCTGCACCAAGTTTATCCACCAACTCATCTGTCCTGGGCAAAGGGTGGGCATCAGTCTTGGTGACTGCATTTAGAGCTCTATAGTCCACACAGAATCTCAAGTCTTTGGATCCTGCCTTTGGTACTAACACAACTGGGCTAGACCATGGACTAGTAGAGGGTTCTATTACCCCGAGATCAAGCATCTTCTTGACCTCTCCTTTGATGTGGGCTCTGATATGTTCTGACATTCTGTATCCTCTGCTTTTGACTGGCAGACAGTCACCAGTGAGTATCTCATGCTGGCCCCAAGGGGTCAAGCCTGGTGACAGTGAGAACAGGGAGGCAAACTGATTTAACATAGATTTGCACTCCTCTTGTTGCTCAGGTGTCAGGTCTGAAGAGAGATTGACTCCTTCAACTTTTTCATCTAAAGGTACACCTCTGAGGAGATCAGGGAGAGATTCACTCTCTTCCTCCTCTGCAGCTGAAGCTAGGAGCAAGGCTCCTACATCAGGTCTGGAGATGTAGGCTTTTAGTCGGTTGGTGTGGAAGACTCTAGGAGCTTCCCTGGGTCTGCCCAGATCCACCAGATAGTTGACCTCTCCAAGTTTTCCCACAACCTTGAAGGGTCCCATCCATTTGTCTTGCAAGGCCCTCTGCCTTGTTGGGAGCATAACTAGAACTAGCTGGTCTTGAGTAAACTCAACCATGTTAGCCTTCTGGTCGTGCCAATGTTTGACCAGGGCTTGACCAGCTTTCAAGTTGTCACTTGCTTCTGCCATCATGTGTGACATTCTCCTCCGGAGACCTATCACATAGTCAGTCACTCTGACTGGCTTGAGGGGAGGAGCACCTTCCAACCCCTCCTTAATCAGGGCCAATGGACCTCTGACTGGATGGCCATAGAGAAGCTCAAAGGGAGAATAACCTACTCCCTCCTGAGGGACTTCTCTATAAGCAAAGAGAAGGCATGGCAGTAGAAGGTCCCACTTTTTCTTAAGGGGTTCTTCCAAAGCACCTATCATGCTCTTCATGGTTCTGTTAAACCTTTCAACCAACCCGTTTGTCTGAGGGTGGTAGGCGGTTGAGAACTTGTAGGTAACTCCACAGGTTTTCCACATGGCCTTCATGTAGTGGGACATAAAGTTTGACCCCCTGTCAGAGATTACCTCCTTAGGAAACCCAACCCTGGTAAAAATACCAAGGAGGGCCTTAGCCACAGCCGGAGCTGTAACAGTCCTCATAGGAATGGCCTCCGGGTACCTAGTAGCATGGTCTACTACAACAAGGATAAACCTGTTGCCTGAGGAGGTTGGAGGATCAAGGGGACCAACAATGTCAATCCCTACCCTCTCAAATGGGACTCCCACAACTGGGAGAGGCACTAAAGGTGCCACATTCTTGGAACCAACCTTACCAGAAGTCTGGCAGGTATGGCAGCTCTTACAATATCTATCTACTTCGGCCCCCATCTTTGGCCAATAAAAGTAGAGTGAGAGCCTTTCCTTGGTCTTCTTGAAACTCAAGTGGCCAGCCAAAGGTATCTCATGGGCTAGTTGTAAGAACTGTTGTCTGTTTTCCTGTGGGACTACAAGGCGTTTGTAGTCTCCAGGTTCAGACTCAGTGGGTTCACTGTAGAAGAGGCCATCTTCCCAGTGCAACCTATACTTCCCAGGCTCTTGCCCATCAGCTTGAGAAGCTGCCTGGTGGCGGAGACCCTCCAGAGTTGGACATTCTCTTTGCCCCTTACGAAAAGCTGCCCTGCTAGGCCCACCTTCTGCCAGTAAAGACTGCAGCTCAGGATGGTCCTCAGGGTCCAAATCTCCAATAAGGTTGGGGCCTCCTTCTAGCTCTTCCTCAGAGTCTAGCTCAACCACACAGGGTTGTACCTCCCTCTCAGCCTCAGCTGGAGGTGGAGTTACAGGTGTAACTTTGGACAACCTAGGGGAAGTCCTTGTTGGAAGCACTGGAGTGCTTGCTGCTGGCTTTTTCCTAGGAGTCTTGGGTTGCCCCTTTGCTCCTGATCTGGTAGTTACTGCAGTAAGTTGCTCCAGTGGTAGAGGAGTGATTTCTGTCATCATCTCCTGAGATAACCCTCTCAGGGTTTTCTCCCTTGCAGGTTTTGTGAGTTCCTGAAACCTTTTGCTAGGAGGTCTGGGGGTATGAGATACAACTCCAAGAGCTTTGAGGTCATTACCCAACAGAACCCTACCTGGCACTTCACATTGTACACTGACAGGTATTTTTACAGCCATATCATTACATTGGATGAGAACTGGTAACTGGGGACACATCTGCACAGGCCCACCAGCTAACTTGGTGAGGCATTTGGGTGCCTTAGCAACATCCTCTGCCTTGAAAAATGATTCATCCACCACAGTTATGCTGGCTCCAGTGTCCCTAATGGCAGGAGTCTCCTGACCATTCACCTGGACACTGTCCTTATAATACTCTTTAGTATTATCTGGGATAGAGTTATAGACATCTAAATTCTGTTGCTCCCACAACCCCAGAGAGACTAAAGAAACACTAGCTGAGACTCCAGTGGGTTCATCAGCTAGTAATAGAAAGTTTCCACTTGCCATGGGTACTTCCTCTTCTGGAGCGAAGGCTAAGGAGGCAAGCTGGACCCCTGAAGGTTTACCCTTACATCTGGGATCTCCTTTCACATGGTCAGTAGCCTTACAAACAAAGCATGAGCCAAAGGCTCGCTGGAATGGAGGCTTGTTCTGACCTCCTTCTGGTCTGGGACCAGAAGGTACACTAGCCTGATTTGGTTTCCCTTGTGGCTTACCCTTATAGTTTTGTTTGGGGCCCTCTTTGGAATTTGTAGTATTAGAATTCTCTTTGGAGTCCTTCTTAGACTGTTTTTCCCCATCCTTCTTCTGAGTTACCCCAGAATCCTTGTGAGTGGCCCTGTTGGCAACCCACAAGTCAGCAGCCTTAGCTAGCTTCCGGGAATCTAATTCCCTGGAATCAGCCAAGTGTTGTCTGAGCTCAGGAGAGCAGGCATCATAAATAGTCTCCAACATAACCAAATTCTTCATACCTTCATAAGTGTTCACCTTGTAACCCTTAATCCATCCCTCTAAGTTTTTCAAACATTCATTCACCCAGGTAGCCCAAGGGGTACCATCATGCTTTTTGAGGCTCCTAAACCTCTTAAGATACTGGGAAGGGGTCTTCCCAAACCTAGCTATCAAAGCTAGTTTCACACATTCATAGTCCTTCCTATCCTCCTCCCCCATCTCCATTACCACATCAGTTGCAACAGGGGGAAGCCTAGAGAACAACCAGGTGAGTAAGTCATTTCCTGTGATGTTCTGGAGCCCATGATTATATTCAAACAGAGACAACCAATCCAACACATCCAACTTAGGCTCATACATACCAACCAATTCTTTAGGCATCCGGGGTCTTTTAGGACTGGAACTTCTAGAGGAGCCAGAGAGAGAAACATTCTCAACAGATAATTTCTTCATTTCTAAGTCATACTTGAGCTCCATTTCCCTTAGCCTTAGTTCTTTGTCAGTTTGAGCATTCAGTTTCTTATACTCCAATTCTAGCTTCATTTTCTCTAGTTCAAAGTACTGAGGACTAAATGTGGGACCTGGTAAAGGTCCAGTAGGCACAGCAGGTAGAGCAGGCAGAGGCCTAGGGGGGACAGTTACAACAGCCTCACCCTCCTCTTCTGACTCTTCCTCAGAAACATCAACATTTTGTTCCATGTTAACTTCAACACTGTCATCTACAGTTGCTGGAGTGGTAGGTTCCTCTGAACCATCACCCAGACTTTGGTTAGCTAACAATCTTTCAATCAGCTCCATTTTCTTGCCCTTAGTCAGGAGATCCTTATGTTTACAGAGCACTCTTAAACAATCAGCAGTTTTGGCTGCAAGGGACTCTTGACTATAGCTTTCTATAACTGACATGTTAGAGGTTTTACTTTTTCAGTGCTAAGCTTTGTGGTTAGTTGCACTAAGGTATCTAAAGCACAATAAAATGTATACTCAATACAAATCCCACCGCTGCCACCAGTGTTAGGCAGAAACCTGTGCAGTTCCCTTGGGGAACACTGCAAAAGATTTAAGACTACAGGTAGAGCAGTAAACCCCTTTGGTAGCAGTCTGTACCACCCAGATTTACCTGGTAGCTGTGGCTGAGCAGTCAGACTTCTCTCAAGAAGAGTTAGGCAGTATGTAAAGTATACACAATATGTACCAAAACACAATAGCACAAGCAAACACTGACCAGAGCTTGGTTTCAAAAGTATATAGTTATTTATTTAAAATACACATAAGTTAAAAACACTCTAGCAAAAATATAGTAAAAGCACTTCAACACAGTTATAATGAAAGTAGATTCAATCCTTTCTCCTATCTAGACAACTCTAAGTAAACACCACTTAATTAAAACAGAGGTGAGTGCTTAACGTTAGATGACACTCTAGTAGTTTCCAAGAAAGGGAGAGAAAAAGCAGAAATGGGTTAGACACACCACTCTAAGGTCCAGAGCACTTGCAATAGGCTTAAAGAAGAATAAAGTCACAGGTGAGCAAAAGTCACTAGGCAGGGCCCACTCTTAGAGTAGCCGGAGCGAAAATGTGCCCAAGATCACACTGTTAGTTAGAGATTCAAAGTCTTGCAAAGAGTCAAAAAGAGGTTAGAGTGGCTCAGAAAGTTTAGCCAAAGTGTCCCAGGCACTCCCAGGTTCGAAAGCCGGGGACTAAATCTACCCCGTACAGTCGGTAGCAAGGGAAGCCAGGCAGAACACAGTACCTTAAGCGGAAAGGATCCTCCAGCGGTGGCAGTTGTTCCAGGCAGTGGCAGCAGGGCTCGACGTCGGTCAGGGGAGAAGAAGTTCTCGCTGAAGAGCAGAAGAAGAGGGTCGTTGCACTGCCCGGGAAGAAACCAGCCGCGGAGTCCTCCGGTTAAAGGGTTGGTACCGACTTTCGCGGTATGGGGGTAAAGTGTGGTATTCCGGTTGCCGGGGTGCTTGGCACAGGCAAGGCGGCCACGAGATACCTCAAAGAACGGAAAGAAGGCGAAAACTGGTTGTCCCCACCAGTCAAGGGAAGGAGCCACTCCGTTAAGAGTTCTCCTCGGTCGTCGGGAAAAAGTGGTGAGACGGTTCAGCAGGGCTCCACCGGGTGGTGTCGTCGAAGCAGGTCGGCTCAGCTCTTCCCTCGTCGGATTCTTGGTCCTGTGGCGACTTCTGAAGTCCCAGTCCCCAAAGCCCTGCTTTTATGCAGCAAACCCCCATTCACCCAGCCTAGCTGTCACTCAAACATGCTAAGTGGTGAGCCGGGCGGCTCACCACTTGGGCCAATCAGGACGGAGTGCGACTTGAGTTACCAAGGTAACTCAGTCCAGGGTGCCTAAATCCCCCTCCACCCCTCCTAAGTACCCCAGACAGAGTGGCACCACTTTGGAGGGCTTCTGTGGAGAAGCCCGCCAAAAGTGGAACAAAGGGCTCCACTTTGGGTCAGAGTTACAGAGGCGAACACCAACGCCATTTTAGAATCAAGTTTTGGCAAAAAGTCCCAACCGGAGTTATAAAAATAAATATATAAACCGGCGGTATGTTTAAGGCTACCGTAAATAATTAATTAAATGTGTTAGCCTAAAACAATGGGAAATCCCATAGGGAAATATTCGCGGTTGAATATAAAAAGTAGTTTCCACTGCCACCAGCCAAAACTCGATCAGGGGGGACGGAGACGTGCCCCCTCGACTAACAGACCCTGGGGCAATCGAATTGCCCCAGCCAGTACGTCCACAATATGATGGTTTGTACTGGTTCTGTTCAGGATTCAAGACTAGCAAAGTCTTTGGTGACTTTACATGCCCTGGGAGACAGTAGTCAGTCCCAGGGTATGGAGTCTATGTTGGGGAGTCCCTAGGACACCCCTGGGTCACGGCACAGAGGGTGCTGTGTGACCCACATCACAAAAATACATGAGGCCCTATGGAGTAAGAGACCCCATAGCCCATTCGACACAAGGTTTAACCAAGAAAACACACTTCAACATGTCCAAGAGTGAGGGTAAAAGAGTCTCACTCTTGGCAGGAGAAAAAAATTAAACCCCAGAAATCCAGCAAAGCTGCTGGGGGACTCACTAGGTAGGGAAATTCAGCCTAAACAGAGAATTCTCCCTAACAGTGGTTGCCAAATGGTTTTCATGAATAATGTGAGCGCTGCATTGTGCTATGTGCTCCAAATGTATCTTCTTTATTCTGCCCGGTTCTGTGGTACCCTTTTCAAAGGGGACTTGCACTGTCTGTCCTCATACTGCTAACATGCCATTCACATGTAGGTCTGAAACTCATTGTCATTTTTTATTGAAAATACTGAATGCTGCAATTATGTCATGACTCCATTTTACGTGCGTAGTCCAGTACATCGCAGCTTGTGTGGAGATAACAAAAGCTGCACTGGCCTCTTACGTCCTGCTGTGAAATTCCTTTTGTGCTCAACACATACAATAACACTTGTTGGTTACAGTTGAACAAGACTAACAAGACATGGGCTTAACTTGTTCATTCACATATCTGGAAATATGTAATTAGAAATCTGTTCATGGGCCAGGCGGATGCTGTTCGCAAGTTACAATTTTGAAGTACAAAATGGTGAATCTGGAAGATTCCAAGATGGCAGCGATGGAGGGAGGACGTGCCTGAGCGTCGCTCCATCCCCTATCCAGGCCGCACCACCGAAGAGCCCATCAACAAAGCGGAAAACTCTCACAACATCGCCTAGAGCCGGAGTTATATGGGCAGTGGACTGCCGGGAGGGCTGTGAGGCTAGACCGCCGAGGAGGGAATCGCCTTCGCAGTCGGGAGTGCCCGAGGGCCCCGTGTAACGGACCCGCGACTCCCCCCCACCCCCTACGCGGCCTTGGGCGGACAGAGGGAGGCAGCGAGGACAGGAACCGCTAGGGGAAGAGAAGCAGAAGCAGCCCCGCCCCCCCCCGAAACAGCCGCCGGAGGACAGCGGACCGAAGGGCGGCCCCGGCTAGGAGTGCGGGTTGACGCTGGAGCCGGTGGCGGTGAGGACGAAAGACCAGAAGAGATCGCCGGGGGAGCGTGGGGGATCACCCACCTGCGCTCAAAATAACAGGTACGCGACTCTAGGGGAGAAGACTCAGTGGCAGACAGTTGGGGGAGATCCCATCAACGACGGTACAGAGGCGGCAGCCCAGGGGTGGCGGGGGGCCTGTACCCAGAATCCGGGAAACTCGCGCATCCACTCCGGACCCAGAACACTCCTCAGTTGAAGACAGCAGGTCACTGAACGAAGCGCCCACAATTCAAAAATAAACATCAGCACATATGTCAAAATCCAGGGGGAGGACAGCGCAATCTACCCTCCAAAACCCCCAAAAGAAACAGGATCAGAGCCTCCCACAACTGTGGGGGTTGGAACAGACTACTCCCTCTAGCTCCACAAGGAAAAAAACCCAAGAAGGACACCCCTCGAAAGCAACCACAGGAACAGCAGACCCCGAAATGGCATCTAAAGAGGACATGAAAATGTGGTTTGGAGAATTTCAAACACAGTTCATGGCTAAAACGGAGATGCAATTTGAATCCATGAAAAATGAAATGAAGAAGGCCCTACAAGAATTAGGTTTGGAGATTAAGAGCTTGGGGGAGTGGACGGACACCCTGGAGAAAATCACCCAAAATCTTGATGAAGAGACGCAACAATACGCAGAGCTCCAGGAACAACTGCTGAGACGGACTCACAATCTTGAAATTCAGTGCAAGGACCTTGAAAATAGTTCACGAAGGTCGAACATGAGAATCAAAAATATGGTGGATTCAATAGAGGACAGAGACCTGAAAAATGCCGGCCAACAGGTCTTTAAGGAGATCCTGGGTGCAAAGGAAGAGGAAGAAGTATCCATAGACAGAGTACACCGGGTGGGCCCAAAAAGAGCGGGGGAACCTGGCGTAAGGCCCAGAGATGTCTTGGTAGCCCTCTCCTCTTATCCCCAAAAAGAACAGATCCTGAGGAAAGCCAGGTCAATGGACCACATTAGAATGAACGGGGAGGAGGTCCAGCTGTATCAGGACCTGGCACAGATCACATTACAGAAGCGCAGAGACATGGGCCCTGTTGTAGGATACCTAATGTCAAGGCAAATAAGATATAAATGGACATTCCCCTTTGGGCTCCTTTTCACGTGGGACGACAAACAAAGGAGGATAACTACCTGCGAAGAGGGGAGACAAATACTGGGCATCCACGACCAAGAGGAAGAACCTCAGAGAAGGACGAGAAATAACCAGAACCGGAATAGAGCGGAATCCCACTGGAAAAATACCGGAAGAAAGGGGAAAGGCCCCCCCGCCAACAGATAGGTAACCACAACGAAGGCATCAGAAGAGACTATCAACTCACACCGGAGAGAACGAGTGACCCAACTCGATTACGATAAAGAAACAGGACGAGAGTTTTCCAGAATCATGAACAAGGTGCGGAGAGGGGGGAGGAGGGCACTTGGAACGTCACTTGGAATCCAAAGGGTTTTAGAACACCCTGCAAGTTATCCCTGAGAACAGTCGGGCATGGCGCGCACGGCGCAACGCCAGAGCGACCTTAGGAACCAGAGCCCGTCTCAGGGCAGTTTTGGGGGGGGGGTCAGGGCAATTTGGGGGTTGCCTCATAGGGGTGGGGGGGAACACCGGGACGCAGCGCTTCACTCTAGGATGGCTCCGAGACACACACTTAGGGACCAACATCCAGGATTGGGATGGGGACTAAAATCCTAACTTATTCGAGGCCTTAACTCTCCAGTCAAACGGAAAAAGTGGAGCACTTCCTGAAACAGGATAGATATGACATTATCATGCTCCAAGAAACACATATTAAAACACAAGACAGGACAAAGGTCCGATTGAAAGGGTATAACCAGATACTACAGGCAAACACACAAAACAAAAAGGCAGGGGTCTTAATAGCCTTCAAAGACTCCTTAAAGGTACAGATCCTCCAAACAGAGGCAGACAAACCGGGGAGATATCTGTTGGTGAACACGAAAATTGAAGGGTGCTCCCTAACGCTCGCTGGTCTATACGCACCTAATACAGGGCAGGAGGGGTTCCTCAAGGACACACTGGGAAAACTAGAACGTTTCGCCACAGGGGAAATAGTGCTGGGAGGAGACCTAAATATAGCGTGGGGCCCCAATCTGGACAGATCGGCCCCCAGACAGCAGGGGCAATGCTCCCCCTCGAAAGCCCTGAAACAGAAAATGTCCAATCTAGCACTTGCAGATACCTGGAGGCACATTAACACTGATCAACAAGGCTTCACCTATTATTCACATGTACACCAATCAATGTCGAGGATAGACTACCTATGGGCCACCCCATCCATTCTGGGAAAAACACAGAGGGTAGAAATTGGCGCCATTTCACTTTCCGACCATGCCCCCCTCTCGATGGAAATAATGCTAACCCCACAAAGCCCAGGCTTGTGGAAATGGCGGCTCCCAGAAGAGATACTCCGAGACCCGGTAATAGGAAACACCATTCGAGAACAAATCATCGAATACCTTGATAATAACAACCTCCCAGACATACCGATAGAAATACAATGGGAAGCCCTGAAGGCGGTTACGAGGGGTCATATAATCGCACAAAAAGCCCGGAGGGAGAGACTTAACCTCCAATGGGAAACGGAGCTGGAGGCCAACATTAACAAAATCCAAGCTGAAATTATAAAGAACCCAACCATCAAACTGCAAAGATCTCTGAGACACGTACAAAGCCAACTAGATTCCATCCGTACAAAAAAAGCAGAAAGACATTTAATAAGATTGAAACACTGGTATTACATAAAGGCCAACAGAGCGGACAAGCTCCTGGCCAGACAGTTGAGGGGGAAAATTCAGGATAGGACAGTAAAGGCACTGCAGGACGAGAAAGGGATTAGGAAAACACAAACGACGGAAATTGGCGCCATATTCGAACACTTTTATCGGCACCTATACTCGTCCGACCACCCGGATGACTCCCCCCAAAGAACATATTTAGACGGGGTGACGCTCCCGTCACTAACAGAAGTAGAGAGGCAGACGTTAGACAAAGAAATTTCCCAAGAAGAGGTCTCAAGGCAATTGAAGACCTTCCCAGAAATAAGGCCCCGGGCCCGGACGGCTACACCGCTCAATTATATAAAACCTATAGCGATATATTGGCCCCGGTTCTAACGGAACTCTTTAACTCATTCAAAGACAAAGGCGATATCACTCCATCGATGAATGAGGCAAAAATGCTGGTGATACACAAACAGGGAAAAGACCCAGAACTCCCAACATCATATCGTCCAATAGCATTAATAAACCTGGACGCAAATTTATATACTAAAATTCTGGCCACGAGACTCACGCAAATACTCCCACGCCTGGTCCATCAGGACCAGGCGGGTTTCGTCCCCGGTAAACAAACGCACGACAATATTAGGAGGGTCCTACATATTGTGGAAAAAATAGGTATAAGCCACACCCCTGCGACAATATTGGCCTTGGACGCGGAAAAGGCATTCGACCGAGTCGAGTGGTCGTTCCTTTTTCATACGTTGAGGAAAATGGGGATGGGGGAGCCCTTCATCAAGATGATCAAAGCTAATTACAAATCACCCTCCATCAGGGTTGCAGTGAATGGAGCTCTCTCCGAGAAAATTCAAATTGAGAGGGGGATGAAACAAGGCTGCCCTTTGTCCCCCCTGCTATACGCACTTTTTTTGGAACCCCTACTAGCGCAGATTCGAAGTAATAAGGAAATAAAGGGCATAGACATGGGAGGAACCGAACATAAAATAGCCGCATACGGAGATGACATGCTTGTGATGCTGGGGGACCCAGAAAACTCCCTCCCACTTCTTATGCAGGAAATAGAAACATTCGGCACATTGTCAGGTCTCAAGATCAACAGACAGAAATCAGAAACACTGATACTGGCAGGAGACTCCGAGCAGATTCAATCAACTGCAGATGATCTCCAACTAAAGGTTGCACAGCAGGGGGTCAAATACCTGGGAATTACCCTGACACACAAAATACAACAACTATACGCCCAAAACTACCCCTCGATATTAAGACAAATAAAAAGGGACCTCGAGAAGTGGAACCCATTAGCAATAACATGGTGGGTGCGGATGACGGTGATCAAGATGACCATCCTTCCCAAACTTACGTACCTGTTTCAAGCCCTACCAATTAGGCCCACCCCGAAATTCTTCAAATCCCTAACAAAAGCGGTCACGGAATACATATGGCAGGGGAAAACACTGAGAGCATCCAACACAGTTCTCACAGCGGCTAGAAAAGATGGGGGTTGTGCACTACAGCACTTTAAAAAATATTATGAGGCAGCCGAACTCTGGATATTGAAAGAATGGATACCGGAAAACTCCCAGAGGCTTTGGGCAGCCCAAGATAGGGCAGTAGCAACCACACCCACGAGACACCTGCTATGGGTGAGGAGGAAACATAGGCACCCCAATACACGTATAAGTGTAATTATGCAGACGGCACTAGAAATTTGGGACAGAGCCACTAAGATGGGCACACTAACAAAAAACCCAGCACCATTCATGCCCCTATTCAAAAACCCTGAATTCCCCCCAGGCCTCGAGAGGAATGCATACCAAAAATGGGAGGACACAGGTTGCAAAATGGTGGGGGATATGTTCCAGGAAGGACACATAAGATCATTTGAAGACTGTACCTCTCTATTGGACCTCAACGCCTCAGACAAATACAGATACGGCCAACTATACCACTGGTTAGACTCACCGAAAATAAGAGAAGCTGCCGCGAGAGAATTAACCCCATTCGAAAAATACATTATGACAAACGATGGCTCTAGGAAGCTGGTCTCAAGCATATACAGATTTATAAATTCTCTTGGGGAGGAAGTACAATGGCCATACATTAAGAGGTGGGAAAAGACTTTGAGAAAAAAGATACCAAGGGAGTTGTGGGAATACACTTGGAAGCTGATACCCAAGCTAACGAAAGCAATACACTCAAAAGAAATGTGGATGAAAATTCTCCTCCAATGGCACTACACGCCAGAAAGACTACACACCATGTACAGGGGAGTTTCCAATGCATGTTGGGGGGACTGTGGGGCAGAAGGCAACTGGCGGCATATTTGGTGGGACTGCCCTATCCTACAACAATATTGGAGTGACGTTAAGGCGCACATGAAGTTAATGTTCCCAGACATGGGGGATCCAGGGGAGGAGGTGTGGCTATGTGGGATTTGGGACCCGAAAGTTAGAACCCTCACCAAATCCCAGAAAAGAAACTTTATGGGCCTACTAATCGGAGTTTGGCTGGAAATAGCCCAAAAAAGCAAGCAGAAACACACACCAATGGCATTAGACTGGATAAGAAGAGTATGGTCCCACATAACGATGGAACATATTACTTAAAATCTTCAAGGGAACCATCAGAAATTCAGGGAGGAGTGGGCAGTGACTTTGGAATACCTGCAAAGTGACTATATGGAGCAGTGGTGCCCACACAAAATTAAGATACTGGACATGTTTGGTTAAATTGAACTAGAGACTCTCGGAGAGCAGAGCGGCGATAAGATCTTTCCCCGTGGGGGTGGGGGGATGGGGGGCAGGCTTAGTGGGACACAGTTTCAATGTTTCTTGTTGTAAAATCAATAAAAATATCGTTTAAAAAAAAATGTGAATCTGAAAATGATGTCCTATGGCTAGACATGTTCATATGTACTTTTTATGTACTTAAGGGCTTCAGCACATGGTGTCAACTGAAAACATTGCCAGGTGTAGCTGATCCGCTAACTAACAGCGTCTGACAATAACTTTACTAAATCCTGATATGAAGATATCACAGTTAATGTTGCAACATGTACACTAAGATGCTATTCAGATATCTGGCCACTTTGTGAAGTCACTCCTGTTTGCTGACTATTCTTCATCTAAGTTATAATGAATGCACTATCACCTGGAATCAGTAAGGTCTGAGTGGACATTAGTTTGCACTTCAATCTCTTATCTCCACCATCACTTCATCAACCTCATTGATGTGGAGGAACTGGTGTTATTGGCTTTGTCCAGTATGTGGGAAAAAGAAGTATAAATGTCTTCCCTTGACTAAGGTTAACAGTGCTTGCGGTTCCACAGTTGACTCAGGACACACACCCTCTTGCTGCCACAATACTCAGGATCACTGAATGAAAATATAAAAGAGTACAAACATTAGCCGCTCGAACACAATGGTTCAGGAAGAAGAGGGTCACAAGGGAGCTCTCTCCTATTACATTTGCTCAATGACTGATATGAAGATGACATTGTACACCCAACGCAGACCTTGCAAATTGCAAAGTCCATGATGTTATGTAGGGTTCAAAATGGCAAGATCCTTCTTCCCAATGGGGCTGTAATCAGGGTTAAATGAGGAGCCTCCATCTGTCTTTTTCGCTCGTAGCTTCTCTCAAAGCTTGTACAAACACTTTTTTCAGATTGTCCACTATATGCCTCTTATTGAGTTCCACAATGGCTTTGGCCAACAGAGACTGTCATATTCGTGTTTTAACCTGTAACAGCATACAGTGTATTTTGGCACCAACAATACATCGTTATGATGTACAACATCGTCCATAGTGTTTTCCAGTGCCCACTCAAGAAAACATTTCTTTCATCTGTCAGAAAGTGCACGAGAGGACCATACTAACAGTGAGAGTCAGTAGTTACACTTTTTTGTGAAAATTGTGCCAACATTTGTGACAAAGTAATATGCGAGAAGTATCTGATCAGTGACTTCAGCCAGTATTTTAATTAGTGACATTTTATTTGTGAAAACATAGTTTTCAATTTTTACTTGTTGGAAAACTTAGATATGACCAGATGTTAGTTCAGTATATAGATTTCCTTCAAATGTTTTTTTTCAATCAATACCTAGAAAGTCTTACAAGCATTTGTTATCTTTGTATTTTCAAAATCAATCAAAAATATTTTCCCTTGATAGGCCAACGTGAGTTTCACTCATGATAGGAGCTTCCTCAGGGCATTGAGATGAACTAGCATACAGCCCAATCATACTCACAATTGTATCAATTTTTGATGCCTTATGCACGTTTGCAGGCATGGTGAGTCTAATAACATATAACTCGTGGAACCTGCAACAGTTGTTTTATAAAGTAATCAGTCCCAAAAATGACAAAATATTATGAGGACATGTGTTCATAGGATTTTATATTTATAGAAGACAAAAAGGAGAGAGACAAGAGAGTAGAACACCATTTTTTGTATTATGTGTGCATGCCAACATCTTTCACAAAGTCACTGGAACTCTCAAACGATATTTTTACAAAAGAATTTTGTGCGACAATCTTGTCCAAGTGAAACCCAAAGTGTGACCTGTACGCAATTACCTCAAAATACTGCTTGAAGACCTCTTACACAATAACATCTTCGAGCCAGTTGAGACCATAGAATGGTTGAGCTCAGTCGTTCTCATGAAAAAGACAGCTTTTTCCTCCATCCGTGTGGGGATCTATGAAGCCTAAAAAACATTGTCGTAGACTTGTATTCCCAAATTAACAGAACTGCTTTGTTGGTACAAGAGGACACACTTTTTTCAAAATTGGACCTCAAAACACCTATTACCAGGTCTGCCAACATCCACTGCATTAATTAGCCCCGAAAGCACAAACCTGTACACAAGCATGCCTTTTGGCCTTTCATCCGCAGTCGAGATTGTTCCAAGATGTATCATCAACCTTCTCTGTGACATGCCCAGCATTGTATTCTTCAGGATGACATTGTTCTGTACAACTACAAGACAAGGACACATTGTTTGTTTGTTTATTTATTTTTGACAGACATTGGGCAAAGTGCTATAAAAAGCTATGAAAAAAAAATGCAAATGTGAGCAATTTGAAGTGGAATAGTTCAGTAACAAAATATCAGTGTCAGTTGTCTGCCCAAAAACAGCTTACGGTGATGCCAAGGCAAGGGCACCATTCCCCAGCAACAAAGACAACTTTCTTTGTTCATGGGCCCAACTGAATATTACACCAATTATGTTGAGGCATTCTTTTCCCGCACCCCTCCAATGCATACTCAGAAAAGGAGTTCAGTTTGAATGGTCATAACAATGACAGAAGGCATTCCAATAAATAAGGACACACCCTCTGCGTTCCATCCTGGCAAGCCCACTATTGTCATGGTTGACGCCAGTGCTTATGTGCTGGGGGCCATGCTGATGCAGAAAACCAGAGACACTGGGCCAGAAAATCTAAACCATTTTTAGAACATCAACTCACCAAAAAAAGGAGGAGCCCAAATCACATAGGGCATCTGATTGAGCACATCTAAGATGCCAAGAGCTCAGGGACTGGACTTTCCTTAAAAGCTCAGATCTAGTCTGTGCCTGCAAGCATAGCACTGTATTACTATAGGCTGCCAAGATAGGCATTAAGGACATCTTTGACATACTGACCCAGGCATCTGAAGAATAGTGCATTCTGATGCTATGAGTGGATTCGACTCCGGGAAGGAGTAATGTAGATGTGAATGACTGGTCCGCAGATGGACAAAGTAAGATTGAAAACGTGTGTGTTTGTGTGTATGTGAGACAAATTGCCATATGGCAAGGGTGCAGAAGCTCCGTCTTTTTTTATTTGTATTAATTATTAAAATGATCGAGTAATAACATCTCCGAAAGCGTGATCTGCTAACCAGCGCTCCACTACATAAGCTCCATGCTAAAAGCATAGTGTATGCCTATGGACTGCTGAATTAGTATCCTGATTTGCAGCACCTGCTCTCCAGTGGCACGGAACAGGCCCGTTTGACAGCTGCTTTGACAGCCATGTCACTTCAGAACAGAGGTTGCATTTAAAGTATGCACCTCTGTTCTAAAACTACATGGTCATGAGGAATTACTATTCTGGTGGCAGTTTTATCTTGAAACATAAAGCTATACCTGCGTTTAGGTCTTGGTGGATGTAATCCACATAACTATAAGAAGCCGTATCAGATTAATATTATGCATGTTCAGCACTGTGAGCCGAGGCCAGCTATGTATTCTGGTCAGACAAACTGGCCCTGTCACTTGCAGAGTGTGAGACTGACTGGCTGCACCCTTTCCGTTGATCCTTTGTGAGGATAATTATGAGCCTCCCAGCAGGAGCTGTCCTGGGAATCAAAGGGCACAAACATCCCAAAAGCACTAGCCTCACACCAGGGTGTGCATACCAAAAGTACTTTTGATGGTATTGGCAAGGGGAGGGGCAGAGATGGTGTAGACAGAGAGAGCAACTCAGCATAGTTGGAGGAAGTTTCCGCCATCTTGTTTATCTGTATATATCTCTCTCCTTCCTGTCGCCTCCACTTTCTTTAGCACAAAGCTCTTTGGGTATGATGTCAGAAGGCAAAAACCACTTGTCTCAAGGACGGGGATTGGACCCCTTAAAGCAGACCAGCTCTAGTCCAATCACCTGTGGGCTTTTTCTCATTAAAGAGGGAGTCTCCTACTCCTTCTTTGATTCCCTTTTGAACAATCACTTAAGGAAGAATTCATTGGTCCTGTTGGAAGAGGTGACTTTCCAAAGCCCCCCTGCCGCAGATGAAGACAGGGTGTCCTGCCTCTCTGCCAGCCACACTAGTACCCAAGACCTCACTGTAATGAAGGACCACTGCAGGTGCGTGCCAGCCTCCGCATGTTAGGAGCTTGAGAACAAGAACTGATCTTATTGTTGAGTTCATACAGTGGGACTCAAAGCAGCCTGAGAGTCAAGGCAGCCCCTGTGTTTTCGCTGTTGAACTGTTTAGAGTCGTGAATCAAGCCCATTTGAGACTTTCAAACCAACAGGACCCCCCACAGCTGCCTTTGTTGGAACTCAACCAATCTTCAACCAGCTGTACTGCACTCTCGAACCAGTTTGCTACCACCCCGACTCCAGCTGATCAAGCTGTTAGCTTGGCTTGATCTTGAAGATTATGGTTGCACCTGCCACCTTCGACCTGCAATTTGAACCACTAGCATCTTTGTTGGTGTTCTTCATCAACTGTACACCAGACCCTGGTGGTCTCATAGAACCTCGACCTTCGAAGGCCACATCGGACTGCCCGTCTTAAAGTATTCATTCAGTTACCCGCATTTATGCTGTTGAACTGACTTTTGAACCAACCCTGGTGGCCCTCACGATATGAACTTTGTTAAATGCTTCTCCGAACTGCTTTTAGAACCACCAGCGTTTTCATTGCCGATCTTCAATGACAGTGGAATTGACCCTGGTGGCTCACAAAATTTGCACATCTTTGAACCACAACTAACTTCAGCTCGACATAAGCTTCACACCTGCTCCCTATCTGGAATAACATGACTGCTGCATTCAAGTCTCTTTCAAACCACATCAACAGTCCTCAAGAGCCTGGTTCAATGATGTTGAATCACCAAGAACAGCAAAAGGTATTATTGACTGATAACTGCCCCATCATCCTGCTCTGAGCTCTAGGGATTTATTATGACACCTTTAATCCCATTTTGCACAAGAACATATCCTTTTTGAGAACATTGTGGCTTTTGATTGCCTTTCACCACTGCTTCACTACCCAGAGTGCTAAATCGTTCTATCTTTGCATATTCCGTGCTCTATCGACAGGGTTTGGATTTGTTTAGTGTTTTTCTTTTTAGTTATTATTGCATATGGAGTGTTAATTAAAGCATATATATTTTATAGAACATTTATTGGACCTTCCTGGGGGGCACCTCTGAATCACATTCACACCACTCTTGAGAGTATAGCTTTCCCTAGGCCCACGTTACCACAAAAGATAAATGAGGTATATTTCTTAACTGTGCCTATTTCAACTTTATGACTGGGCTCACTCTTGATTTGGTGTGTGTGTGGGGGCGGGTGGTGGTGCTAGGACAGGACTAGGTGCAATGGGAGTGATGGGCGGCCAATCGCAAGGCAATGGATCAGTTATGAATACAATTAGTAACATGTATTAAATCAGGGGATTGCAGGCCATTCAGAGGCAAAGACAGCGACATGGGGCAAATAAGACATCAAGCACGTGTTGCTGTAGGAAATATAAGTGGCATAGTGCAAAGCAGGTGGCAATTGGGCAGTTCTGCAGGGTAACGGGAGTTAGATGAAGTCAGGGGCCAGTAAAATTTGACATGGAACAGTTATAGTGGTAATACGAGTGACCTAGCTAAACCGGTGGGCCCGTTCTGTTGATAATGAGGGTGACATAAAGTAAATCAGGAGACAGTGGGAGGTAATAGGGGGCAGTTCCGGAACAAGGAAATTGACATGGGGCAAATACATTGTGGTGCATTGGGACATGACATAGGGAAAGAAAAGACACTAAGACTGACATCCGACAAATCATTAGTTACACTGAGCTGTACATGGGCATATTTAGTAACCTGGAAGCACGGCATGGTTCTATTCTGATAACATTGCATGTCCTAACTTCTGCCAGCCTTTTAATAACTAGCACAAGGAGAAGAATGGAGTTGCTGCTGAACAAGGGAAATAAAGGTGAAGGTTTGCAGAGCTCTACTCCACGATTATAGTGCTGTTTATAATAAAGAAGCCAGGTGGAGAATCAAGGGTGCAGAAGGAGTAAGTCTAGAGAAAACAAGGTAATTGAGATGAACACGAGAAGAATAGGGGTGGGTGCAGGGCAGAGCAATCTCGGTAGAGGCAAGCATTCTTTAGGTTTACCGGGACTACAAGTTCCAGCATTTTTGTGGAACCTCCTACCTGGAAGAAGGTTCCTACAACCCCATAATTGCAAAGCCTCTATCCACTAGGAGTGTTAGAACAAATACAGGTCCAACTGATGGCCTGCCCAAGCCTCTCAAAGAACTGGAGGGCCTGGTTTGATCAAACACATGACCGTAGGAGTTTCCACACATATGTAAGTAATTCTGTGCTTGCCTCATATATTTTCCCCATATTTAATATAGTTATCATCAACTGGCCTGCGGATGATTGTTTGTGGCCCCTCTGAGCTTTTTATGTAATTTATGTTTGAAGCACTTATAGCCTTGGAACTTGCATTAAGAGCCAGGTGCAATGCACTTCTCTCTCCTAACAAATGCGGATCAGAAGGAAAAAATAAGCAACAAAATTGGAGACCTAGGACATTATTCACATAGCGTTTTCCAATGGGGTTTTGACATTATAAAACCTTCTGTGAGTTAGGCCCCTAGTGTTATACAGCAAAAGACCATGGGGTAATTCATGGATTATTTGCGCTGAAAAAAACGGGATTTGTGCGCCATACTGCCTGCAAATCCCCATTTCTTAAACAGGGATTTGCGGGCAGAATGGCGCACAAATCCCGTTTTTTTCGGTGCAAAGAATCCATGAATCAGGGCACATGTATGCGCTAATGTTGTACTTGACATATTGTTATTCACAAACTTCATTAACAAATATTTTTTACATTCATGTGTTGAAGGGGCTACTTGCTTTGATACTCTGGTGTAAAGGAGCTGTGACAAATCAACTTCTGGGGTACCAATGGTCAAGGGGTGAATATCGGTTTCTAAACCATCAATCAGCCCCACACCTCTAATACAGCAGAAGGGATCCAAACAGATTGAAATAACAACGGAATTATAAACCTCCTTGTCCAATTTTGGCAACGTGTCGGAACGGCAGGCTTATCTCCGAAAGGTTGTGTATTGTTGCTTAGTTGCAAATAAGCAAAAATACAATTATTACCCAATGATAAAAGTGACTGTCGAGTCAAGGTTGTATAATAAATATCTACCTTATTTATATCACAACAGACAGTTCTAGCAACACTACAAACTACAACCCACCCTGTAAAGGAATGCAGAGAACAGTTTCAAAGAAGGAAAAGTGATGCACTCTAGATGCTGACAGGAGGATAATCGGCTTTATTGATAACCACAACAGTATAAGGTTTCTTGGCTTCAGCACAAAGGGAGCAATGGGTCTTAAAACGTCTCAAGGGGCCTTCTGGGATGAACCAGGGGGACAGAACCACAATGTACCTTGTTCTGCAGGTGTTCTTGGTGCTTGACATGGTCAAGTCGGCTACAGTGCGCTTTGCAGGCTTCTGTGACAGAGTTTTAGAGAAGAGTCAGCTGCGGGTATCAGGCAGCAAGATGGTTCGGCGAACGAAGCTGGACAAATGGCTGCAGGCTGGTCTACACAGCAGCTCAGCATCAGGAATCATTGTCTAAATGCTGATTGGCAGTTCTGAAGCACTGGGACAGACATCTCAGATGTCTTTAAGTGACAGCAGCTTGACAATGGTCAGCGTTGCCATCGGTTGCAGATCGAGGAACTCGATTTGCTCAAAAATGCCCTTTAAGGCGGATGTCAGTAGATGCTGGGTTGTGTTGTCCTTTAAGTCAAACAGCCCACAGCTGTGTTGTGTGTTGCAGGCATGTTCAAAGACCTTCTGGCACTTCCTATCCAGAAAGCTTGCTGCAGAGCCTAGCAGGGCACACGGTGTGCTGGCTGGGTAACGGTTATGGAGTGGCTGGAGGTTCCTGTGAGTTCTGTATCTCCCTCTGTTCCCTGGTCTTTTGCTTCCCTCTTTAGATGCCCTGGCCTTCCTTCACTGGCGGAAGCTGTAAGGCAGACTGTACCTTCACCCGCGTCCAAGGATTAGTTCTTGCTTATTACTTCTTGTGAAGTCTTCAGATGATCTGCCTGAAGAGGGGCTCCAGCCCTCTTTTAAAACCAGGTGGGCCACAGTGGTTGGTGTAGGGTAAGCCTACCTTAATGAACCAATCCTGGGGTCCCAACCAACAATCTCATGTATGCGTAAACTCATAACTGGAGTGCTTTGCAACAGGAAAGGTAAAGGGGTGAAAACAGCAACATGTGCCCAGAACTAAAATTACTTCTCTGAGCAGAAAGATCTCTGGCCGTACTCCCTTGTGATACTAAGTCCCACCCATCTTGCTGTCTGTTGTTAATCAAAGAGTCTCTGTGGTTAATGGTCCGCTTTATGTGGTCCAAGGACAGGTCTCCCTTGAATCTGCCGCGAGACCAGACTGTCTGGCTCCTGCAAACCACATTCTCGCCCCTTATGAATGGTATCCCCTTAGCAGCGTGGCTTACTGTAAACATCAGTCCCAACATGACAGCTCACTGGCATTGATACTGAAGGTGGGAGCTGGCTTCAGGTTGACACAGTTATATATGAAAGGTTGTTGGGTTTCATGTCTCCTTTGTTAGTTTTTGCAGCCAGGCCCATGTGGGCCTGTTTGAAGTACCCTCTATTGGTATGTTAATCTCTACCACTAGCAGCAGGGCTAACAAAAGAGCAAGGCGGATCCATAGAGCCTTTGTTAGTTAATCTGGCTAGTTATGTCAGGGGGAAGCTTGGTCCTCCCCCCTTCCTGGAGAGGAAATTGTGTGCTCCTGGCTGTCACATTCCAACTAAATATTACAAGGCAGACTGTGTCTGTAGGCTGTGTCTACCCAGAGTACACAGGTCTATGGGTTTGTCGTGGTGTGAGCATAGGAAAATGTGTGTGGATTAGCCCCACACATTTTTCAGAGGTTGGTCTACCATCATTCCATTTTATTAAATGGAAAGGGGACTCCCTTTGATCGATGCCACCCTTTTTCAAGAACATCTTGAAAAATGCACAATAAGACTAAACATATAGGTAGAAATTGCAACCGATGTAGCTACAGAGCCTGATGACTGATATGGCCCAGGGTCTAATGACCAAACATAACGTGTCATCTAGCTGTGAGATGATTTGCCATACCTTCAATTCTATGGAAATTAAATTGTATATTGTGCCAATGTTTTGGGCAGGGTCAAGTAAGAGCTTGCAGATGTTAAGTACTCTTTGCCACCAGCACCAAATATCGTCCCCAAGCCTTCAACAAATGACTGATAAAGGAACTGCAATTGATGCCTTAGGATTTACTGAAGCACCCATTCAGACAATGGAACCTGTCACATTAAATCCTAAACTATTCCCCCATGACCCTGGAATAGCCATGGCCCTCTCCTTTAATTCTAGGATATCTGGAGCCTGTGTCAATGAGTATAATAGTTAAATGTCTCCTCAGGGCAAGCATTGTGGATATTCCATCAGGTTTCACCCCTTTTACTATGGTTCTGCCAAATGTAGACCCCTGTTCACCTACAGCAGAAAGTGAAGACAAACATTCATTTAAACCTACACCATTTGGCTAGGAAAACACTCACTTTTTAAACTATTTGAGATATTCACGATGCACCTAGATGTTACTTGGTGGGAAAAACTTTGAAGCACTATTTGGGAGACTGTTTTTCCGTTACTTTCAATTAGTTTGCAGTAATTATTGAACAAGTATTTTCTTTGGACCACAGGACAAGCATATGAAAGGAAGAACTGGGAAATCTGGTGGAGGATTTGAAAGATAAGAATTCCAAACTTTTTGGGAAAGTAGGTGTCAAAGTGAATGCAGCAAAGGCACAATGTCCCTGACATTTCAGTTAGCGGAGCCTCTTGGGTTGTGTGTTTCTCATCTGTGTATGAGTAGCCTTTTGCTGAGAACCAACCCTTGGTTTTGCCCTAAAGTCTACCTACCAATAATAGTCATTGTATACCCCCATTTGGGAGCAAGAAGAGGTGGTGACTTCCATCAGCAATCAGATAGCAAATAGGGGCTCAGAAACTCATTTTATATCTGGTGAAGTCAGTAAACAATACCTGGAAATTTGGGCCCCCATCCTTTCTAGGGTGGTTAATCCTTGCACATAAATTAACACGGAGGGGCTGATTCATGGAAGTATTTGCGCCGAAAAAAGGCGATTTGTGCCCCATTCTGCCCGCAAATCCCCATTTGTTAAACAGGGATTTGCGGGCAGAATGGCGCCCAAATCGCTGTTTTTCGGCGCAAATAATTCCATGAATCAGCCTCAGTATCTAATTCCTGGGACAATCTGTTTTTCCTTTATATAAAAAAGGTGTTCATTTATTTCCCTCATTGATTACACTGAAATCTCTTTTGGATGATAACTCAAAATTATAGGATCATTAACAAGCATGTGATCGATTGGCTTGATAAATGCTGCATTTTATCTTCATCCCAGTGTAGCTTTCAATATGAAAAGAGCACAGTAGATATATGCCTTAATCTTGATCCAATCCTCTCAAATATCATGCAAATAGAAAATACAACTTCTTGCCCGTCTTTTATGGATTAGACTATAGCATTTGACAACACAGATTGGAAGAAACTTTGGGCTGTCCTGGCAAAGATATGTACTGGTGATGGACCTTTGAACTGTCCCCTGACTCTGGGCAGAAATAATTCTACAAGTTCAGGTACTATGTTGATGGCAGGCTAACACAATCTTTTAACATTAAGAGAGAGGTTTGGCAAGGATTTGCATTTGCACCCTTGCTTCTCATTCTTTACATAAATGGCATTGGCATACAGAGGGAAGAGACTGGAGATGATGTGTACAAAGTCAGCCATTAGAGGTGTCCTTTTCCCTTTTTGGTGATGATGATGAAGTGTTAATCACAAAACCGAAAAAGTCCCTTCACTATGTTTTTGCAGCCTTTGGAAGCTATTACTTCTCTCGAGCCCTTCCTGTAAACTCTACAATCAAAGGTCATAGCAGTGGGTTGGAAAAGGAAGAGGAATATGAAACAAAACGCATGATTCTGCACTCTGTATGCTGTATGGTGAACAGAGAATCAAGAATGTCTCACAGTTGACTCACCTGGCATAACCAATAAGATTATACACTGGGAAAATTGGACTACTTTTATAGCAGACATCCTCAGGCCAGAATCTGAACAATACTGGGTAAGATATTAGGTAAGGAAACCTCACCGCCTTTCACAAGTGTCATACCTGTTCATCGTAAAGTCAGAGTTGGCTCTCTAGTGCTGTAACTTTGGTTCACAGATGGTTAAACTGTCCAACCAGATGGGTAAAAACTGTTGAAACTAATTTGCAGGGAAAGTTTGGATCTTGGCCGATACTAGCAATAAGCCATGAGCCTGGACGTATTGCCCTATTCTGACCACTAACAGTTTGTATCCATATTTCAACACTATTGGCATCCAGAGGGATGTGATTTTGATTACCAAATTAAAATTAATACAACTCCACCTTTTTTGCACTAAAAACAATGCTGATTCCAATTACTAGAGATCTGAAACTGAGCTGTCACTGAGAAGCATCATTAGATTTTGTGGTCACAAACAAAGAAGACTTTATTTTTAAATGATCAACATACCAGCACTTAACTTTAAAAATCTGTCATGGAAAATTAAGAGGCATTGAGTGTCTTCTCGCATAAATGTATACTTAAAGTTTGAAACAAAAGTACAAGTACTTAACATTTTAGACACATTTCATTCTAGGTCTTTCTTTTTTGATAAGTCATTAGAGAATTTAGTGAGTTTGTTTTAGACACACTTTTTTTCCCTGCCTTACTTTGGTGGTTACATTGTAATATTAATCAGACATTTTGTTAATCCTGCTTGTAAAATTATAAATGTAAATGGAGTTCACTGTGGATTTTTAGTAGGATTATTTTGTTAATTGATTTATTCAACCTGCTTTTATAGAGTGATCTCTGAAAAAAGCTATTTTTCATGGACTAAATAAATGCAGGAAAATTACTCATATTAAATGATACATCGCCTAGCTCAATATTTAGAACTGGTGAAATTCCCATTGCAATTTGAATTAAGATTGCAATTTTCTCAGTGTGATAGTGTTGTACTGCATCAGAAATCTTTCTTTAGCATCATACACATATATTTGTCCACTGTGCATCCAGTGTTTCTAGGGAGTTTTGTGGGTTAAGCCCCCAAACTCTCCTGCTTTGGTTTGGATGATATTGATACAGTTGCTGATTTGCGCCACTTTGGCACATTTTTATTTAACTCCATTGCAAAAAATAACAATCCTCCAAATAGTACTTTCATTAGTCTAGCAAGTATTGAATGGTTATGGGTAGGGTTTTAGAAATCACTGGACCCCTTGCAGCTTTCACACCACTAGCTCAGGAACAACCCAGAAAAAAGGAGAATAAGCTCAAATTGGGACTCAAATTGGGAAAAAGAAATGTTTTAAGGGTGCAATGAAAAGAGGAAAGTTGTCCAAGCTCCAAAGAGCTAACTAATTGCTGTTACATAGAGACAGAACAAGAACTGATGTGGGGTTTAATCACAGCCCAAACAAATATAACTGAAAGGAGGCCCACTGGAAAAATGACATGGCAACCTTGAAAAAAACTTCCACACTAAAAATGGGCCTAGTAATGCAGATGTCTGTGTGTTTCTGCAAGTAAAACAAGGAAGAGTTTTGATAAAATAGAAATGCTATGTGAATGGCCAAGGACTGGAAATCAAAAGGCCTATCTTTCATTACAAAGGGAAAGGTCGACCTGAAAATGCAGCCTTAACTCGCATTTGCAAGAGAAAATCAAATGCCACTTCTATATGAAAACCATCTGTTTTTTGCAGTTTTAAATCAAGACATGAGAAAAAAAATTCCCCTACTAAAATAAATATATCAGGGAAAAGACTCAGTGTATGTTTGCCAGAGGCAATGTATTAAAATGTATAATATGCTTCAAATCCAAAATAGCAGCAAAAATTCAAGAGGCAAATTTTGTTTCCATTGGTCAAATGTAAATCTCATATAGGCCCAAGACATACCATGTTTCTTGTTTTTAGGCAGATTTGCAAGGCCTGCCTGGCCCCCTATCTGGAAGGGAAATCTCTGTGAAGCTGATGTACACAAAAAGCACTTAGTACAGGGCCAGATCAACACAGACCCAGCCCTGGATGGGGAAAATGCATAGAAATATAAAGTTTGAGATCAAAATTGTGGTCAACTTCAGATTACAGGACAAAATTCCAGATGTCAGCATGGCCTCAAAACCTCACAGGGCCTAGGTGAACGGTCCGCTGCATGATAAGGATCTCCTCAGCCCATCAACTTTCAAAGAACAAAAGGCTAATGGCTTTTGCCCCGGACTTAAACTAACATTCAGCCCCAGCCTTAAACTAACATTCAGCCCAAGAGGCTGCAGCAGGTCAAGAGAAATGAAACCCATATGGGGAAATCAGATTTAAGACGTGCATACATGTTGAAGATTTCCCATGAGTTTAAATGGACTATCATAACTAGTGAATTTCTCAGCTATTATAAGTCACACTGTGTCCATTCATATGTCATTTTAAAGATAATTTCAAGGCAATTTTGTTGTAACTGTCCACATCCCCCAACATGTGACTTATGGAATTTTGAAAGCAAGCTAAAATGTGTTTCTGGTAGCCCCAAAAAAGTCCTGAATTTAATTGATGAGCTGATGGGCATAAATTAGATACCTGAAGATTACATTTCATGCTTATAACAATAATACTGTTTGTGAAAATAAATGTCAAACAACCATAGCACGCCTGTGCGAAGAGGTGCCGAAATGAAATTAAGCTTCATCGATCCTTCATGGGGATAGGAATATTAATATCTATATATCATGGCATTTATTGGTCAGTTACAACATTTTGCCATATAGGAACTTTTTGGTAGAAATTGAATTTCAAAGGGGAGTTGCAATATTTCTGTTCTAGACTCCTGAACCAATCCTTAGAGAGGAGCTGAACTTGGGGGGTGGGAAAAATATAAATGTCCAATCTTGGTTGCAAGATGATAAGTTAGCACCGCCTAACGTTCACTTTCAATGGGAGGGGATTAGACAGTAAAAAGGTCTTACACTATGGAAGAGGGGACAGCTGCCAAAAATCACCAAAGGAGATCTGCTGAAACCGCATCTGGGTGGGAATATTGGAAGAGGGCTGGAGATTTCCATTGCTGGGAAGACTAGAAAACGGAGGCAGTGATACTTCCCTGGAGTAATAGAGGTAGGATTGATGTGGGATCCCATTAACTGAAGTGCTGGCCAGAATCCTGTTTTTCCCTAAAACTGAAGCCCTGATCAGTATCCAGGAGTGCCAAGCCCAGAAATATCCAAAGGTAAGTAGATTGTCCAACAAAAAGTCAGCAGGGGATCTATTTAGTTAACCCATTCACTTTCATTAGTGGGTGCTCTTCCATTAGTGGGTGGGGGTAACAGTGTGTAGAGCCTTAGCATATTTGACTGCATATTCATTTAATTAACTCTCAAATAGATTTATGCAGGGGGGAACTTGGAAGAATTTGAAACCTTCAGCCTCTCTGCTAGCAGGAAGATACAAGATAGTCATTTATTTAATTGGGGTGCCTTGATTTTTCCTGTTCACCCCTGACTTCGCTAATGAAAAGGGGTGTTCTTCCGTTAAACAAAATGCCCAACTGATACCCCTTACCAAAACTTGTTTTAAACAAAAGATATACTTGTCACCAAAACAAAATTCACAATTTTCACCATCTTGCCTTTAAAACAAAAAAACATGGTTCCTCCCCCAAACCTTGCCTTTCAAACCCAAAAGATAATTGTCCCTAAAACGAAATTCCCAACTAAAATCCATTCCCAAAAACTTGTTTTTAAATAAACGGTGTATTTATCTTAAAACAAAATTCCCAATTGTCACCACTATTTGAACATTGCATTTAACAAAGGGGTGCCATTCGCCCCACAAACAAAATTCATAACTGTCCACATCCCCCAACACGGGCCTTTAAGTGAAGAGTGGTCTGAAAAACGAAATTAATAATCATCCCCATTATACTGTGCAATGCCCCCAACACAGGGCTTTAAGTGAGGGGGGATGTGAAAAACAAAATGTCTAAACTGTCCCACTCCCGGGACCTGGCCTTTGAACAGAAGGGTGCGGCATGTAATTGATGCTTGGGTTTTTGGGGCTGGGGGAGAAGTGTTTGTAAATTGAAACTATTGGAATTTCCAGTGAACAATATATACTCTAACTTGAGAGTAAGTGACCCTGATATTAGAAGGATTTTGTGATTATTTTGGGTGAAAAGGAAACAGGGTGCCATGTGCCATATGCATTTGTTCAAATCTGTGTTTCCAAATCTGCAAGCGATTTCAAGCAGGGAAATTAACCTAACACATGTTGCTGTAAGATTGCTTTGAAAATCGAAATGTGTATGTGATTTAAAAGTATACCCTCATCAAGAAGTGGTGATGTTTATGCTCTAGTCTTGTTAAGTATTCTTTAATGTGACCAAAGGGGTTCGTGGGGCAGGGTTGAACCAGTTATTTAGCCTGTGTTCCATGCTTGTGAGACAAAAATAAATGCGGAAGAACTGTGTTTAAAGGTAACCACCTAAACAGTGTGTTTTGTAATTGAAGCTTTGTTTTGTACCACAAAGAAGGTGGCGTGTGTGATTAAATAAACTTGTTATTCATTGAGCTTAGAATTTAAATAAATATATGTTATTTCTATATCCCAGGCTGGTTCTTGGCTCACTATGGGCACAGGGTTGGAGATGTATGTGGCTCTATATGAGTCGTCAATAGGGCCAGCACTAAGAAAACGTAAGCACATTGTTGTAGGGCTCCTTGATTGGGTGGGGAGGAATCCGCAGGTTAAGGGTGGTCTCTCAATATAACGCTACACTCAGAAGGAACAGCCACCCTGTCTAGTCTGTTTAAAGCAGAGGGTAGGTGGCAGAAGCTTATTATTTGAGCACAAGTGATGTGCATGATAATAATGGGTCAGATTAGCTCCCTTAATAGATGGGGCAAAGCCATGAAGTGCCAGATGACTCAAGCACAGCACTTTCAATGTTATTCTTTACAAAACTGGAAGCCAGTGTAGCTTTAAACGGCAGAGGTGTATGAGTTAAAGGTTTTCTAAATTCAGAAATACACACAATTAACGCAGGGGCAAAGAACTGCCTGTCTGCATCATTTGCGGTCATTCAAATATTTAATGAGGTAAATCGAATTATTCATCTTTATGTATTCATTCTATCTTGTTGTAATTTCAAAACATTTACAAGGTTGTCAACAGCGCACTGTTTGGTATGTGCCCCCTTTTTCGAGTGTTGGCCCTGTAACATCAACACCATGAGGTTTCATATAAATGGGAGTGATACAGTGATTCAAAGCAAGCAGAGCTGCTAAGTGTGTATGAGTTGAAGACAACAAACAAGAGAGCTGGGAAGGCCACAATAGAGGGCATTGCCATGATATCAATGTAATGAGATAAGAGCACAGACAGCAATGGTGTGCTTGTCCAAAGGGAGGACAGGAAGTACTTATTTCTGTGTTTGTTTTTAATGCAAAGAAGTAATTGCTGGCCCCAGCCTTAATCTGGGGTTGAAGAGAGGGGTCCTGATGGAACCAAAACCCCAGGTTTCAGACCCAGTTGGCAGGATGAGATGGGCAAGAGCTGGAGGCCCAGATCCCCCTCCCACCACCATCACGTCCATCATCTCAACATTCCTCTTCTAGCAACAGCTGGGCAACTAATTATTAACGCAAAAGGCAGTTTAGTATCAGCTCAGCCAAACGATTGATGCACACATTAAAAATAAAGGCTAAGAGGATCGACAAATGGGGAACCACTTCTTTGGGAGGGATGGGGTGGGAGAGGAAGAAAAAGGTGTATGGTTACAGGTTGAGTCTTTATTTCCAAAAAATGAGTGGAATAAGCTAACAATTGAGCCACTTATGCCTATATTCTTCAGCCTAGTCAGGAGGATAGGCTGGTCGACAGCGTCAAAAGCCACTGAGAAATCCATCACAATCAGTGCTATGACACTGCTGCCAGTGATATCTGATGCAAGCGAACATCATCTAGAGCTGAAATCAGGGAAGACTCCATTCCTCTTGCCATTAAAAAGCCAACTTGAAATGGCATCAGTGCCTCCATTGAATTCAGGAAATTCCTAAACCATGGAGTACTGGGAATTAACACATTTTAGCCAAGGTAGCCAGTAAAGAAATAGTTAATGTACAGTAATAGGTCAAATGAAGGAAAGATAACTTCAGGGCTACAGGACTTATTCCTGAAGACATAGATGTTTTGGCAAACTTCGTAAGTGAGGGAGCTAGACTTTCTGCTAGAGTTTGGAATAGTTTAGCTGGAAAAGTGTGCCGAAGGAACCCTGTTTTGAGTTGAGAGATCAAACATGCATCTCATCCTCAGTGATAGCTGGCAAGGTCATCCAAGAGGGCAAGGTGGGGCCTGCAACATAGTCCACAGAGGAAGAGGATGGATGCAAACTGATTCATTAATGTTTGTAATTTTAGACTCAAAGAACACAAACTTGTTGGCAAGTTTTTGAGATTGTGCTTACATAAAAGAAGGGGCTGCTGGGAGGCCTACAACTATTTTAAAAATGTAATTTTGAGTATTAACAGCAAGTAGAATATTATCCTTGTAGTATTAAGCTTTTGCCTTAGAAATATCTGGTTGATAAAGTTTTGACACATGTCAATTCGGTTGTCTGTCTGGCAGCATATATACCAAGGCCATTTTAGCTCAAGATTAGATATCTTCTTGTGCATATTCTTCATGGTATCAGTGAACCAAGGGGCTGTGTATCTGCGTGGATGGCTGTGGGTTATCAGCCTTCAGACGATCATGTGTGTATGCCCTATCCATAAGCAAGTTGATTAGCTTGCTGCATTGGTTATTCTTTTTTTTTCCCTCTTGACTTAATTGGATAGTCCAATTTTGCAAGATGTTTGTTCCTTTTTTGTGTGTCTCGTCTTAAAATGAGTAAAGTTGTGTGTTCAGTTCCTGGTATGAGGTCGTCGCTCCGCTTCTAGATTGTGTTGTCATTCCATTGTGTGGGGTCTCAGTGGCCAAATACTCAAGTTTAAGGCTTTGGAAAAAGCCCACGACTGCAATTACTAGTTTTGTTGATTTACCACTCATTAAGTGATTCCACCAGTGTGTTTCGTCAAGGGTATAGACGTATTTGAATAAATGGCCCATGTGAGTCTGTCTGTTTGAGGTTGTGCCTTTACATGACAGTAGTAGATGTCTTATTGTTTCCACTGTGTCTGCTCTCTTGCAGAAATGGCACGAGTTTGTGGTGGAGATTCCTCTTATGGCTAGTATCTCATTAGTTTTTAGAAAATTTAACCTGGCTCTTAGGAATGTTGCTCTTGTGCCTTTGTTTGGACATTTAGCCAGGTATTCTACTGTCATGTTGACCTTTTGTAAGTTCACTGGAAGGTGGAGAGTTAGTTTGTTTTTTCTGGACTCCTCCAGGGTTTGTATCCAATCCCAAGTTTTTAGTCGAGCTTTTACTTTATCTGGGTTTTCTTTGAGTTCTTTTTCCGAGCTTCCGATCGTTTCCAGCAGTTTCCTGTTTTTTTGCATCCACCCATTCATTATCTCGTTGGATTCTTTTTTTTATTTCTTCGCGGATTATCTCGAACAGTTTGAGGTTGGAAGATTGAGTTTTGCGAAAAAGCATCAATCCGTTTAACAGCACCGTTGATTTTAATGATACTAGGCTCAGTTCTCTCCCCACTGAGGCCATTGGTGTGGATGAAGGTAGGTTCAGGACTTTTCTCCAGAAGGATCCCTCCAGCCTTGGCCATATAGTGTCTGGAATCGCTGGCATCGCCTCTGTACCGTAGGTGATGGCTGGCGTAGCTTTTGCCTTGTAAAAATTAATGGCAGGTAGGAGGGAAAAGCGGACGTATTTTCTGTCGATTATCTTTGTTTAAGAGGTCAGACATTTTGTTTTTCCCCAGAGTGTCTCCTGCATGGCTGTTTCTTTAGGGTTGCAGTTCATAGTTATTCCTAAGTATGTGAAACATGTTACTTTTTCTACCCTCTTCCCCTTGATAAGCCTTCGTCCGGTTTCGTTATGCTTCTGTGATTTCTCCATGATCATAATTTTCGTTTTAGTGATGTTAATCTTGTGTAGGTTTCTAAGGCATCAAGTCTGCGTTGGAGGCCGATGGCTGTCTGGTCAAGCAGGATGATGTTGTCTGCATAGAGTAAGCGGCTGATTTTGTCATTGCCAAGCTTGGGAGGGAATGCTCTTATTGTGGATTTGTGGTCTCCGATGTCTCCCGTATAGGCGTTATATAGGGCGGGTGCCAGCGGGCAGCCCTGCTTGACGCCTCGCAAGGTTGTTATTTCCTTCGATAGTTGGCCCGCGCCGTTGAGGCGCACTCGCATAGTTGTGTCAGAGTAAAGACTCTTGATTGGATTTAGGATTGAGTCTGGGCAACTCCACCTAGATAGCTTGACCCATAGTTTGTCCCTATTCACTCTGTCAAATGCTTGGCTTAGATCCACAAATGCTAAATATAGTCTGGGTCCGCCCTTCAAAATTCTTGACTTCATGATGCTTAGCACAAAGATGTTGACCTGAGTTCCTGCGTTTTTCACAAATCCCGACTGGAAAGGGTCCATACGTCCTGAAGATCTTGCCCATCAGAATAATTGTGTCAAGAGGAGAGATCCAAACAGTTTTCCTAGCACGCATAGTAGTGCTATAGGACGATAGTTATCTGGGTTGTCTTTTTCATTCTTCTTATAGATGGGTACTACATGTGCCGTTTTCCAGGAAGGTGGGATGGACTGCGTTCTGATGCAGATATCAAAAATGTCTGATATCAATGGGGCCCATAGTTCAGGTTTTTTTTTTAGATCTTGGTTGGTTATCCCGTCTGGGCCGGGAGCTCGAGATGGTTTTAGGTTCTTGATTTTTTCTTCTATTGTCGTTGTTTCGTAGTCCAGTGAAAAGTGTTCTACCCATCTCGGCTCTCTTACGTTGTTTAGGAGGGCATCTTGGGTAGCTTTTCCTGCTAGGTCGATAAAGGACCAGAAGTCTTTTGTTTTGTTTGCCGCATACAGTTCTATGCATGGTCTCTGAATCTTCCTGGCATAAAGCTTGTCTATTGTGTCTCATCCAGGAGTTGTAAAATTTAGTTGTTTCTTTTGCAGTAGCCTTGTTTTCTTCAGTTGGTCTTTTTTTTGCGATTCTTTTTTTTTGTCTCATGATTTTGTGTCTTTCCACCAGTGTCTGGTTCCTGTTATGTATGTACGTGTTAGTTTTGTGATTTTCTTTACGCCATGTTCGTTGAAATGGTTGGAGTAGCGGGAAGTAGTCTATTTTTGCTAAGGCTTGTTTGGTTATTGTGTCACTTTTTATTTTATGGTATTGGGCAGTTATTTTTGTTACTGCCGTGCTGGTAAGTTTTAGCCTTGTGCCCTTGCCCTATGTCTCAAGTTCAATCTGGTGTTCCATGTGTTGGCTTGTTTTTTTTGTTGGTACAGCCCAGTCCAGGGCAAGGATGTTGTGGTCGCTGTTTGTAGTGGCCTGACCTCGAAATTGATGGTTGCTGCAAGGAGGTTCCTGGAGGCGTAGATGTGATCAATGTTAGCTTTCATATCGTCCTGTTCCAATGTCGGAATGTTTATATTTTCTTTAGTTCTTGTGGTGGGAAGGTTGTGTAGGTCTCTTGAGCCCATCAGGTGGTTCCAAAGTGTGTCTCTTCTGTCTGCCTTGGATGGATTTTTACTGCTGTAAGAGCCTGTTGTTTCTATGCACAGAGTATCCTGTCTCGTTCCATTTCTCAGGTTTTGGCAGCTTGCCTTCAGGTCACCACAAATCAGAGTTTGAGATATGTTGTGCCTTGCAGTGGCTTCGTCGATGGTTTGTTCTATTTCTTTCAAAAAGATCTTGTCTGGCTCTGCTTTGGGGTTCCAGTAGCTGTTAATTAGCAGCAGGAGGGCTTCTTCCTCCCTTGTTCCAGCGCTTTTTGTCTGGTTTCTTGAAATCGTCAGGGCTAAGATAAAAGTGTCTTTCCTCAGGACGAAGTCCAGCTGAAAACCACTGCCTGAGCGTATGGCCACGAGTAGGCCTGCAGATGGTCTGCCTTTGGGACCTTTTGTTGCAGGCGAGGTAGCGACTTCAAAACCGTCTAAGGTAGGTGGATCTGAGAGCCATGTCTCTTGAAGGCACAGTAGGTCAAATGCTCCAAGGTTTACATCACCTTGTTGGGTCAGATGTACGAACCCTCTAGTGTTCCAGGATCCCAGAGTGGCCGTACCAGGCGGAGAAGGATTTGTAGCATTTGTTGAGCCGATTTGGTCATTTCCTGATATGATTTTTCGTGGCTAGGATCGTTCAGTGTTTGATAAAGCTTCTGGGATCCATGCCCATGATTTGAGCTGGGGTTCTTTTGAACTGCTCAAGTTGATCTCACTAGATTCTTTAGTTATAAGTTTCTGTTGCTCTTGAATGATGGTAATGTTCCAGTTTGGGAGGGGCCCCTTAGGGAGCCATTCATCGTCCTTGTCAGTATATTGGTACTTAGGTTCTGTATTTTTCTTGGGGGATCTCTGTTGTCATGTTTGTTCCATTCTAGAAGGTTGATTGTACTCCTTTCTTCTCAGGAACAAATGTTCCCTTGGGTTTCTGGAATTATTTGTTTCATATTCCTTTGTTCTGAGAGATGGGTATTCTTTTGAGGTTCTGGAGTGGTTATTTTCAATGTTTCTGTCATAACATTTTGTCGAACAGTGGTTGTTATTGTTTTCTCTGTTGTTTTGCTCCCTACTGAGTGAGTGTCGGCGTGTTGGATGTGTTTGCTCACCTTGAATGTGCACGGTTATCCTTTCTTTGTAAGAATAGTGTCGTTCTCTTCCACTTTTAGAGTTGAGTAGACTTGCTTGGCTCCTGGACTTGCACTCTGTCTCACATTCCAGGTTAAATTTTGGGTTTGACGTTGGTCTAAGGTCATAGCCCATTATTCTCAATTTGTCTGTTTCTGCGGACATCATTCTTCTCACCCTCGGTGAGGAAATATGGAGGGAAACACTGCCCGTGTGGTTGTTGTCCACAAATTCAATTATATCGAGATTGTCTGGACTGATAGACTTCAGGGTCTGGATATGGGTTAGAAGCTTCATTATTGTTTTCCTATTGAGTATAACGTTGTCCCTTTCTGCTAGGAGTGTTTCTAGTTTGAATGAGTCTGAGTTAATTGTCCTGAGATTTCTGGTCATTTGAGCTCTTTTGGTATCTCTACTGTAGCTTGTTCTATGTGTGCTCCAATCGTTCTTTAAGTTCTTCTCTTCAGCTGCAGTAATTGAGCGAGCTTTTTCTAAAGTTAGATGATTTGTAGTTTTTGTTGTGTGAGAGATCCAGTTTGCAATTTGTTTCGGTTCTTTCCCGTCTTTGATTGATGGGTGTAGATGGTTTTGTTATGCGACGTGGGACTCTTGTGGTTTGCTCTCTGTATTTTGCCTCAGGTTCTTCAGGTTTTTTTAATCCCTTTGTTCTTTTAAGCTTGTCCCAAGAGTCAAAAAAGCAGGTGATTCAAGTACAGGTTTTTTTTTCAATGAGTTTTCCGATGTGGTCTTTTGTGCTTTTTGAGTTGTCTCATCCTCTTTCTTTTCCTCGCTGTTCTCTTGTTGGTCATTTTCAGCCGTTAGACCTGCTTTGAGTTACGTCTTTGAATAGTTTCAGAACCGTAATTGGGTGCGGTAATGGAAGATGTGGGGGTCTGGCCTCCTTTCCGGCTGTTGTCTTTATTAGATGTTACGTCTTGTGGCCCTTTGGACTGGTTCAGCGGCCCAGTCAGCTGGGTAGACTTTGCTGTCTGTGCTGATTTCTGAGCTTGGATCAATTTTCTTGGGCTTTTCCATTTGGTAGTAGTTTCTTGGGTTAAGTCTAAACCACGGTGGGGATAGCAAGGTTAGCTATTTCTTCCTCCTGTGATGTCATGTTGTTGGTGTTGGGGGGGGGGTTGTCTGTGTGAGATGTGGCGACGGTCGTTTTTTCGTTTTCCTTAAGCGTTTGCGTCCCCCAGTCTATTGTGTTCTGTTTATATGCCTCGAGTGACAACACATAGCCTTCCAAGTAGGTTAGTTTGGTTTGCATGTAGGCTACCAGAGTGGTGTGATCCTTGAGAGTGTTGTTAATTGATTCATATAATTTACCAAAGGGAGCCAGTGCTATTGTGACCGTAGACATAACCCCCAGTAGATCAGTTTTTTTTGGGGCTTCTTTAGAGACTGGGTGCTGGATTCCGCTCAGTCTTTTGTTTTTCAAAGGGGTGGTCGAAGGATGTAAAGGAGAAGTAATGGTGTCTTTAGGCCTTTTGTCGGGAATTTCCTGAGAGGCCGTTATTATCCTTTCTTGACGGTCTAATTTGACTGTGTCATTGTCTTTTGATTTTGATAGAGTATTGTTGATGTGGTTGTTCATGCCCTGTTTTGTTAAGTTTGTGTTTTGAATTTGGTCAGTGGCTCTGTAGGTTATGGAATCCTTAAAGTTGGTTTATTGTGTTTTCTTCCTTTCACCCTTGTTTTTGTTGTTTTGTATTGGTGAATTGGAGTCTGTCCCCTGGTTACTGCACAGATCGCCAGGTTTGGTTGGGAGGGAGTTATGAATCATATCAGCTTTGGTGATGGAGGCCGGTCTCAGGGGTTGCCCAAAATGCATTCTAATTGGGGTGGAAGAATTTATCCGTTTTGTGTTATCAAGTTGGGGTAGAGGTTTGTGTTTTAGGGCCTGCTCTTGGTTAAGGTGGATGGGTAGATTCGCTGGTGGGACCGTTGCAGCTTCAAGGATTTCTGTGTCCGATAGCTCGTGTAAAGATGTTGTCCTCTGCTTTATGTGTTTGTGAAAGAAGTTGTCAAGAGGACCTAGTATTTTTCCTAGTGTCTTGGTTGTGTTTTGCCTGTCACGAGGGCTGGAGGGCCTCTTTGTTATTTATTTGTGCTCCGAGGAGGGAGGGCGGGGGTCCGTGGTGGGTTCCAGGTCCTCTGTAGCTTTGCTCAGTTTCATTCGTTGGCGCAGGATCTTGGTCGGTAAAGAGTTTGCTTTTCTCTTCCTTTTGAAAGCCTTCCCAGTCTTTGGGCCTCTGTAGGTTTTTAGCAGGTGGTAGTTTATTTGGCCGTGTTCACTACAGGAGTAAGGTTTTGTTTCGTGCGCGGGGGCTTTGGCCTGTAGAATAGAGTTTGTCATTGAAGAATCTGGTTCTTCTTCAGATGAGTGTTCCGTGACCAATTCTTCGGTTGAGGTTATCGAGATGTTTGGGTCTTGTAAGGGCAGAGTTAAATCCACCATTGCCATGACCGGATGCCCTTCAATCGCAGGTTTATTTGGCGTGATGGGTGGAGTTGAGGGTGTTCTGGGTCCCTCATTCTCAGAGATTAAAGGGGGGTCCTGTTCTTTACTTCGGGTTTGTTCCATTTCATGGTGCCATCACAAATTGAGATTTTGTTCATCTTTATTATCATTTCTCAAGGTGGTGTTTTTTAAGGCGGTAAGCCCAGGATGCAATAGGCTGTTCGGCTCTGCTACTGGGAAAATAAAAGTTTCAGCTGATTGGGCGTTGTAGGCAGAGTTGAGCGGGGGCTTCTGGGTGTTGTCAATTCCAGTTGTGCAGGCGTTATGCACTTCCCCCGATCTTGGCTTCCTGCGGTTTGAGATCCTCAAGGAGGTTTGGGAGAGCTATGTGGTCCTGTGGCAAAGTTTGCCTGGGTCCCATTCCGGTTCCCAGAATGGGCGGTGCTGAGGCTGGGACCTCCCTTGTTAGGCCCTGCGAGTCCGTCGTGGGCGTCAACAAGACATGTCCGTCATTTAGGTGTAGGTTTAAATTTTCTTTTCTTTGCGATTTCCGGGCGGCGTTTGCTAATGAACGAGGCTCTGTGCTTTCAGCAGGAGTTGGAATTCCCTGTTGAGAGCGGTCTAGGTCTAGTTCTGTTGGAGCTGGGGGCCCGTCTTCTCTTTCCTCAGGCGGCCGCTGCGTAGGCGGCTCAGGGTCTCTTCCTCCAGCGAAGGGTCCGATGACAAGGCCAGGTCTGCTGGACTATTCAACATCTTTGATGGTTGTTGTAGGGGGTTAATCGTAAGGCCTTTGCCGTGATTAGCCGTAAACAGTGGAAAACAGCAGCACCCTTTACTCCTCAGCAGGCTTCACGCCGTGAGGGCGGCGAGGTGCTGTTTTTATGGTCTTCTTCCTGTGGGCGTGGCTTGGGTGAGTCACGGGACGCATGTCACGTGTCAGGTCAATCAGCTGAGTTGGAATGTAGCGAGAAGCAGGTCCTCGGTCGCTTCAACTGCTGATGGCTCCTGCCGGCAGACTGATGCGAATTGGAGCGGGATCAGAAGCTTCTTCCAGGTATGAGTCACTTCACTTCACTGGCAGCGGAAAACAGAAGCGCCCTTTACTTCTCAGCGGGTTATTTGCATCATCCTCCAAGGAGCACTAGAATTTCTCAATGGCACTAAACTGATTAATAATGTTGCCAATAAGCACTTTCCCAAAGGACATACCAAGGCTATGAGGGGGGATTTTACGAGGCAAGCAGGCAAAATTATAGCTTATAATAAACAAAATGAAGATATGGTCTGAACATACAAGTGGAAATGGTAGGCTACAGGAAATTACGGCACCGCGTCAAAATACAAGATCAAGAATATGCCCATGGTTGTGCATAACTTCAGACATTAATTGTTAAAAGCATAGGTATGCTAAACGGTTATGGGGCATCATAACCAGAGGTAACTGAGTCTGATCCCACCCATGCAATGACCAGCCTTAGTGGAGGTAGGGTCAGATTGAGGGGGGTGATGCACTACTACAATGAGCATGTCATTTTGGATGACAATGGAATTTTAAAAAGAAGAGTTTAACAGCGCATGAATGTAAACGGGGGTGAGGGTTACCAACTAATATGCCATCTTTGAATATGACCACCGTTTTCCTTCCCACCATGTCCAGTTGGTCATAGTTCATGGTACCAAACCTACCAGGGCAGGTACAGATAACAAATTTGGACAAATAGGTGTGATGCGTGAAGAAAGTTGGGATTAATGAAGATTCTGGTATGTTGGCATTTCCATGCCCTTAAACTAACTCTTCATTGATCTAAGCTTTTGGCTTCTATCATCCTGTAAATATTCTGGGTAAATGCAATCTGATGCCACAGAGTTGCTATCACTTGGGCACATTGTTGACAGTGGCATAGCAGGGGGACCTGCAGCCCAAAAGAGACCACAGTAACAATCTGCTTTCCGCAACTACTATTGTTTCTGTGACCAACAAGAATTTGATTTATGCTCAGAGCAAGCCACACACCCAAAACAAATTGCTTTGTATGATTCATATTTCACAGACATTTTACTTTTAGGGTGAGTATTATAACAAATGAAAAACAATAGTTTCATGCTTACATCCTTATCATATAAAAAGCTAAGTCCATGTTTATGTTCCCAAAATGCTTTAATTGTATGCAAAGCAGCTGGGAACTATCCACTTTCCCGTTCCCATAAGAGATGTATTTACAGGATGAGGAATATGTACTCACGTATTGAATTGTTTATGTACTGTTTATATACTAAGTGAGAGAATATTTCATTTATAAACAGCGAGCTATTTACAAAATGAGCCAGAGAAATGTATTTCCAAAATGCAGACTGATAGCAAAAAGACCACATGAGATCATAATGAGTAACCCAAAATACATGTTTGCAGTGCCTCATAATTTTTATTATCATTATTATGATTATTATTATGATTATTATTATTATTGTATTTATTGACTTCCATTGACATACCTTTCAGAAGCATCAGAGCACTTTGCAAGTCATAGCGGGAATTACACAGTGTAGAAAGCAGGTTGCAAGGGATCATTACAAGGGAGCGGGGATCTAACAACAGGGGAGGGGCATGGTGGGCAATTGGGCACCAAGGAATCTTCAAGTAACAAGGGGATGGTAAGGGGGTAGCGGATCATCCAGCCACAGGTTAGGTGAAGAGTGCAAGGTGTGTAGACCGAGACATTAGGGAGAAACCATTCTTTGAAGAGGAGAGTCATGAGCTTTGCCCTGAAATGTAAAAGGGAAGGGGCATGTCTGGTGTTGTCGGGAAGGAGGTTCCAGTGTTGGGAGGTGCAGACAGAGAATGTCTGTCTTCTGTTTTTTTCCTTCCTGAACCAGCGAGGTGAAGTCTACACATATCGTTGCTTCTTATTTCTAATTTATTGTGTGAGTGATGTTTTTGTAGGGGGGAGATGTATGGATGTATGGAAAGCATCCAAGTGTTTACGGCAGGGGTTACATTATGGAAGTTATTGAGAGTGACCATTCAGGCTTTAAGTGTTTGTGCAACATCATCTAGTTTTGTATATTGAGAAGTTTGGAATGTATTGTGGCTGTAGCTTCATCAATGTGATTTACAGTGACCATACAAGCCTAGATTGTGTTCACAGCTTCATAAAAGTTATTAAAAGTTGTATTCAGTGACCATATTGCAATCAACGTGCTTAAATTAGGAATCCTGGTATTTATTATGGACTCACCTTCATGAATGCTGGGGTATATTGTGGGTGTAACTGAATAAAAAATGACTTACATTGGCAATGCTGGCATAACATAGACATCATGAACATGTTGTCAAATTCTCTTTTGTACTGTTGGGGGTACTAGAATGTTACATGCATTACCCTAAATAACCAATTGTAATTTGTATGACTTTTAACACATTATTGTCAATGAACGTGCTGTAAAATGCACCATTTTAACAGATAATTAAAAAGAAATGTCACGGCAGAAACACCCGATTTCCCCTACATTTCATAGGGCTCTCTTGCTATGCTTGCTCACTTGAGTTAATTTGTGGAATATGTTAATGCCGTTCCACAGAAGATATTCACATGCCACCACTGACCTTCAATCGTTTACACAGTGTTCGAAGAGTACAAAAAGAAGTAGTGGAACTATATTCCCTGCTGGTCTTGCCCCGCTCTCCACAAACCCCATCGCCACGCCCCCTACCATGCACAATCCAAACTCCCAAACAAACACACCTGCTGTTTAAGGAAATGTTCAGTGCAGCGCACTGAACTGCAAGTTTCAATTTCTTCCTGCACTTTTATTTTAAAACTAAACCATTCCGGAACGGTTTCTTTTTTAAATGAAAACATAGGAACAGTAAAACTTAAAAAATAAAAGTAGAGGAGCACCGCTCCCTTCCACTCCCACCCACTTCGACCACTGCGTTTACAATGCCAGTGCCCTCTCAGGAGCTACCGACCCACTGGCACCAAAAGCTGACTCAGCTACTACCCTGTGCATAGTTATGTTACTGGCCACACACAATGGCAGCTGAAACATGTGGTTGCCAGAGGCCAGGTGCTACCCCTTTGCTTCGATGTTAGGTGCAAGATCTAAGATTTGATTCCAAACCTTACATCCACCTAGAACAGTCTGCATCATGCCGCTGTGGCAGCATTATCGTCATAATCATTAGACATGAGTGATGGACCAGGCCGGCCCAAGCGTCTGTGGTACAGAATATGCTTCTTTGAGGAATTCGGGGGTCCCCTCAGAAAGACTTGCAGGGGCCCCCAGTCATTTAAGCTTAATTAGTGCCCCCGTATGTGTGTATTAGCCATCGCACAAAGATTTGAACGCAAGCAATAAGTCCCAATATTGTACCATATTTCAAGATGCCTGAGATGTCATGAACACCGTATTGCTTTGTATTTGAAATGTATTAACTTAACTTTGGGCCCAATGGCAGCAGTTTCTTTCTCCTGTCACTTCGGTGGCTCTCCATGTGGACTCTATGGAAATAAAAAGAGGACTCCTTCTCTTGTGAAAGACTGTCCTTTCAGATTTCCACGATGGCCACTTGTTTAGGGCTAAAACAATGATCCAGCACAAAAGAAAATGTAGCATCTAAACAGTTGTCTGGGGCAGAGTGTCAGTCCTTTCCTGTCAATAAAAGCAGTGGATACTACTTGAAAGGTTCTCATTTTGCTTGGGTATTTAACTTGGTCTCAGAGACTTTAGCGCATGTTATATGCTGCCCATTGACCATTTAATGTTAAATAAAAAAAGACATTACAGTTCTTTTATTATTAAGTTAATGCTCTGGCTTGGTAAACTACTAAAGCAAATGTATTTTAGAATGTGCATTTCAAAAGCCTTACTAGCTTTATGTGAGCTGCACCTACAGGATGGATGCAGGTTAATGAGGAAAAAACACCGTCCTCTGCTTCTTGTAGAGGATATTATTTTAGCTCTTCCTTGGTGCCATGCTTCCTTTTCCTTTAACTTACACTATGCAACTTATCTCCCGAAGACGACAGTTGCCAACCTGCTGTGTCCAAAAGAGACCCGTATTTAAGCTGTCTTTTTATATCATTACACAGTTGCACGGTTCAGATTGTGCGACAAGGACATTTCAGTCCCACGTAAACATAGAATCTTATGTTCTAACTCATAGCATCACTCTTCCAAAATGTCAGCACACAGGGAGGACAGGATGTTATTTTGAGAAATAGATGTTCTTAAAGAGATGGTATCCATCTTGTCTTCGTTCTGTACCATGTGTCATTTTGAATAAGTAATGATATCTTTTTTTAAATCATTTTCCTAATTTTAGTACATGACATAGAAACAGATTTATTGTCTAGATGCATACATCTTATGTGTTAAATGAATCTTCCTATATCAAAAGAAAATCCTGAACACGTACACCTTCTTTTACTGTGGTATTAGAGAAAATAAATGATGAAGCGAATAGTACTTGAAAATAACACATAAGTCTACTAAAAGATCTGGGGTTGCAACACAAAGCCTGCACCGTAAACAGTGCTATTGAGCACACCCATTTGATGGATTTACACCTTTCCGTTCACATATAACTTTTGGTAGTACTGGATTTTAGGCAGTGGTCTTTTTCTCATGTTTACACAAGTGTTAGTGTACAGCAATGACAATACTTTATCATTGTCCAAACACTAGGCCTCAATGCGAGTTCAGCAATGAAGTATAAAAGTGGTGGTAATTCTATTACCTACACATATATGAAATAAAAGGGAAAACTATTTAGTGAAACATTGTCTATGTCCTCTTTCTACCCAAATATGAAACACATGTGGCCTGAAAAAAGGGACTGTACAAAGTGTGAGATAACAAATGTATTAAAAACTTTATTCAGAAATCACTTGCTCATGTTAAGAACACTTTAGAAAATCTTAATGAATAGAGCAATACAGTGATCACAAAATAAATATTTTACACACGATATGCCCAAAAACACACAAAAACACTAAATATTTGCATGTATACCTCCACGATCACAATAGCAAAAAAAGACAATAGGAAAAAACACATATACAACTACTCCCATTTGTGTCCTAACTGGCACCTACATGTTTCTGTCCCCTTGCATAACTACATTACACTGGACATTCAACAGGGGTTGAACAAATAAATGGTGATGTGATTTTGGACTCTTGTGTGGACATCAAAAAATGAATTCATTCAATTTAGCAATGACATGCATCACTCTTAAGTGAAACAAAGAAAGAAAAACACATGCTACATTAAACATAATGCAATTATCTAGTTAACTGTGAGATAGGAGAATTGTCTTTTGTAACTTGGAATGTGAAAGGCCTGAATTGTACATTTAAAAGGAAAAAAGTACTAGCGAGAGTGTGGAGGGCAAGGACTGAGATAATTTTCCAGCAGGAAACACACTTACTCGATGAATCTAGATGCTTAGTAACCAAAAGAAACTACTTGAAAGAATTGTCTAACTGCCATTCCTCAAAATCAAGAGGGCTCTGTATTTTATTTAGGAAACATCTGCATTTAGTGATTGAGAGTGGCCATGGATGCAAAAGGACGGATATTTTTGGAGATGTGCTTCATTGTGGTAGAATATTCACATTAGGTTGTGTATATGATCCTTGGTCACTGGGGAAACCTTTCTTTGATGAAGTCACATGTTTTGCTTGGGGAGATGATCATTATAGGTGGGGATTTTAATTGCGTATTTGATCATAAAATAGATCGTTCAGCTGGTGGACATATGGAGAGTTCTGCACCCCGCAAGGAAGGAATTCACGTTGTACTCCCCTGTACATGACTCGTATTTGAGGATTGATTATATGTTGGTATCAGACAAACTTATTGACAAAGTTCTTTGTGTGGATATTAGGGAATGCAAGATCTCAGATCATGCACTGATGGACATTCGGTTTGAATTGTTTGTTGGGAGTACAACCTTTGTTAGTTGGCATCTAAGTGTGGGACTATTACAAGATACTGAGGTGGTTTCGGGCTTATGAACATTCATTGAAGTTTACTTCAAAGAAAATGGGGCCATAACCAATATCTTGATGGTTTGGGATAGTTTTAAAGCTGTGATGTGAGGGGAATTCATTGCTAGCATATCTCACTCCATGAAGAGCAACTTAACAGATCTGAGACTGTTGGAGCAAGAGCTTACTTGCCTACAGCGGACATATGTACTTACCAGGAACGTTAAAGATAAGTTAAAAATTACTTGAGCGTGGGAAGATCTAAGCAATAAAACTGAAATGTTAGCAGAAAAGGGGCTTTTTTTACATGAGGCAGAAATATTGGGAATGTGGTGATGAGATTGGTAGGTTATTGGCTAGTAGGTTGAAGGGGATGGTTGAAAGGTTGTATGTTCAAAGTGTGGAAGATGAACCTGGTTGTGTATTTGGGAGAAATGCTGATATATGCAGGTGCTTTCATTCATTCTATGAATCACTATATACATGGGATACATTTCCTATGAGATCTGATTTACATTTACTTTTTGAATTAATCAGTACCCCTGTGTTGAGTCAGGAGGATACTGTTGTCTTGGATGCTCATGTAGGGGTGTTAGAGGTTATGGCAGCAATATATCAACTTAATGTTGGCAAACCTCCGAGTCTAGATGGTCTACCTGTGGAATTTTATAGAACCTTTTAATCTGAATTAGCTCTGTTTTTGTGTGACTTGTTTAATCGTTTTGTACAGGGTGGGGTTTTATGCCCCACTATGCGAGAGGCCTTGATTACACTGATTCCTAAGCAGGGCAGGGATCATAAGAAATGAGGGAACTATAGATCAATCTCATTGCTTAATGTGGATGTGAAGTTGTTTTTGAAAGTCCTGGTCAATAGATTGGATAAATGTATAGGGACTTTGATTCATACTACTCAGGCAGGATTCATGATGGGTAGATTCAGTTATGATAATGTCAGAACTATATTTAATGTGATGGGGCTTCAACAGAATATTCCTTCAGACAAAGCATTAGTATTTATGGATGCTGAGAAAGCATTTGATAGAGTCAACTGGGAATTTTTAAAATATACAATGCAGAAGATGGGCTTTGGTGTTGGTTTTTGAGCACAGTGAGTTGTCTGCACTACGGAGTGATGCCAAAGGTTTGGATTAACAGTGAGTTTTCGGACTCCTTCACTCTTAAGAGAGGTACGAGGCAGGGATGTCCTTTATCGCCCTTTTTATTTAAGATTGTTCTGGAACCATTGTCAGCCTACATTCGTCAGGGACAGGAGATCAGAGGTTTATATTTTGGTGCCAAAGAGATTAAGGTGCTATCCTATGTGGATGATATGGCAGTGGTTCTTTCTAACCCAGAGGAAGGAAGTGTAGCCCTGATGGGAGCCTTTGGAAAGGTGGGTAGACTTTCGTGTCATAAGATTCATTGGGAAAAAACTGAGGTCTTCCCACTCTCTGCGACATTGCGACATGGGCTTGTAAATGGGTGGATTTCTGAGTAAAATATGTGGGGGTCTACATAATTAGAGATCTAAAAAAGATAGCAGAATATCATGTGGATCGGTTAATAGGGGTATTGATGAAGGATGTGAGGTAATGGGAAAAACTTCCATTGGGAATGTGGGTGAAAATCAGCGCCATTAAAATGTCCTTTTTACTTTAAACTGTTTATGTCATTCAGTCAATTTTTCAGATCTTCTTGAGGGGTGAAAAGAAAAAGTCGAAAATACCAAGGTTCATTCTCAAGCAAAGTGTTTGAGGGGGCGGTTTTGGCTACCCTGATCTTCTTAAGTATCAGAGAGGATTTCTATTAAAAAGGCAGCCCATTACTTTACACTTCAGAGTGCATTGGGACTACTTAGGTTAACAATAGAGAAAGATGGATTTTCACAGAGTTTTTTATGGAGAGAATGCTGAATGTCAGAAATAAATTACATTCCACTGATGTGACCCGGGATGCTCTTACAGTATGGCTAACTGCTACTGATGAAAATGTGTGGTTGTACCACAGGGCCGCACATTGGCATAATCTGGGTTTACAAATTGCGAATAAAACTTTATGCTGACAAGTTGGATATCGAGAGGAATTTTAAAGATAGGTGATGTGCCATGGGATGGACAGATGGTGCCATTTGGACAAGGGAATAGGGAATTGGGTAGGTTTAGGGAATTGGAATCACTTCTGATGCAAAGGCTTGATATTTTTTCGAACCCTTTGGGGAATGTACCGAGTGGATGTGTTATCTTTGAATTGTCACCTCATATGGTATCTACGTGCCTTACTATGATGCCTATGGACCCCTTATTTGTTGATTCATGGGAAATGGGAGTTGCAAAGTACTTGGGAGAGTAATTTAGGGTGCAGTATTTCAGAGAAGGAATGGGTACAAGAGCAGAAATATGGTTTTAGGCATAAAATGAACTTGAATTTGCGACTTATCCAACAAATGATTTTGGGTCGCTTATATTGGACTCCAGTACGTATGCACGGTTTAGGTTTGATAGACAATGACAGATGATGGGGTTGTGGAAGAGAGAGTGGCTCTTTGCTACATATGTTGTGGAGTTGCCCTAGGGTACGTGATGTTTGAGGAATTTGTTGGACAGGATAGATGCAGTCCTATCCACAAGTTTTCCGAGATTACCTTTTCAGACACTTCTTTTATCTGGCAGAGGAATATGTGGGATTGCCAGACAATAGGGGCAATGGGTTGATAAAGTGCTGATGGTGGGAGCAAAACAGATTCTGAAGTTGTGGAAGACCAGGAAACAGCCATTCGTGGAGGATTGGTTGAATGATGTACAAGTTTTGTCAGACTTTGAGAGAATTATTTTTCTTAAGCAGGTTCGAGAAGATGTTTATATGGAACTCTTGTCACCATTCAATAATTGACAAGGTACATCGGGTCTTGCACTGTAAATTTACAGTGCTTGGATCAGTAGTGAAGGTTTTGGGTGGTGTGTATGTTCTAGTATGTGTTTGACTGTCTGTGTTTGTGCTGAGCCATAGTGTTTTGTGTATTGTTTTTATTCTTTTTATTTGTGTCATATCTAGGATGATCTGTTTAGGGATGGCGTGTACTTTGCTCACCTCCTTACTGTCAAGCCTTGTATATAGTTATTTGGAATAGTTATTTGGACTGATTGGAGATTCATTTATTGCCGAAGGGGCTTTGATCCTAGAGTTAATGTGTACATTTAATATTTGAATTGGATTGTTTGTGTTTGTATGAAATGTAAATGATTATAAATAAAGATATTAAAAATATAATAATCAATATGAGTTCATGAAACAGATCAAACCAATTTACTGCGCACAATCTGTTACTTGAAACACCAAGCTAAATTGTATAGTCGGTACCTGATCAATACGCATGGTATCTCCTATGGAATAGATTTTCAATCAACAGTCTCTATTAAAAAGACTCCAAAATCGAAGAAATGCCTCAAATAGAAGAACTGCAATCCAAAGGAAACCGTTATGAAGGGCTACAAAACACATTGGGCCTCATTACAAGGTTGCCTGTCCGGTAACAACGGTACCTGTAATCTTGCCAGTACTGTTGGTACCGGACCGGCAAACTACGAGTTCTGCTTGAGGGTGACTTACCGCCTACCAGGACTGAACTGCCGGGTGCACCGGCACCCCCGAGCAGACTGTTGAATGCACCTGCACCATTCAGAATGGGGAGCTTTTTTTACTGGCGCTCGGGAATGGGCAATTACCAGGCCCGGTGGGGCCATAATGACCTGTTAATTGCCCATTCTCAGGGTGCCGGTAAAAACCAACACCGGCGGTAGCCGTAGCCGTGCCGGTACCGCCATAGTCATAATGAGGCCCATTGTGAAAAATACAGAACGGAATGGTGCAAGTATAATCACGTCAAAGATGTAATATATGACACCACTCCTCCCATTGCAAAAAAGTGAGAAAATGTCAGATCTAACAAATTATACCTTGCAAGAGATGTCACTATGAATGATGAAAAAGGGACTCCATTACGAATTTCCATTGTAGCTCATCACTGCTGTTGTCTGAGAGTAAAAGGTTTCTGGGAAACAAAACGAAAAAGGTCTTGCAATGTTACCACCATCTAAACATGCAAACTCCCAAACTCCTTCAAGCATGACTAAAAGAACCGGGCCTCCAGACTTCAGTGTGAAAAAGGTAAAATTACAGTGTGCACTTGCGTCTTCACCGCAGTTTACTGAACGGCACCAGGTGTCCCACAACTTATGTGAAATCAAACAGAACCACAGAAGAAAATGTCTCTGCTAAAAAACCATGATCCTACACGCTATGCATTATTCACCCGCCACGTGTCTTAAATAATGTAATTACTATTGGCAGCCTTCATCTGCAGGGATTAATGCGTGCCCTAAGTGGGTTCCTACCATTTAATATTTACACAAGTGTACAGCAATGACAATATTTTATCATTGTCCAATGGGCTTCATTACGAGTTCAACGGTGCAGTACAGAAGTGGTGGTAATTTTATTATCACCACTTTTTGGTGGAAATTAAATTACTGCCACTTTTACTGCAGTGCCGAATTCCAAGTTTCACTTTGAAGTGGAGAATTTAAATTCTGCATGTGGCTGGAGATAAATCCTCCACTTTAAGGCCAACCATTGGCAGATTTGCTATGCAGAATTACCTCTCACTGTAAATTCACCAAAAATCCCTATGAATAACTATAGACTCCAACAGTGGGGGACTACTTTGCCACCACTCCTAATTCCATGATAAACTCACAGGACCGGGTGATGGTGACGGTAAATGAATTTGACGGTAAGTTGTCAGACTTGCACCTGTTTACTGTAAAACTCATAATGATGCCCTGACATACATTTCAACACAGTGCCTGCATCACAGACTTTGTTAAGAGCGCCTAGCTGGTGCTAGCTTTTCCAATCTTTCCATCTTCATTTCTATTCATTTCTTTGTATTCTTGTTTCTTTTTTCTACTTTTCTTTTTATATAATTTAGTATCCATCTATCTTCCTCTCCTTTCTTTCATTCCTTCTCTTTTTCACTTTTTTCTATTTATTATTATTTCTTTAAGGGGCTAGGACAATACAAATCACTCATTCATGACAATATCTGTGTCAAAATCCTCCAAGCTACCCCTGGGGAAGTGAACTCAGCTAGAAAAAGGAACTGAACACAGTTTGTAAGGCCTTAGCATCATATGTACAGACATTGTAGTCCTCTGCAGCCTGTGTTCTCTTGCTCTAATGGCAACTGTGAGAAAGGACAAAGCATCAGAACCCCTAGGACCCTTTAGAGAGCATTATGACCCTTTGATGAATCTCAAATCGAAATGTAAAGATAGCTTATCCAAAGGCTAGTCGAGTGCAATATCTAAAGACCATTTCTAATACTATGTGGGTATGCTTATGCTCAGTATTGGCATAGCAACTCCACATACAACCCATTATCTACAATGTCTAGGTTGCCAGAGTCTTGATCGCAGACTCCCATCTGTATCCGGGGACCCATAAAGGGCTTGGTTGCTAAATTGATTATTAGAATATGCTAACCTCCAAACTTGATTTTTTACGAGCTAGGAATATTGAAACATTGACAACAACCACAAATCCCCAAATCCTTCAGTGTTTCCAAGCCTTAGAAACCAGAATATCCCTTAGTTGTCCCTTAGTTGTTTAAGTTAAGGTTAGCAAAACCTCTGGGACCTGCCTGAAAATTCCACCCACCCCTATTCCTCTTAGCTGCCTGTCATACCTTTCTTGGTCATTCTGCTGAAACTCTGATTCGCCTAGAGCTTCCTCTGTGAATATATTGTAAGTGATGATTTAAGTCAATCTTCAGTGATAAATCCCAGTTAAGCAGTCCAACCATTCCTCACCTTCTTCGCATGATTTTTCAAAATTGGTGTACTTAAACACACAATCGTCCTCTCATCTCCTCCTTCAGTCCAAATCACTTGATCATTGTCTTCTCCCTAATGCCAACAATTTGCATTAATGCACCATATGTCTCCCCAACAAAACCCCAAAACATTTTGAACACACCCTTGCATCCTAACCCCATTAAAATCTAAAATGTCAAAACAAACATTCAATAATTTCCCACTCCAACCCAGTCCGACTACAAAAGTGCCTCTCACCGAACTCCAACTACCCAGTTCCTCATGACACCCATCCAGTCACTCACCCACTGTGACTCCTCTCTACATATCTGTTCCCTCTGACACTCACACCCTCACTCCACCTGCCCCTCAGTCCCGCTCCCCACCCATCAACCCTGTCCTTCACTCCAGCCAGTGCCGCTATCATAACCTCACCCCACCCACACTTACTCCTTCAAACCCTCTCCCAAACTATGAAACTCACCATATTTGGTTCCTGTCCACACGCACCCACCAAATCCTGCTCTCAACCACCCACTCAGCCATACCCCATTCCTCTCCCACATCCCATTCCTCGAACAATGCTGTTCCTCCCCGACAATACCACCCAACCATACAACTCTACTCTCCAATTATTTTATTAAAACCTTTAAAAGCATTAGTGTACCAGCCTATGAAACACATTTGAATTCAGCAAACTGTTTCAGGCACTGCTCTACCCTAGAACAAGAACTACTACCTTGAGTCTTCAAAACAGATTTAAATAAATCCCTCCTAAAATGCTTGATGGAAAATCTAGAAGACCCTGTCATCTATTGACCTATACTGAATGTCCATTACTTGGCAATGCGCCTGGAGAGTTTTGTCTGCCGCCAAATTCACTGCATCAATGAAACAACATTCTGCGTCAAAGACTGGTAAGGTTTAAGTCAATTAGAGGAACAGAATCTGCCCACCTATAAATCTATGATAACCTACTGACCAGTGCATATGCAGATGAGAAATATACCATTATTTTACTGCGTGATATTTCACATTTCAGCGCAATCATCCAGAGCATCTGCATTGACAGATGGAAGGAAGCTGGCTTGAGCCAAACAGCTGTTCTCTGGATGTCATCCTCCATTTCTGGAAGAGGTGGGAGCACCTTCCCACCCTCAATTATATCAAGCCTGCGCAACAACATCTGATTGATTGGTTGATTGATTGGTTGATTGATTGATTGATTGATTGATTGATTGATTGATTTTATTTACACTTTTGGCTTCATGTGCCTTTCATGACAGCAAATATATTTTGCATACAATACGAACAGTAAAATAAGTGAAAATTACAAAATATCTGAATGAAAACACTGCATACATTAAAATGGGAATTCCCAATAATAGCCGCCAATAAAAAGTAACACAGGCTATGTGCAAAGTCAAAATTTCTTTTAAGTACCCTCAACTGTCTCTAATAACGCTGATCCTTAACCCTTTTTCAGTCACAGGAAAAAGCTTGGAAAAAACATTTTAGAATGTTACCAATCATAAATTAAACATTGATCCATTGGTTAAGACAATCCAAGAATGGCAAAACATGAGAAATAATTGGCATATGAAAGGGCTTCTTAAAGATGATGAATTCAATTATATGAATGTTCAACATCCAATTTAGGCTAAAATTTATTTTTTGGCAAAAATGCATAAGGCTTTCAATAAATGTCCATCCTGCAGACCCACAATTAATGGAATTGGCTCCATAACTCAAAGGATCTCCAAATATATGGGCATTTTCCTTAATCCCATAGCAGGGACACTGGCATCATATATGAAAGACATGAAGCATGTGATGCAAGAGACAGAAGCCATAATATGGCAGGAAAATGATCTACTAGTGAGGATGGATGTGAAAAACACTTAGAAAATTAAGACTGTCATACATTTAAAAGATTAAAGACTGTCTAAATCCAAGAAAATTCAATTGTGAATTATTTATCACATATTCAAGTGGCGCAGTCTTACCATACGACCACAGTACTTTCTTCTTTTTGCAAATACCCTTGGGTAGAGACAAGAGTTGTTGTCAAGGTAGAAAAGCGACAAACCTTATGTACATTGGATTACTGTCACCCAAAAGGATAAGGCCTTTGTCTGTGAACCCATTGGTTGATAAACCTCTATTTTCAGCCACTTTCCAGCAGACTTAATCAAAAGGGCATAATGGCCAATCATTTTGATAGTATGGATATGGAAGCAGAAGAATTTTTTTTAATATCTGTGAATCTGATAAAGACAAAGGAAAAAATACAATAGCATCAATCAAGAAATTATTTGAGAAACTAGAAAACCTAAATAAAAAGGAATTGTCCAAATGGTGGGAGATAAAAACACTTCAGATGTGTTTACAAGTAGGAAGAGTGCAAAAGGGATTGAGGATATGTATTTTTCCAATGTTTGAGGACAAAGACAAAACGGCCCTTAATGAATAATAACAAATGTTGACACGAACTTCGAATGAAATGATGGAAAGCGTGAGTAAACAATCTACAAAGGTACATGAACAGACATTAATTAAGCTACAACAAGTTAAAGAGGAGATAGAGATAATGAGCTTACCTGAGATTACATTTAAAAATGATTAAATGCCAGGTGAGTATTTACAGCAATATACAAAAGAATTGAAATTAAAGAAACAGAAGAAATTCAGAAGGGATGAAAAGTATTATCTTTAAAAAAAAGGATTTATACTTTTCAGAAATGTTATGACTCTAAATATCAAACACCAATGACTCAGAAATCCAGCAAGATAACTAAAATACAACAATATTATCATCTCCATCATCCTCATGGGTGGAATCTGTAATGGGTAGTGACACAGAAGTAGACCAAAGTACAAATACTTCAGGAAATGCAGTGGTTTGTATTTTTTTAGAAGAACTCAAAAGACACAAAAAAAATACCAGGAAATCAATATACAATGTAGGACAAGTCACAAAAGGAATTAATACTGCAACCACTGCAACAACAAAAAAGAGGCAAAAGAGAGGAAAAAACAGAGAGGAAGAAGATACAGGAATGAGGACAAGATCATGAGGAATCAAAACGTACAACAAGAGAATTTAGTAGTAAACCTATCAGATTTGAAACCCAGTGAAAATCTCATTTCTGGACTAAACAAATGCCTTTCTTTTAGCCTAACAAGCACCGTGGACTACTTGCACACAAATATTGATAGCTGCAAATTTTGTAGAAGATCAACATTTTAAAAAGTCTTTGAAATATATATAAGTATGGATAAGTCTGAAGAACCTAAAACAGCACTGTCTGAATGAACAGAACATCTAGCTGAAAAAATGATTACTCTTCTAAATTTAGAGGGAGTTGATGAGGATTATGATCTTGATTGATACATGACAGAACAAGACAGAGACATCTATATTTCAAAAGAAAGCCTGTTGAAATCAAAATCAAAATGCATACCTCAATTAGGTGAAGACACAACACAGTGGTGTATGAACATTATATATGTAATAAATAAAATCTTAAGAAATGCAAGGTATCAAAGGAAAAGAGAATAGATCTACAAGAACTAAGACGGAACAAAGATATTGTCAAAGCAGCAGATAGGGAAGAAAAATATTATTGATGAATGATTGAGATTACATTCAAGAAGCAAATAAAGAACTTATTGACACACCTTGTTATCATAAATTAAACTTTAATCCATTGGTTAAGACATTCCAAGAATGGCAAAACATGAGCAAACATTGACGTATGAGAGGGTTTCATAATGATGATAAATTCGGTTACATGAATGTTCAAAATCCAATCATGGCTACAATTTACTTTTTGCCAAAAATGTATAAGGCTTTCAATTAATGTCCATCCTGCAGGCCCATAATTAATGGGATTGGGTCCATAAGTGAAAAGATCTCCGAATATATAGACATTTGTCTTAATCCCCTATCACAGACACTGGCATTATATATCAAAGACACAAAGCATGTGATCCAGCACACAGAAGCCATAATATGGCATGAGAATTACTTACTAGTGACAATGGATGTGAAATCGGTATATACATGCATAGAACATTATATGGGCATAAAAATAACACAATACTTTTTAAAATCACGTTCAGTATCACATTTTTAACAAAACATCATGATACTAGAAATGCTTACATTCAGTTTGAATAATGACATCTTTTTATTCAGGAGGTGCAGATTGATTATAAAGGCTCACATAGAGGAGCAAACCACCATTAAAGAAGCAGAATTTTTTTTTTATCATTCTAACTTTATTAGGCACTTTGCATCTTACAACGATCAGACTCGTGTCTTAAACTGAACCAATATGAAAATATAATTCCACATTTAACTCCATTTGTATTCACAGTGAATCATGACGGAACATACGCATATAGTCTGTGTCTTGTGTCTGGAAGTAAAGAACTTTAGAAAAACCAAAACAAACACAAAAAACATAACAGTATAAAATGTGGTGCAGAAATATTCAGCAATTACAGTAAATATAAGAACCTCTTACAACTCCTGGATTTGGTGACTTCTGGCGCCCTCTCCCCGTGATTTGGATCACATTCCAAGACCTACGCCAGAGAAAATGATACCATGTCATGGAGGCTTATGATGGATATTGGGGCTATCGCTATCATGACCGCTCATATATGTAATTAATGGAGACCAAACGACTAAGTATTGCGGCATACGGCCCTGCAATGCCCCATCGATTTTGCTCATGGCTACCACATACCGAACTTGTGCCTACCATTCCCTAATATCCGGTTCCCCTTGGCTTTTCCAATGCTTTGCTATGACCAGCCTTGTGGCCACTAAGAGGTGGGTGACCAAGCGTGATCCCCTGGAAGTCAGTTGGTAATGGTCGAGGGAATCTTTGTTACCCAATAACAACACCAGGGGGTCAAGTTTACTGAACGGCACCAGGTGTCCCACAACTTATGTGAAATCAAACAGAACCACAGAAGAAAATGTCTCTGCTAAAAAACCATGATCCTACACGCTATGCATTATTCACCCGCCACGTGTCTTAAATAATGTAATTACTATTGGCAGCCTTCATCTGCAGGGATTAATGCGTGCCCTAAGTGGGTTCCTACCATTTAATATTTACACAAGTGTACAGCAATGACAATATTTTATCATTGTCCAATGGGCTTCATTACGAGTTCAACGGTGCAGTACAGAAGTGGTGGTAATTTTATTATCACCACTTTTTGGTGGAAATTAAATTACTGCCACTTTTACTGCAGTGCCGAATTCCAAGTTTCACTTTGAAGTGGAGAATTTAAATTCTGCATGTGGCTGGAGATAAATCCTCCACTTTAAGGCCAACCATTGGCAGATTTGCTATGCAGAATTACCTCTCACTGTAAATTCACCAAAAATCCCTATGAATAACTATAGACTCCAACAGTGGGGGACTACTTTGCCACCACTCCTAATTCCATGGTAAACTCACAGGACCGGGTGATGGTGACGGTAAATGAATTTGACGGTAAGTTGTCAGACTTGCACCTGTTTACTGTAAAACTCATAATGATGCCCTGACATACATTTCAACACAGTGCCTGCATCACAGACTTTGTTAAGAGCGCCTAGCTGGTGCTAGCTTTTCCAATCTTTCCATCTTCATTTCTATTCATTTCTTTGTATTCTTGTTTCTTTTTTCTACTTTTCTTTTTATATAATTTAGTATCCATCTATCTTCCTCTCCTTTCTTTCATTCCTTCTCTTTTTCACTTTTTTCTATTTATTATTATTTCTTTAAGGGGCTAGGACAATACAAATCACTCATTCATGACAATATCTGTGTCAAAATCCTCCAAGCTACCCCTGGGGAAGTGAACTCAGCTAGAAAAAGGAACTGAACACAGTTTGTAAGGCCTTAGCATCATATGTACAGACATGGTAGTCCTCTGCAGCCTGTGTTCTCTTGCTCTAATGGCAACTGTGAGAAAGGACAAAGCATCAGAACCCCTAGGACCCTTTAGAGAGCATTATGACCCTTTGATGAATCTCAAATCGAAATGTAAAGATAGCTTATCCAAAGGCTAGTCGAGTGCAATATCTAAAGACCATTTCTAATACTATGTGGGTATGCTTATGCTCAGTATTGGCATAGCAACTCCACATACAACCCATCATCTACAATGTCTAGGTTGCCAGAGTCTTGATCGCAGACTCCCATCTGTATCCGGGGACCCATAAAGGGCTTGGTTGCTAAATTGATTATTAGAATATGCTAACCTCCAAACTTGATTTTTTACGAGCTAGGAATATTGAAACATTGACAACAACCACAAATCCCCAAATCCTTCAGTGTTTCCAAGCCTTAGAAACCAGAATATCCCTTAGTTGCCCCTTAGTTGTTTAAGTTAAGGTTAGCAAAACCTTTGGGACCTGCCTGAAAATTCCACCCACCCCTATTCCTCTTAGCTGCCTGTCATACCTTTCTTGGTCATTCTGCTGAAACTCTGATTCGCCTAGAGCTTCCTCTGTGAATATATTGTAAGTGATGATTTAAGTCAATCTTCAGTGATAAATCCCAGTTAAGCAGTCCAACCATTCCTCACCTTCTTCGCATGATTTTTCAAAATTGGTGTACTTAAACACACAATCGTCCTCTCATCTCCTCCTTCAGTCCAAATCACTTGATCATTGTCTTCTCCCTAATGCCAAAAATTTGCATTAATGCACCATATGTCTCCCCAACAAAACCCCAAAACATTTTGAACACACCCTTGCATCCTAACCCCATTAAAATCTAAAATGTCAAAATAAACATTCAATAATTTCCCACTCCAACCCAGTCCGACTACAAAAGTGCCTCTCACCGAACTCCAACTACCCAGTTCCTCATGACACCCATCCAGTCACTCACCCACTGTGACTCCTCTCTACATATCTGTTCCCTCTGACACTCACACCCTCACTCCACCTGCCCCTCAGTCCCGCTCCCCACCCATCAACCCTGTCCTTCACTCCAGCCAGTGCCGCTATCATAACCTCACCCCACCCACACTTACTCCTTCAAACCCTCTCCCAAACTATGAAACTCACCATATTTGGTTCCTGTCCACACGCACCCACCAAATCCTGCTCTCAACCACCCACTCAGCCATACCCCATTCCTCTCCCACATCCCATTCCTCGAACAATGCTGTTCCTCCCCGACAATACCACCCAACCATACAACTCTACTCTCCAATTATTTTATTAAAACCTTTAAAAGCATTAGTGTACCAGCCTATGAAACACATTTGAATTCAGCAAACTGTTTCAGGCACTGCTCTACCCTAGAACAAGAACTATTACCTTGAGTCTTCAAAACAGATTTAAATAAATCCCTCCTAAAATGCTTGATGGAAAATCTAGAAGACCCTGTCATCTATTGACCTATACTGAATGTCCATTACTTGGTAATGCGCCTGGAGAGTTTTGTCTGCCGCCAAATTCACTGCATCAATGAAACAACATTCTGCGTCAAAGACTGGTAAGGTTTAAGTCAATTAGAGGAACAGAATCTGCCCACCTATAAATCTATGATAACCTACTGACCAGTGCATATGCAGATGAGAAATATACCATTATTTTACTGCGTGATATTTCACATTTCAGCGCAATCATCCAGAGCATCTGCATTGACAGATGGAAGGAAGCTGGCTTGAGCCAAACAGCTGTTCTCTGGATGTCATCCTCCATTTCTGGAAGAGGTGGGAGCACCTTCCCACCCTCAATTATATCAAGCCTGCGCAACAACATCTGATTGATTGGTTGATTGATTGGTTGATTGATTGATTTTATTTACACTTTTGGCTTCATGTGCCTTTCATGACAGCAAATATATTTTGCATACAATACGAACAGTAAAATAAGTGAAAATTACAAAATATCTGAATGAAAACACTGCATACATTAAAATGGGAATTCCCAATAATAGCCGCCAATAAAAAGTAACACAGGCTATGTGCAAAGTCAAAATTTCTTTTAAGTACCCTCAACTGTCTCTAATAACGCTGATCCTTAACCCTTTTTCAGTCACAGGAAAAAGCTTGGAAAAAACATTTTAGAATGTTACCAATCATAAATTAAACATTGATCCATTGGTTAAGACAATCCAAGAATGGCAAAACATGAGAAATAATTGGCATATGAAAGGGCTTCTTAAAGATGATGAATTCAATTATATGAATGTTCAACATCCAATTTAGGCTAAAATTTATTTTTTGGCAAAAATGCATAAGGCTTTCAATAAATGTCCATCCTGCAGACCCACAATTAATGGAATTGGCTCCATAACTCAAAGGATCTCCAAATATATGGGCATTTTCCTTAATCCCATAGCAGGGACACTGGCCTCATATATGAAAGACATGAAGCATGTGATGCAAGAGACAGAAGCCATAATATGGCAGGAAAATGATCTACTAGTGAGGATGGATGTGAAAAACACTTAGAAAATTAAGACTGTCATACATTTAAAAGATTAAAGACTGTCTAAATCCAAGAAAATTCAATTGTGAATTATTTATCACATATTCAAGTGGCGCAGTCTTACCATACGACCACAGTACTTTCTTCTTTTTGCAAATACCCTTGGGTAGAGACAAGAGTTGTTGTCAAGGTAGAAAAGCGACAAACCTTATGTACATTGGATTACTGTCACCCAAAAGGATAAGGCCTTTGTCTGTGAACCCATTGGTTGATAAACCTCTATTTTCAGCCACTTTCCAGCAGACTTAATCAAAAGGGCATAATGGCCAATCATTTTGATAGTATGGATATGGAAGCAGAAGAATTTTTTTTTAATATCTGTGAATCTGATAAAGACAAAGGAAAAAATACAATAGCATCAATCAAGAAATTATTTGAGAAACTAGAAAACCTAAATAAAAAGGAATTGTCCAAATGGTGGAAGATAAAAACACTTCAGATGTGTTTACAAGTAGGAAGAGTGCCAAAGGGATTGAGGATATGTATTTTTCCAATGTTTGAGGACAAAGACAAAACGGCCCTTAATGAATAATAACAAATGTTGACACGAACTTCGAATGAAATGATGGAAAGCGTGAGTAAACAATCTACAAAGGTACATGAACAGACATTAATTAAGCTACAACAAGTTAAAGAGGAGATAGAGATAATGAGCTTACCTGAGATTACATTTAAAAATGATTAAATGCCAGGTGAGTATTTACAGCAATATACAAAAGAATTGAAATTAAAGAAACAGAAGAAATTCAGAAGGGATGAAAAGTATTATCTTTAAAAAAAAGGATTTATACTTTTCAGAAATGTTATGACTCTAAATATCAAACACCAATGACTCAGAAATCCAGCAAGATAACTAAAATACAACAATATTATCATCTCCATCATCCTCATGGGTGGAATCTGTAATGGGTAGTGACACAGAAGTAGACCAAAGTACAAATACTTCAGGAAATGCAGTGGTTTGTATTTTTTTAGAAGAACTCAAAAGACACAAAAAAATACCAGGAAATCAATATACAATGTAGGACAAGTCACAAAAGGAATTAATACTGCAACCACTGCAACAACAAAAAAGAGGCAAAAGAGAGGAAAAAACAGAGAGGAAGAAGATACAGGAATGAGGACAAGATCATGAGGAATCAAAACGTACAACAAGAGAATTTAGTAGTAAACCTATCAGATTTGAAACCCAGTGAAAATCTCATTTCTGGACTAAACAAAGGCCTTTCTTTTAGCCTAACAAGAACCGTGGACTACTTGCACACAAATATTGATAGCTGCAAATTTTGTAGAAGATCAACATTTTAAAAAGTCTTTGAAATGTATATAAGTATGGATAAGTCTGAAGAACCTAAAACAGCACTGTCTGAATGAACAGAACATCTAGCTGAAAAAATGATTACTCTTCTAAATTTAGAGGGAGTTGATGAGGATTATGATCTTGATTGATACATGACAGAACAAGACAGAGACATCTATATTTCAAAAGAAAGCCTGTTGAAATCAAAATCAAAATGCATACCTCAATTAGGTGAAGACACAACACAGTGGTGTATGAACATTATATATGTAATAAATAAAATCTTAAGAAATGCAAGGTATCAAAGGAAAAGAGAATAGATCTACAAGAACTAAGACGGAACAAAGATATTGTCAAAGCAGCAGATAGGGAAGAAAAATATTATTGATGAATGATTGAGATTACATTCAAGAAGCAAATAAAGAACTTATTGACACACCTTGTTATCATAAATTAAACTTTAATCCATTGGTTAAGACATTCCAAGAATGGCAAAACATGAGCAAACATTGACGTATGAGAGGGTTTCATAATGATGATAAATTCGGTTACATGAATGTTCAAAATCCAATCATGGCTACAATTTACTTTTTGCCAAAAATGTATAAGGCTTTCAATTAATGTCCATCCTGCAGGCCCATAATTAATGGGATTGGGTCCATAAGTGAAAAGATCTCCGAATATATAGACATTTGTCTTAATCCCCTATCACAGACACTGGCATTATATATCAAAGACACAAAGCATGTGATCCAGCACACAGAAGCCATAATATGGCATGCGAATTACTTACTAGTGACAATGGATGTGAAATCGGTATATACATGCATAGAACATTATATGGGCATAAAAATAACACAATACTTTTTAAAATCACGTTCAGTATCACATTTTTAACAAAACATCATGATACTAGAAATGCTTACATTCAGTTTGAATAATGACATCTTTTTATTCAGGAGGTGCAGATTGATTATAAAGGCTCACATAGAGGAGCAAACCACCATTAAAGAAGCAGATTTTTTTTTTTATCATTCTAACTTTATTAGGCACTTTGCATCTTACAACGATCAGACTCGTGTCTTAAACTGAACCAATATGAAAATATAATTCCACATTTAACTCCATTTGTATTCACAGTGAATCATGACGGAACATACGCATATAGTCTGTGTCTTGTGTCTGGAAGTAAAGAACTTTAGAAAAACCAAAACAAACACAAAAAACATAACAGTATAAAATGTGGTGCAGAAATATTCAGCAATTACAGTAAATATAAGAACCTCTTACAACTCCTGGATTTGGTGACTTCTGGCGCCCTCTCCCCGTGATTTGGATCACATTCCAAGACCTACGCCAGAGAAAATGATACCATGTCATGGAGGCTTATGATGGATATTGGGGCTATCGCTATCATGACCGCTCATATATGTAATTAATGGAGACCAAACGACTAAGTATTGCGGCATACGGCCCTGCAATGCCCCATCGATTTTGCTCATGGCTACCACATACCGAACTTGTGCCTACCATTCCCTAATATCCGGTTCCCCTTGGCTTTTCCAATGCTTTGCTATGACCAGCCTTGTGGCCACTAAGAGGTGGGTGACCAAGCGTGATCCCCTGGAAGTCAGTTGGTAATGGTCGAGGGAATCTTTGTTACCCAATAACAACACCAGGGGGTCAAGTTCCAGCTCGAATCCGCAGATCTCTTTAATTTGGGCAACCACTTTCCCCCAAAGCCCTTGGATCCGAGGGCATCCCCACCACATGTGAATAAAAGAGCCTGGGGTTGTCCCACATCACCAACATTGAGGGGAGAGCTGTGGATACATTTTGTGCAGCTACTCTGGGGTCAGATACCACCTGCACAGTATCTTGAGACCATTTTCTTTAATGTGAACCGCCTGAGAAGCCTTTCCCACCCTTGTCCAGATATTTTACCACGTTAACTCATCTATGGGCTTGCCCACATCCTCCTCCCACTTAGACATGTACCCGTGTGGGGCCTTAAACCTCTTGGAGTTCAGCACCCTGTGTAGGGATGCCAGTTTCGCTGGAGGGGGATTACCCATGCATAGATCTTCAAATGTTGTTGTGCTACGCTTCCCCTGGGTTGCTATGCTGCCACGGCACATCCAATGCCACAGCTGAACGTATCCATATTTATCCGCGTTGTTAACCTGAAAGATCTGCTTACATTGGTCAAACATGAGAGGGAGGTTATCCTGAAACATTTGCCACAGCCTGTGCAGCCCACCTTCAGACCACCGAAGAAACTGCCCTCTACTCGTCCCGGAGGGGAACTCACTGTTTCCCCATATCCCTGTCATAGGGAAGGGGAAATTGGTTTTAGCGTACCGCCACGCGGCCTTGTCCCATTACTCCTTTGCAGTGGTTGTTGCTGAGAGCCCTTGGCTACCCAATCTTCTAGCTCTCAGGGAGAGCCAGCACTAACGATGTATGGGGAGGCCAGGGCCTCCAGTTCAAAATCAACCCAATGCTTCGTATTATGCTCTGCGACTTGGCTCTCTAGGACGGGCGCTATTTGATCTGCAAACAGATAGCTCTCAACATTGAGCACTGTGTAAAGATTGGGTTCTGCTAAAGATGACTCTGACATCTTCTGATGTACTAGTTACTTCTTTAATTAAGTGCTTGTACATTTTTTCAAGTACATCAAGTCAGGTACACTTAAACCTAGGGCAACATGCATCCTCTCTAGGGGTCTACATCTCACCAACTGACACACTCAGAACCTCCACTCATACATCAACATTTTCACAGGCTGCATTCTATGTCACTCACCCAACATTCCATGCACACTACAAAGGTAACAGGGGAAACCAGGTCACTACATATCTTCCCTCTTTACGGATCAAGAAATGACACCTACCAGAAAGAGATACACACTCACAACACAGACACACCATCCCCAGCGTGTGCATTATTACCAAAACCTTCAACCTCCACATCCACACACCCTGAAACCGCCCGCACCATAGTGGTACCAAAACCCACTCCAACAATGCCCTTCTTCTTTTCTACATAGTGGCGAAAGAACAGCAAACAACTAAAAAATGCATCACACCAAATCCTCACGACCTCAGGCACACCAACCTCTCTCCACATCTGCACAACTTGCATCGCCTCATCAACTACCAACCCACTACTCCCCTCACACCCACAACAAAAACACAACTCCAAGCTGTGCACTACCACATTCTTAAGAACCAGGCTAGGCATTCCAAACACCCGGGTGGACAACACCCAACAACATAGACACCCAAGGTGCTGTGTCGCCAACCCCAACAGTTACCGGTGTCCCATGGTCCACCATACTAGAACCAACACACCTGCTGTGAGGAATCTCAACATAACACACAACAACACTAAGCACTCACTGCATCACAACCATTGGGCAAACTCACACCACAAACTACAATAAAAATGTCATAACAGTTAACTACTTAGCATTTCTACTCGATGAGTTATACCAATAAACGCCTAATAGTTAGTGTGGCCAAATTTCACAAAACACGTTACTCTATTTACTGCAAAACTAATCCAGTCCACACTTCCTTTTAATCTCTACAGTCCATCTGTGGAAAATAAAAAATGTGTTAGATATACTATCACCACTTACACTGTCATTTTACTATTATTATTACTGATGTATTCTTTAACAGAGGCCACGACTTTTAAACTCATTCCGTGCACACCATCAGTCGCACCCAGGCCTCACATCACCACTACCATAACAACTTAAAACAACTTAATACTATAGCCAGAAACAATTAAAACAAATCATCTTCGTTTGCTGCTTCTCCTGCCAGCTCCCATTTGAAACAAAAAGTACCTTTGAGGACATGGCCCCTTGTCACACCGGCACCCTTTTAAATTGCCCGCCATAAAACAGCGATTAGCTGCCTCTTCTCCTGCGTATGCTCATCGGCAATGTTCCTATTGCCAGCCATAAGACAGCTGTAAACTGCATCTACTCCTCAGACACGAAGCACCGTTAATTGCCGCCCACTGTAAGGCAACTGTGATTACCTTTTCTTGTGCGTTGACATTTCACCCCTTCCAGCTTCTAGTGCAGCCGCTCGTTTCCTACACAGCCTCATTCAGCACCGTAAATGGCACCTTCTTCCCAATCAGCAGTAAGGCGCAGCCATAGCTGCCTAATGATGTGCAGCATTTTCTCAACGCTGCAACTGCTGCTTAATACAAACGCAGCATTTTCCTATTTCCTATCTTCATTTACTTCTTGCTGCGAATGCTGCCACTCCCATTGACCAGCTAGGAGCCGCTCCTTTAACTTGCCCCACGGCACTAACTCATGAAGTACCAACAAACAACATTTTCCGTGGGCGCGCACCGCCGAATTTGCACTGGAAAAGCTGTGGGGTTCATATTATTATTTATTTATTTATCCCTGGCCTTCCGACAAAACACGTCACCGCACTGCCTAACATGGGCGTAGGATATGGGGGGTACAGGGGGGACAAATCCCCCCACCATTTTAAGTGGGGGATGTAATGTCATTTATCCCCCCCAGAATATTTGTTTGGTGTGTCGTGCAGGGATCTGTTTTTGAAGTGGGAGGAGGAGCTGCTTACTATGCAACCTGCCCTCTCCCCCTGGCCCCCAAAGCATGGGCGCAATACCCTGGGGGCAGATGTGTGATCATCTGCCCCCAGGGAAGGGGGGCAAACAAAAAAAAGATATTTTTTTTAAACATAGTTTTGGGTGGGGTGGGTGCGGGTGGGACCACTAGCCACCAGAGATTTTTGCAAGGGGGGTGGCCCTCTCCCCCCACCCTAAGTGGATGGGGGCATCTTATATAGCCTTCCTTGGGGGCAGATTTCTGCCCCTAGGAAGGAGTACATGAGATGCCCTCATCCATTTGGGGTGGGAGAGAGACCACTGCAAATATTGGCAGAGCCACCCCTCACCCCAAGCCTGGGCAGTATGTTTTGCCACCCGATTGGGTGCAGATGGTCACACACATGTGCCATCTGCCCCTAGGGAAGGGCAAAACAACAAAAAAAAAAAATATATATATATATATATATATATGTATATATATATATATTATGACTTGTTTTGGGTGGGGGTGGGGAGCCCACTAGACCACCAGGATTGTTTGTGTTTGAAAGGGGAGTGGCCCTCTCCCCCCACCCTAAGTGGATGGGGGCACCTTATGTAGCCTTCCATGGGGGCAGATTTCTGTTCTTAGGAAGGGGTACATGAGATGCCCCCATCCATTTGGGGTGGGAGGGAGGCCACTGCAAATATTGGTAGAGCCACCCCCCAGGCCTGGGGCAGTACGTTTTGCCCCCCCCCCCCCCGGGGGGCAGATGGCCACACACTTGTGCCTATCTGCCCCTAGGAAAGGGGCAAAACAAAAATAAAACAAATTATGATTAGTTTTGGATAGGTGTGGGGGCCACTGAACCACCATGGATGTTTTTAGTGGAAAGGGGGCTGGCCCTCTCCCTCCACCCCAAATGGATGGGGGACATCTCATGTAGCCCTCCCTGGGGGCAGATTGCTAGCTCAATCTGCCGCTAGGAAAGAGGCAAAACAAAAATAAAAAAAATGATAACTTATTTTGGGTGGGTGTGGGGGTCACTAAACGACCATAGATGTTTTTAGTGAAAAGGGGGGTGCTCATGGGTGTCTTCTTTTTGGAAATGCATGGGGTTCTCTGTTTTCCTTGGTGGCTTCGACACCCTAGTGTCAAGGGTGGCACTCTGTTAAGAATGGCACAGGACACCCAGGAAGGGTTTCGGTGTTTGTGCCGAAGTAAGGTGGACAGATAAGTACACACACAGCTGAAAGTTAAGGGAACAAAGAGTAGGCAAGTGTAGCAAGAGAATAAGGTACAACAGAATGGATTCCCTCTTGGGGTGTATGCAGATATAGGAAAAGAGTATTCCACGGACCTTAGGAAAAACTCTAGCCTTCTGCACAGTTTGCTATAACAGAGGCCCACGCTGTTTGCTCATGGCTTGGAACAACAGCTATGGGTGTCTGTAACGCAGAAACGAGACAAGGGAAGGGGCAGAGGTTGCCTGACGGAAACCAACAGACAAGCTCTGTACAAAGGGGTCTACAAACAGTACAAGAGAAGACACTAACAGACAAATCAAGGAAAAAGGAAGTCAATAGCAAACTAGAATAAGGAAATGAAGGGAAAGTCATATAATAGGATTGGATAGAGATAAAGATCAGAGGACGGTAGGGTACAAGGTTGAGAGCTCAGAGGAGCAGGAAAGCAATGAGCAAGCCCAAAGGAGCAGGGCTGTAAGGAAGGGAGCCCAGAGGGAAAGGGCTTAGGGCAGCGGAGTAAAGCAGGCTGCACGGCAAGGAGCCCAGAAGGCCCAGGCAGCAAGGAGTGAGCCCAGGGGAGCAGGGCCGCTGACTGTAGAAGGCTGCAGAGGACTGTAGAGGGCTGCTAGGCTGAGAACCCAGCGGACAAAGGTTGTAGGTAGCAAGCAGCGGAGCGTGATCGGCTGCAAGGTAGGAAACCCCGAGGACAAGGGCTGCTAGCAGCGAAGAGAAGCAGGCTGCACGGCCAGGAGCCAGAAGGACCGGGCAGCAAGGAGTAAGCCCAGAGGAGCAGGGCCGATGACTGTAGCAGGCTGCAGAGGACTGTAGAGGGCTGCTAGGTTGGAAGCCCAGCGGACGAAGGCTGTAGGTTGAAGGCAGCGGAGCGTGATCGGCTGCAAGGCAGGAGCCTGGAAGACAAAGGCGGAAGGTAGCAGCGGAGCGTGATCGGCTGCAAGGCAGGAGCCTGGAAGACAAGGGCGGAAGGTAGCAGCTGAGCGTGATCGGCTGCAAGGCAGGAGCCCGGAAGGGCAAAGGCGGGAGGTAGCAGCTGAGCATGATCGGCTGCAAGGCAAGAGCCCGGAAGGGCAAAGGCGGAGGCTGGAAAGCAGCAGAGCGTGATCGACTGCAGTGCAGAGAGCCCGGCAGGGCACTGGATCCAAAGCAGGAGTAAATGAGGAACCGCATACAAAGATCCATAGCTCGAAGCAAAACGGTGCTGGAAGGACTCTAATGCAAGAGACTGAGCCCCTGCAGGCAGCAGCTTTTATACCGCCCTGCCCAGCACAGAGGCAGGCTAATTGGTCGCACCTGGATCAGAACACCTGCATACAATCTGCCTCCTCCCTCTCTGTTGCAGAGCTGGCGGAAGCAGAGCTGATCCCTAGGGGATTGTAGTTCCGAGGATGACAAATAGGAATAGCCAGGAATAGATAGTTACAGCCAAGTGCATTATGGTAAGTGTAGTTTGTTGAGAAAAATAGAAAAGTACCAAAGTCTCGCAAATGGGAAATAATGTCCAAGAAGTGAATAGCGGTTGATCCAAGAGTTTTCCGCAGATAAATGAATAACAATAAGTCATATTGATCCCCAATGTATGCGCCCATGGTGCAGGCATGACACCTAGGCCCAAATATGTAGGTTGTCCACATGAGCAAAATCTGCTTTGCGGAAAGGCTTCGGGTTACCAGTGGGTTAGCCTTTCCCCTTTGCGCCGAGTTAGATGCATACACACATGCGAGATACCGTTTTCGTCGGGACACCTGTGGGAACGCGGGAAGGTAGGACATCTGTTGTTGGCGGTGTGTTTCGGTGGGTATGCAGAGGGAAATGTCTCTGAAATTTGGTGGAAATATTCAGATATTTCACTCTGGCCACCCACTGAAACACACCGCCAACAACACATGCCCTACAATTCTGCGTTCCCACAGGTGTCCCGATGAAAACGGTCCCTCAAATGTGTGGGTGCACATACCTGGGCGCAAAGGGAAAAGGCTAACCCACTGGTAACCCCAAGCCTTTTGGTAGAGCAGATTTTGCTCATGTGGACAACATACAGATTCGGGCCTAGGGTGTCAAAGCAACCAAGGAAAACATGCATTTCCAAAAAGAGGACACCCGTGGGAATCCACAGAGGTCTGATTTGCGCGAATCGCCCCAGAATGTATTACCCACAATCCCTGACAAAGTCTGAAATTTGGTTAAAAAAATACAATTTTCAGACATTTCCCTCTTGCCACCCACCGAAAAACGCTGCCAACACCTCATGTCCTACCTTCCCGCGTTCCCACAGGTGTCCTGACATAAACGGTACCTCACATGTGTGGGTGCACCTACCTGGACACAAAGGGAAAAGGCTAAACCACTGGTAACCCCCAAAGGGTTTGGGGAGACAACCTACAGATTTGGGCCTAGGGTGTCGAAGCCACGAAGGAAAACAGGGTACCCCATGCATTTCTGAAATGAAGACACCCGTAGGAATCCACAGAGGTCTGACTTGCGCAAATCGCCCCAGAATTTATGACCCACAATCCCAGACAAAGTGAACATTGTCTTTTTTCCACTAAATTTCAGACTTTGTCAGGGATTATGGGTCATAAATTATGGCTGATTCACGCAAGTCAGACCTCTGTGGATTCCCATGGGTGTCTTCTTTTCGGAAATGCATGGGGTTCCCTGTTTTCCTTCGTTCCCGATTTCCCCCCAAACTATGGAATCTTTCCCTACATAGTTGTTGCCTGACCTGCGCAAATCACCCCTTGCTAAACTTGGAATATTGTCTACTTTTCAGAAATGTATTCCTTTCTGGCTTCCCATCCAGCTTTCCTACCCTTTTCTTCCATTCCGTCCACGCATGTCCTATTGGACAAAAAACGCCAAAATCGCCTACCTCTCACAGAACGGCTGATTAGCATATCAAAATATGTTATTTTGGTTTCCACTCAATCTATTCTTGAAATATGGCGAATCCAGCACAGCAAACCATTTGTTCCTAGCTCTTACAAGGAAAACACCATAGGCTTCTTTGTACAACATTTTATTGGCATTTTCTGACTCCCCTACAGCAAACTAGGATTCCAGGGTGGCATTACGACCGCCTACATGTGGGAAAAAAGGGGCCAACTTTGGCCGAGATATCTCATGTAACAAAGAAGTTACAAGGGATTGAATGGCGACATACCGAAATCACCAAAACAGGCCTTGGCACTGGGGGGAAATACCCATGGCAGTTAAGGAGTTAAGACGGTAAAGCCCCTGAGGAGATATCATTTTTGTAAGGTAGCTCAGTTAGTTAATTCTCCAAATGCAGATTGTGCACAGGAATATGTAACACCTGTGTTCAGCACCTGGCTTAATATTCCAGTGGGATTATAGTCAGAGTGAATGCATTCAGCTTCCGATGCAACACAGCATTTTCCAGGTAAATTGATTCAGAAAAAGTGGTGGAAAACACTATTACTGTTGCTTTTTCTAATTGGCCAGATTTTCGTGCATTTTGTGGGTGGAGTTCGGGAGCCGAGTGGACACACCAGGACCCCCTGTATTTCCCGCTCCACCAGACAAATGCGGCCTTACTGCCAGCAAGGATTCTCATGCTGGAAATAAGGAAAGGGATTCCTCTGGGATTTGCTTGGAAATGAAACCTGGTAAAAGCGGGCGGAGTTCAGAGGAAGCCATTGTCAATTCCGCCAGCAATCGCTAATTGTGCGAGGTATTTACACTCTTCCAAAGTGGAAAAGCAATGTGATTTCACCTGCCTTTTACGCTAAAATCTTCCATTTTGTGGCGGAAAAGTAAAAACGTGAGCCAATGGAAGTGGTCCACTCCATGCAGTTTACTTTGCGCCTTGATGCTTGGGAGTTTTGCGTGATGTTACACATGTAATAAATAAATACATTTAACATGACGCTAGATAAATGCCAATGCGTGATCAGAATGAGTGAGCATGGCATGTCGCTGGTAAGAGGATGTCTTGAATGCGTTGGCAAATGCCCTTAATTGCCATCTCGGGTTAAGCAGGTGCTTAAACCCATCAGTGTGGATTGCGCAATAATAAGTCGACAGAGGTATTTCAAATGGCCAGTTTCGCTCTTTGGGTGACATTGTCAAAGTGGGAGAATGTTGCCCAGCATGTGCCACTTTCACTGCGGAGTGAATTGTGCCCACCCCGAGGAAGAAGTGTGAAAAACCCACAAGGGCACTGTGCCCTGCTCTTTCTGTGTGTGTCTTCCCCACAGGGCAACAGATGCCGACTCAGACATGGGTAAGTCTCAGGTAGCAAGCCTGTATCCTAGTTGATGTGGCAAAGGATTCCAGACTTCTGAGGCTGATAACATTAGTAGCATTGAGTTACATGCCACCTGACAGGTATGTGTGATAAAGTTGCAAAGCACAGCTGTTAGTGGGCTAAAGCAGGAGGCAATGTCTGCCCACCCTCAAAGGGTACGTACAACCAAAAGTAATAGGCCCCTCCCCCCATCATGGCTGTAGGGGCCATGCTCCAAACCAGGGCATGAATGCCCTCCAATAAACCATGCCCACGAGTAGGGTACCCCTCGTGCTCCAGGAACCCTGTTGAGCAAACTCCGTGCTTTCCAGGTGATGCTAACATTATTTAAAGCCAGAAGTCTAAAAGGTAATCGCTTAATTGCAGCTGGAAATTAGCTCCTGGCGTGATCAAAATGTCTTAACCAAGTGTGACCTCATCCCCATCATTTATAAGCAATATGTGTGTTCTCGCATTTCTTCATCCACTGAATTACTGTTAGAAACAAAGGCAAGAGTTGTGTCTCTTGTGTAGGCATTAGGAAGGCAGTTGCCAGCCTCTGGCATAATATTCCATGTTCTTCCAATATTGGCTAGCTGTTGCCCTCTTATGGCCAGGTAGAACCATCATGGCAGTGACTGGCAAATGCCTTTCCCCCGCAGACAGAAAAGCGGAAATAAGAGGCCAATTCAAGACACGGAACAAATGGAAGTTAAGACAGACTGCAGCTGCCATTGTTGTGTTAGGGAGAATATGTTGAGTGTTCAAGCAAGGAGGTATGTATGTATTAAGCAAGCAAGTAGTGAGACAAGGGAGAGGCAAAGAAAGACCAGAGGGGCTCTTTGAATAATGTAACAGGGCAGAGGACCCATGCTCTGCCGTCCTAGTAACATGTGAGAGAATCAAATAGATCAGGCTTTGCAGCAAATGTTAAATGAGAAAGGAACAGAGTCCAGCTCTACATTCAGAATAACAAAGGCAAAGAAAGGCTAGGCTCTGAAGCCAGCATGAGATGGAATAAGATGGACCAGACTCATCTTGAGAGGCGGGCTCGGCCCTCGCAGGGGCGCTAGAGGGGCAGCCCACATAGCGAGCTGCCCCTCTGGCCACCCCCTGGGTCCACATACACCCCACCTACTAGGCATCCCCCGGGTCCGACACACACATCCGGCCGCGGACCTGGGGAGTGCTTATAAGGGGGTGGGCTTGCGATCGCTCCTCCTCCTTGTTTGCTGTACCCCCCCCCCCCGCGGAGGACAGTCAAAGCAGCAACATCACACTCCTGGTCCCTCTACTCCAAGAACAGGGCTTACTCGGAGGTACAAGCAAGATTTCCTCTTTCTTTGAAACCCCCATCTTTCCATTCCAAGAGACACACACACAAAAAAAGTAGCAACTTGCAGTTGGTAGAAAAGGCTTCATCTCCTTTATTTGGCAGGAGTCCACTTACAGGTGATCTGCCTCTTAACGAGCTGGCGTCTTAGCTGTGGCCCACTGGAAGTAATTGTTATTTCCTCTCTCTTACCATGAGCTCATAGTCAGATGAAAAATCCAGAAATGCAACATACAAAGACATGTTCTTTGCTGCTGCATCCTTTAATTTTCTTCTGTTTTCTTTTCTTCTTTTCTTGTTTTATACAGTGATATTTGTAATTTAATACGTACTGCTATTTTAATTCTAATTTTGTTAAAAGTTTGGTTCTTTGACCAAAACACAATAAATAAATAAAGCAAAGTCCCCAAGATGTCCATGTCCCCCCCAGATTTTATGTGTCTCCTACGCCCCTGCTGCCTAACGCTGCAAGGTCCTTTCCTCCTCGCAGCCCTCATGCAGTTCTGAGTCAACGGACTTCTCCTTGCTGACATCTTCAGCACAGGGGCACAATTGCCATTCCCCCCGGCATTCCACGTGGCATCATTACTCTGTATGAGCTGCCGAGGAGGACAGAGCTCCGACGAACCAACGGTCACTGCTGCATAGAAGCGCCAGCAATGGAAACATTCCCATCCAACTGCTCCAGGCTCCCCCACACGATGACCACAGCAGCTGCAGGCTTTCCACTGGCACAGTACATGTTAGCTTCACCATACAACACATACAATAGAGCCCCCACTGCCTTCTGTAGCGCAGCTCTGACCGCTCTTGAGCATACACCCTGCAGCAGAGCCTTGTAAAACTGCACGACAGCTTCCGCATTACAGAGTCTACTCCACTGTATCATTTGCTTCCTGGGCTGCGCCCCAATTCAAATTGGCACCTATATTACGAAGTGCTTCCAGAAGTGTACCGGCTGTTGGGCTGCCACGCTGCTGGTCGAGACGCTGAGTCGCCAAGAGGAAGTTTGAGCTTTTGAGTCTTGCAGCAACATGGACTAATCCTGCCTGCTGGCCCACCTCCTGACATGCCACCAATTCAGCCTCGCTCTCACGCTTCTTCTTCTTCTTAATTATCGAACGCGTGGGCAGACCCACGCAGGTGCTTCCCCATCCAAAAGGATGATGTGCACCAAACCCACCAATCAACACACTGCCCACACTTCCACACAAACCACCAGCTACCTAACCACAATCATCCACTACCCCAATTCAACACCACCAGCTACCCCACCGCAAACAAACGCTCACCTCCAACGCACACCACCAGCTACCGTACCACAAACGCACACTCCCCTCCACTCAAAACCCCATTCAGCGAGCCCAGAGACCGGCGCGCAGACACGCGGGACCCCAGCCTGTACGCCTGCACATGCGCTTCAGGCGAGGCTCCCACTACCCTGCACCGCCCCCATCCAACACAACCAGCAACCCCACCACAAACAAACGCCCCCCACGAACGCACACCACCAGCTACCGCACCTCAAACACACACTCCCCTCCACTCAAAACACCATCCAGCGAGCCCCGGAGACCGGCACGCAGACACGCGGGACCCCGGCCTGTACGCCTGCACATGCGCTTCAGGCGAGGCTCCCACCACCCCGCACCGCCCCCAGGTCCACCGACTGCCCCCAATCCAACACCACCAGCAACCCCACCACAAACAAACGCCCCCCACCAACGCACACCACCAGCTACCGTACCACAAACACACACTCCCCTCCACTCAAAAGACCAACCAGCGAGCCCCGGAGACCGGCGCGCAGACACGCGGGACTCCGGCCTGTACGCCTGCACATGCGCTTCAGGCGAGGCTCCCACCACCCCGCACCGCCCCCAGGTCCACCGACTGCCCCCAATCCAACACCACCAGCAACCCCACCACAAACAAACGCCCCCCGCCAACGCACCAGCCGCTACCGCACCTCAAACACACACTCCCCTCCACTCAAAAACACCATCCAGCGAGCCCCGGAGACCGGCACGCAGACACGCGGGATCTCGGCCCGTACCCGCAGCCGGGAGCAGCACTTCCAGCGTCTACTTCCCATCCATTCTGTCCACCCTCGCTCTCACGCTTCTGCCATAAACACTCCAGTGCACGCGCATCGCACGCGCACATTGCACGCGCACATCTGGAAGTGCTTCCAGAAGTGTAACGGCTGTTGGCCTGCCATGCTGCTGGTTACTAGACCTCTGCCCTTTGTTAACAGCGTCGAGACGCTGCATCGCCAAGAGGAAGTTTGAGCTTTTGAGTCTTACAGCAACATGGACTAAGTAATTACTGGGACTTTGTTTACATTAGGCAGTTTACCTTGGTGCATCTGTGATTTTGCCGTATTCATGCTCCAAACTTATTTTCCTCTCTTTCTTTCTACTTTGCAGTCCCGCCTGCTGGCCCGCCTCCTGACACGCCCCCAATTCAGCCTCGCTCTCACGCTTCTGCCATAAACACTCTGGTGCACGCACATCGCGCGTGCATCCGGAAGTGCATCCAGAAGTGTACTGGCTGTTGGGCTGTTAGGCGGCTAGGTGCGGGTGTCGGGTAGCGGTTTGCTCACTTTTCTTCAATTATACATGTGTTATTCGTGACTAGGACCACCAATGGAAGTTATATAACTCTGACCTGTCATGTTATTTTTGTTTAATTAACGGGCAGAGGTCTGGCCGCCCGGTCATTCTTAGTAAATTGTGTAGTTAACGCCAAGCTCTTTTGAAGAAAGCTAGTAAATTTGCTGGTCCCTGTTGTTACCCATAGTAGCATGCTAGACTGTGGTGGATTTGTTTGGAAATCCATAGATAGACTATGGTGGGGTCGCTACGCAGCCTTACATTTGTTAAATCACCCACTGCGCAAAAAAAGACATACACGTTGTTAAACCTGTCTGCTGGTGAAAGTACTGACGTTCCGGACGGTGGTAACAGACAGAGATTGCTCCCACTTGTAATGCCTTTACACATGAAGTTTGATAAGGGCGAGCAGCCACCAACTGCCATAAGTAACTGCAAGCATGATGGCCTGGACCAAATTCCTCCATTAAAGAAGGAGGGCAATGATGATGCATCTAGCAAATTTGACTCCATCTCAAAAAAGTTTTCTAAGCATGCATGACAATTTAGGTTCTCAGCCTATTATGAACTCAGAAGAGTGTGAAAATCACAGACCCTGGGCAGACACTGTTGGATCCTGCTGTTTTGGCGGAGCTTGACAGAAGGGTGTGGCTCTCTAGGGGCCCCTCTACTCCAGCCAGGTCCAGAGGGGGTGGCTCGATAATGTTCATCTTCACGAAGCAGTTTACCCCGCACCCTCCTCATACTTAATTGAAGACAGCAGTTCTAGAAAACAAACATCTCACCCAGTTAAGACATTGGGCATAGGGTCTGACTGTATGGGGGGGTGGGACAGAGCACCCCCATCACTATTCCCCAAAAATGTTCTAGTCCCTCCTCCATGAACCATCCATCTATTCAGGAACACGAAGCTTCACATATAGCCCTGTCATTTGAGGAGCTCAATATTGAAGATATTGCATCCACATATACATCCTTTCCCGTCCTGACAAGAATACTAAATCGTTTGGACAGAGGCCAGGAGCGTACCCATACAGAGATTCAAGAACTAAGATTTTTGATTCGTGATAGTTCTGAGAAAATAGGCAGATTGGAGGGCTTTGTTTTCACCACAGAGAAGTGCAATTTCCCCTTGGGGAACAGCATAAAGTCTGACCCAAAAGTCACTCATGATCAGACCTCTCAAACTGAAGATGAGAAACAATTAGGGTTTAAATCTTATGCCAACGCCTTGGTGCATGGTAAGAAAGAGGAACAAGTAACCAATCTAATTGGTATGGAGGAATTAAAGAGTTTGGTCACACTTAATGTAAAACAACTTAAACGCATGGAGGTCCGGATTGGCTTACTGTTTCCTGTGTCAAACTCTGGATCCTTAAACTATGCGGTATGTGGCCCAAACACTGAGATACCCCTTGATAGCCCTGCTATAAACAGTCCATCTGCTTTACTGAAAGCCATAGAAGAAGGTGTTGGACAGATGCAAAAGGTTGGCATAAATTTGGATAAGGATTCTACTCTGGAATCCGATGTTGCCCCCGTGCAGCATATCTCTCGCAGAGAGAGTAAAATGCGTGCCAGGGCTCTTAAGCGAAGGGCTATCATCTCTAGCTCAGCAAATAAAAATGTACGTAAAAAAGCATGAATTTACCCTCACTTAAGGTACAGAACACTAATATGAACATCAGAGATATCTGTGGCTTGTCCGCGGAAGAAGGTGTCTTTGACTTCACACAGTTGGATGAAGAAAGTCAAAAGGCACTGGATTTGAAGGAGACCCCGCCGCCCATGAAAAAAAGTACCTACGGTGTAATTGTTACAGCTTGTGCCAACTCTACTATTGGTTCTGTGAAGCAGTATGGTGAAGCTACCAATACACTGACAGAGGTAATAAGCCATAAGGGCACAAATCTCACCTCAGTCAAACAAAATCCCCCCAAAAATGTACCTAAAAAAAAAGGACAACTTAACCCTGGGAAACTCTGAAACTGAGGGCTCTATCAAAAGCCCTGGGATTACACCATTTTTTCCGTCGAAACTTAAAGTAATGACAAACATTACTCTATTGGATGAGAAAAGGCAGGGTTCTCCTAACACCCAAAAGTCCCCACCTCCACTCATCTACACAAATCCTACTAGTAAAAACTCTTCGAGTGGACCAAAAAATGGAACAGCTACGGGAGGGTTGCAGGGTGGGGCGGCTACTGGTATTATGAATGCAACTCTCCTTCCTAATGAAGACATCAAAGTTCTAGTCCAGCAGGACTTAACAAACCTTCTTGAACACTCAACAAGGTATGGTTTGCAATTACCAGCACATATAAACAGGGTTCACAAAGAGGTTCTGTACATAGGTAACTTTGTTGAGACTGAGAGATCAGTTGCAGATAGCAAATTGATGTTACGGTCTGAGCAAAATTCCGGCCATTATCGCCCCCCAACTGAGTATTCTATTGAGGCACGCCTGGTGCTTCAGCGATACAGATACCAGGCGATATCCTAAAGGAACCGAATCAGTGCGGAACCAACTAATCACTTCTGCTTAAAACATCCCTAGGGAAACAATGAATGTGATAACTGATCAGCAGAATGTGGGACGGCCACAAGATACGGGCAAAAATGACACTCAATATAAGGACTGGGAGGATGGTCTTTGTGATGGGCGTATAACTGAGGGTGCCACTAAACATCACTATACTCATGAGGAGAAAGGAAAAATGCAATCACATATAGGATCCTCGTCTAGAGTGGATTGGAGGCAGCCCCACTTTTTGGATTATCCCAGTGTCATGCTGAACTTTATGTTCACACAAGGCAGCCCGCCCTCACTTAATCGGGAGCGGATTCTGTCCCTATTTAGTGAAGTACCTAGATCATCCTTGATCTCATCTGGAGATATTAAACTTGTTGACTACATTCATTCCATTAGGTATGATTATGTAAGGATAGTTTTTTATTCGAGGACCATTTTGGAACTTTTTTTTCGGAGATAGAGTCTTTGCAAAATGTTGGTTTTGATTTGGAACTCTTTAATGAGGGATTTCTAAAGTCATGGGACGGTGAGCAGGGGAGGTACTCTAAATAATCAAATGAGGGAATCCACCACATAAATAAAGGGAGGGATAATCAATTAATGCCCACCACAGAGCCAGACCTGATGTGGCTGGCACAGACACTTAGGGGGTAATTCATAGAATTCAGCGCACAAGTGGCGCACGCGGCTGGCGCACAGTGTGCGCGTGCGAATCCCTGCGCCAGCCGCGTGCGCTGAAATCCATTTCCGCGCACAGCGTATTCATGGATTCCAGCCACCAAAACCAGCCGTGGCGCACAGTGGCGCAGCGACCCTGCAGCAGCGCCAGTTACGCCCCCAAGAACGCCTCCCGCGCAGGGAAAAGCCATCAACATACCCAATCCAGCGCAAAGGGCTGCGCTAACCCTGTACCAGCACAGCAAGCGGGCTACGTGTATCACTGGGGTGCGCGGGAAGTACCTCACGCGATTGGCCCCGTGCGAGCAGGGTACGCATATTTCAGGGGTGCGCGGGAAGTTCCACACGCGATTCCATCAGGGTACGTGTATTTCGGGGTGCGCGTGAAGTTCCACACGCGATATCAGCAGGGTACGTGTATTTCAGGGTGCGCGGGAAGTTCCACACGCGATTGGCCTGGGCGCGTGTATCTCAGGGGTGCGCGGGAAGTTCCACACGCGAATAGCCTGGGCGCGTGTATTTCAGGGGTGCGCGGGAAGTTCCACACGCGAATGGCCTGGGCGCGTGTATTTCAGGGGTGCGCGGGAAGTTCCACACGCGATTGGCCTGGGCGCGTGTATTTCAGGGGTGCGCGGGAAGTTCCACACGCGATTGGCCTGGGCGCGTGTATCTCAGGGGTGCGCGGGAAGTTCCACACGCGAATAGCCTGGGCGCATGTATTTCAGGGGTGCGCGGGAAGTTCCACACGCGAATGGCCTGGGCGCGTGTATTTCAGGGGTGCGCGGGAAGTTCCACACGCGATTGGCCTGGGCGCGTGTATTTCAGGGGTGCGCGGGAAGTTCCACACGCGAATAGCCTGGGCGCGTGTATTTCAGGGGTGCGCGGGAAGTTCCACACGTGAATGGCCTGGGCGCGTGTATTTCAGGGGTGTGCGGGAAGTTCCACACACGATTGGCCTGGGCGCGTGTATTTCAGGGGTGCGCGGGAAGTTCCACACGCGATTGGCCTAGGCGCGTGTATTTCAGGGGTGCGCGGGAAGTTCCACACGCGAATGCCCTGGGCGTGTGTATTTCAGGGGTGCGCGGAAAGTTTTACACGCGATTTCAGCAGGGTACGTGTATTTCAGGGGTGCCGGGGAGTCCTACATGTGATTTGACAGTGTGGGTCCTCCCAGGTGTTCCCTGTACACCCTCCACGGCCCCTGCAGGCAGCCCACACCACAGGGGACTACCCTGCATCCCTGGTCATGTCCCACAGGCAGCCCACCCAACATGGGCATGCCCCCCAGCAAAGGCACATGTCTCCTTGAACTAATGAACACCAACTCATGTCCCCTTGCACCCCCACCCCCCAGCACTGTGGGGCACCTGCCAGCAGGCCCCCACCCATGTCCAACTCATGTCCCCTTGCACCCCCACCCCCCAGCACTGTGGGGCACCTGCCAGCAGGCCCCCACCCATGTCCAACTCATGTCCCCCACCACCCCCACCCCCCAGCACTGTGGGGCACCTGCCAGCAGGCCCCCACCCATGTCCAACTCATGTCCCCTTGCACCCCCACCCCCCAGCACTGTGGGGCACCTGCCAGCAGGCCCCCACCCATGTCCAACTCATGTCCCCCACCACCCCCACCCCCCAGCACTGTGGGGCACCTGCCAGCAGGCCCCCACCCATGTCCAACTCATGTCCCCCACCACCCCCACCCCCCCAGCACTGTGGGGCACCTGCCAGCAGGCCCCCACCCATGTCGAACCCATGTCCCCTTGCACCCCCACCCCCCAGCACTGTGGGGCACCTGCCAGCAGGCCCCCATCCATGTCCAACTCATGTCCCCTTGCACCCCCACCCCCCAGCACTGTGGGGCACCTGCCAGCAGGCCCTCGCCCATGTCCCATCCATGCCCCCCTGCACCTGGGTCCCAACAATCCCCAATCATGTCCGTAATGGCCATCCTCCCCTGCCAAAAGGCCCAACCAACTATCACATCCACCCACATATCAAAGGCAATTACATGTTACACACCCAATGTAAATAATGCAAATGAACACATGTCTGTCACACACAATGGCTGCAAGTGAATGTTAAAACACCCAACATGACATGCATGAAAGTAATGAGATGATACGACACATTGAAGGATGAAAATAAAAATGTATTGAAAATCAACTAGAATGGAAATGAAATGAGAAAAACCACAAAGCAAAACAACAAAAAGAAGATGAATGTCCATGAAAAAAATCCAAAAAATCAAAAAATCCATAGAAGAACTATTTACAAGACAATCCCGGGTCCATGAGCCCAACCAAATGAAACCTAACTATGTCAACTAACTAAAAACTGAACTATATACAAAAAAGTGGCGCATTGTCCAATCGCAACCAAATAAAAAAAAAAAAATTTAAAGGAAACCTACCACTAACTATATAACTATATACAAAGGCAGCGGGCTAGTCCGACGGCTCACTGGTTGTTGTCATGGGCCAGGGCATCATCGAACTCCCGTTCAATGGCTTGGAGGCGGGCATGTTCCCTGGCCCCGAGGTCCCGCAGGGATAATGCAGTGTCCAGCTCCAACTCCCTGCGAAGACCCTCGAGGCACTCAGCCCGCCTCAGCGCCCTCCGCATGGAGTCCTCCGCCCTGACCATTGTGAGCCGTTCCTCCTCTGCCCGCTGCCGCTCCGCACCTATCTGCTGGCACAAACGCTCCCACACGGAAGCCACTCCCATTCCAGGGTTCTCCTGCCCTCCGGCCGATGCCTGCACCCCTGATGTTGATGGCCCCGAGCCATGATGCCTCCCACGTTGAGCCTGCTGCTGCCTCCGACGCAACTGCCTGTGCCAGTACGACGGCATCCAGGCTGATGGAAACCACCGACGCCGTTGTGCACGTGCCCTGCCCGATGATGCCGTCACATCCTCCATCTGCTGGGGTCCAGTTGCTGGTGTGTCCACCCCTGCTGGACCTCTGACTCCCAACTGTGGCAGGGATAGGATCCCCACCGAGCTGGCTGCATTGGTCAGGGCAGGTCCACAGGGGGCCCTGGTGGCATCTGGGCTGGAAGACGGCAAGGAGAACGACTGGCGTATAGTCTCCACAGAGGAGGAGAGGGCCGCCAGATTGGCCGACACATGCAGGAAACCCCCCAACATGGACGATCCCAATTGGGCCACGTCGGCACGGTGCTCTTCGTGATGACGTGCGTGCTCCTCCTGGGAAGCACGCACGGCATCACGAATCACAGCCGTGCGCATCGCGACCCCAATCAGGACCTTCTCCATACGGCTAGGGGTCCCCTCGTCCGCAGGTGGAGGGGAGTCAGATGACATGGACATCCCCTCTACCTGCGGACGGGCCTGGGATGGGGCATCCCTGCTGGTGCATGGTGGTGCACCCACAGGGTCAGGGACAGCGACATGCACAGGCCCCTCCACGGTGACCTGTGCTGCCTCCTGCCCCTGCCCCTGGACTGCACCACTTGCACCAGCAGGGATGCCCCCACCAGGCCCCATGTGCGCCTCAGTGGCGGCCTCCTCCTCCTCTGTGGAAACCACCAACCTGGATGGCTCCTCACCGTCTTCCGCCGTAGCAGGCCCCTGTGGGGGCTAACCCACCCCTTCCGCTGCAGCCGTGGGGGCATCCCCGCCGCCTTGCTCCACAGCGCCGTCTCCGCCCTCTTCTTCACTAGCCGCTGCGTAGAGGGAGACATAGAACACAAGCATCAGGGTACTGTACAATGGTCCCCTAGACAGGAAGCAATAGCAGATGAGTGCCACTGTCAAAGTACACTTCCATCATGTCCCTCCACAACACATGTGTCAGTCCAGGCAAAACACACACAGTGACAGTCATGGTGCATGCCATGGACATTTCCATACATGTCCAATGGACTCTCGAAACATACAATGTAATGGTACTCACATGCATCATGGGTCATGCCTATCACATGCACACACTTCACCTCAGTCACATCCATCTGGCCCCGTACACCCCAATCACAGTGGATACAAGGATGACTAGGCTGCATCAGTGAATCTGTACATTGTCACAGACATGTGTCATGCATCCATGGCATTCACAAGTCACAGACACGCAGGTCAGGCACACAGACATGGATACCATATATGTACCTGGCATCAGCACCCATCCATCACCCCCACCCATGTCCAGGAACAGAGACTGCCATGCTCTCATGTGTACAATCTGCATAGGGCTCCCCATGTCGCATTTAAACACATGCAACGACCGTGCGGTTCACACATTGCTGATCGCACATGCATTACCATGATGTCCCTGCACACATACATGCGTACATGGCCTATGTCACACATACAGGCAAGTATCAGACAACCAGCACACTGCAACATGCCCTGTCTCACACAGCAATGCTTGGCCACTTACCGCTCAACTCCAGACGGGTCTCCCACTCAAGGACCTGGGCGTGGAGCGCTGGGTGTACGCGTTCCAGGACCCTCATCTGGATGGAACTCATGCGGCCCCAGCCCCCCCCACGAGGGTCCTGGACCTCAAGTCTTCCCAGCGCTTCTTGACCTTGTGGATGGTGCGGGTTGCCACCCCCTCCGCGTTGATGGCAACCACACAGTCGGCCCAGATCCTCTCCAGTCCTTCCTTGTTGGCGCGGGACGATCCGAAGAGGGCATCATACTGCCCCAGGACTTGCTCCACCAGGACACCAACTTCGGTGGCAGTGAAGCTGGTGCCCCTCTGCCCCTCTGGCCGGGGGTTGCCACTGGTGCCAGATGTTGATGTGCCCGACATGGCAACCCCAGGGGCAGGAGTGGGTGGGCAACTGGGTCCTGGGGCTGGGCTGTGGAGCAATGTTATCCGAGTCGGGAGTCTTCTGTTCCAGCAGGGGTGGACACAGCAACTGGACACCTGCAGATGGCTGATGTGCAGGCACCAAATGGCAGGGCACGGTGGCAGCAGGCAGGCAGGCAGGCAGCAGCAGATGGCACGTGGGAGGCTGCTCGGGGCACTGGGGGGCAGTAATTCGGCCTTCTGGGTAGGAGCGTGGTCTTCCGTGTGTTTTCGCGTGGCCAGCTTGATACGGAGTGATTTGGCACGTGAAAATCCTGCACGTCAGCGTGAAAATCGAGGAAAGGCCCTTAGCGCGTAAGCGCGTCAGCACGCGTACGCGATTTCATTGGACCAAAGGCCCTTACAGCGTAAGCGCGTCTGTGACGTTTTGCGCACGGGCGTTGCCCTGGCAGGGCTTGGAGATCCTGCGTGCCTTTATGTTCTGTACGTGCTTTTCGTGCGGTGCGTGTGTTTTCCATCCGTTGGGGTTCACACGCTATTACTTCACAGCGGGTGTTGGCTACGCGTTCTTCTACACGCAAGGCAGACGGTGAGTGGTACCCCGCTCCCCCAGGCCCGATCGCATGAAAGAGTTCACGCGAACCCCTGAAATACACGTAGCCCGCTCCCCCAGGCCCGATCGCGTGAGAAACTTCACGCAAACCCCTGAAATACACGTAGCCCGCTCCCCCAGGCCCGATCGCGTGAGAAACTTCACGCGAACCCCTGAAATACACGTAGCCCGCTCCCCCAGGCCCGATCGCGTGAAAAAGTTCACGCGAACCCCTGAAATACACGTAGCCCGCTCCCCCAGGCCCGATCGCGTGAGAAACTTCACGCGAACCCCTGAAATACACGTCGCCCGCTCCCCCAGGCCCGATCGCGTGAAAAAGTTCACGCGAACCCCTGAAATACACGTAGCCCGCTCCCCCAGGCCCGATCGCGTGAAAAAGTTCACGCGAACCCCTGAAATACACGTAGCCCGCTCCCCCAGGCCCGATCGCGTGAGAAACTTCACGCGAACCCCTGAAATACACGTAGCCCGCTCCCCCAGGCCCGATCGCGTGAGAAACTTCACGCGAACCCCTGAAATACACGTAGCCCGCTCCCCCAGGCCTGATCGCGTGTAAAAGTTCACGCGAACCCCTGAAATACACTTAGCCTGCTCCCCCAGGCCCGATCGCGTGAAAAACTTCACGCGAACCCCCGATATACACGTGCCCCGCTCGCACAGGCCCAATTGCTGTATGCTGCCACTTTTGTAATGCGCAGGGACGCTACCGCCTGCCTTCGTGTGGCGGACGTGTTTCGGCTTGTGCGTGTCTTTCGCTGTGCGTGGCTTTGCCCTATTGGATTCCATGAATACGTGTGGTTCGGGTGCGTGTGGGCGTTCCGTCTGCTTCCCTGCAGTACATCCTCAGTTACGCCCTTGTTTTCGCGAGTTGTTCCCCATTCCGCGCGTTACGCCCCGTGTTCCGCCCACTTTCTAGTGTATGCGCCGAGGTTGTGCGCTTTCACTGTGCGCGTCGCGCACGTCTTTCGGGATGTTGCAGTGACGTGTGTGCCATGTACAGGTTTGGCGCACATCCCGAGGTAAACACGCGCAGGGACTTCCATGAATCGCACGCGTGCGCGTGCGCCTGTTTTTTTCCGCTTGCGCCTGCTTGCGCGAAGATTTTCGGCGCACGTTTGTTCCATGAATCGGCCCCTTAGAGACTCTATCTCCAAAAGTCAAGCTATCAAAGATAACCCCTAGAATGCCCGCCCTTTAATACTTTTGTCATGGAACTGTAGGGGCAATGGTGCACTTAAGAAGTCCTCTACCAGTGTTGCACTCTTACACAATGCCAGTATTCTTTGTCTCCAGGAAACTTGGGCCCTCACCCCCCTATCACTGGATGGATTTTTTGTACATCAAGAATTGGCGGTTAAGAAATCCAAATGTAGACCCTCTGGGGGACTTCTCATTGCAGTAAAAACTAACCTCGATTCTAAATGTATGAAGACATTCAAGATCTATAGGGGGTGTATTGCAATTCTTCTAAAACTTTGTCTTTCTGAATCTTTTGCTTATCTATTGATTGTCAATGTGTATTGGTATCCTGATTTTGACTTAAATGAGTTTATAGCAGGGATTGATTGTACAATTCAGGAATGCCAAGAGATGTGCAATACCCTCAATATTGTTATTTCAGGTAATTTCCATGCAGAGGTGTGTTCAGAGAAATTTTGTATGCATGATGGGTGCGGTCAAATTCTTGCGGATAGTGGCTCTTCCCGGAAAATCTTACAGAGAGCCACTTGGTTCCAATTTCTTTCTGAATGGGGTTTGCATTGTGTGAATAATCTACTAGGGGCTACCGAGGACCACAATACATGGTCCAATGGGAGTGTGTGCTCCTTTATAGACTATGGGCCTCATCACGAGTTTGTCGGTAACCCTTAAAATGGGCGGTAACGCTATCAGCGCCGAATTTAAGGGTCCGTCGGATCACAAGTACAAATACCGCTGGCACCATTACAGCCAGCGCAAGTACAGCCGGCTGTAAAAGCGTCGGCTGTAATAGCGCCAGTATCCATTTGTGCTAAAACATAACAATCACGAGTCTGGCGTAGACGCTATTAGCGCCAGATAAGTGGCGGATAATCTGCCGAAAATACCCCCAGCAAAATGCTGGAGGTAAAAGAACACAGGGCACAGCAATAAGGGCCCATGTGAAACCAATGCAAATCAGAGGCCTACAAAGGACCCACCCATGCACAACACACCCTCCCCAACACCATTACACCAGCAGGAGCAGGGAGGAGACAGCAATAAGGGTCCAGGTGAAACCAATGCAAATCAGAGGCCTACAATGGTGCGCACCCATGCACAACACACCCTCCCCAAACCATTACACCAGCAGGAGCAGGGAGGAGACAGCAATAAGGGCCCAGGTGAAACCAATGCAAATCAGAGGCCTACAAAGGATCCACCCATGCACAACACATCCTCCCCAACACCATTACACCAGCAGGAGCAGGGAGGAGACAGCAATAAGGACCCAGGTGAAACCAATGCAAATCAGAGGCCTACAAAAGACCCACCCTTGCACAACGCACACTTCCAAATACCATGCTGCCACTTGGAGCCGGGAGCCTTGATGTGGATATTTGCCTGCTGCGCCTGGAGCTACGGAGCGCAGGGGGTGGTGGGGATGAGGAGAAGGAGGAGGGGAGTAGCACCAGCAAGGCGGCCAGCCATCCCCAGGCCAACACCCTGGGCCCTGACTGATGGGCAGTTGGTGACCGAATATAGTCTGGACAGGGAAACCATCACCCAGTTGCTGGACACAATCCAGGCCGATATCGGCAGCCGTATAGCCATCAGCACAGCAGTAGCCCCGCTTGTGAAGCTTGTGTCCGTGCTACAATTCCTCGGGACTGGCAGCTACCAACACACTGTTACCATGATGCATGGCATGGCCCAGTCCACCTTCAGTGCCATGCTGGGACAGGTGCTGGATGCACTGTTCATCCATGTGAATGAGCACATTGCATTGCCAGCCACACAGACACAGGTGAACCAGCTGAAGGGTCAATTCCATGCCATTGCCCGAGTTCCAAATGTAATAGCAGCCCTGGACTGCACACATGTAGCACTCATACCACCCCAGGTACATGAGGCAGCCTACAGAAACCAGAAAAATTACCATTCCTTGAATGTGCAGATGACATGTAGCCCTGACCTCACCTTCAGCCACTGCTGTGTCCTCTACACAGGATCCACCCATGACTCCATGGTCCTGCGCAACAGTACCCTGCCAGCGTACATGGAAAGGCACCGAGGCCAAAACACATGGATGCTGGGTGAGTACAAATGTAGTCTGTAATGCATGTTGAATTACATCTGATGGGGCTGGTCACACACAGTGAAATCTCTGCATGCCATCACTGCAGCATTTGCATGCATGTACCTTGCACGAGAACCCTTGGACATGTCCAACACAGCAGAACACACCCAGTCTGGATGTCAAAGACATGTGGCAGCACAGTCACATTTGGAAGGCCTACTACCACAAAGCCTCCTGTGTGTGTTGTAGTATTGCTTCCCACCCTGGCACAGCACAGACATCCCACCCTGTCCACCCGACAGTCATGCCAATGTTACACGAAAGTCGGCACATCCACAAAAGCACTACACAAAAGTAGTCTGATTAACGACAATGTACATCCCTGAAACACTGACCCCTGATTGGCCAATCACATGCCTGGAGAACAGTACATAATAGTGGCAACCAGCAAATGGAACAGCAACCAAAGGGAATGCCAATGACACATGGGCTAACCACATGACCCATTTAGGAGCGACTTTCACGTACGGTCTTTTTATAATTAACCACGTGCTTTCGCCCACTTACAACTGCAATCAGGCACTATCTACTAGCTTCGATTAGCACTTCATGGCACTCCTACTCCAAGGCACCTATAAAAGTTGTTTGTAGACCCCGCCTCTAGCACCAAAATTGTGCACATGCAGCATGCATTTTGTTCCATAGACCAGAACGCACAGTTTTCACGTTGCACCAAGCATAGGACCGGATGCTTTCAGTACCAGATATCTTAACCACCTGGAGCCATACCCACTTGTGGAACCACGTCACTCCACTTACCTCCATGGATACTTCACGGCCAACTGGAACTATTCGCCGAGTTCCACATAGAATACTTCTTCACTCTATTGGCACGTATGGACTGCTACCACGGCAAATAGGGGGTACAGACCCCTGGCAGGATTCCCTCACCACTACCGAATCCACCACTAGCAGACCTCTCTGAGGATCATTTGGTCATTATCCTCCCTTGTTTTCCTCTCAGATTTGGGACCCACCCTGGCCCATTCCAGTTTGCGGGACCCGGAGAGACGTCGGCCTTCAGGACACTTCAGCCCACTCTTAAAGTGCAACTTCACACTAGCAATCCAGCAATTATATGAGGATTGTCCACAGCATCCTACTGCTATTGCAGCAGCAGGTAAGCTGTTTTTTGATACACCACATGATGTATCACCACGGCACCACTCGGCGAGTATTGAATACTATTATGAACCAGTCAATTATTCTCTGAGATCCTGACAGCTTCTTTTAAACCTACAGATTCTACAGACAGCACCACAATTTGTGTCCCTCCTGACGAAGGCCAGAACATAGACAGGCTTCAATCAAGCCCTATTTTGGCCGAAACACACCTGTGTCGATCCCCGTGACACTACTGTACCATCCCGCTCTCGTGTATGTTTTGTAAAGACTGTTGTGTACACCTTGTGTGAACCAATCCTGGGACCATCTTAAATCTCAGGCGCACTTCCCTTGCATAGTAGGTTTTTTCTACCTCACATGTCTTTGGAATGTGCCTCCCTGTGGAGTTTTGACCTCAATACCTCTGAGGTCGACAATTACCCGTGTTACCATCGTTCACAACCACTCTTGTCCGTTTGTTTTCTCAAAACTTTTGTGCTTATCGAAAGTACTGTAAAGTAAATTGTATAATCAACACAAACTGCTCTGTGTCATTGTGAAATAAACATACACACACAGAACAACTTTATGGCTTGTAGGATCTTTTCATCCTGATTATTTTCTCCTTGTACACTCCACATTGTAAGTGACCAAATGATAAGCAGGCCACATGTAATACATGAGTGTGATGCACATAACAATTCACAAATACATAGATACACAGCTGTATGGCAACCTCACACCATGCATGTCCTGGAAGTCAAAGGTTGAATGCCAACATTGCAATGAGATAGCATGACCTTATCGACACAAACTTGTTCCTGCTGACAATGTCACTGATGACTGAGCCTTGTGCACCCACTGAACCTACCTTGTCCCCATACCTGCTTTCTCTCTCCTGCAGGTGATTCGGGATATCCCCATTACACATGGCTCATGACCCCTGTGCGTCATCCACACACTGCAGCTGAGCGGGCAAACAACATTGCCCATGGACGTACACGCATCTGCGTGGAGAGGGCATTTGGACTGCTGAAGGCACGCTTCCGGTGCCTGAACCATATGGGAGGGGCATTGATGTATGCCCCTGAAAAAGTTGGAAAAATTGTACTTACATGTGCCATGCTGCACAACATTTTCTGTCGCAGGAATGTGCCACTGCCCCCGATGCTCATGTGCAGCAACCTGAGGATGGGAGTGAAGATGATGATGTGCCAGAAGGTGTTGCACGTGCACACAGGAATGGGCTGAGGGAGGGGAGGGACAGGGCCTGATTGATAATTTTTTTTGATAGGGGTAACGGCTACATTTTGCACATGTCACTTGAACATTAGAGCACTTAATCACACTGTCCATGCTTTGTATGAATTTTAAACGTGATTTATTCAAAGATTGTCTATCCCCCCTCCCCCCAGTGAACACCCAGCACACAATCCCCCCTCGCCCCAGTGAACACCCAGAACACAATCCCCCCTCCCCCAGTCAACTCCTCAAACAGTGCAGGTAGGTGCATGTTCTCAGGGCACACACAACAATGCCATGTCAACTATGATGGTCACGGGCGCTTTCCATGTCCTGCCCCTCTGGTGTGCGGGATCTCAAGCGGCGCAATGAACGGAGCTTAAGTGAAGGCTCAAGGGATCCCTCTGTGGGTGTAGTGGAGGTTGATGGGACTGACCCAGTTGCCTGCAGATGCTGACGGAGAAGGTTGTTTGATTCCCTTGTCTGCTCAGCTAGTGCAGATACTGCCTCGCACAACTCCCGTACCCTTTGGTCAAAACCTGCCAGGGCTGAGGTGCATTGCTCCACCACTCTCCGTGTGCACGCGTTGTCTCGGGCAATGTACTTGCAGCCATGCCGTATGGACGCGCTGATAGCCTTGATGTGCCGGCTGTGCACTTTGCCCATGGATTCCACTTTTGCCTGTTTGGCCTCAATTATGTCCAGACGTCCCATCACAGCTGCTCCTGTGACGGAAGGTACCCCTGGTGTGGCAGGTACCGGCCTGCCACTTGTGCGCTGTTGGGGGGGGCTGCATGTTATGCTATGATATGATATGGTATTTGTAACGCGCCTATACACAAGTGTTTCAAGGCGCAACGAGGCAGGGAGGGGGGAACAAGGGGAGACAGACAACGATCCTACTAGGCCAGGTGTCATTCAGATTGCGCAAGTGCATGGGTAGGGGGGACGGGAAAAGTGCAAGGGGGAAAGGGAGAGGGGAAAGTGCAGTACAGGGTTAGTAATGAACAAGATAAATAATAAGGGCCAGCTGGTGGCAAGTGCAAGATAAGTGCAGACAAGTGCTGGGAAGGGGGGCTGTAGGGATACAGAGACAGTCCCGCAGTGCAGGGGTTGCCAGGAAGGCAGTGCAGGGGAGAGTGGCTGGGCCAAGGACCGAGATAGGTGAGTGGCCCAGTTGCTGATTCAGTACAGTTTCAGTGATTTAGCAGGGGAGAGGGAGAGAGAAAGCAGAAGCAAAGAGGAAGGTTTTGAGGTGCTTCCGGAACCGGAGATGGTTCTCCTCAAGTTTCAGGGAGGCAGGATGGCTGTTCCAGAGGGAGGCCCCTGCCGCGGAGAGAGATCTCCCCCCAAATCGTTGCTTGGAGAAGCGGCTGACCCTGAGGGAGTTGGAGGCGGAAGAGCGAAGTGCCCGAGAAGGAAGATATTTAGGAAGGGAGAGTTGAAGGTAATTTGGCCCCAGGCCCCTGAAGGCCTTGTGGACAATGCAGAGGGTTTTGAACTTAATCCTCGCAGCCACAGGGAGCCAGTGTAGCGATTTCAGTCCTGGAGAGATACGGTCCCTGGGCTTGAGGCCAAGGACAAGTCTCGCAGTCCTGTTCTGGATGAGTTGCAGAGGGCGGAGAGTAGAGGCAGGCAGATTTAGATAGAGGCTGTTACAGTAGTCCAGCTTCGAGAGAACCAGGGCTCTGGAGACAGTGAGCTTCTGGGGGAAGGAGAGGAAAGGAAGGATACCTCTGAGGAGGTGCAGCTGGTAGTGTGACTTCTTAGAAACGTCAGAAATGTGAGGAGAGAAGGAGAGTGTGGAGTCGAAGATGACCCCGAGGTTTTTTGCCTTGCAGGTAGGAGCAGGAAGAGGGCCAAGAGAGGCCGGTCAGAGAGCTGCAGGGAAACCATGGGGATATGTTGGCGGCTCGATGGGGCTGCTGGGCTCTGAGTGCCGGTCTTCAGGGCTGCCATATGATGGTGTATGTACATCTGGCTCTGGTGTGCGGACACGACGCACATGCACATGTGGGGTTTGTTCTCCCTGTGTGACTGGCCCTGGGGTCCCCTGTGGTGTGCCCATCCCTTCAGCGTCGCTGCTTCCGGGTGAATGCAAATGTCCTGCCTGATGCGCAGCTGGAGGTGTCAGTCCCACATCGGGCTCTGACCCACAGGTGACACCCTCTGCATCGGATGTCTGCATGGTGGCTTGGGGTGAGCTAGGCACTGACACCCTGCGGCCATGTGGGTGTTGCAGCAGTTTGGTTGGGCTGCGGTGTGGTTATGTGGGATGGGTCCGGCGTAGGTTCCCTTCCTCGCGGCCCCTTTGCACGGTGGTGGTGCTGGTCAAGGTACGCTGCCTCGGGCGCTGTGTTGGAGTGGCCTCCTCACCGTCATGGTCATCCCGTGAAGACCGCCATGTGCCTGTGGGGTACATAGTGTGTAGAATGAGTTCAAGGCAACCTAGATAAGTATCAAGCAGTTCATGCCATCAAGTGGGATTGTAGGCAGTAGCAATTATGCATGGCACTTGCATTTTGTTCAATCCCCATGTAGTGATTGGTGGAATGGGTGAGTGTGGAGGAACACTGCATGGAAATGTTTGTGTGCCATCATCACATGCGGGATAGGAATGCACCATGCTCAAGGTCCTGAGGGTGTATTCATGCACACTCACACTCTACGTAGCTGTCCCATGGCTATGGATGTCAGTCCCTTGCCCCTTGTATTGATGCACTGCATGTGCAGGGGAGTCTAGGCGGCACTACGGTTCAGTGGTTCAAGGGCTCAGTTATGGGTGTCTGCAGTGCCTCACACACATTTCATCACATTCATTCACTCAGGGTCTGCATGTGTGGTCCTTTCAAATGCATGCATTCGGGGTGGGACTCACCTGCAGTCGGCTCGATACCAGTGCCTGCCTCCGCTCCAACTATTCCCTCTACGGTGCCCATGTCGATTAGGGCTGTCATCATCTCCTCCCAGGGTGTGAGTTCGGGTGGTGGTGGCCCTCCTCCAGTGCCCCTGCTTGCACTCCTGTGCTGTGAGAGTATGCCGCGGACTCTCACACGCAAGTCATTGAGGCGCTTGCGACAGTCCTCGCCATCCCAGGGCACGCGCCCCACTGCAGACACCCTTTGGCTGATGTTCCGCCAGATCTGTGCATGACGCTGCCCACTTGTCTTGCGCTGCTGCAATTCATCATGGTGGATCACTGCCTCCTCCACCAGTACAGCCAGCTCCTGGTCACTAAATTTTGGTATCCTGACCCTGTCCAGGGCTGACTTGCCTCAAGTGCGCTCCTGTGACATAATTCACTTTCCGCGTGCTTATGCCACGCGCTATTAGCGCAGTATGGCGGTAGCGCACAGTGCGCTGGATTTACAGATTCTTATCTATTTGTGCTACCGCCATGTCCCTGTGCGCGTGCACACAAACTCGTGATCTGGCAGACTATCCGCCGGGGGGCTTGGCGTTAGCGCTAGTAACGCTCGACGGAAAAACCGCTGCATTACCGCCCAACTCGTGATGAGGCCCAATGTCTTTGTGAACATGACGATATTTAATCTAATTTCAGACTTCGTTTTGGTCTCAACAAATGACACTGACCACAAAATGCTTAAAGCCTCTTTACAAGTACACCATGCTCCCCATATGGGGGCTTTCTCGCCCTTTCTAGAACTTAATAATCCCTGTAACAGAATCACCTGGCACAGTGATAATATCTCAAAAGTCAATACAGTGTTCTTGCAAGATTATCAAAAGCAGGGTTTTGATAAAAAGCGGACAATCTCTACACACAATGCTTTTGAGAAATATGTTAATTTTGTGATACGAAGAAGTTTGGGCATTAAGAAACCAACTACAGTCTGTAGTACTCACATGCACTCTTTTAGCCCAGCAATGCATAATATAAAGATAGAGAGGAATCGGGAAATCCGCTCACTCTTAAAAAGGGCAAGGTAATAACACTCTTAGTGGCAGGTTGAAGACTGTCAAAAATAAATGGAAATCAAGAGCAAGATTATGAAGGGCCAAACTTTATCAGAAGGATGCAGAAAACATGCTTCTCTCTCTTTCTGTTTCCAATACTCGGAAATTTTGGACACTAATAAATAATAGAGGTGATGTCCAACTGAGAGATCAAACTGTATGTATCTCTTCTGATGTTTGGGAAGGGCACTTCTGTACATTATATAGTTTGCCTAACACAAACTGGACTGTGCCACAGGATATTCAAATGTGCCCATGGAACTTCCCCTTTACTCTGGCTGACATTGATATGATACGATATGTATGATCATTTATTTATATCGCGCTCGTACAGTAAGTGTTTCAGAGTGCGACAAGGCAAGGGAGGGAAACAGGGGAGAACAAAACGATCTTACTAGGCCCAGTGACATTGAGAACGCACAAGTGCATGCGAAAGGGAAAGAGGCAAAGTGCATGGAAGGGGGAGAGTGGAAAGTGCGGAGCAGAGAAGAAACATATAAATAATAATAAATAAAAGTAAATAGGTAGTAGAGGCAATAAACAGTGGTAGTGCAGTCAGAAAGTGCTGTGTTTAAGGCAGCAGACTGGGTAAGTCTGATAAGTGCAGAAAAAAAGAAGAAAATGGGGGTGTGGGGAACTGTATGGGTACAGATACAGTCCACCAGTGCAAGGGGTGGCCAGGAGGCAGTACAGGAGGGTGGCAGGGTGAACCTGGGCCCAGGGGACAGAGGGTGGCCAGGAGCACCGAGCCAAGAGAGCAGTACAGCAGGGGAGAGGGAGAGCGAAAGCGGAAGCAAAGAGGAAGGTCTTGAGGAGCTTCCGGAACCAGAGGTGGTTCTCCTCAACTTTTAGAGTGGCAGCAAGGCTGTTCCAGAGGGAGGTCCCAGCTGAAGACAGAGATCTACCCCCAGCTCGTTTCTTTGAAAAACGACTGACCCTGAGGGAGTTAGAAGTAGATGAGCGAAGAGATCGAGAGGGGAGGTATTTGCGCAGGGATAGCTGAAGGTATTTTGGACCCAGACCCCAGAAAGTCTTGTGGACAATGCAGAGGGTTTTGAATTTAATCCTAGCTTCCACTGGGAGCCAGTGGAGAGATTTCAGAGATGGAGAGATACGATCCCAGGGCTTGAGGCCAAGGGCAAGTCTCGCAGTCCTGTTCTGGATTAGTTGCAGAGGGCAGAGAGTAGAGGCAGGTAGATTTAGAAAGAGGCTGTTACAATAGTCCAGCCCAGAGAGAACCAGAGCTTGGGAGACAGTGAGCTTATGGGGGAAGGAGAGGAAAGGCAGAGTACCTCTGAGGAGGTGCAGTAGGTAATTTGACTTTTTAGAGACCTTAGAGATGTGGGCAGAGAAGGAAAGTGTGGAGTCAAAAATGACCCCAAGGTTCTTAGCCTCGCAGGTGGGGGTAGGAGGCGGGCCAAGGGAGGCCGGCCAGAGAGTAAGGGGAAAGGATGGTGAAGGTGTGCCGATAAGGAGGATCTCCGTCTTGCTGGCATTCAGACAGAGATCATTGGCGGCACACCAATCTTGAATGGCATTTAGGCAATCATAGATGAGAGAGGGAGAGGATGTGGCCGAGGGAAGCCTGACAATGAGTTGAGTATCGTCAGCATAGCACTGGAAGTTTGAGCAGAAAATGGCAATGCAGTGGGCGAGAGTTGCCCGGTATTGGTTGAAAAGCCAGGGGGAAAGGTTAGACCCCTTGGGAACACCACAGGTAGAGAGGAAGATAGATGATAGGAAGGACCCAAGTTGGACCTGGGAGGGTCGATCAGAGAGGAAAGAGGTCAGCTAGGCCAGTGCCTGATCAGTGATACCCAGGTTATCACGGAGACGGTTGAGAAGGATTGTATGGTTGACCATGTCGAAGGCAGAAGAGAGATCGAGTAGGATGAGGACAGAGGGAATGTTAGAGTCAAGGTTGGAGAGCAGATCTTCACGGATGTTCAGGAGAGCAGTTTCCATACTTTTGGCAGCTCTGAAGCCAGACTGATGGTCATGCAGACAGCCAACAGAATAGTCCTAATTTACTCTCTAACATGGTTCTTAAAGGCAACTTAAATGTGTGGGCTAAAATGTTTTTTTTTATTTAAGGACATTGTAATTACTAGGGTCATTCCGAAGAGCTGGCATATGTCCTTTGTTGTCCCTATTTATAAAAAAGGGTGATAGGTCCACTCCTCTTAGCTATAGACTGATCACCCTGTTGGATGCTGACTCCAAAATCTTTGCTTCTATTATTTTGGAGTATATACATGACTGGATTAAGGAATTTAGCATTCTATCTCCTTTTCAATTTGGATTCAGGAAGCATGTGTGTACGGATGCAGGTGGTCTCCTGATCAATATTATGCAACAACAGGCATGGATAACGGGGAATTCACCTATTTACTTGGCAGCTATTGACTTGATGTCTGCTTTTGATATGGTGAATAGAACCACACTATGGACCAAACTTTACGCATTAGGTATGCCTGCCACTCTGTTGTCTATTCTCTATTACCTGCATGAAGACAAAATCAAAGTGAGACTGAGTACAGATGGATCATTGTCTGAAGAAATTAAGGTATTCAACGGCCTAAGACAAGGTTGTAGTTTTGCCCCTACTGTTTTCAATCTGTAATTCTCAGATGTGGGTTCTCACCTAAAAGGAACATCTTTTGCTCCACCAAAGGTAGAGGGAGTTAAGGTTTTCCGGTCTGCCTATGCCGACGATGTGACATTGTACGATCATACCCCCATTGGCTTACAACATCTTCTCACCTCTTTTAAAGATTATATACTGGCCAACTCCTTAATAATCAATCATACCAAAACTGTTATTCTGCGACTAAGCTACAGGAAAAGTCCTAATAAATATTTCTGGTTCCTAGATAAAGTAAAACTTCCAGTGAGCCATGCCATTAGATATTTGGTCTACCCTATCATTGAAGATAAGAAAAAGGTAAATTATTGTGATTATCTCGATAAGAAAATCAACCCTCTTATGCGTCAGTTGCGGAAAGTTGACAAGAAGTACAGGAAATTCACCTTGTTACCGTGCTTACGCATGTATAGAAATAAAATTGTGGCACAGTTTAGTTACGGTCTGGAGTTTGCACCATTATGAGTATGAAGTATGAGGCACGCATTTTAAAATCTATCGTCAGATGTCTGCCGAAGTGCATGCCTTCTGCTGCCATTCTCTATGAATTGGGGCTTTTTTCCATCCAAAGTACAATTGAATGGCGTAGGCTTGTGCTGTACAGGAAACTGCTTTCAGGTAATGATACCAACCTATATGGAATTATGGGAAGCGGGTTCCGGAATGGCAAGGTCTCCTCAAAGTTTCTTGTGGACATGGAAAGGGAAGCTCTTGAATCCCTCGATAAAGTGGGGGTCACCTGTGAGTTACTGATTTCCAACCCCATGAAGGTCAAGACCTTGCTCGTTCATTGCGACTGGAACTCCACGGTTGCAGAAGTTCAGAATAAGAAACTATATAGTCAACTTGTTTCTAATTTTCAAAAAAATGGGTGTCACTGAACCATATCTGCTCAAATTTCCTGGTAGATCGTGGAGGCAAGACTTTATGAGGTTCCGCTTCAATGTCCTTGGTACAGGCTAAATAATGGACATCAGGTCAGGAGCCCCCGATCTTGCACATATATGCAGATATTGCAAAAATGAGTTTCTTTCTGAAACTCTTAAACATGTTTTGACAGAATGCGATGGCCTAAGGACAGAACAAATTAACTGTTTTTCACAATTTGTTCCCAACACTGAGTGTGTGGATCTGAATTTATTATGGTTAGATATGTTACATGGGAATCAAATTAAGTTTCAGGTAACAGTCCTCAGATATTTGAAGATGCATTGTGGACTGTAACTCTGGTCAATCTGCTATTTCTACTAGGTGGTGAATGAAATATGCTTATTGAAACTCGAGGAAGTTGTTTCTAGAACAAGAACTAAACAGTGAATGCGTTTGTTAGTAGGTCGATGTAGTTTTTCTTCATTGAAACATCTAGTTATGAATTACTATTTTCAATCAATTATGAGGTGATAGCCCAACAATGTGTATTGAGTGTGATTGTGTACATTTATTGGTTTACAAGATGTAGTGTTCTGTTTTGTTTATTGTATGCATAGTCTGTATATTGATTAATGTAAGACATTAAGGATCTATGTTCTTACGTATTTTATGTATTTTAATTGTGTATTAATTTTTGTAAAGGTTACTGTGTAAACAAAAACACAAAAAAAAAAAAAAATATTACGAATGCCTCACGCAGTGTAATTCAAACAGGGCTTCCTTCTCTAGTGTATTTTGAGCAAAAAGTCACTCGAGCCCCAGGCCTCTTGAAACTGCTGCAATGTGCTTTTAACATCTCCAAAGCACAGCAGTGAGCTCTAAGCTCCTCTAAAAGCTGCAATGGGCTCCACATCCCTTCACTGGACAGCAATGGGCTCCAAGCCCCTCCAAGAGCTGCTATGGGCTCCAATCCCATCCTAATCGCAGCCTAGGACACTAATCCTCTTCATGGTGCTGCCATGGGCTCCAAGCCCCTCCTTTCTGTCAATGGGCCCTTAGCCCCAACAAAGTTAATTTTACCACGGAGCCTCTTGGTCCACACTGCCCTTTGCCTGCCCGCCTGCTGGCAGGCCCACTGGCCCCAGGCCCTGGCACTGCCCTCTACATCCTGCGCTTCTGCATCCAGCGCTGGGTCCCTCTGCGCTTAATGGCACCCAGTGCTTCCCCTACCTGAGAGGATCTTCTTCTTTGATTGGGGGGCGGTGCATGTCCTTTCCTTTGTGCTGTCCCCCCAGCACAGCTACCATCCTCTTCGCCATTGTAAAGATTGGGTTCTGCTAAAGATGACTCTGACATGCTCTGATGTACTAGTTACTTCTTTAATTAAGTTCTTGTACATTTTATCAAGTACATCTAGTCAGGTACACTTAATCTTAGGGCAACATGCACCGGCATCCTCTCTAGGGGTCTACATCTCACCAACTGACACACTCAGAACCTCTACTCGTACATCAACATTCTCACAGGCTGCATTCTATGTCACTCACCCAACATTCCATGCATACTACAAAGGTAACGGGAAACCAGGTCACTGCACACTGCTAGACCCCTCGCTACCTTTGCTGTCAAAAGCATATGCTTAGCTACTCGGGGGAACTTTTTCGACCATATAAATCTGAGAATATGTGCCTGCAGTTCTTTCATTGATGCCCTAGGGATCAGAATTGGCAACACTTGGAATATGTACAGCAGCCTGGGCAGTAGGGTCATCTTGATCACCGTTATTCTACCCGACCATGAGATTTTGGACGCGCCCCACCTTCCTAAGTCCTGATTTGCCTCCATGAAAAGCAGGGAAATATTTTCTGCGTACAGGTCGGTGTACCTTGCTGTAATGAACGCCCAAGTATTTCAGGGAAGGAGAATCCCATGAGAATGGAAATCTAGATTTCAGGCGCCCTACTATCTCCTGCGATTGCGTTATATTAAGGATTGTTGTCGATTTTGAATAATTAATCTTAAACCCGGAGACCTCCCGGAATCTTTCCAGGAATGAAATAATATGGGGCAATGATGTTGGGGATTGCCGCATATAGAAAAGGAGATCATCGAGTATAGCGTCAGTTTATGATGGTAGCCAGCCACTTCCCTCCCCAGAATATCCCTCGAGGAGCGCGCTAAACAAGCCAGTGGCTCCATTGCTAGGGTGAAGAGGAGGGGGGACAAAGAACACCCTTGCTGGATCTCCCTTTGCAAATTCACTGGGTTTGATAGGACCCCATTCACCTTGATCCGCGTGGAGGGGAGAACAAAATTAGCCAATACCAATTTACTGAACTGTGGGCCAAACCCAAATCCCCTGAGAACCCTGGACAGGTATCCCCAGTCGACTCGATCAAATGCTTTTTCAGTGTCGTTTAAGAGAAGAGCCAGCAATTGTTTGTGTTATCGTGCCCAGGCCACGATATCCACAGTCCAACGGAGGTTATCAAATGTCTGGCAGCCAGGAACAAAACCCGTCTGATCTGTCCCACTACTGCCGGGAGTACCACTGCCAAGCGTGTAGCTAATATTTTAGAGAATATGCGGGCATCATAATTTAAAACCACTATAGGCCTATAGGAAGAGCATAACGTTGGATCTTTCCCAGATTTGCCCAGGAATTTTAATGTCCATTCCCCATCGACAGCGTAATAGTCCTACTCTCTATAAAGGAATTAAATACTTCTGCCATACGGGAAGCTAGGACTTTGGAGAATTTTTTGTAAAACAGGGCCGTGAACCTGTCTGTTCCTGGGGCTATATTCCTGGGCAGGTCTCGAATAGCCTGTGTAACCTTCTCTGTTGTTATGGGCGATTCTAGTATCTGCTTGTGCGATTCGTCTTTTTGGGGAAAGGAGGAGTGCAACAGAAACGCGTGTTACTGTGGGCCATTGAGAGGGTCTGCTGCGTATAGTTCTGTATAGGACTGCGTTAATATATCAATTTTAGTGGGTTCCTCCTCATGTAATTGGCCTTGTGAGTCCCTCAACCCTCCAATTGCAGGGATGTTCCTCTGGGCCTGAAGTTTATGAACTAATACTCGGGACGCCTTATTGGAGGTGCTGTAATAGAAATGTTTTGTCCTGAGTAGTTTATGGAAGATGTCATCTGCCCATAAGGCTTTTAACTCCGCCCTTGCCACCTGCAACTGCCTATACGTCCTTCTCTCCCCATCTACCTCATATTGAGCCTCCCAATCCCTAACTAATTCAAATGCCTTACTTATCCCATTGGGCTGTGAGGACCCTTTTCCGAGATGAGGCTAAACTTATCAATTCCTCCATCAACATTGGTTTTACCGCCTCCCACACTCCTGTCAGTGATACATCCCCAGTGAGGTTCTCCTGAAAATAATGGGTTATCCTCTCTCTGATGGTAGTACATATGGCCTGGTCCGCTACAGGGAGTAATTCAGCTTCCATCCCGTAGATTACCTCCCTCCCAACCCGTATCCGTCTAGTTGCATGGTTATGCGGGAATAGTCGGATACCAATGCTATTTCTTTGGTGGCAGAGGATATTACGGGGAGAAGGGGTCTGGATATCAAGATAAAAATTATCCTAGAGTAGCTGTGATGTACATACGAAAAATGTGTGCAATCTGTTGGGGGTGTAAGTGTCTCCATACATCTACCAGCCCTATGTCCTCCATTGCTGTTTTGAGGGGAACCACTTTTGCTACCTCAGTGGAGAGTGTTGGGCCTGTCCTGTCAACCATCCCCTCTAGGACCACATTGAAATCCACTAGTTCACCCCTTTGAAATTGCTCAATACAAGGGAATAGGTGAGTGTAAAACTGCTCCTGGTGTTGGCTAGGGCCGTGAATCGAAGCCAAGGTGAGCTCCCTGCCTGCTACCTGTAATGTCAACCCAATGTATCTGCCCTGAGTGTCCCTTAGGACCTTCCCCATTCGTAGTGAAGGGAACCAGCTATAAGGATGACGACCCCCGCTTTTTTCTGGGCACAGGATGCAAAGTATCGGTGGGGGAACCTCCGGGATCTTAACTGCGGCCATTCCCGCTGCAGGAGGTGGGTCTCCTGAATTAGGACTATATCCGCTTTCAAATCTGATAGTTTAGACAATACGCTCTTCCTTTTCCACAGCAAATTCGGCCTCTGGGCATTTAGGGACACTACTTTCACATCAGCCATTCCCACATCTCCCTTACCTAAAACCCATGACAAGTGCCCAACCAACCTTTCATTGCCCCTGTCCGCTCTGCCACCAAGCCTTTCCCTGATTACCCCAACCACCTCTCCTCGCAGCCGACCCTTTTTGTCACCCAGACTGTTCACCATATTGTCTTCTGCTGAGCTGCACCATAACACAAAAGAAATTAAAAGTAGCCAAAAAAACCATTACACAAAACCTCAGCAACCCTGTGTGGGGTAACCATCAGGGCATTTGCCTAAGATAGGGTGTGATCTCCCAATGCCCTCATAGTCACTTAAGTAAGCTTTCCAATCTGCTAAAAACAGCCTGTACAATTCAGAATCCAGCTCTTCCTCCCCTCTCCTGAGTGCCTCATTGTTTCCCCAGTTAGCTAGAACACTTGTTTGCCTTCGGTGCTGTCTCAAGTCGGAGCCTCCTGATTCAGGGTCCTCTCCCATCTGTCCATCGAAGACCTGCGCTGTTCCTTTTGTCTATTTTTCCTCGATTGTTATTGGCACCATATGGCAACCGAGGGGCCCTGTGGGCGATCATCCGGCATGTGCAGCTCTGCTTCCGGTATCTCAAGGTTCTCCACCGCTGCCAGGAGAGTAGTGAATTGATTTTGGGTAGCGTCCAGCTGAAACAAAATGCGAAAGGGGTGCCCCCACCTGTAGCGGACCCCTTTATCACCTAACCATTTAGTCAAGGGCCTCATGAGTCTGCGCCTTTGGATTGTTCCTTGGGAGAGGTCCTGGAACAGTTGCAGGGATGCCCCCTTATACTCCAGGCAGCATTGTTCCCTAGTTTTCTGAAAGATCAGTTCATTGGTCTTAAAAAAATGGACCTTCGCCAAGACATCTGGGAGAAGATTTTGCCGCATTTGGAAATAAGAGTACACTCTGTGTGTGCAATCCAACGTAAGATCAGCATTAGCGTCCCCCAGTATATCCTGGAACAGCCCCTTGATGTAAGCCTCCAATTCTTGATTCTTAGCTTCCCTCAGCACCCCTCTGAACCGTACATTTTTCCTTTGGGAACGGTTCTCAGCGTCCTCCTGTTTTTCTTCTGTGGATCGCCTGTAGGCCTCCAACGCTGCCACCTTCTGTTCCAGCTGGTCCTGTGCGTTCGCTTGATCACAAAAGGCCGTTTCCAGGTTGCCCTGTTTAGTTTTTTTCTGCATTACATTATGAGATAAGTCCTGGAAGGAGCTTTTCAATTCCTGCATTGTTGCTGCCATTTCCTTTTGTAAAGACTGAAACATGCGTGTAATATCTCCTCTCGTGGTGGGCTGCGCATCATCTTCTACTGCAGGATGCGGGTCAGAAGCCTGTTTAGACTGTTGCAGTATCTCTTTGATCGACGTGGCTGGCTTGTCCCTGACTTTCCCTGACTTCATCTTAATCATAGGTGAATGGGGATGGGGGAGTAAAAGGGGGGGCGACGCTGTAATTAGAAGGGCAGAAAACCGCCTCTTTTGGCCTCTGCAGATTGATGAGACCCTCACCAGCATCCAAATAGCGGGTGTCCCAGCGTTTTCTGTCTCTCTGTGGCTTCCCAAATGATCTGTCTTGCAGGACCTACCTTCTCTCACAATTACAACATCAAGTGTATCTCCGGCTCATGGGCCACAAATGGGCCACTGTGCTTGGAATGTTGCTTATTGTTGGGGATAGTATCTATTCCCTGCCCCCTCCTCCCCTGCAGTGTTATCCCCCATTCAACAGTGTCTTTGCCGGAGAAGCTGTTGCCACTTCCTAATGCAGGCCACTGGCACTGCGGTCTGACTTTTCTCCTTAAGACATTCTGCCCACCGATTGTGCTCCGTCTCAGAACTATGTAGCAATGGCGCCGCTCTGCTCGCGTTGGACAGGGACCTCCTGGCCCACTCATCTTGGTTTCTGCCTCCAGCTCCCACAATATATCTTCCCTGCAGCGGGACTTGCCGTGGCCCCCGCCGCCATCACTGTGTTACAACAGGAATATGGGAGGGGAGCCCCGTAACCTCCTGCATGCAGACAGAAATGAATCTGTATCTCCGGTGTCGGAGGCCATCGGCGAACCCCCCTGCATGGACTGTTCTTCAATATTGGGGCTGACTGCTGCCACCAACCCTCTCCTCACCTGCAGGATTGTGTTTTGTTTAACAGCTGCTCTGCCAGCGGCCCGCCATGAACTCCCAATACAGACCACCGGTGCAGCTGCCTGCTCGTTATCCTCTGGTGCTCTGCATGCTAGGTGGTTCACTTCTCAGGGCTATACAAAAAATAAAGGCACTGCACTGCATCTGTTGGGTCAGGAACTCCTGGTAGCCTCTATTTAATGTGCACCTCCATATCCCCTTGCATATTCACCCTGCAGTGCGGCCCCCTCCGGCATCTGCTTCCAAAGCTGCATTTTAGCTCATGGAGGGGAGGCCCGCCCCCTTCACCACCGCTGCTGCTCATCGGTTGCGGGTCAGCACCTCCACCCTCCACCACGCTGTTCTCTGCTGGGACTCCTCTGGGATCATGTGGGCACTGCTGGCTGCAGGAGGAGGATGGGAGGGGAAGCCACTCGACCTCCCCACTGCTTCTTGGGGAACGGTGGCTAGGTGCCACAGCCTCGAGGAGTTTGGGCATGCTACGGGTGCCATCGCGCCCTTGCAGTCTGTCCCGCCAGTCACCTCCGATGCAGGAGAGCTCCTCACACCCCCGCCTGGTGGGAGGACTCGGTCACTGGCGTCGTAACTGCATCAGGTGCCGCTGCAGACACAGGCTTTCCAGCCACGTCGGGATGCGCCGCAGTCGGGGACCACACACAGTCACAGTGGCTCCTATCTTGCTCTCCTTGGCGCAGCCGCCATTTTGCTGCGTTGTCAGAGCTGCGTTTCAGGCCTGTGCGTCTGCTCTTCCCCCAGAGTCATCCAACCTCCAATTCTTCTGGGAATTCACAGTTTTGTTCTCAGAATATTCCTTTAACTAGCGCTCGGTAAACCAGTGCTGTATGGTGCTCTAAACAGGCTGATTTTGCCAGTATTCACGTTGCAGTGCTGCACAGCTAACAGGCTCACACCTCCATCAGCCTCCAGCTAGGCCATGCCCCAAGCAGAACAATTTTTTAAAAAAGACTATGAAAATGAAGAATGTCATATTTAAAAGATTAAAGATTGTATAAATCCAAGAAAAATGAATTGTGAATTATTTATCACATATTCGAGTGGCGCATTCATACCATGCGACCACAGTAATTTCTTCTACTATGGTCTTATATTGAGCACTTGCTTTCCTAAATCAATCTCTGCCTATGCCATCCGTAATGGCTTCTTGGAATGCATTTCTACACATCACACTCCTTATCGAACCAATATGCACATTGACTTCTTCATTCCTTATGCATTCAAAGCTATTCTTTCAACATCATCATGTGAGGTATCCAGCCTCTCACCACGCCTTTTCAACATATGCCTTGCACCGCTCATGTGACTCATCAGAGAACAGGGTCCCATATGCTACAACAGTGCTAACAACACACATTTTCTTCAAATGTTGCACGGATAACACAAGGTTCAGCTGGAGCACACCAGAGGTCTCTTAGATGACCAAGAAGAGACTGACATTCAAATCATTTTCAAAAAACATCATCTGTCGACACATGGTGTTTCGGCTATAAAAAGGGTACAACGACGATTATTATGTCCCTTTATTTCATCCAACTGGCCTTCATCAGCACGAACATATTTTTACATCAATAAATGCACCCCCCTGTAAACTGCAGACAGCACAGCTTGACCATTTAATTCTAAGAAGTATTCTTGTATTTCTGTTTTTCAACATATTGGCATAATACACTAAATTTTCATTTTTTAATGTTGTATGGCGTTTGACCAAGTTTTCATGGAGCCATTTACTCATAGAAGTGGCTTTTCTACATGGATATGCTGTTAACGACACGTCTAAGTTCCAGATTCCCGTGGAATTTGTTAGATATAGAGAAAAGGACCAGCAAGCTTACTTTTCTACATGGTTCAGGGCCATCATCCACATTAATATCGGTGCTCCTGTAAATTCTAATACTGACAGTATCTGGAGGATAAGCATTGTTGTTTGTGGTAAACTAAGGACTGATAAATATATTCCTCTATGATTCCAAGTTGAAACGGTACATGTAGGCCCTTGTGATAGGCGTGGCAGTAATGGCCAAAACAAGAAGCATGTGCAAATACTCCAACTGGTTACTGCACACCAAATTATGAGCCTGGCGGTATGTGATGCATGTGGTATTCAGCAGGAATACCACATGCTGTTTATATCACATGAAAATTAGGTCAAATATCACACATTTATACTATAATATTTACCTGACACCAGAGGTGGAAATAAACATTATATAAACTCCCCAGAAGTTTTAAAACCTTTTTTTATTAGTGAAGAGAAGCCCAAGTGCTTCACTTAAATGCAGGAAAATACATTTCTGAATGGCGTGGCAGATCAGAAGGATGGCATGGACTCTTACTTTCCATTTTAAAAGATACAAACTCCTATCTTTACCTTAACTATGGATGTTTACTACTAACAAAACTGACTGAGGTGCTTGTCAGTCATTGGTGCCAGCCCCAACTCATATGCAGTCTGCTGTCCAAAATTACGCCATTCTGGCCCTACCACTATAATAATAATGAAAGGATTGAAGAATGACTCCCTTCTCCTGTTGTCTGGGTCTTCCCCAAGTTCAATTCAATGCAGAACATGCATATATCTGTTTGCCACCACTCTCATTAATCTATACAGTTCCTCGACTGGAGTCTCCATGTTTTCAGGATGGTTCTCACTTGGTTTCTCTTCTTTCTCTCTTGTTCTGCTTTTCTCTCAATTATCCTTTTCCTCTCAAGGATCTCTTCATTTGTCTCTTTCCTCTCACAACAGTCTTTCCTGCCTTTCATATATTAAGATTCCTCTTGTTAAATACCAACTGTAAAGTTCCAACACTCTTTCTCACTTACTTTTAAAACTCCTCCTATACTGTGACGAGTAGGAACGTTACAGTAACATTCATACCCTTTCCTTGGTACTTTCCCTACTTCGTCTTGACTTTGATGAGTAGGAAGGTTCCAATAATGATTGTCTCTTCTTCCTAGTAGTTTTACAACTTATAGTTTACTGGGTTGAGTAGGCATGTTCCTGTAACCTTTAATATTCTCACTTGGCATCTTTAAATCTTCTTGTGCACTCGGATGAGTAGGTGTGTCCCAGTAATGCTTATTATTCTCTCTTAGCATCTTTAATGCTTCTGGTGTACTGAGACCAGTATGTGTGTCACATAATGCTTATTCTTCTCTTTCAGTATCGTTAAAACTTCTGGTGTACTGAGACTGGTATGTGTGTCCCAGTAAGGCTTATCATTCTCTCTCTGCATCTTTAAAGGTCTTTGTGTACTAAGACTAGTATGAATATCCCAGTAAGGCTTATTTTTCTTCCTCGTTCCCCTCCTGGGTCTCCCATTCTCCCCCTCACCTCTGGTTTGTCTGGGTAATGTCACTGGGGTCCTGCGAGGACTGGGAATTCTTTCTCTATGTATCAGGATGGCCTCTCTTGCCGGTAACCGATCAGCTTGCTTCTCAGCTGCACCCTCCTTCACTTCATCTTGATCCGCTTTGATTCTGGGGTCTCAGCGCAGTTCATGAACCAAAGGGTCCACCGCCTCTCTCCTGTGGTCACACCACCACCTTCTCACTCGGGAGAAGATGTCTCTTGGTACACTCTCCTTTAGCATTCTCATTCTCTCTCCACTTCAAACGCAGTGCATTGGTAACTTGCATTTGTACATTAGTGGTATGCTCCACCTCTGTATGCCATTTATTTTCATCTTCCAAATAATGGTGGAAGTGGATTTCAAAATATTAAAGCATATGGATTTTCAGAAATACCACATGCAGTATTTCTTGTCATATGCATCCATTACGGCCATCCAACTGGATATCTTGTAATCGGTCAAATTGCAAGAATTACCGCATATAGGATGGTAATGACCAGATATGTAATTCTTTACCAAACTCATAAAAAGTGCCTAGTGCTTGGGAAAAGGTCAAACATACTTAAACATGCATCACAAGTTGAAAGCTTAAGTGGATAAAATGTTTTCCCTTTATTTGCCACTTTACTTCTAGTGGGTGACAAGATCCAAGCTATACTTTGCCACACACAAAGGAAAACCAGTTTCAAATGTTCAGGAAATGTTATGTGTTGTTTATGTTTTTTAACATGAAACATGTGTCAACTCACTGTAGTATACAACCAAATTATTTTGATTAGTGGAACATAAGCTCTCTCTATCTTGTACCTTGTGTCAAACTTATGAATTCAAGTGATATGAACAAGGAGAAAAAATAATTGCTTTGAAAAGTAATGAAACCATTGAACTTAACAACATGTTTCTATCTGTCTATAAAATCCATGAACATAATCATTTGTACTAATCAGCTTGGATTCAGCACATTCCCACTTCTAAGGTACACGATCATGTTATACGTCTATGTTGAAAGCACAGGGTTACAAGAATTAATGCACTGTGTGGGTTGAGTTATTTAAAGCATGAAAGTTAAAATTCAAATGAATCAATCATCTCTCAGACAACAGTACTTGCCACTGACATTTCTAATGTGATCCTATACAAGATGTGTTTTTTGGCATGAAGAAATCAGTTGCATGTTGCTCACAGAGGAAAACGGTTGCAGAACACTTTTCTACAGCATGCAAGTATTTACTATATTCATTCATGAATCACAGGTTTTATGCAAATGTATAAATGTTTTTAAATTGTGTTAAACTGTTGTTGGATTCTATAAATTCATTGAAAAGGCAGCTCTGGAATTTTTTTAATGTTATTAAAAATCCCCAAAAGCCCTATGGCACCTGTTTTGTTAGTTAGCCTATATGTGACTGCACTCTGTTCTCATTCACAAAACTGTCCCAATCATTTCTGAATGATCACAGGACTGCAGGATTGTTTTTCACGATAGAGGTAGGTGGTGATGTGTGCTTTCTGATTGCTCTCTGCTCAGCATTTGTACTGCTGTTATCTTGATGTGAGCATTTCATATTTGTATGTCTATGTCCAGTCAAAGGCTCTATTTTAAAAAGAGTTTTTTCTTGCTAGAATTGATCCCAAGACAAGCATTTGCAATAATAAAAAATTAGTGATAGCTCCAAATACACATGTTACTCTCAAGTACCATATAGAAATATCATTTATATTGAAGAAGATGAAATCTGACAATCTAATTGTTTTAAAAGACAGGGTGTGCCAATATACAGTTTCAGTTTCACATACAAACATGGCAGCTTTGCACAAATGAATCAGCAGAGTATGTCAAACATTAGATAATCTTGAGGGCTACTCAGGAAAGAAATAAAATCAAATAATTTAATCAATCACCTGTAGGCAGCTCACATTTCTGTACACCAAATGTATTTAGTCCACAGAAGGCCAGCAGCTTCTGACGCATCCAGCAAAGTCTGCATCAGAATGTATTTAGGCCATTCTTCACAGTATCTAAACCCTGGATCCATTTTTCTTCAATCTTTCTTAGTGTCCTATCTCTATCTCCCTCCGGGGATGAGCTTTGACCATTTGGATTACAAACCATAGAATATCACTTGGTTTGTGATTCACCATCACATAGTGTTCTATTAATGGTTTTTCTGGCACCTTGTTTTTTACACATGAGCAATGTTCACAAATTTGTTATCTGATTTCTCAAGCTGTTTTCCCAACGTACAGAAGATTGAATGGGCATTTAATGCCATAGATAACCCAGCAGCTTTTTCAGTTGGCAAAATCCCTACATTCCAACTGTAGGCCATACAAATCAAGTGTCGTAAAGTTTTGTGTCAGTCAACACACTCAACAATTACTGCATCTAAAATGGCCCATGGCAGGTCTCAGTCCTCATATGTACCTAAGGATAGGTTATTGGTTTTTTGGCACTTTCATAGGTGTGTACTGAACTTTGTCTTAAGTATTTTGGTCGTTTAAAAGCAAAACCTTTTTTTTTTTTTATTTGAAACCTGGTGTTTGAAGAATATTCAATTTTTTTAGTACATATTTTCAAAGTAGGTCACTAATGGGATTAAAGGTAATAAAGCGTTTAATCAGGCAGTGCTCACTGTCAGTGTGTATTGCCCTTTTCCTGGAATTCTTCGCTAATTTTAGTCGATACGTTCTTGTTTTCAGTCTCAGCTGGATATCTTTGTTTTGAGAAATCCTCATTTATGGAATAGTTTCTCTTTATTTGCAGGAACTGCCCATTTGAAAGATTTTGCTTCCGACCCTTCGTAATAGAGTATTTCTGTCTGTTGGCTTCCTATCCATTGAGGTGTCTATGCCTCCGTTCTCATTCTTTATCAACCTGAGCTCGAGAAATGGTATGGACATTTCATCAAAAGTCATGGGCCTCATTACAACCTTGCCGGTCTGGAAACAGCGGTTGTTTCTGGATCGGCAAAGTACAACTCTGCTGGGCGGGTGCTCTCCCGCCCGGCAGGTCGGGCAGACAAGCACCCGCCCACAGAGTTTCACAGAAGCACTGGCACCGTTATTACCGATGCTGGTGTTTCCGTGGTCTCCATTCTCATAGAGTCTTATGGGACTCTTCAGGAATGGGGAACAACATTTTATCGGCGCCAGACTTTCCGGCCGCAGGGGGTTGTAATACCCTGGTGTTACCGGCAAGTCAGGAGCCTATAACTATTCACGGGTCTGGCGGCTACCTGCTGGTTTTACCGGCATGGTTACCGGCAGACCCGTAATGAGGCCCATTGTTTACCTGAGATTCACATCTTACCCATTGTGCCATTCATGAAAAGATCCAAGTTCATGTGCTGTACCTTTCCAGATCATTAATATATCATCATTGAACCTATGTCATCATATGACATAATATTTAAATGTGTTTGTTTCTGGGTAAATATGGTTTTCTTCAAAACTGTCCACATACAAGTTAGCAATGTCTGAGGGGAAAGTCGCACCCATACTCGTGACTTGAATTTAATGCTAATCGTGTGAATTCTAAATGAAGTCCGTGGGTACCATCAGACTCTAGCGAATTTGTGAGCCTAAATATTAGCATTCTTGTGGATGTTGGGGAGAGTATAGAAAGTTGGTGTCATTGGATGTATCTTGTTTAGAAATTACTTTTCATCTAATTATATCCACCCTTCCTCTGTTGCATGTTGAGTTAAGCTTTGAATTTCCTCACTTATTCACTGGGTGGGGTCAAATCATAATACTTACTAATAACTGGCATTGTCTAATAGGCATAGGGCTTAATTTCTGTAATTTTGACTGGTCCATAAGTAATCCCTCCACCCTTGTCCGCTGGTTTTATGACAAAATTGTCATTTGATTGGATGGCCTTCAGAGCTTTTCTCTCACCTGGTGTGAGGTTATCCCTTGTGTTATTCTGAGTGGAGAGTAAAGCTTCAATTTGTCCTAAAATTCTATTCTCAAATGTAAGGATTTCAGGACATATAGATGACACTGGTGGTATGAAAGTGGATGGAGGTCTGTAGCCTGCGGTGCATCATTCCCTATAATCCGGTGGATCACAAAAGAAGTAAAGTATGGAAGAAATATCTCAACTTGCTCTTGTTGAGAAATGTATGCTCTGTGGGGTGGAGACAAAACAGAGCCCTTTTTGTAGGATGTTCATTTCATTGGTAGACAGTACATAATTTGATCAATTGAAAATGGGAACCACCAATCCCGATGTTTCATTTCCTAGCAGCTATTCCTTTACCGAGTTCTCACCCCATATTCTGCCTGTCTGTACGGTTGTTTGTTCGTGCCTCATCTCCTCTCCTCTTTCCCCTGAAGAGGGGTTGTGTATTAGGTGCATTAGATGTTGAGGCACTTTCATCTTGTGCGTCAGATTCGCTCCCACTGGAGCTTTTGGCGTGTCCGAGAAAGTCATAAACATTCTCTTTGTTGCCATGTTGTTAGTCATTGGAAAACATCCACCACAGCTCTTATTCTGTTCCTGGTAATAGTGTGAGATTCCGGGGACAGAGAACACGGACACAAGGTGAATGCTTCTGAATACTTTTATTTAAATAATAAGGGTTTGGAAAAAGGCCTAACTTGCCCTATTTCTGGGGGGGGCGTGGCTAACTAGCCATGGAATAGGATGTGCTGCGTGCTGGGCTCCTGCTGATCCGACAACATTTTGCTAAATTACGCTTTTAAAACTGTCATGCGTGCCTGGAAATTATAGAACTGAGCGTCGGAATACATGCGCTACTGGAATCTGAAAGGGAGAGTAAGCTGGGCCTGCAGATCACGAGAGAAATGGATTTGTTAACTGCAGTTGTGGAGATACTTTGTTGCCAAGATGGCGGCGAACAAAGGAAAAGCTGACTGTGAAACGAAACTGACTCCTTGCATTGCATCGAGCGGCTGCGGGCGTCTGCCTATGCAAGGATACTGTGTGCCCTGGTGAAACTGTGTTGCTAGATCGTGGCCCCGAGGAGGAATGGAGGTGGCGACTTCAAAGTATAACGGGATCGCTTGAGCAAGCGGAAACGGAGGCAGTTCGCAAATATACATATGACGGCCGGACCCCGCTGCGTGTGAAGTCGGGGGTACCGACCGTAAACGAATGACACCAGGTGGGCCCCTGGACCCCACACTGATGAAGCAGTGCCCCTGGAATCGTCTGCCGGGAACGCCGCTTATCAAACAATAGAGCAACTGCCAACGAAAAGCGAACGCGGCGCCTAGCTGTGTGCAGGGTCAACGCGCTCGCGAGGAGAGAAAGCATTAACGGCACAGACGGAGAGGGCTGCCCGTGGCGCGGACCTGGGAAACATTGGGCTATGAACTACTAAACCTGGGAATGAGCATTGCCGCACCCATGTGGACTCTGAAAGTTGAGGAGCAGGACTAAGTGGCTTAAGGAAGGCGTTGCAAACCGAGATGGCTGTGCTATAGGGCCCCGCTGGAAAGTGCTTTGTGGGAAGCTGTGGCCAAGCGATTATATAAACAAAGCCCGCATGTGTGTATTACCTAATGGTGCAGCTAGCAGACTCGTAGAGGAGGATGCCGAAAAATGTACATTGGAAGGCGATGTAGATGCAGTGGAGGCTTGCATAAAAAGGCCTGTGAGGCATAGGTGGCCAGTAGAGTGCACATCAGCGCACCACTTGCAGGGGCACCGGGGGACACTGGAAAAGACCAGGTACGATTGTTAAAAGTGGTCACTACAACTTAAAAGAAGACGCCCGACCTGGCATATGTTACATGTGCCCAGGCAACTCGAATATGGAGGCTTGGGTCAGCGGACACGAGTGACAGTGAGAATTAGACGCGGAAAGTAATACGTGGGAGGCCGCAATACATCCGAACAGCAATTGCATGGGTCATAAGTAAGCGAAAATCGAAAGATAAAAACCCTAACAACCGGTGGGACTTGAGGAATTACTAATGACATTTAGCCGGTGCCACACACGTGAGAAGAGTGGCGTCATGTCGGTGAAAACAGCAAAGCCCAAGACCAAACAACCTACAATGGAGGTCTTTGCGAAGATGCAGAGGACCCCTACAATGTTGGCGCAGAGCAGTGACGCGACTTCTACGGAGGAAGCCCCAGAAGGAGACAAACATCAGATCCTGGAGGCTATAACGGAGCTGAGCACTAAATGGGGCCTGGCAATGGCGGACCTACGGACAGCCCTGGAAAATAAAATTGATGCGGTAGGGACTGAACTTACTCTGTTACGGCAAGATGTAAGGGCGCTGGCAGAAAGAACCCGTGGTTTGGAAAGCGCAGTAAAGACCAACACAGAGGTTAGCACGAGTAATGCCAAGGAAGTTCATGTGCTAAAACAGCAGGTTGCCAATCTGGAAAATCGAGTGGAAGAAGCGGAAGGAAGGGCGAGAAGGAATAACATACGGGTGGTCGGCCTGCCGGAGGGAGAGGAAGGCCAGGACCCCACGAACTACGTGGAGAATATGATCCTCCAGGAGATAGGAGCGGCCAACCTATTGCAGGGGTTCACGGTGGAACAAGCGCATCGCGCCTTGATGAGGAAACCACGACCTGGGGCTCCACCGAGACCGATCATCGCAAGGATTTTGAACTATAGAGACAGGGAGAAGATCCTGGAATTTTTTCGTAAAGGCGGAACAATAGAAAGAGCATCCAATAACATCACGGCATACCCGGATTATACGATGCTGGTGCAGAGGCAGAGATACAGCTATGTGGCCATCAAAAGGAGGCTGCGCGAAGCAGGCATCAAGTACATGCTCTGTACCCGGCGAGGCTTAAGGTGTTGCATAAGAGCAAAGCTCTCTTTTTTGATACTCTGGAGGAGGTGGTGACATGGTTGGATTTGCAGGGTTGCCCGGAAAAAGAAGCGGATCGAGACTGGCGAGATGGTGACTCCTGAAGAACTTGCACCATTGACACAGGGGGGTAAGAGGGAGGGCGATCCTGGTTATACTGGGAAAATGAAACTGGTTGAACATTGAGTAATAGTCGGGCCTTGCGCTCGATATGGACTGGAATATAGCGGGAAAATGTACTTAATAGTTGTCTAGCATTAACACAAAGCGTAATATATTTAGAAACAGGAATAACGGAATTGGAGCAATCCACCCCAAAATACTAATAGTTAAGTGGCCATTAGGGCGGCTTTACCCCACTGAGCCCTGAGCATAGGTTTGTGATAGTCGGGGCTAGATGTGGGAGTGCCTGAGATCCAGGAATGGAGCTGGGCAACAGTTGGGGAGGGTGTTGTTGGGGGTGGGGCGAGAGGAGGTAGGGGTGGGAGGTAGGGAGTTGGGTATGTATATAGTTAAGGGGAGTTTGAGTTTAAATATGAGCCTACATAGACAAGCTAAAGGGTTGTATCTGTTTTGCGTGAGTGGGCGGGATTGACTGGGGGTAAAGGAGGTGAGTACCAATGAGCCATGGGAGATCTTAAGATAGTGACGTGGAATGTCAGGGGACTGAACAGCTATCTGAAGAGGAATAAAGTCATGCTGTACTTGAAAAGGCAAAAGATAGATATCGCGCTAATACAAGAGACGTATCTGACACGGGAAAAGATGGAGTTGGTGAGGAAAAGATGGAAAGGGATTGTGGTGGGCTCTTCATACTCTGCCTATGCTAGAGGAGTGCTGGATTGGGTGGCACTGCACGTCCCGTTCCAGCTAATACAAGATGTGTTGGAAACTGATGGGAGAATGGTTATAGTGAGAGGGCTGGTGGAGAATAAAGAGGTATGCATCGTAAATACGTATGCCCCCAATCAAAATACAGCGGCATACTTCAGGACTCTGTACACCAACCTTAGTAAATGTGTGGGGGGTGCAGTGATCTGGGGAGGGGACTTCAATTGTGTACTGAACCCCAAGGTAGACAGATCGGATGACAAGATTGATAAGCCCACCCCAGCGGCTAAAGTACTACAAAGGCTACTAGATGATTTTGGATTGGTAGATGCGTGGAGGATGAAAAATCCTAATGAGAAATAATATTCACACTATCCTGCCCCACAGCAGCTGCACACAAGACTTGACTATGTTTTCACCACACCAGAAGTTGTTATAGAAATTAGTCAAATGGAATATAAGGCGAGGGTCCTATAAGATCACTCGCCCCTGGTCCTGGGGTGGCAATACTGCCGCCCGAGGGCGAGGATTCCGACATGGCGCCTCCAGGCGGAGGCTCTTAAGGATCCAGTTTTTAGAGAGGGTGTGAGAGAGGAGATCATCAAATATTTTGAGATAAACACTGGTAGTGTTGACTCGGCAGGTACACTATGGGAAGCCTTTAAGGTTGTGATGCGAGGGGTTGCCATAGCTAAATCAAAGGGTCTGCAGGGCGGAGTACTGGCTGACCTACAAAAAGCAGAAGAAGAACTAGAAAGAGCATTGGGAAATGATAAGATAGATACAGAGTTAGTGCTCAAATTGCAGCAGCGGTGTGTAGAACACTGGGAAAGGCTCTGCAACCTCAACTATACAAAGCATGTAGAAAGACAACATGCGGGAGGGGATATAACAGGCCGCCTCTTAGCGTGGCTATATAAGAGTGAAACCCCTAGACCCCCGATCAGGAACATAACCAGAGAAGATGGTAAGGTAGCGGACACTCAGGGAGGAGTCAACAGGGGGTTTGCTGATTATTACAAGGCACTATACGAGGACAAGGAAGGGGGCAGCCAAGAGGAAATAATGGAAACATTAGAAGATATAGGATTGCCCAAAATAAATGAAGAGGAAAGAGAAGAGCTTGAGGCTCCAATTACCTTGGAGGAACTGAAGGAGGTCGTACAGCAGTTGCCCACCAGTAAAACTCCAGGGGCGGATGGGTTCCCTAGTGAGTTTTATAAAGTATATAAAGATGAAGTGCTCCCCCCAATGTTAGAAATGCTTAACGAGGCGTTTGAGGTAGGACGGTTGCCGGAGTCGCTCAGAGAAGCGATCATAATACTGCTCCCCAAACCTAATAAACCAGGGCATAGCTGTGGCTCATATAGGCCGTTATCAATGTTGAACCAGGACAGTAAGATATTGACGGCTGTCCTGGCAAATAGATTGCGGAAAAGTAATTAGCAAACTAATATATCCAGACCAAACAGACTATGTCCCGAATAGGAACATAACTCACAATCACAGGCGGCTTCACCGGGTGGTTGAATGGGGAGGTATAAATGAAGGCGAAATGGCTATTGTGTCGCTAGACGCGGTAAAAGCCTTCGACTCGATTCGGTGGCCGTGACTGTTGGCGGCCCTGAGAGGGTATGGAATGGGGCCAGGTTACATTAGGTGGGCGAAGATGTTATACAGTGAACCGTTGGCCAGAGTTCGGACAGGAGCGGTGATATCTGAGAACTTGGCAATTTAGCAGAGGCACCAGGCAGGGGTGCCCCTGGTCCCCAATGTTGTATATACTGGCTCTGGAGCCCCTGGCAATATACCTCAGGCAACAACATGAGACGATAGGTATTAAGGTGGGGGGGAAAGACACCTAACATCCCTATATGCGGATGACCTGCTATTATACTTGAAATACCCGGAAGAAAATCTCCAATATATTCTAGAAGTGATGGAGAGGTATGTGGGACTGTCCGGCATAGCGGTGAATCCCCAAAAATCTAGCATATTCCCAGTAGGTACCTATAAGTAGAAATGTTACCGGTGTTGCAAATACCATGGGTGGTTGGCCCTTTCCGTTACCTTGGAATAGATGTGTGTCACACGGTAGAAGAGGAACATAAACATAATACTGAAATAGCCATTGAGAAAATCTGTAAATGTATGAAGTTCTGGAAAAAGTTGCCACTAGCAATGATGGGATGAGGGGCAATGCTTAAGATGGTGGTTCTGCCTAGGCTTCTACTATATTTTAGAAATATTCCATACATGATGCCCAAGAAATTTTTTATAACTCTGAACAGCTTGTGTAGGGACTTCCTGTGGCATGGAACCCGGAATAGAGTGGCACTATGGAAGTTATAGAACCCCTATAAAAAAGGGGGTATCAAGCTGTCTAATTTTGAGGTCTATTATGTAGCAGGTCAATTACAATATGTGGCTAAATGGCTTTCTGATGAGACAACCCCCGAAAATAGGTTGTTTGGACAGGACTGCGCCCCGTTTTATTTAAGGGAAATCATTTGGTTGCCTGAGTCAGAAATGAAGGAGTGCCCTGGGATGATGATGCTTGGGTGGAAAATGTGGCGTCGAGCATGCCGGATGATGGAAGACCCATCCCCGTGCTCCCCGCAGGTGCCGCTGGTCGCTTTAGCAGGGGGAGATAGGCAGTTGAGAGGGATCATTAGAACCTATTGGGAATCAGTTGGGCTGGTAACATTAGGAGATATTTGGAAAGAGGGGACCATCAAGGAATTTGGCGGACTCAGGGAGGAGGTTGGATTGCATATGGGCCAATACGTTGCGTATCATAGGTTGGTGCAGAAAATTCGGAAAACATGGCCTGAAATAGAGTCGACAAGAGAACCAGACGCTGCTGTGGGGACAATATATGACATATGGGAATGTGGGCATGAGATTTCTAGATTGTATGAGAGGGTGATGGCTAAGGTTGGGAAGGAATTAACACATCTGAGATTGGATTGGGAATCAGAGGTGGGAGCCCATATGGAGGATGAGGTATGGGAACGTGCCCTGTGCTACCATAAAAAAGCATCAAGAAACGCCAGGCTAAAACAAATACAGCTGTATATAACACATAGAGCTTATACGACCCCTCTGAAGATATCTAAGTTCGGAAATGTTGGGCGACAGGCATGCCCCAAGTGCGACAAGGAAAACGCTGACATGACAGACATGTTTTGGTCATGCCCAGTAATTGAAGGTTTCTGGGGAGAAGTAGCACAAAAATTAGCAAAGAAGGGGGTCACACTCGTAACGGACACTGCTTGGGCCTGCTTGCTGGGAGGGTTCCCCAGACCACGGAAACTTAAACATGTTGGGAAATTGAAAGATCTGGCATATGTGCTTGCTAAGCGGAGGATAGCCATGGGATGGAAAAAGTGTCACAAGCCGCGAGTGGAGGTGTGGTGGAGGGAGATGCAGAAATGGGCGGAGGCTGAAACGGTTGTATGGCAAGAGGCGAGTAGCATGAGTGGGGAGGAAGAAATGGGTACCCTGATGGCATGGAAATTATTAATAGCAGAACTGTTTGGAACAATATTGGATCCAGTGGATTCCGACGAGAGCGATACCTTGCCACATGTAGCAGATTCTGGATATGAAGGATAGTTAGGCTGGTAAAGGGGGGTGGGACTGAGGGAGCAGTGGTTAGATACTAAAAGATGTTTGTTGTAATGATTATAACTCACACTACGTGTTTGGTTTGTATTGTTGGTTGGTTTGAATAAAATAATAAAAATATTTAAAAAAAAAAAAAAAACTTGCCCTATTTCTACATGGGAGTATTCTCAACCATTTAACAAAAATAACAGTAAACTCTCAGTCAGTATGTCAAAACAATAATATGCTCACAATCCTATGTAACAGAATACTCTGCCCTCACACTCAATATCAAAATTATCACTGGGGAGAAACAAACAATAGTTTGTCGCCTTCCTGTAGCTATGTGGGGCCTTTATACCCACTATTCTGAAAGTAAATGTTATTTGCCAGGGGGACACTCCCCTTCCTTGGTCTTCTCCACTTCTCCAGACTTTGTGGCTCAATGTGTCAGGAGGACACTCCCCTTCCCTGTTCCCTGGCCTTTTTCACATATAGTTTAATTCATACTTCAAGTTCCAGAATACCTTTCTGTCCTTTTCAATACATGACTGTTTCTTTAAATCACTTCCTTTCACCCCCAAACATCTTCTGGTTACTTTTGTTTCCACATGTGATCATTTGATCAAGATAACAACTTTCTTTCTTCCTTTAAACACTTGCACAGAGCTTGTCAATTTCACCTTTCCACTTATGGAGCTTCACTTCATCCTGGCTTGTGCCTGGTTACATTGTATTTGTTCCGTTAGGTTTTGATTTTCTAACAATGTCAATGGCACCCCACAAACACACAGAGCTTCACTTCATCCTCTCTCCCTACGATTTATACAATGTATTTCCATAGAAAGGGTTTGCAATTTTATTTGTGGCAAAGGTTTGTCAAACCTTTCAGACTGTACCACTCACCGGCTCCTTTCTGAAGCTTCTTTCCCACTGATTTCTCCTGCGACCCAGCTGCAGTGTCTGTCCCTCTGCTCTTGGACACTTCTGTCCCTCGACACTCCACAGAAGAGAGAGCATGCCCCTTTGTGGTGGGGGAAAGGCAGGGTTTTCACTTGATCTCCTTTTAGTTCTGAGGCTCACGTTTTCAGAGCACTTGCTCTCTCGCCTGACCCTCCACGGAATTGTTCTCCTAAAGCCTTCCTGGGTCACAGTTTCCATGGGACATCTCATGGCATCCCAGCAGCTTCTCTTGGGTTTCCTCCAGCACCCCTTCTTTTATTCTTGTGTCCGACTCCTGCTCCCTCTCTGGACCATAGGCACCACTTGTATGTAAGCACCAGTTTTCCATACTCTGCCTGCCTTGCAAGCTGGTTTCACTATGCCTCCTGTCATAACAACTTCTTCCTCCTCTGTATCTCCAATTGCTTGGGTGCTCCATAGTACCACCTCCACGGCTGCCATGACTTCTGCTACTAGCTCCTTCAATCCTTAATCTTCGTCCTTCTTCTCTTTCGTAGTCGGGCCTGTCTATGGAAACAAAGAAAGGACTATAATTCTGTTTTCGAGATTTCATTCTTCTTTCCTCTGGAGGTAGCTGCCTCATCTCAGTAGTTTGGATTTGAAAGGATAGGTGGGACTTTGTAGTAACATTTGGGGTTTTGGCGTTGGCTGTTTATTTCGGTTTGCTGACCCTCGGACGAAGTCTCCTGATTCGTCACAATAGAGTTAAGACATGGATATTTTATCTCTTCTCTATATATCCTGATGTCTTTTTTAATTTCCATGAATCACTAGATATTAAATACTGTATCTCCACTAAATAGAAAGAACGTATTAGAATAAATATGTGTTCACCCCTACTGTATGAGATGCAATATATGTTTTTTTGGGAGGGAAATCAGAGATTAATATAACGTACAAAAAAAGTGAGGATTTCAATGCCTCATAAAGGGCTCTGAGGATCAGCGCTCAATTTTATCAACTGAAATGTACAGACAAGCTGGGACCACAGGCTATTAGGAATGAATCAGATGGCCCTATGCTCAAATATTCTGATTCATATTGAAAAGAAATTCATAATATCTTTAGCAAACCTTACACAACTAAAAGGATAACCATGCTACATAAACAAAGGTAATTTATAAATCCATGTTTAGAAGATATACTTAAATACATCGGAAAGTGAAATCACTCATGCTAAAACCAACAATGGGGTTTCTGGTTGACTGAATAACCAATCATGCAGTGTGTGCTCTCCCCTTCTGGTCCTAATCAAATCAGAACAAATATACCCTGATGTACTCTGTGGAAAGCCAGAAGAAGGACTCAGACCAAAGGACATGTTTGCACATAGTTTTGTATTTAAATTAAAAGAAACACCTCCCTAACCCAACTACTAAAAGGGAGTTCCCATCCTAGCAAAACTAACCTAAGGTGCTCATCTATAGTCAAAATCAAAAGTAGTCCTTGGTCCAAACCTATCCACTAAACTGGACCTATCACTTAGCAAAACAAATAGGTAGAGTGGCATGCATTCTTGGTTCTCTCTGTAAAGTGTCTTTGGTTGTCCCAGGAATCCCTCATGGGTCTGGATCCATGGTGTGAAATAAGTAACCGTTCTTGTGAGAGAAAACAGTTCTTGTCAGTCTATCAAAAATCCCTCAAAGTTTCCAAAAGTTCAAACAAAACGTCTCAAGTTCCTCGAAAAACAAAATGTAAAAAATTCTTTAGGTGGAGGGATATTTCCCTGATCCCTTTCCACCAGCTTTGTCATTCTCTCCACCATTCGGCCAACTTTCGGGTGCTTCCAAGCTCCCATGATATCTGCTTTTCACTCTGTCTATTGTGCCCCTGTGGCTCCTTTGAGTTCCCCTGATCCAATGTCTCATGGAGCTCTTTAGGGATCCTATGACCCCTTTCTCCTTCTGCTTCTTTGTGGCTGTTCCTGAGGCTTATGCTGCTTGGGTTTCTCTGGCTCCCATATCCCTTCTCCTTGTCTCATGCTCACTCTTCTCTCTGGTCCCTGTGACCCTCGGATGGGGCAATCGCAGTCTGTCCCACTTCCCTGCTTGTTCTCTCTTCTCTTCTCCTCCATCCGACCAGGGCTACCCATGTACCGGCTGTGTTGTGGTGCTTGCTCCAATGAGGGTCGGTCTCATCCACAACAGCAGCATTCTCCATTGCTTGCCGCTATTCTGTGCTGTATGCTAATGGTCTTTATATTCTGCTCACCTTGGCCTTCTCTCTCTTGTTGGCTCATGGTCTGTAAGCAGAGGACCTCTTATTATTCCTGGCTTCAGCTGCTGTCTCCAGGCCCACCACATCCTTTACGTGGTTGCCTCTCAAGGATCGGTTTGCTTCACGTGGCCTATGCTTATCTGTCCCCATGCTTTTTCTTGTCTGGTGATGGCACCTCCCTCGGAAAATTTTGTGGAAATTGCTTCTGCCTTTTGTGTATTGTTTGTATTACTTTAATACAAAAAAAGGGCATTTCGGCATCTACTTTTCTATCAGTATAAGGTGTCTTTGGTTATGGATATGATTTTTGCTTGCATGAGCCAAGTCAATTCTCTATCTTTGATTGTCAGTTATCTTTGCACAAGAACTCAGATTCTCCATAAAGCTGTGGACCATTCTACTGAGAGGTTGCTGGGGCAGAGAAAATGTTAACATATCTCTCTTAAATCGTTGCACTGGCTGTTTGTGAGGAAAATAGTAGGCTTTAATGCACCTACTATTACCCAAAGGTAAATTCACTGGATTGGTCCTACATCTTTGGATGAAAATCAATAGACCAAGGCAGGGATTACATCATTGGTGGTCTCTCGCTTCCCCAATACTGAAATGCACTTTAGCATTCATCTAGCCTTTAAGAGATATGTCAGCATGATTTCAGATTGGGATTTAACTCTTCCTAAAATGCAGTCCTTTGGTAGTGTCAAGAAGCCAACGGGTGCATGATGTGCTGAAAAAATGGCATGAACAAGATTAAATAAAATAGTGAACACAGCCCATTTGCCACAAAACATTATCAAATGGGTCCAAGTAAATATTCCCAAAACAACCTAATTCTTAAAGGAAGTATACTAGGGGCCAGATTACAAAACATTTGCACCAGTGCAAGTGCAAGGTTGCACGGTATTAGCATTAGGGCAAAGTTTGCCCTAATTCTAAAAGCACTGGGACATATACCAACAAACCAATGCACTATGTCAAGTGCAGTTTGGCATGGTAGAAGCACCAGGGAAAACATTTCCCAGTGAAAAAAATATATATTCTCACTGCATTTTTACACAAGGGCCTAGTGCTAATAGGGAATGGTGTTAGCACTAGTACATTCTTGGACCTGGTACACAAATGCATCAGAAGTGTATGTTTGCCGTGGTGCTTATAACACCCTAAACTACACGTGTCATGGTGCAATGGTTTTCTAATATGTCCCAGTGTTTTTAAAAAATAGGGCAATCTTTGCTCTAGTGCTAATTCCGTGCAACTTTGCACTTGCACTGGTGCAAAGCTTCTGTAATCTGGCTCCGGATCTACACCCAGGTGATTCACAATTGGTGTTATTAAACCTATTGTGGTCTCTGAACATACTCACAAGATTAAAAACCTACTTTAGGAACAATGCTGTCCTATACGAGGCCCTTTGAAGAGCTAGCAGTATTACAGTGTCCTGCCTTATTCTACAAACTAGTCCCAAATTTCTCTGTGAAAACAAAATCTTATACAAACAACAGAATTTGAAATATAACTAGTGGAATAGCACTAATCTAAGCACTGGACCCTATGCTCCCAAACCGGATTAACACATTTGTGTTACCAATTGCCTATCAAAAACGTGGCCACAGATTAACCTTCACTGAATACATGTTTTGATAGTTTCAGTCATCCATTTAATTCCACAAAAAGTACATCTCAGAGTTGCATATATAATGTCAATCTCTGAGGTCCAACCCACACAAGAGAAAAGCCACAGAAGTGACGGAAACCCTCTGGTGCCTGGGTATTGATAAATTGATCTCCACATCAAAACTGAAATATTATCATACGTTTAACCTTGTGTTCTCTTGCAGGCACAAATCCCTAGATTTAATGGCCAAACCTTAAACATAGGCAGGCCGGATCTGGGCATGAAATGGGATATCACACTCTCCTAACCAAGGAAACCCCATCCAACAACCTTAAAATAAAATCTAAAAAAGGTGCCATCTGCCTTGTGTATTCTTCATGAAAGACTGGCATACATCCAAATCAGAGGTGACCCCTAAAATTGTGCTGGAAATCCTATGCATCAAATGTACTCAATACCACAATCTGGATGGGGAAAACAAAAGGAGAAATGCAAATCGTTCAACGTCGGTTTCACCCTGGACCTGTCGAACATGATAAGATGTGGCAAGAACCTTGAACACTGCTGGTAGAAAACATTGGATACACCTGACATTACTCACAGTAAATCCAACAATGGGTAATAATAGGTCAATCTTCAGAGTCATAATTGTCTACTAAGATGCAAAATTTAACCACTAGACCCTTTTCAATTTGCAGCACAGTATCATAGCCTAAAACTCTAAAAAATGGGTGGCCACCACACAACATTGCTATGGTCTCTGATTCCCTTGCCTGATGAGAATAGAGAAGATTCACAGTACCATCTGAGACCTCCAAGAACAATACCCCTTTTTCCTGATCATGTCACCCAAGGTCGGGCCTCTATGACCTCCTTCATCACTTTGAACTTCACGCAAGTTCTTCACTTTCATGATAAACACAAGGAATCTAACATCATAGTAGTCCATCTCAGGGATTCTTCATCAAAGATAAAGTCAACAGCCTAACACCCTAGTACATCACTAAGACATATATTTCTACAGTGAGCATGGCATGTTTTCCAGAAAATATAAATATTTATTGCAAAATAATCTAATTGTAGATGGTTAATAGTGCACCCACCACTGTCCTATTTCTCAGCTGCAAAAACTTCATAATTTTTAGCAATCTCTGACATGATCATTAGTGGGCGTTTGGTCCCCTTTGCAACACCAACTGTGGACCTCATCACAAGTCCGGTGGTAACTTTTAAAAATGGCGGTAACAGAATTGGCGCCGACAATACCTCTCTGCCAAAACACGAGTCAGCGCAAATACTGTCGACTGTAAAATCAGCCAGCGCTATACCGCCAGCCCTATTACAGCCGGCCACACAAGGCGGAAACACAGCCACATCAGAAAGTCCATGTCTGGTGCTATTAGCAATGAAAACCGGCGCTAATACCGCCAAAAATACAGTGCAGTTACCTCCAGCATTGAGCTGGAGGTAAATGAAAACATGTGCCTGAAATAAGCCACAGGTGATCCCAATACATCCCAGAGGGCTACAAAAGGCACACCCCTACCCAATACACTGTTTTCCATGCCATGCTTTTATTAGCGACTGTGAGCTGGGACAGGCAGTTGCTAATGCTGCCTCTGGAAGAAGAGAAACAGGAGGAGCAGGCCAGGGCACAGGGAGCAGATGGGGGGAGGGGAGGTCAAGGAGAAGGAGAAGAGCACAAGCAAGGCGTGCACCCATCCCCAGGGACATGCCTTGACCCTGGAACCACACACCCGGTGTCACTGTACCGCCTGAACAGGAAGACAATCACAGAGCTGCTCACCACAATCCAGGATGACATAGGGAGCAGGATTAACACCTGTGCAGCTGTGCCCCCAGTGCTAAAGCTAGTTTCAGTACTACAAGTACAGACACCTTCCAGCATTCCATGGCCATGATTCGGGGCATGGCACAGCCCACATTCTCTGCAGTGCTGGGCTAGGTGATGAATGCCCGTGTAGGTCATGTGCAGCACCACAACACACTCCCCATCACCCCAGCCTACGTAATGCCATGAAGGCACGGTGCTATGCCATACTACACAAGCCAAATGTGATAGCACCCCTGGACCGCACCCATGTGGGGTGGGTGGCACCCCTGGCCCTACAATTACCTCAATTTGCATATGACCTGTGACCCCGACCTCATTATCACTCAATGCTGCACCCGCTACCCAGGTTCCACCCACTATTCCATGGTGCTACCGTCCAGCATACTCCCAGGATATATATGGAGAGGTAGCGTTGACAACGAATGTGGATTGTGGGTGAATGCAATTGGCAGCATGCAAGTGCTGTGGACCACCTGACCAAATGGGTGAGGGTGGTTGTGGGCGTGAACACCAACATAAACCATTGCATGGCAAATGTCTGCAAGAGTTTCACCTGTCCACCTCCCTTTCCAATCTAAGCAGTGGTCGAACTGTATGAAAAGAAGTAGTGGAACTTTGTTCCCTACTGGCCTGCACCGCTCCCCATAAACCCCAGTGCCACGCCCCCTCCCATGCATAATACAAACCCCAAAACACATTCACCTGCTGTTTAGGGGAACGTTCAGTGCACAGCACGGTAAGTGCAAGTTCCAACCTCGTCTTACACTTTTATTTTAAAACGAAATCGTTCCGGAACGGTTTCGTTTTAAAATAAAAGTATAGGAACAGTAAACTTTAATTAAAAGAAGTAGAGGAGCACTGCTCCCGACCGCTCCCGCCCACTTCGACCACTGAATCTAAGGTGGGTAGGCCACTACAACACATAGGGAAAACATAACAGTACCCTGTTTGATCAATTTTTTTGAGTTTTATGTTTTCTAAACACAAATAGTTACAATATTTCACTTCTTTTGAATGTAGGTTTTTGGAAACCTCCATACTGTTTCTAAGTTTAGAAGTATACTACATTGCGTTTGGCTGAGTGTCCTGAAGAAAGCTCAGAGGGGATGATGTGAATGTAAACTGAAACAAAAGAAAGTTTACCTCTGAGCTGGAAACACTAATGTGTCGACCAGCATAGTTTACTTGATCACACTGGGCCTCATTACGACCCTGGCGCAGTGGGTTTACGCCAGCGTTATTCGCGGCGGACCCGTCCGCCCTACTACGAGTTTCCGTAGCGCCATGGAGCGTTTTCCGCCTGGTTTTTCCGGGCGGAGAAATCCATGGCGCTACGGGACCTTGTCGTTAATTACGCCACCGTATTTTGAGGTGGCGTAATTAACGCCTTCCCCACTCCCATTATACCCTATGGGGCAAAAATGGGAATGGGGAAGGGTAAAATGGGGAATGGGGATTTACCGCCCCGCCAAGGTCGGAATGGGGCGGAAAATCCGCCAACCCCCATGGCGCTATCGGCAGCTTTCTGCCGTGCTCCATGGTGCATTTTGCACCGCGATTTCCGCCAGGGTCGTAATGAGGGCCACTGTTACTAACTACACTGATATCTTTGTATGTATGACAGATTTCCTGAAAACAATGCCCACAATACAGGTTGTTTTATTATATTAACTATCATGTGTTTTTTAGACATGTCAACATTTGTGATATTAATTGTGAATACATTTTGTTTTAATGAATTAGACTGATTTCTGATCAGATTTATGGGGGAATATATACTGCGGTTTGGTTGTAGATATGTATCTAACCATATTGTGTGGAAGTGTTAAATGGGAAATCATATTGTGCCTCCTTTTTCATATATATTGGCCTAAGCCCAGTCGCTCTGCGAAGAAAACCGCGTTTCAAAAGTTCTGATTTTGGATCGACTTCGCCGCCATTTTAGGTTCATCCGCCATTTTGATTTCTTTTCATATGTAATTCTGTGTTCTAAAATGGTGTACTGTGTTTCCAACTTGTAACCAAGCCTTCCCGACCTTTACACCAAGTTAATGGTTAGACTGTCCGCGGGCCGAATGTTTAGACTGGGTAAAGAGACCTTGTCCCATACATGACTCGTGGTCTTAGGATTGTCTGCACCAATTAGCCTCATCCACGAACATACATCGAAGACAATATAAAGCAAATATCGAGCGTGGACACTGGCTGAGTTGCATTGTGAAGGGATATGTGGTAAGGCTTACTGCTAAATCTCGGAATACACTTTACCATTGTAACTTGTTTGTAATGTAACCCAAATGTAATCCGTGTGCATATTGTCGTATAAGCCATAAGTGAGCTCGCACTAACTCTAGACAACAGATTATTAGCTTGCAGAGGGGCTGGACATTATTACTGAAATTGTATAAATGTACAAATGTCCAGATGACCAGTACCTCTCACTCCTCACACTGAAGGGCTGTTACTCACTGTGATGTACTGAGGGCCAGATAGCTATCTGAATTTGTTTTTTTGTAACTGTGCAGTAGAATAAAGATCTGTGAATCTTTATAAGCCTGTGTTTGGTGTATTTCCTTTTGTGGTACTCAGCCTCGATATTTTCTCTTGCTTTTACAGAAGGGCAGGGTAGTCTGTGCTTAATTATGTTTACATGAGACTTCTGTGGTCCCTCGTGAGTCAGCCACCCTATAACAAAAAAGAGGGCCCTACCCAATATTTATTTCTTGCCACCTCCCATACCAGCCTCGCAGTACAGCCCAGGGAGCATACACATGTTGCACCAACATGAGGGATGAGCCCATGTACACATATAGTTGGAATTGTAAACACCAACATGCCTACAGGTACCAAAATGCAACATGCAAAAACATCAACTTGTTGGAAGGGAGTCCCAGGTATGCCAGAGTATGACTGGAGATCCACTTGAATTTGAGGGCCCAACACCCTCCCCATAATAAATGGAGGACTCAGTCAATGGAAAATACAAACTGTGGTTTGTTGCAAATAAAACCAGCAGGGATCAATACAAGAAAACAGGAATTCTGTGGTATATCTCAGCTCTCGATGGCATGCAGCATAGTTTTGTGCGACATAACCATGGTCCTTTCCTGAAAAACATATAATCACAAGGGATTGGGTAGCAAGAGTTCTATAACCTATATAGTCTCCTATTAATGTTATTCTACTGGCTACTATCTATTACAATGTTGCAGAGTAATGGGCTTACTCATACTCTTTGCCATCCACTCCTGGTTTTCTAGGCTGTGATTGGTTAGAGCTGATCTCCCCAGGCCTGGGACTCAAATATGTTATGTGTCCATTGTGCACCTCTTCAAGGTGATGTGAATGATTATGTGTCTGTATTGTAACGTATGTGTACCACCTTTGCCTATGAGAATGTGGTTCAGACCTTGCAACACTTGTTGCCATCCCTGTCTGTTTTGCTGTGATCGGCTTTGCTTTCCCACCACGGATGACTGTCTATTTTCTTGTTTGGCTGTACCACGTGCTTAGATACCACAAATTTGAGTCCTGCAGCTCACATTTATGAGGATTTATTTTGTTTCTCTGCAGCTGGTCCCCTTGTCGTCTGGAGATTGGTATGTGTCTGCGTATCTCTGTCCTTGGCTGTGAACCTGTCTTGCACGTCTTGATCTCTGTGCAGCCTGAATCAGCTTATCCTAGTATCATGCTCTGTGGCTTGAGGCCTGCTGTAATTTTCCTAAATCTTATGATGCGGTTTCTACATCGTCCATGATATGCTAAGTTCCCTATAGGTTAGTTGTATGTGGTTCGATCAGGCTTCCTTTATGTTCCTGTGTGTCCACGCGATTATTATTATAAGCTTCTGCAAGTTTGCTCCGGATCTCTTCTACCTTTTGCGATTTTGCGTTACTGCATTTGGGGGTTGTGAAAAATAATACAAGCATTGACAGTATGTATATGTTGCTTTCCTTTAGCTATAGAACTGCAAATGTGCTTCATGTCTAACGTTACTAAGTTGTGGTGTCACTAATGATGTAGGCATTGTGGCTTCTTGGTGCTTTTAGGCGATGCTGTCTATGAGGGTATTTCCATCCACGATCTCTGTTTCTTCTCCTATACCTGTGAAGATGTGTACAGGATTCGGTCTGTATGGCTGGCTGAGTGGGTACCTTTCTGTGTACTTGTCAACCATTGGTGCACTCGGGATCTGTCAGAAATAGGATGAGTGACAGCAAGCAATTCTGACTCTTCATCCTGTCATGAACCTGGGGGTGATGAGGGGTGTCCTTGGGACCCTCTGTTCAGTCCCTCCTCTGGTCGACCACATCCTCATATTTCACTCCCATCAGTCGTGGTGGCCATATCTTCATTACCCCTCCGAGGTGTCCATAATAATTCACATGATCATCAAAAGTCCATTGCATATAGCTGCATACTCCATCTGGGTTGCAATATATCCATTTTCCTTCATGGACCTTAGCGTCACATGGAATTTCTAGCTTCATCGCCTCAAGTGGGAATAGTGGACAATTTGCTATTCTGTCTCTCAGTTTATCTCTGTCCTCCACTATTTTGTCCTTCATTACACCTATATTCACATCCATCAACATCTTCATACAAATAGGGTCTTCTGGTGCCTTCCAGCATTGGGCAATATAGATCTTCACCACGCATAGTGTCACTCCTGCAAATATTAGTGCTTCCAATATTGCCTTCATATGATAGCCACAATGGCATCCATGACCGTAGGTATGCTATCCAGCTCTGCTCCTTTCCAATCCCCTTAGCTTCTTCTTCCATTTTGGCATGCATCTTGGATAGTTGGGTTACTGCCACTGTCAGTGCACCGTTATCCTTCGCGTTGGCAGGTATATATATGTGCAACAGGAACTCCCAATTTTTGCACAAACTCCTCCTTCCATTGCTGTGAGCAGGTCCAGAACATATCTGTTCTGGAGCGCCATAAACCTTACTTCTCAGAGCTCTTCTTTCATGGCATTGAAACCATTCACTGTAGAGTTTATTGTCATCATCAGCTCCCACTGGGTAATCTGCAGCCACTTTGCTTTCGTATATGTCTGTACAGCTGGAACTACTGATGCGAACAACATTTGCGTTCTGCTAAATAACCTGTGTTCTGCTGGCACCTCATCCAGAGCTGCTTCTGATTTCAGTGAAAAATAGTTGCTTCTCTTCACTCTACTTATTTCTGCTTGCCTTTCCCCTTTGCCTGTTTGTTCTTCTTCTACAGACCTCTTCTTCCTTTTGTTAGTGTCGATCTTCGAGAAGTCATCAAGCTTTATATCCTTTCGTGGCACGACCAACAATGGCATATTGATATGTACCAGTGAGCAAACTCCTCCCCAGTTGGGTGGCAGTTTCTCATATGCCTTGCATCCGCATGCCCAGTAGTGATCCATCAGTAGTGCAATGCCTGTCTTCATCGATGCATGCTTTTCTACGCTTCGGCATCCGGTATTCTCCCCCACTTGCACCTCACCGTCATTTTGGTAACAGAGTGCTGGAGTTTTCAGGGGTATTAAAGGCATTGGTCCAGCTTCATTTTCAAGACAGAGTTTTCAGATCACAAAAAGTATAAAGAAACATTGGAATATCCTTCACAATGATCAAACTCTATTAGCATTGTTCCCCACACCTCCAATGATGTGTTTTAAAAGGGGTAAAAATATAAGAGACAAGCTGGTGAAAGCTGAAAGAGTACCAAAGGAGAAACAACTTTTCCTAGCCACCAAAAAACTAGGCACCTTCCCTTGTTTAGGGTGTATACACTGTAATAACACAATCAAAGGTAATGTAGTGACTCACCCCAGGAATGGTCAAAAAATCAAATTAAGAGACTACTCCAAGTGTCTGACATCAGGTGTCATATATATGTTGAAGTGCCCTTGTGGCAAAGTGCATGTAGGACAGACTAAAAGACCTGTCAAATCAAGACACAAGTCACAAGTCGAACATAAGATGTAATAACCAATACTCACTGGTAGCCCGCCACTTCAACATGCAGAAACATTCAATTGCCCAATTAAAATACCAGGTGCTAGAAGTTGTCAAACGACCTACAAGAGGAGGTAACTACCAGTCACTCTTACTACAAAGAGAGGCGTATTGGATTGACAAGTTAAGCTCTTTACAGCCCTGGGGTTTAAATGAAGATTTCACATTGAAATGTTTTTTGTGATTTGAATTTGTCAATAAGGAATGCTTGATCTTCAACAACATAAACTTGAAAGTTACATTACTATTCCAGTGTCTGACTGTGATCTAAGGCACTACTTTGTTGAGACTAATAGATGGTTGCCACAAAAATCATTGCCTGTAAATTCAATGTAAAAATTGTTCTTATTGTTTACTCTTATTTATGTCATTTTTGTTAAACGTATTACATTTAATTTTGATCTTCTGTAAATTAAATGTGTTTACCCAACTGAGACTGTCACATTGTACTATGTCTTCCATGTGAAAAAGAGAGATCTAGGGTTCGTTTCTCCACCTATTATAGACTGAGAGGTTACACGCAGTCATTCAGTGACCTTGCCCAAATGATTTGATAATTATATTCATTTTTCCCCCTCTTAGATCAGAGCGTTCTGTCCAATTTACGACCTTTTTCTCATTGCTTATTTCAATTATATTTCACACGGAAAACTATTTTTCTTACTTTCCTCTCCCCATTCTACTATGTGCGGACTAGTATTTGTTATGCCCGATTTACATTTTACACTAGGTATCTGCACTGCATTAATTTTTCGTATCAATCGATCTTATTTCCCACTTTTGCGCTTCTTGATTCAAATGACTTCTAGTTAATTGAATATCTAGAGGTCCATACTCTATCACAACATATAACCTTGTTTCAAGATGGCCGATCTTTCGGCCTGATTACTCCTTAGTTCTTCTTCTTTATCTATAACTCTAGTCCTCTATTTATCTCCATGGTCACATGCTGTTTCCATGGTTTGTGAACAACAAGCTGCTCGGCTGAACAGACCCTGTTCAGGATTGTCCCTCTACGCTCCAGGTAAGCGCTAATGCATTAGCATTTGTCTATCTAGGGACCAGGGATAAATTTCCTTAGTCTCATTATTCTTTTTTCCTTACACTTTCTTTAGTTGATACTCTACCTAATCCATTACTGCCGGATTCTTCAGCTGTAGACCGGCCGCACAATCTTGACATCAGTTTCACATCAGCTTCAAGAATTGTGCCTTGTGCACATCCTAATCATGGTAATTTTTAACATTTCAGTTTGCCTTCATTAAACATCATGTTACGTTTTCACTACTCCAGTTTAGATTGCTGAGTTTTTTATACTAATCAGGACTCCATTCCTGTTCAGCTTGTTTATTTGCGTGACAGAACTCCTACATTCTGAGTCACTCCTGCAGCGACAGCGGGATATTTGAGGTCCACACTTCACGTGGGCTCTTCTATTGATTATTTACCGCCATCCACATTCTGGCTAGGTATGTTATTCGATTTTTATATATTTCATACTCATGTCCGTTACTTTTAAACAATGAGCTTGACATTGATCAGGCTCTGTTATTTACAGATTTCTAGTATCTTTTTGGGAATTGGCCGTGTCTCTAGGAACTAACTGATACACGAAGACACTCTGTTTACTTATTTTTCCTGCTTCATCGGATTCTTTGTTTCCGACACTTTCTACACACAAAGGTAACGACTTTCGCATTTCTTCCCCACTAGATCAATAGAGCTTAGGAACTACTAGCTTCTTTTCCCTATATATTCACTTTAGCTTATGTTTCACCATCCACTTGATAGGTCCCATTAGAGGGATCATTCCACTGAACTATAATATGTTGTACGTTTTACTGTCTATTTTACAGGAAGGGGTGTATTAATTGACCTTCAGTTTCTCTCTCTCAAACATGGACCACATAATTCACCTTATAATGTTGAATGTATTACAACGCATATTATGACATGTTACAACTAGCCTCACCAAATTTTCTAAATTGTAAAATTGAATATGTTATGAACAATCTATGAATTGTGCCTACAATATTTTCTTTACTGAATTTGTGTTTTTCCTTTTACATTAAGAGTCCAAATTTGGCCTTATGAAGAAGAGGAGAACTTCCTCGAAATGCGTCACTATTTAATTTGGACTAAATTTGTCCTCAATTTGAGCTTCATCTATTGATTCCATTTTGTTTCTATGCACTGTAAATAATTTCTCTCCGAACTATAATTCTTGATGAAAATAATATAGCTTGGCTATAAATATATATTTATTTATCTCACACTTCTGTGTCTGACCATATTTGTTAGAAACAAAAATATGTACAATGCCTATAACTCAATTTGAACAACTGTATTGGATTAATCCAAATATTTGAAAGTGTGCAGGGGACGGGAGGGTTCCCAAGTTGAGTCCTCTTTCTTTTTATTGGTCCAGCTTCATTTTCCACCCAAGTGAGCAACTTTGCACTCGTATCCCACTCCTTCAGGCAGTTGTAATTTTCTTCTTGCACGTTGTTCACTGGTGTTTGTGCTAGCTGGTGTGCCTTGCTTCCCACCACTCCATCCTTCCATCCATCTACTGTGTACACTTGACCATATACAAGCATTGGTGGTCTTTCTCAGCAACCAGGTTCTCCTCCTATCTCTTTCACCCTCTTCTTTGGGCAGGGCAGTTCTTTCAACTGTATAGTCTTTGTGTCTCCTTTCTGAGGCCCATAAATTGTATACTGTATGGCTTTGTCTAACTGCCAGTAATTGTTCATCATGTTGAGAGTCTTTATGTAACTATCTTCATATGGGAACATTGCTTAAAACATCCATGTCAATGTAGCAGTCTTCCCGTCAAATCTTCCTCTTGTGGTTACCATCGACAGGTACATCAGGCATTGGGTTCTTGCTGCTGATATTTCAGTTGCTATAAACGTTCTGGAGGCAATCATGCATAAATACCAAAGTTTCCATTTTCAATGGCTTAGGGCAAGGGTGCATCTTGGCCCCTTTTTTGTTCATTTTTTACATTTATTGGATATAGGGGATGCCCTAAACAGTATGAGTGCATTTCTGTCCAGAATAGGCAAACTTCAGATCCATTGGCTAATGTATGCCAATGATCTGCTTATCTTTGATTTTACCCCAGTTGTCTTAAATTGATCATTAGCAGCTGTAAAACAGTTTATGGAACTGAATGATAAGGAACTAAATGAGAATAAATCCAAAATCATGCAGACCTCCAACAGCAGAAAAAAGATCATGAAGCACCCTTAAGGGAGATTAACCTACAATAATCTGCAAATTGCTGATTTAAATATCTAGATTCCCAATTGTAGGAACTCCATCCACCATTCTAATCCAGCAAATCCGCCGAATTGACAAATATATATGGGAGGTTTTCCATGGTTCTGATAATTAATTAATATTAATTAAAGGTGATTCCCTACCCTGTTCTACAGTGCCAAAATTATAAATGCGAAGGCTACAAACTGGTGGGCTAAGTTGGAAAGTTTACTTTGAAGATAAGTTTCCTTGTCCTATCCGCTTCTTTACCCGCCTTCTAATCCATTATGAACTGGGTTTGTTTTCTCTGACAGCTATAGTAAATTGAAAATGTCTGCTGCTGTTCCCAAAAGTTCTCAAGCCTCCTATACACACCCTATATGTAGATATAAATTTGGTGATGCATAACGCATCTTCCAATTATCTACGTACCTGTATTCTTGAATGTCAAAACATACTAAATGAGGCTGATATATCTTTGGATATATGTATTAATGACCCACATTTTGCAGAAAATGTTTATTTCAGAAGGATTGGCTCCATACGTGAAATAAAATATCAGAACTAAGAATGATTGACACCCAGTTAGTGGAGAAAAGAGCTGCCGGTAATATACCAGGATATCTTTTAAAATTTTCTGATCGAATATGGAGACACATTTTTATGAAACTATGTTTCCATGTATATCCAGCACTCGAAGTTCTGGGAACAAGAGTGTGGATAAGTAGAGCTGACAGGACATAAAGGGTATGTAAAGGACCCGAAATAGATACCCTTACACATGTCCTTTTAAAATACCTCTTGTTGTTACATCTAAGAAAAGCATATTTTGCGCACTTTGTTCATGATGTTAGCAGAGTAAATGAAATGCGCTCTGGACGTGGATATTTGCAGGTACTTTGACTGCCCTAACATTGGCAGCAATTCGTGTTATATCATGGATTTTTTAAAGTTAATGAACTAAACTTGAATGACATTTTATAGTGGTTGAAAATTAATTTCTGGGCGTGCATATCGGTTGGTTCCCACTTCGTTTTAGAAATCGGGAGCTTATTATAAAACATCAAACCTGAATGCAATTTTAAAGTGGTTGGAAATGTAAGTGTAATTTAAGTTTCATTTATTTTCTTTTTTTCATTTTTTTCTTTTCATATCATGTATTGTAAAGGTCAGTTTGCCTAAACCAATTCACAATAAAAAATACAAATTAAATGAAATTAGATCTACGATTCTGCTGCTTGAAAGAGGACAAGTTGCTCTGTTCAAATGTGCACATTTGTAAACTTTACAGGAACCAAAACAGCAATAGCATTTAGGTTAATTTGGAATCAAGAGCTAGCAATTAGTGTTTGTGTTTTAAGAACACTGGGATTGGTGATATCAAAATCACCAAGGAGGATAGCTCAGCAGAAATGTGCTCGCCTTGGAAACAAGAAGACATGAAGCAACACAGGTTTGATCCCGGTCCGCGCTGAGAAACCTCTGGGTATTAAGCGCATTGTAAATACGCAGGTAGTAACAGCGCCTCGATGCCCCTGGGCTGTGTGAGCGCTTTAAAAAAGCAAAATAAAAAAAAATATCTTTGACGCTTTTTTGTATGTAACCATCGGATAATACCAGAAACATTTCAAGTTCAGGGTTTATTGGTATGCAAGTTTTTCCTGAAAGATTTTCTATATCTCAGCACTTTTTAGGTGGTGATAAACCTAATACTTTTTTACCTTCGTGCTTTTTCTTTCTTGATCTTTGATTATAATAATGATTTCTGTGAGCAAGATTTGGTTCTGCATAGAGTCTGTTTAAGATACTTAAGAGGTTTGCATTGTAGGTATGTTTTGAAATACGTCAATTGTGTTGTTTGATTTTTCTTCAAAAACATTAGTTTCAAAACAATTTCTTTTCAAGCGTAGCAAATCTCGCTAGACAATATTCATGTTATGGATTAGGACATTGATAAATCCTCATATAGGAAACATACTAACAGTTGCACCTCTAGACTGGCGGGTCTTGTGCATACTTTGGCATAAAAGGGTCAGTGGTCAAGAGAAACACCCCACCCACTACCACCCATGCGTCCTTCTCTAAAATAGATTATTTATTTTCCCCTCAGCATCATGAGCCCAGGGTAGAAGGTATTGGGTTTATTTCCAGGGGGAATCAGGTCACTATCCTTTGCTCCTAAAAATTAAGTGGTATCTGGAGGTGAATGTGTAAGGTGAAGCTTTGCTGCTTGGTTAGTAAATGCCTTAATGGTGTGCATATAAGGCCTGGTAACATATGCCTGTTAGATATATAGATCAATACATCACTAAAGAAAAATTGAATACTCTTTATATGCCTATAAATTAATGCTGCTTGAGTTTTCTAACAAGAGGCTACTGTGCTCTATACCACATCAGTTTGAACACCATTCCTTGCTCCACAGTCCATATACTTAAATGTTTATCTTTGTAAACCTTTATGAATTACATTTTACATCAAAGTGTATTTGAAACAGAGTATGTTATCTAAATTCCTTCTTCAATACGTCCCCAGTTTCCAAACAGTGTGGGAGTTGGTGAGCTCCCTTGAGGGAACTGTCTCCCAGGGAACCCTGGTAGCTGCATTCTACCACAGCACATGTTATAGACACCCACAAACATACAATACGAATGAGATACACCAAATGACTTTCACCCTAACCCTAGCTTTATTCAGTAACCAGAAACTCCACCAAAGCCAACAGCCTTGTGTGAAAATCAGAAAACCCTCTGCTGCTGGGGCTGATGGACGATGTAAAAAGGCTGTCGAACTCAAGAGTAGAATGAGAAAATATTGGACCCATAATGCATGGGATCAGTGTGAAATCCCCAAGCAGGCTGTTCTGTGCAGGAATGGCTCATGTGAAATGGAATTCAAATGGTCTCCCTTACCGAGTGATGCATGACAAGCGGTAAGCTTATCCTGCCCACTCTCTGAACTTTCAAAATGGGGGAGTAGACGAGACGCCTTTGAAAGCATCTCTTTGCTGATTTTTAATCTCCTCAAAACTACCTCCCCTGTGCTAAAACCCTACCATACAGATTTAAGCACTACCAGATCACACAAAAACTTGAGAACCCTTTAGATGACCCTACGCCACCGAGGAGAACAGTTCAACAAAAGCAGGACACTATTTCCCTCCAAACGCTGAGGTATTCAACAAGATATGACCCAGCAAGAGCTTTTCCAAGTTCAAAACAGCCGAGGTGCTTAAACTCCAGCCGAAACTACTTCCACTCAAAACCCACTTTATATATATATAAATATATATGTCAGAAAAGACTGTTTTCTCTGCAGTCCGTGGAAAGCACTCCCCCATTAGAAAAATGTTACTCCAGGAGACCGGTGTTCTGTGTCCAAACAAATGTTCTTTATTAATTAAAATTGCGCAGCATATGGCTCATAAAGAAACCCACTAACATTGTGGTCCTCCCAAAATGTATGGCCCTTGCATAGCAGAATGACGCGTTTCGCGGTTACCTCACCGCTTGTTCACAACAAGTGATCCATGTTACCAGTACTTTAAAATAGCTCATGTGGCATGGTTTTAGGCAAAGAAAGAGGACTCACTTTAGCGTGTGGTCGTTAATTTTCGGCCATCTTTACATAGTCAAGTCCCAAACATAGACATAAAAAAGGGACTAATTGGCCGTAATTCCAACTCTTTGTACAATCATCCCTTATCTACTTTAGTCGAAACTCTGAAAATAGTTATAATTAATATTGGTTTCCCCAACATACATAGTAATAGCACAGTGCCTATACAATTATTACGTAGGGAAATACAATATGCAAAAGTACATAAAAGCAATATGTTGTTGTTCACATTGCTTCATGCTTTTTATTTTTTCAATTGTATCGTCTATGACCCTTATATTTATTCAGTTAGTATGCTTTTAACTTTATTTATAAAATAAAGTGCATAGTGCAATTCCATTAAAGTGCATAGTGCCTATAAAGTGCCACATTATAATCTACCATTAGACATTCCTATGTAAACATTAAAGTGCATAGTGCTTTAAATGTTCCTATGTCCTTGAATTAAAGTGCCTTGTGCTAGCTGCCATAGGGCACACTTATACTTAGACATATCATTTACATAAAACATCAGTTGTTCCTATAGTTTAGATACTAATAAAAGGCCTGCAATACAACTTTTTTTATTATAAAAGCCTATTTTTTAAAAAAACAGAGTTTTCATAGTTTAGGGGCCTGGCCATTCCAGTACAAAGAGTGAAAAAGAGTTTGCTAAAAATATATATCCACGCTTCTCCTCTTTATAGCCTATCTTCACCATGCATGTGTATAAACTCACCAAAATTTGTTAAAAGAAAAAATCACCAAAGTGTACTGCTCTAAAATTTAAAACCCCAACTGGGGTAAAAAACACCAAAATACCAAGATTAGCACCATATTTTGTTATCCTAACTGCAACCAGAGAAGCTTAGACCAGGTCACTCCCTTAGGAGAAGTAGCCAATAGAAATTTATAATTTTAAAAGTGAAGGGAAACAGATCGTTTTCTCATTGGAGTAAATCCTTAACCAAAATTATTTTCAATAGGTGTGTCCGCCTAAAAAGGTATACATCTCTTCATCTATGTTATGTCCTTTGGGACACTTGGTCTCAAAGTCTATAATGCAACATGTCTCTTTCTGACGGAGTGTCTTTTCTCTATCTCCGCCTCTCACATTCTGCTCAATTCTGTAAATGCCAAAGAAATGAAAATATATATATACACAAATGTGGGTGCATGGGCTAATTTAACAACTCAAGGAGAACAACTATCTCACGATCCCTATACAGCAGTGTTATGAGCTGATTACAAACAAACACTGACTTTGAAAAGCATGCATCTTAATTTCTTTATATATCACTGGGCTTCTGTATGACATATTCCAGCTGCTTAAAGTGGTATAGCCCTAAAGTGACTTGGGGCAGAATGGTTATCAAGGCCCTGGGAGGTATTGAATAAAACCTCCCTATATTAGGCCATCGAACAGTTCAATGAGCTGGCATAATGGAGACTCCAAACTAAAGACAAGGAACTATAAAGAAAAGGGTAGAATTCTCTTATGTTGGGATCTTCCCTTTCGACCTCTTTTCTGTCAACCAGAGAAAGAAACCCTGCTCTACGCACGTCTGTGAGGAGACAGCAAATACGTCCAGTAGTAGGTGGGAAACCAGCAGGTTGAAAACCTGACCGGCCACCCTTGCCTACTTCACCTCAGCACTCCCTGAGGTGGGAGACCAGGGAAAACAATGCTGTCTGGCCTGGCAAAGGTTCACTGGAACACCCGACCAGCCTGTATGCCTGCCACACACACAGTCCCCTCAAGTCATCCCTCACTTCCAACACGCCAATCTATACCAGGCAGGGCCATACCATTGGTGCTCTTCCCATGGTGGGGACCCACTGAAAGATATCTAGTGCCTCAGAAAACCCTCAATCCCCTGCCGGTGGGACATACCATTGTCCACCATCTTGTGAATGCCGCGCAAAGATAGGACTAATAAAGAAAGGAAAACTCAGTACTAATTACAACAATAATTAAAAGGGAAACAAATATATAAATATAAATATATATACCCTCCAGATCATAACACAATTAAAATGCACTAAACAGACATACTGGACAGTGAATACCTCTCTCCCATATACAGAATCACCCTGCCATGGCCACTTGGCTTGTGCTTGGTTGTTTCTCATTTCAAAATGGCCAAAAAAACACCACACAATCCAACTCAACCCACAAGAATAAGGAATACTCAAGCTCCATACTGAAACCTGTAAAGTTAGGAAAGGGAGACAAATACATAGAATCTAATGGATCGCAAACCCGTTGAACATTCAGCTAGGGTAAGTGTGGAGTAATTTAAGAGGAACGCATCATCGGCCCAGCGTAACTGTTATTAATGGATATAAGACAAGATGTCGAAACTGCTTTCCGCAATGAATATTAAAATGTGAATAATCTCACCTTGACCGATCGAGTAGACCATCAGGAAACAACCAAGTGCAGCTGTGAAAGCTACCCTAGGACAGCCCTGTCCTCTCCGACCCGGAGTGGAAATAACCAGGAGAGAGAACAGGGTAGCCAGGGAAACCCTCGATGGGGAAGAAAACCCTGGTCGAATCTGGAAGTGTTGTGGATCCGGGTGGTTGATGAATGTCTTCTACGAGTGGCTGTGGGCAGGAAGGCTTCGTCTGGATGAACGAAAGGAATATAATCAGAGTAGTAGCGTAAAGTAAGGAACGGGAAATGGAAATGAAATGGCACTGTTAAGGGTTCTCACCAGCAAAGAGAAGGAGAAGATGATTGTTTTAGGGCTTCGAAGGAGAAGAGATCGGGAGCTGTGAGCTCTAAAAGAAACAATCCTTGGGTCAGAATCTGAATCGAAAGAGGTGGAAAGTAATTCTGAGTTTGTGTCACTTACAGCTATTGGGTGTTCCAACACGGATGAAAGCAGAGTTGGCGTAATCGTGACGCCGATGGATATCTGAGCGTGAGGGGAACTCCCGAGAGATGGTGAGACCAGAATGGAAGCAAGAATCTGGGGATGAAAGCTTGAGAGACAAAGAGATTCAGGGTAAATCGAAAGTCAAAATGGAAGGAGCAAAGATAAGAAATCCCTAGAGGCGAACTCACGGAGCGTCTGGTGAAACAGAAGCGACGCGAGGAGTTGCCGGCTTCCGTGTTTGATAAAGGATCACGTGAGCATGCCGGAACGTCTTGGAGAAGCGTAAAGAGTCTAGACCGCTACTTTCAGAACGGGAGTCATCATGAAAAGGATTCTCGGGAGTCGCGTAGAGCAGGGTACCACACAACCGATTGCGCGCCCATAGTGACCACCTCCCATAATGTGTAACAGTAACAGATCCCTGTGGGTGGTTACATATGGGGGTTGTGAGTTGCATAACCCTGAGCTACCTTAAAGTGTGAAAAATAGAAACACTACAAGTGATCCCCATCTTGAAAATGTAATCATAACTCAAGAAGAGGACTACTTGGGGAAAAATTCCACCGAGAACAATTTTAACTTAACGAACACCAGTGATGTCGGGCACACTTATTGGATGACACAAAGCAGAGTTTGATGAATTTGTGATGAAGCAGACAGGCTGCTGGTCTAGCCCAACCGTAGGGATAAGGTTCCTCGGTGTGTCATTAAAGTCAAGGATTTGGGGGGGAATTGGCAATAGAGAGCTATAGAAGTGGAGTAAAACTTTGCTCAATTTGACTTAACCAGTAAATAGAAAAAGGTGGAGTCATAATTTGAATGGTTCATGCAGGATATCAATGTGATGGCATTCAACAAAGAGTAGGCGGGAGCAGTAGAATGTAGCATCCCAACAGACATAGGCAGTTATAGATTGAATGAAAGTGGGGAAACTCAGTTCCCCAAGACTTCCGTGCAAAATACTGGAAAGAATTGAGTCCAAGATAGCTAAGTGGGAGGTCCTACCTCTGGATTTAATGCTTGCCTCAACTATGGTTTTGTTCGAAAAATATAAACTGCCAGGAGATTGTGATGAACTCACCAATAAATATTGAAATTGAAACTGTGGACAATCGTTCGCTGTGGGGTGATTGAGGCACAAATAGAGAGAAAAGAGGATCCAAAATGGAACCCTCCCGTCCCCTGCACACTGTAATGATGCGTCAGTACGACGCCTTGATATCAATTCAAGAAGATTATAGTGTTAGTACACATTGCACACATTTCAATGAGAGAACAGGTTTAACTGAAGTTAATGATGCAATCCATTCTTTGAATGTGGAAAACAAGTATTATTTGTTCCAAACGCAAAAGCCAGAGAAAATTCAGTTCATTGAGGGCGGCTGACGCGTTTCGAGAAGTATATTCTCTTCTTCATGAGCCAGACATCATGTACAAGAACTAGATGTAAAAAATGTAGAGAAAATAAAGATAAGAACAATCAGGATACTGTTGCTACCAAATCAATTCCACAACCTATCTAGTATTTATCATCATACAGTCGAATTCTACCAGTAGGATGACACGTTCAGTGTCTCAACAATTATATTGACAACAAAAATCGTATTTAGGATAAAATGACACAGTTTTAGATTGAGTTATATCCAAAGTCACAAGCAACCAAAACAAAGGATGGCCAAATAGTCAAATGTCAGGGGGATAGTAGATGGCAGGGTTCATTGGGAATGAATATTCTGAAAAGAATGACTGGAAATATGCTCACCATGACTAAAAAAGTCCTTTGTGCTGATACGTTTAGAGGTGGCTCTGCGTAAACAGAGGGTTCAAACGGGCAGTGAATTCTAAAATAATTCAGCGTAAAGCGGGTGCCCAGTGAGCTGCAATAAATAATGCAGATAATCTATTTTCAACATGGTTTCACAAAGTGACAACAAGGTAGGTATAAATTAAAAGGACAATCACTCACCCTGGCGAGGTGAATATCCATCTAAGAGCATCAGAATCCTGTCAGATGGGTGCCGTGAACGGCGTGTAGTCATTAATCAAGTGCTGGCTGGAGCACAGTGACAGGATCTGTGGGTAGCCCAAGAGCGCTGTGGGTTAGTATGTAAGCGCGTTTGCACAGAAAACAAGGCCGGTCGTTAACTATATGGGAGTGATGGAACTTACTATGAGGACAACTTAGTGCGGTCTCCAAAACAGGCAATCTATTCCCGGCATGCAGTTTATGTCCAGTGCGGTCACGCAACCCGATCGTGAGTACACGTTCATCAATGGAGATTGTTGCTAGGAGAGGAACGCTTCCCATGAAGCGAAAGACCCTCTTGCGCGCATTAGGCAGTATGTATAGTACGTGGTGCGTCGAGACAAATGACAGACTCGCGGTATAGCTCGTGTCAAGAGATTAGTTTAATAGTGCTTGTGCAAGCCAGCGGCCATGTTTAAATATATGTCCCATGCAAATGCTTGGTAACTGGTGCTGGGGTAAATATGAAGTTAAGTAAAGTCAATGCAACTCGAATCACCTAATTGAAAAGGTTCAGCTATCAGGGTTCTGGTTGGGTGGCTTTGAATTTACAGGGTGCAAAAAAGATTATATGGCTGATTTAACAGGTCCATGTCTGTTATATAGAAAATTTCCACAGAGTCATGCAATTCTTGTATTCAAATAAGAGATCGCTGTCTATATAATTACATCGAACACGTAATAACCTAATGAAGTTCATAAACAACACTAAAATACAGATACTTTTGATATGCAGTGGGCAGAGATGGATTATACACATATAGAGCCTGATTGGAAAGAAAGACAGAGATTAGATATGAAAACCTCTTCAGATGAAACATTTCAATGAAAATTAATCATTGAGACCCCTAGGGAGTAGTGTGTTTAATGCATGAATCCAGTATTTCTCTCTGCGGGAAAGTATTGACTGGTAGTCACCACCCCTATAGGGTTTTTTGATTGAGGCACAAGTCCACCTAGAACAAAATGGTTGCATTCCTAGGACAGCCACTCAATGCACCTTCTAACAGCTGCATGTGCTTTTGATATTGCTAAACATGTCCCTGGTTCACTGGCCCTAGCTTCTTTAGCTTTAACAAGGCTCTCAACATAATCAAATTGAGTTGACGGGTTGACAGAGTGGAATCTTTAACAAGATGGGTTTTGACAATTTTTAGGGTGGCGTCAACTGCTATACGAGAAGTGCTGGTCAACTGACGCATCACATGAAGCTTTCAATTGCGCAGGGGACAGCATAGGTGCCCCTCTTTGCCACAACCCTTTTTCTCAATGATTGAAGTTTTTGGCGGGAAGGCTTTGTACTGGTCTTCTCTTAAGAGGATTCGTTTGGGCCTGTGCATGAGAGGAAAAGGAATCCTGTAAGCATATGATTTGCTAATCTACGTGGGAACTTCAGTTTCTCTGGTCTGAGAGTAATTTATATTATTAAGGACTTTGGGAAGCATGATGGACTGAAAATTAAATAGGGGAAGTTGGTCAACTTCCCATTGAGGTGGAAATTATGGTGATGTACCAGGACCTCCCCCTTAAAGTAGGAAAGGAAACTTTAAATGTTTGTAGATCCAAATTTCCAAGGAAGGGTGGAATTTCTTGGCTCTGAGTAAGCAACTATTTATCTGTCAATTAAAGGTGATTGTTAAGCACTGGATTGTTCTTCCACAGATTATGCTGTTAGTGCTGCACTGTTTAGCGTTGTGGCTCTGCCACGTTTCCTGTACATTTAATTAATCATCCAATTATTGATTCTGGAAGAGCAATTTCATGGAACAGGGATGAACCTGTTTACATTTCTAAAGCAAGACAAGAAAGTCCGAAAGAAGCCTAAAGACCTTAACCATGGTGAATAGAATTAGTCACCCTGATGTGCAAATGTACTATTGAGCCTCTCACTTATCTGTATCCAATGAATGGGCATCGGGTAGCGGTTTTGACCCATTGGTTAGGACCAAGCTAGAGTGGGGGAGTCATACCAGCTTAGGTGATCGGAAACGTGGTATCGGGGAGAATAACCATTTCCCTGAGGTTACGCATATGTTCCCCAAGATTTGACATAAGGCGAACAACAAGTTGGGTTGGAGGCGAAAACTCATTATGTAAACAAGCTTTGTAAGCGGGGCAATATAACACCAAATCAACAAAATTAAAGGGCATTTGTGACTGTACATCAAATGGTATTATTGCAATAAGAGATATAGCTGAAGGTGGGGCCTTTAAAAGTTGTAGGGACATGGAGTTCTACAAACATTGCAGTTTAATACACCTTCACAACACAATTGCTATTGTCCCTTGATTGTCAGTAGTTTGTGTAAGGGGCCCTGCAAAGTTTGGTATTAAAAATTACAAAAGTAGTTAAAAAGTTTGTACTCGGAGCAAGAAGTAACGCTGTTTTATTCAGGGTCCAGACACAGCTGTGGCAGCAATTTCAAACAGAGCACAGAACTGCATGAAAAGGTGCTGTCAAAGTAATGCCCCTAAATCAAAGGTGTTTATAACAAACTACACTAATTAGCATTAATACTTTTGCAACACAGTAAGTCTTTCTGCACACAACTTATTGGTAAGCACATATCAACCCTTAGGGAGAAATATAGATTGCTAAATTGTGATTGGATTCAACAAAACATATTACACCACCCCTGACTCACCCATGTGATGTCACAATCCAACCCCACATTCCCACAGTGTATGCCAAACCATTAAAACATTTCAGGTGGCCATCTGTCCCGGTCACCTGATCTTTATTCTAATGAGAAAGCCTTCTACCATGACACAGGTCGGAGCCTTGACCTAAGAACAAATTATCACATTAAAGTAACACATCAAGAACTCTTTGACTTCTTCCCAGGTAGAAATGTATTGGAAGGCCAATTTGAAACTGCCCTGGGCTTTTTGAAACCGCCAGTAGACAAGGCTTCGTAAATGATTTATGCCGAATTATAAAATAATTGTGCATTCATTGCCTTTCAACGAGACCCCTGAGCTCCCTTTGCAACTTAGATAGTAGCAAACATCGCTTCTGCCTCTTCCCATGCCATCCTAGGATCGTGAGACTTACCTGTGTGTTACCAGCCGCTGCGACTACCAAGCGATTAATAAACTTAACACACGTTTTAGAAAAAGCATGCCTTGAGGCCTTTTACCGGGCTAGAGCCTAATAATAAATTTTACATACTTACCTGTGGTCCATCTTTATTATATAGTTTTAGTTTCTTACACATGATACACTGTTATTTTGCAGCATTCTTCAGCTTAATCATAATACCCAAGAGATTACACGGACAGCCCCTCTCGCAGCTGGTAAATATGTGTCTGTTTACTGAGCTGAACTTTCATTTTTACTACAAGTTATCCCAACTGGAATGGAAAGTGACAGAGAATTGCATCCCTAGAAAATTGGTGTCCACATTACCTAAAGCATTGACTGACATTTTGGTTATTGCCTTGGTGGACCTGAAAAGTAGGTAGGAAATAAGATATCACTGACTTGAGTGGTGAGATGTGGTCCAGTCTCCACAACAACTGGCATAATTTCATGCTTTCAAATTGATACAATTCTAATATTTGTGTATGATGTACTCTTCACAAGAAAAATTTCGAAACATAGATGGACCGTAATGCTCAGTGGACTAACGGTGAAAATGACACCAGGATCACATAAAAAAATGGAGAGAGAAATGGAGAAAAAGTGTCACATGGACAAAACAGTGTAACACTGCAGAGAGCGTGAGGGGGGTATACAGGAATATCTTGGGGAATTGGTAAGAATGGATCAGTGTTGAAAGACTGAGCTAGAAATGTTCGAGGGAGAAAAGACTAAAGATACTTTTTTCCAAATAACCTTCGGTCCTTTCTCCCCTGAACATTTCTGACTTGGTCCACACTCCTACCCACACCACCAACACACACCCACCCCTCAACTTATCTTGCTCCCGAATCGCTGTGTCCCTGCGCATACCTGTTCCCTTTCACTTCCATGATCGGGAACCTGCGCTGCAGGGACCTTTCCTTTTTATTTGTTTTGGGGACGGCTGCGGGGGACACCCTCCAATATGGCGGCCGGGGTGTCCGGTCAAATGGTCGACAGACAAATGGTCGACAGGACAATTGGTCGACACAATTTGGTCGACAGGTCAAATGGTCGAATTTTGTTTTTTATTTATATATATATTTTTTTAGGTTTTCGTTTAGGGAAAAAAGGGATTTTTAGCAAAAAAAAGGGGTTGGGGGGACCCCCCCAAAAATAAAAAATGTGAAAAAACAAAAAAAGAAATTCGACCAGTTGACCTGTCGACCTTTTGGTGTCGACCAATTGTCCTGTCGACCATTTATTTTTGACCAAATGACCTAGAACCGGCGGCCAGGCCATTCAGCACTGAAGTGCTCACCCTCTCATTGTGACTGCAGTTAAATGCTGCAGTGATTGGCTGCCTGTGCACCTTAAGCAAGCCAATTAGGAGCCGGCAGGCGAACGCCAGCCCCCACCAAAGGTCCACACACAGGGTGCCTGTCCCGAGCCTGTCAGCTGGGAGGAACTAGGGACAACAAAAAATCGGAAAAATCCTGAGGTAACTAGCTCAACAGCCGCCTTTGCTACCGCGCACATACAACTAAGGACCTGTTGACCGTTCATTGTATCTGCATTCGGCCTGATGACTGCCCGCACTACACCTACTCCATTCCCACAAGTCCTGTTATCCATATTGTTACTACGGCAAAGCACACCTTGTAAAGTGATTCAGCCACGTTGTCACACTGCCCATAACATTATAACTACCTGCAAGTGGAAAAACCCTCTTTGCGCTGCCCGCACTGGCATCCTAGGGTTGTGGATACACATCAACTAACATGCCGCAAGTCCTGATATATGTATGTCGTTCATTGAAGGGAACACAGGATTAACACATGTTCCGCTCACACGTGACCACGGCACATTGCCCCATCCTTATTCATATATCGGATAAGGAATGCCACAGAAGTATGCTGTCAGTTGTACACAAACCCTCTGAGTAATCACAAATGTTAAATCCATGCCCTTCCCTTTGATTGTGTACTGTGTTACTCACGACCGCAAGATTGCCATGCACTGTATTTAACCATGACTGTAAAACTGTTGTGCACTGTATTTTAACAGTGATTTACCACATAAGTGTACCACGCCCTTGAAAAGCATGTCAGAGTTGTGAATTCTATCCCTGCTAAGGGCTATTATATCGCTCCTACCCAGGTGTTTCAATAGGGGTTTGTACATCCCAAGCATATCCACTTATTCACCGCTCCTGTTCTCGCCAGCATTGTTTTTATTTTTGCCTAGCTCACAGGATCTATGAGTACCCACATCCTACATTAGTCATTACTACACGTCCTCAGGGACCCGCAAGGCTACCTTCCGGCACTACCCTTGACTACAAGATGCACCCAAAAATAATCACCTCTGGCCCCATGTAGTGTCTGTGCCGAGCAGCCTAACTACACGCACAGCCATTCTGTACAGAATACCTCACCCTCATGACAAGGTACTTATCACCTCAGTGGCACCTAGATGGTCCATCTACCGTCATGGATCCGCTCCTCAACATACATGATCTTACACGCTGTTCGAGAGGCACCTTCACCCCCATGGGCAATGGCTTAGCCAAACTCGGATGCTACCACCACCACCCTCTCCCGTGCCCCACCCATTTCTTACCCAGAATCTCCCCTTCCCACATCTTAAACTCCATAAGGTCCCTCACAGCAATCCTAGAGGCACTACCACAACCACAAATATTACTGAACCAAATGAGAATGCCCGCTCCAAAATTACCACAATCCATCACTGCATCACCACCCCCAGCTTTGGACCTCACCATCCCACTCACCTCAGCTCCAGACTGCCACATCCAACTAAAAACACCACGCGTTCCCATTTTATGAATAACCAGGCTAGCAAGACTAGTGTCACGACTCAGCCACCGCCATGCCAGTAGCCCCAAATATATGCCTAAACACTACACTTATGTGCAGCGGCCTACTGCGGCCCCACAACCCAAGAGATAAACTGTTGCCCTGCCCATATCACAAGATGACACAACCATGAAACGTCCCAAATTGCCCAGACCAACTCAGCCACAGGCCTCAACTCCTTTGCCTACCCCCATGCTCAAAGGCGTCATCCTCAATGTGCGCTCTCTAGGAGCCCATGCCATTGAGATACACAACCTCATCTTTGCTCAACAAGTAGACTTCCTAATAGTCACCGAAACCTGGCTGCACCAAGCCTCTGGCCCTCTACTAGCACTGGGCATTTCCCTGACTTCAGTATTCTTAGGGCAGATTATCCTACCTCAGTGGGAGGAGGTGTTGCGATCATTGCAAAATCCAACCTTCAACTTAGATCATGTCCACTAGACACTATGGAAGGTTACGAACTGCTCCTCATTAAACTTACATCGGACCCTAAAACTACATCTAACATGCTTATCATTTAACGAGCGCCTAACCACACCAACCAACCGGAATCCGACATCCCACTTCTCATCACTCCTTATCTTAAGCCTAACACTAAATGTATTATTCTAGGTGATATAAACCTAGGTTTTAATGTCGCACAAGACCACAAAGCCAGCGCCCTCCATGCATCCCTCACGGATATGAATTTCACTCAACTAGTGACCTCACCCACTCATGAAAAAGGAGAACGTTAGACTGGTTACTGACATTAAATGTCTGCCTATCAATTGACTCCATCACAACAACTACCTGGTCTGATCATCATTTAATCTGTTTCACTTTTACAAGACATGAAAAACCCTCCCCCACAACCACATTCAGTCCAACTGAAATAAGAAACACCCGCAATCTTACAGTTGACAACATCACCCCTGTTTTGTTGGAGGTCCTTGCAGCACAGACCCCCGCTAACACCAACCCCAGCAGCATTTCTGACACTTATCACAACTGTCTCAAACACACCATTGACGCCTTAGCCCCACTCACAACTAAAATACTGCTGTCAGCTAAACGCTCTAACTTCTGGTTCAATGAGGAACTTGTAGTGCTCTGGCGCAACAAAAGAACTCTGGAACACATTTACAAAAAATCCCTCTCTCCCGAATCAGCCAAACCTTTCTTGGAAGCAAACAAACTCTAAAAATCTGCGATCATAGCACACAAAGCTAACGCCCTAAACGCCTGTATAAACAATGCATCCTCGAACTCTAAAGAACTCTTCACTATTCTCAAAGAATTGGACAACCCCATCCCACCGACCTCCCCTATCAATACTAGCAAAAACTGGTGCACCACTATCCAAAATGCACTTGACTCAAAAATAGTTATGCTCCAACACAAAATCGTAGCCAAAAGAAAATCACTAGGCAGCAAATGCTCACCCCCACCCCACTTTTGGACACAGACCATGATAACATAGCAACGCGATTCAAATTCTCACAGGTCAGCCAAGACCAGGTCCTGGACGTCATAGCTAAACTAAAACCATCTAATTGCAAAGGAGATTGTTTCCCTGCCCATTTAGTTAAACTCTGCGCTTCCACGCTATCGCCAATCATTACCAAATTTGTTAATGCTTCCTTTTGTACTAATGTTGTACCATCAAGCATAAAAGAAGCGTGGATCACCCCACTTCACAAAAAAAACCATTGCCAGAACCCTACGGTACCCATGAATTACTGTCCCATAACCACAGTTCCTTTTGTGCTGAAAATATTGAATAAAATTGCATAGTCTCAAATACAAAACTAGCTTGAAAAGAACCACCTCCTAGGAGCCAGACAATCAGGCTTACGTCCAAGTCATAGCACCGAAACGGCCTTAATGGACCTTAAAATCCAAATGGATTCCATAAGAGACTCCTTTAATCTGTGCATCCTACTTCTACTGGATCTAGCAGCTGCTTTTAATTTGGTGGACCATGACAAACTTTGTAGCACCCTGTCTAACAAATTCAAGTTCTTGTAACGCTCACCTGGTTCCCACGGGGGCGCTGGTCTAGTCTGGATTGCTGTGGCCTCTTCTAGCGTGATGCGCAGGACCCGGAACACCGATTGGACAGGACCTCCAGATCGTGCTTGCCTGGCCCGTAGGAATATTCTTCTGCAGATGAGAAAGGGGATTAACAGTCTGCAGAATAGTGTGCTAGCTCCCCCCTTTCCCCCTTCCCCCTTCGTTCCTCTCTAACTTCCTCCAAACCCCGGTTTAAGCTCACCTTATGGTTGGGAAGGATGAACTCTCCATCCTGCTTCTGGTGCAGGGGCGCGTGTTCGTCCAGTTACTTCACTGGTTTTCAGAATGGCGCTGGCAAAATCCACTTGACTTTCCTGAGCGATGCGCCGTAAGTATGAAAGTTCAAAGTTCAAGTGAGGCCCCCTTTATGTTGTCTTTCTAACCTGTGATCTGTCCTTTATTTCAGGTGCAGAATGAAGGCGATGCGTCGAGGGGTTAAACTGCCGAGGTGAGTAGTGATGAGGTCGATCCCTCTAAATGTCCTTATCATTCCCCAAAAATGTCTCTTGTCCTTTCCCCATAGGGGCCGGGGTACGGTACCTGCCAACGGGGCGGCGCCGACCCGAAATGTGGAAGAAAAGCCGGTAAGTATTATGGCTGTTAATCAGGCTTTCCTTCTGTCTTCCTTCTGCTCACCTTTTGTTTCTTCCTCTCTCCCCTAGGTGCAGAGATATGGCGTCCGATGCTGACAGCCGCGATGGAGCCGGGAGATGTCTCGAGGACAGTTGAGTGAAGCGTGGCGCTGCAGCGAGCAACGCGATGCTTTTAAATGGAAGTCTTTCTTCAGGGATGCTGGCGAGAAGTTTCCGGATGCAGGTAAGAAGTTTGAAATAGTCCTTGGTTTTCACCTTTCTCTTCTCTTCCTTCCTTGCAGGTCTTCCACGTTCGAGGCGGGCCTGGCTGGAGTCCAGGAGCAGGAGCAGACACGGTGAGCGTTAAGCTGCAGGAAGCAGAACAACGCAAAGCATGAGCTACTGTCTGGGCGTGGCTTAAATAGCCTCCAAAGAAGTCCCAGGTATGTATCCTTCCCCAACTAGGTATGTATCCATCCCTGGCCACGCCCGAGTGAAAAAATAGTCCCTATGAAAAAATAGTGCCTTTCAGGTCTCAGGGAGGCCTGAAGCGTGCAGCATGGTCTGCATCAGGTAAGTGCACAAAACACCTCCCTTTATGAGCCTGGCGCCTATGGCGCCAGGACTGATGTCCAACATGAGCCTGGCGCCAAAGGCGCCAGGACTGAGTCCAAAGAGCCTCTATAAGGGGCCGCTGGGCTTTTACCCGAGGGCATGATGCCTGCTTCCGTGGGTGCTGGGCCTGGCCTGGTGCTCCGGGGGTAGGCATCATGACAGCACTCCCCCCCAAGGCCCCTCCCAAGGTCGTTCCTTCTGGAGGTTTCGGTTTGTTTGGGAAATTCTGATGGAACCTTTTTACCAGCCGAGGTGCATGTACGTGATCACTGGGTTCCCAAGACCTTTCCTGAGGCCCGTACCCTTTCCAATCAATTAGATAGAAAAGTTTTGATTTTGAGATCTTAGAATCCAAAATGTTCTTCACCTCGAATTCAGGCTCCCCATCTATCTGAATCAGTTCTGGTGGCTTTGTTAATCTGGTTCCTGGGTGCACTGGTTTCAAAAGTGACACATGAAAAACGGGGTGAATCCGCATGTTAGCTGGTAGATCGAGCTTGACTGCCACTGGGTTGATTATAGCTTTGATCGAGTAAGGGCCTAAATACCTTGGATTAAAGGTTCGAGGCCCCTTGAGTGATAGGTGTTTGGTAGCCAACCATACTTGATCCCCTATTTGGTATGGAGGCGCCTCTCTTCGATGCAGATACGCATTCTTTTTGTATTTCCCTTTCGCATGTTGCAAATGTGCAGTTGCATCCTTGAAGGGTTGAGTAATCGTAGAATGCAAATGGTCCACTGCGGGCATTTCAAGACTCAGAGGTGAGTCCAAGTCTGAAGTACGAGGGTGATGTCCATATAGGGTATAAAAGGGGCTCTGACCAGTTCCAGAGTGTATCGAGTTATTGTATGCATATTCTGCCACCCATAAAATGTCCTTCCAATTACCCTCCGATTGGTGCACATACAGCGTAGATATTGTTCAAGGGTCTGGTTCGTTCTCTCCGTCTGACCATCGGTCTGTGGGTGGTGGCTGGTCGAGAGTCTTACGTCGATTTGTGCCAGTTGACAACACTTTTTCCAAAAATGAGAAATAAACTGGCTTCCCCGATCGGAGACTAGTATGGACGGGAATCCATGCAAACGGATGATATTTTCGAGGAATTCTTTGGCAAGAACAAAGGCTGAAGGTAATCCTTTCAACGGAATAAAGTGGGCCATTTTGGAAAATAAATCCACCACGACCAGAATAGTATTGTAACCATTACAAGAGGGCAGGTCCGTGATAAAATCTAGTGACAGGGTGTGCCAAGGTGCTGGTGGAATGTCTAAGGGCTGAAGGAGACCGGCGGGTCTTGTCTTTTGACCTTTGTTTTGGGCACAAACTCCACAGGACATCACAAAAGATTTAATATCCTTTCGCCAGGAAGGCCACCAGAATTGTCGTTTAACCTTTTCCTCAGTTTTGGCAATGCCAGGATGTCCTTCCATCAGGGTATCATGATGACGGGAAATAACCAGTTCTTGCAATTCCTTTTCTGGCAAAAATAAGCGTCCTTGGAAGTAAGGTAAGCCATCCTTGACTGAAAAGTTAGACCCCCTTTTGATCCAATCCTGCAAGGCTGAAGAGTCCAGGAATTGTTTCACTCGTGCTTGAATGTCTTCAAGGGTTTGTAAAGTGGTTATCCCCAAAATTCTTTGTTCGGGAATTATCGGCACAGGTTCTGAGTTTGTGTCTTTTTCTTCCATTCCAATTCGGGATAGAGCGTCCGCCTTACCATTCTTATAGCCGGGGCGGTAGGTAATTACAAAATCGAACTCAGCAAAGAACAAAGCCCATCGGAGCTGTCGAGACGATTGAGCCTTGGCAGTTTTTAAATATTGTAAATTTCGGTGATCAGTGATCACGGTGATGGTATGCCGGGCGCCGAGGAGATAATGCCGCCAAGCCTTGAAGGCGGACTTAATGGCTAATAGTTCCTTATCGGTGATCGCATAATTTATCTCCGGCGGAGAGAACTTTCTGGACCAAAATGCTACGGGGTGCAGTTGGTTGGTTTCAGGTTCTCTCTGAGACAGGACAGCTCCCATGGCTAAGCTGGACGCGTCGCTTTCTACTATATATGGGAGATCGGGACGCGGGTGCTTCAAAATAGGTGCGGACGTGAACTTAGCTTTCAACTCCTGAAAGGCCTGTTCGGCTTCCTCGTTCCATTCAAAACGTTTATTTTTTCGCAAGAGTGCAGTGATGGGTTGCACCACACGTGAAAACTCCGGGATAAACCTGCGATAAAAGTTGGCAAAACCAAGCATGCTTTGGACACCTTTCACCGAACTAGGTGATGGCCATTTGAGGATGGCATCCACTTTCCGTGAATCCATTCGGACCCCTTTAGGTGTCAGGATGAATCCGAGAAACTCAACCTCGGTGGTATGGAAAACACATTTTTCCAGCTTGGCAAACAGTTTGTGCTGGCACAGTTTCTCTAGGACGGCCCTGACATGCTTTCTGTGATCAGATTCCAAAGAGGAGTACACAAGAATGTCATCGATATACACGACAACACAGACATCGATGAGTTCCCGAAGGACATCGTTCATGAAGAATTGGAAGGCTGCAGGCGCGTTGCACAACCCGAAAGGCATCACCTGGTATTCGAATAGTCCATATTTTGTACGGAAGGCCGTTTTCCATTTGTCGCCTTCTTTTACTCGTACCAGATGATAAGCCCCCCGGAGATCTAACTTGGTGTATACGCAAGCGTCCTTCACCTGGTCAAGGAGTTCAGGGATCAGAGGCAGAGGCACGATTTTTAACAGTTATCTGGTTCAATGCGCGGTAATCGATACAAGTTCTAAGGTCGCCTTCTTTTTCAGGCACGAAGAACAAAGCTGAGGATGCCGGGGACTTTGACGGGCGAATGAAACCATTGGCGAGGTATTGATCTAAATATTGTCTCAAATGCAGATTCTCTGGTTCAGTAAGGGCGTAAATCCTGCTACAAAGAGGTTGTGCACCGGGCACCAGATCGATTTGACAATCGTACGATCTGTGGGGAGGTAACGTGTTGGCCAGTTCCTTTTGGAAGACGTCCTGAAAGTCTTGGTACTCTGGAGGTAGTTGCACAGGGACAGAGGTTACTGATGCTAGATTAATCTTTGGATTTTCTGGGTAGCAGGTTTGTGCACAATCCGGGAAGGTTATTCTCTTCGCTCGCCAATCAATTCGAGGTTTATGTGTCTCTAACCAAGGGATTCCGAGAATAAGCTGAAACTGTGGAGCCTTGATTACATCAAACACAACTGCCTCCCGATGGCCATCCGGACCTACAAGTGTCACCTTAGCTGTGGAATGTGTTACCGGTCCAGAGGCAATTTCGGTTCCATCTACTGTGGTGATGACATCTTTGTTGGTTTTAGGATGCAGAGGGAGGTTTATCCTAGAGACCAATTCTCGATCCACATAGTTTCCTATAGCCCCGCTATCGATGTATGCCTTTATAGCATGCAACCGTTAAGGCTTTTCCGGATCTACGAGGACCATTGGCACAATGAAATGCGAGGTCTGAGAGTTCGTTTTCAAGCTCGGCAAGTGGACCCCTACGCTTGCCGGGCGTGGTCGTTTCCCGATACAGAGTTTCCATGGATTTTATCAGCGGCTCCTACCACCTTCTTGGGCGGCTTAACCGGGCAATCTCGTAGAAAGTGTCCAGAGGACCCACAATAAAGGCATAATTGCATCTGTCGTCTTCTTTCCCGTTCTTTTTGAGTTAGGGGTCCTTTAACACCTCCGATTTGCATAGGCTCCGAGGCATCAGCCCCCTTGGGGTTAGCGTGGGTCTTGGCCAACACCCGGGTTTCAAACTTGGACCGATCTGCTTTTCTGTTTTGCAGCCTGTGATCCAATTGGACCACTAAGTCTATATATTCAGTGCATTCTTGGGGCGGATTTACAACTTGTGCCAGGACATCTTTAAGTTCTCCGCGTAGACCTCGATAGAATAACGTGATTCTTTTATCCTCTGGCCAACCAGTTTCCACAATTAGTCTATTGAAGGTTGCAATGTAGGATAGAAGGTCTTGATTGCCCTGTCGCAGAGATAGAAGTTTGTCATCCAGAGCCTGTCCCTGGGAGTGTTGAGCAAATAACCTTTCCATGCTTGTTTGAAATCCTTGAAAATCACGAAGAATCGGGTCATCTTGAGTTACCAGTGGGACTGACCAATCGGCAGCACAGCCACTGAGATATGACAACACATAGGCTACCTTGGTCTGATCATTAGGGAAGGCCCCAGGTCTGCATAGGAAGTGCAAACGACACTGATTCATGAATACGGCGAATCGTTTGGGGTCCCCAGCAAAGCGTTCAGGTGGGGCCAGCGGCATGTTTCCAGGTAGATTAATCTGCACCGGGTTACTGGAAACCACAGGAGCGGGGTTCCCCCCGGAACCGGGTAAAGGAGTTTGTCCAGCTTGACCTTGCAAAAGCTGTCTAGCCAGGTCATCAGCTCTATCCTTTATTACAATCACTTCCCTCCTGAGGGCACTAGTCTCTTGATGAGCGGCATGTACTTCGGCCCGTAATTCCCCCAGTAATTGGGCCAACTGGTCAGTTTCGGAAGTTTCCATAGCGCCTGGGTGGGAATTTGTAGGAAGGCTTCGCGTTCTGTAACGCTCATCTGGTTCCCACGGGGGCGCTGGTCTAGTCTGGATTGCTGTGGCCTCTTCTAGCGTGATGCGCAGGACTCGGAACACCGATTGGACAGGACCTCCAGATCGTGCTTTCCTGGCCCGTAGGAATATTCTTCTGCAGATGAGAAAGGGGATTAACAGTCTGCAGAATAGTGTGCTAGCTCCCCCCTTTCCCCCTTCCCCCTTCGTTCCTCTCTAACTTCCTCCAAACCCCGGTTTAAGCTCACCTTATGGTTTGGGAGGATGAACTCTCCATCCTGCTTCTGGTGCAGGGGCGCGTGTTCGTCCAGTTACTTCACTGGTTTTCAGAATGGCGCTGGCAAAATCCACTTGACTTTCCTGAGCGATGCGCCGTAAGTATGAAAGTTCAAAGTTCAAGTGAGGCCCCCTTTATGTTGTCTTTCTAACCTGTGATCTGTCCTTTATTTCAGGTGCAGAATGAAGGCGATGCGTCGAGGGGTTAAACTGCCGAGGTGAGTAGTGATGAGGTCGATCCCTCTAAATGTCCTTATCATTCCCCAAAAATGTCTCTTGTCCTTTCCCCATAGGGGCCGGGGTACGGTACCTGCCAACTGGGCGGCGCCGACCCGAAATGTGGAAGAAAAGCCGGTAAGTATTATGGCTGTTAATCAGGCTTTCCTTCTGTGTTCCTTCTGCTCACCTTTTGTTTCTTCCTCTCCCCCCTAGGTGCAGAGATATGGCGTCCGATGCTGACAGCTGCGATGGAGCCGGGAGATGTCTCGAGGACAGGTGAGTGAAGCGTGGCGCTGCAGCGAGCAACGCAATGCTTTTAAATGGAAGTCTTTCTTCAGGGATGCTGGCGAGAAGTTTCCGGATGCAGGTAAGAAGTTTGAAATAGTCCTTGGTTTTCACCTTTCTCTTCTCTTCCTTCCTTGCAGGTCTTCCAGGTTCGAGGTGGGCGTGGCTGGAGTCCAGGAGCAGGAGCAGACACAGTGAGCGTTAAGCTGCAGGAAGCAGAACAACGCGAAGCATGAGCTACTGTCTGGGCGTGGCTTAAATAGCCTCCAAAGAAGTCCCAGGTATGTATCCTTCCCCAACTAGGTATGTATCCATCCCTGGCCACGCCCGAGTGAAAAAATAGTCCCTATGAAAAAATAGTGCCTTTCAGGTCTCAGGGAGGCCTGAAGCGTGCAGCATGGTCTGCATTAGGTAAGTGCACAAAACACCTCCCTTTATGAGCCTGGCCTATGGCGCCAGGACTGATGTCCAACATGAGCCTGGCGCCAAAGGCGCCAGGACTGAGTCCAAAGAGCCCCTATAAGGGGCCGCTGGGCTTTTACCCGAGGGCATGATGCCTGCTTCCATGGGTGCTGGACCTGGCCTGGTGCTGGGGGGTAGGCATCATGACAGTTCTCACATAAAGCCACGCTCTGGGTCAAATCATTTCTCTCAGAACGCACCTCAAGAGTTGCCATAGGTAAGGCAGCTGCAGACCCCATATTTGTCCCCATAGGGGCACCCCAAGGCTCATCCCTGTCTCTTAGCTTCCATAATGCTTAAACTAAGCTGTTATTTGAAACCCTTAACGCTATGGGTGCCATTTACATGAACTTCGCGGATGACACTCAAATACTTATACCCATCACTAGGAACCATGAGCAAGACACAATCACTGTAAATAAGATCTATGCCATAATCCAAAACTGGATGGCCAACAATAGTCTATGGGCCTCATTAGGACCCTGGCGGAGAGGGTGTTACGCCAGCGTAGTGCATGGCGTACCTCTCCGCCATACTACGAGTTCCCGTAGCGCCATGGAGGTTTTCTCCGCCTGGTTTTACCAGCCGGAGAAAACCATGGCGCTACGGGACCTCGTTGTTAATTACGCCACCGTATTTTACGGTGGCGTAATTAACTCCTTCCCCACTCCCATTATACCCTATGGGGCGAAAATGGGAATGGGGAAGGGCAGAATGGGGATTGGGGATTTACCGCTCCGCCGAGGTCGGAATGGGGCGGTAAATCCGCCAACCCCCATGGCGCTATCGGCGGCTTTCTGCCATGCTTCGCGGTGCATTTAGCACCGCGAAGTCCGCCTGGGTCGTAATGAGGCCCTATGTCTCAATGATGAAAAGACGGAGATTCTCATTGTGGGCTCACCCGCCGAAATCAAATCTCTCCACTCTGACTATTCCTCCATCACCATCGATGGAACACCCATCCCAATCCGCTGGGTGTCCATTTAGGTACCAATCTAACTTTGACCAAACATGTGAATGCCCTCTCATCAACCATGGCCTATACGTCCAACGTTATCACGTTAAGCCACCAATTTCTGGCCCTGCAAAACTGCATCACACTTGCCCCTGCTCTTATTCTGTCTAAATTAAGCTACTGAAACGTATTACTGTTAGGCTCCTCAAACACCAACTATAGCAAAACAAAGCGCTTCTGGCAGCCCTTGGTTTAAAATAATCTGACCACATCTCCAAGACTAGGAGGGAAGCTCACTGCTCCCCATTAAAGCCAGAATTATCTTTAAAACATTATGCCTCACTAAGACCTCCCCTATTTACCTCAACAACACTATCACCGATAACAAGGCCACAAGAACATTGAGATCCAACAATAGTTCCCAACTCTTTGTCCTACGGTTCAAATGCACAAGGGGTGGAGGGGCGAGCTTCCCAGTAATGGCTCCCAAAATCTGTAACTCCCTCCTTACTCACACCAAAAGCAAGCCATCCCACCAGAAATTCAAGAAGACGCTAAAAACATGGCTCTTTAACAAATATTAAATCAGTAGTTGGCTCTTGCCACTCGAACGACTCAACCCTGGACTACACATGACCTACTCCTTCATTCTTCATTGGCATACTTGTCCCCTAATTGTATTCCTCACCTCTCTATTAATGTGAACAAATCCATGCTAGAGTAACCTGTGATTTCCCACTGTATCCAAAGAATCAATTGTGTTACACATACCATGTTCTGGACATGTAACCCTGTAATACTGTATGAATTGTAACTACTTTCTTACTGTAACCAGAGAAACAAGCATCCTGAAACTATGCTGCGATACCCCTGGGTTTGGGCGTATAATAAATGCAATAAATAAATAAACCCCTGCTCACAATATTGTGAGCAAGGGTACAGGGGACAGCCCCGCAGCTCCCTGCACCGAATGCGTGATCTGGTCGAACTTTTCAGCCATTTGGAATTTTCGTACAGCCGAAATTCAGCCAAATCACACATTCGGTCATTTTGTATCAGCCATTTTGGATGATTCCATAAGAATATGATGAGATGGATTAATTTTATTGATGTTTCAGTGATTTGCTATTCCAGAAAACACTTTATAACCTTATTAATAGAAAGAAAACGGACTGATTAATTAATCTCACCGGGCTGAGGCAGACTGTTTGCTATCCTGAACTAAAGTGCATATCTTCATAGTCAGGTATTGCATCAAATGCTCACGGACTGTGCTTTCGGATTGATGTACAGTTAATGGCTGTGTAAGTGATTTCAATCCGGCACTTCACCTAAGTCAATTCCTAGCGTTGGATGCACAACTAAAACCCTTAATTATTTATTTGTGTCTATAAGTTCTTTTATTCTGAACGATGTACCACTTATATCACGCCTCTCTCTTTGAATCCCGCCGGTCACACTCTACTAGGAATTAGGCTGGTTTGCAAAGTTAAAATATTTATTTATATATATTCACAATATAATCACACTATTTTAATGGTTATGCAATAATCGGCAATGGGGTGATGTCACCCTAAACAATCTCTTTAATCATAAAGAGTAATAAGGAGCAAAAATAATGCAGCACAGCAATAATACTTTTGTGGGTTTGTTCAAATCAATAGCAATGTGGTTACTCGTTCCCCCTGCACACCCCTCAATCCCCCCCAACATGCAATATAGAGAGATAGGAGGAGAGAAAACAGGTTTCAGGAATGCAGAATTCAAGCAAATATACCAATCCCAATTTTCCCCCAGCAAACACAAGAGAGAAACAGAACTAATTGGCAAACTGTCAAAATGGTTTTGAAGTTGGCTTTGAATGAATAGGTAAAACACTAAAAATGGTCTAAATCACTAACATTGTTTAAATTCTAATGGGAGCCGCTTTGTCTGGTTGCAAACAAACACTAGCAATGATTTGATACTAATAAGGAATGGGAAAACTTAATTTTGAGGTCGGGTGCAATGAAAAGCTACTTTACACGTTATAGATTTTGCCAAAACGAAAAATTTGTGACAAACTTTTCCTCGCGTGGTAATCGCGATCGCGGGAGAACTTTAAGGAGATGCGGTTTTGGGTTCTCTGGAAAGCTTAGGGTGTTAGCTACAAGCAAACACTTAAATGTGATCCTGGTTACTGTGGTTTGCGGTCTCCACTCCATTAGCTGTGCTGAAATGGTCTGCAAAAGGGCATTTCCAACTTGACTTCTTTGTGCAGTACCTGTAAGTGAACTCTGAACGTATTGTTTTTTTTAATTGCCTGAATTGGCAGCATCCGCTACAGACACTTGTTTAGACCAATCAATCTTCTATTTTTATCACACACAGTTTTCTTTAGACACTGTTCATCATTTGGCCTGTAGGTGACTCCTTGAAATTCAACAGGGTGATGGGTCATCTGCTCCTTCTGTTGCTGGGCTGAAAGTGGGAGGAGAGGGTAATGTAGGTATGGTTGAATGCCTATCTGGTGTACCCATGATAGAGCTGGTATAAGCTTCTTCAATTGGAGTGAATACCTCATCATTTGGGTGACCCCTCAATTAATTGGGCCCCAGAATCGTCTCTTCCCACTGTTTCTACTTTTAATGTATTCATTAATGTGTACACTTTACACCTGCAGCATTTATCGTGTTTGTACTGTGTATGTATGCTTTCTAGTTTTGATTTGCCCCTTGTATTATGGTGTTTTTACTATAGCGATTACTATTTTCTTATTGTTTTCGTATAATAATTCATTTAGGGAATCAAAACAAAAGCACCAAAATACACTTTGAAAAAGGCCCATTCCAAAAGTCATTTGTGGGGGTGGAAATTAGATGTTGCCACCGGAGGTGAACGCTTTCACCGACTGATAGCTAGGTTTCAGTTGAGAAAGGCTGGAGAAGCGATAATGAGTTTCAAGCCATCCCCATTGGTCAACATTTACTCAGGTACATAGGTTAATAAGCCACAAAGTGAAAAACACTATGCAGTGATCCATGCTATGATACAGTACAGTACCCACGTCCTTCTGCCCCATGAGCAACACATTCAGCACCATGCTTGGATGCTATGCATAATTACAGAACTGCCGAGGAGGCAGCACACACTTTTTATCTCTTGACTCTTACTATCCCACAATAGCCCCTAGTACCACACTTGAATTCTCTTGGCCCTCCTCCTCTGACTACTCTTACAAAAGAGCACTGCACTCATACCTGACTTTAAGCAAACCCCATGTCACTTAGCTAATAATGTTCCTTTAACGAAACCCTAATTATTGGACGATTGTCTGCCAGGCACTGTACACTTTGCCCCTCCTCTCTGTGACCTCCGATTTGGTGTCCCATCAAAGCAGTCATTGATATGAATACCATTGCTGTACCCCTCCCACACCTTCGCCCACAGACATTGAAGTTGAACTGATTGCTAATCAATTCCCTGATAAGTGTTCCTTGGCATCTCCCAGCCAACGACTGTGGTTATGGATGGTGGCTGGGAGGATGGTTGCAGGCAAGCCACTTCCATGCACATTTAGTGCACCATTAAAAATGTAACAATGATATACTACATCATGTGTTCAGATATGTGTATTACCATGAGCAAAGCAACACAAAGGGCCTCATTACGACCATGGCGGAATGGGTTTAACGGCACCGGTGGTGTTGCCGGTGCCAGTAAACCCATTCCGCCATATTACGAGGTTCCCTTGCGGGACCCGCTCTGGACGTCTGGTCAGACAAGACGTCCATTGCAGGTCCCGCGATGGGACCAGGGAGTTAACAATGAGCCCGTTATTAACGGGCCCGTTGTTAGCTCCCTCCCCATTCCCTTTGGGAATGGAGATGGGTACATTGAATGAGGAATTACCGGGTCCTCCAAGGTTGGAATGGCCCGGTAATTCCTCATTCAATGAACCCGGACCCGAGTTTGGAGGCAGCCATGCCCTTATTAAGGGCATAGCTACCTCTAAACTCGTAATGAGGCCCAAAATGTTGAAAACCAAAGCGCCTGTGATTAATGCGAGCTGAGATCTTTCACATACAGCTCATGTTTCTTCAAATGTCAAAATTAGAAACATGTGCTCCCATTGTCAGATTTATGGTTAAACCATAACAGAATGTGCTACTAATTAAGGTCATCACACCCGAGAATTCACAAATGACAATAGCACATCTGAAATCATCAAAAGATACTCTACCATTGGGGATGTGGCTTTCTTTCCACTGCGCTAATAATGGTTCTACAACCTTAAACTGTCCAGGTGTTTTTGACTGCAGCTCCCATCAACCCCAACCAGTATGGTCCTTGCTGAGGGGTTATTGCAATTTTACTACAAACATTCAGAGAGACACATGTTGCATTCCTGAACTTGTATCACTACGATAAGCATGTATTGTACACCCCATGGATCAGATACATGCCTTTGATTTTATATTTTTCATGCTTGTATCCATAGTCTGAGTCCCTGGGATACATTTTGGGATTCCTTATATGGGATTTACAAATTACCAAACCGTCAACATGGCATTTCTATACTGGTCAGAGAAAAGGGCGTAGCAGAATATCCTGTCTAACATATTATAAACAAAGCTACAACTACAGTAACGCCCTACAAGCAACATGGCGTACAACCACAGGTCTCTCCTAGCCAATCTAGAGCTGTTGTGAATAATTAAAGTACCCATATCCAGAGCCTGTATATAAGAAAGATTGCTGAACTTTGCAGGTCCATGCCAGCTTCATGCTCGTACTGGGGCACGTTTGTCCATCAGGCGAGAAGGCCACAGCTCAATGCAGAGCAAGGCCTACCCTCCCATGCAACAGAGCACAGAACAGATACTCTAAGAATTGACAGTCACCTTTTCCAATTGGCCTCAACCAAAGCAAAAGAAGGCGTACTGCACAGGCATTCCTCGCTTCTAGCCACTCCCATACTTTGCGCTTAATCAGGGCCTCAATGGTATCCCAACAGTAATACCACCAGGATACCGCCAATGCAGTGTTACCACCACTCGGTTCGGGGCTATTATCGCCGGATTACGAGTAGCAGCGCAACAGCAAGTTCCCATTCCCCATTGGGTCCATTGGAACAATTAGGTTTTTTAGCGCTATTACCGCAGGCGCAAATAGCGCTGTGCTAATGGCACCAAAAACGGACGGAATGTGGAGATTTTTACCTTCAGCAAAAAGCTTGAGGTAAAACTCCAAACATTCTTGCCAACTCGTGATTGGGCCAGCTCTTAAATGCAGCATTAATAGCATTACCTGCACATTTAAGGTATACCACCCAACGGCTGAAGAGGCCCTCAGTCTGTTCACACAGCGGTCTGGGCTGTCTGTGCTCTATATAAATGTAAAAAATAAAATAAAATAAATAAAATGAGTGCTGCGGTAATTGCACAGAAAATGCCCCATTGGATCCAATGGACCCAATATAAATGGGGACTTACCCCTGCACCACAACTTGGGATCTGGTGCTAATAGCGCCAGACCTGAGTTGTGGTAACGCTATTTGCATTGGGCGGTATCTCAGACGATTTACTGCTGGGATACCGCCCATTCGTGATGAGGCCCAATGTATTGTCTTTGCAAACCGCTATATCCATTCATCATTGGTCTTCCTGTGTATGCTCAGAGAGTAAAAAGGCCCAGTGTGAACGTGTTGTGTTGTATGTAATCATTCACTATCTGCTCGGTTTGAGAGGATCTTTTGATTTGCCTAATTTCTCACCCTCCATTTCAAGATGTTCACCTATGCTTAAATCCTTAGTCTTGATGTTCACCCTCCCACACCTTACTGAGAGGCTGAATGCCAGTGCCAGGTGCCAACCTGCTCAAAGCACAGGCCGTGTTACTCGACATCATTGTGTGTGTAAGTGGGCTGCGTCCCTTGATTTGGAAGCACACATACTATGCCTGTGTTTATGGTGACTGTCCTGTGATATATGGCCCACGATGTGGAAGGATGCCCATCAGAGTCTCTCCGACTCATTTCACTTCAGCTTCTGAATAGCGTTCAAATTACAGCGATTTCCCCTGAATGTCATCTGCTGGCCCATTCCAGCTGTATATTTTATATGCTAATGTAAATTCTATTTTTGTTCCCCTTGGGGTTTTAAGTGATTGTAATTGTTGCTCTTCAAAAGCCAAACAGATGATGATTGCTGCCTCATGAATATACCAAAAGAAACCAGCTTTGATTAAACCTGCTCATCCACTTCATAATTACCTCCATTTTGTCTAGCATGCAGGCGCAGCCATGGCAGTTCATAGAAACCAGTTCAGTTATTTAAACATCACGTTAATGAGAAGGCAGGAGGTGGTGAAGTGGAGAGTTTTCATTTCTTTTTTCAAAAGCAACTCATTACACCTGGAAGAGTAGGCCAACATACTAGATCCAGACTAGAACCCTTTGCCATGCCACGGCCTGACACCCAGACGAGTTCAAGTTACTCAGACACCAATTTTCCAATCGTGGGCTTTCTTTTTACAGATCATTAGCATGGCTGGGCCAGATTACAGAAACTTTGCACCGGTGCAAGTGTAAAATTGCACGGTATTAGCACTAGGGCAAAGTTCGCCCTATTTCTAAAAACACTGGCATATATTAGAAAATCATTGCACAATGGTAAGTGAAGTTTGGCATGTTACAAGCACTAGTGCAACAATTGCCTTTGTGCAAAACAGATACATTTTCATTGCATTTTTGCACCGGGGGACAGTTTGCCCTACTGCTAATACGGAATGGTATTAGCACTAGGGCAAAGTTGCCCTGATGCAAAAATGTCTCTAAAGTTATCTATTTTGCACTAGGCAAATTTTTGTCCTGGTGGTTATACCATGCCAAACTGCACTTGTCATGGTTCAATGGTTTTCTAATATGTCCCAGTGTTCTTAAAAATAGGGCAAACTTTGCCCTAGTGCTAATACTGTGCAACTTTTCACTTGCACCAGTGCAATCTTTCTGTAATCTGGCCCCTGCTGGTGCTTAGATCCAATGTGCGCAATTGAAGATAGCAAAGGCTATACTCCCACAATACAGGTGTTTATTTAAGCAATATGACCCCAGCAACGGGGGCATTACCGACTCAGGTAATGCCCCGGGGCCCATACTTAATGAAGGCCCGCAATATCTGCGTGATCGGGGCATTAAAAGCATTTTTCTTCTGTCCCGAAATGCTGCCAAGACCAAGAAAATGGCTGCTGTGAAAGGGAAAACGGAGTCTGTTTTCCCTTTCCATGGTGGCCATCGAGAGCGGACGCTCTGGGAACAGAAGTGTTCACAGCGCGCCCGCTCCTGAAAAAAAAGGAGCAGAAGGTAAGTGGGGTTGGGGGGCGGGAGGGGAAGAAAAAACGTTTTAAAAAAAAACTTACCTGCGTCCCTGGCGGGGGACGATGGAAACCTCCAGCCGTGGGGATGGCCCTGCTCTGAGTCTCCACACGGCTGGAGGCTGCCACCGTCCCCCACCGGGGACGAAGGAGCAAGAAGGTAAGTGGGGTGGGGAGGGCAGGGAGGAGGGAGGAAAGGGAAAAAATGAAGGAAAAAAAGCCTTAGCCGAGACCCCGTCAGGGGGCGAAGGCAGCCTCTCAGCCGTGGGAGGCTCGGAGCAGGGATGGGTCCACTTCGAGCCTCCTCATTGGCTGATGGGCTGCCACGCCCCCCGCAGAGGACAAGGCGGCTGGAATACCAGCCGAGAATCGAAGGATTCTCGGCCGGGTAACGACCCGGCGAGAGCCAATCAGAATGCGTGTTGCATTCTGTTTGACTCTCGCCGGGTACTAATAAATGAAAGCACTTGACTGGACTCGTGTTCTTGCCCAGAGCAATCTGTCCATCCTACATGTGCTCAGCGAGGCTTTTCTTGTGGATCTGGCATGGGCTTTGAATTTTATTTCCTGTACAGGATCCAGGGGCCAGACTACATAAGGTTTGCACTGGTGTAAGTGCAACGTTTGCATGGGATTAGCACATGGGCTAAGTTTGCCCTATTTTTAAAAACACTATTGCACAATGACAAGTGCAGTTCATCATGGTATAAGCACCAGGGCAAACATTGCCCTTGAGCATGAAAGATACATTTTCACTTCATTATTGCACCAGGGCAAAGTTTGCCCTAGTGCCAATATGGAATGGCATTAGCACAAGGGAAAACTTTGCCCTGGTGAAAAAACCCATTGGAAATGTATCTTTTGTGCACTATGGCAATTTTTGCCCTGGTGTATGCCAGTATAAAAAACATTTGCATGCTGGTTGTGCCTACACATTTACATGCTGGCTCCACCAACATATGCTAGTATTCCCACATAAGACCATATGTATGTTCGCTTTAAGACGTTTTTCTATAGTATCATTACTGGCACTCGGCACAAAACTGGCTCTGCCAATGTATACCAGTACTCCTATGCAAGTACATACTCACGTTGGTTTGGCCATTAAAAGTGACATGTCACAATAGGAAAACCTGCCCAAACTAGTTCCAATGTAAGCCATCCTATACCCATAAGAACACTTATCTTGCTTGATTCGTCATAAATGCTCAGTTAATAAAAAAAAGTCATGCTACAGTGAAGAATATACAGGCCGCTACACCAAAACATCACTCTATCAAGATACCACTACTTATCATGCTTGCTTTTTTTAAAGATGCTGAGTAATAAATGTCATGCCACAGTAAGCAATGGCTAGACTGACTGCACCAAAATGCCAGTCTAGCCAGGGAATGGCACACATGAACTTTCATTTGTCCAAAAATACCAGTAAAACATGTAAAGTCAATAAAGGATGTGGCAAAAATGCTTCAGTGATCCCTAGTCTCCCAGGGCCTTACACACCCTTCCATCCCCCTACACCCACTGGTCACTCACCCATACATCTCCTCTCACACTCACTCACACTGGATTCACCACACAGGCACACACCAAATCCCACTCAGAACTTTCAAACACACACTACCACATGTATGCTTATTCACCCATCAGTCATTCACTCATACCTTCTCTTACATGCACGCATTCCATTCTGTACACAGGCACACATCCACCCATCCACGCAGATCATTCAAAAAAACACCATCACATTCATACTCATTCATCCATCAGTCACTCACACACACATTGTCTTACATCCACTCATTCCATTCTCTACATAGGCACACACCCATCCACTCCTTCTATTCTCTACACAGGCACACACCAACCTACCCAGAACATTCAAATACACACATTACATCACATCACTTCTCATTCGCCCACCATTCACATACATACATCGGGCACACACCTCACACATGAAAACATACATCATATTACAGAAAAAAAGCGTTCTTACATTTTTCTTGCAGCTGAGGCCTGTCCTTCCAGGCCCCCTCAGCTCCTCTGTGCTGCTCACAAACAGGAACCAGGAAGCTGTGAGAGCTTCCTGGTTCCTGAATGAGAGCTGCAAGGAAGCTGAATGAGAAGGAGTTTGAGCTGAATGTGACATGTACCACATGTCACGGTCAGCTCCAACCCCTTCCCGGCCTAGCCTTTGTGGTGGACCCCCTGCACCGCGGCAGGGCTCTCTACACCAGGAGCACCAGTTTCTTTTGTTTTTTGCCAAAAACTTTTTTTTAAGTTGGGGTCGCAAGGGAGCCACCAGGGTTTGCAACCCAAGAGTCACAATTGCGACCCCTGGCAACCCTCAAATGACGTCCCTGGAGTTACTCATCCTAGGTAAAAGGTAGTCTGGATTCTGCAAAGGGCACAGGACGGAAACTGCACTGTTAGACCTAAAAAATCAAATAACAAATCCTAGACAACGGCAAGCCCACCCTCCTCCTCCTTCTCGACCTATCTGCGGCGTTCGATCTTGTGGATCACAAAACACTCACCACACACCTCACACACGATGCTCACTTCTCCAAGCATGCAGCCACCTGGATCACCTCTTTCATAGAAGGGAGAGCGATGAAAGTCTTCTCCTACTCCCACCATTACCTACTGTGGCATACCTCAGGGATCTTGCACTGCCCCCACGCTCTACAATCTTTTCACTAAACCTCTTTTTAATATACTGGATGCACTTGGGATCGCATACACTAACTATGCTGATGATACCCAAGTGCTCCTTCCTCTAACTGCTTCATACACCCAAGATGCTACCACCCTTCAACAAATTTACGCCACCACACAAGCGTGGAGGCCACCAATGGCCTTTGCCTCAACAGGGACAAGACTGAGATCCTTATCCTTGGCCAAAAATCCACTCTAGCCAACCTACACTGTCTCTACGCCAATTTCAATATCAACAACGGCATCATTCCAGTGCTATCATCAGTTAAGAAATTAGGGGTCCATTTAGATGCCACTCTGTCCATGAACAAGCAAGTCAGCGCTATTATTTCTGCCTCCGCCCTAAGCACCAAACTCATCAATGCCATCAAACCCTTCTTAACAAAGGACAACTGTCTCTCTATAGCTAGAACTACCATAGGGGCAACGTTGGATTACTGTAATGCACTACTTGCCGGCTCATCCACAAAAAACATAAATAGACTCCAAACCACTCAAAAGAACGCACTAAGAGCAGCTCTAAGTATACCAAAAAGAGATCACATTTCTCAAGCAAGAAAATCTGCTCACTGGCTTCCAGTCAAAGACTGCATCACATTTAACATTCTTACCACTGCACACAAATGCATCAACCTCAATGCACCATCCTACCTCTCAGACACGCTATCTAGACCCTCCTCAACAAGGCCTACTAGAACTTGCTACACTAACCAACTCACCATCCCATGCATCTACAGAGCCAAAGCTGGAGGAATAGGCTTCCCATATCTAGCCTCTAAGTTATGAAATGCGCTCCCCACTGCACTCAGGGCAGAAACGTCCCTCTATGCATTTCACAAAAAGCTGAAAACTGCTCTCTTTATTTAAACTCTTGCTGATCGGCTCCGCTCCCACCCTTTACTAGCCGAGCGACAAACTGTTCTTCAATGAGTACATTATGTTGCCTGTTTTGGCACCTATTTAACTAAGCTGTGCTTCTGATATTTATGTAACTAAGCTGTGACCTCTTATACTGCTACCTATGTAACTAAGTTGCCACCCCTACTGTAACAAGCGCCACGATGCTCCCGAGCTGTTGTGCGATATACAAACCCGAATAAATAAATAAAGGATTACAAGGTTGGTAATTCCCCATTTTGGAGTCCATAGGACTTGTTAGGAAGGTTTTCATCTGTTAGCAACTTTCCCTCCATTTTTATGGACCCCCAAACCTTTTGCTTTTGTTTTTTGTACTCTGTCCTGACCTTTTCCAGTGAAGTGAAGCCTTTGGCTTCACTCCACTGCACATTTGTTAATTGTTATGGGGAAACTGACCAGTCCTTAAAGCTGTCAGTCTTTGATACATGTTATCTATATTTTGAGTAACATTTTATTATTGCACAATGCATCTTACAATGCAGTGCAACAGGGTTTCTTTGCTATGACACTGCTCTACACACAAAGGTAGTTCTTTGTTACTTTAGATCAGTGGTCTTCAAACTTTGGCCTGGCCCCCCCTGAGCAAAGTTTGGGCAGGCCAGCCCCTCCCCAAAAGTGCCAGATGGACAGTATTTAGAAATCGCTATGAACTTTTGCATGCCGTCACCATACCCTACTCCCAGTGAAGACCCTGGGCTCTCCCCACCCTACTCCCACCAATATCCCAGTACTGCCGCCTATCCTGCTCCCACCACAGTCCCATAACACAAGCATACACACATCCATACACATTTAAATAAAAAATAAATCGCCATAAACGTACCTTCTGGAGGGGCCTGCGCGTAGTTGCTAAAATGCCCGGCTCCAGGTTGCTCTGCCCGTATGTGCGAGGAGGTGCAGGAGCACCCCCTCGCACATACATACATGCAGTGCCCCAGCCAGCATTTCCAATGAGCTATGCAAGGCTGGCGAAGCAAAACACCCCCAGCGTTCCATGGCTCAGTGATCATGTGCGGCTGGGGAAATGAACTGTGAAAGGCAAACAGTGCTTCCCTTTCACAGTTCAGCCAGCCCAGGAGCACTTCCTCAGCTCTAAAAAGCAGGTGAGGGAGTGCTTAGTGTTTTACTGGGCTGGCTCCTCGGCTCCTCCATAATGGGTGAGGTGGCCAGTGGGTGGACGCCCCATCACCCATTATGGATGAGCCGGCAGGCTTGGAATGGCCTATAGGGCAATAGGGCAATGACCGTACCAAAAATGCAAAATGATAGTGTAGGCCAGTCAAAATGGGCCACTTTTTTGGCCAATGTGGGCCAGTTTTTTACGAGTTACTTAACTATGCAGCTAGCTTTGACCATTGTTGCTGAATACATATTCTTTAAATATCACAATTTGTTTACATTTGAACAAAAAAAAAACGCTTGGGTACTATTCAAACAGTCTGTGACTAAAGGACTGAATGTCCATTTGCAACTGATGATACTTTTTTCATTGGTGCCTAAGACCGTTTTATGGTCCAGTCTGACCATGTGAGCTGCCCCTTCCCATTTCCTCCAATCAAAAAAAAACGTATTTTTTTTTATTTTTTTTTTTTTTTTACATTTCATGCTGGGCTCTGGCGCCCCCCCTGGGATGTGGCCACGCCACCCTGGGGGGGGGGGGCGCCCCACAGTTTGAAGACATCTGCTTTAGATGTTGGCAGACACAAGCTGGTGACAGCAGCTGCATTTGACTATTTTTGCAATACTTCTCTTTAGTATTACCATGTTTGGCTACTTACTGTGGCTAGTGTCCTAACATGGCCGAGCCACGTGGTATTTGCTTGTTCTTTTGGCCATCTTATTCTGTGGCCTTCTTCCTGACCTGCCAGGTCAGGAAATTCCTTTTATTGTAATGTGCTGCCTGGGAAAGCCTTGGTGTTCATGGGCTAGTGCAGGGCCGTGTGTGTGTTCCCAGGAAGTGGCTGGGACTGTCTGGTCCCAAACCACATACCGGTTCCTGAATGTCTGGTGTGCATGCTTGCATGAGATCCACAGTGACGCTTCATTGGACCACAGCTGGTGTGCATGATTGGGGCAGTTCTTGCCATATGAGGGCTGAGTCTGAGCATGCACCTGACTGGAGACGAAGAGGAGTCCTACAGCCGTGCCTCAGATATCCTGCAACAAGCCAAGTATCCAGCATTGTGGACCCTTGACCAGGCTCACCCCTTCCTAAGACTTAGCCTTGACCACTCTCCATGCTACCCTGATTGTTTAGCTATAGCTCCCTGAATTGTCCTTGTTCACTAACTAGGTTGGCCTCCTATACATCTTTCCAACATGCCAGAATATAGTTATCAAGTCCTGACAAATTAGTGTACAGCGGTGAGGATAAGGTTTTGGGTACCCTAGTGTTGTTCATAGATTTAGTATCTGGATTATACTTACACAAAAAAACTGTAATTTGATTTATCTAATAGTATCAAGTCACTGCAGTTTCAGCATGGAAACAGTCTAAATGACCATGTTGAGCACTTACAAAATAGATCAGTTAAAAAGGTTATTTGTTGACAGAGGCTTGACAGTCTCTGGCAACAAAGCTGAACTTATATGTAAAATTCTGGATCATTAAAGTAATAGAACTGTGCCTCTTCCAGTGAATGGTGGTGTTAGTGATGCTGGGGGTGGACCCAGCAGCAGTAATGGACTTATTGCCACTGCTACTGCTGTGGAAAAGGAGGAGGAGGAGGGTGACTCCTCAACCAATGTTTCTGTAACCACCTCAGAAGCTGTGGCCATCTTTTAGTTAAACAAGGAGAAGCTCAGGCTCAAGGAAAATTAGCTGAAGTTTAAGTTGTCTAAGCTGGAATTTAAGAGAGTTGAGAGGCAAAAGGAGAGAGATCACCAGTTGGAGCTTGCCAGGCTGCATGCACCATCAAGTAACTTCAGGGGATCTGATAATGGTGCTAGGTCCTCTTCACTTCGTAGGTTGCCAAATGAGCTGCTCAGTCTGTATGATGATAAGAATGATATAATGGATTGGCTTGTAACATTTTAGTATGCTTTTGAGGTGCAAGAAGTGGGTGATGCTGATGAAATTGCATGGTTGATCAGCAGGATACCCCATTCTGGCTGCATTATGGAAATGTCAAAAGCTGAAAGAAAAGACTTACCAAAATTGACGCAAGCTCTGATCTTAAGGATTGGCAGAACATAAGAAAAAGGAGAATGTTACTTGGGTGCCTTGTGCGGCAGACTCCTTTAAAAACGTAAGTGGCTGGATTGAAAGTTACAAGGTAACCAACCACCTTTGAGGTCATGGTCCATTTGGTCATGCTTCAACATATATTTGCTTCATGTTCCCCTTCATGTTCCCCTGAGCGTAAGCAGTATGTGGCAGATTCTAAGGAGTTAGATCCAAAGAAACTGGCCTTTGCAGCGGACTTATGTGTGCTTCTGGTAAGCAGCAGGAGGGGAAGAAGCAAAAGGAGAAAAAGAATGATATAATGATCTGATGAACCTAGCAATGCTGGGGCTTCTGCTCCCTTACCTGTTCATTCCCAAAGTTTATTTTCCTCTGAGGATAGTGTTCAGATAGCAGGTGTAAGGACCTCTGCTATTAGGAGAACTGTGCCCAGTCTTACTGGAGTAGCTTCCATTGTGGTAAATGCACAGGCTCCTGCCAGAGATCCTGAGGTTCACACACAGTTGGCCCTCTCTCAACTTTGTAGAATTGCCTGTGATTAGAGCTGTGGTTAGCAAAATGGTCATGGCATCTGTCAATGTTAGGAGAGTGGTTCCTAGAAGAGTCATGCGTGAGATCAGTCTTCAAGATTTAGGTCTTGATAGACACTCTCCCGGCCCTTCAAGCAATAGGTCTCAGGGCCAGGCTGCCTTGGTCATGTCTAAGGGTAAGCCTTGGCCAAAGGGGAAGCCCAAGGCTAAAGAAAAGGCAGAGGGAAAGAAAAAATCCCCCCTGCCCTACCTTCAACGTCTGGAAGGGGGACTGCCACCACATCTTGGATCTGATGAGTCTCCCAAGCTTCTTGTAGTGGAGAAGATCCCTAGGGGAGAGATTGCTATGGGCCAACAACAAAAAACATCTTTACCAGGCCTATGGAGAAAGGTCTGCTTCCAGTGGGAGGGTGAACCTCCAGTAAGCAAAATATACAAAAGGAAGGTGGGTTACTAGAGTGTTACTGGTGAATAGGCTCACAGAGCCCATCAGAGGAAACCATGAGAGGTTGGTGGTTCCTCAGGATGTGTCGCCCTTCCTCTTACAGTTAGTGTATTACATTCCCGATGAAAGTAGTTCATCTTGATGGCAGGATGACTCAAGAGCAGTCTCACATGCATTCCTGCTGGCCCATGATGGGGGTACCAGGAGAAACCAATTGTAGGGTTTTCACTTCCTGTCACCATTCTGACAGAAGTGAGAAAGGTATTGACATACTCTAGGATCTACTTCTAGGAGTGGACCCATCTTTGGGAGAGACAAGGCCTAACATAGTTAGCCCCTTGACTCTGAGTAAAGCCTCAGGCAAAAGAATGACCTTGATGGTTGCAGATCACAACACCATGGGCCTCATTACGTAGCAACCTACCGGCACTGTTTCCAGACTGCCATACTAGGAGAATGCCGGTAGAGGCACGGATCACCTAGCTGGCCTGGCCAGCTGGGAAACTAGGATCCTATCAGCATTTCTCTTACTGAAGAGAAATTAGCAACAGTGCTGGTGCTTCAGTGTTCCCAATCCCATGGAGTACTATAAGACTCCATGGGAATGGGCATTTACCATTCTGCCATCACTTGTGATATCCCAGTGGCACAGGGATATCAGGCGGCAGAATCAGTGTTACAGGGTTGGCGGCAACCAGCTGGTAGCACCAGCGGGTTACCGCCAACCTCATAGTGAGGCCTTGTGTCCTGATGACACCCCACACAGAATGACGTCCAAGACAGTCATTGAAGCCTTATTGAACACTAGCAACACAGGTAGCTACTCTGAGGGAGTTGTGCCTGGCTCCAGCAGCATCTCTATGTTCAGTAAGGGGCAAGCCCAGTGGAAGGAAGGTGAGGTGACTTGTAATTGGTCACTCAAGTGTCCCCCAAAGGAAGGTGGTCTGAGACAGAGGGCCTCATTACACGGAAGGCGGTAATGGTTAACGGCCACCGTTAATGGTAACGGTGACCGTTAACAATTACCGCCTTACTACGAGGTCCCTTAGTGGGTTGGTGCTTCAACGCCTGCTTTTTGCAGGCGTTAAAAACCAACCCGCTAAGGGACCTCGGAGCTAATTACGGCACCGCAAAATTGCGGTGCCGTAATTAGCGCCTTCCCCATTCCCATAGAGCCCTATGGGGCAGAAATGGGAATGGGGAAGGGCAATGGCGGAAGGGGGATTTACCGCCCCACCGACCTTGGAATGGGGTGGTAAATCCCCTTACCGCCAAGGCGGTGCCGGTAATTTACCGGCATGGTCCAGGGTGCTAATAGCACCCTGGATCACCGCCTTCCGTGTAATGAGGCCCAGAGACTTTTTAGAGCTCTTACAAGGTTAATTGGAGCACTTAGTGAGCCCCAAAGAAGGCAGTGAGACCTTCTGATGTCAAACTTGTTAATGAAACCCCAGATCATAAGTGAATGGTATGTGCCAGGCACCAGTGTGGTTTAGATAGGCTTGCAGCGTGCATGGACATGTACTGTTCTTCGATTAATCATGAAAAATCCAGAATCATGTCTGTGTACAAGAGGAAAAAGAGATATACTAATGCTGTGATGTTTAAATAGAGCAATACTAGAAATGGTGTCTCATTTCATATGTCTAGGTTTTTAAAATCCTTTTTGGGGAGTAAGAAACTAAGGGCCTCATCACGAGTGGGTGTTATCCCGGCAATAAATCCGCCAGGGTACAGCCCAATGCTATTAGTGTTACCATAACTTGGTCTGGCGCTATTAGCGCCGGATACCAAGTTGTGGTGGGACGGGAAGTCCCCATTTAAATTGGGTCCATGGGGCATTTTTGGTGAAATTCTGTCATCAATGACATTTGTGATGTGATCTTTGATGTCCTAGGTGCTAGTCTTAGCAGTGCACGGAGATGGCACGAGCTATGGTTGCTTAGCGAACCATAAATGGCGAATATCTAGGGATTTTCGGTTTTACTGTTACGCTCACCTGGTCTCTGCGGAGGCGTTGGGGCACGGTTGCAGCCCTCCCTGAACTTGAATCACCCCCTTCAGGCCTCTCCCTCAGTAGAAAAGCTGTGAGTGGTGGTACATGGTGATATTTCTCCTGCATGGAGATAAGAGTGTGTGAGTGTGCGAATCTGTGATTGTCTTACCTCTCAAACCCTTCACCCCAAAGTACGGTTTCTGTGAGCATACGCCGGCCCATAAAGCTCACCTGTGAATTATGGAAGATAAGCTCTGCGTCCTGCTACTTCTGGCAGGGGCGCGTCGAATGGAATCTGGTTCCTTCACTGATCCCTGACAAGGATTAATCCAGTCCAGCTGCGACTATGCTTTTCCTTATGATTGGTAAGTCTTTCTTGAGCACTTGTGATGCTGTACGTTCTGTTTAATGTCTTTATATGTTATTCCTGTTTATGCCCGCAATAATTTCTCTTTTCTGTTTTCTTCCCTTAGATGGAAATGCGGCCTCAATGCAGCTGTGAGATGCGAGACGCGGCCGGATGGAAGATGGATGCTACCGCAATGTTCGACAGCAGGTAAGTGATGGTTTAGGGAAAGGACGAAGTATGGCGGAGCGCAACCTTAAACAGATTGTTTTTTCAATGTCTAACCTTGTCTTCTGTTTTTCCTTGCAGGCACTGCTGTCGACGATGGAGCGTGTCATGCTGCGGTGCCAACATGAATATTTCAGCGTTCCGGAAAGTGTAAAGATGAATACTTGGTTCGTGGAAGAGATGTACAGGTAAGAACAGCTCCCCCAGTTGGTAAGTATGCTGGCAGGAAGCAGGATGTCCAGGAAGCAGGATCTTCAAAGGTAGGTCTGACCTCAGGCGACGGTGAACGTTACACTGCCTGCAAGTGCAGAATAACGCAAAGCGTCTGTCTTGAGGATCGGGGCAGCTTATATAGCTGAGATCGTGGGCACGCCCATTAGGGCTGGCTTACCAGCCACACCCTGCCACTCCTAGAGAGTGAGCACGTTCAAAGGCAATCCATTAGCAGCCACACCCAAGAATACACTCGGGGCTGCTTAGTGACTGGAATGTTCAAGGTTAATGCATCCTGCTTAATGGATGAAATGTTCACGGTTACTGCATCTGAATTGCTATGTCCATAATTAAAACTTTTTGGTGTTAAATGGATGTTCTCGTTTACTTTTGTTCATGAGCCTGGTGCCAAAGGCGCCAAGACAATGTCCACCCAGGTCTCCTGTGCATGCGACCCCTGCATGCATGTGCCCCTGGCTTCATGATCATGACAGCACTGCCCCTCAAGGCTCCTCTCAAGGGTGGTTCTCCTCCCGGTCCTGGTTTGGTGGGATTATTGCGATGGAACGGTCTGATTAAACGCAGAGCATGGACGTGTTCATTGAGTTCCCAAGTTCGGTCTTGAGGTCCGTAACCTTTCCAGTCAATTAGGTAATACAATTTTGATCGACCCACCTTGGAGTCCAGGATGGATTTGACTTCATATTCTGGTTCTCCATCTATTACTTCGGGCTCTGGCGGAGAACTAACCCATGTATTGGACTTCATTGGTTTGAGGAGAGAGACATGAAATACGGGGTGAATTTTCATGTGAGATGGTAACTCCAATTTCATGGTGACAGGATTGATTATGGACTTTATAATATAAGGGCCTATCTATCTTGGGCGGAAAGCTCTTGGCCCCTTCAGGGGAATATATTTGGATGCTAACCACACCTGTTCTCCAACCTGGTCGGCGGGAGCTTCCTTCCGATGTCGATTAGCAAACAGTTTTTGTCTTTCCTTAGCCTTGGTCAGATGCTCTGTCGCCTCCTTAAGAACCTGAGTGATGGTTTTATGCAAGTTCTTTTATGGCTGGCATTGCCAGGGTATCGGGTGGATCAAATACTGATGTCCTCGGATGTCTTCCGTGCACAGTGTAGAATGGAGTTTGCCCTGTGCTTGTGTGAACTGAGTTGTTGTATGCATACTCAGCTATTGTCACGCTCACCTGGTCTCCACAGGGGCGTAGCTCGTGGCTGAAGGCTGCTGTCTGCACTGGTGTTGTACTGGTTCTAAGATGGTGCTTGCCCGCGCCTTTCCTTCAATCTCACCTCGGGAAGCGTTGGCCTGCAATGTCGAAACAAGATATTAGCCAACTGAATGGAGCCGGATTGGCTTCACCACTTTCAGATTTCCTTCTCTTCTTCTGGCTCACCTTGGGTTTTTAAAAGGTGGGCTCTCCATCCTGCACTCTGTGGCAGGGGCGCGGTATGTACAGTCTTTCTCCAAGATCTAGTTACTTCACTGATCCAATGGGTGTTGCTGCTGATTTGGAGGAACCTGAGTAAGCAGGTAAGTCTCTATACCAATGCCTTCTTGGAATAGATGCTTAAAGTCTCTGCCGCCCACTTTTTCTAATTAGTGTTTATTCTTTTCTTTTAGGCGTATTGTCAAGCGGTTTCCGGATGACGGATTGACTCTCCTTGCAATGTTAAGCAGGTTTCTTGCAGGTGAGCATAGCGCTATGCGAGGCGCGCCGAATGTTCGAATAGCCTTTCTTGCTGTGCGTGACTAACCCACTGTGTCTTTTCTATTCAGCAGGTGTGGAGCGATTTCAGGAAGATGATGGAAGGACCGCTCGATGAAGTTCCTGGAAGATGCCGGCCCAGGCGAGGATGGATGCTCGTGCGGTACCTTCTTTTCTGCTTCTCTGCAGATGCAGCGGTCCGGGAATAAGCGGAAGGCAGGGCCAGAATGTCCGATTACAGGTAAGGCCTTCGTCGCTTAATAACTCCTGTTCTTCTCTTTTCCATTCACAGGTGCCGATGGATAGAAAACTCTGGACGGGCGTGGTTGAAGAAGAGCTGAGCAGACCCGGTGAGCGTTACGCTGCAGGATTGCAGAATAACGCGAAGCGTGTTCTGTTTGCAGGGTGCGGTTTAAATAGCCTTGCAAATAGTTCCAGGCAAATAGTCCCTTACCTGTATCCTGCCACCTCAGGTAAAGTAGTCCCACAGCCAAACCCTGTACCGGAAGGCTCAGCCTCACTAAGCTGAGAATATAGTTCCATGAGTTCAACACCTACTATGAGTCTGGCGCCATCGGCGCCAGGACTGAGTCCAGGAGATTCTTGGGTACTTCTTAGGGGCTTGATAAGCCCTTAAGGATGCCAGTTTCAAAGGTGCCCTCACCAGATTCAAGGGTGTGGGAGCATGCACCATGACAGCTATCCAGAGTATATTTTTCCAAGAATCCTCGGACTGTTGCAGCATACACCTGAGATATTGCTCTAAAGTTTGGTTGGCTTGTTCGGTTTGCCCATCAGTTTGAGGGAGATGGCTTGTGGACAACCGGAGATCGATTTTGGCAATCGTACAACACTTTCTCCAAAAGGCAGAAACAAATTGCGTTCCGCTATCAGATACTAATATTGATGGAAATCCATGCAATCGAACAATTTGCTCTAGGAACACAGAAGCGAGAGTTGACGCAGTTGGGAGTCCCTTAAGAGGGATGAAATGGGCCATTTTGGAGAATAAATCCACAACGACTAATATGGTGCTGTATCCATTGCAGGGTGGAAGATCTGTGATGAAGTCCATCGACAGGGTATGCCAAGGTGGTGGGGGTACTGTTAGGGGATGTAGTAAGCCAGCAGGGTTCTGTTTCTGAGATTTGTGTTGTGCACAGACAACGCAGGTTTCAATAAATTGGGAGATGTCTTTTTGCCAGGTTGGCCACCAGTAGTTTTGTTTTACCTTAGCCTGAGTTTTGGCTATTCCTGGGTGTCCTTCCACTAATGAATCGTGGTAATTTGTGATGATTTTCTTTTGCAGTTCTTGGTCTTGGACATATAACCGTCCTTGGAAATACGGTAGATTGTCTTCGATGGTGTACTAGTCACCTTTTAACAGCCATCCCTGTTGTGTTGATTGATCCATCGGGATTGCAAACTGGTTCTTTGGTCATTCACACACGTGGTGGCAGCTATTCTGGTTTGAATCCTTTCCTCAGGAATTATGGCCACGGGGTCGGATGCTGTAAAAGCCTCTTTTTCTTCACTCATGCGTGATAGAGCGTCTGCTTTCCAATTGCATACTCCAGGTCTATAAGTGATAATAAAATTGTATTCCGTGAAAAAGAGCGCCCAACGAAGTTGACGCGAGGATTGTGCTTTGGCGTTTTTCAAGTATTGCAAGTTACGGTGGTCCGTGATTGTAGTGACTGTATGTCTCGCCCCAAGAAGGTAATGCCTCCAGACCTTGAATGCTGCTTTAATCACCAGTAATTCCTTATCTGTGATTGCGTAGTTTAACTTGGGGGCTAAAAATTTGCGGGACCAGAATGCGACGAGGTGTAGTTGTCCTGTTTCAGGGTCTCGTTGTGACAATACTGCTCCCATGGCTCTTTTTGAAGCATCTGTCTCAACTATGTAAGGTAGGTCTGGTTGTGGGTGTCAAAGGACTGGTGCTGTAGTGAATGCTAGTTTAAACTTCTGGAAGGCTCCTTCAGCTTCTGTCGACCAATGGAACCTTTGACTTTTCTTTAACAAGGCGGTAATTGGATGTACAATTTGTGAAAACCCAGGTATAAACTGAGGGTAAAAATTGGCGAATCCGAGCACGCTTTGCACTCCTTTCGTGGATGTTGGTGAGGGCCATTGGAGGATTGCATCCACCTTGCGTGTATCCATATGTACGCCTTGTGGTTTGAGCATGAAACTAAGAAACTTGACCTCGGTTACATGGAAAAAACATTTTTCCAACTTGGCATACAATTGGTGTTGTCGAAGCTTCTTTAAGACTGCCTGGACATGGCCTACGTGTTCTTCCATGGAATTTGAGTAGATATGAATGTTGTCAATGTAAACAAGAGCACACACGTCCACGCCGCGGGGCATTGCATAGCTCGAAGGGCATGACCTGGTATTCAAAGAGGCCCTACTTTGTGCGGAAGGCTGTTTTCCACTCGTCTCCCTCTTTTACTCTTACAAGATGGTATGCTCCTCTTAAACCCAGTTTTGTGTAGATTTGAGTATGTTTCACTTGGTCCAGGAGCTCTGGTATAAGTGGTAAAGGATATCGATTTTTTACTGTGATCTGATTGATGGCTCTATAGTCGATGCAAGTTCTTAAGTCCCCTTCCTGTTTAGGCACGAAGAATAAGGGCGAGGAGGCAGGTGGCTTGGATGGGCGAATAAAACCGTTTGCCAGGTACTGATCCAGGTAAATTCCAAGATACTGATTTTCCTGTTCTGTCAGAGCGTAAATTCGGCTGTAAGGGATCTGGGCTCTCAGTAAAAGATCTATTTGACAATCGTAGAGAATGTGTAGGGGCAGAACGTTGGCTTGCTCTTTTTTGATGACATCCTGGTAATCTTGGTATTCAAGCAGTAAGGAGCTGATGAGGCCCAACACGATTCCTTTCTTCTCGGTTTCAGATTGGTGTCATCTTTTTTGTAACATGTGTCGGCACAATTATGAGGAAATGCCAGAACTCGTTTTTGCCAGTCGATCCTAGGATTGTGGGTCTCCAGCCAGGGCATTCCAATATCATCTGGAACTGAGGAGCACTGATGAGATCGAAAGTAATGTTCTCTTGATGTCCGTCCTGACACAGAAGCTTGACTTTGTCAGTTTATTGTGTCACCGGGTCGGATGATAGCTGAGAACCATCCACAGCAGTGATGTTTTCCGATTTCTGCTTCTGTCGGAGAGGAAGGCCTATTCGGAGAGCCAAATCTTGGTCAATGTAGTTACCCACAGCTTCACAATCAATATACGCCTCCAAGGCATGTATTTTTGATGGTTGCTTGTGATTCACCAAAAGCACTGGAAGGACTAGATGTGAGGTCGTATGGATTTCTTTTTTATGCTCGACAAGCGGACCCCTACACTTGCCGGGCATTGGCGTTGCCCGAGTTCTGTTATTCTTCTTCATCAATTTTGTCTGTTGCCCCAACCGTTTTCTTGGGTTGTTTTACCGGGCAGTCACAGAGGAAGTGACCTGCTTATCCACAATATAAGCAAAGCTGTTGTTCTCTTCTTTTTTCCCTTTCTGCTTTGGTAAGGGGACTTCGTAATCCACCAATTTGCATTGGCTCAGACTGTTCATGTGGTTTAGTCTGATTCTCACGAAGACGTACGTAAAATGAATGTCCCTCTGATCTAGCTCGATCCATTTTTCAATTCTGCAACCTATGATCGAGTTGCACCGTCAGGTCTATGTAGTCCGCACACCTCTCAGGGGGATTGACCACTTGCGCCAACACATCCTTAAGTTCTCCACATAACCCTCGGTAAAAGAGTGTAGTCCTCTTCTCTTCTGGCCAGTTGGTCTGGTCTATGAGACGATTGAAGGTTGCAATATAGGTTAATAGATCTTGACTCCCTTGTCTGAGTGACAACAACTCGTTGTCCAGAGTTTGTCCTTGAGTATGATGGGCAAACAATTGTTCCATCTCATGTTGGAAATTCCCAAAGTTCATCTTGATTTACCAAAGGTATAGATCAGTCCGCCGCACTACCTCCTAAATACGAGAGTACAAACGCCCCTTTGGCTTGGTCATTAGAAAAGGCTCCTGGTCTGCACAAGAAATGAAGGTGACATTGGTTCATAAATACAGCAAACTTGTTTGGGTCACTGATGAAGCGTTCGGGAGGGGTTAGAGGCACTGCTCCTGGAAGAACCACCTGAACCGGTGGTGATTGTTGTGGTGTTGAAGAATGAGAAGAATGGGTCACTCCAGGCAGTGGAACCTGCCCTGCTTGTGCTTTTAGCCTTTGTCTTGCCAATTCATCAGTTCTTTCTCGAGTCACAATAAGATCTCTCCGTAATGCATTGGTTTCCTGTCTTGAAGCATGTACTTCAGCCCATAATTACCCTAGTAAGAGGGCTAACTGATCTGTTTCTGGAGTTTCCATAACGCCCAGGCAGAGAGTATTAGAGGCTTCGCATTCTGTTATGCTCACATGGTCTTTGTGTAGGTGTTGGGGCACGGTTGCAGCCTTCCCTGAACTTGAATCACCCCCTTCAGGCCTCTCCCTCAGTAGAAAAGCTGTGAGTGGTGGTACGTGGTGATACTGCTCATGTGTGGAGATAAGAGTGTGTGAGTGCGCCAATCTGTGATTGTTGTACCTCTCGAACCCTTCACCCCAAAGTACGGTTTCTGCGAGCATACGCCGGCCCATAAAGCTCACCTGTGAATTATGGAAGATAAGTGTTCCGTCCTGCTACTTCTGGCAGGGGCGCGTCGAATGGGATCAAGTTCTTTCACTAATCCCTGATAAGGATTAGTCCAGTTCAGCTGTGACTATGCTTCTCCTTATGATTGGTAAGTCTTTCCTGAGCTCTTGTGATGCTGTTCATTCTGTTTAATGTCTTTATATGTTGCTCCTATTTATGCCCGCAATAATGTCTCTTTTCTGTTTTCTTCCCTTAGCTGGAAGTGCAGTCTCAATGCAGCTGTGAGACGCGAGATGTGGCGGGATGAAAGATGGATGCTACTGCAATGTTCGACAGCAGGTAAGTGATGGTTTAAGGAAAGCGCAAAGTATGGCAAAGCGCAACCTTAAACGGACTGTTTTTTCATTGTCTAACCTTGTTTTCTGTTTTACCTTGCTGGCGCTGCTGTCGACGGTGGAGCATGTCGTGCTGCGGTGCCAAGATCAAGATTATGGCGTTCCGGAAAGGGTAAAGATGAATACTTGGTTCGCCGAAGAGATTTACAGGTAAGAAGAGCTTCCCCCAGTTGTTAAGTATGCTGGCAGGAAGCAGAATGTCCAGGAAACAGGATCTTCAAAGGTAAGTCTGACCTCAGGCAACGGTGACCATTACGCTGCTTGTGCTTTTGTGGATCGGGGCATCTTATATAGCTGACATCATGGGCACGACCATTAGGGCGGGCCTACCAGCCACACCCTGCCACTCCTAGAGAGTGAGCACGTGCTAAGGCAATCCATTAGCAGCCACACTCAAGAATACACTTGGGGCTGCTTAATGGATGGAATGTTCAAGGTTAATGCATCCTGCTTAATGGATGGAATGTTCAAGGTTAATGCATCTGAATTGCTATGTCCATAATAAAAGCTTTTTGGTGTTAAATGGATGTTCTTGTTTACTTTTGTTCATGAGCCTGGTGCCAAAGGCGCCAGGACAGTGTCCACCCACTCCTGTGCATGCAACCCCGGCATGCCTGTGCCCCTGACTTCATGATCATGACATTTACTTGTAACAATAACGTCCCTTTAACAAAGTTTTTCACTGAATTTCGTGGGTTTTTGCTAGTGCACCTTTAATCTGCTACAAGTTCCTTACATTATACCCCCCACCTCAATGTGGCAGCTATAGAGTGCGCCGACAGCATGATAGTTCACGGACATCTGGCAGCATTTACAAGGCTCAGAATGATAAGGGAGACCCAAAAAGGATGTACCCATCAACCAACAAACAGATGTACATTAAAGCACAAGTAATGTTTACAACATGCAAACATACCTTTTTGTACAAACACTTATGTTATAAAATATGCATAATTGTTTTATTTATCAAACATTACAATGGAATGCACCAATCACAAACCATAACTGGACAATTCATATAATCTCCTCACTACAACTCTGCAAACAGATTGAGGAACACCAGGTGCTTATTTAACAACACATTCTTACTAAACAGTAAGTACATTGTATTTATTTCTCTGGGCAGAAGCAATTTTTTTCTCACATAAATGGCAAGCACACTTGAGTGGTTAGAGGAGAACTTCCCAAAAGAAGAAATGAGCAACAATAACATCTCCAATGGTATATTCTCGATATGGCTATCCAGGAGAGAGCATCTGCTTCACTGCTGTGCACATTTCTTTTGCACAAGTTGTTCTTGGAGACCATGGCATCTCTTATGGGCATTGCTTCTTCGCAGCACCCTCCTCCCACCACCACCACCATCATCATCTGGGGGGCCTGGAGAGGAAAACAGGTGCAGTGATACAGCAGAGGAGGATCAAGAGGAAGAAGAGGATGAAGTGGAGGAAGTCACTATCACCAGTACTCAGAGTGAGCCCTGGGTGTGGCAATTCTTAATGACCGCTGGAAATGTTCCAAAGGCTTGTGCAAGCAAGGGTCGATGCACTGAGTGCAAAGTTGTACTCAGTCATGGGAAATCAAGCTTGTATTCCTACGGGATTACTGCCATGAGGTGTCACATGAAATCAACCCACGTGACTGCTCTGAGAAAGGCAAAACCTTTCTCAGGTAAGAGCAGGTTGACTTCCTCCACCCCATCATCTTCATCTGCTCCTGTCACCACAAAGGATACTCACAGGCCATACAGAACTCTGTTGCCACTTACCTTTTGAGGGTCACAGTGCTATGTATGTACTGTGAAGCACCGATCTGTAAGGGGGAGCAGTTTCAGAGTACTTTTGAGGCTGCGGTCAAGGAGCATGAGAAACACTGCCACCTACTGAATTAAGGCCTGTCCAACATCTACCTCTCTCCACTTTTCCCTTTGTCGCTATGGTTGGCCATATCAAATGTAATGTTCTCATTATGAAACAGCGTCATTCCAATCTCAAACAAAAGCACTCAAAGCTTTATTGACATTGTGCCTCACTTTTTCCATTTGCGGACCAAATTAACTTGAACGCATCCGCATCTGTCTCTGGTCAATGTTTGAAAAAATAATTTTCGTATTAGTGAACGTTTCCTTCAACTTTCTCAATGTCTCCTTCATTGCAAACTGCAAGGAAATTCCAGTCATGTTCCCCAAACTGTTCCCTCCACAATGAACAATAATAATAATAATAATGTTCAACCATATTTACACAAAATGTGATCAAATCCACCCACTTCATGTTTCGCACTCCATACCAGAACACTTCCAAATCAGGGAATCCAAGATATTTGGCTATTCCAAAATGTTCAGCATACACCGTCAACCAATAAACCCAAGAGTCCCCCAAAATCCAAACAGTCTTCCTGCTGAAAGACATTGCCATGGCCATTTTCACTCTTCTCACAACACCTACTAACAAAACTCCTCCTACCCTCTCTTCCTGCATACCACACCCAGGAAACCTGATTGGCTGATACGCCGATGTCCGTGGACTCCAAGACTGTCCACAGACTCCGCAGTCCCCTTTACATGCCAGGCAACCTTAAAAGACCCGGATTTGGAACATGCCATACACAGACCACCAAGGTGTCCGGGGACATCACGGGTACACAATTTAAGTTATTTGATCTTTAGTGGTGTCTCTGAAGAGAATTTCTTTGGGGGGGTTATTAACAAATACCTTTTCTTTCCTTGTTTGCTTTTATATACAGTAGTACTGTACACTGTACATCTTCCTTTACAATTTTCTTACAGGAACTTTTTCAATGCATTCCTAACATTGTAAAGGACATCGGTGAAGTGAACTCCATCTTGACAAAAAGAATTCACACCAACAGAACTTAGATTTTCATTCTCAAAAGATGACATTTCTGCAGCATATAAAAAAGCAGATACAGCTTTATTGACAAGCTGCCTTGATTCTTCAATGTGTGGGCTGAAAAAGTTTATTGGACAAATCGATGTTTGCCTCTGATTTATTTCAGAAAAAATATCTTAGAAGCAGGGAACATTTGCATTAGGCTTTTAAAGAAATCCTTCAGGGCAATCTGCAAAGACGCTGGAGTCACAAACCCCAAACTGTCCCCTCCAAAATGCACAATCACAATGTCTGGACATTTAAAGTAAGCCATACTCTCAGAGAATGAAAACAACCTTGCCCAGTTTAAGCTACAAACTGCATGCCTATACACTTCCACTTCTGCCAATCCAATATTTCTAAGGGTGCCATGATTTTCAGTATACACCTGCATTGACTCAAGTGAAGAGTCCCTCAGAACCCACACAGTATGCCTTCTCAAACACATAGCCATAGCCATTGTCAGTGCTCTCACAACTCCTGCTAACAACACTCCTGCTACCCTCTCTTCCTGTACAACTACAACACACCCACCAAACCTGATTGGCTAATCCCCACAGTCCCTTTTGCATGCCAGGCATCCAAAAAAAGACCCAGATGTGGCATGTGCTATCTGCGAACTACTGCAGTGTATGCGGACCCCGTAGCACAGGGGCAGCCCTTCTTCCCTTTCCACTTTCATGTTCTCAACACTCCCTCATTGGCTGCTTTCAAAGAGTCACGCATCCACCCACCAATCACAACCAGAACCTCTACACCTAACCCTGTCATCTTACTTCAACACTTCAGATGTACATTTGAACTCTCAGAGAACATAACTCCTATTAATGAAAAGCATCTGCATCACAAACTACTGTGCAACCGTCCAAGATTTCTATTTTCAGATTCAACAAGCTATGCATCTAAGAAAACATAGTATAGGTATGCTTATATTTAAAAAAAACACAATTCTTCAAATCTTTCAGAAATATATATATAGAGGGTTCCTTCTACTTACCCTGTAATTAGCTTCTCAATATGTATATTCTATTTTGTAACTACTGTAGCAAATGCCATACTTTGCAGCATTCATCACCTGCTCACATGAAGCAGCAAACAATTACAATGCTCTGTTTCTATTTACAATCATTGTGATGAAAGTAAAAAAATGCATATGTGCATGCATAGCAGCAATGTTTCATTGTTTCATAAAATAAAGGAAAAGCAGATAAAATAGATCTTTAGACCATATTTGAGTGGCACTTAGTGTCTGCCAGTTTAATATGTTGGCAGCACATGTATACATCGCAACATCACCCATTCCAATCTATAGGTGCTTATTACGTCTTTATTTTTTCTTTTGCATTCTGTCACTTCCAATTAACTCCGCCCATTATAAAACTCAAACTAAAAGTCCCAGAATGCAAAGAAAGAAATACGACTTAACTTCAAGATTCATAACTGTGACATGTATATCAAATAAACATATAAAATGCTGTGCTTTTAAAAGTATTTTTTCTGAAGGATTTTGAAGAAAGTTCAAAAATGCATGTCTGCATTTACAGCAGCAATGTATCACTTTTTTTTTATAAAGAAAGTAAATGCAGATACAACAGATGTGTACACCATTTGTAATTGGCACTCGGTGTGTGCCATTTTAATATATTGACAGTACATGTATACTTCCTAATATAACCCATTCCAATCTTAAGCTGCTTACACAGTCATACTTTTTTCTCTACATTCTGTGACTTGTACTCCAACTTTCACAATTGGAAAAATGGCACTAAAAGTCCCAGAACGCAAACAAAAAATCTAGTACTACATAAACAACTACAGATTAGGATGGATCATGTTGGCAAGTATGCATATACTCCTAACATATCAAACTTCCACACACCAACTGCCAAAAAGTGCACTGCAAATCTTTTCCATCAACTTTTCATCTCTTTTACAAAATGTTACAGAGCTTCTACAAATGCACATACGCATTTCTTAACTTTCATGAAAATAATCCTAAAAGCAACCATTTTTAACTGTGCTACAATTTTATTACCTGTTTATTACCTGTTTTTCCCCTCCACTCTCCTTCCTTTATAAATATCAACCTTGCTTACTAAAAGTATCCACCATTACCACATACCCCCACTAACTTTCTTTTACAATTACAGGAAAGAAGCACATTACCAAAGACAACATCTGATAAACGAATACCCTTTGCATCCAACAAAGTAAGTTCATAAATGTACCATGTATGTGTATGTATGTATGTAATTACAGCAGCTGCCATCTACACACCACCATTTCAACACCCACTCTGTTGTTTAAAACAGCACAATCACCCTACAAATTCCATCACACCACCACTCCCTTACTCACTAACCCAACACCATCACAGCTCTGCAGACTCTTACTCTAACAACCTTCCCAACCACACCTAATATACCACCTCATCATCAAACAGCTCTCTATTAATCTCTACAAACATACCCACAAACAAACCCATGCACCATACAGGCATATACATTGCACAACATTCCAACACAAACTTTCTCTTTTCCCAACAGACACAACAAAATGCCTACTAAAAAGCAACTCCATAGACAAGAAAGAAAAAATAGAGCAGATAAAAATAAAACGACACCGTATAGTCATCCACCTCTAAAACAATTTACAGAAAACATTAAAACAAAAGAGCTAGTAACCTCACTCAACAAAACGAAAGCAGCCATGACTAAAAAAGGTAAGGCTCCTCTTGAAAAAACTAAGCAGACCTACTAACCAACCTAAACCTCTATCTACCAGTGATAACGTAGTCACGGTAAAGCAATCCAAAAAATGTATGTTGCAGAAAATGTTCCACCATAGAGTTCTTCACAATCCAATTAAAACAGCTGACGAGTCACGAACTACCCTTAAAAACTACAGCAGGAAACTAATCCTGCAAGCTCTAATTGATAGCGCTTTTCTACTAAAGGGAAAATGATTTGTATTGATTTGAAAACGGAATGAAACCACTAGCTAAATTAAAAAAACTACTTCTAAACATGCGCAGTGTCAATATAGAAACGTTTTCAAACTTCTGTAATGATGAATGGATTCACACAAAAGTCCCCAACAAACTTTGAACTAAATGCTCTTTTCACCCAAACAAACTGTCCAGTGTAAAAAAGGACATGCAGCTCAATGTGTAATGTACCCCAACAAATCTTCAAATCTTTATGACAATTCCTCAATCACTATGTGAAACTAAAAGACAAAAGTAAAATGAAAACTTTACGAACCACAGACTCCTGTCCAGTGCGCAGTCACACTGGTCTGTGAGGACATTAATTATCCTGCATTTTAGGAACTACTTGCCAAAGCACTTTCCACCACATCAAAATGTTAGCAACACACCATTCTACTATAGGGAATCTTGTGCATCGACTTTACTATGCAAAAAGGCCTGCTCTAGAACTGCAAAATTGAAATAACATTCTCCTACATGGAACAGTCAAAGAACTGCCTCCAGAAATAGAGCGCATCCAACGCAAATACTTTGGACCTGAAGTTGACATCGAAAATTCTGTACCTTCGGAAAACATTACTGAAAACCTCATAAACACCAACGTCCCAATAAACACATATAAAAAAGAAATAGCTAAGTTTCAAAACACATCTACTGAAATGCCAGCCCAAATATGTGTCTGTTGTCGCAGAACATTTTATAAAAAGGGCACAATAATAGTAGATGTAGTCTACAAAATAGAAAACAATGAAGAATCCCAATGGCTCCAATTAGCTTTATATCTAACAGCAGAAATTAAACACAAAATAACTGACCCCTCAACAGTTTGCATGTACTGCAACACAAAGCTTGACAATAACCTAATTCCATCACGTGCTATCACTAATAACTTAGAAATGATTCCACTTCCGCAAAGCTCTTCAACGACTTAATTTGTACGAGAGCATTATAATACAGCCAGTGCAACCATTTCAAACTATAGTACGCCTTCAACAGATATCAGGCAAATTACCTCAATCCGAGTTACTGAAGGGCATCTGTAGCAAAGTAGTATATTTGCCATTAGATTTAAATGAACATGTACAAACTCTAGGAGTACAACGACCACTAGATCAAAGTTTGATTATACTAGTTAATGGTGTGCCAACAAAAGACAAAAATGTTTGGCAACAACTAGTCGTAGTCAACTTAACCAAGGTTAGACAAGCCCTACATTATCAAAACGAAAACAATGAATACTACAAAGATATAAACATAGAGGAAAATTTAAGAGAAACCACCCAAATTATTCAAGACCCACCAGCAACTGGGCAATTTGAACATGTAGATCCTGTTACTGCAGCCAACATTTTAGGCCGGTATACAATTCACCCACTACACTCCAAAGACACCATTGTCGATACATTAGAAACATATCAAATGCATCAAGCCAAAGGATCCCCAATGAGCATATGAGAAGAAAGTAAAGAATCACATTGTTTCTCTCTACTCTTTCCTTCAGGAAAAGGAGGAACATATGATTCAAGGTCCATGCCAATTAGAGCATCAGAATATCGCTCTTTAAGAATGTATTCTGAAGACCCCAGATTCAGACAAAATGTCGAATACATTTTCCATCTTCCCCTTGAAAGTGAACTAGCAATTCTATCTTATGGGGTTGCACACACATTAAGAACAGGCTCTAACTTTTTTAACATATCCACTACCCAAATGCTTAAAAAAATAAAAGACAAAGATGAAGTTTTGCAGTCAAGTGTCACAAAGCTCTTGGCAAACATGCATAGTACAAAAGAATACTTGTTCCGACGTAATGCTTATGTACGATGTATGCTAAGGAACCTGGGCCCACCCACATGGTTTGTTACTTTAAGTTGTGCAGAGTATGTATGGGATGACGTGCACAACTTCATATGCACTGCTAACCAAAATGAAGATGGAATGTCTACAAAAACACCAGGAGAACTCTGTTCTCTTGACCCTGTCAACGTATCAAGGTACTTTCACCATCGCTTTATTGCAATGCTGCACTTCATCTGCAATAAAACTACCCCTCCCTTCGGAGAAGTGGAACACTTCTTTTGGAGAAAAGAATATCAATCCAGAGGAACACCACCCATCCACATGCTTTTATGGATAAAGGATGCTCTAAATTTGGCCATGATAGTGACGTCACTGTTTTACAGTTTATTGAAAAATACATTATCTGCGACATCCCTTCAGAAACCACAGATAGTGACCTACATACACAAGTCTTACGCTTCTGAAAAGAGTGTGGCAAATACTGCTGACGTCGATATAAAAAAAGGCAAATTCTATACCAAATGTCGCTTTGACTCCCCTAGACCAGTTTGCAAAAAAGAACAAGTCAATAGCTTGATGTCTTCTTTTAGGCAAGGTGTAAAAGGCAAATCCCCTAGAAATACATACATTAACAGGGACAAAGCATCCAAGTAAATCAATGATTACAATGCAATCATAGCCCTCTTGTGGAATTCAACCATAGACATATAATACATTGCACACAATTCCACTGCAGTTACAAGATATGTCACAGCCTATCTCCCAAAAGCTGAGAAAACAGAGCTAATAGACCTCTGCGATGACATATCATCTGACAAAACACTTTAACAAAAATTCCACATCCCCGGTATAAAAATACCCTCCCATAGAGAATGTAGGTGCTACGAAGCTGCAGACCATTTAACATGTACAGCCTTATATGGCAAATCTGAACACATTGTCTGGCTCAACCTTGGACCAGCTGTATCCTAAAAAGAGTGCTAAAGAGTGCTAAAATCCTACTAAGAGATAGAAAACATAGCCACACATGATCATAACAGCAAGGACATTTAAAAAACAATGTCACACCAAATGACAAAACTGGCAAATATTCAGTCACAACTAATGAAATAAGCCTAGTGAAACTTACAAAATGCAGTCTAATTAATCATACAAAGTTATCATTTAAATCTCCACAACATAGAGACATGTATTACATTGCTCTACTCCAACTCTTTAAACCTTGGAGAAAAGAAAAATAGTTATTAGGTGACTATGGCCCTCATTCCGAGTAGGGCGGTAAGGGGACCGATGCCGGTAATACCTTACTACCCTACTACGAGGTCCCTTAGCGGGTCCCTTCCTTAACGCCTGGTCTGACCAGGTATTAAGGACGGGACCTGTTAAGGGACCTGGGCGCAAATAACGGGCTTGGCATACGCCGGCCCATTATTTGCGCCCTCCCCATTCCCATTGAGCCCTATAGGGGATCAAATGGGAATAGGGAATGGTTTGGTGAATGGGGACTTAGCGGTCCCACCAAGGTCGGACTGGACCGGTAAGTCCCCATTTCACCAATTCGGACACAGTAGCGTTATTGGTGGTAGTCATGGCACAAATAGCGCCATGACTACCACCAACCTCGGAATGAGGGCCTATGACTCATTTGAAGCTGCATTCAAACAAAATGAAAGCAGTATAAGAAATTACAATTTCAAACAATACAAACAAATGTTGGACAATGAAAACCAACAAGAGGAAGAAATGGAATCTCAACTAGACAAAGACACTCCTGAGGGCAGCCAACCTTCCCTTACAGGAAGCCAAGAACCACTTGGAGAACCACTCATTTTAAATGAAGCAGAAATAGCCATGACTGAGGTAGAAAATACCATGTATCAATATAAACAATCTGAGGAACACTTGTCAGTGCACGAATCACAGCTAAATGATGAACAACTCACCATGTATCTAGAAGTCACTCAAGAAATTACACATGGATTTAAACATGAAACTAAAACCTGTAGCTATACACCTTATAAACCTCTGCTCCTGTATGTAAGTGGTGAAGCTGGTTCTGGTAAACCATTCTTAATTAAAAGTATCAGCACATTTCTACAAAACTAAAACAAACAACAACCTGTCGTCTTTAGTAACAGCCCCCACAGGTTTAGCTGCCTACAACATAGGAGGTGTAACATTACACCGACTGCTGCTCCTTCCCGTAGGACACCAAAACAAATTAGAATACTACAAATTATCAGCAGAAACTGCTTCTGAAGTACGCAGAATTCTAAAACAAAAGAAAGTGCTCCTGATAGATGAAGTAAGCATGGTTTCCAACCTCATGTTGGCTTTAATTTATCTCAGAATGCAAGAAGTCCTAAAAACCAACTACGAAGAACTGTTTGGAGGAAAACATGTTATTGTTTTCAGAGACCTCCTACAGTAAATACCAGTGAAAGGTTAAGCTATTTTCAAAACAGTTGTACACAAACAATGCCGCAATACCCTTAGCAGCATTGGAAATTTGAATCTCTGGCAACATTTTCACTACAGAGAACTAACTGAAAACATGTGTCAGTCTGCAGACCTCACCTATGCTAACATTTTAAAAAGCATTAGAACTGGTGTATTGCTCTCCCCTGAAAAGTGCACGGAACAACCATAAATCATCAATGCAATTATAGAGCAAATACTTCAACCCATAAACAGACAGACACAATAACTCTCAGCCACGCACTCTTTCTAAGATAATCAGCTCTTTACGGCTATTTATTCTAAGATTACAAGTACATAGAAAAAACTAACATGGACATAGATCACAGAAGAAGTAAAGAAGTCAAAAGAAATACATCACCGTGAGCGTAATTGAAGACCTCATCTCGTCCAGAAGCGGCTGGAAGACTCCGGGGGCAGCCAGGCTGAGAGTGCCTCAGCTCACAGGAAGGCCAGACGGGGCGTCCTTCTCTGGCTGAAGTCTCACCTGACCCCCTCCGGGTTTCCGCATATATAGTTACTCCACAAAGGGGAGTTAATTCTCGAACCTTCTGGAATTGCACCTGCGCAGATGAGGAAAAGCCGTCGGTTGCCAGCTGGGTCAATCAAGAGCTCCCCCCAAGGAACACAGGGCCTCCCTGCTTTAAAAACATGCTCCACAGAGAACAGTAGCAAGTGATAACAACATGAGCTTTTCCCAGTAGAAATGGCCTTGACTGCATACCAAGTTTGAAAAAGCATGTTTGTCTCAGCACTGTGAATCTAACACTTCAGCAAAATGTGTGCAGCCTTTCACTGCGGAGTGAAGTAAATATCCAACATGGCTCCGAGCACTTCCAGAATGCATTGCGCACCCGTGCCATTTTGAACCAAGCATAAATCAAGCAGAACAATTCCACCCTTTGGATATTTATCTTCCGTAGCCAGGTGGCACTGGAACTGGTCTCTGAAACCTACGAAATGTTAAAACTAAATTGGGAACACATTGAAGCCAACAACAACAAGCAATTATAATAGACAGAATAATAAAAATGCAAGCAAAAATATAACGTAGTGTACCCCCAATATCAGGTATCCATGAAAATAACCAATCCCACCAGTTTGTATTACGATCTTGAGACACTTGAGAAATGAGATCCCTCAAACCTCGAATATGACTTTCAATAGATCGTGAGTGGTCACTCAAATTGAAGCAACACATACCTTAAGGCATTACACCCTAAATTATGTTTCAGCAATAGATAATCAACAGCAGCTCTGTTCTGCAAAGTAGCTTTTCTAATAACTTGACTATCAAGGAGTAATTCTTCTAAAGCTTGCGAAGTATGATTAAGACTTTTAACTACTAAACACGCTAATTTCATCAAAGATTTGTAACCTCCAACAGCTAAACTCCAAACACCTACTAATGAAAGGGTTAATGCTAAAACCTCAGCTTCTGATAGCAAATGTACATGTGAATCACAGTCAGGAGATAGTCCCATAGATTCAAGGGTTGACCTTTTACCTCGAGTTATCGCTGAGTGTAAAGGAAACATCATTAGTCCTAATCGAGTCAAAGCACATGGACCTCCAGAAATGTTAGCTGGAATATAAGTATATGTAATGTTACCACATGAAAAGAGCCATCCTGTTGGAAGTTTCACGTGATTCAAATGACTAGCAGTTATCACTGTATGATTGCAAGACATAGGCCCTCATTACGACCCTGGCGGAAATCGAAAAACGATGGCGGAAATGCAATACCGCCATCGAATAGCGCTCGGTGCGATTATGACCCGTCACCGTAAAGTACGATGCCATTAGCGACACCGTAGTGAACGCCAACGCTAACTGCACCAAGTACGCGCACACGCACCATGCAAAACCGTAATTACCACCATGGCGCAACGGTACGCGAATTCTGACCCTAGCGGACATTTACTTAACGCCATCAAGCATGGCGGAAAGTACCATTCTGCCATGGTGAGAATTACGGCATCGTGAACCAACCGTAAATGGCCCTACTGAGTGCCTGTACACCACTCCCTGCCCACATTGCACAACTCCTTGTAGGTGCAATGAAGTCACACAATGCAACCAGTGAAATGTACAAGTCACCCATGCATGCCAACGAACAAATGAATGTAGGGGCTCCAAGTGCCTTGTGAGTGGCCATCCATATTTGGCATGTCACCATTGCCGTACTGATGCAGCACAGGCATGTGAAGGTTCAAGTACAGCAATATGAACTGAAATATGAGACAAAACAACAACAGGCCCCCATCGCTTGACACCAGTGTAAGGCAACATTCAAAGCAGTATCCTGAGGGAGACTGCACCAGCCCTGTACTCTTGCCAGTAAACAAACCAACCATCAGCATAAGCATGTACCACACAAGTTGGCAGAGTGACTGAGCAGCCAGGCTCATCTCAAGAGGGGCCAATGGGAGCTGCAGGGCACAGATGGCACGAATACAGAAGCTATTCCAATGGACATGACCTCAGTCTCCCTCCAAGAAACGCACGCAAACACAGGCACCTGTGACCAGCCATATTCTGATAATCACATCATTCCACCAATCCACCTGGCTGACCGGCATCTGTTACACAAAAGCTAATCCCCCGCCCCTGAGCATGACATCATTAAAACAGTCATAATGGCAGCCCCTATCCCTGACCTTACTGGGCTTCGTAGGCAAACGCGGCCAGTACAGTACCACGCAACTATACTCAGAAGCCGGAACCCAATGCAGATCTTCTCACAATACATCGCTCCACAAATAGGAATATGCTACATTACTTGCAAAGAATAACGCTACACGGTTAATATCAGAATAAAATTTTAATGCACATCAAAATCACCAAGGCCATACAGCTATTAGGTCATAAACTCCTAAATATTTTTCATTAATGTGGGCTGCATCCGCAATAAATGACCAGCTTCTTCTTGTGTGACGCCCTGTTCCTTCATGGTACACAGGGGCTACATTCACGTTCAAAAAGGCAACATGGAAGCGCCTAGAACCGCAGCCCCGTCCCATTAGGTAGGCACTAGTCCAGCTGAAAGGTCGATATGTTGCTCCTAGCCACTAGTACTGCGTAAGGGCATGTGGCCCATTGGCGATCGTCCCATAAGATCGTAATGGTGCTCCACTGATTAACTCGAAGCAGCAGGTGTCGGGAGTAAAAGCCATCTGCAGGAGTGGCATACAGATGGCAGCGGCAAAAGGGGAGGAGATACCTGTCACCCAAATGAAATGAAAAAGAATAGTATGGGCATCAGAACTTCATTTGAATTACTCACTTCAATGATCACACTAAATCTACAGCCATATGCATGCTAGCCCACTCAAAAGGATTAATTCCACCCAAAAATCACTTGCGAATCATAACTATATAAATCGAGGTGAAAACACTATTACAAACGAGTGTTTGTGTGCATGCGTCTGTTAAAACAGAATCCATTAGATGGGATTAGTAACGTGCATAGACACAAGTGTTTGAAGGCGCGTCGAGACAGGGAGGGTTCAACAAGGGTAGATAGACGATGGTCCCACTATGGCAGCTCTGCATCACATAGCGCAGGGGAAGTGGATAGATTCCAAAAAGCCATGTACATGGCAAACTCTCAATTAAATCATCTGTCCATGCATCCATACATCATTCCCTCATCCCGGTATAAAAACGCCTGATTATTTACTCACATAACATGTGAAATTTCCATTGAGTCTGTGCGTAATGCAGTCTGCAAAATCCACTGTGCTCCAGCCCGGAATTCTAGTGTTGTGAAGTAACATGTATTTGGGAACGTCCTGCCTTATCGTCCACTACGCTATTGCGCATCCCATACTATTCATATCAATCATTGCATTCTCGCCATGGCCCCTGTCCGAAGGACATTAAACAATAGAACGTTATATTTGCAGTCAGACCTGTGGGCGTCTCCTCGCCGCTAGCTGAAAACCGAAAGCGCTGTCCTTCGAATTCCTCATTTGCAACATCACGTCGAAAAGGCATCTGTGACCGCTTGAAATCACAAATTCATCCATGTAGTGCGGCAGTGTGTGAAAATGGCAACTGGCTTCACTCACAAATGGGACGCCCCGCCCGTCGGTGAACCTCGGTACAGTGCTGCATGAGGGTCCACCGTTAATCGAGTACTACATTCCACTGACCCTTCACAAGTTTGTTCGCGACTGCAAAGATAGTATGTGAAACAATGGGAGCATAGCAGAATGAAAATATAAACCAATATTTCACTGCCATCGGGATTAAATACATGATTGTAATAGCAAGATGCCATGCGTCAAATTGCAGCGTTGTGTGCGGGACGTGCTCGCCCAAAGGGGATTGCAGCTGGCACAGGTGGAATGAATCACCACAGGTGGAGGCTATACAGCCTGAAAACACATAAATTGCACACCCAACCCCCTCCCACAACCACACCCACTCCAAAATGCTACTGGCAGGACTAGCGATGTTGGCCCTGGGGGACCTGATAGCACTGCAAGTACTCCAACTTCAAGAAGAAGACGAACACCAACTACTACAACAACCGGCCGCACAGAGGAGACGCAGGAGGAGGAGGAGGGCAAGGCAGGGCCAGCAAGGCCCACCAGCACAGCCACTACCACCACGCAGGCAGCCCGCAATCCCACGCCTCCGAGCTCATCCGTTCAACCTCACTGATGAGCAGATCCACACCCTCTACCGTTTGGACCGGGACACCATAACCGCCATTGTGGACATGACACACGCTGACCTTGTCAGCATGATAGATAGCCCAACCGCCATCCCACCCCTACTGAAGGTGGTGTCTGTACTCCACTTCCTGGCCACAGGCACCTACCAGCACACAGTCGGACAGTTGCATGGCATTTCACAGCCACTGTTGTCACGGACACTATTGCAAGTGCTCGATGCCCTCCTGAAGCACGCAGACGACTACATCTCTTTACCACGCTCGGAGCAGGAGATTACAAACACAAAAGTGGGATTCCATGCACTTGCCGACATACCGGGTTGCATTGGTGCCATCGACTGCACCCATGTGGAATTGGTTGTCCCACATGCCATGGAGGTCCAGTACCGCAACCGGAAACAATATCATTCTCTTAATGTACAAATGGTGTGTGACTCCAACAGGATCATTACACATTGTTGTGCCCGATTTCCTGGATCAACCCATGATTCTATGGTCTTGAGGAACTCTACAATACCACGCTACATGGAGCGACACGCAGGGAACAGATCCTGGATACTCGGTGAGTCTCATTTCATGCATGATAATGTGGGATATGTGATGCGGCAATGACCTGGCAGGAAGGGGGGGGGATGCGTACGTAGCAATGTCATTCCACAAACATCCTTTATTGTCCACATACAGGTGATGCCGGGTATCCACTGAAGAGATGGCTCCTTACACCACTCCGGAACCCACAGAACCAGCATGAGGAGGACTACAACCATGCCCACTCACGTACCCGTGTAGTCATAGAACAGGCATTCGGCCTACTGAAGGCTCGTTTCCGCTGCCTCAGCAGGTCTGGCGGGGCACTCCTGTACCGCCATGAGAAGGTTGCAAAGATGGTCATGGCATGTGTCATGCTACACAACATGTGCGTACGTAGAAATGTGCCCATGCCCACCGGACGCAGAACTGCAAGCACCTGAAGATGGTCATGATGAGGGTGGGGATGTGGCAGCACCTCAAGGAGTCCGCGAGGCACAGGAGGCCCGTGAAATTCGTCAGGATATCATAGATTCATGCTTCTAGCACTCACGCCTGGTGGCTGATACATGGACACGGGACTTGTGGCACTGTGTGTGTCTGGAACATGCACAATATGGACTGTACGCCTATAAAGGCCTCGTACACAAAGATCAATGTCCACACATCTCATTGGATGATTGTGAAATGTTTATAGCATATGTGAAATTATGTTACACACCCCATCGACCCGCCACCCAAGAAAGCCCAACACACCCCCTCCACCCTCCTACCTCCCCCTCGAACACCAGTGTCCAAAGATGCTCATTGTCAGTGGGCAGACGCTATTGCAAGCCCCCTCTCCGGGTATCAGGGGCACCCCTGCCTGTGGAGCGCAGGTTCCTCCCAGATCTACGTTGGGGGCTGCCCTGGACGGAACTTGCAACGGATGATGTCTCTGCCTGCTCACGTCCATGCATGTCCCTAAGGGTTTGTGAGAGCTCAGTGAGCACACGGCGCACAGCTGCAAGTTCAGCACATACGTCTTTGGACGTCGCATGCAGTTCCCCCCTCAGGCTCTCGGTGCTTCTCTCCATTTGTACCCTCAGGCTCTCGGTGCTTCTCTCCATTTGTGCCCTTAGTGTCTCTGTACTTCTCTCCATTTCTGCCCTGAGTGTCTCAGTAGATGTTTCTATGGCTGCCTTAGTACCCCCACATTCATCAGCATGCTCCTTGAGGAGCGTGGCCAGTTGCTGCTGTTGCACGATCACCTGGTCGAGGGGCTGTTGCCTCTGCTGGGCCATGCCCATTTGCGGTGGTGTCACAGAGGGGCTGATCACCTCATGTTGCCTTGCCACAGGGCTTGTGGGGGATGGCCAGTCGTCGTCTTGTGGGTGCCCCTGCGTGGTATCCTCATGGTGTACGGGATGAAACAAACAGGGGGATTGAGACAGGTCATGGATGGATCCTACATCGACAGCACCGTTTTCTGTGTCGGAGCATGCTGCCATTAATGCAGTGTCACCTATGGTGCTGCTACCACCAGAAGCAGTGCCTTCTGTGGCATCCATTGGGGGGACTTGTGGTGCTGCTGTTGTGGGCATGCTGGCTGCTGGGGTGCCTGTTGAAGCCCCCTCCTGTGTGCTGCCACTTGATTTGTGCTGCTGCCGTGTCTTGATCCGTGCAGCTGAGGTGGAGGGTCTTTGGCCGTTGGTCTTGGCCCTCTTTGCAGGTGTGCTGGTAGGGGTGTCCTGAAGCTCGTCGTTTGAATCGGACCCTGTGGTGGAGTAAAGGAGGGCGAGCGTTATTTATGGGTCTGTGGAAATTGGAATGGCAATGTATCACATGCATTGGGGTGGTACCTGAGGGTGATTTGGGTCAGGGCCTTGGAGGTGGTTTCATTTTTGTGTGGATTGAGGATGCAGTTGTTTTGCAGCCTGCAGTTAGGATGTGCATGCTGCACGTGTAGAGGGTGCTTTTAGGATTTTTAATTATTTATGTATTTAATGTGACTTTTAAAGTGCGCTATCAGGCCAATGTATGTGGACGTTCTCCTGGACATGTGTTTCAGTTGCACTATGTGGACACATGGTACTTCACATGATTGGACATTGTGGATTTAGCATTGTTTTATTTGGCCCACCTACCTGATTCTTCGGATGTCTGCACTCCTTTCTCCATCCCTCCGACTCCCTCTATACTCTCCATTCCAATGGTGGAGGCACAGATTTCTTCCCAGGGGGTCAACTTGATGGGTGATTCCGATCCTCCCCCGGTAGCTGTGGCAATGTTACGGTTGGCTGATAGTATGCTCCGTACGCGTATCCGCAAGTCATCCCATCGCTTTCTGCATTGCTGTGGGTTGCGGGGTGCGGTCCCCACCGCACTTACCCGCTGTGCCACCAGGGCCCATATGGCCTTCTTGTTCGCAAGTGCCGTCCTGGTCATTTGCGTCGAGAAGACGACGGCAGCATTCTCCTGGAGGGTCTCTGTGAGCACGGTGAGTTCCTCATGGGAGAAGTGGACCTGCTGCTTGCGGTCGCACGCTTTTTTCGCAACTTTTCCCATTTTTATTGTTTTCACTAGGGTGGCTAACGGGTTGGGATGTGTCTCCGGGTAGGATTTTTGTGTTGGGATTCTGATTTTATAGGTGTACGGCGTGCTGTTTCCCGTTCCGGGCCCATGTTTTTACTTCCGTTTCCGTATATTTACAGTCACCGTATTTTGCGATTACCGCTCATTACGGTGACCGCTATGATGGGTGGTGGAATTGCACCTAGGGCGCCGTACGACGGCGGTGAGGGGCGTTTTGGGGACATTTCCGCCATCGCGGACTTTGCACTTCCGCCATGGCGTAATGCTCGTGCCCGATGGGTCAGAATTAGCCGCACTTTACTCCGTCGTGCAATGGCGGAAACGCTATTTACGCTAAGGCGGTCAGGTCAGTTACTTTCCGCCAGGGTCGTAATGAGGGCCATAGTGTTATTTACACTGGTGCATTTGCGTGACATTCGTGAACACAGTGTCCTCTCGAATGTAGTATGATTGTATTGATCGGTCAACTCTATTTGTCTGCATTTACCAATTTCTTGTGCTTTGCACGTCATAATATAACACACATTACCTTGAGTTATGTTGTACTTGATCACACATGTCAAATTCCGCCACTTCTTGTCGGTTTCTTGGCAGAACATGCAGTACTCATAGACTGAAAAAGATTGTTTAATGTCTGAGTCTTGAACTAAAGAATCATTATGTGTGACGCCGAAAATATGCTTTAAAACCGGAACAGGCGTCAGCACCGCTACTAAACATGTAGTCAACAAAGCTTCAGCATTGGGCAAATCAGTTAAACAAAAGTGTGATATATTCAGTACTTGCAGTGCTAAATAGATCCACATATTTTCTTCTTGAGTTATCATAGGAGAGTGTTTCCTCCGTCCTACAAAGGGCTCCTGCACAAATGGCATCAAAGTTGTTTTCACTTGCTCCTGATGTGCTTTTCGCAATTCACGGATCCATGTCTTCGGTCTGGCGGGCTTGTCGGCACTGGCATAGGATTGCTTGGGGACAACATTATTCATCACTATCAGTATCCCCTTGCTCACTGGCACAGATGTGACATTTTTTGCTGGTGACAGAAGACCATCTAACCCTTCCAAATGGAGTCCATTTAGTGCCACAGTAACACCAACCAGACCCAGGATCTACAAAGCAAACCCAGAAAAGAGATATCAGTATTGCACATCACTCTCTCAGGTAACATTTGTCTGCAGGTACATATTGCCATTTCCTTCTACCAGGCTACATTACTAAAACCACTTGATCTTTGCCTGATGCAATGACATCTGCTGGCACTGGTGGACCGCTTGGCTGTTCCACTCACACCATTGCACCCGGTACCATGCTGTCTGAAGAGCCAAAACCGCGATCCCCACGGGTAGTTAACACTGTAGGAGGCTCCCCTTTCTTAATCGGGGACAACTTAATGGGAATGACTATCAATTGGGCCACTCGATCACCCACTATTCATTAGGATGACTTTAATCTCGCCTTGGTAATCAGCATCAATTACCCCTGCCAACATTTGAACTCCCTTCAATGCTAGGCCAGATCTAGGGGCAATCCATCAAATATGCTCTGGGGGAATCTGTACTCCAATTCCTGTTTCAATGACAACTATTCCTCTTGGGTCTAATCTGATTTCTTCATTAGAATGCAAGTCTACCCCTGCTGACTCTGGGGTTGCTCGATAGGGAGCTAAAGAACCTGGTGTAATTTCCCAGTATAACAGTGTTTCTCTGACTGAATTGGGCTGAACCTGCAAAGTAGCAGTCATTAATCGCATCAAAGGAGTTTCATGTTCATATACAGGCCTATTGTTCAGCACTGCACCGCATCAAACACACGATCACGCCAGCCTGCCAAACTGCCGTCTCCAGATTTGCGCAACTGTTCTTTCAGTAACCCATTCATTCGTTCAATTAGCCCTGCTGCAGCTGAGTGGTAGGGAATATGAGATACCCACTCAATGCTCTTTTCCTGACAAAATTCTTGGACTAATTTGCCTTTGAAATGTGACCCATTGTCACTTTGAATCTGCAAAGGCACTCCATAATGTAATATGATCTGATCTAACAACCTGATGGTGTTCAATTGGGTTGCACGTTTGCACGGCAAAACCATCAAATATCCTGAGTATGTATCTACAATAGTGCATGCATATTGACAACCTCTGCTGATTGGCATAGGACCGATATAATCAATCTGCCAAATTTGACCTGGTAAATTTCCTCTTCTGAATGTGCGTCGAACAATCTGAGGTATAGGTCTATGCAATTGGTGTTGGCACCCGAGACACTGCAAAATGATTGTTTTCACTACTTCTAAAGGAAGACTGATGCTTCGAGCTTGTGCCCACCTGATAGTAGCCTTTTCTCCAAGGTGCCCACATTTCTGATGGGCCCATTTGGCCCAACCCTCCATATCGTCTTCCCGAGCCTCTGCATCCACTGAGGCAATCTTGGTGTGTTCATCTGCAACAGAATTAAACCAACGTTCTAATGAATCTGTGGCACAATGCGCATCCACATGATATACCGTGACTTCACTTTGTAACAACATTTCTGCAATATCTTGCCACAGTTCTTTTCCCCACAACTCTTTTGAATGAATCTTCCATCCATTCTTTTGCCAAGTTGGCAACCACACTGCCAATCCATTTGCCACTGACCATGAATCTGTGTACACATAACATAGCCGGTCAAGTGGCACAGCGAGTAGAGCACTCGCTTTGAGATCCGTGCAGAGCTTGCTAACGGCAGGGTCAAACTCAGCCTTTCATCCTTCTGAGGTCGATAAATGAGCACCACACACTGTGGGTAATAATAAGCAGCGCTCAGATACCTGAGGGTTTGTAGCGCTATATAAATGCAAAATGATTATTTATTTATTTTTTATTGACCAGGGGTCTCTTGTTTCAATGCTTGGTAAACTGCGTAAAGTTCTGCGAACTGACTGCTCTTTCCTTTCCCTGTCGTTGTCAACATCTTTTTGGTTTTGGGATTGTACGACACTGCTTTCCAGTACCGCTCAGTTCCCACGTATCGGGCTGAACCATCCGTGAACCAAGCATGCTCTGTTTGCTCCACTGTCAAATCGCTGTAAGGTACTCCCCATTTCACGGGAGACTCACGTTTTTCAGGCACTTCCGGTGGCATGTAATCTGAGGGCGGTATGTTGGCTATTTGCTCATGTAATTTTGCCACTCCACCCTTTCCTTATTTGGCTCTGTCTTGAATGTACCATTTCCATTTAATTATGCTGGCTTCTTGAGCATGTCCTATTCTATGTGTTTTAGGAGAGCTCAGTACCCATTGCATGATTGGTATTTCTGGCCTCATCAATACATCATGGCCCACCGTCATTTGCTCAGTATCAACAAGAGCCCAATAACATGCCAGCAATTGTTTCTCAAACGGAGTATATGAGTTACCAGCATCGGGCAACTTACGACTCCAAAACCCTAATGGCACACGTTTCCTGTCTTGTTTCTGCCACACACTCCAGTTAGCATAATGGTCTTGCACGGACACATTTAATTCCACTTCGCCTTCCTTCAAAGGCCATAAATAAAGCACCTGCTGCACCGTGTCTTTCGCCATCTCAAAGGCTCTCTGCTGCTCTTCCCCCCAATGAAACACATATTTCTTGCATGTCACTTTGTAGAGGGGGGCCAATATCTGCCCTAAACGGAGAATGTGCTGTCTCCAAAACCCAAACAGTCCTATAAACTGCTGAGCTTGCTTTTTGTTCGTTGGAGTGGTCAATTCAAGTATTTTCTGTCAAGCTTTAGGCACCATTTCTTGATGCCCATGATGCCACTGAATCCCTAGAAATATCACTGTTTCATCTGGACCTTGAATTTTACTCTGATTAATCTCCCACCCTTCCTTTTTCAATCCTTCTATAAGGACATCTAACTGACTTTGCACGCTGTGCTCATCCTTGCCCTGAATCAAAATGTCATCAATGTAATGAGAAATTTGTATGTCAGGTTTACACAATATCTTGTCTAAGCGCTCTGCCACCAGCCGGTGACAGATAGTCGGACTGTGCATGTACCCCATGGGTAGTCTCGTGAAAGTGTACTGACATCCACCCCATGTAAGTGCAAACTGTTCTTGACACTCATCAGCAATTGGCACGGAGAAAAATGCATTAGCTAAATCTATCACTGCATAACAAGTCCCCTCAAACTTTCGGACATTCTCAATCAAGGTAACGGCATCTGGGACAGCGGACACTGAGGGAGGAGTATGTTTATTCAACTCCCTGTAATCCACCGTCATCCTCCACGACCCATCCCCCTTTTTAATGGGCCAGAGCGGATTGTTCCATGCTGTGGTAATAGGGCATAATACACCCGCCTCACGTACTCTTTGATGGTGTCTGAAATTTCCTTGTGCCCCCCAGGAATGCGGTATTGTTTCATTGCTACCCGCTTGGTTGCTATTGGCACTTGCACTGGGGGCATCTTCAATTTGCCTACAGTATGGGGGTACAAATCAATGCACTCACCCCAAACTGGTACGTTTTACCGCCAAGTCCCAAGGTTAGCCCTTCCAAAATGTCAAAGCCAATTATATACTCAAGTATCAGGACAATCAACACTTGGTATTTCTGCCTCTTTAAATTGCCTATTTTCATCTCACTCGCGTTTGCACTTCGAGGGTCTCCTTTCCCCCTAAACCTGTATTGGTAAACTGTTTGCCTTTAAATCGTGTCGGATTACCATGAATCAAAGAGGCCTCCACCCCGGTGTCTATCAATGCTCGCACCCCTGGTGTATTTCCGGGCCCCCAAAAAATCTTAACATCAACATGAGGCCGCTTATCCACTTTTATGCGGGCAGACGCTGCCGGAGCTTGGCCGTAGCCCTAGTCAAATTTCGAATGAGTGTGACTTGACTCCACCTCTAGCATTGCACTCACCACCTTTCTCAAATCAGCGTATGTCAGCTGGTATGGGGAAGGTGTCCCCACAGACCCTTCATCTTGTTCTTCCGCAGGGGGAGCAGAAGGTGAAGTGTCCCCCTGTGGCGTGGTGACTACTTGCTTCTTAACCTGTTTATAGCACTCTTTTGCTGCAAGTCCTCGTTTTTTGTATAATTCATACATTACTCTGGTTTCAATACCATCAATTTCTTCATGTGGCACACCATGTTTTAACAAAGCCAAAAACATGTCTTTTCGCGACACGCGGGAGTCTCTGCTATCTTGCCTCCTGCCTTCAGTTCTTCTCTCACTACGCCCCTCTCTCTCCCGTGGCTTGTTATCACTCTTGTCCCACTCTCCCAAATCTGCAAGTTGCCTAATGGCATCTGCTACCTCATCAGTAGCCTTGCCCGTCATACCTACGAGCAAAGTCATAATGATACTTTTGTATGCGGGTGGCGCAGTTCTAATCACTATGTTGCGAGTTGAAACTGAGAGCGGCACGGCTCCCATGTGATCAGGAGCATCTATGTGAATCGCTTCTTTCATAGCATGCTCTCTGACTTTTTGAATTGCTTCTCTCAATGTATACCACTTCGTTTCTTCACTAGGCCAGTCTGTGGTAATGGGGTATTTACGGTTACATGCTTGGGCTATCAGGTGCAGCAAAGACACCTGCGTATCTTGACCATTTGCATCAGGGGGCGGTCCTGCTCTTAAGACCTCTTGTACATTGGTCTCAATTGACAGGGGTAAAAAACGCAGTGAATCAGTAGAATCTACCAACAACCCTGCAGCAGCCCCATCTAGCAATCTCACCATCCATGTCAATAAAGCTTCCCCTGATTTTTGCTTCAAACGGGTAATAATTTCTCCAACCTCCTGTTGTGTGTAATCTGCCAGCATGGTTAAATCCACCATACCACCACCAGGATTCTGTGGGTGTGGTCCGGCTTGCCACCTTCTAACAGGCTTCGCCGCCACTGTTTTCTGTTTCACCTCTGGTTTGGGGTCAGACTCTTCTGCAGAACTACTTTCTAGACTGGTTGAATCAAAAATATCACCATCCCACCGGATCCCAGTCTGCGCCAGCGGTAGCGATTACAGTTGCCACCTTTCTTTTGTTGACCCCTCCCCGTCTTTTCCTATACTTATAACGAGCTACTCTGACTGCTGCCCTCTTGGTCACCGCCTGATATGTGTCAGCCTTATCTTTAAACAGTTTCATTTGAATCTGCTGCATTAATGCAGTCTGCCGTTCTGCAGCCAGCTCTCTCTCGAATCGCAAAACCTCATTTTTTATGTCCAAATTCCTTTGATGTATTTTCCTATAAGCATGCAAAAGAACCCAACCTCGTCTGCCTAATGCCGCACATTCTTTACCACGTTCTACTGAAACTTGTTGCAAGCATGCAATTACATCAGCCGGATCGGCATCCCCCAATCTTTGATCCCAGGTCTCACTTAGCCCGGCACCACAGGCCCATGCCTGAGCCAACTTATCATATGGACTCTTAGTCCAGCCTGGAATGATAACATCAGAGCATTCACCACCAGCGAACACTTTTCTCACTGCAATCACTCCCACAAGCATGCACACACCAGCAAGGAAAGAGAAAAAAAACAGCTTAACACAGTTCAACACTCACTGCCAAATAACTTTCGCTTGCAAAATAACCGAAACCTATCTACGTTCAAACAGATTCTTGAATATTTGGAACACTTCATCACAAATAACCCTGCTCACAGCGCCATAATGTATTGCTCTCCCCTGAAAAGTGCACGGAACAACCATAAATCACCGATGCAATTATAGAGCAAATACTTCAACCCACAAACAGACAGACACAATAACTCACAGCCACGCACTCTTTCTAAGATAATCATCTCTTTACGGCTATTTATTCAAAGATTACAAGTACATAGAAATAACTCATAAAACTAACATGGACATAGATCACAGAAGAAGTAAAGAAGTCAAAGAAATACATCACCGTGAGCGTAATTGAAGTCCTCATCTCGTCCAGAAGTGGCTGGAAGACTCCGGGGGCAGCCAGGCCGAGAGTACTACAGCTCACAGGAAGGCCAGACGGAGCGTCCTTCTCTGGCTGTAGTCTCACCTGGCCCCCTCCGGGTTTCCGCATATATAGGAACTCCACAAAGGGGAGTTAATTCTCGAACCTTCTGGAATTGCACCTGCGCAGTTGAGGAACAGCCGTCGGTTGCCAGCTGGGAGAGCTCCCCCCAAGGAACGCAGGGCCTCCCTGCTCTGAAAACATGCTCCACGGAGAACAGTAGCAAGTCATAACAACATGAGCTTTTCCAAGCAGAAATGGCCTTGACTGCATACCAAGTTTGAAAAAGCATGTTTGTCTCAGCACTGTGAATCTAACACTTCAGCAAAATGTGTGCAGCCTTTCACTACGGATTGAAGTAAATATCCAACATGGCTCCGAGCGCTCCCAGAATGCATTACGCGCCCGCGCCATTTTGAACCAAGCAGAAATCAAGCAGAAAAACTGGTGTGCTCACTAAAGATGCAAAATCCATCTTAATGGTAGACTAATCCATGAGCTATATGGACGAAAAACACATCTGCTCCTAATGTCATGGAACAATTAACTCAACAAAATCTAAAATGTATGTCCTTAATGCCAACCCTTGCAAGCTGTAGTCAATTCAATGAGTCAATGTTGAAAAATGAAATGCAACCCATACTGCAAATCAGCTCCACAGACAAACTAGATGGGCACAGCATGACACTTCCTGTGTGTCAACAAGCAACAGCACAACTAAATAGCTCAGAAAAATGTATCTCCAGCACAGCTGGATTAGAGTAAAGTATTGACTTTGTGTCTAAACTGCAGAGTAATTCTAAAACATAACCTTGATGTAGAACAAGATTTAGTCAATGGAGCAATTGGTACAGTTGTTGGCTTCCAAACATATCCACATGACAACAAAATCCACATTGACAAACTTGCTGAAGTTAATAGGATTGGGTGGACAATAACACATTTCCTTCTGTTCAAAGACATGTATGTATGCAGAGAGCAATTATCTCTATCTCTTGCATATGCTGTCACTATTCACAAATCAGAAGGTCTAACCCTAGATCAAGCATTGATTGACATTAACAGCACAGTCTTTACAGAAGGTCTGAGTTACGTAGCACTTTCACGTCTGTCTACACTTAATGGTCTATTCCTAGTTAACTTTGATGCAAACAAAGTAAACGCTGACATTCCTTGCATTCTGGAATACAACAGGCCACGGGCACTATGCACCCCCATCTAGATATGTACCCTGCACCTAAAAAAAAAAAAAACCTTTAAAAAGACAAGTAATACAAACAGAAGCTATAGTAGATCTGCCAACAATGCCACTAAAAATAACAACAACCAACTCCTTCTGCATCAAACAATACAACCACAAAACTGTCTAGTACAAATTCAACTGCACGTCCATCAAAAAAGAAAGACACAAATGTCTCTTCTCCAGAAACATCTGCAGGTACATCAAACAATATACAAACAGAACTCTCTGGTCCATTTGAATTCAGAAACACTACTGGAGTAAATTGTTATGCTAATGTGACAGTAGTAAATCTTTGCTTTCAATTGTCACCATTTGCTCACAACATTTACTTAAACGGCTCGGACCAGTTGTGTTTGCAAATGCTCGTCCTCCATAGAAATGCGACAAATATTCCTAACCAAACTTACAGTGTCTCAGGTATAAGGCAAGAAATGGACTAATGTGCAGGAATGGTAAAACTTAACATAAACACACAGTAAGATCCACAAGAATGCTTACATATTTACTACAAGTACTGGAAACCAAAAACATCCCTATAAATGAAATCTTCCAGATTTCATACACGTGGAAACATACATGCACTCTCTGCAACCATGTTTCACAAGACCACATCCCTAATGAACGATTTGTATATGTATCCATACCAAATTCTGAATCCATTCCATTTCACCAGCCTCTGCAGAATGAAAATCATGACATATTCCCTTTTGCAATTCGGACAATCGTTCCACCATACAAATAAACTCACATAGCCAATATGCCATACTAATGCTTCTAAGGTACAACGCAGATAGAACCAAAAATAACTCTAAGCTTACAGGCTTCACACACGGCCAAGTATCTCTTGGAAAGAAAATCTTCACAACAATAGGAATAGTATAGCACACTGGTGCCACAACCACTTCAGGGCACTACATTGCATATGTAAGAAAAAAAGAAGTGGTTGGTTTGAATGTACTGGTACCTCCATTATTCCAAAACATAGGTTACCAGCAAATTTAACAAATGCTTACTTAATATTCCTTCAACACAAATGTAGTCACTAAACTATATCACAATTAACAGTTAGAATACGCCAGCAGGTATCTAATAACATACATAATACTACAAAATACTACTACTACTTTTGAAAGTCAGTCTAGTTACAATACGCCAACAGGTATCTAACTACTTGAAAAATACCCTTAATTCCAAAACACTTAAAATATGCCATCTCAATCATATGACAAAACACCTTCTAACCTCTAATGTAGTGAGAATACACTAACAGGTATCTAACGACTTCAAGCATTCCCGTAATCACAACATACTTCAAACAAACATACTAACACCCGTAAACTCATGTAACTGTAATGTTTTTTTTAATACAGCACAGATTGTGCTTCCCAATGATCATTTAATGTGTAAACAACAGCAGTGTGTCATACACTAATGTTGTACCAAACATAGTACTTAGAATGCACTGTTTATGAGGGTCTAAAAACATATGCATATGTACAATTGTATACAACTCAACTTTTAAACTATCCTGCTTTACAAATTGTACTGTTTCTTCCACAGAAAATAAACCAGAGATTCCAGCTTCATAACGCTATAAAACTAAGTAACCATAGCAATTATAATCAAATACATATTCTATGAGCACTATCTGCAATTGTAATACAATCATAAGTACTATATACAGTTCAATTACATCATTGCTCCATATTACAAACACTTTACATTACCTATACTTTCTATATATGTATTACTACTGTGGTGAATCTGGCCATACTCCTACTACATTACCTATAATTACTATACACATATTACAACTGTGGTGGTTGTTGGCAGTGGACATATTCTTGGGGTCATGAACTGTGGCCATGCCCACTAGAATCTGGCAACTGGCCTCAACCACCACAATACAATAAACTATATATGAAGTACGTACCATACACCACCAAGTAATAAAACTCACCACGACCCCCACAATCAAAATGATGTCCGTGGATACCGAAGTTGACAGCGGACTCGCCAGCATTTCCAAATCCCTTTTTTCACCTTCATTCCACTTCCCTACCATTTCTACATCCTCTTTCAGCCATTAAATAACCCCAAATGTCTTTCCAAGCTGTCAGTTCACAGAACTGTCAGCGGACTACCTCAGTGTCCGCGTACAGCTCCGAGACCTGCCTAACCTTTTTCCACATGCGGAAATAGCCCCATATCATCTTTTTTACACTCTGTCACCCCTTCCCAGACCCTCCTTCCACTACCAAATAACCCAAAATGTGTTTTCCAGACTTTTTCCCCAGCACACACCGGCAACTGTCCACGGATCCAACATGGCGGCATTTCCAAAAATATGACCTCACACTAGTTACCATTCAATCAGTGGGTGTGTCCAATCTCTGCGGACCTCATTTCGGCCCCTGCACCAATCGGACTGAACAGGGAAGTGAGTCCACAGACCAAACCCAGATATCACACATTTCTTTTTACCTACTTGTTGGTTGTTTTTTTTTAAAACTACTGGACGGATTTACACCAAATTAAAGCCCACGTTCAGGACGAATCTGCCACTCCTGCCACACATTTGGTGAAAATCCATCCGTCAGAATTTTCCTTCAAACTGTTGAACCCGTAGTGCAGAAGAGAATTCTTCCCACTAATGTACCTCTCTGGATGAGAAAACAAACATGCAGAAAGATCAATTAACTGAAAGACCGGATCCAAAAGAGACACCAATGGCTGCAAAGAAAGGCAATACACACTTTAGTCCTTGGAATAAATTCACAAAACACAGTCTCCTAAGAACCAGACTAATCTGTACCAAGCTAGGTGGGAGCTCAAAGAGTTCAGGAGTACATAAGGCACAGCAGTAATCGGTAGCATGAGGAAGTCTTCAAATTACATAAAGACAGATAACTACCAGAGAATAGCAAGAATGAAATAATAGGGAAGAGAAGAACGGTTCTTACCGTACAGGATCCTTATGAGTTCCTGGTGTTGAGTCATGAATGAAAGCAGGTAGAATCCAAATGCCTATACCGCCTGCACGAGGACGAATAGGTTCCAGCCACCTATCACGACTGCCCGCGGACGCCTAAATTGAAGCAAACAAGGAAGTCTCTAGTCCGTGTGCTGTGATACAAGCTGGTTAGTCCTGTAAGGATTGACATCCAGCAATCCTTGGGGTGTTGATACGGTGTGTCTGGCATCAGTGAAGGTAAGGAGCAGTCTTTCAAGTGGAAGAGGCAGAAGGAGGACATAGTAATCTGTTATGCAATCCGAGTCAGCAGGAGTCGAATGATGTGAAGGTACCAAACGTTAGCAGAGCAGTCGAGAGGGCGGTCCGGGTCAGCAGGTATCGGGTGATGAGAAGGTACGAAACGTTAGCAGAGCAGTCCAGAGGGCGGTCCGGGTCAGCAGGAATCGGGTGTAAACAAGACAAGAACGAGACCAAGGCAGTCCAAGGAACGGTTCGGGTTGAAAGGGTAACAGGTACAGTTACTCAAAAGCAAAGCAGGAACTCACCAAGGAAGACAAGGGTTAGGCGAGAGACAAGGTTGTAGCAGAGTGCAAAACAGGTTGGCAACTTGAATAGCAAACAAAAAGATTTTTAGCATAATTCAGAAGCAGCGCGGTTTGTGTAGGAAGAGCTAATAAACACCAACTCACATGACCAGGTCGTTCATTTCCCAGACGCATTGTCCTGCGCATGTGCAGAGGACGCCAACAGCAACCATGGAGCCTGAGTTAGCCTGTATGTTTATTGAAACGGGAAGCAGTGGGAATCTGCAACTAGGATTTATGCCGCCTAGTGCTGGATGTGGTCGACTCCCTCCCAAGTTTCCTCCTATGTGTAGACTTCCCATGAGTCCCGCCTGTAATCCTGACAATTTCCTCCATCAAAGATAAACCCCTCCTAGAAGCCCAGAACTTGGTGATGAAACGGGTGCACATATCTGATTACCAGGTTCCCAAGTCCTGTCTTCAGGACCATAGCCCTTCCTTTCGACGTAATACATACGTATCCCCCTATGACTTTAGTGACAAGGATCTTATCTACCTCATACTCTTCTTCTCCTTGCACAAAAACAGGAGGTGGGCGTGAAAGAACCCTAGTAGCTGGATGAAATGGTTTGAGAAGAGACACATGGAAAACTGGGAGAACTTTCCAGTGTACCGGAAGTTCAAGACGGACAGCGACCGGATGAATCAGGACTTTTATCACATAAGGACCAACGTAACGAGGCAAAAGAGCCTTATATCCAGGGATGTGCAGATTCTTCGTGGATAACCAGACCTTTTCCCATGCTAAATATGCAGGTACAGGAGAACGATGTGCATCAGCAAATGTCTTGGTACGTTCCTGAGCATCCACTAAATGGCGATTAATGTCTTTATGTAGATATGACAATTGGACAAAGCAAGACTGAGCCGTGGATTGTTGGACTGTGTGTTAGAAGCCAATGGAAGAGACCATGGATGCCGCCCATACAGTGCGAAGAAAGGAGAAGATTGCGTAGAAGTGTGAAGAGAATTACTGTTTGCAAATTCAGCCAGTACTAAAATGGATAGCCAGGAGTCTTGATGTTGTAACGTAAGACATCTTAGGTATTGCTCTAAAGTAGCAATTAAACGCTCGCTTTGGCCGTCAGTTTGTGGATGGTAGGAACTAGAGTATCTTTCATCAATACCAAATGATACAGTGACAGCCTTCCAAAATTGAGACGTGAACCTGGAACCCCGATCAGTGCTGGAACCCCGATCAGTGATAATAACAGAAGGAAGGCTGAAAAACCAAAAGATGTTCTTTAAGAACAAATCCACCAAGACTGGAGCAGAAGGAAGACCATGACAAGGAACAAACAAGGCCATCTTTGTGAGGTAATCAACAACTACACAAATGGTATCAAACCCATTCACATGAGGCAATTCGACTATAAAATCCATAGAAATCATGGTCCAAGGATGATCTGGTACTGGAAGTTGTTGTAACAAGCCGAAGGGCTTAGAGGGAAGGCTCTTACATTGAGCGCATATGGCACAAGCAGCCACAAAATCAATAACATCTTTCTTTATCGTAGGCCACCAACACCAACATTGCAGCAGGCCCATGGTTTTTCTGATACCAAGGTGTGCTGGGATCAAAGAATCGTGACACCATTGCATTGCTTGAGAACGAGTGGCATGATCTGGTAGGTAAACACAGCCTTGTGCGTATGGAAGTGAACGTACTATTTCCAGATTGTGTGTCCGGATGTCCTGGGGATTGGATTTCATCCAATCCTGGAGAGAGGTACGTAATGATGATTGTAGCGTGCAACTACAAATGACCTGATGTGGCAGGAGGTGAGGACCGTCCACCCTACTAGAAGTGGGAACCCCATGCAGGCGGGAAAGAGCATCTGCTTTGTTATTTAGGGAACCAGGTCTGTAGGTGATAATGAAGTGGAACATGGAAAAAACGTGTGCCACCTAGCATGACGTGCAGTAGTGCATTTGACTGATTTGAGAGAAAGCAAGTTCTGATGATCAGTATAAACCTGAACAGGTAACTCAGTACCTAACAAATGGTGACGCCAGACCATGAAGGCGTCTCGTACCGCCATCAGTTCCCTCTCAGTAATCGTATAATGCCGTTCATATGGAGTTAGTTTCCTTGAGTGGTAAGCCACAGGATGGAGACCACTGGCATCGGGATATTCCTGAGAAAGAATGGCTACCACGATAAATGGCAAAGAGGGTTCTGGATGTTGTAAAACGGGCACCGTGGTAAACACAGCTTTGAGAGCCATAAATGAGCGTTGGGCTTCTTCGCTCCACTGGAACACATTTTTAGAACTGGTAAGAGCCGTCAATGGAGCTACAACAGAAGAGAAGTCTCTTATGAATCGCCTGTAAAAACTTGCGAATCCTAAGAATGATTGGAGTGACTTCAGGTTACTCGGTACTGGCCATTGTGGAACAGCCTTAACCTTGATATCACTCATCCAAACCCCTCTACTGGTTATATCATATCCCAGAAACTCTACTTCAGTGGCATGGAATGTGCACTTTTCTAACTTGGCAAACAGATGTTTATCTCGCAGTCTCTGTAGAACTTGGGTGACATGCATAACATGCAAATCATAGGATGGGGAATAAATCAAAATGTCATCTAAATAAATGACATGAAACTGATCCATCATATCCCGGAAGACATTGTTAATAAAGTATTGAAAAGTGGCAGGGGCATTGCAGAGAGCAAAAGGCATAACACTATATTCATAAAGACCGTACTTGGTTTTAAAAGCGGTCTTCCCTTCATCACCTTTGCGAATTCTAACCAGATTGTAGGCACCCGAAGATCGAGCTTTGCAAATATCACTGAAGATCCCAGTTGATCTTGCAATACAGAGATCAAAGGAATAGGATATTGATTCCAGATTGTTATCGCATTCAGGGGTCTGTAGTCAATACAGGGATGGAGGTCCTCCTCCTTCTTCAGGACAAAAAACAAAGGAGAGGCTGCCGGAGAGCATGATGGTCGGATAAACCCTGATTTCAGAGCCTTTTCAATGTAGTCTTTGAGAATGGTGTCCTCCTTCTGGGTCAAAGAATAGATTCTCCCCGAGGGAATATGCGTACCTGTTATGAGGTCAATTGGGCAATCATATGGCCTGTGCGGGAGGTAATTCCTCTGCACTTCCTTCATCAAACACATCCTGATACTCCTTATACTCAGAAGGAAGGGATGTAGTAAGTATTGCCCCGAGAGTTGGAGCAACCTCCAACAAAGGGCGACATGGGTTTGACCAAACTGGACTAGAACTCTAATAATTTTCATCACAATGAGTAGACAGGAATTCGATGCTACCCGACTGCCAATCGACCACCGGATTGTGCAACTTGAGCCAAGGCTAACCGAGTATCAGTTTGAACTGTGGTGCAGCAAACAAGTCAAAGGAGATGGTTTCGGTATGACCCTGTGCAACATCCATGACCAGATCCACCATCTGTTCCGTCACTAACCCAGATAACAAGGTTGTCCCATCCACAGCGTTCATGAGTTCAGGGTGTTCCTTGGTGAGAGTAAGCCCCCCTAACTCTCAAGCGTATTGATTATCAATATAGTTGACCGTTGCACCAGAATCAAGCACAGTGGTAGCCTGGCATGGACCCCCTGGTAGGTCCTCAAAGACGACAGCAACGGTGAAAGGTATCATAACTTGGGAGTCTCCAGTTGGAAAACAGCACAGCGACTGGACTCCTTCTATTGCCGAGCCCGAGCGTATCCCTGCTTTTTAGTGGGTTTCTGGGTACATGATTTTAGTAAATGATCGGAGGAGCCACAGTAGAAGCAGAGGTTGTTCTTCCTTCGATGTTCGCTTTCGTCTGAGGACAGAGGACCCCGAACGGCTGCCCCAACCTGCATGGGTTCTAGATTACCCAACGCTGGAGAGGGCATAGGGAGGGTAGGAAGGATATATCTTTTTTCTCCCTTCCTCTCTGCCTTTCGGCATCTATTTGGAGTACTAAATCAAGGAACTCGGGAAACGTAATAGGAACCACTGGTAGCATAGGCAGGGTGTCCTTTAAAGAGTCTGACAACCATTTGTAAAACAGAGAAGCCTTTTTATCATCAGGCCCTCCTGTTTCTGCGACCAATTGATTAAACTTAGCTAGATATGCTAAGAGTGTGGAATCCCCTTGTTGGAAATTCAGTAACTCAAGGTCCATAGCCTGTGATTTATATCTGGTGTCAAACACCTTACTCATGGCATCAATCAGGGCGTCACAGTTATACAACAGGTTACTGCCTTCCTCCAAAAGCGGATTTGACCAGGCCACCGCGGTGCCGCCCAAGTGAGACAGTACAAAGGCTGCTTTAGTGGTGGAATCCCGGAATGAACCAAGCCTGCACAGTAAATGCAACTGGCACTGGTTAAGGAATGTCCGAAAGGACTTAGGATCCCCATTGAATGGCTCAGGCGGGGCCATTGGGAACTGAGAAGTTACATACACAGGACTCGTGTCTTGCCTGGGTGGGGCTTTACCAGAACCCAAGACAACTGCAGGAGGCGGAACCTGAATACCAGGAGTTCTCACACTAGCCTGTAAGTCATCAATGCGCTGCTGGGTGGCTGCATGAGCGTTCACCATGTCAGCCTGCAGTTCAGCCACCACCTGGAGGATATTAGCCAAAGTCTCGTTTGGGTCCATTTTTAGAAGGCTTCTGTATATGTCAGAATTCTCCTTCAAATTGTTGACCCCGTAGTTCAGAAGAGAATTCTTCCCACTAATGTACCTCTCTGGATGAGAAACTAACATGCAGAAAGATCAATTAATTGAAGGACCGGATCCAAACGAGACACCAATGGCTGCCAAGAAAGGCAATACACACTTTAGTACTTGGAATAAATTCACAAAACACAGTCTCCTAAGAACCAGACTAATCTATGCCAAGCTAGGTGGGAGCTCAAAGAGTTCAGGAGAACATAAGGCACAGCAGTAATCGGTAGCAGGAGGAAGTCTGCAAATTAAATCAAGACAGATAATTACCGAAGAATAGCAAGACTGAAATAACAGAGAAGAGAATTGTGGTTCTTACCGTACAGGATCCTTATGAGTTCCTGGTGTTGAGTCATGAATAAAAGCAGGCAGAATCCAAATGCCTATACCACCGGCATGAGGACGCCTAAGTTTCATCCACCTATCAAGACGGCACGCGGATGCCTAAATTGAAGCACACAAGGAAGTCTCTAGTCTGTGTGCTGTGAGACAAGCTGGTTAGTCCTGTAAGAATTGATGTCCAGCAATCCTTGGGGTGTTGATACAGTGTGTCCGGTGTCAGAGAAGGTAAGCAGCAGTCTTTCAAGTGGAAGAGGCGTTAATTAAACACGATGCAGAAGGAGAACGTAGCAATCCGTTATTCAATCCGGGTCGGCAGGAGTCAAGTGATGTGAAGGTACTAGACGTTACGAGAGCAGTCCAGAGGGTGGTCCGGGTCGGCAGGTATCGGGTGATGAGCAGGTACCAAACATTAGCAGAGCAGTCCAGACGGCAGTCCGAGTCAGGAACCGGGTGTAAACAAGACAAGAATGGGAGCAAGGCAGTCCAAGGAACGGTCCGGGTCGAAAGGGTAACAGGTACAGTTATTCAAAAGCAAAGCAGGAATTCACCAAGGCAGACAAGGGTTAGGCGAGAGACAAGGTCGTAGGGGAGTGTAAAACAGGTTGACAACTTGAATATCAAACAAAAAGATTTTTAGCGTAATTCAGAAGCAGCGCGGTTTGCGTAGGAGAAGCTAATAAACACTACTTCACATGACCAGGTCGTTCATTTTCCAGACGCGTCATCTGGCGCATGTGCAGAGGATGCCATCGTCTAAATGGTAATCGCCAGCAACCATTGAGCCTGAGATAGCCTGTATGTTTATTGACACGGGAAGCAGAGGGAATATGCAACCAGGATTTATGCCGCCTAGTGCTAGATGTGGTCGACTCCCTTCCAAGTTTACTCCTATGTGTAAATTTCCCACAAGTCCCGCCTGGGATCCTAACACCATCCCTTGGTTGGCATGTAGGCATGAGCAAAATTATTTTCCCATTGTGTCTATGGGAAAAACCATACATTTGGACCCTCCTATAACTTTGCCGCCACTTAACATAACCTCACCAAACTTCAGAGAAGCAATCTGACGGGGCAATATACTTTGCAAAGTTTTGTGAGTATTCGTTCAGGGGGTGCAAAGTTAAAAGCCATCCAAAAAGTACTCTTCCTATGGGTTGAGCAACTTAACCATAACTACAGGGCCGCTACTGCAGGCCCTGTAATATGTATTATATTATTAGTTTGTGTGATATAACTAACTGCTTATAGTCATTTTTATAGTGTTTGCTTGGCCATTAATAAATCGTGTTTTATAACTACCTATCTAATTGTAATCCTTGACTACTTACCTTGTGGACTCATTATGGACCCTTGACCGAGCGTACCTATTCCAGAGACTTAGCCTTGACCGCTCTCAATGCTACCTTGATTGTTTTGGCTACAGCTCCCAGAGTTTTCCATGTTCACTAACGAGGTTGGCATCCTATACATCTGTCCACCAGGCCAAAATATAGAAAGCCAGTCCTAACTGGATCACCGGCAGAATTACTGCATGGTAAATCCTCCTAATTTTGGCATTAAAATGTTGGATTCACCACCAGCTTTTTTCTGGAGGTAATTCCTCCACTTCACCTAAAATGTTATAATTAGACGTTGCAGGAAAAATGGCAATAATTCCATCACAGCCAAACAAAGTGGCGGTAACGGAATTACGACCACTTTTTTCATTCGCCACCAAACTTTTACTGAGATCTTAATGGGGCTTTTAATGTCACTTATTTTCTGTGTGCATGATTTTCTCATTTTAGAATTTTCAGGGAACAACCACCAGCTTCAAAGTGGTATCCTTTGCTCGTTACCATCACATTTTTGGACATTTTGCGCATTCCATGTGAAAAACTTTATGTCATAGTTGAAATTTTCAAAGGGTGCATAATTTATTTGATGTATGCTTATTTTATTTGAATTTTAGTCTAGCGCAGGTCCTACACAGTGGGTCCGAGAGTGGCTTACAAAGTTGGGCAAGTAAAATCATGAAATTGGATAAATGCAATTGATGAAACGTTTATGCTTTCAATTTTATTTCTAGCATCGTTAACAAAAATTGTAACTAAGACTTAACTAGAAGTAATTGCACAACTCTATGTAACACACTAGGGAAACACAAGACATGATAGTTGTCTCTGTTTCATGTTGTCTTGAGGTTCTGTATTGTGTCAGTTAAATAGTTGTGCAATTACTTCTGGTTAAGGTGATTTATTGTGTCTCTACGGAGGGGTTGGATTTACTATCTGGGATAATGCTACCTTTGCTAATTTATATTGCAAAACAATTCTGAACATTAAAATGGACCCATATATCACACAATTTCCTGAATACCTATGTTTGAACATATTTACACAGCAAAATAAACTATACAAAATTAATACAATGTCAAGCAATCAAATAGTACAGGGAAACACTGCAGGGGAGCCTGTTACCAAAACTAAGTTTTGAAAAAAGAGGGTTGCTAAAATGATTTACAATGGCTTCATTAACAGCTAATTGAATTAATGAAATCTTATCCAAAAGGATGTCTGAACAGGCACCATTGTGTATGCATGAGCAAGCAGCCCCAGACACACACCGGGGCAGGAAATGGCCTGGGTCCTGAACCCCTGCTAAAGACAGGATTTTGTGAGCTTGCCCTTTACCTAAATTCTGAATCTTCACAGGACCAAGGAACATTACTGTTGTCAGCCTGTTAATCAATTTTTGGTTACCAATAGCCCCATTCTAGCCCAACTGAGAATGTACAACTGCTTCATCTCAGACAGCCATTCACCTCTTCCCTTTCTGTTCACCCACATACCGCCTCTCTTGGGCTGCACCCTTTCTTCAATGCATTCACATGCTTATTTTTTCTACCCCTCATCATTCCTCTTGACTTTGCTCCATTCCTCCGTCTACTCACTCTTCTCTGTCCCTTCTCTCACAGGCTTCAGTCACATCTTGGTGTAACTTTTGCATCACTCTCCGACCCCTTCCTCTTCCTCCCTGCCCCCTGCATTTGCACCCTTCAAATAGGATGCTTCTGTCCTACCAGGATCACCAACCGCATCTATCCCGATACTGAAGACCAACACCAAATGTGTGCTCTTGGACGATTTCAAGCTAGGGTTCAAAGACCCCGCAGACCAGAAGTCTACCACCCTCACCAGAACTCTCAACGAGATGAACTTCTTTTAAGTGGTCTCTGCCCTCACACACTCTAAAGGCAGTTTCCTTGACTGAATCCTATTGATCAACTCTCCCATCCAAGTTACATTAATTGACCTTGTACCCTGGACAGACCACTCCGTGATCCTCTTCACTATGTCCCTCACACCCACCCCCACCCAAAAAACGGTTACCATCCACCCATCACTGCGGAGACACACCCGCAAATTGACCAAGGAACTACTGGAGCCCACCATTCGTGGCTCCCTTGAGTCATAGCCCAACAGCATCGACCCTGAAGCCATTTTCGAGGCCTACATGTCATCGAGGCAGATTCCGCTGGTCCTTGTGGCATAGATGGAAGCAGGTGGGCTCAGCGCTGAGAGGTACTCCCAAGATGGCGCCCGTTCCTTGCAGTGGTGTTGCAGTCCTCCCTGTTGGCTATGGTTCTCAGGCTCCGCCCCCCGTCGGGGTGAATGTTCTTCTACGAGTGTGGAGTACTGCTTGTCGCGTTGCTACAAACCATAGTGAACGCTAGGTAAGATTGCTTACTTTCTGTCCTATGTTTTCAAGATCCTTGCTCAGTCTGAGTTGCTAACTCCCTCCCTCTCTTTCTCTTAGGATTCCATCCCTCCTTCGTGGCTCTCCCACCATGTACTGGCTAATCGCGCTTTTACTGCGCTTTCGGATAGGAACATTTGCAGCTTTCTCCATGGTAACAGTTGCGTGCTTCCCTCAGCAGACATTCGCTAAATGATCCTCTATTCACAGGTGCTTGGCGTTCGGAATCAGAATCACTGATGTTCTGATCAGTGCCTTCGCCTCTGCGCTGCTTAGTGACACATTCTATGAGTAATACTCTTCAGGTACAGGACGAACTTCAATACTGTACGACACCTTTTAGCAAAGAGTAGGTGGGGCGTTCTTTTCGTGTCCTCTCTCCCTTTCAAATTTACCTTACAAAACCAAGTGTTGTCTGTCTTTTCAGGTGCACAGCGAATTCTTGCTATTCCGTTTCCAGTACGTCCGCATTCCCAGAGCTTCTGTTTTCAACCTAACGGGGTATAAGTTCTTTCCTACCATACCCCTTTTATTGTCACGCTATCTTCCCTAGTCCATTCACAAGAACATCACTAACAGCTGTTTACGCTCTCTATCTCCTTAGTGAACCTATGTTCTTACACAAGACACAGAAGTGATCTCATCCTCCTGTACTGAACCTCCAGATTCCAGTCATCAGCACACTAAAGGAAACCGAATACATCAGGGAAGGAGTCGCAGGGTTTTTTCCCCCAGAGGGTTACCCTGGGAGGTCTGTTTACCCGCAAACCCTTTCCTGGGTTGGGAGGACAGGACAACCAAGAGGATTCTCGTATCTTCAGGTTGCTGCTTCTGGATCAGGTCAGTGATAAGGTCCTAATTCAAATGGGCAATCATCACACTACAACTCTGCTCTCCTCAGTGCACTAGACCAGCACTCCCCCCTCAAAACCACAACACATAAAAAAGCAATGAGCATAACTGGTTCACAGAGGAATTAACATTCCTCCGCAAACTCAAACATGCCAGAGCCAGCTTCTACAATACTCGTATTAATGAAGCCAGCTCTAACACAAGAGAGCTCTTTAAAATCCCCAAGGAGCTTGAAGCCCCAGCCCCTCCTATCTCTAGCTTCCTGAAAGACAAAGCCTGGTGCCCCATTATACAATCAGCACTGGCGAACAAAACCCTCAACCTCAGGGACAAAACTATTCTCAAGTAATCTCTGCTCCCCACCACACAATTGAATATCCCCATATCCACTGCTCCCCCAGCCCACACTACCTCCCCATTCCATTTCTCCCCTGTCTCCCCGATGGATGTGCTCACCACCATCCAACGCCTCAAAGCATCTAATTGCACAGGTGACATCTGCCCACGCAACTCATCAAGATGTGTGCAGACCCCCTCGCTCCCACCATTGCTAAATTAATCAATGCTTCCTTCAGCTCCAGCATAGTGCCAAACGTCCATCAAAGAAGCCTGGGTCACGCTGCTCTGAAAAAAGCCCTCTCTTTACCCCAGCCTTCCTACCAACAACCACCCATTCACACGGTGCCCTACCTCTTGAGAATTCTCGACCGCACCTCCTACTTCCAACTCCAAACCTATCTAGAAACCCACAGTTTACTTGGCACTCAGCAATCCGTATTCAGGCCCAGACACAGCACAGAATCTTTCCTCCTCGACCTAAAGATTCAGCTTGATCACATCCGTGGCACAGGGGATCTTTACATCCTCTTCCTACTTGACCTCTTAGTGGCCTTTGTTTTCTTTGACAACAATATCCTATGTCACTGCCTCACTGTCACTTTCAACCTCTCCCTCGAAGCGGCCAACTGGATCAAGTCCCTCCTGAGTGATCGAACCTCCAGGGTCTTCCCCGGGGCGGAAGCAGCCAACCCCATCTCTGTCACCTATGGGGTCCCACAAGGATCCTGCCTCTCACCTACACTGTGCAATATGTACACCAAGCCACTCTTTGACCACCTGGACAGCCTAAACATCCCATACACAAAAGTTGCTGATGATACGCTGGTCCTTCATAAACTCACTGGCAACAATGAACTTGACTCTGTGAATATCAACCATATCTACAGCATCATCCCGGCCTGGATGGCTAAACACCATCTCTCTCTGAGTGACGACAAGACGGAGCTGGTCGTTGTCGGCACTCCGCACCACCTCAAACACCTTGACCCTGCTTTTGCCTCCTTTCGCATTGACACGAACATCAACCCTGTATCAACCCATGTCAAAACTCTGGGGGTCTATCTCAACTCAGAGCCAGAAATGCATAAACATGTCAAGGCTGTCGCCTTGTCCGCTGCCTACTTTATCAAACTCATTAACTTATCCATAAAGTTCCTTACCCCCAACAACTACCTCACACTGGATAGGGCCATTATTGGCAGGAAATTAGAATACTGCAATGCCATCCTTGCAGAAACTTCAACAAAAAAAACTCAATAAACTACAGCTGATCCAAAACAACATGCTCAGGGCAGTGTGGGGCGTGAACCAATCTGATCACATCTCCCTAGTGAGATGCAAAACACACTGGCTTCTGATTAAGGCGAGCATTGAGTTCAAAATCCTATCCATCACTCATTGCTGCATGCACAACACTGCCCCACCATATCTCACCCACCGCATTTAAAAAAGTCCAACTTACGCAGCCTGCGCTCTGCCTCCTCCACCTTGCTAATTCCCCCGAGATTCATCAGAAAAAGAGCTGGAGGAACAAGCTTCACCGTTACCACTCCCACTCTCTGGAACATGCTCCCATCCTCTATCCAATAAGACCCCTCCTACCTGATCATTCACAAAAAAAGTAAAAACTGCACTGTTTAACAATTATTCATAAACTACTACCTGTAATGTATTGCCTGTAATGAAAACTGTACCTCTCCAGTATTATCTCTAACCAACCTGTCACCATGCAGACTATAAATATAAGGGTAGCTGTAACACCGAAGGCCCTCCAGGTAAGTAATATAGTGGCAAACACAAATGGACCTTGGCTATGAGGTTGGAAGGATTCAACTAACACCCTATTATCATAGACAACATTTTTGATTTATTCCAAAAGATAAATACACAAAACAGTTTGCTTATAAACACCATAAAAGGTTCATACCTTTAACATCATCAAATTCATTCCACCATGCTTACACTTACTCACTCTGACGCATCGAATGTTGACTCAAAAATGATATGGGTTGTTAATGACACAACCTTCTCGAAGAAACACAGAATTCGTCAATTATTCACACCCATTTCTATTACAAATTTGTATCTCTGTCAAATAGCAGAGGCTTATTGAACATTGCTATTTAATGTTTTGTGTATTTATCTTTTGTAATAAATCAAAAATGTTGTCTATGATAATAGGATGTTAGTTGAATCCTTCCAACCTCATAGCCGAGGTACATTTGTGTTTACCACCATGCAGACTGTAATGTAACCTTCACTACCTTCACTAGCGCCTTGATACCTCCGGGTCTTGGGCGCTATCAACAAATAAAATAAATAAATAAATCCCCCTCACCTATCGCACAATACCTACTCCTCTCCCCCACCTTCTATCCCTCTTTCACTTGGCTTCTGCAATACACAGTCCCTCTGTCACAAGTCCTACTACATCACTGACCACTTTGAGACTCATTACCTTCAACTTTCACTTCTTGCTATCACAGAAAACTGGATATCCCTTCACGACTCTGCTACACTACTAGATTTGCACACTGCCTCTCCTGCCTTCTCCCACTCTCCCCGAGAGTTGGGATGTGTGCTGGTGTGGGGTTTCTTATCAATCATGTGATATCATCCTTTAAATATGCCACTATACAACTCCTCCCTCCTACTCCTCACACTGTTCTGGCTCTCTATCAACCCCCAGAACTCCTCTCAACTCCTTCTTCCCCCAATCTGACCCGACTCCTGAGTCACTTTCTACCGACATCCCCATTGTCATGCTCGGGACTTTAACCTCCCTAGGCCCTTTGCAGGAACCTGACTTGTACCTAGCTCACTCCTTTCTGACCACTCCCTCTACTCCCTCCATAACCAGCCTACCCACTCTGGTGGGGTCTACCTTGACCTTGCTCGCACATTTTCCTCTGAAATCTCTCAAATTCATGACACTCTCACATCCCCATCTCACTCCCTCTCCAACCCTCCTTCTGTCTGCCACATGTCCCCCTACCTCTTCAACTCTTGACTTCTTCTCCCCTACCTCTCCCCTACCTCTCCTATTGAATAGGCATCCATCTTTCGCCTTGCCAACCCATCATGCGCTCTGATCGACCTTTTAGCTCCCTATATTGTCAAAGACTTAGTTTCAGTCACTTGCCCTTATCTCTCTGAGCTCTTTAACCTCCCTCTCCACTGGACTCTGCCTTCTGCAAATCTGCAAGTAATCCATATTAAACACCCCACTAGACTACACTCATGCATATCTCTAACTTTCTGTGTAATACTCACCACACCAAACTTTAGTCTACACCCCTCCATATGGACCATTTTGCTGATTTCTATGCTGTTGACCACTTCTCTTTCCTCCTCACTCTCCAGGACCTTGGGTTTTGCAAATCTGCACTTCCCTGGAGCGCCCACTACCTGGAAGGGCGATCCTTTATAATCTCTTGGAACTCACAAACCTCTGACCCCCCCTTCCCTGTTGGTTTCTGCCAAGGATCAGTCTTTGGACTGTGCTCTAGCACCTTAAAGCATCTCTTGTGCTACATTGAATTACCAATAAAGATCTCAGACCAAATAAACGGACAGACTCAGAAAATATGGCAAAATACTACTTTATTCTCCATTCAATAAAGCAGGGCGAACTGGCGAACAACAGACTGATGCTTGCACACTCACACACAAACTTGATTATACAGAGGTTATTTACCCCAATAAGCGTCATCTATGATCTCATCATACGTGGCAAACTACAAAACCTATTGAAGGGAAGGGTTGGTTAAGGGAACATATGTACCTATGGTCCTACATAGGGGTTGGTATTTCATTGACTGCCCCTTATCTATAGGGCACACCGTGAACTACCTCTAAATATGTATAATACTGATCAAATCAGAGAAAATGCCATCAGATTGGTCTATGCAACATTGTATAGCAAGTTTCCCCATAGACCCTCTGATTGGTTGGCATGCTCACCCAACCTTGGACTTTCAGTTCATTAGCAGCATGTAACCAAAACGAAAACCAGATGAACAAGCCATCTCAAATTACTCCCCACTTTTCCGATTAGTCTATCATCTCTCATCAGCCAACAATAAGCCAGACTTTCCTTTCTGTAGTTGACTTGCAGTTTCTCTCTGTTCTGGGTCATTTGAGGGAGTGAAAGCTCATTGCAATCTTCATCCGAAGCTTAGTGAATAGCCTTGTTTTCGACTTCTGAATCACGTGTGAAGAGACTGCAAATGTATCCATTTCAACCTCGTATTTACTGCTATTTGATTTAATTATATGAGGTGTTCTTGCTCCTCTTGGCCTCTAGAGAATTGCTCACTCCATCTTGTTTAGACCGTATTCACTGTTAATTGTCCAATATTTTGCTCTTGCAAATGTGTTCTTCTTCTTTATTTTAAGAGAAATATGTCTTGCGAGCATGGCTTAACCGTCTGCCTCCCTTCGTGCCTTGCAATTATTCCTTAAAATAGCAGCCCTGATCCCAAGCCAACATAGACTCCTCTTTATTCTGCACACTAAGCTATTTTTCCAAAGTCTCCTGACTCTGCATCCCTGGGCTGTCTCTGAGGTAGCTGGATTGAGTCTTAAAACGAGCTGACATCCATCTTCCTATCATGACAGTCCTAGCCATGTTATATATTTTCCGTCTATAGGAAGCTTCTTTGTGTCTCATCTACCTTGGTTTACGGAATTAGCCAATTTGACTGAAAATATATTACTGCATGGCCTAGTTGATTGAATTTTGGCTATACGAAATGATCGTACAACCAAAAATTCGGTCAACTAGGCCATACAGTTCCATTATAGCGTATATTATAGCGAACAAGAAGAATCGGGTTGCAAGGGTCTCTCCCGCTTCCCTTGCTCGCTATAATAGGGACGGGGGTTTTGGGGGTGTTCCACACTTCGGGGACATTGGAAGCGGGGGACTTTTTAAAAAAGAAAGAAAAACAGAGAAAGGGTCCATGCTGCGTCAGTTCCCACCCGCATTGCAGGGACAGTAAGAGAAGTGCCGGTGGGCAGCAATAAGGTACGTAGGGGAGGGGGGATGGATATAGGGCTGCTGGCAGGCCAGGGATTTGGCTTGTTTGCCCAAAGGTCAAATAGATTTGCAGCAAATTCAACTACGGTCAAATCTGCAGTACATTTTTTGACCTCGGTCAAACCACCCATATCCTGCGTTACTGCGTATTTACACTTATTGGTCAATAAGTTACTTTATCTTCTTTGTATATAAGATTACTTTATCATTCCTTACATGTTTCTCTTGTCACTGCCGATACATCGCCACTGTTAAGTATTTTCATATCGTTAATGTATGTCCTCATATATCTTCTTCATGGTATCACTCTGCCCTCGTCAGATTTCACTCGGCACTACATGATGCCCAATGGTGCGTGCTGACATCCTTCCACATTTCCATCCGAGGGTACATTCAGTATAGTTGTCTGAGTGCATATCATCTCTCATACACTGAAAGTGGTATAGGGACAACACATGTGTCCCACACAGAGCTCTTCTCCTGCTGTTCAAATACGACAGCGATGAGGGGGGGGGCTCGGTAAAATGCATCCACCTGCCCCTTTACAGGGCCTCTGCTCTTCACCCTCTTTACCTCTGCTCTAAGAAGATTTTTCTCATCCTTTTGTTTTCACTATCACCTTTTTGCTGTAGACACTGAAATATTTTTCTAATTTGCGACCCTCAACCCTGCCAACTCTGACCGTATGATGAACTTTCTCAATGCAATTCGTCACTGGATGGCTCTCTGCGATGCTGATACGTCTTGCTCCCTCCCGCAAGGTTTGCAATCTTGGGGTCCTCTTTGATTCCGACCTACAACTACAATTCATCACTACCACTGTTTCTGCTGCTCGCAAAATTCATCCTTTTCTTACAAACCACTCTACAAAAACTCTAATCTTTACTCTCGCGCTCTGCAAGCATGACTACTGCTTAAGCCTACTCCTCGGCCTTCCTCTCTACTCCTTTCCCCCTCTAAACAAAGTCCTCAACATTTCTACCCACACTCTCTGCAACCTACCAAGATCCTGACCCTCTTATACCTTCCGAGAACATGCTGGTTGGCTCCCCATGCACAACCGCTCTCTTTTCAAGTTCCTTCTCCAAGTCTAGAAAGCTATCAATGGCCTTGCTCATCAGAATCTTTGTGATTGTATCTCAGTTTACTCACCATCTCATTCCCTCTGATCATCCCCTACACTATACATCACCGTCCCATACCATCCCTGTGCCTGCTGTCGCTTTTGTTTTTTCTCCTACTCACCCCACTTCACTGTACCCACTCCCCATAATACTCTAAGCCAGCCCAAATGTGGATCTTTCCAATGCTCGGCTTAAACTTAACTTACTGGATGAAGAGGAGCTGCCCCTGCCCTCTCCTAATCCTCCAAACCTTAGCCCATCACTACATCCAGTGATGCCTAATAATGTCTCTTTATATATTTAAATTGTACTCCTCTATGAAGCCCTTGCCCCCTTAGGTTCATATTACATTTGTAAGTTACATGTTCTCGTATACATACTTTTTTTATTTGTTTAGCTTTATCCCAGGTATATGGGCCACTTTTGTACACCCTCATAAACCGGCTCATTACTTGTTCTCACCCTTGCGCTATTGTACAGGCAGCCTTCATGTTACTACCATTGCCATCTGTAAATGTGTTATTAAGTCATTTATGATCGAAAACAATACCAAAAAATACAAAATGCACACAGCCCACAGTGAATGAAGCTCTGAGCCACACACTTATTTGGAACCAGGAACCCGGAGCAGAAAAGAACAGATATTCTTGCCACCCAGAATGTGGATCGGCCATAGACTGGCACTAGAGCAAGAGGATAGCACCCCTAGCAGGCCACGGACTCTGAGGAACACCGAGCAGGAAAGTGCATCAGTAATCCACAGTAGTGGCACCCAGAACCGAGATGAGTGGGGCAGGAAGAAGGGAGAAAGCAAGGGATGAGTCAGAGCAGATGCACAGGAAAGGGAGGAGGTGAAGAAAAAGGGAGGCAGTTACAATACCGGGGAGACAAAAGAATGAAGCCCAGATGGGAGCACGGAGCAGGGCATATGTAATCAAGGTGGAGGAAACTGTCGGTTGTGGGGCTAGCTCAGCATATGATAGACCAGAACCCCTGGTGTCGGGGGGGAGGGGGCATGAGCACTCTGCCTTTAAAAATACATCTGCCTTTCAAAAAAGGCTCACGGAGTATGGCCTGTGTGATGCTGGAAATGCCTTCTGGAGAGACATGGACTCCTATTCATTGAAATCCAAAGGCTGATGTGCCGCTCCAAGGACTTATCCAAGAGAGGACCCGGATAGGAGACCTCTCCCCAAGTTACGAGGGACCACCGTTCAACTTGCTGCTCTTCATTAGAAGTACCCTGGAAGCCAGTCCTGTGTGCCTGCCATCCAGAGAAGGAGTCCTCAGGAATCCAGAAGCGGAGTACCTGGACATCTTGGGTCAAAGGAGTCCAGTGGTGTCACTCAGGGTCCGGAGGAGCGTTTGTGATTGCTGGAAGCCCAATGCAGTGTAGCACGCAGAAGAAGGGGTACTCTGGCATAGTGCTGCTTGACACCCAGCACTGCAAACATTCGAAACTGCTGAAGAATACTTCAGGGGATATCCTTGCCATAATCACTGACCACATTTCCCCGCTGGAGAAGGTCAAGGGTCACTGAGTGCAGAGGAAGGCCCGCCGGTGGGTTTCCCACCACCAGAATCCAAAAAAATTGCCCCAAGGGACCAGACTTGGAGAGGGTCTGTGGTCCACTTCAGTGGTTGATTTCAGGTCACCAGAATCCATCCAACCCTGAAACCGGACACAAAACATGACCTCTGCACCCGTCGCTGCCAGAAGTCATTGAAGATCCCCAGGGGACTTACTCTCATCTGCCAAGCCTTTTAGGAGCCCACCACAAGTTTCTCCTTCCCAGGATTCCTACAGTCAGAGAAATCATCGATGAACGGAGAGCACCCAAAGACTAAAACTGCTGCACTTCAGAGAGACTTTGGTTCCATTCTTCTTCTTGGACTCAACATCCCAGTGGCTCCTTCTTCCAAGGGTGGTCCATCCTCCAAGGCAATCATCGACTGAAACTGAGAAACTCAAACACTTCGCTGCCAGGCACCAAAAGGACTGTGATGAGGAAGAGCACCTTCCGGCCTCAAGAGTCGCCCATGGGTCCCAGATTTGTCTTGGATCCTGTTCTCCTCTGGCCTCTCAGGTACTTTGGGCGGTGGTAGAGCCTTTGAAAAGAAAGTAGAGTGTTGTTGAACATTTTTGGACTGGGCTGTAAAAGACAAGATAAGTTACTCCCTAACTTTTCCCTTGCAGGTTGCCCAGGTGGGGGGATCCTCTCACAGAATTGTTATCTAGTCTAAAGAAAGCATTCTGCCACTGTACACAACTAACCCGCCTTTCATCCCCAATGTCTGCTGTTACACCTCACTTAAAAATTCACATGCCTATTTGAAACTGTCTACAGCTTGTGCATTTATTACTGAATGTAAGTATTGTGTGGTACCACATAGAGTGAATATCTACTTGCCATTCTTTCAATCAAACTGCCTGATTACAAAGTGTTATTAGTTATATGTATATATTTTACTGAACCTTATTTTATATAAATAAGCTGTGTCATCACCAACATAGTGTGTGGACATTCCTTTGTGGGGGCTTCTTGGGGACTAATTCTACTTAAGAACCAGCCTGCTTCACCTTCTGAGTGCTTAGGCCTTGGTTGCTCATCCAGGATACCATACAGAGAACCTTGACTAGGGTGTTGTGTGCCTTTGTCCCAACCATATATAGAGGGCAGAAGTACAGATACCCCCTGCAGGCTTTACAGCCAGGCAGGATCCAGATGGAGACGTGATTCTCCGGAACTCCACAGCACAGCGAGAAATAATATGAATACTTGCTGAGAAATGCAATCAAAACCGACACAAGCTGTTGAGGGATCAGATGGGGAGGTGCATCTGTGGTTGTGGTCCACTCGCCATAGGTAGGATCCGGTAAATCGACCCGGCCACCTCTTCAGAAGCTGCGACCATGAATCCATAATGGCATAACGGCAGACCGTGATGGTGCCGCAGGTAACCAACGAACGGAGGGCACTGGGCATTCCAGGGAAGTCAAGTCCACAAAGAGCAGGAGGATGAGCAAGCTAGGTTAGCCAAAGTGGTAAAGTGCGGGATTCTGGGGTGCCCAGGAGTTTGACAACTCTGCAAAGAATCTGCAATGAGGCCGGGGTCAGAACCCAAACGTAAGTGCCGTACGTTCTGTCCAGAAGAAGAGCCAGCGTGAGGGGCGCTTGACTAATCAATCACATAATTTTAATTGGCTGTCTCATGGTACTTGCACGTCCCTTCTACCAGATGGGTAGCTAGGAGACCCTCCATTCTCTGGGGTTCAGTGGATACCATGCCCCCCCATTCTTTCAATTTAGATTCTGTGAAGGTATCAGGAAGTAGACACAGACAAGTGAGGAAAGTTTGGGCTTCAAACTTTTATTTAAAGTCACAAAAAGGTTGGGTTAAAGCCTATCTTGCCCTATGCTAAGGTGGGATTTCCCTACCTAACTGAAACTAATGAAGGTCTGTGTCAGGAAGTCCAAAGTAAATGTCCATCTGTGTCTTAAACCTATACTTGCCCTGACATCTGTTTGTTCAAACTGTGTAGGGCTGCCAGCATCAAATGAAAATGTGGCAAACAAAAGTTCAGAGCTTCTTCCAGTTCCTGGTTGAAAAAGGGTTCTGCCTTCCCTAAAGTTCCAAATAGTGCACTTTCAATCCAAATAGTTCACTTTCAATCCAAGTAGTTCACTTTCAATCCAAGTAGTTCACTTTCAATCACATGGGGTTTCCTTCCCCAAGCTTTCAAGTCTCTCACTGCTTTCACAACAAAATAATTCCTCTGGATTCTTCCAAGATTTCAGGTTTTTTGGCTCTTTCGTCAATATCATAAAGTTCAGCTCTCTTGATATTCAGTCAGTGGGGTGTAGCCGGTCTAGGCACAGTTGACGGACCACTCGGTCCACCTATTACAGTTCACGCAACCGACACACCTGATTGGCTTCTTTTCCACAGTTACACCACCACTGCTTCAGCTCAACAGTGGTACTGGACTTATTTTCTTGCAGCCCTGTTTGCCACCATTTATTTGCTGGATTAGAAACCTTCTCATTGGTTGGCCACAGTTTCATCTTTAAACTTGTACAGTTCCTCTTTTCTGTATGGCTTTGCCAATGCCTGCTTTTCTCAGTTTCTATAGTTCACAGTTCTTTAGATTCATGTGGCAGTCACTCATTATTCCTTTCCTTTTGGTTCGGTATTCCTAAAACTTCAGTTCAGTCACTTCAAAACAATGTAACTGAAAATTCCCAGTTCACACTCCTACTGGGAATTTGCACCCCGCTCACATGCTTCTTATTCAATATAAAGTTTGCTACTTTTCTGGCCTTTCTGCGATCTTCCCAATTTCCATACAGTTCTGTATTCACAAACCTCTCCATTCTTCAACATTCACATTATCGTAGTCATTTCGACCGGCAATCCCTTTGCCGATTGCTCACTCGTGAGCGCTCCGACCTTCCTTCACAACGTGGCTCGCACCACAATGTCCCACAGTCAAGAGACTCACCATGTACGCTGTCTTCATGTCACCTTCTCCGCTTTGGTCAGCCCTTCGTGGCTGCTTATGTTCCCGGCTCGGCAAGCCCCTCCTCCAGGATCCCCAACATCTTGGGCTACCGGAGAGGGAATCCTCTTGACTCAAGGAGGTCGGCAGCCTGGCCCTACCACCGGAGCCCTTCTGACAGCGCCAGCCACAATCTGCTTCTGCTGCACTGACTCTTCAGCACTTTGGCGCTTCAGACACAAGTCTACCTTCCTTCACCTCTGACTTTTCCGCCTGTAAGCATTCCACAGGCGATCTCAATTTCCCCATTAGCTTCAACTGAGCAGGACATTTATACCGCCCCTTTGGCTTCAGGTGCAGGCCATTCACATTGATTTCACAATGACCTCGGTACTCAGCATCCCTCTTCCTCTTACCTGTACCAGAGTGGTGTTTGTGTATGTCTGAGTTAATAAAGGATCAATGTAATTCCTATGTGGTTTCTTCCGCGTCTCACTACTAGAGTGGTATACATTGGGAGATGGTATTCTAGCACAAAAGGGAAGGGATTGGAAATATCCCATATAAGCGTGGGGGACATTTGATTCCTGTTGAAAGGGAAATGGGGGATACCGTGTCTCACCCAAGAGTGCCTCATCCCCACTCCCCAAGTCCCCTCCTCCCAGGCTAGAGCACAATTGTCCTCCCATGCTCTGGGGAACTTGGGCTCAACAATCATGAAGCACATATATAAAGCACCAAGTGTAAATGACTGACTTTAAGATTGTCTCCCTGAATGTCCAGGGCCTAAACTCGCTGGTGAAGCAGAAAAGCTTCCTTACTAAACTGATATAATTGGGAGCAGATCTAGTTTTGCTTCAGGAGACTCATTTCTTCAAATCAGATTGGCCTAGACATAATGTGTATGGTTTCAACGTCTATGTTACCCTTCATCCCAAGATAAGAGAGCAGGAGTAGCAATTTTAATCAAGTAAACAGTTAACTTTAAGAAACTTGCCAAAATGAAAGATGATTAAGGGAGATTTATGTAACTCAAGATAAGCTGTGGTGGGATGGATTTTTCAGTGTTTACAGTTTATGGTCCTAATCAACAAAGTAAAAGCTTCTATGCCAGAATCTTCCCATGCATTACCCAATTTCAGGGAACTAATCATTGGGGGTGGGACTTAATGTGATGCTGAAAGCCAAATAATTAATACATCCTGGTCAAATAACCATCAGGAAACACATCCACCCGCTCTTTTCAACAAGCTATCTCATATTTGAATCTGATTGACATTTGGAGACACTTTAACCTCTTCACAAAAGATTATACATATTTATCACAGGTTATTCTAGGCCAGATTACTTTTTGATTATGTGCCTGTTTTTATCATCAAACTCCAGTCCCTCAATTGAACTCATCACAGTCTCTGATCACTCACCATTTAAAATACAACTTAATTAGAACAATCAACAAGCTTTTACATCTACTCAATGGCGAATTAATGATTCCCTTCTCAGGGACCAAGTCTTCTGGACCTTGATATCCACAAGAATCTCCCAATATTTTCCTGATGATATTGACACAGAAATGTCAACAGGAGAACTTAAAATCTAATGTAAGGGGAGAACCTATTAGCCTGGCCTCAGAGAGGAATAAAATACTGACAGAGACGAGCAACTGAGTCCAAGGTGGTGGAGTGACCGAGAGTCGGTGGACTGGGAATTGCGACAAATACGCCAAGACCACTTACCCGAGTGCAACCCGAAGCAGGTATTCCGAAGAAGAGAAGGAAACCGAGAAGCAAGAAGCAAAACTGACACACAGAGGAGAGGATCCTGTCCTGACGGCAGGCCCGGTGATGCTAACCCTGAGAGTTAAAGGTAACGGGGAAGGCGGGAGACCCAGGAGGGATACTGAGAATAATGAAGAGAAGCATCCTACTCGTCCCAGTGGGGACTGTGACAAGCCTAGCACTATCGTCACTGATTCTCTGGAGAAAATCTTCTCTTATATGGCCAGGGAAAGGCAGAAGTTACCTGACACTAACCCAGGAGGTGGCTATCTGTGGGAGGACTATGAAGGGGAAGATAAACTCCAGAGGGACAGCAGAATACTAGATCAAAATAGTCTTGCAGTCACAATTCCCAATGACACATATATTCCTGTGCAACATACATACATGGCTTATTGTGGTATAGATGAAGAAATCCCACCTTACGGCAATCAAAACTTTATGTGCCTCCACCCTTTCAAAACTGAGATGAGGGAGAGGGATAGAGTAATGAAGATGGCCAGAAGCGGTAAGCCATTGCCGCGTTCTAGTCTCTGGAAAGCGTTACACTGTGCCAGGAAGATTAAAGTTGACAGAGCTGAGAGAACACCAGAAGGAAGACAGAAGTTGGCTCTGTCAGTGACTTGTAATGATGCCAGTCAGAATTCCAAAGATAAGCAGACTGTCAGAAGCAGTACTGAGGCTGATACAAATGGTATGCAGGAGAGGGGAACCGAAGGAAGTTTACCGCATGAGGGTCCGAAGCAGCGAGAACCATGCGCAGCAGAGGAAGGCAAAGCAAAAGCTTACCGGCTCACGGGAAGCATGCTGAGTCACCGAACCAAATAAGACAGACAAGGGAAGACATGAGGAACACCAAAGCCGCCCGGTAAGCCCAGAGAAAGCAAATGGGTTAGCAGAGTCCATGTAGGTGAATGATGTGTCATGTTAAGTAACACCATTGAAGAAGTTGATGCGGATGCAAGCAATATTAGAAAAGGGACAGTGACCCAACTTTCAAAACAGGAATTGGTGAGAATGAAAACAGTGTTGAAAAAGGGTCGAGGACCCCATATTTAAAGGAAGAAGTAAAATCAGAAACAAACTGTAGTGAAAAAGGGTTAGTGACCCAATATCTAGAAAATATTGTTTTGTGGCTAACAAAGAATGTAGTTAGAGAATGGAAAAGCCCTTGCAGGTTAGCGAACTAGGCAAATAGTGAGGCTGGGCTCAAACCCTCAGGAGAAGTGAACTTTGTGAAACAGCGGGACATCCTGGCAGGAGAGTAAACCAGGAGAAGTGAAATTTGTGAAACAGTGTGACATCCTGGCAGGAGAGTAAACCAGCAGAAGTTAACTTTGTGAAACAGTGTGCTTTCCTGTAAGGACAGTAAACCAGGAGAAGTGAACTTTGTGTAACAGTGTGACATCCTGGCAGGAGTGGGGAGGGAAGTGAACCTTAAGTTGAGAAAAAGTGTCAAACCAATACATAAAAGAGAAGAATTATACATGTTTTTGGAATCAGTGAGAAAGGAGTAAATACCCTGGCAGGAAAGTACACCAGGGACATAAAAATGAGCCACCAGTAGAGAAGGGTAGAGTGCTACCTCCAGAAATCAAGTGTAAAATACAGAGTATGACGTGCTGGAACAGCTAAAAGGAATTGTGAATTTAAAGGGAGATGCAAGGGAAGGCCATTCCCCTTACAATTGTGAAGTAAAGAGCACCATATGCGTAAAGTAAACTCATGGTAATATTCATAACATTGAAGATTGTAAATACTTAAAGTAAAGTATTGAAGGTTGAAGGAATACAACGAAAAAGAGGAATTTTTCCTTAAAAAGTGTGAAGGCCTAAAGAAAGAGAAGTTCAAGGAAGAAGTCATTGACATTGAACTTGTAAAGCGAAGCCTTATAAAGGGAAGAGAAACACTGGGAAGTAGCCCCACTTTTTCTTGAATAGTGAAACTTTGTGGAACTTTATCCAGAGGCACCACATAGATACAGAAGGATAAGAAGAAACATAGGGGAAGGGATGATCCCTTTTCCTGGTATAACTTTCTTTCTTTATTTTCTGCACCTTAAACTTTATATTTTTGGAACTTTGAAAGAAGACAATAAGAAATGCATAGTCTATAAGAAATCACTGTTTACACATTATATTAAGTTTATAGTGTGTCAGATTGCAGTTTTTGGACACAGGACAGATGACGCGCTTTTGTTTAACATCCTGACTGTGTTAAACACAGTTAAACATTTTATTTTAAAAAATGGGACAAATATGTCATTGCTAATCCTACTCTATCAGGGAATTCCCTACCTTGTCTAAAGGCTAAGGGTATAACTCCTAACATAAACAAACTGGCCCTCACACTAAACAGCAAAACATTCAAAGTAATAAAAAAACAAAATAAAATAATAAACACCAATTAACCAGTGTTTGGATGATCTTCACCTGTCCTGGGTGAATCCCTTCCCCAGGATTGTCCAAAGTCAACTTCCCCAAATGTTCAAAAGAAAAAGTAATGTCTTGAACCAGTTCTTGTGAGTTTCAAATAAAACACAAGTTCATCCAACAAAAATCCACTGGTAACAGTTCTTCATCTTGCAGTTGAAAAGATCCCCTTCCAATTCCAGCCAAGAAAATAGCAGCAATGGTAATCCTGGATTGCGAGGATTGTTTTGCCACAGTTCAAAGAATAGATTTACAATTTCTCCTTCTACAATTTAACAAGTGGTTATGACCGCAGCAATGTATTTGGTATAATTGTCAGGATGCTTCTTCTTGGGTTGCTGCTTTCATCTTGACAACCACCCTTCTACTACTGTTAGAGTGGAAATAGCGTCCTTTGTTCCACACTATGCCACTACTTCAACCAACTTCAATGCAACATCCACTGGCAGTATTATACACAACCACATTTCTGGTATGCATGCTTCAACTTTGTACTTCAGGGATTTTAGGCATTTAAACACAAGACTCATCAACCTCTGCAGGCAGGCAAGGCACTCTTCTTTCCTCTACTCCAAGAAAAGGCCAGCCTCTTCACTTCTTCTGTCTGTCTTACTGCTAAAGGTATTACATACCTCTTCTTCAAAAATAACCCCCTCTCAACTTCAGCAGTCTCAGCTTTACAGATTATATGCTCAGTCTTCTTACAAGCACCCAGATCTCTTCCCCTGCGTTATTCACATCTTCTTGGTTCCAGTTGCTACCCTGAAGCTGTATTGCCACACTTCCAACTTCAGGTAACAATGGTGCACTTGTATCAGAGGACAATGGACTTTTAACAACTTTGCAAATCAGGTTGATAGATTTGAACAGAGTTTGCTTCACTATAGAAAGGGTTTGCCTCTTGGCTGGGGTAATGCGTGTTCTTCACGTTAGTACAACTTCTAGGTTTTAAGAAAACTTGTTCTTAATGTTAAAATGTTCAGTCTTGGGGGTCGTGGCCAAGATGGTGGGCTGAGTGGACGTGGACCTGTAGAGCTCCATCCCGACCTGCAGAAAATACAGTGAATCCCTCATCAGGTACGCCAAGAGATGGTGGGAAAAGTAGCAGAAATCGAGGCGAAATTGCTGTGAGCGGGTAAAAGACTAACAACCCTGTTTGCATTATGGAAACAAAGGTGACAGCTGAGACTGAGACACGGTGGTCACCTAAAGAAAATGGTGGACAGAGTTACCGAGCCTCGGAGGAAACTTGAACGAGCCAGAATGGCTATCCCGCTATAACTAGGAAGAAGACGGACTCCCGAGAAGTGCTGGCGAGAGAGTTGAGAAACCCAGCAAGAAGGGAGACATGAAGAGCAGAGGTCACCTTTGTTGTACGTTGCCTGGCCCAGCAGTACTGAAAGGGCAGACAGCGGAGGAGGAGAAAGTCGCCAGGCGAGAAGACTGGCGGGATCGACATGAGAGACGTCCAGGAGGCAAGACCAAATGGAAGAGAAGGAACTCGACCCAGCTCAAACCTCCAAACACCGCTGGAGGCAGAAACGGTGTAGCGGAGTGAGGGAGAGCTACCCGGGAAGCCGACGGGCTGCCCATCTCTGCGGCAGAGCGGAGAAAAGGAGGCATTGAGATCGGAGGTAAAGGCACCAGCAGGGTAGCGGCCAGAGAGCAGAGGAGACCAGGGGAGAACCTCGGGAGCGCAGGTGAGGAGGAGCTCGGGCCGGTAAGGGTGAAAGGCGGCAGAAGAGACTGGGATCTTACGACCCCCTGAGCCACAGAGATACGGAACGGAACGAGGAGGGAGGAGATGGAAAATTGAAAAGTGGGCCGTCTAAAGGGCTCAGGGGACCCAGAAGCTGAAAGGAACCAGGAACCAGGACATATGTGATTAAAATCAGCATGTGTACGGAAGAGCACAACAGGCCCAGTTAAAACCAACAGGCATTCTGAGTGAGAGCTGATGGGGCTGCAAAGGGCATGGACCTTGTGGCAGATTGTGTGAAGGAGCAACTGGACCTTGGGGCTGATACCAACAGGCCCCAGACTGGTCTGCGAGAAGGAGGGCTCCCAGGAGACAAGTCTATCATAGGGGAGAGAGGGGAAAGCCCCCCAAGGTTCAGGAGAAGACCTGAAGTAACAGCAAAGGCCCAGAGGAGACAGAAAGGCTACCAAAAAGATAGCCCCAGACAGTGCAATAGGGGAGCCCACTAATAGGAGGAGCAATTGGAATCGGCAAGGAAGTAATTCCAGTGAAGAAACCGAGGCCTGGTCTGGGGAGAACATAAAGAGGAGTACAAGGAAGTGGAGGAAAGCCAAAAGAGAGGGGCAGCAGAAAAAGGGAGCTTCCAGGAATGGAATAACCAAAACCTGATGGGCCCAAAGAAGAAGAATACAAACCCAGGAGAGCGGGAAAAGGAAGGGCACCACAAGGGACACATCCAAACAAAGCTCTCCTTTGGAAATTTGACAGACGGCACAGAAGGCGTTATAGCACTCACCAAGGAAGACTTGCTAGCAGCGTTGGCCCAATTCAAGGGGGAACTTACGAAGACAGTCAAGGCGGAAGGAGCAAGTATAAGGGAAGAACTGTCACAGGCCACCACAAGCAATAGAAAGGACATACTCTCTAGGGGAAAAGGTAATGGAAATGGAGGGGCACCTGACAGAGCTGGATACTAGAGGACAGGAATGAGCCCAACAGACGCAGGGCGTAGAGGAGAGAATAAAGGCCCTAGAGGAGAAATGTGAAGACTTGGAAAACGGGCAAAGAGACAATGGGCCTCATTACGAGGTAGTAGGCAGCCATGGTGCTTTTAGCACCATGGCTACCCTCTTACCGCATTCCGGGTCTGGGTTCTCGGAATAGGGACTTACCGGGTCATTCCAACCTTGGAGGACCCCGTAAGTCCCAATTCTGAGAACCATTCCCCATTCCCATTCGAGCCCCCATAGGGCTCAATGGGAATGGGGTTGGAGCTAATAACGGGCCTGCTAATAGCAGGCCCGTTATTAGCTCCCTGGTCCCTTAGCGGCGGTAAGGGGTTAAAGGAAACGGCACCCTTACCGCCGACCTCGTAATGAGGCCCAATGTCTGAATTAAAGGCCGGGTGGAGGGAGTTGAGAGCCCAGACCTGGAAGTCTGCATTCGATAACTATTTGAAAGCCTTGTGGATGCAGATCAAGCTTGAAACATGGGGATAGAAAGAGCGCACAGAGCGGGCACCCATAGAATGAACCCAGGAGCGAGACCTTGTGACATTGTGGTGAAAATGCAAAATTACAAGGACAAAGCGCAGCTAATAGGAGCGGCAAGAAAGAAGGGGAAGATCTATGTACGAAACTGCAAAGTCCAAGTACGATGACCTCTCCCAAACCGCACTGGTGAGCAGGCGATCATTCAAGTCACTTATAGAGGAACTGCACAAGAGGAAAATGAGATATAGGTGGCTCTACCCCACGAAGCTGCAATACCGCATGGGCAGCGAGGAAAAAACTGTGTCCCAGGTAGAGGATCGACTGAGAGCCCTAGGGATACTAGGAGGTGAGACAAGAGGGGACAGTGCAAATAACCATCCAATGGAGAACCCTGGAGAAGCAAGGCCCAGGAACCAAGGATGTGTCATGAAAAAAACCAAGACAACGTTAATAGTAGCATTGGAGATTTGGAATGAGATCTCCTACAAAATAAATGGACTAGAATATAGCCTGATGAGGGTAATACAGGGCGGGGGTGGAGGAGGGGGGCAGCACTACCCACTGTTCACTAGGGTGGACCGCATTGAGAACCTGGACAATGGATCGAGGGACAGTTGTAAGAAGGGGGGGATAACCAGTTCGGGGAGTAGTAAAAAGCTGCAGGAAGAAGACTCAGTAAGCCAAAGGGGACAAGGGGTGCCGAGAAGTCAATGGGAACATGGTGTTGAGAAGGGATGTATAAGCAAATCTCATGCACTGTAAGGGGACTGAACAGCCCAAATAAGAGGGTCACGCCCTTGAGGGAGATTGATAAAGAGGAACCTGCAATAACCTGCTTACAGGAAACTCCCCTGGCCAAGGGGGACGAGGTGTGCCTTAAGAGTAGGAACTACCCAATACAATATCATGCCATGGCAAAAACCAAAAGGGCAGGGGTGGCGATACTACTGCATAGAACTGTACGAATGGATGGAGTCAAGTAAAAAAGGGACACGTATGGGAGATATGTGCTGATCAAAGGGGTATTGAGGGGCCAGATGTACACACTGGCATCAGTATATGCCTCCAACCAGGGGCAAGAAGGATTCTTTGATATGTTTCTTGAGGAATTAAGTAAGTTTGCAGAGGGCAAAATAATTGTCTCAGGGGGTTTTAACTTAGCAGCAGACCTGGTGTTGGATAGGTCAAGAGGTATGAGGGGTCATGCAACAGAGACAATGTCCAAACACCTGCTGAAAAGATTCCAAGAGAGGGATTACTCTTTTTACTCACACGCCCAAAAGACATACTCTTGAATAGATTATATTATGGCAACAATAAGGGTAGTCCAAACGACAAACAAAACACAGTTTGGAAATTTGACGATATCAGACCATGTGATGATCTCACTAGAATGGGAGGGAGGAATCACAAGTCAAGGGACAAGGTGTTACGTTCACCTGGTCTCTGCTGAGGCGTGGGGCACGGTTGCAGCCCTCCCTGGGGTGAGGTCACTTGGGTCCGACTTCGCCCTCTGCGCTTATGTGGTGACTGGTGGTAATCGGTGATGCTGCTCGGGACTGCTCCTGCATGGAGAATAGGGGCATGAGTATGCCAGCTTGTGCACCTTATCCCCTTCCAGACCCCTTCTCCCAAACCGTGGTACCTGTGGGATGTGCTGTCCCTGGAAAGCTCATCTGTTGATTAGTTTTGGCGAGCACTCCATCCCGCTGCTTCTGGCAGGGGCGCTTGTATGATCTGGACTGAGTTCCTTCACTGGTCCCTTCCGCGTGGTAGTCCAGTCCTGCTGCGACTAGGCCACTATACTTCAGGTTCCTGTTTTCCTTTGTCTTTCCTCGTTTGTTTTTGTTGTATTGTAAAGTTTGTTGTCTTGTATTGCTGTCAGTTCCACTTTTGATGTTTACTCTTTTGCTTTCTTCCCTTGCAGGTGATGTTGACGGACCGGCAGAAGCTGCAGAGCTCAAGGTGACACCCGGAGGGAATGAGGAACGAAGCTGCAGCAGTACATTAGCTGGTAAATTGTTAACTAGGGGGCGCGCGGGTTTGAAATGCGGCGCGGCCCTAGGACGGATGTTATAAACTTGTCTTTCTCCTTCTTCACAGGGTCCGAGTTCGTGGATGAGGAGTGCGGTGCTGCGGCGTCGGGATCAAGATCACTGGATGTCAGGAGATGAGTCTGCAGATAAAGCGATGAAGCACCGGTTTCCTGGAGGTGAGTATGCAGGAGAACGCCTGGTTTCAAAGGTGAGTAAACTGGTCCAAGTGGCAGTGAGCATCACGTTGCACACGAGTGCACAGTAATGCAAAGCACCAGCCTTAAAGATGAAGCAGTTTATATATCTGAGCTTCTGAAGCCATGCCCACCAGGTTCAGCCTGCCTGCCACACCCTGCCACACCCGATGAGTCAGCACATGAAGACCAGGCCTAGGGAGCCACACCCGATGAGTCAGCACATGAGGATGTTCTCTGGAATAAAGGCTTTCAGCTCCTGGAAAGTTTGTGTAAAATAAAAGCACTCCTGCACTGAAATAAAGTAAAAGCACTCCTGCACTGAATTAAAGTGTTCCTGCTCACATCTCTACATGAGCCTGGCGCCAAAGGTGCCAGGACTGAGTCCAGCCAGGGCCCTTTTGTTTATAGGTCTCAAAGGGACATAAGTGAGTCAAGTGACCCATTGCCCCCATCACTAGATGGTGTGATTTTTGTGTTTTGGTGCATGTGGCCATGACACAAGGGGGATGGAGATTGGAAGAATATATCCTAAGAGACCGGGAGATGAGGCAGCAAATGGAAAACGAGATACTCCAATTCCTTGAGAAGGAGGGAGCAGGAAATGAGGGCATATGGGAAAGATGGGACAGATTCAAGTGGTACATTAAGGAGCACTTCATAAGGGCCACAAAGGAGAAGCGGGAGCTAAGGAAAGAAGCAGAGAGGAGACTAGATGGGGAGATAAGGGATCTGGACACCATGCATAAGGAGAAGGAAACGAATAAAGTGGCCAGAACATTGGCCTAGGTGAGAGGGTAACTTAGGCAGATAACCAACAGAGCGATAGAGAGCACCCTACTGAGGAGTAGGCAGAGATTCTATAAAAATGGTAATAAGATGGGGACAACGCTAGCGCGGCAGATAAGGGCCAGAGAACAGAAGGTGTTTATAGATGTTCTGGAGGATAAGGGGGCAGGGAAGTGGGGACAGAAGGTGCTAAGCAGAAGGTGGTAAGAGAGTTCTATGCGGACCTCTACGGGGAGGAGCCAGCGGGGGAGAAGCAGCAGGAGAAATACCTGGAGGGCTGGGAAGGGTCGCGCCTCACACTGGAGCAAGAAGACCAACTAGAGGAACACATAACCTATCATGAAGTGATAAAAGTGATAGCTCGTCTAGAGGGAAACAAGAGCCCTGGGGAAGATGGACTAACATCAGGCTTTTACACAGCATTTAAGGAATTAATCGCCAAAGCCTTCGTGGAGGTATTCGACCGGTTACGAGAAACTGGTAAGATATCTAAATCAATGAATATAGCACATATCACTCTCATCCCGAAACCGGGGAAGAACCTGCATCAATGCTCCTCATACCGCCCCATAGCGTTTATTAACGTTGATGCCAAATTGTACATGCCAGTCCTAGCGGCTAGAATAGAGGGTATTCTTCCGGGTCTGGTGAATTAGAATCAATCAGGACTCATTAAAGGGAGGAGTACATTTGATAACAGAAGAAGAATAGTGCATATCATGGACAAGCCGGGGAGGAAGGGAGGCACCACACCCACATGTCTAATGGTGCTAGACGCCAAGAAGGCATTTGACCGAGTCAATTGGGCCTTCATGGAGCGAACACTTCAAAGGATCGGACTCGGGCCAAAGTTCAGGAAGATGATTCGGGCCAATAATCGAGACCGTTGGGCAAAGGTTAGGGTAAATGGGGGGTTGACCGACCCCTTTCCCATAAGGAGAGGGACAAAGCAAGGCTGCCCGCTCTCCCCTCTCCTATTTGCTTTGGTGATGGAACCCTTTGCACATCAGATCAGGGAGAACAGGGAGATCCACGGGGTACATTGGGTAGGGATGCATCATAAAATAGGCCCAGTTGCCAATGATGTGATATTGATGGTTACCGAACCGGGGAAATCACTACCAACATAAATGGAGGAGATAAAGACCTTCTCTGGGGTGTTGGGCTTCAAGGTAATCTTCGGGAAGTCTGAGATACTGAACATTTCCATAGAGGAGAGGCAGAGGCGACAACTGGAAAATAGCAACACTTTTAGATGGGCATCAGGACCAGTCAGATATCTGGGGGTAAATCTAAAAGCATCCATACAGCAGACAGTAGGGGCAAACTACCTGCAGTTAGTAAAACAAATTAAGGTGGATCTGAAGAGGTAGAAGGGACTCTAAATCTCATGGTTTGGAAGGATAGCAATAGTCAAAATGAATATACTTCCCCAGCTCCTATATCTCTTTCAGGCAATCCCCCTGACAGTCCCGAAAATTATGAAGGATATCGAAGACTACATTATGGGATACATCTGGGGAGGAAAGAAGCTGAGGCTAGGGAGTAAGACGCTATTCAAGAGCACGGCCGGGCATGGGGGAGGTGGCATGTCCCAACATAATTAAATATTACCATGCGGCACAGCTGAGAGCGATGGTGGTATGGGGGAGGGTGGAAATGAGAAACACTGGGTGGGCATGGAGCAGGCGGTGGCAGGAGAGCACCTGCGGAGAATCTCGGGGATACGAGTGGCTGACAGACCAGAGGGACTTGGGGAGAACCCAATAATGAGAAATACCATAAAAGTCTGGGACCAACTAAACAAGAAGTGTGGGCTATCTCCCTGTTCATCCCCGAAGACACCCATCTTTGGCAACCCGGCCTTTCCACCAGAAAGAGAACAAAGCAGATTCAAACGATGGATAGAGGGTATAAGGGAGCTAGGAGATCTATATGAGGGAACCCCCTTCAAATCATACATAGATTTCAAAGGGGAACTGGGTCTGACACATGAGGACCTAAACGCATACCACCAACTAAGACACTGGGCAGGTATGCCCATAATGACTGAAGGGGCTACGAGGGAGCACAGAAAATGGGAAAAGCTGACATCATCCTCAGAGGATAACAAGGGACTAATATCAACAATTTACAGGCTTCTTCTTGGGGGGAAGACGGAACAGCGCTGAGAGATAAATGGGGGAAGGTGAGAGGGACAAGGAATGGGACAGGGCACTGAAAAGTTGGTTCATCTCCCACACCTCAGTACAACACAGAGACTTACAACGTAAGGTTTTACAGCAGTGGCACTACAACCCGGAGAGACTCCACGGGAAGTTTGCCTCAACCCCAGCAGAATGCTGGAGGGGATGTGGTGAAGTGGGAACATTGGAACACATTTGGTGGGGATGTCAACAGTTTAGGCACTTCTGGCAAGAAGTGAACACAAAGGTTCTAGACATATTGGGATTTGGCAGGAAATCCACATCAACAGAGGTTCTCTTGGGGGTAATACTACAGGGGAGCCAAGTTTTTGGGGGGGCAGGACGAAAGGCTATGGGCCAACTTACTTAATGTTGGGGGCAAAGAGGTGCATAGTCAAACAATGGAAAAAGAAAGAATCCCCATCTATCATACAATGGTACTATGCCATATGGGACACGGTAAACATGGAAAAGATGACAGCGATTATGCGAGGCTCCCTAAGCAAGTTCAGCAAGGTTTGCTCACCCTTCATACACTATGCAAATAAAGACACACCACACTTGTGCATTCTGAGGAGGTTACAGGCACTGGGAATACTAGATGGGGAAGAGGAGGGGACAACAGCTTAAAGGGACTTAAGGATCTACCTGCAGGAACTGGCGGCTGTGGGTGTACAGTTAGAAGTTTCGGTTGAGTTATTACATATGTACGATAAGTATTGTGTTAACATGTTATGATGAAGCATGTCATTGAAGATGTAAGATAATAACCTTTGAGAATCCTTATGAATAAATAAAGACTTGGTTGGAGAAAAAAAATGTTCAGTCTTCAAAGGAGAAACAGATTTAGGCACACGTAACCACTCATTAAAGTACATCTTTAACCTTAAATAATTGTAAGTGCTTGTATCCCCACGTATTATCACAGAGATGCTTTTTAACTCCTGCCGGGAACACAATTGGCTACACGCAACATTGCTTTGATGCTGTAAGTACTTGTAACAATTGTGAAAGTCAACATTAAGGTTTTTGGAATATTTTAGCAATGGGGAATTAGATGCGTTTCTTCTTATGCAAGCATTACGAATTTCACTAGAAGCGGACGTGATACATTTCCATTGTTAGCAATACTTTTCACAGCGACAAACAGTTTATACTCGCTTCTACTATTACGCAAGCCCCTTTAGAACCGGTAACAGTTACCGGCAAGGGTTCCAGATTTAACCTGAACGCCATGCTTCACTCACCAGCTCCAGGAACACTGCAGTTGTGTGCTTCTTCGCCTTCCCAACTTCTTCCACTTCTACTACGGCTTTGGGCACACTTGGGACCCATACTCTTCTACAGCACGGGTGTCTCAGGTCCGGCCACTCCAACTAGGAGTCTCCTTCACTCCTCTGTCCCTGAGCTTGCTTTCTTCTATGGGCCTCGGGCTCCAGCATGGTCACACCTCTGCAATTACAGCCACTAGGTGCACCTGGGAAACTTTCACTCTCAGCACGTTTTTCTTAGTGCAACCATGGCAAGGCGGGGTTTGTGAACCCAGGATCCCCTCAGAACTTGCAGGTGAAATCTGCTGTCTCCATGTCCCAGCGTCCTTTCGGTGATCACATTTCCTCATGAGCTTCCAGCCTCATGCTCTTTTACTTCTGCTACTCCTGCCAGCCTTTCAGCTCCTGCTCCTTCCTTCTGCCCTCTCCTGATGCAGCCTTTTATGTCTCATAGGTGGGCCAATTGGTTTCAGGTGGAAACCATTCATGTCAATTGCCTGACCCTCGCAAAGGCTGTTAGGCCTCATTGCCTATGTTATACATCTACATTTCTCTTCAGAACTCTCCTTCGTCTCAGTCCCTATGGGATTTTGGGACATGTAGTTTACTTTCTCAAAGTCAGGCTTTCCTACTTATTGTGTATTTTTAAGGATAGATTTAATTCCCTTAGTAATTTTAACAGAGGGGCTGTAGGTTTTGACTTTATTAGAGGAAGATGGTGTGGAGAAGGCAACACTTTTTCTATTCCTTGTAGTGTACCCTTGGTATTGAGGAAGATATTTGTTTTTAGGTACCAAAAGGATTCTTTCTTTTAGGATAACAGGTTTGGGTGTTATAACCTAAGGTTTTACAACCTTATATTTAACAGGCGGTTGAGAGATATTAAAAAGGCAATGAGACATAACCTCTTCTGGCATAGTGCTAAGAATCTCCCGGTCAGAGGAAACATACAGTGTCTCATCCCATGGAATCTCCTCACTTCCATGGGCCCTGTCTCCAACCAGGTGATCTTCCCGCAGTACACCACCACCAGAGTTGGGGTCAGGAAGCATCTACCCTCCCCTGGCCACCTTGGAGGAGTTTTTAGGCGAGGGTTTCAGTGAGGGCTCTGCAGGATTCTTCACATGATGCAGACGTTCCTTAGTTTTGTTGATGAGGAGAAACCCCTCTTAGGTTAGAGATAGATAGGATTTGCCCCAACCCCTGTATTGTTTTGAGAAATAAAAGTCTATAGCAAACAACAAGCATGCCAGTGTGTCTGAGTCTTACTCTTGATCCCTTACAGGACTTGATGCTAAAATTGCTGGAGAGGAGTGAAGAACTATATAGGAGCCTACATACTCATTTCAGTAAAGGCAGAATACCAAAGCAAGTTAAGAATCATTATCCGACCACTCATATTTTTTTTTTAAACAATTTTCTTTATTTCCATTTAACAACAAACAAACACAAAACAAATAAACAACAACTCTCAACATTTGCTCTGGCACTTTCGGGTTTAAGTTCATAATGTACGTTATCCGCTCAGGTCACAGCTAGGCTCCCTCCTCCTCCGTCGTGTTGTCCTCGTTCCTGTCTGCGTGCCTCGCACGGGTGCGGGCAGGTCAACTCTCCTCTCCTCCCGGCTCACTCGAATCAGTTGCGCTATTTTCCTCGTCGCTCCCAAATAAGTCTTGTACCAAGGTATTCCATGCTAGTATTCTGGCCCCACTGTTCTCTTCTCCCCTCTGCGAGGTTCTGGTCCAGACAGTAGTTTCTGCTATTGCCCATTTTTGTAGGTCCGCCCACCAGCCTTCTATCGATGGTCCTGTGCTTGCTTTCCATGCCATTGCGATGCAGCGTTTCGGCAGTAGTGTCATCAGGTCTATCATCTTAGCTATATGGATCCTCTGCTTGTCGCCCATCGGGAACAGGCCCAGTATGTAGGAGGCCGGCGACCGAGCTGGCATATGGATTCCTGCCTTCGAAGCTCTTTCCTGTATCGTATTCCAGAAGGCTGTCATACCCGGGCATGTCCAAAACATGTGCACCATATCTGCCTGTTCTTCCTGGCAGCGTGGACAATTCCGTATTTGACTGTCCCCTATGTTTGACATTCTTTTAGGCGTTAAATATGCCCTGTCCACTATGTAGAACTGCAGCTGTCTGAACCTTGCGTTTCTGGAAACTTTCTTTGTGTATTGAAGGGCTCTGTTCCATTCTTCGTCCCTGAGGGGTCGGTTAAGTTCCTCCTCCCATTTTGTCCGGCTGTTCAGTGTCCTAGAATTGATGGTGCCCAGCAATTGTTCGTAAAGTCTGGACACAGTGTGTCCCCCCTCAGATACATCGTACCAGGCGTCCAGCGGCCGATCCATGTCTCCCTTTTCCGGCAGGGTCTCCCACCTCTTTCATATTCCTTGGACCATGCTATTATACAGTATGAATTGGCCACTGTGTATGTCCTGATCCTCTGCCAGGGCCTGAAAGTCTACCCAATGTCCTTCTTGCCACAGGTCACCTACTTGGGCTACTCCTTTGTCTTCCCACTGTGTTCTGAATGTTGCCATGCTTGCTATACGGGTGTCTACCAGTCCCGCCAGGGGGATGTGCCTTGAACAGGGGTCTCTTATGTTCTGCACTTTCCATGCTCTTTTCCACAGTGCTCGGCCTAGTTGAACTATTTTGGGAAGGGTTTTTGCATGGGTCTCGTTTATCCACAGTAGTTCTTTCAAATAGTATCGCTGGAGCGATGGTCGAAACAGTATTGCATCTATGGAGGTGTCTTCCCCCAGCCATCGGACCACGAATTGAAGTTGTGCGGCCAAGTAGTCTGACCACTCATACTTGTCTTAGTAAAGACGGAATAACAGAGAAAGTTGAGTATCACTATAGGAAAACTACCTTCCCATCACAGCTCACTCCGATTCTGGGAAATCCAGAATTTCCTCCAGGACTAAATCCAGGACAACACATTCATTGGTCAGATGGGCAGTTAGGAAGATTAGGCCAATTGTTTGAGGGAGGAAGATCCCTACCCTTCGATGAATGTAAGCAATCCTTCCTCCTCCCCGGGCTCGGACAAATATACATGTATACAACTGAGACCTTGGATTAAAGGCTTACAATAACCCAGGGAGAGGAAGGGAAACAACATAATTTGAAGACTTGATCATTGGGCACCCTCCCACAAGGAAGATCTCCTCTATGTACAAGATTCTGAACACTAGCCCCTTTAAACCACCTCATGCCTATAAATATAAATGCGAAGACGTTACTGTCGTAGTATAACATTTGGACTAGAACATCAAAGTCATCAACCTGTGTTCAGCTGAAAGGGAATAGCTATAAACTGCTTTGTTTGTTAGGCAGAAACCTGTGCAGTTCCCTTTGGGAACACTGCAAAAGATTTAGGACTACAGGTGTTAGCAGTAAACCCACTTGGTAGCAGTCTGTACCACCCAGATTTACCTGGTAGCTGTGGCTGAGCAGTCAGACTTCCCTCAAGAATAGTTAGGCAGTATGCAAAGTATACACAATAGGCACTCAAACACAATAGCACAAGCAAACACTGACCAGAGCTTTGGTATCAAAGTATATAATTATTTATTTAAAAACACACTGTTTGAAACACTCCAGCACTCTTATTGTAAAACACTCTAAACACAGTTACTATTATGATATATACAACCCGTATTCCTTATCAGACAAGTCTTAGTTAACACCACTTATTTCCAGACAGAGGTGAGCGCTTAACTATAGATGGCACTCCAATAAGTTCATGAAAAAGGGAGGGAAAAAGACAGAATATGTGAAGATACACCACTGTAAGATTTAGGAACACTTTTAGCAAGGCAGAAGAGCAAAAGTCACTGGGGAGCCAAAGTCCATAGGCTAGGCCCACTCTTAGAGAGAGCAGAGCACAAATGTGCCCAAGATCACACAGTTACACTAGGCTTTGAAAGTCTTGTAGAGAGTTCGAAAAAAGTTTAGAGAGGCTCAGAAAAGTTTAGCCAGGGTGTCCCAGGCTAACCCAGGTTCGAAAGCCGGGGGCTAAATCTACCCCGTACAGTCGGTGGCAAGGGAAGCCAGGCGGAACACAGTGCATTAAGTGGGAAGGATCCTCCAGTGGTGGCAGTTGTTCCTGGCAGCGGGTGCAAGTCTCGGCGTCGTCCAGAGGAAGAGAAGATCTCGACTTGGAGGAAAGATGAAGGTCGTTGCACTGCCAGGGAAGAAACCAGCCGCAGAGATTTCCAGTTAAAGGTATTACCCTTTATTTCGCGGTCGTGGTAAAACGTGGTATTCCGGTTGCCGGGGTGCTTGGCACAGGCAAGGCGGCCACGAGATGCGTTGGGAAGGTGAAAAGACGGGGAAACTGGTTATCCCCACCAGTCAAAGGAAGAAGACTCTCCGGCGGGAGATCTCCTCTGTCGTTGGGAAAAGTGGTGAGACGGTCCAGGAGGGCTCCACTGGTGGTGTCGTCATGGCAGGTTGGCACAGCTTCTCCCTCGTCAGATTCTTAGATCCTGTGGCGACTTCTAAAGTTCCAGTCCCCAAAGCCCTGCTTTTTTGCAGAAAACCCCCATTCACTCAGCCTAGCTTTCACTCAAACATGCTAAGTGGTGAGCCGGCCGGCTCACCACTTGGGCCAATCAGGACGGAATGTGACTTGAGTTGCCTGGGCAACTCAGTCCAGGGTGCCTAAATCCCCCTCCACCCCTCCTAAGTACCCCAGACAGAGTGGCATCACTTTGGAGGGCTTCTGTGGAGAAGCCTGCCAAAAAGTGGAACAAAGGACTCGACTTGGGTTGGAGTCACAGAAGAGAACACAAATGCCATTTTAGAACCGAGTTTTGGCAGAAAATACCAACCGTAGAATTAATAATAAATAAATAAACCGACGGTATGTTGGAGGCTATCGTAATTAAATAAATAAAGATAGTAGCCTCGAACAATGGGAAAATCCCATAGAGAAATATTTGCGGTTGAATATAAAAAGTAGTATCCACTGCCACCAGCCAAACCTCGATCAGGGGGGACGGAGACGCGCCCCCTCGACTAACAGACCTTGGGGCAATCGAATTGCCCCAGCCAGTACGTCCACAATATGATGGTTTGTACTGGTTCTGTTCAGAATTCAAGACTAGTAAAGTCAATGGTGACTTTACATGCCCTGGGAGACAGTAGTCAGTCCCAGGGTATGGAGTCTATACTGGGGGTCACTATGACACCCCTGTGTTACTGCACTGAGGGTGCTGTGTAACACACATCACAAAAACACATGAAGCCCTATGGAGTAAAAGACCCCACAGCCCATTAAACACATCTAGAGTCAAAGGAACACACTCAAACCATGTCCAAGAGTGAGGGTAAAAGAGTCTCACTCTTGGCAGGAGAAAAAAATAAACCCCAAAAAATCCAGCAAAGCTGCTGGGGGACTCACTAGGTTAGGACGTTCAGCCTAAACAGAGAATTCTCCCTAACATTGTTGTTGGTATCTCATACCATGGAGGCTTTATAGGACAGGTTTTGCAGCATCCCCAATTTTTGGAGCTGTGGGCAGACCTATGGAATGCTATTCCATATATGGTGGACATGCAATCTCGTCAACCCATTCTGAAAAGAAGCGCTTCCCCACATAAAAAAGTAACCAGTATTGTCTTGCCATGTGATACTTTAATGATTGTATTGGGAAACAAGGACACAGATGACTGATATGGGTTAACTAGTAAAAGCACTAAATTAATAAAAATACCCACCTCATGGTTGTAGCCAGGGTCACAATAGCTCGTAATTGGACGAAATAAATGCCAGACATTCATGAGGGGTGGTCACAAATCTGGTTTGGTGCTGCTATAGACATAATTGAGCCCTCCATTAAGAGTAAAATGGCTAAATATTTGGACTTTTTGAATCTATTAATTTAATTCGTTGAGCAGAATGGTTTCCTGGGTGTACACCACAAACCCCATGATCTACGAGCATTTACTTTAATATAGGTCTTGCCCAAGATATTATTGGAACCAAAATTGTCTTCAATAGAGATTGGGTATCATTATGTCATGAACCTAAAGCTTCCACTTTGCCTCGATTTTTTCTTTTTGTCTTATTTCATTGTTTAGTTTGACAGAATATGTGTGTTCAATTTGTCGACTTGATGGAGAAATTATGAATTCATTCAGAAGACACAATAACATGTGGCCTAATGTAACTTGATATGGTTATGTCAGCCTGTTTCTTTTGGTGTGCATAATGTTTTTTTGCTGTTCAAGTGAAACCAAGAGACAAACAACACTTCTGGCCAGACCGGTTCTAGAGGAATAGAGCATACTGCTGTCATTGCCCTGCAAGAGAACCAAACAAAAAAAATATTTTGGAATGTGTTTACATGTGTGGTATGTGCGTGTGTGTGTATGTGTGTGTGTGTGTGTGTGTGGTGTGTGTGTGTGTGGTGTGTGCGTGTGTGTGTGTGTGTATGTGTGTGTGGGTGTGTAGATACTGGCATAGATTGTGGCTGCAGGTTAATTTAAGTGATTTACAGTGACTGTTACTGGCATTGATTGTGCAGGGGACAAGTTGAGCGTTTACACATGTGAGCGATGTCCAACCATTTTTTCAGAGGGCAGACACTATCCCCATTAAATGTTTTTGTCACCAAGGGTGGACAAATAATAGTGAGCAGCCTTCATTTTAAATTAATGGTTTGGTGAATGCTGCCTCTTGAGGTTTGATGGACACGGCTGTGAACGGTTTCATTTTGAGATTGTGCTCTACAGGGATTACTACAGACAGATTTTTGCATTTAAAAGATGTGTGTCTTTTATGCTTTGCCAGTGCCGTTATTAGAAAATCTCCGCTCATGGGTTATTTGCCCTTTGTACTTTCTTTGATTAGGAAAGGGCAATTTCACTATGACAAATGTTCACTCCTTGTGTCTTCACTTCCCACTGTGTATGTTAATAAATCCCCCACTTCATTGTATAAGTCTTGTGCACTGAGATTGTGGCTGCAGCTCAATGAAAGTGATTTACAGGGACTGTTACTGGCATAGATTGTGTGCACTTCAGAAAAGGGATTTACAGTGACAGTTATTGGCATAGATTGTGGCCACAGCTTCATGAAAGAGATAAACAGTGACTATTATTGCCATAGATTGTGGCCGCAGCTTAATGAAAGAAAGTGATTTACAGTGACTGTTACTGGCATACATTCTGGTTGCAAGTTCATTGACCGTTACCCACATAGATTAAGGCTGCAGCTTCATGAACCTGACTTACAATGGCAATGCATGTATATGCTGTAGACACAGACATCATGAACATTTTGTAAAATACTCCTGCATACTGTTGATGCAATTGCATGTACTGGAGGTTTTCATGTGTTAACCTAAAGAACCAATTGTACATTGTATGGCTATTTAACCCATTTTTGTAAAAAAAAAATTGTAACATGGAAAAAAATGTAAATAAATTGTTCTCTGTGTGATGATAATTTTCAAAGGTAGATCAGACGACAGAATGAAAAGATAAATAAGGAATCAGATTTTGTTAAGCTTCTGATGGTACTTCAAATGCTGCGTTATAGCCCGGATGTTTGTAAATAACAGATTTCATGTAAGAGAAATGCATGTTCTTTTGATTGGTGCTGATATACGTGTTTTGAAAGGCAATGCATTGAACACATGTCTCTAACTTCAATTGGGATATTTCACAATAGTGTGCTCAGTGGACTGCACCCTGCAGGATATCAGCAGTCAGTGCAGCTGCCATAGTGCAGACGTAATAAGGTTAGACATATGACAACTAGAGTATAAAGTGGATCGATTTAGTAGATGGGGAACCCCAACATGCACTGGTGTGACAATGATTAGTACAAGTAAGAAACAGAAATATTCATTTTAAATGTTTAAGTTCCTGTAGCGTAACAATGACAATCCAAATTATTGCAAGGACAATTACTGATTTATTGGCATTTTCATAGGTGGCACGTGCTATTCTATTTGACCAATTTTGAAAATTGGCCCGTTGAGTACTATTGGTCGAATCCGATTCATGATAAGCAGGCTTCAGCTGCAAGAGCCTATGTGCAATATTTGTTTTGAAACAGATACCAACATACACAAGGATGAGGTTATTGACATATAAAAGAAGTGTGGGCAGGCTTAGATCCTGTTGTAGTTTAATAACAAGAATGTACTTTGAACGTTCCCTAAAAAATGAATTGACCACTGCATCATTGTATGCGAGTGAGAATAACATGCGATTTCACTGACGTGAGCGGGGTACGTGTATTCCGGGGTACGCAAGTGAGAATAACGCGCGATTTCACTGGCACAAGCGGGGTATGTGTATTCCGGGGTACGCGAGTGAGAATAACACGCGATTTCGCTTGTGCGAGCGGGCTACGTCTATTCCGGGGTACGTGAGTGAGAATAACACGCGATTTTGTTGGGTCGAGTGGGGCACATGTATTCTGGGGTACACAAGTGAGAATAACATGCGATTTTGCTGGTGCAAGTGGGGTACGTGTATTCCGGGGTACTCGAGTGAGAATTATACACGATTTGGCAGTGTGTGCCCACCCGGGTGTGCCCTCCCCATACTCCACAGGCAGCCCACACCAAAGGCCCCCCCTACACCCCTGACGATGCCCTGCAGCCAACCCATCAACCCTCCCCATGCCCCACAGGCAGCCCATCAACCCTGCACATGCCCCTCAGGCAGCCCATATGGCACCATGCACTTGTGAGCCCGAACACAAGCCCCTCCCCCCAGTGACGGACACCTGCCAGCAGGCCCCGACTCATGTCCCCCCCAAGAGTGACGGGCACCTGACAGCAGGCCCCGACACATGTCTCTCCACCCCACCCCCATTGACGGCAACCTGCCAGCAGTCCCCGACTCATGTCCCTCCACCCCACCCTCATTGACGGCAACCTGCCAGCAGGCCCCAACTCATGTCCCCTGAAACACCACGTCATAGCAATACAGACCCATGGCCCTAATGCCAACCCAATTGCCACGCCCTACCCCAGTACAAACACGCAACCATCCACTGCACACACTCCCTAGTAAATTACATAAAAATACTAAATGAAACCTTAATATAAACAACTATATAGAAAGGCGGCAGGCTAGTCTGACGGCTCACTTTTCGATGTCCCGGGCCAGCGCATCATCGAACTCCATGTCTATGTTCCGGAGGCGGGCCTGCTCCCTGGCCTCGAGGTCTCGCAGAGATGCAGCCATGACATCCTCCAACTCCCTGCGAGTTGCCTCAAGGCACTCGCCCCGCCTCAAAGCCCGGTGCATGGAGTTCTCCGCACTGACCATTGTGAGCCGTGCCATCTCCGCCCGCCGCCGCTCTGCATCTATTTGCTGGCCCAACCGCTGCCACACGGAACACACTCCCAATCCTGGGTCCTACTGCCTGCCGGCCGATGCCTGCTCCCGGGATATTGATGGCCCCGAGCCATGATGGCTCCCACACTGAGCCTGCTGCTGCCTCCAATGCAACTGCCTCTGGCACCATGACCCCATCCAGGCTGATGGAATCCTCTGGTGCCGCCGTGTACGTGCCCTGCTTGTTGATGCCTGCACGTCCTCCATTTTCTGGGGTCCAGTTGGTGGGGTGGCCACCCCTGCTGGGCCTCCGACTCCCGACTGTGGCAAGGATGTGTTCTCTACCAGCATGGCCGCTGGCTCAGGGGCAGCTCCACAGGGGGCCCAGGCGATATTTGGGTGGGAAGATGGCATGGAGGACGACTGGTGCAAAGGGGGTTCATTTGAGGAGGGGGTAGCAAGAAGATCCAGCACACAGAGCAACCCAGTGCCGACGACCTGTCCTAGTAGTGCGATGCGGCCAAACAGGTATTCGAAATGCATTGTCTTCACGAGAACCCTGCATGTCATCCCGAATACCACGTTGGTGCAACGCCACACCAGCTAGGACAGGCTCAATCCGGTCACGGATTGCCACGTCCTCAGGGAGAGGAAGGGCAGTTGTTGTTTGCGCATCCCCTGCCTGAAAACGGGTCTGGACGAAGGCATCCCTGCTGGTGCCAGATGATGCAGTCACAGGATCGGGGACAGGATTACACACAGGCACCTCCGCGGCGGCCTATGCTGCCTCCTGTCCCTGCCCCTGGACTGCACCACTAGCACCAGTGGAATCCCCCCTTGCAGGCCCCGTGTGTGGGGCTTCCACAGCCTCCTCCTCAACCAAACTCCCCACCAACCTGGATGACTCTGTGCCATCTTCCTCCGTAGGCCCTTGTGGGGGCTCAGCTGCCCCTACTGCTGCCGAGGAGTCCACCGCCAACCTCTGCCTCTTGGACCTTCCCTCGGCAGCTGCGGCCATGGACGCTGCACCAGACTCCTCACTCCCAGAAGATATCAGTACCTGGGAGGGGAGCTGGCCCTTGCGTCTCTGGCTGGTGGTGGGATCCCTGCCGCTGTGCTCCACAGCACGATCTCTGCCCTCTTCATCAGTTGACTCTGCAGAGAGGGAGAGATAGAACACAGGCATCAGGGCACTGTACAATGGTCTGATACACACATGACAGTTGCACATGAGTGGCAGTGTCCAACATCAAAGATGGCATCACACTCCACAACACTCATATCATTTGAACCCACACACATGTACAAGTTAACAGGAATTGTGCAGCAGGCAGCAGCATCCATACACACACAACTGCATGAACATCCGAAGGTTGGCATGACGTCACAAGCAACATAGGGCGTGCCGCACACATGCACACACGCCACCAGACATACATGCATCTGTACATCTCCACCACCAGTTGTCACCGTGCAATCATCGGCAACTATGTCACATCTGCCAATCAGGTACCTACATGTCTGTGTCACATGCATCCATGGCGTATCACAGTCGCACACATGTCAAACACACACACGCACATGTACGCTGTGCACGCACATGAAGGTGGAACCAGCATCCATGTGTCACACCCCAACCATGGCATAGTACATACACAGAAATGCTAACATGTGTGCATCTCCACATGCAGTTATGCATCATGCTTTGGAACACATACACCATTGATGTGCATCACCCATGACTGGACTCACATGTAGCACGGTCATGTCCCTGCACATACACATCCATACATGGGCCATTTCAGACATATGTCCAAGCTGCACACTCCTGGCACACCTTAACATGCACTGCGTCCAATGAGTATGCATGGACACTGACCACTCGACTCCAGACTGGTCTGCCTCTTGAGGACCTGAAGGTGAAGCGCTGGGCGAATGCGTTCCAGGACACTCATCTGGTCAGTGGTATGGTGGATCCGGCACACCACTGCATCCGCTGCGTCCAAGAGGCGCCGAGCCTTCCTGAGTTTCCTGGACCTGAAGTCCTCCCAGCGCTTATGGACGTGTTGCAGGTCACGGGTTGCCACCCCCTCCACGTTGATGGCACCCATAATGTCCATTCAGATCCTCTTCCGACCATCCTTGTTGGCACATGGTCGTCCGAAGAGGGCATCATAATGCACCAGGCCTTGCTCCACCAGGATGCCAACTTCTCCTGCAGTGAAGCTGTCAGCCCTCTGCCTCTCTGCCAGGGGGTTGCCACTGGTCCCAGATGGAGTTTGGCCCAACATGGCAACCCCCAAGGCAGGTGTGGGTGGGCAACTGGGTCCTGGTGCTGGGCTGTGGAGCGATGGAACTGCAGTCAGGAGTCTTCTGTTTCAGCAGGGGTGGTCGCAGCAACTGGACCCCTGCAGATGGCTGATGTGCAGGCACCAAATAGCAGGGCACATGGCCAGCAGGCAGGCAGGCAGCAGCAGATGGCTAGTGGGAGGCAGCTCGGGGCTCTGGGTGGCAGGAAAATGGCCTTCTGGGCAGGTGTGTGGTGTTTCGTGTGTTGGCGCGTGGCCAGCTTGATGCAGAGTGATTTGGCACGTGAAAAAACAGCACGTCAGCGTGTAATTTGCGGAAAGGGCCTTAACACGTAAGCGCGTAAGTCACGTGATGCACGTGGGCGTTTCCCTCAGTACAGGTGCATAGTGAATCCGCACATGAAAAAATCGCATGTCCGCGTGTGAATGCGTGTAATTCAAGGAAAGGGCCTAAGTGCGTAAGTGACATGACACGCTCGGGCATTTCCCTCGGCACGGGTTAAAGGTGAGCGTGGCCCAGCAGTTCGCTGTACGTGCTTTTCGTGGAGACCGACGCGTGTGTTTCTACTTCTTGTTGTTTCACAAGCCATCACTTCACAGCAGATCGAGGACGTACCTCTTCTTTTGGCGGGGTCTTGCCTACGTGTGTTTTTCTTTCCCACGCTAGTCAAATGGTGAGTTGCGCACTCTATTTTTCCCACTGCGGGTCCCCCTGTGTATCGCTTACCCGTTTTCGAGGTCATAGTAGCCTGTACGTCCCACGTGTATGTGTTTTTTGTGTCCCTGGGTGCCACCGCGTACTGAGGGAGGTTAATTCAACGGTTTTACTGCGGTTTTGGGGTGCCCGAGCATTGCGTGACCTGTCATTTTCTCACCGGGGTCACATACAGCCTTGCAGGTGCACAGGGGTGCCGTTTACATCTAGCACCCCACCCCCTTCACCCCAATTGGCCAGGACAATTGTCGTGTACACCTCCCATTGGCACTACTACATCTGTGCCATGGTTAGGAGGCCATGAAAAGTGAGGGGTGCCTCAGTTGGGTATCCTCCACGTGGTGGGCGTGGTCAGGGACATGGCCAGGGAGTAGGTGGAGTCCAGGGTGCCCAGGGTGGCTGCAGAGGGGGAAGAGGCAGGGGTGCACCACTTTGGCACGTGTTGGTGCAGTCATGCCACCACCCCCTGCGGCTCCGAGAGATGCAGCTATTGCATCTGACACTGGCGCCCATGTGACCCGGCAGTCAGTTTCATCTATTGCCACGGGCCCAACGGTAGTGGTAGCTGCAGGTGCAGCTGGTGCGGCCACCACCCAGGCTCAAGGTCAGCCAGCGCATGATGCATTGGCACCTGAGGATTCCCAGGCAGATTTCCAGGTGGTCAGGAAGCACAAGCAAAGTGCAGGTAGGGCTGCTCTGACCGAGGCACATGTCCCTGGGGCAGTGTTGTTATCAGCCGGATGTTGGCAACTGCATGGGCAGATGCAGCCAACACCACCCCGGCTGTGAGTCTGCCAGCCAGGACAGTCTCGGTCAAAGACCTTGGCACAGTGGCTGTTGCTGTGCTGGCTCCAGTCAAGAGCACCCAGCAGCCACTGATGCAAGTCAGGGCTTCTGTCCTAGTTCCACCTGCCACTCCCTTGGTACAGTCCACCAGTGCCACTGCCCCTACTGATCAGGGCAGCATTTGCCAGTCAGGGTCTGGACCACAGTCCAAGAGGAGGAAGGTTGCTCCTGCACAAGAGGCTGGGACCCCAGACACGGCTCCGGCCTCCCGCATGTCTAGGAAGAAGCCTTTCGGAAAGCAGGAACTGTACTTCCTTGTGGGCAACGTGTCAGAACACAAACGCGAGATGCTAGTGGGCCCAAATTGTCACACTACACCTTCCCAGCGTTGGGACCACTGGAAGCATGTTGCGGAGGGTGTTAGTGGATTCGGACATGAGGTGCGCACAGGTGAAAAAAGTGTTGGGATGACCTCCGACTCTGTGCTAAGCTAAAGCGTGCCTCCAATTCCACACGAGGTGATCACTGCAGAGTTCATCCCGGCAGAATTGGTCGAAGGACTGGGAGAGATGCTGGATCATGATGGCCCATCCGGTGAGTGTTGTTGCGTGTTTGTCCAGCCCATGTGTGGTTTGCTTGTGTGATGTGTTTTGCTTGACTGCCACTACATGCTATGTTTACATGGTTCTCATGTGCGAGTCATGCAATGCTTCACTAATGCGTGCCTGTTGTGCTGCATGCTAGACATGTAGAGCAGACGGGGTCTGTCCTCATCATCACACATGCAGCCTGCACATGCACATGCTAGTCACCCGGCTGCCCTTCTGGTCCATGTTCCAGCTCACTTACCCTTCTGCATGTAGCTTGGGGTGTCTTTCCACTCAGCACTCGGACTATGTCATCGCATGACTGGTGTGCATGTGTGTTCAGCCTGCATGTGGGTACTCCACGCGGGCATGCTCCCTTGCCCCTCCACCCCCCTGCACTTCAATTTCACCATGGCACTCGTGGGTAACATGTTGGACTACTTCAATGGCCTGTTCCACGCTCCTGTGTACATGCACACTTCCCCCTGCCAACCCACCTACTGTGGGGTACATCCTTGTCCTTGATGCAGGGTGTCTGACTCAAACTGTGCAGATGTCAGATGCTCCCCGGGGACATGAGTGCCCATTCATGCTCCATGTGCATTCCATGCATGCCCCTATGTGTTCTTGGCAGGATGATAATTGTAGTACGTGTTACGCTCACCTGATATCCATGGGGGTGTCTGGAAGGCTCCGAGATCTGGAACCCTAGATGTGTAGTTTGCCCAGTGCTGAATAATGAATCTTAGTTATTTGTAGGGTGAGCTATCCGTCCTGCGTTTCTTGTGCAGGGGCGCTTGACGTTTGTTGGCGAGCTGCCCGAGTTGCTTCACTGGTGCAGTACGCCTTCCTTGGGCCCAGGCCAGCTGTGACCCCGAATCTGCTGGTAGGCAGGTAGGTTTGTTAATTGTAAGTCTTTGTTCTGTTTATGGTGGGAATTTGTTAATGTCTTTATCTCCTTCTTTTCAGGTGCGAAGGTCTTGATGCTGGCGTGCCGGATGGAGAGGCACGTTTCTAGTTAGAGAAAGCGCAAAGTGCAGCGCCTTTATTGTCTTTTAAATCTAACCTGTGTTTTCTTCTTCTTCTCCTCACAGGCCGCTGTGGTGCTGCGAGTGGATGCGAGCGCAATGAAAAACAGGCCCCCTGAATCCGTTAAGGTAAGTACAGCACTGTGCAATTGGTTAATATTGAAAGAGAACCTGAATATGTCCCTTTTCCTTTGCAGATGTTGCTGTGGTGCTCAATATGGAAGTGTTGCGTAGCGCGATAGAATTCAGGTAAGACTGATGAATTCGATGTTTTGGAAGCGCGCCTTCTAATATTGTTTTTCCCTTTCTCGTTATTGCAGGTCGCAATGTTCGAGCAGCAGCTGTGGTAGCGGTTCGCCGGAACTCTTTAAGCTAGTACTCAAAAGGTGAGAAAACACCATCCCGCATTCAGCATCTCAACTGGGCTGCAATCTGTGAAAACCGAGAGAAGAAGAAGCATCAAGCACATGTTTAGGGTGTCATTGTCTGTGTGGGGCACAGGCCTCCCCTTGTTTCAGGCCCCCTGACTCTGTTCAACTGGTGTGCCTTCTGCACAAATGGGTGTACTACTGAGGGTTCATCATGTGTCCTGCTTACTGTCCCATTCTCATCTGCTGTGGTGTCAGTTGACTCAGATGATGCAATTGACGCTACACAACACTGTCTGCCAATACACAGTTCTCTGGTCAACCTTTCATTGCCATGCAATGCCTCCCTGCATTTTCACCACTGAGGGTCTGGGGGGTTGCCTGTGGCCATGCAACCCATTGCATGCACATTGCACATGATGGCTGAACTTGCCCTTACACTGCCTTCATGTTTATTGTTTGACATCATAACATACTTGTTGCTGTAGATAGTTGGTAACGTAAACATGTTCTGCACTGCACCCACCCACTTCTGAGCCATGTTTCACCTTTCTACATGCCTACTCACTGCTGCAATGTCAAAGTGACCTGGCATGTATGTTCAGATTGTCATCCCTTCACTGTCATGAAACGCACGGGCACAGGGGCATCCTGTGACACATGTACTCTGTATTGGAACACACTATTTGGTGTTTAGCAAAGTTGATTGGTCAATCTGCGGCCTATACTAACTGGTATAGGCTGCAGATTGATTATAGCCTGCAAATCGGGTTATAATGACTGTGGAGCTGCCTGCACGTGTGTATGTGTACACTTTCACATACATCAAAGCAAGCAGCGTTGTAGCTGCTTGCTTTGCTGTATAGGATGCTGTTCGTATTCACCATATGGGTGTATATGAGCATGGGTGTATTTGAACACTTTCACATATACATATGCAAGCAGCTTCAACGTTGTGTAGTGCAACATTGCAGCTACTCACTTATGTGTGTGTGAAAGTGTTTATTTACACATGTGTTCTCTGCAACTCTTTTGTTGAATGACTAATATGTTGTTATTTAACGTAAATGCTGCTGAGATTTCAGCATTGCACTTGTTATGTTCAACTGGCACAATCCTGAAGGTGCAGTGTCGTGCAGTACGTGTACGGCCAGGCCCACTTAGCTAATCTGGTGGAGCCTGGCTGTGATGATTTGACACAGTGAATAATGTTTTTTGGCACATCCAATGCACAATGTGCTGTATCAGACCCTGAGGGGTGTTGTGGAGGCTTCATGGACCGCCACCTCGGACCATACTGGGTGTTATGGTCCCTCATGCCTCGTTGCAGGCCCTCGCTTTGCTTGGGACATTCACTATGTCTACATGGCCCATGACGGCCGGTACGGGCCGAGCTGCAGATGAATGAAGCTATATTGGTGATGATGACTTAGTGATGCATGTGTACATGCATATTACGTGTGTCATGGTGTGTTTTGAATCACTTGCAGCTGTGGCCATTTGGCTGTTCAGACATGCTTATGGTATGTGCCATCTCTTTGTTGCCATATTTCATTTCTGCCTGTGAAATGTGCCTGACAGAGGTGGTGTGTGATGGAGGTGATATACTACATTCAGTACATGTGTAGGCTTCGCAATTTACATGCATCCATTTCTGCTTTTGGGATGCCATTGCATATCAATGCCACTGGATGCATGCCAGAATTTCAGTTGTGTGTGACATGTCTGCTTCATGTGTTGGCTGTCGATGTGATGTCTATGTGTGTGTGGGTTATGTGCTTCTGACATGTGTACTCATTTTTGTTTTTTTCACGTTACAGGTCATGACACAATGGAGCCAGAGGCTGGTGATGTCATTTCAGACACGGGGTTGCTATTACATCAGCAACCCGGCAAAAGTGGGGGTCATGGGGTGGTAGACCACAAGAAGCCAATTGTGCTCCAGACCATCGTGTCCAGGGCTCGTAATCAGTCAAGCTCTGATGATAACTCTGAGCACAATGTTGAGTTGGATGCGCGTCATGTCCATTCATCGCCGGTGAGTGATCCTGATGTGGATGATCTTCTGTCCACGACACCTGCACTGAGGGGCCAGACAGTGTTGGAAACTGCGCCTGTGGTGGTTCGGGACGCACGGTCACACTCCACACCAGTTGCTGATGTGCCTGGGGTATCATGTCAACGGAGGGATGTAGTCCTGCAGCCGCTGGTGGTGCCAATCCAGTGAGGACCACAGCTCCTTGGGCCCCGGAGGTGTCATGTCCAGCAACGTGGTGGCCGTGCGCAACTGGGGTATACTGAGTGGGAGCAGTCCATGTATGCCAGTTTAGAGCAACAGGGGGCAGCTACTGATAAGATCACTCAGAGCAAGGAACGTGTGGCCCAATCCATGCTTCCCCCTTGCCTAGGCAGGTGGAGCTCCAGCAGCGGGCAGCGCAGTCCACGGCTTGCTCACTCAGGCTGAGCATGGCGGCCTCAGACAGGACACGCCAGGCTGAAATGGTGTCTCTGTGTCAAGCACTTGCTGCTCATGCAGAGGTACACATGGAGGCCCTGAGGGATGACCATGAATCCCTCAGAGCTACTCTGGGTGTGTGCAACATGTCCCAGATGCAGCGGCCATAGGAGAGGTTGGATCAGCTTGAGAATACCATCTCGGCTGAGCTACGTGCATGCCGGGAGGTGCTCCAGATGTCATCCAAGGCCGTGCAGGCAGAACTCCATGTTACACGTGCTACCTTGCAAGAGGAAGCAGGCGTATCATGTGAGGTGCTGCATGCTGACCTACGTGCCATCACCACACAGGACTGGGCTTATCAGTCCCACAGGCTTGCTGCCGTCGAGGGGCAAGCTGCGCATAGGTGTGGTCAGGGAACTGTGCCACGTCCACCTTCCGATTTCCATCCAGAGGGTGAGCAAGACGACGACTTATCTCCCACACAGGTCGAACCGCGCAGGCGTTGAGCCCATGGAGTTTTTTTTATCTCAACATCATCGCATGTGGGTGTTGAGGTGCACCCTGAACCTCCCCCCTCCAGGGTGCCTCCCCCTCACCCCACAACCCCCCACCTCCCCAGGTCGTATGTGGCCATTTTTTATTTTTTTATAATATTGTTTGTCTATTGTGCATTCATGTGATGGTGTGGTGATTTGTGGCTTTTGAAAGCATCCACTGTCTGTTCCAACTAGGCCTATTCAAGCTTGTCTTGTGTATGTGTTTGTGGCTTGGGGTCCAGACACATATGCCACTCCTGCTTCCCCTTTCCATGGGCTTGCAAGGATGGTTCGGTGTGACAACAATTTAAACAAGGGCATTGGGCTTTCGTCATATCTGTGGCCAGTCTGCTGCTGTACTACTTGTGTTTACACCCCTAGTGGGGATTATGGATGTTTTCTCCACGGCATGTCTGCAATCAATTTTGATGAGTACATTTTTGAACTGTCCATTTATTGAAGTTGATTGTTATGTTTTTTTCATTTCTTGCCTGTATACATGCTTGATGCACTTCATGCTGTAGACGGTAGCCTGCACCCTTTAGCTGTCAAAGTCACACTGATGGTGGGAGGGGGCTGGGTGGTGACAATGTCAAGTTGGTACGTGTTGAGTTCAGCCCCTGGGGATTGTGGCAAAGGAGGAAGCATTAGGAATGTGACCCAAGAAGCACAACTCACAGTCCAGTCCTCATCTGAGATGTCCCACTAAACTACTTCTCTGCTCCGTTCCGTTTGGACGGCACGTTGTATCTGTCTTCCCTCTTGGACTTTGCTGCTGCCTGCCGGAGCAGTTTTCCTGCTGGACAACAGCTCTTTTACTTGTTTTTCACACTCTGGTGCCTTTAGTCCCTGTTTTTCTTCCTGCTACTGTCCTTGTTGCAGATCTGTCCGCTCGTCTCTCGGGCAGTTATTTCCACATACTCTTACACTGCCTTGGTTTGCCTTAGTACACTTCTGTACCACAGCATCTCTCTCTCTCGCTCCTCCTGTCTTTCATCTATTACATCCATACCTTTATGTTGACTTTGGCCTTTTACCAATGCTATTCAACTGTTGTGGCTCTTAACTTACTGTCAGCTGTTTCCGCTATCTCGCATTCACTTTGCCTTTCCAGACTTGTGCTGTCTCTGCCTTTCTTCGTTCACGTTATCAAGGATTGATTGGCTTTCAGCTGAACCATCCAGCTGTGCCAGCCTCCTTGGTTATTTTCTACTCAAGTTTCAGCTCTACCCATCAGTTGTGGCATCCTCATTGATTATTGTGTACTCGAATTCCTACCCATCCTGTTGAACCATTGTACAACCGTGCAGACTTGGAATTGGAAGTTATTCTATCATTCAGCTTGGACATGTACTTAGCCATATTCTGTGACTTCAAGTCATCTACTGGAGACTCTTCCAGGGTTTCTTGGTGCCTAGAGGCTTTTTCCCTGGTTTGGGGGCTTGGCTCCTTGGAGTTCTCTGCGATTTGGTATTTTTACTGGTCAAGGTGGCCTCTGAGGAGGCTGGACCCTATTTAGACGAAAGGAAGAGCAAGGAAACCAAGGGGAAGGGGGGCCCTGAAGCCAGGTAGACTAGAAGGAAGAAGGCGATGGACCCCAGAGACAGTTCTTCTGAAGGTCATGGTGATGAGGAAATGAGGGAAGGGCTTTTGTTGTCAGACAGTACGCTTGGCCTACAGTGATTGGGCACTCTCTGACATTGCCAATGTGGGGTACTATGTACATGATGTGTTCTGCTGGTCAATGGCTGTTCCTGTGTTGGGTTTACTTTTCAGGTGTCAGGGGATTGGTGTGGTTTGACACACTGGGGTGTCCACATGGGCAATGTTCACATGTGATGTGTAGAGGACACTGAGGGTCACTTCATTTCACATGCATGTATTGAGTGCATGTCCCAACTGACACACACACTTACACAATGCACCACCACACATACAACACCCTTCCATGCCCACACGTGCACACAGATCGCCTTCTCTGCCATGCTTGTCCCTGCAGCGCATGATCACTTACCATTTGGGGATTATGTACATGCATCACTGGGTTATTTTTGTTGTGTGTCCTTTTTATATGATGCTCAAGGTGTATCCCCAACACAATGGCCGTTCACTGTGCTGTGTGCTGAACGGTGTGTTGCAGGGGACACACACAGCACACGGTTTTGGGATTTGCATATTTGGATTGACCAATGTGCATGCCACAGGCATTCTGTCTTTTGTTGATGGTACTGCTGGTGGCATGCATTTGTGTATGACTTTGTATGTGTGGGAGGTTGTTGGTCAATCATTTCATCTGATTCCATGTCAGGTGTGATTGTCTCAGGCCTTTTTCCATTTATCACGTGGCACTTTGTATCTAATTTGTCATGTGTTGTGCTTTTGGTTTGCTCTTTTCCTGTTGCATGCCACGTCATGGTGTGGCCGACGAGGGTGATGGGGATTGGGAGGGTTTGGGTGACATATCAGTGATTATCATGGCCTGTTTTGCAGGGGAGGGGGTGTTGTATGCACCTTGCATGTGTTCCTTTTGGTCACACCGTATTGGTTATGTTTAAGTAGCTAGGGATGCACACAATGTAGCACTTCTGTGGAGACATTCTCAGGTGGTAAGGTTGTGACAGTTAACAGTCTCCTTGTCATCATCGATTGTCACCTGGTATGTGCCAGGCCTGTGTGCACTCCGCAGGGGTGGGAGTTTAGGTGAAAAATGTGGCCACAAGCTTGGTCCGAGCTGCCTCGCCACGTGCCCTTTCCCCACCCATGAGCAGCACCTGTGCCTGTGGTTGGGGATGTTGGCACAACCATGTCCACCGGTACGACCCGCCATGTTGCAACATTGTGCAGGACACGTGCTGCCACAATGATCCAGCACACTACTGGGGGTGCATATAGTAGCTGCCCGCCAGAGCGGTCAAGGGAGCGGAAGCGTGACTTGAGCACTCCGAATGTGCGCTCCACTATGCCCCTGGTTGCAATATGGGCTGTGTTGTATCTTTCCTGAGGTGGTGTGGTGGGGTTCCGAATTGGCATCATCATGTGGGTGCTCAGAGGGTAGGCACTGTCACCTGTGGAGGTGAGGATGGTTGTCATTAGTTGGGTTTGTGTATTTGTCTGTGTGTGACATGCATGCATGTGCACAGACATTTGTACTCACCAATGAGCCATGTGTCGCCATGCTTCCCAGCTTCCAGGTCCCGGCTCAGTGAGGATATTCTGTATATGAAACTGTCATGGGTAGACCCAGGGTAGTTTGCATAGACAGAGGTGATGATTCCATGGGCATCTCAGACAACCCGTACGTTTATGGAATTCCAGTGCTTGCGGTTGCGGTAGATGTTCTCAGTGGCCCTAGGTGGACGTAGGGCCACATGGGTGCAATCTATGGCACCAAGCACTTTGGGGAAGTGTGCCACCCTGTAAAACTCCTGGACCATGTCCTGCCTTTCTGCAGGTGTTCTGAGCATGTATATGTGCCTGCGGACTGAGGGGCGTGCAGTCATGATTGCCAACGCCTGGTGTAGGCAGCATGACTGTGTGGCCTGTGAGACACCCCCAACTATGACAGTTGTCCACTGAAATGACCCAGTGGCCAAAAAATGCAGGACATTGAGCACCTTTTCCAAGGGACTTAGTGCTTGGGAGCACAAGGTGGATGATGTGAGTTCATCCTCCCACACATTGTCCGGGTCTAGGATGATATGAGGTGCAAACCTATACCTGCCATAGACCTCGTCATCAGGCATCCCAAGAAGTCTGGACCTGGGCAAAGAAATGCGGGGCCTGGCAATTCTCCTCCTCCTGTGGTGTCCCATGATCACTGCTGAGAGAAATGGGACATTCATCGTAGCTGTACATACGTGTTTGCTGTTTGCGTATACTTTTATACTGCGCAGGGACGCTTCCGCCTGCCTTCCTGTGGCGGACATGTCTACGCCTGTGCGTGTATTTTGGTGTGCGCGGGTTTCCTCTATTCCATTCCATGAATACGTGTTGTTCGCTAGTGTGTGGGTGTTCTGTGTATGTCCCAGCAGTACTTCCCCAGTTACGCCCTCATTTTTATGCGTTGTTCGCCATTCCGTGTGTCCTGCCCCCTTTTTGGTGTGTGTGCTACACGCTGTGCGCTTTCGCTGCGCGCATTGCGCACGGCGTTCAGGATGTCGCAGTGACGTGTGCGCCCGTGTGCGCCACTCACGGTTTCGGCGCAGCTCCCTTGAAAAACACACGCACAGACTTCCATGAATCTCTTGCATGTGATTTGCACGCGTGCGCTGGATTTTTCTCGCTTGTGCCACCGATTTCGGCGCACAATTATTCCATGAATCGGCATTTAGATTTGTTAGCCATATGCATTAAATAAATAATAATAATATCCCGTTTCCCATTACATGTTGCTGCTTTCTGAACATGCATACTGAGGTCATACAGCAACAAGACAACCCAGATGACACCTCATATTTCCATTCCCCTTCCCTCTGGCAGCCTCACTCAGGGCTACGGCAACCAGCTCACTTGCAATCCGACAAGGGTTTTGTGGTATCTGCAGTCCATGGAAGAAGAGCAGCTAAGAGGTAGCAGACAGTCAAGCCCATGTAACGGTCTACTATGGCCACGTCTCATACTGGTTTCAGGATATAAGAGTTCCTTAGAGTTTGCAGACAAAAGACCCAGCACAATTTTCAGGCATTTACTTTCAAATATTTCAGTATCCTTTAGTGGTACGTAACCGCAAACGCCAATGTTGTGGCCTGTCAATGTTTTCTTCCTTAACTCTAAAATCCAAACCAATTTTATGTTACCTATGTTTAAGTGACTTGGACAACAGCATGGAGCTCCGAACGGAGATTTGTGTGCAACGGTTTGAATTTTAAAATCATTTTTTCTCCAGACCATGTTTAATTAAATAGAATAGATTTGTAAAACAAAACACTACAGTAGTTGTATTACTTATTATAAAGGTTGCTGTGTGATCTTAAACACCAACGTGAAGGCTTCAACCTTACTGCAGAAAAAATGGGTGAGGTTTGAAGGACAATTATACAAAATATTGAAATGAGAGTCAATATGCTTGCAATAAAACAAAAACAGGCAGCTTTATTTTATTTTTTAGTGCATACCTTCCTGCTGTCTCCCCGCGCCAGAGAACTTGGGGATTGGGGGCGGTGGGGATTCACTCCCAAAGGGCTAGAGTTCTAAATTAAAAGAGGACATATGTTCCATTTGGGGTTGCAGCACAACACATAGATTATTACATTCTCGAAGCTTCCGCCCATTGGGTACCTGTAATTTCCTAAGCACAAGGAAAGGGCCATAGGTTTTCACTGTTTTAGCACTCTTGAAATTGCAACTATTGGGCTTAAAACCTGCACTCTGTACACCAGCTGGCATTTTAAAAGGCTATAACCTAAGGGGGCAACTTGTGAGAATGTACTACTCTACATGTTGTGCTACAACGTAGAACAGAGCTCATATAATCTTCAAAAGTAGAATTGCATTCCATTGAAATTCCTAGAATCAATTCAAAGAACGATTGCCAGAAATATGGTGTACCGCAAGTTCCTAGAATCAGTTGAAAGACTAACTAAAAGGAAAATTTGTGCATGCTGGAATTTGAAGGTTAGGTTCCCAGAATCAACTGAGAGATGGATTGAAAGGAGAAAATGTACATGTTGTAACTTGAATTTAATTACCTCCAGAATACTTAATAAAGTGATCAAACAAAAGATCTGTCACAATCTAAGAGGAAGTGATTAGGGTTCTAGACTACTTGTCAAATCTTGTAATAATACTTTTAACTCCACTCTTTTGTCCGAGCTCAGAGACTTTAGCTGAGGCGTAGACAGGGCAGGGCCTGGGCGGACAAGGCCAACCTAAAATCTGTAAATGCCCATTCACCAGCGGTGTGTGGGCATTTACAGATGTTAATTTCACTGTGGTTGGCCCAACTACATTAGCTTCAGGCCCCACGTGTTAGACAATCCTGGCTACACCTCTGGACTTTAGAACTATGCAGGCTGACCCCGTGGGCCTTTGCTATGCAAAGCTATGGCTCTAGCAACATCTACCAAACTTGCACAATCTTGACACAAAGATGCTCACCACATATGCTGTTAGCAATTGAGCAATCGCAGAGGGAAGACCTGTTGGCTGCACTCTGTGCTTTGGATGTACATGCAAGTATGTGTATGCATGGAGATGCCAAAAATAAGATGGTTGACAGGAAAAGTGTGGAAAAGCCTGTAGAGTCAATATTACAGACCTGGAAAATGTAGCTACTCGGCCATGCACCAATCCCCTGCACAACCCTGTTACGCTTCCTTGTTTACTCGGCAGATAAAGGTTGAAAGTAAAGGGAAGCCCTTCCTCAGAAGCTAACTCCCACTTCAAGAGACAAACCATGGAGTAGAAATGACAAGAGCAATGGTCTTCTATTGGCACGTTTATGATATGATATGAAAAGTTATTTATAATGCGCCTGTACACAAGTGTTTACTAGGCGCGACAAGACAAGGGAGGGAAAAAAGAGGGAGGACAAGACAAACGATCTTACTAGGCCTTGTGTCATTCAGATCGTGCAAGAAGAGAAGAGAAGTGCAAGGAAAATGGTAGGTATGGAAGTGCCACAGAGAGGGGAGAGGAAAACAGGGCAGCAATACTGAGTGAGGGCAGCCATGTGCAAGGAGTACAAGGGACGGTAGAGTTACAGTTACAGATCCTAAGTGTGTATTTTATACTCACAGAGGCACCAAAAACGAAACATAGAATCTCCAAAGGGTTCAACATCAGGAGGTCAGCTCCTTCCTTAACCTGAAAAAACAGACTTTATCTAAGCAGCTTTCAAAAAGCTGCACTGGCTGCCAGTGGTGCAACAAATCAAATTGACAATACCGTGCAATCTCTACAAACCTTACCTGGATTAAATGTACAGCCTAGATGAGAACATTGACAGTCACTTCACTCCCTGTAGGCCCTCCGGAAAGCATCACCATGCCCATCCGTCAAACGACCTTCAAATGGAAGAAGCACATATGGAAGTCAATCTCAGTACAGGAGCCCTGTCTCTGGAAACATTATAAACCCTAGATGATTGCCCTGCCCAAAATAACCATCTTCAGAAAAGTCTTAAACACTGTTCAATTCAAAAAGGCTTTTGTCTACCAAGATGATTAATCTGGGCCCTATCCACCCCACCAGGTTCAACCACAAAGGAGGAGGCCAGACAAAGCATGAACGACATGTAGCTCATGCATTTCTTTATCTACCAGTGACTGATTGCAGTACAGTATCAAACTACTTTCAATCAACCATTACAAGAGAAGTACATTAAGGGCCAATCCCTAGGCAAGTGCAGTGACTGACTCATACACTATCAAGAGAGGTTGGAGGGTCAGAGGAAGTACTGGGAGGTGGTGGGGGGATCACGAAATGTAACTTAAGAAATTGGGGTAAACCGTGCATGGTTAAGCACATTTATCAAGTAAGTTGTTGAAGAACGTTTTAACACTGTGGCTGTGGGTAATTCAATCGCCAAATCATGGTACCCAGCAGTCATAGAACACATTTATGAAAAAGGGTGATAGATGCTTTCATAAGTCACATTGACTAATTTCACTTTTGGATGGTTCTCCAAAGATTTGGGGGAGTTTAGTTTGTAATCATCTGATTGAATGGATCCCAAAAGGAGGCATGCTTGCTGATGGACAATTGGGATTCATAGAAGGGTTGGGGACAATTAATCCGACTTTAAATTGTTGCTATTAACATCAAAATATACACTCCTGATAAATGACTCCTTATATTTGGCCTGTATGGATGTTTCCACAGTTTTTGACTTAGGGAAACCAGGTAAACCTGTCCTCAATTGCATCTGACCTAGGTATTCCAGAAGCCATTTTGAAGCTCATAATCACACTTCACCATGAAATGGAGATATAATATGGAGATTGATCAACAGATTTCTTTAGGATGTTTAAAGGGTTATTTCGAGAAAACGTGTGTGATAGGTCAGAATTAGGAGACGTACAAGTGCAAGGAGGCATGTTTCACACACGTGTTATTTTTGTTTTAGTGTGAAAAGGCCTAATCTTTCCCAAATTCCATGATTCTAAACCCTACTCTATACAAAAGAAGTCAAAGAGTTGCTTGTAAGGGCATCAGGTTGGCAACATAAAGAAAGTCCTCCATCCAGAATCCTATTCTTCAACTAACTTCTTTCCCTACTACTCAAAAGAATAACACACAAAAAAAGAGATATACTTTGGATAATTGCCAAATGAAAGGTACGGCTGCTGGCTTCTGACCCTAACCCCTTGTCTCTCTACCAGAGGCCTTGGCCTAGGTTCACAGTTCCAGTTATATAGTTCATATATGGCTGGAGTGCATCCTGGGACTCTAGCCGGATCTCTCACTGCTTCTCGTTCCAGTTATACGTTTCACAGTCTTTCTCCCTTTGGGGAGACATTCAGCTGTCTTGCTCCCCAAACAGGGTCTTATCACTCTCTTTCTCCCCACTCTGGGGCTTTTTGCTTCATCACCCAGTCCGGGGCTTCTCTCTTTCTCTGTCCCCAATCTGGTGTTTCTTGGGTCGCTCCCCTCTTCGGTGCTTGGTTCTCTCTCTTTCCCCAATCTGGAGTTTCTGACTCTTTCTTCAACACTGAGGCTTGTGTCTCTGTCTCCTTTCCCCACTCTGGGGTTTCTGTAGCCACTGCATACCTGTATTTTACAAGTGGTACTCACAGTGAGGGCTATATATGCCAACTGCCTCTCATCTCGCTGCTGGCCTGCTTACACAACTCCTCAACTGGACTCTGTGGTGGTGGGCGTTTCCTCTAGTTCCTGCTAGTTTGGTGTGGGAGCTTGTGGGCGGTTCCTCCTCCTTGCTCTGCCTCAGCCCACTTAGGTACTCTGTTCTTGCTCTGGTTGCCATTCCCTATGGCTCCAGTTTTTCACCTGCTGGGCCACATTGCACTCCCCTAGTGTGGACTTCTGGGAACAATGTCACGTATGGTGTTCTGTCTCTCTGAACGTCTCTGTTCTCAACATGCCCTGTGGCGTAATTATATATCTGTGGGCTGCATGGATACCCCTTCTTGATTGGTTCCTCACTTGACATGACTTCAGGAGTCCAGTTTCCCTGTCGTTCTGCTGTTTTCTCTGTTGGCAAAGTGTGGGTCGGAAGCCGAACCAGACATTGTTAAAGAGTTCTGACATTTCTTAGTTCCTGCATACCGCAGAAAGGTGTTTCTCTCTGGGGAAAACAGATGGTGATTTAACTCTCTATCTCTGGGGTTTCCCTGCCCCCTAGAGGGGAGTCACCTCCAAAGGGATCCTGCTTATCCTGCCCGTAGAGGGGTGTTAAACATAGTAGGCTCACCTCCCCACTCCCAAAGGGGTGGCTTCCCCCTGGGGAGAGGTGACGACCTCCCTGGATTCGTCACAGTGTTAGTTCCACTTTTGTTTGATTGATACACAAATCATTTGCAAAACATGTTGGAGCTGTGGAAACCCGCAGCTAATCACAAAATAATCATATAGAGAAACATGCAGCATAAGCAGATTAAAGTTTTATAACATAAAATGCAATACAAAGAGAACCCAGGGAAATATACACACGGGTACCCCTGGTACCAATCGCATCAAAAACACAATAACCCATGTGTACAAATTAGTACAACTGCAAAGTCAGTAATACAAACATTTAATAATCGCCATGCATACAGTACAAAGGAATATCAACAAATGAATTCATCATATGCAATTCTTCTCTACTCAATGGGCCCTGTCTGTGTTTCATAAAACCAATGTGAACAGAAACAATTGTGAAAAAGATTTTTTTTTTAAATCAAAATTACAACTCACCACCACAATGCACTCACACTCATTCATTCATTTGTACAGTGCTATGTGCAATCTTACATAAACAGTTAAGATGCTATATACTTCCACAGGCGGAACAAGAGCAACTAAGTAACGTAATTTTCTTACTATTCTTACCCGGGAAGATCTTGACACTGTTATATACAATCAGAAAAATAAACACATAATTTACAATTCCAATATCAGCCTGCCCCACAGTGTCAAGATCCTCCCTGGTAAGAATAGTAAGAACGTTACGTTAGTAAGGTGCTCTTCTTCTGACTGTGGTAGTAAATGACATCTTAACTTTTTTATGTAAGATTGCAAAAAGCACTTTACAAACAAATGAATGAGCTTGAGCGTAGTGTGGTGGTGAGTTGTGATTTTGAAATGTGTTGTCTTTTCTACAATTGTTGCTGTTCACATTGATATGATATGATATGGCATTTGTAATGCGCCTATACACAAGTGTTTCAAGGCGCGACGAGGCAGGGAGGGGGGAACAAAGGGAGACAGACAACGATCCTACTAGGCCAGGTGTCATTCAGATCGCGCAAGTGCAAGATTAAGGGGACGGGAAAAGTGCAAGGGGGAAGGGAGAGGGGAAAGTGCAGTACACGGTTAGTAACCAACAAGATAAATAATAAGGGCCAGCTGGTGGCAAGTGCAAGATAAGTGCAGACAAGTGCAGGGAAGAGGGGCTGTAGGGATACAGAGACAGTCCCGCAGTGCAGGGGTTGCCGGGAAGGCAGTGCAGGGGAGAGTGGCTGGGCCAAGGACCGAGATTGGTGAGTGGCCCAGTTGCTGATTTAGTACAATTTCAGTGATTTAGCAGGGGAGAGGGGGAGAGAAAGCAGAAGCAAAGAGGAGGGTTTTGAGGCTCTTCCGGAACCGGAGATGGTTCTCCTCAAGTTTTAGGGAGGCAGGAAGGCTGTTCCAGAGGGAGGCCCCTGCAGCGGAGAGAGATCTCCCACCCACTTGTTGCTTAGAGAAGCGGCTGACCCTGAGGGAGTTAGAGGCGGATGAGCGAAGTGCTCGAGAAGGAAGATATTTAGGAAGGGAGAGTTGAAGGTATTTTGGCCCCAGGCCCCAGAAGGCCTTGTGGACAATGCAGAGGGTTTTGAACTTAATCCTCGCAGCCACAGGGAGCCAGTGTAGCAATTTCAGTCCTGGAGAGATACGGTCCATGGGCGTGAGGCCAAGGACAAGTCTCGCAGTCCTGTTGTGGATGAGTTGCAGAGGGCGGAGAGTAGAGGCAGGTAGATTTAGGTAGAATCTGTTACAGTAGTCCAGCTTCGAGAGAAGCAGGGCTCTGGAGACAGTGAGCTTCTGGGGGAAGGAGAGGAAAGGAAGGATACCTCTGAGGAGGTGCAGCTGGTAGTGTGACTTCTTAGAAACGTCAGAAATGTGAGGCGAGAAGGAGAGTGTGGAGTCGAAGATGACCCAGAGGTTTTTAGCCTTGCATGTAGGAGCAGGGAGAGGGCCAAGAGAGGGCGGCCAGATAGCTGCAGGGAAGGAGGGAGTGGGTGTGCCGATGAGTAGAATCTCGGTCTTACTGGCATTAAGGCAGAGGTCGTTGGCGGCACACCATTCCTGGATAGCAGAAAGACAGTCAGAGATGAGGGAAGGAGAAGAGGAGGCCGAGGGTAGCCTGAAAATGAGCTGGGTATCATCAGCATAGCACTGAAAGTAGGGGCAGAGAGCAGCGATGCAGTGGGCGAGAAGTGCCAGGTACTGGTTGAACAGCCAGGGATAGAGGTTGGAACCCTGGGGGACACCACAGGTAGAGAAAAAGATGTCAGACAGGAAAGACCCCAGTTGGACCTGGGAGGGTCGATTTGAGAGAAAAGAGGTCAGCCAAGCCAGAGCCTGACCAGTGATACCCAGGTTATCACGAGGACGGTTGAGCAGGATGGTATGGTTGACAGTATCAAAGGCAGAAGAGAGATCAAGCAAAATGAGAACACAAGGAATGTTAGAGTCAAGGTTCGATAGCAGGTCCTCACAGATGTTCAGGAGAGCAGTTTCCATGCTTCTGGCAGCTCTGAAGCCAGACTGATGGTCACGAAGGCTACCAACAGATTCAGCATGGAGATTGAGCTGGGAGATGGCAAGTTTCTCCAGGAGCTTGCCCAGGAAATGAGTGATAGAGATAGGGCGATAGTTAGCTGGGCAGGACGGGTCGGAGGAGGGTTTCTTAAGAAGGGGGTGCACAAGGGAGTGCTTGAGAGGGGATGGGAAGACTCCAGAGGCGAAGGAGTGATTGCAGAAGTCAGCAAGGGCAGGAGCCAAGGAGTCGATATGGTCCTTAATAGTTTTGGAGGAGCAGGGGTGAACCTGTGTTGACAAGACTTTCATAGATCGGACTTGTCTCGAAACCTCATCAGCAGAAAAAAGGGGAAAGGCAGAGAAGGAGAGAGCAGGGGTGGCTGCAGAAGGGCCATAGGACGGGCAGGGAATAGAGGGGGGGAGGTGATGGGAGGAGAGTGAGGACAGGATGTCCTGAGTTTTTGAAATGAAGTGAGAGGCCAGTGCCGTACAGAGGGCCTGGGAGGGGACAGGCGAGGTAGAGACTGCAGCAGGGTTGGCCAGCTCCTTGCAGATTTTAAAGAGTTCAGCCGAATTGTTAGATGCCACAGTGATGCAGGCTTGGATAAGGGCTCGCTTTTTGGTGAGAACGGAGAGCCATTGGTTTTATGACACACAGACAAGGTCCATTGATTATAGAAGAATTGCATATGATGAATTAATGTGTTGATATTCCTTTGCGCTGCATACATGGCGATTATTAAATGCATTTGTACGCACGGGTTGTTGTGTTTTTGATCAAGGTTTATTACCACACGGCTGTACAAAAATGCGTCGGGAAAACAGCATAGTATCCGCGTCCTAAAATATTGGTCCCCGGGCACACAATCCTCTTGCTTTTCATTGAGTTCCTGATGCCTGATATTTGGGTGGATAAAGAAGGCCTCGGGGGCAATAACAGTATCTACTCTATCTGGTAAAGTCCAATTATAATACAATTCACTTCTAAAATGTTTATTAAACCCTACCTCTTGACTAGTTCTACCGCTACCAGCCATCATTTTGTAAGATCCTGCTGTGCACTTGTCCATGCTGTGAGACAGGCATGGTATCAAGCGATGACACAGACAACAGATGTAACAGTTTTAAAATATCAGGATGGGTGTAACGCCTAATTTGCCCTATAGCTATGGTGGGAATTGCCCTAACTAACGAAACTAAGGAACGTCTATGTCCAGAAGTCCAAAACAATGGTCTGTCTGTGTCAAAACCTATGCTTGCCCTCACTGGAAATAGCATACCTAACTGTAGTGCAGGGATATTCTAACTCAAAATAGTGTCCAAATAAAAGTCTGGAGCAATCTCTAGCGCCCTTCCCCAAGTTCAGGATACAGTTCAAAAAGACAATGGGCCTCATTATAAGCTTGCCGGTCTGGTAACAATGGTACCAGTGAGCTTGCTGGTACCGTTGTTACCGGACCGGCAAACTACAAGGTCTGCTCGCGGGTGCCTTTTCGCCTGACCTGGATGCACCGGCACCATTCATGAATGGTGCCGGTGCATCCGACCTCCCCATTCCTATTGAGTCCTATGTGGCTCAAATGGGAATGGGGAGTAATGAATTCAGGCACCTGGCAATGGGGAAATACAGGGTCTGCTAGGGCTGTAATGCCCCTGTATTTCCCCATTGCCAGGCGCCGGAAACATTTGCAAGTTCGGCGGCAGCCTGACGGTTTTACCAGCAAGGCTACCGCCGAACTTGTAATGAGGCCCAATGTTCTCCAAATGGAGCTTGGGGCTCTTTCCCGAGCAGCAGGCACTGGTTTATCAAAACAAAGTTCCAAAACAGCTTGGGGTCCCTTCCCCAAGCTTTAAGCATGGATTCACAACACAATATTCAAAAGGTAGTTCTCAAGAAGCTCAGGATTCCCTTCCCCAAGCTTCAAGCACTGTTCACAACACAACACAATATTCCAAAAAAGGCTCAGGCTCCCTCCCCCAAGATTGTAGTCTTCCTTCAAAACCAATAATCCGCTCTTTCTAGTTTCTCAGTTAATTGCACAGTTCCTCTTTATTGGTTGGGGCACCCTGGTCTAGGCGCATTTCACAGATCCACCCACTACAGGTCACGCATCAAGTTGTGTTACCCAAGCACTTTATCCCCGTAATTTCGGATTTTTTGGTTATTCACACTTGGAATATTCAAATTCAGCATAAACTTTCAATTCAGTATTTTGCTCACACTTCACTGCTCCCCTCGGCTTCTCACTTGCAAAAAACTCTTTCTTATAATTTCATTAGTTTGCGTTACTTTAGCATTGTCTCTTAAAAGGGCTCAGAGTATTTGGAACACTTATTCTTCCTTAAACGTTACCGCTCTGAAACATTGTTATTCATTAGCCCATTGTTGACTTTACATTTGTCTATTTCACCGTTCGATTCTCATATGAGGCTTTCAAAAACGTGCTCCCTGCATGCGACCACTCTGATACAATGTAGCTTCACTACTCTTCAAACGCGAACCAGGTTTCTTATGTTCTTTGACACTCACTGGTCACGTAAAGCTTCTTTCCCAGCTTCTTGGTTTGCATGATCAGGATCTCTTTGCCTGCCCTGCAGACACCCTTAGATTGTTGCCACCAGTCAGGGAACAAGCACCTTTCAGCCACAGCATAGGGACCGCCTGCTTCCACAGCTCTCCTTCTCTCGCTCTCCCAGCTCCTTGGAGACACGGCTCCCTCGCCACACAGTGGCACTCTAATTTACTGTGCCTTTCTCCAGCGCCTTTGCGTTCTGTTCTCCTCCAGTTTCTCACGGGCTGTGCTGGCCTTCCTGTTGCTCCCTCGCTCCCTCACTCCACAGGCTTCTTCCTCTCTCCTCCTTGAATCAGCTTCTCCTTCCTCTTGCTGTTTGTGGACTCCACCTTTTATACAGCTGTGAGTCTTTAACAGGCTGCACTGTAGGTATGAAGTCCTAGATTCAATTGCCAACATTTGTCCCCAATTTGGCTATTCTTTATTGGGCCAAATTCGAAGATGTGTATGTCTTCAACATTACCAACCCTATTTTAGCAGCTATGAAAGCATGGATCATTTTGAAATCCTGTTTCTAGATTTGTCTATATGGGCCAAAGAAGGCCAATTGGAATCAATTTTATACAGAAAACCATCAGACAGAAACACTATTTTGCACTTGAGTAGTTACCATCCGAAAGCCCTGATGCAAAATATTCAATTCGACCAATTCTTACAAATTCGGTTTAATTGCACTAGAATAGACACATTTAATAAGTGCCAGGCTATTATGCAAGTCTATGCAAAAAGGACAAGCATACTCGTCCTTGGCACTTAAGGGGTTAATAAGGAAGCCAACAGCATGGAAAATAGGTTTTCAGAACAAGGTTATCCTAAACATATTTTGAGGCAAACTAGGAAGAGGGCCAAAAACTTTAATAGAGGAAGCCTTCTGGAAAAATCGGGTAGGTTGCAATCTGCTGAAAAAGATGCAAAATTGGTATGCGTATGCGTAAGCACGTTTTGCCCTTTAGGTAATGCCATAAAAAAAACTCATCATAATAATTGGCACATAATTCAACTGTCAGACTCGCAGCAACCTTTATTCGCCTTTAAAAGAGGCAGAAATTCAAACAGATGCTAGTCAGGGCAGACTGACAGACACTGCCTATCATGAGGAATCTGCGTACCAGGTGGGACATGCCACCGATTCTCGGACACCACCCATGTGGAGGTTGTTCAGTCTGTACATTTACCATTGTAAAGCACAGCATGGTAGTCAATAACTGTCACGATTAGTACCCCTGGTAACCCTTCACATATTTGCCCCCAGGCTACAGCGGTACTGCAGCATCTAAGAATGGCCCCAAGGGCCTCAAAGACCATAAGGAGGAACTCCTGGTCCCAGTCCTGCAGTGAATAGGACAAGCGTCAGGTACTGATCAGAGCAGTGGACATTGAACTCCATCCCGACTGTTTGCTCGCTTACGACTCCGGTAGACTATCGAAGCCTGCAACATAGGAAAGGAGAAGAAACAAAGAGAGCAGGTTAGCAACCTTCTCAATTTCCCCAAGCCTAACGCCAGCGATTCACGCACTAAACCTTACCTGTCATCCTCGTTGGCCCCGGCTCTGCACACTCTGCTCTTCATCCGGCCGCAAGCATAGACTACACACTGCTCCACGCCACAAACACCAGCAGTGGCGACACCTGCAGGGACAAAAAGGGACAACACATTAGACAGGCACATATCGTACAGTCGGAAAAGACAACGAAAAGAAGGACAAACACGGAAAGAGAGGAAAGAGACAGGAGAGAGCCCGAAAGACAATTGAGAAAGAATACAAAGAGACTCTCACAGCTTGGCCATTCCCTTTGAGGCTAGGGAAGTGAGCCTTCACTGTAAGACCATCCAAAGGGATATGGACAAGTGGGACCTCAATGTGAGTGACTCCTCCTTAGGAGACAAGGACTCCCATTCCAATGAGGAATTCCCTAGACTCAATACCATATCTGCATATATGGGACAGCCTGCAATGAGGTTCAATGTGCCATCTTATGTTTGGCTTCATGCAATGTGGGAATAAAACAGCCATACCAAGGAAAAGGAGATGTTTCTTTAAAAGGAGAAGTGTATATAACGGGGACAAGTAGCTCTTGTTAGGAGATAGAGTAGGGTAAGCAAGGGAAGCTCCCTTGCGTGATTACACCTTGGAGAGGTTTAGCAGAACGAAGTTGCGGACCCCATGACTTTTGGAAAGGGGCGGAACACCAGAGTGAGACACCAGTGAGCCAGCAAATCCTGCAATGGGAGAACCGTTTCCCAAATGGGGACCTAAGACCTGTGCAAGGCGGTAGCGGAACCACAACTGCTTCGTGGTGGGAAGACGCCCAACAAATGATGCCGAGGCCACGGGTGAAGAGAGTCCTGCTAGCTACCTGCAGTCTGCATCCGTAAATGGCACCTAAAGTCAGAGGAGATGAGAACACTATGCTGGGGAAGGCAGGTACAGAGAAGAGCAACCGAGAAGCCGAATACCTAAATGTGCACTGAGCCCCGTGAGGTTCCCCTTCGTTGTAAAAAAGGTACTGGAAAAAACAGGAGAGGCGGAGGCCACCGCAGCAAAGTTTTGGGAGAAGAGAAAACTCTCAACGTCACAAATATGACAGTCGAACATTAAGTGAGCAGAATTGGAAATATGTGAAACCAATCTAGAGCATGATGGAGAACGCTGTTTGCCAAATAGATAAAAAATGGAAGCAAATATCCTGGGAGGAAAGGAGAAGCCCCCAGGTAGTAATGTTTGCAAAAAGGAGAGCCCACCGCAAACAAGTGTAACAATGTTTGTGAAATCAGACTGTCAAGGGAAATGAATCATAAAAGAGAGAATCCAATACCAAGAACCCAGGAGAGGGAGACTAATAATTTGGATAAGGTCATGCAAAATCTAGGGTTTGTTAACCCTCAAGAAAATAAGACCATACAAACAAAGACCAGAGTGTGAGACACTATTTCAAGGAATGTTGTCATAAAGCAGGCATTAAAGAGAATGTAAGGCTCACAAGTATATGGGAAGAGCAACATGAGCTCATGAAGGAATCATTAAAAGACTATCAGGGAAGATAACCTAAAAGAATCCTATATTCTAAACAGAGACATTTGTGTGTCAATAACCACAGGAGAGAAGCTACAGCCTTAAAGAGAAAAACCGCTGGGAAGAAGGCAGGAAGAGAGACGGCCAGGAGAATAGAGACATTCTCTTGGATTATTTTGAGTTATTCATAATAGTGGTAGGGTCAGGTACAGTTAGGTTTGGTACTGAGGACAAATTATACCTTTTGACATCCTGACGGTAGACAAGCACCTTTAGTTAATTTAGGTAGGGATGGCTATCCCTTTAGTAACGGGGAAAGATAAGCCTTTGTTTTCTAATTTTATTAAAGACAGGTAACACGTCCTCAATGTGTCCGACTCCATTTTCCCACCCGCCACAGTCTCCATTCAAAAGTACCAGTGAAGTTTCCAGCAAATGCATTGGTCTACCAGTGAGAATTTCATATGGGCTTAGCTCGGTTATTTTGTTAGCAGTGCCCCTCATGATCCTCTGAGCTAAAGGAAGTGCATTTGGCCATTTCAAACCAGTGTCTGTGCAAATCTTTGCTATTTTCCCCTTTAACGATCCTTTGCTGGCATTCCACCAACCCTACTGATCATCGGTGATAGGAACAGTGGAACATTTGTTTTGTACATTTAGTGCTTTCCAAAGCTCCCGTATCAGCCTTCCTATGAAGTGAGCCCATCTATCCCTGTTTACACTCACTGGTACCCCACAACTAGGTATGAAGTTGCGTAGCAATGCTTTAAAAACTTCTTGTTTATCTGCCCTTCAAGTGCAGTACACTTCTACACTGGGCCTGTGCAAAAGGGGTAGATGGAGCAGGGTGTGCACCCTGCTGTACATTGGTTGTTTTTCCTATATTTTGGTGCTGACATATCAAGCACGTACAGATGAATTCTGTGATTTGCAAAAATCATGGTCCATGTCATTCTTTTTTTATTCTCGTTACCATTCTTCCTTTGACATCTGTGCTATGCCATGTATAATATGCTTGGAAATCCTTCGGGTCAATCTCATGTCCTAAGGTAGAATGCCAAAGCTTACCAATGTGAAGAGAACATCCTTCCTTTCAACATGCATTCTTTTCTGATTTTGGTGCCAGCTCGATTGTTTCATATGGCAGTTTTTCCTGACTGTGCTTGCCACTGAGGCATTCTTTTCCCTACCAAGCTCTCAAGGAAAGGACAGTGCCCCTCACTTTCTAACCTGCAAGTGTATTCTCTTTGCTGATGTGATTTAGCAGGGTTTGGTTGGCAGCACAATTTACGGCTGCTAATTCATTTGGAGCCATATTGATTTGCAGTTATGCCCCCGCTCCTTCTACAAAGTACCATAGCCATGCACTAACCCAAAGGCATTACGAGAGTCGGTGTACTGATTAACTAGCTTGCCTCAGGGACGACATTTGAGGGCCGCCAGAGGTCGCAAGTGCGACCTCTGAGGTCTCCTTTGCGACCTCTGTGGTCTCCCTTGCGACCTCTACAAAAAAAAATCTTTTTTTTTTTTTGCAATGCAAGCACCTTGGGCTGTGGCCAGCATCATGTGGCGCTTTAATTCTGGAGTGGCTAGCTTTCTTTTTCATGCCCGTTAAAAAAAGAAGAAAAATAAGAACATGCGGGCTACAAGAGTAACACTTTCAGCACTGAACCTAAATAAGAAAGAATAGGAATGCCAAAAAATGTGTCTTTCTGGAATTCTATACAATGATTGCAAGATTCATTAAAGGTTTATTTCAGGCACACTTCAGGGGGTGAGTCACTGTTTTAGTCTGTTCTCAAACGCCTCAACTCAGCCTTTCATCCTTCTGAGGTCGATAAATGGGTACCAACACAGGTTGGGTGACATTGGGTGTATGTTTCTTCTATGTAAAGCGCTTAAGCTTAAGTGCTATATAATAACAAATCATTATCATTTGGTCATGGACGTCTGCTTGCAATCACAGTAATTTGGTAATATGGCCCTATACACACTGATCTTAACGATACATATGGCGATCCATTCAGCTATGAAATGTACATCATATTATAGTGATATCGTAACCATATTTTTCGTAGTGTACAATGCTACGTGATGCCACTTCCTGTTTTGTCCACGGGTGAAAGGTCGTGTTCCATCGCTTCCCGCGATATCACTTTGGGGTGGGGTCAAATGACATCACTTCCTGCGATGTCATCAGGGGTCAAGGGTCATGTGATGTAACTTCCGCTACCCCTGGCATTTTGGTGAAATGACATCCCTGGCTTGCCTGCTGCTATTGTGCAACCAATTTCATGTTGCTCAGTTTGTTTGTTTTTTTATAACTTCATGGGCTGTGCATATGACGAATTCAGGTCTCCTTTCTTATTTCTCACACAACTCCCATTAACATGCATTTCTCATCTAAATTTTGCAATGGGGTTTCTTGTAAATCTGCTCACAATGTTGTGAGGATACTTGTGTTTAAAACACTAGTGTGTTCCTCTCTATCTGTGGGAAACAGCAATAAAGACACAAGATTAATAGTGAACATGTAAGAGTGACATTTGCAGAATTTAGCAGTATTAGCTGATATTTACTCAATCGTGATGTGGACAAATGTTGTTTTTTTGTTTTTAGGAATAGAGCCGCCACAGTATGGGATACTGCTACTATCCGACCCATACCCAATACTATACTCTGAACTCTGTATTGCCCATGCAGCTGCTGCAACCGATTTCTCACAAAGGTGGTAATTCCTCCGCTATGGGGTCTAATGTAGTACTAGAGTGTGGTATTGAGCAGTGTTTATCACTGTGCTTTTGTCCATAATCCCCTTTCTCATGACCATATACGATAAATGTTTTTTTAAATTCCGTATCCCAAAGGAACATTTTAGGGCTTGCTTTATCTCAATAAATGCTTTTTCCGCATCCTCGGTTCAAATGAGGAGTTCAGGTTTATGTAAGTGAGTCATTTTTTGTGGTGGAAAAATGCACTTGAGTTCAGGTTTATGAAAGTGAGTCATTTTTTGTGGTGGAAAAATGCACTTGTGATAGCTTCCTGTGCCTGCAGGAAAAGAGGGCTCTGAATTTTAGCTAAGGCTCTAAATTTTAACTAAGGCTCTGAATTTCAAAAAAAATTTAAACTGGGGGATCCAAGATGGCCGCTGGTGTGAGAACACTGTGATAACAGTGCTCCCAACAACCCCGCCATCAAAAGGAAGAAACCAAGGCTAAGACCCACTCCCCGGGCACAATTTTAGCAGGAAAACAAGCAAGTGAGAGGAGTGGTCCTTTGGCACCCTGACGAAGTTCGCTTGGGAAGTTAACAGAGGTGTTCCTCATCTGGGAATCTGAGGTGGCGCCACTGGGAAAGCAGCCGTGGGGGTGACTACCTCTCAGGCCTCGAGGAGCGTGGCAGACCGTTGGAGAGGCGTGTTGTCATCCGCGCATTGGAGCGACCCCAAGCTGGGGAGAAACAGCGCCCTGTCGATCGGTAGGCAGAATGGACAGAGGAGCGTGCGACCCCCGGGGAGGGAAAGGAGTGGGCATTGGGCGGCCCGACCTGGAATAGCGAGTCAGAGGAAGAGCTGTTGCTGGATCGGGAGCTGAGGGAGGATGTTGTGGAGCCAGCCCGAGGCGAACAAAGAATAGGAGCTGGCGCCAGCCTGAGCGGGACCAGCAAGTGCAACGAGAAGGCTCGATCAAATAAATACCAGGAGCCACGAAGAGGTATCAGCGGAAGCGAGGTGAGGGAGAAGGAGCCACCAGACCCGAAGCAGAAGCCATTTCCGGATCGAGGGAGGCTGGTAGAGTGGAGGAGGAGCGGACCGGGCCGGCAACAAAAGAAGAAGACCAGATAAACAGCGCAGAAGACCAGGGGCAGAGATAACTCCTGGCTCGGAGAGCGGAAGAGTAACGGGCAACGGTGAGGAGGAGGAGGAGACTCAAGACGAGAACCGGCGCTGAGAAGAAGCCCCAGGAATCTGCACGGAACATACGGAGCATGAAGCAGAATCGGTGAGAGGGGCAGACGTGAAGATCCAGCACACACATGGTAAGCCCATGAACTGAAGCCCGGCTCTCCCCTCAGTTCTTAAAGGATCCATACAGAGCAAGCTAAACAGCCACCAGAAGGAGGCCAGAAGAGGGCCCAGAAGGTACACACGGCTAACACCACTCCACCAAAGGGAACTAAGGACCATAAAAGGACACGCCCAGACCCCTAAAGTGGGCCTCACTAGGAAATAATCGGACCCCTGAGGGAGGTGAGCGGTGAAGGGACAACTCAAGGGTACAGCAAGAATCACATGAGCTCCCTGAAATGGCCAGGGACCGGAAGACAGAGGGGGAAGCCCAACAGTGGGAAGCCACCCAGAGATAGGGGAGAAGAGGAGGAACCCGTGGGCCTTGATTACAAGACAGGGAGGGCAGTGAACACCAAGCCAAACACGAGAGGCCAGAGCACCCACCATGGGGGCAGAACCCTGAAGAGTAAACCAGGGGTAACATAAACAAGGCCAAACCAGCAACCCAGGGGACCAAAAAGCATAACGCACAAAGCGCAAAAGAAGCACAGGCCGGTATAGCCTGGGAAAGGCGAGAATGTCACAAAATAGGACAAAGGTTCCCCCTGCCAGTGCGAAGGGAGACAAGAAGAACACAGAAGGGGTGCTGTAAAAGATGTGGAGAAGAGAGGAGGTGCCCCATCCTGACAAGGAAGCAGAGGCATACAGGAGCAAAGAGGAGAACCCTCAAGTGGAAGAACAAGAGGAAAGAGGAGTCACAAAGCAATTCATGGAACAATGCTGTCAAAACTTCGGGGATAGAATGGCGAGTGTGATGCAAACCCAACTGGATAGAATGAAAGAATTACTGGCAGGGGTGCTGAAAGAAGTCAAGAGCGATCTCCATTCACTGGAAGCGAGAGTGGACACCAACGAAACCGCATTGCAGGAATTGGCGGACCATGCTCATGAAACAGAAGAGCTGATGGAACACGAGGACAGGGCTTTGCACATACTGGAGATCCAGACTGAAGATCTGAAAAATAGGTCGAGAAGGGAGTACAGAAAGATCAAGGAAATTCAAGAGTCGGTGGGGGATCCAGAGCTGCGACAGACGGTAAAACAAATATTTGCAACCATCATTGAAATCTCAGACCCCGAGGAGATACTGGTGGACAGGGTCCACAGTGTAGGTCCCAGGAGGAACGAACCAGGATGAAGGCCAAGAGACAAACTAGTGGCAATGCATGAATACACGCAAAAGGAGAAAGTTCTGTTGGCTGCAAGAAGTTCATATAACCTTAACTATAATGGGGCCGTGATCCAGTTGTACCAGGACCTATCACAAATCATCCTCACCACGAGAAGACAGATGCGCCCAGCGGTGAAGGAGCTATCAAAACGAGGCATCAGGTACAAATGGACCTTTCAATTCGGCCTCCTATTTGAGGTCCACAAACGGCAGAAAAGGATCACCACCGCAGAGGAGGGGGCGGAAATACTGGGAATAGACGCCGACCAAATGCGTCAAGAGCCACAAGACACAGGAAGGGAAATTCCGAAGAGGAAAGCGTGGGAGTGGTCAATGCAGGAGTCAAAGATAAAGGCAAGGAAGAAGAGGGGTCCGACGGGTCTGAGATTCCCACTGAAAGAATCACAAGTGGAATCAGAGCCCAAGCCCAGAAGCACCAACGGACAATCAACAATGACTTGAATACACAGTAAGAGAGCCCGGGGAGGGGATATTTGTCACGACCCTTACCCCAGACCTCCCCTGGCAAGTCCACTTGCCAGGTAGGATCAGGGATCGGGGCTCCATTAAGGCCTTGAAGGCCTGGCACCCACTCCCAAGACTCTCTTGGAGCCAGTCCGGGCGCCTATGGCGCCAGGCTCATACACTTTGAAGAACATGGTTTGGTTAGCCACTAGATTTGTACCCATCAAGGGAACTCTGACCTTTCGTCCTCGATATTTAGGACCCTATTCCATCAAGGCAATCATCAACCCAGCAGCCGTCAAACTGGAATTACCACCTAATCTGCAAATCCACCCGGTAGTCCATGTCTCACTCTTGAAACCAGTGCAACCCGGTACACGGGTTATGACACCACCAAAACCCATACATGTTGACGGAGAACCAGAATTCGAAGTCAAAGAAATCCTGGACTCTAAGTGCACTAGTTCCAAATTATACTATCTCGTTGATTGGAAGTGGTATGGACCTCACGATAGATCCTGGGAGCCCAGCGAGAACATCCATGCACCACATCTGATCAAGACGTTTCATCAGAACTTTCCAACTAAGCCTGGGATGAACGTAACAACCACCATGGGAGGGGCCTTAGGGGGGAGTGCTGTCACGACCCTTACCCCAGACCCCCACTGGCAAGTCCACTTGCCAGGTAGGATCAGGGCTTGGGGCTCCATTAAGGCCTTGAAGGCCTGGCACCCACTCCCAAGACTATCTTGGAGCCAGTCCTGGCACCTATGGCACCAGTCCTGGCGCCTATGGCGCCATGCTCATACACTTTGAAGAACATGTGTAAAAGGGGACTACTTTTTCATTTGGGCCTGCAGCTAACATGGAGGCACCCACATAGCTTGGTTCCTAGGAACTAAGCTATGCGGTATAGTGTTTTGGGTGTGGTGGCCTAGGGACTACTTTACCTGGACTACTTTGTTGAGGCTATTTAAACCACACCTGAGCAAGAAAGCACGCTTTGCGTTACTTTGCAGACTGCAACGTGACGCTCACCATGTCCTGTGATACCCACAAGCATCGGAGAAACAAACCTGCAGAGGAGACAAAAGGGACATTGTTAGCAGCATCTTACCTGCAATCTCCATCCTGTTATCCGCTCTCAGCTCCAGAGAACAGCTTCTTCTGGACACCGCATACCTTCCAGATCGAAGGACCTGAAAGAGGAAAGGAGAGGACAATATTAGAAAAGGCATACCCTGACATTGCTAAACTACAAACAGCACAAGAAGCTTACCTGGCTGGGTGCCTCTCGGCCGGCACCGCTCCGGGGTTCCACACACGCTGGAGAAGCTCAGCGACCTGTAAGGAAAGAAGAAAACAGGTTAGCAAAAGCAAGACAAGGCAGCACCGGGCATAGCGCTTACTCACCACATGTCATTTATCGGCGAGGCCCAACTTGACCAGTTCGCCACACGGAAGTTCTGCACACCTAAGGGAACAAAAAGGCATTGTTATACAAAGAAAGGCATGGAAGGATAACAGCGCTATACAGAACTGCTGCAATAAGACCTACCTGACAGACACCTAAACGGGCATGCGCCAGTGAAGTAATTTGGTCGCACACGCCCACAGAAGACAACGCGCCCCTGCCAAGAAGGCAGGACGGAAAGCACACCTAATTCCACCGCAAGGTGAGGAGAGGGCCCAGAGGGGCTGAGGTCACATGGGGTGGTGGGAGGATACTTACCTGAGTTGGCCAGTCTTAAACCCAGCCCTCCTGTATTTTCAGGCTGAACATCCTCCGTAGACAACATCCAGGGAAACTGGTGGGAAGATTCCGGCAACCAACCCGGCTGAGTGGCGTCCCCGTGGATACCAGGTGAGTGTAACAATATTAGGACAAAGTATATGAGTGGCGGGGGAAGGTGTCAGGGGAAGATTGGATCAACACATGGGTCAAGGTTGACCAGTTAGCTAGGGGGGAAACTGGGGGGAGAATGGTTCATAACACTTGAGGAGGAGGTTCGGGGGGGCTATAGGCCAGTGGAACTAACCCAGTATGGTGGGGAGTGATTGGGGATTATAGGGGTGAATCCAGGTCAGGGAGGAGGTGAGGGGCCGCAAGCAAAGGAGGTCAAAATATCCCTGAATGTCACAGGGCTCAACTCTATAATAAAAAGGAAAAAACTGGAGAGGTTTTTGGCACTGGAGAAACCGGATATCATAGGTCTACAGGAAACACACATACAAGAGAAGGACATACAGAGAACAAGAATAAAAAGGTACAGCCGTATTCAACAAACAAACAATCCTAGTAAGAAGGGGGGCACCCTTCTAGCCCTAAAACACAATTTAGACCTGAAAATTAATGGTACTAATAAAGACACAAGAGGCAGATTCATTGCAACAATTCTCCAAGGAGGGGGGAAACAGTAACACTAGCGTCAATATATGCACCCAACACAGGACAAGATCAATTCATACAAACAGTGATGCATAAACTAGAGGGGTTTGCCAGGGGGGAATATAATACTTGCAGGTGATTTCAACCTAGCATGGGACCGAGCGAGGGACAGAAGTGCTAGGGTAGTGACCTCCCACACTAGACCATCGAATGAGCTGCAGGAGAAGATGGAAGCCTTGTCATTAGTGGATGCATGGAGGGAAAAGAAAGGGGACTCCATAGGATACACATTCTATTCCCACGTTCATAGAACGGCATCAAGAATAGATTACTTATGGGTATCACGCCCCCTGTTGGGTAGAATGAAGGAATTGGAGGTTGGATCCAGTACCTTCTCAGACCACGACCCAATTACACTCACACTTATGCAACCGGAAAAAGTAGCGGGCTGTGGAAATGGAGGTACCCAGCATATATATTCAAAGATGAAGTCTTGAGGAGGGATGTGGGAAGCGATAGAACAATACTTTCAGGAGAGCGAATCTCAGGAGGTCGACCTATCTATAATCTGGGATGCCTTTAAAGCCACCATTAGAGGGAAAATAAAAGCGATAAAGGCAAGAAGGGACAGAGAGGTTAGGAAAGCGGAGGAAGGCCTCGAGAGTAGGCTGAAAATAATCATGCAGGAAATGGCGATAAACCTTCGGGGGAGATTAGGAAAGAATATAGGGCGGTCAAGCGGCAGTAGAAATGCTACAATCCACCAGAGCTGAGAGTGCCCTCTTACATCTCAAGCAGAGGTATTACACAAAAGCCAATAGAGCTCATAGACTCCTAGCTTGAATGCTTAGGAAGGAGGAAAAAGAACGTACTCTCCTGAAAATCAAGATGGCAGGGGGGAAACAGAGGACTGGATCCAAATACTGATGCACCCACGCGAAATCGCAATAGACTCCAGAATTAGACTGGTACAACTTAAGATACACCACAGGGTGTACTACCCCCGAGGGGCCCTATTTGGCTGGGGGAGGGCAGAGGACCCTAACTGTCTGAAATGTCGGAGGGAGGAGGGCACTTTCATCCACCTTCTCTGGGAATGCCCTAAAATCAAGTCCTTCTGGGCTCAATGTTGTCAACTGTTAACGAGAACCCTGGGGCGCACAATAATCCCACAACCTGCAATAATGTTACTGGGGGCCCCAGATGAGAATATTCCGGATAAATGGGAGGGTATTTTTCTCTCCAATGCAATGGGCCTGATAAAACGCGATATAGCACAGAAATGGGGTGCCCCGGAAAGCCCATCAGTGGCCCAATGGACAAACGAAATGGACATATGTGCAGCAAAAGAGCATAGAATCATACAGCATGGGGATGCCTGGCAAAGGCCATCAAGATCTGGGGAAAGTGGGAAGACCATGTGATATAGACCTCGCTGGTTAAATAAGAAAAGAGATGGACACAACCACTATACGGGACATGGTGAGGAATGCAGACCCCGAAAGTAAAGTGCAGAGCGGCAAGATAGGAATGGAGTGATGAACCAACCCGGGCATTGAGGGGAGGGAAGGTGGAGGGGATTTGTTGGTGTACTGGTGGCCTTTGTCAATAGGGTGTACCTCATCATTCAGGCATGGATGGCCTCACACGGTCTATGCCTGAATGATGACAAAACAGAACTCCTCATTTTGGGATCGCCACATAACCATAGCAAATTGGACCAAAGTTACTCCTCCTTCGTAATTGACAACAATAAGATCACAGTAGCCAAGGAGGTCAAAACCCTTGGCTTCTACATAGACTCTACTCTCACCTTCAAAAAACAAGTTAATGCCATGGCCTCCGCCACATCCTATACATGCAAACTCATCAGAGCAGCTAAACCTTTTCTCTCTCCATCCAATTGTATCACACTAGCCAGGGCGTTGATCCTGTCCAAGCTGGACTATTGCAACGCACTATATGTAGGCTGCAACAAATATATCACTAACAAAATACAAATCCTTCAAAATAATGCCCTAAGAGTGGCCCTCAGTATCCCGAAGAAAGCCCACATTTCTGACTCTAGAGGATCCGTCAATTGGCTATCCACTAAAGACAAAATATTCCTCAAATCGGTATCCCTGACTCACAAATGTCTCCACCAAGCAGCCCCTCAATACTTTATCACTAGATTCACCAGACCTACTTCCTCTCGCCCCTCCAGAATGGCCAACTCTAATCTCCTTCTGGTGCCTAGGTTTAAACTTACAATGTCTGGAGGGAACAGCTTTCCGGTAAAAGCAGCACAATTCTGGAACTCCCTTCCTCCTACTTGCAGGGAGGACCTTCCCTACCGCCAATTTAGATCTAAGACCATCCATTGGCTCAAGACTCATGACACATAACGACCGCCAGCTCTCTTGTTGCCCTGATGCCCCACACCACTATATTTGTAAATATGTACATTTAGGTTGTCATCTGTTTGGCATAGATATCTTTCATGAGACAACCGGCATCTTGTATATAATATTGCCTATATTGTTTATCACTGTAATTTATGCCTCCTCGGCGTGTATTGTTTCTATTTTACGCGTCCAGCACTGTAACCACAGCTGGACCGCGTAACTTTGTATGTAGCCAAGCTTTGCAATCCTCTTGATGCCTCTGCGCCTTGCTACCTCTCGGTTAGGTGCGCAATATAAATAAAATAAATACTAAAATACTAAATACTGTATGTATGTTTAAAAACCAATAAAATGTGTTATAAAAAAAAAAAGATGGCGGGGAACAAAGATTGGACCTCCAATAAATTAGGAGGGAATTTGAGAAATATTATAGGGAAGTGTACCAGACAGGCGGCCTGGACGAGAATGCCAGGAATATCGCCCTAGAGAAGGAGGAATAAGAGAAAGAGCTATCCCGAGATGAGGTGCACAGGGAAATGGCTGCTCTCCCATCAAACAAAACCCTGTGTGCCGACGGCTTTACGTCTGACTTTTATAAATCATACAGAGACATCTTGGCCCCGCGGTGGCAGCGTTATTCAATACATTTGCGAGCGGGGGGGAACACACTCGATGGATGAGGGAAAAGTAGTGCTATTGCCCAAGGCAGGGAAGGACCTCACAGGATGCGGTTCGTACTGGCCGATCGCCCTAATTAACCTAGATGCGAAAATGTACACTAAGATCTTAGAAAATAGAATACAACCTCTCCTCCCGGGGCTAATGGACGCTCATCAATCCGGATTCATACGCGGAAGGCAAGCACACGATAACACCAGGAGAATTGCCCTTATCGTAGAAAAAATGTATAAAACACGCACCGCCGCCCTAGTAGTCGCGCTGGACGCGGAAAAAGCATTTGACAAGGTGGAGTGATGCTTCCTTTTCCTGTATGATGCGTAAAATGGGGTTCGGAGAGGCGTTCAAGTCCAAAATAGAAGCAAACCACAAAAACCCATTGCTACGCCTACCAACTCAACGGGGAACTCACCGGCCCGGTAGCAGTGTCAAGGGGCCTGAAACAACATTGCCCCCTTTCACCATCGTCATTATATGCCCTTCACTTAGAACTGCTCCTCAATACGATTAGATGTACACAAGATATCGAAGGGGTCCCATTTGGCGGGAAGATCCAGAAAGTAGCAGCATTCGCAGACGACATGCTGCTCACCCTAACAAACCCACAGGAGCCCCTAGAAGTGGTAGACAAGGCCATGGCAGAGTTTGGGAAGGTGGCGGGCTTAAGAATAAATAAGAACAAATCGGAAGTGCTGAGTCTATAAACACCACAGTGAAGGGGTATGAAAAGCCAGCTCAGCGTATTCGTGGGCCCCGGATAAAATACGCTACTTAGGTATATATATATAACGAAATCTATTGATCAGTTATTCCCTGCTAACTACCCCTCCCCTGCTAAAGAACATCCAAATGATGCTCTATGTCTGGGGCCCTTAACTATATCCTGGATGGATAGGATAAATGCCTTAAAGATGGTAATTTTACCAAAACTATTGCATGCATTCATGGCAATCCCTGTTAAGGTTCCGACCTCCTTCATTAGAAAATTACACAGATACACACAGGCCTACATTTGGGAACAGAAGAAACCAAGGGTATCAGGCAAACTGATGCAGCAATTTAGGGGCAAGGGAGGAATGGAGGAACCAGACCCGCTAACCTACTATCGAGCTACAATGATAAGGGTGTTCAGAGACTGGGTGAAAGGTGATAGGGGGATAAAATGGAGGGAAATGGATGGAGCAGTGTTGGACATAGAGTTGGAGAAGGTATTGTGGCTTTCACAGGTGGATAGGCCCCGTAATATGTACAGCAGTGACATTGTGACTTTGGTAGGGCACACATGGGATGAAGCAATAAAAGGTTCTAAAATCACAACTTTTTCCTCGCCTTTTACCCTGATCTTCAAAAACCCACAATTCAGGCGAGTGTGTGACACACCTGAAATCGGCAAATGGCAAGAAGGGGGATGTCGGGTGTTAAGGGATATGTATGAAGGGGAGGAGGTGAAATACTTCCTTCAATACAAGAACGACTTTGTAATAGGTGAAGGGGAAAGGTACCGGTACGCCCAATTAAGGCACTGGGCCCAGCACCCTAGCATAAACAAAGCAGCAACAAGACAGTTGACCCCATTTGAGAGGTATGTTTCAACCAACGCAGGGGACAGACACCTAGTAGGGGAAGTCTACAGACTTCTCAAGGAAGGGGAGGGTCCAGAGGAATGGAAGTTCATGGGCAACTGGGAAAGGGAAGTTGAACAGGAAATAAGCAGGGACCAGTGGCAAGGGTTGTGGGCACATATTCCCAAACTGAGGAACACAATGCAAATTGAAGAAATGTGGGCAAAACTGATGTACCAATTTACCTCACCCCATGTAAACTGGCAAAAATATATCGGGAGGCGTCCAAGGCTTGTTGGAGAGGTTTCAGAGGGGAAGGATCCTGGGGGCATATTTGGTGGCAATGCCCAATAATCTAAACTTTCTGGGGAATTATCCTAGAGTTGTTTAGAGACATTCCGGGACTGGAAAGGGGAAAAAACACAGGAATGTTTATATTGGGGCTGGACAGTAAGTTGGAGAAACTGGCTACAAAGACCCAAGGGAAGATATATGGAATCCTAGTGATGGCAGGGGCACTGCTGGTGGCCCACAAATGGAAAGCTAAAACGGCGCCCACGGAACACGAATGGAGAGGGAATGTATGGACCCTGGCAGCTATGGAGTAAGTAACATACTCAATAAGGGGGAACATCAGAAGTTCCTTTTGGACTGGGACTTGGTTTTGCAATTCTTAAAGGGGGACCGCCGGAGTGCGTGGTGCCCAAGGAATATGAGGCTTCTGGGGCTGGCACAGAGGCGAAGTCTGACACTTCGGAGTGGCCAAAGCGCAACAGGAACAAAAAAGAAGCTAGGGCATCAACATGGGAAAACAGAGTAATCAGAGAGTACAATTGACAGGGCCAGCCAGCGTAGATGGGGAGACAAGAAGTAGAGTGGCGGCGAGCGAGACTGGGAAGAAAACAGGAAAAGGAAAGGACTCTGAGCTGGGGAGGGGGAAGGGAGTTTGAGGTCAAGTTTTCTTTTGTTAGTGTATGTTGTTTCAAAAATGGCAATAAAAACTTATTTGAAAAAAAATGAAAAACTGGCCCTATCTGTAAACAAGAGTGTGAAACACAGACAGAGCACATGCCAGAAAAAAGGGTGGTTTGAATTTGGCATTACATAAAAACTGATGTTATCATTTGGACTCCACACCCTGGGAAAATTGACTGAATTGCAATGAAACATAACATTAACAATGTACTTACTCACTAACATCCCCAAATTACTAATATATCCCCACTCTATTGTTAAAGGCAACTCAGTCCGTAGACCTGTGGTGCAAAATATTGGTACAGAAATATTGATGACAAGCCGGATCATTTTAAAAGAGAATAAATGTGCAGAATGAAAGCTGTTTTCTTGCAAAGAAGGGATGAGGAATGTGAAGCCTGTTTTGCTCAAAACAAGCGTATTGTTTTAAATACTTTCAGAACAGGAACCAGTGCAAAGATATGTAGCCATTTGCATCTGTTTGCTGCTACCTGAATCTCTGTGCAGAGGTGACAGGATGAACACGTTATCTGGAACTTTCTAGTGGGTAGGCTGATTGAGAGGGAGTTTCTGATTGATGTGATGACATCACTGAAAGAGGCAAGGATATTGTATGCCTTCTGTAAGGGGGATAAACTTGAAAGGAGGAGAACTGGGAGAGTTTAAAAGGAATGTGCAGTAAGAAGGAGAGTGTCAGGTTGAAGTAAGGAATAAGGACAGGTCACTGTCAACTGTACACACATTAACCTTTATTTAGTCATCTCATAGAGTCTACGAGGGTTCAGGGTGTATGCTTTAGAGCCAATAGTGAGGATATTTAAGGCAACCAAGAAAAAAGAAAGGGGGGTTGATTTTCTAGCCTTTCCCCAGGTTGCTCCTACTTAGCGTGGCCCTGGAGACTGGAGTTTGGCTTAATAGTCTCTCACAATGTTTGCTCTTAGTATTGTGTCTCGGGAGACCAGGGCTTCCTTTAATGGCCTCTCATAATGTTCCTTGTTAATGTCATGTCACGGGAGACGGGGGCTTCCTTTTATGGCCTCTCACAATGTTTGCTGTTAATAATGTGTCACGGGAAACCCAGGCTTCCTTTTATGGCCTCTCACAATGTTCGATGTTAATGTTGTGTTATGGTAGACCGGGGCTTACTTTTATGGCCTCTCACACAGTTCGTTCCTAACCATGTGTAACGGGAGACCGGGGCTTCCTTTTATGGCCTTGCACTGCGTGTCAGGTGCGCAGGCCCTTTCCCCGGCTCCCTGCTCAAAAGCTGCTCAAACAATTGTAACAGGTTACTTGTGCCCTCAACACTGGCCAACAACTCACAGCTACTGCTGCAGCCGTTCTGCTAACTTGCTCATTGCCGTCGCTGGGACTTCCTCTCTTCTCTCTGGCGTCTCTCAGTACGCCCACACCAATGGCTCTCCTTCAGCCAATAACAACAAAAAAGAAAAGCACCTGTCAATTTCAGATTCTCTGAGCCCCCCCAGACCCATCAATCATCATTCAACCCTCCCTCTGTTGGCTCTCAACATTTTCTGTGCTGCCTTTGCCCTGTTGCTAGCAGAGGGGTTCTTCATTGCTGTCAAAGCAAGGAAAAGGAAGTTGGCACAGGGACAGGCAAACAGCCAAGCAGCCTTTGGCATAGCCTGGAGGCCTGCTGCATTTGCTAGAGTGGCGAGAAAAGCAGATAAGAAACTTTCCGTGCTGGCTCTATGGAGGTAGACAGGAAAAGAAATTGTCATCAGTCTGAGTGGATGAAGTACCGCTTTGCAGCAGTCCGAGGGCACACAGAATCAAGCATTATTTTGGGTAAGATTCTAGTGAAAATTGAGGTGCGTGTTGATTTGTCTTGTGAGTGCATCCTTTGGACAGTTGCAGCCAGGAAAGTTATGCTCACGTTTATAAACATAGATATTTTTCATGTGTTACTCATTCCATGTAACAAGGGTCGACTACAGCTGAAGTCTTCAGGGGCTGTTTAAAGCAAATGCTATATTTCAAGGTTTGTTGATAATGGCAGTTGCAGCCTTGAATAGCATCTTTGCATTTATAAATGTAGACAACTATTCCTCATGTGTTTTATTCAATGTCCACGCAGCAAACTTCAGATATAACGGAAGGTTTATAAACTGCCAAAACTAGTGATAATCCTCAAGGTCTGTGTGGCATTGGTCTGGCCATTTATCACAATAAAGGGTGCTTGAAGTCCATTGTGAGGAAAAGCTCATTTATCGTGGGGAAAGCAAATGCAAACTACATGTATTTGTGGCTATTACACTTTCATTTTTGAATCACAGTAAATGTTATGAGAAAAGCTCAGTGCATTACACATTGTTATTGTGCTTAGCATATATTCTAATCCTCCATAAAGTACAAAAAAAAGGAAGTAATTCAGCCTTGGTCTACTTATTATGTGTCCTCGTTCCTTGTTATAGTATAGAGAGAGACACATGTGAAGCAGATGGTAATTGCATCTTACTGCAGGTGGTATTTCCATTTTACCTCAGGTGGTAAAAACGCAAGACCAAGCTAGTTACTATGAATTGGTTCAATTTCAGGGGCTGATTATATGGATAACTGTTTTCAGGTGTCGTGGTAAGTATAGTCTGGGATACCACCAAAGTGGTATTGTAGATAAAATACCACCTGCTGTTGAAATTGTGATTCAGGACGCCCCAGGTGCGGTTTTGGCTTATCGCTTATGATCCCGAAATAAAACTAATAACAGGTAGTCATATATTTGTGGCTCACCAAAATACGACATAATTTCCCAACAGGATCATAAAACAAAAACTGCAGAATACCCCTAACATGCCGTTTCAAGAAGTATAATTACTTCTCAATTGAATGTAAAAATAAGAACTTCAAAGAAATTAGACATTCTGCTGTACATTTATCTTCCTCCTGTTTACAAATCAAGATCTTGTACCGATCAGTCTAACATAGACATACCTCAGCGATCTATTGTATCAAAGCATCTCTAATCTGAACCAGCTCAGCCCCATAGCCTACATCCTCCGTGCTCCAGCTACTTTCCTGCATCTAACACTGGCACACTTTGGCAGGCATAATCACCCATGTTAGCTGATTCATATCAGCCTATGAAGGACTGATAACAGTTTTTAACTACTCAGTATATTTAGCAGGTTTTTCTCTAACATTCAGAAATTCGTTCTGCAAATTCATTAAATCCCTGTGAATCTAGCAGCAATGCACCATTACCAGGCCAGCAGTTCCATCACCATCCACTGCTGGTAACTTTCTCAGTGGACGTCCACAGTTTCTTCACTGTAAATCACACCTGCGATCCTATCGGTGGGGCTGGAGGTGATGGGATTTCCACCTGGTGAGCCAGAGATTGGGGCTGGGGTGGTGCGCTTGCTGTACTTTGGAGCGGTGCTTGCTGTAAAAGAATCGTTTTTGTGAATTGTCATAGAATACATTATTTATTTTTTATTTTTTATAGTTTATTACAAACCTTTAAAATATGAAATCATCAAAAACAAAAGATCAGATCGATTCAAAAGATACAATGAGAATAAACGAACACAAGAGGGCCTGACAAAATTGAATAACAGAATAGCATAGTTCAGATAGATTGAAGCCTCATGATTCCTCAGTTAGCCGTTAGTTCAATGCTTACAGGAAGAATGTTAGGGCCAATGTTAATTTTCTGTCAGTTTCATCAAATAAAATTTGCCACCAATGATCAGCGGTTAAACTCGGTCTTCTCAGAATGATGTTCACCAAACATCTAGTTCGCTCCATACGCAAGGCTGTGCAGAATATGGTAAGATGTTTTAGTGTCTCATCATGTTAACCGCACAGTCTACAGGTTTTAGGGGTTACATCATTTAAAAAAAAAAGACTTCACGCTCTTTTGTTTGAAACAGGTTCAAGTAGAATTTCATGTATAGATTTCTGTGATTGGAATCCGGAAATTGTTTCAAGTAATTTTGGATTTCATTGACTGATCTTTTCTCACTGGGAATGTCTTTCATGATGGTATGATGCCGGCATTGATATTCCGTTGCGATCAAATCTCTTTTCGACAGACGTTTTTTTACATGATTCGGGTTAGTATGTAGGATATCAATGCAATTATCCAGTTTGTTTAAGATCATCTTGCATTGATTAGCCCATAGTGTTAGGACCCACTTTTCATTGCCATTTTCTGCATTTTGCCGAATTTTAAACTGTGGAAGAATATCCTTGATTGTGATTTTTCGGTACAAAGTTAACATGTTCCAGCATATTCTGGCATGTATTGAGGTTAGACTAAGTTCATACCGAATACATGCTGTCTGTGTCCCTCTAGGCAAACGTAGAACCTTTGCCCAGAAAATACTTTCAAGGGTATTCCAAAGTTGGTATGAGCAACCCAAGGCACTTTCTGCTCCATGTATTTGTGCAGAGACATCCTTTTGCTTATAAAAGTCAAGAACTGGTAGCAATGAAAACCGACCATATTTTTTGTTTTGCTAGTTGATGGCATTTTATTTTTATGCTCACAACCCAAGGGGCGTCATTCAGATTTAAATTGATCAACATGCCCAAGAATCTGGTGCTGGTTGGGATTTGCAAAGGTACATTTTCAAGATGCCATCGGAATCGACTTAGCCACCTTTTGTTGTTCATTTTAATCTATATTTTGTAATAATGTTCTATTCTTGCTTGAATGTGTGCCTTTTTGGATGTATGCATATCTTATTAATGTTTTATGATTGTCCAACTAGAATCACAATAGACATGAACTGAAATGAATAACCATTTAGATTTCAGATAGTCCAATAGCAGGAGTTTGTAAAGAATCATCATTTCATTTACTTGCTCAAGAGTGACATGTAGGTAGTCAGATCAGATGTATTTATGTGACACAAAGTAAATAGAACATGTGGTGCTTTTAAGGAAACCTTTTGTGCCCCAAAATATTGCCCTAAATTATTCCACAGGAGAAGAAAAACATGGATTGCGGGCTGATAGCAAAAATGTGATTGTGGTCCGAAGAAATCAGGAGGAGCACACCACCTCTGAAATATTGGTGAATATTGGAGTAAAGAAGGGGTGTGTACTTGTGCCCGTACTTTATAATTTATATGTGAGTGATATGGGCCCATCTATTCAAACGGTTCGAAGTGTTTCCCCTAAAATTGGTAAACAATCAGTGCCCAGGCTCGTTTATGCGGATGACACGGTACTGTTGGATCGCACACCAATTGGTCTGCAGCAATCTATTAATGCACTGGCCAGTTTTGCATGCATGAATAATCTAAGCATCAATGTTTGCAGAACTAAAATCCTGGTAGTTGGTGTGCATTGTAGCAGGCCGGTGTATGTCTGGCACATGAATGGGACTGCCTTAGAAGTTGTAGACCAATAAACATATATATGATTCCCTATATCTAGTTCTCCTACGCTGGAATTCTATAACCATTATATACATTTTAAGATATTGAAGAAATGGTTTCCTTTTTAAAAATGCATCCATCTCAAGGGAGGTAATAGCATTGAGGGACAGGTGGCCCTTAATTGGAAAAGCATAGTAGCAGGAATATTATATGAGTTGGCTACTATTCTGGGGGACATGATGAGTTGGGTGAGCAGACTCGAAAACAAAAAAATTGAGATCTATCCTTGGGATGCCCCGGTCAGTACTAGTGGAGGCTCTTCGGGAGCGAACTGGGCCTACAATTATTAAGATCTCGCTGGCTTACGCAGCGTAGTAGCATGCACATCACAATACTCCACGCAACTGACACACCTAACAGTCTCTTACATTATTTAGCCTCTGCAAACCCACGGTCCTGCACAAAAAAGTTCTTATTACAGCTCTGTATGGATGCAGTTATTCAGCTGTCTTGAATCTCTCCCTAAATTAATTTATAACCCTTCCTAACTGGGCTTTTGTCTTAAAGAAGAAGGCTTACGCTCTTAATCATTGCAATAATGTTGATCGCCTATCTTCTATGACACTCTATGCTGAATACAGCAGACAGGGTTTCAGTAGAAATGTCCCCTCTACCTCTAAAACTATATTCGGCCCCCATCCGAAGATTCATTACCTACCTTCATATGAATATCTTACCTACTCTTGAACATACAGGTAGAGGACCAATTTACCAATAGTTTACCAACTATTGGTAAAGGCACGTTCTGTTCAAGCAAATCAGAGGTAAGCGGCTGGAAAAATAGAAAGAGGACAAGAGTAAAGAAGGCTGTAATTGGTCGGAATTCAGACAGGTGGAAATTCAACAGAAGAAATGAGAGGTGGGATTGATGGAAAATGAAAGAATATTAGACTGGTCATAGGAAAAGATAGAAACTTGATAGGGGAGAGGATGAAGGGCTGATGAATGGGAAAAGGGCAAACAGGCGTGGAGTGTATGTAGTATAGCAGAATGAATGAGACTAACAGTGTTGTCACATGCTAGTATCAGGACATGTTAGGCATACAAAGAGCAAGAACTGCAGTAGTGAGAGAAAGGAGGAAATAGGTTGGAAGTTCAAAAAACTATGTTGTAAGGAGAACGATCTTAGCAAAGAGGAAGAGGAAAGACAAGAGGATCTCGGTGAGGAGAGGGGCTCAGGAAAGTGAGATCTTGCGTGGGGTCAGGTACAGATATAAAGTAGAAAGGTGGAATGTAGGTGGATAGGGAAAAGAAGATGTGGAGGCAAGGACATCCAAAAGAGGGTGACCAGGTTGTGCAAAAGAAAAAGATGAGATATGAGACGCACACAAACAAGATAACCAGATGGGGCAAAAGAGTGATGATGGACAGATAATTGGTTCTGGTAAGAGGAATAAGATGAGGCTGGATGTGGAGGGAGATGGACAGAGTTTGTGGGGAGAAAGAATGCAAAGAGAAGGGAAAATAGAGGAAGCATATAGATTGGCGACTAAGGACAGTAAGACACAGGAAATGCAGTAGGGAATTACATATAGGAGAAGTGCAGGACAGTTACTAAAATATATTGACAAAGTATGGAAGTGTGAGAGACCCAGGTTTTAAGAGAGAGATGGCAGAAGAAACAGAGAGAGGTGAATGACATATTACCGCGGATGAAAAGAGTTAGAAGATTAAGAGTGTAGGAAATGGGAGATATGAAACATATAACTTAGGCACACAAGAGAAGAATGGAGAGCAGGAGAGAAGCAGAGGGAAAAGCAGGAAACACTAAGAAAGGGGAAAAGGCAAGAAGAGCAAGATAGAGAAGATGAGCAAGAACAGGAAGCACAGGAGACGGACACAGCAGTAGGCAGTGGAAGGATACAAACATGTAACAGCAAGAAACATCTAACTGAGATCCCCGCGGAGGGGTGGGTGGCGGGAGCAGTGGCGAGAGAGAAGACAATAATGGCAGGAAGCACACAATAGAGAGAGAGAAAGGACGGCTGGAAACAAAATAAAGGAGAGCAGGAACCACAGACGAGATAGAGAAAGACAGTCCACGCACATAGATAGAAGATAGAGTCAGAAAAAGAGCCCACTATCTAATCGGAGAGCAATGATGTGACACATTTCCATCTACCAGGGGAAATCTCCACGCGTTTTTTTTTTCAATTTTAGGAGCTCCCGCCGAATGGATTTCACATGAAAGTGGGCAAACAGTCTCACTTCTCACGAAATGCTCAGCTCCTAAAAATGGTTTTAGTCGTGATTTCTAGAAGGAGAGCCTGCCAGCGCAGTTGGTGCATAACTGGAAAACAGGCATCCGCATATAGACACACATGAACGCTTTTTGTGGTGCATAGTGTACAGACACCGCAGCAGTTATTGGGAAACATTAGGCATGTGACCTTTTTTGGAACCGTTGCATACAACAAAGAAATTTGCAAATGGAACACTGATCAACAGCGTCCATATACTTTCATTTAAACACGTATTGACCTTAGGAAAGTGAGTAAATATTATATAATTGTCACTTGACACCTCTGACCTTATTAACACCAAAGCTATAGGCAAGAGAGATCATAAAATAATCCAGATAACTGCCCAAAACTCGACCTCATAGAATGGGGTTTATTTGAAAAATACAGCTCCATGGTAAAACACCATTGGAATTGTGTTTATTTCATGACTAGCAAAAAGTACACATTCTCCAAACGGGTTCTGTGAACAGGCATGACAACAATCTCATAAATTGTTGAAAATCAATGATCCTGCAGGCAGCTGTTCTGAATCGCTTATCGCTTGATGAGCTTTGCACTCTGAAGTAAACTGCACTGAGAAAGGGCGCGTGTGGTTGGCTGACATAACAAAGCGAAGACTTTCGGGGGAGGCGAGAGATGGTGTGCTGCAGCGTACTGGGACCTACTGTGCTCCCTCCCCACCTGTTGCCTCAACTTAGCGTGATGCAGTTTGTTGCGTTGCATTGCGGTGCAAATGTCCCAGAAACTGTGCATTCTAGGGTTGAGGACCAGTCCTTCTATGACCACATTGCTGTTTCGCAGATTTTAGGCAACTGTCTCATGTGTGAAGGTGCTGAAATCCAGGGAAAGGGGTGGGATCTCCAAATATTATGCAACCAGTAATGTCTGAAGGGTCCTAAAAGGTGACAATGCAAAATGTGGTGCAGATTGGTGCAGCAGTGAGGAATTGCATAAGGGACAACGCTTCGCCAAGCCACAAACCCACAAACAAATTTAGAGTGTTGCTGAAATCCGGCGAAAGGAGAGGGGTGTCCACATTTTATGCAACCCGTAATGTCCGGAGGGTCCTAACATGTAACTATGCAAAGTTTGGTGCAGATTGGTGAAACGGTGTGGAATAGTGTAAGGAACAATGCTTCGCCAAGCCACAAAACCACAAAAACAATTGACTTTTGCTGAAATCCTGGGAACAGGGTGGGGTGTACAAATGTCACATAGCCAGTGTAGTCCAGAGGATCCTAACAGGTTACTGTGCAGCATTTTGTGCAGATTGGTGAAACGGTGTGGAATTGTATAAGGAAAAACGCATCGCCATGCCACAAGCAACCACACACATTTTCACTTTCGTAAATATAGATAAATAGATAGATATCTGATGATTGTGCACTAGATACTACAGATATGCTGGACAGATAAAAATATAAATCAGATTATTCCCAAATGACTTTACCGGGACACAAACAGAATTTAAATCATAGCCAATTCAAAGTCCTAAAACATATCTGTCTATGATTGGAGCTGAGATAGTGAGAAGAGAGTCACCCTCCTGCCCTGTCTCACATAACGTACACCAGCTGGCTTGGGCCTAGCACAAGAACGCCTTTGTTCTCCAGGTGGAAAATCTGCAAGCTCTGTTCACGTTTGAAGGGGACACTTCTAAGGAATAGGCTGAACCCAAAACAGTGAATTGGAGCCTTGACAGCATTGGGCGATTAAGGCAAGGGAAAGTAAAGTAATTGGGGTTGAGAGACATTTGCTCATAGTAAGGAAGTATATGGGTGGAGTTAAAGCCGCATTGGAGCTCCTTGGCAGGGGAAATCCATTCCACTATTTAGTTAAACCCCAGCATACAGAGCGACTGGCTGCACTAGGAGCAAGCCACTCTGGGAATTTCTACAAATTAGCAGGATACACCATTATATGATTTCCCCATTGGATTCCAACAGGAGGCTTTGGAGTGACCAATCCGCTGCTAGAAATAACATATAAACTGCGTGGGAGATCCCTGCACTCTGTTGCTTCACTGTTGGAGGGAATGATACTTCACAGCCTCCTTCTATAGAGGTGAACGCTGCTCACCAGAGCATGGATAGAAAGAGATAGAATCTTCTCTTAGTGCCCATGGACAGAACGGACACTCTCTGAAGAACCTTGGATTTGCTATCTGAGGCCAACTGTAAAATGGCCAGTAAAGTAGCCTTGTGAAGAGAGGATGGGATCCCCTCTCAGGCTGGGGTAGGAGGCCTACCACGAAGAAATCTAAAGCCAGTCCTCCCCTAAGGTGTAGATGGCTTCCATTCCTGCCCATCCTCGTTTGCGCTGATATGTTTCTGTGCAGACTACTAAATGTTCATGCCATGCCCCAAACAGTTGCTCACCTGTCTTATATGTTGCAGAAAATCGGCAATTGAGCAAATAGACCAGAATTCAGATAAGAGCTAAGAACAACCTATGATTGGCCGTAGACAGAGAAACTAAATCAAATCACTACAAGTCTTCAGACTTTCTACCAGACCACAACAGGGAGAGAGAGATCCCGCTTCCCAGAACAGGAATGCCACAGACCTCGTAGAGCTCCCCAACAGCAGAGATTAACTCTTCCAACAACCCAAAGGCCTCCTTGACACCTGTAAACGAAATGGGAGTAAGGACCCACCCTCCCCAAATACACTTACCGGGAGACCCCAGGAAAAGGAGTCCCAGAACACAAACATGAACATTGGCTTTCCTGAGCCACCAGACTCAGTGCCCGGAGATCCTGCGTGGAGAAAGTGGCCAGACTTAGCCCCCGTACGTAGGACTTTGCTATGCACTCAATTTCAGGGTAGAAAATACACAGCCAGATTGGCGAGGTAGAGTTATCCAATAATAGCAGAGGAAGAGGAATATTTAATGTATTTATTTTTATTTTTTCATTTGTATAGGGCGCACAAACCCTGAGGCATCTGGGCGCTGGAAAAGCAGGTTGTGCATAGCCCAAAGTCTAGGAAGGCAGTGTAGGTTTGTTTCAGCATCATTAAGTAGCATACCATTTGTTACAGCATAATGTATCACATTGCGGTCAGTTTAGGCAGTTAGCGTTAGCTGTGTTAGTTGAACAGGATGGTTTTTAGGGCTCTGCAAAAGGTCTGATAGGATTTCTCCGCTCATAGTACCAGTGAAAGTGCATTCCATTGCTTTACGACAATGACTGGGAAGCTGGAGCCGCCTCCTTTGGCCCGTTTATACTTAGGAGGTACCAGTCTGAGGATGTAAGGGGTTCTGGTGGGTTTAGACATGTTGGCTTTAAAGATCCTCTGGCCCAGATATGTGGGGGGTAGATTTGAAGATGCATCTGTGTGTGATAGTGAGGGTCTTAAAAGCAATCCTTTCTTTGACAGGGAGCCAGTGGACAGATTTGCGGGCAGCAGAGATGTGTTCTCGCTTGGGGATATTCATGGCAGCGCGGAAGGCATTATTTTGGATGGTTTGAAGTTTTTTTAAAGTTATGGACTGAGGTGCCTATGAATAGCGCATTACAATAATCCAGTCTAGCGCCCACCACTGTACATGCAATTGTCAGGCAACTATCTATGGAGAGGAAAGGTCTAGCTGCGTTTTGGAGTTTCGTAGAGTGGGCTGCTGAAGAGGATATGGTGTTTACTTGTCTGGTGAGTGAGTGAGTTGCGTTGAGATAAACACCAAGAGTTTTTACAGCCGGAGAGACCTGAATAATGGATCCATCAATGTTAAGCAGGAAAAGGGAAGCAGGAAGTGTGGGTTATTCAGGCAAGGTCAACTGTGGAGGGTGAACAAGAGACCAGTAGAAAGAATGAAGGAGCTGCAGAGCATGGAGGTGATTTGTTGAACTGGTAAGGTATTGGCTGAGGAGTGAAAGTGGTTCTGCAGAGTGAGTGCGCATGATTGTGTGATGAGTTGGATTACAAAACAGAGTAGGGAGTGATTGTGAAGCAAATTTTGACTGAGTGAAAGGAGGGTGTTTGAGTAGTGGATGGGAGAGAGTTGTAGTAGGTTATGGGGAGGAAAAGGGGTTTGGAGGGAGGTGTAGTAGGTTGGAGGGAATAGTAGGTTGGGGAGGACGAGTAGGTTGGAGGGTGTAGTAGGCTGGATAGAGGAATAGCAGTGTGGAGAAGGAAGTATCAGTATGGAGGAGGGAGTAGTTGTGGATGAGACAGTGACAGTTTGGAGAAGGGAGTCATAGTGTGGAGGAGCTAGTAGTACATTAGTGGAGGGAGGAGCAACATGAAAGGGTGGAGGCAAGTGAGAACATCAAATGGATAGACAAGTGCTGGGTGAGTGAGATGAAATACACAAGAGTTGAAAGGGAAAGACAAGAGTAGACATGTTAGAACAAGTCTTAATAACACACTGGGCCTCATCACAAGTTGGGCGATATCCCAGCAGTAATCGCGCTGGGATAGCGGCCAACGCTATTAGCATTACTGCTACTCGGTCCGGCGCTAATAGAGCCGGATCATGAGTAGCAGATTAACGGTTAGTTCCCATTCCGCATTGGGTCCATCAGACCCAATGGGGGTTTCATGGTGCTATTAGCACCGGCATAAAAACCTGCAAGTAAAACTACACACTTTCCACCCAACTCATAATAGGGCCAGCCCTTAAATGCGGCGGTAATGGCATTACCGCTGCATTTAAGGCCTAGCGCCCAACTTGTGATGCGGCCCAGTGTTTGTAAAAAACTATTCCATCAGACCATTAAAAACCAGTTACAGTAGGGACATTTAGGAATTCTGTGAGATTGTTTGGACAGCTGGCATTTAGATTATCAGCTCTAGCATAAATCGGCGTTTAGACAGAAAGGGGAGACAATATTTGGTTGTGATAACCGGGAGTCACGAATGTCTGTGTTAGAGAGGAGGGCCATAACTAGATGAAAGAGAGAGGGACGATCGTAGGCGCCACAAAAAGGAAAATTAAATTCCTTGAACCATCTCTATGACTTGGAGTGGTTCTTGTGCTATCTATGACAGTTATCCAGAGGGAGACAATGGGCCTCATCTGCCTGTCCGGACTGGCAGACTACAACTATGCCTGATGGGGCCCCTGTGCCCGGCAAGTATGACATGCCAGGCACAACGGCCCCAGCAGGAACAGTTGTCACGGAAGCACTGACAACGGTGCCGCTGCTTCTGTGTCCCCACCCCCAATGGGGGAGTCCAATGGGACTCTATGGGGAACAACATTTTCCAGTGCCTGAGATCCCGGGTCGCCAGGACTTGTAATGTCCCAGTGGCACCAGGATCTCAGGTGGCAGAAATAGTGTTACGGGTTAGTGGCACCAGCGGGTTACCGCCAACCTCGCAATGAGGCACATTAATGTACCTAAAGGTGGTTCTTTTAAATTCAGCATGAGGGGAAGTAGCATAACAGAGTTCCAGCTCTGTGTTGTTCTCTGGAGGAGGAACCCAGCACCATGATGTTGAAAGGTATTACTTTTGTCAACTCCTGTTGCTCCAAAGAACAACCAGGGCTTTAACATGACATAGACTTGGTGAGCCACCGTGGAACCTCTCTCAAACTAGCACCTTTCCATGCAGAAACCTGCAGATCGAGTCACGAAGATTTCTTCTCTCCATCAAACCAAATATTCAAGCTGAGTTAAGTCAACCACTGAGGACACCACTCTGACAGGCCCATCGAGCCACCTGGCCAATATTGAGACAGCTGCATTGAACCTACAACTATGAGCCCTCTCTCCGTTGACCAAGACCATCAAGCCACCCGAATCAAAGACAACTCCTGCAGTGCATGAGCAAAGTCAAGCCATCAAGCTGTCTTCATGGAATATACATACCACGGTTACCAAGTATCATCAAGCCACATCCAAGCATTGAACTACAGATCAGACCGGCGCAAAGTGACCTAAAAAACCCTATGGCCTTACATTGATCCCTAAAGCATAGTTACATCCCCATTACCTACCGTGGCCAAATACCTTTAAAAGACAAAATTTACATTGTCTTATTCTTAAACCATCAGTCTATTTTTAATATCCCTCCTGCAGTACAGGTACTGGTTTACCAGACTATCTATATGTGTATATTCAGCCGCTATTGCAGTGTGTTTTACCTTGCAGAGGAGGGTGGTTAGTATTTATGGCACTTTGTGTGTTTTTTATAAAGACTATTATATTTTTAGAGCCTAACTTGAAAGTTCCTTTTATTTTAGTACTCACTGTGGTTGTGCTTTGGTAGCTTCCTCTGCTGACCCACATCATAGGAGTATTTCGTCACATTGTTGGCAATGATGCAATTTAGTACTGGACTGCTCCATTAGCTCAGTCCACTAAAATAAAGAACTATACAGACAACGTTAAAGCACTACTTTAAGTATTTTTGCTTTTAAAGAGATTGATCCTATCAGAGAAATGTAGGCAACCAGAGAAGACCTCAACGTAGAAAGAAGGCAAAGAGGTCTGAGTTAGTGAATGGCCTGCTAGCCCCTAAGACATATGTAGGGGAATAGTGAGGAGGACCATCCTTTGAGAACAGAATTAGCAGCCCCTGTAAAAGCTAGCCAATGTGAGGAAAGGATGACACATGACAATGGCAGGTGGCTCACCTCGGCTGTTGTGAACGACATTGGACACCACTTGGAGGAGCTGATGCAGACTGGTACCATCCAGAAATTGCAAAACCCTCATGCCTCACCCCTGGTAGTGGCCAGAAAGAAGAAGAATGTACATGGCCTAGCGTGTCGATGAAGAACTAGATTATCTCATTAGGAGCCAGTGGCGTACTGTGTTGGTTTTGGGGCACAGGTACTATCAAATCCATATGAATGGTGTAGACCTGATGAAGACCTCATTCATCTGCCTATTATGCTTTTACCAGTTCACAATGATGTCCGGAGGTATTTCAGGCACCCTATTCACATTCCCTTGGCTGATGGAGTGTACCATGGCCGATATGAACCTACTGGAGGTGCTGATTTACTTGGACCATGTCATCGTCTTTGGGAGGATGCTTATGGAGCACCGCACTACATTCTTCCTCGTTCTGGATCCTGAAGGTTCAAGATTGTCTCCACCACCAAGGCCAAGCAGTGTCCTATAAAAAGTACCAGGTCTGCTGGACCAGCGTGAAATACTTTGGTCATGTGGCATCTGCAGAAGATGCAATTGGCAAGACTTCAGATTTTGAAGAGATGCAGAGTTTCCTCAGCTTCTGTAATTGTTATCGAAGATTTATGCTCTGTTTCACTGCCATAGCTCAATTGCTATTGATCTCACTAAATGCTATCCTGCTCCACGGAAGAAGAGTTCCTCACCAAAGACCAGCTGCCACTCTACCACCCATAAGCGCCTCCTGGTCAGTGATGGACCACCAAGTGCAACCACACCTTCGTCCACTTGAAAAAGATGACCCCCAGTTGTTCCTACATCCTCCACTCAGATGCCAGTATGGATGGCTTAAATGGAGTACTGTACCAGTAGAGACAAGTTGAATTTGCTAGTCTTCATGCATTGCAAAGAAACTGGCTGGAGTTTGCTGTAATCGAAAAGTAAGATGATTACCCCTCTGGGACAAGATTCACCATGTGGATGGATAACAGCCCTCACACTTACATTCTGAACTCTGCTAATAAGTGTGTTACCGGTCATCGCTGGCTAACTACGATGTCAAATTACAACTTTCAGCTAGTGGATCACCCAGTGCTCAGCAACCATGATGGCAATGCGCTGTCCAATCAGTCTCATTCCCTGAGGGAAAAATTCCCATGACTTTGAAAACATTCCAGTAACAGCAGTGGGAGCATCTGTGCAGCTGAAGGATACCGACATCCATGTTGAGCTTGTCTGATCGATTATCTTTGGGGAACTGCTGCTAGATTCCCCTCATGATATTGCAATGCCACCAGCCAGATCATTCCAGAAATACCTCATCTGACAGGAACTGAGCTGCAGCAAGCCCAACTAGTTAACTCCTCCACCTCTGAAGTCCAAAAGCGCAGACAAGTGTACTTGTGCCAAAGAAAGGAAGACGTTGGTACTCTACTTGTGTGACGTTGGTACTCTACTTGTGTAAGTAGAGCAATACCTAAGACTGGCTGCTACACTACCTGGTGCTCCCTTGTCAGCTCAATCAAGCTGCAATCCATGGATTTAATAACCACTAGAGCCACCTTGCGGTCAAGCACACCAAGGATTTGACCAGAACAAGATTTGTCTGCTTTTCAATCACTACAAAGTTTTGATCCATGGATTTAGTCTGTGTTGACCGTTGGGCCTAGAACTGGACAGCAGTAAAGTACAAAGCATCTTGACCCAGGCCTACCGCATGAGGAACAACATTACATTGCATTACATTACATAGAGTTTATATAGCGCACTATAGACCCGCAGGCATGAAGGCACGGACAACAAAACAATAGACATAAAAGCCTAAGAAAGAGTTACCTATAACTCAGCTTAACTTTTCTAAAGACTAATTAAAAAATAAGGAAAGAACTGGCTGAAGAGGAATATGCCTACTATCGAACTGCCCCCCTATGGCAATCTCAGGTGAAAAGAAAGGTTTTAAGATCATTCTTAAAAGTTACAAGACACTTATGGTTGCGCAAGTATTCTGGAAGTTGGTTCCACAAGCTGGGTGCCTTAAACGCGAAATCGCCGTTCCCTGCCTTGGAAGTCCTTGGTCTAAGTTTCTCTAGAAAATGTTGAGATCCAGACCTTAGGAAACTGGTATTGACTTTACCGTTGAAACTAATTACCATCATCAAAGTCCTGTGGAAAATATTGTTGGTTAACTTTGGCTGGCTAGCCGGGCTCAATTCAAACCAGGGGCCTGGGTTTGAGTCCCGGATAATCAAAGAATTCATGAATCTGATCATGGTGAAGAAAACTAGAACATCCCTATAACATCCACAGGAAGACTCCCAATCAGACTGATTAAATTGGATTCTAAGTGATCCGCCTGCGACTGATTTTGCTGCGGCCGGAATGTTCGCATAAGAAAGGTGCGAACTATCAAAATTCACACTTTTCTCATGTGAACACACTTACAGACTACGGGGGCTGCAGAGGTGTCCCCCGCAACCCCAGCACACTATACTGTAAAGTATAGTGAGCGGGTGTTGCGGGGGACACCCCTGCAGCCACCGTTTTCTGCTTTTTTTTATTATTAATTTTTATTTTTGTGGGTGTGCTGCGGGGGTGTCCCCCGCAACATCCCGCTCACTATGCCACACAATATAGTGGGCGGGGTGTTGCACGGGACACCCCCGCAGCCCCCACAGTCTTTTTTTTTTTATTTACCTGCAATGCTACCACCAAAGGTTCGAACTTTTGGTGTTCGAACCTTTGGTGGTAGCATTTTTCGGTCGCTTAGTACGGTCAGACCTTTTTTTTGGTCTGATCGTACAAAACCATTAAATTGCATGCTCTGAGACATGTTGGGCATCCTGAGAGTCAAAGAAAAGGCTAAATGGAGTCAACATGTTGCCAGTTTGTTTCATGCTCACAATTTCACCAAGAATAACAGTAGTCTTTTCTCTCAGTATTACCTCATGTTCGGGAAGATCGCATCTATGGCTACCTCTGTGTTTTGGTGTCTCCTCAGAGGGGGCAGGAGAAGAGAATGAAAGCAAATGTATGGGAGACCTACAAGTCCAACCGAACCAAGCTCATCAATTGGCGCCAGTGGCTGCTGAGAAGATTGCAGTTAACAACAAGATTCACAATGGCAGGGTACTCTTGCAAGCCCTGCGACCAGGGGTTTGTTCCCTCATAGGAAGCCTGGGAAAAAGAGGAAGGAAAGAACTGGGTCACCACTGGGAGTCCCAGCCCTACATCATCGAAAACCAGACTCCCATTGTTCCCATTTTTCTACTATGTGAAAACGCTTCACTGCAAACACCTCCTACCATTAAGAGACAAAATGTAAATAAGGCCAGAAAAAGTGAAGGCACTCTTTTTGCATAGAAGGATGACCACATGCAGGAGCCCATAGACAACAGTTGAAAAGAATGTGCACAGGCCAGAGATGGAAAACACAATACCACAAAAAAGACACTGACTCAGCAGAAAGAAAAACTGGTGAGCTTAGTAATCCAGAAAACCTGGAAAACACACACAAACAGCAAAGATTCCATACAGTCTGAGAAAGACGAGAGCATAAACAATCCTGAAGAATATTATATGGTTATTCAGCCAGAATCGAGATGTGAAAACCTAGTGGATAAGGAGAAGTTTCAGTGTTGGACAAGAGCTCTCATATCATGGCCATGAAAATACCCTACTTTCTACTGACACTGTTGCAACAGACCACCCTGGATACGAGGATGGATCGAGGTGCTACCCGGGAGCCATTTACCGAGCCCCCACATGAGTACCGAAGGTCTCCCCAGGAAGTCAGGCCAGTTAAAGTGCTAAGTTACATTGCTCCTGGGGAACAGTGTAAAATGAAAGAGAGGGTGTATACCATATAGTTCAGCCACCTGCATTATCAGTGGCATATGCAGCTTTTGATGCAGGGGGACGGATAGCTTATGAAGGGGCACCAAGATTCTAAACGATTTATGGATGTACCCTCATGGGGGTGGTCAAAGTTTTCAGTGAAGGGTCCTAGGTTTTACCTCAAATTAGCACGAGTAGCGAGGGAGCCCTAAATAAATACAAAATAATTACCTATATCACATGCATGAAGGCTGAAGTGCTTCAGGCATATTATTTAAAGTGACCATAACTGGCATCGATAGAACACCTATCTAAGCCAGTAATGGTCACTTTAATTCACATGCATGAAGCTGGTGCCACAACCTATCTATACATGAAGGGTCAAGCGCCAACCGAAAAAGTGATGGGTGGAAGGTTTTGAATATATCTGAACCACCGGCACTGCTCTGGGCAACCTTCCAAACTACTGAACTTTATCCTGCCTGCGCCGTTGCAAAATGGGCCCCACCATATGCAAATCAGTTAGGTACTGCCACCAATGGTTCAGGCTCAAGCACTTCATGCATGTGATTTAAAGTGAACATTACTGGCATAGCTACTATCTATGCCAGTAATGATCACTTTAAATCACACGTGTGAAGCTGCTCCCATAACCACTCTATGTCAGACCATTATTGGCAGACGTAGGTTTTGGAAGCAGCTTCATGCATGTGATTTAAGGTGACCATAACTGGCATAGAGAGATTGTGGGTCACAATCTTTCTATGCCAGGAATGGTCACTTTAACTCACATGCATGAAGTTGCTGACACAACGTATCTATGCCAGCAGTCTCGGCAAGGGTTTTAAAGTGACCAACTATACTGGTTGGTCGCTTTAAATCCCTTGCAGAGATGATGCAACAAAAACATGTGCACACATACACACATACATGTGCAGACACACTCTGATCAAAACATATACATACATACATACACACACAGCTATACACTCACTGAACAAGTCATTCATGCACACACATACAATGCATTACATTCAAACACATACACATATATATATATATATATATATATATATATATATATATATATATTTATATATATATATATATATATTTATATATATATATACATATATAAATATATATATATATATATATATATATATATATACATACATATATACATTGTGGCATTGTGGTAAGTCTGACTCATGAGACGAACAAGAGGCCATTGTTAAGATGGATTTCTAAACTCAGACCTGGTGGGCAGAAGTTTAGGAGGCCACCCTAGTTTAGTGGAAAAGGGGAACCTTCTGGACAAACCAGGCCAATCTACGGTAGCTTGACAGGCGGTAAAGACTAAGGGCCTCATTACACGGCAGGCGGTTAGCGCCATGGTTGCCGCCGGTACCGTACCGAGTCCGCCTTGGTGGATGGCGGAATTACTGCCCTACTCCAAGTTGAGCGGGGGCGGTAATTCCCCATTCACCAAGGCCCTTCCCCATTCCCATTTTTGCCCCCATAGGGCATAATGGGAATGGGGAAGGTGCTAATTACGGTACTGCACATTGCGGTACCATAATTAGCTCTGAGGTCCCTTTGCGGGTCCCGTCCTTAACGCCTGGAAAAACGAGGCGTTAAGGGAGGACCCGCAAAGGGACCTCGTATTAAGGCGGTAAGGGTTTACCGGTACCGGTGCCCTTACCGGTACCGGTAAACCCTTACCGCCTACCGTGTAATGAGGCCCTAAGTCTCAGGAGGGCTGAGAGTGATTGGAAGCCCACAGTGAGCACACACCGTAAAACATTTATTATAGGTCTTTATAACTAAACAAAAATGACCACAGTAATAATAAAACAGTTTCCACACACACCTTTCACTATGTAACATATATACAAAAAGTGTTTAGCCTGATGCAGATAATAGTAAGAACACAACCACAACCTGCAACAGTAGAGGTAAGTACAACACAATTATCACATTAGGCAGTTCTTCAAAGTCGATCCCTAGCTTATGCAGTCCAGCCCTACGAAGTGGGGAACCTTGTGCTCAAAAGTAAAGCAGTGCGTGAACGATGTGCGGTCATGCGTAAGAGGGAAAGCGGGTCCTCTTCAAGCAGCTGTAGAAGTTCAAGAAGGGGGTGAGGTGATGAAGAATAAAGCCTTATATTCAAAGAGGGTCGACCCTTACAGGCAGAGCAACTTTCTGAGTTTTGGAATAGATGTGGAGTGCAGGCTGGCCCAGCTAAGGTGAGTGCCTTTTCAGTGATTCTTGTGCATAAAAACATGTGGATGTGCCAGGGAGCCACCGGTAAGTGATGCAAGTACTCACCGACCCTCAACACAGTATGGCCCAAACTTTGCCAGTCTAGTCTAGGTCGCTTGTAGGTTTAACCCCTGCAGTTACACCTCACTCTGGCTCTCAGCAGCTGCGGGACATTCGTCTGTGGTTGGACAGAAGCCTTTTCTCTGCTCTCAAAGAAGAAAGGAAGGCAGTTCCAATACAGTATGTCTCAGGGCAAAAGGGGGGCAGGTCTGCAGGCACTTACTGTGATCGTCACCACTGTGGGGCGACACAGGGACCGCCAATGCTTGTGGTGTGGTGCACTCACATAAATCGCGACCCAGAGGAGCTAGGACAACTAGGACAATGACTGGGATAGCCAATGAAAGATCTGCTCTCTTACATGCACGCCAGGCATGGGCCAATCATGGTCCACAGTGCTTCCAGTCATACCAGACATACTGGCACCAGTAGTGTGGATTTGGACCAGACTGTCCCAACCCTCTTCCTGGGCACTAGCACATGTGACATGCAGGAGCCTGCGAAAGATGTGGTTTTCGCAGGAGGCTGCATGCCTGAATAAGGAATACCCGGGTCTCTCGACCTGGGGGAAGGCAAAGGGACAAAGTGGCCAAAGGACAGAACAAATGACGTTGTGGCACAACCATTTTCGGCACTGGTCACAGTCTTGGGCCAAACGCGGTAAACACAATATGGTCCATAAAAATGAAGACAAAAATACTTTAAAAGTAAACTTCTGCCATCAGTTCGTCCTAGGCACACTTTTACAAACACCAATAAATCCTTAGAGGGGGCGAGGGCCATAAAATAAAAGGACCAGTATGCTCAGTACTGTAAGTTACTTGGCACATAGATAAAAAGTTTCCAAGGAATAGCAATATAGTCAAGGACTAAGGGAAACATAGTTTCCCAGTACTGAAAGCCTGAAGGATGTATCGGTTTCCCATAACAAATTAGAAAAAGCCCAGAGGAGTGCAGCTGAAGGCTGTGCTCCATTGGAAAAAGTCAGGTTAAATAAGCCAAACAAAAGCAAAAAGTTTGGGGGTGTCCATAAATGAAAGAAAAATTACACCTAAGGGAAATCTTTCCTAACAGTCATGTTCCACTAGAATTTTATTAGACCAAAGCGAAAAAAGGCCTGTTCTATCCCTACTTCTAGGATGGTAATTGCCCTCTAGAAAGTAATCAAAAATAATAAAGGGTGTTCCTAAGGATGTCTCAGAACAAAACTCGGTCCCTCGTCCAAAGCCTAATGTAACCTAAGTTCTAGCCGTACCTGTGCAAATTGGATTCTGCCTTGCAGGAGTACAAGAATGAGTAGGGTAAAATGGCCCACTCAGCCCTCACACTTCTACAAACCAAAACAGAGAGCAATCATAAAGATTACACTGGGACAATCAAGAGATATACCTCCTTTTCCTTTTGTGTTAACACGGGCTGAGGGAAGGGTATACTCTTAAAAGGGGTGTGAAGGTACACAAGTAGTGTCCCAAACAACAAAGTATTGCAGTCCAAAATAAAGGGAATGTACAATCAAGGTTCTATAAAAATATAAACACCTTAATAAAACACACCATGTACACTTAGAACGAAAAGAGATTACTATACAAAACCCCACTGCAAAGAAAAGAACAGAGAATATGCAACAGACTGGAGAAAGTAGCACTCTGAGTGTAGTTTCAGAGAGGGTAGGTAAGTTACTACCATAAAAAGGGTATTGTGTTGAAAACAGGAGCACTCGTGACCTAACCAGTCTTTGGGGCCCAAGTGGACTGTGAGGACAGTTCAATGCCACAGTACCTGGATTCAGTTCTTGGCGGGCTAAAATATCAGACCTGGGTTCGAACGTTGATTAGAGATGACCAGACTCAGTCGGGCACATAGGAACGTGGGGGCCTTGGCAGCAAGCGGCGTTGAGAAGGGGTGACTGTGGGTGCTCCGTGCGGTCGAACAATAGAGGTTCAAGTGATGCAGGTTGGGTGGTCCCAAGAACACTTTGCAGTAGGGCAGGTCGAATCAGTCATTAGCCAGTGGAAGAGGTCGGTGAGTGACGCTCAGCGGTTCGAGTCAGCGGGCAACGGTTGTCGAAGTGGTGATCGAAGGTGCATAAATGTGCCATCAATGAGGCAGCAGTTCACTGGCTAGCTGGGCCAAGCCACGTTTGTAACCCTCGGTTAGAGTCAGCGAGTGACCCTCCAGAGATTTGGTTCGGGTTCTGGCATTGAGCAGTCACTTAGGGCATAGCAGGTGACATGCTTCGCTAGAATACAATGCAATCTCAAGTTGGTTTAGGTGCAGTGCAATAGTTTGGGTGGTTGGAGGAATGAAGATACCAGCACCTTCCCTATTGTTCAAGATGTGGGGAACATTGAGCGACCGGTTTGGTGTGTTAGAGCAGGGAGCTTTGGCTGGTCTGGCCCTCTGGTTTCTGTGAGCCCTTCTCAAAGGACTCGAGGATAGGATGCTCAAGTTGAGGGTCTTCTCTTCTGGCACAGAAGATCTGTTGCTTATTGGTTGGTGCTGGTCCACAGCACTGGTCATGGCCTATGTTCCCTAAGAGTTGATAGGGGACAGATCTTCCTTCTATCTTGGATGGCTCCTTCTTCACCTCCAGCGGAGGGCTTTGGACAGTGCAACTGTCCCAAAGGAATTCCAGGTGAGAATATTCAGAACGCTTCTTCGACCTTAAAGGATCCTTGAGGAAGTGAGGGAATTCTGCTGAAGGGGTCCGAGACTCATTCTTTAAAATGCACAGGTCCTCAGGTGAGTGGTCTAACGCTAGCCTGATTTCGGGGACCAATCCCTCCTCCTGGCTGGAGTGGACTTGCCCTATTGATCTTGCACTCAATCTGCTTTGCTCCAGAGGAAGTGAAGGAGACAGGAAAGGGCAAAAGGGACAGTGAGAAACAGGAGTGTACAGAGCACTATGGCCTATCCTACCGCAGCACCTTTTTCTCCTACTGATGACAAAGACCTTTGGCTATCCAGCACCTTAGTGTGAGGCTATGCCTCCTGAATGGGTGTGCTCCTTTGATACCTGGGCCCAGTACAGCTGCCTGCTGTGCGGCTGTCTCTGGAGGAGGGGTTTACCAGCCCTCCCAAAGAGAACCAACGAGAGGCTGGCTCCTCTGCTTTCTGTCCTACAGCTGCAATACTGCACCACGGCACTACAAATTAAGCTGGAGGTAAATCTACCACTTAACTGCTGTAAATCCCCAAAGAATCCTGTGGACTACAATAAATAATGAGGACTAGCATCACCTACCACCACTTGTAATCCAGGGGTAAATCCACAGACCAAGTGGCGGTAATGGTAATTCCGTTTGGTGGTATTCCGGCAGATTTACTGGCAGAATACTGCCAAACTTGTAATGAGGCCCATAGATAAACACAGCACTTACCTTATGTCTTATTTTCTTCAGGGGGTTAGGGGTACTGCACATGGCCAGGCAGCACACTTGACATATCCAGGCGCATGGCATCGGCACGCCCTGTCCTTCTGGGGCAAGCAGGTGCCACCTGTGTGGCAATGCCAATGTGGTTGCCACAGCAACCCTTTGAGTGGTGCGCTGCATCGCAAATATTGGTGTGCCACTCACAGGTTTTTTAAAAATGTAAATATCCCCATAACATTTTTTTTTAAACCTGTGACTGGCGCACTGCACTCGTCAGCGCACCACTCGCAGGGTTTTTCTTGTATTATTAGGGCTAGTGCTCAGTCAGTTTCAGACTTGAGTGAGCACCAGCCCTGTTGGCAGCATGGGGGAGAACGAGTGGGGAGCCAGGAGGGGCAGCCGCCACCCACCTGCTCCGCCCCTGGGTACTATTCCTTATGACAATGCCCAGTTTCCTACCATGGTGTAGGCACCTGCTCCACCTTGAGACTCTGTTCTTCCAGCCCCCTAAGCTCCAGGGGGTATTATGCAAAACCAAGGCCAAGGTTTTTTTTAAATAAAAGGATACAGAGGGTGTAACTCCTTATTAAATTAGAGGTCACTAAGTCATTATAGTTTTTGCCTGACCCACACATTTATTGAAAACACTTTATTTGATCTAGCGTAAAATAATGAAACAGGCAAAATGTATTTTGTGAAATATCTGGACTATGTAAATGTAATGGCCTGTGTTTATAAAGACATTTAATTTGGAGCATTTTACATTGGCATGTAACCTTTACTTTCTTTCTAACTATAATGCATTACCTGCTTTCAATTATACTTTTTATGCATTACCTGTTGATAAAGCATTGTTGTCCTGTAAGAAAAAATAACATGTCTACCCAGCCACCATTTTAGATATCACACTGACTCATTGGATTGGCCACTTCATCTAATGGCTGCCTATGGTATACATCAGGTGGGGACACTAGTCCTATCAATGAGTTAAAATACACAAATGGCCTTACACCACACTGGGGCCAGGTGAAAGTGGTACAGCCCGCTGGATGCCTGTATAAGTCCAACAAACCAAATTATAAAAAATACAATAGAGTAATGTGGCCAGAATGCGTCTGTTGTTCCAAGCAGGTCAATAATCTCGTTATATAGGTAGAGCTGTGTCAGCTGTTCTTCGTTTGTGTATGGGCCCCAGTGTCGTAGGAAGAGAGGAAAGCGGCCCTATCAGCTTGTCAGATAGGAAGGCCCCGGATCAGTGCCGACTCAAGGTGGACTCAGAGGGTTCGGCTTCACAAGGGCGGCCCCATGGCAGAGAAAATAAGGTTGCATTGCCTCCAGCTCAATGTCAAGTCATGTGCCTGCCTGCCTGTGGTTCTTTAATAGGCGCTATTTACATGACACTGAGCTGGAAGCAAGGTGCCATTAAACACACTTCACAAGAACAGCAGGAGGCTCAGTTCTGTTGTTTGGCAGCAACATTGCTCACGGGTTTGTGGGTTCTGGACAGATGTTTGTGGTATGTGCTTATGTGTTCTGGAAACTGGAATTGACTTAGATTTCAAGACAATGATTTTGAGCAGTGATAATTTACTGGAAGATCTTTCAATTTCACAAAAAAAATTCTTGTTCAGAGGTGCTTCAATTGGTAAAAAGATGATACTTCGCAATTGGAAGTCACCTGTTGTACCATTATGGACTGATTGGATTTCTGAGATGCATACTCTTGCAGGTATAGAAGATGAGATCTACAGAAACAGAGAAAATTGAACATTTTTTAAAAAATCTGGAGCAAATTCCTTGATATGAACCAGTTCTACTGTTTATGTTTTGCTTTTCTGGGAGGTTAGTTTGGGAGGGGGGATGAGTATTTTTAGATTTCTTTTTTATGTTGTGGTTTTAGAATGTATATAATATTATGCAGATTTCACTGTATTTTAATATAAATTTGCATTGTGTTGTTCATTTGAACTGATATGATTGTTGTTTTGAATAAATAAACAAGGTAAAAAAAAATGTTTATAAAATCTGAAGAAAAAAAAAGAACAGCAGGGGGCTCCGTTCTGTTGTTCGGCAGCAAACAACAGAACGGAGCCCCCTGATGTTCTGCATTTGTGGTGGGCGGGCGCTCACAAATCTCGCAGGCAGACCTGGGGCCGGCACTGCCCCTCATTACATTGAGCACTCCACCGTGGGACTATGTTATATTTTGAAACAAAAAAAATACAAGAAGGTTGTTTTAACAGTTGTGCACAGTTTTGTGGACATGGCCCAAAACAAACTATTCGGATTGCACTTTGTTTTGACACTTGTTTCGACAGTCCCTGTCAGTTGTACGGCACATGCTAATATTTACATGCAAGTTCCCCATCCGATTTTGAGCCAGTAATTATAAAATGATATATAGATGTAGTTAGTGCGGTAAGCTGTGTTACACTGTGAATTAATTTAAGTACAGCAGAGATCTGCCTATGTGTGTTGGAGCTGCTAGAGCATTTTTTAATATTCATGTTGAATACCACTGTAGGTCATTTGATATAGCAAAGCAGAAGAAAGAAGAGCTCAAGAGCAATTAACTACCCGTCAGCTCGGCCAGTCCAGCAGTGAATGATTGTCTCGTCTGCCTGATGCACAGAATGCAAGACTAAGAGGAAGAAGCGGGATAAATGTCATGTATTTAAAAGGCAGGGCCGACCAGCCCAGGAAGAAAAGGCTGGTGGAATCATGCTGAGTCTACAGCAGCCTCCACACCCTCACAGCCTTTGCTGCAATGGGCTCTTCGTAGTCACAGCGGTAAGGCTGTAACCACGAGCCAAGAATACTTCAAGTTACATGATTGTCAGAGCGGGAAAGATCCGAGTGAGCGCTCAAAGAAAGGGAACACGAATAGCATGTCACAAGGGCTTAGAACCCTCATTCATTGAAACTGAATCTGTGGGATCTCGGACGTGCTCCAACAGTTGTAACAGGCCTAGCGCATCAACAGCATCAATGGATTTGCTGGTGGGAGCTTTTATTTGATGAATTTATATGATTTATATCACATTCATCAATTGGTCCCACATAGGACATTCTTTTTGAAAAGTCTTACCAGCATTTTTAATTGCTGGTTGAGAGCTATATATAATAGGTCATTTTCATTCATTTGGAGTTATTGCAATTTTAAACTGGGAGGTTGGTCGGGGATGGAGGTGTTGAATTCAGATAAAGATCTTATTTATAATATACCGAGCCCACTGATGAAAGATCCATCCATAAGTAAAGCAGGCACAACATGTGTACCCTTTCTAAGTAAATGAGGCCTCAGAACAGTAAATGGAAAGTTCACCTCGGATATACCAGCACAAAACACATTTTACAATAGAAGAAGTACTTTGTGATTGATTATTTTTTGGTTTGGGTGTAGGATTGGCATTATTTAGAAGACTACTATATTGATCAGAATGCTAACAGTGATGCGCTTATTCTAACAGTTTGAACTCCTTTGGGAGAGACATTAAAACTCTGGATTAAGGATAACAGGGTACATTATTTCATTTTAAAGCCCATGAAGTGGGGAAACGTCGTAGGAATCGTAGGGAATCGATCTCAAATAGGATTAGCAAACTCATCAAGGGAGCCAGCCAATCAGGAGGCTAGGAATGCGGGCTGTATCTCCCATGTTAGCCCACGTTCCAATCCACCTGATGGCCGCTTTCCTGACCGCCATCTTCCCGCTCCACCCTGCATCCCTTTTTAAACTAATCCCCCCTCTCCACTTACCTCATTGTGTGGCAACACTTACCGCTGCTGTTGCTTTCTTCTCTTCTTAATGCGTGAGGCCGCTGTGCAAAGGGAAGAGGGGCTCCATACGAAGCCTAACCTTCCCTTTCCATGCCGGTCATCTTTGAACAGTGGGTTAGTTCTGCGAATGAGACCCCGGGAGGCATCCCATTAACGGAACGAAAATATTTTGAATGAGCACCGTCCCAGCCAACGGGATTAGTGCTAATGGCGTTAAGCACCCGTTCCAAGGGCTGGAACGTGTGGTAACATCCAGGCCCCTCGTTAAATGCCATCCCTTCACTCTGGCCTTTAACTTGGGCCACCAGGCTCTTACCACCCATTCCAGCTCTTGCCATGGGTGCTTAACGCCATATTATTACCACTGCATTACCAGATATTGACCTTTGTTTATCTAACTCCATACTGGAAACTGAAATTGTTCATGCTTTTGATAACAATAAGCCAGTAGTTAGGGAGCCTTTGACATCAAAGTGTCAAGGGTCTTGTGAATATAACCATTTATCAAGTGTTAAGGACTTGCAGATGGGACCTCACAGCATTCGTCCAGATACTTAGCAGAGAAACTTGGGCCCATCAAAGACTCCCTACTGCAAGAATGGAAGACTCAGCCATGGGGCAAATTATACTGCCTTTATTATCCAAAGCAGACAGAGATCACACAGGAAAAGACAATTCTCCAACATTCTCAGCTTCTGAGCCTGTGTCACATGGTTTTATACAAGTATGACATCACAAAATCAGGTCCACCCCAAAAACCTACGCAGTATCCCCATTCATCAGTTTGAGCTAACTACACATACAAAAACGAAACATTAGAATATTCATTGGTTCCCCATATCAGGTGGCTCTGCCTGAGACTAGCCCTAAATGTTACAAACTACACTTTTGCAGGGTCGCAGGAAGACCATTGGCCTGTGCAATATTTTATACCACCTTACAAATGGAGCTTCTGAATTAGCTAGAGTGAGTCCTTCCAGGCCTGGAACCCTGTCTGATCACAGAGCTCTGTGTAACTTTTGAAGGTGATCGGAACAAACATAGAGGGCTGTGTGTTCCATATTGTTACAACTGTCTGATCACCTGAGACTGAGAGAGTGCCTGCAGGTTGCGGTTTTGGTCGGCAACACTTGTATCATTCCACTCTGTCTCGCTGGGAACATCTTCTCTTCCCACCACGAGTAAATTAGCACTCTTCTGTTCTGCTGGGTCACGTGTGAGAGGACCGCAAAACTTAGCTCTTCTGTCTGCAATTATGAGGATTTTATTTTGAATTCTTGCAAGGGGCTGGCTGCCTCGCAAACCAGGAATCTTCCACCTGCCCCTGTCCTTGGCTGTGAACACAAGCTCTGTGAACATCAGCTCTGCCCCTTGTCTTGTGCTGCAGGGATCGAGTCTCCCCTTCCATGTATCTGACCCCTGTCATTCTAACCTGATTCACTTCAGTCACCCTGTAGGTTGCCTATGTGTCTTCATGGCTTCTTATGGTTAGTTGCAAAAAAGCACATGCAACTTTGGTTCACCTAGATTCTGCATCTTACAGTTTCACTTTGGCGAAAGAAAGGAAAGGTTCTTTGCATTATGTATATGTATCTGTCCTTTACCTACAAGAGTAATAAGCATGTTTTTCAAGTCTACAAGCAATAAACTAGTGCATGTTTGTGTAGCTTCATGAAGGGATACATATTTGCTTCATGGCTAATGTGGCTATGTCGTGATGTCCCTAATGACTTCATTGATGCCTGGCTTTATTGTCAGTCGACCTAGTCCATTGATGAGACATCTGTCTCCTCAAAACCATCAACTGGATACAGTTTAAAGGCTGTCAGAGAGAATATCTCTTGTTGTATCTGTGAAACATTGGTGCAGTCGGTGACTGGCCAAAGAGCAAGTTACACCTTTCATTCTTCATTCTTCGGGTTGACAACCGCATTGGGGTCATAAGGGCCGTTTCTGGGACCATCTCTTTACAAGTGTCACAGATGGCCTCAAGAATACATCAATTGGGGCGGAGGAAAGATGGATGCTCTTTAGAGCAGCTCTGCTGACTGGTTCCCGCTAACCCAGAAAAAAAACCTGTGTGGAATTAAATGGAGTGGAAAGTGAAATTAAGATCCTCAGGAAAGGCAAATAGCCAGTGTATTTTTGTTTATATATTTATTTAGTTATGAATATGAAACACTTGTGTATAGGCGCGTTATAAATGCCATATCATACCATATTATATCATAGAGTGCCTTAGGACCGAGGGCAAATGGGCACTACACAAAAGAAAACAAACGAACAGCACAGCAGGACAATATAAAACAAAAAAAAACTATAATAACTAAGGACTTAACCCTAAAATACACAGAATAAAAGCAAATTAACAAAGGCTAGAAGATAAAAGAAAGCATAAGGCTAAAATACCATCCTAAGCAAACTAAAAGAAATTAAAGAGGCAAGAGAAATAGAAACAGGTCCAGAGCTAAATACCAGACTAAGGACTAAGTAAAAAAGAAGGTTTTCAATGCCTTCTTAAACACAGTCAAAGATGACTCAGACCGCAGGTGGGCTGGTAAGCGGTTCTATAAGTCAGGGGCAGAAAAATTGAAAGAGAGTTTGCCAGCCCATATGGCCTCTGTAACACGATCACTGTGCTTTAGACAGGCCACTGTCCTCACTGCGTTATTCTGGACTACTTGCAGTTTGGAGATATTCTTCTGGGACTAGCCTGCGAGTAGGATACCACAGTAGTCTAATCCTGCTCCTACAATTGCCTGTGCCATGTGGCCGCTTTACTTTCAGATATATAAGGCCAGATCTGGACCATAAATCTGAGATAATAAGGAGAGGAGGAACACACAGAGTACATTTGATCTTTCATTGAAAGCGTGGCGCCAAGAAAAACTCTATGCGACAGCCAGCTATAGAACATTTATATGTAGCTGGGAGCTTGTCCAGTCTTTGATGAATGCCAGCAAGAAGTAACTCAGTCTTTGCCTCGTTAAGTGCCAATCCATTTTACGTCATCCAGTGATGAACAAGGTCAAAGACAGTGTTGATCATGGAAGCATCAGCTATGTAATCATCAGACAATTTTAACATTATCTGGGTGTCATCAGCATAGTTTGCATAAAAGACACCTGCAGAATCAGGCAATAAAAACAGTGGAGTTGGGGAAAGGCAGGATGCCTGTGGAACACCATATGCAAGCTCCATAGGGTCAGGAGTCACTTCAACATTAAAACCTCTTGCAGTCCTATCTTCTAAAAAAGATAAAAACAACTCGGCTGTCGATCTTGATAAAAATGCCTCAGAATGAATTCTCTCAAATTCTCTTGCTCCGAGCAAGTCCCGGCAAGTCCCTCTTCGCCTCTGGACACTTTGCAAGATGCTGTTGGAACGTCGTGTGTGCTATAGTGAACTATGTCTTACGGTACTTTTTGGAAGTAGTGTCACTTACTAGGAGACCAACCCACTGTAATACGTAATTAATAGCCCAAATACTCAACTGGAATATAACATCTCCTATTTTACTTTTTTAAAGTGTGACCACACCCCTTTGGATTACGTCCTCATAAAAGGACCTGTCCACGCGCACCAGCGTGCGTGCACCGAGCAAGTCCCAGCAAGTCCCTCTTCACCTCTTAGCCTCGGAGTCGCGGACGAGGCTAGGGGGTTCCATGTAATAATGTTGTCACAAAAATCTCGCCATGCAAAAATATCGCTGAAAAATTGCCATTTTTTGTAGTGACATTATTGCATGGAACATGCGGGGGACACCCCCGCAACTCCCAAACTTTTTTTTTTCTAAAACATTTTTTTTTGCCCTTGTCCCCATATATATGGTCACCCAAATAATATCGCCACAACATTTTCCCGGCGATATTATTTACGGCGACCATATATATGGCAATATTATTACCTGATACCGGCTAGGGGAACTGCTCGGCTTGCTCGGTTGTTGTAGACAGATGGCGATTTCTTTAAAAACAGGCATGCCCAGGGTTTGCTTCCGGTGACTCAGCCTATGGCAACTAGTTGTGAGGGTTATAATGCTAAGATGCATTTTTTAAATCATACGTCTACTCCGAAGGCAGCATGGAAGGCTGCACCCGTAAAAGCTGCATTAAGCAAATGCATGGACATTAGGAAATTTTGTAAGGAGGCGGTATTCTCATCGAACAATCCACTAACAAACAATGCGGTGAGTCTGCGTATGAATACAACGCCCGCCCCTTCCTCGAATGAAAAGCCACTGTTTGCGACTCAAAAAATAAATGGTGTTCTTGAAAAACAATTATAATGTGATGGGCAGCCAGTGCCAAATAATCGAATATTGTGCTGCCCGCCACAGGTTGCAATGACAATTATGAATACCTCAATAATGGATAATAGCCTTTGGAATTCTGTGCCGTGCACAGCCATAGTTGAAGCGGCAAAGGCACAAGCCGAGTGTACGGAATCTGATGATGTAATAATTGATTTGAACTCATCTAACTCTGGCTTTTCTCCGCAGCTGTTATCTGATAATTTATCTAAATCACCTGTAATGTTTTCCAGTATTGAAACTGAGTATTCAAGCATACACGTGTCATTTTGTGCACCAACGCTGAGGAGAACTTGTGCTCCGTCGATGTTTACATTTGATGAAGTACCAATTTGTTTGTCAAAAGCACCACTGCCGGCTTTAAATATAACTTCTGTAAAATCAACACAAAATACAGAAACAGAATAATCCATACCAAATAGCTACGCATTAATGGAAATTGCATTAAAGGCCACTCAGTTTTCCTTGTCGGCCTTGCTTAAACTATATGACACTCTTACGGAAAAGGTTTTCACACAAGACACACAAATTGAACATCTATTAGCATGGCAAAAGAAAGCCATGTGTAAACTTCAACGTAAATGTGCAATTCCAGGTCCGCAGGCTTCGATTCCTGCCACACGAATAATAGATACGAACACGAGGCCTGTGGTACCGCTGCCATCATCGGTAGTTGGATTGGTGCTGGCAGTAGGGGTTTCTGTGCTCAACCCGGTGCCCCAAATTAACAATATTATTGGGGAGGTTGTTGTAACTGACGACCCATATAAAGCTGTTAATCGGGTGGAAGAGTCTACTGGGAGTAAAGTAAATGCATGTAGCTCCGCACAGGAAATGGCAATGAAGCCGGTGCAAGTCGCATACACGGTTTTCTCAAAACCAGTGAAAAAAAGTGGCACTAAACCGACTAATGTCCCGGCTACCAAGATTTCAAAAAATCAACTAACAATTAAAAACAAAAAAGGTGCGAACATGCAAACTTTTATTAAGAAATTGAAAACACCAACTCCTAATGTAATCACAACTGCCGATTGATTTCTAAGAAATACCAGATGTATCACTGTGCCAAGATTAATAGAACAGAAGGTGGTGTATCTAAATCAGCCCTTGCATATGCCCCTCTAGATGGACTTGTTGACGAGGCTACTTTACAGACCTCACAAATAAGTACCAACAAGGGAAAACTTTCGGCGTTCGGCGGAAATGCCATCGAAATCCCGACGATCTAATGTTTCTCTGAATACTAGAGATTTTCATCGCCATGAAATAAGAAAGGCTGTGGACGAATATATGAGTTGTCAATCTGCTACCTAGATAGACAACCAACTTTCCGCCCTTACGAGTAGTAATGCTAAAAGCGTTAGTTTTAAAGAACAATTGGTGGAAGGAAAGGACATGTCGTTGGAAGTAATAGCTAAGTCAGCAATGCCGAGCAATTTACAGTTGAATAGTGCTAAAATAAGTGGCAGTTTGTTGCATAGGCAGGCAGATACACCAATGGCAGACTCTTCTACCCTTTTTGCCAAATATGCAATCTGCAGTGTGTCTTGTTATGCCTCAAAGTGGCATATTGTCACAGATTACACACAACATTTTACAGATAATCCAAACCGCTATGGGCTCGGGCCACAGGCAAGGGAGCTCTGCATCCCATTTAACACCACGTGTTCAACATGTGCCCGCCTCACTCCCTGTGAATGCCAACAGGAGACCGCCGGCTGACTTCTCTCTGAGGTTAGCATGTAACGCGTGTCCTGCAGTACAATATGACCTGAATAGGAGAGTAATTTTAGAGATTTTTTCTGACATTGGACGGTTGGAGGACATTGGGTCTACAGACTTGGTCCTGGTAGAATTCCCTGAAAAAGGCACCCTTCAATGTGTACGACTATGGTTCAATTCTAGACTGGTGCAAAATACTATTTGGCTTGCAAAGAATGTGTTGTTCTTGTTGGGTTTCACACTTACTATTGAAACAACAGTGAAAGATGTGTCAAAAATGAAAGCTCAGTATCAAACCAATGCATATTGTCCTATTCATTCCATACTTAAAAAGAATGCCTCCAAGTCGGAACCAACTAATTGTACTTGCAATCGATTAACAAACAGAGCCTAACTAGCTCAACCGGTTGTGGAAAAAAATATTGCACTCCTAAATTGGAACACAAGGGGATTTTCTCATTTGATCAACAATGACAATAGTAATGTAGAGCAATACAATATACTTATGCTACAAGAAACATGGCTAAGGTCAGTCCCCGTGTGGGACAATTATGATCTCTTTTTGAATCCGGCAACTAAGTTCGCACAGGGGAGGCCTACTTCTGGTTTGCTTATCGCGATTAAATTGGAAGAAGGTATTTGTGCCCAACTATGGGCAACGCCTAATGAATTTCTTCAACTGATCAAATTAAAAGTTAATAATGAATATTAGTAACCCGGCGAGAGCGAAGCAGAATGCAACAAGCATTCTGATTGGATCTCATCAGGTCCCTACCCAGCCGGGAATCCCTCCGTCGGGATTCCACGGCCTTTGTCCCTGGCAGGGGGCGTGGCAGCCCCTCAGCCAGTGAGGAGGCTCGAAGCGGGGCCATCCCCGCTCCGAGCCTCCCCGCGGCTGAGAGGCTGCCTTCACCCCCCGCCGGGGACTCGGGTAAGTCTTTTTTTTTTTAATCCCTTCCCTCCCTCCCACCCGCACCCCAACTTACCTTCTTGGTTCTACGTCCCCGGCGGGGGACGAGGGAAACCTCCAGCCGTGTGGAGACTCAGCGAGGGGCCATCCCCGCTCCGCGCCTGAACACGGCTGGAGGCTTCCCTCGTCCCCCGCCGGGGACGCAGGTACGTTTTTTTTTGTTTTTCCCGTCCACTCCCGCCCTCCCAACCCCACTTACCTTCTTTTTGATCCTTTTTTCGGGAGCGGACGCGCTGGGAACACTTGTGTTCCCAGCGCGTCCCCTCCCGATGGCTGCCATGGAAAGGGAAAACGGACTCCGTTTTCCCTTTCCATGGCGGCGGCCATTTTTATTTATTTTTTCTCCCGAAACTCTGCAGCGCCGAAACGTTGCAGCGTTTGGGGACAAAAAAAAAGCTTTAGTGCCCCCGGTCACGCAATTTTTGCGGGCCGGGGTACTAATCGCAATAGAACCCGCGCGTCGGGGGCATTACCGACTCTGGTAATGCCCCGGGGGCTTCGGTAAGGCCCTCGCTTTGCTCGGATCCTTACCTATGGGCAAGGGGGCATTATCAGAGTCGGTAATGCCCCCGACGCTCGGGTTCTATTGCTTAATTACGGTTTGATAAATGTGTATTGGAACCCGGCAAGAATATCAGACGGGCTCTTCATTAAATCTCTTGGCGACTTATGTAGCCTTATTGCATTGGATACGGCTGTATCACGAATCATAATTGCTGGAGATTTTAATTTGGATTGTACAATTGAACAGTCTGCTAGTTGTAATCGATGATTGGAAAAATGGGCAGCATTTGTGTCCTCAAACAACTTGATCAGATTAAATGGAGCATTCTCGACCGATATTCCGCCTCATCCAACTTGGCATCGTGGTAGCAGTGTCTCAACGATCGATTTTATTTATGTGAACACCAATAAGTTTCAAAGTATTACCAAGTTTAGCATTTTGGAGAATACACACAGTGATCATAACCAATTGACAACTCAATGGCAATCCACTCGTGTTTCATCGATGGAAAAAGTAAATGCGCTGATGTGAGAATCTTATGGTAAACAACAAAGGTAATCGGCGATGATGGTCAGAGAAATCTTTAACATTGTTAAAAGATCAGTTGTCCCTTCACAATAGTTCTGAGCGATCCGATCCGCAGCTATGTTATTCTGACATGTTACAACTCTGTCAAGGTGGTGGGTCGGCCAAAGGTGTTCGTTGTTGTCAGAGGCTGTACCCAAAGTTACACGTTTATGATGTGGCTACCAGAGTGAAAAAGACAGAATACCGTCAGCAACTGAGAGCCGCCCTCAAATTGCCATCTAAAGAGAGAGTAATCGCAGTGGCCCATATTAAGACAACATATAAAAACTGGCTTAGATCGACCAGAGCTTGTAGATTGCAGCAGGATGGCGAACATATGCTGTCGGCAGTGCAGTCAAAAAATCTTGGTATCACGTGGTCCTTGCTTAATAAGTCAACTCACTTATCGCAGGACATAATGCAAGCAAATAATGTCACGGAACAAGCATGGACTTCCCACTTCCATGAGCGCTATGCCGCACCCCAGAACAGTGTAGTATATCTCCCTGATGATCTGGGACCTTTTCATCAAAGGTTTGAGTTAGATGATGTTCTCTTCTATATAAATAAAATCAGCAAGTCAGGGGCATGTGGTCCCGACGGTTTATCTAATAGGACTTTTAAGAAACATTCTGAGCTGTGATCCAAGATACTTTTTCAAATATTAACGATAATTAACACAACTCAAACACTACCAGTATCTTGGACACATTCGATAATAGTCCCAATTTATAAAAAGGGTGTCCGGTCAAGTCCACTGAGTTACAGACCAATTGCGTTATTGGACGCCCCAGGGAAAATCTTCACCAGACTGGTGCTGTGGGATTTTAGAGAATGGACGTGCTCCAACAGGCTACACAACACTTTTCAAACAGGCTTTGTGGCCGGTCTGGGCACTGGTCCAAATCTGATGGTACTGAATATGATCAAATCAAAATATGCAGTAAAGAATCAAGTGCTCTATATATGTGATATAGATTTTTGCTCAGCCTTCGATTCTATTGATCGAAATATCTTGTACCATAAACTTACACAACATAACTGTCCTCCCTCCTTACTCTCTCTAATTATGCGATTTCATAGTAATACCACTGTCCAAGTAAGGTTAACATTGGCAAGAAAACTTACTGCTAAAATACAAACATTTCAAGGGGTTAAGCAGGGATCTATACTGGCTTCATCAATTTTTTATTTATTTTTGCTTGATCTTGGTGTTGAGTTACGATCTGTTCAGTGTGATCCACCTAAACTGGGGAAGCATAAAATCTCACATTTACTTTACGCTGATGACCTTATTCTTCTATCTCAAACGCAATCAGGGTTGCAGCGGCCCCTTAATAAGCTGAATGAATATGTGTTAAGTAATAATTTGATCATTAATCTGATTAAAACTCAAATTATGGTGTGTTTGCCTCAAAATAACACTAAAGCAAAAGAGTATACGTGGCAATTACAAAATAGGTGTCTCTCTAAGGTCTCACAGTATAAATACCTGGGATTAAAAAATTGCAGTGTTTGTGTCCAAGACAATTAATGAACTGGACATAGCTAATAAACTTAAAACACTAATATGTCAAGCAAAAATCCTTAAAGGTAAATTTGGGAGGTTTACGTTGAAGCATATAATGACCTTCTACCAACAAAAGATCATTCCAACTCTATTGTATGGAACTGATTTTCTTCTGCCTGTAAATACAAACTGGTCAAAACTAGAATCTCGGTTCTGGAAAGAGCTATTGATGTTACCTAGATCTGTACCGCTGCCACTTATTAGACACGAATTGGGCCTGTTATGCCTCAAAGTTCAAAATAAGTGGGAAATGGCTGCATTATTGAGAAAAAGTATCCTAGGCTTAAAATTCAATAATCTCTGGGGAATAATGGCTGAACATCTTTTAGCGCGCGATCAATTATTCACTAAAGAGTGGTGTGAGCATATATTGAATGCCTTAGCTGATGCATCCATAACCCATGATCTCTTGTTGAGAAACCCAGATCGCACAAAGGTCAAACTATACCAACATGATTGGATAACAAACCGAAATTTGTGCTTTGGTTATACTGACTTTAAGTCAAATCCATTTACACATAAGCATTTCCGAAGCATGACAGATTATTTATCTAAATGTCCAAATCCCCAACTTGCGAGATTCTGGTAAGAAGGAGAGTCATTGCAAAAGAGTTATTTTACTTTCGCTTTTGTGAAAACAAATCCATAAAAGAAAATTTAGAGCATTGTCTAACCGTGTGTCCGAAATTATCAAATTTAAGGAACATACATTTAAAAAAAGAATTGGTAGATGTATATAGTAGCAGGGAACCTGAGATGGTCTGGCTTAATTTATTTAACAATATCAAGCAAACAGTTCGCATAGCGCTTTTTATTAATTTTTGCTTTGTTTTCGTGATGTTGTTGTCATGTTAACTGATGAATTTGTGATTTGAAATTATGTTGAATTGATTTTTATTATGATGTCATGTTAAATAATTTGAAAGGATGATTTTATTATCCAATACAAATAAAAAAATAAATTAAAAAAATAATAAAATATTAAAATCCATCAAGTCAAATGCTGCCGACAAGTCTAGTAATAGTAGCAGAGAGATATGCCCCTGGTCCCTGTACAAAGATACACTGGACTTCAGATCTAAAAGGGCTGATTAAGTACTATGGTAAGCACGAAAACAAACCTGACTATCTAGAGCCTAGGAGATTATACTCTCGAAGATGGACTTGAATTTGCAAGTACGCCACTCCATCTAGAATGTTTAACAGATGTGGAACATTAGCAATAGGGTGATAATGTATCACCATACTGGGGTCCGGATGCTTTTTTAAGTAAAGGGGTTATCTAGGAATGCTTAATCACTGAAGGGAAATGCGCAGTATCAAATGAAGTATTAATTAAATTTGCGATTATCGAAGCAAAGCTCATGGTACCCTTTTTTATAACTGTCGCCGTTCATAGATCCCCAGGGCAGTTGCTGTACTTTAGTTTCAACAGCACCTCGAGCACATCACATTCAGTAACTTTCTTAAACTGAAATAACGGTATTGTGGTTGTAACGGAAGAGCAATCATACTCTGGTGCCTGTACCGCTAGCTTCTCGACATCAATAGTTGTTTTGAACTTTGTCACTTTATTGATAAGAGCCTGCTGTATTGCAGTACACCAGTCTTGGTCCTTTACGTCCTGTGATTGCAGTACTACATTAGGCTTTTCAAGTTCCTTCAGAATTTTAAACAACGCTCTAGTATTAGCACTGGATGAATGCACTTATCATAAAATCCTTTTTCGCTTGAATAACTTTTTTTGTACTGATTAACGGCCTGTTTATATACATCTTTATCTGCCGCCATGTACGACTTCTGCCAATGTCTATTGGCCTTATTCTTAGTAGCCCTCAGCACTCGTAATTCCTTGGTTATACCATATCTGAGCAGAGGAAACACTACTAGTATGTTTACACAATCTTACTGGGCCAATTATATCAATTGCATCAGTTAGGCGTTGAAAATAACAAATAGCAAAGGCATCTTTTGGGGTCTGAGAGGGTAAGTTCAACAGGGGATCTACAAAAAGTGCAATGACAGTAGGTGTTATTTTACCTAATAAAGCCCTGGCTAGTGTTATAGAAAAGCATGTATAGTGGCCACGGTCAAAGGCCGAGGCCACCTACTGGGTCCAAAAGAAACATATTGGGGGAACATGTACAGTTGACACGACCGAACCACTCCATACACCAACATTGCTCACCTTCAACAGATATGCTGAGCACCTTCCCAAAACAGACTACAATCCACTACAGGTTAAACCAATGCTTACCTGTTAAGGAGCCCTGGGGTGGCTCCTCAACAAAGACTGCAATCCCACAGACTTTGGAAAACCTCACACGAACTGGAACCTTTACTATAGCAGGCCGCCAATGAAAAGCTTTAACAGACCGGTATGCGAGAAAGAGGCTTAGACCACCTTATATGTATTCAGATGATTGCAACCCCCCCCCCATAAGGGGAACCAGAAGGGGGGAACCAGTGGAAGGAAGAGTGAGGGTATAAGAGAGTACAAGAAACAGAAAAGTGTGGGTTGTTTTGGTGAGTTCAGCGCAGGTGGAGGTGGATCAAGAGACCAGAAGAAAGAAGGGCAGTGTAGAGTATGGTGGAGGCGGTTTATAGACAATGTTAGGTATTTGCTGTGAGAGAAAGTGCTACTTTTGTGTGAGTGTATGTAAGGTGTGTGAGTGAAAGTGGTATTAGAAGAGTAGGGAGTGAGTGAAAGGGTGGCTGAAGAGTCAAAAGGAGTTTGACTGAGGAGAAGATGGGGCGTATGTAGTAGTGGTGTGGTGGTGAAAGTAGAAATGGCATGGAAGTGGGAATAGTAGTTGTGTGGAAGGGGAGTAGTTGTGTTATGGAGGTGGGAGCAGTAGTGTGGAGGTGGGATTAGTAGAGGTGTGAAGGGGTAGTAGCAGTGGTGTGAGGTAGGAGTAGTAGTGGTGTGGAGGCAGGAGTACTATCGTGGTGGTTGGGAGCCGTAGGGATCTGGACTAGTAGTAGTGTGGAGGTGAGAGTAGTGGTGGTGTGGAGATGAAACAGTAGTAGTGGTGGGTACAGTAGTAGCAGTGTAGGAGGGAAGAGTAGTTATATGTAGGTGACTGAGAAATACCATCAGAATCACAACTAGCGAGAGAGAAGGAAAGCATGAGGCAAGAGGGAGGGTGGGAAGGGAGGAGGGTAGTGAAGCAGGGAGGGAGAGAGTGTTAAATCAGGGAAAGGGGTAGAAGGGCATGGAAGCCGAGGTGAGTGCCTGGAGTAGGCGAAAGGCAGTATGCAAACAGGGTCCCTAATAGGTGCCACCTAGACTGTACAAAGGGGAAGTCTAGATAGATAAGGAGTTTGCCTTTAGGTCATCGTGAGTAAACAATTGCTTCTAGATAGTATAGATTACTTACCACTAGTACCAGTCCAGCCAAGAGGGTCACATGGGTTAGGGCGGGACTGCCCCCTTCTAGGTTAGAGAGAGAGGGACAGCCATTAGGCTTTTCACTGATTTTAAAGTGAAAACACCTGAACCTCATTTGGGAGTTTGTGTGTGCTTTTTTAAATCTATTTTTGATTAAATTGTGTATCAATACATACAACAAACATCACGACCCACATTGTTGGGGTTATGGCATCATATATTCAACATTTGTAAAAGTGAGAAGATGTTCCAATAAACCTGTGAGTTAATACATGAAGCAGGGGGCAGATTTCTTCATTGAAGCCCTTTTATTGCAGGTTCTTTCTCAAATAGGCTCCCCTCACCACATCTCCTCCCTTCAGCAGGCAGCTCCAACTGACCTAACGCTCATACAGTCCTATATATATATCACTTATGATGATTCTAAAATGGAACACAAGAACACACTAACAGGTATTCATAATCCAGGATAGAATGGGGAACTGATCTTGCACCAGCATGTGCCCTGTCCAAGGGAATAATAAACACACACTTCAAAACAAAACGTAATATATAACAAAACCCTCCCATAATGAGCAATTGTTCTTTTCCGTCTCAAAAGAAAAGATAGCATGTCCATTCTAGTTTTTTAAAACTTCCCATGTATTCTTTTTAGGCCTTGGACACACTCCATATTTTTTCATATTTCAATATCCACTTTTATATAGTTCAGATGTCTTATTTCAAAAAACGTGGTGTCATCATGCCAGAGTTGTACACGTACAGAACACAAAAAAGCAACCTACATTCCTTTTTTTCCTACCACACGAATCTTGGGAAACAAACAAGGAGGGTCAAGCCAATATTATATTTGATCAGACGTGGTATCAGGCTTATCAAGACAAAAACAACATTGAGTGGGTACCAATCTGTAATTCCAGAAGAAGTATAACTCTCTGCCCAAGGAACTGGACGCAGGGAGAAAAGCACCATTCCAAAAGATTGCTTTGCTGTGAGAATTTAATCTTTTTTGAAAAACAAAATTCAAACATCAATCAGCATATATAAACATACACATATTTCATCTTGCCATCCATGCCTAAAAGAGGAGCTAAATTCATTACAATGGAAAAAACAGTAAAGAAAAAACTACAAAAAAGGGGAGAGAAAAGCCTTACACACATAGCAATCGCGTCACATTCACTCCCATCATACTCAACATATATGAGCAAATAAGATAAAGTAACATAACATAGACAAAAGATTGTGAACAAATTAACGCAGTTGCTTCTAATCGTAGGTGATAGAATACACAGTTTATCTATTTCACTGCAGCGAACCTAAGACTAAACAGTTTTCTAAGGTAAATGTATAAGTCTCGCTGATGGATGAAACTGAACAATTGCAGTGTTTTCAAAAGAGAGAAACAAAGGACAGTCTCATGGCTCCCAGGTTGAAGAACTGTTGACTCGAGTTTCGGGCCACACCCAGTCTCCAGCGAAAGCCGAGTCCGGCCCTCTTCAGGACAGTGCGTGTGGAGTTGGAGGGTTCTTGTTTCCAACAATCGGATGCAATAAGGTACGTAAACCAAACAAACAAGATGCTTGCTAAAACCGCTACTGTTAGCTGCGTGTAATGGAAAAATTCCGAAAGGGCGTCACAACAACGACTTGAGTCCAAACTATGGTGTAATCCTGTTAAGACAAATTGCCTTCATTAATTGGGAACACACTAGTTGAATGCTGCTCCGGATCAGTGAAAAATTAAGATCCACTAATTAATCTTAGCTCTTCTCTCCATTTTCTCCGCCACCATTTTCCTGTTCCAAACCTAATCTTTGAAGCTTCATGGGGGGGTTATCCAGGGGAAGCGTGATCACTGTAATCCATCTTTGCCTCTTAATATGGGTTTACTGGGAACAAGGTAATTCTCTGCAGTATCAGTACGTCTGGATTCTTGGCTTATATAGAACAGCTCACCATTCTTCATGAACATTCCCATATCATCATGGTATGGTAAGTATGTTTTTCAAGCATAAGGACATCCCACACCTTCTGCAACCAATCAGCTCTAGTTCGGACCAAGGTAGGCTTCCACTTCTGTGCTACAGCAAATCTACCTACCTTGAATAATGCTTCCCACATCTTCGAGAACCTATAGTGGCCATACTCCTTAGGGAAAGCACTAAATAGAATTGTTAGTGAATCCATCTCCAGTTGTTCCTATGTAATCTCTTTAATCCAATATAAGAGTTTGGAGTGATATATTTGTATAGAGGGACATCCCCACCACATATGAAAGTATGACCCTGAACATTCACATCCCTGTGTGTCTCAAGGTGAGAACTATGCCAGGTCTAAGTGTCACCTTTGCAATATCTAAAAATTATGTTTCGTGGCATAAGTCGATAAATTCCCTTGGAAGATGATATTAAATATCTTTATCCATAATTGGTCTGGTTGTTCCCGTCATAAGTCTGTTTTCCAATGCAATTCAAATTGTGGTTTCTCCTGTAGACCACTGAGTAGGATTGACGTATATGATTTTGATATCGTCCCTTTCCTATTTTGGGCCATATTGTATACATTTTACATTTGTGAGAGTTCCCTCCTTACCTTATCCTTCCACTGTGCCCTCAAAAGCATCCTTTTATACTTAACTGTCAGGACATCCCTAGCCTGTCGTCCCCCAGCAAATTTAGACTTTCTTCATAGTCTCTGAATGTTCCTTTTGCAAAGAGTTGGCCAACCCACTCCAGGCCCGAATCTGAACAATTCTGTGATCCAGGTCTACCTACTTATCTACTAGCTGCCCCAAAACTGCACTTCTTTCCTAGGAGCCCATAACAAATCTCCAACTTTTTGGTTATTTTATGTTATTCGATTTGTAACGCGCCAAAGCCCGTGGTGTGTCATACAGCCGTCCAGTATGTTTTGAACTCCCTTGTTGGCTCAGAAAAGACCCTCAGCTGTGCTGCTTTTTAGTATATCTTAATTTTTTTATTTATAGAGCACAATGCCGGCAGGCATCAGGGCACTAACACAAACACAGTGGACTTGGAACACGGGACAAAAGATTAAGTAACACATCTGGGAACAATCAAATATCCACAGTTGTTTGAGCAGAGTGATCTCATTAGGGGCGTACAGCTTCATTCATTTCTTGAGGTAGGCAGGTGCATCACCGTTGATGCATTCATGAGTCAAGGAAAGGGCCTTAAAATGGATTCTAGCTGATACGTTCAGCCAGTGAAGGTTATTCCTAGCCAGTGAGATATGCTCCCTCCTTGGGATGTCACAAATTATTTGCACTGCTTCATTTTAAAGAATCTAAAGTCGGTTTATAGCGTTTTTATTTCGCCCATTCAACAGGACATAGCAAGAGTCCATGCGATGCATAGCAGTGGCTCAGACCAGAGTGTGACCATTTTTAGTGGACAGGAGAGGTTTGGCATGTCTCAGTACCTTCAAATGGTAGTGCTTGCCATCAACCACTCCGTCTACATGCGCTTCAGAGCCAAGGGAAGCTTCAACATAAACTCTTAATGTCCATGATGCTCATACAATTTACCCCAATATACATGTGGGTATATTCTGAACCTAATTTAGCTCTGGATTCTGTAGATCTAAATATCATCAGCTCTGTCTTTGCACTATTCAGACAAATCCAGTTACTGGTGTGAGAAGCCTGAAGGTGTCTCCCTATCTAGTCCCCGGGGATCTGTCATCCAGGTGGCCAGGACACGACCATCGCTTTTGGATCCAGTTCCTGGGGGTGGACCAGTACGGGAGGATCACATTGGGGAGTGAGAATGGGACACTGATGGGAGCACAAGAGCACAGGATGAGCAAGGCATAACGCATGATGTGATAGCTAACCCAGCACGGCAGTTCAAGAGGAGGAGAAAGATGGCGCGAGACAAGAGGATACCAAGGGAAGAAGTGACCTTGCCCTTATCGACAGAAAGCCATGAAGCCTCAAGAGAAGGAATCGTAAAACCACAGACAATAGCCAGCTTGTGTTGCAGCAGATGTCAATGGTAACCGGGCGCTGCCTCTGCTAACAGGCAAACCGGAGAGAGACTCATGACCCAATCGTACCGGCATTGACTCTACAGACAAGAAAGCAAAGCAGTTCATCACAGCTGGTGAGTCGAGGGGAGAGCCGATAAAGAAACCGAACTGTGTTGAACGAAAGTAGCAAACGGCTAATTGAACTTTGAATAAACGAAGAACTGTTGATATAAAAAAGGGGAAAGCCAGCATAGGAGAATCAAAGACCATGTGGGTGTTCACTCGAGAAATGCTAGGCGATTAACCTGCTATTGAAATACAGTTACCAGAAGGGCTTGGGAGAAAGGCGAGAAGAGGGTCGTACGGGGGGGGGTCTTATCAAATCCTCCGTACAGTCGAAAGTCTTTAACCGACGGATGATTGTGAAGCGAAGGGAAACAAATCCTGCATGGTGAAAAGACATTAAGACATTAAGGTTGAAAATCCGGCAAAGGAAGAACCCAAAAGAAAATCCATTGTGAACCCGAAGGAGGGAGGCTGGAAAATGAAAAGGGGTCTGAACCCGAAAGAGTGAAATCCAGGGGTGGAAAATCATCACCCAAAGTTCATTGAGAAAAGAACTGTTTGATTGAGTTGTCAAATACGACTGTGCGAGGTCTGCGCCTGGAAGAGGGGGATCCAGGGCTGAGACCATCACCCAAAGCCATACATGGAACAGAAATGTGGGTTTGTTGTTGAAAATATCAGAACCTCGAATTCAAGAGACTTTTTTATTGAAAGAAGACTTAACCATTGAAGAACCTGATAGCGTGGATGGAACTGTTGGCCCGTGCTGGGAAAGCTCGAGCGTGTGCTGTGCTCAGGAGACCCACCTTGTCCCATGCTGAAAATGTGGGAAGGGCGGCCCGTGGCAATCACATACTTACTTATTATTTGTGAACACTTCTTTCTTCATTAAAACCCCTATCCCATACTCTTTCTATAATTAGTTGTAAGGATTTGGCAATAATTATTTTTTAGTATAGGCCTTTTACTTTGACAAAACGCCACAAGGACTGCCTTATTTTTCATTTGATGGTCGAAGCTTGCTCCCATCTTAGATTTAGGATTAGTTTAGGGGTTTTTCTACCCTGCATTTTCCGTTTAATAAACACCCTTGAACTGTGATCACTTGTGTCTGTTGTTACTGTTGCCACCATGAGTTCCTTACATATGGTGTTCGAAATGGGATGTCTCTCAATTGAAACAAATTAAGGAACACTACAATTTCAAAAACTTAGTCAGAGAGCCTCTAACCCTTCCATCACCACCAAGGAATCAATAGGGTTTGATATCTGTAGCAATAGGGAAGCTATTATTCCCCCTGGGAAAAGAGGAATGATTCCTATGAATTTAGTTTTGATACCCCCTCCGGGGTGCTACATTCGATTAGCCCCAAAATCTGACTTAGCATGGAAGTTTGGGATAGATGTGCTAGCAGGCGTTATTGATCCCGACTTCTGGGAAAACATGACGTTTCTCTTACAGAATCATGAGGAAGTCCCTTTTGAGGTACATCGAGGAAATCAGATTGCTCGGGGAATTTTGGAAAGAGCTCTATTCCCTCAAAGGAAAGTGAACTAGATAAAACAGAGAGAGGTAACTTAGGCTTTGGGGGAGCTGATAAATCTCTTGACATCGAAGAAAGGAAGCAAGACGAACCTACTATTTATCCCGACCTGGCCTTTGCCCAGCAAAATGACCCAGCCCTCGCTGAATCTTTTTTACAAGCAATTCCGGGAAGAAGAAGGCAGAGAAAAGGGCAGTCCCTTTTTCTTATTAAAACACGGGTTGTTTTACAGGAGAGAAACCTCCACTGTTGGTTTGGTAAAAACCCAATTAGTACTACCCAAGAGTCATCGAAAGTTTGTGCTAGAGATCGCGCATTCCCATCTTACTGGAGTGCATTTAGCACAATTTAAAACACAAGTGCACATTAGTGGGAAATTCTATTGTCCGGGTATCCATGCTGATATAAAAACTTTCATCCAGACATGCGAAATATGCCAAAGACCAGCACGCATATCCCATTACCTCCTCTGCCGAACCGGTTACCGATCATAGAGGTCCCCTTTTCTAGAATTGGCATGGACATAAAAGGACCTCTAGAGACATCTAAAATGGGCAATAAATATGTCCTAGTGATCGTAGACTATGCAACCTGATATCCCGAGGCATTCCCAATGTGAAATAACACCACCCAGCAGATATTTAAGCATCTTCTACCATATTTCTCCACGGTTGGCTTTCCCAACTAAATACTAACAGACCAAGGTTCAAATCTTATGAGTAAGCTTATGGCCGAAGTCAAAGAGCGTCTCCACATCGCTACCTTGCAAATTTCAGTGTACCATCTACAAACATATGGCCTGGTAGAAAGACTCAACAAGACCCTAAAACGAATTTTACGGAAATTAGTAGACAAGGATGGGAAGGACTGGGACCAGATGATCCCATTGGCCTAATTTGCCATAAGAAACCCCCCCAAGCTTCCACAGGTTTCTCTCCCTTTGAATTGCTCTACAGAAGAGAACCCAGAGATGTCTTAGACATGCTCTGAGAAACTTGGGAAGAACGAGAGGAGGACCCCATTCCAATCTCACAAACCGCCACTTGAATGCGAGAAAACATGAAAATGGTCAGAGACTTGTTTTGTACTCATGTGGGGACGTCTCAGAGTCATCAAAAGGTTGCTTATGATAAAAAAGTAGATTTAAGATAATTCTCCATGGGACAGAACGTACTGGTCCTCTTGCCTACCTCAGAAAAAAAATGTGTCTCCAAGTTGCATGGACCTCATGAGATAATAGAACGGATGGGAACCTGTACATAAAAAATAGCACAACCAGAGAGAAAACAGAAAGTCCACTTACACCGTATAAACCTCTTGAAAGAATGGAAGGAGAACCAGTCCGCCACCCATGCCAAAGTACTAGCCTGTCTGGTTCCTGGGGACATAGACAACGTTGACTTAATTCTTTCTAAGTTGTCTGTCCAACAGCAAGAAGATCTAAAAGATGTAGTGATCTCATTTCCTGATGTATTCTCAGAAAAACCAGGAAGAGTAAAGGGTACATACCACTTTATCAGAACGCCTAAAGGTAAAGTGGTTTATCTAAAGCCATATCGGCTACCAGAAGCCCGTAAACAGATAGTGATAGAGGATGTCAACAAAATGTTGAAAGCCAATATCATTGAGCCCTCCTCAAGTCCATGGTCCTCTCCTATCGTGCTAGTCACTAAACCTGACCATTCCTGGAGATTCTGCATAGACTTCTGTCAAGTCAATAACATCTCGGGCTTCGATGCCTATCCCATACCACGCATCAATTAACTAATTCATAAACTCGGACCAGCCACCTATTTATCCACCCTAGATTTAACAAAAGGGTACTGCCAAGTTCCTGCATATGGGCCAGATAAGGAAAAAAACACGTTCTCAACGCCTTTAGGACTATTCCAGTTTAAAGTCCTTCCCTCTGGCCTACACAGTGCACCGGCCACTTTCCGACGCCTCATGGATAGGATCCTACAACCCTTCTCCGATTTCTGTGGAGCCTATATTGACGATATTGTCATTTACAGTAAAACTTGGGAGGACCATCTCTTCCACCTTTATATCATAATGAAAATCCTCAGAAACGCTGGCCTAATTGCTAATCCAGCTAAGTGCAGATTGGCCCAATCAACTGTAAAATATTTTGGCTTCTTTGTAGGGAATGGGAACATACAACCCCAACATGAAAGGTTAAAAGTCGTCTTAGATACACCAACCCCTAAAACCAAAAGAGACCTTAAAGCTTTCCACGGATTAATAGGGTATTACCGTAGGTTTATCCACAACTTTTTGGACAAAACAGCTCGGCTGACCGATAAACTTAAAAATGCTGAACCCCAGAAACTTCATTGGAATGATGAAGGCGAGATATGCTATAACATCCTGAAACAAACTCTGCGTCAGAACCCAAGGTAGTCGACATCTCAAAGGAGTTCATGTTACAGACGGATGCCTCCCTTAGAGGGTTAGGAGCTGTCCTGTCCCAAATATGCGACGGACTAGAACATCCCATACTACACACCAGTCGGCAAGTTATTCCCACATGAAAAAAATGACTCTGTGGTAGAACTAAAGGCCCTAGCTATCAAATGGGCTATTATCCATCTCAGGTACTACCTATTAGGATGAAATTTACACTTGTCACTGACCACTCAACGCTAGTTTGGACTAGCCAATGTAGAGATTCCAAGTCTCGGGTCATGCAATGTTTTCTAGACCTACAACCCTATTGTTTCATGGTGGAACAACAAAAAGGAAAAGGAAAAGAGCAGGGAAATGTAGATTTTCTTTCCCGGCTCCCCTGTGAAACAAATGTGGCTTTATCACATGGAGGAAGGATATGTGAGAAACCTGAAGGTGTCTCCCTCTCCAGTCCCTGGGATATGTCATCCAGGTGGCCAGGACACGGCCATCGCTTTTGGATCCAGTTCCTGGGGGTGGACCAGTGAGGGAGGATCTCCTGGATGGGGGGTCTTTGGGGAGTGGGAGTGGGACACTGATGGGTGAGACGCAGTATCCCCCTTATTTAAACACCTTTTCCCCATCCTACCACGTAGGATATTCCAAAACACTGCCCCCCCCCTTTCGGACAAGAACACTTTCGCACAACAGGAAAGACAACAGACTAACCCCAGAGCCATTTACCTGACATGTCCCAGTACAAGGGTCAGACAAAGTCAGGCAATTGATCAGAATCAGACACACCTGAGAGCCCTTTCCCTTCCCCACAGTGGTAAAATGTGGAGCACGAGAGCACAAGAACGAGTAAGGCAGACCGCACCACGTAAGAGCTAACTTAGCATAGCAGTTGAAGAGGAGGAGAAAGATGGCGCAAGTCGACAAGATACCAAGGGGATAATTGACCATGCACTTATCGACAGAGACCTATGAAGCCTCAAGAGAAGGATCTGTAAGACCGCAGACAATACCCAGCATGTGTTGCAACAGATGTCAACAGTTCCTCGGGTGCCTCCTCCGCTGACAACCAAGTCAGGGAGGGATGCATGGCCCAAAGGGACGGCCTTGACTCTACATACAATAAAGCAAAGCAGTTCATTACAGCCGTTGAGACGAGGGGAGAGCTGATAAAGAAACAGAACTGTGTTGAACGAAAACAGCAAGTGGCTAATTGAACTTTGAATAAACAAAGAACTGTAGATATAAGAAAAGGGGAAAGCCAGCATAGCAGAATCAGACACCACGTGGGTGCTCACTCGAGAAACGCTAGGCCATTACCCTGCTATTGAAGTACAGTTACCAGAAGGCCTTGGAAGAAAGGCCAGAAGAGGGGTCAAAGTGGTCATACGCGGGTCTTGTCAAATCCTCCGCACAGACGAAAGCCTTTGACCGACAGATGATTGTAAAGTGAAGGGAAACAAATCCTGCATGGTGAAAAGACATTAGGACTCATGAGGGCAAGAGTCTAAACTTCCATGAGCAGTGTGTTGCCCGGGGTGGAAAGTCCGTCAGAGGGAACACCCGAAAGAAAAGCCATTGTGAACCCGAGGGAGGGAGACTAGAAATTGAAAAGGGGTCCGAACCCAAGCATCACCCAAAGTTCATTGAGAAAAGAACTGTTTGATTGCTTTGTCGAATATGACTGTGAGAGGTCTGTGCCCGGAAGACCGGGACCCAAGGTTGAGACCGTCACCCAAAGCCATACATGGAACAGAACTTTATGTTTGTTTGTTGAAAATATCAGGCGCTCGAAGGCAAGATACTTTTGATTGAAAATAGACTTAATCATCGAAGAACCTGGTAGCGTGAACGGAACTGTCAGTTCGTGCTGGCAAAGCTTGTGTGTGTGCTGTGCTCAGGAGACCCACCTTGTCCCGTGCTGGAAACGTGGGGAAGGGAGACCCCTGGCAATCACATCCTGACTTATTTTTTGTGAACACTTTTTTCTTTATTGAAACTCCTATCCCACACTCTTTGTATAATTAGTTGTAAGGATTAGGCAATAGTGTTTTTTTTATCATAGGCCTTTTACTTTGACAAGACGCCACAAGGACTGCCTTATTTTTCATTTGATGGTTGAAGCTTGCTCCCATCTTAGATTTAGGTTAGGCGTTTTTCCACCCTGAATTTTCTGTTTAATAAACACCCTTGAACTATGATCACTTGTGTCCGTCTTTACTGTTGCCACCATGAGTTCCTTACACTGGACATCCAACTTTTTACCAAACCATAGATGTAATCTAGTCTGATTGAGACAGCCTTGTAATCTCCACTCAACTCCATCGGGAGTTGAATGTCCTCGGCATAGTTCGTAAAATGGAGTCCCTGGATGGTTAAGAGGTCACTAAGGGGCTTTATGTAAAGATTGAACAATGAAGGAGACAAACAAGCTCCCTGCGGGACACAGCAATGTATAGGTTCATCTTCAGAAGAGGCATCGCCCCAGCAAATCCATGACATCGTATCACACAGGAAGGAACCAATCCACTTTCTAGCTTATCCAGAACACTCGCCGATGGTGGACAAGGTATCAAGTAGATGCTTATGGTAAAGCAGATCAAGGCCGCTGACTGGTCTAAAGGTATCAGCAGCCCAGACACACTTTCATCCAAAACCTCAAGCATGTGGGTCGGGAGATCTAGTAAGGCAGTTTCTGTTCCAATGTTGAATATCCAAAGCTTCAAGATGTTCTGAATATGATCCCCCTTCCTGTCTGTAAACGGAATTGGAAAATGATTTCAAGTATTCTGCAGAACTTTTTATGGAGTAAGAAAACACTGAGATTAAAAATATGGAAGTTGCAGCTGCAAGAGGACAGAGGGGGATTGAATGTCCCAAATTTCGAACTATATCATCAAGCATTTTCATTGAGGCATGTCCTGCCCTTTTTGGAAGATATGGAAGATGAATGGGCCGTGGCTGAGGCAAAGGGTGCTGGCCCCTTGCGCCCTCGGGCTCTCCTTTCCACTGTCACGACAGATCGGGAAAACGTTTCTGTTCTAACAAGTTTCCTTAGAACCACATGGAGATCATATGAAGAGTCTGCCAGGTTTATGCCTGGTAAGACGGGTATGTCATCAATCTGGTTGAACCCGGATATCAAACTGAACAATAAGACCTTGTTCTGGCCAGAGTGGTTTGCAGCAGGGATTGTTAAAGTTGAAGATCTTTTCGATGGGACCGCTTGGAAAACATTTCGGATTTTGAAACTAGAGTTTGATTTACCTACAGGTATTATGGCGAATACAGAAAGTTAAGGAGAGCAGTGAACATTCGATCTTTGGTTATCTCTGATTTGGCTCTAACTTTTCAACAGATTGGCAGAAGTGATCATTCAGCATCTAAAATGTATAAAATGTTGAGTGGTTTCACTAATGCTAATGCGAAGCTCCAGGACAAATGGTATTGCTATCTGAGAGAAGAGATGACTGCAGAGAGGTGGAGTGACTTACGTAGGAATATTAAAAGAATGTCCCTGAATGTTGGAGAGAGATCCAGACAGGTAATGCTCTTGAATAGAGTTTTCTGGACACCAGTAAGACTTAAGGAACGAAATTTAACAGAGTCAGACAGCTGTTGGGTATGTGGTCACTTTCGTGGCACTATGGAACATATGCTATGGGAGTGTCACAGGGTGAGGAATTTCTGATCGGATGTGACAAGTATGATGAACAAGGGTGTCAATGCAGATTTGGAATTTGACTTTGAAACTCTAATATTGGGGGAATCCACCATGCTGGACGACTTAGGGAAACATCAAATTACATGGATTTTACGTGGGGCTAGGATGGCAAAAAAACTGATCCTGAGAAATTGGAAATCAGATGTTCACCCGACGTTGAACATGTGGATGGAGGAGATGTATCGCACAAGCAATATTGAAAATGTTATATATTCTGTGAATGGGGAAGGACATATTTTTGATAAAATATGGAAGACCTTTTTGGATAAGGGTTAGTCAGTCGTTGGAGCTTCCTGTGTCGGGTTTACCTGTATTCAGATAAGTAGACATGCATGTTTGAATTTACTCATTATAATGTTCATGTCTTTTGCTTCTTGGTTTGTTGCTATGCCAAAGTTTTCTAGAAGGTTGTTTTCAGGTCAATGTTATGAATTGCTATTGCTTTTTGACTTTTGCATCACACCTTTTCTGCCTCCTTTTATTTATTTATTATTATTATTTTTATTATTATGATTTTTGTAAATATATATATATATATATATTTTTTATGAATTTTATTATTAATTTTTTTTTCTCAATATATTTTTCATTATTATTGTAAATTGGTGTAGAAATGGAAAAAAAAAAGCTTCAAGATGTTGTTGGAGCTGGATAGCTGCTACCTTGTCCACAACTTTCAATAGAAAGAGGGGGTTTGTAATGGGGTGCAAATTGTTAGGATCGCTTGGATTCAAACTAGATTATTTTGTCTGGGGATTAACCACAACATGCTTGATGAAGTCAGGGACCCAACCATGGTTGAAAGAGGCATTAACAAAAGAATTCAAGAAAGGGGCAAAGACTCCAGGGTAGCGCACAATAAGGTTAGTGGGAAGAATCTCACCGGGGCAGGAGGAGGGACGCATGGAGTTGAGAAAGGTCTGTATCTCTGCCTCAGATATTGATTAAAAAAAAAAAACAGAGACTTTGTTATATCCCACTGCCTGAGTTTCCTGTTGAGGGTCAGTGATCAAAGAATTAGAGATTCTGTTACGAGCAGTTGTGATTTTGTTAACAAAGGCAAGTTGAGATTATATATAGTATATATTCAGTGAAAAAATTTTTTTATAGGGACGTTATGGTTAAGTTGCGCTAATAAAAACCTATCAAATTCAGTGAAAAACATTGTTAAATGAACAGTATGGTTAGAAGTAAAACCTCTGAAATTTGCCAGTTATGGTAAGCTAAGCAACCATAACTCATGCCACCACCGTGCACTGCTAAGACTAGCACCCATGACATCAAATATGACATCACAAATGTCATTGATGACATCTCTTTTTTGTTCACTGGCATATCTAGGCCAGGTGGTTTTATTTACTGACAGTCAAAAGCTGAACATTTAAAAGGTACTGTATTTGCAGACTTTACCCTTCTGCTATGTTCTTATAATACTTTCCTTAAGGTTCAGTTGCATTTTGTGATGCATATACTTAGGGGAAGAAGCAGGCCTGAAACACAGTTATCATTTCTGTACATCAAGATAACCATTTAGGTTATGACCAGTTTCTGATGATACTGCTTCTCTTTGTGTTACTTTATATTCCCTCGATATGCCACAGACTTTTATACATTGCAGTGTCTTTATGTTTTGTTTGTAGCAGAACAAGTGTGTAGTAAGTGATGCATTATTAGCTATTTAATACATGTTGCACAGTATGCAAAAGTCTGATACAGAAGCATTCACCATTTACTATCCAACATTGCAACATTATAAATATTACACCTCTATGGTACATGTTGAAGCCAATGCCTATGTTTCTGTATGAGTAGGTTGCTGTACTAGAAGGAACGCTAAGATGGAATGTTGCTTAGATCAGTACATTGCTTATTGAACTACATAGTTCATAATACGTCTCCCAACCACCCCTGACAGTTTTTTGTCAAAATAATACTCACAACCCCTTGTAGGGACTTTTCATGAAAAGTAACTGCACATGTGATGTCATCAGTGATGTCATCAATGAAGTGTGTGATGTCATCTTTGATGTCATGGGTGTTAGTCTTAACAGTGCACGGTGGTGACGCGAGTTATGGTTACTTAGCTTACCGTAACTATGGAATTTCTGAGGTTTTTCAGTTTTTCTTGTAACCATACTGCTCCTTTAACAACGTTTTTCACTGAATTTGATAGGTTTATATTAGCACAACTTGACAATAACGTCCCTTTAACAAAGTTTTTTCACTGAATTTGATAGGTTTTTATTAGCGCAACTTAACCATAACATCCCTTTAACAATGTTTTTTCACTGAATGTCATAGTTTTTTACTAGGATACCCTTAATTTGCATACATGTACCATACAACATACTGAACCCCCTGGTCCAATAGTGATAACCACAGGGTCAGCGGACTATGCGACTGTTCACGGATACCTGGTAGCATCCACACTGCCAAATAGCTTGGGGGTTGTTTCACATTATGGTAGCATACAGCAAAAAAACTGAACATCTTTAAAGACCAACACATAAGTGAATTGTAAGGAAACATGAAATAGGTCTACAAACTCTGTACTTATAAAAGCAGCAATGCAATTGCATAGCTTGTGCAACATAATGGAATACACCAAGCAGGAAAATAACCTGTGCTTCCAACAGTATTTTCTCAGTGCTGATTTACATACAAACTGAGAAGCAACTGTCAGCGGGACAAGTGCAAAGTAGTGACAGCAGAACCGTACTACAAAGAGGTAAGTACACTATATTAGTTCCTATAACTGTGAATTTTGTTCTGTGTACAATACTAGTAAAAATGATTTCTCTTTTTTTTTACACAGAAATTGCAAGCACCCTGGAGTGGCTTGAGGAGAATTTCCCTTGTGATGAAATGAGCGAAGACAGTAACTCCAATGGTAGACAGTGCAGTTTGAAAAGAGAATTAATACACATTGCTTCACATGTACCTGAAACATGTTTTATTTTTGTTTAACAGTACGTATGGGAAATGAAGGGAATGGCCCAGAAGCAGCAGCTCCTCTACAAGTGTATGGGCACATACAGAACCAAACTAACAGTGTGCAAAATAAACTAGTGAGTCTGGAGGCAAGAATTTACCAATTGATGAACGGTTTTGGCGACTTAGAATAATTTATACAGAGACATATAATGGATAATATTAAATACCACTGCCCCACCAGCACCTGTACCCCTTCCCCCTTTCCCAATTAACCATCCCTACAAATTCCCTGTAGACAAAGATGTTATGATGAGACCTCAATCCCTTCATCCCCTGATGACCAACCTGTGGAAAACTCCAATTCCCCTGTATATGTTTCCATTTCTGCCACCCCTTCCCTAATTGTGTGTATTTATGTGTGTAAATAAAGTTCTATGTGTATACTGTTGCTATGTGTGTGTTTTCTTTTTTAAAAGCCCCGCTAGGAGTCAGTGGAGCGCGAGACTGTCTGGGGTGTCTGCAATTAAACAAAATGGAGGTGTCCTACGGACACCGCACCTGTCCGGGCTGTCCGCATTCAAAATGGAGGTGTACTATGGACACCGCGCCTGTCTGGATATATCTGTAAAGTTGTGACATACCTCTAATTAGTTCGGGGAGCCCACCACTGTCCTGCGGACACCTGGGTACACGTGCATCACATTCCATGTATCCTAAGCAAAATGCTCCCATCCGGCATGTCTGCAAAGCAGTGACGTACTTTGATTAGTTTGGGGGCCCACCCATGTCCGGCGGACACCTGGGCACATGCGCATCACACCCCCTAAGTCCTACGGACACTGTGCCTGTCCGGCATGTCCGCAATGTAGTGACATACTTTGATTAGTTTGTGGAGCCCACCGATGTCCGGCAGACACCTGGGCACATGTGCATCTCATCCCCTTAGTCCTACGAACACCTCGCCTGTTCGGAATTGTCCGATGCACGTGTGTCGCATCTTTAATTAGTTTGGGTCCCTAACCCTGTCCGTTGGATACCTAGGCACATGCGCACAATGGATCCCACGCAACAGGTGTCCTACGGACAGCCATCCTATTTGCGTACATTTGCAACATCATCATGTGACCGAACCCATGCTGAGCATCGCACTTACTTGCAATTTTTGTTTAAAAAATCACAAAAAATCACTAAACACAGAAATCTACAAAAAAACATCTGTTTTCAGAGCCTCCTTTCACAGTTTAAAAATAGAAGTGACAATGAAATGGTGCAGGCCCCTGCACAGTCCGTGAAGTCCGCAGACAGCACAGTAGTCCGCGGACTTGGAAAGCATGCAGGGGTGGCAGCATGTAACCCATTGCATTCTTTTCCGGGAGAAAGTGGTGGCTCTGAAAAGAGCCTTTTTGTTTTTTTTTTGTTCTTGAACGTTTTGAAGTGGCCAACACCTAATGCACAAATGCTTGCTATGCTTACAAGAACGGCTGCAAAGCATTTTGGATATTGCGCAAAAACGGTGATTGCCAGCATCAGTAAGATGGATGCCATCTCTGCGGAAAATGTTGGTGGATGCTAAGAAATGTAATGTTTTCATTATGGAAGGAAGACATGCCAACATCTTGCAAAAATGTGCAAACAGCCTTGTTGACATTGCGCCTGGCTATCTCCATTTGCAGACCAAATGATTAAGAGCACAGCCACATCTGCCTCTGTGCAAAGCACGAAAAAATTACTTGAGAGTTTGGAAACATGTCCATGACTTTCCCAAGTGCCTCCTTCACTGCAAACTGCAGAGAGATTCCAATAACGTGGCCTAAACTGTTCCTTCCATAATGAACAATAATAATGGCACAAGGAGGAAGCAAATCCAGCCACTTCATGTCACGCACTTCATACCAGTGCACATCCACATGAGGGAATCCAAGATGTGCAGCCACTCCACAGTGCTCTGAATGCACCAAAAACCAATGTGTCCAAGAGCCCCCCAAAATCCAGTCACTCTGCCTCCTGAAACACACAGCCATAGCCACATTAATCTGCACTCCTCTCAGCAAACAGAGCCTCACCCACACTCTATCCTTGCACACCACACCCAGTGAACCTTATTGACCAATCCCCTGGCCTCCACAGTCACATTTCCATGCCTGCCATCTTTAAAAGTTCCGAATGTGGCACGTGCGATCCGCGAACTACTGCAGAGTGTTTGGTGATAAATCGGCAAATTCAAGGGGTGGGGAGAGACATTTAACCCACGGTAGAGATTTCCTCTATTGTGGTGGCTCTGAAAAGAGCCTTTTTTATTTTTATTTTTTAGGTGCTATTGAACAATAAATACCTTTTGTTTTCTATTTTTGGGGGGATATTTTTCTCTTCTTTTCCTCCTTACTGCCCTATATCAACCTCTGCAAAGCAACCCCTAGATTATGAAAAAAACGAGCATTTCCAAGAATGGACAACAAAATGCCATCTGCGGTAAAATAGTGCACACTAAGGGAGTCATTTTTGGCATTGGAGAAAACAGACATCTCAGCACGTTGCAAAACTATACCCATGCCTCTATTAACAAGGCACCTTCCAACATTTTGCTGAGGATTAAAGACATTGGGGTTGTTCCATTGTGTTCGTGGTAGTATTTCAGAAAACAACACCTTAGCAGTAGGGAAAAGCAGCATTAGTTCTTCCACCAACAACTTCAATACAGGAACCAAACTTGTAGCACTGATGTGGCCCAAATGCTCTCCTCCACAGTGCACCAGCAAAACATCAGTACTACCAAACATAGCCATTTTCTGCAAAGAGCAAGCAGTGCCTGCTAATTGTGGCCAGGCACACTGCACCATAAAGCCTCCAGGCCTGGAAAACCAAGATCAGCAGAAACACCAATTGCCTTTGCATATCTCTCCAGATCACATACAAAGGAATCTCCCACTATCCATACAATAACTCCAACCACCTTCACAACACAACCAACACAGCAATGAAAGAAATGTGTTACTCTCCCTTCCTGTAAAGCGCACCCTTGACACCTGCTTGGCTTATCCCCACAGTCCCATTTCCATGCCAGGCATACTGAGAAGCCCCGGATGTAGCATGTGTGATCTGGGAACTACCGCAGTGTTTGCGGATCTTGTAACACAGGGGTGGTCCTTCTTCCCTTTCCACTTCACTCTTTGCAGCACTCTCTCATTGGCTACTGATAAGCAGTCCCACAACCATCCACCAATCACATCCAAGATCTCTACATCTAACTCTATCAACTCAGTACAACACTGCAGATGTACTGTTCAACGCTCAGAGCACAGGTCTATCATTGCCAAGCACCTGCATCCAAAGGCACTGTAAAACTCTCCAAGATTTCTACTTCCAGATTCATTAACATCTACATCCATCAACACAAACTACAGGTATGCATATGTTTTATAATGCACACAGACAATGAAAACTCAATGTATGTTACCAAAGCATAGCAAGTACATAGATTGCATGCATTTGAACAGGGTGCCTGCCACTTGCCCTGCATAACCTACTTAATAATCATACTCTAATTTGTCCAATCTCCTCACATCAACTGACAGTTACTTACAATGCTGTTTTCTTTCAAAGTTTTCTTGTACTGCACACTAGCATAACAGCTGCAAACCACATATTTCAATTGCAGCGCCACTGTCTGTGATTTCGTTTTACAAAAAAACCACACTGGGAAAATTTGCACAGCAAATTCAAGTGCCAGAACCTATGGGAAATGCCCAGAATGCACACAAAAAAGGGAAACTGCATGTATGTTAGGAAAACATGGCAAGTACATACATTGCACAATTGACAAAATGCACCATTGGGAGAAAAGCAAAGAAATGCAATTGTACATTGGAAACCGTACTATCTGTACATTTTGATAAATAAATGAAAAAACCGGAAAGGATTTCTGCACTCATGTAGAAAGCATCTTTGTGTGAGAAAGTTAAGAAAATTCCACACACAGTAACATTCTCCGACTTGCACCAATCCATTTCCAAAGATGATAGTGCAACAACATCTCACACACTTCTAAACTGCAGCTCCATACGGGACAGTTATCACTGCAGCACTGGCCCCCATACCAACAATGCTGATACTCCCAAGTCCCTGCCAACAAATCCTCCCACAATCTAAAATAATGTGCTATTACTGTACCATTAACACACATACCCACTAACTTCCTTCTTTTGCAATTGCAGTGAATAACCACCTCCTAAAAGCCAGTGACGTCTCTGCTGGAAGATAAAACCCAGAAGAAACCTATTCTTCACATCCAACAAAGTGCAGTACTATAGTAGTGTTCAGCCTGTTACTCAGACAGTGCAGTGTTGTTGTATAGTAGCCTAGACAATTCTATCCAACCCCAAAGCACTTGCTTCACTCTTACTCATGGCACCTTAGCAGGTCCACTTTTTGTATTGTCATCAGAACACCAGTATGGTAATACCCACTAGTTTTAAATAACATTGTAATGTCCTTACTTCTTCAAGCCCACTACACTGTCATACACACTGAAGCAGACCTTTCCCACAGGAACACACACATACCAGTACAGCCGTCCCAACCAAAAGTAACAGCCCTTTGCACAATCACACTCCTCTATGTATGCCCACCCTCATATTCAGACACTCATGCACAATGCACACAAATACATTGCACAACTTCCAAACCCACACTTTCGTTTTTCTCCAGCAGATACAAGAGAATACCTGCCAAAAAGAAACTCCATTGAAAACAACCGAGAAATGAAGCATATACAAATCAAACCATGCAAAATAGCCATTCACCTCTAGCAGACCTTGTATGAAAAGGTCAAACAAAACAGCTAATACAATCACTGAGCAAAACAGAACCGGGTAGCAGGAAAAAAAGTGTGACTTCTCTTCCAAAATGTAAAACTAAAAGTAAATGTATTAAGAAGAATGCAACTACCAGTAGTGATAACACTACATCTACCAATGTTAACATAACCACAAGTAAGCATTCCAAAAAATGTATTTTACAAAAAATGTTCTGCCATAGAATCCTTCAGAACCTTATAAAAACAAGTGATAAATCACGCTCAACCCTTAAAACTTAACGCAGAAAACAAATCCTGGAAGCTCTCATAGACAGTGCAATGCTCCTCAAAAGGAAATGTGTTATATTCATTTTAAACAGAAGGAAACTACTAACAAAATGAATTAGTAAATTACAAAAAGTGTTTCGCAACGTACGCAATATCAACATAGATACCTTTGCAAACTTCTGTGCAGGTGAGTGGATTCACACAACCAGCACAGAGTCATATTACAATGAAGAGGTATACAAACAAGAACAAAAGAACCCAATTGCCATACATAGCAGTGGCTGAGGGTATGAAAAGGTAGACAGTACCATTATGGCAGAAGAAACTTTGATTGCAAGAATTTCCCCAACAAACTTACAATCAACTCTCCATTCCACCAAACCAATCTGTCCCGTCTACAAATGCCCGTGCTCCTCAGTGTGTAATGTACGAAAACAATCCTTCAAATCTTTGCGGCAGTTCCTCAATCAGTATGTGAAAGCCAAAGACAAAATAAAAATGAAAATATTACAAACCATGGACTCCTGTCCAGTGCACAAATTCACAGGACTACAAGGACATTCCTTAGCCTGCATTTCTGGGCCTGCTTGCAAAAGCACCTTCCACCAAATCAAAATGTTAGCAACACACCATTCTACTATATGAAAGCTCGTTCAGAGACTGTGCTATGCAAATAGTCCTGCTTTAGCATTAGAGCATTTAAATCACATTCTCCTACATGGCACAGCCAAAGATACCGCTCTTATCAAATGTATTCTGAAGACCCCAGATTCAGGCAAAATGTTGAATACCTATTCTACCTCCTATTTGAAAGTGAACTAGCAATTCTATATTACCGAGTTGCACACACATTAAAAACAGGTTCCAAAATTTTAAACATGTCTGCTACGCAGCTACTTCAAAATGTGCAAGAGAAAGATTAAGTTTTACAGTGAAGTATTACAAATCTCTTGGCAGGCATGCGCGGTACGAAAGAATACTGGTTCTGACGTCACGCTGACGTACGGTGTATGCTACGCAACCTTGGCCCACCCACATGGTTTGTCACTTTAACTTGTGCAGAGTATGCATGGGAAGACTTGCATGATTTCCGGGGCATAGCAAACCGAAAAGAAGCAGGGATAGACATGAAAACACCAGGATAACTGCTCTCTTGACCCTGAAAATGTGTCAAGGTACTTCCATCCCCGCTTTATTGCCAGGCTGCACTTCATCTGTAATAAAACAATGCCACCCCTCTGAGAAGTACAACACGTGTTTTGGAGAAAGGAATATCAATCCAGAGGAGCACCACACATCCACATGCATTTGTGGATCAAAAATACTCCTAAATTTGATCTGGACAGTCATGCCACTGTTTTGCAGTTCATTCACAAATATGTCACTTGCGAAATCCCTTCAGAAAGCACACATAGTGACCTACATGCACACATTTTGCGGTTTCAAAGACATAAATGTGACAAGCACTGTTGGAGCAGATATAAAAACAAAGGCAAATACTACACCAAATGCAGCTTTGGTTTGCCTAGACCAGTTTCAGAAAAAGGACAAGTAAACAGCTTCATGTCTTTTGTTAGACACAGCGTGAAAGGCAAATCACCTAAGAACACATACAGCATTAAAAGAACCACAGCATCAAAGTACATCAATGATTACAATGCAATCATTGCCCTCTTCTGGAATAAAAACATACATGTGCAGTCCATTGCAGACAATTCCACTGCAGTTGCACGATATGTCACAGCCTACTTAACCAAAGCTGAGAAAACAGAGCTGAAAGACCTCTGGGATGACATATCATCTTACAAAACACTATCACAAAAATTGTACAGCTTTGGCATAAAAATGCTCTCCCATAGAGAATGTGGTTGCTACGAAGCCGCAGACCATTTAGCCGTCACAGCCTTGTATGGGAAACCTGAAAACATAGTCTGGCTAAGCCTGTAACGCTCAACTGATTCCCGTAGAGGCGCCGGTCTTGACTGGGCGTATACCGTATCTTCAAAGGTGATGTGTAACACACGGCTGGCTCTTTGGGCTGGACCTCTGTGCACTGTATGTTTGACTCGAAGGGTAAGATGTCTGCAGCTAGAAAATATGGGATTAATGAACTGGGTTATTGAATGTCTCTCTCTTCTTCCCTTTCTCTTCTCCTGTAGAACCCCGAAGGTTAACGCTCTCACCTTAGGTAAGTGAACGCCGTGCTCTCCATCTGCCTCGGGGCAGGGTGCTGTAACCAGTTTCTTCACTGGATAAGGGGAGCAGACCTCTTGACTTCAGAGGACTGCTGTCCGTCGTTTACTGCACGAACGGTAAGTTTCGAGTAATTCTAATGTCTTTAAAGTCTTTAGTAATGATGTCTCTTGTTTTGCAGGGTTCCGGCGATGGTGGATGACGGGCTGAAGTGAGTTGAAGATGGAGCCCGTGTGATGAATATAAGCGCCTGGAAGCACGTAAGTAAGCGCTTGTTGCCTGCTTCACGATGCGCTCTAACTGTCTTTTTATTTTGCAGGTACAAGTTTGGAGCGGCTGCAGGGTGCCGGAATACCCACTGGGTTAGATGTGGAAAGGAGTAATGGCACGTGAGTATTAAAGTTCCCCAATGTCTTTAAACGCACCTTGTTTTGTCTTTCAGATGCGGGATGCAGCGCCGAAGGCCTCCGGAGCGTGCAAAGAGTTGGTAAGCTTTTGTCTTTCAGATGCCAGAATGCAGTGTGAAGACCTCCGGAGCGCACGAAGAGTAGGTAAGCCTTTGTCTTTCAGAATGCAGCGCGAGGCGTTGGTGACAGCCGATGGCCCAGGTAAGTGAAGAGCTGTCACTGAAGACCGTAATGCTAACCTGTTCTTTCTTGTCTTTATAGGTGTTGCTGAAGACTGGATTCAGGATGGTAAGCCTTTTTCCTTAGGCCCAGGATCAGATGCAGAAGACACGATGAGCGTTCTGCTGCAGAGGATGCAGAATAACGCAAAGCAAGATTCATCCATCGGGTGTGGTTTAAATAGCCTCCTGTAGTGCTCAGGTGTCTCCTTCCACAGCCACGCCTAGGTAAGAAAAGAGTTCCTGCTTTCCAGAAGAGTTCCAGTGTTCTGAACCTAGGGAGTGGCTCCTGCCCCACCCAACAGGAAAAGTAGTTCCAAACAGAAGAGGATCAGAGGCTCAACTGGCAGGCAAGTAAGCAGCATGGTCTGCTGCAGGTAAGTCCACCCAAGCATTATGAGCCCGGCGCTTCCAGCGCTGGGACTGGGCATATTTATGAGCCTGGTGCCACTGGCGCCAGGACTGGGTCCAAAAGGTCCCAATTGGGACTGGTTGGCACTCGGAACCTGGGTTATGAATCTGCTTCCTAGGGAGTTGGGAAAACCCTGACCTTTTGGAAGCAGAGATCATGACAGTACCCCCCCTCAAGGCCCCTCCCAAACCGGGCTTCTCCGGGGGTTTTGGCTTGTCAGGAAATGTTCGGTGAAATCTTTTGATTAGGCGAGGAGCGTGGACATATTCAGCAGGTTCCCAGGATCTCTCTTGGGGGCCGTAGCCTTTCCAGTCAATTAGGTAAAATAGTTTAGATTTGGAGATCTTGGAGTCCAGAATGCTTTTGACTTCAAACTCGAGTTCCCCATCAACTGGGATAGGTTTTGGAGATTTAGTTAGTCGGGTTTGAGGTTGCACGGGTTTTAATAGAGAGACGTGGAAGACCGGATGTATCTTCATGTGCGGGGGCAAGTCCAACTTGACCGCTACTGGGTTTACTATGGTAGTGATGGAATAGGGACCAAGGTATCTTGGGTTGAATGTGCGTGGCCCTTTTAGAGGTAGATATTTGGTGGATAACCAGACTTGATCCCCTACTCGATATTGAGGGGCTTCCTTCCGATGTTGATCTGCTCCTTTCTTGTATTGTTCTTTAGCCCTTTGAAGGTGAGAAACAGCTTCCTTAAAGGCTTGGGTGATTGTAGAATGCAGGTAGTCTACTGCTGGTGTTTCAAGATCTTGGAGGGGATCCAACTCCGAGGTTCGAGGGTGACTGCCGTACAAAAGAAAAAACAGGGTTTTCCCAGTTCCCGAATGGACAGAGTTATTGTAGGCATATTCGGCTATCCAAAGGATGTCTTTCCAAGTTTTTTCCGTTTGTTGCAGCATGCAGCGTAAATACTGTTCCAGAGTTTGATTGGTCCTCTCGGTTTGTCCGTCGGTCTGAGGGTGGTGACTGGTCGATAGTCTCACATCAATTTGAGCCGACCGACAGCAACTTCGCCAAAAATGAGAAATAAATTGACTACCTCGATCCGAAATTAGAACCGAAGGAAAACCGTGCAGTCGGACGATGTTTTCGAGAAATTCTCGGGCCAGAGTTGCTGCTGTTGGCAAGCCTTTGAGCGGAATGAAATGCGCCATCTTGGAGAATAAGTCCACGATTACTAGAATCGTATTGTATCCGGAGCATGGAGGTAGATCGGTGATGAAGTCCATAGAAAGCGTATGCCAAGGGCGAGGTGGGATGTCAATAGGGCGTAAGAGGCCTGCTGGTCTTTCCTTTTGACTCTTGTTTTGGGCGCATACTCCACAGGACATTATAAAGTCTCTGATATCTTTTTTCCAAGACGGCCACCAGAAGTAGCGCTTGATCTTTTCTGAGGTCTTGGCTATACCGGGATGTCCTTCCATTAAAGAATCGTGATAACAAGAGATTACTTCTTTCTGTAAATCTGTGCTGGGTAGGTATAATCGTTCTTGGAAATACAATAAGTTGTCCTTTACTGCAAAGTCCTTTCCTTGCAGATGCCAATTCTGTATGTCTGCTGGAGTTACAAGTTGCCTGGCTTTATCCTTAACTTCCTCTATGGATTGTGTGGCGATTACACCCAGAATTCTTTGTTCGGGAATGATTGGTACAGGTTTAGGGTTGATCAAGTGTTCTTCCACTCCCATCCGAGAAAGGGCATCAGCTTTACCGTTTTTTGTACCAGGTCGATAGGTAATTATGAAGTCAAACTCGGCAAAGAATAATGCCCAACGGAGTTGTCTAGAGGATTGGGCTTTTGCGGTTTTAAAATATTGCAGGTTTCGGTGATCCGTAATCACAGTAACGGTGTGTCGGGCCCCCAGCAGATAATGCCGCCAAGCCTTAAAGGCAGACTTGATAGCCAGAAGTTCCTTGTCAGTAATCGTGTAATTGATTTCAGGAGGCGAGAATTTGCGGGACCAAAATGCCACAGGATGCAACTGATTGGTTACCGGGTCCTTTTGTGATAGAACTGCCCCCATGGCAAGGCTTGAAGCATCAGTTTCCACGATGTAGGGGAGTTCGGGGCGAGGGTGTTTTAAGATTGGTGCAGAGATAAATTTAGTCTTCAAATCCTGGAAAGCTTGTTCCGCCTCGGTAGACCATTCAAAACGTTTGTTTTTCTTTAACAAGGCAGTGATGGGCTGGACTATTCGAGAGAATTCGGGGATAAACCTGTGGTAAAAGTTAGCGAAGCTTAACATGCTTTGCACACCTTTTACGGAGGATGGTGATGGCCATTTGAGAACTGCATCGACCTTCTTTGAATCCATACGCACTCCGCCAGGTGATAATATGAATCCCAAGAATTCAACTTCAGTCACGTTGAAAACACATTTTTCCAACTTAGCGAAAAGTTTGTGTTGACGCAATCTTTCGAGGACCATTTTCACGTGTTTCCGATGTTCAGATTCCGATGAAGAATAAACGAGGATGTCGTCAATGTAAACAACAACACACACATCTATGAGCTCTCTGAGGACATCGTTCATAAAATATTGAAAGGCGGCCGGGGCATTGCAAAGTCCGAAGGGCATGACCTGATATTCAAATAGCCCATACTTGGTGCGGAAGGCCGTCTTCCATTCATCGCCCTCTTTTACTCGTACCAAGAGGTAAGCTCCTCTAAGAACCAGCTTTGTATATATGCATGCTTTTCTGACTTGGTCCAGGAGTTCAGGGATCAAAGGTAACGGATATCTATTCTTAACGGTGATCTGGTTCAGGGAGCGATAATCTATACAAGTTCTAAGGTCTCCTTCCTTTTTTGGAACGAAGAACAAAGCTGAAGAAGCAGGGGACTTGGAAGGACGAATAAACCCATTTGCCAGGTATTGATCCAGGTATTGTCGAAGGTGAAGGTTCTCAGGCTCGGTGAGGGCATAAATTCTACTACAAGGAGGAGTAAATCCAGGTATCAGGTCTATCTGGCAGTCATAAGACCTATGAGGAGGTAGAGAGTTAGCCTGATCCTTCCGGAAAACATCTTGGTATTCTAGGTATTCGGGAGGTAACTGGGGAGTTTCTGAAGAAATTGCTGCCAGTGCAACACCAGGTGGAGGGTGACAAGTAGAGACACATTCTGGAAACTGGACCGTTCTTGCTTGCCAATCGATCAGAGGATTGTGTTTCTCTAACCAAGGTATTCCTAGAATAATCTGAAACTGAGGGGCCTTGATCACATCGAACACGATCTTCTCATGGTGTCCATCTTGACTTATTAGCGTCACTTCTTGAGTGGTATGCGTTACTGGCCCGGAGGCTATCTCCGTACCATCCACAGTAGTAATGACGTCCTTTACAGCCTTGGGACAAAGAGTTAGATTCATCCTCAAAACCATTTCATGATCCACATAATTGCCGATGGCACCGCTGTCGACGTAAGCTTCAATTGCATGTAATCGATCCGGATTATCAGGGCTAATGAGGACCATAGGTATCACGAAATGCGAGGTCACGGAACTGGTTTTCACGCTCGACAAGAGGACCTCTATTCTTGTCGAGCGAGGTCGTTTCCCTGCTCAGAGTTTGTAACTTGGTAACTGCAGCTCCTACTGCCTTCTTAGCAGGTTTCACCGGACAGTCTCGAAGAAAGTGCCCTGAGTTTCCGCAATAGAGGCATAATTGCAACTGTTTTCTCCTTTCCCGCTCCTTTTGTGTTAGAGGACCTTTCAGACCCCCTATTTGCATGGGTTCCCCGGAGTCTACTCCTTTGGAAGGAGTTGGCGGTTTGGAAAATACTCGAGCATCAAACTTGGAACGATCGGCCTTCCTGTTCTGCAGTCTGTGATCTATTTGAACGACTAAGTCTATATAGTCCGAACAATCTTGTGGGGGATTCACTACTTGGGCTAACACATCTTTGAGCTCTCCACGTAGACCTCTATAAAACAGCGTAATCCTTTTGTCCTCAGGCCATTGAGTTTCCACTATCAGTCTGTTGAAAGACGCAATATAAGCCAAAAGGTCTTGATTACCTTGTCGCAACGAAAGAAGCTCATTGTCCAAGGCCTGCCCCTGTGAATGTCTTGCGAACAGTTTTTCCATACTGAGCTGAAAAGCTTGAAAATCATGGAGGACTGGATCATCTTGCTTTACTAGAGGGATCGACCAGTCTGCCGCATTGCCACTAAGGTACGAAAGCACGAAAGCTACTTTAGCTTGATCAGTTGGAAAGGCTGCTGGCCGGCATAAGAAATGCAACCGGCACTGAGTGATAAATACTGCAAACCTCTTTGGGTCACCAGAAAATCGTTCGGGCGGAGCCAGAGGTACATTCCCAGGTAGGTTGATCTGCACTGGATTCATAGAGGATGTAGAAGGAAGATTTCCCCCAGATGCGGGTAACGGGGTCTGTCCGGCTTGTGACTGTAGCAATTGTCTAGCGAGATCATCTGTTCGCTCTTTGGAAATAATCAGTTCCCTTCTTAGAGCGTTCGTTTCCTGACGGGCTGCATGCACTTCTGCCCTTAGTTCCCCAAGTAACTGGGCTAGTTGGTCGGTATCCGAGGTTTCCATAGCGCCTGGACGGGAGTTTTGTGGTAGGCTTTGCGTTCTGTAACGCTCACCTGATTCCCGTAGAGGCGCCGGTCTTGACTGGGCGTATACCGTATCTTCAAAGGTGATGTGTAACACACGGCTGGCTCTTTGGGCTGGACCTCTGTGCACTGTATGTTTGACTCGAAGGGTAAGATGTCTGCAGATAGAAAATATGGGATTAATGAACTGGGTTATTGAATGTCTCTCTCTTCTTCCCTTTCTCTTCTCCTGTAGAACCCCAAAGGTTAACGCTCTCACCTTAGGTAAGTGAACGCCGTGCTCTCCATCTGCTTCGGGGCAGGGTGCTGTAACCAGTTTCTTCACTGGATAAGGGGAGCAGGCCTCTTGACTTCAGAGGACTGCTGTCCGTCGTTAACTGCACGAACGGTAAGTTTCGAGTAATTCTAATGTCTTTAAAGTCTTTAGTAATGATGTCTCTTGTTTTGCAGGGTTCCGGCGATGGTGGATGACGGGCTGAAGTGAGTTGAAGATGGAGCCCGTGTGATGAATAGAAGCGCCTGGAAGCACGTAAGTAAGCGCTTGTTGCCTGCTTCACGATGCGCTCTAACTGTCTTTTTATTTTGCAGGTACAAGTTCGGAGCGGCTGCAGGGTGCCGGAATACCCACTGGGTTAGATGTGGAAAGGAGTAATGGCACGTGAGTATTAAAGTTCCCCAATGTCTTTAAATGCACCTTGTTTTGTCTTTCAGATGCGGGATGCAGCGCCGAAGGCCTCCGGAGCGTGCGAAGAGTTGGTAAGCTTTTGTCTTTCAGATGCCGGAATGCAGTGTGAAGACCTCCGGAGCGCACAAAGAGTAGGTAAGCCTTTGTCTTTCAGAATGCAGCGCGAGGCGTTGGTGACAGCCGATGGCCCAGGTAAGTGAAGAGCTGTCACTGAAGACCGTAATGCTAACCTGTTCTTTCTTGTCTTTATAGGTGTTGCTGAAGACTGGATTCAGGATGGTAAGCCTTTTTCCTTAGGCCCAGGATCAGATGCAGAAGACACGATGAGCGTTCTGCTGCAGAGGATGCAGAATAACGCAAAGCAAGATTCATCCATCGGATGTGGTTTAAATAGCCTCCTGTAGTGCTTAGGTGTCTCCTTCCACAGCCACGCCTAGGTAAGAAAAGAGTTCCTGCTTTCCAGAAGAGTTCCAGTGTTCTGAACCTAGGGAGTGGCTCCTGCCCCACCCAACAGGAAAAGTAGTTCCAAACAGAAGAGGATCAGAGGCTCAACTGGCAGGCAAGTAAGCAGCATGGTCTGCTGCAGGTAAGTCCACCCAAGCATTATGAGCCCGGTGCTTCCAGCGCTGGGACTGGGCATATTTATGAGCCTGGTGCCACTGGCGCCAGGACTGGGTCCAAAAGGTCCCAATTGAGACTGGTTGGCACTCGGAACCTGGGTTATGAATCTGCTTCCAGTTGGGAAAACCCTGACCTTCTGGAAGCAGAGATCATGACAAAGCCTTGGTCCTGCTGCATCCAGAAAAAGAGTTCTCAAATCATACCAAGACATAGAAACAATAGCCAAAAACGTTCCTGACAGCCAGGACATTTTGAAAAACAATGTATTGGACACATACTAACCAAAGAGGAGTACTGCTTTGGAAACCATGTGTCTACCCACATAGCCCAACACTTCTCATACAAAAATAATATTAAACCGGATGAGAAAAAACGTAAATACATAGTCAAAAGTTGTGAGAGCAGCCTGGTTAAACTTACAAAATGCAGCCTGATTAATCATATGAAGCTATCAGTAACAACTCCTCAACATAGCAAACTTTACTACATCTCCCTACTGCAACTTTTTAAACCATGGAGAAAAGAAGATGTATTGGACATCCATGTCTCCTATGAAGATGGTTTCAATGCGAGTGAAAGCACTATAACAGATAAAAACATCAAACAATACAAAAACATGTTTAACAATAAATACCAACAAGAGGAAGAACTTCAAGCACAACTTAATGTAGACACTCCTGAGAGCAGTCAACCTTCTCTTACAGGAAGCCAAGAACCACTTAGAGAGTCACACATAGTAAATGAGGCAGAATAACCATTACTGAAGTAGAAACCACCATGTGTCAATATGAGGAATCTGAAGAAAACTTTTCTGTACTGATATCACAACCGAATGATGAACAGCGTAGCATGTTCCTAGAAGTAACTAAAAAAATTGAACATGGTGTGCAGCACGAACCAAAACTTGTACCTATCAGAACTATAAACCTGTACTCCTGTATGAAAGTGGTTAAGCTGGTTCAGACAAAACATTCTTTATAACAAATCATAAGCAAGTTCCTCCAACAATTGACAAACAACAAGCTTTCAGCTGTTGTAACTGCCCCCACAGGTTTAGCTGCCTACAAAATAGATGGTGTTACCTTACACTGATTGCTACTCCTTCCAGTAGAACACCAAAACAATTTAGACTACTACATACTTTCAGCAGAAGCTGCTATGGAGCTACCCAGAGTTTTGAAACAAATGAAAATGTTCCTAATGGATGAGGTGAGCATGTTCTCCAACCTAATGTTGGCTTTCATTCACCTCAGATTGCAAGATGTCCTTAAAACGGACTACAAAGAACTCTTTGGAGGAAAACACGTTATTGTTTTTGGAGATCTTCTTCAATTAACACCAGTGAAAGGTGAACCTATTTTTAAAACCTTAGGACACAAACTGTGCTGTAACATATTTGGCAGCATAGGGAATGTACATTTCTGGCAACATTTCCAATACAGAGAACTAACGTAAAACATGTGTCAGTCTTCAGATCTCACCTATGCTAACATTTTGAAAAGCATTCGGATTGTTGTGCTTTCTAAGGAAGCACAGTCTATCTTTAATAGCAGACGCATCCATAAGCTATACGAGCATAACGCATCTGCTACTGATGTCATGGAACAACACACAAAAATGTAAAATGTATGTCCTTAATGCCAACCCTAGCAAGCTGTGGAAATTCAATGAAACAATGTTGAAAAAATAAATGCAACCAATAGTGCAAATTTACTCCAAAGACAAACTGGACGTGTATGGTATGACAGTACCTATGTGTCAACAAGCCACTGCACGACTAAATAGCTTAGCAAACTCTATCTCCAACACAGCTGGTTTGGAGAAAATGTTAACATTGTGTTTAAACTGTAGGGTAATGCTAAAGCGTAACCTTGATGTGTGAGCAATTTTTAGTTATTGGAGCACTTGGTACAGTTCTTGGCTTCCACACATACCCACATGACAACAGCTTTCAGTTTGTCAACATCCACTTTGAAAAACTTTCAGAAGTTAAAAGGATAGGATGCTCAACAGCCCGATTCCTTCTTTTCAAAGACATGTATGTACACAGAGAACAGTTTTCTCCGTCTCTTGCATACGCAGTCACTAGTCATAAATCGCAAAGTCTAACCCTAGATCAAGCACTGATTGACATTGGCAGAACAGTCTTTAAAGAAGGCATGAGTTACGTAGCACTGTCACGCCTATGTACACTTGAAGGACTATATCTAGTCAATTTTGATGCAAGCAAAGTCATGGCTGACATTACTTGCATCGTAGAGTACAACTGACTACGTGCACTCTACACACCCCATCTCAAAATGTACCCTGTTCCGCAAAAAGTCAAACTTTGTAAAAGAAAACTAGTGCAAACACAACTTATACGTGATCTCTCAATTGAAAGCAGCTGCTACTCCATCAATTACCACAACCACAGAAGGATGTACTGAAAAGGCAAAAGCATACCCGACTGCACAAACAAAGAGAAGCAACTCTTAATAAAAAGCACATGGCCTTACATCAAATGACTCAGACACACAACTGTCTGGTCCATTCAAATGTTCCAGCACCACTGATGTAAATTGCTATGCAGACGTAGCAATCAATGTTCTATTCCAATTGCCACTAATTGTTGAAAACATTTACTTAAAAGGCACAGACCAATAGTGTTACTCCTTCATAGAAATGCAACAAACAATCCTGACAACACTTACAGTGTCTCAGGAATAAGGCAGGTATTGGACTACTGTGTGGGAATGTTGAGATACACTATAAACACACAATAAGATCCACAATAATTTCTAATGTACTTACTTGCAAGTACTGGAAAGCAAAACAAACATACCTATGAATGAAATATTCCAGATTTCATACATGTGGTAACATACATTCACTCTCTGCAGCCATATGGCCATACAGCCATACAGTTATACAGCCATACAGTTATACCTAACTGTGAATCTGTTCCATTTCAGCAGCTGGTACAAAATGCAAATCATGGCACATTATATACTACTTGCAATTCAGACAATCGTTCCACCTTACAGATACAGTCACATAGCCAATACGTAATAGTAATGCTTTTATGATACAATGCAGATGGTGCCAAAAACAACTGCAAACTTACTAGCTTCACACACGGGCAAGTGTCACTTGCCAAGATAACCTGCCCACCACTGCCCTGTGAAACTGGAACAACTTTGCATACACCAACTGGCCCATGAGGACATCACTTGCTCTGCTATACAGTTTTTTCCCCAATGTCATAATGATTATCGTCACAGAAACAACAACTGTGGAAAGGACACACTAATATTGTTTCACCCATAGTACTTAAAAAGAAAAGTACTGAGTACGAGGGTCTACAAACTGTCCTCAAGGAACTGTGAAACAAGCAACTGTTAGAATAAGGAAACATCTGTCTAACAATGCCCATACCACTGCAATAAATACACAACTGCATGTAACTATACCCATGATAATGCAAAGGCACTTCACAACAGTGGAAAATAGAAATCCACCAACAAGAATAAAGGTGCTTGAAGACATACCCTGCAAAATTGTGAAACTGTAAACAGTTAGAATATGCTAACTGGTATCTAACTGCAACCATAATACTGCAATATTACTTACCATTACTACACAATTTAAAATCTACCAGTAAAAATGAAAGTTCTTCTGAGGAAACCCTTCAACAAGTATTAAGTATAAACAACCAGAATACACCAACTGGTATCTTACTACACCCGCAGCACCACAATGTTACTTCCAGCGGTCAAACTGCCAAAATAAACCTTCACCAAAGTGCTACAAACATACACTCAACAACTTTGAATACTACCAATAGTTAGAATATGCCAACAGGAATCTAACTGCCCCCACAATCCTGCAATATTAGTCTGCATTAGAACAGTACTTAGAAAACACTAAAAGCAATACACCAACTGTCATCTATCTGAAACCATAGTACCACCACTTCCAAAAAGAAAAACATACACCATTTCAATTCCTCCTACTGCAACAGTGCTTATAACAGCAAGACCACCTAGTTATGCACCTTAAACATAGCTGTAAATACTGCACACGTCAATGAAACAGAGTGTGCCACATAACATCAAATAAATGTAGAAGTTATTTTTTCTAAATCCTGCATGGATTTGTTTTCCCACAGACCCAATGATTATGCAAACAAACACAGGAACTGAGCATATTGCACAGTACACTTGTTTGAATCATAGTACTTGTAATGTACTAATTATGAGGTTCCAAAAAGTACATAAATGTTTGAAATTGAATACAATGCAACATTATGAAGTACCTTTCCTACCATGTTATGTTTTCTTTTATCCCAAAAAATTAAACAACGATTTCTCCTGCATTTCCACATGCAACAAAGACAACGGCCTCATTCCGAGATTGGAGGTAGTCATGGCACTATTTGCACCATGACTGCCTCCAATAATGGTACCGGCACCAGTCTCGTTCAATGGGGACTTACCGGTGTAGTCCGACCTTTGCGGGACATTCCCCATTCCCATTTGAGCCCCCATAGGGCTCAATGGGAATGGGGAAGTAGCTAATAACGGTACCGCAATTTGCGGTACCGTTATTAGCTCTGAAGTCCCTTAACGGGTCCGGTCCATAACGCCTGGTCAGACCAGGCGTTAAAGGAGGGACCCGCTAAGGGACCTTGTAGTAGGGCAGTAAGGGATTACCAGCACCGGTCTCCTTAACAGTGCCCGGTATCCCTTACCGTCCTACTCAGAATGAGGCCCAATATGTGCCCACAGTGCCACAATATTCAAATCTGCTATTGCCACTTCAACAGTATTATATCATTAAAAAAAAGTGTACAGTGCCTCAATAATACATACAGTGAGTATACGATTATTGGTTTCATGCTTTTTTGTAATCAGCAAATTGCATTTCTATACACATATTTGTGCAATCCTTATGCTAGTGTCACATTCTTGGGTGCATGGCCGTATTATGCTGCAGTGGTAGTGGCCAGTCCCTAGACACTTGGGTGTATGGCCCAAAAATCTGCCCAGTGGCCACAGCCACACACATAAGGTAGACAAATGAGGCCCTGTCCACTTCAGTTCACATACTATTACATTACTGGCACCCTCTGCACAGACACTCATACACCAAAGAATCTTGGGGCAATCCAATAAGCCAGCTGCCATACGCCATGTGCACTTCTCTACATATAATACTACAGTACTTCAACCAGTGGGCAGACTCTAAGAGTCTAGTAGCTGGCCACAATCACCACAGCACAGCATAATAAAGCCATGCACCCAACAATCCTCACACTGCAATGTCCACTTCTGTACACATACTATTGCAATACTGCAACCAGTCAGCAGACTCTTGGGTGCAATAAGCCAGGGGTCTGACACCCTATGCACTTCTCTACATATACTATTACAGTACTTTAACCAGTGGCCAGACTCTTGGGTGCAGGCATTTCTCTACACATACTATTACAGTACTTCAACCAGTGGGAAGTCTCTTGGGTGATGGCATTTGGCCATGCACCCAAGAGTCCAGGAGCTTGCCACAACCACCACAGCATAATACAGCCCATACAAACATCCTCATATCATCTACATTCCATTACCCTACCCTAATGAAGCCAGCTTGCAGTCACCAGATAAGCTGCTCACCTGAGGACCTACCCTTTCACATACTATTAAACTACTTGCACCCACTGCACAGACTCTCATACACCCATGTATCTTGGGACAGTCCAATAAGCCACCTGCCACACACCCTGTCCACATCTGTACACATACTATTACTCTACTTGCAGCCAGTGGTCAGACTCTTGGGTGCATGGCTATGCACCCAAGAGTCTATTAGCTGGCCACAATCACCCCAGCATAATACAGCCATGCACCCAACAATCTGCACACTGGCCACAATCCACACACATAAGTCAGCTGCCTGAGGCCCTGTCCACTTCTGTACACATACTATTGGAATACTGCAGCCAGTCAGCAGACTCTTGGGTGCAATAAGCCAGCGGCCTGAAGCCCTGTGCACTTCTCTACACATACTATTACAGTACTTCAACCAGTGGGCAGACTCTTGGGTGCATGTGTTTCTCTACCAATACTATTTACAGTACTTCAACCAGTGGGCAGACTCTTGGGTGCATGGCCTAATAGCTGGCCACAACCACCACAGCAGAATACAGCCTACACAAACATCCTCATATCATCTACATTCCTCTCCCCTACCCTAATGAAGCCAGCGTGTAGTCACCAGATAAACTGCTCGCCTGAGGACCTACTCGTTCACATACTATTACACTACTTGCACCCACTGGACAGACTCTCATACACCCACAAATCTGGAGGCAGTCTAATAAGCCACCTGCCACACACCCTATCCACTTCTGTACACATACTATTACACTAATTGCAACCAGTGGTCAGACTCTAATTAGTTAGCCACAATTACCAGAGCATAATACAGCCATGCACCCAAGGATCTGCACACTGCCACAACCCACACACATAAGCCAGCAGCCTGAGGCCCTGTACACATACTATTGCAGTACTGCAACCAGTCAGCAGACCCTTGGGTGCAATAAGCCAGTGGCCTGAAGCCCTGTGCACTTCTCTACACATACTATTACAGTACTTCAACCAGTGGGCAGACTCTTGGGTGCCTCCAGCCATGCACCAAAGGTTCTATTAACTGGCCACAACCACCACAGCATAATACAGCCTATACAAACATCCTCATATCCTCTAAATTCCACTCCCCTACCCTAATGAAGCCTGCATGTAGTCACCACATAAGCTGATTGCCTGAGGAACTGCCCGCGAACTGCAACGGTGTCCACAGACTGCTGCAAACACAACACAGTCTTCTTCCACCTAAGCAAATACATTATATGAACCATCTTTCACTCCCCCAGCCTTTCCCCCCTCTTCCCAACACCAGATGCCCCAAAACATGTTTCTAGCCCTGATCGCGGCAGCGCTATGCGCGAATATCCATGGATACAACGTGGCAGGCGTTTCGGGAAAATGTGACACACATCACGCTTCCGTCCAGCCAATCATATCTCAGAGCACCAACACCCTGACTTTCTCCACCTCTGCCATCTTCACTACACGCAGCCTCTTTCAATACAAACCACAACCTCAACACCTGATAGGCTGATCCCTACAGTCCTATTTCCATGCCAGATATGTTGAGAAGTCCAATATGTGGCACACCCTGTCCACGAACAGCCGTGGTGTCCACGGAGCGTGTAACAATGGGGCAGCACTTCTACCCTTTCCACTTCACACTCTGCACCATTCCCTCATTGGCTACTGCTAAGCAGTCACACAACCATCCACCAATCACATGCAATAACTATTTATCTAACTCTATCATGACAGATCAGCACTTTAGATTTACTATTGATCACTCTCAGTGCAATTGGGCTGTGACTGCAAAGGACCTACAGCAACAACTACTATAAAACTCCCCAAGATTTCTACTTGCAGATTCATGAACATCTACATGCATGAACACCAACTACAGGTATGAATATTTTGTGCACAGTACATGTACAGCTCTTGTATGAATGCATATAAAGAGAGTAACTGCCCCTTACCCTGTATAACCTGTAAAATAAACTTACTGTCATTTCTCCCATCTGCTATGATCAAGTGTCACTTGCAAACCTGTCTGCTCTCCAAATTTTTCTTTACACACATAACTATCTAAAAAAGTGTCATTTCATATTAAAAGATGAGAGAAATAAAAGTATAATTGTGGGAAAAGGCTTTGTAGTGTATTATAAAATGACACGCAGCCAGGAAGAGTAGATGCATCTTTATTCATGCACACAGATAGACAATATCATTAGAAATGCTCCCAGCTGAAACAACGCCACTGCCTCTCTACATCAAATCCTTCTGCTTTATTTCCCACACCTTCACAAATGCATACATTGCATACTTTTCTGTACAGTTCCTGCTATTTACCATGTAAAAATAGCAAAAAAGCATATGATTATTTCTTCTATCTACTAACATCCAATAACACAGCCTTAAGAAGCCAAGTGTGCTCTGTACCCTTACTATTGTACTAATTTGTAAAGCATGTTCAACTAACAGATTGTAAGTAAAATATACAGGATGAACATAGACAAAGGAAAGTGCATGTACATACTATGCTCAGTTATCAGAAAACACTACTACTGCAAAAACAAAAAAAATCAATGTCTACATTAACAACAGTGCTATAAACACACATATTTACTTACTTCTTTCTTTTACAATTGCAGTGAAGACCACTCTCCTGAAAAGCAGCAGCGTCTGAAGTACGAACAAGAATTTAGAAGAAACCTACTCTTTCCATACAAAAAGTAAGTGCAATACTACCATAATGTTCTAACTGTTACTCAAACACACTAGAATTCTAGTATTGTAGAACAAACAATTGTATTAACCCTGTACCATTAGATTTAGAATTAGTGCTTCCCCTCGCCAGCTGCATAGTTTGTATTGTCATGTGAACCCCAGTATTTTAACACACACATACAAGAATAGCCTTCCCAACTTGATTTAGCTCCCCATTGCACAATCACACACCTCCACATACATCCTTACCATCATACTCAGACACTCATGCACAAAGCACACATACACTGCACAACAGCCCAAACCACACTTTCTTTTTTCTCCAACAGACCCCAAAGAATGCCTACCAAAATGCAACTCTGTAGAAAGCAACGCAGAAGTAGAGCAAATCAAAATAAAAGTGTACAAAATAAGCATCCACCTCTAGCACAATTTGTACAAAAAGTTCAAACAAAACAGCCAATACAGTCATTAAGCGAAAAAAAACAAGCTTCCAGTACAGAAACTTTGCCTCCTCTTTCAAAATGTAAAATGAAACAGAAAGTGATTAACAAGACTTCAGCTACCACTATTGCTAACACTGCACCTATAAATCTTGATATAGTGGCAAGTAACCATACCAAAAGAATTATTTTACAAAAAAATGTCTGCCGCCGAGTCCTTCAGACCTTATAAAAACATGAGAGAAATCATTGACAACCCTTAAAACTACCGTAGAAAATAAATCCTAGAAGCTCTCATAGAGAGTGCAATCCTTCTGAAAAGGAAGTTATTTATTTTAGTTTTAAACAGAATGAAACCACTAACAACACTAACTACTAAACTATAAAAAAAGCTTCTCAATAAACGGAATATCAACAAAAATAGCATCATAAACATCTATGGAGGTCAATGGAGTCACACCACGAGCACATAACCATATTTCAATGAAGAAGCATACAAACAAAAGCAAACAAAACCAATTGCCATACATAGCAGTGGACGAGGGTATGAAAAACTTAATAATACCATTATGGAACAAGAAACGCTGCTCACAAAAATATCCCCAGAAAACTCACCTCTCCATTCCACTGAACCAAAACGTCCAGTCTACAAATGGCTGTGCACATCAATGTGTAACATTGCCAAAAAATATTTCAAATCTTTATGCCAGTTTCTCAATCAGTATGTAAAAAGCAAAGACAAATTCAAAATGAAAGTACTACAAAATATGGATGCCTGTCCAGTGCGCAAATACACAGGACTACAAGGACATTCATTAGCCTGCATTTCAGGACCTCTTTGCAAAAGCACCTTCCATCAAATCAAAATGATATCAACACATTATTCAACTATAAGAAATCTGGTCCATAAACTGTACTGTGCTAAAAGTCCTGCTTTAGCACTAGCCAATTTAAATACAATCTTCTACATGGTACAGCCAAACAACTACTCGAAGAAATAGACCATATCCAGGGAAAATATTTTGGAAGTGAAAGCCACTTACAAAATGCAATAGCTTTACAACTAGCAACTACCATACAGATGGCAACCTTCTATTGCACACATACAAAAAAGAAATACTAAAGTTTAAAAGTACATCCGCTGAAGTACCAAACCATGTGTGTGTGTGTTGCTGCAGGACTTTCTTTTAATAAAAGTAGCGCAAAAACTGTAGACAAAACGTACAAAATAGAAGACAAGGAAGATTCCAAATGGTTCCAATTAGCGCTCTACCTTATAGCAGAAAACAAATACGAAATTACTGACCCTTTAAAACTTTGCAGTTACTGCACTGCAAAACTTGACAACAACCAAACACCTTCATGTGCTATCACAAATAACTTGGAATTATTCCCACTACCAAAACCCCTGTAACAACTCAATTTATATGAGAGCATCATAATTCAAACAGTGCACCCATATAAGCAATAATATGCCTTCAACCAAAAACAGCAAAATTACCTCCCTCTGAATTAGTGAAAGGCATTCGTGGCAAAGTAGTTTATTTACCATTAGATCTCAAAGAAAATGTACACACTCTGGGAGTGCAACGTCCAATAGATCAATCTTTAATTGTCTTAGTAAATGCTGTACCTACAAAAGACAAAATAATTTGGCAACAAGTCGTGGACTTACAAAAAGTTAGACAAGCCCTGATATATCAAAAAAGACAACAATGAATACTACAAAGAAATGAATATTGAAGAAAACCTGAGAGATACCATTGAGATAATTCAAGAGTCACCAGAAACTGGTCAATTTCAACTTCTAGATCCTGCTACAGAATCCAATATTTTAGACCATTATACAATTCATCGAGTGCTTTAAGTGGGCCGGGGCCTGCCAGGGCCGGGCCCCGGCAATCTCCAAAAAGTGGGGCTGAGCCGGTGCCCTGCCGGCGCCCCCTTGCCCCACCACACCATGGCAGGACGCATTATCCCGCCGCAGCCGCAACGGGAGATGCGCCCGCCACTTTAACGTCAGGCAAGCAGACAGAAATGCCAGCCAGTCACAGGGTTGCTGTGACTGGCTGGCACTTCCGTCAGTCACTGTAACTTTCTCTGATGACCCCTCATCTGAGGGGCCATCAGAGGAAGCTAGAGTCCCTTAGTTTTCCCTCGCCAGGTCACTGACCCTCAGTGAACCCGCGGGCTCCATGATGTAATATGCAGATTAACTCACTGAGCCCGCGGGTTTGCAGAGGGTGAAAGACGCCTCAGGCTCTGTGATCTATCTGCTCTGAGCAGAGATCACTGAGCCTGAGGCGCCTTTCTCCTTTGGCAAGGCTTTATAAAAGATGCCTTCAACTGTGTACGTTTAAGCCATCTTTTATAAACGTAGAAATATTTCTATGTTTATAACAGACTGCTTGAATCGTACACAATTCAAGGCATCTTTTATAAAGCTTTGTCGACGGGCAAAGCCACCTTGGGTTTTGTCCGTCCTCAACGCTTTATAAAAGATGCCTACATTTCAAGCCGTCTTTTATAAACATAGACATTTGTTACAAATGTCTATGTTTATAAAAGGCAGCTTGAAAAGTACACAAACCATAGTAAGGTAAGCACACAAGTGTGCGTTACTTACTATGGTTTGTGCACTTACAAGCCACCTTTTATAAACACAGAAATATGTAACATTGCTATGTATATAAAAGAAAGCTTGAAAAATCACAAACCATAGTAGTACGCAAACAAATATATAAATTCTCTAATACATTTATATATTTGTTTGCGCACCTTACTATGATTTGTGAACTTTTAGGCCATGCCCAGAATGGAAGGCACGCCCCAAACGAGAGCCCCCTCAATTTCTTACCCCACTTAAAGCACTGAATGAATCCATTACACCACAGATGATGCACTGGAAACGTACCAAATGCGACAAGCCAAAGGATCCCCAATCAGCATGTGGGAAAAAAGTATAGAAGCACGTACCTTTCCTCTACTCTTTCCTACTAGAAAAGGAGGAAGGTACGATGATAGACCCACACTAATACCAGCATCAGAATATCACTCTTTACAAATGTATTCTGATGACCCCAGATTCAGACAAAACGTGGAATACATATTCCACCTTCTCTTTGAAAGTGAACTAGCAACTCCATGCTATGGAGTAGCACACATATTAAAATCAGGTACCCATTTTCAAAATATGTCAGCTACGCAATTACTACAAAAAGTGCAAGAAAAAGATGAGGTTTTACAGTCAAGTATTACAAATCTTTTAGCAAACATGCATCTTACAAAAGAATACTGGTTCCGATGTCCCAGAGATGTGCACTGTATGATAAGAAACCTTGACCTACCCGCTTGGTTTGTTACATTTAAGTTTTGCAGAATATGCATGGGAAGATTTACACGATTTCCTACGCATAGCAAACAAAAACAAAACAAACATAGATATAAAAACACCAGGAGAACTCTGCTCTCTAGATCCTGTAAATGTATCAAGATATTTCCATCATCGCTTCATTGATATGCTACACTTTATTTGTAATAAAACTGTTCCTCCCCTCGGAGAAGTGCAACACTTCTTTTGGAGAAAAGAATCCCAAGCCAGAGGAGCACCACACATCCACATGCTTTTATGGATTAAAGATGCTCCTAAATTTGGTCAGGACAGTGATGCCACTGTTTTGCAGTTTATCCAAAAATATGTCACTTGTGAAATTCCTTCACAAACAACACATAGTGGCCTTCATGCACAAATTGTACAACTTCAAAGACAAAAATGTGGGAAATATTGTCGTCGCAAATATAAAAACAAAGGAAAATACTACACCAGATGCCGCTTTAGTTTTCCTAGATCAGTTACAACAACAGGTCAAGTAAACAACTTCAAGTCTTCAGTTAGACATAGTGTCAAAGGAAAATCACCTAAGAACACATATTACATAAAAGGAACAGAAGAATCAAAATATATCAATAATCATTGCCCTCCTATGGAATGCAAACATAGATGTGCAGTACATTGCGGGCAATTCCACTACAGTTGCACGATATGTCACAGCCTACTTAACCAAAGCAGAAAAAACAGAGCTTCAAGACCTCTGGGATGACATATGATCTGATAAAACACTGTCACAGAAATTGTACAGCTTAGGCATAAACATGCTCTCTCATAGAGAATGTGGCTGCTACGAAGCTGCAGACCGTTTAACCAGTACTGTCTTTTATGGAAAATCTGAAAATATAGTATGGCTAAGTCTTGGTCCTGCTAAATGTCGAAAATTAGTTCTCAAATCATATGAGGATATAGAAACAACAGCCAAGACATTTTGAAAAACAATTTACTAGATATATACTACCCAAACAGGAGTACTACTTTGGAAACCATGTGTCTATACCACGAAGCCCAAAACTTCACATACAAAAATAATATTAAACCAGATGAAAAGAAAGATAGATACAGAGTGGAAAATTGTTAAGGCAGCTTAGTGAAACTTACCAAACAAAGCTTAATAAATCATATCAAATTGTCATTAAAAACTCCTCAACATAAAGAACTGTATTACATGTCCCTGCTGCAACTTTTTAAACCATGGAGAAAAGAAGATTTACTAGATACCTACGACGCCTATGAAGACACTTTCAAAGCAAATGAAAACTATAACAGACGTAAACTTTACACAGTACAAAACAATGTTGCACAATGAACAGCAACATGAAGAAGAACTCCAGGCTCAACTAGATGTGGACACTCCCAACAGTAGTCAACCTTCTGTAACAGGAAGCCAAGAACCACTTGGACAGCCACTATTAGCAAATGAGGCAGTATTAGCCATGACAGAAGTAGAAAACACCATGTGTCAGTACGAACAATCTACAGAAGACTTGGGTGTACTGAAATCACACCTGAACAATGGGCAGCATAGCATTTTCCAAGACGTAACAAAACAAATTGAACATGGTGTGCAACATGAAAATAAAAACTGTACCTGCCAAGACTACAAAATATACTGCTATACGTCAGTGGTCAAGCTGGTTCAGGCAAAACATTCTTAATCAAAATATCAGCAAGTTCCTCCAACAATGACAAACAACAAACTGTCAGCTGTTGTAACTGCCCCCCCAGGTTTAGCTGCCTACAACATAGGCGGTGCCACTTTACACCGATTAATACTCCTTCCAGTAGAACACCAAAACAAATTAGACTAATACAAACTTTCTACAGAAGCTGCAATGGAACTATGCAGAGTTTTCAAACAAAGGAAAATGCTACTAATAGATGAGGTGAGCATGGTCTCCAACCTAATGTTGGCTTTGATTCACCTCAGATTACAACAGGTCCTCAAAACAGACTACAAAGAGCTCTTTGGAGGAAAACACATTATTGTTTTCGGAGATCTTCTTCAATTAACATCAGTGAATGGTGAACCTATTTTTAAAACCTTAGGTCACCAACTGTGCCATAAAACTATTGACAGCATAGGAAATGTCAACCTTTGGCAACATTTCCAATAAAGAGAATTAATCTTCTATCTGTTGGCTTGTTGCAGATTTTTGGGGAAGTTAGATACCTGTTGGCATATTATAATTGTTTGTTTCTAGTTTCATGCTATTCATCTATCTGTTGGGTTGTTGCAGATTTTTGGAGCAGTTAGATACCTGTTGCTGTATTCTAACTGTATATTTCTTGTTTGATTTTAGTGGTATTTATTTATCGGTTTGCTTGTTGCTGAATTTTGGGGCAGTTAGGCACCTGTTGACGTATTCTAAGTGTTTATAGTTTTGAAATTGAAGTTTTGTTAATGTTTATGCACAGATTAGCTATTACATTTTGGTTTTAAGAATATTAAATAAGCGTTAACAAGATTTGCTGGTGATCTTTGTTTTAGAGTAATGGTAGTATCATTACATTCAAACCATCCACATTTCTTTTTTATACATGCAGTGTAGTGACCTGCATTGGTTGTGGCTCCTACATGGTAGATTATTCCTATTGTTCTGAAGGTTTTCTTACCAAGTGATATTTGACCATGTGTGAATCCAGTCAGTTTGCAGTTGTTTTTGGCACCATCTGCATTGTAACGTAAAAGCATTACTATTAAGTATTTACTATGTGTCTGTATTTGTAAGGTGGAGCGGTTATCTGAATTGCAGGTAGTACATAAAAAAAAAACTGCATACAACCACAAAAGGTCAAACAGTAAGTAAATAATAAATGGACTCACAAATACCACTGCATAACACACCCATTCAAACCACCATCAAACCACAGACCACAATCCAAAATGTTTACTTCCATGGGTATCTTATGCTGCAGTGCTTGTTACCAAACCCTACAATCTTAACTGCATGGCCTAGCCAAAACTTTACATAAGATTCTACAAATGAAACAGTACACAAACTTATGAAAACATATATCCCCTATAAGCAGCCCACATACCACAGTCACAATGTTTTGGTAGCATGGGTGTGTTATGCTGCGCTGGTTGTGGCCAGGGCCTAGAGCCTTGGGTGCATGGCCAAAGGGTTCGGCCATACACCCAAGACTCTAGGCCATGGCCACAACCATTGCAGCATAACACACACATAGAATCAAACACCTACCAAACATCCACAACCCAAAAACATAACACATCCACCTCAAAACCTATCCACTTCAATTAATATTCTAAAAATAATTACAATCAATGCTCTACTAACAACCCAAAACCAACATCATACTAAAGTAAATAGCCAGTAGGCCGCCCAGTATTTAGTATGTCCACGGACAACCGCAGTCACTGTGGACACCGCAACCACATTAAGGCCTCCTACCACCTAAACAAATCCAGCATTTGACCCATCTCTTACTCCCCCACCCTCCCCAAGTACTCCTGCACACCAACACATTCCCCAAAATTGCAATTTTGCTCAGTTCGACGCTGCACTGTCCACGGATGTCCGCGGATCCAATATGGCGGGCGCATAAAAACAATGTGACACACCTCACGCCTCATCCCAGCCAATCAGAGGACACATTGCATGTCCGTGAACATGGCGCAAGTCGATTAACCAATCGGTGATGTGTCCGCGGAGCGAACAGGGAAGTGTGTCCGCGGAGCAGACATAGATATCACTAATTTTTTTAGACGTACTTTTTGGTCGTTTTAAAAGGAACTACTGGACAGATTTCCACAAAATTTACAAAAGCACGCTTTTGGGACTAAGCCGCTGTTCCTAGCGCAAATTTGGCGGAAATCCGTCCAGCGGTTTGAGCTGTAGGCGTGAGCAAAGTTTTTCCTCCGTTAAGTCTACGGGAAAAAAATAAATTTTGGGACCTCCCCTATAACTTTGCTCCCCTGTAACAAACCTCACCAAACTTTGCAAAAAAATTGTGGGGCATATACTTTTTTTGCAAAGTTTGGTGAAGATTCGTCCAGGGGGAACGAAGTTATAAGCTACCCAAAAAGTGCTCTTATTATGGGTTTAGCAATTTAACCATAGCTACCACAGGCCATGTAATATAATATATATATATTCAGTAAAAAAAACTTTGTTAAAGGGATGTTATGGTTCCAAGTAAAATCGAAATTCACCAGTTATGGTAAGCTAAGCAACCATACTCACGCCACCACCGTGCACTGCTAAGACTAACACCCAGGACATCAAAGATGACATCACAAATGTCATTGATGACATCACTGATGACATCACATGTCTAGCTCCCTCTTGTTTTGTTCACTGACATATCTAAGCCAGGTGGCTTTCTTCACTGTCAGTCAGGAAGTAAAAAAATAAAAAGTACTATATTTGTAGACATTACCCTTCTCAAATGTTCTTACAATACTTCCTTAGGGTACAGTTACAACATATGAAACATATACATAGGAGAAGAAGGAATCCTGAAACACAAGAATCTTTTCTGTGCATGAAGTTAAATACTTTGGTTATGAACACTTTCTGGTAATACTGTAGTTTTTTTTGCTTACTTTACGTTCCCGGTATATGCTTCTGTTTGTATGTATCTTTATGTTTTGTGTATAATAGTACAATTATGCAGTAAGGGAAGCATTCGTAGGTACTTATGTTTCACAGTATGCAAAATTCTGTAATGGAAGCATTTATCATTTTACTATTGAACATGGGAAGATTTGGAATATTCCACCTCTATGGTGCATGCTGCAGACAATGGCTACGTTTCTTCAGGAGTTTGTTCATGTACTGAAAGTACTCAGTAATGCAATGGAATTTATAGCAATGCATTGCTTAATGAACTATTTGGCATATACTTTTCTGCCAATATTATAATGACAATCCCTTGTGGAGGCTGTGCATGAAAATTAACTGCACATGTGATGTCATCAGTGATGTCATCAATGACATTTGTGATGTCATTTTTGATGTCCTGGGTGTTAGTCTTAGCAGTGCACGGTGGTGGCACGAGTTATGGTTGCTTGGCTTACCATAACTGGCGAATTTCAGGGGTTTTTCGATTTTACTTGGAACTATAACATCCCGTTAACAAAGTTTATTTTAGTGAATTTCATAGGTTTTTAGTTGCTCAACTTAACCATAACGTCCCTTTAACAAAGTTTTCTACTGAATTTGATAGGTTTTTAGTAGCGCAACTTAACCATAATGTCCCGTTAACACATTTTCTTTACTGAATTTCATAGGTTTCTAGTACTGTCACTTAACCATAATGTAAATGAACATTTGACTTCATGGAACACCTTCCGAAGAATGCCACATGACCATATGCTGGCGCACAGCATGGTGACGTGTCCGAACACCCATACACACTTCACAATAAGATCTGTGCCTCGTGGACAGTGTGGAAGTACATTTTGTACTGCTGTAGGAACTTGCAGATTCAACATTTTCCTTGCACAACTCCAACACCTATTTGTACGCAGCCATTAACAATGTAGTACATAGTACATACTTTTAGCAAAACTGCTATTTATTGTAAAACGACATCAGCTAAGGCCATCCCTCCTCCCCAAGAGACAGCACCACTGCTGTAATGAAGGAGCATGAGAAACACTGCCCCTAGCTTACAAATACACACGCACAACATTTTCCACCTACCCCTCCATATTACTCTTTGATGCTTCTTTCCTCAGTTCCGTCCGCAACTTTCGTTCTTAGCTATCCTCTCAAACAAAATCCATTCATAAACAAAATAAATATTCCTTTATGATCCACCTTTCACAGTTAAAAAATGGAACTAAAAAAAAACACATAGACTCCATCTATTTTATATTTCGCATTAAAGTACATAGACGTAATAAGATTTTCCAACATTTCCATTTGCAGTTTCTGTTATGCTAATGGGAATATTGTAGACTTCATCATCCATTCCAGGGACTGGAACGGTGCATAAAGGGCCAGCAGGCCAAGTTATCAGCCCAATCGGAGCGAGAGTGCATAACGAGGTCTCTGGATCATTACCCCCCCTTCTACCCCTAAAATAGGGGATGAATGCCATTAACAATCTAGATTTCCAAAGCAGTAACCCGTGCTACTGAAAAAGATGATTTTCTGTCCTAAACCGGGACGCCTCTGGTATCCCTGTTTAGAAAAGAAAATCCTTTTCCAAGATGGCCACCATAGAAAGGGAAGGTGGGTGTTCCATGCAGGGGCCTTCTTCGCTTTCCATTGCAGCCTGAAAAAAGCAAAAAGGAAACCCTGTGACCATATTGCCATGAGCACATTTTTCTTCCCTTTGCAAATGTATCCTAATGTGCAACAACTGTACCACAAAGCTAGTCCCAGGTGGACATGGCAACTTTAATCCTATGTTTTGGCCCTTCTAGTAATGACCAATAACCACATTGTCCAGATCATGACCTTATACCATAACCCCGACATTCTGCCCACTGCCCATGGCTACAGCCTACCCCTCAGTCACTTAAGCTGAACTGCTATTTTTTTTAACTACATTACGACACTTGTCAAATACGAAAACACTGCCACATCTCCAACACCATGCTTTTCGGTCGTTGCCAATCAGCCTTACGCAAATTTACTGTAAATCCATCCAGCTTTTGTTTTTCAAAACTGGCAAAAGAATACACAAATGATTCGTCATATAACTTGTGCACAAAATACCAACAAACTTTGTGTACTCATTCGCAATCACGTCAGAAGTATTCCAACCATCAGCATTAACCCTCATCTTCCCACACATTATTTCATAAGTTTCACAAGTGGAACAGTCAGACGATATTGTTATCCCGAGGGTTCGACCATGTATTTTTTTTACAAACGTTGATCTATCGCCAACATTTTCAGTGTGCCTAACCTCATTTTTCCTCTTTTAGAAACATACGAAATCTGACAGCAGAGCGCATTCATCTTGTGCTAATCTTGTCCATTGCTGCATCTGGCTAAGATAAATCGCCCTGACGTCACTAAATCATATGGCCCGCCCCTGACCCTCACATAACCAACCCTAGTGATATTCAACACCTTTCTTGATGACGTTCCTCTCCAGCGTAGCCAAATGAACACACATTGACATACAACATAGCACATCACAATTTGGAATAGTAAACCGTTTTTTTAAAGAAAACAGTAACACTTTACAATTTGTAAAGTACTTTTATTTCACAATAAAGTGTCCGAGAACATCGGACTATTCCCATATGCAAGCAAATTTCAAAATTGTTTATGTGCTCGTGATCGAAAATGTTAATCGTGAGGCACACGTTGCTCTTTTCCCATACACAAAGTATTCGTTTTCGCTAAAGGAAGTGCTTCAGGCGCACAGTGAATTCCAGGGCGTCGGCATGAACTTAGGCCTAGACCACCATTAAAGATGTTATGTTACTCCTAAGCACCAGTGCAGCGTACGGACACGTGGGTCCTGCGGGATCATCCCACAAAATAGTCACAGTGATGCGGCCGTTCACGAGTATGTGCACCTGCCGTGCATCACTTGGCATCTGGAATCCATGGCAATCACATTAAGGCAGCATGTAACTGTTTGTAAAACATAACAGAAAATATGTGTCAATACCCACCCTTTATTACAATAAATCTATTGGTTTCTTAAATCGGCATACAGTTTAAACTAATGATTACTACACACAGCTAACAATTTCAAAAAAGACAAAAAGAACGTGGAAACTGATACACAAATCGATGTGCTCATATATGACATATTACAGTTCAACACGGGTGAATCTAGTGATAGTCTACAAACGGCGAGATTGTGCACTCCCCATAACTACAAAAAAATGACAGCTACACAAAAAAGTAGTACTTTAGTTACATTGCCAAAATTAATGTTAGGTAATAAAAAATTAAATCTCGTTCCGGTGTAGAGTCGTCAAAAGCAAACTCACACGATATTGACCGGCTCCATTATCTTCGTGAAACTCAGACAGCAATGTGCTTGCACCAAAGAATCTTCATGAACTGATATTACATATGTCTTACAAACGTTTGTATGCATAACCTTATCAAATTTTCCTTATTGTAAACTTCCACTCCATGCATTCTTGCTGAATATCCCCTTTCGCTCAAGGTCAAAAAACAATTTACCGTTATGGGTTCATGCCCATGCGTGGGCCTCCTGAGCTTGCAACCAAAAAAGCAAAGCTAGTGACCTTCACGCAGAATCCAAATACGTTCTCACTTTGCAACAACATGGCTCAACGGATTCATGAGAACTGGTACTCCCATATATTTGATTGAAGACCCACTGTTTCCATCAAACACTGCAGGTGGCTGCTTCAGATTTCAAACTCTAGGGCGCCAGTTTGACTGCAATATTATTTTAAATACATTGTAACACAGACACAGTAGTACTTCGCCTGTACTTTACGGACATTATATTCAGCAACAACTTGAATTGTACCGTATGACTTTCGTGACAAACATACACCACTTTTTTTCTTCCTGCTGCCACATCCCATCCCAGCTTCAGCAACCCTCACCTTCCGAGACAGTATTTGCTAACTTTAACAAGTGCAATATTTAGTTTTTTTATATGTTTCAGCGGCGATGTCCGCAGACACCAAAACACGGATGAAAGATGGCGGGCTGATCGGAACAATCTGACGCACTTTCCGCTCTTCACCGTCCAATTAGCGAATGCGTCACATGTCCGCGGACATGACGCTGCCGATTAGCCAATCGTTATCTTGTCCTCGGTGCGAACAGGGAAGTGTGACCGTGGAGCGGACATAGATAACACTAATTTTTTTACACCTACTTTTTGGTTGTTTTAAAGAAAACTACTGGAGGGATTGTCACCAAATTTACAAAAGCTCGCTTTCGTGACCAAGCTCCTGCTCCTGCCGCAAATTTGGTGAAAATCCGTCCAGCGGGTTGGGCTGTATCCGTGCGCAAAGTTTTTCCCCATTCAGTCTATGGGAAAAAAGGCATTTTGGGACCCCTCCTATAACTTTTCCCCCACCTGGACCAAACATCACCAAACTATGCAAAAAATTCAGAGTGGGCCATATACTTTTTTTGCAAAGTTTGGTGAGGATTCGTCCAGGGGGAGTGGAGTTATAAGCCGCCCAAAAAGTGCTCTCTTCCTATGGAAACAGCAACTTAACCATAACCACTGTAATATATGTATATATATATGAGAGAAGCCTTTGTACCGAAATACAGGAATATTGAATGCACTCCGAAGAGCAGCTGAGAAAGAAAAAAATATCTTCCAAGCATTGAGCAAGAATCACCAAAAATATCCAGGCAACGTTAAATCCTTTATTGTGTAATGCCGTGGAAAAAAGAAAGCAACATCATAACAACACATTTCGCGGTTCACACACCGCTTGGTCACATTAAAGGTGTAAACACAGATGCAGGGCTAAAATAGATTCATCATCTCTATGATCGAGGGCTACTAGACAGTACTCTGCCTAAATCGAAAAGCAGTTCAGTATTAGAAAGTCAGACATCTTGAAATGCCCCAAGTAATGACAATGGTTATATGTTAAGGCTAGCTCACAGTGGGTTTTCACTTGTGATTATCATTCTAAATTGCTGTATCGCCATTTTCTAATTAGTATCAATAACTTTCAGTGTTCATCACATAAATAAATAAGTTTAATTTTAATATATTGTGTGAATTCGTTTCTCAATTCAATTCCGCCGTCCAGTTTGTAAACGTGCGGTCTTCCCATTCTGCTCTAGTGGCAGTCCTATCATAGTAAGATTAGGATGGCTGCTACTCAAATTATAGAGTGAGCATCTACTGTTATAAACAAGCAAGAAGGGGGATTTTTGCAGTTTAGGAATACAATATGAGAAACGGATCACCTTAGTTGACAGCAATCTGCCATGATATACTCCACTCTGCGCTGCCCTGCAATTCGATATCACTAAATGTTCAAAATGCTAGCCTTACAAAGACTGGACTGAGAAACTAGTTGTGAATATATATAAATGGCTAAAAAACACTGTAGTCTGTGCAAATATGCCACATGGTAATAAAGTGCTTGGTGCAATGTAGCAGAAATCATAAGCAGCAGTCTAAATAAAGTGCATTATTCTAATATTAATAAAGTGCTTAGTGCATACAATAATTCCTGCCTAAAGTGCAATATAAATATTCACTGAAAAAAACCTCAGTTAACGTGCAGTTAAGTTGCGCAGATTTAACACAACAAAACACTTGAAATTCAGTGGATGTAGGAAGTCAATTTAACTGCCCCTTACTAAGATTTGTTCAGTGAATTTCAAGGGTTTTGTTATGCCATAGTTTTTACAAGCCACTAGCCGTGTCCACTGTACATGCTCCCCCAATATGTTTCTTTACACTCAGTACTTTACATGTCTTTCGAACCCACTAGCAAGGGCCTTTGGGCCTGACCAGTAAGCACAGCCTGGTTCCATGTGTTAATATCTCCAAAAAATATCAGCATACAAATATATTGCTATATTTCTGCGGCGATATTAAGGCATGGACCCTGCGGGGGACACCCCTGCAACCCCCTGCATTATTTTTAAGGGAGCGGGGGACACCCCCGCAACCCCTGCTCCCAAAAACCCCAAAAATGATCCCACCCTAAAATATCGCCTATAGCCGTTCCAGATGACCATTTATTCGGCAATATTTTTGGTGGGGATAATATGTAGTGATGCCCACGGCCTTTGGCCGTGTGCACTGTATATTTTAAAACGCTATCGGCCACTGGCTATGGCCTTTGGCCATAGACAGTGGCCACGGCGGCCATATCCACTGTACATGTTCCCCCAATATGTTTCTTTTGGGCCCACTAGGTGGCCACTGTACATGTCTTTCGGGCCTTTGGCCCTGGACAGTGAGCAAAGGCCTCCGGCCGTAACTTCTATGATGGAGTCCATGGCTAAGAACTTTGCATCCTTCCACGAAAAACTGGATGACATAAATGCAAATGTTCCATCGCTTGGTCTAAACTGGACCAACACGGCACTAAAATCATCGAGGCTGAGACACGGATTAGCGCCAATGAAGACGGACTAAATACGCTGCATGACACGGTTTCCATCCTGACCCGAGACATGAAGCTTGTTAAAGCTAAATGTGATGACTTGGAGTCCAGATCGTCCAGAAGCAACATCTGCATCACAGTCACGGAGAATGCATTGAAGGGACGCATGGAGCTGGCAACTGAAAATCTGCTCAAGACCTACTCGGCAATCCCATATCTATCGCCCTTTTTTGCTGTTGAGCGAGCCCACCGTGCACTGGCCCCACGTCCCTCACTGGGCGATTTCCCAAGGCCCATAATAGCAAAGATACTGAGCTACCATGACACGGACCACATACTACGGCTGGCTCGAGAGAAAGGGGAACTCCGACTAGACTCGCAAATCATTCGAATTTTACCTGACTTCTCAACCGGTGTGCAACAGGAGGGACGCCAGTTTGTGGGAGTAAAGAAGATGCTGAGAGAGAGAAATGTTCCCTATGCGATCTTATTCCCTGCATGCCTCAAGTTCACCTTTAAAAATAAGCTCTACTTCTTTACTGTTCCTGATGAAGCAGTGAAATTTATTGAGGCGCAAATTCCACTGACCAATCCCGCAGATGACCTGATGGAAAACGATTGCATAGGAATATGGTCACTACACCTAGGCTGTCTCAGATGCAGGGCGCTATTTTTTTCATTTCTATTTGACATGTGTACCCTGGGCAAATGGGACCTGCCCAGAGCACAGCAAGTTATATGTTAGGATGTAGGGGTTATTGTTATTGAAATGCCCTACAACAAGTTCTCGAGACTGTTTGTGCATAGGTGGCTATATAGGGCATAACACTGCTTACCTATTCCTGATACCCTGAATTCAGAGCATTATATTATTGTAACGAGAGTTCAGACCAACACCCCAATCTCAGGATGCAACACTCTGTCTGTAAGGTCTCCTTGTGTAACAAGGGAATTCAAAGTTACCACAACGTACAAATGTAGTGGTTCCACTACACCTCCTTAAAAGTCGGCAACGGGGCAGCGGCGCACCCCACTGCGGCTGCAATGGTTTTGTTGGAGGTTTCTCAATACACGGGCCCCTGTTGGGCACGTGAAACTGACAGGCCAAGTTGGAGACGGCTCGCCAGTGCATGGGCACGGTGGAGAGCAAGACACACTGCCAGTTGGGGAAAGGCGGTGAGGGCGGGGGATAGAGTTGGGGGATGTTATGGAAAAATTGGCAGAGGCAATATGGCACTGCACACAGCGTGAATACAATATGTTGACACTGATAGCGCGTACCCGCACATACAATGCTGGCCTGGCAGGATTGTCCCTTGGGATGTAAACATGGCTAACCAAACTAGGTCGCTGAACGATATTGTGAGATATAGGATAGGGCCTGAGATAACAACATGGGTGTACGAATAATGTCCTGGAATATTCGGGGGATGGGGAACTACACCAAGGCCCGTAAAATCACAGCATATGCCCAGCGTCATGGTGTTAAGATACTGCTACTAGAGGAAAACCATGCCCAGAGACACCTTGCATTATCCCTGGCACCGTCCTAGGGACCTAATAGGTTCTACACCACATATTCCACGCAGTCCAGAGATGTCCTGACACTTATACACAAGTCAGTCAAATGTACCTTGAAGAAGAGCTACGTAGACACTGAGGGACCTTATGTCATCCTACATTGTGTTATAATGGGCGCAGAATACCTACTAGTGAACACGTATTGTCCACATTCGGGCACCCCCAAATTCTTTGATACTGTGGTGTCACTGCTGATGGGATTCATTGGTGTCCCAATAATATGGGGAGGGGTCATGAATTTGATACTGCATAGGGACCTCGACAGGACAGGAACGGCTCCTGGCGCCCTATCCCGCGCTGCTAGGAGATTACGTTTACATATCATATTGCTTGGCCTACAAGACGTATGGAGGACTCTCCACCCCCTGGACCGTGAGTATACTTACTACTCCTCGGTGCACGACAGCTTGTCAAGGATAGACCTTTTCCTTGTAACAGGGGGAATAGTGGGCCGAGTTGTAGACTCCCAAATACTTACCCGCACACTATCCTACCATGCTCCAGTGACGATATAGGTCGAGCTAGATCCCGCGCTGACGGCCCGCTCCACCTGGTGCTTTAAGTCGGAGCACTGCAGGACATAGTCTTTAAGGCAGAGATCCTCTCAGACATAAAAACATTCTTTGAGTGTAATGCAGAACAGGACACCACCATGGGTGTCCACTGGGAGGCCTTTAAAGTATACATAAGGGGCATGTCCATCTCCCGGGAGGCTGGGGTATTAAAAACTATAAGGAGGGACCTACACCGATCCGAGGCCAAACTCAAGGACCTGGGACGGGACTGTGCGACGGCAGCTACCCCCTTAAATTGGCGCAAATCAGGAACGAACTGGAGACATTTAAATTGCATGCTGAAAAAGAGATACGTTACCTTTCTCGCCCCTGTGCAGCGAGGAAATACAGGGAAGGTGATAGACCTGGGAGGACATTGGCAAGATTGGTCAGAGCAGAGGGTGGCAGGGCCCAAATTGATTGTATTAGGGATGCACAAGGCACTCAGAAATGGTCGGACCAACTGTAACGCTCACCTGATTCCTGCAGAGGCACCGGTCTTGACTGGGTGAATGCCGTATCTTCAAAGGTGATGTGTAACACACGGTTGGCTCTTTGGGCTGGACCTCTGTGCACTGTATGTCTGACTCGAAGAGTAAGATGTCTGCAGATAGAAAATATGGGATTAATGAACTGGGGTTATTGGGTGCCTCTCTCCTCTTCCCTTTCTCTTCTCCTGTAGAACCCCAAAAGTTAACGCCCTCACCTTAGGTAAGTGAACGCCGAGCTCTCCATCTGCCTCGGGGCAGGGTGCCGTAACCTTTTTCTTCACTGGATAAGGGTGCAGGCCTCTTGACCTCAGAGGACTGCTATCCGTTGTTAACTGCACAAACGGTAAGTTCTGGGCACTTCAAATGTCTTAAAAGTCTTTTGTAATGATATCTCTTGTTTTGCAGGGTTCCGGCGATGGCGGATGGCGGGCTGAAGAGAATTAAGGATCGAACCCGCGTGAGGAATAGAAGCGCCTGGAAGCACGTAAGTAAGCGCTTGTAGCCTGCTTCACGATGCGCACTAACTGTCCCTTTTATCTTGCAGATACAAGTTCGGAGCTTTAGAGAAGCTGAAGAGTGCTGGAATACCCACTGGATTCGGCGTGGGAAGGAGTAATGGCACGTGAGTAATAAAGTTGCCCGATGTCTTTAAACGCACCTTCTTTTGTCTTTCAGATGCGGGATGCAGCGCCGAAGACCTCCGGAGCGTGCAAAGAGCTGGTAAGCTTTTGTCTTTCAGATGCCGGAATGCAGTGCGAAGACCTCCGGAGCATGCGAAGAGTAGGTAAGCCTTTGTCTTTCAGATGCCGGAATGCAGTGCGAAGACCTCCGGAGCATGCGAAGAGTAGGTAAGCCTTTGTCTTTCAGATGCCGGAATGCAGCGCGAGGCGTTGGTGACAGCCGATGGACCAGGTAAGAGATGCGCTGCCACTGAAGACCGTAGTGCTAACCTGTTCTTTCTTTGTCTTTACAGGTGCTGCTGAAGACTGGATTCCAGGATGATAAGCCTTTGTTCCCTTAGGCCCAGGATCAGAAGCTGAAGACACGATGAGCGTTCTGCTGCAGAGAATGCAGAATAACGCAAAGCAAGATTCATCCATCGGGTGTGGTTTAAATAGCCTCCTGTAGTGCTTAGGTGTCTCCTTCCACAGCCTCGCCTAGGTAAGAAAAGAGTTCCTGCTTTCCAGAAGAGTTCCAGTGTTCTGAACCTAGGGAGTGGCTCCTGCCCCACCCAACAGGAAAAGTAGTCCCAAACAGAAGAGGATCAGGGGCTCAACTGGCAGGTCTGCTGCAGGTAAGGCCACCCAAGCATTATGAGCCCGGCGCTTCCAGCGGTGGGACTGGGCATCTTTATGAGCCTGGTGCCACTGGTGCCAGGACAGGGTCCAAAAGGTCCCAATTGGGACTGGCTGGCACTCGGAACCGGGGTTATGGGTCTGCTTCCAAGGGAGTTGGGAAAGTCCTGATCTTTTGGAAGCAGAGATCATGACAGCACCCCCCCTCAAGGCCCCTCCCAAACCGGGCTTCTCCGGGGGTTTTGGCTTGTTAGGAAATGTTCGATGAAATCTTTTGATTAGACGAGGCGCGTGGACATATTCTGCAGGTTCCCAGGATCATTCTTGGGGACCGTAGCCTTTCCAGTCAATCAGGTAAAATAGTTTAGATTTGGAGATCTTGGAATCCAGGATGCTTTTGACTTCAAACTCGAGTTCTCCGTCAACTAGAATAGGTTTTGGAGATTTAGTTAGTCGGGTTTGAGGTTGCACGGGTTTTAATAGAGAGACGTGGAAGACCGGATGTATCTTCATGTGAGGGGGCAAGTCCAACTTGACCGCTACTGGATTTACTATGGTAGTGATGGAATAGGGACCAAGGTATCTTGGGTTGAATGTGCGTGGTCCTTTTAGAGGTAGATATTTGGTGGATAACCAGACTTGATCTCCTACTTGATACTGGGGGGCTTCCTTCCGATGTTGGTCTGCTCCTTTCTTGTATTGTTCTTTAGCCCTTTGAAGGTGAGAAACGGCTTCCTTAAAGGCTTGGGTGATTGTAGAATGCAGGTGGTCTACTGCTGGTGTTCCAAGATCTTGGAGTGGATCCAACTCCGAGGTTCGAGGGTGACTACCGTATAAAAGAAAAAACGGGGTCTTCCCAGTTCCCGAGTGGACAGAATTATTGTAGGCATATTCGGCTATCCAAAGGATATCTTTCCAAGTTTTTTCAGTTTGTTGTAGCATGCAGCGCAAATACTGTTCCAGAGTTTGATTGGTCCTCTCGGTTTGTCCGTCGGTTTGAGGGTGGTGGCTGGTCGAAAGTCTCACATCAATTTGAGCCGACCGACAGCAACTTCGCCAAAAATGAGAAATAAATTGACTCCTTCGATCCGAAATTAGAACTGAAGGAAAACCATGTAGTCGGACGATGTTTTCGAGAAATTCTCGGGCCAGAGTTGCTGCTGTTGGTAAGCCTTTGAGTGGAATGAAATGCGCCATCTTGGAGAATAGGTCCACGATTACTAGGATCGTATTGTATCCGGAGCATGGAGGTAGTCCATAGAAAGCGTATGCCAAGGGCGAGGTGGGATGTCAATAGGGCGTAAGAGGCCGGCTGGTTTTTCCTTTTGACTCTTGTTTTGGGCGCATACTCCACAGGACATTATAAAGTCTCTGATATCTTTTTTCCAAGACGGCCACCAGAAGTAGCGCTTGATCTTTTCCGAGGTTTTGGCCATACCGGGATGTCCTTCCATTAAAGAATCGTGATAACAAGAGATTACCTTTTTCTGTAAATCTGTGCTGGGGAGGTATAACCGTTCTTGGAAATATAATAGGTTGTCCTTCACCGTAAAGTCCTTTCCCTGCAGATGCCAATTCTGTATGTCTGCTGGAGTTACCAGTAGCCTGGCTTTATCCTTAACTTCCTCTATGGATTGTGTGGAGATTACACCCAGAATTCTTTGTTCGGGAATGATAGGTACAGGTTTAGGATTGATCAAATGTTCTTCCACTCCCATCCGAGAAAGGGCATCAGCTTTACCGTTTTTTGTACCAGGTCGATAGGTGATTATGAAGTCAAACTCGGCAAAGAATAGTGCCCAACGGAGTTGCCTAGAGGATTGAGCTTTTGCGGTTTTCAAATATTGCAGGTTTCGGTGATCTGTAATCACAGTAACGGTGTGTCGGGCCCCCAGAAGATAATGCCGCCAAGCCTTAAAGGCGGACTTGATAGCTAGAAGTTCCTTATCAGTAATAGTGTAATTGATTTCAGGAGGCGAGAATTTGCGGGACCAAAATGCCACGGGATGCAACTGATTGGTTACTGGGTCCTTTTGTGATAGAACTGCCCCCATGGCAAGGCTCGAAGCATCAGTTTCAACGATGTAGGGGAGTTCTGGGCGAGGATATTTTAAGATTGGTGCAGAGATAAATCTAGTATTCAAATTCTGGAAAGCTTGTTCCGCCTCGGTAGACCATTCAAAACGTTTGTTTTTCTTTAACAAGGCGGTGATGGGCTGGACTATTCGAGAGAATTCAGGGATAAACCTGCGGTAAAAGTTAGCGAAGCCTAACATGCTTTGAACACCTTTTACGGAGGATGGTGATGGCCATTTGAGAATTGCATCGACCTTCTTTGAATCCATACGCACTCCGCTAGGTGATAATATGAATCCCAAGAATTCAACTTCAGTCACGTTGAAAACAAATTTTTCCAACTTAGCGAAAAGTTTGTGTTGACGCAATCTCTCGAGGACCATTTTCACGTGTTTCCGATGTTCAGTTTCCGATGAAGAATAAACGAGGATGTCGTCAATGTAAACAACAACACACACATCTATGTGCTCTCTGAGGACATCGTTCATAAAATATTGAAAGGCGGCCGGGGCATTGCAAAGTCCGAAGGGCATGACCTGATATTCAAATAGCCCATACTTGGTGCGGAAGGCCGTCTTCCATTCATCGCCCTCTTTTACTCGTACCAAGTGGTAGGCTCCTCTAAGATCCAGCTTTGTGTATATGCATGCTTTTCTGACTTGGTCCAGGAGTTCAGGGATCAAAGGTAACGGATATCTATTCTTAACGGTGATCTGGTTCAGGGAGCGATAATCTATACAAGTTCTAAGGTCCCCTTCTTTTTTTGGAACGAAGAACAAAGCTGAGGAAGCAGGGGACTTGGAAGGACGAATAAACCCATTCGCTAGGTATTGATCCAGGTATTGTCGGAGGTGAAGATTCTCAGGCTCGGTGAGGGCATAAATTCTACTACAAGGAGGAGTAGATCCAGGTATCAGGTCTATCTGGCAGTCATAATACCTATGAGGAGGTAGAGAGTTAGCCTGATCCTTCCGGAAAACATCTTGGAATTCTAGGTATTCAGGAGGTAACTGGGGAGCCTCCGAGGAAATTGCTGCCAGTGCAACACCAGGTCGAGGGTGACAAGTAGAGACACATTCTGGAAACTGAACCGTTCTTGCTCGCCAATCGATCTGAGGATTGTGCTTTTCTAACCAAGGAATTCCTAGAATAATCTGGAACTGAGGGGCCTTGATCACATCGAACACGATCTTCTCATGGTGTCCATCTTGACTTATTAGCGTCACTTCTTGGGTGGTATGCGTAACTGGTCCGGAGGCTATCTCCGTACCATCCACCGTAGTAATGACGTCCTTTACAGCCTTTGGACAAAGAGTCAGATTCATCCTCAAAACCATTTCATGATCCACATAATTGCCGATGGCACCGCTGTCGACGTAAGCTTCAATCGCATGTAATCGATCCGGATGTTCAGGGCTAATGAGGACCATAGGTATCACGAAATGCGAGGTCACAGAACTGGTTTTAACGCTCGGCAAGAGGACCTCTATTCTTGTCGGGCGAGGTCGTTTCCCTGCTCAGAGTTTGTGACCCTGGTAACTGCAGCTCCTACTGCCTTCTTGGCTGGTTTCACCGGACAGTCTCGAAGAAAGTGCCCCGAGTTTCCGCAATAGAGGCATAATTGCAGCTGTTTTCTCCTTTCCCGCTCCTTTTGTGTTAGTGGTCCTTTCAGGCCCCCTATTTGCATGGGTTCCCCGGAGTCTACTCCTTTGGTAGGAGTTGGTGATTTGGAAAATACTCGAGCATCAAACTTGGAACGATCGGCCTTCCTGTTCTGCAGTCTGTGGTCAATTTGAACGACTAAGTCAATATAGTCCGAACAGTCTTGTGGGGGATTCACTACTTGGGCTAACACATCTTTGAGCTCTCCACATAAACCTCTATAAAACAGCGTAATCCTTTTGTCCTCAGGCCATCGAGTTTCCACTATCAGTCTGTTGAAAGACGCAATATAAGCCAAAAGGTCTTGATTACCCTGTCGCAATGAAAGGAGCTCATTGTCCAAGGCCTGCCCCTGTGAATGTCTTGCAAACAGTTTTTCCATACTGAGCTGAAAAGCTTGAAAATCATGGAGAACAGGATCATCTTGATTAACTAGAGGGATCGACCAGTCTGCCGCATTGCCACTAAGGTACGAAAGCACGAAAGCTACCTTAGCTTGATCAGTTGGAAAGGCTGCTGGCCAGCATAAGAAGTGCAACCGGCACTGATTAATAAATACTGCAAACCTCTTTGGGTCACCAGAAAATCGTTCGGGCGGAGCCAGAGGTACATTCCCAGGTAGGTTGATCTGCACTGGGTTCGTAGAGGATGTTGAAGGAAGATTTGCCCCTGATGTGGGTAACAGAGTTTGTCCGGCTTGTGACTGTAGCAATTGTCTAGCGAGATCGTCTGTTCGCTCCTTGGAAATAATCAGTTCCCTTCTTAGTGCATTCGTTTCCTGACGGGCTGCATGCACTTCTGCTCTTAGTTCCCCAAGTAACTGGGCTAGCTGGTCGGTATCCGAGGTTTCCATAGCGCCTGGGTGGGAGTTTTGCGGTCGGCTTTGCGTTCTGTAACGCTCACCTGATTCCCGCAGAGGCGCCGGTCTTGACTGGGTGAATGCCGTATCTTCAAAGGTGATGTGTAACACACGGTTGGCTCTTTGGGCTGGACCTCTGTGCACTGTATGTCTGACTCGAAGAGTAAGATGTCTGCAGATAGAAAATATGGGATTAATGAACTGGGGTTATTGGGTGCCTCTCTCCTCTTCCCTTTCTCTTCTCCTGTAGAACCCCAAAAGTTAACGCCCTCACCTTAGGTAAGTGAACGCCGAGCTCTCCATCTGCCTCGGGGCAGGGTGCCGTAACCAGTTTCTTCACTGGATAAGGGTGCAGGCCTCTTGACCTCAGAGGACTGCTATCCGTCGTTAACTGCACGAACGTCAAATTCTGGGCACTTCAAATGTCTTAAAAGTCTTTTGTAATGATATCTCTTGTTTTGCAGGGTTCCGGCGATGGCGGATGGCGGGCTGAAGAGAATTGAGGATCGAACCCGCGTGAGGAATAGAAGCGCCTGGAAGCATGTAAGTAAGCGCTTGTAGCTTGCTTCACGATGCGCACTAACTGTCCCTTTTATCTTGCAGGTACAAGTTCGGAGCTTTAGAGAAGCTGAAGGGTGCTGGAATACCCACTGGATTCGGCGTGGGAAGGAGTAATGGCACGTGAGTAATAAAGTTGCCCAATGTCTTTAAACGCACCTTCTTTTGTCTTTCAGATGCGGGATGCAGCGCCGAAGACCTCCGGAGCGTGCGAAGAGCTGGTAAGCTTTTGTCTTTCAGATGCCGGAATGCAGTGCGAAGACCTCCGGAGCATGCGAAGAGTAGGTAAGCCTTTGTCTTTCAGATGCCGGAATGCAGTGCGAAGACCTCCGGAGCATGCGAAGAGTAGGTAAGCCTTTGTCTTTCAGATGCCGGAATGCAGCGCGAGGCGTTGGTGACAGCCGATGGACCAGGTAAGAGATGCGCTGCCACTGAAGACCGTAGTGCTAACCTGTTCTTTCTTTGTCTTTACAGGTGCTGCTGAAGACTGGATTCCAGGATGGTAAGCCTTTGTTCCCTTAGGCCCAGGATCAGAAGCTGAAGACACGATGAGCGTTCTGCTGCAGAGAATGCAGAATAACGCAAAGCAAGATTCATCCATCGGGTGTGGTTTAAATAGCCTCCTGTAGTGCTTAGATGTCTCCTTCCACAGCCTCGCCTAGGTAAGAAAAGAGTTCCTGCTTTCCAGTAGAGTTCCAGTGTTCTGAACCTAGGGAGTGGCTCCTGCCCCACCCAACAGGAAAAGTAGTCCCAAACAGAAGAGGATCAGGGGCTCAACTGGCAGGTAAGTAAGCAGCATGGTCTGCTGCAGGTAAGGCCACCCAAGCATTATGAGCCCGGCGCTTCCAGCGCTGGGACTGGGCATCTTTATGAGCCTGGTGCCACTGGCGCCAGGACAGGGTCCAAAAGGTCCCAATTGGGACTGGCTGGCACTCGGAACCGGGGTTATGGGTGTGCTTTCAAGGGAGTTGGGCAAGTCCTGATCTTTTGGAAGCAGAGATCATGACACCAACAGATATTAGAAAGGTTCTCTGATTTCTATACTGAACTATACACACCAACTCATGAGCATAGCATATGAGACACCCAAGAACTTCTGGACCAAATCCCCATGACATACATATCTCAACCCACTAGGGAGCAACTTGAAATGCCAATCACACTTGATGAAATAGTCACCGCAATAACTGACCTCCCCAAAGGTAAGGCCCTGGGACCGGATGGACTCACCTCCGAATTCTATCAGGAGCATGTGGCACTGCTGGCACCAAGGCTGCTAGAGGTCTGGTCCGAATCTCTTCGAATGTCCATTCTCCCTCCAACGTTATCTGAGGCGACTATAACTGTCGTACTCAAGCCTGGTAAACCCAGAGACAAGTTTGGATCCTATAGGCCGCTGTCACTCATGAACATTCATACCAAGATATTCGCCAAGACAATTGCGAATAGGTTCCTTCCAATCATGCCACATCTCATCCACAAGGACCAGAGTGGATCATCCCCCGTCGATCAACAGCCCATAATATTAGATGGCTCTTCAATGTCATGTCTAGGATAGATCAAGGAGCTTCTGCCGTCGCAGTCAAAGTAGATGCTCAAAAAGCATTTGATATGGTATCATGGAAGTATATGTGGCAAGTATTGGAGAGGATGGGAGTGGGCCCTTCCATGATACAATATATTAAATTACTGTATACGTGCCCCACGGCAAGAGTGCAGGTAAACTTCATGCTATCGACACCCATCGTACTACGTGGAGGCACCTGTCAGGGCTGCCGATTCTCGCCCATTCTATTTGCGCTGGTCATTGAACCAATGGTGGACTATGTCAGGGTGAGACACTCCGAAAGGGTGTACACGCCTAATGGGGAACCCAGAAATAATATCATTGTACGCAGACAACGTGCTATTATACATTAGAAACACGACCTCTCATTTAAATGCTATCCTCCGCGACATAACAGAAATTGGCACCTTTTCAGGCTTCACTATCAACTATTCTAAATCTGAAATATTCCTGCTTACCACCTCGACTAAACAACCACTTTGTGAATACCCTCTTTGCTGGTCCCCAGGTGGGATCAAATACCTTGGAGTTCAGGTGACACTAACCAGATCGTCCTTACTGACCGATAACTACACTGCAATGGCACGACACGTAGAGTCAAAGATGCTGAGATGGCGATCATTGCCCCTGTCGCTAGCAGCAAGACTATCACTGATAAAGATGATATTGGTCCCAAAACTCCTGTACATCTTCACTAATGTCCCGACATGGCCTGGGAAGTAGTATTTCGCTAATCTTCATAAAGAATGTGCACAATTCCTATGGCGTGCGGGCTCGGCCCGGAAAAAGTGGGAACACATGACCCTACCTCATGAAAAAGGGGGTCTTACAGCCCCTGATCTAACCCTATATTGGTATGCGGCTCAGGCCCAACACGCTACCTACTGGTACAAACACCCAACAGCCCCACCGCACGTCAAACTTGAGAAACTGGCGTTGCCAGGAGTACACACCATGTCTCTAATTCTGCACTGTACGTATGAAACGGAGGCAGCATCAGATCCCGTTGCAGCCACATTAATGGTGTGTCACCATTTTATAGACATGTCGGCAGATCCACCTACATACTAAATATGGCTCCCCACTTGGGAGTTCCCCAGACTAGAACCCACGCACGATAAACTCCTTTCTCAATGATGGCTTAAATTGGGATGCCATGCTTTATCTGATCTATTCCCAAAGGGTACGTTTATCACTCCACAAACTTGGCATCCGGCCACTCCGGCTCAGCATTAGAGATGCTGCAATACTACAGACTTTGCACGGCGGTCCGCGCCCTGTGGACCTCCTACCCAGACGAACCTCCAGAAACGCCCAAATTGCAGTATATAGCTAACTCTAGCAACAGTTGTGGGATAGTCTCCTCTGTATACAAGATACTGCTGATGAAATCTCCGGACCAACCTGCCAGAGCCCGCAATGACTGGCCTAGTGAACTTGGTCTCGAGATTTCAGATGGGTTGTGGAAAAAGATGTGCTTACATACGTGCAGAGTCTCTCTCAACTTCAAATTCCGACTACTAAACGGTGTACTATACGCTGCACAAACTAAACAAGATCGCCAGAACCCAGACACACACCTGCCCTAGATATCATTTGGAACAAGCAGATCAGATACATATGTTTTGGTCATGTTTCGCGCTGAATACATTCTGGTCTGAGGTATTGGGGGCTCTCTCCGAGATTGTGGACATTGCAGTGGTCCCAGATCCGATGGGTGTACTGTTTGGGATATGAGGCAATGACGATGTCAAGAAAGTTTCCAGATTTCTAAATGTAAGCAACATGGTAGCCAAGAGATGTACATTACAGTACTGGAAACGTTCGTCCCCTCCTACATTTACGATGTGTTTAAATGCACTCACCTGGATGCATACCTGTGAGGAGGAGTACATCACTACCCTGCCGGTAGAAAATGTGCCTTAAAAATATATGGACTGCACTCTGTAGCTACCTCAACAAGCAATCTGAAGAAACACAGGACACTCTCACTTCCCCAGATACGAAAAACAGAACGGAGAAGGGACTTGCTAATTATGCCTGATACTGATGATCTATATGCAATGTACAGTGTGCCTTGTGTGCCGGAACGTAATGTGCTAATTACATTGTTCTATCTCGATATGTATCTGTGACTGCTCGCTGTGTGTAACTGTTGCTAACCTCCGCCAGCCAAAAAATTAAAGTTTTAAAAAATAAGAATAGACGAGCAATCCTGGTGCATGACTACCTTTGCCACACCCATTGGACTCTTCAGATTCAAGAGACTCAATTTCGGCATCTGCCCGGCAGCCAAAATATTTCAGGAAAGTGTGCGGAGGGTAATTTGTCATGTGAGCAACTGCTTTAATTACAGGGATGATATCCTGATTTTTTGAGCCACCACTGCACATCATGATCAAGCCCTTCAAGGGGTATACACAGCACTGGTAGAGGCCGGTCTGACACTAAACTTTGAAAAGTGTGTCTTTCACAAGTCTCATCTCAAGTTCTATGGACATACTATCTCACATGAAGGCATGAGCCCCGACCCGAGCAAAATTGATGCCATCTCTGAGATTTCGCACCCCAAAGACGTCAGCGAGGTTAGGAATGTCTAGTTACTGCAACTGGTACCTTTGAGACTTTGCAACCACCAGCACCCCCATCAGAGAACTCACCAAGCAAGGTAGAATATTCCAATGGTCACAACAATGTGAAGAGGCATTCATCCAAATAATAAGCGGCATTGCCTCGCCAGAACGCATGGCATACTTTGATCTGAACATGTGCACGAAAGTAACCATTGATGCCAGTCCCGTTGGCTCAGTGGCAATCCTGGCGCAGCATCAGTCAGGGCGAGAATCTCCTAGAACAGTGATTGCGAATGCCAGCAAGAGCCGTTCAGAAATAGAGACCAGGTACTCACAACCCGAAAAAGAAGTACAGCCGAAGTATCGGCTGTTGGGCTGTATTGAATAACTCTGCTACGTTCAACAGACGGCATCCGCTCATCGGACCTTGCCATGCGTAAGGAGAAGTGACTGGTCCCCTGAAACACGTCCGTGTGTATTTTGGTTGGACTACCAAACCACCTCATTGTTTTCGACGCTTTGTGGCCGCGCCCTCCTTCCCAGAATACCTTATCACTAGAGTGCGCGCGCACCAGCGCACGTGCACTAGAAGTACCGCCGAAGTACCGGGTGTTGGGCTGTATTGAATACCTCTAATCCGTGCAATGGATGGCCATCCGCTCATCAGACCTTGCCATGCGCAAGGAGAAGTGACTGCTCCCCTGAAACACATCCGTGAGTATTTTGGTTGGACTACCAAGTAAATATACAACTCTTTATTGGTCAATATTAAGTCCTTGGCTGAAGGACTTATAATCATTGGACTGTTCGCTTACTGTTCCCTGTAGCGTGTCCCTGAGGCTTTGTTTACTTTCATATCCTCAGACGACCTCATTGTTTTTGACGCTTTGTGGCCGTGCCCCCTTCCCAGAATACCTTATCACTAGAGTACGTGAGCACCAGTGCGCGCACCAGAAGTATCGCTGAAGTACCGGCTGTTGGGCTGTATTGAATACCTCTGCTACGTTCAACGGACGGCCATCCCCTCATCAGACCTTGCCATGCGCAAGGAGAAGTGACTGCTCCCCGGAAACACATTTGTGTGTATTTTGGTTGGACTACCAAGTAAATATACCACTCTTTATTGGTGAATATTAAGTCCTTGGTTGAAGGACTTATAATCATTGGACTGCTCGCTTACTGTTACCTGTAGCGTGTCACTGACGCTTTGTTTACTTTCAGATCCCCAGACCACCTCATTGTTTTTGATGCTTTGTGGCCGCCCCCTTCCCAGAATATCTTATCACTAGAGTGCACGTGCACCAGTGTGCGTGCACCAGAAGTACTGCCGAAGTACCTGCTGTTGGGCTGTTCGGGTGGCGGGTAAAAGGGTAAAAAGAGTATTATACTCTGCTTATATCATCGTATAGGGGTAAGTCTTTTCTGGATGTGTTCTGGCTTGTAAACTTACTGTTGCAACTACGTACTATATCTATTTACTTAAGATAGAATAGCCAATAAATCCTAGCTTTAAAGAAAGCATGTAACGCTGACGCTTTACGCATCGGGCAGTATACTATGTCTGCGACATATTGATGTGGCCATATTGAAATAAAAACTGTCACGAAAAAACGTAATATGGATCTTACTAAAGGGAAGCTTAATACTGTTACCTTAAATATACCATTGGTGGCCTCTATTGGCAGTGACTATGACCACGATAAGATAGCAACCAATATTGCAGCCTCCCTGCCTAAAAATGCACTGATTCCTAATGCAAGGAAAGTGAGATTAATCACGATTTAGGCACAATAGAAGATGCAAACTCAGGGCCACCTTCAAACATATCGATCCTTCCACCTGCAGTCTTGATGGAATTGGAAAAACGTGTAACCCTTTCTGATGGCCCATCAACTCCAGTGACCGTACGCCCGATTGGTAGACATAAAGTGCATTTACTTTGTGATGTGCCATGCATCTCAGCATTGGAACCTGACGCACCGTTTGCTGATCTGGAAACTTCACTTAACAAACAGCCAACCATAGACACATACAAAGAAGAATCTGCCCAAAATAAAGAGGGTGTAGTATGTTCATCCCCTGAGTCTCAAATGTTTACACATTCTAGACCTACGAACGTCGGTAACAATTCTGACTCCCAAACTAAGCCTTCCTCTTTAGCAGAGGACTTACAAATATTTGAAGCATCGTATCCTGTAATGTCTATGATTCTTAACCTCCTCGACAAGGGCCACGACTATGCACATTATGAATTACGCAATATTAAATCGGCACTTACAGAAATCTCATCTAAATTGAACAAACTTGAGGGATACTTATTTGCTGACAACTATAAGAGACAAGGTGGCTGTCACTCATCTGGCTCTCATGTAACACAATTCCAGTCTACAGCCTCCCAAACTGAGGCGGTTAGAATACCAACAGAAGACTCTCACAAATCTAACGTGGGTTGTCCATCTTTTGAATTTGCATCCACATTTGCTCAAACTCTAAATGCACCAAAAAATAGTGAGTGGAAAGTGGGAGGAAAGTGATCTGCGGTGCCTACGCGTTGCCCTCCAGTGATTCCTCGCTTTCCCTTTGCACCTGATCCTGAGGGAGGGGCCTCTTAGCCCGGAGCCCAGCAGAAGGACTCAAAAGCTTAATTTCTCCGCGGAACGCAGAGCGGAAAGTGGGAGGAAAGTGATCTGCTGTGCCTGCGCGTTGCCCTCCAGTGTTTCCTCGCTTTCCCTTTGCACCTGATCCTGAAGGAGGGGCCTCTGAGCCTGGGGCCCAGCAGAAGGACTCAAAAGCTTCATTTCTCCGCGGAACGCAGAGTGGAAAGAGGGAGGAAAGTGATCTGCGGTGCCTGCACGTTGCCCTGCAGTGTTTCCTCGCTTTCCCTTTGCACCTGATCCTGAAGGAGGGGCCTCTGAGCCCGGAGCACAGCAGAAGGACTCAAAAGCTTCATTTCTCCACAGAACGCGGAGCGGAAAGTGGGAGGAAAGTGATCTGCAGTGCCTGCGCATTGCCCTGCAGTGTTTCCTCGCTTTCCCTTTGCACCTGATCCTGAAGGAGGGGCCTCTGAGCCCGGAGCCCAGCAGGAGAACTCAAAAGCTTCATTTCTCCATGGAACGCAGAGCGGAAAGTGGGAGGAAAGTGATCTGCAGTGATCTCGGGACTTGAGGGAGCCGAGAGCCGCAGGCCACTTCTCCCCCCTGCCTTGCCACCTATTCCAATTAACCAACAACTATCCAACCAATAAAAACCACAATACCGGAAAAGCTCTGGACTTTGTCTCGCTCCACCAAGCACTTTGCCCTGACTCGACTTGAGAACATGGACTCCAACGCTCGTAAAGTTAATAAACCCTCCGATGAGGGTGAGGGGCGGCGTCTAAGAAGCAACCGTACTCCCATCAGACTTCTTTCAGAGGCTTTTTGTACGAACATATCGAACTCACCTCCGGGGATGGAGTCGGTGCCTCTCTGTGGTGGGGCTGTGGTGCTCCTGCCCCCTTGTCTGCCCCCTAGCCTGGGCGAGTTTGAATCTGGTGGTGGTCTGTCCGCCCGGGGGCAGCCGTTGAGCCTATCGCCGTGGGTGCTCTTGATGGGCCCCCCGATGCTGTTTGGAGCATCCAGGTGCTCTCGTTGCCCTGAGCAGAGACGGGGGCCCCGCAGCCCCTCAGCAGCCCCCCTTTTCGGCCTCGGCTGACATTGAATGGGGGTCCCACGAGCCTGGTGTGCGCGACTCGCCCGTCTTTGACACCCACTTTCCACCTCACGACGAAAGTGAAACCATGCCACGGAACGGTGAAACTCCGCCCCCTACTTCGCCTCTGCTCGACAGAGGCAACCTTCCCGCTGGAGTGGGTGGGACAAAGACCGTCGAGACAACAGCGTTGATCCACCCTGCGCCTGGATCTGCATCCTTGCACGCCCACTGCACGGATTCCTCGGACAAAGATCTCACACGGTGTGGCAGTACAGATCCACACCCACAGCCTGCTAATGATACGCAGCTCTTCCCAGCCTTGAACCTGGCAGTTACCTTTGACTCCTCTCCAAGTACACCATCAACAAATCAGAAAGATGTATCATCTCTAAATTCACAAGGGGTAACTGCCCCTAGTAAAACCAAGTCAAGAGCCAGCAGAAACCCAAAGATCATGAACCATTTAGTGGAAACACGTCAAATTTCAGACGGCAAGGAAATCTCCACCAAAGGCTCCACTGTCAAGCGAAGGAAAACAGGGGGCCCCAAAGCAAAATCTCTACCGCCTCCACTACTGTCCAAGACTCTGACATTTTTTTTTCAAAAACAATGCAAGAGGAAATTTGGTTCTTCCTCGGAACTCTCAGACAGTGAAATACTGGATGCCATTCAAGACCTACCACCTCTCAAAGAGCGCAGAGTCGAACCGGCTCCAATAAATACAACTAGTCCATCATCTACATCTGTTCAAGCTGATACAGCATTAGGTATTTCATGCCCACTGGAAGTCAGAAACCAAACAATGGGCCAGACCACCAATGCCCCAATTTCGGAAACGCTGGCCGTGCCAAGTGCAGGCGACCTTCCCCTTGCCTCAAAAACATCCAGGGATTTTCGGGTGATACATACCCCGGATGCACTTACCCACAAGTCCCCCCTCCAAAGACGAGGATCGCAGAGGCTGACAGAGTGGGAGACTCCTTCCAGCCTAGATCTCCCAGCTCTGTACATAGCCCAGGTGTGCAAAGGCCCTCAACAACGATACCACGACCGGCTGCAGCTGTTGGAATACGTACCTACGTCCGATAGAACGCCGATCCAGGGATAATCAACCAGAAAAGGACACGTAGACTACCCCTTCGCTTCACCACCTAGGCGGCTGTCTCGTGACTCCAGTCCAAAACCTACCAGACGGACAAGTGATTTCAATTCTGCTACTCAAAGTTCCACACCAAACAAGAAACCGGACCTAATGTCGATAATGGCAATGGTAACGGTAGCCCTAGCACCATTCAGTAAGTTGTACGAAGCCCTAAATGACTAACTTAAAGATCAGACCACTCTTCTTGCAACGACCCATTCAAAAATGATCTATTTGGAGGGCTACAATACTGCAATGGAATCGAAGTCGAAAGAACATTTGGCCACCTTCGACCTCCAAATGGCCGACTTAAAGAAATCCTCCAACGTCTCTACCCAGAGTTGTCAGTCCTCTAAAGGCACGCATTGCAATCTGTCTTTAGAGGAGAAGACAGGTTTTGGCCCAACCCTTCCAAAGACTTCAAAAGTTAAACAGCAATTGACCTAACCAACGGACATCTGATGCCTTGCACCGCCACATAAACTATTGAGGAGGGTCCACCGAGGAACCATCCTTCTGACTTGGTTCCATCTAGTGGTCTCTCTGCAGGCTACTCTATTTTTGAAAAAGCAAAAGCCAACTTGAAAAAACTCAGTGAAAACTAGAGATAAGTGGTGCTGCAAATCCCTACAAAACTCCCGCCACCCTCAGAAAGGACCTCCTCTGGCCAGGAGCCCTTAACATTCAACTCTGCTTCTTCAACCACTACTCGGCAAGACCCTGCAAAGGTCGTAAACTCTGCCCCCAACAGGGGCTCACTCTCATCTTTGCCTGTCACAATAAATGACTTCTTGGAGGACAAAGAATCAATGGATTTAACTATCCATCTTGAATCTGCTGAAAGTCCGAAACCAGCACTGAAGACGCCATTTTCTGAACTTCGGTCTAACATCCAGGACAAAGTTTGTGAGCAACAGGGGGCTTCTCGTCTTCCGGGTTCAACTCTCAAAGGTTCAATCCCGGTGCTCCCTGAGAAGCACAATAAAGAAACTCCTCTGAGACCATCTGCCCATACTGCAACCGTCCATCGGAGATATCACGCGTCCATTACAGAGAGTTCACTGAAGGCTGAACAACGAAGATCGCCCGTGAGAGACCGACACGGGAAAAAAATATCAACCTACGGAACCTTCCGGAAAGAAGACAGATAAAATTACGACCACCAACCCACAAGAACCTCTGAGACGTCAAGAACACATAATGACCGAAAGCAAGGGGAAAAGACAAACTCAATGACTCGCCTTTTCAAATTGGAACAAACCCCAAAGATAAAGGCGAATTTGATCCTCAATAGGCGGACTATTCTAGATATCCTTTCCAAAACAGCTAAGATGAAGACCTTGAAAACAGAGGATTTTATCCTTATCGAACCGTATCACAGAGAAGGGCTCACCAAAGCATATCCACACATTAAAGCTTCGCCTCTCGTTAGCATAAATTCAGACGCTTATCACGACCTTGAGTCTCGTGGCTTCCGACTCACTGTGCTCCAAACCAGCAGATTGAGTACAACCAGCGGAAGGGCCGACACCCCCAAAAGTGGAACAACCCACCATTTCGTCTCAAAGACGGAAGAGTTATACAGAAACTCAAGGTGGGGAAGACTTCCAAGAGGCCCCCATAGAGCCTCAAAGGACTCTGAGTCTGCTATAAACCAACAAGACGTCTCTAAGCCAACAGAGATCAACCACGGCAATGTAGACTGCCATGATTCGCAGGTCCTTTCTACTCCGTACACAAAACCTGATCAACTGTCACGTTACCCACAAACATGCTAGAATAGGAGTTCCTACTTGCGCAAAAGATCAGACAGGTCTACGGACCGGAAAGTTTTGGAACCCACGTCTCCAGAAAATCATTGAGAAGTAAGCTCAAGGAAAGGAATATGGGCATGGCTGTCGAAATCACTTGACCCAACGAAGAAGAGATAGCAGACACTGCCGGTGCGTCAGACCCTCGCCAAAAATCTTGACAAATGCAAAGACCAAATAAAACAGTGCCGTTTAAAGCTCGGATCATGGAACACGAGAGGACACCATCACCTCACGCAACCAGGAGGAACGGACCTTGGCGCCTTTGACGTAATATGTCTTCAAGAAACCTGGTTGGAAGGGATTCCCCTCCTCGAGGGCTTCCCTTCCCCGGCAACCAGAGGCCTTCTGGGCAGACCCTCATCTGGCCTGCTTCTAGCTGTTCGCAATGGCTCAGGGTTAACCCTGATCGAGAAAACATCAGAATCTTACGGCCATCTAGCCGCCCTCTTAACCTGGGACACCTGGGACAATCTGAAAATGGCGCCAAGGAAAATAAAATTGGGGGTAATCACTGTTTATTGGAACCCCCAGAGAACAAGCATGGAAGCTTTTTGTACGACCGTAGGAGAAGTGATTGATGATTTCTTGGCTGACCACCAACTATCCAATATCCTTATCTGTGGCGACTTGAACGCTACCTGTTCCAGTCCAAGCACTAGACCAACATTAATATCTACAAGGTCAGGATCAGATGAAAGAGGCGCTGAATGGCAGTTGCTTATGAGCTCTAGATCCCTGCACAACGCCTCGTCCATTTCCCGAGCTGTCCAAATGTTTCTACATGGGAACGAGCAGCTTCTTCTGCTACCTTGGACTATATATTTGTCTCTGCAGCATTATTAGCCAGACTGGAATCGTTTGAAGTGCTGAGGTCTGATGAAAGTGACCATACCTGGTGGCTATAACCTGGTCTGCTTGGCGCAGTCAAAAACCTTCATGGAACTTTACCATTGAACCTAATCGACAACAATCAAGGCTCAAGTTATCATCAGCTACCATCATCAACTTGCCGAAAAAAATACAAGCAGCAGTCTAAAGCCAAAACAGAAAATGGCAACGAACTAACAGTAGACTACCAACCTCTACTTATGAAGCATTGCATACCAACTAAACCAAGTCAAAGAAAAGACCTGCACGTCTATACCACTATTCTTGTTGAATGACATCGCAAGCTAAGACAGCTTAAAAGACGTACTCTGAAACCGAATACTACTGAAGCTTGGTCCCAACTTGCTATCGAACGAAAGATTTACAGCTCCTGGCTTAAATCTCACAGGATCATCTTATACCAACAAGATACGGAACACATGCTCCAGGTCGTCGCTCAAATAAAAACAAAGGAATTTTGGTTGCTGGTAAGGCCTTTGGGCTTTCAATTGAATGAGATCCTTACCGACTCTGTAAGCGAAGAGAAGTGGGTGCTTCACTTCAAGAATTTCTTCGCTCAAATTTCAGACGTCCCTATACGGTCCAATGAATCCATCTCAGTCCCGTGGGAAGACGTAACAGACAAGGAGGATATCCTTGGGAGGATCAAGAAATTAAAAGTCTCCAGAGTACCGGGCCCAGATGGCCTTACCAACTTGGACCTGAAGCAGTACCCGAAGGAATGGGCACCTTTGATCAGTCAAATCTTCACACAGTGTATTGAATTTAAAACCATTACACCATCTTGGACGATGGTGGTGGTGGTGTCCATTTTTAAAAAGGGCTTGAGAGAAGATCCATCCAACTATCGGCCCATAGCCCTTTTGGATATTATCGGTAAGATCTTTGCCTCGCTACTGCTTGAAAAATTCCAACATTGGGCCAAATTGTCGGCCTGCGCGGACCTGCTCCAATATGGCTTTTTGAAAAATGCCAGTACATCGGCCAACATCATGACTCTCAATATTCTGAAAAGTAAAGTTTGAGCAGGTGCTTCGCGAGTGTATCTTGCCTTCATGGACTTAACCCAAGCATTCGATTGGGTCGATCGACACAAGCTATGGGAGAAATTAGTGGTCTGGAATTGCCCTTCATCCATTTTGGCACCTATCAGAGCTCTCCATACAGGAACTAGTATGCAAGTCAGCCTAAGCCAAAATGGCTTGTGATCTGCAGAGATTCCATCTTTCAGAAGTGTTAAACAGGGTTGCCCTCTGGCTCCTGCACTTTTCATGGCCTTTTTGGGAGATTATAAGGACTCGGCTCTTGAAGTTCGGGCATTTCCGCCAAAAATTGGCTCGTCTGAGATCCCGTACTTAATGTACGCAGACAACGTGATCCTCATCAATCAAACCCGGGCTCCTGCGCAAGCTTCACAATTTGGTGACCTATTTATCTCAAAATCATCTGGAGATCAATAAGAACAAAACATAAATTCTGATTATGGAAAAAGCCCTGCTAAAAAGAACAAAATCAGTCTATTTCCTGGAAGGCTCAAAGCTAGAGTCAGTCAACCATTTTAAATACCTGGGTGTCACCTTCGACTGCTCCAAATCTGAGTCCCAAATGCAGCGAGTGCTTTGGTCCAAGGTACACAACCTCGCCACCCAAGCACGAACGCTCGACAAGAAGTATGGGAGGTTTTCCCTGTTGCCGGCCATCCAATTTTGCAAAAGTCACTGCGTCGATGATATATGGCATGGATGCTTCTCTGTCTATCCCAGAGACCATTTGGCCTAAATTGGAGGGCTTCTTTTGGCGCTCAGTCATGAAAATCCCCAAGTCAACAGCTGTTTCTGTGATTAGTTGTGAACTCAGTCTGCTTTCTCTATTGGCGTCACTAATCATCAGCAGAATCCAACTGTTCAGAAAACTCCTGCTTCTGGACAGTCCGACGCTCTATCACAAGATGTAAGGGGAAGACTCAAAAGGGACCTGTCCCCAACTATCTGGCTGGTGTGAAAGAAACAGAGCTCAGCTGGCTTCAATAGCGTGTACAGAAGAGAAGTTGATGACCAATCCGTTGATGATAAAAACTAAGATGGAGGCTCTAGATTGGATCAAAACCCTTGATCAGGCGGCTTCAAATAAACCTTTGGCGCATCTACCCCAAATAGTGCGCAAAAGAAAGGAAGTCGCGGAATGTGTAAAAAAATTCCCGAACAAGACCTTGAGAGGCACTTTCCTTAGAGCTTGCTTCAATCTTTTACCCACGGAGGAAATTTTGAAAATTCGTTCCCAAGTGCAACGAACACATGTAGACTTTGTTTGGATAGTAACCAGGCGGAAACTATCTACCACTTAATGATGGAATGTCCAGTTACGCTAACCCTTAGAAAGACCTACCTCTCGCCATAGTTCTTGGACAGCGACTTTTAGGAGGAGGATCTTTGGTGGACTCGCCTTCTGGCTGGTGACAACACTAAATGGACAATCGCAGCGGCCAAAATTCTAAAATTGGCAGTGGACAAAATTGCACATCTTTAACATGCGACTTCTACTGCAAGTTAAATATAAGCATACATATAAGCACTCTTCTTCTCTTCTGATTTTTTTAAGATTTCTCTCTTTTGACTAACTTCTCAACTTTTCAGCTTCTCAACATTTCAACTTTTTCAGTTTCAGTTTCAGTCCAACTGTCTTTCTGTATTTTAGCCACACAGAACAAGTCATGTCACTTTAGAGTCTTCTATCTCTTTCTACGTCTTGTAAAAGCCGTAATTGGCTGTAAAACAAGTAAATAAAAAAATTAAAAAATAGTGAGTGCATTCAAATTTATACTCATGCACAATTGTGCCAAATGATCTCCAATCACGCAGAGAAAATTTACCAACTGCTCTTTTTCAATCAATCAAATGAATTGGAAATCCATACTAATGAATTGAATAAAGAGCAGCCTCAGGCCAATGTTGCCATTGATACCCCTGATAGTCCATCTGATCTGATAGCTATAATGAATGAGGAGCGCACAAAAGCAATTCAAAAGCTGGATGCCCCACTAATAGAGGAGGTTTATAACACAGGAGAACAAAAACACTTTATATCACGTAAACAAAAGAGATTACACACCCGAGCAATGAATAGACTCAACCTACGCAACGGTAAAATATCTGATCTACAAGGTAATAATATAAAAGAAAAAAACGAACTCAAAAACAACGCACAAACCTGGAAATTAACTCCAGGAGTGATCCATTGAAAACTGAGGCAAAGATGATTAACTCTTCTGCCCAGATCAACAAGGATCTAGGGATTAATGTTGAAGATTTATCATTTGAAAGTAGACTTGCACTTCAGCTTCAGTCAAATGTGGCCGTTGTTAAGGACAAAAAATTAATTCCTCCATCTGAAAAGTCAATTACTGATAAACAAAAAGAATTTTCAGCTTCCCTTACCTCATCACAACAATCTCTGCTTTCAGCATTTTATAAACCAATTCCAAATATAAAAAACGACAGGAAGGCCTAATCTAGATCACAAAGGCCTCTTAGATGTCAAGGAATTGGAATTGAAGGTACATGAGGGAGATAAGATAGGCCAAAAGGCTGCAGAGATGAGTTTAAAGCTCCAGAACTGCAGAATCAGGTACTTAGACTCATCTCGCCACACGAGATGACGGTCAACAAGGCTAACACGCTCTCTTCTAATTCTGTAAGCAATAGAATACTAAATTAGGGGCCCATGGTAAATCCTAAACAAATACAAAATAACCTAAAGGATTGTGATCAGGCTAGGGCTACAAAAGACAATCCGATGCATTGTATGATGATCTCGAGCATATTGGTATGGATTAGTTCTTCGGAAATAAACGGAGATCAGGACCTTAATCATTTATGCTCCAGACCTTCAAAATAATTCCTGCCCTTAGAACTCTGGTCTCCAGCGACATTGTATGGATTACCCTCCCATCAGTAAAAAATCACATGATGGTATTCCAAGTACAATCTGCAATAATTGCTGAATTAATTTGGGACCACAAAAGAGAGAGTTGAAAACGCTGGGTTTAACTATTACTCAACTACAATCGATTGAAGAAGCAAAAGTCTTTAATGAGAATCTCCCGCTAATTCAAACAATTACTAACACACAAGCAGCAGGACTCTTAACATCTCACCCTTCGGAAGCGGCTGTACTTGCATAGTTGCTGTCTCTAAAGATTGGACATGGTTATCGGCATTATTGGGGTCACGGAAAGATGAAATAAAAAGCGTACCCTCATAGCAGCAAAGAGGTTCTTAGAGTAATGTCATGGAATTCGTGTGGAGCAAAAAATGTATCAATTTGGACAAATAGGTATGCTCCCCACAAACTCCTCAACATTGTGTTGTGTCAAGAAACAATGTCTACTAAACCAATTGAAATCAATGGGTTTGTTTCTTATCATAGGTCAGCGATTCATCTACCTAAAGGTAGACCATCGGGTGGAATTGCAATTTTTTTTAATACTGGGCTTTCTTTTACATTGTTACTGTCTCGCACAACATACTCTTTTGTGGCCATTGTAGTTGAGCTAAGAATGTGCACGAGAGAATACTTTTTAATAATCTCATTGTACTTTAATCCTCTTTGCACCGCTATGAACAAGCTATTTGAAGATCTTGATGTCTTGTTTGATGAGGTATTTTGTAAATGGTGTAATTCAAAAGTAGTTTTGGGGGGCGATTTCAACTCCGATTGTCTGCAAAGTCCACTTTTTGAATTGCAACCCCTGGCGCAAAACGAAATGTCAGCATCAAGATAAAGAGGTATTCTTTTGCAGGCTTTTCTTGCGCATTGGAATCTTGCGTTGACTACCTTTCAGGCCGAAGAGAATTTTTATACTTGGACTCGAAACAATAAAAAATCTTATATTGACTATATTGCTGTATCTGAGGAATTGTCCCCAAGCTGCAATGAAGTTCAAATTCTTAGGTCCGACTTGAGTGATCATTGTGTTTTATATCTTAAAATACTATTGAGAACTCCAATTTTGGAACGTGATCCACTTAACATCTTTCTCCAAAGTGATCGACCAGGAGCCTCCTTAAGGTGGAACCCGAAGTTATGTAGGAGACTAAATGCACTTATTAAAATGACCTTACTACCATATGAAGTGCAATGACACAAATGCTAAAAATACCTTAACTTTACTACAAATTACAACCATACTTAAGACGGCACTTGCACTCTTGGTGAAATACACAACAAAAGAAAAAAATTGCTGCAAATCGCTGATTTACTTACTGTCAAAATCAAATCACTAAAAAAACAAAAAAATCAGGAGCTTGCCCAGCTAACTAAAATAGGATTGACCAACCATGAATTCCACTGTACGAAAAGAAAACTAACAAATACCGCAATAATATTAAAAACTACAGACATTATCTTCATCATTCAGTTAACCAAGCAATGATTGCCTCCTTATGTCACAATGATAGACAAACTACCTGGGCCTTCATAAGGGGCAATGAATCACGACGAAATTGTGAGCAAACTTCTAACGTTATCGAAGAAGTATGGACGCAATTCTATAAAAACAAATTTGCACTGCCGGAAAGATTTCCGAACACTCCTCAAAATGTACACACTATCTAGTGGAGGAATTTAAGGGTTGGACTTTGGAGGATATCTCATGGGCCCTTGGAAAACTGAATCATTCTAAGGCTCTGGGCCCTGTATTCTACCATGCGGGCCAAAAGAAAACTGCGAGCTATGGGCTCCCTTGCTCAAGATCCAATTTGATGAGATTATTCGATCCTCCTGCATACCACCATCATCGGTATAATCAGTTTTAGTTCCGATCTGTAAGCAAGGGGACAAATCCAACCCGGAAAACTTCCAACCAATTGCATTGATTTATGCGAGCGCTAAGATCTTTGCAATCCTTGTATTGCAGCAGCTAAAAGTTTATATCAACCGATACGCAATCCTCTTACCCTTTCAGATCGGATTCCGTGCCAGAATGGGAACCGCTCTGAATGCAACCGTATTAGCTCACTTAATTGCCATAACTAAAATATATAATACTTGTGCCTTATATATGGCATTGGTTGATCTATCCGCAGCGTTTGACTGTGTGATTCGTAATTTACTCTGGGAGAAACTTGACCTCAAAGGTATACCTTACTATCTAATTGCTCTTCTAGCTAAATTGTATTAAGGTACATCAATAGCTCCAGTGCCACAACAAATTACATTCCAACTGAGGTGGGGGTTAAGCAAGGTTGCAATTTGGCAGCAACCCTGTTCAACCTCTACCTCTCTGACATCTAACAAATATGGAACTCTGAAATGCCTTATCCGGCAATATTGGGGCATTTGAGAATTCAGTGGATTGCATTCAGGGATGATGTGTTAATCTTTGATCGCACTCCTTATGGCCTACAAAAAAAGCTTGAAATCTTTTCTGAATATCTCTACAAACACAATCTTACCTGTAATGTGAAAAAATCAAGCATATTTATATTTAAAAAAACTTGAAAAGGAAGTTGTGTACAATGAAATGGTCCATAAACTCTATTTCTGTTCCTGTTAACCTAAACATGAGATTCTTGGGTTATGAGGTGACAGACTCTTGTTAAAAAAAACATGGAGACTAAACCTAAATGCAAAAATAGCTGCCCTGGGTACTCAAATGAGGATAGTGTTCTCGAAGTATTGTAAGTTTTCGTTGGCTCCATTGTTGCAATTTTATTTGTAGAAGCTATTCTACTTTATGGATTGGACTTATGTTTGAATAATATTGATGTAATTCTTGATCAAATCCAAGGGGAACTATGGAAATCTACACTGAGATTGTCAAGTTCTCTGCCAAATTGTGTATTGCGACAAGAGATGGGCATATCTGCTTTATCGGCCAGATTTCCCTGGCGACAGCTTTCGAATTACAGAAAGATGTTATTTCTGCCGCAACATTCGCTGTAGGAGGAATTCTTGATTATGATTAATGGTTGGACACCACCTTCTGTGGTAGCCTTCTTAAATCGGATGATTAAAACCAATAGACTTAGAACATCTTACGGCCTACATAAAAAAAAGGACTTTATGAACATGATTGGCTAACTACGTTAAATGAAATGCATACAAAAAAACTATATTCAGAAGCAGCTAATTTTGCACAGTAAGAATTCTTCGAAGAGCTTACTTAAATTTCCTGCAAATGATTACCGTGATTTATATTTAATATTTAAGCTTAATCAGTTACACACTTTTGAAAAAATAGTGAGATGGGATGAGAACACCTCTATTAAACTAGAGGGGCAGTGTAGATTTTGCCCTGGGGGCATGTACATAGAATCTCTAAAACATATAAATATGTATTGTTTTTTATTTATTTTTTTATTTTATTGACATTAGTTTTGTTAATGAAAAACAAACTTTTTTGTCAAACTTTTTTGTCATTCCCTCCATGGTTTACATATTGAAATCCTCTTTGAAAAGGCGACAAGTTCAAAATGAAATTAATAAGACAATGGAAACGAGCTAAAATAAGGAAACAAACGGAAACAAGCTAAGGCCAGCAACTAATTGTCTCACGTTGTGTCGAGGTTTGGTAGAATCAAATCAATGAAGTTAGTAGTTGCACAAGTTAGTTGGGTGTTTATCCCTGAAATTAAGTAGCTCCTACATGTTTCCGTTTTTTGGCGCGAATTGTGCCAGATGCAGGGAGCGTTGGGCAACGATTTCTGGACACTCCGTTACCAAATGTTTGCTCGTTTCCACGTCTTTTGAACAAAATCGGCAGATGTTACTCGATGTCATTAGATCTTTCCTTTGCGTCAGAACCTCACGAGTTTTGTAGAGGTTTAGACGTAATCTTAGAAATTGATTTCTGTGATGTCGAGAAGGAAATTTTGCAAGGTATCTTGGCAGATCTCAGAGCCTTTTTGATGACAATCCTAGATCTAATGACGAAGTTAAAGCGCTTCGTTTATTCATATTTGTTATCCGGTTCCATTGGTGGAACTTTTTTTCCGCTTCCTGCGGAGTCGATAATAACAGGTTCATGTCAATGTTGGCGTCAATCAGGATTGCCTTCAATTTTGCTTCCCATTGATTTAATAGGCCGGCTGACGGATTATTGGATTTTTCATTTAGGATCTCATATGCTTTTTCTGGAGGTGAGAGACGCATTTTTCGAAGTGCTGAAAATGACTTCCAAACCACTAGATTGTGTAACGAATCTAGGCCCAGTTCGTGTCTAATTGCAACCATTGATAGACATTGTGGTAATTTCAAGACTTTTTGCCAGAAAAACCCCTCAATTTGAGTCCAGAAGTCCGCATTTATATTCCACCCTGCCCCACTTCCAAATGTAACTACAGGAGATACTTTTTGCATGTAAAAGATTATTATAGGATGCAGAGTGAATTTTCCATATTTAGCATGCAGTTTCGATCCTTGTTGTGCGAAAATCTTCATGCGGAATAGGATATCAAGGGTCCAGCTCCGTTTTCTAATTGAGGTGTTGAACAACACTCCGAGGTAACAAATTGCTTCAGTTTTCGTTAGAGCTTCGTTATTGACTTTCCAATTGAACACTGGCTTCTTTGCCTGCGTCTTTTGCCCAAAGGCAATAATTTTTGATGTCTTAACGTTTATTGCCAGATGATTATGAGTTAAGTAATCTTGTAAGGCGGTCAGAAGTCTTTGGAGGCCAATTTCGGTGGAATCAAGTAAAACAATGTCGTCAGCATAGATTAACCAGCTTAGCTGTTTGCCATTCGCCTTCGTTGGAAATGACCTTGTTTGTGACAAAGCTACTGGAAGGTCCGAGATGAACAATTTAAAGAGCGGCTAGCGGACAGCCCTGTTTCACACCTTTTGTTGTTGCGATTTTGTCTGTTAAATCTCCTTCTACGTTCGTACACACTCGAATGGTAGTGTTCAAATGGAGTGCCATTAAGGGCGCCAGTATTTGAGATGGGCAACCCCAGGCCTTGAGTTTTGCCCATAACAGTTGTGGATTGATGGTGTCAAAGGCCTGTTTAAGGTCAATGAACACAAGAAACAACCTTTCCTTGTGATTCAGCGTGTCCAGCTTTACCAGGTTAAGAAGCAGTAGGTTTAATTCCACTCCCACGTCTTTTGTGAAGCCTGTTTGCCTTTCGTCGATCAGTTTTGCTTCATCAGCCCATCTTGCAAGCTTTTTTTGTAAAAATGCGGCAAATATTTTGCCCGTAGTATCAAGCAGCGCAATAGGACGATAGTTTGCCGGATCTTCACGGTTTCCTTTTTTAAACACTGGTACGATCACTGCAGAAGTCCACGAAGCCGGAAGAGTTAGTGTTACTGCTATTCGATCAAATAGGGCTTTGATGAAATTTCTCCAATTTTTGCTATTAGCTTTTAGCATTAAATTTGATATGCCATCCGGACCCGCCGCCCTTGAGTTCTTCAGCTTTCTGATAGCGTTTTCGATGTCTTCTGCAGTTTCGGTAATGTTCCATTGGCTGCTTTCCAGCAGTGTTGGTCCTATTACGTCAGCATCCAGAGATGTGAATACGGACGTAAAGTGTTTTACCCAACAAGCTGCAGACACACCATTTGATAATGCGAACGCTTGTTTTAAATGACCGTTGTTAATTAGTTCCCAAATGTTTTTGCTGTCTTTTTGCGTTATGAAGCGCAGCATTTGTTCTGCTTCATCTTGGTCTCAGATGCAATTAAATGATTTTAGCCAATTTCTGTAACGTAATCGTCTCTTCACAATTAATGCACTTGCATTTGCGTCAGCTAGTTTCTTCAACCGCCGGATGTCCATTTTTAGCGACTTCCTGGCTTCAGATAGTTCTTCACTGAAGGAATGTTTGTTTTTTGTCACTTTGATATTATGCCTATTTGAACATGAGGAAAATTGCAACAACAGTGGTGCGTAATTATTCTCTTTGCCCCACTTGTTTACACGAATAAAGTCTGCGGTCAGGATGTCGATCTGACGGCTGCTTATCTTTAACCGATTTGGCGCACTGTTTATGGTCAAAGGTGTTTTATATCTTGACTGGGTGTTTTTATTTTTCAGCTCCCAGTATACCGTCAAGGCATCATGATCGCTCTTGGGCAATTTTGTTGTGGTTAGCTTTGAAATATATCCGTGTAGACTTTCCGACACCCAAATGTAGTCTAAAGTTTTGTTTAGTTGTCCTCTATGCCAGGTAGCGGCAGCGGGAATATCGCCCAAAGTGCAGCCATTCAACATCATGCAATTGCGCAAGCTTAGTTCGTACTCCCATTTGTGACCGAGATCATCGGATTCAGAAAGTATTTTTAGACTGATTCCCTGAGATGCGTGTGTTACCTTGGTTCAACCAGGAATAATTCAGGTCCCTGCATATCAGGATGAAAGGGTCATCAAACTGCACAAAACTGGCATCTTTTTGCGCCATGATTGATGATAGATGCTCAGGTTTTGAGATCATTGCAGGGTTCCAGTAAGTGTTTATTATTAGGAAGTGTGTTTTCTTTTCAAATTGCACTTCACATGTAGATTCTAGGGTTATGGCTTGCACAAACAAATTGGGGCTTGAAATGTTTATCACAGCCCAATCGAATGTATTTTTTATCAGCGTAAGTAGCCTTGAAAATGGTCGGCTTTTTAAAGCAGCAGAATATCCGTCACAGACAGGTAAGACACAGAGCCATGTTTCTTGCAGACAAATTATTGGGCTTCTTAGATCGGCCACTGATCCTGGTTGAAACAGATGTGTGAATCCTCTTTTGTTCCATGAGGATAACAGTTGGGTCACACAATTTGACCCTTCGTTGTCCCAATCTCTCTTATTCCGGTTAGTTGTGTTAAATGAGAACGAGGGCTGCTCTCTGAGCTGCTTCCACACTTCGTCTCTTTTCGATTTGTTGGGGCCAGTGGTTATGGAATCATTTGAGTTGACAGGTTTGGGTGATGACTGTTCTTCGCAGGTCGTAAGATCGAAACCAAAAAACAACAGGTCATCTCTGGCGTCGAGCAGTGGTTTTGCTACGTGTCTTGATTTCATGTGAAGAATGACCCAGTCAGTTCTGCGTTCTGATTTGTACTCTATGATCGCTATATTGTCAGACGATATGTTGCGTAGAGCTGGGACATTGTGTAGCAGCTTCATTATATTGGCACGATTCAGATTTACTTCATTATTTTCCTCAAGGATGATTTCCAATTCCGATTTCCACCATCGTGATTTTAGATGTCCAGTTAATTGATTTTTTGAGTTGGACTTTAGCTGAGCGTTTTTTGTCATATGAGCTGACGTTTGTTTCGGGTTAAGCTTCAGTGCTGGAGATTCTACAACTTTTGATGTTATTTTATTTTAAGTTTTTGAATGCTGTGCCATATTGGACACCGACGACGGTCTTGTCCTTGCATCTTGTGGATACCTGAGGCTTGAAAAGATGTTCGGTTGGCTTCTGCGCCACATGGTCGACTTGGTGGTTTGGCCAGGGCCGGGGACATTCGTCGCCCAAATTGGCGAAAGTCGCTGAGGAGTCTTCGTCAGCAATTGAATAGGTAGAAAGATCACACAGGTCGATTAAAGCACTTTAGGAGGGTACCTCTGAGACAATAGACTCTTCTCGTCTGCGCTTAGCAGTTGAAATTCGTAAGCAATCTAATTCTTTAGTGGAGATGCATTTTTCTTTCGACTTTTCCTGTCTAGGTTTCGTGTCACTTGTTTTGGCAACGTCTGGACGTGGAGGGGTAGTCAGATTTCTTATAAATTTCTTTGCACCGTTAGAACGTGACCTTTTCAGGAGAGGATCATTCGTGCAAATATTTGTCTTTTTATTAACATTTTGTATGCCTTTTTGAGTTGATTTCTTTACTTTTGCGACTTGTATTGATTTGGCAGGGCTAGAAAAGATGCCAAACGAGACATTTTGAATTGCTACTGCTCCTTTTGTGATTTGAGGTCTTAGCGATGTCGACGCGACTGCCTGATTGGCAACTAGTTTATTAGTGTTATCTGAGATCTCTACGTTGGAAAGTGATGGATGCAGATCTCCTTTTGTGGATTGTGGTAACACCACTACTGAATTGTCTGCCACAACTGGTTGCAAGATTGTTGATTTCATTTTTCTGTTCAATTTAATGTTTGGTTCCGTGGATTGCGTTAGCGGATCCTTGTACACAGTGGCGGTCGCAGGTGAGGGGTCAGAATTTAACAGTTGAGTCCCTGGATAACAGTGTGGGGCGGCAGTGTTTAGAGCTTTACCGTTGGCCGGAGTGTGCCTCATCCATTTTACTGCATCTAAGAGCCCCTCCATTAAAGAGTCATTTTGACAATGGTGCCGTGCGGCGAGGTCACTCAGCCGCTCTTGCCATTTTAGGGTTTGTTCGGCCTCATGAATCAATTGTGTCTGTAAGGACTCATTGACTGCTTCGAATTTTTCCATCTTTGTTTTTATGCATATAATGAGTGCAGTCTGATCTTTAAAAGACTCATGAAGCGATTCGTACATCTTTAGGAACGGAAGAAGAGCTGTCGAAGAGGCCGCAAGAACGTTGTTGTAAATTTGCATTGCGGCAGCAGAGGAGAGACTGGGTTTGGATTTCACTCCTGGGTTTTCTTCTGAATATGAACGTGTGTTATTTAGTGTCTCTGACTAGAGGTCACTACAAGTAGATAGGTTTTCAGTTGTGGTACCGATGTTCTCTTTTAAATATTGTGCTGAGTTCACACGTGCATCCAGAGCTTTTGGCCTACTAGCTTGTTTCTTTCTGATTTGGGGTAGGTGTAGTTTCGAACTAGGTATTTGCAGTGCGGAAACTGCAGAATCACATTTTGCTCTTCCAACGAAGGGGATTATACAGAGATTTGATCTGATTTTTTGCGAGGTAGCAAGGCTGTCGTCTAATCGCGTCAAGTTTCGTGGTGTTTCATTTTTTTTGCTAGTATTATGTTGTTTTTTGAGTATTCGCAAAGGAGTTGTGGACTCCAGATCACTAGTTGATGTGCTCGAGGGCCGATAGACATCGGCAGTCGGCTGGTGCGTTGAGCACCTTTTCTTAGGAGTGTTTTGAAGCTGCATAGATTCTGGGGCTGTGAGCGTCGGAAAGAGTGTGAGTTCAGTTGACTTGGTCCCCTGCCGCTCATCAACATCAGCTTCCAATTTATCATCAGTCTCAACTCTGGTGTTGAGAGGTTTGTTTAGCAGCTCAGTTTCCTCATCGCATTGTGAAGCTTCCATTAATTCAGCGTCAGTGAATTCAAATGGAGAAAAAAACTCATCGACGTCCTCAGCCGTTAGTAACGACTGCTCAGTAAGTGTTTTTTGCAGAAGTGGAGATGCGGTCAAAGGTGCTTGAGAAATCAGGGGTAAATCTTTTAAGTTAAGTAGACGCAATTGGGGCAAGAGTTTGGGGCTGTGAGAGGCTTCAAGGCGGACTGAGGGTAAGGAAACTTCTGCTGGTTCCACTTGATGTACGGCCAGCCCAATTTCAGCCAAAGTTGCCATAGCGGTGCCTGAATTGTGAGCTGCATTTACAGGTTGCTCAGGTGATATGTCCTGTGAGGTGAGCAATGAGTGGGTCGTGTCCGCCGTGCCGGTCGTTGCCGTAATCACAGCTGTTTGCTCTCCTACTGTTGCTGATGATGAAGTTGTCTCAGTAACAGAAAATATAATTTCGGCTGTATTATGCTGTACAAGATTTGCCGTGTCAGATAGTGGAGCTACTTGGGGGGTCACAAGAAACAGTTGACAAGAGCGTACTGCTCGACTCGCTTACCTTTGGTTTCTTGTGTGTAGAGGGTGAGTCGTCAGGCTTGAGGGCAGTCCAAGGGTTTTGCATCAGGCGCTGCTGAATAGTTTTGCGCCTTAGGACAGGACCGCCATGGCTTGATTGAGCAGTCATTGTCTGCGCAGTAGCAGGCAGCCTGGCGGCCAGTCACGGACCGAACCCGAACAGGATTTACGTGCAATTCCGCCTCAGATTCTACTGCGGCCCGCCAGCGCTAAATAGCCGCACAACAGCCAACGCCTTTTACACCGTCGGGCTTAACGCTGCAAGGGTGGGTTGTGCTCCTCTATGTGCCGGCAATGGGTCACGTAACCTGACACGTGAGCGCGACCGCCTCCTCCAGGAAGCGAGCGCGAGTTCTTGGTCACAGAAGAAAGTATTCCGCCGGCAGCAGGCAGCAAGTTATCAGGTAGGCAAAGAGCAGATGTCCCAATGAAGGAGTATGCACAGCTCGGGCGGGTTGTGCTCCTCTATGTGCTGGCAATGGGTCACATGACCTGACACGTGAGCGCGACCGCCTCCTCCAGGCAGCGAGTGCGAGTTCTTGGTCGCAGAAGAAAGTATTCCGCTGGCAGCAGGCAGCAAGTTATCAGGTAGGCAAAGAGCAGATGTCCCAATGAAGGAGTATGCACTATGTATTGTACTCCTTTTGAAGCTACGCAATATTTCCCCATTGGTCCAAAGGTATTAGGCACGACCCATGAAGCTAGAGAATGGTGTTGGAAGAACTTTATGTGTGGGCGCTCATATAAAGCAATCGTACTATGCACGTTTTTAGAGATATTGGTGCTGGAATTAGAAAAGAAACAAATAAGCACAGAGGAAAAGGAAGGAAGTATGTCTTAATTAACACTTCTAAACATTATATTCAACTGAAAGTACGAATGATTATGTTTTTTATGTACTATGTATAACTGAAGAAGTATTTTACCTGTTTTGTATATGATGTTGTAAAAGTTTGTTAATCAAAATAAAGAAAATAACTTTTAATTAAAAATAATTTAAAAAAAAGAAGGACTCACCATTGTATGGGCCTGCGAGCACTTTCAAATGTTCCTTCTGGGAAAGCCATTCACAATTTTGATGGATCATCAAGTCTTGGTGACCATTTATGGAAGCGCTCAATGCAAGATAACCCCATGAATAGAAAGGTGGGGCTTACGATTACAGGACTTTGATTTCACCATTATTTACAACTCGGGAAAGGAATACAACCCAGCAGATTTCATGTCTTGACACCCACTGCCAGGCATGTCCACTGATGACTCAATGGCAGAAGAGAATGTCAACTTCCTCACTCATCATGGCCCCCCAAGGGCAATAAAACCAACAAATAACCTGGATGACACAAGGCAGGACGTCATGCTAAAGAAGGTACAGGATCTAATCAGATCCAGAAGATGGAAAGACACAAATGTTATAAGTGGGCAAAGAGGAGAACGCTCCATTGCAGACCTACATGCATTCAGGAATGTACGAGAAGAGTTGTCAATATCGGCGCAAGGACATGTCATGCGAGGACATTGAATAGTGATTCCCACAGACCTGTGACAACATGTTGTAGATCTAGCCCATGAAGGTCACTGCAGAATGGTAGCCATGAAGAGACACGTGAGAAACACCATGTGGTTCCCAGGAATAGATCAGATGGTGGACCGCACAATTAATGTGTGTCACCTGTATCAGAAAACCTCCAGAATGAATCATCCAGAACCTATACAGATGTCTGACATGCCTGAGCTCCCATCGACACATCTCACAATTGACTTTTTTGGGCCTTTTGGAGAAAATAAATACTGACTAGTCATCATGGATGAATATTCTCGCTTTCCTCTGGTACACATGATATCATCTACAGCAGCCAGCACTGTTATACCAGTGCTAGACAACATCTTGTCTGCATGGGACATTCGAGAGGTCCTGAGGTCGGACTGGAGTTTGCAGAATTCATGCAATACATGGGCATCCACCATAAAAAGATCACTCCACTAAGGCCACAGGCAAACGTAACGGTGAAGCGATTCATGGGCAGTCTGAAACAGTTCTCTAACAAAATAAACTATGGCCCATGTCAAAGAGCCAAGCTGTGTGCAACATGCTCAGGGATTACAGAAACTCGCCACATGGCACGACTGGAAAGTGTCCTTCAGAATTGCTGTTAGGCAGAAGGATAAGGATCAGACTTCCTCACCTGGCAAGAAACCTGAGCGAGGACACAAAACAGATCTGAGAAGCGCATGCCTTAAAGATACAGGAAATGAAGGAATATGCTGATAGCACAAGATGAGCCTAGAGCTCTGACTTGTAAGAAGGTGACAAGCTACTCGTATACAGACAACAAGAAGTCGGATTCAAAGTTTGATCCGTACCATCTGACGATATCTCATGTGAATGAACAATGATAACTGCTTGCTCCCCCACTAGAGTGGTCACTCAAAATGTCTCTAATTTCAAGCTGTACAAGGAAGAAGATCAAGACAGTTGTGAGTAAGACAACACAGCAGCGTGACCTGATGAGCCTTCGAGGGAAGAAGCTGTGGAAGAGCGGGAATAACGTTGGGCTAGACCTACAGGATGCATCAGAAGAACTGTGTGTCTAATTGAAGAGATATAAGAACACATATCTGTAAGTGAATTTTGCTTGCTCGAAAGGGTGATATGTGCCCTGGAGGGGACACAGTTGACAGAGCCGCGCAGCTCCGTCATAAAGTGTGCCTGCCAATGGGGATGCGTGATGTTCGTGTGTGTGCATGTGAAGAATCCTGCACTCCAGACAGTTCACCTGTGTCAAGAATAAAAGCAAGTTTAACCTCTCTGTGGCTCCTGTCATAATTGCCACGCTGTGGTATTATATGCTGTTTTACTCTTTGCATGTGCCTGCCGAGCAGTAAGTGAATCTGAAAATACCCACGAAAGAAACAAGACAGGGTGAGTGGGGGTTGTTGGGCAAAAGAGTGGAGGGTGGTGGGAAGGGGGTCCAGGTATCTCCCCCTGCATCTCAGCAGGAGAAAAAGCTGCAGTGAAAAGATGTGTGGTAAAAACCCATAGAACCTAAAGACACTGCCTGCAGGCCTCTCATATTTATTAGTATTATTCTACAAAAGAGAGGTGCCCTCCTCTAGGTAAAATAGAACTTTGCTGTGGATGTCCTAGCATCTCCTGGCCCTTCTGCACCACAGGCCTCATCCAGCGCCAGCGCTGCCACATAGAAATGTAGAACAACTCAAAGTAACCCGCCCTGCCCAGAGGCGTGGACTCTGCCCCAGTTCTTCTAGATGCTCTCTTACAGTTAAGTGACTTCACCAGCCCACAGCATCAATATAAAGGTTGTGCATAACTCTTGGCTAACCCCAGGACAGAGCGTGTACTCAAATAAATCAAACAATGAAGGAAGCATTATTTCCTCCTCGTCCTAGAGTCCACTGCAAAAGCCAGAACCAGCAATGTCAGCAATATAGTTTCATCAAGGGAAGCTAGATCTATTGAAAGGAAGCTGCTTCACCTGTGCCCACCTCTGTGAGCCACCAGTGAAAAAGAAGCACCAGGAAGGAGTGGCGTCACCAGGAATCAAATTTAGGAGGGACACAGAGGGGGCCAAAGACAAAATTAGGGGGGGCACAGACAAATGTAGGGGGAGAACATGGTCACTGCTCATCTTAGGTGGGGGGCACAAGGAGGGGCACAGGGTTTCAAAGGGGGGCCCCGGCCCCCCCAGTTCCCCCCTAGTGACACCACTGCCAGGAAGCTGTGAAGTCAAGCTCCACCAGCAGGTATAGTGCATCCAATACTCAGAACCAGCGATTGCGGTTGACCCACAAGCCTGCTTAACCTTCTTCTTTTTTTTTTTTAGGACAGCCTAAGGTTTCTCTTGTTTGTTCATGCTTTTTTCTTGGTAGAAAAGGAGTGTGGGAGTCCCTCTACTGAGAACAAACATGGGTCAAATAACCTGTTCTATGGGATTTCTTCCACTCCGGAGGGTCTACAACCACGTTTTAGCTCACTGCACCCTCCACAGAGAAGAAATATCCATTTGCATATCAGTTTTCAATCCACCCAGAAGGGCAGTACAGCACCAAAAAACCAGGCAATTCTCCTCTGAACAAGAGTCACATAAACAACCCCAGAAACGTGTTTTGGCCTTGTTGGGCCTCCTCAGTGAGGTGAAGCTGAGCCTCTCTAAGGCATAGTGAGCAAGGGGAGCTCGTCTCCTAAGAACGAACATGGGCCAAATGCCCTGTTCTATGTAATTTTGCCCACCACGTTTTAGCTCACTGCACCCTTCACAGAGGAGAAATATCCATTTGCACATCAGTCTTTGTCCCACCCACAAGGGCAGTACAGCACGGAAATGCCAGGTAATTCTCCTCTAAACAAGAGTACCATCAGCAACCCCAGACACTTGTTTCGGCCTTGTTGGGCATCCTCAGTAAGGTGAAGCTGAGCCTCTCTAAGGCACAGTGAGCAAGGTGTCCACGTCTGGATTACTGGTTTCTTGTAGTTTGCAGCTACGGTTCAGTTAGCACTGACTCCTAGGAATAATTAGGGTATGGTCAGGACCTATTTAACAGTATTTATAAGTCAAGAACAAGCGGTTTGTTTGCACAAAACTTTTACTGTGCAGAAACTGCGGGCATAGTGCTGCAAACCAAGGAAACTCGGAGAGGACTTTAAGTACAGGCACCTAGAAAGGAAGGAAAGGTGAATCGACTATCACTAGAGACTATCACTTGGACCGTGATTGCATTGTGTATAATTGTGCACACTGTTCTGCACCCACGCTCAGTTGAGGTAATAACATGCAATGTTGGAACTGGTGGTTGTTTAATATTTAAGAACTGCATCTTATTCCAATATGGCAAGACATTTATTGTATATTTATTGATATTTAAGTATTACATTGAGGTTTTCACGTCAACAGACCCAGTTGAGGAAGTCATTTATTTATAAACATAAATGTTACCCTGAAAAGAGGATTTGAAAATATTTATCTACATGTAACTGGTTTACTAACTTCCATTAGTATTTCCTTATTGCATGCAAAAACGCATTGGTTATTACAGTTTCCATTCCAGCTTGGAAATCTGGGAGTTTGGCTCTTATTGTCACTCCTGGTGGAGGCACTAAATCCACACAGGTATAGTGTCTTCGTACAACAATCTCCACCCGATTCAAAAGCAAACTCATGTACTCTCATGAAGCGTGTAGCCCATCGACTGTCATTTCACCCATGTTGCTTTCTGTCACCATTTTGTTCTCAGTTCCCTATCATATCATCAATCAATCATTACTCAAGTCATTCCCTATCCAGGAACACTCTAGGGCCTCATTACGAGTTTGGCTGTGCAGTATAAAAAGTGGCGGTAATTGTGTTACTGCCACTTTTTTGGGCGGTAACAGAATTACGGCTATTTTTACTGCACTGCCAAATTCTGAGTTTGGAGGAAAAGTAGAGGATTTACCTCCAGAATCTTGCAGGAGTTTTCCTCCCATAATTGGCGGGATTACTGCTCGCTGCAATTCTTCCAAAATCCCCATGGAGTTCTATAGACTCCACAAATGGAGAATGACATCGCCCTACCTCCACTTGTAATCCCATGGTAACCCCACTGGACCAAGCGGCGGTAACGATAAGCGATTTTGCCGGTAATTCAGGGGAATTACCACCAAATTATTGCAAAACTCGTAATGAGGCCCTAGTGCCTACTCACAAAAAAAAATATTACACTTAGATCGGAGATGACACGGAAAAAATAAAGGAATCCTTATGATAACATGAAGCCGGTGTAGAAAATGTGATCAAAGATATACTAGTGAAGAGGCCACCTACATCATTTGCCTGTAGACTGGTCCCTGGGTGCACTCCCATCACTATAATAGCCAGACTGCTCATATACAGAAAAAAGCCACAAGTTCATGATTGTCTGTCTTGCAAGGGAGGAAGCAGATCTCCAATATTAAAAGGTTCAATGGTAACCCCTGCTTTGCAGATTTTACTATTTGTAAAGAGCATATGCATTCTGCATTGATGAAGGCAGCACACATATGCAATGCTATATCCTGTAAAACTCAAGGTCGACTTTTTGGGAAAGACATGCAAATGTTCCCTGGAGTCTGGAGGCTAGAGATCATCATGGGTCCTGGTAACGTGTAGGGTGGTGACCTTTCCTCTCGTTAGTAACCCCTGCTGCTCACACAAAGGATGTTTGTGGAAATGGGGTTGAACTATTGTGACAGTTAAGCATGTAGGGCATGGGTTGATTTGGTGGCAAACAATGTTACGATTTGCTGCTCCTAGTAGGACATGTTCCGGTGGTGCAACCGCCATCCCCTAGTGCAATCCTCAAGTTCGTCATCAATTCTTTGGGATTATTTAGAGGGGGGGGTTAGCTTTTCAGACTAACTGCATCACCATTTTATCACCTATACAGGGGATAGAAACATATCTATTGGTAAAATCTATGATATTCAATGGAAGAGTTCTCATCCAGTTTATTAAGGCTAGAAAAGTAATGTTGAACGTGGAAGGCAGAATGCAAAAGTGGCCATGCTTCAAGAAAAGCACCTAACACAGAAAAATCATGGATCATTTACTAGCAGATGGGTTGTCAGTTGTACTTCTCTTCCTTTTAAACGCAAGCTTGTGGGCTAGTAATTTTCATACATCGATCAATCAGGTTACTGTATATATCTGCATATGTTATACACATAAAATCACTATGGTGAATGCATAGCCCCCCAGTCTGACATCCAGGGATTTTATGACTAAATTGGCTATAAACTTCAGGATTCTGTCGGCTCATCTACAGTAGTGGGAGGAGACGTCAATGCCACTTAATGTGGAAGTGGCCCTCAAGGTTGGCATGGGCCATATTAAAAAATGGCCTAACTCCACAAACTGTTAATGACTGCAGAGCATGCATTAGCACCCCTAAAACTTCATTTTTTAGTCTTCAGCTCACAATGAGGTTTCCAGGATCGATTTTTGTTATTGGCCAGTGTAGGATGGGCTGTATTGGTATGAGGTGTACATTATTCTCCCCAGAATCCTCTCAGACTATTGGCCAGAGTTCCTGGGGAATGATAATGTGCAGTGGAAGGAGGAGTAGCGAGGGCCTGCTCATTCAAGAGAGGGTTGGTTGTTTAAAGTGCATAGCTTTTCCATACCAACCTTCAGGATATTGACATAAAAGGTGTTTATTGAATTTTTCCACACACAATGCAGTTTATCTAGAGTCTAAAAGTGCTGTGTGGCATTCGGCCAAAGTATACTTTTGGGATGATTGTGTATCTATGAAGGGAGGAATTAATTGTACACTTAGATATATGTGAGACTTAAATGAAGGGCCAGAAGCCTTAGCCCATCGATGCCAGGGATCAGATGTTTCTGAGCAAAATACTAGAGAATCTTCTATTGCTCCAGATGGCTGTTGACAGGAAGGTAGAGTTCCTACACTGCAAGGTATGGTGAAGAGGAACATCTGGCTTACTTCTGGCTAGGGTGGTGCAAGGCAGAGTGGTAGGGCAGATGTACAGGATGTTTATCTGGAGAACGGCTCATTATCCCCTAGAGCGAAGGGCATTAAATGTTATACAAATTAAAGGATTGCTCAGACAAAACCTCCTATTATACTTCCAAAGAGTAGCGATCTGCATCAATGCTAATGATGTGATTATGTTTGTGAGGTCTCATGTTTGTCATCAGGCTCCTAGAATGAAAGTTGTGGGCATTTGGGCACTGCACTAGGCTATGGATTAACTGTCAGGACTTTCCTATTAACCACTGCAAGCAAAGAAGGTACAGTGGGCCTCATTATAAGTGTTGTGGTAAGGCAACAACAGCGCTGGTAGTGCTACCGATGCCGTTGTTACCGCGTCTCAACATTACGAGTTGGCTCGCGGGTGCCGCTCTGGACGCCTGGTCAGACCAGACGTGCAGAGCGGCACCCGCTAGCAGAACAGGATGGTAGCAACGGTCCCGTTATTAATGGGACCGTTGCTACCATCCTCCCCATTCTCATTGAGCCCTATGGAGGCTCAAATGGGAATGGGGACGTACCGGGTCCTGCAAATGGGAATTACCGGGCCCGGTAATTCACATTTTTCGGGACCCACACCCGAGTTTGGGGGTAGCCATGCAGGTAAAAATGGCATGGCTTCCTCCAAACTTGTAATGAGGCCCAGTGTCTCTGGGGGTTAAGTAAGGACAGGTCTCTATCAAATCCCTCTGAGTCATCATTGCTAGGGGGACTAATCTGTTAATGCAACAGAATTTCGGGATGGCAGTCTGCAAGTTAGATGCTCAGGTGATGGGGTGGATCAGAGTTCCCCTGTAGATAATTGATCAAATACAGCTGATCAATATGGTGATTCTGCCTAGAACTGCATAGGCCTGGCGGAGCAGTTAAGTTAGTTCAGGAATAAAAAACCCACAGGAAAGTTGAATCTTTCCGGTTCCTCTTTATAAAAATAGAGAGCACAACACGTTTCGGGATACAAGATTCCCTTTATCAGGTGCAGTTAAACCAATCAGTAGAACAATAAATATGTTCAAATTTATGATAGCATTATCGAAAGAAATGGAGTCAAAGGCTACCCTTGTCATTAACGCTCTCGTGGTCGCCTTTGGTAAGCAGTGGAGCTAGTGTAGCATGTATCGGCTAGCTCTTAAAAGGAGCAGAAGGAAGTGTGAATGTTTACAAACAAGAACAAGGCATTTTATTTACACATGTAAAACTTTTTAAAAGAAAAAAGGACATATGCCGTCATAGGCACAGGAAATATGCATTGCGTACATTCAACGATTGATTGTGCATTTGGTGTGTTAGTAAATCGTAGGTGACTGTTATTTCATGTATTTCTAGAAGTGAAGCAATACGCAGACATTATCGACACACAAAATTCAGGTGTTTCTAGTTCGGTGGATTGATGAGGAGAAAACAGCGGCTTTGAAATAAAGCCCTGCTGCATGTGGCACCTAACTGTCTTCAGGATTATGGAATCTTGGAAAACGATGGTGCTTGAAGGAGTGCCAGGCACCTACAAATAGTGAGACAAGGGGATGGATTATTACCAGGGGAGGAAGGTTAAAAAGGCAAAACATTTTCTTTTTCCCCCAAAGGGGCACTGCAAAAGAAGACCTACCTAAGGCAGTGGGAGCGTCATGGCTAGATGTTGTTTGATTGCCAGGTATCCATCATATGTCTGGCTTAGGGTTGTGTCCGTAGACCTGGCAGGAGGTCTCTGAAACAATTGGGAGAGATCCATTGTGATTGAGCGCAGGAAATTTATCCAACATAGTGCGTTTGATAGAAAGTTGGGTAATTTATGGAAAGCATGAAATGCAGAATACTTGGTGTAACCGAGGTTGGGTCCAGGTGTAAGGCCGAGGAGAAGGAATCTCTATCTGCCAACCACTGGTTGGTGCTGGGGTCTTCTGTAGAAGAATTTAAAGAAGTGATGTTATCACCTTGCTAAAAAATATGGATGCATGCTGTGAAGGCAGGTCTGTCTATATACTAGGCATGCAAGTGGGAGATGATGCGGCAAAACAAAATGGTGGCTCAAGTCACGGTGAGTATGCATCAGGAGGGTACGGTCGTTGCGTGATCTTTTAAAGAATTTGATAGACCCAAAAAGGGTGTACATAGTGCTCATAGAGAGGCGGGTTGGTCAATGGCTGGATGGAGGTGCACTAGAGATAACGCACGCTGTGTGCTGTGAGTGTGGAACTACAGGATGCTGATGCAGTGAAAGGCTGAGAGCGTGTGCTGCTCGTATGGGCATTAAGGTTTTTAAAGGAGTGCCGTGTGTCCCAAGAGGACCCGGAGTAATACTGATGTATCCGCGGCTCGCAAGAGGCTTACCTATGCGTGCGAGCTGTGTTGCTGGCTCCGGATAGTGACTAGTGTTGGCGCATGCGTAATGGCAAAAGGCATTTTTAATGTTTTGGGGAGCTGTGTAGAAACTCTCAACGCGCATGCGTTGGAGTTGAAAGGTAGTGTTTGGCCAGCGTGTATGTGCTGATCGGTAATGCTGGGAGACGGAGGCCCATTTTGTACATGGAGTATGAATAATAGACACACCATGAATGAAGGGTGGTAGTCGCAATTATTTTATATACACTGCCCACTTGGTTTTGCAATTGATGAAGGTTGGAAAAGTCCATAGGTTGCCGTTTAAATCGATGTTCTTGATGTTGTTTGTCAGAGAGCACACCGAACAGTTACCGCACTTGAAATAGCCTTTGACGGGAGGGAGATTCCACAAGGTTATTTGGGTGTTCTTTTGTTTTGCCTTGTCTTCATAGGTGTGTACCAAGCGGTCTCTTAGGTTTCTATTGCGTTTAAATGCAAATCTTGGTTTCTCAGGTTTGAAGCAATCAGTATGGAGTTTGTCCCAGTGATGGAGAATTGTCTTCTTAATGGAGTTGCTGAGGGAAGTGAAGGTTGTCACGCATGTCATCTTTGTTGTGTGTTTCTCTTTTGCTATCGGTGTGAGGGATAGTTCCCTGTTGGTGTGTTTGGCTCTTTTGCGAGCTTGTCGTTTGATGTGGCTCGAGTAACCCCGTTCTTTTAGGCGTGTAGTTAGGTCGTTACTCTTAGTGTCGTAATCGTTGTTGGTGCTGCAATTTCTTCTCAATCTTAAAAACTGCCCGAATGGAAGGTTCATCTTCAAGCCTTTAGGGTGGAAACGGGTTAGTCCAAAAGGGTGTTCTTGGGGGTGGGTTTCCTGTAGAGAGTGGTGCCTAGACCGTTGTTAGAATCTTTATAGATTTCAAGGTCTAGAAACGGTATCCGGTTAGGATTATGATCGATCGTGAATTTGATGTATGGGTTGCATGTGTTCAACCATCTCCTCTCCCAGTTGTTTCAGAGACCTCCTGTCGGCCTAGGGACACAACCCTAAGCCAGACATATGATGGCTACCTGGCAATCAAACAAAGTCTATCCATGACGCTCCCACTACCTTAGGTAGATCTCCTTTTGCAGTGCCCCTTTGGGGGAAAAAAAATGTTTTGCCTTTTTAACCTTCCTCCCTTGGTAATGATCCATCCCATTGTCTCACTATTTGTAGGTACCTGGCACTCCTTTAAGCACCATCGTTTTCCAAGATTCCATAGTCCTGAAGACAGTTTGGTGCCACATGCAGCAGGGCTTGATTTCAAAGCCGCTGTTTCTCCCCATCAATCCACCGAACTAGAAACACCTGAATTTTGTTTGTCGACAATGTCTGCATTTTGCTTCACTTCTAGCAATACATGAAATAACAGTCACCTACGATTTACTAACACACCTATATGCACAATCAATCGTTGACTGTACGCAATGCATATTTCCTGTGCCTATGACGGCATATGTCCTTTTTCTTTTAAAAAGTTTTACAGGTGTAAATAAAATGCCTTGTTCTTGTTTGTAAACATTCCCACTTCCTTGTGTTCCTTTTAAGAACTAGCCGATACATGCTATACTAGCTCCACTGCTTACCAAAGGCGACCACCAGAGCATTAATGACAAGAGTAGCCTTTGACTCCATTTCTTTCGATAATTCTGCTTTAACCCTCTGGAGTCAGGGCCCCTTCAAAAAAGAGGGTCCCTGTCCTTATCTTATACAACACAAATGCATGATAGTGCAAAAGATTTCTGCAGTGAAGCATAGCATTTTATAAAGAGTCACTTTGTATATGTAAAGCATGTCTTCCAAAAATAGTGAATGACATTCGGTCAGGTAACTGATGAGCCAGCCAAAGTAGGGCCCAAGTAGAGGAATGCTTCTAGGATCATCCATAACATTTAGCAAATCAAGGAGTGATAAAAACAAAAGTCGGTGAAAAAAGTCGGTGAAAAAACTTAAGGAAATCCGAAATTGTGGCATGCAGCTGTAGTGGATACCTGGGTGCCACCCTTCTAATAGTGATGAAAGAAATACATGTTAACAGAACATTAATTACCTGGTAAGTATCATAATACAGGCTAGTAGAATGTGACTGGATCGTTATGTTCGCATAGCAGGTATCTAAGCCTAAAAAGACTGATACGTACATTGTGAAAAAAACAGAGTGTAGGCGAGAAACTAACGAGGAAATGTAAGTGAAAAGGGATGCATTTGTTAGAGCAGTTAAGCAGACATGGGTTGATTGAAATACTCTTACACTGGGCCTCATTACGAGTATGGAGGTAGCCATGCCGATTTTCCGGGTACCAGGTTCGGGTCCCGCAAAATGGGACTTACTGGGCCATTACGACCTTGGAGGGCCCGGTAAATCCCTTTCGCGGGACCCGGACCCGGTACATCCCCATTCCCATTTGAGCCCGCATAGGGCTCAATGGGAATGGGGAGGATGCTAACAATGGGCCTGTTAATGACGGGCCCGTTGTTAGCAACCTGGTCTGCTAGCGGGTCCGCTAAGGACGCCTGGCCTACCAGGCACCAGGCTTTCCTTAGCGGGACCCGCTGCAGACCTCGTGATAGGGCGGCCTGGAATGAACAGTGCCGGTCCCTTACCGGCACCATTCATTCTGCGGTCGCCAGCCTCGTAATGAGGCCCACTGTCTTGCGGCAAAGGCTGTTTGGCTTTTCCGGACCTTCAAAAGGCTGTTTTGTTGCTCAAGTCCACTGTCTATTTATTTGAAAGTCCCAGCTCTTGATTTCCCAAATACCAACATAGAAGCATCCACTGTGCCTCCTGTGGCCCTTAAGGCATTAGCTTTGAAAAACAATGATGATCTCCATGTTGAAAACAAAAAACAACAATGGTGTTCCATAAAACATGTGCTGTAATGTATGCATTCAAATGACTCAAGTCTAATCACATTGAATTTAGTGTTTTATTCTAAGGTTGATACTGTAACAACTGACACATGTTTCGACCAGTTTGGTCTTTTTCAAGGCACAGTATTAAATTTAAGCATGACATTCTGCTCTGCTTGATTACGGTATGGAGAAAAATTCCTGTATTTGCTCTGCGAAAATATTGAAGATGCCGAACATGTGATCCAGCCCCACCAGCCCCTCAAAAGATCATTTTACGGAAATAGGGTTCCAAATACTTCTCAAAAGTCCTTATGACCTATAATTTACTTTGGGTACTGCATGTCCGCGTCCTTCCTTTCGGTCTAACGACAATGTTGTAAGCTGCAACTGCCAAGTGCTGTCCAAGTTGTTTGGGGACTCAGGACCATAACCACTGGATGCTGGAGGTTTCCTGTCTCCTCATCTTCTTTCATCCACTCTACATTCAGGTTATAACTAGACTGGGACTTTTTCATTTTGTGGATCTATCTGTTAAACACAGTTCAATTTCCCAATAGATCTCTGAGCAGAAGGAAGTTATCTCTTCTCTCAAGGTATTTCTTTCCTACAGGCTGCAGAAGGTACATATGACCTTCCATCCTTCAATTCCTGATCAATCTTCTATTCTTCCCCCACTCTTTATTATGGCGTTAATCCCTGTTCCAAGGGGGGTAACGGTCTGGCAGCCAAAGTTAACAGCTCGAGTGAAGTGAGAATGGATAACGAGGCCCTCAGGGTCGCTACCCCCATTCCTGCCCTTAAAAAGGGATTAAGGTTATTAGCATTGTGGATTGCCAAAGCGGAAAGCCGGGGTGCTAAAAAAAAAGTATTTTCCAAGATGGCCCCTCTTCCCTTTCCATGGTGGCCAGCGGGAGCCAGGGAGAAAGAAAAGAGAGGCTGCGGCGGCGGCACTCCCCACCGCAGAAATAAGGTAAGTGTGGGGTGGCAGGGTGAAAAAAAAAAATAAGAAAAGGGACGGAGGGTGGGGGGAACATGGCGGGGAAAGACGGCCTCTTGGCGGCATGGAGCGTAGGCTTTTACCAGCGTCTCAAGCCCGCGTTCCTAGCCACCTGATTCGTGGCTCCCACCGCTAGGGTGCTAATATACAATAAGGGAGAGGGAAGACTGGTCTCTGGCTTATCTATGGTAGTTCTTTCAGGGGGTAAAAGTGCCACACAGAAAGTACAAGGAAAAACGCAAATCAGTTCAGGCAGCACAGATTGTGAAGATCAATGGGTTTATAGCTATAAACAAACGAAAAATATCCCCCTACTGTACAGGTTCCAGTGAATACACATTACGTTTTTGCAATGGATCTTCCACACCCCCACACAGCTTCCACCTGGTATTGCCTGAAACTTCCAATCTTTGCAGTAGCTATATTCACCATGAAGTAGACAGAAAATGTTTTAGTGACATGGTTGGAAAATTGTTTGAACTTGACCTGCATGGCTATATTATAAATCTTCTCAAGTGTTGGAGGAGATTTGTTGGACTCATTATGGTGATATCCAGGTGATGTGTCACAATGGTTTTTATCAAGGGACTTCCCTGAGCATTGAGAGAGGGTTGTGTAATTGTTCCTACTGTAAAGATGAAGAAGCATACAAGAACATTTGTGTGTCAGACACTAAACCGCTAAATTTTGGTGTCATTATAAGTTATATTTGTTAGGAGGGAGTGGCTATGTCAGCCACATGTTTGGTAGCCTTACTTACATGAGATGTATATATGTGTGCATTAATACACTTCTATAACGCAACACTACTCCGAGGGCAATTCCTTTATCATAAAATGTGCCACTGACTTTGTTGCTTTGATCCAACTCCAATTAAGAATGTGTAGCACTATGCTTTCCCCTGCATGAATTATTTTTGCTTCACACCATATGGGTTCCTATTTGATCAAATACACTTATTTTCAAATGGAGAACTGAATATTGCTTCTATAGGGGTTACCATTATGAGGTTAGAGCTAGTGGAGATACTATGAAAAAAAATTGAAGGGAGAGCCATGTACTATAGTCCAGGAGAATCAATGCGAGGCAATATTTACCTCCTTACACAAACCCACATTGTCTGCACTCTGGTGAGAATTCCAGTGCAGAGCAGTTAACAGGTTCTTTAAAGTCATGACACAAACCACTTAATAGATAGGGGTGCATGCCCAGAGGCAGGAAAACATTGAACACACTTAAGAAAATCAATAGAAAGATTAAATAGTTTTGTGTGTAAGTTACTGCAACAAAGTACGTCCCAGCAGCATTTTATAAATTCAACTATATAATCCTCATCAAAAGACTGAAAGGAGTTTCCATGACCAATTCAGCACTACGTTGCATGATGTCATTACTCACTGGAAGAACAGAAACCACCAATCTACCCCATGTAACATCATATATGAGCACATCAAGGATTGAGTCTATGGGCCTCATTACGAGGTGGGCAGAATGGGTTTTACGGTGCCGGTAATGGTGCTGGTGCCGGTAAACCCATTCCGCCCTATTATGAGGTTCCATTGCGGGACCTGCGCTGAACGTCTGGTCAGACCAGACGTCCTTTGTGGATCCCGCATTCCCATTGAGCCCTATGGGGGCTCAAATGGGAATGGGGATGGGTTTTTTGAATGAGGAATTACTGGGTCCTCCAAGGTTGGAATGACCCGGTAATTCCTCATTCAAGGAACCCGGACTCGAGTTTGGAGCTACCTCGAAACTCGTAATGAGGCCCAATGTTATGTTATGTTATGGTATGGTATGGTATGGTATGGTATGTTAAAGGACATTTAATCCGCAAATGCTATCATCACCGAGTGTTCCCCTGGCGCTTCACATCTCCTCTTGAAAATCAACACAATGCCACTGATGAGCCTCATCACAGCACATTGTCTCAAATTCTATAACATGACACAATGCAGATGACACTGAAATCCTCTTAAACACTTGACTGACAGCAGAAAAGCACAACCAGACCTCACCAGATGTGTCAACAAAGTGAAAGCATGAATGACCAAGAACAGTCTGAAATCCAACCCATAGAAATAGGGGATGTGAAACTGCCATCAAAAGTCCAGACGTTAAGACTATCTGAATTAAGATGAATAGCCCTGGAGCTCCAAATTAAAACAATGGTAGGAAAAATGTGTTTTTTCCCTGGAATCAATCAGGCTCCGCCTGCGTTTTCTCACAAACCTACACAGAGCCCTTGCAGTTATCTCTCTGGTTATGTCAAGGCCATATTGTATATACTGTATCAATTGGGACATCCCAGAGCCTCTGTTGAAGGAGCTGTAGACAATACAGAATGCAGGTGCGAGGCTGCTACTGTGACTGGACAACAAAACTCACAGAACACCAGAATTAGAAGCCCTGCACTGATTTCCCATCAGGCAAGAAACACAATGCAAAGCACTCAGCATTGCCAAGCAGCCCTTACACAATTGGGTGTAAGGATTCATTTATTTTCACTTTGGTGATGGCGCCCCTGGCCCAAAGCATCTACCCTAATGCAAGGATTCAAAGGATAATGATAGGCCTGGTACACCATGAACAAGCCCCCCCTTCACTGATCTTTTTCGTTTTACAATACAAACTCTATAATGGTTCAGCCCTTGATGACTGAAGAACTTTTGACCTATGTTATCTCAGGGCTTAAAGACAAAGCCTCGATATCTAAAATTCTGAATCCTTCATGAACACTTTCCAAGCTCTTTTACTCCCATTGGAAACTGGGAAGATGTCAATATATACTCCACCAATCGCTCTTTCAGCATCATATAAGAGCACTTTACTCCCTTTTTCATGACACCGAAAGATGGGGCTAAAATGAAGTATCCTGGCTAGGTAGGACAGAGGCAGTAAAGATTAATATGTTTACGAGGCTCCAATACATATTTCAAGCTCTTCCAATCACATCCCAGAGAAAGTGATCTAATCAATACAATATACGATTTTCAGATTCATCTTAAAAGACAAAATCCCTATATTTCCAGGTTAAACAACCGTGGCTTTACTTATGAAAGGGCAGGGGATAGCAGGGGATAGCAGTTCCTAAACATGAAAGGTTCCTATTTGTGCCATACCTAACACTGGTGCTTAAGTGTATTTCTGACACACAATGTGACAAGGGGCTTTTGAGCAAAGGGGTCTCTATTTTGTAAAAGGTATGGATTATTTCCATTGACGTCCCTTCAGTCACTCACGCAAAATTGTATTTCTCACAATGAAATATAGTACTACCACTTAACCCTCGGCACTCTTCCTGGTTTTGGATAGTGCAGCATTTGCCCCGGATGCAAGCTTTGTCGATTTCTCTCTTGGAAAAACTGAGGATTGTGGAAATCGGTTCAGCTGTGTAAACAGGAACACTGTTCGATTATTTATTTATTTCATTTGTCGATAGCACACAAACCCCTGAAGTATCACAGCGCTAGGTTACATTGGTAGGCAGAAACAATTGTTAAGAACAGTAGCTGAGTTACATAGTAAATGGAGCAGTAGTTACAGATGAAGGTAGGTAGTAGTACAGTAATACAGTAGGAATGTTAGGGTAGCATTCAGACACATTTGTTGAAAAGAATAGTTTTTAGTTTTTTGTGGAAGGCCAAGTAGGAGGGTTCTTTTGGATACATGGCGGGACAGCATTCCAAAGAGAGGGGGCAATGAAGGTGAAGCTAGCTCCTCCTGCTCTTTGTCTGTTGAATATGGATGTTGCAAGAGCGGTGGACGTGGAAGAGCGCAGGCCGCAGGGATTGTTTTTTGGAGATCTGCACGGTAAGGTAAGTGGGCATGGTGTTGTGAATGCAGTGGTGGCTGATTGAGGGGATTTTAAACTCAAGGTGTGCCTTATTGGGCAACCAGTAAGCTTTGTGTCTCACTGAAGAGATATGATCAGATCTTTAGTCCCCAAACTGCCCTGATGGTGGTATTTTGGATCGGTTTTAGTTTAGTTAGGGTTTTGGTAGAGGTTCCTGCAAGAATGGTGTTGCAATAGGCCAGTTTGCTGCCTATAATGGCCCTAGCTACTGTATGGCAACTGTCAGGGGACAGGAATTTTCTGGAATGGTTTATAAGCTTAGTGGAGTAAGCTGCGGAGCAGGCAACAGCTTTTACATGTTTGCGCATGGTGAGTTCGGAGTCAAAGTGGACTCACAGGATTTTGACAGAGCTAGATACCTGGGTGATATTACCATCGATGGAAAAAGAGATGAAGGCTGGGTTAAGATGTTTTAGTCGGTGGGGGGAGCCCAAAATGAGGAGCTCAGTCTTGTCATCATTCAGGCATAGGAGGTGGGTGGCCATCCAGGCCAGAATGATGCTGTAGATCCGGTTGATATTGGCGGAGTCTAGACTGTGGTTGACAGTGAGTATGAGCAGTATTTGCATGTCGTTGGCGAAGTTAGTGCAGTGTAGTGAAGTTAGTGTATTGGATTTCAAGGCTTTCCAAGTGATCAAAGAGTAGCTTAGTATACATGTTATGCAAAGTGGGAGAGAGGCATGATCCATGAGGCCCCTGGAGGATCGTTCACTCAAGAAGGAGTTGATCCAGTGGTTGCTTTGTTAGAGAGGTTGAAGGTGGAGGTGAGATGGTGAAACAGGATATAGTGGTCAACGAGGTCAAAGACTGCAGAGAGGTCGAGTAGGAGGAGGATGGCAAGGTCACCTGCATCTCAGATGATTTCTAACTGAACCTTAAGGTCAAGGAGAAGATTCTGTACTGTTTCTTGGTCTGAAACCAGATTGGCAAATGCCTAGAAGGTTGTGGGATTGTAGTTAGGATTGGTAATGTATGTGAGCAGTACCGTCCAAAGGTTTGAGTAGGTAGGGTACTGTCTTGATGGGACGGTAGTTGGTGGGGAGGGGAGGGTCGAGTGAAGGTTTTTTGAGGAGAAGGGTGACCCAGGCTTCTTTGATGGATTTGGGGACCGTAGTGGAATCAAAAGAGGCATTGATAAATTTAGCAATGATAGGAGCTAGAGGTTCTGTGACATCTTGATAATGTTGGACGGGTAGATATCTCCTCTTTGAAAATGTAAACAAATTCTCTAGTATCGGAATTGGCTTGGTTGGTCCTGGTATTGTAAATGCTGGCTTGAGTGGTGATAATTGCGGTTTTGTAGGATTTTACGGTAGTGAGAAAAGCCTTGTTATGGGAAGTAGATGTTTCCTTTTCTCCGTAAGTATTCCTGGGCACGTTTCATTTTGCAAAGGGTGGTTAGTTCCTCTGCAAAGCAGTTGTGATTTGGGGGCATGTAAGTCAATGTAAGTCAACAGCATTGAGGAGGGTGGAGTTATAGGCAGCTAGGATGGTATCTGGATCGTTGCTGTCAGGCATCTGAGACGGAAGAAAGGGCGTGAGTTTGGGTATGGTGGTGTCTGGAAGGCTGTGGTACGTGGCATGGCTGACAAAGGAGGTTTTGGTGGTATGAGGTGTGCCTAAAGGAGGAAGTTGGGTAGGGCTTTGATCCAAGGCAATGCAAGGGTAGAGGGCATGTTGTGTGAGATATTAGGGAGGAGTGCAGGGGAGCACTGGGCAACAGGGAGTAGGCGAGGCATAGCAGAATGCAAAGGCATAGAGTGAATAGTGGTCCCAATATCTGTATTGGCGTATGATGGGGCACAAGTAGGCACAGGGTACAAGCAACTGGCATATGTTTGAGGTGCAGGTGATGGAATGGGGACAATCACTCTGTCTCTCACGGTAAGAGGGATTTGACTGGGTCATTCTGTCTCTCATGGTAAGAGGGATTTGACTGGTATGATTAGGGCAAAAGCAGGTCAATGTGTCACCGGGTACGGACAGTGACAAAAGGGTAGGCCCCCACTCATGTCGGGTGGCAGATACATTGAAGTAGTGTGCAGGGCATGAGCTAGTCACATTACAAGGTGCCAGCACATTTTCAGGAACGGATCCCTTGAGTAAAGGATTTGGCACAGGTAACAACAAAATATGGAAGTTTCTCAAATCAGGCGGAGTAGCAGAGGCATCAAATGGGGTACAGGCCATAAAGTGGGCTTAAAATATGGCACATTCACATTGGCAGGAGCATTTGGTAACAACACACGTGGGATTCTCACATCAAGTTTACTGGTTGTAAGCAGGCATTTAATTTTTTAGGGTACAATAGGTAAGGTTGTATCCAGATTTGTCAGTGGGTTTAACACTACTATCAGTGCATCAGGTTTAAGGGGCATGACAACATTTGAAGTGCTGTTCTTTTAGATGTGTATCTATAAAAAAGAAGCGCTGAACTTTTCTGAATTATTAATATAAAAAGTAGACCCCTCAGCCCCCAATCTGAAACATTGGGAGGATGATCTTGGCACAGGTTTGGTGGAATCATCTTGATTAAACCTTTGGCCGCTGTCTCTATATGTACATAAATCTCATATGTACATCAAATACTATAGATACACGTAAATCTAGGAAAATACTTAAAACTTCTATTCAGGTGATATCTAGCACATGAACATCTTGATAGGATTTTCCCCATGACTCTTCCTGTTTGCTCTCGTTATTTGCTGGCATGAAGGTTCCACATTTGGTGGGAAAGCTGTATGGTCCAACCCTGCAGGAAAGAGATTGTATCCCACATTACAACAATAATGATATGATATGGTAGGTTATTTATAACGTGCTTAATACCCAGAGGTTTCTAAGCGCAGACCTGGGGATCGAACCTGTGTTGCTCCCTGTTGTTTTTCTTCCAGGGCGAGCATGTTGCCCCTGAGCTATCCTCCCAAGACAAATGCATGTTGTCCTGCTGATGGCAGACTAGGTGATCTCACTGGGAGAGTTAGGCGTAGCCTATGGAGACTTACAGAGTAAAGGGTGCTGTTCTATACTTGTACATGTGTTAGTAGTTATCAGATTTACTATAGCCCAACACCAGAAATCTCCTTGCCTCCTTGTTATTGGTGAATGATGGCCTAGGATCTGGCTCTGAACAAAATAACAGTCACTATTAATAAACCTTTCCCAATTATCTCACATGTTGGATTCAACGTATGCATCAAAACACCCTAAATTATGCACTCTTCTTTTTACTAATAAATGCTGAGTGGGTGCGCCTGGCCGGTGAGCCTCACCAAAGATTTTGGGAAACACACCCTTATTGTGAAACACGCTTGTGAGAAGCTACATCTTTAGATTACGCCCTTCTGTAGATGATGATATTGCTATTCTCATACCATGGTCTCCTGGTATTGTGATTTTGATTTTGTTGTTCTCATTATGATTGGCTAGACACAACACATTTTGTTTCTTTGAATGCAGAATTTGCTTCATGGAATCTCAGTTCTAGAACAGATTATTATTGGGCCACCATTGAGAACATTTTAATATGGACTATATTTGACTGCATCCAATGTTGCATAGGACAAAGGCCCTTAGTAGGAGTTTGCCGGTCTCCGTCCGGTAATTGTGGCAGGATACTGCAAACTGTCACTACCTGTAACGGCGCATGATATCCCAGTATTACCAGGATATTCCAGGTGCCGGCAATGCCGGGCAATCCCCATTACATGGAGTTCAGTAGGACTCCATGGAGGTAATTGCAGAATTTTTTTGCTGGTGGGGGCCTGATCCTGATTTAACAGCAGGTCCGGCCTGGAGGTAGATTTGTGGCACCCACGGCAAACTTGTGTTTCCCTGGTACGGTAAAAATGCCAGTGCCAGAATTCTCAGCAATTTCACAGGCATATTTACCCTACCGGGGAAACTGTAATGAGGCCCTTTGTGCTATTATTCCTCCTATAGCTAACAGCAAAATAACTGACATTTGTCTTGCTTGAAGCTGACATTATTGTTTTGTTTAATTATTGTGTGAAAATCAATAATAATTGTCATATAAAAAACAAAATGTCAAGGGTTCTCATTGTTCACACCAAATTTAGGAACTTGATACTTAGGAACTTAAAAGGAATACATATATTGCAGGACCACACGCAGGTACTTCAGAACTGTCTCTTCGCCAGATCATAGAAAGACACACATCCTTTGTAAATTATAGAGAGCAAGCCAACCAAGTCAGCTAAATACCCACATCTGGACCCTTCTCCAGCCACTCCAGAAATGGCATATCACATTAGCAGGCGAGTCTGCACTCAGGTAGACATCAAACAAATCAGAAAGAGGCTAGAACAAACAGACCAAAGGTAGATCAACCGACCCAGCAGACCCACTTAGGGCTTAACAACAGCAAACACAACTGCATAACAGATGACACACAGGCCTATCTGCTGGAGTATCAGCACATCCTATACCTCGGAGTCCATGCATACCAACTGAATAAACTCCAAAGGGCACAAAACGCGGCAGCCGAAATGCTACTTGCGCTCGGCCCAAGAGACCACATCTCCCCAGCCCTTAAGACGCTACACTGGCTCCCGGTAGCCCGAAGGGTGACTTTCAAAACCTTATGCATCTCACATCGAGCACTGTACAAAACCGGACCTCAATATCTTCAAGACCGCTAAAACCCTATCAGCCCCCACGCACCCTAAGATCAAGCTCAGCCAGCCTCCTAGTCATACCTAAGACAAATTCAGTCAGGTTAGGCGGATCATCATTCTCAGCCTTGGCCCCCACGCTGTGGAACTCACTCCCACCCAACATCCGCCTAACTGAGGATATCACGTCTTTCCGCAAACTGCTGAAAACCTGGCTCCCCCCCCCAAAACCAACCCGTACCAAACTAACACAACCAGACTAACATCATCTCAATGACACCAATCCAACAAACTACCTGATGCGAGAAATTGACAGCTAATAACCCCTAATATAAACTAGAATGACAAACAGAATTAAACGAGTAAACTAGATGAAAGCAGTGAAGTGGTTAATAAGAATAAATCATACGGAAAGAGATTTAAACTCCTGAAATTGACATAATGCATGAGGAGTGAATGAAGAGAATGGCGTGGAAGAAATAGTTAGAATGGATGAGGCGTGTGGAACAGGAATGCGCTGAGTAGAAGAATGCATGAGTGGAAGAAAAGATGACTATATAGTTCGAATGAGTGTGTAAAACAAATGAGCATGGAGATCAGATGAATGTATAGAATGGATGAACATGTTGAGCGGATAAGTGTGTAGAGCGGTTGGGTGTGCAGAACGGATGAGCGTGTAGAGCGGACATAATGCACGAGGAGTGAACGAAGTGAATAGCGTGGAAGAAATAGTTAGAATGGATGAGGCGTGTGGAACAGAGGAATGCGCTGAATAGAAGAATGCATGAGTGGAAGAACAGATGACTATATAGTTCGAATGAGTGTGTAAATCAAATGAGTATGGAGATCGGATGAATGTATGGAACGGATGAACATGGTGAGCAGTTAAGTGTGTAGAACGGTTGGGTGTGCAGAACGGACGAGCGTGTAGAGCGGATGAGTGTGTAAATTTAGAGAAGCGAGTAGTACGAAGGTGTGCGTAGAACAGATGAATGTGTGGAACGGATGAGCATAAACCGGATGAATGTGAAGAACAGATGAGTATGTAGAGCGAAGAGCATGTAGACCGCATGAATGTGTATAGCGGATGAATATGGAAGTGCGGAGAGTGTGTAGATCGCTGGAGCAGACGAATGTCCAGATCTCGCAAATGTATAGAGCGGATGAGTGCATAGAGCGGATGAGTGCATAGAGCGGATGAGGGTATACAGCAGATGATTGTACAGAGCAGATGAATATATAGAACAGGAATACTGTGTATTGGCAAATGACTTTATAAGGCTGATGGGTGCATATTGCTATTGAATGCGTGGAAAGCATGAGTGCCGGGGAGCGGATGAGTGCCGGGGAGTGTATGTGTGCCGGGGAGCGGATGAGTGCTGGGGAGCGGATGAGTGACGGGGAGCGGATGACGGTGTAGTGCATGCGAGGGGATAAAGCAGACAAATACCTAGAGCGGATGATTTACATAGTCCGGGTGAGTGCGTAGAACGGATAAGCATGTAGAACAGATGAGTGCGGAATGCATACAGAGCTGCGGAATGCATGCAGAGCTGATGAGTACATAGAACGGATGAGTGCCGGGAACGGATGGATGAGCGGAGCGGGATGGATGAGCTGAGCGGAAGAATGTGTAGAGTGGAGGACTGCATAGAACAGACTAGTGGGTAGGACCGACAAGTATATAGAGCAGACGAGTACATATGAGCAAATGAGTGCTTACGAAAAAGGGGTGCGTAGAGGGGCTGAGTGCGTAGAACAGATGAATGCATTGGGCGTGTGAATGCATAAAGTGGATGAGCACCTAGAGTGAACGAGCGCCTAGAGCAAACGAGCGCCTAGAGCGAACGAGCACCTAGAGTCGAACAAACGTGTTGCATAGAGTGGACGAGTTGCGTAGAGCGGATGAGTACGTAGAACGAACGAGCGCAGATTGCATGCAGTACTGATAATTATGTAGAATGGACGAGTACGTAGAGCTACTGAATGCGTAGAGCGGATGGAACGAGTGAAGCATGTTTATGGAATCTATATAGACAGAACAAATGATATATGTGAATGGAATCGATCACATATATGGATCAAACGGGTGCCAAACGTGGATAGAACCGGTGATGTACATTGATAGAATGGCTGACATATGGGGATAGAACGGGTGCCGTATATGGATGGATCGGATGCCGTATGCGGACAAAATGGGTGACGTAAGTGGATGAAACTTGTGAAATAGGTGGATGGAAAGGATGAAGTATGAAGATGTTATGGGCGAAATATGTGGATGGAGTGCATAAAACAACTCAGAATACACAAAACGGATCCAAATAAATAGAGCGCATTTGAGTGCGTGTGGCGGACAGGAGTGTGTGTGGCTGACAGGAGTGTATGCATGGGACAGACAGGAGTGTATGCAGGGGACAGACAGGAGTGTATGCGTGAGACAGACAGGAGTGCATGCGTGGGGCAGACAAGAGTGCATGCGTGGGGCAGACAACAGTGCATGCGTATGCGTGGGGCAGACAAGAGTACATTCGTGGTGCGGACTGGAGCGCGCATGGTGGACTGAGTGCATGAGAGCGTTGAGCTGACCGGAGTGTGTGAGCAGACTGGGGTGCATGGAGCAGATAGGAGTGCATCGAACAGACTGGAGCGCATAGAATTGCATGACGTATATAGTATGGTTTGAAATGCAGAGAACGTTTGACAGAGCATATAACCCATCATATCACACCACCACACTTACTCTCCCCTTTACACCACCACTCAACTAGAACACAGAGATACTATGACACCATTTGGTATAACTGTTCTCGTACCAACATCTGCCGTATACTACCCATCATTCTAAGTAAACACTGCTGGTTACACACCCCCAAGCCAGGCGTTTTCCTCAGGCCTAACGCAGCCACATTCGGTCTGGATAAATCCTGCCAGAACGAACACATACTCCTAATCTCTCAACCACCACACCTACCACTAAGAAGCAGCTTTTACACGAATACCGCACCAGCTGCACACATACCCGGTGCTCACATGCACCTTTGACTCTCTCTGCTCTCTCTACTGATCTGAACTTCGGTTCCCAAGGGCGTTCAACCTACAAGCGCCTTCAGACCATATCAATGGTGTATAAGGCGCTATATAAATGCAAAATAACATAACATAACATAACATCGGCAGTCCAATCAATGGACTACATAGATGCATGGTACACCATGGCATTGCCTAACCCAAAGCCAATACTAACTGCAAACTAACCTTCAAGTCTGTCCACACTGTCATAGCACTACAATACTCTAAGCCAAACACTATTAACCTAAACAACAAAGCACATGACATGCATGTATGAAACCGAAAGGGTCGCCACATTAACTCACACTTGATAGCAAACATACCCCGCCCAGAATATGCCAAAGCTGGGTATCACGAAACACTGTACCTTCAAAAATCCGTAGGTGTTTACCTGCATACTGTGAGAGGCTAAGCAGTAAGAGGATGGACTCAGGTACTTCATGTGCAACATTTCTTTATTAGTGGTACAGTGATGAGAGTAAGGTTGGAATAAACTCCTAACTACTAAAATAACACAAACTCCTAAATAATAAATAATAAAGTGAAGGTCAGAAAAAAAAAACAGAAGATGACAACAAGTTTTCTCTCCCTCTTCCTGCATCAGGATCCTATCTTTATGCAATCCTGTTCTCTGGCCAAGACCCCCAACTCTAAAACAGAATGCGTAACCTACTCTTAAGCAGTCCTGAGGCAGTGTCCTCCTAGTGTAATCAACAGAAAGTTCCAAAGATGCTCCAAAGAAAAAGTGTAAGCCTATTCTTTAGAAGTCCATCTCTACACTAAAATAAAATTCCCAAATGTCCTGAAGAAAGGCTCTCAAAACGTAGCTCTCAGTCTGGGCACCTCACATGCCTCTCTGCTCTCAGCAGGCTCTTCTGTCCTCATGTTCTCACGTTATCATAGTTGCTGGGAACTGGGAAGTTTTCTCAGTGCAGGAAATTCTTATTGGACTATGGTTAGGAGGTTGCCCCTTCTACTAAGCGGCTATAGCCCTTTTCTCTGATTCTTCAGTGGGTCCAGGGGTTGTCTTCCTCTAGTACTCTCTTCTCTTGTCTTGTCTTGTCTTGTAAGGCCCGCTGCAGAACCTTCCTACATCTTCCGCCCTAGTATCAGGGTCTTGAGGTCTTATGTCTGACCTTCCTGTGTCTCTTTCAACTCAGCTTTCGGTTCAACAGAACAGTCATTCTGATGTTAAGTGCTGCCTGAAAGTGTCCTGTCATCTGGGGGTGATGAGCGGTATTTCTCCTCTCCACCTGATCAGGGTACTTATCAGACAGGCTATATTTATCTGTCTTATAGGTACCTAGCCATGCGCCAGACTCTGCCTTGGGTTGCTGATGCAATGTATGGTGGCTCACCCTTCAGTTTCTTCTCGGTAAGGTTTGGGTTTTGGTCACTGGCTTTCAGCTTCCTGCCAGGTTTCCAATTGAATAGGTTCCATAGCTTGGAGGGATTGCAGCATTCCCCAGCTGCTGTCCAGCTTGAGACAGATGGTCTGCTTACTCAGTGTGGTTTCTGCCCCATGTTCCATTTGTGTCAAGTTATTGGGATTATCCAGGTTAATTTCCACCTACGTTTGAACTCCATTTTAATTCCCTTGTACCAAGGATGACTGACTTTGAGGATGTGGGGCTTCTTGAATCCTCTTTGTAGTTCAGAAAGGGGCTCAGTTCCATCTCATTCGTATCCCAAAAGTTGTTAAGCAGCCTTCTTTGAAACCTGTGTTTGTTTGAATCAGGAAGGAACTTCTCTGATTAGCAATGCACTGCAAAGGCAGAGGGTTATTTTCAAGCCGATTTAAACACACCATAACTTTGCTGGTGTTTGCCACACATGCCCCAATGATGCAACCACATAAGGCTGTCAGACTACAATGCACTGATAATCCCTAATAAGTGTGAAACCGAGATTTGTTTGTGTGAAGCCTTGAGAAGTTTCTGGCTTCGGTTGACAGAGCTATGTATGAAATAACACTGCTTTCTAAGGGCCTCATTACGAGGAGTGCGGTAAGGGGTTAACGACGCCGGTAAAGGTGCCAGAGCCGTTAACCCTGTACCGCCCTATTACGAGGTCCCATCGCGGCAGCCGCTCTGGACTTCTGGTTTTACCAGCTGTCCTTTGCGGGTCCTGCGAGGGGACAAGCATGCTAACAACGGGCCTGTCATTAACAGGCACATTGTTAGCATGCTCCCCATCCACATTGAGCCCTATGGGGGCTGAAATGGGAATGGGGATGGTCTGGGTTCCCTGAATGGGGAAATACCGGGCCCTCCAAAGTCGGAATGGCCCTGGTATTTCCCCATTCAGGGACCACGGCCCTTATTAAGGGCATGGCTGCCTCCAAACTCGTAATGAGGCCCAAAAAATCATTTTTCGGGCAAAACGTTTGCAATTCGACTAAATTGCAAACCCACACTACTTTGCACATGTGGCTCTGAACTGGAGGTGAACTTCCACCGAAGGCTACTGTGTGGCACTGTTGCATGTGTAAATAGACTCAAATGGCCTATTCCACTTTCACATTTCAAACCCACAGTCACTTTGCTGGTGTTTGCTACAAGAGCCCCAGCGCTCCAGTCAAAAGGTTGTCATACTATACTGCATTGATGATCCCTAACAGTGGTGAAACCTGTATGCATTTTGCTGAAGCCTTGATAACTGTCTTTCTTGGGTCGAAAAAGCTTTATAAAAATAGTGCTGGCCTGTAAGATAAAGGGCCTCATTACCAGTGTGGCTGTCTGGAAACAAGGGTGCCGGTAAACCCTTGTTTCCAGACCGCCACACTATGAGTCAGCCTGCATGGGCCGTAGCACCCGGCAGCTCTGACCCAGCCGGGCGCTTCGGCCCCGGTAGGCAGTGTCATCATGGAAGCACCAGAACCGTAAGCAACAGTGCTCGTGTTTCAGTCTCCCCACTCGCATGGAGTCCTATGAAACTCCACGGGAATGGGGAGTTACTGAATGTGCCGCCCGACCTCCCACTCCGCCAGGACTTGTAGTGTCCCGGTGGCACCAGGAAGTCAGGCAGCGTTTTCAGCGTTTCACGGTCGGCAGCATCCCTGTGGTGGCACCAGCGGGTTACTGTCGACCTCGTACTCAGGCCCAAAGACTTTTTTCTGGAACTAAAGGCTTGTATTTGGGCTAATTTGCATACCAAAAAACAATGCTTTGTTCATTTGGCTCTAAACTGTAGGTGAACCTCCAGTGTTGACTACAGGGTGGCATTGTGGCATGGGTGACTTGGCTTAAATAGCGTGTTAAATATGTACATTCATTCATGCCAGGGTCTAGTTTAAAGTGTGCCCTGTCATTATTGTTACTGCCATGCAAACTGTGCCCTGCAGATTGTTGAGAGCCTGTCTATGTTTGGGGCATAGTAGGACTTAGTTTGTTATATTCTTGGTACTCCAACAGTGTTTCACTGTTACCTGACTGATTAAAGTTGTACCCCCGGCACCCAGTGGACAGGAATTACTTGTTCAAAATCCCTTTCTCCCCCAGCCAGAATGACAAGTCCTAAAGGAATGCATGGACAATACTGAGGAGAAGGCAGAAGGGATTAAGTCATCTTTAATGAGAACTTCTATGTAGTTATTTATAGTTATGTTTAATTTTGTTACTGCTCATGGTTTGCATAATAAAGTAATAAGAATACGTTTTAAACCATCATTTGGTGTGGCAGTGTTTGTGAGTCACAGAATTGCTGTGTCTTGCTTAAGGGTTAGTTTGAGAGCCCTTATTACTCCAAGAGCAGGCATGCCATTTATACACTTCAAATAGGGGTGTAACGGCCAGCATAATTTCAGATCGCATCTGTACGTGGATCATGAGTCCAAGTAGTTCCACTTCCTTTCCGACTATTCCTGTTCATCAGAATAGGGGATCTGCAAGAGTGAGTGCTCTGATCTCTTCCCTGATTGGCAGAGCTTCTGGTATGATAGGCAAGTGTTTTGCAGAGGCTATGGGTTGGTGTCCTCGGGACTGTAGCCTGGCAATCTCTCTCCTGCTGCATGCAAGTGCTGCACTGTAGTACATAACTCGACCAGGAGAGGAAACTACAGATTCCCTCATTAGGGCCCACTGCATCTTGAAACCTGTAGTCTGTTTGGTCCTCCTAAAATGGTCTTCCTCTGATAAGTGTGGGATGTACGACACCTTGAATGGATTAGCGAGACGGTCCAGCTCCATTCTTACCACTCCCTACCCCCGTGCCTCCGCTACCGTCAACTGTGAGTATTGGAAGGGGTAGGAATGCACAGCAATACAGAGCCTCGTTTCTTCTGATCTGCACGTGTCAATACTGAAGCCACAGCAATCTGGACACATCCACCCTGAGCAGCAGCAATCTTGTCTCTTGTCCTGTTGACTGCTTACTGGTAATCAACTTATCTCTTTCAAGTCCTAAAATGATATGATATGATATGATATGATATGATATGATATGATATGATATGACATTTGTAACGCGCCTATACACAAGTGTTTCGAGGCGCGACAAGGCAGGGAGGGGGGAACAAGGGGAAGACAGACAACGATCCTACTAGGCCAGGTAACATTCAGACCGCGCAAGTGCAGGGTTAGTGGGAAGGGAAAAGTGCAAGGGGAAGGGGAGGGGGGAAGTGCAGTACAAAGTAAGTAGAATAAAATATAAATAAATAGGGCCAGCTGGTGGCAAGTGCAAGGTAAGTGCAGACAAGTGCTGGGAAGGGGTGGCTGTAGGGATACAGAGACAGTCCCGCAGTGCAGGGGTTGCCAGGGAGGCAGTGCAAGTGGAGAGTGGCTGGGCCCAGGACCGAGGTCGGTGAGAGTGGCCCAGTTGCAGATTCAGTGCAGTTTCAGTAAAGAATTTAGCAGGGGAGAGGGACAGAGAAAGCGGAAGCAAAGAGGAAGGTTTTGAGGTGCTTCCGGAACCGGAGATGGTTCTCCTCAAGTTTCAGAGAGGGGGGAAGGCTGTTCCAGAGGGAGGCCCCTGCCGCGGAGAGAGATCTACCCCCAGCTCGTTGCTTTGAGAAGCGGCTGACCCTGAGGGAGTTGGAGACGGATGAGCGAAGGGCTCAGGAAGGAAGATATTTAGGAAGAGAGAGTTGAAGGTATTTAGGCCCCAGGCCCCAGAAGGCCTTGTGGACAATGCAGAGGGTTTTGAACTTAATCCTCGCAGCCACTGGGAGCCAGTGTAGAGATTTCAGTCCTGTAGAGATACGGTCCCTGGGCTTGAGGCCAAGGACAAGTCTTTCAGTTCTGTTCTGGATGAGTTGCAGAGGGCGGAGAGTGGAGGCAGGCAGATTGAGATAGAGGCTGTTACAGTAGTCCAGCTTCGAGAGAACCAGGGCTCGGGAGACAGTGAGCTTCTGGGGGAAGGAGAGGAAGGGAAGAATACCTCTGAGGAGGTGCAGCTGGTAGTGTGACTTCTTAGAGACGTCAGATATGTGAGGAGAGAAGGAGAGTGTGGAGTCGAAGATGACCCCGAGGTTTTTTGCCTTGCAGGTAGGAGCAGGAAGAGGGCCAAGAGAGGCCGGCCAGAGAGCTGCAGGGAAGGAGGGAGTGGGTGTGCCGATGAATAGAATCTCAGTCTTACTGGCATTAAGGCAGAGGTCATTGGCGGCACACCATTCCTGGATAGCAGAAAGACAGTCAGAGATGAGGGAAGGAGAGGAGGAGGCCGAGGGTAGCCTGAAAATGAGCTGGGTATCGTCCGCATAGCACTGAAAGTTGGGGCAGAGTGCAGCGATGCAGTGGGCAAGGAGTGCCAGATCCTGGTTGAACAGCCAGGGAGAGAGATTAGATCCCTGGGGAACACCACAGGTGGAGAAGAAGATGTCAGAGAGGAAGGACCCAAGTTGGACCTGGGAGGGTCGATTGGAAAGGAAAGAAGTCAGCCACGCCAGAGGCTGACCAGTGATACCCAGGTTATCACGGAGACGGTTGAGCAGGATGGCATGGTTGACAGTGTCAAAGGCAGAAGAGAGATCGAGCAGAATGAGAACACACGGAGTGTTGGAGTCGAGGTTCAAGAGCAGGTCATCACGGATGTTCAGGAGAAATGCCAAGAGACCAGGGAAATGTCAGAAGTCCTGCTATGTAAGACCCAATAACATAACAAAGCAGATTTTGTGAATGTGCCACAAGCCAGACAAAGGGTCTAAATGCAGAAATGGCTGAGGTCAAAAATCAATGTCTGCCTTTGGACTGTTGTATATTACTGTATGGCCACATTTTATTAGGACAATGAACTCAATGCTAAAACAGTGGAAGACAGAACCCCCTTATATACAACTATAGGATGTTTGGGGAAAGGAGTGAATCAAGTACACCCTCAGCACAAATAGGTATCTATTTAGCAGATGTGTCAATGATTCAATGCCAGAGCAGTATGGCATGAAGCCTGTGTGAGCCCTGCTGGGCTTTGAGTATAGACAGCTCATGTGATCATCAGACAAATAATGTTAAGAGAAAAGTAATGCATTCATAATGAGGAAAGGAAACACCATTTGAAGGTCCATTACTTTGATTAACCAAGTGTGTATTCAACTTGAAATAGTCCATGCCTGTATATATAAACTTGGATTTAGCATGGAGCAGTTGTAACGCTCACCTGATTCTCGCAGAGGCGCCGGTCTTGACTGGGCGACTACCGTATCTTCAAAAGTGATGTGTAGCACCCGGTTGGCTCTTTGGGCTGGACCTCTGTGCACTGTATGCCTGACTCGAAGAGTAAGATGTCTGCAGATAGAAAATATGGGATTAATGAACTGGGGTTATTGGGGTGTCCCTATCTCTTTCCTTTTCTCCTCTCCTGTAGAACCCCAAAGGTTAACGCTCTCTCTCACCTTAGGTAAGTGAACGCCGAGCTCTCCATCTGCCTCGGGGCAGGGTGCTGTAACCAGTTTCTTCACTGGATAGGTAGTGCAGGCCTCTTGACTTCAGAGGACTGCTGTCCGTTGTTTACTTCACGAACGGTGAGTTCCGAATATTTCAAATGTCTTTAAAAGTCTTTTGTAATGCTGTCTCTTATTTTGCAGGGTTCCGGCGATGGCGGTTGACTGGCTGAAGTGAGTTGAGGATGGACCCGTATGCGGAATAGAAGCGCCTGGAAGCGCGTAAGTAAGCGCTTGTTGCTTACTAACTGTCCTTTTATTTTGCAGGTACCACTTCGGAGCTGCTGAAGGATGCCGGAATGCCCACTGAGTTCGGCGTGGATGGAGTAATGGCACGTGAGTATTTAATGTGACCCAATGTCTTTAAACGCACCTTCTTTTATCTTACAGATGCGGGATGCAGCGCCGAAGGCCTCCGGAGCGTGCGAAGAGTTGGTAAGCTTTTGTCTTTCAGATGCCGGAATGCAGTGCGATGACCTCCGGAGCGCGTGAAGAGTAGGTAAGCCTTTGTATTTCAGATGCAGGAATGCTGCGCGAGGCGTTGATGACAGCCGATGGACCAGGTAAGAGATGCGCTGTCACTGAAGACCGTAGTGCTAACCTGTTCTTTCTTGTCTTTATAGATGTTGCTGAAGACTGGATTCAGGATGGTAAGCCTTTTTCCTTTAGGCCCAGGATCAGATGCAGAAGACACGATGAGCGTTCTGCTGCAGAGGATGCAGAATAATGCAAAGCAAGATTCATCCATCGGGTGTGGTTTAAATAGCCTCCTGTAGTGCTTAGGTGTCTCCTTCCACAGCCACGCCTAGGTAAGAAAAGAGTTCCTGCTTTCCAGAAGAGTTCCAGTGTTCTGAACCTAGGGAGTGGCTCCTGCCCCACCCAACAGGAAAAGTAGTCCCAAACAGAAGAGGATCAGGGGTTCAACTGGCAGGTAAGTAAGCAGCATGGTCTGCTGCAGGTAAGTCCACCCAAGCATTATGAGTCCGGCGCTTGCAGCGCTGAGACTGGGCATATTTATGAGCTTGGCGCCACTGGCGCCAGGACAGGGTCCAAAAGGTCCCAATTGGGACTGGCTGGCACTCGGAACCTGGGTTATGGGTCTGCTTCCAAGGGAGTTGGGTAAGTCCTGGCCTTTTGGAAGCAGAGATCATGACAGCAGTGCAGCCCAACCTTAGGAATTAGTTTCATAAGACTGATCAGGAGACTGCTGCTTTGTCCACAGTATGATCCAACTGGCTGAAGCCCATTCAAACCAGTGTACCAGGCTCTGGTCATTAACCTGTGGTTCACCCTAAAAGAACATAATATTTGGAGCTTTCCTATAGCAGTATTATGCAAAATATCCTGTTTGCAGTTTAACACTGAGGGCCTCATGTGGCTGCAATTATTTTTTCTTCAGATACCTTTAAGTCAAAGCTGAATACAAGTTTCAGATGTTGTCAATTGACCAGAGATTTAATTATTTTGAAATCTTTAACTTTATAGTGGAAAATCCTAGGAACCTAAAAACAAATTGTGCATTATAGCTAAAAAGAAAGGTATGTCTTTCAGTCAACCGAATAATCCAAATTGTGTACAATTATGGATATTATAAAAAAATGAAATATGAATATCTCCAGAAATATACACCTCTATGAGTCATATTTTATCTCGATTAATCTGTTTTGATGTATAGACTATAATGCTTTAATTTTATTTTATCAAACTAGCACATTCACATCAAAAGTGATATTACATAAATGAAATGCCTCGCCATAATATTAGGAGTGAGTTTCCCCCTCCCTTCAAGTCACAAAACCAGGGTGGATAGCCTCACCTTGCCAGTCCCAAGACGAGGTGTGATTTCCCCCACCACCTAGTCACAAGATTGGTGGAGGCATTTTATAATGAAATACCTTGCACACAGATAGATAGGAGATTAATGATCCATATTCGGGATATTAATAGAAGATGATGGTATTACCCAAATTGGTCGTTTACAATTGTTCAACCGAAGATGATGGCTAGCTGGGGGAGGACAGGCATCAACTGGAATTCTGGCTTTCCATAGAGACTGCAAAGATGATCACCCATTTGAAAGGAGATGAGCAATACATACTGAGAACCTATCCAGTGGCTTGAGGGACCTTGTCTGCATGGAACTGGGCGAAAGTACCGAAAAAAAGGTCTGACTTTATCAAAAGTCCAAAAAATGCATACCACCAAAGGTTCGAAGACCAAAAGTTCCAAACGTTGGTGCCATGCATTTTAGGTAAGTAAAAACAGTACTATACAATACAGTGAGCAGGGGTTGGAGGGGAAACCCCTGCAGCTGGCCGTAAAAAAAAAAGAAAAGAAAAGGTCCGTGCGGTGCCGGTTCCGATCACGAAAGTGAAAGGGAACTGGTGCCGCAGGGACACAGCGTGAAGAAAAGGTAAATAGGGTTTGGTTATGTTGGGGGTGTGTTGAGGGTGTTGGTGGGGGGGTGTTGTGGGTGTGGGCGAGGGAGTGGGTATGTAGTGGTTTGTAGTGTATGTGTGCTTGGGAAATGTACAAACCGTTTGAGGTGTGTACATATTTCATGCAAACTTTTCCGTCACAGACTTTTCTGTGACGGAAAGATCACGCAGATCTGTGTGCACGAGTTTGAGACCAGCAATATTATACTAATGTGGAGTCTGTGATTTGAAATACATCTTTACAGCCCACCAGTACTGTTCATGCAGATGCCGTGCCAATCAACAATACTGTGTGCCCAATGGAAGTAAAATTTCAATATGTATATTGTGGCCTTTGGAACAGTCCAAAAGCCAGATGCAAGAAGGGCTGATCTGCTGATAAAGGCCCTTGTGCAGAAGGCAAAAGGTATTCCACACCCTACCCCTGTAGTAAAATCTGAATAGGTCTAAGATCAAAGACAGGTTCAATGAACCCTTATACAGGGCAATGAAAAGGTCCCAAGACAAAGAAAGAAATTATCATGACACACAGGGATAACATGAGACAGGGTATAAAGTGGTAAAGTCCTGGTAAATTCATGTTAGTTTTGGGCCAACATTTGAGAAAAACATTCGACTCATTTCAAGTTTGGCATTGTGGGAAAAAAGTGGCAGTAGTATTTTTTTGGCTGTAAAGGAATTTCCACTATTTTTCCTGCACCACCAAATTATATATTTTGGTGGATTTACCCTCAGAAAAATTACTGTGCATTAAACCTGCTGATTTTTGCAGGAAAAGTTGGCGATACTGCCAGCTTTCTACTAGAGGTAAATCCTTCACTTTACCTCCAACAATCGATGGATATACCACGCAGCAATTCCACCTGTGGTAAGTCTGCCAGAAAATACCCATGAAGTCCTATAGACTCCAAAAATGCGGAGTTACCACCACTTGTAATCTGGAGGAAACCCCAAGGGACCAAGTGGTGATAACGGTAATCGAGTTTGGCAGTAATTTGGCAGTAAATCTGCCAACTAACTGACAAACTCGCAATGAGGCCCATAGTACTAGTGGGTTACAGGAACACTTGCTGACAAATAAGACTAATGCAGACTAAAATGTCATGGCTATAGCAAACAGTGTGGAAGGGATGGCAAAACATATCACAGTCAAGAAACCCATGAAGCAAGAAGTAGACAAATGCAGTTCATCAGTAGCCTCAGGACAAGAGAAACAACTCAGCAGGCCAGGAAAACAATATGACAGACAGGAGAGTGTTTACACTACAGGAAAAACAAGCAACATATGGCCAACAACAGAGTGACAAGTGTTCTATCTATCTATCTGTATTCTTGTATTGCGCCACTAACCCTAAGGCCTCAGGGTGCACACAAGAGAGAGGGAAAGAAACAGTCAACGAAGAACAAAATATCAAAAGAAAAAAAAAGGAGGCAGAAATCATCCTACTTGCCTCAAAAGGAGATCATTAAAAGTTACAACATAGATGGCAATGTAATGATGGGTGTCAGGACGTGGAGAGGAAAAATTACCCATGACCTATATCAAATAGGAGGGTTTTTAAATGTTTCTTAAAAACAGCAAATGTGCTGCTTTCAGCCAGATGTTTTAGCAGGGAGTTCCATGATATAGGAGCCCAGGAATTGAAACTGGCACCTCCAAATCTCTTCAAGGTAAACAGCGATTGAGCCAGAAGAGTATTACAACTGGATCGCAATAGCTGACCAGTGGATTTCCTTTTGATCCTAGCAATAAGATATGATGGGGCATTGCTTGTAAGCATGTGTACACAATAGACAGCCCCTTATGCTGCAGACTTTGTTGGACAGGCAGCCAGTGCATGCTGCGCCTGGCCTCAGAAACATGCATGTTGCGCCTGAGGCCAAGCACAGCTCGCACTGTACTATTCTGGATCAACTGTGTTGGAAGGATGGTGTAAATCCCCATTTTTGGAGTCCATAAGACACTACAGGATTTTGCGGTATTACTGTGGGCAGTAATTCTGCCACAGTCACAGTAGGTCCACCTAAATTTTACCTTACAGTTGAGGATTTATCATAATGCTGGAGGTAAATCCTCCACTTCAAGGCCAAACTCAGAATTTAGCCATGTGGTTAAAACTGCATTAATTCTGTTACTACCAAAAAAGTCACAGTAACAGAATTACCACCACTTTTTTACTGCACCCCCATACTCGTAATGATGCTCATGGTCTGATCCTGAGGTACAAAAATAGAAAAGTGTTGTTCCATAGAGGAGCACACACTTTTCTTAAATGCACTATTTTCTGTTATACAAATGTGGGTCAGGGCTTCTAAGCGTTTGCTTTTGCATGTGCCTGATTTACGGCCCTAGTGACCGTCATTAATTCAGGGAAGACACTTGAGACCCGATTCTAAGCTTGTGAGAAAAGTTGTGTGGAAAGTCGACATTCTCGTCTCCAGTTCCCAGCACCACCAATGTGAGGTGGGTGGAAGGATTGGAGGAGAGCAATGTGCTTTGCCCAATTCAGCTCTACCCTCCTCTGTGCCTCTCTGTATACCCCCCCCTGCTGTATATATTCTCTTGTTACCTCTGAAAAGCACTAGTTATGCATCTGTACTGTTGTATACCTCTGCAAAGCGCTCTGTTATGTATCTGTTTTGTCATATACCTCTGTACAGCGCTCCGTTGCTTCTCGAAGCTAGGTCCGCTCTCAATAAATACAATAATAATATTAATAATAATAATAATTGTAAATAAGAATATGTTTAGGTATTTTAGAAATCCTTTCAGTGACACTGGTGCACACGTTGCTCCCACAATGCATCATTCTACAGGTAGCCAGTTCGAAACATGGTCTAAAACTAAACAGTAATTCTCCCTCTGTTCGAGGCCAGCTGATTTCAATCTTACTTCTTGCGTATACCTTGTAATTCTGTAACTGTGCACTGACTATGAGCGTGCTCTGGCAATGAAGGTTCTTTCTTCGGCAGGATCTGGCTGTGGGTTGAAAGCAGGCTAGTAGTGCTGAGCTCCAACAATTTCAACACCTTACAGCCTACCTAATTGTGCCCCCCAGAGAAATCGTAGCCCTTGTCAAAATCGAGGTTGCATGACACAGGCACCATCAAGCGATTGCATTCAAAGACCTGGTATAAAATCCTCACAGAAATACAATATTGCAAAGTAAATCCAAAAGTTGTTTTTATACTAATGGAACTAGACAAAATAAATGGAGACATATTGGGCATCATTACAAGTTTGGCAGTCCTGAAATAAGGGCGCCAGTACCAACATACTGCCACCTTTTCTGGACCGCCAAACTACGAGTCTGCGGGCAGGGGCATGGTACTTCCAGCAGGCCTGACCTGCTGGGAGTTCAGGCCCCTATCGACAGTGTTTTCACTGCTGCACGGGCACAGTTAGCAACGTTAGCAACGACTCCACAGGAATGGGGGTTTACCATTCGGCCCCTGCCCTTCATGATATCCTGGTGGCACCAGGATATTGGGCGGAGGAAACAGTGTTGCAGAGTTCTACTGCCGACCTCTTAACGAGGCCCCCCACTGTCTGCTTTTCCTTTCTTTCTTGTGCCACCCGGGCACCGTTTCTGCTCAGCTGTGAGCATGAGCTTTGAGGTGTGGCCCGCTTGTGTACGTTTTTATAATTTTGGAAGGGGACACTTTTTCCATTATTATTAAAGCGACTGTGTTTGCCAGAGAATGACAAATGAAGTACGGTATCTGTTGTGACATATTTTGTTATTACAGTAGCAGCATTGTCAGTTCCCCTAATGTGATTTTTATCAAGACAATTTATTATCACATTTAGGCGAAGCATCACAATTTATGGGCAAGGCGAGTAATCTTGGAATCTGAACTGGGAGGCAACGCTCCTGGATTATATGGAAGGCTCTGCCAGTGGCTGTCAGGCTGTGGCCTTGGGGGGAGTGCCCTGTGCCCCCAATTACCCAATACCTGCACAGATCTGCTACTATTCCTAAAACCAATAATGGCAGTGCTATTTTTCACTTCTTCTCACATGCAGTAAATTCGCTATGCTTTCAACCACGGAGGTTTCAGCCTATGCTCCTGACGCATGGTTCTAAAAGCAGGATTATAATGCCGACTGTCACACAGCGGTCTGCTGCCTTTAGTCATTTGGAGTGTTGAATTGCATGAACACCGAGGTGCGTGTGCAATTAATACCAAACACACCGGTATTTCATCAGTCACTTACATGTACATTTTCAACTGGTTCTCATGTCCCACATTTTGACAATATAGAATTAATATTTGGCCCTCATGATAGGGATAAATGACTGGTTACAGAATCATGAGATGGTCATGGCGTGTGGTCTTACTACATACAACATTGTTTAAAAAAGTCCACCCGCGGTATATGTTGTACTGTTAAATAAGTCATGCATTACTCCGCAAATAGCCACTTCTGCTATTTCCCGACTCATTATGAATTGGAAAACCATATGACATTCTCCAAAAATATGCCCAAAACGTCGCTTCTTCCAAAAATGGAGGTAATGATAAGCAGGTGAGCCCAAGACGTGCATCCCATCACAGAGCAAGAAGAAGGAGGGGGAGGGGGATGCAGCAGACTGCTATCCCCATTCGCTTGGACCAGATGATAACCGGTATCACCTGGGCAGAAATAGCGTCAGATACATACTGGCGCTAATAGAGAGGGAGAGCCAAAGTGCAATGAGCATATGCACCACCACCCCCTCTCCTTGACTTGCTTTCTGTGCTGCATGTTTGTGCAGTGGGCAGATTCCAACATTCGATGGGAATGTTCCAGAGAATATCCCAGGTTACCTTTTCTTTAGTGCTGACCCAGGAATTAGATGCGCTCCTGTAACCGATACATAGGCATACATCACTCTCTCACCCCAGGAAACCATCACTGGCCCTAAAGGGCGTGGTTATGAGACATTAGTCGTTTCTTGAATGTGATGGGTGTTTTGGATTGCATCCATGTAGCATTGGTCATGCCCCATTTAAGGACCAGGTCTACTGGAGCATACCAGCATACCATACTGGACAGTGGTCGAAGTGCACCAAAAGAAGTAGTGGAACTATGTTCCCTATTGGTCTGCACCACTTCCCACAAACCCCACTGCTAAACCCCCTCCTATGCACAATTCAAACCCTAAAATAAACATACCTGCTGTAACGTCCAGTGCAGTGCACTGAAAGGGCAAGTTTCAACTTCTTCCTACACTTTTATTTTAAAATGAAACCATTCCGGAACGGTTTCTTTTTAAAGTAAAAGTATAGGAACGGTAAAACTTAATTAAAAGAAGTAGAGGAGCACCGCTCCCGACCGCGCTCACCCACTTCGACCACTGATACTGGAGCATACAGATAGCCTTTGATTCCATCACCCACTGCTGCGCCTGGTTCCCCTAATCAACAAGTGATGTTGTTATAAGGTGCGTGTTGACCCAGATAGACTTGACTCCTTAGAATATGACAAAATTCCATATGTGGTGCCAGAATATTCATTCTCTGAACCACACAACCAGAACCCCAGTCTCCATCAGCGCATTCTCCACCTGCTCACCTCCTTCTGACCCCCAGCTACTCTTAGGCTCACACCTGCATGTGGTGTCAATTGGCGGGTGAATAGCAATGGATCTGCACAGACAACGACCACCCACTAAATCCCTGTCAAACGTATACCTGTTACAACATTTGTCTGTGTATTAAATTAACAGGGATCTGCAATCTTTGGCTCTCCAGATGTTTTGGACTACAGCTACCAGGATTTCACGCCAGTGACTATGCTGATTAGGTCTGATGGGGGATGTAGTCCATAACATCTGGAGAGCCAACAATTGCAGACCCCTGATGTACGACATCACATTTATACATTTTACAGGTAAATCAGGATCTTCCCCTGTTGCCCTGTTTCATGACACCTCTCTGGGAACCTCAGAGCCAACATAAACATCACTACAAGGCAGCGTATGTCAGGATGTTGCACAGGAGTCAGTAAAGCTGCTGTCTACGTAGCAGCGTGTACGTGAAAAGTCCCTTTGAATGGCAAGATGGTTTAAGGTGCTGCTCCTTAAGTTCTGCGTCCCAGTGGAGGGAACACTGTAAGCTTGATACAGATGTAAACCCCCCTGGCTGCGTTAAGTAAAAGACAGAAATCTTCACACAATGTCTATGCTCCATACTTGTTTGAGGCTCGGAATGAGGGTGAGGCAGATTGTAATATATTGACTGTCTGTTGTCCATTGCTTTTGGAGGAGGAGTCCACCCTTGAAAAACCACCATACACCGTGGAGCGGCCGCGGAGTTGGAAGCTGAGGTGGAAGCAGTCTGGTGCAGTCCCCCCTGTGCTGAGCAGTCTGTTGTCCATTGCTATTGGAGGAGGAGTCCACCCTTGAAAAACCACCATACACCGCGGAGCGGCCGCGGAGTTGGAAGCTGAGGTGGAAGCAGTCTGGTGCAGTCCCCCCTGTGCTGAGCAGTCTGTTGTCCATTGCTATTGGAGGAGGAGTCCACCCTTGAAAAACCACCATACACCGCGGAGCGGCCGTGGAGTTGGAAGCTGAGGTGGAAGCAGTCTGGTGCAGTCCCCCCTGTGCTGAGCAGTCTGTTGTCCATTGCTATTGGAGGAGGAGTCCACCCTTGAAAAACCACCATACACCGCGAAGCGGCCGCGGAGTTGGAAGCTGAGGTGGAAGCAGTCTGGTGCAGTCTGGGGGTGCACGGGGGTGACCTGCCCGGTTGCCTGTACCCCAAAAATGGAGGATACAGGACGAAGCACGCGGAGCAAACGACCTGGTCGTGAGGACTTCGGTTTGGACAAGAGAAGCCCGCTGAAGCAGTTACCGAGACTGCGCCAACGACGACTGGTCTCACCGTCACCGTCACCTATAAACATACAGGTGGAGCCAGGTACACAACAGAACATCTTTCTTTTTCCAAAATCAACGCTCCACAACAGAACTTCTTATGCTCCCCCACCACTTGTAGATGAAACATCCCAAATAATTAAAACAGTTCAAAATTCCACGATCGTAAACGAGGAGGAAAAGGAGAACGTGGACAACGTTCATGAGCAACTTTTTTCCTCCTCTCCTGCCCCCTCTGCCTTCCTCCCTGTTGGCAAAAACATAAACACTACCTTAAACACCCTCAGACACCCACAAACACCCCCTCAACCCTCCCGCCGAACCGTGGAGTCCCCCCTACCTGGTGGTGGGTCTGGAGAGGGGGGGTGCGGGAGCTGGCGAGGTCGGCATGCTCCCAGTTGGAGCGGGAGGAAGTCCTCCGGTGCTCCCCGGCGTGGACGAGCAGCCGTCTTCACCCTCTCTGCGGGAGCCGCCGCTGGAGCGGCGGTTTTCGTCGGGAGGGGGTACGGAGGGAGAGAGGAGCCCGGACCAAACAGCGGGCGACGCGGAGCCGCTTGACGAGGCGGGAGGGGCAGAGCTCCAGGGCCCGTCGTTGTCGGGAGTCGGGGGGGCGTGGCCCAAGTGTCGCTCTCGCCAGACCAGCCCGCGGAGGGGGCGGCACAGACCCCAGGCACGCAATATCTAAGAGAGTCGCAAGTGTTGGCGCAGTAAAAGTGAACCCGAATAACGTATTGAACGTTATTATCCAGATTCATCATCAAACGACAGGACCAGACCTAATTAGTCCAAGTGAAGAACTCAGAAAAGAAAATCAATTATTGCCAGGGGTCATTCAAGTACTAAAGCTCACTGATGGAAAGGGTACAAACATAGACAAAGAAGATGGTTTAGGAGATCGTAATGGAGATGAAATTGAAGAAGCAGAACAAAGCAACAACTCTCCACTATCAGAGGATAAACCAATGACTTTAATCCCTAATGGAAAACACTTTAGGGAAAATTTCAAAAGAAAAGGCAGCACAAAAAGTCAGCTAAATCGACGTATAAAACGTCCTTCTTTGAATCCTCTAAGCTAAGCAACAGGAGAGCAACCCGCAAAACCACCCCGAGAGGGAGAGCAAAGACTGCAGCTTCAAATTCAACGACAAGATTCCTCCAAAACACGTTAGGGAAGGATCTAACGATGCTGGACGAAGTGTCTGACGCGGACTTACTAGATGGGACCAGTATGTCTACAAATGAAACCCCACTTAGCGGGAAGTGTGTATGGCCAGGAACTAAAACGTACCCTTCCGGTCCATTCCTAAAAACAGGAATTTGGTACTTCAAAGACCCCGAATTACAACTGGAAGGGAACCAAAAATATAAATGGTCTACAACCAAGGAATCACACGAGGACTCAACGAAGCCCCGGACTGACATTCCGGGGACAAGCAAAAATCACACGATAAACGGAAGTGTTCTGGCCCTGAGTGAAAATATTAAGGCAAATATAGGCAAGAGCTTTGAATCAATCCCTAGACAAGAAGCACTCCATACAACGACATTTGATAAAGACTTCCCTTTAAGAGAAACAAACTCGAGGCCCAGCTCGAAGGAAACGGCAAGGACTGGCGTGGACCAAAGGAAGCAACCATCGGGAGTCCCATGGAACGTGATCAGTGACGCTGATAAACACACAAAGAACACAGAACAGGGGTCGAACACCTCGTACAATACCCATCTACAATCCCCACCGAGGAATAGGAGATCTTCAACCCTGGACTCGAATAATGAGAAAGAAACGTCCACAAAACAAGCCGACATCTTGACAGTAATGTCGGCAATAACTATCGCTTTGACACCATATTGCAAATTGTACGAATCCATTCAAGAGGCATTAAAGGACCAAACAACTTTGGTAGCAATGCTTTATGCAAAAATGACATTTATTGAAGGATACATCACAGCATTAGAAATGAGAAACGGGAGAACTACGCCAGCTAATAAACCACAGGGTGATGCCACAGGAAACCCGGACAATCCGGCCGTGGTAGTAGAGAACGAGACGATATTAGGGAAAGTCACGCTGGCTGGACAAACGAAGACACCTACAAAAGCAGCCTCAGTTACAACTGTGTCAGATGACGTGCAGCTACCGAGGGAACAACAGAACGAAGTAGCCATATCAAAACCCTTACAGGAAGTTAAGGAAACCCTGGAAAAAGCACAGCCAACAAAAGCATGCAAAGAACAGAGGCTCGCCGCCCCGCCTTTATCCAAGAAGCATCAATCAAATGGCTGTGTAACTACGTTTGCAGAAAACGATTCATTCACTATAGAGGAGATCGTGGAGGAACCGGAAACAGAGCCACAAAGTAAATCCCAGAGATCAAACAATCCCAGACCCAGGGATCAAAAAGAACTCGACAATCGAGGGATGACCACGAAACTATACCCACTTTTTGCAAAGGGAAAAAGACCATCGAACAAGAGAGGGGAAAAGGCAACAACGGAGGACCCCCAACCCTCTAAGGTAGTACCAGGAAAGAACCAAAGAGAAAACCAGAAAACAAAATTTAGGGAAAACAAAGAACTAAAAAACAGAGCGGTGGTATTCCAGGACACGGAACCATCGAACACAGAAGAAACGAGTTTGGCCGCCAATCCAACCAAGAACTATCAGATCATAGATGAGTCTGCAGAAAGTATTGATTTATTGGATTTGTCGGTATACCCGGTTGAAAACTCGGAACTAGAATCCCTATCAGAGAGGCAAAAAATGAGTGTTCCGAGAAAGGACTGCGGAATTGAAGCAAATGAAGATGCCCAAAACCTGAGCCCTTTCCTTACTTTGGCAGAAAGACGGGAAAAAGTGGCTAAGGCATACGGCAGAAAACAACTTTCGAATCAATATCCTCTGGAATCGGCGAACTCTTAGAAAGACCCCAAAAGGAGCACTAGGACAGCCACAGCAATAAACCTGAAGCCTGCAGCCCCCCATACCAAAGGAGATACGAACTGCCGTATAGAGGAGAGGTTGCGATCTGCAACCCACAACAACAAAGAGGAAAAGAGCAGATTCATATTGGAACAAATTAAGGAGCGCAACACAAAGACTGATAGAAAACAAGCTCGAGTCAAAGAACAAGATACCCACACCCCGTACAGTAAAAGGCTAGGCAGCGAAAGAACTTTTAAACTGGAACGGGTAGGGGAGAACAGAGATAATTTGATCCTGAATCGGAAAAACATCATGGCCCTATTGAACTGCATTCCAAAACTAAGGCAGATCAACACTGATGACATCAAGATCGTGGAGTTCAGTACCACGGGTAAAAGAGACTGTGTTTACTTACATATTCCCTCCCCGGTAATTAGGCAAATGCTGACTTCGGAACAAGAAAGCTTTCAAATGTTGGGCTATGACTTATTGGACTGTCGAACAACTGGCGCGAAACTACAACAGTCACAAAATGCAAATCTGTGATTAAGCCAAAAAGATTCATTTAATAATCAGGACAAGACTACTTCTGGCTCAACCAAAGAGCGGACACAGAGAAAGGAAGGAACAAAGATAGAGAAGCAGACAAGCATCCTAGACAGAGATGATCAAAGAGTAAAATCAAACAACATGAACGAAGACACAAGTACTGATCACGATGCTGTGAATAACGATAGATACCCAAAAGGTCCCCTACGGAAGATAAAAATCACATTCGTTCAAGAAGTTAGTGAAACGGTCAACGATGAACCAGCAGCAAGCACTAACCCTGGAGATGGAGAAGATCTGAATCTTAAGACGGCTGCCGCGAAAGCATCAGGAAAAACAAGGTAGCCATGCAAGACACGGAAGGATACCAAGGCAGGACCCGGGACCGACGTCGTGAGGCCTTTGGAAGAGGACAACACTGTCATGGCAAGTTGGAATACTCGGGGATTTAGCCACCTCCTGACAGAGAGCGACGTCAACTTGGGAGAGTTTGACGTCATCTGCATGCAGGAAACGTGGCTAACTAAGAAGCCATTTTTGGAGGGTTATGAAACATACCTAGCCCCCGCGGATCGTTCAAACAAAGGGCGCCCCTCCTCAGGCCTGCTGACCGCCATTAGATCTGGATCGGGACTACATTACGTCGAATTGGTGATCTCAAACAGCCATTTCCAGGGGTCTCTTTTGAACTGGTCAAACCAGCTGTCAGTAAACAGTAAAAACACTGCAAAGGACGAAGTAATAATTGTGTTGAACACATACTGGAATCCCGCAGTGATTAAAAACGAGGACTACTTGGAAATGGCAGACAACATTCTGGAAAGAATACACCTGGAATGGACACCGAAATTTGTCATTTTATGTGGAGACCTTAACGCGATCTGCCCAAAACCCAACTTGAAATACGGGACTGGTAAGAAGGTGCCATTGAATATGGTACGTGGGCATCTCTGGATTAAGGCAATGATTGCCTGGGGTCTGCAGAGCTTACAAACATCAGTACACACAGACATCACGAGAATACCGACATGGGAGAGAGACAACTCTGCAGCAAACCTAGACCACATCTTTGTTTCTGATGAGCTACTTAAAACTATAACAGCGTACGAGGTTGTGAGAATGGCCAATAGTGATCACAACCTATTAAAGGGAAAATGGGCATGCACAAGAAGAATAAAACCAATCATGGAAGCAAACATTGAGACCGATAGTAGTGGTACAAAACTAAGACTGTCGGCTAGTGCAGTTGTGGAGCTAACAGACTCATACAAAAACACCAGCAAAGTAAACAACCGAGCAAACACGGAAAATAATATCGACTATCAACCTTTGTTAAAAGTATATGAAGTCAAAAGAAAGTTCCGGCAAAATGATAAATCAAAAACCCACCAACATGAATTTAACAAAGGAATTGTGGAAGAAAGGAAAAAAATGAGGAAACTAAAGCAACAAGTGAAGAAATCACCTACTGCTGAACTAGTTAACGAAATGAAAATAGCAACAAGGACCTATAAAAACTGGCTGAGACAACACAGAGAAAGCATGAACCAAGCCGATGCAGCAGGTTTGCTGAAGACAATATGCAGTAGGAGAACCAGAGATTTCTGGACCCTAATCAGGAATACGTCAGACTCACAAAAAGATCTGATAAATAATTACGTGGGAGAAGAAGCATGGTCAACCCACTTCACAAAAGTATTCCAGAAAAAGAGCTATGTCGATCTTCCCAACAACGAACATGGTTTTTTGCGCGATAACCAAGAAATGTCAAACTCAACTTGGGAAAATGCATGGGATCAGGAGGACATAAGGAGAAAATTTGTCCGACTGAACAACTCAAGAGCCCCTGGGCCCGACGGTATCACTAATGCTGACCTGAAGGAACATGCTGTAGAATGGTCAAACTTTATATACGAGGTACTTAAAAAATGCAATGAAACAAGATCGATACCCGTGTCATGGACTACAGCAACAATTGTCCCAATTTATAAGTCGGGGCCAAGAGACCAACCTAAGAACTACCGACCGATCGCATTGTTAGACGTTGTTGGGAAGGTGTTCGGCTCACTGTTAGAAAACTTTCGAAAATGGTCTAGAGAATCAGGGCATGAGGACCCCCTACAATCAGGGTTAGTGAAAGATGGGGGAATGGCACCAAACATTCTCCTACTAACCACCCTAAAAAGCAAGACCCAAGAAGGAGACCAAAAGGTCTACCTTGTTTTATTGACCTGGCCCAGGCTTTTGACCAGGTCAATCGTGAAATACTTTGGGGAAAACTAACAGCGAGAAACTGTCCAGAAGACATTTTGGGGCCCATTAGAGCATTGCACCAGAACACCTCTATAAGAGTGCGTTTAAAGCAAGGAGGGATGCTAACTGAGTTAATCCCTACGGCGAGAGGAGTAAAGCAAGGATGCCCTCTTGCACCAACACTGTTCAACTCCTATCTCTGGGATATTGAAGAAAGCGGCCAGGAGATACGGTCTTTTCCACCTACAGTAGGGAAAGTCAAGATCCCAAGATTACTCTACGCGGACGACCTTATTTTAATGGACTACACTCTGATTGGTCTACAGCGCCAACTAAACACTTTGGCACTATATATAGAGAAGAACAACTTGGAGATTAATAGGGCCAAAACCAAAGTTATGATCATGGCGAAACAAACCACCCGCACAGAGAATTTTAGCTGGACCCTGGAAGGTGAGGAAATAGAACAAGTGGTGCATTTAAATACCTGGGGGTAATCCTCAGCAATAACAAACAAGAGCACCCTAAGCAACTGCACCTATTAGAGAAGGCAAAAAAATTGGCACGTCAAGCAAAAATAATTGACAGAAGATTTGGCCGATTTACAGCAATCCCACTTATTCAATTTTAGAAAGGCATGGTGGTCCCGTCCTTGATCTACGGTGCAGACGCACTACTGGCGATACCCTCAGATTTCTGGAAACGATTAGAAGGTGTGTTCTGGAAACACACTTTGAACCTACCGCAATCCACACCGGCTAAGACCATACGCCAGGAACTGTGTCTGCAATCATTGGAATCGATGGTTGCTAGAAACTCGCTAATGCTATACAGGAAATCACTGACTAGCACCTGCCCGAATGTAATGTCTATTATCCACACAGAAATTGAAGCACAGAAAAGCAAAATTCTGATGTGTTGGACGAAAGAACATAAAAAAAAACTGGTGGAAATAAATAGCTCTGAGGAAGAACTTATCTTGAATCCGTATAAAGTAAAACGAAAATTGCAGGAACACGACTGGATACAGACAACATCTTTGGACCAAAGAAGTAAACTAATAAGCCACTTGCCACCAATAACGAGAGGCTTAAATGATCTACCGAACTACTTAAAAAAGTTTCCAAGTAAAACTATACTTGAAACCTTCCTAAGAGTGCGAATGAATCTCTTGCCAACAAACGAGATCAAAGCGATCAGGAAATTAACATCTGACAACAGCTGCCGATTCTGTAAAAACAAGACGCAACCAGAGACGCTGCGCCACTTACTCTTAGTGTGTGGCGCTTTAACAAGGCTGAGAACGGCACACTTGGGCCATTTATTCAAGGAGTCAAGAATGTGCAAGGAGGAGGACTGGTGGAACCGCTTAATCGAGGGAGACAACACCAGTTACGTAATAGCGGTTTCCCAGTTCTTCATGAATTTGAAACTTTAAAAACACAAGGTGGAATCATTCGGGGGAGGTGACCTGAAAAAGATCCGTCTATGGAATATCTGAAACCACTGATGTTACTAGACAGACGAAGTGATGAGACAATTGGAGTTGAGAATTGTACCATATTCTCTTTTTCTTTTCTTGTAAACATTTTTTGTAAATTATAACAAGTAAAATAAAAAATATATATATATATTGACTGTACATTTTTTGTGTTTATATTTTATTAAAAACGTGAACACACATAACACCTTACACACATACAAAGGAATACAAGGGACACATAATAGCATAAAATGTTGATACCGGAATCAAAGATAAAAAATAAAAAAAACAATGATCACAAATAACACAAACATCACAATTTTCACGTCCTACTAACATTGATTCAATTAGTTATTGTACACTTTTTCACCCAGTAAATCATGAATTATTCTCAAAACTTGGATCAGTGCAATAGTTAATGATGTCATATTGCCACTCATCAATCGTGCCCAAAAGCAGTCGCTGGCCAAGTACGCAGTATTATTGACAAATTTACAAAAAAATCAAATTCCCAAATTGACAGTAGCCAAACAATCATGAAAAGATGTTTAAGAGTCTCTAGACACCCTACTTCGCGGCAAAGATGACAAGTTCTATCTTGCCTAATTGACTCTTCAAAAGGGATGCAATGCTAGGCTATGTGGTGCTACCTGGTACATTGCCAAAGGGTGACAGATGGTTTTAGGCCTAGGACCCTGCGTATCTGGAGCAAAATGGACCTGTCATCTGTCTGCCTGAGAGAAGCGATGGAAGGTGTTTGCAGTCAGGGGCTAACACTCTTGACTAATACAGACTTGTGGTCTACTGGTGCTTCTGTGCGAAGATCTCCTGCCTTGATGGCCAGTTTCGCCAGATCCAGGACAGACGGGTCAGAGGAGCAGGAAGAGAGGAGAAGAGTCAGCAACCTGCAGTACAGTGGATTGACTCCTGGGTGATGCACAGGGGTTCCCTTAAGATCCTTAAACTGTGCAGCGCCTGGTAATGGGGCCAGGAGTGGACGTGCTCTGAGAAGTGGTATCCACCAAATGAGGAGTTCACGTGCCAAGAGGGTGCACTTGTTTAGTGCCCAGGTTTACATTTTTTAAAACCCTACTGTTGCATTGTGGAACTTTTGTTCCATAGCATAGACCAGGAACAGAGTTACGGCTGGAGAGGTGGGGTAGGGCGCTGTACAAAGGCCTTATGTCACCTGAGGAAACCAGCCCAGTTAACCAGTGAACCTTGTCAGCTTGTTTTGAATTGCACACGTTTTCCAAAGTTACATAAAAAGAGATGGACAAACCATTTCCAGTGTTCCATGCTAGCTTTCCTTCTATTGCCACAAAATTGCAGATGTGCCTTAAGCGGAGTCATTGGGGGTCATTATGAGTTTGGTGGTAATACAGCAGTAATTCCACCGAGCAGAATTACTGCTACACCTGTGGTGTACGGCAGAATTACTGCTGCATTACAACCTGTCAGGAGCTCGCACACACCATCAACAGTAAAGATAATTCCACCCAGCGGAATTACTGCAAAAACCGGCCCTTCCTTATGGTAATTTCAACAAAATTTGGCCGAATTATGGTTACCGCAGTGCAATCAGCGCTTACCGTCAGCGGAAATTAAATTGCGTCATTGCCGAAACGGGAAGTGCGGCGCCACCCATCTCTAAAAACTCAATGAATCTGAATCCACCAGTTCCTTCAGCCATCCACAGCAGCAGAACACAGGAGCCATGTCCCAGGAAAAATCCAAAGGCAAGGTCCCCGAACATAGGCTGCCAAACCCCAAATTCAGTGAGGGAGAGCTCCAGGTCCTCACTGATGAGGTGGTTTCCCATATTGAAGGACTATAGGGCACCTGCAAAGAAAAACATCTGGGCAGCGCAAGTCAGCCATCTGGTCATCCATCAGCCAGAAGGTGACAGCCATAGGCATGGTCCCCCGGGATCGGGAGGACTATCTCAAGTGATGCAATGAACTCAGGGTTAGGGTGCACAGCCTTCTTTCAGAACAACAGAGCACCACAGAGCCCCTTGACCTGGACCTGTGGGAGGAGAAGGCCAGCTCCATCCTCGACATGGTGGGGATTGAAGGTGTTGGTGCAGCAGAGGCTGGTGTCAGCAGCCAAGAACAAGGAGGTGAGTTTGTTCCCCCCAGCCACTGCACAGGGCAAATGACCAACCCAATAATGTGTGCCTTAGCTCAGATGGGCCCAATGGACAAGGTTAGATGCCAGCACATGACCATATGTATACGCCACCCAATGCATGTCCGTGCAGAGCCAGTTGCAGGCATGGTTGATCCAACCAGTTGCCCCGGGTGCCACATCAGCCCCACAAGCACGCCAGGGGACAAATAATAACATAATTCCCCATGCGCTGCCAGGCCAACGCTGTGACTGCATGCATGGTTGGTGTGTAAACTGTGCATGTAACCATGCACAGCAGCATGAATCTGCAATTGCAGCCCCCATGTGTGCTGAGAAAGGCCAAGTACCAAAGTGGCCCCCCTGACCAACTGTATTGGCAGCACAAGGGGAAAAGCGCACCTGCCCATGGGCTGGACACCCTCAGCAGCGACTATACACACCTCGCTGTAGTCACATGCCATGGACCATAAACAGCCATACCCTTCTGCCTACATGTATGGGATGTCCCTCAAACAATTAGGAGGTGTGACTAGCAAGCCAACGCACAGGAATGCACAATGACTGACAGCATGTAATGTGTCCCCCTACAGGGTTGACTCAGGATGAGGCAGTGGAGGAGGAGGGTGAAGGACCAGCGACGTCCCATGACTAGGCCTCCAGGGCAATGACATCAACTATCACCCCTGAAGGGTAAATGATGGGAAGGGCAGGTGTAAAGGATGCCATGGTACACCAGGGCCCAGCAACACCACACATGCCAGCGCTGGCATGTCATCTATCGAGACTGCTGCAGGTGCTGCATTCAAGAACCTGCAACCACCACCCAACAGCCGGCCACTGAAGACATGAGAGGGGAGCCAAATGCTGGCAGGTGCACAGAGGACACTGTGCACAACCCACCCACCTGGCACATGATACCCCCACAGCACCTGAGAGGGACACCCAGCAACTTGGCCAGCGTGGTCAAGAGTCTGCGGGGGACAGCAATGGAGCTGTCCCTCAGTCCCCATGGCAGGACAAAGACTGATATGTTTGGGATATTTCTTCTCTGTGAACGATAGTGAGCTAAAGACTCTGGGTAAGTCTCTTGTAACCCGGACTAATGTCTGGCAGAGGGAGTCCCAGGACCCCCCTTGTTAATTTGCATATTTAAGTAAATTTGGGTCTCACCCTAAGTTACTAGGGTAATCCAGATGTGGACCCCTTGCTCACTATTCTTAGAGAGGCACAGCTCTACCCTACTGATGAGGTCCAACCGGACCGAAACACGTGTCTGGGGTTGCTGTTGGTACTCTTGTTCAGAGGAGAATTGCCTAGCATTTCGGTGCTGGACTGCCCCAGGGCAGGACAAAGACTGATATGTTTGGGATATGTCTTCTCTGTGAAAGATAGTGAGCTAAAGACTCTGGGTAAGTCTCTCTTAACCAGGACTAATGTCTGGCAGAGGGACACTCAGGACCCCCCTTGTTAATTTGCATATTTAAGTAACTTTGGGTCTCACCCTAAATTACTAGGGGAATCCACACGTGGAGCCCTTGCTCACTATTCTTAGAGAGGCACAGAGACCATTTGTTACTGCCCTAACCCCTGCTGGCAGGCTCAATGGATCAGTGGGACCTTCAAGGGAACAGCATGTTTATACTTCTCGGCTCTTAGTTAGATCATTTACAGCCCAGTTTTCTGACTCTTAGATGCTGTGATAAACCCCTTAATAAAGAGGACCTTACTATGCAGCATTGCCAGTAATGTTGCTTGGTCTTTGAGGTTGTCGTTAATTGATTCGTACATTTTCAAAAATGGGGCAACTGCCAGAGTCAGCATGGACATTCCACTACTAAAGTCCAAAACAGCATTGTCTCTTCCATATGCACCCACATCGTTACAATGTGTGAATTTCACTGGAGACTGTCTGAAACACTCCAGCTCTTTTGTCTCTGTCAAGATGGGCAGAATCTTACATATTAGTTCATCTGTGGGGTCGTAGACCTCCCCACTAAGGGTTTGGGGGATATCTCTCTCCAAGTGTTTTCTCCAGTTTATCATACATAGATGCAATACCAACTGGCCTATCTAATTCCTCCGTACCGGGAAACTCTTCCTGAGGCCCAAAAGAGGCAGACTTCCTTCTTCCTGGCGATAATCTTCCTGTGCCCACCAACTCAATAATTTCCTTTATTCTAGCAATGTCTCTCCTCAGTGATCACCCCATTGCTATTTGGCTTGGTGTATTTGTTTGTTGATATCAGGGGTATTGATAATAAGGCCTACCCTCCCTGTATTTAGAACACTTTGTGGAAGTCCACTGGCCCGATAATTTTGTCACTTTGAATGCCGTAGGAGTGTTCACGGCAAAGATGGGTGGAGGCCCCCGATCGGATTATTTGCTTTGTATGACCTCCAAAACTGGCGGTGTGCCCGCCATTGTCATTGCTGAAGAACGAGCCACGTCCTCGCCGACATTCAACAGAGGATTTTGCTGATCAGGGTCCCCTTCCCCTAGTTCGGTCCAAGATTTCTGCATCATTCAAGTCGCCAGACTCAATTGGTCTGTTTTTCATCATGCACAGTTTTTTCAAGAAGAAGGAAGTTATCAAGCCGTCCAATTGGGATGCACTCCCCACCTTAAAGGTAGTCCGATCAGGTTGCAGGCCACAACTCCCTGGAGCTTCCACTTCTCTCACCACATGGGCAGAAGCCATAGCAAACTCCCTAGGGTCCCGTCGATCATTAATAGGATCTTCCCCCAGTTCAGCTGAGATGCCTCGGCTGTATTTGTCATCAGCGAACCGGGAAGGGGGTGGGTGGCCCGAGTGTCTACTTCAGCGTTCACATCCTCATTTGCTTCTGGATGTTAATTGTAGCTGAGGTGACTGAGGTTATGGTCAATCAGATTTTTTGTTCATTTGTTTAACGTGAATTTGCGCTTTTGCCATTATACTATTCTTTGTAGTGGCCATATATATAATGTCTGACTATTATGACCATTTGGGCACACATACATTTTGTGTTTCTCTTGCCGATCCCTCGTTAAATCACACGCCACTGTAATGTAGTGCCCATTTAAGAGGGACGTGGTGCGTCCTGAGGAGACACAGATCATCACTGTGTCTCGAAGCTAATAAAAGGGGCCACTGCAGGAACGCGCGGCACTGAAGTGGAGACCCAGTTAGCTGCAACTCCTGGCTCCTGTCGTCGTTGTGTGTGCTTTGTTACTACCGTGTGATCATGGCCCTGTGGCCTTCCTGGGCCTGTGTGACCCAGTAGGGTGCCACCAGTGTACCATTGCCAGCGGGTACCCCTGCTGCTAGAGGGTGCCCCCTCGACAGTCATTGGCTGCGTGTCTGCAGCCAACCCAGGTGAACCTGGGAACCTTTATTGTGCTCCGGTGCCCCGGAGCACCTCATAACATTGGTGACGAGTGGTGTGCAGCCCTGTGCCCCCGTGCTAACACTTGGTGCTGGCTGCCGAGGGGCTGTTCGTGACCCAGTGTGCTGGAGGTGCATCTTCAAGGGCGTGTGGCCGCAGGAGCACCGTGTCAGCATCAAGGACGGCCAAGCCCCGGTGTCAGTCAGGCATGGGCTGCTGGGTGCCGTTAGTCCTGAAGGAGTGTGGCGTCGACCGCGAGGTGAGTGGGCCCGTGGATTGTGTGAGTGGCGTCCGCCACAGAGAGAGAGGGGCGGGGCCTAAAACGTGGCAGGCCTGCGGCTTTGAAACAGAGTGCTGTTCTCAGCCAGCAACCCCCTGTGGTTCTCAAAGATAACGATGGAGGAGCGGGGAGGCGCTGCCCTGCACGCCAAAAGCTTCAGAAGACGGTACTTGCAGGAAGGGACATGTCCGCGTGTGGAGCCACAGAGCTCTGTTGGCCCCATAAAGGTAAGGAGGAGAAAGGCAGCCCCCAACTGGAGCCGCGTGCACCCGGCATGCTGAGAAAGCGCAGGTGAGGACACGGTGCCTTGCTCCCTCCCCCCACTGGTGCTCAACAGAAGGAGGAGAGGAAAAGATAATATAAACAGTGACAAGGGCAGGAATTCCCCAGGCACATTCCCCTCATCCCACCAGAACGTGGGCATCTCCATTCCAGCCCACCTGAAACATTGTCCAGCCCACCAGAACGGGACAACACCCTTCCAGCCTGCCAAATTGCTTCCACACCAACAAGAACCAGAAGAGGGGCAACAGTGGTGCTCCCAGTGCCTCAATCAAGCACAGGAACAAAAAAGAGGGGAAATTACCCAGCAACCCGGAAGGGTAGCGGCTCCGCCCAGGAGTGCTTGTGCGCCCTGGTGTCTGTGTGGTAACCCACATCAGGACCTATAATGAGTGTGGAGGACGACGACGCCCAGGGGCCATACAGACAAAATGGACAGCTTGCCCCTTTGTGGATTTTTGACGTGGTGGGAGCACCTGCCAGCTTGGGTCCTCGCTGGGTGGCGTGAGTCGAAATTCAGGAGTTATATTTTGAGGCTGTAGAGGTAAAGGGCAAAGCAAAACGACTTACCCTCCTATATTCGGCCGGTCCCGCAGTCCAGAGACTGTTTAAAACATTGCGGCCCACAGATCAATCATATGCAGCAGCAATTGAAGCCCTGAATGCGTACTTCATGCCCATGGTAAACAGGGACTATGAGAGGTTCAGAATGCACAGCACGAGACAAGAAGAAGGGGAGAGCCTGGACGCTTTCCACGGGAGGCTTTAAGGCATTGCGCTGTCTACTGCCCTGGGAAACTTCGAGGAAGATGAGGTGAGAGCACAAATAAGAATGGCTGCAGAAGGATGCAGGCAGCATGTGCCCCCAGTGCGGATGGGACCTGCCGCACACCAATGAGTGTCCTGAAAAAGGGCACACATGTGGCAGGTGCGGAAAAGATGGACACTTCGCAAGGGTGTGCCTCGCACCGGAACCCATCAGCGCAAGGAAGCCTGCACCCAAGGAGGAAGGAAGACAAGGACAAACATCTGGAAGGAAGTCGCCCAAGGACGAAGTGGTCCATGTAGACATCAAACATGTTGGCGGTTTGAAAGCCTGTGTTAAAGGTTAATGCTGTTTGTTTTGTTATAATAAAGGAGGGATGTAATGTAGTGCCACTTTAAGAGGGGCGTGGTGAGTCCTGAGGAGACACGGATCATCACTGTGTCTCCAAGTTAATAAAAGGGGCCACTGCAGGCACGTGCGGCACTGCAGAAAGACCCAGTTAGCGCAACTCCTGGATCCTGTCGTCCTTGTGTGTGCTTTGTTACTGCTGTGTGATCACGGCCCTGTGGCCTGCCTGGGCCTGTGTGACCACAGGGCCTGGGTGTTGTGTACTGGGTGTCCCCAGTGTACCATTGCCAGTGGGTGCCCATCTGCTAGAGGGTGCCTCCTCGACAGTCATTGGCTGCATCTCTGCAGCCAACCCAGGTTGATCCTCGGAACCTGTATTGTGCTCCGGTACCCTCATAACAACCACTGCTGTGTGCTCAACAAGCTCTTCTAAGAGGACATCCTTCGGTGCTGTTTTTGCGCCCAGAGACCCGGCCAGAACACGAGCCTCCGTACCGTCCACACATCTATTGTCACCGGAAACAAAAGCTGACATTACAGGTCGGGCCTCAACTACGGGGAAAGTTTCAAATGGAGCGTTGCACATCAAAAGAGGACTAGGAACGCTCAATTGGTTTTTCGCTTTCATATGGGGTGAGACGGTAAAAGAATACAAAGACGTCTGCAAAGCACAAATCAGTACTGGCGGGTCAATTGCCACAGATTCTGGCTCAAACACAAAAGACAGGAGACCCGGCTTACCATTGCTCCCCTTCTCTCTCAGCAACATGGTTGTTGTGTACGCCTCGCGTCACCGCGTTGCGGGACGTGAGGCGCGTTTAATAAAAGCCCCACCCCCGCAGGAGGAGGGCAGTTCCGGGCAAGTCACGAGCGGCAGTGTGTGTGTCTTATCTTTCGTGCTCCGCAGTCAGGCCTCGGCCTGCGGAGCCCCAAGTGCTTTCTCCCTCGCCAGTGCACTGGTGGGAGAAGCCATAACACTGGCGACGAGGGAACGAACCATGCCACGCCACGTGTGTGTGCCTTAATAATAAGCCCTCGACACCGGCAACATTTCTGGATACACGGTGGAGGGCCAAAAATGGGTTTTTTCTTCTCTGCTTCAAGTAAAAGAGAAAAATAAGGAAGACAACTCCCTCTCTTCTCTCTCACGTGAACAACACCATTGGCACAGGCCTGAGGCCACTGCATATTTGGAGCCAGCCAACAGACCTCCAGGCTGTCTAGGCAGCACAGCGCCGGCAGCTACAATCTACCACCCCTGAGGTGAGGAAACTTCGGCGCACGTTCTCCACTACAGCCCTCATCCTCAGCACGCCATGGCGACGGGACTATCTACACCCAGGCCTGGCACGCCATCGAGGATTTCGGCAAACCTAACGCCCACAGCACCGTCCCTGCGACCGCAAGGAGGCACCACGATGGCATTCGGTCCTTTTGACCCGTAGATAGACCCCTCATCTGTGGGCCCCCGAAGGCTGCTGTGGGTCCAGAAGTTTGAAATGGCCATGGACTGCAAAGACCTCACAACACCCAGTAAAATTAGGTCACGCCTCCTACTCAACATGGGTGACTAAGTCCTACGCATCTTCAACTCACTCGTCATTGGAGATGGTTCAGACATCTACCAGCTAGCAAAGGACACCCTCATAGCCAATTTCATGCCTCAACTAAACCCAGACTATGAGACGTTCATTTTCTGCACCACCATCCAGCTAGAAGAGAAAACACTCGACGCATATCACACGAGACTCAGAAAACTCGCAATCTCATGTGAGTTTGACAACATCGAAAAAGAGATCAGATGCCAAGTCATCAACGGCATGCACTCGGAAAAACTACGCAGGATGGTGTTGAGTGAAAAGGATATCTCACTGGCCAGAATTCTTGAATACGGACGTCAGAGAGAACTATGACACGCAAGGGCGGCTCACATGAGCACCACCCTGCAGAAGCTCCAGCTAACACCGACGGCAGCGACGATAGCGCAAATTGCCAGCCGCCAACAGTCAAGAGAAGACTCCAGCGATGCAAACAATTCATCTCAGTGGCAATCAAGGACCCCAGGGCCCGCCGAATGTGGATGGTGTGGAGGCATACGTCATGGAAGGCGAAACTGTCCAGCACAGGGAACCACGTGCGGTGCATGTGTCCGGAAGGACCACTACGCAAGAATCTGCAGATCGTCGGGACCTGACAACGCCCCCCGCCGCAACAAGAAAAAGGGTCCCAGAGGAAAAAGAAACAGGCCAATGCCCGCCGAGTCGAGACGGCCAACTCATCCACCGACGAAGAAGGTGATGGCGACGGTGTCACAACAAAAGAGACAGATAGTGGACAACCGAGAAGAGGGAGGAAAGTCTACCTAGTCTCATCACTCAACCACAGAGGCACAAAGTCGACAAAAAAGCAAAGAAGACGGAAATGCCTAGTGGCCATTTAAGGCCAAGAGACTCTAATGACAATCGACACTGGGGCATCGGTGAATGTCATGCCGGCTACCATGTTCCGAAAGCTACCCCCCCCCAGTCCTAAAGAAAACAGACACGCTTCTATTCGCCTACGGGTGCGAAACTCCATCACCAGTGGTAGGACGTTTTCGGACAACTCTCAGCAGAGGTGACCGAACATTACAATTACAATCCAAGGTGTATGTCGTTGACGCGTGCATAGAGTGCCTGCTGAGCGGGGATGCAGCGGAAGACCTAGAGTTAATACGTTTTGTCTGCAACATCACAGACCAATCAGACATAGCCAGCCTCCTGGACAAGCACCCAGGCCTCCTCAAAGGTATCAGATGCCTGAAAGGCAAACTCATCAAACTCCATATCGACGTATCAGTGCAGCCCCGAGCGATGCGCCACAGATGCACTCCTTTTCACATGAGAGACCTAGTCAAAAAGGAGCTGCGTGAACTCGAGAAAGCTGGTATCATAGAGGAGGTCACTGCGCCGACACCGTGGATTTCACCCATGGTGGTGACTAAGAAGCCAAAACAACCGGGGAAGGTGAGTATCTGTATCGACATGCGCCTCCCCAATGCAGCCATCAAGCGGGAACGGCACATCACCCCCACACTGGGCGAAATAATCACAGACTTCACTGGATCAAAGGTGTTCTCCAAGATTGACCTCAATGCCGGGAACCATCAGCTAAAACTACATCGGGACTCGAGGTACATTACGACGTTCTCCACGCACCTGGGCCTGCGCCGATACAAAAGACTGAGCTTCGGCATATCATCAGCGGCATAAGGCTTCCAGCAAGCCATCCAGGAATTGATACCGGGCATCCCGGGAGTACTCAATGTCAGTGATGACATTCTCATCCACGCCAGCGACAAACAAGAACACATGCGTCGCCTCAAGATGGTACTCAGCAGGCTGGAGACCGCAGGGTTAACCATTCACCGGGAAAAATGTGAGTTCATGAAGGATGAAATCATCTTCTTCGGATATGTGTTCAACAGCGCAGAAGTCTCAGCTGACCCACAAAAAGTCGCGGACATCAAGGAAGCCTCACCCCCAACAACACCTACGGAAGTACGCAGCTTCTTGGGGATGGCGGCATACTGCGGGAGATTCATCCCCAACCTGGCAACGATGTCCGAGCCACTCAGGGAACTCACGAAATTGAACACTAAATGGGCCTGGGGCCCCAAATGCCAGGATGCTTTCAAGCAGATCAAGACGTCCCGATCGGCTGACACCACAATGGCGTACTACGAACCCACATTGTCAATGGAACTATATGTGGACGCCAGTCCCAAGGGCCTCCGGACGATTGTGGTCCAAGTGGCCCCGACAGGCGAGACCAAGCCCATTGCCTATGCGTCCCGTGCTTTGACTCCCACTGAACAAAGGTACTCTCACATTGAGAAAGAGGCCATTGCGGTACTGTGGGGCTGCCGCCACTTTCACATATACCTGTATGGACGGAAATTCAAAGCATACACAGACCACAAGCCTCTCATCCCCATATTTACAGGATCCTCCTCACACACCCCGGCGAGGATAGGGAGACTTCTTCACAGGCATATTTCCTGTACGGCAAGTCCTGTCCGTCACAGAGGAAGGCCTCATACTAAGAGGAGCTCAAATCGTCATACCCGCAAGACTCCAGGACAGAGTCATTGCGCTGGCTCACGAAAGTCACCAAGGCATGGTCAGGACCAAAGCCAGGATCAGATACTGAGTATGGTTCCCGCACCTCGACACCAAGGTGGAACAACTTATAACAGCATGCCTACCGTGTCAGATCACAAGCGCACCACCGAATCCTGAACCCATACAAGCAGCGGAAAGGGGCTCATCAAGATGGGACGCGATCAGCGTTGACTTCTGCACGGTCCAGGAAGGCACGTACCTGTTGGTAGCAATTGACGACTACTCAAGATATCCTGAGGTGGAAATCGTGTTATCCACCTCTGCAGACATGGTGATGCCAGCTCTGGAGAAGTTTTTTGCCACCCATGGCCTACCTCGCCGCATCCGGAGCGACAACGGGCCACCCTTCCAAGGGACGGAAATCAAGAAATACCTGGATGATCTGAACATTCAATATCACCACATCACGCCGAGATGGCCCCAAGCCAATGGAGACGTGGAGAAGTTTATGCGTACCCTCAACAAGGTGCTACGCCTATCCCGGGCGCACTCTAGCCGCTGGAGGGTGGACCTGTATTGATTCCTAAGGAACTACAGAGTGACACCCCACAACACCACAGGGTTACCACCGGCAAATGTCATGTATGGGACAGAGATAAATTCATCCATTCCACACCACCCAAGCCGGGGCACAGATGCATACGATAGTGAGCGCACTCACCAAAGGAGGATCACAGCGAATGAGCGCATGAGCACCAAGAGACATGCAAAGGAATACAGACACCAAGTCGGTGATCAAGTGTTAGTGAAGTGGAACCCCTAGAAAATGAAACTGGACACCCAATCTGACGTGGCCCCCTGGACCATAACTCAACGGCGAGGAACCATGATAACGGCCACATGAGGGCAACGACAGATCACCAGGAACGCATCATGGTTCAAGGGAGTGCCACGACAAATGTGGACTGATGGGGACCAGCAGCCCTCGGAGGAAGCAGGGAACTGTCGGAAGATGCGTATCAACAACCCGAGGAGGAGTTGACCGAGGAGCACAAGACAGACTGACTGCTAGAGGAACCGAGGGAGGCATCTCCAAGTAAGGCAGGTGAGCCGCGACAGAACACGAACGGGGGGCAGCCCCCAGATGTGGGCGCTATACCCTAAGAACTGCAACGAGAGCCCCAGTAAAGTTAAGAGACTATGAGTGCTAGGACTATAACGTGTGCTGGACTAGAATGCACAGTATAGTTAGTTCAATCAGTTGGACATGAGTGTGTTTAGTGTGCTATGTTTTAAATTGTTGGAAAAAAGGAGGGATGTTGTGTACGCTACACGTCACCGTGTTGCGGGATGTGAGGCATGTTTAATAAAAGCCCCACCCCCGCAGGAGGAGGTCAGTTCCGGGCAAGTCACGAGCGGCAGTGTGTGTGCCTTTTCTTTCGTGCTCCGCAGCCAGGCCTCGACCTACGGAGCCACACGTGCTTTCTCCCTCACCGGCGCACCGGCGGGAGAAGCCATAACAATGGTGTCTGTTGCTGGTAATGCATGTGACGCGGTCCATCTTCCGCTTCTCAGGGCCTCTTTCTGACCTTATATACGTTTTTAAAGTGAAACACGCAGTTCAGCGCAGTCATCCAACAGGATATTCATTGTTTTTTTCAGCTGACTACTTTTTAATGGGCGGGGATGGGCGAATGCAGGAGCAAAACACGCTTCTGTTGGTAACTTTGGGGCTCTGTCCGCACCCAGTAGGCGCCGGTCCACTAATCAGTTGGTGGTGGCACCCAGACCCATCTCTCCTAGGCCAACTGTGGTGCATTGCGGCAATCCGCACACATGGCTGTCGACACTCTATGATGAACGGCACAGTCCTAACCTGACAACACAGCATCCACTCCGAGGCTAGACAGCCGGGGTTACAAAAAGAGGTCTGGGAGCCCCTCTACTGAGAACAAACACGGTCAAATAACCTGTTCTTTGGGAAGGTGCCCACTCGGGAGGATTTACAACCACATTTTAGCTCACTGTACCTTTCACAGAGGAGCAATATCCATTTGCAAATCAGTCTGGTCCCACCCACTTGGGCATTCCAGCACCAAAATGCTAGGCAATTCTCTTCTGAACAAGAGTACCAACAGCAACCCAGACACGTGTTTCAGTCTAGGAGGCCCTCGACAGTGAGACGTGGACCCCTTTCTCACTGTGCCTTAGAGAGGCCCAGCTTCACCTCAATGAAGGAGGCCAAACAAGGTTGAAACAGGTGCCTGGGGTTCCTGATGGTACTTTTGTTCAGAGGAGAATTGCTAGCATTTAGATGCTGGACTGCCCTTGTGGGTGAGCCAAAAACTGATATGCAAATGGTTATTTCTCCTCTGTGAAGGGCGCAATGAGCTAAAATGTGGTTGTAATGAGTGGAGGAACTTCTATAGACCAGGGTATTTGACCCATGTACCAATTCCTTAGAGGGGCTCTCACACCCCTTTTCAATTTAGACAGCCAGGGGTGCCTCCCCACTGTGTATGCAGTGCAATCCGGGGACCCGGGGTGAAGCAGGGGTACGGCCCAGCAACCGCGCTCTGACACTTCCCCAAATGCTTGTCACCTCCTAGTGCCTCTTTTCAAAGTTAGCCCAGCGGGGCCAACTGTTTCTTTTGATGCGGTACAAAGCGGCAGCCTGCTCGGCGGCTCGGAGGCTACCTTTCTTGGCTCCCAGCCCAGGGTCGCCTGGTGAACCAGCCGAGCCAGCACACACTGTCCATGCTTCTTTCATGTCTGGGCACCCAATAGGCCCACCGGGGCGGCTGCCTCCAGAGCTGCAGTTCGGGGACGACTCTCATCCCGAGGATGTTATCACCTTCCAGACTACTTAAGGTTCATGTCTGGACCTTCGGGCGTACCGGTCTGTTCATCTACTAGCATGATGTTGCAGGATTTATCAGGGGAGGGTGTGGAGCTCAGTGGAGAGTGTCCATCTTGGCGGGCTCTCAAGAACCCCTGTAAAATGAGTTTATAACGAATACAGCAAAGCCACCACTCCTCTTGTCATCATGATTCCGCCTGTGGTTATGACAATGTCTCTGGGTTATAGAATTTAATAAGACAATTGCCTAATTGGGAGTCTGGTTTCTGTGGTAAAGGATAGATTCCACTTCTGGGTTTCAAGCAGTTCATAGATTTCATATTGGTGTTTGACTGCTGATCTGACATTAAGCAGGAGAGCACTATCACAGGCTAAGTAATTTACTGTTCATTGGGGAGAGGGAAGAGATTAATACTACTATAGGGGAATGGCGCCCCATCGCCACAAGATGACATCTGCCCTTAGGAACTCCATCGTCTGACTCAGGATTGAAAAGTAGGGAGCTACAAGGTGCAAAGTGTATCAGAAGAACAGCTCCTAGTTGTATTGGAATGCAGTGAATCAGTAGTTAGTGGGATTGCTAATGGCTTTGAGGCCCCTGTTTGGTGCCTGTAGCCGACAGGCACAGACACACTGGCCTCTGACTTGCATTGAGTTCACCCACTGCATGAATGAAGGGGTAGTATGGTTTATATATTGTTCAGTGCTGAGGCACAACACGTATTAAGCGCCATAGCAGATTTGGAGAAAATACTTTCAGTCTGGCAAAAGGAGGCAGACTCTGGCCTACAAGGAACATAAGTAGGCAGTCCAATTGTAGGACAGCAAGAGGCTAGGCAATACAAGGACATAAAATGAACCAACACACTACCCAAATAAAATGTTAAAAATCATGCTAAACTCAGGAAAGTTGTTTTTAGCTTGTGTTAAAAATCCCAGTTGAGCCATAAAAAATACTTCCTATCAGGGAAGAGGCGGCCAGGTGGAATACAGCTCGGTGGATGTGGTACCTACAAGGAACACAAGAAGGTTGCCCTGTGTGGGGGAGGGAGGCCAGATATCTCTCCCAAATACACTTGGGAAACGAAAGAGCCCACCAGCCAAGAGTAGGAACTGATGATTTGTCATCCCTTTTTTCCCTGTAAGCAAAGACAAAAGTAATTTATATTTTCTCTTCGTATATTTCTTCAGATTTCCATTTTTATTAACATTCGGGAAAGCTTTATCTGTTAAAGCTTCAGAGGATTTAGAAGCCACATGACATTTTATGGATACAACAGTTCTCAGAGAACATCAGGTTACAGTTACAAAAACAGGTATTACTGAAACTGCAGTTGATGGGAGCAGTCTATAGTAAGAGTCAGTAATGACCCATCAGACGTTTTGCTTGACTCTGATTTGTGAACAAACCCACAGTGGCAGTATAATATTTGATATCATAAATGCTCCATGCTTTACAGTTGTTCTTGTTATAACATGGCTGCTAAAGTGCACCTCTTACATCAACTGCGAAAAATGCACCGTTTAATTCTGACCAAACACAAAGTTTTATTTCTCAAAAAGTGGAGAAGAAAAGTGAAAAGTAAGGCGATTTCACCTTCATTTACTCTTCTCAAACATACTCCTCTTTGTGAGTGTTTAAGATGGCATGTACGGGATCAGCAACACGGAAATGCAATCCTTACATGCAATTACGTCTCCTGTCTGGGGTTGACCTCGTGCTTCGAATGAGACTGGCCTGCGGGATGCCGGAAGCTTTCGGTAGGGTGTGCTACCTCCGCCTGATCTTGATCCTTGAGTTGCTAGAATGGCTGGGGTGGCTGCTCTTTCTCTCTTTGTAAAGTGAAGCTTCTCCTAAGGCCTTCCCAGGGCCTTGCTTTAACTCTCTGTACTACGCTGCGCGGCTGCCCACTTTGCTTCCTGGTGTGCTGCCACATTCGACTTCTTAAGGCTGGCTTTAGGTGAAGCAGGTGCATGGGAACTGAGGGCATTTGTGGCAACAGATAGATTAGAGCTTGCAGGTGCTTGGTGTAACATCTTGGTCCCTTTCCCCATCTAAACCGTTGATGGCTATACCCACCTGCTCTGAATAGCTGACAGCTGCATTCAATATTACAGTGGGCATTTGTTGAGAATGGTGTCAAGTTGACATTACATTCTGTGGATTGGAATGTGAATGTCTTTCTTCACTCATTGTACAATTGATTGAAAAAGTATTCATGTGAGCTTCAGATTGTCATGGTCCTGATCATTTGGGTGTGTTACTTTCTAAATCATCTGCATACTGCCACCACTTCTTGAGTTTGCTGATCTGGAATGCAGGTGCCATAATCAGGGGTGCCAAGAAGCATAGCCCTATGCACAGCTTTGCCAAGACTGGTACAAGGAATGCTCCTACTACGGATATGGCTTTGGGAGCAGAGGCACCAGATGGCAATACTCCTAAACCAGAATCCGAAATGCAGCAGGTCATATGAGGCAAGCTCCAGGGTTTCAACTCGAAGCTGGTGAACTCACTGCCACTGTGTACCCTCCCAAATCTAAAGGAGAGAAGTAGGATTACTGATGTAAAGAGCAGAATAAGGCCAGTTGAGGATGATGTGTATTTCGCTTCTGACGGATCTAAAGCTCACAGAACTGAAGTGCAAAGACCTTGATGCAACAACCTCTGCATAACTGGGATTAAAAAATGCAATCAAGGAGCACACCTATTCATTTGTGAAATGCCTCCTCGAAAGGAACCTTTCTGACCTACCATGTTCACCACATTTTACAGTGGAGGGAACACATTGTGCCCTAATGTCTAAAACCAAACCTAGTTGACCTCCTCAACCCATCATTGCCTACCTGCTAAAGCACAAGAGAGTCCTTGCCTTGCAATATGCCAGATATCATGATGAATTTTGCTATGGTTCTGGCAGTCTTTCTCTACCTTGTCTTTTACACTGTGGTTGAGGTTGCGCACAAGTCCTTTGCTGCCTCTAAGAAACTGCATATGCTAAACTCTTCCCAGCCAAGTTACACTTGCAGCACAATGATTGCCTACTTCGTTTTTACGTTGCATTCTAATGACATTTCTTACATTGAGACTTATATTTCAGTCTACTTCGTCTTTGCTGGGGCTTCTAATGGTCACGTAATGCAGGCTGGTATTCACCTTCTCATTCCTAAAAGGCATTGTTTCTTTCTTCTCTGTTCCTACTGCAGTTGGAATATATAACTTGCTTTATTAATCGCTTCCCTCTCAGCTTTGATATGATGTGCTACTCCTGCATTTAAGTTTGGTTCTCTTGGTGTTTGCTCACTTGATGTCTCCAAGCTGGTGAAGATATTCTTTGCCATGTAATTGAGTTTGGTTAATCACTGTTGTGTTGGGGATGATGAGAAAGATGGGGGTGGGGTTTGTTATGTACGCCTTAGGTCCCGCTAACGTGGTGACGTAAAGGCGCAAGTAAACAAAGGCCCCGCCCCGCCATGAGCAGAGGCAGTTCCGGGCAAGATCCATACTACGCGCGTGTGTGTGATTTACTGCTCTCCCTGGCCAGGCCTCCCCCGCGGGGCCTCACACATTCTCTCTTCCGCCGGCACACCGGTAAGGGAGAATAGAACACTAGTGACGAGGAACGGACTATAATGCATCGCGTGTGTGAGCTATAAATCAACATACAAGCCCTCAACACAGGTGAATTTTTTGGAACACGGTGGGGGGACCATCACCCACCGGGAAAAAAAAAATATATATATATATTTTATTTTTTTAACTTTTCTCCTCTGGCCTGCTAAATCATCTCTTCATCTCTTCATCTCTACTTACCAACGGCCAAATATGCAAATCAGTGCATGCTCTATACGCATGATTACCTAGAGCCTGCCAACAGACCAGGCGACACTGCACCACAAACAACTACTGTGGAGAGCCACTGGGCACGCTTGACACACCACCGACAACAACATCACGAAGGTGAGAAGAGTCTATCACACTCGCACGTCATCTGTGGCAGTCCACACATCAGCACAACGGGCCTGTCCACACCCAGACACGGCACGCCATCAAGGTTAGCAGTGACACTATCAACCACAACGCCACCCCAGTGACTGCAGGGAGGAACAACAATGGCGTTTGGACCTTTTGACCCATATACTGACCCATCATCAGTGGGCCCCCGTTGGTTGTTGTGGATCCAGAAGTTTGAAATGGCAATGGACTGCAAAGAGATCACAACACCCAGGAAAATGAAGTCACATCTTCTACTTAACGTGGGTGACGAAGTCCTGCGCATCTTCAACTCGCTCGTAATCGGTGATGGCTCAGATATCTACCAACTAGCAAAAGACACTCTCACAGCCCATTTCATGCCACAACTGAACCTGGATTACAAGACTTTCATCTTCTGCACCACCATAGAGCTCGAAGAAGAAACGCTTGACGCTTATCACACGAGACTCAGAAAACGTGCACTTTCGTGTGAGTTCAACAACGTCGAAAAGGAGATCAGACGCTAACTCATCAACGGCATGCACTCTGAAAAATTATTCAGGATGGTGTTGAGCGAAAAAGCCATGCCCCTAACAAGAATCCTCGAGTATGGGCGTCAAAGAGAACTGTCGCACGTGAGGGCGGCACACATGAGCACCACACTGCAGAAGCTCTAGCTAACGCCGACAGCTGAGAGAAGACCCCAACAACACTAACACCTCACCTAGGTGGGAGTCAAGGGTTCCGGGGCCTACTGAATGTGGATGGAGCGGAGGTGTGCGTCATGGAAGACGAAACTGCCCAGCACAAGGAACAAAGTGTGATGCATGTGGGCAGACGGACCATTACGTAAGAGTCTGCAGATCGTCAGGGCAAATACAACGCCCCCCGCCGCAACAAGACAAAGGAGCCCAGATGAAAAAGAAACAGGCCAATGCCTGCCACGTCGAAACGGCCAACTCATCTACCGACGAAGAAGGTGATGATGACGGCAACATAACGAAAGAGACTGTTACGCTCACCTGGCTCCCACAGGGGCGTCGATCGGACCCGGACAGCTGCGGTCTCCTCCAACGAGAAGCGTAGTGCAGAGATGACAGACTGGACTGGCCCACCTAATCTCGTCTGCTTGACCCATAGAAGTATTCTCCTGCAAGTGGAGAAAGGGATTTAGCCACCCGTGGATTCTAGTAATGGCACCCCACTGTTCTCCCCACTAATCACCTCCGATATTCCCTTTCAGTAATCTCACCTTATGTTTTTGAATGATGAGCTCTCCATCCTGCGTGGAATGCAGGGGCGCATAGATACCAGTTACTTCATTGTTCAAAGGTGTTGGAAGAGTTCCGGATGAATATTGACTCCGAGGTTCCTGGCGAGAACCCGTAAGTATAAAGTGCAAAGAGTTCAATATGTCCGATGTTCACTCTTGTCCCATTCCCTTCTTGTGTTGCAGCTGGGTTCAAGGAAGATTGTCTTGTGGCAGCTGATGGCGTTCAGGTAAGAGCCTGTATTACCCAACACTGTCCGATAAAAGATGCGTGGATTTAACTTTTTGTTTTCTCTCTCCTTACAGGTGCGGCGTAAGAAGTTGCGGGATGTTAAAGAATAATTCCTCCGGTGATAAATCAGGTAAGTCTATGGTGGTAAAAAGAGATTGTATTTGTTGGCTCTCTCTCGGCTCACCTTATATTTCTTTTGTCCCCTAGATGCTGGAGTTCAGCGAGGAAAATGATGGAGGCAGCGCCAAATCGAAAAATGCTGTGAGGACTGGTGAGTATTGCACGGCGCTGCAGCTGGGATGCGACGCGTGCAGAAATAATGTCCTTTCCAAGTTCGAAGACGTGATGGATCCGGAATCAGGTAAAGAATTAAAATAATGTCCGTGTTCTAACCTTTCCTTCTTCTTTCCTCTTTTTCTAGGAGCTCTGGATTCGAGGCGGGCGTGGCAGAAGACTGGATGCTGACTGCAGGCACGGTGAGCGTTACGCTGCTGGATGCAGAATAACGCAAAGCATTTGCTGCTGTTCGGGCATGGTTTAAATAGCCTTCAAAGTAGTCCCAGGTAAGAAGTTCCCCCAGAACCACACCTGAGTAAAAAATAGTCCCTGAAGTAAAGTAGTCCCATTCAGGCCTCACTTTGGCTTGACTTCATTGTAGCATGGTCTGCCTGAGGTAAGTAATGTACATGAGCCTGGCGCCACTGATTTCCTCTATTAGCCTGGTGCCAGTGGTGCCAGGACTGCACCCAGACAGCCCCTAGCCGGGGCTGCTGGGCTTTTAGTAAGCACCTGAATGCCTGCTCCCGGGGCTGATGGGCTTGGTCCGGATGCCCGGGGGTAGGCATCATGACAGAGACAGAAAATGGACAATTGAGAAAGGGGAGAAAAAAATCTACCTAGTCTCGGCACTCGAACACAGAGGCGCTGCGGCGGCAAAGAGGCAAAGAAGAAGAAAATGCGTAGTGGCCATACAGGGCCAAGAAACACAAATGACAAATGACACAGGGGCATCAGTAAACTTCATGCCGGCAACCATGTTCCGAAAACTACGCCCCCCCTGACCTAAAGCAAATGGACACACTGCTAATCGCCTACAGGAGCAGGACCCCACTACGAGTGGTAGGAGGTTTCCGGACAATACTCAGCAGAGGCGACCGAGTACCACAATCTAAAATATACGTCATCAACGCTGGCCTCGAATGCCTACTGAGTGGGGATGCAGCAGAAGACCTCGGGCTAATCAGTTTCATCTATGACATAACGGACCCAACAGACATCGCCAGCCTCCTCGAGAAGTACCCGGGCCTCCTTAAAGGTATCAGATGCCTGAAAGGAAAACGTATAAAGCTGCACATCAACGAATCAGTACAGCCTCGAACAGTGCGTCAAAGAAGGACACCATTCTACATGAGGGACCAAGTCGAGAAGAAGCTGCGAGAACTTGAAAAGGCAGGAATCATAGAGGAGGTAACCCGGCCGTCGCCGTGGGTATCACCCATGGTGGGGGCAAAAAAGCCGAAGCAACCGGGCAAGGTGAGGATCTGCATCGACATGGCCTTCCCAATGCATCAATCAAGCAGGAACAACACATCACCCCTACACTCGACGAGATCATTGCCGACCTCACAGGGTTGAAAGTGTTCTCCAAGGTTGATCTCAACGCGGGGTACCATCAGTTAAAACTGCATCATGACTCCAGATATATCACAACTTTCTCTACACACTTAGGCCTACGCAGATACAAAAGGCTGCGCTTTGGTATCTCCCCAGCGGAAGACGTTTTCCAGCAGGCCATCCAAGAGGTGATACAGGGCATTCCTGGAGTACTCAATGTCAGCGATGACATTCTCATCCATGCCAGAGACAGACAAGAACACATGCAGCGCCTCCAGATGGTGCTCAGCAGGCTGGAGACCGCAGGGCTAACCCTCCACCGGGAGAAGTGCGAATTCATGAAGGAAGAAATCACTTTCTTCGAGTACGTGTTCAACAGCGCAGGGGTATCAGCTGACCCACAGAAAGTTGCGGACATCAAAGAAGCCTCGCCACCAACCACACCCACAGAGGTACGCAGCTTCCTGGGGATGGCGACGTACTGTGGGAGGTTCATCCACAACCTGGCAACAATGTCCGAGCCGCTCAGAGAATTTACAAAATCCAACACAAAATGGGTTTGGATCCCCAACTGCCAGGAGGCATTCGAGCAAAACAAAACGTCCCTCTTAGCCGAGACAACAATGGCCTACTACGACCCCACACTGTCAACAGAGCTATACGTTGACGCCAGCCCCATTGGCCTCGGGGCAATCCTGGTTCAAGTTGCTTGGACAGGAGAAACAAAGACAATCGCATATGCATCCCGCGCCTTGACTCCAATCGAACAACTGTATTCGCACATTGAGAAAGAAGCCATCGCAGCACTGTGGGGCTGCCCCCATTTTCACATATATCTATATGGATGAAAATTCAAGGCATACATGGACCACAAGCCCCTCATCCTGATATTAACAGGATCCTCTTTGCACCCCCCGGCCAAAATAGGGACGTGGTTGTTACACCTGCAACAATACGAATTTGAGCTAACATACCAACCAGGAACCCAGCAGACTTCCTATCCAGGCACCCGAGGGCCGCCACACCAAGTGAAGTGAATGTGGCAGAAGAAACCGAGGATCACATCTGCCAGGTCGTCCACACAATGAAACCCAAAGCGGTCGGCATTGAGGACATTGCAGAAGCCACACAAACTGACCCTTGCTATGACCTTGTCTGTTACACTCACCTGGACCCCACAGGGGTGTCGATCGTACCCGGATAGCTGCGGTCTCCTTCAACGTGATGCGTAGAGCAGAGATGACTGTCTGGACTGGCCCGCCTACTCTTGTCTGCTGGACCCAAAGAAGTATTTTCCTGCAAGTGGAGACAGGGATTAACCACCTGTGGGTTTTAGTGATGGCCTCCCAACTGTTTTCGTTCTCCCCCACTAATCACCTCCGATATCCCCTTAGTAACCTCACCTTATGTTCGTAAAAGATGAGCTCTCCATCCTGCGTGTCTTGCAGGGGCGCGTAGATGCCAGTTACTTCACTGGTTTGAAGGCGTTGGGAGAGTTCCGGTAAGTATTGTCTCTGAAGTCCCTGGTGGGATTGGTAAGTATCAAGTTCAAAGAATTCAATGTGCCCGATGTTCACTCTTGTCCCCTTCCTTCCTTAAGTTGCAACTGAGTTCGTGAGATGAAGGTCTCGTAGCTGCTGCTGGCGTTCGGGTAAGAGTCTGTGTTACCCAACGCTGTCCGGTAACTATTGCATGTGTTAACGTGTTGTTTTTCTCCCTCTTTACAGATGCGGCATATGAAAATGTGGAGAGTTATGGAATAATACCGCCGGTGGTAAGTCTATGGTGGTAAGAGGTTGTATTTGTTGATTCCCTTGGCTCACCTTGTTTTTTCTTGTGTCCCCTAGGTGCCGGATTACGGCGAAGAAATGATGGAGACATTGCCAGATCGAAAGATGCTGTGAGAACTGGTGAATATGGCGCCGTGCTGGAGCTGGCGAAGTGACCCGTGCAGGACTGATGTACTTTCCAGGTCCGGAGATGAAATGGTTCCGGAATTAGGTGAGGAATTTGAAATAAGTTAGTTTTCTTACCTTGTCCTTTTCTTCTTCTTTATTCTAGGAGCTCCAGATTCGAGGCGGCCGTGGCAGACGACTGGATGCTGGCTGCAGGCACGGTGAGCGTCATGCTGCTGGGTGCAGAATAACGCGAAGCATGTGCTGCTGTTCGGGTGTGGTTTAAATAGCCTGCAAAGTAGTTCCATGTAAGAAGTTCCCTAGAGCCACGCCGGAGTAAAAAATAGTCCCTGTAACAAAATAGTCCCATCCAGGCCTCATGTAGGCTTGGACTCTTTTGCAGCATGGTCTGCATCAGGTAAGTAAAGTCTATGAGCCTGGCGCCTATGGCGCCAGGACTGATTTCTATGATGAGCCTAGTGCCTAAGGCGCCAGGACTGAACCCAGACAGCCCCTAGCCGGGGCTGCTGAGGTTTAAACAAATGTCTGGATGCCTGCTCCCGGAGCTGAGGGCCTTGGTCCTGATGCCCAGGGGTAGGCATCATGACATTGTCAAGGACTCCATCATATCAGACGAATGGAAGTCCTTCCTCCAAAATGTACACAACCGCACACCCGAAGCCAGAGACTTCCTAACGGGCATATTCCCGGTACGACAAGACCTATCTGTCACCAGGGATGGACTAATCCTTAGAGGGGCACGGATTGTAATCTCTAACAGTCTACAAGACAGAATCACTGTGCTAGCCCACGAAGGCCACCAAGGTATGGTCAGGACGAAAGCCAGAATCCGACACCGAATGTGGTTCCCACACATTGACACCAAGGTGGAACAACTCATAACAGCCTGCTTCCCATGCCAAATCACAAGTGCACCACCAAACCCCGAACTCATACAAGCGGCATAGCGGGGATCCTCAAGATGTGATGCAATCAGCATTGACTTTGGCAAAGTCCAGGAAGGCAAGTATCTGCTAGTAGCAATCGATGACCATTCAAGATACCTGGAGGTAGAAATGGCAGACATGGTGATACCGGCCCTCTAAAAGATCGCCACCCATGGTCTGCCACGACGTATCAGAAGCGAAAATGGACCACCCTTCCAGGGTGCGGAAATCAAAAAGTACCTGGATGATCTAAACATTCAATACCACCACATCACGTTGAGATGGCCACAAGCCAACGGCGACGCAGAGAGGTTCATGCAAACCCTCAACAAGGTGCTACGCCTATCCCGGGCACACTCCAGCCCCTCGAGGGTGGACCTGTACCGATTCCTAAGGAACTATTGAGTATCACCCTACAGCACCACGGGGCTACGACCGGCAGACATCATGTACGGGACAGTAATAAACTCATCCATTCCACACCACCGAAGCAGGGGCACAGACACCTACGACAGCAATAGCACCCACCGAAGGAGGATTATTGCAAATGAGCGCATGAGCATCAGGAGGCATGCAAGGGAATCTAGACACCAAGTTGGGGACCAGGTGCTGGTGATGCGAAACCCCGCAAAAACAAAACTTGGCACACAGTATGACTTGGTCCTCTGGACTGTAACTCGACGACAGGGAACCATGGTAACGGCAACACGAGGGCAGCGCCAGATCACCAGGAACGCCTCATGGTTCAAGAAAGTGCCACAACAAATGTGGACTGATGGGGACCAGCAGCCCTCGGAGGAAGAAGGTCTGCCGCTGAAGGACGAGAACCACCAACCCGAGGCTGAGTCGACCTTGATGCACAAAACAGACTAACTGCTGGATGGACTGGATGAGGCGTCTTCAACCAAGGAAGGTGAGCCACAACAGGACACAGGTCCGGGGATGGCCCCTAGATGTGGGCACTATGCCTTAAGGACAGCACGGAGGGCCCCGGAAAGATTAAAAGACTAGAGTGCACAGTTGAGTTAAAGTTGTCTTAGTTAACATAGTCATATGTAGTATGCACTGTTGAAAGTTGTTGGAAAAAAGGAGGTATGTTGTGTACGCCTTACGTCCCGCTAACGCGGTGACGTAAGGCAGGAGTAAATAAAGGCCCCTCCCCACCACGAGCGGAGGCAGTTCCGGGCATGATCCATACTATGCGTGTGTGTGTGATTTACTGCTCTCCCTGGCCAGGCTTCGCCCGCGGGGCGTCACACATTCTCTCTTCCGCCGGCGCACCGGCAAGGGAGAATAGAACAGGGGTGTCTGAGTTAACCATTGTTAGACAAAGTTTGCATGCAGTACCCTCTGGGACCACTACACACAACTATGACTACAGGTGTAAGCAAAACCAACCTGTGGCATAAGTCTGTACCACATAGTTTTTGGTAGCACGCTGAGCAGCCAGGCTCATCTCAAGAGGGAATGTGAGCTTGTAATGAGGGTACACAGAGGTCTACAGATACAAGTATTCAAATAGACACTTACACTCAAGGTTTCTTGGTAAAACACTTATTAATTTATTACACAGTTAGTTAGAAAACATTTACTAAAAGGAGGCAACCAATATCACATAGAAATATACTACAGTACTTCACAATATCAGGTTCTGAGGCATTTAAACTACTTTGAAGGAGGAGCAAAATGGCATTCAGAGCATTTGAAGTAGGAGCAAAAAGGCATAAATTAGTAAAACGAATAGTAGAGTTACTCTTAAACAGTGCAAATAGTTTGAGTTCACCAGAGGAGTTGTTCCAATGCAATAGGTAGGCCAAAGTCAAAGGGCTAGAGTCTTATATAAGTAAAAACGGTTCTGGTATTTAAACAGAAAAGTCTTTGCCACGGTTCTCAGAAGTAGTTCATAGAAGAAAGATTCATATGTGGGGTCACAAGCTGACTAGGCCTGCAAGTTGCAAAGTTTCACGCACATTCGCAGTGAGAGGTAATTTCTCTCGTTCAGGTTTTCACAGTACCTTAGATTGAAGAAAAAGATTCAGCTGAAGACTTCTTTTTCTGGCAATCCCTGCAGATCTCGCTGTTCCTGAGCCTCAATCATGAGGACAAGAGGGAGGCCGTTGGGGTACTCCTGCACTGCACAGGGACTGGTCGCAAAGCTGACAAACTGGCAATTCTTCGATTCTGGTAGCTGTCTTCAAGCACACAAACTGGTGTCTTTCTCCCAGGCTATTCGGTTTCCTGCTGCACTCTGAGAAAAATACAACCAGCTCCGAGAATGGTGTCCAGGTGGCTTACGAGTTGATTGGTCCCACCAACTCAAAGGAAGAAGTCATCCATGAAGGGCTTCTCTGTCAAGATGAACTTGGCGATTCGGACCTGCAGCAGGGCTTCACCGGGCAAACCAACGGTCCAGGAGTTGCAGCAGCCTTCCTCTTCCAGCTCGTCCTCGGTTCTTTCGTTCCATTGGTCGACTCTGCCTTCCAAGCCAAGAAACACACCTTTTAAACAGTTTTCTCCCATTCATTCCAGCCTAGCTGCCACTCACCCAGCAGGGTGGCTGTCCTTGCCGGACAGTCAGCCAGCCAATTATGCCAGAGTGCATTTGGGTCTCCTAGGAGACTAAGCACAGGGAGTTTCGGGCACCTCCCTTGTTTCCTGCCCACCCCAGACACTCATGCGCCAGTGGCAGTCTTCACTCCTAAAGTCTGCCAAAGGCATGGGAACAAAGGGACCACACCTGGTTTGGTGCGCAGAGACAAACTCTAGAAGAAAAAAGAAATGGCGAAAAAAGAAGACCGGGACCTGTTTAAACATAGGAGGCTCAGATGCCATCTTGAAATACATGGCTCCCGCGATTTAACGCTACCGGTGTTCACGGTCAGGAAAAATCATAGTAGTCCGTTGTAAAACCACTGCCACCAGCCATTTCGAGAGGAAAGGGTAGCATTTGACTGCTACATGAGTTTCTAGACATAGGGGATACTTGGTAACAGCTCTCGCACTCTATTGTAAGATAGGGTGTGCTCGGTCTAGGAATTTAAAAAGACTAGTAAAGTCAATTTAACTTTACTTTCTCTGGGAAACGGTAGTTTATCCTAGATAAGGTATTTAAACCTTGGGACAGCCAAAGGCTTCCCTGTGTCACTGCACTGAGGGTGCTGTGTTACACACATGAAAAGATGATGCCTATGGAGTTGTCTATAACTCCATAATCAAAGAACACAAGAATAAAACACACATCAAAATACATGAGAGAGTGGGAAAAAAGTTCTCTATGAAGTTCCTATAATAACCAATGAGACCTACGAAGGCTCTCACTTGGGTTTGAGTAGAGGTGGCCCATTCTTGTACAGCTTGTACTTTACTAGGCAATGGCCTTATTTCACCTCCTCCTACCTCATGTCCAAGGTAGACCATTTTGCTCTGACCAATTTGACTTTATGGTCAGATGGGCCTGCTCAAGAGCCTGCAAAACATACCCTAAGTGGTCAACATGTTCTTTCCAAGTAGGGCTGAACACTGCAATGTCATCCAAGTATGCCATGCAGAAGTCCTCCATCCCAATCAGAACTTGATTTACCATCCTTTGGAATGTCGCAGATGTGTTCTTTAATCCAAAAGGCATTACCTTAGACTGGTAGAGGCCTGCTGGGGTTCAGTTTTCTCCTTGTCATGGTCTGTCAGGGCTATTTGCCAATAGCCTGACGTTAGGTCAAATGTACTGAGGTACTTGGCTGAACCAAGTTTGTCCACCAGCTCATCTGTCCTTGGGAAGGCCTTTAATGAGAGTGGGGGGTCATGCAGAAGGGGATGGCGGGGTGATTTGGCCAGACAACAGGGATAGGGTCAATGGCTGTGACTTAATTGTCAAGGTCAAAGATGATGTTGAGAGCTTAGTCACCGCTGTACTTTAGGTTTCAGACCAGCTGTTGGAAACTAGGAATGTTTAGGTTGGTAGGGAAAAAGAAGGAAAGAAGAAGCTCAGACTGGTGAACACAAACATTAAAGATACAACTAGGAGGCAGTTTTCATTAATGTAAAAGGGTGAACAATGATTCAGTGTGAAATCAAAGAATTCTGCTGTGGAGGACAAGACTTCATGCCGGATGCCTCCTATTTCTTAGAACATTTCTACAAGCTGTTAGTACCGTATTTAAAGGCTTTCAGTTCATGAAGCTGAGAAGTAGCAATGGATGTAACATATTGGATTCTGCCCAGCAAGAGTACAAGGATGAGTTGGGATAAAATGGCCCACTCAGCCCTCACACTTCTACAAACCAAAACACAAGCAATCATAAAGGTAAAACAGAGACAGTTAAGAGATATACCTCCTTCGCATTTTGTGGTAACGTGGGCCGAGGGAAGGCTATGCTCTTATGAGGGTTGTGAAGGTGAACCAGTAGTGACCGAAACAGCACAATATCACAGTATCATAGTGTCCAATCAAGGTTGTATACAAATATAAACACTTTCATTAAGCAGGTGACGTGCTTTGCTAGGACACAATACAGTGTTGAGCTGGTTTCAATGCAAGCAAGTGTTTGACTGAATGGAGGAACACAGACACCAGCACCAGTGCCTTCCCTACTGTTCAGGATGTGGGGAACATGGAGCAACCAGCTTGGTGCGGTAGAACAGGGAGCTTCGGGTGGTCTGGCCCTCAAGCTGCTGTGAGGCCTCCACAGATCACTCAAGGATAGGATGCTTCTGTTCAACTTCTGCGCTCCTAACTTAGGAGATCTGTTGCAGAGTGGTTGGTCCTGGTCCACAGCACTGGTAACTCCTGATGTGCCCTGGGAGTAGTTAGGGGACCAATGCTTCTTCTGTCTTGGACAGCTCCTTCTTCACCTCAGGCTGAGGGCTTTGGACAGTACAACTGTCCCAAAGGAAGTCCAAATGAGAATCTTCAGAATATCTTTTTGGCCTTTAAAGGATCCTTGAGGAACTGAGGGAATGTGCTGAAGAGGTGAGAGACCCCTTCTTTTAAAGGCACAAGTTCCCAGGTGATTGGTCTAAAGTTATTCTGCTATAGCGGACTGATCCCTGCTCCTGGCTGGAGTGGATTTAGCCCCTGTTGATGTTACACCCAAAGTGCTTTGCTCCAGAGGAAGTAGGGGGGACAGGAAGTGGAAAGAGAGACAGCAAAAAACAAGATGGTTGAAGCCTTCTTCCGGTGACCAGAGCCTGCCTGTCCATCCTACTTCCGCCCCCTTACTGAAAACAAAGTCCGTTAGACATGCCACACCCTGATGTGAGGCTATTCCTCCTGAATGGGTGTGCTCCTTTGATACCTGGTCCCAGGACAGCTGCCTGCTGTGCGGCTGTCTCTGGGTTAGGGTGTTACGAGCCGTCACAAAGGGGATAAAAGAGAGGCAGGGTCCTCTGGGTTTCTGTCCTGTTGTTTGGCAGTATCGGCCCATTTGACCCGAATACACATTCCCTTCCACAGCAGAACGTATTTACAAGAGCTGACACACGTGTGATATCAATTTGTGATGGCGGCCATGATCATAAGTAGTGCCATGCACTATGCCTAAACTCAGGCATAGCTTATCTTTAGAGATTAACCTGCCACCAGCATGGGGTACACATGATCATCATAGTGTTGGTGCAGGGGGCATATCTTAAATGCTGCCCCTGTGCTGCAGTGACTTGTCTGTGCATGCAGTAGTCGAGTGGGCATTTCAGGACCTTTTAACCTGCTCTGCGCCATGAGCAGAGCAGGTGCTGCAGAACAGGCTACTAATGCAGCAGGGAACAAATATGCTATGATTTTGCTATGAAGTTGGTGACAAAGGGGTAACTGGTTAGTAGATTATCCTTTGGAGAAGAAATCACCCGCATCATTTTACATATTAATCAAAATCTGTTGCAGAGGGATTTTCACCCTTGCCAGATGGCATTTCCTCACAATGGATGAGTCAGACTTGCAAAGAACAGGCTTTTCCCATGTGTGAGACATTTCTTCACCCTGTGATCTAGCCACCCTTTGTTAACCGCAGAAGAGTGTAGCGGCAGAGAAAGACTCTATTTAGAGGAGGACTGTCCCACTGCACCACCTAAACAGCTTATTCTACATAGGAAGCAGCAGGCAAAGTAAAGGGATTGGTCATCTAGGTTTTGGTAAGTGTCTGTTTTGTTGTTTTGTAAGCGAAGGATAGGGTCCTGTTAAAATGTAACTTCAAAAAGCAGAGGAAACCTGTTAATCCCTGGATCTATATACACCTATCTCTTAGCGGCCCTTCTCTGAATACTTTTCTGTTCTCTCCTACAATGCCAGATTCCCATGTATGAAAGGAAAGCTGTCATCACGGTGCCAGCATAGCAGTTAATAAGGCTGGAGTTGTGTGTTTGATACAAATATATGCCATCTGGTAATGCTCCCATATTAAAAAAGACTATCAAACAAGGTGAGCACTTCTATTCTAAATGTTTCAGAATCCTAGGCTAAAGTCCACCAGTCCTACCCTGGTTTTGGGCACCTTACAGCGAAGCACCAAAGCAGGTTCCTGTGAACAACCAGCAATTGGACGGGCTTAGAGGTGACCAGCAATTTGGTGGCAGAGGAAACAGATAAACCCTTTCATGGGGCTTTTTCAAACGTGTCTTTACATTTAATAGGCTACTTATTGTCCTTTTATAACAAAATCCAAATTGTAGCTTCTTCCCTGTCTCCATGTCCGATAATTGGTTATTTACACATCACTGTACATGCATGAGGTATGAAATGTTTCAATTGGTGGTGCCTAATTAGGGAGGAGGGGAACCTAACCTCACATTACAGCTGGAGCAGGTGGCCATGGGTCAGTGATCACAACAGCCTATGGGCATGCAACTGCACATCAGTGGAGTTACATCACTGCAATGTTACATTATGTTGCGTACTTACAATTCTCCAAATTTGCCTTGAAGACACAACCGCATTATCACAACACTCTAGAACATATCCCTCCCTTTTGCAGAACTTTGGTCCACCTAACAGGACTGACATGTATCTGTCCACTGCATTCCTTCCTCCCTGTAATTGTAGCGTGACGTTCCTACTTTCCCATTCTTTATCTTCCCCTCCCTCATTTTCTTTCTTTTCCGCAGACTTAGGTCTGGATACTCCCAGTGGAGCACAGTACGCCACTCCATGGTAAACCTAGGCTCTCTGAAACTACTATGGTGGTGATTTGGTGTAGATAAATACATAGTAACAAAACATAACGAGTGTGCACTTCCATTACACTACCTTCTGCATCCCCTACATAACAGCCAGCTATGTGTGTCGTTTGCTATTTGGTTCTGGGTGCCAAGTGGGAAAGATATAACCACCAACCCTAACACTAAATAATAGGTAATGGGACCGAGCCTCATGAATGAGGTTTGGAGGTGGGGACATAGGGGACCTGTGGGCAAAGGAAAATCACCTGCTACACGAAGTCAACCCCGCAGGAGGCACATCCCACATCCTCCAGGGCCTGTCTCTCAATACCAGACTTTTTGCTTGTGCTGAGGGATTTCCCCCTGAAAAGATACAAACGGTATTCACTACAGGAGCCCAGGCCCAGCCCCCAAACAAACAGAGAAGACCAACAGGCGCATGCTTGCTGCCCATGAACTACTGCTTACCACAGGCTTGAGGACATAGCAATCTTGGTTTTGACTGTGAATGGCCAACACAGTGGATCCAAGAAATAATGCTGGAAAGCAAGGAGGCCATTTCAGCATCAGTCATCCAATATGAGATGGCCACCTACTTCCAAAGTGGCAACCAAGGTATTTATGCACTTGGCCTGTAATGCCTCAGGTCGGTCACTGCAAAATAATCATGTGTTTGTTGCACAGGGTTGGGGGCGGGCCTAAGTACACCAGCCAATCCCTGAGCCCAATCTATACCACCATCCAGAAGTATTGACTCAAATACTGAGGGAAATCAATTACCCACAGCACCAAGTATAAAAGAGGGCCCAACATGGATGTCAGTGTGGGAGTTTAGAGACTGTCTGAGAATGTGTGGTAGAGTGAAGGAAGGATAAGAGAGTAAGGAAAGAATCATGTTTGAGGAGGGCGAGAATCGCATGGAGTAGGAGGAGAGAAGAAGTCAGGAAGAAGGCCCTGAGGCCGGGAGGCGCCATCTGGAGCAAGGCGAGGGACAAGAACAGGAGAACCAACAAGGGGAAATGAGAGACCACAACAAATACCACAACAAAGGTTCCTCATGCATCCAACTCAAAATGTTCTGAACTCTATCAGACCTACATGTCACTCCTAAAAAATAATTGTGATTCTATCACCACCCCGCCCCCTCAAAAGCACCAATAAACACAGAAATAGGAACAACCAATGGTAAAATGGCTCACTAAAAATACTTAAGAAAGACTGTCGAAAGAAAGAAAAAATATGGCTACAGACTAGGGACCTTAAAGATCGTCAACCGGCTAAATATTTATGCTAAATATTTACAACAAAAGTATTGTATTAGCCAAATCCTCATGTATACAGAAGCAGACTGATCTTGCTGAAAACAGACCAAAAGCTCTGTTTACGACCATAGAGAACTAGAACTTTACCTCTCCTATAAGCACTATTCCTCGTCGTTCTCCATCACTTAATTTGGTGAACAAATTCAATGTATTTGTCTCTATCTGGAGGGAAATCGACTCTCAGCCAGTCAAACAACAGGTTGTCACAGCAGAATCGACTCTTCCCTCGATTGTATTTTCTCCTGTTAACCTGGAGATAGTCTCCAATCTCATTTGTACGACAAGTTTTAATTATGATCCTGTCCCAGCATACTTGGCTAGACAACATGCGCCTGCATTAAATGGGCTTATTTTTATCAGTTATAAAAGCTTCATTAGTTCAGGACTTAAAGACTTCATACCTCACGCCACCTTTTAAAAAAAATACACTGGATCATAAAGTACTCTCAAATTATCATCCAATTGCCGGCCTTCTTTAGTCTTCCAAGATCCTGGAGAAAATTGTTAGCATGCAACTCCAGAGTTTCCTGGAAAAGCATGAGATTCTAGATGTGTATTAGTCAGGATTCAGGCCATAACACAGTGCTGAGACTGCACTTATCTCCGTCAGGGAAGACATTTTGAGGGCTGCCGATGAGGGTGATATCAGCTGCTAATCAGGCAGGAGCTACCTATCGGCAGCCTTAGATACGGTTGACTTTGACATCCCTATTTCGGGACTGTATATGGTGGCTCAGGTGTCTAAGGAATCCCTGAAATGGTTTAGCTAATTTTTAATCAATCGTACTCAGCAAGTTAAGTTGGACCCACACTTGTCTGACTCTTTACCGATCAAATGTGGCGTGCCCCAGGGATCTTCCTTGTCGCCATTGTTGTTTAATGTTTACATACGCCCATTGCTGAGTATCTTCTCCCAATTTGATTTGCAATACCACTCATATGCCGATGACACACAGATTTAAGTTTAGCTAAAACAAACAGTTGAAGCAATTGATCGAGTATCACGTTGTGCACATAAAATAAAAAATTGGATGCTGAAAAATAAGCTTCAATTGAATCCTCTGAAAGAACTAAATTATTGTAATTGGTTCCATGAAGAAATAGCTAATATTCTAAAATGTGTCTCCTGTCCAGCACTCTCTGAAGTCCCACCAATGTTTTCATCTAAGGTAAAGAACCTTGGCTGCATTTGGCAGACACATCTAAACTGCAACGCAACTCCAGCATTTCCTGGAGAAGCGTGAGATTCTGGATGTGTATCAGTCAATATTCAGGTCAGGACACAGTACTGAGATGGCACTTACCTCGGTCTGGGATGACATTTTGAGAGTGATATCAGCATGCTAGTCATGCTGGAACTATCGGCAGCCTTCGATACAGTTGACTTTGACATCCTAATTTTGAGACTGTCCACAGTGGCATAGGTGTCCAATGAATCCCTGAAATGGTTTAGCTAATTTTTAACCAATCATACTCAGCAGGTTAAGTTCGCCCACACTTTCCTGACTCTCTACTGGTCAAATGTGGCATACCCCAGGGATCTTCCTTGCCGCCATTGTTGTTTAATATTTACATACGTCCATTGCTGAGTATCTTCTCCCAATTTATTTTGCAATACCACTCATATGCCGATGACACAGATTTATGTTCGGCTAAAACAACCAGTGGAAGCAATTGATCAATTATTATCGTGTGCACCTAAAATATCAAATTGAATGCTGGAAAATAAGCTTAAATTGAATCCCTCGAAAACTGAAATTATTGCATTTGGTTCAAAGAAGAAATTAGCTAATATCCTACAATGTGGCTCATGTCCAGCACTCTTTGAAGTCCCAACAATGTTTTTATCTAAGGTAAAGAACCATGGCTGCATTTGGCAGGCAATCCTAAAGTGTAATTTGCAGGTTAATGAAATTGTTCAAACTGTTTATTTCCATCTTAAAATTGCTGAAGCCTCTGATACCTCTTATCTCTGCGAAAGATCATCCAGTGGTAGTAAGGGCATTAGTTAATTCTAAGTTAGATTTTTGTAATGCCCAACTTGTGGGTATTCTGAAAACACAAATGCAGCGTCTGCATGTTGCTCAGAATGCAGCCGCCAGGCTCATCTTTTATTTTCTATGAAATCATCTATCTCTCAGTTTTGCAGGAGTGTTCACTGGATTCTGGTGCAGCAGAGTGTTCTGTTTAACACCCTCTATCTGGTTTTCAAATGCCTTCGTGGCTTGGCTCCCTCCTATCTTTCCTCAAAAATGGTTGTTTACCACCCAAACCGCTTACTTCGATCCTTGGGACAACATCTTTTGGTAGTTCCATCATCTAAATCCGTCTCTTGGGGAAATAGATGCTTCTCCTATGCAGGCCCTCGAGCCTGGAATACGTTGCCAAATGATCTTCGTAAAAATTACTCACTTTGACTTTAGGAAAAGGCTAAAAATGTTCCACTTTGAATATTGGCTTATGATGACTGTTCAGCTCTCTGTTCAATTACTTATACCATTTGTGCCCAGATGCAGTCTCTGCTTAGTTCTATGGGATGCGTGCTATAGAAGTTCTGAAATCAAATCAACGAGAAGGGTGTGTCAGAGATGGGAGAAAGGAAAGAAGAGGGTTGAGAAGAGAGTGCCAACAGGAGGCAATGGGAAGGAGGTCAAGAAAACCAACCAGCAATGCCCAAGCAAAGAAGTTCAGAAGACTGAAGGGGAACCAGGAGGTGGATCCAGTGGGGCATACAGTGGATAGGCCAACATAGCTTGGCTGAGATGATGGAAAGCTTTGTTGACCTGTGGTTGAGGCTTAATGGGGCCCAAACCATGAGACCCTTAAACAAGCAAAAAGACCTGATGGTATACGGTCAACTGACACTGAAGAACACTTGCCTACGGGCAGACGCTGAAAAGAGATGACAACAGGCTAGCCAAGAGCCAGATGCCAGAAAACGAAAGAACAATTGTCCAGACTCATTGGCTGCTAACCTGGAGACTGTTCCGTTGGGTACCTGAGACTAGGCGGAGCCCCAAAGCTCACTGGGCCTGGAAGGGGCATTGATTCTGTGACTGGATTCCATGAGGCAGGGTAGAGTGTGGAGAGATTGACCTTGGCAGGAGGCTATAACAACGATGGCCTAAAAATCCATTAAGACACATGGGGAATAAATAGCTTGTCAGGACATTGATGGTTTAGGAAGGCCAGCCTTAGCCTACAGACTTGCAGAGTGTACAATGAGCACAGACCAAAAACCTGAGGGTGTGACTTTTTTACTCTAGCTGAGGTCTTAGAACCTGTCAGGATTGCAGTGCAGGCACAGGAGCAGCACTGAATCTCCAAGGCAGCAAACCTCTTACTCTAAACACCTACACTGGATTTTGTACAGGGCCATTACACAGAGCCCCTGGAGAAGGGGCTATGAAGTCTTGGGAGGATAGCTCAGGGGCAACATGCTCGTCTTGAATGAAAGATGAGGGGGAGCAACACAGGTTCAGTCCTCGGGTCCGCGGTTAGAAACCTCTGGGTATTAAGCGCGTTATAAATAACTCATTACAGTTACAATTACAAAAGAACACAACACTGCTCGTTAATAACACCAACTTATCTTCCTTTACCAATTCTCAGCGCCTCATCTGAAAGAATGCTAGTTCTTACTGGTATAAGCCATCATAAGCAGATCAAGTAAACTAGGACAGTTCCAACTATTTCACTAGCTTATAAACCCAGTAGATGCCCCACATGCTAAATTCAGTTGGTGTTTCTTGGAGTTATTGGAGGTGGACTATCCCGTATATACAATCATAGCACTATGTTACTGCTAGCTTTACCTTCATTCAAACAGACTGCCTGTGTGACTGATCTTAACAACTGCTGCTGCTATACTAAATCCCCAGCGTATGAACCTGAAACTTTAGATCACTAAAATGTTGCTTCTAGGCTATGTACAAAGGATTGAGGACCTTAGTAGTGCTTGTTCATTACCCAGACCAGAGTATGGCTTCAATGTATTTATTTATTGGACATTTGTATGGCGCCTATAGACAAGTGTGTCCAGGCGCCACAAGACAGGAAAGGGGGGGGGGGTAACAACAGTGACAGTCATACTAGACCTTGTGACATTCTCACTGTGCAAGTGCAGTGACAAAAGTGCAATGGGAGGGTGAGGATCAGGGCGGAATGGCTGGGATGAGGGAAGTGGGAGATGGAGAAGCACAGGAGGCGGGGCCCCAAGGGGTTGAGCAAGTACTTTGAGGAGCCGCGGAGGGCAAGTGTCAGTGGAAACAAGCATGAAGGTAAAGCTAGTATGATGGACGGGGTGGACCAGATTCAGGCTAGTCCAGGAAGGGTGCCCGAGGACAAGTGCTGGTTAGTGGTGCTGGGGTAGACTGGTTGAGGAGGGCCTGGCCCCTGGAAGACTCATAAGGGACCAAGCACCAGTCGCAGTGGCAGGGGGACATTAGCGCGGGAGGGGGAGAAGGAAGGAGGTGGAGAAATGGAAAGTCTTGAAATGTTTCCAGAATTTAAGGAGATCCGGCTCAAATCCGAGGGGGGCAGGGAGGCCAGTTTATGTGTATAAGCGATAATCTAGATTATGACTTTCAAGCAAAGTTAGTCCAAATACATTATTAATCAAGTACCAATATATGTCCTGCATGCAGTAGCTTAGTGCTTGAGTGCGGTTTGGGTTGGAGTAGCGTCAGCAACTCTATATGCATGTCCTTTCAATGCACTCACTTTCACTCAGCCTCAAAATTGCTGCGTTTGGTGGATGTTTATGATTTGGTGACCCCCACCCCCTCAGAACACCTCCTTATTTGTTTGCTTTCTCTTGGGGCTGCATCCATGGAGCGCAGATATATTCTGGCTACAACCTCTGATTCACCAGGGTATTGAGCATAAGTGCTCGCTGTGGGCCCACTTTAATAGGGCTGGGTTCCATAATGGCCATTACACATAGACACTTCCCAGGCCAGGTGGAAGATGTAGTTTTTCAGGCATTCATTATGGGTTTTGGTGTTTGCTCCTTATGGGTACTTGGGGATTTGTGTATCCTGGCTGAGGATCTCTAGTAGTCAAGAATGCTAACTGAAGGTGTATGTGTTTCGCCCTCATTTTCATACCTATGAGTGACTTTGGTTTATGATCTCCCTTTTATTTCTACACATGTTTTTATTAAAAGTTAACCTAACGTGGCAGCCCTAAAAGGACTGCTACTGAGTCTTTTGTACATTCCCCCTTACACTTGTTCCATGGACCTCAGTGAGTTTACGGTGATGTAGGCTACCTTGGTTTCACTTTTGCTCCTATCCTAGTCTGTGTAGCATAATACAACTTGTTTTGGAACCATGAAATTGCTTCTTGATTCTTCTGTGAGCTTCTTCTATGCAACAGTATGCAATAACTGCAACCAGAGTAGCATGGGTGGTACCAATTGAATCCCAGTTTAACAAACTTGACTGCATATCCGGTAGGCCCCAGTACACCCCAAGAGACAATGAGATGTAAATGTTGCTTATCTAAGTCTTGGTACTCCTGGTGGCTGGAAAGGCCAACCAGCTACTACTGGTAGGTAAGCTTAGAGGGGGATAGAATAGGGGTAAGGTAGGAACCCAAGGGTGAATGGCAGGGACCAGGGCTGAAGAGAAGGTGAGTAATTAGATACACTGCCATTGAGGCCAGGTTCCTTATAGGGGGGCCTGACTGTGCCTGGGATGCCAGGGCCCTGTGGAGGTGGTAAACCTGGGCAGCGAGGAGGCCCGGTGCTGCTGTCAGGTTTATGGAGGAGCACCCAGGTCCTCATATGCAATCGGGCACAATATGCAGTGTTTAGGGTACCGTGAACACGTAGTCTGGCTATGATGGCCTCCCACAACAAGCTTTTCATCCCATTTAAGTGCATGGTTTCCATCTATCTCTCTCTCTCTCTCTCTAGACCCACCAGTTAGAGTGTGAAGGTGGTGGTTATGCAGGTTAGGAGCACATCCTAAAGTGGATATCTAGTGAAAAGAGGTATTCCAAGTCTCTTTACCCACATTTGAATTATTACCAGTCTCCAACAATAAGAATTACATTTTGTTTGAGGATGACTGGTTGTATATGGAGGCCTACTGGGGCATCATTATCTGGATATGTAAAGGCTAAACATTTTTGAAGCTGAGGTCATGATCCAGGTCCTGTGGGGAACGCTAATTAAGAAAGGCTATCCACCTTCATACAAGCCTGGTATCTGCACTGCAGGGACTAGCATGAGCACCTTTAAACTCCCGTTCGTGGAAGTTTGCTAGGGTTTGTTCCTTCTTTCTTTGTATCCCACTATTCACCACTACAGCCCTGTTGCTGACATGTTCCGGTCCCAAATCACGATTCTGTTATCTCTCAGGTAGTGATGCCATTGTTGCTTTTTCCTCCGCAGCCTCACCTCACTTACCCTTTTGGTAAATAAATCTTCCTCATGTTCTCATCTCCCATACTCTGGGGGTTGCAATCCTGCTAACTCTTCCGAGACCCTACTCTTCTTTATTGGCCAACTTTCACCTCTGCTTTGCCCCCCCCTCATCCCAGGCTTGCCTTTCTCAGACTGGGCACCCGGCAATCCTGCTTTCTGTCAGTGTTCCTGTTGTTCCATCGCCTGGAAAACAGTCTGCTCTCTGCTCCAGTTGCATTCCCTCAGCCTACATTCCACAAAATATATGTTATTTATTTATTTATTTATATAGCGCTTTATGCTCGCAAGCTTTGGGAGGGTCATTCACATGAACACGTTACAACAGAAGGAACGTACAACAAACACACAAGACTAGTGGTAATACCACTCAGGAGCAGGTAACTGTCTAGCAGAATAAGATACTTATGATCATTTAAACAAGTGTGTTTTCAATTTTCTGTGAAATATTGAGTATTTTGATTCCAATCTCAAATTTACTGGCAGTCTATTCCATTTGCCAGCTGCAACTATAGGGAAGGCTTTCCCCAGACCATTTGAGTGTTTATGAGGTACAATGGCTACTGTACCACAGTGGCTGATCTTAACGCTCGGCCTGGTACGTAAAGATTGATCTTGGACTTTAGGTAAGTCGGCGCTTTCCCATAGATACATTTATTTATCAACGTGAGACCCTTGAATTCTATGACAAGACAGAAGGCTTGCATTATGCTGTATTTTCATTTGTTACTGCCATACCAGTTTTTCAACTCATGAACTTTAAAACTGCAACATTTGCGGTTTTTCTCCCCACTTATGAAAAAGGTCTGAAACTGAGAGGTTTTGAAGTTTCAAATTTTAGAGTCCAACCTTAAAACTACGGCCCCCATGATCTAGTAGTCCTGTCCTCTCCTCCTGCACCTATCAGAGTGCAGGCTAGTCCATAGGAACCCCCAATCCCAGGTCCTTCCCTCTTTCTTTTTTGCTGCCTCAAAGAGATAAGTACCACGCAATTATTATATCATTATTTTGAGGTCGTAATGGATATTTAATAGAGAAATGATAGAAAGAATGGTCGCGTGAGCGTTAGGGTGCGAATATCTATAATTTAGAGATCATTTACCTATTGGGGCGCAGCGGGATATCGCTCGTCTGAGGAGATGCGCTGAAGTAGAGCAAGCACCGTCATTCTTAGAGGTAAGTAAGTGCGAATTCGAATTGGATTATATTTCTGTGAGGAGTCAGGGCCGGAGCCGCGTGCGAACGTGCCTGCCTCAGGAGCCGGCCCCACTCCTCTATGCTGTGCGGCCACGCCAGTGAATACGGCGGGCCGTAGGACCCAGGGGAGTGGGAAGGTCTACGTTTCTCATCGTCCCCTGGGGAACTCTGATGCTCGCACACGCAAATAACATTGCGATCGCGAAGCGGACAGAGATAACAGCCTCCACAGTACCATTAAAAAAACAAAAGATATAATCAAACGAAGGTTTCACAAGGATTCCTTTTATAAATAAGAGGGACAGCTGTGGACAACACGTTGCGTAACGGCTGAAGAGCCTGAGTACAGTAGTTCAAGCTGAGTCAAACCCCTCTTGGCTGACAGCCCAGAAGCTGGCCCTGCCAACACAAGGAAGATGGCTGGAGAAACACCATCCACTTCACCTGAATGGTCTGAGGAAGAGTGGTAGGAGGATCCCTCTGTACAAGACACAGACTTATCCCAGAGCTTCAAAAAGGTACTGGGAGAGCATCGCTTACACAAGCAGTCTCGCAAGGAGTGAAGCCTATCACTCAGATGCTGGAAATATTGGAGGCGATAATGGCAGAGCAGCAAGCACAGCTTGCCAGAAGGAGATGGGCAGAAAGCCCTGGAGAGGGGCCGTGAGCCAGACACCCCGCAGAAGGGGTTGAGCCTAAGGGGCGTAAAGCAGCTCGGAAGAGCAAAAACTCTTTGACCCCCCCTGAGCAACTTGGAAAAGGAGGATACTGCTCCCCAAGGACTGGGCTACCCTATCGCTAGGCTAATAAGAGCCTTCCTGGAGAAAAAGAAAGGATGCCAGGACAGACCCCCTACCCCAGGGGTGGAAAATTCAGGGGAACATGATGAGGGCTACTCACCCGATGATGAGGGAGGAGAAGACAACGATATCTTTCAGCGGACTAAGGAGGATGTTGACCCTCAAGACGTGGATAACACCACGGATATGTTTGACCCAGAGGCTATCAGGCACCGGAAGTCCTCGGAGTGGGTGCCATTGCCCAGAGTAGCAGCGTATATGGCCCAGCACATAAGGAAACCTCTAGATAGAGAGGTATGATCACCCATGCGATCAGAATGCCCGAGGCCAGAATTGCCAGGTAAGCTGGTGGAGACACCTGATCTGGATCCCAAAATGGTCACCTTTGTGACGGAAACCGTGCGGGATATCAGAAAAGGTGTCGACCGCGCCTGGAGGGGATGCCAGGACAAGCTTCTCGATATAGCAGGTCCATTAGAGAAAATTTTGGATCTAGCAGAGAAAGCGAGGGATACCGGAAAACACCAGTGGACGTCCTCGCTCTCAGCAACTGGGCCTAAATGGTGCTTTGCCTACTGGGAAACGCCAACTGTGCACTCTCGTCAGAGAGGAGAAGAGGCGTCCTATAAAAAATGGATGGTAAACTGAGCGACTTGGCCTCTTACGAGGCAGGGGAAGGTGCCAAGGGCCTATAGTTTGGTGAAGCATTCGCTAAGGAAATGTCACAGTTTGTAGGCACGCACTCGGCATTAGAGAAAGCCCAGAGCTCAATAAAGATCTTTCCGGGATGAATTTTTTCCAGGATCGGACACCACAGGGGTCATGCGTCCAGTTGGTTCAATTATCATCGCAGACCTCAGGGGCCGCACGCCCAATACTGGGAGGGCAAGCAGCAGGATTCTTTCTTCCCAACCAGATTCAGGTTTCCCTGAGGTCGTAGAGGGAGAGGGTCCTACCGTCAACCCAATTCAAGTTACCTTGTCGATCTGTTGCCATGGTTTATATTGAGGTTGCCCCCTCCATTCTCTAATAGTGGGCACTGTGTCAGTCCTACCTTTCCACCCTGTCTCCCCTTGTCTTTAGTTGCAGTAAATGCCCTTGCCAACTTTCCACTCCTACATGCTGGGAGATCTCTGGGCCTTGGAGTAACGCTGTCTGCACTGGGAAAAATATCCCAATAATGCTGCAGTCTTTCTCCTCTCTCCTCCCTTAGTATGTCTGCGCCTTTATCATCTTTCAACATTGTATCTCGGTCTGGGCTCTTCCCTTGGAAACGATGGAAGGACCGCCACACCCCCTCGTCCTCACTCCCCACTAAGTCATCATCAGAACCTGTGTCCCCATAAGAACTGTGAAAGTTCTCCTGGAAGCCGAGTCTCCTCAACACTGCATCTTCCTGCTGCCTCTCTTCTAGGTTACTTGGGCTTCTGCACTCCCGCCTCATGGAGAACGCAATGTCATCTCTGTCTATTCGCGGGGTAGCCCTGCTACGTTTTCCACATCTGTCCAACTCTCGCCTCCCTTGCGCCTCTCCCCTTTGTCGTCACTAAAACGTGCTAAACCCATCTTTACTTGCACTTCCCTCACGGCGCACCTGTCCTCTTCCCCGTGCCGTCACTCTCTAAGGAGCTGCTCCACTTCCAACTTTCTCTTGTCCTTCTTTATTTACACTTGCCTTTTGATCTCTTCTTCTGCCCTCCTTCTTTCTATGTCCACAAGCTCCCTCTGTCTCTGCACTTCCCGCTCCTCACGCTCTCGCGCTTCTGCCTTCTGCTTCTGTTTGCGTACTCTTTCGCTCTCTTCCATCTCCTCTTTCTCTCATCTCTCTACTTCTTCCATTGCTGCTGCCCATTCTCTTGCTTCATCTACGTCCTTACAACCCACAGCTTCTTGGTTAGGGCCTCCCATCTCTCCCACTACCTTCCCAGCTACTTTGAGCAAGATCTGTCCGCCTACCCACTCGTTCAGAACTATGTGCTGCTGACCCTCCATTCTTCCCCCTTCCCCCATGTCATTCTCCTTCACTCGGGCCTGAATCTTGTGCTGATCCTCGCTTTCGCCGCCTGCACTTTGCGCTCCTTTAGTCACTTGTCCAGTCTCATATTGCCCCTCTCTTTTGATATATGCTGGAGGTGCAAATATGGATTAGTATACCCTTCCGCTGCTCTTAATTCCCTTGCTGGATATAATCCCTGGGCCGTCACTGCTGTGCCTTCGCTTTTGAGTTCAGGCGGAGGGGGAGGAGGGGCTGAGGGCTTCTCACCACCGGCCTCTTGTTGGTTCAGCTTCCAGTGATGCCCTGCCACGTCCCCCCATCGTCCTGAAACATTTTCCACAACTCAAATATAGCCATTTGTTTGCTCAATTTCTTCCCCTTATAAGTCTCGTGTATATGCAGGTGTAATGGTTGCTGCACACAATTGGAGACGCTCCCTTCTTTTGGCCATGGTTTAGGCAGCTTGCCCTCTGTACCTCGTGTCCATTCCGTGCTATATTTACAGATCTTGTCCTTATAGCATGCAAGGGACTTACACAGGTGCTGTAGGGGTGTGTATCCCCCATATTCTTACTCAAATACATTACTTCAATACTTACTTGACCCCAGGTCAGGGTTTTCAACACTTCCACCGTTATCAAACACACACGCTTTATTTTACCTTAACACCAGGTTTTCAAATAGCTCTCTGAACCACAAAAATCACCACCCTCTCCGACTCTCGACCAATACCCTGGGAGTGTTCCACACACCCCACCCCCCCCCCCTCTGCAATTCGCTGCCTCCAAAGGCACACCCATCTCAACAATGTGTGGGAACACCCCTATCGCAGACACCTGGGAAAATATCAACAGAACTACAAGCATGGTGTCTCACAAAGCTAACATTAATTCAAAATGGGGCCTTAATTAGACATAGACAGTAAGGACAAAGAGTTCTGCAAAATTCACATATTTTATTCTTATAATAACATCATAAAACCATTGTTCTCATTCAATTAGACATAAAAACACATATGCATGGAAAAATATTTTTCAATCACATAAAGACAACAAATTGGATAGTGCAAAAAAAGCAATTCAATCTGCACTAAACTGGGAATCCAAAGCATGGGTACTACATGGACACTTCTTCACCTAATACATCCCCTAGAGTGCAACCAAACTCATCTGAAGCCCTACAATACTTTGCTTTTCATTGTTACATCTGCAAAGATTCGACAGACAAAAAGGGCGACATATAAAACAGTAATTTGTCTACTAGAGGAGGTCCCAATCATCTTATTAGTTTTCTACTTAACATAGACCTAGACCTTAACACAGTCGACTAGATGTTCAAGCGATTATGGACCAGGTAAATGATCACAAAACCGACAAGTCGACGGGTCAACCCCTAACATCCTTCTCTGGCTAAGGACTTCCCGGGTTGGCAGGATATTCAGCTTGAACCTGAGGAAAAGGTTTCAATACCAAGGGCAGGGAAATTTCGAAAGGTAAGGAGGGAGTTGGTTCACCCCTCTACCTTGCAGACTCAGATTTAGGGCTAGTTTATACTTTGTTCTTTGTGCCAGAGTATCAATCCAGTCTTGGTAAAGTAGATGTTTTTTTAACTTTACCTGAGTTCTCAGAAGGGCATAGTTGTCAAATCTCAGGTCTTCTAGCGAAGACTTGCATTCACTCTCCCAGGAAACTAGAAATCCTTTCCCTCTCTCGTCATAGACAAAGTTCAATATCTTAAATGGTAGAGGGACATCCTGGTTAAAACATTTTCCATATAACGCAAGTCTCTTCCATTAAATCCTTGATTTCATGGATTGCAGCCCCAATTGGAATCTAATTAGTACAATCGGGGTAGATTGAGGGAGGTGAAGTACTATATAGTGACCCTCAATAATTTCCCAGAATGACTTTGGGGCATTTGTGAAAGGTGTCTGCACCATATGATAAAATTGGTACTGTCTTCTGGTTAAAGAAGGTTCGTATGGGGAACAAAGAGAACTTTCCCAGTCTTCTATTGAGGATCAAACCCTGGGTCATCAGATTTTAACATTTTTACTTGATGGCTTCAATCCATTGCTTTTCCACAACACTCCGATTGAGGGTAACTCATAGATAGGACATTCGATAAACACACTCTAGGGGGACATCATTCACCATCCATTTAAATCCTCTCTTTTTTTTTACCTCTGAGTGAATCCCAGATCATAATTTTTGTTTTTTTCACATTGATCCTCAGATCATTCCATTCAAAATATGTGAACAACTCATCCAGTCTACGCTGTAAGCCAATTTGTGTCTGATCTAAGATCATATCATCATTGGCGTAGAACATCCAGGGAAAGAGTTCACTATTTAACATAGGAGGGAAAACCCGGATAGCATTTTGATCTTTCTCGATTTCAGCCAAAAAGCGGTTAAACAGAGTGGGTGCCAAGGGGCAGCCGTGTTTTAGTCCTCTAAATGTTTGAATTTCTTTTGATAAATGGCCCGAGTAGATAGTCTGACCCTCATACTCGTTTTGGAATAAAGCGAGCTAATCGCTTCAACTAAGTCCCTCGGGCACCCCCAATACAAATGTTTGCCCAACAACCCCTCCCTGCTGACACTATCAAAGGCCTGCCCGAGATCGATAAAGGCAACAAAGAGCTTTGAATTAGAGAGGAAAGTCTTGGCCTTTAATGTATTCAGCAGGAAGTGGTTGAGACTAGTTCCCATCGATTTAAAAAATTCAGTTTGTCTAGGATGTAACCATCCGGCCTGTTTGGCCCGAGCGAGAAGGTTTCGTAGTAAAAGAGAGGCAAATAATTTCCCTATAGAGTCCAGTAGGACGATAGTTCGAGGGGGTATCTCTACAGCCCTTCTTGAAAACTGGAATAGTCAATGCCATCCTCCATGATTTGGGTACTTCTCTGCTTGCAAGAATTTGTCTGAAGAGTATGCAACAGAATTTGGCCCAGGCTTCTGGATTTGTTTCTAGAATGTTATTATTAAGGCCATCAGGGTCGGCAGCCCTGGAAGAGTTGAGCTTCTTGATAAGGTAGATGATATCATTGTAAAGACTGGTAGGGGGTGTCTGTACTTCCGCTCTCTATATGGTAGAGGAGAGGCACAGAGGACCCTAGCCAAGATTCTCTATTTGGTAGCAATGGACGAGCAATCAAGGCCTAGCATCTCAGGAGGTGATGCAGGCTGGTTCTTAAGTACAGTGTAGTCCCCGAACCCCCACAAAGGAATGTCCACACACTGTATTACTGAAAACACAGTCTTTATATAATTAATATTCAAAGGTATGTACACGATCACAATAACGCACTTTGTACTCGGAAGTCAACAATGATAAATATATACAATTCTAAAGTGGTACCACCAATGTCATCGAATCTCATTAAAGTGCATCAACTGTACGGTTAAAATGTCACACAGATCAATAACGAGGAAACCAGCAACAGAGATAGGCAGGAACGTAAGATGGTTGAAACGGTAGTCTTATTTCCTCCTATTAAGGTTTTACCCCCCCAATGTACCTGGTGGAGTAGAGTTCTCCGAAGATGCGTCGACCGATCCTTCTTGAGTGACTCCCTTTAAAGCAGGAGCCACGGATTGTCAAGAGGCGTCGAGGAACTCGGTGTTCGGTGTCGGGGAATCGACGGCCCTTCTTGAGTGCCCTCCCTTTAAGGCAGGAGTCACGGGTCGTCGAAAGTCCGACGGTGAACAGGTTGAACTACGGCCGTGAAGTGGCAGCTTCGTTCCTAGCCGTGCTCATCGACGACAGAGCGTTGGCGTCCTGCAAGGAAGAGGCGTGTGTGGTACCTCAGTGATGATAGTTCTGGACCGCAAAGAGATGATGAAGAACTGTGGCCAAGCAAGGGCATCGAGTCGTCAGCATCTCTGTGGTCCTTAGGTGGCGGGAAACCCACCGGTGGATGCTCCTCGGTGCGTCGACGGTCAGGCCTTCTCCAGCGGGATAAAGCGGGCGACGATGCAGATGAGAGCGTCCGATGAACAAATGAAGTTCTTAGGCAAACGGGAGCACGGCGGCTCCGGTCGGCGATGGCGGTCTTTGACAGTGGCGGACAACAGTCCAGGTGCTTCTCTTTCAGATTCTGCGGCAGCCCCCGTCTCGGGTCGGCAGCCTGTCGAAGGTCTGTCTACCAGGGAGCTTTGGCAAAGATCAGCTCTGCACGATGGTCCCTCGTAGCTCGGGAAGAGGACGCCTTACCAGGTCCTGGGTCAGTCCTTGGAGACACAACAGCTTTCAGATTGTGAAGGAGAGCAGCAGCACTTCTTCTCGTCCAGCGGGGCTTCAAGGTCAAGCTTCAGTTACTCGTCGTAGTGGACTTCAGCTTCTGAACACGATTCCTAGCAGTGAGAGGTCCCCAGATATACTGTTAATCTCCCATTCATTCCGCTGGGTCACACTCAAGCATTCAATCACGACTAAGGGCATTCATGCAGGCAGGCAGTGAATCAGGCACACAAGGTATTCAGGCCATTCACTTCTCTCCAGACACTCACAACAAGTTATGTGTATTGGGACAAGTACCGAGCCATTCAACACTCCAAACTGCATTCATACCGGTTTCGGGCAGGGCTATCTCAGTCATTGTGTCAACCACCAGATACTAGACATCCACAACACAGAATGCATATTCGTTACACACTCTATTCAATCGGGTCCCACCCACAGGAGGTACCCACCACATACATCACTGGGAAGGCTCCACCTAGTCTGGCCGGGCCTTCACAACAACACCATATTTGGCATTTCCACCCAACAGCCAGTGAAGCGGAAGGGGCAGAGTCAGGGCTTCCCAGGACTTTGGGAAAACAAGGTAATAGGTAATAGAAAGCAAGAGGCCACAGGGGCCATCTTGTTTTCCATCAGGAATCAACTGATCCCAATGGCAGGGCTGGGGTATCCCCAAAATGGAGGATACTCTGCACACCTGTCAAATTCAGCATGGAGCTGCCACCAGCCCATACCCTGCTCTGCGGGCCACCCACAGATGCCCAAAAACATATACTAGGGGCACAGGGTTGTACCCCCACCCAGGGGTGCCATAAGGGTATCCCACGGGTCCGTTCACCAAACCAAAAGAGAGAGAGCTGCACCGCCAGGAGTCTCACATGAACTCCTTCGCAGAAAACACGACAGAACACACGATAAAAAGCAGTAAAGGACAAGGGTACGGAGGCCCTGTCCCTCCGATGCATTTCCAGCATCACAATCATCCCTATCAAAAACAATGTCCCATTTTAGACCTGGGGAAGGATTGTCAGGGGATAGAGTACTTTTCTCCCGCTCTCAAATCAATTCAAGATAACAGGCTATGAATGTATCAATCTCGCAGTAGGGTCTTTTAGCAAAACGGCTTTAAAAATGCTCAATCCATCTATGTTCGGGTACTAGGGGGTAGATTGAAGCCAATTGGTGGAAATCATCATTATTTAGCAAGGCCCAGATGTCCCTGCGGTTTTTATTTGACATATTTTTTAGCATTGCCTCTGCATCATGCTGGATGTGCAGGGCCTTACAGGAAAGTAACCAATTACGGTATTTTTGTTTTCGCTTCCTAATCAGCTCAATTTTAGCAGGCATGTGTGACTTGTTCAGATATCTATGGTCCGCCCGGAGGAGTTTTTTTGGTCCACCGGGTCTTTGCTATAATGATGAATCCTTGAGGGCTTAGGGCCAAAAATCGGAAAATGGGGCGATTTGAACTGGGAAAATAGATTGTCATATAACAAGACCCCGCCCCCCTTATCAACAGTGATTGTTTTGTGCCCTCCATAATCATGGTCATATCCATCGGGCGAATACAGACCCTATTTGCAGTCTGATCTACTTAGATATTCTCAGCATCCGTAATTGGTGACAATGTTCCACCCTTGGTCCAGGTAATCTTTAGCAGATGGTGATCACTAAAACCCCTAGGGCAAATCTCAAAGGTACCCACATATCTAGATACATTAGAAGATACAAAGAAATTGTCCAAATACAAGCGTTGCATGCCCCTGGACCAGGTAGAAACAGCAGGGATATCGCCCTTGGTTTGACCATTTAACTTCACAATGTCCAGGGCCTTCAATTCTCTCCGGTAGAGGCTAGCTCTTTCTGGCATTATATTACTAGATAATAGAATCCCCGTCATCAAAATAATCAAAGTTTAGGTCACCACAGATAATAAAGTAGGGGTTGGAATTATTAACGCAAATCTAATCGATCCATTTTAACAAAAGGTCTACAAAAGTACTATTGGAAACAGCAGCTGGATTCCAGTATAGATTGAAAATAAATAGTGGAATGTTCGATAGGGCCCCAGTTCGCTCCCATGTCACATAGACTAACTGAGAGCTTAAGTTTACAAAATTTGACAATATAAGTCCGGGAAGAAGGACGACCCTGTGTGTTTTTTTGGCCGGATTACAAACACTTCAAAGTCATCACAGATGGGAGGAGATACCAACCATGTCTCCTGAAGACAAATTGGGTCAAAAGCTTTTAAGTCATTCCCATCACTCTGAAATAGGTGCTCGTGACACCAAGTGTTCCATGAGCACCACTGAAGCGGCACCTCATCCAGAGGCTCTGGTTGTTACTTCTTCAATGAAAAGGCTAGGTAGGGCTACAGCCAACCAAGAATCCTGGCAGGTGTTTTACGATGATCGATGATCTTCTCCCATTATAATAGACCTTTGATTCTGTGTAGTACAGTCTCTTTTGATTTTCAGCAGTGTTATGTCCCTAGGGCCACCACATTCTCTCCGAACAGTATGAAGGTGGGGCTGAAAAGCTTTACACAGTTCTGTTGAAGCAGGCTCCTTTTTATTATTTACATCTGGACGCAGTTTAAATGAATCCTTCTGCGCCACTCACAGTTTCATCAATAGAAGATTCTGTAATTGTATAGCCCAGTGGCAGTAGGTCAACAGCGGCTTCTAAGATCAACTTGCGTACCAGGTTGGAATTTAGGTGCAAGGAAACGCAATCCATTCGCTTTTCATTGATGAATTGGACAATCTTTAGATCTTCAGTTTCTATGATTCTTACCTTTGGTGTGCAATGGAGCAAGTTAAGAACATTTGCTCGATTCCGCATTAGGCAATCTATACAAGGCAAAAGTCTTTGAATCGTGACCTTTGGAGTTCGAGGCCCGCGGGGCAAATGATCAATTCCTGAATTTGGTAGATCTTTTTCTTTTTGGAATGGGGGCTGGAACGAGGGACCAAAACCAACTCTAGAGTTCTTCACAGAAAAAGTTGGTCCATTTAATTTTTCCTCAAGTGTGAGAAAACCAACAGTGGGGGAAACTGATTCAATTGCCTCTCTAGGCTTAACAATCTGGACATCCACAAGAGGCCTCGCTGATTCAACAATAGGAGGAAGAGAGTGGTTAGATATGTGATTCCCATCAGGAGCCGCTTCAATTACATCCTCTTCCAGCCCGTCTTGGTCTGATTAAGTTGATAGATCCAGACAACGCAACATCTCTTCGTCCATGATTATGTCTTGCTTTTTTGGCTCCTCTTGTGGTGCCAACAGAGGAGCAGACCTTATAGCTTGACAACCGCGCTTACCTTTCAAGCTATTGTTTTCAGAAAATGATAGTTGCAGAAGAGTTAATTTACGCAGAAAAGCCCTTGAGCTGTTTGATTTGGGTCTGTTGTTATTTGGCTGTTTCTGCTCTTCTTTTGTGTGTTGGATTGGAGTGAGGGCTGGATAATATTGGGTTTGGCTTTGCCAAAGATGGCAAATTGTTTTGCATCAACTGTTGAAGTAGTTGTCCCCGGCGAAGATTCATTAAGATCACATGACATGGGTCGTTCAATCTGTGTTGTTGATAAATGTGTACTATAATCCGATAAGGGCCAATTTGGAAGACACTTTAAAGAAATAGATCATTTATTGATAGATGCGTCTCTTAAAGGCGAAAATCAATTAATAATAATTGCTGGTGACTTTAACAGTGTATGTCCTGTAATTGAATTCACGGATCTTGATCTAAATGTGACTTTTTGCATGTGCAATAATTTGTACAACATGAATCAAGGGAAAAAAAGAAGGTGATGGATTTGAATGGGCTTATTTTATAGCATGGTGGGGTTTTTGCCAGGTTAATTCTCTTTTTGGTTGTGGCATAAAACCCTTACCTACTTGGTTTGGTATGTTGTAGAAACCGACGCTTGATTATATATTTATGGCCAACCTGGATTTAGCAAATGTCAAAACGTTTAAGTTAACAAAAACAGGAACGAGTGATCATGCCATACTGTGTCAATTGAAAATTCATATGCTGTATCGATGTTGGGTGTCCTCAAAGTGTGTTGATTTGGTAAATAACACGGCTGGTAATAGACTCTCGCAATTTAGTAAGAGCCACACTAAGGTCAATACAGTGCTTGAGTCTATTGATGACGATCTTAAGAACTTTGCATTCTCCCCTGTTGAGTTTGCAAATGCACTCACTATGCTGAAATCACAAACCCAAACGTTATCACTGTAGAGGAAGCTGAATTTCCTCAAAGACAAAAAATATGTGTAGGATAGAGAAATTAGTCTTAAGAAACGTGCACTTAGATCAAAGGTGAAACAAGTGAACATATTGTTAGGAAATAGGGAGTCGAGAATAAGTGAGATTCGTTCTCTCAAGAGTGCCTTTAAGTCATAGATCAGAAATCATAAACTTCAGGACTACATTAGAGTGAACCAGGAATTACAGGGAGATATTATTCAAGATAATTCTAGGTCCATATGGTGGAAACTTAATAGTAAACATGGCACTCCGAAAATGGAACAATCGTCTTGTATTGCTGAACACGTTTGGGCAGAATATTTATCTGTGAAATGTTGGTATCCCGTGAGAGTGGCGGCTGATGGTGATGTTATGAATGTAGATAGCAGGCCTAAATGCAACTACAATTTCGTTAAAGATGAAATTAAGAGCATAATTGATAAATTAACAATCTAGAGCCTGTGGGCCAGACGGTTTAATGAACAGTATGTTGAAAAAGAACTCAGCACTCTGGTCGGAGATATTATTCTGCCTATTTACTCAGGTTGTTAGTGCGGGCCTTTTACCAGTCTCTTGGCGTCAAGCAATAATTATTTCCCATTTTTAAAAGTAGGGTAAGAGACAACCCTCTAAGTTACAGACCAATTTCACTGATAGATGGTGTTAAAGTATGTCATTAAGTGGGCTGGTAAGGCTGGCATACTGTCGCTATTACAAATGGGCTACAGAAAAGGAATAAGCACAATTCTCAGTGGTTTCACCTTGCCCTCTTGTTTAGCTCAGGCGGGGTACGATACAGGAAGATCGTTATACGTTGCTGTTTTAGATCTTTCCTCAGCATTTGTTAAGGTTGACAGCACCATCTTATGGAGAAAGTTATCTAAATGGGGTATCCACTCTGGTCTGTTAAACATACTATAACTCTTTTATTCAGACAATACCATCAGAGCGAGACTGAACAGTGAGTGTGATATATCAAGAGGTATATCTGTGAATAGAGGTGTACGTCAATAATGTGTCTTAGCCACCCCTCTTTTTAATTTATGTATGGCCGACTTATGGGATTTTAGTATAGACTCGGATGGATATCCTCCCAAATGCGGTAGCTTAAGAACAAACTGTATCGCCTACGCCGATGACTTGTTGCTTTTAGATTTCACACCCACAGGTCTTCAGCGTTCGCTGAATGGTGTTGCTGCTTATTTAACAACAAACTTTAAATCCGGACAAATACAAGATTCTGACTATGGGCCTAATTCCAAGTCTGGAGGTAACCGTGCCGGTAAAACCGGCAGGTTGCCACCGGACTTGTGAATTTTACCGGCACCTGGCTTGTCGGTAACAGCGGGGGATTTTAACCCTGCCGGTTCGGAAAGCCAGGCGCCGCTAAAATAGAATTCCCATAGAGTTCCATAGGACTCTATGGGAATGGGGAACACAGAAGCACCGGCACTGTTAGTAACAGTACCGGTGCTTCCGTGTAAGTCTGCCTACCTTGGCTGCTATGTTCGGCAGGGTCAGACCTGCCGGGCACAGCAACTCCGTCAGGCAGTCTTGGAGTGTGCCGGTCCGGTAACAATGATGCCGGTAGGCTTACTGGCACTGTTGTTACCAGACTGGCACACTTAGAATTAGGAATAGTTATGTGTGGTCAATAACAGCATTAGAGTGGTGGAGGTAGAAGCATTCATTTTCCTGGGTTTCCTGTTTACAGCAAATAAATCTCAGGTAATGCAGAGAACCAGATTAGAAGTCAAATTATGATCATGTACCTCTATGTTGAAGTCAGTGAAGAGTCGATTGTGTGCCTCCTCGCTCTCTCCATTGATTGAGTTTTACAGACTGAAGGTCTCTCTCCATTGTATTGTATGTTATTGAGTTATCTGTATTGAGAAATAGAAATGTTTTGTATATATTGGAAGGCTGTATCTTGAAGGAAGTGTTGTGTATACCCAAATCAGTTCAAGTAGCGTCACTTGCCTTGAATTGGGTGTGCAGTCGTGGTTGTCCCAGAATATATTTAAATGTATATCCCTTTTCTTGAAAATTGTGAATAGCTCCGAGAGTGGAATTCTAACCCATCTGTTGTACATGAAGAACAATTTTAACAGCGTTGTACTAAATTTTACTAAAAGGTGTATTCAGTTTATGACATATTTGGACTTGAATGAAACAGTCTCTCAATGAACATTGAAAAATTGCGGTAAAAAGTTGGGACAAGATCTGGGACATTGACGATTTACATAAACTGTCTACATACAAAAATGCTGGATTGTTTTACGTGCTGTGTACACAACTGAGACCTTATCTGAGGACATTCCATCCACAAAGGCTCGAGAATGGAACCTAAAATGTAGACTTAATGGTCTTCCAGCGCTAGAAGTTGTAGGTCCTCAATTACACATAGCTAAGGCACTCGGAACCTACAGATTATGTAAAGAGCACAGCACATTCACTTTATTACTTGGTTATTGATTGTTCAGCACTATTAAAGAATAGGATAGTGTGCTTTGGACCTTATGTGAATTCAATATCAGAGGATATTGGAATGAGTCTTTGGAATAGATTAATGTCAGGACGTCAGGTGTACCTGATTTCAGCATTGGTGAGGTTGTTAATCTTAATATTTGATGAATTGTCTATTATTATTATTATTAAGCAGGGTGAAATTTGTTTAAGCGATGTTTTATAGGAGATCTTGTTTTACGATTCTTATAGGCAATGATGAAGTATCAAGCGTGTTTCATTTATGTTTATGTGTACGTGTCAATTGTTTGTTTGCTTCTATTATGTCAATTTTGTATGTATACTTCCCTACTCTCAAAACCCAACATGTTTCTTTCCTATACAGCAGTATTGGTCTATGGAACTTTTTCAGGGGCTGTATCTCAAAATAGCTGGCAGAATATTGTACACCTTAGTGATATATATTACAGAATAGAAACAAATATTTCCTCAGATTCTGCTTAACTGCGCTATTAGAAGCGTCACAATCTATAACACACCAAATCAGGGCAGATCTTTACTGCTGTATCTACAAGGAATTCAACCTCTATACCCTCATAGCCAAAGCTGTATTACTCAGCCAACTGTTTTCTTGATCACCTTAACACCACTGGCCCTTTAATTCAGCCCGAATTCAAATTTGGTCCAAAGCCACTTGACTGTAGCAGCCGTAAAGCCCTCTATGAATGCAAACCAGCAATATATTGCCAGACAAAAAGTTAATGTGTGTTCTATTATCTACAGAATACCTCTTGGCCTTATAGATTACTTACTTCAGGTTCTATTCCATCCTACTCAATAGTTGGGGCAATATTCTGGGCCACAATGACTTTTAAGCCACCTTTTTTATCATATTCTTCCAGAACATATTTTTGAACAGTGCTAGCACTGCAATTGCTTGCCTAATTGTCTCTGCTCAAGTAACCAGAGTGCCATATTGTACCAGTTATGCATTTAATGGGTGCTCTCCACAGGCATGGGCTTTTGTTAGTGTCTAGATGATGTTATGTTTTGTTTAATTGAAGTAGATATACATTCATAAAACCTTGATTGGACATTATTTTATTTTGGATTCTCTGCACTATTGCTGTTTGGGTTGGTACTGTTATTTTATTACTTCACACCCCTCCTGAGAGTATACCCTTTCCTCAGCCCACAAAACCAGCAAAGGTATACAATTTGGAATGTGTCTGTTTTACCATTATGATTGGCCATCCAATGGTTTAGTAGTAGTGTGGGGCTGAGTACTACTCCTCCCTGTATTCCTGCAAAGCAGTACTCATTTCATCACACTGTATCTGGTATTTATTGTGTGAGAGAGATATATGAAATGATAATAGTGGGAGATTGCTATCGGTGGGAGGACTGAGAAGTTAGCACGGGTCAGCCCGGTGTCTCCTTGTGTGCCTCTTTTGAGAGATGGTGCTCTTGATTCTTGGGAAATAATGGACAGGCATTGAAAAAGGAAATAAGCACCATCATGAAAATCTAGCGGCAGTGCAGGGACCTCGTGAGACGCGCTACGGCATAGTCTGCGGGGACATCCCGCGTGACTGGCAAAGCGTGCCAGGACACGATTGAAGGCGCCAATGCTACAGAGCAGGCCGTGCTCCCGGCACTCCTCCTCATAAGAGAGACTAAAGACTGTTAATGGACTAGAATACTTACCTTGTCCTGCATTGGTTATTTACTTTGGTTCCTGGACATTTAAAGAATCATATTTAGCCTTAACTGCTGAATGTTATTACAGCAATAAAGTTGTTAAAACCAACTGGCTGATCCCCTTCATTTAGGTTGTATACTAATTGACCTTTTCGCAAATTACCTCGGGAGAATTGATCTAATTTAGAAGGTCAATTAGGACATATGTGCGGGGGGAAACCCCCTTCAACCCATGACCAAATCCAAAAACCGCTGCAAACCCCCCCACCCAATCCCCTTATATTATTTATAATCCAAAACCAACCCAATACATATATAAAATAACTAAAATAATATAAAGGTCAATTGTGCAAAAGGTCAATTGTAAAAGGTCAATTTGGGTAATACCCTTCATTTATACTACATATTTGGCAACGAGGACCGGATTGAAACCGCATATCACCATGCAAGGAGCAACAGCGGCCCCGCCATTTCTACAAACACCAGGTAGGCCTGCATTTCCATGGCCACAATGGCATCCACTGTTCACGACTGTTAGGGAGAATTCCCATTTATGGCTAATTTCCCTTACCTAGTGAGTCCCTCAGCAGCTTTGCTGGATATCTGGGGTTTATTTTTTTCCACCTGGTAAGAGTGTGAACCTTTTTCCCACTCTTGCATGTGTTTTGCCATGTGTATTTCTACTGTTTGTGTGATCTTGGGCTCTGGAGCCAAACCTCTCCATGAGCCCAATTTTTTGTGTGTGTTACACAGCACCTTCCGTGCAGTGACACAGGGTTGTCTCTAAGACTTCCCACTGACTCCATTTTTCTGGGGCTGACTACTGTCCCCCAGAAACATGTAAAGTTGCCATTAACTTTATATAGTCACTTTAAGCTGCAGACCCAGTACACCCCATCTTACATGGAGTATTGGAAAGGGTTAATTCCTACTCCTTTTTGTCTGCGCCTCTTGGGGCTTTGTTTCGCTCCCTTAACACTAAGACTTGGCTGGTGGCAGTGGTACCTACCCGATCTTTTCTACCGCGATTACAGTATATAAACATGGTACTGTTTTAGGCTATTGTATTAGCCTCAAACTTAAACCCGCTTGACCAAATACTTTTTATTTTGGCTGTGGTCGGGTTTTATCGCCATTTCTTTTTGTTAATGTCCTTTGTGTGTTTTACTTTTCGCGCCAAACCAGGTTTGCCTTCTTTGTTCGCCAACCTTTGGCGGGCTTCTGTCCAGAAGCCCTCCTTTGGCGTCTGGGTGTCTAGGTGGGCTGAATGTGAGGGAGGGGTTTAGTCACCCCCTGCACAGGGTCTCCTTGGAGACCCAAGTCTCACTTTGTGTCGATTGGCTGAGGTGGTTGTCCGGGTTGGACAACCCCCCTGCTCTGTGATTGACAGCCAGGCTGTGTGAATGGGAGATTTTGGCATAAAAGGCAGGCCTTTTGGGCTGGAAGTCAGAGTCCATACTGGAACTGCAAAGAACCGAAGAGAAGCGGAGAAGAAGACGGCTGCTGCAACTCCCGAGTCCCGGTGAAGCCCTGCTGCAGTCCTGAGCTATCTACCCTTCAACGACAAGTGAAGATCCAGTCTGAAGTCTTCTTCCCTTGAGCCTGGTGGGATCAACCAGCTCACCTTCCACAGCCAGAGGATCCTCTTCTTGGTCGAAATCGCTGCACACAGGTGTAGTGGTCCGGATAGCCACCTGAAGGGCCTCTCCTGTTTTAAAGGAGCGCACCTTTTATTCACTGTTGCTTTGTTGCTGCTGGCCTCATCCCTGGGTAGTGCAGATTGCTCCAGACGTCCTCCTTCTTGTCCCCATGACTGAAGCTCCAGGAACCGTGAGTCTACAGGAACTACCAGGAACAACTGCCGTAGCACCAGCTTTTCTTCAAACGAATAAGGTACAGTGTCCGACTTCGAGGAATTGGGGTGAACCCTTTTTCCTCACCAAAGGCTTGTCCTGGTCTTCCTTCCCTCTTATAACTTTTGCTTTCCTTTTGACAATATCCAAGTACTCCTGACAATCTCGAATCGTGAACTGTTCTAACCTTGTGATCCTCGACAACAGGACCCATGTCCCATTTGACACTGACGCAGGCCTATTGACTTTTATCTACATTTTAGAAAGTATCCTCTGATTCTACCTGCCTTGACGAAAGTATTGCCTCTGATTTTTATCCACTATTCTCTTATTCATGTGCTAAGTGTGTTTGACTTCGGTAACATTTCTTCTTGCGGGTACGCCTTTCTTTCGTAAAACCGAACTGTCATTACTGTCAAAAAGTGATCGCGTATTAACCCACGGTAAAGTCTTTGTTTCACAACACCGGTCTGTCAAATCCAATGTACTTACCTTGAATTGATCTGCACAAGGGGAATTGGTCGTGTAGAGGTATTTTTGAAGTGTGGTTTTAATTTAATAGAAGTGAAGTATTTGATGAACAGATGGTTTAAAAATAAATGTACTTTTTAACCAGAAACCTTGAGTCAGTGTTTGCTTGATTGCTTGAGTCACAGTAATTGTAGTCCTTTGTGTAATCTCTACTACTGCTCATTTGCTCTTGAGATAAGTCTGGCTGCAAAGCCACTGCTACCACTTTTTCTGTGTAGTATAGGCTTGTACCAAAGGTGAAATTGTACTACCACTTGTAGTCTTAATTGTGTGTAGTGGTCCCTAAGGGCACTGCACAGGATTCTGCCTAACAAAGACCTACCTGAAAACACTAGGAGGTGCCGGGTACACCGTAGCATGGCGCAGAGCTATGTAACTAAACGCGCTGGGGGTTGAAGATCTGAGAGTGTTTGCAGGCCTTAATACCGCAGCAAGGATCAACGTATCTCAAGAGGCCATCAGAAGAAGAATTAAGCGCTTTGCCAGCAAAGATAATACAGTGCTGTACATGATATGTTTCTACAATCGCAAACAAGAAGCGTCAGAACCCGTAGACAACTACATGACCAAGCTGTGAGAACTAGCTGCACTGTGCAACTTTGGCAATAACGCAGAAGGATGAATCTGCGACATGCTGACAGTCCACACCAACAGCAGAAAAGTGCAAGACAATTTCATTTTGGAGAAGGTACTCCAACTGGAAAAGGCCATAGAGATTACGAGAGCAGTGGAAGAAACCGCAGGGTGACGGAAAGAGTAAGGAGGAAGCTCCGGCTCAGCAGAGGTCCAAGTGATCACCTTTAGGAATAAGAAGGACAAGCAAGTGAGTGATGCAAGAGAAGGGAAGTGGGGAAAGAAGGATCCACTGAAGTGTCACAGGTGCACCAGCACCAAACACTTAGTCAGCGACAGAGAATGTCCAACAAGAGACAAAGAATGCTCAGTGTGCAAGAAAATTGGACACTTTTCATTGGTATGCAGGTGCCGTAATAGAAAAGTTATGAACATTAACGTGGAACACAATGTGGAGGTAGAATCTTCATCTGAAGAATAAGGGAGACCCACAGAATTAATGGTAAACAGCTCACGAGCCAGGAGGGAAAAGGCGAGAGTCACGGCGGACTCCGGTCCAATCTAACCATACTACTTCTATGCACATACAAAGAAATGATGGGCACCGAAACAGTTGAAGTTCTCAGCACACACCACAAACCTACAGTATTTGGAGGTGCGTCAGTAGGCCTATTAGGATATATCAAAGGAAAGGTGGAGTTCAAGGGGAGAGAAACCACCACGAGAATATACTTCACACAAGAAGGCCCAGCAGTCCTAGGATGGGACGATAAAGCCAAGCTCATGATCAAATTGGATCCCAGCATGGAAGATCAAGTGTTAACAGTCAATACAGGAGGAGTGGTGGTAGTTAAAGTAGACTTCCCAAACTGTTTTTGGAAGGGCCAGGGAAAATCAAGAACTTTGTACACAAGATAATGCTCAAGTCAAAAGCAGTCCCCGTAAAGCAAAAGTAAGGCTTGTGCCAGCGACAGCTAGGGACATACTCAGAACAAAGCTCAACAAAATAGTGAAGGAGGGCACCATTGAGGAGGTAGAAGCCTCAGAGTGGCTGAGCCCCATCGTCCTTATCAAGAAGCAAAACTCACAAGACTTGAGGGTATGCATAGACCTTCGCAGCCTTACCTTGGGGGGTTACATCAGATAGCTACCCTCTCCCCAGCATAAACAAACTCATCCTCATGATGAAGGAAGCCAGAGTGTTCTTCAAGCTGGATATGAGGGATGCACATCATCGGATTCAGCTGCACAAAGAATCCAAGCCACTCACAGCGTTCATCACCCCGTTTGGCACGTATCAATTCACTAAGATGCCTTTCGGTTTGTCGTCCGCAGCTTCCGCATTTCAGCGCATGATGGACTTACTACTATGTGACATAGATAACGTGTCCGACTTCCAGGACGATATATTGGTCTACGCCGCAGACGAACACATGCATGACGTCACTCTCAAAATAGTTCTCACCAAATTACAGGATGCCGGAGTCAAGTTGAGATATGAAAAGTATGTCCCAAGGGCACAAGAGGTTGAATACTTGGGGAACAAGATTTCTTCCCGTGGTATAAGCCCCACATAAAACCTTGTGCAAGCCATTGTCAGAGCTCCAGACACAGTCATCAAGGAAGAAGTGAGGTCGTTTCTGGGACTCGCAGAATATTATGCCAAATGCATCCCCAATTTTTCAGAAATCACAACACCTCTAAGAAACCTACTGAAAAAAGACACAGAGTTGACATGGCTGGTGGCCAAGAAGGAGGCCGTAGAGAATATAAAAGGATGGATAGTGGAAGCACCGTGCCTACAGCCATTGAATACAGCATGGGATACAGTCATACCAACGGACGCCAGTACGTGCGGGATAGGTGCAGTACCCACCCAGATGAAAGGGGATACTGAACATGTTGTGGCATTCGCCTCTAAAGCCCTGTCCATGGCCGAGAAGAACTACTCCACAGGGGAGAAAGAGATGCTAGCCTGCGCATGGGCTGTGGAGCATTTCAGGACATATGTATGGGGACCAAGTTCAAACTGGTCACTGACCATAAGCCTCTCATTCATATGCTCAGTCCAGGTGGGACAAAATCATCAACAGCTCGGTTGGCACGCATCACGGCCAAACTTTAGGAATCCACATTTGAAATTACCCACCTAGGAACAAAGAGAAAGCCACCACGTTCCTGCAAGATGAATGCATTGTAGCGTCATTCCAAGACCTCAGGGTCCCATCATTCCTGGAGTTAAGAGAAGGACATTGGAACAAGAAGCACAGTAAAGACCCCACCATGGTGAGACTTAGAGAGTGGGTCAGGAACGGATGGCCTGAATAAAGGGCCATACCGGAAGGCATGAGGCCGTATTGGAAAGTGGCGGAACAGATTTCAGAGGTGGAAGGATTGCTCATTAAGGGAGATCCGTCATGATGCCTACCCCCGGGCATCCGGATCAAGCCCATCAGCCCCGGGAACAGGCATCCAGACATTTACAAAAACCCCAGCAGCCCCAGCTAGGGGCTGTCTGGGTTCAGCTCATAATAAAAATCAGTCCTGGCGCCATAGGCGCCAGGCTCATAGACATTACTTACCTCATGCAGACCATGCTGCAAATAAATCCAAGCCAACGTGAGGCCTGGATGGGACTATTTTCCTACAGGGACTATTTTTTATTCGGGTGTGGTCCTGGGGAACTTCTTTCCTGGGACTACTTTGGAGGCTATTTAAACCATGCCCGAACAGCAGCACATGCTTTGTGTTATTTTTCATCCAGCAGCGTGACTCTCACCGTGCCTGCAGCCAGCATCCAGTCTTCTGCCACGCCCGCGTGCCTGCAGCCAGCATCCAGTCTTCTGCCACGCCCGCCTCGAATCCAGAGCTCCTAGAATAAAGAGGAAGAAAAGGACAAGGTTAGAAAACGAACTTATTTCAAATTCCTCACCTGATTCTGGATCCATTTCATCTCCCGACCTGGAAAGTACATCGGTCCTGCACGTGTTGCTTCGCCAGCTCCAGCACAGCGTCATACTCACCAGTTCTCACAGCATCTTTCGATGGGGCACTGTCTCCATCATTTCTTCGCCGTACTCCGGCACCTAGGGGCACAAGAATAACAAGGTGAGAAAAGGGAATCAACAAATACCTCTTACCACCATAGACTTACCTGATTTACCACCGGCGGTATTATTCTCCACATCTTCATATGCCGCATCTGTAAAGAGGGAGAAAAACAACACGTTAACGCATGCAATAGTTACCGGACAACGTTGGGTAACACAGACTCTTACCTGAACGCCAGCAGCAGCTACGAGACCTTCTTCTCACTAACTCAGTTGCAACTTAAGGAAGGAAGGGGACAAGAGTGAACATCGGGCACATTGAACTCTTTGAACTTGATACTTACCAATCCCCCCTGGGACTTCAGAGTCAATGCTTACCGGAACTCTCCCAACGCCTTCAAACCAGTGAAGTAACTGGTATCTACGTGCCCCTGCAAGACACGCAGGATGGAGAGCTCATTTTTTACAAACATAAGGTGAGGTTACTAAGGGGACATCGGAGGTGATTAGCGGGGGAGAGCGAGAACAGTTGGGAGGCCAAAACTAAAACCCACAGGTGGCTAATCCCTGTCTCCACTTGCAGGAAAATACTTCTTCGGGTCCAGCAGACAAGACTAGGCGGGCCAGTCCAGACAGTCATCTCTGCACTACGCATCACGTTGATGGAGACCGCAGCTGTCCGGGTCTGATTGACACCACTGTGGGGTCCAGGTGAGCGTAACAAGATCAAGTAATACTGCCAGTGGGAATGAGAAGAGTCATTCTGTGCAGGGCCCAGTCAGGGCATTTTTGAAAACACCATGACACGGCGAAGGGTGAGAGAGGTGTACTGGTGGCCTGCCATGGACCAGGAAATATGCTCCATGATTGAGAAAGGCCACGAGTGTCTTAACAGTGACAAACGCTTGAAGACCAGACAAGCCCCGATGATTCCCGCAGAGATCCCAGAAGCAGTGTGGCACAAGCTGGGGTTGGATTTCATAGGACCATTGCAGGCAATGGCTCCTGAGCATCGGTATGGCATATTACGGGTAGACTACCTGTCGAAATGGGTAGAAGAAGAATTCGTCCCCAACATCACCACGACTACTGTCATAGAAGTCCTCACATCCATTTTCCAAAGAGTAAGTCATGGACAATGAAGAACAGCTCCTGTCACAGGAAATTGAGTCATTCCTGCACAAACGCAACATAAAACGGAGGAAAGCCGCACTGTACCATCCCCAAGTGAATGGACTAGTGGAGAGGGCAAATAGGTTCATCAAAGGAGCCATCCAGTTAGCAACAGCTTCCGTTATGGATTCCCTCAAAACGGCCAGGGGCTGTTGCAGCTCACAGATTAACCCCCAACAGCATCACCCAAGTGTCACTGTTTCGAATGCTGAGGGGGAGGACAGCAGCATCCACACTGGTATCACCATGGTTGACCAGAGTAAGAGAAGATGATGAAGTAGACATGGCTGAAGTAGTGTGAAAGTTGGAAAACAGCAAAGCATGCATGAAGAGATGGAGTGATCAGAGAAGAACGACCCAAGACAGCGAAGTCAAGGAGGGCGATTGGATAAAAATACGTCTAGCGAGAAAGGACCAAATGACAGGTTCAAAGTTCAATCAATCAATAAAAGTCATCCACAGAGGGACTAATCACCTTCGCACAGAGGATGGCCGCACGTGGAACATGGAGCATGTGGCAATGTTTGAGAAGCATCGCGAAGTGGAAAGATTCCAAGAGGAATTCACCCCTTGTAAAAGCCTTGACAGACATGCCACAAGAGAATGAGAACTAGAAATAACTATGAGAGAAATCACGGAGGGAGAGACAGAAAGAGAGGCGTCGGAAACATCCCAAGAAGCGAGTCAATTTCAGGACACAGGTGGTAGGAAGGTAGATCGTCCAAGAAGAGAGCACAGAAGACTAGTGAAGTATGATGACTTTGTAATAGAATAAACTTTGCTGTGTTATCAAAGGGCGGTGTGCAGAGACCTTGCGAGACGCGCTACGGCACAGTCTTGCGAGACGTCTCGCGCAACCCAGAGAGAGCTGGCAAAGCGCTCCAGGACACGATTGACAGCACCAATTCTACAGAGGAGACAGTGCTCCTGGCACTCCTCCTCATGAGAGAGACTAAAGACTGCTAATGCACTGGAATACTTTCCTTGTCCTGCACTGTTTATTTCCTTTGGTTCCTGGACATTTAAAGAACCATATTTAGCCTTGACTGCTGAACGTTATTACAGCAATAAAGTTGTTAAATAAAACTGGCTGATCCCCTTCATTTGTACTACAGGCAGCAACGAAACACAGAAGTAATCCATTCAGTGTAATGTAGGTGACAAACCAACGCGACTCCTAATGCGCTCCCTATGCTGGTGGAGCCGTCCTCTGCAGGGCCCCTGAACAGCGCAGCCTAGCGACATGAAACATTTCTCCGAACAGGAAACAGCGGGGCTCGTCTTCTCTTCGAACTCCCGCAAAGCAAACTGGGTGATCTGTGGTTCAAGGCAGCACATTCTCCCCCAACCCCCCTCCCTGAACACCTGATCCCTCGCCCCTTCTTCCACCCCTATTCTTCTCTTATCAGCATGCTCTCTCTTCGACGGTGTTCAGATGGTTTTTCTTCTCTATCGTAGCCGCTACGGTCCTGGGTAGGTGGCAGAGGGGGGGCCCGCCTTCCAAGTTCGTCAAGTAGTTTTGAACTCTTTCATTATCTCTTGTGTGAAGAGACCGATACGGTCCAGTTGTTAATTTCGAAGCTGTTTGAGGAAGAAAGGAAGAGAGGCCCGAGATCTAGCGTCGCGGGCTTCGCAATCCAGGGAGAATCACTTGAGTATACTGAGCTGCCCAGCTGCCACAGCTGTGAGTGAGTGCAAGCACCATGGACAGAGCCCGTGCGGGCAGCACGCCGCGTGTTAGAGCCGAGGGTGCGCACGAGTGCCGCGTGTGCGTCTGCGAGCACCAGTGCTGAAGCCGGGGTGTGAGCGTGGGTCGTCAGGCTCTGTGGGCAAACACGTGCCTACTAGGTCAACGTGTAATCCGTAACACTGTCAAACGGAGCCATTGGATTGAGCTCTAAATGGAATAGTTCATTGCAGATGACTGTGTGTAAGACGACTCGCGCGGCTTTTTGGAGTTGCAAGTACAGTTATAGAAACATCTCCCAAGATTACTTTTGAGCTGTTGAGTAATTTTGTGAAAGGCACATACTCATTTGTACTGTGCAGTTTCTATGATTAATGCCAATTCTAGTCAGTTTACATATTGCATTTTCGGATGTTGGACACTTGCTGTGATGTCCTTTTTTATGTGATACGAAGAGTTAAATACAGAGCACGTGTGTACACTTGGAGAGGGGCCGACATTTCCACTGTTTGTTAGGTGTGGAGGAGTCCTCCCTCCGCTTCTCACAGTGGAACATGATGATTTTAAGAACAAGCATCATTTGCCCCAAAATCTAACAAATACAGTGCGTGGACACTGGACAGAGTACACAACCAGGCACACTCGAGAAAAAAGCAAATAAGCAGGAAATGCGGCCGCTCGTTGTAGTGGCGGGCAGATACAAAGCGTGCATTAGAGTACAGACGTGGAGAAATGGCACATGAGGAGGGATGTGCCATTTCACTTGCACTTTCCCCCTCCCCTCCCATGCACTTGCGTGATCTGAATGACACCTGGCCTAGTAGGATCTCCATTTGTCTTCCCACTGCCCCCCCTCCCTTGCCTCATAAATGCCATATCATATACAAAACTTTACAGTGTTGTTTGGATATTTGCCCACCTATTAACTGTCCATGGACATGCTAATCCTTATGGCCATTCCCATCCAGTTACTGGCCCATCCCGCTCAAAAAACCTCCTCATGGGAAATCTTTCAGCTCACTTTATTCAAGCATTACCATCAAACTTTGCAGTTGAAGTGCCTGCCAGTGTTTTTTCAAAGTAGACTTCTGAGAGTTAATGACTTAATTGGAACTGTAAACAGGCAACTGGCATGATACAAATCTCTAAACCAGGTCTGCCTTCATCCACTTGATTTATGAGCACTATGCACAAGTCATGTTAAAAACAAGCATTGGCAAAGCCAGCAGTTTTGGCTTGTGTATAAGTATTATGCATTTGCAATCACTGCTATTAGAGCCCCATGTACTCGTACCAATTTGCACCTGCAACCATCAATGGCCAGTTAATACCAACGACAGCATCTGGCAATTGCCTTTCCCATGCCAACGCAAAAACCCAAACTGTTGGCATTACCAATGCTTGTTCTATAGAGAGTTCCTATCCCGCAGAGGGGTATACCAGCGCAGTTATTATATAGGTGCAAGTGGTTGCGGAGCCAGCACCAGGCCGAGCATCACATATATCCGACTCTAATCAAGCGCGACCTGCTTGAGATGAGTGTGTGGGGTGTGACGGAAAGATGCAATTGATATTTTCCCGTTGCAAGCCTTCCTGACACTCCATTGATTCTTGTTGAGAGTGGAGCTGCCTCTCGCCTGGTGTAAGACTCCCTCAGAGAGTGAGCGTGTATATCATATGTGCAGCCCGCGCTGAGAACGGATGAGAATCCACAGCTCCCTTGAGCGCTGTGCAGTCAGCAGAGGCTCTGTCCATGGTGCTTGCTTGCGCTGCCAGCCGCTCTGCTTTCCAGGAATGGCACCGGCGGCGTTGGTGTGTCTCGCATTAATTCCATCAGTCTAAATAAACTGCTGACCAGAAATGCATAACCTTCCGATGAGCGCCTCGCCAGAGCCGGTAGAGGACGAGCAGCAGAGGACGCGCAAGGCTTGAAGCTCGTTCGCCACAAAGCAACCCCGTGACGCTGAACGTGAAGACACGGGTTCTCCACAACCCACCGTCTACTCCATCCCATCTCTCCTGCAGCTCGAATGATTACAGAAAACAAGGTCACCCTCTCACCAATCCTTGATTACTAGTGGATCACATTTCAGTACCAGTGACGCTCGCGCATATGCGTGTGACAGCTACCGTCAGCTGCGCCATTTCGCATACTTCAAACACTTTTAATTTGTGATGATTTTCATTTATGGTCAATGTTTCTAATACTTACAAAAAACCCTCTTACGAACTATATGCTACTATAAGCATTTGAGACCCAGAGTCAATGGATACCAAGCCTAAGTCTAGAAGGGGTAGATGCTATATTTTCTGAAAAAGAAGCCAGACACATCTCAGTTTCTGCACCTGCATTTGGCTTTCCATAAAAAATATTGTCCCGTCTCAGTTTGTATTTCATTGCTCATATAGGCCAGGATGAAAGGGCTTTGCTCGGTTGTATAAAAGTACAATCCTATAAAAAAAACACCTTTCTCGCTGGGAATGCGTTTCATTCCTACGAAGTGAAGAACTTGAAGCACGTAGTCAATAGTGAGATGTTTCACTATGTAATAATGTTGGCGAGACACACGGCAAGTACACACACGCAAAACACTTAGCCAGTCTCACTAAATATCAAGCAGGGGGTTGGGTCTCGAAATTGTGAGTTTACCACCAAAATGGACTAAACGGTAAGTTCAGGCGCCCCTTTCATTCACGTTCACTGAGCACTTTGTGGTCTGAGCACGTTGTGTCTGTCGTCCTCTGCCGCAAGTTGACACAAATGGCAAAATAGCAAGCGAAGACTGCCCTTGACATGTATTCAGAAGGTGTCTACAGACGAAGCTCCGGGAAGACGAGTACAAGCAGCAGCAGTTGATGTGTCACGCACACTGAACAGAATACACCTTTCGGCTCACTTTGCGGTAGACCCCTAGTCTTCGGACGTATCATCTTCACACTGCTAAGGAACCAAATTACTCGAATGGTTGTCAGTGGGACCATTGTACAACTCCTACACCGGAGCACCATTTGTCCCAGTGTTGCGCGGGTCGCTCCAGAAGATCTAAAGCACACCGCCACGGACAATCACTAGGAGCTCCCATACAGCTAGCTAGAGCGCTCAAGCAGCCAATCACTGCCCCGCCCCTTCGCAGACTGAAGGGAACCTAGCCAATGGTTTAGGCCATTTGAACCGAGGCCACGCCTGTAGGCTACAGAGCTGACCAATGGGAACGTCCCTTTGAACAGATAGCATGGTAGCTTGCGCTGGGGGAGGGCGCTGCTGCAGACAGCCGGCTGGCTGCCTGTGAGCCCGGGCAGAGGTGCGCTGGCGTGCGGAGGAGGCAGAGGAGGTGCTCTCTCGCACACACATACACGCGGCGCCTATAAATCTGCCCGCCAGGTCCAGCCTCCTCCTGCCAGACACCGCCTCCCGCAGCAGCAGCAGCATCGCCTGCACCCAGAGATGCGGCAGCCGTCTCCCGAGCGTACCGACTGACAGCAGCACCCTCACACTTGCCACAGTCAACCCCCGTAAGAAGCACAGTCCACGACACCGGCTCGCCACACCCCTGCCACCCCTCGAGTCTTTCATTAAAGAGCTATTCTCCCTGCGGATTGCACCCTTGGCTTTTTTTTTCGGAACCAAGGACAGAAAGGTAAGTTGTGGGCTTAGGCAAGAAACCTTTGCCCGCTCGTACGATGTCGATGCTCACATCCTCTTTGGCTACACGCGTGCAAACATCGCTGATTTACCTCCCAAACCACAAGACCACAGAACCATGTCTCACAAACGCGTTGGGGTCAAGGCGCCTTTCTATTTAAATCATAGTTCTTAGACGTTGCATGTTAAATGTATTGCACCTGAAATACTCTTTAGTGCACGTTTATTATTTTGCTCATCACTCGGGGACCCTCGTGGATTTTTTAATGGTTAATAGTAACGCAACCCTTTAGTGGTTGAGAAATGCACACTGACATATCTGCGTTCTCCCGGATGACACTAAAAATGTACTGGCGCATTTTGGGCAAGTTCACAAGCGATGGCAGCGGTACCTTCGCCTACTTTACATACTTGAATGTGTCTGTGAAACACGGTGACGCCACAATCCCTCTGCATCCTTACTTGTCATCTTGCACGGTAGGGATGGGCTGGCTGTGTAGTTCAGCTGAAAGTTTTTACCTGCTGAGAATGTGCATGTTGACAGTGAAATGGGTGCAGAGGGCGGATCTGTACAGATTAACACCTACACAAACGCGCCTTGCGAATGATGGTGTGAAGATGGATGCAGGCGCTGGACCAAAAGCTGAGCGAAGTCTGCACAGCAGCTGGCTTGGAAAATCAGAGGGAATCAGCAACTACAGTAGAAACCGTCGTCTCTGTGGACGGTTTGCCAGTCTAACATAATACAAATACCCAGACTTGCAGGATGCATGCTTAGCTTTCTTTGTTCCAGTGGGGGCGTGACATGCTGTAGCATCAATTCATGCCCTTTAAAATACCCCGCACGGTGCAGCTTCCGATCTCCTTATGCTACATAATACAAATGCTGGGAAATGGGCTATGACTTGCTCACACCACATTAATCAAAGCTAGGTCTCTAAAGAATGGTTCAAGTGTTGGGGAATCACCTGCTCACACTTTGTGTCTTGTGACCAACCGGTGCACAAAAGATGTTTCAGAGCGCGGTGCTCTTGATGCCACCCATTTCTGCATTCCACACACCAGCAGCTAAACACACCCAGGGAGGCAGCTCCTTCTGCATAGTTCATTTCTCTCACAAGCTCATGACAGTGTTCTTTACCATAATGGAGAATGTGAAAAAGCTCAGGGCTACAAGGCTGGGGTTGGGGGGTGGAGGGTAAAGCGCATCACGCTTGGGGTACTCTGGAGATGGTGCCCCAATTATCTGCAGCTCTCCAAGTCTCATGAAATGTCTATACAAAGCACAATGGGCACAGGCCACTGTTATTCAAGCAGCACGTGACTATTAATATGCAAGTAAGTAGACAACGATTCCCAAGAAAAGGTTTCCTTCCACCCTTTAAGAATTAGAATGGTTTTGTTTTTATGTTGGGACAGTAGACCTCGTTTTTCTTTGCAATCTTACATCTTCATGGTGCTCTCGGGAGCTAAAACGAGTCATCACGAGGGAAACATTTAAGAATTTTGATGGTTCACGGGCATGAGCGAAACAAACCCCAATACCCTCACTGCCATTTCTCTGCCCTGGTAATGCACTGCATTGTGTTTCAATGTAAGGTCCACATTGTAATGTCATCATTTTAGAATGCCACCTCTCCAACATTAACATTGGGAGCTATGTTGAATTGTACATGCATGTCAACTCTGCATATGTTTTAAAGTAGACTTTACCAATCACATGGAGTAGTGATATTGTTTATATGTGGCCCTCCTAAATATATTTAACTTTCTGTGAAATATTTGATGTAATACATATTGCATAAATGCATGTATTTTAATGCTGAGACAGATGGGCTTGTCCTGCTATAGGTGGTTATGTTGCTGGTGCTTGTTCTTAGAGGTTCGAGTAACACTCTTCAAGACCAGTTCATAGCCTTTTAAGAGTGGCTAAATGTTTGAGGTCATACGAATGACATTAACGTAGATCTGAAACTGTCGAGTCTCTGACCTGAGCCAGAGCAGCAAACTGGTCATTGTTACTAAAAATGAAGAGCAAAAGCAGACTAACATAACCAGGCCTTTTAGGGTTTTACCCTTTTATTGCTGTTTTCTAAGGTTCATGGGTAAATGTCTGCTACAAAGGTATGTTCTGTATGGATCTGGATAAAACTTTGTTTTGTTTAGTGAAAATATATTCCTGGTTTGGTTCCTACAGGTTTTTTTCTTTGTATTTAGAGGAAGACCAATGGAGTTGTGTTTTTTTTTTTTTTAAAAGAAGTAAATTCTCTTATATATTTAGAAAGATAACAAATTGACAACCAGTGGCCGAACCACGATTGGGCAGATCATGGTTTAGCCCTCCAGCTCCCATGAAACTTTAGGCTGTTTTGACTTCACCTGGCTCACCTACAAAGCTGTGGCAAGACAGAGACCATAAACGGTGCCCCCTGCTTCAGAGTTGACAAAGGCCAGGCAATTACTAATGTAAAGCTTTTCATTGTTGGCACCCGAATTTGTATGCATACATTTGTAAGCAATTGAAATTGTGATCGGGGCTTAGTATGTGCAAGTCAGGGGAGTGATTGGGAGGATAGGGGGACAGGTGAAGGCTCATTCTTACAGTAGTTAAGTGTGGTTTCAGACGTTGATGGAATTAACTGCCTCTAACATTGAAATTACACTAGAATAGTCCCATTAGAATGGGTAAAGGTAGATTCCCCCACACACGCAAGTTTGTCCCCCCAGTCTCTGAAGTTAGCATCTCTCCCAACATTTAAAGGGTTAGCCGCTCCCGAAATGTTAGCCTAGGTGCACCCCTGTTTACAACATATCACACAAAACTTCAGCAAAATGGTATACTGCACTCTGGGTGCAATGATGCCCAGAACGATATGTAAACTAGGGAACCAAGATTAAATACATAACCCAGATCTCATCATCAACATGTAAAGTCCCAATATTTACTAAAAAAGGAAGTGTGGTATCATAAAGGACATGAAAAATAATCGGCCATAACTGTCTGTGCAACAAGTCAAGTAGCAGTGGAAATGTTCTCTTTAGTAGTTCTACTGGACATCCTCCAAATTCAATCGACAATGCCGTTTACATTTCCATATTTTAAAAGCATAACACAGCATTTATTGGGTGCGATGGTGTCTTGGGTTTTGTCAAGAGAACCAGTCAGAACATCTCTCCAAATAAATTCAGGGCGGTGAGGATTGGATAGAAGGAACAATGTTGAGATGTTGGTTGTGGGGCTTACGCTGGCTCTGGCGCCCCTGTGTAAGACACTACAAGTGTGTAGCATATTAGGTAGGGTTCCAATTTTAAACGAGCTATCTCTGCTTTAGGAGGCGGAGTTAAGAGATACACATGGTAACCTGCTCTGGGTTCTATACATTTGATGATAAGCCAGAATTTAGAGGGTCCAGTAATGTTTTTTCCTGAATATTATTCCTATCTGACCCACACTTTTATGTTGAGTTAAGGAAGACCACAATTGCATGAATGCCTTTTTGTTTTTTTACAATTGCAAGAATGGAAAATGGCTTTCCATTGACATGGGTTAACCAACTGGACCTCCTACTTACACTTTCAAGAAAAACACATATCAACTGGCCAACCTAAGCCGAAAAGGACGTCTTTGCTATATAAAGCCCGCACAATAGGACCAGTCAGAACATTCGCACATATTGCACCCGATTTGCAAATCGTTTTTCAAAGGGATTTTCCCCATTGGAAACTTTTTTTTTTCTCTCCTTAAATCGTGCTCACTATATTAAAATTTAGCAGCGGCTTCCGGTAATAACTGCACTCTTTGGGCGGCCATGTCCCGCCCTCTCGAAGAAAGTTGCAGAGCCTGCGAGCAGCAGCTTCACTCAACACTGTCCGGATGTAGAGGCCGCAACACTTTGCGAGTCGACCATCTCTCGGGAGGGGAGGAAAATGGAGGTCTAATCTTCTGTCACACGCCCTTTGGTGCATTGGCCCGTAATTCAGCCCGCCGCACGGGCCCAAACGGTCGTTTAGTACTTGTGCCGCAGGTGGACTCATTATCCACTACGAGGCCTTACCTCGTGCCGCGCATGCGCTCCTTGCCTAGTGTCTCCGCCCCTCCCTACGCGACCTCGCCTATGACGTGCTTTCTGAAAACCATAAAGGTAGACGGAGCAGAGAGCGCGGCCCCGGTTCCATCAGGAGACTTGGAGTACGGGGCGCGCGGCCCAGCCCTTAGAGGAGGCCCCGGGCTCCCTCCAAAGCCCGCCGCTCTGCGGCTTTAGGCGCGCAGGTAAGCGTTCGGCGTTCTTTCCGCGGAGGAGGCTTGGAAGATGCTGTAGTTTGTCTAAGAAAACTGTGGTCACTCCTCGTGTAACTTCACAGTGACGCTGGCGGCGTTGCTGGAAGTGGTGAGTCACGCGAGCCCAGAGCGCGTGCTAGGGCCCGGCTGGCTCCGCGCTCTGTCTCGGTTTACTAGAGCTTCCAACATTCTCCCCTCGTACACGTGCTAGGCCTGTTTGAAAGCACAGCCCAGGTTCATTTGATACGCACTTAACGAACGCTTCCATACTTTCTTGGGTCCCGCGGTTGCCCACCGCAGTTGTCTTCCGCCCCCACTGAAACGGCTTCTTTTACATGAAAACGTACATGTTTCTCCTGTTGCCGGAATATCCAACCACCCCCTCCCCCTTGTGAAAAGTTGTAGTTGCCTTACGAACCCACCATTACGACAGGGATAAATAAGGGCGCTATCCGCAGCAGAAAACGCTTTAGTTGATGTGCACGCTAGGGCGTGGTCGGAGCAAGCTGACTATACGCAGAGGCCCATTTCATGTTTGGATACATGCATTGATCTGGTGTACTTAAAGTTTTTCAAGGACATAAGAGTAGTGGGGCGATGGAATGTAGGTTTGGGAGCAAGCAATTTAACTTGATGCAGTTTTGCATCATTGGAAGGGCATCACAAAGCATGTGAAAAATGTATTCAGTAGTGCATCATAAGTACGTGACTTTTGTTTGGGGAGGCAACTGTGGTGCATAGCTCGTATAGTATTTCAATGTCATTTGCTCTTGTTTTTATCAGTGTCGTTGCATAACTTGGAGCCACACCTTGAATGCAATCTCCGCACATAGTCCCTACCCGACACCAAAGAAATGAACGCAGGATAACTTACTTGTGAATTGAAAGCCTGGAAAGTGGCATTTGCCAAGTGAGCTGAAACCCCAACCACTTTTTAGCGTTGGTTGAATTTCAATTGAAAGTTGTGCACTAGCCCTGTGTATAGTTGGATTGCAGATGCGGCAGTCAGTGACACTTGTTATCACATTGAAATTGCAGGTCAGGCTTCTTGCAACTTTTGTAAAGGGTCTCGGTGCCTTTCACCCATTCTCCCACATTTGTGGTTTTCCAGCAACCCCCCAAGAGCTAGCGCCACCATTACCCTAATGGGAAACACTGGCCTTGATCCCCAAAAAACAGTGGCCACTTTAGAGCATGAGACCCGTCCCAAAGATGTGACAATAAAGGTTTCTTCTAGAAAGTGGGAATAAATGTTTCTTCTAGAAAGTATGTGCTTCTTGCATCCAGACTGTCCCCTCATTCGGCACTCACCTGGAATAACCTTTACATCGGAGGAATGCTCTAGTGCCTCGCCCCTGCCTCTTCTGTTCAGGTAGTCCTTGAAAGAAGCTTTGCTCCAGAAAGATGCATCCCCAAGTTCGAGTCCAGACGTGGCACACTCATTGGGTGGGCATACACCAGCTATTACAGGGTATAGAGGCAGGAGAAGCTCGGCATGAAATGCTATGTTTTATTGTACTCGAACTACCAGATATTGTAAAATGTATATTGCACCCTTGGTAGCTGGCACATTTCCTGCTATTTTGGTTCCTTACTACGTCTGTACAAAACATCTCGAGGTTCCAGACTTCCCCCTCCCTTATGCATTGCACCAAGTGTGTGGTGTACAATATTGAATGCTTCCTCCACATTCAGCGTGTCTCCATACTCGCACTGCCAGTGAATTGCCAGACATGCAGAAAGGGACCCTATTGCGGTAAAGTAAGCCACGAAGTCACCAGGGTTCACAGGTAAGTCTACTTTATTCGTTTGGGTTACAGATCAAGTAGGCAGTTGTATATGGTAACCGGCACCACCACCCAGACTGTCTTCACTCTCTCACTATCTGCTAGTAACTGACCCCCTTCCGGTCAGGATGAAGCACTTTACTCTTGTTTGTTCGCTTGAAAACAAACTGACAGTGCCTCCGTCAGCGACTTGAGTGCAGAACTGGTCATCACGTTCTGTATTCTTTCTCCCCCAGGGGTCGAAATAGTGATTGGTTGACCAGGAGCATTACCTGTTGGGCAGGAGCGAAGTCTATGGAACCAGGAGTTAGTACATAATGGTGAACAGTGAATTTAACCCGTGCATAAAATTGAAACTAACTTTTTGTGAATGCTAGATTATCCAATATACTTTGTCCCTTAGGTGTGTCCTTTTATTCTCTTGTATACACCTTTCCAAACCTACACAGTAATATCACAAAGCTATGTTTGTATGGCACCACTTGTCTGGGGAGTCACAGGTAGCCCCTGGCAGCTCTTGGTTTCAAGCTAATCGGGCTTCCCTTGGATATATCCAAGAGCTCCCAGCTCCCGGCAATTTTGAATCCTGTACCCTCACGCAGACTATGTTCCACGTCATCCCCTTGCCTTGGGAGCTCATGGGGAACGCTCCTGGGAACAGCAGCGCTCAGTCTTTCCTGCTACCTGGATGGGGTACCCTTCACGGCGCAAAGAACTCAAAGTTGCAGGATGCACTGGCATTCTGCACAATCATCGCTCCGCTGTCTTTGTGCAAAAGGCAGCACTAGGTCTTGCACCGCCTCCCACAGGGTCTCTCCTGCCTCTGTGGTGCTGGTGTTGGTATGCCCCGTTTCTTTCTTTTGTTGCGGCAGACCAAAGAGCAGGTGGTTGTTTAGCCCTCAACTGTGCTCAGCTCCACGGACAAAAGATAGCCGCTTCAAGAAAGAGCACCGCTGCCTCCACCAATCCAGTCTGTTTTCTGCTCTGGGAGCCTATTGCTGTTGTTGTCTGGGAAGGCACAGGGACACTGGATGCCTCCCGAACAGCCGTTCCTCTTCCCTGTATCACTTGCTGCAGGCCAGGGATCCCTGGGTGGTGTCCTCAGTGGGGGCAGTTGCCACCCTCTGCACCCCTTGCAGCAGGACAGATGAGGATATTGTGAACTCGTTGCCAATGTTGCGGTAGATGAAAGTCTGTGACCGGTAAATCTGCTTTATTAGCTCAGGTTACTTCTCAAGTAGGCAGTTCTAGACGGTAACCAGCACCACCCAGGCTATATTCACTCACTCTGCGTACAACTGACACTGGAAATGCAGGCACCCAAACAATCACATTCCAATTCACTACAGTCATCACCACCATCTCACTTTGGACTCTCTTGACATCCCCACCAACATTCCACTTGGACTCTCATGGCAACACCGCTCACCCAGGTACTGCCCTCTACAGACCCCAGTTGTCTTCTAATTTGGACAGCAACAATACTTATTGGGTTAGAGCAGTTTGCCACATTAACTTTTCACAAATTTCATGACACATTGGCATGGATTTAGACAATTTTTGTTATTACGAACTGGTCCTTATTTTATAATTTAATCTTATTTTTCTGTCACCATCTCACAGCTAATCCAAATGTCCCTCTGATCATGATCGCATAGCTTCAGTTATTTGCAACATGCACTGTTGTTGTAGCAACGCTGTTATAATGCACATTTAGGAAATATGTAACTGAAATCCAGTATTTACAACGGTGTTCTTGCATGAACGCTTACCGTAAGTACCAGATTTTATGTATTCACTAAAGCAACTGGACAATTTACTCTTGGCCAGCATTACTTTAATTTTTTTGAAGAGTTGACTTCACCCTTTTGGTAGTGATCTAGCTTTTCATCAGATACATCCTTTACCAATGACTGTTTAAATGGTCTGTTGTAGAACGTCCTGGTCTCCTTTTGTTCTGATAGCCATACTCTTTCAACAGATAACGTGCCTATTGGGCACCGTTTCGTTTTTTTCTTTCGTCGGGAATGTTTTCTACAGCCTTTCATACTCGGGAAAAGGAAATGCATGCTTTAAATCGGTCATATGCCACGTCTGCTTGTATTATCTACTTTGTGGTGCTGACTGGCAAATTGGGAGACCATACACACATGCCATTTTTAATTGCTGGCTCAAAAACATTTGTTTGCAAACCAAAGGGTGCAAAAGTTGAAAGCTGCATTTGAGAATTTTTATTCACTTTCATGAGTCTTTCTAGGTAACGAAATTAAGATTTAATGTACAAGAGCTAAAAGCAGCTCAGTAATCGGGCGCTACCTCCCGAGTAACTTGTGTGTATACATAGCATGCCACAAATCTAACTTGTGCACTACGTTTTAGTCCATTATATAGGCTTCCTTCTGTTTTCAGTGGTTTCTAAATGTTTCCCATTTGTAAACCTTCCCAACACACAGATCACAGATGGGCTTTGGGCACCCGTTGGCTTGGGGATCCAAAAGTAACTCCTGGTATCTGTTGGTATAAAGTGAACATGGGTCTTCTAGGCTACAAGCAGGAGCTGACTGGCTCTCGAATTTTTGTTTAACTGAGATGTGCTGGATACCAAACACTTACATTTATTAACCTGTCATGCATGAGACAAGATGCCATACGCGATATCTAGAATTATTTAGATCTACAAGACTCCCTTTTTCTTTCGTAAGGTGCTGTTTTTCGTTCAGGTTGAATTTTTGAAGCTGCTCCTCTAAAGCAACACATTTCCTGGCAAATGGGCTGCTATTCCTTTTTGTGATGAACAGTTTTATCTCGCAATGCCATACTTGGGGAAACAGGGACCAACATTTGCACTCGCCTCTAGCAATTGGTTAGTGGTAATGGACTCTTCGCAAGTAGAAATTGTGCCCAGTTTTTCCTCATTTTATCTATGAATCGCCAACCCAAACTTTCACCACTTCTACATAAAGCACACTGCAATAAAACTGTTCAGATGCATACAAACTCAATAAGGAAGCAACAAAATAAAAAAATGATCAAACTAAGATCTTATTTATGTCTTTACTTATGTCTTGACTCATCTAAAGCCATTCATTTACTGTATTGCATAAACACCCCCTCATTAACATCAGCCATAATCTAGTGTGTATCTAAAACAGCCATAACTACATGCTCCTCCCTTTCTAGCTGAGCATCCTTGTCACGCTAACATTTAGCACCACCCCTTTCAGGTGTCTTGCTGTTTCTCTGCATTGATGGGCTGTATCATTTCTGCATCCTCCCCTTTTTGGGTCGGCAAAGAGCTGCTCAAATTTCCTTGACACTCCTTGCTCTTCTGTAGGATAATCTTCACCAATTCAAGCTTGGGCCCTCCGTCACATGCCACTCCTTTTCTTCTATGGGTGCCAGTAGCTGTGGCTGCAAGTCATTGTCTGGTATCACAGGCCACTATCGATCAGATGGAATTATCTTTCTTCTTAGAGACAACACCACTAATTGTAATTCACCACACTGTGCTCTTTCTCCACCATACAATGAGTGATGCTGACACGGACCATCTTCATATGTGGGCCTGTCAATGTCCTCCTCTGGTGCACATGCTCTGAAAACCTGAAGTGTTTTGATAATCTGACATGAATTTGCCACTACACTTTCCATCGGAATTTTATTCACTGCCCCGGTCTAAGGTGCACAGTCACCCGTCCTTCTGAAATCGTTTATTTCTTGCCCCTTTGTCTGGGCACGTCCACCCCCTCCACCCCAATGCTGTCAGGACCCCATTTGTGTGTCTGAATGGGGGTGGTACACTTCGTAGCTGCCGTCACCACATCATTGCCCTGCGACTACCGGTAACATGCCTCCCTCTCCATGCTGGCACCTATTTGCCAAATCCGTCATTGCATCCCTTTTTTTTTTCTCCAAAATGTCCTCCCTCCCCCCTGTTGCACACAGTTGCCTCCCCCGGTACCCAGCCATCCCATGCAAGTACTAGAAACTACCCACATAGGCATGCGCTCCTTTTTGAAGGCGTTCAAGCACTTAACCTTTTTTGATCAGCTCTGTACTTTGATAGTTCTACGTGCTCGCCACAGGACTAAAATGTCCACTCCTACCACTTGACTCCCTCTTACCTGTACGAATGTTGAATGTGCATGTAAACAATCTCCCCATTTACCTTTTGTAGTCCCTCTCAATACCTCGGAGGAGGGCACAATTTGCCACTAATGAAAGTCCTCTGTGCTGTATACCACTATGGTGATGACTGGTGCAGCATAACAAAAAAACTCAACCTTTATTATCTTGAAGGCTGAAAAAGCTGTTGAATAGACTGCAGCATTAATTGTTTAATATGTTGGATGGAAGCAGGGTAAAATATACTTGTTTCACAGTTCACATCCAACAAAACCTACCATTCCATGTTAGTTCAGTGGCCACAGCCCTATAGACAGCAGCTTACCAGACGCTTACACAACCAAAACAGCACGTTTCTCCTAACAAAATAAGGAGCAAAATCCAACCTGCCACTGTAATTGGCGGCACAGCGTTTCAGTTAAGTTTGGCAGTGGTACCAGCATAGGAATGCATCGGATGGAACGTTCGTATTAGTTTGATTTAAAAGAGGATCACACTCCTTTAAAAACTGTCATTAGGAATTACTTTGTTATCCAGCAGTTTTACTCCCAACTTCAAAAATACTGCGTAACCTACTCTGCTTCAAAATATTACCTGGTTCCCTCATTAGCTATGTTTAAGCATGTAACTTCAGAGGACATGGCAGCTCCATTTTTTTCTGCTCATTGAAGTAAGATGGCTATCGAAAAGGGCAGCATTGTGTTTGATAAAACAGTTTAGTTATCCAGAAATGTCTTGGTGCAGGCTTATAAAGATGGTAAGATAAACTCTGCGTCTGTGCCATCTTTAAAGGACTGTAGGTAAGCTAGAGACTTGATGTTTAATTATTTTCTTGGTCACTACATTAATCTTATGGGAGTGATTTTAATTGTAATTTGTTTTTTTTGTAGAGCCTTCAATCCTATGAGCTGACATGTATACTTTTGGTTTAGTTCGAGAAATTGTACTGCTGTTTTGAATACTTTGATAATAGAAGATCAATTTCTTTATTTGTGTTGCTTCAGTCTAGCAGAGACTGCTTATGGATCTGTTGTAATGTTTGTGGAAGAGGCGAAATATTTGAAACCAATTAACTTTTTCTATTGAGCATTTTGTGCAATTCCCATTCAACATTATGATATGCATGGATATATCTACTTTTTAACGACCATTGTAAAGAGTTTGTATTTTGCTATGGATGCTTAAAATTATTTTAAGCAAGGTTTCCTTAAAAATGGCCTGACTTGCAAACTCGAAAAGGGTAAATAAATGACATTTGCGCTTTTCCCCTTCATAAAATACTTTTCCTAAAAACAGAATAATCTATTGGTAATCAGTGGTCAATTGTATGCCTTACAGTAATTGGAACGGCTCAATAGAACATAATGCATTGTAATTACATTCCCAAATGTATTGTATGGACCTGGAGTTTATATACTTTACATTTGCATCTCTTTGGACTTCAATTCTTTAGGTCATTTTATGTATCATTGTTATAAAAGTGTAGTGACGTTTTTTTTTTTAAATAATGAACTTGAACCCTCAGCAGCATTTTTAACTTTATTCAATCTGTATGCTCAACTTTTATATATTTACACGTTTGTAAAAAGTTTACTTGGTTTTAAATTGCAACATGCACGTATGACGCACTTACCATCTGGTGCATGACCATACCTTTCAGCAAGGTAAATGGAGAATCGTAAAAGCAATTTTACTGGGTTCTAACTGTCCTTATTTGTGGGATAATGGGTAATGCAGTGTCTTTTGATGCATGAATCTGCTCCTTCAAATCCAAATTAAATAACATGGGTGCAGGTTTCAAATCATTGGTCGGGGAGATACTCGGTAGGAATGTTTTTCTGTCGTTTTGTAGAGCATTGCTCACACTGGGTGTCATTTTATACAACGCTGAAGGAAGAGAACATGGAAGGGGACGGTGTCTTACATTTATATACAAACGGTCCAAGTTGATTTTTGGTTCTTTCCGAAACAGTGGATGTGAATTAATTTTGGAAAACATATGAATGCCAGCTGCAAAGAATAAATTGCCTGCAGAATTTAAAATGGATTCCTATGGAATCGCCTTTTAGAAGGCACATATGGTAGGCTATTATCGGAATCCTTCGGTTTTGGGGAAAACCATATTGCAAGTTCAATGTGTAGTTGAAGAGCAGCAGGTAAAGGTCTATAACATGCAGATTCTCCACTCTGCCTTCAAATTGGTTTGAAATCCTCTGGCTCTTTCAAATGCAGTGTAAAAGACGTATGCCCTTGTATCATTCAAACAATCTGGGGGTTTAGAAAACGACCCCTGGTCAAAGGTATGTGTTTTTTTTCCCCCAGGTTTGGAGTGGTTAGACTTATCTGCCACTGAACATCATGTGTACTCCATAACGAAGGTGGCTGCAATGCAACCCTGTTACTTGAGTCCTGACATCTTTTTGGAATGCAGTTGCATGTTGAGGAACCGTTGGGTCTGCTACCTTGGGTTCTATAGACGTTTTGGCCACAACTAATCACCTATAGTGTAGTCAACGATCATGTATGCTGTAGTGTAAAATAATTGGAGATCCATAGCTCAGACCCTCTCCCCTCTGCTTAGACCTTGCTGCCTTTTCCCTACTGTTCTGTGTAAGCACATGCAGGTCTTCCAAGTGGTAAACCAGATTAACTAAATGTTCGTATATGAGCTCCTTGAATCAAAACATAATTGCAGATTACCCCACACATCATTGACCCCCCCCTTCAGCCAATACTACTTCTCAAAATGCAGTCAACCAATGGCTGACAGCATTTTTGACATCCTGCCTTCAGTAGCATACAGGGAAACAAAGCATTTCTCTGCACAGGAAACAATTGCTATTTTTCCGCAAGATTTCTTTCGACTACACTTCCTCCCTTGGTACTTTATTTTTATTTATTTTTTAACCCTCTCCTTCACCCTCAACCTGATTTAACAGAATGTTAAAGCACTGCAATGAAAGGAAATGCATGTAAACCTTTCACTTTCATAAAGGGAAGCGGTTCGCTTTTACATTTACACACCTAGTGCATGCTCCACTAAAACTGCACCTTTTAAACCATATTAACAAAATCTACAACTTTTATGAAGTTGTTTAAATATTGCAAAATCAAACCGCATTAATAATGGGACTTTTTTGGGAACTTGACCATTGCAAATCCAGTAATGCTTTTACAGTTATGCTTGTGCTTGGGCTAATGACACTCCCTTACGTTGAGCCATAACTTTACTCTGTAAAATTATCCTGCAATATTCTCCATCCCTCCCCTGTTCTACAAGTCTATCACATATGTAGGAAACCTGCAACTATTGCTATCCTTTTTACATTTTGTCACTGAAACGACCCCTGTAGATTTGTGTGTAACATACCTATTACTTTTAAGTGCAAGAGCCTTTTTGGAAGGTAGATTTGAGGAACGAGACCAGTACACTAAGCCCCAAAAAGGGGCTAGTAGTGATTCCTGAAGTCCCCTTTTCTTTTGGGCATGTCGGACTGAAAACAGTTGGGTGGTTATTTAAAAAAAATTAATTGGTGAATTGCGAAGACTTACTCTTATTGCAATGCCCACTGCCCTTTCCTCCAGACTCAGACGTCTCTCGGACAGGAATGTCACCGAGTGTGCTGCAAAGCAGCCGTAGAATCTTTAGCACGGCTGTTCCCTGCCACACCCTGTGTTACCTCCTCTGCGTGCCCCGTTCTACCATCAGTCCCTTGGTTCATGTCGGACGGCGCGAGCAGCTGTGCTGATTGCACTTCAAAACAGTTTTTATCACCATGGCACATGCCGAATGGGTTCTGCAGGTTTTTCCTCCGTGGACCTGCATGATTTTTGTTGTCTGACGCACTCTGCAGTAATTTGAATATCCGGCTTTCCTGCCCAGGTGGGGATGTTTAGTGCAGCTTTTAAAATCCACATTGACTGGCAAAAGGTATGAATCTTCACTAACCTGACTTCAAACGCAGCATGTACCAACTTCTTTGACACTGAGACGTTTCTCATGCATGCTTAAAGCCCAGAGAATGAGATTTGTTCTCCTTGATAGTTAACCGATTATTGAAAAGTTAATTGTTAAACACATTAGTGTGTGGGGGGGAAGAGGAGGAGGCGTGACTTGCTTTCTACTTAACCACTGTCAAGTAGATTCTGTTTGGGCTTTGGACAATGCTCATTCCATCTGGCTAAGCCAATACAGTTTATAGCTGCTTCGTTAATCTTGACGTGGTAACTATAATGGACTTGATGAGAGCTGGCTCACGTGGGAGGGAATGGTTAGTGTTTGCCTAGACCCTCTTGCTGTGTGAGCTTTAATTTTCGTTTTCTTCAATACCTTTTTGCTTTGTTTTCCTCACATTTGTCCCTTTAGATCTATTCCCCTTTATTTTTCTCTAACCCCGTGGTTTCCTTAGTTTTTGTTGAACTTGCCTTCCTTAGTTTAACCATTAAAACAAAGTTTAGGTTTATAGATGTATTGTATGCGTCTAATTGTTGTATTTAAAGCTCATATTTAAGCAGTCTGTTTTTGTTGTCTTTGTTTTGGGGGTGTGCATGCGGGAGACAATCGTATGCAAGTTAAAGGAAAATTCTATCAGCCGGGCCTGCCAGTGACTCTGAACTTGTGCAGTCCCTACTTAAATAGGCTCACATTTTCTCCTTTCTATGTCCTTCTGTGTGAAGGACTTTGTCGAACCAGGTGCCATCGTGGTTACAACATTTAATCAACACAAATGGGGGAAACATCATTTTTGTTGAACTCCGATATTGGTAACGTGCCATATTAATGGTATGATTGGTTTCTTTGTTAAAGTAATTGGCAACGTTTATAAAATCAGGGCGTTGGCTTACATGTGAAATCCCAAATTGAAAACATTAATCAGTCTTCATGTGCTGTAAAAAACGCTGGCAGAAATTTGACAAGATTTTGGGCCCTTCATTTCACATGGTGCCCACTTTTGGGTTGCCGATCGGAGGTCTTGAGCACAGGACAATTGGCGGCAACCAAAATACTACTTTATATGAAGGATGTCAGGAATGTCTGTATTGGGCATGTCCATGCATATAGGCATTTCAGCTGATATTAAATTAGAATAGGGTTGACAACAATTAAAGTTTAGTTAATGCAGGTCTCGATTGAGGGGAGCTGGTAGACTTTGGCTCCTGCTTGTAGCCCAGAAGAGCGTGGATAGCTTGTCACCAAAAGCTACCACTAGCTACTTTTGGCTCCTCACTCCGAATTATGGCAAAAACACCTAAGTCAACTCTGTATTTGGGACAATCTATAAATAAACATTTGAACCATCTATACTACATTAAAACACAGGGGGTCATAAATAATGGACAAAATTATAGGTTTCCGAGTTACATTTTCAGATCTCCTCATTCCCCAGTGGAAACTCCTGGTCACCGGTTAATGCTAGACACCCAGGAGCTGATTTTTAGCTCCTGCTTAGCCGATCTTAATTTGAACCCTGTTAATGTAGACTTTGAAAGTTCACAACATGCTATGTTGTGAATGTAAGTTAATTCTAAATTTTGAAGGTCTAGTTACATCCACCTGGGTACTACTGGTAATTTGAATAACAACGCAAACCATGGGTGACAACTTCATGGCTGCTGAGTCCAGAGACATTTAAATGCTGTGATAGACGTAAAAGTACAAAATTGCTAGTTTATCCTTAAATTACCTCAGAACTGGTGCTAACGGATTGTCTAGCCAGTACATGCTTTCATATAACTGTTAATCTATTAGCAACTTCTTAATACAACCTGTTTACCGATGTGGTTACACATATTCTTCAAAAACCGGAGCAGTCCTTATTAGATAGCGAGGACGACTGAAACAAACATATGTAGGGCCACGACAACAGCAAGCAGACCAGTTACGAACAATTATACGAAAAGACACTAACCAATGTACAGTATTGTTGTTAGTTTTGGTTGTATATGCTTTAAACGAAGGGTATTTCGGGACCATCCCATAGATTAGAATGTATTTAGTGTTTGTAGAATATGTAACTATAACGGTAAACTGGTTCCATTAGTTCAGAATGTACTGGTTATACCAGTTTTGTAGAAATGTAAGGATAATACATTTGCATTTTCATAATTTGTAAGGTGTTTCATCGTTGTGATTGTCACAGCCATTAAATATCTTTGAACTCTTAACTCCTCAGCAGCTATGAAGTTTTGCTCCCCCGGTTTGCGTAATTGGCACTATGAATGCGATGAACATGTTTGGAAATTAAGATATGCAAATTTCTCATCTGGGAAAAGGGATGTGGCGATCAGGGACTGACCGGTACAACTTTAAAGCCAGCGCTTTTAAGTAGATCTTAAAGGGGCAGTTCACTCAAAAATGTTATACTCAAAAGATGGGCCATAATAAAATATATAAAATATTCTCAATGTTCCTATGTAAAATTTTGAGCAAATGAGGCTCAATGTTAAACATTGCAAGCACTAGGACGCATCAATTTTGTGACATGAATGAGCCTCCTGTGTTTGTGTTAAGCTCTGCTCTCGCAACAATAATGAAGCAAAAGCCATTACAACCAGAGAGAGAATCCTGTCAGGATTATTCATGCCCTGCTGGTGAGTGCTTCTTTGTTTTCCTGCTTTCCCAGCCCGGTAAAAGAAAATCCAGGCAATTCTAAGTGCAACAGCATTGTATTTGATTGCTGTGGCTTTTGTTTCGGGGGAGCACGGGATACTTGAAAAGAATGTAGCTGCAGTTATAAATACAACATTTTTGATGTCCGTGCCTTTCGTTTCAAGTCTCTTGGGGGAGCGTGTGAGAAAGTGCTGGCAATTATAAATAGAACTGTTGTATCGGATTGCCTGGACTTTCTTTTCAAGTCTCCGGTGCTCCCCCAGGCTCGGGGGAGCCCGGGACACTTGAAAAGAAAGTCAATGCAATTAGGAATACTCCGCCGACCGCTAAAATATTCATAATTACTGCAACTCTAGTTTCCTGTGCTCAAGAAACTAGAAAAGAAAGTCACAGCAATTAAACTCCGCTGGCAAAGTATTTATAATTGCTGTCTTCATTTTACTTTTTCTGTGCTTCCCTGGGATTGGGGAGCACATAAAATGAAAGTCACAGCAATTTTAAACACTGTGGCAGCATCCTCTATGCTTAGCTCTGCTCTCTGGCACCAGTAAGCAAAAGCTCCTAGTAGGGGGCTTTTGCTTGATTATTGCCGCCAGAGCAGAGCTTAACATGAACAAAGGAGGTTGCTCCGTTTCACAAAATGGGTGCCCCATCAAAACTGAGTTTATTTGCTCAAAATTGTACATAGGAACTTTCTTGAAATATATATTTTATTGTGGCCCGTCTTTTGAGAAACAATTGAGTGAACTTCCCCTTTTGATTAGCACAGTTTTAGGTTCTTAAGGTTTTTTTAACACATATTCTGGTTAACATTCTGCCTCACCTTCAGCGGCTCAGGATAGGTGGTGTCAGTCTACCTCGTGTACAATGTATTGAGCTCGCTGGCTTACACTTGTGATGGTGAACTAATTATCTGCAAAATAGCTTGATAAAAGGTTGTGATTTATATGGACTTGTTCAGTTTTCTCTCCTAAAGTCGTTTCAATTGTATTGACACCCAAACGGCAGATTTCAAGAGGGTGTAGCTGCCTGCTATACAAAACATTCGGTCCAAGTTGCCTTAAGCACTGTAATCTCGTTTTTTTGTTGCTGAGAATAACTTACAATGCCACATGTCTTTCCTTCGCATTCCATGTATTGGCAAATGGCCAAGTCCCTTCTGAAGCTAATATTGGTGGTGAAGCATGGTGTCAGTTTTCTGTAGGGGCGCAGGACTCTTGTGTAGGCTAAACTGCTATTCTCAAGACTGCCTCGATCTACTTTATTTTTTTGAATCGCTGAAGCTTTATGGGGTGTTTCTGAAGGCAGTCCTAAAGTTAACGGAGTATCGCGTACCAGTTTTGCTGCCTTGTAGTTAAACTATAGTTTTGACCATTTGTATCCAAATTAGAAGACCTTTTCTTTCTGAGAAATACCAAGCATAAAACCTTGTTGGTGGTAGTCTTTAATAAGCCATCATCGTAACTGAAGACGCAGAGACTGAAGCTGATGCATTATAGACCCTGAGTCCATCCTCGGGGCAATCTCTACAAGTAATCTGGAAAAAAACAATAATTTGGCTGTGTAAAAACCTACATTATACATGTTTTATGTGGAAATAGAGTATCCTTGTTAGATTAATTCTCTTCATAACAGTTTCTGGAACACCTTTATTGCCATCAAAACAGATCTGTAAAAATAACACGGTAATACATGAACATTCCACTAATACTGCAGTGGTGAATATGAATGTTAGAAAAAAGCTCACGACAAAAATCATACCGTCTGAAGATGTGTAAATATTACACCACCCTAGAGGAATTGGACTATGTTCTCATAATGTGAAGCTTTTAAGTTGATGTCATATCATAGGATATAAGCGCTCATTTGTTAGGGAGGAAAAACAGGCAAAACGTGCAACAAGGAGTTCTAAATGTCTTGCAGGAAAGAGGGGCTCAACCAGTCTGTAGGCCCCAAAAGGTCAACCAGGAGGACAAGATTGCGTCGAAGTTCGATTTCCCATGTTGTGTGGTTTGGTGTCGAGCCAAGCTTCGATGTGATGAAGATGTGCATCGAACCAGGTGTGTATGCAGAGTCTCAATGGGTCAAGTGGCAAGCAACTGTCAAGTTCGTAGCAGCTCAGTGAAGCATAGATTTATCATTTGAGTTATGTAGTGCAGATGGCTCACCAAATCTTAGATGTTGGTGAGCCAACTTTTGGTGTCGACTGACCAGCAGTTTGTAACTGCTGGTCAGTCGACAAGTAACCTAATGCTCCAGTGGTAAGAGTAGATGTCCAGGGTTTTCAAGCTGTGATCCTGGTGGTACTATGCAATGTTCAAAGGTGGCAGTTGGGCTCGCAAACTCTACCTGCCCACTTGCATATTAGTAGAGATTTTTTGATGGTAGAGTACAATGTGCCTGGTACTTGACCTTGATGGAGGGTATGTTGCTGTTTGGAACTGACTGCAAGCTGTTAAAAGTAAATATTAAATAAACTGTCAACGTTGCAATGTGTCCTTATGGTGACATGGGCAATTTTACAGTAATCAATGGTGCATGTGGTCACCCATCCCCATGGGGCAAGTGCATTTCTTTTAGGAAAACCGAGGAACCCCATCTATATGTTTAGTGTGGCTTTTACGAATTTGTGATGCCTGGTCTGCAGCAATGAGCTGGTTTCTTGAGCCGAAGAGATGACATGCTCTGGTGGAATGCAGTGGTGAGCTGCTTCTACGCAAAACAGAAGTGGTTCGAGAGTGCCAAAAGCGGATCCGGCAGTACATTTTAGCTCAAGTGCTGCGAATACAACTTGAATGCGGTTTGATGTGATGAAAGAGTGATCTGGCTGTTTAGATCTCGGATGCTGTATGACCCACTGCCAGGGGCCTTAGGACAAGGTGAGTGCTTTTCACTCTGCTCTCCCAGCCCAGGAGGGTTTGCGTGCACTTGTTCAAGTCATGCCTCTTTCCTTAACACCCACTGGCTATGAGCTTTCTGGGCTGCAGAGATGTTACCTGCCCTCGCAAAGGATCTGAGGCAGTTCACATTGGCTACTGTCCTGCAGGTTGCAGCAGAGACGGCCAGTCTAGGGAGACCACATCGCTGGCCCATGGCTATTGTGGGGCTCAGTGTTTGACGTGTATGATGCAGAGCAGATGTGGCTTTAATAATTGTGAAAGACGAGACGCATGCCCCAAATTTCAGGCAAGGTTAATGTTTAAAGATTAAATTGCTACCAGTATGTAGTGCCCACATCATTGTGGTTTTGGAACAGAGGTGCAGATTTAAATGCGTTCTCTGCTTTACTGTGACTTTACTGTCAAAGCAGCTGTCACCAGGGTGATGGAAGGACACGTATGCTTTTGGCATAGTTTAATGAAAGCGGGGCAGTCTGGTTAGCAGCGCACTCTTAGTGAAATGGAATTACCCACATTTTATTTACTAAAAGCCAGGCACCCTTGCCAGGTGGCAAGTCCTCACTGGCACGAATTGCAATTAAAGCTCGTCACTGCTCAGAATTTAAGGAAAGTTTAAGGTACTATGCAAGGAGCAGTGGTATATTGTGACATGGGACCACCAGGCACAGGGTGACTAGAGTAAAAAAGCAGTTTGAATAAGGGCGCAGAGGCACATTGGGAGCCCTGGAGGGGATGGTGGGAGTCTGCAGATGGTCACAGCAAACGTTAGTTCTGGTGTGCTACCAGTTTGCTGCCCCACTGTCCCTGCCCCCGTTTCTCGTCGCGTGCTTCCCCTTCTGTTAACCTATCTCTTACCAGAATCATTTGGCCTGCATGGGGCAAAACCTGTTTGTAATATTGGATCTCCTGTCAATTGACAGAATGGTAGTTTGCTCCTTTTGAATTGAATCTGTTGGCATACTAACTGTGTGCTGCTGGACTCAGCTGAGACTTGCAAACCCTGGCTTTACCCACACTTAATTTTCATGATTACCAGGCAAAAGGGTTTACCACACAACAGACTCCTTTCCGTGGAGTAATAATTGTGTGAATGAATTTGACAACATTTGTAAATTAACAATTTGAGTAAGCATCTAAAGAGCTATTCCAATGTGATTGCTGTTTTTATCAAATGGATCCATAGAATGGCCGTTGTATTAAGGTTGTAAGAGGATTCAATTCAGCACTACAGCTAAGTTAACGCCTAGTCTAGAATACTGAATGAAAACCCTTATTGATATATCTTTAGGTCCAGTTCATGCGTTCTGGATGACTACCCCTATATAACACCCCTCTCTTGGAATCCCCCTGACCCAAGAAGTAGTTCTGTTTTGCAAGTTTAAAAGGTTTATTTGATAATTTAAAATATATATATATGACACTTTATAATAAATTAATAATTGAATAGCACACTTAATCTGATATGATAAAGATCAACAACGGAGAATCTGGCACTAGCGCACTTCTTATAATCACTAATGAGTTGACATGAAATGGATAAGGTAGCACACTGGTAAATAGGAACAAAAGTATAATGTGGTAGAGGATGCTTTATGTAAGCTCAGGTGGATGCAATATTCAATGAATGCAGTACAGAAAATACTCAATATGATTTCAACCAAACAATGTAATCACTTTTCTCTGGCTATTCACTCCCCCCCCTTGATGCAATGCAAGGAAATGGAAGGAAACACACAGTTCTCAGAAATGCAATCAACTGTAATTCAGTTCACCCCAGCAAGCTTAAAGAAAACAGATAGGAGTTTTGAAAACACAGGCCCAAATTGCTTTGATATGTGCTGGCAATGAATTGAAAAATATGCTAAAATACTTTTAATTCCCTTTCATAGGTTCAGGGTGAGTGGTATCTAGTTAATATTAGTTCAGGCTCACACTAGCAATGAGGCAGGGATAGTTAGCAGGTTAAACGAATTTCTGGCAAATGGAAGGCAAGCAGCAGCAGTTTTTACATGTGAAGAAATTTGCAAATCGCGGTAAAATTCGCGGATGCGCCGAGCGCTATTACAGAGGAACCACAAGGACTATCTCTATCGTTTTGGGGTCCTAGGAAAGCCTAGGATCTCAGCTTCAAAATGAAAGTTACTGCAAGTCTCTAGCACAAACGGTTGCGGAGATATGAACGATTGAATAAAGGTCGTTTTTCAGATTTGAAATTTTAAACGCACACTTTTTCAGCTTTAAAAATGATGGCAGGATAACACAATTGCTAAGCTGCAGTTCTACTTAGGTTAAAATGGATTGAATTATATTATTTTAACTAAGAGATGGGTTCTACACAGTTTTACTATGTACTCACACTATATTCTTGAGTGAAATGGGCCTCGTCACGGATCTGGTCAGGGTTTTAAATTCGCCTCTGGTCTCTGCACTTCAGTGATCTGGGTCAGCTCTCTCTGCTGGTCTGGGTCTCTCTGGGTACAGCACTGCTTTCTCTCTGGTCTGGTCTCTTAGTTCTGGATAGATTGAAGTCTCTAGTTTGGCTCTCTGGAGGTTTGATGGAGGTAAAGTATGGATTTTTCCGGCAGAGCGTCCCGCTGCAGATGGATTTGGAAGGTCCCTATCTGTCCTGTCTGTCTGCTTTTATGTGTTTAGAATGTGGGTGTGTTCTAGCATCACTGACCCTACCTCTCTCTCAGCTTCTAATTGGTCAAACTTCCATTTATTTGATTGGGGAATGAACTGTGAGTCAGAGGGATGTCATTTTATGGCTTGCAGATAGGACACTCCTCTGTCAGATTGCACACATTCTATATTTGATAATAAAAGACATATTTCACAGTTACACAGTTGCTTGAAATTACATATACATGGTGTGGCTGAATTTAGCCATGTCTCTGTCCAAATCTGCTGTTTCTAAGAGCTTGCATTCAGAAATGGCACATTATTGACTTTTTAACTGATTTTTCAATTTCTGACATTGACCCAACTTTACATACATGTGTGCAGGGAGTAGGGACATTAACTGATGAAGTTTCAGATTTTTAACATGCATACATTTAGAGTAATATCCACTTTTCCGCTAACACCCCCCTGAACATGCCACCGGGTCGAAAAACCTCTTAAAATGTGGGCAGAAAAATCACAAGAATTATGGTGTCATTTATAAAATTTTCACATGTCCGCTCTGAGTTATTCATCTTTTTAGAGTTATGTTCTGGCTCCAAAGGGGTGTGGTTTACCCTCAGCACAAGGTTGAATTTCTGGTTTTTGCAGTTCTGCCAAGCCAGCTTGCTCTCACAGGCAGTGCTCCTCCCCTTTCCTCAGGAGGAAGCCACTTTTTACGACCATTTACGACTCCTGCCAATAAAACCTTTGCCTGAGCCAGGACAGGGCTTTGTTCACTTTCCTGCAGAGCACAGGTAATTCAATTATCAGATAGATGGCATATCCTTAGTGTGAGCAGCAAAAGGGCAGCTAGGCCTGGGAACACAGCTGTGACTCAAGTTTCACTCCTGATGGGGGTAGTTGCCAGGCAAATTGGAATCTCTTTAAGCTGTCATTTCTGTTCCCCAGTTTCTGCATTCAAATAAAACTAAACATTTTCACATATGCAGCTAGAAGGCTGATTCTAAGTTTAAAACTATGACATTTAAACAATTGCAACCTATGTGACACTCAAAAGTAGGTCACTCAGTCAATTTAAACATTTTCGATTTTAGTGTCTTTAAATCCAGTGCAACTTAAACCGCTGCAATCCACAGCTCAGCCAGTCTTGTTATAAACCTTCAAGTCACTTCAGAATATCACTTTACATTGTATCCACCTCTCAGTAAGTCTTTCTTTGGCATGTTTTGGGTTCATTTATTCAGTTTTCTACAAAAAAGTAAAATCTGGTGTTGTTTTAAATTGCCGGCTTTTGGATGGCTTTTGGATAGTGGTGAGTACTGGTACTGCACCCATTTTTGGGATTTAAGAATGAATTCCCCACAATTCTAGTTGCATTTGGCAATCAGCATTGCCATTCCCAATGGTTTCAGACTACTGTGCGGGTAGTCCAATGGTGGTTTTAGGCAGTGTCCTTCTGTGCCCATAACATCGGCAAAAATGGGTGGCAGCCTATTCTTCCTGCATTTCCCTGTGCATTTTCTGGGAAGCTCTGGCCATCATGATGTTTTCATGTCAGTACTGCACAGTTTTGAGGTAGGGCTCGGATGCATGGGTAAATACATCCCACAAGCCCCCCTCTTGCGATGGCCATTCGGTTTCACTGATGGGACTCGCAAGATCTGGGATGTTTCCTCATCTTCTTCCAATAGATGGCACAGTTCAGCATCTTTTCCTCCATCCGGTCGGATCGATCGGTTCTCCTCGCCGGTCCTGATGGGAATATTGGGCGGTACCCCGAGCCCGTTGCGTCTCAGCTCCCGGTCTCCGGATCGTCCTCCTTGGCCCGTCTCAAGGTTTTCTTTCTCCTAGGACGACAAAGGAAGAGCGGCAATACCTATTCATAGACGTTTTTCCACCACCGTTGAGATAGTGGGGCAGCATATGCATTTCATCACGAAACATTACATTCTTATTTTGAAAAAAAAAAAACAGTATAACTAAGACAGTTTCATGCAAATCACAATATTTTAGAGACTAGATGTGGTATGTTTTATGATTGGAACAGAATTAGTCTGAGACAGTACCCGCTAGGATTCCAGAGGATTCCTCCAGTTGTTGCAGAGTGTGCCTGGGATGGCAACATTTCAACTGGTTTATGTGGACCCACTTGTCTTCCCCCGCTGCCAAAGGACCTTTGGGGATGTGGATTTTGTAGGCCACAGGGGAGATTTTGTCTATGATCTCGAATGGTCCCTTCCATGTAGGCAAAAATTTGCGCTGCTTGGCCTGGTTCCTTTGGAAGTTGTATAGATAGACCCGGTCTCCCACCTGATATTCCTTCCTGGAAGTTTTCAGGTCATAGTGGGTCTTCATGCTATCAGCTGATCTTTCTAGATTCCGCTGAGCATAAGCAAAAGCATGTTGGAGGTGTTTCCTTAAATTCTCTACATACTCATGAGTAGTGGAGGCATTTATCAGTGTCTGCTCTTGGGTCCTGTAGAGCAAATGCTGAGGAAGCACCATCTTGCGCCCAGTCATCAACTCAAATGGTGACATTTTGGTTGCAGATGAAGGGGTAGATCTGATGGCCATTAGGACCAGAGGTAATCGGATATCCCAACTTGGCCCAGAATCTGCCACAAACTTCTTTAATATGCTCACAATGGTTCGGTTATATCTCTCTACTGCCCCAGAAGAAGCTGGTCTATAAGCAATATGCAGCTTTCTCTTGACCCCCAATATCTCCCACATCTTTGTCATTACTTCACTGGTGAAGTGGCTACCTCTGTCTGACTCAATCCTTTGAGGTAGACCAAAACGGGAAAAGATGTGGTTGATCATCAAGGCAGCTGCAGTTTCTGCCTTGCAATTTGGGGCTGGGAGACATTCCACCCACTTGGTAAACAAGCATGTCACAGTCAACATGTACTTATTCCCCCTAGCCGAGCGAATCACAGGGCCTACAAAGTCGATTTGTAAATCTGACCATGGCAGGGTCATCCCCCTCTTTTGTAAAGGCGCCCGGTGTGTGAGGGATGTCGGCTGAAATTGTGCACACACAAGACAACCCTTCAAATATTGGTTGAGGTCCTGGCCCATGTGTGGCCAGTATGCAACCCCTCTTAAGATTTCCAATGTTGTGTGAAACCCCCTATGACCGGCGGTGGCCGCATCATGGGCGTGACTTAACATCAGGCTTCGGAATGAGGTAGGAACCACCCACTGATCGTGGCCAGCTTTGGATTTCCTTACCAGCAAACCGTCTTGGATTCGGAACATTTTTGGACATTTCATCAACACTCTTAGGTCCTCTTTCCCATTGTAATCGGTATCCGTCAGGGGAAAGTTCTCAGGGTCCTCAAGGTGCTGGTAAAATTTACCAATTATTGGATCCCCCTTCTGAGCAGTAATCAAATCATCATCCGGGGTCTCCTTACTCCATTGTGCAATTGAAAGGTCGTTGTGAGCATTTGTCTGGGACCTAGTGATAGCAGTGACCTGAATTTCCCCCAACAGGGACTCAATCTCAATTAGATCCCCTTGGATGGCCCCGGTTTTGGCCAGCTGATCAGCTAAGTCATTTCCAGTTTTGTCTGGTCCCTCTACTTTGGAATGACCCTTGATCTTTTTCCAATAGATGGTCATCTCATTCGAGGTGACCAGATCATCAATGTTTTGGATCAACTTCCCATGTTTCAAGGGTTTGTTGTTAGCACATAACATGCCCCTGGCTTTCCAATTAACCAGGTGCTCCACGAACCCGTTCCGTACATAATCCGAATCTGTGATTATGACCAGTTCGTGGAGTTGATGCTGGACAGCAGTGAGGATGGCCTGATGCACAGCCATCAATTCTGCCACCTGACTACTTCGGGGACCAATTTTGTATCCAGCGGAGGGTTCTGGGGACTCATTCACCCATGCATTCCCTACGCCGGCCACCAGTTCTTTCTCCCCGTCGTCAACATGGTAAGAGCATCCATCCACATAGACAGTGGGCATTCCCTCACACTTGTCTTCTTCAAAGACTTTGTGGGGGGAATTAAGGTATGCCTCCATGTTGTCCTTTATTTTTAGACTTTCGTCCTCGAGACAGTTTTCTCTGGCACAATCATGCAAGTCAGCCAGACCTTGCGCGAGGGGACTCTTCTTGTTTTGGCCATATCTGACCTCCACAGGAAAGCCTTGCATTGACAGAATCCAGGAAGTAATTCGGGAATTACTCACATTTCCGGCCCGGATTCTGTCACTTTGGAGATATTGCAGAGGCTGGTGTGGAGTCTCCACTATGATGTGTTCCCCCTGGATAAACGGGCGGTAATTCTTCAATGCCCACACCGTCGCCAGGAGTGCCTTCTCACAATCGTTGAATTTCTCCTCCACAGAGGATAAAGTTTTGCTCGCATAGGAGATTACTTTATTGACCTTGTCATGCTTTTGGTATAATACTGTCAAGCACGTATTAGAGAACCCTGTCTCCAGGAAGAACTCCTTGTTTCTGACAGGGTAAGCTAGGCAAGGCGCTTGTGAGAGGCTTCTCTTGAGTTGTTTTACTGCCTCGGCTTGTTCTGGACCCCATTCCCACTTGACCCCCCCCTTCAGGAGATGAATCAGGGGTCTGGTGATCTCTGCGTAGCCCTCCATGAACTTTCTGCTGTAATTAGTCAGTCCAAGGAGGCTCCTTAGTTCCCGCAGAGTTGTGGGGTCTTTCAGTTTCTGAAGTGCTTCCACTTTCTTTTCCTGGGGACAGAGGCCCTGAGGAGTAATCTCATGCCCCAAGAAATTAACACGGGTTCTACACCACTGTGCTTTCTGAAAGGAAAGTTTTGCTCCGGCGGCCCTCAACTGTGTCAGAACATAACGGATCTCCGCTATGTGTTCCTCCACAGACGAACTTTTGATGAGGACATCATCTACATAAGCCAGGTTACCCCTCGCACCCAGGTAGGGCATGGCCTTATGTAGGAAAATGTTGAATTCATTGCCGGAGTTGAGGTATCCGAAGGGAGTCCGGGTCCATGTGTACTGCTGGCCCCCAAAGGTAAAAGCCAGTTTGTATTGGTCCTCCCTACTGACAGGCATAGTCCAGTATCCATTGGTCAGGTCTATTGCAGTGAATACCTGTGACCCCTGGATCTGGGCCAGCCCTTGGTCAATGTAGGGCAGAGGCCATCGGGAAGTATGGACCCGTTTGTTGAGCTCCCTGAGGTCGGCGCAGAGTCTCCACTGGCCGTTTGGCTTCAATATTCCCAGCACCGGATTATTGAAGGTGCTGTGGACTGGACGGATTATTCCCCGGGACTCAAGGTTCTTAATTATTTCAGTAAGGGACTCCATTGATGCGAGAGGCAAGCGATATTGCTTCACAAACACAGGAGTCATGCCAGGGTCCGTGGGGATTGTGGTTGTGTGGATGTCAGTGCGACCACAGTCATATGAGTCTACCGCAAAGAGATCTTGGAAATCCAAGAAAACTTGTTTCAACTTTTGCTTTTGTTCCAGAGTCACACAGGCATCAGCTAGGTTGACTCTCTTCCACCATCTGCCTGAAGCCTGGAAAGAATTCTGGTTTGGCTATCTCCGCGGCCTCCTCCAGCTGGGTGGAGAAGTCCCTGGTCAGAGTGCTGATTTGGACCGGAGGCTTCAGGTGGGCAAGGCAGCCTTCATGAACCTGGAAAATCACCTCATCCCTCCTGAATTCACAAGTCACATCTTCCTTACCATAAGGGCAGGAAGTGTACACCAGGAAGTTCCCCCCCATGCCGGGTAAAAATCCTGTCTGGTGTTGTATTGTCCTCACTGTCACTGTCAAAGCAGTCCTTGGGGATTGGTCCTAACAGTTCATTTCTAAGATCAATGGAGAAATGTCGGTCATCAACCGCCATTCCAATAATGGTGCCTGCGGCTAGAGTAATACTCTTTAAGTCGCTGTTATCCACCTCTATTAGAATGGTGTCCTGTTCTATGTTGACTAATGGAGTTGGGTTTACCCCCAACCCTTGCTGTTGGAGAGAAGCATTTAGATGTATGTAAGCATCAGGGTTTTTCAACTCTTGTCCTCTTTTAACTTTCACTTCCAGGGAGAATTGTCGGGTCCTTTCTGGGATGGTGACTTCCTCTTTAACCTGAATTTCAACTGCATAAGGTAGCAATTGAGCTGACCTAAATGCTTTTTCTGGATCATCAAAGCCCATGGGATTATCCGCTAATCGGGACCAAGCTTTGAAGTTTATTAGGTCCAAACTAATGGCAAAGCGATTGAGAATGTCACTGCCTAAGTAAAAGGCGGCAGGGACGTCTCGCACGACCCAACAATTGTGGACTATGCTCTTGTTGCCAATGGAGATTTTGAGCAGACACCTGCTTGGCAGGAGATGTTTTGAATTGGGTGCTTCCAGGTCCATTTCCCACTTGTCTATCAGTTTGAAGGTGGGAATGGCTGGATCTTTTGGGAGTTGGCGGAACATGGCTTCGCTGATGAAGCTCTTACCGTTGTTCACACACACTCGAGCGAGAACAGAGTCCTTCCCATCATTTAACTGAACAGGGAGGAACAACTGCTCTCCAATTTGCTGAATATCAGCCAGGCTCTGAGCTGATTTCACATCTTTCTGGACTATAGGAGTGGGAGTTTCAGATCGTGGATTGGTATAGAATTTCAAAGTGTTTCCTTCCAGCGTGGAATACCACTTTAGACTGGAAGGAAGGTTGATTTTCAGAAATAGAGAGGACCCCCCATCACCAGTCTGTTGTCCTACTGCTATTACTGTCACGTCTGGAATTTGGCTATTCTGGAAGTGAAATTCTACTTGGTCAGATTTTTGTTCAACCATGTGGCATGTGCCGTTTAAACTAACATGGTTGACACTCTGTTTTAATTTTATTGGTCGGCTAGTCTGGGTCCAGAGGACCTTGTTTACGCAATCTATTAGGGGTGACAACCTTCTCAGGAGGTCATTCCCTAGTAAACAAGGTGTGCCCTCTGGAGTCACAACGATGACCGGGTGTTTCAACTTGTGTCGCCCAATTTTAATGTCCAAGTCTGCTGTCCCCTCGACGGGAATTTCCTTCCCGTCAAAGTTCTGGAGTTGTCCAGGAAGAGAGGTGAGAGGAATTTGGTAATTCCCTCCCCTCCCTGCATTCAGTTTATCAAAGGCCCTTCTGGACAGAAGGGTGGCTTGAGATCCAGTGTCCACCAGTGCCAAAATTGTACCCTGCCCCTGTACTTGTACCGGGGCATAATATCTTCCCTCCTTCTCCTCAAGGGGGCACAGGTAATGTACATTTTTGGACAACTGGTGGGCTAACTTTCTGGTTTTGGACATTGCTAGCGAAGAGATTTGGGCAGAATTCTGTGGAGAGTCTTGGGAATCTGAAAGAAACAGTTGGCAACTGGAGATCAGAGCCATTGTGGGTTCCCCTGGTTCCGGTTCTGGGCCGCCCCCCCCTTTTTGGAGGCAGTCCCCAGGATGGGTTTGAACCAGGGGATTTTCTTGCTGTTGGTTCTGGGATGAGATGGTGGGCGGCGGTAGCTCAGTCTCCACATCTCCCCAGTCTGGATTTGCATCCCTAGGGACCCATTTTTCTTTGGAAGGAGTTCCCCCCTCTCTGAAGGAGAAGATCCTTTTCCCAGGATCCTCTGAGGATCCCTCTCCATCAAATTGGAAGATCTGTACTTCCTCCTCAAACTGAGTCTGTTTGGGTCTTTTGTTTCTCCTACCCCCCCTCTGCTCCTTAGGAGGCAGACTTTCAGGGGCAAGGGATTTTGTTTCCGGTTCCTGGGTTTCCAGGGGCTGTTTACAAGTGAGGAGGGAAGCTTCCTCCAAGGCTTTACACCCCCCTTCCCTTTGTGCCTCCTCCCTGGGAACCGGTGAGTTATCGGGGTGCTGCCCCCGTCATTGTTCTGGAGCACCAGGTCCAGAGTTGGGTGTGTTCTGCGCCGGCACGCCCATCTGAGGGTTCTGCTGAGCCCTCAGTATGTGACCCAGATCCCGCGCCATGTTTTGAACCTGGCGCTCTAACTGGGAAACCCGCTCAGGCTGATACGGGGCCCTGTTTTCTCCCCTGGGCTGATCCCGGGAAGGGTAGCTGTCCCTCCTCTGGTAATACCCCTGGTTGGGAAGATTTGGGTACCCCTCCACCCTTGGCCTCCCCTCTCCCGGATTCAGTGGTCTGGGCTCAGGGAATTGGGGAAAGAAGGATGGATGGTTTTGGGGCTGAAAGTCGGGTGGATATCTGGGGAAAAAGTTCTGCCCAGGGTTTGGTAAATTTCTGCCCTCCTGTGGGAAGTTTGGAGGGAGGTTCCCTGGGTTAGGTGCTTGGCTGGATCCCCCCCCTTGGGCTGGAGGAGTCCACACATAACCCAGGATGGGTCGATTTCCCTTGTAACGGGGACTTAAATAATCAGGAGAGCGAGGGACCCCATTTGTGGGGCTGCCTCCCTGGCTCCCTATCTGTGACTGGCCCGAGGACCTCCTGGGCCTAGCATTATTAGGTGCAGGTAGGTTTTTAGGCCCCCCCATCTCCAAATCCAAAACGGGGGTGACCTTTACCTCTGCCACCTTGGCAGCAGCAGGGGTGCTGTTGGCTTTGGGGTTTTTCTGGGCATTACTTTTGCTATCTATCGGTTTCTGCACCTCATAGATCCGGGTAGCCTGTTGAATGACCCAGTCTAAAGATCTTTTCTCGTGAAAATCCCTCACGAGCTGGGTCATGATATATTTGGGCAAGGCATGGAAAAACGTGTTAATAAATTCCCTGCTATCCGTGCGCACCCTTCTTGTGGTCTGTGCAAAAGCACGCTTTAACTCCTGCACAAATTCTTGTGGGGCCTGATCCTCCCCACATTGCAAATTGTAGGCTGCCTTGCGAGCCTCTTGAGGATTTCTGTGAACAGAAAAATGTTTCAAGAGGGCCGCCTTATAGGTGGACCATCTTAAATGATTTTGGTCCTCCAGCCCCGCAAAGAAACTGGAGTATTCCGGGGAGAAGGTCCACTTTACATATTGAATACAGCTTTGGCTGTCCTTCAAATGGAAAGTCTCCATTTGTTCAAACAACTCTAAGTGCTCCCAAACAGAATACTTAGCGTTCTTATGGTAAGGCGTGATGACGCTCCTGATCGCCTTAATCTGCTTTAAAGGGTCCTTAAGCAAGGCCCTTTTTGTTTTATTGGCCTTTTTGGTCCGGGTAACCCTGGTCCAATCGTCCTCGGACTCAGAGGCACTGCTCCCAGAGGTTCCTGTCTGTTCTTCCAGGTTTTCCCGGATTCTGCGAGCCTGGGAATGGCTGGCAGAATGTGGGGACCTGGTCTCCTGTGTCCTGCGCAGTTCAGAGGAGTCTTCAGATTCCTCCTTGCTGCCAGGATTTGATGGGTACCCCCTCCACTGACCTAACTGGGCAGAGGTTTTCAGGATGCCCTTAATGGGCCTACTCTCCTGGGGTTCCCCATTGAACTGTACTGTACTTGGGTGCCCATACCCGGATGCCCACCCCTCCATTCCTGAGTGGTACTGGCCTATGAGCCCCTTACTCTTAGCTGGATAGTAATCTGCCATCCCTGCGGCCCTGTGCTCATGTGCGCCAGGGGACATGGGGGTGGTAGAGTCCAGGGACTGGGGGAGATGAAGGCCCCTGGGGTTAGGGCTCATGCGGTTATGGTCAGGAGTCTCTCTTTCCCAGCGGACCTCATCTCTATCCGCCCCTGTTCCCTGTTGCAATGCAAGAGCCTGCATTTGTGCTTTCAGTTCCTCTGTTAAGGCCTTACTCGACTCTATCAGTTTCTCCTGCATCGCTACCTGTTGGAGCCTATCATTGTGTTGGCAGAGAGCCTCATTCTCTCTCTGTGCTTCCTGATTGGTCCTGGAGTACTGGGCCAGTCTTTGCTGCAGGAGGGTTACCTCCTGGGCAATGTCCATATTGGCCTGCTCCTTTCTTGCTAGAGCATCCTCCACCCTCCTGGTGTGCTCTAACAAGTTCTGGTGTTCTTTTTGGAGGTCACCCAGTCCCTGGTGGGCCAGGTGATTTTCTTCCATTTTTCTTTTTAAATGGCAGACTTCCTGGCCTAAGGTATCCCTTTCCTGACTAAGAGCCTGCATCTGTGCCGCCAGGTCGTCCCTTTGCCTTTGGAAGGCACCAGCATTCTGGCGCTCCTGATCAAACTCTGCCTGGGTATCCAGGTCTTTCAGAATTATTTTGTTGCTCTCTGCCTTCACTCTATCTAGTTGGCCTTGCAGGGTGACTACCTGCTCAGCACATACCCTGTTGAAGTCCAGTTGTTGCTCCAGCTTTTTCTGGTTTTGCAGTAGGGAGTCCAAACCTTCTTGGTATTCCTTCTGCAAGGCCAGAAATCTGGTATCCTGTTCTACCTTTTCCTGTTGCAGCACATCCATATCCTTCTTTATTTTAATGATGTGCTGCCTACTATCATCTTCTGACTCCTGGCTCCTCTGCAGCCTCTGCTCAGAAGAGAGCAGGTCAGATTGGACCTTCTCTAACACCATCTATTGCCTATTTGCCAGATTTTGGCTTTCAGCACATCTATCCTGCATGTCTCCCATATATAGGTACAGGTATGCCGCTATCCTGGCAATCTTATTGTGTTCCTCTTTGGCTTTAGGAGCCATATATAGTTCACTCAGGGCCACATGTAAGGGACCCTGATCTCTATATATATCTGACCCTGTTTCAGTGACCTGTTGTGTAATGGCCTGCAACCACGCATCCTGGCCCTGTTCAGTCCATTCACCTCTCACAAATAGCTTATGCAAGAGGTGCTCTCTGGCTATTTTCATATCTACCAAGGTCGTCATTCTAGAGATTGGTCTCTGTCCTGACTTACAGAAGTAGTATTTTATTTTTGCAGAACAGAACTTTTCTTGGAGTGTCCCTTTTGAGGAATGCTTCACAGCGTAATGCAGCGTGGTGATCCGACCGGATGTATGTATCCCGTCAGTTAGCGCACTGTATTAAGCTGCACAAATGGTAAATCTAACCCAACGTCTCGGCTCGAGCCCCCAATTTGTAAGAGGATTCAATTCAGCACTACAGCTAAGTTAACGCCTAGTCTAGAATACTGAATGAAAACCCTTATTGATATATCTTTAGGTCCAGTTCATGCGTTCTGGATGACTACCCCTATATAACACCCCTCTCTTGGAATCCCCCTGACCCCACTGAGCCAAGAAGTAGTTCTGTTTTGCAAGTTTAAAAGGTTTATTTGATAATTTAAAATATATATATATATATATATGACACTTTATAATAAATTAATAATTGAATAGCACACTTAATCTGATATGATAAAGATCAACAACGGAGAATCTGGCACTAGCGCACTTCTTATAATCACTAATGAGTTGACATGAAATGGATAAGGTAGCACACTGGTAAATAGGAACAAAAGTATAATGTGGTAGAGGATGCTTTATGTAAGCTCAGGTGGATGCAATATTCAATGAATGCAGTACAGAAAATACTCAATATGATTTCAACCAAACAATGTAATCACTTTTCTCTGGCTATTCACTCCCCCCCTTGATGCAATGCAAGGAAATGGAAGGAAACACACAGTTCTCAGAAATGCAATCAACTGTAATTCAGTTCACCCCAGCAAGCTTAAAGAAAACAGATAGGAGTTTTGAAAACACAGGCCCAAATTGCTTTGATATGTGCTGGCAATGAATTGAAAAATATGCTAAAATACTTTTAATTCCCTTTCATAGGTTCAGGGTGAGTGGTATCTAGTTAATATTAGTCCAGGCTCACACTAGCAATGAGGCAGGGATAGTTAGCAGGTTAAACGAATTTCTGGCAAATGGAAGGCAAGCAGCAGCAGTTTTTACATGTGAAGAAATTTGCAAATCGCGGTAAAATTCGCGGATGCGCCGAGCGCTATTACAGAGGAACCACAAGGACTATCTCTATCGTTTTGGGGTCCTAGGAAAGCCTAGGATCTCAGCTTCAAAATGAAAGTTACTGCAAGTCTCTAGCACAAACGGCTGCGGAGATATGAACGATTGAATAAAGGTCGTTTTTCAGATTTGAAATTTTAAACGCACACTTTTTCAGCTTTAAAAATGATGGCAGGATAACACAATTGCTAAGCTGCAGTTCTACTTAGGTTAAAATGGATTGAATTATATTATTTTAACTAAGAGATGGGTTCTACACAGTTTTACTATGTACTCACACTATATTCTTGAGTGAAATGGGCCTCGTCACGGATCTGGTCAGGGTTTTAAATTCGCCTCTGGTCTCTGCACTTCACAGTGATCTGGGTCAGCTCTCTGCTGGTCTGGGTCTCTCTGGGTACAGCACTGCTTTCTCTCTGGTCTGGTCTCTTAGTTCTGGATAGATTGAAGTCTCTAGTTTGGCTCTCTGGAGGTTTGATGGAGGTAAAGTATGGATTTTTCCGGCAGAGCGTCCCGCTGCAGATGGATTTGGAAGGTCCCTATCTGTCCTGTCTGTCTGCTTTTATGTGTTTAGAATGTGGGTGTGTTCTAGCATCACTGACCCTACCTCTCTCTCAGCTTCTAATTGGTCAAACTTCCATTTCTTATTTGATTGGGGAATGAACTGTGAGTCAGAGGGATGTCATTTTATGGCTTGCAGATAGGACACTCCTCTGTCAGATTGCACACATTCTATATTTGATAATAAAAGACATATTTCACAGTTACACAGTTGCTTGAAATTACATATACATGGTGTGGCTGAATTTAGCCATGTCTCTGTCCAAATCTGCTGTTTCTAAGAGCTTGCATTCAGAAATGGCACATTATTGACTTTTTAACTGATTTTTCAATTTCTGACATTGACCCAACTTTACATACATGTGTGCAGGGAGTAGGGACATTAACTGATGAAGTTTCAGATTTTTAACATGCATACATTTAGAGTAATATCCACTTTTCCGCTAACACCCCCCTGAACATGCCACCGGGTCGAAAAACCTCTTAAAATGTGGGCAGAAAAATCACAAGAATTATGGTGTCATTTATAAAATTTTCACATGTCCGCTCTGAGTTATTCATCTTTTTAGAGTTATGTTCTGGCTCCAAAGGGGTGTGGTTTACCCTCAGCACAAGGTTGAATTTCTGGTTTTTGCAGTTCTGCCAAGCCAGCTTGCTCTCACAGGCAGTGCTCCTCCCCTTTCCTCAGGAGGAAGCCACTTTTTACGACCATTTACGACTCCTGCCAATAAAACCTTTGCCTGAGCCAGGACAGGGCTTTGTTCACTTTCCTGCAGAGCACAGGTAATTCAATTATCAGATAGATGGCATATCCTTAGTGTGAGCAGCAAAAGGGCAGCTAGGCCTGGGAACACAGCTGTGACTCAAGTTTCACTCCTGATGGGGGTAGTTGCCAGGCAAATTGGAATCTCTTTAAGCTGTCATTTCTGTTCCCCAGTTTCTGCATTCAAATAAAACTAAACATTTTCACATATGCAGCTAGAAGGCTGATTCTAAGTTTAAAACTGACATTTAAACAATTGCAACCTATGTGACACTCAAAAGTAGGTCACTCAGTCAATTTAAACATTTTCGATTTTAGTGTCTTTAAATCCAGTGCAACTTAAACCGCTGCAATCCACAGCTCAGCCAGTCTTGTTATAAACCTTCAAGTCACTTCAGAATATCACTTTACATTGTATCCACCTCTCAGTAAGTCTTTCTTTGGCATGTTTTGGGTTCATTTATTCAGTTTTCTACAAAAAAGTAAAATCTGGTGTTTTAAATTGCCGGCTTTTGGATAGTGGTGAGTACTGGTACTGCACCCATTTTTGGGATTTAAGAATGAATTCCCCACAATTCTAGTTGCATTTGGCAATCAGCATTGCCATTCCCAATGGTTTCAGACTACTGTGCGGGTAGTCCAATGGTGGTTTTAGGCAGTGTCCTTCTGTGCCCATAACATCGGCAAAAATGGGTGGCAGCCTATTCTTCCTGCATTTCCCTGTGCATTTTCTGGGAAGCTCTGGCCATCATGATGTTTTCATGTCAGTACTGCACAGTTTTGAGGTAGGGCTCGGATGCATGGGTAAATACATCCCACAAGGTGAACAATTATGGTCTGGCCCATCTTCTTTAAAGTGCTGTTTTTTTTTTTGGGGAAGCCCATGGACCCAATTTGAAGGTGACATTTGCTCAGTTGGTTTTTCCGTAGATGGCCGTTTTACAATCGGCCAGACAATTTTTTGTAGTAGACAAAATCATTTGTACTGTTCATTGGTGTAAAGCTTGTCCACTCCAGAAAAGGTTTTTGAAACAAACTCGTCTGCCATCTCAATGAGTGGGATCATTTATAAAGCATGCAATCGATTGAATCTTGCCTACATGCCTTACGCAGTTAGACAAATGTGTATTCCCTACAGACGTCATGCGGGCAATTCTTCCGCTTTATCATGTTCATAGCTTGTAATGATTTAATGAGCAATGGAATATAGGTGGAATGGACTTCACTTCCATTGTCTGTGTTCTCGAATTGTTAAATAAGTACTGTTTTCAAACCTTGCCACTTGGGATGCCTATTAATACACAACTTTGTTTTCTCCTTAGCCACAAAGATTGGTGCATTTGGATTGTCAATGTTCTGGCTCTCGTTTTAAAGTAAGTTATTCTTATTCATGCCATTAAGTCCCCTTTTTATGTTACGTTTCTATGAGGCTTAAAGTTAAATTCTAGTTTTCAGCACTCGACACTTGCTTTCATATACACACAAAGGCCCACATTGATTGGGCTAGTAATTGTTAATGGCGGCTTGCCTCTCCCCAGTTTTTACCACCATTATAATCCCATTGTAAATTCCTTAGTGCCCATTGTTAAATTATACATGGTGCTTGATCTCATTAATTTGCTGCTACGTTGTGGTTTGTTGGAATACGTCTGTTTTGCGTGCTTGCCATAGAAGAAACGACCAAAGGGAGCTGTTGTACTGAGAACCACTTAATGCTTTGGCCTTGCAACGTTAATCAAAACAATGTTAAGAATAAGAGTCGTTATTAGTAATTGCACCTGTCCCTTAAGGTTTCGAGACTACTAAACTTTAGAAATTGAACCATTGCAATCCCCTTTTTTCAAGCGACAATCAATTTTCGCCACTAAAGTATCCGACATTACTTTGGTTCTAAAGCTCATTCATGGGCGTCATCCTCTTATGCCACATTCCTTTTAAACAGTGGCTAATTAAATGTTGTATATAAACCATGAGCCAACATTATGGAGTGTGGTGCCAAAAAGGGTTGTTGCCTTTTTGTGTAATGTATTTAGAGCGTTTGTTGAATAGCGCAAACATTTAACTACATTACTTTAACAAAAAAAAATCAGGTCCATCTTTTCACTTGTATGAAGCTTAAAATATATTTTAAACATCCATATTTACATAATGCTTGGCTTTGTACAGCCTACCGGCTAGCTATTGACACATACCCTTTGAAACTTGCATACTCGTTCTTGGCACTCATGGGGTTAAGCTTTTTGAGTGGCCTGAGACGTAGTGTTGATAGTTTTGTGTTTTGGTGTTTCAGCAAATTGACTTGTAAGTGCTCATTAAACCCGGAGTTTGCGGCCAGTGCATTTAATTTATTGGGCAAATATGGTGTACATAAGTCACACAAGTGACATGATTGTCTTGTGGCATAAGTATTGGGAGGGGCTTGCATGTCATTTGTGGAAATGGCTGTTTTACTGTAGCATGTAGTTTCTACAACATATGTAGTCTTTCATTGATTCAGCGTTTTAAAAATTCAATTTTTAGGGTGAAGACCCTGTGTATCAATCTTAACTGTGATAGTGTAGCAGGGGTCGAAATTAAGATTGGATAAGCAGGAGCTAAATGCTGCTCCTGGTTTCCGGTGTTAATCAGTGAGCACCCTTTGCAAAGGACTTTGTTGAATTACTACAGTGTCTGTAAAACAAATAGTTACCTACAAAGCACCCCTCACTGTTACTCTGCTTCTGCCTGGATGGAAAGACTGTCAGTGATGATTGTGTAGGGTCATGAAAAGTAGCTGGCGAGAAGATATTTCACCTGAGGCCAAAGCAACCGAAGCCCTTGAAAGATTCTGTTGGTACCGGTACCTCTGCTGATCTTTGGTTGATAGTCTTGAGCCCAAGTCACTCGTTTAGAGGGAGGGCATTGTTGGAGTTCGTCACTGTCTGGTTGGGGGCTACCAATTTGATGACAATCGAGCTGGTTCTGTGGTGGGCTGTCTCTTCAAGCTGTTCAAGCCCAATCCCCTACCTGCACCCCCATAGATCTTGTGATTTCTACACTGGGTAGCAATGGATCAGACCTCTTGAAAGAAATATTGCTTTGCCTACTGCCTTTGTGGTAAATGGTGGCTGGCAACCTTTCTAAACATGTTCCTCTAGTGATGTCCCCAAAATGGGCTACCTGTGCTGCACTATTCGCCCCTCAAGTAAAGCAGGACAGAGGCACGTTTATCTCTAGCATATCTGTGTTCAAGATGCCAAGTTGTGAAAGCCTCACATGAAGTTTGCGACTTTCCTTGGGAAGGTGCCCCACCAATTCAAAGTGTGCTCATGCCCTGTTTTGCCCCACTGTTTTTTTTTTTCTTCTCTCCAAGGTGATGGAAACCTTACCTACGGATTTGCACTTAGAGGTGCTCTTCTATCCTCATTTGGTAACAGGCTATGGACCTGATTTGCTTAATCTTGTCATGCAGCTTTTCTGGTACTGTAGGATCTCGAGTTTTGTTAGACCACCTCGGTGATACTCTACAGTATTCTTGACACTCAGTTGTGGCAGGCTTGTTTACTCAGAGCTCTACCTTTACAGCTGTCAGTGTGTACATGGCACCTTTTAGGTCGACGGAACCAGCGAGTAGGTTTGATTCATGGTGTATGAGTCATGATCAATGTTCTCTCTATGCTGTGCGCTTGCCCCGCTTTTTTTCTGGGTGCTGCTCGGAACATTTTTAGCAGCGCACTACACTTCCCAACTATTCAAAAAGATTTAATAAGATACAAGCCAAAGCAGGTACTTAATATTTGCTTTCTCTCAAAATGAAGCTAAATAATCCAAGTCTTGATATTCTGGCCTAGCCGATTTACTTTGCCCTACTATACAAGCTTGACCTTTAAAACCCAAAAAATAGAATACACCCACAAGAGATTAAACTCCTAAGAAAAAGTGGACCATGAACAGAAGGCATAACTAAGATATGCCTTCACATGTTAACAGGTTAACCGAATTATCTTCCCTCCACACCCATGACTCCTGTACGTGACTTTACAAATTGTTATACCTTTATGACTTGTATTTCCACCCCAGGCCACATTTCGATATTCGACAACCTTGACTCTACATGCCTCTAATGGGTTACCAGACTTTGACCTATAGCCTCTTGTTTGATTTTTGTTATACTATGAATGACGAAGCACATCATTTTGCGCTACTCATGGTGCCTTAGCAGTATAGGTATATTACATTCCCCCCCTTTGTTTTCTTTTTTCTTCGCACACCTTTACATGAATTTCCTGCATATCTCATTCATTGTATATATTTCTTACCTTAAAATGCTTAATTTCGGGCGCAGTCCCTCCTGCTTCAGCTTCACGGACGGCTTTCGCTGTGAGAAGGGGTGAATTAGGCAAATGGTATTGTGGATTGCATGGTTGTCCCCTGCTTGTTTAAATTTTTTTTCCACATTCATGAAATATCACAAGATTTCCTACGAGAGTCCAACACAGATCACGTTTTTCCTAAACATTTACTGATCATGCAAAAAAGTGATTTGCTTCATGTTGTAGTGTGTGTGTGTGTGTGTATGTATATATATCCACCTACCAAGGTACAGTCAATGCTAAAATTCACCAGGCGGAGGTCTCCGTCAAAAATAAACGCACTCGTAAGTGAGTTTAACAAAAATTTATTGCAATAAAACGAAGCTTCCGCGGAAGGGCTGACACCTAACATCAGAGGGATGCTGCTAGTGTGTGCTGCCAGTATTACGGTGATCATGCTTTTTTATAGGGAAATTATTACATTGAGTCTTATGCCTGGCTCAGAACCAGACATTTCCAAACATACAAATTCCTGTCGGAACACTTTTGGCTGTATCCCCAGACATTGCGGTGAGATTTTACAAAGGCCGGACATCGCAAATGGTCATTACTCATATAACTTATCTAAGCAAATCCTAATACGCTTCAGGATGCAGATGTAACCTTCAACATGTATGGTCGTACAACAAGCTAGTTCATCACACTTGACACAGTGGAGAATTTTGCAAGCTACACATCCTGCTGCTGTAGTGATAATGTCCATTTATGGGCTGTTGAACAAAAGCAGGACATATCTTTTACAGAGTGACACACGAGCGCCTGACACAAGTCTCCTTCACGCATATCCCAGAGAATAACAACTCCAAATATAGATACGTTTATGCTTATGTCTCGGGAAAGAGTGCGGATGCTAGTAATTATTTATCCATGAGAGAGAAAACCGAGGGTCAGTGAAAACATGCTGACTTGCAAGGCCGCTTTCTGTGGAAGGGAAGTGTAAACGTGCTAACGGACACGGTTTATGTAGCTTTACAGGAAAGGAGAGCAGGGGGACATTCCTAAATCTGAGTAATGTGTTCAAGGCGAAAACCCTGGGCCTCGTGCACGGACACAAAAGCAGTTGGTTTAACATGGACATAATGCTATAACCTGGGCACTGCTTTAAGTCTTGCTGAGGCAAAGAAACATGGCAATTACCTTTTGGTATTTACAAACCCTTTTGCGTCAGTAAGATTATCAGTAATACACCTAGTTTGGTTTGTATTCATTCTTTTATTATTGTTGTCTGACACATCAATCTTTTGTAACCCCTCAATTACCTCCTAATTTTATCATCTCATTGGTGGCCATGGCATTAGTGGGTTTGGGTGCCAGTGCTCCCATCATTTTCCTGCAGCAATCTCCTATGACAGACATACACAAGGGAAAGTACTGAATGCAACAGCAGCAAGCAGCTATTAATCCTCCTACGACGAGAAGAGGGGTGAGGAGCTTCCATCCCCAGCTGCATAATAGATCCCAGAACCAGGATGTCCCATCCCCAGGCCCAAATTCAGAATGGATTTGAGCTGCCATTTTATGCATTTCATCGATCCCTTTAAAGATATCGGTGCTATAATCAGGTGTAAAAGTGCAGCAGGAAGTGCCAATTATTTTACAAGCCCTCCTACCTCTGCCAGCATTGTCGAATACTAGTCGATTTTGTAATGCGACCATCCTGACTGCCTGTACTTCTTTAGTAAGGTTAGCCAGTATGTCGCCGGTCACATTTAATTCCTTCTCCACTAACCTAGTCAGGTACTTAATGTTCCTGGAATTCATAACTATTCCCATTGGCATCACTATGCCCTTTAGGAAATCAAAGAATTCATCCCAAGTGGTGTCTTCTTTAGTGACAACACCTCTTTTCCTTTGTCCGTAATTTCCCGTGTTCAATTTTGTTCTACTTTCGTTCTTCATATTAACGGTCTCTAATGGTTTGTAATGTAGTCCTAACATTATATAGCCAACAGTACATCTGCCTTTCCAATGGCGAGGCAACCAAAGGAAGGTGTGTTTCCCACAAATAAACCTAGCCCCTTCCGGAGGAAGGAAGGGTGCTGACTGACTATTTAAATCCACTGTAATTTGGCAGTTGTGTCGGCCCATAAAGACACTTTTATGATGCGTTTGGGTTCGTTGATAACAAAAGGGGGCTTGTCGAATTATATTCTGTACAGGTATCGGGGAGGGCAATTCCTCCTCTTCCCTCTTTCCTGTAGAAAGTAGGATCGGGTCCATGTTCCTAGTGTCTGGCGGGCAGGGAGTGGATCTATTTAGATACCGGGTTGCATTGCTAGGGGAATGTAAGGCAATGAAACTTTAATAGTATATGGCTCCCTATTGTAATTTATCCTAATGTTGTTGTAGGTCGTTGAGTTAAGCACGTCGAGAACCCTTTGTCTGTTTTCATTGGTTATTGAGTCGATCAGTTCTTTATATTCACTGTCCCTTTCCGCCTGCTCACGGTTACTTTCTGCTATCCTTCTTTCTGTATTTTCACCGTCTTTTCCCGTCTTATAAATGGTGTGTATAGCATTACGGGAAGCATCCAAGAGAATTTCGCAGGGGCACACGGGTATCCTTTGTAGCAGGAGTCGCATACCATTCGGGCCCACTTTCATGGCTGTGGGGAACATATTTGCATGTATAGAAATTAGTCTTACTTAGGATCTGGTTCGTATCATTCATCCATGTCAGGATGCTATTCCGATACTCCTGATCTATATGGGGAATAGTTACTAGTTCTGGTGTTGGAGGCTGCAATGTGGTGGGCAGCATAAATATCATGATGCTCAAGGTACCAGAGGAATATGGCGAACCCTACTGTTAAAAAAAATACAGACAAGGGATAAGATGAGCTTTTCCTTTGGGGTGCATGCATATCTATTTACTCGAGGACGCCTCTGTCCTGTATCCTCATTATCCATTGTAACAACCTACTTTGTTCCCTTGCACAGGGCTGATCCCAGGTGGCCGAGTTCCGGAACTTGGCTGCCAAATGTCACTATATATATATATATATATATATATATATATATATATATATATATATATATATATATATATATATATATATATATAGTCCCTACTGTAAAACCCTTGCTAGATCGCAAGGGTTGCACAGTATATCCTGTTCTGCTGGCACCTTACCGCTGAGGCCATTTCATCTGTGTCTCGGTGGGGCTACTTCATTTCCAGGAGGGGTTGCTGAGGCCCCTTCATCTGTAGTTTCAATTGTCCTTGCTTGTTCTGACCTTTTACCAAGTCCTTTCTCAGCCAGATGTCAGAGTTCAAACATGGACAATGTTGCTTTCTGGGGCGCAAGTTATACCTTGGAGTGTCCTCCGTTAGTTCGGCTGCAAAATGATCTGTCCTTGGTCGGGGGGTGGACTATCTGAGGTGGTGCCTTCTTGAGATGATTGGCGTGTATCCATGTCTTGTGCCCAGCTACCTTGACAGCAGTTTGTCTTGCTAAGAGGACCAAGAATGGCCCCTTCCAGCGGGCTTGCAAGCAATTGGTGTGATCAAAACTCTTTACCAGGACATAGTCCCCTGGTTTGATGGCGTGGCCCTCTCCTTCTAGGGCCGGCGGAGCTGCTTCTTTCACCTGTTGATGGATTAATAGACAGTTTGTGAGTTCAGCACAGTAATCCCTCCACAATGGCTGTTCAATGTTACCAATAACCCTTGGTTTAGGGACAGACCAGGCACTTTGGGGGCGGCCCATAACGATCTCAAAGGGGACAATTTGTGCGTCCCCTTTGGAGTGGTCCGCAAACTCAACAATGCCAAAGGAAGGGCATCTGGCCACTTCAGGTTTGTGGAGGCACATATTTTTGCCAGTTTGTTTTTGGCTACGGCATTCGATCGTTCAATAATCCCGGCACTCTTGGGATGATAAATGGAATCGCTGATATATACCTAAGGCAGTATATACATACTTGACAACTTGACCAGTAAAGTGTACTCTGTTGTCGGATACAGAAGGCTGGGCACCATGTACTGGGGCACCCAGTATTTCAGGATACATTTAGCTGTGGAAATAGCAGTGTTGTCTCTTAGGGGTAAGCATCCGTCCAACCAGAGAACCCACACCTCATTACAAGACAATATTTTAGTTTAGCAACTGGTTCCATTTGTATAAAGTCCATGTATACTACTTCAAATGGCTGCGTAGGGAGTCTGTCCTGCTGGTACCGTCACAGATTTGCCCACATTGTGCTGAAGGCAGATGGCACATTGTGCTGCCCACCTCCTGCAATATGATCCAATTTTCCGGTTCTTCCATACCTTGCTCAGAATGTCCTCCATTGCACCTGCATTAACATGGGCATTCCCGTGTGCCACATCAACTATCATGGGTAAATAACTGTCAGGGAGCAAGCACCTCATTTTGATTTTGTCCAGCCACTACTGGACAAAATCAAAGTTTGTCCATTGCTACTGTCTTTAGTCCATGCTTTAATTTCGCAATCTGCTGCTTCCTTTTGGATGTCATTTACTATCTCCTCAGGGTCCTTTCCCAATTCGCCATCATCCCTCTTCCCATCCACATCCCTTTGCAGCATGTTACACTCTGGAAGGGGCAGTTTACAGTGTTCCGCAGCATATTTAGCCACCTGGTCTGCAAAATAGTTTCCCTAACCCACAAAATCTACCACCTTTTTATGGGCAGAGCACTTCACTATAGCCACCTGAGCGGGTTCAGCCAGTGCCGTCAATTTGTTTATCAAATTACCATGTTTTATTTTGGTACCATGTGAGGTGAGACACCCTCTTTCCATAGCAGGCCAAAATTAAAGGCCACACCATGTGCATAGGCTGAATCTGTATAGATGGTTACAGCTAAACCTTTGCTCAATTCTAGAGCCTTTGTCAATGCCCTTAATTCTGTAGCTTGCGCTGATAACTCGGGAATGCGTTCCATATGGACTATTTCACTTTCAGTTGTAATCGTGTACCCAGCCACTTTCTCCCCACTTTCCAGCTTGTAACATGAGCCATCACAAAATAGAACCCCATCACCTCCCTCTAGGGGAAGGTCACTCAGATCGACCCTACCTCGGGGTCTGCTCATCAGTGCGTATAAGGTAATCATGCATGCCTTGAGCTCCCTCACCACTCGGCAAGGGCAAAAGGGAAGCTGGGTTTAAAGTATTACATCTCATGATAGTTGCATTTGGTGCAAACAATTCATATTGTGTCAAGCGGGCTGCTGTAAGATGCTGAGTTTGAGTTCTATTGAGCAACACATCTACGGCATGGGGAACTCTCACGATTATAGCAGTTCCCAACACTAAACCAGCACTCTGTTTGAAAGCTACCGCTGCTGCGGCAACTGATCGCATGCAAGGGGGAAGTGCTGCAGCCACACTGTCCAATGTGCCAGAGAAATAAGCACAAGGCCTTTGCTTTCCATTTTGTTTCTGAGTCAATACAGATAGGGCACAACCTTTTTGTTCATCTACGAAAAGAGTAAATGGCTTTGGTAAATGGTAAATGTTGTAACACGATCAAGGTACCTTCTTTACAACTCAATTCAGTGTCTCCACAAATAAGAATATCATCCACGTATTGGATGAGCATTACACCAGAGGGTCTATAGGAACAGACACCGCCTCCCCAGGTTCACTAGGGGCATTTCAACTAATTGCTGCTGTGTTATCAAAGAACATAATTCCACTCAATTCATCTTCCGCAAACCCATTGCCATTCACTCCAACCATTTGTCGCTGCGCCAGTTGAGAATACATTATTTTCAGGGTTTACAAACCTTCCCTGTCCTTGGGGTGGTCCCGTATGAGGTCCACCTCGGCCTCTTCCTCTCCCACCCGCAGGTTGACCACCTCGTGCCATCAATATGGGACACTCGTTTTTCCAATGTCTCGTCTGTTTGCTTAATGAACACTGATCAATTCGTGGGGGTGTCCATTGTTGGGCATTACCTACTGGGTTTCTTACATGGGGTTTCTGCCCCTTTTGTTTACTATAAAATGGTTGTACCAGTTGTTGCATTAGCACCTTATTTTTTAAGTTCCTGTCTGCCTGTTTCTTACCTTCCATTTCTTCCTCCTCCTACCGTTGTAATATTTAGCCATCTCTAGAATCTGGGACGGAGTGCTTGCCTGCCAAGTGCTCTCGCCCAATTTGAGTGGTTTCTTAATTCCTTTACGCAAACCCTTCACAAAGCCCATGGCGAAATACCTCTGACTGGTAGGGTTGCTAACAGACTGACCACTGTGTGCCTTAAATACACTTTCAAATTTCAGGAAATAGTCCCCAACTGTTTCTACAGGGCTCTGTATAACAGCATCCATTTTCTCAACATTCACATCTACCTCTGGCAACATGTCACTTAATGCTTTTAATATTCTCGTCCCTAGTGTTTTCAGGCCCTCTGGAATGGGGTCAGTTGGTTTCCGGTCTGTATCCTCTTTTTCTAATGATGTACAATTGATGACATGCCCAGGGGGGTCCTGAGGTCTAAAGGGTTCCCATACATCAGCCGGTGTCATGGCAGACATCACATGATAAATGTCCTGCAAAGTCAAGGTACACATTTTGAATAGCGCTCTTAGCTCCCTATAGAATCCCGCGGCATTAGTCCTGAGTCCAAGGTGCTTTTTATTATACTAAACAATTCTGCTCTAGTGAGGGGTACATATCGTATGTCTTGGTTACAGTGGGGTCTTTGGCTGGGTCTACATTTGCTGTAACAATAGGCGCACATTCCCTCAGGGGTGCCATCATTGGGGTTCTTGGGAGAAATACTTCTAATAATTCTTTGAACAATCTGCGCGTCCTAAGATCCTCTACTTCCCAATTAGGTTTATACGTTTTTAACTCTGCCTTGCACTCACCTTTTTACAAACTTCCTCACGCCCACCTGTTGCACATTCCGATCCTATTTTGTTCAAAAGTCCTTTCCGACATACCAGTCGGGTTGCCTTGCTATGGGTGGCAAATATGTCTGTCCAATATTCTAACTTCCCTGGCTCCTCTACTTTAAGTATCCCTTTAATGACAGCATTAGCCGTTGGTTTGGCATCATGCAAGGACTGCGTTCTTCTAAAATTTTCCTCTTCTTCCCACATCGGTTGGTCATGGTAATCTTCCTTAGTTACCCGGTCAATTATCTGGTTGTTTTTATCCCATAGAGCTGCCCGATCTTTTTCAGTGTCAAGGTCCTTATAAATGTTATGCAAACCCGTGGGCCACAGGGGGCTCGGTATAATCTCTCAACCACTTATTAACAAGGTCGCAATGTACTCATTACCTGGCGAAATTCCTTCTTTTGGCAGGTGTTCAATTTGTTTTACCCCTGCAGCCGGGTTATCAAACAATTTGTTTGCTATGTATTCTAACCTGGCATATTCAACCGGAGTGAAGAAGGGCGGCTTTCTAGGCAAATGCCCTGCTTCCTCTTCCTTGGTACTATTTGGATCCATGGTGCCAATCTGGGTACCATATGGGGGTGGAAGTGCAGAAGGCACTTGAGGCGCAATATTAGATGGGGATATGACAGGTACTATTAGTCGCAAAAGATTCTCTGTTAATCTGATTGCATCCTGATCAGCTTCGACGTTAAGACTGGCGATTTCCTTTTCTGTTTTAGGGAGAAGTGGGTACATACCTTTACTATATTTTATTAGGCCAGCCCGATCCTCTACATCCCGCTGGTGCTCAAATTCTTTGTTATCCAACTCACAGGCCTTCTCCTGCAAGGTTCGTTTTTGTTTCTTTCTATCCTTTTTATCTTGGGACATTTTCTGCTTTATTGCTTCTGTTCGCCACTGGCGAATAGCATCATGCTGGGCGGGGCGGACCTTCTTCCTTAATACCAATTCCAGATGCTCGGTTGTCTTAACATCAAAAGTCCCGACTTTAGGAGGCCATCTAAATTGAACTGACTTCTTTGTGTAGTCCTCAGTTTTTGCAAAACGGTACTGCCCCCAGCCCATAGTTAGCATAGTATAACACGGAGTGCCTTCAGCAGGTTCATCATTCTTATTTCAGTCACACAAGTTGTCCATTATTAATAAAATACCTTACCAAACCCAAATACGTACCATAAAACTGATACCAATTGTGGCTTACCGTCCACAATACAATTCCTGCAGATACAATTCACTCACCGCACCAAGGAGACCTCCCCTCTGTCTGGTTCGTCTGGCCCTTGGCAGAGCAGTCGTCTCTCCTTCCTGATCTGTCTCAAGATGAGGACTTGCGCTGTTTGCAGCAAAGGTGCGATGGAATTTGGACCCAGTAAGTCGTCCGCCGGAGACAGGAGCTCAATTGAAGGCATGCATCAAAGCGATGGACTGCATCTGCAAGGCCACCAGCCAGGGACGCCATAGTCAATGCTAAAATTCACCAGGCGGAGGTCTCAGTCAAAAATAAACGCACTCGTAAGTGAGTTTAACAATCATTTATTGCAATAAAACAAAGCTTCCGTGGAAGGGCCGACACGTAACATCAGAGGGATGCTGCTAGTGTGTGCTTCCAGTGTTACGGTGAGCATGCTTTTTATAGGGAAATGATTACATTGGGTCTTATGCCTGGCTCAGAACCAGACATTTCCAAACATACAAATTCCTGTCGGAACACTTTTGGCTGTATTCCCAGACATTGCAGTGAGATTTTACAAAGGCCGGACATCGCAAATGGTCATTACTCATATAACTTATCTAAGCAAATCATAATACGCTTCAGGATGCAGATGTAACCTTTAACATGTATGGTCGTACAACGAGCTAGTGCATCACACTTGACACAGTGGGGAATTTTGCAAGCTACACATCCTGCTGCTGTAGTGATAATGATGTCCATTTATGGGCTGTTGAACAACAGCAGGAAATATCTTTTACAGAGTGACGCATGAGCGCCTGACACAAGTCTCCTTCACGCATATCCCAGAGAATAACAACTCCAAATATAGATACGTTTATGCTTCTGTCTCGAAAGAATGCGGATGCTAGTAATCATTTATCCATGAGAGAGAAAACCCAGGGTCAGTGAGCACATGCGGACTTGCAAGGCCGCTTTCTGTGGAAGGGGAGTGTAAACGTGCTAACAGACGCTGTTTATGTAGCTTTACGGGAAAGGAGAGCAGGGGGACATTCCTAAATCGGAGTAATGTGTTCAAGGTGAAAACCCTGGGCCTCGTGCACGGACACAAAAGCAGTTGGTTTAACATGGACATAATGCTATAACCTGGGCAATGCTTTAAGTCGTGCTGAGGCAAAGAAACGTGGCAATTACATGATTTTGGTATTTACAGTACGTTAATGGACTGTACTCATGGGAGCATCAAAACAGTGAAATTCACTGGACCGCATAGACAGTCGTCCACCGCAAAATTTTCTTTGTTGTAGGTGCCGTGGAGAGAGGTGAGCAGTGACGCGTTTCAAGGTTCACAAACCGCTTGATCATGTTTGTGAGTAACATGGACATAGGACTTTGTAAAAATCATTTGTTGTAACCAAACTGTGATGTATGCTTAGTAGAATAAGCAGGCTGTCGGACATCTTGTAATGTCTAAATGAGTGAGAGCTAGTTGCATCACTGGCTTGCCCTGCGCTGTGAACGGCGTGTATATAGCCAGAGACCCATGTGTGAATATGGAAATGGTATTTGGACACAGTGGTGTGATACGCATCCCACAAATGTAGTAACTCCATGTATTTGCAATGTGGTAGTTCTCATCAGTATCAAATATGCAATTGTAATAGTCTGAGAACGTCACAGCATTATCTGTAATCCGTCTAAATGTGCGTTAGTATACAAAATCAGAAAAGCAAATGGCCATTAAAGTCAATGTTGCCATAACATGTGCAGTGCATCCCAATACGATTGCACAACCTGCATCAAAGTGCTTAATGCATATTGTGCAAATTAGCAAATAAGTGCAAAATGCTGCAAAAAATGCCAAGTGCACAAGTTGGAATTTAAAATAACTGCATAACACAGAATCAGTAATACAAGTCAGTGAATCTTGGCATCCAATTTGTGGTATAGACATGTCCCACCAGTAAGGCAGAAAATGCCTTGCAATGAAAACATTAAAATTTTCAGTTTTAGGCATGGTGCACGGTCAATGTGCAAAATAGCAGTACAGTACAAAGTGTAAATCATGTTTGCAAAGTGCTTTATGCAACCACATGGCCTGCAAGAAAGTGCTGAATGCATTGAATGTGCAAACATGCAAATTGTGCAATGTTCTGCAAGAATGCAGATTCAAAGGTTTAAGTTTTAAAATTACAAGTGCTTAGTGCGAACATAAATGGGCAGCAAAGGATATATATATATCTTACCATCCGATTATGTTATACTGGCATATCAAACTGGAAAGACAAGCATTACATTATGGTACAGGCATGAAGACTCTGGGTCTCGTACTACAGGCATTTTCATGTACAAATTATCAATCCAGTACAAGTTGTGCAAATTTCACATTATAGTGCTTAGTGCAAACAGCACCCACTTATTGGGCAGACCGGTAATAGTATTCAACAGAGCACGGAAAGAGGCAGAACCTCAATGATGAATAGAATAACTAGTATTGACTACTCAATATGTTGAATACATACAATATGAAAGTGTTTGGTGCCTACATAAAGTTATACACACAATGTATGATCTAAAAAAAGTGATCACATTGCAAAAAAGCATCTGATGCAAGTATACGAATAAACAATTGAGATGGCAGGTATTGTATCAAGACTCCTGAGCTCACGACGAGTTAAATGTCTAGTCAGTCTATGCATTATACAGAGGGTCCACGTGATGCCCTCAGAGAAAACGGACTTTAGAAATAAAAAATAAAACAAGGAAATGTAGATAAATTCCAACAATATACGTGACATAAAAGGGGAATACAACTTGGTGTCCACCGAATAATTCAATGAAAACGCAACCAACCGTCGGCCAGATGTCTAAAATGGTACCGAACAGAAGCCAGAAAATATGAACAAAAACAAATGAATGGGCAAGTTACACAGGAGAGAACTAAAGAGCAAAGTGAAGAGCAAGTGCAATTAGTGTGAAATGAACTAAAACAGCAATGTAAAACCCCAAGAACAGCATCTCGTGAATCTATTCAAAACCCAAAGAATCGTATAGCACTAGAATCTAATAGTGGTGATAATAACTTGGGTACCCAAAAAGATGTTCAGTTCCTCATCCAGGTTTTGTCCTCTAGATTTGGAAACAAAAAAATCCAAAATACATTTGGTTTCCAATTGTCTCCGTTTTCTCGATTTCCTCCCTTCCCAGATAGAATTGCCCTCTGGCTACGTTATGTTGATTACCATCTGTGTCTTTATTGTTTGAGTGCCATACCACAAATGTCTCCCACCACCCCATGGTCAAGTTAGCATACGAGGGGGCAAATGTGATGCCCATGGCCGTCACCTGGAGCTGAATGTAAAACTGATATTATTGGTTAAAGATGAATCGTCTCAGGATAATTTCCCCATGTTGTAGAAAATTCCTACGTCTTGTGTTTGAGAAGTTCTCAAAGGCTCGTAAACCATCCGTATGTTTGACATATACAGGGACACCACATCAAGTGCAGGCAATTCCCACGGTATGCCATTTATTTTATTGAGAAAATCCTTGGTATCCTACAAATATGAGGATAATGAGGTCGCACAGGAAACCAGGGTTTCATCCACCAATTTCGATATACGAGACCACAATGTTGTAATATGAATGACGTTGAAGCACATGAATTTGTTACTCATGTTGCCTGAGTGGTATAGGTATATTACATATTTTTTCTTTCCCTTTTGGGTTTTATTTTTCTTTGCATGCACCTTTACATGTTTTCTATAGGTGAATTAGCAGCATAGCTCATTGTATATACTGCCTACCTTAATGCTTCATTTCGGGCGCAGTCAATCATGATTAGTCTTAAATGCGTCTCAGCCGCAGTCCTTCCTGTTTCGTCTACACGCACGGCTTTCGCTGTGAGAAGGGGTGAATTAGGCAAAGGGTAATGAGTTGTGGGTGTCCCCTGCTTGTTTAAAATCTGTCTGAGGTATGCTTTTTCAAGTTCTTTTTTTTCCATATTCCCGAAATCTCACGATCCTATGAGTCATGAACACAGATCACGTTTTTCCTAAATATTCACTGATCCTGCAGAAAAGTTAATCTCTTCATGATGTTTATCAGCAGTGGTCCGTTACCTTTTAACTCTGACATTACTTTGCGCTATTGGCTGTTCGAGCATTTTGTTGAATTAACGTTGGATGTAATCGTACAAAATATATCACGTAGATCAGTTTTAGCAAGTGTCACCCAGACTGTGTAACACAACTGTCATATCAGCTCAAATATCAGATACTGCCTGTAAGTAAGCAGGCTACTTAGAATAGGATGAGGTTGCACATCTTTGTACAGAAGTCACACAAGCACTTTGAAGTGGCCCCCTTGCAAGTTAGCACATTATAAAAATTGAATATTAATTTGCCCTGTAAGAATTTTGACTAGGCAAATGTCATGCTCCGCATCTCCTACTTAAGCATTGCTAACATTACCCTTTAAGTGGGGAGCAACATCATTTACTTTGGACTATGCCTGGCATTATTTGTTTATACTATTAGGGCAATGGGCATTCAGATAACTAGAATGCTTTTCACACAATCTGCAGCCTTTCCAAGTTTTCAGAGTTCCATGGGGCATAGACCTTAACAAATTATATGGAAACTTGCTGCTGTACAAAAACGGTTTCACTGGGCACTTGTACAATTCTACCCAGCAATTTAAAGATGGGGTATGTTGCAAATAATCCTGTATGGACTATATAGTAATTTTGCACATAAAAGATTCATGAAATTTTCTTAAACTGCAGAGATCATGGTGAGGCCTTATTGTGTGCATGCATTTTAGTTGTATTTATTTCATAATTTAACTTTTGCAAATTCAACAAATACACATATTCATACTAATTAAAACATATAATTCATCTCATCAAACGGACCTATAACACTCATCCATAATTTGATCCATACAAACCTTTGTGCAAAATATAAACTAGCAATTAAAAAACGATATACATGTTTCTACAATTAGCACCAGATATTCACTTTCATTACAATTCGTCATGTAAACAATCATCAAAATATTCTTGGATAAAGGAAACTGCATACCCAGTAATATCTGACTAGCACCCAATTGGTTCTCTACAATGCACCAAACTTTATATAAAGCAGTATGAATTTCTTCACATTGTGTGTTCAGGCAATATGTTCAGAGCTCAAGGGTTTTTATAAAGTTGTAGTCATGAAGGTTTCCAGAAAAGTTGCATGTATATGTGGCCCAATTTAGAACTTTCAGATTTCTAGCTGTTTCAATACTGTGCTCACATTCTGCAGTATCTACAACCTTTTAATATTCCACTGACCAACTCTGATGGATCTCACAGGGAGTGGATATGTTCGCAGCAGTAGTCTAAACTGTCGCACATCGGTGTCAGGCAACAAAGGAGATGACACTGGGGTCTCATGAATTTGACTTATAAGAGAAACTTGACCATAGTTCTGTAGCTTCTGTAAATAGTCACAGTTCGAGACCCAGTCCCACTTGTTCCTTCTCCGAGAGAAGGCGTCTTTAGTGTTTTACATTATGAACAGCACTAAAAGTTGGGGAACCCAATCTAGACTTTGAAACAGGTTTTTTTACCAATTTGATAAATCCATTCTTTTCTAGTTCCATGTATTGGGCAATAATTGGCTCCCAGTTTTCCAAATAGGGGACATTCTGTGAGGCGCTTGATTTAAAAAAAAACAACAAAAAAACTCCCCGCTACATTTTAGCACTGAAGATCTACGACAATATTCCTAACTCTAGTCGGATGTATTCTTTGGAAGTAGATGTGGGAAGTCGGAGCACACAATGCCAAAAGTACCCCTGAAGTGTCTTTAGCCAGTACGTCCATCTCGAGGGCTTAGTCCATATAGGACTACCAGACAGAACCATTGTCCATACAAGTTTAGGATGCCTCCCAATGAAAATCCAGCATGGAGACATACAAACCTACACACCAGAAGTGCAATATGTTTTGCTTGTCAAATAATTGCTTCTCACTGTGTTGGGCCATATAGAATACACTAAGCAGTACAAGTATCTAGGAGTTCAGATGTCTGTATCCAAGGGTTATCGGGAGCTAATTATGATTATTGTGGGAATGCAAATCTCACTTAGTGTTTTACTGCTACACTCCTCACTTTTTACAGAGCACTATCAACTAAGCAAAGGCTTTATGTAGGCTGGTCTGTGTGTATCAGGTGCAGCCCAGATCTCAAAAGCAGCGTGGGTGGGCCCCCTCCCACTACTCATTTAACCCGGACCACGTCTGTCAGGTGTGGCCCACAGAGTTCTGGTGGGGCACCTGTAAGGGAGGTGTGCCTTAAATCAAGGTGCTACCCTTATGCCCCGGAATGAGGGCCACCTGGGGAGGCAGCACTGATTATAGGCATTCCGCTGCTAATTGGGGTAGTGGCAATATAAAGGCCGGAACTCAGTGTTCACTGGCGCTGAGCAGAGACCCTGCCTCTAACCCTGATTGTCACCAGCACTACCCTAGCGCTGGTGACTGTCTTTTTAGAGCAATGGAACCCTTGCATGCCCACGTCAGGGTCCCTTACTGTAACCTCATTCTTCTGGGTCCCTGGTGCGGCTTGCGTTGGGTACCCGATCCTCTGGCATGGCTTTACACGCTGTGAATCCCTTCTTGTATACCCCCTCCTTTGAACTATCCTTGGCCCTGACGATGGCTTTGGCCTGGTCAACAAACCTGTCAAGCTATGATTTAGGACAGGCCACCGGTTGCCACCCAGTACCTTGAATCTTGGACACCTCCCACAGTACCCCCTGAACTCATATGAGCCTGCTCTAGAGAAGGAGGGACGGAAGACTGGGGAATGGACTGGAAACTCACACTGGACCCCGGGTGCATCATAGGTTAATTTCTTAACCGGTCTGCTCTCCCGTACGACTGAGAACGGGTAGGGCCTCAGGTAGATTTCCTCCTGGATTTGGCGAAGTGCTTGGCACCAAGTCGAGGACCCTATCTTCCAGTGGAGGAATGGGTAAGGGTTACTCTACCGCGTCCAGCTTGGCAGGGGCGACAGGAGCAGGATTGGGAACAACCTCTGAAGTAATACTGAGGATGGAATTTGGGTTTACTAGAAGTGGGATCTGGATCAGTTGGCGTAGAGACCCACACTAGTGTCTGATCTAACCCTTGGTCTGGGTAGATGCTAAACTTATTTACCCAACATCCGCGTCTTACTGGGTTCCAGTTGACCTTCTGATCCCTGCCTCAGTAGCTGGAGAATCTTCTGAGGATTGAGCCTCTAGGATGTTCAGGCCTTTCAGTGCGGACACGCTGCGCTAATCGCTGCCCCCCTGGCCGGTTAAACTGTCACCTCTGGTGTCAACTGAACTTCATCCCGACTGGGTTCAGGTGGTTCTGGCGCCAGGTCTTGATGTTCCTTGGACGTTCCTCTCGCAGTCGGTAGGGAGGTCACCCAGCTGATGCTCTGATAGGCTGAGACTCCCACTTTTACTTAGCTTGTTGCGTCCCCTCTTTCCCAAGCTGCGGATCAACACACAATTGCCAAGTTGAAGAGCATGAAACTGACCTTTGCATCGTAACAGCGCTTTGCAGCAGCCTGGGAGAGCTGATGGGATTGCTTCAGTTGACGCTTGAGCTATTTAACATAGCTGGCGTAGTTCTTGCTACCTGTTCTGTCTGTGAACACTCAACATGTCTACAGGCAGCCGGGTGCCCCTGCCAAACGTCAAGAAATATGGTGGCATCATTCTTGGTACAGTTGTACGCATGGGTCAGGGTGGCCACATGCTGACTCAATCTGTTATCCTCTGGGTGCCCAGCATAGCCAAGAGGATACAATTAAACCTCTCCACTTGGGCATCCCTCTGAGTGATATGGAGTTGTACGGGTCTTGATGCCAACCAGCTCCAGCAGCATCTTGATGAGTGTTGATTCAAAGTCTGGTCCCTGGTTGGAATGAATCCTGGCTTGCCAGCCAAAGCACACAAAGTATTTTTTTTTTCCCAACAACACACAAGCACCTGTGATAGCACATTGATCTTTGGTGGGAAACGCCTGCGCGCACAGTGAAGTGGTCTGCCACCACCAGGATGTTTTGCACACCTCACATTCAATCTCCAGACTCTTAAGTAGATGCAGACTAGGTCCATGGACCAGGAACTCTGCAGATGGTGAAGATGGGCTGCAGGACGAGCTGTAGTTTCCCTGGTGACACAACCTGTGCAGTGCTGGCAATAATAGTCTGCTGCTAGTCTGGGCCAGAAAAAACTTGAGCGGACCAACTCTAAGGTTCCGTCACTGCCAAGATGTCTGTGCTGGTCGTGGAGTGCACACAATACAGCTCTGTAATCTCTGTGGCAAAACCAGGCGATGTAGTAGCCAGTGTTCAACTTTGTTTTCCTTGTACAGTATTCCACAGTTCTGCATGAACTTCTTACACTCCTTCAGCATTGCAGCTTGCTCTGGGTCACGAAGGATGCCTCTGGACATATCCGATCCTGTGGTCTTGGCTTTCAGGAACAGAACGAGGCCAGAATCCATTAGCTGTGACAATTTAATCTCCAGTCAAACGCAGTAGCTCAGCTTACCTCTAAATGATGTTGCAGTAGATGGCAGTTACGGCCTCAGCTGAGGATCCCAAGCAATCAACGCTCCTGGCGCTTGCTGATTTGCAGCCTGGCAGATGGCGCTGAAGTCTGCTGAAGACCACTCCTTCCACGAGGTGGATCCAGCTGTATCATACGACTGAGCATAGGGCGTCAGCATTTGTTTGTGCACTCAGGTCTGTACTCTAGACTGGAGTTGTATGTGGACAGTGCAGCGAGCCAACGGTGTCCGGTAGCATTCAGCTTCGCTGACTTCAACACTTGCATAAGGGGGTTGTCTGTCCTCACCATGAAGGTGGCACCGTAGAGCTAATCCTGGAACTTCTTTGTAACTGCCCACTTCAATGACAACAAACTCCAACTTGTGGACTAGGTAATTTCTTTTCTGCTTCATGCAGGATTCTGTTGGCAAAAGCGACTGCTCTTGTTTCACTGTTTCTCTACTGGTAGAGAACAGCTCCCAATCCCTCCAAACTCACGTCCACAGGCAGGATTTATGTTAACTGTAGATCCACGTAGGACAGGTGCTGTGGTGAGGGTCCACTTGAGTTCCTCGAAGGCCTGGTGCCATTGGTCAGTCCAGCGCTCACCAAAGGGCTCCCATGGATGATGTAAATGGTCTGCAAAGTTGGCAGTATTCTTCCGGCTCCTCTTGGTAGGTGGGTACCCTTTGAGGTCCACCAGTTGTCGGGCAATGTTGGTGTATCCCATGACGAACCTCCTGCAGTAATTACAGAAGCCCACGATACTCTCGACCATTTGAGGTTTGGTGAGGAGGGCATCCATCTTTGCCAGAATCACGGCGATGCCATCCTCATGTGCCTGATGTACTTGACACTTGTCTGACAAACCTGGCACTTGTCCACACTGATCTTTAGCCCTTGCTCTTGTAGGCGATCCAGCGCCTTCATGAGCCTCCTGTTGTGTTCCTGCAGGGTCCTCACGATCACTGTCGTCATTTAGGTACACCAGTACCTCCAAGGGGTTCATGTCACTGTCTTTTCCAAAAGGCATTGGAAAGTCACTGGCACACTAGAGATCCCCCTCCCCCCTGAGGCATCCTGACTAATTTGTAAAAACCCAAGGCACCGGTAGCTTTCTTCTCACGATTCGCCAGATGTATCAGTCACTCCACGTCCAGGACCGAAAACCACTTACTCCCTGTCAGGCAATCCAGTGCCTTGTCCACCCAGGGCGTGGTGTACTGGTCTGGAATAGTACAAATGGTAGTCGCTGCACATTCGGAAATCCCAATTTTTCTTCCAGGGCGACAATGGGACAAACTTAGGGGCTCCTGGATAATCCTGGTGGCAGAAGAGCATCCAGATTGTGTTATACAGGGAGTATCGGACACCCGGATGCGATGTTCCACTCCATGGGCCTTGTCAATGTCCCAGGAGCTTGTGGAGAATGCCTCGGCGACATAATGCACCTGTTCATCGAACACGAGGAATTGGTGCCAATTGCCCCCAGTGTTGCAGTATGTTTACTTTGATGGTTGCAGACCAAAGCCAGGGTGTCGATGGGAGCGCTGACTCCAGCTTCATCGCGTGGAAACTGCAGTCTAACATGGATGTACCCCAGATATTTGAAAGGGTCTTCTCCCACACTGAGGAGGTTCAGCCAAGGGAACCAATGTCGAACAGATCAAACGATGGTCACCTGTGAGTCGCCATCCAGAAGCGCTTGTGCCTGTCGACCATAGATGGCAATTTTCAGTGGCGGCTGGTCCTACGAGCCCATCCGGTATTGCCCATGATGTTCGGGTGCTGCGATTGCTGGTAGTTTGCCGATTGCTGGTAGCTTGACTACAAGTGATCTTCCCCTCAGGTGCACTAGCTGGTCCAGGAGGCTGTTGGTTTCCAGATGACTTGCTCACTGATGGCGTCACTACAGCCTTGGGCCTGTCTGGTGGTGCAGGCTTGTTGGTGTTCGACTCTACTGTGGAGTGGCATAGTTTTGAGGGTTCAGGTGCTCCGCTTCCTGGTCCTCACCGTCATTTTCCACCATCACGTGTTGGACTATTCAAGGCCTGGAACCTTGCTGCAACTTGGTGGTAATCCGGTGGATTTGTGCACATATGGAAGATGTAACACCCCCCCCCCCGCCCCCTCCGTACACACCTATGGCGGAACTGCTAAGGCTGGAGCGTTGCAGTATGCTGTTGATTCAAATGGGGTTGCTGTGGCTCTTGAGTGCGCTGGAATTGCTGGTGTTCTCGCTCTCTCGATGGTGGTGAGCCTCTCCCCCCGCTGTGGTGGCCTGGATTTTATTACAGGCGGTAGCTTTGCCTGCATCCTCAGCAGCTGCATCGCTTGGCTGGTTTGGCGCCAGCTCCTCTACTTGATGTTGCAGATCATACTCCAGATCACCATATGAGACGCTAGTTGACTTAGTAAACTGCACTGTCCTCCATCTCACCCTCCAGACTACACACTTCTTATACGAGTTCATCAAAGGATGGTGCTCTCTGGGTCTGTTGTGAGTCGTAGCTGCAGAAGTAACCAGCTGATATTTGGCTCTGCACATGACCTGTTGCAGCCTGACCAGGTTCAGGCTGTTGGGCTCAATCCCTTTCTGTTGCAAAGCCAGCTGAAGAATCGGCTCGGTTCTCGCGAGATATTCAGGGAGGCGCTCACCCTTTTGGAGGCGGGTGGTGTAGTACTTAACCATGAGCTCTGCACTGGACTCAGTGGCTAAAACTCTCCACCCAGCGTGTACAGGATGTCCATCGCTGTGGGGGTCTGGATGCATGGCAGGGAGCGCCTGATTGACTCTCAATGCAGGACTGAGCAGACTCTGAATGATGCGACGCCTTTTCTCCGACTCGTTAGCCCTCCTGTTGTGTATCTGTTGGTCTGCCCAAAGTTGGTGGTACTCTTCACCCCTCGAGGTTGGTTTTGGTTTCTCCCCAGAGAAGGATCTCATGTGGTCATAAGGGCCATACTCAGATGGTTTCGCAATGGTCTTGTGTAACACCTCCTTGAAAGCATCCGCCATGGTGGAAGCAATCAGTTTGGCGCCTCTATCCTCTGCTGTAGCACTGGCACGCGCTCTAAGCCCTGGTAGAATAGGGTGCTTGCGGGCCGCAGCCATGATGGCATCTACACTAGGCGCTGCAGGGTGATGGCGCAGCGCTGGCAAAGCAGGATTTGGCTAAGCATAGGTTGTGTGAGTGATGCACTAGCCTGCAACCCTGTCTGTGTTCAATAGCCAGAGAGGATTTGACACTATTGCGGTCTCCCCCATGCATGGTAAGGGGCAATAAACTTCCTTTGGCCCATAGCGGACCAGAATACTGGTTCCTGCTAGGCCAGGGGCTTTACTCGGGCATTTAACCTGGCCAGTGAGGGACTCCATCAACCTGAGCACCTGGTGCCAAGGTGTGATCCAAGGGACGTTGCCTATGATAAAGCAATGGTCTGTTTTAATCCCCTCACCCTTAGTCCAGCTGCCTATCTGAAGCCAATCCATGAGGATGGTACTTGCCTGGCAAATCAGTAAAATCAAGTGATTATACTATATACAAATCCCTAACCGAAACTTGCACAAAAAACTTGCTTGCAAAAAAAAACTTGCAAATATACACTTGCCCAGTAAAGGAAAAAGGCAGATATAGGATAAGTAGGGATGGTATAGGCACACCAAAGGTGATCGCAGCATTGCCTCAAAATGTAGCGGGGTGATCCTCCAACACACCTTATAGGGAGACTGGTGTAGGCGGGCACACAATATACAACTTAACCCTTCACTAATAACTGTTTGTCTCTAAACCCGGTTCTCCTGGGTTAGAGATCACCCTGGTGTACTTTGATGGGCAGAAGGTAAGAGTAGGGAAGATCAAGAGGTTAGGGAAAGTAGGTTACCCAAATACCCCTAAGGAAGAAACACAAGGTTGGAGTAACTGGAGCACACAAGGAGGGGCGGACAAAAGAAATGCTGGTGTGCGGGTCTTTTTAGTTTTAAGTTTTCTTATATACTTACCCAGTACAGCAGGTTGTTTTTTTTTTTTTACAAAAGTGGCAAAACACTAGACCATATATACAACCTGCTCCTAAACAGCTGCATTACTAAAAAAAAATGAAACCCAAAAATTAAAGTTCTTTAAAAATAGAAAATGTCTTAAATATACAAAAAAGACCTTACTTGGATGACAACCTGGCCAGGGCTGTCTCAAGGTCCTTGCTGCTCACTTAATCTTCCTTCTTCCTGCGCTCTTTGACTCTCCGGGCAGTGGGTGGCAGCAGTGGCCAGTGTGTGGAGTCTCAAAAGCTTAGTCTTTATGTACAGTGCGCTGTGTATGTCTGGTGCAGCCCAGCACTTGGAAGCAGCGTGGGGGGACACCCCCCCCCACAGTACTCACTCCACCTGGGCGACATCTGCCAGGTGTGGCCCAGGGAGGGTGGGCCACCTGTAAGGGAGGTGGACCTTACTGTTAAATTAAGTCCCAGGAGGGTCAAAACACATTCAGGGTAAAACACATTCAAGGCACTCGCCTGCTTTGGGGAGCACCAGTAATTAAATATTCCCCGGATTGAAGGCCACTTGGGGGCAGCACTGATTGTAGGCACTCCCCTGCTAATCGGGGGAGTGGCAATATAAAGGCTTGAGCTGGGCATTCACTGGCACCGAGCAAACACCTCCAACCCTGTTAAAGGAGATTCTGTCACCGGTGCTCTGCTCGTGCCGATGGACTGTCCCTTTTTAGAGCAAAGGGACGTCCGAGGGTAATGTTTTTCATTCTTCTGGGCTTGCGTCAGGGTCCAGATTTATATTTAGTTTTGGGATCCCTGGGGCAGCTTCACACACCAGGGAATCACTTCTTGCATCGCCTGACCAGGGGTTTCTGTCGTCTGTCCAGGGGCACAGTCGTAAGGGAGTTTAGATGAGAACCATTCAAGAGTGTTCCGAGTAGGACAGGTAGCATGCTGGGTGAAGCCCATGGCATTAAGAGCCAAAGTTGGAGCCATGGCGTCCTGCTCTGATTGAAGTCACCCAATACTACCATGTGTTGTAGATTTCAAGGTGTTGCCCAATAGGGCCAAAAATTGTTCTTGTGGAGGTCTATAAATTACTACATAGCTAACGGTTGTATTATGGTCCACATTCGGCTTGACTAACGTGCTCACAGCAATACAATATGATGGCGCTAGTGAGATGCATTTTCCAAGAATCTTTGGCAATAGTAACACCCCCTCCACTGATCCCCCTTATGGTCTTTTCTAAAGATCTGTTAGCCAGCAGGTGTAGCTGGTGGGACCGTGTGGGTAGCAGTGCCTTGCAACCAGGTCTCAGTTAAACGAAGTATGTCTAGATCTGAAGCAATAATCAGATTGGTATTTTCAGAGGCATGCTTAACTAAGGACCGACTATTAAGAAGGGCCAGTTTCATGTCAGTAGGTATATGATGTTCAAGATCGGGTAGTCCTAATGTAAGGACTAACGATAGAGGGCTAGTGTCATAAACTCTATGCATAAATCTGGGCTGTGTGGCAAAAATCAGGATTCATAGTTAAAGTAGATGGAAACTGATACAATGGCTGGTTCAGTATGCCCTCCTTTCACGATTACATGCTCTCCTTCAAGGGTTACATGCAGTTGTAATGGCGCTGCTCCAGACTGGGCGATGTTACCAGCCAATGTTACTTCTGCTGAAGAGCACTTGTTACAAGAATAGTCTCTGCATCAACAGGCAGCGACTCTGCAACCTTAGTTTTAGGATAAATTCGGGCTTCAGTGTCAATCTGCTGAACTATCTTCTAGTATCTTTGAGCCATTTTGTATTCTGCTGGTCACCAATCTGTTTGCTCTAACACCACCCACTGCCAGCATTGACCACATTGTCCCATAGCTTGACACTTGTGGAGGACATTACTAGTTGCACAGCCTTGCTGTTTTCGTGGGGCCCCACACAGCTTGATAGTCTAACCAAGACTGAGCTAATAGACATTTCTCAGCGTGACCAGACCACAAAACTTGATACCCCTGAACAGTTTAGTGTTGTCAGACCCTCAGAACCTCACTGCACTCCAAACCTAATTGGGCACCCGCTCAAGTTTTTTTGTCATACTTCTGAATTCCAGTTTTCTGCTCCAACCTCTGATATGAATTTTTCTGTTGCCATTTCTCCTCATCCGCCACCTGAGGTGTCAACCCCAGTCTTTGGCCTGCATCCACCGCCTTCATACTGTCTGGTTGGCTAATGTTCTGTCTGCAATTCTTGGACCATTTTCAGAAGTGCTTTTTAGCAAGCACTGTTTGCTGCCTCTGCACCCTCTGCTACCCGTGCTGTTTGGAAGAAGAGGTATGAACTACAGAATTGACTTATATGGACACATAGATTGCTATTAAGCATACATACGTTGATCAACAACCTGTTGAGATCATACTGTTTGCCTTATAGAAAGAAAATTGCTTGAATTCCCCCCCCATTACCCAGAAGCACCGATGGAAGTGCTTTTTAGCAAGTGCTGGTTGCGGGCTCACGCCAAGCGGGAAAGGCCTTTGTTTAATCTATATTTACCTGCTCCTGTATTAGTGGTGGACGATTTCATAGTCAAGCACCTAGTCTGTCAATTAGCTGAAGCTTGATCATCATAATGTGCACACAAGGGAGTTTCCTGCTGGCGTTCCATTGTCTAGGTCATCTGATTTTGACACGAGTGATTGTGTAAACCTACTTTCTCGTGAGGGAGTGTGTGGCTGTATTTTATGGTGATAAAATTGCCCAGTCAGCTAAAATATTTTCAGGCATGTAAAATATTCTGTTTTTACTTGATTCACTGCTAGCTTTCTTTAGGCCAGCCCCTGCCCCTTTCCCTTATTTGTACGCTATATTCTCATCTGGTGTTTGGTCATGCACCCAATTTTAAACCACGTAGAGGTGTTTGTCTACAATGTTGGTAAACTCAATCTTAGTTGATGGACATCATAGTCCTAGAGATTTGTGATAGCACCCCATTAATTATGCAGAAGTCTATGCAGCGTTGCCGCAGGATTTGCCCCAAAGTCATTTCTAAGTCCATTTATGCTGTAAAGTCAAAAAAGAAAGATGACCGTCTTTCCGAAAGTGTCCCCTCTAAGCCATATTGAGGAGGAAACCACTGCAATGGAAATTATTGCGGAATTGAATGACTCATTGGCCTGTATTGGGACAAAGCTGTTGAACTGCCTGAGGTTTTGATTGTTGAAGATGCGAACTTAAGTGAAAATTCCCCCCTGTGCCTGTCAATGGTACTGTCTGAGCGAACCCACAATTAGGGTTACCTAGACAGGAGCATCCACTATGTGGCAACAGTCACCCATGCCTTGTCCTCTGAAAAGGCTCTTGTAACAGAGCTGGCAAATTATGCTTTTGACAACCTCCAAGAATCGAATAGTTTAGATATTTCGAACAAGGTGAATGAGGTCGATATATGGGTGACATTATGGATTTGTCAGACTCCATGTCACTTTAGTATTGAACTTCACACCATTTTTGAGTCGTGTTCAGCTGAAACACGAGGCACACCTAATAAACATGTAGCTAACGAAGACCCTAATAAGTGTATGGCAACCTAAATGGAAGTGTGAACAAGAATGAAGTTTTAGCATGCCTGCTTGAGATGGTTTATAAAAGTAGGAATGACACAAACAGTACTAGTATGACCTCAAATGTTTTGGGCCTTTGAAAATCTCCTCACTACTTTAGTGGCCAAATGTGAGCGGTTGGAGAACAGATTGGATGTCTAATCGGTCCTCTTACAAGAGAGTATAAATCGAAGCCAGAAAATAGTCAAAAATAAAGTTGCGTATACCGAGGTTATTGAGACTAGGGCAAGCGAGATCACAGCTCGGGATGAAACTACAAATTTAGGTGTCTCTGAAACCCAGTGCTAAAAATGTTAAAGGCGAAGCTGTCAAACGGAAGACCAAAAGTTCCCTACCAAGCGTTAATGTACACTTACATTTATTAAATTGGCGTAAGCATGCCTTCGTAGTGACTGACAATCTGACTGGTACTGTGATGGGACTTGAAGTCCAGAGTGGCAAACCTCCCCACCCCCCATGCTTCAGCCTGGCCAAATGCTGTGGCAGGAGGTTATACCACCCCGGTGTGAGATTATCGGTGGGAGTGCCATACCTTAGGACAGCCTGTGCGACCGTGAACCACAGTTTGCTGTCCTGTTCTGGGATTAAATGGTCTTATCCCAACTGGACCACAGACTCAAGTTAAACTTACTGATATTTGGGCAGCTACTGCATCCAATCCCAAGAAAATGGATTAAGTTATTACCTCTTAAATAAAGTGAATTATTTATTGCAGCCCGTGTCCAACTGTTAATCTTCCTCCACTTAATAGAGCAGCGGTACTCTATATCCTTCATACACTTGCAGCTTTGAGTCATTTAATCAGACAAAAATATTGTAGATCCTGTTGAACATGCATCTACTTAATGTATGGTTTAAATCTGAGGCCACATTAGATTACGTACTGAAATATGAAGATGAATTATATAGGATTAGATAATCCTGTAAAATAGTGCAAATGCCTCCAATCAGAGAAATAGTATACTGCCGTTTAGACAAGGTTGTAATGAGGTGTGCTTCCAAACTATCCAGTGGCCATAACACAATGAGAAATGGTAATGCTAATCCAAATTGGAAGGGAGGTAGTACCATGGCATGTGACTGATAAACCCTTGTGTCCGTGTGTTCGCCTGTGAATGAAAAGGGTGCAGAAGCGGAAATGGCAGCAGATGCATATTGGCAATGGCTGCTATCTGTTTTTTAAACCTCATTCTTGATAACCTAATGTGTTCCTGGAATACACATGGTTTTATGCACCTCGTTGGTGATGGTCTAGTGTCTCACATGGGCACTGTTTCGTCATTGTCCTGCAGGAAACTTGGTTGGCTGACCCTATTCGCTTTGATGGCCGTAACATATCGCAGAGCCTGGTGATGTGAGGTCCTAGAGGGCGTCCTAAGGGAGGTTTATTGATCTGTTAGGCTGCCCTGGGCAATTGACTATCTAAAGGGCTCTTCCTCAATGGTGCAGACTGTCAAAATATTGTATATGTAGTCAGTCATCCTAGTAAATGTATACAATCCTCCTAATAGGGTGGCCACTGAAAGCAATGCTGAGACACTGAGGCGTATCTTGGCACAATTTTTCAGTCTGGCTATTGGGCGACTTCAATGCTCATAATGATGAATGCAACATTGACCCATATGTCGCTGCCAAGTCTGCCCCTGCCATATTGATTATGACTAACCGTCAAGGAACGGTGTGGGCTAAAATGTTAAATGAATATGGCTTCATACAACTTAACGGTTATTGTCCTGGAGATGCTTGTGTTGCTTATATGCATCAGAGTGGCGGTAGCACCTCTACCATCGATTGAGTTTACTAACCAGCCGGTGCTAGCTTTGGTGGAGGACATGGCTATTGTACCACGTGATGACTGATAATCTTCCATTATGCGTACTCCTTAAGCCATTAAAGGTGAACACTGTGCCTTGTAGGTATGATCTAAATGGCAAGATCAGTCAAAATCGTATACACTGGAATGGATCTAATTTAGTTGAGGCAAATGCTGTAGTAAGACTGCCTATTTATATTCAGCAATATGCTGCTCCGTGTTATTGCTGCAACTAACATTGTCAGCCTTCCCATAGATTATCGCTGGTTTAAAATAACTGGCATAATAAGACCATAAGAGTACGTATGAGCGATCCAATAGGATGTACAATAAACGCCATGGATTCAAGGATTGCTGATGCTAAAAAACAGCTGCATATTAAGATTGCAGCAGTAATTTCCCTCTAGTTGGGTACTCGGAGGTCAAGTGAGATTAATACCTATATTGCATCCATTAAAGACATACCAGAAATGGTTGAGAGAATATAAAGCCGAATGGGAGAGGTGGCAAGAGTTTGTCAACCTCGTTCTATCTAGTAACACAATAGAGATATGGAAAAGCGCTGACAAAGATCTGCCAATTAACTGTGTATACAAATCGGTATGGGCAGTGTGCAGTGCACATTGAAAGCACTTTAGGGTCAACCTTGCCCATTGTGGAAATGAGCCTGCCTTGTGCTATATGGGAATGTAAGTCCTCCATATTGGTATATTACTATTGAGAGATTGAATAAATTGCATGCGGCTGGTCCTGACTAGTATGTAACAATCTGCTTAAACTGTATCCAGGTACTTGGGCACAGGCATTATACATCTTGTTTGTACATATAGTAATACATGGAAAGCTCCCGGATACGTGACGGAAGAGTCACATTTTACCGGTCTATAAGAAGGGCGCCTGGAATATACCTGCTGTATCGTATGTTGGCAATGCTCGATACTCCGGCAAGGTGTTACTGGCCAAATTAAATACTTGCCTACAAGAGAATAGCTTGCCGCTCAGAAATCAACACATCCCATAATCTACTTGTATCCACAGTTGAATATGCTTTTGCTGAGGAGTGAGTACAATGTGTTTTGTGCCTACATAAACCTTAATACCCTTATGCGGCGTAAACTATGGAGCAAACCGGTAGCTTGGAACATACGTTCAGGACTTTTCACACTGATACCTCCTATATGGGTACGTCTAGACAGTAGGGGCATGCTATCGGCATCTATGAAGACGCATCGCAGTGTGAAACCAGGTTGCATAGTGGCAGCAATGCTGTTTAACTTGTACTTGGCTGACCTTTGATAAGCCTTTAGAATTGGCATAGTTGTCCACGAAAAAGTGGTGTCTGAAGCCGTGAGCTGGTTTGCATACACTGATGACCTTCGAGTAACGATTGATGCACTAGGCGTCTATGCTAGAAATAATGATCTTCAAGTAAATAGACACAAGCAATATTATGGTATTCTTTGGGCAACGTAATGTGCTAAATACGATGGTCTGGGCGCTCAATGGCACCCAATTTGAACGTGTTAAAGCGTACAAATATTTAGTCTTATGTTGATGAAAAATTGAATTGGCATATGCATTGGTTAGTGACGTGAGCAAAATGTATGAAAGCTGTTAAGTGCCTTTATAGGGAAAAAATGGGGTTACTGAGCCTACACGAGCTTGCTGTTTTACACAGCCAAAATCTTACCAATACTGAACTATTGAATCGAGGTGTGGGGCCTTAATTACATAATGGAACTTAGTTGAAGTAAAGATTCTGCTCAAACTGTTTAGAATGCCTCAAATTTAGCTGTTTGATATAAAGGGAATAGTAGCTGATTTTATTAAAAGCAGTTACATGCTATGACAATCTGCGTATTTTAAACAATAGTACGATCATGGTATGTTAAAGGCATTTCTGTGGACAGACCGATAAAACATGGGCACCTTAGGGAAAATACTATTGCTGTACAACAAATGGTCTGATGGTCCGGTGGTTGGACATGTAGCTAGGCAACTATATAGGTTCAAACGTTGCTTGAACTTTTAAGTAACAGTGCAATCATGTACATTTGTCTACCAAGATCACCAGTGTACCTTTTTCTCCAATACAGAATGGCTTGTATTAAGCCTCCAAACATCAGGGCATATCCTAGTTGTAACATATTTAGGCAATTTTTACTATTGAAGTTTAATGATGTCTTGGCAATTACAGGTGCTATGGTTTGCCTACCTAGAGGTGAGAATGTGTCGCCTATGTGGGGAGAATACACTGGAAACATTAGCACATCACTAGTTCACTGGGAGAGTATGCTCCATCCATATATTTTTTTTTATTAAATCCTAGAACAATCCATATGCCTTGAATGATGCGGCTACGATCTGGTCTAAAATCATGGAGGGTGATGAATTGCATTTTATATTTTAATAACTTTACTGGAAGTGTAAAGACATTTTATATGAACTATCAAACGGTACTTTTCATTAATTGTAAGGTGTGTATATATTTTTTATTGGGTGTTATAGGTATTTGATTTATATGGTGTTTGAATTTGGAGTATTTTGGGTACATTTATATTGGTTCTAAGGAATGTGAAATGTGTACTTGTATTTTAACATTACTGTGTAGGTTGTTTTGTATATGCAAAGCCATAAGGCGGAGTATATAAATGAAGAAAATGTAATGGGTAATATTGTGTTCTGGTTCTCAATGGGTTGGACAGTGTGGGGGAGAATCTGTAGCTTGTATGCAATAGCAAGGCATTAGTAATAAAATAAGTAAAACAAAGGGGGGGTCTGGGAATCTCTCTACCAGCACGAACACAGCCCAATGACCTGTTCGTGGGCAAATAACCCCTGGGAGAGACTCTACCTAGTCTTTAGCTCGCTGTCCCTTTCACAGAGAGGAAAGTTCCCCGCATATCAGTCTTTGTCCTGCCATGGGGCAGTCCAGCAAGAGTACAAATAGCAATCCCATGCACGTGCTCCCAGACCCCCTTTGATTTGCATATGAAGTAACTTTGGGTCTCCTCCTCCTTTACCAGGTGAATCCAGACGTAGACCCCTTGCTCACTGTTCTCAGAGGCACAGCTCCACCTCACTGATGCCCAACAAGGATGATTGCCTAGCATTTCGGTGCTGGACTGCCCCTGGGCAGGATAGACTGATATGCAGGGATAGGTTTCCTCTGTGAAAGTGACAGTGAGCTAAAGACTTGGTTGAGGCTCTCCCAGGGGCCATCCACCCAAGAACAGGTCAATGGGCTGTGTTTGTGCTGGTAAAGCCTCCCCAGACCCCCTTTGATTTGCATAATAAAATAAGTACAATGTGTTGATTTTGGTACTTGTTGGCACCGTTCCTTTCCATTAGGTTAAGATAATCCAGTGCTTCTGCAATGACCAGAAGCCATTCTTAAAACTAGTTCACATTCTGTTCAAACAGAATCCTCATTAAGATCACTCAAGAGAAAAAAGCAATGGACAAATAAATGGGGCACTGAATGAAAGCCAGTAGGCAGCCTAAAGGAATGCTATTAATGGTGTCAAGAAGTCGTTTAATCTTGCAAGGATTCCTTTCTCCAAATTCTCTCAATTCAGTAGCTTTAGTATTGGCGATCATTCAGCAAATGCAATCCTGGTCTTCAGTGCACTATCCTCCAGGTATTACTATATCTGCTATAATGTGGCTAGCTATTGGTATTACTGACCACCCTTGATGCGTTAATATCCGTTTAACCCTTTTTTTTGTCATGGGCGACTGTAATGCCTGCTGCTTGGCAACAGTAAATGACCTCGGATAAACCAGCTCTTAAGCTTATTTCGCAAAGGGCTGCAATACCACAAACAGTGGACAATAAGATTGGTAATTACTGGCACTCTGCCTTCTAAAATAATGTGGTAATCAATGTATATGAAGATTACAACTAACTGCCACAGTTTATATATTTTTAACTTGCCGTTCAAAACGGATTATAGCGCATTTTATTGATTTTACATGCGTTTCGATATTTACAGTAGTATAACTGTTTCAACTAATAAGTATAACGCACAAGAACATTGCTACCAGGCTGCCGAACATTTTCCCCACCATTGAGTACACCAGTGTCTAGCATGCATACCTCCATTATCCCATATTTTCTGGGCCACCCTCTTAAAGGAACCTCCAAATTTCCATATCCGGAGAACATTTTCTGTAGTTGGGTGCCTCTGCTTTTCCCCCACATATAGCGATGCAGTGGATGGGAATAGTCATATCATTTAACTAACAGTAACTTTTTCGTGTCTTCTGATACATCCCTGCCAATCACTGCTGCCAGCCTCAGAAGCGACATATCCAAGGGCATTCTCAAATTATATGAAAAATGTCCTCTGTTTTTACAGCATAAATATTGTTTGTCTTGTCCGCCTGCACATAAATAACATTGCATGCATAATACATTCTGTGTGGAATCTTTAACTGGCTAAACTAAGCCTGGAGGGTATTGTCGTTTCACTTCCTCAGCCCATTCTTCTGAATCAAGGGTACCTACATATTCCCACTTGGCCTTAAGGTTGGATAATACTGTAAAATATGCTATGGTTTGGTAAAGCGTAGAGGTGACTTTCGAACTCGTGCATTCTGGTAGCACATTCACCTAGAGAGGTGAGCAAAAATGGAACCTCATGGAAATTCCTTATTTGTGGGTGTTTATAGGACGGGAGTGAATTGAACATGGTGGTACAGTTGTGCCAGGTAGACCATAAGTATGTTGACGCTCTTTAAATGAGAAGATTCCCATACTTTACCATCTCCCCTAGAACCAGAGTATTGCCAGAGATTCAAACCTTACATTTGCCAGTCTTTCTACCTTCTGGTAGTGTCGTATTATGCCATAGTGCTGTGCCAATGTAATCTTATTCCCCCCCCCAAACCCCCACATTATTTCTTCCGGATCTTCACAACCTATTCTGAAATGCTAAATATATTCCCCTGCCCCTATGTAGATCCTTCCTTACTGTAAACCCTTTCATCCATGCACACTCCGCCTTTGTGGGGTAGCTGGTGGGGGTTAGGGTCACCATGTAACCTATCATTGACTGCCACCAATTGGCTTGCCCAGTAGTATTGTCTGTTAGGTAGTCGAATGCCTGCCTCCCACACAGTGCTGTAGTGTCATTAAGGTGATACAGGTTTGTGTCCCCCAAATGGACCACCCTAGCTCCCTTCGAGAGCTGTGTTCACTTGATCAAACTACATTTTGGTCACTATGTGCAGAGTGTTTTGAGTGGATGTATAATATAGGCAGAATCTTGAGTAGAGTGGCTCGCTAGCAGGGTTATCGAAGATATGTCCATAACATCCTGGATGAATAGTTCTATAATGGGATGTAAAATGTGTGCGAGAAATTGAGTGATATGCTCCAATCTACATGACCAAATATTTAAACCCTTTGTGTGTAATAATGTAGGTGCCGTCGGGAGGAATCGCCAGATGGCCTCCACCCTGGACAGTAAAGTGCGTGGATTTATGCCATTCATTTGGAGTCCACAAAGTGCCCTGTGTTCTTGAAGTATTTGTTTCATGACAGGACATGAATGTGTAGGGTCTCCCAGGAATAATAGCCTGTCGTCCGCGTACAATGACACATCTTTGGGACCCGTTGGCTAAAGGAAGCCATTACATGCCTGGTCGAGTCTGTTGGATCGGATGAGGTTAGGCGGCCTCACTTACCCTAACCACAGCAATCGGCCCTTCATTGATCCATTGTAGGAAGTAATTACCAATATCCGTTTGCATTGGTACTTCCAGAGGACTCGCCAAATACTGAATCAAACACGTTCTCCAAGTCAATGGCTAATAGGGGCCTGATCGATCACTAGATGTAGTTTGATGTTCATGGGGGTGGACTTGTCCAGTAGAAACCCACGTTGATCCGGGTGCATCAGCAATGGGATTACCTTTAGTAAGCAATTGACTAGTTTCTTGGTGAGCATCTTGGTTTCCCTGTTAATGAGGATGATGCGGTCTGTAGGAGGAGCATACATTTAGGGTGGGGGCACGGCCCTTTTTGGGGTTAACTATAGTGTAACTTCCGCTCTTGACTACATTTGTGTATTGTTACATTTTAGGCATGCCAACAATTTAAATTCGGAGCCCAAAAACTGAGTGGCACTGATGTGGAATTTAGCCAAATCCAGTATTCAATCCAAGTCGAATGCAGCTCAGCCCTGCAGAGGGTTTATTTAAGGCAGTGGTGAGAATATCTGGAAACTAACCCTACATTCAATGAACTATAATCACTGCAACTGTCTAGGTTTGTGAACAAAAGGCAAACCTGGCACCTTGCAGGGGAAAAGGAAGGGTCTAGCCATACCAAAAAAGAGGTGACACGTCCGATTGGTTTGCCCATTGAATAGCCTTTTATAGTGTGAAATGGGTGAAGCAATACTAAAAACGACCTAAAATATCAACCTTGCTGTGAATCAGTGGCATAATGATTGTGGCACTGAACAGAAGTGCAAAATGCATAAGATTTTATGCATGGTGGGCACAGCAGCCTAACCTGCAGCCGCTAGCTATAACCTCATCGGAGCCTTCCTTATCTGCTAAAGGAGGCTACAGAAGGTCTAGGGATCTCTTCCATCAAACTGCACTTATCAGGTCTACACGGAAAAGATCTCTCTACAATGACCAGCTAATCAAACTCTTCTTAAAAGGCCTTTTTCGTACCTTCCCGCCAAATAAAAGGGTTCCACTTGTATGGCGCATGAGCCTGGTCCTAGCAGGGCTTATGAAGCCTCCATTTGAACCTTTGTTGACAACCCACACCAAATATCTAACTTGGAAGGTGGCGTTTCTAATGACCATTACGTTTTCTAGATGAGTTTCAGAGCTCCAAGCCTTGGTTGTAGACCCTCTATATCTACGGTTCATGAGACAAAGTGGTTCTCTACACTTATTATCATTCAATTCCTAAAATGCCTTCATGGTAGCATATAAATGCTACCATAACACTATCCAGATTCTTTCCTAATTCCACTTCACCAGCAGAAAGGGCTCTTTACTCTCTGCATGTCAAAAGGGCATTGAAATGTTATTTGGATCGCACAAAATCTTTTAGATCGACTAAGCAGCTGCTTGTATCCTTTGGTCCATCCAACAAAGGAATATCCATATCAAAACAGGGCATTTCAAGATGGCCTTTATCTATAATTTCCTTCTGCCACGTTAAGGGCAACTGTCGTTTACAATCGACCCCCAGAGGGCACTCCACTAGAGCCTCGGCGGCTCTCTGGTCTGGTACCCATCAGACATTTGCCAAGCAGTGAAATGGGCAGTGCCACCAGGCACTACTGCGAACACCTGCAACACGCTGAGAATTTGAAGATTGGACAGGCAGTACTTCAAGGACTGTTCGTAGCTTCTGGGGGTGTTTCCTTTTGATACTTGAAGATGTATTCTTTTCGCTTTAATTCTGACAATCTGTATTTGTCTGGTTTCCACCTCCTAACATTTATATTCTGGCCTCCAGATAAGGTGTGTACATGCCTTTTTTACGTATGAAAATCTTGTAAATGCTACAGTTTTATTTTCCTGTGTACATTTAAACACCCGTTTAGAGCAGAGGGCAGTGCAAAGGTCAGGTTATTGACACACACCAGAACACTTCTTTTGATTTTTATCTTCATGGACGTCATTGCAAGCCATGGATAAAAGCCTCTGAAACAGAATGCGTATCTCTGAAGCTTTTTTTAAAAAAAAGAAACTGAACACTGATTAAAGGAATGGTTGATTTCCATTCAGCCTGTGATGCTCATGGAGCAAACAGAAGCACTGTGCATATTGATTGTCCTAGCATTTTAGGATTGTATAATTAAGATGGGAAACTAAGTTGCAATTGAGAATTAACATTTTGTAAAATATTATGCTTTTCTTTCCATTGAAGGCAAACTAGTGTTTCACAATTGTATTTTGAAGGCAGATCGTTTTTACACTTGTAGACTGTGCATGGTCTAGTTTGCATCCATTCAACCTTGCAGTCAATGGAGTACATTACTATAAATGGTCAGTGGCAGCAGAGTCTTTGCTAATGCGTGAGTGATTGTCATTACACCAATCACAGGTGGTCTAGCCTCTCAAATCTTCAAGACTACAATTAAAACATCCAAAAATGTGATTCTCAAGGAAGTGGAAGTGCTGTTCAAAAACAAACCAATGAAAGTTATATTTGTAATAGAAACTCAGCAAAACCGGTCAGTGATAATCCAGATGGGTATTTAATTTTATGGAGTGCTTCATACATGGTTCGTCCATCTAGGCACTTTTATACCTCATTCGATACTCGGTTAACAGACCTCCAGAAGGATGTCCGCCATTAAGATGCGGTTGAGCAGTCGTTGCTGTGATCTGTAAGTTGCAGGTTTGAATCCGGCAAGGCTAACTTAGACTTTCATCCCTTCGGAGTCGATCAAGAAAGAGTAACAACTTCGGTTTGGTGAATTGTGATAAATGTTCCATCTACAGCGCTTTGCCAAAAGCGTTATATAAATAACCATTTGACCAGGAGATTAGATATACAATTTAGCATTGCGTCTTTGCTTCCCTGCACTCTTGTATCATAACATTGGCCTACCATTAAGTAGTTAATAGCTCAAGGAAATGAGGACTTTCATTAAACATCAAAAGACAATTCTGCTAGCGAACCTCAAAACGCACCCCAATTCATGTTTGCTTTACCATGTGATTGGCTAGGTTTGTGTTTTCAACATTTAAATATATACAGACGAGATCAAATGGCCAACCCTTAGAGAAATAACGAAAGGTGTATTCTGTCACAGTGCAGAAAGCTGCCGCATAATTTCTAGTTTTTGCACACATTGGCTGGATGTCACATATATATTACTCTCTTGCAAAGGAGGTCAAATTTACACTCAAGTTTAAAATGGAGAGTAAAATACTCCCACCTCAATCTTTTGGAGCACTGTGTATACTTCTACAAAATGTATTCGCAGCATACGAATCCCTGAAAGTTCCAATGTTTGAGAAGAGGGTAGTATCTTACCTGTAACTCCAGTTCTCCAGTGTTGGTATCTTTTGTGGATTCACATGCACCCTTCAGGCAAACCTCTTTGAAGGATATTCTCCAGCTGGAGTTGTTAAAATTTGAGGGGAAGCTGCTGGGGCGGAGCTACACACTAGACTTCCCATTGGTGGGTACCAAAAGCACCCACAACAACGTTGATGGGACACTAGAGGTGTCAATTCTTTCCATAGGAAAATTACTCAGTTACTGGTGTCTCCTAGCCTGACGGGAAACATTCACAGCATGTGCATCCATGAAAGATACGCAGGCTGGCGAAATGGAGTTAAAGATAAGAAACTACTCACTACACAAGTGAAGGCCCTACACACTAGACGTCAAAAGGGCATTGTGCGATCCAAATATTTCAATCTTTCAGGGTGACTAAGCAGCTGTTTTTCGCCTTTGGTTCAGCCAACAAGGGAAGATCCGTATCAAAACAGGGCATTTCAAGGTGGGTTTAATCTACAATCTCCTTCTGCCACTAAGGCTGATAAGCTAGCTGTTGCACACAGCACCATCCACTAGAGCCATGGCTGCTGTCTGGTCTGGAGTACCCATCAAAGTGGCAACATGGGCAGTGCCCCACATATTTACCAGGCACTACCGATCGCATCAGCAACACGCTGAGGTTGTACAGATGGGATGAGCAGTCCTACAACGGCTGTTGTAGTAAGGTAAGCCCTGCAGCTTCCAGGGTAGTTTTTCTTTCTCTACTTGCATCTGTATTCTTCTTGCATTAATGCAGACAACTGTTAAAAGGATCTCATATGTGTTTTGGCTGGTTTACCACCTCTGAACATGTATACTGCTACAAAATGTATGCACAGCATGTGAATCCCTGAAAAATCCAATGCTGAAGAAGGGAGTAGTTTCTTAGCTGTAACTCAATTTCTCCAGCATTGGTATCTTTCATGGATTCACACGCGCTCTCCAGCCTACCCCCTACAGGCAAACCTACTCTTCTGGGGATATCTGTTATGCTCACCTGGTTCCCACGGGGGCATCGACCGGAACTGGGCCGCTGTTATTTCCACCAGCGTGACGTATAGCGCCGAGATGACTGACTGGACTGGCCCGCTCAGCCTAGTTTGTCTGGCTCGCAAGAATATTCTTCTGCAAAGGAGAAGATGAATTAACCACCCATGGAATTGAGTGTCAACCCACCTTCCCCACTCCCGTTGTCTTCCCACTGATCACTCTTGATGTCCCCTCCTGATGGTTTGGAAGGATGAGCTCTCCATCCTGCGTCGACCGCAGGGGCGCGTTGACGACAAGTCACTTCACTGGCGTAGAGGAATTGGTGAGTTCCAGTATTGACTCTAAAGTCCAATTGTTCATAAGAGTTCAAAGGTCTGCTCTTCACTCTGTCCGATTCCTTGCAGGTTGCAGATTAATCCACTCGAAGATTTCCAAATGGCACTCGGTAAGATTCAGGTAAGTCTATTGTATTTTTCCCCTTAGGCGCCGGGGTACGGCGATGAAGCAGAGTTTACTGTGCCGACCCGAGATGAGACCCCCGTGGTAATTCAGGTGAGTTTTGTGGGGGGTAACTGGTATTGTCCTTTCTCCCCTTAGGAGCAGGGGTACGGCGATGAAGCAGAGTTGACTGCGCCGACCCGAAATGAGTTGAGTACCTCCCCTGGTAAATCGGGTAAGTCCTTGGGGGTAGCTTGTATGGCCTTAGAGAGTCCCCTTGCTCACCTTGCTGTCTTTGTCTCCTTAGGTGTCGGAGGGCAGCCGCGAGATGGAGAGAGCGTGATGGAATGCTGAAGTACCGCCAAGCAGGTGAGTTCAGCGTGGCGCCGTAGGAATGCGAAGCGATGCTTCAAAGACTTCTGGCTTTCAGTTCCGTGGCGAAATGGATCAGGATTCAGGTAAGGATTAAAGTTAAAACTCCTGTTCTAACCTTTATCCTTTTTGTCTTCTTGTTTCAGGAGTCCCAGGACTGAAGCGCGCGTGGCTGAAGACTGGAGCTGCAGAAAACACGGTGAGCGTTACGCTGCAGCAAGCAGAATAACGTGAAGCACGTGTGGCTGTCCGGGCGTGGTTTAAATAGCCTTGGAAGAAGTTCCAGGTAAGTATTCTTCCACAGCCCCACCCAAGTAACAAAATAGTCCCTTCAGTAAAATAGTCCCCCCTAAGCCTCATTTGGCTTGAGTCTTCATGCAGCATGGTCTGCCTCAAGTGAGTATGCAGCATGGTCTGCTTCAGGTAAGTTATCAATAATGAGCCTGGCGCCCATGGCACCAGGACTGACTTTAACAGCCCCTAACTGGGGCTTTCGGGCATGCTCCAAGTGGCATGATGCCTGCTTCCGGGGCTGCTGGGCCTGGTCTTCCGGGGGCAGGCATCATGACAATATCCTCCAGCCGGATTGGTTAAAATCTGAGGGAAAAGCTGCTGAGGCGGAGCTAGACACTCAACGTCCCATTGGCGGGTACCAAAAACACCCACAACAAAGTTGATGGGACATTCAAGGTGTCGAGCTTCCTTTACTAAGTCAAAGTAACCAGGTATTCCCAGCCTGACTGGGAATATTCACAGTATGTGAATCCATGAAGGATACCAAGGCAGGAGAAATGGATTTACAGGTAAACTACTCAAATCCTAACTCTGGCACTGCCTTTAAACCCGCCCCAAGTGACTCTGTCGAAGACTTTCTCTGCATTCAGTGCCAGGAGCAAGGCAGATTCTGTGGAATATCCTAGTCTTGTCAACCAAATGCATTGATTTCCTTACTTTAGCAAAGGGTTGCCTACCCATGACACAACCTGTCTAATCGGGGGGGGGGGGAGGGGTAATGTGTTGAGGGTATTGGTTCCAATCTCAGCACTAAGATTCTCTCTAGGTTCAAAAGAGCTATGGTACAGTTCAACCCAACTTGCTCCTGGTCTTTCCCTGATTTTGGGTTTGTGCTAATTGGAGCCTGATTCGTGCGGTCTGTTTTACCTCGGGCGAGGAACGAAATAAATTGTGCAACCGTAGGCTTTATCGGGTCTAGACAAGTGTCCTTATGGAAGCAAGGCATAAAATAAGCGGCGTCTTGTTGCAATTTGCTATGCAATTCGGTAGGTTGGCTAAATTGGCATGTGTGTAGTAAACAGCTGTTTAGGTTACCCCTTTCAATGAAACCAGATGGCCCTGCATTCCTTTGCCTCCAGGGCTCTCCACCCTAATCTGTTTACTGCGATTTGAAAAGCGCTAATGGAGAGTGCAGCAGCCTCCTCCATCCGTGTGTGCAAAGACCTGTGATAACATTAAGCTAACTGTATCCTGTCTGACGGAGAGAAGTATGTGTTTACTTGCATTTTTTTAAGGTCATTCAATTCCATTTCTAAATGTAATGTTGAACAATTTCTGCATTGCTACTGTAAAAGACTGGAAACTGTAAAAGACTGCATGGTTTCCATGCTTACAGTAAAGTAGGTCAGTGTATCTAAATGTCAGTGTCTACTATATTTCATTTTGTTGGGGAAAGATGCATCATATTGATGAGTGGACACTTTTGACAATGTACATGGTCAAAGGCTTTAATGGCAAACCTAGTTCTGTAACCTGTTACATGCATCTTGCAACGGGTGCCCAACTCATGAGCGGATCCTGTACTCCTTGACATTGTCTCGACCCCCTGTTGCTTTATACAAGCTACCCTGAAAGTGAGATGGCGCTAGCTTAAATATTCCACTTAGTTTGCACAGTTCTCTGCCTGCTACACAATCCACTCTGCTTGGTCTTCTTTCATAATGAATAGACACAAAGCTAACTAGCTATTTACTCATAGCAATGATCAAAAGTTCTGTCCAGTCTGTAAATCTACTGCACGAACATCACTTTAGTTGGCCTCCAGAGCTTGCTTTGCTCTAGGTTTAGGATTACATTATATATTGGCATCTGCAGTAGAGCGCGCAGGCCAAAACTATTTTCAGAGCCTTTTTCATATCCTGTGTCCATTCATGCAGCTAACCTTTTACAGACACTCATCCGGGGGGCTCAAGTATTTTCACGCACTTGCATAGTCCGGTAGACTTTAAGAAGGGCCAATAACAGTTGCAGGGGATGTTTGAACATTAACTTTACTTTGCAATAAATGCCAAATAAGTGTCACTGTGAACGGCTGGCCACTGCTTGGCAGCTTTAAAAACATTTGTACAACATTGCTAATTAAAGTTTTAATTGCCAAACGCTGCTAATCAATTTTGGGAAACAAATGTTTGCCTTGGGTAGTGACCGTGAGGGCCTGGTGACTTGTTCACTTTAAAGGATTTCATGGCTATGGTTTCTTCTATCGTGAAGGGTCTTTCAAGCTGAACCCATTGCTCTTCAGGGATTTGCTCTAGTGCAGCTTCTTGAACATAGCTGTTGCACAAAGCTTCATTAACCTGATTGGCTGTGCAGTTTATCATAGAATTCCCCGAGTGCCTCCAGTATGCCTTCTCTATTGTACGTAAGAGTCCCTTTTTTAAAATGCTTTATAGCTTTTAATGCAAGATTTTAGTTCTGGGCCAGTAGTCTATTTTGCTTTCTCATAAAATTTGCTATTTAAATTCAATGGTGTGCACTCCACTGTTACTTGCTGTGCCATTAAGTTGACATCTTATTGCTGTTAACTTCCTAAATCGCCTGAAGGACCCCCTGTTTTTGTATTTAATTTCCAGTTCCTAGAGTTTCTTGCTCTCAATCTCCCTCGCCAAGTGTTGAACCCAGGTTGAGAAACGTTCCCTAGCTTTGAATTCGTAGCATGCGTTTTTAAAGGATGTATCGCTTGGAGGATTATCAAAATATTGCAATTTCTTCCTTATTTAGGAGGTGGTCTTTAAGTAAATGGGAGTGGCCATATGTGATCACCTGGAGTGTCGCCCCAGCTGTTAGCTAATTGGGCTGTGATCTGAGAATGCAATGTCACCCATTGATACTTCTGTTAAATCAACCCTCAAAGTGTGGAGTCAAGGATGTGGTCTATTCTGGTGCTGCATCTTTGAACATGTGGAGAAAAAAAGTTGAAAACCCTTGCCATTTGAACTTCTTGCTATGGCATAGATGCTTAGGTTGGATATCTCCCTCTTTCGGAATCTATGAAGCTTGAATCCCCTGAGATCGCCCCGCCCCCCGAGTGTTCCAGATTCTTGTCCATGAGCAATTTTAGTGGTATTAGTATTATCTCCCTCCTCCCCATTTGCAGTAGGAATGCGGTTGATTAAGCATCTGCTTAATGTTCGTGGCATACACCAGTGATTAGTTTGGAGCCGATCTTGTCCTCAAAAGCTATGTACCTGTCCTCTGGGCCCACCAAGGTGTTTTACTTCCAACTCTAGTTGTCTTCTGCAAAGGATCGCTACACCGGCTATTTTGGTCTGGGCTGCGGCTAGGAATTGTACTGGGAATTATTTCTTATTCTGATTGTGTCCTTGCTCAAGAGGTGAGTCTCCTGAACCAGTGTGATGTGTTCAGGTCCTTGAGAAAATGGTACTTCTGTGTTCTCTTGTTCGGCTAATTTAATGTTTGTCGGAGGAAATGGCTTAAACATTTGTGTGAAGTATCATTCGCAGGGAACTTCCATGATTCTTCCTTCATCAATTGATCTTACCCCCTGCCCCCCCATGCTTTCTGCAAACCTAGTCAAATTCCCCCGTCCCCATGGCTTCTAGGTTTACTCCTCAGGAGTAGATTCTGTGAGCCTGATTGTCTCCTGTGTACTTGGCAACTTCTATGTTCAGTGTTAACTTTAGTTCCCATGTCTTCGATTATTAACAATGCTGCGGATAAGACTTTGAGGTGGGAGTATTTTACTCCCTGTTTTTAAACTTTGAGTAAATGTGACTTCAAGAGTAAAAATGACTTCTCCTTCGTAAAATGTATGCGATATCCAGCTGACATGTGCAAAAACTGTATGGAAATCATTACCATATGTCTGCTTTCTGAATTGTGACAGAATACACCTTTCATTATTTCTCGAAGGCCTGGCCATTTGGTCTCGCCTATATAAAATAAAATGTTGAAAACACACCTAGCCAATTGCATAGTAAAGCAAACATGAATTGTATTGTGTACTTTGAAGTTCAATAGCAGAATTATCTTTTGATGTTTAAAAAGTTCTCATTTTATTGAGCTATTAGCATATGGTATGCCAATGTCGTCATACAACAGTGCAGCGAGGCAAGGACACCATGCTAAATTCTATACCTAATAGCATGGTTTTTATATGTAGCGCTTTTGGCAAAGCGCTGTACATGGAACATATTTATCACAAATATCACTAAACTGAAGTCTATGCTCCTTTATCGACCTCGAAAGGATGAAGGGCTGAGTTGGCCTTCCTGGGATTCGAACCTGAAATCTACAGATCACAGCAATGCGGAATCAACCGGCCAACATCCCTCAGGTCAGTAAACTGAGTATCGACTGAGGTATAATAATCCGTGCCTAGATGCTGGGCGAACCATCTATGAAGCGCCTCATAACATTTAAATGCCACTCTGGATTATCACAGGGACAGGGTTTGCTGAGTTTCTATTTAAATTCCAAATATAGCTTTCATTTGTGTTTTTAAAAAAAATTGTAAAAATATTAGTGCTTGCACTTCCTGGAGAGTCAGGTTTTGGATGTTTTAATTGTAGTCTTGAAGATTTGAGTTTATAACGCATGTGATTGTCATTACACCAATCACCCTTGAGCAAAGACTTTGCTGACACTGACCATTTATAGTAATGTACCGCATTGACCATGGTTGAATGGATGTAAACTAACCTGTGCATACTCCATTTTACACTGTATAGTTTAAATTAGAAATGTGAATGATCTGTCGCTGCATGATTATGCACACAGCACATGAAATCTTAAATAAAATTCTGCATTACTGGTTTGCTTTTAATTGGAGCTTCGAGGGCGGGTGCGGGGGAAGCATAATTAGTTACATTCATTCTCAATTGCAACTTAGTTTTCCATCTTAATTATACAATCCTAAAATGCTAGCAAAATGTGCAGTGCTTCTGTTTTCTCCATGAGCGTCTACACACAACACAACACAGCAGAAGCTGAATGGAAATAAACCATTCCCTTTATCACTGTGCAGTTTCTTTTTTTGAAAGAAATACGTTTTGTTTCAGAGGCTTTTCTCCATGGCTTGCAACTACCATGTAGATGGAAAACAAAAACGTTCTTGTTTCTGGCAAGTAACCAGACCTTTGCACTGCCCTCTGCTCTAAACAAGTGTGTAAATGTACACAGGAAAATAAAGCTGTTGTATTTACAAAGTTTTCATGTGTAAAAAGGCCTGGTATGAACCTTATCTGAAGGCCTGATTGTTACGCTTGTTGGGTTTCTCAGAGGAATGAGGTTGTTTTCTCAATATTCGTGTAGATTTCCTGCTATCCTGTTATTGCACTGTGACTTTCTAGGTACTTCACATTAGAGGTTAGGTAAGTTATTTGGTGTGACTTGGCGAGTTATCCATCTTTGCATTGGTGAATCTGCTGTGTGTTTTTCATGGTTTCGGTTCCTAAATGTTGGGTTAATCTGTGGGGACAGGAAGTGTCTTAAAGATGCACTTGCTGCTTTAGTGGTCCATGATGCTGAGCTTGGTGTTGCAGTGCTTCCACTGTAGGTGGGGCATCTGTTTCGCTGTTTGCATTTTCAGCAGCTTTCATCCCTTTTCTAAAGGGCCAACCACTTAAAGATGCTTGTTGCATTCAAATTGTATGCCTGTTGAAAAACACAATTTATATCCGATTCCCTCTTGGGGGAATTTCCCAGTGATAGTTTCATTTACTGCTGTTTTGTATTGCTGGGCAAGTCCTGGAAAAGGTGTGTATTTTTTTTAAAAAAACCTTTTACTTCTGGTATGGCGTTATGGCATTAGACATGCACGTAGTTTTAAAAATTTGGAAGTGATATATTTTTATCAATTTCACAACTTTTACATTGTACAGTCTTTTTGCTTATTGTCTCTAGCTTTCTTCTGCGTGCGAACTTGCCGATTGGGCCTGCAGGTATGTTCTCATTGGGGCCATATGTCCTTGGGTCTGGAGTTGGTTTGTATCCCTTGCACATAGATCTCCTTGCTTTCTTACGTTGGAGCCAAATGTCTGAGCCACGTTTGTGCCGTTGGGGACTAACTAGCCTTCCATTTCAGGAGTATGGGTCTCTTGGCTACTGCTCCTGCCACCGTGAATAGTCTACCGACCTTAATTGAAGCTTTTCCAATGTCTCCTAGTAGGTATTTCTGTGGGGTTGCCGGGATGTGGGTGTCTAGTATGTCACTTATCTTTTCTGCCATGTCCTCCCAGAAATGCCGAATTGGTGGGCAATACCAGTACATGTTTCTGACGTTTTTTAATCTTAGAATCCCATGCTGTGCATAGTCCGACATCCAGTGGTCACTGCAGAGTATTGCATTGTTTTTCGTAGTCGAAAAGGGGACGTCGACAAGGCGTGTCTGAAACACTATCCCTATAGTGATGTGCAGTGTACCCACAATCCCTCACGCGTCGAGGTCCCTCAGATTGTTTTTTTTTCGCCCAGATATTGGTCGCCTTTACGCGGACCTCCTCGAGAGACATTGCAAAAACTTTATTCGACCTTTGGTCGTTCATAACTTATTACTTACATCCCTCCTTCGGCGTAGCTGCGAAGCTGTTCACCATCAAGATCTCTGACGGAGGAGGTTGTTCTCCGAACACGTGGCCTGGCCTCGACTGCCGAATACAGTAGTGGGGTCATGGGACACTTATTCATTCTTTGAGAATGCCTTTCCCCTTCGGGGTTGTTGTCCCATGCAATCGGTTCCTCAGCTATGGAGAGGACACCCCCTTTAGGTTTTGCCCGCGTTGCAAGGGTAAGTTTACCTGGAAAGACGAGCATAAACGGTGTAATTGTTGCTTGTCCCTCGACCACAAAGACGGCTGTGCGGCCTGTCGGCTCCTTAAGCCGAAGACTTTAGGGTCAAAAGGTGGGCAGCCTACGCCATGTCTAGGTCTGATTCATCACCCGCCGCCACTGAAAGTGACGGAATGTGACAACCCGACATCCATTTCGGAAGTCGTAGAACTCGAGCGTTCACGCTCCTGGTCTGGCCCCGGCCCGACAAGCTCGGCTCACGTCCTGCTTATGGGGGATGAACACCTCAGCGACAAGGACGCACACAGAAAACACTCCCATAAACACACGACCCACGGCTCTGGCTCGTCGAAGAGAGCATTAGCGCCAACAGAGACGCAGGTCTTACCGGCGGCCTCCTCAGACCATAAGAGTCTTAAGCCCCCCTTGCAACCGCAAATGCGACTAGCGACTGGGCTACCCCCAGATAAGGGCGCTATCACTAAACTGCCAGACGCGCACGGTCAGAGCGCCCGTCGGCGTAGAGCAAGTGACGCCTGTAACATCGAAGGTACCCTCGACAGATTTCCGCCGATAGCCAGAGACGGATGGCCAAAGAAACGTCGATCACAGCTCATAAGGCCCGGGAGACGCCAAAAAGGTCAGAAGGAAGGCAGGAACCGCCCCCTCCGTCGAGAAGGACTCCTTGCCTACCAGAAGGCTTTTCAGAAGGCGAGGGGAACCTTTCTTTGACATTATGGGATAGGTCAAAGCGTTTTCTAACAGAAGGCCCTGACCACCCCCCCCCCCCCCCCCCCATCCTCCTCTGACCGCTCTGGGGTACCTCACGAAACCCTAGAGAGTCTCCAGTTCTGAATGGACAAAATGGAGAGGTTTATGGAGACTCGGAACCTTCCAACACCCAAGAGATCAAGAGAGGGACCTCAGGAGGATCCCAGGGCCAAGTACCCTAGGCTGTTGATTAAACCCCTCCCTCCCCCCCCCCCCCCCCAAAAGAGGATGTAGATTTATGACATCACTGGACTCACTTTCAGGAGGATGATGAATTCTTGGGCAATGAAGGGGAACAAAACCTAGAGGAAGGTTTTGAAGACAACCCGGATATGGGTGGTGGGGGCTTTGAAGACCCAGAAGAAGGCACTGCACGGCCATGGCAGTCCCCATCAGCGTTTTCAGACCCTGACGCCATAAACCTGTCCCCACCCAAGGACTTAACTATTAGGAAAACATCACCTATAGACTATCAACCTACCTTTAATGCACTACTACGCAAGGCAGCAGCGCATTTCGAGATCGAGACTGGGGAAACTTCTCCTGACATCGACTTTGTAGAAAAGCTCATTAAGGAGAAACCCCCTGTCAGCCAAACCATTCCCCTTCTTGCCTCAGTAAAGAGACAAATTATTCCTTCACTATCCACTCCTGCGTTGATCAGAGGGGGTCAATCCGAGGATAGAAAAATGATTTAGTCCTCCATCGGACCAGTTATACATCAGGGGCCACTCTGCACCAGACTCCTTAGTGGTGACAAATACTAGGAAGAGAGCAGGGGTCCTGTCAACTAGCGAGGCACCACCAGATAAAGAGGGTAAAAAATTGTATGCCCTATGAAAAAGGATTACAGCCTCCGCTGCCTTTTCCGCAGGAATTGCCAACAGCTCTTTGCTGGCAAGTTACGCAGATGCACAATGGAGCAAACTACGTAAGGATATCGAGGAGGTACCGGAACCCCTATGTACTCTGCTTCTAGCCACGGTGACTGAAGGGACCTTAGTCAACCAAAGCATCATTAAAAATACTCTGGATGCTGAAGAAACGGCTAACCGTTCCCTAGTCCAAGGAATCCTCAAACGCCATGTATGGCTACGTAATTCAGGCTTTAAACCTGAAACACAAGCATCTCTAACAAACCTCTTTGGTAAGGCGGTGGATGAGGCACTAGAGAACGCAAAGAAGGAATTTGACACCATCAAAACCCTAGACCAAATTTCAAGGCCTCCCAACAAACGTGGTTATGGCAACAAGTGCTTTTTTCGAGGCCAACGCCAGCAGCAACAGCAGCCGCAATACTCTGCAGGTAACTGGTCCTCTAACCAAGGCAACAGTGGACAATATAACCAAAGAAGACAACGTCGTGGCAAGGGAAGAGGTCAGGGTCTCACCCCTAGAGGTTCCCAAGCCACCAACACCAAATGACTCAGATAGCTTGGCCGGTTAACATCCTTTCTTCCAGCATGGGAGGGTATAACATCAGACCGCTGGGTACTATCAACCATAGCCTGCGGTTACTGTATAGAATTCAACAGTTCCCCTACATCCGGACCCCCAAGGGGATGACTAATGTCGCCAGAACACCTAGTCATCCTTCAAGAAGTAGACCAACTACTAGAAAAAGGAGCTATAGAGGTCGTGCCTCTATCCCAGGTAACGGAAGGTATTTATTCAGTGTACTTCCTTGTACCCCAAAAAGGACTTACCATGCGCCCTGTACTAGATCTGCGCCCAGCGAACAAATTTGTCAAACCTCAAAAGTTTTGTATGGTGACTCTACAGGAGGTAATTCCCCCCCCCATGCTTTCACAGGGAGATTACATGACGACACTGGACATGAAAGATGCATACTTTCATATTTTAATGTTGCCAGCGCCCAGGAAATGCCTCAGGTTCATGATAGAGGGCAAACACTACCAGTTCAGGGTGCTACCCTTCGGCATAGCATCAGCGCCAAGAGTATTCACGAAGGCAGTGGCAGCGGCCCACCTGCGCAGGTTGTCAATCCCAGCATACCCTTACCTCGACGATTGGCTCAGAACAGGGGATTCTTACGAAACATGCTTCTCAAATACCCAAAAGACTGTAGACCTTTTGTTTCAACTGGGCTTCTCCATCAACGAGAAGAAGTCCAGTTTAGACCCCAGGCAGATCAAACAATTCCTAGGGGCTCTAATTCGAACAAAGGACGGCCTCGTCTTCCCCTCCGATAGGGTGCAAAACATGATGTTTCAAATCCCTCTGTGGCCGGTCGAGGGGTGACGGTACGCAAAGCAGTGCGCTTACTAGGAATGATGGCGTCATGTATTTACTTGGTACCTCATGCGCGCCTGCGCCCAATGCAAGAGTGGCTCAACAGCCAGTGGTGTCAGGCCAGCGGACAATGGCACGATCTAGTGGTGGTCTCGCAGGCCTTGGTTCTCTCGCTACGGTGGTGGTTGAAGTAAAACCTGGTAATAGGGAAACCATTTGCCACCCCCGCAGTGGAAGCCACTCTAACCACAGACTCATCCCTCACAGGATGGGGGGGGGGGCCTCACCTATCCCATCAGACTGCTCAGAGTTTGGACTCTCAGTGTAGCATCCAAGCACATAAACTTACTAGTGCTACTAGCTATGTAGAAGGCACTGAAAGCCTTCCAGGCACACCTGCAAGGGAAGACAGTGATGGTCCTCACGGACAGCACCACTGCATGTACTAACTCAACAAGCAAGGGGGCACTCACTCTCCAGGACTGTCCAAGCTGTCCCAGAACATCTGAAAGTGGGCTCTCAAACACATGTTCCTACTGTCACATGTGCCAGGGGAACTCAATCTGCTAGCAGACAAACTCAGCAGAGACTTCCCTCTGCCCTCAGAGTACGAATGGCGGTTACACGAAGACATCGTCTTCACACAATGGGGATTCCAGAAATGGATCTCTTCGCAACTCTGGATAACTCCCAATGCCAAGATTACGCCTCCAGGTACCCCCAGAACCAATCCAAGGGGAACGGTCGATCGATACCATGGTCAGGGAAATTTGTTTACGCTTTCCCCCGACTCCCCATCTCAACAAGATAGTGCACAAGATGCACCAGGAACAAGTTACCATGATACTGGTGCCCCCTATGTGGGCCAGACAGCCTTGGTTCGCTCACTTGATGGAGATGTCCCTATCTCCTCCAGTGAAACTTCCCTGCCCGTACAACATGTTACATCACAAGGGCAGGACACTGCATCCATGCCCCCAGACCATGAACTTGGCAGCCTGGCTCCTGAGATCATAGAATTTGGACATTTACAACTCCCGCAGAGATGCATGGACATTCTCAGGGAGGCTAGAAAGCCTAACACTCGTCACTGTTATTCTAGCAAATTGAAAAGATTTGTCATCTGGTGTAGGGGAAGGGGCATCAACCCGGTTGACTGCTCACCCACACAAATTGTTTTGTACCCGACTCACCTACTAGACTCGGGCTTGGTCCATTTAGCTGCACTTTCCGCATACACCACTTCCCAACTTGGTGTCATGGTGGAACGTCCCAGTTATTAAAGCCTTCATGGAAGGAGTGAAGAGGATCCACCCTCACATAGCTAATCCCGCTCCCGGATGGGACCTAAATGTGGTACTAAGCAGGCTCATGGGGTCTCCCTTTGAACCCATGCACAAAGTAACAATTAAAGACCTCCCTCTTAAGACTGCTTTTCTAATAGCGATCACCTCCATTAGGAGAGTAAGTGAACTACAAGCGCTCTCTGTACTAGACCCCTTTGTAACAGTTCACAAGGATAAGGTGATCCTAGGTTTGCGCCAAAATGTATCTCTAAATTCCATGTCAACCAGTCAATAGAACTACCAACGTTCTTTCAAAATCCTTCAAACTTGGGTGAGAAGAGCCTGCATACACTGGATGTTCGCAGAGCCGTGATGTTTTATATGGAAAGAACTAGACCATTGAGAAGGACTAATCAGTAATTTGTCTCGGTGGCAGCAGGAAGAGGAGATGCAGTTTCAAAATCCACTATTTCTAGATGGATTGTACAATGCATCAATGTTGCTCTCTTGCTAAGAAAGAACTACCCTTCAAGCCAAGAGCACACTCCACTCGAGGCACTGGGGCTTCCATAGCTTTCATTGCAAATGTCTCTTGAGTCCATTTGCAAAGCGGCATCCTGGAGTTCTGTTCACACCTTTACGAAACACTGTCTAGATGCCCACTCTAGATCTGATTCCCAGGTGGGACAAGCAGTATTAAGACATCTTTTTTCTACTGTCTCCGGGTACTGCTCGCTAGTCTATGCACAGCATGTGATTCTAAGCAGATTAACAAACATCAGAAGACATTGCATTACTTACAACCATCAGAAATGCTTTTACAGTATCTGCTTAGATTCACATGCGCCCACCCTTCCTCCCTGCTCAGATGGAAGGAACATAGACTTTCTTCTATATCTCTTTTCTGTACTCACTCGCGTCTAATAGGCTCCCTCCGGGCAGAAAAAAATACAGAGGGACCTCGACGTGTGAGGGATTGTGGGTACACTGCATGTCACTATAGGGATAGTGTTACAGACACGCCTTGTCGATGTCCCCTTTTCGACTACGAAAAACAAAATGCAATACTCCGCGGTGACCACTGGATGTCGGACTATGCACAACATGTGAATCTAAGCAGATACAACCATCAAATGCTTTTACGGTAAGTAATGCATTGTCATCGCATCGGCCTCAATTACTCCGCATTTAGGGCAAGCTGACTGTTTGGTATTTGGCAATCTTTTTTGGTGTGATATGCAGCTGGTTTAGGATTTTGAACTGAATAAGGCGGAAATTGGCGTTGAGATGTTTTTAGTGCATCTGCAGTAGTTTACCCATTGTTGTTTTCAATGTTGAGATCTTCCCATTTGGACCGCATTGTGTTGGCCGAGGGAGTGTACTTGTATATTTCAGAGATGCCACTCTTGCACCCTTCCGGTGTTGAGATATCCGCAAGGAATTTATGCACAGGAGGTTCTGCAGGGAACGACGGCCAAATTGCTTCACAGGACGCCTTTAAGCATTGGTATTGTAGTGTTGGAGTCAGGCCTTTGCCTATTCTCTCCTGCAATTCAGCCATCGTGATGAAGTGCCCTTCTGGAAAAAGGTCGCCCAGCCTGGTTCCTCGGTCCGGGTCCCATCAGTTCTGCAGAGTACGATCCTGGGTTGGTTCAAGGTCTGGGTATGCCCATAACTGGGTATGCGGCCATTAAGGTATGTCGCATTGTACTCTTTCAGGATCTGCATCAATGCTCAGACCATGGCTGTCACTGGGTCCGCCCCATCCTTTCTTCTTTTACCTTGGTGAACATCATACCTCGCAGGTCCTTCGGGGCCGCTGCAAACTCTTTGGTGTGTATGTGGGCATACTGTTCAGTGTCTTGGTTCCTATATTTGGCAAACTGGGCTTGGGCCGCATAATAGTATAGTGGGTAATCTGGCGCCGCCAGTCCCCCTGTCTCGTAATGTTCGCACATCTTGGTCCAGCTGATCCTGGGTGTATTTCCTCCCCATACAAAGTGTGTGCTGCTCCTTTATAGAGTCTCGCAGAATCTGCGGCCCGGCCATATGGGGATACCACTAAAGAGGTATAACAGTTTGGGGACGATCACCATTTTTAGTATGGAAATCCGGCCATACATGGACAGTGGTAGTTTTGCCAATAGGTTGAGTTTGATTTCCAGCTGTTAGAAATGGGCCATAGTTGTTTGAATACAGCATGTTCTTATCCGTTGCCATGATGATACCCAGATATCTGGCCGAAGTAGGTGACCAGCGGAACTGGGCTATAGACTCTTGATTGTGAGGCGGCTTTGCTTAGAGATATTTCGGATTTGAGTTGGTTAATCTTCTATCCGGAATACTTTGTGAATTCTGCAATGTCTTGCATGATCGGGGGGAGATGTATATCTGGGTTTCTGATGTATAACAGTGTTGTCAGCGTATAATGAAATTAATTTGCATCTACCCATGATGCGCATTCCTCTCCATGCATGTGTGGTCCGTAAGAATGCTGCCATTCATTCTATGGTGAGTGCGCTGTGGCGTGCCTTGCAGCTCAAAGCTATCTGAGATGGCCGTGTTAGTCCCAACTTTGCCTGTGGGGTTACAATATGTCTGTGTGCTCCTGATGAATCCCGGGCCAAATCCCATTTTTTTTAACATTTATTTATTATTTTTTTTTAGAGGATAGCGTACCTGAACCTGCAAGAGATGGAGTCAAACGCCTTTTTGGTGTCCAATGTTACTGCAATAGTTCTTCTCCGGGTCCATTTTTGGTGAGATTGCAAAGAATCTGCTGAGGTTTAGGGTAGTGGAGCGAGATGATATAAAGCAGGATTGGTCAGGATGGATCAATTTGTTCATGTGGTGTGGATTTAGTTTATTGGCGATTGCTTTGATCTTCGCATCTATGTTAATAAGAGATAGGGGCCCGTATGAGGATGGGTCATGAGGCGGGATGTGTGGCTCCTCAGGACAGATTATGGCTTCATGTGGAGTTGGTGGTAATGTCCCTTTCTCCAGTGACTCCTCCCATACTTTTAGAAGTCGTGGAGCTAGCTCTGTTACAAATGCCTTGTATAGGTATGTCGTAATGCCATCTGCTCCTGGTGCTTTGCCATCTTTAAGTCTTTAATTGCTTGTTATCACCCTTCTGATAGAAGGGTGTCTAGGATTAATCTGTCCTCATCCGTAAGTCGTGGAAGTGAGTATGAATCGAAGTGTTGCTGTAGTTATTCTGATGAGTTTTGGTCTCTGTTTTGGTACAATTTGGAGTAATATCGGAGAAACACTTTGTTCATCCTTTTCTGATTCGTGAGTATTCCCTGTTCGGTGATACTGGTGATTTGTCCTTGGCCTGACTCTGACCTGACTAGGCTGGCCAGGAGCTTTCCTGATTGGTCCCCCCCGCACACCCCCTCTCCTTCTGCATCTCTTGGCTCTCATGGGTCGTATCATGTAGTACACTTCTTGGTCTGCCAGCGTATTTAATGTTTCGGTGGATTCACGTAGGGGAGGCCAGGGTGTTTTGCCCCTGTGCTTTGGTGTATTCTTCCTCCGCCTTTTTTATGTGGGTTTCGGTCTGGGTTAAGTTTGAGTGGATCTTTTGCAGTTTACTGTGCACTGACGATTAGCTGCCCCCCCCCCCCCCAGCCATACCTTGAAGGTTTCCCATATTGTAGTGTATGATACAGAGCCCTCGATGCGTTCGAAAAAAGTCTGTTTGTTCTATGCTGAGTGACTCTACCATAGGAGTTGTGGCAGCATCTTCCACATTCAGGGGCTTCGGGATGAGGAGCCAAGCTGGATGTCTAGCACAACCGGGGAGTGGTCTGAAACGGTGCGTGGTAGTATGGTGCACTCCTTGGTTTCTTGAATACATTCTGCAGAGCCAGTAGTCTATACGAGAGCTCGAGTCGTGCACGTATGAATGAAATGTAAACTCCTGTTTGGGTGGATGGAGTTCTCTCCAGGTATCAGCTAATGGTAGTAGGCGCATGGCATGAATGATGGTTCAGTCCGCCTTCGTCTCTCTCCTGCTGCTTGTAGTTCTGTCCAACTCTGGGTCAAGGATAGTGTTGAAGTCCCCACCCCATATCACCTACTCTCCTATAGGCAATATCAATGAAAGTATCTGGTGGTAAAACTCTGGGTTGTCAACGTTGGGGGCCATGTGTGTTGAGGAGTATTGTATCCTGCCCTGGGTTCCCCATATAATTACGTATCTGCCTTCAGGGTCGCATTTGGTTTTGGTAATAACGAAGCCTGTTCAGTGAATTATTCTCGCTACCCCTCTGGATTGTGAGGAATAGTCAGTAGTGGTCACTTGTTGACCTCATGTGTGGCATGCAACCTTTTCAGTTGCATGAGTCTCTTGTAGAAACAGAATGTCGATGCGGTGTCTTGCAGCATAATCCATGACTTTTCTAGGTTTGATTGGGTTAGATAGTCCTCTTATGTTCCCTGTCAGAAGCCTGGTGCTCAGCATCTTATCTTGCATTGCCATTGATTGTGCTCTGTGACGCCCATATACATGTCTCTCGGGTTGCCAGGTTTTATATGTAACATACTATATATTTTTTTTTTGCGCTTTATGACAGTTCTCAGTAACTGTGGCAGCTTCTTCCCAGACTGGGTCATTTGTTTGCGTTTCTGGGTATAGGTATGTGTAGTTTCAGGGAACTAGTTCTGCATTGCCGAGCTTTTTGCAATGTGTGAAATGGGTTGCGGCTTTGTTGTCCAAATACCTCTCTCCAATTGCACCATGCCAGGTTTTCTGGTTAGCGCCCTGTGCACCCTTTCGACCATGAACTGGCTGGAGAACTGGATATCGGGGGAATAATGTGCGGATAAGTTCTTCTAGGAAGTGTTCAATGGGCATGTTGAGTTTTGATTCTGCTGCTCCGACCACGCGTATATTACTACGCTGTGACCAGGATTCTAAATCCTCGCATTTTGCCTTCAGGGTTTTGATGTCATTTTGGATGTCTTCCAGGACCCTGCTGTGTGAGGTGGACTCATCTTCTAGGGCGCTCACCCTCTCTTCTGCCTCCGAGACTCTGGTGTTGACCTTCCGTATATCCGAACTTATGGAAGCGATGTTCTTGCCTGTCGTCCAGCTTGTTTTATAGCTGCAAACCCCTTCTCCATCGCCGCCATATAGAGGGCCATGCTTTGTTCCGTTGGTTCTGGCGAGGAGGTCGCTGGGGATTGCGGGTGAGCTGCGTCCGGCGTTGAAGCAGAGGCAAATGCATCCATGGGTCCTTTCCTTTTGTTTTTGGAACCTCGGCCCATCATGGGGACCTTCAATCTGTGCCAGGTAAGTAGCTGCGCTGTTGGTGCAACGATGACTTGGAGCGGCTGTATGCTGTGTGTGTGTGTGTAGCACCACGCTATAGGAGCATCAGCTGTAGAATTTGTGGGGTCTTGTGGTTCCTCACCGGGGGTGTCTATACAGTTGGGTGACCAGGAGGTATGTAGTCCTCTAGTATAGTGCTGTGGCCCAATTAGCATATCATTTATGTCTGAATATTACCAAAAGGTGTTCCCCCAGAAGCATATTGTTCCGGGTCAGGGGATGTGTGCATATGAGGGTGGAGAAGCATCTGTGATGAAAGGCGGTACCAGCCTGGGCTCTGTAGATGTGGCCGCCTGCTGCTGGAAGGCGTGCGTGTTATTAGGGGCCAGCTCCCGCACGTACCGTCAGGCTGCTCCAGGCATGCTCTGTTGTTCAATCAGCTGGAGCGGTAAAGGGTAGTGTTGCTGTATGGGTGGTGCTCCGCAGACCACCCGATCTGCGCGCGGATCGCCGGGGAGTGGGCTTGTGCAGTGAGCCTTTCCACTGCTTGTCCCGCTCCTCTGAGGTGCCTGTTTCAACCAGACACCAGCTTCACCTCGACTCCAAGGGCTGTGTTCCGCCGCAGCCTCTGCTGTGTTCCCGCCACAGGGGCCATAGAGGGATTGGTTCGGCGTCCGCAGCTGGTGTCTCGGTGGTTGCTGGTTTCAGCCCGGAGCCACGCCTGCCCCCTCAGACGCTGGCGCAGTCCACCCCTGGATGGGGGGCCGATTCTGCCCAAACGGGACCTCCAGGGAGCCTCGCAGCTCCTATGCTGCCGGGGAGTGGGCTTGTGCGGGGAGCCTTTCCACTGCTTGTCCAGCTCCTCCGAGGTGACCGCTTCAACCCAACACCAGCTTCACTGCGGCTCTGAGGATTGCGGTGTGCCGCAGCCTGTGCTGTGTTCCTGTTTGAGGGGCCGGAAGGGTAGCTGGCGTGTCTCGGTGTTTGCAGGATCCAGCACGGATACGTGCGTGGCCCCACAGCCTGCCACTGGATCGGGGGCTGATTTTGTCCAAACGGGCCACGGTTTCAGCTTAAATCCGGCCAGCTATGCCTCAGTTCTCTGCTGGTCGAAATTGTGGAAAAAGTGGCAGTTCACAGGGAGACCGCAGGATTATTCATTCAGGATTTTGCAGGCTGCAGAGCACTCTATCAGGCGGCCATTTTCAACGGCTGGCAACAGCGCCCCCGAACAGCTGTATATTTTCCCTAAAGTTATTCTCCCACGGAGCGTCTCATCTTTAAAAGTGTAACTGTGTAGCTTGACCAGGCTCTTGGCTTGTCATTGTTCTGCAGGATCTGTGCAGCAAATGGCTCTTGTTGTAGGTCTGAGGCTGAAACCCTACCTAAGGAATTTCAGCTGCATGTTGTCCTAGTAAGATATATTTTCAAAATTGTAACACTTGGCGTCCAGTTCGTTGACTGCAGGTTTATCCTCTCCCCTGGAGTTGCTGACACCTGAGGTTGTGTGTTATGATTTTAATTGTTTGCTCCACCTCGTTCAATCGGTCACCCAAAGCATCCATCTCTACTTTTAATTCCTCTTCGCGGTGACAAGTCTGCCTTGAGGTTCTGCAATTCACAAGACCTAAAGGTGGTCTTTTGTAAAGGAGATTGTGGTGTAAATTGATACGTTTGGTGCCTTCTCAGGTGGTTGTGACCCTCTCAATTCTTTGCGTTCGATTTTAGCACTTGGCGCACAAGTTCTGACCGCTGGGATATTTCGTTGCGTATGGGGGTGATGCGCTAAGCCAAAAGATGGTGCAAACTTTGTACTTCCAGGCACTATTTTGGGACAAGCATTCCTTTGAAGCTCTGAGTAAATTGATTTGCCTTGGTGTTAGCAGTGCCTGAAGGTCCTAATTTTGCCATCTAGGTCCTCCCTTTCATGGCAGTCAGTATATTGTGTTTGACATTTGATGTCAGACTGGCAAATGTCAGACTTTGTTTGCGCCTTCAATCATTACTCCTAGATTACTACCAGTGTGAGGACCACATTGCCTATCTGGTTGGGGGCGAATGGCACTATTTGTAGCAGTTGGCAACAGCTTACGTTGTTTGGATCTCTGGACTGTGCAAATGCTGCCATGAGCTTTCCTTCCTTCCTGGTGCTGCCGCCTTCCTGGCAACTGACACTGGTCCCTGACTGGTACTCGTCTCCTCGGTTTGTGGACTTAAGCTTCTTAACTGTGTTCACTACGTTTCTGGGTGCTCCTTACCCTCTTGGCAATGCGCCTCAGTGCTGGCACCTCTCGTGTGTTGATTATCTGGGGAATGGGTGTGTGGGTAGCAATCTTGGCTCAATTAAGAGTTCCCCCAGCATGTTAGTTTCCGATTTTCTTTTTTTTTCATTTGAGAAGCCAGTGTGCACAACCTGAAATACTGTCCAATCTACACAACAGACACACTCCTAAGTCGCATAGAAACAACCCAGGGATTGGTCCTTACCTGTACAGATAAAATAAGGCGGTGCACCCAACCTTCTGCAAGCAAACGCGAAAAGACGCCAATTACTTCTGGACCTATCCGATCTCTTCCCTCACTAACAAACCCTGCCTCTCTGCCCTTGGGTGATAGCAGTGCATACATTTGGGATATGGCTTTGCAGTTTCCAGGTCCCATGTTCATCTGCCCTGTGATGTTCCATGGGGTTGAAATGCCCACAGACACAGTGGCAGAATCAGCAGTTTGTTTTCGTCTTGTAAGATTGCCTGCCTTTTTTGCCACTGGTGATTTATGCACACTGCCGTCAAATGTTGCTTCCTTGCAGTCACAGGGCAATCTAGTTAGCTGCCTGGGAAGTATATTTCGTTTCGCCTTTGCTTGGATCTTCGCACACGTGCATCTGTCCTGTCCGCCACCTTGGCTCTGCTCCCCAGAAAACATGCAAGTCTTGATGGTGACCAGGAAGAAGTCCACCAGAGACCAGTACGGAAATAAATGGTCTTGCCACTGTTGCATTGATGGGGTTCTTAATCTCCTGTTATGCAACTTGGACTGCTCCTTTGTATCTAGCCTGATCTGGAATTATTCATAGATTCCCAACATCTCTGCCCTAAAGGATTGGAAGCACTTTATTCATGTCATATTACTCATCAAACAATATAGGTCATTTTGGTCTGCTTAACATGTTTCCAACAATGAAGGCACATGACCCTTTGTGAGCTTTGAATCTGGTCTTCATGGTGGCAGCACATTGATGGCTGCATATTAACATATGGGAAATGTCACTGGTTCTGAGGAATGGGGACTATGCACTAGAAGTACAGCACTCGCTGGTGGGTAACCTTTACCATCTTAATTCCCCCTCTGGGGCTGAAACCCTCCACAATGTTCGTCCTCATTTCGTGCATGGCTTTCTAGCGTTGCACTCTTAAACTGGCATTCCCAATGCATTTTCTGATTATAGAAGCTACTGTAGGGACACACAACGTAAGTGATTTGCTTTTGTGACTTAAACCCCAAAAGCACTGAAAAGGCGCAGAGCTCGAAGTAAAGCCAATACTGGAAAGCTGCCGTTTTAGGTAAGACAGAATCTACCGAAAAGGATCTTTAATGTTGCAGTATTGCAGACCTTGCAGAAATTTGGATCCAAGAACCCAGAAATTGCAGAAAATGGCAACTGGTTTGAAGTGGAGCAGAAATTCCTTGCTCTTCACAGTAGGGATTTTTATTTTATGGGCCTAAAAGTTTCCATGATGGGGCCAAGTTTTTGTTATGCATGTCAGTTTTACTACTTGGATTCAATTTTTAATTTTCCGATTTTGTGGTCTGCCATTTATTGTAGCATGTGTCAATCTGTGACTGACACTTTTTTGTTTTACTCTCACTTTGTTGCCTTTAGTTTTACCACCCCCCATTTATTGCCAGCCCCATTTTATTGCACCTCGAGTGTTAGTCTTAAACATTTCATTGACAACTGCTGCTTGTTGAGTAAATGTCAGTGTTTTCACTGTGGGGAGAGCTGGAGGTGGAAAATGTAAAATTCCGTTCAGATTACATTTACTCTTTTGTAGCCATTTAGGGAAGATCGTATGTATTTGACTAGTGTTCATTTAGCCATTTGTAAATCGTGTTTATGTTCTTATACAATCCATGTATAGAGTTGGTGGTTTTTCTACTAGTCTGTGATTTTGAAATCACTCTGGCCTTCATGGCCCTAAAGGAGCTCTAGTATACCTTCAGCAGGTTGGTTGTATCCCCAGCTGGGCACCATAATGGGTGCCCTTCCCTCAGAGCAGTCACCTAGCAGATGAGGAAAGGGTTCCTCGTACTTGAATCTGGTTTTAGTGTGCTATGCGGACACCATTTTGTATGGCTGATCGGAGTAACCTGAAATTAATTTGAGGCTGCTCCCATCAGCTAGAATTGAAATTCAGAATGTTCAACTGAAATATTACACCAATTCCCTCTGCCACCTTTGTTTCATAGCTCCGATGTAACTTGACTGGCTGAGTCATTGAATAATTGAATTGGTTAAGGATTGAAATGAGTAACTGGTACTGGCAGAATTGGTAAGCATTAACGATTGGTTACTGCGAGATCTGTGCACATTTGTGCTTGAGCAGGGGCTTAGAGGCTGTAAGTCATCTATGGTCCCTAGATAGGGGCTGAGTGAAGTTGCTGCACTGAAGCTAGGAGGGCCCTATGTGGTGGTGCAGCAAGCTAAGGAAGCAATGGAACCAAGAGTATATGCCCTTTTGGAAAGCAGGTAGAAATCATTTGGTGCTGGCTGGAGCTGTTGAGGTTGTGTGGGTTATGGTACCTTAATAGTGGCTTCTGGGTTGCATCCCTCTGAGGTGCCAGAAAGCAGTGCATGCCAGAATGAAGGTTGTTGATACCGATAGTAATAGGTTGTGACCCAGTGGTGCAAATGGGTAGTAATCCAACTAAGCATGGGAGGTAGTTTTAGGTTGGGAGCTCTTGTGAGTGAAGCACATTTTTTTTTTGCAGCTTGACGAAACGGTGTTGGAAAGCGAGCAGGAGAGCATATTCAGGTGAATGTATTTAATCACTGTTCGCCAGTGGGTTCGGCTTAGGGGAAAAGGGATGGGTGTGCTTACGTTATGGATAGTGGTTGACCTGTCTGGATTCAGGGCACTTTAGACAGGTTATTGCCAACAAATGTGATCCAATCCACACAGCATGGGGCAGTCTACCAGACGAGGTGCAAAATGTTTGGTTTGTATGGGACTGGTTAAGACAGGACAGTGATTGGCCCTAGATGTGGAAAGAAATGGGATCGCAAGCAGAATATCACTTATTTAAATTATCAGGCTAACGGATCCTGCAAAGGTGTGCATTGTGGCAGGAAGAGAAGATTTGAGGGGGGTGGTGTTTAAGGGCAGAGTACAGGCTCCAGATTGCAGATGTGCTCATCACAATGAGACGAGAATGCGAAGTAAAGTGTTGTGATGGTGGATGGATCCTCTGGTCTCTGCATATTCAAAAGGAATCTGCTCACTTGAATTTGAGAGCAACTCGGCTCAAAGGGCAGAGGATAGGAGCTTGCTACCTATGGAGATACAAAAGATGAAGCAGGGGGTAAAATGTAAGGGAGGGGTTGGTTCTCCCTTTTGATGGTGACTGGCGTGACTACATTGGCATCCAGTCCAACTATACAGCCATTCGTGTAGCCAACCACCAACATTTAGGGAAGTGTCTGGTACAACTGAGAATCTGTGTTCAGATACTGCCAAAGTGGCAATGAGTATGCAAGTATTCGACAGTAACTTATGTTCCCATTAAACGGGAGTGGTCCGTAAATTCCAGTAAGTGGCCACCCCTGCTATTTAAAATCCTAGCAGGGATTCAATCACTTATGAGAATACTTCAGATTTGTTGGGTTTTGTGGCTCGCGAGGGCTTGATCTGCTTGTCAGAGGAACCCGATTTTGAGATGACTGCAGTCTTTGGCCTAGTGATGGTTCCAATTTGCTATTACCTACAAGTGCTACACTGTAGTTCGGTGTGTGGGAACTCTTCAAGTTCTGTGCACCTGCAGTTTACGTTCTTAGTTAGGCATTGCAGGCCAAATAAATTATAGGGCGATTACCTTACTACATGATGAAAGTGCAAATCGGGCTGTAGTTGCCAAGTAGTCTTGTGGCGATATCCACTTAAACCTGTCGGGTCCCAAGCACATTGCTCCTCTGCCATAGTTAAAAAAAATTGTCAGCTTGCTTCTCTGCATGCACGTTACCTAGTATCGCTTTACAGCAAGCAAGAAACCTGATGGCATAAAATAACATTATCTCTGTTATGGCATGCCCAGAAAAAGCCCCCCCCCCCCGCTACCCCTCCATCTCCAGATGAGGCATGAACTGTGGCTTGTGTTTTTGCCACTCAAAATATGGTAAGATCTACAGCTAGTATACAGGCACCTGTTAGGCAAAAGCAGCTAAATGGCACCAGTGCACACTCGGAGCCTACAGATGCTGATTTCCTTCAGGAAAGAAGAAAAACCACCCTCATTGATATGGTAATCTCATAGCAATAAGAATATGTACAAATCAGTGGGCGGGAGCGGTGCTCCTACATTTATTTTAAATTGAGATGAACTGTTCCCATACTTCGATTTTAAAAAGCATGTTTTCTTAGGAAGGAGTTGAAACGTGCACTTAAGCCCACTGCACTGAAAGTTCCCTTAAACGGCATGCACATTTGTTTGGGGTTTGTATTGTGCGTGGGAGGGGGTGTTGCGATGTGGTTTGTGGGGAGTGCAGCAGGCAACATAGTTCCACTACTTTTCATGCACTTCGACCACTGGTACAAATGATCACTTTAAGGCGCTAAGGCAAATGAGTTGATGTATAGTTAATTTCAGAAGACTCTTTTTGGCAAAGTCCTGCACAATTTCAGCGACGCTGAAGAGTGATCATAATCCATTCATTAACTTGTAGGGCGCCTGGGCAGCTCAATGCTACACTGTTGGGCGATCCTTGGCCCAGTAATGTTTCTAAAATGCTATTCCGACCTAAATTGAACCTTGAAAGATTTTAGCTGATGCAAAGGTAGCCAAAGCTTACTATAACGTGTATTGTCACAATTGAAATGGAGGACTTTCGGCAGTAATGAGTCCGTTTGAGGAGTTTTGGTCGGGGGGGGGGGGGGTGGTGGGTGGAATGGGCCTTGTAATCAGACTAGATGTTTCATCTACTGAAGCCACTCCCCTTGGTTTGATAAGATTTACCCTTAAAATCAAATCTGTAAAATACGGGGGCCCTATATCTGCAATTACGAAGCAACTTAAATAGAAAAGCAAGATCTTCATAGCCAGTGGGTTAAACTGGCCACTGCGAAGCACATGAATTTGTTTTGGCGGCCCGCGGAGCAGACTTCTGCAAAATTTCAAGAGAAGGTGCTATTTCACCCATTTCTAAAATGTATTGGCCATCTGCTTGAGAGGATTGTACGCCAACCTGTGCCATATGGAATAGCTGGTCTCTTCGCGTAATGCTATATTCTTATGTAGAAGCAGGAAAGTTAGGAGGTCTGGATTACCTTTGGCCTGCAACTGAAGCACTCTGAGAGGAAGGTTCCATGTTCTAGGAAGAACCGATTGATATCTTCGTTCCAGCAGATCATGTTACTGCCTAAAATTGCTGCTTGATCATACATCCAAAAAGTGTATCAAATGGATGACTCAGATTTGATGAAGGAGCATCTCTAAAACAATTGAATCCCATGGTCATGTTCCCAGGATTGTTTTAACTCTAATTGGTTGCTGGTAAGCCCTGTGGTGAAAGGGCTGGACTAATCTTCTAGGCTGTGGCGAGTGGAGTGCTCCTGACTTTCAACCAATGGTTACCGTGAACTGGAGAGGTGTGCCTTTAAGGGACCAAGACCTGCTGACCTTAAAAGGCCGCCTCTAGCGCTCGTGTGGTGTAAGCCCTGTGGTGAAAGGGCTGGACTAATCTGCTGTTAGGCTGTTTGGCGAGTGGCGCCGACAGCCAATGGAGTCACCAGTGCTTGGAACACAGGCTCAGAAGAAATGTGAAGGGCCTGGTGATAAGGGCGAAAAGGGAGCCCGTAGCACAGCAAACCTGACTTGTGCAAGAAAAGGAAGTTGTTTCTATTCATGCACCTCCACAAGTGAAGAGCACATTGAAGAGCCTTGCGCAGTTGCTAATAACACTAACAATTCTCATAACTGTCATTGGGGACCGCTTATGTGCTCAGTACAATTAACTTCCACAAAGTTGTGGGGAAGTTACTGGATCGGATGCAGACCCTACGTTGAATAGGAACGCTCGTCATACCCAGGCTCAGGGAAAAGCCTAATCCCCATATGGATAGTAGCGCTTCTGATGGGTTAGGCCCCCGCCAGAGTTCCCTCACTCAGATGAACTCGGGCACATTCATTATGATCACTTACCTGGGGCGTCTCCGGTCCGGGGTGATCATGTGCTCTGTTGGGTGCGGGCAGTCCGGTGTTGGGGACGTCCCCACTGCCCGAGCCTCGCCAGTGTTCCCGGCCTCGGCGAGTGGTGGTGGCAGAGCCGGCACCGGAGGGCAGGCGGCGTCTCCCTCGGATGACGAGGGGCGAAGGCGTGGTGCGCTCTAAGTGTTTGGATTGTTCCGGCCACGGGCACAGTGGTATGCTCTGCACGACTGGGCGGGCTCCTACTCCTGTGCCAGGCAGGGACGCAGTTGGATTTTTGGGATCTGCTGAAGGTGCCCTGCTGGCAGCGGAGAGAGGGGGGGGTGCCGGTTTTGGTGTGAGGGCTCGAACTCGGGACCATCGGCACCACGAGCTCAGGTGCGCTCTGTTGAGAACGACTGACATACTCAACGATGAACTAGTCTGCCACTCGACTGGTCTGCCAAAGGATTCCAGCGTTTCGGAATGGCAGGTAAGAACACTTGCAACAGAAGAGCTGGTGGGTCTCGGGCAAGATGGGCGCCGAGACTCGATGGAGGTGGTGAATAACATACTGCAGACCATGATTGCCATAAATAAAACATGCAGTAGTAAGCTAAAAAGGGGTAACACTTTGCATAAGGAAATGCCACGAATGCAGAAAGTAGCCCTAAAACGGCAGAATACACAACTGAGCCTAATGAGGATACATGGACAAATGTACAATATAAACGTACAAAGCAGTCTATTTGTGTCCCTAATGAGGATAAGTGAGTCCTCTTTCCAGGACTCGTCATTTAACCAAACAAATTCACAAAAGAGCTGCAAACGCCAAACGGCCTGAAACTGAATCAGTGCTTCTGAACATGCAAGATTCAGTCTAGTAGCACGAGTTACCTAGCAAATTGTGATCTATCTGATTCATCCTTTATTGAACGCCCCTTTCCGAAAATAAGGGGCAGACTTCCAAAGCAAAATAAAGTAAAGTAGCATAAAGGCCAAGAAAGTGGAGGCTAAAGAGTCTTTAACAATGGAACTACAAACCGCAATAATATCCTCAATTGCTATTTCCATGGCCCCTTTCACAAAGTTATATGAACACTTGAATGAATCAATGAAGGACTCCACAACACTGATGGCCTTGCTGAACACGAAAGTTGCTCACTTGGAACAAATCTGCAACCAATCTTCCTGTAATGTGAACGAAGGCTTAAGACTTGGACGCGTCAGTCAAATCTCTGTGTGAGCAAAAGAGAAATGACTTCATGGACAAACCTTTTGGCTGAAGTTGCCCGTGAAGCACTAGCCTTATTTAAATATGAAGGTCTAACTCGTAACTGCAACGTAGTAATGGCCCAAACAGTAGCAATACTACACAAAGAAGTTCGACCTTATCTCAAACTGAGTGCTTTGAGCCAAAAGTACTGAACGATGGAGCCAGTAGAGACGCTACAAAAAATGCCACGGAGATGTCCTCTCATGTGTCAGTCTGCGTCAACTGCTCAGGTCCATGTGATTGATCTTACCAAGAGTAAAGAATTGGTTCAAGCTACTCAAGTTCATTTGAATACAGCTGGCAATATGACGAGCACAGAGGGATGACAAGTACCTCACCCGAGTGTGAAAATATTGTCGACATCTCATTCAACACTGCCTTTGAACAGGCGAGAAGCCTGTTGGATTTTGTCGACCAAAGACTGACATCAAATATGATCCCCCAGTCCAACAAGGAAGAAAACACGCACATTAACAAATCTACAAAGATGACTAAAAAATCAAAGAACTTATTGAGCAAGAAAATCAATAAAAATACAGGAGCAAAAAAATTCTTGAGGAATCTAAACTTCGTCCAAATAGTGACGAAAGACCTAAATAAAAACAAATTGAAAGAAAACATACAGAGACCGGAGCTGCAAAGTTTTTCCTCCAACATGTGAAGGGGACTGAAAAACCGTCCAATGACATCTCTGAAGAACTCCTGAACATGTCTACATATGACGTGGAGGAAGCGGAAGATACACGAGGATCTAAAGTGCACTAAAAAAACCTCTACAAACGCACGATTCTCTGAATGATGGCCCAGCTGAAATAGAGGGATTCATCAATCGTTCTAGGCTTGAGGGCACGGAAATTAGATCTGGGAGCCTCACCGCAGATGGCGAGAACCAAGACTTAGAACTTATCTCATTAAGAAACCTGCAACTCCGGAGGTAGACTGTAAAACTTTGGATAGTCCACCGTTCGTGACTATGCACCAAAAAAGGGAAAAATTATGTAACAGATTAAGAGATGTACTAATGAGTGAAAGAGAGGACTTGCAAAACAGTACGCAAAGTAAAGAGAAATCTAATACTGAGGATAGTCTTGGAATTGAGACTTTGGCTGACAAACTCTCTAACAAAAAACAAATGAAATCTCACTAGTGGACTCCTGAGGAAGGGACAGAGGCAAGACCAAAAAAGTGAACGAATTAGAACTGGCCTTTAAGGTGATGATCGAGAGGCTTGACACACAGGACAAGCTGATCTTAAATCGGGCAAACATCAGGTTATTTGACTTGATTCCTAGTCTACGCGCTACTACATCTAAAGATTGTTGAATTTTCTAATGAAAATCGAAACGATAAAGTAATCCTCCACATCTCTTCCTCATTGATAGCTAACACAATTATTTTCATTGGGATTTGAAGTTTACATGTTGAATCACTTAACTAGAAACACCACGTACCGGACTCGGGAGATAAAGAAGATATGCTAAATTGCTTGCACCAGCGCACTGTGTTGCGCTCTGAACGAAAAGGAGCCCTCACGAAACAATAATATTGAAATAAGGCCTGTGACCAGTGGACAACGGTTGAGTCAGATAGGTTTTGCTTCCTCTGTCTGGGTGCCTTCCCCTATCATTAAGAAGAATGTCACGAGCATACCTGAGGCTCCCAAAATGGAGATCAGAATCACCATAGGCAGAAATCGAGGCTTACAACTGCCAGTAGCCAAAATACAGTCGTACTAGCAAAGGTGATGAAAATGACGATTGGGGCTGGCTAGCAGCCATGCTCCATAAGAAAGATCGAGAATAATGCCAAGAGGAGTCAACCCCAAATGAGTGCTTAATAGCCTCCTGGAATACGCGAGGCTTTATGCATCTTTTTAACACAAATTGGTTAGAGGGTCTTTCAGTCGTATGTTTGCAGGAAACATGGCTAACTGAAATGCCACTTGTGAGTAATTTTGAAGTGGCCCTGAATCCAGCAGTAAAAATGGCGAAAGGGCGACCGATGGCTGGATTGATAACAATGATAAAAAAGGGCCTCGGGATTTAGGATTTTAAAGTCCTGTAACCATTCTTCGTTCATTCAAAAGCAGACAGGAATTTATAGAGAAAATCGCAGAAATTCTGGACGTCCTACATGAGGGTAAGGTATGGGCGAATATCCTGATATGTGGGCACCTGAATATCGACTTCTTTAAACTCGAAACAGAGGACAAAAAGGCGCTTGCTAATGACTGGCTCGAAGAAATGGAAATAAGGCAACTCCAAATGCTGAATGAGAACACAACCGGGGACATGCCACCTGCTTCAACATGGCAGCGTGCCGACTTGGCATCAATCGACTGTCTTTGTGTCTACTGACTTGCACACCCGATTTTAAATTCCTTCGCAATCAAGAAGCAAGCACTGATCACAATATAATAACAAACCTCATAACATCAATAGAGGAAGGCCCTCTGAGGTGGCAACACTCTCGGTTCCAGCAAACGGGGTGAGACTGCATCTAGAGGAACAAGGTCGCCCAGTTGTCAATAGCTTACTGTCAGAATAGTACTCAATTAGAATACAACCAGCTATTGTTTCAATTCAAGGCCAAGAACGTGGGGTTGAAGAACTTAAATTTGGTTCGAAAACACTGGTTTGACCCCGAAATACAGAAACACAAACGACAGGCCGTTCGACAGGCACATTTATTAGACTTGAATGCCAGAAAGGCGCAAACCAGAGTAGCCAGTCATACAAGAATTGGCTGAAGGCCCATGTACATCTCACTGATCAAAATGATGCTGAGATTATGCTATCCATTCTAAAAAACAAAAACAGATTTTTGGAGGATTATAATTAATATGCAGGTGCCACAAAAATCGCTGTAAACGTGTCTAGTGACAGAAGCAGAATGGATCTCTCGTTTTGAGAACTTATACAGGGGCAACGAAAGTGGGTGATGAGACCAAGATAACATTTTCACCGATTCGTAACCTACTGTAAAGATGATATTGTGGCCATAATAACGAAGGCCAGTAACTCAAGAGCTCCTGGTCCGGGCGGCCTAACGAATTGCACCATAAAACACCCCGAGAATTGGAGATATGCGTAGCACTATTCGAAAGAATAAACAACTTGGGCAATGCTCCCAAATCATGGAAAACTGGGATCATTGTACCAATTTTTAAAAAGGGGATAGGTCAAACCCGAAAAACTATCACCCAGTGGCACTGTTTGATGTTCTGGGCAAGGTTTATGCCACTACCATGCAACTAAAGTTGGTTCAATGGGCCGTAAATACTGGACATGTTGACACCAGACAGTAGGTTGTTCCCTAAATTTATTACTAAATTTGGCAAAAATGGAGGCTATATAGAATAACACTGCAGTATATTTGGCATTCATGGATTTCTCGAGCGCCTTTGACACTGTTGATCGCGACCTTTTGTTGGCAAAACTGCGGTGGTGGAGCTGCCCGGAAAATCTTGTATCTGAAATCCAGGAGCTGCATACAGAAACATCAAGATTCGCCTCGATCAAACTGGTAGGTTTGTCAGTGGCAGTAGTAACGGGCAAGGGCGTAAAGCAAGGCTGTCCGCTTGCTGCAGCCATCTTTAGCTTGTTCATATCGGATATTGGCATCTCGATAGATGCAGTAAATTCATTCCCACCGAAAATAAAAAAATACACACGTTGGCTTTTATAGGCAGATCTCGTTGTGATGAATGTAACACCCATCGGTTTACAAAGAAAACCCGACGCCATTCAGAAATACGTAAGTGAGAATCGGCTGTCGATCCAAGTAAAAAAGCGAAATCTTAATATTTAAGAACTTGAAAGGAGGGTCCTCGAACAGCAAAAAAAGCTTAGCTGGACCCTGGGTGGAGCACCACTGAGAATATCACAAAGTATGAAATACCTGGGAATGACACTAAGCTCCTGCATCAATGACGGTCCCTGGATAGCTGACACTAAAAGAAAATGTGTTCAACTATCCAGCCAAGCGTTAATCATGAAAAAGAAATTCGGAAAGTTCTCTCTCGAACCATTAAGGTTGCTTTACCAACAGGTCACTCCAGCATTGATCTATGGGGCCAAAAATGCTCTGGGCTGTACTTGTGAATTATGGTCCTCCTTAGAGAACCAATTCTGGACGAAGTACTGGGCCTTTCAAGAGGAACGATGTCGTCATGTATCAGATATGAGCTATCCCTTATCTCGTTACAGGCTAGAATCACTTGGAACCTACTGTCATTGTTTCGAAAGGCCCATGCTCGAGAAAAAATCTTCGTTTGAAATTCTCCGTAGTGCAACTGACAAAGGTCAGAACCTAGTGGCAATGTGGATGCAAAGATGTGAAAGATTATTAGTTGAATATGATATCAAGATCAATTTACTACACGAAAATCCGAATGCTGCAAAAATAAAAATTTGGCGCATAGATTGGGAAAGAACCTGCGCCCAAAGAGCCGCTGCGAAATTGATGAGACTTACCAGCTGAAGCCCGAGCATTTAACATGGCACAACGATAAATCAGTCTTTTCCCGGACCCCAATGCACGTAGACGCTTCATGCTATTTCGCATGAACTTATTCAAAACCAAGGAGCGAATACAAATGTGGAAAGGCAACAAAAATATAAATCTTATAATTGGATTTTGCACGAGGGAACCAGAAACACTGAAGCATCTGGTTCTTTTTTTAAATAACTTCCGCAATGAAAACCTTGCATTTGGGTCCATGTAGCGCATGCCATTCTTCCTTGTGCGCGGATGATTGGTGGGGTCACATGTTTAACGGAACCAATTCGAAACTGTTAATTCCTCTGACGCACTTCAGAACAATTGAAGTGCGGTTAAACCTGGTTGATGCTGTCCAGGAAGTAAGCAACAAATAAAAAGTGTTGGGGTAAAAGGATGCTGGAGGGATCAGGAAGACTGGAGGGAGATGTTGAATGATGTACAATGATGTATGTTACATGTTTGTCGATGCGTTTATACAAACCTTTAAAATCTTTTACAAACCGAATAAAATAAAAATAATTTGCTGCTGTAGTGCTGAGCTGAAGTACACAGGTTGGTTGGCGTTAAATGACGATCATTAAATGTGGAAGCAGCATAAGTAAATGGGAGCAATAACTGGTGCAATCTTAAAATGGAAATCCTATGTGAATTCATGCTGGTGGTCAAACTACACTGATCAAAGTTGCCTTGTCTCATGAATAATGTGAATGGCCATAAAGATGTGGATTTAAGAGTTGAGCACTTTGGGTAACCAGTTCAGAAAATTATTTTCTAGCTCAATGTGAAATTGTCAGAATATATCCTGCCGGCTGCAGAAAACTAAAACGGTAAAGTCACAGCATAAGAATGCTAATTACTAATCGAAATTGTAGATCATAAAAGGTGAGAAGGCTGAAACTGGTTTGAGCAGTGAGGAGCAAACCTGCTGTGCTGAGGGCAAATGCAGAAATTTATTGTTGGGGGGGGGGGGGGGCGTGAGGAGAAAAACCTGCAGATGGGGCAATTACTGAAAGAATGCAGGTAGACCCTTGGATTGTTTTTAACCTATGGATTTGGATTTTGATGTTTGGGTAGGAGTGCAGCGTCCTGCTTTGGGCCAATGCGACTTGGACAACTCGTTACATGCCTAAATGTCGGGGGAGTTGGAGGGGTCAGCCACAGGGGCAAGAGGAGTATGAACTTGTCCACCATAAAAGTGGAGCATGTGGATAAGACGGGGCTTTTGATTTTAATGGCACAGCCAATTATTTTGGAGTGAATCTCTTTGAAGTGAATTTCTATTTTGCCAGTAAAACGTTTTTGACCACTGTCTTGGTAGACTAGAGCAGTGGACAGGTATGATAGTTTTATTGTATTTTCTGGGATTAGATGGGAGTTTAATGGTACTGTGGGTAATTGTAACTTGGGGAAGATTTTGGAATTGGAACACTTAAGTAACACCATCAGCAAGGCGCCTAGTGGGTTTTGGAGTAAGATCACTTCTAGTTGTAACACAGAGCATGGGGACTCAATTTAGACTTAGTGGCACAGCCGTGTTGCAAGTGATTTGTTTTATGTGAAGCAAAATGTTTTAGTACACCATGTTGTCATACCAGGTTTGACAAGCTAGCTAAATTTAGTGATCCACTCCATTATTTACCATTTGAACATGCTCCACTTTGGGCCAGGTCAAAGTGAATTGATTAGGGTTTACTATTTTTAGAACCTATCCCAGCCTTTTGGGCCAAAGTATGCCCTTTAAATTAAACTACAGAAACCTAATATGCACGATTGTCTGGTCTGGTGAGATCTAAAAGGATGGTTGATGTTTTGCATTGCAGAATACCATTGTAATGTTAATGTCATGAGACTGCTTCTGTGAAAGCGGCATGTCTATCAATGGGCAACCTCGAACGTGACCTAACCAGTCTCTAGTCAAAATGGGCAGAGGGGGCAGTTCCCAGCCAACAGTAGCTGGGTTCAGTTCTTGGTGGGTTGATGCAGTCCGACTGGCGTCAAATGTACTTAATCGACAAGACAGTTTGGCACGTACAGTTGAGGCCCAAGCAACAAGCAGGCTTCTAGTATCGGCGATAGGTTTTCTCTGGTGTAGAAGGGCAGCTCTGAAGGATGCCGGCGGGATGGTTTCAGGAAAGCTTTGCAGTTGGTTAGGCCAAGTTGGGCTTTTAGCTGACTGGAGGAGTAGTTGAGTGACGCAGCAGCGGTTTGAGTCAGTGGGCGATGGTCGTTGATGGGTGTTTCTCTGTGATCGAGGCAAGAGTTCAAGAGCTAGCTGGGCTCATCTGTGGTTGTAATATCTGTTCAGTTGGTGTGGGACTCCAATGATTTCAAACAGGTCCTGGCATTTAGCAGTTGCATTGGGCCTAGCATGTGACTAGCTTCACCAGGACACAATAAAGTGTCTAGCTGGTCGAAAGTGCAAGCAGTGCTAAATGTGGTGGCGTACAGAACCAGCGCCAGTGACTTCTGGTCCCAGGTGTGGTGAACATTGACTGGTTCGGGGTAGAAGAGGGAGCTTCAGCTGGTTTTATCCTCTGGTGGTTGTGTGGACCTCTCAGGTGGACTTGAGGATGGGATGATTCTGTGCAGGGTCTGCTCTCCCAGCTCAGAAGATTCTGACGCAGAGTTGGTAGGTCCTGATCCACAGCAGTTTACTCCTGAAGTGCCTAGGGGGACATATCTTCTGTCTTGAATGATTCCTTCATGTCAGGCTGAGGACTTTATGTGGAGGTTAACTCTCCTAAAGGGGAGGTCCAATGAGAGCCTCAGAAGAAATCTGCAGCCTTGAAGAATATGAAAGGAACTGGGCGTATCTGCTGAATGGGTGGGAAACAACTTCTTTTAATGGCTTTAGCTAGCCTGCCTTAGTGGGACAATCTCTGCTCTTGAACGGAGTTTACATTTGCCCTTCTAATGTCGCACTCAAAGTGCTTTGCAATATAGGAAGTGGAGAAGGTCCTTTAGTGATGCCACACCCTGGTGAGGCTACTCCTTTTGAATGGGTGTGCTCCCTTAATGCCTGTGCCCATGACAGCTGCTTGCTGTGCGGCTGCTTGGGGTGGACGGTGTTACCCTCACAAATATATCGGAGGAGGCTGGGTCCTCCAGGCTTTTGACCTACCATTTGACTGGCTACACACGCCACCTTCCACAGAGCTGACACGTGTGATACCAATTGGAATATGGCGGTTGTCATCGGTAGTAGTACCATACCTAAACTCGGCATAACTTTTGAGTTTACTCTGCCACAAGCATGTGTTACTTGGGAGCCTAGCTTAGGGTTATTGGGGCATATCTTGAATGCTGCCCCTGCACTGCAAGGAACTTCGGTTCCATGTGTTAATATCCCTGCATAAATATTGCGATACAAAAATATTGCACTATGTTTGTGGTGATATTGTGGCATTTCTCCAGCATGGGGTCTGGCATGGATTCACATGCTCATGAATATTCCCCGTCGTCAGGCTGGGAATCCTCGGTAAAGAAAAAACCAGTATCAGTTTCGTTTCTGATCTGTCTTTCGTAGTAATAACCAATCACTGGTCTCTGCGTCATACTGACCACAGCCAATGACTGCCCTCTACCTAAGCACCGCCTCTGGCAGCCATCTTCAGATTTTTACCGCACGTTCATGTGTTGGGATCCTCGTGCTATTGCTCTCGAGCTTTAGTGCTATTTTTCACGCTTTTTCACAAAAAACTTCAATTCTTTCGGTCAAAAGAGCCTCAAGCTCCACCGATCCTACATCCGATCAACGGGGACCCGTGTCGGATTCGTCTGTGCCCCTCAAGGGTGAAGATTTCGTCGAGCTACACTTCGGAGGACTCCAGAAGCTTCTCAGGCCCGGTCTCGGAGATGGCCCAGGAGAAGGGAAGCTCGACGCCCGGAAAGCTGTTCAGGGTCTGCCCTGGATGCCAGCTGCAGAACGTCTTTAAGGAAGACGAACACTCTTTCTGCCTTTACTGCCTTCATGAGGACAAAACGCACGTGGAGAAGGACTGTGCGTTTTGCGGCAACATGTCGGAACGGACCATGAAGGACCGTCATCAACGTCTCGCCAACTGGCTGGAGGGTAAGAGCCCGTCTGGCGAGAAGAAGAAATCCGAGCGGTCTTCTAAGACCTTTGAGGGCGCCCCGGCGACGGGGGCCCAACATAAGGCCAAGCACCGCGAGTCCGCTGGCACCGGGAGCGCCGAACGGTCGGGCTCTACGGGCGCCAGGCAGGGCGCACCCTCCCCGGCACCATCAACCACGAGCCAACGCTCTGGGTCGGGTAAGAGGAAGGCCGAGCACCCGGCGAAGCTCCTGGAGAGGCCCCGGTCGAGCTCTAAGGCAGAGGAGGAGCGTGGCAGTGCCCCCTCCCGCAAGGATAAGGCGGTGAGCGCACCTAAGGTGGTGAAGGCCTTGATCCATCCGACCAAGCCCTCTATCGAAACGGTCGCGGCGGCCCTGGCTCAGCCTGTGGAGGCTGCGCCAGTGGTGGCGACCTCGGGGCCCAGAATCTCCCTGCCTCCTCGGAGGGAGTCTTCTTTTGTGCCCATCGATAGGACCCCCGTGAAACCCTCCGTGGGGAAGAAGGGGGGGCAGGGCGTCGTCGTAGATTCGGCCTCTACCTCAGAAGAGGAGCTAATCGAGGTCTTAAGCCACGGCCTAGGCGTGGAACAAGGCCAGCCCGTCGGAATGGACCCCGACGCGGGTGACGACGACGACATCGTCGAGGATACCGACGGGGCCCCTGCTCGCCCGTCGGATTCCCCTCTGCCAGCGCCGCGAGACAACTCGGCGGCCATTTTGTTGGCCATACAGTCCTTATGCACCGAGATAAGGACGAGGCTACCGTTACCGACGGAGGAACCTCTTCCCGTCGGGGGATCCAGAACCGGGACCTTCTGGTGTTCCCCCTACCAAGAAAAGAAGGATCCATCCTCCACCTCCTTTTCAACCGTCGCGCCCCGTCCAGCCCTCCTCCCCGTCCACCCGAGGGGATGATACGGGGACTGACACGGCAGCGACGGGTACGGACGACGAGGCATACGACGAGGATTTTCCGTCGTCGCCCCCCACCAGGGCTTCTCCGCCCGACGAGATCGGATCTTTCCACTCCATGATCTCCAGGGCTTCCGAGCTTTTCCAACTCTGCCCCGAGGAGAAGAAAAAGGAAGGCTTCCTTTATCAGCGGCGCGAGGCCAAGAGGAAGACGGTCCTCTCAGTGCCTCTGTTGGACGACATTTGGGATGAGGGCCTTTCCCTCCTCAAGAACCCTTCCACTACGCCAGCTAGAAGAGACCGGTACGAGAAAAAGTACCGCGTCCCGGACACGGCCCCCCTATGCCTCCGGGCGCAGCCTACCCCGGACTCCGTCGTCTCCGCGGCAGCCAGGAAGAAAGCGGGGGGGGGTGCGGCCTCCACATCGACTTCCCCGCCGGACGGCGAGGGAAAGAAATTGGATGCTATGGGATGTAGAGTCATCTCGTCGGCAGCGACGACGATTAAAGCGGCCAACGCCTTGGCTATCGTGGCCCGCTACGACAGGGAGCTCTGGTACAAGATAGCTCCCCTGCTGGATTTTCTGCCGGACGACAAGAGGGCGGAGGCCCTTGAGATCCTCCAGGAAGGTGAAGTGGCTTCGGACCACGCCATCACCGTGGCGACGGACATCGCCGACACTGGGTTCCGCCAGCTGGGCAACGGCGTTTGCCTTCGACGTCGTGGATGGCTCAAAGCTACGGACTTTCGGCAGGACGTCCAGACCAGAGTCCTGGACATGCCCTTCGACGGGAACAACCTGTTTGGGAAGACAGTGGACGATTCCCTTCAGGCCATCAAGGCGGATACTGAGACGGCCCGGGCCCTTGGAGTCCTGCAGCAACGACGGACGCCCTTTCGGAGCGGCGGAGGCAAGGGCGCCTCCAAAGGTTCCGGCGGCGGTTTCGCTTCTAGCGGACCCCGCCGTCGTCGCCAAGGAGGTCAAGGCGGCAAGGCCGCGTCCAAGCAGGATTGAACCGGCCGTGGGGTCGGGCCCCCACCGAAGCACCCCGGTGGGAGGCCGGCTGGCGGGCTCGTCAGCGTGTGGGAGTCCATCTCCACCCACCGTTGGGTGCTGGACGCCCTGGCCCGGGGCCACGCGCTCGAGTTTCAAAGAAGGTGCCCACGCGTCCCCCCCGTGGCCAGGAAAGAACTTCACGTCCCTCAACTTCTCCTGGAGGTAAAGGCGATGCTCAGAAAGGGCGCCATCGAACTCGTCCCAAAGAGGCTTCGGGGCTCCGGAGTCTACTCGCGATACTTCCTCGTGAAGAAGAAGACGGGAGGATGGCGCCCCATCCTGGACCTGCGACGGCTGAACAAGTTCATCAAGGCGCAGAAGTTCCGGATGGTCACCCTCCAGCACGTCCTGGGTCAACTGGAGGAAGGAGACTTCCTATCGTCGTTGGATTTGGAGGATGCCTACTTCCACATTCCCATCCTAAAGGGGCACCGAAAATTCCTCAGGTTCGTGGTCCAAGGGCGTCATTACCAGTTCAAAGCCCTTCCCTTCGGACTACGGTCGGCACCCAGGGTATTCACCAAGTGCCTCGCACCGGTGGCGGTGCAGCTGCGCCGCGAGGGGATTCACGTCTACCCCTACCTGGACGACTGGCTCATCCGCGCCAAGACGAAGGAGCTCGCCGTGGTCCACACGGCAAGGACCGTCCAACTCCTCACGGACCTGGGATTCTCCGTGAACTACGCCAAATCCCACCTGGTGCCCGCGCAAGTCGCACTGTTTCTGGGAGCGAGGCTCGACAGTGTCCCTTCTGGCCTCCCCGTCGGAGGAGAGGACCAGGACCATCTTGGGCAAGGTGCAACGGATGTTGGTGGCCGACGCGGCCAAAGTGAGATCCATCAAGTCCCTCCTCGGGATGATGTCTTCCTGCATCTACCTCATTCCCATGTGCAGGCTCCGGATGCGCCCGTTGCAAGAATTCCTGGATGCGCGCTGGATCCAGACGACGGGCAGCTTCGAGGAAAGGATCAAGCTCGACGAGAGTTTCCGACGAGCGATACGGTGGTGGGGCACCCGCGCGCATCTGACGGCGGGCATGGACTTCCAGACCCCAGCCCACCAGGAGACTGTGACCACGGATGCCTCCCTGGAAGGGTGGGGAGCGCACACCGAAAATCTGCACGCGAGGGGACTCTGGCTCCCGACGGAGAAGTCCCTGCATATCAACGTCCTGGAGCTCCGTGCAGTGTTTTGGGCCCTCAGGTCCTTCCTTCCGTCCCTCAAGGGCAAGGTGGTGAGGATCTTCACCGACAACACCACCACCATGTTTTACATCAGGAAACAGGGCGGAACCAGGTCCCCAGCGCTGTCCAAGGAGGCGCAGGACCTGTGGCATTGGGCCGTCGCCCAAGGGATTTTTCTGGTGCCGTTTCATCTGGCAGGGATAAAAAACACCATCGCCGACTCACTCAGCAGGGAGCTGCGCTCGTGCCACGAGTGGGAACTACGGCAGGATCTGGTGGATCGCCTCTTCCGATGGTGGGGCACACCCCAGATCGACCTGTTCGCGACGGCGACGAACACCAAGTGCCGGAGGTTCGCCAGCAGGTTTCCCCAGACGAGGAGCATGGGCGATGCTTTCTCGTTCCCCTGGGAGGGCCTGTTCCTCTACGCGTTCCCTCCCTTGCCTCTGCTAATCCGGCTCGTCAACCAGCTCAAGAGGTCACGGTGCAGGATGATCCTCGTCGCACCTGCGTGGCCGAGGCAGATATGGTTCCCGGACCTTCTGGACTTGTCAGCGTCCCCGCCGATCAAGCTGCCGGCGGACGCGGATCTACTCTCCAGGGAAGGAGGCGCCATCCTCCACCACGACCCGAAGTCGCTGAACTTGCAGGCCTGGCTCCTGCAGCGCTAGAGTTTGGAGGATACGACATACCGGCCGATTGCAGAGAGGTTCTTGCAAAGGCCAGGGCGTCCTCGACTCTTAAATGCTACGGACACAAATGGAAGAGGTTCTCTGTCTGGTGCCACGCACAGAAGATTAACCCTCTACGGATTACGGCTCCCCAAGTACTGCCGTACCTGCTGACGCTGGCCAAAGCTGGTTTGGCACACGCGTCCATCAAGATTCATCTTGCTGCGATCTCCCGATACACCAGAACCACGGGGCGGACGTCCTTGTGGTCTCATCGTCTGGTGAAAGAGTTCATGAAGGGACTGTTCAGATCGTTCCCGCCGGTGAAGGCTCCGGCCTCGGCGTGGGAGCTCAACGTGGTGCTGATCAAGCTCATGGGACCTCCGTTCGAGCCTCTGCACTCGGCCCCGTTGAAGTTTCTATCGTGGAAAACAGCTTTTCTTGTGGCCATCACCTCCGCACGACGAGTGGGAGAGATCCAGGCCCTTTCCTGCAAGGCCCCGTACTTGACTTTCCACGACACGAGGGTAGTGCTCAGGACGCACCCCTCCTTCATGCCCAAGGTACCGTCGGACTTCCATCTCAACGAACCCTTGGTGTTACCTGTGTTCTTCCCGTCGCCTTCGTCGCCGGCTGAGAGGACTTTGCACTCGCTGGATGTAGCTAGAGCGCTGAAGTTCTACGTGGACCGCACGAAGGGGTTTCGGAAGACGTCACAACTCTTTGTGAACTTTGGACCTGTCAATCAGGGGAAGGCTCTCTCGAAGGCTTCCATCTCCAGATGGCTCTCCGGCTGTATCATGTACTGTCACCGGTTGGCAAACCGACCGCTGCCTGGCCGTCCGAGAGCCCATTCCACCAGAGCGATCGCAGCTACCACGGCGTTCCTATCTGGTGGGTGTGCCCCTGCTGGACATATGCAGGGCTGCTATGTGGAGGTCGACGCACACCTTCACGAAATTCTACTGCGTCGACCGGGATTCCAGGGAGGAGTCCAGGGTCGGCCAAGCAGTGCTGCGCAACCTGTTCGCCTGAGGTGAGCCTGGTGAGGAGGTAAGATGCTTAATGTTGAGTTGATGTGATGCTTAATGTTGAGCCTTTGCCACCTCCCGTGGTTGTGCATGTGTGTACTGCTATGTATTCTTTATTCATGAGCATGTGAATCCATGCCAGACCCCATGCTGGAGAAGGAACAAGTTACTTACCTGTAACTGTTGTTCTCCAGCATGGGTCTGGCATGGATTCACATGCGAACCCTCCCGCCTACCCCTCTGCGGCTCTTCACTTGGTCATACTGCCACTTCACGTGCTTCCAAATCTGAAGATGGCTGCCAGAGGCGGTGCTTAGGTAGAGGGCAGTCATTGGCTGTGGTCAGTATGACGCAGAGACCAGTGATTGGTTATTACTACGAAAGACAGATCAGAAACGAAACTGATACTGGTTTTTTCTTTACCGAGGATTCCCAGCCTGACGACGGGGAATATTCATGAGCATGTGAATCCATGCCAGACCCATGCTGGAGAACAGTTACAGGTAAGTAACTTGTTCCATACCATACGGGAACTTGGCAATGTCTGTAGCTGTCATTTGGGCATCTCGTGCCTTTCAAACCTGCCATGTGCCTCGAGTAGAGCAGGCACTGTGGATCAGTCTACTGATGCAGCTGGGCATGAATGAACTATGCTTTTGGTGTAAAAGGGACTCTTTAGCACATTTCCTCTTTTTTTGGAGACAGAATTAAACTAGCTCTGTTGCTAAAAATCAAAAGACAACGTTTTGTACCCTTGTCAGATGGCAATTCCTCACACTGACATTTGAAAGTTGGGGCAATGTTATTGGCCAAGTTGGGTGAAGTATTAATACTGCACCAAGTGGACAACCTGCTAGGTGTCCAACATAATCGCAGATGGCTCAGCAGGGCAGTCGCTCAATGTCACGAATGGGAACTCGACAGTAAACTGCTCTTGAGGGTGTTGGATGCTACTGCAGATAGACTTGCACGCAAACGAAGTGAGAGGGCCCCGATGGGAGACCACTTCTCAATATCATGGAAAGGACTGTGCGTATGTATTTCACCCCAATGCAGTGATCTGCATAGTCATACAGATGATGCAAACATACCCATGACTTATTACACATGCCAGAGAATCGCCCAACCTGCTGTTGCAGAGCGAATGGCAAATGCCTTCTCCCAACCCAGGATCTCAAACTCACTGTGTGGCTCTGACTTCTCGGAGTGAGTTCGGACACTTGGAGGTACCTAAAAAGTGTTAAAAGTTCCTGCAGGCCGCAAGAGCCGTCCTGACCTAACATGCTTGTTCTCACAAGGAATTATTGAAAGATTATTTGACCTCTAAATTGAAAAAAAACATGCTAGAATTTAATTCAGAAGCCATCTAAATTGTGGAGAAGCCTCAATTTGGACGATGTGCCAAATATTGATTTCATCAATCATTACATTTAAAATTCCCTTTCTTTAGAGCAATGGATCTAGCCACTGGTTGCCTGAATACGGCGAATTTGTAATACAACTGTACCTACGAAGTGCTGAACCAGCCCCCCCACCCTCCCCCCCTCAGATGGCAACTGGGGAAAGACTAAACTGATGCTTCTTCCCACAAGGAATTATTGCAAGGTTCAACATCTAATTTAAACATGCTAGTACATAATGCATTTGCTTGGCAATCTCAGTTTAGACCATGTGCCAGTATACCAACGGATCATTGAAACCTAAATGGAAAAGGTTTTGCACATGGTGTACACCACACAACCTGCAGCTGCTGCAAACCATTTTCCTTACATAATGGTTAAGCCTTGCACAAGGTGGGCTGTTGCAAGAGTGTATTGGAGCACATTTGGCAGCTATTTGATAACGAGGAACACGCCTCCTTTATTCAGTGACTGGATAAATTATCCCTTCATGAGGGTTTTTTATTTTTTCCCTAATTTTTAAAAGTAGGCGCTGCAGTGGAGTTTCAATATAGTGGCCCCAGGACTTAACTTCTGCAGGCACCATTTAAACCGTTGGCAACTGCATCTGTGCAGTATTTTTCCTGGAAAGTGGCTGCTTTAGTTGCAATGACTTCATCCAGGAGTGTCAGAAATCAAAGTGCTTGCAGTCAATGAGCCATATCTGCGCTTCAGCAAGGATAGTTGGGTGTTAAAGACAATCCCTCGCTTTATTCCAAAGGTGTGACCACAGATTTTCATGTAAACTGACTTCTTTCTGAATGTCACTTTTTGCCGGCAGATATTGCCTTGCATTCCCTAGACGTTAAAAAGGCGATAAAGTACTATTTGAACAGAACAAAAGCCTTTAGACTCACTACGCAATTGTTTGTAGTATTTGGCCGTGTCAACAAGGGAAACCCCCATCGCCAAGCACGGTTTGGACAGTTGGATTACTGCTGCTACATCCCTGTCATAGCAACGCCGCACATCCCTGTCATAGCAACGCCAGCAAGCCTTTAAAGAGCCAGGTGCAGGCCCACTCCACTAGGGCAACTGCAGCACCAGCTGCAATGTGGGCAGGAGTCCCGCTAGTGGACATGTCTGGCTGCCACCTGGGCAGTGCCCCCACACCTTTACAAGGCATTACGTCTGAAGCAACAGAATGCTGCAGAAGCAAGTGTGGGGAGAGCAGTCTTGCAGCACCTATTTCAGTAAGGTAGGCCTTTATATCCTTTATTCTGCCATAACATCTCTGGCTTGTGCTGCTATGTTTTCTATTCAAAGTATGTGAATTTATGAAAGATCCAATGCGCTGGAGAAGGAGTATGTTAACTGTAACTCCTGTTCGTCAGCATTTGCATTGTTAATAGATTTGCATGCAACCGTCTCAATGCCAGTGTGTGAAGGCCAAACCAGCAGGGAATACGTCATCACACGCATGTTGGAATCTGAACATGGCCTCCAGTGGTGGGGCTTAGCACTCAATGTCCCATTTGCTGGGATGGAAAGCAGCCACCATGAGGACCAACTACAAAGCACACCTCGTTTTTCTTTAAGTAAAAGTAGTGTCACTGAGGATTCCATCCCTGATGGGGCATATTCATAGCAAGTGAATCTATGAAAGATGATGCTGGCGAACAGGAGTTATAGGCAAGCAACTTAATCCATATAAGCCATGCTTGAGTTACAGCATGGTGCATTACTTATAATAATTGGAACCACAGCCAATTCGATATCGCAAATGTCTCTTGTGAGCCAAATGAGCTGCCCAAACAGGCTGGACGTTGCCCTACTGGCAGGAATGTAGCCGTGGGATTGCTTTCCTTTTTTTGTAAGGACAGGTAGCCTTTCCCAGACACGGCTACTCCACAGGCACCTGGTCTGGTAACAGGATTCAAAGGGCTCACCCATTCACAAAAGGCTTTGCCTCCCACAAAGGTGCTGCATATCTAAAGACCTTTGATCCTATTGAGAAGGGCAAAGGGGTGGGCTGGTTAGTGTAGATGGGGAGAGCTTGGTACAGTTGAGGGAGATTTCCACCGTTTTGTTCCGCCTCTCCTTACTTTACCTTATACAAAGTACGTTCGGTGTAATGTCAAAAAATCATTCCACTTATCAGAAACCGGGATTGGACCATCAACATGTTGACTTTTACCTTTTTAAAAGTGGTCTCACCACTTTTGTATCATATTTTGGACTCCAACCCTTCAGCAAGATTTCATTGACCTCTGTCAGGTGAGTTGACTCCCCACCTTTGAAGTGAAGACTGAGTTACCAAGGCAAAGGCATGCTCTAACAATCTCCAGGGATGATTGGGGGTGATCCTGCTGCTGGAATAGGACTGCTCTCCCAGCCACAGCTGTACCTGGAACTCGCCATGTTGGACTCCTGCAGTTATGTGCCTGCGTTTGAGAGCTTGAGAACAAGGACTCATTTTGTCCCTGAGCACATGGATTGGTACTCTCAGAACCCCTGGAGCCAAGGCAGTCCGGAACCTACTGTTTTTTTTTGCTGTTACTTCTTGGAGCAGTTTTTCAATACCCATTGAACACATTTAAATCACCAGGACTCTGCTGCCTTTTGCACACGCCTGATCTTTGAATTGTTAGCACAAACCGGACTTCTCAGTGCTGTGCGGTCGGACCTCCAAGACCTGTAAAAAGGTACCATTTACTGCCAACTTCCTTCTTGGCGAATTTGTGGGCCTGAGAGACCCGCTGGGTTACTCTTGTCCCTTTTGCACCCAAGAACACAGCCTTTTAAGGAACTTTGTGGTTATTACTTGCCTTACACCCCTGATTGAGTATACAAGTAAACGTGGGTCAAACAACCTGTTCTATGGAATTTCTTCTACTCTCAGTTTTATTAGCTCACTGACCCTTCACAGAGACGAAATATCCATTTGCATATAAATCTGGTCCCACTCACAAGGGTAGTGTATCGCTGAAATGGTCAATTTTCCTCTGGACAAGAGTATTATCAGCAACCACAGACGGGTGTTTTGGCCTGTTTGGGCCTCAGTGAGGTTAAGCGGAGTGCCTCTAGGGCACATTGAGGGGCTCCCACCACTCAGTGCTGCATCTTGCTATTTTTGCTTGGTGTTCCTCTGTGGTGGGTTGTTTTTTTTTTACAAGTTAATTATTGTACATGGTATACAACCTTGATTGGACATTTCTTTATTTTACACATGTTGATGTTTGGGTTGCTACTGAACCAAATTGACACTGCTCTTGCGAGTATAGCCTTTCCTCTGTCCACATTGCCACAAAAGGTGAAGTTGGTAGATTATAACTGCCCGTTTCGCCTTTATGATTGAGTTGGCTTTGTAGACGTGCGGGTTGAGTAGGTGCTTTAGTCTCTGCTCATTTTTATACTTCTGCTAGGCTGAAAGCCCATCAACGTTTGCTGCAAGTTGCATCCCTTGCTTGTGCTTGGATCAATGCAGGTCTGTTACTGGGGCCCCACTTCCTGGTCGGACAAATCTGATCCAGGTCAAGGATCCAAGCTGTTGCTACTATACCCTTCCAGCTCTTTCAATGCAATGCTAGACTCCACATGCCTTGATTTGATCTTTCATTGCAGGTGCCTATGCAACTTCCACTAGTTAAGGCAGACGGTTAAAGTTTGCGCTTCCTGATCTGCAGGTAGTTTGCTTTCAGGAGGCAGTCAAGGTTTGTATGGGGGGGGGGGGGGAGAGTAAACTGCACATGGCCATGCATATTATTTGAAGACGGATGCTGCAAATTCACAGCTTGTTGCTGTAGCAGGTTTAGTTTTTCGATTGGTGCCTCTGACATCACTCCCATATCTTAGTCTTCTGAAAAATGCTACCAAAGCAGGTCTTAAATTCTTAAATTCCACTGGACGTGCAGGGAGAGTTCCGCATTTTACATACTCTACCTCAGAGAAATGCACTTTCCCCAAGGTGACTAGTGACAAAATATTTACCATTGCATTTGGTAAAATGGTGCATTTTGCCATAAGAACACTTGATAGTTGTTGTCAGGCATGCACTGTAATTGCCATAAATGAAAAATAAGGTTCGAATATCCCCCATACTCGCCAGCAAGATCAAGTATCTTGCAAATGGTACTTGCCCTGCATAAAAACTACTCGCCAATGCTAGTGTGGGGCTAGTAGATTTTGCGAGCCTTCCAAGGCACAAGGAAGCGGGATAGGTGTGGCGTCGCATAGAGGTGCCCATACCTGCCAGGCTTCTTTAAACAGGGTAGCCACCCAAATCATATTTTGCAACACCCCCAGTGGTTCTGTGTAGTAACCTTCAGTTACACCATGGACTCCTAGAAGATCATTATGACCTTTCTTTTGTTTGGTTTACACATGCTTGTTTTTTAATGCAAAAGGCTGATTGAATTGAGAGGTCCCTTTTTTTTCTTCTCTTGCAAAAATTCTCTAAATCATTTGCATATAAGATTACATGGGACCCAGCCCCCACGTTTTGCTGGCACATTTTTTCCCACCTAGTTTTTCTCCTTTGTCAGGGTGCAGCAGTCCTCTGATCATGCCCACTGTTTTCAGTGCAGTGCTGCTTTTTGCAGCCAGCTCCCGATTTTGTTGGAACAGTTTCTCACTCCAAGTCACGTTTTCTTCACAGGGATAAAAGGGGTAATGTTCATGTGAGATTTGGTATTGGTTGCAAGATCAACTGACAAAGCCATTCTGCACGCTTAACTCCAGAGACTTCCTATTTTTTGTGGTGTAGTAAAGTTTCATTTTAGAATGTGATTTCCATTGCCATCAATTGTTTTTTAATGGTGAAAGTAGAATTTTTGTAATTTGTTTCCCTTTCATGTCAGTCACTGACCATCAGGACTTAAATGCCCCAAAACACCTAATGGCCCGCATTTCGTGCTATAACTCCAGAATTTTAACTTCCATTGTTGGACTAGTCTGGCATCATTTTTTTTTGTATGTTTCACAAGAAACCTTTACATCACAAGTATTAAAATATGTCCAGAAACCATCTTTTACAATTTACAGTCATCACGGGAATAAAATTAAAAAAGGAAACTCAAAGTATTACAAGATATTTTTTGAAGGGGGGGGGCGAGGGGTTCACTCTGGTTCCCAGCTTGGTGTACCTTCCACAGTCCAGTTGATCTTCTCCAAGCGCTTTCATGCCTCTTGCAATCTTCAGCGAGGCAGTCTGTTCAGGTTACTGGTTAGTACCAATTGTGGCCTCAGGGAATTCTGGTTGCTGTAGTCAATGTAGGTAGCCAGGCACCAACTCGCCCCCCAATAAGTCTAAATCACCAATTGGCGGCGGGGGGGGGGGACCAGCTGTGTGGCTCTCCTAAGTAGGGGCCGCTACCTCTGGAGTCTGGGACTCCCAAAAATATTGAAAGAAAGGCGGTGAGGGGTGCTGTCTGGTATTACAAGACATATAAACATGTTTTACAAAAGTAAAAATTCAGTAAACCCTGTTGTGGAAAAGTGACAAATGTCACGTATGCCTAATAAAACGTTACAATGATCCAATGCTACAGCCGGCCCTAGTAGCATTATTTGTGCTAAAGATTACATCTATAACAGCAACTGCATAGGTGCCTATACATCCTTTGCGGGTCACTTGAAATAAAACCTGCAAGGCATTATCTTGTTAAACAGATTCAAGGATTTGATAAATCAGGCAAACGCCAAACCCTAAAGAGGTATTCTGGATGGTGATACATTAAGACCATATTAATGGTCACCCCCCCCCCCCCGGCCCTCCTCCTTTAGTCCCCCTTTTTTGCAAACTTGGCTAGATAAATTATTCTTAACACAAAGGTCGACATGAAAGAAATGCGTCATGGTTTCAATTTCCCCCACCTTCCCACAGAATCGGCAGAATGGGTTAGGCATTGCTTTCCTTCTAAATAGCAAAAGGATTGTCAAGATGTTCTAGCTTAGCTTGAGGATTGTCCGGAAATGTCGGTTAGGGAATTGCAAAAGGATAACCCCACGTTTTTTATGCTCCCACTGTAATTGGTTCAGGAATACGAATGGAATGCATCCATTGTTTACAATACAATCCTCATATAAGTCTCTTTAACGTATCAGGGTTTATCAGTCTGTCTCAAGATCAGAGTTTGGTCACAAACATCCCGAATAATAGCCATGTACTTACTGGATATTTCCCCGAGCCACACTATGTACCAGTTTGCCCAAATCAACATGCATCGATTGGAACGGTCCAAATTCACCAGCGCTCTTGGGTTTGGCTTCGGCTCTAATTCCATGCGCGGCTACTTCTTTGTCTTTTTTTGTTTTGCCTATCATTCAGGTAATCGGTCCTTAGGCGTTGCGCACCTCCCCAGCGCATGTCAACTTCTACTGGGTTCAGCAGGTGTCCATCCTGCAATGGGCTCTTCCCAACTTCAGACCCCCACGCCCTCTACTTACGTTGCCTTGGCCCAGACCACGGTTGGCAATCATGTTCGGCGTGTGAATTGCTGTCCTGGAAGGTACTGAAGAACAGACTAACCAGGTGGAGGGGGCTCTTGCAGAGGTCACCTCCAGGGGATCTCAAGAACTTTGTGAAGCATCGAACCAGGCCCAAGGTAGGGCCGATATTTTTCCAGCGCACCCCACGAGCGAGAATCCTTCCTGGGGACTCTCCCGCATGGGAGGACCGGCCAGGTCCTTCTACTGGCACGTGCACTGAGGCTGCTACAGCTACCGGCCTTTGGGTCGAGGGATCCTCGGATCCTCCCATGCGCAGTGTTGAGACCGGAAGGTTCTTGTACTGGGCTACGCCCTAATGCCAGCAATACGTCTGAGGGCTGCCTAAATGCAGCCCTACCGAGCTGAGGTCCAAGGAGCAGGGTAGACCTCGTGATCCACACGAGTCTTGGACGAGGCAGGCCCAGTGGGCTGAGCAATACGTGGCAGGCAGCTCCACAGTGGCCGTCGTGCCAGAAAGGAGAACCCGTCAGCTATTCCAAGAATTCGGTGAAGTGTCGAGGTGGGACTGGCCTCAACCAGATATGTGGCCTACAGTCTACCCTTCATTTGCACAGGGCAACTTTCCTTTGCGTCCATATGGGTTGGGTACGCATCTGCCCCAGCTGCCCCCCTGCTACCCTGTCAGTACCCCCGCCACCTCTTTGGCCAGTGAGGAGGTGCTCGTTGAGAAGTTTCTCGGCCTCATGAGGTCTTGTCAGATGGGGGTTATCAGTCATTCCCGCCATGCTAGCAGCGCCAGACTCCTCCATCATGCCCTCAGAACCCGGTGCAGCCACCTCCTCCGGCACCGCAGCCAACTCCGCCTCTGGCTGTGGTCTCTGTACCCCAACCCCTGCTGCCATCTACTCCTCCACACGAACCTCCAGATCTGCAGGATAGGGACAAGGAGGAGGATCCGGACACGCCATACTCAGCCAGGGCCTTCCATGAACGTCTTTCTGCTCTGGAGTACCTGTGCCTCACCCAACCCGAGGTCGAACAGCCGGCAGAGGGGGTTCTGGCTGAAGTCCTCACGAGACTCCCCTCTGCCAACACAGGGATTCCACTGCCAACCGATGTAGTCTCCCTGGCCAAGAAGGGTTGGCTCAAGCTGCACTTGGTCCAACCGGTCAATCGATGCCAAGTACAGGCAAATTGAGGGGGGATAAACTTTTTCTCGACCCCCCCCCCCATCCTCAGCCACGCTCCTCAGTGATATCACTATACTCCAAGCCTCAGTTGTCGTCGGCCTCCTCTGCGGCGCCGCTAGGCAAGGAGAAGATCTTGGAGGCATACGGCAAGATCATCTACTCCGTCGCCTTGCATCTGCATCAGGCCAACGCAGATGCCATGCTCTGCCGCCAACCAACGGGTATGGTGGGAAATTGCAGACTTCCTCCCGGATCTCCCTACCTAGTGCCAATTGCGCTTTAAGGTGGGGCTAACAGAAGCCAAGCTCGTGGTGCATGACCTCATGGAATGCAGTGGCTCGTATCGATACCGCAGGCCGTGCATCTGTATTGCCTCAGACATGAGAACAGCCTGGCTCCGGGCAACAAAATTCAACCCGGATGTCCAGGAATGCATTCTAGATCTGCCGTTTGAGGGGGTGGGGGGATTGGGGGGCAGGGGAGGAGACTTCTTCCACTCCTCTACAGACGAAGAGCTGGACAAGAACAGCTCACAAACAGCAAAGTCTTTATCCATTCTTACAAAGACCAAGCCCAAATTGTACACCCAATCTCAGCAGTGCTCGGAAAAGGGTCGTACATATGGAGGCCTGCTTGCCATCTCAGAACTGGCGCAAACAAAAGGGGGTGGTTGAGGGAAGAGTAAGGGCTTTTTCTAGTCCCCCTCAGTGTCTGCCTCTGAGGGAAAGAAGGCATGACACGCCCTTCGGGTCCACTTGTCTGCAGTGGGGGGGGGGGCATGCTTGCCCTCCATGCACAATTCTGGAGCCAGAATTTCACGGACCCCTGGATCCTCTCGGTAATATCCACGGGGTAACTCTTTCCTATCCCAGCCTCTCCTCCACTCCCACAGGTTGGGACAGCAACTCTTTTGGCCGAGATCCGGAGCTTTGGCTTCTACTCCAGGATTTTCGTCATTCAGAAGAACCAGGCATGCCTGAGTTGTGCTGGACCTTTCCACCCTCAACCGCTCCCTACCCCTGCAAAAATTCAAGATGGTTACGCCAGCTTTTATAGCGGAGACATTGGACAAGGGAGACTGGATGTGGTCCTTAGACCTGAAGGACACATACCTACACGTCCTGATTTGGCAGCCCCATCGTACTTTCCTAAGGTTCAGGATCATGGGCTACCATTTCCAATACAAAGACCTCCCATTTGCCCTCAACTCGGCCCCCAGGGTCTTTACCAGACTTGTGAATGCAGTGGCGGCCCTTCTCGGAGCGCAGGGCCTCCACATCTACCCCTACCTCGACCACTGGCTCGTCAGGGCTACAGCTCCGGAAGCGATTCGCCATTCTTCCCATGCCCTTATGAACAGACTGCACGGCCTGGGCTTCTCGCTCTACCTCAGTCACAGCTGCAGCCTACACAGATTGACATTCCTGGGACTCATTTGGGACACGTGCTCTGAGGGTTTCCCACCAGGACAAATCCCGGCCATCAAGAGGCCCACCACCCACTTCCTCAGCAAAGAGGGGACCTTGGCATGGTGGTACCAACATCTCCTGGATCTACTGGTGGCGGTCCTTTTAGCCATGCCGCACACAAGACTAACTATGAGGAGGATTCAGCTGCACTTCACGGCCCCATGGAATCAGGCGCAGGGCTAGCAATAAAAGATTATCAACGTTCCTCCATCTCTCCACCCGGACCTAACTTGGTGGTCCATGGACTGCAACCTACTGACTGGCAAGCCCTTTCGGCCACCCTCTCCGCAGGCCACCATCACCAGACTCCTCGCTCGAGAGCTGGGGAGCCACCCTGGACGATATCTCGGTCCACAGCACTTGGACTTGACAGGAGCAGGAATAACATCAATTGGTTGGAGCTGAACGCCATCTGGCTAGTGCTCGGAGCATTCCTACCACTTCTCAAGGTAAAGCTTGTCCTCATCCAGACGGACTACTTGACCAGCATGTACTACGTCAACAAGCAGGGAGGCACCAGATCCCCCCCCCCCCCCCCCCCCTGTGCAGACAGGCGATTAACATGTGGGATTGGGCCCTGGAAAACGACCTTTACCTCTCGGCAGTACCACTCCCGGGGGAATCTAACCTGGAGGCATGCAGGCTGGGAGCAGACAATTGCGAGTGGCAGCTAAACGACCTCGTTATTCAGGAGATCAACAGGTGGTCATCCCCAAGTGGATCTCTTTTCCACCTGGCACAACAAGAAGTGTCCTCGGTTCAAATGCTGGCAGGGTCGGGGCCCCGGCTCACTGGGCGATGCATTTCACCTCCAGTGGACCGGCATGAAGGCCTAGGCCTTTCCGCCTACTCACCTGATGCACATGGTAATTTGCAAGATCAAGGAGTCTGAATTCTCGTTCTGATGGCTCCATGGTGGCCAGCCAGGCCATGGTTTTCAGTGCTACTCCGCCTCTTGGAGGTACCCCCATTCTCCAGCATGGGGTCTGGCATGGATTCACATGCTCATGAATATTCCCGGTCGTCTGGCTGGGAATCCTCGGTAAAGAAAAATCAGTATCAGTTTCGTTTCTGATCTGTCTTTCGTAGTAGTAACCAATCAGTGATCTCTGCGTCATACTGACCACAGCCAATGACTGCCATCTCCCTAAGCCCCGCCTCTGGCAGCCATCTTCAGATTTTTACCGCACGTTCAAGTGTTGGGATCCTCGTGCTATTGCGCTCGAGCTTTAGTGAGTTTTCGCGCTTTTTCTTAGGAAAATTCTCTTTTTTCGGTCAAAAGAGCCTTAAGCTCCACCGTTTCTTTATCCGATCAACGGGGACCCGTGTCGGATTCTTCTAGGCCCCTCAAGGGTGAAGATTTCGTCGAGCCACACTTTTGGAGGACTCCAGAAGTTTCTCAGGCCCATCTCGGACATGGCCCAGGAGAAGGGAAGCTCGACGCCCGGAAAGCTGTTCGGGGTCTACCCTGGATGCCAGCTTCAGAATGTCTTTAAGGAGGATGAACACTCCCTTTGCCTCTACTGCCTGCATGAGGACAAGACGCACGTGGAGGACTGTGCGTTTTGCGGCAATGTCGGAGCGGACCATGAAGGACCGCCATCTGCGTCTCGCCAACTGGCTGGAAGGGAAGAGCCCGTCAGGCGAGAAAAAGAAGTCGTCCGAGCGGTCTTCTAAGACCTTTGAGGGCGCGACGGGGGCCCAACAGAAGGCCAAGCACCGCGAGTCCGCTGGCACCGGGAGCGCCGAACGGTCTGGCTCTACGGGTGCCAGGCAGGGCGCATCCTCCCTGGCGCCATCAACCATGAGCCAATGCTCTGGCTCGGGTAAGAGGAAGGCCGAGCACCCGGCGAAGCTCCTGGAGAGACCCCGGTCGAGCTCTAAGGCCCCATCGGAGGGGGAGCGAGGCGGTGACCCTCCCCCAAGGAGAAGGCGGTGAGCGCACCTAAGGTGGTGAAAGCCTTGATCCACCCAGCCAAGGCCTCTATCGAGACAGTCGCGGCGGCCCTCGCTCAGCCTGTGGAGGCTACACCAATGGTGGCGACCTCGGGGACCAGAGCCTCCCTGCCACCGCGGAGGGAGTCCTCTTTCATGCCCATCGACAGGACCCCCATGAAACCTCGAGGAAAAAGGGGGGGCAGGAGGTAATCGTGGATTCGGCCTCAACCTCTGAAGAGGAGCTGATCGAAGTCTTAAGCCACGCCGTTGGCGTGGAAGACGACCAGCCCGTCGGGAGGGACCCCGACATCGAAGACGATAACATCTAGGGTGCCGACGGGGCTCCTGACCTCCCGTCGGAATCCCCTAACCAGTGCCACAAGACAACTCGGCAGCCATTTTGTTGGCTATACAGTCATTATGCTCGGAGATGAGGACGAGATTGCCATTACCACCAACGGAGGAACCGCTCCCGACGGGGGACCCGCAGCCAGGCCCTTCTGGGAGCCCTCCTCCTAAGAGGATTCATCCTCCACCTCCTTTTCTACCATCTCGCCCTGCTCAGCCCTCCTCCCCGTCCACGACCCGTGGGGATGATACGGGGACGGACACGGCCGCGACGGGTACAAACGATGAGGTTTACGACGAGGATCTCCTGTCACCTCCTCCCCGGGCTTCCCGCCCGACGAGATAGAATGGTTTCATGCCATGATCGCCAGGGCATCCAAGCTTTTCCAGCTCTGCCCGGAAGAGAAGGAAGGTTTCCTTTATCAACGGCGCGATCGAAGAGGAAGACGGTCCTCGCTGTACCTCTACTGGACGATATCTGGCATGAGGGTCTCGCCCTCCTCAAGAACCCATCCACAACGCCTGCGAGAAGGGATCGGTACGAGAAGAAGTACCGGGTCCCGGACGCGGCCCCCTTGTGCCTTCGGGCACAGCCGACCCCAGACTCGGTCGTCTCCGCGGCGGCCAGGAAGAAAGCAGCAGGGGCCTCGGCCTCTACGTCAATCTCCCCGCCGGACGGCGAGGGAAAGAAATTGGACACGATGGGACGCAGAGTCATCTCATCGGCTGCAACGATTAAGGCTGCCAACGCCTTGGCTATCGTAGCCCGCTACGACAGGGAGTTGTGGTACAAAATCGCCCCCCTGCTGGACTTCCTACAGACAAGAGGGTGGAGGCCCTAGAGATTTTGCAGGAAGGAGAGGTGGCGTCGGACCACACCATTATGATAGCGACGGACATCGCTGACACTGGTTTTCGCCAGTTGGGCAACGGCGTGTGCCTTAGACGGCGTGGATGGCTCAAGGAAACGGACTTCCGGCAGGACGTGCAGAACAGAGTCTTGGACATGCCGTTCGACGGGAGCAACCTGTTTGGGAAAACAGTGGACGATTCCCTACAAGCCGTCAAGACTGACACGGAGACGGCCCGGGCTCTTGGTGTTCTCCAGCAACGACGGCCGCCCTTTCGGAGCACCGAGGCAAGCAGGGTGCCTCCAGGTTCCGGCGGCGGATATTCCACCTACCGTCAAGTGGCCCGTTCGTTGTCACAGGAAGCCTACAGGGGACGAGGCAAGTCGGGCGGACCCCGCAGTCGTCGCCAGGGAGGACAAGGCGGCAAAGCCTCGTCGAAGCAGGACTGAACCGGCCGTGGGGTCGGGCCCCCACCGAAGCATCCCGGTGGGAGGCCGGCTGGCGATCTTCATCAGCGTGTGGGAGTCCATCTCCACCGACCGTTGGGTGCTGGATGCCCTGGCCCAGGGTCACGCGCTCGAGTTTCTAAAGTGCCCGCGCGCCCCCCCAACTCCCCCCCTCACCCCCCATGGCCAGGAAGGAACATCATGTCCCTCAACTTCTCTTGGAGGTACAGGCGATGCTCAAGAAAGGCGCCATCGAGCTCGTCCCAAAGAGGCTTCGGGACTCCGGAGTTTACTCAAGATACTTCCTCGTGAAGAAGACAGGAGGATGGCGTCCCATCCTGGACCTACGACGACTGAACAAATTCATCAAGGCACAGAAGTTCCGGATGGTCACCCTCCAGCACGTCCTGGGTCAGCTGGAGGAGGGCGATTTCCTGTCGTCGTTGGATTTGGAGGATGCTTACTTCCATATCCCCATCCTAAAGGACACCGAAAGTTTCTCAGATTCGTGGTCCAAGGGCGTCACTACCAGTTCAGAGCCCTTCCCTTCGGATTGAGGTCGGCACCCAGGGTGTTCACCAAGTGCCTCGCACCGGTGGCGGCGTGGCTGCGCCTGGAGGGGATCCACTTCTACCCCTACCTGGACAACTGGCTCATCCGAGCAAAGACTAAGAGCTCGCCGCGGAGCACACAGCGAGGACCGTCCAACTACTCACGGACCTGGGATTCTCCATAAACTATGCCAAGTCCCACCTGGTGCCCGCGCAAGACTCACTGTTTCTGGGAGTGAAACTCGACACAGTGGCGCTTCTGGCCTCTCCGTCGTAGGAAAGGACGAGGGCCATCTTGGTAAGGTGCAGCGGATGCTGGTTGCGGACACAGCCAGGGTGAGGTCCATCAAATCCCTCCTCGGAATGAGGTCTTCTCTCATTATCTCATCCGCCTGTGCAGGCTTCGGATGCGCCCTTACAGGAGTTCCTGGACGCTCGCTGGATCCAGACGACGGGCAGCTTCGAGGACAGGATCACACTACGCGAGCGTCCGAGCGATCCGGTGGTGGGGTACCCACGTGCATCTGACGGCGGGCATGGACTTCCAGACCCCGGGCCACCAGAAGAGTGACCACGGATGCCTCCCTGGAAGGGTGGGGAGCATTCACCGAAAATCTGCACGCGAGAGGCCTTTGGCTTCCGACGGAGAAGTCCCTCCATATCAACGTCCTGGAGCTCCGTGCAGTGTTTTGGGCCCTCAGGTCTTTTCTTCCGTCCCTCAAGGGCAAGGTGGTGAGGATCTTCACCGACACCACCACCATGTTCTACATCAGGAAGCAGGGCGGTACCAGATCCCCAGCACTGTCCAAGCAGGCGCAGGATCTGTGGCATTGGGCCGTCGCCCAAGGGATGTTTCTGGTGCCGTTTCATCTGGCAGGAATAAAAAGCACCATCGCCGACTCGCTCGGCAGAGAGCTGCGCTCGTGCCACGAGTGGGAACTACGACAGGATCTAGTGGACCGCCTCTTCCGACGGTAGGGCACACCCCAGATCGATCTGATTGCGACGAACTCCAAGTGCCGGAGGTTCGCCAGCAGGTTTCCCCAGCCGAGGAGCATGGGCGAGGCCTGTTTCTATACACGTTCCCTCCATTGCCGTTGCTGATCCGGCTCATCAACCAGCTCAAGAGGTCACGGTGCAGGATGATCTTCGTCGCACCTGCGTGGCCGAGGCAGATATGGTTCCCGGACCTTCTGGACTTGTCAGTGTCCCAGTCAATCAAGCTGCCAGTGGACGCGGATCTTCTCCAGGGAAGGAGGCGCCATTCTCCATCACGACCCAAAGTCGCTGAACTTGCAGGCCTGGCTCCTGCAGCGTTAGAGTTTGGAGGTTACGACATACTGGCCGACTGCAGAGAGGTTCTTGCAAAGGCCAGGGCGTCCTCAACTCTTAAATGCTACGGACACAAATGGAAGAGGTTCTGTGCCCCTGCTGGACATCTGCAGGGCTGCTACGTGGAGGTCGACGCACACCTTCATGAAATTCTGTGTCGACCGGGATTCCAGGGAGGAGTCCAGGGTCGGCCAAGCAGTGCTGCGCAACCTGTTCGCCTAAGGTGAGCCTGGTGAGAAGGTAAGAGATGCTTAATGTTGAGCCTGTTGCCACCTCCCGTGGTTGTGCATGTGTACTGCTATGTATTTTTATTCATGAGCATGTGAATCCATGCCAGACCCCATGCTGGAGAAGGAACAAGTTACTTACCTGTAACTGTTCTCCAGCATGGGTCTGGCATGGATTCACATGCGAACCCTCCCGCCTACCCCTCTGCGGCTCTTCACTTGGCCATACTGCCACTTCACGTGCTACCAAATCTGAAGATGGCTGCCAGAGGCGGGGCTTAGGGAGATGGCAGTCATTGGCTGTGGTCAGTATGACGTAGAGATCAGTGATTGGTTACTACTACGAAAGACAGATCAGAAATGAAACTGGTACTGATTTTTCTTTACCGAGGATTCCCAGCCTGACGACTAGGAATATTCATGAGCATGTGAATCCATGCCAGACCCATGCTGGAGAACAACAGTTACAGGTAAGTAACTTGTTCCTTACACCTTCCAACAGACCCAGCACATCTGCTGTCACAGCAGGGGGGCAGAATCATCCACCCCGCGCCAGGGACACTAGCCCTCATAGCGTGGTACCTGAGCAGGTAACGCTTCAGCACCTTAGCCTCTCACTGGAGATCATACAGGGCGCCAGGAGCAAAGCCACCAGGGCCCAGTACAAAAGCAAATGGACCAGAGTCTGCCACTGGGCAGACGCCAAGGGAATCGACCCCTTGGCCTGCAATTTGGATGACGTGCTCTCCTTTCTGGCACACCCGCTCATTCTGGCATACAGGTGGACACCTGCCGTACATACCTTGCTGCCATTGGAGCTTACAGGAACTCGGAGCCCAGTTTTCTTCCTCCAACCCGATCGTCAAACATCTGACTGGTCTTGCTAGGCTCTACCCGCACGTCAAGAGACTGCACCCTGGGAGGGACCTTAACATAGTCTTGGGTGCCCTGGCGCACAAACCATTCAAGCCAATTGCGTCCGTGGACATTAGGCTGGTCACCTTCAAGATAGCCTTACTGGTCGGTCTTACTTCGGCTCGCAAAGTCGGCGAGATCCAGGCGCTTGTCCCCTCTGAACCATATACCACCTTTCACAAGGACAAGGGTAGTCATGCGGACGCCCCCCTGCATTTCACTTGAACAAAGAAATAGTACTTCCTACGTTCTTTCACGATCCCAAGGACGATGCAGAGTGCTGCACTGCCTGGTTGTCGGGCGTACCCTAAAATTCTACTTGGATAGGACCAAGGGCTTCCGCACGTCGGATGCTCTGTTACTTTCGAAGGCTCAAGGCCAGTTTATTGGGGGTTCTAAGGCCTCCATATTCCGCTTGGTCTGTGCCATCAAGGAAGCGTACAAGGGCCAGCAGAAGCCGCTCCCGGCCAACATGCTTGCCCACGCTGTCGGGGCCAAGGCAACGGCCATCGCATTTCAGCACCATGTCCCTTGGCGAGTCATAAGCAGGTCGGCCACTTGGGCCTCTCCCTCGGCTTTCTGCAAGCATTACTGTTTGGATGTGCCGGCTCTAGATCTGATGCAGCTTTCGGACAGGCGGTTCTAAGGAACCTATTTGCTTAAGGAGGGTCTCCTCTCCCCATTGGGGCTACAATCAGTTGTAATCGCCCATACAGTATGGAGGAAAGGGGGCAGGACGGAAGAGTAATTACAAGTTACTCACCGTAGTGAAGTACTCTAAATCCATAGTCCCCTTTCCTCCATATGTCCCATCAACCTCCCTCCTAAATACTGTTTTCATTAGGCAATGTTAAATCTACTGTCGCTGTGTCAATGGGGACTGAAGTGTGGCGCCAGAAGGCGGAGTCAGGGCAGCGCATGCTCCCAGGACTGCGTGCCACTAAATTTAAAGGATGGCTTTTCCTGGTGAATAAGGTTCCATCTCCCGTCCGTTGGAAGGGACGCCCATACAGTATGGAGCAAAGACTAAAGACGAAGTATGTTACAAATTACTGAGTAACTTGTAATTAAGCTCAAGAGTCCACTTTGCAAGCTCCATTTTGCCAGTTTATCCCACACGTGGTTCAGGATGACGCTATGAAATGCTGTAGACAAATCTATTGATGCTACTTTGATTTCACCACCATAATTCCCCCAGATGGATTACTGAAGCACCCGCATTACCGACCCATTTAAATTCGTGGAATGACCTACTCTAAATTCACTCTGGAATTTATTTAGTCGTTGACGTGGTCATCCATTCACATGTGATCAGATTGAGGCCAACATTTTGCAGCCTGCATCAATTAATGTAATTGGTCTGTAATTTGTTTCCTGATCTGTCACCACTCTTAAAAATTGTGACAATATAATGCGCTTTGCCAGGTACACGGGATAGCACCACTTTTTACAATGTTCTTAAAGAGCAAGGAAAGAATCTGGTTCCAGGCAGCGGGTTCCCCCTTAAATGTGGTGTCAGCCCATTTGGGCCAGCCGCTCTTAGCTTTAGCTTTCATTATAGGTTTCAGCGCTTCTTCATACTTATAGGCCGCCAAACTTTACCACCCCATGGAAACAAATCGATGGAATATTCTAAGGCATCCCCCGGGAGGACCCCATAGAGATCAAAGAAACTGACCCATTTGGTTTCAGAGGCCGTGTTCAGTTGACTATTACAGTGAAGTCGTGTTCATTAATCAGCCCCTAAAATGCCTTAAGATCTCTAGTCGGGCATCTAGGAATACTCTGCCTTCAGATGTCGGCACATTTACGTGCAGCATCATGGTGTAGTGAAAAAAGATGGTCTCTGCATTTTGTATTGCAACTCCAGCACCTTTAGGTTTGCAAATGCACTATTTAGTACTGTTGACTGCCCAAGGGGTAAACTGGTACCAACTCTTTAAAAAACGTCTCTGGTTATGTTTTAGGTGCTGGGGTGGCAGGGCCAATGTGCTGCCCATGACGAAAAGCTTTGTAGGAAGAAAGGCATGGTGCAGAAGCTAGTCTGGACAGCCATTTCTGCTGTATCAAAATAACAATAGAACTTAGTTTTGAAGGGATTGTGTCCTCCGACGTATTCCTCATCTTAGATATATCCTTCCAGCTCTGCTGGCCTCGGAAATTTTTTTCTAGGGGGCGCTGCGCGTTGACGTCCCTCGAGTCGATGTCCTTCGACAGCCGCCGTATCGACGCTCGACGTCATCCTGCCTATAAAGGCCGCGCGCAGCGTCCGTTGTTCAGTTCCGTTTTTCCGCGCTACTCGGTGCCTCGGAATACCGTTGCTCAGTTCTTAGTCAGATAATCCTATTTACCTCGAGTTATTCGATCCGTACTCGATGGCTTCCTCGTCGGAACCGACAACTCCTCGATCCGGCTTCAAAAAATGTCGAGATTGTGGGAAAAAGATGTCGTTGACCGATCCTCACAGAAATTGTCTGTGGTGCTTGGGAGCCGAACACCATTGTTCGGAGTGCGAGGACTGTATGTCCATGACAGCTAAGGCCCTGAAGGAGCGTAGGGGGAAGCTGGAGAAAGGTAAGACTTTTAAAGCTTCTTCTTCGTCGACGAAGTCGAGACATTCGTCTCCTCGTCACCATTGGCGCTTCAGGTCTCGGAGTGGGTCTCATCACTCCTCGAGATCGAAGCACTCGAAGAGGATACGTCGAAGATCCCCTTCTCCGTCTTCCTCTTCCTCTGTTTCGCCAAAAAGAATCCCTTGCCCCACGAAACATAGTTCCCGGGCTGAATGGGAGGAATTCAGAAAAAATATGATGAGCATCTTCGAGAAAGCGGCCTCGACCCCCTCGAAGACTGCCGAGAGCGATGCTCTGTTCGAAAGACCCAAAGGTCAAAAACGCCGCGTGTCACAGTACCTGGCGAAAGAAACCTCTCGAGTGCGTCTCGAACCCTCGAGTAGGACTATGACCTCCAAACCTTCCTCGACGGTTCCGTCGACGCCGTTGTCGAAGGGACCGTCGACACACGGGTCTGTCGACTCGACGCCGGCCTCGACGCCGAGAAAAGTCACGGTGACCACACATCCAGTGACGATCCCCAGGCCCTCGATGGCGTCGATATTGTCGAGTAGAATTCCAATTCTGTCGAGGTCCTCGAGGCCTCCACCTCCGTTTTCGACGCCACGCTCGAAGCCTTCGGCGTCGACGACATCGACGTTTTCGAGGCCAATAATGACAAGTTCGCCACCCCTCTGCCTTGGAAATGGGATTTACTCCCTTTATGAGTTCAGAACAATTGAGAACTATATCCTCAATTTTAGAAGAGGGTGATTTGTCTGAACAAGACACCTTTGAGTTACAGGGACCTGGAACCCCAGTTAGAGAGGAATTTTCCTCTGAAGAGCGCAGATTAAAGGATCTTCATGATTCTTTACATTAGGCAAGTGGGTTAGACACTTCCCCTGAGGTGGATTTTGCTAAGCCAGACCCGGGGGAGCATGCTGAAACCCCCTACAGAGCCTTAATGGCCAGGATTACAGAGTTCATGGGGTGGTCTTCACCTTCACAATCTTTCCAGCAAGATGACCTCACGGATATTCTTGACAAAGGCCCACAAGAGGATCCAGTGGTGCCCTTTCATAAAGCTCTTCAGAGAAAGATCATGACAAACTGGGAAACCCCAGATGTAATACCAGCAGTAAATAAACTGTCTGCAAAGTACAGGGTATCTTCCACAGACCCAGAGTTCTTGTCTAAACATCCATCCCCAGAAAGTCTGGTGGTACAAGCAGCATCCTCTACCGATGTCAAGACGGCTTATCCTACAGTCCCACAGGACAGGGACGATAAAAATATGATGCTATGGCAAAGAAAGTCTTTTCAGCATGTAGCATGGCGTTAAAGTCTGTTAATGCTACTTGCACCCTTGCTAGGTTCAGCCATACACTTTGGGAGTGTGCTTCTACAGCGGCTGACTGCATCCCGGAGGGAGAAGAAAGGGATGCGTTCCTGAATATTATACAGGACGGTAAAGACGCTATGTGCGAATCCCTCCAGACGGGCATTGATTCGGCTGACAGTATCAGCAGAGCAATGGCGGCAAGTACATCAACCAGGAGGTTCGCTTGGTTGAGAAAGTCGGGTTTTGCCCCAGATGTGCAAGCCAGGCTCTTGAACATGCCATTTGATGGCTCTTCTTTGTTTGGGAAAAAGGCGGATGACAGTTTAGAGAAACTGCAAACTTCAAAAGCAGCAGCAAAATCCCTAGGAGCTGCAATCCGTCAGACTCCTTTTCGTCCCACAGGAACCTCTGCGAGGGGCAAGTCCTTTCGCTTCTACTCCGCATTCGGAAGAGGTAGAGGACGACCGGCTCAAAGGGGTCAAAGAAGAACTACCCGAGGTGGACTGGGTAGATATTCTAAAGCCGCAGCAACAGTAGGTGCCACTTTACCATCGGCATCTGCATCAGCCGCCCCAAAACCACTCTGAGGACTCCCCTCACAGGACACCTGTAGGAGGCAGGTTGACTCAACATCTGGCGGTATGGCAGGCTATCACGTCAGATGCTTGGGCATTGGAAACAGTCGCCCAAGGTTACTGCCTGCCTTTCCTACATATACCTCAGTCATCCACCGGGGATCAGCTCTCAGAAAGCTCCAGATCCGCTCCTCTTGCAGTAAATTTTGGACCTGCTAGAGAAAGGTGCCATAGAACCGGTACCTGTAGCGGAGAGGAACAAGGGCTGGTACTCCCCTTACTTTCTCATTTCGAAGAAAGACAGAGGACTGAGACCCATCTTGGACTTGCGAGAATTGAACAAATTCCTCAGGAAAGACAAATTCAAGATGGTCACTTTCTCAGATCCTCCAGGCCCTTCAGTTTCAGGACTGGTTGGTATCTCTGGACCTTCAGGACGCTTATTTCCATGTGCCTATCCATCTCAAACACAGGAAATACCTGAGCTTCGCAATTGGCAACTTTCACTATCAATTTCGAGTACTGCCATTTGGGCTGACCTCCGCCCCGAGGGTCTTCACGTTAATGTCGGTAGTGCCGGCAAGTCTAAGGAGGGAAGGGATTCACGTCTATCCCTACCTGGACGATTGGCTGATCAGGGCTGTTTCTCCGGAGCAAGCTCAGATCCAGCTAAATCACGTGTGCTACTCCCTTCACAAACTGGGCTTCTCCCTCAATTTAAAGAAGTCTCAAATGATACCATCGCAGAGACTCCAGTTCATAGGAGCGATCCTGGATACTTCCCTGGGAAAAGCCTTGCCACCAGAGGTGAGGGCTCAAGATATTCTACAGATGGTTACCAAGTTCCAACATGCCCAACGTCTCCCAGCCTTAGACTTTTTGAGGTTGCTAGGCCTCATGGCATCCTGCATTTTCCTTGTGCCAGAGGCTCGCCTGAGAATGAGATCCCTCCAGTGGGCACTGAGGACTCAGTGGTCACAATTCTCAGGGAGAATGACAGATCTTCTTCAGGTTCCCGGCAGGGTGGCTCGAGACCTTCAGTGGTGGGCCTGTCAGGAGAACATTCTGAAAGGAGAACAGTTTTGGCAACCCTGGCCGGAGATAACAGTAGTCACGGATGCCTCACTCACGGGGTGGGGAGCCCACGCCAACGACTTGACCATCAGCGGTCGTTGGTCTCCATCGGAGTCCAGACTACACATCAACCTGTTAGAGCTGAGAGCCATCAGACTTGCGTTGAAGGCTTTTCTGCCAGCTGTACAAGGGAAGAACGTCCTGATAATGACGGACAACACGGTGGCCATGCATTACCTCAACAAAAGAGGAGGCGTAGGATCACTACCCCTGTGCAGAGAGGCGATGCAGCTCTGGTTTTGGGCAATCCAAGAAGGAATCTCTCTATCGGCAGTCCACCTAGCCGGAGAGAAGAACTTGACAGCGGACGCTCTGAGCAGGCAGAACAGTGTCTCCCACGAGTGGGAGCTAGCTCAGGAAGTCCTTCAAGAGATCTTCGCCCTTTGGGGAACCCCTCAGGTAGATCTGTTCGCCACCAGCCTAAACAGGAAATGCGACCTGTTCTGCTCAAGGGAATTTCCTCCGAGAGGAGCTCTGGGAGACGCGTTCATAGTGGACTGGGAGTTTCCGCTTCTGTACGCGTTCCCACCGGTCCCTGTCATTCCTCAAATGATCAGGAGGTTGAGAAGATTCCGGCGAACCATGATCCTAATTGCCCCGGATTGGGCCAGGAGAACGTGGTACCCGGACCTTCTAGACTTGTCCATCTGCCCTCCAATTCGACTTCCTCTCAGAGAGAACCTACTCTCACAGAAGGGAGGTCAGGTTCTCCATCCAGACATCAAAACCCTCAACCTTCACGCTTGGCTTCTGAACGGCTGAGGTACAAGGATTGGGACCTCCCTGATGATATGGAGGTGTTGCTTTCGGCAAGGAGGCCAGCAACAAAGTCTTTATACCGCTGCCGTTGGAACAGATTTTGCAGCTGGTGTAGAGAACAGAATATCGACCCATTTTCATGTGGTACACCAATGGTTTTGTCCTTCCTACTATATTTGGCAAATTCAGGCCTTCAAGTTGGCACCATTAAGGGATATCTCGCAGCGCTATCTATCTTTAAGCGTACTGCGGAGGAACCATCCTATTTCAAATTACCCTTGGTAATACAGTTTCTAAAGGGGTTAACCAATGTTTATCCCTCAAGACATTCCAAGTTCCCCTATGGGATTTAAACTTAGTACTAACTTTCCTGATGGGTACACCTTTCGAACCTCTCCATTCTTGTTCGTTAAGATTCCTTACCCTTAAGACTGTTTTATTAATAGCACTTACATCTGCTAGAAGGGTGAGCGAATTACAAGCTCTTTCTTGTAAACCCCCTCATACAATCTTTCACAAAGACAAAGTTGTCCTGCAAGTGAAGCCTAATTTCCTCCCAAAGGTAGTTTCTGAATTCCATATCTCAGAAGATTACCCTACCATCTTTCTATCCTCCTCCTCACCTGGGGAAAGAGGAAGAGAGGTTACACAGACTAGACCCTAGGAGGGTTTTAAGTTTTTACATTAGTAGACTAGCCAGGATAAGACAGGCAGACCAGCTGTTTGTAGGTTACGCAGGTCACAAGCTGGGGTTACCAATAACTAAGCAGACCATTTCCAGATGGATCATTCTAGCCATTCTGGAATGTTATAAACTGGCAGGGAAAGAGCCCCCTCAAAACCTTAGGGCTCATTCGACCAGAGGTATTGCAGCTTCATCGGCCCTCAAAAGAGGCGTGCCGATTAAAGACATATGTGCGGCCGCTACATGGTCGTCTGTCCATACCTTTACACGTTTTTACAATCTGGATTCATCCTCTAGTCAAGAGACTAGGTTTGGAAGGGCTGTACTGCATTCTATTCATCAATAGAAGACAGCGTGAAGTCAGTACTCCCTCCTCCGAATATAGAATACTGCTATGGGAGCCTATCTAAGATGAGGAATACGTCGGAGGAACATCCCATCGAAAGAACGTTACAAGGTAAGAAGTAACTTGTTCTTTTCCCCCACTTCTCGCAAAGGGTTGGCTTATCAGGGTTTGCTGATCAATGTTTGACCAATTGGTTTCTGCCATGCAGGAGTAAAAGGATGAATAGAGGCTAAAATGGCCACTCAGTCCTCACACATCACAAATCGAGAGCCAACCCCATCATAAAGGTAAAACGGGTACAGTTGGAGAGATTACTCTTTTGCTTTTTGGGGCAACATGAGCAGAGGGAAATGCTTTGCCCTTGAGAGGTGTGAATATAGTTAGTGATAGTAATCATCCAAAATAAAGGTAATATCCTGGAGGACACAGTGAATCAATCTTAGTTCGGGTACGTTGGATCGCGTGTGCTCAAGCTGGCAGTTTGGGATGTTAGCTCTGCTGTTCGAAGGTCTTTTGGCAAAGCAGGTCGAGGCACTCATTAAAATCTGTTCAAGGTCCTGGTGAGTGGTGGTAAGCAAATGGGATCGTCAACGGGCGCTACAGCATTTCGAGTAGGTGGGGCAGCAAATGTTGAAACTGATCATGTTGCTCCCATGTATGCTTCGGTGAAGCAGCAGTTTGAGGCGAGTCAGTCACAAACCCTATCCTGAGTCGTTAAGTGACTCTCCAGCTGTTCGAGCCCAGTCCTAGTGTAGAGCCGTTGATTCACACCTACCAGGTGACTGGCTCCGCAAGGGTATGATTCAGTATTACGTGGGCTTGAGATGCAACCGTTGTAGCTCAGTTTCGGAGTACCGCCCGACAGTAGCACCAGCGCGGTCCATCTGTCGAGCTCTGCTTTGATCGCAGTTCGATTGGCTCTGATGTTGCTGATATGGTTCTCCAGATGCTGAGACCCACTTCAGGGCCTCAAACAGAATTAGTCTGTTCAGAGTCTGCTCTCCTAGCTTCAGGAGATTGTGGTGCACGATGTTGGGTCGTGGCCTACAGCACGAGTCACCCCAATGTGTCCTGCAAGTGGTAAGGGGACAGATCATTGCTCTGTCTTGGACTGATTCAAGTCTGAGGGCTTTGGAATCCACTCTCAAGAGGTCCAATGAATCTGTCGCAGTGCTGCAGAGTGTGAATCAAAGGTGGTATGAGACCCTTCTTTTAGAGGTAAAAGTCCACAGGTGATTAACCTGCTGTAGGGGGTCATCTCTGTTTTTGATTTACCCTTCTGACATCACACCCAACGTGCTTTGTGCTAGTGGACGTTGAAGGGGACAGAAAGAGGCGCAGATTCAAGATGGTGGAAACATTAAACTGTACATAGCTCTCCCAGACTACACTAACCCTGCCCTCTAGGATCAAATACCTTTAGCTATGCAGCACCCTGGTGTGTGACAAAGCCTCTTGTGAACGGGCATACTATTTGAAGCCCGTTCCCAGGCCAGTTTCATATGGAGTGGCTGTCCCTGGGGAAAGGGTGGCACCTGCTCTTACAATGGAACAGAGGCAATCCCTCACACCCACTTCCCTAGAGTCACATACTCTTATGTCCCTTTCCTCCATACTCTATGGGCGTCCATTGCAAGGGACTGGAGACTTCTTCCCCTTTAAATTTAGAGGCACGCGGGGGCGCAGCCCTGGGAGTATTTGCTCACCTGACTCCACCCACCGGGGCCACCCCAGTCCTCTTTTCCGCCTCAACAGGGACAGGCCGAATTCACGAGTGTTCCTAAGTTTGACTTAGTCCATGTAATAGCACATGCTCTTCCTTGGATATTCTTTGTCTTTTTCTTTTCAATTGGGTACTTGGTCCTCCCTGGTGCATGTTGATTTCAGCGGGCATCAGCAGGTGTTCAGCCTGCGAGGGGCTCTTCCCTACATCCCACCCCATGCCCTTTGCCTCTGCTGCCTTGGCCCCGACCAAGGCTGGAAAGGTTGTTCTTCAGTGCCTGTGGAGTCATTGCACTCAGGACAGGCTAGCTAGGTAGAGGGAGCTCTTCCAGAAGTCTCCTCCGGAGGATTTCCTTAAACATCGCTCTAGGCCAAAGGAAAGGCCTCTATTCACCTTTGCACCCCTTCAGGGCGACTCCTTCCCAAGGAAGTGCCAGACCGGGAGGAACCTTCTGGTTTCTAGCACACGTTCCGAGGCTAGTCCAGCTACTGGCCTCACGGCTGAGGGGGTGTCGGGATGCTTCCGGGGATCAGTGCTGAGGGACTGCAAGGTTCTTTTACCGTGGTTACTTCTGAGGGGCAACACCCTAGTACCAGCATAATGTTCGACGGGGTGCCTTTATGCAGCTCTGCCGAGGGCAATACCCCTTCTAGGTCACAGCCTGAGGTGTGGGATAGACCTTGTGTTGCAACACAAAGTGTCTTAGATGGGGGCTGGTTCCAGCGAGCCAGGCACCACGACTTTGCCACGTAGCTCGACCAAATGGCTGCTGCGCCTGAAAAGATGGTCACTCGTCCGATAACACCCCATCTTTCGGAGCAGGTCGAGGAAAGAGTCAAAAGGCAGACTGGCGTCATCCAGGTGAGTGGCCTACAGTTTATCCATCAGCAGTGCAACGCAGGTTTCCTCTGCACTGCATGCAGTGTGCTACGGCCCCAGTTGCCCTTAGCCACTCCACCAATATCCCCTGGCACCTCTACAGCCTCCGAAGACTGGTTCTTCGAAAGGTTGCTAGGGCTGATGCAAACTCTCCAGATGGGGGCCATGCTCTGGGATGCCATCAGGGACATGCTCCCCCAGGTCACCACACCGGCACTTGGTCATTAATCTTGGCTCTCGTACTGCCGGCTCCAGCACAGCTGCTGCTGCTGCACCGGCCGCTGATTCAGCTTCCCTGTCTCCTACAGTGCAGGCGGTCCCACACCAGCCTCTGCAGCAGCCACCGGCTCCAGTCTCCACACCGCAGCCCATGGCGTCCAGCACTCATCCGCCAGCGCTGGACCCTCCGAGCACCCTAGTGGACACAGACGAGGAGGACCACAACCCACCATCTTCAGCCAGGGCCTTCCACAAATGCATAGCAGGTTTAGCAGAGTATTTGGGCCTTCCTCAGCCCAAGGTAGAGCAGACCAAGGAGGGGGGGGTCTTGGTGGAAGTCCTCACCCTCAGACCCCCCTACCAAAACTGGTATCCCGATGCAGAAAGACTTAGTTGCCCTGGCGCGGACGGTTGGCTCAAGCTGCACTTGGCCCAGTCTGTCAATTTGCGCCTGGACGCCAAGTACAGGCAAATGGAGGGGGACACTCTTGCGTTCGGCGTATCGTCAACCGCACGCTTCTGTGATCTGGCGGGACTTCCTCGCAGAGCCAAGAGTGCTTCAAAGTGGGACTAGGAGAATCCAGACTGGTAGTGCAGGACACCATGGAGTCCACCGTGGCCCACATCAAGATCTCTGCCCGGGCCATCTACATTGCCACAGACATGAGAAGAACGCCTCCGTCCGGGCTACCAAGTTTAATCGTGATGTCCAGGAATGCATATTGGACCTTACTTTCAAGGGTAGTGACCTCTTCCACGGTCGAGAAATTAGAGAAGGACTTCGCCGTTTGCAGGCTGTTTTTATCTATTCTTATGAAGGCCACGCACAAGGCCTACACCCAGTCGCAGCAACGCTGACAAGGGGTGGGCATTTGGCGGGTTCTAAGGCTTCCAGGAACGGAGGTCCAGGTAACCTGACAGTTCTCAATCAGCATCAGAGGAAACAACAAAGGGGTAAGGGTTTTTCCAACCGCTCCCGCTTTGGAGCAGCCTCAGAGGGAAAGAAAGCATGACACGCCCCTTCGGTTCTACATGTTTCTGGTGGGGATGCGGGGGCGGCAGGCTTGCCTTCCACATGCAAGTCTGGCGGCAGAGTTTTTCAGATCCCTGGATCCTCTGTAGTCTCCATGGGGTACCGCCTACCAGTTCCTCCCTCTCCCACCGATTGGGGACAACAACTCTGCTGGCAGAGATCCAGTTGCTGGTCGAGAGCTGGGCCGTGGAAGAAGTCCCAGCCTCCTAGCAAGGATTGGTCTTCTATTCCAGGATTTTCACGATACAGAAGAACCAGGCTGGCCCGAGTTGTGTTGGACCTTTCAACCCTCTCCCTCTGCAAAATTCAAGATGGTTACGCCAGCTTATTGCGGAAACACTGGACAGGGGAGACTGGATGTGCCCCTTGGATCTGAAGGATGCTTACCTACACGTCCCAATTTGGCAGCCGCATCGTTCCTTACTACGCTTCAGGATCATGGGCATCCAGTGCCAATACAAGGTGCTACCCTTTGGCCACAACTTGGCGCCCAAGGCATTTACCAGGTTAATGAATGCAGTAGCAGTCCTCAGGGCCACCACGTCTACCCCCATACCTGGACTACTGGCTCGTTTGGGCCACCTCTCCGGAAGCGGTTCAGCATACTGCCTCCGCACTGATGAACACACTGCACAACCTGGGGTTCACTATCAATTTCAAGAAGTATCAGCTGCAGCCCACGCAGAGCCTTACCTTTTTGGGCCACAAGCTGAGTCTTTCCTTCTGAGGACAAGATTGCAGGCATCGAGAGCTGCAGCTCACTTCCTCGGCCTGGTGGTACCAACACCTACTGGGTCTTCTGGCAGCAGTCCCCTTGGCCGTGCCCCACAAGACTCAGGATGCAGAGATTACGGCTGCACTTAGCAGCCTTCAGGAGAAAGTCTCCCAAGAGGAGCCAATCGGCATCCCTCCTTTTCTCTTCTCGGATCCCAATGGTGGGCCTCAGACTTCAACCTGCGGCAGGGCAAGCCCTTCCGATAGCTGGCTTCTCGGGTCAGTTACTAAGGACTTTTCCCTAGAGGGCTGGAGAGCCACCCCAGACAGCCAATGTCCATGCAGTCTGGACTTGGCAGGAGTCTCGCATCAATTGGCTAGAATTGAAGGCCACATTGTTGGCCCTCAAGGCCTTTCTCCCTTTTTTTTCCAACTTTTATTTACAGTATTTCCATAACAGAGTAAGACAATCAAACGGAGATAAAAAAAATACAAATTACAAAGGAAAATCGCAACTATTTACACCGGAAAATGCATAAATGAAGACCTAAATCAAAAAATGATAAATCAGAAAACGAAATCCTACCCCACCCTCTACTCAACAACTCCAATGCACAGTTAGAACAGCTGCAAAAATCTACCCCATATCTTCTCAAACTCAATTTGCTAATTCTCGAATACAGCACCCGTTCCATGTTCGCCAGACCATGCATCTCAGATAACCATGTCCAATGACAAAGCATTCTTCCAATTTCTCGAGACAATTTTTTTTACCAACCATCGCCCCTCGGAATAACCACTTCTCATTCGGAGTGAGATCCTCCAAAGATGCATCACTCCCCAGAATAACCACACTAAAGTCCAGAAGGGGAGACCCACAATCGCCTTGCTGAGTATCCGTTCAATCTCACCCTCTTATCGAGGACATGGCAGTTCTTATCCAGACAGCTCCACCAGCATGTACTATGTCAACAAGCAGGGGGGCACCGGATCCTACTCTGCTGTGCAACCTAACAATTGGCATGTGGGAATGGGCTCTGGAGAACAACATTTACCTCATGGCTGTCCACCGCCCGGGGAATCCAAACTGGACCGGCTCGGCAGACTGGGGCAGACAATTACAAGTGGCAATTCAACTACCTGGTACAGGGGAGATTCCTCAGGTGGGGGCATCCCCAGGTGGATCGATTTGCCTTCCGGGGCAACAGGAAATGCTGACAGTTCGCCTCCTAGCAGTTGCAGGGCTACAACTCCCTGGGCGATGATTTTCAGATACAATGGCACGGCATATGCCTTCCTGACCACACAGTGATCTGTAAAGGAAGCCCAGCACCTCAGCATCATTCTGATAGCTCCCTGGTGGCCGGCAAGACTTTCGTTCTCAGAGCTGCTCAGCCTATCGGACAGACCACTGATTCACCTACCGCTGGGCCCAGCTCATCTCCTGGCCCAGCAGCGTGGCAGGGTACTCACCCTGCTCCTCACAAGCTAGCCCCCCGCAGCGTGACTCCTGAGCAAATCATGCTGAAACACGCCTATCTCAGGCTAACCTAGAGGTCATCCTCGGCGCTCGAAGCAAGGCTACTAGCAGCCAGTATAAGAGTAAATGGTCTAGATTCTGTCATTGGGCCGACTTTAGGGAGATCGACCCTCTTAAGTGCACCTTCGACTACGTGCTCTCCTTTTCAGCACACCACGCCCACTCTGGTGTGCAGGTAGATACATGCAGCACTGATCTGGCAGCCATAGGGGCTAAGAGGAATTCAGAGGAGGGCCTCTGCTTTTCCAACACGGTGGATAAGCGACATCTGGCAGGCCTCCACAGGCTTTGCCCGCCTATAAAGCACACCCAGAGTGGGACCTCAATTCTGTTGTGGGCTCCTTGGCGCACAAACCTTTTGAGCCTATGGGGTCCGCGGCCATCAGGCTGGTCCCCATAAAGACAGCTCTGCTCGTGGCCTCCCTTCAGCTCGCACACTCGGTGAGATCCAGGCTCTGGTGGCATCAGAACCCTACACCACTTTTCACAGGGACATGGTTGTCTTGCGGAAGCACCCTGCTTTCCTAACCAAGGTAACATCCTTCCATCTCAACGAGGAAATGGTCTTACCCACTTTCTTCGCCGACCCCAAGGACGAGCCTCAGAGGGTCTTGCAACGTCTGAATTTCAGACGTGTGCTGAAATACTACCTGGACAGAACAAAGGACTTCAGCAAGTTGGATGCTATGTTCGTCACTTTCAGTGGGTCAAGGCCTGGTTATCAGGCCTCCATAGCAAGTTGGGTGGTCGCATCCATCAAGGAGGCCTATGAGGGCATGGCACAAACCAGTGCCAGCAAACTTTCATGACCATGTGGTCAGCCAAGCCATTACGTTGGGACGGCATGTCCATGGCAGGTCAGCAGGGCGGCTACCTGGGCCACCCCTTTCTGTAACCACTACTGTTTGGACGCCGCCTCTAGGTCAGAAGCGAGGGGCTCCTCTCCACCCTAGTGCTAGTTTCAGTTGTAATCGCCTGTACAGTATGGAGGAAATGCTACGGGACGTAGGAGTAATTGATAGTTTCTCAACATATTGACTAACGCACTTAGTCCTGAAGAGTTGCGCAAGTTGGCGGAGTCAGGCGAGCACATGCTCCCAGGTCCATGCCCCCACGCACCTCTAAATTTAAAGTCGAAGATTTCTTTTTCTGGTGAAAAAGGTTCCGTCTCACATACCTCGCGAGGGATGCCCATACAGTATGGAGCAAAGGGGACTAAGTGCGTTAGTCACAACGGTGAGTAACTATTAATTTCCTGACAGTAGGGCAAGGTCCAGCCTTTCTGTGGAGAAGTCGCATAATGCCTCCACAGCTGAACCGGGCCTACATGCCTAACCTGTGATAACAATGTTGCTGTGGCTGCAATGGCTGAGCAGCGTCATGCACCACTATCTCGGGCATGGCTTATATTTAGTTTACCCCGGCACCAAGCATGAACATTTAAAATTATGGTTTTGGTACATGGGTGCATATCTTAAATGCAGCCCCTGCGCTGCAAAGTCTTGGCTGTCACTGCAGCTGTCAAAGGGCACCTGTGATGCCTGTACCTGCCCTAGAGCAGGTGCTGCAGATGAAGATGCTCATGAAGCAGGTACACGGCTTGGAGACTATGAAAGGAGAATGTGATCAGCAGATTACCCTGTCAGATTTGATTACTCAATCAGTATATTAGTTAATACAAAGCCTGGGCTTTACTCCCTTGCCAGATGGCAATTCTGCACACCCTTTCTTGGGGTGTGCTACAAGCATTAAGGGTATTGGAGGCGCTGAGTGACATGGCTCATATCTGTCACAGGCTGATTAGGTGCTGGAGTGAGAGGTTCCATTGCCACCCACTTAAAACTGCTATCCACCTTTGTAATCTCCATGGTTCTTTGTTTTTATAATCCAGAATGGCTGGAAAACTAATTACTGGAGAAAAGCTTGTTTGGAGTGCCTTAAACCATTCTGGTAACTGCATGAGTTGGCAATAAGTTGCTGCTGTACCCGCTGTGGTGAACAGCCAATCGGAAGAGCATCAAGTTAGCAAGGTCCGAAATGGTGGCTGGGGGCACCCAAGGGTCTGCATAGGTGAAGCAGATTGCTGTCTTTGAAGAGGATGAAGAATGAGGATGCACAGATGTTGATGCACAATCAGCATGTTACCTGCCAAGCAGGAAACGGAGCACATGACTAGCAAGAATGGAAGAATGGTGTTGCCAGTGCCTCACTGTCCTGTAGACATTGTCTATTTTCAGGGGAGCACATGATGAAAGTAGATATTTATAAATGTGTACCTTCACAGCTCTATTTAATCCTAAATAAAACTAACCATAAGGCGGAGCATGTGGGAAGGATATGAAATAACTACCATCCAGAGAAACAGTAAGTTTTACTGCAAGTGCTTGCAATTAAAACAAAGCCTATTTTGGCCTGCTGATTCCGGTCTGGCATATTTCATGGTCTCAAAGATTTAGGAGCATCACAAGATTTATGTGCTTTGATGACCAAGCCACACACAAAGGCAAGTTCACAAGCTGGCACCCTTCAGGGAGCTATGAACTAATATCCTCGTTATGCCAAACGCAGCATCTAGATATGGTGATGAAGCCATCCCTTCTTATCCATTGCTTGGGAGATATAGCGAGGTAAGCAAGCTGTAGGTACATTAATTTACATATGGCTGTGGTGTTGCAGCACCTTTTGTGGAGCTACCGAAGCAGACTGGCCCATTTTCTTCATTGTGGTTGAGCTTGCTGGAGATCTGCTGTGCAAAGGCCTGACAGTTGATCTGCCTGGCAGAACAAAGGTGCTATACCCTGGAAATTAGCCACTTCTGAGCATGTAACTGTTCTCAGTTTGGATTAAATGGACCTCAAATTGTTTTGGATGTTACGAAAAAGGGAAAGGTGCGAGCCTCAATGCACCGTGAATGAGTAGGTGGAGATATGAAAAAGCCAAACATTTACAACAGTCTAAACAGAGATGTGGATAGCCCTGACCACCTTGTGCGCATGCCTGCAAAAGAAAATAACAGTTGGTGTCAGTGGCCCCAAAATCATTGTAGCTGTAGTCGCACTACACGGTGGATTTACTTCACAGGTACATCTTTCTTTATCCAGAGTGGGTCGGGTGGAACTAACACATTGGGTGAAAAAAATGCATAAAACAGAATAGTCAGGTGACAATCTGGATAAAATGCTGAGCCTGGGCACAAGAGTAAACACTGGGGTTTGCTACTAGTGCCCAGAAAGAGAACCTACTATGAGACTTGACGTGCAAAAAACATATTGCAGCTTAACTCCCGTTGTCATGTTCTAGTGCACTTGGGTGTATTGTCCCACAACACTATTAGCAGGGTGCAAAATGTGTAGTGCAAGCGATTGTTACAACAGACGCTTCACTCTTCGGATGGGGAGCCCATTACCTTCACCACACAGCGCATGGCCTTTGGACACGCATCACAGCCCAAAAGCACATAAGCCATTTGGAGCTCCTAGCAGTGCTTGAAGCCCTACAAACCCTCCAAGTGCATCTAACAGTACAAGTCCTCACAGACAGTACTACTGCCATGTTCTGCATAAACAAGCAGGGAGGCACACGTGCCATGTCTGTCCAGGCTAGCCCAAAATATTTGGTAGTGGCCACTCAAGCAGACTTGCTAAGCAGAGATCCCCTACCCAAAGAGCATGAGTGGCAGCTCAAACATTTTAGACTATCTTTTCCCTCTGGGGCTGTTCTCGGTTGGACTTGTTCGTCACAATGGCCAGACTTCACATCCACGTTTTTCCCAAACCAGATCCAAGGGGGAACGACCTGTGGATGAGCTGGTCAGGGAAATATGCTTAAGCTTTTCCGCCTCCAACACCACTCCTGAGCAAAATAGTGCACAAGATGCACCATTAGCAAGTAACTCTAATCCTGGTTGCTCTTATGTGGGCGAGACAACCTTGCTTTCCGCATCTGTGCAAACTGGCAATGTGCAATCCAATCAAGCTCCTGTGCCCCTTCAACATGCTCACCCAACACAGGGGAACAACGTTGATCTATGAATTTGGCAGCTTGGCACCTGAAGTCGTAGTTTGGTTTACGTGCCTCTGAGGATTTCCATACATCTTTGAGGTAGTTTTAAATGACCAAACACCAGACAGTTACTTAAACAAATGGGAAAAGATTTGTGGCACCAGTCCAAAAATTAAACCCTATTGAATGTGCTCAATCACACATTCTTCATTACATGCTCCACTTACTAGGCTCTGACCTAGTATTCAACTCCATCAAGGTTCACCTAGTGGCTCTTTCCACGTGCACCACTTCTCAATACAAGGTGTCTTGGTGGAAAGTTCCCGTTAAGACGTTCATGCGGGGTGCTGGGGGATTCCCCACTTCAATCCAGCCTCCAGGGTGGGATCTCAATGTGTTACTTGCAAAGCTCATAGGTCCTCCCTTTGAGCCTATGCACAAATCCAGCCATAAACACCTTACATACAAAATGTTCGCATGGATTGTGTCTACCAACGCATTCCACATCTTTGACATGTAATGTTCACAGCTGTGTACTTTGGAAACTTTTTCGGCAGAGGGCGTCTTGCGTCGATGGCGTCGGGTCGATGTCCTTCGAAGGCCTCAGTCGAGGGCGACGTCAACGGATGTTATAAATGGGACGCATGGTGCCTGTGGCCTCGGTTCCGTTTTTTTCCACAAACTTGTTTGCTTAGGAGACTCTGCTCGCCTTGTGTATTCCTTGTGAATGTCTTCAACCCCTCCGACTCCGCGGTCTGGCTTCAAGACTTGCCGGGACTGCAAGCCGAAAGTCTATTACCTACCCACATCGCATTGGTTTTTGGTGCTTGGGTGAAATGCAATCGCTAACTGCTAAGGCCCTGTGGGAGTGCAAGGGAAAGCTTCAGGTAGGGGTTTGAAACCCAGTAAATCAGTAATCCAAGTCCAAGGGGATGTCTAAGGACGATTCGAGGGGTGACTCTCTGCGTCGGGGGGGAGGGGAGGGAGAGTCCCGGGGAATCTCTGTCCCGGAGCGATTCCTGCCATTCGTCCTCTTGGCATTCTAGGAAGTGCCGTCACCGGTTGCCTTCCCCGGAGGATGGAGCCGTGAAGAAAGTGGCTTGCCCAACAGTCCTCTACGCTGGAGGAATGGGCTGCCTTTCGAGAGCAGATGTTAGCGATATTTCAATCGCAGGGCACCGTTCCATCTGCGCCTTCTGATGAAGCCTGCAAGGAACGATCTTGTACCGTGGCTCGCATGCCTTCGGGCTGGCGTCCTCGACGCGACTCTATCGGGAACCTTCGAGGTCCCGTTCGGACAAGGCTCAAGTTGGTTGCTAGAGACGTGCTTCCAGGTCTCGGTCCTCGTCTCCAACAAGACCGCAGAATCCTGGTAAGGGCTCAAGGTCGGCGTCGGCAATATGTCAGTCGGATACCGACGTCGAAGCTTTGCCTTTCTTCCAGGCCTCAGCGCCGCTATTTGAGACTGAAGCCTTCGGGCCTTTTTGCCCAAAATGTACTGCTGGGATCCCTGATACTGTGGCTCCTCCAAGGAAGGCTACTTCTAAACCTGTGAGGCCTGTGGGGGACTCAAGACCCTCTTCTGTCCCGAGGCAGGGCTTTTCCCTCCCTCTGGATGACACTTAGTAGGAGGAGGAAAGGTCAGACTTTGATATGGACCCTGTTGTGCCTGATGTGGCTCCTGTCTTTTCTGGAGACAGTCATTTGGATGAGTTGAAACAAACTCTTCATGATGTTAGTGGGTTGAACACTTCTCCGGAAGTGGAATTTGGCAGGCCTGTGCCTTGGCCTCGTGCTGAGTCGTCCTACAGGAAGGTCATGGCTAGGGTCAGAGTGCAGTCCTGAAGATTTTGTGCAAGATCTAACTGACAGTTTAATGATCCGTCCTCTGACCTGGTGTTACCTTTTCATCTGACATTCCAGAAAATGGTGGCAGCTGCTTGGCAGGTGGCGACGATTGACATGGTGCTGTCCTTTGTCTCCTCCCTAGCAGAGTCAGGGGGTTCATGTCTTGTCCTGCAGGACTTATCTCTCGGCAATTTCCGCCTACCTCTCTACAGACCGGTGTTCGTATTTGTTAACTAACCCGGTGGTGAAGACATTTTGCTGGTTTGACCAGCATCTACCCTCCGGTTCGTACTCTGCACCCGCCCTGGGACTTAAACGTAGTCCTGACGGCGCTGTGCCATAAACCTTTCGAGCCAATGGCTACGGTTGACCTCAAGTACGTGTCCTGGAAAGTGTCCTTTCTGTTTGCCGTTACGTCAGCGAGGAGAGTGAGTGAGCTCCAGGCATTGTAGGAGGAGCCTCCTTTCTTGGTTTTTCACAAGGACAAGGTAGTCCTTCAGACGAACCCAGCTTTCCTACCAAAGATAGTGACTGAATTCCATCTGAATCAGTCGATTTCCCTTCCGGTCTTTTTTCCGAACTCTGCCTCGGAGGTGGAAAGGGTTCTACACTGCCTGGATGTCCGGAGAGCTCTTAAGTTATACCTGGAGAGGACTGCCGTGCTTCGGAGCTCTTCCCAACTGTTGTGACCTTCGCTAAACCCCAGGGCAGGCCTGTGTCTAAGCAATCATTTCCAGATGGATTGCTGCCTGTATCGCAGAATCTTTCACCGTCCAAAAGCTGAAACCACCTAAGGGTATTCATGCACATTAGGTGCGAGGCAGCTGCGGTTGCTTTTCAGAAGTATGTTCCCTGGGAGTACATCGCTAGAGCGGCTACCTGGGCCTCCCCATCTGCTTTCTGTAAGCATAACTGCCTCGATATGAGCTCTAGGGCCGACGCTCAGTTCGGCCAGGCTGTGCTGAAGAACCTGTTTCAGTAAGGGGTATTTCCATCCACCCATAGTTCCTGTAAGGAGTGCTTGGGAATCTCCCACAAGTATGGAGGAAAGGGGACGGGACGTAGGAGTATTACCAGGTTACTCACCGTAGTGACCACCTTACTCCTAGTCCCCTTTCCTCCATATGCCCGCCGTCGTCTCTAATAAGGTTACTCTGTTATTGCTAATGGGTCTTGGACCCTGCGATAGAAAAGGACTGATGGGCGATGCGCAGGGCGGAGCCAAGGTGGGCGGGGTTACGGCCACGTGCCGGGCCCTCGCAGGAAAGAAGAGGGACACATTTTTGAAAAAAATTTGGATGCTTTTTACAAAGTGCTCTGGTCCCGTCCCACAGGACGGAGAGATGTCCATAAGTATGGCGAAAGGGGACTATGGACTAGGAGTAAGGTGGTCACTACGGTGAGTAACCTGGAAAATCTTCAAAACTACAATTAAAACATCCAAAACCTGACTCCAGGAAGCGCAAGAGCTGTTCAAAAGATAAATGAAAGTTACAAGTTATTGGTCAATATTTAGTGATACCACGGTACAACACCAGCAGGGGGCAGCAGCTTTCATGTTTTAAGCTCCCAAACACGAACTCCTTCCCATTCAACATCAAAAAAGGCTGAAAACATGGCTGTTCAACCAATACTAGCACATCGCTAAATCATACTAGCGTAATCCACATCTGCTTAAATTGTACTTTAGCTTTGTTATTCCTGTATGCTCCTTTTCTCAATTGTAAACTGGTCTTGGCCTCGAATTTATGTATGACCAATCACCAAGAGGCCTGTAACCACACCCTGATACCCCAGGGTCTGGCCGTGTGACAAATTAAATAAATAATTGAAATAGAAACTCAGCAAAACATGTCCCTGTGATAATTCAGATAGATATTTAACTTTATTTAGCGCTTCATATATGGTTCGTCCAACATCTAGGCACTGATTATTAGTCAGTTAACTGACCTTGGAAGGATGTTAGCCAATAAGACAGCTCAGCTGGTTCAGCACTTGTTGCTGCAATATGTGCATGATATGTAGCTTGCAGGATCTAATCCCGGCAAGGCCAACTCAGCCTTTCATCCTTTCAATGTCAATAAAGGAGTGCTGACTTTGGTTTGGTAATTATGTTCTATGTACAACGCTTTGCCAAAAGCGCTATATAAATGACCATTTGACCATTAGATTAGATATAGAATTTAGCATGGAGTCCTTGCCTCTCTGCAATGTTGTATCATAATAACATTGGCATACCATTAGGTGGTAGTTGCTCCAGCAAGTGATGACTTTCATTAAACATGAAAAGACAATTCTGCTATGAAACCTCAAAATACACAATACAAATTCATGCTTGCTTTATTTACTATGTAATTGGCTTTGTTTTTGTGTTCAACATTTTAAATATATACAGGAGAGATCAAATGGCCAGTCCTTGGAGAAATAAATGAACGGTGTATTGTGTCACAATGCAGAAAGCTGCTGCATAGTAATTTCCATAGTTTTTGCCCACGTCGGCTGGATGTCGCATACATTTTACGCTTGCAAAAGAAGTCAATTTTACTCTTAATCACATTTACATTCAGTTTAAAAAATGGGGAGTAAAATATTCCCACCTCAAAATCTTAGCTGAAGCGCTGTATATGGCTGTGGTGGTCTTGTGGGTGCCTTTTTCCAGTTTTCTGTCTGTGGTCCACCAATCATTCAGCCACTCCACCGTTGGAGCGCGATCTGACCAGGACTACAGAATTTGCAGCTTGGACATAATGAGGCTCATTGCAAGAAGCTTTTTGGAGGATTTAGACGATCAGAATTCTCCCCAGAAAGACACCAGCTGGAGGAAAAGCTTTCCCCACCACGTGCTCACCACTTCCATGATGCCCTTCCAGTAAAGCTGGATCAGTGGGCATGGCCATATCAAGAAAAGGCCCATACCCACCACCCATTATTTCATAGTCCTTCTCCTGCATAGGATCAAATTTGGCTAGTCTTTCAGGGGGTCATATAGGCATGGTGCATGCTTATACTGTAAGATAATTTCAAATGGATTGTGTCCTCCATGTATTCCTTATCTTATGAAATCTCCATACCCAGCTTTAGCTGCCTTGGAATTTTTTCCAGCAGGGGGTGCTGCACATCGATGCCGGTCGACTAGATGTCACTCAATGATCTCTGTAGACGTCATCACGGGTATATAGCACGCACAATGACCGTTTGCTTTAGTTCCGTTTTTTTCCGCAAAACCGATTGCTTTGGAAGATCGGCGCGCTTCAGTGCCTTCTTACTCGGCATCAACTCCAATATCTGCAACTCCAATATCTGGGTTTAAAAAATGACACGGCTGCAGGGTGAAAATGTCCCATACAGCAACTCCTTGTCGGAAGATAGCTGAAAGATCTCGATCCAGGAATGGATCCCACCACTCATCATCCTACTTATCGTCCTCACAGCGTTCAAAGAAAAGGTTTCTGATCAGTCAAGTTCCTCCCCTGAATGTGTTGCTTGCCAGATGACATTGGCCTCAGCTGCTGAATGGGAGATTTTAAAACTAACAATGCTTCAGGCATTCGCGAATGTGGCTCAACCCCCATCGCAGAAAAGCAGTCCTGCCCATGTCAAACTCGCCGAGAAGTCAAGACAAAACTTGTGCGCCCACTGGCTTGGGTGTCCAGCATCTCCTTCAGGAAAATCTTCATCTATGCTGAACGACTCGACATTGTCCGAAAAATCTTCGCCCTCGACGTTGACTTTGCATGTGACAAAATCCTTGGAGTTTGAAAAAAAGGACTTGTTTACCCCGCTACCAAGGAAAGACTTTGTCACTCTCCAATTTGTGAGGAAAATGAGCCATCTTCTGATGAATCGCGTCCTTTTGGATTGCAATTTGGGGTACAAGGTGTTCCAGAGGCTCTGATATCAGGACTAGAGGGTAAAAGATCTCTACGCGGGACTCTACAAACAGCAAGTGCGATAGACACTTCTCCTGAAAAATGAATTTGCAAGACCAGATCCCAAGACCAAGATGGGTCGTACAGACAACTGTCTAGAGTCCAAGAATATCTGGGATGGAGTAGACTAGCATCACTTTTTGAGCAGGATCTTACTGATTTTATTTAATGGACCCCAGGAGGACCTTACTCTTCCCTTTTTCATGTAGCCTGTAATTAATTCCAGCGTTAAACAATTAACAAGTAAATGCAGAGTTTCAAGCAGTGACCCCCTGTTACCTATAAACCTCCAACTCCAGAAAGTTTGGTACACGTCACCACAGCTACATCTAAACAGAATGCATACCCAACAATCCCCCACAGGGATGAACAATGCAAACGCAATAGTGCTATGGCAAAAAAGCTCTTCTCTGCAGAAGTATGGCCATTAAGTCGGCAAATGCCATGTGTACACTGGCTAAATTCACATTTGCCATATTGGAATGTATTTCGATGGCGGCTGAACATAGCCCCGAAGGGGAAGAAGACTGTTTCCTAAATATTGGTTAAGGATGCAACATGCCAATCCCTTTAGACTGTTCTCGACTCTGCTGACTATCAGTAGAGCTATGGCGGCTAGCACTGTAATGCGCTGATTTGCCTGGTTTTGCAGCAAGGCTGACGAGAGCCTGTAAAAGCTGCAGACCTCCAAGGCAGCAGCCCAATCCCTTGGTGCTGCAATTAGATCGCCACACTGGAGCAACTTGGAGGGGAAGGTCCTTTCGCTATCCCTCAGTTGGAAGAGGGGGCTGGGGGCGGACGAGGACTGCTAAATCAGAGGTCAAAATATTTCCCTATGGTGGATGGGGAAGAGGTGCTAAGACAGCCCAGGCAACGGCTGCTTTACCCTCAGCTGCTGGCTTGGTTTGCAAAACCTCAGTGGGAGGCACTCTTGCAGCATCTGCAAGAATGGCAGGGTATTACTTCAGATGCATTGGCATTGGCAACAGTAGCCCAGGGTTATTGCCGTACCTTTCTAAAAAGGCCTTGGGATCCTCCACCGGGGAGCAACTTTTTCAAATTTCCAGATCTGCGCCTTGTGCAGGAAATGTTGACCCTGCTGGAGAAAGGTGCTATAGAACCAGTACCTGGAGAGGAACCAGGGTTGGTACTCCCATCACTTTCCAATCCCCAAGCGGGCGGAGGATTGAGACCCATCTTGGACTTAACAAGTTTGAGATGGTTACCCTTTTTCAGATCCTTCAGGCCCTCCAACTTCAAGTCTGGATGGTTTCATTGGACCTTTAGGATGCTTCATTTCATGTGCCAATCCATCACAAGGTGCATGAAAGTAGAACAGCTGGCGGTTCTCATTAGTTTAGAGTTCTGCCATTTGGGCAGACCTCCGCCCCAAGGGTTTTCACCAAGTTGATGCCGGTGGTGGCAGCGAGACTCAGGAAAGTGGATTCAAGTCTACCCCTACTTGGATGATTGGAAGAACGTGCCCCTGATCAGCCAAACAGGCCCTGGGACATCTCGGCTCCACAAGTAACTCCCTCCACAGACTGGGCTTCTCCTTCAACTTCAAGAAATCGCACATACAATCTCAAAACCTCAATTCATCGGGGCAACCCTCGCCACCCGAGGTGAGGGCTCAAGACATTCTGCAGATGGTCACCAAATATCAGAATGCATTCCAGCCTTCAGTGCATTTTCCTTGTGCCAGAGGCTTGCCTGAAAATACAATCTCTCCAATGGGCTCTCAGAACTCTATGGTCTTAATTCTCAGGCAGGATCTCAGACCTGCTTCAGATTCCAAGCAATCGCACAGCATGGCGTGTGGTGTGCCTATAAGGAAAACATTGTGAAGGGAGAACCTGGCAACCATGGCTAGAGATGGTTATGGACGCCTCACTCACTGGGTGGGGAGCACATGCCAATGGTCTGACAATCAGCTGTCGTTGGTATCCTTCGGAGACCAAACTACACATCAACCTTTTGGAGCTGAGGGCAATCAGGCTGGCACGGAAGGCTTATGCCCTCTTTATGGGGAAAGAACATCCTGGTAATGACGTACAACCTAGTGGCTAGGTACTACCTCAACCAGAGGGGTAGGGTCACTACCACTGTGCAGAGGCAATGCAGCTCTGGTTCTGGGCAATTCAATAAGGAATCTCCTTATCAGCAGTTCACCTAGCCGAAGAGACCATCTGAGTGGCAGGTGCTCTGAGCAGGCACAGCAGTGTCCCATGAGTGGGAACTAGCTTGGGAAGTCCATCAAATCTTTGCCCTTTGGGGGACCCCTCCAGTAAAGTGCAAGCTGTACTGCTCCATGGAATTTCCCCCAAGAAGAGCTTTAGGAGACGTGTTTCCACTCCTGTAATCGTTCCCTCCTGTCATCCCTCATGTGATCAGAAGGTTGAGAAAGTTTGGGAAATGCATGTTCTCCAGCATGTGGTCTGGCATGGATTGACACGCTCAGGAATATTCCGTCAGGCTGGGACTCCTCAGTTAAAGAAAAATCAGTTTCACTTTAAAACTGTATTTCTCCTCTAAACCAATGGCTGTCCTCTGGGTCCTGCTGCTCCATCCAATGTCCGTCTTAACCCGAAGCCCCTCCTGCAGCAATCTTCAAATTTGTATTGCACACTTCAGTGTTTGGAGTCCTCGTTTGCTCTGCTAGCTGCCTCTTTTCGACAGGGAAAAAATCTATTTTTGTTCCAAAGGAGCCTGTGTGCTATCCTCCATCTGCCAACAGCAGTGATCTGTTAGTGAATTTCATCACCCTTAAAGGCAAAGATGGCTAACAATAGAGAAGGCCATCAGGTCTACTTCTGCCCTGTGATCATGACTGGAGATGGAAGCTCTCTTCAGGTCCTGCATGAAGTGCGGGCTATGGAATGTTTGTTGAAGACCAGCACCTGCAATGCCTCTACTGCCTGCATCCAGACCACAAGGAAGGAGAATGCGAAATATGCCTGTTTTTCCAAGGAGACTGATATGCGTAGTAGGCTGGTGGCATGGCTGAATGCCAAGGCCTCTGCCCCGTGCTCCGAGCAGGGTCCTGCCTCACCCAGGACTGGCTTGTCCGAGGAGCAGTCTTGAGGGCGCCTCCTCCGTGTGGGCCCAAGACCAGGCCCAAAACTGCAACTCTGGGTCCACCGGGGTCGTCGCAGAAGCAGGTCCCACTGTAGACTGCACGCGATCGACATCACCCTCCGCCTACGTTGCCAGCCAGCAATAGAGCTCCTACAAGAATGTGGACCAATGTTTTTCTTTGTTACACCTGGCTAATCTGGGGCTCCAGGTTGACCAAATCAAAGGGCATATAGCAGCGCTAGCTATTAAGCACTCATCTGAAGAGGTATCTTTCTTCAAAATACCCCTAGTAGTACCATTTCTGACGGACAAATATATTCCTTATGATCCCATTTCAAGACCTAGTTTGGATCGGTGTGCTCCAGTCAAGCCTATTCATTCCTGCCCTCTAAGATTACTAACTCTGAACCATCCTTTTGATTGCTCTTACAGCAGCTGTAGGGTGAGTGAACTTCAAGCCTTGTCCTGCAAGCCTCCTTGACCTTCTTTAAGGCTAGACTAATCCTTAAGGTTAAACCTACTTTTACCTAAAACTGTTTGTTTCATTTAACCGAAATCATAATTCTGTCGTTTTATCTTCCACCTCTTCCTGCAAAGGAAGAGGAGAGATTACACCGGTTTGGCCCAAGGTGTACACTTAGCTTCTACGTATCCAGAATGTCCAGGTTAAGGCAGAATGATCAACTTTTCATTGGTTACACAGACCATAAATTGGGTATGGCGGTCACAAAACAAACCTTATCCAGGTGGATCATTTTAGGAATCTCTGAATGCTGCAGATTAGCAGGAAAAGATCCTCCTGAGGCTCTCGGAGCTCATTCAACAAGGGGGGGGCATGGCTACTTGGTCTGCCTTATAGAACATTGTACCAATTTAGGTTATCTGTAGAGCAGCCACATGGTCCTCCATCCACACATTCACGAAACATTATAGTCTGGACTTTACCTCGGGCTGGAAAGATGGATTTGGGAAGGCTGCTACATTCTGTGCATTCAAGCAAATCGGGAGCTCCTAAAATCTTATTTGCAACTGAAAATTCGGACTCCCTCCTCAAATGCAAATACTGCTTTTGGAGTCTATCGTAAGATGAGCAGGGTTTGAAATTGAGATTAGGGAGCAGGAGCTAAAACAAGCTCCTGGGTGTCAGCATCATCCTGTAGGCAGGAGCTACCGCAGGGTAACCAGGAGCTACCAGAGATGCTCTTTTAACCTTTTTTCTCCCTTTTGTTTTAAACATTGTGTGTAAATGTATAGTAGATGTGTTCTGAATCTTTATTGCATTCTCAAATACTAAAGTTGATGTGCTTTCCAAAACATGTAAATATGACCAGTTGGCCCTACAAGCCAAAAGTAGCTCCTGGTGTTTGAAGCTAACCAGGCTCTAAGGTGCTAGAATTGGGGGCTAAATGGCTCTCGGCTCCCCTCAATTTGGAACCCAGGATGAGGAATACATGGGAGGAAAATCCATTCGAAGAACAAGTTAACTTGTGGTAACGTTCTTTCGATTCGATGTGCCTCCCACTTATTCCTCATTGACCCTTCCACCCCACAGTAGAATGTCCTTGTTATTGCAGTTTAAGCTCTTTCGGGGATAGTAACTGTCTGAAATTGGGTAAATCCAAGAGAAAATTGTAAATGCGCATGAAAACAGAACTGAAGCAAACGGTTGCCGCGTGTGCTATATACCAGTGATGACTTGGACATCGAGACAGAGGCCCTTGAGGGACATGGAGTCGGCGAGCCTTCAGTATTTGGAAATGTTTTCCAAAGCAGGTAAAGCTGCACATGAAGATATCATGATACATAGGAGGGACATCTGCTAGAATGTTATCACAGGGAAGTAACTTGCTAATCTAGCATTAATAGCCACCTTATGGGTATATGTACACATGCTCCACCATGTCATCCATTGAGACATGCAGATCTCTCCATTTGAGTTTAGCACTAATATTGCACCGCAACAGGTGACTGTCAGTTTATGCAGCACAGACTACATGCCTACACCCAGTTCACATATATAGATCAAGCCGGGATGGTGCAGGTTCAGCAGCAAAACCAGTGTCTGCTCTCATTCGATATTGGAAAATGGACCAAGACCCCCTGCCCATCAGTAAACTGCTGCTGTGAAACAAACTGTCAGTCAGCATACATGTCTCCCACACACAATTCCTAGTCTAGTCCAGGAAGCAACTATCCACTTGTCACAAGCGGCTTCCAATTCCAGAATCCCCCAAAATCCACAACTCTGGCACATATGGAGTTGTGGCCTGTTTGGTGGAGAAGTCTCTGGTGCAGCTTATCGGATTGTTTTTGCTCTTATCTCGTGTGAAAGCAATAGTGGTGGTAGTGTATAGGGATATACTGATACTGTCTGAAGGTGCCGAAGGGTAACCTAGCATCCAATGGGACACAATGTGCCTGGTCTGCAGAGTAGTAAAACTCCATGTTGGCAGTGAAAAGCCGCCTTGTTCAAATGGCCTAGTACTGCCCAGAGAATACAGGGATTTTTAGGGTGCCAGACCAACTGGATTAGTAGGGATCAGAGTTACTGGAAAATTACCTACACTAGGATATTCTGAATTTCGGGGAGGATAAGCTTTTTAGAGGGGGGGGGGGGTGGGGGGCAGAATCCGTCCCAGACACGGGCAACAACTTCCATCATGCCACCTTATGTTATGTTCCTTCTAAGCTAGGAACACGTACATACACTTGCCGTTTGGCCTCCGCTAAATACAATGAGCATGAAGTTGTAGCTTACCCTTCTCAGTAAAAAAACCTAACCACAAGTGGCAGCTTACTGTCTTAAATGGGCTCATAGCAAATTCAAGAAATGCTTTTTCGCACCATTTATATCTGATGAGAAGCCAATGACAGGAAGCATGACATCAAAATACATGTGCACAATTAGTGTGTAGGGACAAGCTATGTGCTTGCGCTTTTCAGAAGCGCACTTAATATAATGGATTTGAAGCGGTGTGGAAGCAAGTGACATGCTTTGCCTGGTCAATAAATAGAAGCCCAATTACTATGGTAGAAAAAACTATGGAAGACGGACAACAATCTCTTCAGTTTGCACATAGGTATGTTGTATGGTCAAAGCAAATTAACACATTTTAAGCACTAAACTTTAACTTTCTAGGGGCGGAAATGACACACATGCATGCTAGACGGACCAAGTCCCGTCTTAAGATAAAAAGGGCATGCTAACTAGGAACGGGAGAGGTTCACCCAGCAAACCAGCAGAGCTCGAGTCGTGGGGACTGGGGAGATTGAGCAACGCAGGTCTCAGAGCAGACGAAGACACAGGCCCAACTAAGAGGAAGCAGTGGTCAACTTGCATGCAGCACAGCATCTCCTAAAGCGGGAGTTTAAATGTGAAGTCTTGTTGTGTGCATCTTGAGACTACAGATGTTTGGTATGTTACACATGTTACACCATAACATAGCTCAGGATACTATAAATCCTATGACACTCAAAGCTGCTGAACTAAAATGATTACTTGTTTTCTCTATCAATGCAAACCATGCTCCTAGTGTACACATACATATTTTCATGTGTGATATAGTTGCCTTTGGTATCGCTTGCGCAATGGAAATTAGAGCTTGTAGGATAAAGCTGTGATATTAAAAATATATTAACCTGCCATCCTCAGTGTCAGTTTCATATTTCTGAGTAATGCTTCAGAATGAGTCCAAAAGAACTTCACACAAATGTCCTGGCTGCAAACACTCAGAACGGTTGTCCAGGTGCTAGGTCAACTCCAGGGGTACCCATCATCCTAAAATAGGACTTCTGATTCCATGTCCACTACTCACAGCCTCGAGCGAGGTGGAGGGCAGAAATCGTGCTTGATCACAGGCAATTAAGTCAGGTGGCATCCTCAACAGATGGGACTTCTTAGAGATGGCCATGGAATTACTAATAATGAACCTCCGGTCCAAGTCACAATAAAAGGACAGGTATTTTAAAAAGCTTTAGAAGTTTTTTAAGAGGTTAGAGAGTGTACAGGAGATGGTGCACCAGGAAATGAATATTCCCATCCATTGTAGAATGGCTCTATATGAATGGCTCCGGTCAGCACACTGTTCGGCAGTGAATACCATTTTCACAGTTGCAGTAGTGAAACTTGGTGGATTGCCAGCAGAATTGCTCTTTACTAAGACCCCAGCCGCCAATAAGACCATGTATATGCAACTCTCCTGGTGAGGGTAGATTTGGATACCATCCAGTATCGCCCATACCAGTTTTCTGAATTGGCTTTAACACATCCAAACCTTGTCAACTGGTTTGGAGGTAATCTAGTTTACCCACAAACTAGTGCACGGCATGGCCCGTTAGCCACACCCAATCTGTCACTAGAATTCTTGGCCTGGTTTCATCCAAATCGTGGAGGCCCATATCGGCAGACCGACTACCAATTGCTAGCCACCCACTTTGACACCATGCGCAAAACTGCGCTACAATATGCGGCACAGTAGGGTGTAGCGCCTGCTCAGCAACCTCGAGGCCCGCTGGATACGGGTGGGGGTACAACTTCAGACATTGAGAATTATATTAGAATCTTGTCTGTCCAGAAATGAAGACCTACCCAAGTGGTATTCAGAAAAACTAGGGCAATTGCAAGCTGGCTATCCCCAAGTCACCCCTAGCACAGACATTAGGCACTAGCCATGTTCCTTCCATATGGCTGCACTACGTCTTTAGCGAGCGTTGACAGCTGGATCTCAATCTATAGCTGGCTTTGACAGCTGGTGGGCACGCTGGCCATCACATTACTAGCACTGATACTAGCAGACATGGGAACACAAGGCGCAGCCACAGCCATGAATTTAGGCCTGTCCATAGCATCTAATAATTATCAAATGGTTGAGGGCATAATTCTACCCTTATTAAAAGGAAAGCCTGAAAGGTTAGAATCATAGGAAATTGTCCCAACTGAATGAACCAGAAAAGGGACAATTTGGGGACATAGTAACATCCACTTATCAATCGCTAGACAGGGATCACTTGGGCAGGAGACCTGCTGAGACACAAAGGTTAACAAAAGTTAAGTAAGATAAGGATCGTTCCATGCTAAAAAAGGGCAACAAACCAGAGGCGGCAATGATTGCCAATAGAGGAAGAAAAATATCCCTAGCACAGGCCTAAAAATGAGAACTGCAGGTGATGGGGATGCCCTGCAGTGGCAAGACAACCACAGGGGTAGACTCATTGGTGAAGCATGGGGGACAGTCCCATTTTATGCCTTAGGACAATGATGACACATGAAGAGTGTGCTAGCCCACACAATAGTCCACTGCTCCCAGTTTTAAAACCTGATGTACTTACTGTTTTATTGTGGATTTCCTAACTTTAAATGCCCATTGTTAGACGGAGGCAGTCCAGAACCAGCACAGTTCTGGATTGCTAGCCAACTTACACAGATGTAAATATAAAAGAAACCTTGATCTAGGCAATGGGTATTTCACACTACCCTTAAGTGTAGAAAGCCAAAAATACACTGCATGCGTGTTCAAGGGAACACTTTTCCAATTCACTAAAATAATGCAGGGTTATAAAAATACACCTAGCACATTATCTAGTAGAATGCAGAGCTTGCTCGCAGACGTTCCGAACTGTTGTTAATACCATCTACATATTCCCATCCCCCATGAGTCTCAGTGGAAACTTACAACAAGTAGACTCATTCACACATTAGCTTCAAAACTGTACCTGATAAACTTAAAATCAAGAGTAGCTCATAATGAGGTTACCTTCCTAGGATTCACTTTTTCAGATAAGGGCAGAGGTTTGTGAGCAGACTTTGTGTGCAAGGCTAGGACCACCTACCATGCTTGGGCAGTTACAAGCTATTCTAGGGCTGTTACATTTTGGCAGATCATGTCTCTAATGTTGCTGAACTTGTGAAACCGTTTTATGCTTTGATAAAAACTGAATTTCTAGGCAGCTCACTGGCTGCCAGAACACTCGCATTCTGCACCATGTGTATTCATTAATGACTCAAACTGGTCCTTTGCAGGACAGAAATACAGAGACTTGGAAATAAACCTGGTGGTGGGGACATAATGCTTTCATAGTGTGCAAACGAGGGGAGACTAAACCAGTTGCATACAAGTCACATGTATTTTGCACACCAGAGTTATAATTTAAACCCGAGGAGAACATTCTGGCTTCAGTTCGGATGATTATTAAGAAGGAACAGCCCTTTTTCAGCAAATGGAACAATAAACACACATACACCTTTAGCTCAACTTGGGGCTGCCACAAAAGCTACCGTGCCAAATGCAAAGGCATTACATACTAGATGGAATCAATGGTCAGCATCTCAGCATGCTCCAGATGTAAAGTACCATTGTAAGGCAGAATTGCAAAGACTGAGTGGATTGAGTTGGACAATGGACACAGAGCCTGACACCTCACGGCCTGACATGCCATTGTTTATTTTTTTTCAAGGTAATTTACTGCGATGTTTGAAACAATTGGTCTTGAAATATCAACCTGTAAATGCCCTGCGCCTGTAGTGATGTCTGCCCTGTGAAGGTATGACCTCACAACACCAGGATGTTACGAACGACTAGTTAACCCACGACAAGAAATTACAGTGGAAGTGGTAGAACAAGTTCAAAGATGGCACAGAAAAAGTCCATTATCGGATGATTAAAGAGCGTGTATTTGGGTAAAACAACCAATAGTCCCCACAATCTACTTCTTACCAAAAGTACACAAAACATATGAACCATATACCAGAAGGCAGACCAATTGTAAATGGTATAGGCTGGGAAACCGAAAAAATCTCTTAGACTGCCCTGAGACAAAGTACCCAAGATAAATGCGTATCTTAAAGATACTACAGATGCTATTAACAGATTGGATCAAATCAAATGGCAACCAGAATTTATTCTTGCATCTTGGTATGTAAAGGCATTGTATACATCAAACATGATGCAGCAATCCAAACTTTAGAATATACTTTCAAAGAAGAATCGGCATCCCATTACCCATGTGGAGATGCTTGGAGATGCTCTCGACAACCTTGGAAAATAACATCTTCATGTTTTGACAAGTTTTTTTAAACAGAAAATGGGGGTAGCAATGGGGGTTAAATATGCCCGGCATTAGCCAACCTCTTCATGGGGGATGTATGAGGACATGCACAGCTATACAGACACAGCATTCAAAAGAATGTGATCATGTGGGTTCGCTATAAAGACTATCCTAATCTGGAACGGGACATATGAAGAATTGAATCAATTTATGCTAAGAGCAAACATGAATGATCTGGGGATGCTATTCACAGGCGCTAATGGCAAAACCAACATCAATTTCTTGGATTTGATGATTTGTGTGGAAGACAATAAGCTAATGACCAGAACATTTCGTAAACGTACAGAAGTTAACTCGACCCTCTTTGCAACCGGCCGCCACTTTGCCCAGTGAAACGGAATATCCTGGCAGGGGAGTACATTGGAGCACGCAGAAACTGTGCAAATCGAGATTTCTTCAAACAAGAATGCAAGCTATTGTACAAAAAATTCAAAGAGGATACAAAGCCAAATGCATAAAAGCTGCATGTGAAAAAGCAAATGGCATAACCAGAGAATCAACCCCGATTCAGAAAATACGACCAGTCAAAAGATCAAATTCATCACCACGTACTGCAGTAATCATGGAGCACTACGACGGATATTACGCAATAATTGGTATCTTCTAAAATTGGATGAACACCTCAGTAAATAATGAACCTAAGCCCATCCATGCTGCCAGAAGAAGATAAAACCACAGTAGATACATGGTTACAAGCAATAGTACCTGGATTCAGAATGTGCACATGCCGCACTATGCAAGTACGCACATGTACCCACTAACAAATTCAAGGACACATGTATGGAACAATGACATCTATCCAAGACATTAATTGCAAGTCTAAATATGTTTACGCCATCATCTGGATTTGTCGTAAAAGCTACATTGGAAGCACTATCCGAGAATTGAGGATTAGAATTTGCGAACATGTCACTAGTTGGCAGCCAAGATGGAACACTGCCACTAGAGTTTCACTGGCAAACACATCACCAAATGGATACAAACGTGACATTACATTAATTGGACTAAAAGGTTAATATTGACAGACGTGGAGGAAATGGAGAACTATGTTTAAGGCAGCAAGAAGCGCAAACAATTTGTAGATTTAGATCTACAGTTGTCGGACTGAACTCTGACGAGATGGTCTTTTTGTAAGGAGACCCCCACTTTTAATCTAAATGAAATTGTTTAAATTGGCCAGGACATTGCGATTAACCGTGGTTGGAATGTACATCCCATATACGTGACATCCGATTTAACTAACATCCATATTTATATTTCCATAGCGTAAAATTGGTGAATGCAATTATGTAGGCAGATTGACCAAAAGGCTATAAGATTTAACTCGGTAGAATTTGGTTCTTACATAATTGTAACCGCCTACTCCAATTCAGATTTACTTTCATTAGACCACTTAGCCAGAAGACTCGGGCACATTAGCATGAAAATAAACTGACTTCTTTTTCATGTACATTTTAGTCCGGCAGGTTTGGGAGCTTCACAAGCTAATAGTTGGTTGAGACTAATACCAATTTACAAATGTTAGTTTTTACATGAGACAGGACCAGTAACAAGAGACCAAAATATGATCATACTGTTGCCGGGTATATTTATTTTTCATGACTAAAAAAAACAATTTCACTGTCTTCTAATGCAAGTATGTATTAGCCTTCTAGTCGCAAAATTATTGTTTCAATTAAATTCACCTTGGATATATTGCTATCACCCGAAATTGGACTACCTGTAGTGAGCACGGGCATTTGGAAACCTACAACACGATATCCGGGTCTCACAACATGGCGCCAGTTTGTGTTGCGGGCACCAACAGCAACAAGGGACTATGGTTGCCCTAGCAACCTGAGCACAACACAACCATAGCGTGCTCGCAACAGCACGTTGCTGACGCTTGGAGAAATCCGACACTTTCAAGGTAAGCCCTATTTGTAAGCTCCATATTTGTGGAGTCGGTGCAATAATGATTTGGCATCCAGTGGAGTGCGCACAAAGTATAGCATTTATATACCATATAATGCATAGGGACAGCCACATATGTCAAATATTGAGAATTGGATTTAAATCTATTGTCCATAAATCAAAATGAACAAATATGAAGACTGAACCATGGCAATGTCAAAACCACTCAGTTAACATCTGTAGTCAACAAAACGAACTGCATAAACGTGTACATGCTTAAATTATTATTTATAACATACTCTCCATAGGTGGGATTTAACCTGTTATTTGTGCAACCACTAGAATTCCAAACATCACAGAAAAGACACACCTATTGGGTAAGAAATATCCCTTTACTCAAATTGACTATGCAACTAAACCAGGATTAAATCAGCACCTCATTAATATGTAATCTGTTCTTCGTTTCCCCCATCTATTTTTCTTTTGATTGCCTAAAACATCCACCTCTCCCCCATTTTTCTGTGATGCCAACACATATATTTTAACATTGTACAAATGTTGTTCTATTATTTGATGTGATCCGTTACATTACTTGGCTTTCATGTATTCACTTATGTTCTTATCCTTTCCCTTTGTTATTTGAAAATATTTACAGCCCTGATTGAAAAAGGCAAAGAAGTTGACGAAGCACGTCTCACAAAGGACATATAAATACATTTTGTGTTGAATATTTACTAATGGTGCTGCCAAATATGTGGAGAAGGCTTTGCCTTTTTTCAATTGAATTTACTGCGATGGCTCTGCGATACCAGCAGTAGGGACACGGTCCAAGTATGCTGCTGTGTGCGCAGCAGTCGTAGGACACTTCGCACATTAAGCATTTATACACACTGATATTGCAACATAGCATCTGGGAGACATGTCTGCCCAGACTGCTGAATTGCATGGATTACTGCTTGCATTGAGTCGAGCAGATTCAGGGAAGCCCACTCTAGTAGTCCCAGATTACATTGTCAGGGTCTATCACTGATTTGCATTGGTGGATGCAGAATGACTTCAGAGACATTCATAAAACTATGTTTGGGATCTTAAACAGACTTGCCCTTTGCTATGGGTCATGCACACGAGCACATACCAAAAGGCATATTCATAGCACTGGCAATGCATTAGCAGATAAATATGCCAAAGAGCACACAGTGAGAAAAAAACGATGGCCATAATTCGCTCAGCGACTACAATGGATGAGGGAATAAGAGGCTTGTTTAGGTATTGTATCTAGGCCAAAAGGTTTTCCCAGGAATTGTTTATTACATTGAAAGTAACAAGGCGCTAGTGACCATTCGTATGAAAAAATGGGATCCTATTCAAAGATTAAGAGCAGACAGGGGTGTGGGGGGAAAGCCGATTGTAGCCACACGTGCTAGACTTGCATCCGTCCATTTTGGGGTGAGTGCAACTGCACAGCTGCTCCTTGACGGTTTCTGGTGGCCAGGGCTATAACAGGTACATATAGCACACTGTGACCCATTCTTAAAGACAACTGTGGACCACAGCAAAAAAAACCTAAGGAGGTTCCTTTGAGAAAGACTGACTTGCCCTTTGAGATCCAATATATGGATCATGTATGCCCACTACCAGCAGTGTACAAGTACATTTTAGTAATAGTGGATTCTTACACTAGGTTCATTTGGATGATTCCTCAATAGAGCAGAATGCAAAGTACAAGCACTTAGGCACTTAAGGGTGTGGTAGCTGCAACAGCAACTCAAATGTTCCATGCTTATAATGGTCCAGCATTTTCGGGGCGGGCCCTGAAAAAAAGCATTGGAAGCATGGGGAACAGAGCTGCAATGCTCACTTTCTTTCCGGGCCCAAATGAATGGAATGGGGGAAGAGCCAATCATCCCATAAAAGTGAGCCTGACTAAATGCAGTCTGTCACTTGGAGGTACATGGTTAGACCATGTGCCTTCAGTGGTCAGGAGTTTAAATAATTTACCACGCCAGTCTCTATGCAGCGGTAAGACTCCATTTGAACTCTTGTTTGGGAGAAAGATGTGTATGCCTGACCTGCATGCTGTTCCCAGCCCCCTCTCTAGGCACGAGCAACTGCTGCCAACAACGGTGCTCATGGAATTCCCTCCGGGTGGAAGCTCCTGTAAGGAGGCCAGTCCTGAGAACACTCCAAGCAGGCGATTGGGTCCTGGAAAAGCTCCATGAGACTCAGTTTGGCCCGTTTTACAGACCAGAAGTGCAAGTAATCGGAGTGAAAGGTTCCAGAACTGCTTTCCTAGCCGCGTTACCACCTAACCAGGCAAGTTTCTGTGGACCACCTAAAACCTGTGCCAGATGGTTGCTGCAATGTTTCCACGCAACCTTCCTCTTCCAAGCCCATGGAAGATGGAGATCTGTCAAATGATGCTGATGGACGTTCAAGATGAGGAAGAATATGCCAATCTTGACTAAATGTCCACAATTCAGGAAAGTATTGCAAGCCTGCCAATGTGGAACCAAGCATTTCTAGTGGCTAAAGTAATACATTCTTTTGGACAGACGTTCTAAAACGGTGTTATAAAATGCTGGCAGTGTATTTTCTTCTACTGTGGATCAGCCTCACCTTATTCTTCTCACTGACTTCTGGGCATTTTCTGAGCAAGGTTTCCACTACCCCTGTAAGCAGAGAAGTTGTTCTAAAACCTTTAAGTTCTTCACACGTTAGAGAAGAGCGCTCCAAGAGCCAGGAACTCCTGCCTCAATACAACTGTTTCTTCGAAATATGGGTAATGTGGGGATGCCATTGTTCAAGACATTTAATGGCCCAGCTACACAGCACAGCTGCAAGATCACACCTTATGTGATTAATCCAGAATGTATGCACCCAATAATCATGTTTCGAAGGGATTGTGTCCTCCGACGTATTCCTTATCTTTGATAATACGTTTCCATCTTGCTGGCCACGGAAATTTTTTCTGTAAAGGGCGCTGCGCGTCGACATCCGCCGAGTCGATGTTCCTCGATGGCCACCATATCGGCGCCGACGTCATCATGCCCATAAATAGCCACGCGCTGCGTCCGTTGTTCAGTTCCGTTTTTCCACGCTTCGTGGGGCCTCGGAATGTCGTTGCTCAGTTCAGTCAGGATAACTAACTATATCTACTCAAATATACCTTCTCGTTCTCGATGGCTTCTTCATCGGAACCGACGATGCCGCGATCCGGCTTCAAGAAATGTTGAGACTGCGGTAAAGAAATGTCTAACAGATCCACACAGGATCTGCTTGTGGTGCTTGGGATCCGAGCACCATTGTTCGGAGTGTGAGGGCTGCATGTCCATGACGGCGAAAGCCTTGAAGGAGCGCAAGGGGAAGCTCGAGAGGTAAATCAGTCAAAACCACCTCGAAAGTTTCTTCGGCTGAGTCGAGGCATTCATCTCCTTGCCGTCAAACATTCCCATTCTAGATCTCGAAGTAGCTCCCACCATTCGGCGAGATCAAGATACTCAAAAAAAAGACATCGAAGGTCCCCTTCCTCGTCTTGTGTCCCCAGAAAGGGTCTCCTGTCCCACTAAACACAGTTCTCAAGCTGAGTGGGAGGAATTCAGAAAGAAAATGTCAAGAGTCTTCGAGAACGCGGCCTCGACCCCCTCGAAGACAGCTGAGGGTGATACCCCAGGTGAAAAACCCAAAAAATCAAAATGCCGCGAGTCGCAGCACCCAACATTCCACCCGAGAGCGCTATGAGCCATCGGGTAAGAAGGCACCATCTTCGCCGTCGTCGAAGATTCCTTCGACGCATGGATGGGCGCCGTTGTCGAAGGGTTCCTTGACTCATCGGTCGATTGATTCGACGCCGATGAGAGGACCAAGGCCACTTCACAGCCAACGGTGATTCCAAGGGCCTCCGGCACGATGCCGAGACGTCGTCGATGCCCTAGAGTAGGATCCCGATCCTCTCGAGTTCTTCGAGACCCCTTCCAGTTTTTTCGGCACCTTCAAAGCCTGTTATATCGGTGTCGACGACATCAATGTTTTCTCGCCCAAGAACGACGAGTTTGGCTCCTTCTGCCTTAGAGATGGGTTTACACCCTGGACTATCTTCAATTTATGAAGAGGGGGAAGATTCTGACCAGGAAACATTTGGGTTACAGAGGACCACACTGCCTATTTCAGAGGATTTCACCTCTGAGGAAAGAAGGCTGAAGGACCTACAGGAGTCGCTACATGAGGCAAGTGGGCTGGACACTTCCCCAGAAGTGGAATTTGTTAAGCCAGATCCAGGGGAACATGCCGAAAACCCTATAGAACCCTGATGGCAAGAATTATTGAATTTATGGGTTGGTCTGTGCCGTCACCTGTTTTTCAACAGGATGACCTAACAGACATATTAGACAAAGGCCCACAGGAGGACCCGGTGGTCCCCTTCCATGCAGCCTTACAAAGGAAAATTGCATCTAATTGGGAAACTCCTGAAGTTATCCCTGCGGTCAATAAAAGATTGTCAGCCAAGTATAGGGTAGCGGCTGCTGACCCTGAATACTTATCAAAACACCCGACCCCAGAGAGCCTGGTGGTTCAAGCGGCAACTTCATCTAGCAGTAGGACCGCTTACTCTACGGTCCCACAGGATAGAGATGACAAGAGGTATGGCGAAGAAAGTCTTCTCTGCCTGTAGTATGGTGTTGAAGTCCAACGCCACCTGTACGCTCGCCAGGTTCAGTCACACACTATGGGAGTGTGCTTCATCAGCGGCTGACTGCATACCCAAAGGAGAGGAAAAGGAAGCCTTCCTTAACATTATTAAAGATGCCATGTGCGAATAACTTCAAACTGGCATCGATTCCGCTGACAGTATCAGCAGGGCCATGGCGGCAAGTACAACAATCCACAGGCATGCGTGGTTGCGAAAGTCGGGCTTTGCTCCAAATGTACAGGCCAGGCTTTTGAATATGCCCTTTGATGGCTCTTCATTATTCGGGAAAAAGGATGATGGTCTGGAAAAGTTAGACTTCAAAAGCTGCAGCAAAATCTTAAGGGGCTGCTATCCGCCAAACTCCTTTTCGCCCGCCAGGCGCATCTGGGAGAGGAAAGTCCTTTCGCTATTATTCCGCATTCGGGAAAGGCAGAGGACAGCCGGCTCAAAGAGGCCAAAGGAGATCCACCCGAGGTGGACGGGTCAAAAGTACAAAGACTGCAGCAGGTGCCTCTTTACCCTCGGCATCTGCACCAGCCGCCCCAAAACCACTCTGAGGCCTTCCCACAAAATACACCTGTAGGGGGCAGGTTAACTCACCATCTGACGGAATGGCAGGCTATAATGTCAGATGCTTGGGCATTGGATACAATTGCCCAGGGTTACTGCCTACCCTTTGTACACATTCCCCAGTCATCCACCGGGGAACAGCTCTCTAAAAGTTCCAGATCCGCTCCTCTTGCAGGAAATTATAGACCTGCTAGAGAAAGGTGCCATAGAACCGGTACCTGTAGCAGACAGGAACAAGGGCTGGTACTCCCCCCTACTTCCTCATACCAAAGAAGGACGGAGGACTGAGACCCATCCTGGACTTACGAGAATTGAACAAGTTACTCAGGAAGGACAAGTTCAAGATGGTAACTCTCTCTCCGATCCTTCAGGCCCACCAGCTCCAGGACTGGCTGGTATCTCTGGACTTTCAGGATGCTTATTTCCATGTGCCAATCCATCTCAAACACAGGAAATACCTGAGGTTCGCAATTGGCGACTCATTAATTTCGAGTTCTGCCATTTGGGCTGACCTCCGCCCTGAGGGTCTTCACCAAGCTGATGTCGGTAGTGGCGGTGAGTCTAAGGAGGGAAGGGATCCACGTCTACCCCTACTTGGACGATTGGCTGATCAGGGCTGTATCTTTGGAACAGGCCCAGGCCCAGCTAGATTATGTCTGCCACTTCCTTCACAGACTGGGCTTCTCCCTCAACTTAAAGAAGTCACAGATGATACCATCACAGAGACTCCAGTTCATTGGAGCGGTCCTGGTTACTTCCCTGGGAAAAACCTCGCCACCAGAGGTGAGGGCTCAAGATATTCTACAGATGGTCAAGTTTCAAAATGCCCAACGTCTCCCAGCCTTCGACTTCTTGAGGTTGCTAGGCCTCATGGCATACTGCATCATTCTTGTGCCAGAGGCTCGCCTGAGAATGAGATCTCTTCAGTGGGCACTGAGAAGTCAGTGGTCGCAATTCTCAGGGAGAATGACAGATCTCCGGATTCCGGACAAGGTAGCCCGCGACCTTCAATGGTGGGCCTATCCAGGGAACATCTTGAAAGAACTGTTTTGGCAGCCATGGCCAGAGATAACAGTAGTCACAGACGCCTCACTCACGGGGTGGTAAGCCCATGCCAACTACTTGACCATCAGCGGTCGTTGGTCTCCATCGGTGTCCAGACTACACGTCAACCTATTAGAGCTGAGAGCGATCAGACTAGCGCTGAAAGCTTTCCTGCCATCAGTACAGGGGAGAAATGTCCTGATGACAGACAACACGGTGGCCATGCACTACCTCAACAAAAGAGGAGGCGTAGTATCACTGCCACAGTGCAGAGAGGCGATGCAGCTCTGGTTTTGGGCAATCCAAGAAGGAATCTCTCTATCGGCAGTCCACCTAGCTGGAGAGAAGAACTTGACAGCGGACGCTCTGAGCAGGCAGAGCAGTCTCCCACGAGTGGGAGCTAGCTCATGAAGTCCTTCAAGAGTTCTTCGCCCTTTGGGGAACCCCTCAGGTGGATCTGTTCGCCACAAGCACCAATAGGAAGTGCAATCTGTTCTGTTCAAGGGAATTTCCCCCGAGAGGAGCTCTAGGAGATGCGTTCATAGTGGACTGGGAGTTTCCACTCCTTTACGCGTTCCCACCAGTCCCTGTTATTCCTCAAATGATCAGGAGGTTGAGAAGATTCAGGAAAACCATGATCGTAATTGCCCCGGATTGGGCCAGGAGAACGTTGTACCCAGACCTTCTAGATATGTCCATCTGTCCTCAAATCCGTCTTCCACTCAGAGAATCTTCTCTCGCAGAAGGGAGGTCAGGTTCTCCATCCAGACACAAGAACCCTCAACCTTCATGCTTGGCTTCTGAAAGGGTGAGGTATAAGGATTGGGATCTCCCTGATGACGTCATGGAGGTGTTGCTTTCGGCCAGAAGACCGGCAACAAAGTCTTTATACTGCTGCCGTTGGAACAAATTTTGCAGCTGGTGTAGGGAAGAGAACATCGACCCTTTTTCATGTGGTACACCAACAGTGTTATCGTTTCCTCTCTACTTGGCAAACTCAGGCCTTCAAGTTGGCACTGTAAAAGGCTATCTCGCAGCGCTTTCTATCTCCAAGCGCACTGCGGAGGAACCATCGTATTTCAAACTTCCTCTCGTGGTACAATTTCTCAAGGGACTAACTAATGTTTACCATCCAAAACCATTCCAGGTTCCCTTATGGGACTTAAATTTAGTCTTAAACTTCCTAATGGGCACTCCATTCGAACCACTTCACTCTTGCGCGCTGAGATTTGTCACGCTTAAAACGATCCTATTGGTAGCACTAACATCTGCTAGGAGGGTGAGCGAGCTACAAGCGCTCTCCTGTAAACCCCCACATACAATCTTGCACAAGGGCAAAGTTGTCCTACAGGTGAAGCCTAATTTCCTCCCAAAGGTGGTTTCTGAATTTCATATTACTGAGAAAATTACCTTTATCTTAGTTGTACCCTCCTCCCCATCCGGGGAAAGGAGGAAAGGCTACATAGGCTGGACCCAAGGCGAGCTCTCAGCTTTTACATCAGCAGAATGGCTAGGGTCAGGCAAGCAGACCAACTGTTTGTAGGATACTCGGGTCACAAGTTGGGACTACCCATAACAAAACAAACTATCTCCAGGTGGATTATTTTGGCCATCCTGGAATGTTACAAACTGGCAGGGAAAGAGCCTCCCCAAAATCTCAGGGCTCATTCAAGCAGGGGTATTGCAGCCTCCTCAGCTCTCCAAAGAGGGGTACCGGTCCGAGACACATGTGCGGCTGCCACATGGTCGTCCGCACATACATTCACAAAATTTTACAATCTGGATTCCTCCACTGCTCAAGAGAACAGATTTGGCAAGGCCGTATTACATTTGGTCCATCCCTAAAGGGATACATAACATTCTCACTCCCACCTCCAATTACATGCCGCTGCTATGGGAGTCTATCAAAGATAAGGAATACGTCGGAGGACACAATCCCTTCGAAGAACAAGTTACTTCTTACCTGGTAACGTTCTTTCGAAGGGATGTTCCTCCGTATTCCTTATCGCCCCTCCCAACCGTCCCTGCAGTGATACTTCCCTTGTGGTTGCAGCTTGCGCTCCTTCGTCAATCAATTCAGGCATGACTTTTCTTATGCTGCAAAACGTAACTGAGCAACGGACGCAGCGCGTGGCTATTTATGGGCATGATGACGTCGGCGCCAATACGGTGGCCGTTGAGGGACATCGGCTCGGCAGACGTCGACGCGCAGCGCCCTCTACAGAAAAAATTTCCGAGGCCAGCAAGCTGGAAACGTATTAAAGATAAGAATACGTCGGAGGAACATCCCGTCGAAAGAACGTTACCAGGTAAGAAGTAACTTGTTTGTCTACTACATGGAGAACTGTTAAGAGCTCGGCTTCAGACATTTGCGCAAAATGCATTATTTGATGTGGAGGATCTCCATGAAATGGAGGCCCCATATGTTATGTGCGATTTTACAATATTACAATGCCTTTTTACTTGTCTAATGTGAGCCCATCCTGTGGCCCAAATACACATTCTGGGAACACTGTGTGCAGTACCCTTTCAAACTGACAGTCCTGAATTGAAAGAATTGGGTTTTTACTGTGATGGAAAGGTCAGCGACGGAAATGACTGCATGAGAAATGTACTATACATATACATTTTCGTACATTTCTCATGCGGGCATTTGTTTAAATCCACCCCAAAACTTAGCCCGCACCCCCACGTACTTGCCTTTCACCTCAAAGCACGGTGTCCCTGCGATGCTGGTTCCCTTTCACTTCTATGATCAGGAACGGGCGCCGAAGGGTCTTTTTCTTTCTTCTTTTTTTCTTAATGGTCGGGCAGCCGTGGCAGTGTCCCCTGAAACACTGCTCACTATACTGCAAAGTAGGGTGTGCGGGGGATGCCCCCACAGCCATTGTGTTGGTGTTTTTTCTTTTTCTTTTTTTTAACCTACTCCTCCAAAACAGATACCACAAAAGGTTTGAACTTTTTGTAGTTCGAACGTTTGATATGTATTTTAGGTCTTTTGGTGGAGGTAGGTAAATTGGATTCAGTAATTTTGGCCGAATCCAATTCAAAGCACAGTTCCCATATATTTCACTGAGACCATACCAAGCAGGGGATTACATGTTTGAAAATCAGTGTACATTTCCTCCAGAGCCACATAATGCACAACACGTGCATTTTGCAGATTCGGTCATCTTTGACAGAGCATACTTTGCAAACATGACTGAACAAACATGGCGGGAAACTGTCCCCCTATGGTCTACTAGGGGTCAACGGGTGTGGCAAATTAAAGGTGGTCACATGTTGGACATGGCATGTATATTCCTACATTTAATGGAATTATTAAATTATACGCAGTGCCAGACCACTGCAGTAATAGGAACCTGAGTTTTTACCCTGAGTGGAAGAGGACAGAAGGAGAGTTCTGAGATGCATTTTATAGAGAAGCAAGATAACTCGATGGCACCAACCGGATTACATATGCATCAAGGAGACCTGTTAAGGGCGGTTCAAGCAAATGAATGCAATAAAAGAAAAACAGGACTCTGTGTGGGCCAATGTAGGGCTTGGAACTCCCACAACACCTCCCTGACACAAGCTATATCCATAGGTAAGCTGTGCCAAGGAATGTTTTCACAGTATCGCCTGAGTGAGGTGATGCAATCTCTAGATCTCTTCATAAGAGAATTAGACAGCTGTCATGCACTTCGCTGCTGGTCTCAGGCGCACCCAAAGTGGGTGTACCAGGAGAGCAGCTATCTGCACCACCTGACACTAGTGTAACTTGTAAGGTGGGCCAAGCATACATAACAGGTGGAACTTACACTTGGTCACAAGCAATAATGCAGGTCCTGCAAACAAAGTAAGGCAGTACATCTAGGATTTCATGCTAAATATTCTAATGATCAAGTGCTATAACAGGCTTTTATGCGCTAAGAGATGTCATTACAGATGTAGTGGGGTTGATTCAAAATTAATGAACTTTGATTAGAAGTGACCAAACGGCTGAAATAAGTTTGAGATTTTCTGGACACGCTCAGGAGTGGGGTCCCATATTGGAATGTAATTCATGGCCAGAAAAAATACATGCACTTAACTTGTCCAAGGTTGCAACATGTCAGGAGATGTCTGGCTCCACTTTCTTATTGCTTAGTGTACTGGCAAAGAGTTTAGCATCTGCTTGGTCGCCAGGCGCAACAAATTGGATTGTGCATGGGGTGCTGAAAATTCCTATTCAAACATCTTCTATGATATGTCAAGAACTACATTCATGGGGTAATTGACGCGTGGGTCAGAGAAGATTATGTTGTACCATATTCACATGCATGCGTCACTAAGTCCGGAGATGACAGTGTAATTGCGTGAATGCAAAGGCTCTACTCGAATGAGGTGTGCACATGCTGAGCCAGTGGACGCCTGTGACAGTAACTCTAAGTGCACACGTCATGTTGCACCAATTGCGTCTTTTTAAAGTAAAGCGCATAGCCTACAAAATGGTTCATATTTGGTACATTTCAACCAATCTTGTGACGTTCCACTAGGAATGCCTACTCTGATCACTGTGGGTGTGGAAGTTTAATGCTGCGGGTTCATTTTGGACCCACCTAGATCATTTCAACTGAAATCATTGTTCTGGCCTAGCTTCACTTTAAGGCAACTAGAATACCCGAAGTTGAGCTTATACATAGCACGGCTGTTAAAAATGCATTTGGAGGTGCGAAGCACTGAAGAGCCAGATCTCCAAGCACACTTCTCTGTGGTCAAACAAATTGCATCTTTGCTAGCCTCAGAAAATACGATGAAGGAAGCCATGCGCTCTGAAAGTTCAGTGGGTTCAATACTTGTCTTTCTGTGGTGGCTGCAGCAGCCACAAGTATCCTTCATAGAGGGTTAATTGCCTTGGGCACAGTCATTAGAACATTGATTTTTGTCGAGTGTTTGGTACTGCTGGTTGTTAATAACTGGAATGGCTCATATTTTGCTGCAGACACTAAATTATGACCAGTCACAATATGAAGGGCCTTGAAGCAACCAGTCTAGGTGCAGAGCTTTGCAGACGTCTTGGATACGAACAGTGTTTGCAATTTCAAAAACATTTAATTTTGTCATTGATCGGGAAGAAGTCTACGGTGTCAGCCATTGCTAGATGCAGAGTTTGTGCCGAAGAATCACTTCTTGCCAAGAATGTGGGAGTCAAAGTATAACTGCCAAGACTTGCGCTGTGGCACAGTAGATTCACAGAACATATCTGTGCATAGGGACATTTGTGGAATCCAAAGGTACTTCCTGCAAGTTTTTACTGTGAATTAATTTAAAGTCCCACTGAAACCACACCTTGTCATGGGAGTATGCCAGAGCAAAATAAACTTTGCAGGAAACGATGAAAGTGACTCAGACTATTGCAAATGTGTTCAGTACCCCAACGCCACAACCAAGGAAGCAGCTGGACCCCCTGTCGCAAAGCTGGACATAAGCCAGTCACAAGATTCAGTGCCTACTCCCAAACCCTGAACTTGGATCTAGCACAGGCAAGACGCAATGGATTTCGCTGGTTCCAGAAGTACATGGCACAAGGAAACAGTGCCCAGGACAGTACAGAGTGACAACATAGAATAATACCCCTTAGAAACAGACTTGCTGCTAACCGAGTTTAGAAAGACTGAAATTATACCAAATTCGCCCAGGCAGGCGTCCGAATCAGGGGTCCAAGAATTGAAAATATATCGCATTCTAACTCCAGATGCAGAGTGCAAAGCAAACATACAAATTAGATGATCTGCATGTGCTAATCTATGTGGGTAACAAAGGCACTCCCATATTGGTTTATTTTCAAGGACACAGATTCAATCTAGTGACCGTTTATGCATGTGAGAATTGTTCAAAATCGCACAGTCCACAGCGCTCTGGGTCAAGAAGCCAGGAGCCAAGCTATGCTGGTTCGTATTTGCTAATGGATTCTCAAAGTATCTTGTGTCACATTTTGAAGCTATTGCCAGTAATGATTTTCAGTTTACCGAATGCCTCACATTGAATACATCCATGCATCCTTAGCTAGGTCCAATACTAGTATACTAGTAAATTGTATTGCTAGCTAGCAATACAATTTACTCCTTTCTGAAAACTTCCATGTTAGATGCATGCATTTATTCATGCTGATGTTGGCAAGAAGTGGTGGCCATGTCAAATAGGATGCAGCTGCTGATTCGTATGTGTATAGCACACATGCTTGTAGGCACTCAGCAATTTATCAAACAACTAGTGTTAATTTTGTTTTTCGTTTTTGCCACCAATATAGGCAATCTTTATGTAATTATAGCTCTCAATAGGTGTGCTAATGACTTCACGTCGCTAAAACTCCTTTTTGATCTGTGTCAAATTGCCTTGCGAGGGGTGTGAAGATTGAGTCGGACAATTTGGCTCACATCAAGCGACTTTGCATAGTGCAGAGAGAAGTCATGGTGCTACACATGCTCCTTGATATAAATGCACCTACTGTCCAATGTACGGCCTTTTTACAAGGGAAAAGAACACACTAGCCTCTGATACTATAAGTTAAGTGACTAATGCACGTGCTTGTAAGCTAGGAACACATGCTTGCAGTTTGGCTTCTTCTAAATACAATAAGCAGGAAGTTCTAGCTTCCCCTTCTCAGCAAAGAAACCTAACCACAAGTGGCAGCTTCTGGTCTTAAAAAGGCTTGTAGCATATTTAAGAAATACTTTTTTGCACCATTCATATCTGATAAGCCAAGGACACAAAGCATGACCCCAAAATACAGGGGCACAGTTAAGAGTGTAGAGAAAAGTGAATTGCTTTACCTTTTCAGAACTGCAATTCATATAATGGAGTTGAAGCGATGTCGAAGCAAGTCGCATGCTTTGCCTGGTCAATAAACAGAAGCCCAATTACTATAGTAGAAATAACTAGGGGAGACAGACGACGCCTGTCTCTTGAGTTTGCACATGGGTATGTTGTATGGTCGAAGCAAATAAACAAATCTTAATCACTGAGTTTTAACCTTATATCGGCAGAAATGAAGCATGCATGCTAGACGGACCAAGCCACGTTTTAAGATAAAAAGCGTAAGCTGACTAGGGAGGGGTGAGGTTCATCGAGCAGCGCTTGAGTCTTGGAGCCCTGGGAGATTGAGCAACGCAGGTCCTAGAGCAGAGGAAGACGCAGGCCCAACTGACAGGAAGCTGTGGTCAACTCGTATGCAGCACAGCGTCTCCTAAAGCGTTAGTTTAATTGTGAAGTCTTGCTTTGTGCATCTTGAGACTACAGGCGTTTGGTATGTTACGCATCGGTATGGTACACCATAAACATAGATCAGGATACTATAAATCCCATGTCACTCAAAGCTGCTTAACTAAAACGATTACTTATTTTCTCTATCAATGTAAACAATGCTCCTAGCGTACACATTTCTTTTCATATGTATGGTAATTTGCTATGTTATAGTTGCCTTTGTTATAGCTTGCGCAATGCAAACTGGAGCTTGCAGGATAAAGCTGTGATATTAAAAATATATTAACCTGCTATCCTCTGTCAGTTTCATATTTCTGAGTAATGCTTCAGAATGGTGTCTGAGTCCAAAGGAACTTCACGCAAATTTCCTGGCTGTGAGATGTTAATGATTGTGAACACTCTGGACGGTTGTCCAGGCGCTAGGTCAACTCCTGGGGTACCCATCATAAAATAAGACTTATGACTCCATATCCTCTGCTCACGGACTCTGGTGAGGTGGAGGGCAGAAATCACGCTTGATCACAGGCAATTAAGTCAAACGCAAGGATTTTAGTGGTCAGCCCATAATGTAGCAGTTGGACGCTGTTTAGAAAATAACACGATAGACACATTGGGCCGCATTACGAGTCTGGCGGTAACAGAGCTGGAAAAACCGGCAGGTTACCGCCGGACTCGTATTACCATTCCGCCTCCGTGATTCCCGGAATCACCAGGGCATTACAACCCCGGTGACCCAGTGATTCCGGAGGCGGAATTCAGTAAATCTCCATGGGGAAGTGGCAACACCGGCACCATGCTGTAATGGTGCCGGTGTTCAACGTCCGCCTGCAAGCGAGACCTGGCGGGAGTGACACCTCCCGCCTGCAGAACTCGAGATCAGCCGGTTCGGAAACAGTGGAGGTGGGTTTACCGCCACTGTTATTTCCAGACCGGCTGACTCGTAATGAGGCCTATTGTCTCAAGGATGAAAAACAGGTGCCATCATGACAAGGAATCCAATGCCTTCTTGGCTTCGAAGGGCAGCTACTGCTTGAACCTTGATCAATCTGAGCCAGAATAACACAGCCTTAGCAGATTTAGGGCCGTCAATCTACCTCCAAGGAACCCTGATTGAGCCAGATGTATATAAGGGGTGACTTGCTTAATGAGACGTGTTGCTAATACTTCGGCAAAAATCTTGTCCAAATTAAGGAGCGAAATGGCACTATAGGACGCACAACAGACTGAATTTTTATCCAGTTTGGTCGTCGGTTAGGGTGCAATTAGGTGTGCTGAGCTGGGAGTTCAGATGTGGAGGCCAAGGTGATGGACTGCCTCTTTTGATGGAGTAACTGGTATATGGAAATACTGGACGACTGGTTAGGAGAAACTCCATGCCCATGATTAATGTAGACCGACTAGCTCAAATTGGGGAACATAATTGCACCATCAGGCTTGCATATTCTAGAGGCGAGGCCTGCATTGTTACATCACAATTTCTGAGTACTCAATGAGGCTCAGTCCATCAGATCATAGATTGGGCTGTTCATATTAAAAACCATCACTATTATACATTGGGCAATTCTGTCAGCAGGGAACATGGCGTGTCCGCCAGGTCGTTTGTGAATAAACAAGGCTGAAAATAAGTTCCTTGTTTGGAGGGATAGAACCAGATACTGAATTATAGTCAAAAGTCCCCCTTATACATTACAAAAAGGGGGAAGTTGGTGTCAAACCAAGGGGGGGGGGGGGGATCAGTTCTGGTACCCACTGACGCCTGTATTTTTGATGGATGAGAACAAACTTCACCTGTGGGTGCGGGAATGCACACCTGCGCCATTCTACTTGTGGGTCATCTCGTTTAATATTTGAGTAAATCATTAATGGCTTCCAGATTAGTAACCACACCAAGATGCCTATCTTAGTGCGAATATCACCAGGAGGCCTAATCATGCGAGCTGTTTGCCAGGTTCATCTTAATGCTTATCAATGAATCATTACGCAAAGATTGCTGGGTAAATGGGTGCAGCAATTCCCGGGTACAGATATGCGTCCCTTCTGCGATTCTGTCAACTGAAAAATGGGTTTGCTGGCAAGTGGTGGTGTTTTCTTACTGTTCATGTAGGGATTTTATGGCCCACCTGTTCTACAAATGCAGCAACCCATTGGCCCCTCAAAGGCCTCCCAGATAGCTGCCAAGGAACTCACTGACCCTTCATTGTAATGGAAATGTAATGTTTTTTTAATGCCCTCGCTGAAATCAAAATCTGGGGTGTTGACTCTGGGCATCATGTAAGATATTGCTGTTCTTTTTGGAACACCTAAAGGGGCTCAGAACTGGTCAGTGATCCGAGGTAACGTGTACCAAGTCAACGATTTCTTTCTGAAATCAAACATTTGTGTATGAATGTCATGCATAATGAGAAAGCAGTAAGTCTGTTACATTTTGTTGCTTACGCCAATCCGATTTAGATGTTTGACTGAGTTTTTCTCCAGCCCACAATCCTTTCACACAGAGTGCATTTCAATACAATTGTAGGAAAAATAATTCTCTATTGGGAGCTTAAATAGTTGCTGTGATTGAATGTTCATTGAGACACCTTAGAGTAAGGTAATGCCTGTGTATCTGCACCCATGTAACACCGCCATTGTATAAATGGAGAATGCATACAATTTAACTCATTATCTCTCCACACAAACACTTGTTAATAAAGGATCAGGAAAATGGGGCTAGACTGGGAAAGAGCTCTCCTGCCCGACCCCGAGAAGTCTTTTGTAGCACTCTGCATCAGATGCATGCGGATTGTGCAGAAATGTCAGCTTGAAGAACGAGCAGCGAATCGGGTCATATGCCACCCAATAATGCAGCAGCCTTCTTGTCTTCCAAAGTGGGAACAGGACTGCACCATGGTTCAGCCGGCATGGCTGCCCTGATGTCTCTGCTCATTGACCCTAACTCGTCATACCTGGGACGCCCTCTTGTAAAGTTCACCAATGTCGGGTCACCTAATACTACTCCATGTTTCGTAGTAACTGAGTTTCGTTACATAGTGGTGTCTAAATGATCTGCACAAGCTCATGTCTGGAATTGGTGGGCTTGGACTCCACAACTCACATTCTTACAAAATCCAGGGTCTGTGTCTCGCATGTAGCTCTGGGGGGGGGGTTACATCTGCTTCCTTGAACAGTAAATCTACACTTTTAGCAAATTACATGATCACTGAAATTTGGACTGGATGGGATATGCATATTGTGTATTTTTTTTAGATGATGTATTGGAATGTCACAACAATGCAATAGTACCCCATACGTCGCTGGCAAAAGGGGAAGCAACAAAGAACAAAAATCAAGCCAGCGGATATGTAAATAAGTCTACTGAAAGAAGCACAATCCCACCAGCAGTCGGGAGCAGTCCCTCTATAAACTCCTGAATTCACAAACATTTATGAAAAATGTTTTCCTTTATTTAGAAACATTAAAATGATTATTAAATAAGTCAGAGCTCATACATGAATAAGAGTAAATGTAAATATAGATTATACAACTATACAGCACGAGTAAAGTGCATAATGTGAAGAAAATACTAATTTCCCAATAGGACTGCTAAGAGCTTGCTGCCAGATCACAAGCTGGGGAATGATCACCATCGTCCCGAAATAGGTCTAAGTCAGTGTCGGTGGATTAAACCCACTCGAGAGAAGGGAATCCCTCGGATAGGAAAAATCCTGGTCAACCGAACAAAGTCAGGATGGTTTAGAAATGAATTCAAAGATGGATTGAATCCTGAAGGTGGCAGAGAAGAAAAATCGTTTCCAAATGTAGCAGTTCAAATATTTCATAAAACAAGAAACTGAAGAATCTTCACAAAAGTAATAATAAACCCATACTCTAAAAAAATCTAACATGGGATGCTATACGTCAACTACTGAGGTGGCATGCGAAATAAACCACAAATACATAAAAACAGTATAGTCAGCATGGCGCCTTAGAACAGGTAGTTTCGATGGAACACACATCTAGCTGAATTACAGATGTCCATCTTCATGAGGACGGAGCATTCCCGTATAAACTTTCTTGAAAATTCATGTGTCTTGGATTTATCTACACAAATGTTACAAATTACAGACACTAAAATGTATGTTCTCCAAACAGAAAATAATAATAAAAAGTTATATCAGAACAACCATATATGTAAACAGCACAATAGTTCATAAATAATATCCGTACATAAAAACAAGTGATCTGAGGATCCCAAAGAAGGCCCAATCCCCCAACATTGGGTTGGAACGTGCAAAGTGACTAGTAGGGGAGAAAATCTAATTAGAGAAAATCTACCAGAAGTAGCGATCCGGCCACACCGAAACAAATCTCAAATAAATTAGATCTGTAATGGATAAAAATAAATAAGCCACAATGTGGTCATAAAATTTCTCTGGTAAAAAAGACTCGAGTGAGATGCAAGCAGCCAAGGATTTATTTATCTCTTTACTTTTGGTTTTCCTCTTTGGCTGCTTGCATCTCACTCGAGTCTTTACCAGAGAAATGTTATGACCACATTGTGGCTTTTTTTATTTTTATCCATTACAGATCTAATTTGAGATTTGTTTCGGTGTGGCCGGATCGCTATTTCCTGGACTCTTTTGCCAGGCTCCTGGGCCCACCCCAAAAGGGTCTGAGATTATGGTAACTGACTTGGACCTATTTGGGGACGATGGTCATCATTCCCCCAGCTTGTGATCTGGCAGCAAGCTCTTAGCAGTCCTATTGGCAAATTAGTATATTCTTCACATTATGCCCTTTATTCGTGCTGTATAGTTGTATGTTCTATATTTACATTTGCTCTTATTCATGTGTGAGCTCTGACTTAATAATCATTTTAATGTTTCTAAATAAAGGAAAACACATTTTTCATAAATGTTTTTGTGAATTATGTGCAGTGATCTGAGGAGTTTATAGAGGGACCGCTCCCGACTGCTGGTGGGATTGTGCTTCTTTCAGTAGACTTATTTACATATCCGCTGGCTTGATTTTTGTGCTTTGTTGGCATTGGAATGTCACAACATGGTTGAAATACAACGTGCAATGCTTTTAAATTACTAGTGGTCCCTGGATGCATACCAAGAGAACTTGTGCTCCAAATGCTAAAGAATCTTCCCGACAAGAAGGGGTTGCGCTCTACTTCATCTCTGCTCCCCACACGTTGGAATGACTGTTTGATTGAGGCTCTTTGATTGAGCAAATTTATTTATTTTTTAATCCCCAAATTATGTTAGCTACTTTCAAGTAGGGATTTTCTGTTTTCGACAATTAGTTTTGACAATGTATGCTGAACATATTCAAAGCTTAATTGGGGGAAACTGGTTTGCTTTGAAAGAAAAAGGGAACCCAATGTAGGATTGTGTTGTGCACAAACCAGATCTGTATCGGTCAATGCCAGGTTCATACTCATTTACTTTAACAATCTGCATCAAACTTATTATAATGGTGTATACTCATTTTGATGCAAGCTTTGGAAGTATTGGAGAAACCAGTGAGAAATGAACAGAGGCTCTAAAATAAAGTTTTAGCATGGCTATGTCAGAAAATGGGGCCTGGGTGATCAGAATGACCTGAAGGTCCGCAGTAGGGTATGGGTTGATGAATTGTGCTTAGGCCAATAGTGATTGCATAGTTCGGGGCTGTGGTAAAAGTAACCTTAACTTTTTGAGTATCTGTGAATGTCTGGCAAATGCTTAATCTAGCCTGAAAATTGTGTTGCTAGACCATGAATGCATTATGCTGTTAACTCCCAATTGCTGTTGTACATATTTCTGGTTTAATAGAGTAATAAACACCTCGATATCCATCTGTCCGGTGAGCTTTCGGCTCCTTTCTCCCACTTCTCCAGAGGAAGGTGGTTTGAGTTCTCATAACAGTTCCACCATATACTGCTTGAGAAAACGGGGAGGTGCTTTATCACAGGCTTCTTGAATGCAGCACAGAGCCTATGGAGTAGGCAATTTGACACAGGATAACCGTGCTGGCCTTCCACTTGCTGGGATCACACATATGGCAGGTTGAGCTCATCTGAGCAACAAAGGAATGTTACAAATTAAGTATTTGACGAACAGCTAGCACATGTATTCTAGAAAAGGGAAATCTACAAAAATAAATGCAAAAAATGTTAGTGCTACCAAGTTGCCACAAAAAGGGTCGGAGGGTGGAAGCTTTCTCATTCCCATTGCAAGGGATGTTCAGTTCTGCCCTCCCTCCGATACCTCTAATCAGAAAGGCTATAGCCTTGTCCGGTTATTATCGTGAGACAGTCATGGTACTCTCCAACTGACAATTGACCACCAGATGGATCTTGCTTAAACAGAGGACTTCCTCTACAAAAGCAGTGTTCGCATATATCGCCACTAACTAAAGTTCAACATGCAGTGGGATTTCTGATGTCTCAGAATTTGGACCACTAGATATACCAGAAGAACGCAACAGTCTGGCAAAGTTTACTCCTTTTCAGTGAAATCCGCAATTACCATACCGGTTTCCCTTGGCAAAGAGTGAATTGAGTCTTGCTTCCATTAGTTCACCTGCCAGCCATTCACTCAAATCAGGAAGACTCCTTGGTCAGAGTAATAAAGCAGTTTATGAAGGGGCTGCTACGCACTCTGCAATCAGTGAGAAAGGCGGCACCGATTTATTCTGAATGCACTGTTTGAACCCTTAACACTGGACAAAAGTTAATCCCCTTTCCTGGAAGGTAGCGTTCATCTTTTTTTCCAACAACCTCATTACAGAACTTTCTCATCTACTTAAATAGTTTTACCGTCCCCACTGTTTGCATCCTCTCATCCCCCGACTTAGGTCCTCTGGCAGCATGTGACCATCCACTGGGCTACTTTAGAGTTAAATGTTCATTCCTGTAATTGGGGGAAACCCCAGTACCCAAATACCTTCTGTCCCTTACCATCCCCTCATTGTTGTGTCCCAATGGGTAGCTCCCCTCAGTGGCTTCAAGTCCGGAGAGGCTGCGAGTACAATTAAACAGTTATCCCCTGTCCAATACCCTCCCCAATTCAAATTCTGCATTGTTTCATAGTATCCATCTGTCAATCGCCCAATGTTGGAAAAGCAGACCCCTGGAAACCCTTCAAGATCTTGCCATTCGCCTTTTTTTGCCATTACCAATCAGAATGTACTTCCTGTGTTTTGCCTTAATTGGCCCTGGATACTTTCCCAAATAGGCATACCTTCCAGGGAACTCCAAATTAGTGTTTTCTATCCACCACCCCCCTTCAGCAGAACTGCTGAATGATGGCACACTTCTGTACCATGTACCAAAATTCTGCTGAATCCTTAGCACGTCTTGGCCAGTTGTGAGGCATTTGTGTATTAAGGGTATGCAGTTTTGCCAGGGTCATATGGATCCCATGTGAAAAATGATATTCAGTTTATAAGGAGGGTTTTGAATGGATTGCCCTCCCATGTATTCCTCCTCATTTTGATATTCACATCCCAGCTTCAGCTGCTTCGGAACATTTTTCACCAGAGGGCGCTGTGTTCGAGACCGGAGTGGAAGAATCTCGAGGGCCACTGTGGGGCGTAGACTTCATCCGCTGTATAAAGGGCTCGAGCAGTGCCTGTTGCGTCGTGAAAGCAGAACCGAGGTAACTGCTTTGTGTTACGAACGGCGCATCAAGAATTTCTTAGATTTCTTCAACTCCCTCCCCACCCGAGACAGGGTTCAAAAAATGTCTGAAGTGTGGCAGGAAGATGTCTAACCGACCCCCATCGGAATTCCCTCTGGTGCCTCAGCCCAGACCATCGGGTTGATGAGTGCAGGTCCTGTCGCGCCATGCTCTTGGGGAACGCAGAGGTAAGCTGACGGTGGGGGAGGAGAAATATGTCTTCAAAAAGACAAAGCTTCAGATGAATCCGATAGAAAATCACGTCACGAGTCAGAGGTCGAGATCGAAAAGTTGCTTGAGGAAGTCTTCCTCATCTTCGACGAAAAAGTCAAAGCAATGTCATGGGTCGTCTTTCTCCTCTTCTGAGAGGAGACTAACTTACCCTTCAAAGCACGATTCCCTGGAAAAATGGGAAGCCTTCAGGGCTTCGATGCTGAAAAGATTCAAGAAAGCGGCCCAGACCCCTTCGAAGTTGCCGTGTGGTGATCATGCCTCTACTCACTCTAAAAGTGACAGAAGAAAATCAAGATCCAAACATGCAAGGGTTGAAAGCGTAGCCTTCAAGGGAAAGTTCCCAGACTCCTCACACCAGGTCTAAACCTCAGTGCATAAATCGGGGCTAACTAAATTGGCATCAACGTTGAAACCAAAACGATTTGACACCGTCGACAACCATCGCGTCGAGACGATGACAAAAATGATGTCGATACCTTTTAGCTGTATTGAAGCCTCCTTCGACAGCATCAAAGCCAGTGTCTACCCTATCGATTCCTTATTTGATGCCAAGACCCAAGTCGACGCCATTATCCATACATAGGCAATTTCCACCTTCTTTGGCTGAAAAGACTTTCCACCCACAACCAAGACAGGATTTTTTTTAGATCCAGGTCTTCTATATATTAAGAACATTCCTCTGAAGAGGATGTCACTCGGGCAGGAGTTGGATTTGGAGCCAGGGAGGTTCCTGAAGAACTAGTGGACCCACAGTCTAAAATAACAGACTTTTATGACTGTCTCCAAAATGCAAGTGGCTTAGAAACATCACCTGAAGTGGATTTTGAAAGACCAGACCCCACAGATCATGCTGATCCCAGTTATAGAAGTCTTATGGGAAGGGTCATTGATTTTATTGGTTGGAAAGCAGCTTCCCAGATTTTGACCAGGATGGCATGACTGACATCCTTAGTGAGGTCCTATAAAAGATCCTGTTCTCCCATTCCACAAGGCTCTACAAAAGAGTAATGGCAAATTGGAATACTCCAGATTCAATTGCAGCAGTAAATCGGAAACTGGTACCAAAATATAGACCAGCCTTGTCAGATCCAGAATACTTATCCAAACATCCATCTCCTGAAAGTCTAGTGGTGCAAGCTGCAACCTCCACTAGGCAATCAGTTTACCCATCAATACCACCAGACAGGGACCATAAAGTTGATGCTGGGGCCCGGAAAGCTTTTACTTCGGGCAGCATGGCCCTGAAATCGACTGTCACTTGCACATTAGCAAAAGTTACTTGGACCCCGCGGGGCTGCATGTTCTCAGCGGCTGAACGCATCCCAGAAGGTGAAGAATGGGATGGTTTCCTGGCTATAGTGAAGGATGGTAAAGAGGCTATGGAAGATGCCTTCAGTCAGGATTGGACACTGCGTATAGTATAAGCAGATCCATGGCATCTAGCAGTCTTGCGCAGATTCGCATGGCTAAGGAAATCTGGCTTTGCACCCGATGTGCAGTTTAGATTACTTAATATGCCTTTTGAAGGCTTGAGGTTGTTTGGCAGCAAGGCGGACAAGAGCTTGGAGAAGCTGCAGACCTCGAAAGTAGCAGCGAAATCACTTGGTGCTGCTATAAGACAACCTCAGCAATACTCTTACGCAGGCTCATCTTCCTGGAAGAGTCGCCCTTTTCGCTCCTATTCCTCTTTTGGAAAAGGGAGAGGGCAGGCCAGTCAGAGGGCGACAGAGAAAACCCTTTGGTGGTGGAAAAGGGAGAGGTGCTAGGCCACAGCAGCGGCTACTACCTCAGCCACTGCTAAGCCACTTTGAGGTCTTAACCCACAAAACCCTGGTGGGAGGCAGAATCACTATCTGGACGAATGGCGGGGCATTACATCTGATGCCTGGGCACTAGAGATAGTGACCCATGGTTACTGTCTTCATCAAAGACCTCAATCATCCACCAGGAGCCTACTCTGTAAAGACTCCAGACCCGCTCCTTGTGCAGGAGATTTTAACCCTGCTAGAGAAAGGTGCAATAGAACATGTACTTGTAGCAGAGAGGAACAAGGGCTGGCACTCCCCCTATTTTCTCATACCCAAAAAGGACTGAGGATTTAGACCCATCTTGGGCTTGAGAAGCTTGAACAAGTTCCTCAGGAAGGACAAGTTCAAGATGGTGATCCGGTCTCAGATCCTTCAGGCTGTTCAGCTTCAGGACTGGCTGGTTTCATTGGACCTTCATGATGCTTACTTTCATTTGCCAATCCATCTCGAGCACAGAAGGTACTGGGTTTGCAATTGGTGGTTCTCGTTATCAGTTTTGGGTTCTACCATTTGGGCTACCTCCGCCCGAGGGTTTTCACCAAACTGGTGGCGGTGATGGCAGCGAGTATCAGAAGGGGATTCACGTCTACACTTATCTGGACTATTGGCTAATCAGGGCAAGTTAGATAGAGCCCAGGAACATCTGGCCTTGACCTGCCACTTCTTACAGTCTGGGCTTCTCACTCAATTACAAGAAGTCACAAATGATTCCAAGCCAAAAACTCCAATTCATCGGAGCGATCCTGGACACTTCCTCGGGGAAAGCCTCGCGTCCCGAGGAGAGAGCTCAGCACATTCTGCAGATGATAATGAAGTTTCAAAATGCCCAGCATCTACCGCCATTCGACTTTCTAAGGTTGCTAGGCCTTATGGCATCCTGCATTTTTCTGGTGCCAGAGGCCAGATTGAGGATTGGACTCAATGGTCCAAGTTTTCAGGGGAGATGTCAGATCTTCTACAAGTTACGACCAAAGTGTCTCAAGATCTCCTATGGTGGGCTTTCAAGGAGGTTATCCTCAAGGGGAACCTTTTTTGGCAACCATGGCTGGAGATGACGGTAGTGATGGACGCCTCACTCGCGGGGTGGGGAGCCACACAAACGATCTGACAATCAGCGGTCATTGGTCTCCATTGGAGTCCAAACTACACATCAACCTTTCGGAGCTGAGAGCAATCTGACTAGTGCTGAAGGCTTTTCTGCTCTCTGTACAGGGAAAGAATGTCCTGATAATGACGGACAACAGTGGCCATGTACTACCTCAACAAGAGGAGGCGTAGGATCACTTCCACTGTGCAGAGAGGCAATGCAACTCTGGTTCTGGGCAATGCAAGAGGGAATCTGTCGGCACTTAAACACGGCGGCACACGCTCTGAGCAGGCAGAGCACAGTATCCCACGAATGGGAGCTAGCTCAGGAAGTCCTTCAAGAGATCTTCGCCCTTTGTCGAACCCCTTAAGTGGATCTGTTTGCGACTGTGGCCAACTGGAAGTGCAAACTGTATTGCTCAAGGGAATTTTTCCCAAAAGGAGCTCTAGGGGACGCATTCTTAGTGGACTGGGTATTTCCACTTTACGCGTTTCCTCCAGTCCCTGTGATTCCGCCTGTAATCAGGAGGTTGAGAAAGTTCAGGAAAACCATGATCCTAATTGCCCCGGATTGGGCCAGGAGGATGTGGTACCCAGACCTTCTGGACATGTCCATCTGCCCTCCAATATGTCTTCCACAAAGAGGATCTTCTCTCGCAAGAGGAAGGTCTGGGTCTCCATCCAGAGGTCACGCATGGTTTCTGAGAGGCTTAAGATGCAAGGATTGGGACCTCCTGGATGACGTAATGGAGATTTTGCTTTCGGCCAGAAGGCCAGCACCAAATCCCTGTATCGTTGGAAGAAGTGCAGTAACTGGTGCAGGGATAAGAATGTGGATCCATATCTTTGTAATACTCCAACAGTACTTTCTTTTCTCTTAGCATTAGCCAATTTGGGGCTCCAAGTTGGAACGGTGAAAGACTACTTGGCAACGCTATCCATCTTTAAGCGCTCCTTGGAAGAGGTGTCCTATTTTAAAATGCCTCTAGTTATTCAATTCTTGAAAGGGTTGACAAATGTATACCATTGGACACCTTTTCAGGTGCCCAACTGGAATTTAAATCTAGTCTTAACATTTCTCATATGCTCCTTTCTAGCCTTTACATTCTTGTCCATTAAGACTGCTCACTCTTAAAACAATTTTGTTAGTGGCTATAACATCAGCCTGTAGTCTAGGTGATTTGCAGGCACTGTCTTGTAAGCCTCACACTATTTTCCATAGGGACAAGGTTATTTTAAAAGTTGAGCCATCATTCTTGCTTAAAATAGTCTGATTTTTCATGTCTCAAAAGATTCTTACCTTCCTTTTATGCTCCACCTCATGCTAGTAAGTAAGAGGAAAGATTACATAGACTGGACCCAAAAAGGGCTCTCAGTTTCTATATTTCCAGATTGGCAAATCTCCAACAATGTGACCAACTATTCGTTGGATATACTGTGCACAAATTGGGCATTGCAGTATCTAAAACTCTATCCAGATGGATAATTTTAGCAATCTCTGAATGTTATAAAGTAGCTGGGAAAGAGCCTCCAGATGGATTAGGGCTCATTCAACCAGAGGCATGGCAACTTCCACGGCTCTTCAGAGGGGTGTCCCGGTGCAGGATATTTGTGCTGCGGCCACTTGGTCGTCAATGTACACCTTTGTAAACATTACTGCTTGGACTCTACTTACCAAGGAGGACTATTTGCAAAAGCTGTCCATTCAGTCCATAATTGGAATTCCTAATACTCCCACCTCCAAAATTACCACTGCTATGGGAGTCTATCATAAGATGTGGAATACGTGGGAGGACGCAATCCATTCGAAGAACAAGTTACTTACCAACTGTAAAGTTCTTTCAATTGGATGTCCCTCCCACATATTCCTCATCAACCCTCCCATCCCACCGTACAGTTTACACCAGTTGCACTGTGACTTCCTTAAGAGCCTGAAGACTTGAAGCCTGATCAGCTGATGCGACCATGAACACTGTAAAAACAGAACTGAGGTAACGGGTGCTGCTCAAGCCCTTTATACAGCGGATGATGTCGATGCCCGACTGCGGCCCCCGGGACTTTGACTCCGCGGTCTCGAACACAGTGCCCCCTGGTGGAAAACAAATTCCGAAGCAGCTGAAGCTGGGATTACAAAGATCGTGGGAGGAACATCCAATCTAAAGAACGTTACAGTTGGTAAGTAACTTATTCTTCTGGATACCTTCTTCCCATACCCCTATCCATTTCTGGTCTGAGCTGGAATAACCCATATCGTTCACATTTGGCCTTTACTTTCCTGGTCTCCAGTACTGTGAAACCATTCCTTTCCCATCCCCAAGCAAGAAGAGCTTTTAACATGGCATTAGTGGCTTGCTCTTGGTGGATGCTTTTTCACATTTTTCGCCATTCTCAACAACCTCGCTTATGACAGCATTTTACATCCTGTAGTCTGTAAAGTCAAGAGGCTTATGTTCTTCAGTATATACAGAATAGTCCAGGCAAAACTCAGTTAAATCTGGACTATAGCTGCCTGCCATCTGGAACGTTGATAATGACCATCTACATTGAATGCAAAACATTAACTATGCATTTTTCCCTATTCCATCCAATGGATCCCACAACAATTCTATACTTTGCCTATATTTTGGCACACCTCCATTCAGTTTACATTGCCACCCTTGGGCGTCTCGTCCCATTTAATCGCATGCTGCAGTTTGGGCTGCCAACAAAACAAATTAAAAATACAGGACTTCCAGCCCCTTTACTAATGGATCTATGCAGGGCCACCCTCTGTCTACCTGATCTCCACAGGAGTTCCTCTTAGTATCCGGCATCTTGAAGATTTGCTTCATCATATATGGGATATTGGTAAAGAAGTACAGTAGTTTGGGTACGATGTCCATCTTGCATAACGCTACTTTACCAATCAAAGACAATGGTATAGGTTTCAGAAGTCTATTGCATCACCAATGCCAGAAAAAGCTTCATTGCATTATATATAAATGTTTCTTTCACTTCGTAAAAGATTTTGATCCCAAGATATTAAAGGATTCACATTCCCATCTTGAGTCCGGGAGCATTGCTGTATCCCTTTCTCTCAAGTAAGCTAATGGGGAAATTATCGTCTTAGTTGACTCTTAAAAACCAGACCATTTCCTTAAATTATCCAGTGTTTCCAATATGATCGGAACATTATTCGAGGGATTACAAATGCAGTAGTACATAGTCTGCATATAAGGATATGCTATATATGATGCTCAGTATGCCAGTGTCTGGTATATAACTTTGAAAGTATCCTGCCAATGAAAAGTATCAGTGAGACTTGGGCACCTCTGCCTCATTCCCTTTTCCAGAGTGCACTGGCAAGACGCCCAAGTCCCTGTTTTCATTCTTGCCATGGAGCTATTGTATAGCAACAGTATACTCCTTAAAATGCTTGGAATCCTGAACTCCCCCCACCCCTCCCCCTGGTCCCCCCCTGTCCCCCCAACACCTGAAAGCTACAATTGTTCCAGTGAGTTGAAGGCATTAACTCAATCTAGCGAAGCAAACACCAAATCTTCCGCCATGGTCCTGACCCTACCCCAACACATGATGAAACTCTCGGAGATGTAAATACCCCCCCCACTCCCCAAAGCCACATTGGTCAGGGTGCATCACATTAGATGCCAGTCTACACCCGTATCGCAATCACCTTGCCCAAGAACTTCAAGTGTACAATGATCAATGAGTTTGGTTGATAAAAGCCCAGAATATTGCGATTCAACAGCAGTTATTGCTTCCCTCGTGGACTCTGGAAGGGACCCCTTATAAGTAGCAAACTGGATCCTGATTTCAACTTGGGGACCAAAAAAGCAATCTGCAAAGGTCAGGTAAAACTCTACTGAAAACTTCGCTCCCTGATGACTTATTACATTGCATTGATTAAAGCTTCTCAGTATTTCTTCCTCCGTAATGGTGGTTCCAATGGTTATGCGAATGCTTGCTATATTCAAACCTATTTAACACTTGCTGTAACCTTTTGATATTTTTGCAGTCCCCCCACTGGGGACTCTTCCACCAAGTCTCATTCTTTTCCAGCATTTGTTGGTTCCACCTCACTAAGACACTAAGATAATATGTAACGATTTTCTGAACTCCCTTGATTTTAATTATGAACACTCCTAGTTTAAATGCCCCCCATATCAGCCCTACATCCTGTATCCCGCCCTCTTCCCGAATTGTTCCCCTAAATGCCAAGTCCGCCTGAGTTTACTCTCGTAATTTCCATAGTGAAATAACCGGTTTGGATTTGGTTAAAGTGGTATTTAACAGGCATTTTCAGAGATTATCCTTCCTGAATATTCTTCCAGGTAAAATTCTGCCTACCAACATAATTAGTGTAATATAGAATTGGAGCTGAGGGTATAAGAACAGTAGATTACCTCTCTACATGACTCCCTCCATAATTTCTCCAAGTCAATTACTACTTTCAAGGCATTGGACGATTGAAGGGTCCTGCTTTCAACCAACAGCCCTGTGTTGGATCCAAAAAACAGTTGAAATCTGCTCTCCAAATCAGACCTAAAATACTTATTGGAGTCCTTATTCACCAAGCATATGCCTTTCCCATCCAAGCTGCACACCCATACCCAGGTCACTCTACCTGTATCGATAAGTCTCATCTGAACGCATAGCTACACCATTTGCTATCCATGTAAGAACCCCTTTGTGGAGCAGTCCGATCCGAACACCATACCACTCCATGTATTTCCGTACGTCCTCACCTTCATCCGGTGTTTCTTGCAACAACCTGTATCTTGCATCTTTTCAGTAATTTCCCCACTTTCATTCTCTTGCTACTGCAACACACATTAATCCTACTGGAAAATCTTGCCATCTGCAGTGGCTGAGGCCTGTCAGTTCAATTTTGCTTTTGGAGCCCACAAACTGTTCAATTTTTCTGCTGGCCTTTCACAATTCTTGAGTATGTCCCACCACCAAGGGAGGTTTAGACACAAGGTGTGCCTGCCAATCCCAACCCTGTACTCCTTCCTGGTAACCATTCCCCTCTAACTCATCCAAAACTCAGTAGTTCCACACTACTCCCCACAGTGCGTCCCACTCTTGACATTTCAGTCACAAACTGCTCAGCTAGTAAGACCACTTCTTGGTTGCTCCACCTCTGATCTCCGGGATCCTCTGTTCAGTGACCCTACCGTACCAGTGTGCCCCTAGTTTTAACCAGTGCTGTTCTCTTTTGGACCTCAGGGCACTAATCCGGTCCCCCAGTATCATCCAGAGGGTGGTAACCCCAATGCACCACTGCCTGTGCGTCCGGTCCATCCACCAGTCTCTCACCATACTTGCCCACAGTCCTCAGGGCAGCCCAAGGCCTCTGTTCCCACTTTCCAGGGCCGCCCTCTGCCACCACAAATGACGCTTTTGTTGCCATGTAAAGGCGCTCTGAGTGCTTGCCAATGTTCTCTGGTGACAAGGGGGCTTGGTGATGAACTCAATCTGGGAAACCTCCAGCATCTCCACTATATGACAAGCGCCTCTCATGTAGCACGCAGCCCAAGATGGTGACTTACTCTGCAAAGACTGCTGAGGATCGGTTTAAGGATATTGCCTCACGACATAATTGTTTCCATTTGTCTACCAGCATCGCTGGGGCTGGCTGCCTTGGTACGCTGCCCCAGCACTTCGAATTACAGGATAAAATAAGTTCTTGGTCGTCCTAGCTCTCCCTCCTTCACAACTAGTTGATAACGCCTAAATCTACAGGTGTGCCAGAAAACATGCGTTTGTCCCTCTACATGCAGAGCCCGACCATAACCCCTAGATCACCAGCGTTCCACACGGTTCCTGTTTTTCTGCCTACTGGGGGGGTCGCAATGTTTGCTGCACTGCGACACCCTTTTCAGGTTTTCTTTTTGCTGTCCATCCCTATTTCTTAGTGATTGGTTCTTTTATTTTTTTCAATTCGTGGTACCTCCCTCTACGCATGCTGTATGCGACACGGTTCAAGCAGTGCATCTGTTGCCGGAAGCATTTCTCTGCGGCCGATCCCCATCATGCCTGCATTTGCTGTTTGGGTATTCGTCGCCCGGTGAGTACCTGTCTTTTCTTCTTTGGGATTCACCTGAGGTCTTTGCGGACTCATCTTCTATCCATGTCACAGCTGGGAATGGTAAGGAAGACGATGAGGACTTAGTTCGGAACAGGAGGGTGGCCGACATCGGTAAGAGGGGAGGAGACTGTACCTGAAGGTGAGGTACTAGTTTCGACACCAGCCGTCCGTGTCAGTACCCCGGCGAAGACTGCCTCCTCAGCTCCGGGGTCTATTCACCTGAAAGTACCTGGGTGGTAAAGTACAAGTACCTCCTGTTAGGAAAGTGTTAGTACCACCAAGTTTGAAAGGGTCCAAGAAGATCCACCTGGTACCGGAGGAGTTATTTACACCAGACAAAATGATAGTACTGGGAAAACACTCTATTGTCTTGGTAAGCTGAACAGGCAAGGGTTCATGCAAAGGGGCCCAGGCCTCCAGGGGTGATTCGGGCCATTCAGATTCCCATGCTCCGGATAAAGGATGTCTGCTTCTGCATGTAAAACTCCTGGTACTTGGGTACCAAACGAAAAAAGCGTAGTCTCAACTACCACAGTCAAGCATTGAAGCTCTTTGGTTCCGAGGAAATCGTGTGTCCTCTCACAAGAGGCATAAGCACACTCATTCGAGATTTAGTCCAGTACCAAATTCTCCCTAAGAGCACAAACTGAAGAAATCTCCTGTGACATCTGTCGCCCACTCGGTACTGGAGAGTCAGAAGGATAATTCTACTCTGACTGTAAGACTTTAAATGCTTCCAAATGTTTTACGGTTCCACCATAACAATTCAGCACTCCTGTGTGTTCAGTCACCTCACACTGCGCCACAATTTTCTCCTCAGTCTAAGGGCAATTTGGGTCAACCTACTCTGGTACTAGCCCAACCTGGACCTCAGCTGGTCCTCACCAATATTCAGGTGCCTAGACGCATGGTTTTTAACATCTAGAATCCTAACCAACTGCCTAACCGTGTTGACGCCTCAACTTCTATCAGACTACAAGACCCTCAACCTAGCCCTTGCCAAATGGCATACAACATCACCAATACTGTGCTGGAAATCATGCTTTGTGAGCCCTTCTAGAAGTTCTGGCTCCACGCATCAAAGACAAAATGTCACCTGTTTCACCTCAGCGATCGGTACCCATCAATCCTAATCCTGAGCCAATCATGATATTGGTGTACAGCCAGGACTCTGCCCCCCCCCCCCTCCCCTCAGACAAACTTTCCAAGCACTCAGTCAGACACCATCTAAGGTGTTTCATGACATCATGACTAAAGCCATGCAGGCACTAGAAATACTCCCTAAAGATAAGCCTGAAACAGCTGGTGTTTTTGGGAAACTGATATCTCAGCATTCAAAAGTTCCACTTGTTTGTTTGATATTTGTTATGCGCGCCAGACCCGAAGATATCAGGGCGCAGGCAGAGCTAAGAAGTCTTACAGCTTGGTATAAGGGGTTACAAAGTATCAGAAAAACATCACATCTAACTATCATTGGTAAAGGTACATACAGTCGACAATGGTAGACAGTATACAATAGGAGTGTATAGACCATCTATATACAGTAGTGTGTACAGTTATTTACACTTATGGCCTCATTCTCTAGGAGCCATGTGATCAGATTTTGCCTACATTTGGTAAAGGATTGTTCCATTCTAAGTGTGGTAGGTAGTGAGTTCCACAGTTGGGCTCCTTTGACTGGGAAACTGGTGCCTCCAATGGTGGATCGTTTAAAGCGAGGCACCTGGAGGCAGTTGGAATTCACTAGTCTAGTAGGTCTAATAGATGTTTTTTCTAGCAAATCTTTCTATTGGCCATCGTGGTGCTTGATTGTTTAGGCATTTATGGATGAGGGATACTGTTTTGAGTGATTTTCTCATGTGTGGGTAGCCACTTGTACGTCCTTGTTTTAGAAATGTTTCTTAGAGATACTAAGTGCGGCTCTGAGGGCATTATTTTGGAGTAGCTTTATTTTGTTAATGAGTTTGGTTGCTCCAATATATAGGGCATAGCAGTAATCTAGCTTGGATATGAGGGCTCTGGCTAGGATCATGCAACTGTTGGATGAGAGGAATTGTTTGCCAGTTCCAATTTGCATGTATATGCTGTAGAGGAGGCTAGGGTATTTACCTGTTTGAATGTTAGGGTGGAGTCTAAGTAAAAACCTAAGCTTTTTATTTCTTTGGCAACCTTAATAAGGTTCCCATCAATGATGAAAGATGAGTATTCTGTGCCAAGTCTAGTGAGAAGAGATGCGGTTCTCAGGATTAGAAGCTCCGTTTTATCATTGTTCAGACAGAGGCCGTGAGTGGCCATCCATGCCTGAACGATACTGTAAATTCTATTCACCAATGCTAAATACTTGCTATAGTCCCCTGTAAGAGGTAGGAGGATCTGGGTATCGCCTCCATAATTATTGTAGTTGATACCCAGATGGTCCATATCATCAAACAGGGGCTTGGTGAAGATATTGTACAGGGTTGGAGAAACACAAGAGCCCTGGGGCACCCCGCAAGTGATTGTCGTAGGGTCTGCAGCTTCAGATGTCGAGAAGACCCTTATGGTTCAGTCGCTGAGGAAGGATTGTAGCCACGCTATAGCCACGATGGAGAAATGAGCAACCGAGTCCAAGTGGCTGCATAAGACGTTGTGATTCACTAGGTTGAATGCTGCCAACAGGTCAAGGAGTAGTAGTGCGTGTTTTCCAGTCTCTTAAGTTGTCGATTTGGGCTTTAAGATCGATGAGTGCTGTTTCTGTGTGATGTAATGGTCGGTAACCAAATTGTCGAGAGCCTAATAGTTTAAGTTCTAAGAAGTGATGGATTTGGATGTATGCAACCTTGTCTAAAATTTTCAGCAGGAATGGCACAGTGGTGATAGGCCTATAGTTGGTTGGTATTGCGGGGTCTAGCGTTTGCTACTTAAGGAGTGGGAGTACCCAAGATTCCTTAAGGTTGTTGGGTATCGTGCTGGATGTAAAAAGCATTAATAAGTTTGGTGATGAACGGTGCTAAATCCCTAGCGGCGTCCTTGATCAGTTGTGCTGGACATTGGTCGCCCTTACAGTAAGATGGTTTGAGACCAATATAACTTTCTCGACCTCTATAATGGAGACTTTGGAGAAGTGAAATTGGGTGATAGGTTTAATTTTCAGTGGTGGTTTGTTAGATGGAGTCGTAGCAGTTAGTCACTTTTTTTTTAGTACTATTTTATTTTGAAGGTTCAAGACTTTGTTGGCTAGTGCATGCTGGATATCGTAGCACCATGTTTGGTCTTTGACAGTTTTCTTGGGATGTGATACTATTTTCTAATTCTTTTAAAATGGTGAAGAGCTCCTTCATGCTACAATTCTGTTGTAAGTTTCTTGTTTGGCCAAGAGGATATCCTTCTTATATTGGGATGATGTATTGATTAGCTTTGATTTGTTTTCTGCAGTGGGATGAAGTTTCCAGGCAGATTTGCATTTTTTTTTTGTCTAGTCTTAAATTTTTTTTAGAGGAGTGAACCAATTGTTCAGGCGGCTTTTAGGTTCTCCAGCATGGGGTCTGGCATGGATTCACATGCTCATGAATATTCCCTGTCGTCAGGATGGGAATCCTTGGTAAAGAAAAATCAGTATCAGTTTCGTTTCTGATCTGTATTTCTTAGTAACCAATCACTGATCTCTGCGTCATACTGACCACAGCCAATGACTGCCATCTCCCTAAGCCCCGCCTCTGGCAGCCATCTTCAGATTTTTATCGCACGTTCAAGTGTTGGGATCCTCGTGCTATTGCTCTCGAGCTGTAGTGCTTTTTTCACTTTTTTCCTAGCAAAGTTTTCTCTTTTTTGGTCAAAAGAGCCTCAAGCTCCACCGTTTCTTTATCCGATCAACGGGGACCCGTGTCAGATTCTTCTACGCCCCTCAAGGGTGAAGATTTCGTCGAGCCACGCTTTTGGAGGACTCCAGAAGTTTCTCAGGCCCATCTCGATCATGGCCCAGGAGAAGGGAAGCTCGACGCCCGGAAAGCTGTTCAGGGTCTGCCCCGGATGCCAGCTTCAGAATGTCTTTAAGGAGGACGAACACTCCCTTTGCCTCTACTGCCTGCATGAGGACAAGACGCACGTGGAGAAGGACTGTGCGTTTTGCGGCAATATGTCGGAGCGGACCATGAAGGACCGGCATCTGCGTCTTGCCAACTGGCTGGAAGGTAAGAGCCCGTCAGGCGAGAAAAAGAAGTCAGAGCGGTTTTCTAAGACCTTTGAGGGGTCCAACAGAAGGCCAAGCACCGCGAGTCCGCTGGCACCGGGAGCGCCGAACAGTCGGGCTCTACAGGCGCCAGGCAGGGCGCATCCTCCCCAGCGCCATCAACCACGAGCCAACGCTCTGGCTCAGGTAAGAGGAAGGCCGAGCACCTGGCGAAGCTCCTGGAGAGACCCCGGTCGAGCTCGAAGGCCCCATCGGAGGGGAGAGAGGCGGTGACCCTCCCCCCAAGGAGAAGGCGGTGAGCGCACCTAAGGTGGTGAAAGCCTTGATCCACCCGGCCAAGACCTCTAGCGAGACAGTCGCGGCGGCCCTGGCTCAGCCTGTGGAGGCTACACCAGTGGTGGCGACCTCGGGGCCCAGAATCTCCCTGCCACCGCGGAGGGAGTCCTCTTTCATGCCCATCGACAGGACCCCCGTGAAACCTCCGGAGAAGAAAAAGGGGGGGCAGGAGGTCGTTGTGGATTCGGCCTCAACCTCTGAGGAGGAGCTGATCGAAGTCTTAGGCCACGGCATTGGCGTGGAAGACCAGCCCGTCGGGAGGGACCCCGACGTAGGAGACGACGAGAACGTCGAGGGTGCCGATGGGGCTCCTGACCGCCCGTCGTAATCCCCTCAACCAGTGCCGCAAGACAACTCGGCGGCCATTTTGTTGGCTATACAGTCCTTATGCTCTTAGATGAGGACGAGATTGCCGTTACCACCAACGGAGGAACCGCTCCTGACGGGGGACCCGGAGCCAGGCCCTTCTGGGAGCCCTCCTCTTAAGAGAAGGATTCATCCTCCACCTCCTTTTCAACCATCGCGCCCTGCTCAGCCCTCCTCCCTGTCCACGACCCGTGGGGATGATACGGGGACTGACATGGCCGTGACGGGTACAGACGACGTGGTTTACGACGAGGATCTCCCGTTGTCACCTCCTCCCCGGGCTTCCCTGCCCGACGAGATTGGATCATTTCACGCCATGATCGCCAGGGCATCCGAGCTTTTCCAGCTCTGCCCGGAAGAGAAGAATGAATGTTTCCTTTATCAACGGCGCGAGACCAAGAGGAAGACGGTCCTCGCTGTACCTCTACCGGACGATATCTGGGATGAGGGTCTCGCCCTCCTCAAGAACCCATCCACAACGCCTGCGAGAAGGGATCGGTACGAGAAGAAGTACCGGGTTCCGGACGCGGCCCCTTTGTGCCTTCGGGCACAGCCGACCCCGGACTCGGTCGTCTCCGCGGCAGCCATGAAGAAAGCGGGGGGGGGGGGCCTCGGCCTCTACGTCAACCTCCCCGCCGGACGGCGAGGGAAACACGATGGGACGCAGAGTCATCTCATCGGCAGCGACGATGATTAAGGCTGCCAACGCCTTGGCTATCGTAGCCCGCTACGACAGGGAGTTGTGGTACAAAATCGCCTCCCTGCTGGACTTTTTACCAGACAAGAGGGCGGAAGCCCTAGAGATCTTGCAGGAAGGAGAAGTGGCGTCAGACCACGCCATTACGATAGCGACGGACATCGCTGACACTGGATTTCGCCAGTTAGGCAACGGCGTGTGCCTTAGGCGGCGTGGATGGCTCAAGGCAACTGACTTCCGTCAGGACGTGCAGACCAGAGTCTTGGACATGCTGTTCGACGGGAGCAACCTGTTTGGGAAAACAGTGGACGATTCCCTACAAGCCATCAAGACGGACACGGAGATGGCCCGGGCTCTTGGTGTTCTCCAGCAACGACGGCCGCCCTTTCGGAGCGGCGGAGGCAAGCAGGGTGCCTCCAAAGGTTCCGGTGGCTGATTTTCCACCTATCGTCAAGCGGCCCGTTAGTCGTCGCAGGAAGCCTACAGGGGACGAGGCAAGTCGGCGGACCCCGCCGTCGTCGCCAAGGAGGACAAGGCGGCAAAGCCTCATCTAAGCAGGACTGAACCGGCCGTGGGGTCGGGCCCCCACCGAAGCACCCCGGTGGGAGGCCAGCTGGCGAGCTTCATCAACGTGTGGTAGTCCATCTCCACCGGCCGTTGGGTGCTGGACGCCCTGGCGCTCGAGTTTCTAAAGTGCCCGTGCGTGCCCCCCCCCCCCGTGGCCAGGAAGGAACATCACGTCCCTCAAACTTCTGTTGGAGGTAAAGGCGATGCTCAAGAAAGGCGCCATCAAGCTGGTCCCAAAGAGGCTTCGGGGCTCTTGAGTTTACTCAAGATACTTCCTCGTGAAGACGGGAGGATGGCGTCCCATCCTGTACCTACGACGACTGAACAAATTCATCAAGGCACAGAAGTTCCGGATGGTCACCCTCCAGCACGTCCTGGGTCAACTGGAGGAGGGCGATTTCCTGTCGTTGGATTTGGAGGATGCCTACTTCCATATCCCCATCCTAAAGGGACACCGAAAATTTCTCAGATTCGTGGTCCCAGGGCGTCACTACCAGTTCAGAGCCCTTCCCTTCGGATTGAGGTCGGCAGCCAGGGTGTTCACCAAGTGCCTCGCATCGGTGGCGGCGCGGCTGCGCCTGGAGTGGATCCACGTCTACCCCTACCTGGACGACTGACTTATCCGAGCAAAGACGAAGGAGCTCGCCGCGGAGCACACTGCAAGGACCGTCCCAACTACTCACGGACCTGGGATTCTCCATAAACTACGCCAAGTCCCACCTGGTGCCCGCGCAGGACGCACTGTTTCTGGGAGCGAAGTTCGACAGTGTCGCTCCTGGCCTCTCCGTCGGAGGAAAGGACGAGGGCTATCTTGGGCAAGGTGCAGCGGATGCTGGTTGCGGATGCGGCCAGGGTGAGGTCCATCAAGTCCCTCCTCGGAATGTCTTCTTGCATTTATCTCATCCGCCTGGGCAGGCTCCGGATGCGCCCGTTACAGGAGTTCCTGGACGCTCGCTGGATCCAGATGGGCAGCTTCGAGGACAGGATCACACTCGACAGCTTCCGACGAGCGATCCGGTGGTGGGGCACCCGCACGCATCTGACGGCGGGCATGGACTTCCAGACCCCGGGCCACCAGAAGACTGTGACCGCGGATGCCTCCCTGGAAGGGTGGGGAGCACACACCGAAAACCTGCACGCGGGGGGTCTTTGGCTGCCGGCGGAGAAGTCCCTCCATATCAACGTCCTGGAACTCCGTGCAGTGTTTTGGGCCCTCAGGTCCTTTCTTCCGTCCCTCAAGGGCAAGGTGGTGAGGATCGTCACCGACAACACCACCACCATGTTCTACATCTGGAAGCAGGGCGGTACCAGCTCCCCAGCCCTGTCCAAGGAGGCGCAGGATCTGTGGCATTGGGCCGTCGCCCAAGGAATGTTTCTGGTGCCGTTTCATCTGGCAGGAATAAAAAAACACCATCGCCGACTCGCTCAGCAGAGAGCTGCGCTCGTGCCACGAGTGGGAACTACGACAGGATCTAGTGGACCGCCTCTTCCGACGGTGGGGCACACCCCAGATCGATCTGTTTGCGACGGCGACGAACTCCAAGTGCCGGAGGTTCGCCAGCAGGTTTCCCCAGCCGAGGAGCATGGGCGATGCTTTCTCGTTCCCCTGGGAGGGCCTGTTCCTATATGCGTTCCCTCCATTGCTGCTGCTGATCCAGCTCATCAACCAGCTCAAGAGGTCACGGTGCAGGATGATCCTTGTCGCACCTGCGTGGCCAATGCAGATATGGTTTCCGGACCTTCTGGACTTGTCAGCGTCCCCGTCAATCAAACTGCCAGTGGACGCGGATCTTCTCTCCAGGGAAGGAGGCGCCATCCTCCATCACGACCTGAAGTCGCTGAACTTGCAGGCCTGGCTTCTGCAGTGTTAGAGTTGCGAGGTTACGGCATACCGGCCGACTGCAGAGAGGTTCTTGCAAAGGCCAGGGCGTCCTCAACTCTTAAATGCTACGGACACAAATGGAAGAAGTTCTGTCTTGTGCCATGCACAGAAGATTAGCCCTCTATGGATTACGGCTCCTCGAGTACTGCCGTACCTGCTGATGCTGGCCAAGGCTGGACTGGCGCACGCTTCCATCAAGATTCATCTTGCTGCGATCTCCCGATACACCAGAACCACGGGACGGACGTCTTTGTGGTCTCATCATCTGGTGAAAGAATTCATGAATGGACTGTTCAGATCATTCCCGCCAGTGAAGGCCCCGGCCCCGGTGTGGGAGCTCAACGTGGTGCTGACCAAGCTCATGGGACCTCCGTTCGAGCCTCTGCACTCGGCTCCATTGAAATTCTTGTCGTGGAAAACAGCATTTCTTGTGGCCATCACCTCCGCACGACGGGTGGGAGAGATCCAGGCCCTTTCCTGCAAGCCCCCGTACTTGACTTTTCACGACACAAGGGTAGTGCTCAGGACGCACCCCTCCTTCATGCCCAAGGTGCCGTCGGACTTCCACCTCAACGAACCCTTGGTGTTGCCTGTTTTCTTCCCGTCGCCTTTGTCGCCGGCTGAAAGGACTTTGCACTCACTGGATGTGGCTAGAGCGCTGAAGTTCTACGTGGACCGCACGAAGAGTTTTCGGAAGACATCACAACTTTTTGTGAACTTTGGACTTGTCAATCAGGGGAAGGCTCTCTCGAAGGCTTCCATTTCCAGATGGCTCTCCGGTTGTATCATGTACTGTCATCGGTTGGCAAACAGACCGCTGCCTGGCCGTCCGAGAGCCCATTCCACCAGAGCGATTGCAGCTAACACGGCGTTCCTATCTGGTGTGCCCTTGCTGGACATCTGCAGGGCTGCTACGTGGAGGTCGACGCACACCTTCACGAAATTCTACTGCGCCGATCGGGATTCCAGGGAGGAGTCCAGGCTCGGCCAAACAGTGCTGCGCAACCTGTTCGCTTAAGGTGAGCCTGGTGAGGAGGTAAGAATTGCTTAATGTTGAGTTTTGGATGTAATGCTTAATGTTGAGCCTTTGCCACCTCCCGTGGTTGTGCATGTGTGTACTGCTATGTATTCTTTTATTCATGAGCATGTGAATCCATGCCAGACCCCATGCTGGAGAAGGAAAAAGTTACTTACCTGTAACTGTTGTTCTCCAGCATGGGTCTGGCATGGATTCACATGCGAACCCTCCCTCCTACCCCTCTGCAGTTCTTCACTTGGTCATACTGCCACTTCACGTGCTACCAAATCTGAAGATGGCTGCCAGAGGCGGGGCTTAGGGAGATGGCAGTCATTGGCTGTGGTCAGTATGACGCAGAGATCAGTGATTGGTTACTACTACGAAAGACAGATCAGAAACGAAACTGATACTGATTTTTCTTTACCGAGGATTCCCAGCCTGACGGGGAATATTCATGAGCTTGTGAATACATGCCAGACCCATGCTGGAGAACAACAGTTACAGGTAAGTAACTTGTTCCTTTGCTATTTCTGAGTTTTAACGGGGCAATATTATCAAGAGTTTTGTTCATGACTTTTATATTCCACTAGGAAGCTGGGATCCATATCGTCAGGGAGTTAAGAGTGGGCAGGATGCAAGGGAGTAATTTGTCTGCTGTGATATTTTTCTTATTTCTAATATAGGTGGGGCACAACGTGGCTGTGAAGTAGGTCTTTTGGTTGCTAGTATAAAATATATCGGGTAATGGTCCGTCCAAATTTGGGGTGAGATGGCAGAGACATTAGTTATGATCTGCAACCCAGTCGAGAATTCTCACTTTGTTAGGAGTTGGTTCGGTCACTCTTTGGGTGAAGCCAAGTTCTGTCAGGGTGTTGGCCGCTGCAGTGGCTTGTTGGTCGTTAATGTCATTAAAGCCTATATTAAGATCTCCTAACAATGTTTGGGAGGTATCCTTTAGTTTTTCCAAGAGAATCATGGAAAGATCTTCCATGAAGGTATTGATGGGGCCAGGGGGTCTGTGTATAAAATGGATGTTCAGCGCGAGTCGGCTGTGGGTATTTTAATTGACATAGCTTCACATGATTTGAAAGTATGCAAGGATGATATTCTCATGCAGAGATTGGCTTTGGCAATGATGGCTAGTCCACCGCCTCGAGCTTCACATCTATCCACTCTAAGGATAGTGTAGTCACTCGGTATGGCTAAGTTCAGCGCAGGGCCTGCTGCCTCGTGAAGCCAAGATTCTGTGACGGCTATAAAGTAGTAATCTGTTATGATGACTTCGGCTATTTCTGTAGCATGGGCGACTAAAGATCTAGTGTTTATTAAGGCTCCTTTGAGGTTGGGTGTAGGCTTATCTGGAGGAGATGCAGTAGTACTGTCTGGAGCTACTGAACGGGGAGTCTTAATTCTTTGTGGCTTTTTGTTACTACTGTTAGTATTGGGGCTAGATGCAGGTTTGTGAGATGCTTTACTTTGGAGGTTAGAGTTAACCTCGTATCTAAATGGGTCAAATATTCTGGATAATCGTGCTCCGAGTCTGGAGTGTCTGAGCACAGTGTTACACGGGGTCGTTAGTTGGTTTTGTGCAAAGGTAGTTTAGGAGGCGGGCTATAGTTGTCCGATGTAACTGCTATCCCAGTTAGTGTAGACATTGTGTGAAGTACAATTAGCGTAGGTAGGGCACCCAGGTAGACTTAGACGGTGTAGGGTACTTACTGTAGCATACAGTGTGAGGATGATGGGTTAGCTTCTAGGACAGTTTTTATATGCAGTGGGTTATTACCAATGATAACAATTAGGGCTCAAAAATATGTAAAAGATTAGGTTTGAGATTTGGCAAATGGGCAGTCTATATGCATTAGGAGCAGGTGGGGCACAAATGTACAGACAGCTAGATTTGAAAATCAGCTAATGAGGCAGTTTCTATATGCAATGGGCTGCTACCAATGATGGCAATAAGGGCTTACAAATATGCAAAAGCCCAGGTTTGAGATTTGCAAGAGGGGCAAGTTCAATATGCAGTGAGCAGGCACCAAAGTTGGCACACGGGTCAAGTCTGTGCGCGATGATCAGAAACAGGTTGTCGGCGTAATGAGGCAGGTATGAACAGTGTACATAATAAAGAGCAGTAACAATATGCATATGACAAGAGCAAGACGTTGTAGGCATAGGTATCAGGCACTCGGACACTATAGTGAGATGTACGGGCCAAGTATCGGATCTAGTAGGTGGCTGCAAGTCTGGGTACTGTAGGCCTCAAAGCGGGCAGTACAGGGTAGGCACCATAGAAAACGGGACATCAACAGAACTGTATAAACAGGCATGCGTGTTGCAAGGTTGGAATAGCAGCGCAATTTACCTGTGCTATGGAACTGGCAGGGGGTCGGGCCCTGGCCTCTGGTCCGCTCTGGACAGTCTCGGGACAGTTGCTGGCCTTGCCCTCGGGCCCTTTCCAGGAAGGGCCGGCTTGCGCCTCCTGGCACGTGATAGATTGGATATTGGCCGGAATAGCCAGTCACAATACGGCTTTGGTCCGATAGGGAAGTGGGGCTGGAGAAGCAGTTCTGGAATCACGAGCGGCCATCTTGGAGTGGCCCGGACCTCGTGTTGAATGGCGTCAGGTTGTCAGTATGTATAGTGGCAGAGTTGGTGAGGAATACTGTACAAATATCAATTAGATACTGCAGGTAAATAAGGCCGCATCTATTTGGAATATACAGATTAGATGTTACCTGCATTCTGCAGTAGAATAGTCGGTGCCCTGTGCGAACAGGGGCAAATGGGGCCTTACACTGGCTTTCGAAGGGCCTGCTCCTTCTGCCTGCTGGCGGATGTTCTGCAGTGAAATTCAAACATGTTGCTTGGCAAAGTGACGCCCAGCTTCGATGTGGTGCCGCAGTGTGCCCGGCATTTTGTTTCTGTAAATGCAATAAACGATGGGCGATTACAATCGCGGTGGGGAGATTGGATGTTGCCCACATGATAGAACGGCTCTGGGTACGCTCGGTGCACAAATGTGCACGCAGGGGCATGAATCACGATCTCACCAGATTGAAGGTTGGGGACATCAGGATAATTTTTCGGTCGTCAACTGCATCGGCACAGTCTGGTGCGTTTAGGCTGACTGGCTGGCACAAGATGAGGGGGCGCGCCTGCCCTCTCCTTACACTTCCCATGGAATTGTCTGTTCTAGAAAAAGCTCTAGGTCGTTGGGGAAAGCCTCATTCAGAACCACACATCTCAAGGCCCTAGATAACAAATACATGGTGCCTATGGATGAACCCTTCATACTAGTGTGTAATCTTCTGGCTCAACTTGCAGTGTTAAGGGCCTTTACCCTTTGTGCCGAGGGCAGCTGAGACTACCGCTACAGTTTTGGCAGTATTTGATATTCTTAACTGGGAGAATCTTGAATGCTTTGCTGACATGCTCCCCCAGGATGCCGCAGACAAATTTTCTTTCTGGATTTCTGCGGTATGAGAAGCTGCTATCTAGCAGCAGCAAATGGTCAAAGACCACACTGACACAACAGCAAGAGCAGTCACTAGTGCAGTCTGCATGCCTAGGCACGCGTATTTGTCAGCCTCTTCTCTTCAAGATATCCAGGAGAAAGTCCTCGACCTTCCATTTGACAGCAAAACACTGACCCCTCAACAGATGAGGTCCTCCAGAAATGTAAGTCCAGTGTCATGGCAGCTAACACCCTTGGTTCAATTTAGGTGAAACGGTGACATCGCCAAAACTAAGTCATTTAAACCACATCCTTAAGGAAACAGTGATTCTGCCACTTCTGCAAAGTCTTCTTACTTTTCTAAAAAGAGAAGATATAGACCCAGGTCTAAGTCGCGACCTTCCTCATTCTGCTCAAGTACAAAAGAAGTCTATTTGACTTCCTTCCAGGCATGTACATACCTTCGGCTCCTACGATCAAGGAGCCTACATGCCTGGTAGCAGGAAGGCTTTCCGACTTCCTCCCCTTTTGGAAAACCATTATTCAAGAGGAATGGAATTGCTTCAAAAGATGCGATTAACATGCCATACTCTTAGACCTGGGGTTTTCCATAAATGTGACGAAATCCCAGCTCTTTCCTTCACAAAGGATCCAAATCATAGGAGTCTTTATAGATGTTACTCTACTCGGAGCCTTTACACCACTGGAAAGGGTGGAAGCCATTCAACAAACCAAGCTCAATAACCACCTCTCTGACAGCTTGGTGGTTCTAAAGACTCTTGGCCCTTATGGCCGCTTGCATACACCTAGTTCCCTTTGCAAGGCTCCATAAGAGAACGATCCAGTGGCATCTTGCTCACAACTGGAACCAGCTCTTGCATTCCCAGGAAATGAACATTCATATTCCAAAACATTTTCAGGACTCGCTGTGCTGGTGGAACTACCCAGAGAACCTGTTAATCTGGTTTCCTTTTCAAACTCCTCCCCAAATAGTCATAACGGACTCTTTGGAGTAAGCCCATTGTCTAAGTCTAACAGCTCACTGTCTTTGGTCCCCCCAGGAAAAGAAACCACTTAAATGTCCTTGAACTTAGCCAGATATTTCGCTCTCTTCTTCCCTGTCCAAAGAAAAAACGTGATTTTTAACGGATAATACTGCTGCAATGTTTTATATTAACACCGGCTAAAGGAGTCTATTGATGATGCCATGTCCGTCATGTCTTATCTAGTTTCCACTGGTGTCCAAGTCGACACGTGCAAACATTAACAGCCATTGGTGCTTACCTCAATAGGGAACATAAGTCTTTCTGACACTTTCCAACAAAGCCATTAAAAGGCACTGCGAAGGATTTCTATGCTTACATCCCCCTATTTGTGAACTTCCACCTCAGTGACCCGGACCAGGATGCACCAGGTAGCCCACGTCAGCTCCCCCCGGATGTCATCGGAGCCTTCCACTCCATGATGGCGAAAGCCTGCCAAGAATTTGGCCCTATTCTGGAAGAGGAGAAAAAAGATTTCTTCCTCTTTGATCATATGGGGAAAAAGGAGGAAAGCGGCGTTTTCCATTCCAATTCAGGAAGGTCTCCAGACCATGAAGCGTCCCTTTACTGAACCGGCAGCGAAAGGCCGATTCGAGAGAGAAATGCAAAGCTCTGGATTACTCTACAAAATGCCTTATTTTGCAACCAACGCCAGAGTCTGTCGTTTCAACTGCAGCTAGCTGGAAAGCACGCACACCACATAAATCTGCCACTCCCCCGGACAATGACAATTGCAAGTTGGATGGCAAGAAGGTGCTTACCATTGGGGCAAGAAAAGTGAAGGCAGCAAACTCCCTGGCCATTGTCTCACACTACGACTCTGAAATGTGACGTTGTTTAGCCCCTCTATTAGACCACCTGCCAGAACAGCAAAGAAAGGAGGCTAAGCTGTTTGTGGGAGGGGTGGGGGAGAGGCACCAAATCGCAGCATCAATATAGCTGTAGACTTGGCTGAAACGGGCTTTAAACAGATCAACAATGGAGTAGTTATTAGACGCCTAGCTTGGCTTCACTGTACATACTTTCACCAAGAGGTGCAGCACAAGGTGGTGGATATGCCGTGCGAAGGGGAAAATCTTTTCAGCGAGAAGATGGATGAAGCCCTGAAGGCCATGAAAGTTGATTCAGACACAGCTAAATCACTTACAACTCTGCAAAGCATTAAGATCTTTTCACCCCTTTTGTTCTTTTTGCAGAGTCTCGGGGTGAGGGGGATGGCTCTTGGGACAACAAAGGCTATTGTGGTTCCGCATATTATTCTCAAGGTTACAAGCACAACTTCCAATCTACCCAGCGCAATCGAGAGTACCAGGGACAAAGGAAGCATGGACCTTCCTCCTCCCAGAGAGGCCCGCAAAACACCAATGACTGCCCCAAGGACAGTCAAATGGGAGGAAATATGGCATTCCATCTCAACAAGTGGTTTTAGATGCTATCTAGTACGGCCACTTGTTGGCATTAAAAAGTCCACAATTTCCAATCTCACCCATAAAGGAGTCCATCACACTTTCAAGTCTTGCGGCGCGTGGTACGTCGTTTCACAACAAAGGGCCATCGAGGGTACCTCTCAGCAAAAGGAAAGGGTGTGTATTCAAGGTTCCTTGTGGCCAAAGAAAACAGATGGAAAGTGGCATCCGATTTCTAGACCACTGGGTGCTAAACATAACAAAACAAATTCAAGATGGTGATGCTGCAAGATATGATCTGAGCTGTGCAGCGGCAAGAATTCCTTGCATCCCTAGACCTCAACGACACCATTTTCCAATTCACTCAAAGTACCAGAAATATTAGCTATTTCCGATTTTGGGTTCCCCCCTTTGGCTTAATCAGCATCTGGAGGTAGGGCCATCACGTTTACCCGTACTTGGAAGATTGCTTGGTTCGGGGATCAACTTATGAACCGGCTTTATCGTTTCTCAACAAGACAGATTCTTCTACAACAATTGGGCTTTTCCATCAATTCCAACAAATCCTGCTCAATTCCTTGAAAGAGCTTGGTCTTCCTGGGAGCACAATTTCTGACCACAATCTTCTAGCTCTAGCAGGCTCATTTACACCAAACCCATCCATCACAGTCCGCTCTTACATGGCTCTTCTGGGAACCATGTAATCTTGCACTCTTCTTCCCAACTGTTGCCTACACATGGGCCCAGCGAAGAAGTTCCTTGCAACCAGATGGTCCAAATCTAGGGCTGCTGGTCGGACAGGTTAATAATCTCCGGCCACTGGCAGACACTTTGAAATGGTAAACTTACTCCTTCAACATCACAAAGAGTCACTGGCGGAACGAAACTTCCAATGCACCTTTGTGAACGATGCCTCCCAAATGGGACGGGGTACTCAATTGGAGCAGCACCAGGTCAAGGACTTCTGGTCACCCACGGAAACCTTACTGCATATTAATGTCCTAGAGTAGCAGACATTACACTGGGCTCTCAAATCCTTTCTCCCCCTCATCAAGAACTTGGTGGTGCGCGCCATCGCTGTCAACACTACCACAATGTTCTACCTGCAGAAACCAGCGTTGGGGGGGGGGGAGGGTAGAGACTCGTTCAGACGTCTTATCCCAGGAAGCACAAACCATCTGGCACTGGGCCATCCAGCACAACCTTCTCGGCCATCCAGCACAACCTTCTGCATCCCTGGTAGGTGGAAGGCTTGGATTGGAACAAGCGGGCAGATACCCTCAGCAGGGACACCTCCCAAACGCACGAGTGGGAACTGCACAGCTCTCAAGTAGCAAAGAATTTCGCAAAATGCGGCCTTCACTCTCTAGATCTTTTCGCCAACACTGAAAACAAGGAATGCCAGCAGAATCCCACATCCAAACTCCCGAGGAGACACATTTGCCTTCACTTGGAACTGGATGTTTGCTAATGTGTCCCCCCCCCTTCCTCTCATAAGGAAAACCATACAAATGATTTGTAAGGCCCCTTGCAAGATGATCCTAGTGGCCACATACTGGCCCAGGTAAACCTGGTTCTCCGACCTGCAATGACTATTTGATTCATCTAGGATCCCAGCCGAATCTCTGGTTTCAGAACGGGATGATCTTGCATCACAATCTGGACTCCCTCAAATTGGCAGCTTGGTTCCGGACCACTTCGAATTCGAAAATCGAAGTATCCCTCAGGACTGTCGTCGCATCCTGGCAGCATCCAGAGCTCCACCCACCATCTCATATGGCTGAAAGTGGAAGCGGTTTTGTGCATGGTGTGAACAGCCTAATCGACAGCCGCTAGATAGAGCACCAACAACTCCTTATCTTTTGTTATTGGTAAAAGGAGGTCTAGCTGTGTCTTCCATCAAGATGCAATTGTTGCGATATCCAGATTTACACGTAAAAGATCTGCCCCACTTTATAGTGACAGACTAATAGAGCATTTCTTGAACAGCTTCTTTCAAACCATTCCACCGGTATGGAGGCTTAACAGGGTTCTAGCAGCCATTATGAGACCCCTTTTCGAACCCATGTTCAGAATGCTAAAATTGCAATGGCAGAGGCCAATGCACTAGTGTGAGTTCAACAATGATTTATTCAATCAAGACAAGGGCTTTTGCGAAAGGGCTGTCTCACCACCAGAAACGTAGTGCCAAAGTGAGCTACTGATGATAGACGCAGGGTCTTTTATAGCAAAAACTAACATGGGATCCAATGGCTGACAAAACGAAATGGGATACCAAGGTTTTACGTGGTTGGAGTAGGTGGTGTTTTTCATTTGATCGAAGATTTCTTCGAACCGAATCCTTGGTTAATTTCTTAGCAAAATAGTTGGGGGCAGTGCCTGTCAAACATTTATAGGTCAAGAGAGAACATTTGAGTTATTTTTCCGGTTAATGTTTTCCCGCCGGCTCAAACCCGAAACCGCCCTAAATGCACTATTCTGTGTTGTCTTCAATTATTTGATGTTCCCTTTCGAAGTACCCATCAGAAGGCTGTTGCATTAGTCAAATTTCGAGTTAATTATGGCTCCTGCAATCAGCGCAAGGCTTTGCTCTGATAAGTATGGGTGAATTTGCAATAGGTTTGTGTAGAACGCGCATGTTGATTTTAAATAGCAAACATGTCTCTTGTACGAGAGATGAGAATCCATGAATATGCCCAATGTCTGAACATGCTCTGATACTTCAATGGAACTTTTATCTTAGTTTTTTATATTGCTGATTTAGTTTCCCTATTTTTTGGGGTGTGCCAAGAAAATGGAGTTCAGATTTTGCTTCATTAAGGGCAAGGGAGTTATTAGCCATCCATTTTTGGATAGCATTGAACACTTCACTCTTTGCACATTCTTTTCATAGGATCTTGATGGTTCATGTCCTCAGCATAGTTTGATAATTGGACACCCATCTTTTTAAGCATATCAGAGGAGTTTCGAGAAGATATTAAAAAGCAGAGGCAATAAACTTGAACCCTACAGAACACCACATGTCAGCAGTGTTTTCAGAGAACTAAAGTTACCCTTTACAACCGTGGCCATCCTTGGGCCTAGGAAGGATTTGAACCACTTTATTGCTAGAGTAGAGCATCTACCAGTTCTCAAACTCTCGGCCAAAAGATCCTAATCTATAAGATCGAACGCCGAAGAGAGATCAAGTAACATGAGCAAGGCAGTCTTTCCTTTTTCAACAATACTAGAAATGTTGGCCTGGAGGTCCAAGGGAGCGGTCTCCGTTCCATGTTTGGCCCTAAAACCGGATTGCTCATTGGCCAAGAGTTTGTATCTACGAACTTCTGGTATTGTAAATAGGCGATCCTGTCAATAATTTTAAGCAACAACTGCACATTTGTTATAGGCCTGAAATTGCCCGGTATAGATGGATCCATGTTTCCTTTTTTTTTTTTTTTTTTTTTTATAAGAGGCGTGATCCATGCTTCCTTGAGATTTACAGGAACCTAAGCTTCGTCGAAAGATTGATTGACGAATTGCATGACCATAGGTGCTAGGGTATCAACATAATCTTTGAATAGCTTGGCGGGGAAAATATCTCCGACAGGATGATGGCCTCAACTTAAGGATGACCTCCTTAACCTCTGGAATAGGGACCCTTTCAAAAGAGAAAAGATCTGGATGGCAATCTGGTGGGTCCTGCACTTAATCTGTGTAAATCCACCTATGTATTGTCCCATGACCTACATTTTCTCTCCTCCACAACTTGATCAGTGATACTAACTACTTTCAGTCACATCAGATTTATCTATTGTGTCCTATTGCGATCAAAAGAACATTATTCCCAATGTAAATAAAAAATGAACTCCTTAAAGATGATCAACTTCTGCCTCTTGAACTATTTGCCTCTGCTACACATTGGAGACTACAGTACCATGTACCACCACAGCCCAATCAAAACAGCCCCCTGACCCACCTCTGCATGGTAGTTTGTGCTACATGGAAAAATGCCTGAATGTTACAATACTGAGAACTAGATATGAAGGTTCAATCGCTCATTGGTATCCCACTATCGTTCTACTCTGCTCCTTTGAGGAAAGTGGAAAACTGACAAGATACATAATTGGTGTGATAGTTGATATTTACATGGCTTTTATACTGTGCCGGACACCACCATACTGCTCTTACTGCCACTTTTCTGAACAAAATGGTGGATTTTGCACCTCCCCGAGGTAACCAGGCTGTAAACTGTGGAAGGAGAAGGGAAACTGTGGTGATGGGGGAGAAGCCGGACTAGAATAAGGACTGGGAGAGCTAACTCGTTCAGAAGATGAGATGTGGTTGTGGTACAAGCAATGATTGTATAAATAGGTTTTGTGTAGTGGTATGCGGCGGACCAATAGAAATGCTGATCTAGGAGGGGAAAATGACTCCTGGTAAGTAATATTTTCCAGTGATTTTATTTTCTGCTAGCTCAGAGTGCTAGAATTGGTGGTAGTGGGCTTGTGTGTTGGCTCCTTGACATTTGGAGGCCAGAATTGGCATCGTATTTTAGGCGCTTGCTGCAAATTCCAGGTATGTAACTTGGGAATGCCAGCCAGCAGTCAGAATTGACAGATCAGAAGGTGGCTTTGTAAAAGGTGAATGCTGGGAACCAGAATGGGATCAAAGGAATAGTGGAGGTAGGAACCACCCTACAAGAGCCATACATGCATGGCCTCTCCATGAGTGCAGATTCAGTTGTGTAAGCTTTGGGAAATGTGGAGAAGATGAGTTGATCTATTTAGCTTTCCTGATGATGCTATTCTAAGACTAAGGGCGAAGACTTCAAATGCAGCCCAGAGTACCAATGGGTCCTGAACCACATTCAAAGGTATAAGAGGATTATGCAATATAAAGGCACCAGTGGCCATTGGGTAAACTTGGAGTGAGATTAGTTTATCCCTGAAACCTTGGCATTTAGAATTAAGGAAGTGGTTCCCTTCTAAAATGTGCACTAGCACTGCATTAGTAAATGCAATGTTCCCACAAATGTGTGGCTTTATGTATCTGACCCTTGTGGATCTGCGATTTTATATTTTTTAAATGCTGCCCTACCTTGTTTATGCAAACTCCATACTTCAACTTCAGGTATCCTTGCTCATTGGTTGGTTCATTCATTCATGTGCAGGTTCTGTAATGAGAAATTACTATACTTTTAATTAAAATCTTGAACTGCACTTGTCATTCCACATCGGTGTACTCCTGATAGTGAGAAGAGTAGCTTGCTCTTTGTATTCTCAACTAGCATGGCTGATAGGACATTAGACTGATCTGTGCAGAGGAACTTAGTATTAGATATAGGTCCTTGCTTAAGCAAAGGCAAAGAAAGTTACTAATTTCTTTAATCTATGTAACCTCGTTTCTGATGCTTGTGAATATGCTTAGAATCCCATGCTGTGCATCTAGTCTGACATATAGTGGAAATTGCAGAGTATTGTGTATTTCTTTTGAAGATCGAAAAAGGGACGTTGACATGGGGGTGACTGCAACACTGTCCCTAACATGACGTTTAGTGTACCCAAAATCCCTAGTGGTGTTCGTTCAATTTTTTTTCAGCCAACCTAGTTGGTCGCCTAGGCAGAGCTCACGAGTCAATATTGCCTCTTTTGTCCCCATTACCTACAGTGGTCTAGTCTCACGACCTCAACGACTTTCGTGGGTTTCTTGTCTCCGAAGACATCAACTGCTCAGCCACTGTTGAACTGCTAGACTATCGACCGCGTGGCCTCAGCCCTGCAGCCAGGCCCATAGAGTAGGGAGAGTGGTGCCGTGGGTTTATTCTTTAAGAATGTATTTCCTTCTCTTTTTGGTTTGGCTGCTGTCATCCTCTGCTTTGGAGAGGATGCCTTTTTAAATTTTGCCCTTGGAAGGATACGCATCGCTGTTGAAAATCAGTGTCTTCCTTACCACTACGAGCGCTCCACTCTTTCGACTGAAAAAACGTTGAAGGACTAGCGGACTAAATGGTGGGCGGCCTACGCGAAGTAGGCCAAAAGCCATTCCCCCGTTGGCACTGTCGCTTTGGATGAGGAATCAATCGGCAGCCGTGGCTCTGAATTAGAAGCAATCGACCTTTCGGCAGAACTTTAAGGCTCCCAAATGCTCATCTCCGACAAGCAGACCACCGGCTCTGTTATGGGGAGTTCACATCCTGGTGACAAGGGCACACACAACCCTTAAGGCCTTCTCGACGGCGAAGTGTGCAATGCCAACAGGGCTGTCAAACCTCTGCACCTCGTGGTCCTGCGCCCCCACCCCACGCAAACGTCTTTGCGGCATGCGACCAGGCTTTTCTCTGGAAAGGGTGTTCACTCAAAACAGTCACCAACACACCTCCAATGACGCACAAGCACCTAAGGCCTCGCAGTCAGATGGTGCAGTCAGGCCCGTCTAGACCTTGCAATCAACCGCAGAAAATCCAGGAAAGCCTGGCGGTTATCATTTTGGCAGCTACAGAGCACAAGGGCACACCCTCTCAGTGAGGAATATTCCAAAGCCCCCCCTCCCCTCCCTCGGCCTCTCTCTAAGGCCTTATTAGTAAAATCTCCCCCTTCTGGGAAACCTTTTCCACCTCCAGACCCTTCTTCCCTATGGACGAGGAGATTTGAACAATATCTGGAAAAAATGGCCCAATTTATTGACTTTTCTAACAAATGCATGACTTCCAAAAGATCCAGGGAGGACGACTCCTGCCCCATTCCTTATGAATTGCAGACATGTCCCATCTCTGCACAAGGCTACCAGGGGGATATATTGGATGTCTCAGAGGACTCAACACAGGAGGATACCTAGGAGGACATTAATCAGTTTGTTTAGGGCACAGCTGATTAAGACCCAGACTGGGGAACAAGATCAATCAGGGCCCTTGGCTATCACCAACACATACCCCTGATTTATCTAGCTACCCCCTTCTTCGCCTGAACACAGATGGAGAAGTCACCTGTAAATGACCAAATGTTGTTCAACGCTATTTTAAAGAGCGGACGATCCTTTCCAGATCACAACACAGGAGGCAGTCCCAGACTGACTTTGTTGAAGGTATCCTCAAGGAGAAGCCTTAGACTAGTAAAGCCATCACCTTACTCAATTCTATAAAGAGGCAGCTAGCTCCTTCCTTGTTGCCGTCTCACACGGGTGGTCCCGGGTTGAAAAATTATTCCGCCCATCACCTTCCAACGCACTATATATTGTAAAACTTTATGCCCTCTGTAAACAAATCACTGCCTCTATGACCCATTCTGCTAGGATTGCCAGCAATACAACTCTCCTGGCAAGCTACAGGGATGTCCAATGGGGCCTAGCTCAGGATGGCGTTCAATATGTTCCCGAGCCCACCAATCGCGCCTGCTGGCGGTCGTGGCTGAGGGCAGACAGGTTACCCACAACATTTTGAAATACTCTGGACTGTGCTGAGACTGCTGGACGCACTCAAGCTCAGGGGACTTTACTTCAGAGACACGCCTGGTTAAAGAACTCCGGCTCTAGACCCAAAACTCTCTATCAACAAACCAGTTGAGGACTCCAACCTTTTTGGGAAAGCTGACGCCCTGGAGACTGCAAAAAAGGAGCACGAAATGCTGTAATCACTCGGCCAGATCACGGCGGAGCCCTTTCACCAATGTGGAGGATCTAACTCCCGCTGGTCCTTTTCGTGGACAATCATTTTCCCTCTCTCCCCATGGACGATATGGCTCAAGAAGTGCCCACTGGTCCTCCGGCCAAAGCTCTTTTGATATCAGCCAATATCAAGAGGTCCTCCTAGAGGCAGGAACTCTACTCCTAGAGGCCCCCCTCCTCAACCTCAGTGGCTCGATGATGCCGGGGGGGGCGCTTGTCACTCATTCATTCATTCCTGTGAGGGAGGATCACATCACACCAGTGTGTGGTGAAGACAGTTACCCATGGCTACTGCATAGTTTCACCGACCACCTTGATTCCACCCACCGAAGAGCAGACGCCTGTTGCCAGAACACCTGTGCATCCTGCTGGAAGTTCAAATCCTTCTGGAAAATGACGCCGTGTAAATCGTTACCATTCACCAGGTAAACCAGGGTATTTGTTCAGTGTACTGCCTTGTACCGAAAAAGGATCTCACCCTGCACATCGTTGGATCTGTGCCCAGCGAACAAGTATGTCAAACCTCAGTAATTCAGAATGACACAGCTGCAGAAGGTAATCCCCCTGATGCTGCAGGGGAACAACATGGCCACATTGGATATGAAAGATTCATACTTTCATATTTCAATGTTGCCAGCACACAGAGTACTCCAGATTCATGATAGGACACCAGTATCGGTTCAAGGTTCTCCCCTTTAGCATTGCCCCACCTCCACGGGTATTCATGAAGGTACTAGCGGTAGTAGCTGCTCACATGCACACGCAGTCCATTCCAGTCTTTCCTTACCTCGACGACTAGCTCATAACCAGGGATTTGTATGGAAAATGCCAAACACAAATGCCCAGAAGACAGTAGATCACCTCTTCAACCTAGGTTTCAGAACATGCTGGTACAGATCCCTCACTATGTAGGCAGTCACAAGGTGACGTACGCAAGGCCATGCGACTGTTGGAGAAAATGGCTTCCTGCGTCTACCGAGTTCCTCATGCTTGCATGCGCCCCCATGCAAGAGTGGCTCTCGAACCAATGGTGTCAGGCCAGCGGGACGGTCTAGTGGTTGTCTCGGCAGTCCTTGTTCCGTCTCTGCAGTGGTGGTCAAGGAAAACCTTCTGCAGGGAAAAACTTCACCCCCGCAGTGGAAGACACTCCCAGAGACTCATCTGACTGGGTTGGGGGGTCCTCACCTCTAACAAGACTGCACAACATGTGGTCACCAGCGGTATCATCTAATCGCATAAACTTGTTGGAACTGCTAGCATTGTTCAAGGCCCTGAAGGCCTTCCAAACACACCTCCAGGGGAAGACTGGTCTAGTCCTCAGACAATACTATGGCCATGTATTACATAAACAAACAAGTAGGCACTCCCTCTCTAGGGCTGTACAAACTGTCCTAAAACCTATGTAAGTGGGTTCTCAAACACAAGATGTTCGTCCTGTCAAAACATGTTCAGGGGAACTCAATCTTCTGGGGGACATGCTAGCAGAGACTTACCACTGCCTGTAGAGCACGAGTGACTACAGGACATTGTACTCCACTTCAATCGAATGGGACTTCACAGAGGTAGATTTGTTTGCCACTCTGGGGAACGCCCAATGCTTAGATTAGTCCTCCAGTTACCCTCGGAGCCGCTCCAAGGGAAACAGTGTTTGGATAACATGTCCCGTGAAATTTGCTATGCTTTCCCCGATCCCCCTGCTCAACACAATAGTGCACAAGATGCACCAAGTGCCAATCAGGATAATTCTGGTGGGCCCACCCGCCTTGGTTCTCCTATCTCTTGACAATGTCCGTCTCCCCTCCCAGGAAACTGTTGTGCCCATACAACATGCTCTTGCAAGACTGGGAGGGGGGGGGGAACGCTACATGCTCAACTTAGCAGCCTGGCTCCTGAGGTCAGAGGTCGGGCACCTCCAACTCACTACAAGATGTATGGACGTTCTTGGAGAACTGAAACCTAACACCAGGCATTGCTTTTCCCAGCAAATGGCAGCGCTATGTCATCTGTTGTAACAGGAAGGGCATCAATCCTATTTGAATGCTCACCGAAACATATCGTCCTGTACCGAACCCACCTGTTGGATTCAAGTCTAGTTTTCAATTCTCTAAAGGTCCACTTAGCTGTACTTTCAGCAGTCCCAGAGCAAGGTTGTCGCGGTGGGACACACTGGTAATTAAAGCATTTATGGAAGGGATAAAGAGGCTTCATCCTCTAATTTCCAACCCAGTGCCCAGGTGGGACCTAAATGTTCTTGCCAGACTAATGGGGCCTCCCTTTGAACCAATGCAGAAGGAAAGCCTAAAAGCACTTGCCTACAAGACCGCCTTCCTGATGGCGATCACCTCTGTAAGGAGAGTTGGCAAATAGCAGGCCCTTTCAGTTCAGGACCCATTCCTCATGATTCACAAGTGTTTTTTGCACACACACGCTTTGCGCCTGCATTTATCTTAAAGTTCCATGTAAATCAATACATAGAAGTACCCATCTTTTTCCAGAATCCCACTCACATGGTAGAAGCCTCCACACACTGGATGTGAGGAGAGCGGTTATCTACTATCTGGAAAAGGCAAAGCCACTAAGGAAAACAAACCAGTTCTTTGTTTTGGGGCAGCTGGAAGAGCAGGGGACCCTGTCTCCAAATCAGCTATTGCAAAGTGGATTGTAAACTGCATCTCACCGTTTCTCTCTCTTGCCAAGAGTGCTACACTTGACGCCTAGAGCACACTACTTGGGGCACAGGGGATACCATATCATTAATTGCAAATGTTCCTCTTGAGTTCATTTGCAAAGCAGCAACCTGGAGTTCTGTACACACCTTTACACAACACTACTGCCTAGATGCACACTGATTCTCAGGTGGGAAATGCGGTGCTAAGACATCTTAGCTACTGTTCCTGCACACATCCCACCGCCATCGCTGGGTACTGCTCACTAGTTTATGCACAGCATGTGATTCTAAGCAGATTCACAAGCATCAGAAGACATGCAATAATCACCATAATAGCATTACTGATGATTGGATCTGCTTAGAATCACATGCACCCACCCTACCTCCCCTTGTGGAGTAGAAGGAACATACGCATCTTACACCTTCTCTTTTCTGTACTCGCGCACACGGACTATAAGGCTTGTGCATGGCAGAAAAAACACAACCAGAGGGACCTCTGTGTGAAGGATTTAGGGTACTCTACACGTCACGTTTAAGATGGTGTTAGTCACGCCCATGTCAGTCTCCTTTCGCTCTTTGAAAGAAAGATGCAATACTCGGCGATTTCCACTTGATGTCAGTCTATATGCACAGCATGTGAATGTAAACAGATAAAATCGCCAGAAACGCTAGTACAGTGAGTAATGCATGTCCTACAATTCATAATTTGGTTCTGATTTTGACAGTAGCACAATGCAAAGCTGTAAAAACTTGCAGATTTCAGGGAACTGCTAAAAAGTGTATAGATGTTGCAGTTTAATACGGTTTGCTGGGCCGCTAAAAACCCTTTGCATGCTTTTCAAATTTTTAATCCCATTAGACCTGCAGGGCGAGTTACTTAGTTTGCATACTCTACATAAGAAATGCACTGGCCCCATAGCGACTGGTGTCAAAAGAAAGTACCGGATGCACTTGTATCTTCTGCTAAAAGGTGCTTGGGTCCAAACATTTTCACCTGTTTTGTTGGGGTTTAACTTAAGCCAATTCTGGGACATGCACAGCTCCACTGTTGCCGTACATTGAAAGGATTCCTCGGAATTTCTAACTCGGATACATGAGTATGTCTAGGTCATATTTCCTAAAAACATTCAGTGGTTGGATGTAGATTCAACATAAGAGGTGATGGTGAGAAACACTGGGGGACCACAACTCTGGTAAGATTTTCACAACATTTTACACGTAGAAGACCATTAGATGGGAAGGAGTTAAACCATTGCAGCACGTGTTCTGAAACTCCACCTACAGACGTCATAGAATACTGTGTTTCACTGTGCCAGTGAGGCTGCAGAGAGGTCCAGCATCACCAGCTATTTGCCATTATCTGATAGTTTTAGCAAGTCATCCCAGACTGCCACCAATGTGTCTCATACCATGCCTTGGGCATAAGCCTGATTGGTGGGTATCCAGTAATGAGTCTTTCTCAACGTGTTCTAGTAGCCGATTTGTACTTTTCCATGTATTAACCTGGCCAAGGAAGGCCTGCAACAGGACGATGAGTTGTGGAGGTCATTAGATCGAGCGTAGTTTAAAAAAGTCAACATACAGTGATAGTATAGGAAGTTTAATCTCGGCTGGTACTGGGCTTTGTGTTGGTGATTAATAAAACTGGTCATAAAATACACCAGATTTTCAGCATGAGATTGTGCTGCACAGAAGGGGAGGAACAATGTATCGCTGGTGGGTTTTAGTGCCTTTAAGGCAGATTTTCTTGGAAACGGGGCCGAAGTCAAACTGTGGGGGCCCTATGGGAGTCCTAGTGGTAGCAGTGGACAGCTTAGGCTCGGCTTATGCCAACGTCTGAACAACTGTATCCTGCATTTTTTTGTTCATTAATACATTTGAACGCCTTGGTTTGTTTTGCCGATGGCAGTGGAGATACAAGTTGGATTAAGGAAATTGGCAATAGAGGAAACGAGTGCTGTAGGTCCAACACTATCTGAATTTTATTCTGTAGATATTTGGATTCAGCCTCAATTTGCTAGTTTATAGATTTTCTGGTTGTTTTAACATTTGCGGTAAAAGGTCCTTTTTTTTTTTTGGCAGACCTAATGAAGGATTACCAGTTGTGACGATATACTGTCTGTTGCTTGAGACAGCAGAGGCCAATTTATAAAGTGTCTTTATAGCAAAAGGTGTAACGAGACAGAGGGTATAGGGGGAGCACCGGGAGGAAGAAAAACAAATAGTCCTACAGGGCCATGTCATTCGGATCATGCAAGTGCAGTAACAAGAGGGGCAAGAGGGTGTGGGGGAGGAGAAGTGCTGGTCAGAGCAGAAGGGGCACTGGGTATGCGAGTGACAAGTGGAGGCCAGGTTGACAAGTGCAAGGGGGGATGCAGAGAGTGCAGGGGAAGGTCAACTTGCTAAGTGCAAGGTAGTTAACACCAAGTTAGACTACTGCAATAGCCTTCTTGTAGGAACCTCTAAAGGTTACATCTGGATCCTTCAGACCATACAAAATGGAGCCATACGGGCTGTCTGAGTTGAGTAGTCCATCCCACATCACAGAATACCGTAAAAAATGACACTGGCTTTCAATAGAACAGCGACTAAACTTCAAAGGGCAAGTTATAGTTTTTAAATGTCTTTCAGGAAATGCTGATATCTTAAACCTAGGTTAGAAATGGCCACACCAAAGCATGCTCAGATGTTACTGACCCAACCACGCATAATCTAGACTAGGTGGAGCAAGCTTTGCTGCCTGGGCTCCGAAAAACTGTAATACGATTCCGCTCTACCTAAAACAATGTAACATTGAGCAGTTCAGAACATTATGCCTTTTATGTACCTGAGTAACCCGGGCACCTGAAAGGACTCTGCCAGTCACTTCATTCAAAATGACTTTCAACCCTCCTTCACACTGAGCAGATTTTGTTTCTTGTTTGGACTTGTGAGCACCCTGAGACCTTCGGGTGAGTGATGCGCTATACAAAAATGTATTTATCGGGCTGAAAGGCATGGAAGGGTGCAGGCCCAGCCAGGCTAGTGCGGGGAAGGGCAAGTGCTGGTTGCCGAGGGTGTCATGGGAGACAAAGTGCAGGGGTAGACGGGTCGAGGAGGGCCTGGTGCAACGGCCACTGCAGCACAAGCTTTTCAAATTCCTTGCTTGTAAAATAGTTGTGCGACAGCCTACAGACGAGGAACTTTTTATTCTACAATATTTAGTGTATTGCTGGAGTTTAACAGATGTGAGCAAGAATCTGCATGTTTGTAGTTATTAATATGAACCTGTTTCAACGCTTTTTGTTACTTTATTTTTCTGTAACACATTAGAAGTTGCATATTACTGTTGGAACATTCAAACGGATTATGAATTGATTACACGGACAGGAATTAAATGGGGTAGTTCTTAGTGGCCATGTATTACAAGGAATAAAACAACCCTTACTGTCCCTGAAAAGGATCTAACAATTTACCCCAGTTCTGTGACCTTGTAAAGGAACTTGGTCTTTGACTGTTCCTCTATTTGGTCCCGGAACTCCTGGGTGACTTTCAATATCGTTAGAATGTATTGTTGGCGGGTGCTTTATCCTATTTGTTTGTGAAAATGTTTACAAACTGGAATGCTTATTTGCCTATTGTGTAATAGAATTTTGAAATGTTGCTGCACTGCATGGACATACGAAAAACAGAAATGTAAATGTGTTCATAAAAACTGTCTAGCTACTTTATAACCTAACATTCAGTACTTTTTTTTTGTCCACATTTGCAGACGGCAACTCCAAAATAACATGGCAATCAGAATGTGTGATGTGGCTTCTCTGCTTAGAAGTGGTTCGTGGGCAGCAGAGCCTTGGACTGGGGTCTGTGGGATTTTTCTTAAAATATTGTAGGCATTTTTACTTGTATTTGTGCTGAGGCCATACCAAATGGGTATGTGAATTTACTATTTTATCAAATTTGGGAAAAAATATTGGCCTGCATGTAGCAGATATTCCAATCTGAAGTGAGAGGGTTTGGTGACTCTGTTTTAAGTTAAACACTGTTTGGTATGGTCTGAACACTGCATATTAAGTTCATGTTCCTTTAAGTGAGCTAAAAGACAAATAGTTTGAAATGAACCTCAATTAATCGACTGTTCTGTGAACTTTTTTTCTGGGAATGCAAGTGGATGTTTTTTCTTTTCTTAAAAAGAGCATATGGTTAGTGAATCTTTTACTGTTTTTCAATGGTTGGCTTCCGGTTTTGAGATCTGCAACACAGTTTAAGCAGTCTTTCGTTGCTTGAATAACAAGGACAGATTTCTGTCATGTATCGCTAGATCCAATGTAATGTTTATAAATAAAGATAACACTGTTTCTCCCCATTATTTCTGCATATAAACTTCAATCAGTTGCCTTCCATTTTGAGCACCTCGAAACACATTGGTAACAAATCTCACGCCTTTGGGATCTAGGTTTCTTTGTGTTCTTTGCACTTTAATCTTTCCAAGTGGTGAGGAATAAATTTAAAGGGTCAATATCAAACCTTGACCTTAGTCTGCCAAGAAACAGTTAACAGATGACCGATTTGAGCAGGATGAAGTGAAAATGGTGTGTAGCGGGTGCTTGGAGCAACATACTTTTTTAATAAGCTTATATGTTGTGCAAGACACTTAGTAGAGGATGCAATCTGGAAGTTGTCCTGACTTTAAGTAGTTTGAGGTAACTTTTTTTTTTTTAACCAGCCAGGGTTCAGAATCTGAAATTATGCTGTGCTGAAGGAAAGACTTCAACAACTTGATATTTCAAACGAATTAAAGGACATTTGAAGACTGACATTAAGAGCAGTTTACAGAGTAGATTTTTAGTTTTGGCTATACCTATAAGCTGAACTTATTGCATTGAAGAGCGTTAGGCTGGACACGCAGTATGTTTGGGAGTTGTTTGTTTACCCATCCATTGTGCACTCATTGCCATGCTAATCTCTGAAGCCATTCCGACCCACTACTTGCACACCCCGCCCAAAACATACCTTGTCTTTGAGCTACCGCCACACTCGGAACATCAAACATACCGAACAGGGCCCCTGCCAGTGTTCGTTCTTGGAGACTCCCGAGAGATAATTGCTTAATGGCTGCTGTAAAGAGCTCCTGTGGTAATCGAGCGTCACTTTAGCCACTTGATTTACAATAACGCCTTGCGTCTGTTTCTTGAGCTGTAGTCCTGTTCGAAACCAGCATTGGGAAAGCAAACTGCTAAATTGTGCAAATGTATTGGGCATTTGCCAGGCATTTACATTATGTGAAGAGATTCCTTTGCCATTTCCCAGTTACTGGAAAATGCCTCTACCATGCCTGTGCAAAGGACCAAACTTTTGGCTTTGTCAATGCTGGTTTTGCAATGTTTTCAATTTGGCACTGCACGCATAGTGTCTTAGTGGATTCAGTTTACGATTTGCAGTTGCTGCGAGTATGGCGATTTATTAATGGCTTTCAGTTTTAGCTCAAATGTTGACTTAAAATGCTAGGAGCACATGTTCTATTTGCAATTGCCTTCTTCCTCTCCCATGTGCACTTGCCGGTTCTTAATCACTGGGCCTAGTAAGATCGTTTTTTTTCTCACTTGTCGCGATCAAACACTTGTGTATGAGCACGATTCAAATAAAATATCAATACAATGCACCTGCTTTGTGATAGTGAACATTACCCCTTCCGGGTAGAACGCCTTCCTATCCGCATCCAGGGCCTTCCAACTGCTGATCAGATGGATCCCTATTCTGCAGCCAATCTACACAGGGCCATAAGACTAAATTGATGTCCCAAAGATGAGCGTACTTCGGCAGAGGGCGGCGTGCAAATCTTCGGCACCTGCTCAAAGCAACCACACCACTGCCAGGTGTTCACCTACCAGAACACCCTCAACAGGCTGATGACTAGCCAAATGGCTGACGTACACACCTACAATCTGAAATGCTTTTCCCCCCCTTTTGCGAGTGAGGCTAAAAAATGTAGTACTTTAAACTACAGGGTTTGAAAAAGAATGTATATTGTGCTGGCTGCAGCAGAATTCCCATCTCTTCCATGCAGAGTCATAGCTCCTGAGTAGAGGGGGGCCCACGATTGTTCTGCGCAGCTGGTTCCGAAATGCCTGGCAGACCCCATCTGCACCAGACACCTTGTATGCCAGTAGAGGCTTCAGCCCTCTGATGGGAACCGATCAGTTATGGTATCTGTACTGGATGATCTCACCATGATCTGGGACGAGGCCGGCACGACCGGCCTAATTTGATTTGACCAGTCTGCTGCTTTCGACACCATTGAAATATTGATGGTGAGCCTTAAGGAGGCAGGGTTCTCAGGGGCAGTATTGGACTTGTTGCGTGCCTTCCTGATCTCGCGCTCAGAAATGGTCTCCCTTCACCCCTACCGGTCACATGCAGAGTTCCGCAGGGATTGGCGCTCTCCCCTGATTTTTAATTTATATATTTGCCCTCTGATTCTCATCCGTTTGGCTTAAGGGTCTTCTCGTATGCAGACAACAGAGATCCTGTTCAAACTAGACACCAAGCAGAATGATGTAAGGGACAGATTTGGATGGAGTCAAATTGGTTCAAACCTAATGGCGGGAAGACAGATTTTGATCTTGGGCCCGCCAGGGGCAGTTGAGGGATGGGCCGCTGCCTTTTGGCCAGAATCACTCGGCACACTTCCTAAGCCTGCCACAGTGATTCGTAACCTTGGGATTAAGTTATTGGAATCCATGCCTATGGAGGCGCAGGTTAACTCAATACATGGACCTGGCTTTGATAAGCTTAAACTACTAAAGAAGGTCCTCCCCTTTATTCCAGATAAGTTTCATGCTCAAATTGTAGCAGCATGTGTAAATGGGAGCTTGGACTACTGCAATGCCATCTACTTGGTGCAGCCAACTTTTCTTATCCAGTGCCTGCAAATGTTACAGAAAGCTGTAGTGCGCCTGGTCTCACACATCCTTGCTGGAGCAGGAGTAACTAGGGCCAGAAAAATCTCTCCATTGGCTTTCATTTGAAGCGCTGAAATGTAAGGCTCTGTGTATTATGCACCGCACCTTAAGTGGAAGTTTAGCCATCCAGGAGAAGCTGGACAGATTCATTCCAGTACGCTCTCTGAGAGCCTCAGATGAAGCATTGATAAGAATACCCAAATATAATAACATTTGGGTGGCAGTGCTTTTTCAGTGTCGGGGCCCAGGCTTTGGAACTCGCTGCCTGAAAAGCTCAGATAAATTGAGTATTTTATCCTTTAAAAACAATCTTAAAAATGTTCTCTTTAGATAAATGTCTTTGACTGCCCACCGGTGACCTAACTACATCTGTCCTGACTTTCAGTTTTTTTTAAGCGCCATGAGGCCTTTGGTGAAAGAGTGCTATACAAACAGCTGATTGTTGCCTCACTCGTCGGAGGATGACAATTCCATGACGGGATCCATCAAGAGATCTGGCGGGTGAGGAATCCTCTGCGGGAAACCCGAAGAATGTTCCATCAGAACTGGAAACCACGCTTCCGACTTCCAGTCTGGCACTACTATCCCTACTTTCGGCAGATGTTTGCCATTGTTCTGGCTAGCATCATGGAGGGGGTTCGGAGGAGGGAAGTGTAATGCATTGGACCCGACTATGATTGCAGAAAAACTTTGGCCTCCAGTGCCTTTTGGGTGCAGCCTCCAGTTGAAGAACCTGTCCAACTGTGGCAATTTGGATGCAAACCGGTCTATGTCCAGAGGACACCACAGAGCTGTGTTCAGAGCAACACTTCTGTTTAGCATTCAGCCGCTGGAGTCATACAGGTAGTGTGAATTCCAATCCGCTACCAGAATTCCAATCCCCTACCATGTTTTGAACCCCCTGGGAGGTATTCCCTGTCTAGGCAGTATTGCCAAAAGTCTTATCTTAGTTCGAACATCCTGGATTGGGTATCTCCTGGATGATTGATATACCTTACGACAGAGATGTTGTCCAGCCTGGGAAGAATACAACAATGTCTCCTGCAAAGGCTTTCACCGCAAAGGATCCTGCTAATGGATCTAATCAATTGTTGTGGAGGTCCTGCTCATTGAGACCATTTGCCCCGTGTCGCCAACTGCCCGCATCTTGCGCCCCAGCCGGCATCCGACTCTATTACCAACTCCAGGACATCTCCATATATCGCTCAACCGTTACAAGCTTCCATCTTCTGGAGCCACCATTCTGATCTCCCTTCTTGATCTAAAGGCATCATTTGATGATGACCCATGCTTTCATTAAGATGACGAATCCTCAACCTCTGTAGCACCCTGTAATGCAAAGGCCCCGGAATAATCGCCTGTATGGGGGCCGCCAGTAAGCCTATTTGTCTTGCTAGTGCTTGTATAGATATCGTGGTCTTTGCTAGAGCTGCTTGCTAATCTTTTATCGCTTGTATTTTTGGTGCTGGGAGTTCCATGGTCTCCTTTGTGCTATGAAACCCAGAAACTCAATTCTGATCGTGTCTGAAAGTTCCACATTTACCACGATGCTGGCTGAGGGTGAATTATAGTTGGCACATATCATTTTTCACCCGTGCCCATTTTCCACAATGCTGAAATAAGCATGGACCACTCCACTCGGCCAAATGCCTTTTCCGCATCTACCGCTAGGATTGCTGCTGGGGTGCTGGTAAGTCGCACTTTCTCTATCAGATGTGCGATTCGTCTGATATTGTCGTGAGTTTTCCTATTGAGGATGAATCCTGATGTATCAACTTGGGGAGCAGCAGTGAGTCTGTATACGAAAATTCTAGCCAACAGTTTGGCATCGGTTTGTTAGCGCTATGGGGCAATATGAACTTGGGTTCCCTGTCCGTTCCTTTCTTGTGGAATACCAGTATTTCAAGGGGATTGGGTCCTCCGACGTATTCCATATCTATGACATGTAATCACCACAGCTGTGCTGCTTCGGAAACTTTTTTTCTGCGTCGATGCGCTGTCGTCGAGGACCTCGTCCGACGTCATCCGATGTGATAAGTAGGACGCACGACGCCCGTAGCCTCAATTTTGTTTTTTCCCCGAACGTGTTGCTTCGTGAATCTCGGTTAACGCCTCGACTCTTTGGAGTTCTGTTCTTCTCGGTTCTTCGAACCTGTTTGTTTTGTGAAAATCCTTAGTGTGAAGATGTCTTCTACTTAGTCTTCGACCCCGCGTCCGGGCTTCAAGAAGTGCGGGGAGTGTGGGTCCAAGATGTCGGTGACGGACTCGCACGACGCCTGCCTATGGCGCCTCGGGGAGGCCCACGACACGGATGACTATCGACTGCCAGTCGCTCACGTCCAAAGCCTTACGTGAACGTAAGAAGTTATTGTCGGTAGGTCAGGTGTCCAAGCCCCGGAAGTCTAGGTCTGCGGGGCTTTCGACGGATGATTCGAGGGGTGACTCTCCGCGTCATCGTCGAAGTCTCGTGGGTCTCCTTCTAGGAGTCGGTCTCGCCACTCCTCAGCCTCTTCGAAGCATTCTCGGAAGCGCCGACACCGGTCGTCTTCCAGGTCCTCTTCGGAGGACTCTGCCCGGCACGTCGCTTACCCTACCAGCCATGCGACGCCGGAGGAATGGGCTTCCTTCGGGAAGAAAATGCTGGCGATTCTTGAGTCGCAGGATACTAAGCCGTCCGCGCCCCTGAGTGGGGTCGGGCGTGAGAGGTCGAGAGACACCGCTCGCAAGAGTGGTTGGCACGAGTCACGGGAGAGGTCCCGTTCGGACAAGGAGACTCGTTCTCAACGTACCCGTTCCAGGTCCCGGTCTTCGACGCGTTCGAGACCGTGTGCACCTGTGAGGTCTTTAAGGAAGACGTCTACGTCTGAGGCGTCGAGGGCGTCGACAGGCTTTCTCGAGGCTCCAGCTCCGAGGAAGTCGTCGAAGCTGTCGACGCTCAGGTCGTCGAAGGACACGCTCGGGGCTCCGGCTTCGAGGGCTGTGTCGACGCTGCTGATGCTGGCGGCGCTGCATCTGACGTCAGCGCCGATTTCCTTGACGCTGATGCCTGTTCTCGGCACCGATTCGCTCGACGCCTTTCGTGTCGGAGGTACCCCGTGGAAGGGGTGGAACCCCCTAGGAAGGCTCTGGTTAAGAGCAAGCACTCTCTGGTGCCTTCTTTTCGCCACCTGGAATATATTTCAGAGGCGGATGAGGATTCTGATGGCCTGGTTCCTAGTCAGGTTCCAGATGAAATTGTCTCGGGCCATAGTCAGTTTGACGATTTGAGGCAGTCACTGCATGCCAGTGGGCTGGACACCTCTCCGGAGGTGGAGTTTTGTAGGCCTGAGCCTGGCTCTCATGCCGATTCCTCGTACCGGCGCCTTATGGCTAGGGTTTCTGAGTACTTGGGATGGTCTGCTCCCCCAGGGGAGTTTGTGCAGGATGATCTAACGGACATCCTTGATGTTGGTCCCCCAACTGACCCGGTACTGCTGTTCCATATGGCTTTACAGAGAAGGGCGGCGGCGGCTTGGACTGCTCTGGAGAGTCTCCCGGCGGTGGGCAGATCCTTGTCGCGAAAATACCGTCCAGCCAGTAGCGACCCCTGCTACTTGACCAGGCCCCCTCTCCGGAGAGTTTGGTGATGCAGGCGGCCACGGCCCCGGCAAAGCAGGCGTCGTACCCTACCATCCCTCCTGATAGGGACGACAAACGTTTTGATGGCTGGGCGAAGAAAGTGTTTTCTTCTGGTGGTATGGCGCTTCAGGCGGCCAACTCCATTTGTGCCTTGTCTCGTTTCACACACACTCTGTGGAACTGTGTTGCGTTAGCGGCTGAACATATTCCCGAAGGGGACGGATGGGATGGTTTCCTTGCTATGGTCCAGGATGGTAAGGATGCCATGTGTGAGTCCGTTCAGTCGGGTTTGGACTTAGCTGAATGCGTCAGTAGGTCCATGGCGGCGAGCACCGTGATACGCAGGTTTGCGTGGTTGCGGAAGTCGGGGTTTGCTCCTGATGTGCAGTCCCGGCTCCTCAACATGCCCTTTGACGGGGAACACCTTTTTGGCAGCAAGGCTGACGAGAGCCTTGAGAGGTTGCAGACCTCAAAAGCTGCAGCAAAGTCGTTGGGCACTGCAGTTCGCCAACCTCCGCCTTTTCGGCCTAGGGGACAGCAGTGGAGGGCTGGTTCCTTTCGCTATTACTCCTTCAGTAAAGCGAGAGGAGCTGGCAGTCAGATGCCAACGCAGGGGTACCAGAGGTGGACGACAGGGTACCCGTGGTGCCATGGCCGCTCGGGCAGTTGCCTCTTTGCCATCAGGTAACGCCGCAGCTGCTCCCACTCAGTCATGAGGCCATGTCCCATGGTTCGCCGGTTGGGGGAAGGCTGGCGCAGCATCTTGTAGAGTGGCAAGCCATTACTTCAGATGTGTGGGTTCTGGAGATCATAACCCACGGCTACTGTCTTCCTTTTTCGGCGCAGGCCTCGCGACAATCCACCGGGGAACCTCTTTGCAGAGTCAGGATCCGCTCCTTGCGCAGGAAATTCAAGCCCTGCTGGAGAAAGGCGCCATAGAACTGGTGCCTGTAGCGGAGAGGAACAAGTGATGGTATTCCCCTTATCTTTTGATTTCGAAGAAAGACGGGGGATTGAGACCCATCATGGACTTGCGCGGTTTGAACAAACTCCTCAGGAAGGACAAGTTCAAGATGGTTACTCTCTCTCAAGTCCTCCAGGCCCTTCAGCTTCAGGACTGGTTGGTGTCACTCGACCGCAAGGAAGCTTACTTCCATGTGCCGATCCATCCCAAGCACAAGAAGTACCTGAGGTTCGCGGTTGGCGACTCGCACTTTCAGTTTCGGGTCCTGCCGTTCGGATTGACCTCCGCCCCGAGGGTTTTCACCAAGCTCATGGTGGTGGTGGCAGCGTATCTCAGGCAAGGGGGGGATTCACGTCTACCCCTACCTGGACCATTGGTTGATCAGGGGTAGCTCTCCCGAGCAAGTCCTGGATCATCTGTCCGTCACCTGCCACTCCCTTCACAGGCTGGGCTTCTCCCTCAATTTAAAGAAGTCCCATTTGATGCCAACACAGCGGCTCCAGTACGTCGGAGCAGTGCTCGACACTTCCCTGGGGCAGTGTTTTCCTCCCCAGGTGAGGGCTCTTCACATTCAGCAGATGGTGCACAAGTTTCAGCATGCCCAGACGCTCCCAGCGTTCGAGTTCTTGAGGTTGCTCGGCCTCATGGCATCCTGCATTCTTCTGGTGCCAGAGGCTCGTCTGCGGATGAGATTTTTGCAGTGGGCACTCAAGACGCAATGGTTGCAGTCCTCCGGCAGGATGTCGGACCCGGTTCAGGTGCTGCCCTCGGTCGCCCGGGACCTTCTGTGGTGGGCCGTCGAAGGCAACTTGAGGAAGGGGGCTCCATTTTGGCTTCCCTGGCCGGAGGTGATGATCGTGACGGATGCATCCCTCACGGGATGGAGAGCGCATGCCAACGGGCTGACAGTCAGCGGTCGTTGGTCTCCGTCGGAGTCCAGACTCCATATCAATCTGTTGGAGCTGAGGGCCGTCAGGCTAGCCCTGAAGGCTTTTCTGCCGACTGTGCGAGGAAAGAGTGTCCTGATCCTGACGGACAACACAGTGGCCATGCACTACCTCAACAAAAAGGGGGGGGCAGGGTCACTTCCTCTGTGCAGGGAGGCGATGCAGCTCGAGTTGTGGGCCATCCAGCAGGAAGTTTCGATCTCTGCATTTCATCTGGCCGGAGACGAAAACGTGACGGCGGACGCTCTAAGCAGGCAGAGCGCGATCTCACGAGTGGGAGTTGGCTCAGGAGATTCTCCTGGAGATCTTCGCCCTTTGGGGGACCCCTCAAGTGGATCTCTTCGCCTCCAGTGTCAACCGGAAGTGCGAAAGGTTTCGCTCGCGGGAATTTCCTCCAAAAGGAGCCTTAGGAGACGCGTTCGTGGTGGAGTGGTCATTACCGCTGCTGTACGCGTTTCCTCCAGTTCCTCCAGTCCCCGTCATCCCGCAAGTGCTGCGGAGGTTACGGAAGTTTGGTTCCCGGATGATCCTCATTGCTCCGGCGTGGGCTCAGAGGACGTGGTACCCGGACCTTCTCGACTTGTCCATCTGCCCTCCACGTCGTCTTCCCTACCGAGACAATCTGCTCTCACGGGAGGGGGGTCAGGTTCTCCATCCAGAGGTCAGATCCCTCAACCTTCACGCTTGGCTTCTGAAAGGTTGAGGTTTAAGGATTGGGACCTCCCTGAAGACGTGATGGAGGTGTTGCTTTCGGCCCAAAGGCCAGCAACAAAGTCTCTGTACCGTTGGCGTAAGTTCTGCGACTGGTGCAGAGTTCAGAATGTGGATCCTTTTGCATGTGACATCCCCATGGTTCTGTCCTTTTTGCTTTCTTTGGCCCACAGGGGCTTGCAAGTGGGTACCATTAAAGGTTACCTGGCGGCGCTGTCCATCTTTAAGCGCTAGTCTGAAGAGTGTTCTTACTTTAAAATCCCTTTAATTTCAGTTTCTGAAAGGACTCACTAATGTGTTCCCTCCATCACCTTTCCTGGTGCCCGGTTGGGATTTGAACCTTGTTCTTACGTTTCTTATGGGTGCTCCGTTTGAGCCTTTACATTCTTGCCCTTTGAGGCTGTTAACTCTGAAAACTGTTTAGTTGCAGTTACTTCCGCTCGCAGAGTGAGTGAGTTACAGGCACTTTCACTGTATTTCACAAGGACAGGGTTGTCCTTAGAGTTCGTCCTTCTTTTCTTCCGACGGTAGTGACGGAATTTCATTTGACCCAGAAGGTTGTTCTTCCGGCATTCTATCCTCCTCCGCATCCTGGTAAGGAAGAGGAGAGGCTCCATAGGCTTGATCCTAGGAGAGCTTTAAGCTTTTGTTTCACGCATGTCCCGGGTCAGAGTGGACGATCAACTCTTTATTGGTTACGCTGGAAAGCGTTTGGGGCAAGCTGTGACGAAACAGACTTTGTCTTGCTGGATTATTTTGGCCATCTCGAGTGTTACCGCTTGGCGGGTAAGGACCCACCGGCTGGCTTGCGGGCCCATTGTACCAGGGGTATGGCTGCATCTACTGCCCTGCAGAGGGGTGTTCCTATTCGCAACATCTGTGATGCAGCCACCTGGGCTTCAGTACATAAATTGGTACGTCACTATTCCCTCGATTCCATCCGAGGACAGGATCTGGCCTTTGGCAAGGCGGTCCTTTGCTCTGCTATTTGATTGGCTATTCTAAATTTTGATTCTAAATTCTTTCCCTCCTCCTTGCTCTGGTACTGCTTTGGGAGTCTGTCATAGATATGGAATACGTCGGAGGACCCAATCCCCTCGAAGAACAAGTTACTTTCTTACCTGGTAACGTTCTTTCGATGGGATGGTCTGACGACGTATTCCATATCGCTCCCGCCCTGCCTTCCCCGCTGCAGAATTTCTTTTGCGATTGCAGCTTACGTTCCGCAAGGCTTTGTGTCTGACTGGCAGTTGACTAATTCCACACGTTCTAGGGGAAAAAACTACAACTGAGGCTACGGGCGTCGTTAGTCCTACTTATGACATCGGATGACGTCAGACGTCGGAGGAGGTCCTCGACGACGGCGCATCGACGTCATCGACGCAGGACGCAGACGCCGAAAAAAGTTTCCGAAGCAGCACAGCTGTGGTGATTACATGTCATAGATATGAAATGTCGTCGGACCATCCCATCGAAAGAAGGTTACCAGGTAAGAAAGTAACTTGTTCTTTAGCTTCATTCATCGATGTTGCAATGTTGGCTGTATCTTTAAGTGTTGAAGAGGTCTTATAGGATAGGAGAAAGTGATCCCACATAGGTTATTATAGAATGTGGCTGTATAGTCATCCGGTCCTGGGGCTTTGTTTTTCGGTAGTTCTCGGATTGCTCTTGTTACCTCCTGTTATTGGTTCAAGTGTTTTCTCCTCTGGTGTGATGGTTGGGAGTGTTCTCTCTCAGGTGGGCTGCCTGTTCCTCCTCTCTTTTGTTTTGCCCGATGTGTACAGTTTCTGGTAGTAGTCTGTAAAGACTTCCTTTATATCCTTTGATTGTGTTTTCGTCTGTCCTTCAGTGCTTTTACCGTTTGGTTTTGTTTCCCTTTTAGTTGTCTTGCTAGAAGTTTGTCTGATTTCATTGTGTACCAGCTGTTATCTGAGGCTGAGCAATGGCGTCCTTGGATCACATGTTCTTAGGCATTGTGAGCAGTGTGGCTCCGGCCGGTGCCTGGACGGCTGTCTGGTGCTTCTCTTCATTCTCCTCAGCGCTCCCCTTCTCCGGTCAGCAGCCTTTCTTAGGTCTGTCTAACAGGGAGCTTTGGCAAAGATTAGCTGGTGAACGATGGTACCTTGTAGTTCGAGGAGGTATCCTAGCCAGGTCCTCTTGGATCAGTTCATTGAAGGCACATCAGCTTTCAAATTGCAAGGGAACAGCGGTTCACTACCTTCCAGCTCGGCTTCGAGAGTAAGCATCAAGTATCAATTTCATCTTCTGAACGATTTCCATTAGTGAGATGCCCCCCAGATATACTGTTGCTCTCCCATTCACTCTACTGGGTCACACTCGAGCAACCAATCACTCAGAAGGGCAGTCAGGCAGCCAATCAGGCGCATGGTGCATTCAGGCCATTCTTCTCCATCTAGACACGTACAACACAGAATGTGGATTCGGACAATCACTCTGTCATTCAGCACCACACACTGCATTCATACCAGTTTCGGGCAGGGATGTCTCAGTCATTGTCAAACACCATATACTAGACACCCATAACACAGATGCATATTTGTCACACACTCCATTCACCCAGTTCCCACCCCACGGGCGTACTCGCAACATAATAATGGGAAGGCTCCAGCCAGTCTTGCCTGGACTTCCCCCACAACACCATATATGGAACTTCCACCCAACAGCCAGTCAGGGGAAGGGACAGTCAGGGCTTCCCAGGACTAAGGGAAAAGTAAGGTAAAAGGTGATGGGAAACAATATGGCCCCTGTAGCCTCTTGCTTTCTATCAGGAATCCACTGATTCCAATGACAGGGCCTGGGCATCCCAACATGGAGGATGCGCAGGGCACCTGTCAATTCAGCACAGAGCTGCCATCAGCCCGTAACCTGCTCTGTGGGCCACACACAGGTGCTCAAAAACATACACTAGGAGTACAGGGTCGTACTCCACCCATGGGTGCCATAAAGGTATCCCAAGTGTTTATTCACCAAACCAGATACAGGAGGAGCCTCGCCGCCAGGAGTCTCGCATGAACTCCTGCACGGAAAACAAGATGGAACACATGATAAAAAGGCAATAAAGGACAGGGATACTGAGGTCCTGTCCCTCTGATGCATTTCCAGCATCAGATAGGCACATCTACATTGGTGTATCCATCACCCAAGGACAATTGCCCACTACCCTCAATACATGAATACTCCTCCCAAGAAAACAGCAGGCTGCCCAATGACCTCAGCAACTATCTACCCAGCACACACCTTCCTTTGCAAGATCCTCCAAAGAGTAGTAGCCTAAAGTTTAAGCACACCGACACAACTTGCTACTCAGTGGCAACATGCTTTCCTTGTTAGCAAGACGACGTGGAGCAATAGTGGTTTGATCCTCTGGTCCGTACTTGGAAACCCTTGGGTATGAAGCAGGTTATAAATTACAGATATACTAAACTGACTTCAGATGCAGTAGAGCCTACCACCATCTGTGGTAGACTGTTCTCTGCACCCTTTAAGTCCACCTCTGCCTCCTGCTGGTACTTTATCTACCTGCAGCCTTCGACAGCACCTCCGTCGCTACACAATTGTGTGTGAATCTAAGGTTGTCCTCAGTGGTTTACTTTCGACCTAGACCACCATCAGTTCATCATGGATACCTCGCAGATGACCCCTTGCCTGTCCCCTGTGGAGTCCTGTAGGATCCATATACATCTGCATGGAGCCCCAGGGATGCCTCCTTGCCAGCCACAGCATCCACATATCTGCACAACATACTCAACTTTACCTCATCTCGTCCATAAGACATAAAGAAGCTCAAGGCCCTCGCCCTGATCCAAACCTGTGTCCAGTGCATAACTCAGACCTAACCCCCTCTCCTATTATGCGTAACTGCCCCAGAGCCAAAACTGGCTGTTCACCTAAAGAGGATTTCACCTCACTGGTTACGCTGTCAAGTTTCCGGGGTACCAATTTGGAATCCATCTCTCCTACAAGGCAGACTGCAAAGAAACCCAGACAGCTTGGTACTGAAAATCAAGCTGTTCAGGTCCTTGTCCTTGGGGTCATTTCCACTGCCCAGGTAACTATCACTGGCCATCTACTGCCACACTGACCCAATGAGATAGGTCTTCCATGCTGTATTCCCCCCCCCAACTCCCCCTTCCCCCAAATCTGTTGCACCTACAAGGACACAGCCCCTTCAAGACTGGCTATATGTACTAAAACATCAGTCACCATCTAGTGACCAACGCTCCAGAAATAGCTAGGACCTGGATGGATCACAGCTACCAAAATAAAAAGCAGAACAGGGTAGACATTGTTGAACCACACCCCCAGGCTTTGGAACCTATGTCCTCCACTTTGCCTATCCAGTTCACCCGTATCGTCCCTTATTAGCAACCCCTGACACATGTCGACAGCAATGACCCTTTGTCCTACACTTTATATATATGCAGCAGTCTTATCCCTCCTCTCCCCATGTTACGCCCGTGTTGACTATTTAGCGCTGTTAAGGATTCTATTTGGGCGTTGCACACCAGACAAGGACTCTTGCCACTAGCCTAGGATGCAGCGCACAAGTAAAACACTTACTTTCCTACAATTCGGATTGAGCTGGCACCCTGTCTCACCCCACCCCCTTTTTACAAATGCCCTAAGTCACAATGGACCATGAATCAGGCCGGTGGGTGGTAATACAATATTTTAAAATCAAAGAAAATCACACATTTAATGTTGGGCCGCAATCACCAATGGTGAGATTATTACAAGGTACATTGATGAAAAACTTAGTTTGACCTACTATAACCTATCCAAAGCACAAATGAATGGGATCAATTTTACTGTTCAGGTAGAACAGAGTAACGGAAGCAAACCTAATTAAAATCTGACCTTCCCCCTACGAAATAGGAGGCAAAACCTTTGCAATTGCATACAATGGCAATCAGAATTACTAAATATTTAATTTAAATGTGCAGTTGAATGAATGAGGTAAATGAGTTATAACAGTATCAGGGGTGTAAGAACACTAGCAACGGCAAGGTACCAACAATGGGCATACAGTACAAAAATCAACTTTGAAGTGACAACACAGTGCAGCCAAATCACATGCATAGAAATTGCATTTGCTAATTTGCACAGGTTTAAATATCAAAACGGTTTGAAAAACGGGTGAAATAGACCGAATCGGAATGCGTTTTTGATGCTGAATGACAGATGCACATCACAGGGATAATATACAAGTGAAAGAGTGACTCTAAATTAATGACAGGATGAGATTCTCAATGGGAAAGGAAATTCGGTTTTAAAAATGAAAGCAGTTGACAATCTGGAAAGGGCAAGTTTCACTTAAACTAGATTTTAATGGCTAGGAAAGAGAAACGCCACCAGTGAATAGAAAGGTTACGCTGCAGTTGTAACCCTTCACGCAGTGTGCCTCCTTTTTAGGGAGAATTAATTTAATCAAAATAGTGCTAAGGACTTGTACAAGGACAGAAATGAGTGGAAGAATGGCACTAACACTTGGAGATCAAGGACAGGATGCACTAACGATTCTGACAGTTTTAAAAATTTCTGCCAAGGAAGTTATGGGATTTCTATGGGATTGGACCTCATACAAGGTAACTGAGCAAAGGAGGCAGTTTGTGGTGGTTGGGGAAGGGAAATGCAACAAGCACTTGAATGGGGGTGGACAGCGAGGAAATAGCTGGTCACAGCGGCGGATTCTCCTAGCAGAAAACAGCTGGGCAAAGGTCTGGTCACAGCTGCACCTCACCTGGACGTGGTTGGCAGCACTGGATAATCCCAATAAAGGTTCAGCCACCTTTCCCCTTTCTCCCTGAGTTATTGGGATTTTTTTAGTGGGGTTTCTCTGGATCAATGGTCCTGCCTGGATAGTGCATGCTATGCTCTGGCCTGGCAGTGGAATCTTGCAGGATGAATATGAAATCTGAATACACAGGAGCTGGAAAATTCAGAAGTGTTCTTGGTCTGTGATCCTCTACCTTTTTTTTATAAGGTGGGTGACATCACAGGATTTACGATGGGGGTAGACCTTTGGCTTGACATGCCTCTTAACACCTGGATTTGTCAGGAGTTACTGTTACCGCCTTCCTGTCAACTGGTTGGACTTCAGCGACATGACATTAGTTTTATGGGGTGTTTACAAAGCCCATGTCCTCCCACAGTTTTTGCCAGCAATCAGTTATAACACAAATTGCACATTTTTACAGTTACCACTTTTGCAAATCAGACAGATGACCTATTTCATACAGAGCATGGCAGTCAAACTCCCTGGTTTGTACAGTGTCATTTAGCCCTCCTAATAATCCTTTGCGATTTTCAGTGGGAAATATTTCACCTAAAAATCTACAATTTTATGTGTAACGATTATCAGACTGTTTGCATTAATTTTTAACATTCCACCATGTAAACTTTTCCTATAATTTACATTTTCCTGCCGTTTGCGTTCCCTACATACTAGGGACAACTGCTGTCTTCTTTTAATGACACGCAAATTACATTTAAACTGGTAAACTTTAGCATTCTTGCGTGGTCCGGCTGCAGAAATAAATCTGAAAGTTTATTTAATAAAATGGTCTTTTGAGCCAGGTGTGCTGACTTTTGTCTTCCAAATATGGTCATTCCTTTCAGTCCACGGGCAAATATTGGTTCAACCCAGTGTTGCAATGGAGTTTCTTTGAAGCTCTCCAGTTGGAGTGGAGGGGAGGTGCTGCTAAAGTCACCTGTGTCCCAGAAATCTATTGTGCCAGGCTGGATCACTGCCACAGAGTCTGATGGGGGTGCAAGGTCTTTCCCTTGGCCCATGCATAGTTTCCAGATGCTGGTCTCCTTGGGGGGGGGGGGGGGGGGGGTGAGGCAGGTCCTGTTCCCAGGAACAAATGTCCTTTGAAGCCAGGTCCTGGAAAAACCTGTCCTGCTGGTTTCACAGTAAATGCATTTATTTCTGAACCAGAAGCAAGTCTGTTGAAATAAAACATCTGTTTTCAAACAAAACCCCATCACATTCTATGCAAAGACAGGGCCTTAATTCAACTTTTCACTTTTAAACAGTTGTTGTTTGTAAAAGCACCATTTGACATGTGGTCCATTTTCCTTGGCTGTCACTTGACAATGCGGCCTTCTCAAATTAATTTTCGAAATATTTCCAAAGCTCCAGTCATGTTTCTAAAGCACAGGCATTTGTCCAAATAAAGATCCCTTGAAGCTGACATGAGCTAGGAGAGGAAAGGGCTTTTGTTAAATAAAGAATTTAGCTATATTTTGTTGCAGAGTAAAGCGTTTTTCCGTATGGCTTGGAACAAAGTTCTTTGTGATTTCACAGATCTTGCCTGACGCAGCCTGTCATTCAGTGAGAAATGCCACCTTTTGCTGGAGCACAACCTGAATATTGGTGGACATAGCTGGGTCTCACTGGATCAGAACTGTGTACTGTTGAACAGATGAAAAGGAGCATCAGTGCGCAGTCATTCTAAAAGGCAAAATATTTTTTTTCAATGAAGTTTTGGGCTTGCAGCCTAGCAGTGCTGCCTTTGAATTCTTTTCTTTTAGGTGCAAATTAACTTTTTCAACTTTTTCTGGTGCCACTGAAGAAAATACTTGCAGCAATTCTCGGTATGTGGGGTTTCATCTTGCCACGTGTGGCTGGTCAGACAGTGCAGCCATTATCGTGGTGACTGAAAACGCAGTTATTAAGGCAAGGCGATGGTGCTCAACAGCGCCAGTGCAGCCATTTTGCTGGTGACTGCTGAGATGTTGTTTGGTGATGTAGGGGAGTTCTGCTGGGCGGTCAATGTACCCCACAGCTGCTTCCCTTAAGCAAACCCGAACTGCATCCGTAACCTATTTAGCCTAGTGCTGGAACTTTCCTGCAACCTACCTGACCTTGATTTGCTTGTTTCGCACCAAGCATGAAACTTGCGTGTGTGCCTTGGGCTACAACTGCAATTGCTTCAATTACCAGACTTGACTCTTGGGCTTTGGCTACAATTCAAACTGCCTGCAAATCACCTTGTTCTTGTGCTGCTACTTCAATTGCAAACTCTATGGTTTATTCAGCCTTTGCTACTACTGGTATCATCTTCTATGACTTGCAGCTTTGAAACACCCATGATGACTTGCGTAGCCTTATGTTGCTACTGTAATTGCCTATTATGACTTGTGCAGCCTTGCGGTGATAATGTAACTTCCTGCAACTTACCGATCTACAATTCCTGTACAAGCGATGCCTCTGGGGACTGGAGAAATTAAAAAAAAAAAAAATCAATATTAGACTCTCACCCACTCTGGCAATTTAGATATGCTGAAAGTGCCTTAAGAAAACCTTTGTGCACTATAAACTCCCCTGATCACATTGGCTCACCAGCCACATTACCCAAAATGACTGTACCTATTGCCTAGTTGTACTGTCATCCTGGAGTTTGAGTTTCCCATGCGGAAAACTTGTTGTTTGTCGTTGAAGACCATACAGACCAATGACCAATAAAAGCACACCATCTCTTGCCCAGAAACTAGCATGCTTGGCTTCCTCTTATGCAAATAGAAAATATTCTTTGATTTTCTTTCTTTTTTTGTTGATCACATTGGCAATATATTCACTCTGGCATTGGGTTGTAACCATTCTTGTGGCCTTCCGGGACAAGTCGCAGTAAGACTGACACATGGGAAGTACTGGTAGTAATGATCCTGGAGATGGAACACGATTCCTCGACTCATTCACTTCCAGTAAGTTAAAAGGCAGACATCAACGAAAGCTAAGAACGTATGACCTAAAACGTACAAATATCTTGCCTCCTAATAACTTGAAAGATTCTAGCGCAGCTTGTAAGATTACTAAGTGACACTTTGATCGGTTCACAAACAAAACTTCTTTGAAGACTACCTTACCACTTCTATTGCATGTTTGGGATATAAAGTAACAGAATAATTAAGTCGCTCTTGTGACGTAAGCAACAGATCCAATAGTCCCAATAACAGCCATATGCGACTGGGTAGTAACCCCTCAGCCCCGGGAGGGGATAGCTATCGCAGATCAAGATATATTGGCTTGCCCTGACCCATTGGGCAATAAGCCAGTGTCTGGTATCCTGGGAGGTTATCTAATCATCAAGGCAACAGAAATTGTGGTGCATCATACAATGGGGTAGCTCTTAAAAGATTATTGTGCACTCCAGAATTACCCATAAGCAACTCCACATTGGTGGATTCAGACTCGCTGATAATGGTAGTAATTCATTCCGAGGGTCTCAATCCTGAAGAGAAGTGTAAATCCGAGTGTCGTTTTGCAGTATATAATAACTTAACCATAGCCAAAGACTGGTCCTAACCATCAAAGTGAAATCTTCAATAATTCCTTGTCAAAATTCAAACCTTCGGCTATCTACTTACCACATTGGTATATGTATGCGAGAAGATACATCAGGTTATTTGACAGGCAGATAAAGTGGAACTGGGATAACATCTTGACTCCTTCTGTGCCTGAGGCTGCATAAGCTCACGCAGTTAGCACCACTAACTTTGGTTTTGGGGAAAAAAAATGAACACTGAAAAAAATCCAGTAAACAAAGGCCCTCCAATCAAAGCGTCAGATGTAGATGCTACGCAGTGAAAAGAGAATTAAAATAGCTCCAAATATTAATCCTGCTGACCTTACCTGCTCAAAAAGGTTAGGGAGTCGAAACATTTCAAGATGAAGGGTTAGGAGCAAGAGCACAACCTATCTATAATGAACATAGCATTGGGGGAGAAGGACCAAGAATTGGCCTACCCAGACATTGATTCAAACATTAAGGGAAGGCCAAATCAACAAACTGTGGAGGGGATTCTACTTGCAAGAAACAGTGGGATTGAATAAATGACATCTTCGTCCCGTCCACTTTCCTCCATACTTTTGGGACATTCTGTCCATCGAGACCGGGGCACTTTTGAAATCACATTTTTGTCCTTTGATTTTTACATGGGGCCACCGCACCAGACCGTAGCCCCACCATCCTAAGCTCCACCCTGCCCATCACCCTTCAGTCCGTTTCTACACACGGACGCACTTGCATCGTAGGGTATCTTCTTTTTTGTTCCTTTGGCCTTCATCTTCCTTCTACGGTTCCACCGATGGTCTTTACTCCATCTATGCTTGATCTTCTGGGATTTGTCCTGTTTGTGCGAACGTAGTTTTGCGAGGGAAGAGCCACATTCTGTCTGTAGTGCTTGGGCCCGGAACATCAGTGGGACTCTTACTTCTACTGTGTCATCTCCGTCTGGGCACTCCAGCGTCAGCTTGTCAGGTGGGAGGTGTTCCAACGGATTACCTCTCCATATTTACAGAACTTCAGGGGCGTGGGGGGAATAAAGCGTCTGGTAAGTTCCTTTCTCTTTAGGGCACCCCGGCCAGGGGACTCATTCCGTGGGTCTTTTGGTTCTTGGAGGGTCCCAAGTGGCTCTGGCACCAGGGTTCTTCCTTAGATGTCACAAAAGACTTTGCTTCGAAGCCCCCCCCATGTCAAGGGGCTGGGAAGACTGGATATTCTTCCGAGGTTCCCAATTATGGGGGCTAAGGGTAAGCCCAACATTTCTGTGGCTATTTTGACGGAGGTTAGTCCTGAGGTTTCCAAGTCTGGAAGTACCGATCCTAGTCTCGAAGTTTTCTGTATAGTGACTAAAGGCACTAGGGTGATCGCTGAGGATCCCCGACTAGGGTTATAATTAAAACCGGCAAGATCAATGGGCCTCCTCTCAGGGCTCTGGCTACGGGTGTGACCCTAAGCCTTCCCACAAACTATCTTGTGGTCGTACCTATCCCTGCTGAGGGGGCAAAGACCCAAAGTCTTAAAGTACTGGCCCTGCCGAGGTTCCCTCACTGAGGGCTAATTCGTCTCAGAATCCAAAGGAGCTCAAAAATGCTCTAGATTTGCCGGTACTGGCTCTGCCGAAGTTTCCTGTCACAAGGCTAAAATGGACATAAGGCCCCTGAAATCCCTGTGGTGACAATGGCCTCACTGACATCTGTGACGCAGTTCACCCCAGAAAGTGACAAAATAGTGGTACAACCCACGCAGTCAAAGGCGGCCATTTTGACGAGCTTTCACACCAACATTCTCAACTGCTGGTGCAGAGTGGCCTGTATTTCAGGCCAAGCACCATTTTCCACAGAATGTGGACAATGGGAATACTTTCCGCCCTCCAATGGATTGGTGTGCTGTCTTAAAGGCCACAGTCTCAATTGCATCCACTCCCTTAGTGTATGTGGATCCAGTTGGCGGAGGGCCATCCTGGCACCAGCCTCTTTACAACCCTGTGGGTATGCCTTACCCACTCCTGTGCCTAGACTATCCTCGGAGGATGTTATTTGGCAAATTCCAGGCCCTTATGCACTCTGACCCGATGAAGGCATACTTTAAGGATGTATTACAAGAAATGTATCCTAAGCCTCTCGGGCAGCCTGCTCTTACAACCCCATAACAGATTTTGGTAGTGCCGCCCCCTCATCCGGTGGGGCCCCCTCCTACCCTGTCACCACTTTCACCTTTGCTCAAGACTCCTGTTGCGCAGTCAAGTATGCCCATGTGATGAGTTAGCATGTGCTGCAGATTTGTTTTTTTGTTCCTGCCACAGCTGATTAAGACTTACAAGGATAGCGAGGACCCACCCCACTGTCGGCCTTTCATGACCGGGGTCGTGGATAGGATTGCGTTGCTGGATATTCCAATACCTGAGCCTCTGGCTCCACGTGGTGTACTTTCAGGAGCCTCAACACTTTCGATACATGAGCACACATGCCTTTTCCTTCAAATGGATGTGCTAGCTGAAGCCTGCAAGGTCTGGGGAAAACCCAATTCCTGGCAGCATGTACATTTCAAAAATGGATGCTAGTTACAACCTACTCTTCAGAAGACCTACCCTTGACTGCATGTCTATTCCCCTCAACTGTGGTGGCAGCAGCTACGCTCCAGTCTAATCCACCCTCAATCTTCTACGGCTGCCTTTCGGGTCCTGTCCAAAGAAGACAAACTTGTTGAAGCCATTGGGGTTGGGGGGAAAAGTGTTTTCCATTTCTGCTCTTCAGCTGTGCCAGGCGAATACCGAAGTCATCCTGGCAGCAGCAAATCTCAAGCTGTGGCAGGAGCTTTCTGAATTTCAGGAATGTATCCCTCCAGCAGGTTGGAGGATTTTAAAGGGGGCCTATCTGATGCCAGAGTGCTGGCTCAGGGCCTGCTGGAATCTGTGGGCCATCATGTACACTCTTCTGGGCCTTGTGGTTGAAGTAGACCTCTCCCGCCAAGCTTGGTTGCATGCTACAAAGTTCTCGATGGATGTTCAGTACAAAGTGCTGTCTTCCCTTTGAAGGTAAAGAGCCGTTCTATGCCTTCTCCAATGAGGAACTCTAATGAAACAGGCTAGCACGCAAACGGCTAAAGATTTGTCAGTCATTGCCAAACCCCCAGCTAAAGCGGCCTATATGCAGAGCTGAGGGACCCATACAAGGTCCTTTTCAGGTTTCAGAGATACCTGGTCCTTTTCAGGTTTCAGAGATTTACATGAGCACTAGGCAGAAGGTTCCTCTGGTGGGCCTCGCCGCAAGCATGAAAGTTCCCGGTTTTTCTCATCAGCCTCTTCGGCAACAGGTAGCCTCGCTGCTGATATACCATCAAATTGATGTTTTTCATTGGTCTCCCGAGACTCCGGTGGGAGGAATCATTTTCTCATCTGGAGGCGTGGCAGACCATCATCAGACCGATGGGGTTTTGTCCCTCGCCCGAGCGGGCTTTCGCTTGCCCCTCAAAGCCCACTCTCACCCTCTTCCGCAGACTGGGTCGCCCCCTCCCTCAGAGCCGAGGTACGGAAACCTCTGGACCTCAGCGATGGAACCTGTTCCCTTGCGGGAGCAAGGGGACGGATATTGCTCCCGTTAGTTTACAGAGGGCGATTGGCTCAGTGTGGTAGATCTTCAGGACGCTTAAATGCATATCCTGATTTGGGGCCCACATCGGAAATACCTTAGGTTTACTGTCGGAACAGAACACTTGCAGTATTGTGTGCTGCCGTTTAGTCTCGTCTCGGCACAGCGTGTCTTTACGAAGATGGCGGTCATCACTGAATTTCTCAGACTGCAGGGAGTTCATGTTTACCCATATTTGGACGATTGGCTTCTGCGGAGTCCTTGCACACGGGCTGCAACGGCCAATCTTCCGTCATTCCTCCAGCTCCTGTTCCAATTGGGTCTGTCGGTGAACTGGTGGAAATAGTCTGATTTTTCTAGTTTTCCGTTGGGATACTGTCAGTGCCAGTGTTCCTAACTGAGGACAGAATTGCGTATTTAGGTTCCTAGTGATAGTTTTGAATGCCAAAGTTTCGAATAAAAATGCATTCGAAAAATGCATATTTAAAAAAAATATATTTAATGGGGGGACCCAACCCCCATTTTTTTTACCCCTGAACACCCATTTTTGTAAAAAAAAAAACTTTACCTACAAAAATGCATTTTTCGAGGCATTTTTTTCGAAACCTTTGTCCTTCTAAACTGTGTTCAAAACCATGCCTAGATACCCGGATTTATCGGCCACGTGCCAGCTTTTCCTGGAATCCTCTCGTGAACCTGGTGGTTCCAGAGACTGCTGGGCTTGATGGCTTCATGCGTGTTTCCGTGCGAGACTGAAGATGAGACGCACCCAGCATGCTCCTTGGTACCGCTGGTCCCAGGCCATGGATCTGGACTCAAATTATTCTAATCCCATCCTCCATTATGGCCGATCTTCAATGGTGGTCATCTGCCAGCAACCTTTCAGTGGGAGCCTGTGAGCAGGTTATGGTTACAACAGACTCCTCCGTCCTAGGGAGGGGGTGAGGGTGTGATGGGTCACCTCCAGATGTACCATCTGTGGATGCCCCAGGACTGTCTTATCGATTACGTAGAACTCCTGGCCGTTTTTATGGCATTGAAGCTTTCCAGACCTCATCAACAGTGGTACGAATTTGCACAGACAATTATGTAGCAATGTTCTACATCAACAAGTGGGGGCACCAGGTCCCTTCCTCTGGTGGATCTAGCTATCCAGATTTGGAATTGGGCAATCCGGCTCAATGTCTGGCTACAGGCCATGTATATTCCGGGTCTGATAAATGTTGTGGCAGATTCCGAGCCGCCAGTCTGTGGCGAGTTAGAAGTGGGAGATGAACAGTGATGACCTTATCAAGATTTCCCAGCAATGGGGTTCTTCAACGGTGGACCTCTTTGCGACGTCCACTAACAGGAAACTACCTCTTTATGCTTCCAGGGACGATCAGCGCATCTTTATTAGAGGATGCCCTAGAGAGTCCTTGGAACAGCATGAAGGCTTACACCTGCCTGCCTTTGCCGTTGATTCATTGGTTGCTCTGCAAATTCAGGAGCTCTTCCAACTGCACTTGCTTCATAGCTCCTTTGTGGCTTGCCAGGTTCTGTTTTTCAGAACTGCAGCACCGTTCGATAGGAAACCCGATCAGATTGCTGGACCTCCTCCACCAGAGCAATCCCCAGGGTTAAAACCCGTCCCCACGATCTTTTGCCTTGGTGGGCTGGTACTTGAGTTCAGGTCCTTGGCGCAGTTGAATCTTTCAGGGTATAATATGCGCCTAATCCAGGCAGTGTGTAAACCTTCTTCGAGGGCTCATTACAAAAGTCAATGGCTTCGGAACGGCTTGACCCGCCACAGGCCTCTATTGACTGTCTATGGTCTTTTATATCAAACTTTGTGGCCTCTGGCATTCACGTCTTATCGTGCTGAACATATCTATCAGCCATTGTAGCTTATCCGTCTACAGACAGTACTCTTACATCCTGTCCCCTTTCCTCCATACTGTCTGGATGTCCCTTCCAAGGGACGGGGAGACAGAACATTTTTTCACCAGAAAAAACCTTCTTACCCTTTTATATTTGGAGGCGCACGGAGCGCGGTCCATGGAGCATGCGCTGCCCTGACTCCGCCCTCCAGCGCCACACCTCAGTCCCCTTTTCTGTGGGAACGGGCCAAATTCACGAGTGCTCCTGGGTTTGGCTTCGGCCATGTAATTCCACGCACGGATACTTTTTTTTTTTTGTTTCTTATCGATCATTCAGGTACTGGGTCCTCAGGCGTCCCTCTCCTCCCCGCCGCATGTCTACTTCCACAGGTGTCCATCCTGTAACAGGCTCATCCCAACTTCAGAACCTCATGCCCTCTGTCTACGTTGCCTTGGCTCAGACCACGGTTGGCAATCATGTTTGGCGTGTGACTCGCTGTCCTCGAAGGCGCTGAAGAACAGACTAGCCAGGTATAGGGAGTTCTTCCAGAGGTCGCCTCCAGAGGATTTTAAGAAATTTGTGAACCATCGAACCAGGCCCAAGGTAGGCTAATATTTTATAGTGCACCCCGCAAGGGAGACTCCTTCCTAGGGGCGGGAGGGACCGGCCAGGTCCTTCTACCGGCATATGCACAGAGGAGGCTACAGCTACCGGCTTTCGGGTCGAGGGATCCTTGGATCCTCCTGCGTGCAGTGTCGAGGGACCGGAGGGTTCTTGTACCTGGTCTACACCCGAAAGGCTACGCCCTGTTACTGGTACAATGGCTGAGGGGGGGATTCACGCTATCACTGGCAACACGTCCGAGGGGCCACGCCCTCTTACCGGCAGTACATCTGAGGGGGCACCTAAACCCAGCTCTACCGACCCCTGGGTCGAGGGTGTTACACCTACCGTGCCGAGAAGCAGGGTAGGCTTCGTGATCCATACGCAAGGGTCTTGGGCCGGGCAACACGTCGCAGGCATGTGACAGGCAGTTCGACAAAATGGCCGCCATTCCACAAATTCGGCGAAGAACGAGTGTCGAGGTGGGACTGGCCTCAACCAGGTACGTGGCCTACAGTCTACCCTTCATTTGTGCAGGTCAACTTTACGGCCATACGGACTGGGTACGCAGCGGCTCTAGCAGCCCCCTGCTACCCCATCAGTACCCCCTGCCATCTCTTTGGCCAGTGAGGAAGTGCTCTTCGAGAATTTTCTCGGCCTCATGAGGTCTCCTCGGATGGGGTTATCAAAGACTCAGTCGGGGAAGCCCTCCCCGCCATGCTAGAGGCACCAGACTCCATCGGGCCCCTAGACCCCGCTGCAGCCGCCTCCTGACGCCACAGCCTCCTTCTGTGGTACCCCAGCCTACTCTTACGTCCCGTGCCCTTTCCTCCATACTTATCTCTCCGTCCTGTGGGACGGGACCGGAGCACTTTGTAAAAAGCATACACATTTTTTTCAAAAATGTGTCCCTCTTTCCTGCACAGGGCCTGGCACGCGGCCGTAACCCCGCCCAGCTTGGCTCCGCCCCACGCATCGCCCATCAGTCATTTTCTCCGCACGATCGGGGCCTGACGCACTTGCATCCTCGAAGATTTTCTTCCCTTTTTCCCCTGTCTGGCTCTCGCGTTCGTTTACTAGTCTGTCTTTTAAACTCGATTTTCCAGACTGTTCATCGTGTAACTGTCGCTTCGCGAGGGCGGATCCCCATCCTCTTTGTTTAGAGTGTTTGGGTCCGGAACACGTTGTGACTCCCTTTTGGTCTGGGCACTTCATCGATTGGAGCGGTGAGAGGTGGTGTTCGGACGGACTCCTTCCCATTTTCAGGCGTTCATCGACGAGAAGAAAAAACGCCCGGTAAGTTCTTTAATTTTCAGAGCACCTCGGCCTGGGGATACCTTCCCGGGTTCCTCTCGAGCCGGGAGGGGCGTGGATCGCTTTGTTTACGGGGTTCGCCCTGAGGTGCCTGTCAGGCCTAATGATTCTACCTGAGTTTTCTCCGAGGGTCTCCATAAGGGGCCTGTGAACACCAGAGTACGCTCCAAGGCCCCTCCTATGGGGCTGTTTGTAGACCCAGTTCTGAGTCGTGGGGTACCGGAGCTTGCTCTGAGGCCGCTCTTTCGGCTTCCCTCAAACAAAACTGGGGTGCGCCCCGAGGTCTTGGTTGGGCTTGAGGTTACCGAACGGATGTTCGAGGCCTGTGCCGATAAGGCTTCTACAAGGCCTGGGTCTGAGGTCCCTCGTACAGAGGCTAAGGATACCAACAGTTCTGAGGGGCCTGGTAAGGCCCTGCCGGTGACAGCGCACCGTTCCTGCTCTTGTGGTGACACCAGATCTGTTGAGGGGGCAAAGAAGAAAGTTTCTTCTTTTACCGGCAGTGCCGAGGCTCTTCCTTCGAAGGCTCAGATGACGGTATGTCGCAGAAACATTCCAGGCCTCATAGTACCAGCTCTGCTGAGGTTCCTTACGTTAAGGCTAAAATTAAGACTCCTGACCCATCGATGGGGGCCACTGCCTCACTGCCTCACTGCCTCACGTGCCGCAGTTCCCCTCAGATGAGGACAAAATGGCAGCCGTTCCCGCCACGACAACGGCAGTCATTTTAGTTACTACCCCTACAACTACGTCATCGGCCCCTGGTATAGGGTTTGGTCCTTCAGTTGAACCTAAGGTCCCTTGTGCGCATCCTTACTGGCCGGTTTATGATTGGAACGCCCGGATGCCTCTTCCGCACAATGTTTTGTTGCCCGCGGGGGTGGCTCCCTTGATTTGTGGATACGTCGGCAGAGGGGCCGGTGTGGCACCCTTCCCCGTTACGTCCCTGATTTTGTCCACCTCATGAGGCCTCAGGTTCCGAAACAATCTCCTGAGGACGCCTTTTTCAGTAAATTTCAAGCGCTTATACCCCATGAGGGAATATTTCAAAGGGCTTTTCAAGGAGATATGTCCACCCGCGCCTCCAGCTCCACCCGTTCGAACGGTAGTTCCGCCGGCGCCTCCCTTGCCCGTGGTGCCTCCCCCTGCGCTTCTGCCTGTGCCACCCTTGTCCCCAGCGGACAAGGCAGTGCCTGACACGGCTCAGCAGGATCTTGACCTGTCAGATGACCCTCAAGGTGATCAGGACAACGAGGACCTTCCCCACTCTACCAGAGCTTTCCATGACCGGGTACTGGACATGAGTTTCTTAGATGTTCCGGTGCCCGAGGCACCTGCTCCGCAGGAGGGCTGCTTTCTGGGGCGTTCATCTTGTCTCTTTGGAGCGTACCGGCCTGTTCTTGCAGAAGGACGTTCTGGCCGAGGTCCGAAGAGTTTGGGAAAAGCCACACTCAAACTTTTTGTAAATAAAAAGATTGAGGCGAGGTACAGGCTACATTCCTCGGAAGAAGTGGCCTTGTCGTCTTGTCCGCCTCCTCCCTTCACAGTGGTGGCTGTGGCTACGTTGCAATCCAGACCTGCAGCATCCTCCTCCGCGACGGCTACTTAGGTCTTGGGAAAGGAGGACAAGCTCCTGGACTCCCTAGGGAGGAAAATCTTTGCCAATTCGGCCTTGCAGCTCAGGCAGGCCAATGCAGAATTGATTTTGGCGGGAGCTAACATGCGGATGTGGAGACATTCTGGTCGAGAAGTTGGAGGATTTCAGAGGAGGCCTTTCCGATGCCAGGGTCTTGGCCCAGGATCTCCTGGAGGCTGCGGCTCATCGCGTAGACACCTCGGCTCGGGGTCTGATGCTTGGGGTTGATAACTCGCGGCAAGCGTGGCTACATGCCACTAATTTCTCGAAGGAGATGCAAGACCAGGTTCTGGACCTTCCATTTGATGGTAAGGAGCTTTTTCACTCTTCTACTGATGTAGAGCTCACCAAAACCAAAGACAGCACTCAGACGTCCAAATCATTGTCTGTTCTGGTTAAAGCTCCCTTCAAGCCTCAAAGGCCGTTGTCGCAAGGTCGACCTTCCTCTGGTTTTAGGAACTTCCTCGACCGCAAATTTCGCAGAGTGGATACTCCTGCAGGGAATAACTGCCGTAGACAACAGCGTACACGGTATTTCTCCCGCTCCTCAGCCTCCTCATCAGGTACAGGTGGCACCGCCACCGATAAACCTGCCAAATTAGGGTTTTCCACGCTCGCACGAGACCCCGGTGGGAGGACGCATTTCGTCTCATTGGGAGGCGTGGCAGACCATCACAGAAGACAGATGGGTCTTGTCAGTCGCTCGAGCGGGCTGCCGCTTACCTTTACCCCGTACCCCACCCCTCCTTTTCAGGTGTCGGGCTCACCCTCCCTCAAGGCCGAGGTTCAGAAACTTCTGCTCCTCAGAGCTGTGGAACCCGTTCCCCTTGGGGAGCGAGGGGAGGGCTTCTATTCCCGGCTGTTTATGGTGCCCAAACCCAACCAGGCTGGCCTGCGCACCATCCTAGACCTTTCCCAGTTCAATCTTTCCCTACCCCAAGAGAAATTCAAGATGATCATGCCCGGCCAGATTCGCTCCCCGTTGCAGGCAGGCGATTGGCTCAGCATGGTGGACCTTCAGGATGCGTACATGCATATCCCGATTTGGAATCCACACAGGAGATACCTCCGTTTCCTCTTTGGGAGAGGAGCACTTCCAGTGTCCGGTGCTTCCTTTTGGCCTCAGTTCGGCGCCGCGTGTCTTCACGATGATGTCAGTGATTGCGGCCTATATTCGTCTCCAGGGTATCCATGTGTATCCCTATTTGGATGACTGGCTCCTACGCAGCCCTTGTCCGTTGGCTGCAGCGGGCAACCTCCAGTCTCTCCTTCAGCTCCTGTTCCATCTTGGGATGTCGGTGAACTGGTGGAAATCCTCCATGAAGGTCTCACAGGACCTGACTTTCCTGGGTTTTCGTTGGAACACGATCGACTGCAGAGTGTATCTGACAGGGGACAGAATGGTGGATCTGTTGGCCATGTGTCGATGTTTGCGCAGTCGGAGAGCATGTCGGCCTGGTGGTTCCAGAGGCTTCTGGGCCTCATGGCCTAGTGTCTACTGGCTCTTCCTCTTGCTCGTCTCAAAATGAGACAGACCCAGATGGCTCTTCGGAGTTCCTGGCGTCAGGCTATAGACCCGGATTCCAAGCGGATAATTATTCCGGATTCCATGAGTGGACCTGGACTGGTGGTCATCTCTCAGCAACCTTTCAGTGGGCGTGGGGTTCTAGGACCCAGCCCCCATGGTGACGATCACGACAGACTCCTCCCTTTTCGGGTGGGGTGCGACGTTGGATCTTCAGGTCTTGGACCTCTGGTCACCTCAGAGCAAGCTCCTGCACATAAATTGGAGCTTCTGGCGATTATTCTGGCGCTCAAGGCGTTCAGACCTCTCATTGTCAAAAAGGTGGTCCGCATAAGAATGGGCAATGCGGTGTCAATGTACTACATAAACCAGCAAGGGGGAACGAAGTCTCTCCTCCTCGTGGATCTCTCCATCCATATTTGGGAGTGGGCCATGCTTGCAGTGCACATCCCGGGCCGGCTGAATGTCACCGCGGATGCCCTCAGACCGGCGGACAGTGGGAGTTGAAGGCGCAGATCCTCTCATGGATTTTCTCGCGTTGGGGCACACCGGAGGTGGCCCTCTTCGCCACGGCGGTAAACAAGAAGCTTCCTCAGTACGCCTCCAGAGGGGGGCTGGGAGCCTCCTCTCTGGGGGACGCACTCGAGACCCCATGGCACAACAGGAGAGCTTACGCCTTCCCGCCTCTTCCTCTGGTTCATCGAGCAATTTGGAAGTTAAAGAACTCTGTCAATTGTTTTCTTCTACTGATAGCTCCGTGGTGGCCGGCCAGGTTTTGGTTCTCAGAACTTTAACACCTGTCGGTGTGTCCGCCGATCAGGTTACCAGTAACTCCCGATCTTCACCAAGTGGAACAGCAGATGTGGCACCCCTCCCCACAATCGCTCAACTTGGCGGCATGGTGCCTGAGTTCAGGGCTCTAGAGCATTTGGGTTTGTCTGCGGATAACATGCGCATTATCAAGGCAGCCAGGAAACCCTCGACCAGATCCCAATACAAGAGTAAATGGCTCAGGTTCTGCCATTGGTGTTTGGAGAGAGAATTGGACCCGACGGTGGCGACGATTGACACGGTGCTGTCCTTCATATCCTCCCTAGCAGAGTCAGGGGTTCATGTCTTGTCCTGCAGGACTTATCTTTCGGCGATTTCCGCCTACCTCTCTACAGACCGGTGTTCTTATTCGTTAACTAACCCAGTGGTAAAGAGACATTTTGCTGGTTTGACACGAATCTACCCTCCGGTTCGTAGTCTGCACCCGCTTTGGGACCTAAATGTAGTCCTGACGACGCTGTGCCATAAACCCTTTGAGCCGATGGCTATGGTTGACTTCAAGTACGTGTCCTGGAAAGTGTCCTTTCTGGTAGCCGTTACGTCAGCGAGGAGAGTGAGTGAGCTCCTGGCACTGTCAGTTGAGCATCCTTTCTTGGTCTTTCACAAGGACAAGGTAGTCCTTCGGACGAAACCAGCTTTCCTACCAAAGGTAGTGACCGAATTCCATCTGAATCAGTCGATTTCCCTTCCGGTCTTTTTTCCGAACCCTGCTTCGGAGGGGGAAAGGGTTCTACACTGCCTGGATGTCCGAAGAGCTACCTGAACAGGACTTTCGAGCTTCGGAGCTCTTCCCAACTGTTTGTGACCTTCGGTAAACCCCAGGGCAGGCCGGCGTCTAAGGAATCCATTTCCAGATGGATTGCTCCCTGTATCACGGAATCTTTCACCGTCCAAAAGCTGATACCTCCTAAAGGTATCCATGCACATCAGGTGCGAGGCAAGGCAGCCGCAGTTGCTTTTCAGAAGTATGTTCCCTGGGAGTCCATCGCTGAAGCGGCTACTTGGGCCTCCCCATTTGCTTTCTGTAAGCATTACTGCCACGATATGAGCTCTAGAGCTGACGCTCAGTTCGGCCAGGCTCTGCTGAAGAACCTGTTTCAGTAAGGGGTATTTCTCCAGCATTGGATCTTTCATGGATTCACATGCTTAGAATATTCCCCGTCGTCAGGCTGGGAATCCCCGGTACATTATATAGACCCTTTCCCGTAGGAAAACTTTTTTGACGCTTATGCGTCCTATCCACCTCGTTTTGTATCATGCGTGCCCGCGCCGTCAGGACGCCATGATATAAATACAGGACCCGCCCCCGCACTCCCTCAGATTTCAACCGTCTTTCAAAGTAGTGGGATCCTCGTGATTACTACTAGTGGAAACTTGGTTGTTTTTCCTGTTTCTCTTCGGCGACGTTCAAATTCTGGAGAATTATGTCTGGAAAAGCGTTATTTCGCCCTTGTGCAACATGTGGCCTCAAAGTTTATGAAGGAGATGGCCACATGGACTGTATCTACTGTCTCCACCCGCACCACACGGCGGATACATGTGAAATATGCCAGGGTTTCTCCCAAAAAACCCTTAAGGACCGTAAAAGAAGGCTGGTCGACTGGCTTAATGACGGAGCGGGTGCCTACCCGGCTTCGGAAGTTGGCTCCACGGCCTCCAGGAGCAAGTCGGAACCTGAACCTCCATCGAAAAAGATACGGCCAGCGGAAATCCGCACTGAGGACAAGCATAAGGGGAAGCATGCTGGATCTTCCTCATCACATAAAAAGCCCTCCTCCTCTTCATCTAAGACGGAGAGGCAAGCGCTGTCAAAATCCTCCTCAGGGGACCGTCCCAGGTCTTCCATGAGTCGAGATGCTTCAGCCGGGAAGTCGGCATCGAAATCGGCGACGAAGTCTAAGGGCTCGACGACGACTTGCTCGTCGACCTCGGTGTCATTGACGATGCCTATTACCGTTCAGGCAGCAGCGGTTGGGATTCCTTCGTCGACGGAGACTCAGTCTATGACTTGGCTGCCAGAGGTCTATGACCCGATCCCCCCTGAAGTCTTACTGCAGCCAGACACGGCCTGCTCGGCGGAAGGAGAGGGTGACACGGTTCTGCAGCCACCGGATTTAGGCTTACGGCCTTCCACGTCGGCGACGACGAGTGCGAGTGGGGGTATGGTACCTATCTCATCCACGTTACTGACCCCCCAGACGGTTTTGTCTCTGGATGTGCTTAATACTCTTCAGAAGCTCCTGCAGCGGCTGGATACGCAGATCCCTCAACCTGGGACGTCATCGTCACTTTTTTCTGTACCTTCCGTCGACGAGCAAACTTGTACGGCTCGCTCGACGACTAAACACCCATCGGCTCCCCAGGCGGTAAAAGATCGTCCTCGAGCTCAGGAGGAGGGTGAGTTGTCGGAGTCCGACTCTATACTGGGTGACTCAGGGTCAGACATCTCCCTGTCACCGTCGAGGGACCCAACATGGAGTTCGGATGTGGAGTTAGAGTCTACGAGGAGCCAGACACAGCCATCTCCCCCGGATGATGTGGGAGCCTTCCATGCAATGATGGGAAAAGCTTGTTCCGAGTTCGGCTTGATTCCTGAGGAGCAGAAGAAAGACTGTTTCCTTTTTGACCATATGGGTCAAAGGAGAAAATCGGTATTTGCCATCCCAATTCTGGACCACGTGTGGCAAGAAGGTCTCAAGACGATGCGCCATCCGTTCTCGGAGCCAGCTATAAAGGGACGGATTGAGAAAAAGTTTAAAGCACCGGAGTCCACTCCAAAATGTCTAACATCACAGCCTCTGTCTGACTCAGTGGTGTCGGCGGCAGCGGCTAGGAAGGCCAGGGTACATCAAAAATGTTCAACGCCACCGGAAAGCGAGGCTAGGAGGCAGGACGCCTTTGGAAAAAAGGTACTCGGTCGGAGCGACGACAGTAAGAGCAGCCAATTCCTTAGCGATCGTGTCACGATATGATAGAGAAATGTGGCACAAACTAGCCCCTATCCTAGAACACCTGCCAGACGAACACCGGAAAGCAGCTATGTTACTGGTGCGGGATGGCAAAGAGGCCTCGAACCACGCAATTAATATCGCAGTTGACCTAGCAGAGTCTGGCTTCAAACAAATCATCCATGGAGTAGTGCTTCGTCGACAAGCGTGGCTCAAATGTACTACTTTCCGTCCTGAAGTCCAGTACAAAGTCCTTGACATGCCATGTGAAGGGGAACACCTGTTTGGCGAAAAGGTTGATGAAGCGTTGAAGGGGATGAAAGAAGACACGGATACTGCTAGGTCCCTCGGCGCCCTTCAAACGGGTAGAAACTTTTGCTCTTTTTGCCCCTTTAGGGGTGCTTCTGGAAACTCCCGCTTTGGAGCCTCGAGGGACCGTGGATTTAACAGGCCCTCGTACTCTTCACAAGGGTTCAGACGAGCGTCCCAGTCGGCACGTAGAAGCAGGGACTATCAAGCCTCCAGGCGGCGAGGCTCGGGTCCGTCGTCTACGAAGAACAAGCAAATCAGCAACCAATGACGGCCTTCGGGACGTCCTGGGGGGGACGAGTCTCATCACTTCGACCGATGGAAATGCATCACCACAGACCGATGGGTTCTAGACACGATTCTCATGGGTCATGCGCTACAATTCAAAGACAAGCCTCCGCGTCTTCCGCCTGTATTCTCGACACAGCCCCACCTCCGGATCCTACGACAAGAGGCGGCGCTTATGTTGCGAAAAGGGGCGGTAGAGAAAGTTCCTCTGGCACAGGAAGGACAAGGAGTTTATTCCCGGTTCTTCGTTGTCAAGAAGCCAAACGGCAAATGGAGGCCCATTCTCGACCTGAGGGTACTCAACAAATGGCTAAAGAGCCTAAAATTCAAAATGCTAAAGCTCCAAGAGGTTATCAGGTCGGTGCAACCCATGGATTATCTATCATCACTAGACCTTCAAGACGCTTATTTTCACATCCCAATACGCCCACGACACAGGAGATATTTAAGGTTCGTCGTCGGGAGAAAGCATTTTCAGTTCAAGGTCCTCCCGTTCGGGCTCAAGTCCTCCCCAGGACGTTCACCAAGTGCTTGGCCCCTATAGCGGCCCATTTAAGGAAGGATGGTCACATGTCTATCCATATCTAGACGACTGGCTGGTCAGAGGTTCGTCCAGGGAACAAACACGAGACAGTCTAAGGGCCACAACGTCCCTCTTACAGGAACTGGGCTTCGCAATAAACTTCAACAAGTCCTCCGTAGAGCCTTCGAGGACCTTGGTCTTTCTAGGAGCGGAGTTTCATACACACACAAGCCTGGTGAGACCATCCAGCGAAAGAATTCAGAAACTTCAAAGCAAAGCGTCGGAATGGAGAGGCGGTACCAAGGTTTCAGTGCGCAAGTACATGTCCCTGCTAGGGACCATGTCGTCCTGCATTCCGTTGATAAACAACTGCCGTCTGTTTATGAGGCCTTGTCAGGAATTTCTAGCGGACCGGACCGTTGGGCGCAGAGCCGAGGTCGCTGGTCCGACAGACTGGTTGTCGATGAACAACTAGTTCAAGCACTCTGCTGGTGGAGAGTGTCTACTCATCTAACGAAAGGAATGCCTCTACTGGAACCAGAGTTCCAAAAGACGGTGGTGACGGATGCATCGCTGAGCGGATGGGGAGCTCATCTGGATACGTTACAGGTACAAGGCCAGTGGTCATTGCAGGAGTCCTCCCTGCATATCAACCTGCTAGAACTGAGAGCAGTGCGATGGGCTCTGAAATCTTTTCTTCCTCAACTGAGGAACTCGGTGGTGCGTCATGACGGACAACACCACTACGATGTTCTACTTGAGAAAACAAGGAGGGACACTTTCCAGGTCCCTATCGACGGAGGCACAGAAAATCTGGCATTGGGCCCTGCAACACAACATGCAAATCTTAGCGTTCCACCTGCCAGGCGTGAGAAATGTGGAAGCCGATGCCCTCAGCAGAGAAATGAACGAAGTTCACGAATGGGTGCTGAACGACCAACAACTACAACAAGTATTCAAGAAATGGGGACATCCTTCCGTAGACTTGTTTGCGACGAAGAACAGGAAATGCCATCAGTATGCAAGCAGATGGCCTCAGCAGGGCTCACTGGGGGATGCGTTCTCCTTCCCATGGACGAACAAATTCCTGTACGCATTCCCTCCATTTCCCCTTGTCCGGAGGACGTTGCAATGGATCCTCAGGTACCCATGTCGGGTAATTCTGGTGGCCCCGTACTGGGCCAGACAGGCGTGGTTTTCAGACCTGCTACACTTAGCGGTGGCGGAACCGATGAGATTCCAGAAGACCCCCGACCTTCTGTCTCGACAGGAGGGTGTCGTTTGGCATCACGACCCGGACAGCCTCAAGTTGACGGCCTGGCTCCTGACTTCGCCGAATTTGGTCGGCTAACGATTCCGGAGGACTGTCGGCGTATCCTGCAAGCGGCAAGAGCCCCTTCCACAAACGCCTCATACGCGTACAAATGGAAAAGTTTCTGTCAATGGTGCGAGGATCAACCAGGTTTGGCCCCGCAATCGATTAAGCCGGAACAGCTCCTTCCATACTTGCTGTTCTTAGCTCAAAAGGGCCTGTCGGTATCGTCAATAAAAGTACACCTGGCAGCCATTTCCAGGTTTACTCGTCAACGGCATTCGGCACCATTGTTCAGCGACCGCCTGATTAAGCACTTCCTCAAAGGCCTCTTTCGGAGTTTCCCTCCAGAGAAGAAATTTCCGCCGGAGTGGAGCCTCAATCTGGTCTTAACGTCTCTTATGAAGCCTCCTTTTGAACCAATGTCATCATCGTCTCTAAATTTTTTGTCGTGGAAATTGGCCTTCCTGGTGGCCATCACTTCAGCCCGACGTATTTCAGAAGTTCAGGCTCTAATGGTAGACCCACCATACTTACAATTTTTCAAGAACAAGGTAGTCCTAGCCACTAACCCACAGTTCATACCAAAAGCTCCTTCGGTGTTCCATAAACACTCCTCTATTGTGTTGCCTACGTTTTTTCCGGAGCCATGCTCGGGAGCGGAGCGCATGTTACACACATTGGATGTAAAAAGGGCTCTCAAGTTTTATCTTCATCGTACGCAACCGTTCAGAAAAACGAGACAGCTGTTCGTGGCCTATGGTTTGGGTGCTAGAGGAAAAGCCATTTCAAAGCAAGGACTGTCAAGATGGGTGTCATCTACCATTTCGTACTGCCATTCCAGGGCCGGGAAACCTCTTCTACGACGGCCAAGAGCTCATTCAACTAGAGCAGCGGCATCGTCGACGGCACTGTGGGCCGGAGTCCCTCTGGGGGACATCTGCATGGCGGCTACCTGGGCGGCTACACACACCTTTACCCGCCATTACTGCCTGTCGCAGCAACATGCCGAAGATACCCGGATGGGACAGGCGGTGCTCCGACACCTATTCCAATAAGGTAAGCCCCGGCTGAGGGGTTGCATCCTGTGGAATTTATGACTGTATGTGGCTCGTTTTCCTATGTTAACGATTTCTAATGTATACATGATCATAGGGAACGGGCTTTGCGAAGAAAGTATATGGGTTTGCATGCACGCCTCCTCTTTGGGGGTGGTACTGCTATGTAATCTATTCTAAGCATGTGAATCCATGAAAGATCCAATGCTGGAGAAGGGAATAGTTTCTTACCTGTAACTCCATTTCGAGGGGATTGGGTCCTCCGACGTATTCCATATCTATGACGGTAATCACCACAGCTGTGCTGCTTCGGAAACTTTTTCGGCGTCTGCGTCCTGCGTCGATGACGTCGATGCGCCGCCGTCGAGGACCTCCTCCGACGTCCGACGTCATCCGATGTGATAAGTAGGACGCACGACGCCAGTAGCCTCAGTTCCGTTTTTTCCGCGAACGTGTTGCTTCGTGTTTCTCGGTTCTAGCCTCGACTCTTTGGAGTTCTGTTCTTTCTGGTTCTTCGAGCCTGTTCGATATTACCTTAACGGCGATGTCTTCCACTTCGTCTTCAACCCCGCGTCCGGGCTTCAAGAAGTGCGGGGTGTGTGGGTCCAAGATGTCGGTGACTGACTCGCACGACGCCTGCCTCTGGTGCCTCGGGGAGGCCCACGACACGGATGACTGTGTCGACTGCCTGTCGCTCACTTCCAAGGCCTTACGCGAACGTAAGAAGAAATTGTCGGTAGGTCGGGTGTCCAAGCCCCGGAAGTCGAAGTCGGCGGGGCTTTCGACGGATGATTCGAGGGGTGACTCTCCGCGTCATCGTCGGAGGTCTCGTCAGTCTTCTTCTAGGAGTCGGTCTCGCCACTCCTCTGCCTCTTCGAGGCGTTCTCGGAAGCGCCATCACCGGTCGCCTTCCAGGTCCTCTTCCGAGGACTCTGCCCGGCACGTCGGTTATCCCACCAGCCGTGCGACGCCGGAGGAATGGGCTTCCTTTGGGAAGAAAATGTTGGCGATTCTTGAGTCGCAGGGTACTCAACCGTCCGCGCCCCCGAGTGGGGTCGGCCGTGTGTGGTCGAGAGACGCCGCTCGCAAGAGTGGTCGGCACGAGTCACGGGAGAGGTCCCGTTCGGACAAGGAGGCTCGTTCTCGCCGTACCCGTTCCAGGTCCCGGTCCTCGACGCGATCGAGACCGTGTGCACCTGTGATGTCTTCGAGGAAGACATCGACGTCTGAGGCGTCGAGGGCGTCGACAGGCTTTCTCGAAGCTCCGGCTCCGAGGAAGTCGTCGAGGCCGTCGACGTTCAGGTCGTCGAGAGACACGCTCGGGGCTCCGGCTTCGAGGGCTGTGTCGACGCCGCCGATATTGGAGGCGCTGCATCTGACGTCGACGCCGATTTCCTCGACGTCGACGCGATCCTCTCGGCGCCGTTGCCGGTTTTCTCGACGGCGGCGCCGATTCGCTCGACGCCATCGACGCCTTTCGTGTCGGAGGTGCCCCGTGTCTCGGGTGTACCCCTTAGGAAGGCTCTGGCCAAGAGCAGGCACTCTCAGGTGCCTTTCCACCCCTTGGATTATATTTCGGAGGCGGATGAGGATTCGGTTGGCCTGGTTCCTGATCAGGTGCCGGATGACATTGTCTCGGGCCATAGTCAATTTGACGATTTGAGGCAGTCACTGCATGATGCTAGTGGTCTGGACACCTCTCCGGAGGTGGAATTTGGTCGGCCTGAGCCTGGCTCCCATGCCGATTCCTCATACCGGCGCCTTATGGCTAGGGTGTCTGAGTATCTGGGATGGTCTGCTCCCCCAGGGGAGTTTGTGCAGGATGATCTGACGGACATCCTTGATGTTGGTCCCCCTTCTGACCCGGTTCTGCCATTCCATATGGCTTTACAGCGTAGGGTGGCGGCGGCTTGGACTGCTCCGGAGAGTCTCCCGGCAGTGGGCAGATCCTTGTCGCGGAAATACCGTCCAGCCAGTGGCGACCCCTGCTACTTGACCAGGCACCCCACTCCGGAAAGTTTGGTGGTGCAGGCGGCCACGGCCCCGGCGAAGCAGGCGTCGTACCCTACCATCCCTCCTGATAGGGACGACAAACGTTTTGATGGCTGGGCGAAGAAGGTGTTTTCTTCTGGTGGTATGGCGCTTCAGGCGGCCAACTCCATTTGTGCCTTGTCGCGTTTCACGCACACTCTGTGGAACTGTGTTGCGTTAGCGGCTGAACATATTCCCGAAGGGGACGAACGGGTTGGTTTCCTTGCTTTGGTCCAGGATGGTAAGGATGCCATGTGTGAGTCCGTTCAGTCGGGTTTGGACTTAGCTGAATGCGTCAGTAGGTCCATGGCGGCGAGCACCGTGATACGCAGGTTTGCGTGGTTGCGGAAGTCGGGGTTTGCTCCTGATGTGCAGTCCCGGCTCCTCAACATGCCCTTTGATGGTGAACATCTTTTTGGCAGCAAGGCTGACGAGAGCCTTGAGAGGTTGCAGACCTCAAAAGCTGCAGCGAAGTCGTTGGGCGCTGCAGTTCGCCAACCTCCGCCTTTTCGTCCTAGGGGACAGCAGTGGAGGGGTGGCTCCTTTCGCTATTACTCGTCCTTTGGTAGAGCGAGAGGAGCTGGCAGTCAAAGGGGCCAGCGCAGGGGTACCAGAGGTGGACGACAGGGTACCCGTGGTGCCAAGGCCGCTCGGGCAGTTGCCTCTTTGCCCTCAGGTAACGCCGCAGCCGCTCCTACTCGGTCATGAGGCCTTGTCCCATGGTTCGCCGGTTGGGGGAAGGCTGGCGCAGCATCTTGTAGAGTGGCGTGCCATTACTTCGGATGTGTGGGTTCTGGAGATCATAACCCACGGCTACTGTCTTCCCTTTCGGCACAGGCCTCGCGACAATCCACCGGGGAACCTCTCTTTGAAGTGTCCGGATCCGCTCCTTGCGCAGGAAATTCAAGCCCTGCTGGAGAAAGGCGCCATAGAACTGGTGCCTGTAGCGGAGAGGAACAAGGGATGGTATTCCCCTTATTTTTTGATTTCCAAGAAAGACTGGGGATTGAGACCCATCATGGATTTGCGCGGTTTGAACAAACTCCTCAGGAAGGACAAGTTCAAGATGGTTACTCTCTCTCAAGTCCTCCAGGCCCTTCGGCTTCAGGACTGGTTGGTGTCACTCGACCTCAAGGATGCTTACTTCCATGTGCCGATCCATCCCAAGCACAAGAAGTACCTGAGGTTCGCGGTTGGCGACTCGCACTTTCAGTTTCGGGTCCTGCCGTTCGGTTTGACCTCCGCCCCGAGGGTTTTCACCAAGCTCATGGTGGTGGTGGCAGCGCATCTCAGGCAAGGGGGGGTTCACGTCTACCCCTACCTGGACGATTGGTTGATCAGGGGGAGCTCTCCCGAGCGGGTCCTGGATCATCTGTCCGTCGCCTGCCACTCCCTTCACAGGCTGGGCTTCTCCCTCAATTTAAAGAAGTCCCATTTGACGCCAACGCAGAGGCTCCAGTACATCGGAGCAGTGCTCGACACTTCCCTGGGGCAGTGTTTTCCTCCCCAGGTGAGGGCTCTTCACATTCAGCAGATGGTGCGCAAGTTTCAGCATGCCCAGACGCTCCCTGCGTTCGAGTTCTTGAGGTTGCTCGGCCTCATGGCATCCTGCATTCTTCTGGTGCCAGAGGCTCGCCTGCGAATGAGATCTTTGCAGTGGGCACTCAAGATGCAATGGTCGCAGTCCTCCGGCAGGATGTCGGACCCGATTCAGGTGCCGCCCTCGGTCGCCCGGGACCTTCTGTGGTGGGCCGTCGAAGGCAACTTGATGAAGGGGGCTCCGTTTTGGCTTCCCTGGCCGGAGGTGACGATCGTGTCGGATGCATCCCTCACGGGATGGGGAGCTCATGCCAACGGGCTGACAGTCAGCGGTCGTTGGTCTCCGTCGGAGTCCAGACTCCATATCAATCTGTTGGAGCTGAGGGCCGTCAGGCTAGCCCTGAGGGCTTTTCTGCCGACTGTGCGGGGGAAGAATGTCCTGATCCTGACGGACAACACAGTGGCCATGCACTACCTCAACAAAAAGGGGGGGGCAGGGTCACTTCCTCTGTGCAGGGAGGCGATGCAGCTCGAGTTCTGGGCCATCCAGCAGGAAGTTTCGATCTCGGCAGTTCATCTGGCCGGAGTCGAGAACGTGACGGCGGACGCTCTGAGCAGGCAGAGCACGATCTCTCACGAGTGGGAGTTGGCTCTGGAGATTCTCCTGGAGATCTTCGCCCTTTGGGGGACCCCTCAAGTGGATCTCTTTGCCTCCAGTGTCAACCGGAAGTGCGAAAGGTTTTGCTCGCGGGAATTTCCTCCAAGAGGAGCCTTAGGAGACGCGTTCGTGGTGGAGTGGTCGTTCCCGCTGCTGTACGCGTTTCCTCCGGTCCCCGTCATCCCGCAAGTGCTGCGGAGGTTACGGAAGTTCGGTTCCCGGATGATCCTCATTGCTCCGGCGTGGGCTCGGAGGACGTGGTACCCGGACCTTCTCGACTTGTCCATCTGCCCTCCACGTCGTCTTCCCTACCGAGACGATCTGCTCTCACGGGAGGGAGGTCAGGTTCTCCATCCAGAGGTCGGATCCCTCAACCTTCACGCTTGGCTTCTGAAAGGTTGAGGTATAAGGATTGGGACCTCCCTGAAGACGTGATGGAGGTGTTGCTTTCGGCCCGAAGGCCCGCAACTAAGTCTCTGTACCGTTGCCGTTGGCGTAAGTTCTGCGACTGGTGCAGAGTTCAGAATGTGGATCCTTTTGCATGTGACATCCCCATGGTTCTGTCCTTTTTGCTTTCTTTGGCCCACAGGGGCTTGCAAGTGGGTACCGTTAAGGGTTACCTGGCGGCGCTGTCCATCTTTAAGCGCTCATCTGAAGAATGTTCTTACTTTAAAATCCCTTTAATTTCACAGTTTCTGAAAGGGCTCACTAATGTGTTCCCTCCGTCGCCTTTCCTGGTGCCCGGTTGGGATTTGAACCTTGTTCTTAGGTTTCTTATGGGTGCTCCGTTTGAGCCGTTACATTCTTGCCCTTTGAGGCTGTTGACTTTGAAAACTGTGTTTTTAGTTGCGGTTACTTCCGCTCGCAGAGTGAGTGAGTTACAGGCACTTTCTGTTAAGCCGCCCTTCACTGTATTTCACAAGGACAGGGTTGTCCTTCGAGTTCGTCCTTCTTTTCTTCCGAAGGTAGTGACGGAATTTCATTTGGCCCAGAAGATTGTTCTTCCGGCATTCTATCCTCCTCCGCATCCTGGTAAGGAAGAGGAGAGGCTCCATAGGCTTGATCCTAGGAGAGCTTTGAGCTTTTATGTTTCTCGCATGTCCCGGGTCAGAGTGGACGATCAACTCTTTATTGGTTACGCTGGTAAGCGCTTGGGGCAAGCTGTGACGAAACAGACTTTGTCCCGCTGGATTATTTTGGCCATCTCGGAGTGTTACCGCTTGGCGGGCAAGGTCCCTCCGGCTGGCTTGCGGGCCCATTCTACCAGGGGCTTGGCTGCATCTACTGCCCTGCAGAGGGGTGTTCCTATTCGCAACATCTGTGATGCTGCCACCTGGGCTTCAGTGCATACATTTGTGCGGCATTATTCCCTCGATTCCATCAGAGGGCAGGATCTGGCCTTTGGCAAGGCGGTCCTTTGCTCTGCTATTTGATTGGCTATTCTAAATTTTGTTTCTAAATTCTTTCCCTCCTCCTTGATTTGGTACTGCTTTGGGAGTCTGTCATAGATATGGAATACGTCGGAGGACCCAATCCCCTCGAAGAACAAGTTACTTTCTTACCTGGTAACGTTCTTTCGATGGGATGGTCCGACGACGTATTCCATATCGCTCCCGCCCTGCCTTCCCCGCTGCAGAATTTCTGTTGCGTTTGCAGCTTACGTTCCGCAAGGCTTTGTGTCGGACTGGCAGTTGACTCTTGTCACACGTTCTGGGGGAAAAAACTACAACTGAGGCTACTGGCGTCATGCGTCCTACTTATCACATCGGATGACGTCGGACGTCGGAGGAGGTCCTCGACGGCGGCGCATCGACGTCATCGACGCAGGACGCAGACGCCGAAAAAGTTTCCGAAGCAGCACAGCTGTGGTGATTACTGTCATAGATATGGAATACGTCGTCGGACCATCCCATCGAAAGAACGTTACCAGGTAAGAAAGTAACTTGTTCTTCTCCAGCATTGGTATCTTTCATGGATTCACATGCGCCCACCTGCCTCCCCTGAACATGCGAACCGGTTCCCCCACTACTTTGGGGGCCGAAATCTGAGGGAGCGCGGGGGCGGGTCCTGTATTTATATCATGGCGTCCTGACAGCGCGGGCACGCATGATACAAAACGAGGTGGATAGGACGCATAAGCGTCGAAAAAGCTTTCCTACGGGAAAGGGTCTATATAATGTACCGGGGATTCCCAGCCTGACGACGGGGAATATTCTAAGCGTGTGAATCCATGAAAGATACCAATGCTGGAGAAATGGAGTTACAGGTAAGAAACTATTCCCTTCCATCCACCCATAGTTCCTGTAAGGAGTGCTTGGGAATCTCCCACAAGTATGGAGGAAAGGACGGGACGTAGGAGTATTACCAGGTTACTCACCGTAGTGACCACCTTACTCCTAGTCCATAGTACCCTTTCCTCCATACGCCCGCCGTCCCCTCAAAGGTTCCTCTGTTATTGCTAATGGGTCTTGGACCCTGCGATAGAAAAGGACTGATGGGCGATGCGCGGGGTGGAGCCAAGGTGGGCGGGGTTACGGCCACGTGCCGGGCCCTGCGCAGGAAAGAGAGGAGAGACACATTTTTGAAAACAAATTTGGATGCTTTTTACAAAGTGCTCCGGTCCCGTCCCACAGGACGGAGAGATGTCCTATAAGTAGGGAGGAAAGGGGACTATGGACTAGGAGTAAGGTGGTCACTACAGTGAGTAACCTGGTAAATCTACCCCTCCTCCACAAGATTCTCTAGATCCACAGGATACGGACGAGGATCCGGACATGCCATCCTTAGCCAGGGCCTTCCATGAACGTCTTGCTGGCCTGGCGGAGTACCTGGGCCTCCCACAACCCGAGGTTGAACAGCCGGCAGAAGGGATTCTGGCGAAGGCCTCACAAGAAGCCCCTCTGGCAACATGGGGATTCCACTGCAAACCGATGTAGTCTCCCTGGCCAAGAAGGGTTGGCTCAAGCCCCACTCGGTCCAGCCGGTCAACTGACGCCTGGACGCCAAGTACTGGCCGATGGAGGGGGATACTCTTGCTCTCGACCCATCCTCAGCCGCACTCCTCAGTGATCGCTGTGGCATCGCTATACCCCAAGCCTGTCTGCCTCAGTCGCCTCCTCTATGGCACTGCTAGGCAAGGAGAACTTGGAGGCCTACGGCAAGGTGGTCTACTCAAACGCCTCCTTGCACCTGCTTCAGGCCAATGAAGATGCTATGCTGGCGTCCGCCAATCAACGGTTATGGCGGGAAATTGCGAACTTCCTCCTGGAACTCCCCACCCAATGCCAATCTCGCTTTAAGGCGGGGCTAGCAGAAGCCAAGCTTGTGGCACATGACCTCATGGAATCCAGTGGCACATATCGATACCTCAGGCCGTGCCATCTGCATTGCCACGAACATGAGAACAGCCTGGCTCTGCTCTCTAGAACAACCTCTGTTTGAGGGGTGGGGTGGGGGGGTGGGGGCGGCGGGCCCTCTTCCACTCCTCTACGGACAAAGAGCTGGAAAAGAACAGCTCACAAACGGCAAAGTCTTTATCCATTCTTACTATGACCATGCCCAAATCGTGCACCCAATCTCAGCAGCGCTCTGAGAAGGGTTGTACATATGGAGGGTTCCACGGCTTCCAGGAACGCAGACCGCTCGCCGTCTCCGAACCGATGCAAACAACAAAAAGGGGAATGGGGGGGATTAAGGGTTTTTCCAGTCCCCAGCCTCCTCCTCAGAGGGTAAGAAGGCATGACACATCCCTTCGGGTCCACATGTCTCCATTGGTGGGCAGGCTTGCTCTCCATGCACAACTCTTGTGGACCCCTGGATCCTCTCCGTAATATCCATGGGCTACCGCCTTCCTATCCCAGCCTCTCCTCCCTCCACTCCCAAAGGTTGGGACAGCAACTCCTTTGGCAAAGATCTGGTCGCTCGTAGAGAGCCAGGCAGTGGCGGAAGTTCCAGGAAGGCTTTGGCTTCTACTCAAGGATTTTCACCATTCAGAAGAACCAGGCGGGCCTGAGAGTTGTGCTGGGCCTTTCCACCCTCAACCTCTCCTTGCCACTGAAAAATTCAAGATGGTTACTCCAGCTTTTATAGCGGGGAGACTGGATGTGCTCCCTGGACCTGAATGATGCGTACCTACACGTCCCGATTTGGCAGACCATCTTTCTTTCCTACGGTTCAGGATCATGGGCTACCATTTCCAATACAAAGTCCTTCCATTTGGCCTCAACTCATCCCCCAGGGTCTTCACCAGACTCATGAACGCTGTAGCGGCTGCCCTCAGAGCGCAGGGCCTCCACATCTACCCATACCTCGATGACTGGCTCGTGGGGGCTCCTTCTCCGGAAGCGGTTCACCACTCTTCCCAGGCCCTTATGAGCACACTCCACGACCTGTCCTTTTCGCTCAACCTAAAGTCACATCTGCTCCCTACGCATACTGACATTCCTGGGACTCATCTGGGACACGTCCTCGGAGGGTTTTCCTGTTGGAGGACTAGATCTCCGCCATCAAGAGGGCCACAGCCCACTTCCTCAGCAGAGAGGTGACCTCGGCATGGTGGTACCAACATCTCCTGAGTCTACTAGCAGCAGTTCTGTTAAGGATTCAGCTGCACTTCGCAGCTTCATGGTATCAGGAGCAGGGGTTTCAATTCGAGATCAATGTTCCTCCATCGCTCCACCCGGACCTATCTTGGTTGTCCATGGACTGCAACCTACAGACTCCCTCTCTGCAGGCCACCATCACCACAGACTCCTTGCTAGAGGGCTGGTGTGCCACCCTGGACGATCTCTCGGTCCACAGCACCTGGACTCGGCAGGAGACGAGATACCACATCAATTGGCTGGAGCTGAACGCCATCTGGTTAATGCTCTGAGCATTCCTGCCACTGCTCAAGGCCAGGTTGTCCTCATCCAGACAACTCGACCTGCATGTACTAAGTCAATAAGCAGGGAGGCACCAGACCCCCTCCTCTGCAGACTGGCGATGAACATGTGGGAGTGGGCCCTGGAAAACGACAGGCTCAGCAGGCTGGGAGCGGACAATTAAGAGTCAGCTAAACTACCTCGTTATTCAGGAGATCTTCAACAGATGGGCTCACCCCCACGTTGATCTCTCTGCCACCTGGCACAACAAGAAGTGTCCCCAGTTTGCATCCTGGCAAGGTCGGGGCCCCCGGCTCTCTGGGTGACGTATTTCATCTCTAGTGTACAGGCATGAAAGCCTATGCCTTTCCACCCACTCCACTGATCCACAGAGTAATTTGCAAGATCAAGGAGTCTCGCCGACTCATCCTGATTGCTCCATGGCAGCCGGCCAGGCCATGGTTTTAGGAGCTACTCGGCCTCTCTGAGGTGCCTGGATACACCTTCCGACAGGCCCAGCACATCATCTGGCACAGCAGAGGGGCAGAATCGTCCACCCTGTGCCAGGGGAAATTAGCCCTCACAGCGTGGTACCTGAGCAGGTAACGCTTCGGCACCTTAGTCTCTCACAGGCCAATCTGGAGATCATGCAGGGCGCCAGTAACAAAGCAGCCAGGGCCCAGTACAAATGCAAATGGACCAGATTTTGCCACTGGGCAGACTGCAAGTGAATTGACCCCTTGGTTTGCACCTTAGACGACGTGCTCTCCTTTTTGGTGCACCTCGCTCATGCAGGCGTGCAGGTGGATACCTGCCGCACATACCTTGCAGCCATTGGGACTTACAGGAACTCGGAGTAGGGCATTTTTTTCCTCCTCCAACCCTATCAAACATTTGACTGATCTCTAGGCTCTACCCGCCCATCAAGAGACCGCACCCAGTGTGAGACCTCAACATAGTCTTGTGCGCACTGGCACACAAACCATTCGAGCCAATGGCGTCTGTGGACATCGGGATGGTCCCCATCAAGACGGCCTTACTAGTTGGCCTTACCTCGGCTTGTAGAGTCAGCGAGATCCAGGCGCTGGTGGCCTCTGAACAATATACCCCTTTATACAAGGACAAGGTAGTCATGCGACTCACCCGGCTTTTCTGCCCAAGGTTTCGTCTGCTTTCCACCTTAACGAGGAAATGGTGCTTCCTACTTTTTTCCTGATCCGAAGGACGAAGCACAGAGTGCTGCTCTGCTTGGATGTTGGGCGTGTTCTGAAATGCTACTTGGACAGGACCGAGGGCTTCCACAAGTCAGACACCAGGTTTGGCACTTTTGGAGGCTCAAGACCAGGCTATCTGGTCTCTAAGGCCTCCGTATCCCGCTGGATGCTCTCTGCCATCAAAGTGTACGAATGACAGCACAAGCAACTTCCAGCCAACATGCATGCCCACAAAGTCGGGGCCAAGGCAACTGCCATTGCATTCCAACGCCATGTCCCTTGGCAAGTCCTAAGCAGGGCAGCCACTTGGGTCTCTCCCTAGGCTCCCTGCAAGCATTACTGTTAGGATGCCGGCTCTAGATCTGATGCGGCTTTCGGACAGGCGGATCTCAGGAACCTATTTGTTTAAGGAGGGTCTCCTCTCCACCTTGGGTCCACAATCAGTTGTGATCGCCCATACAGTTTGGAGGAAAAGGGATGGGAAGTAAGAGTAATTATAAGTTACTCACCGTAGTGATTAACATACTTAGTCCCCTTGCCTCCATGCGTCCAACCAACCTCCCCACCTAATAATGCTAATGCCATTAGGCAATGTTAAATCTATTTTCGGCGCGTCATTGGAGACTGATGTGTGGTGGCAGAGTCAGGGCAGCTCATGCTCCCTGGGCCGCGCGCCTCTAAATTTAAAGGGGAAGGTTTTTTCTGGTGCAAGGTTCTGGCTCCCGTCCCTTGGAAGGAACGCACATACAGTATGGCGGAAAGGACTATGGACTAAGTACTTTAGTCACTACGGTGAGTAACTTATAATTTTTTTTCTCTGGCAAACCCAGTAATGAGGCACTTCGCAGGTGGTCTTTCCATCAGTCATGCCTCAAATGGGAACAAACGTGTTCCTCACCGCTTTGTCTCATGCCATTTATGGTCACTACCAAGCTAAAGTTCCTTTCTGGGAAAGTGGCCTTCTTGACTGCACATACATCAATAAATATCCTTGCTGGTTTTCTTTCTCGGCTGCAGAGAGGGTTCTTGATAACTTAGATGAGCTCTGAAGTTTTACCTCGACCCAACAATCGAACTTAGATGTTTTTCACAACTCTTTCACCTTTTGTGACCCAAAAGGGAAACTGGCTTTGAAAGTGTCCATCTCATTCTCGATTGCTTCATGCGTCTCAGGGGCTTACACAATTGGAGGCCTTCAGCCTCCAAAGGGCTTTCATGCACATTTGGTCTGTGGCATAGCGGCTTGTGTTGCCTTCAGAAATGTCCCTTGGGAGTCCATAGCCAATGCTACTACGTGGGCTTAGCCTTTTGGCTTTTTGTCGACTTATTGTCTTGACCTGAGTTCCCGGGCTGATGCCCAGTCAATCAGGCAGTTCTTAACTGGTTTCAGTAAGGGAAATTTCCATCCTTCTGTTTTCTTTGGTCTGTGCTTGGGAATCTCCCTAAAGTATGGAGGTAAGGGGTCGGGACGTAGGAGTACCTTGCTCCTAGTCCCCTTTCCTCCATACGCCCGTCGTCCCCTCTGAAGTATCATGTATTTTGCTAATGGTCCTTCGACTTTGGTGAAAGAAAGGCTGAAGGGTGATGCGCGGGGTGGAGCTCAGGAATGTAGGGCTACAGTCGCATGCGGCGGCCCTGGGTAAAATATGAACATTTATTTTTGTTTAAAAAGTGCTCCGATCCCGTCCTAATGGACGGAATGTTGCAAAAGTATGGAGGTAAGGGGACTTTGGACTAGGAGTAAGGTCGTCACTATGGTGAGTAACTTTGTTAATCTTGGAAGGGCATAGCTTCCTATTTAAGGAAGACGAAACTGCACAATGGAAAAGTTAAAAGTCCTTGAACTAAAGCTTCTAACGTGACACTAACGTCATTCCTTTTGATTAATACAAACCGCTTGGCACAACTGAATGTCTAGACGTAGAGTAGATCAAGGCAATCGTCGCCAATGGCTCTAATGTACTGCTTGTTTGGGAGTGACCAAGGGCTCATATTAAATTTGAGCCAAGTATGGCCTTAGACCCTAATATTTGTATAGTGGAACAAGTGGAATCAGAGGAATTAGCTGCTGTAATTGTGTATTTTTATTTGAAAAATATCAGGAATAATGTATTAAAACATAGATCTGATTTCTTTAAGCAGGGCAACTCTCAAATACCCCGCAGAAACGACACTTGGAGCAAACCAATGGAGAAATGTGCATTTCAGTAAGTGCACAAGGAGACGGAGTACCTATTGGAGGCAAATACCTTGGACTACCAACCAGGACAGACACTAGCATGGTCCTGGTTGGCAAATATTGCATCTAGACTATACTTGGGAAGCGCTTATTAAGCTGGAACACCATGGGGCACTCACATATCAATACACACATGGAATTTGAGATATGCTGGAAGACTTTGCAGCAGTAGAATAGCAGGAAATGTGGGCTGTGAATGAAATGTATTGTGATGGGAGAAACCCATTCTAGAAAGGCTCTCCAGGGAAAAGCTGCTAGACTGAGGGCTGGCTATTGATTAGTGTCCCCAATTTAGTAGCCAGATGTCTAGGATTATGGAACAGCTTTTAATTACATTTGATTGGCAATCGGATATTCCAGTCTTCATTTTGGGAGATTTCAACACTAAAATGCCTGGTCTTGAACCAGATGAGATGGAAAGATAATTAACTTACCATTATCTGTTTCAAGCACGAAGGGAAAGGGAATAACAGTAAATGCATGAAGTGGCCCACCTTCCTTCGTGACCATGTGTTTACAATGGTAAATTGCTGATGTTTGGGGCACACAAGGATTAGCACCAATATTGCTGCTACAATTTTTTTTAAAATTTAGGTTCCCTTTATTTTCAAAACACACATGGTGCAACAACCGTAAACGCAAACCCTCCCCACCCCAAGCGAGCTGATGTCCAGAAGGAGTTTTAAGTTCCCCCGCCTATCTAGTATGTCCAACAATTTCAAGCGCTGTGGCCACCATTGGGCTCTAAAGTCTTCCTTCAAGGTCAATACCATCCCCAGTCTCTGGCGAAGCGCAATAAAAGATTGTTCATTGCGCATCTTGCCCATGCCAGCCCCACCAAGTCCCAAACCTTACAGAGCCAATCCTGGGATGTGGGGATGCTAGTTCCCTTCCACCTCTGCACCACCAGCATCACTGCCGCTAATGGTAGCATAGCCCTTGCCGTCCGCCGTCCTCTCCTGTTCCCGCATCTCCTAACCAACCCCCATTAAAACCACCTCTGGAGGAGCCCTGGCGTTTCCCCCCCAAAGGCCTGCACCTGAGCCTCCCACATCTCCCTCTAGAATTGCTAGATTTTGGTGCATCTCCACCAAATGTGGGAGCACGTGCCGTCCCCCCCCCCACTTCGCCCCCTAAACACTCCCTTTTTGACCCTTGGTATACTTGTGGAGGCAGGCTGGGGTGTAATGCCACCTGTATAACCGCTTGTACCAGCATTCTTGTGTTTGCGTTGCTTTGGCCAACTTGGGGATCTGCCCCCACAGCCTGCACCAGTCCTGTGTCATCTCCCTCTTCACCTCTTTCCCAGTGTTCCATGTATGGCCAGGCTGCCCGAGGGTTAGCCTCGTTTAGGATTGTGTATAAATTGGATATCAGGTTCTTGGACCCATTTTGCGTTCTCAGATACTTCTCAAATGGAGTAGGCTGCCGTGTAGCTGCTGTTTTGACCTCTGTCTTTGAGCCAATGCTGCAATTGAAAATACCCAAGTTGCTCTGTTTTGCCCACCCCAAAGCATTGCTTGCATTCGTTGAAGGGTCTAATGGTTATACCCTGGAACATGACCTGCAGTTTGAGGAACCCCTGTTCACTCCATTGAGTGAATGCCTGTGGTTCTGTCCCTGGTGGAAGTCTGATTTTGGAATATAGGGGTAAATCAGGAAAGGAAGGTCGTAATCCCATACTTTACCATTCTATCCCATGTATCAGCCACCAGCCTAGTAATGGCACGCAAGTACATGTGCTCTGGCCTATGCTGATGCGGTAGCCACTAGACCTCCCCAGGTAATGCCGCACCACCGCACGATCCATTTCTACCCACTGCTTTCACCTGTGTCCCGCCAACTTCTCCAGAATGATCTGCAATTGGGATGCTTTAAATACAATTGGAAATTTGGGAGCGCCAGCCCCCTTTTTTCGGGGATATCAGAAGAGTGCGACTAATCCTTGGTCTCTTGCCCTCCGATATCAAATTATGTTTTTCCCAGTTCGGCAAACTATTCATGACGGTCACCGTGTGAGCCTTGAAGAGCTAGAGCAACAGTGGTAGTGAAACCATTTTCACTGCTGCTATTCTGCATATCTAAGAAATCCTTAGCGGCTACCACTTCTGAAGGTCTGCTTTAGTGGATATCTGCATGGGTGGGTCATTGGCCGAAAACCAACTCCAGAGTGTTGGAGTTATTGTAATGACCAAGTACTAAATGCCACAGGGGCTCCATGTAAAGGGTAATGTAGCCTTCAGTTCCGCCACACCTCTGCCCCTCACGAGAGGTTCAGAAGCTCTGATTCAGAGAGATTTAGCTTAAGGCCGGATTACCCCCCCCCCCACCTCTGATAGTATTTCACTACATGCACTTATGGATTCTCGCGGTCCTCGAGAGTGAACGGAGTAAGTAGTCGGCAAACACAGCCACCTTATGCTATGTTCTGGCAAATGGTATTCCGTGGACCTCGCCCGATTCCCTCGCTGATGTCAGCAGAGTTTCCAGCTATATTGTGTACAATGGGGGTGACAGCGGGCACCCTTGTTTGGTCCCCTTTTTGAGCCTTACACTGTGGGACAGGGAGCCATTCACCATGAGGCGCACCACTGGTGAGACATAATAAGCCTGAACCATAAGCAGAAAGTTCCCTCTGTCCCATCTTCTCCGTCACTTTGAACAGGAAGGGCCAGTCCATGTGGTCAAATGCTTTCTCTGCATAGAGGATTGGAGAACCGCGGGAGGGGATGTCTTATAGGCCTTCTCCACTAGGTGCAACGCTTTCCTTTTTATATTGTCAAATGTCTGCCTCCCCAAGTACAAAACCAGACTTGTGGGAATGGAAGAAGGATGGCAATAGCCCCTCTAGTATATTGGCCAATACCTTTGTGTATATTTTTGCATCTACGTTGATTAGGGCTATTGGTCTATACTCTGTATGTACACCTTTTTGTGGTCTTTTATTGGCCTTGGGAAGCAGGGTGATCTGAGCTTCCTCCATGGTCGTTGTGATTCTACCAGCCTCCCGGAAGTGGTTGTATAGGATGGTAAATTGCGGAACCAAAGATCTTGCAAACTTCTTGTTTGCTGTGACGCTGTCTGGCCCTGGCACCTTATTAGTGGAGAGGGCCACTATGACCCTCCGAATCTCCCCCGAGGTAATCTCCTGTCCCAGAGTTTACCTCGCTTCTTTTCCCAATGAGGAGTTGGAACCTTCCAAGAAGTTTGTTTTATTTGTTTTATTTTGTAACGCGCACCAGACCCGAAGGTATCAGGGCGTGGGGACAAGAATATTCTAAGCTTACATAGTTATAAATTACAGTACATGAAAATTGTTGAGTTACATGGTATACGGTACAGTGTAGGAACGTCCCGTCCCCTTTCCTGCACTTTGTAAAAAGCATCCAAAATTGTTTTCAAAAATTAGTCTGTCCTCTTTCCTGTGCGGGGCCCGGCACGCGGCTGTAACCCCGCCCACCTTGGTTCTGCCCCGCGTATCGCTCATCAGTCCTTTTCTCCGCTCGATCGGGGCCGGACGCACTTGCATCCTCAGATTTTCTTCCCTTTTTTCCTCTCTGGCTCTTGCTGGAGTTCGATTACTAGTCTGCCTATGTCTTTCAAATTAGACTTTCTAGATTGTTCATCGTGTCACCGTCGCTTTGCGAGGGCGGATCCCCATGCTCTTTGTTTAGTGTTTGGGTCCGGAACACTGTTGGGACTCCTATTTTTACTGTGACTTCCTTTCGGTCCGGGCACTTCAACGTCTGTTGGAGTGGTGGGAGGAGGTGTTTCGACAAACTCCTTCGCATTTTCAGGCAATCATCGACGAGAAAATGCCAAGTAAATTCTTTACTTTTCAGAGCACCCCGACTGGGGGGGGATACCTTCCCGGGTTCCTCTCGGTCCGGGAGGGGCGTTGATCGCTGTTACCGGGGTTCGCCCTGAGGTGCCCGTTGGGCCTAAAAATTCTACCAGAGTTTTCTCAGAGGGTCTCCGTAAGGGGCCTGTGAACACCGGAGTATGCTCCGAGGCCCCTCCTGTGGGGGCTGTTTGTAGACCGTTCTACTGAGTCGTGGGGTACCGGAGTTCGCTCTGAGGCCTCTGTTGGCTTCCCTCAAAAAAAGGCCTTGGCTGGGCTTGTAGTTACTGAACGGATGTTTGAGGCCCGTGCAGAAAAGGCTGTTACCGGGCCTGGGTTCGAGGTCCCTCGTACAGAGGCTAAAGCTACCAACAGTTCTGAGAGGCCGGTCAAGGCTTTGTCGGTGAAAGCGCACCGTTCCCGCTCTTGTGGTGACACCAGATCTGTTGAGGGGGCAAAGAAGCAAAGTTCTTCTTTTACCGGCAGTGCCAAGGTCCTTCCTTCGAAGGCTCAGTTGATGGTTGGTATGTCACAAAAACATTCCAGGCCTCATAGTACCGGCTTGGCCGAGGTTCCTTATGTTAAGGCTAAGATTAAGACCCCTGATCCATCAACGGGGACCCCTGCCTCACTTCCTCATGTGCTGCAGTTCCCCTCAGATGAGGACAAAATGGCGCCTGTTCCTGCCACGGTGGCCATTTTAGGTGCTACCCCTACAACTACGCCATCGGCTTCTGGTGTAGGGCTCGGTCTCTTGGGTGAACCTAAGGTCCCTTGTGCGCATCCTTACGGGCCGGTTTGATTGGAACGCTCGGATGCCTCTTCCGCACAATGTTTCGTTGCCCGCGGGGGTGGCTCCTTTGATTTATGTGGATGTCGGTGAAGGGGCCGGTATGGCACCCTTCCCCGTTAAGTCCCTGGATTTGTCCACCTCATGAGGCCTCCTCAGGTCCCGAAACAATCTCCTGAGGATGCCTTTTTCGGTAAATTTCAAGTATGTGCACCGACCCCATGAGGGAATATTTCAAAGGGCTTTTCAAGGAGATAAGTCCACCAGCGTCTCCGGCTCCACCTCCCTTGCCTGTGGTGCCCCCCCCCCTGCTCTCCCGCCTTTGCCTGACACGGCTCAGCAGGATCCTTACCTGTCAGATGACCCTCAAGGCGATCAGGACCACAAGGACCTTCCCCGCTCTATCAGCCTTTCATGACCGGGTACTGGACATGAGTTTGTTAGATGTTCCGGTGCCCGAGGCACCCGCTCCTGCAGGAGGGCGTGCTTTCTGTGGCGTTCACCCTGTCTCCCTTGGAGCGTACCGGCCTGTTCCTACAGAAGGACGTTCTGGCCGAGGGCCGAAGAGTCTGGGAAAAGCCACACTCTGGACTTTTTCTCAATAAAAAGATTGACGCGAGGTACAGGCTGCATTCTTCGGAAGAGGTGGCCCTGTCGTCTTGTCCGCTTACCTCCTCCACACTGGTCGCTGCGGCCACTTTGCAGTCCAGGCCGGCAGCATCCTCTTACACGACGGCTACTCAGGTTCTGGGAAAGGAGGACAAGCTCCTCGACTCCCTTGGGAGGGAGATCTTCACCAACTCGGCCTTGCAGCTCAGGCAGGCCAACGCCGAATTGATATTGGCAGCTAACATGTGGATGTGGAAAGGTCTGTCAGTTTGAGGAGCACATCCCGGTCGAGAAGCTGGAAGACTGGAGGCCTTTCCGATGCCAGGGTCATGGCCCAGGATGATCTGGAGGCTGCGGCTCATCACGTAGACACCTCGGCTCGGGGCCTGATGCTTGGGGTTGATACCTCACGACAGGCGTGGCTGCATGCCACTAAATTTTCTAAGGAAGTACACGACAAGGTGTTGGACCTTCCATTCGATGGTAAGGAGCTTTTTCATTCTTCTACTGATATAGATCTTACGAAAACCAAGGATAGCACTCGGAGGCTAAATCATTGTCTGTTCTGGTTAAAGCTCCTTTCAAATCCCAGAGACCGTTGTCGCAAAGTCAACCTTCCTCTGGTTTTAGGGGCTTCCTCGACAGCAAATCTGAGTGGATACTCCTGCGGGGAATAACCGCCGTAGACAACAGCGTACGCGGTTTTTCTCCCGCTCCTCAGCCTCCTCATGTTCAGGTGGCACCGCCACCGATAAGCCTGCCAAATGAGGGTTTTCCGCACTCGCACGAGACCCCGGTGGGAGGACGCATTGCGTCTCATTGGGAGGCGTGGCAGGCCATCACAGAAGACAGATGGGCCTTGTCAGTCGCACGGGCTGCCGCTTACCTTTACCCCCTATCCCACCCCTCAACCCCCCTTTTCAGCTGTCTGGCTCACCCTCCCTCAAGGCCGAGGTTCAGAAACTTCTGGCCCTCGGAGCTGTGGAACCCGTTCCCCTTGGGGAGCGAGGGGAGGGCTTCTACTCCCGGCTGTTTACGTTGCCCAAACCCAACCAGGATGGCCTGCGCACCATCCTAGACCTTTCCCAGTTCAATCTTTTCCTACCCCAAGAGAAATTCAAGATCACGCCCGGCCAGATAAGCTCCTCTTTGCAGATGGGCGATTGGCTCAGCGTGATGGATATTCAGGATGCGTACATGCATATCCTGATTTTTAATCCACACAGGAGATGCCTCTGCTTCTCTTTGGGAGAGGAGCACTTCCAGTTTCGGGTGCTTCCTTTTGGCCTCAGCTCGGCGCCGCGTGTCTTCATGAAGATGTCGGCGTCCTATCTTCGTCTCCAGGGTATCCATGTGTATCCTTATTTGGAAGACTGGCTCTTACGCAGCCATTGTCTGTTGGCAGCAGCAGGCAACCTCCAGTCTCTCCTTCAGCTCCTATTCCATCTTGGGCTGTCGGTGAACTGGCGGAAATCCTGCATGACGGTCTCGCAGGACCTGATCTTCCAGGGTTTTCGTTGAAACACGACCGACTGCAGAGTGTATCTGACCGGGGACATAATGGCGGATCTGTTGGCCACGTGTCGATGTTTGCGCAGTCGGAGAGCATGTCGGCCTGGTGGTTTCAGAGGCTTCTGGGCCTCATGGCCTTGTGTTTACTGGCTCTTCCTCTTGCTAGTCTCAAAATGAGACCGACCCAGATGGCTCTTCCGAATTCATGGCGTCAGGCAGTGGATCCGGATTCCATGAGTGGACCTGGATTGGTGGTCATCTCTCAGCAATCTGTCTGGGGCGCAGGGTTTCAGGACCCAGTCCCCACGGTGACGATCACGACTGACTCCTCCCTCCTCGGGTGGGGTGCGACGTTAGATCTTCTGTCTCGGACCTCTGGTCGCCTCAGGACCAGCTCCTGCACATAATCATTTGGAGCTTCTGGCTATCTTCCTAGCGCTCAGGGCGTTCAGACCGCTCATTGTCAACAAGGTGGTCTGCATAAGAATGGACTGTGGTATCAATGTATTACATAAACAAGCAATGGGTAACAAAGTCCCCCCCCTCGTGGACCTGTCCATCCAGATTTGGGAGTGGGCCGTACTTCATGGTGTCTGGCTGCTTGCAGTGCACATCCCGGGCCAGCTGAATGTCACAGCGGATGCCCTCAGCCGGCGGACAGTGGTCAGCTACGAGTGGGAGTTGAAGGCGGAGGTCCTATCATGGATTTTCTCGCTTTGGGGCACACCGGAGGTGGACCTCTTCGCCACGGCAGTGAACAAGAAACTTCCTCAGTATGCCTCCAGAGGGGGGCTGGGAGCCTCATCTCTGGGGGATGCTCTCAAGATTCCATGGCACAACATCAGAGCTTATGCCTTCTTGCCTCTGCCTCTAGTTCACTGTGCAATTTGGAAGTTGAAGAACTCTGAACTGTTCCCTTCTATAGCCCTGTGGTGGCCGGCCAGGTTTTGGTTCGCAGACCTTCAACACCTGTCGGTGTCTCCACCGATCAGGTTATCAGTAACTCCCGATCTTCTTCACCAGGGGGAACAGATGTGGCACCCCTCCCCACAATCGCTCAGCTTGGCGGCATGGTGCCTGAGTTAAAGTCTTTAGGGCATCTGAGTTTGTCTGCGGATAACATGCACATTATTCAGGCAGCCAGGAAACCCTAGACCAGATCCCAATACAATAGTAAATCGCTCAGGTTCTGTCATTGGTGTTTATAGAAGTTGTATACGAGGGTGGCCACGATTGACATGGTGCTGTCCTTTGTGTCCTCTCTAGCAGAGTCAGGGGGTTCATGTTCTGTCATGCAGGACTTCTCTCAGCGGTTTCCGCTTACCTTTCTACAGACCTTTGTTCTTATTCTCTAACCCAGTGGTGAAGAGGCATTTTGCTGGCTTGACACTCCTCTACCCTCCGGTTCGTAATCCGCACCTGGCATGGGACCTAAATGTAGTCCTGACGGTGCTGTGCCATAAATTCTTTGAACCAATGGCTACGGTAGACCTCAAGTACTTGTCTTGGAAAGTGTCCTTTTTGGTCGCCGTTACGTCAGCGAGGAGAGTGAGTGAGCTCCAGGCATTGTCGGTGGAGCATCCTTTCTTGGTCTTTCATAAAGACAAGGTAGTCCTTCGGACAAACCCGCCTTTCCTCCCGAAGGTAGTGACCGAATTCCATCTGAATCGGTCGATCTCCCTTCCGGTCTTTTTTCCGAACCCTGCCTCAGAGGCTGAAAGAGTTCTACACTGTCTTGATGTCCGAAGAGCTCTTAAGTTCTACCTGGACAGGACTTCCGAGCTTAGGAGTTCTCAACTTTTTGTGACCTTCGGTAACCCTCAGGGCAAGATTTCCAGGTGGATTGCCGCCTGCATCAGTCTTTCACCGTCCAAAGGCTGAAACCTCCTAAAGGTATCCATGCACACATGGTGCAGGGCAAGGGAGCCGCGGTTGCTTTTCAGAAATGTTCCCTGGGAGTCCATCGCTAGGGCAGCTACTTGGGCCTCCCCATCTGCTTTCTGTAAGCATTACTCTCGACATGAGCTCTAGAGCTGACACTCAGTTTGGTCAGGCTGTGCTGAAGAATCTGTTTCAGTAAGGGGTATTTCCATCCACCCGTAGTTCCTGTAAGGAGTGCTTGGGAATCTCCCCCAAGTATGGAGGAAAGGGGACGGGACGTAGGAGTATTACCAGGTTACTCACCGAAGTGACCACCTTACTCCTAGTCCATAATCCCCTTTCCTCCATACGCCCGCCCGCTGTCCCCTCTAATAAGGCTCCTCTGTTATTTCTAATGGGTCTTTGACCCGTCGATAGAAAAGGACTGATGGGCGATGTGTGGGCGGGGTTATGGCCGCGTGCCAGGCCCCGCGCAGGAAAGAGGGACACATTTTTGAAAAAAATGTGGATGCTTTTTACAAAGTGCTCCGGTCTTGTCCCACAGGATGGAGAGATGTCCAAGTATGGAGGAAAGGGGACTAGGAGTAAGGTGGTCACTACAGTGAGTAACCTGGTAAAAATAGGACATGGATTTTGTTGAATTACATGTTTCCTAGTTACAATGTAGTCAATAGCAGAGATACAATTCAGGAGCAATATCAGCGCAGATATAATAGAGTAGTCATCCTAGGTGATATTGACTAGTAGTGACACAAGCGGTTGAGCAGATGCCTCCTATGTCTGCCCTAGCTTAATGGTCATTAGTTTTCAGTTGATGAGGTTAAGCCTGAAATGTGGGTAGGTTTGGTTTTCCCTTAGGAATGGTGGGAGCGAGTTCCATAGTTGGGCAGCCTTGACAGGGAAGCTGTTTGTGCCAATTTTGACTCGTTTGAAGAAGGGGACTGTCGGACAATTGGTGTATGCCGCTGTAGTGGGTCGGAGAATGTCTTCTGTTCTACCTCTGACAGGTAGGTAGGTGCTGTATTGTTGAGGTACTTGAATGTTAATGAGGCGGTTTTAAGTCTAATTTTGTCAATCGTGGATATCCAGTTTGTTTGCCTCCTTGCTGTAGATATGTGGTCTTTTTGTCATTCCTAACGCTGCTCTCGAGGCGGTATTTTGGAGTATTTGAATTTTGTTAGTAATGTTTTTGTTAAATCCAATGCAGAGGGCATTACAGTAGTCCAACCTAACACAAGTGCTCTTGCCAGTGTGGTACAGCTACTTGTGGACAAGAAAGATTTGGCAGAACTAATCAATTTACAGGTATAAGCCGTAGATGATGCGATGGCATTCACTTTTTTAATCAATGTGAGACAAGAGTCCAGGTAGAAACCTAGTGTTTTTACATCCTTCATCACCTTAATTGTGTTGCCATCTATGTCACAGGAAGTATATTTGTGTCCCAGTTTGTTAATGTTGGGTGTGGTTCACAGAATGATCGCCTTTTTGTTATTCAGGCATAGACCATGGAGAGCCATCCATGCCTGGATGATGAGGTATATCCTGTTCTCCAGCATGGGGTCTGGCATGGATTCACATGCTCATGAATATTCCCTGTCGCCAGGCCGGGAATCCTCGGTATAGAAAAAAAAATCCGTATTGGTTTCGTTTCTGATCTTTCTTAGTAGTAACCAATCCCTGGTCTCTGGGTCATACTGCCCCCTTCCAATGACTGCCCTCTCCCTAAGCCCCGCTTCTGGCAGCCATCCTCAGATTTTTACTGCACGTTCAAGTGTTGGGAGTGCTCGTGCTGTAGCTCGCGAGCTTTTGCTGCGTTTTCGCGCTTTTTCAGGAGATTTTCTCATTTTTCGGTTAAATAGAGCCTCAAGCTCAACCGTTTCTACATCCGATCAAGGGATCAGTTTCGGAATTTTCTACGCCCCTCAAGGGTGAAGATTTCGTCGAGTTATGCTTTTGGAGGATTCCAGAAATTCCGAGGCCTACCCCGGACATGGCCCAGGAGAAAGGAAGGTCGACGCCTGGGAAGCTGTTCAGGACCTGCCCTGGATGCTGGCTTCAGAATGTTTTCAAGGAGGACGAGCATTTGTTATGCCTCTACTGTCTCCATGAGGACAAGACGCACACGGAGAAGGACTGCATTTTGTGGGAACATGTCAGAGCGGACCATGAAGGATTGCCACCTCCGTCTCGCCAACTGGCTGGAAGGTAAGAGCCCGTCAGGCGAGAAGAAAAAGAAGTCCGAGCGGTCTTCTAAGTCCTGTGAGGGCGCCCCGGCGACGGGGGCCCAACAAAAGGCCAAGCACCGCAAGTCCGCGGGCACCAGGAGCGCCGAACGGGTGGGCTCCTTGGGTGCCAGGCAGGGCGCATCCTCCCCGGCGCCATCAACCATGAGCCAACGCTCTGGCTCGGGTAAGAGGAAGTCCGAGAACCCGGCGAAGCTTCTGGAGAGGCCCTGGTCGATCCGGAAGATTCCGGCAGAGGGGGAGCGAGGCTCGGACCCTCCCCCAAGGTGAAGGCCCCAGGCATACAGAAGGTGACGATGGCCTTAATTCACCCTGCTAAGACCTCGCTTGAGGATGTCGCAGTAGCCCTGGCTCAGCCTGTGGAGGCTACGCCAGTGGAGGCGACCTCAGGACCCAGAGTCTCCCTGCCACCGCGGAGGGAGTAGTCTTTCAGGCCCATTGAGAAGACCCCCACGAAGTGTTCGTTGGAAAAGGTGGGGGAGGGGCAGGTGGCCATCGTGGATACGGACATGACCTCTGAAGAAGAGCTCATCAAAGTCGTGGAAGAGGCCCAGCCCATCGGGAGGGATCCCGACTAGGGTGACGACGAGAGCGACCGTGTCGCCGATGTTAATTAAGAGCCCTCGCGCCCGTCGTTTCTGGCGCCGCAGGACACTTCGGCGGCCATTTCGTCAGCGATTCAGTCCTTATGCTCAGAGAAGGACAAGGTTGCCCCTCCCCCTGACGGAGATACCTGAGCCAGACCTGACGGGGGAACCGGAGCCGGGACCTTCGGAAAGTCCACCGCATAAGAGGATGACGCATCCTATGCCACCTTTCCCACCTCTGCGGCCTGGCCTGCTCTGCCCTCCCCTGGTCTACTACCCACGGGGATGATGCAGGCACGGACACGGCTACGACAGGTACAGATGACGGAGGCGACGACGTGACGTGTCCACAGTCGCCCCCTGCTCGGGCGTCCCCGCCCTACGAGATTGGATCATTTTCAGGGCATCCGAGCTCTTCCAGCTCTGCCCAGGAGAGAAGGAAGGGTTCCTTTACCAACGGCACGAGGCTAAAAGGAAGACTGTCCTCGCCATACCACTTCTTGATGACATCTGGGATGAGGGGCTCGCCCTCCTCAACCCTGCCACGGTGCCGGCAAAGAGGGACCGGTACGAGCAGAAGTACCGGGTCTCTGACGCTGCCACCTTGTGCCTTTGGGCGCAACCTACCCCGGATTCGGTCGTCTCGGCGGCGGCAAAGAAGAAAGCTGGGGGGGACCCCCATCGGCCTCGACAAACTTCCCCGCCGGACGGCGCGGGCAGGAAGCTGGACACGATGGGACTGGTCATCTCATCCGCAGCGACAACTATCAAGGCGGTCAACGCCCTGGCTATCGTAGCCCGCTACGACAGGGAGTTGTGGTTCAAAATCGCCCCTCTTTTGGACTTCCTTCCAGACGCCAAAAGGGCCGAGGCCCTTGACATCCTACACGAAGGTGAGATTGCTTCGGACCAAGCCATCACAGTGGCAACAGACATCACCAACACCGGTTTCCGTCAGTTGGGCAACAGCGTTTGCCTGAGACGACGAGGATGGCTCAAGGTGACGGATTTCCGCCAGGACGTACAAACCAAGGTTTTGGACATGCCCTTGAACGGGAACAACCTGTTTGGGAAGGCGGTTGATGAATCCCTTCAGGCCATCAAGACAGACACGAAGACTGCCCAGGCACTGGGAGTTCTCCAACGACGATTGCCGTCCTTTCGGAGCTCCGGAGGCAGACAAGGTGCCTCCAAGGGATCCGGCAGTGGCTCCTCCACGTACCGCCAAGCGGCAAGATCTTCGTCCCAGGAAGCCTACAGGGGAAGCAGCAAGTCAGGTGGTGCCAGTCGTCGACGACAGGGAGGTCGAGGAGGCAAGGCGGCCTCCAAACAAGATTGAACCGGTCGTGGGGTCGGGCCCCCGCCGAAGCACCCTGGTGGGAGGCCGGCTAGCGAGGTTTGTCAGCGTGTGGGAGACCATCTCCACCGACCTTTGGGTGCTGGACGCCCTGGCCCAAGGGCATGCCCTCTAGTTTCAGAAGAAGTGCCCTCGCTTTCCACCCGTGGCCAGGAAGGAAAATCACGTCCCTCAACTTCTGTTGGAAGTAAGGGCGTTGCTCAAGACGGGTGCCATCGAGCTCGTCCCAAAGAGGCTTCGGGTCTCAGGAGTTTACTCAAGGTACTTCCTCGTAAAAAAGAAGGCAGGAGGATGGCGCCCCATCCTGGACCTGCGACGACTGAACAGGTACATCAAGGCACACAAGTTCTGGATGGGCACCCTCCAGCACGTGCTGGGCGATTTCCTGTCGTCGGACTTGGAGGATGCGTACTTCCACATCCCCAGTCTAAAAAGACACTGAAAGTTCCTCAGGTGCGTAGTCCAAGGGCGGCACTACCAGTTCAAGGCCCTCTCGTTCGGATTGAAGTCGGCACCCAGGGTGTTCAAGTGCCTTGCACTGGTGGCGATGCAGCTGCGCCTACAGGGGATCCACGTCTACCCCTACCTGGACGACTGGCTCATCCGGGCAAGGACAAGGGAGCTCGCCGTGGAGCACACTGCGAAGACCGTCCAGCTGCTCACGGACCTGGGATTCTCCATCTTTCCAAAATCCCACCTGGTTCCGTCGCAAGTCGCCCTGTTTCTGGGAGCCAAGCTCGACAGTGGCGCGGCTGGCCTCGCCGTCGGAGGAAAGGACCAGGACCATTCTGGGCAAGGTGCAGCGCCTGCTGGCCACGGACATGGCCAGGGTAAGATCTATCAAGTCTCTCCTCGGGATGATGTCCTCCTGCATTTATCGGGTGCGCCTTTGCAGGCTTCAGATGTGCCTCTTACAAGAGTTCGACGCCCGCTGGGTCCAGTCGACAGGCAGCTTTGATGACCGGATCCCTCAACGAGACGTTCCGTCAGGCGATCCGGTGGTGGGGTATCCGCTCATCTGTCGGCGGGCACAGACTTTCAGACCCCAGCTCACCAGGTAACGGTGACGACGGATGCCTCCCTGGAAGGTTGGGGAGCGCACTCCGGAGATCTTCACGTGAGAGGCCTTTGGCTCCCGGAGGAGAAGTCACTCCACATCAACATCTTGGAGCTCCACGCAGTGTTCTGGGCCCTCAGGTCTTTTCTTCCGTCCCTCAAGGGCAAGGTGGTGAGGATCTTCACCGACAACACCACCACAATGTTCTACATCCGGAAGCAGGGCGGAACCAGATCCCCCTGCCCTATCCAAGTAAGTCCAGGATCTGTGCCATTGGGACGTCGCCCAAGGGATGTTTCTGGTGCCTCTTTATCTGGCAGGAATAAAAAACACGATCGCCGACTCACTCAGCAGAGAGCTGCGCTCGTGCCACGAGTGGGAACTACGCCAGGATCAAGTGGATCGACTCTTCCGACGATGGGGCGAACCCCAAATCGATCTCTTCGCGACGGCGATGAATTCCAAGTGCCGGAGTTTCGCCATCAGGTTCCCCCAGCCGAGGAGCATGGGCGATGCTTTCTCGTTCCCCTGGGATGGCCTATTTCTTTATGCGTTCCCTCCGCTGCCGCTCCGGCTCATCAACCAGCTCAAGAGTTCGCGGTGCAGGATGATCCTCGTCGCACCGGCGTGGCTGAGACAGATCTGGTTCCAGGACCTTCTGGACTTGTCAACGTCCACACCAGTCAAGCTGCCGACGGACGCAGATCTTCTCTCCAGAGAAGGAGGCGCCATTCTTCACCACAAACCGGAGGCGCTGAACTTGCAGGCCTGGCTCCAGCAGCACTAGAGTTTGGAGGGTACGACATCCCGGCCGACTGCAGAGAGGTTCTTGCAAAGGCAGGGCGTCCTCACCTCTCAAGTGCTACGGACATGAATGGAAGAGGTTCTCTGTCTGGTGCCGTGCACAGAAGATTAACCCTCTGCGGATTACAGCCCCTCAGGTATTGCTGTACCTACTGTCATTGGCCAAGACTGGACTAGCTCAACGCTTCCATCAAGATGCATCTAGCCGCCATCTCGCGATACACCAGAACTACGGGACGGGTGTCCTTGTGGTCTCATCGTCTGGTGAAGGAATTTATGAAAGGATTGTTCCGATCATTCCCGCCGGTGAAGGCTCCTGCCCTGGCGTGGGAGCTGAACGTGGTGCTGACCAGGCTCATGGGAGGGCCCCATTTGAGCCTATGCATTCGGCACCGTTGAAGTTTCTGTCGTGGAAGACAGCTTTTCTCGTGGCCATCACCTCCGCACGAGTGGGAGAGATCCAGGCCCTATCTTGCAAGCCGCCATACTTGACCTTTCTCGACACGAGGGTGGTGCTGAGGACGCACCCCTCCTTCATGCCCAAGGTGCCGTCGGACTTAAACCTCAACAAACCCTTGGTGTTGCGAATTTTCTTTCCGTGGCCGGCTGAAAGGACTCTGCACTCGCTGGACGTAGCTAGAGCTCTGAAGTTCTATGTGGACCGCACAAAGTTTTCGGAAGACATCACAGCTGTTTGCGAACTTTGGGACTGTGAATCAAGGGAAGGCTCTCTCGAAGACTTCCATTTCCAGATGGCTCTCTGGCTGCATCATGCACTGCCACCGGTTGGCAAACCGCCCGCTGCCTGGCCGTCCGAGAGCCCATTCGACCAGAGCGATCGCTTCTACCACGGCGTTCCTGTCTGGTGTGCCCCTGCTGGACATCTGCAGGGCTGCGACGTGGAGGTGGACGCACACCTTCACAAGATTCTACTGCGTCGATCGGGACTCCAGGGAGGAGTCCAGGGTCGGCCAAGCAGTGCTGCCAACCTGTTCGCTTAAGGTGAGCCTGGTGAGGAGGTAAGAGATGCATAATGTTGGGTTGTTGTATTGCTTAATGTTGAGCCTGTTGCCACTTCCTGTGGTTGTGCATGTGTGTGCTATGTATTCTTATTCATGAGCATGTGAATCCATGCCAGACCCCATGCTGGAGTAGGAACAAGTTACTTACCCGTAATTGTTGTTCTCCAGCATGGGTCTGGCATGGATTCACATGCGAACCCTCCCGCCTACCCCTCTGCGGCTCTTCACTTGGTCATACTGCCACTTTACGTGCTACCAAATCGGAGGATGGCTGCCAGAGGCGGGGCTTGGAGAGAGGGCAGTCATTGGCTGGGGCAGTATGACCCAGAGACCAGTGATTGGTTACTACTAAGAAAGACAGATCAGAAACGAAACTGATACTGATTTGTTTTCTATACCGAGGATTCCCGGCCTGACAACGGAATATTCATGAGCATGTGAATCCATGCCAGACCCATGCTGTAGAAAAGTTACAGGTAAGTAACTTGTTCCTTCACTATGGCCAAATCCTGATTGTGATCCCCTGTAAGTGGGATGAGATTGAAGATTTCCCATAATAACTTACTAGAAAGTTTTAATTCTATTAAAGATACAGAGGCGAACATTATGCTTCTTTCTTTATTTATATATTTAAAGAAAGTGCTCAGCAGCAAAATATTTATGTAACAGGAAAATATTCATAGCTTAACAATAAAATGGTAGGAAAAAGGTTTCCAAGTAGTAAACTATATTTCCCAGAGTCTAGGGAAAGTCCAGTGGAGTGTTAATAACATGTGACCAATATCCACCAATCAGCTAACAGTTCCTCCCATAAACTGGCTTGAATATGAGCTTCCTCTTTCGAAGCTGCGAACTTGAGAAATAGGCAGTTGTAACTGAGGATAGCTTGTAGAGGGAGGCAGAAGCGAGCCGCTCCGGATTAGGTAGCTTTATCCATAGGAGCTGTCAAGAAAAGGAAAAAGATGACCGTAATCAGATTAGGTATATTACAACCCTAGATGCCAAAGAGGGAGGGAGAGAAATACGTTATTCTGAAGGCAAAGACATGCAGAAAATAACAATTATCAATTATGAGCACAGATAAAGCTGAAAACTCAGTAGAACTCGACTTCTCGGTGGGTGGGATAATGTTCGCCTCTTTGTCTTTAATAGAATTAAGACTTTCTAGTAAGTTATTATGGAAATCTTTATTCTATGTCAAGACCGGAGGCTCCCATTATGCTGGTTTAAAGCTTACCGCAATAGACTCTCGCTGTTCTACCGGTTTCAGATTTAATTGTTTAAAGATCGATTTGCTCGACCAATCGACCATTCTCATAATATCTTCCAGTCTGATCCCGACTTGAAATGCTTTAGAAGCCATTGCTCCTCTCACGGAAGGAGCACCGAAGTGTGAGGTTTTTATACCTGCCTGAGACAATGTCCACCGCACCCAGCGTGCTAAGGTCTGAGCGGAAACTGGTCTATGAGGCTTACGTAAGGCTATTAGCAGCTGACCGTCAGGGGAGTCTCTAAAAGGAGCCGTGACTTCCTCATAGGCTTTGAGGCATCTGACTAAGCAAAACGTAGGCTGATCTCTAAAGGCAGGGTAAGAAATCACTCTAGAGTTACACTTCGTTCTTCTATGTATGTGGAATACTACGCCGTTAGGAGAAAAGGTCCTGCCCGCTAGATCGAGGGCTCTGAAGTCGGACACTCTCCTACAAGAGACACGACAAAGGAGTGTAGTGAGTTTGCTGGAGAAAGCTGTGCGAGATAACTTGATTAGCTGGCCAGGATATAAAAAGGTTCAACACTTTATCAACGTCCCACAGTTTACTGTACCGAGACCGACAGAGGCGGAGCCGTTAGCTTGATACCTTTAAGGAGTCTGCGGACTAAATGATGTTCCCCGGCAGGAACTCCCTCGATGTGGTCATGGCCTGCTGAAATAGCAGAACGGTACAAGTTGACGGTTCTGTAGGCTAGACCTTTTCCCACCAAGGATGCCAAGAAATTGAGAATATCTTCTACAGGTGCCAAAACTGGATGCAAGCCTTTGTCGCGACACCAGTCTCTCCAGGCGTTCCAAGAGTTGGAGTATCTTGAGTGTTAGGGGCCCAACTCTCTTCGATGAGACTGATTGCCAAGTGGGACATGCCTGGGGCTTTCCACCTAGCCCTGAAATCCCCCAGGCTGCTAGTACCAGAGACCCTTGGGGGAGGAGGGGGTGATGCTGACCCTCGGGGTTCAGTAGGAGAACTGGAAATTGGGGTAGAAGCATTGGAAAATCTGTAGAAAGTTCCAGAAGGACTGGATACCAGATCTGAGAGGTCCAGACTGGGGCTATGAGAACTAGCTCGGATTGCCCCTGACTGGCCTTCGCCAGGGTCCGTGTAATCATGTTGAAGGGAGAAAGGTGTCCGTGGCCGCTGGGTCTGGATTCCAGCTGTAAAATATTGGTAGTTGGGTGTTCAGGCGTGAGGCAAACAGATCTTTGGACATCGGACCCAAAATCTTCCCTTTGAAGTCTCCAGTCGCTGTAATCGACTGTGTTCCGGGAGTACCAGTCTGCAACCGTGTTCGTCAGGACTGGCAGGTATTCCGCTGTGACAGAAATACGGTGCTCTAATGGGTAATTCCGCTAGAAGGCGAGACTTGGTGCCCCCCCAGATGGTTGATGGATCTCACCGCTGAAATGTTGTCCATTTTGAGCAAGATACAACTTACTCTGTCCTTGGTGAAGGAGCGTACTGCGAAAGAGCCCGCTAGCAGTTTGAGGCAGTTTATATGCATAGCGAGTTCCGGGGGTGACACATCGTGCTCCCCAGCCGAACGACTGGCATCCGATTCTATTACTATGTCTGGAACGGAACCGAAAATCGCCCGGCCATTCCAGGCTTCCATGTGAACGAGCCACCAATCGAGCTCTGTTCTTTCCTCTGGTGATAGGGTCAGCTGTTGTAAGAAAGACTGCGTCTTAAATGCTGACCTTTGAGCCTCTAACTCTCAATAGTGCAGCGGTCCTGGAAAAATGGCCTGAATAGATGAAGAAAGGAGGCCTATCAACCTCGCTCAGTCGTAAAAAGGAATGTCTCTTCTCTCTGAAGAAGCCTGTAGATCTCCCGCTTGGTAGAGTGAATCTTGGACACAGGAAGGCGGAGCTGGGCTGTCTATGACGAATCCCAAGAACTCCAAGGTTTTGGATGCTTGAAGGCAAGATTTCTCCCAATTTATGAGAAATCCAAGACACTGCAGATCTATGGCCAGTCTGATCCTCTACCAGTGCTTGTGACTGTGCCATGAAGATAATATCGTCTAATTATGTTATCAACCTGATGCCTTGTTCTCTTAAACGACCTACGACTGGTCTCAGCTGTTTGGAAAAGGGCTACGGAGCCAAGGAGAGACCGAACTGGAGACTTGTGAATTCCCACTTTCGACCTCCCCAGGAGAAACTGAGATAGCTTGTGTGATCCTGATGTATGGGTACTACGAGGTTAGCATCTTTCAGGTCTAAGCGCATGAGCCAGTCGTTGGGTCTGAGTAGGTCCCTGAGCATATGAATGCCCTCCATCTTGAAGTGGCGGTACACGAACTCGTTGAGCTTCGAGATTTATCACAGGCAGTACTTTCTGCTTCCTGTGCACCAGGAATATGGGGCTGTAAACGCCGCCAGTACTTTGGCAGGGCTGAATTGCTTGCTTTAGCGCTAAACTGCAAATCTCCTTGTCCAAATCTATTTCGTCCTGCTTGGACATAGTAATAGGAATCGGACGAGTTACATTAAAAGGTTCTGTAAAAAATTCTAGATGCATGCCGCGCACTGTGTCCCTGACCCAAGCGTCCCCGGACAAGTAATCCCATGCATGCGCAAAAAGAGCTAGCCTCTCTCCTATAGGCGCGAAAGGCGCAGGCGCTGCGGTGAGCAGACTGATCTGTGGTCTCTTGTGCGGGGAACCGGGCGGCTCTCCTCCAGCCGCGACCTCTTCCTCTGCCTCTTGATGGAAAGGTGGTGTCCGCACGATCTTGCCAGACTTGATGTTCCCTGGACTGTTGAGGTCTGCGGTTGAAGTACCGTCCGGACGAGCGACCTCTGCCTCGACCGGCCCAGGCAAAAATCTTTGACGAGAACTCTCGTTTGATAGAGGCTTGAGCCTTGTCCAGTGCCGTAAAAGTGCCTACGAATTTTGCCATTTCCTTGACCAAGGAATCGCCGAACAGTAGGCCCTGAGCGGAGGCTCCGGATTCGGTGTTTGCCAGTTCAACCAATTTCACGTCGATCTTGTGGAGGATGCCTTTGCAGCGCTCAGCCGAGATGGCACAGCTGGCACTGCCTAGGAGGCAGATAGCTCATTGGGCCCACCCTGACAGAATGACCGGATCGATGGCGTCTCCTGTGGCTATGGCAGCTTCGGCCAAATCCATCATCTTTGCCAATGGACCTAATACGTCCAGCACTGTGTCTTGGCACGATTTCCAGGCTTGATCTATGCCTTTCCTTGGGTCCTTGGCATTCTTGCCGAGGAAGGTTATCTTGGAATCCAATTCCAATGTATGCACAATTTTGTCCGGTATTACCAGGGGTGGGCACTCAGCTTGAAGTCTCGCACAGACTTCTTTATAGGCTTGCAAAGCCTGCCTTTGATGTATTCCAGGGTTCTTAGTGATGGTTCCCAATCTGAAGATCTGGGATGGACAAGATCCTCTGGGGAAAACATCCCCTCCGAGATGGGGGCTGCCACAAGCCCTGTAGTAGAGGGTCTCGACCCTACGGATTGAACCTCTGCATCAGCAGAAAGGGGAGACAAACTATTTTCGTCGTCGCCGACTTGTTCTACGCCCTGTTGGTCTTCCTCCGGGCTCGAGGATCTTAAGTCCCCGTTTACTTCCTCGGGACAGGAGGGTCCATCTGTGGAAGGGGGTCTCCTTCCTATCCAAGAAGGCTTTCTTTAGCCTTGAGAAGGCGTCTGAGATTACAGTAGTGGCAGACTCTGGCTGGCTCGGGTGGTCATAGAGTCTCTACTCAGGCGAGCCGGAATACATCCCCCTGAGAGGTGTTTTTCTTTTCTGCGTTTTTTTTCTTTGGTAGGGTATATATGTAGCCCTGCACAGGACTCAGTTGTTTGATAATGTCCCCCTTTTCTGCCGTCTCATCTTCGTTTGGCTTCACTTTTTTTTTTTTGGTGCTAATTCCTGCACAAGCACGGAGTCCTCTGAAAGCACTCAGCTCCAAGAAACGCAGCAGGACGTTCAGGTCTGTTCCTGGCACTCACTGTCGCAACTTCGTTCTAGACGGAACGAAAAAATCCGTTGCAGGCGCCTGGAACAGAGGAAGGCACCCGGGAGAGAGGAAGCGCCCTCTGGTGCCTGCAGGAGGTCACCGCAGCCCCGCAGACGCTGGATCTGCCGCTCCCCTGACTCGGGTCGAGGAAGCGGCCAACAAGCATCCGGAGGCAAAGCGTAGCCTCGCTGACGGAACACGCGGCAGTAAAGCCTCTAACACAATAAATGCAGACAGAATACTAATTCCGACACCTGCAGGAAGTAGCTGGCGTCGGATGAGATATACTGAGGGGGTGAGCCCGTAGCGCGTCGCTACCCTCAAAATTAACCCTTCAGGGAAGGGAAAAGAGTCTCAGCGCATCTAGCGCTCTAGCCTAAGGACATATTGCAGTCCTAAGACATCAGGGAAAAACTATCATACAACAACAAATGGCAATAATAAACAGATTGAATATAATGCACTTATCTCATGCTGTGAGCAGCAAAGAAAGAGGAAGTGCATCATATTCAAGCCTGTTTATGGGAGGAACTGTTAGCTGATTGGTGGATATTGGTCACATGTTATTAACACTCCACTGGACTTTCCCTAGACTCTGGGAAATGTAGTTTGTTTACTACTTGGAAACCCTTTTTTCCTACCATTTTATTGTTAAGCTATGAATATTTTCCTGTTACATAAACATTTTGCTGCTGAGCACTTTCTTGAAATATATAAATAAAGAAAGAAGCATAATGGGAGCCTCCGGTCTTGACATAGAATCTGAGTGTCATCTGCATAATTAGTGTAGGTGACACCAAGACAATCCAGATCATCAAAGGGGGGCTTGGTAAATGTTATACAATTTAGGGGGGGATGGGGAAAGAGTCCTGCCCGTGAGTCGGTGGGCTTTTGGAAGTGTACAGGCCCTTGTAGGTTGTGAAGCACTCCTGGAACATATCTGTTAGAGAATGCCTGACTCCTTGGTCATCCACTGCAGCACTAATGGTGTTTCTACCAGCTGCCTCCCGGAGCAGGCATGCCAGAAGTGTATCCGCCTTGTTGGCCTTTGCGTAAAAGCACTGGTGCACGAACAGTAGTGACTGCTCTGCCCTTTTAGTTCGGAGGATGTTCATCTGGCCCACCGCTTGCCTATATATACTCCATTTATTTCCTGGCGGAGGTTACTGCTGCTTACTGCCACCTCAGCCTTTAGTTCGTTCTTGAGTGCCTGGATCTCCCTCGAATGGGCTTGGATCCTAGAAAACAAGGGGGACACTTTGCGTGTTTTACAATTGTTTCTCGTTTAAAAAAAATCTCAATGTCCTTTTAACCAATTTTCAGCCTTTGCCCCTGATTTTCTGCTTCCCTCTGCTGGCTTCACTATCGCCAACTTTTTATAACACTTCACTGTGGACACCCCTCAGTAGGGTTCCCTTCTTCCTACACTATAGGGTATTCAGGCTTTGCCCTTTTCCGTCAGCATGCTGGGTTCTGCCCTTTCAACCTTTCTGAAACAGTTTACTATGGGGCTTTAAACTCTGCCCCTTCCCGTTGGCATCCCTCCACCGGTTTCACTGTTGCCAACAATCAATCGGGCCTTTCTCAATCACCTGTATGTCAAAGACATTCAAGACCCCTGTATGACCACTTTAACCATTCCTTCGCGGTCTCTGGTCAAACCCATGTTTGTTGAAAACTGCTAAAACTAGTGTCTTGAGTAAGCACCCACGTGGTGCTAGATCCCTCTGCAACTGGTCTCTCCTTTAGCTCTCGCACAGCCTTCTGGTCCTTGTAGTTTCTACACAAAGCACCCTTGTGGCGCCAGAGCACTTTGCAGCTGGTCTTAAAGGTTTTATTTGCGTCTTGTAGTTTCACCACTGGGTCTCCCTGTGCTTGGCTCGGACCCTGCTTACCGAAAGTCGCAATTTTACCAAAGGTTTTGAGATTAATAGTCCCAGAATGCACTGGGACCAATTTGCTCCCACTTGGTTGCTCCCCGAAATGTCACTTTCTGTCTTTGGGAGCTGCAGGAGTCAAAAGAGGATGTCTGTAGGTCGGGTGGGGGGGTCCTCTCTCACTCTGCCCCTCAGACCTGGGGCTGCCTGCCCGCCCCAGGGGAGGATTTTAACTATCCATACCGCCAGGCAACCCCAGCTGCCCCTGGTCTTGCCTTCTGGAGGGACAGTTTCCTCCTCCACACTGCAATCTCCCCTCTGGTAACAGGGCCAGTGTATGGGCGGTATTCTTCTCCTCCATGTCTCTCAGGGTCTCTCCAGCTCACTAGGGTTCTCCAGCATTGGATCTTTCATGGATTCACATGCTTAGAATATTCCCCGTCGTCAGACTGGGACCCCTCGGTACACATGTATAGCCTTTTCCAAAGGAAAACTTTCGACACTTTTGTGTCCTATCTACGTCCTTCTAGGTCCCGCCTACGCATGCTCCGCAGGCCGTGCTAGTATAAGAGGCCCGCCCCCGCGGCTCCCCTTCAGATTTCAACTGTCTCCAAAGTAGTGCGATCTCGTGTTGTCCTACTGTTTTGTACTAGGTTGCGTTATTGGTTTTCGAGTACAGTATAATTTCCTCTGTGTCAGGAAAGGCGCTGTTCCGTCCATGCGCGACATGCGGCTTAAAAAAGGTTTACGAGGGGGACGGACATATGGACTGCATATATTGCCTCCACCCTCACCATTCGGCGGATACCTGCGACATAAGCAAGGGGTTTTCTCAAAAAAACCCTCAAAGACCGGAACCGACGCCTGGTGGCATGGCTGAATGATGGAGCGGGGGCATACCCCCCCCTCGGAGGTGGGCTCCACACAGTCGGCGAAAACATCACGCCGCGCGGCCTCGTCGGAACCACCAGTGAAGAAATCTAGACCGTCGGGAAAAGAGTCGTCTGGAAGTCACTCCTCGGCAAAGAAATCATCCTCATCAAAAAAGCATGAGAAGGAGGAAAGGAAATCCTCCTCTGGCGATCATTACAGATCGACCACGAATCGAGTAAAAGCGGGCACAGTGTGGAGAAGGCGGGACCGCCAAAACCACCTGCGAAGTCTACGTCGTCGACGGCGGTCCAGTCATCCGCCGCCGCCCTGCCACTCGCACAGGGGGCATCCACCGTCCCATCGACGAGTGCCTCGTCGACGGGGGCCCTACTGGAGGCCTGAAGTCTTTGACCCGACCCCCCCGGAGGCTTTGCTACAAGAACAAGCTATGTTGCTGTCCTCGGAGGACGAGAACGAGAGAGTTGCTAGCCCAACAGACCTAGGGCTACGAGCGGCTGACAAGTCGTCGATGAGGGCATCCGTTACACCGGTATCTCGCCCTCTCCTCAATCGTTTTTGTCATTGGATATTCTGTCCACGCTTCAGTCCTTGTTGCGGTCGTTGGACCAGCGACTACCCCAGGCAAGCCTCCCACAATCACCCGTCGACGAGCCGGGCCCGTCCGTCAACCGACGCACCCACGCACGCCAATCTCAACACTGGCACAGGAGGAAGGTGAGCTGCCAGATTCGGAGTCTGACAGGGGAGCCATGTCGGATATCTCATTATCCCCCCTCCAGGGATCCCACCTGGGAGTCAGAGGCGGAGTTGGAAAACCCCAGAAGCCCAGCTCACCCGTCCCCTCCGGACGAAATTGCGTCATTCCATTCTATGATGGAGAAGGCATGCAAAGAATTTGGTCTGTCCCAGGAAGAACAGAAAAAGGACTGTTTTTTTTTTGTTCGACCACATGGGCAAGAGAAGGAAGTCGGTGTTCTCGATACCAATACTAGACCATGTATGGAAAGAGGGGTTGCAGACAATGAGACACCCATTCTCAGAACCAGCAGTGAAAGGACGCCTAGAAACCAACACCGGACTCGGTGGTGTCGGCGGCAGCAGCGAGGAAGGCAAAGGCACAGCACAAGTGCATGACGACTCCTGAGAACGAAGCGAGACGCCAAGATGCCTTTGGCAAGAAAGTGCTCTCCGTGGGATCGACCACAGTAAAGGCCGCAAACTCTCTGGCAATTGTGGCCAGATACGATGGGGAGATGTGGCACAGACTAGCTCCGCTGCTTGATCATCTTCCAGAAGAACAGAGGAAGGCGGCGATGCTACTGGTCCGAGAGGGTGAGGAATCCTCAAATCACGCAATAAACATCGCGGTGGATTTCGCTGAGTCAGGCTTCAAGCAAGTCAACAATGGGGTGGTATTGCCTCGACAGTCATGGCTTAAGTGTACCTACTTCAGGCCAGAAGTGCAATACAAGGTGTTAGATATGCCCTTTGAGGGAGACCTTCTTTTCGGTGAGAAGGTGGACGAGGCCCTAAAAGGAATGAAAGAAGATTCGGACACGGCACGTTCATTGGGTGCCCTCCAGAGTGGCAGAAGTTACAAGTCTTTTCGTCCCTTTAGAGGGGCTTCAGGTAATTCAAGATTCTCTTCTGGAGACAGATCCTTTGCCAGATCGGCTTGCCCCTCCCAGGGATACCGACGTGCCTCACAATCGGCTAACCGTCGACGAAACTTCCAGTCTTCCAGAAAACGACCATCATACCCATCGTCGTCGAGAGACCAGCAAAATAAAGATCAGCAGTGACATACCACAAACCGTTCTGGGGGGAAGAGTTTCAGCATATGTCGACGAATGGGAAAGGATAACGACGGACCAATGGGTGTTGGACACTATAAAAAACGGACACTCTCTGCAATTCAAGCACAACCCTCCGCAAATCCCACCTGCGTTCACTGCTCAGTCCCATATGAAAGTACTGCAACAAGAGGTTACACTCATGTTAGCGAAAGGCGTGATAGAATTAGTTCCAACATCACAGAGAGGTCAAGGAGTCTACTCAAGATATTTCGTCGTAAAAAAGCCGAACGGCAAATGGCGTCCCATTCTAGACTTACGCGATCTCAACAAGTCCTTAAAGAGCCTGAAATTCAAGATGCTCACTCTGCAGGAAGTGATCCGAGCAGTTCAAAAGGGAGATTTCCTGGCGTCCCTGGATTTACAGGACGCATATTGCCATATTCCAATGCGTCGGAAACACAGGAAATTCCTACGTTTTGTAATAGGGCGAACTCACTACCAATTCACGGTTCTTCCTTTCGGGCTCAAGACCTCCCCCAGAACGTTCACAAAATGCCTGGCTCCAGTGGCTGCCTGGCTAAGGAAGCAAAGCCACCATGTATACCTATACCTTGACGACTGGCTGGTAAGGGAATCCTCCCCAGCGTCGACCAACACAAGTCTGCAAGCCACCATGCAGCTTCTACAACGGCTAGGATTCGCCATAAACTTCGAGAAATCCTCTCTGCGGCCATCGAACGCTGGTATTCTTGGGGGCACAGTTCGAGACTCAGTTAGGACTGGTGAAACCTTCTCTCGACAGGACCTCAAGACTCATTCAACAAGCGGCCCGTCTACGGCGAAACACCAGGATCTCAGTGAGAAAGTATGTTTCGGTCCTAGGGGCCATGGCATCCTGCATCCATCTGGTGAGAAACTGCCGACTATTCATGAGGCCAGTCCAAGAATTCCTCGCGGACCGATGGACACAGGCTCAGGGATCGTGGTCGGACAGGATAACCATCGACGAGAAGCTACGTCGGACCCTTCAGTGGTGGCAGAGTTCCCACAATCTGAACAACGGTGTGCCCCTACAGGAGCCGGAGTTTCAGAGCACCATAGTGACGGATGCGTCCCTAACCGGATGGGGAGCTCACATGGGTGCTCTCCAAACGCAAGGTCGCTGGTCTCCAACGGAGTCACTCCTACACATAAACGTACTGGAACTCAGAGCGGTACGATGGGCTTTGAAGGCGTTCCTACCACACATCAAGAGTTCGCGAGTGCGAATACTGACCGCCAATACAACAGCCATGTTTTATCTGAGGAAACAAGGAAGGACACGATCAAGTACTCTTTCCATAGAAGCCCAGAAAACATGGCATTGGGCATCAAAGCACGAAATTTCCCTCGTGGCTCATCGCCTTCCAGGAGTGAAACGGCCAAGCCGACTCCCTCAGCAGAAGCATGGCCCAGTTACACGAGTGGGAAATGGACACGGGTCACTTGAGGAAAGTGTTCGAGAAATGGGGTCACCCCCCTCTGGACGCCTTCGCGACCAAAGGCAACAAGAAATGCGAGCAATTTGCAAGCAGATGGCCCCAAGAGGGTTCGGTGGGGGAGGCGTTCTCCTTCCCATGGACGGACATGTTCCTCTATGCTTTTCCCCCCCGTTTCCCCTCATACGGAAAACAATACAGTGGATACGCAGATACAATTGCCGGGTGATTCTAGTGACACCATTCTGGCCGAGGCAACTGTGGTTCTCAGACCTCCTCCATCTATCGCTGGAACATCCCATAGCGTTTCCGAAGGTCCCGTACCTTCTATCCCGGGACAGAGGCACGGTGTGGCATCACGACCCGGACAGTCTCAACCTTACAGCCTGGCTCCTGACTTTTCAGAGTTCGGCGCTTTAGACATTTCAGAGGATTGCCACAAAATTCTACAGGCGGCTAGAGCCCCTTCTACTAACAAATCTTACTACTATAAGTGACGGAGATTCTGTGAATGGTGCAGAGGACAACGGGGCCTACAACCATTGTTGGTGACGCCGGAACAAGTTCTACCTTACATGCGCCTCTTGGCAGAAAAGGGATTGCCCCCCTCATCGATAAAGGTACACCTGGCAGCCATCTCGAGGTTCACAAGGAAGCGGCAGTCGTCTCCTCTATTCAGTGACAGACTGGTAAAACACTTTATGCGGGGTTTATTTCGAGCTTTTCCCCCAGTGAAACGTTTTCCCCCCACGTGGAGCCTCAACACAGTGTTGGCAGCCTTGATGAAACCGCCTTTCGAGCCTATGGCCACGTCCGACATAAAATTCATTTCGTGGAAGTTGGCATTCTTGATAGCTTTCACATCAGCCAGATGTATCTCGGAACTACAAGCGCTGGTCGTGGACCGGCCCTACCTAAGATTCTTTAAGGACAAGGTAGTCCTGGCAACTAACCCTATGTTTGTCCCGAAGATTCCGACGGTATATCACACTCATCCGTGGTTCTGCCTACTTTCTTCGCCACTTCTTCATCGGCAGCAGAAAAAACTCTTCATACCATGGACGTTAAGAGGGCTCTGAAATTCTACTTATATCGTACACAAGACATCAGGGCTACTCGGCAACTGTTCGTCACATATGGTCTGTCGACGAGAGGAAAAGCAATCTCTAAACAGGGATTGGCTAGATGGGTCTCGTCGACAATTGCTTTTTGTAACTCTAAGGCCGGAAGGCCACTGCAAGGACATCCTAGAGCTCATTCTACAAGGTCGATGTCCTCCTCAACAGCGTTATGGGCTGGAATTCTGCTGACGGACACATGCCAAGCTGCGGCATGGTCAGTGCCCCACACGTTTACCCGCCACTGCTGCCTTGCCAGGCAGCTCGCAGACGAGGTGCGGATGGGAAGAGCTGTCCTGCGCCATCTGTTTCAGTAAGGTAAGCTCCTCCCTGTGGAGATTCTGTTGTCTACCCTATTAAGGGCGATATACTTTATGTGGGCAACGTTATATGACTTAACTTATCCCTACGGTAAGTATGCATTGTGTAGTAGGGTGAGGATATATATTGTTACATTACATTCTCACCGCCGTCTCAAGTGTTACTGCTATACAATCTATTCTAAGCATGTGAATCCATGAAAGATCCAATGCTGGAGAAGGGAATAGTTTCTTACCTGTAACTCCATTTCTCCAGCATTGGTATCTTTCATGGATTCACATGCGCCCGCCAACCTCACCGTATGTAATGTATGTGATAAATTTAACCCTTCCTACTTTGGAGGGGCCGAAATCTGAAGGGGAGCCGCGGGGGCGGGCCTCTTATACTAGCACGGCCTGCGGAGCATGCGTAGCGGGTCCTAGAAGGACGTAGATGGGACACAAAAGTGTCGAAAGTTTTCCTTTGGAAAAGGCTATATATGTGTACCGAGGGGTCCCAGTCTGACGACGGGGAATATTCTAAGCATGTGAATCCATGAAAGATATCAATGCTGGAGAAATGGAGTTACAGGTAAGAAACTATTCCCTTCTCTCCTGCGCTTGGTACCTTCCAGAGTCTCCATCTTTTCCACAATGCAGCTCCTGACTGCTGCTTTTATACTCCCAGCAAGAGTTAATTGGAGCTAGGTGTGAATAGTTCGGTCACTGCCTGACCTAGTTCAGGACAACATGGAGACTTCCCATAGGAATCCATTGCCTGTTGATTCCTATGGGTAATCCTCGTGACTCCAGTCTGCCTCTGCCTCATCCCAGTCATTGTGGATTTCAATGGGGGAATGGGATTATGGGAGTTATATTGGGTTTGTAGAGAGGTAAAATTAGTTTTAGGTTTTCGATGTAGTTTGAGTTCCCCTGTTTTTTCTGCCTTTTCCATAAGGGAAAGCGCTGGTGGGAGGAGGGGCGGATCCCATAAAGACTGCTGTGATATTGGGTATGGGTGCATTGAAAAAATTGGATACCGCATCTTGCCCAAGAGCGCTCCTCGCATTCTCAAAGGACCCCCTGCCCAGGTGATCCACCCTCCCGTGGCCACCAGAACAAACGATTCCTGGGAATCACTCCTCAGGTTTATCACACCGGTCAACCTGAACCCTCCTGTAGCCCAAGAACTTCGAACCAGTTTCGTAATGCCGGGGTGGTCACCCCCAAAATGCACCCTCCGCCCGGCACTTTTGTCCAACTGCCAGGACCATGCCAGGTTAAAGTCCCCCCGCAGAATCATGTGGCCTTGTACAAATTCCTCCAGGACTTTCAGAAGCTCCATCAGAAACCCCTCCTGCCCCCAGTTGGGGGCCTAATTTGACACCAGTGTGTATGTGCCCTCAAAACCCCCTCCACCCCCGCATAGTCCCACCACTAAAACATACCTACCACCTTTCGGCTTTTATCCTGAAATCTGTCCCATCCCTGATGGCCAGTGCCGCACCACTTTTCTTTGTGCATTGGAGCCATGATGGATTTGGGAGAAACCCTGCAGCCTTAGTCGTGCATGATCTTCAGATTCTCCTAAATTGCAAGCACGTCTGGTAGTTTTCCTAATGAACTACCACAATGTTTCCCTCTTGAGGGGAGTTCAGCCCTCTTACATTGTGTAACCCATTTCAATATTTATCAATCCTAAACTCGCTCCCTCCTCACCCATTCTACTCCTCCACTCCTTATGGGATCCTCCTCTATCCTCCCCCTTCCGGCCCAATGGGATTGTCCCTTCCCTTTGTCCGCTCATTGGCACCTTCCCCTGCACCTGTCTACAACCTCCAGTGCTGTTCCCACCCACCCCGAATATCTCCCTTCCCTCGAACTTGTTCCTCCCCTCCCTGCTTCCCCAATACCTCACCTGGGTGCTTCCGCCCTAACTGAACCCAAGATGGAGCGTTCGCCGGTGCCCCTTCCGACCATATTCTCCCTATGTAGTTAACCACCGCTTCTATGCTGGTCTACTTGCTTGCTCCTAGTCACTCACTGCTATTGCGCCGCTTTGCTCCTTCATCTCCCCCTGTCTTCGGTGCAGGGCCCAGCAGAGCAGCCTTTTCCTGCATCTTTCTCCTGCCGTCCACTCCCAGTTGCATGGTATCAGTGGAGTCCAGCTGTAGTAAGTCCATTCCCTCCTGGGCAGATGTTATACGCTTTTGAGCTCCAGACAAAAAGGGGAAGGACCATTTATAACGAATTCCTCTACTGAGCAACTCCTTCACTACTGGGCCCATCGGTCTCTTCTTGAGCAGCGTGCTGGCCGCCAAGTCTTGAAAGAAAGCTATTGCTGTGCCTTGATAGACCACTGGTTCCTGTGCCCTTGCTGCCTGCAGAACTGCTTCCTTCTGTGCGTATCTTGAAAAAGCTGCTAGCACATCCCTCAACCTGTCGTTGGAACCTCTTGCCAGCCCTGTGTATCTGTCCAGCTCAATTTGATCTGGGTTTGTTTTCGGTTGGGGCTGAATTGAGGTCCGATCCCATGAGCTGGAATTGTTCATAAAATGCTTTGGTTAGCGACAATTGTAGGGTCATGTCTCTGTGGAGGTCCTGTCGTGAGAGTGCCTCAGGACCTGCCCCTGCTGACTCCTGCCCCCCCTGTTCTGCCATTTCTCAGGGGGGGTAGAGGGGGTGTGGCCAGTCCCCTTATTGCTGCAGGACCCCACAATGTGCGGAAGGTGCTCCCTGGCACTGTAGCCTGTTTACAGGACTTTGCTTTAGCTTTCAACATTGGTCTTGCTCCCCTGGGCTCCTCACTGCTCTCCTACTGTGGGGGAGTACCCCGACCCCCAGCGATGGTGATGAGGTTGCTTTGTTCTGGGCTTTCTGCTGTGTTGCCGGGGGACTCTGGCGACTGGTCTGCTGCTGCTGCTCTGCCTGACCCTCCTGTAGGGCGCCTGATGTTCCATGCCTTTTTCCCTCATCCCTAGGGACTCTGGGTGCTCCGGGGTGGTGGGGAAGGGGGTGGTGAGAAAGGGTCCCAGAATCTCCTCAACCTTTCAGGGCGGCCGCCGAAATGTTTACCTAGCACAGGTGGCCGCCTCTGGGTGGTCAACACTATCAACCATCAACACAGAAAATGACATACCAACATGGCCACTGCCTGGGTTTGGGTGCTGTTTCACTTTGTGTTATAGGATAGCTTTTGGGGTCCTGCCAAGGAGCTTGTTGCCCTCCCACTTTCCCAGCGAGTGCCTGAAGGGGCTTCTAGTTGAAAGGTCCGGTGTGGCCCTGTTTCAGCATCAAACTGGTGTTGCCTGGGACTGTGGGTCTACTCAATACAGGTCTATTGTGCTGCTCGGGTGTTCCCGACTGCTCCTCCAAGCTCCTCTCCTCTCTAGGAGCCCAGTGACTGGGCTGTGCGCAAATAGCCCCCTCCTTACCACTACCAGTGGGTATAGGGATTTGCGTAGTCCTTGTGCATTGGGGGTGGGGTGCTTGTGGCCTCACATCCACAACCCAGCTCGTGTTGGCATGCTGGCATAGACCAGCGTGGCTCACCGCTCCTATGCTCCAGACCCACTCCAGTAAGAGGCGCCACCTCTTTAGTCGTGGAGCAGGACTGCCCGGCATGTTTCATCACGCTAGGACTGCTATCCACCCAATTTCGACCCCACTCCACTTGCTCAGGAGCTGGGGTGAAAGAGCCTCTAGTCCCCACTGTGTGCCCGCTCCTCGCTGTGGCATCTTCGCTGCTTGTCGGCATCTTTTTCTCCTGCCCCTCCGACCACTGGGTTCCTGCACCTTCCCCTGCCTCAACAGCGGAGGTCCTGCATGTCTCGATCTCTGCACACACAACCCTTGGTCTTCGTTCTTCTTCCCTGTTCCCGCCCATTGTATTCAGTGCTGCTGGGGTGGTGGAAGTGATTTTTAAATTTCGACAGTCTCCGGAGCGCTGCAGGCGCATCTATTCAGTGTAGGCCGCTATGACTTGCTTTGCCCAGACGCGCCACTATCGCAGCCACTATCACAGCATTTTGGGACTAGAAATTGAATGATTTTTCCCCCCATTTTATATGCAAATCAGTCCATAGAATACAGAAAACTGACCAGATTGGCAGCTTGAGTTGTAACAACTAAGTTAATGGGATCAAATCTGCAATGACAAGGTTTATGGCTTCGGAAGGAGCAGGAGAGCCCAAGGAGGCCAGAGAAATGGGGAAGGAGGATGGAGCAGGGGTCCCAATCGGTAGGATCTCAGTTTTGCTGGTATTGAGGCAGAGATTGTTGCAGTGCACCAGGCCTGGATTGCAGATATGCGGTCTAGAATGAAGGAAGTTGCGAGTGAGTCAGCAGGAAGTCTGAAAGTTGTAGTCTGCATAACACTGGAAATCTGGGAGAGGAGTTGAGTGCCAGCTGAGCAAGGTAGATATTCAAGAGCCAGGGCGAGAGGATAGATCCCTGGGGGAACACCACAGGTGGAGGAGTTAGGAGAGGGGAAGGTGCCGAAGATGATCTGGGATGAGCAATCAGTTAGGTAAGTGGTCAGTCATTCCAGTGCCTGTTCCGAGATGCCAAGGGAATCGTGCCTTTTTATGAGGATGGAATGGTTGACCATGTCAAAGGCAGATCAAGTATGACAGCTTGCGAGTTGGAGTACATGGATGCAAGCAGTTATTCACGGGTGTTCAGAAGAGCAGTTTCCATGCCTCTGGATGATCAAAATCCAGATTGATGATCGTGGAGACCACGGACTAGTTCAGTGTGCAAGTTGAGTTGGGGCAAGGCCAGCTTCTCCAGCAGTATCCCCAGGAAGGGGTGATTGAAATAGGGCAGTAGTTGGAGAGAAAGGTCAGGTCTGCTGAGGGTTTTTTCAGGAGCGAGTGCACTAGAGTGTAAGGGCAAAGTGGAAAGAACTAGTGGAGAAAGGGTGGCTGCAGAAATAAGCGAGTGCGTGGGTAATGTTGTCCTTGATGGTTCTGCATGGGCAGGAGAAACTCGTTTGGAAGAAGCCTTCATAGAGCCGACAAATCTAACTTCAGGTGCGACGGGTGAAGGGGAGAAGGCGGAAGGAGGAGCTCGAGTGGCCAAGGGAGGTAAGAGGATGTCCTTAGTTTTGGTGTCGGTGTGTGGCCAGTGTGTTGAAGAGGGCCTGGGAAGGTAGAGGGGAGGAGATTACTGCAGAAGGGTTGGCTAGCTCCCTGTAGATTCTGAAGGGTTCAGCCATATTATTGGATGCTCCAGATAGCAGTGCCTGAATGTGGGCCCTTTTCTTGGAAGGGATGGATAGTATTGCCTTTGGAGAAGGCGGCAGGCTCGCTTGTCGGAGGGTGAACCTGAGGTTTGCCACTTAATTTCCACTGCTCTGCACTTTAGTTTCAGGGCTGAAAGTTTGGAGTCATACCAGGTTTTGCGCTTGGAGGCGGGTTTCAGGCGGATCCTCATAACTGGGGCAAGGATGTCAAGATATTGGTGATGGCTGAGTGAAGGTTGCTGAGAGCAGTTAGTGGTAGTTTAAGGTAGGGGGGAGGGATGGATGAAAGCGGCAGTTGACACTAGTTTCATTGGGAGGATGTTTGAGAACGAGGTTAGCAGGCCTTAGGAGTGCGTTGGGCAGGTTGAAGGGACCCAAGTAGAAGAGAATGAGCTGACCAAGAGGGGTGTCCAGTGGGGGAGTGAGAGGTCTGGGTGGATGATGGCATCCAGTGTGTTCAGCCGAGTGGGTTGAACCGGAGGGGAGAATGGAGAGGCGCAGAGTTCAATGAAAAGGATTGATTCAGAGGCAGGTGTCAAATTGGATGCTCAAGACATCCAAGAGGAGGTTGGAGGTGGTTGAAGGGAAGGAGCATCAGAAATCAGCCCATTCAGATGAACAGGGTCATAGCACCTGGATGCCAGTAAATGGTAGCAATGGTCAGAGTGGAGGAGGGAGAGATGACCACTTGAAAACCAGGCTCCCAAAGGAAAAATAGAGTTGGGCGGGTGCAATGGAAGAAGTAACCCACTTAGGATAGATTAAGGCTACCCCACCGTCGCATGGTGAGCTAGAGGCTTGGAAATTATCGTTAAGCCATCCTGGAGGAGGGAGTCAAAAGCAGTGACTGAGCTGGCATTGAGCCAAGTTTCTGTGAGCGAGAATGTCGAGGTCCGTGTCTGCAAGGATGCAGATGTCAGCAGAGTGATGGCTGAGCGGGCGTTGGGAGTCTCCAGGTGGAGGTCTCTTCCTTAGTCCGATGGGGAGGAACAGTGAGAGTGGTGGGTGGATAGGCAGCAGAAGGAATTAAGTTGATGAGGGAAGGCAAGATCCGGTCAAAGAGCAGGTTGGATTGAGGACCCTGAACCAAGATGGTGCCTGTGTGGTAGACCTTAACGATGCAGCGTGAGGATGAGGCCAGCCAAGAGGACTTCCCACTTGGTGCTACCATTAATGGGAGAGGAAGTGAAAGGGGAGAGTAGCGATGAGTCCACAGATCTGGAGAGTGGACAGAGGAGTTTGTGCTGAAATGGGTGTCAGGGTTTGCACGCAGGAGGTCTTTTTTTTTGTTTAAAAAAAAAGGTTTTTGTGCTTTTCATGACCGACTTGGTGAGAGGTGTGGGGTAGGTGATGGAGTAACCTTTGGAGAAGATAGGAGAGGTGTTGAGTGCCATTAGGGAGGTGGAGGGAAGATGAGAAGGGTCACTGCACTGCACAGATCTGGCCTAATCTCATAGGTGGCCCAGTAGTACAAAGGGCGAGCAAAAAGCAATGCAAATTTGAGTGCAGGATGGAAATGCAGAGAGCTAAAATCGGTGTTGTGCATTTGACATAAGCAGAGAAAGAGGGAAGCCGGGGGCGCACAGCATTGCGGTCCCAGTGAGTTTAAAAGAAAAACAAATCTTGTACAGACGTGAGGGCCACTTAGACCCTGCTAGCTATAGGATCTTAGCCTTTTCGCTTCTGGATTTTTTTTAATGATGATCGGATTAGAAGAATTTAATGCATGGATCGAAAACAAGATTCTCCTGTATAACCAATTAGGCTTTAGAAAATGACACTCCACTATTGATGATGCCATTGCCTTGGTTACCATAGTAGAAAGCGCATGGACAAGATGAAATCTGCCACTCTATGGCTTGTGTAGATTACAGCACAGCATTTGATATTAATAGGCAATTGTGGGTGAAGTTAAACTGGGCATTACCCTCGGCAATTAATCATAAGCACTTAGTATACCAATATCACCAATAAGGGTAAGCATTGATGGGGGAAATGCTTTTTAACAGACCCAATATCAACCAATCTGACCTTAAAACAAAGCTGCATCCTGGCCCCTTTGTTTAATTTATACATGAGATTTATCCCCGTCTCATCACCAACTGCATACCTGCCAGCCTACGCCACAAATTATCACCTAAAGATAAACATTTCAAAGACCATGATGTTTAGTAACAAAAGGAATGAAGCGAAAAACTTGCACCTAAATGGCAATTAGATCAGTGACCACTCGGACAAGTGAAGGAATGTAATTCTCTTGATGTTGACATAGATGACTGACCCCTGGAGAGTCTGGAAACGTTATTCGATAGATTTGTGAGTGAGCATGGCAGATATTAATTATCTTCACTTCGAACCACCTACAAGTCTAAGATGGTGCCAAAATCAATGTATTGCATTGAGGTGTGGGGAACAAAAAATGCAGCATCCATCGACCAGTTGGAAGCTGTGCCTGAAATCCCTGTACTGCCTACCAACTGGACCTCTGTTGGAATTTCTACACAATGAATTAATCATTATGTCCACATTTGAGCGCTGCCACCTGTAATGTTGGATACCATCACAAATTGTCCAACTGTGAAAGTAAGAATATTCTGCATGAACAGATTTGTTGGAAGCCATGAAGCTTCTCAGGTTGACTACTGCTTGCACTTGGACTACTACAGATGAAGGATGGTATTGGAGGGATAAACTTAACATTGATATTAACTCCTATACCAACTTGGAATAGAGTAAAAATATATATATAGTAAAAATGAATTCAGGAATGGGGCCGATGGCAAAACTTGATTTATCTTGCAGCAAAGGGCAGTAGCAGAGAGTACCTGGAGACTACGTGGAGCGGCATACCCGCCTTCGGAGGTGGGCTCCACGCGCAGCGCGGTCTCAAAATCTTCAGAGGCCCCGCGCCGCTCATCGGAACCACCGGTAAAGAAATCGTGACCGGTGGACAAGGAATCGTCAGTAGGCCATTCCAGGGACTCTTCTTTGAAGAAGGCCTCTTCGTCCTCATCTTCAGCGGGGAAAGACAAAAATCTAAATCCTCCTCGGGCGATCGTCCTAGATCGACCTTGAGTTGAGAGACAGAGAAACGCAGGTCGAGTTCGGAAAAGGCGAGAGCAACACATAAGCCTGCGCGACCACCACCGTCGTCGACGGTTGGGAAGTCATCTACTCGCTGTCGCAGTTCACATCAACCGGTCCTGGATTGCAGGCGACGACTGGGCCCACTATTGCTTCGTCGACGGACACCCCTCAAGAGGCCTGGCGTCCAGAGGTCTACGACCCAATTTTGCCGGACACTTCTACTGCAGGAGGCTTTGTCGGTATCCTCGGGAGACGAGGGTGAAAGGATAGCTGGCCCTGCAGACCTGGGGTTACAACTTACCACACCTTTCCCCGGGAGGCTTCCGGGTTCTACCCACCCTCCCCCTGCTCAATCTGCAGTCGTTTGTCATTGGAGGTTTTGTCCACGCTGCAAACGCTGCTGAAGACACTGGATAACAGACTGCCCCGAACAACTCTGGCCAGGTCGGTCGTTGACGACCCGGGCCCGTCTCGCCGCCCTCCACCTTCAACCCCCGCGGCAGAGCCTCCGGTGGCAAATCTCTCGGCCCCACGCCGCGAGGAAGGGGAACTGTTAGTTTCGGAATCAGGCAGCCGAGCGTCGTCTATGGTCTCCCTGTCCCCCTCCAGGGATCCGACTTGGGATTCCGATGCGGAATTGGAAACCCTGAGGAGCCCGGCTCAGCCATCTCCCCCAGACTATATCGGCTCATTCCACGACATGATGGCCAGGGCTTGCATGGAATTAGGCCTAGCCCAAGAGGAAGAAAAGGACTGTTTTCTTTTCGACCACATGGGTAACAGGAGGTCAGTGTTTTCAGTGCACATCCTAGATCATGTGTGGAAGGAAGGTATTCACACCATGCATCACCCTTTCTCAGAGCCAGCGATGAAGGGTCGCCTAGAGAAAAAATTCAAAGCTCCAGACTACTCCCAAGTGCCTTTCCTCTCAACCAACACCTGACTTTGTGGTATCGGCGGCGGCGAGAAAGGCAAGGGCTCAACACAAGTGTACGGAAAGTGATGCTAGACGCCAGGATTCGTTTGGCAAAAAAGTCCTGTTGGTAGGTGCTACCACAGTGAAGGCGGCCAATTCGCTCGCCATAGTTGCTAGATAAGACAGGGAGATGTGGATTCGGTTGGCGCCCATACTGTAACACCTTCCGGATGAACATCGAAAAGCAGCTATGTTGCTGGTCAGGGAAGGTGAGGAGGCTTAGAATCATGCCATTAACATCGTGGTGGCCCTTGCGGAGTCGGGGTTTAAGCAAGTGAATGGCGTAATTCTCCAACGACAGGCATGGCTAAAATGCATCAACTTCCGACCGGAGGTGAAGTACAAGGTACTGGGTATGCCGTTTGAAGGAGAACTCTTCGGCGAGAAGGTCGACTAAGCCCTGAGGGGCATGAAGGAGGACTCGGACACGGCACGTTCCTTGGGGCCCTCCAGAGTGGTCGGAGTTTCCGGTCTTTTTGTCCGTTCAGAGGAGCATCAGGGAATTCCAGATTTTCATCGAGGGACTGACCCTTCAGTAGGCCAGCATATTCCCCTCAGGGATACAGGCGAGCTTCGCAAGCGGCTAAACGTCGCCAGGACTACCAGGCCCCCACAAGAAGAGAGCAAGTTACTCGTCGACGGATAAACAGAGTAAGGACCAGCAATGACGGGCATCGAATGTTCTGGGGGGGCAGAGTATCATGTTACATCAACGAATGGGAGCTGATAACAGATCAATGGGTGTTGGACACTGTAAAATACGGTCATTCCCTGCAGTTCAAGGGCAACCCTCCGCATATTCCACTGGCGTGTGTAGCTCAATCCCATCTGAGCGTGTTGCTGCAGGAAGTAGCACTTATGCTAAAAAAGGGGGCTATAGAAATGGTCCCATCATCACAAAGGGGTCAAGGGGTTTATTCCTGATACTTTGTGGTGAAAAAGCCAAATGGAAAGTGGCATCCCATCCTAGACATGCGCAAACTAAACCAGTCGCTGAAAAACACAAAGTTCAAGATGCTCACGCTCCAGGAGGTGACCAGGTCAGTTCAAGAAGGGGATTTTCTGGCGTCTCTGGACCTGCAGGACACGTACTTCCACAAATCGATGTGTCGGCGACACAAGAAGTACCTAAGGTTTGTGGTAGGGCGGACTCACTACCAGTTCAGTTCTTCCCTTTGGACTGAAATCTTCCCCCAGAACGTTCACGAAATGCCTCGCTCCGGTGGCAGCCTGGCTGAGAAGGCATGGCCACCATGTATACCCGTATCTCGACGACTGGTTGGTGAGGGGGTCCACACCGGCGTCGACGCACAGGAGTCTACAGGACACCATGAGCCTCTTGCAACGATTGGGGGTTTGCAATAAACTTCGAAAAATCCTTGTTAACGCCGTCCAAAAGCTTGGTGTTTCTGGATGCACAGTTCGAGACCCAGTTGGGGTTAGTCAGACCATCCCTCGACAGGATCATCAGGCTCGGTCGATTGGCATGTCAGTTGAAAATCAATTCCAGGCTGTCGGTGAGAAAATATACATCAATCCTGCATTCCTCTGGTGCCCAACTGCCGCCTTTTCCTGAGGCCAGTGCAACAGTTTTTGGCGGACCGTTGGACGCAGGCTCAGGGCCTCTGGTCAGACAGGCTGACCGTCGACAAGCGCCTATCAACTCTTTGGTGGTGGAAGAAAGTTCAGAATATTTCCAAAGGGGTACCCCTACAGCAGCCGAAGTTCCGATTCACGTGGTGACGGACACGTCCCTAACTGGCTGGCGAGTGCACATGGGCACTCTGCAGACACAAGGCCGTTGGTCTCAGAAGGAATCTCTCCTGCACATCAACGTTATGGAATTGAGAGCGGTGCGCTGGGCCCTGAGGGCGTTCCTGCCTCACATCAGGGGGTCCACAGTGAGAGTTTTGACGAACACCACAGCGAAGTTTTACTTAAGGAAGCAAGGCGGCACACAATCCAGAGCGTCTCCATCGAGGCTCAGAAGGTGTGGCACTGGGCTCTAAAACACGATATATCCATCGTAGCTCATCACCTTCCAGGAGTAAGGAACGAGCAGGCAGACTCGCTCAGCAGAAATATGGACCAGATTCACGAGTGGGAAATAGACACCGATCAATTGTCGAAGGTCTTCGAGAAATGGGGGCGGCCTCCGCTGGATCTCTTCGCCACGAAAACAAACAAGTGCGATATGTGTGCCAGCAGGTGGCCACAGGCAGATTTGGTGGGAGAAGCGTTTTCCTTCCCGTGGACGGGCAAGTTACTCTATGCCTTCCCTCCGTTTCCTCTGATACGGAGAACTCTGCAGCGGATACGCAGCTGCAGGTGCCGAGTCATCCTGGTGGCGCCGTGTAGGCCGAGGCAGCCATGGTTTTCCTGCTTCACCTGTCAGCGGATCATCCGATAACGTTCCTGAAGGTTCCCAACTTCTTGTCCCAGGACGAAGGAACAGTGTGGCATCACAATCCGAGCAGTCTCAACCTCACAGCTTGGCTCCTGACTTTTCAGAATTTGGTGCCTTGAACATTCCCTTGGACTGTCAGAAGATCTTACAGGCTGCGTGGGCCCCTTCCACCAAGTCCTACAGGTGTAAGTGGAGAAGATTCTGTACGTGGTGTCAAGGACAGGCAGGAGTGGAACCTCTGAGGGTTACTCCGGAACAGCTTCTTCCGTATCTACTACATTTGGCGAAGAGTGGATTGTCCTTTTCATCACTAAAGGTTCACCTGGCGGCCATCTCTAGGTTCACAAGAGGGAGGAAATCAACGCTCTTCTTAAGCGACCGGTTAGTGAAGCACTTCATGAGAGGTTTGTTCCGGACGTTCCCTCCGGTTAAGCGTTTTCCACCAACGTGGAGCCTGAACATGGTACTGGCAGGGTTAATGAAACCACCCTTTGAGCCAATGGCCACATTGTCGAAGTTTTTATCATGGAAGGTGACTTTTCTAATAGCTATAACATAGACTATACGGATCTGAGTTGCAAGCATTGGTCATAGACCCTCCGTATATCAGATTTTTCAAAGACAAGGTGATTTTGTCAAGTCCTCGTTTCATCCCGAAAGTTCCTACGACTTATCATAAACACTCATCCATTGTCCTGCCCACCTTCTTTGCGACCCCCCCCAATCAGCTGCGGAAAAGGTCTTACATACCTTGGATGTCAAGAGAGCTCTACAATTTTACCTTCATCGAACTCAACTTCGATCTGCGCAGCAACTCTTCGTTGCATATGGGCCTTCGGCAAAGGGGAAGGCAATATCAAAACAAGGACTGGCCCGATGGGTCTCGTCGACGATTGCCTTCTGTCATTCAAAAGCGGGGAAACCGCTACAAGGACGTCCGAGAGCTCACTCAACCAGGGCGGCTTCGTCGGCGACTGTGTTGTGGCCGGAGATTCCACTGACAGACATTTGCAGGGCGGCAGCATGGTCAGTGCCTCATACATTCACCCGCCACTACTGCCTCGAACGACAGCATGCGGACGAGATACAAATGGGACGAGCAGTCTTGCGACATCCTTTTCAGTAAGATAAGTCCTTTTCTTCAAGAAGGGTCTATGCTGGTTTGGATATGCATTTATCTGTGTGTGTGTATATGTATATATATATATATATATATATATATTCACGCAGACCGTGGCCGTATGGTAGGTGCTGTCTTTTGTGCTTTGCATATTTCCTCATTTGTCACTACAATGGTATTGTACCTCTCTGCCACTCCACCCCAGTCTTTCTTGTTGCCGTTCTATATTGCTGGTTGCAATAGTCTGGCCATGCCGCGGTTGTCCCATGTATAATAGCGCATTTTTTTGCTCACGTGTGTTATGAGGTGTTGGTTAACATTTATTTTTAGTAATTTTGTCCATTGAATACCCCTTTTTTGGACATGTCAAGCGGCGGGGTTCCCAGCATTTCAAACAGGCAGGACGCCTGGGCAGCAGCTCGGCTTGTACAGGCCAGGAATCTTTTCAGTGAATCCCAAGTGATGCCCACTTCTCTACCTACTAATGGGGCAAAAAAGAATAATGTAAGCCTTAATCCCGAAATAACCCTGCTCAAAGATAATGAAAAGCTACGCAGGAAGGAAATTTCTAAATGGTGGGAGGAAAACTCTACAAAAGTATCTGGACATTGGACGTATACCGCGAGGACTACGAATTCTGACAATGCCCTCCTTAGAGGACCAAGATCCTGGCATGCTCCAGGAGTGGGGAGAAGCCAGCAAAGGCTGTTCTGCACATTTCCTCGCTATTTTGGTTAAATATGCCAAATCAGATCGAGCAAAGGCTTTGGAAGAACTTGCAAAAAAGGAAATTGAACTAAACAAAATGCCTCCTTCTGAAGAGGGAAAACAATTAAATTAATGAAGCTTTGCTCGTGTATGAAGATATCAAGCAACGAAAACATTGCAAGTTTATTAGGGACAAAATCGATTATGAAACAGGCAGGATTTTTACTTTTGCCAGAAGATTTGATTCATTACGTTAAAAATCCTGCTATCCAGCCTACTGTTGGGGGTGATCCTGGTTCTGACTCTTCTGAATCAGATGTCTCAGTATCTGAGAATGATGAACCTTCCGTCAGACTAAATTTTTGAGACGAGATGCGGCTGTTATGCCAGGACGGGAAGAATCAAAAACAACGCGGCAAGGGCCGAGGCAGGGGAAGAGGAAAGGGACAGAAATCACGAGGAGGAAAACCACTCGGCGAGGCCGGCGTGGGAAACGTCTCAGAAGCATGCCAAGAGAGCAGATCAACACGCTCTGGGGCCAAAAAATAACCATCGACAACATGAAGCTTTGTCAAATCATTAATTTATCCTCCCATGTCCTCGCCAAAGCCAAAACTTCAGTTCTTTCATTGGGCCTAAACTTTTGCCCTACTAAGGCCTTTGACTACGTCCAGGCACGTCTTGATCTAAACAAATTTGTCCGCAAGATTAAACGCAAGAAATTTTTCTCCTTGAATCCCACCGTGATAAAACCTTCAGACACCTCGCACGGGCCGTACCAATCTTTTGATCTGATATTCCATCTCTCATGGATCTGGTCTGTCTCGAAGATTCTGATTTTGATCCCTCCAATGCTTATCTTGCTGTCTTTGACGTCAACCCTGACTGGAATGTACATACCAAGCTCAAGGTTAAATCTAAATTTAATCCAGTTTCCTGTTGGTGGATGTATTGAAGCATTTTACGATTTGTGTATTAGTGACTTTAGAAAATTACAGAGGAGTACCATCAAGAATAAACATAATCTTACCACTTGCCAATTTATGGCCATCAGCGAACTACAAAGCTTGTCGAACATGGTCATCAAACCGGCCGATAAGGGGTCGAACATTGTAGTCCAAGATCGAATACACTATGTTGCGGAGGCCAATCGTCAGCTCAAGGATCGACTGTGTTATGCCCAATTATCCAAAAATCCCTTTGGCGACATGCAGTCTGAACTTAAAAATCTTTGTACCAAATGGGTTGATATTGGCTTCATTGATGACATTGTTAAATTTCTTGTTCCCTCCTGTTACACTATACCCACCATTTATTTTCTACCCAAAACTCACAAATCTTTTTCATCCACCTTGTAGACCTATTGTTAGTTTGTGGGTCCCTCCTTGAGCACCTGGCCCAGTTTATTGATGAAACTTTATTTCCTCTTGTTTCAGTTTTGCCCTCTTATTTGCGGGACACCAAGGACTTTTTGCAACACATCTCTAATACACCCTGGCAGGATGGTCTCCTTCTAGCAACCCTTGATGTTGTCTCCCTTTCTATCTCCATTGACCAAGTTGGAAAGGGAGCTAGCAAATACTTCCTTGATACACGCTCATTGAATTTCCATAGTCCTAGTTCCATGATCCTTGAAATGTTGTCCTTTTGCCTGACCAACAATGTCTTTCTGTTTGAGGGTTCTTTTTTCCGCCAGGTAAGGGGTACTGCCATAGGCAGTACCTTTGGCAGTCTTAAGCAAACCTCACCACGGGGTGGTGGGAGGCCACCTTTCTTAGTGATCTGCTCGCATCCAGCTTTGCTACACAAATTGTCACCTGGTGGCGATATATCGACAATGTTTTTGTCATATGGAAGGGCACTGAAGCCGAGTGGCAATCATTTGTGAAACATATCAATACCAACATGTTCAATCTGCGCTTCACAGAATGGCACAGTACTATTGAAATTGTTTATCTTGATGTAGTTGTGACCCTTGAAAGATCTGGCTTTCACACAACACTACACAAAAAACCTTCAAACACCGGACTACCTTTGCATGGAACCAGTTGCCATCCTACGTCATGCAAACGTAGTATTCCATATGGTGAATTCATCAGATACCGTAGGAATTGCACAGATCTAGCATCCTTTGACCATCACTGTGCCCTGGCGGCTCTAGATTTTGTCAAACAAGGCTATGAGCGCAGAACTATAGAAATGGCCTACACAAAGGCACGCGGATTATGCAGGGATCACCTATTGTACGGCATTAAGCCTGATAGGACTGCCATCGATAATGAACCCAGACTTATTGTTACATTCCATAATGCTTCCAATTATGTCCGCGAAATCATTGAACGACACTGGCGTGTTCTCATCGTTGATAAAGATCTGTGCCCTCTGCTTTCCAAACGTCCAACCATCACATACAAGCGAGTACCCTCGCTCATAGACAAATTAGTTTCCAGTTTTCTGTCACCCATTAACACTAACTCTTCTCTCACTAATTCACTGACGGTCTCCCCCATAGGCTTTACCAAATGTTTTAAATGTAAGGCCTGTGCCCATGCCACTGCGTGTAAATCTTTTTTACATCCGGTCACCCAATGCAATCAGCTCATCAAGTACTCAATGAACTGTGATACTGCTGTTGTGGTTTTTTGTTTCGTGCCCCTGCATGAAATGGTATGTCGGGAGTACCACATGCAAGCTTAAACTTAGGATATTGCAGCACCTTAGGGCAATTAAAAATTCGGATCCCGCATACTCTATGGCCAAGCATTTAATGCAAGAACATAAGAATGACCTTACTCTGCTTAAATCTTTCGCAGTGGCACACATTCCCATCCATCCTAGGGGTGGAGACCGTGTTAAAGCTCAGACAGTTGGAGACCAGATTCATTTTGGATTTTGACACCAAGTTCCCAAATGGTCACAACCACGATGAGGAGCTTTATATGTTTTTGGGTACATGAGTATACCCCCTGCTTCTTTCTGGATAGGTTTGCCTTCCTTTGGTAATTCTTTGATTGTATTTGGTTAACAGGAGTGGTCTTTTTTAAATTCTGATTGTTCAGTTCACTAATTTGTCCCTGGTCTGCATACAGTTTTATTTTCCCACCCTACCACCACGGTGGCTGTGCTATTTGCAACCGGCACAGGTTTCATTCTCCAGCTGCTGCAGTCACGACCTTGTAGGACATTAGGTATATTTTAATTCTCTTTTTGTAGTCTGTGGTGTTCAGAATCTGATACACTGACGTTCTTTTCATTCTGGTTACCTCTCTACAATATACACTTACATTTGCACCCCGTAGATATTCATTCATTCATTCATTCGTTCGTTCGTTCGTTCGTTCGTTCGTTCGTTCGTTCGTTCGTTCGTTCGTTCATTCGTTCGTCCAGTTATTTTGGCAGGCCTAATGTTTCCATCCCTGGGTCTCATGTTTACATTGTTTAGCTATAGTCATATTTTGTCTGTCTGCATGCGTTTGCTGTTATTTGTAGGCGATGTAACCTGCATTCCTCTACATGTGTATGCTGGCACTTTGGCTTTATGGCTGTGCATATAGCCTTTGCTGCTAATTTTGGCTGCTATCGTGATTTTGCTCATTTGCACATATTCATGGTGCCCTTTATTGGCTTGCACTTTCACTTTACCAACTCTGGTCTCAGCATGATATGTTACTCGGTTGACTTGGCAGAAGTTACTGTTGCTATGTACTTTATTACTAGGACTGCATTCTTGGTCTTTTGCACATATTGATGTTGCGATTGTGATGCATTTTTAGCCATTTTGCACATATTAATGCTGCTATTTTTCTCTTTTGCACAAGACCTAACCGCCATGGTGGTTCAGCCAATTTATACATGTCCATACTGTAGTCTTTCAACCTGCACATGCACTTTATCTTGATATGACATACTTTTTGGCCTTTTAACCTCTGTATACATGATGGTACTGTGTTGCTTTTAACCTGACTTATATTTGACTCATGGTGGTTCTTTACTTAAATTTATGTATTTCAATTTTATGGGGTGTTGCAATGTTATTTTGTGAGTGCACTCTGCACTCACTAAATTGCTAGCTGTGTTGCGTTTTCTTTTCCTGACCAGTAATCCACAATGGAAATTGGGGTGCATTGGAATTGGTTCATATGGCCTTGCTCTTGTGTCTGGCTGCCTGCCTGTTCTTGATGCCCCTGGTTTCTATAAATTTTGCAGTGTAAATATTGGCCTACTTTGATCATTCCACCTTTTCTAGCGGCTGGCATATCTTGTTGGTCCCTTTTGGTTTTATTGCTGGCCAGGACCTCCTTTCCCTTCCAACATGGCCGCCATTGAATCAATATCTTCATGCACCCTTACTTCCTCTGACATAGTTAAAGGACTACATGCTTTTTTAATCCTGCCTTTGTCCCTCTTTCCTTTACGTGACCAAGCGCTCAGTCGAGCGTGAAACGTGTTGTAAGTAGGTTGTGCCTATAGGCGTCCTGCCTCTGTTTGTTTGCTGTTTCCCCAGCCGTTTGTTTTGCACATGTGCTGTTTCCATTAATATGTTCTCCAATATCCTCTTGTGAGCTGCGCTTTTTTCCCCTCTTGGATCTATTTACTTGATTGGATCCGCGGAGAGTGCGGTCTTCCCTCTCTCCTCCTTTTTTCTTTAATATCCGTATATGTGTATATATGTATGTGTGTATATATACATTTCTGAGGCTTGTGGAATCTGCTTAGATCACATGCTGTGCATAGGCCGACATCTAGTGGAAGCTGCGGAGTATTAGTTTGTTTTTCGAAACTCGAAAATGGGCGTCGACACAGGGCGTGCCAGTAATACTATCCCTAGTGTGACGTCCACTGTACCCAAGATCCCTCACGCGTCTAGGATCCTCAGATCGTTTTTTCCTGCCATACTGGTCGGAAGCATTTTGCGGAGTCCCCTGGCCTTAGCCATACTTTTGCTAAAATATTTAAAATATTAATCTATTGACATCCTTCCCCACCCCAACGTCGAACTTCGACACTCGACGCCGGCTGGAGAAGAAATCGACCGTCGGCTGCTGCACGACAGATTTGGGCCTCGGAAGGCCTCTGGCCTCGGCCCTGCAAGTAGGGAGAGTGGGGGGTTGTACATAATCTACACTCTTGGTATATAGGTACACCTTATACATTTCCTACACTGAGCCCGCTGCCTCAAGGTGCGTATGGAGGGTACCCCTTTTCAATTCTGCCCCAAGTGGAATCGCAAATACCCTTGGGTCAACAGGCACGCCACGTGCAATCTCTGCTTGCCGAGGGACCACCCCGAAGCGAACTGCAGAGCGTGTAGTAGGTGTAAACCTAAGACACTTAAGGACCGTTCGACGCGTTGGGCCCACCACGCCAGGCAGGCGGCCATGGCAGCGGAGGGCGCCGGCAGCGACGGCGTACTTTCGGACGCCGAGGGCATTACGGCGTCGAAAGACAGCCGAGCGCAGGTCCCCGACCTCGGAAGGTCGTCCGGCAGGGCGGCTATGGGGAAGACCCCCGGTGACACAAGCGCTACATACACTAAACACACGAAGTCCAACCGAGACTCGACGTCGAGTTCTCGGAAAGAGGCACAAACAGAACGGTCCGATTCGGTGTCCTCTGGGCGTTCTCGATCGAGATCGCCGCATGACTCCAGGCAATCATCCACTCTTGCCAAGAGTGCCTCGCTTCCTAGGCTAACAGAAGTTCGATCGTCGGAGGACGAAGACGACTTCCACCCCCAGGCCACACTCCAGGAGTCGGAGCCCGCAGACAAGATCAGCGCGGCCCCACGCTCGAAGGACAGGGACTCTACCCCCGATCCTCGACGCCAGGTGTCGAAAACCTCCGGAGGCACAAAAGGACAGGGAAAACACTTTTCCACTCACGGGGAGGGGGGAAAACAGCAGAAGCAGCCTTTGCACTCTTCCACACCTGTAAAACACGCCACTCCCCCTAAACAGACAAGACCAGGTCTGCTGATATGTCTAAAACCAGAAAATCTACTCAAGATAAATCTCCGACTTGCTGAGAGGCATTCCCAGTTCCAAAAAGTGGTCGAGTGAAGACAGATAGGGTCATGTCAAGGATGTCGTCTCTGGCTGACTTTTACGATAAAAATCCAGACCCCCCCCCCCCCCCCGAGTAAGAAGCCCCGGTTTGAGACACCAATTAGGTCTACAGACCCCTTCGATGTACAACCATACTCGCTATCGAGGAGAGGCTTCCTTTGGTGAGTACCAAGTATTTGGCATGGTAGAAGAGCAAACCGGGACGGGCTACTATGGGGATGATGAGGACCAAGAAGAGGAAGACCCTGAAACCTACAGAGTAGATTCCCCGGTAGAAAACAAAGCCCCGGTTGCCGACTCCCCTGTCGATAACCAACCCCTCCTAAACGAGGTTCTCGCATGTGCAGCAGAACATTTCCATATTGACACCCACGGTGTCCAGGAGGAGAGGGACTTCGCCGAGGAGTTAGTGGGAGAAAGGAGGCCTGTTTCCCAGACCATCACTATCCTTAAGTCCATTCAGCGAAGAATAGACCCGTCCCTGGTGAACCCGAACCTCACCAGAGCAGTCAATCCCAGGGTTTAAAAATCTTTTCAGGGCAGCCCAGTCTGACCCTCTCTATATAAGAGCATCTGAAGCCAGACTCCCTAGTTGTCACTAACCCTCGTAAGAGGGCTGGAACACCCTTGTCATCGTCCGAAGCTCCTCCAGACAAGGAGAGCAAATAACTATATGGTTTCGGAAGGAAAGTAGCCTAAACGTCCACCTATCAGGCAACGATTGCAAACTCCACCACCCTGTTGGCCAGCTACAACTGCCATCAGTGGGAAGAAGTTGTGGCACTCATAGCCTCTGCTCCGGAACCTTTAAAGGGCCAGTTAGCTCGGATTTCCGCTGAGGGTAGAGCCGTGTCTGGTTGCATTTTGAAAGCAACCTTTGACGCCGCGGACAACGCAGGCAGATTGATAGCAGAAGGCACTGTTATCAAGAGGCATGCGTGGTTACACCAGTCTGGTTTTAAGGCAGAAACCCAGGCATCATTGTTGGAGAAACCGCTGGAAGCCGATCTGTTTGGTAAGGCGGTCGAGGCTGCTCTGAAGAATGCCAAGGACGAATACGAGACACTCGAGTCCCTTGGCCAGTTAACATCGCCCACGCGGCCAAAATTCCCAGAGAGGATCTAACTATTCCCAGGGGCAGGGTACACAGTGGAACAGCCAACAGTCTACCCAGGGTTACGGCAGGGGTAATAGGAGAGGTTGTGGTAAAGGCAGAAGCAGCCCCAGCAAAGGAGGCGGCACGCCTCCACCAAAGCAGTGACGCTCAGTTCAGGGTCCCTTCTCACGCAACCCCATTAGGGGGACGCATTTCCAACTTCACCCAGGCTTGGGAAGGGATCACATCAGACAGATGGGTGCTGTCAACAGTATCAACAGGGTACTGTATAGAACTACTGCAGCGTCCCGGAACCATCCTCCACGACAGAGTACTCTTTAGAACATCAGAAGATTCTCCTCGAGGAGATGGCCATTCTGCTAGAAAAGGACGCGATAGAACTCGTCCCGGGACACCAGGTAAACAAGGGTATTTATTCAACTTAATTCCTTGTGCCAAAGAAAGATTTGACAATGCGCCCAGTATTGGACTTACGGCCTTCCAACAAGTATGTCAAGCCCCAAAAGTTTCGTATGACTACGCTACAAGAGGTAATCCCCCTCCTAAAAAAATGATTACATGGCAACCTTGGATATGAAAGATGCCTATTTTCATATTTCCATGTTCCCAGCGCACAGAAGGTACTTGCGCTTCAAGGTGGACAGTCGGCACTACCAATTCAAGGTACTGCCCTTTGGGATAGCTTCGGCACCAAGGGTATTCACCAAGGTACTGGCGGTGGCGGCTGCACACCTACGCAGGGAGGCAATCCCGGTGTACCTTTATCTGGACGACTGGCTCATAACGGGGGAAACCCCAGTAATTTGCAGGACAAACATTCAAAGGAACATCGACCTCCTCCACGAATTAGGCTTCTCAATCAACGAGAAAGTCAAGCCTGGTGCCAAGCACCTCCAAACAGTTCCTAGGAGCAATCCTAGATACTCGAGGGGTTGACATTTCCTTCAGAGGAAAGAATTCGGAATATACTACTGCAAATTCCGCAATATCAGTCCGGTCACCAAATAACGGTACGCAAAGCAATGCGGTTACTGGGCATGATGGCGTCATGTATTTACTTGGTCCCTCACGCGCGCCTGCGTCCCATGCAGGAATGGTTGGCGAAACAGTGGTCTCAGGCAAGTGGTCAGTGGGACGATCTAGTGGTCGTTTCGCCAACACTAGTACAAAGCCTTCACTGGTGGACAAGGAAATCTTGCACAGGAAAAACCTTTTACGATCCCGAAGTACAGGCAGTAGTCACTACCGATGCATGTCTGACGGGGTAGGGAGCTCACCATCTCCACCACACAGCTCAGGGTCTCTGGTCTCCCTCAGTGGCCAAGAACCACATCAACCTGCTAGAGCTTCTGGCAGTATTCAGAGCGCTTCAAGCGTTCGAGCCCCACCTACTAAACCTGTCATGATCTCTGCTTCCAAAAGGTCAGGACTTACCCAACTCCCTTGGAAGCAGACCCATAACCCAGGTTCCGAGTGCCAATCAGTCCCAATTGGGACCTTTTGGACCCTGTCCTGGCGCCAGTGGCACCAGGCTCATAAATATGCCCAGTCCCAGCGCTGGAAGCGCCGGGCTCATAATGCTTGGGTGGACTCACCTGCAGCAGACCATGCTGCTTACTTACCTGCCAGTTGAGCCTCTGATCCTCTTCTGTTTGGGACTACTTTTCCTGTTGGGTGGGGCAGGAGCCACTCCCTAGGTTCAGAACACTGGAACTCTTCTGGAAAGCAGGAACTCTTTTCTTATCTAGGCGAGGCTGTGGAAGGAAACATCTAAGCACTACAGGAGGCTATTTAAACCACACCCGATGGATGAATCTTGCGTTGCGTTATTCTGCATCCTCTGCAGCAGAACGCTCATCGTGTCTTCTGCATCTGATCCTGGGCCTAAGGGAAAAAGGCTTACCATCCTGAATCCAGTCTTCAGCAACACCTATAAAGACAAGAAAGAACAGGTTAGCACTACGGTCTTCAGTGACAGCGCATCTCTTACCTGGTCCATCGGCTGTCACCAACGCCTCGCGCTGCATTCCGGCATCTGAAAGACAAAGGCTTACCTACTCTTCGCGTGCTCCGGAGGTCTTCGCACTGCATTCCGGCATCTGAAAGACAAAAGCTTACCAACTCTTCGCACGCTCCGGAGGCCTTCGGCGCTGCATCCCGCATCTGAAAGACAAAAGGTGCGTTTAAAGACATTGGGTAACTTTAATACTCGCGTGCCATTACTCCTTCCCACGCCGAACCCAGTGGGTATTCCGGCACCCTTCAGCAGCTCCGAACTTGTACCTGCAAGATAAAAGGACAGTTAGTGCGCATCGTGAAGCAGGCAACAAGCGCTTACTTACGTGCTTCCAGGCGCTTCTATTCCTCACACGGGTTCCATCCTCAACTCACTTCGGCCCGTCATCCGCCATCGCCGGAAACCTGCAAAACAAGAGACATCATTACAAAAGACTTTTAAAGACATTTGAAATACTCGGAATTTACCGTTCGTGCAGTAAACGACGGACAGCAGTCCTCTGAAGTCAAGAGGCCTGCACCCTTATCCAGTGAAGAAACTGGTTACGGCACCCTGCCCCGAGGCAGATGGAGAGCATGGCGTTCACTTACCTAAGGTGAGAGCGTTAACCTTTGGGGTTCTACAAGAGAAGAGAAAGGGAAGAAGAGAGAGACACCCAATAACCCAGTTCATTAATCCCATATTTTCTATCTGCAGACATCTTACTCTTCGAGTCAGACATACAGTGCACAGAGGACCAGCCCAAAGAGCCAACCGTGTGTTACACATCACCTTTGAAGATACGGTACTCGCCCAGTCAAGACCAGCGCCTCTGCGGGAATCAGGTGAGCGTTACAAAACCTGTCAGTGCAGATCCGGACGGACAGCACAACAGCCATGTTCTACCTGAACAAGCAAGTAGGGACTCGTTCGCCAAATCTGTCCAAGCTTGCCCAGAAAATCTGGATATGGGCACTCAGACGGAACATCTTCCTGTCATCACAACATGTTCCAGGGGAGCTCAATTCCCTAGCGGATGCTCTGAGCAGAGACTCCCTCCTAGAGGAACACGAATGGGTTCTACACAGAGAGGTCGTAGAAAATATCTTCTCTGTGGGGTTTCCCCACTATAGACTTATTCGCCACAAGCGAAAACCAACAATGCCCAGGATTTGCATCCAGGTTCCCCCAACCAGACTCCCAAGGGAACGCCCTGTGGATAAACTGGTCAGGGATGTTTGCGTACGCTTTTCCACCAACTCCTCATCAGGAAGGTGGTGAACAAGATGAACAGAGAGTCGATGACCCTTGTCCTAGTTGCTCCCATGTGGGCAAGACAACCGTGGTTCCCACACCTACGTAGGATGGCGGTGTGCGAGCCCATCAAACTTCCAGCCTGGTACAACCTACTGTCCCAGCACCAAGGTCAAACAGTGCATCAGCAACCCAACGAACCTGGCAGCATGGCTCCTGAGGTCATAGAGTTTGGACATCTCAATTTACCAAAGAGGTGTATGGACATCCTAAAGGAATCTAGGAAACCAAACACAAGGCACTGTTTGACAAGTGGAAGAGATTCGTTGGTGCCAGAGAAGACAAATCAACCCAGTTGATTGCACTCCTTCCACTATTGTTACATACATGCTCCACCTGCTAGATGCAGGATTGGTTTTTAACTCACTGAAAGTACACCTGGCAGCCCTGTCGGCATACACCACTTCCCATAACAAGGTCTCGTAGTGGAAAGTACCAGTATTTAAAGCCTTCATGGAAGGAGTAAAGAGACTTCACCCTCCTATTTCTAACCCACCACCAGGGTGGGACCTTAATGTGGTGCTATCTAAGCTCATGGGACCCCCTTTCGAGCCCATGCATAAAAGCAGTCTCAAACACCTGACTTATAAAACGGCCTTCTTAGTTGCTATTACTTCTATAAGAAGGGTCAGTGAAATTCAGGCTCTGTCAGTGCAGGATCCCTTCTTTACTGTCCATAAAGACAAACTGGTTTTACGCACACACCCTAGGTTCTCAATTAAGTTTATATCTAAATTCCACGTAAACCAGTCCATCGAGCTTCCGGCTTTCTTCCAGGACCCTCAAAGCTCGGCTGAGGTGAAACTACACACCCTAGATGTGCATAGGGCGGTCCTCTACTATGTAAATAAGACCAGACCGCTAAGAAAAACAGATCAACTGTTTGTCTCCGTAGCTACAGGCAGAGAGGGGGATCGCGTCTCTAAAGGTGCCATCTCGAAGTGGATTATTAACTGTATCCAGCTGTGTTACTCACTCTCTGAAAGAACTCTGCCTTTCACGCCAAGAGCCCACTCTACTAGAGGCATTGGGGCCACTCTGGATTTCATTGCAAATGTACCCCTTGACACCATTTGCAAAACAGCTACTTGGAGCTCTATTCACACTTTTACTCAGCATTACTGCATTGACACCCATTCCAAGGCAGATACACAAGTGGGACAAGCGTTTCTAAGACACTTATTTGCTCATGACCCTTCTCACATCCCACCTCCTTCAGGTACTGCTTGCTAATCTATGCACAGCATGTGATCTAAGCAGATTCCACAAGCCTCAGAAGGGATACATTACTCACCGTAATCGTATTTCTGATGCTTGTATCTGCTTAGATTCACATGCGACCCACCCTTCCTCCCCTCTGAGAGAAGGCGCATGGTTGCTGGTAGTCTTACCTTTCTATCTATCTGCTTGGATTATCTGTACTCGCGCTACTCCATGTCAGAAAAATACAATCTGAGGATCCTAGACGCGTGAGGGATCTTGGGTACAGTGGACGTCACACTAGGGATAGTATTACTGGCACGCCCTGTGTCGACGCCCATTTTCGAGTTTCGAAAAACAAATTAATACTCTGCAGCTTCCACTAGATGTCGACCTATGCACAGCATGTGAATCTAAGCAGATACAAGCATCAGAAATACGATTACGGTGAGTAATGTATCCCATATATATGTTTTGCTTTTATGGCTTATATGAATATTACTTGGTGCAGTACTGTGGCACGTTTTAATTTCGAATCTTGTGTGATTGTGATTCGACTTTTGCAGGATGGGGTGGGTGCCGGATTGCAGTCACACCTCCTCCCTTATTTCAGGTTCACTGCTGTGCATTCTATTCTAAGCATGTGAATCCATGAAAGATCCAATGCTGGAGAAGGGAATAGTTTCTTACCTTTAACTCCATTTCTCCAGCATTGGTATCTTTCATTGATTCACATGCGCCCGCCGGCCTCCCCTACATGCAATCGTATTGTAGTTCTCGTTTCACCCTGGCCTCCCCTACATGCAATCGTCTTGTAGTTCTTGTTTCACCCCGTTCTACTTTGGAGGGGTCGAAATCTGAAGGGAGCCACGGGGGCGGGGCATTTATACCACTACGTCCTAGTGGGGCTTGCATGCACGGCCCAAAACGACGTAGATGGGACACAAGTGTCGAATGTTTTCCTATGGGAAACGGCTTTATAAGCTTACCGAGGGTTCCCAGTCTGTCGACGGGGAATATTCTAAGCATGTGAATCCATGAAAGATACCAATGCTGGATAAATAGTTACAGGTAAGAAACTATTCCTTTCCTGCATACGAGGAAAATGGGGCCGAAGAATCCACCTTGTTCTCTGCATGGGGGGGGATTGTGCCCTTGCTCTGTAAGTGGCCTAGCTGTGTCCATCTGGGACATTACTAGCCAAATGGGGGCCGCGTGCTTGGGTGGGTTGGGAGAAGTCAATGTGGAAACCCTTTGCAGTTTCCCTGGCCCAGGCATCTCCTGATAAGGAGTCCCACTCTCGAGCAAATCGCACTATCCTGCCTCCTATAGGCACTTGCAGTGCTGGAGCTACACGGCTGAGACCACCTGTATTTTGCTGTGCTGGCTCTCTCCTCTCGTTCAGCCACAACCTCTGCCTCTTCATCTGAAGGTGAATAAGGCATCAGTCCTGTCTTGCTAATAGGAATAATGGTCTTGTGACAGATGGGAGAGTCTGTCCAGAGGAGCAGCCCCTGCCTCATCTCACCTTAGAGACCATTGTCAAAGCCTCAATAAAGAGGCTTGTGCCTTGTCGAGAGCACTGAAGGTTCCCAAAAATGTAGCTATTTCCTTGTCAAAAGGGTCGTCGATTCGGTAGCGCCAAGCTCCCCCAGCTTGGTCTATTTTAATGAGTATGCCCCTCCTGTGCTCTGCCAAAATGGCACATTTGCATTTCCAAGAAGGCAAGGGGTTTGAGTCCACCCTGACGGTCAATAGCCTTTCCCGTGTCCAAGGCTTCTTCCGAGGTCCAGAATTTGGGCTAGTGGACTTGAAGACCTTGTCCTGGCAGGACTGCAAGGCTCATCAACTAATTTTTTAGGGTCCTTGCAGTTCTTTGCATGAAAGGTAATCATTTTGGCATCAAGCTTGGGGGTGAGTGCCACCTTTCCTTGAATGTCTGGATGGGGGCATTCCACCATTAGTTTGGCTCCGATTATATTTAAGGTCTGGCAGAGCCTGTCCTTGATGTAGTCTGCTGCCCTGGATGAATGAGCCCAGTCTGAGGGTCTGGGGTGGATAAAGTCCTCTGGGACAAACCTGTTTGGAAGCGGACTGCTAGTTAGGAAGCAGCTTGTGAATGGGGCCTGCCACATTCTCTGCTGGGCCGCGGCCCATCCCCTTGTTGATACTCGGTCGTTTGAGGAGTATGATCATCTGTGCCCTGTTCATACTCCTCCAGGCTCGAGGGTATATCGCCCATTTAGTTCTCCTCTAGGTCAGTAGGACTTAAGGCCGAAGGGGTCGTCTTCCTTTCAAGACTTTTTTTTTTTTTAAGCCTAGAGACGGCATATGAAATGGCTTCTGTGGCTGGCTCTGGTAGGCTAGGCTGGGTTGGTGGGTGGGGGGTGGTGGGGTTCAGAGACCGCGTTCCTCTTTCGAGCCAGTGTACTTACCCCAGTAGGGGCGCTCTTCCTCTTGTGTGCGGCCTCCTTAGAATTGCCAGGGACCCTGAGGTGCAGCGCCATGTCCTTAAGATGTAGTTGTATTGGGACAAGCATGTCTACTTAAGCTCTTTAGATAGTGGTCTCGACTGATACTAAGATTGTTCTAAACTGCTTGCTTGCTTGGGCCAAATCCTGCACTGGCCAGTTTTCCTTGCCCTCTGACCATTCCTGGTCAGCCTGAGGGGGGGGGGGGTGTACTTCTCTGCCATAGCATATGGTTGGATTTGACCTTTTTAATATCCCTGGGCAAGGTAACAAGATGCAGAGCTCTTTCAGGCTGATGCCTTTTTTAATTAGATGAAAGTTTACTTGTAGACTCTTTCCTTATTTTCTTCGCTGCATAGCCAACAGACTGCTTGACTGCTTTCGACTAACCTCGTAGTCCACGAATTGACTGATTGATGACCAGACGTGGCCTTAACGGGCCTATTCGGGCTTCGGCCCGTTACAGTAGTGAGGGGGGGAGGTTCTACATACTGAACTCTTTCGAGAATGCATATTCGATCATCCCCTTTCATTTTTTTTCCGCCAATCTGCCCTTGTAAAGAATTGACCAAATGCCCTTTAAATGTTGCCTACCTTTCACCAAATTACTGTGGAAAGACACGCACCAAGTGCAATTACTGTCTCCTGAGGATCATCCCAAATGTTTACAAATCTTGTAAACATTTTTGACCTAAAACAAAGTAATTTTCAATGCACAGTGAAAATAAAAGGCCTGTTTCCACCTTTCTCTCGTGATCTGCGGCACTATTGTGCTGTTCAAATCAAGGGAGGTGTCGTTGGAAAGGGGAGGCTCTCCCCTTTGCAGCAACACCTTTTTTTGAAGCATTGCCGTGCCCACTAGACACCAGGGATCTGTTTTTTTTGAAGTGGGGGAGGGGCTGCTTACTATGTAAGCTGCCCCTCTCTAACCCTGCTGGCCCCCAAAGCATTGGGGCAATGCCCTAGGGGCAGATGGGTTATCTCCCCCAGTGAAGGGGGAGCAAATAATAAATAAAAAAATTAAAACCATTTAAAAAGTTTTGGCTGGGGCCACTAGCGACCAGGCATTTTTGAAAGGGGTGGCCCTCACAAGTGGAGGGGGGGGGGCATCTCATGTAGCCCTCCCTGGGGGCACATTTCTGCCCCTAGGAAGGGGTACATGAGATCTCCCCATCCATTTGGGGGAGAGGCCCCCAGAAATATTGGCACAGCCCCTTTAAATCCCCAAGCCTGGGCAGTACGATTTTATATAAAAACAAATATACATAGAGCTTGTTCTGGGTGGGGAGGTCAGGGGGGCCCACTAGACCAGGGCTTTTGTTGTGCCTTGAATGGGGGGTGGCCTTCTCCCCCCACCCTAAGTGGATGGGGGGGACACATCATGTATCCCTCCCTGGGGGCACATTTCTGCCCCGTGGAAGGGGTACATGAGATGCCCTCATCCATTTGGTGGGGGGGGGGCACTGCAAATATTGGTAGACCCCGCCAGCCTGTTTTGCCCACCCACGGGGCAGATGGGCACATATGTGCCCATCTGCCCCTAGGAAAGGGGCAAAATAAAAATACTAATAAAAACATAACTTGTTTTTGGTGGGTATGGGAGGTCCACTATACCACCGTGGATGTTTTTACGATGTTGATGTTGCCCACGGGTGACTTTTCGGAAAGCCATTGGGTTCCCTGTTTTCCTTGGTGGCTTCGACACCCTGCACCCAAATCTGCAGGTTGTCCACATGAGCAAAATTCCTGAAAAACTGCTCTGCCGAAAGACTTGGGGTTACCAGTGTTTTAGCCTTTTCCCTTGGCGCCCAGGTAGGTGCACCCACACATGAGGTACTGTTTTCATCGGGACACCTGTGGGAACGCCGGAAGGCACAACCTTTGTTGTGTTTGCGTGGTTTTCATAACGGTTTGACCCATTTGCTGCTGCCCATTTTCACGCAACCCTTTCATTTCCCAAATGCGACCTACGTTTAGTCGCTGCTTTAGGCACTATACACTTTTGTAACATGCACAAGTCGCCTACCCTTCAAAAGGTCTACCTGTGCTCTTTCAGAAAATGTATGCTTGCCCTTCCTCACCACATTTGTTTTCCTTCTTTACGCATGCTAATTATGTCTGTTTAGGCCATAAGCATAAAACTCCTGTTTTTTTACCATGGCTCTGTTTTTGGCTTGTGGTATTGATTGTTTTGTGAAAAATTACAAAAAAATTGTGATTTCCTAACTGGAAGAGTCGGAATGTAGCAGACCATTGTTTTTCTCAAAATTCAGAAGCCATGTCCTTACCGGCCAACCATGTCCACCACATATATTTTTTTCACTGGATTTTTTTCCCCCCACGTAGTTGCTTGACCTGCGCAAATCACCCCCTCCCAAACTTGGAATTTTGTCTACATTTCAGAAATGTATTCCTTTCTTTCCTCCCAAGTTTTCCTACCCTTTACTTCCATTCCGTCCATGCATGTCCTATTGGAGAAAAGGCCACAGTCGAAATACCTCACAAAACAGTTGATAACCAAAAAAAATTTGGATATGGTTTCCACTCAATCTGTTATTGGAAGCCTGGAAAATGGGGAATTCAGCACATCAAACCATTTGTTCCTAGCACTTACAAGGAAAGTCATTTTCTGAAAAACAAATGTTCTCCCTTTCTGGTTATTTTGTCTCACCCCTGTACAGCAAACTAGGATTCCTTGGTGGCATTATGACCACCTACATGTGGGGGGAGGGGGCCAAATTTGGCCGCACAATCTCACGTAACGTAACAAGGCATTGAATGGCAACATGCCAAAATCACCAAAAAAGGCCTTGGCACTTGGGTGGGGAACCCATGGCAGTTGAGGGGTTAAAGGATCAGTGCACCAAACGCTGGGCCGCTCCTGCCATACAGGCCTCCATCGACATGACTGAATACTCCAGCGAGGGCAGTATTGGGGATCATGAGTGATGGCAAAGGAAAGCTGGTTTAGTTGGAACCCCACGTGCTGGCCCCGACTCCACTAAGCAGGCCGGCAGGTCTTTGCTGGAGTAGACACCCGGCGGCCAGAGCACACATGCCAAAGAACACCAAAAACATACCCCACAGCCGACTTTCGACCAGTCCAGTGTCGAAGCCCACGCTTTGACCACAGAGAGAGAGAGCCTTGGGTTCTTACCTGTCGTCTGGGCCATTGCGTATGCTTTGGTCCCATGACAGGCCTCCGAAGCCGGACCCGAAGGTCGGTTCGGACACTGCACACAGAGACCTGTGTGCAGAAGAACGGGCGGTGAAGGGAGTTACAGCGTTCCCCAAGAACATGCACGAGGTAATCAAGAAACATGTTGGGTCTTGCATGCTTAAAGCGTGGTTGCAGAAAGTCACAAACTTCAATGACTTTGTCCTCGAATACCACACAAGCTGAAACCGCTTCCGCCATGTAGACTTAGAAGGGGCCACAAAGACCAGACTCTCCCAAGCCACCCCCATCATGTCAGGCTTCCCACCTTCATGTACTACTGAACAATTTAATAAGATTTTAAGGAGGATGTCAAGTTTTGTTTAATTTATGGACAGGCACCCAGATCAGCTAACATCCCTTGGAGTTGCCTCACAGCTAGGGTCCAATCACAACAGCCCCCTGCCAAAAAAGCTAGTCTTGAGCCACAGGCTAGCACCTCTGCTCTAGGCACTCCGATCTGACCTACCAAGACCCCTCTCAGGACATGTACTATGACGATAAGACCAAGTATCTCAAAGGGACCTTTATGGTCTAGACCAGGGGTGCACAACTGATTTTGACGGCCGAAAGTACCTTACATGAGGACTATAGTGCGCCGAAAAGTAAATGTGGGCGGGACGGTAGGCGGGGCGGTAGATGGGGCGTGGCAGGAGGCTTTTTAAACCCCCAATTTGTATTAAACACATGGAAAAAGTGTTTTTGAGGGGTAACGATTTTTATTTGCATTTCAGACTTACATTTCGTACTACACATTTTCCATTGTTATAATTTATTTCTATTTAGTTATTGTATCTCGTCTGTTTAACTTATATATATTTTATTGACCCTAGATTGGACATTGTTATTTTGGACTGCTATAGTTTGCTGTTTGGGTTGCCCAAGAGGAGTATGGCCTTCGTTGAGTCAGGTTTCCTCAAAAAGCAAAGGATGTACATCTACTAACTGTGCCTGTTTTAGCTTTATTATTGGGTTCACTCTTGGAGTGCAACACTATGCCCCATGGCCCCCTCACCCCCAACCAAACACTATGCCCCATGGCCCCCTCACCCCCAACCAAACACTATGCCCCATGGCACCCCACCCCTCAACCAAACACTATGCCCCATGGCACCCTCAACCCCAACCAAACACTATGCCCCATGGCACCCTCAACCCCAACCAAACACTATGCCCCATGGCACCCTCAACCCCAACCAAACACTATGCCCCATGGCCCCCACAACCCCCAACCAAACACTATGCCCCATGGCACCCTCAACCCCAACCAAACACTATGCCCCATGGCCCCCACAACCCCCAACCAAACACTATGCCCCATGGCACCCTCAACCCCAACCAAACACTATGCCCCATGGCCCCCACAACCCCCAACCAAACACTATGCCCCATGGCACCCTCAACCCCAACCAAACACTATGCCCCATGGCCCCCACAACCCCCAACCAAACACTATGCCCTATGGCCCCCACCCCTCAACCAAACACTGTGCCCCATGGCCCCCTCACCCCCCAACCAAACACTGCGCCCCATGGCCCCCTCACCCCCAACCAAACACTATGCCCCATGGGACCCTCACCCCCAACCAAACGCTATGCCCCATGGCTCCCTCAAACCCCAACCAAACACTATGCCCCATGGCACCCCACGCCCCCAACCAAACACTATGCCCCATGACACCCCCCCCACCCCCAACCAAACACTATGACAGTTGGGAAAAAACACCTTTTTGGAGGTGTAACATTTTATTTGCATTTAAAACTTACATTTTGTACTATACATTTCCCCAAATCATACAGGATGAAACAGTGAACCAGACATAGTTGATCAGTGAGAAACATTGCAGTGTTTCTCAGTTGTCAGTTTCTGGATCTCGGGCTCCAGTGAGGTTGTTCCTACTCTCAGGATAGCATGGAGATGTTGGTCAGTTAGTCTTGTCCTTAGGCTGGATTTATGTAGTTTCATTTGTGAAAAAACTTGCTCACAAATGGAAGTACTGCCAAACATAGAAACCATCTTTAATGCCTCCCGTGACAGATTGGGGAATTGAGCAGTGTCCAGAGACTGATAGACTAATAAAGGCATCTTGAGGGCACTACAGCACTGAAGTTCAATCAGTTCCAGTTGCAGTTCAGGTTGCACACTGTCAACATCAGCAGAGAAAGGGTCTGCAAAAAGTTTAAAAGGGGCTCGCTGGGATTTGAATTGTGAGAAACGATTTTGCAGTTCCTTCAGGACCTTCACATGCCGATACCATCCTACATACTTGTCGTCGGGGGGGAAAACCTCTGCACATGTGGGGTAGTGTACCAGCATCCCTTTCTCCAGTTGGGCTGTCGGAAGCCTTAACTTTATTTCAAAGGTACAAACTGCCTCAAACAGATCCGATATGATATTTTGGCTTCCTTGCAACTTTAAATTTAAATCATTGAAATGGCCTGTCGGGTCAGTCAAAAGCAAAGTCAGCTACCCAGTCAATATCTTGCATGACAGAAATGCCCATTCCCTTTTCATCAAGGAATGCTTTTACTTTGTGCCGTAATCAAACGCTTCAGCACATTGCCACGACTAAGCCATCGGACATCGGTGTGATATAGGACATAACCATAATCCGCCTTTACCTCTTCTAAAATTGCCTGAAACAATCGGTGATTTAAAGAGCGTGAACGGACAAAATTAACCGTTTTCACAACAAAGTCCATCACTTCAGTGAATTTCAAATGTTTTGCACATAATGCCTCCTGGTGGATGATGCAGTGATCATTTTTTAAATGGACAGCCTTCTCGCCCAAGTGCCTTTTCAAGCAGCCAATAAACCCATTTTGCTCCCCAGCCATGGCTGGCGCCCCATCAGTCGTCACGCCTACCAAAGCATCCCATGGCAAATTTAAATCATCAATGACTTTTTGAAAGGCATTAAAAATTTCAGCACCAGTAGTCCTGCCATGCAAAGATACCAGGGAAGCCAGTTCCTGAAATACTTTGCATTGATTATCGACCCCCCCCCCCCCCTGAATTAAAATTAAGAGTTGGGCTGTGTCACTTGCTTCTGTGCTCTCATCAAGGGCAGCTGAAAAGAACTTGATATCCCTACACTGCATTTTCAGTTAGCTGTAACTATTGTCAGCCATATCTACAATACACCGCTGGATACTCGTACGTGAAAGGGGAACATTTGTAAAAGCATCTTTTTTTTTTCTTTACACACTGCCTCGCAAATCTCCATCAGGCAGTCTTTAACGAAATCCCCATCTGTGAAAGGACGTGCTGACCTTGCAATAAGCTGTGCAACCTTATAACTCGCAAAGGTGGCACATTCAGATTCTTTTTTTTTTTCTGGGCAAAAACACCCTGTTGCTTAGTCAGATGTGATTTTAGCTCCCCAGCTTTCTTAATTCTCGCTTCCCCCTGCAAATCCTTATATTGTGAATGTTTTGTTTCACAATGGCAGCGGATATTCTATTCCTTGGGGACTGCTATGCGTTCGAGACAACTGAGACACGAGTACACATTAGGTTTGGACTCGATGAAAAAAAACTTCAGTCCACTCATCCTTAAATTGACAGTGCTCCTGGTCAATCTTTCTTTTTTTTTTTACTGCACTGAACATTGGCAGGGACATCTTTGGATAACGATACGAACTCCACTGTTATGCTCCCACTACGACGGTCCTAGTCTAGAGTATATACAAATGATATACTTTTTTGAGAATCCTAGAAGCGACAAAACAAGATCAGATAAAGAACATAGCCTTGCCAGCATACCTTTTCATGCACTTATTGATGGATACTTTCAGGAATAGCGGGCTGCATAGCATATCAACCTGCTATGTTTGAGATTAAGGTGAAATTGAGAACATTCTTTAAAAAAAAAAAATACATTTCAAAGCACAAGCTGTTGACAAATTATGAGCTTTTGAAAGGAATTATCACAGGATGACCAATTACCTAAGTGAACATACAAAGAAACTGATCTGTTTCTTCCTGGCCAGGGCAACTGGAGTACTACCAGTTTGAATATTGCAAGCCATTTACTTCCATGCCATTTCTTTAGGAATGTACAAATAAACCACACCCACTGCTGACCCTTGACACTCTGGCCCAACATCTCTAACGATATGCTATGATTTATTTATATAGCGCCTATACACAATGTGTTTCAAAGTGCTTCTCGACAAGGGAGGGAACAAGGGAAAATACATAACATTCTTACAGGCCATGAACAAGAAGAACGCGAAATTAACTATCGTACTCGGCCTAGCGACACAGATAGGAAGGAAAAGGGAACAGACAGGCGACTACCGTCCTAGGCCTGACAACATTTCTGGTAGAGCTGGAGAATTACACAAGGTGAGGGCGATGGGAGGAGAAAGGAGGGAGACGAACAAAACAAGCTATTACAGATCTACATGGTGATGCCGATTTGGGTTTGGCCCGGGATTTATACACTGGGTGCAGTTGCTGTACATCAGGCCAGTGGCCAGGGTTCACACTGGCAAACACATTTCACCTGCCTGGGTGATCCTTCGGGGCACTAGGCAAGGCTGCCCGTTTCTGATGTTTCATTGTTGTTCATCCTGGCACCCTCCACCCCCAACTCCGAACCCCCAAATCAGCACACAAACATGCACCCATACAGACCCGAACCCCAACTCCCAACTCAGCACACACAAACATGCACCCATACACACCCAAACCCCCACCCCCAACTCCGAACCCCCACCCCAAATCAGCACACACAAACCAGCACCATACAGACCCGAACCCCCACCCCAAATCAGCACTCTCAAACAAGCACCCATACAGATCCAAACCCCCACCCCAACTCAGCATACAAACTAGCAAGCATGCACACATACAAACCCTGCATCTCAACATACACCACACTTGCACTCCAAAACAAACATTCATGCACACCCGACACCCCTCCACCCCCGCATCCCAACATACACACAAACATTCAAATCCAAACATTCATACACATCCGACCCCCCCCCCCCCCCGCATCTCAACATACACACATACAGCAAAACAGACCCGACACACAGAGCACTTACCGGAGACGTGCTGGGAGGTAGGTAAGCTGGAAGTCGCTGGAATCTTACTACGGCTGGCGTGGTCCAAGGCTAAAATGCCTTCCGGCATCAAGCCTTATGGACCACGCCAGCCGTAGTGCTGGCCCTCCATTGGTGCAGCACACGCGCACTACGTGGCTCGTAGGAGCGACGTGGTGCATGTGTGCTGAGCCAATGACGGCCAGTGTTTTGTCCGGCCCGGAAGACAACTAAGACTTTCCTAATGGAGGGCGGCCGATGCTGCTTGCAGGCCGCCCTCCATTGGGAAAGTGTTTGTGCCTCGCGTGCCGGACAAGAGCATGGCGGCCCGTATGTTGTGCATCCATGGTCTAGACCAATTCTATGACTACATTTATGTAATTCAGTTGCCGGACCATGAGGACCAGCCAGCAGCAGATTCTCACATTGATAACCAACTACCATACAATGGACTGCTAGTAAAACCTGCACAACATTTTAACATCGCCACTCTGGAAGCACAGGTCAACAGACTTTGTGGAAGACATCCTGTGGGCCAAATCTGCCACCCAGTTTATTCCCCTCCAGTCTGTACAAAGACATCCAGCCATCCCTATTGGCGCCTAGTCTCAAGTTTGGTCAACCCCCAGAATAGAGAAACTATTTAGACCAGCTCCCACTGATCCCCTGTATATTAGGGGCCAGCATAAACCGGAGTAATTTGTGGTCACCACTACCAGAAAGAGGGCAGGTACTCCCCTGGCTTTGGCAGAAACCCCACCAGACAAGGAAAGCAAAAGAATATATACTTTTCGGGAGAATAGTAATCTCCTCTGCGGCATACCAAACCAGGATCACCAACACTAAGCTTTTAGCTTATTACGGATGCTACAAATGTGATGACCTAGAAAGCCAAATAGATGCCACCGGAACACCTAAAGCCTCAATTGTGGACTATTTGTGAAGGCAAGCGGATATCAAACTGCATCCTGAAAAATGACCTTGATACAGCAGATAATGCAGGACGCATCATAGCAGAGGGGTACACAAGTACCACGCCTGGCTGAGACCACCTGGATTGAAGTTTGAAACCCAGGCAACCCTCCTAAACACGCCAGTTGAGCCCAATGTATGATTCGGGAACGCCCTTTAAGACTCAGTGTGCAGGAGGAATAAGGCCTCCAATCCCTTGGCCAGTTAACAAACGAGCCCTATGTTTACCAGGGCTCCTCAAACACTAGGTTTCGGGGTCAAGGTGCTCAACGTTTCTCTGGCTATACTCTGGGCGGACAGTCCTCATCCCGGAGCCAATTGCAAGGACAAAGTTCCTCTTCCAATTTTCAAAGGAAATAATTAAAGGGGCAGAATCTCACCTGGGAGAGGCTCCACTCCTAAACGACACACCGCTTCAGGTGCCCTCCCATGCCACTTCAGTAGGAGGCTGAATTTCACACTTCACCCACTCATCGAAGGGGATAACGTCAGACAAGTGAGTGGCAGTTGGGTATTGTATAGAGTTGTTACAAAAACCGCCTACAGCCTGCCAAGACGGAGGAAAAGGACAACCGAAGAAAAACGCATACTGTTGGAAGAAGTAAAGGCACTGCCGGAGAAGGACGCCATTGACATCGCTCCCCAGCAAACCAGATAAACAAGGATATTTATTCAACGAACTTCCTTGTGCCAAAGAAAGACCTTTACATGCGCCCAGTACTAGATCTGCGCCCTGCATGCAAATCTCAAACCCCAATAATTTTTCATGACTAAGCTCCAAGAGCTAAACCCACCCCTAAAACAGGGGACTGCATGGCAACATTGGATATGACGGCTGCGTGCTTTCATATTGAAATGCTCCCTGCGCACAGAAAATCCCTCCATTTCAAGATGGCGTCAGTTCACTACCAGTTAAAGGTACTCTCCTTCGGTATCGCCTCAGCACCAAGAGTATTTACAACGGTAATTGCAGTAGTGGCAGCACACCTGCACAGAAAGTCCATCCCAGTACACCCTTATCTGGACGACTGGCTAATTAGCGGGGGGAATCCTCCTCAGATTTGCAAACTAAATACTCAAAACTCAACAGACCCAACAAATAGAAATCCGGACTAGTACCCAGCCAAATAAAACAATTTCTTGGGGCTATTCTGAAGACCAAGGAGGAGCTGACTTCTCCTCAGACGAGAGTACAAAACATGCTGTGGCAAGTACCTCACTACAAAGTCGGTCGCCAGATAACTGCATGCAAAGCAACGCACTAGCTTGGGATGATGGCCTCATGCATTCACTTGGTTCCCCGTCTGCGCTCAATGCAGGAATGGTTAGCAAAACAATGGTCTCAGCCAAAGAGGTCAGTGGTACTATTTAGTGGATGTTTCGCTAGCCTTTTTGTTCAGGGACCACCTGCTAAAAGGAAAAACCCTTCTGCGTTCCACCAGCACAAGCAATACCAATTACAGAATCACTAGACAGATGGGGGACCTCACTTCCTCCACCACACAGCCGGTGGACACGTGCTACAGTCCAAATACATATCAACTTCCTGGAACTATTGGCAGTCCTCGAGGCTCTTTAAGCAACATCTTAAAGGTCAAAGCATGCAGGTCCTCATAGGCAGAGCTGCCATTTTCTACCTCAACAAGCAAGCATGCACACACTGTCTAAGCTATCCCAGAAATTATGGAAGTGGGCACTCAAGCGGAACATGTTCCTAACATCTTAACATGGTCCAGGGGAACTCCATTCTCTGGCACACTCTAAACAGATACTCTCTACCAGAATAACACGAGTGGCAACTTTAGATATCCTAGACTGAATATTCTCTCAATGTTGTCACCCCCCACTAGACTGGTCTGCCACAAACCGAAAAGGCACAATGCCCAGACTTTGCGTCCAGGTTACCCCAACCATGGTCCAGGGGGGGACGCCCTGTGGATGAACTATCAGGGAAATTTGCTTAAGCTTTTCCCCAGACACCAATCCTGAACAAAATAGTGCAAAAGATGTACCAGGAACAAGTATCTCTAATCCTTGTTGCTTCTATTTGGGCCAGACAACCTTTGCTTCCACATCTGCTCAAACTGGCGATGCGCTACCCAATCAAGCTCCCGTACAACATGCGAACACTACACATGGGAGCATCTTTCCATTCGCTCCCTCAATCTATGAACTTTGTAGCTTGACCCCCAAAGTAAAAGAATTTGGCTACTTGAATCTTCCACAAAGGTGTATGGATATCCTAAGAGGCACGAAAACCCAATCCCAGGCTCTGCTATTTCAATGCGTGGAAGAGATTTATGATAGTGTGCACTTCACAAACACTAAACGCAACAAACTGTTCCGCAGCTGTCATTCTACACTCTATGCTTTACCTCATAGACTCCGGCCTAGTATTTAACTCCATCAAAGTGCACCTGGCGGCCCTGTCGGCTTACACCACTTCGCAGAACAAGGTGTCCTACTGTAAACTTCCTGTCATTAAGGCGTTCATAGAAGGGTTAGGGAGGCTATACCTCCAATATCCAACCCTGCCCAGGGTTGGGATCTCAATGTTGTGCTCTCCAAACTCACGGGTGCACCCTTTGAGCCTATGCACAAGGCCGGCCTAAAACATCTGACTTTCAGGACTGCATTCCTAGTAGCCATCACCTCTAAGAAGTTGGTAAGCTACAGGCTTGATCCGTACAAGACCCTTTTTTTTATAATGCACAAAGATAAGGTGGTCCTCGGAACACATCCTAGGTTCTCACCTGCATTTGTTTCAAAGTTTCATGTTAATCCTCAAACTCCCTACCTTTTTAAAAATGCTTCTAATTCCGCAGAAAGAAGCCTCCATACACTTGATGTAGGTAGGGTGGTCTTGTACTATGTGAACAAAGCTAAACCTCTAAGGAAAACAGACCAGCTCTTTGTTTCCATAGCACCCGGAAGAGAAGGTGATCCCATCAGACCACCATCTCCAGATAGCTGAGTGCATACAGCTCTGCTATTCCTGATCCAAAGAAGCCTTACCTTTCACCCGCAGGGCTCACTCTACCAAAGGTACAGGGGCTACCTTAGCTTTCATTGAAATGTCCCTTTAGATGCCATTTGCAAAGCTCCTACAGAGTTTAATTCATAAGTTCACACTGCATTATTGTATTGACACATACACACTAAAGCAGATTCACAGGTGGGACAAGCAGTCGTAAAACATTGCTGCTGTACCTTCTCACTTCCCACCGCCTTCTCCAGATACTACTCGCTAATCTATGCAGAGCATGTGATCTAAGAAGATCCACAGGCTCTAGAAGGGATACATTACTCACCGTAATCATATTTCTGGTGCTGGTATCTGCTTGGATTCACATGCGGCCACCCTTCCTCCCCTTCTGGAGTAGAAGGCGCATGAGTTTTCTGGGTTATCACGGTTTCTGCTTTCACATCTGTACTCCTGCTATACTTCATGCAACTTCATGTCAGAAACGAACAAATCTGAGGCTTGACGCGTGATTAACCATGGGTCCAGTACACGTCACAGTAGGGATTGTATTACGAACACGCCCTGGTCATCTGTTTTCGAGTTATGAAAACAAATCTTGTAATACTCAGACTACCACTGTCGGACTGTGCAGAGCATGTGAATCTGAGCAGATACAAGCACCAGAAATAAGATTACGGTGAAGGCCGATATCTAGGAGACTTGTTCGTCATGGATTGGTCATTCCCACTTCCGTACACGTTTCCTCTGGTCCCTGTCATTCCTCAAGTGCTACCGAGGTTCAGATCCCACATGATCATTGCTCCGGATTGAGCCTTCTAGAGATGTCCTCCACGCTGTCTTCCCTACCGATAGATCTCTCTCTCGGGTGGGGGGGTTGGGTTCTCCATCCAGAGGTCAAGACTCTTCATGCTTGGTTTCTGAAAGGTTGAGATATAAGGATTAGGACCTCTGGGGTGATGTGATGGAGGTGTTGCTTTCGGCCAGGCGGCTGGCAACCAAGTCCCTGTACCGTTGCCGTAAGTTTTGCAACTGGTGCAGAGAACATGTGGATCCTTTTCAATGTTCCATTCCCATGGTTCTGTCTTGCTTTCTTTGGCCCATAGGGGTCTTCAAGTAGGTACCATTTAAAGGTTACCTGGCGGTGTGGTCTATCTTCAAGCGCTCGTCTGAAGAATGTTCTTACTTTAAGATTCCTTTTGATTTCGCAATTTCTTAAAGGGCTCACTAATGTGTTACCACCGTCCCCGTTTCAGGTGCCAGTATGGGATCTGAATTTTATCTTGAAATTCCCGATTGCTGCTCTGTTTGAACCTTTGCAGTCTTGTCCTTTGAGACTTTGTTCTTGGTTGCGGTTAAATCCGCTTGCAGAGTGAGCGAATTGAAGGCACTTCCAGCTAAGCCACCCTTTACTGTGTTCCACAAGGATAGGGTTGTACTGAGGGTACGTCAATCCTTTCTACTTAAGGTAGTGGCTGATTTTCATTTAAGCCAGAAAGTTGTACATCCTGCTTTCTATCCTCTTCATCTTGGTAAGGAAGAGGAGAGACTCCATAGGTTGGACCCTAGGAGAGCGCTGAGCTTTTAAATTTCTAGGATGTCCAGGGTCAGAGCGTACAATCAACTCTTTGTGGGGTATGCTGGACACCGATTGGGCCAGGCTGTTACCAAACAGACCTTGTCCAGGTGGATTATCCTCCCCATTACTGAATGTTAGATTGGCGGGCAAGGACCTTCCTCAGGGTTTGCAAGTTCAATCCACTAGGGGCGTGGTTACTTCCACAGCCCTGCAGCGGGGAGTTCCTATTAGGAATATTTGTGACGCAGCTACATGGGCTTCTATCCACAGCTTTGTCAAACATTACTCCCTGGATAGGCGCCATGGTCAAGATATGGCTTTTGGTAAAGTGGTTCTTTATTCTGCCATCTGATTGGGTAGTCTAAATTCTTCACCCTCCATTTTCTGGTACTGCTTTGGGAGTCTGTCAAAGATGTGGAATATGTTGGAGGACAAAATCATTTGGAAGAACAAGTTACTTACCAACTGGTAACTTTCTTTGGACTGGATGTTCCGCCATATTCAACATCGCCCTCCCAGCCTGCCCCTCTGGAGAATTTCCTATGCTATTGCAGCTTGCGTTCCCTCAAGGCTATGTGCAGTCAAGCAGGCATTGTGTATGAGCAGGTCACACGTTATGGAGGAAAAAACATAAACTGAGGCTACGGGCGCCGTGTGTCCTAGTTATAACATCCGCTGACGTCCCCCTCGACGGAGGCCTTTGAGGGACATCGACCCGGCGCCATCAATGCAGGATGCTTTCTACGAAAAATGTCCAAAGTAGCACAGCTGTGGACATTGCATGTCAAAAATGTTGAATACGTTCGAGGAACATCCAGTCGAGAACGTTGCCAGTTGGTAAGTAACTCATCTAGATACCATGATTTTCTTTTGGGCTGTTATTGGTAGACAAGTGAATCTCGACCAAAAACCTGATGGTCGTTTTTTAGTTCCCTCCCATTGGTAACTCAATTCATGCTTGTACACCTCTTGACCACTTCCAATCTGCACATTTTACAGATTCCTCTCAAGTTGCCCTAACCCTTTTTTGGACTTGTTTTATGCACTTTTGTACCATTGTTTTGAAACACGTCTTGCCCGGTTTTCACTTCAGACAAGCATTTACATTAGCGGAATGGAAACCGCACAGTCTTTTGCACAATACTAATTTCTCAGTTGTTCATTAATCTCCACTTCAGTAAATGAGTAGCTGGTGGGGGAAAGCAGATATGGTCAGTTCCAGCCACCATATTAACAGTAGATATGCTTTAGATCTACTTTCACAGTACAGGAGTCGTAAATATTTCTCAAGTTGGTCTCTGTTGCTCTATTGGCTCTTGGCCCTGGACTGCGGGGGTGCTTACATTTCAGCATAAAGTTTGATTCACCCTGTCTCCCAGGCAAGCACTTCTATATGGTTGTGTAATGGATCCTTTAGTCATGATCAGGTGGCTGACTGCATCATAGATATAAAGGGCAATCAGCACCTCTCCACAAGCCCTTCCTAATGCTTTGATAGTTATGTTTTAGGTTGCACCAAAGCCCCACTGTAGACTGAGCACCTTGGCTTCCCCGTGGTTTGACATATTGGGCCTCTGCCAGGATTATCAAGAATGTATGAGGCAGGAATAGCAAAGCAGAGTTGTGCGTATTGGAAAGTGGGATAAGCAGACGAAAGGAGGGACAGATGAGTAGTGGAGTGGGGACAGCATGTTTGTGATGGGGGTTTCTATCAGTCCTGTTAAAATAAACACATCCTTTCCACATTAAATTCTATGTTGCACCTAATGGGATTAATTGAAATGGGTGAAAGGTTGAAGTCGGGTCTTAAAAACACTTCACATTGAAAGGTTGATTTGGTGAACAGGATGAGAAATACACTGATAGTCGGTATCTCGTTCTTTAGCCAACAGTACTTTATCACAAAGTTATTGCTTTGAATTGTCATCTAATTTGCTAGGAAACTGGGGTGAAGCGTAGAAAAGGGGTGAGGGGTTTGGGGTAGGGACATTAAGGGCAAGGGGGGGGCATGGGGAGGAATCCCTGCATTGGAAAATATAATTCAATGTAAACATTTGAAGTAATTACTTTGTGGTAAACTACCACAAAGTAATTCCTTTCTGCAAAAGAACATGGAACCCCGATAGTTGGCGGCATGAGGGGGCCATTTGTTCTCTGAAAATCCTAAAAGATGAGTTTGCTTATTTGTGGTTGTACATTTCCAATGCATGGTGATGATCACTTGTGCCAGGGCTGTAGTGCCATAGAGCAGATTGCAAATTACTTCACTGTGGAAGCTGTAGCTCCACTTTTTTTTGGCAGCCTTTAATCCCAACCGTCTCGTATAGAGGTGGACCACAAATTGATCGGTAAAATGCTGTCATCTCAGGTTCCTATCACTGAAATGTTTGGTTTTTATAATGGTGGACAAAGGAGAGATTCGCTTTTGTTAGTCTGATGGAACCTTGGCCTGAGCTTGTCTCAATGCTGCCAGAAAACAAACTAAGAGTTAAAGCACTTTCTAAGCCCAACCAAGCAGAGACCTATCTGGCATAGACAGCCGGTGAGGAAGGGCCAGTGCCAGGTTGGTTTCTCCATATTGTCAGACTAGTAAGACCAAAGCTTATTTTATGACAGTTTGGACTTCAGGACCCCCTGACTAGTAGGAGTCCCTTTCTCCGAACAATACAATTGTAGAGTAAAAGCCTTGGAGCTTGGCCTCTTCTGAAAATATCCTTAACTTGAGGGTTTCACACAGGGGACAACATTCCCTCAGCAGGATTAAAACCTATTTAACTAGCTCTTGATTCTGTAAAAACATGTTCCCACCTCTTAGCAATTCTGACACCTTAGTAATTCTGACCTGGATCAAAAGTCTGTTTTTCGTGACCTCTGGTCCGTCTGTTGCTCCCTAGACCACTTCTCTGCTGGTTCCACTCCTGGCCGAGTGGATGAGCAAAACCTCATGGAGACTTAATTACAACAATTTCACTTCAGAACCTGCTTTCAATGATTGATGAGCTGATGGGGGCATGATTATGTAAATCATAAAGGTATCTGCCCTATCATTCTCCAGCGATCATGGTTGCTCTGGCCTAACAGTGTGGCTACGCTCAAACCTCCACCTTGCTTGCTAAACTGTGCTCCCAGGCAAGACATTTCCTTCAGGCTGAAGTGAAAGCGGGTGTAACTGTAAGGTTCAAACTATTTGTTCTTTGGTCATCAGGATGACAGATGCAAAGCATAGATCTCTACCAAATGGATCCTTTTCTTCACCACTGAGCCGAGTGATAGCACTAGCCACTCATGGAGACTTGGCTGCCATCTTTCTTCATGCCAGTGTTTGATGGTTCCATTTGTTGGTAAACAGTTTGACAAATGATCAGCCATATCAGTTGCTGACCTGGCGGTGTGGGGGACGTCTAGCATGGAGAATATGGATATTTAACATCTGTCACTGTTTCAGGGTCTAATGTCCTCACTTTGCCACCTCCAAACCATGATCACTGCTGTATCTCCGAAACGTGTTTTCTTGGAGATCTGCATGCTTCTTGATTTTAGGATCACAGCTAGTTGCCATGGAGAACAATTTCTGCTTTTCCCTTGTGAGTTGGAAAGAGCAGGATATCGACTGAACATCCTGCATCACCACTGGTTAACTATTGCTCCTGCAAGATTTTTATTTTTTACATTTATAGAACACCCAGACCCATGAGGATCGCTGCATTTGTGCACAGAAGTTAATTCAATCAAAATATGGCATATGCAGCAATAATACGGCAGTAGTAGGGCTCCAGGTTATGCGGCATATTCAGTTGAAAGTTAGTCGTACTTGTTGAATAGCGAAGTTTTCAAGACTCTTGAAGGCTGGGTTTGAGGGGTCATTTCTGATATGCAAAGGTAGTGAATTACAGAGAGATGGGGCTGTGGTACTGAAGCTCACCTGCCTACTCTGGCAAGCTTAAACTGTTGGACAGCCAGGGTAAGGTGGTCCTAGACTTGAGGGAGCGACAGTGGTGTTTCCTTGCAACACAGTAAAAGTATTGGGGGGCTTCATTGTAAATACAATGGTGCGCAATAGACAGGGTTTTGAAGTAAATCTGCACTTTTATCAGCAGTGGTCAGATTTGCAGAGGCACCGAGGCACGTGCAGAGCTTTGTTTTGCAATAGTTGTAATTCTGCCACATTAGAAGTGGATGTGTCTTTGAATAGGACCTCACAAAAGTCCAGTTTAAGGCAGTTGTTGGGACTTAGGAACTCTGCTTAGGGTGATTATTTTTGCAGTGTGGGCTGTGGAGGAGCGGGCATTAATGTTTCTGGTTATAGGTTAAGTGTTTTGGCGTTTTTGAGAACACGGATGGAGGTGCCACCAATGAGGAAGGAAGAATAGGAGGGTTCAAGAGCTTTTAGACGAGATGGAACTCCCCGTCCCCTAATAAGCAAGTCTCCTTGTCATTTAGACAGATGGTATGAGTAGCCATCCAGTTCTGGATTGTACAAAAGATTTTGTTGATTGTCAGTCATTGTTGTGCTTACCATAGATGGGGATGAGAATTTGTTGTCCGTAAAGGATGTCAGAGGTTTGGTGTATAAAGTGTGGGGGCTAGGCAGCAGCCTTGAGGGACACCAAGGGGGACAGGGATGGGATTGGCTGCAAAGTTTTCAATGAAGACTCTAAACTTTCTATTGCTAGGGCAGGATCTGATCCAGCAGGCTGCCTCAGTAGAGCATTTGAAGATTTTTGCAGAGCAGGGCATTGTCCACCAAGTCGAAGGCAGCTGACTGGTCTAAGAGGAGGATGGGAGGGTTGCCGTTGTCTTGGATACTACCGAATTGCATTTTCAAACTAGGAGGGCTGTTTCTGTGCTGTTTTGGGACGAAAGCCTGACTGTCGGGAGCCAAGGAGGGAGTGGTGTTCAGGGAATTGTTGGGATTGCAGGTAGGAAATGCAATCCAGTATTTTGAGCTGGAATGGCACTGTGGTACTGGGCTTGTAGTTGTGGATACTATAGGGTCCAGAAAGTTTATGTATTTATTTTTGGAGCGGGGTGACCCAGGTGCTTTGATGCTGGAGGGTACTTCGCAGGACATGAAGAAAGCGTTGACTAAGTCTGTGATGGGGGTCAGGCTGTGGGAGCAAAGCTTTTTAATGTGCACAGGGCAGGTGTCTCCCTTTAAAATTAGAGGGTAAGTGACAGGATGGTATTCAGGACAGTTGCTTGGGTAACCGAAAGGAAGAAGCGGGAGTGCATCTCAAAAGGGTTGTTTCGGTTGGGTGGTCCATGCTGTTCAGTGAGATTCTGAGGGGTGGGTCTGGAAGCCAGTAACACTTTCTTGGATGTGATTTTGCTGCATAACTGTTAATTTTTTTGGTTGAGAGGGCTGCTTGTGTTGTAGCGCACCTGGCTTGGTCTGGTCTGGCTTGGGTAATTGTTGCACCTGGATTTTCTAGCTTTCGCAGGATGACTAATAGTTCCTTGGTATTGGAACGTGCCTTAGTGATTCTGTCATAAGTGGCGGTTTTGGTTGCAAGAATTGATGCCTTGTATGCCTTGGAGGCAGTGGCAAGGTGGGTGGTGGTAGTTGAAGTGTGGCAATTCTTATGTAGGTGTTCAATGGCTCTCTTCTATGGAGCATAACCAGCTAATCTGTGAAACATGTGTTTTTGTTCTTTATATATATATATATAATTTTTTTTTTGAGGGGGCCACGTTGATCAAGAGTTGCAAGAAGTCTGGTGATAATGGGTTGCAAGGGCAGAGGCACTCTTGCAGTCGGAAGGAGAGTTGAGTGGGTTTGAGAGTTTTGTCTAACAGTTTATGGGTGCATCTGACTAGGATTTAAGTAGGCGCTAGCGTGGTGCTGGGAGTGAGGTTGGTATGATGCAGTTTGAATTCAATGGTCAGATAGTCCCATCCTGCAGCTTTTCTGATTTCAATTTCCGCTTTCACATACCTGCTGAGCCAGGATGTGTGCCACCATTGTAAGTGTCTTTATCTGCAAACCCGTATTCTAGTCCTGCCCCCCCTCCCCAACTCTAAATGTTACAAACCTTTGAAGGCAAGTCCCTGAACGCTCAGCCCATAGAGAATACAACCTGCTAGGGACAAAAAGCCTGAGTCGATATTTTAGATTGTAATCTCACATGCAGGTGAGAGCAACAGCAAAGAACTCTGCTGCTAAGAACATTCTGCCAAAAAGTAGTAAAAGCAGAATCTTATAAAGCCAAACATCGTAATACATGATGCAATACATAGGGTAAAATCTAGCGCAGCTGGTTGGTGTGTGCCTATACAGGATCCGCCTGCCATATAAGGGATGAGGCCATTGATTCCAGCCTGATCAGTCAGTCTTCCTTCACGTGGGTGCTGCAGTGATCTCATGTCAAAGGTCAGAAAACAAAAATTATACTCCTACCGTATTTTATCATTCATTCTGTTTACTTGGCAGGCCTGAAAACTGGCACAAAGGAGATCTGGGGCACTCTAACCTTCACACACACATTTCATTCACTCCCCTCTGCACCATCTGGCTCCAAGGTCTGCACTCTAGTTTTGAACAATAATGTATCCCTCCCAACACCTCACAATAAAAATCGCAAGATTTTTGCTTCACAATGTGCCTTGTCTGTCCTCTTTGAACATCTCCCAACTTGTTACTTTGGGGTTGGTGGTCAAATGGCACCGGGTGCCATGTTAGTCAGAGGTTTTAAAGTTTGTTACATGGGCTAGAACTCGTGGTTGCCTGTGCTGGGCCAGGGTCATGCTTTGGCCAGTGTGAGAACATGCACACCAGGCACCGGTCTGTGATCACAACCTTGTAGGGCACATTCCTCTCGAACATCTTTGCAGCACTGTTAGAACAATGAATAAGCGTTGCGACGGTTGGGTGTGGGTGTTGTTCTCATGGGAGCTCCGGCATGGCTGGGCATTTCTCTTATCTTTGCAATTTGGTCCTAGTGCATGCAATTCTGCCTTTATCGCACATGCCTTCCCTTCTACCTATGGTTACTAATATCTGCGCAAAGCAGCCCGCCCCTTATATATTTGGTTGTATTGGAGGAGGTTCTTAAACTGGGAGGTGGTCCTCACCGTCCCCCTGGCCGATCATAGTGCTTTGAATGCATCTCATTTCACTCTAAAACACCAGGGGGGGGGTAGGACGGGGCTGCCCCCTTCCTAACACCCCCCCTTTTTTTTACTTCTACAGTAACCTACTACATGGCAGAGTTCCCTTTATTGGCAACCCAGGCCCTACACACTGACTGCAAACCCCCCTGCTTCTGTTTAATTCTTTAAATCAGGGGACGGAGAAATGAGTGTAGTATAGATCAAATTAATCTCCATACGGGATGGAGCATTTTATATTTAGGGCACCCTTTGGAACATCAGTTTGTAATTCAATGTTTTGTTTCGCAAGGTGCTTTTGGAACCTAATTGATAGCGCAAGAATGGTATTAGATGCCACATTGCACAACATCAAAGGGCCAGCTGACGGGTGCAGAAAATAACAAGGATTAACACAATGATGGGCATTAACATCTTCATGATCAATCTGAACCATGACAGGGCGAAACTAAATGCCACAGTAAACCTATCACTGTCCTGAACTCCTCCCTCCATTTGAACCCCCGGGCCATGGACCACTGCTATGTCGGATGCATTCTGCGCGTTCTCTGGAGGCACGAATATGCAGTATGAATCACCAAACTTTTTGCAAACCCCACCTTCCATTGCTGTTAACATGTACAACACACAACGATTTTTGCATTATCAGAAGTCTCAATGCACGCTGCTCAACCTTGATCACGTTGAACCCATTCTGTCATTTGTGAGCTGGACCAGCTTCCCCTCTCGATCTGCAACCATTTGGCATTTGCTGCGGCCTGCACTCCTAGCAAAAGTAAAGATGCAAAAAAAATTCTGCAGAGCTGAAGAGCCTGTACTCTTCTGGTATTTCAGCAAGCAATTTAGAGGAGTATTTGGATATGTAATTCAATCTTTTCATCCCGTGGTTGTTGGAACTGTCCTTTTCCTGGCAGGATATGGAACTCTTGTCTGGGAAACAGGCCCTCATCTTCATTTTCTACTGCGGGGAGACCAATTGGTCCCTTGGCAGGCAGTGCTCGCCCCCCACTTGCACTTCAGGTGGCCTTCTGGGATTACTAATAGCACTGAGTGCAATTGGGAGGTGCAAGTAAGCTTGTTGGCCACAGACTCAGTAGTAATCGCTGCTGTTCCTTTCTGCATGTCGGTGATCAAGAGTCTTATTGCAATATTTGTTTGAGCCAATAAAAACTGTACCCTTGCTGCGGAAACAGTCTTTCTGATGCTTGTTAATCTGCTTAGAATCACATGCTGTGCATAGGTCCGACATCCAGTGGTCACTGCGGAGTATTGCATCTTGTTTTTCGTAGTCGAAAAGGGACGTCGACCGGGCGTGTCTGAAATACTATCCCTATTGTGACGTGTGTTGTACCCTCAATCCCTCACGCGTCGAGGTCCCTCAGATTGTTTTTTTCCGCCCAGCTACTGGTTGCCTTTACGCGGAGCTCCTCGAGAGACATTGCACATTCCATCTCCTCAACCTTTGGTCGTCTTTTCCTGTTTAAAGATTTAATATATCGATCTCTCCCTCGACGCAGTGGTGAAGCTGTCTCCGCCGAGCAAGATCTTCGACGGAGGAGACGAGCGGAGGAGATCAGTCGGCGTTGCCGAACACGTGGCCTGGCCTCGCAGGCCAAATACAGTAGGGAGAGTGGGGTCGTGGGACATCTGATTCTTTTTCTGAGAATGCCTTTCCTTTTCCCCTTCCTTTCCCTTGGGGTAGTTATCACGCTTTATTGCCTCGGCTATGGAGAGGACACCCTTTAGGTTTTGCCCACTTTGTAAGGGCAAGTTTACATGGAAGGACAAGCATTCACGGTGTAACCGCTGCTTGCCCCTCGATCACGTAGAGGAGGGTTGCTCGGCTTGTCGGCTTCTAAAGCCAAAGACTCTAAAAGACCGTAGGGTCAAGAGGTGGGCGGCCTACGCTATGTCGAAGGCTGGGTCTTCACCCGCCGCTGCTACCGACAGTGACGAGGAACGTGATAACACGACCTCCGCTACGGAAGTCGTACACCCCTCTAAAGAGCGCTCGCGCTCTTCGTCTGTCCCCGGCCCCGACGGGCTCGGCTCACGCCCTGCTTATGGGGATGAACACCCCGGCGACACGGACGCACACGATACATCACATAAGCACACAACACATAGCTCTTCTTCGTCAAAGACGAAGAAAGCATCAGCGCCCAAGGAGACGCAGGTTATACCGGCGGCCTCCCTCCTCGGACCGTTCGGGTTCGAAGCCCCTCTCGCAGCCGCGACCAGAGACCGGGCTTTCGGCAAATAAGGGCGCCGCCCACAAACCATCAGCCGGCGCGCACCAGCAGAGAGCGCACACCGCCGTAGAACGTTCGACACCCGTAACGCCCAAACCACAGCCCTCCGCTGACAAACGAGTCAGAGAGCTTGGCGAGGATCGTTGTAGCCGACGCCCAGAAGCGTACGCTGAAAGACACGTCGAGCGCTACGCAAAGGTCGAAAGACACGCCGAAAAAACCCGAAGAAAAACAGGGACTACCCCCTTCAGTCGGGGGGACCCCAGCACACTGGAAGGCTTTTTGGAGGGCGACGGGACACTTTCCTCGACGTTGTGGGAGGTCGAGCCGTTTTCAGCAAGAAAACACTAATTTTCCACCGCTGGACCGCTCAGGGGTACCCCATGAAACCATGGAAAGGCTCCATCTCTGCATGGAGAGAATGGAGAGGTTTATGAACACCCAGAACCCTCCCACGAGAACAAGAGAAGGGCCTCAGGAGGACCCCAGGGCCAAATACCCGAGGCAGGATACAGCCTTAGACAGCCATAATGTGTATGACCTCACTGGTGAGGAACAATACTTAGAAGAGGAGGATGATTTTGTGGACAATGAAGGACAGAACCAAGAGGAAGTTCTGGAAGACAGCCCAGACATGGTAGGAGAAGGCTTCAGAGAAAATCCAGAAGAAGGACCTTCTCATCCCTGCCAATCCCCATCAGGATATTCGGACACTGATGTCCTGAACCTAAATCCTCCAGACAATTCACCTGTCAGAAACACGTCTCCCATTGACTATCAGCCCACATTCAATGCCCTGTTGCGCAGAGCAGCAGCACATTTCGAACTGGACACTGGGGAGATCTTAAGGAGAAACCCCCAGTCAGCCAGACCATTCCCCTCCTCGCTTCAGTGAAGAGAAGAATCATCCCTTCGCTATCCACACCCGCACTAATCAGAGGAGTTAATCCAAGGATTGAAAAACTTTTCACTCCTTCACCCTCAGACCCGCTGTACATAAGGGGACATTCCATTCCGGATTCCCTTGTAGTATCTAATGCAAGGAAGAGGGCAGGGGTGCCGCTGTCCACCAGTGAGGCACCACCTGACAAGGAGGGCAAGAGGTTATATGCCCTTGCTAAAAGGGTCACATCCTCGGCTGCCTTTTCGGCAAGAATTGCGAACAACAATTCTTTCTGGCTAGCTACGCGGACTCGCAGTGGGCCAAACTGCGAAAGGACGCCGAAGAAGCGCCGGAACCATTACCCACACGCCTGCTTTCAACTATTGGCGAAGTAACCCAGGTCAACCAGAGTATTGTAAAGAACTCTCTGGATGCTGCTGAGACAGCGGAAGTTCCCTGGTTCAGGGAATACTCCTAAAACGCCATGTATGGCTGCGCAACTCAGGGTTCAAACCGGAGACACAGGCGTCTTTAATAAATAAACCTGTTGAAGAGGCAAACCTCTTTGGGAAGGCGGTGGATGAGGCTCTGGAAATGGCTAAAAAAGAGTTCGATGCTATCAAAACTCTTGACCAGATCTCTAAGCCCACTACCAGACGCGGCTATTGCAACACACGCTTTTTTCGTGGCCAACGCCAAAAGCAGAATCAGCAGCAACAGTACCCTGCCACCAGTTACCAGACCAATAGTGGGCAGTACAGCCAAAGAGGACAGCGCAGGGGCAAGGGGAGAGGGTAGGGGTCCACCCCCAGAGGCTCCCAAGCCCCCAACAACACCAAGTGACACGAAGATTTGCGTCCCCTCCCATGCAACACCGGTCGGGGGGATGGATAACATCCTCTCTTCCAGCATGGGAGGGAATAACGTCAGACCGCTGGGTACTTTCCACCGTAGCCCACGGATACTGCATCGAATTCAACAGTTCCCCAACATACAGACCCCCGAGGGGACGACACATGACACCGGAACACCTTGCCATCCTTCTCCAAGAAGTACAACTACTGCTGGAAAAAGGAGCCATGGAGGTCGTGCCTCTATCTCAGGTAACGGAAGGTATTTATTCAGTGTACTTCCATGTACCCAAAAAGGATCTAACCATGCGCCCTGCATTAGATCTGCGCCCAGCGAACAAGTTTATCAAACCCCAGAAGTTTCGTATGGTAACCTTCTCCAGCATGGGGTCTGGCATGGATTCACATGCTCATGAATATTCCCCGTCGTCAGGCTGGGAATCCTCGGTAAAGAAAAAACCAGTATCAGTTTCGTTTCTGATCTGTCTTTCGTAGTAATAACCAATCACTGGTCTCTGCGTCATACTGACCACAGCCAATGACTGCCCTCTACCTAAGCACCGCCTCTGGCAGCCATCTTCAGATTTTTACCGCACGTTCATGTGTTGGGATCCTCGTGCTATTGCTCTCGAGCGTTAGTGCTATTTTTCGCGCTTTTTCACAAAAAAGTTCGATTCTTTCGGTCAAAAGAGCCTCAAGCTCCACCGATCCTACATCCGATCAACGGGGACCCGTGTCGGATTCATCTGTGCCCCTCAAGGGTGAAGATTTCGTCGAGCTACGCTTCGGAGGACTCCAGAAGCTTCTCAGGCCCGGTCTCGGAGATGGCCCAGGAGAAGGGAAGCTCGACGCCCGGAAAGCTGTTCAGGGTCTGCCCTGGATGCCAGCTGCAGAACGTCTTCAAGGAGGACGAACACTCTTTCTGCCTTTACTGCCTTCATGAGGACAAGACGCACGTGGAGAAGGACTGTGCGTTTTGCGGCAACATGTCGGAACGGACCATGAAGGACCGCCATCAACGTCTCGCCAACTGGCTGGAGGGTAAGAGCCCGTCTGGCGAGAAGAAGAAGAAGAAGAAATCCGAGCGGTCTTCTAAGACCTTTGAGGGCGCCCCGGCGACGGGGGCCCAACATAAGGCCAAGCACCGCGAGTCCGCTGGCACCGGGAGCGCCGAACGGTCGGGCTCTACGGGCGCCAGGCAGGGCGCACCCTCCCCGGCACCATCAACCACGAGCCAACGCTCTGGGTCGGGTAAGAGGAAGGCCGAGCACCCGGCGAAGCTCCTGGAGAGGCCCCGGTCGAGCTCTAAGGCAGAGGAGGAGCGTGGCAGTGCCCCCTCCCTCAAGGATAAGGCGGTGAGCGCACCTAAGGTGGTGAAGGCCTTGATCCATCCGACCAAGCCCTCTATCGAAACGGTCGCGGCGGCCCTGGCTCAGCCTGTGGTGGCTACACCAGTGGTGGCGACCTCAGGGCCCAGAATCTCCCTGCCTCCGCGGAGGGAGTCTTCCTTTGTGCCCATCGATAGGACCCCCGTGAAACCCTCCGTGGGGAAGAAGGGGGGGCAGGGCGTCGTAGATTCGGCCGCAACCTCAGAAGAGGAGCTGATCGAGGTCTTAAGCCAGGGCCTAGGCGTGGAAGAAGGCCAGCCCGTCGGAATGGACCCCGACGCAGGTGACGACGACATCGTCGAGGATGCCGACGGGGCCCCTGCTCGCCCGTCGGATTCCCCTCTGCCAGCGCCGCAAGACAACTCGGCGGCCATTTTGTTGGCCATACAGTCCTTATGCTCCGAGATAAGGACGAGGCTACCGTTACCGACGGAGGAACCTCTCCCGTCGGGGGATCCAGAACCGGGACCTTCTGGTGTTCCCCCTACCAAGAAAAGAAGGATCCATCCACCACCTCCTTTTCAACCGTCGCGCCCCGTCCAGCCCTCCTCCCCGTCCACCCGAGGGGATGATACGGGGACTGACACGGCAGCGACGGGTACGGACGACGAGGCATACGACGAGGATTTCCGTCGTCGCCTCCCACCAGGGCTTCTCCGCCCGACGAGATCGGATCTTTCCACTCCATGATCTCCAGGGCTTCCGAGCTTTTCCAACTCTGCCCTGAGGAGAAGAAAAAGGAAGGCTTCCTTTATCAGCGGCGCGAGGCCAAGAGGAAGACGGTCCTCGCAGTGCCTCTGTTGGACGACATTTGGGATGAGGGCCTTTCCCTCCACAAGAACCCTTCCACGACGCCAGCTAGAAGAGACCGGTACGAGAAAAAGTACCGGGTCCCGGACACGGCCCCCCTATGCCTCCGGGCGCAGCCCACCCCGGACTCCGTCGTCTCCGCGGCAGCCAGGAAGAAAGCGGGGGGGGTGCGGCCTCCACATCGACTTCCCCGCCGGACGGCGAGGGAAAGAAATTGGATGCTATGGGACGTAGAGTCATCTCGTCGGCAGCGACGACGATTAAAGCGGCCAACGCCTTGGCTATCGTGGCCCGCTACGACAGGGAGCTCTGGTACAAGATAGCTCCCCTGCTGGATTTTCTGCCGGACGACAAGAGGGTGGAGGCCCTGGAGATCCTGCAGGAAGGTGAGGTGGCCTCGGACCACGCCATCACAGTGGCGACGGACATCGCCGACACTGGGTTCCGCCAGCTGGGCAACGGCGTTTGCCTTCGACGTCGTGGATGGCTCAAAGCTACGGACTTTCGGCAGGACGTCCAGACCAGAGTCCTGGACATGCCCTTCGACGGGAACAACCTGTTTGGGAAGACAGTGGACGATTCCCTTCAGGCCATCAAGGCGGATACTGAGACGGCCAGGGCCCTTGGAGTCCTGCAGCAACAACGAACGCCCTTTCGGAGCGGCGGAGGCAAGGGCGCCTCCAAAGGTTCCGGCGGCGGTTTCGCTTCCTACCGTCAAGCGGCCAGCTCGTCGTCGCAAGAGGCCTACAGAGGACGAGGCAAGTCTAGCGGACCCCGCCGTCGTCGCCAAGGAGGTCAAGGCGGCAAGGCCGCGTCCAAGCAGGATTGAACCGGCCGTGGGGTCGGGCCCCCACCGAAGCACCCCGGTGGGAGGCCGGCTGGCGGGCTTCGTCAGCGTGTGGGAGTCCATCTCCACCGACCGTTGGGTGGTGGACGCCCTGGCCCGGGGCCACGCGCTCGAGTTTCAAAGAAGGTGCCCGCGCGTCCCCCCCCCGTGGCCAGGAAAGAACTTCACGTCCCTCAACTTCTCCTGGAGGTAAAGGCGATGCTCAGAAAGGGCGCCATCGAACTCGTCCCAAAGAGGCTTTGGGGCTCCGGAGTCTACTCGCGATACTTCCTCGTGAAGAAGAAGACGGGAGGATGGCGCCCCATCCTAGACCTGCGACGTCTGAACAAGTTCATCAAGGCGCAGAAGTTCCGGATGGTCACCCTCCAGCACGTCCTGGGTCAGCTGGAGGAAGGAGACTTCCTATCGTCGTTGGATTTGGAGGATGCCTACTTCCACATTCCCATCCTAAAGGGGCACCGAAAATTCCTCAGATTCGTGGTCCAAGGGCGTCCTTACCAGTTCAAAGCCCTTCCCTTTGGACTACGGTCGGCACCCAGGGTATTCACCAAGTGCCTCGCACCGGTGGCGGCGCAGCTGCGCCGCGAGGGGATTCACGTCTACCCCTACCTGGACGACTGGCTCATCCGCGCCAAGACGAGGGAGCTCGCCGTGGTCCACACGGCAAGGACCGTCCAACTCCTCACGGACCTGGGATTCTCCGTGAACTACGCCAAATCCCACCTGGTGCCCGCGCAAGTCGCACTGTTTCTGGGAGCGAGGCTCGACAGTGTCCCTTCTGGCCTCCCCGTCGGAGGAGAGGACCAGGACCATCTTGGGCAAAGTGCAACTGATGTTGGTGGCCGACGCGGCCAAGGTGAGGTCCATCAAGTCCCTCCTCGGGATGATGTCTTCCTGCATCTACCTCATTCCCATGTGCAGGCTCCGGATGCGCCCGTTGCAAGAATTCCTGGATGCGCGCTGGATCCAGACGACGGGCAGCTTCGAGGAAAGGATCAAGCTCGACGAGAGTTTCCGACGAGCGATACGGTGGTGGGGCACCCGCGCGCATCTGACGGCGGGCATGGACTTCCAGACCCCAGCCCACCAGGAGACTGTGACCACGGATGCCTCCCTGGAAGGGTGGGGAGCGCACACCGAAAATCTGCACGCAAGAGGACTCTGGCTCCCGACGGAGAAGTCCCTGCATATCAACGTCCTGGAGCTCCGTGCAGTGTTTTGGGCCCTCAGGTCCTTCCTTCCGTCCCTCAAGGGCAAGGTGGTGAGGATCTTCACCGACAACACCACCACCATGTTTTACATCAGGAAACAGGGCCGAACCAGGTCCCCAGCGCTGTCCAAGGAGGCGCAGGACCTGTGGCATTGGGCCGTCGCCCAAGGGATTTTTCTGGTGCCGTTTCATCTGGCAGGGATAAAAAACACCATCGCCGACTCACTCAGCAGGGAGCTGCGCTCGTGCCACGAGTGGGAACTACGGCAGGATCTGGTGGATCGCCTCTTCCGACGGTGGGGCACACCCCAGATCGACCTGTTCGCGACGGCGACGAACACCAAGTGCCGGAGGTTCGCCAGCAGGTTTCCCCAGACGAGGAGCATGGGCGATGCTTTCTCGTTCCCCTGGGAGGGCCTGTTCCTCTACGCGTTCCCTCCCTTGCCTCTGCTAATCCGGCTCGTCAACCAGCTCAAGAGGTCACGGTGCAGGATGATCCTCGTCGCACCTGCGTGGCCGAGGCAGATATGGTTCCCGGACCTTCTGGACTTGTCAGCGTCCCTGCCGATCAAGCTGCCGGCGGACGCGGATCTACTCTCCAGGGAAGGAGGCGCCATCCTCCACCACGACCCGAAGTCGCTGAACTTGCAGGCCTGGCTCCTGCAGCGCTAGAGTTTGGAGGATACGACATACCGGCCGATTGCAGAGAGGTTCTTGCAAAGGCCAGGGCGTCCTCGACTCTTAAATGCTACGGACACAAATGGAAGAGGTTCTCTGTCTGGTGCCACGCACAGAAGATTAACCCTCTACGGATTACGGTTCCCCAAGTACTGCCGTACCTGCTGACGCTGGCCAAAGCTGGTCTGGCACACGCGTCCATCAAGATTCATCTTGCTGCGATCTCCCGATACACCAGAACCACGGGGCGGACGTCCTTGTGGTCTCATCGTCTGGTGAAGGAGTTCATGAAGGGACTGTTCAGATCGTTCCCGCCGGTGAAGGCTCCGGCCCCGGCGTGGGAGCTCAACGTGGTGCTGACCAAGCTCATGGGACCTCCGTTCGAGCCTCTGCACTCGGCCCCGTTGAAGTTTCTATCGTGGAAAACAGCTTTTCTTGTGGCCATCACCTCCGCACGACGAGTGGGAGAGATCCAGGCCCTTTCCTGCAAGGCCCCGTACTTGACTTTCCACGACACGAGGGTAGTGCTCAGGACGCACCCCTCCTTCATGCCCAAGGTGCCGTCGGACTTCCATCTCAACGAACCCTTGGTGTTGCCTGTGTTCTTCCCGTCGCCTTCGTCGCCGGCTGAGAGGACTTTGCACTCGCTGGATGTGGCTAGAGCGCTGAAGTTCTACGTGGACCGCACGAAGGGGTTTCGGAAGACGTCACAACTCTTTGTGAACTTTGGACCTGTCAATCAGGGGAAGGCTCTCTCGAAGGCTTCCATCTCCAGATGGCTCTCCGGCTGTATCATGTACTGTCACCGGTTGGCAAACCGACCGCTGCCTGGCCGTCCGAGAGCCCATTCCACCAGAGCGATCGCAGCTACCACGGCGTTCCTATCTGGTGTGCCCCTGCTGGACATATGCAGGGCTGCTACGTGGAGGTCGACGCACACCTTCACGAAATTCTACTGCGTCGACCGGGATTCCAGGGAGGAGTCCAGGGTCGGCCAAGCAGTGCTGCGCAACCTGTTCGCCTGAGGTGAGCCTGGTGAGGAGGTAAGATGCTTAATGTTGAGTTGATGTGATGCTTAATGTTGAGCCTTTGCCACCTCCCGTGGTTGTGCATGTGTGTACTGCTATGTATTCTTTATTCATGAGCATGTGAATCCATGCCAGACCCCATGCTGGAGAAGGAATAAGTTACTTACCTGTAACTGTTGTTCTCCAGCATGGGTCTGGCATGGATTCACATGCGAACCCTCCCGCCTACCCCTCTGCGGCTCTTCACTTGGTCATACTGCCACTTCACGTGCTTCCAAATCTGGAGATGGCTGCCAGAGGCGGTGCTTGGGTAGAGGGCAGTCATTGGCTGTGGTCAGTATGACGCAGAGACCAGTGATTGGTTATTACTACGAAAGACAGATCAGAAACGAAACTGATACTGGTTTTTTCTTTACCGAGGATTCCCAGCCTGACGACGGGGAATATTCATGAGCATGTGAATCCATGCCAGACCCATGCTGGAGAACAACAGTTACAGGTAAGTAACTTGTTCCTTCCACTTATATTAACATTTCGGATGCTTGTGTAATCTGCTTAGATCACACGCTATGCACAGGCCGACATCTAGTGGAAGCTGCGGAGTTAGTTTTCGAAATTGCAAAAGGGACGTCGACGGGGTGTTCCAGTAATACTATCCCTAGTGTGACGTCCGCTGTGCCCATGATCCCTCATGCGTCAAGGTCCCTCATTGTTTTTTTTCTGCCATCGTGTGCGGTCCATATAAGCGGAGTGCATTTTTGCCTTATGCCATTAAATTATAAAAAGTTTATTAGTTTATCTTTCTGTCATTTATCGATGCCGTGCCTTTATGGGACGAAGACTTCAAGAAAGGACAGAACTGACCGTCGAACAGATCTCAACAGAACCATCCGGCCTCGGAAGGCCCACCGGGCCTAGGCCTTACAGCAGGGAGAGTGGGGGGTGGTCATAACATGTATTTTCCCACCACTCCCTTGGGTCACTCGGCTGCCTAGCCCAATATGGAACATACGCCATTTAAATTCTTCCTGTCCTGCAATAAAAACATGTGGGTCGACCAGCACAAGGTGTGTAACCTTTGCCTGAATTGGGACCACAAGGAGGCTCAATATCGGGCCTGTAAACTGCTCCGACCCAAGACCCTCAAGGATGGGGCGAAATCTTGGGTCCATGCAGGCCGAGGCCGCAATGGATGTCGAAGGAGCATCCAGCGACTGCAGCAACGCTGTCCTCTCGGACAGCCAGGGTGACAGGGAACCTCTGCGTTCCCCAGTGCTAGCCCCCGACCCTAGCAGACAGGCCGGCTGTCCTGTTGTGGGGATGACACCCGGCGGCAAAGGCACCAACGCCCCACACCAAGCACATACCCCGCATGTGAGTATCACACGCCGAGAGCTGACGTCTAAGGGCAAATCTTCGTATTCACGGTCCTCTGGCCATGGAAAGAGTACAAAACATGCTTTGGCAAATACCCCAATATCAAGCCGGTCTCCAGATAAGTGTACACAAAGCTATGCGTCTGCTTGGCATGATGGCATTGTGTATTTACCTGGTCCCCCATGCGCACCTGTGACCAATGCAGGAATGGTCGGCGAAACAATGGTCTCAGGCAAGTGGTCAGTGGGACGATCTAGTGGTGGTTTCGCCTACATGGGTTCAAAACCTATGCTGGTGGTAAAGGGAAAATCTGCTGAAGGCGATACCTTACACGAACTGGAAGCGATAGCGGTTGTCGCAATAGACACTCCACTTTCCGGGTGGGGGGCCAACTACCTTCACCACACAGCACACTGTCTGTGGTCACAAGTTACTGCACTGAACCACATTAACTTACTAGAGTTATTGGTTATTTTCAAAGCACTGCAAGCTTTTGAAACCCACCTAACAAACCAGTTGGTACAGGTCCCGACAGACTGCACCACCACAATGTTCTGTGTCAACAAACAGGGAGGTACACACTCTCCAAATCTGTCCAAACTGGCACACAATATGGAGGTGGGCACTGAAACGAGGGATGTCGCTGTCCTCTCAACATGTTCCAGGAGTACTCAACACTCTAGCGGACTCTCAGTAGAGATCCTCTGCCAGAAGAACACGAGTGGCAACTTCACATGGGCATGGTAGACCACGTCTTCTCTCTATGGGGCTACCCCTCTCTAGACGTGTTCACTACAAGAGAAAACAAGCAGTGCCGAGACATCGCGTCCAGGTTCCCCCAACCAGACTTCAAGGGCAACACCCTATGGATGAGCTGGTCAGGGAAATTTGCTTGCGCTTCTCCCCCTCGACCCATCCCCCCCTGACAATCTCCCCCCCCCCCCCACCGCGAGTCCATTAATCAGCATAATAGTGAACAAGTTACACAGGATCAGATGACACTCATCCTAGTTGCTCCTATGTGGGCGAGACAACTGTGGTATCCACATCTGCGCAAGCTGGCGATGTGCAATCCCATCAATCTCCCGTACCAGGTCAACCAGTTCACTCAACACGGGGGGGGGGGGGGAACAACGATTCACCCACAACCTCACACTTTGAACTTGGCAGCATGACTCCTGAAGTCAGAGTTCGGACACCTCAATCTTCCACAGTGGTGTATGGCTATCCTAAAGGAAGCACAGAAACCAAACACCAGACAATGCTTTTCCCTCAAGTGGAAAAGATGTGTCATTTGGTGCCAATCTAAACAGATCAACCCAATAGTGTACTCCATTGCACATTGTAACATACATGCTCCACTTGTTGGATTCAGGGTTGGTCTTTACTTGAACTGTCCGCCTAGCAGCTCTATCAGCCTACACCACCTCTCAAGGTAAGGTTTCATGGTGGAAAGTGGTAGTCATTAAATCATTCATGGAGAGAGTTAAAAGACTACACCCTCCTTACTCCTACGTCCCGTCCTCTTTCCTCCACACTAATGGGACATCTCTCTGTCCTGTGGGATGGGACCAGAGCACTTTGTAAAAAGCATCCCCAAAATAAATTTCAAAAATGTGCCCTTCCTCTTTCTGCGCGGGGCCTGGCATGTGGCCGTAACCCCACCCACCTTGGCTCCGCATCGCCCATCAGTCCTTTTCTCCGCTCGTTCGGGACTGGACGCACTTGCATCCTCGGAAGATTTTCTTCCCTTTTTTCCTCTCTGGCTCTCACTAGCGATCGTGTACTAGTCTGTCGTTCAAACTAGACTTTCCAGATTGTTCATCGTGTCAGTCGTTTCACGAGGGCGGATCCCCATCCTCTTTGTTTAGAGTGCTTGGGTCCGGATCACCATTGGGGCTCCCTTTTACTTTCAATCCGGGCACTTAAACGTCGGTTGGAGCGGTGGGAGGAGGTGTGCCGACGAACTCCTCCTTCACATTTTCAGGCGTTCATCGACGAGAAGAAAAAACGCCCGGTAAGTTCTTTACTGTTTAGAGCACCCCGGCCGGAGGATACCTTTCCGGGTACCTCTCGGGCTGGGAGGGGCGTTAATCCCTCTGCCACCGGGGTTGCCCTGAGTTGACCGTTGGGCCTAATCATTGTACCAGAGTTTTCTCTGAGGGTCTCCGTAAGGGGCCTGTCGATACCGGAGCACGCTCCGAGGCCCCTCCTGTGGGGGCTGTTTGTGGACCCAGTTCTGAGTCGTTGGATACCGGAGCTCGCCCTGAGACATCTGTCGGCTTCCCTCAAAAATAAGACCGGGGTGTGCCCCGAGGCCTTGGGTGGGGCTTGCTGTTACCGAATGGATGTTCGAGGCCCGTGCAGATGAGGCTGTTACCGGGCCTAGGTCCCTCGTCCAGAGGCTAAAGCTACCAACGGTTCTGAGGCCTGACGAGGCCTTGCCGGTGAAAGCTGTTTCTCACCGTTCCCACTCTTGCGGCGACATCAGACCTGTTGAGGGGGGCAAAGAAGCAAAGTTCTTCTTTTACCGGCAGTGCCGAGGTCCTTCGTTCAAAGGCTAATTTGGCGGTTGGTATGTCAAAAACATTCCAGGCCTCACAGTACCGGCTCTGCCGAGGTCCATTATGTTAAGGATAAAGTTAAGACTCCTGATCCATTGACGGGGGCCCCTGCCTCACTTCCTCACGTGCTGCAGTTCCCCTCAGATGAGGACAAAATGGCACCTGTTCCCGCCACGACCGCGGTGGCAATTTTGGGTGCTACCCCTACAACTACACCATCGGCCTCTGGTGTAGGGTTTGGTCTCTTGGGTGAACATAGTCCCTTGTGCGCATCCTTATCGGCCATTTTATGACTGGAACGCTCGGATGCCTCTTCCGCACAATGTTTTGTTGCATGCAGGGTCAGCACTGTTGATTTATGTGGATACGTTGGTGGAGGGGCCAGTGTGGCACCCTTCCCCGTTATGTCCCTGGATTTGTCCACCTCATGAGGTGCCTCCTCAGGTTCCGAAACAGTCTCCAAAGGACGCTTTTATTCGGTAAATTTCAAACGCTTATGCATACCGACCCCATGAGGGAGTATTTCAAAGGGCTCTTTTGTCCTCCCGCGCCTCCGGCTCCACCTGTTCCTCCTGTGGTTCCTCTGGTGCCTCCCTTGCCTCCCTTGCCTATGGTGCCTTCTCCGTCTCTTCCGCCTTTGCCCCCTTGCCCCCTGTGGACAAGGCAGCGCCTGACGCGGTTCAGCAGGCTCCTGATCTGTCAGATGACGCAAAAGGCAATCAGGACAGCGAGGACCTTCCCCGCTCTATCAGAGCTTTTCATGACCGGGTACTGGACATGAACTGCTTAGATGTTCCAGTGCCCGAGGCACCCGCTCCGGAGGAGGGCGTGCTTTCTGGGGCCTTCACCCTGTCTCCCTTGGAGCGTACCAGCCTGTTCTTGCAGAAGGACGTTCTGACCGAGGTCCGCAGAGTCTGGGAAAAGCCACATTCTGGACTTTTTGTCAATAAGAAAATTGACGCGAGATACAGGCTGCATTCTTCGGAAGAGGTGGCCCTGTCTTCTTGTCTGCCCCCCTCTACAGTAGTGTCTGCGGCCACTTTGCAGTCCAGGCCTGCAGCATCCTCTTCCACGACAGCTACTTGGGTTCTGGGAAAGGAGGACAAGCTCCTCGACTCCCTCGGGAGGAAAATCTTCGCCAACTCGGCCTTGCAGCTCAGGCAGGCCAACGCTGAATTGATATTAGCGGGAGCTAACATGCGGATGTGGAAAGGTCTGTCGGAGTTTGAGGAGTTTACCCCAGTCGACAAGCTGGAAGACTTCAGACGCCAGGGTCTTGGCCCAGGATCTCCTGGAGGCTGTGGGTCATCACGTAGACACCTTGGCTCGGGACCTTATGCTGGGGGGTTGATACCTCACGGCAGGCATGGCTGCATGCAACTAAATTCTCAAAAGAAGTGCAGGACAAGGTGTTGGACCTTCCGTTCGATGGCAAGGAGCTCTTTCATTCTACAACAGATGTAGAGCTCACCAAGACGAAGAATAGCATTCAAGACAGCAAAGTCCTCGTCTGTCCTGGTTAAGGCTCCTTTCAAAACCCAGAGACCGTTTTTCGCAAAGTCGACCTTCCTCTGGCTTTAGGGGCTTCCTCGACCGCAAATCTCGCAGAGTGGATACCCCTGCGGGGAACAACCACCGTAGGCAACAGATGCGTTTTTCTTCCGCTCCTCAGCCGCCTCCTCAGGTTCAGGTGGCACCGCCACCAATAAACCTACTAAATGAGGGTTTTCCGCACTCGCACGAGAACCCGGTGGGAGGACGCATTGTCTCATTGGGAGGCGTGGCAGACCATCACAGAAGAGATGGGTCTGTTCAGTCGCTCGAGCGGGCTTCCGCTTACCCCTACCCCACCCCTCAACCCTCCTTTTCAGCTGTCGGGCTCGCCCTCCCTCAAAGGTGAAGTTCAGAAACTTCTGGACCTCAGAGCTGTGGAACCCGTTCCCCTCTGGGAGCGAGAGGAGGGCTTCTACTCCCGGCTGTTTACGATGACCAAACCCAACCAGACTGGCCTGTGCACCATCCTAGACCTTTCCCAGTTCAATCTTTTCCTACCCTAAGAGAAATTCAAGATGATCACGCCCAGCCAGATACAGTCCTTCTTGCAGATGGGCGATTGGCTCAGCGACGTGGATCTTCAGGATTTGTACATGCATATCCTGATTTGGAACCCACAGAGGAGATATCTCTTCTCTTTGGGAGAGGAGCGCTTACAGTTTCTAGTGCTTCCTTTTGGCCTCAGCTCGGCGCCGCGTGTCTTCACGAAGATGTCGGTGATTGCGGCCTATCTTCGTCTCCAGGGTATCCATGTGTATCCATATTTGGACGGCTGGCTCTTACGCAGCCATTGTCTGCTGGCAGCAGCGGGCAATCTCCAGTCTCTCCTTCTCCTGTTCCATCTTGGGCTGTCGGTGAACTGGTGGAAATCTTCCATGACGTTCTCGCAGGACCTTATTTTCCTGGGTTTTCACTGGAACACGATGGACTGCAGAGTGTACCTGACCGGGGACAGAATGGCAGATCTGTTAGCCACGTGTCAGATGTTTGCGCAGTTGGAGAGCATGTCGGCCTGGTGGTTCCAGAGGCTTCTGAGGCCCTGGCTCTTCCTCTTGCTAGTCTCAAGATGAGACAGACCCAGATGGCTCTTTGGAGTTCTTGGCGTCAGGCTGTGTCCCGGATTCCAGCCTGATGATGATTCCGGCTTCCATGAGAGTGGACCTGGAATGGTGGTCATCTCTCCGCAACCTATACGCACGGACAATGTGGTGTCGATGTATTACATCAACAAGCAAGGTGCAACAAATTCTCTCGCGCCCTCCCCTTTCGTGGAACTGTCCATAAATATTTGGGAGTGGGCCGTGCGTCATGGGGTCTTCCTGCTTGCAGTGCACATTCCAGGCCAGCTGAATCTCACAGCGGATGCCCTCAGCCGGCGGACAGTGGTCAGCTACGAGTGGGAGTCCTCTGATGGATCTTGCGTTGGGGCACACCGGAGGTGGATCTCTTCACTACGGCGGTTAACAAGAAGCGTCTTCGGTATGCCTCGAGATAAGGGCTGGGAGCCTCCTCTCTGCGGGATGCTCTCGAGATTCCATGGCACAACATGAGAGCTTATGCCTTCCCGCCTCTGCCTCTAGTCCATCGAGCAATTTGGAAGCTGAAGAACTCGGTGAACTGCTTCCTTCTACTCAGTCCCCTGGTGGCCGGCCAGGTTTTGGTTCTCAGAACTTCAACACCTGTTGGTGTATCCGCCGATCAGGTTACCAGTGACCCCCAATCTTCTTAATCAAGGGGAACAGGAGATGTGGCAACCCTCCCCACAAACGCTCGGTTTGGCGGCATGGTGCCTGCGTTCAGGTCCTTGGAGCATCTTAATTTGTCTACGGATAACATGCGTATTATCCAGGCAGCCAGGAAACCCTCGACCAAATCCCAATACATTAGTAAATGGCTCAGGTTCTGTCATTGGTGTTTGGAAAAGCAGTTGGACCCAAGGGTGGCTATGATTGAGACTGTGCTGTCCTTCGTGTCCTCCCTAGCAGGGTCGGGTGTTCACGTTCTGTCATGCAGAACTTACCTTTCAGCGATCTCCGCTTACCTTTCAGCGATCTCCGCTTACCTTTCAGCGATCTCCGCTTACCTTTCAGCGATCTCCGCTTACCTTTCAGCGATCTCCGCTTACCTTTCAGCGATCTCCGCTTACCTTTCAGCGATCTCCGCTTACCTTTCAGCGATCTCCGCTTACCTTTCAGCGATCTCCGCTTACCTTTCAGCGATCTCCGCTTACCTTTCAGCGATCTCCGCTTACCTTTCAGCGATCTCCGCTTACCTTTCAGCGATCTCCGCTTACCTTTCAGCGATCTCCGCTTACCTTTCAGCGATCTCCGCTTACCTTTCAGCGATCTCCGCTTACCTTTCAGCGATCTCCGCTTACCTTTCAGCGATCTCCGCTTACCTTTCAGCGATCTCCGCTTACCTTTCAGCGATCTCCGCTTACCTTTCAGCGATCTCCGCTTACCTTTCAGCGATCTCCGCTTACCTTTCAGCGATCTCCGCTTACCTTTCAGCGATCTCCGCTTACCTTTCAGCGATCTCCGCTTACCTTTCAGCGATCTCCGCTTACCTTTCAGCGATCTCCGCTTACCTTTCAGCGATCTCCGCTTACCTTTCAGCGATCTCCGCTTACCTTTCTACAGACCAATGTTCCTACTCTGAGTAACCCAGTGGTTAAGAGGCATTTTGCAGGCTTGACACACCTCTACTCTCCAGTTTGTAGTCTGCACCCGCCATGGGACCTAAATGTAGTCCTGGCGGTGCTGTGCCATAAACCTTTTGAACCAATGGCAACGGTGGACCTCCAGTACCTATCCTGGAAAGTGTCCTTTCTGGTTGCCGTTACCTCAGCAAGCCGGGTGAGTGAGCTCCAGGACTTGTCAGTGGAGCATCCCTTCTTGGTCTTTCACAAGGACAAGGTAGTCCTATGGACAAACCCGGCCTTTTTACCGAAGGTGGTAATTGAATTCCATCTGAATCAGTCGCTCTCCCTGCCGGTCTTTTTTCTGCAACCCTACCTCAGAGGCAGAAAGGGTTCTGCACTGATGTCAGAAGGGCTCTTAAGTTCTACCTTTGCAGGACTTCCGAGTTTAGGAGTTATCAACTTTTTGTGACTTTCGGTAACCCTCAGAGTAAGCGGGTGTCTAAGGCGACTATTTCTTGGTGGATCGCCGCCTGCATTAGAGTTGTTCACTGTCCAAAGGCTGAAAACTCCTAGAGGTATTCATGCACTCCTGGTGCGGGGCAAGGCAGCTGCGGTTGCTTTTCAGAAATATGTCCCCTGGGAGTCCATCTCTAGGGCAGCTGCTTGGGCCTCCCCATCCGCTTTTTGTAAGCATTATTGTCTTGACATTAGCTCGAGAGCTGATGCTCAGTTTGGTCAGGCTGTGCTGAAGAACCTTTTTCAATAAGGGGTATTTCCATCCACCCGTAGTTCCAGTTAGGAGTGCTTGGGAATCTCCCATAAGTATGGAGGAAAGGGCAATGGGACGTAGGAGTATAACCATGTTACTCACCGTAGTGACCACCTTACTCCTAGTCCATAATCCCCTTTCCTCCATGCGCCCGCCCGCGGTTACTTCTAATAAGGTTCTTCTGCTATTGCTAATAGGTCTCTGACCTGGCGATAGAAAAGGACTGATGGGCGATGCGCAGGGCGGAGCCAAGGTGAGCGGGGTTACGGCCGTGTGCCAGGCCCTGCACAGAAAGAGGAAGGACACATTTTTTAAAACATTTTTTTGGATGCTTTTAACAAAGTGCTCCGGTCCCGTCCCACTGGACAGAGATGTCCCATAAGTATAGAGGAAAGAGGACTATGAGTAAGTAAGGTGGTCACTACGTTGAGTAACCTGGTTAATCTCTAATCCCCCGCCAATTTGGGATGTCAATGTAGTGCTTGCAAAACTCATTGGCCCTCCCTTCGAGCCTTTGCATCAAGCTACTTTTAAACACATTACGTATAAAGCTGCCTTCTTTGTGGTTATAATTCCACAAGAAGAGTCTGCCAACTCCAAGCCTGGTCAGTGCAGGACCCTTTCTTTATCCATAAAGACAAATGGGTTTTGCGGACTCACCCTAGGTTCTCCCCAAATTCATTTCCAAGTTCCATATAAACCAATCAGTCGAGCTTCTGGCCTTCTTTCAGAAGCCAACTAGCTCAGCTGAGGTCAAACTCCACACACTAGATGTGAGGAGGGCGGGTCTCTACAACGTAGATAAAACCAAACCGCTTAGGAAGACTGATCAACTGTTCGTCTCCATGGCTACAGGCAGACAAGGAGAGCATGTTTCCAAGAGGGCCATCTCCAAATGGATAGTCAAATGTATACCATTATGCAATTCATTATCAAACAAGACACTGCCTTCTACACCAAGAGCCCACTCCACACAGGGCACTGGGGCTCCTTTAGCTTTTATTGCAAATGGCCTCTTAGACAGCATTTGCAAAGCAGCTACATGGAGCGCAGTTCACACCTTCACTCGGCACTACTGAACATTCCAAGATGGATACATAGGTGGGACAAGGGGTTCTAAAACATCTTTTTGCCGCTACTCCTTTTCAAAACCCACCACCTTCTCATACTGCTCGCTAATCTGTGCATAACATGTGATACAAGCAGATTACACGAGCATAAGAAGGAATACATTACTCACGTAATTGTTTCTGGTGCTTGTATCTACTTAGATTTACATGTGCCCACCCTTCCTCCCCTGAAAGAAGGTGCATAGATGTTATATGAACTTCCACTTATCTGCTTGGAATCAACTGTACTGGCATGACACTTGTGCTACCTCATGTCAGAAGAAAACCAATCTGAGGGACCTTGACGCATGAGGGATCATGGGTACAGCGGACGTCACACTATGCATAGTATTACTGGCACGCCCTGTCGACGTCCCCTTTCGAATTTCGAAAAATACTGTAATACTCCACAGCTTTCACTACATGTCGGCCTATGCATAGCATGTGAATCTAAGCCGATACAAGCACCAGAAATACAATTACGGTGAGTAATGTATTCCTTATGTATTGTCCTAGTTGGATAATATACAATCCCAACAGTGCTATCAATATCACGCAGATGCCTACGATAATAGTCAAACCACAATAATATACATAGGTCCATAGCCTCTCATCCGTACATCTACACCTTGGGTCCCTACTTAACTAATTTACATAAGTCGCGTCCATCCTCTTTCCTGAAATAAAGACAAAAGATGATAAAAAGGAGAAATGTACAAGGTGTACTTTGTACACAAAGTATTGAGAAACAAAAGGAAAAGATGAAGGAAAACAGAGAAAGGGAAGGAGGGCTAAAAGAACAAAGCACTCCCCCAAAAAAGTGTTGGCAGCCAAGTTTCGGCCTGCCACAGGAACATGCGTCTGCACACGTATCGCCCCGGGACAGGCCAGTAGAGTAGACTGGGTACAGGTACTGCTGCCCCTAATGTACCAGTGTACTCTCTGAAGGTGCCCTACAAACTTCACAAAGGGGGACCCAATAATTAAATTCCTCCGACTTTCACCACCTCGTAGGGCCCTTGGAACCGAGGGTTATTCCATCTGCGCATGAAATTGCGGACGTATGTGGTCCCCAGGCAGCAGTGGTTGTATGGTCATATGCTCAGGATGTCACCATAGTAGTCTCTGCATCGTTGTCTGTCGGCACAATCCTAGGAGGTGCATTCTGTCACACATTTAATGGCCCTAGTTATTGTGGTCAAATATTCTTTGAACTCCTAGCATAGCTGCTATCCTATGTGCATCTGAAGCTCTTCTTACAGGGATATGGGAGTATGCGTACGCCGGGCAGTGGCCACTTCATTAGGTGACAGATGGTGGTCCTTGCTTGACTGAGTGTTTAAACTGAAGAGGGATAGGGGCAAAAACAGTGCACCCAGTTTTTCCTCAGCATGGTACACCGCTTGGATAACTTTTAAGGATCTTGTTTATTCTCTCCAACACCATTGGCCTGTGGGTGGTAAATCAAACACATCTGGTGTTTGATGCCAAGTAGTGCTGTGACATGCTGAGAAAAAGAAAGAAATGTATGCCATTATCTGACCTTAAAACATTGTGCACACGCCATTGCGGGAACACTTCTCATACTAAAAATATAGCAGCACACTTGGCTTCTGGATTTGCACATGGCCTTGCCGCCACCAAGGTTGACAAAGGACAAACCACAACAATGAGGTACCTAGATCCATTACACTGCTCACCCTTATCACGCGTAATCTGTAATTCACGGAACGGCCCAATAGGACGGGGACAAGGTGCCCTATAACGTCTGTAGCATCATCTCTGTACTGAAACTTGACATGTGGTGCAATGCATGACCATTTCTGTAATTCTTTCATGTATGTTCGTTATGAATCAGTCCTCCTGTATATCTGCTGCTATGTGGTGCTTCGAACTTTGTAACTGTTCAAAGGCTATGGCTAGCAGTTCCTGGGGCATTACTGTCTTCCGAGAACTCTTGCCTCCATAATATATCTGTCAGATTTCTTACATACTCTCTGACTAATTTTCTCCCTTCCTTGTAGTTTGAGACTCTGGGAGATGGGCAATGCTGTGTAAGGTGCTGGATGTTCGCTTGCTGGTGGGCCAGCCACAACATATTCAGTGGGTTTTTCATTTGGCAGATATTGCCATTTTGGCTTTCACGTCGAAGGCTGAACTCTCCATTGATATTTTCTGTCCCGTTAGTGTGGGCGGCGCACTTGACGACCACCACAAGAGATGGCTAGGGTAATGCTTGTATCAGTATTTCTTGCAGTTCCGCATGTTGCACTGGGCATCTTTCCATCCTCCGAAACCCCCACTTGCATTACGATAGACTGGCGTGTACCAATTGTGATGTACGGCAAGTCTAATTATATTCTGACATAGCACCCTTTGAACACTCAAGGCTTCGATGAGTGTTAGTTCTGCCGCCTGTATAGAATAATGAATGGACAACCTTTTCATGACCACTGTCTTATTCTCCCCTTCCTTAAGTCGTACCACCGTTGCCCCTGTCAGTCTTTGCCCAACCTCCTGATCACTTGTTTAAGACCCATCAACAAAAAGTACCTCACACTCGGTGTCAATGCACAGTCCCTTACTTTGGGAATGTCCCCCTTCGCCCCCACCCTATCGTATGTGGCACAGCCATGCGTCAAGTCCTCAGTAGGCAGATCTGTTAAAAAGGTGGCAGGGCTCGCTGTTTTGCATCTAACCACATGAATATGGGGTTTAGAAATGAGCTCGTATGCCCAGGATCTTTTAGTCAAAGTAGATTTTTACCTTTGTAAAATGGCAAACAAAGAATGTGCCACATACGTGACCGAACACCCCATTACAATTGTAGAACATTTCTCTATTACCAAAGCAGCAGCTGCTAAAGCTTGTTCACACGCAAACTGCCCTTGCATCACTTTATCCAAAGTGTCGCTATAATAATTATTACCCATAGTGCTCGTCTGGGTCAATACCGCTGTCATAAGCTCGCCATCTGAATACGAACACTAGCAAAACTCATGCATGTAATCTGCGGTGGCCAGTACGGGTGCCGAACTACTGACTTTAAGACATCAAACAGTTTGATCGTGTCTTCCATCCACTGTATCTTGTAGTCCTTTGTTTTTTGTACTTCCATAAGGGCCTGTAAAAGTGGCTGCATATTCTAGAATCCAGGCTCTGCAGTAGTTACACAGGCCCAGAAACATCGGCATTTCTTTAACTGAGGCGAGTCTAGGTGTGTCACGTACTGACGCTGCCCTGTCTGGTAGTCTTTTACCGTTCACTAATATGAACTGCCCCAGATAGAGCAGTTCCTGTTGACAATATTGCAATTTGGCTTTGTCGACCTTGTACCTCTTAGAGGCCTGCAATTGTAGGAGTGCACTGGAGTCCCGGCGGCAGTGCTGTTCACTGTCACTACACACTAGCAGATGTCCACGTACTGGATAATCCTGCTAGGCAACTGAACATGCCCTAAATCTGCATGCAGTTTTCTGTTAAATATGCCCTGGCTCTTGCAGTACCCCTGAGGTAACCCAGTTTGCTCGAACCGCATCTGGCCTTGCGTAAATGCCCTGAGATAGCTTGACTTCAGGAGGAAGTGGAATCAAAAAGAATGCAGGAATGCATTTTTTTAGGTCCACTACAGTGCAAAAAGTGGCTTCTTTGGGGATGCTACATAAAATGGTTGCGGGATTCTGAATGACTGGAAATTCTTTCTATACAACGTCATTTAGGGGGTGCAAGACCTGAATTCTTCCATTTGCCCCTGTTTTTTTTTGACAGGTTGTATTGCTGTGGACGTAGATGGCACGATGACCTCCCACCCCCCTGGTCCAGTAGGGCCTGTGTTGTCCAATACATTCCTCCGCCTCACTCGATAATGGATAGCAGCAACACATCTGGCTTCAGTGTTATGCACACAGGGGTCACGTCTTTCAGTAAACCTACATCATGTGGATTTGTAGTCCAACTGTGAAGACACCTGCAAGTCTTCGTCAAATAGTTGCATTTAATGATAGTTTATTTATATAGTGCCTATACACAATGTGTTTGAAAGCACTTCAAGGGAGGGAACAAGGGGAAAAAACAATGACATTCTTACAGGCCATGAACAGTAAGAATGTGAAATTAACTATCATACTCGGCCTGACGACATTTCGGATAGTGCAAGAGCTAAGACATAAGTAAGGGAGGCGGAGAGTGGGAAGCAAATGGAAACAGAAGGGTGACTACCGTACTAGGTCTGACGACATTTCTGGTAGAGACGGAGAAAAACAAAAGGTGAGGGGGGGGGGGGGGGGGTGGTGCACAAAGGTAGGGGAGGAACAAAACGAGGGACTATTCTACTAGGCCCGACTACATTTCAGATAGTGCTGGAGGGGTTGTGGGGAGGAAAAAAACAGTAAAGGGAGGGGGGAGGAGACAGACGAGGTTGCTATCGTACTAGGTCCAGGCACAATTCTGATAAAGTGCATAGAAAAAAGTAAGGGGAGGAGATGGGGGGGGGGGGAGAAGGAAAGGGAGAAAGGGAAAGGAGAGAACAGGGGGTTAGCAGTCAAGAGTGGAGAAGCAAAAGTGGAGAGCGATTACAATTGCCGAAGTCAGTAGTACCACATAGTGTTGCAAGCCAGGATACAAGATGAAGATGGGAACAGCATGATTCGGGGCCACCAGTACAAGGTGCAAAGGAAGTTCAGCATGAGAGTTGAAAGGGTGACGCACTGTGAATGAATTAAGTCCATAAAAGTCAATCCAGCATTAGCCACAATACGGTGATAGGGAAACCAGAATTTATCAGGACAGACTCCTGCAGAAGTAGGCTTGAGGGTGGTGAGGAGGGAACAGGGTAGAAGAATCGAGCAATGCTGCCCTCGGGGACACTGCACTCTTCGGTACTGCATCATTCTGTCACCGGGGATACAGATCTCTAGTATTTCCGCATCGTTGTCTTTCTCAAGCAATTGGTCATCGGTCATTTCCTTTAACTGTGTCTTGGATCTACACAGAGCACTGTATGCTACACACATCCATTCCTAATATGACAACCCTCCTGTCGGAAAAGCAGCCATACACTTTGTTTCCTGTCTCCGCCAACAAAGGTTCCTCTTCAAAGTGGATGGTTAACAAGACACGCGAGAGCTCTCTGTTGGCTGTCCTAATCGGGGTATGTGTTCCCAGAAACGAGAAGTAGTTCCCTCCTGTCACAGCTGCTCCTCCAAAGGGAGCAGTGCTCAGGTTCTATGGTTTCTTACCTTTCTAGGTCCTCACCTGAGGTTTCTCGATCTTCAGCTTCTTCAGTGACTTCTTCCTTCTTGCTCAGTGTTTCCACCTTCTTTCCTTTCATTTTCTGGAAGAGATGAGGGAGGGCTCCCCCACGAGGTCACTGTGCCTTAATTGCTGTTTTCCAGGCAGTGGGGACTCCAGGGAGCTGGCCCCAGCCCAAGGAAATGCCAAGAGGCAGAAAAACCTGGTTGTGGTGCAAGTCTAACTGTTTGGTGGTTTCTTATATGGACTTGAATGATGGAAGTGACCTCCGCTATAGTTATGGACAACAGGGTTCCGATGGAAAGGCAGGAGCTAAAGGAACTGTCTAGACCAAGGTATAGTAGAAGTGGTAACGGAGAGTCAGGTGCGGGCTCAAAAGATAGCTCCAAGAGGGAACTCCAGGCAGGTAAGATGTAACTGCTGTACCCAAAGTTAAGCACAGTAGACAGCAGCAATAATAACCGCTGCACTATGTAGCGTTTGTGTGGCACAGCACACTACGTGGAAAAATGAAGGAATCTTGTCTAGAAGCCGGGAGTGGCCAAGGAATGAGAAAGCAGCTGAGCGGTGAGGAGGCTGATGCAAATATCCTCTGCGGCAAGACATATTTGAAAGCCGCGGGCGGCTTGGAAACTGTAGCAGAAACTGCAGGCGGCAAGGCAGCAATTTGAGAGAGCCACGGCTTGGAAGCTGCCACAAGAGCTGCAGCGGCACAGCCAAAGCAATGAACGCTGCAGAGCGGCAGAGGAGCAAGAAGCTGCAAAGCGGTGATGAAAGAGGCAGCGTAAGCTGTGGAGCAGTGAACACTGATAAAATCTGCAGAGCAGGCACAAACTTGCTAGGGGAAAAAACAAGGACAGGGAGTGTGACACGTAGGGTTGCAACGTGCCGAGACGGTGGCTCCTTCCCGGTTTATTCAGACGGCAGCCATGTTGGTAGATGCACTAGACTGCTAATGCACGTTTGAAAGACAATGTGCTGGGAAGTTCAATGGATTGTCCACTTTTTCCAAAACTGCTGCATGACAGCAGGAGCCCCACTTGGTACCCTAGTCAACGAGGCAGCACTTCATTCCTGTGGTGGATGCCATATTTGCATATCAGCTATTTGAGGCTGTTGATTATGTCTGGTGTTAGCGCTGGGGTTTCCCTTGATTCTGATATCCTTGGCTTTTCAGCTGCGGACCATTATCATACCCCACTGAAGACCTGTTACTGTGTTCCCTTGCAAAATGCCCCCACCTCAAACCATTCAACATTGGGATGGTGGAAACCCATTGCCCTCTTGGTCCAAAACCACTTCCTCTTGCTCCTCGAAATCCCCCTCTTCCTCGATGCGGCCCTCCTTGTTGCCATTGTGGGCCAGAGTACTGTTGTCCCCTGTTCCACAATCCTCCTTCAGCCCAGTGCACAGCAATAGTGGCGCTGACAACTTGAGTACTCTATCCAGCATTAGATCTTTCATGGATTTACCTGCTGTGAATATTCTTAGTCAGGCTGGGAACCTCGGTCATTTTAACTTGACGTTTTCCTATGGAAAACTTCGACACTTCAGTGTCCTGTCAACGTCCTTTTTGGGTGCTTTAGACCCCACCAATAGGATGTAGGGCATAAATTGCCCCGCCCCTGTGGCTTCCCTTCAGATTTCAACCATCTCCAAAGTGTTGGTATCACCTAGTGTTGGGTTTTTTGCGCGTGCTTGTGCTACGGTGTCTTGCGAGGTCTTCTGTTCGAAGAAGTCTCTATTCTGGCCATGTGCGACTTGTGGGCTGAAGAAAGCGTATGAGGGGGATGGGGCATATGGACTGCATCTACTGCCTTTACCCTCTGCTGACTCTTGAGAGATTTGTAGAGGTTTCTCGCAGAAGACCCTTAAGGACCACAATCGGCGGTTGATTTGTTGGCTTAATGATGGCACCTACGATGCTTCTGAGGTGGGGTCGGTGAGGAGCTTGTCCTCTGAACGGCCTGGTCAGGTGGTGGATCATCGCCGGGCGGCGTTGGCTGAGCCGGCAAATAAATCTCACACTACTCTTGGGTCAGAGGTCGGGAAGAGTGTTGAAGCCTCTTTGACGAAGCACCTGTCGAAGGGGGCTGCTTCGTCCAAACATGGTTGGTCGGACCATTCCCGGGGGTCCGGCAAAGGGGCAGCTCAGGAAAAGGCCAAAAAAGACTTGTCGCCAAGGCGCTCCTCTTCAGGGGACTGTCACAGGTCATCCTCTAGCCGAGAGTCTGTGAAGCACCGGTGCAGCGTGGCTAAGCAAACTGGTTCGCCTGGGAAATCTGCACCACAGGTGGGGGTTCCAACGACATCCTCGTCGATGGGCGTTCCATCAACGGTTCCTCTGCCATCTACAGTCCCGTCAACTGTTGTATCATCGGCTCTGGCGACGACAGGGTTTGATAAAGGCCTGATGCTTTTCTAGTGGTCAAGGATGGATACAGAAGATTTGGTGCCGAGTGGCAAGCTTCCACCTTTGACTTGCTGATGCTGGACGCCATTCTACATCAAGAGGCGGCTGCTTTTTCGGTGTCCTTGGAGGTGGACGACTGGGAGCCGGTGTTGCAACCATCAGCCTGGGGGCTGCAGTGTGTTGGACCTTCAAAGTCGGGGCTGTGGGGGCTGGTCCGGCTAGTTACCCGCAGGCTATGTTGTCTCTCTAGGTTATGTTCACATTGCAATCCTTGTTGGGCCATCTGGATTCAAGGTCACCCCCATTGCTTGTGATTCCGGTGGGTCCCGTCATGGACGTGGCTGGTATTCCTCAATGTTCGTCGGCTAAAGTGGGGTTGCTGGGGCCTCTGCCGGTGAGTGAAGATTGTCCACCTTCCTACCATGAGGAGGGTGAGCTGCTGGAGTCGGACAGTGTGCCTCGTGAGTCCATGTCTACTGCTGTTACGCTCACCTGGTATCTCGGCCCCCCCCCCCCCCAAACACCCTTTGGTCCAAATACCCTCCCTTGGGGTTATTGCTCACCTTAGGTTTTTGTGCGTTGAACTCTCTGTGCTGCATCTCTGTGCAGGGGCGCATGGTTGGTGCAGGCGTTCCGTGGACCTAGTTGCTTCACTGGTCCGTGTGCCCTTATGTCTGGTCCAGACCGGCTGTGACTCCGACTCTGCTTGCTGTCTTTCAGGTGAGTTATGTCTTTTCTGTCTTTCTTTCCCTCCATTTTCTGTCTTCTCGGCGTCTTGCTACACTACGCTGTTCCTTAACAATGTCTTTGTTTTCACAGGGATGGTTGTGATCTCGGAGTTGCAGCGCCGATTGCGAAGACCACAGGGAGTTATTGATGCGTGGAGCTCTGCGCTTTTTATTGGTGTGAATTGATAACCTGTGTTTGTGCAGGTTGCAGTGATGTTCCGGAGTGATGAGCGATCGAAGCGCTGCTTGCCCAGTTAAGTGCTTTGTTAATGCTGACCTTGTTCCTGCTCCCTTGCAGGTTGCGGTGAAACCCAGAGATGGGCGAGGTAAGAGAAGCGCAGGATGCTGCCACGAGGCCCTGCTTGCCCAGGTAAGAATTGTTGTTAATGCTGTCCTTGCTTCTTTACCTTTGCAGCGAAGCGCAGGATGGATTCAAGCCCAGTTACTTCACAGGTAGGTGTTCTTGTTAGCTAATGCTGTTCTTGCTCTTCCAAGTTATTAATGGAATCTGGATCTAGGGCTTCAGGATCGGGCCACCGGAGAAGCAGATGAGCAGGAGCTGGACACGGTGAGCGTTATGCTGCAGGAACGCAGAATAATGCGAAGTCTGTTATGCTGGTGGGTGTGGTTTAAATAGCCTAGGTAGAGTAGTTCCAGGCCCAGCCACACGCAAAACACTAGACCGCATGGCTTGGTTCTAAAGAACTGAGCTGTGTAATAGGCCTCCATTTTGGATTAAGGTCCAAAACTGATATTGCTTTATTCCTGATAATGAGACTGGCGCCAAAGGCGCCAGGACTGACTCCATGTATGTTTCTGATGGAGTTTTAAGTCCCTTGGGGCCGGTGTGAAGGGTTTTAGCCCCACTGCTGCCAGGGGGCTGTTATACCTGAGGGGGTCAAGGGGATGGATTGTGACAACTGCCTCTTCTGCGCCGACGAGGGACGGACATGGGATTCGGACAGGGAGCTGGAACAGCCTTGTAGTCCAGCGCAGCCATCCCCTCCCGATGTTGGGGCGTTCCATGCCATGATGGCTAAGGCGTGTGTGGAATTTGGTTTGACTCCTGAGGAAGAGCGTAAGGAGTGTTTCCTGTTCAACCACATGGGCAAGAGACCGCTGTATTCTCAGCGCCTATCCTGGACCACATGTGGCAGGAGGGCCTGCGCACGATGCAACATCCCTTCTCGGAAAAGGTTGTCAAAGGGAGGCTGGAGAAGAAGTTTGAAGACCTGGACTCTACTCCAAATGCTTAGTGTCGCAACCCACTCCCGAGTCTGTTATCGGCGGCAGCCAGTCGTAAAGCCTGAAGTCGGCACACGTGTTATCCCTCTGGACAGTGACGCCAGGAGACAGGATGCCTTCGGGAAGAAGGTTTTGACTGTTGGGGCGGCAACGGTGAAAGCAGCCAATTCCCTGGCGATCATGGCGTGCTATGTGGCATCGGCTGGCACCTATTTTGGAACATCGGCTGGAGGAGCACCACAAGTCCGCCATGCTTTTGGTGCGCGAGGGGTAGGAAGCTCCCAATCACAGTATTCATATTGCCGTGGACCTAGCGGAATCCGGCTTTAAGCAGATTAACAATGCTGTTGTGCTGCATTGCCAAGCCTGGCTTAAGTGCCCAGACTTTCGTCCTGAGGTGCATTATAAAGTTCTGGACATGCCCTGTGAAGGGAGCAGCAGTTTGGAGAGAAAATTGATGAGGCCTACAAAGGTATGAAGGAGGACACTGAGACTAAGTTTTTGGGAGCTTTGCAGAGTGGGCGTTCATTTTGCTCTTTTCATCCGTTCCGAGGGGTTTCTGGAAATGCCCGATTTACTTCCACCAGAGACTGAGGTTACTGTCAATCTGGGTATTCCTCCCAGGGGTATACCCAGGAGGTTGGCGCCGAAGAGTCGAGACTTTCGGGCCTTGAGGAAAAGAGGTGCACACTCCTCCTCTAAAGGGAGACAGGCTAAGCCACAACAATGACTGACTTCAGGGAAACCTGCTTGGGGGGGGTGGCGGGAGCAGGGTGGCACTGCACATGGACAAGTGGTGCAAGATTACATTGGACCGTTGGGTGTTGGACACGGTTCGTCTGGGCCACTCACTGGAGTACAATGCTCCCTGGTTTCCATTCCTCCAGTGTATGCTGTGCAACCTCCTCTTCATATCCTACGGCAGGAGGTTATACTTATGCTGCAGAAAGGGTACTTATGCTGCAGAAAGGGGCTATAGAATTGGTTCCGGTGGCCGAGAAAGGTCAAGTGGTTTATTCCCTCTTTTGACGTGAAGAAACACAATGGCAAGTGGCGACCCATTCTGGATCTTCGGCGTTGAACAAGACTCTGCAACGCCTGAAGTTCAAGATGCTCACTCTTCAGGAAGTCATTCTGTCAGTGCAGCCGGATGGGTTTCTGGCGTCATTGGACTTACAGGACACCTACTTCCACATTCCCATTTGTCTACGGCACCAAGTTCCTGCGGTTTGCTGTAGGAGAAGATCATTACCAGTTTCGGGTACTCCAGTTTGGTTTAAAGTAGTCTCTCAGGACCTTTACAAAATGTTTGGTGGCGTGGCTCCGATGGGAGGGGCATCACGTATACATGTACCTGGACGACTGGCTGGTGCGGGTTTCGTCGCCAGACTAAGCGCAGGAAAGTCACGGCGCTACCATGCAGCTGTTGCAACTGCTGGGCTTCGCCGTAAACTTCGAAGTCTTTTCTGTCGCCTTACAGGGACTTTGTTTCTGGGGGCAGTTTTTCAGACTCGTCTTGGAATTGTGAAGCCTTCGGGCGAGAGGGTGATGAAGCTCTGGCAAAAGGTGACAGAGTGGAAGATCGGTGCAAGGGTGTTGGTCCGGACCTACATGTCACTGTTGGGGGCGATGGCATCATGCATTCCGCTGGTGCCGTACTGTCATCTCTTCATGAGGCCAGTGCAGGAGTTCCTCGCGGACCAGTGGGCTCTGAGTTGAGGCTCATGGTCTGACAAGGTGGTGATCAATGACAGTCTGGTGGACACTTCGCTGGTGGCAGTGCTCAGAAAATCTGGTCCGGGGCATGCCGTTGCTGGAACTGGAGTGCCAATTCACGATTGTGGCAGATGCCTCTCAGACTGGATGGGGGGCACATCTCGGCGGCTCACAAGTTCAAGGCCTGTGGTCTCAGGTGGAGTCTCTGCTCCACATAAATGTGCTTGAGTTGAGAGCGGCACATTGGTCCCCGAAATTGTTTCTGCCGCGCATACGCGGCTCGGTGGTGCGGGTGTTGACAGACAATACCACCACAAAGTTTTATCTCAGGAAGCAGGGGGGCACGCATTCCAGGGCGCTGTCGAAAGAAGCGCAGTATCTTTGGCATTGGGCTCTGTTGCACGACATTGGCATTGTGGTGTTTCATCTGCCGGCAGTGTTGAATGTGCAGGCAGACTAACTCGGCAGGGATGTCGGCCAGCTCCATGAATGGCAGCTGAAGGAGCACCAGGTGTCCATAATCTTCTAGAAATGGGCCCATCCTCCGTTGGATCTCTTCGCAATGAGGGAGAACAAACAGTGCAGGGAGTTCGCCAGCAGGTGGGCTCACCCAGAGCCACTAGGGATGCACTCTCGTTCCTGTGGACAGGCTGGTTCGCGTATGCATTTCTGCTCATTCGACGGACCCTTCGGTGGATTCGGAGATACCATGCCATGTGATTCTGGTGGCTCCGTTCTGGGCCAGGCAGCCGTGGTTCTCAGATCTCCCTCTGGCCATAACGGAGCCGATTCGGTTGGAAGAGACACTGGACCTTCTGTCTCAGGACAAGGGGCAGTGTCACACCACAATCTGGGATCGCTCAGCCTGACTGCTTGTCTCCTGACTTCAGAGTTTGGCCTGCTAAGTCTTTCCAGTGACAGTCGGCGAAATTTTGGAGGCGACAAGAGCAGTCTACGAATGTCTGCTATGTGTGTAAATGGAAAAGGTTTTGTGTGTGGTGTAAGGGCCAGGCGTGGGTGGACCCTTTGAACATTTCACCTGAGCAAGTTCTTCCCTACCTGTTGCTGTTGGCAAAAAGGGGTCTGGTGCTATCATCCATAAATGTTCACTTGGAAATGATTTCGAGATATACTCTGAGGTGACATGCAGCTCCTCTGTTTAGTGATGGAGTAATCAATCATTTCTTGAATTACTTTCTCCGTACTTTTCCTCCAGTCAAGAGGTTTCCTCGTTGTGTAGTCTTAATGTGGTTCTTTCCAGTCTGATGAGACCACCGTTTGAACCAATGTCGACAACTCCTTTGCAGTTTGTCCTGGAAGTTGGCTTTTCTGGTGGCGATTACTTCGGCCATAAGGATGTCGGAGTTGCAGGCGTTGGTTGTGGACCCTCCATACTTGCTGTTCTTGAGGGACAAGGTGGTGTTGGCTACTAATACGCACTTTATACCAAAAGTGCCAACAGCATTTCACAAACACTCTTCTATTGTGTGGCCCTTGTTTTTTGCTTCAGCCTCTACGTCTGCAGAACGGGCTTTGCATTCGCTGGATGCGAGGAGGGCGTTGAAGTTTTATTTGAATTGTAGTCTAGATTTCAGACAATCTAGACAGCTGTTAGTGGCTCATGGGCCGTCCGTTATAGGACGGGCAATCTCCAAACAAGGACTTTCTCATTGGGTGTCCTCTGCGATTTCGTTCTGCCACACTAAAGTGGGAAAGCCTTTGGAAAAGACTGAGGGCACACTCAATGAGGTCTACGGCTTTGTCGGCATTATGGTTGGTTTCGGCTGGTGGACATTTGCCAGGCGGCCTTCAGGGCGGTGCTGCATACCTTTACCCGGCATTACTGTCTGGAGCAGCAGCATGGTGAGGATGTGCAGGTGGGACGGGCAGTCCTGCAACACCTGTTTCAATAAGGTAAACCCTGCAGCTTCAGGTTATTTGTTTGAACTTGATCACTGGATGGGTTTCTTTTTCTCATGTATGTGATTCTGTTTCTGTATTGGTTTGCCTTTACGCTCCGCCATGCATGATTGGTACTGCTATGTAATCTATTCACAGCATGTAAATCGAGGAAAGATCCAGTGCTGGAGAAGGGAGTAGCTTATTACCTGTAAGTCTATTTCTCCAGCGTTGGTATTTTTCATGGATTCACATGCTCCCGCCGGCCGCCCCTGCAGGCAAACATGATTCTAGTTTCCTCTACTTTGGCGGTTAAAATCTAAAGGGAAGCCGCAGGGGCGGGGGCTATTTATACCCTACGTCCTATTGGTGGGGTCTAAAGCACCCAAAAAGGATGTTGATAGGACACTGAAGTGTCAACGTTTTCCATAGGAAAACGCTAAATTAAAATGATAGAGGTTCCCAGCCTGACGACGGGGAATATTCACAGGATGTGAATCCATGAGATACCAGCGCTGGAGAAAGAGTTGCAGGTAAGAAACTACTCCCTTCTGCCCCCTCTACCTTTACATGCATCGACACAGGCACCTGAACGGCAACCTTTGCCAATTTTTTTTCTATCAACCTTGCTTACTCCGCCTGACGCCTCAGAGCGGTTTCCCTGTACCGTTCCTTAATCCTTTTGCAATGATGCACTATTATGCTCTATTTCTGGGCAGCCCTTTGCCTCAGTACCCACCATTTGATCCAAGGCCTTCTGCACTTGTCTCATGACTTTAGCTGGATCTTCATCCCCCCATTGTACACTGCATCAGAGACTGCAAATCGGGGCTATCTGGGAAAGCCCATCGTAACACGTCCCTCACTTGTGCTCTAATTCCATTAAACAGTGCTCCATCATGTTCAACGTCCCCCAAGGTTATACCTGGATATCCAGCTTTAACTTGTACATCCCCAGCCTGGTCCCAAACTATAGCCACCATCAAGCTCTTCAGATCCCCCCCCTATCGCCAGGTGTACCCCTGCCGTTTGCTTTTTCGAATTCGTATATACACTTGCTCGCCCCTGCTGTGAGCTGCGGGAGGGCCTTAATTAAATTATTCTTATCCATGTGGGACCAGGGCACATAAGGTATTCTCCCAGCCCCTTATGGATCTGTGGCATCTGCATCCTTAGTCCACTTCTTATGCCAGTCTTCTTGCTTCCTCTTTTTCTTAGTGTCGCCATTCGGCCAGTCCTATCTCTCAACCTTACCCTACGTGCCTATGGCTTGGGGGTACTCGAAGCCGCCACTTCACCCCTTCGACATGGTCCTAGGTTAACGAGTCACTATCGTCCTCCCTTCTGACACTCCAAATACTGTAGTCGATCCGAAATACGTCCACTTACTCCCGCCTCCTTTATTTTCAACACATTTTTTTATTCCTCCCTTATTTATTCTAACAAATCCCCTGATTTCTCCTGATCTTCTGGTGGCCCTACATCCCTCCCCTCTCTTGAGGAGTCTTGTATTTTGTTTGCAGCTCTGCCAACCTGTAGCACTCTCTTGACGTGACCTCTGCGGATGCCAATACTTCAGGCAGATTTGCATATGCGTTTGGCAGAGAAGTAGCCTGTGGTGTTACCGGTGCTGAAGGGGACCTTATCACAGCAGAAGGGGTCCCTGTCGCAAAGGGTACATGCATTGGATTGGTGTACCCTTCTGCTGGATATGCTGTCAAGGGATATAACCCCCCTGCATTCCACTGGATCCCCGCTCTCTCCTTTTTCCTTCCTGCACTGCCCATCTTTGTCACTGAGCCTTTACTCCGTTCCCTTGATCTTCTGCGTCTTCAAACATTCGCCAGAGAACTAGAATTTTTCTCTTCTGTAGCTGATTCACTTTCTTTAGCTACTTAAATGTGGACTTGTTTCAAAATGTTCTGGTTGCGAGCCCTGCCCTTGCCATGGGTGTAATCCCCCCCCCCTCCTCCTGTCTCGGCGACCCACTGCTTATATTTCTCCAACCTGTTACTATACAGTGGCAGGGCCTTAAATGTATGTTGAAAGTAATTCCGTCTCGAATACCTTGCGCTTTTTTATTTAGAATGATGGATATCACGAAAATGGTTTGGTTCGGAAACCAATGTGGTTTTATTGGTGTAGTGAAGACATGTATTCTTTAAGGTCAGCCTACAAGTGTTTCGACCTAAAGGTCCTTTTCAAGGCTTTTATTGAACATACATGTATGGTAGTGAGAATTGGTGACAAGTGAAATAATTGTGACATGTGGGTTGAAACTAGATCATCATAACCGATGGTTGTATGTGAATCATACAGGTGATATACCACATATTGCAAATACAGAAACTTCATATGTTGTTTATTTGTTTAAGGTCCAAAACAATACAATTTTCAAGGACGGTCGAAGGGGAGAGAGGGAGGAGAGGGAAAGATTTGAAGTTAGTGTCTTGGGGTTAAAACCAGTTTATTGCCTACACGAAAGGCTAATATTCTCGTCATGCTAATGTGCTTTTCTTACCTAAAGCAATTATGTCAGGCTCTCTGATTCTTGGGCTGGTTTTTCTGTCCTGGTTAGGTTGGGGAGAATGAGCATGTGTGGGGTTAAAATGAGGGCTAGATGTGAGGATTCACTGATACCCCTGTGTGCCTTATGCCTCATGGTTCCTGTGACAGTGCCTTTGTATACCTGTGCCTGTGTTGTGACTTTGAGTAAGGTCTGTTTCAACGCGATGAAGGTGGGAATTGGGATTTGAGGTGGCAGTGGTGTAGCCCTGCGCTGAATCAGTGTAGTCGTAGCCCCTGCAGATGGTACCAAGTGCATTAATGTTAGTGGAGATGCGAGGGGCTTCGGAGTCCCAAGACTATTACTGTACTTCTCCAGCATTGGATCTTTCATGGATTCACCTGCTGTGAATTGAATATCCCCCCTAACCCCCCCCTTTGTCAGGCTGGGAAACCTCTAACTTTAACTTGGTGTTTTCCCATGGAAAACTTCAACACTTCAGTGTCCTATCAACGTGCTTTTTGGGTGCTTTAGGCCCCACCAATAGGACGCCTCGTATAAATGGCCCCGCCCCGTGGCGTCCCTTCAGATCTCAACCGTCTCCAAACTGTTGGGTTCTCCTAGTGTTTCTTCATGTTATTGCACGTGCATTTTGTTCATGGGCTAGGATGTCTGTAGCCCAGAAGAAGTCTCTTTTTCGGCCGTGTGCTACCTGCGGCATGAAGGTGTATGAAGGGGATGGTCCTATGGACTGTCTTTACCCTCATCACTCAGTGGATACCTGCGGGATATGTTGGGGGTTTTTGCAGAATACCTTGAGGGACAGTAATCGACGGCTCATATGTTGGCTTAATGAGGGCATGTGCTCTGCTTGAGGTGGGTTTGGCCTGGGGAGTCAGTCTTCCGGAATGGCGGAGAAATCCTGAGCATCGCTGAGCTGTGTCGGCAGAACCCCATGCCAAGAAGCATCGGGCCGCAGTGCCAGCGTAGGTGGTGGGGAGTGGCAGCAAGTCTTCAAAGCCGCATCAGTTGAAGGGGGCGAGTGGCTCTTTGTCCAAGCATTGCCGGCCGGGCAAGTTCAAGGGGTCTGGTGGTAGGCCCACGAAGTCTGTGGTGTCGGAGAAAGACCTGGCGAAGCCGATGAAGTCTTCCTGAAGCACTTGTCCAGGCACCATCACAAGTCTTCATCCAGCTGGGAGTCTTCGAAGCATCATGCCGGTTCTTCCAAGAAATCCGGGTCTCCGGTAAAATGGATGCCAGAGGACATGGTTCCGACGATGAGCTAGTCGACTGTTAGGTCATCGACGGTAGTGCTGCAGTCTATGGTCGCGTCAACTGTCATTGGCGCCGGCCACGACTTTGATGGACAGTGGTCGGCTGCTGTTGTCATCACTGATGGAATCGGAAGGGTTGTTTACAACCGGTGGGGCGGTGCAGTCTGCCGCCTTTGAGTCAGTCCTTCCTGAGAACATATTGTAGGACGATCCTGCTACGTTTTCTGTTTCTTCGGGAATGGAGGAGGAACAGGAACAGGAGCCAGTGTTTGACCCGTCAGTCTTAGTTCTGCTGAGTGTGAGGCCTTCGAGTGGGGTAGGAGCTGGGATGCCCCTTTATCCTTTGGTTAACACGCATTGTCTGCTGTCGCAAGTACTGTCTACGCTTCAATCCTTGTTGGGGCAGCTAGATGAGAGGTTGCCTCCTACGAGTCTGGCGGTGCCAGTGGTCGAATGGTTGCCCTATGAGGCGCCTACAAAGTCTTCTCTGGCACGGTTACCCTTGCCAGCAGGGTTGGGTTGTCCACGGTCTGAGCCTTAATGCGAGCTACCTGATTCGGACCCTGAGTGTGCCATGGGACACCCCAGCTACTGTGTCTTCGAGGGATGACGCTAGGGACACAGACGTGGAGGTGGAGCTGCCCCGTAGTCTGGCTCAGCCATCGCCTGCGGATGATATTGGGGCATTCCACGCCATGTCGAAAGCATGTTTGGAGTTTGGGCTGGCAACTGAAGAGGAACGTGAGGACTGCTTCCACTTCTACCATATGGGCAAGCGGAGGAAGTCTGTCTTCTCGTGCTGATACTCGACCACGTGTGGCAGGAGGGCCTGCACACGATGCGCCACCCGTTTTCAGGGCTGGCTGTGAAAGGCTGCTTTGAAAAGAAGTTATAGGCTCCGGAGTATACCCCTAGATGCCTTTTGTCGTCTCCCACGCCGGAGTCTGTGGTGTCCATGGTGCCGTTAAGTGTTGCATACCATAACTAGGCTGTGCTTCCCCTTTGTCCCCAAATAGTTCTGTGGCCCATGTGTCTTTTTTTCTCATCTGTCCTAACTTGATGTACTGCACTCCCAAATGAGTGAACTTACTGAAAGCAGTCTGCTGTTGCTGCCTATGGGATTGTAATATAAAAGATCTGCAGACCAGCAATAGATTTGATCAATCTCCTGCCTAAAGTTTAGGCTGCTTTATGTATTCATTTTTATTACAAAGTTTGGCATGCTCCGAACATGGATCAAATGTCTCACCTGGCTGGTAATTTGTCACATTCAGCCCCCAGACTTTGCTGTCCTTGGAGTAATATTCTGGAGTGTGCCTGCAGTAGACGTTATATATGCGACTGGGCAAATAAGCCGTCAAACTTTCAGGAGTGCAGCGGATACCTTGAGCACCACATGCATCAAAGCAGTGGATAGTATATTAAGTCACTTTTCTCAGTCTGCCTGATAAGTCTAAAGGGTCCCTAACTATTTAGAACAGTCCCTCTTTATGCGTCATAAACCTATTGGCCACCCAGCAAGACTGATATACATACATGCCATCAAAAAAACCTTTCTTCCAACAACCGTTGCATCTCACTAACTTTGTAGCTTTCCCTTCCTCTCTTCCTTTTCTAAATTATCCTCTGCAGACTGTTTTGGTGCGTAGCTGGACATAGGCACAATACAGCCACTTGCGGCCAAGCTCAATGGGTCAGAAAGTGGACAAAATGGAACATGACAAAAGTGATGTTGCTGCCCTGAGGCCCATTTCCTAAAGGATCCCATTAAATGCCCTTATCCACTGGAATTGTTTGACCTTCCCACCAGATTTACCAACGATTTTTTTGTTTTAATTGGGGCTTCCCTGTAATAAACTCCCACTGCAGTTACATTCGTTCCGTTTTTTGCAAAAGGTCAGTGAATTTAAGACTCGCTTTTATTAACCTTTTCTGTTTTGGCATGTTGACAGATCTTTGTTTTCCTACTGCACCCCGATGCAGACAGTCTGTTAGGTTCATTAGTAGATGTACATTATAAATAAAATAAATGGGCAACAAGATTGCCCCATAATAGGAAATATAGGCCACAGGTTGCTTAGCCAGTAATGGTCAACTGACAACGTGATGGGCTGGAGAAAAGCATATTGTGCATCCTAAGTGCTATTTATTTGCTGAGGAAACGAGCACTGCAGCAATGGCGTGTAACCAGTGTTTTTTCATAAATATGATTGCAGTGATGCAAATGGCACCCAGGGCTGTGCCGAGGCCCTTCTTTGATTTTCATGTCACTGACGGATATCAGGAAGGTGGCAGCGAGATGGGTTCGGCTGGAGCGTCCCTCGGATGTGCAATCGGAAAGTAAGCCACATTTTATTTGTGGAAATTTGATAGGGCATAAGGCGAGTGGTAGAGGTTGAGTGCGCATGAGCAGCCAACTGCCTGCTTGATGTGCAAGTTTATGCCATCTGGTGTAGCCCTTATTTGGGGTAACTTGGCTGAAATCTTTCAGTTGCCTCCACAGGCAGAATGTTCATGGACACATTTGATTAGTCATCTTGTTGTTGCTGCATGGCGAAGTGAAAAACCTATAAAACAGCCCCATTCAAAGGGTTTTCGGATTCTCAAGATTTCACAAGTGAGAATGTTATGGTCTGAAAAGGACGTCCACTATAGAATCCTTTTTTATAAAAAATTAGCTGCATGGAGATAAGTGTTTTGTACTGTATCACGCACCTTTTTGAATTAACCTCATCGAACTGCACTGGCTCCCTCTGATCCATGTGTCCTCTTAAATTCATGCTGCATCATCTACAAGGCTCTTGCTCTGAAGTTCCCAAGCTACCTTACTGAGAAACACGGCTGCGGTCTATGATCCACCAGACGTAAGGACTTTAACTCCTCTGGTGCAGGAACAAAAGAACCAGCGGACTGGCTATGTCTATTACCTGCCCCCACCCTCCCCCGTAGACACTGCAACCTCCTCCACCCCTTCAATACCAGAATCTCACCATTGATTTTACGTTTCTGAAAGGAGCTCAAGATCCTCCTTCAACTAATAGTTCCTCCCCAATACGTAGTACCCCCCCCCCCCCCAACTAACCTGGTACTGAGTGATTTGCTCTGCTTTTTCTTTCGCTGGCTCCAAGCTCCCTTGTATCTCTGATGCCCTTGCTCGATTACCCCTCTTCCCCCCCCAAAAACCCATGATTTGTAACCTGCTCTGTTGCTTCCTGAAGCTAGATCCATGCTCAATAAATAACCTCCCCATTTACGCCATATAAGGCAGGTTTCTACCAGCTGCCCTAAGAAGCAATTCCCATAATCACTGGGAGTGTCTGGGGGGCTAGGGCCTTGCACTTCGACATGTTTTGTAAGCTTCCATCCTTCATTCCTAATATGAACACTGTAGGACCTTCTGAAATGGAGAACCACCATTTTTTGTAAGGACCGATGGATGCCTTTTGAATAAGTGACCAAGGGAGAGGGTCATGACACCTCTAAATTATTTTCTTTGTGGATGCATCCCCTTAAACGGTGGTTTGGTGACTGATATTCTGTACCTTTGTGGAGATGTTTGTGGCGGGAACTATGCTATTTAAAGTTAATCAAAGCATGTCTGTTGGAAATAGGTATTAAATGGAACTGCCTGACCAATGTTGGAACCATTTTTTCGCTACCTTTCTGATGGCATCCCTTCCGGTTCCTTAGTAAAGCCAAGTGTTCCTTTTGTATAATGTTTAATTATTTTAGTACATTAATAGCTTTGCACGAGCTTCTCAAAGGGGTATGATCCCTGCACGCAGATTCCTTTACAGTAGAAGGTAATCCAGTGTCTACATTTGGTGATATTCTAGTCAATCGTGTTTTATAAAGGTTGAAGTCTTTTAAACCATTGGAATGACTTATTTCTCTTGAACCTTGCTTCAGTTGGAAAACGTTTGTCAATGCTGGTGTGAAACTAAGATTAGGTGTATCTGGTATACACGTGGGAAATGTGGTACATTGTTTACTAGTTGATTACTTGCCTTGGCTGTTACGTTATTTTTACTAGTGTACATATCATTCTGCCTAGCTTTTAGCAATTTATTGGACTCCCACCAAGAGGTTCCCACTGCTGTATACTGTACTAATGCCTTGATTTTATCCTTGTGCCCCCATTCAAAGTTTGAAACTGGAGTGAAATCCAATAGGCCTGTAATCGCAACAGGTAACCAACCGATCGTTCCGTTCACCAAAAGAATATTGAAAGCTACACATTTGGCGACATGTGGCTTTCACTCATACCTCCAACCCCTTCATATAAAATTGGTAGTTTATTTGTGTATGCGACTGAAAGGTTCAGGACTTTCTAATGGGAGTGTGGGGGCTAGGCCTCGAAGAAGTAAAGTAGTTTTGGCAAAAGTGCCATCTGTGGCCCAACTCCAAAATGTTGAGCCCCTCCCATTCGTGTAGATCTGTTTTTGATTTGTACTTATTTCAGATTTGGCAATATTAAATATAAAGCTGCCCGCCTCCTGGTACTACTGTGCCATGTAGAAAGAATAGTCGGTGGCAGAGCGTAGTAATATCTGGAATTGTTAATTTTGTGCATGGTGACCTCAAAAGTAATGGCACAGTGCCCTAATTTGGTCTCATTTTTGCAGCACAAAGCAACCTGTCCACTTGATCGAAGGCATTCTCAGAACCGGTTACATCAGTCTAGCTGTTGGGTGGTAATAACGCGCTTTTACCATTATATCCATTCCCAGAGCCATCCTTGTCAGCAATATAACAACCTAAAATCTTGATTGGAGACCTCTGCGTCGAGGGACACCTCAAGAAGGCCAGTATATTTCTGGTACCTACTTTTCAAGCCAATGCACTACCTGTCTGACACTGTTTGCCACCGCTGAATTACGCCATATTGCTTGATCTGGGATTGCATTAAAACCTCCAAATGCCCGTCTAACATTTTTATGCATATTTTGGCATCTACATTGATTGGGATGATTTGCCTGCATACTGCGCATTCCATGGTGATCTTTCCTGGTTTAACTGTCTGTGTAATTGGAGATTGTCATGGTGATTATCTCCCTCAATTCAGCAAAAGATTAAATGAGTTGACCATGGACTGACTTGGAAGCAAGGAACTTCTAAAGTGACGTGTGTAGCCATCTGGACTGGATGTATTCTTGATCTCGAGGGACCCAGGTGTATTACTTGTCTTAGTTTCTATATTGTATGCATAAAGGGATGTGTAGAAAACGTTCAATTCTGATCAGATTTCCTGTTCCCTGCTGAGCATTTTCGTTTGGATCCTTTGTGCCTTTGATGTAATGCATCTCAATTTGGCAGCCATTAATTAATAAGTGGCTGTATTTGATGTTAAAATAGGTCTACACTTGTATAATTGGCAGTGCAGGAAATCTAGCTGTTACTTCGCACAAACCTTCTCAGCAGTGTGTGTGGGTTTCTCTGTAGGCCAAGTCCCCAACTACTTTGAGTTGCTGTTCAACGAAGTTTGCCACCTTTTTCCTCTCAATAGGCATCAGTTCTACTCCCATGAGTTACCTAAAAATGTCATTATGTCTTCTGGGATATTTATTGTGGAAAAACATTTTTAGATGACATTCCCTTCTCCAAATTCAGCTACTTGTTAAAAGATGGCCTCAAGCTTTTTTTTTAATCTATTTTAGTTGGAAAAAATTGGTATGGACTAGTGTTTTCAGCTGCGATTAATGGTCTGTGTGACTAGGGTCTCTGCTCCGGGGAATTTTATAGTGAGTTGGGCACATTGAAGAAAAAAATATATCCAATTTCCCATTCCATGGTTTCTTCATCATTAGTTCTTTCATATATTCACATCCTTCAGGCTGGGAATACTTGGTAAAAAGCAGTTTCATTTAGAAAATGAAATGCAATCACTGTTGTGGTGATTTACCGTCAAGTCAGTTGGCAATGTCGCCCATAGCGCCAGCGATCTTCAGATCCTTGGTGCACGTTAGAGTGTCGGGATTCCTTAGTTCCTTTTCATGTACGGATTGTAAAATTCTTCTCAAAACTTGCCATTGTGCAAGATCGAGCTAAGTATTGTGTGGTTTCAAATCCTTGAAGGAAAATTTTGGAAAAAAATACTCGGTCTCCCGAGCTGTATCCCAATGGCCATCCTTAGATTAGAGCTCGGCCTTACTTCCTGGAAGTCTCTTGTACTCAGGAAGAGAGCCGAATTATACCTAAAAGCAACACCGGACACAGCCAATTTATTGTTAGTGGCGATTCATTGCGAAATTAACAAAGCATCCTCATATCCTTTTATGAAAAAGAACATCGTCAAATATCTTGAAGAGATCGGCTGGATCCAAAAACAACAAGAGGTCTCCATTCCTGTGTTGAGAGCGTTAGCCAAGAAATCTGAATTGCACGATTGGATTAGCAATTTTGCACACTTGGAAAACCTAAAGCGCTATAAATTTGTGCAATTCATGAATTACACTCTCAAGAAGCCATTGCCATATCTGAATCTATGCCCTTCGCCACGGCTACGACGATTTATCCTTTTGTTAAGGATCGATCAGTTGCCTGTACTGGCCATAAGTGGGATTAAGAATAATCTCCCCTTACCTGAACGTTTCTGCAGGTTGTGTAAGGACAGAATGAAATCAGAAACGGGCAAACATATTCTTACCAGATGTGTCGCTATGATAAAGGTCTACACATCATTTTACACAGATTTTGTCCATAACATGGAACATGTTGGCAGTAATGAATTCTGGCAAAGAGCCGTTAACGCAAAGGGAAACGGAATGAAATTATACATTGCCATGTATAATGTTTGGATGACTGTCGAGAAACTATTGGGCATAAACATATAGCGAACTGTCAACTCATGGATGCTCTCCTTATGTTTTACTATGAGAAAGTTTTTATCAGGAAAAAAACTCTATAATTTTCCCACCAGCAATTACTATTTGGACTTGTAGTCTTTAATATGTAAAAGAATTAATATTCATCCACTGGTGGATTACGAACACATCCGTACATTCTTTTAACTTTGAACTCTGAATGTAACTCATTTCTCTTTGTATGTTCAATTCTTTTTTCTTCTCCTTTTTTTTTTGTTTACTCTGCTTATTTTGTTCCTTATGTTATCATTTACTTTTCTTTATTCATTTAATATGCTAGTATTTATTTGTATGATCAATTGTTTTTCTTTTGCTGAATGTAATTTCTTATGTCATGTGAAAAGCTTATAATAAGCTGTAACACATTAATAATAAATTGTGTGGTTTCAGCAGCTGTTCACCCATTTGGTGCTCCACTACTGGGTACACGTCCTGTCCCCCCAGGTTTAAGTCCTCTGATATTGTATTGACCCACCATAATAACTGAATCCAGAGCTAAAGATACTTAGTAAGGCCTTTTCTACTCGTCTACGCGATCTGAATGACACCTGGCCTAGTAGGAGCGTTGTCTGTCCTCCCTTTGTTCCCCCTCCCTTGCCTCGTCACGCCTTGATACACTTGTGTATAGGCACGTTATAAATATCATATCGTCTCCGCCTGAACATCTAAACAGAAGAACCACACAAGTATTGTCTTTCTCTATACCCGGAACATGTCTGCAACTCCCGCTCCATATGCAACTTATTTATTTTTTTTCTTTTTCAAAATACCTCACGGGAGGCTGGTGGCCATTCAGGAGCAGAGGGAATGTGGGAGGGGTGGGGATGGACTGTGGCCTCAGATTCGGCATCGTTGAGAAGCCATGCTTCACTGTTAAAGTAGGCCCCCCTCTAAGAGGTTCATATCCCACAAGCAGGTTTCTTGTGGGGGAAAAGGTCAGGAAAGGTGATGCCACCCAATATCTTCTGTCCACATTAAAGGCTGCTTTTCTGCAAAAATACTAGTCTTCAAAGAGGTCATTGCCTTAGTCTTTGGTGCTGTCACCGAAAGGCTACTCTAAGCTTCCCTGCATCCAAAACGCAATTTTCTTCCAAAAATGCCTAGTCAACCAGTAACTTCGGGGACGCTCTACTACCATCTTGACAGCTACCACACAAAACAAAAGGTTTCAGTGACTACCTAGTGTACTAACATGTCTTTGCCCACCTTGTTGAAATCGTCATCCGGTTTTGGCCGACAACCACTTCGACAATTCCACACATCTGTGACTGGTGCTTCCGCTGCTCCAGTCCCCTAGCAGAGCTTCACTCTGCAGCTCTGTTTCACCGACTTTGCTCGGTCTGTCAAATGTTTCCTTCAAGGGCATTTTGGAGCACGAGGTTCACAAGGATTTTGAGGGCCCTGAAGTAGTATTCTTGGAACATGCTTTGTTCAGCCATCTCTTGCAACGCCACCACCTTGACAGCCTGATCATTTGCTGCCTGAGGCTCACTACCTTTCTATGTACATTATGTCCACACTGCACTCTAGGATCAGAACTGCAAACGTGTTCCTTCTATTCCCTCTGGAGAGGATCAACCTTCTTTCCACCTCTGCATCAGTCTTCCTACATTGGCAACTCTGCTTCCAGAGCCTGTCTGCCTCTGACTCTCATGCAGAACCCTTCTTTGGACCCTCCCTCTCCTTAGTCCCCGGCTGACTGATGGTTTGGTGCCCGCGGATGGTAAACCGTATGAACTCTCGATCAGAGACTACACTCCTGACTATATTGTGAAGTTCAGAACAGCAGAAGGGGGCGGGGGCTTCCACTATCAGAGATGGGAGCAAGCCTGTAAAAAGTAGTCTATTCCAATTGTAGTCATAGGGGAAGATTGCTTATTTACCATAAAAAGCCTTAGAAACAGGTCAGACCGAACAGGCCCTGGCATACTGCATGGACTCTGGGCGTGCTCATGTGGTTTGAAGTTACTAAATATATACATGGAGCCTGGCTGAGGAGGTTCAAAATGGCTAGTACAGGGGTTTGAAAACAGGTTTGCTCAGATTTTTAGTGGGGATTTTATGGGTATGTTGAGTTTGTACAACTGAATTGCAATTTATTAACCATGAGCCTATCAATTTTATTCAGTATCATGTTCCATGAGAATGTATTTTACTTGTGGTTTTTAGCGCTGAAATAAAGTAATGATAGAGAAGCCATTTGGAAAAAACGCAAAGAACCGCACACTGCTCCTCAGCGTCTCCTTGCCCAACCGAATCCTGATTCAGTTGTCTTTGCTGCTTGGAAAAGATCTGCCGACCCCATTCTCTGTGCACGGTGCACCCCAGAGAAGGGAGGCAGAACTGAACGCCCCTGGCAAACCTATAATCTAGACTTCTAGCATTACCATTAAAGCCGCTGATTCACTCACCATTTTATCCTGATATATTAGTGCGTTATGGTATTAATTTGGCCCCAACAGCTTTCCTGCTCGGCAAGATGCCTTTGTGATGCTTCATGATGGCAAATCTACATCAGATCATGCCATTTCGGTGACACTGGACATCACGGATACTAGTTACCTCCAGATGGCTAATGGAGTGGTGCTGCGTCTCATGGGGTTGTTGAAGGCCACACATTTCTGCTCTGAAGTCCAGACAAAGGTGGTAGATGTGCCATTTTGAAAGGAGATTGGGGGGAAATCTTTGGCATAAAAGGTTGCCCATACCCTTAAGGAAATGTAGATTCTGCCTATTTGCTGGGCATCTTGCAACAACGTTGACTGTACCACACAATGTGGTCTAGGCAGAGCCAATTCTGAAGATCAAGCTGTGATCATCAAGCTGCTTATTTCTTTATTTGATTTTTATTTTTTTTAACACGCTTAATACCAGAGTTCAGTTTTCTTAGCTCGGATCCGGTATTCAAACCTCTGTTGCTCTGCGTGATCTTGCTTCCAAGACCAGCACGTTGCCCTGTGCCATTTTCCATTCACTAGTATGCACCCAATCTGATGAAGGTACATCCTGTGCATTAGGTATCCATTTCAAATCCAGGTCACAGTCCTAGAGGGGCAGCAAACCATGCAATGGGTCCTCCCAGACCAAGGGTCAACCCATTGAGTAAACCTGTACTGCAGGTGCTATTGCCCTTCTGCAACCCAGTGGAAATGCGATTTTCCTTGTTTCACTATCAAAGGCTTTGAATTACCATGGATAATTGGGTGCCTTCATTGCTAGCCCACAGCCATACTCCATCTGCCGCCCTCCCACCTCCATTAGGGTGGCAAAATAGCTTCATGAGCAGAGTCTGAAGGTTTTTGCGAGTTTTAAAAGTACAGTGGGGTCCCAGGCTCTCAATGGAAACTGAGTTTATTCAGGTTATTTCCTTGTCAAGAAGAAATACAGTTGGAGACGCATACTAGACAACTGCTATCTAAACTATTTTTTTTCTGCTCCCACTCCTTTCAGATGGTTCTGTTGCAACACAACCTCAGTCAACTGCCCAAAGGGGGTTTTCAGGTCATCCTTAGATTTGGAAGACTGGTATTTCCACATCCCCCACCCACTGCCATCTTCCTACACTTCATTGGTAGGCATTCATTATCAGTTCAAGGTCCTTCCCTTTGGCCTGAAGTCTGCCCCACTGGTCTTCACGAAATGCTTGTCCCCAGCGGCTAGGCACCGCCAGATGTTGGACACCTATGTTTACCCATATTTAGACTAGTTTGTCAGGGCCCCGCCCATGAGCACCCAGAGGTCACCCTATCCTGACTTTCCGCATTTGACTTCCCCCATCGACTGACCAATCTCTCTAAACTACCTTCCAGCAGATGCTGTTTCTGGGAGCACACCTGGAAAATACACTATCCAACTGCTATGCTGTCAAAACAGTCTATTCTGGCCAAGGTCTATGCTCTTTGGGAATGATGTCCTGTATGCCACTCAGACAGCACTGTTGCCTTTTCATGTAATTTATGATGCCCTATGGTAACAGTTCTTCCACTATTGGGACAACAAAATATTCCTCCCGATTCCATTCTATGCCCTATGTTGGTAGTGGAACATCTAACAAAAGGAGCTTCATTAGTCATCCCTGCTCGGCATCGGATGATAACGCACTTGCCCATGGAGGGTTAGGAAGCCTTCACAGGAAATATTCACGCTAGCGGCCTCTAGTTGGAATAAAAAAATCCCTCCACCAATATCCTGGGACTGAGGTCTGTAATCTGAAGTCCTTCCTGCCTCTCATACAAAGGAAAATGGGTTGTGTTCAGTTAAAATGACCACAATATTTTATATTAGAAAACAGGGGGGTACCACATTGCCTGTCCTGATATATATGGCATTTGTAACGCGCCTATACACAAGTGTCAGCCGAAGAACAATCCATCTAAAAGTGTGCCATTTCGCACAGAAAATTCATATCCCGCCGTGAATGGGAACTCTTCCGCTGCCAAGTCCTGCTATTCGTACGTCCCTTACTCATTCCTCCATCCTTGTGGGCATCCCCCCTGCCCCAACATGGGGACAGTACCTTTTTGGCAGTGAGAAAATTGAGCTTCCCCTTTAAATTTATTGTAGCACACGGGGTGTGGCCTAAGGCATGGGAATGCCCCTCTGCATAACCTCTACCCTTTTCTGCACGGACCATGTCGCACCTGGCAGCCAGCATGGACACTTTTTTTAAAAAAATCTTTTTTTTTCCCATCTTGCTTGCTCCCTGTTTGTTCAAGCTTAATTAACCTCCCTTTGGTGTCTCTCCTCCCCGGCACATGTTGGCTGCAGGAGGATTCACAAGATGTCCCTAACGCAATCGCTTGTTCACTGGGGGAACTTGAGTGTTTGGGGCCCTGACCACCGCTGTGATGCGTTTGGCTGGCAGCAAGATCAGTCACAGGGCATTGAAGAATCTGTTGCAGTCGAGGGAGGACTTCCCCACTTCTCCTCCGCTCCACCTTGTCTCCAGGACCTCTTGTCAAGACGAGGTTCCTACGATTCAGGCAGGCCAGAGTCTGAGCGGGATCGGGGGTCCGACTGGGCTGTCCTCATAAGGGCAATCAAGTTCATCCTCTTCTTTGACCCCATGGGGTAAGGGATTGTGGGGTGCCACCTTCAAGAGTCAGTCCTCGGCACGAGCCAATACGGCTACTGATACAGGTGCTAAGGGTGTCCAGCCTACTGGAGCTCACTCGGGAGATTGAGTCAGGTTAAGACTACCTGCCACACCGCCGAAGACTCTGTGCCTACCAGAGTGCATGTCTGAGCCTCTCCCGCCCAGGACATGGCAGAAGTCTTCGAAATGGCACAGAGGCACGTGGAGGAGCCTGGCAGGCTGCCATCTTGGATTCAACTCTGGGCCCGCTTGCGCTCTTGCCCATTGAATGGGCTTTGCAGGAAGATCCCAGCCCCCTTCCCACTGGAAGCGGCAGCAGATTGAGTGGTACAGGCATCTGCTGTCATCGGGGCTACCTCCTACTCATTGCAGCCTTATGGCTACATGCCTCGGGCGCCTCAGCCCTTTGATCAGGAGCGGAGATCCAGCGCCTGGGGCCAAGCACCTAAGCACCCAGCGTCTAGCGAGGACTGCTTCTCAAATGTTTCCTCTTGCATTCCCCCCTCAGATGACGGGCTCCTAAAGGATATAGTAAAGAATGTGATCCCGCAGGTGGTGCCTTTCTGGGGCCTCCTCCCGCAGTGCCGGTCCCTCCACCGGTCCATGCTTACTGGCTGTTCAGACCCCTCTACAACCCCCTCACCAGCGGTTGGACCAGTCTTCGGCTCTGGACTTAGGAGGGGGGGGGGGCATTGCTGGCACCTGTGTCCCAGGGCCTTGACTCCCCTCGATCTGTAAAGTGGAGGGGGGTGTCGACGACTCTGCCCAGGACGATGAACCCTTGACATCCACCTTTCATGACTGCCTTCAGGGCATGGTAGTGTTCTGGGGGGGGTCACTCTGCCGATGCTTCGCCCCCCCGCACCCATGGAGTCGGGAGTGCTAGCAGAGGTTTGGGGCAAGTGCACCACAATCGGGTCCGGCATCCCTCTCCATAAGGATGTCCTGCAGGTGGCGAGAAAAGTCTTGGAGAAGCCCAGGGCCAATACCCAGATGAAGAAGCAGCTGGAGAGCAGGTTCAGGCTGAGGGACTGCGAGCTTGGCATCCCACCCGCAATCACATTCTTCAGTGCCATTGTTTTCGTCTTCCTCCACAGGAGCCAGCTCCAGCTGTCTTTACAAGGTAGACAAGATCCTTGAGCATTTGGGCAAATACTGTTATGCCATCTCAGTACTGCATCTACAGCAACCTAATGCTGACTCCTTCTTGGCCACAGCTGCTTAACACAAGCTGTGGCGGAAGCTCTAGGATTTTCTGCCTGACCTCCTTTGGGAAAGGTAAGCCTCTTTCAAGGCCAGTCTGGCGGATGCCTAGGCCGTTGTGCAGGACCTCATGGAGTCTTCGGTGTCTCACTTCGATACAGCCAGCAGAGTGCTGTGCCTTGGTGTTGAGATGAGGACCGTCTGGATGCATGCCATGAAGCTTTCATCTGACTTGCAAAAACAGATCCTGGATCTGCCCTTTGAGGGCATGGACCTTTTTCATTCTTCAGCGGATAAGTTGACGAACAAGAGAACCTCCACTCAGTTTCAGGGAAGGACGGAATTCAAACCCCCACGCCTCCACCAGCTTCAAGGGGTTCACCTGACAATACCTAGCTCCCTTCACCCGGCCAGAGCCCACCCTGGTGGTGAAGATTGACTCCTCTTTCTGGGCTGTGGGGGGTGGGTGGAGTCTTACTCTGGAGGGCTACGAGATTCATGGTGCAGGATGGAAGCCCTCCTGCACGAGCTCAGGGCAGTGGGCCTGGCCCTCCAGATGTTTCTGCCTAATCAGTGACCGGTATGTTCTGGTCAGGACGGATATCTCTACTATGATTTACCTAAACAGGGTGCCACCACTATCTGGGAATGGGCCCTAATGGTAGGGGTTTAGATTTCTGCGATTCATATTCAATGGGATAGCAATGTAGATGGTGACCAACTGATCCACTTGGGGCTGAACACCTAGACTCATTGTTGCCTTAGTTCTAGCATTGGGGGTTCACAGAATTGGACTTGTTCATATCGTTCCGGAATTCCAAGTGCCCCAGTTTGCTTCGAGGGCAGTACGGGATGCGGGTGTCACTGGGAGACGCCTTCCAGGTCTGCTGGCACAGCTTCAGGTGTTATGAGTTTCTGCCCACCCCTCTGCTCCAGCGACCCTCCATAGGTTCCAGGCTTCGGTGTGCTGTAGCCTTATCCTGATTGACCCCTCCACCCCCACTCCCACTGGCCTTTGAGACCCTGGTTTTTGGATCCGCTGCAGTTGTGTTCCAGGGATCCATCCACCTTCCCATATGCAGCAGGAGTCTCCTGACTCAGCAGGGCAGTGGAACATCCGGACCCAGCCAAGTTGGCACGGGCGGCCTAGTTCCTGACCAGCTGAGGCTTCAGCATGCTCAATATTTGGATGACAACTGTGCCATCATTCAACAGGCCAGGAGACCATCGACTTGGTCCCAGTATAAGAGCAAATGGACTAGGTTCTGCCATTGGGCTCGTGACAAGGGTCTGGATCCTGGCACTTGTCCGCTGGATGACATATTGGCTTTTTCAGCACACATGGCTTGTTCTGGAGTTCAGGTGTATACTTGCTGCACTTATTGGGCAGCCATTGGGGCTTACAGTAAAACCCCTGAGCATGCGTTTTCAGCAGCCAACCCAGTGGTTAAGGCCCATCTTAAGGGGTTGTCTCGGCTTTTTCCTCCGGTGCATAGGCCGAACCCAGTCTGGGACCTCGGTGTGGTTGACACCGGGACGTTAAGTGTATTGCTCCGCCCCCACAGCTTCCCCTCAGATTTCACCAGTCTTCCAAACCGTTGGGATTCCTCACGCTTCTCTCGAGAATTCTACTTTTTCTTGAACATTTCTTAAACATTCGCTTTTTCCTGTCTTTCGGTACTGAAAAAGCTTGGTTCTGACCCTGTTAAGGAATATTCGGGACCAAAGAAGTCCTTTAGGGAATGGGAGACTTGCAGCCTGAACGTATATGAGAGGGGACAAGCACTCGGAGTGTCTTATCTGTACCTGAATTCGGCGGTAAAATGGGAGATCTGCCAAGGGTTCTCGCAAAAGACCCTTAGACAGAAATAGACGCCTAATTTGTTGGCTCAATGAGGGAGCCTACCCAGCGTCGGAGCCGCAGTGGCAGGGCTGTCACTCCCTTAGACAAGAGATCACTATCATGCCAGAGATCAAAATCTGAGGAACCGCTGACAAAAAAAGCAGGACAGGTGAGATTAAATCTGCTTCCAGTCATAAGGCCAAGCATTCATTACCTTTTTGAAAAGGCCTCTTTCAAGTGGTGAAGGGTCACAGGTACACAAGCACTCTTCTCAGAGCGCCACGACAGTTGTGGTTGGAGGGACTAAGGGAGAAGGGAGCAGACCCACCAAAATCTGCACAACATCCTGAAAATCTCCATCTGCAAAGTTTTCCTCGACTAGCAAAAATCACTCGTCAGATTCCCACATGTCTTTCTTCCTGACATGAGTCCTCTGCAAAACACATGACGTCCAAACTGTCGTCTTCACCATAAACATCCGCTACGACGACTGTCGGTGACAGTGTTTGCTCCATCAAAGCCTCGACTCCGGACAACTAAATCGTTGTAGATGACATTCGGTCGACCACCACGTCGACTATTAATAAAAAAAAAATCCCTGGTGAAAAAGCACTCTCGTACATTGTCTGCTGGGCCAGAGTGTTTGGAACTAGAGACAGAAGTTCTGTCCCCCAAAAGCATATTGAAGAATGCAACTGGGACTACAGTGCTTTAACAACCTTGTTTGGAAAGGTCCACAACCATATTACCCGAGGAGATTCTGCAACACAAAATTACATCAGATTTTGAGGCACCTGCTTACGATCAGGCAGTTATTGAATCGGGTCCTGAGGTAGGAGGTTCACAACCACCTTTGAGATCCATCTGTGTTGGGCCTGCAGCGGACATCTTACCTTCCTTAACGTCTACATCAGTAGACATGGGAGGTATCCTATAGCAATATCCTCTCCTAAATTCTCATTCCTTACTATCTATACAGGTCCTCTCCACTCTTCAGTCTTTCCTCGGACAACTGGATGCTAGACTTCCTCTGCCTCAGGCTCCAACAGTTCAGCCATTTGGAAGCCTGCAGGTTACACCTCGACAGGACACTTCTGATGCTCTTCGGGACCAAGGCGCTCACCCTAGAAGGCATCCCCAGGCCAGACCCCCCCCCCCCCCACCTCCCCTCCTCCCCTGTCTAGCCCTCGAGGGAGAGAGCAGGAAGGTGAACTGGTCGACACGGGTCCGACACATTTTCCACAGTCTTGGAGGAGACCATACACTTGGGACATGGACCCAGGCCAGGATGCACCAGGTAGTCGAGCACAATCCCCCCCGGACGACATAGGAGCATTTCACTAGATGATGGCTAAGGCCTGCCAGGATTTTGGCCTAATTCCTGAGGAAGAAAAGGATTGCTTATTTGATCACATTGGAAAAGGGAGCAAGGCTGTCTTTTTCAATTCAATCCTTGATCATGCATGGCAGGAAGGTCTCTGTACAATGAAACACCCATTTACGGAGCCAGCAGTGAAAGGTTGCTTGGAGAATAAATATAAGGCTCAGAATCCACTCCTAAGTGTCTAACATCACAACTAACGCCAGAGTCTGTATTAGCTGCAGCTAGCCAGAAAAGCAAAATTGTGCCACTCCCCCGGATGATAATCGCAAGTTAGATGCCTTTGGGAAGAAGGTTCTTACTGTAGGAGCGAAGACTGTGAAAGCAGCAAATTATTTAGCAATTGTCGTGACCAGTAAATGTGGAATTAGTTTGCCCCACTATTGGACCACCTGCCAGAACAGCAAAGGAAGGAGGTGCTTTAGGTGCAAGAGTTGGAAAGAGGCATCAATTCATAGCATAAATATTGCTGTAGACCTAGGCGAGACCAGCTTTAAACAAATTAACAATGGTGTGGTTATCGGGGGCCAAGCTTGGCTTTGCTGCACAGATTTACGCCAGAGGTACAGCAGAAGGTGTTGAATATGCCATGCGAAGGCGAGAATCTTTTTTTGATGAAAAGATGTTGTTTTGAAGGCCATGAAGGCTGATTTGGACAGTGAGATTGCTTACATCTCTGCAAAGCAAATTTGGTGTAGTATCAGGAAACTCCAGATTCCCAGGCTCTCTGGACAACAAGGGATCCAATAGACCCTCGTATATTTTACAAGGATACAAGTGTAACTTCCAAGCTACCCAAAACAGCAGAGATTACAAGGGTCAAAGGACGAGGGGATCTTCCTCCTCTCAAAGAGGTTGACAAAACAATGACTGCAACAAAGGCAGTCCAATAGGAGGGAAGGTGTTTCACCTCAACAAGTGGCTTCCAATAAACACGGACAGATGTGTACTAGATGCTATGCAGTATGGCCACTTGTTGGGAGTGCAAACGTTCCTAATTTCCCATTCCACCCATAAAGGCGTTGCAATCACACCTTCACGTCTTTAGACGAGAGGTACATCTCATGTTACAAAAAAGGGCCATCGAGAGGGTATCCCTCTCAGCAAGGAGAAAGGGCGTGTATTCAAGATTCTACATGGTCAAGAAACCAAATGGAAAGTGGGACCCGATCTAAACAAAAACATAAAACAAAAATTCAATATAACTTTGCAAGACTTAATAAGAGCAGTGCAGCCCCAAGAATTCTTGGATGTATACTAATTGAACTTTTCACAATTGATCACGGGAGAATTGACCTCCCCAATTGATCGTGAAATGAAGGTCAATTAGGAAATTTGTGGGGGGAACCCCCGCAATCCCCCACTCAAGCCAAAACCCCCTCGCAACCGAATTCCATTATATTAATTACTCCAAAACCACCCTACACATGTATTTAAAAGTAAAATAAAGGTCATGGTTAATTGTGCAGAAGGTCAGTTAGGACCATTATTGGGACAAAAGGTCAATTGTAAAAGGTCAATTTGTAACAAATTCTTAGCGTTGCTAGATCTCAAGTACTCATATTTTCATATACCAATACACCAAAAGCACTGAAAATACCTCCAGGTTTGCAGTGGGCAACAGCCATTTCCAGATTTGGGTTCTCCCCTATGGCTTAAAATCAGCACCCAGAACATTCACCAAGTGTCTGGCTGCTGTAGGAGCTTTCCTCCGGAGGCAAGGCCATCATTTACTTGTACATGGATGACTGGTTGGTTTGGGGAACAGTTCTACTCAGTTTGGGCTTTGCCATCAACTACAGCAAATCCTGCTCGACTCCCTGAAAGAGCTTGGTCTTCCTGGGAGCACAATTCCTGACAAACCTCAATCGGGTGAAATCGTCGGGGGGGGGGGGGTAGAGGGAAGAGTAAAACATCTCCTGGCTCTAGCAGGATCATTTACACTTAACACATCCATTGCCATCTGCTCTTACTTGGCTCTCCTTGGTACCATGTCATCATGCATCCCTCCGATTCCAAACTGTCGCCTCCACATGCGCCCAGCACAGAAATGCCTCTCATCCAGATTCTCCCAGATCAAAGGCACCTGGTCGGACAGGGTGGTTATCTCCCAGCCACTGAAACTCCCTAGAATGGTGGACTCACCCCTACATCACCACACAGGGAATTCCTCTGGTGGAGCCAGACTTCCTTTACAGTATTGTGACCAATGCCTCGCAAATAAGATGGGATGCTCATTTAGACCAGCTCCAGGGCTGTGGTCACCCACAAAGACCTCCCTGCATATCAATGTCCTAGAATTGCAGGCAGCACACTGGGCTCTCAAATCTCCTCCTCTGCATCAAGGGCTCAGTGGTATGGGTTCTCACCGACCACATAACCACAATGTTCTACCTGCGGAAGCAAGCAGGGACACACTCAGAAATCCTGTCCCAGGAAGCACAAACCATCTGGCACTGGGCCATCCAGCACAGCATTCAAATATTAGCCTTCCACCTACCAGGGATACAGAACAAACTGGCAGACTCCCTCAGCTGGGATTCCTCCCAGACACGAGTGATCAACTGAACGGCACCCAGGTGGCAAAGATCTTTGTGAAATGGGGCCTTCCCCCTCCTGGACCTTTTCGCTAGCCCCGAAAACAAACCATGCCAGCAGTTTGCCAGAAGGATCCCACATCTGAACTCCCAGGGAGACTCATTCTCCTTCCCTGGGAACAGAATGTTTGCCTACACGTTTCCCCCTTTCCACTCATAAGGAAAATCATACAAATGCTTCACAAAGCTCCCTGCAGGATCATCCTGGTGGCCCCGTTCTGGCCCAGGCTGACCTGATTCTCTGACCTGCTTCACCTGGCAGTGGACGACCCGCTTCACCTAAGATCCCAGCTGCACCTCCTGTATCAGAACAAAGGGCTATTCCATCACAACCCATTCTCCCTCAAATTGGCGGCATGACTCCTGACCAATCAGAGTTCAGAACTCTAAATATCCCTCAAGACTGTCACTGCCTTTTGGCAGCCGCAAGAGCTCCATCCACCAACATCTGATATGGCCATAGGTGGAAGAGATTTTGTGCTTGGTGTACACAACCAAATCTACAGCCATTAAACAGAGCACCTCAACTCCTTATCTTTTGTCGTTGGCAAAAGGTTTGGCGGTGGCTTCCATCAAGGTCCACCTTTCAGCAATATCAAGATTTACAAAGGACATCTACCCCACTTTACAGTGACAGATTAATCAAGCATTTCTTCAAGGGCCTCTTTCGGACCTTTCCATCAAGGAAAAGGATTCCTCCTGTTTGGAGTCTTAACCTAGTTCTAACACCCCTTATGAAACTTCCTTTTGAGTTTCTCCCCTGGAAGGTGATTTTTCTAGTGGCTGTTACATCTTCTAGACGAGTGTCAGAAATCCAGACCTTGGTCATTGATCCACCATATCTGTGTTTCATGAGGGACATGGTGGTTCTCTCTACAAACCTACATTTAATTCCCAAGCTTCTATCGGAATTTCATAAAAATGCAACCATCACTCTTCCAACCTTTTTCCACAATGCCTCTATTCCTGCGGAAAAAGCTCTGCATTCTCTAGACATTGAGAGCATTGAAATACTACTTGGACCGCACACGATCGTTTAGAGCCTCTAAACAGCTCATTGTGGCCTTCGGCCCTTCCAATAAAGGGAAGTCTATCTCACGATGGGTGGCTTCTACTATATCCTTCTGCCAGACAAAGGCCAACAGATCATTGCAATGAGCTCCCAGAACTCATTCCAGGAAGTCCACGGCGGCCTCATCGGCTCTATGGTCGGGAGTACCTATCAGGGACATTGCCAGGCAGCAACATGGGCAGTGCCCCACACTGTCATCATGCAAAATAAAAGGGGTACCTGTTTTAACGTCCCCAGTTCAACAGGTCAATCAGAAATACACAAGGGACAGAACTAGTAGGGTTAAGGATGACGAAGTGCACAAGCAATTTTTAACTTGGTTTAAATTCCCAAGATTTTTTGTTTATTTTATTCCAACATAAATGCTATATCTAAAAACATATTAAACATTACTTACAACACTACGGCCCATTCGTTTTACCATTCATTCATACAATTCTCATCAATCTTTCATTCCACAATTCATTTTTTAGAAAAATGGTTTATCTGCTATATCTCGATGTGGTTATAATTCATTATAAACTATCCCCACACATTTGGGGTATCACAACAGTCTGTGTTCTCTTATTCAAACATATCCACGTCGACACGCGTTTCAGTTGCTCTCTGCGAGCATTACCATTAGTACTCTCTCTGTACGGCAACCTTCTTCAGGACAAAACCCATTTTTCAAGCACAAATATTGGCATGGGCCACACCATCTATAAAAATACATAAAACACCAAATGAATATAGTGCACTATCGTCAATCCTTTTCAAATTATTTGATTACATATTAATATGGTGTGCTATAGAATATCATCCCACTCACCTCCTATTCAATGGAGTCAGGAGGGGCAGGATGTAGTATTCAATTTCAATACATCGTAATTAGAATCTCGGGATGTAGTATTCAATTTCAATACATCATGGTTGGAATCTGGAGGATGAGTGTCCTCTGATCTAAAGAGTTAAGGCATATATCTGTTACCATCTATTATAGCCAATTCATTAGATCATAAAAGCCAAATAGTTTATATATTTTAGCACATTACGGTTGTTACCCATAGATGTAAAGAGGGCTCTGTCACTCAAAAAAATGGAAACAGCCGTGGATTGCAATGTTGATTTATATTTACTGGAGCAAGTGGTTTATATTGCCCAGGCTTCCCTTCTTTCCACAGACTTGTTTTCGGTTCACAGGCACGTGAGTTTGTAAAAATATAAATATAAAGAGCTTATTTAGTTATATAAGCTCGTTCAGACCAGCTTCACCTTTAGACACTGTCCCTTTAAAATGTATTTCAAAATGCACTGGTGCTCCCAATAATCAGAGTAAAAGGTGAGCACACGCATCTAGTAGATGGTTCTAACGCGCGCCAAGAGCGCATGGATCTCTAATATTTCAATCACGGAGCAGTCTATGTAGTTGATTGGGGAACATCACATTGTAGTTGTCCCCATCATTACTTATATTCAATCATTGGGGAGTTGATTCCTCTTATTCTTAGTTTGTGACTAGGGCACAGGCCCTCTCATATTAAGAACCGCATAATTGCCACTCTTGCATTATTTTAACTAATCATATCCAGCGGCTGTTACATCTATTCCAGCTTGCTTGACTCTCGCTGTCCGGGGGATTTCTCTACCGGGTGCGCCGCAGCGTTCAAGATGCAGCCGGCAAGTAGGCGCTAAACAAAAAGCCACACCTTCGCGTGTTCGTGCTCATAGAAAGAGGACTACGGAGCACACACGTACGTGAGGGAGATTCTCCTCACTTCCCGAATTTTACGTCAAATCCTCATTTTGCGTATTTTATTTATTTTACTTTGTTTTGCTTTCGGCTGTCCCATTCTGATATAAGATTCTCTAACAATTATTATTCGCCGAGGGCACAGATTTATAACGCCTCTATGTAGGTCATAGAGATCAAAAAAGGACTTCATCTGTCACCTGCTGAATATTTTCACTGCCTTCATACTGTGGACACACACGTTCCACTTCTGAACATAGAGTATGGGTGCAGACAAATGTAGAAAATGTAAAAAAACAGATATTGAAAAACAAAAATGTAACAATATCGCATCTCTCAGGTGCACTTAAGATGTGGCATGTATATGTCGGAAAACGTATGGGGAGTGTTCTCCTGAACTCCTTATTCTTCCTTATCCGGTGCCACCTGCAGAATATTTTACATATTTGTAATTAGGTGGTTCCACTCCACTGCTAGATTCAAACCTTGTTTGACTGTATCTAGAGTATGTATCCAGCGTTCCTTTTGGTGTAGAAAGGTGCCCATGTCGCCACCTCTCTTGGAGGGTTTTATTAATTGTAACACAAACCAAGTTGGGTGTGTGTCTTAGTGCCCATATCTCCAAAAATGTTCCACAAGCGGCTTGTCCGCCACTTTATTCCTTATACATGATCTGTGTTCCGAGATGCGCTGTCGTACCTCCCTGGTAGTCTTACCTATATATAATAGGTCACAAGGACATCTAATTACATAAATGGCATTCTTAGTTTTACAGTTGGTATGTGTTTTAAGTTGCCATTTCACTTGTCTGTATTCAAAAACCGTTCTTACTTCTACCATTGGACAAGCTACACATCCTCCACATTTGTGATGGCCTATCACCGGGGGCAGTCCCCATTGGTTTAGTATCGTCTGGTTATTTTTTGGCTCCACATGTGTGTACCAATTTTTGCCCAAGATTTTGATTTCTTTTGAAGACAAACATATGTCTCCGATATAATGACCCCCTCTTGTTTTACAAGCTCCCAATTGTGATTGACTATCTTCTTAATCTGGTTGCTGATTGGATTATAAGTAGTCACACACAAGTCGCTCTTCTTTTTCTTTGGGGCAATGTGTTAAGCATAGGTCTTAGTATTTTTTGCTCTCTTGAGATTATTTTTAACCAGTCTTGTTGGATAGCCCCTCTCCACCAGTCTGTCTTGTAACTGTTTTGAATGTTGCATAAATTCTTGGTTGGTACTGCAGTTGCAGCGTATTCTTAGAAACTGCCCATACGGTAAGTTGTATCGCAGATCTGCAGGATGAAAGCTGGTGTAGTGCAACAAAGTGTTGCGATCTGTTGGCTTTCTATAGAGTGTGGTCTCGAGTTTAGTTCCTACTTTCCTGATAAATCTAGGAAGCTGACCTCAACCGTACATGATTCCATGGTGAACCTAATGTGGGTATCCTGTCTGTTTAACCACCATGCCATGAGAGAAGAATGGATTAGTGAGGGTGAAAAACGGTTTCTGAATAAAAGTTACCCAAAAACAGCAGCATTTTATATACTGCCAAAAATTCATAAAGACAAAATAAACCCTCCTGGAAGGCCCATAGTCTGCGCCATAAACTCCCTACTTGAGCCACTGTCAATATGTCGAATTTTTCCTAAAACCTTTTGTGGAGAAGATGCCAAGCTACGTGAAGGATTCAACAAGTATGATCAAAATTACACAAATTGAGTGTCCTCCGGGACTGATTTTGGAAACAATGGATGTTGATGTTGAATCACTGTATACATCAATACCGCAGCTTGAATGCCTGGATGTTCTAGGCACTTTTTTGAATACTCGGATTATACCTCACCAACACCATTTATACTAGTGTGCTAGACTGGCGATGACGGAAAACTTTTTCCTGCACAAAGTTGTTCAAGCAGTGCAGGGGGGTTAGCATGGGGGCAACATTTGCCCCTGATGTGGCTAACCTACATATGGCAGATTCTGAAGACAAATTTGTTTCAGGATATTCTAATGCACTCCAAGCCATTCCTGACCTATGCCAACACCTGATGGGTTGGCACAGATACATTAATGACATTTTTATAACATGGAAAGGCAATGAAGAATCCTTGAATACATTCCACCAGTGGTTAAACAGACAGGATACCCACATTAGGTTCACCATGGAATCAAGTACGGTTGAGGTGAGCTTCCTAGATTTAATTATCAGGAAAGTAGGAGCTAAACTGGAGACCACTCTATAGAAAGCCAACAGGTCGCAACACTTTGTTGCACTACACCAGCTTTCATCCTGCAGTTCTGCGATACAACTTACTGTATGGGCAGTTTCTAAGAATACGCCGCAACTGCAGTACCAACCAAGAATTTATGCAACATTCAAAACAGTTACAAGACAGACTGGTGGAGAGGGGCTATCCAACAAAACTGGTTAAAAATAATCTCCAGAGAGCAAAAAATACTAGGAGACCTATGCTTAACACATTGCCCCAAAGAAAAAGAAGAGCGACTTGTGTGTGTGTGTGACTACTTATAATCCAATCAGCAACCAGATTAAGAAGATAGTCAATCACAATTGGGAGCTTGTAAAACAAGAGGGGTCATTATATCGGAGACCTATGTTTGCCTTCAAAAGAAATCAAAATCTTGGGCAGAAATTGGTACACACATGTGGAGCCAAAAAATAACCAGATACTAAACCAATGGGGACTGCCCCCGGTGATGGGCCATCACAAATGTGGAGGATGTGTAGCTTGTCCAATGGTAGAAATAAGAACAGTTTTTGAATACAGACAAGTGAAATGGCAACTTAAAACACATACCAACTGTAAAACTAAGAATGCCATTTATGTAATTTAGATGTCCTTGTGACCTATTATATATAGGTAAGACTATCAGGGAGGTACGACAGCGCATCTCCGAACACAGATCATGTATAAGGAATAAAGTGGTGGACAAGCCGCTTGTGGAACATTTTTGGAGATATGGGCACAAAGACACACACCTAACTTGGTTTGTGTTACAAATAATAAAACCCTCCAAGAGAGTTGGCGACATGGGCACCCTTCTACACCAAAAGGAACAACGCTGGATACATACTCTAGATACAGTCAAACACGGTTTGAATCTAGCAGTGGAGTGGAACCATCTAATTACAAATATGTAAAATATTCTGCAGGTGGCACCGGATAAGGAATTAAGAGTAAGGAGTTCAGGAGAACACTCCCCATACGTTTTCTGACATATACATGCCACATCTTAAGTGCACCTGAGAGATGCGATATTGATTGTTACATTTTTGTTTTTTTTCAAGATCTGTTTTTTTTTTTACATTTTCTGCATTTGTCCGCACCCATACTCAAAACTAACTCTATGTTTAGAAGTGGAACGTGTGTCCACAGTATGAAGGCAATTAAAATATTCGGCAGGTGACAGATGAATAGTCCTTTTTTGATCTCTCTGACCTAGATAGAGGCGTTATAAATCCGTGACCTCGGCGAATAATAATTGTTAGAGAATCCTATCATATCAGAAATGGACGGCCGAAAGCAAAACAAAGTAAAATAAATTAAATACGCAAAATGAGGAGTTGATGTAAAATTCGGGAAGTGAGGAGAATCTCCCTCACGTAAGCGTGTGCTCCGTAGCCCTCTTTCTATGAGCACGAACACGTGGAGGCGTGGCTTTTTGTTTAGCGCGTACTTGCCGGCTGCGTCTTGAACGCTGCGGCGCACCCGGTAGACAAATCCCCCAGACGGCGAGAGTCAGGTAAGCTGGAATAGATGCAACAGCCGCTGGATATGATTTAGTTAAAATAATGCAAGAGTGGCAATTATGCGGTTCTTAATATGAGGGCCTGTGCGCTAGTCACAAACTAAGAATAAGAGGAATCAACTCCCCAATGATTGAATATGAGTAATGATGGGGACAACTACAGTGTGATGTTCCCCAATCAACTACATAGACTGCTCCGTGATCGAAATATTAGAGATCCATGCGCTCTTAGCGCGCTTGAGAACCATCTACTAGATGCGTGTGCTAACCTTTTACTCTTATTGGGAGCACCAGTGCGTTTTGAAATACATTTTAAAGGGACAGTGTCTAAACGTGAAGCTGGTCTGAATGAGCTTATATAACTAAGCTCTTTATATTTAAATTTTTACAGACTCGCGTGCCTGTGAACCGAAAACAAGTCTGTGGAAAGAAGGGAAGCCTGGGCAATATAAACCACTTGCTCCAGTAAATATAAATCAACATTGCAATCCATGGCTGTTTCCATTTTTTCGAGTGACAGAGCCCTCTTTACATCTATGGGGTAACAACCGTAATGTGCTAAAATATATAAACTATTTGGCTTTTATGATCTAATGAATTGGCTATAATAGATGGTAACCGATATATGCCTTAACTCTTTAGATCAGAGGACACTCATCCTCCAGATTCCAACCATGATGTATTGAAATTGAATACTACATCCCGAGATTCTAATTACGATGTATTGAAATTGAATACTACATCCTGCCCCTCCTGACTCCATTGGATAGGAGGTGTGGGATGATATTCTATAGCACACCATATTAACATGTAATCAATAATTTGAAAAGGATTGACGATAGTGCACTATGTTCATTTGGTGTTTTATGTATTTTTATAGATGGTTTGGCCCATGCCAATATTTGTGCTTGAAAAATTGGTTGTTTTGTCCTGAAGAAGGTTGCCGTACAGAGAGAGTACTAATGGTGATGCTCGCAGAGAGCAACTGAAATGCGTGTCGACGTGGATCTGTGTGAATAAGAGAACAGACTGTTGTGATAACCCAAATGTGTGGGGATAGTTAATAATGAATTATAACCACATCGAGATATAGCAGATGTCAACTGTTTTTATAAACCATTTTTCTAAAAAATGAATTGTGGAATGAAAGATTGATGAGAATTGTATGAATGTGAATGAATGGTAAAACGAATGGGCCGTAGTGTTGTAAGTAATGTTTAATATGCTTTTAGATATAGCATTTATGCTGGAATAAAATAAACAAAAAATCTTGGGAATTTAAACCAAGTTAAAAATTGCTTGTGCACTTCGTCATCCTTAACCCTGTCTGCTAGTTCTGTCCCTTGTGTATTCCACACTGTCATCAGACACTGTAAATCAACAACATGCTGAAGATGTACAAATGGGGCGTGCAGTCCTCCAACGACTGTTCCAGTAAGGTAAGCCCCGCAGCTTCCACGGTTTTGCTCCTGTGCGGTTCCTAAAGGTTATATGCTTTCGCTTAATGTCATATTGCTAAAGGTTTGCTTCCTGTTTGCCTAATATACACCTCATTATTTCTACTGCTACAAAATCTATTCACAGCATGTGAATCTATGAAAGATACCAATGCTGGAGAAATGGAGTTACAGGTAAATGCTCCCTTCCTCGGTACGTCCCACCCACCTTCCCCTGCTAGTATGTCAATGGCTAATATGTAATAAGCTTAGCCAGGTGGGTAAGCGTCCGATGTGCTCAAGGGATTAGGTGGTGCGTGGCACGTTCCCCCACCCGAGGCCACGCTTCTGCACGCTATAGTAAATTTAAAGGGAAGTTTAACATTTTGCTGCCAAAGGTTCCGGTACTGTCCCCATGTTGGAGGCCCACAAGGATGAAGGTAAGCGGACTGAGTACTCTAGACACTACGGTAAGTAACTTTAGTTTCCATTTAGTCCCACCAAGGACACCATGAAGTGCCTTTCATTACAAGATTTCCACAGCCAGCCTGGGAGATGCCTTCATGTTTCCCTGGACAGGCAAGTTACAGTATGCATTTCCCCCTATCCCCTCTCGTTACGAGAGTGCTGCACTACCCCAATCACAAGCGTTGTAGACTGATCCTTGTATCTCTGGCTGAGGCAGTTTTGTTTCTCCGGCATGGGGTCTGGCATGGATTCACATGCTCATGAATATTCCCTGTCAGGCTGAGAATCCTAAGTAAAAGAAAAATGTTCACTTTAAAATGGTATTCCTCCTCTAAACCAAACCCTGTCCTCTGGGTCATACTGCCCTATCCAATGACGGTCCTCTCCCTAAGCCCCACTTCTGGCCGCCATCTTCAGATTTTTACCACATGCTTCAGTGTTGGGAGTCCCTGGGTTGCTCTCTGAGCTATTTGTATGTTTTTTCATGTTTTTCAAGGAGACAGTCCAATTTTTCCTTCAAAGAGCCCATGTGCTCTTTTCCTCTGATCGCAACAGGGATCAGTTGTTCCGCACCCCTCAAGGGCATAGATTCTAGAAGGCCATCTTGGCCTACATCGCGCCCTCCGACCATGACGGAGAAGGAGGGAAGGTCTCTCTTCAGACCCTGCACCAAATGCCGGATACAGAATGTGTGTAGAAGACCAGCCCCTTCAATGCCTCTACTGCCTACACCCGGACCATAAGGAGGTAGTGCAAGATATGCCTGTGTTTCTCTAAGAAGATGACGAAAGACTGCCATAGTAGGCTGGCGCCATGGCTTAACTCGAACAAGACCTCTGACCCGTACTCCGATTAGCATCGAGCCTCGTCCAAGGAGCAGTCTTCTTGTCCAATAGGCCAAGATGTGCAAGTCAGAGCGCACAGGGTTTTCCGCTGATGACGGTCCCAAGTTGGATAGGGCGCATTCAGCATCACCCCCCCTCCCCCCCCATTGTCAGCCTACCTCCTCTTCAAAAAGGAAGTCCTCCCCAGCGAAGCTACAGGAGACATCCGATAAGCCAAGAGCAGAGGCTGCGCAGCCCAAGCAGGCTCAACCTGCATAAAGTCCTCTGCAGTGACTGTCGACAGCTATTACTACCACAGACGCTGTGGGCACTGATCCTACGTTTGCTCCGCAGCTCAGTGTCCCTGCCCCCCACAGCGCAACACCACTACATAGCCCTTGGCAAAGACTGCAGGCTTTCCAGATGGGGTTAATGTACTGGCCCAGAACCCACAGAGGAAAAAAGAGGGGGGCAGAAGGAGGCCCCTAAATGGTCCTCAGGTTGACCCTCAAACAATGGAGGTGTTGTCCACAGACTAAGATGAGTCCATGCACATGGTACACAAAGACAATGGCACGGGGCTTAGTTTTCCTTACCTTCTCAGTTGAGCGACATTGCATTGGCCATCCTATCAACTCTCCACACCTTGATGCTGGATCCAGATAATGCCCCATATCAACCTCCACCGTGTCTGGCCCCTACCCCCAGAGGACATGGATATGGCCACGAGCATGGATGAAAACTTCGTCCCAGCAGACATGAATCGCCACATTTGGATGCTACTCGCAGGGTTTCCCCACTGTATGAGGTGAGATTGCTTCACTCGGTGATCGCCACGGCCTCCAAGCTATTTCAGCTTATGCCCAAGGAAATCTAGGAGGGTTTCTTGTACCAAAGGCGAGAGGCCAAAAGGAAAACTATCATGGCTGTGCCTTTTCTGGACGATGGAGGTCCTGGCCCTCATGAGAAACCCTTGCATGGTTCCAGCTAGGCAGGATAGGCTGGAGAAGTATACAGTGTCGGACTCGCCACCCAAATGCCTGAGGTCGCAACCATCGCCGGACTCAGCAGCTGCGAGGAAACTGTCAGCTAACCCGCCCTCATTGTAGTCGGTCCCTCCAAACAGCGAGGGGGGGGGGGAAGGATGGACGCCATGGGGAAGAAAGTGATTTACACAGCAGTGTCCACAATCAAGGCAGCCAACAATCTTGTGATCCTAGCCAGGGTGCGACAGGGAATTGTGGTACAAGCTAGGACCGAACCTACAGTTCCTCCCAGACAATAAGATCGATGCCCTCTTCTAGGAGGAGAAAGTGGCATTGAACCATGCCACCAGTGGCAGCGGACATCGCTTAGCTCGGGTTCCAGCAGATGAGTAACTGTCTGCCTTAGTCAGCAGGGATGGATGAAGGTCTTTAACTTCCGTCAGGAGGTCCAGGCGAAGGTACTGGACATGCCCTTCGACAGGAAAAATCTGTTTGGGAAGTCTGTCGGGTTCCTCCAGGCCATCAAGACTGAGACGGCCCATTCCCTCTGCGCACTCCAGCAGCACAGCAAGTATTTTTGCTCCTCCAGGGGAAAATCTAGCAGACCATCAAAGTTTCTCCATGTGTCCGACAACCTTCCCAGTGCTCAACACAGAAAGCCTAGAGATGCCGCTCCCAGGCCTACAGTAGCGAGGCCAGAGTTGCTGTCACCGGCATGCTGCCGGCACCCAAGCAAGCCTGAACTGGCCAAGACGTTGGTCCCACACTTGTGCACCCTGGTGGGAGGCCGGCTGACTAGGTTGGTCAGCGATTGGAGGCAGATCACCACCGGCAGATGGGTGCTGGACGCTCTCGCCCAGGGGCACACCTTGGAATTCCAACGCAGATATCCTTCGATTCCACCGGTTCCCTGTCAGGATCAGCACAGCCCTCAACTTCTGGAAGAGGTAAGAGCCATGTTACGAAAAGGGTCGCTGGAGCTAGTTCTACAACGGCTAGACTCTATTACCAATGCTTTCTAGTCAAAAAGAAGACTGGGTGGGGGGGGGGATGGTAACCCATCCTGACCCTACGTCGTCTGAACAAATACTAAATGTCCCAAAAATTCACGATGGTCGCGTTGCAGCATGCGCTCGGCCAACTAGAAGGGGATTTCTTGACGTTGGACCTGGACGCCTATTTCCACATCCCCCATTCACAAGAAACATCTCAAATGTCTAGGTTTCGTGTTGCAGGGCCAACACTAACCGTTCAAGGCCCTACCATTAGACTTGAAGTCAGCCCAAAGAGTGTTCACAAAATGCCTGGCACCAGGGGCAGCCCATCTACTTCTGCAGAGCATGCACTTATACCTGTACCTGGATAATTGGCTGATTCGCTCGCGGGAGCCGGCCGACAAACCTACAAAGGCGACCGTCCGACTATTGACGGATCTGGGATTCTCTGTCAACTATCCAAAGTCCAGCTTGGCGCCATCACAGAACATGCAGTTCCTTGGCACCAGCCTTAATAGTCTTGCCTGGCAGCACCCTCGGAGAGGCTAGCAGCCATTCATTGACGGGTGCAACGACTGTCAGCAAAGACTGTCACGTTGCGGGCCATCAAGTCGTTACTAGGTATGTCGTCCTGGATCTACCTAGTCTGTCTCTGCAGGTTGCAGATGCAACCGTGAAAAGAATTCCTAGATTCCCATTGGATACAAGTGTCGCGGTTTCATGGGCAAGATCCTGCTCAGCGAGAGTTCCAACAGGCGATGGGGGTCCATTTGCACATTGACCAAGTCACAGGATTTCAACCCCCACCTTCTCTAACCAGGAGACAGTCGCCACAAGAATCCTCCCTGGAAGTTTGGGGAGCGAACACTGGGCGTCTACATGGGCGTCTGCACGCCAGAGGCCTGTGGCTGGAGAAGAGGCTACATATCAACGTCCTGGAATTACGGGCAGTGTTCTGAGCCCTCAAGGCGTTCATACCATCTCGGAAAGGTAAGGTGCTGAGGATCTTCACGGACACCACCACCATGTTCTACATCAGAAAGCATGTGGGTACTCTATCCCCTGCGCTTTCCAAGGAAGCTCCGGACTTTGGCTCTGGGCCGTCGGACAGGGAATGTTCTTTGTCCCTCTCCATTTGTCAATAACACCATTGAAGACTCCCTCAGCAGGGAACTGCGCTTCTGCCATGAGCGGGAGCTTTGCAGGATCAGATGGACCGCCTGTTCTTTGAATGGGGCAGACGCCAGATCCATCTGTGTGCCACAGCAGCAAACTCCAAATGCCACTTTTGGCAGCAGATTCCACCAGCTGAGGAGCTTTAGGGACTTGCTCACCTTCCCTTGGAAGGGCTGTTTCTGTAGGCGTTCCCTCAGTTCCCCTTTCTGCTATGTATCATCAACGCACTTGGACAGTGTCAATGCAAGATGATGCTCTTCCCTATCTCCCCCCCCCCTCCCACCCCCAGCTCACTGGCGTGGCAGAGGTAGATTTGGTATGTGGACTTCTCAGACAATCAGCATCACCTCCAGTCAAGTTGCCGGGGGTTTTGGATCTGCTCACCAGCGGAGGTGTAATCCTTCATGACCCAGGATTGCTGAACCTGAACTGAAGGCTTGGCTACTGCAGCCTTGGAGTTTGGAGTTTGAGCTGCCAGCAGCCTGCAGGGAGGTCCTCGCCAAGGTTAGGGCATAGTCTACTTTGAAGTGCTACAGCCATAAGTGGAAGCGTTTTGCTGCGTGGTGCCGGTCGCAGAAGATTACATCTCAAATCCTTGCATACTTGCTGCCATTGGCAAAAGCTGGACTGGCTCACACATCCATCAAGGTACATCTCGTGGCCATCTCCTGCTACACTAGGTCCTCGGATGTCCTCGCTGTGGTCCCACAGACTAGTCAAGAGTTTTTCAAAGGCCTTTTCCGATCCTTCCCGCCGGTGAAGGTTCTTGCCCTAATGTGGGAACTCAACGTGGTTCTGACTAGGCTCATGGGGAGGGGGGGGGGCTGCCTTTGAGTCTATGGATCAGGCCCAAGTTTTACTAGTGGAAGACTGCTTTCCTTCTGCCAGACGTATAGGTGAGATCCAGGCCCTATGCTGCAAGCAACTGTATGTGACTTATCACAAATCTAAGGGTAGTTCTGTGTAAGCACCCCTCTTTCATGCCAGAGGTTCCATCGGAATTCCACCTCAACGAGCCTATGGTGTTGCATGTTCTCTTTGCAAAACTTTTGTCACCAGCGGATAGAGTCTTGCACTAGCTGGACGTTGCTCGTGACTTGAAGTTCTAAGTGACGCGCACAAAGTTTTCGGAAGACTTCACAATTGTTTGAACTGTGGTCCTGTGAACCATGGGAAGGCCTTGTCCAAGGCTTACATTTCAATATGGCTATCTGGCTGCATCCTGCACTGCCATCGGTTGGCTGACCACTGCAAGGCCACGTGAGAGCCCACTCCACCTGAGCAATCGCTGCGACAACAGCGTTCCCGTCTGGTGTGCCCCTGCTGGACATCTGCAGGGCTGCTACGTGGCGGTCCACACACACCTTCACGAAGTGCTACTGCGTCTACGAGGATTGCAGGGAGGATTCCAGAGTTGGCCAAGTAGTGGTACGCAACCGGTTCGCTTGAGGGGGGAGTCTGTTCAAGAGGTAGAAGTTAATTGCTGCTGTTGAGCCTTGCCACCTCCTGTGGTTGTGTAAAGCTGTACCACTATATTTCTTACTCGTGAGAATGTAAATCCATGCCAGATCCCCATGCTGGAGAAGGTTTAAGTTACTACTTCAGCATTGGATCTTTCATGGATTCTCAGGCTGGGAATCCCCGGTTACTTTGACTTAGTAATTTACCTATGGAAAAACTTGACACCTTGAGTGTCCCATTGACGACGTTGGGGTGCTTTTGGTCCTCACCAATGGGATGTTGACTGTATAGATCCGCCCAGCAGCTTTCCCCCCCTCAGATTTCAACAGTCTTCCGAGCTGTTGGGATTCCTCGTGTTTTTCTCCTGAGAGAAAATTAAATTTCTTAAAATGTTTCTTAAAATGTTACCATCCAGAGCAACCGACGTCTACATACACATGGTTCCAGTGGCAACCATTGAAGCTTCAGGACCTAAGTTCTTATTTAGGCCGTGCGACATTTGCGACCTAAAGAATGTGTGAGTGGGACAGACACACGAATGTCTATACTGCCTCTACCAGAACCATTCCGCTAACGGCTGTGACATCTGTCAGGGTTTCTCGCAAAAAACCCTTATGGACAGGGACCGTTGCCTAATCTGCTCGCTCAATTAAGGAGCCGATCTGGCGTCTTAGGTTGGCTTGTCGGAGTGGGAGAAATCAACCACTCCCTCTGACAAGAGGTCACCGTCAAGACCGAGGTCCAGATGTGAGGAGCCGTTGGTGAGAAAAACAGTTGAGGCAAAATCATCCAGGCACTGAGAGGCCAACACTATCCCTGTAAAGAAACCACTGAAGGATCCCATACGAAGTCTAAACACTCTTCCAAGGGCCCATTGACGAAAGCGCCATCTGGGAAGCTGAGGGGAAAATGGTTCCCACCCATCGTGAAAATCCGCAGACCTGTACAGGAGATCTTCCCCATCGACTGACGAGCACAGAGCCAAATCAGCTACAAAAACCTCCTCTGCGTCGTCATTGGGAAAAAAACACTACTCTTCGTCGGAATCTTGAAGATCCTCCTTCGGCCAGGAGTAGTCGTGGTGACGCTGTCGACCGCCAAATAGTCAAAGGCCACTCCGCCATCGACAGCGGTATCTACGACCACTTCGGGGTCTGCGGCTCGTCTCTCGTTGATGACCACTTCGACAACCAAAAAGATAGTCGGCAGAAAAGCCTCTGGTTTCAGAAACCTACTCTGCCATCAACACCTGCTGCATACACAATACCCCCTTATAAACCAATAATCCCTGCTTTCCATGCAGGTGCTTACAACAGCTTCGGCTTCCTCAAGCTCAGACCATTCAGGCTTCTGGAGATCATGTTACCTCCCAACATCAACGGGATCAAACTCCTCCCTGTAGAGACCATGGCATACTCCCTATGATTCAAACACCTCATAGACTTCCACCTCCATGTGCATTTAGCCCATGTAGGAGAGGGCAAGAGGGGGAATTTATCGACAGACCAGGACACTGGTTCGAGGGATGCAAGTTTCAATGCCTCCTCGTCTCCGCGCACAGCAGACATGTGGGACATAGATCCTGACCAAGACGTGCAGGGTAGCCAGGCTCAACCTTCGCCTCCAGATGACATTAGGGCGTTTCACTCCATGATGTCTGAGGCATGCCAGGAGTTTGGTCTGATTCCTGATGTGGGGAAGAAAGATGGCTTCCTCTTCAACCACATGGGCAAACGCAGGAAAGCAGTTTTTCCCATTCTGGATCATGATTGGCAGGATGGTCTCCGTACTCTGAAGTATCCTTTGTCAGAGCCGGCAATAAAAGGTAGGCTGGAGAAGTTTAAGGCACCAGACACTACACCGAAATGCCTCGCGTCGGAACCTGCTCCAGAGTCGGTTTCTGCAGCAGCAAGCTGCAAGGCTCTAACCCAGCATAAGTGTGCCTCTCTGACAGACAATGAAAACCGGAAAAGGGGTGCCTTTGGAGAAAGGTTCTCACCATTGGTGCAACAACGGTTAAAGCTGTGAATGCCCTGACAATAGTTGCGCTATATGATCGAGATGTGGCACTCATCTTGGAGTACTTACCGAAACAGCACAGAAGAGGCCACGATGCTTGTGCGTGAAGAGGAGGGAAGTCTTGAATCAAAGCATCTACATCACTGTAGACCTTGCTGAAACAGGGTTTAAGCAGATCGGCAATGTAGTAGTCCAAAGTCGCCAAGCTACATTGCACCGATTTTGGCCAGGAAGTACAACATTGACATGCCATGTGAAGGGGAAAATCTGTTTGTAGAGAAAATTGACGAGGCCCTTAAAGGTATGAAGTCAGATCCGGCCACGGCTAGGTCTCTTAAAAACCTACAGGGCAAGCTCCTTTCGAGGAGGCTAAGGGTAATGCTAGATTCTCAGCCTCTAGAGACAATCGGAACTGGTAGACCTGAATACTATTCTCAGGGCTACATTCTCAGGGCTACAAGCAGTATTACCAATCCTTCCAGCTCAACAGAGAATGCCATCAAGGCCCACAAATGCACGGATCTGCCACCTCCCAGAGAGTTCGGCAAAATAAAGAACAATGACTGCCTCAGGGGGAGGGGAATTTGGCATTCTATCTTGACCAGTGGCAAACAATAACGAACAGTAATGCCAGATGCAATCCAGTACGGCCACTTGTTGGAGCACACACATCCTGCTACATCCCATAAAGGTATCTGACCACACCATCCGGTTTTACCGCACGAGAAGCGTCAAATGCTAAGAGAATGAGCCATAGCAAGAGTACCTCCTTCAGCAAGAGGAAAGAGTATACTCCAGGTACTTTGTCAAAAAAACAGACTGGAAGTGGCACCCTATTCTGGATCTACGAAGACTAAACAAGAACATCAAAAAGCAAAAATTCTAAATGTCAACGCTCCAGGAGGTCCTAAAAGCCATTCAGCCCCAGGAACACCTCACGTCCTTGGATCTCAAGGGTGCATACTTCCACGTGTCAATAAATCCAAGGCACCTAAAGTACCTTAGATTCGTGGTCGGCAAAAGCCATTATCAGTTTCGGGTACTGCCTTTCGGCTTGAAATCGCCACCCAGAACATTCGCCAAGTGCCTGGCACCGGTAGCAGCATTCCTCTGAAAGTATCTAATCTGGGTTTACCTGGTTTATCACCTTTTAACATGCATACTGCTACAAAATCTATTCACGCCATGTGAATCCATTAAAGAAGGGAGTAGTTTCTTACTTTACTCCATTTCTCCAGCGTTGGTATCTTTCATGGATTCACATGCGTCCTCCAGCCTCCCCCCTATAGGCAAACATCCTCTTCAGGGGACTATTATCCAGCTGGAGTGGTTAAAATCTGAAGAAAAGCTGCTAGGGCTATACACTAGACGTCCCATTGCTGGGAACCAAAAGCACCCACAGCAACGTCGATGGGACACTCGAGGTGTCCAGTTTTACCATAGGAAAATTACTAAGTCAAAGTAACCGGGGATTCCCAGCCTGACTGGGAATATTCCCATCATGTGTATCCATGAAGGATACCAAAGCTGTCGAAATGGAGTTAAAGGTAAGGGACTATTCCTTTACATGTAATTGTTTGCCAGCATGGGTCTGCCATGGATTCACTTGCGAACCCTCCCTCCAACCCCTCTTCTTGGTCCTATTGCCATAAGTGCCTACCAAATCTGAAGATGGCGGGGATTAGGGAGAGGACTGTCATTGAATCGGGGTCAGTATGGCCCAGAGGACAGTGATTGGTTTAGAGACGTTTCTTTTACTTGGGATTCACAGCCTGACTAGGAATATTAATGAGCATGTGAATACATGCCAGGCCCATGCTGGAGACCAATAGTTATAGGTAAGTAACATAAACCTTCTCTGAACTTCTAGCCCGCCCCACTTTTGGTCTATCTAGTGTCTTCCAGTATTCAACCTGCTGTCCAGCAACAAGTGGGCCTATACCAACCAGACAGCCTGGCTCCTGCTTTCCTAGAGTTTGGCCATACTGACATGCCCCAGGACTGCTGAGCTATCTGGTACATGCCTCTTTGAAGGTTTGTTTGCCCACTATCTCGCTTTACGTGCACTCAAGTACGCCTTCATTGTCTCATCCAAGAATTTCTTAATGGCCTCTTCCAGACGTTTCCACTAGGATGTGCTCCTGCTTGGATTTTGAACATCATGCTCTTAAAAGTAATCTGACCTTCTTTTTGAGCCCTTGCATACGGCAGACGTTAGGTTAATTTCCTGGGAAACCAGTTTCCTGATTGCCATGACCTGGGCGAGGAGGGTGGCGAGATTCAAGCTCTTTACTCCAAGTAGCCTTTTCTTGTTTTCCACAATTCTAATGTCCTTGCAAAGACGAACCCTTCCTTCATGTTGAACTATGCACTCATTGCTCCATCTCATTGAATGTTGGGTACTGCTGGTGTTCTTTGGCTCTCCTTCAATGCCTGCTGGGCCCTCCCTGCACTCTCAATATTATGCAAACCGTCAAGTAAGATATTGCCCGTATGGTATCCTTCTGAAAGCCCTCACAATAGTTAGTTGCGTTTGGCTCCATAAGCCTTCCATCTCCCTATGACTCTCTGAATTTTCTTTAGCAGCCTCCTTGCTAACAGGCTGCTTCCATGTCAGCTTAAGGTGCACTGAAGGGATCTCCTACCCCTACCCCTACCTTCCTCTCCGGTGTTCCTCTGGTGGAGCTGCAGGATGGCTACTTGGAGGACTGTTTATAATTTTTTAGCAGATTTTATTGTCGACAGACCTGGAGAAGTCCATAGTCTAACAGATGGTCCTTCGACATCTTTTCGCCTGAAGGTGGGCTTAATCCTCCTCCCGATTTTGCACCCTATGCAGTTATATTTGTATTTCTACTGATATGTATTCTACTCCAACAGCATTTGGATCCATGAAAGATTAAATGCTGTAGTAGGAAGTTATCTGTAGCTCATGTTGCTGATCATTGGTTTCTTTCATAGATTCACATGTGACCCTCCTGCCGAGCTCGAGCATGTGGCTCATCTTGGCACTCTTATGAGCTTTATACGATTCTGAAGATTTCCTGCAAGGGTGGAGCTACAGGAGACTGTCTAGAGGGTAAATGACCCAAAACACTTGGAACACTAACCTGAATGCAGTGGTCTTCATTTTCTCAATGTAACTGCTTTGAATATTGTCAGCCTGGTAATCCTTGGTAATAAAACAGCATGTACATTTATGAAATGTAACAATGCTGGAGACGAAATTACAGGTAATTTAACTTCACTCCCATGTACCATCTCCTTTCCTCTACCTCATCCAGAAGGACCAGACCTTTATTTGCACAGCATAATAAGTCCCCTTTAAGTCGCACAGGGCTGCCAGGCATGCCTGCCCACACTGATTCCCCATATATGCCTGGTTCACCAGATGTTTTTTTGGTCGCTACTTCCATAAGTGGTTTTCGTTCCTGCGCCTGTTGCAGCAGGCCATTTCCTTTGCAAGATGCCCATAGCCCTGCCTGAGTAGTTTGGGCCCTTCAAACCAGTGGGATTCATTTTGGGGCCTTTCGCTCGGTTTACAAGCACTGCAACGCTGCCTGAGCCATTACCAAGACTTATTCAGCGACTCGCCTCCACAGACTAAGGAATTAGTCTGCGTTCGAAGGGGCAGATCTTCGTGCCCTGCTGAAGTAAATTCTATTACTTTGTGCAAGCATCCAGCCCAGGCGACCACTTTCCAGGGACTGGTTTGGTTGCGAGGGGCCCGCAGGACCCTACTGCAAATGGGGTTGCCCTGAGGCCGTAAAAGCTGGTAACCTATGCGTTGAGGGCTCTGCGTAGCCTGTTGGGAGGATTCATCTGGAGGCTGCACAGGCTCAAACTGATGCAGTTTGAGGGTGCTACAAAGCCTTTTGCCTGCCAGGTTGCTAAGGGCTCCTTTGGGCCTATTCGAATTGCTACCGACCTCCGGGTCTGCTACCAGGGTTTTACCTGAGGGGAGAGGGTTACTGGTGGTACATCCGAGGGTATGGCAATTCCTTCGGGACGGCGGTCCAAGACGCTGCAAACCACTGACTAGGCATGATCCCGAGGCTCGTCTGACCTTTCCCCCAGGGGCCCCCCATGTTGGCAGTTGATGCCCTTGTACCACTTCCAAGGTAGACCATGTCCTTTGCCCCAAGATGGCAGAGCCAGGGCCGCCACTTAAAAAAATTGGTGCCCGCTGACCAGACAAAATCTGGGGCCAAGGACAGCTCATTGACTACTCGGAGGCTACAGCAGAAGCAGTGAGGTTACAGGGGGGGTTCCCTGCATAGTCATCAGTGGGCCAGCCTACAGCCAGACCGACCTCCAAGGGGATTACTTTGCCAATTGCCTTACTGCTTATGGTCTTGCACGACTGTCTGCTCCTCCTGCCCCACTGATGGCACCTCTTATGCAGTTACTGCCACTGCTCCTCGTCGGAACTCTGGCTCCACCTCAGCCTGATATCACCAACACAACCACCAGTGCAGCTGCAGCCTATGTCAACATCGGAAATGCTGCAGTTCCCCCTTCTGTGAAGCCAGAGGAAGGAGCCACAGATGCTAGTCAGGACACGCAACATACCACGAACACTGATACAGAAGAGATCACATGCTCTGTTAAAGCCTCTACTGGAGGCTGGTGTATTATGAGCTTCTGGCCCTCCACTTTTCCAACATCAAGGTCACCTTTGCCGAAAGACATAAACAGAAGCGTTTGAAGCCTCGGAAGAAGTCTCATTGTATTCAGCCTACAAACCAGAAATTGATACAGGCTCCTTCCATCGGAAAGCTGTGCCTAGCCTCTCAACCCCCACTCTTCTGTGGTGTCCAGCATCACTGTTGAGTAAATGTACGGGTTCTGGTGCCACAGCATCTCCCCGTCCTCCGGAGCAAGGAAGACATCTCCTTGGCCTATGGGAAGGTTTACTCAAACATGTCTCTTAATCTGAGACGCGCCAATGCGGACACCCTGTTATCGGTGGGTAATCTGAAGCTCTGGAGAGAGCTGGCAGATTCCTGCCTTAGCTGACAGCAGACGGACAACAGGCCAGTCTGGTGTGAGGCCAGATTTGTGGGCCTGGACTTACTTGTCTTCTCCACATTGACACGGCTGTGGTATGGTGGTGGATGCAGACAGGAATAGCTTGGATTCACAACGCCAAATTCCCACGAAGTGCTCGATAATGGGATTATATTATATGACCACACAATAGGATGCTTGCACCCCCCCGCAGTGACCCACACCAGTACTCCTATGACCATTATGCTCCCCTTTGATACAGACCCTGTTGTCCCTAAGCTGCGCATGAGGAACGCCACAAACGAAAGCCTTCTAACCAGACGGCCAAATACCTGTTGGTTGTCACCAAGAGTAAGCAGCAGCCCTACTTTGCCAGAGACCTCAGGCAGAAGTCCTTTGGCAGATTTCGGGGCTACCAGGATAGGAAGCAAAGGAGCAAATGGCTCCCCCAGCAGTCAAAGAATAGCAAGACTCATCTGAAGGTTATTTTGCTAGTCCACTGCACACCTGTCAGCTACAGGCTGGGGTTGCATCTGAACAGCTGGTTTCAAATGCAAAGGCTCCCTGAATTATAGTTCCCAAGGGATTCCATCTGTCTTCCTCCTGTCTCCACTCCCTTGATCCAAATGTGTTTCCTCCCCCCTTAGATTTTCAAGCTGCATTCCATGGGTTCTAATAGAGAATCTTGAACTCAAAAATAACCAGGCTTGCCTGTGGGCAATCCTGAATCTATTCAATCAACCTCCATGTCTCCACAAGAGGTTCAAGATGATTACGCAAGCACAAATCCTGAGCTCGGTTCAAAGCAACAATGTTTTTTTTTTTTTTTGCTGTGGACCTAAAGTACTCCTACCTGAATTTACCGATATGGCCTCCACATTGGAAGTTTCTCAATTGGCAGGTCCCGCTACCAGTATTGAGCCCTGCTATTTGGCCTTAATGCAGCACCAAAGCACCAAGAATGGTCAACAAGCTTGTGAGCGCTGTGGCCAGTTAGTTATGGCTTGGGGGTATCCATGTATCCCATGCCTGGATGACGGACTTGTCCGGCTGCCAAGCCAGGAGGCTTTCGATGCAACCAACATCCTTTTGGTTACCCTGTTCAATCTGGGGTTCGAAGTTAACTTCAGCGAGTCTTCACTCAAACCTGCTCAGAATCCTACCTTCCTGGGGTTTGTGTGGCATTCAAAGCTAGGAAAACCTCCTCTATCCAGCATATGGTGGATATTCATTTAAGTCCTGTTTTCTTTACAAGGGAACTATGGCATGGTGTTGCCAGAGGTGGTTGGGCCTCATGGCTGCTTTCGTCCTCTGCGTTCCCAATGATGAGACGCTTGCAACTCAGCAGCTTATGGTCAGAAGCCTCGGACAAACTATTGCAGTGCAATCCTTGCATGTTTAGGTCGGCACCTACGAGGGTGGGCAGACGAGTAATCTGTTCCTGGGCAGGGGTGCGGTCCCCTTCAAGGAGCCTCCGTCAGATGTCATAACGCACTAGTGTCTCTCTGGGTGTGGAGCCTAAAGGTCTGTGGTCCGACCAGGAAAAGATGCATCACATAAATGTATTGAACCTTTGGACCATACTTTATACCCTAGGAGTGTTCATTGCCAAACACATGCAAGGAGTCTGTTCTGATCCTAACTGACAGCTAGGCTGCGACCATTTGTAATGTAACTTTAAAAAAAATATATAATTGATCATGGGGGGGGGGGGCACAAGATTGCCTACACATACTGCTCACGGCAGTCTATCTGCCAGGGGTCCTAAACGATGAGGGGGTCTCCGCAGCAGGCTAAACCATGCCTATCACGAGTGGGAGGTCAGTCTCTTGGCTCTACATCACATCTTCCAATGCACGTCTGTTACCAACACATCAGAACAAAGTCTTCGCTACGCCGCTCATGCTCCCTGAGATGTGCTCAACATTCCCAGGATGAGGGGTGGGGGGGGGTCCGATTTAGAGTATTGAAGGAAACTGCAAACAGCACTCTTATACTGCCATAGTGGGCAGCTCGGTTCCTGAGAGTTCTAGTGAGACTACACTGGCTGGGCCCTATTTCGAATGGATTGTGTCCTCCAGTGTATTCCTCATCTTTGACTTGCAATGTCCACACCTCGGCTGCTTCGGAAACTTTTCAGCAGAGGGTGCCCTGCGTTGATGGCGTCGGGTCGATGTCCCTCGAAGGACTCCATTGATGGTTATGTCCTTTGATGTTTTAAGTAGCTCAAACATCGCCCGTAACCTCAGTTCAGTTTTTTACTCAATGTGTTTGCTTCGTTGAAAACTCATGCTTATTGTGAATCTGATTACATCCTCTTCTACCCCGACCACCCTGAAGACAGGATTTAACAAGCGTCGGGGACTGCAGCTCGAAAATGTCGATCACAGATCTTCATTGCATTTGTCTGTGGTGTCTGGGTCAGACCCATGGCACTGATTGCTGCTCGAAGTGTCAGTCGTTTACTGCCAAGGCCTTGCGGGAACGTAAGGGGAAACTGAAGGTATCCAAGCCCCGTAAATCTTGGCCTGCTGACTCCTTGTCTGAAGAAGTCCAAGCGGTCTCCATCTAGGAGTGGTTCCCGCCACTCAATGTCCCAGTCAAGGCAATCCAGGAAACTTCACAATTGATTGCTGTCCTTGTCCTCTTCTGCTGCTTCCCCACGACGGATTGTATGCCCGTCCAAGTCATCGACCCCGGCGGAGTGGGATGCTTTCCCGTTGGCTATGATGAAAATGTTTGATAAACATCGCACTGTTCCACTCGCAGCTTCTAACAAAGCCGGCAGGGAACGTTCTTGGCCGAATACTTCCACGCTTTTGGGCCTGGGTAAATGGCATGATAAACATCGGGAGCCTTTGTGGCCCCTTTCGGACAAGGCCTCGAAAAATCACTTGAGAAGTGCCAGGTCAAAGTCTTTGACTACAGTAAAACTGGCGAAACCTTAGACACCCTTCAAGGCATCTGGGCCATGTCAGTCGGGTGCGCCTGTCTAGTCTTCAACCCTGGTCGGGCCCTAGATATTGCTGGCATCATCGGCGCCTATTTTGTCAGTTGAAGGTCCCTGTGCAAGTGGACCCTTCGAGGAAGGCTACTGATAAGTCTTTGGGTCCTGTGGATGATGAGAGGTTTTTAAGTCGCTCACTGACGTTTATGAGGAACAATCTGAGGTTGAGCTTGTCCTTTTTGGTCTCCAGTATGGGACCCCAACGCTCCTGATTGCCTCATTTCTGAGGCTAGTCGGTTGGAGGATCTTGCACAATGCCAGCGGTATTCACTCCCTACAATTCCCGCCTGATGGGGACGATCAGCGTATGGATGGGCACGCAAGGTATAATCTTGCGTCCCGTCCCCTTTCCTCCATACTGCATGGGTGTCCCTTTTCAAGGGATGGGAGACGGCACCTTTTACACCAGAAAAAAAAACCTCATTGGGTCTGGCATGGATTCACATGCTCATGAATATTCCCCGTAGTCAGGCTGGGAATCCTCGGTAAAGAAAAAAATCAGTTTTGTTTCTGAACTGTCTTACTATTAACCAATCACTGGTGTCTGGGTCCTACTGCCACCAGCCAATGACTGCCCCCTACCTAAGCCCCTCCTCTGGCAGCCATCTTCAGATTTTTACCACACGGTCAAGTGTTGGGAGTCCTCGTGCTGTAGCTCTCAAGCTTTTACTGCGTATTTTCAAAGAGTTGACTCTTATTTTATTGGTCAATTCGAGCCTCCAGCTCTACGGATTCTACTTCCGATCAACGGGGACCCGTCTCGGAAATTTCTATGCCCCTGCAGGGTGGATTTTCATCGATGGACTTCTTGGAGGATTCCGAAAGACCTTTGAGGCCTACCCCGATTCGGACATGGCCCAGCACAAAGGAGATTCGACGCCTACTGGATTCAAACTGTTTAGGAACTACCCAGGACGTGGACTGCAGAACGTCTTTGAGGACGAGCACTCCCGGTGCCTCTACTGCCTACATGCCGACAAGTTTCGCTAGAGAAGGACTCTGCGTTCTGCAAGAACATGTCCGTCCGGACCATGAAGGACTGTTAACAACTCACTGGCTGGAGGCGAAGACCCCAGCAGCAGGTGAGAAATCCGAGCAGTCTTCTAAGACCTTTGAGGGTGCTCCGTCGATGGGGGCCCAACAAAAGGCAAAGCACCACGAGTCCGCGAGGACTGGGAGTGCCGTCGGTTCGGGCTCCTCGGCTGTCAGGCAGGGCGCGATGTCACTGATGCCATCATCCACGAGCCAACGCTCTGGCTTGGTGAAACAGAAGCCCCGGTCGATCCTGATGTAGAACGCCAAGGGGGGGGGGGGCGAGGCAGTGGCCGAAAGGTGAAGGCCTCAGACGCGCCCAAGGTCGTGAAGGCCCCGATTTACCCTGCAATGGCCTCGATTGAAGGAGTCATGGCAGCCCTGGCAAAGCCTGCAGAGGCTACTCCAGTGGAAACAACTTTTCGGCCTAGAGTTTCCCTGCCACCCCGGAGGGAAACATCTTTCCAGCCAATCGGGAAGACACCTGTGAAACCCAGGACGAGAAAGGGGGCTACTGTGCCCCCCCCCAGCCCCTAACAGACACCACCTCCGAGGATGTGCTGGCTAGCATCAAAGCTATCCTGGACAAGAAGTTTGAGGAGGTCAGGACCTATGGGAAGGATCCCGATCAGGCAGACGTAGAGCGAAATGGTGGAGCCGACGAGGAACCGTGGGCCACGGAGGAAACTGAGGACTCCCCAGCCGACGTTCCCGTCTCAACGAATGCCTACACACAGGGCAATTCAGGAGCAATCTTGATGGCTTTGCAGACCCTGTGTACGGAGATGACGTTCCCGTTGCAATTAATGGAGATAAGGACAAGGTTGCCCTTACCCCCAGCTGACCATCCAGCGGCACCTGGACTGTTGGGGAGCCCACAGCGCAAGCGAAAGAGTCCATCCTCCCCATCCCTTCACCCCCATTCCTCCCTCCAAGGGACGAGGCGGGGACTGACGACAGACGGAATGGATCTCCCGTTGCCTCCCGCCCAGTCTCCCCTCCCCTGCACCCCTCCCCCCCCTCTGACGAAATTAGCCCCTTTCACGCAATGATCGTCAGGGCCTTGGAGCTTTTCCAGCTTTCCCCGAGGAACAAGAGAGGGTTTTCTTTACCAACGACGGGAAGCCAAGAGGAAAACCGTACTGTCCCACTGTTGGACAACATATGGGACGAAGGGCTGTCCCTTTTGAAGAACCCTTCTACGACCCCTGCAAAGAAGTACTGGGTCCTGGATTCCGCTCCCATGTGCCTCAGGTTGCAACTGACCCCGGATTCTGTACTCTCCGCGGCTGCCAAGAAGAAAGTGTCAGGGGCGACGGTATCATCCTCCACTTTCCCGCCGGGAACGGAAAGAAGCTAGACTCCATGGGACGTCTAGTCATCTGGTCGGCAGCGACAACCATCAAGGCGGCCAACGCCCTCGCAATCGTGGCCTGCTATGATAGGGAGCTGTGGTTCAAGATCGCCCCTATCCTGGACTTCCTCCCGGACGACAAGAGGGCAGATGCCCTGGAAATCCTGCAAGAAGGTGAAGTGGTGTTGGATCACTGTAGCTACGGACATCGCCGATACAGGTTTTCGTCAGATGGGCAACAGTGTGCCTGTGCTGGCGCGGTTGGCTTGGGGCTTACGTCAGGACGTGCAGACCAGGGTACTAGACATGCTCTTCGATCGAAGTGACCTATTCGGGAAAGCGGTGGACGAGTCTCTGCAGGCCATCAAAGCGGACATCGAGATGGCCCATGCCCTGGGCACACTTCGGCCGTCCTTTCGGACCTCTAGAGGCAAATCTCAAGGTCCCTCCAAAGGATTCCACGGCAGTTCGTCGTACCGCCAAGCTGCCCGTTCTGCATCACAGGAAGCATACAGAGGCCGCAGCAAGGCTGATGGATAACCTCGTCGCCAAGGAGCCCAGGGTGGCAAGGCCTCAGCAAAACGGCACTGACGTACGTGACGTCGGAGCCCCCACCTAAGCACCCCAGTGGGAGGCCGGCTGGCAAACTTCGGCATGTGGGAGTCCATCTCCACCGACTGTTGGTGCTGGATGCCCCCGCCCACGGGCACATTCTGGAGTTCCGAAGAAAGTGCTGCGTTTCCCACCTGTGGCCAGGAAAGAAACCTGTTTTACAGCTGCTTCTGGAGGTATGAGCCAGGCTGAGAAAGGGCGTGATAAAACTCGTCCCAAAGAGGCTCTGAGGCTCTGGAGTATACTTGCGGTACTTCGTCTGAAAGACAACCAGCGGCTGGCGGCCCATCCTGGACCTTCGGCGCCTCAACAAATGCATCAAAGCCCAGAAGTTCTGGATGGTTACCCTTCAGCATGTGCTGGGACAGCTGGAGGAAGGCGACTTCCTATTGTCGCTGGACTTGGAGGATGCTTACTTTCACTTCCCCATACACAAATGACATCGAAAGTTCCTAGGTTCCGTGGTCCAAGGGCGGCACTGCCAGTTCAAGGCCCTGCCCTTCGAGTCGGCTCCAAGGTTCTTTACCAAGTGCCTGCCACTGGTGGCGGTGCAGCTGCACCTGCAGGGGATCCACGTATACCCCTACCTGGATGATTGGCTCATCTGAGCAAAGTCAAGAGAACTTGCTGTCAACCACTCAGCGAAGACTGTCCGGCTACTCACGGAACTGGGATTCTTGATCAACTTTGCGAAGTCCCACTTGGTACCCTCACAGGACGCTCTGTTCCTGGGAGCCAGACTCGACAATGGTGCGGTTGGCCTCACATGTGGAACAACGGTTGTACCTTGCCCAGGGTGGCCCTCGTCCTTTCCTCCGACAGTAAGTGGCCAGGGTGAGGACCATAAAGTCCCTGCTCGGCATGATGTCTTCGTGCATTTCTATTTCGTGCGTCTGTGCAGGTTGCGGATGCAGCCACTTCAGGATTTCCTCGAGGCCCGTTGGATGCAAGTGGTAGGAAGCTTCGAAGACAAGATCCCACTCAACGAAACTTTACATCAAGCGATCCGATGGTGGAGCACCCACATCTCGCGGCGGGCATGGACTTACAGAGCCCAGCCCACCAGGAAACTGACAGACGCCTCCCTAGTGGGATGGGAAGCGCACACCGGAGATCCACACGCAAGAGCCCTTTGGCTTCCGGAGGAGAGGTCTCTGCACATCGTCCTGGAACTCCAGGCCGTTTTATGGGCCCTCAGGTCTTTCCTTCCTTCCCTCAAGGGCAAAGTGGTACGGGTCTTCGCCGACAACACCACCACGATGTTCTATATCCGGAAGCAGGGGGGTACCAGATCACCAGCCCTATCCAGGGAAGTGCATGATCTGTGGCAGTGGGCCGTTGCCCAAGGGATATTCATGGTACCTTTTCATCTGGCAGGGGTGAAAAACACTGTTGCCGACTCACTCAGCAGGGAGCTGCGCTCCTGCCACGAGTGGGAACTTTGGCAGTATCAAGTGGATTTCCTATTCCGATGGTGGGGCAGTCCCCAGATCGATCTGTTCGTGATGGTGATAAACGCCAAGTGCCAGAGGTTCGCCAGCAGGTTTCCCCAGCCAGGAAGCGTGGGCGATGCATACTCTTACCCTTGCTTCGGCCTGTTCCTGTATGTGTTCCTACCGTTGCCTTTGCTTCTGCGACTCATCAGTAAACTCAGACGGTCCCGGTGCAGGATGATCCTCGTTGCACCGGCGTGGCAGAGGCAGATATGCTTCCCGGACCTTCTGGACATGTCGGCGTCGAACCCCCCCAGTCAAACTGCTGACGGACGCGTATCTTCCCTCCAGGGAAGGAGCACCATCCTACATCACGACCAGGGATTGCTGAACCTGTAGGCCTGGCTCCTGCAGCACTAGAGTTCTAGAGGCTACAACATCCCAGGGGACTGCAAGGAAGTCCTTGCAAAGGCCAGGGCTTCCTTGATTAAGTGCTATGGATATAAGTGGAAGAGGGTCTCTGTTTGGTGCCGTGCACAGATCAACCCCCTGCGGATCACAGTCCCTCAAGTGCTACCATACTTGCTGTCGCTGGCAAGGCGGGGCTGGCGCATGGCGGCTATCTCCTGCTACACCAGAACTCCGCGGTGGTCGTTGCTGTGGTCGCATTGCCTGGTGAAGGAGTTCATGAAAGGACTGTTACGCTCGTTCCTGCCGGTGAAGGCTCCTGCCCCGGCGTGGGCCCTCAATGTGGTGCTAATCGGGCTCATTGGTCCACCATTCGAGTCCCTGCACTTGGCACCGCTGAAGTTCCTATTGTGGAAGGCAGCTTTTCTTGTGGCCATCACCTCCGCACGATGAGTGGGAGAGATCCAGATCTTCTCCAGCATGGGGTCTGGCATGGATTCACATGCTCATGAATATTCCCCGTCGTCAGGCTGGGAATCCTCGGTAAAGAAAAAACCAGTATCAGTTTCGTTTCTGATCTGTCTTTCGTAGTAATAACCAATCACTGGTCTCTGCGTCATACTGACCACAGCCAATGACTGCCCTCTACCTAAGCACCGCCTCTGGCAGCCATCTTCAGATTTTTACCGCACGTTCATGTGTTGGGATCCTCGTGCTATTGCTCTCGAGCGTTAGTGCTATTTTTTCGCGCTTTTTACAAAAAACTTCGATTCTTTCGGTCAAAAGAGCCTCAAGCTCCACCGATCCTACATCCGATCAACGGGGACCCGTGTCGGATTCATCTGTGCCCCTCAAGGGTGAAGATTTCGTCGAGCTACACTTCGGAGGACTCCAGAAGCTTCTCAGGCCCTGTCTCGGAGATGGCCCAGGAGAAGGGAAGCTCGACGCCCGGAAAGCTGTTCAGGGTCTGCCCTGGATGCCAGCTGCAGAACGTCTTCAAGGAGGACGAACACTCTTTCTGCCTTTACTGCCTTCATGAGGACAAGACGCACGTGGAGAAGGACTGTGCGTTTTGCGGCAACATGTCGGAACGGACCATGAAGGACCGCCATCAACGTCTCGCCAACTGGCTGGAGGGTAAGAGCCCGTCTGGCGAGAAGAAGAAATCCGAGCGGTCTTCTAAGACCTTTGAGGGCGCCCCGGCGACGGGGGCCCAACATAAGGCCAAGCACCGCGAGTCCGCTGGCACCGGGAGCGCCGAACGGTCGGGCTCTGCGGGCGCCAGGCAGGGCGCACCCTCCCCGGCACCATCAACCACGAGCCAACGCTCTGGGTCGGGTAAGAGGAAGGCCGAGCACCCGGCGAAGCTCCTGGAGAGGCCCCGGTCGAGCTCTAAGGCAGAGGAGGAGCGTGGCAGTGCCCCCTCCCTCAAGGATAAGGCGGTGAGCGCACCTAAGGTGGTGAAGGCGTTGATCCATCTGACCAAGCCCTCTATCGAAACGGTCGCGGCGGCCCTGGCTCAGCCTGTGGTGGCTGCACCAGTGGTGGCGACCTCAGGGCCCAGAATCTCCCTGCCTCCTCGGAGGGAGTCTTCCTTTGTGCCCATCGATAGGACCCCCGTGAAACCCTCCGTGGGGAAGAAGGGGGGGCAGGGCGTCGTCGTAGAGTCGGCCTCAACCTCAGAAGAGGAACTGATCGAGGTCTTAAGCCACGGCCTAGGCGTGGAAGAAGGCCAGCCCGTCGGAATGGACCCCGACGCAGGTGACGACGACGACATCGTCGAGGATACCGACGGGGCCCCTGCTCGCCCGTCGGATTCCCCTCTGCCAGCGCCGCAAGACAACTCGGCGGCCATTTTGTTGGCCATACAGTCCTTATGCTCCGAGATAAGGACGAGGCTACCGTTACCGACGGAGGAACCTCTCCCGTCGGGGGATCCAGAACCGGGACCTTCTGGTGTTCCCCCTACCAAGAAAAGAAGGATCCATCCACCACCTCCTTTTCAACCGTCGCGCCCCTTCCAGCCCTCCTCCCCGTCCACCCGAGGGGATGATACGGGGACTGACACGGCAGCGACGGGTACGGACGACGAGGCATACGACGAGGATTTTCCGTCGTCGCCTCCCACCAGGGCCTCTCCGCCCGACGAGATCGGATCTTTCCACTCCATGATCTCCAGGGCTTCCGAGCTTTTCCAACTCTGCCCTGAGGAGAAGAAAAAGGAAGGCTTCCTTTATCAGCGGCGCGAGGCCAAGAGGAAGACGGTCCTCGCAGTGCCTCTGTTGGACGACATTTGGGATGAGGGCCTTTCCCTCCTCAAGAACCCTTCCACGACGCCAGCTAGAAGAGACCGGTACGAGAAAAAGTACCGGGTCCCGGACACGGCCCCCCTATGCCTCCGGGCGCAGCCTACCCCGGACTCCGTCGTCTCCGCGGCAGCCAGGAAGAAAGCGGGGGGGGGTGCGGCCTCCACATCGACTTCCCCGCCGGACGGCGAGGGAAAGAAATTGGATACTATGGGGCGTAGAGTCATCTCGTCGGCAGCGACGACGATTAAAGCGGCCAACGCCTTGGCTATCGTGGCCCGCTACGACAGGGAGCTCTGGTACAAGATGGCTCCCCTGCTGGATTTTCTGCCGGACGACAAGAGGGCGGAGGCCCTTGAGATCCTGCAGGAAGGTGAGGTGGCCTCGGACCACGCCATCACCGTGGCGACGGACATCGCCAACACTGGATTCCGCCAGCTGGGCAACGGTGTTTGCCTTCGACGTCGTGGATGGCTCAAAGCTACGGACTTCCGGCAGGACGTCCAGACCAGAGTCCTGGACATGCCCTTCGACGGGAACAACCTGTTTGGGAAGACAGTGGACGATTCCCTTCAGGCCATCAAGGCGGATACTGAGACGGCCCGGGCCCTTGGAGTCCTGCAACGACGGACGCCCTTTCGGAGCGGCGGAGGCAAGGGCGCCTCCAAAGGTTCCGGCGGCGGTTTCGCTTCCTACCGTCAAGCGGCCCGCTCGTCGTCGCAAGAGGCCTACAGAGGACGAGGCAAGTCTAGCGGACCCCGCCGTCGTCGCCAAGGAGGTCAAGGCGGCAAGGCCGCGTCCAAGCAGGATTGAACCGGCCTTGGGGTCGGGCCCCCACCGAAGCACCCCGGTGGGAGGCCGGCTGGCGGGCTTCGTCAGCGTGTGGGAGTCCATCTCCACCGACCGTTGGGTGCTGGACGCCCTGGCCCGGGGCCACGCGCTCGAGTTTCAAAGAAGGTGCCCGCGCGTCCCCCCCGTGGCCAGGAAAGAACTTCACGTCCCTCAACTTCTCCTGGAGGTAAAGGCGATGCTCAGAAAGGGCGCCATCGAACTCGTCCCAAAGAGGCTTCGGGGCTCCGGAGTCTACTCGAGATACTTCCTCGTGAAGAAGAAGACGGGAGGATGGCGCCCCATCCTGGACCTGCAACGTCTGAACAAGTTCAAAGCCCTTCCCTTCGGACTACGGTCGGCACCCAGGGTATTCACCAAGTGCCTTGCACCGGTGGCGGCGCAGCTGCGCCGCGAGGGGATCCACGTCTACCCCTACCTGGACGACTGGCTCATCCGCGCCAAGACGAGGGAGCTCGCCGTGGTCCACACGGCAAGGACCGTCCAACTCCTCACGGACCTGGGATTCTCCGTGAACTACGCCAAATCCCACCTGGTGCCCGCGCAAGTCGCACTGTTTCTGGGAGCGAGGCTCGACACAGTGTCCCTTCTGGCCTCCCCGTCGGAGGAGAGGACCAGGACCATCTTGGGCAAGGTGCAACGGATGTTGGTGGCCGACGCGGCCAAAGTGAGGTCCATCAAGTCCCTCCTCGGGATGATGTCTTCCTGCATCTACCTCATTCCCATGTGCAGGCTCCGGATGCGCCCGTTGCAAGAATTCCTGGATGCGCGCTGGATCCAGACGACGGGCAGCTTCGAGGAAAGGATCAAGCTCGACGAGAGTTTCCGACGAGCGATACGGTGGTGGGGCACCCGCGCGCATCTGACGGCGGGCATGGACTTCCAGACCCCAGCCCACCAGGAGACTGTGACCACGGATGCCTCCCTGGAAGGGTGGGGAGCGCACACCGAAAATCTGCACGCAAGGGGAATCTGGCTCCCGACGGAGAAGTCCCTACATATCAACGTCCTGGAGCTCCGTGCAGTGTTTTGGGCCCTCAGGTCCTTCCTTCCGTCCCTCAAGGGCAAGGTGGTGAGGATCTTCACCGACAACACCACCACCATGTTTTACATCAGGAAACAGGGCGGAACCAGGTCCCCAGCGCTGTCCAAGGAGGCGCAGGACCTGTGGCATTGGGCCGTCGCCCAAGGGATTTTTCTGGTGCCGTTTCATCTGGCAGGGATAAAAAACACCACTCAGCAGGGAGCTGCGCTCGTGCCACGAGTGGGAACTACGGCAGGATCTGGTGGATCGCCTCTTCCGACGGTGGGGCACACCCCAGATCGACCTGTTCGCGACGGCGACGAACACCAAGTGCCGGAGGTTGGCCAGCAGGTTTCCCCAGACGAGGAGCATGGGCGATGCTTTCTCGTTCCCCTGGGAGGGCCTGTTCCTCTACGCGTTCCCTCCCTTGCCTCTGCTAATCCGGCTCGTCAACCAGCTCAAGAGGTCACGGTGCAGGATGATCCTCGTCGCACCTGCGTGGCCGAAGCAGATATGGTTCCCGGACCTTCTGGACTTGTCAGCGTCCCCGCCGATCAAGCTGCCGGCGGACGCGGATCTACTCTCCAGGGAAGGAGGCGCCATCCTCCACCACGACCCGAAGTCGCTGAACTTGCAGGCCTGGCTCCTGCAGCACTAGAGTTTGGAGGATACGACATACCGGCCGATTGCAGAGAGGTTCTTGCAAAGGCCAGGGCGTCCTCGACTCTTAAATGCTACGGACACAAATGGAAGAGGTTCTCTGTCTGGTGCCACGCACAGAAGATTAACCCTCTACGGATTACGGCTCCCCAAGTACTGCCGTACCTGCTGACGCTGGCCAAAGCTGGTCTGGCACATGCGTCCATCAAGATTCATCTTGCTGCGATCTCCCGATACACCAGAACCACGGGCCGGACGTCCTTGTGGTCTCATCGTCTGGTGAAAGAGTTCATGAAGGGACTGTTCAGATCGTTCCCGCCGGTGAAGGCTCCGGCCCCGGCGTGGGAGCTCAACGTGGTGCTGACCAAGCTCATGGGACCGCCGTTCGAGCCTCTGCACTCGGCCCCGTTGAAGTTTCTATCGTGGAAAACAGCTTTTCTTGTGGCCATCACCTCCGCACGACGAGTGGGAGAGATCCAGGCCCTTTCCTGCAAGGCCCCGTACTTGACTTTCCACGACACGAGGGTAGTGCTCAGGACGCACCCCTCCTTCATGCCCAAGGTACCGTCGGATTTCCATCTCAACGAACCCTTGGTGTTACCTGTGTTCTTCCCGTCGCCTTCGTCGCTGGCTGAGAGGACTTTGCACTCGCTGGATGTAGCTAGAGCGCTGAAGTTCTACGTGGACCGCACGAAGGGTTTTCGGAAGACGTCACAACTCTTTGTGAACTTTGGACCTGTCAATCAGGGGAAGGCTCTCTCGAAGGCTTCCATCTCCAGATGGCTCTCCGGCTGTATCATGTGCTGTCACCGGTTGGCAAACCGACCGCTGCCTGGCCGTCCGAGAGCCCATTCCACCAGAGCGATCGCAGCTACCACGGCGTTCCTATCTGGTGTGCCCCTGCTGGACATATGCAGGGCTGCTACGTGGAGGTCGACGCATACCTTCACGAAATTCTACTGCGTCGACCGGGATTCCAGGGAGGAGTCCAGGGTCGGCCAAGCAGTGCTGCGCAACCTGTTCGCCTGAGGTGAGCCTGGTGAGGAGGTAAGATGCTTAATGTTGAGTTGATGTGATGCTTAATGTTGAGCCTTTGCCACCTCCCGTGGTTGTGCATGGGTGTACTGCTATGTATTCTTTATTCATGAGCATGTGAATCCATGCCAGACCCCATGCTGGAGAAGGAACAAGTTACTTACCTGTAACTGTTGTTCTCCAGCATGGGTCTGGCATGGATTCACATGCGAACCCTCCCGCCTACCCCTCTGCGGCTCTTCACTTGGTCATACTGCCACTTCACGTGCTTCCAAATCTGAAGATGGCTGCCAGAGGCGGTGCTTAGGTAGAGGGCAGTCATTGGCTGTGGTCAGTATGACGCAGAGACCAGTGATTGGTTATTACTACGAAAGACAGATCAGAAACGAAACTGATACTGGTTTTTTCTTTACCGAGGATTCCCAGCCTGACGACGGGGAATATTCATGAGCATGTGAATCCATGCCAGACCCATGCTGGAGAACAACAGTTACAGGTAAGTAACTTGTTCCTTCTCTTGTAAGCCTCCATTTCTGACATTCCACAAGACGAGGGTAGTGCTGAGGACGCACCCCTCCTTCACGCCCAAGGTGACGGACTTCCATCTCAACAAGCCCTTGGTGTTAACGGTTTCTTCCCATCGTCAGCTGAGAGGACTTTGCACTCGCTGGATGTGTCTAGAGTGCTGAAGTTCTAGGTTTTTGGAAGACATCACAGCTGTTCATGAACTTTGGACCTAAGAACCAAGGGAGGGCCCTCCTAGAAGGCTTCCATTTCCAGATGGCTCTCTGGCTGCATCGTGCACTCACCGGTTGGCAAACCGACCGTTGCCCAGCCGTCCGAGCCCATTCAACCAGAGCAATCGCTGCTACTACGGCGTTACTGTCTGGTGTGCCCCTGCTGGATATCTGCAGGGCTGCTACGTGGAGGTGGACACACACCTTCACGAGATTTTACTGAGTCGACCGGGATTCCAGGGAGGAGTCCAGAGTCGGCCAGGCAGTGCTGCGCAACCTGTTCGCTTGAAAGTGAGCCTGGTGAGGAGGTAAGAGATGCTTAATGTTGAGCCTTGCCACCTCTCGTGGTTGTGCATGTGTGTACTGATATTTATTCTTTTCATTAGCATGTGAATCCATGCCAGACCCCATGCTGGAGAAGGAACAAGTTACATACCTGTAACTGTTCTCCAGCATGGGTCTGGCATGGATTCACATGCAAACCCTCCGCGGCTCTTCTCTTGGTCCTACTGCCACTTTACATGCTACCAAATCTGAAGACGGCTGCCAGAGGGGCTTAGGTAGAGGGCAGTCATTGGCTGGGGGCAGTATGACCCAGAGACCAGTGATTGGTTAATAGTAGAAAGACAGTTCAGAAACGAACTGATTTTTTTCTTTACTGAGGATTCCCAGCCTGACTGGCAATATTCATGAGCCTGTGAATCCATGCTGGATAACAGTTACAGGTAAGTAACTTGTTCCTTCCTCTTTAAATCTAGAGGCGCGAGGGGGTACGGCTCTTGGAGCATGCACAGTTCTGACTCTGCCCTCCGGCATCACACCCGGTCCCCTTTTCCGCGTCGACCGGAATGGGCCGAATTCACCAGGGCTCCTGGGTTTGGCTTCAGCCATGTAATTCTACGCGCTGATACTTCTTTCTTTTTTTTCTTTTTATCATAAAGGTACTCTGTCCTCAGGCGTCACGCTCCTCCCAGGTGCATGTCGACTTCCAGCAGGTGTCCATCCTGCGATGGACTCTTCCCAACCTCAGATCCCCATGCCCTCTGGCTACGTTGCCTTGGCCCAGATCATGGTTGGCAAGTTTGTACAGCGTGCAATGCCCTGCCATAGAGATCTCTGAAGAACTGGCTAGCCAGGTGGAGGGAGCTCTTCCAGAAGTTGCCTCCAGAGGACCTCAAGGACTCTTTGTGAAACATAGATCCAGGCCCAAGGTAGGGCCTCTAGGGTCCATCACACCCCACAAGGGAGACTCCTTCCCAAGGACTCGCCTGCGCGGGATGGACCGCTCAGGTCCTCTTACCAGCATGTGCACCGACTGCTCCAGCTACCAGCCTCAGGCAGAGGGATCCTCCCGGTGACAGTGTTGATGGACCAGAAGATTCTTGTACTGGATCTGAACCCGAGGGGCCATGCCCTACTGCTGCCAATATGTCCGAGGGGTCGCCTAAACGCAGCTGTACCAGCCCCTGGGCCGAGGGTGTAACACTTACCAGGTCTAGACTTGAGGAGCAGGGTAGGCTTCGTGATCCACACTAGTCCTGGAGGATGCTGGGCGAGCAACATGACGCAGGCATGTTGCAGGCAGCTCGACAAAATGGCCGCTGTGCCTGCCAGGTATCAGCACCCATCCGACGCCATTCCAGGAGTTCGGTGAGGAACGAGTGTCAAGGTGGGACTGGCCTCAACAGGTATGTGGCCTACAGCCTAGCCTTTATTTGTGCAGGGCAGGTTCCTTCAGTGTCTGTATGGGCAGGGTATTCAGCGGCTCCAGCAGCCTCCCGCTACCCCGTCTATCCCCTACCTGTCCTCTGGCCTGTGAAGACCAGTTCTTTGAGAGGGTCCTCAGACTCATAAAGTCCCCTTGAATGGAGGTTATCCTCAGGGATGCCATGAGGGATGTGCCTCTGCCTCCAGCTCCCCAGCCGATTCCTCAGACTGTTCTGTACAAGCCTCCTACACAGCCTCTGGCTCCGGTCCCGGTACACCAGCCGCCGGCTCCTGCTACTCCCCACCCCTACCGATGCAGGATCCTACTGACCTACAGGACACGGACACGGATGAGGATGATGACCCAGACGCGCCCTAGTCAAAGCCTTGCACAGGGCTGACTGGGTACCTAGGCCTACCTCAACCCGAGGTCAAGGAACTGGCAGAGGGGTCCTTGTTGAAGTCCTCACGCGATGCCCCTCTGCCAAAACAGGAATTTCACTGCAGATCGATGTCTCCCTGGCCAAAAATGGTTGGCTCAAGCCCCACTCTGCCCAGCCGGTCAATCGTCGCCTGGACCATCCTCAGCCACACTCCTGTGATCGCTGCAGCAGCACTATACTCCAAGCCTGTCCTCAGCTGCCTCCTCTGCGATGCTGCTAGGTAAGGAGATGATCTTTGAGGCTTACGGGAAGAAGCTGTATTCCAACACGTCCTTGCATCTTCGTCATGCCGATGCCATGCAAGCTGCCGCTTACTAGAGGTTATGGCGGTAAATTGCAGACTTCCTCCCAGAACTCCCTGTGCAGAGCCAATCACGCTTCATGGCAGGACTGGCTGAGGCCAAGCTGGTGGCTCTGGACCTCATGGAGTCCACCGTGGCCCATATTGACACCTCTGGCTGTGCCAGCTGTATCGCCATGGACATGAGGACAGCCTGGCTCCATGCAACTAAATTCAACCCAGATGTCCAAGAACACATATTAGACCTGCCTTTCAGGGTGGCTCACGACGGACAAGCTGAACAAGAGGAAATGGCTTCCAAACGGCCAAGTCTTTATCCATCTTGACAAAGACCACACCCAAATTGTACACCCAGTCACAGCAGCGCTCTGACAAGGGGTGTATGGAGGGTTCCGCAGCTTCCAGGAACGGACATCCAGGCAGCCGGACAGCTCGCAGACTCCAAATCGGCGCAAGCAACAAAAAGGGGGTGGGGGAGGGAGCAATGTCTCTTTTCAGCCCCCCTCATCCACAACAGCCTCTGAGGGAAAGAAGGCATGACAAGCCCCTCCGAGTCCACGTGTCTCTAGTGGGGGGCAGGCTTGCTCTCCATGCACATTTCTGGTGCCAGAATTTCAGACCTCTGGATCCTCGCCATAGTATCCACGGGGTACAGTCTACCCAGCCTCTCCTCCCTCATCCCCTCAAGTTGGGACAGCAACTCTTCTGGCAGAGATCCGGTTGCTTGTAGAAAGCCACACTGTGGAAGAAGTTCCAGCCTCCCAGCGAGGCTTGGGCTTTTACTCCAGGATTTTTGACATTGAGAAAAAGAACCAGACTGGCCTGAGTTGTGCTGCACCTTCCACCATCACCCTCTCCTTATCTCTGCAAAAATTCAAGATGGTTACGCCAGCTTTTATAGCGAGACATTGTGCAAGGGAGACTGGATGTGCTCCCTGGATCTGAAGGACGCGTTCTTTACTCCGGTTTAGGATCACGGGCTACCATTTCCAATACAAGGTCCTTCCTTTTGGCCTCAACTCAGCCCCAGGGTCTTTACCAGACTCATGAATACTGTTCCTGCCCTCCTCAGAGCGCAGGGCCTCCACGTCTACCCATACCTCGATGACTGGCTCGCCAGGGCTACATCTCCGGAAGTGGTTCACTACTCTTCCCAGGCCCTTATGAACACACTGCACGATCTGGGTTTTTCTCTCCATTTCAAGAAGTCGCAGCGCACGTAGACTGACATTCTTGGGCCTCATCTGGGACACATGCTCCGAGAAGGTGTTTCCTCAGAAGAGAGGTGACCTCAGCCTGGTGGTACCAGCATATAATGGGTCTCTTGGCGTCAGTGCTATTAGCTGTCCCACACACAAGACTGAGGATGAGGAGGATTTAGCTGCACTTTGCGGCTTCATGGAACCAGGAGCAGGGCTCTCAATCCGAGATGAACATTCCTCCATCTCTCTGCCCGGACCTCACATGGTGGTCCCGGGACTGCAACCTAGGGACGGGCAAGCCCTATCGGCCACCCCCCCGCAGGTCACCGTCACCACGGACTCCTGGTTCGAGGGCTGGGGAGCCAACCTGGACGAACACTCGGTCCACGGGACCTGGACTCTACAGGAGCAGGAATACCACATCAATTGGTTAGAGTTGAATGCCATCTGGCTAGCGCTTGGAGCATTCCTTCACGTCTCGGGGGCAAGGTTGTCCTCAAGACATGCAACTCGAACAGCATGTACTATGTCAACAAGCAGGTAGGTACCAGATCCCCTCCACTGTGCATACTGGCAATCCGCATGTGGGAGTGGGCCCTGGAAAAAAAAATCTACCTCACAGCAGTCCACCTCCTGGGGAAATCCAACCTGGAGGCGGACAGGCTCAGCAGGTTGGGAGCACACCATTACAAGTGGCAGCTAAACAACCTTGTTATGCAGGAGATCTTCCACAGATGTGGTTTCCCACTGGTGGATCTCTTTGCCACCTGGCACAACAGGAAGTGACCTCAGTTTGCCTGCTGGCAGGGACAGGGCCCCAGCTCCCTGGGAGATGCAGTTCAGATTCAGTGGAACAGCATGACCGCGTACGCCTTCCTGCCCGCACCGCTGATTCAGTGATTTGCAAGATCAAGAAGTCTCGCCAGCTCAAAATCATTCTAATAGCTCCATGATGGTCGGCCAGTCCATGGTTCTCTAAGCTGCTCAGCCTCTTGGAGATGCCTCTGATTCACCTTCCGACGGGTCCAGCACATCATCTGGCGCAGCGGGGGGGGGGGGGGCGGCTAGGGTCATCCACCCCGGCCACAGAAACTAGCCCTCACAGCATGGTTCACCTCGGCCTCGCCCAGGCTAATCCTACAGGGTGCAGGGAGCAAGGCTACCAGGGCCCAGTATAAAAGCAAATGGACCAGGTTCTGTAACTGGGCAGGCTGCAAGGAAATCGACCACCTGGCATGTACTTTGGACAACATGCTCTCCTCCTCGGCGCACCTTGCCCACTCTGGCGTGCAGGGGGACACCTGCCGCACTTTCGCAGCCATCAGGGTTTACAGGAACTCGGCGGGGGGGTGGGGTGTTCTCTTCAACCTGATTGTCAAACATTTGACGGGGCTCGCAGGGCTCTACCTGCCCATCAAGAGGCCGCTACCCATGTGGTACCTGAACGTAGTCTTGGGTGCCCTGGCACACAAACCGTTTGAGCCAATGGCGTTCGCGGACATCAGGCTGGTCACCAAGACGGCCTTACTAGTCAGCCTCACCTCGCAGAGTCAGCATGATTCAGGCGCTGGTTGCCTCAGAACCATTATGCTACCTTTCACAGGGACAAAGTAGTCCTGCGGTCACACCCGGATTTTCTGCCTAAGGTGCTGTCTGCTTTACATTTGAATGAGGAAATAGTCCTTCGTAAGTTTTTTGGTGATCCTAAAGACTAGGCACAGAGTTCCTGCACGGCATGGATGTCAGGGCAGTGCATGCTCCCAGAGCTGCGCCTCTAAATTTAAAGGGGAAGGTTTTTTCTGATGAAAAGATTAGTCTCCCGTCCCTTGGAAGGGGTGCCCATGGAGTATGGAGGAAAGGGGACTAAGTTAGTCACTACGGTGAGTAACTTATAATTTTTCTGCTGGGAGTATGGCGTTAAAATCGGCCAACTCTACTTGTGCCTTAGCAAAATTTGTGCACACTCTTTGGAATTGCATTTCGTTAGCGGCTGAGCATATTCCCAAAGGGGAAGAAGGGGTGGTTTTCTGGCTATTCAGCATGGCAAGGATGTCATGTGTGAATCCCTTCATTCTGGGTTCGTTAGTGTGAGCAGGTCCTTGGCTACGAGCACCATGATGCGCAGGTTTGCGTGGTTGCGGAAGTCTCGTTTTGCACCTGATGTGCAGACTCGTCTTCTCAACATGCCCTTGAACGGGTCTCGTCTGTTTGGCAGCAAGGCTGAGGAGAGCCTTCAAAAGTTGCAGACCTCGAAGGCAGCTGCTACGTCTTTCTGCGCTTCTGTTGGGTAACCTCAGCCTTTTTGTCCTAGGGGACAACAGTGGAGGGGTGGATCCTTTTGTTTCTACTAATTTGGAAGGGCGAGAGGAATGGCCAGTGAAAGGGGCCACCGTAAGTTTCCTCGTGGTGGACGAGCTAAGGGTGCCAAAGCCGCTCAAGCTGTTGCCTCTTTGCCATCAGGCACTGCAGCAGCCGCTTCAAAACTGCTCTGGGGCCTTGAGTCACACTTCACAGGTAAGGTGCAGGCTGTCTCAGCAGCTAGAAGAGTGTTGAGGCATTACGTCGGATAGGTAGGCTCTGGAAAAAAATTGCCCACAGCTACTGCCTACCTTTTCACCGGCCTCGAGACAAAACATCGGGGAAGCACTCTTTGAAGATTCCGGGACCGCTCCTTTTGCAGGAAATATTGACTCCGCTAGAGAAAGGTCCTATAGAACCAGTGCCTGTGGCGGAGAGGAACAAGGGTTGGTATTGCCCGTATTTTTTGATTCCCATAAAGGACGGAGGCCTGAGACCCATCTTGGACTTGCGGTGCTTGAACAAGTTACTCGGGAAGGACCAGATCAAGATGGTCACTCTATCCTTTAGGCCTTCCAGCTTCAAGATTAGTTGGTGTCATTGAATCTGCAGGATGCTTATTTTCATGTGCCAATCCTTCTCAAGCACAGCACTTGCCTGCGGTTCGCAGTTGGCGGCTCGCACTATCGGTTTCGGGTCCTGCCATTCGGTTTGACCTCCGCCTGAGGGTCTTCACCAAGCTCATAGTGGTGGCGGCAGCGCATCTCAGGAGAGGGGGATTCAAGTCTACCCTACCTCTACGATTGGCTGACCAGGGCGCGTTTTCCCAAACAGGCCGTGTATCATCTCAGCATTACCTGTCACACCCTTCACAAGGGTTACCACTGTGTCCATATGGGCATGGCACGCAATGGCTCCAGCATCCGCCTGCTACACCGAATATATATCGCCTACCACAAATCCAGCCTTTGAGGAAGAGTTCTTTGAAAAGTTCCTCGGGCTCATGAAATCTCCACAGATCGGAGTCATCCTCAGGGACTGGCTTCCTCCAATTGTCCCTCTGGCCCCAGCACAGGCTCCTCCGGTCCCTGTTCAGCCTCAGCAGCCCACTCCGGCCCCCCCGCCACTCGCGCAGACAGTTCTGCACCAGCCCGCGCTCCAGCCTCCGGCTCCGGTCCCTGTACCGCAGCCCCTGGCTCCTAGCACTCCCCTCCCTCCGGTGCCGGACCCGCTGGATCCGTAGGTGGACACAGATGAGGACCACGCAGTCTTCAGCCAAGTCCTTCCACGAATAACTGGCAGAGTACTTGGGCCTTCCTTGGCCTGAGGTCGAGCAACCAGCAGTGGGGGTCCTCGCAGAAGTCCTTGCACTACGTCCCATTGCCAGAGCGGGGATCCCGATGCAGAAGGACATAGTTGACTTAGCCAAGAAAGGTTGGCTCAAGCCCCACTCAGCCCAGCCAGTGAATAAACGTCTGGATACCAAGTACAGGCAGATGGAGAGAGAGAGGGGGGTGGGGGGGAGGTGGATGCACTTTTTTATCGGCCCATCCTCAGCCACACTCCTCAGTGATCTCTGCAGCATCACTGTACTCCAAGCCTGTCATCCTCTGTTTCCTCCTCTGCCTCGCTTCTAGGCAAGAAGATCTTGGTGGCTTACTAGAAGAAGCTGTATTCCAACGAGTCTTTGCACCTGTGTCAAGCCAACGTGGATGCCATGCTGGCAGCCGTTAACCATAGGCTCTGGCCGGAAAATGTTGATTTCCTCCCAGTGCTTCAGGCGCAGAGCCAATGTCGATCAAAGGCGGGATTGCCAGAGGCCAAGATGGTGGTGCAGGACATCATGGAATCCTCTGTGGCCCACATTGACCCCTCTGGCCATGCCATCTTTATTGCCACGGGTATGAGAAGAACAGCCTGGCTCTGCAAGAAATTCAACCCAGATGTCCAGAAACCGCATACTGGATCTTCTGTTCGAAGGGGGTGACCACTTCTACTCCACAATGGACGAGGAGCTGGATAAAAAGAAAAGACGGCTCTCAAACTGCCAAGTGTTTATCCATTCTTACAAAAGACCATGCCCAAACCGTACACCCAGTCACAGCAACGCTCTGAGAAGGGGCATACGTACGGAGGTTTCCACAGCTTCCAAAAGCAGAGGTTCAGGCAGCCTGACTGTTTGTTTGCCGTCCCAGCATTGGTGCAAACAACAAAAAAGGGGGCAGGGGGAGTAGGGGATTTTTCCAGTCCCCATCGCCGCAGCAGCCTCAGAGGGAAAGAGCACATGACATACCCCTCCAGGTCCATGTGTCTCCAGTGGGGTCAGGCTTGCTCTCCATGCACATTTTTGCCGCCAGCATTTCGCTGACCCCTAGATCCTCTTTGTAGTCTCAATGGGGTACCGCCTCCCTATCCCAGCCTCTCCTCCCTGCTCCGCTCCACAGGTTGGGAAAGCAACTCTTTTGGCAGAGATCCAGTTCTCCAGCATTGGATCTTTCATGGATTCACATGCTTAGAATATTCCCCGTCGTTAGGCTGGGAATCCCCGGTACATTATATAGACCCTTTCCCGTAGGAAAACTTTTTCGACGCTTATGCGTCCTATCCACCTCGTTTTGTATCATGCGTGCCCGCACCGTCAGGACGTCATGATATAAATACAGGACCCGCCCCCGCGCTCCCTCAGATTTCAACCGTCTTTCAAAGTAGTGGGATCCTCGTGATTACTGCTAGTGGAAACTAGGTTGTTTTTTCTGTTTCGCTTCGGCGACGTTCAAACTCTGGAGAATTATGTCTGGAAAAGCGTTATTTCGCCCTTGTGTGACATGTGGCCTCAAAAAAGTTTATGAAGGAGATGCCCACATGGATTGTATCTACTGTCTCCACCCTCACCACACGGCGGATACATGTGAGATATGCCAGGGTTTCTCCCAAAAAACCCTTAAGGACCGTAAAAGAAGGCTGGTCGACTGGCTTAATGATGGAGCGGGTGCCTACCCGGCTTCGGAAGTTGGCTCCACGGCCTCCAGGAGCAAGTCGGAACCTCCTCCGAAAAAGGTACGACCAGCAGAAAACCGCGCTGAGGACAAGCATAAGGGGAAGCATGCTGGGTCTTCCTCATCACATAAAAAGCCCTCCTCCTCCTCAAGACGGAGAGGCAAGCGCTGTCAAAATCCTCCTCAGGGGACCGTCCCAGGTCTTCCGTGAGTCGAGACGCTTCAGCTGGGAAGTCGGCATCGAAATCGGCGACGAAGTCTAAGGGCTCGACGACGACTACTTGCTCGTCGACCTCTGTGTCATTGACGATGCCTATTACCGTTCAGGCAGCAGCGGTTGGGATTCCTTCGTCGACGGAGACTCAGTCTATGGCTTGGCTGCCAGAGGTCTATGACCCGATCCCCCCCTGAAGTCTTACTGCAGCCAGACACGGCCTGCTCGGCGGAAGGCGAAGGTGGCACGGTTCTACAGCCATCGGATTTAGGCTTACGGCCTTCCATGTCGGCGACGAGTGCGAGTGGGGGGGTATGGTACCTATATCATCAACGTTACTGAACCCCCAGACAGTTTTGTCTCGATGTGCTTAATACTCTTCAGAAGCTCCTGCAGCGGCTGGATACGCAGATCCCTCAACCTGGGACTTCATCGTCACCTTTTTCTGTACCTTCCGTCGACGAGCAAACTTGTGTGGCTCGCTCGACGACTAAAAACCCATCGGCTTCCCAGGCGGTAAAAGATCGTCCTCGAGCGCAGGAGGAGGGTGAGTTGTCGGAGTCCGATTCTATACTGGGTGACTCAGGGTCAGACATCTCCCTGTCACCGTCGAGGGACCCAACATGGAATTCGGATGTAGAGGTAGAGTCTACGAGGAGCCAGACACAGCCATCTCCTCCGGATGATGTGGGAGCCTTCCATGCAATGATGGGAAAAGCTTGTTCCGAGTTCGGCTTGATTCCTGAGGAGCAGAAGAAAGACTGTTTCCTTTTTGACCATATGGGTCAAAGGAGGAAATCGATATTTGCCATCCCAATTCTGGACCACGTGTGGCAAGAAGGTCTCAAGACGATGCGCCATCCGTTCTCGGAGTCAGCTATAAAGGTGCGGATTGAGAAAGTTTAAAGCTCCGGAGTCCACTCCAAAATGTCTAACATCACAACCTCTGTCTGACTCGGTGGTGTCGGCGGCAGCGGCTAGGAAGGCCAGGGTACAGCAAAAATGTTGAACTCCACCAGAAAGCGAGGCTAGGAGGCAAGACGCCTTTGGAAAAAAGGTGCTCTCGGTCGGTGCGACGACGGTAAGAGCAGCCAATTCCTTAGCGATCATGTCACGATACGATAGAGAAATGTGGCACAAACTAGCCCCTATCCTAGAACACCTGCCAGACGAACACCGGAAAGCAGCCATGTTACTGGTGCGGGATGGCGAAGAGGCCTCGAACCACGCAATTAATATTGCAGTTGACCTAGCAGAGTCTGGTTTCAAACAAATCAACCATGGCGTAGTACTTCGTCGACAAGCGTGGCTCAAATGTACTACTTTCCGTCCTGAAGTCCAGTACAAAGTCCTTGACATGCCATGTGAAGGGGAACACCTGTTTGGCGAAAAGGTTGATGAAGCGTTGAAGGGGATGAAGGCAGACACGGATACTGCTAGGTCCCTCGGCGCCCTCCAAACAGGTAGAAACTTTCGCTCTTTTCGCCCCTTTAGGGGTGCTTCTGGAAACTCCCGCTTTGGAGCCTCGAGGGACAGTGGATTTACCAGGCCCGCGTACTCTTCACAATGGTTCAGACGAGCGTCCCAGTCGGCACGTAGAGGCAGAGACTATCGAGCTTCCAGGCGGCGAGGCTCGGGTCCCTCGTCGACGAAGAACAAGCAAACCAGCAACCAATGACCGCCTTCGGAACGTCCTGGGGGGACGAGTCTCTCCACTTCGACCAATGGAAATGCATCACCACAGATCGATGGGTTCTAGACACGATTCGCATGGGTCATGCGCTACAATTCAAAGACAAGCCTCGACGTCTTCCGCCTGTATTTTTGACCCAGCCCCACCTCCGAATCCTACGAAAAGAGGCGGCGCTTATGTTGCGAAAAGGAGCGGTAGAGAGAGTTCCTGTGGCACAGGAAGGACACAGAGTTTATTCCCGGTTCTTCGTTGTCAAGAAGCCAAATGGAAAATGGAGGCCCATCCTCGACCTGAGGGTATTCAACAAATGGCTAAAGAGCCTAAAATTCAAAATGCTAAAGCTCCAGGAGGTTATCAGGTCGGTGCAACCCATGGATTATCTGTCGTCACTAGACCTTCAAGACGCCTATTTTCACATCCCGATACGCCCACAACACAGATATTTAAGGTTCGTCGTCGGGAGAAAGCATTTTCAGTTCAAGGTCCTCCCGTTCGGGATCAAGTCCTCCCCCAGGACGTTCACCAAGTGCTTGGCCCCTATAGCGGCCCATTTAAGGAAGGATGGTCACCATGTCTATCCATATCTGGACGACTGGCTGGTCAGATGTTCGTCCAGGGAACAAACACGAAACAGTCTAAGGGCCACAATGTCCCTCTTACAGGAACTGGGCTTCGCAATAAACTTTAACAAGTCCTCCGTAGAGCCTTTTGAGGACCTTGGTCTTTCTAGGAGCGGAGTTTCATACACACACAAGCCTGGTGAGACCATCCAGCGAAAGAATTCAGAACTGAAAAGCAAGGCGTCGGAATGGAGATGCGGTACCAAGGTGTCGGTGCGCACATACATGTCCCTGCTAGGGACCATGTCGTCCTGCATTCCGTTGATAAGCATCTGCCGTCTGTTTGAGGCCTTGCCAGGAATTTCTAGCGGACCGTTGGGCGCAGAGCCAAGGTCGCTGGTCCGACAGACTGGTCGTCGACGAACAACTAGTACAAGCACTCTGCTGGTGGAGAGTGTCTACTAATCTAACGAAAGGAATGCCTCTACTGGATCCGGAGTTTCAAAAGACGGTGGTGACGGATGCATCGCTGAGCGGATGGGGAGCTCATCTGGATACGTTACAGGTACAAGGCCGGTGGTCGTTGCAGGAGTCCTCCCTGCATATCAACCTGCTAGAACTGAGAGCAGTGCGATGGGCTCTGAAATCTTTTCTTCCTCAACTGAGGGACTCGGTGGTGCGTGTCATGACGGACAACACCACTACGATGTTCTACTTGAGGAAACAAGGAGGGACACGCTCAAGGTCCCTATCGACGGAGGCACAGAAAATCTGGCACTGGGCCCTACAACACAACATGCAAATCTTGGCGTTCCACCTGCCAGGCGTGAAATGTGGAAGCCGATGCCCTCAGCAGAGAAATGAACGAAGTTCACGAATGGGTGCTGAACGACCAACAACTACAGCAAGTGTTCAAGAAATTGGGACATCCTTCCATAGATTTGTTCGCGACGAAGAACAGGAAATGCCATCAGTACGCAAGCAGATGGCCTCAGCAGGGCTCACTGGGGGATGCGTTCTCCTTCCCATGGTCGAACAAATTCCTGTACGCATTCCCTCCATTTCCCCTTGTCCGGAGGACGTTGCAGTGGATCCTCAGGTACCCATGTCGGGTAATTCTGGTGGCCCCGTACTGGGCCAGACAGGTGTGGTTTTCAGACCTGCTACACTTAGCGGTGGCGGAACCGATGAGATTCCAGAAGACCCCCGACCTTCTGTCTCGACAGGAGGGTGTCGTTTGGCATCACGACCCGGACAGCCTCAAGTTGACAGCCTGGCTCCTGACTTCGCCGAATTCGGTCGGCTAACGATTCCGGAGGACTGTCGGCGTATCCTGCAAGCGGCAAGAGCGCCTTCCACAAACGCCTCATACACGTACAAATGGAGAAGTTTCTGTCAGTGGTGTGAGGATCAACCAGGTTTGACCCCGCAATCAATTAAGCCGGAACAGCTCCTTCCATACTTGCTGTTCTTAGTTCAAAAGGGCCTGTCGGTATCGTCAATAAAAGTACACCTGGCAGCCATTTCCAGGTTTACTCGTCGACGGCATTCGGCACCATTGTTCAGCGACCGCCTGATTAAGCACTTCCTCAAAGGCCTCTTTCGGAGTTTCCCTCCAGAGAAGAAATTTCCGCCGGAGTGGAGCCTCAATCTGGTCTTAACGTCTCTTATGAAGCCTCCTTTTGAGCCAATGTCATCATCGTCTCTAAAGTTTTTGTCGTGGAAATTGGCCTTCCTCGTTGCCATCACTTCAGCCCGACGTATTTCAGAAGTTCAGGCTCTAATGGTAGACCCACCATACTTACGATTTTTCAAGAACAAGGTAGCCCTTGCCACTAACCCACAGTTCATACCGAAAGCTCCTTCGGTGTTCCATAAACACTCCTCTATTGTGTTGCCTACGTTTTTTCCGGAGCCATGCTCGGGAGCGGAGCGCACGTTACACACATTGGATGTAAAAAGGGCTCTCAAGTTTTATCTTCATCGTACGCAACCATTCAGAGAAACGAGACAACTGTTCGTGGCCTATGGTTTGGGTGCTAGAGGAAAAGCCATTTCAAAGCAAGGACTGTCAAGATGGGTGTCATCTACCATTTCGTACTGCCATTCCAGGGCAGGGAAACCTCTTCTACGACGGCCAAGAGCTCATTCAACTAGAGCAGCGGCATCGTTGACGGCACTGTGGGCCGGAGTTCCTCTGGGGGACATCTGCATGGCGGCTACACACACCTTTACCCGCCATTACTGCCTGTCGCAGCAACATGCCGAAGATACCTGGATGGGACAGGCGGTGCTCCGACACCTATTCCAATAAGGTAAGCCCAGACTGAGGGGTTGCATCCTGTGGAATTTATGACTGTATGTGGTTGGTTTTCCTATGTTAACGATTACTAATGTATACATGATCATAGGGAACGGCCTTTGCGAACAAAGTATATGGGTTTGCATGCACGCCTCCTCTCTTGGGGGTGTACTGCTATGTAATCTATTCTAAGCATGTGAATCCATGAAAGATCCAATGCTGGAGAAGGGAATAGTTTCTTACCTGTAACTCCATTTCTCCAGCATTGGTATCTTTCATGGATTCACATGCGCCCACCTGCCTCCCCTGAACATGCAAACCCGTTCCCCCACTACTTTGGGGGCCGAAATCTGAGGGAGCGCGGGGGCGGGTCCTGTATTTATATCATGACGTCCTGACGGTGCGGGCACGCATGATACAAAACGAGGTGGATAGGACGCATAAGCGTCAAAAGTTTTTCTACGGGAAAGGGTCTATATAATGTACGGGGGATTCCCAGCCTAACGACGGGGAATATTCTAAGCATGTGAATCCATGAAAGATACAAATGCTGGAGAAATGGAGTTACAGGTAAGAAACTATTCCCTTGCTCGTCGAGAGCCAGGCAGTGGAGGAAGTCCCACCCTCCCAGAGAGGCTTGGGCTTTTATTCCAGGATTTTCACCATTCAGAAAAAGAACCAGGCTGGCCTGGGTTGTGCTGGACCTTTGCTCCCGCAACCCTTCCTTAACACTTCAAAAATTCAAGATGGTTATGCCAGCTTTGATAGTGGAGACATTGTGCAAGGGAGACTGAATGTGCTCCCTGGATCTGAAGGACGCATACCCACACGTCCTGATATCGCAGCCTCATTGTCCTTTCTGCGTTTCAGGATCATGGACTACCATTTCCAATACAAGGTGCACCCTTTCGGCCCCCATGGTCTTTACCAGGCTGATGAACACTGTGGCATCCCTCCCCAGGTCGCAAGGCCACCACATCTACCCGTACCTGGACGACTGGCTCGTCAGGGCTTTTTCTGCGGAAACCGTGCACCATACGTCCCATGCTCTTATAAACTACACGAGCTGGGTTTTTCATTCAACCTCAAGTCACAGCTGCAGCTCACGCAGACACCTTCTTGGGCCTCATTTGGGACACCTACTGGGTCTCATGGCAGCAGTCCTCTTGGCCGTCCCCCACACGAGACTCAGGATGAGGATACAGCTGCACTTTTCAGCATCTTGGAACCAGGAACAGGGCCATCAGTTAGATGATCAACGTTCCTCCGTCACTTCACCCTGACCTCACATGGTGGTCCAGGGAATGCAACCTGCGGAAGGGCAAGCCTTTCCGGCAACCTACACCACAGGTCACCATCACCACGGACTCCTCTCTCGAGGGTTGGGAAGGGCCACCCGGAACAACCACTTTTTCATGGCACCTGGACCCGCAGGAGCACCACATCAATTGGCTGGAACTGAAGTCCATCTGGCTGGCGCTTGGGGCCTTCCTTCCGGTTATCGAGGGCAAGGTTGTCCTCATTCAGACAGACAACTCGACCAGCATGTTCGACAAGCGGGGAGGTACCAGATCCCCCTCAACTGTGCAGGCTGACAGTCAGCATGTGGGAGTGGGCCCTGGAGAATATCTACCTCAACGGTCCACCTGCTGGGGGAATCCAGCCTGGCGGCAGACGGGCTCAGCAGACTGGGAGCGGACAACTACGAGTTGCAGTTGAACGCCCTAGTGCTGCAGGAGATAATTTGCAAATAGGGTGACCCTCAGGTGGACCGCTGTGCCTCGCGGGGCAACAGGAAGTGCCAACTGCTCGCCTCCTTGCAGGGTCGGGGCCCGGGCTCCCTGGGCGATGCCTTTCAGATCAGGTGTGGTGTAATGACCACATAAGCCTTTCCGCCCACATCGCTGACTCACAGGGTGATATGCAAGATCAAGGAGTTTTGCCATCTCCGCATCATTCTGATGGCTCCATGGTGGCCAGCCAGGCCATGGTTTTCCGAGCTGCTCAGCCTCTGGGAGAGGCCTCCCATGTGCCTGCTGACGGGCCCAGCACATCTTCTGCCACAACGGGAGGGGGGGTTTGGGGAGGGGGGTGCAAGGTCATCCACCCTTCACCAGAGAAATTAGCCCTCACAGCGTAGTTCCTGAACAGGTCACGCTAGAACATCTCAGCCTCTCTAAAGCTAACCTAGAGATCATACAGGGTGCCAGGAGCAAATCCACCAGGGCCCAGTATAAGAGCAAGTGGGCCAGGTTCTGCCACTGGGCAGACTTTAAGGGCATTAACCGGCTGGCATGTTCCCTGGATGACGTGCTCTCCTTTTCGGCGCTTCTCCCCTGTTCAGGCGTGCAGGTGGACATTTGCTGCACTTACCTGGCAGCCATTGGGGCTTACAGAAACTGAGTTGTCAGGAAACATCTGATGGGTCTCGTCAGGCTCTACCCACCCATCAAGAAGCCACACCCCATGCGAGACCTCAACATAGTCTTGGGTGCCCTGGCACACAAACCATTGGCATCCGCAGACATCGGGCTGGTCACCATTAAGACGGCCTGGTTAGTCGGCCTCACCTTGCTTTGCAGAATCAGCGAAATTCAGGTGCTGGTTGCCTCAGAGCCATACACTACGTTTCACAAGGACAAGGTAGTCCTGCGAACACACCCAACATTCCTTCCTAAGGTGCCTTGTGCATTCCATCTGAAAGAGAATTGTGCTGCCCATGTTTTTTAGCTGAGCCCAAAGACTAGGCGCAGAGAGTTTTGCACTGCTTTCACGTCGGGCGTGCACTGCAATTCTACCTGGACAGGACGAAGAGCTTCCACAAGTTGGATGCTCTATTCATCACCTTTGGAGGTTCAAAACTGGATTATGGGGCATCCAACGCCTCCATAGCCCAGTGGATGGTCTCGGCCATCAGATATGCCAACGAGGGGCAGCATAAGTCACCCCCGGCCAACATGCATGCCCACACGGTCAGAGCCAAGGCAACTGTCATCGCTTTCCAGCAGCATGTCCCTTGGCAAATCATAAGCAGGGAGGCCACGTGGACCACCCCTTCGACTTTCTGCAAGCACTATTGTTTGGATGCCGGAACAAGATCAGACGCGGCTTTTGGACAGGGTGGTGGTCGCCCCACCCTGGGGCTACATTCAGTTGTAATCTCCCATGCAGTATGGAGGAAAGGGGACTGGACATGAGAGTAATTATTAGTAACTGTAGTGACTAATGTGCTCTGTCCTTGGTACCCTTTCATCCATATGTCCCACCAACCTCCCCCCCCTGATAAAACTTGTGTCATTACGCAATGTTAAATCTATTGTCGACGTGTCTATGGGGACTGAGGTGTGGTGCTGGAGGGCGGATTCAGGGCAGCGCATGCTCCCAGCGCCGCACCCCTGTGTGCCTCTAAATTTAAAGGTTTTTTCTGATGAAAAAGTTGTCTCCCGTGAGGGACCCCTATACAGTATGGACAAAAGGGGACTGGGGACTAAGAGTACGTTTGTCACTACGGTGAGTAACTTATATTTTCTCCCTCATCCACCTTTGGTTACTGCTTTGGGGGGAGTCCAAGGTGAGGAATGTTGGAGGACACAATCCATTTGAAGAACAAACTTACCAACTGGTAACACTGTACTCTGTCTCCTTTCCTCCATACATCCCGCCTTCCTCTGCAAAATCTGTTTAGTTTGGCTTGTAGCTGACGAGCTGGCAAACACTAGTGAACTAGACATGTGCGCAAACCATGCATTCATTTAAAGGGGATGTATTTTTAAAAAGAAATTTGCAGCACAAAAAAGGCTCCTGTCCACGTGGGATGAGGTATCTCATTATGGAGGAAAGGATTATGGACTAAACCAATACTAAGCTGAGTAACTGTTGCTATTTCTTTCAAAGTGGAGCATTTCTGGGATAAGACCTTGGTGTGAGGAGTCTACATGGGCGCCCCAGAGATTAAAATTCCCCCCCGTTTAAAAATTGCTATTTTAGCTAAACTGGCTAATGGTTCTAAGAATTCTAGGATTAAGTTGTTTTGAAAATCTTGGTGAGTGAAGCCATAGAAATGATTCCTGTCGTGCCAAACCTTTCCACTGGGTGCCTTGGTCAAGAACTTGGTCCCTGATAACAAAAAAAGGCTAGTAGCTATCCAGGTTTTTGGTGTGAGTCGGTAGCCGGATTATCAGAGGACGGTTTCTCAATGAAGGTTTCATTTTTTTTTTGTAATAGTTTTTTTGAGTAGGGTGGTCGGGGAGACACATTTTTATCTTCCTCTCCAGTTCAATTACTGGACATTGATTCATCTGGACATCCATGGGGACAATATCTGGGAAAAGGACCCTACTATGCCTAATCCTAGATTTATCCCTCCTGAATGATCTTTGTACTGTTCACTTTCGTATACTACCGAAACCAAAATACAACGCAAGTGTCCCAAGTGAGTACATGGGTTTCACAGGAGTTTACAGACTTTGCAAGATCAGTGTCTCCCTCCCTATGCTTTTACAACCAGCTGCTCGAGTGGCTGATATATGGCCCTGCAAACCTCAGATTCTTGGTCAGATCTGTAGATCAGCATATTGGAACAATTTATTTTTATTTCGTTCAGTCCACCTTGACTAGAAGCCAATACAAATTTAACGCTTTGAGAAATTAAAAGCATTTGATGGTGTTAAAAGCAATAAATAAGTCATTTATGAACACACACCGCAATTCAAATTGATAATCCATAAATGACCATAAAATTCGACAGAATAAAAAGTGCATGATTGATCTTTTAGAACATTATCTAAAACACCCTGTAGAGATTTTGCAAATTTCTACTCACAAACTTCAACAAATCTGCAGGGCCCGTTTCTGGTCTTTTCTGTCTCTAAGCCCATCCTGCAGCTGTAGGCTGGTCTCCCTTCAACCTAAACCTGTCATGTCAAACTTTGGTTTTCTAATGTGCCCAGGGTTTTGAAACCTACATGTCACTTTTTGATCATTGTTGGAATTTTGTTCTGATTTTTTTGATAACTTCCAAAGTTTAGAGTATGAGATTTCCTTCATGGTGATTCTGGTTCTTAGTCTGGCTCTCCGTCCTTCACAACCCTCACCCAGCCATCCCCTCCAGTAGGCATGTACTTTAAGTCTACTGCTTCGGTGGAACCACAGGAACGGAGTGTGGACCGATGGTGACGTGAGGGTAAGGTGTAGGCCCGGCACGAAGGACGCTGCATGCATGACTTTGGCCTTACCCTTCTAAAACTTAGTGATGGCTATCTTTTTCAGACAGCTTTTCCGACCCACCTGCGATTGCAGGCGTTCCCAACAGTTGTGAAGGAGGTAGACCCTGAACTAAGAGCCTGAATTGCCATGAAGGTCATTTTTCATATTGCTCTGTACATTAAAGGACCATTTATTATATCTGAAGGATGAGCTGAAATGAAACTGCCCCCCCAAACATGGGGCTCTACTAAACTCAACATAACATAACATAACATCACAGCAACAGACGTTTTGGTGGACATTATTCTTGGGCAGAAAATAAGCGAGAGCCTCATCCCCATTAAGGTGGGCACATAAAGGTCAGCTCAGATCCTCTGATCGCTTATATGGGAATGCATCTCTATGGTAAAGGTTGTTAGAATTTCCAAAATACAAAATATTAGAATGTGTGTATCCGTGCAGAGTGCCTTTGGGGGTGCTAGTTTGTCAGATTAGAGAAACGGTATTGTGGCCTGTAATTAGTTCTTAGACCGCATGGCCCAATGTCAATAATTTTTCGAGGTTTCTTGATTTGGGCCGACTTTAGTTTTTGTAACTTCCATCTTTTCCCTTGATGGAATATAGATTTGGCATATGAGCTGTACTTTTTGTAATTCGCTTTATACCGAAATCTGCCAGCTCCTGAGGTCTTTGTGTAGTGTTTTTTAATGCTATGTCAAATCGGTGGGAGTAAAATGATTTTTTAGGGAGTAAAAATGTAAATGTAATTCCCAATGGGAGTTTTTTTTAGAAGCGAGTAACAATGTTTTGACTGGAAAAAGGAAAATGCTTTTGTAGTAATCCTTCCTTTGCAGCTAGTTATTCATACACATTAAAAGCTGCATGTTTAAATCTTCCAATCAGGCAGTAATAGTTTCCTCCTGTGGTACTATGTGCACTTTTGGTCCAAGCTTATCCGTGGAGCTGGGTGGGTGAAAGCAGGAGTACAAGGTCCTTATTGCAGGTTTCCAATGTTTTGTTGGGAGTATTTTTACTCCAGATTGTTATTCTTTTGGAAGTATTTGCCTACCTTTTAGAGTATACACCCCTTATGTGTAGGTCTGGGTGGAAGTGCCGGAAGGATTTGATGTGCCCACCTTGGTAGTTTTTCAAGAACAGTAAACTCTTAGAAATCTAAAAAATAAATTCCTGTTAGATCTTTTGAATCTGTTAAGGTCCTTCTTGTCGCTGGATTTAGTAATCCATATTTTAACTGACCTGAAGTTCTGGCCGGAGTACAAAAGTTACTTTGTTCAAGAGTAAACAGTTTTTGGAAAACGGGGTATATGTAGATATTACATCCTTGATGGGTGAAGGAATTGGTTCTTTACTTGGCAAATTGGAGAATCTGAAGTACATGTTGGTCACACACACACGCGCAAGCGCACGCACGCACACGCTTAGATCTGGTTTGATGTACTTTCTTTTCCCAATTCTGTTTTTTGTATCTGAAAAAGTGGATCTAATTTTGTATGTGATCCGGTTTCCATAAATGCAAGTCTTATGTTTCTGGTAATCTGAAAAACCAGATGTAATCTCTTTTGCTTCCATCTTCTGCATCAGTCCATACAATTTCCAATTCTTGGAGTATTGCCTGCACATGCTCTAAAGCTTTAATTCTGACCTGCAGTTTGTATGCAGCCCACCAAATCTGATCTTCCAGTAGCTACATATGTACTGTCTTTGTTGCATGTGGTCTATTGCAGTTTTGTTTTTCCTCCTGCACATTTTCCACGAAAGGTTCTCTATCTTGGGGTGTTCAGTCATTTGCCATATTTCCAAAACTAGGAATTGAGATGTTCCAAAATATTTGGAGTTGTATATTGTGGGAGTGTCTGGCATGTAAGATGCCTTTCTTCTATTGACTGTATCCAATGGACAAATGTATTCAAATTATATAAACCAGTAATTTCTTGTAATGGCCGGAGAATAGTAAAACCTTCTAGATTGACCAATCTGTGATTAAAAATGAAATATCATTGGTCCCTTATGCGCTGCTGTGTTCCAACATGGTTGCCAGTATTACTGGCATGCCCTGTGTCGACACCCATTTTCGAGTTTCGAAAAATAAACTGTAATACTCCGCAGCTTCCACTAGATGTCGGCCCATGCACAGCATGTGAATCTAAGCAGATACAAGCATCAGAAATACGATTACGGTGAGTAATGTATCCCATATATTAGTTACCAGCGGTGACCTCATTTTACTCGCACTGCTTTTTGACAATTTTGTCGCATGGCTTTCCTGCTCAATGTTTTTTTTTTGAGGCATCTGGCTCTGAGCTCTACCTCTACTGCCAGCTTGTCATAGGCTAATCCATATCCATTGATATTCGAGGATTGTGTGCTTTAATATAGTCTGCTAGGAGAGAGCTGTATGCAAACTCTTTATAAATTTGGTTAGATGGACGAGCCAACCTTTGTTTTACATTCTCAAGCACAATTGCTTAGTGGGTGAACGAAAAGATTGATTAGAAGGGTTCTAATCTGGGCAGAGAGACGCATTTAATTGACATTTGTTTTAATGTTCGAAAATCAGCGTTGACCCAAGTCAACAGTTTTGGCTGAGTGCCGAACATTTTCGGACACTGTTGCACACTTAGGTGTATGTGGGGCGGTGGGGTTTACATGTTGTGGGGAAGCACAGTGGAGACTAGGTGCAGGAGTGGTGCATCACAGCAAGGAAGGATGGTTGAAAGGAGGATTGCGGAAAGATGCAAGTATGGTGCTGGAGGGTTGAAGGAGTATGAAGATGGATGAATTTCGTTGACTAAGCCAGCGAGTCAAAGAAAGAGTGCTTGATGTAAGAACTACAGGCAGTAAGATCCCAAGGAGGAGCGAAACTGATATCCGAGGTGAGAAGAGCAAGGAGGGGGCAGCATGAGTACACACAGGGTTGAGGCACATGTAGGCTGTGACGCGTGGAGGAAAGGGACACGGACCCATTGGGGGAACCAGGGAGTAACCAGAGACTATACAAGCGACAGTAAGTGTAAAGTAGGATGAGGACACCTGCACAGGGATTGGGAAGCTGAGCTCATTGTAGAGAAGAGCTGGCAGTTGCAAATACGTGACTTTGGGAATGAGCACCACAGGGAACGTGACTGATATTAGTTAAAACATCGGCAAAAACAAAGTAGTAGTTCTCCAGCATGGGGTCTGGCATGGATTCACATGCTCATGAATATTCCCTGTCAGGCCGGGAATCCTAGGTATAGAATAAAATCAGTATCCGTTTCGTTTCTGATCTGTCTTTCTTAGTAGTAACCAATCACTGGTCTCTGGGTCATACTGCCCCCAGCCAATGACTGCTCTCTCCCTAAGCCCCGCCTCCGGCAGCCATCCTCAGATTTTTACCGCACGTTCAAGTGTTGGGAGTCCTCGTGCTGTAGCTCTCGAGCTTTTGCTGCGTTTCGCGCTTTTTTCAGGAGATTTTTCTCATTTTTTGGAGTTTTCTACGCCCCTCGGGTGAAAATTTCATCGAGTTACGCTTTTGGAGGATTGCAGAAGTTCCGAGGCCTACCCCAGACATGGCCCAGGAGAAAGGAAGCTCGACGCCCGGGAAGCTGTTCAGGAACTGTCCTGGATGCCAGCTTCAGAATGTTGTCAAGGAGGACGAGCATTTGTTATGCCTCTACTGTCTCCATGAGGACAAGACGCACACGGAGAAGGACTGTGCGTTTTGTGGGAACATGTCGGAGCGGACCATGAAGGATCGCCACCTCCGTCTCGCCAACTGGCTGGAAGGGAAGAGCCCGTCAGGCGAGAAGAAAAAAGTCCGAGCGGTCTTCTTAGTCCTGTGAGGGCGCCCCGGCGATGTGGGCCCAACAAAAGGCTAAGCACTGCGAGTCCGCGGGCACCGGGAGCGCCGAACGGTCGGGCTCCTTGGCTGCCAGGCAGGGCGCATCCTCCCCAGCGCCATCAACCACGAGCCAACGCTCTGGCTCACGTAAGAGGAAGTCTGAGAACCCGGCGAAGCTTCTGGAGAGGCCCCGGTCGATCTCGAAGATTCCTGCAGAGGAGGAGCGTGGCTCGGACCCTCCCCCCAAGGTGAAGGCCCCAGGCGCCCAGAAGGTGACGATGGCCTTAATTCACCCTGCAAAGACCTCGATTGAGGATGTCGCTGCGGCCCTGGCTCAGCCTGTGGAGGCTACACCAGTGGAGGCGCTCTCAGGACCCAGAGTCTCCCTGCCACCGTGGAGGGGGGGGGGATTCTTTCAGGCCCATTGAGAAGACCCCCATGAAGTCCTCGTTGGAAAAGGTGGGGGAGGTGCTAGTGGCCATCATGGATACGGACACGACCTCTGAAGAGCTCATCAAAGTCGTGGAAGAGGCCCAGCCCATCGGGAGGGTTCCCGACGAGGGCGACGACGGCGACTGTGCCGCCGACAAGGCTCCTAAAGAGCTCGCACGCCCGTCGTTTCCGGCGCCGCAGGACCCTTCAGCGGCCATTTTGTCAGCGATTCAGTCCTTATGCTCAGAGATAAGGACCAGGTTGCCCCTCCCCCCGACGGAGGTACCTGAGCCAGACCCGACGGGGGAACCGGAGCCAGGACCTTAGGAAAGTCCACCGCATAAGAGGAGGACGACGCATCCTACGCCACCTCTCCCACCTCTGCGGCCTGCGCTGCCTTCCCCCGGTCTACTACCCACAGGGATGATACAGGCACGGACACGGTTACGACATGTACAGATTACGGCGGAGGCGACGACTGGACGTGTTCCAAATCCCCCCCCCCCTGCTCGGGCGTCCCCGCCCGACGAGATTGGATCCTTTCATGCCATGATTTCCAGGGCATCCAAGCTCTTCCAGCTCTGCCCAGAAGGAAGGGTTCCTTTACCAACGGCGCAAGGCTAAAATGAAGACGGTCCTCGCCGTACCGCTTCATGATGACATCTGGGATGAGGGGCTCGCCCTCCTCAAGAACCCTGCCACGGCGCCGGCAAAGAGGGACCGGTACGAGAAGAAGTACCGGGTCCCCGACACTACCCCCTTGTGCCTTCGGGCGCAACCTACCCCGGATTCGGTCGTCGCTGCGGTGGCAAAGAAGAAAGCTGGGGGGGCATCGGCCTCGACATCAACTTCCCCGCCGGACGGCGAGGGCAGGAAGTTGGACACGATGGGACGACGGATCATCTCATCCGCAGCAACGACTATCAAGGCGGCCAACGCCCTGGCTATCGTGGCCCGCTATGACAGGGAGTTGTGGTTCAAAATCGCCCTTCTGTTGGACTTCCTTCCGGACGCCAAAAGGGCTGAGGCCCTTGAAATCCTACAGGAGGGTGAGATTGCTTCGGACCACGCCATCACGGTGGCAACAGACATCGCCGACACCGGTTTCCTTAAGTTGGGCAACGGCGTTTGCTTGAGACGACGAGGATGGCTCAAGGCCACGGATTTCCGCCAGGACGTACAAACCAAGGTTTTGGACATGCCCTTCGACGGGAACAACCTGTTTGGGAAGGTGGTTGAGTCCCTTCAGGCCATCAAGACGGACAGAGACTGCCAGGGCACTGGGAGTGCTCCAACAACGACGGCCGTCCTTTCGGAGCTCCGGAGGCAGACAAGGTGCCTCCAAGGGATGCACCAGTGGCTCCTCCACGTACCGCCAAGCGGCAAGATCTTCGTCCCAGGAAGCCTACAGGGGACGCAGCAAGTCAGGTGGTGCCCGTCATCGTCGACCGGGAGGTCAAGGAGGCAAGGCGGCCTCCAAACCAGATTGAACTGACCGGGGGGTCGGGCCCCCGCCGAAGCACCCCGGTGGGAGGCCAGCTGGCGAGGTTCGTCAGCGTGTGGGAGTCCATCTCCACTGACCGTTGGGTGCTGGACGCCCTGGCCCAAGAGCACGCCCTAGAGTTTTAGAAGTGCCCTCGCTTTCTACCCGTGGCCAGGAAGGAAAATCACGTCCCTCAACTACTGTTGGAAGTAAGGGCGATGCTCAAGAAGGGTGCCATTGAGCTCGTCCCAAGGAGGCTTTGGGGCTCCGGAGTTTACTCAAGGTACTTCTCGTAAAAAAGACAGGAGGATGGCGCCCCATCATGGACCTACGACGACTGAACAAGTACATCAAGGCACAGAAGTTCCGTATGGTCACCTTCCAGCACGTGCTGGTACAGCTGGAGGAGGGCGATTTCCTATCGTCATTGGACTTGGAGGATGCGTACTTCCACATCCCCATTCTAAAAAGACACCGAAAGTTCCTCAGGTTCGCCCTCCCGTTCGGATTGAAGTCTGCACCCAGGGTGTTCACCAAGTGCCTCGCACTGGTGGCGCGGCTGCGCCTGCAGGGGATCCGCGTCTACCCCTACCTGGACGACTGGTTCATCCGGGCGAAAACCAGGGAGCACGCCGTGGAGCACACTGCGAAGACCGTCCAGCTGCTCACGGACCTGGGATTCTCAATCAACTTTCCAAAATCCCACCTGGTTCCGTCGCGAGTCGCCCTGTTTCTGGGAGCCAAGCTCGACACAGCGGCGCGGCTGGCCTCGCCGTCGGAGGAAAGGACCAGGACCATTCTGGGCAAGGTGCAGCGTCTGCTGGCCATGGACATGGCCAGGGTAAGATCTATCAAATCCCTCCTCGGGATGATGTCCTCCTGCATTTATCTGGTGCGCCTTTGCAGGCTTCGGAAGCGCCTCTTACAAGAGTTCCTCGACGCCCGCTGGGTCCAGTCGACGGGCAGCTTCGAGGACAGGATCCCTCAACGAGACGTTCCGTCAGGTGATCCGGTGGTGGGGTACCCGCTCCCACCTGTCGGCGGGCACAGACTTTCAGACCCCAGCTCACCAGGTGATGGTGACGACTGACGCCTCCCTGGAAGGTTGGGGAGCGCACTCCGGAGATCTCCTCCGGGAGCCAAAGGCCTCTCACGTGAAGAAGTCTCTCCACATCAACATCTTGGAGCTCCGCGCAGTGTTCTGGGCCCTCAGGTCCTTTCTTCTGTCCCTCAAGGGCAAGGTGGTGAGGATCTTCACCGACAACACCACCACAATGTTCTACATCCGGAAGCAGGGCGGAACCAGGTCCCCGGCCCTATCCAAGGAAGCCCAGGATCTGTGTCATTGGGCCGTCGCCCAAGGGATGTTTCTGGTGCCTCTTCATCTGGCAGGAATAAAAAACACGATCGCCGACTCACTCAGCAGGGAGCTGCGCTCGTGCCACGAGTGGGAACTACGCCAGGATCAAGTGGATCAACTCTTTCGACGATGGGGGCCAACCCCAAATCGATCTCTTCGCGACGGTGACGAATTCCAAGTGCCGGAGGTTCGCCAGCAAGTTCCCCCAGCCGAGGAGCATGGGCGATGCTTTCTCGTTCCCCCTGGGACGGCATATTTCTTTATACATTCCCTCCACTGCTGTTGCTGCTCCGGCTCATCAACCAGCTCAAGAGGTCCCGGTGCAGGATGATCCTCGTCGCACCGGCGTGGCCGAGACAGATCTGGTTCCTGGACCTTCTGGACTTGTCAACGTCCCCACCAGTCAAGCTGCCGACAGACGCAGACCTTCTCTCCAGAGGAGGCGGCGCCATTCTTCATCACAACCCAGAGTCGCTGAACTTGCAGGCCTGGCTCCTGCAGCACTAGAGTTTGGAGGGTACGACATCCTGGCCGACTGCAGAGAGGTTCTTGCAAAGGCCAGGGCATCCTCAACTCTCAAGTGCTACAGACATAAATGGAAGAGGTTCTCTGTCTGGTGCCGTGCACAGAAGATTAACCCTCTGCGGATTACGGCCCCTCAAGTACTGCCGTACCTACTGTCGCTGGCCAAAGCTGGACTGGCTCACGCCTCCATCAAAATACATCTGGCTGCAATCTCCCGATATACCAGGACTACGGGACGGGCTTCCTTGTGGTCTCATCGCCTGGTGAAAGAATTCATGAAGGTACTATTTTGATCATTCCTGCCGATGAAGGCTCCTACCCCGGCGTGGGAGCTTAATGTGGTGCTGACCAAGCTCATGGGGGGGGGGGGACCCATTCGAGCCTATGCATTCGGCGCCTTTGAAGTTCCTGTCATGGAAGACAGCTTTCCTCATGGCCATCACCTCCGCACGACGAGTGGGAGAGATCCAGGCCCTATCTTGCAAGCCTCCATACTTGACTTTTCATGACATGATTGTTTTGCTGAGGACACACCCCCACTTTACGTGCTACTAAATCTGAGGATGGTTGCTGGAGGTGGGGCTTAGGGAGAGGGCAGTCATTGGCTGGGGGCAGTATGACCCAGAGACCAGTGATTGGTTACTACTAAGAAAGACAGATCAGAAACTAAACTGATACTGATTTTTTTCTATACCGAGGATTCCCGGCCTGACAGAATATTCATGAGCATGTGAATCCATGCCAGACCCATGCTGGAGAACAGTTACAGGTAAGTAACTTGTTCCTTCTGGGATGCACGTCTGGAAAATGGAGTTGCTGTAAAAGGGGATAAGAGGAGGTGCTTGGGGTATGGCGCTACTTAAATGCTGATGCTGGGTGTAGATGTATATCTGAACTTTCATTTTTAGTACTTGGGGGCCCTTGGCAAACTTTTTTGCAAAAGTAATCTAAATCCACCAAGCAGTTATTAGTAATAGAATTTTGTGAACAAATGTCTGGTTTTGAATTTTTTTTAATACCTCTCGGCCTCTCTGCTGTAAAGCACCATGGGAGATGCAGCTATAATTTTGGAAGATGGGCTGAATCCCAGTCTCCAAGTATTTGAAAAACTACTGGACGCAATAAACCCAGGCCCTACCCTCGGAAATGGTCAATGCTATGTCCCCAAGTTTTCTAGTACCTGGTCCAATTCCATTCAGCGTGATGGGGACTAGGCCGAAACAGTGTTTTAATTCTTTTTTAAACGTTCAAATCACTTTTTTATTTATTTTTTTTGCTGATCTTTACTAGAATTTCCAGTTTAGGAGTGGGTGGTGCGGGCATTGCAAAAGAATCTCAGCAAAAGGAGTCAAAAGCTATTGCCAATTACATTTTTGGGTTTCCTATGGTACTTCATACTCCACTACAGTGCGGCTATGTATACATGCACTGTGTGTGTGTATAGATTTGAGGCTTGTGTATTTGCTTAGATCGCATGCTGTGCATAGGCCAGCATCTAGTGTTACACGCAAACGTCGCCAGGGCGTGCCAGTAATAGTTTCCCTAGTATAAAGTCCTGTATAAATGGTCCTTGACGCGTCTTGGTCCCTCAGATTGTTTGTCCACCATCGTAGTCTGACGCATATCGCATAGTTCCTTCTAATCTGACGCCATTACATAGTAAAAGTTTAAACTTTGTTTTTCTTTGTCCTTTTGACAACCGCTTACCGCAAGATCTCCAGCAACCGCTTCGAGGACAAGACCATCTGTTAATGACGGCGACTTCCTTCTCAACAAACTTTTGCCTGCGGCCTTTCAAGGACCCAATGGGCATTAGTAGGGAGAGCGGAGGGAGGTTCATATTCCAGTCTCACTTAGAGAATGCATATTCCCCTATACTTCCATTTATTTCGCCAGGCTACCATTTTATACATGATGGAAAACGCTCCTTTTTAAATTCTGTTCTTCCTATAATGGGAAGTTTCCCTGAAAGGATTCATGCTGGGTGTGTAACCTTTGCCTTCCTAACGACCATGCCGAAAAACAGTGCAAGTTTTGCAAACTGTTCAGGCCAAAAACTTCAAAGGACCACAAGACTAAACGCTGGGCCCACCACGCCATGCAGTCAGAGGCCGCCGTGGACTTAAAGGGAGCCTCCAGTGAGTGACGCCGAGGGCAATTGGGATCCAGCAGATTCCCACATGCGAGCCCCTGACCCCAACAGGGCAGGTTGGCAGTTCTGCTACAGGGACAGCCGGCGGCTTGAGCAACCCCAGTTTGCTCCAAATAAATTACATTCCCCATGGCCGAAAGTCGACAGTCCTCGACTGATAAGCCGCATGCAAAGTCGAAGGGAAGTACTGAACATTCCCTGTAATCGGGGCCATCGCGGTCGCCACATGACAGGCCCCCAAAACAGACGCCCAAGTCAATTTCTAACACCGCGTCTAAATCTGGGAAGTCCTCTGGTTCCGCTGACTGAGCATTGAAAGATGTGTTGACGGCCCCAGCAAACAGCTCCAAGATGAGCGACTTTAAGGCCAGAACCTCTTCGCCCCACGTGTCAGGGTACGAAAAGTAGTGATTACTCTAACCCTGAGGACACCCTTTCAGGGGCAATGCATCATAAGACCCCTTCCTCAGAACCACTACCTACACGTGCTCCCTCTGTGTTGCCAAGCTCCTCCCAGTGGACCCCAGAAAAATTCCATAGGGTCATGAGAAGAATGTCCAGTTTTATAAACTTCTTTGAACACCCCGAACAGCTCCACAACCTTCAGGGCCCCCCCACAAGCCGAGAAGCCTGCATGGACAATACGCAGGCCACTACCTCATCATTCCAAGACTTAAGTCAAGACAGATAATATAACACAAGGCTCACATGACCCTGGCTCATATTCGGACACAAAGGACCAAGGAGGCACAGGGGACTTAGACCAATACTGTGACTTATACATCATCCAATCACCAGACCACACCGACCCACCAGTTGCTGACTTCCCTGGTAGACTAACTGGGGTGCAATGACCTGCTTTTAAAGGCTGCAGAGCACTTGATAGTTACCCAGGAATCCCAGGGCAATAAAGGCTTTGTGGAGGACATCCTTGGGGATAAGAAATCAGCAGCATAGTTTATCTGCTTCAATCATTCAATCTGACACGGGGAGCCAACCCACCCATCGAAAAGATGTTTAGACCAGTCCCTTAAGGCCTTTATACCATAGGCATTAGGGGGCAGCTAACGGCCAACTTTCTAGTAGTCGCCACCACAATAAAGAGCAGGAACCCATCTAGCCTCTGCCAGAGCCCCTCCTGACAAGGAGAGGAAGAAAATCTACACCCAGGGCAAGAAAGTAGCTTCCACGGCTGCCTATCAAACAAGAATAGCTAATACTACGGTATTGGCCAGCTATAATTGCCACAAATGGGACGAGATCACACAACAAATAGACTCTGTTCCAGAGCCCCTAAAAAACAGCTCCATCACTGAGGGGAGCAAGCTGCATCCTTAAAAATAACCTAGACGCAGCAGACCACGCAAGCCATATTGTGGCAGAAGGCACACTAATCAAATGCCACGCATGGCTCCATCAATCAGGTTACAAATTGGAGACCCAGGCTACTCTTTTAAACATGCCCATTGACCCCAATGCTTTATTTGGCAAAGCAGTTGAGGGTGTACTGAAAAGCACACAGGAGGAATGATGCCCTCAAATCCCTGGGACAGCTCACTAGCTAACAAACCTTTTGGGCAGAGAGACGGCTCAAACACAACCCCAGTTTAGAGGACAGAACTCCCAGTGTCCACTAACTACAACCAGGGTGGGCAAAGTTTGCCCTGGGGTTCTTCACAAGGGCAGTCCTCCCAACATGGTTTGGGTTTTCAAAGGGGCCAAAGAAGGTCTAGATGTTGGGGCAGATCCTCAAGTGGGAGCTCAACCCCCTCCTAAGCAATGACCACCCGCTAAAGGTTCCCTCCCATGCCACTCCAGTAGGTTGTATTTCATACTTTACCCACGCATGGGAGGGGATTACAGCAGACATGTGGGTACTTTACAGTGGCGGGGGGGGGGGGGGTGTTTCCTAGAGCTAATTCAAACATCAGCCAATTACCCGCCACGACAAAGACTTCACAGGAAGAATGAATCCTGTTTGAAGAAGTCAAAGCGCTGCTACTGAAGGACGCCATAGAAATCGTCCTGCCAAACCAGGTAAACAAGGGTAGTTATTCAATGTACTTCCTTGTGCTGAAAAAAGACCGAACAATGCAAACTGTCCTAGACCGGCACCCTGCAAACGCCTATATCAAACAACAAAAATTCTGCATGACGACGCCACAGGAAGCAATCCCACTGCTGAAAAATGGGGGCTACATGGCAACCTTGGATATGAAAGATGCATAATTTCAATGTTCCCAGCGCACAGAAGATTCTTGCGGTTTAAAATAGCGAACGAACACTACCGATTCAAGATTCTACCCTTTGGCATAGCCTCTGCTCCAAGGGTATTCACCAAGGTACTAACGGTAGTGGCAGTGCATCTATGCAGAGAATCGATCCTAGTGTATCCTTATATAGAGGACTGGCTGATAACTGGGGAATCCCCTCAAATATGCAAGAAAAATACCCATGAACAATCAATCTCCTGTTCCATTCAGGATTCTCAATGAAAGAGAAAAAAATAGCATTATTCCAAGCAAAACAAAACAGTTCTTAGGAGTGGTCATAAAAACAGAGGGTGTAGTGTTTCCGTCAAACGAAAGCGTGTAAAACATACTGCTACAGATATGTCCGTATCTAGCAGGTCGCCAAATAACCGTACACCAAGCAATGCGCTTGCTTGGGATGATGGCTTCATGCATTTACCTGGTTCTGCATGTGTGGTTGCGCATGCAGCCGATGCAGGAGTGGTTAGCAAAACAGTGGTCAGTGGGACGATCTAGTGGTTGTTTCGCTAACCCTAGTTCAAGCGCTATGCTGGTGGACAAAGGAAAACCTGTTAAAGCGGAAACCTTTACACAACCCTGCAGTGCAAGTAATTGTCACAACAGACTCATCACTTACCGAGTGGGGAGCAAATTACCTTCACCACATAGCACATGGCCGGTGGACACAGATCACAGCCCAAAATCACACAAAACCTTTGAAGGTGCTAGCAGTGCTCGAGGCTTTCCAAGTGCACCTGTCAGGTCAGACGGTACAAGTCCTCATGGACCGCACCACTGCCATGTTTTTCATAAACCAGTGCATGTACACTCAAGTCTGTCCAGGCTAGCACAAAAAAATGTGGAAGTGGGGACTTGAGCGGGGAATTTTCCAGGGGAACTCCATTCTCTGACAGACTCATTAAGCAGAGATCCTCTAACCAAAGAGCATGAGTGGCTACTAAAGAAAATTTTAAACTATTTCTTCCTATGGGGTTACCACAGTTTTGGCTTGTTTGCCTCAAGCCAAAACGCGCAATGCCCAGACTTCGCATCCGGGTTTCCCCAACACTGATCCAAGGGGAAACGCCCTGTGGATGAACTGGTCCGGGTAAATGTGCCTTAGCTTTTTCCCCCTCAACACTGCTACTGAGCAAATTGGTGAACAAGATGCAACCAGGAACAAGTGACACTAATCCTAGTTACACCTTTGTGGGTGAGACAAACTTGGTTTCCGCATCTGTGCAAACTGGTGGTGTGTGATCCAATCAAACTCTCGTGCCCCTACAACATGCTCACTCAGCATGGGTGGGGACAATGTTTCACCCACACCCTCATTTTATGAACTTGGCAGCTTGGCTCCAGATGATTTCCTGAAGTAATAGAATTTGGACATTTAAAACTACCTCAAAGATGTATTGAAACCCTCAAGGAGGCACGCAAACCAAACACACCATACTGTTATTTTAACAAATGTAAAGTTTGTAATATGGTGCCAGTCAAAAAATGTAAACCTAACCGATTATATTCATCACACATTCTGCATTACATGACTTGCTAGACTCCAGGCTAGTATTTTACTCCAAGGTTCACCTAGCAGCTTTATCCGTGTACCCCACTTCTCAAAGCAAGGTGTCCTGGTGGAAAGTCCCTGTCATTAAGGCATTGTGGAAGGAGTAAAGAGTTTACCCTTCCATTTCAACCTGCCCCCAGGGTGGGACCTAAATGTGGTACTTGCAAAGCTCATAGGATGCCCCCAGCCCCCCTTGAGCTTATGCACAAATCCAGCCTTAAACCCCTTTCTACTCCTACGCCCCGTCCCCTTTCCTCCATACTTATGGGACATCTCTCCGTGCTGTGGGATGGGACTGGAGCACTGTGTAAAAAGCATCCACATTTTTCCAAAAATGTGTCCTTCCTCTCTTGCTTGCGTGGGGCCCGGCACGCGGCCGTAAACCCGCCCTCCTTGGCTCTGCATTGCCCATCAGTCCTTTTCTCCGCTCGATCGGGGTTGGACGCACTTGCATCCTCTGAAGATTTTCTTCCTTTTTTCCTCTCTGGCTCTCGCTAGCGTTCATTTACTAGTCTGTCGTTCAAGCTAGACTTTCCAGATTGTTCGTGTAACCGTCGCTTCGTGAGGGCAGATCCCCATCCTCTTTGTTTAGAGTGTTTGGGTCCGGATCACCGTTGGGACTCCTGTTTTTACTGCGACTCCCTTTCGGTCCGGGCAATTCAACGTCGGTTGGAGCGGTGGGAGGTGTTCCGACTAACTCCTCCTACACATTTTCAGGTGTTCATCGACGAGAAGAAGAAACGCCCGGTAAGTTCTTTACTTTTCAGAGCATCCCGGCCGGGGGATACCTTTCCAGGTTCCTCCCGGGCCGGGAGGGGCATTGATCGCTGTGCCACCGGGGTTCGCCCTGAGGTGCCTGTTGGGCCTAATAATTCTACTGGAGTTTTCTCAGAGGGTCTCCGTAAGGGGCCTGTGAATACCGGAGTACGCTCGGAGGCCCCTCCTGTGGGGGCATTTGTAGACCCCATTCTACTGAGTCGTGGGGTACCGGAGCTCGCTCTGAGGACTCTGTTGGCTTCCCTAAAAAATAGGACTGGGGTGCACCCCAAGGCCTTGGCTGGGCTTGTTACTGAACGGATGTTCGAGGCCCGTGCAGATAAGGCTGTTACGGGCCTGGGTCCGAGGTCCCTCGTTCAGAGGCTAAAGCTACCAACAGTTCTGAGAGGCCGACAAGGCCTTGTCGGTGAAAGCTGTTGCTCACCATTCCCGCTCTTGTGGTGACACCAGACCTGTTGAGGGGGCAAAGAAGCAAAGTTCTTCTTTTACCGGCAGTGCCGAGGTCCTTCCTTCGAAGGCTCAGTTGGCAGTTGGTATGTCACAAACATTCCAGGCCTCATAGTACCGGCTCTGCCGAGGTTCCTTATGTTAAGGCTAAGATTAAGACCCCTGATAATCGACTGGGACCACTGCCTCACTTCCTCACGTGCCGCAGTTCCCCCTCAGATGAGGACAAAATGGCGCCCGTTCCTGCAGCGGCGGCCATTTTAGGTGCTTCCCCTACAACTACGCCGTCGGCCTCAGGTGTAGGGATTGGTCCCTTGGGTGAACATAGTCCCTTGTGTGCATCCTTATCGTCAGGTTTATGATTGGAACGCCAGGATGCCTTTTCCCACAATGTTTCGTTGCCCGCAGGGTTGGCACCTTTGATTTATGTGGCTACATCGGTGGAGGGCCCGGTGTGGCACCCTTCCCCATTACGTCCCTGGATTTGTCCACCTCATGAGAGGCCTCCTCAGGTTCCGAAACAGTCCCCGGAGGACGCCTTTTTCGGTATATTTCAAGTGCTTATGCGCACCGACCCCCCCCCCCCCCCCCATGAGGGAATATTTCAAAGGGCTTTTCAGGGAGATATGTCCACCTGTGCTTTCGGCTCCATCCGTTCCTCCGGTGCCTCCCTTGCCTGTGGTGCCTCCCCCGGGTCTTCCGCCTTTGCCTCCATTGTCCCCGGTGGACAAGGCAGCGCCTGACACGGCTCAGCAGGATCCTGACCTGTCAGATGACCCTCAAGGCGATCAGGACAACGAAGACCTCCCCCGCTCTATCAGAACTTTTCATGACCGGGTACTGGACATGAGTTTCTTAGAAGTTACAGTGCCCGAGGCACCCGCTCTGCAGGAGGGCGTGCTTTCTGGGGCATTCACCCTGTCTCCTTTGGAGCGGACCGGCCTGTTCTTGCAGGACGTTCTGGCTGAGGTCCGAAGAGTCTGGGAAAAGCCACACTCGGGGAATTTTTGTCAATAAGATTGATGCGAGATACAGGCTACATTCTTCGGAAGACGTGGCCCTGTCGTCTTGTCCGCCTCCCTCCTCCACAGTGGTGGCTGCGGCCACTTTGCAATCCAGGCCGGCAGCATCCTCTTCCACGACGGCTACTCAGGTCCTGGGAAAGGAGGACAAGCTCTTCGACTCCCTAGCGAGGAAAGTCTTTGCCAACTCGGCCTTGCAGCTCAGGCAGTCCAACGCTGAATTGATATTAGCGGGAGCTAACATGCGGATGTGGAAAGGTCTGTCAGAGTTTGAGGAGTATATCCCGGTCGAGAAGCTGGAAGACTTCAAAGGAGGCCTATCCGATGCCAGGGTCTTGGCCCAGGATCTCCTGGAGGCTGCGGCTCATCACGTAGACCCCTCGGCTCGGGGCCTTATGCTGGGGGTTGATACCTCAAGGCAGGCGTGTCTGCATGCCACTAAATTTTCAAAGGAAGTGCAAGACAAGGTGTTGGACCTTCAGTTCGATGGTAAGGAGCTTTTTCATTCTACAACTGATGTAGAGCTCACCAAGACGAAGGATAGCACTCAGACGGCTAAGTCATTGTCTGTCCTGGTTAAGGCTCCTTTCAAATCCCAGAGACCGTTGTCACAAAGTCGACCTTCCTCTGGTTTTAGGGGCTTACTTGACTGCAAATTTTGCAGAGTGGATACCCCTGTGGGGAATAACCGCCGTAGGCAACAGCGGATGCGGTTTTTCTCCGGCTCCTGAGCCTCATCAGGTTCAGGTGGCACCGCCACTGATAAACCTGCCAAATGAGGGTTTTCCGTGCTCGCACGAGACCCCGGGAGGACGCATTGCGTCTCATTGGGCGGCGTGGCAGACCATCACAGACAGATGGGTCTTGTCAGTTGCGTGGGCGGGCTTCTGCTTACCTCTACCCCCTACCCCACCCCTCCTTTCAGCTGTCGGGCTCGCCCTCCTTCAAGGCTGAAGTTCAGAAACTTCTGGACCATAGAGCTGTGGAACCCGTTCCCATTGGGGAGCGAGGGGAGGGCTTCTACTCCCGGCTAGTTACGGTGCCCAAAACCAACCAGGCTGGCCTGCGCACCATCCTAGACCTTTTCCCAGTTCAATCTTTTCCTACCCCAAGAGAAATTCAAGATGATTACGCCCAGCCAGATACGCTCCTCTTTGCATATGGGCGATTGGTTCAGCGTTGTGGATCTTCAGGATACGTACATGCATAGCCTGATTTGGAACCCACACAGGAGATACCTCCGCTTCTCTTTGGGAGAGGAGCACTTCCAGTTTCGGGTGCTTCCTATTGGCCTCACCTCGGCGCTGTGTGTCTTCACGAAGATGTCTGATTGCGGCCTATCTTCGTCTCCAGGGTATCCATGTGTATCCATATTTGGACGATGGCAGCAGCGGGCAACCTCCAGTCTCGCTTTCAGCTCCTGTTCCATCTGGGGCTGTCGGTGAACTGGCAGAAGTCCTCCATGACGGTCTCACAGGACCTGATTTTCCTGGGTTTTCGTTCGAACACGATCGACTGCAGAGTGTATCTGACCGGGGACAGCATGGCGGATCTGTTAGCCACGTGTCAGATGTTTGCGCAGTCGCAGAGCATGTGGTCCTGGTGGTTCCAGAGGCTTCTGGGCCTCATGGCCTCGTGTGTACTGGCTCTTCCTCTTGCTCGTCGCAAGATGAGACGGACCCAGATGGCTCTTAGGAATTCCTGGCGTCAGGCTGTGGACCCGGATTCCAAACGGATAATGATTCCGGATTCCATGAGTGGACCTGGAGTGGTGGTCGTCTCTCAGCTTCCTGTCAGTGGGCGTGGGTTTCAGGACCCAGACCCCGCAGTGACTATCACGACGGACTCCTCCCTTCTGGTGTGTGGTGCGATGTCAGATCTTCAGGTCTCTGACCTCTGGTCGCCTAGGGACAAGCTCCTGCACATAAATCATTTGGCGCTCCTGGCGATCTTCCTAGCGCTCGGGGCGTTCAGACCGCTCATTTTCCGTGCGTATGCAGACCACCTTGTTGACAATGTGGTGTCAATGTATTACATCAGCAAGCAAGAGGGAACAAAGTGTCCCCCCTCCCACCCTCCTCGTGGACCTGTCCATCCAGATTTGGTAGTGGGCCGTGCTTCATGGTGTCTGGCTGCTTGCAGTGCACATCCCGGGCCAGCTGAATGTCACAGCGGATGCCCTCAGCCGACGGACAGTGGTCAGCTACGAGTGGGAATTGAAGGCGGAGGTCCTCGCATAGATTTTCTCGTGTTGGGGCACACCGGAGGTGGACCTCATCGCTACGGCGGTAAGCAAGTAGCTTCTTCAGTATGCCTACAGAGGGGGGCTGGGAGCCTCATCTCTAGGGGATGCGCTCGAGATTCCATGGCACAACATGAGAGCTTACGCCTTCCCGCCTATGCCTCTAGTCCATCGAGCAATTTGGAAGTTGAAGAACTCTGAGCTATTCCCTTCTACTCATAGCCCTGTGGTGTATCCGCCGATAAGGTTACCAGTAACTCCCGATCTTCACCAAGGGGAACAGCAGATGTGGCACCCCTCCCCACAATCGCTCAGCTTGGCGGCAGGGTGCCCGAGTCCAAGTCTTTAGAGCATCTGAATTTGTCTATGGATAACATGCGTATTATCCAGGCAGCCAGGAAACCCTCGACCAGATCTCAATACAGGAGTAAATGGCTAAGGTTCTGTCATTGGTGTTTGGAGAAGAAGTTGGATCCATGGGTTGCCAAGATTGACAGTGTTGTCCTTCGTGTCCTCCCTAGCAGAGTCAGGGGTTCATGTTCTGTCATGCAGGACTTACCTCTCAGCGATTTCTGCTTATCTTTCTACATACCAGTGTTCTTATTCTCGGACTAATCCAGTGGTGAAGAGGCATTTTGCAGGCTTGACACGCCTCTACCCTCAGGTTCGTAATCCGCACCCATCATGGGACCTGAATGTAGTCCTGACGGCGCTGTGCCATAAACCTTTTGAACCAACGGCCACGGTGGACCTCAAGTACTTATCCTGGAAAGTGTCCTTTCTGGTCGCTGTTACGTCAGCAAGGAGAGTGAGTGAGCTCCAGGCCTTGTCAGTGGAGCATACTTTCTTGGTCTTTCACAAGGACAAGGTAGTCCTACGGATAAACCCGGCCTTTCTACCGAAGGTGGTGACCGAATTCCATTTGAATCAGTCTATCTCCTTACCAGTCTTTTTTCCGAACCCTGTCTCTGAGGCTGAGAGGGTTCTGCACTGTCTTGATGTCCGAAGAGCTCTTAAGTTCTACCTCGACAAGACTTCCGAGCTGAAGAGTTCTTAACTTTTTGTGACCTTGGGTAACCCTCGGGGCAAGCAGGCATCCAAGGGAACTATTTCTCGGTGGATTGCTGCCTGCATCACGGAGTCTTTCACCGTCCAAGGGCTGAAACCTCCTAAGGGTATTCATACACACCTGGTGCGGGGTAAGGCAGCCGCGGTTGCCTTTCAGAAATGTCCCCTGGGATTCCATCGCTAGGGCAGCTACTTGGGCCTCCCCATCTGCTTTCTGTAAGCATTGTCTTGACATGAGCTCAAGAGCTGACGCTCAGTTTGGTCAGGCTGTGCTGAAGAACCTGTTTCAGCAAGGGGTATTTGCATCCACCCATAGTTCCTGTAAAGAGTGCTTGGGAATCTCCCATAAGTATGGAGGAAAGGGGTTGGGACGTAGGAGTATAACCAGTTTACTCATCGTAGTGACCACCTTACTCCTAGTCCATACTCTCCTCTGTTATTGCTAATGGTCTCTGACCTGGCGATGGAAAAGGACTGATGGGCGAGTTGCGGGACGGAGCCAAGGAGGGCGGGGTTACAGCTGCGTGCCGGGCCCCGCGCAAGAAAGAGGAAGGACACATTTTTTTGAAAATTTGGATGCTTTTTACAAAGTGCTCTGGTCCCGTCCCACAGGACGGAGAGATGTCCCATAAGTGTGGAGGAAAGGGGACTATGGACTAGGAGTAAGGTGGTCATTACGGTGAGTAACCTGGTTAATTTAAAACCGCTTTTCTGGTGGCCATCACCTCCATAAGAGTCGGTGAACTACAAGCTTTCAGTGCAAGACCCTTTGTTATCCACAAAGACAAGCTGGTACGAAAAACACGCCGTAGGTTTTCACCTAAGTTCATATCGAAGTGCCATGTCAACCAGTCAATTGAACTACCATCTGTCTTTCAAAACCCTTCAAGCTCAGCTGAGAAACTCTTACACTAGTTGTAAGGAGGGCGGTTCTTTACTATGTAAACAAAACAAAACCGCTACGAAAAACAGACCAACTGTTTGTCTACATGGCAACTGGCAGGGGAGGTGATCGCGTTTCATAAAACGCCATCTCCAGATGGATAGTGAAATGCATACAACTCTGCTTCTCTATCAAACAAGACTCTGCCTTTCACACCAAGAGCTTCACTCTACCAGGGGTACAGGAGCTACTCTGGCATTTATTGCAAACCTGCCTCTGGATGCCATTTGTAAAGCAGCTACATGGAGCTCCATACATACCTTTACTTGGCACTACTGCATTGACGCACATTCTGAAACTGCTTCACAGGTGGCATAAGTGGTGCCCAAACATCTGTTTGCTGCTGTACCTTCTCACAACCCACCGCCTTTACCAGACACTGCTTGCTAATCTATGCATAGCATGTGATCTAAGCAGAGCCACACGCCTCAGAAGGGATACATTACTCACCGTAGTAGTAGTATTTGTGATGCTTGTATCTGCTTAGATTCACATGTGCCCACCATTCCTCCCGTGCAGTAGGTGCATAGATGTTTTCTGGCTTTATCTACTCTTATCTGCTTTATTACATCTGTACTCGCGCTACACTTCATGCTACCTCATGTCAGAAACAAAACAAAATCCAAGGGATCTTAACGCGTGAAAGACTATGGGTACAGTGGTCATCACACTAGGGATAGTAGTACTGGCACGCCCTGCCAACGTCCCTTTTTTAGTTTCGAAAAAAAAAAAAATGTAATACTCTGCAGCTCCCACTAGATGTCGGCCTATGCATACCATGTGAATCCAGGCAGAAACCAGCATCAGAAATGCAATTGTGAGTAATGTATCCCATATATTCGAAAAAATGAAATAAAGTCCAGGACTCTGCGCTATTAGATGTTAAGTGATTCTATTTGCCGTACGAGCCGACGCAAGAGACTATCTTTTCGGAACTTGGACTTTGGGATCAGACCCATTTACAAGCTTTGCAATTAAATAACTTACGGATCAATACGTTAAACATTTTTGGCCCTGATTTGATTAAGGCTCAGCGAGCCGAAACACGTAATTGAGAAAAGGGCTTTTTCATTTACACCAGTTTTTGGTTTATTGAAAACTAAGTATTACTTAAACTCCAGGACTCTGCACCATTAGATGTTTAATTTTTTCTAATCCATGACGGTTTAGGCTTATTACCGTCAAACTCCAGTGAATTGCGACACATGGATGTGTTTCGGTTGTAATATCCTGAAATTAATAAGCTAAGTACTAAAGAAATCAAGAATTTCCAGGAGTCGCCTACCGGATCAACCTTTTAAGCCCCACTAATGATTTATCCCATATATTCACTTAAAAAATGTTGTTAAAGGGACATTATGCTGCCCTAATATAAAATGTATGCAATTAATTGCAAAATCATTAGAGATGTTATGTGGGCAAGATGAAATCGAAAAAACTATGATTCACCAGTTATGGTAAGCTATGCAACCATAACTCGCACCACCACCATGCACTGCCTAGATGAACACCCACATCAGATTACATATCAAGTGGCATCCTTTACATCACATAAGACGTGTGGTTGTTTTTGTTTTGTGATATCACTTGATCTGGTTGTACTGCATTGACAACATGATACTCATACTCTAAAGGTGATTAACATGTAGACCGTAACCTTGTGCTATGTTGTTGAGGTACTTTCCCTAGGGTTTGGCCACCTCTTTTAGTACATTCATGAAACAATAAGTAGGCCCCAGTCAGACACTATAATTTTTATCCATATAATTTTATGATCATAGTAAGTTTCCTCCCTACCAGAGTTTCCCTGCACTGCACTTTGTTACAGCCCTTAATGTGACCTACATTTAGTCCCTGCTTTAGGTACACTGCGCTTTTGCAACCTGCACAAATCACCCATCAAAAGGTCTGCCTGTGCTCTTTCAAAAAAACGTTATGCTTTTCCTTATTTTCAAATGGTAAGTACGTCTGTTTAGTCTGTCTGCATCCCATGGTGGTTTTTGGCTTGTGATATTGCTTTTTTTGTGAAACCTAACCAACAATGTGTGATTTCCTAACTAGAGGACTGGGGGGGGGGTAAACGGGGGCACAAATGTAGCCGTGCATTGCCTTTGTCAATATTGACAGAAGCCATTACGTTACCAGTCCAAACATATCCAGCACATAATTTTTTTTTCACTCACTTTTCCTATTTATAACATTATAGACATTTTAGGTACATAGTCGTTGCCTGACCTGCACAAATCCCCCCTTCCTGAACTTATAATTTTGGCTACTTTTCAGAAATGTATGCCTTTCTGGGTTACTATCGAGCTTTCCTACCATAACATTCCTTCGCAGCAGGTCCTATTTTATTTATTTTTTTTAAAAAGGGGACAAATCGCTGACCTCACACAACTGATGGTAACCTTATAAAAATGTTCCTGTTTCCCCTCAACCTGTTCTTGAAAGCTTGGAAAATGCCAAATTCAGTCAAACAGTTTGTTCCTAGTTCTTACAAGAAAAAAACCACAGGAGGCTTTGTACATCAGTTTATTGGCTTTTTCTGAAAAAGACAAAACTAGCATTTTTAACAGTATTTCCTCTTGCCCCCTACAGCAAACTAGGATTCCTTAGTGGCGTTATGACCACCTCCATGTGGGAAGAAACGGGGCTAAATTTGTCTGAGGTCTCTTGTAACAAGTTACAAGTGATTGAATGCGACATAGCGAAATCGCCAAAACAGGGCTCAGCACTGGGAGGGAAAACCCTCAGCAGTTAAGGGGTTAATTTAAATGTGATGTAAATGTTATTTGTTTAAAACCTCCCTTTGAAGGCTGTACTATATGCATATTCATGTCTGTACCATGGGATGAACACCCCGGCGACACAGACGAACACAGAAAACACAAACACACAACCCACGGCACGTCTTAGTTGAAGACAGCCCTAGTGCCAACGGAGATGCCGGGCCTACCGGTGACCTCTGCCGACCGTAAGGGTCGCAAGCCCACGCCGCCACCGCGACTGGGCTACCTACAGACAAGGGCGCTACCACCAAAACATCAGGCGACGCGCCTCGCCAGAGCGCTACCGTCGCCGAAAAAGACTCGGCACCGCCCAGTACGATGCCAGATGAACCCTTGGCACGTATAGTTTCCAAAAACAGCCAGAAACGGACGGCGAGTGACACTCCGAAAACCGCTCACAAGGCCAGGGAAGCGCAGAGGATGCCAGAAGAAAAGCAGGGATCGCTCCCGAAAGAAGGCCCTAGCCTGCATGAAGGTTTCTCAGAAGGTGAAGGGACCTTATCCTCGACGTTATGGGACAGACCTAGGTGGATAGAGGCAGAGGGACCTCCTTTCTCACCGCCAGACTGTTCTGGTTTACCATACTGGACTGTTGAGAGATTCCAGTCATGCATGGACAAGCTGGACAGATTTATGTCCACTCCTGAAAATAAGACGCCTAAGAGACCAAGGGCGGTGCTTCAGGAGGACCCTAGGGCTAAATATCCCAGATTATTTAACCCCCTCCAAGAGGACATGAATACGTATGACCTCACTGAGGAAGACTCACTTCCAAGAAGATGAGTTCTTAAATGGTGAAGACCAATAAAACCTAGGAACAGAAGGTTTTGAGGAAAACACTGACAATGGTGGGGGTGGGGGCTTCGAGGAAGACTCAGATGAAGGTCTCTCTCAGCCCTGGCAGTCACCAACATAGTCTTCAGACCCTGACATCTTAAACCTTCCCTCTCCTCAGACCACACCGGTCAGGAATCCATCTCCAATAGATGATCAACCCACCTTCAATGCGCTACTTCGAAAGGCTGCAGCGCATTTCAAGATTGAGACTGGCGAAGTTACCCCTGATACTGATTTTGTGGAACAGATTATTAAAGAAAAACCTTCCACTAGCCAAACCATTCCCCTCCTCGCCTCAGTTAAGAGACTGATTACTCCATCGCTGTCCACACCTGCACTGGTAAGAGGAGTCAATCCCAGAATTGAAAAATGGTTTACTCCCTCTGTCAGACCCATTATACATTAGTGGTCACTCAATTCCTGACTCCTTGGTGGTTACTACCACAAGGAAAAGAGCGGGGGTTCCGCTGTCAACCAGCGAAGCACCCCCAGACAAGGAAGGGGGAAAAAGCTCTATGCCCTGGGGAAGAGAATTACAACCTCGGCAGCTTTTTCAACCAGGATTGCCAATAATACACTACTGGCAAGTTATGCTGACGCCCAATGGGGAAAATTACGCCAAGACCTCGGAGGTTCTTCAGCCCTTAAGAACTTGCTTATTGGTCACAGTAACGGAAGGAACTCTGGTTAACCAGAGCATCATTAAAAACACTCTTGATGCTGCAGAAACAGCTAGCCATTCCTTGGTACAGGGAATTCTTCTGAAGCGTCATGTCTGGCTCCGCAATTCCAGTTTTAAGCCAGAAACACAGGCATCACTCATTAACAAACCAATAGAGGAGTCTAACCTCTTTGGGAAGGCAGTGGACGGCGCACTGGAGACTGCAAAGAAAGAGTTCAACCCTCTCAAGACCTTAAACCAAATCTCAAGGTTTCCGAATAAGTGAGGATTTGGCTACAGACGCTTTTTTTGAGGGCAACGCCAACAGCAGCAACAGTACAATTCAGGCAACTGGTCCTCTACTCAGGGATCCAGTGGCCCGTACACGCAAACAGGACAGCGCCGTGGCAAGGGCAGAGGTCGGAGCCCCACTCCTAGACGCTCCACGGCTACCAACACCAAATGACCCAAAGATCCGGTCCCCTACCATGCATCACCGATTGGGGGCCCGTTAACATATTTCCTACCAGCATGGGAGGGAATAACATCAGACCGATGGGTATTGTCAACTATAGCCCACGGGAACTGTATAGAATTCAGTCGGTCACCCAAGTACAGACCCCCAAGGGAACGACGCCATTCTTCTTCAAGAAGTGGAACTACTGCTACTAAAAGAGCAATAGAGGTCGTGCCTCTATCACAGGTAACGGAAGGTATTTATTCAGTATACTTCCTTGTACCCAAAAAGGACTTAACCGGCTCACCTATCCCATAACTCTGCACACAGAGTTTGGACTCAGATGGTAGCATCCAAACACAAACTTGCTGGAACTGCTAGCGGTCTTCAAAGCATTGAAGGCTTTCAAAGCACACCTGCAAGGGAAGACAGTGATGGTCCTCACAGACATTACCACAGCCATGTACTATCTGAACAAGCAAGGGGGCACTCACTCTCCAGGACTGTCCAAGCTGTCCCAGAACATCTGGAAGTGGGCTCTCAAACACATGTTCCTGTTGTCGCAACATGTAGCAGGGGAACTCAATCTGCTGGCAGACTAACTCGGCAGAGACTTCCCTCTGCCCGCAGATTACGAATGGCGGTTACTAGAAGACATAGTCTTCAACGTCTTCACACCATGGGGATTCACAGAAATAGATCTGTTCGCAACTCTGGAGAACTCCCAATGCCAAGATTACGCCTCCAGGTACCCCCAGAACCAATCCAAGGGGAATGGTCTATGGATACCATGGTCAGGGAAATTTGTTTACGCTTTTCCTCCCCCAACTCCCCTTCTCAACAAGATAGTGCACAAGATGCACCAGGAACCAGTTACCATGATAACAGTGGCCCCTGTGTGGGCCCGGCTGCCATGGTTCGCTCACTTGATGGAAATGTCTCTCTCCTCCAGTGACACTTCCCTGCCCGTACAACATGCTGTCACAGGACAAGGGCAGAACACTACACCCATGCCCACAGACCCTGAATTTAGCAGCCTGGCTCCTGAGGTCATAGAATTTGGACATTTACAACTCCCTCAAAGATGCATGGACATTCTTAAGGAGGCTAGAAAACCTAACACTCGTTACTGCTATTCCAGCAAATGGAAAAGATTCGTCATCTGGTGTAGAGATAAGAACATCAATCCAGTTGACTGCTCTACCACACAGATTCTTCTTTACCTGGCTCACTTATTAGACTCAGGTCTGCTCTTTAATTCCATTAAAGTTCATCTAGCTGCACTTTCCGCAAACACCACTTCTCAACACAGTGCCATGGTGGAAAGTCCCAGTTATTAAGACCTTCATGGAGGGAGTAAAGAGAATACACCCTAGAGCTAACCCAGCTCCCGGATGGGACCTAAATGTGGTATTTACCAGGCTTATGGGCTCACCCTTTGAACCCATGCACAAAGCATCCCTTAAGAACCTCAGTTTTAAAAGTGCTTTCTTAATAGCGATCACCTCCATTAGGAGAGTGTGAACTATAAGCCCTCTCTATACTAGACCCCTTTGTAACAGTTCACAAGGATAAGGTGGTTCTACGCACACATCCAAGGCTTGCACCAAAATTAAATTCTAAATTCCATGTCAACCAATCAATAGAACTACCAACGTTCATTCAGAAACCTTCAAGTTTGGGAGAAAAGAGCCTGCATACACTAGATGTACGCAGGGCAGTCATGTTTTACATGGAAAGAACTAGACCTCTGAGAAAGACTAATCAGTTCTTTGTCTCGGTGGCAGCAAGAAGAGGAGATGATGCAGTTTCAAAATCCACTATATTTAGATGGATTGTCCAATGCTTCCATAGCATTCATTGCAAATGTCCCTCTGGAGTCCATTTGCAAAGCTGCAACCTGGCGTTGTGTACACCTTTACAAAACTATTGCCCAGACACTCCTAGATCTGACTCTCGTGGGACAAGTAGTATTAAGACATCTTCTCACTACTGTTCCTTCTCACAACCCACCTCCAACTCCGGGTACTGCTCGCTAGTCTATGCACAGCATGTGATTCTAAGCAGATTAACAACCATCAGAAGACATGCATTATTTACCATAAAAGCATTTCTGATGATTGTATCTGCTTAGATTCACATGCGCCCACCCTTCCTCCCCGCTCGGATGGAAGGAGCATAGACGTCTACTGCTTTTGTCTCTTCTGTACTCTCTCACGATAGTCATAAGGCTCCCTCACGGCAGAAAAAATACAATCGGCGGGACCTCGATGTGTGAGGGATTTTGGGTAAACTACACGTCACGTTGGGATAGTGTTACAGGCACTCCCATGTCGACGTCCCTTTTCGATTTTTGAAAGACTAGATGCAATACTCCGTTGTTACCACCTGGATGTCGGACTAAATTCACAGCATGTGAATCTTAAGGAGATAAAATCAGAAATGCTTAATCTCATTAGAATCACATGCTGTGCAAAGACAGTAAGTAATGCATGTCATGCAAATTGGACTCATGAATATTAATGAAGGGTATCCTGAAAATCCAACATGTTTCCGGCCCTCGAGGCCTGGAGTTTGACAACCCTGGTATACAGTAACCTCACACGGTGTGCTGATGGCAAACTGATCATGGTGGCAATGGAGCATGGCGGTTTCGGTGTACGCAGGTGACATTGCGTGGGTGTGCTAGTGTTTGCGAATGCTGTGACGTGGTCAGACTGCCACGGGTGCCAGGACTACACGTGTCCGTGCAGCGTGATGTAGTGCCTGCGGTCTATGACTGAGCTTCGCTCACATTTTAAAATCTAATTTGTGCCTACCCTAACCAACTCTTATTGAAACCTTACCCTTCCACAACTGCTACTAATATTCTCTGAAATGTGGACAATTCTTCTTACCCTTTTTTGGCCTCTGTAGTTGGCAACAGTAGGTAAGACGGCAGACTGTTCCTTCAAGGGAATCCACCCATTTCTTTTATTCATTCTCAAGACCTCGGGAGAGGACATATTTTGGGGGGGCTCTATGCAACAAAAAATGCCATCAGTCTTGGCCATCCCTCCCGCTCAGTTCATCACCACAACCTCTGCCTGTAGGACCTGGACAAGGGAACAGGGGCACTGCAACAGATGAGCGGCAGGAAGGTGGAGGATGACGATGCAGTGGAGGAAGTATTCTAAGGTCTGCAGTAAATTATTCTGCAAAGTCTTGTGTGCTTTCTTCAAAGGGGGGTTAAAGTTAATGGGGGTTCAAAAACATTTGCAACTCGGATAGACATGAATGGAAACCAATTTACCTTGCAGCTACAGCACAACTGCTGGACTGATAGTCACCAAACATGCGCAAAGGAGCAGCGGACTGGCCCCAAAAGAATGCTTTTGTAAATTTGGTTTAAATCAGTTTGTATCCTTGTCCAGTCCATGGACTCACTTCCTGATTATGTCGGGTGATTCGAGAATCCTGTGTGGTTGTTTTATTAACCACAGTTGGCGCAGGGGCAGAGGGTGCCGCATTGCAGGCTATACATGAGTTTTTAAAAAAAAACTTTATTTAATACTGGCATAGCATGTTACAACATATGACATCAGTATCTTTGTAGAGTGAAGTCCGTTATGCAAGACAGGTACATAGGTCGGTAATGGTCAGACGGGTACGGGTGTGGAGGGGGGGATGGAGGAGGGAAGAAGGGGTTAGGGGTTAAATGGTCTTTGGTGTGATTCCTTCAGTTCTCTTATGTCTCTTCTGCATTCAGTAGGTATGTCCTGAGGGGGCCCCATATGTCCTTGGGTCTGGAGGTAGTTTGTATACCTCTTACATGTCTCTTCACATTCCTGTGTATTTACCAGGTCCCGGAGCCAAGCTTCGTGTGTGGGTGGAGGCTTGGATTTCCACTTCCTGAGGATGTTCCTTTTGACCACTGCTCCCCCCACTGCAAATAGTCTGCGGGTCTTGACAGATGCCTTCCCAATGTCCCCCAGTAGGTATTTCAGTGGCGTGGCGGGGATGCTTGCGTTTAGCATCTCGCTCATGGTTTCTGCTATTTCTTTCCAGCATTGCCGGATTGGTGGGCACTCCCAGTACATGTGTATCGCGTTTGCGTTCGTTGCATTAAACTTGGGACATGTCGTTTGCTTAGTGGGACCAAACTTGGAGATTTGGCTAGGGGTAATATGTAAGTAGTTTAAGATTTTGAACTGGATAAGTCTGAGGTTGGCACATACGGAGATGGATTTAGTGTATCTGCAGTAGTTCGTCCAATGTTGCTCGTAGATCTCAATGTTTAGATCTTTCCCATTTAGTTTTCATTTTGTTTTTGGATGGTGTGTTGTGGTGGTCTACATAGTGTGGATATGCTGCTTGTGAAGCCTTCCTCTGACTGGGTGTCTGATGGGGAATTTGTGTACTGGGGGTGCTGTCGGGAAGGACGGCCATTTCTTCTTGGAGGCTGCCCTAAGGCGCTGATGGTGTAGAATTGTGGTTAAACCGGCTCCTGTTCTATTCTGGATCTCTGCAGCTGTGAGAAATCTTTCTTCTGGGAATAGGTCCCCAATCCTGGCTTGCTTTTCCGGATCCCATTTCATTTGTATTCGGTCCATGGTGGGTTCGAGATCAGGGTAATGCCATAGTGGTAGATGTGGCCAATATGGAATGTCCCATTCCACTCTTTTGGATCTGCGCCCATGCCTGGGTTGTAGATAACGGGTCTGGTAGTCTCTTCCTCAGCTATCTTGGAAAATATTATGCTTTCAAGGTTCAGGGGGGATGCAGCAAACTCTTCAGCATGTATATGTGCGAATTGTTCTGCAGTGTTCCAGTATTTGGCGACATGGGCTTGTGCAACGTAGTAGTATGAGAAAATATGGGACTGCCAGTCCAACAGTATCATAGCTTTAGCATAGTTTAGCCCAGCTGATTCTAGCCGAGCGTCCTCCCCATATGAATCGGGAAGACATCTTTTGCAAAGTGCTGAAGAATTACGCACCTGGCCAGATCGGGATACCACTGAATAGGTATAGTAGCTTGGGTACCACTAGCATTTTCAAAAGGGATATTCATCCGTATAGTGATAGTGGCAGTCTAGTCCATAGGTTGAGTGTGCATTCCAGCTGCGTCAGGTATGGAGCTTAGTTATTTCCGTATAGGGTTTTCTTGTCCGGTGCCATTATGATGCCTAGGTATTGGGCTGTGGTAGGGGACCAGCCGAAACCGTTCATAGCTGTGGTTTGGATTGTGGAACTGGTCAGAGGAATTATTTCGGATTTGGCCTGGTTGATTTTATATCCGGAGTATTTTTTTAATGCTATGTCTCGCAGCACAGTTGTCAAATGTGTATCTGGATCTCTAATGTACAACATTGTGTCGTCTGCGTAGAGAGGGATGAACTGCAGGGATCCCATGATACGAATTCCCCTCCAGGAATCTGTGTCGTAGGCATGCCACCGTTCCTTCTATTGTCCGTGCGAAAATTAAAGGGGAGTGGGCAGCCTTGTCTGGTGCCTCATTGCAGCTTAAAGTTTGTTGATAATGTCTTGTTGGTACGTACTTTGGCCATGGGGTTGTGATAAAGCAGTCTTATGGGTTGGAGGAAACCTAGGCCTAATCCAATTTTTTTCCAAGTATTGTACACATGAACTTCCATGAAATGGAATCAAAAACTTTTTGTGCGTCCAAGGAGATCGCCACAGTTTTGGCTCGTTGATCCAACTGGGAGGTGATGGCCAAGAAGCGTCTGAGACTTAGAGCGGTCAGGTATAAAGCCAGATTGGTCTGGGTGCATTAGTTTGGGCATGTACAGGTTCAGTCTATTGGCTATGGCTTTTGCGACTATTTTGGTGTACACATTGATGAGGGATAGCGGTCTATAAGAGGACTGAGAATGAGGGGGTTTGTGTGGTTTCAATAAGACCGTCATGATGGCTTCTCATTGACGGCGGTAGTGTTCCTGTCTCCATGGATTCTTCCCATACTTACATGAGGCGTGGGGCGAGTTCTTCTATGAGGAGTTTGTAGAGGTCTGCCGGTAGCCTTTTCGATCCTGGCGCCCTGCCTGTTCTGAGGTCTTTGATTTGCTTGTTTCAAGTCTTCTAGGGTCAGTGGAAGGTCTAGGGCATTTCTATCCTCTGGGGTAAGCGTAGGGAGCTGAAAGGATTCCAGGTATTCTTGTAGCTCTTCTGTTGACACCTCATCAGTGTTTGAGTAAAGGTTGGTATAGAAACTTAGAAACACTTTGTTGATTTTCGAGTGGTCTACTTGTGTAATGCCCTGGTCATCCATCACACTGGTGATTTGTATGTGGCCTTGCTCAGACTTACTTAGATTTGCTAGCATCTTGCCTGATTTGTTACTCCCCATATTTTCTGGCTTTGATCGGTTGTACCATGTACCAGACCTCTCATTCCGCCAGTGTCGTAAATTCAGCCAGAGATTCATGTAGTGAGGTCAGGGTCCTCGGTCCTGGTGACTTCGTTTACGCTTCTTCAGCCATTTTGATGTGATCCTAGACGGTAGATACCTTGTTGCGAATTCCTCGCAGGGTGCCATGGACTTTGGATACCATCCTCTAAGCCACACTTTGAAGGTTTCCCAGACTGTGTTGTGAGAGGTCAGACTCTTGGTTACGTTCAAAGAATTCAGTTACCTCAGTTCGGAGAGGTTCCAGAAGTGTCATCTCGGAGGAGGTCCGGTGGCATTCTCCTTAGACAGTAGTCTGGTTCTGGTGTCCCTATCTGGATTTCCAGCACCACGGGGGAGTGATCCGAGGGGGTCCGGGGCAATACAGTGCATTCACTCAAGTCCCGGATGCAGCTGGTGGAGCAGAGCCAATAGTTGATTCTAGAACTCGACCCGTGGACATAATGAGTGAAATGTGTAGTCTCTGGTGAGGGGGGGTGTAGTTCTCTCCATGCATCAGCAAGTGGCAGTAAAGTCATGGTTTGTTTTATGGTGAGTGCGGCTTTTGTTTCTGTCCGTTAAGCGGTGGATGTTCTATCGAGTAAGGGGTCTAGAATGGTATTAAAATCTCATGGTATATGATAGGATTTTTCTGGCTTTGATCGGATTGAGTAGTCCCCTGACATTCCAGGAGAGTAGTCATTGCCTCTTCGTTGTGATGTTCTCCATCGCGTTGTAATGATGCCAGGTATTTTCTAATTTCATTATAACAGCTGTAACCATTAACTATAACAACTTTTCCCCAATTTGATTTTATTTTCTTCTTTTTTGTGGTTTCTTTGTGTCTGAAGTAAGGCAACTGGCCTTTTGTCGTGGTGGGTATTCTTTCACAGGCAACAGGCCCGTTGTGTGTTCTCCCCCCTCCCTCACCATCCCCCCAATTGGGCGGTGTATCCCAACTTGTCAACTGCAATTTTGCAACAATGGAGGGGGTGTGGTCTGTTTTCACGCTTGAGGTAGTAGCCTCTAAGGGTGTTGGGGGCCTCTACGGTGTCTTATGTTGAGTTTGAATAAGGGATCTTAACTGAACAACAGTATGTTAGTTGTGCATTTGCTTCCTTCATGTATCCCCTGTAGCGGGGGGGGGGGGGGGGCAGATATTCCTATCGACATATGCTAGGGCGTCTTCTGAAAAACGGAGTCCTGCCAGAGTGTTGAATTCTGAGTTTAGCTGGATACAGCATAGCGTAGACAATCTTCATTTCCCTAAGTAATCTTTTCACTTGGTCGAATGAACGCCTCGCTGATTGTACCCCTGTTGAAAAATCCAGATATATGTGATCTCGGTTGGAGTCGTATAACGGGGGAGCCTTTTCTCTCGCCAGTCTTAGGATTAGGTCTCGGTAGTTTAGCAAAGGTGCTATGATGGTTCGGGCTGGAGCCCCAGGTTTTGGAGGTGGGGCCAGTGCTCTGTGGGCTCTTTCGATAAGAAATTGGCTTGAGAATTGGGTGTCTGGGAATAGTGTTGGGAGGACTCCTTCCATGAATTGCTCCATTGGGTCTAATGTCTTTGTGTATGTCATCAAAAGCTTTGCCTTGTGAGGAAGCTGTCTTCCAGTGTGCTCACTCTCTCCTCAGTGACTCTGGTATTTATCTTTCGTATGGCAGATCATATAGACGCTATGTTGTCTCCTATATCGTCGAGTTTATTGTTGATGGCGGTGAATCCCTTTTCTATTGCCGCCATGTAGGGGGCCATGCATTGTTCAGGATGTTCTCCAGCATTGGATCTTTCATGGATTCACATGCTTAGAATATTCCCTGTCGTCAGACTGGGACCCCTCGGTACACATATATAGCCTTTTCCAAAGGAAAACTTTCAACACTTTTGTGTCCTATCTACGTCCTTCTAGGACCCGCCTACGCATGCTCCGCAGGCCGTGCTAGTATAAGAGGCCCGCCCCCGCGGCTCCCCTTCAGATTTCAATCGTCTCCAAAGTAGTGGGATCTCCTCGTGTTGTCCTACTGTTTTGTACTAGGTTGCATTATTGGTTTTCGAGTACAGTATAATGTCCTCTGTCAGGAAAGGCGCTGTTCCGTCCATGCGCGACATGCGGCTTAAAGGTTTACCAGGGGGACGGACATATGGACTGCATATATTGCCTCCACCCTCACCATTTGGCGGATACCTGCGACATATGCAAGGGGTTTTCTCAAAAAACCCTCAAGACCGGAACCGACGCCTGATGGCATGGCTGACTGACGGAGCGGGGGCATACCCCCCCCCCTCCCCCCCCCCCCCCTCGGAGCTGGGCTCCACACAATCGGCGAAAACATCACGCCGCGCGGCCTCGTTGGAACCACCGGCGAAGAAATCTAGACCGTCGGAAAAAGAGTCGTCTGGAAGTCACTCCTCGGCAAAAAAATCATCCTCATCAAAAAAGCATGAGAAGGAAAGGAAATCCTCCTCTGGCGATCATTACAGATCGACCACGAGTCGAGAATCGAGTAAACGCGGGCACAGTGTGGAGAAGGCGGGACCGCCAAAACCACCTGTAAAAGTCTACGTCGTCGACGACGGTCCAGTCATCGGCCGCCGCCCTGCCACTCGCACAGGGGGCATCCACCGTCCCGTCAACAGGAGGCCTGGAGGCCTGAAGTCTTTGACCCGACCCCCCCGGAGGCTTTGCTACAAGAACAAGCTATGTTGCTGTCCTCGGAGGACGAGAACGAGAGTTGCCGGCCCAACAGACCTAGGGCTACGAGCGGCTGACAAGTCGACTAGGGCATTCTTTACACCGGTATCTGCCCCTCTCCTCAATCGGTTTTGCCGTTGGATATTCTGTCCACGCTTCAGTCCTTGTTGCGGTCGTTGGACCAGCAACTACCCCAGGCAAGTCTGCCACAATCACCCGTCGAGGAGCCTGGCCCGTCCCGTCAACCGATGCACCCACGCACGCCAATCTCAACACTAGCACAGGAGGAAGGTGAGCTGCCAGATTCGGAGTCTGACAGGGGAGCCATGTCGGATATCTCATTATCCCCCTCCAGGGATCCCACCTGGGAGTCAGAGGCGGAGTTGGAAAACCCCAGAAGCCCAGCTCACCTGTCCCCTCCGGACGACATTGCGTCATTCCATTCTATGATGGAGAAGGCATGCAAAGAATTTGGTCTGTCCCAGGAAGAACAGAAAAAGGACTGTTTTTTGTTCGACCACATGGGCAAGAGGAGGTCGGTGTTCTCGATACCAATACTAGACCATGTATGGAAAGAGGGGTTGCAGACAATGAGACACCCATTCTCAGAACCAGCAGTGAAAAGACGCTTAGAAAAAACGTTTAAGGCTCCAGAGTCTACCCCAAGTGTTTATCCTCCCAACCAACACCGGACTCGGTGGTGTCGGCAGCAGCAGCGAGGAAGGCAAAGGCACAGCACAAGTGCTCGACGACTCCTGAGAACGAAGCGAGACGCCAAGATGCCTTTGGCAAGAAAGTGCTCTCTGTGGGAGCGACCACAGTAAATGCCGCAAACTCTCTGGCAATTGTGGCCAGATACGATAGGGAGATGTGGCACAGACTAGCTCCGCTGCTTGATCATCTTCCAGAAGAACAGAGGAAGGCGGCAATGCTACTGGTCCGAGAGGGTGAGGAGGCCTCAAATCGCGCAATAAACATTGCGGTGGATCTCGCTGAGTCAGGCTTCAAGCAAGTCAACAATGGGGTGGTATTGCGTCGACAGTCATGGCTTAAGTGTGCCTACTTCAGGCCAGAAGTGCAATACAAGGTCTTAGATATGCCCTTTGAGGGAGACCTTCTTTTCGGTGAGGTGGTGGACGAGGCCCTAAAAGGAATGAAAGAAGATTCGGACACGGCACGTTCATTGGGTGCCCTCCAGAGTGGCAGAAGTTACAAGTCTTTTCGTCCCTTTAGAGGGGCTTCAGGTAATTCAAGATTCTCTTCTGGAGACAGATCCTTTGCCAGATCGGCTTAACCCTCCCAGGGATACCGACGTGCCTCACAATCGGCTAACCGTCGGCGAAACTTCCAGTCTTCCAGACCATCATACCCATCGTCGTCGAGAGACCAGCAAAATAAAGATAAGCAGTGACATACCACAAACCGTTCTGGGGGGAAGAGTTTCAGCATATGTCGACGAATGGGAAAGGATAACGACGGACCAATGGGTGTTAGACACTATAAAAAAACGGACACTCTCTGCAATTCAAGCACAACCCTCCGCAAATCCCACCTGCGTTCACCGCTCAGTCCCATATGAAGGTACTGCAACAAGAGGTTACACTCATGTTAGCGAAGGGCGTGATAGAATTAGTTCCAACATCACAGAGAGGTCAAGGAGTCTACTCAAGATACTTCGTAGTAAAAAAGCCTAACGGCAAATGGCGTCCCATTCTAGACTTACGCGATCTCAAGTCCTTAAAGAGCCTGAAATTCAAGATGCTCACTCTGCAGGAAGTGATCCGCGCAGTTCAAAAGGGAGATTTCCTGGCGTCCCTGGATTTACAGGACGCGTATTTCCATATTCCAATGTGTCGGAAACACAGGAAATTCCTACGTTTTGTAATGGGGCGAACTCGCTACCAATTCACGGTTCTTCCTTTCGGGCTCAAGACCTCCCCCAGAACGTTCACAAAATGCCTGGCTCCATTGGCTGCCTGGCTAAGGAAGCAAAGCCACCATGTATACCCATACCTCGACGACTGGCAAGGGGATCCTCCCCAGCGTCGACCAACACAAGACTGCAAGCCACCATGCAGCTTCTACAACGGCTAGGATTCGCCATAAACTTCGAGAAATCCTCTCTGCGGCCATCGAACGCTGGTATTATTGGGGGCACAGTTCGAGACTCAGTTAGGGCTGGTGAAACCTTCTCTCGACAGGACCTCAAGACTCATTCAACAAGCGGCCCGGCTACGGCGAAACACCAGGATCTCAGTGAGAAAGTATGTTTCGGTCCTAGGGGCCATGGCATCCTGCATCCATCTGGTGAGAAACTGTCGACTATTCATGAGGCCAGTCCAAGAATTCCTCGCGGACCGATGGGCACAGGCTCAGGGATCGTGGTCGGACAGGATAACCATCGACGATAAGCTACGTTGGACCCTTCAGTGGTGGCAGAGTTCCCACAATCTGAACAACGGTGTGCCCCTACAGGAGCCAGAGTTTCAGAGCACCATAGTGACGGATGCGTCCCTAACCGGATGGGGAGCGCACATGGGTGCTCTCCAAACGCAAGGTCGCTGGTCTCCAACGGAGTCACTCCTACACATAAACGTACTGGAACTCAGAGCGGTACGATGGGCTTTGAAGGCGTTCCTACCACAAATCAAGAGTTCGCGAGTGCGAATACTGACCGACCATACAACAGCCATGTTTTATCTGAGGAAACGAGGAGGGACACGATCAAGGACTCTTTCCATAGAAGCCCAGAAAACATGGCATTGGGCATCGAAGCACGAAATTTCCCTCGTTCCTCATCACCTTCCAGGAGTGAGGAACGGCCAAGCCGACTCCCTCAGCAGAAGCATGGCCCAGTTACACGAGTGGGAAATGGACACGGGTCACTTGAGGAAAGTGTTCGAGAAATGGGGTCACCCCCCTACTGGACGCCTTTGCGACCAAAGACAACAAGAAATGCGAGCAATTTGCAAGCAGATGGCCCCAAGAGGGTTCGGTGGGGGAGGCGTTCTCCTTCCCATGGACGGACATGTTCCTCTATGCTTTTCCCCTGTTTCCCCTCATACGGAAAACAATACAGTGGATACGCAGATACAATTGCCGGGTGATTCTAGTGACACCATACTGGCCGAGGCAACCGTGGTTCTCAGACCTCCTCCATCTATCGCTGGAACATCCCATAGCGTTTCCGAAGGTCCCGTACCTTCTATCCCGGGACAGAGGCACGGTGTGGCATCACGACCCGGACAGTCTCAACCTTACAGCCTGGCTCCTGACTTTTTTCGGAGTTCGGCGCTTTAGACATTTCAGAGGATTGCCAAAAAATTCTACAGGCGGCTACAGCCCCTTCTACTAACAAATCTTACTCCTATAAGTGGCGCGATTCTGTGACTGGTGCAGAGGACAACGGGGCCTACAACCATTGTTGGTGACGCCGGAACAAATTCTACCTTACCTGCTCCTCTTGGCAGAAAAGGGATTGTCCCCCTCATCGATAAAGGTACACCTGGCAGCCATCTCGAGGTTCACAAGGAAGAGGCAGTCGTCTCCTCTATTCAGTGACAGACTGGTAAAACACTTCATGCGGGGTTTATTTCGAGCTTTTCCCCCGGTGAAACGTTTTCCCCCGACGTGGAGCCTCAACAGTGTTGGCAGGCTTGATGAAACCGCCTTTCGAGCCTATGGCCACGTCCGACATAAAATTAATTTCGTGGAAGTTGGCATTCTTGATAGCTATCACATCAGCCAGACGTATCCGGAACTACAAGCGCTGGTCGTGGACCCGCCCTACCTAAGATTCTTTAAGGACAAGGTAGTCCTGGCAACTAACCCTATGTTCGTCCCGAAGATTCCGACGGTATATCACAAACACTCATCCGTGGTTCTGCCTACTTTCTTCGCCACTCCTTCATCGGCAGGAGAAAAAACTCTTCATACCCTGGACGTTAAGAGGGCTCTGAAATTCTACTTACATCGTACACAAGACATCAGGGCTACTCGGCAACTGTTCGTCGCATATGGTCCGTCGACGAGAGGAAAAGCAATCTCTAAACAGGGATTGGCTAGATGGGTCTCGTCGACGATTGCTTTTTGTCACTCTAAGGCGGGAAGGCCACTGCAAGGACATCCTAGAGCTCATTCTGCAAGGTCGATGTCGTCCTCAACAGCGTTATGGGCTGGAATTCCGCTGACGGACATATGCCAAGCTGCGGCATGGTCAGTGCCCCACACGTTTACCCGCCACTACTGCCTTGCCAGGCAGCACATAGACTAGGTGCAGATGGGAAGAGCTGTCCTGCGCCATCTGTTTCAGTAAGGTAAGCTCCTCCCTGTGGAGGTTCTGTTGTCTACCCTCTTAAGGGCGATATACTTTATGTGGGCAACTTTATATGACTTAACTTATCCCTACGGTAGATATGCATTGTGTAGCAGGGTGAGGATATATATTGTTACATTACATTCTCACCGCCGTCTCAAGTGTTACTGGTATACAATCTATTCTAAGCATGTGAATCCATGAAGGATCCAATGCTGGAGAAGGGAATAGTTTCTTACCTGTAACTCCATTTCTCCAGCATTGGTATCTTTCATGGATTCACATGCGCCCGCCAACCTCCCCGTATGTAATGTATGTGATAAATTTAACCCTTCCTGCTTTGGAGGGGCCGAAATCTGAAGGGGAACAGCGGGGGCGGGCCTCTTATACTAGCACGGCCTGCGGAGCATGCGTAGGCGGGTCCTAGAAGGACGTAGATAGGACACAAAAGTGTCGAAAGTTTTCCTTTGGAAAAGGCTATATATGTGTACCGAGGGGTCCCAGTCTGACGACGGGGAATATTCTAAGCATGTGAATCCATGAAAGATACCAATGCTGGAGAAATGGAGTTACAGGTAAGAAACTATTCCCTTGCCACACATCATGCCCTGAGCAATATTCCCTTGGTACCATGTTCAATTAAGCACACTATTGCAACCATGGCCAATAGCCACATTGTTACATGAATTCAACTCCAACTAAGCATGCTGTCATTGCCAGTGGCCAGATTGTTCGGGCATAGATGAACAATCTGGCCACTGCACATGGCCAAACCAATATGTACTGTTATGTAATTTGAACAATGTGAACCCTAGGTAGAGGAGAACAGGAATTTTGGAGTGTGTAGAGTACTATTAGACCCAACTAAATGCTAAATTGTTGGAGGCATTAAACCCAAATAAAACATGCTCTTATAACCATGCCCTACACAATTTGCCTATAGCCAGTGCCACTTACTAGATCATTACATAATTATTCAACCTAAATTAAGCATTGTTGTAGCATATAACTTACACCTCCATTCCAATGTATTTCTGCAAATACCTATTGATGTCAGTGTGGACAGTAAAAATGACCACGAACAAGACAAACAGCTATTTTTACACAACGCATAAACGTTTACTTTTCTTTCCCTCGCCCTCCCCAGACATCCTTTCATCCTCTGTATTTCAGATCTTTTTTTATACCGCAATGTCTGCGGACTACAGGCACAGTTCGCGAATCTAACATGGTGTCCATTTCAAAACTTGACGCTCCTCACGTTCAATTGACGTATCATAGGCTGTGTGCCATGTCTTTGAATGTTACGTGACTGATCCAAAGTTGTCCGGACACCAAGTCAGGAAGCAGTCCATGGACTAGACAAGGATACAAACAGATTTAAACCAAATTTACTAAAGCATGCTTTTCAGGCCTGTCGCTGGCCCTTTGCGCAGGTTTGGTGCATATCAGTCCAGCGGTTTGTGATGTATCTTCAAGCTAAATTTGTTTCCATTCATGTCTATCTGGGTTTCAAATTATTTTTTTTAAAAAACTTTTATTTATTGAGAGCGCTGCTACACGGCAGGGCCACTTATACAAACATTACATAAAAATGCAGGCATAATTCTGCTACATATATGTACAAGGCAAATAGGTAGGTGCATGAACTCATGGGGATGGTGGGGATGTTACATCAGCTTCGGGCAGTAGATAACACAAGTACAGCCGCAGCAATGTCCAGATGTCCTTGGGCGGCAAGGTGTTGGGACTGACAACAGAGTTCCTCATTATCATTCACCATGCATAAGTCTTTCAAAAAATCAGTTCGAGTTGGTCTCGCAGAGGATTTCCAACACTTCAAGATACACCGCTTGGCGATGACACATGATATTAAACTGTCACCTAGTGGTTTCTTTAACCTTGCCAATAGCCCCAAACAGGTATTTTAAGGGGGATGTGGTAGCTGGAATCGCAGTGATCTCCTCGAGGAGCTCCGCAACCTCCTGCCAGAACTCTGCATTCAACGGGCATGACCAGTACATGTGGTATGTTCCAGCATCCGGAGCATCGCATTTTGGACAGCTTCCTGTACAGTTCTCTACAAATTTGACTAGTCTGGCAGGGGAGTAGTGCAGTTGATTTAAGATTTTGAATTGTATTGGCCGCAGCCTAGAGTTTGAGACAGTTTTGGTAAGTTGACAATAGCGGGACCACTTAACTTCATCGATCATGGTGCCTGTGTCGCGCTCCCAGGTTTCTTTGATTGTGTTGCGTGCAATGGTGTGCCTGCACCAGAGAGTATAACATCGAGACCCCTTTGCCAAGGCCACCCTTAGATGCCACAGCATTCATGCGTCGGGGGTTCCAGTGGGAATGTTGGCCATCTAGCAGCGAATGCTGCCTTCATTTGGTGAAATTGAGAGTTTAAGCTGGCCCCCTCCCACCGCATCAATAAAATCGGTAAGTTCCCAGAAAGTGCCATCTGGGAACATGTCCCGCATTTTGAAGTGTTTATCTGGATCCCATGCCTGCCGGAGAGCCTTGTCAAAAGTGGCGGCAATGCTGGGGAAATTCCATAGGGGATATCTGGGTCGTATGGGGTCTCAAGGCCAATTCTCTTGTATATCCTGGACCAGGCAAGTATGGTGGTTCGTACCGGGTCAAATGGACAGGTGTCTTGATAGGTAAAGTTGAAGATAACGAACGTATGTCATTGGGGCGGGCGGCATGCTTTTCTAGGGCTATGTGGGTAGCTTTCATTCGGGTTGAACCAGTGCTTCGCAAACCGAGCCTGTGCAGTTAAGTAGTATAGTTCAAAGTCGGGGGCAGCAATGTCGCCCTGTGAAAATGGTTCCACCATCTTAGCCCATCGAAGCCTAGCCGTCTTTCCACTCCAAATAAAGGAAGAGGCAAGTGATTGAAGTTTAGTAAAAAAGGCCTTGCCGGGCCAAATCGGGATCTTATTGAAGTAATATAGGAGTTTGGGGAGTAACACCATTTTAAGTAGTGCTACTCGACTGTATAAGGATAGCGGAAGGTTAGACCACAACTGAAACGTAGTCATCATGTTTAGTAGTAGCTCCCCGTGGTTTAGTGTATATAACGTTTGTTTATCCCTGGTTCTCCAGCATGGGGTCTGGCATGGATTCAAATGCTCATGAATATTCCCCGTCGTCCGGCTGGGAATCTTCGGTCAAGAATAAATCTGTATCAGTTTCGTTTCTGATCGGTCTTTCTTAGTAGTAACCAATCACTGATCTCTGGGTCACACTGCCACCAGCCAATGACTGCCCTCACCCTAAGCCCCGCCTCGGGCAGCCATCCTCAGATTTTTACCACACGCTCAAGTGTTGGGAGTCCTCGTGTTTAGCTATTGAGTTTTTTTTGCTGCGTTTTCACGCTTTTTCAGGAGATTTTCTCTTTTTTCAGTTTAATCGATCCTCAAGCTCCGTTTCTACTTCTGATAACAGGGACCCGTTTCGGAATTCTTCTACGCCCCTCAAGGGTGAAGTTTTCGTCGAGTTTACACTTCTTGGAGGATTCCGGAAGATCTGCGGCCTACCTCAACAGACATGGCCCAGGACAAGGGAAGTTCGACGCCAGGATCCAAGCTGTTCAGGTGCTGCCCTGGATGCGGATTACAGAACGTTTTCAAGGAGGACGAGCATTCGCGATGTCTCTACTGCCTTCATGAGGATAAGACGTACGTGGCGAAAGACTGCGTTCTGCAAGAACCTTTCGGAATGGACCAAACAAGATCGTCGTTCCCGCCGCACCGCCTGGCTGAAGAAGGGCACAGCAGGGTGAGAAGGCGAAGAAGTAGTCTGAGCGGGCTTCTAAGTCCTGTGAGGGTGCCCCGGCGATGGGGGCCCAAAAGAAGGCCAAGCACCGCGAGTCCACGGGCACCGGGAGTACCGAAAGTTTGGGCTCTTCGGCTGCCAAGCAGGGCGCTACTTCCCCGGCACGTTGGACCACGAACCAGCGCTCTGGTTCGGGGAAGAGGAAGTCTGAGAACCTGGAGCGGACCCGGTCGATCTCGAAGGGGGAGCAAGGCGCTGACCCTCCCTTCAAGGCGAAGGCCCAGGACGCACCTAAGGTGGTGAGGGCCTTGATCCACCCAGCAAAGGCCTCTACCGAAGTGGTCGCTGCGACCTTGGCGAAACCGGCTGAGACTACGCCTGTGGAAACGCCCTCTGGGCCCAGAGTATCCCTGCCTCCTCCGAGGGACTCCTCTTTCCAGCCCTTATTACCTCCGTGAAGTCCCCGGCGGAAAAAGAGGGGGGGGGGGCGGTGGCCATTACAGACTCGGAATCAGCCTCTGAGGAACTACTGGTGGAAACCGAGAAGGGCCTCAACGAGAGGTCCATAGGCCTCAACGAGAGGTCCATAGGCCTCAACGAGAGGTTCGAGAAGGTTCAATCCCAGGGGACTGTCCCTGCTGACGTGATAGAAGATAGCGACGATGACTACGAACAGGGCCCAGTGGAGCGGCCATCCCGTCCGTCGCAGCCATTGCCTGAGACCCAGGATAGCTCGGCGGCCATTTTGTTGGCAATCCAATCCTTATGCACTGAAATAAGGACGAGGTTACTACGGACCCTGACGGAGGATCCAGAAATAGGCCCGTCTTGAAGCCCTCCGAACAAGCGGAGGAGAGTCCACCCCGCTCCGCCCTTCGTGCCAGTGAGACCGGTGCACCCCTCATCCCCCTCGCCAGACCCTGGAGAGGATACGGCGATGGATACCGCGACGGGGACGGACGATGACGGCGGCGATGACACAGCGGACATCCCGTCGTCACCCCCACCCCTCCCCCGTGGGCGTCTCCAGCCGACGAAATTGGCTCTTTCCACGCCATGATAACCAGGGCATCCAAGCTCTTCCAGCTCTGCCCTGAAGAACAGAAAAAGGAGGGGTTTCTGTACCAACGACGAGAAGCCAAGAGGAAGACAGTCCTCACGGTGCCTTTACTCAACAACATTTGGGACGAGGGGCTTGCTGTCCTGAAGAACTCTTCCACGACACCAGCCAAGAGGGACAGGTACGAGAAGAAGTACGCCTCAGGGCCCAGCCCATGCCGGACTCTGTTGTCTCGGCAGCGGCTAATAAGGCAGCGGGTGCGACGGGTTCAACTTCCACTTCCACTTCCCCGCCGGACCGCGAGGGCAAGAAGTTGGATTCTATGGGACGACTAGTCATCTCGTCGGCGGCAACGGCGATTAAGGCGTCCAATGCCTTGGTGATCGTGGTCCGCTACGACAGGGAGCTCTGGTTCAAGATAGCCCCCCCTGCTAGACTTCCTACCTGATGACAAGAGGACGGAGGCCCTAGAAATTCTGCAGGAAGGGGAGGTGGCATCGGATCACGCCATAACGGTGGCAACGGACATTGCTGATACCGGATTTCGCCAGCTGGGCAACAGAGTTTGCCTCCAACGACGAGGATGGCTCAAGGCGACAGACTTTCGCCAGGACGTCCAGACCAGTGTTTTGGACATGCCGTTTGACGGCAACAACCTCTTTGGTAAGGCGGTGGACGAGTCTCTACAGGCCATCAAGACCGACTCGGAGACGACCTTGGCCTTAGGGTAGCTTCAACAGCGACGGCCCTTTCGGAGCTCCGGAGGCAGACAGGGTGCCTCCAAAGGTTCCAGCGGTGGCTCCTCCACTTACCGCCAGGCGGCCCGCTCCTCTTCCCAGGAGGCCTACAGAGGTCGCGGCAAGCAAGGGGATCCCGCCGTTGTCGCCAAGGAGGCCAAGGCCGCCTCCAAGCAAGACTGACCCGGCCGTGTTGTCGGGCCCCCACCGAAGCACCCCGGTGGGAGGCCGGCTGACGAAGTTCGTCAGTGTGTGGGAGTCCATTTCCACCGACTGTTGGATGTAGGACACCCTGGCCAACGGGCACTCGCTGGAATTTCAAAGTGCCATCACATTCCTCCCATGGCCAGGAAGGAAAATCACATCCTTCAACTGCTGTTGGAGGTAAGGGCGATGCTCAAGAAAGGTGCCATCGAGCTCGTCCCCAGAAGGCTCCGGAGTGTACTCAAGGTACTTCCTCGTCAGGAAGAAGACAGGCGGTTGGCGCCCCATCCTGGACCTGCGTCGCTTGAACAAGTACATCAAGGCGCAGAAATTCAGGATGGTCACCCTCCAGCACGTGCTGGGACAGATGGAGGAAGGCGACTTCCTGTCGTCTTTGGACCTGGAGGATGCTTACTTCCACATCCCTATTCTAAAAAGGCACAGGAAGTTCCTCAGGTTCGTGGTTCAGGGACGCCACTACCAATTCAGAGCTCTACCTTTCGGATTAAAGTCGGCACCCAGGGTTTTCACCAAGTGCCTGGCTCCAGTGGCAGCGCGGCTGCGCCTGCAGGGGATCCACGTTTACCCCTACCTGGACGACTGGCTAATCCAGGCAAAGACCAGGGAACTCGACGTTGAACACAAGGCGAGGACCGTCCGGTTGGTCATGGAGCTGGGGTTCGCCATCAACTACCCCAAATCCCACCTAGTTCCATCGCAGATAGCACTGTTTCTGGGAGTGAAGCTAAATACAGTGGGGCAATTGGCCTCCCTTTCAGAGGAGAGGACCAAGACCATCCTGGGAAAAGTGCGGCGCCTGCTAGCCACGGATGTGGCCAGGGTGAGGTCCATCAAGTCCCTCCTCGGGATGATGTCCTCATGCATCTATCTTGTACCCCTCTGCAGACTTCGGATGTGTCCGCTACAGGAGTTCCTCGACCCCCGCTGGTTTCCAGCGAGGGGCTGTTTCGAGGACAGGATCCCTCTCGACGAGGAGTTCCGTCGGGCGATCTTAGGGTGGGGGCATCCGTGCTCACCTCACGACAGGCACGGAATTTCAAATCCTGGCGTTTCAGGAGACTGACGACAGACGCCTCTCTGGAGGGTTGAGGGGCCCACACCAGAGGCCTCCAAGCAAGAGGCCTCTGGCTCCCGGAGGAGAGGTCTCTCCATAACATTCTGGAGATCCGAGCAGTGGTCTGGGCTCTCAAGTCGTTCCTTCTGTCCCTCAAGAGCAAAGTGGTGAGGATCTTCACCGACAACACCACCACGATGTTCTAAATACGGAAGCAAGGGGGCACCAGATCCCCAGCCCTATCCAAGGCGGCCCAGGATCTGTGGCAGTGGGCCGTCACCCAGGGGATGTTTCTGGTTCCTTCCAGGTGACGGGGAAAAAAACACCATCGCCGACTCACTCTGCAGGGAGCTGCGCTCGTGCCACGAGTGGGAACTGGGCCAGGATCAAGTGGATCGACTCTTCCAACGATGGGGCAAACCCCAGATTGACCTGTTTGCGACGGCGACGAACTCCAAGTGCCAGGGGTTCGCCAGCAGGTTCCCACAGCCGAGGAGCATGGGCGATGCTTTCTCGTTCCCTTGCGACGGCTTGTTTCTGGACGCGTTCCCTCCATTGCCGTTGCTGCTCCGCCTCATCAACCAGCTCAAGAGGTCCAGGTGCAGGATGATCCTGGTCGCACCGGCGTGGCCGAGGCAGATCTGGTTCCCGGACCTTCCCGACTTATCAACGTCCCCGCCAGTCAGGCTGCCTGCGGACGAGGATCTTCTCTCCACAGAAGGAGGCGTCATTCTTCATCACGACTCAGTCGCTGAACTTGCAGGCCTGGCTCCTGCAGCACTAGAGTTTGGAGGGTACGATATGCCGGCTGATTGCAGAAGAGGTTCTTGCAAAGGCCAGGGCGTCCTCTACTCGAGTGTTACGGTCATAAATAGAAGAGGTTCTCTGTCTGGTGCTGTGCACAGAAGATTAACCTTCTGTGGATTACGGCCCCTCAAGTGCTGCCGTACTTACTGTTGCTGGCCAAAGCTGGACTTGGTCACGCCTCCATAAAAATACATCTGGCTGCCATCTCCCGATATACCAGGGCTACGGAAGGGGCGTCCTTGTGGTGTCATCGCCTGGTGAAGGAATTTATGGAGGGACTATTCCTATCATTACCGCCGGTGAAGGCTCCTGCCCCCGGCGTGGGAGCTTAATGTGGTGCTGACCAGGCTCATGGGAGCCCCATTCGAGCCTATGTATTCGGTGCCTTTGAAGTTCCTGTCATGGAAGACGGCGTTCCTCCTGGCCATCATCTCTGCACGACGAGTGGGAGAGATTCAGGCCCCATCTTGCAAGCCTCCATACTTGACTTTTCATGACACGAGGGTGGTGCTGAGGACTCAACCCTCCATGCCCAAGGTGCCGTAGGACTTCCACCTCAACGAGCCCTTGGTGTTACCAGTTTTCTTCCCGTCGCCTTCGGCGCCGGCCGAGAGGACTTTGCACTCGCTGGATGTAGCTAGAGCGCTGAAGTTCTGCGTGGACCACACGAGTTTTCGGAAGACGTCACAACTGTTTGTGAACTTTGGGTCTGTGAATCAAGGGATGGCTCTGTCGAAGACTTCCATTTCCAGATGGCTCTCCAGCTGCATCATGCATTGTCACCGGTTGGCAAACTGACCGCTACCAGGCCGTCCGAGAGCCCATTCGACCAGAGCGATCGCTGCTACCACGGCGTTTGTCTGGTGTGCCCCTGCTGGACATCTGCAGGGCTGCTACGTGGAGGTCGATGCACACCTTCACAAGATTCTACTGCGTCGATCTGGATTCCAGGGAGGAGTCCAGGGTCGGCCAAGCAGTGCTGCGCAACCTGTTCGCCTAAGGTGAGCCTGGTGAGGAGGTAAGAGTTGCTTAATGTTGAGTTGTTGTATTGCTTAATGTTGAGCCTGTTGCCACCTCCCGTGGTTGTGCATGTGTATACTGCTATGTATTTTTATTCATGAGCATGTGAATCCATGCCAGACCCCATTCTGGCGAAGGAACAAGTTTCCTGTAACTGTTGTTCTCCAGCATGGGTCTGGCATGGATTCACATGCAAACCCTCCCGCCTACCTATCTGCGGCTCTGCACTTGGTCATACTGCCACTTGACGTGCTAACAAATCTGAGATTGGCTGCAGAGACGGGGCTTAGGGAGAGGGCAGTCATTGGCTGGGGGCAGTATGACCCAGAGATCAGTGATTGGTTACTACTAAGAAAGACAGATCAGAAACGAAAATGATACTGATTTTTTTCTTTACCGAGGATTCCCAGCCGGACGACGGGGAATATTCATGAGCACGTGAATCCATGCCAGACCCATGCTGGAGAACAGTTACAGGTAAGTTCCTTACCATGATACCCAAATATCGTACCTGTATAGGGGCTGGCCTAAATCCATGTATCCCGGTGAGGTCTCCAGTGCTCGGGGTCAACAGGAATATTTCAGACTTGGGGACGTTGATTTTGTATCCAGAGTAATCCGAGAATGTGTGCGTCTGTCATATGTTGCACATTCTACTGTGGATTTCGGACATACAGTTGGGTGTCGTTCGCGTATAGTGATATAATCTGCGGGAACCGGTCATCCTGAGTCCTCTTGCGAGTGGTTCTGACGGATATATTCAGCCATAGGCTCTATGGTAAGTGCAAATAGGATGGGTGAAAAGGGCAGCCCTGTCGACTTCCTCTGTGTAGCAGGAATGTGGGGGACAGGGTGTTATTGGTCAGAACCCTGGCCGCCGGGTGGGTATATAATAACCAAACATATTTGAAAAAATATTGGCCGAGACCGAACCGCTCAAGCACCGGGAAGAGATATGCCCAAGAAACCAAGTCGAAGGCCTTCTCTGCATCCAGAGCCACGATCGCCGCCCTCGCCCCCGGGTCGATCTGTGCCATCACGCTTAATAAACGCCTTAGGTTCAGGGCTGTGGATCTCGTTGGGACAAAGCCGGCCGGGTCGGGATGTACAAGGATTGGCATATATGGAAGGAGTCTGGTGGCCAGTACTTTAGCGAAATTCTTCGCATCAGTGTTTATTAAGGATAGGGGTTTATAGGAGGCCATATCTTGTGCCGGTCTACGGTGTTTCAGGAGGACCGTGTTAATTGCTTCACGCATTGACTCCGGAAGGGAGACTAGGTCCATAGCTTCCTCCCACACTTTCAAGAGCAATGGGGCTAATTTATCATGAAAGTCTTTATATAATTCGGAGCCCAGACCGCCTGAGCCGGGGGCCCGACTAGAGGATGGTGATTTAATAGCTGAAACAATTTCCTCCACTGTGATGTGTTGGTCAAGTATGTTCCGTGTCTCGAGAGTTAGTGTTGGGAGGTCTAAGTCGTCCAGGTACCTAATTGTGTCTTCCATGGACTTCACGTCGTGGTTTGAGTATAGGGAGTAGTAGAATTCTGCGAATGTAGCGTTGATATCCTGTTCTTTATTAACTGTTATCCCTAGAGTCGTCTGAATACTGGGGATGGGAGTGTGATGTCTATCTGCTTCAAGCATATTGGCCAAGTATTTGCCAGCTTTTACTTTCACCATATCTGCGTGCCAGGGCAGTCATGTACAGGACCTCCCTATTGGCTATTTCGTTTAATTTTTATAGCATGGTATGGACATTGGATAGGGTTTCCTTGTTAAGTGTGGCACTGTATTCAGTTTGGAAAATGTCTATTTTGGCTTCAGTTATGCCCAGTTCCCTTCGCACGGATTTCAGCATACCGGTGGATTTGCCTAGGATGGCTCCCCAGATCCAGACCTTAAATGGCTCCCATAGGGTCGCGTAAGTGCTCACCGATCCCTCATTGAGTTCAAGGAATTCCTCAATTTCGGTATGAACTTCACATATATGGAGGTCTCTTAGGATTGTGGGGGGCATCCTCCATCTTCTAGCAGGTGATGGAGTGTCAGGTTGAAATCGAGCGCTATCGATGAGTGATCTGAAAGGGTACCGGGTGTATTTCACAGCCAGTGACTGGTCCAGAAAGGGATGAGCTGATAAGCCAGTAGTCTATACGCGAGTGGGAGTCGTGTACGGACGAATAGAAGATGAATTTCTTCTTGTAGGTTTCCGATGTGTTTAACCCCCTTTAACTTTGCCCCCCTTTGATGAAACCGCATCAGACTTTGCAAAATAATTCAAAATTCTATCCATACATTTTTTGAAAAGTTTCATTGGGATTTGCCAGCGTTATAAGCTGCCAAAAACTGCTCGTCCTGTTGGAAAAGCAACTTAACCATAACTACACGGTCGCTACTGCAGACCCTTTAATATGCCAAGTATCGTATTTCAAAGCCAGATATGGCGCTGCATCTTCAAACAATGCGTGAAGATGGAAAGGTCAGATTGGTTTACATTGGAGTGCTGCAGGCTAGGTCGGGCCTCCCTCTCCTTCAGCTGTTGGCACCTTTTGCACCCTCTGAGAATACTCATTTGCTAATTGGATCTGCGTCTATCGGAATTCACAGCCAGACCTCTGTGTTCCTCTACTGATACTAATTTGCTTGCTTTACACTGGGGTATGGTCGCATGAGAGCTGGGAAGTGAAGGAGCTGCATCACATAGTGGGACGTCGATACATTTCAGTTAGCAGATCGTCAATAACTATTTCTATAGTGGTAAAACAAAGTAATACCGCCAGCAGCAGTATTCTGCAGACGTTACCTGCTGCATCTAACGTGCATGCCATGGGCACAAGATCATGCAGATTCTGGCAAACCTTACTAATGCAATGTTTGGATAAGGATACCCAACCCTTTGACATCCACATGTAAAGAACGACACGTTGGGAGGGACAAAATATTTTCTAAAATGTGAAGTGTATCTGAAAAGGTGCTGGGATCGCTTTGTGTCCTCAAGATGTGGGACTACAGTCTGTACGTGTAGAAAAAGGGCAATTTATAGTACAATGTACAGTAATCCATCCACAAACACGTTCTTTTAAGTGTATAGTATAATATATAAAACCTGCTCCCAGTAAAATTCGTTGCCTACCAATTACAAGCACAGATCTGGCCAACTCTTATCCCTCGAACTAGACTGTTCTGGCCTTGCCTTCTCAGTTAAGGAGCTTTAGATTGCACTCTTAACAAGGCATAGCTGCTGCGGCTTGCTTCCCTAGCTTCCCTAGCTTCCTTAGCTCTGCAGGCTGCTGCTTTGTGATGCCATGGTATTTGCAGGTGCCATGGCTACCCTTCCGCTGACATCTAAAACCCTGTGCTTGGAGAGTGCCATCCCTTAGTGTTGGACGTGGGATGTGCTGGTCTACTCCAAGGGTACGGTGCGTGCAGGCTTACCCTTGCGGGCTGGTGCATTCCTTTCTCTGCATACCACCGGCAGAACCTGGCGAAATGCAACCCAGCAGTGTGCTTGCACACAGTGCACCATTCCTTGGGGGGAAGGTGGGGTAAGAGGCAAGCGGAACAGACCGGAAGTAACTTGGGATCAGTCGATTTTAAAAAATGTAATCGCGTAAGTGAAATATTATATCGCCCCAGTTTGTCTTAAGGTTTGTTTTTCAAGGGGTGTGGCCTCCCAACTTGTTGAGCTGTCACTACCCACCAGATTCACACAACGTACGTTTAACCACCAGAAAATAAGAAAGCCAGCAAGATAGGATACATGCATTAACATGCCGAACCGAGCACAGCCACCGGTTTGTTACGTGCACCTCCGACCGAAAACCGCATATTAGGATCCATAAACTGAGATGGGATGAATGCACATCAGAGATGATGGAGACAGAATTACAATGTTTCTTTGCATCAATCTGAAAATTCATATCAATCTTTGTCAGTAATTCATAAAGGTGCCGCATGAACAGTGTAAACAAATGCATACAGAATTATATCAGACATTCTACAATTTAAAATGGGAAATAATTTTCATATTTACATTAACCTATAATCTCACCATCGATGCATCTTCATCATAATGGCATTTTAGTTTTGACAATTTTTTTTCTAAAGAAAATAGCATCTTTCCTCTGCTGCATTTCAATTGCGGATGTTTCTATTTAAGAGGCATGGTTTTAAGTTTCTGCTTCATCGATAATACATGGGGCACACAAATAGGAAATGTACACTTTCAGTAGCGTCTAGGCAAAATGGGCAAGCTAGGGAATTTTAAACTGTTCCAGTGAACGTGGCCATAGGCAAAATACCCAAATGCATTTTTAGATGTTCTGATGTAGGTTTATGATTAAACAACCCTCTAGAATATGGCTCTGCTTAAGAGCGAAGTTGTAATTAGGAGCAACGTTGTAAGCACAAATGTTAATAGCTGAAAAGTCCCCTTCTAATGGTCAATATAGTTTAATACTGTCCATGATAATTTGCTATTCTGGATTGATTCCCCCCCCCCCCCCGTAGTTCTCCATCTTTACAAGTTTTAAAGAGAGCATGATTTAATTGAACAAAGCTAATGTCTGGCTTTGAGAATCCAATATCTATTGTAGCTCCTACATATTTGGGAAGTGTCACATGACGATCATCAACCCCAATATAATACATGCTTTAAGCTTAACTGCATGTATGGGGAGTAGACCAGGTTCCAGGTTTTGTCTGAATTTGTGGCAGAGGGCCTGTGTGACGTTAATCGAAGATGGCTGCCGTTACAATTAATGAATCAATTTGATCTAGAACTCATTTCAGTGATCCTATCAATTTCTTGGTACTTTTTTTTTCACAGTAAAAACTGATTAAAGGTCTGTAAAAGGAATTTGATAACTTATTTAGAAGATTTTGTTGCTTCTATTTTGTTGCACGTTCTGTTAACTGGCAAGAACATTTAAGAGCAGTTGAAGTGTGAAATTTGATTCTCTTCCAGTAAAATCAAAAAGTAGATACCTCCAGATATCGAAAGTCATTTCAAAGTAGAACCTCCGCCATCAGGTAAGAAGCAACAAAGCTCTCTGTTCCTTGCTTATCTTAGATCAGAAAAGAAAGAAATCTCCCCTGGTTAATCCAGAATGTTGTGAAAAGTTTTAGTGTATTAAAAGCCGAGTGGCACAATTACAAATACTTAACTATAAGTCTACGATTGGGCAACTTAACACCTGAACTGAAATTAAAAAGTATCATGGAATTCAGGACGCTGCAATGTACACCTAAGGCAAACCTGTTCAGACGCAAAAGATTGTATGGAGAGCAGTTATGTGAACAAAAGTAGTCCGTTTCCAGCCATGAACACGAAGTAGAATGAAGCGACACTCCAAGATCAAAAATACCAATGTACGACACAAATGCATTTTCCAATAAAGGAAAAAGAATGAATAAATATTTGATAGAAACTTTTTCAGCAGGCAAATCCGTTTGAACTGGCTTTAGAAATGACACATTGAAGATTAGTATTGGAGAGTGTACAGATACTGGAGACCCTCACGCAAGGGAAATTGCATTGTAACACACAAGCTTACAAGAAGTGGAAAGATGCAGCCAAATTTACTGTTTTATGGCGCAACACATGCTAAATTTGTATCTTCAATCAGTGATTTTATTTTCTCCTTTAAGGCAATGTAAGTGGGGAACCTTCAGCTTTACAGGAAAATTGCAGCCGACTATGTTTGGACAGATGAAAACAAGAACACATCAGAAGGTTCATAGAAGAGCTTAAATGTATTGGCATTTGTAGTAATCACAATAGAGTAAAGGAACCACGAGTCTCACCGAAAGTAACAGCGGATGTTACACTTTCATGCAGAAGAATTTGAGGATATTGAGAAAATAACCCTTCTTGAAGCAGCTACGATTTTAGAGACATAGTGTATTTGGCCAATGTGCCAAAGGAAGTATTTTTTTTTTTAAGTGGTGCTGTCAAGCTGGATGGATAGGAAAAGTAATTCAGAAAAGCAGGATACCACGAATGAACCGGGCTCATAAATTGTCACTGTTTGCAAGGCATAAAATAAGCGGTATCGCATCGCAATTTGTGATACTATACCGCTGTATATTTAATGAATCATGTCGCACAAACTGCAATACGATTCATTATCAGCAAAACAAAAGATTGTGCCTAAAATCTGCCTCTCCTCTGCCTGAGTCTGTGCACAGCGTGCACTGCAGGCGAGGCAGAAGCCCCCGGGGCTGGGCTCATAACGTTATGAGCCCAGCCCGGATGCAAAAGTCATCGCGTGAGAGGAGGATCTCAGTCCCCCTCTCGCAATGGCTCTGGCGTTTTCTGAGGTAAGGTTTGTGCTTAGAGGAGGTTTGGGTGGGGGAGCCGGGCCAGTTTTGAATTAATGTTTTATGTGGGGATGGGTGTTTAGCAAGTGGCCATCCTCGGAAGAAATATTAATTCCAGCCATACTTATTACCCAGCCCCTCAGGAACACAGCATGCTCGTAGAAGGCTTTAAATATTCTTTAATTTCATGAAAGAATATTTAAAGCCTTCTACGAGCCGGCTGCTTTATTACTGCGGGTGCTGGTTTTAGAAAGTGGCTGACATTTCTCCCGCCTGTTCGGGCGGGAGAAATATTATTGCCTGCCATTTTCTAACACCCAGCACTTGCAGTAATAAAGCAGCCTGCTTGCAGAAGGCGTTTGAAAAGGTCTTGCAGGCTGCGTTATTACTGAGGGTGCTGGTGTTGGCAAGTGGCTGACAAAATGTCTCCCGTCCGTTCGGGCGGGAGAAATATTATTGCCTGCCACTTGCTAACACCAGCACCCTCTGTAATAGTGCAGCCTGCTCGCAGAAGGCTTTAAATATTTCATTTCATGAAAGAATATTTAAAGCCTTCTACGAGTAGGCTGCATTATTACTGAGGGTGCTGATTTTACCAAGCCGCTGACATTTCTCCCGCCCGTTCGGGAGGGAGAAATATTGCCAGCCACACTCTTAACACCCAGCAACAGGCCCGGCTGAAGATGTGCCCCCCCCCCCCAACCCCCCACTGCTGAGAGTGAAAAGTGGTGCAAGGTCAGACTGGGGCATACAATAATTCACTCGGGCACTAAAGTGCTCCGCAGTTGCAAATGGGAATTCCTTTTGTGACGCTGTTTGAATAACCCAAGGGGGAGGTTTCTGATGTGCAAATTGTACGTTTGAGAGTATTTATTCAGCAACACTGGTCAAAACTATAATAGTCCAGTAGAGTAACTCTTCAAACTGGCCCACATTGGCAAAAAAGGTGGCCCACTAATTTGACCCAAAACACAGGCCCACACAGCTTGCAGAAGGCTTTGCAAAAGGTTTTCTGTGAGCAGGCTGCATTATTACTGCAGGTGCTGGTGTTAGCAAGTGGCTGAGAATAATATTTCTCCTGCCCATTCGGGCGGGGGATATATTATTGCCAGCCACACTCTTAACACCAAACACTCGCAGTAATAACGCAGCCTGCTTGCAGAAGGCCTTTGAAAAAGGCTTCTGTGAGCAGCAACAGGTCCGGCTCAAGATGTGCCTCCCGGCCCGCCACTGCTGAGGGTTGAAAGTGGTGCAGGGTCAGACTGGGGCATGCAATAATCTTCTCGGGCACCAACGAAAAAGTGCTCCACAGTTGCAAATGGGAATTCATTCCTTTTGTGACGCTGTTTGAATAACCCAAGGGGGAGGTTTCTGATTCAGTGTGATGCAAACTATACATTTTAGAGAATATGCATTCAGCAACACTGGTCAAAGCTATTAGCCACAATATAGTCCAGTAACTCATCAAACTGGACCACATTGGCAAAAAAAGGTGGCCCACTTTGACCCAAAAAATTGGCCCACACAAGCATTTTGCGTTTTTGGTTAAGCCATGGGCCTATTGCCCTATAGGCCAGTCCGAGCCTGCAATGGTGCATGGAGGTTAGCTGCCGAATTTATCACGAGGCAGGCAGCCAGAGCCAGTAGGAAGCTTTGCACTGGCCATAACTTTAATGTGAGCACTGCAAAGCAAAAGCCCCAGAACGAAAATTGGGACTTTTTTTGCTATGCTTTGGGGACTGGAAACATGGGGGCATTTGCTGCACCCCCTCACCCCCCCCTCCTCTCAGAGGCTGGAGTCCTCTTTAGTTTGTAAAGGCCAAAGGCCCCAACGCTGTCCCAGATTGCTGGGCTGGGTGTTAGCAAGTGGCTGCGCTTGCATTTATTTCTCTTGCCCGTTCGGGTGGGAGAAATATTATTCTCACTCCATAGTGGGTGCTGAGGGGCCATGTTGATTCTAGAGTTCCCCCTCTTCCCCCCCCCCCCCCCCCAGAGTGAGTGTGCATTGTTGTGGGTAATGCGTTGCTTTTTGCCTATTTTGTAGGACTTAGTCTGCAGTGTAGAGGAAGATTAGGCAGAGAGGCCCAGCTCACTGTGACTTGATAACGGCCTGAGAGGTAAGCAAAGCCTAGCCCAACTTTTTATTCTAAAAATAGCTTTAATTGTAGACTGTTCAAAGACCTTCTGCAAGCAGGATGTGGTGTTGGTGCAAGTGGCCGCGCTGTATTCGTGGTGTTCCAAATACTCCCCCAAAGGTGGTTTCTTCATGTGATTTGTGTTCTTTGCAGATAAACAGCCATTTTGTAGTTCTTGAAACAAAACAAATGTGCACTAATTAGAACTTGGAAGGTATGTGGCAAGTTGCTTAAATTGCTGGCAAATTCTGGCTTCACTGCTTAACCAAACTGTGATACTGGGCAAATCATTTGACCCAACCCAGCCACACCAGTGTGCTGGCAAGAACAGAAATGTGCATGATTTATCCTTCGACAGAGTTGGTGGCCTGATGGGCATTACATTGCACAATTTGCTAACTTGCCACTCGATACTTCCCACAATGCCATGTAGTCACAAAATGTGCCTGTGTGCCATAGGTTTAGAGAAGAGATTGCCGACCTCTTGGGCACCCTGATGATTTTTCTATTGGCTTTTAGGTGTTTGATGGCACTCCCTCTTTAGATTATTTTGATCTTTTAAATCATCTCACTTTTTGTTGACTTGCAATAAGCCAGACCACAAATGGATGATTACATGTTAACTTGCTGGGCCCATTTGTCTCGCAGATGCATGAGACTTTACGGCACTAGTAACTGCTGCACCATGGCCTCACTGACCTGGGCAAACCAAGAGACTGGCAACTGGACATTTGGTTCTGCAGAATAAGATGACTAAGGTCCCCAATGTGTGTCAAACTCCTTGTAGCTGCTGCCTTCATCTTGGGGAGTTGCTTGTGACTTATTTCAGAACACTAGCTAAATGAAACTTGATAATAAAATAAAAATGACGCTCACAATTGCATCTGTATTGATGTCTTGTTGACAATTTGATGGACACTGCACTATGCACCACTGACTGCTGCATGACCCAGCTGCACAGAGCCTTGAAATGGAAAAAAAGTCTGAGCTTTTTTAAAATCAGATCTATTTTTGTGGTCCATTCATGTAGTGAACCTTTACGTTTTACAGACACTCCTTGTACTTGAGAGGTACATAGAAATGCTGTATTCTTGCTAATTGTTTGTCTTGGGGTAAAACTAACTTTGGGTGACATTTAAAATAGGAGTACAAAATTGTTAATCAAATACGTTTATTTGCTAATCAAAAATATTTTAATTGGCAAATTCTGCTAATCAATTTTTGAAAACGAAATTATGCCTTGGTTTATATATGAAAGGCTATCACCACAACAAGCTTTCCACATGAGCACTTCTATCACATGGCATACCCATGAAATGCCCTTGCAACTGGCAATTGGGCTAAAAATTACCCACAGTAAATTAATAATAAATGTTTGCATAGCAAAGGAGCTTCTATAGATTACGCCAGAGACCTTTGGTTTGAGATGCAGATGGCCACATATGACAGTTCTGACACAATGCGAGCATAGCTAGAGGGCAACCTGCTTGCCTTGGACGCAAGACAACACAGGTTCGATTCCTGGGTCTGCGCTTAGAAACCTCTGGGTAGTAAGCACGTTACAAATAAATTCTAATTATTTTAACGTGATGGCCAAAATGGAAGCATTTGAGACTTGTCCTTCACTACATCCATATTCTGTGTACACTGCTTTTATTTATCCTATATGTCGGACTGCAAACTGGTATTTGCACTTTGCATCACTTGAGTTTAAATACTTATTGCTCTCGATTTCATAATCTATGGAAGTATGATGGCATGGTACTTGGCAAAAATGAAACTGCTTGAACTGTAACGCTCACCTGATTCCCGTAGAGGCGCCGGTCTTGACTGGGCGTATACCGTATCTTCAAAGGTGATGTGTAACACACGGCTGGCTCTTTGGGCTGGACCTCTGTGCACTGTATGTCTGACTCGAAGGGTAAGATGTCTGCAGATAGAAAATATGGGATTAATGAACTGGGTTATTGAATGTCTTTCTTCTTCCCTTTCTCTTCTCCTGTAGAACCCCGAAGGTTAACGCTCTCACCTTAGGTAAGTGAACGCCGTGCTCTCCATCTGCCTCGGGGCAGGGTGCTGTAACCAGTTTCTTCACTGGATAAGGGGAGCAGGCCTCTTGACTTCAGAGGACTGCTGTCCGTCGTTTACTGCACGAACGGTAAGTTTCGAGTAATTCTAATGTCTTTAAAGTCTTTAGTAATGATGTCTCTTGTTTTGCAGGGTTCCGGCGATGGTGGATGACGGGCTGAAGTGAGTTGAAGATGGAGCCCGTGTGATGAATAGAAGCGCCTGGAAGCACGTAAGTAAGCGCTTGTTGCCTGCTTCACGATGCGCTCTAACTGTCTTTTTATTTTGCAGGTACAAGTTCGGAGCGGCTGCAGGGTGCCGGAATACCCACTGGGTTAGATGTGGAAAGGAGTAATGGCACGTGAGTATTAAAGTTCCCCAATGTCTTTAAACGCACCTTGTTTTGTCTTTCAGATGCGGGATGCAGCGCCGAAGACCTCCGGAGCGCACGAAGAGTAGGTAAGCCTTTGTCTTTCAGATGTCGGAATGCAGCGCGAGGCGTTGGTGACAGCCGATGGACCAGGTAAGTGAAGAGCTGTCACTGAAGACCGTAATGCGAACCTGTTCTTTCTTGTCTTTATAGGTGTTGCTGAAGACTGGATTCAGGATGGTAAGCCTTTTTCCTTAGGCCCAGGATCAGATGCAGAAGACACGATGAGCGTTCTGCTGCAGAGGATGCAGAATAACGCAAAGCAAGATTCATCCATCGGGTGTGGTTTAAATATCCTCCTGTAGTGCTTAGGTGTCTCCTTCCACAGCCACGCCTAGGTAAGAAAAGAGTTCCTGCTTTCCAGAAGAGTTCCAGTGTTCTGAACCTAGGGAGTGGCTCCTGCCCCACCCAACAGGAAAGGTAGTTCCAAACAGAAGAGGATCAGAGGCTCAACTGGCAGGCAAGTACGCAGCATGGTCTGCTGCAGCTAAGTCCACCCAAGCCTTATGAGCCTGGCGCTTCCAGCGCTGGGACTGGGCATATTTATGAGCCTGGTGCCACTGGCGCCAGGACTGGGTCCAAAAGGTCCCAATTGGGACTGGTTGGCACTCGGAACCTGGGTTATGGATCTGCTTCCAAGGGAGTTGGGAAAACCCTGACCTTTTGGAAGCAGAGATCATGACATGAACACCCAAACCTGTAGAGTGAGTTTCAGAAAGGCAATTGGGTAGTAAGGAAGACGCCCTTTTGCTCTCAGTTCAGATGAAGCTATGGAACATCCAAACAAGGCAATGAAAGTACTTGGTGGTTTGATTATTACTCATAAGAAACTGGGTCTAGCACAATTCTTTTTAGCTTCTTCTCAGATGTCGAGGCTGTCTACAAAAGCAGCAAACGTAGCAATTGGATTATGAACGGTCCAAACATCAGCACCTAATAGCATCCAAAGCAACACACAAAATGTTCAACAGATCTGCAACTCCATCATGACATTGACTAATCTTGTGAATTATGATGGATAAGAACTCAACATCTCTACAAAGGCAGATTTTGATTAAAATGTTCAGAAGGACACATCAATAATGGCAGAAAAAGGTTGCCAAATGTACAGCCGCTTTAATGACTGGATTGAATCATACAGTTGTAGCCTATGGGCACCAATAAAGAAGGGTAACCTTCAGCTGTGTAAAAGTGCACTGTTAAGAGAAGCATCAGACAGATTGTTCTTTGTTCAGATGTTTGGCGGTTTTTTCACGAAGTAGATCTGACATTGATGTACAGGAATGCTTGTGTGGTTACAAATTCTATGCAGTACCTCTTTCAATGTTCAACTTGTGTGGCACAATGATTTTGGCTGAAAACAAGTCAGCTGATTAAGATACTGGATGAGAATAACATACAGAGGTTTCTAACATGAAGTTTCCATTTGTTGGTGAGGACAGATTTTCTGTACTAGTGCAAACCTATTTGGCAGCTGTCCTTTGCGCAATGGCAGAATTGCAAGCACTACAGAAAGTCATATGTGAAAACCTACCATGACCTTGAAATTGAATTAAAATAGAAAAAGCAACCTTATCTGAAAGTATGATAAAACTGTTTTTGAGACCGACCTAGAAAATTCACTAACTCCATGAGAAGGAAAAGCAACAGCTGTTGTGTTCAAAATTTCAGATTCTACAAATATTTAACTTTTTTTTCCATGAGAACTGTATTACATTGTAAAACTGAAGAGGGAGTTACCGGCTTACACCTCAAAGAAATTCTGCATGTACCAAGGATAAAAAGCATGGTAGCCAGTTGGAGGAATTGAAGCCATGTCATCAGATGGAAATGATGTTGGAAACATTGGAAGCATGCCTGAGGCAGACACCAAAAATACATTTTCACTCCCTTTATGTAGCATGTCATCCTTCTACTACACAACTTTTTGGTTTTTGACCTTTCACTGTGGTGGTCACTGTTTCCATCTGACAGCATGTTTTGCACAGTAGTTGGAAATAATAGAAGATTTATAGTTCTCAAATGTGTGCTCCTGATTAGGGCCTACAAAAATGCAGGCATTACTAGGCCTTCATGCTCTTTCAGGGTGTGATGTTTCTGGGTGCTTAGCGAAGAAAGGAAAACTATCTTTCTGTTAAGTTTTCAAGACTTCAGGAAAACGAATCGTTGAAGCTTTCGGAAGACTTGGATGTCTACAAGATGTGAAGAATGAAGATTAACGATTGATGGAAACATTTGTCAAGTCTAGTTGCCAGGAACAAAGACTTTGGGCACTGGCCAACTGCGTTGATGGGGATGCAAAGTGTTAATCTGCTGCCAACAAGATCCCCTCTAATACCATACATCTTAAGGACTCTTTACCAGGTGGATTGGCAACGCCCTGATCAACACCAGAATTTCCCAGAGCCATCACAATTGGGGTGGGAGATAGCAGATCAATATTCTCCACATATATGCTTTCATGTGCACCACAATCGGTCATACAGCTGGTTCGTGTTTAAATATGTATTCCAACATTACAAAATACAAATGTCATAAGTGAGCAATACAATATTTATGGAAATAATTAACAGTGTATATATAAGAACCAATTCTGCAAATGAAAGAAATGGACAAAGGAAAACAAAAGAGGAAAGAAAGCGAGAAAGGACAGAACCAGAAAACAATTGGTTAGCGAATGGAACAGTCAATGCAAAATCAATGAAACACTGAACATAAATTACAAGTATTAATACAGCAAGAGCATTTTCCAACTAGAGACATCACATTGTGTACCGAAAATGAAATTCAACCGTAGACCTCCAGGAACCTGTCCCAGAATCAGAATTTCTCAACATCTGCATTCTTGTAAATTGCCTTCTCATGAATTGAAACGGTCAAAAGTTCATCTACCCATTCATCAATGTTAAGGGAGCTGTTTGACTTCCATGAGAGAGTGGTGGCAAGCTTTGAACAAGCATAATGCAAGCCTCCTGTCTTGTCATAGAATAAAGATTGCCCACGCTTACAGCTCAGGAAAGTCTTCATTCTATTAAAAGACAAGGAGGCGAGCATTATATCCCACCCAGATGATGATGAAAGTTGAACTTATGTAGTGTCTGGTAACTGTGTGGATACCCACCCTCAAATGATTTTCTGTTTAGCCAGAAAGCAGCTTGATCAGGGAAGATCGACTTGAAATCACGTTCCATGCATTGCAGTTCAGAGACAATGTTCACGGTTACATTAGTGGTCTCGTTTCCTGACCATGAGACTGTTCGTGTTATTACAGTTCTGGAAGGAAGAAAAAGAAAGGGGAAAGGACCTGGTGCAAAGGGTTCTTATAGGGTGACCTGAGAGCGGATAGGTGCAGGAGAGGTGAAAACTACCAAACTCCATAGGTTTGATGGGACTTTTAGTTTAAGTGGACTAAAGATGGAAGAGATGAGAACTTTTAAACCTAAATTGGCGGATTTTTTATGTTGGAAATAAAAAAGCAAAATTGTTATGTTTTTAAAGTTTGATTTGAAAAGCTATTGGCAGTAATAAAGTAAAGCAAAACATGAAATTTCAAGAAGGCGGCGCCTTCAGAACAATAGGAGTGCTTAGATCAGCGATATCAGCAGGTCATAACCAAGTTGAAGGAAACTCTATCGGCGAACACCCCACAGTATTACGACTTCTAATGGGCATGAAATTGAGAAAACCTCCAGAGCCGAGATATACAAAGTTATGGGATGTTGGAGAAGTAGTCCAACTTTCCATGAGAAGGGCAGATAATGGGGAGCTTTCCTGGTCACAATTGTCAGGCAAGCTAGCGATGCTACTGTGCCTCACAGCGTGCTGAAGGCTATCCGATGTTAAAGCGCTAGAAATTGACAGGAAGATATTCTACCCTGAAGGAGTTGCTTTTACCATAGCTAAATGAACAAAAACAGACTCTCGAGTTATACTTCGCCGAAAATAGAAAGTTGTGCGTAGCCCAGTGTATCAAAGATTACGAGACGCCACAGGACAGTTGAAGCCACAAGGCACGACAGTTTCTAATAGCGCATAGAAAGCCTTATCACACAGTAGCATCAGCGACAATTGCTAGATGGGTGCGTTAATTTTATGCATTTGGCAGGGATAGACTTGTCTCAGTTTGGCGCACATTCGGCTAGGGGTGCGATGGCGTCTAGTGCTTTCATAGCAGGGGTTCCACTTCAAGATATATAACGAATGCGGATTGGTCTTCTGAGTCGACCTTTAAGACATTTTATTTCAAACCTGTCTGATGGTTCAGCGTGCATGTGTCAAAGGACTGTGCTGTGCATTGCAAATGCTGTGCTCGGTCACTAAGGTGCACAGAACTGTTTTTAGTGTGGTGGCGACTAAGGGCTCTGATCATTTTGTAGATAATGTACTGACTCAAAAGATGACCTGTAAAACCTTCCCTTCTCTTGAAATGTAAATAGTGATTGCAGTTTTTAATAGTTAGACATTTGCAAATTACTTCAGTTTCTGATTTAGTGAGCATACAGTCAGCTTGCGACAAAGTAGCAGTAATTTACGAGGCTACATCAAACATTGATGGATATTTAAAAAAAATGCTTTGTGAACTTGTCTATTCCGTTGATCATGTTGAACCTCCCTAAAATCAGTTGCAGCTAAAAAATGAAATTAGTATCCGTAACGGCGGCCATCTTGGCTTAATGTCACATGGGCACTCTGCCACAAATTCAGACTGTACACCTGGTAGTACACGATTGTGTGCTTCGTTATCAATGCATCCCCAGTAGACATAACTTCCATTCATTGAAAGTCCCACAGACTAGGTAATTGTAACTGATGCCCCTCAACTATTTCGGAAATGGGATTATCTCTGTTCTCTTCAGGCTGATTCGGTGTAACAATCCAATTGTCCAGCGTACCCACTTCAACCTTCAAGGTTTTACTTTTTGTTAGTGTATTGTCTTCCAGCAGCTCATATTTGTCAGTTGCTAAGCACTCTATATGGGAGTCTGATGAAGTTACCAAGGATTGAGTATTACCAGTTTAATATTATTCCTTTTCAAACTTTCTTTTGTGCACGTTGGTACCTGTTGGTGGACTGGCATTCGGATGTTCTTCCTTGTCATTAAAAACGAGGGCTGTTGTGGGTCATCACTGATGGCTTGTGCAACAGCACACTGCATATCTATAGGTGATGCTAATGGTAAACTGGTTACTTCCATTGCCACTATGGCAATGTCTGCTTCGGCCAAATTGGAGGCCTCTAAGAATACGATTCAACATAGAAAATTGTCATGTAGTTGGACATGGTATGTGTTTCAGGTGGGTGTTCAGCAAGGTAGTATACTACAACATCTTTCTTTAGATTATAGCATAAATCCAAGAGGGAGTTGTCATCAATTGGGGTAGCGGTAAAGAGTTGGCATGTGTGATGTTTAGTTACAAGATGACATTCGGGTCAATTTGCCCCTATTCACTACGACCTTGTTTAGAGAGGCTGTAACTTTGCTCTTGCTTGTCTCAGCGTTCATGTTTCAATTATAATACGCCCATTCTTCTGAGCTTTGGTATGAGTGCTTGCTGGGTTATGTTGGAGGTTCTGTGCATTATTTTGGGCACAAGCGTCACGGTCAGTGCTGTGTACACTCTATGGTTTGGATGCGATTTCAGTAATCCATGTAGTGGAACATGGACAGGCCAAGTGTGTGGAGTGCCTCTGTCAATGTAGACTGCTCATTTTCCACAGCACTATTTGTGCTTGTGCACTCTAGTGTTTTATACCAGTTTTGAGTCCTCCAGGACAAGCACACTGGGAACACTGCCCTGCACTATCCCACCACACCCACCAACAGTAAGGGGCCAATGAGATGAGGGGAGTTTGGAGAGTGACAGGTAAAGACAAAGGACAAGCATGCAAGAGTGGTGACCACGGGCTGGAGCTGTACTCATGAGCTGCGCTGTCCATGCTCTTAGGCAGGCTCACCTCCAGACTTGCCTCACAGCAGACATCGGGTCTTAGTAGTTGGATGCCACTGCTCAGTCACCAGACTGATATTGGGTATGGTCAGTTATTGGCTCCTCCAAGGTGCTGAGTTCTGTACGGCTATCTTGATTGCACGACACCACACTCTGGAGGTAGACGGTTCGAGTAAAGGACCCACAGAGGGTTTCAGAAAAGGATCCAGATGTTAAGCCGTCATACCGCACCATCTGAGTGCCACTTCTGGCAACCACCACAATTCCCTGGTTCTCGGAATATGCAGTTACTATAGTGATTGTCGAAATGTAAATGATTCGTAATGTATGCACATTTTTCTCATTAATAATGAGGGATATCCTGAAAACCCATCAGTATTCTGGCCCTCTAGGCCTGGAGTTAACATGCCTGTTCTATGGTTTCATTAAAATATTTTCTGCCTAAGTTCGTTTCATTTTTTTTAAATAATTTTTTTAATTCATATCAAGCCGCAAACACTTTTTGAGAGTAGGGCTATGTATTCATTCCTTCCTACATTATTCTTTCTGGGATGGCCGATGGTACTGATCTTCTAGCTTGGCCACCATTTGTTCAGTTACCACTGCAACATTCTTTAGAAACGGTTGACTTTTTTATTTTTTTCCATTAGGCTCAGTTGGAATCTGATTTAGTCATAGAATCCCTCCACCGGTTAACAGTATCGTGCTTCACATCTCTAGAAGTGATGTTCCAGTCACTCTTAACTTCAATCATTTGGAAAGGAGCAGGGTTGCTGACTATTTGATTATGGGCTGGTAGTCCATGCCAGAGACTTGTTCAAATGCTTTAAGTGTACAAATGTTAGGGTACAAAGCATGGATGTAGTGCCTTCTGTTCGTATATTGTGTGGTTGATGGTGCATTTTCATCACATGCGCTTTGAGTTGGGCACATGAAAATTCAGCCACATGTTTTGTGCAGGACTTCAGTTTAAAAGTAACCCTGATATTCGATGGTTCATAGTGACATGTTTTTAAAAATGGAGTATGGATTTTGGCGTTTGTCCCTGTTATAAACCAGGTATTAAATGAGAAACGTGAAATACAGCTGCTCCTAATAACTCTAACAAGGCATTTCTCTACTACATTTTTCCAAATTCCCTTCAGAGGTGTTTTTCAATGAGTGTTGAAGAGCTTCTTCCCTCAAATTGAAACGTGGTTCTGATTTTATTTTCTTTCTACTTTGTCTTTAGCAGGTCATTGCTGCTATGGAAACACAGCTGTCCAATGGTCCAACTTGCAATAACACAACCAACGGTCCGAGTCCTGTAAATAACAATTGCTCATCACCAGTTGATTCTGGAAACACCGAGGATAGCAAGACCAATCTAATAGTAAACTACCTGCCTCAGAACATGACGCAGGAGGAGCTGAAGAGCTTGTTTGGGAGCATTGGTGAGATTGAGTCATGCAAACTGGTGCGGGACAAAATAACAGGTATGATGGCCTTTACTGAAATGTTCTACTTTGTTTTGATTTTAAGTTGGTCCATAGAAGTCCACCTTGCTTGCTGTTTTTGCATGAAATGTGACAATTATTGTGTAGATGGTATTCCTTTGCTCCTTGTTCACACTTGTGCAAATAAAACCACCAAGGAGAGTGTCGGGCTCATTGGAGTTTCCTGCATGTTTCACACAGGTTTCACTGGCCAGGGCAAACAGAATATGGAACCATTCTATTTTGTCAGTGGGGAAAGAATGATGTGCGTTTGCGTTCGTTCAGGCCTATAGATAACCTGCATGCAAGCCTCTTCTGCGCCAGAAGCACAATGGGGTAAATACCATCAAAGTGGAAACTGACAAATAGGAGCTACCCCCCTGCTATGATCCAGACAGTTCCACAGTTAAGATTGGTTGTACAGGCAGAACAATGCCACAGGAAGGAACTTTACTATTAATCAATCTTAATTGTTTTTTTTTAATATAATGTGCTTAGTACACAAGACCAGGGACTGGGATTGGAACCTCTGTCGCTCTGTGTTGTCTTGCTTCAAAGACAAACGCGTTTCCTCTGATCGTTTCTCACAGGCCCTGTTTAGTGCTGCCTATTACTCTGATTTGAAGCGGAATGTAACATTTGTATGAATAGGTCACAGAAGTAAGATTAAAAAGATGTTTTCAAGCTCATATTTTTGCTTGCCTTAAGTGCCATAGGTCCGCCCCCACCCCACCCCCCCCCCCCCCCATGCCGTGTAACTTTTTTGTTACATGAAATCTCGGACAAATGTGACCCCTTTCTTTTCCCCACAAGTAGGCAGTCGTAACGCCACCCAGTAATCCTAGGTTGCTGTGGGGGGGAACCTAAATGACCAAAAAGGGGTGACATTTTGGGTTTGAAAAATAAAAAATGGCAATAAAATTATGTACAAAGAAGCCTTTTTTGTGTAAGAGCTAGGTACAAATGGCTTGCTGTGCTGAATTCCCCAATTTCCTGGCTTTCAAGAACAGGTTGAGTGGAAACGAGAAAAAATTATTTTGATGTGGTTATCAACTGTTTTGTGAGGTAGGCGATTTATTTTTGGCCATTTTTGCCAATTGGACATGCGTGGATGGAATGGAAGAAAAGGGTAGGAAAGCCGAATTTGACGACAGAAAGGCATACATTTATGAAAAGTAGACATGATTCCAAGTTTAGGAAGGGGCGATTTGCGAAGGTCGGGCAACAACTAGGTAGGGGGAAATTCCATAGTTTGGGGAAAAAGCAGGAAAATGACCGAAAAAACGGTATGTGGTGGACATGGTTGGCTTGGTACAGCAATGGCTTCTATGAATTTTTAGAAACAATGCTCCGCTACATTTTCCCGACTCTCACATGTGTGGGTGCACCTAGCCCTTTGTGACCATGTAGGTGCACCCACAAATGTATGGTACCATTTTCATTGGAACACCTGGGGGAACGTGGGACGGTAGGCCATGTGGTGTTGGCGTTGTATTTTGGTGTGTCAGCAGAGGGAAATGTTGCAGAAACTGTATCCCCCACCCCCCAATTTTGACTTTGCCGGAGTGGGGTTCTGTGTAATAAATTCTGGCCCGATTTGCACATGTCAGACCTCTGTGGATTCCCATGGATGCCCTTCAGAAATGCATGGGGTTCCCAGTTTTCCTTGGTGGCTTGGACACCCTAGGCCCATATCTGTATGGTGTGCGCTTCGGGAAAAATCCTGAAATTCAGATGTCGGAAAATACTTTGGGTTAGCAGTGTTTTAGACTTTCCCCTTGGCACCTAGGTAGGGTGCACCCACACATGTGGTACGGTTTTCATTGGAACACCTGTGGGAATGTGGGACGGTAGGCTATGTGGTGTTGGTGTTGTATTTAGGTGGGTGGCCAGAGCGAAATGGCTGAGAATTGTCTTTATATCCAGCCAATTTCAGAGACATTTCCCTCTGTCCACTCACAAAACACGTCGCCAACATGTCATACCTTCCCGTATTCCCACAGGTGTCCCGACGAAAACGGTACCCCACATGTGTGGGTGCACCTACGGGGGCGCAAAAGTAAAAGGCTAACCAACTGGTAACCCCAAGCCTTTCAGCACAGCACATTTTGTTCATGTGGGCAACCTACAGATTTGGCTCTAGGGTGTCGAAGCCAGCAAGGAAAACGGGGAACCCCATGCATTTCTCAAAAGAGGACACCCATGGGAATTGACATATCTGACTTGTGTAAATCTCCCCAGAATGTATTACCCACTAGCCCTGCCAAAGACACACACATAGGAGAAGGGTGCCCAAGGCCAGGGACATTACCGCCGACTTTGCTGGAGCTCTGGCTTGCCTGCGTTACAGCTTCTCCCCACCAGGGAGTCCCGGCTGTGTGTCAATACTTCTCCGAAGGGAAAAGCTGTAATGCAGCCCAGCCACAACTCCAGGACGGGTGGAGGTAATGTCCCGGCCTTGGACATCCATGTACCATGAGGGTGTACCGTCCCCTAAGCACAGCGGCAGTTCCAGGGAGCCCCGGCAGGATCCCCATTCCTCCCCGGAGGTGACACCTGTAACGTAACACAGCCAGAGGTGCAGCCTGGGCTTGCAGATTGACAACCCACATGGGAGACATCCTCTCCCAGGGAAAAACTAATGTTCTGCTGGCATGTTTCGCCTGACCCTGCAATTGTATCCCAGCTCACCAAAATATCTGCCCAGACAGCCCATTCCCACCCACACCAACAATCCCGCCCCAGTTTCACCCACCCCACTGACAGTGTGCCCTAACCATAGAATAATAAACAGTACTACGTTGCAGTTGCTCGCGAAGAAAAAGCTGTAAAAAAACAAATATTTGTTACCTACGGTCACCCCAGCAAAAACAAATCTACACTGGTACTTTCCTATCGTGCCCCCCCCCCACTTCCCCTTGCAAGCCATCCCTGGTGGTATACTGAACCTCACCCCCCCCCCATAAAACACATTTACCCCTTCCTAGCGGCAGTTATCTGCCTCCAGGGAGCGCTGCATGAGGTGCCACCCCACACTCCATTTGGGGTGGGGGGGGTTGAGGAGGCCCCCGAATGGATGGGGCAGTAGGGTTTGGGCACCCTAGAGGCACATTGGCACACCAATGTGCCCATCTGCGCCAAGGGAAGTTTGGTAAAGAAAAACATTGAAAATGACAGACTGCACTTTAGGGGGGACTGAGGGGCACCCTAAACCGCCGGGGAATTTTGTAATGTGAACGGGGGTGCACCTCTCCAACCCGCAAAGGAGGGGCAGCGCATCTCATGTAGCCCTCCTTAGGGGCAGAAAGGGGGGGGATGCTGTCATGCACTCCCCTCTGGGGTGAGGTGTCCTTACTTGGAGCAGATATCTTCCCCCAGCGAGGGATGCATGACATGGCCCCCATTCCATTGTGGGTGGGGGGGGGGGAAGGCCACCACCCCTTCCATTAGAAATTTCCCCGTTGGTTTGGGGTGCCCCACAGCCCCCCTAAAATGCTGTCTTCCATTTTCACTTTGTTCCCCTTGGCGCAGATGGGCACCATAGTGTCCCATTCTGCCCCCAGGGTGCCCAAAACCTACTGCCCCACCCATTGGGGGGGCCAGTCCAACATTTTGTGGTGGCCCTCCCCCCTCACCCCAAATGGGTGGGGGGGCACCTCATGCAGGCCTCCCTGGGCCTCCTACAAACGGCTGCGTGCTGTACACCCCTCCTCCATTTGGGGTGGGGAGGAGAGGACCACCAGAAAATGTTAGACAGGTCCCCCAGTGGGTGGGGCAGTAAGGCATGGGCACCCTGGAGGCACTAATGTGCCCATCTGCACCAAGGGAAGTTTGGTAAACAAAAACATTGAAATTGGTACACTACACTTTAGGGCGGGCTGAGGGACACCTTAAGCCTCTGGGGAATTTTCCAATGTAAAGGGGGGTGCCCCCCACACCAAATGAAAGGGGGGGCCATCTCAATCGGCCCTCCCTGGGGGCCGATTAGAGGGGGGGCATCTCATGCTGCCCTCCCTGGACTCAGATGTCCCTTCCTAGAAGCCGATATCTGCCTCCAGGTAGGGCTAGAAGGGGGGGGCATTTACCCTTGGGGTGAGGGGAGGGCCACCCCCCTTTTCCATAAAATAAATCCCTGGTGGCCAATGGCCCCCCACACCTCACTTTTTGTTTTGTGTTTTTCTTCAGTTTTTTTTCTCATTTTGCCCCTTCACTGGGGGGCCCTAACCTGCAGGCCCCATCCTTTGTGGGGGCATGCACACTTATGCCGGTTGACCCCCTCCCTTCAATTGGATGGGGGGGGCACCTCATGTACTCCTGCCTGGGGGCAGAAATCTACCCCCAGGGAGGGCTGCAAGGGGTGGCCCCTTTTCCACTTTGTGTGGGAGGGGGAAGGGGCCACCACCCTTTCGGGGGTGGGGGCAAAAAGAATTCCTGGTGCGTAGTGGCCCCCCTGTTGCATTTCATTTTTTTGCCCCCTTCCCTGTGGGCAGATCAGCAATCTGCCCCCAGGGTTATCCATAAGTGCCCCCATGCCTTGTGGGCTGGGGGAGAGGGCTGCTTACTGTTAGCAGCCCCTACCTCCCCCCGCTTTCAAAACCAATCCCTGGTGGTCTAGTGGGCATTGCTGGGTGGGGATTGAGCGCTCTGCGCCGAGCAATTCTTTTACAAAAGGTGTCATTGGAAAAAGGGGAGAATCTCCCCTTTCCAATGACACCTCCCTCGATCTCTGGCTTGAAATACAGCTAGAGATCGAGGGGGAGAAAGTTGGAGACGCACCTTTCATTTTCACATTGGCATGCTTTACGCACGCCAATGTGAAATTGAAGGTAATCCAGCCCCCGGGCAGTTAGGAGGTACCTCCCCCTCACATAGCCCGGGGGTTGGATTACTGTTTTGAGCGATCCTTGCTTTGCAGGAATAGCTCAAAACAAAGTGCCAAAAAGGACAAGCTATCTCGTACTTGGCAACCTGGAGGTAGTGTCAAGGACGAGATACCTCGTCCTTGGCACTTAAGGGGTTAAATAACCCATTCAGAATGACATTTGTGTGCTGTAAAAATATTTTTACTCAACATTGCACTTTGAAATGTTACCTGGAGCCGTTTAGTTTTTTCCATTTATGATCACTTGCAGTTATCACTTACATTTTCTTACCATTTGATCTGGTTTGTGCTTAGATGCCACCCTAACCTGTAATTTGTGCAAGTGGTCTACAGTAGCTCTGGGTACCTTGAAGCATGTTGCTTCATCTAGTGTACTCACTTACCACGCAAAAGGAGAAGCTCTCTTTCCTGGCATATTCGCAGATCACCACTGGGAAGGGATGCGACTTGTTAATTTCATTCACAGTTCTGTGGCACTTACAGTGGCTAGAATAGTTGCTCCAAGCACAGCAGTAACTTTTCCCTCCCTGTGCAATTGCCATGAGGCTTGTTTCACTCATGAAGATGTGACAGTATTTGTGTTGATCTTAATCTGCCACAAAGCCCCTTTCCTGGTGTTCACTGTAAGAGCAGGAATTTTCTGCCTGCCCATGCTTCTTGTGAGAACTTTAGAGATGGTACTTATGCTGCCTGTTCCACAGGACTTCAACTGAAGATTAATTCCCAATGCGTAAGGCTGCAAAATACATTTCTCCAACATGGGGTCTGGTATGGATTCACATGCTTGTGAATATTCCCCGTCAGGCCGGGAATCCTCCGTAAAAGAAAATTCACTTTCACTTACTTTTTCTCCTATAAACCAATCAATGAGCGGTCATACTGCTCCCCGCCAATGACTGCCCTCTCCGTAAACCCCTCTTCTGTCAGCAATCTTCATATTTTTACCGCACGTGTTGGGAGTCCTTGTTTTGTGCTTTGAGCTTTTCTACGTTTTTGCACTTTTTTGCTAAGTTCTGATTTTTGTCAGATGGAGCATCGCCCGGAAAGTAGGGATCCGTTGTTTGGTGTCTTTAAATGCCCCTCTAGGGCAAGAATCGTCGAGTTTCATCGAATATTCCAGAAGGCCATCAGGCTTGCACTACACGCTGGACCATATCGGAAGAGAAGGGTGGAGGTTCCCTCTTCAAGCTCTGATCCAGCTATGGATTAAGGAACTGGTTTGTGGAGGACAAATCTTCCCAGTGCCTGTCTCCATCTGGACCACAAGGAAGCGGATTGTGAAATCTGCCTTGGTTTCTCCAAGCGCACTGTCCAGGATCATCGCAGCAGGTTGGTGGCGTGGCTCGACGCCAAGACCTCTACCCCATGCAGAAAGCGGGGGCATACCTCACCCAGTACCGGCCGGTCCAAGAAGCGGGCTTCCTGTTTTTTTTTTTTCTTTTTTCAGGGCACTCCATTTGTTTGGGTCTAAGACCAAGCCAAGCACACGAGTCCGTTTCTGTCAGTGTGACCGCGCAAGCAGGTCCCCCGATGAGCAGGATATGCTCATCTTCAACCTCTGCCTCCATCTCCAGTCATCGCTCCAGTTCCTCCTTGAAGAGGAAATGGTCTAACCCAGGGAAGCTGCGGGAGAAGCCAGAGATGCTCGAGGTGCGCAGGGTAAGGTGTCCGACCTGCCACTGAAGGCCCAGGTGGTCCAAGCAAAGTCCTCGACGATTGAGCTGGCTGCGGTCACCCTCTTGAAGGTGAAAGGGTCTGACCCTTCCCAGGGGAACCCAATGGCACCCAGAGTGGTCCGGCCCCCCCGAAGCGGGGGGAGAAAACGCCAGAGAAGAGGATGCCATTCCATAGCCCGTGATGACTACTCCGCATGCAAAAAAGGGGACGGGGGGGGAAGAATGGAGGACTCTACTGTGCTCCAGGGCACACATTTCTTCGGACGAAGAGGACATGGTGTCCGTTCAGTCCTGGAGGATGTGGGGAATGACGGTGGAAATGCTAACGGTGGGAATGCCGACGATGTGGGCGCTGTACTCCCTCGACACCTCCCAGCGACGTATCGCTGGACATCCTTTCAACTCTCCACACACTGGTGTCTGAGGTCCAGAAGAGTGTGCCGACAACTCCCCTGGCACCAGCCCCAGTGGCACTGGGCCCCCCACCAGCGAAAGAGAAAATGGCACCCTATGCCGCCTCATCAACTGCTGCACATGCCCTCCCCCCCACTCCTCCAGGGATACGGGTACGACTACATCAGTGTTTCCCCCTCCGCAGAGGGCTTCTACCCAGGACGAAGTGGGATCGGTCCACACCATGGTCGCCTGCGTATGTCCGTTCATCCAGCTGATGGCAGAAGAGGACAAGGAAGGTTTGTTTTACCAACGCCATGAGGCCAAGTGGAAGACTATTCTGACAGTGCCTCTCCTGGACAGCATTTGGGATGAGGGCCTGGCCAGGCTGATGGGGGAAATCCTGCCACAGCCCCGGGGAAAAGAGACAGGCTGGAAAAGAAGTACCGGGTGCTCGAGTCAGCACCTAAGTGCCTTCGGCCGCAGCCCTCTGCAGATTCAGTCGTCTCGGCGACTGCGAGGAAGAAGTCTTCAAATCCTTTATCTTAAGCCTCTGTTCCCCTGGACAGCGATGGGAAGAAGTTGGGTGCCATGGGTAGGAAGGTGATTACTCCGCGCCAATGACAGTCAAGTCAGCGAATGCGCTGGCGATCCTGACCAGATACGACCGGGAGCTGTGTTATAAGATGGCCCTGCTGCCGTAAATGCCCCCCAACAAGTGGGTTGAGGCGCTGGAGATCTTCCAAGAGGGCGAGGTGGCATTGGACCATGCCATCACTGTTGCCCTGGACATCATGGACACAGGGTTATGACCGATGTGGAACAGTGTCTGCCTTCATTGTTGCTGGTTGAAAGACAACTTTCGGCAGGAAGTTCAGATGAGAGTCCTGGACATGCCTTTCGACTGGGATATTTTCTTTGGGAAGACATTCGACGAAACGTTGCAAGCCATTAAGATCGACGTACAGCCCGTGCCCTAAGCACGCTTCAGCAACATAGTCCTTCCTTTCATACCCCAGGAGCTAAATCCGGCAGGTCGTCTAAGGATTTCAGCGGGGGATCGTCCTTGTACCGCCAGCCCTCCCGTTCCACAACACAGGAGGCCTACAGGGGCCGTACAAAGGCTTTGAGGTGGCCCTCATTGGCGCTCCCAAGGCAGCATGCAGGCCCGAAGCAAGATTGAACCGACCAGGACGTTGGAGCCCCGCTGGGCGCCTGACGGGTGGGCTTCGTCAGCAAGTGGGAAAAGATCTCCACTGATGATGGGTGCTGGACGCTCTCGCCAACGGACAATCAAGAATTTCAGAAGTGTCCGTGGATACCACCAGTGGCCCGGCAGGAGCAACTCATCCCTCATCTCCTGCAGGCATTACCGGCCATGATGGGGGGGGGGGGGGAAGGGGCGATAGAGGCTGGTGCCGAAATGACTCTTGCGTTCTTGGGTCCACTCCAGATACTGCTTGGTAAAGACTGGGGGCTGGAGGCCCATTTTCGACCTACAGTCTCAACAAGTACCTAAAGTCCCAAAAATTCATTATGGTCACGTTGCAACACATGCTCGATCAGCTGGAGGAAGGAGACTTCCTGACATCGCTGGATCTGGAGGACGCATTCACGTGAAGCATCGGAAATTCCTGCGCTTTGTTGTACAGGGAAAGCACTAACAGTTCAAGACCCTTCCCGTAGGACTGAAGTTGGCGTCCAGGGTATTTTCGAAGTGCTTGGTACCAGTGGCAGCCCATCTGCATCTAGAAGGGATGCATGTTTACCCATATCTGAAAAACTGGCTCATCAGTGCCAAGTCGAGGGAAGTTGCGGTCAAACACACAGAGGACTGTCCGGCTGCTGACGGATCTGGGGTTCTCCGTGAGTTAGCTAAAGTCCTGCTCGATACCATTGCAGAACATGCTGTTCCTGGGGGCTAGGTTCAGCAGTCTCCTGCTTGGCGGCACCCTTGGAAGAAAGGATAGATATGCTGGGCAAGGTGCAATGGCTGTTACTGAAGACTGCCACGGTTTGGACCATCAAGTCGCTGCTCGGCATATCGTTGTGCATTTACTTGATCAGACTCTGCAGGTTGCGGATGTGACACCTTCAAGAATTTCTGGACGCTCAGTGGATCCAGGTGTCTGGAAGCTTTGCAGAACATATGGTTATCGATTAGGAGTTCCGTCGAGCGACAAGGTGGTGGGCGTGCACGCCAACATCGGTAGGGGAATGGATTTCGAGAGGCCCCCCATATGAGATGGTCACCATGGATGCTTCCCTATAGGGGAGCCCACACAGGATGTCTCCACACCCAGAGGCCTGTGGCTATCGGAGATGGATCTCCACATCCATGTCCTGGAGCTACAGGCAGTGTTCTGGGCCCTCAAGTTGTTCCTTCTGCCCCTCAAGGCCAAGGTGGTGAGGATCCCAATGGAAATTACCACCACCATTTTCTAAATCAGGAAGCGGGGGGGGGAAACCAGATCCCCAGCGCTCTCCAGAGAGGCGTAGGACTTGTGGCACTGGGCTGTAGCCAAAAAATGTTACTCATTTTTTTCACCAGACGGGAGTTAAGAACATAATCACCAACTCCCTCAGCAGGGAGCTGCACTACTGCCAAGAGTGGAAACTTCGACAGGATCAAGTGGACGGCCTCTTCTTCAGATAGGGCAGACCCCAGATTCATCTGTTTGCGACAGTGACAAACTCCAAATGCCAGAGATTCATCAGCAGATTCCACCAGCCAAGGAGCTTGGGGAACGAGTTTTCCTTCCCATGGGAAGGCCTGTTCCTTTACGCGTTCCCTCGAGTCATCTGTCAACTCAAACTGTGCCGATGCAGGATTATCCTAGTCGCCCTGGCGTGGCTGAGGCAGATTTGGTACACCGGCATTCTCAGCCCATCATCGCCTCTGTGGTCGCAGATCTGTTCACTATAGGAGTCGCAATGCTGCATCACGACCCAGAAGCTTGGCTCCTGCATCCTTGGAGAATTCGGAGGCTACGTCCTGCCAGTGGACTGCAGGGAGGTCCTTGCCAGGGCCAGAGCATTGTCGACTCTTCAGTGCTACGGGCATAAGTGGAAACATTTTGCAACAAGGTGCCAGATGCAGAAGATTAACCCTCTGGGTCTCTGCTCTGCAGAGTCTGCTGTACTTGTCTTTGGCCAAGGTGGGGCTACCGCACGCCTCTATCAAGGTGCATATGGCAGCTATCTCCCGCTACACCAGGTGTCGGGGGCGGTCTTCTTTGAGGAACTCCTTGACTAGATGGTGGGATCAAAGGACTGTTTCGATTGTTCCTGTTGGTGAAGGCTCCTGCCACTGCGTGGGAAATGTGGTACTGACTAGGCTCATGGGGGCTCCCTTCTAGTCTATGCATCAGGCCCCTCGTTTTTTTTGTGGAAGACTGCTTTTCTCGTGGCCATCACCTGTGGGTGGTGCTGCGGACACACCCCTCCTTCATGCCGAAGGTTCCGTCGGAATTCCACCTCAACAAGCCTTTGGTGTTGCCTGTTTTTTTTTTTTTCCCCGAAACTTTAGTCACCAACTGAAAGGACTTTGCACTTGCTGGATGTGGCACGAGCGCTGAAGTTCTAGGTGGCATGCACCAAGTTTCCGGAACACATTTCAACTATTTGTGAACTTTGGTTCCGTGAACCATGGGAAAGCTTTGTCCAAGGCTTCCTTTTCTAGGTGGTTCTCTGGCTGTATCACACGCTGTCACTGGTTAGCAAACCGACCGCTGCCTGGCCGTCTGAGCCCATTCCACCAGAACGACCCCTGCTGGACATCTGCACGGCTGCCACGTGGAGATCCACGCACACCTTCACGAGATTATATTTTCGACATGGATTCCAGAGAGGAGTCCAGGGTCGACCAAGCACTGCTACGCAACCGGTTTCCTTGAAGATGAGCCTGCTCCGGAGCGAAGAGTAATTGCTTCTGTTGAGCCTTGCCACCTCACGTGGTTGTGTATTGTACTGCTATGCATTCTTTATTCATGAGAATGTGAATCTATGCCAGGCCCATGCTGGTGAACAGCAGTTACAGGCAAGTAACTTGTTCTTTCTCCAGCATTGGATTGTTCATAGATTCACATGCTTAAATATTCCTTGTTTTACTGCAAATTCTCTAATTTAAACGCAGACTAGCAGTGTGCAAACCCATCAGACTCCTGTGCTGGCACAACCTACTATCCCAGCACCAAGGTCAAACAGTGCATCCTCAACCCAGCTCAATGAACTTAGCAGCATGGCTCCTGAAGTCAGAGTTTGGACGTCTCAACCTACCACAGAGATGCATGGACATCCTAAAGGAATCTAGGAAACCAAACACGAGGCACTGTTAGTTGGAAACATGGAAAAGATTTATCTGGTGCCAGAATAAGCAAATCAACCCAGTTGATGGCACTCCTTCCAACATTGTCACCTACATGCTCCACATGCTGGATGCAGGGTTGGTATTTAATTCACTCAAGGTACACCTGGCGGCGCTGTCGGCCTTCACCACCTCACATAACAAAGTTTTGTGGCGGAAAGTACCGATGGTTAAAGGCTTCATTGAAGGGGTAAAGGGACCCCCCCCCCCCTCCAATTTCTAACCCACCACCAGGATGCGACCTTAATGTGGTGCTTGCTAAGCTCATGGGCCCACCATTCAAACCCATGCATAAAGCCATTCAAACACATGACCTATAAGACTGCCTTCTTAGTAGCCATTACATCCATAAGGGTCAGTGAAATTCAGGCTCCGTCAGTGCAGGATCCTTTATTGTTCAGAAGGATAGACTGGTTCTACGAACACACCCTAGGTTCTCACCCAAGTTCATTTCTAAATTTCACGTTAACCAGTCCATTGAGCTTCTGACCTTCCACGAAACCAAACGATCTGCTGAGGTGTAACTACACTCTAGATGTGCGAAGAGTGGTCCTTTACTATGTAGACAAGACCAGGCCGCTAAGGAAAACAGACCAACTGTTTGTCTCCGTAGCTACAGGCAGAGAGGGATATCGCGTCTCTAAGGGTGTCCCCTCCAAGTGGATAGTCAATTGTATCCAGCTATGTTACTCCCTTTTTGAAAGAACTCTGCCTTTTACGCCAAGAGCCCACTCTACCTTTTACGCCAAGAGCCCACTCTACAAGAGGCACTCGGGCCACTCTGGCTTTCATTGCAAATGTACCCCTTAACACCATTTGCAAAGCAGCTACTTGGAGCTTTAGTCACACTTTTATTGCATTGACACTCATTCCAAGACAGATACTCAAGTGGGACAAGCGGTTGTAAGACATTTGTTCGCTCATGACCCTTCTCACATCCCATGTCCTAACACTGCTCGCTAATCTGTGCACAGCATGTGATCTAAGCAGATTCCACAAACCTCAGAAGGGATACATTACTCACCGTAATCGTATTTCTGATGCTTATATCTGCTTAGTTTCACATGCGCCCGCCCTTTCTCCCCTCTGAGAGAAGGCGCATGGATGCTTGTATTCTTATCTGCTTGTAAAATCTGTACTCGCGCTACTCCTCATGCTACCTCATGTCAGAAAAAATACAATCTGAGGGTCCTACATGCGTGAGGGATCATGGGTACAGTGGACGTCACACTAGGGATAGTATTACTGGCATGCCGTGTGTCGACGCCCATTTTCGATTTTCGAAAAAACAAACTTATTCCCGCAGCTTCCACTAGATGTCGGCCTATGCACAGCATGTGAATCTAAGCAGATACAGGCATCAGAAATATGATTACGGTGAGTAATGTTTCCCATATGCATTTTTCCCATAGGAAAAAGCAATATTGACCATTATTCCTCAAGGGCACTCGCGTCTGCAGTCCCTTAACCTTATTTGGTCCATTATGACCCCAATCAATGAGTTAACGGGGCTTAAGCTTTACCACAGACGGCCATCTTTAGAGTTTTCACTGCAGTCTACAGACTAGCGGAATCCTCATCAATTCTCTGAGCTTTATTAGTTTGTCCAGTTTTTAACATTTTCTGAAAGTCTCACCTACTGTAAACATGTGTTATTAAGCTCAGGGCTCTTGCTTCGTCTGGAGTAGTCTAGGGAAATATCTGTGCAAGATGCATCATGCCCATGTCACACCCAGGCACTGAAGGTACTTCCAAGGGGAAGACCTACCTCTTTAAGGACTGCAGCAAAAGGCTGTTGGGGATCTCTATCCACATGGTATTAAATGTCATGTTTGCCATACTTTCTCCTCAAAACACCCGTCAAGACAGGCACAGAATGCTCCTCCAGTTGGAGACAGTATACTTGTTCAGATGAGGAATCTGTAAAGACCAGCCGTTTCCTCACACAGTGCCTCTGAAAAGCAAGCTCCTATGGGGAAGAGTTTCTTCAGTTTAGAGTATCTCCACCTCCTATGAAGGTCAAAGTGTTTGGGAAGCCAAGGCGAACTCCCAGGCGTCCAAGGAGCCATCTGACAAAGCCTCCTCCACGGAGCTCTCGTTCATGGAGTGGACTATCGGCTCCTCCCCGGCTCAACCAACTGAGAAATATCTAGTCTACGGGCCATTTGTTGGTAAAAGTACACTTGTCCACGAAACGAGTTGCTACCGATGGCAGTCGACGCCAAAGTCGTCCACTGGGTAGTACCTTGATTTGCCCAAAATATTGCCCAAAATATCCGCGTCCACAGGGAAAGCCCTATCCACGACAAAAACATTGTCAATGGAGAAATACCAGTCCTCAACGAGAACCTTGTCCATGGAGGAAATTTACTTGTCAACGGCTGGGTAAAAACACTGCTCATCCACAGCTACCCTATCGACGGGCAATGTCACGACATTGAAGTAATCTGTCAGACCACCATCAACTCACAAAGGCAGTTGCGCCCACAGCAGTCACTGAATCCACTGCTGAGTCAACTTCTGAAGCTGGCATCTCCTACAGCAGCTAGGCACAGCATCAGCCTTTTCCCCAAGGAAACTGTAGAGCTACTGGATATCCTCCAGAAAGAATTGTTCAGGTGCCATGGTCATCACCCAAGGAACACAGCCCACATTGGCACCCCTCTACAGAGGACTCTGATCCCTTTTATCCGTAGGTGATGTAGTCCATGAAAAATATTATGGATGAGTTCCAGCGAAGGCCGAGCGAAAGCCGAGCGGTGCGATATGTCTGCGTCCCACCTACCACACAACAGGAGGTACTGTCAATCAGGCGAAGGAGTATCTTGGCCTTCCACCAGGACCAAGCAGCTCACCCAGAAGCATGACCCCATGGCAGAAACACAGCACCTCACAGAAGCATATCTTCATTCAAGGTGCTCTCCTCCACCATGTCTTTTTGTTTACGAACAGAGCCCCTTCCTTGTCAGATTGGCAAAATGACATTACGGTCAGGATCCTGTGGAACATCCTTAGATTAGACTGATTTGGATGGCCAGGACGATATGCCTGAGGGGGGGGGGGAACTTCCTCAAAATTCACCAACACATCTTTTGGGTGAATGGGGTGAGTCCGTCAATCTGAAGCAGTGGAGACGGACTCCCTTGGGGGCTCCTCACCACCAGACCTTGCTGCCTCTTTCAACATGATCCTGGCTCTAAAGCAGCTGAATTGTTTAACCTACAGGTGTCTGGCAAACAAAGTCACACAGGGACATGTGGGAAGATGGTAACAGCCATCCCGATCCTGTCTGGGAGGCCTGAGGAAAATGGCAAACCTGCTTTCCACCCCGTCGCTCATCTGGAAAAGTAGAAGGCCCTGACTGCACGCCTTTTGTTTGTGGGTGCATTCCAAGAAAGACTGTCATTACGGTTGCAGCAAGGAAGAAGCTAGCAAACGCTAACAACTCCGCCAGATAGAGAGAAGGAAGTTGGAGGCTTTCGGCAGAAAGGTACTGGCCACATATCTATCGGAGAAGCAAACACTATGGCAGTGTCTGCAAGGGACGACACAGCAAAGTGTCAAAGCTTGCTAAACATCTCCCTCCAGATTTTCAAGGAGGCCAAATCTATCATTTTGGATGGTGAATAAATGTAGCTGGATGGCCCACAGCACTGTCTTGAGAAGGCAGGCAGGGATGAAGGCAACGAATTTCAGCCCTGAGGTTCAGGCCCAAATTTTGGATATGCCGCTCGGATAGGGGCTATTCAGCAAGAAGGTGGACAACCATCTAAGACTGCAGACCCGGCCAGGGCCATTGTATCCTTACAGGATAAAGATGAGGATCTGCATCTTTTTAGCTCCTTTCGGGGCTCATCAAGGTACAGATGCTATAACGAGGCGTACACGGTGCAGAGGTACTCATCTTTTCAGTCTGAAAACTGGCACCAACAATTCAGCAGGTACAACACTCAGAGGAAGGCATGGGTTGTGCCAATCGAATCAATTCACAGGGAGTGCCCACCCACTGCACCCCTCAGCCAACACCTCCACCACTGGCCAGGAGTAACGTCTGACAAATGGTTTCTTCATGTTGTGCAGAACACCATTGAAATCATGGACTGTCCACCAACATCACCATGATCAACAAAAAATACCCACTTGGCACAATTCAAGCTGTAAATGGACAAACTTCTACAAAAAGCTGCCGTAGAAATAGTGGAAATTAAGTGGAAAGTGATTTTATTCTCGTTCGTTCCTGGTCAAAAAGAAAAATTGAACTTGGCGCTCAATATTAGACTTGTGGTGTTGAATATGTTTGTGACAATTAAAAATTACTTCTCCATGTTTTTACTGTAGCTAAACAAGCACAACTTCCTGGCTACGCTAGATCTGGAAGCAGCTTACTTCATGTACTCTTACATCCCGCCCCCTTTTCTCCATCCTTGTGGGTGTCCCCCCAACATGGGGTCAGTATTGGAACCTTCGGCAGTGATGTTAAGGTCTTGGATCACAGCTCGCATGTGGGGCATTTTCTCTTTTCCAGAACTTCTGGAAACGTCTCTTCAGCAACCCATGGATCCTTTCCGTAGACTCTACAGGCTGCAGTCTTCCTCTTCCCCAGATCTGGTCCCTGACTCTTTTACAGGAGGTCATTTTGCTCTTGGAGATGCAGGCAATAGAACCCTTTCCTCTTTCAGATAAGGGTTCTGGGTACTATTCCAGGATGTGTGGTACCCACGAACAACCAGGCTGGTCTGAGGCTTTTCCTGGATATGTCATGTCTAAATCTGTCTTTACCGCTGGAACGCTTCAAGATAATTACTCCTTCCGCACATAGTGTATGCAGGGGACTGATGTGTTCCCTAGACCTCAAGAATCCATACCTGCATGTACACATCTACCAACTGTATCAGAAGTTTGAGTGTCATGATTATCTTGCCACTTTCAGTGCAAGGTGCTGCTCTGCCGCCTGAATGGCCCATCGTTTCTTCATGAAGTTGATGAAAGCAGTGGCGGGCCTTCTTTGCTTGGAGGGCCGTATTCTGGACCCTTATTTGGACTGGCTGGTGAGGGCGGGGTCACCCGAGAGGTGTGGGGGGGGGGCGTTTGCACTCCTGCCAGAGGTTGGTGGATATCCTTCAGCTGAGGTTCTCCCTCAACCAGAGAAAGTCAGTTGTGCCCATTTCGGGATCTGGTCTTCCTAGGAGTGCTTTGGGACACTACGATTCAGCAGGTGTTTCCTATCCCTCTGCAGGGCGGTGGGGCACTTTCTGGCCAACTCTACCACCTTGGCATGGTGGTTCTAGCATATTCTGGGCCTGATGGCCTCCTGTGTGCTCGCTGTATAGCACGCGCACCACAAGATGAGGCGCCTCTAGCGCAAACTTGTGGCCAATTGGCATCAGATGGGGTCTGTGGGATAGGATCCCAATTGCACTGCTTACTAATAACCAATCGTCAATGGTGGCTGATGGATGGCAATGTTTCAGTTGGAGCCCCCTTTACCCGACCGGAACCTACCCTGGTGGTGACCGACTGCTATTTGTTGCTGGGGGTCTACTCTGGAGGGCTACGCAATTCATGGATCATGGTCCAAGACGGAAGCCCTCCTGCATATCCATCTTCAGGGACAAGTCTGTTCTAGTCAGGATGGACAATTATGCAATGTTTTACCTAAACAAGCAGGGTGGCAGCCGTACTCTGCCTCCCTTCCCCCAACCCCACCCCAAACCCCCCTTTGCATGCAAGAAGTATCAATCTGGGAATAGGCCCTGACGGATGGAGTTTGAATTTCAGCAGGCCCCCTTTTTTGGGGAGAGCAATGCGGAAGCGGACCAGCTGAGCCGCTTGGAGTACAAAAACTGAGTTGGATTTGCACACTCCTTGTTGCCCCTGTTTCGTGTTGGGTGGGGTTTGTGGACCTGGATTTGTCTGCATCCCCTCAGAATTCCAAGTGCCCCCGGTTTGCTTGATGGGCAAGATGGGGTTTAGGGTCTCCGGGAAATGTCTTCCAGATCTGATCTGCGTTCCTGCCCACCTCTCTGCTCTAACAGACCCTCTAAGTTCCACGCTTTAGTGGGTTGGGGCCTCATCCTGATGGGCCCCCCCCCCGCAACAGCCTTTGTGAACCTGGTCTTTGTATCTGTTGCAGTTGTGCTCCCAGGATCCTGTCCACCTTCCAATCTCCAGCAGGGGATTCCTGACTCGGCAGGGGCGGTGCAGAATCCATATCTTGCCTTCCTGGCACTGGCGGACCGTTTCCTGACCAGCAGAGGCTTAAACATGCTAAATATTTGGTGAACTGGGACATCATTCAGCAGGCCCTGGACTCGGTCCCAGTATAAGAGTAAATGGACCAGGTTCTACCATTGGCCTTGTGACAAGGGACCTGTCACTTGTCGTCTGGATGACTTGCTGACTTTTTCAGCGCACCTGGCTCGATCTGGAGTTCACGTGGATACTTGCTGCACTTATTTGGCAGCTATTGGGGCTTACAGGAATTCCCCCAAGCACATGTTTTCTGCCACCAACAGGTGTTAAGGCCCACCTTTTTTACCCACCATTGTAAAGGCCGCTCCCGGTCTGGGAACTCGGTGTGGTTCTGGCAGCATTGCAACGAAAGCCTTTCGAGCCGACTGCCTCCGTGGATATCCGCTTGGTGTCACTAAAGGTTTTACTGGTGGCTCTTACCTCTGTGTGCAGGGTTAATGAGCTGCAGTCATTGTCTGCGTCTGAGCCCATAATTGCCTTTCACTACGAGGTTAACTTCCGCACACATTCAAACCTCTTGCCGAAGGTGGTCTCCATTTCTTCTGAATTGGGACATCTGTCTGCTGGTGGTGTTCCATTTATTCCTTGCATAAATAGCCTATCCTATCATACCTCAAGAGGGTCCTGCCGGTTATCTCTCTCGGATGAACTCCTTCAGGAAGTCAGAGGCATGGTTTGTCGACTTTTGGGGGCTCTCAGGCTTCCATCGCCCGTTGTATTGTCCAGGCCATTTTGGAGGTGTACACTGCCATGGGCAGACCACTTGAGAGGATTCATACCCATGCGGCCAGAGCCAAAGCCACGGCCTTCGTGTTTCAGAGACATGCTTCTTGGGATGTCATCAGCTGTGCCTCTGCGTTTTATACTAAATTTAAAGCGGAAGCTCATGCTGCCGAAGGTTCCGGTACCTTCCCTATTTTGGGTAACGCTCACAAGGATGGCGGGAAACGTGCATTTCCAGATCTGCATGCCCCCTTTCAGACTAAAGTCAACACCAAGGGTTTTTCTGTAGTGCCTGTCTCCAGTGGTGGCACATCTCACGCGTACAGGAATAGTTTTTTCCATACCGCGATGACTGGCTCTTGAAGGCAAAATCCAGGAAATGGCGAGGGCTTTTATGCTAACAAAGATTACTCGAAGGTGGTTAGGTTTTTCCATCAAAAAGGCCAAGTGCTCATTCGCACTTGGGAAAACTTTTCTTTCTCGGAGCAGGAGTAGACACTCTCATTCCCAGTGTAGGCCTTCCGCAGAGCAAATAGCGATGATGTTGCATCTAATCAGCTGGTTTCTCAAGGAGTTCTTCATGACATGTCTATTCAAATCCCCCCTCAGCATGATGTCCTATTTTGTATCCCTTTACCCAACTGCAGATTGGAAATAAGAGTACTCCAGGAGGCCTAGGACCAGATATGGGAACAAACTTGCTCATTGGAAGAGGGTGGTCACTGTTCATACAGTTTTCACACAGCGCTGATGTGATGGAGCAGGGAACTCAACCTCAATCAAGGCATGCCTTTTGACATTCCAACATCCACATTAATCCTCAGGACCAACACGCTCCCCAGGCCTACAGGGAGAAATCTGGGAGAGCTACAAAGTGCATGTGGTCTGATCAAAGGTTCACGGCCGAGCACTTTGCAGGTAAGGACAATTGCCTTGCAAAAAAGCTAAGCAGGGATTTCTCATCCTCCCACAAGTGGGAGCTCAAAAGCGAGATCAAATAAATCTTTCACAAATGAGGACGGCCGCACATTGACCTGTTAGTGCACAGCAACGACACAAAGTGCCTTAGTTTCCAGATGCCTGTAGAAGAACTCACTGGGGGATGCGTTCTCCTGGACATGGGTGGGTCAGTTCCTTCCTTTACACCTTTCAAACGCTAAAGCTACTTTCGAGAGTGCTGAGGAGGGTAAAGATGCAACCATGCTGGATGATCCTCAGGGCACCAGTATGAGATGGCCAGGTTTGGTGCTCAACCCTATTGCAACTGACGCAGAGCAAGCCAGTCTGCCTCTGGGCTCACCAGTTCTTGTTAACCCAACAGGAGGTGGAAGATCCTTCATGACCCAGCAGCGCTCACTCGGGGCCTGGTTTCTGAACAGCAGAAACACAGCAGCTTAAAACTACAACAGCCCTGAATGCAGGGACATAATTTGTGCGTCTAGAGCACAATCCACTTGCATAGCCTATCCTTGAAAATGGAAGTGATTCACCGCATGGTGGGAGGCGGCGCACCTGGACCCACTGTTATCCATGGACCAACCAGCTACTACCCTATGTCTTGCATTTAGCCAAAAAGGGTTTGGCGCTGGACTCTGTTAAAGTTCAGCTTTCAGCCATCATCTTATTCTAGGGGTCTGAAACGTAGGTAGTTAGTGTGACCGACCCAGCACTTAATACCTTTCTCAAGGGACTATTGTGCTCCTTCGTTCTGCTACCCACTCCAGTTCCCAGTTGAAGCCTGAACACTGTTTTGACAGCACTGCTGGCACCTCCCTTAACACCAATTCATAGATGTGACTTAGGGATTCCTCCCCTGGAAGGTTGCGTTTTTGGTAGTAGTAATGTTCGCAAGACATATCGACGAACTTCAAGCCTTTTCTGCAGCCGCGCCTTTGTCTTCCAGACATACCATGTCATACTTGGTTTTAGAGATGACACGATCAGAAAGCATGGTTCTTCCATCCTTTTTCAGCAAGCATTCCTCCAGCTCTGAACATGCTCTACATTTCCTAAAATTCTACTGACAGCGCACCAGTTGGTTTCGTACCTCCTCCAGACTTTGCTCCTTAGTGCACCCTGAGACCGAAACAAAGCATCTCCAAGTCTTGGGAGGATAGCTCTGGGGCAACGAGCTCGCCTTGGAAGCAAGACACTGAGCACCAAAGGTTTGATTCCCGGGTCCGTGCTTAGAAGCGTCCTGGGTATTAAGCACGTTATAAATCACCCATCATATCAAGCAAAACCTTCCACTCTGGCTGAACTGCATCACTTACTGCCACCAATCAAAGGGCGAACCTCTCGCTTGTCCGGCTATAGCACACTCGACCAGAGGAAGGGTGGCTACAGTGGCTTTCCAAGCTGGAGTGGCGATAAAGGAAATCTGCAGTTTGGCTACATGTAGCATGCTCCACACGTTCCCCAAACGCTGCTTGGAGGAGGATATCAGTAAGGACTCACAGCTCGGACAAGCAGTCCTGCGTCACCTGTTTACATAATGTAGGAGCAGCCATTGTTTGTCATTCCTGCCTGTCAGTTTTCAAACATGCATAGGGTATATGTATTCTTTGTGGTACTGTGGCTAACCTATGTTTCAGTGGTAAACTTGCATACTGCCACTGCTTGGTATTCTATTAAAGCATGTGAATCAATGAAATCTCTGATGCTGGACAAGTCTACTTCTCCAGCATGGGTTCTGGCATGGATTTGCATGCTCTTGATTATTCCCCCGCCTTTCTGCTGGGAATCCTCTGTAAAAGAAAAAGGTTGCACTTTCACTTACACATTATTTCTCCTTTAAACCAATCGCTGTCCTCTGGGTCATACTCCCGAATCCAATGATGATCTCCATAAGCCCCTCCTCTGGCAGCCATCTTCAGATTTTGATTGCATGTTTCACTGTTGGGAGTCCTGGAGTTTGCTCTGTGAGCTACTTCTATGCTTTTTCGACGGAAAAAGGTTCTATTTTTGTTCCAAAAGCCAGTGTGCTCTTGTCCATCTGCCGGGGATATGTTGTCTGTGAATTTCTGCGCCCCTCAAGGGCGAAGATAGTTGAATATTCTGGAAGGCCATCGGGCCTACTTCACTCCCTTACGATTACTGGTAACCCTTAAACGCAAGTGCAGGGTGTTAGGCAGAAACCTGTGCAGTTCCCTTAGGGAACACTGCAAAATATTTAAGACTACAGGTGTTGGCAGTAAACCCACTTGGTAGCAGTCTGTACCACCCAGATTTACCTGGTAGCTGTGGCTGAGCAGTCAGACTTCCCTCAAGAAGAGTTAGACAGTATGCAAAGTATACACAATAGGCACTCAGATACAATCATACAAGCAAACACTGACCAGAGCTTTAGTATCAAAGTATATTCTAAACAGTTACTATTGTAATATGTACACCCCTTTTTCCTTATCAGATAAGTCACAGTAAACACCACTTATTTTCATACAGAGGTGAGCGCTTAACTAGATGGCACTCCAATAAGTTTGTGAGAAAGGGGGGGGGAAAGACAGAATATGTAAAGGTACACCACTCTAAGGTTCAGGAACACTGTTAGCAAGGCAGAAGAGCAAAAGTCACTGGTGAGCCAAAGTCCAAAGGGTGGGCCCACTCTTAGAGAGAGCAGAGCACAAATGCGCCCAAGATCACACAGTTGCACTAGGCTTAGAAAGTCTTGCAGAGAGTTCAAAAAGAGTTTAGAGAGGCTTAGGAAAGTTTAGCCAGGGTGCCCCAGGCTAACCCAGGTTCGAAAGCCAGGGGCTAAATCTACCCCGTACAGTCGGTAGCAAGGGAAGCCAGGCGGGACACGGTACCTTAAGTGGGAAGGATCCTCCAGCGGTGGCAGTTGTTCCCGGCAGTGGGTGCAAGTTGCGTCGTCGTCCAGGGGAAGAGAAGATCTCGACTTGAAGGAAAGATGAAGGTCGTTGCACTACCAGGGAAGAAACCAGCCGCAGAGTTTTCCGGTTAAAGGTGGTACCTTTGTTTCTCCAGCATGGGGTCTGGCATGGATTCACATGCTCATGAATATTCCCCGTCGTCAGGCTGGGAATCCTCGGTAAAGAAAAAACCAGTATCAGTTTCGTTTCTGATCTGTCTTTCGTAGCAATAACCAATCACTGGTCTCTGCGTCATACTGACCACAGCCAATGACTGCCCTCTACCTAAGCACCGCCTCTGGCAGCCATCTTCAGATTTTTACCGCACGTTCATGTGTTGGGATCCTCGTGCTATTGCTCTCGAGCGTTAGTGCTATTTTTTCGCGCTTTTTTCACAAAAACTTCGATTCTTCGGTCAAAGAGCCTCAAGCTCCACCGATCCTACATCCGATCTACGGGGACCCGTGTCGGATTCATCTGTGCCCCTCAAGGGTGAAGATTTCGTCGAGCTACGCTTCGGAGGACTCCAGAAGCTTCTCAGGCCCGGTCTCGGAGATGGCCCAGGAGAAGGGAAGCTCGACGCCCGGAAAGCTGTTCAGGGTCTGCCCTGGATGCCAGCTGCAGAACGTCTTTAAGGAGGACGAACACTCTTTCTGCCTTTACTGCCTTCATGAGGACAAAACGCACGTGGAGAAGGACTGTGCGTTTTGCGGCAACATGTCGGAACGGACCATGAAGGACCGTCATCAACGTCTCGCCAACTGGCTGCAGGGTAAGAGCCCGTCTGGCGAGAAGAAGAAGAAATCCGAGCCGTCTTCTAAGACCTTTGAGGGCGCCCCGGCGACAGGGGCCCAACATAAGGCCAAGCACTGCGAGTCCGCTGGCACCGGGAGCGCCGAACGGTCGGGCTCTACGGGCGCCAGGCAGGGCGCACCCTCCCCGGCACCATCAACCACGAGCCAACGCTCTGGGTCGGGTAAGAGGAAGGCCGAGCACCCGGCGAAGCTCCTGGAGAGGCCCCGGTCGAGCTCGAAGGCAGAGGAGGAGCGTGGCAGTGCCCCCTCCCTCAAGGACAAGGCGGTGAGCGCACCTAGGGTGGTGAAGGCCTTGATCCATCCGACCAAGCCCTCTATCGAAACGGTCGCGGCGGCCCTGGCCCAGCCTGTGGAGGCTACTCCAGTGGTGGCGACCTCAGGGCCCAGAATCTCCCTGCCTCCTCGGAGGGAGTCTTCTTTTATGCCCATCGATAGGACCCCCGTGAAACCCTCCGTGGAGAAGAAGGGGGGGCAGGGCGTCGTAGATTCGGCCTCAACCTCAGAAGAAGAGCTGGTCGAGGTCTTAAGCCACGGCCTAGGCGTGGAACAAGACCAGCCCGTCGGAATGGGTCCCGACGCAGGCGACGACGACGACATCGTCGAGGATGCCGACGGGGCCCCTGCTCGCCCGTCGGATTCCCCTCTGCCAGCGCCGCGAGACAACTCGGCGGCCATTTTGTTGGCCATACAGTCCTTATGCACTGAGATAAGGACGAGGCTACCGTTACCGACGGAGGAACCTCTCCCGTCGGGGGATCCAGAACCGGGACCTTCTGGTGTTCCCCCTGCCAAGAAAAGAAGGATCCATCCTCCACCTCCTTTTCAACCGTCGCGCCCCGTCCAGCCCTCCTCCCCGTCCACCCGAGGGGATGATACGGGGACTGACACGGCAGCGACGGGTACGGACGACGAGGCATACGACGAGGATTTTCCGTCGTCGCCCCCCACCAGGGCTTCTCCGCCCGACGAGATCGGATCTTTCCATTCCATGATCTCCAGGGCTTCCGAGCTTTTTCAACTCTGCCCCGAGGAGAAGAAAAAGGAAGGCTTCCTTTATCAGCGGCGCGAGGCCAAGAGGAAGACGGTCCTCGCAGTGCCTCTGTTGGACGACATTTGGGATGAGGGCCTTTCCCTCCTCAAGAACCCTTCCACGACGCCAGCTAGAAGAGACCGGTACGAGAAGAAGTACCGGGTCCCGGACACGGCCCCCCTATGCCTCCGGGCGCAGCCTACCCCGGACTCCGTCGTCTCCGCGGCGGCCAGGAAGAAAGCGGGGGGGGGGTGCGGCCTCCACATCGACTTCCCCGCCGGACGGCGAGGGAAAGAAATTGGATGCTATGGGACGTAGAGTCATCTCGTCGGCAGCGACGACGATTAAAGCGGCCAACGCCTTGGCTATCGTGGCCCGCTACGACAGGGAGCTCTGGTACAAGATGGCTCCCCTGCTGGATTTTCTGCCGGACGACAAGAGGGCTGAGGCCCTTGAGATCCTCCAGGAAGGTGAAGTGGCTTCGGACCACGCCATCACCGTGGCGACGGACATCGCCGACGCTGGGTTCCGCCAGCTAGGCAACGGCGTTTGCCTTCGACGTCGTGGATGGCTCAAAGCTACGGATTTTCGGCAGGACGTCCAGACCAGAGTCCTGGACATGCCCTTCGACGGGAACAACCTGTTTGGGAAGACGGTGGACGATTCCCTCCAGGCCATCAAGGCGGATACTGAGACGGCCCGGGCCCTGGGAGTCCTGCAGCAACGACGGACGCCCTTTCGGAGCGGCGGAGGCAAGGGCGCCTCCAAAGGTTCCGGTGGCGGTTTCGCTTCCTACCGTCAAGCGGCCCGCTCGTCGTCGCAAGAGGCCTACAGAGGACGAGGCAAGTCTAGCGGACCCCGCCGTCGTCGCCAAGGAGGTCAAGGCGGCAAGGCCGCGTCCAAGCAGGATTGAACCGGCCGTGGGGTCGGGCCCCCACCGAAGCACCCCGGTGGGAGGCCGGCTGGCGGGCTTCGTCAGCGTGTGGGAGTCCATCTCCACCGACCGTTGGGTGCTGGACGCCCTGGCCCGGGGCCACGCGCTCGAGTTTCAAAGAAGGTGCCCGCGCGTCCCCCCCGTGGCCAGGAGAGAACTTCACGTCCCTCAACTTCTCCTGGAGGTAAAGGCGATGCTCAGAAAGGGCGCCATCGAACTCGTCCCAAAGAGGCTTCGGGGCTCCGGAGTCTACTCGCGATACTTCCTCGTGAAGAAGAAGACGGGAGGATGGCGCCCCATCCTAGACCTGCGACGGCTGAACAAGTTCATCAAGGCGCAGAAGTTCCGGATGGTCACCTTACAGCACGTCCTGGGTCAACTGGAGGAAGGAGACTTCCTGTCGTCGTTGGATTTGGAGGATGCCTACTTCCACATTCCAATCCTAAAGGGGCACCGAAAATTCCTCAGGTTCGTGGTCCAAGGGCGTCATTACCAGTTCAAAGCCCTTCCCTTCGGACTGCGGTCGGCACCCAGGGTATTCACCAAGTGCCTCGCACCGGTGGCGGCGCAGCTGCGCCGCGAGGGGATTCACGTCTACCCCTACCTGGACGACTGGCTCATCCGCGCCAAGACGAAGGAGCTCGCCGTGGTCCACACGGCAAGGACCGTCCAACTCCTCACGGACCTGGGATTCTCCGTGAACTACACCAAATCCCACCTGGTGCCCGCGCAAGTCGCACTGTTTCTGGGAGCGAGGCTCGACACAGTGTCCCTTCTGGCCTCCCCATCGGAGGAGAGGACCAGGACCATCTTGGGCAAGGTGCAACGGATGCTGGTGGCCGACGCGGCCAAAGTGAGATCCATCAAGTCCCTCCTCGGGATGATGTCTTCCTGCATCTACCTCATTCCCATGTGCAGGCTCCGGATGCGCCCGTTGCAAGAATTCCTGGATGCGCGCTGGATCCAGACGACGGGCAGCTTCGAAGAAAGGATCAAGCTCGACGAGAGTTTCCGGCGAGCGATACGGTGGTGGGGCACCCGCGCGCATCTGACGGCGGGCATGGACTTCCAGACCCCAGCCCACCAGGAGACTGTGACCACGGATGCCTCCCTGGAAGGGTGGGGAGCGCACACCGAAAATCTGCACGCGAGGGGACTCTGGCTCCCGACGGAGAAGTCCCTGCATATCAACGTCCTGGAGCTCCGTGCAGTGTTTTGGGCCCTCAGGTCCTTCCTTCCGTCCCTGAAGGGCAAGGTGGTGAGGATCTTCACCGACAACACCACCACCATGTTTTACATCAGGAAACAGGGCGGAACCAGGTCCCCAGCGCTGTCCAAGGAGGCGCAGGACCTGTGGCATTGGGCCGTCGCCCAAGGGATTTTTCTGGTGCCGTTTCATCTGGCAGGGATAAAAAACACCATCGCCGACTCACTCAGCAGGGAGCTGCGCTCGTGCCACGAGTGGGAACTACGGCAGGATCTGGTGGATCGCCTCTTCCGACGGTGGGGCACACCCCAGATCGACCTGTTCGCGACGGCGACGAACACCAAGTGCCGGAGGTTCGCCAGCAGGTTTCCCCAGACGAGGAGCATGGGCGATGCTTTCTCGTTCCCCTGGGAGGGCCTGTTCCTCTACGCGTTCCCTCCCTTGCCTCTGCTAATCCGGCTCGTCAACCAGCTCAAGAGGTCACGGTGCAGGATGATCCTCGTCGCACCTGCGTGGCCGAGGCAGATATGGTTCCCGGACCTTCTGGACTTGTCAGCGTCCCCGCCGATCAAGCTGCCGGCGGACGCAGACCTACTCTCCAGGGAAGGAGGCGCCATCCTCCACCACGACCCGAAGTCGCTGAACTTGCAGGCCTGGCTCCTGCAGCGCTAGAGTTTGGAGGATACGACATACCGGCCGATTGCAGAGAGGTGCTTGCAAAGGCCAGGGCGTCCTCGACTCTTAAATGCTACGGACACAAATGGAAGAGGTTCTCTGTCTGGTGCCACGCACAGAAGATTAACCCTCTACGGATTACGGCTCCCCAAGTACTGCCGTACCTGCTGACGCTGGCCAAAGCTGGACTGGCACACGCGTCCATCAAGATTCATCTTGCTGCGATCTCCCGATACACCAGAACCACGGGGCGGACGTCCTTGTGGTCTCATCGTCTGGTGAAAGAGTTCATGAAGGGACTATTCAGATCGTTCCCGCCGGTGAAGGCTCCTGCCCCGGCGTGGGAGCTCAACGTGGTGCTGACCAAGCTCATGGGACCTCCGTTCGAGCCTCTGCACTCGGCCCCGTTGAAGTTTCTATCGTGGAAGACAGCTTTTCTCGTGGCCATCACCTCCGCACGACGAGTGGGAGAGATCCAGGCCCTTTCCTGCAAGGCCCCGTACTTGACTTTCCACGACACGAGGGTAGTGCTCAGGACGCACCCCTCCTTCATGCCCAAGGTACCGTCGGACTTCCATCTCAACGAACCCTTGGTGTTACCTGTGTTCTTCCCGTCGCCTTCGTCGCCGGCTGAGAGGACTTTGCACTCGCTGGATGTAGCTAGAGCGCTGAAGTTCTACGTGGATCGCACGAAGGGTTTTCGGAAGACGTCACAACTCTTTGTGAACTTTGGACCTGTCAATCAGGGGAAGGCTCTCTCGAAGGCTTCCATCTCCAGATGGCTCTCCGGCTGTATCATGTACTGTCACCGGTTGGCAAACCGACCGCTGCCTGGCCGTCCGAGAGCCCATTCCACCAGAGCGATCGCAGCTACCACGGCGTTCCTATCTGGTGTGCCCCTGCTGGACATATGCAGGGCTGCTACGTGGAGGTCGACGCACACCTTCACGAAATTCTACTGCGTCGACCGGGATTCCAGGGAGGAGTCCAGGGTCGGCCAAGCAGTGCTGCGCAACCTGTTCGCCTGAGGTGAGCCTGGTGAGGAGGTAAGATGCTTAATGTTGAGTTGATGTGATGCTTAATGTTGAGCCTTTGCCACCTCCCGTGGTTGTGCATGTGTGTACTGCTATGTATTCTTTATTCATGAGCATGTGAATCCATGCCAGACCCCATGCTGGAGAAGGAACAAGTTACTTACCTGTAACTGTTGTTCTCCAGCATGGGTCTGGCATGGATTCACATGCGAACCCTCCCGCCTACCCCTCTGCGGCTCTTCACTTGGTCATACTGCCACTTCACGTGCTTCCAAATCTGAAGATGGCTGCCAGAGGCGGTGCTTAGGTAGAGGGCAGTCATTGGTTGTGGTCAGTATGACGCAGAGACCAGTGATTGGTTATTGCTACGAAAGACAGATCAGAAACGAAACTGATACTGGTTTTTTCTTTACCGAGGATTCCCAGCCTGACGACGGGGAATATTCATGAGCATGTGAATCCATGCCAGACCCATGCTGGAGAACAACAGTTACAGGTAAGTAACTTGTTCCTTCACGGTCATGGTAAAACGTGGTATCCCGGTTGCCGGGGTGCTTGGCACAGGCAAGGCGGCCACGAGGTACGTCGGGAAGGCGAAAAGACGGTGAAACTGGTTATCCCCACCAGTCAAAGGAAGAAGACTCTCCGGCGGGAGATCTCCTCTGTCGTTGGGAAAAGTGGTGAGGCGGTCCAGCAGGGCTCCACCGGTGGTAGTGTCGTGGCAGGTTGGCTCAGCTTCTCCCTCGTCGGATTCTTAGGTCCTGTGGTGACTTCTGAAGTTCCAGTCCCCAAAGCCCTGCTTTTATGCAGAAAACCCCCATTCACTCAGCCTACCTGTCACTCAAACATGCTAAGTAGTGGGCCGGCCGGCTCACCACTTGGGCCAATCAGGACGGAGTGCGACGTGAGTTGCCTAGGCAACTCAGTCCAGGGTGCCTAAATTCCCCCTCCACCCCTCCTAAGTACCCCAGACAGAGTGGCACCACTTTGGAGGGCTTCTGTGAAGAAGCCCGCCAAAAAGTGGAACAAAGGGCTCGACTTGGGTTGGAGTCACAGAAGAGAACACAAACGCCATTTTAGAATCAAGTTTTGGCAAAAAATACCAACCGGAGAATTAATATTAATTAAATAAACCGGCGGTATGTTTGAGGCTACAGTAAATAATTAAATAAAGATAGTAGCCTAAAACAATGGGAAATCCCATGGGAAAATATTCGCGGTTGACTATAAAAAGTAGTATCCACTGCCACCAGCCAAAACTCGATCAGGGAGGACGGAGACGTGCCCCCTCGACTAACAGACCCCGGGGCAATTGAATTGCCCCAGCCAGTACGTCCACAATATGATGGTTTGTACTGGTTCTGTTGAGAATTTAAGACTAGTAAAGTCAATGGTGACTTTATATGCCCTGGGAGACAGTAGTCAGTCCCAGGGTATGGAGTCTATACTGGGGGGGGGTCACTATGACACCCCTGTGTTACTGCACTGAGGGTGCTGTGTAACACACATCACAAAAACACATGAAGCCCTATGGAGTAAAAGACCCCATAGCCCATTAAACACATCTAGATTCAAGGAAACACACTCAAATCATGTCCAAGAGTGAGGGTAAAAGTCTCACTCTTGGCAGGAGAAGAAAAATAACCCCAAAAATCCAGCAAAGCTACTGGGGGACTCACTGGGTTAGGAAATTCAGCCTAAACAGAGAATTCTCCCCAACACAGGGTGGCTGAGAAGAAATGGCGTGCTTCCAGTACATCCTGACAACCTGGCCTGCCGCCTGCTCCAAAGGCAATACCAGCTCTCTGTTTGCACCAAGAGGAGAGCCCTCATCTCTGCGGCATCCAACAACTCGGTTAAACTCCTTTTTGAAATCTGCATGGAGCTGGCCAATCCTGCTGCAGTCTCTACCTTGCCTGTCCCCACCCAGGCCCTCTGCACGCCCCCGGCTTCTCATTACATCTCTAATGCTCAGGATGTACTGTCCTTTCTCTTATCCTCCACTCCCTTCCTCTGGCCACCTCGCATCCCTCTTTCTCTCCCTTTCCCCTGTTCTCCCCAGACAAGGTTTCTAGACAAGTCTGATCTATGAAATTCTCATCAAAACGGGTTCTCACGGTTACTCTAAAACCATCAAGGACCACATCGACACCCTGGCTTCTTCATTCACTCCTTCTCCACTTGAGTCTTCCCTTGTGCACACTCTTCTTAAGAAATCCTCAGCCAACCCCTGCTGCCATACTAACTGCCCAATATCCATCACTCCTTTCCTGGGCAAACTCCTGGAAAAGCTGGCCATATCCTAGCTTAATCTTCACTGAATTGGTTGGTTTGCCCTATGACCATCAGTCTTGCTTCAGAGCTGCCAGAAGCACAGTAACTGCTCTGCTCTCCAACCTTGACTCCAATACCCCCTGTGTTCTCATCTTACTTGATCGCTCTTCAGCCTTTGACCCGGTCAGCCATGCCATCCTGCTCAGCCGTCTCCGTGATAAAATGGGTATCGCCGATCAGGCCCTGCCTGACTTCTTTCCTCTCCGATCGACCCTTCCAACTTGTTTCCTTCCTCTATCTCGAAGTCTACATATGGTGTTCTCCAGTGGTCTAACCTCTCTCCCTGGCTGTTCAACCAATACTTGGCACTTCTTGCCCCAACTTTCATTGCTAAGCGGACGTCACTCAGCTTATTTTCAGGCTCCCTTCTGCCACCTTGTCTCCTACTCTAATCTCTGTCTATCTAGGAGTGGTGTGCCGCCAATGAGGTCTGCCTTAATGCCAGTAAGACCGATTCTCCTCATCGGCATACCTGCTCCCTCCTTTCCTGTCGCGCTCTGGCTGGCCTCTTGGCCCTCTTCTCCCACCTGTTTGGCTAAAACCCTTGGTCATCTTCGCTGCTCTCCTCACATCTGATGTCACTAAGAAGTCACACTACCAGCTGCACCTCATCGGGTATGCTTCCTTTCCTCTCCTTCCCCCAGAAGCTCACTGTCTTCAGAGCTCTGGTCAAGCTGGACTACAGCAACAGCCTCTTTCTAATTCTAAATCTGCCTGCTTCTACTCTACGCCCTCTGCAACTCATCCAGAACAGGACTGCAAGACTTTGCCTCAAGCCCAGGCATCGGATCTCTGCAGTGGCTGCGAGGATTAAGTTCAAAACCCTCTGCATTGCCACAAGGTCTTCTGGGGCCGCAATACATCCAACTGCCGGCCATTCCTCACTGCCCAGAACTGCATCACCCTGGCTATGACCGTGGTCATGTCCAAAGTGGACTATTGTAATGTATATCAAGGCACTAACCAGGGTAACCTCAACAAACTTCAGATTACCCAAAACAATGCCACCAGAGCAGCCCTTAACATACCTAGATCAGCTCACATCTCTGAAACCAGGAAGAGCCTCCACTGGCTCTGTCGCCCAAAGGATCTCTTTGAAAGCACTGGCCCTCACCTACAAATGCGTAAATAATCAGGCCCCCACTTATCTAGCCTCTCGCTTCACTCATCACACCCCATCGCGGGCACTCAGATCCGCTCAAACTCAGTCTTGTGGTCCCTAGATACAAGCGCCAAACAGCTGGAGGCGCTAGTCCTTGCTGCCAAGCTCTGGAACACCTTACATCTTACTATTAGAAATATACCTTCATTCAACCTATTCAAACACAATGCTAAGCTCTGGCTAGCGACTTCACAATAACTGTCTTCTGGATTATATATAACTTGACTCCTTGCATGCCTGCTGGGACTCTGTTTTGCTCCCGTACATTATTGCTCTCGTCGATGCTTTGATCTCTAACGTTAAGTTTAACTCTGCCACAACTGTTATTACTACTGCGATTATGTCATTGCTGTAACTTTGTATTGTAAGGATGTAATGTACTGTTAAGATATGCGCCCGGTTGCCCTCGGGCCTGGCTGCGCTATATAAATAAAACAAATACAAACTCTTTCTAAATATCTTCTTTCTCTTTCTTCGCTCATCTGCCTCCAATTCTCTTGGGGCCAGTTCTCCTAGTAACAAGTTGGTGGTTGATCTTTCTTTGCATGGGATCTCCCTCTGGAACAACCTGAAACTTGAGAACCATCTCCGTTTCTGGAAGCACCTCAAGGCCTTCCTCTTTGCTTCTGCTTTCTCTCCGCCTCTCCCCTGCTTAACTCCTGACTAAAACTGCACTGGTCACCTGGCTACCCTCTGATCTCTGGCCCAGGCCCTGACCCCTGCCAGCTGCACACCTACACTGCCTCCCGGGCATCCCCTGTACTTGGGGTTTGTTTCTGTATCCCTACAGTCCCCACCAGCTCTTGACACTTGATGTCTGCACTTACCCCTGCAATTTCCACTAGCTGCATGCACTTACCTACTGTGTTTTTTTAAAAAAAAAATGTTTTAATGGTCAATCCTATGTATTGCACTGCCCTCTACCCCTACCTGCACTTTCCCTTTGCCCCGTCCCTGCACTTGCGCAATCTCAGTGTCACCTGGCCTAGTAAGATAGTTGTCTGTCTTCCCTCTGTCCCCCTCACCTTGTTGTGTTTTGAAATACTTGTGTATAGTCGCGTTATAAATGCTATATCATCTATCATATCTTAGACCATGACGGTGAAGGAGGGAAGGTCCCTCTTCAGGCCCTGCACAAAATGCGGGCCACATAATGTATGTGTAGAATACCAGCACCTGCAATGCCTCCACTGCCTGCATCCAGACCATGAGCTGTAGTGTGAAATATGCCTCGGGTTCTCCAAGAAGACGAGGGACAGACACAGTAGCCTTTGAGGGTGCCTCATCCGTTGGGGGTGGGGGGGTCCCAAGACCTACCAGGCGAAAAACCGCAAGTCTGAGGCACCCGATTTGCTGCGGAAGCAGGTCCCAAGGTGGATGGGGAGCGATCAACATCACATCCGCCTCCATTGCCAGCCGGCAATCAAGCACCTCCTCCAAGAGGATATTGTCTATCCCAGCTGAATTGTGGGTAAAGTCAGAGAAGCCATGGACGGAGAATAGCCCAAGCAGGCCCATCTGGCACAGGCTAAGACTGTGTCAGTGAATTTGTCGATGGCTATCACAACTGCTAAGTGGGGGCTGACCCTGTAGGTAGTCCCTGCAGCACCAAAGGTATCTCTGCCCCCAATGCGCGTCACAGCCACAGTGACTTTGGCAAAGTCTGCTGATGTGCCAGAAAGGGGAAACCGACTCAGGCCCCATTTCAAGCCCCTCAGGGGGGGGGAGAGGTGTTGGTGAGGAGACCCCAAAACAGCCCATCCAGGCTAGGGCCCAAGCTGTGGAGTGCTCATCCATGGACAAGGACCAGGAGTCCTTGCGCAAGAGGACGGTGCAGTGCCTAGTTTTCTGATCCTGCTAGCTCAGCCGAGGGACGTCTCTGGACATTCTGTCGACCCTGCACACCTTGGTGTCAGAAATCCAGAGGGAGAAGCAACCAGGCACAGTACCAGTGGTCCTCCAGGTCCCCGTTCAATCTCCAACGTAGAAGAGGAAGCATCACCCAGTGCCCCCAATTCTGCCTGGACATCCGCGTCGGGCCCCTTCTCCCCAGCAGACTTAGACGTACACAGGGATGGATTTGGCCACGACTACGGACAACGAAGATATCTTTGCAGCGGACTGCGAGTTGCTGCATTAGGATGCTGCACCTAGGTTGTCCCCACTGGACGAGGTGGGGTCGTTCCACCCTGACATCCAGAGCCACTGAGCTATTCCAGCTTGTGCCCGAGGAAAGAAGAAAGACTATCATGGTGACTCTGGACGATGTGTTGTAAGGGGGCTGGCCCTCATGAAGACCACCTGCACAGTTCCAGCCAAATGGGATAGGCTGCAGAAGTGGTATTGAGTGCTGGACTCCGCACCCAAGTGCCTGAGGTCGCAACCATCGTCTGATTCGGTGGTATTGGTGGGCACGAGAGGACTGTTGGCTAACCCGACCTCTTCAATCCCTGCGGACAGCGAGGGGAACAGGATGGATGCCTGGGAAGGAAGGTGATTTACACCGTGGCGTCCACTATGAAGGCAGCCAACACACTGGCGATCCTAGCCAGGTACGACAGGGAGCTGTGCTACAAGCTGGGTCCTTTTCTGGAGGTCTTCCCAGACGATGGAAGCAATCTGTCTTCCAGGAAGGCAAAGTAGTCTCTGATCATGCCATCAGTGGCGTTGGATGTCGCCAATATGAGGTTCCGCCAGATGGGGAACAGGGTCTGCCTTCGTCAACAAGGCTGGATGAACGCCACAAATTTCAGGCAGGAGGACCAGGCGAAGGTATTGGACATCTCCTTCGGAGAAAACTAGTTTGCGAAGGCCATAGTCCCTCCAGGTCATAGAGGATACAGAGACTGCCCTTCCCTGGGCACTCCAGCAGCATCGCTCCTCTTTTTTTGCTCCTCCAGGGGAAAGTCGATCAGGTCTGCCAAAGTTTTTTTCCTCTTCGTACCATCAGCCCTCCAGATGCTGTTCCCGGGCCTACAGTGGTGGAGGACACCACTGTTGTCACCTGCAGGGAAGTACGCCGACTCCGAAGCAGGCCTGACCTGGCTGGGACATCATGCCCCCACGCGTGCCCCCCTGTGGAAGGCCGGCTGATTAGGTTCGTCAGCGAGTGGAAGATCACCACTGACAGATGGGTGTGACTGCAGATCCCTCAGATTAACTGTGAAGAGCAGCACATCCTCAGCTCCTGGAAGAGGTATGGGCCATGCTGTGAAAAGGGCCGTTCGTTCCAACAGCTCTGGGACTCGAGTCTATTCCGGATACTTTCTGGTCAGAAAGCAGACCAAGGGTTGGTGGCCCATCCTAGACCTGCGACGTCTCAGCAAATACCTCTAATTTCAAAAGTTCAGGCTGGTCACGTTGCAACACATGCTCTGCCAATTGGAGGAAGGAGACTTCTTGATGTCACTGGACCTGGTGGACGCCCATTTCCATTTCACAAGAAATAGAAGTTTGTTTTTCACAGTGCAGGGTCAGCACTACCAGTTAAAGGCTCTACCTTTCGGATTGAAGTGAGCCCCCCGTGTTACCAAAATGCCTGACACCGCTGGCCGCCCTTCTACATCAATGGGGCATTCACCTTAACCCATCCCAAGACTGGCTTATCCGGGCCCGCTAGTGGGAGTTGGCCATCTGACACACAGAAGACCGTCCAGCTAGTGACTGATCTGGGATTCTCCAACAATCCGAAGTCCTGCTTAACCCCATCATAGAACGTGCTGTTCCTAGGAGCCAAACTCCATACAGTGTCTAGCCTGGCGTCGCCCTCGGATGAGAGGTTAACAGCCATTCAAGGGAATGTGCAGCAACTGTCGAAGACAGCCATGGTGTGGACCATCAAGTCGTTGGTTGGCATGTCTTCCTGCTTCTACTTCATCTGGCTCTGCAGCTTGCATATGCGACCTTCTGGAGTTATTGGACTCTCGTTGGAAGCTTTCCAGACAAGATCCTGCTCGATGAGTTCCGTGGGTCGATCGGATGGTGTGGCATCCCTCCAACATTGTCCGGGGCACAGGATTTCAAAACCCTCCATACCAGGTGGTCACCACGGACACTTCCCTGGCAGGCTGAGGAGTGCACACCAGACGTCTGCACGCAAGAGGCTACCTGAGGAGTATGATCTCCATATCAACATCCTGGAGCCACGGGCAGTGTTCTGGGCCCTCAGGTTGTTCCTTCCATCTCTGAAGGTGGTGAGGATCTAAAGACCCCACCATGTTCTACATTAGGAAACGGGGGGGACACTCCATCACCAGACATCTCCAAGGAAGTGCCGGACTTGTAGCGGTGGGTCGTCAGACGAGATGTTCCTCCTCCCTGTTCACCTAGGTGGAGTCGAGCACACCACCACAGGCTCCCTCAGCAGGGAATTGCACCCCTGCCACGAGTGGGATCTTTGACACGATCAGGTGGACCGCATCTTTTTCAAGTGGGGCAGGCCCCAGATGTATCTGTTTGTGAAGGCAAACTCCAAATGCCAGAAGTTGGCCAGCCGAATCCACCAACCAGTGAGCCTGGGGGAGGCATTCTTCTTCCCTTCGGAAGGGCTGTTTCGATTTGCGTTCCGGTTACCTCTCTTGCTAAGAGTCATCGCACTCAGATGGTTCCATTCCAGGATGATCTTAATCGCCCCGGCGTGGCCGAGGCATAGTTTGTACCTGAACCTCCGGTCAAGCTGCCAGTGGTTCCAGATCTTCTCACCAGAAAAGGCGCGCAATCCTACATTATGACCCAGGATCGCTGAACCTGAGGGCTTAACTCCTGCAGCTCTAGAGTTTGGAGGATTTGTTGCCAGCAGACTGCAGCAAGGTCCTCTCAAAAGCAAGGGCGTCGTTGACCTAGAAGTGCTACGGTCAGAAGTGGAAGCATTTTGCTACATGGTACCGGTCACAGAAGATTACCCCCCCTTTTGAGGATAAAGGTCCCACAGATCCTGCCATACTTGCTATCTTTCTCCAGCATCGGGTCTGGCATGGATTCACATGCTCATGAATATTCCCCGTCAGGCCGGGAATCCTCGGTATAGAAAAAAATCAGTATCAGTTTCGTTTCTGATCTGTCTTTCGAAGTAGTAACCAATCACTGGTCTCTGGGTCATACTGCCCCCAGCCAATTACTGCCCTCTCCCTAAGCCCCGCCTCTGGCAGCCATCCTCAGAGTTTTACCGCACGTTCGAGTGTTGGGAGTCCTCGTGCTGTAGCTCTCGCGCTTTTGCTGCATTTTCGCGCTTTTTTCAGGAGATTTTTCTCATTTTTCAGTTAAATAGAGCCTCAAGCTCCACCGTTTCTACATCCGATCAACAGGGATCTGTTACAGAGTTTTCTACGCCCCTCAAGGGTGAAGAATTCATCGAGTTACGATTTTGGTGGATTCCAGAAGTTCTGAGGCCTACCCAGGACATTTCCCAGGAGAAAGGAAGCTCGACGCCCGGGAAGCTGTTCAGGACCTGCCCTGGATGCCAGCTTCAGAATGTTTTCAAGGAGGATGAGCATTCGTTATGCCTCTGTCTCCATGAGGATAAGACGCACACAGAGAAGGACTGCGCGTTTTGTGGGAATATGTCGGAGCGGACCATGAAGGATCGCCACCTCCGTCTCGCCAACTGGCTGGAAGGGAAGAGCCAGTCGGGCGAGAAGAAAAAGAAGTCCGAGCGGTCTTATAAGTCCTGTGAGGGCGCCCCGGCGACGGGGGCCCAAAAAAAGGCTAAGCACCGCGAGTTTGCGGGCACCGGGAGCGCTGAACGGTTGGGCTCCTTGGCTGCCAGGCAGGGCGCATCCTCCCCGGCGCCATCAACCATGAGCCAACGCTCTGGCTCGGGTAAGAGGAAGTCCGAGAACCCGGTGAAGCTTCTGGAGAGGCCCCGGTCGATCTCGAAGATTCTGGCAGAGGGGAAGCGAGGCTCAGACCCTCCCCCCAAGGTGAAGGCCCCAGGCATACAGAAGGTGACAATGGCCTTAATTCACCGTGCTAAGACCTCGATTGAGGATGTTGCTGCAGCCCTGGCTCAGCCTGTGGAGGCTACACCAGTGGAGGCGCTCTCAGGACTCAGTCTCCCTGCCACCGCGGAGGGAGTCGTCTTTCAGGCCCATTGAGAAGACCCCCACGAAGTCCTCGTTGGAAAAGGCGTTGGAGGGGCTGGTGTCCATCGTGGATACTGACACGACCTCTGAAGAAGAGCTCATCGAAGTCGTGGAAGAGGCCCAGCCCATCGGGAGGGATCCCGACGAAGGCGACGACGAGAGTTCAGTCCTTTTGTTCGGAGATAAGGACAAGGTTGCCCCTCCCCCCGACGGAGGTACCTGAGCCAGACCCGACGGGGGAACCAGAGCAGGACCTTCGGAAAGTCCACTGCATAAGAGGACAACGCATCCTGCGCCACCTCTGCGGCCTGCTCTGGCCCCCCCCCACACCCCCGGTCAACTACCCACGGGGATGATACAGGCACGGACAGGGTTACGACAGGTACAGATGACGACGGAGGCGACGACGGGACGTGTCCCCCGTCGCCCCCTGCTTGGGCGTCCCCGCCCGACGAGATTGGATCCTTTTATGCCATGATTTCCAGGGCATCCGAGCTCTTCCAGCTCTGCCCAGAAGAGAAGGAAGGGTTCCTTTACCAACGGCGCGAGGCTAAAGGGAAGACGGTCCTCGCTGTATCGCTTCTTGATGACATCTGGGATGAGGGGCTCGCCCTCCTCAAGAACCCTGCCACGGCGCTGGCAAAGAGGGACCGGTACGAGAAGTACCGGGTCCCCGACGTTGCCCCCTTGTGCCTTCGGGCGCAACCTACCCCAGATTCGGTCGTCTCAGCGGCGGCAAAGAAGAAAGCTGGGGGGGGCATCGGCCTCGACATCAACTTCCCCGCCGGACGGCGAGGTCAGGAAGTTGGACACAATGGGACGGCGGACCATCTTATCCGCAGCGACGACTCAAGGCGACCAACGCCCTGGCTATCGTAGCCCGCTACGACGGAGTTGTGGTTCAAAATCGCCCCTCTGTTGGACTTCCTTCCGGACGCCAAAAGGGCTGAGGCCCTTGAAATCCTACAGGAGGGTGAGATTGCTTCGGACCACGCCATCACGGTTGCAACGGACATCGCCAAAACTGGTTTCCGTCAGTTGGGCAACAGCGTTTGCTTGAGACTAGGATGGCTCAAGGCCACGGATTTCCGCCAGGACGTACAAACCAAGGTTTTGGACATGCCCTTCGACGGGAACAACCTGTTTGGAAAGGCGGTTGATGAGTCCCTTCAGGCCATCAAGACACAGACTGCCCGGGCACTGGGAGTGCAACAACGACGGCCGTCCTTTCGGAGCTCCGGAGGCAGACAAGGTGCCTCCAAGGGATCCGGCAGTGGCTCCTCCACGTACCGCCAAGCGGCAAGATCTTCGTCCCAGGAAGCCTACAGGGGACACGGCAAGTCAGGTGGTGCCCGTCGACGGGGAGGTCAAGGAGGCCTCCAAACAAGATTGAACCGACCGTGGGGTCGGGCCCCCGCCGAAGCACTCCGGAGGGAGGCCGGCTGGCAAGGTTCGTCAGCGTGTGGGAGTCCATCTCCACCGACCGTTGGGTGCTGGACGCCCTGGCCCAAGGGCACGCGCTCGAGTTTCAGAAGTGCCCTCGCGTTCCACCCGTGGACAGGAAGGAAAATCACGTCCCTCAACTACTGTTGGAAGTAAGGGCGATGCTCAAGACGGGTGCCATCGAGCTCGTCCCAAAGAGGCTTTGGGGCTCCAGAGTGTACTCAAGCTACTTCCTCGTAAAAAAGATCTCAGGAGGATGGCGCCCCATCCTGGATCTACGACGACTGAACAAGTAGATCAAGGCACAGAAGTTCCGTATGGTCACCCTCCAGCACGTGCTGGGACAGCTGGAGGAGGGCGATTTCCTGTCGTCGTTGGACTTGGAGGATGCGTACTTCCACATCCCCATTCTAAAAAGACACCGAAAGTTCCTCAGGTTCGTGGTCCAAGGGCGGCACTACCAGTTCAAAGCCCTCCCGTTCGGATTGAAGTCGGCACCCAGGGTGTTCACCAAGTGCCTCGCACCGGTGGCGGCGTGGCTGCGCCTACAGGGGATCCACGTCTACCCCCTACCTGGACGACTGGCTCATCCGGGCAAGGACAAGGGAGCTCGCCGTGGAGCACACTGCGAAGACCGTCCAGCTGCTCACGGACCTGGGATTCTCCATCAACTTTCCAAAATCCCACCTGGTTCCGTCGCAAGTCGCCCTGTTTCTGGGAGCCAAGCTCGACACAGTGGCGCGGCTGGCCTCGCCGTCGGAGGAAAGGACCAGGACCATTCTGGGCAAGGTGCAGCGTCTGCTGGCCACGGACATGGCCAAGGTAAGATCTATCAAATCCCTCCTCGGGATGATGTCGTCCTGCATTTATCTGGTGCGCCTTTGCAGGCTTTGGATGCGCCCCTTACAAGAGTTCGACGGGCAGCTTCGAGGACAGGATCCCTCTCAACGAGACGTTCCGTCAGGCGAACCGGTGGTGGGGTACCCGCTCCCATCTGTTGGCGGGCACGGCCTTTCAGACCCCAGCTCACCAGGTGACGGTGACGACGGACGCCTCCCTGGAAGGTTGGGGAGCGCACACCGGAGATCTTCACGCGAGAGGCTTTTGGCTCCCGGAGGAGAAATCGCTCCACATCAACATCTTGGAGCTCCGCGCAGTGTTCTGGGCCCTCGGGTGCTTTCTTCCGTCCCTCAAGGGCAAGGTTGTGAGGATCTTCACCGACAACACCACCACCATGTTCTACATCCGGAAGCAGGGCGGAACCAGGTCCCCTGCCCTATCCAAGGAAGCCCAGGATCTGTGGCATTGGGCCGTCGCCCAGGGGATGTTTCTGGTGCCTCTTCATCTGGCAGGAATAAAAAACACGATCGTCGACTCACTCAGCAGGGAGCTGCGCTCGTGCCACGAGTGGGAACTACGCCAGGATCAAGTGGATCAACTCTTCCGACGATGGGGCGAACCCCAAATCGATCTCTTTGCGACGGCGACGAATTCCAAGTGCTGGAGGTTCGCCAGCAGGTTCCCCCTGCCGAGGAGCATGGGCGATGCTTTCTCGTTCCCCTGGGACGGCCTATTTCTTTATGCGTTCCTTCTGCTGCCATTGCTGCTCTGGCTCATCAACCAGCTCAAGAGGTCCCGGTGCAGGATGATCCTCGTCGCACCGGCGTGGCCGAGACAGATCTGGTTCCCGGACCTTCTGGACTTGTCAGCGTCCCCACCAGTCAAGCTGCCGACAGACGCAGACCTTCTCTCCAGAGAAGGAGGTGCCATTCTTCACCACAACCCGGAGTCGCTGAACTTGCAGGCCTGGCTCCTGCAGCACTAGAGTTTGGAAGGTACGACATTCCAGCCGACTGCAGAGAGGTTCTTGCAAAGGCCAGGGCGTCCTCACCTCTCAAGTGCTACAGACATAAATGGAAGAGATTCTCTGTCTGGTGCCGTGCACAGAAGATTAACCCTCTGCGGATTACGGCCCCTCAAGTACTGCCGTACCTACTGTCGCTGGCCAAAGCTGGACTGGCTCGCGCCTCCATCAAAATACATCTGGCTGCAATCTCCCGATATACCAGGACTACGGGACGGGCGTCCTTCTGGTCTCATCGCCTGGTGAAAGAATTCATGAAGGGACTATTCAGATCATTCCCGCTGGTGAAGGCTCCTGTCCCGGTGTGGGAGCTTAATGTGGTGCTGACCAGGCTCATGGGGGGGGGGGGGGGCATTCGAGCCTATGCACTCGGCACCTTTGAAGTTCCTGTCATGGAAGACAGCTTTCCTCGTGGCCATCACCTCCGCACGACGAGTGGGAGAGATCCAGGCCCTATCTTGCAAGCCTCCATACTTGACTTTTCATGACACGAGGGTGGTGCTGAGGACACACCCCTCCTTTATGCCCAAGGTGCCGTCTGACTTCCACCTCAACGAGCCCTTGGTGTTGCCAGTTTTCTTCCCGTCACCTTTGTCGCCGGCCGAGAGGACTTTGCACTCGCTGGATGTAGCTAGAGTGCTGAATTTCTACGTGGACCGCACAAAGTTTTCGGAAGACGTCACAGCTGTTTGTGAACTTTGGGACTGTGAATCAAGGGAAGGCTCTCTCGAAGACTTCCATTTCCAGATGGCTCTCCGGCTGCATCATGCACTGGCTAATCGACTGCTGCCCGGCCGTCCGAGAGCCCATTCTACCAGAGCGATCGCTGCTACCACGGTGTTCCTGTCTGGTGTACCCCTGCTGGACATCTGCAGGGCTGCGACGTGGAGGTCGACGCACACCTTCACAAGATTTTACTGCGTCGATCGGGACTCCAGGGTCGGCCAAGCAGTGCTGCGCAACCTGTTCGCCTAAAGTGAACCTGGTGAGGAGGTAAGAGATGCTTAATGTTGAGTTGTTGTATTGCTTAATGTTGAGCCTGTTGCCACCTCCCATGGTTGTGCATGTGTGTACTGCTATGTATTCTTATATTCATGAGCATGTGAATCCATGCCAGACCCCATGCTGGAGAAGGAACAAGTTACTTACCTGTAACTGTTGTTCTCCAGCATGGGTCTGGCATGGATTCACATGCGAACCCTCCCGCCTACCCCTCTGCGGCTCTTCACTTGGTCATACTGCCACTTTACGTGCTACCAAATCTGAGGATGGCTGCGAGAGGCGGGGCTTAGGGAGAGGGCAGTCATTGGCTGGGGCAGTATGACCCAGAGACCAGTGATTGGTTACTACTAAAAGACAGATCAGAAACGAAACAGTTACTGATTTTTTTTCTATACCGAGGATTCCCTGCCTGACGACGGGGAATATTCATGAGCATGTGAATCCATGCCAGACCCATGCTGGAGAACAACAGTTACAGGTAAGTAACTTGTTCCATCTTTGGCCCATGCCCAACTGCCACATGCCTCCAAGTTGCATCTAGCAGCCATCTCCCGCTATGCTAGGTAGCCAGGAAGATCTTCACTTTGGTCTAGACTCGGCAAGGAGTTTCTGCCAGTGAAGGCTCCTGCCCCGGCATGGGAACTAAACATGGCTCTGACCAGGCTCTTGGGGTGGGCCCCCATTGAGCCCCTGCATCAGGGCCAGCTCAAGTTCCCCTCGTGGAAAACTGCTTTCCTGGTGGCTATCACCTCTGCCTGGAGGGTAGGTGAGATTCAGGCCCTATCCTGAAAATGACCAAACCTGACTTTCCATGAATCGAGGGTGATGCTACGTACACCCCCCCCCCCCCCCCGTGAAATCTTTTGTGGCTGGCGGTAAGGGCGTTGCATTCACTGGGCGTTGCTTGTGCCCTGAAGTGCTATATCACACACAGTTTTCGGAAGAATTCACATCCGTTCGTGAACTTTGGCCCTGTGAACCATGGGAAGGCCTTGTCCAAGACTTCATTTCAAGGTCTCTTTCTGGCTGCATCATGCACTGTCACCGGTTGGCGAACCGACTGCTGCCCGGCCCTCCGAGCCCACTCCACCAGAGCGATGACTGCGTTCCTCTCTGGTGTGCCCCTCCTCGACATCTGCAAGACAGCTGCGTGGAGGTCCACTCACACCTTCACAAAATTCTACTGCGTCTTAATTGCGGTGAGTCTGTTCCAGGGGTAGGTCTAATTGCTTCTGTTGCGCCTTGCCACCTCCAATGTTTGTGTAATGTTGTAATGATATGTACTCATTATTCATGAGCATGTGAATATGGTTCCATGTCATTTCGTTGCGGGATGTTTTTTCACAGGGGTTTTCAGTGATTCTTTTTATGAAAAAACCCATATTTTTCAAAAATTATATTTTGGAGGGGTCCCCCCAATGCCCCATTTTCTTTCATTTGTATTTATTCCCAAACACCCACACACCATATAGAATTTCCTAACCCCCCAAAAGAAATGTGGTGGGTTTTTCGAAAAATGTTTGCGGTAAATAAAACCCACGAAAAAACATCCCACGATGAAAGGACGTTGTACCATGAATACATGCTAGAGAAGGTTTAAGATACTTCTAACTATTGTTCTCTAGCATGGGTATGGCATGGATTCACATGCAGACCCTCCCTCCGACCCCCTCTGTTGCTCTTCTTTGGTCATACTGCCACTTGATATGCTTACCAAATCTGAAGATGGCTGCCAGGGAGAGGCTTAGGAATAGGTCTGTCATTTTATAGGGGCGGTATGACCCAGAGGACAGTGATTGGTTTAAAGGAGAAATTGTAACTGAAAGTTAAACCTCTTTTTTTTTATTTTACCGAGTATTCCCAGCCTTATGACAGGCAATATTCATGAGCATGTGAATACATGCCAAACCCATGCTGTAGAACAATAGTTACAGGTAAGCAACTTAAACCTTACCTGGAACTGTATTTCTGATGCTTGTTAATCTGTTTAGAATCACATGCTGCATATAGTCAGACATCCAGTTGTAACCGCAGAGTATTGCATCTAGTCTTTCGAGGATCAAAAGGGGACGTCGACATGGGCGCGCCTTTAACACTATCCCTGACGTGTAGTGTAACCAAGATCCCTCACACGTCGAGGACCCACATTGTTTTTTTCCGCCCAGTTATCTGGTTGCCCTAATTCAGAGCTCTTCATAAGCATTTTTGTTGTTTTTATCAACTTTTGGTTGTTTATTCCTGTTAAGTCACTTTGACGGTTGAATCCTGTGCACCGCCGAAGACTGCTGTGGAATTTCGATGCCTTGTGAGGTGGCTGGGCCTCTGGCCAGCCTGTACAGTAGGGAATGTGGGGTCAAGGTGTTGCTATTCTTTTCGTGTGCCTTTCCTCTTTTCCTCTTTGTTCCCTGGGTTTTGTCATCGCTATATCTGTCTTGTGCTATGGACAAGACTCCATTTAGATATTGTCCTTCGTGTAGGGCCAAATATCCATGGAAAGACTAGCACCGTAGGTGCAATAATTGTTTGCCCCTCAACCACAACGAGGCGGCCTGTAAACTCCTGCATCCAAAGACTATTAAGGAGCGCCATCTGAAGCAGTGGGCAGCCTACGGTATGTCGAAGGCCGAAAGTATACCCCCGCCGCCGATTGTCATGATGGGACTAGCGATGACCAATGCTCCGTTTTGGAGGCCATTTACACAACGGTGGAGACGCAAGTCATGCTATGGGGAAGACACCCGGCTACAAGGACGCACAAAGTTCCCACAATACACAAAACCAAAGGTTCTGCTTTGGCGGCACAGTCGAAGTGTTTCAAAGTGCTGACGGACCAGTCGGATACTTCGACTGGATCCGCTAATATTTATGATCAGCAGCCTTCCCCGCAACCACAGCAGCGGCATTAGACCGGGCAATCCAACGTAAAGAGTGCTAGCACCAAAACACACGTGGCCGTAGAGACGCTACATGAGAAAGTGCCAACATCACTTAAGGCCCCAGTGGCGCTGAAACCCCCGATCCACCTGACGCACCTCCCTACTACCCCGAGCATTGGCAATGGTATCGCTTCGGCGGTGAGACATAAGGAACAGGCAAAGGAGATGTGCCGAGAGACAAGTCACAACACCCAGAACCTTGCAAGGACTATTCTGAGAGCCCTGTGCCTCTATCCAATGCTTTAGGAGCCAAATATCGACACTCTACAGAAGAATTGAGTCAAAATTACCCCTTTCCTCCCCTGGATCCTCTGGTTCATCTTCATGGACCAGGGAGAAATTTGAGGGGTGTATGGAAAGACTAGAGAAATGTCTTTCTCTGAGAAGTTTGCTCCAAAAGGCCTCGTGAGGACCTTACTTTTACTCCTATGGCCAAGTTTGAGGACTTTTGATGATCCTTATGATGAATATACTTATGACATTACAGATGAAGTCCCTGTGGATACCTTTATATAAAAGATGCTCCTGTTGGGGACCATATTGATGCCCCTGCGGATCCAGTGGAGAATTGGGAAGACAGCCATCATGTTGATTGTCAACCTTGGACGTCCCCACCTCCTACCCTGGACCCTGACACGTGGGTATGGATTCACCCCCTCCAGTCTGCCAAGCCTCACCTGTGGATTATCAGATGGCGTTTAGCCATCTTGAAAGACGGCTGAGCATTTTCAGATCTCCACACAGGAGGCTTTGCCGGATTCGGACTTTGTAGAAGATATCCAGAAGGAAAAGCCTCCTACCAGCCAGGCCATTCCTTTGCTGAATTCTCTCAAGAGGAGACTGGTGCCTTCATTGTTGAGACCAGCTCGGAGCAGTTAATCCGAGGGTAGAGAAGTTGGTTCGTCCTTCTCCTACCAATCCCGCTTACATCAAGGGCCATCCAAGTACGGATTCCCTAGTAGTTACTACCACCAAGAAGAGGGCAGGTGTACCCCTGTCTACAGGTGAAGCACCGCCTGATAAAGAATCCAAGAGGTTGTATGCTCTGAGGAAGAGGGTCACGACTGCTGCATTCGCCACCCGAATAGCCAATAACCCCACTCTATTGGCTATCTATGCAGACGTCCAGTGGAACCTGCTGCAAGGAGGCCTTCAAGAGGTACCTCAACCAATGCGGGCTAAGTTGCTCGCAATTGTCTCAGAGGGCAAGCAAGTGAATCATAATGTTCTGAAGAACACGTTGACGCTGATGAGACAGCGGGTAGAACCCTGGCCCAGGTTACCTTACAGAAGAGTCATGCCTGGTTACAGAACTCTGGTTTTAAACCTGAAACCCAGGCAGTCCGAATACAAAACAGTTGAAGAAATCAGCTTGTCTGGCAAGGCTGTGGACGAAGCACTTGAGACAGTTCAAAAAGAACATAACTGAAGTCCTTACAACAGATTACCCAGAAGCCTTCACAAATGAGGGGGTGGCTCTCATCTGGCCTTTTGTGGGCAATCTATCTCTCCTCAGAACCAGTATGGTTTGGGAAACTTTTCTAAATCAACGAGAAAAAATCTGGCTTAGACCCCAGTCGAGTCAGTTTCTGGGGGCTCGAATTCAGACGGAAGACTGCCTCATCTTCCCCTCCGAGAGGGTTCAGAACATGCTGTTTCAGATCCCTCACTATGATGGTGTCCTGCATTTACTTAGTTCCTCACGCGTGTCTGTGTCCCATGCAAGAGTGGCTTAACAGCCAGTGGTGTCAGGCTGGCGGACAATGGGAAGATCTGGCAGTGGTCTCGCCAGCCCTCGTTCTCTCTGCAGTGGTCGTCAAGGGAAAACCACTTGAATGGGGAAAACCTTCACCACCCCCTCAGTAGAAGCCACTCTTACGACAGATGCTTCTCTCAGGGTGGGGGGGGGGGTACTCGCCTGCTTCAGCAGACGGCCACAGCGTGTGGTCCCCAGAAGTAGCATCAACCACATAAAGCTGTTGGAGCTATTAGCTGTATTCAAAGCACTGAAAGCCTTTCAGACCATTACGGGGGAAGACAGTCCTGATCCTGACAGACAGCACCACGGCCATGTACTACTTGAACAAGCAAGGGGCACACACTCTCCAGGGCTATCCAAGCTGTCCCAGAACATTTGGAAATGGGCTCTCAAACACAGGATGTTCCTGTTGTCCCAACAAGAATCAGGGGAACTCCATCTTCTGGCGGACTTACTCAGCAGAGACTCCCCACTGCCCGTAGAGTACAAATGGCGACTATACAAAGACAGTCTGTTTTCACGTTGTGGGGCCTCGCAACTCTGGAGAACGCTCTATGCCACGATTACATCTCCAGGTAGCCCAGAACCGATCCAAGGCGAACGTTCTCTGGATGACATGGTCAGGGAAATTGGTTTACGCTCCCCCCGCCCCCACCTCCCCTACTCAACAAGATCATGCACAAGAAGCACCAGTCTACATGAAATTGGTGGGCCCCATGTGGGCCCGCCAACCCTGGTTCTCATCGTATGGAAATGTCTATCTCCTCAAATGAAATCTGCCTGCTCCGGACAAGTGAGAACCACTTCACCCGTGCCTGCAAACCCTGAACTTAGCGGTTTGACTCACTTACTGGACACGGGTCTGGTTTTTAATTCCCTGAAAGTTCATCTAGCTGCCCTCTCAGCCTACACCACATCACAACAGAAGGTGTTGTGGTGTAAAGTACAATTGATTAAGGCTTTCATGGAAGGGGTTAAAAGAATTAATCCTCCCCATTTCTAACCCGGCTCCCAGAAGGGATCTAAATGTGGTATTGACTAGGCTTATGGGGTTGCCATTTGAACCTATGCATAAAGCAAGTCTCAAAGATCTTGCATATAAGAGCCTTCCTAGTGGCCATCACTTCCATAAGAAGTTAACTACAGGCCCTTTCTGTCCTAGACCCTTTCGTTACAATCCATAGACATATGGTGGTTCTGTGCACTCACCCTCGATTTGCGCCTATATTTATTTCCAAGTTCCATGTGAACCAATCAATAGAGCTGCCTACTTTCTTCCAGAAACCCACTAATGTGCCCAAAAGAAGCTTACACACAATAAATGTGCGCAGGGCAGTCATGTTTTACCTCGAAAGAAGTAGATCACTGAGCAAGACTAATACGTTTTTTGTTTGTGGCAGCTGGTAGAGAAGGGGATCATGTCTGACGCCAGAAGAGACCAAAAAAGGGTTCCTGTACCAGCGCTGGGAGGCTAAAAGGAAGACCATTCTGGTAGTGCCTCTCCTGGACGATGTTTGGGATGAGGGCCTGGTGCTGATGAAGAATCGTGCCTCACCCCCGGCGAAAAGAGACCGGCTGGAGAAGTAGTACAGGGTGCGGGAGTCCGCACCAAAGTGCCTGCCATGCATCCTTCCCCAGAGTTGGTCGTCTCGGTGCCTGCGAGGAAGAAGTCCTCCAATCCATCGTCAGCCTCCGTTCCCCCGCACAGCGAGGGGAAGAAGTTCAGACGAGGGTCCTGGCCATGCCTTTCGACAAGGACAATCTCTTTGGGGGTGAAGGCTGCCGATGACTCGTTGCAAGCCATCCACACGGAGAGATGCCCGGACCCTAGGCACGCTTCAGCAACCCCGCCCTTCCTTTTTGGCGGCACTTCATCCTCTTACCATCAACACGCCCGTTCTACGACCCTGGACGCCTACAGGTGCGTTTCTAGTCGTTCAGAGGTGGCCGCCGTCGCTCCCAAGGCGGCACACAGGCCCCAAAGCAGGACTTAACCGGCTGGGATGTCTGGGCCCCCACCCATGCACCCAGTGGGAGGCCGGCTGGCGGACTTGGTCAGCGAATGGGGGAAGATCTCCGACTTATGGGTGTTCGACGCGCTCGCCCAGTCACTCTAGAATTCCAGCAGAAATGTCCATGGATATCACCAGTGGCCCGGCAACAGAAGCACATCCCTCAGCTCATGCTGGTGGTATGGGCCATGCTAAGAAAAGGGGTGATCTAGCGCATTCCAAAGTGACTCCAAGGTGCCAGAGTTTACTCCAGATACTACTTAGTAAGAAAGAAGACTGGTGGCTGGAGGCCCATTTTTGACCTGCAGCGATTAAAGTTCCTAAATTCCCAAATTCAGGATGGCCACATTGCAACATGTGTTCGGCCAACTTGAGGAATGGGACTTCCTAACATCGCTGGATCTGGAGGACTGTTACTTCCACGTCCCCATTCACGAGAAATGTCGGCAATTCCTGCGCTTCGTCGTACAGGGAAAGCATTACCAATTGAAGGCCCTTCACTTTGGACTGAAGCCGGCGGTCAGGGTGTTTCCAAAGTGCCTGGTAACAGTAGGGACCCATCTACGTCTGCAAGAGCTACAGGTGTACCCGTACCTCTGACTGGCTCATCTGGGCCAAGTCATGGGAAATCGCTGTCGAGCACACGGACAAGTCTGTCCGGCTGCTGACAGATCTGTGATTCTCAGTGAATTACCCAAAGTACTGCTTGATTGATCTCGGGAAACTCTTCCTGGGGGCCCCCTGAGAAGAAAGGAATGCAGCCATGTTGGGCAAGCTACAACGGCTATTGGCACTGAAGATTGCCACTGTGTGAGCCATCAAGTCCTTGCTCGGCATGGTGTCTTGTATCTACCTTATCTGGCGCTGCAGGCTGCGGATGCAACCCCTCCAGGAATTCCCGGATGCTTGGTGGATCCAGGTGTCCGGAAGCTTCACGGACAGGCTTGTTCTCGACAGGGAGTTCCGTCGAGCGTGAAGGTCGTGGGGCATAGGCTTCAACATAGTCAGGGGCACAGGCTTCCAGAGCCCACTGCACCAGTATATCGCCATGGATGCTTCCCTGGAGGGTTGGCGAGCCCACACCGGAAGTCTCCACGCCAGAGGCCTGTGGCTACTGGAGCAGAGGGATCTCCACATCAATGTCTTGGAACTGCAGGCAGTGTTCTGGACCCTCAAGTCGTTCCTTTGTCCCTCATGGGCAAAGAGGTGAGCATCTTCACAGACAGTACCACCACAATGTTCTACAACAGGAAACGGAGCTGGGTGGGGTTGGACATGAGATCCCCATCGCTCTGCAGAGAGCTGCAGGACTTGTAGCACTGGGTTGTTGCCCAGGAGATGTTTATCATTCTTTTTCACCTGGCGGGAGTCAACAGTGTCACCGACTTTCTCAGCAGGGAGTTGCGTTCTTGCCACGAGTGGGAGCTTCGGCAGGATCAAGTTGACTAGCTCTTCCTCGGGTGGGGCAGACCCCAGATCAATGTTTGCGACAGCGATGAACACCAAGTGCCAGAGGTTCGCCAGAAGGTTTCAACAGCCGGGGAGCATGGGGAGTGCGTTCTTCCAGGCCTGTTCCTGTACGAGATCCCACTGTTGCCTCTATTACAAGTCATCAGTCAACTCCAACTGTGCCGGATGATCCTTGTCGCAACGGCATGGCCAAGGAATATTTGGTATCCGGACCTTCTCAGCCTGTCAACATCTCCTCCAGTCAAGCTGCCAGTGGTTGTACATCTGCTAGCCAGAGGCGGGCCAATCCTGCACCACGACCCTGGATTGCTGAACCTGGAGGCCTGGCTTCTGCCGCCTTAGAGTTTGGTAGGTACGAGCTACTGGCAGACTGCAGGGAGGTCCTTGCCAGGGCATCATCGATTCTTAAGTGCTACAGGCACAAGTGGAAGTAGTTAGCAACTTGGTGCTGGTCACAGAAGAGCAACCCTCTTGAGGGCCACACATCCTCAGATCCTTCCGTATTTGTTATCATTGGCTAAGGCGGGGCTGGCGCACGCTTCCATACAAGTCCATCTGGCGGCTATCTCCTGCTCCACCAGGTCTCCGGGACGGTCTTCTCTATTGTCACACCATCTAGTCAAGGAGTTCCTCAAAGGTCTGTTTCAATCGTTTGGCAGTGAAGGCGCCTGCCATGGGAACTCCACGTGATGCTGACAAGACTCATGGGTTGGGGGGGCGGCGGCATTCGAGCCTGTGCTTCTGATGCTTGTTAATCTGCTTTGAATTGCATGCTGTGTATATGGTCTGACATCCAGTGGGAACCGTGGAGTATTTCATCTGGTCTTTCGGGGACCGAATGGGGACATCGGCATAGGAGTGTATGTAATACTATCCCTATCATGACGTGTAGTGTACCCAAAATCCCTCATGTGCCGACGTCCCTCAGATTGTTTTTTTCCACCCAGATAACTGGTCACCCCATTGCGGAGCTCTTCATAAGAGACCTTGTTTATACTTGTTTACCGACTTTGTTGTAGTAAGTGAAGCACCATTGAAGTGACTTTAGGGGAGTAAACTGACAAAGACTGCGGGGAATTTTCGACGGCGGTGGATCTCGATGCCTAAGATCTGGCGGCAGTCGTCCACGTGGCCGGGCCCTTTGGCCGGCCTACACAGTAGGGAGAGGGAGGTCATATCTTTCGCTGTGTCGCTCCTTTCACCCTCTTTACCATCTAGGTCTGGTCATCATTTCCATTACCTTTTATTATGGACAGGACACAATTTAGGTTTTGCCCCTCTAGCATGGTCAGATTCCCTTGGAAGGACAAGCACGATTAGTGCAATAATTGTCTGCCCCTTGACCACGAGGAAGCGCGGTGCATGGCTTTTAGACTCCTTCGACCTAAAACACGTAAGGAGCGCTGCGTTAAGTGGTGGGCTGCTTGTGGCATTTTGTGGGGTGGATCTTCTTCCAAGCCCCCCCCCCCACCCGCCGAAAGTGACTGGGGCACTAGTGATGACCAAGCATCCGTACCAATGCCATCGACCTTACGACGGACCCTTCTAGGTCTGCCATGCCCGTCCCCGACCACTCCAGGCCTGACGCTAGTCGAGTTATTGGGACAACACCCGGTGACAGGGGCGTACATAAAACACACGCTAAACACACAACCCCTTCCCCCAATTTCGACTGTTTCATCAAAGGGTGAAAGCGGCAACAGGACTGCCGAAAATTTTGACTGAATCCTCTGATCCTGCAGATCAACAGCCTTCCCTGCATCTGTGTCTTGTGACTGGTCCTTCGAAAAATAAGGGCGCTACCTCAAAATCACATTCGGCTGGCAAAGCGTGCTCGTCTGACGCTCCTGGGGCCCCGGTAGGACAAAAATCTACCGTTAGGCCTTCTAGTCAATCGATGGGTGAAAAACCTACCGCTAGGCCTACGGCACGCCCTGATTTGCCGGACATCGCTGAAAGTATCACAAGGCTGATGCCTAAGGAATCGTGGAAACGAAAAGCGTGTGCCACAGACACATCTGAAGACGTGCCACAGCACCCCGATGGTCGCAAAGACTGAGGCTAGTCGGGAGCCTTTGTCTAGCACTATTGCTAATAAATTTTGGCGCCAAAGGCAGAAAAATTAAGATCTTCCACCTTTCGCACCTTCTGGTTCATCTAAATGGATCAGGTAAAAAAGGGAAGGGTGCATGGACCGCCTGGAAAGGATTGTCGCTCTCGGAGCACCCTACACCTCGAGAGGATCCTCTTTCTATGTCAACCTTAAGATTCCCTGGAAATTTAGAATCTTCTCGGGACCATTTCATTTCTAGCCACCCTGAGGAGGAAATCCAAATGGACACATCAAGATATTTATGATGAAGAGAATACCTTCATACAAGACTACACTGCAGATGACCAGATGGATGCCAGGGACAACTGGGGGGACACTCATAAAGTTGATACGGAGCTATGAGCACTCTCTATTCACAAGCAGGACACAGATGTCCTATGTGTGGACTCCCCTCCTTCCACCCCGGCCCACCAGGCGTCGCCAATAGACGATCAGGTTGCCTTTAATGCAATCTTAAGGAAGGCCGCAGATCACTTGAAGATCGCCACTCAAGAAGCCATACCTGAACAAGATTTTGTGGAGGACATTAAAGAAAAAACCCCTTCAGTCAAACCATTCCTCTCCTTAATTCCATTAAAAGGAGACTGGCTCCTTCTCTTGTCACATCAGCCCAGTCCAGGGCAGTCAATCCAAGGATGGAGAAATTATTTGGGCAATTGCCTACGGACCCTCAATATATTAAAAGCCACGCCACTCCCGATTCCATAGTGGTCACCACCACCCTGAAACTGGCTGGAGTACACTTTTTCTATAGGAGACACACCTCCCCATAAGTAGTCGAAAAGATTATATTCCTTGGGTAAACGTATTGCCACGGCAGCTGCCTTTAACACGTGCATAGCAAACACCACTTTGCTTGCCAGTTATGCTGATACGCAATGGAACCTTATACAAGATCGTCTCCGGGAGGTGCCTGAACCTGCAAGATCCAAATGACTCGCTGTCGTGGCTGAGGGCAGGCAATGCAATGAAAATGTTTTTAAGAACACTTTGGATACTGCAGAGACGGCAGGAAGATCCCTGGTGCAGGGCCCTCTGCTTAAACGGCATGCTTGGCTCCGAAACTCGGGCATCAAGCTGGAAACCAAAGCTGCTCTTAAAAACCAACCTATCGAAGAGTCGAATCTCTTTGGTAAAGCAGTCGACGATGCTCTGGAGACTGCCAAAAAAGAACATGAGACTCAAGTCCCTGCAACAGATCACACAAAACCCTCCCCCGAGAGGGGAAGTGGTTCCTGCCGGTCCGTTCGAGGCCAATCCCGTTCTGCCGAAATCATCTAAAACACAGGAAACCAACTGGAACTCAAGCCAAGCATCCAGCACCCCTGCCAACTATCCACCTAGGGGTCAGTGACGCGGAAAGGGTAGAGGCCCCAAATCCAGGGGTACTGCGACCCCTGGTCGGAAATGACCTACGGATCAAGGTCCCCTCCCATGTCACCCCAGTCGGGGTGCGCGTAACAGCTTTCCTTTGGGCATGGGAGGGGAATTACTTCAGACCAGTCTGCTCTTAAGACTGTCGCCCACTGGTACTGTGTGGAATTCTCCCGACCTCCACAGTTCAGACCGCCCAAGACTAGACACCTGACGCAAGATCTGAGAATCCTGAAGCAAGAGGTGGAAGCACTTCTGGAAAAGGACGCTATAGAAGACGTCCCTATTCTTCAGGTAAACAAGGGTATTTATTCAGTGTACTTCCTTGTTCCCAAAAATGACCTCTCCATGCGCCCTGTACTAGACTTGCGCCCAACAAACATTTGTCAAACCTCAATTTTCGAATGGTAACTCTGCAGGAAGTAATTCCACTGTTGAAACAGGTGGATTACATGGCAACATTGGACATGAAAGATGCATACATTCATAGTTCAATGTTGCCGGCGCACAGAAAATACTTAAGGTTCACGATAGAGGACAAGCACTATCAGTTCAAAGTACTCCCCTTGGGCATTACCTCGGCACCAAAGGGTGTTTACGAAGGTCCTGGAAGTGGCAGCAGCACACCTGCGCAGACTCTGTCCCGAGCTATCCTTACCTCGACGACTGGCTTATAACGGGGGTACTCTTATGAGACATGGCTAATTAATGCACAGAAGACAATAGACCTCCTATTCAGTCTAGGATTCTGCATCAAAGTGAAAAAATACAGCTTGGACCGCAGTCGGGCCAAACAATTCTTAGCTGCTCTGATTCAGACAAAGGAGGGTCTCGTCTTCCCTTCCAATGAGAGGGTTCAGAACATGCCTTCTCAGATCCCTCAATATGTAGCCAGTCGGGAAGTGACGGTAATGCGCTTGCTAGGTGTGATGGCATCATGCATTTGAGTGCCCCACGCGCGACTGCACATGCGTCCCATGCAAGAGTGACTCAACAACCAGTGGTGTAAGGCCAGCGGACAGTGGGAAGATCTGGTAGTTCTCTCGCCAGTCCTCGTTCTCTCTGCAGTGGTGGTAGAGGGAAAACCTCTTGAAGGGGAAGGCCTTCACCACTCCCGCAGTGGAAGCCACTCTCACCAGAAGCATCTCTCACGGGGTGGGAGGGGCCTCACCTACTTCAGCAGACAGGGCATGGAGTGTGGTCCCCACAAGTAGCATCCAACCATATAAATCTGTTAGAGCGATTAGCAGTATTCAAGGCACTAAAGGCCTTTCAGACTATACTACAAGGGAAGACAGTTCTGGTCCTGACTGCACCACAGCCACGTACTACCTAAACAAACAAGGTGGCACACACACTCCAGGTCTATCCAAGCTGTCCCAAAACATTTGGATGTGGGCTCTCAAAAACAAGATGTTCCTGTTGTCCCAACACGTTCCAGGGGAACTTGATCTCCTGGCGGACGTGCTCAGCAGAGCTTTCCCACTGTCCTTAGAATAAGAATGGCGTCTACTCGAAGACCTAGTCTTGAACGTCTTCGCAGGATGCAGATTCCCAGACAGATTTGTTCTCTACTCAGTGGAAAGCCCAATGCCAAGACTACGCCTCCAGGTATCCCCAGAACCGCTCCAAGGGGAACGGACTCTGGATAGCATGGTCAGGGAAAATAGTCTGCTTCCCCCAAATTTAATCCGCCCCGCACACCACCCCACCCCGACTTCGCCTTCTCAAGATGCACCAGGAACCAGTTACCATGATGCTGGTGGTCCCACCAACCCAGGTTTGCTCGTCTAATGGACATGCCACCCCACCCCGTAGGACATCTCAGGACTGGGGGGGAGACCCTACACCCATGCCCACAAACTCTGAACATAGCAGCCTGGCTCCCGAGTTCATAGTTTGGACACCTTCAGCTCCCTCAGATGCATGGACTTACTCTGGGAAGCTAGGAAACCTAACACGTGCTATTGCTATTCCAGTAAATGGAAACGCTTTGTCATCTGGTGTAATACCAAGGCAATCAATCCCATAGATTGCTCACTAACACATTGTGCTGTATCCAACCCATTTGTCAGACTCGGGACTGGTCTTCAATTCCCTAAAGGTTCATCTAGCTGCCCTCTCAGCCTACACTACGTCATAACAGAAGGTGTCCTGGTGGAGGATACCAGTTAAGGCTTTATAGAAGGGTTTAAGAGAATCCATCCCCATTTCTCGCACAGCTCCTGGATGGGATCTAAATGTGGTTTTAACCAGACTCGTAGGATCTCCTTTTGAGCCAATGCATAAAGCAAGTCTAAAAGACCTTACTTACAAGACGACCTTCCTAGTGGCTATCACTTCTATTAGAAGGGTTAGCGAACTACAGGCCCTTTCTGTTCTAGATCCTTTTGTTACAGTCCACAGGATAAGGTGGTTCTGCGCACTCAGCCCAGATTTGCGCCCAAATTCATCTCGAAGTTCCATGTGAATCGATCGAACTACCCACCTTCTACCAGAATCCCACTAGCATGGCCGAAAGAAGCCTACACACACTAGATGGGCGCAGGGCAGTCCTGTTCTGTCTGGAAAGAATGAAACCACTGAGGAAGAATAACCAGTTTTTTCGTTTCAGTGGCAGCTGGTAGAGAAGGGGATCTTGTCTCTAAATCAGCTATCTGAAGGTGGATATTTAAATGCATCACACTGTTATAATCTTGCTAAGAGAACTGCCCTTCAAGCCTAGAGCACACTACTCAGGGCTCTGGGGCTTCCAAAGCATTCATTGCAAATGTTCCCCTAGAGTCCATTTGCAAAGCAACAACCTTGAGTTCTGGACACACCTTTACAAAACACTATTTCCTAGACACTCATTCTAGATCTGATTCTCAGGTGGGAACAGCAGCATTAAGACCTCTTTTCTCTACTGTTCCTTCTCATAACGCACCTCCGGGTACTGCTCGCTAGTCTATGCACAGGATGTTATTCCAAGCAGATTGACAAGCATTAGAAGACCTGCATTACTCACCGTAATAGCATTTCTGATGATTGTATCTGCTTAGATTCACATGCGCTCTCCCTGCCTCCCCACTCGGGGTGAAAGGAACATAGACGTCTTACTACTGTCTCTCTTGCTGTACTTGCTCACAATAACCTGGGCTCCCTCATGGCAGAAAAATACTATCAGAGGGACTTTGGCACGTGAGGGATTTTGGGTACACTACCCGTCACAATGGGGATAGTGTTACAGACACGCCTATGCTGACATCCCCTTTCGGTCCCTGAAAGACGAGATGCAATACTCTGCGGTTACCACTGGATGTCGGACTATATGCATAGCATGTGAATCTAAGCAGATAGTTATCAGAAATTATATTACGGTGAGTAATGCATGTCATCAAGCTCCTCTCGTTCCTTCCATGGAAGACTGCTTTTATCGTGGCCTTCACTTCTGCCAGGAAAGTAGATGAGCTGCAGGCCCTGCCCTCCAAGCGGTCTGATCTGACTTTCCTCAAGACAAGTTTGGTGCTGTGGACACACCCCTCCTAATACCAAAGGTCCCGTTAGAGTTCTAGTGGCTCGAGTGCTAAAGTTCTATGTTGCACGCATGAAGAGTTTCCGGAAGACGTTATAACTTTTCGTGAACTTGGTCCTGTGAACCATGGGACAGCTTTGTCCAAGACTTCCATCTCCAGGTGGCTCTCCGGCTGTATCACTAGTCACCGGTTGGCAAAGCGACTGCTGCCTGGTTGTCCAAGTCCATTCCACAAGAGCGGTCGCTGCGACAACGGTGTTCCTGTCAGGTGGCCCCTGCTCGACATCTGCAGGGCTGCTATGTGGAGGTTGGTGCACACCTTGTGTCAACAGGGATTCCAGAGAGGTGTCCAGGGCTGGCGAAGCAGTGTTGCTCACCCCGTTTGCTTGCAGGTGAGCCTGGTCCGGAGGCAAGAGTAATTGCTTCTGTTGAGCCTTGCCACCTCCTGTGGTTGTGAATGTATGTACTGCTATGTATTCATGAGCATGTTAATCCATGCCAGACCCCATGCTGGAGAAGGAACAACTTAGTTACCTGCCCCTCTGCGGCACTTCTTCGTCATACTGCCTCCTGCCCCTCTGCAACTGCTCTTCGTCATACTGCCACTTTACGTGCTACCAAATCTGAAGATGGCTGCCAGAGGATTAGCTTGGGGAGAGGGCAGTCATTGGCTCCGGGTATAGTCGAAAGACCGTTTTAAAGTGAATTTTTTTTTTTTTTTTTTTTTTTTTTTTTTTTTTAACCAAGGATTCCTGGCCTGACTGGGAATGTTCCTGAGTATGTGAATCCATGCCAGACCCATGCTGGAGAGCAGTTATAGCTAAGGAACTTGGTCCATGTTCCTCCTGTCACAACGATCTTCTGGCGGACGTACTCCGCAGAGACTTCCCTCTACCCGTAGAGCATGAGCAGCGACAACAGGAGGCCATTAAACTCGACGTCTTCAAAGAATGCGGTTTCCCAGAGGTTGAATAGTTCGCCACTCTGTCAATGCCCAGATTACACCTTCAGGTACCCTCGGAACCGTATATCGGAACCGCATACTAGAACAGTCTGGATAACATGGTCCGGAAAATTTGTAATCCCCCCTCAGATTCCCCTGTTCAATAGAATGGTACACAAGTGCCAATCAGGATGATTCTGCTGGCCCTGATGTGGTCCCGCCAGACTTGGTTCTCCCATATTATGGCAATGTCAGTCTCCCCTCCCTGGAAACTGCTGTGCCCATACAACATGCTGTCTCAAGACCAGGGGGGAAACGCTACAACCATGCCCTCAACTCAATTTAGCAGCCTGGCTCCTGAGGTCCTAGAGTTTGTGCACCTCCAACTCCCTCAAAGATGTATGGATTTACTGGGAGAAGCACGGATACTTAACGCCAGGCATTGCTACTCCAGCAAATGGGCATGCAGTAAAATCACGGCAAAAATGTCGCCTTTACAAAAAATCGTGGCAAAAATACTGTGCTTTGACCCGGTAAAGGTGTAGCCCATTATACCATTTAAAGGGAGCAGGGCTGTCCCCGCTCCCCTTAATTGGTATAATGGGTCTGGGGGTTACAGGGGTGTTGTGGCAAAACAGCCTTTTTGCTGCCATTTATTTGTGTTTACAGCCATTTTTGCCACGATTTTTAACACATTGAACCAGCAAATGGAAGCGCGTTGTCATCTGGTGTAACAGGCAGGGCATCGATCCTATTTGAATGTGCACCTAAACTGATCGTCCTGTACCTAACCCACCTCTTAAATTCAGGTCTGGTTTTCAATTCTCTAAATGTCCACTTGGCTGCGACGTACCCCAGAGCAAGAGTTAGTGGTGGAAAATTCTGGTAAAGCATTTATGGAAGGGATAAAGAGGCTTCACCCCCTCCCCCCCCCCCCCCATTTCCAACCCAGCCCCCGAGTGGGACCTAAATGTTCTTACCAGACTAATGGGGCCTCCCTTTGAACCAATGTACATGGCTAGCCTTAAAGCACTTGCCTACAAGACCTCCTTCCTGGTGACGATCACCTGTATAAGGAGAGTTAGGAAACTGCAAGCCCTTTCTGTTCAGGACCCATTCGGCATGATTCAAAGATAACGTGGTTTTGGGCGCACACCCTTGCTTTGCGACTAAATATATCTCAAAGTTCCATGTAAACCAATCTATAGAACTACCCACCTTTTTCCAGAGCCCCACTAAGGTAGCAGAAAGAAGCCTCCACACACTAGATGCGAGGAGAGTGGTTATCTACTATCTGGAAAAGACAATGCCACTAAGGAAAACAAACTAGTTCTTCATTTCAGTGGTAGCTGGTGGAGAAGGGGACCCTGTCTCTAAATGTGCTGTCTCAAAGTGGATCATAATCTGCATCACACTGTCTCTCTTGCCAAGAGAGATCTAACCTTCATGCCTAGAGCTCTCAACCATAGGGCTACCATAGCATTCATTGCAAATGTTCCTCTTGTGTACATTTGCAAAGCAGCAACTGTCGTGAACTGTAATCATGCTCTACAGATGTCCTCATTAGGCCATCAAAGCTATTCAGGTACCGTAGGCAGGCAATGGACAATGAGTAGCTGGATGGCGTTTGCATCAGTACATGGACTGTGATGATTGCCCCTGCCAACATGGCTGCCGAGTTCAGACACATCCTGGGAACCAAGATGGCCCCCAGGTTATCCACATTGTGAGTATTCCTATTGGTTTAGTGGAGAGGTGCAGCCCAGGGCTATAAAAATCCCACCCTGGGCCACACCCAGTGCTTAGCGTGATTTCTTCTGCTTAAGCAAGTCATGTAATGCTTGCCTGCTCACCAGCCCCCACGTGTCTGCAATCTTCAGTCTTGCAATAGCACCGCTTTGTTAACCTGCTTTGTGGTCCTGTGCATCCATTTTGCTTTTCCTGCTAAACTTACCTGGAAAGATAGCTGACATCGGGAGCCACAGCAGGTTGGAAATCATGTGTGCTTCAGCTGGAGCGACCACCTGCAAGAGAGAGAACAGCAAGTTGGCAAACCTGCACGTTACGCGGTTCCCCGGAGCTCACAATCGCATGTTACCTTGACATCCATGCTTGAACAGCTGGCAGTTTGCTGGATCTCTGCGCAGCACAAGAAGCGTGCTGTTTCCGCACCGTTGCAGCCATATTTCGGCAGTTCATCAGTTGAGCAGCATTCCGAACACTGCTGACGGGTTGCTGCACTGAAAAGGAAAACAAAGGGAAACCATCATAAACCACACTGAACAGGCGCATCGCAGTTAAACAGCCATACGTTTAAGAACATTAATAGAGCTATCACGTTACAAACACTTCTAAGACTTTCTAAGGGCTCTGCATTTCCGCAGAGCGTACAACATGGAAAGACATTTACCTACCTTCACCAAACCCACCTAACAGGAGGCATCTTCTGCGCTGCAGCAGAACTGGGCCATAACAATCCAGTGGAGTAAATGGAGAACCGATGTTGTCCTGTCTCTTAGAGATCACCACTGCATATAAGAAGGTGAGACCTGACTCCCACTACGTCCTCAACTTAAGGGCTTGGGGAAGGAAGGTGGGGTGGGAAGGCCTTATTGTCCACTTACCTCTAGGCTCAAGATAGAATGCCCATCACCAGTGGGGAGTCAAAACCAAACCACCCCAACTGCACATTGGCCAACAGCCATCAGCACTAACGGTGGGTAAAGGGTGGTTTGTGGCATCCAGTACCCAACCCACACCTTACCTGTGTCATCGTCTGGACCTTGCACTCCTGCAGGGCACCAGAGGTAAGCGTTACAGAACCCTAAACCCACATACATTAACCCTGTCTGAGTGTCATGGCCTCGGAAGTAGAGCAGTTGGCAGCCTTTCTGGGCGTGCTACCTGCTGAGGTCCACGCTGCCTGTTCAGAGACCAATGCCATGAGGAAGGAGTTGGTGGTAAATATGGAGGGAACAGAGGAGTTATCAAAACTTCTAACTAGGACCCAATTGGGTCAGGTTCCTTTGCCTGGTCCACTAGACGACACTGCTGCAGTTCCTGCCCACCATTAACACCACCCGAGTGGTTCTTGGGGGATCCACACATACGTCATCTTTAGGAACTAATGCAGGCTCCATTTTCTGTGCTGGCCAGGAGCATTCCGGACAGATCAGAACAAGGTCGCCTTTGTTTTGTCGTATTTGAGTGGCCATGCAGCGAGTTGGTCAGTACCATTAGTCAATCGAGATGACCCCATTCTATACCCCTTTGCAGGGTTCCAACAAGAACTCGACAAGCTCTTTGCTAACTGAACACAAGGGCAGGCCTTGGATGGAGGACTATTAACCTTGAGGCAAAGGAATCCGGACCTTCTGGTATACATTTCCACCTTCAATCGCTTAGTGGCTTAAACAATTTGCCGGAAGAGAAGCAGACTACTCTGTTCTATTGAGGCCTCCGTGGTGAACTAAACTGTGTTGGCCCAGGTCATCAGTCCACCAGAATGTTGTTCTGTGTATATCGACTTGGTGGTGCAGTTTGATCATCGGTTGCAGGAAAGAAAATCTGATGGGTCTCGCTCCGAAGGGCTCCCTTTGTACTTCAGCCCTCAGGAGATTGCTTATCGTCCAACAGAAGTTCCTCCAGAACCTATGCAATTGGGCAGTGTTAGAGGCCCACTAAGGAAGAAAATACGCAGACCAAAACTGTTTATACTGTAGCAAGGCTGGACATTTCTTGAAAGACTGCCCGAGTATGCCCGAGTAAATTTCCCAGAAAACCCTTGGGAGTCACTGGTTCAACAGAAATAAGTCAGCCTGCAGAAAACTGCCTGGCTCGACAAAAGTATGGATCGGCTTGTGGGGAAGGCGTCAACGATCTCGCACCTCACGTCACCATCTGTCCAGAGAGCACACAGCAATTGCACGCCCTCAAAGCCTACATACATTGCAGAGCTGTTGGTAATTACATGAACATCTCTGTGGCCCAGCTGAGGGGTGTACCCATGCAACTGAGGGCAAAGGTCTATAACCTAGTGATTAAGTTTACCAGTGAAATGGGACTGTTGTCATGGCCACCGAGACCGCATAGTGTTTGACTTGATAAATGCACATCAGTTCCAGCTCATACTAGGCATGCCCTGGTTGGAGAGTCCTAATCCAGTCATCAACTGGTGAACATGCACGTTGACCTTCTCTGCAACTCCTTTCCACGTGAGTTTCTCCATCTACAAAGGACGTACACGAAAACTACAAGGTTGTACTTGGTATCATCGGACAGCTATCATCAGAATACGTGGAATGCCAAGACTTATTTCAAAAGGAACAGACCAACACCCTACTGCTAAATCTATCTGATCCCAGGTTCCCAGGCACCATGCAGTCGCATATATGTGCTTCCCGGAAACGAAAACCCCTTACATAGCTACCTTGACCATTTTCTGGCTAACCGATTCATTCGACCTTCGTCCCCACCCTGCTTGGCTCGGTTTTTCGTTCCTAAGGAGGTTGACCTCGGAACATGCATAGACTAACAAAATCACGGTTAAGAACCAGTACCCTCTACCCCTGATCCCGTTATTGCTGGAACAAGTAAAAGGAGCCAAAATATAGACAAAACTTGACCTTAGGGGAGCATACCGCTTGGTACATGTTAAAGCAGGCGACGAGTGGATGGCGGCCTTCCAAGTTGGGGCTTTTTGAGTACATCGTCATGCCTTTCGGCTTCTGCAGCGCTCCAGTAGCCTTTCAATACTTCATGACCATCTTCCTTTGGGAGCTTCTGGGTGTTTGTGCCATGGATTATATCAATGACAACTGGAAAAATATGCTTTCCATGTCACTGAGGTGCAGTTTCTAGGATTTATCCTGACCCCGCAAGGCATTCAAATGGATTAAGGTTGAAGCAATAGTCTAGTGGCCTTCACCTTCCTCAGTAAAAGCAGTCCAGAGCTTCCTGGGTTTCACCAATTTTTATCAGCACTTTATTTCGGACTTTTTCGAACATACCCCATCCCTTTGCTGCTCCGAAAGAATAAAACCTTTACCTGGACCATTGCTGCCGAACAAGCTTTTCACTCAGCTCAAGCACTAGTTTACCACATCCCTGATACGCCGACATCCGGATAATGACCTGCCATATCTGGGGGATACTACATCTAGCTTTGCCATGGACCCGGTCCTGTCCCAACGGAACCCTGAGACCAACCAATTGCACCCTGTTGCGTTTTGGTCCAAGAATTGTACTCCAGCAGAATTGAACTATGCAGTAATTGACAGCTAATTGTCATTGAAGCTGCCTTTTTAAAGAATGGAGATGCCATTTACTAGGAGCGTGCCATACTATTACAGTACTTGCGGACTATCGTAATTTACAGTACCTGAAGACAGCAAAGGCGCAATCCCCTCTCCAGTTAAGATGGGTGTAGTTCTTCACGGAATTTGTCTTCACAGTAACCTATCGCTCTCGAGTACGGAACGGGAAGGTAGATGCTCTGTCCCACCTGGGTTGGGACGCGGAAGGAGAAAATGTATATGCAAGTCCCACACCGGTTGCCATCATCCCTGAGGTTAAAGTGTTGGGAGTACGGAGTGCTAGTTCTCACAAAGACACTTTAGAGGAGGAAATCAGAAAAGTGCGTTTATGGTTTTCTCAAGATCTAATGCAAACTGAAGACACTAAGCTTACTTATCATCGGAACAGTATCTGCCAACTCATCTATAAAGGACAAGGTTCTTCATCCCTACCATGATATGCTTACGGCAGGTCACTCTGGGATCACAAAAACCCTGGCCAAGATTCAAGAACACTTTGGATGACCTACTTGGTGAACAGGCACCATACAGTATGTTAAGACCTGTGGCACCTGTGCGAGAAACGAGACATTGAAAAAAAGCCACAAAGGTTGCTATTTCCCATTATCAAACCCACCAGCTCCCTGGCATACCATAATCACTAGACTTTATTACTGATTTCCCTCCATGCAAAGGGTACAATACTATACTTGTGGTAGTTGATCTGCTAACCAAGATGGCTCCCTTCATCACACTGAAAGCATGCAGGAATGCTGGCGCAGGTATTCCTGGCCAACATGGTTGTTACACGGGTTTACATCAGTGGTGATATCCGACCGTGGAAGCCAGTTTGTCTCCAACTTCTGGAAAAGCTGTTGTGCCAATGCACAAATTGAAATACGGTCAACTAGTCACCATCCACAGACCGATGGCCAAACGAGAGAACCAATCGGACTCTCGAGCAATACTTGCGCTGTATTTTCATCCAAGCAGACAAGAGTTGGGTTGATATCTAATGGGCAGCGGAACATGCTTACAACAACGCTATCCATAGTTCCACCGTTTTCTTTTTTTCTGCATGGGAGGGATCCTCATGCTACAGCTTCTGATCCTCCTGCACCTTTGGAAATGCCAGCCATAACATCCCTTTGGAGGGGAGTGCTGTCATGAACCCTAATCAAGAACTAGACATGTCCTAATTAGGCCTTCAAAGACATTTAGGTACCATAGGGAGGCATTGGACAATGAGTAGCTGGATGGCGCGAGCATCAGTACATGGGATGTGATTGGCCCTGCCAACATGGCTGCCGAGTTTAGAAACAACCTGGGAACCAAGATGGCCCCTATGTTATCCACACTGAGCATTCCTGGTGGTCTATTGGAGAGGTGCAGCCCAGGGCTATGAAAACCCCACCCTGGGCCACACCCAATGCTTAGCGTTCTTTCTTCTGCTTAAGCAAGTCATGTATTGCTTGCCTGTGTCCCCGGCCCACATGTGCCTGCAATCTTCAATTTTAAAACGGTGGCACTTTGTTAACCTGCTCTGTGCTCCTTGGCGTTCCGCTTGCTTTTCCTGCTAAACTTACCTGGAAAGAACGCCGACATCGGGAGCCACCGCAGGTTGGAAATCACGCCTGCTTCAGCTGCAGCGACTGCCTGCAAGAGAGAACAGCAAGTTGGCAGACCTACACGTTACGCTGATTCCCAGGAGCTCTCACAATCCCGTAGTACCTTGACATCCGTGCTTGAACAGCTGGCAGTTTGCTGGATCTCCACGCAGCACAAGCAGCTTGCTGTTTCTGCAGTCACCGGCATATTTTTGGCAGTTCCATCAGATGACGAGCATTCCGGACACCACTGACGGCCCGCTGCACTGAAAAGGAAAACAAAGGGAAACCATAAACCGTGCATAACTCATCGCAGTTCAACAGCCAAAAGTTTAAGAATATTAAAAGAGCTATCACTTTATGAAATCTTCTAAGACTTTCGAAGGACTCTGCATTCCCGCTGAGCTCGAAACAAGGAAAGACATGTACCTACCTTCACCAAACCCACCTAACGGGAGGCATCTTGTGCGCTGCAGCAGGACTGGGCCACAACAATCAATTGGAGTAACTAAAGAACGAATGTTGTCCTGTCTCTTAGAGATCACCACTGCATAGAAGGTGAGACCCGACTCCCACTAATACCTCAACTTAAGGGCTTTGGGAAGGGAGGTGGGGTGGAAAGGAGTGGGTAACGGGGCCTAATATTGTCCACTTGTTTACCTCTAGGCTCCATCACTGGGGAATCGAAACCAAACCACCCCCCACTGCACGTTGGTCAAAAGCCATCAGCGCTAAGAGTGGGGAAGGGTGGTTTAGATAAGCATTGAGTACCCAACTTACCTGCATCATTTTCCCGGTAGTCGGGACCTGACACTCCTGCAGGGCACCAGGAGTAAGCATTACAGCAACCTGGAGTTCTGTACATAGCTTTACACAACACTACTGCCTATATACAGTCTAGGTCTGATTCTCAGGTAGGACAAGCAGTGCTAAGACATCTCTGCTAGTGTTCCTTCAGACATCCCACCACCATCTCTGGGTACTGCTCGGTAGTCTGTGCAAAGCATGTGATTCTAAGCAGAATCACAAGCAGAAGGAGACATGCGTTACTCGCCGTAATAGCATTTCTGATGATTAGATCTGCTTACATTCTCATTGGCACACCCTTCTTCCCGTCGTGGAGTAGAAGGAACCATAGACCTCTTGCACCTTCTCTCTTCTGTATTTACTTCTGCGCACTATGAGGCTCCCTCACAGCAGAAAAAAAACAACCAGAGGGACCTCTACAGGTGATGGATTTTGGGTACACTACACGTCATGTTAGGGATAGTTAGTCACACCCATGTTGATGTCCCCTTTCGAGCTTTGAAAGTAAGATGCAGTACTCTGCGATTTCCACTAGATGTCGGACTGTATCCCCAGCATGTAAATCTAAGCCGACACAATCAGAAATGCTTTTATGGTGAGTAGTGCATGTCCTATGCCAGACTGGCCAGTCCTAGGAGTACCATCAGTGTGTTTGCTCTTCTGAGCAGGGATAGTAGCACCACATGGTACATCACATACAGATTCACGCGATTCGCCCCCCTCAATAAAGTCCAATGATTTTAAGGAAATCGGGTAATGCAGCAATATAGCAGAAACAGGGTTGCTGTTTACATTCTCCGTGTTGTGCATGGAGGGATTGATCAATGTTGCAAGTGTAGACTGAGTGGTCACTCTGCCAGACATGAGTGCTGTCTGTATAAATCGCTTTATGCATGTGAGAATTGTTCACTGCGGCGAGTGTAGTAGAAGCAATCGCACCACAAGTAATAGTTGAAATAGAGTTGTCTTCAACATTGATGATGTCAGTAGTTGCAGCAACTATTTCAATGGGGTGATTACCTTGCTCAATCAGGGTTTCCCTTGAAGGAATCGGGAGGGCTGGCGCTTAAGTCGCTGAACTTGAGTTCACATGGTCACGCTGTGATAGTAAGCATGCTTGACTCGCGTCCTCTGGCGGCAGCTCGCAGCAGTTACTGCTTTAATCAGCTAATACTCTTGCACTCCGGGCATGGAGAGGCACAAGTGTAGGGAAGGGAGCTCCGCCCATGCAGGCAGACTCGGACCTCTGGACAAGCACCAGCAGGCTACACAGGGCACACACGGTAAAGCGAGCAGCAAGGCAAACATTCGGCCGACACTCAGCATGATAGTTTAAAGAATGGCTCAATGCACAATTAGCACAGGCGCAATATGGGTAGATCCACTGTTGGTGACTGTTGTCCATACTGAAATCCTGGACTAAGCATAACTTATCCAAGGGATCTCCCTTTACAAATGCTCCTTTGCAATTAACAATTCCAAATGACTCCATGAGAGGGTGTTGAGACTACCTGGCGTCCTGCAAATACCAGGACACTGACAAATCAGGTGCAAATTGCACATCAATATATTGAACATTATTGCGGTCTGCCTAGCATTATGCACTTCTTCAGCATTGGATTTTTCATGGATTCACATGCTGTGAATCTACCCTGTCAGGCTGGGAAACCCCAGTTGCTTGACTTAGTAATTTTCCTCTGGAAAAAAACTTGACACCTTGAGTGTCCCATTGACGTCGTTGTGGGTGTTTGTTACCCACGAATGAGAGGTCGAGTGTATAGCTCTGCCCCAGCAGCTTCCCCCCTCATATTTCAACCATCTTCCAAGCTGTTGAGATTCCTTGTGTTTCTCTCCTGAGAGAAAATGACACTTTGAATTTTCACTTTTTTCACCATTCGGTGCAAACTACATTGAAAAACATTTGGTTCCAGTTCCAACCATGGAAGCTGCGGGACCTAAAGTCTGTTTCGGCCATGCAACACCTGTGGCTTAATTTTTTTTTTTTTTGAGGGGGACAGGCACACGGAGTGTCTTTATTGCTTCTACCCGAACCATTCTGCTGACAGCTGTGACACATCTGCCAGGGTTTCTCACAAGACACTTAAGGATAGGAACCAACGCCTTATCTGCTGGCTCAATGAAGGAGCCTATACAGCGTCTGAGGTGGGCTTGTCACGGAGTGGGAGAGCAACCACTCTCTCTGACAAGAGGTCACCGTCAAGACAGAGGTCCAGATTGAGGATCTGGTGGCGAAGAAACAAGACTGGTGAGGCAAAATCGTCCTCGGGGCACGATAAAGCCAAACGCTCTGTCCCTGTGAAGAAACCACCAGCTAGTGTTGAAGGGTCCAAACACTCTTCCAAGGGACCGTTGACTTGGTCACCATCGGACAAAACGAGGGAAAAGGGCTCGCACCCATCTTCAAAATCTGTGGACTTGTCCCGGAGATCTCTTCCGCCGACGAACTAGCAAGGAGCCACATCCTCCTCCTGCGTAATTTAAATCTTCCTCGCTAAATGGCGCACACTACTCATCGTCGGAATCTTGAAGATCCTCCTGGCCATGAGTCTTCATCGAGACATCTGTAGACTGCCAAATCGTTGTCGAAGTCTACCTTGACGACTGCACCATCGACGAAGGCATCTTCGACGAAGGCATCTTCGTCAGGGTCTACGACAGATCTCTGGTTGACGACCACTTCGACCACCTCGTTGACGACCAAAAAAGTAGTCTGCAGAAAGGACTACGCCCCCGTCGACCACTAGGACGGCAATTTCGGAATCACCGAAAAGGCAATATATTGTCCCCTAAGTGTATTTTAAAAACCCCAACTGGTGCCACTATGCCCGACCAGGCTCCCCTGGGAATGGCTCGTATGGAGTACCCAGCTATCATGCCAGAAGACATTTTGCAGCATATTACATCAGACTGAGCCTCCACCAGACAAATGTCCAGGTGTCTTTGAATCTGATCCAGAAGGACCTTCAGATACTCCTATCCAAGGACCATCTAGAGAAGACTTCTCTGAAGTTTCAGACGCCTAGTCTACCATCCACACCTGCTGCAACAGGTGGTATGCATACACAATACCCCCTTTATAAACCACAATCCCTGCTTTCCCTGCAGGTCCTTACAACACTGCAGTCTGTTAGGACAGCTTGATGCCAGGCTTCCGCTTCCTCCAGCTCAGCCAATTCAGCCTTATGGAGAATCTCAAGTTACCCCTCAACAAAGCTATCCAACCTTTCCCTGTATAGACCAGGGCATAATCCCTAGCATTCAAACACCACCACATACATTCAGTCCACGTAGGAGAGAGCAAGAAGAGGGGAATTTTATGGATACAGAGCAGGACACTGGTCTGAGGGATACAACTGTCACTGCCTCGTCTCTGTGGAGAGCTGATCCAGATCCTGGACAAGATGTGCAGGGTAGCCCCACTCAGCCTTCGCCTCCGGACGACATAGGGGCGTTTCACGCCATGCCAAAGGCATGCCTGGAGTTTGCTCTAATTCCAGATGAGAAGAAACCTTGTTTCCTCTTTGACCAGATTTGAAAACGCATTAAGGCAGTCCTTTCCGTACCCATTCTGGATCATGTGCGAGAGGAGGGCCTCAGTACTATGAAGCATCCTTTTACAGAGCGAGCGGTTAAAAGTAGGCTGGAGAAGTTGCTTAAGGTTCCAGATACTGCACCAAAATGCCTCGCCTCACAACCTGCTCCAGAGTCGGTTTCAGCGGCAGCAAGTCACAAGGCTCAAACACAGCATAAGTGTGCCTCTCAGCCAGACGACAAAAACCAGAGAATGGATGCCTTTGGGGAAAAAGGTTCTCACCATTGGGGTAACAACGGTTAAAGCAGTAAATGCCCTTGCAAGTTTCTCGATCGGGAGATGCGGCACCGTCTGGCTCCCTTCTTTGAACACTTGCTCGAACAACAGAGAATAAGCCATGCTTGCTGGTACGAAAAGGGGGGAGAGAGAAGCCTCCAATTACAGCATCATTGCTGTAGACCATGCTGAAACAGGGTTTAAGCAAATTGGCATTGGTGTAGTCCTTAGACGCCAGTCATGTCTAAGTTGCACTGATTTTCGTCAAGAGGTACAACAGTCATCACTGTTATGCTATGTGAAGGGGAAAATCTGTTTGGGGACAAAATTGATGAGGCCCTTAAAGCCATGAAAGCTGACTCACACAGCTAGGTCTCTACAGCCCTTCTGGGCAGGATGTCCTTTCGCTCCTTTCGAGGAGCCTCGGGTGATGCAAGATGCTCAGCCTCCAGAGACAAGAATTATGGTAGGCCCAGATATTACACTTAGGGCTACAAATGTAATCAGTAATCCTCCCAGCACAGCACAGAATACCATAAAGGGAAACAAAAGTGCAGATCTGCCACCTCCCAGAGAGGTTTTCAAAATAAGATGCAGCAATGAAGGCCTCGGGTGCAGTCAGGTGGGGTTCAAATGTGGCACTCCATCTCGATGAGTGGCAAACCACGAAAGACAGGTGAGTGCTAGATGCAATCCAGTATAGCCACTTGTGCGCAAATCCTGATACCTCCAATGAAGATCTCACCTGCATCATCAAGTTTTACAGCATGATACGTCAAATGCTAAGAAAGCGAGCCATTGAAAGTTTCATCCTCCGCGAGAGGAAAGGGAGTATACTCCAGGTACTTTGTCACCAAAAAACCAGACTTAAGTGGCACCCTATTATGGATCTTTCAAGACTAAACAAGAACATAAAAAACAAATTCAAAATGGTAATGCTCCAGGTGGTCTTAAAAGCCGTTCAGCCTCAGGAATATATTGCAACCTTAGATCTCAGATGCATACTTCCATGTGCTAATACATCCAAGGCACCAAAAGTTTCTCCACTTCTTAGTCCGCGAAAGCCATTATTAATTTTGGGTACTTTCTTTCGGCCTGAAATCGGCACCCAGAACATTCACAAGTGCCTGGCGCCGGTAGCAGCCTTCCTCCGAAAACCCATACTTGGATGATTGGCTAGTTCGAGGTTCAACGTATCAACAAGCCTTATCTTCTCTCAACCGAACAGACGCTGCTCCAACAATTGGACTTTACAATAAATGATACCAAATCCTGCACAGTTCCCTCAAGGAGTTTGGTTTTCATGGGCACTCAATTCCTTACATGCCAGAGTCTGGTCAGACCTTCGGCGGAAAGAATCAAGATTGATAACACTAGCAAATTCATTCACGCCAAACAAGCTAGTCACGGTGCTCACATACATGACTCTTGGGACCATGTCCTCTTGCATTCCGCTTATTCCCCACTGCCGGCTGCACATGCGACCAGTGCAAACGTTTCTGGCTTCCAAACGACCCAAACCCAGGATTCCTGGTCAGACAAAGTAACCATCTGCCGAGCTCTGTCAAACACTCTGAAATGGTGGACATACCCCTGCCACATCACGAAAGGAATGCCACTGATGGAACTAAATTACCATCTTACCATTTTAACAGATGGCTCCCAGGTGGGATGGGGGGCGCTCATTTGGACAAGCACCAAGTCAAAGGCCTCTGGACCCCTGAGGACGCTGTCCTCCATATCAATGTGCTGGAATTATGGGCAGTGTACTGGGCTCTAAAATCCTTTCTTCCTCTAATCAAGAATTTGGTGGTTTGCTTGCTCACCGACATGACCACAATGTTTGATCTACGGAAGCAAGGCGGAACACGATCAAACAACTTATCCCAGGAAGAACAGACCATCTGGCACAACAACCTACTTCAAATTATCCACTTGCTGTGGATGCAGAACAAGCAAGCGGACATCCTCAGCAGGGACTCCTTGCAGACACGAGTGGCAACCGCACAGCAACCAGATAGCCAACATTTTCTCAAGTTTCTATTCGCCAGCTCCAACAAGCCGTGCCAGAAATTTGCCAGCAGGATTCCTCATCCCAACTCTCGGACGCATTTTCGTTCCTGTAACGCTCACCTGATTCCCACGGTGGCGCAGGCCTGGCTTCGAGTGCTGGTGCTTCTTCAATGGTGAAGCGCAGGACACTGAAGATGGACAGGAAGGACCACTCTACTCTGGCTTCTCTGGCTCGCAGGAATATTCCCCTGTGCGTGAAAAGGGAGTATTACCTACTGACTGAGTTATGCTCAAGCCTCCCACTCTCTTCCAACCCTCCACGATACCCTTCCACGATTCCCCGTGAAGTCTCACCTTAGGGTCAGGAAGGATGAGCTCTCCATCCTGCTTCTTATGCAGGGGCGCGTTGAAACCCAGTTACTTCACTGGATTGAGGATTGATGGGAGTTCAGGTAAGCTTGACTATTCAGGTAAGGCGCTGTAAAAGTTCTGCTGCAAGTTCAAAAGTCCAAGCTTAATAATAATATTCATTGTCTTGTTGCAGCAAGCGCTAATGCTCATGTCTTTTTCCCCTTAGGGGCCGGGGTTCGGAATGCCGGAGAAATGGCGCCGACCCGAAGTGAAACCTGCAGTTCCAGTAAATGACAGGTAAGTTCTGGATGAGCGCTCGGGTAATGTCTTTGCATTCGCTCATTCAATGTCTTTGTCTTTTTTCCCCATCGGGGCCGGGGTCTGGAAAATGCCTGGAAGCGGCAAGACCCGAAATGAAATGGGAATGACCCAACAGGTAAGCCCTAGAAGGAAACTGAGCTTTTCCTATTCCTTTCCTTCTTTCACCTTGTTCTTGTCTTTTTCTCTCTAGGCTCTGGGAAGTGGCTGTGGATCCGGATGATCGCTGCTGAAGATGGAGGCGTCCAGGATAGGTGAGTGAAATGCAGCGCTGCAGCGATCGTAGCGAAATGCTTTTAAAAGTGAGGTCTTCCTTTTCAGGATCATCGGTGTGATGTCTCTCTGGTGCTGATTTAGCAGGTAAGGTCTTTTGTCTCCCTTTGCAGGTGACCCAGGATACTGACAGGCGTGGCTGAGGTCCAGATGCAGGAGCTGACACGGTGAGCGTCCAGCTGCGAGGAGCAGAACAACGCGAAGCATGAGTTGCTGATCGGGTGTGGTTTAAATAGCTTTGGAAGAAGTTCCAAGTGTGTATCCTTCCACCGATCAGGTATGTATCCTTCCCCGACCACACCCAGGTGGAAAGTAGTCCCACAGGTAAAGTAGTTCCATTCAGGCCTCAAGAGACCCTGGGTGTAGCAGCATGGTCTGCATCAGGTAAGTGCACATTAAAACACTTGAACACATGTCTAGCTTTATGAGCCTGGCGACTGCGTCCAAAGGGCCCCAGCTTGAGCCCGCTGGCACTCCCCTGGGGAAATGACTGCCTCTGGGGTTGCTGGGTCGGACCTGGCTACTTAGAGGTAGGCATCATGACAGTTCCCTTGGAACAGGGTGTTTTCCTATGCGTTTCCTCTCATCAGGAATGCAAAGGTTGTTGCAGAATAATCTTCGTAGCCCCATACTGGCCCAGGCAGACATGGTTCTTGGACCTCCTTCAACTGGCAGTGGATGATCCAATCAATCTCAGATCTCATGCCATTCTTCTAACCCAGAACAACGGGATGATATTCATCACAACCCAGGCTCTTGTTAACAGCGTGACTCTTGACAACTCCGAATTTGGTCATTTGAATATCCCTCAAGACTGGCGCCACATTCTTGCAGCATCTAGAGCTCCTTCTACCAATATTTCCTTTCGCCGAAAATGGAAAAGATTCTGTGCATGTTGTGCACAGCAGCATAAACTGCAGCCATTAGCTATAACGCCTCATCCGATCCTTCCTCATCTGTTAAAGTTAGCTACCGGTGGTCTAGCTATCTCATCCTTCAAAGTGCATTTATCAGCAATCTCTGGGATTACACAGAAAAGATCTCTCTACAGTGAAAGGCTAATCAAACACTTAAAGGACTTTTTCAACCCTTTCCGCCAAAGAAAACCATTCCACCTCTATGGAGCCTGAACCTGGTCTTGGCGGGTCGAATGAAGCCTCTATTCGAACCTTTGTCGACAACCCTCATCAAATTTCTAATGTGGAAAGTGGCTTTTTTAGTGCCCATTACGTCTTCTAGACTTGTTTTGGAGCTGCAAGCTTTGGTTGTGGACCCTCCGTATCTACGGTTTGTGAAGGACAAAGTGGTTCTTTCCACTAATCCTCATTTCATCTCTTCAGCACCTTCAGAGTTTCATAAAAATGCTACCATAACTCGGCCTACATTCTTTCAAAATGCCATTTCGCTAGCGGAGAAGGCCCTGCACTCTCTGGGTGTCAAGAGGGCATTGAAATATTATTTGGATCACACAATCTTTAAGGTAGTCTAAGTAGCGGGTTGTCACTTTTCGTCCATCCAACAAGGGAAAATCCATATTGCAACGGGGCATTTCAAGTTGGGTTTCATCTACAATCTCCTTCTGCCTCTCGGGCTGTTACAAACTGCGCCTAGAACACACTCCACTAGAGCCACGGCTGCATTGGCCGCTCTGGTCTTGTGTAAGCATCAGACATTTGCCAAGCGGCAACATGGACAGTGCCCCACACATTTACCTACATCAACAACACTCTGAGGATTTACAGATGGGACAGGCAGTCCTTCAGCGGCTGTTCCAGTAAAGTAAGCCCTGCAGCTTTCAGGGTTTCCTTACTCTAATTGCTTAAATAGTATTCTTGCATGAATGCAGACCATTTTAAAGTACTTCATCTGTGTTTGCCTGGTTTACCACCTCCTAACGCTTATACTGCTACTAAATCTATTCACAGCATGTGTATCCATAAAAGATAAAATGCTGGAGATGGGAGTAGTTTCTTACCTAGAACTGTTTGTCCAGTGTTGGTATCTTTCATGGATTCATATGCGCCCTACAGGCAAACATTTTCTTATGAGGAATGTCCTCTAGCTGGAGTGCCTAAAATTCTAGGGGAAGCTGCTGGGGTGGAGCTATACACTCCACGTCCCATTGGTGGGTGCCAAAAGCACCCATGGCCTTGATGGGACACTCGAAGTGTCAAATTTGTTCCATAGGAAAATTATTAAGTCAAAGTAACCAGGGTTTCTCAGCCTGGTGACAGCGAATATTCACAGCATGTGTGTCCGTCTAGAAATACGGATACCTCTACTTTGAGACCGTAAAACGCATTTTGGTGGCCGTGGGCCAACCGTCTCATGCACGATATGACAAAATATAGGTTTTCGAGTTTGCCAAAGAACGACCATTTTGATGTTACAATCGCCATTTTGTTTTCTAATCATTGCTCATTACTTTCTGTTCCTATTGCTTCGCAGTATATTTTCCGCTTACACTGCTCGACTGTGGAACATTGTTGGCTGTATGTGACAAGGACAAGGCCGCAGGGCCGTGAGGATAACAGGAGTTCGCTGAAACACAAACGTAGGCAGCGCCAGGAAGAATGTCCGGCTCCCTCCCGAATGCAGCGTTGAAGCAGAGCTGCAGGGCATTTAATCATTTCACAGCTGCCAGCCAGTCCCGTTATATGGTAGAATATGTTAGAATAATACCGCCAAAGGCTTGAATTATGCTTTTCTAACAGCCCCCCTTTGCTGAGCCCGCTAGAGCATGTCGGCTCCCAGGACGCGAATAGCACCTGATAGATAGCTAGGTCCGGAATGCAACTCCCCCCCCACCCCCTATTCAATAACCGAAAGATGCCTTCGCACTCACAAATTGCAAATTGTTACTAGAATAGATGTTTGAAGGTGTCATAGTGGTCGGAGATGTCCATCATCACACCAAGTTCAAAGAAACCCAATAAAGGGGGGGTGTTAAACATGTTATAGCTGATTGTTTGATATGCATTTTGTATATATATAACTGATGTACATAATTCACTCTCTTGCGTTCCTCGAGGTCTGGAGATGCACGTCGCGGGGCGTGAGACCGAGTTGGCCAACTGACTTTTGCTTTGCAATAATTCCCTAGCTTTGGGAATACAACCTCGTGTCTGGAGTCTCTATTGTGTGTGGTGACCCGCCTTGTTTCCATAGACGTCAGGGGCCCCTAGGGGACCCTTTCATGTGAATCCATGAAACATTCCAACGCTGGAGAAATGGAGTTAGTAGTAAGAAACTACTCCCTTCAGTACACTTGCAAATATCGTATTCTCAAAAAACATGCAACACAAAGGTAATGTTCTAAATCAACAAAAAAGCAAATTTGCACTCAGAAATGATCCCAGGCACTACACCCGACTGGTGCACAAAGGGATACCGACGCATAAAAGCTCAGCATGTGCCAGGGATAGACCAGTTTCTAAACTGCCTCATTTGGCTTGTTCCACAAGAACATGCATTAGAACAGAACACTAACATTGAAATGCTGATTCACCATTTTATTAGCGGCGAGTATTACATTTAAAGTCCAAACCCCCCAACTTCAGGGACTCAACACCGTAGTCCTGTGTCAATGCTCCGTGAATGAAGTGCTCGGGGACATGGTCCTATGGATTCCCCCAAATCCTCTAGTCCACGAAGTTGTGCAGAAACTATTGTACGTGAGCATGAGACTCCGCCTGTGTGCCAACATGGAGATGTGTGTCATCAACATCTACTAGGCGTGGTCTAACCAATACTAAAGCTACAGGAAGTTACTAATCCTTTAAAACTGCAACACCAGGAGAATATCCCACAAAACACTCAAGTAATGAACACACTTGCTGTTTTAGACCCTCAGTACAACACACTGAATCAAATGTCGAATGCTTGCTTTGCCTTCTGAACAGTGGACTTGTATACAATTCCCAAGGGTTCACTTGGCAACTTAGGCTATGTACACACCATCATAAACTAGTCACATTGGCAGGTCTAAAAAACATTCATGGAGAATGTTTAAAAAATACACCCAACATTCTATAGCACCATGTTGGACTTTCAACATAGTAATTCGTGGGTTAATTCTACTGCCTTTTGAATCCATTCACAGGTTATCACTTGAGCATCTCTTAAAAGGTACTAGTCTTGGGTGCAATCCTCTCCAGAAGTGAGTTGCAAGTACTGGCTCTAAACTTTACATGGCTGTACACCAAGAAAGTGATCTTTCTCACACATCCATGATTCTCACCGAACTTCATCTCAAAACCTCATGTAAATCTTTGAATTGTTGGCTGCCTTTTTTCAAAAACCACTTACAATAGCAGAACGATTTCCGTGCGCTTTATGTTCAAGCTCACGTTCTGCATCAAATAGTTTTTTTTTTCCCTATGTTTTGCATTAAGACCCGAAGGTTGCCCCATAAGCAAATGGTTCTTTATGACGGATAGGGGGCCAACACTGCTCGGTAATCTATGCATAGCATGCCAATCTAAACAGATTAACAAGACCTGGAAACAAGAGTTCATTACCGGGAAGTGTATTTCTTGAGCTTGCATTGGTTGAAACTCCAATGCAATCACCCTGCTCCGCTATGCTGGGGTTCAGTACAGTGGAAATGGGGGCCGGGGAAAGATGACTATCTTTATAAGAAATTAATTTCAATTTGACCTTATTTAGTATTAAAGTGGCAGGGATGGAAATGAGGATTTGATTAGCAGCAACTGGAGTTGCTCCTGGGTGTTCAGCATCACTGTCTGCAGAAGATTTATCTGGGGGAACCAGGAGCTGTTCTATAGCATTCTGCAAATGCAACTCACGTTTGACAAGTGTATTCTGGATGTGTCCTAATACTTATGAACATTTCCAAAGACTGATTTAATGTCACATTGTTTGTATGGCACACGTTGCCTTGGTGAAGTATCTCCTTTGTAGCGGTTTCTGACCAACTAACCGGGCTCGCCTAAGCTATACCCAGGAGCTAAATAGCTTGTTGCAGTAGTGACGTTCTCAAACATACAGCACAAACTCATGACTGCACAATTAAATAAAGGCAGGTAAACAATCTGCGGGGTGGTAGACTTTGGGCTGTGGGGGTTAGCATTGTAGATATCCATACACATAGGTGGAACAGCCTGTTGCCCATGGTTATCTTCGCAGTAAACCCCTTCAGACCATCCACTAGAATGCATAAACTGTGTGTGTATACGTGTGTTTGTATGTATATATATATATATCTGCTTATATCACATGGTATGCAAAGGCCAACATCTACTGGAATCTGCAAGTATGTTTTCGAAACTCAAAGGGACGTGGACGGGGCGTGCCAGTTATTATATCCCTAGTGTGACGTCCACTGTACCCATGGTCCTTCACGCGCCAAGGTCCCTCAGATTGTGTTTTTCTGCCATCGTGAGCGGAAGCTTATCGCGGAGTTCATTTCAGCGAACTCAATTTGCTTATGAGAAAGTAGTATACTGTCTTTTTCCTAACTGACTTTGCCTAATTTTTCGCACCAGACCTAGGCCCCAACAGGGAGAGGGGGGGTGGGAGGTGGTCATTGTAGAATGCATTTTCCTTTTCCATTCTCGCCTTGCTGCCATTCCCCTTAAACATGGAAAATACCCCATTTATATTCCCCATGTGCAATAAAAAAATTCCTGTGGATAGACCATCGGGTGTGCAACTTGTGTCCGGTGCGTGATCACTAGGAAGGGCATTGTTCAGCCTGCAAGCTCTTCAAACCAAAAACCCTGGGACCAGAGAACTAAACGCTAGGCCCATTATGCCTTGCAGGCCGAGGCCGCCATGGACGTGGAGGGAGCCTCCAGTGACGGCAGTGTCGCAGTCTTTACAGACAGAGAAGGCAACAGGAAATTGTTAGGTTCCCTAGTGCAGAACCCACCCCAAGAGACAGGCTGGCGGCTCTGTTATGGGGACGATACCTCGCGGCAAAAGCACTACCACCACCCCGCCACTAAACACACATCCTGGGGCAAAGAATTGACCAAATGCCCAAACAGCGTCAAGGGGGTGGTCTACTGAATCCCTGTCCTCTGGGCACTCTAGGTCCAGATTGCCCCATGACAGGCCCCACAAGTCTAGAGACAGACAACGCCGTCCCTAAAACATAGACCAAACGTCGGGATACGAGGCTGCAGTCTGCCCCATTGCCGAAAGTCGACATCCTACATCAAACGGCTGCAAGTACGAAAAGCACTAGTTTATCACACCTAGTGAAAAAGCACGTCCCTGAGAGCCTGCTAAAGTCCAAGCACTCCAAGAAACACTCCTCCAAAGAGCCCAATTCTAAGGATAAGTCTAATAAGGACAAGTCTACCCCTACTATTAAAGAGAAACACTCAGTCCCACAGGAGTAAGTTTCATTGGCAGAAGCCTAAAAGAATAAAGGCCATTCTACACCCCAGGGCCAGCCTACACCCCTAGGACAAGACTCTACCCCTCAGTACCCTTGGTGTCATTCTCAGGTCAGCTAAATGGACTGCGGAAGACATAGACAGGGTTATGACTAGGATGACCTTTATGGCCAATTTCTTCGGAAAACCATCTACAGGCTTACCGGAACTTTCAATTTACACCTCATACTGCTGAGGCTTCCAGCTCCCAGCTAAGAAAAGCTCGTCCTGATACTCTACTTGTGTTAAGTCCAGCCATTACAAGGTGATCTGTATGACGTTCACACACACAGGTAACTACCAACAGTCTTATTATGATGATGTGGTGTATAACCTGGCCTCACCAATTCAGCAGGATTCACCAGTGGAAAATCAGCCTCTCCATAATGACACGTTAATCAAGGCAGCTGAACACATTGGTATACAAACCCAAGAAACTCAGCTAGACAAGGACTTTGTAAAAGATATATTGGGGGACAAGAAGGCCACCACCCAATTCATCCTGATTCTACAATCTGTCCAAAGGATTCGACCTTCCCTGGAGACGCCAAACAAGACACGGGCAGTCAACGCGCGGGTTAAACTTTTCCACCCGGCGCTGTCTGACCCACTCTACATCAGGGGCCCCGCACCGCTCATGCCAGATTCGCTCGTGGTTACCACAACCCGTAAAAGGGGTTGGCCTCTTCAGAGGCACCCCAGATAAGGAGAGCAAGAAACTCTACATGATGGGGAGAAAGGTAGCGACATCAGCTTTCCAAACAAGGATCGCTAGTAATCCGACACTGTTGGCAAGTTATAATTTCCACAAATGGGACGATATTACTACCCTGATAGAATCTGCCCCATAGCCTCTAAAGTCACAACTAGCCCTGGTAACGGACAGCAAGGCAACATCTAGCTGCATTCTTAAACAATCTAGATGCCGCAGACAATGCGGGCAGGATTATTGCCAAAGGGACAATCGAGCATCAGGCATGGTTACGCCAATATGGCTTTAAACTTGAGACCCAGGCTACACTACTTAATATGCCGGTGGAACCTACAGTCCTATTTGGCAAGGTCGTAGACGCTTTAAAGTCCGCCAAGGAAGAATGACGCCCTAAAATCTCTGTGCCAGCTGACAAACAAACCACCAGGCCAGAGAGGCGGAGGCATTTTTGTCGGTTTCGTGGCCAAAACCGAGGATCCGGTTACGGACAAAATCAGGGCTCTTCCTGGAGTAACCAGGGCCAAGCTTTACAGGGATACCAAAGAGGCCAGCGCCGATCAAGCGGCTAGGGGATGTCCTCCCCATCTAGAGGTGGAGGTAAACCTCCTAACCAATGAGACCGCTATAGGTCCCCTCACATGCCTCTCTTTTAGGAGGGTGCATCTGACGCTTAACCCATGCATGTAAGGGACTCCATGGACAAGTGGTGTTATCGACCGTAGCGGGAGGTTATTGTGTAGAGCTCATCCAAAAACCATCAAACTATCCCCCACATCGATGATCGATGAGAACAACCTATACTTTTCGAAGAAGTCAGTGTGCTGCTACGCAAGGACGCCATAGAGATCGTACCAGCGAACGAGGTACACAAAGGTATATTCAACCTACTTCCTTGTGCCAAAGAAGGATCTATCTATGCGCCCAGTGTTAGTGACTTACGCCCTGCAAACACTTGTGTAAATCCACAGAAATTCTGCATGACCACGCTACAAGAGGTAATTCCCCTGCTAAAGCGGGTAGACTACATGGCAACACTAGATATGAAAGATGCCTATTTTCACATTTCAATGTCCCCAGAGCACAGAAAACTCTTGCGTTTCAAAATATAAAACCAGCACTACCAATTCAAGGTGCTGCCCTTCAGAATAGCGTCTGTTCCAAGGGTATTCACCAAGGTACTGGTGGTGGTGGCAGCAGGGAGGCAACCCCAGTGTACCCCTACTTGGACAACTGGCTGATCACAGGGGAATCGCCCCTTCTCCAGCATGGGGTCTGCATTGGATTCACATGCTCATGAATATTCCCCGTCAGGCCGGGAATCCTCGGTATAGAAAAAATCAGTAACCGTTTCGTTTCTGATTTGTCTTTTAGTAGTAACCAATCACTGGTCTCTGGGTCATACTGCCCCAGCCAATGACTGCCCTCTCCCTAAACCCCGCCTCTGGCAGCCATCCTCAGATTTTTACTGCACGTTCAAGTGTTGGGAGTCCTCGTGCTGTAGCTCTCGCGCTTTTGTTGCGTTTTCGTGTTTTTTTTTTTTTATTCAGGAGATTTTTCTCATTTTTCGGTTATAAAGAGCCTCGAGCACCACCGTTTCTACATCCAATCAACGGGGACCCGTTTCGGAGTTTTCTACACCCCTCAAGTGTGAAGATTTCATCGAGTTACGCTTTTTGAGGATTCCAGAAGTTCTGAGGTCTACCCCGGACATGGCCCAGGAGAAAGGAAGCTCGACGCCTGGGAAGCTGTTCAGGACCTGCCCTGGATGCCAGCTTCAGAACGTGTTCAAGGAGGACGAGCATTCGTTATGACTCTGTCTCCATGAGGACAAGACGCACGTGGAGAAGGACTGTGCGTTTTGTGGGAACATGTCGGAGCGGACCATGAAGGATAGCCACCTCCCTCTCGCCGACTGGCTGGAAGGTCAGAGCCAGTCAGGTGAGAAGAAGTCCGTGCAGTCTTCTAAGTACTGTGAGGGCGCCCTGGCCACGGGGGCCCAACAAAAGGCCAAGCACCGTGAGTCCATGGGCACCGGGAGCGCCGAACGGTCGGGTTCCTTGGCTGCCAGGCAGGGCGCATCCTCCCCGGCGCCATCAACCACGAGCCAAAGCTCTGCCTCGGGTAAGAGGGAGTCCGAGAACCCGGCGAAGCTTCTGGAGAGGCCCCGGTCGATCTCGAAGATTCCGGCAGAGGGGGAGCGAGGCTCGGACCCTCCCCCCAAGGTGAAATCCCCAGGCGTGCAGAAGATGACGATGGCCTTAATTCACCCTGCTAAGACCTCGATTGAGGATGTCGCAGCGGCCCTGGCTCAGCCCGTGGAGGCTACGCCAGTGGAGGCGACCTCAGGATCCAGTGTCTCGCTGCCACCGCGGAGGGAGTCTTTCAGGCCCATCGAGAAGACCCCCACGAAGTCCCTGTTGGAAAAGGAGGGGCAGGTGGCCATCGTGGATACGGACAAGACCTCTGAAGAAGAGCTCATCAAAGTTGTGGAGGAGGCCCAGCCCATCGGGAGGGATCCCAACGAGGGCGACGACGAGAGCGACGGTGACGCCGACGAGGTTCCTCAAGAGCCCTCGTGCCCGTCATTTCTGGTGCCGCAGGACACTTCGGCGGCCATTTTGTCAGCAATTCAGTCCTTATGCTCGGAGATGAGGACAAGGTTGCCCCCTCCCCCCCCCCCGATGGAGGTACCTGAGCCAGATCCGACGGGGGAACCGGAGCCGGGACCTTCGGAAAGTCCACTGCATAAGAAGAGGACGATGCATCCTCCGCCACCTCTGCGGCCCGCTCTGCCTTCCCCCCGGTCAACTACCCACGGGGATGATACAGACACGGCTACGACAGGTATAGATTACGACAGAGGCGACGACGGAACGTGTCCCCCCCGTCACCCCCTGCTCGGGCGTCCCCGCCCGACGAGATTGGATCCTTCCATGCCATGATTTCCAGGGTGTCCGAGCTCTTCCAGCTCTGCCCCGAAGAGAAGAAAAAGGAAGGGTTCCTTTACCAACGGCGCGAGGCTAAAAGGAAGACGGTCCTCGCCGTACCACTTCTGGTTGACATCTGGGATGAGGGGCTCTCCCTCAAGAACCCTGCTACGGCGCCGGTAAGAGGGACCGGTACGAGAAGTAGTACCAGGTCCCCGACGCTGCCCCCTTGTGCCTTCGGGCACAACCTACCCTGGATTCGGTCGTCTCAGCGGCGACAAAGAGAAAGCTGGGGGAGGCATCAGCCTCGACATCAACTTCCCCGCTGGACGGCGAGGGCAGGAAGCTGGACACGATGGGACGACGGGTCATCTCATCTGCAGCGACTACTATCAAGGCGGCCAACGCCCTGGCCATCGTAGCCCGCTACGACAGAGTTGTGGTTGAAAAGCGCCCCTCTATTGGATTTCCTTCCGCTCAGGAGGCCTACAGGGGACGCGGCAAGTCGGGTGGTGCCCGTCGTCAACAGGGAGGTCAAGGAGGCAAGGCGGCCTCCAAACAATATTGAACCAACAGTGGGGTCGGGCCCCAGCCGAAGCACCCCGGTGGGAGGCCGGCTTGCGAGGTTCGTTAGAGTGTGGGAGTCCATCTCCACCGACCATTGGGTGCTGGACGCCCTGGCCCAAGGGCACGCCCTCAAGTTCCAGAAGAAGTGCCCTTGCGTTTTACTCGTGGTCAGGAAGGAAAATCACGTCCCTCCCTTACTGTTGAAAGTAAGGGCGATGCTCAAGAGTGCCATCGAGCTAGTCCCAAAGAGGCATTGGTGCTCCGGAGTTTACTCAAGGTACTTCCTCGTAAAGAAGATGGGAGGATGGCGTCCCATCCTGGACCTGCGATGACTGAAAAAGTACATCAAGGCACAGAAGTTCCGGATGGTCGCCCTGCAGCACGTTCTGGGACAGCTGGAGGAGGGCGATTTCCTGTCGTCGTTGGACTTGGAGGATGCATACTTCCACATCCCCATTCTAAAAAGACACCGAAAGTTCCTCAGGTTCGTGGTCCAAGTGTGGCACTACCAGTTCAAGGCCCTCCCGTTCGGATTAAAGTTGGCACCCAGGGTGTTCACCAAGTGCCTCGCACCGGTGGCGGCGCGGCTGCGCCTACAGGGGATCCACGTCTACCCCTACCTGGACGACTGGCTCATCCGGGCAAAGACAAGGGAGCTTGCCGTGGAGCACCCTGCGAAGAACGTCCAGCTGCTCACGGACCTGGGGTTCTCCATCAACTTTCCAAAATCCTACCTGGTCCCGTCGCAAGTCGCCCTGTTTCTGGGAGATAAGTTTGACACAGTGGCGCGGCTGGCCTCACCGTCGGATGAAAGGACAAGGACCATCCTGGGCAAGGTGCAGCGTCTGCTGGCCATTGCTGCTCCGGCTCATCAACCAGCTCAAGAGGTCCTGGTGCAGGATGATCCTCGTACCGGCGTGGCCGAGACTGATCTAGTTCCCGGACCTTCTGGACTTGTCAGCGTCCACACCAGTCAAGCTGCTGACGGACACGGATCTTCTCTCCAGAGAAGGAGGCGCCATTCTTCATCACAACCCAGAGTCGCTGAACTTGCAGGCCTGGCTCCTGCAGCACTAGAGTTTGGAGGGTACGACATCCCCGCCGACTGCAGAGAGGTTCTTGCAAAGGCCAGGGCGTCCTCAACTCTTAAATGCTACGGACACAAATGAAAGAGGTTCTCTCTGGTGCCGTGCACAGAAGATTAACCCTCAGCGGATTACGGCCCCTCAAGTATTGCCGTACCTACTGTCATTGGCCAAGGCTGGACTAGCTCACGCTTCCATCAAGATACATCTGGCCGCCATCTCACGATACACCAGAACTACGGGACGGGTGTCCTTGTGGTCTCATCGACTCATGAAGGAATTCATGAAGGGACTATTCCGTTCGTTCCCGCCGGTGAAGGCCCCTGCCCCGGCGTGGGAGCTCAACGTGGTGCTGTTCAGGCTCATGGGGGGGCCCCATTTGAGCCTATGCATTCGGCACTGTTGAAGTTTCTATCGTGGAAGACAGCATTTCTTGTGGCCATCACCTCCGCACGACGAGTGGGAGAGATCCAGGCCCTATCTTGCAAGCCACCATACTTGACTTTTCACGACACAAGGATGGTGCTGAGGATGCACCCCTCCTTCATGCTCAAGGTGCCTTCGGACTTCCACCACAACAAACTCTTGGTGTTGCCAGTTTTCTTCCCGTCTCCCTCATCGCCGGCTGAGAGGACTCTGCACTCGCTGGACGTAACTAGAGCGCTGGAGTTCTACGTGGACCACACGAAGTGTTTTCGGAAGACATCACAGCTGTTTGTAAACTTTGGACCTGTGAATCAAGGGAAGGCTCTCTCGAAGGCTTCCATTTCCAGATAGCTCTCCGGTTGCATCATGCACTCACCGGTTGGCAAACCGACCGCTGCCCGGCCGTCCGAGAGTCCACTCGACCAGAGCGATCGCTGCTACCACGGCGTTCCTGTCTGGTGTGCCCCTGCTCGACATCTGCAGGGCTGCGACGTGGAGGTCGACGCACACCTTCTCGAGATTCTACTGCGTCGATTGGGACTCCAGGGTCGAGTCCAGGGTCGGCCAAGCAGTGCTGCGCAACCTGTTCACTTAAGGTGAGCCTGGTGAGGAGGTAAGAGATGCTTAATGTTGAGTTTTTTGTATTGCTTAATGTTGAGCCTGTTGCCACCTCCCGTGGTTGTGCATGTGTATACTGCTATGCAGTATTCTTATATTCATGAGCATGTGAATCCATGCCAGACCCCATGCTGGAGAAGGAACAGGTGACTTACCTGTAACTGTTCTCCAGCATGGGTCTGGCATGGATTTACAAATGCGAACCCTCCCGCCTACCCCTCTGCGGCTCTTCACTTGGTCATACTGCCACTTTACGTGCTACCAAATCTGAGGATGGCTGCCAGAGGCGGGGTTTAGGGAGAGGGCAGTCATTGGCTGGGGCAGTATGACCCAGAGACCAGTGAATGGTTACAACTAAGAAAGACAGATCAGAAACGAAACTGATACTGATTTTTTTTCTATACCAAGGATTCCCGGCCTGACGGGGAATATTCATGAGCATGTGAATCCATGCCAGACCCATGCTGGAGAACAACAGTTACAGGTAAGTAACTTGTTCCATCTTTGCAAGCAAAACACGCAAAGCACCATAAACCTCTTCCAATTGGGTTTCTCAAACGAGAGAAAAAGTCGAGCCTTGTTCCAAACACCACAAAACAGTTCCTAGAAGCTGTCATAGACACAGATGCAGGGTTAGTCTTTCCATCTATGGAACGTGTTCAAAACATGCTACAGCTAATACCTCTGTATGAAGCCGGTTGCCAGATAAGTGTACGCAAAGCAATGCGACGACTAGGCATGATGGCGTTGTGCATTTACCTGGCCCCACACACACGTCTGCACATGCGCCCCATGCAGGAGTGGTTGGAGAAACAATGTGGTCAGTGGGACAATCTAGTGGTTGTTTCCCCAACACTAGTACAAAATCTATGGCGGTGGACAAAGTATAACTTGTTGAAGGGGAAACTGCTTCCACAACTCGGAAGCACAAGCGATCGTTAAAACAGACACATCACTCTGGGGGGTGCACACTACCTTCACCGCACAGCACAAAGTTTGTGGACTTGCGTCACTGCACAGAACCACATCAACCTGCTGGAACTCCCAGTATTCAAAGCACTTCAAGCATTCGAAGCACAGCTGACAAACCAGTTGGTTCAAATCCTAACTGACAACACCACTGCAATGTTCTATGTCAACAAGCAGGGGGGCAGACGCTCTCCAAATCTGTCCAAGCTGGCACAGAAAATATGGAGCTGGGCACTCGGGGGGATGTTCCTAGCCTCCCAACACGTTCCAGGGGTACTCGAGCAGAGATCCCCTACCAGAGGAACACGAGTGGCAACTACACCCAAGTGTCGTAGAATATTCTTCTCACAGTGGGGTTACCCCACGCTAGACTTATTCGCTACAACAGAAAACAAGCAATGCCGAGACTTTGCGTCCAGGTTCCCCCCAACCAGACTCCAAGGGGGAACGCCTATGGATGAGCTGGTCAGGGAAATTTGGTTATGCAAGCAGGGTCCTGAGGACTGGAAAAGGAAGATGTCGCCACTGGAACTAAGAAGCCGAAGGAGAGAAGCCAAAGACCTCTGCAACGACTGAACCACCGGTGAAGCCCTGCTGCAGCGTCTCGCCACTTTTCTCCACACGATGAGAAAAGATCTTCATCTGAAAGAGCCTTCCTCCCTTGAGCTGGTGGGGCCAACCAGTTTGCCAATCGCCTTCCCGGACCTGCCTTGGTTGAATCGCCAGTACCCTGTACTTGGAGACCGGATAGCCAGGCACCCGTCCACCCAGACCGCGATTTAAAGGAGCGTACCTTTGATTAGTCAGGCAGCACAGCAGCTGGTTTCCTCCCTGGGTAGTGCAGTAACTCGAACCTTCCTCCACGACGAGAGCCTCTCTTCCTCTGCTGGATCCCCCGAACTACCAGGAACAACCGCCACCGCAGGAGCCACTTCTTAAAGGTACATTGTTCCACCAGGCCACCCTTTCTTCGTGGTAGCTTTAAAGGTGTTTCAAATCCTTTATCTACCTGTTGGGTTGGCTGCCCCTCTCTCAACAGTCTTTCACCTTCTGCATCCACCTTTTCAAAATCGTTAACCAAAGACTTGACTGCAGCTACAAGAACATTTTGCTCCTGGGCCCTTGCCCTGTACCACTGACTCTGGCTATATTTGTTAGAACTGCATTCTCTAGATTGCTTCTCAACTACAAATGTGTTGGTGCACCTACTTCTTATAACCACCCTTCCCACTTTTAAACCTTGTTAAATGCCATTTTGCTCAGTTTTCATTTCCGTATTTACTATACGGATGCACTGCCTTGCTTGATCTGGTTCACAAACTTATGGAAAGTGTTGCCACGGTGTGTAAGAAGATTTTTCTGTATAACTTGTGCTTTCCCCCCCTTGTGAGAAATTGCTAGAGTGCCATTTGTGTTTTGTCAATTTACCTAGGGAGTTGTGTATACTTTCTTTGACCAAATTTAACGTGTGTGTGTGTGTGTGTGTATATATGTGTATGTATATAAATATATACTTTTACTCCAAACCTTTGGTCAGTGGTTCCTTGTTCGATAGTACTGAAAGCCTATTGTGTAAACCCTGAATACTGCTCATCTCCCTCTTGAGATAAGTTTGACTGCTCAGCCACAGCTACCAACTAAATCTTTGTGGTACAGACTGATACCAAAGGGGATTTATTGCCCTCACTTGTAGTCCTAATCTTCTGTAGTGCTCCCTAAGGGAACTGCACAGGATTCTGCCTAACCACCACTTCCCAGAATAAAGTATTGTGGTGGAAAGTTCCAGTCATCAAGGCATTCATGGAGGGAGTAAAGAGACTCCACCCTCCCATTTCAAACCCACCGCCAGGCTGGGATCTCAATGTAGTACTTGCAAAGCTCATGGGTCCCCCATTCGAGCCTATGCAGAAGTCAAGTCTTAAACATTTGACTTCTAAGTGGCTATTACTGCCATAAGAAGTTCGGGCATTGCAAGCACTGTCCGTGCAGGACCCTTTCTTTGTCCTACACAAAGACAAACTGGTTTTACGAACACATCCTAGGTTGTCTCCTAAATTAATTTCCAAATTTCACATGAACCAGTCCATTGCTACCGGCTTTCTTCCAGAATCCAACTAGATCAGCTGAGGTAAAACTCCACACTAGATGTAAGTAGGGCGGTCATTTACTATGTAAACAAGACCAGACTGCTAAGGAAAACGGACCAACTGTTTGTCTCGATAGCACCAGCCGGAGAAGGAGACTGCATTTCCAAAAATGCCATCTCCAGATGGATAGTCGGATGAATAAAACTGCTATTCTTTATCAAACAAAACACTGCCTTTCACACCAAGAACTCACTCCACAAGGAGCACAGGAGCTACACTGGCATTTATCGCAAATGTCCCCTTAGACAGCATTTGCAAAGCAGCTACATGGAGCTCAGTACACACTTTCACGCAGCACTAATGCATTGACACTCATTCCAAAGCAGATACACCGGTTGGTCAAGCGATTCTAAAATATCTATTTGCCGCTGAACCTTCTCATAACAGACCTTCTCCTAACACTGCTTGCTAATCTATGCATATGTGATCTAGGCAGATTCCACAAGCCTCAGAAGGGATGCATTATTCACTGTAATCACAGTTTTGATGCTTATATCTGCTTAGATTCACATGCGCCCACCCTTCCTCCCCTGAGAGAAGGTGCATAGATGTTTATGAGCTTCTGATATTTATCTGCTTAGATACACCTGTACTCGCGCTACACTTCATGCACCTCGTCTTGGAAACAAAACAATCTGAGGGACCTCGACGTGTGAAGGACCATGGGTACAGTGGACGTCACACTAGGGTTAGTATTACTGGCACGCCCTGTCTACGTCCCTTTTTGAGTTTTGAAACTGTAATATTCTGCAGCTTCCACTAGATGTCGGTTTATGCATAGCATGTGAATCTAAGCAGATACAAGCATCAGATATACGATTATGGTGAGAAATGTATCCCATATATATACCGAGGCTTGTGGATCTGCTTAGGTGCATGCTATGCATCGGCCGACATCAAGTGGCAGTCGCAGAGCATTACATTGTTTGTTTTCGAAACTTGAAAAGGGACGGCAACTGGGCGTGTCTGCAATACTATCCCTAGTGTGACGTCCACTGTACCCATGGTCCTTCACGCATCAAGGTCCCTCAGATTGTTTTTTCCACCATCATTGTCAGTCGTTTATAGTGGAGTTCCTTATGGCTATCGTTTTTACTTAAAAATATAATTAATTCTAGTATACTATTTCTCCAACATTGGATCTTTCATGGATTCACATGCTATGAATATTCCCCATAGTCAGGCTGGGAACCTCGGTCATTTTTTAACTTGGCGTTTTCCTATGGAAAACTTTGACACTTCAGTGTCCTATCAATTTCCTGTTTGGGTGCCTCAGCCACCATCAATAGGATGTAGGGTATAAATGGCCCTCACCCCAATGTCTTTCCTTCAGATTTTAACCGTCTCCAAAGTGTTGGGATTACCTTGTGTTCGTTGTAATTTCTACACTTGTTGCGATTGGTGAAAATGTCTTCAGGAAACCTATTGCTCCGGCCCTGTGCGACCTGCAGGCTGCGGAAAGTGTATGAGGGGGACAGGCATATGGACTGCCTTTATTGCCTCTACCCACATCATTCGGCCGAATCCTGCGAGATGTAAGGAGTTCTCCCAAAAGACGCTTAAAGACCGCAATTGGGGGTGGCTGAATGAAGGTATTTACCCTTCCTCCGGGGTGGGTTCGATGCGTAGCTTGGCATCGGAGAGACTGGCCCACGTGGCAGATCGCCGGTCAGCATCAGCGGAGCCTCTCCTGGTCAGCGAGAGTGGTCTCCCCTCGTCAACTAAACATCTGTCTAAAGCGAAGTCTTAGTCCAAGCATGGTCGCTTGGACCAGTCATGAGGATCTGCAAGTAAGCCTGAGATGGAGACTCAAGGGAAGGCCAAGAAAGATTCTTCGAGACGCTTCAGGGGACCATCACAAGTCCTCCTCCAGTAGAGTCGTCAAAGCATCGGCCCAGTGGGACCAAGCAGGCGGGATTGCCCGAAATATCTGCTCCGCAAGCTGCAGTTCCTACTACATCCTCAATTCTGTTATCAACTGCGATACTGTCATCTACTGTGATGTCTACGACTCTTTTAGGGGAAAGAGACCCGATACTGTAGTCGTTGAGCAACTTGTTACCGACGAGGGAGGTATGGCAGGCTTCTGCTTTTGATTCTTGTCTACCAGACACAATTCTACAGCAAGAGACTGCATCTGAAGCTGAGGAATAGGGGGATCCGGTAGCAGATCCGTCAGCCCTGGGTTTGAAATGTATTGGTCCGGCGACATGGGTGGGTGTGGGGGCTGGTCCACCCAGTTACCCTTTGGTGAACCCTCAGGCAACGCTATCGCTCCAGGTGCTGTCCACGTTACAATCTCTGTTGGGCCAACTGGATTCCAGATTACCTCCTCTGAACGTAGCTTTGGTGGGGCCTACCTGTTAAGTGAGAGGCCACACACGGTAGGTAATGGGTACGTCCAAGTATATTTAATAGGGACATGCAGGATACATGAGACCCCCAGCCAGCATAGCATAAGAACTCCAACTCCACTTACGAAGCATAACAAGTTCAAGGTTCCTAAACAGCACATTGTGACATCAGTCATAAAGTGACCAATGACAACAAACTAGAAATGCACACCAGAACCATAGCAATCAACATAACATTCCCATGCCACTGGCAACCCATATATAACACACCCCCTCCCTTATTTAACAAAAAAAATAAATATAGATAAATGGTTACTTGCATGCATTACAAAATCCCAACAGCTGTAATAATACTAGCAAACATACAGTGTCTATTTCCTTATCTTAGCGACTCTTGATAAATTCCAGATTTGGCCGCTTTCAATCCTGACAGCTCCCTTGAACACTTGGACAACTCTAACAGGATCAGAGTACAGACGATCCCCTTTTTTATTGATTACAGGTTTCCTTATTCTAATCATTCACCCACTCCAACTTCAGTTGTCTTCCTCATAGGAGTTTTTTTCATTCATTTTCTTGACCCATTTCTCCTTCCGTTCTTCCATTCTCATCCTCACCTCCTCCACCACCTTATCAGTTTCCCTCGCCCTACCAAGCCACACAGGTGACAACATGGTGTTCCCTTTTCGCCCCCTCATCAGTTCAAAAGGACTAAATCCCGTTTCAACATTGGGAGCCATCCACAACGCATACATACGCTCTTTGACTGCAACTTTACTGTCACTACCACATGCATTAGCTCCTCTAATTCCCTCCATTATGCATCGGTTCATTCTCTCAACCATATAATTTCCTTGTAGATAATATAACGCCGTCTTCTTCTGCATTATTCCACATATAAACAAATATTCTTGAAACACTCGACCGATAAATCGTGGACCATTGTCAGAAAGGATACACTTTGGCAGTCCCCCTCTCTCAAAAATATTCTCTAGAAACTCCACAACAGATTGACCCGTAACATCCCTCACGACTTTGAACTCCGTCCACCTAGAGAACATGTCTATCAGAACAATAATGAATCTTCCTCGTCCTTTGCCCATATCGACAGGCCCTAACACATCAATAGCAAGATCCTGCTAAACGCCCTCCGGTGCCGCTGTTTTCCTCACTGGTTGAACCATAGATGAGCTATTCTTTCCTGATTTTATGCAAAATGCACATTCACCAACCCTTTTCTCAATTTCTCGATCACATGCTGGCCACCAATAATCCGCCTTTATAACTTCTTTGGGTTTGGAAATGCCCACATGACCCTTGTGAGCAATGTCTACTAATCTCAACCTCAAACTACTAGGAACAACTAACTTGTCCCCACGATATAACAACCCATCTCTCACTGACAGTTCCCATCTCACCTCCCATAGCAGTCTTTCCTCTCCCGATAATCTCTTCTCCGGCCATCCATCTTTGCCAAAACTAGAAATGCGCTTCCATCCCACATCACATCGTCAAGCTTCAATCCTCTCCTCCTTCTGTATTACACCTTCCGTGGTGGCAAATACCATATTGCTACTATCCACATATGTCATCTTCTCCATTGTTACTTTTAACTCTTAACCTTAAAGCATAATCCGCCTGTACGTTATCTTTAGCAGCGACTACCTCAATATTGAATTTAAGACATTGTAACCTAGTTACCCAGCACGCAACTTTTCTTGAAACTTTATCCAGTCCTTTGCTTTCAAAAATTACCTTCAATGGATTGTGATCAGTTCTAAGAGTAAATTCCTGACCCCAGACACAATTCTTAAGTTTCTCAATTCCCCAGTGACATGCTAAAGCCTCCTTCTCTAAAACAGAATAGTTCAACTCAGCCCCTTTCAACATCTGTGAAGCATGTAACACTACTTCCTCCGTGCAATCACCACTCACTTGCGACATTACTACGCCAATCCCCTTTTCACTAGCATCGACAGAAAGAATAGCTCTTTTCTTGGAATCCTACATAGCTAATGGTTTCGCCATGTCAATACTCAATTTTATTTCATCCAATTCCTTCTTGCATTTACTATCCCAGTCAAATTCGACACCCTTTTAACAAAGCTCTCAAAGATGTTTTTTTATTAGCATAGTTCTCTACAAAACGATGATAGAATTCTATGTTGCCTAAAAATGATCTTAATTCAGCCTTGTTCCTTGGAAGCATTTCTAGTTGCCCGTGTCAGGAACGTCCCTGCAGCTCTCCGGCCACCGAAATCCTTCCCGATGCTGCGCCTGGTGGAGAGCCACGGATCACTGATGCGTGGGGCGTCCAAATGGAACCTGGAGGGCGCCACAGGCTCTCCCTGCTGGGGGTCTCGATGTTCAACTCCTCCTCACTGTGTCCTCCATCCCATCCTCGTCGCCAATGTTAAGTGAGAGGCCACACACGGTAGGTAATGGGTACTTCCAAGTATATTTAATAGGGACATGCAGGATACATAAGAGACCCCCAGCCAGCATAGCATCATAACTCCAACTACACTTACGAAGCATAACAAGTTCAAGGTTCCTAAACAGCACATTGCGACATCAGTCATAAAGTGACCAATGACAAACTAGAAATGCACACCAGAACCATAGCAACCAACATAACATTCCCATGCCAACGGCAACCCATATATAACACTACCATCGACGCTGCAGGTGTTCCTCCGCGGTCTACGGCTTCAGCTGAATTTCCTTCACCCCCTATAAGTGCCTGAAGATCGGCCACCTTCCCACCCTGAGGAAGGTGAGCTACCGGATTCCTAATCTGACAGTGGGCCTAGGGAGAATGTCTGCGGGCTCGTCACCATCGAGAGACCCGGCATGGGATTTGGATGTCATATTAGAACCGCCTCGTAGTCCGGCGCAGCCTGCCTCCCAACGATGTGGGGGTGTTTCATGCAATGATGGCTAAGGCATGTGCACAGCTTGGGTTGGCTCCTGAGGAAGAGCGGAAGGAGTGCTTCCTGTTTGACCACATGGGTAAGAGACGAAAGACGGTATTATCTGTACCAATCATTGACCACGTGTGGCAGGATGGCCTATGTACGATACAACACCCCTTCTCGGAACCAGCTATCAAAGGGAGGCTGGAGAAGATTAAGGCCCCGGAATCAGCATCAAAGTGCTTGATTTCACAGCCAACTCCTGAGTCAGTGGTTTCAGCGGCAGCTAGCCGGAAAGCCACGATAATGAGGCCAGAAGACGAGATGCCTTTGGCAAGAAGGTCCGTGGGAGCAGCAACTGTGAAGGCGGCCAGTTCTCTAGAGATCATGGCTCGCTACGATCGTGAGATGTGGCATAGGTTGGCTCCTCTGCTGGAACACCTACCGAAGGAACAGCAAAAAGCAGTTATGATGTTGGTACGCCAAGGGGAGGAGGCGTCCAATCATAGTATAAACATTGTGGTGGACTTGGCCGAATCTGGTTTTAAACAGATCAATAACGGCATAGTTCTGCGTCGACAAGCGTGTCTTAAGTGCACAGACTTTCGGCCAGAGGTGCACTACAAAGTGCTGGACATGCCATGTGAGGGGGAGCAGTTGTTTGGGGAGATCTATGAGACCCTTAAGGGTATGAAAGAGGACTCAGACTGTCAAGTCATTAGGAGCCTTGCAGAGTGGGTGCCTGTTTCGCCCCTTCTGTCCCTTTCGTGGAGCTTTGGGAAATACCAGGTTTGCTTCCCCCAGAGACCGAGGCTACGGGCCATCTGGCTACTCTTCTCGGGGGTATAGGAGGTCGGCACAGTCACGCAAAAAGTAGAGACTTTCAGGCGTCCAGGAAAAGAACAGGTCAGGCCTCTTCCTCCAGTGGGAGACAGGCTAACCCGCAGCAATGACTATCAAGCGGAAAGCCAGCTGGGGGGCAGGGTGGCGCTACATGTGGACGAGTGGTGCAAGATCACGACAGACTGTTGGGTGTTGGACATGGTGCACCTGGGACACTCCCTGCAGTTAAACTGTTCCCCTAACCCCATTGCTCTGGTGCATACTGTACAGCCCCACCTTCAGTCTTCAACAAGAGGCGTTACTTCTGCTGCAGAAAGGAGCTATAGAATTGGTTCCAGTAGCCGAGTGGCCTAGGGGTCTACTCCCGGTACTTGGTGGTAAAAAAACCCAATGGCAAGTGGCGGCCAATGCTAGATCTTCGGGGGTTGAACAAGACTCTGCAACGCCTGATGTTCAAGATGCTCACGCTTCAGGTCATTCGGTCTGTGCAACCGGGCGAGTATCTGGCCTTGTTGGATCTGCAGGACGCACATTTTCTTATCCCTATGAGTCGGCAATACCGCAAATTCCTGCATTTTGACGTGGGAGAAGATCACTACCAGTTTGCTGGCTTCGAAGAGGTCATCATGTTTACCCATACCTGGACGACTGGCTGGGGCTCGGTTCGTTTCCAGGGGAGGTGCAGGAAAGTCTTGGCGCTACCATACAGCTTTTGCAACGACTAGGCTTCTCCGTTAACTTCGAGAAGTCCTGTCTGTCGCCCTCCAAGGACTTTCTTTTTCTGGGGGCACATTTTCTAACTCAGCTGGCGCTTGAGGCCCTTGCGCGAAAGGGTTTGGAAGCTCAAACAAAGCAGCAGAGTGGAAGATTGGTACAAGGGTGTCAGTCCGAACATACATGTCACTGCTAGGAGCCATGGTGTCTTGCATCCCGTTGGTGAGAAACTGTCGTCACTTCATGAGGCCGGTACAGGAATTCCTCTCCGACCGATGGATGTAGTCTTGGGGATTGTGGTCCGACAAGGTGGTCAACGGCGAGCTGGTGGAAGTGCTTCGATGGTGGCAATGCTCGGCCAACTTGGTTTGGGGCATGCCCTTTCTAGAACCGGAATTTCACTTCACAATAATGACGGATGCCTCTCAGGCGGGATGGGGAGCACGTCTCGAGACTCGCAGGTCCAGGGCCTTTGGTCTGTGGTGGAATCAAGTTTTCACATGTTATGTTTATTATTTGTAATGCGCGAGCATACCCTCGGGTATCAGGGCGCAGCCTTTACATGAATTTGCGAAGCTTAGTTACAACAACCATAATATATACTTCTCCAGCATGGGGTCTGGCATGGATTCACATGCTCATGAATATTCCCCGTCAGGCCAGGAATCCTCGGTATAGAAAAAATCAGTATCAGTTTCGTTTCTGATCTGTCTTTCTTAGTAGTAACCAATCACTGGTCTCTGGGTCATACTGCCCCAGCCAATGACTGCCCTCTCCCTAAACCCCGCCTCTGGCTGCCATCCTCAGATTTTTACTGCACGTTCAAGTGTTGGGAGTCCTCATGCTGTAGCCCTCGAGCTTTTGCTGCGTTTTCGCGTTTTTTTTCAGGAGATTTTTCTCATTTTTCGGTTATAAAGAGCCTCAAGCTCTCCAGTTTCTACATCCGATCAACGGAGACCCGTTTCAGAGTTTTCTACGCCCCTCAAGGGTGAAGATTTGTCGAGTTACGCTTTTGGAGGATTCCAGAAGTTCCGAGGCCTACCCCAGACATGGCCCAGGAGAAAGGAAGCTCGACTCCCGGGAAGCTGTTCAGGACCTGCCCTCGATGCCAGCTTCAGAACGTGTTCAAGGACGAGCATTCGTTATGCCTCTACTGTCTACATGAGGACAAAGACGCACGTGGAGGAGGACTGTGCGTTTTGTCGGAGCAGACATGAAGGATCGCCACCTCCGTCTCGCCAACTGGCTGGAAGGCAAGAGCCTGTCAGGCGAGAAGAAGTCTGAGCGGTCTTCTAAGTCCTGTGAGGGTGCCCCGGCGACGGGGGCCCAACAAAAGGCCAAGCACCACGAGTCTGCGGGCACCGTGAGCGCCGAACGGTCGGGCTCCTTGGCTGCCAGGCAGGGCGCATCCTCCCCGGCGCCATCAACCACGAGCCAACGCTCTGGCTCGGGTAAGAGGAAGTCTGAGAACCCGGCGAAGTTTCTGGAGAGGCCCCAGTCGATCTTGAAGATTCCGGCAGAGGGGGAGCGAGGCTCGGACCCTCCCCCCAAGGTGAAGGCCCAAGGTGTGCGGAAGATGACGATGGCCTTAATTCACCCTGCTAAGACCTCGGTTGAGGATGTCGCAGCGGCCCTGGTTCAGCCTGTGGAGGCTACGCCAGTGGAGGCTACGCCAGTGGAGGCAACCTCAGGATCCAGAGTCTCCCTGCCGCCGCAGAGGGGAGGGGGGGGGTTGTCTTTCAGGCCCATTGAAGACCCCCACGAAGTCCCCGTTGGAAAAGGAGGGGGAGGGGCAGGTGGCCATCGTGGATACAGACACAACCTCTGAAGAAGAGCTCATCGAAGTCGTGTAGGAGGCCCAGCCCATCGGGAGGGATCCCGACGAGGGCGACGACGAGAGCGACGGTGTCGCCGACAAGGTTCCTCAAGAGCCCTCGCGGCCATAGTTTCCAGTGCCGCAGGACACTTCGGCCATTTTGTCAGCAATTCAGTCCTTATGCTCGGAGATGAGGACAAGGTTGCCCCGCCCCCCGACGGAGGTACCTGAGCCAGACTTGACGGGAGAACCGGAGCCGGGACCTTCGGAAAGTCCACCGCATAAGAGAACGACGCATCCTCAGCCACCTCTCCCACCTGTGCGGCCCGCTCTGCCTTCCCCCCTCGGTCAACTACCCATGGGGATGATACAGGCACGGACACGGCTACGACAGGTACAGATGACGGAGGCGACAACGGAACGTGTCCCCTGTCGCCCCCTGCTCGGGCGTCCCCGCCCGACGAGATTGGATCCTTCATGCCATGATTTCCCGGGCATCCGAGCTCTTCCAGCTCTGCCCTGAAGAGAAGAAAAAGGAAGGGTTCCTTTACCAACGGCGCAAGGCTAAAAGGAAGACGGTTCTCACCGTACCACTTATGGATGACATCTGGGATGAGGGGCTCTCTCCTCCGCAAGAACCCTGCCATGGCGCCGGCAAAGAGGGATCGGTATGAGAAGTAGTACCGGGTCCCTGACGCTGCCCCCTTGTGCTTTCGGGCACAACCTACCCCGGATTCGGTCATCTCGGCGGCAGCAAAGAAGAAAGCTGGGGGGGCATCGGCCTCGACATCAACTTCACCGCAGGACGGCGAGGGCAGGAAGCTGGACACGATGGGACGACGGGGTTATCTCATCCGCAGCGACGACTATCAAGGCAGCCAACGCCCTGGCTATCGAAGCCCGCTACGACAGAGTTGTGGTTCAAAATCGCCCCTCTATTGGATTTCCTTCCGGACGCCAAAAGGGCTGAGGCTCTTAATCTTACAGGAAGGTGAGATTGCTTCGGACCACACCATCACAGTGGCAACTGACATCGCCGACACCGGTTTCCATCAGTTGGGCAACGGTGTTTCCCTGAGACGATGAGGATGGCTCAAGGCGACGGATTTCCACCAGGACATACAAACCAAGGTTTTGGACATGCCCTTTGACGGGAACAACCTGTTTGGAAAGGCGGTTGATGAGTCCCTTTTAGGCTATCAAGACAGACACAGCCCGGGCACTGGGAGTGCTCCAACGACGACTGCCGTCCTTTCGGTGCACCGGAGGCAGACAAGGTGCCGCAAAGGGATCCGGCAGTGGCTCCTCGACGTACCGCCAAGCGGCAAGATCTTCGTCTCAGGAGACCTACAGGGGACGCGGCAAGTCAGGTGGTGCCCGTCGTCGACAGGGAGGTCAAGGAGGCAAAGCAGCCTCCAAACAAGATTGAACCGACCGTGGGGTCGGGCCCCCGCCGAAGCACCCCGGTGGGAGGCCGGCTGGCGAGGTTCGTCAGCGTGTGGGAGTCCATCTCCACCGACCGTTGGGTGCTGGACGCCCTGGCCCAAGGGCACGCTCTCGAGTTCCAGAAGTGCCCTCGCGTTCCACCCGTGGCCAGGATGGAGAATCATGTCCCTCAACTACTGTTGGAAGTAAGGGCGATGCTCAAGGAAAGGTGCCATCGAGCTCGTCCCAAAGATGCTTCGGGGCTCCGGAGTTTACTCAAGGTACTTCCTCGTAAAGAAGACGGGAGGATGCATCCCTTACTGGACCTGCGACGACTGAACAAGTACATCAAGGCACAGAAGTTCCGGATGGTCACCCTCCAGCACGTGCTGGGACAGCTGGAGGAGGGCGATTTCCTGTCGTCGTTGGACTTGGAGGATGCGTACTTCCACATCCCCATTCTAAAAAGCCACGAAAGTTCCTCAGATTCGTGGTCCAAGGGCGGCACTAACAGTTCCAGGCCCTCCTGTTCAGATTTAAGTCGGCACCCAGGGTGTTCACCAAGTGCCTTGCACCGGTGGCTGCACGGCTGCGCCTACAGGGGATCCACGTTTACCCCTACCTGGACGACTGGCTCATCCGGTCAAAGACAAGGGAGCTCACCGTGGAACACACTGCGAAGACCGTCCAGCTTCTCACGGACCTGGGGTTCTCCAACTTTCCAAAATCCCACCTGGTCCTGTCGCAAGTCGCCCTGTTTCTGGGAGCCAAGCTCGACACAGTGGCGCGGCTGGCCTCCCCGTCGGAGGAAAGGACCAGGACCATCCTGGGCAAGGTGCAGCGTCTGCTGGCCACGGACATGGCCAGGGCAAGATCTATCAAGTCACTCCTCGGGTTGATGTCCTCCTGCATTTATCTGGTGCGCCTTTGCAGACGTTGGGTGCGACCCTTACAAGAGTTCCTCGACGCCCGCTGGGTCCAGTCGGCGGGCAGCTTCGAGGACAGGATCCCACTCAACGAGGCGTTCTGTCAAGCGATCTGGTGGTGGGGTACCCGCTCTAATCGGTCGGCGTGCACGGACTTTCAGACCCCAGCTCACCAGGTGATGGTGACGACAGATGCCTCCCTGGAAGGTTGGGGAGCGCACTCCGGAGATCTTCACGCGAGAGGCCTTTGGCTCCCGGAGAAGTCACTCCATCAACATCTTGGAGCTCCGCGCAGTGTTCTGGGCCCTCAGGTCTTTTCTTCCGTCCCTCAAGAGCAAGGTGGTTAGGATCTTCACCGACAACACCACCACGATGTTCTACATCCGGAAGCAGGGCGGAACCAGATCCCCTGCCCTATCCAAGGAAGCCCAGGATCTGTGGCATTGGGCCGTCGCCCAAGGGATGTTTCTTGTACCTTTTCATCTGGCAGGAATAAAAAAACACCATCGCCGACGCTCTCAGCAGAGAGCTGCGCTCGTGCCACGAGTGGGAACTACTCCAGGATCAAGTGGATCGACTCTTCCGACGATGGGGCGAACCCCAGATCGATCTCTTCGCGACGGCGACTAACTCCAAGTGCCGGAGGTTCGCCAGCAGGTTCCCCCAGCCGAGGAGCATGGGCGATGCCTTCTCGTTCCCCTGGGACGGCCTATTTCTTTGTGTTCCCTCCGTTGCAGCTCCGGCTCATCAACCGGCTCAAGAGGTCCCGGTGCAGGATGATCCTCTTCGCACCGGCGTGGCCGAGACAGATCTGGTTTCCGGACCTTCTGGACTTGTCAGCGTCCACACCAGTCAAGCTGCCGACGGACACGGATCTTCAGAGAGGCGCCATTCTTCATCACAACTCAGTCGCTGAACTTGCAGGCCTGGCACCTGCAGCACTAGAGTTTGGAGGGTACGACATCCCAGCCAACTGCAGAGAGTTTCTTGCAAAGGCCAGGGCGTCCTCAACTCTCGTGCTAAGGACATCAATGGAAGAGGTTCTCTGTCTGGTGCCGTGCACAGAAGATTAACCCTCTGCGGATTACGGCCCCTCAAGTATTGCCGTCCCTACTGTCATTGGCCAAGGCTGGACTAGCTCACGCTTCCATCAAGATACATCTGGCCACCATCTCACGATACACCAGAACTACGGGACGGGCGTCCTTGTGGTCTCATCGACTGGTGAAGGAATTCATGAAAGGACTATTCCGTTTGTTCCCGCCAGTGAAGGCCCCTGCCCCGGCGTGGGAGCTCAACGTGGTACTGACCAGGCTCATGGGGGCCCCATTTGAGCCTATGCATTCGGCACTGTTGCAGTTTCTATCGTGGAAGACAGCATTTTTCGTGGCCATCATCTCCGCACGACAAATGGGAGAGATCCAGGCCCTATCTTGCAAGCCACCATACTTGATTTTTCACGGCACGAGGGTGGTGCTGAGGACGCACCCCTCCTTCATGCCCAAGGTTCCTTCGGACTTCCACCTCAACGAACCCTTGGTGTTGCCAGTTTTCTTCCCGTCGCCGACTGAGAGAACTCTGCCCTCACTGGACATAGCTATAGCGCTGAAGTTCTACGTGGACCGCACAAAGAGTTTTCGGAAGACATCACAGCTGTTTGTAAACTTTGGACCTGTGAATCAAGGGAAGGCTCTCTCGAAGGCTTCAATTTCCTGATGTCTCTCCGGCTGCATCATGCACTGTCACCGGTTGGCAAACCGACCGATGCCCGGCCGTCCGAGAGCCCATTCGACCAGAGCGATAGGTGCTACCACAGTGTTCCTGTCTGGTGTGCCCCTGCTCGACATCTGCAGGGCTGCGACGTGGAGGTCGACGCACACCTTCACGAGATTCTACTGCGTCGATCGGGACTCCAGGGAGGAGTCCAGGGTCGGCCAAGCAGTGATGCGCAACCTGTTTGCTTAAGGTGAGCCTGGTCAGGAGGTAAGAGATGCTTAATGTTAAGTTGTTGTATTGCTTAATGTTGAGCCTGCTGCCACCTCCGTGGTTGTGCATGTGTATACTGCTATGTATTCTTATATTCATGAGCATGTGAATCCATGCCCGACCCCATGCTGGAGAAGGAATAAGTTACTTACCTGTAACTGTTGTTCTCCAGCATGGGTCTGGCATGGATTCACATGCGAACCCTCCCGCCTACCCCTCTGCGGCTCTTCACTTGGTCATACTGCCACTTTACGTGCTACCAAATCTGAGGATGGCTGCCAGAGGTGGGGTTTAGGGAGAGGGCAGTCATTAGCTGGGGCAGTATGACCCAGAGACCAGTGATTGGTTACTACTAAGAAAGACAGATCAGAAACAAAACTGATGCTGATTTTTTTCTATATTGAGGATTCCCGGTCTGACAGGGAATATTCATGAGCATGTGAATCCATGCCAGACCCATGCTGGAGAACAACAGTTACAGGTAAGTAACTTGTTCCATATACACAATGAAGATATGCAAGATTATACACATATATAAACGTAGGCACACGCGGTTAGTGTGTGCAAGTGGCATGAGTGGGACAGCCTTGGCACCTGATTGTATTTGAGGGCCTAAGTTTTAAACCATAGAACTACCTTGGAACGGAAGTTTTGATAGGGCAAGTCCGTTCTGGGAGTAGGCGGCAGGGAGTTTCACAATTTAGCTGCTTTCACAGGGAAGCTGTTGCCACCTATAGTAGAGCGTTTGATGTTGGGGACAGGAAGGCAATCTTTGTAGGCTGTTCTTATGGGTCTAAAGGAGGACTGTCTGTGAAATCTGTCGATCAAATAGATCGTTGCAGCGTTATTAAGGGATTTGTGAGTGAGTGACGCTGTTTTTAGTTTTAGGAGAATTTTGTCTTTGATAGGAAGCCAGTTGTTCTGATGGCTATAGCCTGTGATATGCTCTCTTTTGGAGATGCCCAGAGCTGCTCTAAGAGCGTTATTCTGAAGAGTTTGTAGTTTGCTAGTGGTGGCTTTAGAGGATCCCAGATAGAGGGTGTTACAATAGTCTAGGCGGGACAATATGAGGGCTCTAGCGAGGGTAAGGCAACTAGTGTCAGACAGGATTGGTTTGGCTGTGCGGATCAATTTACACGTGTATGCCATGGAGGATGCTAGGGATCTCACCTGTCTGTTGAAGGAGAAGTTGGAGTCCAGGTAAAAGCCTAATGTTTTGACCTCTTGTCCCACTTTGATGTTGCCATCAATCACGAAGGAGCAGTAGGCAGGGCCTAGTTTCTTTAAACTGGTGGTAGTGCCCAGGATGATTTCAGTTTTATCATTCAGGCATAGTCCATGTGTTGCCATCCATGCCTGGATGATGTACATTCTATTTACCAAGGCCAAATCCTTTACATAATCTCCAGAAAGCGGAAGGAGGATCTGGGTATCGTCTGCGTAGTTGATGTAGGTGATACCGAGATAATCCAAATCATCGAAAAGGGGCTTAGTAAATATATTGTACAATGTGGGAGAGACACAAGAGCCCTGTGGCACGCATCAATGTGCTCGAACTAAGGGCAGTGCATTGGGCCCTAAAATCGTTCCTGCTCCGCATACGTGGGTTGGTGGCGAGGGTGTTGACTGACAATACCACCACAATGTTTGATTTCAGGAAACGGGTGGGGGGGGGCACACGTTCCAGAGTGCTGTCGAAAGCACAGAGCCTCTGGCATTGGGCTCTATTGCACGACATCAACAGTGGCCTTTCATCTACCGGGAGTGTTGAATGTGCAAGTGGATGCTCTCAGCAGAGAGGTGAGCCAACTACACGAGTGTCAGCTGAAGAAACAGCAGGTGTCCATGCTCTTCCAAAGGTGGGACCATCCTTCAGTGGATCTCTTTGCGATGAGGGAGAACAAGCAGTTTGCCAGCAGGTGGCCTCATCCCGAGTCTCTAGGGGACGCTTTCTCGTTCCCGTGGACAGACAGGTTTGTTTACGCTTTTCCTCCATTTCCACTCATTCGACGGACAATCCAGCGGATTCAGAGATACCCATGTCGTGAGATTCTGGTGACCCCATTCTGGGCCAGACAACCGTGGTTCTCGGATCTCCATCTGTCGCTGGCGGAGCCGATTCGGTTGCCGGTGACGCCAGACCTTTTGTCTCAGAGCAAGGGTGCAGTCTGGCACCACAATCGGGGGATCTCTCAGCCTGACGACCTGGCTCCTGACTTTTCAGAGTTTGGATTCCTAAAGCTTCCTATTGACTGTCGGCGCATTCTAGGAGCAGCAAGAGCTCCTTCCACAAATGCCTCTTATGCGTGTAAATGGAAAAGGTTTTGTGTGTTGTAAGGATCAACCTGGAGTGGACCCTTTGAACATTTCGCCACAGCAGGTTTTGCCATATATGTTGCAGTTGGCAAAAAGGGCATCGCAGTTTCCTCTATAAAGGTACACTTGGTGGCAATCTCTAGATTCACTGGGAAACTGCATGCAACGCCTCTGTTTAGTGATAGTCTTATCAAACATTTCTTAAAGGGACTGTTTCGGACCTTTCCACCAGTCAAGAAGTACCCGCCAGAGTGTAGCCTTAATGTGGTTCTGTCGGGTCTGATGAAGCCTCCGTTTGAGCCAATGTCGTCGACTTCTTTGCAATTTTTGTCTTGGAAAGTGGCTTTTCTGGTGGCCATTACTACGGACAGATGTATATAAGAGTTACAGGCTTTAGTAGTGGACACTCCATACTTGACGTTATTCAATGATTAGGTGGTGTTGGCTACCAATCGGCACTTTATGAAAAGTCGTTAGCACGTTGAGGATAAACTCTCTTCTATTAAGTTACCATTGTTCTTTGCTTCTGCCTCCACACCTGCAGAGCGTTCTTAACATTCGCTGGATGTGAAGAGAGCATTGAAGGTCTATTTGAATCGTACGCAGGATTTCAGACTGACCTTCTGTCAGAGGGGCAATTTCCAAACGAAGCCTGTCCCGTTGGGTGTCATTGGCTATCTCACTCTGCCACGCAAAGGCGGGGAAACCTTTGCAGAAGATCCCGAGGGCACACTCTACGAGGTCTACAGCGTCGGCGGCGGCATTGTGGTCAGGCATACCGTTGGCGGACATCTGCCATGCGGCCTCCTGGGAGGTGAAGCATACCTTTACTTGACATTACTGTCTGGAGAGGCAGCATGGTGAAGATGTGCAGGTGTGACGGGAGGTCCTGCAACCTCTCTCAGTAAGGTGAGCCCCACAGCTGTGGGTTATTTGTTTTGATCCTGATCACGGTATGGGTCTTGTCTCATGTATGATTGTTTCTATATTGGTTTGCATTTGCACTCCACCATGCAGGATGTATACTGGTATGTAATATATTCATAGCATGTGAATCCATGAAAGATCCAATGCTGGAGAAGGGAGTAGTTACTTACCTGTTACTCCATTTCTCCAGCATTGGTATCTTTCATGGATTCACATGCGCCCTCCGTCCGCCCCTGCATGCAAACCTAAATTGGGTTGCCTCCACTTTGGAGGTTAAGATCTGAAGGAAAGCCGCGGGGGCAGGGCTATTTATACCCTACGTCCTATTGGTGGTGGCTGAGGCACCCAAAAAGGACGTTGATAGGACACTGAAGTGTCAGTTTTCCATAGGAAAACACCAAGTTAAAAAATAACTGAGGTTCCAAGCCTGACGACTGGGAATATTCATAGCATGTGAATCCATGAAAGATACAAACGCTGGAGAAATGGTGTTACATGTGAGAAACTACTCCCTTCTGGCCTTTGTTAGCCGTTCTCCTGCAAGACTTTCGGCGACCCCATTGAGGACTAATTTCGTCGACTACTCCAGCACGTCTCAAAAAACCTTTCATATGGCTTCTGAAGGCCGCAACGGGCCTCGGCTCTCACATTAGGGAGAGTGGGGGGTGGTTCATTCTTTAGTTTCCCTAAGAATGCATAGTCCCTTCTCTAACCACTTAATTTGCCAGAATGCCTTTCTCATACACAACGGAGAATACACCTTTTAAGTTTTGGCCATCCTGCAACTGTAAATTCCCTTGGGAAAACTAGTACCAGGTGTGCAACCTTTGTCTCCCAAGGGATCATAATGGGGGCCACTGCAAATCTTGCAAGCTCTTCAAGCCGAAGACACTTCTTAAGTACCACAAGACAAAGTGCTGGGCCCACCAAGCCATGCAGGCTGAGGCCGCCATGGACGTTGAGGAAGCCTCCAGTGACGTCAGCACGGTCAAAAGTAGACCATGCCGACAGGAAGGCAACAATGCGTCAAAGGGTAGGTCCGACAGTTCCCTGTCCTGTGGGCCATCGAGCTCGCCTCACGACAGGTCCCCGAGACGGGCAAGTCCAGCTCTGACGCTGTGTCCAAAATCTCAAAGTTGACACATGCCGACGACTGAGCATCAAAGGACCAGTCTACGGCCCGCACACATGGTGAAAAACTCAGTCGAAAGACTCGTTGAAGGCCCCTGCAAAGACCACACAGAGCTCAAATTATTGTGCTCATCAAAAAAACACATCCCTGACACATTATTGAAAGGTCGGATGTCAAAAAACCACAAGTATTCAAAGACGCAGAGGGCTCGAGTTTAGTGACTGAGCCATGGGGAGGACACCATTTCAGGGGCTATGAGACGAAAAACAAAACCTGCACCAGAACCACCACCTAACCCTATTGCCCGACCAATTATCCGAAGTCCTTCGCAATGGTCTGCTGAGGAAATTGATAGTCCTAAAATGAATGTCTTCCCTAGCCAATTTGTTTGATAACCACCCAAGGTCTTAATCTTTCAGGGTGCTTCACACAGCGGACCAACTAGTGGGGCTGCAGTTGCACAACCCCCCATCCCCCCATAAATTTGCCAGGTCACGCTGACCCACCAGTGGCAGACTCACCGGTCGACAAATTCTCCAGCATGGGGTCTGGCATGGATTCACATGCTCATGAATATTCCCCGTCAGGCTGGGAATCCTCGGTATAGAAAAAAAATCAGTATCAGTTTCGTTTCCGATCTGTCTTTCCCAGTAGTAAGCAATCGCTGGTCTCTGGGTCATACTGCCCCCAGCCAATGACTGCCCTCTCCCTAAGTCCCTCCTCTGGCAGCCATCCTCAGATTTTTACCGCACGTTCAAGTGTTGGAGTCCTCGTGCTTAGCTCTCTAGCTTTTGCTGCGTTTTCGTGCTTTTTTCAGGAGATTTTTTTTCAGTCAAATAGAGCCTCAAGCTCCACCGTTTCTACTTCCGATCAACAGGGATCCGTTTCGGAGTTTCTATGCCCCTCAAGGGTAGAGATTTTGTCGAGTTACGCTTTTGGAGGATTCCAGAAGTTCCGAGGCCTACCCCGGACATGGCCCAGGAGAAAGGGAGCTCGACGCCCGGGAAGCTATTCAGGACCTGCCCTGGATGCCAGCTTCAGAACGTTTTTAAGGAGGACGAGCATTCGTTATGCCTCTACTGTCTCCATGAGGACAAGACGCACAAGGAAAAGGACTGCGCGTTTTGTGGGAACATGTCGGAGCGGACCATGAAGGATCGCTGCCTCCGTCTCGCCAACTGGCTGGAAGGTAAGAGTCCGTCAGGCGAGAAGAAGAAAAAGCAGTCTGAGCGGTCTTCTAAGTCCTGCGAGGGTGCTCCGGCGACAGGGGCCCAACAAAAGGCTAAGCACTGCGAGTCCGCGGGCACCGGGAGCGCCGAACGGTCGGGCTCCTTGGCTGCCAGGCAGGGCGCATCCGGCGCCATCGACCACGAGCCAACGCTCTGGCTCGGGTAAGAAGTCCGAGAACCCGGCAAAGCTTCTGGAGAGGCCCCGGTCGATCACGAAGATTCCGGCAGAAGGTGACGTTGGCTTTAATTCACCCTGCTAAGACCTCGATTGAGGATGTCGCCGCGGCCCTGGCTCAGCCTGTGGAGGCTACACAAGTGGAGGCGCCCTCAGGTACCAGAGTCTCCCTGCCACCGCAGAGGGAGTCTTCTTTCAGGCCCATCGAGGACCCCCACAAAGTCCTCGTTGGAAAGGGGGGGGGCTGGTGGCCGTTGTGGATACGGACACTACCTCTGAAGAGCTCATCCAAGTCGTGGAGGAGGCCCAGCCCATTGGGAGGGATCCAGACGAGGGCGATGACGCAGACGAGGCTCCTCAAGAGCCCTCGCTCCCGTTGTTTCCGGCGCCGCAGGACACCTTGGCGGCCTTTTTGTCAGCCATCCAGTCCTTATGCTCGGAGATAAGGACTAGGTTGCCCCTTCCCCCGACGGAGGTGCCTGAGCCAAACCCGACGGATAAACCGGAGCCATGACCTTTGGAGAGCCCACCACATAACAGGACGACGACGCATCCTAGGCCTCCTCTCCCGCCTCTGCGGCCTTCCTCCCGGTCCACTACCCACGGGGATGATACAGGCATAGACACGACTACGACGGGTACGGATGACGACTGAGGCGACAACGGGAGGTGTCCCCTGTCGCCCCCTGCCCGGGCGTCCCCGCCCGACGAAATTGGATCCTTCCATGCAATGATTTCCAGGGCATCTGAGCTCTTCCAGCTCTGCCCCGAGGAAAAGGAGGGGTTCCTTTACCAACGGCGCAAGGCTAAAAGGAAGACGGTCCTCACCGTACCGCTTCTTGATGACATCTGGGATGAGGGGCTCGCCCTCCTCAAGAACCCTGCCACAGCTCCTGCGAAGAGGGACCGGTATGAGAAGTAGTACCGGGTCCCCAACGCTGCCCCCTTGTGCCTTAGGGCGCAACCTACCCCGGGGGGGGGGGGGGCCCCCCATCGGCCTCGACTTCAACCTCCCCTCCGGACGGCGAGGGTAGGAAGCTGGATGCGATGGGACGGGTCATCTCATCTGCAGCGACGACCATCAAGGTGGCCAACGCCCTGGCCATCGTAGCCCGTTTCGACAGGGAGTTGGGGTTCAAGATCGCCCCTCTGTTGAACTTCCTTCCGGATGCCAAGAGGGCTGAGGCCCTGGAAATCTTGCAGGAAGATGAGATTGCCTCGGACGATGCCATTACGGTGGCTACGGACATCGCCGACACCGGTTTCCGTTAGTTGGGCAACGTGTTTGCCTCCAAGGCAGCAGCTCCTCTACGTACCGTCAGGCGGCAAGGTCTTCGTCGCAGGAGGCCAACAGCGGACGCGGCAAGTCAGGTGGATCCCGCCGTCGCCGCCAAGGTGGTCAAGGAGTCAAAACGGCCTCCAAGCAAGATTGAACCGACCGTCGGGTCGGGCCCCCGCCGAAGCACCCCGTTGGGAGGCCGGCTGATGAAGTTCGTCGGCGTGTGGGAGTCCATCTCCACCGACCGTTGGGTGCTGGATGCTCTGGCCCTGGGGCACGCCCTCGAGTTCCAGAAGAGGTGCCCCCGCATTCCTCCTGTGGCCAGGAAGGAAATCACGTCCATTAACTGCTGTTGGAAGTAAGGGCGATGCTCAGGAAGGGTGCCATCGAGCTCGTCCCGAAGAGGCTTCGGGGCTCCGGAGTTTACTCAAGATACTTCCTCGTGAAGAAGGCAGGAGGATGGCGTCCCATCCTGGGCCTGCGACAACTAAACAAATACATCAAGGCACAGAAGTTCCGGATGGTCACCCTCCAGCACGTGCTGGGACAGCTGGAGGAGGGCGATTTCCTGTCGTCGTTGGACTTGGAGGATGCTTACTTCCACATCCCTATTCTAAAGTGACACCGAAAGTTCCTCAGGTTCGTGGTCAAAGGGCGGCACTACCAGTTCAAGGCCCTCCCGTTCGGATTAAAATCGGCGCCCATGGTGTTCACCAAGTGCCTAGCACTAGTGGCGGCGCGGCTGCGCCTGCAGGGGATCCACGTCTACCCCTACCTGGACGACTGGCTCATACGGGCAAGGACAAGGGAGCTTGCCGTGGAGAACACTGCGAAGACCGTCCAGCTGCTCACGGACCTGAGGTTCTCCAACTTTCCAAAATCCCACCTGGTCCCGTCGCAAGTCGCCCTGTTTCTGGGAGCACAGCTCGACACAGTGGCGCGGCGGGCCACCCCGTCGGAGGAAAGGATAAGGACCATCCTAGGAAAGGTGCAACGTCTGCTGGCCACGGACGTGGCCAGAGTGAGGTCTATCCAGTCCCTCCTCAGAATGATGTCGTCCTGCATTTATCTGGTGCCCCACTGCAGACTTCGGATGTGGCCCTTGCAAGAATTCCTCGACGCCCACTGGATCCAGACGGCGGGCAGCTTCGAGGACAGGATCCCGCTCAACGAAGCGTTCCGTCAGGCGATACGATGGTGGGGTGTCCGCGCTTATCTGACAGCGGGAACAGGTTTCCTAGCCCCGGCCCACCAGGTGACGGTGACGACGGATGCCTCCCTGGAAGGTTGGGGAGCGCACACCGGGGGTCTCCACGCGAGAGGCCTTTGGTGCTCGGAGGAGAAGACTCTCCACATCAACATCTTGGAGCTCCGCGCAGTGTTCTGGGCCCTCAGGTCCTTCCGTCCCTCAAGGGCAAGGTGGTGAGGATCTTCACCGACAACACCACCACAATGTTTTACATTCGGAAGCAGGGCGGAACCAGATCCCCTGCCCAAGGAAGCCCAGGATCTGTGGCATTGGGCCGTCGCCCAAGGGATGTTTCTGGTACCCTTACATCTGGCAGGGATAAAAAACACCATCGCCGACGCACTCAGCAGAGAGCTGCCCTCGTGCCACGAGTGGGAACTGCGCCAGGATCAAGTGGACCGACTCTTCTGACTATGGGGCAAACCCTAGATCGATCTCTTCGCGACGGCGGCGAACTCCAAGTGCCGGAGGTTCGCCAGCAGGTTTCCCCAACCGAGTAGCATGGGCGATGCTTTCTTGTTCCCCTGGGACGGCATTTTCCTTAATGCATTCCCGCCGTTGCTACTCCGGCTCGTCAACCAGCTCAAGAGGTCCCGGTGCAGGATGATCCTCGTCGCACCGGCGTGGCCGAGGCAGATCTGGTTCCCAGACCTTCTGGACTTAACAGCGTCCACACCAGTCAAGCTGCTGACGGACGTGGATCTTCTCTCCAGAGAAGGAGGCGCTATTCTTCATCATCGCTGAACTTGCAGGCCTGGCTCCTGCAGCACTAGAGTTTGGAGGATACGACATCTCGGCTCGACTGCAGAGAGGTTCTTGCAAAGGCCAGGGCATCCTCAACTCTCAAGTGTTACGGACATAAATGGAAGAGGTTCTCTGTCTGGTGCCGTGCACAGAAGATTAACCCTCTGCGGATTACAGCCCCTCAAGTATTGCCGTACCTACTGTCTTTGGCCAAGGCTGGCCTATTTCACGCTTTCAAGGTACATCTGGCTGCCGTCTCACGTTACACCAGAACTACAGGACGGGCGTCCTTGTGGTCTCATCGTCTGGTGAAGGAATTTATGAAAGGACTGTTCCGATCATTCCCGCCGGTGAAGGCCCCTGCCCCGGCGTGGGAGCTCAACGTGGTGCTAACTAGGCTCATGGGGGGCCCCATTCGAGCCTATGCATTCAGTGCCGTTGAAGTTTCTGTCGTGGAAAACAGCATTCCTCGTAGCCATCACCTCTGCAGGACGAGTGGGAGAGATCCAGGCCCTGTCTTGCAAGCCTCCATACTTGACTTTTCACGACACGAGGGTGGTGCTGAGGACGCACCCTTCCTTCATGCCCAAGATGCCATCGGACTTCCACCTCAACGAGCCCTTGGTGTTGCCACTTTTCTTCCTGTCACCTTCGTCGCCGGCTGAGAGGACTTTGCACTCGCTGGATGTAGCTAGAGCGCTGAAGTTCTACGTGGACCGCACAAAGAGTTTTCGGAAGACATCACAGCTGTTTGTGAACTTTGGACCTGTGAGTCAAGGGAATGCTCTCTCGAAGACTTCCATTTCCAGATGGCTCTCCGGCTGCATCATGCACTGTCACTGGTTGGCAAACCGACCGTTTCCAGGCCGTCCGAGGGCGCATTCAACCAGAGCGATCGCTGCTACTACGGCGTTCCTGTCTGGTGTGCCCCTGCTCGACATCTGCAGGGCTGCTACGTGGAGGTCGACGCACACCTTCACGAGATTCTACTGCGTCAACCGGGATTCCAGGGAGGAGTCCAGAGTCGGCCAGGCAGTGCTGCGCAACCTGTTTGCCTAAGGTGAGCCTGGTGAGGAGGTAAGAGTTGCTTAATGTTGAGTTGTTATATTGCTTGATATTGAGCCTTTTGCGACCTCCCGTGGTTGTGCATGTGTATACTGCTATGTATTCTTATATTCATGAGCATGTGAATCCATGCCAGACCCCATGCTGGAGAAGGAACAAGTTACTTACCTGTAACTGTTGTTCTCCAGCATGGGTCTGGCATGGATTCACATGCGAACCCTCCCACCTACCCCTCTGCGGCTCTTCACTTGGTCATACTGCCACTTCACGTGCTACCAAATCTGAGGATCTCTGCCAGAGGCGGGGCTTAGGGAGAGGGCAGTCATTGGCTGGGGGCAGTATGACCCAGAGACCAGTGATTGGTTACTACTGGGAAAGACAGATCAGAAACGAAACTGATACTGATTTTTTTTTTTCTATACCGAGGATTCCCGGCCTGACGGGGAATATTCATGAGCATGTGAATCCATGCCAGACCCATGCTGGAGACGAACATTTACAGGTAAGTAACTTGTTCCTTCAGTAAAATGACCTGTTACTAAAAGCTGCAGAACATTTTAACATCGATACAGGAGACAAAGGTAGACCAGCACCTTTTTAAAAACCTATTGGGAGATAAGTCTGCTGCCCAATTCATTTCCATACTTCAATCAGTACAGAGGTAAATCCAACCCTCTCTAGTTACTCCAAATTTAACACAGGCTGTTAACCTGCGCATTGAGTCTTCTGGCCAGCTCCCTCAGATCCCCTTTGCATCGGGGGCCAATTAAAACCTGACTCTTTAGTGGTTACAACCACTGGAAAGAGAGCAGGAACAACTCTTGCCTCTTGAAGTAAGAAGATCTACACTTTTGGTAGGAAAGTAGCCTCTTCGTCAGTTTACCAGGCAAGAATCGCCAATTACACCACCCTACTAGCCAGCTATAACTGCCATAAGTGGGATGAGATGGCTGAGCAGATGTCTTCGGCCCCCGATCCCCCGAAGACCCAACTGTCACTCTTCATACTCAGTCCTGTCCCCTTTGCTCCCTACTGCACTGGCGTCCCTTCTAAGGGACGGGATACAGAACCTTTTTCACCAGAAAAAAATCTTCCCCTTTAAATTTAGAGGCGCGTGCGGGGGTGCCACCCTGACTCCTCCACCGCTACACCTCATTCCCCTTTTCAGGTCGACGGGAACAGGCTGAATTCACCAGCGCTGCTGGGTTTGGCGTCAGCCATGTAATTCCACGCGCGGATACTTTGTCTTTTTTGTCTTGCCTATCATTCAGGTACTCTGTCCTCCGGCGTCACGCTCCTCCCAGGCGCATGTCGACTTCTACAGGGTTCAGCAGGTGTCCATCCTGCAACAGGCTCTTCCCAACTTCAGACCTCCACGCCCTCTGCCTATGTTGGCTTGGTTCGGACCACGGTTGGCTATCATGTTTGGCGTGTGACTCTGTCCTCGAAGGCGCTGAAGAACAGACTTGCCAGGTGGAGGGAGCTGTTCCAGAGCATCTCCAGAACTTCGTGCAGCATCGAACCAGGCCCAAGGTAGGACCAATATTTTCCAGCTCACCCCGAAAGGGAGACTCCTTGCCAGGGACTCTCTTGCGCGGGAGGTACCAGCCAGGTCCTTCTACCAGCACATACTCTTAGGCTGCTACAGCTACCGGCCTTTGGGTCGAGGGGTCCTCGGATGCTCCCGCGCGCAGTCTTGAGGGACTGGAACGTTTTTGTACCGGGTCTACACCTGAGGGACTACGACCTTTTACCGGCAATACGTCGGAGGTACTACGCCCTAATACCAGCAATACGTCCGAGTGGGGGTGCCTGAACACAGCTTTACCAACCCCCGGGTCGAGGGTGTCCCACCTACCGGGCCGAGGCCCGAGGAGCAGGCTAGGCCTCGTGATCCACTGAGTAATACATCGCAGACACTTGGCAGGCATCTCGACAAAATGGCCGCCATGCCAGAAAAAGGCACCCGTCCGACACCATTCCACAAATTCAGCAAAGAAGTGTCAAGGTCGGACTGGCTTTAACCAGGTACGTGGCCTACAGTCTACCCTTCATTTGCACAGGGCAACTTTCCTTTGTGTCCATATGGACAGGGTATTCAGCAGCCCCCGCTACCTGTCTGAACCCCCTGCCACCTTTTTGGCCAGTGAGGAGGTGCTCTTCGATAAGTTTCTCGGCCTCATGAGGTCTCCTCAGATGGGGGGTTATCCTCAGACGCAGTTGAAGTCCTTCCCGACATGCTAACGGCACCAGACTCCTCCTTCAGACTCCGGTGCATCTGCCTCTTCCGGCTCCACAGCCAGCTCTGCATCCATCGCCGCCTCAGCCTCTGGCTGCTGTCCCTGTACCCCAGCCTCAGCGCCATCTACTCCTCCACAAGATCCTCCAGATCTGCAGCATATGGACGAGGAGGAGGTTCCGGACACGCCATATTCAACCAGGGCCTTCCATGAACATCTTGCTGGCCTGGTGGAGTACCTGGGACTCCCACCCCCCTGCCCCCCAAACCCCCCCCCCCCCCAACCCAAGGTCGAACAGCCGTCAGAGGGGGTTCTGGCTGAAGTCCTCACTGAACGCCCCTCTGCCAACACAGGGATTCCACTGCAAACCAATGTAGTCTCCCTGACCAAGAAGGGTTGGCTGAAGCACCACTCTGTCCAGCCGGTCAACCGACGCCTGGACTCAAAGTACAGGCAGATGGAGGTGGGGATACACTCTTGCTCTCGACCCATCCTCAGCCACACTCCTTGGTGATCACTGCAGCATCACTATACTCCAAGCCTCAGACTCCTATGCTACGCTACTAGGCAAGGAGAAGTTCTACGGCAAGATAATCTACTCCAGCGCCTCCTTGCACATGCGTCAGGCCAACGCAGATGCCATGCTGGCTGCCGCCAACCAACTTTTAATGGAGGGAAATTGCAGACTTCCTCCCGGACCTCCCCACCCGATGCCAATCACTCTTTAAGGCGGGGCTAGCGGAAGCCAAGCTCGTGGCGCATGGCCTCATGGAATCCACAGTGGCTTGTATCGATACCTCAGGCCATGCAATCTGCATTGCCACGGACATGAGAACAGCCTGGCTCCGGGCAACGAGAATCAACCCTGATGTCCAGACGCAGATTCTAGATCTACTGACGAAGAGGTGGACAAAAAGAAAAACAGCTCTGAAACGGCGGAGTCTTTATCCATTCTTACAAAGACCACACCCAAATCGTCACCCAATCTCAGCAGCGCTCGGAAAAGGATCATACATATGGAGGGTTCCGTGGCTTCCAGGAACGCAGATGCAGGCAACCGGACCGCTCGCTGTCTCAAAACCGGCATAAACAACAAGAAAGGGGGGGGGGGTGAGGGACTAAAGGCTTTTTGCAGTCCCCCTCCTCAGTCAGCCTTAGAGTGGAAAGAAGGCATGACATACACCTTCAGGTCCACGTGTCTCCAGTGGGGGGGCAGGCTTGCTCTCCACACACAATTCTGGTGGCAGAATTTCGTGGACCCCTGGATCCTCTAGTATCCGTGCGGTACTGCCTTCCTATCCCAGCCTCTCCCACCTCCTCCCCTCCACAGGTTAGGACAGCAACTCTTGGCGGCGATCCGGTCGCTTGTAGCGTGTGCGGCAGAGGAGGAAGTCCCAGCCTCCCAGCGAGGCTTTGCCTTCTACTCCAGGATTTTCGCCATTCAGAAGAACCAGGCGGCCCCGAGTTGTGCTGGACCTTTCCACCCTCACCCTCTCGCTACCTCTGCAAAAATTCAAGATGGTTACACCAGCTTTTATAGCTGAGACATTGGACAGGGGAGACTGGATCTGCTCCCTGGACCTGAAGGTCATGTACCTACACCTCCCGATTTGGCAGCCTCGTTGTTGTTTCCTACGGTTCAGGATCATGGGCTACCATTTCCAATACAAGGTCCTTCCATTTGGCCTGAACTCTGCCCCCAGGGTCTTTACTAGACCTATGAACACTGTGGCGGCCCTCCTCTGCGCAGGGCCTCCATCTACCCATACTTCGAAGATTGGCTCATCAGGGCTACATCTCCGGGAGTGGTTCGCCACTCTTCCCATGCCCTTATGAATACACTGCACAACCTGAGCTTCCTGCTCAACCTCAAGAAGTCACAGCTGCACCCTACGCAGATTTACATTCCTGGGACTCCTTTAGGACACGTGCTCCGAGAGGGTTTTCCTGTCAGAAGACATCTCAAAATCTCTACCATCAAGAGGGCCTCCACCCACTTCCTCAGCAGAGAGGGGACCTCGGCATGGTGGTACCAACATCTCCAGCATCTACTGGCAGTGTCCTGTTAGCCGTGCCGCACACTAGACTGAGGATGAGAAGAATTCAGCTGCACTTCACGGCCTCATGGAATCGGGATGATCAACGGTCCTCCACCCGGACCTAACTTGGTGGTCCGTTAACTGCAACCTACGGACAGGCAAGCACTTTCAGCCTTCCTCTCCGCAGGCCACCACCACCAGAGAATTCCCGCTCGAGGGCTGGGGAGCCACCCTGGACGATCTCTAGGTCAATGGCACCTGGACTGGACACATACCACATCAATTGGCTGGAGCTGAACACCATCTGGCTAGCGCTCAGAGCATTGCTACCACTTCTCAAGGGAAAGGTTTCCTCATCTAGATGGATAACTTGACCAGCATGTACTATGTCAACAAGCAGGGAGGCACCAGATCCCCCTCCTGTGTAGGCTGGCAATCAGCATGTGGTAATGGGCCCTGGAAAATGTACCTCTCGGCAGTCCATATCCCGGGAGAATCCAACCTGGAGGCAGACAGGCTCAGCAGGCTTACGAGTGGCAGTTAAACAACCTAGTTATTCAGGAGATCGTTAACATGTGGGGGGGGTCATCCCCAAGTGGATCTCTCTGCCACCTGGCACAACAAGAAGTGCCCTCAGTTCGCATCCTGGCAGGGTCAGGGCCCCGGCTATCTAGGCGACGCATTACACCTCCAGTGGACTGCCAAGAAGGCCTACGCCTTTCCACCTACTCCCCTGATCCACAGGGTAATTTGCAAGATCAAGGAGTCTCATCGACTTCTCATCCTTCGAATAGCTCCATGGTGGCTGGCCAGGCCATGGTTTTCGCAACTAATTAGCCTTGCGGAGAGGTCCTGATACACCTTCCGACGGGTCCACATCTTCTGGCACAGCATGGGGCAGAACCATCCACCCCGCATCAGAGAAACTAGCCCTCGCTGAGAGGTACCTGAGCAGGTAAGGCTTCGGCCCCCCCCAGCCTTTCACAGGCCAAGCTGTAGATTATACAGCGCGCGAGGAGGAAGGCCACCAGGGCCCAGTACAAAAGCAAATGGAGCAGATTCTGCCACTGGGCAGACTCCAGGGGAATCGACCCCTTGGCCTGCAATTTGGACTATGTGCACTTTTTCAGCACACCTCGCTCATTCAGGACCTGCCGCACATACCTTGCAGCCTGTGGGGCTTACAGGAACTCCGAGGAAGGCATCTGTTCCGCCTCCAACCCTATAGTCAAACATCTGACTGGTCTCGTGAGGCTCTACCCGCCTGTCTAGAGACCGCACCCTGTTTGGGACCTTAACGTAGTCTTGGGCGCCCTGGCACACAAACCATTCGAGCCAATGGTGTCTGTGGACATTAGGCCGGTCACTGTCAAGACGGCCTTACATCGGCTCGCAGAGTCTGCGAGATCCAGGCGTTGGTCGCCTCTGAACCATATACTACCTTTCACAAGGACAAGGTAGTCATGCGGAGTCACCCGGCATTTCTACCCAAGGTTCCATCTGCATTTCACTTGAATGAAGAAATAGTCCTTCCTACGTTCTTTCCCGATCCCAAGGATGAGGCAGCGTGCTGCACTCCCTGGATGTCAGGCGTGCCCCAAAATTCTACTTCGACAGGACCGAGGGCTTCTGCAAGTCGGACGCTGTCACTTTCAGAGGCTCGAGGCCAGGCTATCAGGCTTCTAAGGCCTCCATATCTTGCTGGATGGTCTCAGCCCTCAAGGAAGCGTACGAGGGCGAGCACAACCCGCTCCCGGCCAACATGCATGCCTAAGCATTCGGGGCCAAGTTAACAGCCTTGGCATTCCAGCGCCATGTCCGTTGGCAAGTTGTAAGCAGGTTGGCCACTTGGGCCTCTCTCTCGGCTTTCTGTAAGCAATTACTGTTTGGATGCCGGCTCTAGATCGGATGCGGCTTTCGGACAGGCGGTTCTCAGGAACCTGTTTGCTTAAGGCGGGTGGTCTCTACACCCAGGGGCTACAATCTGTTGTAATCGCTTATACAATATGGAGGAAAGGGGAAGGGACGTAAGAGTAATTGTTACTCACCGTAGTGACTAATGTACTTAGTCCATAGTTCCCTTTCCTCCATACGTCCCACCAACCTCCCCCCTAATACTGGTCATTAGGCAATGTTAAATCTATAGTCGACGTGTCAACGGGGACTGAGGTGTGGCACCCGAGGGCGGAGTCGGGCAGCGCATGCTCCATGTGCCGCACCCCCATGCGCCTCTAAATTTAAAGGGGAAGGTTTTTTTCTGGTGAAAAAGGCTTTGTCTCCCGTCCCTTGGAAATGACGCCCATACAGTATGGAGCCAAGGGGACTATGGACTAAGAGTATGTTAGTCACTACGGTGAGTAACTTATAATTTACGGAAGGTAAAGCTATTGCAAACGGCATCCTTAAGAACATTTTAGATGCAGCAGACAATGCCGGGGAAGATTAATAGCTGAGGGCACGTTGATCAAACGCACGAATGGCTATGCCAGCCTGGGTTTAAACTCGAGACTCAAGCTATCCTGCTTAATATGCCCATAGAGCCAAGCGTGTTTGGCAAGGTGGTGAAGGACGCTCTAAATAGCGCCAAGGAAGAAAGATACCCTTAAGTTATTAGGGCAAATTACTAATAAACCCTCCGGACAAAGCGGGGGGGGCTTCAATTTTATCGCCTCTGGGGGTTCAGGTTACAACCATGGTCAAAGCTCATCTTGGGCTCACCACAGGGACAGTCCGCTTAAGGTTTTCAAAGAGGCCTAAGGAGGTCTTGCATCAGTGGTAGATCCGCCTCTATAAGAGGAGGCTCAACACAGAGGGGGTTCAACAACCCCAAACAATGACCCCGCTGTTACAGGTTCCCTCCCATGCCTCTACAATAGGAAGCCCCATTTCATGCTTTAGCCATGTATGGGAGGGAATCACCTCGGGCAAGCGGTTACTTTAACCTGTGGTGTGTGGTTATTGTATAGAAATGCTACAGCAAACTGCCAACCATCCACCAAGACAGAGGAACACCTCTAAGGGAGAACAGCACATCCTATTGGAAGAGGTGACCTACGGATCTTAAAGGACGCCGTAGACGTGGTCCAGGCGAACCGGCTAAACAAGGGTATTCATTCAATGTATTTCCTTGTGCCAGAAAGACCTCTCAATGTGTCCTGTCTAAGATCTGTAACCTGCAAACACCTATGTCGAGCCAATAAAATTCTGCATGACAAAGCTGCAGGAAGCAATTCCCCTGCTGAAGCGGGGGTGGACTACATGGCAACCTTAGATAAGAAAGATGCATCCTTTCATATTTCAATGTTCCAGCGCACAGAAGATTCTTGCGTTTTAAGATGACAAACCAGCACGACCAATTCAAGGTTCTACCCTTCGGCATATCTTCTGCTCAAAGGGTTTTCACCCAGGTACTGATTGTTGTGGCTGGGAACTTGCGCAGGGAGTCCATCCCAGTGTACCCTTTCCTGGACGACTGGCTGATTACAGGGGAGAATCCCCAAATTTGCAAGGAAAATAGCCAAAGAACGATCAATCTACTTTTCCATTTGTGGTTCTCCATCGAGAAAGTAAAGCCTTGTTCCAGACCAGACCAAACAGTTCCTAGTAGCTGTCATAAGAGGGTCTAGTCTTTCCGTCAAAGGAAGGAGTACAAACCATACTGCTGCAAATACCTCAGTATCTTGCAGAGCGCCAGATAATCGTACACAAAACAATGCGCCTACTCGGGATCAAGACACCAAATGTGGTTAGATAACTTACTAGTTACTGTGCGGAAAGTAGATTAACTTTTACATTTAGGTTTGTGTGTATGTTTGACCCTAGATAATTAAAACCCATTACCTTGCTTGAACGTACTACTGGAACTTGAAGGGATTTTGGATGATAAGGACAAGGCATGGGATATCCCACCACTAAGCCTCACTTCCCAATAAAAAACAAACTAGCAATCGATACAATTGCAACACTGCATGAGATTGAGCGGAGGGCGTCTAATGGCTGCTTGATTAGCGACCAGCCTGCTAACTTGGCATATACAGGGCCTAGGGGGCTTAACATTAATTGATTATATATTATAATCAGCTAGGGTCTGGCTGAAAATTGCCAAATTTGGGATGCTCAACAATTATGACAGTGGCCACAGACCACTAACTTTAACATTTGAGCACAAGTCCTTTGCTGTAACCAGCCACTGCCAAAGGGGCCTTAAATGGGCAAAATTAGAGCTGTGATTTTAGGCCCCGTATATACAAGGGCGTGCTCAAAGGGAAACAGCCAATTGACGTTATTGAACAGTTTGGGAATGGGATCAAAGAAATACTCCCCTTTGTCATCTATACTAGCCGCAAAATTAAACACAGTATTGGCTAAAATAGAATGGTCTGATGAAGAGTGCGCTTCTGCCAAATGAGACCTGGTGGAAGTGCTGACTGTGGGACCATTAGTAGATGGATCACTATTACAGCCAAAACGGTCCGAGTAGAATACTACAAGGTAAGAAAAGTAGTATCTAAAATCAAAGTGGGAATCCTTCGCCTCTGCACAGTAGGGACTATAACCTTTTTGAACTGTCTTTGGTGCAGAAGTTAGGGGAGATGTAGACTTTCAGTGCAGCATAACTGCTTGGGCTTGGTTAGAACACTTCTCTGCCTTATAATGATGGAGGAGGGGAGCCAGACTCGTCTAGGGAGACCAGTGTTCCTAGATTGGTGGATGAGAGCGGGTCAACCTTTAGTATTAGATAAGTGATGTTTGCCATCAATTCTGAGAAGGCAGGGAAAGCTGCTGGCCCTGACAAAGTACCTATAGAGATTTATAAAGACGAGCTATCCATCTGGGCCCCGGCACTCTGGAACTTGTTTAATGTGTGCGTCAAAACTAACTCTGTTCCTGAATCATGGCGCCTCGCAGAAATGTTGCCAATTTATAAAAAGCAGGGAATGTGCTCCCGGCAAACTATCGACCAAGATCTCTGCTAGACAGCCACGGCAGTTTTTGCCAAGCTGATTCGAACGCACATACAGACCTGGGTTATAGATGAGATTATAAGCCCACTCCAGGTATGTTTTCAGACTGGAAAGGGGACAGTGGAGCTGAGCTTTCACCTTTTTATATCATTCAAAAATACACCCTCCTGAGGAAAACCAATTGTATGCCACTTTTGTGGCCCTCAGGATGGTGTTCAATTGTGTCCCAAGGGATCTCATTTGGCTTGTTTTGGCTAAAAGGCAAATGCCTCATAGCCCGATTACCATCATTCAATCTTTATACAAGGAAAACCCAAACTGAGTGGGCCTGTGAGAAGTGACTACCCAAATTAACATTAGGAAGGTTGTAAGGCAGGGATGCGTCCTGGCTCCGCTATTCTGTATAGGTGGGGGTGAGTATATATAGATACATATTAAAAAAAAAAAATGTTGCTCATTAAATGTAAAGATCCTCCAAATTTAGGCAAGAGGAGCTATCCAGCCTTTTCATGTTTGTGGATGGTACTGGGATCATCTTTGTCATCCTTCACGAGAAAATGTGAACAATTAAAGTTGACCTTCAACACTGAAAGACTAAGACACTTGTGTTCAGGCCCCACTTTGCCAAATAACTGAAGGTAGACATTGGGGCGGAGGGCATTATCTTCGAACAAGTAAAATCAATCGATTACTTTGGAATGAGTTTCCATGAGAATGTGTTCTGGAAAAGCCAGGTGGCAAAATTGAGTCGCCCTTCTCCAGCATTGAATCTTTCATGGATTCACCTGCCTATGGAAAAACGGACACCTTGAGTGTCCAATCGTGTTTGTGGGTGCTTTTGGCAGCATCAATAGGACATCGAGTGTATAGCTCTGCCCCCACAGCTTCCCCTCAGATTTCAACCGTCTTCCAAACCTTTGGGATTCCTCGCGCTTCTCTCCTGAGCGAATTTCTACATTTACTTCAGAATTATTTTTCTGATGCTTGTTAATCTGCTTAGAATCACATGCTGTCCATATGGTCCGACATCCAGTGGTAACCGTGGAGTTTTGCATCTGGTCTTTCAGGAACCGAAAGACGTAGGCATAGCCGTGTCTGTAACACTATCCCCATCGTGACGTGTATTGTACCCAAAATCCCTCATGCGCCGAGGTCCCTCAGATTTTTTTCCACCCAGATAACTGGTCGCCCTATAGTGGAGCTCTTACATGAGGCATTGTTTATCCTAAACCGACTTATCAGTTATTTCACGTTTAAGTCATTTTGACGCCAAGAACAACTTCGATGAAGACTACGGGGGACTTGGGACTTGTCTACAACAGTGAATTTCGGCGCCTACAATCCGGTGGCTGAGGCATCCACGTGGCCGGGCCTTCTGGCCGGCCTTTACAGCAGGGAGAGTGGGTTTGGGGTGGCCATATTTCCGGTATGTCTTTCCTCTTCCCCCTCTTTACCCTCTAGGTCTGGTCATCTTCCCCTTTCGAGGGGCTTGTGTCCTCCGACGTATTCCACATCTGACAGGTAATGACCGCAGCACAGCTGCAGTCATTACCTGTCATAGATGTGTAATACGCCTGATACAAACCCCTCGAAAGAACGTTACCAGATAAGGTAAGTAACTTGTTCTTTGCTATGGAAAGGACTCCTTTTAGATGCTGCCCTAAGTGTAGGACGAACACAGGACGTGCAACTCCTGTCTCCCCTTGGATCATGACGAAAAGCGGTGTGCGGCTTGTAAACTCCTTCGGCCTAAGACCCTTAAGGAGCGTTGTGTAAATCGGTTGGCCGTGTACTGTATGTCGCGGGTGGAACGCCCTTCCCCCACCGCCACACCTGCCGAAAGTGACGCAAGGGGGTTACCTCTGATGACCAAACATCCGTTGCGGATGTGATGGACCTTGAGGCTGACACTTCTAGGTCTGCCACGCCCGTCCCCGACCCTTTAAGGCCTGACTCTGGTCTTGCTTCAGGGACAACACCTGGCGACAGGGGCGTACAATCGCATTTCACTAAACGCACAACCCGTACACCTATTTCGACGGGTACGGCGAAAAAGGTGAAAGCGCCAGTAGGGCTGTTGAAAATTTCAGCAGATTCCTCAATCGTACAGATCCAAAGCCTTCCCTGCATCCGCAGCAGCGTCTTGCGACTGGGCATTCCAAAACAAACCAGGGCGCTACCCCGAAATCAGGTTTATACGTCGAACGGCAGAAATCCGACGGTCCCAAAGGCTGTGGTAGGCCCAAAAATCACGAGTAGGCCTCGAGGCGAAAAACCGACCGCTAGGCCGTCTAACACCGTGGAAGGCAAGAAGTCTAACGATAGTCCTTCGGACCCTCTAACTCACACCGATTCGGCAATAATCGAAGACAGCATCGCAAGAATTACTTCGGCGGTTGGGCTTAGTCCTGTTCCGCCGTAAAACATGGGGGCAGGCTGCAGACAAATCATTGGATGCTCCATGGTGCCCCGATTCTCACAATACCTATGACGACAGGCAAGAACCTCTTTCCAACACCCTGAGACAATGTTCGGCGCCAAAGGACAGAAGAAGCTTTTCCACCCGTAGGCCCTTCTGGGTCTTCTAAATGGACAAGAGAAATTTGAAGTTTGTTTGGACCGTCTTGAAAGAATTATCAGTTTTTCGGAGCATCCTTCCCCGAAAAGTTCTTGTGGAGAGCCTAATCTTCAATCTGCTTCACATTTCCAAGAAGATCAGCCGTCTGTCCCCGTCCAGCATGAAGACATCGTCCAGATGGACACTTATAGGGACATTTACAGTGAAGATGAAGAACCTTCCTTCCTACAGAATTACGATTAGGACCAGTCGGATGCCACGGACAATTGGGAAGAAATCAAGCAAGTGGGGACGGACCATGGACGCTTCCCCCATCAAGATCAGGACACTGATGTATTGTGGCTGGATTACCCTCCGTCCATCCCGGCTCGCCAGGCCTCACCATAGATGACCAGATGGCCTTCAATACCATGTTAAAGAAGGCGGCTAATCATTTTCAAATCTCTACTCAAGAGGAAGTATCTGAGCAGGACTTTTTAGAGGATATTCTTAAGGAGAAACCTCCCTCTAGCCAGGCCATTCCCCTCCTTAATTCTATCAAGAGAAGATTAGCTCCCTCCCTGGCGTCACCAGCTCAAACCCGGGCAGTGAACCCAAGAGTTGAAAAGTTATTTTGGCCAACTCATTCGGACCCTCAATACATTAAAGGGCACTCCACCCCCGATTATCTGGTAGTGACTACCACCCGGAAACGGGCAGGAGTTCCCCTTGCCACGGGGGAGGCACCTCCGAATAGGGAATCCAAGAGGTTGTATGCCTTGGGCAAGCAAGTTGCCTCAGCTGCCGCATATACCATACGTTTAGAGAATACTACGCTGCTGGCGAGTTATGCTGACGCTCAGTGGAACCTACTTCAGGAGGGCCTCCTGGAGGTCCCAGAACCCTTGAAGTCCAAGGGTCTCACTATTGTGGGCGAAGGAAGGCAGATGAACCAGAATGTAATAAAGAACACTCTGGACAATGCTGAGCAGGCAGGTCTCTGGCCCAAGGAACCTTACTCAAAATGCATGCTTGGCTGCTTACCTCAGGGTTTAAGCCCGAAACACATGCCTCGCTCATCAACAAACCAATTGAAGAAGCTAATTGAAGAAGCTAACCTCTTTGGAAAGGTGGTCGATGATGCCCTAGAAACAGCCGAAAAAGAGCATGAGACTGCATACTACCCTCCAAGGGGTCAGCGACGCAGCAAAGCCAGAGATAGAGGCCCCAATCCTACAGGAGCCGCAGCCTCCAGTCAGAAATGACCATCAGATCCAGGTTTCCCTCCCATGTTCCCCTGGTCAGGGGCGCTTAACATCTTTCCTCACAGCATTGGAGGGGATAATTTAAGATCAGTGGGTCATAAAGACAGTCACCCACGGGTACTGCGTGGAATTCACCCGACCTCCACAATTAAGACCACTGCGCTCACGGTGCCCTTCACCACACCATCTGGAGATACTGAATCAAGAGGTGGAAGCGCTGCTGGGAAAGGACACCATAGAAGCCGTCCTTGTTCGTCAGGTAAACGAGGGTATTTATTCAGTGTACTTCCTTGTACCCAAAAAGGACCTCACCATGCGCCCTGGTCTAGACCTGCACCCAGCGAACAAGTTAATAAAACCTCAGAAGTTTTGCATGGTAACGCTACAGGAGGTGATCCCACTGTTGAAACATGGGACTACATTGCAACATTGGACATGAAAGGTGCATACATTCATATTTCAATGTTGCCAGCGCACAGAAAATATTGAAGGTTCATAGTAGAGGACAGGCATTACCAATTCAGGGTACTTGCCTTGGGCATCGCCTCGGCGGCGAGGATGTTCACGAAGGTCCTGGCCGTAGCTGCAGCACACCTGTGCAGGTTCCGTCCCGGTTTACCCTTACCTCGACGACTGGCTCATAACAGGGGACTCGTACGACACATGTTTTTTTGAACACCCAAAAGACGGTAGACTTTCTGTTCAGTCTGGGGTTCTCTATCAAAGAGAAAAAATCCAGTCTAGTACTCAGTCAAATAAAACAATTTCTGGGGGATCTAATCTGGACAAAAGACTGCCTTTTCTTCCCCTCCAACGAGAGGGTTCAGAACATGCTTTTCAGATCCCTCAATATGTAACCAGTCGGGAGGTGACAGTGCACAAAGCCATGCGTTTGCTAGGAATGATGGTGTTGTGCATATACTTTGTTTCCCATGCGTGGCTGCGCATGTGTCCCATGCAAGAGTGGCTCAACAGTCAGTGGTGTTAGGCCAGCGGACAATGGGAAGATATGGTAGTTGTCTCGCCAGCCCTCGTTCTCTCTGCAGTGGTGGTCAAGAGAAAACCTCTTGAAGGGGGAAGACCTTCACCACCCCTGCATTGGAAGCCACTCTCACGACAGACGCATCTTTCACGGGGTGAGGGGGGCTCACGTGCTTCAGCAGACAGCGCATGGAGTGTGGTCCCCACAAGAAGCGGCCAATCATATAAACTTACTGGAGCTATTAGCAGTGTTCAAGGCATTAAAGGCTTTTCAGATGCAACTACAAGGGGAGACAGTGCTGACTCTAACAGACATCACTACAGCCATGTATTACCTGAACAAACAGTGGGGCACTCGCTCTCCAGGGTTATCCACGCTGCCCCAAAATATTTGGATATGGGCTCTCAGACACAAGATGTTTCTGTTGTCCCAACATGTTCCAGGGGAACTCAATCTTCTGGCAGATATGCTCAGAAGAGATGTTCCTCTGCCTGAAGAATGCGAATGGCGTTTGCACGAAGACATCATGTCCAACGTCTTCGCAGAATGGGGCTTCCCAAAGATCGACCTGTTTGCAACACAGGAGAACCCCCAGACTACGCCTCCAGGTATCCCCAGAACCGCTCCAGGGGGAACTGTCTGGATAACATGGTCACTCAAATTTGTTTACGCAGACCCTCCTCCCCCCCCGGCTCAACTTCTCAACAAGATAGTGCACAAGATGCACCAGGAACCAGTTACCATGATTACCATGATACTGGTGGCCCCCATGTGGGCCTGCCAACCCTGGTTCACTCATCTGATGGAAATGTCCCTCTCCCCACCAATAAAACTACCCTGCCCATACAACATGTTGTCTCAGGACAGGGGGGAGACCCTTCACCCATGTCCACAAATTCTGAACTTAGCAGCCTGGCTCCTGAGGCCATAGAGTTTGGACAACTACAGCTCCCTCAGAGGTGCATGGACATACTCAAGGAAGCTAGAAAACCTAACACACGTTATTGCTATGCCAGCAAATGGAAATGTTTTGTCATCTGGTGTAATTCCAAGGGCGTCCATCCCATCGATTGCTCACCCACACACATTGTACTGTACCTTACCGATCTGTTATGGGTTGGTCTTCAATTCCCTAAAGGTTCATCTGGCTGCTCTCAGCCTACACCACAACACAACAAAAGGTGTTGTGGTGGAAGATACCGGTGAGTAAGGCATTAATTGAAGGGGTTTAAAGGATTTTTCCTCCCATTTCCTCACCCAGCTCCTGGGTGGGACATAAATGTTTTTTTTTTTAAACTTTTTTTATTAGTAGTAACAGAGGCCAACAGCACCATTGCTCAGCTCAGTTCATTTTAAAAATAAAATAGGAGTACATTGGTCAATACAGTTTTACAAAACAATATTATGGCGACAAATCATCAACAATCGTATTACATAGGTAAGCTCTAAACGGGCCCCAAATGTCCTTGGGTCTGCACTTCGATGGTTGAGTCAAAACAAACTGTTCCTCCGACTCATTGACATGTCAGTTCTTGCAGGAATTGGTTCAAGCTGGGCGGCCGGGCGCTTTTCCATTTTAATAAAATACATTTTTTTGCAACCGCACAAGAAATGTTGAATAGTCTTCTGATTTTCTCTGAGGGCTTGCCTATATCCCCAAACAGATATTTTTGGGGGGTCAGATCAGGGGGAATCTGCGTTATGTCCTCCAACACCCCTGCCACTGAGCTCCAGAACCCCTTGATCGCCGGGAAGTTCCAATACATATGGAAGGAGCCGGCCTGAGGTGCATTACATTTAGGGCATGCATCCGAGGAGTCTGGTGCGGATTTAACAATCCTGTCAGGTGTGTAATGTAATCTGTTTAATATTTTGAATTGTATCAACCTCAGGCCGGAGTTAAGCGAAACCTTCTTAGTAAGTGAACAATATCTGGCCCATCTCTTATCAATGGAAAAGTGGAAGTCTGCCTCCCACCGTTCCCTTATCTGATTCAGTGTGGGGGCGTGAGTCTGAACCTCATTGTATAGCCTAGAGATTCCCAGACCTCTCTTAGCTGTCACCAATTGTACACATGGATGTGGTGGAGGTTCATCCGGGAAGAGAGGCGACCTTTTTCTGAAATGCAGATCGCATACGGTAATATTGAAGCGTTTTCAGTGGCCCAGCGCCCTCAACAACAGACCCAGGTCCAAAAAAACACCATTGACAAACATGTCCCCAAGTTTCATTTCACAATTAGGGTCCCAAGCTTCCTGTACGCTCGTATCGTGCGTGGGGGGGGATTCCCGGGAAGTTCCAGAGAGGTATCTCAGGGTTGTAGGGGGCCTCCAATCTAAGCCTTTTGAATATGGCTTCCCATGCCCGGACTGTGCAGCTAACTGGATTGTATTCACAGGTGTCTTTATAGCGTGGGTCAAAAATAACTATGTTGGTGGGATGTGTAGTGTACTCCTCTATCCAAGCGTGGGGCGTGTTCTCATCATTGTACCAATATTTAGCAAAGTGAGCCCGTGCCACATAGTAGTAAAGCTCGAAATCAGAGGCCGCTATACCTCCCGAAGAATATGGTTCTGTCATTTTTTCCCAGCTAATTCTCGGTGTCTTGCCGTTCCAAAGAAATGTTACCGCCATGGATCTGAGTCTGGTGAAGAAGGCTCTGCCAGGCCATATAGGGATGTTGACAAATAAGTAGAAAAGTTTAGGCAGGATGACCATTTTGAGAATAGCGACTCGTCCAGCCAAGGAGATCGGGAGTCGCCCGCTCTGATCGGGATGGACTAGGGGCAGGAACCGCCGGTAGAAGCCAATTCGCGAGGACCTTTGCAAATATTTTAGCATCTGTGTTTGAGTGACAGAGGTCTATAGGACGAAACGTCCTGTGGTGGCCGTCTAGGCATATGGAGTACGGTTATGATAGCCTCTCTCATGGTCAGGGGTAGCCTGCCGCACTCAAGTGCCTCCTCCCATACCTGTAATAGTATCGGAACAAGTTCCTCATGAAACTCTTTATAGAATTCAGCACCCAAACCGTCCGACCCCGGTGCCTTGCCAGAAGCTAGTGCTTTGACTGCCTCTACAATTTCTTCTGCAGTGACCGGTTGATCCAACGCTAAGTGCTCTTCATCAGGGCGTTTAGGCAGGGAGAGAGCCTCAAGGTACATCTTAATTTCAGCAAGTGTCTTCTTATCTTTATTAGAATACAAGTCTTGGTAGAATTTCATTAACTCCCCATTGATATCTTAATCGCTTAGCAGTATCCTTCCCTGTGTTGTGCGTATACTTGTGATCTGTGTGGGTTGCCTATCGTGTTTGAGCAGGTTGGAAAGTGTTCTGCCAGCTTTGTTACCCTCCCCGTATCTGCGTGTGCGTATGGGGGCCACCATATATCAGACTTCCCTTGTGGCGAGCTTACCAAACTCCTGAAGGTTTGTGTATATCGGCTAACACTGCCTTGTCTCGCGTGCTCGTGTATGTTTTCGCGAGAACATCTAGTTTGCCTTCGATAGTGGACAATTCTGCTCTCACAGCCTTCAGCATACCCGCAGTCTTGGACATCAGAACACCCCTTACCCAAACCTTGAAGGACTCCCACACTGTTGAGCATTTGTCCACTGATCCCACATTATTGGAAAAAAACTTTTCAATCTCAACATGGAGCGCCTCTACTGTCCCCGGGTCTCCCATTATTATTCCACTCGGCATCCTCCACCTTCTAGCCGGACAAGGGGCCTTAAGGAACATTAGTTCCAACAGTACTGGGGAATGGTCAGAGAGCGTCCGAGGGAAGATTTCGCACCCCTCCACCCCAGCCATCAGAGACATGGAGACAAACCAATAGTCAATCCTAGATTCCGAGTTGTGCACTGAGGAATAGAATGTGTATCTCCTGCCATCAGGATGAATTTCACGCCATGCATCGACCAGCAAAAGTTGTGACAAAACATGTTTCAGGTTCAATGCTATTAACACAATAGAAGACTCAGGTTGATCAATTCTATAAATGTATTTTAATAAAAATTGTTTAATTTTTTGTTTTTAAAGTTCGCCCTTGATTGAGGTACTTGGAATTTCTTATAGCTGCTTCATAGATAAAAAAAGATGATTTTATTAGATTTCTCTATCCAAAGAAAGTTTAAAAATGGAGGACAATGCTAATAGATGTTTCTATTCTCTACTTCTATTCATTTAGTTTGAAAAAGTACCGTCCAATTGTTTCTTCCGGTTTTGCTTAAAAAATTTCCGGATTCCCATATTCTTCTTCTGTTCTGATCTTTTAACATTGTTATTTCAGAATTCAGTTTGAAAAGGTTTTTACGGAATTTCCATCGATTTGTTGGGAGATCACAAATCAGGAACTCCAGCAGGTTGTAGATAGATTAGTTACTAGTCTGGGACTATTCCTGATGTAGAAAACCACAAAAAGCCTACCGGCTTCAGTGGCAAAGAAGCCACATTCATCAGGGCTGGGCAGACGTATTGAAAAGTGGATGTGTCTACGTCTAGGAGGCTGGGTAGATGGTACCAGAGGATCCCACCTAGTTTAAGGGGTCCCCATAGGTGTCCATGTGGGTGGGGAAAGTAGGCGGTACTACTTCCCAACAGGGGTCATGGGTCGTTTTGTCATGCCCTGGATTAGCTGTTGATCATTGTTCTAGCACTCTTTAGAGGGATATAGGTTTCCTTAGCTATCGAGCGCTCTGCATACAGCAGTCAATTGCATGCAGTCCTATGTTTCAGCAAGTCTTCCGTGGTAGGGCATTAACACCGCATCCAACAGGCTCACAATGGATCCGGGAAGATGCACGTAACACAGGGGGCATGCACGTAACACAGGGGGCATGCACGTAACACAGGGGGCATGCACGTAACACAGGGGGCATGCACGTAACACAGGGGGCATGCACGTAACACAGGGGGCATGCACGTAACACAGGGGGCATGCACGTAACACAGGGGGCATGCACGTAACACAGGGGGCATGCACGTAACACAGGGGGCATGCACGTAACACAGGGGGCATGCACGTAACACAGGGGGCATGCACGTAACACAGGGGGCATGCACGTAACACAGGGGGCATGCACGTAACACAGGGGGCATGCACGTAACACAGGGGGCATGCACGTAACACAGGGGGCATGCACGTAACACAGGGGGCATGCACGTAACACAGGGGGCATGCACGTAACACAGGGGGCAGGCTCAACTCCAGCACCTACGCCCCACGCAAACATGGAAGCACACAGCGTAGGTGCTGGAGTTGACCCATTACCCCTGTTGGGAAGTAGTAATAACTATTTTCCCCACCCACATGGACACCTATGGGGACCCCTTAAACTAGGTGGGATCCTCTGGTACCATCTACCCAGCCTCCTAGACGTAGACACATCCACTTTTCAATACGTCTGCCCAGCCCTGATGAATGTGGTCTCTTTGCCACTGAAACCGGTAGGCTTTTTGTGGCTTTCTACATCAGGAATAGTCCCAGACTAGTAACTAATCTATCTACAACCTGCCGGACTTCCTGATTTGTGATCTCCCAACAAATAGATGGGAATTCCGTAAAAACCTTTTCAAACTGAATTCTGAAATAACAATGTTAAAAGATCAGAACAGAAGAATAATATGGGAATCCGGAAATTTTTGAAGCAAAACCGGAAGAAACAATTGGACGCTACTTTTTCAAACTAAATGAATAGAAGTAGAGAATAGAAACACATCTATTAGCATTGTCCTCCTTTTTTATCCTGTGGATAGAGAAATCTAATAAAATCATATTTTTTCATCTATGAAGCAGCTTTTTAAGAAATTCCAAGTACCTCACTCAAGGGCGAACTTTAAAAACAAAAAATTAAACAATTTTTATTAAAATACTTTTATAGAATTGATCAACCTGAGTCTTCTATTGTGTTAATATATAAGCGTACACTCAGGCCAGAGACCCGTTTCCTGGTCCTTTTTGTGACTATCGGGTTCAATGCTGCCCTACTAGGAGTTCTGGTAACCTTCGAGGACCTATCAAGGACCTGGTCCAAAGCCAAATTGAAATCACCCCCCCACAGCACCCCCGGAACATCCAGTGACATAATTATCTGATATACATCCATATAGAACACAGGGTCATCGATGCTGGGCCCGTACGTGTTAACCAGGAGTATTTGTTGAGTAGCCACCTCCCCCCAGACCATGACATATCTGCCTAGAGGATCAACCCTATGGCCGCCCACCCTGAATCCAAGGCCTGGATGAATAAGGGTAATCACCCCTCTGGACTGGGAATCAGTGTAGAACCTAAGGGGACCCCACCTGGGCAGCATGTGGGCATTACTCGTTCCCACCATATTGGTTTCTTGTAGCATCAGGATCTGGGGATTATGTCTGGCAACATAGTTAGAAATCTTCTTGACCGTAGCCTGATTATTTAGCCCCGAACATTCCATGTCAGAAGTTTAACCTTAAGTCCGTGACCAGGGCCCTGAAATGAAGCATTAGCCATTGTCCAATGACACGAGTGTACAGCAATCATGCAATATATTCAGTGCTAGCCTCAGTGCAACCACATTTTTGCTTTTCGACCAACAAAACACTTCAAACCATTTTACCTCTGAACAGGGCTCCGCAGAGTGGCACCAACCCCCAACAAGATGCCACCTTAGGTCTACACAAGAGCTGAAGACTCCAAGTCCCAAACCCCTTCCCACCCGCCACCCTCATCACCCCCAACTTGACGATGTATCCAACAAAACTTATGGAATATTCCACGGGTAGCCATGTTGCTCCACATGGCCGCCGATCAGGTCCAACAACGCCACCGACCACATTGCCTGGTGTAGCTTAATCGAATGCTTAGCTTGACTGTAGCCTTAGAGTGAACAGGCGGGTGTTCCTTAGTCTGCAGGTCTGGGTCTGTTTTGGGCCGGTCTGCCCCCTCTGGGAGGAAGGGGTATGGACGTTTAAATATATTGCGTGGCCTCAGCCGGAGACTCAAATAAATGGGCCCTTCCTGCATGTTGAATCCTCATTTTTGCTGGAAACATCAAAGCATATGGGATCTGGCGTTCTCTTAAGAGCCTCTTGACTGGCTCATAAGATGTTCTGCTTGCCTGCACTCCCGCGGAGAAGTCCGGATAGATATGAATGCGACTGTCCTCGAATTGTAGGGTGCCTGCCTTTCTTGCCTTACGTAGGATTGTGTCTCTGTCCCTATAGTTGAGGAGCCGTGCGATTATGATACGCGGTGGCGCAACCGGCTTAGGGGCCGGAGCTAATGCACGGTGAGCACGTTCCACCAAGAAATGTTCAGAGAATACTTCTGTTCCAAACAGGGTTCTAAGCAGTGTCTCGAGTTTTCTCCATTTGGCCTTTGCCGAAAGATTCCGCCACACCCACCACACGGATATTATTTCTCCTGGAGCGCGACTCCAAATCCTGGCATTTGTTTTGCAATTTTGACATGTTTTCTTTGATTTGGATGATGTCACGGCTGTGACGTGAGATCGTGTCCTCATTAGTGCTTATCCTGGTTTCGGTTTCTGTAATGCGTGAGCTTTCTTTCTCCACTCTTGCTTTTAAAGAGCCGATAGAGGAGACTGTCATCCAATTTCGCGTTGACTGCGCGGAACCCATTCTGCACTATTGCGGTCAGGTCGTCTAAATTATCACCAGGATCAACAGTAGGGGCTTTGTTAACATCAACGTGGGCGTCAGCCTGCGTGTGACTGCCCGTGTAGGCGTCCATCGGGCCTTTCTTCTCTTTCCCAGGAGTTTTGGCGCCTTTCCCAGACTTCTGTGGCTCCCCCATTCTAGTGTCGAAGTCACGCTCCAAGGCAGTGCAGAATGCTGTTAGTCAAATTCTAATTCGCTGTTCCCCCTATGCAGTGTCTAGGCTCTGGGGATGGATCCACACAAGGGGCTGAAGGAAGTCGAAACGGTTACATAATAGGCCCCATCAGAGACCAGGTGCTCCGAATGGACTGTGTCCCCCCACGTACAACAAACTTTTATTGCATAAGCTGTGTGGAATAGTTCTGTGTTGTTCCAGGGGTTCTACAGTTTATTTGTTGAACCGCTTTGGTCCGTAGTCACAACTGCGTATGAGGCCTCCGCCCAGTCCGGTCCCGCACGGGCCGCAGCCCCAATTCAGGAGTGCGGGCCCGTGCGACCAGTGGCCCGAGAACCGGAGTAGATGTGCAGGGCGTGAGCCCGCCTCGGCCCAGCAGCTCCAGCCACTGGTGGGAAATCAAGGCTGGTATCGGGGGTCACAAGGGGGTTGCAATCCATCGCGCGGACCACCTGGGTTCGCCGGCCAACGGAACGTAGGATAGAATATGTTGTTCCAAATCTGGTCGTTAGCGGGTCTGCAAGTCTTTACCCCCAAGAACTGAAGTGTATCTCGGCCCCTCAATCGCCGCCCAGTCGTATCTCCTTACCTGATGTCTTTTCGTTTCCAGGCCCCACGCGGGTCCGCCGATCGCTCCACCGCACGCCGAAGTGTAGGACCAGCGGAGAGCTTTCCCGGACCTCGGCGGCAACGGCCACAGGTCCCCATATGCCAGGGCCGAACTGGAATGGGAGTCGGTTCGTATGATGGAGCTCCGCTGCCGACCCAGCGCGGCACCAGCAGAGCTCAGGGTCTAGGTCGCAGCTCAGGCTCCTCCCTTCCAGGGGCCTCGAAGCTTTAGCCGCGCAGCGGCATTCGCGTGGATTTTTCTTGGAGCCCGGCAGCGGATATTGTAAGCCGCGCGTGCTGGCTAATCTTCCTGTGGTTGTATCTCTGGAGTCTTTGGACTCTGAATCCCAGGAGTTCGAACGGCGAACCACGGATGGCTGGGCTACCGTCTCAGAGCGTGTAGGCTACACAGGCAATGGTATAACGGATGTTATAGCGCAGGATGTCGTGGTGGAGCGGGAGCTCTAGAATCGGGCGGCCATTTCTGACGTGTGCAACAGCGCCCCCTGGGACATAAATGTTTTGACCAGGCTCATGGGAGCTCCCTTTGAGCCAATGCATAAGTCAAGTCTAAAAGACCTGACTTATAAAATGGCCTTCCTAGTGGCTATCACTTCTATGAGAATGATTAGCGAACTACAGGCTCTTTCTGTTCTAGACCCCTTTGTTACAGTCCACAGGGATAAGATGGTTCTGCGCGCTCACCCCAGATTTGCGCCTAAATTGTTCTCCAAGTTCCATGTGAACCAATCAATAGAACGAACTACTTTTGTTCCAGGATCCCACTAGCATTGCCGAAAGAAGCCTTCACACACTAGATGTGCGCAGGGCAGTCATGTTCTACCTGGAAAGAACTAAACCACTGTGGAAAACGAACCAATTTTTCGTTTCAGTGGCAGCTGGTAGAGAAGGGGATCCTGTCTCTAAATCTGCTATCTCAAGGTGGATTGTCCAATGCATCACACTGTCTCTCTTGCTAAGAGAGAACTGCCCTTCAAGCCTAGAGCACATTCTACCCGAGGCACTGGGACATCCATAGCATTCATTGCAAATGTTCCCCTTTAGTCCATTTGCAAAGCGGCAAGCTGGAGTTCTGTACACACCCCTTTACATATCACTATTGCCTAGACACTCATTCTAGGTCTGATTCTCAGGTGGTACAAGCAGTACGAAGACATCTTTTCACTACTATTCCTTCTCACAACCCACCTCCAACTCCGGGTACTGCTTGTTAGTCTATGCACAGCATGTGATTCTAAGCAGATTAACAAGCATCAGAAGACATGCATTACTTACAATCATCAGAAATGCTATTATGGTATCTGCTTAGATTCACATACGCCCCCCCCCTACCTCCCTGCTCGGGGTGGAAGGAACATAGACATATTACTACTTCTCTCTTCATGTACTCGCTCAAAATAGCCTTGGGCTCCCTCATGGCAGTAAAAATAAAATCGGAGGGACCTCTGCGACTTAGGGACTTTGGGTACACTACACGTCACAATAGGGATGGTGTTACAGACACACCTATGCCGACGTCCCCTTTCGGTCCCCGAAAGACCAGATGGAATACTCCGCGTTACCACCGGATGTCGGACCATATGCACAGCATGTGAACCTAAGCTGATCATCAGAAATGCTATTACGGTAAGTAATGCATGTCTTCTGTATTCGCTTTTTCCAGTCTTTCAATGCCGAAAAAAAAGCTCAGCTCCAGCTCTATTATGGAATCTTCAGGACCGAAAGTCCTTGTTCAGGCCATGTGATACCTGCGGCCTGAAGAACGTATATGAAGGGGACAGGCATTCAGAGTGCCTCCATTGTCTGTACCTGAATCATGTATCCAGCATGTCAAACCCAACATTTTTTGTTAACGAGGGGTCTGTGATATAAGGGGGAAAGTACAGAGTTAGGACAAGGAGGTAGTCTGGTTCCTATACATGTGTTTTACAGTGTTTAGACCCACCTCCACTACTCACGGTTGACACTTATATCAATGGGCATTGACCAGACTTACACCTTCATGATATCGCAAGGAAAACAATATTTTTATTCATTTCGCAAAAGTTTCCTTTGTTCAGAGTGAATCATTTAAAAAAACATATAACGCATCATGGTTCTCATGATCACATCTAACAATTCTGCTCATTCATCACGGGTTGGCATACAAAACCGTGGCATTGCTCTTAAGTCGGTCATTAATTCTCCCAAAAGGGAAAAAGTAATAGAGGTTCACTTGATTCCTGAACATCTTACAGCAGAGCATCAAAAAAGGCTCGGAAAAAAGGGTACCAATACAGCTTTGTGAAATGGGGCCTTCCCCCTCTGGACATTTTCGCCAGCCCCGAAAACAAACAATGCCAGCAGGATGCCACATCCGAACTCCCAGGGAGACTTTCTACTTGCCTTGGAACAGAATGTTTGCCTACGCGTTTCCCCGCTTTACTCTCATAAGCAAAACTATACAAATGATTTGCAAGGCTCCCTACAAGATGATCCTGGTGGCCTGGTTCTGGCCCTGGCAGACCTGGTTCTCTGACCTGCTTCATCTGGCAGTGGATGATCTGATTCACCTAGGATCCCCACCAAATCTCCTGCCTCAGAACAAAGGGAGGATAGCTCAGCGGCAGCGTGCGCGTCTTGGAAGCAAGACGACACGAAGCAGCAACAGGTTCGATCCCCGGGTCCGCGCTTAGAAACCTCCGGGTGTTTAAGCGCGTTATAAATACGTAACTAAGACAAAAAAAAAAAACGCAATTACGCAACTAAGAAAAACAAACAATTCCTGTAACAGCGCCTCGATGCCTGCGGGCTGTGTGAGCGCTTTATAAATGTAAATAAATAAATAAATATTGCATCACAATCCAGATTCCCTCAAATTGGCGGCATGGCTCCTGATCACTCCGAATTCTGAAAACTAAATGTCCCTCAAGACTCTTATCTTGGCAGCTGCAAGAGCTCCATCCACCAACATCTCATATGGCTGAAAAGGGAAGAGATTTTTTGCTTAGTGTACACAACAGCCTAACCTACATCCTTTAGACATAACACCTCAATAACGCCTTATCTTTTTGTCGAGATAGCAAGATTTACATGTAAAAGTATATCTGCCCTACTTTACAGTGACAGTTTAATCGAGAATTTCTTGAAGGGACTTTCGAACCTTTGCCCCAAGGAAAACGCTTCCTCCTATGTGGCGTTCTAGCAGCCCTTATGAAACCTTCTTTCCCGGCCATGTCAACAGGCGACATCACCTCAGTGGCTCTATGGTCGGGGGGGGGGGGGTACCCATCAGGGACACTGCCAGGCAGCAACTTGGGCAGTGCAACACTTTCATCTGGCACTACTGCTTGCATCAACATGTCGAAGATGTGCCAATGGGACGGGCAGTCCTCCAACTGTTCCAGTAATGTAAGCCCCGCTTCTTCCGGGGTTTGCTCCTGTTTACCTTAAAGTTATATGCTTTTGCTTAATATTCATGTTTACTTAAGGTTTACTTCCTGTTTGCCCGATATACACCTCCAAGCATGTCTAGTGCTACAAAATCTTTTTACGGCATGTGAATCCATGAAAGATCCAATGCTGGAGAAGGGAATAGTTTCTTAACTGTAACTCAATTTCTCCAGTGTTTGGGGGGCTGGAGGGCGCATGTGAATCCATGAAAGATACCAACACTGGAGAAATTGGGTTAGTTAAACTATTCCCTTCTCCAGCATTGGATCTTTCATGGATTCACATGCGCCCTCCAGCCCCCATCAGGCAAACATCCTTTTAGGATATCCTCCTTTTGAAGAGGTTAAAATCTGGGGGCAGAGCTATACACTTGACGTCCCATTGGTGCTGCCAAAAGCACCCACAACAACGTTGATGGGACACTAAAGGTGTCAACTTTTTTCCATAGGAAAAACTACTATATTAAAGTTAGCAGGTTTTCCAAGCCTGACTGGGAATATTCACAGCATGTGAATCCATGAAAGATACCAACCCTGGGGAAATAGAGTTACAGGTAAGAAACTACTCCCTTACAAAATATGGTGGTGGGACACATGCTTTTTTTAATAGACATAGGAGAGATCCCATATCTCCAGCTCTAGATCTGTACAAGAGACAGGCCACAGCGGGGGCCCTTTTTTGGGGGCAGAGCTTTGGGTGGGGCTGTACATGGATTTAAAACAAGTAACTGGTTGAAAATGCATTTCTTAAAAGCTTTTTATGGCTTTCACAGGGTACTCCCCACGCTCTTACATCTTGAACGTGATTTATACCCCATAGATGTGATACGTTTTGAAGCGGCTATGTTCTGGCTGCGGCTGTGGCAGACACTGGAACTTGCTACCTTTAGGGATGATTTAACACACTTGTTGATACTCGAGAGAGCCATGACCTTTTCATCGGTGGCACATGTCAGGAAGGGTTTTTAGGACCAGAATGAGCGGGCCTCCTGCCTTCGTACCACGCTGATTAACAAAGCAAAATTCATGAGCATAAAGGATCAATTAGTAAATGATTTAAGAGATTTGTGGTTGCATGTAGCAATTTAAAGATGACACCCAATTGTTAGAATAAAATCTGAGTTTGAAAAATATTTAGATAAAAACAATCCTCCTTATGCTTGCCTATTAATTTCAAACTAGGAATATTGAAGGTGGTTAAGTTCACTGTCGTGGATGACAGGGAACCGGGACAGATGACCCCTTTGTAATATTAGCAAGGAGTTGTTAATTTTATGCTCCTCTGTCCCAGAACCAGGGGGTTGAGAGATTTGTATCTCAAACATCTCTTTAGAGCCTCAGGCATTCGTACGTCGTCTGAGGCCCTGGAGTTTTGTAAGAAAGGATGATCCAGAACAGATATATAGTTGCAAAATGTATATACCGTGTTTGGCTACTGAGGCCCAAAGTGTAGTATGGTGCTTATTTCAAGCCGCAAAAGCTGTCTTTGTGAGAACACGTAATGAAAAATTAAGTTATACCCTAAATTAAAAATGTTGTGTGATCATACAATGGTTACATTTAATTTGGGGGGCTGCAACCTTTATTACTCCTCACCTCCATTAAAAAAGTTTCCTTGATTTAATTGTGTTCAATGCAATAGGATTAATATTTTTATTTTTTCATGAGTATCTGCTTTTACCTGTTCATATACGTTGTATGTATCCTGTGATGAATGTTCTTTGTCCTTCATGACTGTGCTGATATGTTTTTGTATATATGTACTTGTATGGCTTTGAGCCAAATAGTTAAATGTTGAATTTAACTAAAACCAATCACCCTCACCCTTTGCTTTTGTAAAGGACCCTGGTGTGCATCACCATTAGTGCATTATGTAACAGCTATGTACTAGTACTAAGTCACCATCCTGCTGAAGAATAGTGACAGCCCGGCTTGAGATTGTAGACCTTAGATCAAATTTAGCAGAGCTTTGGAGTTGGTAGATTTTGAAAAACATTTTTTCAAACAATATGGGAAAAGAAGCCAAGTGAAGCAGTTTATGGGGTGAGAGACGGAATAGGAAGTTTAATGATACTATAAATTTTAGACTTCTAGATGGTGTGACGTGCTCATGGGGGTGGGGACACCAGGTTTGTGATGAAGGGACCAGGAATGAAATGGGTTGTTCTCCTGGTCCACCCCACCCCCCCCTCCCCCAATCCCCACCTGTGATCTTGGCAGGTACTTATAAGGAGGACAACTTTGTCAACCGGACATCTCTTAAGGATATTAGGGGTAAAACCTCACTCTGTAAGAGTACCTGCCAATTCTTGTTACCCATCCTCTCAATCTCTTACAAGAATCACATGCCTTGTGATGGCAGACCAGCCCTGCACCTATGCAATGTTTGCCGGACAGACACTTGTGTACTTAACTCTGTTTGCCCATACATTACCACATATACCTTTTAAGAAACTGAAGGCAACACATCAGACATACCAGGTGCTCCCATTAGCGTTCTGGTGACTCTTAATATCCAAGATGGCAGGCTGCCGAAAAGAAGCCTTGTTTTGAAGAGAGAAACACGGTTGTGCAAGAAATCTGGACCAGTACAGGATGCCAACCAGGAAGGATCTAATCATCAAAGGTCTGGTGCCCAGAATTCACACCGTTGAAACCTACTTTACTTGGCTGTTGGGTGAGTATAAGAGCACAAAAGAATTGGGTGGTGTAGGAGTTAGAAATCTGGATAAGAGGGCTTTGGAATTGGCCCGAGGAGACCTGGTGATGGAGGGAAGAGCTAGAGGGAGGCAGGAGAAGAGAAGGCAACTGAAGGGAGTTGCACAAATTCGGATGTGGGTTTGAGGGGGTTGTAGAGGGAGTTACAATGCGGAAATGCATAGAAGGGAGTGCAAAAAAGCAACTGGGTCTGGGGCGCTTGGGGGAGGGGGATGAGATTAAGTCCAGGGCCTGTTAAGGGGGAATGGAGATCCATAGGTGGTATTTGGGTGAAGGAAGGGATTCAGCCATCGGGTGTTGGGGGTTTGCAACCCAGGGGTTTTAGAGGGGCAAACACCAGTGTATGTAGTGGATGGGGGGGGGTGGTGTTGGGACAAGAAGTTAAGAGAGTGAAAACTGGCGTTAAGGAAGGTGGTTCCGGGAAAGGCCCAATAGAGGAAATGTCCCTTTTGACTACATGTGGACAGGTTGTGGTATGTGGACGCTCAAGCATACCATGGATCCCTGGGAGTTGTCGGGCATTAAGTACAAAGGAGGAGATGGTGAAAATCAAACCTAGAACTGGAGACGTGCATGGAGGATTAGGAGTGGGTATCCAGAATGGAAAACTAGGGAGTGGCCAGAAAGGCTGAAATCATTCAGACACATGTTTACTAATAGCTGGGCAGATACCAACAAAACTGCCTGTTAAAATCATAACTCGTGTCAGTGGTCTGCCTGATCAAGAAAGCATCTGGGAACAGCCCTTCTACCTCTTTCCTGGAATCTTTACCAGTCTGTGTCCCTTTCTTTACAGAAGTGTTTCAAACTGCACACTACGAACATTCAATCATCCCATATTTTTGACGGATTGAGGGTCCTGGACATTAATACTGCTGGGTTCTAAAGAGTTACATTTCAATCACTTTCACCCTAAAGAAACTATCTGAACATTTGTTTGCCTGTTACCTATTTAGTAAGGACATCCTAATCAATGCCTGAAATGAAGCCTTTTCTTTTTATAAAGCCCTTGTTTACCTCTTTTAAACCATACTTAAATCTATGCATTCTCATTGATCCCACTCTGCTCGATGACAGTAGCTATGCATGGGAGTTCAGTTTTGAAATTCCCATTAACCATGCGTTGATTGAGTCTCATGCTAATTTTTACAGCCGTGTAGGTCTCTACTCACATCCTTGTTCTGTTTTTTCCTTTGAATTGCTTGTACAATTTGTTATGACCGCATGAAAAGCTTTTGGGTAAAGTAGCTTTAGGAACTCTGAAGAAAATTAAGATTCATGTAAAGGTGGTGTTTGTCCTGCTATTGCTGTTTGGCCAGCAACCTGTAATGGTGGTTAGTTGAGAATGCAATTTTATGTAGCAGGACTTGTATGGTTTGAGGCTAAATAACGACAAGACCTTTTTATATGCACTTCGTAAGCTGCATCTCTTTACACTCTCGCAATTCCTAGACCTAAGAAGGCACCCCACCTTCTCTAGCAATTGAGTGGATGGCGTGGGTTCCTTTCTCTCACAGATACGTCATCTTCAAAATATCCACCCAGGTGCAAGTCTGCCTATGAAAACGTTTTTAGGCACCCAGGGTGTTGGTGGAACATTGCTACTTTTTGTCGGCTCTGCTCAAAATCTTCAATGTTTAATAATCTGGATGTGAAATTCTAGTAAGTAAATTTGGAGCCGGTCTCGACTGTTCATTGTTTTTTTGCATGTTCAGATGCTGCAATTGTAGCACCACTTATCCTTTAGTGACGGTAATGTCTGCCCATAATGGTTTGTACTTAAAGTCCTGCAAAGCCCTCTGATCCATGCTTGTATAGTTTGGTGCGTGGGATACGATCATGACTGAGACTAAGGTGACAATTCCCAGTTGATGCATTCCAAAGCATGTGAGGGGAAGGCGTCGCAAAGGTTTTTACTGCCATTCACAAGGCGGGGTAAGAACCCCCTAACCAAGGTTTTGCTCCCATCGGAGCCTTTTACGAAACGGGTGCCGGACATACCCAAGGAGTACAAAGGAGTCCTACCCATCCCCCTTGGAGTTCCTCTGCCTTTAAAACTCACTCCCCTTCTTGGAACCAGCACTGCCACTTCCTGGATCCGGAGTCTGCATTTTAACCAGAGACAGCTCCACATACTCTAGTGCAGGTACCAGTCCCAATTGCATCCTTTACATCAAGAATAGTTGGAGGAATTCATGTTTGCGATGGTTAATGTCTTCATTGAGGCCTTGCTGATTTAGGCATTTGCACTGGCAGAAAAACATAGGCCTGCTGTGCTTTCTACGACAGGTAGTGAGGCCCCTGAGGAATGCTGTGCTTCAGGTCTATGTAAGGTTTCAGCCATGTCGGCTCCTGTGGGGATTTTAATCTTGTTCGTCTTAATAGCAACTCTGTTTGAGCCTTTCTGTTTATGCCCTTGGTTTGCTCCCTATTTGGCGGTTTCTCCTCTAGCCATTTTTTTCCACCTGCGGGGCTTGAGCTTATTCTGTGCAGCACCTCCTTACCTTTATTTTCTAAGAATGGGACTTTGGGTCCGATGTCTTTCCTTCCCAAGTATCTGATGGAGTAACCAGAAAATGAATCTTCTGTCTTCCCTCCACCTCATCCTAAGAAAGAGGCATAGTTCAATTGTCTGAACTCAAAGATGCTCCTAAGTATATCGGAAGAGGGACTTCTAAAAGGATGACTTGTTTTGTTTGGTGCTTTACTAAACACGGCCATTACAAAGCTGGCCTTGTCTTGTTGGATTCTCTCCATTTCAGAGTGGTGGCTATTCCTAACATCTGGCATAACAATGTTTTGGGGGATTCCTGTTTCATCAGGCTGTGCCTTTTGGTAGCTTTCTCTCTACTCTCCCCCTCCAGAGCCTGTACTGCTTGGTCTAAGATTAAGAATCTCTAGAAGGAAGTAGTCATTCAAACAAATGAAATACCTTTGGTAGTACTCGTACTGAGTGGTAAGTAATGCCCCCGTGCCCTGCACACAAACTCCCTGCTACCCTCCCCCTCTTTTATTATTTTTTATGCGCAACCAACAATGGCCGGAGGCATACGGGCGCAGATGGTGAGGAACAAGGTGATCCTAACGGGCACAACAAAATGCCTGATTATCTAAAATGGTGAGTCTTAAGTTTATTTTTAAATTCTTTGATTGTACCTCAGTTTCTTATGCTTGATGGCAGAGCGTTCCATATAATTGGGGCACTTGACCAGAACGCGCCTATTCTCACAAGTTCCAATGAGGTGTTGGGTACCTGAAGGTTCCTGTCTCCATTTGAACGAAGTGAGCGTTTTACTTGTTTGGTTTTTAGCCGGTTAATTATATAAGTAGGTGCATCACCGGCTAAGGCCTTTAGGAGTCTAAACTTCACTCTTTGTTCAATAGGTAGCCAATGCATCATCTTTCTTACCTCAAACATGGGCATATTTCTTCAATCCCATAAGAGCCCTTATAGAGCTGTTCTGAACTACTTGGAGTTTATTCAGTTCAGCTTTGTTTACACCGATAAGCAGAGAGCCACAGTAATCCAGTTTTGATGATCCAATGGCTCTAGCAATGGTTTTGCATCCTGATTGTGATAGGAATGGTCTTGTGTGCCAAAAGGCGAATATAATACACGGACGATGACACTTAAGTTATTTTCATGATCTGACATACCTGGTGCTTGATCGAAGGTGACTTCAAGAATTTTTTATTTTTCTCCCCTTAACTCGAATCGTATGGTTATCAATACAAAAGTTTGATAATCCGATGACAGTTTGAGCCTTTGTTTAGAGCCGACCAACATCAGTTATGTTTTCGCTGAATTCAGGGCGATGCCATTAGCATCCATCCATTTGCGGCAAAAATCATATATTTCTGCAATGGTCGTCGTAGCATCCTGATCATAGTTACCTCACAGGGTAATAAGGCACTGTGAAACATCAGCGTAGTTAGAAAAGCTAATATTCTTATTTTCCAAATCATCAAAGAAGGAACAGTGAATAGGTTGTATAGAATCTGTGATAGTGCTGCACCCTGAGAAATTCCATAGTTCAAAGATATTGGGTCTGCCTCTGCTTGATTGCTGCAGACTCGAATCGTTATTTAGCCTAGGGAGGACAGCATCCATTGACTGGCATTGGTACTAAAGTTGGCTCTTTCCTCTATTCCATCTGAGGAGTTGGTGGTCCACCGAGTCGAATGCTGCGGAGAGGTTTAAAGACATCGGCAGCATTGTGGAACCTTTTTTGTCATATTGGATTTGAGTTCCAAAAGAGCGGTCTACATGCTGTAACCTGGGCGAAGTCCTGACTGTTCATTATTAAGGATGGAATGTTTATTAGTGATTCTGCCAATTGATCATAGGCCACTATCCATAATTTTAAACTAAATGGAGAGTTTGTAATGGGCTGATAATTCTTTGCCGCTCCCGGGTCTAGGTCTGCTTTTTTTAAATATTTTGAGGAGTGATCCGTGATTCTTTGATCATATTAGGAGCTACTCCCTCTCTAAATGAGGTATTTATGATTTTTGTAAGGGAGCAAATGAGTGGCTCCGAGGACGCTTTATATGAGACGGCTGGAAATTGGTCTCCCTTATAGGATGATGGCTTTAGTTTAGCAAGCACAATCCTGAGTTCGTCCTCCGATATATTCTTCAAATGAAAGTCGGGGTGCTTTTTTAAAAAAATTATTTATTTATTTTTGGGGGGTGGTTCGGGTACCTTCTGACTTTCGTAATATCCATTTCTTTATTTCAATTCCTTCTTTTATTTTAGTAGTCTTATCTATCATAGCATGTTGGATTGATGCACACCAAGCCTGTTTTTTGTCTATTTTAACTTGATATGTAGAGACTGGTTTTTCCTGTTCTTTCAAAATTGTGAAAACGTTTTTTGTCATATTGGGCCTCGTGAATGCATGCCTCATAGGATTTCTTTTTTTTACATTTTTTTGCCTGGACTTTTTTTTTTTTTTAAAGTATGAGCAGCATCTGCAAATAGGGTTTTATCCTCTGTTTTGGTGTTTCCATTTATAGAATGCTTTTCTTTTTATGACTGTTGTTTTAGGGTTTCCATAAACTAGGTGTTCTTATGTGGTTAGTCACCTTATGTCTTTTGATAGGTGCTAGACACACTAGCGAATGCCATGGAGGTTCTAACAGGTTGTCAGTCTGGTCTTATACACCCATAGTGTGAGAGTCCTATTCTTGTATTGCAAGGGTTATCCACTGCCTCATGCCTTCTTGTGCAACCCTCTTCATGTTTCTTGAGGTAATCCACTTATGAGTTGAGGTTTCTAATGTGGTTTGAGTTAGCCTGTCAGCTTCAAACTCGATAAATGAATGATCTGACCAAGGACACGCTGTTATGTTGAGGGCACTAATTAGCAGATTAACTGAGAAGACCCAATCTAATGCGTTTCCTTTAACATATGTCGGAACATGTCTATGGTGTGTAAAGCCAAGATTGTTTGTGAATCGGATAAATTTGCTAGCTGTTTTATTTATCTTGTATCCTTCTGGCGATTTAAATCTGCCATTATAATCCATTTGTCGTGTCTACCTGTTCCAGGATCAAGACAATTAAAATGTCCTAAAAAGTCTGGCATAATGTCTGGGGGTCGATATAACAGCAAAATGTTAAGTGAATTGTTGGATCAGTCCTAATTTTACACAGGGTGTCACATCCCTCAATACTCAAGTTTCCATACCTCTAATGAGCTCTAGTATATAAAGACCATGCCACCACCACTTTTATGAGCCCTATTAGTGCAGAGAGCGGCATAGCCTGAGGAGGTTGCCAGCGCCACTGACAGTCCTGCTGCCTCATGCAGCCATGTCTCTCAGGGCACAAAGGTCTAAGTGTTTTTCTAGTATATAGTCCGCTATCTCCAGTGTTATACCACAGATCTGCTGTTTAGTAGTAAGAGGCGTAGTGGCTTAATGGTCTACCTTTCAATCTCTTGCTTGTTCTTGCGCGCATTGGTTTCCTTATTAATATATTTTGTCTGTGCAGCTAAAGAGTTTTCAGGTTACATGGGGGTTCTTTGGTTTCCCCCATGATCCTTTAAGCTGCTACATATCGGTATTTCCTGCAATACAAATTCTACCTGCTCAATGGGTGACGTTTTACTAGAACAAGTCGGGTTAAGTGCCGCATTAGGAGGGCATGTATTACCGAACAGGTCTTTCCTACATTCGATTAGCATGCTATTTACCTCCTTTTTCTGTACTTTCATGATGGCTGTAGTTTCATATTTGTCCAATACTGATCTTGCTGCTCCCAGCGTTGCCATAACTTCTAATATGCCCATATCCTAACAAAGGCTAAGAGAAAACACCTGCACAGTCCTCACTCGTCCTATCACGGAGTGGCACAGACTGGCCAGAAAATATTAAAATGAATAAAATCACTAGCAACGTGCAAACAATCCAAATTAGCAGCAGTGGGGGTAATACACCCTTTTAGTTTCCTCAGGGAGAAAAGGTTGAACCAAGTTTGGAGAGCAATCTACTCCATATATCCATCGCATAAGATGACATCCACTTATCTGATCCATTGGACGTGGCGCTGCAGTGCACTTGTGTGGCTAGAAGTTTCGCTAATTGGATGAGGAACCTTTGGAAGGAAGGATTGATCAATCCGAGCGTTACTGAAGGTAAGTCATTTTTGGTCTTTTCTTAATCTGTAAGATGGTAGGCCTAGGCGATCCCATCAAACCATGGATCTACACCACAGTTTGCCTTGCCCTCGAGGCTTTACTCATTTCTGTTACTTTTAGTTACTGTTTGGCTTTGCTAGTGAATTCACCACCAGAGTTTTAAATGAAATCGGTTAGGATATTGCTGCATTCTTCTTGCGATGTACTGTCCGTATAATGACCTTGAATAGTGCTTTTCCACTGGGAAATTTAGATACTCCACACAGTAATGCAAGGTTTCTAAACCAACTCAAATTTTCTGCATCCTAAAATACCTCCTCAGAGTAATTAAGTCTGCTTATCCATGCTGCTTTAGATTGCTGAAGATTGAATTGATGACAGTGGTGAACGTGTTTAAATCATCGGAATGCACTTATTGCTATACAATTGTTGCATACTTAATATAAAAGCTTAAATGTCTTACCATTTAAACGTTTATTTGAGAGATGTTCATTTTTATTTCATTTTCTCTCCAGTGCATATGTACAAGCTGTGCATGAAATTATATTCTTGTATTGTAAATTCCATCTGCCTCGTTGCTATTATACAGTACATAGCACTGATAACACTTCAAGCTTTTCTTCTATGGTACTCTGCAGTACGTTTTCACACAAGCTTCCATTGTAGAATGAAACGAATTTAATTGCTAGAAATGTCTAAAATGGTTATAATGAATACATACGTTCCCAAAGTAAATGTAGCTTTTTGAATTCTACCGGATATTGGGCCTGTCTTGTAATCCTTTGATTGTTGTGAATCTGCTTACACTGCCATGCTGTGCATAGTGTGACATCTAGTGGTAAACTCTGAGCATTGCATCTTTTTTCAAAGATCGAAAAGGGTCGTTAACATGGGCGTGACTGCGACACTATCCCTAACGTGACGTGTATCCAAAATCCTTCACGAGTCTGTGTCCTGCCCTCCCCTCCACCCGATAGGTCCCCCCCACCTTTCTGGTTGGTCGCTTAATGCAGGGCTTGTCTACATAGTTCATATTGCTATTAATACGCTTGACGTGAACAGCCAGACATCTTCGGCTGTTTCAGCGAATACTCAATGTCCTCTAGACGGCTGCTCCTGTTTCGCCAATTCTACACATAGAGCAACTCAACGGCTGTTTCTTCTCTGCCTTGAATCATCAGGCCCGGCCTCACACTAGGGAGAATGGGGACACATTCTACTGGTTATCTCTTGCTAATGCCTTTTCCTTGCCCCTCCTTTTTACTTCTGTCTGGCTGCATTTTCACTCCGATATGGAGCGAACACCTTTTTAAATTTTGCCCGTTGTGGAATGGCAAATTCCTTGGAAGGACACTCGTAAAGAGTGCAATCAGTGCCTCCCTCGGTACCACGATGAGCGGTGACGCAAGGCCTGCAAACCTTTTGGACAAACTCTGAAAGACAGGCGCACCCAGCGGTGGGCGGCATGCAGGCTTAGTCACACTTATGCCAGTGCCATGGAAGAGTAGTCTATTGGTAGCCACATCTCCGACTCGGAAGCCGTAAACACACCTGTGGAGTCTGCCGATTTCCTGCATGTGACTTCCTGGCCCCGATGAGCATGCTGCCAGCAATGCGATGGAGTATACACCCCGGTGACGAGGACACAAACATACCCCTCCACATAAAACCCAGGCCTCCCTTGACAGACTAGTTAAAAAAGCCGTCGATGCCCACAGGCCCGTCTCAACCTTGGTTCAGAGCCTGCTGCGTACCTGCAATCGTGACCTGCGCAAGGCCTTAGGACTTTAACCTCATCAGGTGCCTCCCATAAATCTTTGGCCCTCTGTGCGGTAGCATTGGAAGATGTGCCAAAACATGCCCCCCTTTCCAAAATGCTTTGAAAGCTTCGGGTGAATCTTTCTAAGGCCCATTCTCCATGTTCTCCCCTTTTCCTGAGGGGTATTCTCGAGCATCTCCCCCTCTAAGACCCTGAAGCAGGATCTTGTTCAGCTGCTCCATTCACCCCTCGACTGCCCCCTGCCCCATGGCGAATCCTTTGTCTGTGTGGCCTAGGGAGAAATTTGAGGCCTGTATGGAAAGGATGTCTGAATTTCTGAACCTTTCAGACAATTTGATCTCATGGGGCTATGGCCTATGGATACTTGCCCTATATCTGCCAAGTCCCCAAGGCACCACTCTCCAGGTGCACAGTTCTCATCCATGCCTAGACAATGTCTACCCAAGCCTCCTATGACTCTTCCAGGAAGACCAGGGTGACCCAGAAGATATCTGTCTCAGATAGTCTTGCAGGACCCCATCTCTCAAGATGCAGATAACTGGACCCCTGCTGATGACCAAGGTACTTGGCCCATGAACCTGACCCAGTCAATGTCATCTTTGATGTGCAACCACAGGACTCTTTGCCTATTGGTGGTCAAATGTTGTTCAACATCCTGCTCAGGAAGGCTGCTGGCCATTTCAAGATCGTAACCCAGGAGGCACTACCCGACAGATTTTGTTGAGGATATCCTCAAAGAAAATGTCCCTGTCGGGCAATTCCTCTTGTCTTCAGTGAGTGCACCTTCCTTACACCCTCGCTCACTTGGGCCTTCAACCCTAGAGTTGAGAAGATGTTTTGTCCAGCGTTCTTGGATCCTTTTTATATTGGGGCATGCTTGTCATGATGCCTACCCCGGGCATCCAGACCCAGCCCAGCAGCCTCGGCAGCAGGCATCCAGACCTTTTTTCATAGCCCCAAGCCGGGGCTGCTGGGGGCTATCTGAGTTCAGTCCTGGCGCCTTAGGCACCAGGCTCATAGACATTACTTACCTCCTGCAGACCATGCTGCAAATGAATCAAAGCCCACGTGAGGCCTGGATGGGACTATTTTATTACAGGGACTATTTTTTTACTTGGGTGTGGTTCTGGGGAACTTCTTACCTGGGACTACTTTGCAGGCTATTTAAACCACACCCGAACAGCAGCCCATGATTCGCGTTATTCTGCACTTCAGCAGCGTGACGCTCACCGCACCTGCAGCATCCAGTCCTCTGTCACGCCTGCCTCGAATCTGGACACCATCCTAGAAGAGAAATAAGAACTTACCTTTTAATCTTCATCTGTTCCCGAATTCGCCGCACTTCATAATTGGAAAAGACACGTTGTAAATAAAAGCATTGCATCGCTAGCAGGCGCGCCGCGCATCTCCCCGGTTCAGCGCTGCAGCCATCATTTAATCACGGCATCTGTGGAACCTGGAAGGGACAAAGACAACAAGGTGCGCCGGGTGCTAACAAAGACAATCAAAACAACCATACTATACTCGCCAGAGTTACCGCTCCCCTAGGCATCTTTCATTGGCGTTCCACCTCTTTAACGCCACACCTGTGGGAGAAAAGAACACTTGTTAAAGACATTTATTTCGCTTTTACTGGCCAACGCTGGGTAATAGAGACTTACCCACGCGCAACCTGTAGCACTTCAGGTGAACTCTTCTCGGATTAAGCTGCAATACAAAAGGGATAAAAACGAGTGAATAACAGACAATTGAACTCTATAGAGATTATACTTATGGCTCCTTGCCATTTACCACGGAGTCCAACACGTCTGGAACTCGCGCAAAATCTTCAAACCATTGAAGCAACTGGGATTCCACGCGCCCCTGCGCTCGGTGCAGGATGGAGAGTTCATAATTACAAACAATAAGGCGAGACAACAAAAGGGGAATATCGTGGTGTTTAGAGGGAATGAATTAAACAAGTGTTTCCTTGCATCCACTGGGTGGCTAATTCCCCCTCCTCCTGCTTTTAGGAAACTACTTTTACGATTCAATCAGATGAAGTAAGGAAGGCCGGTCCAGTCAGCAGTTTCCGCACTACGAATAACGCCGGTGGAGACCTTATCAGTCCAGTTCCGATCGACGCCCCCGTGGGAATCAGGTGAGCGTTACAATGCTGTCCCGGACTCCTTGGTTGTAACAACTACCAGGACACATACAGGCGTACCACTGTCCTTGCCAGAGTCCCCTCCAGACAAGGACTGTAAGAAGCTTTATGGTCATGGTAAACTTTTAATACCACACTCTTGGCAAGCTAAAGTTAGGTTCAGCAGGGGCTTGTGCAAGAAGGCCTACAAAACGTCCCAGAACCTAAAAGTACACAACTGTTAGCAGTAGTGACTGATGGGCGTCAAGTGACGCAGAGCAGTTTGAAGAATTCACTGGTTCCAGAGATGTGAGATAATGTTCTGGCAGAGGGGACCCTGTTAAACTGCCACGCATGGCTCAAACTCTGGCTTTAAACCGGAAACGCAAGCTTCTCATTAAGCCTGGGAGGACTGCGCCCTTTTGATAAGGCTGTTGACTGGGCCCTTGAAACTGCTAAAGACCAGGACATTCTGAAATCACTGAACCAAATCTCTGCCGAGTCTCTTGTCCAACATGGAGTCTAACACCCACCGGTCCTTTTGCGGGCAATCCTTTTCCTGCTCCTCCCAAGGAACTATGGAACAGCAGGGTCTCCTTGGTATTCCAGACTCGTCGCTTGCAGCAGTTTCCAGACCACTAAACAGCCGGGATTTCGACGTGGTAATGGTAGAGGGAGAAACTCTGAAGCCAGAGGCTTACCAACCCCAGCCAACAAATGACTAGGCGGTACAGGTCCCCTCCCATGTCTCCCCATTACAGGGTAGGTTAACATCTTTTCTCCCGCATTGGATCTTTCATGGATTCACATGCTTAGAATATTCCCCGTCAGACTGGGAACCCTCGGGAAATTTATAAAGACGTTTCCCATAGGAACATTTTCGGCACTTCAGTGTCCTAGCTCCGTCGTTTTGGCCGCTTACGCATGCCCCAATAGAACGTACCGGTATAAATGCCCTGCCCCCGCGGCTCCCTTCAGATTTCAACAGTCTTCCAAAGTAGTGGGATCACCTCGTGTAATCTATTTTACTAGGTTGTTTTTTCGTTTTTTCCTAATGTCTGGGAAAGCTTTTACGTCCGTGTGATCCGGTCGATCAACAGGGGGATTTTCTGGCATCGTTGGATCTCCAGGACTCGTATTTTCATATACCAATGCGTCGACGACAGTCCTGAGGTGTTTAGTCGGGTGCACCCACTACCAGTTCAGTGCTCCCATTCGGATTAAAATCATCTCCCAGGACGTTCACAAAGTGCCAAGCCCCGGTAGCAGCATGGTTAAGAAAACGGGGTCATCATGTTTACCCTTATCTGGATGATTAGTTAGTGAGGGGGTCGTCCCCTATGAAAACACAAGCAAGTCTAGAGGCCACCATGCAACTTTTGCGACGACTAGGATTTGCGGTCAACTTTGCGGTCAACTTCGAAAAGTCCTCCTTGACTCCCTCAAGGAGCTTTGTGTTTTTGGGTGCAGAGTTCGAAAACTCAATCAGGATTGGTGAAACCATCTGTCCAAAGGATTCACAGGCTCAATCGGCTGGCAAAACAGTGGGGAGTCAACACCAGAGTGTTGGTAAGGAGATATGCCGAGCCCTGGCTTCGTGTAACCCCTTTGTGAACCGTCACATCTTCATGAGGCCAATTCAAGAATTCCTGGCAGACCGATGGGCCCATAGCCAAGGTCTTTGGTCCGACAAACAGACCGTCAACGAGCTCCTACGAGCACTTCGATGGTGGCAAGTCTTCAAAAACCTATCCAGAGGGGTCCCCTGCAGGAACCGGAGTTTCACATGATAGTGACGGATGCTTCTCTGACGGGATGGGAAGCGCGTCTGGGCTCTCTTCAAACGCAAGGCCGGTGGTCGTCGGAGGAGTCAGCTCTTCACATGAAAGTGCTAGAGTTGAGGGCAGTACGTTGGGCTTTGAAAGCTTTTCAGCCGCACATAAAAGGATCACTGGTGAGAATACTGACCGACAACACGACGACAATGTTACTTGAGAAACCAAGGAGGTACTCGCTCCAGGACTCTTTCCACCGAAGCTCAGGAAGTATGGCAGTGGGCGCTACAACAAAATATAACTATAGTAGCTCACCATCTTCCGGGAGTAAAAAACATACAAGCGGATTCTCTCAGCAGAGAAATGGATCAGATACACGAATGGGAATTGAACGAGCATCAATTGTAGGAGATTTTCAAAAAGTGAGGACAGCCCTCTCTGGATCTCTTTGCGATGAGAGAACAAGAAGTGCGAACAGCACGCCAGCAGATGGCCGCAGCTCGATTCGTTCTCCTTCCCGTGGACGAACAAGTTTCTATATGACTTCCCCCGTTTCCACTCATACGACAGACCCTGCAATGGATTCACAGATACTGATGTCGAGTGATCTTAGTGGCTCCTTATTGACTGAGGCAGGTGTGGTTCTCGGACCTCCTACAGCTATCAATAGCGCGGCCAGTAAGGTTTCAGAAGGTTCCGAACCTCCTGACCTGGGACAAGGGAACAGTTTGCCATCACGATCCGGACAGTCTCAACCTGACAGCATGGCTACTGACTTCTCGGAGTTTGGTACTCTAGCTATTTCATCGGATTGCTGTCGAATTTTACAAGCCGCGCGGGCTCTGTCCAAAACACTTCGTTTGCATGCAAGTGGAGGAGATTCTGCATGTGGTGTAAAGATCAACCAGGGTTAGAGCCCCTGAATATAACTCCGGAACAGCTTCTTCCATATTTGCTACATTTAGCAGAGAGTGGGTTATCTTTTTCATGGATAAAGGTTCACCTGGCAGCCATTTCACGATTCACGCGAAGAAGGCATTCGTCACCATTGTTTAGTGATAGGCTGATAAAGCACTTTATGAAAGGCTTATTTCACACATTCCCACCAATTAAATTTTCCTCCCAACTTGAGTCTTAACCTAGTGTTGACAGAACTAATGAAAGCTCCCTTTGAACCTATGACTTCCTCATCTATGCAATTCTTATCGTGGAAGTTGGATTTTTAGGTGGCTATCACTTCAGCACCATGGATTTCGGAGATGCAAGCACTAGTCATTGATCCTCCATACTTGAGATTTTTTAAAGACAAGGAGGTGCTGGCGACCAACCCTCATTTCATACCGAAAAATTCCTGTGTCATCCATAAACATTCGTCGATTGTACTACCTACATTCTTCGCGACTCATCGGCTTCAGTAAAAGCTCTCCATACTTTGGCTGTGAAAAGAGCTCTAAAGTTTTACCTTCATCGTACTCAGCAATCTAGAAATACGAGACAGCTGTTTCTGGCTTATGGGCCATCGGCAAAAGGAAAGGTGATCTCAAAACAAGGACTGGCTTGATGGGTCTTGTCGACAATTGCCTTTTGTCACTCGAAGGGGGGGGAAGCTGCTGGAAAGGTGTCTGAGAGCCCATTCCACGGGATCAACTGCGTCCTTGGCGGCATTGTGGGCTGGGATATATATGAGAGAGAGGAAGAGAGGGGGAGAGAGAGAGAGGGGGAGAGAGAGAGAGAGGGGGAGAGAGAGAGAGAGAGGAGGAGAGAGAGAGAGGGGAGAGAGAGAGGGAGAGGGATATTGGTTTGCATGCACACCACCAAATCGAGAGTACTGCTATGCAATCTATTCTAAGCATGTGAATCCATGAAAGATCCAATGCTGGAGAAGGGAATAGTTTCTTACCTGTAACTCCATTTCTCCAGCATTGGTATCTTTCATGGATTCACATGCGTCTGCCTGCCTCCCCTACATGCAAACAATATATACCCCATCCTACTTTGGGGGGTTAAAATCTGAAGGGAGCTGCAGGGGCGGGGCATTTCTACTGCTACATCCTAGTGGGGCACGCGTAAGCGGCCCAAAACGACGTAGATAGGACACAGAAGTGTCGACATTTTTCCTATGGGAAACAGGTTTATAAATGTACCGAGGGTTCCCAGCCTGACCAGGAGGAATATTCTAAGCATGTGAATCCATGAAAGATACCAATGCTGGAGAAAATGAGTTACAGGTAAGAAACTATTCCCTTACCCACGCATGGGAGGGCATCACATTGGATCAGTGGATACTCAAAACCATCAGCGGCTGCTATTGCATAGAATTCATGCAAACACCCAAATACCACCCACCCAAGAGCGGACTGCTGCCGGAACATTTACAAATACTGGTAGAAGTTGTCCAGATCCCACTGCAGAAGGGAGAGTTTGAGGTTGTCCCAGAAATTCAGGCAAACGAGGGTATTTATCCAACATACTTCCTTGTAACCAAAAAGGAGCCAACCACACATCCCATTTTAGATCTGTGTCCTGCAAACAAATGGGTCAAAGTTTAGGGTGACAATTCTACAGGAGGTAGTCCCACTACAATGTCCACTTGGATATGAAAGATGCATACTTTCATATATCAATCTTGCCAGTGCACAGAAAGTGCTTCAGGTTCAGGATGGAGGACACTTATCAGTTCAAGGTATTATTGCCTCAGCAAGGAGGGTGTTTACATAGGTACTAGCAGTGGTGGCGACTCACCTGCGAAGGCAGTCCGTTCCAGTGTTTACTTTTCTCAACTGGATCATAACTGAAGACTCATATTAAACTTGCCTGGAAAACATTCAAAAGACAGACCTTTTCAATCTCGGTTTCTCAATCAATGAGAAGTCCAGTCAGGTCCCCAGTCAAGTCGATTTCTAGGAGCACTAATTTGGACAGAAGACTCGATGTCCCATTGGTGCTGGCAAAAGTACCCACAACTATGTTGATGGGACACTCGAGGTGTCTGACTTCGTAATTTTCCTGTGGAAAGAATTCAGTTACTGGGGTTTCCCAGCCGGACGATGGGGAATATCCACAGCATGTGAATTCATGAAAGATACCAACGCTGGAGAAATTAAGTTACAGGTAAACTACTCCCTTCTGGCAGACTTGCTTAGCAGAGACTTGCAACTACCCAAAGAGCATGAGTGGCGTTAGCAAGAACACATTCTACCCAACATCTTTACAGAATGGGGTTCATCCAGACATGGACCTGTTCGTACTCTGGAGAGAACACAATGCCCAGAATCTGCCTCTAGGTACCCGCAGAGAAAGTCCAAAGGGAACGGTCACTGGATAACATGGTCAGGGAAATGTGCCTGTAGTTTCCCAAGGTCCCCATCTCAATAGAATAGGTCACAAGGTTGACCAGGAACTCTGATCCTGGTGGCACCAATGTGGGCTCGACAGCCATGGTGCTCATCTCATGAGCATGTCTGTCTCCCCACCCAGGAAACTGTCTTGCTCATACAACACCAAGACCAAGGGAAGACACTACACCTGTGCCCTCAAACTTTCAATTTAGCAGCTTGTCTCCTGACGTCCTAGAGTTTGGGCACTTCCAACTACCTACAGATGTATGGACCTACTTAATGAGGCACAGAAACCTAACATCAGAGATTGTTACTCCAATAAATTGAAACATTTTGTCATTTGGTGCAATACTAAAAACATCAACCCTATTGACTGTTCATCTAAAGATCTAGTCCTTTATCAAACACATCTTCGGGACTTGTTTTCAAATCCTTACAGGTCCACCTGCCTGCCCTCACTGTGCACTCCACATCTCGGCTCAAGGTTTCCTGGTGGAAAATTCCAGTAATTAAGGTATTCATGGAAGGGGTAAAGAGACGGCACCCTCCTATATTTACCCAAAACTCGGATGGGACTTGAATGTCTCAGTTCAAGACCTATTTGTGACCATAAAGACCAGGTTGCATTGCGCACACACTGTCACTTTGCATCTAAATTCATTTCAGAGTTCCATTTGAACAAATCCATCAATCTTCCAGAACCCCACTAACGCAGCTGAAAGAAGCCTCCGCACACAGGATGTTAGAGTATCCGTGTATCATCTTGATGAAACAAAACCACTAAAAGACAAACCTATTTGTCTCTGTTGCTGCTGGTAGAGAAGAGTACCTTGTCTAAATCAGCCATATCTGAATGGATTATTAAACACATCACTGTTTCTCTTGCCTAGAGATTTACCCTTTACAACTAGTACACTAATAGAGGCACATATCTACTAAAGCCTTTACTGCAAATGTGCCTCTTGAATTTATTTGCAAGGCAGCTGCCTGGAGTTCTGTTCACACTTGCAATCAACATTACTGCTTAGACACACACTGTCTGATTCTTAGGTGGGACAAGCAAAGTTAAGACAGCTCTTTGCTTCTGTTCCTTCATACATCCCACAACCATTTCCTGGCAATGCTTGCTAGTCTATGAATAGCACGTGATTCTAAGAAGATTCACGAGCATCAGAAGACCTACATTCACTAATCTTATTTCTGCTGCTTGTTGCTGCTTAGATCAACATGAGCCCATCTCTTGGAGTTGAAGGAACATAAATGTCTTGCACCTTCTTTCTCTGTACTCACTCATTGTATTAGGCTCTCACGGCAGAACAAAAAACCGGGGGGGACCTCAACATGTTAGGGATTTTGAATACAAGGCACGTTGGGGATAGTGTTAGTCGCGCCCATGCTGACGACCCTTTTTGATCTTCGAAAAATAGATGCAATAATCTGCGGTTACCACTAGATGTCAGACTATATGCCCAGCATGAGAATCTAAACCGATACAAGGACCAGAAGTAGGATTACTGTGAGTAATGTATGTCTTACACCCTGTTTTCAATTTACCTTTTAAATGCCATTTTGATGTAAAACATTAAAAATGTATTTGCTCTTCAGTAATCCTCCTGCAATTCCTCTCTAGTCCTTCAGTTTAATATTCATTTAACACTTTCCTTGATGCAAAATAATCTTTTGCTAAATGTAGCATTGAGGCAATTGCTGGTTTAATCAATTAAATTGCCATATATCGGTTGTTGGAGGCATTTTACTTTTTGTGAGGAACAATTTAAGAATCTTTTTTGTGAAACAATACTCAACTGCAGCACAATGACAGAACTAAGGTTTGTGTTTAAACGTATTGATCTTTTTATCATGCTAATTGTTTCTCTTTAAGAGAAATGTAATGAGGATGCACTTAAGCATGGTTAATTGGTTTACTTTTGCCCCCATTGTCCACTCCTGCTGATTCACCTACCTTTTTTTTTTCTGCCATGCTTTGCGGACTTCTTACCAATTGTGGCAAACGCTATATAGAAGGTATGTGGAGATTGTTATTATGCTTGCACTTCTGTTTCTGACCCTTTCCCCTCACTCCTTCACTTTTTTCCTATTTCAAATTGGGCAGTTGTGGGTAAATGGTGCACACTTCTGGGGGAATGAGTATCCTGGACTGTATTGTCTAGGGGTGTTTTACCTGCACTAGCAAGATGTCGGGTGCAAGTCTTCTAGTGCTATGTGGCTTAACCACAGCACCCTCTTAAAAATGTCACAAACGTAATGCAGAAGTGTTCTCTCATGCCTGTTTTTTTTATTTTGAGTAAACCGCAATGTCTGCATCAGAAAAGCCAACTACTTCACTATTCTGAAAGTTACAAAATCAACATTTTCATTGGTATAAAGGCCTACTAACATTTAGGGTAAAGATTGTTGGAGCAAATGGCATAAATCCACTCCTGAATTAAGATCTCTTCCCCAGGCCTAATTTTCACACGAGTGATACTGTTTGACATGTGCTGTGGGAAATGGACGAGTGAATGCTAATGGTAGTTATCACTGCAAGTTAAGGGATTGTGTGCCATCTGTCATATTGTCCATTATTAATGTTCAAGTTTAACACCTGTTGTTCATATTCCACAATGACTAGGAATTATTTATACCAGTAACCTTTAGAATGCACTGAAAAGGCTGCCCTTGGGCAAATTGCTTCATATGCAACACATCTTTTGTTTAATCAGCAATAATATGCATATTCTTAAATCTGATTCATAAGATCACTTGATTGGGAGGCAACCTGCCTGTGAAGGCTCTGCAGAATTGTGATGTGTTATGGCTCTGAGGAAGTTTCAGAAACTAACTTCCTTTGCAATGTAATATCTACAATTAATAAATGTGTGACAGCATGAAATAAGTAAATCTAGTCCCTTCCTCCTCCTGGATGTCTCGAAAGTAGTAAGCCTGAAGATTCCTCTCCAGTTATACTTTGACTACTACCCTGCTTGCTTTGTTTATCCAGATTTGTACATTTGTTTACTATTTTGATGTTAGTGATTCCATTTCATCGTGCTAAGAAGAATCACGTGTATGATGTTGTAAGGACTTTTAGTAAATCAAATGGATGAAACACGTTCACGCTTTATTTCGGTATTTTACCATAAAAGCCAACACCTACATGTTTCAATAACACAGCAGTCAAAGCATGGAATCCAATAAAACCACAAAGGTCGGGAACAATACATGAACAAGCTTCAAAGAATCTGCCACCTTGTGTAGAACACTAGTTATAGCAGGACATAATCATATGCAGAATTCACAAAAGTCCCAATAAGCCTCCCATTCATTTTGAATGTGTGTAGTTGTCCATCTGCCTTTTGGCTTCACTACTTCTCATTACACCAGGTTGTTTTGTAGCACCCCATGTCTTCGTATATGCAAAGAACAAGAACTCTTCCATTTAATGGCATAATACATGGTTATTTTCCATTTTGAGTTTATTTTGGTGTTCTGGTTACCTGGTTGACATTTGATGCTTCAAATGACTGGTCCGTTTCTAATCTTCCTCTGACTTGCTTTTGCTTTGACGCGCTCAACACTAAATTAAAAATCCTTTTTGTGTGCGCCTTTTAGAATAAGGAACCTTGTTAAGCCCAAGTAGTATGCAGCTTTTGGATGTGCAAGATGTCTTTGGCATGAGGTTATCGGAAATTGACTTGAATAACATTTTATTTTGTTATATATCTGCCAACATAAAGATCCCTGATAATAAATTCATTGACCTCCAGGGATGTGTAACATTAAGTTATTTCAATCTGCTAAATGCAAACCCAATAAATGGTTTGGATCACTGAGAAATCTGTTGCTGCTTCCTCCCAACACTGGCATGACTATGTGGATCCCTTCAAATGTACAATTTAGCCTTCTGCATTTGTCTGCTAAAAATAATTTCATTAGAATTGCCATTTTCATTTCTGGATTGGGAACAGGACAAAATCCTACTTTTCCTAACCTTGGAAACCTGATGGGATTTCCTTGTGCAACCAAATAATTGATCACTTACCAAAATTAACTCTCCCACTTTAAAGGCTATTTTACAGAAGATGGGGAATGTGTTCATGTGGCCATGAATCTCTGGAAAATTCCAATAACGTTTATATATTTTTTTTAAGGACGTACTTTCCATTGGGCACTTAGTTTGGCTATACTAGCAGATATTTGTTTCTTTTGAGAGACTGAAAGGTTGGTTTCGAAGAGGGTATTTCTAGATGTTTGATTGGAAGATACTCCTAAAGATCACCTGGAAGAGATTATGAATACAAACGTCCGTCAGCTGTCTGATAATGCATGTAAACTTGCATCTGCTCATCTCAGCTCCTAACTAAATGGCTAGTCTATCATAACTGCCTCTTCTTGGTTGACCTACCAAACCCGCCGCTGGATTCATACTGTTAATACATAAGTACATGGGGTGTGGTCCTGTTGGTCCTCAATTGGTACGTCTGAATTGTACTACGTGGCATAGATTCTTTTACTGTTTTCAGAGGACTGCTCCTTGATCTCCAACCTCTCGCTACTTGCTTCACTGCCATTTTGCTGACCATTTAAAGACAGGAAATGGAGTGCAGTTGATTTCTCCAGCATTGGATCTTTCATGGATTCACATGCTTTGAATATTCCCCGTCGTCAGGCTGGGAATCCCCGGTACATTATATAGACCCTTTCCCGTAGGAAAACTTTTTCGACGCTTATGCGTCCTATCCACCTCGTTTTGTATCATGCGTGCCCGTGCCGTCAGGACGTCATGATATAAATACAGGCCCCGCCCCCGCGCTCCCTCAGATTTCAACCGTCTTTCAAAGTAGTGGGATCCTCGTGTTTACTACTAGTGAAAACTAGGTTGTTTTTTATTTTTTTGTCTGTTTCGCGTAAGCGAAGTTCAAATTCTGGAGAATTATGTCTGGAAAGGCGTTATTTCGCCCATGTGCAACCTGTGGCCTCAAAAAGGTTTATGAAGGAGACGGCCACATGGACTGTATCTACTGTCTCCACCCGCACCACACGGCGGATACATGTGAGATATGCCAGGGTTTCTCCCAAAAAACCCTTAAGGACCGTAAAAGAAGGCTGGTCGACTGGCTTAATGACGGAGCGGGTGCCTACCCGGCTTCGGAAGTTGGCTCCACGGCCTCCAGGAGCAAGTCGGAGCCTCCATCGAAGAAGGTGCGGCCAGCAGAAATTCGTGCTGAGGACAAGCATAAGGGGAACAGGCTGGATCCTCCTCATCACATAAAAAGCCCTCCTCCTCCTCATCATCTAAGACGGAGAGGCTAGCGCTGTCTAAATCCTCCTCAGGGGACCGTCCCAGGTCTTCCGTGAGTCGGGAAGCTTCAGCCGGGAAGTCGGCATCGAAATCGACGACGAAGTCTAAGGGCTCGACGACGACGACGACTTGCTCGTCGACCTCGGTGTCATTGACGATGCCTATTACCGTTCAAGCAGCAGCGGTTGGGATTCCTTCGTCGACGGAGACTCAGTCTATGGCTTGGCTGCCTGAGGTCTATGACCCGATCCCCCCTGAGGTCTTACTGCAGCCAGACACGGCCTGCTCGGCGGAAGGGGAAGGTGACATGGTTCTGCAGCCATCGGATTTAGGCTTACGGCCTTCCACGTCGACGACGACGGCGAGTGCGAGTGGGGGGGTATGGTACCTATATCATCCACGTTACTGACCCCCCAGACGGTTTTGTCTCTGGATGTGCTTAATACTCTTCAGAAGCTACTACAGCGGCTGGATACGCAGTTCCCTCAACCTGGGACGTCATCGTCACTTTTGTCTGTACCTTCCGTCGACGAGCAAACTTGTACGGCTCGCTCGTCGACGAAACACCCATCGGCTCCCCAGGCGGTGAAAGATCGTCCTCGAGCTCAGGAGGAGGGTGAGTTGTCGGAGTCCGACTCTATACGTGATGACTCGGGGTCAGACATCTCCCTGTCACCGTCGAGGGACCCGACATGGAATTCGGATGTAGAATTGGAGTCTACGAGGAGCCAGACACAGCCATCTCCCCCTGATGATGTGGGAGCCTTCCATGCAATGATGGGGAAAGCGTGTTCCGAATTCGGCTTGATTCCTGAGGAGCAGAGGAAAGACTGTTTCCTTTTTGACCATATGGGTCAAAGGAGAAAATCGGTATTTGCCATCCCAATCCTTGACCACGTGTGGCAAGAAGGTCTCAAGACGATGCGCCATCCGTTCTCGGAACCAGCCATAAAGGGACGGATCGAGAAAAAGTTTAAAGCTCCGGAGTCCACTCCAAAATGTCTAACATCACAGCCTCTGTCTGACTCGGTGGTGTCGGCGGCAGCGGCTAGGAAGGCCAGGGTCCAGCAAAAATGCTCAACGCCACCGGAAAGCGAGGCTAGGAGGCAGGACGCATTTGGAAAGAAGGTGCTCTCGGTCGGAGCGACGACAGTAAGAGCAGCCAATTCCTTAGCGATCGTGTCACGATATGATAGGGAAATGTGGCACAAATTAGCCCCTATCCTAGAACACCTGCCAGACGAACACCGGAAAGCAGCTATGTTACTGGTGCGGGATGGCGAAGAGGCCTCGAACCACGCTATTAATATCGCAGTTGACCTAGCAGAGTCTGGTTTCAAACAAATCAACCATGGAGTAGTGCTTCGTCGACAAGCGTGGCTCAAATGTACTACTTTCCGTCCTGAAGTACAGTACAAAGTCCTGGACATGCCATGCGAAGGGGAGCACCTGTTTGGCGAAAAGGTTGATGAAGCGCTGAAAGGGATGAAAGAAGACACGGATACTGCTAGGTCCCTCGGCGCCCTTCAAACGGGTAGAAATTTTCGCTCTTTTCGCCCCTTCAGAGGTGCTTCTGGAAACTCCCGCTTTGGTGCCTCGAGGGACCGTGGATTTAACAGGCCCTCGTACTCTTCACAAGGGTTCAGACGAGCGTCCCAGTCGGCACGTGGAAGCAGGGACTATCAAGCCTCCAGGCGGCGAGGCTCAGGTCCGTCGTCAACGGAGAACAAGCAAACCAACAACCAATGACGGCCTTCGGAACGTCCTGGGGGGTCGAGTCTCTCCACTTCGACCAATGGAAATGCATCACCAAAGATCGATGGGTCCTAGACACGATTCGCCTGGGTCATGCGCTACAATTCAAAGACAAGCCTCCGCGTCTTCCTCCTTTATTCTCGACACTGCCCCACCTCCAAATCCTACGACAAGAGGCGGCGCTTATGTTGCGAAAAGGGGCGGTAGAGAGAGTTCCTGTGGCACAGGAAGGCCAAGGAGTTTATTCCAGGTTCTTTGTTGTCAAAAAGCCAAACGGCAAATGGAGGCCCATTCTCGACCTGAGGGTACTCAACAAGTGGCTAAAGAGCCAAAAATTCAAAATGCTAAAACTCCAAGAGGTTATCAGATCGGTGCAACCCATGGACTATCTATCATCACTAGACCTTCAGGATGCTTATTTTCACATCCCAATACGCCCACGACACAGGAGATATTTAAGATTCGTCGTCGGGAGAAAGCATTTTCAGTTCAAGGTCCTCCCGTTCGGGCTCAAGTCCTCCCCCAGGACGTTCACCAAGTGCTTGGCCCCTATAGCGGCCCATTTAAGGAAGGATGGTCATCATGTCTATCCATATCTAGACGACTGGCTAGTCAGAGGGTCATCCAAGGAACAAACACGAGACAGTCTACGAGCCACAATGTCCATCTTACAGGAACTGGGCTTCGCAATAAACTTCAACAAGTCCTCAGTAGAGCCTTCGAGGACCTTGGTCTTTCTAGGAGCGGAGTTTCATACACACACAAGCCTGGTGAAACCATCCAGCGAAAGAATTCAGAAACTTCAAAACAAGGCGTCGGAATGGAGAGGCGGTACCAAGGTCTCTGTGCGCAAGTACATGTCCCTGCTAGGGACCATGTCGTCCTGCATTCCGTTAATAAACAACTGCCGTCTGTTTATGAGGCCTTGCCAGGAATTTCTAGCGGACCGTTGGGCGCAGAGCAGAGCTCGCTGGTCCGACAGACTGGTCGTCAACGAACAACTAGTTCAAGCACTCGGCTGGTGGAGTGTCTACTCATCTAACGAAAGGGATGCCTCTACTGGAACCAGAGTTCCAAAAGACGGTGGTGACGGATGCATCGCTGAGCGGATGGGGAGCTCATCTGGATATGTTACAGGTACAAGGCCAGTGGTCTTTGCAGGAGTCCTCCCTGCATATCAACCTGCTAGAACTGAGAGCAGTGCGATGGGCTCTGAAGTCTTTTCTTCCGCAACTGAGGGACTCGGTGGTGCGTGTCATGACGGACAACACCACTACGATGTTCTACTTGAGGAAACAAGGAGGGACACGTTCCAGGTCCCTATCGACGGAGGCACAGAAAATCTGGCATTGGGCCCTGCAACACAACATGCAAATCTTAGCGTTTCACCTACCAGGAGTGAAAAACGTGGAAGCCGATGCCCTCAGCAGAGAAATGAACGAAGTTCACGAATGGGTGCTGAACGACCAACAACTTCAACAAGTATTCAAGGAATGGGGACACCCTTCCATAGACCTGTTTGCAACGAAGAACAACAAGAAATGCCATCAGTACGCAAGCAGATGGCCTCAGCAGGGCTCACTGGGGGATGCGTTCTCATTCCCATGGACGAACAAATTCCTGTACGCATTCCCTCCTTTTCCCCTTGTCCGGAGGACGTTGCAATGGATCCTCAGGTACCCATGTCGGGTAAGTCTGGTGGCCCCATACTGGGCCAGACAGGTGTGGTTTTCAGACCTACTACACTTAGCGGCGGCGGAACCGATGAGATTCCAGAAGACCCCCGACCTTCTGTCTCGACAGGAGGGTGTCGTTTGGCATCACGACCCGGACAGCCTCGAGTTGACGGCCTGGCTCCTGACTTCGCCGAATTTGGTCGGCTAACGATTCCGGAGGACTGTCGACGTATCCTGCAAGCGGCAAGAGCACCTTCCACAAACGCCTCATACGCGTACAAATGGAAAAGGTTCTGTCAATGGTGTGAGGATCAACCAGGTTTGGCCCCGCAATCGATTAGGCCGGAACAGCTCCTTCCATACTTGCTGTTATTAGCTCAAAAGGGCCTGTCGGTGTCGTCAATAAAAGTACACCTAGCAGCCATTTCCAGGTTTACTCGTCGACGGCACTCGGCACCATTGTTCAGCGACCGCCTGATTAAGCACTTCCTTAAAGGCCTCTTTCGGAGTTTCCCTCCAGAGAAGAAATTTCCACCGGAGTGGAGCCTCAATCTGGTCTTAACGTCTCTTATGAAACCTCCGTTTGAGCCAATGTCATCATCGTCTCTAAAGTTTCTGTCGTGGAAATTGGCCTTCCTGGTGGCCATCACTTCAGCCCGACGTATTTCAGAAGTTCAGGCTCTAATGGTGGACCCACCATACTTACGATTTTTCAAGACCAAGGTAGTCCTAGCCACTAACCCACAGTTCATACCAAAAGCTCCTTCGGTGTTTCATAAACACTCTTCTATTGTGTTGCCTACGTTTTTTCCGGAGCCATGCTCGGGAGCGGAGCGCATGCTACACACATTGGATGTAAAAAGGGCTCTCAAGTTTTATCTTCATCGTACGCAACCGTTCAGAGAAACGAGACAGCTGTTTGTGGCCTATGGGTTGGGTGCTAGAGGAAAAGCCATTTCAAAGCAAGGACTATCAAGATGGGTGTCATCTACCATTTCGTACTGCCATTCCAGGGCAGGGAAGCCTCTTCTACGACGGCCAAGAGCTCATTCAACTAGAGCAGCGGCATCGTCGACGGCACTGTGGGCCGGAGTCCCTCTAGGGGACATCTGCATGGCGGCTACCTGGGCGACTACACACACCTTTACCCGCCATTACTGCCTGTCGCAGCAACATGCTGAAGACACCCGGATGGGACAGGCGGTGCTTCGACACCTATTCCAGTAAGGTAAGCCCCGGCTGCGGGGTTGCATCCTGTGGAATTTATGACTGTATGTGGTCAGTTTTTTCCTATGTAAACTATTACTGATGTATACATGATCATAGGGAACGGCCTTTTGCGAAGAAAGTATATGGGTTTGCATGCACACCTCCTCTTGGGGGTAGTACTGCTATGTAATATATTCAAAGCATGTGAATCCATGAAAGATCCAATGCTGGAGAAGGGAATAGTTTCTTACCTGTAACTCCATTTCTCCAGCATGGGGTCTGGCATGGATTCACATGCTCATGAATATTCCCAGTCGTCAGGCTGGGAATCCTCGGTAAAGAAAAAACCAGTATCAGTTTCGTTTCTGATCTGTCTTTCGTAGTAATAACCAATCACTGGTCTCTGCGTCATACTGACCACAGCCAATGACTGCCCTCTACCTAAGCACCGCCTCTGGCAGCCATCTTCAGATTTTTACCGCACGTTCATGTTTTGGGATCCTCGTGCTATTGCTCTCGAGCGTTAGTGCTATTTTTCGCGCTTTTTCACAAAAAACTTCGATTCTTTCGGTCAAAAGAGCCTCAAGCTCCACCGATCCTACATCCGATCAACGGGGACCCGTGTCGGATTCATCTGTGCCCCCTCAAGGGTGAAGATTTCGTCGAGCTACGCTTCGGAGGACTCCAGAAGCTTCTCAGGCCCGGTCTCGGAGATGGCCCAGGAGAAGGGAAGCTCGACGCCCGGAAAGCTGTTCAGGGTCTGCCCTGGATGCCAGCTGCAGAACGTCTTCAAGGAGGACGAACACTCTTTCTGCCTTTACTGCCTTCATGAAGACAAGACGCACGTGGAGAAGGACTGTGCGTTTTGCGGCAACATGTCGGAACGGACCATGAAGGACCGCCATCAACGTCTCGCCAACTGGCTGGAGGGTAAGAGCCCGTCTGGCGAGAAGAAGAAGAAATCCGAGCGGTCTTCTAAGACCTTTGAGGGCGCCCCGGCGACGGGGGCCCAACATAAGGCCAAGCACCGCGAGTCCGCTGGCACCGGGAGCGCTGAACGGTCGGGCTCTACGGGCGCCAGGCAGGGCGCACCCTCCCCGGCACCATCAACCACGAGCCAACGCTCTGGGTCGGGTAAGAGGAAGGCCGAGCACCCGGCGAAGCTCCTGGAGAGGCCCCGGTCGAGCTCTAAGGCAGAGGAGGAGCGTGGCAGTGCCCCCTCCCTCAAGGATAAGGCGGTGAGCGCACCTAAGGTGGTGAAGGCCTTGATCCATCCGACCAAGCCCTCTATCGAAACGGTCGCGGCGGCCCTGGCTCAGCCTGTGGTGGCTACACCAGTGGTGGCGACCTCAGGGCCCAGAATCTCCCTGCCTCCGCGGAGGGAGTCTTCCTTTGTGCCCATCGATAGGACCCCCGTGAAACCCTCCGTGGGGAAGAAGGGGGGGGCAGGGCGTGGTCGTAGATTCGGCCTCAACCTCAGAAGAGGAGCTGATCGAGGTCTTAAGCCACGGCCTAGGCGTGGAAGAAGGCCAGCCCGTCGGAATGGACCCCGACGCAGGTGACGACGACATCGTCGAGGATACCGACGGGGCCCCTGCTCGCCCGTCGGATTCCCCTCTGCCAGCGCCGCAAGCTCGGCGGCCATTTTGTTGGCCATACAGTCCTTATGCTCCGAGATAAGGACGAGGCTACCGTTACCGACGGAGGAACCTCTCCCGTCGGGGGATCCAGAACCGGGACCTTCTGGTGTTCCCCCCACCAAGAAAAGAAGGATCCATCCACCACCTCCTTTTCAACCGTTGCGCCCCGTCCAGCCCTCCTCCCCGTCCACCCGAGGGGATGATACGGGGACTGACACGGCAGCGACGGGTACGGACGACGAGGATTTTCCGTCGTCGCCTCCCATAAGGGCTTCTCCGCCCGACGAGATCGGATCTTTCCACTCCATGATCTCCAGGGCTTCCGAGCTTTTCCAACTCTGCCCTGAGGAGAAGAAAAAGGAAGGCTTCCTTTATCAGCGGCGCGAGGCCAAGAGGAAGACGGTCCTCGCAGTGCCTCTGTTGGACGACATTTGGGATGAGGGCCTTTCCCTCCTCAAGAACCCTTCCACGACGCCAGCTAGAAGAGACCGGTACGAGAAAAAGTACCGGGTCCCGGACACGGCCCCCCTATGCCTCCGGGCGCAGCCTACCCCGGACTCCGTCGTCTCCGCGGCAGCCAGGAAGAAAGCGGGGGGGGGTGCGGCCTCCACATCAACTTCCCCGCCGGACGGCGAGGGAAAGAAATTGGATGCTATGGGACGTAGAGTCATCTCGTCGGCAGCGACGACGATTAAAGCGGCCAACGCCTTGGCTATCGTGGCCCGCTACGACAGGGAGCTCTGGTACAAGATAGCTCCCCTGCTGGATTTTCTGCCGGACGACAAGAGGGCGGAGGCCCTTGAGATCCTGCAGGAAGGTGAGGTGGCGTCGGACCACGCCATCACCGTGGCGACGGACATCGCCGACACTGGGTTCCGCCAGCTGGGCAACGGCGTTTGCCTTCGACGTCGTGGATGGCTCAAAGCTACAGACTTTCGGCAGGACGTCCAGACCAGAGTCCTGGACATGCCCTTCGACGGGAACAACCTGTTTGGGAAGACAGTGGACGATTCCCTTCAGGCCATCAAGGCGGATACTGAGACGGCCAGGGCCCTTGGAGTCCTGCAGCAACGACGAACGCCCTTTCGGAGCGGCGGAGGCAAGGGCGCCTCCAAAGGTTCCGGCGGCGGTTTCGCTTCCTACCGTCAAGCGGCCCGCTCGTCGTCGCAAGAGGCCTACAGAGGACGAGGCAAGTCTAGCGGACCCCGCCGTCGTCGCCAAGGAGGTCAAGGCGGCAAGGCCGCGTCCAAGCAGGATTGAACCGGCCGTGGGGTCGGGCCCCCACCGAAGCACCCCGGTGGGAGGCCGGCTGGCGGGCTTCGTCAGCGTGTGGGAGTCCATCTCCACCGACCGTTGGGTGCTGGACGCCCTGGCCCGGGGCCACGCGCTCGAGTTTCAAAGAAGGTGCCCGCGCGTCCCCCCCCGTGGCCAGGAAAGAACTTCACGTCTCTAACTTCTCCTGGAGGTAAAGGCGATGCTCAGAAAGGGCGCCATCGAACTCGTCCCAAAGAGGCTTCGGGGCTCCGGAGTCTACTCGCGATACTTCCTCGTGAAGAAGAAGACGGGAGGATGGCGCCCCATCCTAGACCTGCGACGTCTGAACAAGTTCATCAAGGCGCAGAAGTTCCGGATGGTCACCCTCCAGCACGTCCTGGGTCAGCTGGAGGAAGGAGACTTCCTATCGTCGTTGGATTTGGAGGATGCCTACTTCCACATTCCCATCCTAAAGGGGCACCGAAAATTCCTCAGATTCGTGGTCCAAGGGCGTCATTACCAGTTCAAAGCCCTCCCCTTCGGACTACGGTCGGCACCCAGGGTATTCACCAAGTGCCTCGCACCGGTGGCGGCGCAGCTGCGCCGCGAGGGGATTCACGTCTACCCCTACCTGGACGACTGGCTCATCCGCGCCAAGACGAGGGAGCTCGCCGTGGTCCACACGGCAAGGACCGTCCAACTCCTCACGGACCTGGGATTCTCCGTGAACTACGCCAAATCCCACCTGGTGCCCGCGCAAGTCGCACTGTTTCTGGGAGCGAGGCTCGACACAGTGTCCCTTCTGGCCTCCCCGTCGGAGGAGAGGACCAAGTCCATCTTGGGCAAGGTGCAACGGATGTTGGTGGCCGACGCGGCCAAGGTGAGGGCCATCAAGTCCCTCCTCGGGATGATGTCTTCCTGCATCTACCTCATTCCCATGTGCAGGCTCCGGATGCGCCCGTTGCAAGAATTCCTGGATGCGCACTGGATCCAGACGACGGGCAGCTTCGAGGAAAGGATCAAGCTCGACGAGAGTTTCGGACGAGCGATACGGTGGTGGGGCACCCGCGCGCATCTGACGGCGGGCATGGACTTCCAGACCCCAGCCCACCGGGAGACTGTGACCACGGATGCCTCCCTGGAAGGGCGGGGAGCGCACACCGAAAATCTGCACGCAAGGGGACTCTGGCTCCCGACGGAGAAGTCCCTGCATATCAACGTCCTGGAGCTCCGTGCAGTGTTTTGGGCCCTCAGGTCCTTCCTTCCGTCCCTCAAGGGCAAGGTGGTGAGGATCTTCACCGACAACACCACCACCATGTTTTACATCAGGAAACAGGGCGGAACCAGGTCCCCAGCGCTGTCCAAGGAGGCGCAGGACCTGTGGCATTGGGCCGTCGCCCAAGGGATTTTTCTGGTACCGTTTCATCTGGCAGGGATAAAAAACACCATCGCCGACTCACTCAGCAGGGAGCTGCGCTCGTGCCACGAGTGGGAACTACGGCAGGATCTGGTGGATCGCCTCTTCCGACGGTGGGGCACACCCTAGATCGACCTGTTCGCGACGGCAACGAACTCCAAGTGCCGGAGGTTCGCCAGCAGGTTTCCCCAGACGAGGAGCATGGGCGATGCTTTCTCGTTCCCCTGGGAGGGCCTGTTCCTCTACGCGTTCTCTCCCTTGCCTCTGCTAATCCGGCTCGTCAACCAGCTCAAGAGGTCACGGTGCAGGATGATCCTCGTCGCACCTGCGTGGCCGAGGCAGATATGGTTCCCGGACCTTCTGGACTTGTCAGCGTCCCTGCCGATCAAGCTGCCGGCGGACGCGGATCTACTCTCCAGGGAAGGAGGCGCCATCCTCCACCACGACCCGAAGTCGCTGAACTTGCAGGCCTGGCTCCTGCAGCGCTAGAGTTTGGAGGATACGACATACCGGCCGATTGCAGAGAGGTTCTTGCAAAGGCCAGGGCGTCCTCGACTCTTAAATGCTACGGACACAAATGGAAGAGGTTCTCTGTCTGGTGCCACGCACAGAAGATTAACCCTCTACGGATTACGGCTCCCCAAGTACTGCCGTACCTGCTGACGCTGGCCAAAGCTGGTCTGGCACACGCGTCCATCAAGATTCATCTTGCTGCGATCTCCCGATACACCAGAACCACGGGGCGGACGTCCTTGTGGTCTCATCGTCTGGTGAAAGAGTTCATGAAGGGACTGTTCAGATCGTTCCCGCCGGTGAAGGCTCCGGCCCCGGCGTGGGAGCTCAACGTGGTGCTGACCAAGCTCATGGGACCTCCGTTCGAGCCTCTGCACTCGGCCCCGTTGAAGTTTCTATCGTGGAAAACAGCTTTTCTTGTGGCCATCACCTCCGCACGACGAGTGGGAGAGATCCAGGCCCTTTCCTGCAAGGCCCCGTACTTGACTTTCCACGACACGAGGGTAGTGCTCAGGACGCACCCCTCCTTCATGCCCAAGGTGCCGTCGGACTTCCATCTCAACGAACCCTTGGTGTTGCCTGTGTTCTTCCCGTCGCCTTCGTCGCCGGCTGAGAGGACTTTGCACTCGCTGGATGTGGCTAGAGCGCTGAAGTTCTACGTAGACCGCACGAAGTGTTTTCGGAAGACGTCACAACTCTTTGTGAACTTTGGACCTGTCAATCAGGGGAAGGCTCTCTCGAAGCCTTCCATTTCCAGATGGCTCTCCGGCTGTATCATGTACTGTCATCGGTTGGCAAACCGACCGCTGCCTGGCCGTCCGAGAGCCCATTCCACCAGAGCGATCGCAGCTACCACGGCGTTCCTATCTGGTGTGCCCCTGCTGGACATATGCAGGGCTGCTACGTGGAGGTCGACGCACACCTTCACGAAATTCTACTGCGTCGACCGGGATTCCAGGGAGGAGTCCAGGGTCGGCCAAGCAGTGCTGCGCAACCTGTTCGCCTGAGGTGAGCCTGGTGAGGAGGTAAGATGCTTAATGTTGAGTTTATGTGATGCTTAATGTTGAGCCTTTGCCACCTCCCGTGGTTGTGCATGTGTGTACTGCTATGTATTCTTTATTCATGAGCATGTGAATCCATGCCAGACCCCATGCTGGAGAAGGAACAAGTTACTTACCTGTAACTGTTGTTCTCCAGCATGGGTCTGGCATGGATTCACATGCGAACCCTCCCGCCTACCCCTCTGCGGCTCTTCACTTGGTCATACTGCCACTTCACGTGCTTCCAAATCTGAAGATGGCTGCCAGAGGCGGTGCATAGGTAGAGGGCAGTCATTGGCTGTGGTCAGTATGACGCAGAGACCAGTGATTGGTTATTACTACGAAAGACAGATCAGAAACGAAACTGATACTGGTTTTTTCTTTACCGAGGATTCCCAGCCTGACGACGGGGAATATTCATGAGCATGTGAATCCATGCCAGACCCATGCTGGAGAACAACAGTTACAGGTAAGTAACTTGTTCCTTCTCCAGCATTGGTATCTTTCATGGATTCACATGCGCCCACCTGCCTCCCCTGATCATGCAAACCTGTTCCCCCACTACTTTGGGGGCCGAAATCTGAGGGAGCGCGGGGGCGGGGCCTGTATTTATATCATGACGTCCTGACGGCACGGGCACGCATGATACAAAACGAGGTGGATAGGACGCATAAGCGTCGAAAAAGTTTTCCTACGGGAAAGTGTCTATATAATGTACCGGGGATTCCCAGCCTGACGACGGGGAATATTCAAAGCATGTGAATCCATGAAAGATACCAATGCTGGAGAAATGGAGTTACAGGTAAGAAACTATTCCCTTCTGTTTGATGGTTGGACAAAGTTCTTGTCCAACTCTACTGGAGTGAAACTGCAGGATCTTGATATCGGTCCTGGTTTTCAGGGCCTGAAATGGGCCTCACATGGCATTTTGTAGAATCACATGCGATTACATGAACTATTTTCAAATTCAAAAAGGGACGTAAACTGGGCGTTTAATAGTAGCCTTACTGTGATTTGCACTGTTCACATGATCCATCACACCAAGGTCCTCAAATTGTATTTATTTTTCCACAATAGTGTGTGTTGCTTTTCGCAGAGTTTGGGTTTTCAGAGTTGCTGCTAGTCCCCAAGTTTTATATTTCTGTAACTTCATGATTACCCTTCAGATTACCATCTTCAGCAACCATACTCGCGGCATCCTGGGGCTCCCATCTGCATCTTCACAACGCCCAGGATCCTGGAGCCACACCGACTGCCTACAAACCTTCAGGCTTCTCCACCCATTTCCCCCATCATTTTTATCTCACTGTCCCCCAGAATTAAGAATGGAGAGAACTAGTTTTAATTTCTGCCTGTCTTGTAATCAAAAATGTCCCTGGCAGGAGATGTGTGTGTAACTATTGCCTGCCGAGAGTCCACCTGGAGACCAAATAGTGTGCAAGCTCTTCAAACCGAAGACTCTTAAAGATCAGTCGAAGGGCTGGGCAGCCTATGCTGTGCAAGCTGAGGCATCGACTGAATTCCCAGGTGGAATAGACAAATCTGAACTTGTATAGGGAAGTCCCTATTCAAGCTCAGTAGAACTCCACATTCAAGCTCCCTAGTCACCATTAGTGATGCCAGACCCCAGCTACGAACGGCAGGTGATCCACACTGCTATGGAGGCTTCCCCTGGTGACAAAGACAGACCTATGAACTACATGCAGGTGTTGGGGTGGTGCATGGGGTGCCGACAGTCTGTTGTTCACACACACCTGGCCTTCGCCGCAACATGTCAAAGTTCAAACACTGCAGTGGAACTCGGGTAGTTCTATGCCTGAAATAACCTCAACAAAAAATCCACTGCAGGTGCTGAAACACTGTTTTGTCACCTCTTCAACACAAGGCCAAGATACACAGGGACCACCTCCTCTTTAGTGTAAACACTAAAAAACAAGACGCAAACACAGGGAGGTTAAGAGGAGGAAGTACTCTTTACTCTCCAAGATACCCCCTCATGTAGATCTTGTACTAAGGATTGGTTTGATGCCACTTTTAACAAGATGGCTTCTTCTAGGGAATTCCTAGTGATACTCCCAATAAAGCATAAATGGTTCAGGAGGAAGAACCTCCATCTGAAACACTGAAGTTGGAACTCTGTGGTCCTTATGAAGAGTCAGTTTTGAACTTGATGCTGATTTCTTTAGACTATGATCCTGGCACGGAGCCGGAGGATTGTACAGTACCATATCAGACGTTACCAATGATCCTAATTCATCCTCATCCATTGATGATCACTTGTTACATGACTTCCTAAAGAAGGCGGCATATTGCTTTAAAATCGAGACGCAGGAGTCTGAAAAAGGACCCTGACTCTGTTGTTGACCTTCTCAATGAAAAGAAAAATAGGTCTGCATATCCCTTTGATACAACTGGTTGACTGCTATTACCGTCCCTGTCTACTCCAGCTCAAACACTTTGTCACCCCACATTAAAAAAAACTTAAGCCAACCCCTCCAGACCTACTTTATAATCCCAGTCAAATAAAACCAGATTCTCTGGTGGTTAATAGCACCCGCAAAAGAGCTGCTAATGCCACCCTCATGGGCAGTTTTTTAAAGGAGTTCAATGGGACCAGGTGGAAGATTAGGTTAGCAGAGTCCATGATCCTCTACGGTTTGAGATACTTGAGACTGTATCTTACTCCTACGTCCCGTCCCCTTTCCTCCATACTTATGGGACATCTCTCCGTCCTGTGGGACAGGACCGGAGCACTTTGTAAAAAGCATCCAAAAACGTTTTTAAAAATGTGCCCTTCCTCTTTGTGCGCGGGGCCCGGCACGCGGCCGTATCCCCGCCCACCTTGGCTCTGCCCCACGCATCGCCCATCAGTCCTTTTCTCCGCTCGTTCGGGACTGGACGCACGTGCATCCTCTGAGATTTTCTTCCCTTTTTTACTCTCTGGCTCTCGCTAGCAATCGGGTACTAGTCTGTCGTTCAAACTAGATTTTCCAGATTGTTCATCGTGTCACCGTCGTTTCGCGACGGCGGATCCCCATCCTCTTTGTTTAGAGTGCTTGGGTCTGGATCACCGTTGGGACTCCTGTTTTTACTGCGACTCCCTTTCGGTCTGGGCACTTCAACGTCGGTTGGAGCGGTGGGAGGAGGTGTTCTGACGAACACCTTCACAAAAAAATGCCAGGTAAGTTCTTTACTTTTCAGAGCACCCCAGCCGGGTGATACCTTTCCGGGTTCCCCTCAGGCCGGGGTTCGCCCTGAGGTGCCCGTAGGGCCTAATCATTGTACCAGAGTTTTCTCCAAGGGTCTCCGTAAGGGGCCTGTGAATACCGGAGCACGCTCCGAGGCCCCTCCTGTGGGGGCTGTTTGTGGACCCAGTTCTACTGAGTTGTGGGGTACCAAAGCTCGCTCTGAAGTGTTGGCTTCCCTCAAAAATAATACTGGGGTGCGCCCCGAAGCCTTTGGTGGGCTTGCTGTTACCGAACGGATGTTCGAGGCCCACGCAGCTGAGGCCGTTACCGGGCCTTGGTCCGAGGTCCCTCGTCCAGAGGCTAAAGCTACAAACGGTTCTGAGAGGCCTGACAAGGCCTTGTCGATGAAAGCTGTTTCTCACCGTTCCCGCTCTTGCGGCGACACCAGACCTGTTGAGGGGGCAAAGAAGCAAAGTAGTTCTTTTACCGGCAGTGCCGATGTCCTTCCTTCGAAGGATAATTTGGTGGTTGGTATGTCACAAAAACATTCCAGGCCTCACAGTACCGGCTCTGCCAAGGTCCCTTATGTTAAGGCTAAAGTTAAGACCCCTGATCCATCGACGGGGGGCCCCTGCCTCACTTCCTCACATGCCGCAGTTCCCCTCAGATGAGGACAAAATGGCACCCGTTCCCGCCACGACCGCGGTGGCCATTTTGGGTGCTACCCCTACAACTGCGCCATCGGCCTCAGGTGTAGGGCTTGGTCTCTTGGGTGAACATAGTCCCTTGTGCGCATCCTTATCGGCCAGTTTGACTGGAACGCTTGGATGCCTCTTCCGCACAATGTTTCGTTGCCTGCAGGGTCGGCACCGTTGATTTATGTGGATACGTCAGTGGAGGGGCCAGTGTGGCACCCTTCCCCGTTACGAACCTGGATTTGTCCACCTCATGAGAGGCCTCCTCAGGTTCCGAAACAGTCTCCGGGGGATGCTTTTTTCAGTAAATTTCAAACGCTTATGCGTACCGACCCCATGAGGGAGTATTTCAAAGGGCTCTTTATGGAGCTATATTCCCCCGCGCCTTCGACTCCACCTGTTCCTCCGGTGGTTCCGCTGGCGCCTCCCTTTCCTACGGTGCCTTCATTGACTCTTCCGCCTTCGCCCCCATTGTCCCCTGTGGACAAGGCAGCGTCTGACACGGTTCAGCAGGATCCTGATCTGTCGGATGACGCACACGGCGATCAGGACAGCGAGGATCTTCCCCGCTCTATCGGAGCTTTTCATGAACGGGTACTGGACATGATGAACTTCTTGGATGTTCCAGTGCCCTGGGCACCCGCTCCGCAGGAGGGCGTGCTTTCTGGGGCGTTCACCCTGTCTCCCTTGCAGCGTATCGACCTGTTCTTGCAGAAGGACGTTCTGGCCGAGGTCCGCAGAGTCTGGGAAAAGCCACACTCTGGACTTTTTATCAATAAGAAAATTGACGTGAGATACAGGCTGCATTCTTCGGAAGAGGTGGCCCTGTCGTCTTGTCCACCCCCCTCCTCCACAGTAGTGGCTGCGGCCACTTTGCAGTCCAGGCCTGCAGCATCCTCTTCCACGATGGCTACTCAGGTTCTGGGAAAGTAAGACCAGCTGCTCGACTCCCTCGGGAGGAAAATCTTCGCCAACTTGGCCTTGCAGCTCAGGCAGGCCAACGCTGAATTGATATAAGCGGGAGCTAACATGCGGATTTTGAAAGGTCTGTCAGAGTTTATACCAGTCGAGAAGTTGGAAGACTTTAAAGGAGGCCTATCCGACGCCAGGGTCTTGGCCCAGGATCTCCAGGAGGCTGCGGCTCATCATGTAGACACCTCGGCTCGGGCCTTATGCTGGGGGTTGATACCTCACGGCAGGCGTGGCTGCATGCAACTAAATTCTCAAAAGTGTAGGACAAGGTGTTGGACCTTCCGTTCGATGGGAAGCACCCAGGCAGCTAAGTCCTTGTCTGTCCTGGTTAAGGCTCCTTTCAAAACCCAGAGACCGTTGTCGCAGTGTCGACCTTCCTCTGGCTTCCTCGACCGCAATTCTCGCAGAGTGGATACCCCTGCGGGGAACAAACGCCATAGGCGGCAACGGATGCAGTTTTTCTCCTGCTCCTCAGCCTCCTCCTCAGGTTCAGGTGGCACCGCCACTGATAAACCTACTAAATAAGGGTTTTCTGCGCTCGCACGAGACCCCGGTGGGAGGACGCATTGAGTCTCATTGGGAAGCGTGGCAGACCACTTACCCCTACCCCACCCCTCGACCCTCCTTTTCAGCTGTCGGGCTCGTTCTCCCTCAAAGCTGAAGTTCAGAAACTTCTGGACCTCAGAGCTGTGGAACCTGTTCCCCTTGGGGAGCGAGGGGAGGGCTTCTACTCCCGGCTCTTTACGGTGCCCAAACCCAACCAGGCTGGCCTGCGCAACATCCTAGACCTTTCCTAGTTCAATCTTTTCCTACACCAAGAGAAATTCAAGATGATCACGCCCAGCCAGATACAGTCCTCCTTGTAGATGGGCAATTGGCTCAGCGTTGTGGAACTTCAGGATGCATACATGCATATCCTGATTTGGAACCCACACAGGAGATATCTCTGCTTCTCTTTGGGAGCGGAGCACTTCCAGTTTCGAGTGCTTCCTTTTGGCCTCAGCTTGGCGCCGCCTGTCTTCACGAAATGTCGGTGATTGCGGCCCATCTTCGTCTCCAGGGTATCCATGTATATCCATATTTGGACTGGCTCTTACGCAGCCCTTTTCCGCTGGCAGCAGCGGGCAATCTCCAGTATGTCCTTCAGCTCCTGTTCCATCCTGGGCTGTCGGAGAACTGGCGGAAATCTTCCATGACTGTCTCGCAGGACCTGATTTTCCTGGGTTTTCGCTGGAACACAATCGACTGCAGTGTGTACCTGACCGGGGACAGAATGGCAGATCTGTTAGCCACGTGTCAGATGTTTGTGCAGTCTGAGAGCATGTCGGCCTGGTGGTTCCAGAGGCTTCTGGGCCTCATGGCCTTGTGTGTGCTGGCTCTTCCTCTTTCTCGTCTCAAGATGAGACTGACCCAGATGGCTCTTCGGAGTTCTTGGCGTCAGGCTGTGGACCCGCATTCCAGGCTGATGATTCCAGCTTCCATGAGCGTGAACCTGGAATGGTGGCCATCTCTCAGCAACCTGTCGGTGGGTGCAGGGTTTCAGGACCCAGCTCAGATGGTGACTATCACGACAGATTCCTCCTCCCTGGGGTGGGGTGCGACGTTAGATCTTCTACAGGTCTCAGACCTCTGGTCGCCTCAGGACCAGCTTCACATAAATCATCCGGAGCTTCTGGCGATCTTCCTAGCGCTCCGGGCGTTCAGACCGATCATTGCCAACAAGGTAGTCTGCATACACACGGACAATGTGGTGTCGATGTATTACATCAACAAGCAAGGGGAAACAGTCTTCCCCCCCTCCCCCCCACCCAACTCACCAACTACACGTGGACCTGACCATCCGGATTTGGGAGTGGGCCATGCGTCATGGGGTCTGGCTGCTTGCAGTGCACATCCCGGGCCAGCTGAATGTCAGAGATGCCCTCAGCCGGCGGACAGTGGTCAGCTACGAGTGGGAGTTGAAGGCGGAGGTCTTCTCATGGATCTTCTTGCGTTGGGGCACACCAGAGGTGGATCTCTTCGCTACGGTGGTGAACAAGAAGCTTCCTCGGTATGCCTCCAGAGGGGGGCTGGGAGCCTCCTCTCTGGGGGATGCTCTCGAGATTCCATGGCACATCATGAGAGCTTATGCCTTCCCGACTCTGCCTCTAGTGCATAGAGCAATTTGGAAGCTGAAGAACTTGGTTAACTGCTCCCTTCTACTCATAGCCCCCTGGTGGCTGGCCAGGTTTTGGTTCTCAGAACTTCCAACACCTGTCGGTGTATCGGCCGATCAGGTTACCAGTGACCCCCCGATCTTCATCAAGGGGAACAGCAGATGTGGCACCCCTCCCCACAATCGCTCAGATTGGCAGCAAGGTGCCCGAGTTCAGGTCTTTAGAGCATCTTAATTTGTCTACGGATAACATGCATATTATCCAGGCAGCCAGGAAATCCTCCACCAGATCCCAATACATGAGCAAATGGCTCAGGTTCTGTCATTGGTGTTTGGAAAAGCAGTTGGACCCAAAGGTGGCTACGATTGACACAGTGCTGTCCTTCGTGGCCTCCCTATCAGGGTCGGGTGTTCACGTTCTGTCATGCAGAACTTACCTTTCAGCGGTCTCCGCTTATCTTTCTACAGACCAATGTTCCTACTCTGAGTAACCAAGTGGTTAAGAGGCATTTTGCAGGCTTGACACACCTCTACCCTCCAGTTGGTAGTCCGCATCCGCCGTGGGACCTAAATGTAGTCCTGACGGTGCTGTGCCATAAGCCTTTTGAACCAATGGCCACGGTGGACCACAAGTACCTATCTTGGAAAGTGTTCTTTCTGGTCGCCGTTACATCAACAAGGCGGGTGAGTGAGCTCCAGGACTTGTCAGTGGAGCATCCCTTCTTTGTCTTTCACAAGGACAAGGTAGTCCCACAGACAAACCCGGACTTTTTACCGAAGGTGGTAACTGAATTCCATCTGAATCAGTCGATCTCCCTGCTGGTCTTTTTTCCGAACCCTACCTCGGAGGCAGAAAGGGTTCTGCACTGTCTTGATGTCAGAAGGGCTCTTAAGTTCTACCTTGACAGGACTTCCAAGCTTAGGAGTTCTCAACTTTTTGTGACTTTCGGTAACCCTCTGGGTAAACAGGCATCTAAGGCGACTATTTCTCGGTGGATCGCTGCCTTCATTACGGAGTCTTTCACCGTCCAAAGGCTAAAACCTCAGAGGTATTCATGCACACCTGGTGCAGGGCAAGGCAGCTGCGGTTGCTTTTCAGAAGTATGTCCCCTGGGAGTCCATCGCTAGGGCAGCTACTTGGGCCTCCCCATCTGCTTTTTTTAAGCATTGTCTTGACAAGTGCTCGAGAGCTGATGCTCAGTTTGGTCAGGCTGTGCTGAAGAACCTTTTTCAATGAGGGGCATTTCCATCCACCCATAGTTCCAGTTAGGAGTGCTTGGGAATCTCCCAGAAGGATGGAGGAAAGGGGACAGGACGTAGGAGTATAACTAGGAGTATTCCTCACCGTAGTGACCCCCTTACTCCTAGTCCATATTCCCCTTTCCTCCATATGCCCGCCGTCTCCTCTAATGTTCCTCTGTTTTTGCTAATAGGTCTCTGACCTGGCGATAGAAAAGGACTGAAGGGCGATGCAGAGCCAAGGTGGGCGGGGTTACGGCCGCGTGCCGGGCCCTGCGCAGAAAGAGGAAGGACAAATTTTAGAACATTTTTTTGGATGCTTTTTACAAAGTGCTCCGGTCCCGTCCCACAGGACGGAGAGATGTCCCAGAAGTATGGAGGAAAGGGGACTATGGACTAGGAGTAAGGTGGCCACTGCAGTGAGGAACCTGGCTAGAAGGCATGCAGACAGCAAATGCCATTCGAAAGAATACTCAATGCTGCGGCTATAGTGGGTAGAGTACTGGCAGATGGACATGTATTAAACATCACGGTGGCTCAGAAATGCAGAGTTTAAACCAGAGACTCAGGCCACGCTAACTAAAATGCCAGTCCTCTTGTGCAAGGCGGTAGATGATGCCCTCGAAACAACCAAAAAAATGAAAGAAGACACTTAACCCACGGCAGATAGGAAGTCCATTCAGCAAAGGGGGTCATATGGCAAGTGTCCTTTTCCTGGACCAATATGTACAAGAGCCTTAGCACAGTCCACTTATCCATTAGGAGCAGGCCCCAGCTCTTAGTACACCAATCTGCGACCATTATCAGCATCACAATCCTCCTTTCAGCGACAATTCAGGCAAGCGCAAACCGTTAGAGCTGCGCTACTACCACCAAACAATGACGCTCTGATTCAGCTCCCCTGCCATGTCCCCCCTGTAGCGGGGTTACATAGCACTATCTAGAAGGATAAGGTTATGCATACTCCTATATTTCTCCATAAGATGGTCACCTCTTTCCACAGCAGATCACTTTACCTTTGTTTTTCCAAACCGGCATTGTCGGGCAGAGCATGTATTGCATTGCCTGGATGTTGGTGAGTGTCAAAGTTCTACCTAGAGGTAACTAGTTTGGCCAGAAAAGATGACAATCTGTTCCTCACCCTTTAGCGCGGTTCAGCTCCACGGTCAGTCGAACACCTTGGCTGGATTGCACTGTATATAGCAGAAGGCTTTTCCTTACAAAGAAAACCTGTCTGAAGTGTCTGCATGCACATGCTGTTTGAGCAGTGGCCACAGCAGTAGCGTATCGCACATGTTTCTTTGGACGGTATTGCCAAGGTGTCAATGTGTGCTTCACTTTCCGCTAGCACTGTTTCATGCGTTGAAGTGGTCCAGCTGATTCACAGTTTGGACAGGTAATTCTGCAGGACCTCTTAGACCTGGGGCAGGCAGGCCCCACCGGGGAGAGGATGCTTGGTAATCTCCCATGACGTATGGGGGAAAGGAAAAGTATATAGGAGTAATAAAATTACTCACTGTTGGAACTACTGTACTTCCTAGTCCTTTGTGTCTCTTCCTCCGTGCACACATCTATCTAGCCCCCATAAAATGCCTTCTTAAAGTTTTCTGTAACACAGGAAAAGGTCTGGTCGGAATTGCTAGTGCATGCGAACGTCTGGCCACGTTCCAGGGGGGCTCTTCCTGCATTTTGGAAATTTTGAGGACTTTCTTTGCTGTGAGTACCTGCTCATGGAGGAAGGAGCATGGGACTATCAGGCTAGTGACGCTGGTGAGTAACCGCCTTTGTTCGTCACATGAAAAAAAGCTCAATTTCTTCAAGCCTTATTCCTGAAGGAAGGAACCAGTCTTTTTTTCCGGTTATCTTTTTCTTATTCAGAACAGCATTTTTCTGCAAGTCTTTGTTTTTACTTATAATTAACTCTTCTAATCACGTGCATAGACCTCAAAAGAAGTCTGAGTTAATGGGACATTCAAAACTAGAAATAGTCAGACTTCATAATTCAAATGTTTGCATCACTACAGACATTTTCCCTGCACCTGAGGATTTGAGACCGATCTGCTGCATTTGTATCAATTTCTCCAGCATAGGGGGGGACTGGCATGGATTCACATGCTCATGAATATTCACTGTCAGAATGGGAATCCTCGGTGAAAGAAAGTTTCACTTTCAAACGGTATTTCTCCTCTAAACCAATCCCTGTCCTCTGGCTCAGTTTTGTTCGGTTTTACGTGTTTTTTGACGATCACAGTTTTTGTTTCAAAGAGCTTATGTGCTCTTTTCTTTATCTGCCCACCGTGGGGATCTGAGGAGCAAGTCCTTTGAGGGCGCCTCATCCATGGGGGCCAAAGATGCGGACAAGGTCTGCAAGTTCAAGTACACCGGGTTTGCCGCTGAAGCGGGTCCCAAAGTGGATAGGGCGCGAATCCGCATCACCTTTCCACCTCCTTTGCTTACCATCAAGCTCCTCTTCAAAGAGGAAGTCCTCTACAGGAGAAATCCAACAAGCCGTGGACAGCGGAGAAGGCTATGCAGCCCGAGCAGGCTAAACTAGCACAGGCAAAGACCTTGTCGACAACTCCTACCAAGGCAGCTATGGGTGCTGATCGTAGAAGGGTGGCTCCCATGGTGCAGAAAGTGCCTCTGCCCCCATGGTGCAACACCACCGCAGACACTTTGGGACATTTTGCAGGCATGCCAGAAGGGGTGACAATACTGGCCCAGGTTCTGGTTCAAGACCTTCGGGGAGGAAAAAAGGGGATGGGGGAGCGAGGAGGCCTCGAAGCAGCCATCCAGGTTGTTGCCCAAGCCATGTAGGTCTTGTCCAGACTACGAGTATCAGAAGTCCATGCAAATGGTCCACGAGTATGACTAAGAGGACTGCGACAAGGACACCGGGCCTAGTTTTCCTATTTTTCTTACTCAGTCGAGGTACATTTCTTTGGATAGTCTATTGACTCTCCACACCTTGGTGTCAGATCTAGATGAGAATGCCTCCGGCACTAGTACCTGTGGTGCCCCAGGTCCCTCGTCAGCCTCCGCGGGGGAAGAGAAAGCATCATCTGACCCTACTCCCCCAGCAGACCCAGACACTGGTATCTGAACAGATATGGCCACGACCACCGATACTGAAGACATTGTCGCAGCGGATGGTGAGTCGCCACATTTGGATGCTCCACATAGGGTTTCACCACTGGACGAGGTGGGTTAGTTCCACTCAATTATTGCCAGAGTTTCCAAGCTATTCCAGCTGGTGGCTGTGAAAACAAGTAGGAAGGCTTCTTGCATCCAAGGAGATGGGCCAAAAGGAAGACTATCATGGTGCCTATTCTGGATGATATTTGGGAAGAGGGCCTAGCCCTCATGAAGAACTGCACAGCTCCCGCCAAGTGGGATAGGCTGGAAAAGAAGTATAGAGTGCCAGACGCTGTACCCAAATGCCTGAGGTTGCAACCATGGGCAGATTCTGGCGTCGGCTGCAAGGAAACGGTCAGCTAACCCATCTTCGGTCCTTCCGGACAGAGGGGAATAGGATGGACACCATGGGGAAGCAGATTTACACTGCAGCGTCCGTAATCCAGACTGTCAACGCACTTGCAATCCTAGCCAGGTCCGACTGGGAATTGTGGTACAAACTAGGACTGATCCTGGAGTTCCAGGAAGAAGTGGCATTGAACCACACCATCACAGTGGCAGATGACTATCTTCTGTCGGGAGGTCCAAGCGAAGGTGCTGGACATGCCCTTTTGGGAACATCTGTTTGGGTAGGATGTCGACGAATCCCTCTACTCAACGCAGTTATGGAGACGGCCCACTCCCTCGGCACTCTCTAGCCGCTCCGCTAGTCTTTTTCTTCAGTGGAAAATCTAGCAGGTCATCAAAAGGTTTCTCCACGTCTTAGACAGCCTTCCTGATCCTCAACGCAAGAAGCTTACAAAGGCCTCTCCCAGGCCTACAGTAGCCAAGAGGTCGGGCCACCACTCATGCACCCCAGTTGGAGGCAGGCTGACTAGGTTAGTCTGCGAGTGGAGCAAGATCACCGACAGATGGGTGCTGGATGCTCTCGCCCGGGGCACACCTTGGAGTTCCAACACAGGTGTCCTCTTATTCTGCCGGTTCCCCCAACTGGAGCAGCATGTCCCTCCGCGCAAGAGCAGTTCGAGCCATGCTACGAAAAGGGTGATGAAGCTAGTTCCCCAATGGCTGTGTGGCTCTGGAGTCTATTCCCAATACTTTCTGGTCGGAATGAAGACCTGGGGCTGCAGGGGGATGAAGACCCATCCTGGACCTGCGGCATCTAGAAAAAATTCTGGATGGTCACGCAGCATGTGCTCGGCCAACTGGAAAAAGGTCTTCTTGAAGACATTGGAACTGGAGGACGCATATTTCCACGTCCCCCATTCACAAGAAACATCGGAAATGTCTGTTTCGTGGTGCAGGGCTAGTGCTACCAGTTCAAGGCCCTACCATTTGCCTTGATGTCGGCCCTGAGAGTCTTCATGAAGTGCCTGGCACCAGTGGCGGCCCATCTACAGGGCATACATGTATACTCGGATGACTGGTTGATTTGCGCCTGCTCGCAAGAACCTGACGAGCACACGAAGGCGATGTCCGACTATTGATGGATCTGGGATTCTCCATCTAGCCAAAGTCTTGCTTAAAGCCATCGTAGTACGTGCTGTTACTAGGCGCCAGACTAGAGTGTCTTGCCTGGCATCTCCCTCATAAGCAAAGACGGCCACGGTGCGGCCCATCAAGCCATTACTCGCCATGTCCTGCATCTACCTCATCCGTCTCTGCAGGCTGCAGATGCGACCGCTACAAGAATTCCTGGATTCCTGGTGGTTGCAGGTGTCTGGAAGTTTCACGGACCAGATCCCTCAACAAGGCGTTCTGACGGGTGGTGGGGAGGGGTTTTGGGGGTTCTGCTCTCACGTCACCCAGGGCACAGGATTTCATAACCCCCATACCCGGATAATATCACCACAGATGTCTCTATGGACGGCTGGGGGAGTGCACATCGGATGTCTGCACTCGGAGAAGTGGTGAAGAGAAGTGGTCTTTCGTGGTCCGTTGTGGGTGGGAGACAGGGAGGCTGTCTTCCATATCGTAAAGGCATTGATTGTGAATACGAGGACTTCAGACTACAACCAGTTAACTGAATACTCTGGTAAGCGCAGGCCGCGGGGAGGGAGACTGTTGGGGCAAGCTCCCCTTAGATCCTTCCAGCACTACTAACGGACCTGATATACTATTAATCATAAGGAATATGGTACATGCCTTGTCCCTTTTTTAAAAAAAGCTAAATGTGATAAAAACTAAGTGACACGCGACTCCTGTCGGCGTTACTCCGAGACACTGCAAGCTCGGATAATGAGGCCTGAGCTACGCTTCAATGTCTACCCGATACAATTTGAGTAGCGGACCGCTTCTGGATGATAGAGTCCCGGAATGGGATGGCTCATATATGGAAAACCTATACAGCCCCAGGAAGATGATCACGGGTTACCAAGGGAAATCACTTTTTTGGGCGGGGGTAGTCCAAGTCACTGGTCAAGTTCACCACGCAATTTCTGTACAAATGGCTATAGTGGATGCGGGCGGCGCCGGGTTGATAACAGACCCCTTACCCATAAGAGTACATGACTTAACATTGTCGGCCACTAATATCAATGGGACCATAGATTGTTTATTTTTTTTCCGAGACGGAGGCATAAGAGCATGAGTGACTGCTCTACAAGCGTTCAGAGGACCCAATATCATGAACTAGATAATATTGCTGAGGCCAGACAACCAGGACCGGCTGCTCTCGGCCTGGGCCTGTCACAGGCATCTAATCTCTCCCCCATCTCAATGAATAACCCCTTGCACCCAGTAGATGTGCTAAGCTCAACAGAGGAGACCAGGAGTGAGCCAGTGGCCTCAGTTGAGTCGAAGCAGAGTCAATCAGGAAACACAAACAATGCTGCGTTGCGGAGCCCGAGCGAAGACCTAAAGGGACGAGGTGGGACTTTACCCTTCCAGCCTTAAACTTTGTGCTTAACTCATTAGTTTTTGAACTGATGAAGGGTGATGTCCAAACCCACATGGGAATCCTCGTGGAAATGGCTAAGGACATAGAGCAGTTTGAATTTTCAATTGTGGGACTCGGCAGTGCAATAAACTGCTCAGTAACACCCACACTTAACGATGTTGAAAAATTGACTGGCAACAGAGTGGAGAGCTTACTGGGAAAAAGGAAACGTTAAATGTATTGCTTGAGGAAGGAAAAGAGACTAAAGTCTCTAACTCACGCAGCTACAAACTATAGAGAAAATAAAGGATCTGGAAATGAAACCAATAGCTGAGGAAGTCGTTTAAATCAGCTCAAATAGCAGATGATACCCCTCTTTCCAAGTCAGTTCTGGAAGGGTTTTGTTTGGCTGAAGCTGCTAAATGGCTAATGGAACCTATACCAGCAACGCAGAAGAAATAATTGAGATACCTGACCAGTAAGAAACTGAAAATACAACCCCATAGAAAGAAAGTGGTCATATAGGCGGCAGAGAAGGGCAAGACGCAGAAAACAAAAGATTACATCACTAACATCTAAGACATTGGGCACACATGAGAAGACTAAAAATATGAAGGGGGAAAAAAAGCTAAAAAGTATAATGGAAGTAACTTTGAAGGGGCTGAGTGCCCAGGAAAAACAGACGAAAACTGAGAAAACTGAACAAAAACAAACCACCTCGACCCTAAAATACCAATTGGAGACAAACTAAACAAAAGGCAGAAAAACTGCACAAATGGTGTTGGAGGGAGGCAATGTGCTCAAAGTAACTATAGGAGTCCAGACTGATACTATGTGGGGCCAGAATAAGGAGACTAGGGCCCCGCACCACCAAGAAGGTGAAAGATCGAAGACAACGGGGAAATTGCTTAAGTGGGCACCAATCTTTCTACCAGTTCAAAAACCTGCTATTAAAACCTCGAGACATTGGTTTAAAAATCTCTCCGATATTCACTGACTAGGAAAATGGCATCAACAGCTGCTGAAAAAGTGGAAACGCTGAGTAAATCCACCATTGGCACCGAGAGTCGAGATGAAACTGAGCAGCAAGATCAACTACTAGCTAACCAAGAAAACGGGAACACGGTTACCCCGATAATAGAGGAAGTTCCTGAAAGACAGACTACTGGGCAGGGACACAATACTACAAGCCTTGGGTGCGGTCAAGTGGACTTAACATCCTATGCTGTACCTAGACTGTGGTTCATAAGCGAGAAAAACAGACTAAAAAAACACTGAATAGGCGGGTTATACTCTCGATGCTTAGAAAGATACCAGACCTTTACTTACTCTCATCCAAAGATATTGAGTACCTACAATTTCCAGAGCCTGTTTTAACATGCCTGGCGGAGGTAGGGGTTTGCCTCCAAGATAGGGGTGAAAGCGATCCTTAATGCTGAAGATAAGTTGTGGCAACAAGGACTAGAAGTGTATGAAACCAAACCACGGTAAGAAGCAGGTTTAGGGGGCAAGAGTAGGAAGGATGGGGCACTTAATAAAGAAATACGAAGATGCAGAGCCTCAGGGTGGGCCCAACCAATACCTTGGCCAGTGCTACCTGAGATGATGATGCAAGTCTGCCAGAAATTGGGAGTGGGGCAGACCTCTGTTTAGTTAGGAAAACATTCGAATAGTCAGTTGGAACACGCTGGGTTCCAGTTCATTTAGGAATAATGAAATGCGACTGTTGCTGTTTGGGGGAAGTGACCTGATACTACAAGAAACCTGGTTAGTCCATGCACCGGAACTCGAGGGTTTCAATTTAATACAACCAGCAGAGCTAAGGGAAGACCGATGGGGGCATCTTAATAGCCTGTAGATGGGCTTTGTTTAAAGTAAGAACTATCCTGTGTAGTGAGGAAGGATTTCTTGTAGTGAAACTGGTCACACCCTCAAATGATGGCCATAAAAAGGTCATGGTCATAAATCTATACTTGAATCCCGTACGGGAAAATCTTTGCAAACTCTTACCTTATCAACTGTTCTTACTGAAATCAAGATATCCCAATCAGAGGCATTTATTATGGTAGCAGGAGACCTAAACTCCCAATGTATTCAAAACAATCAGTGTTTCCGAAGTAGGAGGGGAAAGTGATAACAGGAAATGGTAGCAGGTGGTTGAACCTTTTTGATGAATGGGACCTTAAGATTACAAATGGCTCAAAAGAGGGGGATGTGCTGCCTGCTAATACTTGGGGGCAGGGGATAATGAAATCAACCTTGGATTGGATCTTCCTATCTACGAAACATTTTTTGAAAGATGGATTCACTTTTCCGTCCAAGAAGGCGGTGCAAGTGATCACAAACGCCTCAAAGCCATAATAACTTGGAACACTAGCAAAAAAGAATAGCTACGGCGCAACACTTAAGTTAACACCCAGAAAAATCGGTTAGTAAAATATCATAGAGATGGAGTACGCTTAAACGATTAATTGGACCAGCTTTGCAATGTTATGCCACCTAAAGATTTGGAAAAAAACTTCATACCTTCCACAAATTTGTATGGGCCATTGATTGCCCACAGACCATGCAGCTTGGTCGACAGCATGTATATAAACATGTGTTCGAGGCCACATGGTCTAAAAAACATGAAAAATTCAGCTTAAGAGCTGCAAGGAAGGAAGAACTCAAATTCAGTTTGGCCGAAAAGATAAGGGCCATTAGAAAGAACTATAGAAGTTGGTCAAAACATCATAAAGCAACCCAGACAGAATGATGGTGAATCAATGTTGCGGACATTGAGCAATAATTCCACTCGCAAATTCTGGACATTGGTTAACACTTTAAATATCGATCTGAAGGGTGTCCAAATAGTGTCGGAGCCAGACCGGGTTAGCTACTTTGGAGAAAAAGATCTAAATCCACATGGGGAGTCCACCTTTAATGCTGGGGAAGGAAATTGGTCACTAAGAACTAGTAAGGAAGATATCTTGGAGCTGATTAAAAGAAATCTTCCTCAAGATCAGCTGGACCGAACGGCCTGACTTACCAAGTGTTTAAGGGAAAATGCGGAATTGTGGGCACATATTCTCTATATACTCTTTAGAGGAGTTATAGAAAAAAGATTGATTCCCCCATTATAGTGCCCATTTTTAAGAGTGGGGACCGCAAAATTCTGTCCTGCTATAGACCAATCACGTTATTAGACGTTGAGAGCAACTTGTTTACTAGCTTCATATTGAGCAAGGTGGACAAAGGAGGGAAATATATTGCCAAAACAACACAAGCTTCACACGAGGCCATTCAACATGGCATAATACTCGCCTCCGTAACGAATAAGAAGGATGAAAATAACATAGGTAGGCTCTATGGGGCTTTCATAGACCTTTCAACTTTGTCAATAGAGATTGGCTCTGGTCTAAGCTGGTGAAGCAGGGAGCTCCGAAATCACAACTTCCTCGCAAACCTTTATGAAGAAAATACTGTGAGAGTTGGACTTGACTTGGAAGGCCATCTGTCACAGTACATTAAGGTGAGCAGAGGGGTGAGACAAGGCTTCCTGGTTGCCCCTTTTCTTTTTAATTTTTACCTTGCAGACTTTGGGCAAGAGGTAGATTCCTCAGCATTGGCTAGTGCTAAGGTAGGTTCAATGGCAATCAAATATGGCGTATGTACGCGGATGATATTGTCTTGCTAGACAAGACACCCGTGGGTCTGCAAAGACTTTTGAAAGCCTTAGATACCTACATGAAAGAAAACTACCTAGTTGTAAACCCAGAGAAATCGAAGGTCGTCTTTGGAGAAAGAGGAGTCCCGGGGGTTTGATTTCCTTGGACAATTGGAGGTCAGTTAATTCCTGTGGTTGGAGATGGTATATCTTGGGTACACTCTGCACACAGCCCCAACGATCGAGCAAAAGCCAGCAGAGATATTAGCTAAGTGTACACAGTTAAATTCAGATGAAAAAGATATATGGTCAATACTGCAAAGTTTCTATCTTGCCTATAAGATTCTAGATGGCAAAGGTGGTACCAGTTCTACTCTATGGTATAGAGGCCAAGCCATTGCGTTGGTTTATGGAATGGCAAAAAATAGGAGTAATTTGGAAGCAGGTGTTGGGCTTGCCTAAAAGCCTACAGACTAAGTCTGAGGTACGAGCTGGGCTTAAAATCCCTTAAAACACAAATGGACTGGAAACTGCTTTCACTGTGTAGGCTAATAGCGAATGATATAACACGCTATTTGAAGATCTCCTGGTCTATCAGAACTTAGATTCCCCTTGAACACTGAGACCTCAAAAGAATAGTCAAGGAGACTCTCACTTACTGTGGCAACGATGAGTACACACTTGTCACCAATCCAACGAAGGTCAAAAAAGCTTTGACCTCAGACTGGATTACACCAATTGACCAGATGAGGGCCTCGTCAACTTCTTCCTCATTTTCTAAGCATGATAAAAAAACAGGGCTATCTCCCAAGGTATCTGACGAAGTTCCCCGATGTAAAAGCTAGACAGAACTTCCTCAGAGTACGCCTAAACTTAGTTAGGACCGGCTCTGTTCTGTTTCGGTGGGGGTAAGCGTAGCTGTCACAAACCTTATGTCCTGAATGCACGGATCACAAAGATCAGACGATTGAAAATGTACTAAGGTTTTGCCGTAGTACCTGGGAAGTTGGGGGGGGGGGGGAAAGTACCTGGGCAGTTCTGTTGTGATGTGTTAGCCTTTCATCAAATATGCTTTGGGAAAGAATGATTTCAGGGCATGAGACTAAACTGACATTGAATGTCCTAAGAGTATTACAGCAGATGGGGTTTATCTCACAGAAGTTCTGTTGACTTACTCTTGTTCCTCTTCACAGTAATTCTACTTCTCAATAGTACACTAGAACTTTGAGCGATTAATTATATTCTTTTGTTAAAAGATTTTATATTGAATGAAATTGTTTTAAGTTTGGATGAATATGATTGAACTTGTTTCTTTCCTTTGCTTGATCATGTGGAAAAAAAACTAAACTTGGTTATTCACAAAGGTCTGCACGCCAGAGGCATGTGGCTGCCGGAGAAAGAGCTGCATATCCACATCCTGGAGCTATAGGCAGTGTTTGGGCCCTCAGGTTGTTTCTGAAAGGCAAGATGGTGAGGATCTATATGGACACTACCACCATGTTTTACATCAGGAAGCAGGGGGGTCACTCAATGCCCCAACACTCTCCAAGGAAGCCCAGGGACTTGTGGCATGGGACCGTTGGACAGGGGGATGTTCCTTGTCCCTCTTCACCTGGCACGAGTCAAGAACACCATTGCAGACTCTCGGCAGGGAACTGCGCTCCTGCCACGAGTGGTAGCTTCGTCTGGATCAGGTGGACCGCATGTTCATGAGGAAAAGATGGACAGGAGAGATGGGGTAATTATATGTGAACAAAGAGCAGTTGAATAGCAGCCTTCTAGAGTGGATGGAGATGGGAGTTGGGTAGGCAGACTAACAGCACAATAGTCACTATTGCAAAACATGAGTGAAATAGAGAAGGATAAAGCGGTTATCAAAACAGATTATAAAGGTGGAAACAACAAACCTGCGCAGTGTTGGTTATGTGAGAAGCAAAGGAGAGGAAACACTTAAGATGACGCTTACCTTTCTAGCAGAAGCCAAAGGCACTAGGGTTAGGAGGGAGAGAAAGTGGTATTTTAGCAGGAAAACTAGCTCAGTTTTAGTACAGTTGAGATGGTCAGATGTCATCAGATTGAAAGGCAGAGCAGCAGCCAGTATGACTCGGAGTGGGGATGAGATTTGAGTGTTGTCACTGTGGAAGTGGCAAGATAGCGTGAAAGGAGAAATTAGATCAGAAGGAAGTATGGTATAGAGAGAGAGGCGCAGCCAAGAACTGAGACTTGAGGGACTCTGGTGTACAGACGGGGAAGAAGTCCCACCAGGTGCTGTCCAACATGAGAATTTAAATATTTAAGGACTCCGCATGAAAACCAGTGGAAATGTTTAGGACAGAAGGATTGTCGCAAGCAGCAGATCTGTCCAGAAGAACAAGTATGGAAGATTGCTTTGAGTGACGTGCAGAAAGGAAATAATTGGTGAGTTGAAGTGTGGGTTTGGTTATGTGAGCAGAACTGAAACCAGTGTGAAGAACAGGCAGAAGGGAATTAGTTTTAAGCGGGAAGGTATCTGGTAAGTATACAACACTCTCTAGGGAGAGAAATGGAAGAAGAGAAATTGGTTGAAAATTTGCCAGAATGGTTGAATTGGGATGGGTTTTTTTAGGATGGGAATAATGGCATGTTTGAAAAAGGATGGAAAAGGTCATAGAAAGATGTTCATAAGATAAAGTATGGAGCAAGCTGGTAGGAATAGGAGGGGGAGGGTCAAGCGAGGAAGCAGTCGGGTGGTCTAAAGAGATTCCCTGTTTAATTAGTCCTAGAATTCGTATTGCTTTTTCTGCGAAAGCTAGTTTTCGCAAGTTTGATAGTTAATTGATTTTTTTAAAGACATTTTGATTAACTAGTGTATTGAATCTTATGTGTTGTGGGGTGCTGATCTCGCGCTGATACCACTCCAAATTAATGGGACTCTACAGAACTGCACAAAACAATGAGGAACGCTGTATATCGAATTAATCACTTTCATTCACATTTGCTGTCGATGGACATTGAACACTTGTTGTGACTCCCTCATTGTGAACTACAGTTCCCATAATCCTAGTCAAGAATAAAGTTATGACATTGTATAGTTGCAGTACTACGGCTCGCCTTTGTTAGTCAGTTCATGAGAGTTAACAATTGTGCTTAAAGTAAAAAGGGCTAACTATTGTAATCTGCAATTAATACGCGGGATGATTCTAGGACTAGGGACCACGGTTCCCAGAATTCTATAGCAACAAATGATCGCGAGTGTGGAATCATGTGACTATTTTAACCGTTGCTAGGCAACTGGTTTACTCGGCAACGACACGAGAGAAACGGGAACATTCGCCTGGAAATCGTACACGATAATAACCCAGGTAAGCACAGCGAACATTACTGGACATTTAACAGATACCACTTCCAATGCTAATACTAGACTAATCCTTACAGACGAAATTCTGAACACGTCACGGAGAGTGCAAACAGATTGTTTGGAACCCTGCAGACATCCAAACGGTGAGTGCTTTCGCCATGTTTGTTAACTTATCTAAGGATATAGCTATAGATTATACATACTTAAAAAATATACACTTATCATTTTAGGAGACACAGATGCATGTTCCAAATAATAAGGAATCGTTGGTGAAACATTGATCTTGCCATCATTTGGAATGCAAGAAGACCTACTTATATTTCTAGAGGACTCATCAGTGCACAGGTACCTATCACACTGTTCCTTCATTTAGCAATGAATACTTGTACCTTAACATGCATACATTTATTCATATTAATATATACATTATACAATTTGCAGAATATCAGCAGTAAATGAACCCTGACACCAATAGATGACGTTTCCATGAATCTCGCAACGAAATTTCACCAGTTAACGAGAAAGTCTATTGAACTTGAAAACATCTTCTTGAGAATATTTAACATTTTTGAATTAATTTTGCTCCTGAAGAAGACACATTAACTCTCGAAACGCGTAGAGCTCTGTATCTAACCATGTGATTTGGTTTTTTGATTTGTTTTTTGAAGTGTTACTATCACAACTTTATTTGTGTCATGAACTTTGAGTAAATTGAACTCATTTGTAAAGACATTTTCTTTGTCTTACTCCTTGAACAGGTTAGAATATGATATGTAGCAAGTGAATGAACTGGAGATTAAGCCATTTTGGAAATACGATTGTACTTGATGTACTTACCTTTCACCTTCTAAATTCCTTCACTGTGAAATTACCACATTACGTAACAGACCGATTGAATTTTGTATTGGAAAATGATTTTCCTTTTATTTAATGGTGTGCAGGGGACGGGAGTTCCTATTACCAATAGGAACTTTGTTCATATGTTTGTGGACTTGTGATACCAGGGTCATTTGTTTTCTCCCCCGCACCCTTTAAAACCTAATAAGAATTCATGAGCCTGAAGAGCTCAACATTTCCAAAGATTATACTGATGTTTTCATACACACACCGAAAAAAAATTGTGTGCAGATTCTTAATATTTTGTGTAGCTGGTTGGAACTACCCAGCAGAGAACAGTGAGGATTGGCAAAGGGGATATGGATAGTTGTAATATATTTGCGCTTGTCTAAGTGCAGATGGGAAGAGTAGATGGAGTTACTTCACCAGGTGCAAACTGGGAAGACCACACCTTTTAAGAGGGCGCCAAATTGGGTCCAGTGTTAAAGGAATAGTGTATCATGTGTCTAAGTAGTGTAAATAGTGTATCGTCAGTCTCCTTAGCTCCTCCATAATGGGTGAGGGGCCACTATGCAGTTAGTAATGTTGACCATTGTTGCTGAATATATCACAATTTACTTACATTTTAACACAAAGCACCCCTTTGGATACTATTGAAACAGTGGGCTTCATAACTACTCTGGCGGTAGCTGTGCCGGTAAAACCGGCACGGCTGCCACTGGAGTTGCATCCGGGTCTGGCACCCGCGAATGGGCAATTACTAGGTCATGCCGAGTTAGGCGGACATGATAATTGCCCTTTCGAAGGTGCCGGTAGATCCCCATTCCCATTTGAGCCCCATATGGCTCAAATGGGAAGGGGGAGCTCGGATGCACCAGCACCGTTAATAACGGTGCTGGTGCATCCTACGAGCTGAGGTCAGACCTGGCGGGGGCTGTCAAGCACCCACGAGCACAACTCTTACTATGGCGGAACGGTAGCAACGGTGCCGGTAGCTTACCAGCACCGTTGTTACTGGTCCGCCATAGTAGTAATGAGGCCCAGTCTGTGACTAAAGGAATGAATATCCATTTACAACTGTGGGCCACTTTTTCATTGTTGCCTGAGACAGTTTCATGCTTCAGCCCGCCCATGTGGGCCACCCCTGCCCATTTCTTCCAAACTAAAAAAAAAAAAAATCTTTTTTCATGCTGAGCTCTCAGGGCCCCCCTGGGATGCACCCGCGGACCCCTAGGGGGTCGCGACCCACAGTTTGAATACCACTGGTCTAAGCGATGAATGACTGCAGTGGAAGCGGCGGTGTCCGTGAGTCTTAAGGCAGCAGCCTTGGCAGTCCTAGAGAGGGACAGCATATGCACATTTAAGGGCTCACTGGGAAGATCATCCAGGAAGTCATCATTGGGTCACATGACCTGTGCTGGATAGCATTCAGCTGGGCCGGTCCACGCAATATGGGTTCATGGCAGGGGGTGGCTGCTGGACCTCAGTCGGGGATGAACAAGGTGCCCATGGGTGCATGACTCCTAATCTTGAAGCCGGTTGGGGACAATCCACCCACACAACTGGTGTCTATAGTCAAAGCACAGAAGCAGGCTTGAGGTGGTCCGTATTTGGAAGCCTGGAGTTGCATGGCGTTGACTAGCACAGCCCACTCCAACCTGACATGGCGAAGTCCAGAACATACATGAAATGGGAAGTTGGCACCAACATCTTTAAAGGCCAAGTGTGAAGGTTTGTTGCAAAGGGGTCCACACAGGCTTGCATACCAAATACTCTAAATAAATTCACTAAAGCAGAGAATACCATAAGTGGTGACGCAACCCTACAGGGCTTCTCAATCCCGTATGAAACAAAATGAGGAAATTCAGTTTTATGGCCTAAAGACAGCTTCTATTTCACCATCAAACTGGCAAAGTTCACATGAACTATCATTCACAAAAGCAAGAAAATTAAGGGAGCATTGGGGAAACGGAAAAAGCCAACAATACCCTCAAGTTGGGTAAACGAGCAGGAGAGGTTGAGAAGTAAGCTCCATATCACGGCAATGATTGGGAAGCGTATCACATGGATTTCTTGGAAGAGCCTCTTTTTGTCGTGCTCTTCCATGGAGGGCCAGTGCAGGAACATGGCCAGCCTCATGCTGGCTGCTGCATAGATCAGTATACATAAAAGGGCGCCTTTGAGGAAGCAGATAAACGAAAGCCCATTGCACATTTTATTTAGAGACTGGACATCTGTTAAATAAAACAGCACAAATAATACCATGCTACCGTCAGTTGACGAACGCTGTTTATGGTCACCAAGGAAATAAAGATTGAGCCATTGCCATGTGAGTCTGTGGTCGTTCCTATGATGACTGCAATACTGTATGCGAGCTGCAAGCCATACTCTATAATATGCCAAATCATAGACTCTTCATGGCCTAAAAAAGGGCAAAGAAAAAACAAATTGTGGCCCCTCCATGCTTTCGAGCTGAATGTTCATATGAAGCATGACTGGTGAACAGACTAAACGCCTATCCAACAGCAGGCTTTTCTATCCTTTCAAACTGCCCATGTTACTTGGCAACAAAGCCAACTAGGATGAAGTCAACCCATATTACCACATTGGCAATACTGCCTAAATGGGACAGGCCAATCATGAGTTGCCACCATAAGGCAGTGGCTTAATTTTTCAGGTTCCCTTCCCATCTCCTTCCCATAGGGGGAGGAATACACAATGGGAATGACAACACAACATGCTTCATGTTTCTTTGCTCAGTAGTAAAATCACTCCTTAACAGTGGATCCATAGTTGCTGCTCATCAAACAAAAGGTGGGTAATTATTCAACCTAACTCATTGTTTCCCAAGAAACAAGGCCATATATTCTGTACTAGACCTGTGACCAGCATACCTATTGTTAAAGCAGACCTTATGGTTCACTGCATTGTAAGAGGTCATTCCCTGGCCAGCCAAGGAGGACGTTACTGGAAGTGTCTGGTTTCAGTAGTCTGTCTATCCATACCTATATGACGGACTACTACTGTGTGCAAGGCACATGTTATTTTCAATACATCCGTTACACTGCCTAGTGTTATTATGCAATGTACCCAGTCAAGCATGGGGTCTAACAAAGAATACATTTTGGGGGCAGAAATGGAAAATCCAGTTTGGGCCTTCCCAGCCCAAGAAGTTTGTTTTTCCTGTTAGAAATCCCACTCATCAGATGCAAGATCATTAAGCGGTTTCTTTCGGATGACATAGTCCCACATGCAAGGGTGCACTTAAGACCATTCCTGGAAGGGCTTAATGCAAAATAGCCTCAAGCAACTGTGGGGGCGGGAGGGCAGAGGGAATTTGGAGAATTGAGTGGCAGTTAACCAAAAGACATCCATACATTAAAAGGATGGGGAAAAGCTGGAAATGGTTGTGGTGACCCTACACACCCCAAACCTGCAATTACACATTACAACTGATGGTTCTGTGGCATGCTGAGAGGTCAATAACAGACCAGCATAATCCAACAATGAACCAACTACTTTACAACACTGTCCTGAGATCGCAACACTATTAGTCATGCACCACCTTTTGAACAAGCATTTCAGCTACCAGTTAGCCACATTGACTGCAGCTGCCTTAATCTTGAGTAAGTGTGCTATAGGTTTGTAACGGATAGCACCTATTGTAGAGGACACCTCCAACCATTTTTTTCGAAGACACCAATTCTCACACAAAATATTATCCATTAAGTAAAATTTTTCCAGCGGCAGCATGGAGTTTACCTCCGCTAGATCGTTCACAGGGGAATAATATGCTTCCTGGACAGAGCACAAGCTATTTGTAAACCAATACCATTTGTGTTTTTTGGAGTGAGTGAAGGGGTTGTTCCAAGTCCTGCTCAGAATGTTCCATCCTTGAACACAAGGATAGGCACACTAGTCAAAGGACACATTGAACAATAGGCCACAGCTCGCTCTCTTGGCCAGCGTACCTCTTGGCACATTTTGAAAAGCTGTTGCCTGAAAAGTACACATTTATAGGTATGCAAACCAGGACAGTGTTGAGACATGTATTTACTGCTATATGTTCCACCCTTAGGTTACCATACTGCTTGATAATCTATTGGGCATTAAACAGGCGCCAGAAAACATAATTTCTGGGGCTTGTGGATCTGCTTAGATCACATGCTCTGCATAGTCTGACAACTAATGGAAGTCAGAGTATTACAAGATTTGTTTTTGAAACTCAAACTGACGTCCACAGGCGTGATTAGTAATACTATCCCTAGTGCAATGTGGGTCGATCGACCAGCCGTGGCCTTACAGGCTTCTTTGGACTTCAGGCCATTACAGTTGGGAGAGAGGCGGGAGGTTCTCTATACAGACTTCTTTTAGAGAATGTTTATCCCATCATCCCATTCTATTTTCTTCCACCTGCCCTTTTAAAACATAATTGAAAAACCCCATTTAAATGTCTCTCCTGCCACCGTAACTTCCCGTGGAAGGACACACCGATTGTGCTATCACTATCTCCTGAGGGATCACGCTGAAAAGCACTGTAAATCCTGTCTGCTTGGTCGGCCGAAAACCCTGAAGGATCAGCGGACGAAACGCTGTGCCGGTCATGCCATGCAGGGCAATGCCTCCATAGACGTGACAGAAGACTCCAGCGAGGGCAGCTATGGGGTCATGAGTGACACCGAGGATGATGAGGATCTGTCGGAACACCAAGTGCAAGCCCCTGACACCGAGAAGCAGGCCGGCATCCTGTGATGAAGAATCCGACGGCCAAGGCACACACAAACGCAAACACACTAAGGATACACCCCACGGCCGACTCTCTGCGACACTGTCGAGCATTGAGGCCCACGCAGTGACCGGGATAAAGTCCGATTCCTTGCTGTTCTTGGGCCATCGCGCATGCTTTCGCCTCATGACAGTTTCCAAAAACAGAAAGCCAAGGTCTGTTCGGACACCACGTTTAAAATGGCCCTCTTTTCGCATGCCGAACAGGTGGCGAAAGGCATTTCGGTGTCTCCTAAAAAAGTGCTGAAAATACAAGCGTTAATCAAGAAACAAGTCATTGCTTCACTACTCGAGGCAAGGTCGCTGACCAAACACAATTCCGACGCCCTTGGGCCAAAAAGACACCCATAGTTTTCTAACACCATAAGCACCCCCTCTGGGGCTATGCACCATAAATATACCATTCTCTCCCAGCCCTCCACTGCTAACGGTCACTCCCTACCAGGTTTCGGTCATCTCGGGCTTCCTACCCTCATGTCATTTTACACCAGAACAATTTAATAAATTTATAGGGAGAATTTCCTGTTTCGTGGACTTCATGGGCAAACACCCCGACCAGTTGACAGTTCTTAGAGGTGCCTCCCCTGCCAAAATGTCTTGCCTTGAGCCACAGCCAAGCACTTCTGCTCTTGGCACTCCGGCCTCAGCATTCCAAGAGTCCACTCAATACCAAGACCCATCTCAGGACTCCAATTATGATGGGACATTTACATAGTTCAGTCGTCGGACTATCAGGACCAGCCGGTAGCAGATTTACCAGTTTACAACCAACTCCAGTACAATGAACTGCAAAAAAAGGCAGTGCAAAATATCGACACTCAAGCACAGTTCAACAAAGACTTTGTGGTGGATATCCTGGGAGATAAGTCTGACATCCAATGTATACCTCTCCTGCAGTCAGTCCAGAGGCCTATCCAAACATCCCTACTAACGCGTAATCTTACAAGGGTGGTCAATCCAAGGATAGAAAAGCTAATCAGATCTACGCCCACTGACCCCCTGTATATTAGGGGCCAGGTCAGATTCTCTAGCGGTCACCACCACCAGAAAAAGGGCAGGCACTCCCCTTGTGTTGGCAGAAGCCCCACCAGACAAGGGGAGTACAAAGATACATGTTTGGGAGAAAGGTTGCTTCCTCTGCAGCATACTAGACAAGAATTGCTAACAATGAGACAATGTTAGCTAGTTACGGCTGCCATAAATGGGATGAATTGGAACGACAACAAAAAACTGTCCCAGAGCCACTAAAGACTCAACTGCTTAAAACCGTCTCAGAAGGCAAACAAATCTCCAATTGTATTTTTAAAAACAATCTGGATGCGGCGGATAATGCAGGACACATCATAGCAGAGGGAATGCTCGTTAAGCGGCATGCCTGCTTAGGCAGCCAGGGTTTAAGCTAGAGGCTCAAGCACCCCTCTTAAACATACCAGTAGAGCCAAACGTTTTATTTGGGAAGGCTGTGAAGGACGCCCTCAAGAGTCCCAAGGACAGTACCACCTTCTCAAATCCATTCAGCAGTTAACGAACAGGCCGCCTTCCCAACGAGGTTCCACAAACTAGGATTTCAGCTCCATGGTGCACAACGTTCCTCGGGCTACTCAAGGACAGTCCCCGTCCTGGGGCCAGTCACAAGGCCAAGGTTCCTTGTCCTGCTTTCAAAGAGGGAATAAAAGAGGCAGAACCTCACCTGGGACAGGCTCGGCCCCTCCCAAGCAATGACCTGCCGTTTCAGGTCCTCTCCCCGCCCATGCTATTACAGTAGGAGGACAGTAGGAGGCTGAATCACTCAATTCACACGCGCATGGGAGGGGATAACATTGGACAAGTGGGTGTTGTCCACGTGACAGTCGGGTACTGCATCGAGTTGCTTCAGAACACCAGACCGCCTGCCAAGACAAAAACTGACAGAAGAAAAAGCCATACTGCTGGAGGAAATAAAGGTGCTGCTTGAGAAGGATGCAATGGAAATCGTCCCTGCAAACCAGGTAAACAAGGGTATCTAGTCGGCATACTTCCTTGTGCCAAAAAGACCTTACCATGCGCCCAGCACTAGATCTACGCCCCGCAAACAAGTGTCAAACCACAAATGTTTTTCTTGACCACGCTCCAGGAGGTGATTCCACTCCTGAAACGGGGAGACTACATGATGACATTGGCCATGAAAGATGCAAACTTTCATATTTCAATGTACCATTTGCCCATAGAATACCTGCATTTCAAGAAGATGAGAGTACACTGCCAGTTCAAAGTACTCCCATTCGGCATCGCCTCAGCACCAAGAGTGTTCACTAAGGTGCTTGCAGTAGTGGCAGCACACCTGCGAGGAAAGTCAATCCTGGTATAGCCTTATCTGGACAACTGGCCAATCAATGGGGAATCTCCACAAATTTCCAAGGTAAATCGGACAAAGAAAATTAACCTACTCTTCAATCTGGGTTTCTCCATAAATTAGAAATCCAGTCTAGTCCCCAGCCAAACGAAAGAATTGCTGGGGGCTGTCATTCCCCGCAAACGAGAGAGTACAAAATATGCTGTTGCAGGTACCTCAATACAAGGTGTGTCTTCAGATAACTATGCAAAGCAATGCGCTTGCTAGGGATGATGGCCTCTTGCATATATTGGGTTCCTCACGCGTGCCTGCACATGCGTCCAATGCAGGAATGGTTAGCAAAGTTTTCTCTGACAAGTGGACAGTGGGACGATATAGTGGTTGTTTTGCTAACCCTGCCTCAGGCTCTTCGCTGGTGGTCCAAGGACAGCCTGTTTAAAGTAAAACCCTTTTGCGCTCCAACGGCTGGTTGGGGGCGGGGGCGCACTTCTTCCACCACACAACCCATGGACAGTGGACACACGCTACTGCCCAGAGACCTTTCAACTACCTGGAACTACATATTAAAGCACGAGGGGGCATCCCTCCACCCAGGCCCACAATCCATGAACTTGGCAGCTTGGCTCCTGAAGTCAGAGTCTGACCACTTAAAACCTTCCACAAAGGTCTATGTATATCCTTGGAGGCATGAAAACCCAACACCAGACACTGCTATTTTTATAAATTGAAAAGTTTTGTGATCTGTTGCACATCACAATCACTAAGCCCATTAAAATGTTCTCCAGCTAACATTCTACACTATTTGCTTTACCTACTAGTCACCGCCCTAGTATTGAATTCCTTAAAGGTGCATCTGGTGGCCCTATCTGCTTACACTACACAGAACAAGGTGTCCTGGTGGAAAGTCCCTGTCATTAAGGCATTCATGGAAGGGGTAAAGAGGCTATACATCCCAATTTCCACCCCTCCCCCGGGTTGAGATCCCAATGTTGTGCTCGCCAAGCTCATGGGGCCACTCTTTGAGCATATGCACAAGGCCAGCCAAAAGCATCTTGCCTATAAAACTGCATTCCTGGTAGCTATCACCTCCATAAGATGAGTCGGTGAGCTACAGGCTTTGTCTGAACAAGACCCCTTTTTCATTATACACAAGGACAGGTTGTCCTTCGAACACATCCTAGGTTCTCACCCAAGTTAATTTCAAACGTCCATGTAAACTAATCTATAGCACTTCCCACCTTCTTTCAAAATCCATCAATCTCAGCAGAAAGAACCCTCCATACACTTGATGTACAGATGTTGGTCTTCTACTATGTGTACAAAACAACCACTAAGGAAAATGGACCAACTCTGTCTCCTTAGTGTCTGGTAGAGAAGGGGATCACATATTGGAGCGTCATCTCCAGATGGATATGCAAATGCATACAATTCTGCTATTCCCTCTCCAAGAAATGTCTACCTTTCGCCCCAAGGGCACACTCTGCCAGAGGTACAGGAGCTACCTTAGCCTTCATTGCAAGTGTCCCTCTGAACGCCATCTGCAAAGTTGCTAACTGGAGTTCCATCCATATGTTCGCAGCATCTTATTTCTGGTGCTTGTATCTGCTTAGATACACATGCACCCACCAGTCCTGGAGTAGAAGATGCAGAGATGTTTTCTGGGTTATCACGGATTCTGCTTTTTCACATCTGTACTCGCACTACACTTCATGTCAGAAACCAACAATTTGAGGGACCTTGTCGTGTGAAGGACCATGTCAAACTACGGATAGTATTACTGATCACGCCCTGTCTACGTCCGTTTTCGAGTTTCGAAAACAAATCTTGTAATACTGTGACTTGCACTAGATGTCGGACTATGCAGAGCATGTGAATCTAAGCAGATACAAGCACCAGAAATATGATTACAGTGAGTAATGTATCCCATATATAATAATTCAGTGCCTGTTTTTCCGGAGCTTGTCTGTTAGTCTCTTGTGTCCATACCAGTTTCAAACTTTATTGTAAACATTTTAATTGTAATCTATTCCTGTACCCCAACAAATAGTGCTTTGCAGTGAGCTGGATAGTTTGTTCCTAATACATGGTAAGTGCACCTTAACTCACGATTTTCTGAGGCAGAAAAACCACCTGTGTTCTTGAATAGCATTGTGGGAAGCCTGTCCACATTACAGGGATAATGTTACAGGAATGGTATTGTAGAGTCCTATTTCTAACGTCCAGTAAACCACTCTTACTACTCAAGACCAAGCAGTAGATTACCAGTAAGCCACAGCATGTGACTTCAAACCAATACAAGCTCCAAAAAGATTTATTGCTAATTAACGTTTATCTTAATATTCCTGTCTCTCCCTCCTTGCCACTCTTTCATGCTTGGAACATGTTCCAGAGATTATTTTTATAATTTAATTGCCTGATTTGGCATTGATTGGCCACATGGATCTTTATTTATTTTTATTTTCTCCAGTCTCCTGTAACTTTGTTGTTGGACCGCTTTTCTGTCTCAATATAGTTTACAGGGTAGCAAGCTGAAATAGTTTGAATCTGGTGTTTTCACGTATCTGATTTATTGAAGAAAGGCTTTTCCTATCTCCACTCAACCTTCCTGTCATTTTATCTGGCTCTCCTTCATTGACGCTGTCCTAATTTTCAGGTTTTAATTTTGATTGCCTTGTTCTTGGATGAGGGTGCATTCTTTTTTTTTATTTTTTTTTATTTTTTTTAATCACACCTAGTTTAGAGGCCATTCGATTAGCAAATGGGGTATTTTTCTGAATGGGGCAATTGCATTGGCTGTTGAATGGAGAAAGGAGTGCTTGCCATCATTTAAAAAATGTTCCTTTCATTGATGCTTTAATTTGTGCTTCTGGTGCTGCTCTACACCGGCAAGTACCCCTGTTTTTCTTCTACTCTTAACGCAAAGAAGCGCTGCGATCTGTACTTTCTGCTACCAATTGTCGATTGACAATTCATGTTTGAGTGAGAAATGGTGTGCATTTGAAGTAGCCAATATGTCAGGGAGCACACACCAACTCTCTATGCCTCCCTCCACACTGTTTACCCTTTGAGGGGTAGTCAGGCTAAATATTCCAAAGCTCGGATGATAAACTATTTCCCCTGTGAAGACAAGTATGTGATCACTGAGCAACCTTTGCAAGGATTTATGAAGGTAATGTTTGAGCCCTCTGTACTTTAAGCACCTATTTTTTTAAGGGCATTGGCCAGTGCAACCCTCCTCGCCTCCCCTCAGAGTAATAAGGTTAGACCGGAGTGACCAGCATCGCTATCAGAAATGTCTTTGGGGGGGGGGGGGGGAGAGAGGGCGGTTAGACAGTTTTTGCAATATAAACTTTCAGGCAAAAGATGAGCAAAGTCATTGGGGGATTAACTAAACTGACCTTGTGATATGGAGGAGGAGCTGGATTCCAAGCTGGCCGCCGGCGTAGAGTAGACTTGCCGAGGGCTGCTCTTACCTCAGCACGGCTTGAGGAGGCTGCCACCACCCCTGACAGCCACAAAGCAAGGGAAAGCGAGCCACACTTCAACTGAAGCTAGAAGAACTAGCAGAGGAGGAGGCAGTCCGAGCAAGGCGCAAACTGAACAGAGGGAGCCCGAGAACAAACAGGCCAGCAGAAGGACGGATCCTACCACTATAGAGGGTGGTGAAGGGGTGCTGGCAACACGCGGCAAGGGGAGCCCCCTCGATATAGAGCAGTGCGAGGGGTGGGGGAAGGGTAGCACAGAGGCGGAGGAGCAGGGGACCCAGAGCCTTCAGCCCCAGTTCGGAGGCTGAAAAGAGAGGGCGCAGCCCCACAGAAGGCTGCACTGGAAGCAGCTGGAGAGGCTGAGGTGTTCGTCCTCTGGGGGGGGCTGCTAAAGCTGCACTGAAAGCGACCAAAGAGGCTCAGGCGTTCAGCCACAGAGCCACAGAGGTGCTTAGCTGGGCCCCATGGGTCATCGGCCTCAACAGCAAGGGAGTACCCATCTCAGAACCAGAGGGGGTGGTGCCCCATCAAGTGGGCTCACGTTGAGTGGAGAGGAGGCGGGAGGCCACCCCTGCACCCCACCCAACGGAGCAGGAAGAACGGCAGACCAGCGATCAGAGCGGAGGAGAGCAGGATGTGCAGCGGCCTCCTCCAGCAGGTGAGGGACTTGGCTCTCCAGGGAAAGGCAGTGGAGATGCTACGGCTTATGCTGCAACCATGGCATAGGAAGGTACCATGAACAGTCGGGACAAGGAGCTGGGTGTGGAGAGCAGATCCACAAGTAAAGAAGGCAGATGCACAGGAGACAGTTACTCTCCCATGAGCGCCTCGAAGGGGGGTGGCGGGCTACCACACAGGATTAACACTGAACCGAAAGTGAGGGGCGGCGAGCGGAGGCCGGGAAAGGGCCAGAACAAAGGGCTTATCAGACCGAACGGAGGCAGGGGCATAACAAAGCAACACCGAAGACCCATGAAAACATAATCCAAAGAAGTGGTGGCTAAGTGGAAAGGAGGACCAGCGTGGCAGGCACAGAAGCAAAGGCAGCATATACAGAGTACAAACCCTTCATTAAAAGAGCTAGAGACACCAGGTTGGGGAGGGGGGGGGGGGCAGGTCAGTCCAAGGAGACCTGCGCCAAAGACCCAGACATGCATGGACACGTACCTCCCAGGGCCCAGCAGGGGGGTAGTGGCCACACAAACGGCACTTGAGATCCAGGCATAAAAAACAGCCCTAGAGGGGGTGGAACACAGCACAGAGCGGTCTGGCATAACAGGGGTGACCGTGCAGATCAACGATTAACGCCTCACGGAGGGAAAAATAGCAGAAGGCCCAGAATGCAATCCAGGAAAACAAAAAACCGACAGAGGCCTCAGACCTGGGAGGAGCAGCAGAGGGAAGGTGGGGAAGGAGAGTCGGCCACGGAGGCACCCACGGAGAAGAGATGAAGCTGGGGAGCACCAAAGAGCAAAGAGGAGCACCCTGCAGGATAACTGTCCCATCCATGGCACTAGAGCCGGCCCTCGCCCAACCAGCCTGAGCTTGGCCGTAGGGAACAGCACCAATGTCCTCCAAATGTCACTTAAGATTAAAGGCAGAACAGTGAAAGCCGGGCCATCACCCGGAGACACCCCGGGCACGCTCGCCATGATGTGGACGAAACTGGAAGCCAGGGAACTGTCAAAGGGAAGCATAGATCGAGCGATGGAACAGATAGTGGATGAGGAATGCAGCTCCCCAATGACTAAGCAAGACTTCTGCTGCAAAATGCTCTCTGCTCTCTACAGACCACATTGGCTAAGACATTCCAGGAACAGTTCCAGTTGAAGAAGACCGACTTCAACTCCGCGCTAGGGGAAATGGGGCAGGAATTGGGACAACTAGGGGAACAAACTGACCTGGAAAGGGGCTCACAGGAAATTGACAAGGAGACTACAACGAATAGCGAGGCGATGGAGCGCTTGAATGTGGCAACGCAAAACTTAGAGATCCAAATGGTGGACTTGGAAAATGTCACGGAGGATCAACATAAGAATAAAGCAGCTGCCAATCAATACTCGACAAGGAGTTGAAAGGGGAAGCACAGAAAATCTTTGCTGTCCTCCAGGAGGGGGCAGGACCCTGCATCGGTGGAACTGGACCGGATCCATAGAGTAGGGCGCCTCAATAGGGCCTCCAATGCCAGACCACGAGAAGTCATAGCGGCATTTGCTAGATACGGTCAAAAGGAAGCAGTTCTAAGGGCTGCCAGGCAGCAAGAACCAGTACTATATAAGGGTCAGGAGATGGCGTTATTTCAGGACCTGCGAACAGTACACTGACTAAGAAACATGAGCCCGATCTTGAGAGAATTAACCAAAAAAAAATCAAATGGTGGTGGACCTTCCCATTTAGGCTGACGTATGAGTGGGATGGAATCCAGAGAAGGGTTACCTCCCCAAATGAAGCAGCAAATATACTGCACATGGACCTAGCAGAAAATCAAACGAGAGAGACTAGACCACGACCTTGGAAGTGGTCCCAGGGGAGTGGGGGGGGGGGGGGGGAAGAGGAGCGCCATCGAAGGACGGACTCACTCACATGTCCGGCCCTGCGGGGGGAGGTGGAGGAAATGAGGAACTAGGAGCAATGAGGGATAGGGCACTCCAGCAACGCCTTTTAGACAACGTAAGGGGGTGGTGAACATGCGGATAACAAATTGCTGGGGAATGGAGAGCATGAAACCTGTTGGAACCAGTAAGGCTGGAGGCACCTGAGGGAGGAGGGGAGGTGTCTGAGGGGGGGGGAGAAGCAGAAGGAAGGTTAGATTCATTCTGAAGTTGGGGGGTGGGTGGAGAATGAGGGGGTGAAAGGGGGGCAGGCAGGGGCAAAAAAGGCTAGCAAAGAGGGGTGAATATGGAGGACAATGGAGTAGGAAACGGTTCGGATGCCAGGGGTAGGGATCACAAAAGTTGACGGGGCCAGGATTTCAAGGGGGAGATGAAGGCCGCAGGAGTGGGACCAAACAAGTTCAAATGCATGACACAATGTGAGAGCGCTCAACACCCCCCCCAACCCCCCTCAAAAAGAGAAAACTTGAGGTTCACTAAAGCAACAGGGCTGGAGGTGCTAGCACTACAGGAAATCCACCTCCCTGAAGCAGGACCTAGGGTACCTCAAACTGAGAGGATTCTCACAGGTGTCACATCGGGTCCCACCATAGCAGGAGGGGTGGCATTGGCCTTTAGGAAAAACTTAGACTTCAGGGCACAGGATAATGGTCAAAGGGGATCACAGGGGGTCTGACTACATGACCGGATCAGTATATGCACCAAACGCAGGCCAAGAACTCTTCCTGGGAGATCTTCAGACCGTGGAGGAATCCATTAAGGGTCACATGATCTTGATGGGGGTTCTCCACTTGGCCTGGAGTAAAGGGGCAGATGGGACATTGAGGGAAGGCTGAGGTTGGGGGGCGGGGGGAGGCTGTAGCTTCCACCTGGTTGAAATTTGAGAACCTGGGTCTGAAAGATGTAAGGATGATACTGGAGTGGCAGAACAAGGGATATACCTTCTTATTCGGGTGCATGGTACGCAATCTTGGATAGATCATTCTCCCCATCAGACGTGCTGAGACCCAAATATAGAGGGGGGTGGCGGTGGGGCCCCTGGGGGTTGTGGAACACAAGGTGGTTTCAGTGAAACTGAACATTCCAAACCTTAAGTCTGGAATCTGGAAATGGAAGCTTCCAGGGGAGATACTCAGACACCCAGTGCGGAGGAAGGAAATATGGGGACAAGATCAGCATGTACTTTGAGGTGAATAGAAACTCTGAGACGAGTGACAATACGAAGTGGGATGCATTAAGGCCCCTATTAGGTACCCTCCCCTAGCACAAAGGGAGAAGCAGATGAGGGTCCTAGAGGACCAACTCACAGGGGAAGTGGAGGAAGCACGCCAAAAGACAGCTGACTCCCGACTAGGAAAAATCTCAGGGCATACAGGTGGGCAGTAGGAGCTCCTGAGGACGCAGAAAGTGCAATGCTGTTCAAGACAAATAGAATGCCAAAGCAAACAAGGCTGATACCATATTAGCCAAGCTAGGTTTGTCCTAGGCAGGCAGACCGCAGACAATATCCGAAGAGTGGCACATTTGGTGGAGAAAGCTCAGAAGACGGTCTCACTTACGGTAGACGCGGAGAAGACATTCGACCGGGTGGAGCGGCCGTTTCTGTTTGGGTTAATGGAGAAAATGGGTCTAGTGGGTGATTTCCTTAAAATGGTTAGAGCAAATTATAGAAATCCACTGGTCTGCCTGGCAATAAACAGATCTATGTCCAGGCATGTTGCTCTGGGTAGAGGTACCAAGCAGGGGTGCCCGCGTTCTCCCCTTAATGCATTATACCTCGAGCCCCTGCTACAAGCGATAAGGAAGACCGGAGATCCAGGGGATTCCCTTTGGGGGTGATGCAACCTAAAGCAGTGGCATTCGCTGACATGTTACGATCTTTCACGTATCCCCAAAGAGTCAATGAAAAGCTTCCGGCCAGATTTGGAAAGGTATCCGGTCTGAAAATCAACCTGGGCAAGTCCAAACTGATAAACAAAACACTGGGGAGGGACAGGTCTGGGGAGCTGAAAACATAGCCTCTCCTGGGTGCCACAGGACGGATTAAATACTTGGGAGGAGGGGGTCAAAATCACCCTGTCCCTTATGGGGTGGTACGAAGCAAAGGTCCTTCCCCATGACCCCCCACACTAAGAGCAATTGGGCAGGATTACCAGAGATGGAGGGCACAGAGGGTCTCGTGGATAGGCAGGATGGCTGCGGTGAAAATGGTCACGCCCCCACAGCTACTCCACCTGTTTCAAGTGATCCCACTGTTAATACCCCAGGAGTTCTTCAGGTAGCTAGGAAAGTCGACTAGGGAGTCAGTTTGCGGAGGGATAGGGATCAAGGGTCAGCCGCCATCTCCTGACGGCACCAAGGAGGAAGGGAGGTATGGTGCTCCCCAACTTCCAGCAATATGAAGTGGCACAACTGAGGATTAAACAGCAATGGTTCTCCCACAGCGAGATGAAACAATGGACAGGGAGGTGGCGCGGTATGATCTGGGGGGACGTTTTGTGCCTCACACTCCAGGGTAGGCCAAAACACGTAAACAAGAGCGCAATCACCAGGGCACTAGCCGACACATTGAATAAGGTGGTGCAGTAGAAGGGGATTACGACCTTTCCATCTCGGTTTACTCCGATATTCAACAACCAGGAGTTCACTCTGGGACTTGAACAGGGCGCATTTGCAGGCTGGAGCAAGGGGGGGGGGGCTGTAGGAAGATTAGGGACATGTTCCAGGGGAACAGAGTGAAATCCTTCCAAGAATGCAAACGGGGCTTCTGAGTGGGCAAGGGGGAGAGACTTTGATATTTCCAAAGACACTGGCTCATGAACGGGGAGATGAAACAAGCTGCCAGCTGACTCCATTTGAGAAATTCTTGGTGACAAATGATGGGTCTAAGGGACTAATAGCAGGTGTATATATAGATTACTAGATGAGGCCTACCCCCAGCAGAAGTGGCCATATATGGACAGCTGGGAGCGGATGCTGGGCAAGCAGATCACAGGGGAGGTCTGGGAAAGGTTATGGAGGAAAATACTGAAAGTGGCACGGGTAGCACAACTTCAGGAGGCATGGTATAAATATCTGTATGGATGGCATTACACGCCAGCTCAGCTGCACAGCATGTACCTAGGGAATGCTGGAGGGGATGAAGAGAAGTGGGAACATCAGCACACATATGGTGGGAGCGTCCAATGATTAAACCATTCTGGGCAGAGGTTCTCCGTACACAGGATCAAGTCTAAGGGCAGGGAACGAATCCCAAACTGGTCCTACTGGGACTGCAGGAAACTGGGTCAGTGGGGGGAATTTGTATAGGAGAAAAGTCGAGGGTAGACCTAACACTTGCCGCAATGACCCTCATAGCCCAGAAGTGGAAGGTTCAGACGATCCCAACAGAACAGAAATACATATGCAATGGACAATAACCTATAGAAATTCGCAACAGAATGGGGAAAACACTGGCTTTCCTGAAAGTGGATTTTATGGGTCAATTGTGCCCCCAAAGACAAACTTTTGGATCTGAACTAACGGAGCCAAAGAGGTTTAAACGCCGGATATAGATTTAAAGCTGCCTAGAGTGGGGTGGGTTTCGGGGAGGGGGGGGGGATTGTTTAACTTGTAAAACCAATAGAGATTTTCTTTTTTATTTTTTTTTTAAGGAGCGAGCCTTTTATTAGCATTACTGGTTGCCTGTCATTTGTAATAATAAATTGTGTAGCTCAGAAATTACAATGCATTGATATTCAATCTTGCCTCAGACCTGCCTTCCTCGCTGATGCTCTCACCTAATGGGCTTATCCTACCCTTCAATCTTGCATGCATATCTTGAACCCCCCCCCCCATGGGCAATTTCCCACTAGCCATCCACCTCAAATAGGCAATGACCAACTCTTCAGCCAAAACACCATAGGGCCGTCCTGCAGCTACATGTGTTCAATCTGCATCCAAGAGGCACATCCCTTCCCTCATTTAATCCACTTTACAATACAAATCTGCATAGAGCCACCACCAAAGCGTCCATAGGTACCGTTGCATGTCCATTTCTCTTCCACACTACCAAACAGAGCCAGGTATGTGGGAAGAGAGGAAATGGTGGACATTATTGTAAAGCAAATGGACAAGGAGGAGTGCAAAATGAGTAGTTGTGGATAAATTGTCAGCTTTGTAACCAAATGATCTGAGCAAAATTTGTCAGAACTCCATGGAGATAAAAGGGACTTACTTCACTTCCAAATATTGGGATACCTAGGGGGCTAGAGGCATCCTAGAAACCAATATAAAATGCATCTTTAACCAAACGAATTAGCTGAGACAGCAGTGATGCAGTCTAGTGTTTGAAACTTCAGACTTTGGAGCAAGATATGGATTCTTAACTTGGCTTTCCCACTAAAGCAACCTTTTGTTTTTGAGCGCATCACTTTATGTAGCATTGCTCTAGTCAAATGTGTGAATGCATAGAAGTGAACTGAACTCCGTTTATAATGTGCTTTTAAAATCTAAAGGATTCAAAACAACTTTGAACCCTTCACCACCCCCACTCTCTCCTAAGTGTAAGCCTTACTACTGCATCACACTACTTTAATAGTTTGGCTAGACATTAGTGTTGCTGGTTCACCAGAACAGAGTGGTGCCTAAATCTGCACTCAGGGTTTTTTCAGAAAATCTTTTTTAAAATCCTCCTGGACATTTTTTGCACACTTCTTGAGATACCACCCAGGAACCAGTTAAGCCTGTTGGACATGAGTTGGGTATTAACTCACTGAATACGTACTCCTGGATCCAGTTGCAGATATGACTAGATGTTAAATCAATGTTCTGTTTTTGGTATAGCATTCATGTCCCAAAGTTATAATTTCTGCAGCAACTGCTGCAGTGATCCTAAATGAGAAGTCTGCCTCATCCTTGGTCTTCTATATTGAGGTAGATACTAACCTGCATTTTGTATCACTATAATTTAATACCTTGTGCCAGTAAGTGTTTTGCGCTTTCTGCCAGACACATCTACTTCATCCAGATCTGCACTCTCCCTCACCTTCCCACAAATGCTCTCCCTTACTTGATCTATTCCATACCAAATGGTTGACTTTTGATTAGAAGTAAAAGCTGATTGAACCTGCAATAGTATTTTTAGTTGTGTCCTTACACTGTTAAGTTATTGCAATGGACCAAAGTCAAATCTTTTATGTTGATCAGTACTCCAATGAAAGGCAAGACAAACCTTTGAGACGGATCATGATGTATCCTCTGCAGGAGGTCCTCGGGCATTTTCCTCCTCGGGTTGCACAGAAGAAAAAATCACTTTCAAATCAGCCTGATATTGCACATCGTGTCCAGTACAAAATTCCAGACAAATCTCTGAGCAAGATTAATGTGTGGAGCTATTTTAGCTTTTGTTCGAGATGATATTTTGTGTTTGCTCATTAATCCACCACTTTTTATTTCACTTACCTGGCCCAGAGCCATCTTGGTTTTAGTACTATTACTTCCCCATAGTTTATGTAATGGAAATAATGCAATCCATTGCTTAGTATTTCCTACAACAATGCACGATCATTGAAGTTAAAATTATTCTGTTTTGTGGAGACTGCTTGTTGAGTAAGAGTTGGTGCAGTCACTGTGTGAGACTACTCAATAATTATCTGCTTGGTGTTGGATAACCTACTTTTGGTATTGGTCTGTACTACACAAGTTGGTAGTGTGACTGAGGAACCAGGCCTATCTCAAGAAAGTTAAATGTGAGCTGTAGGGCTGTACAATTGAAATCCGTAAATACAAGTAGCCAATTAACAATTGCACTCAAGGTTTCAGTTATAAATATTTAAGGTCTGTTTTAAATAAGCATACTTTAAAAATGAGACGGATTGTGACAATAGGAATTAACTTTGAAATTACTTTTCAGAATCCAACAAGCCAGTGACTAATCTTTGGTTATGCTCATACACTTTTCCTACTCCCGGAGGTGACTTCAGTCACAAGGATAGTATACATGTGTATATATCGCACTAGTACACTTTGCAGATTAAGAGTTGCAGAAAGGAAAGTTTAAGGGAAGCCAAAAGGTTAGAACAGATTCACAGACTGTGAGGACTACTGAATCATCCAGTGAAGTCTAGATACTCCTTTCCCAATAGTAACTGTGTTTAACAAGCTACAACCTATGGGGGGGAAGCAATATCAAAATCAATAGCCTAAGAAGAGCTCCTTTTTACTGAGCCTGGACAGCCAAAGTCATTTGGACACATCTATGGATCTGATGCACTTCTTGGATAAATGTCTTGCACAAAGTTAGAGTTCAGAAAAATCACTTGTAGGACCACAAGCTGCTAAGCATGTAAAATGGGAGTTGAAATCAACTCTTAAGTGCCAGCCTCAAGTGAGACAGCACAACTTAAGGCAAGAAGGTAAGTACCCCCAAGCCCAAACAGTACCTCTGGTTAGAAGAAAAGGTGGTTCAGCTGGATTTAGTCTTGCTACAGCCAAGCAAACCATGGTTCCTGAACCTCGGTCGTTGGGACAAAGGAGGGGGACGTCTAGAGGGCTCTTGTAGCAGTATTCGAACGTCGTCTGCAGCTACGGGCTTTTTTCGTTTTAGTGGCACTTTGTGGTTTCAGCGCTTAGTGAACAGCACTGATGCGGATCGTTGGACACTGGTGGTACTTTCCGTGCTCCCTCTGTCCTGCACTCTGGTGAGCAGACTCTGGATTGGAAGGTCCTGTTTCTGGAGAGACCTTGGGAGGCGCCTAGATCTTTTGGCCAGATTTGTTACGTGGCAGACATTGCACTTGATTATGGTCACTCAACCGCCGGGCATTGGGCTTCTGCAGTAACGGAGAGGCACAGCAAGTTGGGAAAAATGGAGTTAGCCAAATGGAGTTAGTTTCGGGGTTAGTTGGTCCCACTAACCCAAGGGGAGAAGTCGTTGCTGAGGAGCTTCTGTCTCAGGGTGAAAAAGGTGAGCACAGCAGCAGGGCTTCACCTGGCAATTGAAGGTCCAGGAGGTTGCAGCGAGCTTCGTTCAGTTTCTTCTTTGTATGTTCTTCCAGTGGTCGACTCTGCCTGTAGTCGCAAAACCCCCGCCATTTAAGCAGGAGTCTCCCATTCATGCACAGCCTAGGCTGTCGATCATAAAGTAGGGTTGCTGTCCTGGACAGCCAGCCAGTCTGGACTAGACTTTCATTCAGGCATTCCTAGAGGCAAAGGACAGTTTCGGGGCCCTCCCTCACATCCTGTCCTTCAAGACACATTGGAGCCAGGGGCGGGCTTCAGGGCTGAAGCCTTTTAAAGGGCTCAAACCTGTTTGAGCAAACGGAGTAAAAGCTAAGACCTCACAAACAGAAAATGGTGAATCACGAAGACGTGGGTGGGGGGGTATTTTGACAAAATGTTCACCCATGGGTGCTGTACTGCAGCTGAGGGTTCAGCCTGCAGTAGAAAAGCACAGTGATGGGGAAACATTAAACCACTGCCTCCAGCCATTTAAAGTAGTGAGGGTAACCTACAATTGTTACATCGGAAAGTGGGATAAGGGGCTACTAAGTAACCCCTCAGCAATCCTTATAAGATGGTGTGTGCTGGACCTACAAAGAGTATAGGTAAGTAAAGTCAATTTCACTTATTTGAACCTTATGAGGAATCCAAAGGATTTCTCACAGATGCTGCACAGCAGGTGCTGTCACCATAAAAAAGCAGATGCCTATGGAGTTTGTCAGACGCCAAAAAAAGTGAAAAACCAAAAATCCAAATCAGATAAAGAGAAAGGTCTCGCTCACTCCAGGGTTAAAATGAAAGTCTTAAGTCCAGCAAAAGAGCTGGGGGTCTCTAAAGTTGATGGGAATTAGCACATAAAGGAACATTCTCCTTAACACCGCTCTTCTGAAAAGTAATGTTTATAGTTAACTGCACACCTTCCCATTTAGTGTCGGTTTGTTAGTGGGAATTTGACGGTCCATCCAAGTTAGCCAATTCCAATGGATCCCAGCTTGCATCCTTGAATGTTGCATTCCCGTTTACCAGCGCGCCATGCTTGATGCTCAACGGCTTTAGAGCATAGCGAGTAAAACCCTGCATTTTATTGTATGGTGAACCTCATTACCCTTGTGGAGGACCATCAATTTCTCAGTGATGGAGCTATTTATGAAGAAGCTATTCCATTCAAAATAAACACAACCCTACTGAATGGACAACTCTGCACAGTGCCACACAATTAAAGTATCGTGCTTTCGCAATCAAATTGGCTGTTCCGCTGGAAAAAATAGCAAATGCACAGAATGGGTGGGGGTCGTTTCTGAATGGGTAGAAGGCTACCTAAATTACAGAGCTGAATGACAACACTTTTTGTGCACCTTTTTGTGCACGTTACATATAAGCACAGCTTAGTTTGTCATTGACGCAAGACAAAATGTCATGCCACAAACGCAATTAAAAATTGTCGAGACAAATGGTTACCTTTTCTGGCAAATGTGTAATAGCACTACTGGTAAAAATCCAGTGACTCGTTTAGTGATTACTTTATGGGAAGGGAAGGGTCTTTATCGTCGACTCGCAATTATGATGCATTTTTAGCCAGTAAAGCAGGAGACTCTAATGTTCAGTTTGATGCAGTCAAAGCTGATTGTTTCTAGGTTACACAACACCTAATTCAAGAAAAATAAAAAAGAAGTGGCTCTAAAATCTCCATTCCATAAAGTTAGAACGGTGTATTTCAAGTCGTGTGGGTTTTGGACAGCATACCACGGTGTTAAGTCACGGTATGGTGGTGGTATTTAATCTTGTTTTGCATGAAACCATTGTTATCACTGGTCTTTTTTTTTATATTCAACATGCAGTGTTCAGTGGCTGTTCTGCTCGAGACCACCTTTCTAAGACTGCACAGTATAGATCAAATTAATTGTGGGAGGCAACTTTTAGTATCGTTATGTAAACGGTATGTCGCAGTGGTGGTTTGAATTGGCATATATCACTGTCACTGCATTATGTTCCAAAGAATACTCAAATTTTTACACTTATTTTTATTTTTTATTAGGTCAAAGCTTGGGCTATGGCTTTGTGAACTACGTTGATCCCAAGGATGCTGAAAAAGCGATCAACACACTTAATGGATTGAGACTACAGACCAAAACGATAAAAGTAAGTTGTATTTTCATAGATTTGTAGACACTTAAGTATAATGTCTTCACAATGGGATTGTTGCAGGGTAGTAGGAACCAAGGGCTTTAATGGAGACCACCCTCGCACCTCTAATTTGCTGACAATGGATGTGTACAGGGCATGAGGGACTTGCCATATTGGTTTCTCCATTGGGTGTCCTTGAGCCACAGGTAAACTGTCAAATTGAAATCCACTCCTAGATCCTTTGAAATGCAAGGCGTCTTCCTACTTGTTCATTAGCATCTATGTATGTATGTAATAGTAACAAGAGGGAGCTGGGGCCTTTGGAGCTACACAAACTTGCCTATTGATCTGTCCACCATTTTTAGTTTTATGCAGAATCACTAGCAGGACTTTGCACTGAACCACATGCTTCAATTATTCAGCTAGGATGTTTATGGTGGGCCTATATACTTTATTGAATCTATTCCTTTGTCCCGTTACTCCTTGATTATGGGAGTCCCAAGGTGCGGGGACATGGCTGTAGCCTTCAGCAGAGCAATGCATCTCCTTTAAATTTGTATACAGAAGCAGGACAACATGCATATTGAATGGCCCTGCCCTCTCCCTACTCTGCTTCACATAGTACATTTTTCTGCAGTGGATGCCTGTTGCGCCTTGCTTATATTTGTACTTTTTTCCCTTTAGTCTTCTCGCTGGTTGCCCGTTGATGGTTTGTAAAGCAGGTTTTTCCATATTTCAGGTCAATAGGAGTTAAGTGCCGGATCCTCATTCACTTGTGTTTGGACCCAGATTGCCACCTATTTACGTTGTGACAAACATTTCACCAGGTTGTTGCATCAGCATCTCTTTAGGTTGGGGAAGAACTTTTTAAGGCTACTCAATCTGTCAATCTGAAGCGTATTGTTGCATCAAAACTAGGTGCCTTTTTTACATTGTCGGGCAATTCCTTTCTGGCAGTGGCCAGTGCTGGAAGGACCTGTTCTTGGTCTGATGCAGTCACCCAAGGCACAACTGAGGCTGATGCCAAGGCTTCTGCAGGGGCTGGAACTTGTGTATACACTGAATTTTTGGGTTGTGACAGAGCTCTAGTACTGTTTGTGACTCATATCATGGTATCACCTCTCGAGCTTGCTACCTCCCACAGGATCTGTTCCAAGGGCTCTGCTGTTCCAGGAATAGGCACAGAGCCAAGGTTGACGGTGTGCGTAGCCATTTCAATGAGGACCCTTTCTGCCTTGAAGGGAAACGTGTGTGCATGGCTGACAGAACCTCTTTGGTAATCGTGTCTTGGTTATAACCAGGTTAATCCACACAGCAGAAGATTCTCCTCCTTCCTGAGACAGGAGCATGCAAATTGGAGACACTCGGTTTGCATCTCACCTCCACCTCTGCTGCATGGTTGCTTAGGCTGCCACTGCTCTCCCAGAGAGTGGAGTGAGCTCCCAATGCGAGGTTAGTATTGCCCCAATCTGCCAGCATCCTGGTGTTTGAGTCCCTAAGCCACCAGGTGATCCTGGAACTGCTTTAGATCACAGCCATGTCTGCACCATTGACGGTTGTGTTTAGCAGTTCTAAAGTTGAATGCATTAATTGCTAATTTTATTTTAAAGGTTGTAGTTTAAAAAAACTTCATTGTAACTGATTTACTGATTATTTCAATTGCATATAACCACACATTATGCTTTTGAATTTTAGTTTGTCACAAGTGTCCATTTTCATAATTCTAATCCAGAATTGTATTATTGTGCAGATCAGCTTATAGTCTTGTCCTAAAAGGATCTGTGCCCATCTGGTTTTTGTGTCTGTATTTGTATCCTTAATTTTGAAGAAGTTTCTACACAAGTCTCTCCTGTTGTAATTCTGGGCACTCCATTACAATATGGAAGATCGTCTGTTTTTCCTGTTCTTACAGAAGCGGCAACATGTTTGTGAAGCATCAAGCTGTTTTGTTCGGACAAGTCTTGATCTTGTGGGTAATATATTCAATCAAAGTCTCATGTAGAGTGTTCATATTTTTTTTTCTCTGGGAAAAGCAAAACATAGTTTGGTAGTTGGTTTATTGCACGAACATCGTAGTTGCATTTTAGATATTCTTGGTATTTAGTCTTTTCGCTCAATGTTTGTATCCAATCATTCTGCATGATTCTTGGTTTTGCATGTTGTGGACTATTAGTTAACATTTCCTCCTAAGGATTGTATCGCCACTTGAAAACTAATTCTTGATGGGAAAAGATGGTAGCATCATTATGCTGTGCCAAAAAATAGCCTCCATTTTTGTCCATATCATTAGATTTAGTTTTATCATAGATTCCATTCCAGAAGAGATGCAAGGAACCACTTTGGTTCTATAGAAAGCTACAATTGGTTTAAAAGTGAGCTTTCCATACTTTCCATGTAGCATCTTCCCTTGTCGTGCTAATGAGTGCATTTTTTGCACAACCTGATTTTCACATTCTTTTTAATCAGTCGATTGGTTTATCAGTATGATACTACTGTTAGTGGGTTTCCTTTTATCTTTAATCTCGTTGTCTTTATATTTCTCAAGACTTTATTTGCCAGCACCATAATTTTGGTTTTGGATATCATGTCCATATAGCTTCCCATCAGATTGAGACTCTTGAAGGCCTCGCAGTTTTATCTAAAAGGACAATATCGTCTGCATGCAGCATAAGCGGAAGCGCAGTCGAGTTTATTTTCGGTGGATTCAGTTTTCTTGTACTCGTCTCCTCTTCGAAATCCGCTGTATAAAGATGGAATAAGGTGGCGGCCAGTGGACATCCCTGTTTGAGGCCATTTCATGTCTCAATTTAGGTGTGTATATTCCTTTTTTGTTAGTCTTACTCGGATCTTTGTATTGGAGCATAGTAATTTGATGGGTTCAAGTATGTTAGTTGGACATTGCCATTTTTTGGCCCATAACAGCTAGCAATTCACTACATCAAAGGCTAGGTGTAAGTCCACGAAAGCTACCCATACCGTTATCTTTTGTAGATTTGAATCTCTTTTGACAAGGTTTAGCAAAATCAGATTTATGTTCCCACAATTCTTACGAATCCGGTCTGTCTCGTGACAATGCAATTTGGTTTTGTAGCCCAGTCGCATAGGTTTTTCAGCAGAATTGTTAAAAATGTTTTACCTAATGGGTCTAACAAGGCTATCGGCCTGTAGTTCGCGGGAATTTCCTTGTCTCTTTATTTAAAAATTGGAATCATGGTGGCAAGGTTCCTTTTTAATTGGAATTTGATTCTGTTGATTAAATTAAGTAGTTGTATCATTTGTCCATGCTTTTGGGGCTTGTTTAATACTTTCATTCAAAAGCCCATCAGGCCCAGGGGCTCGTGAGCTATTTAGACTCATGATTATCTTTAGCACATCCTCATTTTGCCAACGGACTTTCCATCTTTCTGGGATTTTTGTCGGTTCTTACTTTAACGACGCAGATCTTTTACTGTAGAAGTGAGAAATGTGATTTCCAATTTTCCTCTAACATTGTGGATTAGGAGATGTTGGTTATTATATGTTGGATGCAGCAAACTCCACAGTTGTCGTGTGTTGCAGTTTTTCAGAACATCGAACATTTTTTCATTTGATCTAGCGTGCTTCTGGTACTTGTTAGCCAGTTATAGTATTTTTGTTTTTCGTGCCTCTAAGCATGATTTTCCTCAGTGTTATTTTTCTTCAAATATCTACAGAGTTTTCGTAGAGCTTTTTTCCTTTGCTTAATCTCAGTTATAGTAGTGAGGATGCGTAGCTGTTAGCTTTGCAGAGGAAATTATTGTCCTATATGGATATAACCGCCATTGGTAGTTTAGTTTTGCAGGTCCTTTATCTGTTTATCAACAAGTTGGTCCATTTGAGCCGGTTTAGCCGTAACCTGGTCCCTTGTGCATTAAGTTCCATTGTCAATTGTGGTTTCGTTTGTCATGGCTGTCCTTGTCCAGACCATATAATTGATAGAATTTGATGGTCGCTCCTTGTTGTAATTGTATGTTTGTTTTTTCGCTTTTTGTATTCCAGATGAGATGTAATCTAATATCGCCTTTGAGTTTCCACTGATCCATGTTGGAATCATTTGATTCTTTGCATCTTGAGATCTTCCGGCGTGTGTCAAGTTTCTTAGATTTATTTCTTTTATCCATGTTTGTGCTTTTCCAGTTAATTCACTCTTCAGAGGTATTCCTTGCTTATCAAATATGTATTAAATCACCACAAATTATGATTTGCATATCCCGCTGTTTGTTGTATTGTCTATTTCTGTAAGTAAGGAATCCATTAATCTTATCTCATTTATAGCTATTGGATTCCAATATACATTGAACATTCCTAAAAAAGGTTCATCAATAGGGTGGCTGTTGGATAGGGGTTTTCATGATATCTGATCTCTGTAAGAGTGTATTTTGTTACGCTCACCTGGTATCCACAGGGATGCCACTCAGCCCTGGTTGGTTGATATATGCCTGGAACCCGATCCCGGGTGGTGTCTTCGGGGGAAGTTGAGCCTGAAAGCACAGGAGGGCTGGGTTCAAAACTGGTCGACTCGGGTAAGATCTCCCACCACCCTTGGATTTGACCCTTAGACCCTCTCCTCGCCTTGTTGCAGTATTAAGCATGCTCTCCGTCCTGCCTTTTTAGGAGGGGTGCGTAGTCTCCAGGGACCGAGTTACTTCACTGGTGCAAGCCCATTCAAGTGTCTCTAAGGTAGGTCTTACTGCAGCAGTCTTTGTATTAATACTGTTCTTGCCTTCCTTTCGTTTTGTGGTTAATGTTTTTTCTTTCTCCCTAGGCGTGTGGAAGATTCTGCGTGTCGTGCTGGTTGGATTGTGCACCTGCCGGTAATGGGTGGCGCAAGATGCGCACTTCGCCTTCTATATGCTATTCTGTGGTTTTTTTTTTTTCCTTACAGGTCACGATATTCTTCTCCGGCTGGTGTGGTGTTCCAGGACGATGCCGGCAAAGAGGGGACCAACCAGGTGAGATTCTCGTAATGTTCATGGCTTATGCCGCGAGTATACCTTTTCTAACGTTGTCTTTCTCCCTCTCCTTTTCAGGTTGTTTCGTGCCGGTGAGTACGTGGTGCAAGTAAGATGCAGTTCCGGATAGACGGCCCTCAAGTAAGCGGACTCAGGAACGACGGTCAGGCGGATAACAGGATGGAGTTCGCAGGTAAGATTCTATTAATGATATTGTTTTTCTCCTCTGCAGGCTCGTTGCTCCAAGGATTGCTGGTGTCAAGGACACGAAGCGGTGAGCGTCATGCTGCAGAATAACGCGAAGTGTGTTCTGTAGCTTGGGTGTGGTTTAAATAGCCTCCCAGCAAAGTAGTCCAGGTAAAGTAGTCCCAGGCCACCACACCCAAAAAACTATACCGCAAAGCCTAGTTCTTGGGCACTTGGCTATGTGAGTACCTCCATGTTGACGGCAGGCACAAGGAAAAGTAGTCCCCATTCAAAGATGTTCTCCATACTGAATATGAGCCTGGTGCCAAAGGCGCCAGGACTGACTCCAAGAGAGTCTTGGAAAAGGATGTAAGGCCTCCGAGGCCCTAATGGCACCCCCGAACCCTGACCTTACCTGGCGGGATGACTTTCCAGTGGGGTTTTGGGGTAAGGGTCGTGACCATTTTATCCATGGATTTATATTTACCGAGGTAGTTGGAGTCCATGCCAAATCAAGTTATATCAAGGTTAATAATCCTGCTGAGGGTCTTTCTCTACTTTGTTTTATGGCCGGATTCATGTACACAAGAAAACCATCACATATATTGGTTGAACTGTTATCCACGTTTCTTGCAAACGGATTATATTTGCCTCCATTATCTCTGCAACAGCTTCTGAAAAAGATGACCATGGCCTTGTGTATTCCATGACAGTAGTGTCCAATTTTTTTTGTAATGTTTATTTTAAACCAAGGCAGGACAAATTACAACATTGCATGAAGATTTCACTCCTTTTTGACAATTTCCTTTAGCTCAGTCTCCCCTCTGGTCCCCAGATTCCTTCCCCCAGTTCCCTCGCTCAGTGGGCTCGTCTGCTTTTCTTGCCACTCAGGTGGGCTCCCGATCCTACAGGGCCCATCGTGTGTTGAGTGGTTTAAATGTTAAGGCGGGAAATCGCTGGTCATAGTCCAGCCCTCTCCCAGACATTCTGGAAGCGGTGGAGGACTCCGGCCCTTGCCGCGTCACTTTTTCCGCGATCAGGATGTCCCATAATTTGCCCCACCAGTGGGCCATGCATGGGCCATCCGGGGACTTCCAGAAGCGGGCTAGCATAGTTTTGCCCGCCAGGAGGCATTGCGTTACTAATTTCGCTCTGTTTCCGGAGCGGGGGTTGGGACCCCCAAAAGGACAGTTTCAGGTTCCAGGGGGAGAGTCATCCTGGTAATTTGTTCGATCGTTGCCAGGCACCGTTCCCAGAATTGCTGGATCTTTGGGCAGGCCCACCACATGTGGAAGAAAGAGCCAGGCTGGGTGCATCCTCTCCAGCAGGAATAGTTCACCCGTGGGTTCATGTGGTGTAGTCTATGGGGGGGTAGTACCATCGCAACATGAGCTTGTATGCGCATTCTTTATTGGTGACGCAGGTAGAGGAGTGGGTACATGTCCAGATGTCCACCTAGGTCTGGTCATCAATCGGGTGACCCAGGTCGGCCTCCCATTGGGCCATGCATCGCGTTCTTGCAGTTAGGCAGTCCCACAGGAAGCGTCTGTACAGGGTCAAGGTCCTGCCCCAGGCTGGTAGGTCCTTAAGCGTTAGTTCAAGTGGGGCAAGAGGGCGAGTAGCAGCCTGGAGGATCTGGGGATGCGAGCACCAGTGCCAGAACTGGCAGTAAGTAAATCCGTCACTTTCCTGGAGTCTGGAACACCGCCTTACATTGTTCGAAGGTGCTGGTATGTTCCCAGCATATAGTTGATTTCAGGGTCTCGAGACCGCCGTCAATCCAGTTCTGAAAGTTACGGGGGTTTGTCCCCGGCGAGATGTTTGAGTTATGGAAGATTGGAGAGAGGGCTTTGTCCTCTTGGGATTCCCTTTTGTTTAGAGCCCAGTCCCAGGAGCTTAGCGTGTGTTTGGTTGTTAATGAGGGGCTCTTCCAGTGTTTTCTCAGGGAGGGCTGGAAATGTGGGAGAAATCGCAGGGGGAGCGGTAGTTGCGCTTGCTCCAGTTCCACCGATCTAGGGCGGTCTGATTATCTGCCAAGCGTGGACGTGTGCTAGCTGTGCTGTCGCCCTGTAGGCTCGGAGATCGGGGTCCCCCTAGTCTAGAGCTGCCAACCAGAGTTTTATGGGGAATTCTGGCCTTCTTGCCTGTCCATATGAACTTCAGCATTTTCTTCTGCAGATCCTGGAGAGCTGGATTGGGGATGGCTACTGCGAGGGAGGAGCAAGCGTAGAGTAATCTCGGAAGCAGGTTCATTTTGGTGGCTGTGATCCGTCCCATAGTGAGATTTCCTGAGTGGACCAGCGCTTCTGATTCCCTTCTAGTTCTCGGAATAATCTGGGGAAGTTTGCCTGGTATGTGTCTTTGATTTGCCGTAATGTGAACTCCCAGGTAGGGGATGGATTGTCTCTTCCATGTGATCGGGCATAGCCTGGATAGTGCCTCTTGTTCCTCCCGGTGGAGACCGATGCCCAGGGCTCCTGATTTAGAGAAGTTGACAGTGAAACTGGTGACCTTCCCGAAGTTGGATATTTCAACCAGGGCGTGTTTTGCTGAGATGTTGGGTTCTGAGAGCGTCAGTAGGACGTTGTTGGCGTATAATGCAATTTTATGTTGGGATGGCCCTACTTGGGGTCCTTTGCTGAGCTTGTTCCGTCTGATTATTTGGGCAAAAGTTTCCATTGTTAGCGCAAAGAGAAGGGGTGATAGTGGGCAGCCCTGCGTCGTGCCACAGGTCATGGGGATCGGGGTTGATGGGGAGCCGTTGATCGTCAGGAGGGTCTGGGGGGGGGGGGGGATTTGTAGTTGGCCATTATCATAGACTGGAAAGTTAAGCCAAAGCCTCTAGAGTGAGCTTCATGAATGACCAGTCTACCCTGTCGAATGCTTTGGTAGCATCTAGGGCCATCGGTGCAAGGCCCTGGGAGTTTCTGTGGGCGATGTCTACCAGGTTCAGGGTTCTCCTTATATTGTCCCCTGCCGCTCTATTCAGGATGAAGCCTGTTTGATCGGGGTGAATTATGGCCGGAAGGATGTGCGACAGCCGGTTGGCCAGGATCTTGGAATAAAGGTGTTCAACAGGGCAATTGGCCTGTATGAAGCTGGGTCTCTGGTCTTTCCCTGGCTTGTGGAGAAGGTTTGTAGTAGACTCCTGCATCGAAGGGGTCACCAAGCCTGTTTCTTTGAATGAGTTGAAGTGTCACCATGGGGGGGGGGGGGAGAGATCAGTTGGGGATTTAAATACTTTGTAGAATCTCGAGGAGAATTTGTCTGGGCCCGGGGCCTGTGTTTTGAGGGATTTGATGGCTTAGTCAACCTCCTCGTCCATGATCGGTGCCTCTAGGCTCTCTTGTTGTGGGTGGCAGGCATGGCAGGGCTGCTCCCTCCCTCCCCCGTAGGTATTCCTACTGTTCGGACCGGTCCCGTGGAGGTGCAGTCATTACTTGGGTTAGGTGATCCATTGCCAGCTGTTGTTTCTCCGGCTCAGAGTAATATGTCCTGCCTTGTGGGTCACGAAGCCCTGTGATGGTGTTGGTTCGTCTTGTTTTGGCCAGTTTGGCTACCAGTAGCTTGTTAGCTTTGTTGTTATTGGCATAATAGAATTGCCTAGGCTTGGCAATTAGGTGTGCAGTATCGTCAGCATAATGGGCCTCTGGTTTCTTTCTGGCTGTGTGGATGGCTCGTTGAGTCCTGGTGGGGACCACCCCTTCTTCTTTTGGGCATCCTCTGCTGTTTGCAGTTCCTCCTCGAGCGCTTGCCGGGTTTGTCAGCGGTTCCAGTGAAATACCCCCACCCCCCTTGCGCTATCGGGGCTCCCCTGATCACTGCTTTCATTGCATCCCAATTGTTTGCGGGGGAAGTGTCTGTGACCGGGTTTTCCTCGAAGTTTTTAACAGTGGTTGCGATCCTGTCTCTAACCAGCATGTCATTGAGGATCGGGTCGTAGAGCAACCATTTGCGAGTGGAGTTGGCTCTGGGGTCTTGGATTCGGAGGTCCATGATTATTGGTGCATGGTCCGATAAGATTCTTGGGCCGATGGAAACGTCGTAGGCGAGGGTCTGGGGGGAAGTTAGGTCAATCCTCAAAGGTTGGGTGGACATGGGAGAAGTCCCTCTCGTTGGGGTGGAGCACCCGCCACGAGTCCACTACTTCAAGGGTTCTGAATAGGTGTAAGAGGCTAAGGGCTTGCGAGAAATCTCCTGGGGTGGGGCGGTGAGATGGTGGGATTTATCTTTAGTGGGGTCCGGCACTCCGTTGAAGTTGCTCTCCCCCCCCATTATTGTCTGACCTGTGAAGCCTGAGAGGGAGGTGCCCAGAGAGTCATAGAAGCTTGCTTGTCCCAAGTTGGGAGCGTATACTGAGACAAAGGTTTAGCGATCACCCAGTAAGCAGCATTTAACTGCCACGAAGCGGCCCTCTGGGCATGATATTGAGTCCAAGATCTGGGGATTTAGGTTTTTCTTAAAAAGGATCGCCGTGCCCCCCCCTTCTTGGATCCTCCTGAGGCGAGGAATTTATGTGGTGTCATGGTGCATGCCCCTGAAACTCGCGAGCCCAGACTCTGCCTTCCTTTGGGACTTCCCAGGCCCCAGCTAGGCTCACCTGGGCTCAGTCCTGGCGCCAGGCTCATGGTAAGCGTTAAATACATGGTCCATTTATTTGGCTCTGAGATGCTGAGCCATTCAGTACAGGGTGTGGCTTGCGACTACTTTTCCTGAGAGGCAGGATACGATGAAGGGGACTATTCTCGTGGAACTACTTGCAAGGCTGTTTAAACCGCACCTTGCAAACTGAACACGCTTTGTTAATCTCCACTCCTGCAGCGTAATGCTCACTGTCAGTTCTTGCTTCCTTTCTGCCATGCCAGTCCAGAGTCTTCTATCCACCGGCACCTATGGAAAATAGAAGAACAAGAGTTATTCACGCATTGAAGGCCTTACCTGCAGAACATCCGGACTTCGCCTTCACGCTTATCCAGGGACTGCCGCATCTGTGGAAGATCCGAACAGAAGGTACCTTCTCGGGTAGCGACGCACCTGACTGCCTCCTCCAGGAACTCCAGCGAGCAGTTCTCCATCATTCTGCATCGCGCCGCATCTCAACACCGTCAGTCGGACCTTCCATCTTCTTCCTGGAAAAGCGCCACACCTGCCGAAAAGAAAAGACAAAGCAGGTTAGTCGCACACAAGAAGGCTAAAATAAAGCAAACTTTTAGCGCATCTCGCACAGCGCCTTACTTACTGTCAAGAATCCTGCACATCGTTGTCAGGAGAGTCATCCATCATCCGAAAACTGCTTTTGTGCCCCACCTGAAAGACAAAAAAAACGAACATTAGATATCTTGCATGCAAGGACTTAAGGCAGCTATTTCAAGGAGTTATTGGAATAGAGACTTATCTGCTTACTCGGTACATCCACTTCAGCAACCTCCATCGGATCAGTGAAGTAACTCGATCCTGGAACTGAGTTACCGCGCCCCTGCCAGAGAGTTTGCAGGACGGAGAGGTCACCCATATAATAAACAAGGTGAGCCAGGGAAAGAGGAGGATAACACGGAAGGAGGTGAAAACCAAAACCAGCTCCACACAGTTGTCTAATATCTTGTTTCAACTTGCAGACGAACATCTCCTGAGGCAAGACAGAAGGGAAGTCGCAAGCAGGCCCTCATTAAGCAGAACACCAGTGCAGACATCCTTTGCACACGAGCACGCCCCCATGGAGACCAGGTGAGCGTGACATGTGGATATAGGCGGGATCGTAGGCGCCCAAGGAGGTGAGTTTCTTGGAGCATCGCCACCCCGGTTTATTCGTCTTGTAGTTTCTGTAGGATCAACTTGCATTTAGAGGGGGAATTCAGCCCATTAACATTTAGTGAGAGGTGCTGTAATTTTGGTGCTCGAGCCAGAGGCCCAGCTGTGTCATGTTCCGGTGGGAGGGGGTTGGAAGAATGACAGTCTCCTTCATAGGTGAAGGTTAGGTGCGCGTTGTCCTGCTCTTGGGGTTTTAACAGGGTCCCCCAACGGGAGGCCAATTTTTTAACTGGTGGGGTGGTTGACATTGAGTGCAGCCAAGCCCCTGGCCAACTGGGCCAATTGAGTCACTAGGATAACTTGGCTTTCCAAGGACAGAGGTGGAACGTACCATGGAATGGGCATGGGCCATGGGTGAAGGCCGCCGTATTGGGTAGTAACAATCTTCAGCAGTGTTGGAACTAGCTAATCGCTGTGGAAGGCTGGGCGCCTAGTCCGAAGGTGCGGTAATGGTTCATGTGGTGTGGCCTGATTACTGTTTACCACCTCCTGTTTCGAGAAGCTCTCGACCATGAGCACCGTCTAGGCTGCGAGGTTCCCTGTCGCTTCCGAGATCGCTCAGGTGGCATCTTTGGGGGAAGATGGGTGAATCTTCCCCCAAGATGCTGGCATCTTCCAGGTGGCTAATTCTCTGCAGGGTACCGTTATGAGAATTGCAGGGCTGTTGGAAAAAGCCATCTATACAGGACCTGACGTTCTTGAAGAAAGGGGGCTAAGGGTCGAAGTTATTTTCTCCTCTGGAGAGTTAAGAGCGAGAGATCTTGGTAAATCTGGATAGGCAAGCCCTGAAAGGTGAGAGAATCTTGTGAGCGGCGGATGGCGGAGATGGCCTCTTTTGTGGAGAAGAAATGGACCCTAGTGAAGACATCTGGAGGGAGGTCTGAGTCTACTGCCCGACGTGGGCGCAGTCTGTGGGTGCGGTCTAGCAATAGTAGGGATTTGTCCTGTTGTGGGAGAACGGCTTGGAAGAAGTCCCCCACACATTCCGCTAGCTTTTTGTCCGGGACTGAGGATGGAATACCCTGGATCCGAAGGTTGTTGTGGCGGGCCCCATTTTCCAAATCTTCTTGCTTGAACTCCAGGATTTCGCACTTGTCTTGATGGGCCTTAACTGCTTGTTGGATATCACCCAGTGTAGTTGCCTGGTCCTGGCAGCGGTCCTCAAACTCTGCCAACATCTGCTCCACCTCAGTTACTCTGGCCGGTTTGTTCCAGTTTGGTGGAGAGTTCGGTCATGCAGGACCCGAATTTTGCCTTAATATCTGCCATGTATGCTAGTAAATCCCTTCTGGTGGCCGGGGGATCGCCCACCTCTTGGTGGTCCTCCGAGGTGGGCCTGGCAAGGTCGGTCAGGTTTTTCCCCCCCTGTCTGTGTCTGTAAGCATGGTGGCTATGTCTGCGTTTTTGCTCGCTTTTGTTTGGACATAATGCCGGTTCGTGGGACAGAAGATCTGTCAGGGAGGCAGATTTGTGTTCCACTTGGGGCGATCCTCCGCTGCTTTGCTTGGAGGAGAGGCGCTGGCTGGAGGTGTGGGCCAGGGCGCCCCAGGAGTTGGGAGTGCAGGCCTTATGATCAAGTTGTGCGGACCAGCGAGGAGAGGTGTCTGGGGAAATCTCCAGGGCCACCGGGAGGTGGGGGGGTGATTGAGGGTGGCAGTTACCTTGCGCCGCCCCAGCGCATGATCCGCGACCTCCACTCTCCAGGTGTAAATTGGCCCCACCTCACGCCCCCCCAGCAGGCCCTACCTGTGTGCATGCCGCCTCCGCTGCTGGATCTCCAAGCTGGAAGGGAACCGAGTCCTGCAGGGCCGCTAGCCGGCGTGGAGGTTTGTATGGGATTCTCCTAGCCCTGAAGGGCCGCACTGGCTCCGTTGCATGCTGCCGTGAAGGTCGCCCTTTGCGGTGGTGACACGCGGGGGTGACATGGGTGCACCACCTCATCGGTTCAGGGTCTGGGATGGAGCCGCTTGGCACAGGAGTGCCAGTGCCCTGTCTGCTGTAGTTAGGCGGTATACTCTGTGGGGCTTCAAAGGGTTATGGGGGATCAACCGTACCACCTCTGCTGCCTCTGCTCTCCCGATGGAGGCACGCCCGCCATCTTGGATTTTGGTGCCGTTCTGTGCCAGGGCGATTCGATGAAAATGCCAGGTGCAGTGAAGGCTTTTAGCTCGCATAATCGAACTGTGGGTGCCATAGTTCCGATCGTCCTGGGTGTTGGTAGAGTCCCAGCTAGAGGTCGGGAAGCAGCATATGTATGCTTTTATGGCAGGCTTCTCACGGATGGCCTCTGGGGAGCAGCCACATTGATGGCGCTCCAAGCCACGCCCCAGTAGTGTCCAATTTAAGTTATTCCATTCCAGTGGTTATGATTGTGACACAGGATATTGTGTCTTCTGATTTATCAGTCATCACTCGTCTAATTAGATAGTTTTCAATATTTTTGTTATTTTATCTTTGTAGTTTTTTCTCTCCTTGAATTTTCATGGTTTTTTCAAGGACCATCACTTGTTTCTATTTTTGTTTCGCCATTCTTCCGTACTTGTATGGTAGGTTTTAATTTCTTTTCTTTCACGTGTGTATGTCTGTCTCATCCCATTCTTTATGGGATCTTGTGGTTGTCGAATTCCACAATGGAATCCTAAATATGCAAGTTGTTTATGCATATTAAGGAACGGGTTATTTTTTTCTTTATCAAAGAAATCAAGGTCTGTCAATTTTCAATTCTGGTATAGCTTTAAACAGAGGGAGTATACTTGCTCCATTTAGTATCACCCGCTCCTTTCCTCTTTTTTGTTGTGCCAGTGATAAAACATGTTGGTCTTGATTTTTTCTAAAATCTACATACAATGGCGGGATTAAGTGAGAATATGTAATTTCTTTTTTACTGTTTGTCAAAGACTGTCTTATTTTCTTTAATTTGAGAACTTGATGTTTCAGAAGTTCTCATTCTCCAGCATTGGATCTTTCATGGATTCACATGCTTAGAATATTCCCCGTCGTCAGACTGGGACCCCTCTGTACACATATATAGCCTTTTCCAATAGGAAAACTTCCGACACTTTTGTGTCCTATCTACGTCCTTTTAGGACCTGCCTACGCATGCTCCGTAGGCCGTCCCAGTAAAAGAGGCCCCCCCCCGCGGCTCCCCTTCAGATTTCAACCGTCTCCAAAGTAGTGGGATCTCCTCGCGTTGTCTTACTATTTTGTACAAGGTTGCATTACTGGAATTTGAGTACAGAAAATGTCCTCCGTGTCAGGAAAAGCGCTGTTCTGCCCTTGCGCGACGATGCAGCTTGAAAAAAGTTTACGAGGGGGACAGACCTATGGATTGTATATATTGCCTCCACCCTTCTCATTCGGCGGATAACTGCGACATATGCAAAGGGTTTTCTCAAAAAACCCTCAAAGCAGTCGACGACTGGTGGCATGGCTGAATGATGGAGCGGGGGCATACCCCCCTTCGGAGGTAGGCTCCACACAATTGGCGAAAACATCACGCCGCGCTACCTTGTCGGAACCACCGGCGAACAAATCTCGACCGACGGAAAATGAGTCGTCTGGAAGTCACTCAACTAGAGACTCCTCGTCAAAAATCATCTTCATCAAAAAAGCACGAAAAGGAAAGGAAATCCTCCTCGGGCGATCATCATAGATCGACCACGAGTCGAGAGTCAAGTAAAAGCAAGCCAAGTGTGGAAAAGGCGGGACCGCCAAAACCACCGGCTAACTCACCGTCGTCGACGGCGGCCCAGTCATTGGCCTCCACCCTGCCACTTACGCAGGTGGCATCCACCGTCCCACCGACAACGACGTTGACCATGGCCTCGTCAACGGGGGTTCTACAGGAGGCCTGGAGGCCTGAAATTTTTGATCCGACCCCCCCCCCCCGGATACTTTACTACAAGAACAGGCTGTGTTGCTGTCCTCGGAGGACGAGAATGAGAGAATAGCTGGCCCAGCAGACCTAGGGCTACGAGTGGCTGACAAGTCGTCGACGAGGGGATCCGTTATACCGGTATCTGCCCCTCTTCTCAATCCTCAATCTGTTTTGACGTTGGAAATTCTGTCCACGCTTCAGTCGTTAGTCATTGGACCAGAGACTACCTCAGGCAAACCTACCGCAGTCACCCGTCGACGAGCCAGGCCCGTCCCGTCAACCTACGCACGCCAATCTCAGCGCTGGCACAAGAGGAAGGCGAGCTGCCAGATTCGGAGTCTGACAGGGGAGCCATGTCGGATATCTCATCATCCCCCTCCAGGGATCCAACCTGGGAGTCAGAGGTGGAGTTGGAAACCCCTAGAAGCCCAGCTCACCCGTCCCCTCCGGACGACATTGCGTCATTCCATTCTATGATGAAGGCATGCAAAGAATTTGGTTTGTCCCAGGAAGAACAGAAAAAGGACTGTTTTTTTTTTTGTTCGACCACATGGGTAAGAGAAGGAGGTCTGTGTTCTCGATACCAATACTAGACCATGTATGGAAGGAGGGGTTGCAGACAATGCGTGACCCGTTTTCAGAGCCGGCAGTGAAAGGACGCCTGGAAAAAAAGTTTAAGGCTCCAGAGTCTACCCCCAAGTGTTTATCCTCCCAACCAACGCCATACTCGGTGGTGTCGGCGGCAGCGGCGAGGAAGGCGAAGGCCCAGCACAAGTGCGCGGCGACTCCTGAGAACGAAGCGAGATGCCAAGATGCTTTTGGCAAAAAAGTGCTATCCGTGGGAGCGACCAAAGTAAAGGCCGCAAACTCTCTGGCAATTGTTGCCAGATACGATAGGGAGATGTGGCATAGGCTAGCTCCGTTGCTTGATCATCTTCCGGAAGAGCATAGGAAGGCAGCGATGTTACTCGTCCGAGAAGGTGAGGAAGCCTCAAATCACGCAATAAACATTGCGGTGGACCTCGCTGAGTCAGGCTTCAAGCAAGTCAATAATGGGGTCGTATTACGTCGACAGTCATGGCTTAAGTGTACCTACTTCAGACCAGAGGTACAATACAAAGTTTTAGATATGCCCTTTGAGGGAGACCTTCTTTTCGGTGAGAAGGTGGACGAAGCCCTAAAGGGAATGAAAGAGGACTCGGACATGGCACGTTCATTGGGTGCCCTCCAGAGTGGCAGAAACTACAAGTCTTTTCGTCCCTTTAGGGGGGCTTCAGGTAATTCAAGATTCTCTGCATCTGGAGACAGATCCTTTGGCAGATCAGCTTACCCCTCCCAGGGATACAGACGTGCCTCCCAAACGGCAAACCGTCGCCGGAACTTCCAGACTTCCAGGAAAAGACCATCATATCCGTCGTCGAGAGACCAGCAAAATAAAGATCAGCAGTGACATACAACACACCGTTCTGGGGGAAGAATTTCCGCATATGTCGACGAATGGGAATGAATAACGACGGATCAATGGGTGCTGGATACTATAAGAAACGGACACTCTCTACAATTCAAACACAGCCCTCCGCAAATTCCACCTGCGTTCACTGCTCATTCCCATCTGAAGATACTGCAACAAGAGGTAACACTCATGTTAGCAATGGGCGTGATAGAATTAGTTCCAACATCACAGAGGGGTCAAGGAGTCTACTCAAGATATTTCATCGTAAAAAAGCCGAACGGCAAATGGCGTCCCATTTTAGACTTACGCGATCTCAACAAGTCTTTAAAGAGCCTGAAATTCAAGATGCTCACTCTGCAGGAAGTGATCCGCGCCGTTCAAGAGGGGGATTTTCTAGCGACCCTGGATTTACAGGACGCGTATTTCCATATTCCAATGTGTCGGAAACACAGGAAATTCCTAAGATTTGTAATAGGGCGGACTCACTACCGATTCACGGTTCTTCCTTTTGGGCTCAAGACCTCCCCCAGAACGTTCACGAAATGCCTGGCTCCAGTAGCGGCCTGGCTAAGGAAGCAAGGCCACCATGTATACCCATACCTCGTCGACTGGCTGGTAAGGGGACACTCCTCAGCGTCGACCAACACAAGTTTACAAGCCACCATGCAGCTTCTACAACAGCTGGGATTCGCCATAAACTTCGAAAAATCCTCTCTGCAGCCATCGAGATCGCTGGTATTCCTGGGGGCACAGTTCGAGACCCAGTTAGGGCTAGTGAAACCTTCTCTCGACAGAACCTCAAGACTCCATCAACAAGCATGCCGACTACGGCGAAACACCAAGATCTCAGTGAGAAAATACGTTTCGGTCCTAGGGGCCATGGCATCCTGCATCCATCTGGTGGAAAACTGTCAAAACTGTCGCCTATTCATGAGGCCAGTCCTATTAATGAGGCCAGTCCAGGAATTCCTCGCGGACCGATGGACGCAGGCTCAAGGATCGTGGTCGGACAAGATGACCATCGACGACGACGAGCTGCTTCGGACCCTTAAGTGGTGGCAGAGTTTCCACAATCTGAACAACGGCGTACCCCTACAGGAGCAGGAGTACTAGCGAACCATAGTCACGGATGCGTCCCTAACCGGATGGGGAGCTCACATGGGTGCTCTCCACACGCAAGGTCGCTGGTCTCCAACGGAGTCACTCCTACACATAAACGTGTTAGAGCTCAGAGCAGTACGATGGGCCTTGAAGGCATTCCTACCACACATCAAGGGCTCGCAAGTACGAATACTGACCGACCATACAACGGCCATGTTTTATCTGAGGAAACGAGGAGGGACGCGATCAAGAACTCTTTCCATAGAAGCCCAGAAAACATGGCATTGGGCATTAAAGCACGAAATTTCCATCGTGGCTCATCACCTTCCAGGAGTGAGGAACTCCCAAGCAGACTCCCTCAGCAGAAGCATGGCCCAGATACACGAGTGGGAAATGGACACAGTTCACCTGATGAAAGTGTTCGAGAAATGGGGTCACCCCCCTCTGGACGCCTTCGCGACCAAAGACAACAAGAAATGCGAGCAATTCGCAAGCAGATGGCCTCAAGAGGGCTCCAGGGGGGGAGGCATTCTCCTTCCCATTGACGGACATGTTCCTCTATGCTTTTCCCCCGTTCCCCCCTCATACGGAGGACAATACAGTGGATACGCAGATACAATTGCCGGGTAATTCTAGTGACACCATACTGGCCAAGGCAACCGTGGTTCTCCGACCTGCTTCACCTGTCGCTGGAACATCCCATAGGGTTTCCCAAAGCCCCGAACCTACTATCCCGGGAAAAAGGCACGGTGTGGCATCATGACCCGGACAGTCTCAACCTTACAGCCTGGCTCTTGACTTTTCGGAGTTCGGTGCTTTAGACGTTTCGGAGGATTGTCAAAAAATTCTGCAAGCGGCTAGATCCCCTTCTACAAACAAATCCTACTCCTATAAGTGGCGGAGGTTCTGTGAATGGTGTAGGGGACAACAGGGCCTACAACCGTTGTCGGTGACGCCGGAACAAGTTCTACCTTACCTGCTCCTCTTAGAGGAGAGGGGATTATCCTTCACATCGATAAAGGTGCACCTGGCGGCCATCTCGAGGTTCACAAGGAAAAGGCAGTCGTCTCCTCTATTTAGCGACAGACTTGTAAAACACTTCATGAGGGGTTTATTTTGAGCTTTTCCCCCGGAAAAACGTTTCCCCCCGACTTGGAGTCTCAACACAGTGTTGGCAGGCTTAATGAAACCGCCTTTTGAGCCTATGGCCACGTCCGACATAAAATTCATTTTGTGGAAGTTGGCATTCTTGATTGCTATCACATCAGCTAGAAGAATCTCGGAACTGCAAGCGCTGGTCGTAGACCCGCCATACCTAAGATTCTTTAAGGACAAAGTAGTCCTGGCAACTAATCCTATGTTCGTCCCAAAAGTTCCGACAGTATATCACAAACACTCGTCCATTGTTCTCCCTACTTTCTTCGCCACACCATCATCGGCAGCAGAAAAAGCTCTTCATACCCTGGACGATAAGAGCGCTTTGAAATTTTACCTACATCGTACACAGGAATTCAAGTCTACTAGACAACTGTTTGTCGCGTATGGTCCGTCGACGAGAGGAAAAGCAATCTCTAAACAAGGATTGGCTCGATGGGTCTCATCGACGATTGCGTTTTGTCACTCTAAGGCCGGAAGGCCACTGCAAGGACATCCTAGAGCCCATTCTACAAGATCGATGTCCTCCTCAACAGCTTCATGGGCAGGAATTCCGTTGACGGACATATGTCAAGCTGCGGCATGGCCAGTGCCCCACACGTTTACCCGCCACTACTGCCTGGCCAGGCAGCATGCGGACGAGGTGCAGATGGGAAGAGCTGTCCTGCGCCATCTGTTTCAGTAAGGTAAGCTCCACGCTGTGGAGAATGTTGTCTACCTTTTAATGACAGTTTATTTTATGTGGGTAAGGTTATTTGAGGTAACTTATTCCTACTGTACATATGCATTGTGTTGTATGTTGAGGGTATATTACATTACATTCTCACCGCCGTCTCAAGTGTTACTGCTATTCAATCTATTCTAAGCATGTGAATCCATGAAAGATCCAATGCTGGAGAAGGGAATAGTTTCTTACCTGTAACTCCATTTCTCCAGCATTGGTATCTTTCATGGATTCACATGCGCCCGCCAACCTCCCCGGAATGTAATGTCTTTGATAAGTCTAACCCTTCCTACTTTGGAGGGGCCGAAATCTGAAGGGGAGCTGCGGGGGCGGGCCTCTTATAATGGGACGGCCTACGGAGCATGCGTAGGCGGGTCCTAAAAGGACGTAGATGGGACACAAAAGTGTCGGAAGTTTTCCTATTGGAAAAGGCTATATATGTGTACCGAGGGGTCCCAGTCTGACGACGGGGAATATTCTAAGCATGTGAATCCATGAAAGATACCAATGCTGGAGAAATGGAGTTACAGGTAAGAAACTATTCCCTTCCTCTTGATTTCGTTATAGTTGTCTCATTCCTTGAATATTGAAGATCATAATCTGATACCTCCTCACAGGAGGTCAGTTTATTGAGTTGGCAAATTGCTCAACGAGGTATTGTTCCAATATGATAATTGACATGTCACTCATATCTGTTTTCTTAAGGTCTTTAGTTGTCATCGTCAATATATGTTGAAATATCTATCAGATCTACTGTATGCTGTGATTGGTTTTCTAGCACAGGTTTTTGTAGATCTATCTGCAGGCCTGCCATCCTAGTCGGCTCTTGGACATGTTACTTCAGGTCTGCACATTGGTTTCATGGATTTCTGTTGGCTATCAGATTTCTGTTTCCAAGGAAGGCACGCAAAACTGTTTCTTTTTGTTTTTAAATTTTTATCCTTTATGGGTTTTATATTTCCAGTCTCTTTTTGTATGAGTTAAAATGTTGTAATTGTGTTGGTCTTTATCTTGTGTTCTGTTTTTTATGGTCTTTTTCTATCATTGTGCCTTTTTCCTCGCCATCATCACTCTTATTTTCATCTTTCTCCTTTCCAGGTATTTGCTCCAAGTGTATCAACCTTTCGGGGGCCACAGCCTCTTCGTTGGCCTTTGCTAATGGTGTTGACATCTCATTAGTTTCAGCATCGCCGTTGAAATTTGCGTCCTATCTCCATGATCAGAACTGGCTATGTCGGCTGATCTAGTTTCACACATACGACTCATCTCTGCTTCCACTTCTAATCATTGTTGAACTTGTATTATAAAATTATCAATATAGATTTGTTTTGAATGCATGAGCGCAATAAGGGTGGCTTGGTCTTTTATAGCTTCCACATTTGCCTCATGCAATGTTAAAGTTATTGGAGCCTGTGCTGGTGTAGTAATCGAGATTTTGCTAGTCCAACATTGTAGTGGGTATTCGTGCAAGATTTGTCTTTTTTAACTGTTAGTCACTGATCTTCTCTTGTTTGAGTTTGGTTGACCTTGTTCATATTTGATATTCGGTGCCGTCTCTTCACTACTTATTGACTTTTAGCTTTTGTCTTGCGTTATCTGTTTAGTGTCTTCATTCGCAAAGAAGTTATGATCAGTTGTTATTGGTGTTAAAGTAAAGCATGGTATTTTGTTATCCAAACACAGGATTTTTTTGGTTCTTGGCTTATTTCATGGTGTGAAAGTTTATTTCAGTTGTCAGGCATAGGCGTTTCGCCGATGGTGTTGCTGGTTGATGGTTACATCCAGAATCTTTTTTTTATTCTGTATTTGTATCCATAATACTAGCTCTTTGTGCTTTTTCTTTTCTCATTGTGTTCTTTGCCATGTTTCTTGCGTTATTAGGGTGTCTAATCTTGTGATGTTATTTCCCCCGTCCCAGGTAGGTCCTGGGGTTTGTGCCCATGCGGATGTCAATTCCTGTGATGTCCTGGCATCTAATATGTTCTCGTCTTTCTCGCTCTGCATCGTGCAGTCAATGCACTCCAAAGGCAGCATTATTTCTGTCAGTGCTTGACTTCATTCTACTAGATTTCAATACTTCATGCTGCTCTCCTATCCCCGCATCAATGTCCGGCGGCATATTCTGCGGCACTAGAACCGGAGGTGTCTCGGCAGAGCATCCATCTCCAAGCTCAGGAGAGGCACTAGTCAACGGGGTCTGGCCAGAGCGACCCAGAGATGTTCCATTGCGCACATGGTGGACACCAGCCCTCCCCACATCCACACTCGGCGGTGCTCTCGGGGGCACCAGGACTGAGGGTGTCTCGGCAGAGCACACTCCTCCAGGCCCAGGAGAAACACCCATCGGCAGGGCCTGCCCATCGCGACCCAATGCGGCATCCAGTAATGGAAGGGCCGCTGATGCTCCCGGGTGCGCGCAGGGCACACCAGTCAGCTCCCCTGCATCTCCCTCAAGAGGGTCCTGCCCTGCAAGGCTCAGATCCACATTCGACAGCAAAAAAGCGGCCTGCCAGACTCATCCGATCCACACCACCGTGGCAGCACTGATAAGCTTTTTATCATTTGTTTTTGGGCAAATAGTACATTTCGGCAAACAGGGTCTCGAAGGGCTTTTAAGTTTATCTTCACTTGATTTGGGTGCTTTGATATATCAAAATCAGTTGGTGTGGGTAGATCAGCAGGTCTATCCTGCATCAACTCTAGATCTGCTGGGTTCAGAGTAACACTAAGGCTTACATTTGCGTCCTGAATCGTAGTGCTTTTTTTTTTTTCTTTGCTGCATCGACTTTTGTGTTTTTGCATACATCTCATCAATGGTTGGTTTCAAGCAAGACTGTTGGATCAAAGTCAACAGCGTCATATCAATTTTCTCTTTGCCGTGTCCGTGGTCCAAGAGGACCCAGTAGTTTTGCAGGGGGTCGGCACAGCTGTTTTTGAATATTGCTTAAATAGTTACTTGGAGTAAACTCGCTAAGTAGCTACAGCGGCTCGCAGAGCCCAGGATGCCCCAACGCTCCAAGAGCTCCGACTCTGCGACTGACTCCGCGGTCTCTTGAGGATTTTAAAGGTTGCTGTTACTAGTCGCAGAAAGAGTACTTTCCAAAGTCCAAACAGCAGCAAGGTAGCACAACGGACTCCAAGACTCTGCAGCCGACTTTGCAAATTGCTAATGCAAAATAACAGGGGGGGGGGGGCCTGGGAGTCTTATCTGCCAGACATTAGTCCTTGGTAAGAGAGCCTTACCCAGATTTCTTGGCTCACTATCTTTCACAGAGGAGATATCCAAAACATATCCTTCTTTGTCCCTCCCTGTGGCAGTCCAGCAACGAAATGCTTTCCAGTTCTCTGAACAAGAGTACCAACAGCAACCCCAGACACATGTTTCGGTCTGGTTGGACCGCCTCAGTAGGGTGGAGCTGTGCCTCTTAGGAATAGTGAGCAAGTGGTCCACGAAATTAGGTTTACATTAGAGGCCTGATGAGTGCAGTTGGTGCCCCCTGTGGGGATCCCACAGGCCCACAATTCTTATAGTGACATAGCTGCGAAATGTTTTCTAATGTGTTTGACCCCCATGCATCAGCAGATGTCGGCTACTCATTTACCCCATTGGGTTCTTGCACATCTTTGGGTGCTGGCCACTCTACCACCTCCAGATCAACAACTGTTGACTTGGGAGCCAGTCCCACTACGTCCTTAATAGAGGCTCATTTGGCTGGGCCATGCTTGGACTAAATGCAGGTGGATGAGCTTGAAGCCCCTAGAAAGGCAGTCAATGAACGCATACAGGATCTAATTGAGTTCTGTGGGAGCCAAATGCTGCAGTCAGTGTTTTGTCACTAAAGCTGTTGCAAAGGACGGGCATCTGTTTGCAGCCATGCATGCTTGAGGCCACATAACCTTTTGAAACTATGCTCTAGCCTTCCGGTGGCCAGGAAGTTGGTAATTGTTGTTGTGCCCTTCTGCATGAGAATGTCTGCTTAATGTTCCATCCCCAGGCCTGCTCCACAATTGTGGCCTCAAACTTTGGCAAGTGTCCCAGATCTTCCTTATCCAAGACCCCTTTATGGAGGGATTACCATTTATTTTATTTAGTGTGCCGGAAACTTTGCTGCTTTCTCAGTCCAGCTAATGCAGAAACATTTGTGGCCAACCTCCCATCTTTTTCCGAGATTTGGGTGATGAAGACACTTTTGCTGTGGCGTTTTAGGAAGAGTTTTGCTCTGGCTTGCCATATGGCACAGTCGTAGTGGAAGTGGCTTACCATGAGGGCATGGCAGCTAGTTCAATGCCCAAGGCAATAGCGACCTCTGAGGAGGCATGTTTTGCAACAGGCTATTAAAATACCGCAGAATGTGACCTTCCATTTCATTAGTTTAGGTCCTGATACTTATCTGGAAACTCAAAAGGAAAAGGTTGGTGCCCAAATGTCCAAATCTTTGATCCCTGTCCAACACACATCCAAAGCTGATTAATCTCTGGCTTGAAGGCAGCCCTGCCAGCAAAAAAATTCAAGGAGCCTTCGTGGATTTCATGATTTCTGCCTAATGCAACACTGATCTATCTCTAGATGCTATCATCCAAATTATGGGATTGTAAAAACTTCACAGTTGCTCCTTAGGAAGGCATGTGTTAGCAAATTTTCGTACCATCTCTACTGTCCCCCCCCCCCAAGTGTTTTCTGGCGGACAAGGGGTACAGCATTATCCATCCTTCATCTCCCCTTCCAAATCATTTAAGAATCTAGTTGCTGCTTTAAATGGAAGAAATCAAGCTTGTTCCACTAGGTCATTGGGGCAGGTGTTTTCACAATCTCCTAGTCAAGGTAGGTCTGAACCTTTTCTCATTCAATCATTTCCTTCCCCAAGAAAAATGCAACATCTTACTGCTGTCACGTATTCGCTTTGACACCTGGGTGATTGGATGATAGCTGTGGATCTAGAGACTACTGCAAGCATGCACCGATTTGTCATCCTCACCAGAGAACTTCCTTTTTCAATCAGCAAGAAACCTTTTTATACAAGGTTCGCCCTCGGGTTTGATCAGTGTTTTCAAAGATAATGGCTCAACTAGCTGCGTTTTTTGCATCTTCGAGGCATACACCTTGTGTTCAGGGAAAGTTCTCTAAGTTTGGCAGCAACCAAGCTCCAATGCCACCTTGACCTGTTATTCTGGCTGGGTCTGTTGGTCAATGTCCCAAAATCCACCTGTTGCCTCTCGGAGAATATAATTGATCTGGGATTCCTTGGTAGCCTATATTATTCCCACAAAGGAGCGAGTAGACCATGTTCTACAAACTGTCCATTTTGAATTGCAAGGAGACATGTTTTTTTTCAGAGGCTTTTACGCCTCATGGCATTCATTGTCCTAAGCAGGCCAATGGCCAGGCTTCACATGCACCATACTTGGCTACATCTTGCGGCAAGCTGGGATCAATGTCTGGATTTCAAGGACAAGTGATTTTCGATATCTGATTAACGGTTTGTGTCCCAGGCTACACCTATCAGTTGGATCCCAGTGTTACCACACCCAGCCCATGATTACCACTAGCAAATTGCTCTCTGGCTGGGTGGGGGTGTGAGATGCAGGGGCAATACTGGGTGATCTTCACATGCATGATTTGAGGCGAGGCGGATGTTCAGGAGCACACACTTTATATATAGTTTTCCTTTCAGGCATTTTTCCAGTATGTAAGTTATGCTGTTTGGATTTCTACCGATCATCTAGAATCCGGTTTCTGACAGTATGGTAGTCACGTATTTTAGCAGCAAGCATTGGGACACCAGGTCGGTCCAAATTATGCACCCTGGTGGCACCTCTGGGAATTGATTTAGGAGAAGGGCATGCTACAGGCAATCCACATCTGTGGTGGTCAATGGAGCGAACAAATCTGCTCAGTTTTAGCTTCCTCAAACACAAATGGCAATTGCATGCCGATCTTCCAACCTGTGGGGAACCCCTGGAATTGTCATTGCCATAAAGTTCAACAACCAATGTCTCTTGGAAGGGAAGGACGTCTCTGGAGGATGATTTATACAGTAAAATACTGCCCAAGCAAGAGGTTATGGCTCTTAGGTTTAGAATTAATCTTAACCTATTGCATCTGAGCAATAGGTTATGAACCATTGTTCTTCTGCCTACCAAACCATTACAGAAAGGGGAAAGATACAAATGAGCCACTGATTCTCGTATCTACTGCTTAGGGCATGTGTACCACCTCTTGTTCTTCCACTCTGAGCTGACCTCAGTCAAGAGTAAGTTCTCCAACCCTCCCCCTCATTCGATTTTCTTTGGGGTGTTTTGGCACCTAAAAAGTAGTTTTTGGTAATTTGGCTCTTTCATGGCCGAACCTATCTTGGTGCCAAACTTTTATAGATTAAACATGCTTGCAGTAAAAAGGAAAATGGTTGATATTTTGCTAATGGATGCCCAGTTGCTCCAAGGATTCCTTGCAGGCTTCTGTTGATGACTTGCTCTCATTCGTCACACTTGTTTGTTTCTGTGGAATTACTTTTCAGCATTCAGATCTCAACTCGGTGTATTGCCTACCTAACCCTGCAAAACGAGGCCATTTATCCAGATCTTTATATCTTTCCTCAGTCGCAAAGACATCTCTTACCTCATGAGCTTAATGTGGTCTTCACAGACTTGGGAAGCAAATAATTTCAGCCTATGGCTTCGACGGGTCATAAACTGGTCTTATGGCGGGCAGCTTTCTTTGGGGGCTGTCACTTTGGCTTTTAGAATGAGTGAGTTGTAGACACTTGCGTGCGCGTATCACTAACCCATTTTTCTTGAAGTTATAATTAAAATCCACCCCTTGTTCCTTGCAAAGCGGTCATTTTCAGGATACATTTATACCAGTTTTCTTTATTTTCGGATCCTCAGTCAGAAGCAGACCGGGTCCTTCAATGTCTGTACTTCCGCAGATTTCAAGGTCCATCTTGAGTAGTAGAACCCTGAGGTATTTGAACAGACTATTTGCGACTTTTGGAGGATTGTTCCTGGTGGACAAGCAGACAAAAAATCTAATTCTTGATGATGGTCTCCTGCATAGAGCGCGGTTATAGGCTGCCGAGCAAGCTTCCTCAAAGGTGCCTGCCCACCAAGCTGGAAACGCTAGTGAAAGCTGGTGACTTAGCAGAGTAGCTATTTGAACTCTGTTACTCATTCCTGTCCCTCTTGCTCTGTACTTGAAAAATGCCACAAAATGGAAGGAATTGGACATTTTAGCTTGTTTTTGCTTTTCACTTTCATTATAGGTATGCTATTTGTGAGTGTTTAAAGTTTGCTTGTAATCCATAAAATACAATTTTTTAAAAAAAGTCACATGCGTGGGAAAACCTACTTTTCTATGGGCAAAGGCGCAGTAGCCAGCTGTTCATATGGAAAATTGATCGTGCACCATTTCTGTCAAATGCTTTTTTCCTTGGTTTTCTTGATTTTACCCTGGAGCACTCTTTTTGCAAGTCTTCAGTGCAGACCTTCATCTTTGTCCTGGGTGCTTGTAAGGCTGTTTCTGTGTGCTGATTTGTTTTATTTTCTTCTCCATGCACATTTACATCTCACATTCAGATTGGACGCAAAATTCAAGTTCTAAGTTGATGCAGGATTTCTTTTTTACCCTGTCACTGCATCAACCTGACTGGTGGAGTGCCTTGCACACTCCTGCTTGGGCGCTGTCTGGGGGTGTTGAAGGTGCGTCCTGTGCATGAGAAATGAGTCCTTTCTGGGGGGAAAACACTGCAAGAGCACCCTCTGGTCCACTCCTGGTTCTATGACTGAAGGGATTTGTTAGGTAGTATAGCTGGCTACATTTCAGCTTTCGCATGAGGTTTTTGCTGAAACATTTGAAGTTCTCCTAAAACCAGTGCTAGGATCTTTAATGGGGCACCAGGCCAGTCCCACACCCCCTCTCTGCCCACCCCCGCTCTGTAGGGTTGAAGCCTGCATACTCTGCCCCTTCCTGACAGATGTTTATACTTCACCTGGACACCCCCTCTGGCGAACCTGCCACTGTGCTTAGTTAACAGTACTCCTGCACCTCTGGACGATGACATTCAGGTGTATTGCACACATTTACACTAGAATGACCCTGGACAATCTGTCAATGAGCAGCTACTCCTGGGCAACCGCATGGGTTGATTCCAACAGTAATTGGGATCAGGAGGAAATTCCATCTTTCAAAGCTGCTTACGAATGGATCGCTAGTCTCCTAGCTTTCTAGATTTACCATTCTGCTAATGGAAAAAAGGAATGTTTGCGAAGTTCAGATTAGTATGACTGGCATCCCTTTGCCGTGTGACAATGGCACTTGCTTTCGGATGCAAAGTAGTGTTAAGACAATCCACACCATTGCCCCTAATAAAATGCACCCAAGTTTAAGTTTGAAAAGGGTGTGATGCAAAACATTGCTTCGAATGGATTGTGTCCTCCCAAGTATTCCTTATCTTGTGATAAATCGTTATCTCCAGCTTTGCTGCTTTGGAAAAAAAAAATTATCGCCAGAGGGCGCTGTGCTCGAGGTCGTGGCGTCCCTCGACGGACTCCGTACTCTGTCGATATCACCAATGGTATAAATAGTCGAGCCGCGCCCGTTGCTTCAGTTCTGTTTTTCCGATCACTTCGCTATCGAACAGCGCGGTTGAGATTTTCTGTGAAGAAAATGTCGTCTTTGACTCCTTCAACACCCAAGACTGGGTTCAAGAAGTGCGTAGATTGTGGATCGAAAATGTTGATCACAGATCCCCACCAAGTTTGTCTCTGGTGTCTCGGTTCAAGTCACCCAACCGAAAACTGTGGTTCCTGCTAATCCATGACCGAGAAGGCCCTTCGTGAGAGGAGAGGTAAACTGCCGGTGGGGAAGGAAACCTCTAAGAAGGCTACGTCCAAAAAACATAAAGCGACCGATTCGAAGGAATCGGATCGCCATAGGCATTCCAAGAGTGTCTCGATCTAGGAGTAGATCGAGACACTTCTTCCTCGTCCAGAAAAATGAAGAGGAGACATAGATCTCCCTCATCTTCTGAGTGGACCGAAGAAATTCGATGTCCGTCAAAATCGGATTCCCCCAGAAAATGGGGGGAATTTTGTAAAAAGATGGGAGGTATTAGAGGATGCGGCCTGACCCCCTCGAATTAACCTCAGAAGAGCCATACCCCTAAAGTCGCTCCATTGGACGACAAAGGGAAATCTAAAACTACTAGGGTAAGAGCCAGTAGTGTCTAGGATACTCAAAAAACTTGAGTCGACAACAAGTAGTCGAGGACTCTTCGAGAGTCGAGCACCTCTATGGTGCCACATAAACATAAGTCGTCGAAGGCTTCGACGTCGATCGTTTCGGCATCAAAGCCAAAAGCATCCTTGACACCTGTATCGAAGTCATCTTCAAAGTCATCGAAGATTCCTTCAACACATATTGTAGAGGAAGAAAGGAGATTTACTCCATTGTCCAGGTCAGACTTTTAAGTCCATGTCCTCAATTTATGAGGAATCTGGCTCGGAGGAAGATGAAGTCACTCCTTTCGGAGTTTCATATGGCACAAAACAAGTTCCTCAGACACTCCTTAATCAAGAGTCTAAAATAAGAGACCTGTGTGATTCTGCCAGTGGAATCGACACCTCCCCAGAATTAGTTTTCCAGACCTGATCCTGCAGAACATGCAGACTCGGGGTACAGGAGTCTTATGACCAGAGTGACTTAGAATATAGGTTGGTGTAACACTTCATCACAGATATAATTGTCAGATCCTCAAAAAGATCCAGTTCTCCCTTTCCACAGGGCTCTTCAGAGGACGGTGAATAACTGGGAAAATCCTGAGAGCATTGCTGCTGCAAATAGTAATTTCCCCAAGAAATACAGACCAGCCGGTACGGATCCTGAATATTTAAAGAGGCATCCGACTCCAGAGAGTCTAGTTATTCAGGCAGCATCCACATCAAAACAAACTGCATATCCCTCTGCATAGAGAGGGTAAAAAAGTTGATGCTTGGGCCCGTAAGTTTTCACTTCAGGCAGCATGGCCCTTAAATCGACAAAGGTCACCTGTACCCTGGCCAGGTTTATCCATACCCTGTGGGACTGTATTTCGGCGGCGGCTGATCATATTCCGGAAGGCGAGGAAAGGGAAGGCTTCCTGAATATAGTCAGACGGGAAGGAGGCAATGGGGGAATGTCTCCAGTCTGGACTGGATACTGCTGATAGTATCAGCAGATACATGGCTGCAAGCATTGTGCTACACAGATTTGCGTGGTTGAGGAAGTCTGGGTTTGCACCAGACGTGCAAGCCAGACTCCTCAACATGCCCTTTGATGGCTCGAGGCTGTTTGAGGAGGTTGAGAAAGTTTAGGCAAACCATGATTCTAATTGCCCCGGATTGGGCCAGGAGAACGTGGTACCCGGACCTTCTAGACATGTCCATCTGCCCTCCAATAAGTCTTCCACAAAGAGAGGATCTTCTCTCGCAGGAGGAAGGTCTGGTTCGCCATCCAGAGGTCAAGACACTCAACCTTCACTCATGGTTTCTGAGAGGTTGAGATGCAAGGATTGGGATCTTCCGGGTGACGTAATGGAAGTTTTGCTTTCGGCCAGAAGGCCAGCAACTAAATCTTTGTACCGATGTCGCTGGTACAGGTTTAGTAACTGGTGCAGAGATAAGGATGTCGACCCTTTTCATGTGGCACACCAGTAGTGCTCTTTTCTATTACATCTAGCCAATCTGGGGCTCCAGATAGGAACAATAAAAGGATACCTTGCTGCGCTGTCCATTTTCAAGCGCATCTCGGAAGAGGTTTCATATTTCAAAATACCATTAATCATTCAATTCTTAAAAGGGCTTACTAACGTATACCCCCCGGTACCTTTTCATGTCCCAACTTGGGATTTAAATATAGTACTAACATTTTTGACTTTCATACCTTTTGAGCCTCTGCACTCCTGCCCATTGAGGCTTCCAACATTAAAAACTGTCCTTGTGGCCCTATCAGCCCGCAGGGTTAGTGAACTTCAGAACCACCATATACTAGTCCTTAAAGTTAAACCTACGTTTTACCAAAGGTAGTTTCGGACTTCCATTTGTCACAAAAATTTACAACATTTTATCCTCAGCATTTGGGCAAGGAAGAGGAGAGACTGCATAGACTAGATCCCAAGACGGCTCTTAGTTTTTACATCTCAAGGATGTCAAAATTACGACAAGATGACCAACTGTTTGTGGGTTATACTGGTCATAAACTGGGCTTATCAGTAACAAAACAGACCATATCCCGCTGGATCATTTTGGCCATAATTGAATGTTACAGATTGGCAGGAAAAGACCCACCAGATGGGCTTCGAACCCATTCCACAAGGGGAATGGCTACTTCTGCGGCTCTAAAGAGGGGTCCCGGCAGCAGATATTTGTTCAGCTGCAACTTGGAAAACAATGCATACTTTCATCAAGCATTACTGCTTGGATACTGCCTCCTCCAATGAGGGGTTATTTGCCAGGCAGTTATACAATCTGTCGATGAAAACTGTAATTAGCACTCCCACCTCCAAATTGATCACTGCTATGGTATCAAGATGAGGACTACTTGGGAGGACACAATACATTCGAAGAACAAGTTACTTACCAACAGTAACGTTCTTTCGACTGGATGTTCCTCCCACGTATTCCTCATCGACCCTCCCATCCTACCCCACAGTACAGTTTACGTTTTCTTAAACTTTCCTCTCACGAAGAAGGAATCAGTCATGGGGCACGCCTGGGTGTTCCTCCTATATATTCATCGAAAAAACAGAACTGAAGCAACGGGCGCGGCTTGAGCTATTTATACCATCGGTGACGTTGACAGAGTATCGAGTCCGTCGAGGGACAATCGACGCCTCGAGCACAGCGCCCTCTGCCGATAATTTTTTTCCGATGCAGCGAAGCTGGAGATAAGGATTTATCACAAGATGAGGAATACGTGGGAGGAACATCCAGGAAAGAATGTTACAGTTGGTAAGAAACTTGTTCTTCTCATTATCCAAAAACTGGCTATGTTCAGTGCCTCTGTCTACACAATAAAGTTTCTCATCTCTGTTTAAAGCATGAGAAGGCCTTAGATGCTACAGATAGGTGATTTTATTGTTTGGTGTTGTGTACTTGTGACTTGAGATATAGCCAGAAGTAATCATGGAGGCCGAATCCAGTGCAGTGCATGACTTAAAAGCAGCAGATAACTACATAGATACAGTATCTCTGGACATTTGCACATTCATGAGATCAGCCTGACCACTAGGTATGATGCTTTGCTTAGACTAAGAACAAGCCGCTAGATTTGCACTTGGTTTTCATTTCTCCAGCATTACTTTAATGGATTCACATGCTTATGAATATTCCCTGTCATCAGGCTGGCAATCCTCTGTAATATTAAAGCAGTTTACCTTTTAAACTGCTTGTCACTTCAGTACTCAGGCATTTTGGATCATACTGCCCAAGCCAATGAGGCAGGTCCCCTTAGCTCTGCCCCTGGTGGCCATCTTTAGATTCATATTACCCACACGTTCAGAGTCCTCATTATCTTCCAGTTCTTGTTTGTCCATTTCTGATAGCTTTTTTTCCAATCAAGATCTTCTGGTTTGGTGCTGCATCGTTACTCGCTGACAGTGGTGTCGTTTTGGACCATTCCATTGCCTCCAGATTCTAAATCCTCTGTCTGAGCCCTTCAGGAGGAGTCCGCAGACATGGCAAGGTAGAAAAGCCTTTAAGGCCTACTCGGCATGAAGTTTCACGAATGTATGTTAAGGGTCTTCATTAACCGTGTCTTTACTGCCTGTATCCAGACCACGACTTGAACAACTGCACCATCTGCCGGTTGCTGTCATCTAAGACCCGCACGGACAGTCGGCATAGATGGTGGCCTGTTTGGATTGAGGTGCCAGGGCCTTAGACTTGTCCTCTGTCCGTATGTTATGCCACTGCCAGGCACAGCAGACCCCTCGGGTGCACTCCATCAAAGAGCTCGAGGTCACACAATCTTGCTGATATGGGAGAAAGTTAAAAAGGAACATGGATCACACGCTGGTGCTGCCCCTTCATTGAAGATATAGTTGACGGTCACCTCGTTGACCACCTCAGTGCTGATAATGCCTTTGTCGACTGTTTCGTCATTCATCAGCAAACCACTAGTCCACAACTACGGTCCCATGCAGTCTGCCCGATTGTCAATGGCCAACCCATCATCGGCTAAAACTACATCCACCAATAAGACCATTGTCTGACCAGTCGACCACGTTGTCGACAACCAAGTAGTCAACGTCTTTGCTGTCCAGGCCTATACCATCACCAAATACGTCTGCATCAACGACCCCAGTACAGAGGCCTTTGTTCTCCACATTGCCAAGAGGGGTTTCTTTGAACAAGTTTACTGTCCACATTAGCATTCCTCCCTAGGCCAACTCTTGCTCGGCCACTAGTTTTATGGGCTCCTTATTCACCCCCTACAGGTCCCAGTCAATCCAGGGCCCTCTTTCACAACTACTACATCTTGTGGCTGATTTTTGACCCAAGTTCCACAGATTTCTTCGGGTAGTGAAGAGGACGGGTGTAATATGCCTCCATTAGCTCCACTTAAGCAAGGCATTCCACTGCCTCAAGTGCCCACTCCAGCAAAACGAGTTGGTGGCTGAAAGGTTTTGAATACATCTTCACCTCTGTGTTGGCTCTGGGCAAGCCTCTAGACCATGGTTCTTCACCTACCAAGCCTTTGCAGAAGGGGAAAGACCATATGCAAATCAGGCTTGATCCCACTGAGACCACAAGCATTCCCAGAAATGTTTTGGCCTCATTGGGCGTCATCAGCGAGAGGAGTAGCTTGGGTCTCTAGGCTAATCCTCATTGGTGAGGGCCAACAAGGCTGAAACATGTCTGGGGATGCCTGTGGGTTTGTGCAGAAGGGATGTGACCTAGCAGTTTGGGCTAGACTGCCCCTTTCGGAGTGGTACAAAGCCTGATTGGTATATGGTCTTTCCCCTTTTGTGTGTTGGCCTGGCAGGTGAAGAACAATGGTCTGGAGACTTGCCCAGAGCAATGCCAAAAGTTGAGATTAATTTGTATCCTTCAAGCCATCACCTAGTGTTTTGCTGGCCTCAAGGGCCCACCCCAGCTCCTCATGTGCCCCACAACCCTCCCCAAAGGAGATACCATCTAAACCCAGAGATGCATCTATGGCTCTATGGTCTACGTTCATCGGTTCCGGAGCTCCAGTACCACCTTCTACGTGCACCATTACCTCTTCCAGTGCAAACCTGTGAGTTTCCTGCAAGGGAGAGCCTATCCTCACCCTCTGGACCGATTCCAGGTGATCCATCTTTGCCATCGTTTACCCTCACAGATGACACTGATTATCCATCCAATGGTTCCCCAGGCACCCACGCCACAGATGAGCTTTGAATACATATCAGAGGACAGTGAGCCAGCAGACCTACTGGCAAGAGGTTTTCCCTCAAATGAGCCTGACTCCTTTCATGCACTCAAGTGAAGAGCTGCAAAGTGCTTTGATCTCCTAGTGGAATAGCAGAAACCGTCTTTCCTTTACCAGCAACTGGAAACTTCCAGGAAATCAATGGTGGCCATCCAGTACTCTAAGATATTTGAGATAACAAGGAAGCAGTTATGAGAAACCATTCTCTGTGTTCCTAAAAAGGATCACTGAAGAATAAAACGATTCAGCACCTAGATGGCTGATCAAACAGCCCTGCATGGAATCGGTCGCCTCCGCAGCAGCCTAGGGGTTTTGAAAACCCCTCCTCTCGCTGTATGGTGCCTCCAGACAAAGATGGAAAACGGACGCTTTTGGCAAGAGCCATCACGATGGCTGCAAATACCATGAAGGTGGGCAACTTGCTGGCTATCCTCACCCACTACGTCTCTGAACCTGGTTTCAAAATGGGACCAATACTTTAGTTTTTTCCAGTTGACAAAAGGGACAAAGGCCTTGCACTGCTGCATGAAGGTGAAGCTGCGCTGGACCACACCATCTCCTTAGCTGTCGACACAGTGGATACAGGTTTCCGCAAGATGGGCAGTGGGGTAGTGTTATGCTGCATGGGCTTGTTAAAAGCCATACATTTTTGGCTTGAGGTCCAGTCGTAGGTTGTAGACATGCCTTTCGATGGAGTCAACCTCTTCGGCAATGAGGTGGACAAAACCATTCAAACCATCAAGGCCAACACAGAAAAACAATCCCTCGACACGTTACTGCAACACTGCCACTCCTTTCACTCTGTAAAAGCAAGTTTTTTCCAAGACTTCGAGACAACAGTTTGTCCTGCCGTCAACAAACATCCCGCACAGCCCAAAAGGATTTTAAGGGACAATCTCGGGCCCACTGTGTGAACCAACAAAGATGCAGGGCCTTGTTTCCAGCCTCAAAAGAAGTCTGAACAGGCCCCACCTCTAACCCCCACTGCAGCACCCTGTTAGGGGGCGGCTTTCCAGTTTCGCTGCACTTTGGTAAGACCTCACTGACAAATGGGTGTGGGCATACTGTGGAATTCTAGATCTAAGAACGTTGGACACATTCCTCAAGTCTAAAAGCCTCTGTATGGTGACCATACAACAGATTGCCCTTTTTCTAGTTGGTCCAGATGTCCTTGTATCTCTAGACAGAGGATGCTTACTTTCATATCACCCATTCATCAAAGGCACAGGTGTTTGCTTTAAAGTCCAGGGCAAACATTACCTCAAGGGCCTGCCTTTCGAGCTCAAGCCCAACCCAAGAGTTGTTACCGAAGTGCCTAGCTCCAGTGGCAGCCCACCTCCCTCGTTCAGGCTCAAGGTTTACCCTTACCTGGACAACTGGCTGGTGCAAGATCCATTGCTAGCGATGCAACAAACCAAGGATGCCATACAGTCTGTCATCCCTGGGGTTCTCGCTGTACTTTGCAAAGTCATCCTTGCATCCTAATCAACACTCGCTGTTCTTGGGATAACGACTTGACACCCACACATGTCACCACGCCTTCAGAGAAGAGAGCGAAGACTGTACTGCACAGTCCAACAACTATCCAGACTACTGGCTACATAAGTGCTTCCTAAAGTACCTCCTGGGCATGTCCTCTTGCATTCCGTTAATCCTGCACTGTACGTTCCAGGTATGGCCACTGCAGGAGCTCCTAGACATCTGGTGTCAACAGCTATTTGGTCCTGGGAAGACTACCCTCTCCTCAGGCAGTCTTTCTGCCGGGCTCTTCAATGGTGGAGCCTCTGCAACAATCTCACTAGGAGCGCCCTTTTGTCTTCCGGCACAACAAGCTACAGTGACCACGGATGCCTCTCATTACTCATCAGTACCAAACACTTACAACAAAGTTATAAATCTTGGTGTATTCAGTCTTTGGTTGTATGACGATGCAGATTGTAATGCTGCTTCATTGCGTCATGCTCTTTCAGAGCAAGGTTTTTTACCCATCATTAGGGAGCCAACTCATTGCAGTGGACATATATTAGATTGGCTGTGTACATCAGGCATCTCTGTTGAATTTATGGAAATTACACCATATCCACGGTCTGATCGTTATTTTATCTTCACTATTGAGACCCCTAGCTTTGTTCCGTGTTCCTGCCCAAAATGTGAGATGTTGCTTAAATGCTGCCTTCAAAATATTGCTTCGGTTTCTTTTTCAGTTCATTGAGCTACCGTTTCAGATCTCTTCAGTCCATTTATTCCCAAATTACTTGATTTAGCAATATAATCTCTGCCTTTCGACAGCACTGGATCTTCTTGCTCCTTTAGGATTATGTCGCTCAGATGGGGTTCCCTTGTCTTTACAGTCCTGGTATATGCAAGATCTAAACTGCTTTACGTACTCAGAAAAACAAAGCATATGGATGATGGACGAAAGCTCGCTCTTGGTGATCTTTAACCCTAACCTGCCTATTACCCATACTGCCTTTCTCCTCAAGATACTAGATTGGGTGGCGTACAATCAGATTTCTTTATTCCTGGAACAGAATCAAATTCTGCATAATTATCAGGGTTCCGTGCCAATCACGGCATGGAAACAGCACTTCTTGCCCTCATCTCATTCAGGGTATGGATAAAGGTCAGATTGCCTTATTGATGATTTTAGATCTTTCCGCGGCCTTTGACCTGGTGGACCATTCAATTCTGTCCACCAGCTTAAGAGAATGCGTCTTTTTCTGAAGAGGCCATCCAATGGATATTATCCTTCCTAAAGGATAGGCAAATCAGAGTTGCCAGTGAATTGGCTGAAGCTGACCCTGTGATTTTATTGTACGGAGTCCCACAGGGAGCATGCGTGTTTTTATAACATCTTCATGATCCCCTTCTTCCAGATGCTGGAAGAGGAGGGGTTCATGTTCGCCAATTACGCAGATGACACGCAATGCATCCTACCTAGCTCTGGAATACATCAAAAAGATGAAGCTTTCATTAATGTAATCTATTTGAAGATTCAAAACTGGATGGTGTCCAGTGGTTTGGCCCTGAACAGTGCTAAAATTGAGCTTCTACTCGTAGGCTCTCCAAGCAAATTGAATAAATTAGGAACAGAATATAAGAATGTCAACTTGGACAATTGTGTTATTAAAACTTTATCCAAGGTTAAGACTTTGGGCCTATGTCTGGACAGACATTTAAATATGAAGGCGCAGGTCAATAGCCTTGTCTCGTCAGCCTCCTATTTTCTTAAACCTTTCTGCCATCTTCGCCTGTTAATTTCTGAAGAAAATTCACGAAACTCTGGCTAGAGCCATCATTGGCTCAAAATTAGATTATGGATGCAGTCCTTTGGTGGGCATCCCCCAGACTGAGATCCATCGCCTTCAGGTAATCCAAAATGGGGCAGTAAGAGTAGTGAAGGGCCAGAGAAAGAGATCATGTCTCTGAGGCCAGAAGGAGCCGATACTGGTTGGAGATAAAATTCGGTTTAGGCTCCTTCTGATCACTCAAAAATGTATTGTAGGTCAAATGCCATCATACCTGAAGGAAGCCATAATCGTGAAAGATATGGGAAGGTCACTGAGATTGGATAACTCAAATATACTCATTGTACCTCAGCATAAAACCAAGCAAACAAGGCAAGGGTCTTTTGAAGTAGCAGCTCCCACCGCCTGGAATGCCCTCCCAACTTCAATAAGAAAGCTGGTCTCAACAGAACTTTTTTTTTAAAAAAAAAGCTGAAAACATTACTCTTTGTTTAGAGCCTTGCTAGTTGTAACAACGGACAGCTTATACTTCTGCTGCATGTGTAGTTTTGTTTTGTGTTTGTCAGTCTGCGCCCATCAGCCTTCGGGTATCAGGTGCGCATTACAAATCCTTTAACATAACCTAACATTTATAACTTGCTGGCAAAATTGTATGAAAATGCTGTAGTTGCAGTAAAATATAACTACTTGAATAGTCGATCTCATTGGCTTCTTTGATTTCTAAAGGGCTATTCTTCATTATAAAAACTTGAATGCCCGGATGTCAAGAATACGGACACTGTTCTCGTGGACTTTATTTGGTGTACTGATAGACAGCTTGCTTTGCTTGATACAATTACTAAACTAAAGGAGGATATTGCGCAGAAAAACACATTTTACCACTGCCAACTTTAACTAGCCAGATACTCCCCTAAAATCCTTGGTTTGATTTTAAAGCAGTAATGGCTTCAGAAGTTCAAAATGCGATTCTTGCGTTAAAACCAATGAATAGTCCAGGGGATTACCCCCTCAGCGTTTATCGCAGAGTTTGTGAACATGTCCTTTCAAATGGATTGTGTCCTCCCATGTATTCCTTATCTTTCCAATATTCAGCTTTGCTGCTTCAGAAATGATTTCAGCAGGTGCCGCTGTGTCAATGCCTGTCGACTCGATGTCACTTTTGAGGCCTCTGTGTCAATGTCACTTCTGGTATATGTAGCATGTGCAGCGCCCGTTGGCCTCAGTTCTGTTTTTCCGTGCTTATGCGTCCGATGCGAAACGACTCGTTCCTTGACAGGAATATCTTTGACACTACTTCGAATAATTTCATCCATTCTTGGAATAGAATACGTAATAGCTTTGGCGACATGCACACTGAAATCTGGCTTCAAAAAAATGCTGCAACTGTGGTGTGAAGATGTCTGTGACGCACCCTCACAGGGTCTGCCTTTGGTGCCTGGGGTCATCTCAGCCGACAGAGTGCGAAGACTGCCTTTCTATGACAGCCAAGGCCCTGAAAGAGCATAGAGGGAAATTGACAGCAGGTAGGACCTAAAAATCCCTTTCCACTCCGTCAAAAAAAGCAAACGTCAAAGGAGTCGAGCAACTTCTCGTCGAAGAAAAGAACAACCTCCCGGTCACGAAGTGGGTCACAACACTCGTCGACCTCTAGACACAGAAATGGCGCCATAGATCGCCATCTTGTCTAAATGTTTCTCACCGGAACGGGTAGTTTGCCCCATTAAATCTAGTTCGCTGGCTCAGTGGGAAGAGTTTTGATTATGGATGTTAAAGGTTGTTCGAGAACGCGGCCTTGCCCCCCCCCCCAGACTATGACAAAAGCAATTGCTCCAGTCGAAAGACCTCATAAACACAAGAACTGTGTCTTCAGACCCGACTGAGGAGGCTCATAGAGAGCAATCAAAAAATCCCTCAAGTTGAAAAAGTCCCCTCGAGGACTGAGTCCTCGATGCCGAAAGACTCCACATCCAGGTCGAAAGGTGCGTCATCGGCGCCAATAACTTTTGAGAAGCCATCGACGTTTCGAGTGTCGACCTCCTTGAGGCCACATATGCCAAAGTCTTTGGCGCAACCATTGAAGCAATTCGATGCGCCTGTCAAATTGGTCGACTGTCTTGGCAATTTCGGCTCCCCTCACACACGTCATGACAACTTCACTGGAAAAGACTTGCACGCCTTTGCCACAATCTGATTTCTTCAAATCCCCCTCTTCCATTTATGAAGATGCAGAAGAATCTTCTGATGAGTCCAGGCCTTTTGGGCTAGCATATGGAACACGTGCCTGAGGCATTGATTTCAGAAGAATTTACAGGAATGCCTTCATGAGGCTAGTGGAATAGACACCTCACCAGAGGTTGAATTTGGCTGGGCTGACCCTGTTGACCATACACAAGTAACATGCAGGCAACTGATGTCAAGAGTTGGAGTACATGGGGTGGTGAGGACCTACACCTGTCTTTGAACAAGACGATCTTACCAATATCTTGGACAGAGGGCCTCAAGAGGACCTAATTGTGCATTTTCATCAAGCCTTACAAAGAAAGGCATGGGACTACTAACTGGGAAACGCCAGAAGTCATTCCGGCTGTCAATAAGAAACTGATGGCAAAGTACAGAGTTTCAAACTCAGACCCTTATTACCTCTCCAAGCACCTTACACCAGAAAGCCTGGTGTTTTGGGCAGATGCTTCCACGAGTAGGCAAAATGCCTATCCTACAATACCTCAGGATATGGATGACCAGCGTTATGATGCCTTGGCCCAAAACGTTTTTTCGGCCTGGAGTATGGCCTTGAAATCGGCCAATGCTATGTACACGTTAGCAAGGTTTACACACACACACACCCCCACTATGGCGGCAAGTAGTGATATGCAGATTTGCCTGGTTGAGAAAGTCAGGTTTTAACCCAGACGTACAATCCAGGCTTCTCAACATGCCCTTTGACGGCACTCATTTATTCGGGATCAAAGCTAATGAGAGTTTGGAGAAGTTGCAAACTTCCAGGACAGCAGACACAACTCTTAACGCTGCAATCAGACCACAGGCCACCCCAGAAAAGCACGCTGGAAGGGTAGGTCCTTTCGCCACTACTCTACATTTGGAAGGGGCAGGGCACAGCCAGCTCAAAGAGGACCAAGAAGCATCCCCTGCGGTGGATGGAGAAGGAATACTAAGACTGCCACAGCAGTGGCTGCCTTACCTTCAGCCGCCTTACCTTTAGCCGCTCCAAAACCGCTCTGAGGTCTTCCTTCACAAAACTGCAGTTGGAGGCAGATTTGTCCCAGCATCTGAAGGAATGGCAGGCTATTACTTCAGATGTGTGGGCATTGGAAACAGTTGACCAAGGTTACTGCCTCCCTCTTCTGCAAAAAAGTCATCCACCGGGGGACAACTCTTTGAAAATTCCAGATCCGCTCCTTATGTAGCAGATTTTAACCCTGCTAGAGAAAGGTGCTTTAGAACCAGTACCTGTAACGGAGAGGAACAAGGGTTGGTACGCCCCATATTTTCTAATCCCCAAGAAGGACGGAGGATTGAGACCCATCTTGGACTTTACAAACTTGAACAAGTTCCTCAGGAAGGACAAGTTAAAGATGGTAACCCTTTCTCAGATCCTTCAGGCCCTCCAGCTTCAGGACTGGATGGTATCATTGGACCTTCAGGATGCTTACTTTCATGTGCCAATCCATCTCGAGCACAGCCTTTACCTGAGGTTCGCCATTGGTGGTTCTCGTTATCCGTTTCGAGTTCTGCCTTTTGGGCTGACCTCCGCCCGAGAGTATTCACCAAACCTATGGCGGTTGTGGCAGCAAGTCTCAGGAGAGGGGAATTCACGTTTACCCCTACATAGACGATTGGCTAATCAGGGCCAGTTCACTAGAATAAGCCTTGGAACATCTCAATTATATCTGCCACTTCCTTCACAGACTGTGCTTCTGCCTCAACTTCAAGAAGTCAAACATGATACCATTACAAAGACTCCAATTCATTGGAGCAGTTCTGGATGCATCCCTGGGAAAAGCCTTGCCACCAAAGGTGAGGGCTCAAGACATTTTTCTGGTGCCAGAGTCTCGCCGAAGAGAGATCTCTCCAATAGGCTCTCAGAACTCAGTTGTCACAATTCTCAGGAAGGATGTCGGACCACCAACAAATCCCAAGCATTCTCACTGTATCTTCAGTGGTGGGCCCGTTGGGCGAGCATCTTGAAAGGAGAGCCATTTTGGCAACCATGGCTGGAGATAACAGTAGTGATGGACGCCTCACTCACAGGGTGGGGAGCCCATACCATTGATCTGAAAATCGGCGATCGGTTGTCTCCATCTGAGTCCAAACTGCATATAAACAGTTTAGATCCCAGGGCAATCAGACTAGCGCTGAAGGCCTTTCTGCCATCTGTACAGGGAAAGAATGTCCTGATAATGGACAACACAATGGCTATGTACTCTCGAGAGGTGGTGTAGGGTCACTACCACTGTCCAGAGAGGCAATGCAGCTCTGGTTCTGGGCAATACAAGAAGGACTCTTGTCAGCAGTTCATCTAGCTGGAGAGAACACGACGGTGGACGCTCTAAGCAGAGCAGTCTCCCACGAATAGGAACTAGCTCAGGAAGTCCTTCAAGAGATCTTCACCCTTTGGCGAACCCCTCAAGTAGAGCTGTTCTCGACTAGTGCCAACTGTACTGCTTAAGGGAATTTCCCCTAAAGAGCTCTAGGAGACTTGTTCGTAGTGGCCTGGGAATTTCCACTCTATACGAGTTTCCTCCAGTCCCCGTGATGCCTCACGTAATCGGGAGATTGAGAAAGTTCAGGAAACACATGATCCTAATTGCCCCGGATTGGGCCAGGATAACGTGGTACCCAGACCTTCTGGACATGGCCGTCTGCCATCCAATAAGGCTTCCACAAAGAGGACCTTCTCTCGTGAGAGGAGGGTTGGGATTCTCCATCTGGATATCAGGACACTCTGCTTTCACGCCTGGTTTCTGAGAGGCTGAGATACAAGGATTGGGACCTCACAGATGACTGGAGAGTTTGCTTTTTGCCAGAAGGCCCTCCAACCCCTTTTCAAGTCCCACTTTGGGATCTCAACTTGGTGCGAAAGTTTTTGTTTGCAGCTTCTTTCGAGCCTTTACACTCCTGTCCTTTGAGGCTACTAACTCCAAAAGCAATCTACTTCTTCCCAATGGGTGAGTGAGCTACAGGCCTTATCCTGCAAGCCTCCTTACACTATCTTTTATAACGACAAAGTTGTACTGAAAGTGAAGCCCACTTTTCTCCCCAAAATTGTTGTGAGTTTCATCTCACTGAGAAGATAACATTACCATATTTGTTTCCTCCACCACATCCTGGGAAAGAAGAGGTAAAGGCTTCACAGGCTTGACCCTAAACGTACATTGAGCTTTTATATCTCCAGAATGACAAGAGGAAGACAGGATGACGAGTAATTTGTGGGCTATTGTGGTCTCAAACTGGGTTTGGCCATTACCAATAATCTCTATCAGATGGATTATTTTAATATCGTAATGCTACAAACGGGCGGGGAAAGATCCTCCAGAACACCCAGGGAGCTCATTCGACCAGGGGCATGTCAACTTCTGCTCTGCAGAGGAGTCCCAATAAGGGATATATGTGCAGCTGCCACATGGTCGCCTGTACACGCCTTCACTAAACACTATAGTTTAGACGACTCCTCTTGGGGGCAGATATCTGCATTTGGCAAAGCAGTGTTGCACTCTCTGCATACACAGCCATGAAAATGTATGTCACTAAATTCTGCTCCCTCCAAATTAATCTGCTTTGGGAGTGTATCAAAGGTGAGGAATACGTGGGAGGACACAATCCATTCGAAGAACAAGTGACTTACCCCTGGTAACCTTCTTTCGACTGGACGTTCCTCCCACGTATTCCTAATCACGCCTCTCAACCTACCCTGCAGTAGAATTTCTATTGCGGTTGCAGTCTACGCTCTCTCGGGGGGAGGAACTGTCGGACACAAGATGAATGCTTCATTTGTAAAAACAGAACTGAGGCCAACAGGCGATGCACGTGCTACTTATACCAGCTGTGACGTCGGAATAGGCCTGTCTGTAACACAGTCCTTATCGTGACGTGTAGTGTACCCAAAATCCCTCACGCGCTGAGGTCCCGCGGATTATTTTCCACCCAGATACTGGTCTCCCTATAGCAGAGCTCTTCATAAGAGACATTGTTTCTTTATTCAAACTTTGTCGGTTATTTCCCCCTTAAGTCACTTCGACAGCAATTCAAGACCCTCTTTTGAGATCAGATTCACGTTTGCAGAAAAATCTTGACTCAGCCCTCGGCGTCTGTCCACCATGAAGATGTGGACCAGATGGACATTTACCAGGACTTTTACAGCGAAGAAGACCCTGCCTGCCTGCAGGACTACCCTGAGGACCAGGCAGATGCCATGGACAACTGGGAGGAAACCCAGCAAGTGTAAACGGAGCCATGGACGCTCCCCACACAAGAGCAGGATACTGATATTCTATGCCTGGATTCTCCTCCAACCACCCCGGCTCTCCAGTCCTCGCCTGTAGACTACCAAATGGCCTTCAATGCCATCTTAAGGAAGGCAGCAGAGCATTTTCAGATCACTACTCAGGAGGCAGTACCCGAACAAAACTTTGTGGAGGACATTCCTAAGGAGAAACCCCCTTCAAGCCAGGCCATTCGCCTCCTAAACTCGGTTAAAAGAAGATTGGCCCCCTCCCTGGTCACGCCAACTCTGACCTGGACAGTGAACCCAAGAGTGGAAAACCTATTTCGGCCAGCCCCTTTGGACCCTCAATATATTAAAGGCCACACCACCCCCGACTCCTTGGTAGTCCCTACCACCCGGAAACGGGCAGGGGTACCCTTTGCTACGGGGGAGGCACCTTTTGGATAAGGAATCCAAAAGGTTGTATCCCCTAGGTAAGCATGTTACCTCTGCAGCTGCGTACACCACACGCATAGCGAATAACCCCACGCTGCTTGCCAGTTATGCAGATGCACAATGGAACCGTGTACAAGGTCTCCAGGAGGTTCCTGAACCCGGTAGGTCTAGGCTTCTGACCAACGTGGCCGAGGGCAGGCACATAAATCTGAATATCAAGAACACAAACAGCAGGCAGGTCGCTGGCCCAGGGCACTCTACTCAGGCGTCACGCTTGGCTTCGTAACTCTGGGTGCAAGCCTGAAACACAGGCCGCTCTTATCAACCAACCCATTGAAGAGACCAATCGCTTCGAGAAAGCGGTCGACGATGCCCTGGAGACGGCCAAGAAAGAGCATGAGACTCATAAATCTTTGCAACAAATAACTCAGAAGCCCCCCCCTCCCCCCCCCCCCTCCAACGGGGAGGCGGTTCTCGTTGGTCCTTTCCGGGGCAATCCCGTGCTAGTCAAAACTACAATATGGGAAACTGGAATCCTGGACAAACATCCGGAAGCCCCGCCAACTACCCACCTAGGGGTCAACGATGCAGCACAGGCCCCAACCCCAGAGGAGCCGCAGCCTCTGGTCAGAAATGTCCAACGGATCCAGGTCCCCTCACATGTCACCCCGGTCGGGGGGCGTTTAACATCTTTCCTCACGGCATGGGAGGGGATAACTTCAGCCCAGTGGGTTATAAAGGCGGTCGCCCACGGGTACTGCGTGGAATTCACCCGACCACCACAGTTCAGACCACCACGATCACAACGCCTCTCGCCAGACCATCTGCAGATCCCGAGTCAAGAGGTGGAAGCGCTGCTGGGAAAGAATGCCATAGAAGCCGTCCCTATTCTTCAGGTGAATGTGTGTATTTATTCAGTGTACTTCCTTGTACCCAAAAAGGACCTCGCCTTGCGCACTTTTCTAGATCTGCGCCCAGGCGGACAAGTTTATAAAACCTCAAAAGTTTAACATGTTAACACTACAGGAAGTGATCCCTCTGTTGAAACGGGGGATCACATGGCAACATTGGACATGAAAGATGCATACTTTAATATTTCAATGTTTAGTTTATCATTTATAGAGCGCACCAGACCCTGGGGCATCAGGGCGCAAAAAGACAAGAATATACTCAATTTAGTTACAAGTACATGGTAAGTAGGAAAGTACAGGGACATCAGCGATGTTACAATAGGCAAAGTATATGCAAGGCAGGTTCAAGGTCAAGGAACAACAAAATAACAGGGTGCATGTATACTGGATAGTCATAGGGTTATAATATACAGTGTCATATCAGGTCAAGTGTAGCCAGGAACAATGCATTGCAAAAAACAATCAAATGTCATAGTAATGGGGTGCGGACAGAACTTGAATCACATAGTAAGTAAGCTCCGGGAGCAGAGGGTAGGCGTCAAGGGAGGTGCATCAAAAAGAGACCTGCAGGTCAGAATAGTTGGATGTCGTTAGCTCTCGGCCACCTGGTCAGGTTCTGTCTGAAATTAGCGAAGGGCTGAGGTTCTCTGAGGCCATGGGGAAGGGAGTTCCACAACTGTGCAGCCTTTACTGGGAAGCTGCGTCCTATAGTAGAGAGTTTGAAGCGCGGAACTTGGAGGCAGTTCGCGTTGGCTGTTCTAGTTGGTCTAGACGAGGTTCTTTTACATAACCTGTCCATGAGGTAGGGTGGTGCTTTATTGTTGAGGCACTTGTGGGTAAGGGAGGCGATCTTAAGTTGAATTTTATCAAAACTGGATAGCCATTTGTAATCTCTTCTTACAGAGGATATATGATCATTTCTGTTAATTTTAAGAGCTGCTCTCAGGGCATTGTTCTGGAGGACTTGAATTTTATGGATGGTCTGTTTATTTTCCCCAATGTAGAGTCTGTTACAATAATCCAATTTGGAAAGTATAAGGGCTCTGGCAAGTGTAATGCAGCTATCTGTGGAGAGGAATTGTTTGCTATCTCTGATAAGTTTGCATGTGTATGCCGTAGCAGAGGCTAGAGCATTAACTTGTTTAGCAAAGTTCATGGTGGTGTCTAGGTAAAATCCTAGGGTCTTCACTTCATTAGCTACTTTTATGATATTCCCATCAATAATGAAGTTGGCATAGTCAGGGCTGAGTTTGGAAATATAGGTTGAAGTGCCTAGGATAATGAGCTCAGTTTTATCATCGTTCAGGCATAGGCCGTGGATGGCCATCCATGCCTGAACGATACTGTTGATTCTATTCACTAGAGCCAGATCTTTGGCGTAATCTCCTGAAAGCGGGAGGAGCATCTGGGTATCGTCTGCGTAGTTGGTGTAGGCGATACCCAGATAATCCATTTCGTCAAAGAGGGGCTTTGTGAAAACATTGTAGAGGGTAGGTGACACACAAGATCCTTGTGGTACACCGCAGGTTATAGGGATCGGGTCTGCTGAGGCTGATGGAGAGAAGACTCTCATAGGCTGGTTACTCAGGAATGACTTGATGCATGTTATAGCCTCTTTAGAGAAATGGGCTGCACACTCTAGGTGGCTGCATAAGACTGAATGGTCAACTAAATCAAATGCAGCTGAAAGGTCCAGGAGGAGGAGTAGGGCTGCTTGGCCACTGTCTCTGCACTCATCTATTTGGGCCTTAAGATCTATTAAAGCTGTCTCGGTCCCATGTTGCAGGCGGAATCCCGATTGGCGGGTTCCGAGTAGGTGGTTGGATTCTAGGAAGTTTTGTATTTGCATGTAAGCCACTTTGTCTAGGATTTTTAGAAGAAAGGGCACAGTCGTGATGGGCCTGAAGTTTGTAGGAATGGCGGGATTGAGGGTTTGTTTCTTTAATAGTGGCAGTACCCAAGACTCTTTTAGGTTGTTCGGTACCGTGCCTGTGGTGGAGGAGGAGTTGATGAGTTTAGTTATGAATGGTGATAGTTCTCTCACAGCATCCGCCTTTACAGTTGGACGGTTTAAGTCCCAGAATGACCTTTTCTACCTCAATGTTCGATACCTTGGAGAATCAGAAGCGGGCTTCTTAATAAGGCTGTGGTGGTGACACGAAGCTCTGAGGGATGTGATGTGTTGGAGATGCTTTCTTGAGAGCAATTTTAGTTTGTAGGTTAGCTACTTTATTTGTTAAGGCAAGTTGTATACTAGAGCACCATTTTTTGTCCTTGGTACAGTTTTCTTGTGGAACAATAGGAGTTTCCAGTTCTTTCAAAATACTGAACAATTCTTTGACACTAGATTTGGATTGAGATATTCTGGTATTATAAGTTTCCTGTTTGGCTAATAATGTCTTGCTTGTATTGGGATGAGGCCTTGGAGAGGTTAAGTATATTTTCAGCTGATGGGGAGAGTCTCCAAGCGGTTTCAAGTTTTCTTTTAATCGGCCTAAGATTTTTTAGATGAGCAGTGAACCATGAGTTCAGATGCTTTTTCGGTTTGCTATTCCTTAATTTGAGCGAATCTATGTGGTCGAGGGCTGAGTTCATAGCTTCATTGTTGTTCAACTAGCACATTAGGATCCATAATGTCTGGGATCGAGTTCAGTTTAGGGATTATGACGGGCATCAACTTTGCCGCTGTCATGGGTTTTTTGTTCCTCGTGGGCATAGGTGGGGCAAGTGAGGACTGGGCAGTGGCAGGGTTAGATTCACTGTGAATAATAACAGGTGGTAGTCAGTCCAGATCTGAGGTACAGAATCCGTGATATTTACTTCACAGTTGTGTTCCGCTATCCAATCAAGGATTCAACCTTTATTGTGGGTGGGTGAGTTAACTTTCTGGGAGAATCCCAATTCTTTGATTCAAGGGCAATTGCCGTAGATTGGATATCCTTAGTGTTGCCATAGCCTAAATTAAAGTCACCTAACACTATTGTTTGGGATGTATTTTTTAGGTTATTGGAAATGGATGTAGAAATATCCTCAGCGAAGGCTCCAATAGGACCTGGTGGTCTGTAGATAAGAATGATGTTTAGTGTTTGGGAGTTAACGGTGGTGATTTTGACTGTGAGGCATTCACAGGATTTCATAGTAGTGGTTGTGATAATTCTCATGTCTAGGCTGATCTTAGCTATAATTGCTAGGCCTCCACCTCGAGAGGTGTTTGTCAGCTCGTAGAATTGTATAGTTGTCAGGAACTGCTAATGATAGGGCAGGGCCTGCCGCATCATGTAGCCAGGATTCTGAGATGGCCAGGAAGTCTAGGTTGTCTGTAAGAATGATATCTCAGTTGCGTGTTCGACTAGAGACCTAGCGTTTATAAGCGCTCCTTTGAGATGAGGTTTGTGACTTTGAGTTGGGGCGAGTAGTGCTATGTCCAACTATGGCGGTCAGTTTGGTGCCATTTAGTACGGGTCTTTTGGGATTGGAATATTTCCTAGTGGGCTCTGCAGTTACCTTCAAGGGTAGCTGTTTTTTTTTTAGATTTAGTTCAATTTTCTTAGCTGGTAGCTCATGCAGTTTGGGCAGGCGAGCGCGTAATCTTAGGTTTCTGTCCGCCGTATTACATGGCCTTTGTATGGTAGTACCTTCTTGATGCTGGTTCACTTTAAGTCGTGTAATAAGTTGTGTGTCAGGCATAATGGGGTAGGTGAGGTGGGTAGGAGAGGACGTGGTGCAGAGGATCAATGTGTTAGCTTTGGTGGCCAAGCTAAGTGTTTGTACTACTAGTATGATGGAGGAGGTAATGTACAGTGGTATCCAAGCTGACCTAAGTACGTTAACCTAGATGGAGTGTACATACTAAATGGCTGAGTATAGGCAGGCTAAATGCGACTGTCAAGCTGGGTACAGTTTGTCGGAGTACAATTTAAAATGGCTAAGTACAGGCAGGCTAAATGCGACTGCTAAATGTTGCCGTGCACAGGAAATTTGTAAGGTTCAGGATAGATTGACGGGCATTACCAGTTCAAGGTACTGCCCTTCGGCATCGCCTTGGCACCGAGTGTTTACAAAGGTCCCGGCAGTAGTGGCAGCACACCTGCGCACACAATCCCTTCCGGTTTACAATTGCCTCAACGACTGGCTCATACTAGGGGACTCCTACGACACATGCTTTTTGAACACTCAGATGGCCGTAGACCTTCTGTACAGTCTGGGATTCTCTATCGACAAAAAGAAATCCAGTCTAGTCCCCAATCAAGTAAAACAATTTCTGGGGGCTCTAATCTGGACGAAGGACGGCCTCGTCTTCCCCTCCAACAAGAGGGTTCAGAACATGCTTTATCAGATCCCTCAATATGTAGCCAGTCGCGAGGTGACGTTATGCAAGGCCATGCGGCTGCTAGGAATGATGGCGTCATGGATATACTTGGTTCCCCATGCACGCCTGTGCATGCGTCCCATGCAAGAGTGGCTCAACAGCCAGTGGTGTCTCTCACAGGGTAGGGTGCTCACCGGCTTCATCAGGCAGGGCATGGAGTGTGGTCGCCACAGGTAGCATCCAACCATATACATCTGTTAGCGTTGTTTAAGGCACTGAAGGCCTTTAAAACAGCTACAGGAGAAGACTGTCCCAGTCCTGACAGACAGCACCACAGCCATGTATTACCTAAACAAACAGGGGGGGGCACACATTCTCGAGGGCTATCCAAGCTATCCCAAAACATTTGGATATGGGCTCTCAAACACAAGATGTTTGTTGTCCCAACATGTTCCAGGGGAACTCCATCTTCTGGCAGATGTGCTCAGCAGAGATTTCCCACTGCCCGAAGAATACGAATGGCGTCTGCACGAAGACATTGTTTCCAACGTCTTTGCAGAATGGGGCTTCCCGGAGATCGACCTGTTCGCTACTCAGGAGAAAGCCCAATGCCAAGACTACGCCCCCAGGTACTCCCAGAACCGCTCCAAGGGGAACGGAGATTAACAAGCATCAGAAGACATGCATTTCTCACTGTAGTAGCATTTCTGATGATTCTATCTGCTTAGATTCACATGTGCCCTCTCTGCTCGGGGTGCAAGGAACATAGTCTTCCTACTTTCTCTCTTCATGTACTCTCACAATAGCCTTGGGCTCCCTCAAGGCTGAAAAAATACAATTGGAGGTACCTCGGCGTGTGAAGGATTTTTGGTATACTACACATCCCGATAGGGATAATGTTAGACATGCCTATGCCGATGTCCCCTTTCGGCCCCTTAAAGGCAAGATGCAATACTGTGGTTACCACTGGATGTCCAGAGTGGGGCAAGCCTTCTCTAGGAAAGATAGGATATAAGCAATTGTCTACCTTTGTTCAGTATTGCGATTCAAACTGAATGTGGCACCATTTTTGTTTCAGACACACTCGGCCAGATGCCACTCTGTGTGTTGGTGCATTACTACAGACTCAATAAGTCTGAAGCCAAGCCCTGGAACCTCTAATCAAAGACCAAGCCTTTATGGTTCAATACTGCAGGACCCAGACTTGTGGGCACAATTCACAACCAGGTCACCTCCCACATACCTTGAAACCTCTTGTTTGTTAACCACATACAATTAGTCTGGGTGGATTGCTAAACTTGTTCACCTACTGGTTCACAACCTATGGGTTTCACAGCAGAAGATGCCCTAGTCTAGTTTAAAGTAATTTATCTGCCTTTACAGGCTTGGTCTTCCATTTTAGATAAGGTCTTGATCCACATGGACAATACAGTGGCCATGCATTATGTCAAATAGAGTGGAACGAGGTCCATTGGACTGTGCCAATGCTCTCTAAACCTTTTGCATGCCCATTGACCAGAGCATTCGCCCTGTGCGTAGTCAACTTGTGGGTTCCTTGAACACATGAGCACATAACATATCAGAATGACTCGCAATCCTTATTGGTGGCAACTGGACAAGAACACTGTAGGGGAGATATTCTGGATTAATAGCCCCTTGTTGAGTCTCAATGTTCAGTTATAGAATGCTCCATGCTCTTTGTATGGCTCTCAGAGCATCTTTGCTAGCTTTTTCCTAGCCAGCAAGCCATTCCACTTCTGCTTGTAGGCAAGATCATTCACAAGGGGACTGTACTATTGTATCCCATTTTTTTTAAAAGACTCTTGAAATTCTGCAGTTTTGTTGAACACTTTTGTTTGACTCCTAATTATGTATGTAGAGTGATGGACGACTGCAGGGGCCTGGGGCTTGGGAGGGGGATTGGAGCAAGTGATGCCCCATTGGCAAAAAGGTGACTTCAGGTCAACTGAAACTAGTTGATCCAAACAGACTTCTTTTGTGCGGCTTTTAAAATGTAGAAGTACTAGCCTAACTGCAGGCTTCTTTGTGCTCAATTGATCAGCGCGTTACAGGCCTTCGGCCGAGATACCTTTTTATCAAGTTCCGAAAGCACAAAATGGTCCTCAGCACTCTTCCTGTTTTTCTGCCAGTGTGTTGGTTTTCCACATTATTTGAGAAGTCCTATCCTATGTCTGGTCTGACTGGTAACATCCAGGTTATGAGGGGTCATTTGCAGGAGGGATCACATTTGATTTTCACTGTAAACAATTGGAAACTTTAACCTGAATTTATAACTATGGCATCTTGCCACCCCCCTCAGCAACATGGGTACATGGGCTTCTGTTGTCCCTTTGCCAGGTGAGTGGCTTGCTGCTATTTGGAATTCTAAGTCTACATCCCCTACCAAAAGTATTGCATATACATTTTGTAAGCTAGCAGTTTGGTGGCATTTTCTGCAAGGTTTCCACTTGCACACTTGCAAACTTAGTTGATTTAAGGTCTCCACCCGAGGCCAGCTTTGGCAAACCTTTTCTCCAGAACATTCAGTCTTTTGGTGATTAAATGTTCCTCCCTCCTGTTACCTGCTTAGTTCTGTCATGCAAGTATGGAGGAAGGCTGTGGTACATTTCAGTAAGTTAGTTGTTGTAATGACTATTGTGCGCCTATTCTGTTTAATAAAGCCTGCTGCCCATCCCAGCTAAAGTGTCCCTCACAGGTGAAATTTCTGCAGCGAGGTGGCATAGGGGACGTGTAGAGAATAATCAGACTTCCAAGGACACCTCATCCACCTACTTAGCGATAACATCAAAAGCTCCACTAAAACTATCCTTCTTGGCGACTTCAATCTAGGTCTCAATGATCCTAAAGATAAAGCAGCCTCTGCCCTAGCCAAAGAACTCAATGACGTAGGCTTCATGCAGAAAGTCACTAGGCCTACCCATGCTAAAGGCTGCACCCTGGATTGGGTTGCCGACCACAACTGCTCCTCCACCATCATATCTAACGTTGCCTAGACATGGACTGACCACAACAGTTTCCAAGTCACTATCCCCACAGCCACTAAAACCCTCACCTATGTGCCTCCAGCACAGATAAGTCCAAAAAACTCAATAAGGAAAACCTTTGCCCCTTCCTGTAAATCCCTGAGCTCTCGCCCCCCTTCTCTAATGACTCAAACACCCTCCTGACTATTTACAAGGACACCCTCACTAAAGCTATTGACGCCATAGCCCTGATCGAAGGCAAAAGAGTCCTTGCATTCTAGCTCTTGGTTCACTGAGGAATTACAGACTCTACCTATGAGCAAACAAGAGTCACTAAACAATTGGCAAGCCAACCCAAGTGACCATGCCAAGCAAGGCTTCAGATTTCTTCCCAATATAAGGAAGCCATTACTAAAGCGAAATCAATCTCATTCAACTCACGGATCGTTAAAGCCAATTCCCAAACCAAGGAAATGTTCCCAATTTATTTTTTCTAATTCTATTTTATTGATTTTTAACATCAGAAGTGAACCGAGGGGTAGATGCAGAGTTGAGCATATATAGTTACTTCATAGGGTTAATGTATCCCGCCCGAGCAAAATTTGAACAGCAAAATACAATGAAATACGTGTTCCCTTCTGACGGGTGAACAGTATAACTCATTCCCTCCCCCCGTCCTTGCTCGTAGAACTTCCAAGGTACGTTGATTGTTGTAGTGCACTAAAGCGGGCGGTGTGACGTTGATCGATGGTCGTTGTTGTCATGTGTTACAGGCTAGATTTGTGACCGGCACGGGTAATGGGCGGTGTGGTTTTCGGTGTTCAGTCCTTGGTAGGACCGGGTGGTCGGAGCTTTCAAGGACTAGGTGAAGTGTCTGTGACCGGTCCTGTAATATAATGGCCTGTGAAGTCGCTCCAGGTTTCCCCATGTCTCGAGGCCTTGCCATGAAGGGCCGCCGTTATTTTCTCCATTGTGTATATATTCATGGCAATTTTCAGCCAATCCTCTTCATTTGGCAGTCGTGGGGCTTTCCACTTGATAACTAGGCCCTGCTCTTGCTGCCAGTAGCAGGGGGGACACTAGTCCTTTCACCCGCACCAGTTCGTCGTCCTCTTCTTCAAGGCCAAATGGCATCAGAAAGGGGGATGGTTCTTTCTATGCCGTCTAGTTGCTCAATCCATCCCAGGACCTCTTGCCAGTAAATGCGCACTTTGGGGCATTTCCACCACATGTGCCAATAGTCAGCGTCCATACCACAGTGTCGCCAGCATCTTGGGCTGGAGGTTTGAAACATTTTAGACAGTCTGTGTTGATCGTACTGCCACCGGTGGAGTAGTTTTATAGCATGCAGTTTGTACTGGGTGGCAATTGATACTTTGGCTGGCATTTCGCAGATTCTGTCCCAGGCTTGCTGGTCGAATTCTGTCAATCTTTTTCCCATTTTCCTTTGAGGCGGAGGCTCGGAGATTGGTCTTTGGTGATTAGGGCCTTGTACATGTGGGATATTCCTTTGGTAGTGTTGGTTGTGTCAAGGATTGTTTCGAAGGGTGTCGGCTCTCTGCGTGTGGTGGCCTTCCCTTCTTCTCTAGATAACACCCCTTCAATAGTAGGTACAGGAAGATCGGAATCGGGTGGATTTGGAGGGCTTCCTCTAGTTCCGAGATTGATATAAATTTCTCTTTTCTCCACAGTTGACCAACTCTCTCCAATCCGGCATTGAACCAGGTTTGATACCTGGCATGTTTGGGGATTTTCTCACGGATCCCGGGAGACCAGAGATGGCTCAAGGGGGAAGGCCATGTTGTGACTCCAGTCATCCCTTTACCTTTCCTCCAGATGTTCCACATGGTACCCAATATCGGGTGGTCACGCAGGCGTCTTGTAAGCTTTGATGTAGGGACCCATAGCCACTCTGCGAAGGTTACGTGGACCAGGTTATCGTTAGCTAGCTGGACCCATTGAAGGTCCTTTCTATCCCGCATGTGTGGGATCAGGATTCTAAGTTGAGTTGCCTGATAGTATCATTCTATATCTGGAAGGCCAACTCCTCCCAGTTCCTTCAGAAGTATCAGGATATCATACGGTTTTCGGGGTTTCTTTATGTCCCACAAGAATTGTAATATGACCACCTTGACCTGTCTAAAAGTGTTCTGGGATTGTGATGGTCAGGACCTGGAATGGGTTTAGGAGGTGTGGGAGGCTCACCATCTTTATCGCGTTTAGGCGTCCCATCCAGGAAATTGTGAGTTGCTTCCATTTTGAGAGATCAGCTTTGAAGGCGTTGAGGAGTTGTGGGAGGTTTGCCTCGTAGAGCTGTGCAAGGTCTCTTGTTATGTTGATCCCAAGGTGTGGAGGCCGCCATGGTCTGGCCAAGGTGCTCGAGCTCTTTGTTGTTCTGGGGAAGGTTTGTGGAGTGGGAAGAGGATGGATTTGGTTTTGTTGATTTTAAAGCCAGAGTGTGTCCCATATTCTTCTGAGGTGTATCACCCGTGGGAATGATGGCAGTGGTTTTGGTACATGGAGCAGGAGGTCGTCTGCGTACAGGGCCAGCTTGTATTCTCTACCATTTACTCGGATTCCTTCCACGGCGGTGTCCGCTCAGAGGGCTTGGGCGAGTGATTCTAGGGACAGTGCAAAAAGTATCGCCAGAAGATGGCAACCTTGTCTCGTTCCTCTAGTGAGCGGGAACCAACGTGAGAACTGGGAGTTCACCATTAGAGGCTTTTGGGGTTGTGTAGACCGCTTTGATTGCTCGTTGAAGGATGGGGCCCAGGCCTATTTGCTTCAGCGTGGCCTCTAGGAAGTGCCATTCAACTCTATCAAATGCCTTCTCGGCATCAATCGAAAACCATGCTGGCATGTCCGGTGATCTGGTCTTGTGTATTAGGTGGAGGGTCTTGCGGGTGGAGTCTGCACCTTGCCTACCTAGGATAAAGCCTACTTGATAGTTGTGAATTATTACGGGCATGTGTGACTATAGGCGTCCGGTGAGAGTCCTTGTATACATTTTGGCGTCAATGTTCAGAAGAGATATCGGTCGGTATGAGGCACACTGCCTAGGATCCTTCCCCTCTTTGGGGAGGACTTTGTTAGTGCTTCTGAGAAAGATTCAGGGGGCCACACCGGAGAGAAGGATGTTAGAAGTCGACCATGAATGGGAGTAGGGCTTTCTGAAAAATCCTGCTGTGTATCCATCGTTCCCGGGAGCCTTCCCAGCTGGGAGTCTTTTGATTGCGTCCTCTACTTCTTCAGGTGTAATGGGGGCATCCATGGCTTGTGCAATTTCCAACGGGAGGGACGGCATGGATACTTTGGACAAATAGTCTGTAGTCGCTTCTGGTGCGGTGCGGTCTGCGAGGTGTATCATTTCTCATAAAAATTGGCGAAGGTTTCGGGGATTTTGGGGGAGCGATGGTTGTGGGATGTTTCTTCGTGTACAGTAGGCACCCACCGCTCGCAACACTGGCCGCAGAGTCTTGCAGCGAGTAGAGCACCGCCCTTATTCCCATGTTCATAGTGTTTTTGTTTCAGGCATTGGAGTTTGTGCAGGTTGTCCCCTGTTTCCAGTTGCCGTAGTTCTTCTCTTTTGGCAGTGGCTTGTTCGATCTTATGTAATCTGTCGGAACCCGCAGATTGGGCCATGAGGTCGAGTTGGGTGATTTCAGTTCGTAGCCTACTTTCTATGAGTTGGCGTTCTTTTCTTCGCCGCTCCCTCCCTGATCAGAACTCCTCTCCAAGTGGCCTTGCCTGCTTCCCAAACTATGTTCGTCGAAATGTCACCCGTATTGTTTTGTTCGAAGTAGTGGGTGATATCTTGCTCCAGTTGTTCTCGGAAGATTGGATCCTTAAAGAGCAATTAATTACGCCATTTGGAGTTCTTCCGAGGGACAGCCATTTGGTCGAGGGCGACTGTAACCATATCATGGTACGACCACGTAACCGGTGATATGGTAGATTCTATCGTTGCTGTGGTGAGTGCAGCAGTTAAGTATACATTGATTCTGGAGTATGTGGTGTGCGGCGTAGAGTAGAAGGTGAAGCCTATTCGAGTCAGGTTCATATGTCTCCATGCATCTGTAAGATTATAGATGTCCATGTCTGCAACTCGCAAGCGGGCACCGCCAGATGGAAGGGTTGTGGAAGGATTGCCTGCTTGCCTATCCACATCTGAGTCCATCCGAGTGTTGAGGTCACCTCCTAGGATCACTTCACCCTCCGCTTCAGTCATGACCTTGGGGATCGTTTGTTGGAGGAACCGGGATTGTCCGGTGTTGGGTGCATATATGGATGCAAGTGTGATGATGGTGTCTTGTATCTTGCCAACCAACACAATTGCTCTGCCACTCGCGTCTGACCAGGACCTCAAGAGCTCAAATCGTATTGCCTTGATTAAATGCCCACTCCAGTTTTCTTCAGCGGGCCGGAGCCCCAGTGTTCTGTGCCCAGTTTGGGATACAGAAACTTCGTTCCTCGCCTTTGCAGTATTGGGTTTCTTGTAAGAAAAGTACATCTAAGTTTGCTCTCTTGAATTCTCGGGATAATAGCGATTTATTGGTGGGGGAGTTGAGTCCTTTGACATTGAGCGTGCCAATTTTAAGAGTGCCGTGCCTGTCACTTGATTCGTCATGACCGTTGAACAGTGACGAGTCCTGTGGATTCGGTAAGCACGTCACATCGTTTGCCGATGGTCGCCGCCATGGAAGTATTCGGATGAGTGTGTCGAGCCATATAAGGCCTCAAGGTTTTGTTTATCCCACCCCCCCCCAACCCCCTTTTTAGAGTATTAAGTGGAATACCCATTGTTCTCAGTTCTAAGTTGTGGCCGATCATTTTCTTTTCCGTGAAGAACTGAGTCCCAGTTTTGATAGCGTCCGCCTTGGACCAGTTGCACGAACCTGGTCTTCTGCCGGACTGCCCACGAGGGTCGTAGCCACTCGACCCCCATCACACATTAACATTTTAAGCCCCGTCCCCCCAATTCTTAAAAAATCAACATCGATTACAATTTAATAAGCGACAACTGTTATTATGAGAAGGAAATTGTAATGATACATGCGGTTTCTCGGTTCGTTGTTCGCCAGCCGGTCATCCGTTATAGTTCTAATAGTAAGCTCGTTGTGGGCAGAGTCTGGCGGCTGTGATGTGCCGCACTTCTGCGAGCTGCAGAGTCTCCAAACAGTGAGTCCTGGCTGGACATCTCCAGGATGAGAGTTCTGTGTGTACCGCCGCATTTGTTGCTGTCTGGCGTATCGTTAGGTTGTCTGTATTTTCTGGATCCCTTGACTTATTTTCTTTTTCGTGCCCTGGAGCCCCCATTTTGCTCTGTCCTGTGCTGGTTTGTCTTGTGATCCTTCTCATGGGTCAGTGCTAAGAAGGTCCGCGATGGTCTCGAATTTCGTCCTCGGAGCGGAGTGTTATCCGCCTGCTTCTGTGTTCGAAGGTGATGGAAAAGGGGTATCCCCACCTGTATCTCGTGCCTTGATCCTTGAGCCTTTTTGTTAGTGGGCTGCAGAGACGTCGTAGGGCTAGGGTGAGCGATGATAGGTCCTGAAAGATGGTTATTTGAGCTCCTCCAAGAGTGAGGGTGCCACCTGACCTGACCTGGCCTTCGCAAGAATCCTTGCTCTATCTTGGTATCTGTGAAATCTGGCCAGGACAAATCTCGGCCTTCCTGATGGGCCGCCAGCTCTATGTATCCATTCTGTTGTGGGTTTGTCAATATTTTCATCTGCGGCTAGGATCCTGATGATATTGCATATAGTTTGTTTGAGGTCGTCTTCTGTTTCGCCCTCACGCTCTGGGATTCCAAAAAATTGCAGGTTGTTATGCCTTTCCCTGTTCTCTAAATCGTCAATCTTCAGACGAATGTCTTCCTCCCTTTTCTCTATGTTGCGGATTCTGAGGTCCAGTTGGGTCTCTGTGTCAAACGAGGCTTGATTTTATTTTTTTTCATCGCCTTCTAGTCTCTGCTCGATACTATCTACCCTCTGGGTCATTTTGTCAATCTTGCCTCCTAAATTAGCCCCCATATTTCTGATTTCACTTAGGAGGGTGGCTATGTCTCCCCTGGTGGCTGCCACCCCCGCCTCTTAGGCCTCCACCAACATTTTGTAGTTGATATCTGGATCTGGACGTGGGGGAGTGTAGGCGTATCTAGCAAGTTTGCTTTTGGTGCTCATACGATGCATGGGTGCGAGGAGGCACACACCCCTGGAGTGTGGGCCATACCCTCTGCACTGATGTTTTTAAACCATTCCTGATGTGGGTTGTGGGAAAGTGTCTCGGGTGCTCCGGGGATCCGGGGTGGTATGTTGGGAGGAGGCACACGCCCTGGAATCAGGGGGCCCCTACCCTCCGATTGTGTCACTCTCAATTTGCATTGGCTCCAGGTCTTGGTTCTCTTGTGGTGTCCGGGGCGTTCCAGTGGTATTGTGGGTCAGCATGTAGATCTCGGTGAGGCTATGTAGGAGAAGGTTCAGGGGCAGAAAGCCTGGGTCATAGCGTGGGCTAAGGGGGAGCATACAGAGGAGGGCACACGCCCTAGAAGTGGGGGCCCAACCCTCTATGTTGGCTTCGGTGTGGGGGGGCGAGTTCTCTGCCTCAGTTGCTGGAGTCCTGGTAGAAGGGTTAAGCCAGGGTGATGTGAGCAGTGACCTGGGCGCAAATAAGACGTCCAGAGGGGCCAGGTATGGAGCACTAGGTTGGGGGTAAAGTCCGTGCCCAGTCCTTCAGGGGGCTGCGTGTATGCCTCAGCGCGGAGGGTGACATCGCCCGCCTCAAGTCCAGGGTCCTTCCAGTTCATGGGGGCCTCAAGGGGGGGAGGGAGCAGCCAGCAAGGGGAGCCGCAGTGCGGCGACTCCACGGGGGGGATGGTGGGCGGGGCCGGCCATCACGGGCCTCCAACGGCCACGGGTCTCGGCCAAGGTGTTGCGTAGAAGGCCCGGAGGGTGAGGCTCGGGCCGAGACACTTTTCAGGGGGAAGACGGCTCCGATTCTCTCCGGGTCTTCGCCCAGTGGATGGGGGTCAGGTACATGTAGCTTGGACCGTCGTTGCGCGGGTAGTGGGGGGTAAAAAGTGAGGGCTCAAGGCACTTTTGGGGTCCATGGAACGGAGCTCACACGGAGAGGATCCACATCCGTGCGCCCCCTGACGGCCGATCTAGTCTGTTCGCAATTTTTAATGAACTCCTCACCGCTCCCACTAGCCCGGATGCGATCATTAAAGATGAAGCCTGGTGTTCAAGTATACAAACTGCAATGCTCATCAAAATGTATTTACTCCAAAATAAAATTCAGGAGCACTACAAAGCCCTACCTCACCAACACCTGCATCTTCTATGACTTGCTATTCTCCCATGATGTCACAGAACCAGAAGTCATCAACCGCCTCCAACACCTTAAACCTATGTGCAAAGGTGACATTTGTCCCCCTAATATCATTAAAGAATGTGCCGATTCCCTGGCCCCTCTCTTGACTGCTTTCATCAATACTTCTTTCAAAAAGGGCACAGTCTTGACAAGCCTCAAAGAAGCATGGGAACGCCCTCTCTTATAATAATAATAATAATAATAATAATAATAATTCAACTCTAGAACTTGCCTAATCACTACCAGGCCAGAACCACTGTGCTGTTCCTCCTAAAAATCTTGGATATAGCGGCCCACAACCAGATTCAACACTTTCTTGAATCTTATTCTATCCTTGGGAAAAGACAATCTGGATTCCGTAAAGGTCATGGCACAGAAACTGCACTGGTAGACATAAAAAAATAAATCACACACATTATGGGTATATGCAAGCCAGCACTTCTTACTCTTGGATCTCTCGGCTGCCTTCCATCTTGTGGATCACAAGTTCCTCACATCTCACCCATGCCGCAAATTTCTCCAAAGAAGCCGCCTCTTGGATTACATCATTCTTGGAAGGCAGAGCTATGAAGGTTTTCTCCAGCTCAGACCACCATCCACTGGATAGCCAACCCCGCCACCCCCCCCCCCCCCCCCCTGGCTTCCTGCACAGCTTTCACGCTCTACAACCTGTTCACGAAACCCCTCTTCAACAAACTGGATGCACTTGGTATAGCTTAGACAAATTATGCTGATAACACACAAGTACTCCTTCCACTCTCTGGCTCCTTTGACCAAGCCCCTGATGCCCTGCTTGGATGGCGGCAAATGGCCTTTGTCTTAATGGAAACAAGACTGAGATCATTATTCTCGGACCAAATGCCACGCTAGCTACACTTGGCAACCAACACTGTAACTTAGCATAGATAACTAAGAAGAGGACCCAAGATTGGACTTCTCCCGTCCCCTGCACACTCTTTGGACCCGCTAAATAAGCGTGATAGGTTTTAGAATACGTGGTTACTAATGTTTTTGAGGAATTCAAGATCTGCTGAATTCAAATACGGCCTGAAAAAACACAATTTTTCTATATAAAAAAGACAATCTCTATTCATAAACAGTAATTGAAGCATAGAAAACACATATCAATCATTGTTATGAACAATAGTCCAGTGTTGTAGGCTGACGCGTTTCGAGGTTGATCCTCTTCTTCAGAAGCCTTCAAGGACTAATGATGGGTACAGTATATGTAAAACAAAAATAGACAAACCAACAAATGAAAATGTTAAACCTAATATTCACACATCTCCATCTTAAATACAGCCAAAAAGCAATCTAATAATCTGGACTAGATCAAATAACGAGAGAAAATCATAATGTTGACGAGTAATGGAACGGAAATAGAATATTCAGTGCAAGGTCAAATGGGGCATGCATCTTTCATGGAGTATGCTTTAGAATGATAAATATGAAATAATGCTATACAGCATAACGGAAACACCATGTGCATATATTGAATAAGAATGAAGAGTGAAATGAAAAGCAGCTTGATCTGAGCTATATAGAGAGAAAGAAAAGAGTGAGAAGAGGAGATAACTATCGTACCTTAATGTGTCCCACAGATGTAGTGTTGCAAAAGGCTCCATGTCCTCGGAAATTTGGCACAGGATGTGAAAATAAAAGTTAAACGCTGTGATCGGGATAAATGGTACAGATAATTAAGAGCAAAAGATGTCAAATGAATATTTAACTAAAGTACCTAAAAAAAAATAAGCAGGTACACGTACGTAGCATAGATAACACCATCATCCCTGTATCCTCCTCAGTAAAGACCTTGGGGGTCTACATAGACTCCACCTTATCTATGACTAGACAGGTCAGCGCCATCACCTCTGCCTCAACTCACACCACCAAACTTATAAATGTGGTAAAACTCTGCCCATATAAACCAAAGTGTCAATCGCAAGGGGGGGTTATGGGGGGGGGCTAAATTTGACTATTGCAATGCCCTCCTCGCTGGCACCTAATCTAAAAATATAAACTGACTCCAAATGACACAAAATAATGCTTTAAGAGCAGCACTGAGCATTCCCAAAGAGACCACATTACACAAGCTAGGCAGGTAGCACACTGGCTTCCCGTAAGAGATCGTATAACCTTCAAAATCCTCACTCGTGCACAGGTGCTTAACCTTCACAGCCCCGTCGTACCTATCGGAGACCATCTCAAGAACTACCTCTACCCGCGCCGCAAGAACCTGCTACTCTAACCAACTACACATTCCCCACCTTCATAGGCCCAAAGCAGGTGAGATTGGATTCCCACACATAGCCTCTAAACTCTGGAGCGCCCTACCCATTGTTCTCGGAGCCGAGACCTCCCTCCCAGCCTTCCAGAAAATGCTAAAAACCACACTTTAACTGAATACATATCCACCCACCGTCCCACCTTTCCATTTCCCCTTCCCTGCTCTCTTCCTTTAATTTTGTTTTTCTAAGTGTAAATATGCATTGTGCTATGTAACTAAGCATTCTAACAGCGCCACAATGCCTCTGGGCTGCGGCACACTCTGAATGTCAAATGAGGGTAGGAGACAAATAATTGGTGTACCAAGCATATTTTGCATGGAATAAAAGAATGCCCATACTATGATTCTTCGGTATTACCCAAATTGTTCGAATGACCGAATTGACCGACAGTCAAGGGTCCGAATTGACCTTTGCACAATTGAAAATATATATATATTATATTCAATTCATTCGGAGGCTGGTGGAATCTGCTTAGATCACATGCTGTGCATAGGCTGACATCTAGTGGAAGCTGCAGAGTATTAGTTTGTTCTTCGAAACTTGAAAAGGGGCGTTGAACTAGGGCGTGCCAGTAATACTATCCCTAATGTGACGTCCATTGTACCCATGATCCCTTAAGCGTGTAGGACCCTCAGATTGTTTTTTCCCCCATACTAGTCGGACGCATGTTGCAGAGTTCCCTCGGCATTAGCCAATTATAGTAAAATTATTGTTCAAACTTCCCTGTTCTTTCCACCCTATGCTGAAGATGGACTCTGGTGAAGATCGAGGAAACCAGCCGTTGAAACTCTACGACCGACTCCCACATTTCTGTACTAGAAGGGAGAGTGGGGTGGTCATACAGGCTCCCACATTTATTTCCTACATATACCCGCCCGCTGTCAAATTAACACATATGGAGAGTACTCCTTTCACATTCTGCCCGAAGTGTAAAAGGAAGTTCCCCTGGGTAGATGAGCAGAATACCTGCAATTTGTGTCTCCCATGAGACCATCCTGTGGCTACCTGTCGAGCTTGCAAGCTTTTCAAGCCGAAAAAACTTAAGCACCGCTCCACTAAACACTGGGCCCACTATGCCAGGCAACGAGAGGCCATGGACGCCGAAGGGTCTTTTAGCGATGGCAGCAACGCTGCTGTTTAGCACAGTGCGGGCAGAGGAGGGACTTCAGACACCCACGCACAAGCCCCTGACCCTGGAGGACTGGCCATTGGCACATTTATGGGGACAACACCCGGCGGCATAAGCGTGACACACACCACTTCCACTAAACACATCAGCCCCGGCCGTGACTCGACGTGTGTTGAGCGATCGGCAAGGGAAGACACTGAGCGGTCCAACGATTGTCCTCTGGGGGTTCTCGTTCGAGATTGCCTTATTACAAAGGCCAACCGTCCGCAGTTGAAAAAGGTGTCGCACTCCCAATAATCCCAGAGGCCCGATCGTCAGACGATTCCCACCTCTACCCTCAGTCAAGGCACATAGCGTCTACTCCTGAGATTTGACGGCCTTCCTCCAAGACCACCTCCCAATCTCGTACCACCTCTGAATCTCAATGCGAGGTGTCGGATTCCTCGGAGGCTCCTTAAAGCACTGGGAAACATTCCTCTAGTCATGGAAAGGGGGAGAAACAGCACAAAGCCTTCAGAACAACATGTTCATAAAGAAAAACAAAAGACCCCTAAATCAGTAGGAAAGTCCATGGTCCCTGACCCTCCCACTAAAGGTAAAATCATCCCTCCCACTGCTCATGATATGGAAGAATAAAAAACATGTTGTGGTTATCCCTAGCTCCAAGGAATGGAGCTCCTCTGATATCGACAGGGTTATGAGAAAATGTCATTTATGGCAGTTCTATGAAAAATACCACTATTATTTTCATAGTTCTGCCAACACACCAGCTACCTCGGCCCCTTCGGGGTCCAAGGATTCTCAACCCCCTAATAACAGACCCTGCTCTGATGCCCCGGTACAGGATTTGGTCACAGACTCTTTGGACATTGAAGCTTTCCATCCCAAGTCATATTGTGATGAAACAATCACAAATGATGGAAGACCAGACAGGGTTCTCTTATTAGGATGATGAGGCCTACAATATTGACTCCCCAATTCCTAAAGAACCCCCGGTACATAACTCACCGGTAGATAATCAACCACTCCAACGAGGTAGTGGCTAAGGCAGCAGCTAATTTTCAGATTGACATACAAGGTATCCAAGAGGACAGGGATTTTGTGGAAGAGATCCTGGGTGACAAGAGCCATTGCTCAGGCTATCCCTAGATTAGTCTGTCCAGCCTAGAATTGACCCCTCGCTGGTAACTCCAAATCTTACTCATGTGGTTAATCTACGAGTTGAAAAATGATTCCGTGCTGCACCATCTGATCCCCTATACATTAGGGGCCAATTAAAACCAGACACCCTGGTAGTAATAACCACCAGAAAGAGGGCAGGTACACCACTTGCTTCTTCGGAAGCATCTCCCGATAGAGAGCAAGAGATGATATACTCTCGGTAGGAAAGTTGCCTCTACTTCCACCTATCGGGCACGAATTGCAAACAGCAAAGCACTTTTGGCAAGCTACAATTGCCATCAGTGGGAAGAAGTAGCTGCTTTGGTATCATCCGCACCTGAACCACTGAATAGCCAGTTGGCTCAGCTGGCAGCAGATGGAAGGTCGGTATCGGGATGCATTCTAAAAACAAACTTTGATGCAGCAGATATTGCTGGAAGACTCCTCGCCGAAGGCACTGTAATAAAACGTCACGCTTGGTTAAGACAGTCAGGGTTCAAACCCGAGACCCAAGCCACTCTTATAGACATGCCGGTAGAGGTGGACGTACTATTCGGCAAGGCAGTGGAGGAAGCCATAAAGACCGCGAAGGACGAGTACGAGACCCTAAAATCTCTCGGACAACTCACAAATAAACCCTCAGGACAGAGGGGAAACTCTAAAGCTCCCAGAGGGGTTCAAACTACTATCGAAATCAATGAACCTCATGGGGCAACAATCCGTTCCAACCATCACAGGCCTTCCCCAGAGACCGGTGCAGAGGCCGCACTAGGGGTAGGGACAGCCCTGCTAGAGGTAGTACGCCACCCAGTAAACAGTGACGTTCCATTTCGGGTCTCCTCCCATGCATCCCCAGTAGGGGGGGTGTATTTCCACCTTCACCCACGCATGGGAGGGGATCACTTTGGACATATGGGTGCCCGAAGGACGCAGGAGCACCCCCACGACCATCCTCCAAGACAGAAGGTACACTTGTTGGAGCACCAGAAAATCCTCCTCTAGGAGATCGCCATTCTACTTGCAAAGGACGCCATAAAACTTGTCCTGGGCAACCAGGTAAACGGGGGTATTTACTCAACCTACTTCCTTGTGCCAAAAAAGATCGAACAATGCGCCCAGTATTAGATTTATGCCCTGCAAACAAGTATGTCAAGCCACAAAAATTCTGCATGACTACACTGATTCCCCTCCCCAGCCCCCCCCCCCCCCCGCTAAAAAAGGATTACATGGCAACATTGGATATGAAAGATGCCTATTTTCATATGTCAAAGTTCCCAGCGCACAGATGATTTTGCATTTCAAAATAGACAACCAGCACTACCAGTTCAAGGTGCTGCCCTTCGGAATGGCCTCGGCTCCAAGGGTATTCACCAAGGTACTGGCGGTGGTGGTGTCTCACCTACGCAGGGAGGCAATCCCAGTGTACCCTTACCTGGGTGACTAGCTCATCACAGGGGAATCCCCCTTGATTGCAGACTAAACATCCAAAGAACAATCAACCTCCTCTTCCAATAGGGCTTCTCAATCAACGAGAAAAAAATCAAGCCTGGTGCCAAGCACTGCAAAACAATTCCTAGGAGCTGTCCTAAACGCCCAAGAGGGGTTGGCCTTTCCATCAGAGGAAAGAATTCCAATCTGTTGCTGCAAATTCCTCAATATCAGGCCGGTCGCCAAATAAGGGTGCGCAAAGCGATGCGTTTGCTAGGCACGATGGCATCTTGCATTTACCTGGTTCCCCACGCGAGCCTGCGACCCATGCAGGAATGGTTGGCGAAACGGTGGTCTCAAGCACGTGGTTGGTGGGATGATCTAGTAGTCGTTTCGCCAACACTAGTACAGAGTCTTTGCTGGTGGACAAGGGAGAATCTTACGAAGGGGGAAACCCTTCAACGATCCAGAGATGCAGGCCATTGTCACAACAGACGCCTCCCTAGCAGGGTGGGGAATCCACTACCTGCACCATACAGCTCCGGGTCTCTGGTCTCACACACTGGCTCAGAACCACATCAATCTGCTAGAACTTCTGGCAGTCTTCAGAGTGCTTCGGGCATTCAAACACCTCCTATCCAACCTGTCATTGCAGATTCTAACAGACAGCACAACGGCAATGTTTTACTTAAACAAACAAGGGGGCACTTGTTTGCCAAATCTGTCCAAGCTTGCCCAGAAAATTTGGAGATGGGCACTCCAACGGAAGATTTACCTGTCATCCCAACATGTTCCAGGGGATCTCAACTCGCAGGCAGATGCTCTGAGCTGGGATCCCCTCACAGAAGAACATGAGTGGACACTAAACGAAGAAGTAGGAGACCTCTTCTCTCAGTGGTGTTTCCCCACATTAGGCCTATTAGCCAGAAGCGAAAACAGACAATGCCCAGACTTCGCATCCAGGTTCCCCCAGCCAGCCTCCAAGGGGAACACCCTATGGATGAATTGGTCAGGGATGTTTGCCTGCGCTTTTCCACCAACCCCTCTGGTGAGGAAGGTGGTGAACAAGATCCACAGGGAACCGATGACGCTCATCCTCGTTGCTCCTATGTTGGCGAGACAACCATGGTATCCACGCCTATGCAAACTGGCGGTGTGCGACCCCATCAAACTCCTGTGCCGGTACAACCTACTCTCCCAGCACGAGGGGCTAACGGTGCATCCTCAGCCCAACTCGATGAACTTGGCAGCATGGCTCCTGAAGTCAGAGTTCGGACATCTCCATTTACCCCAGAGATGTATGAATATCTTGAACGAGTCAAGAAAACCTAACGAGTCACTGTTACTATGACAAATTGAAACCATTTGTTATTTGGTGCCAGAATAAACAAATCAACCCAGTTGATTGTACTCCTTCTAATGTTGTCACCTACATGCTCCCCCCCCCCATTGGATGCAGGGTTAGTGTTTAACTCACTTAAAGTGCACCTGGCAGCTTTATCAGCCTACACCACTTCCCACAACAAGGTGTCATGGTGGAAAGTGGCAGTTGTCAGAACATTTATGGAAGGGTTAAAGAGACTCCACCCTCCAATTTCTAATTCACCACCAGGTTGGGACCTTAATGTTGTACTTGCTAAGCTCATGGGACCCCTTCCCCCTCTGCCCCCCCCCCCCCCCTTGAGCCCATGCACAAATCTAGTCTCAAACACCTGACTTATAAAACTGCCTTCTTAGTAGCCATCACCTCCCTAAGAAGAGTCAGTGAAATTCAAGCTCTAGTGCAGGATCCATAAGGATAAACTGGTTTTACGCACTCTTCCTAGGTTTGCACCAAAGTTAATTTCCAAATTCCATGTTAAACAGTCTATTGAGCTACCAGTCTTTTTCCAAGAACCCAAAAGCTCTGCTGAGGTGAAACTCCACACACTAGATGTGAGGAGGGTGGTCCTCTACGAGGAGGGTGGTCCTCTACTATGTAGACGAGACCAGACCGCTAGGAAAGACAGATCAGCTGTTTGTCTCCATAGCTCCAGGCAGAGCGGGAGATTGCGTCTCTAAGTGACATTTCAAGGTGGATAGTCAGATGTATCCAACTGTGCTATTCCCTTTAAGAGAACACTGCCTTTTATGCCAAGGACCCACTCTACAAGAGGTACTGGAGCCACTCTGGCTTTCATTGCAAATGTACCCCTTGACACCATTTGCAGAGCAGCTACAAGGAGCTCTAGTCACACCTTTACTCAGCACTACTGCATTGACACTCATTCCAAGACAGATATTCAAGTGGGACAAGCGGTTTTAAGACACTTGTTCGCTCATGACCCTTCTCACATCCCGCCTGCTTCTAACGCTGCTCGCTAATCTATGCACAGCATGTGATCTAAGCAGATTCCACAAGCCTCAGAAGGGATACATTACTCACAGTAATCTTATTTCTGATGCTTGTATCTGCTTAGATTCACATGCTCCCGCCCTTCCTCCCCTCTGAGAGAAGGTGCATGGATGCTTGTAGTCTTATCTATCTTATCTGCTTGGATACTCTCTACTCCTGCTACTCCTCATGTCAAAGAATACAATCTGAGGGTCCTACACGTGTGAGGGATCATGGGTACGGTGGACGTCACACTAGGGATAGTATTACTGGCACGCCCTCGTTCGACGCCACTTTTTGAGTTTCAAAAAAACAAATACTTCGCAGCTTCCACTAGATGTCGGCCTATGCACAGCATGTGAATCTAAGCAGATACAAGCATCAGAAATACGGTTACGGTGAGTAATGTATCATATATGTATATTTGTTTGTATATATTAGTTGTGGGGGGTTCCCTCCGCAGATATGTAACAATTGACCTTCACAGTTTGGTCAGTTGTGCAAAGGTCAATTGTAGTTCTAACAATTAGTATACAACTGATTATTTTATCAATCTATCAGTATTATGTATATAGCCTGGAGTCAATATACTATACAAGGACCACAAACACTAACTTTGTAGTCACATTTTTATTTGTCATAAGTGTTTTTATGATCTATACATTGGTATGTGCACTCAATGCTGGGTAGGGAATGGTTAATGTATTTGTAAAATGTAATGTTCACGAAACGTAACCATGGAGAATGGAAAAGAGAACCTACCCTTGAAGAGGGGCTACTTCAAGTCACATTAGTGAGCAACAGACCCGTTTTTGTGGGGTAATATCTCATGGCCTCAAGCTACTTTCCGATGTGATTATGAATCACACCATGTGCCACCAATAGCTTGCAAATCTTGACAAATGTTTGCAAGTGAACAATAGAAGTAGTAGACGGCTCACAAATCGGTCGAAAGTCCAGTTTGATTTATATTAGTACCAGCATGTTTCGCATCAAACAGGATGCCTAATACAAAGGAACATTCGCACCAAGTGGGCATGGCACCAAGTAGCTAATTTGCACACTCAAATGGTACATAAACATTTGTACTATCAAGGCTAAGTGATGGCTCAGATGTAAGGGAGAGCAGGATAAGTGAAGCTATCCTTTTGATGCTTAGCTGTTTGCTTACTAGCTAGGAACTTCTTCGTTTTCAAAATTACTTTTTTTGTTTTTTTGTTAACGATTGTGCCTCCGCAAAGTACTTGGAAAGCCTCTACAATATGCAAACCGCTGTATATAAATGAATAGCAAGAAATCACATCCTTGATGCAGATTCAATGTTAATTTTAAACCCTTGCAATCAAGGGTGCATGGTATCCCAATCATTAACCGCAGGGCATGTTCAATTTTCTTTTGATGTGTGCATTGACAAAAATCGGGGCTCAAGTCACCAGAAGCGCACAAATAAGCTAAGCAGGTTTGGTTAATTTGATCAATGAATGCAGTAATAATCTTTTAGAATCCCTGTGCATTGATCGACTTGGAGCAAACCGAGGAAATGGGGTTTAACAACTTAAAATTGTTCTTTGTATTCAACTTGGGTCTCCATGCAGAACACGGCAAGATGTCTTCCTGCCGAATCAGCATAGCGTTGTGTTGTGTGCCTTAACTTTAATGTGGCCCAGTAAGTTTCAAGGAATGGGCTAGCGGGGGAGCTGAAACATCCAGCATGAGGTTGTGAATCGGGAAGAGGCCTAAACCCGCGATGCCTGGTCATCCAAATTGAAATACACAAGCCCAACACTTGCATGTGCTACTGTAAGACGTGGAAAGATTTTCGTTTGGTTCTACGTCCACAGATGTGTTCACTTACGTACTTTCCTTGCTAGACTCTGGCCTAATTTTAAACTCAAGACATCTAGCTGCATACATCACAGCACCATATTTTATGGTGAAAGGTTGAGTTGGTTAAGGCTTTCAGGCAGGAGGTAAAACTTTTACAATCCCCGATTTTCTTTTCTTTTTTTTATCCAACTAGTTGGCATTTACATAGTTTTAGATCAGATGAAGGCACAGCCATTTGAAACAATTTACAAATGCTCACTTAAAGGGGAGGTTCTCTCAGGAATGTGATTGTCCCAATGGTTAGAGCATGTATTTTTTAGCATCAATCTATCAGAATTTTGTTTCAACTTTTAATTTTCTGACATTTACACATGCGAAACACTGGTCCCTCAAGCTGACAGTAGACACTTATGCCCCTTATCACGCCAGTGCAAGTCTTATTCGACTGTCCTCTGTGCACAATCTATTGATGTGTTTCCATGGACATTTCAAGACCCCTCTACTCCATAAGTATCGACAAACCCTTTCTGATCAGTCAACATTGGAGTGTCTGCTGCCTAACTACCAGTCTATTTCAGTACGAGCCTCCACAACATTTTTTCCTCGGTTCAGTTTCCGAATTACAACAAATTAAACTGAAAAGAGTACTTACACTAGCTCAAATAAATTTACACTAAGTGCTTTACATTTCAATAATTACATAATTGACAAAGGTCTTTACTAAACGAGATTTAAATTGTATATTTACATTGATTCTTTTTTCCGTCTGCCAATTGGAACTTTCCAAACTTGGGCCTTTTCTGGTTATCTTGGCAATATATGTTTTAGAAGTTTCTTTTCATTTTCATGAACATGGCATTTTAAAATAAAACCTCAATTTATTACTTATCCAAATTACTAAATTTATATTTTTCTCTCACTTTAAAACTTAAATCCTTAACTATGGCGTTCATCCAGCCATATCTTAACAGGCCAGAGTATACTGAGGAGGAAATAGTTGAGCAAGAAAATAGCTGAAAAGATGATGAATTAAGTGAAGATCACTTCCAGGATCCTGATCCTCGTTGCATGGAGGATTCTTCCACTGGGTGTACCTGCCATCGATGTGAGGTAATGGCAACTGTGGTGGTGAACTGTTGCCTAGAAAAAACGGGCTGCTTGGTCAGCATAGCTGAAAGCCTCCAGCACTGTGCGTTACCCAGCTTCAAGACCTCAGTGCAGCCTACCTTACAGGATCTGTGTTCATAATGCTGATGGTGCTATACCTTTATGCATCTGCAACTGTTTGCCCTTGTGCTCCTAATGAGTATTGTCTGTACATTTTTGTGACATCCTTGCACTATATCATGAAGGGTGTACATCTTTCACGGTGGAAGCTTGGGGTAAGGCAAACTAGAAAACAAAACCAGTGCCTCCACCGTAATGTAGCTAGTTACATTTCAATTAGAATGCACTAACAATGAAGTTGCTAAATCATTTCCTGTATAGTATGAGTGGAGAAGCTGAAAGAAAGTACGACAACGCTGTGTCAATTAGAATACATCTAATGTATTATTTGACATATGCTTAACGAGGAAAAAAGGAAAACATGTGTTTTATTGTAAATATCAAAGTTAAGGCTGAAAGTATAGCGAGTCCACGAGAAAAAGACCAAGATGTGAGGTGACCTGCAAAGTGTGTATGGTTAAGGAAGGAAAAGAACAAAGTGGTTCTAGACAAATAGTGTAGTGTTTATAATGCAGCATCAGAGAAAGAAGAGGAAGTCTTCTTTCTCCAGCATGGGGTCTGGCAACGATTCACATGCTCATGAATATTCCCAGTCGTCAGGCTGGGAATCCTCGGTAAAGATAAAAAATCTGTTGCTGTTTCGTTTCTGAACTGTCTTTCTACTAGTAACCAATCACTGGTCTCTGGGTCATACTGCCCCCAGCCAATGACTGCCCTCTACCTAAGCCATTTCCAGATTTTTACCGCACGTTCAAGTGTTGGGAGTCCTCGTGCTGTAAACTCTCGAGCTTTTACTGCGTTTTGCGTTTTTCGAAGTTTACTCTTATATTTTCGGTCAATCGAGCCTCAAGAGCCACCGATTCTACTTCCGATCAAAGGGGACCCGGCAAGGTACAACAGCTGTTGATCATGGAGGTGGCCAGGGTAAGATCCCTCAAGTCCATACTCGGAATGACGTCCTTGTGCATCTACCTCATGTGCCAATGCAGGCTGCAGATGCAACCGCTGAAGGAGTTCCTCGACGAACGTTGGAGGCAGGCGGCGGGCAACTTCGAGGACAGGATCTCGCTCAACGAGACTTTCCACCAAGTAATCCGGTGGTCGGGCACCTGCGCGCATCTAGCGGTGGGCATGGACTTCCAGACCCCCCGGCACACCAGGAGACCGTAACTGTTAGGGAGAATTCTCATTTATGGCTAATTTCCCGCACCTAGTGAGTCCCCCAGCAGCTTTGCTGGACTTCTGGTAAGAGTGAGCTTTTCCCCCCACTCTTACCCATGTTTTGCCATGTGTCTTTTACCTGTTTTATGATTGTGGACTCTGGAGTACACCACTTCAGTAGCCCCCTTTTGTGTGTTACACAGCACCTTCAGTGCAGTGACACAGGGATTTCTTTTAGACTTCCCACCGACTCAATTTCTGGGGCTGAATACAGTCCCCCAGAAAAGGGTAAAGTTGCCATTGACTTTACTTAGTCAAATTACCACAGATCCAGTACACCCCATCTTACATGGAGTGCTGGAAAGGGTTACTTCGTATCCCTTTATATCTATACCTCCTAGAGCATTGTTTTGCTCTTAACATTTAGACTTGGCTGGTGGCAGTGGTATCCACCCTAACCTTTCTACCGCGATTATATTAGATAAACGTGGTATTGTTTTAGGCTATTATATTCGCCTCAAACTTAAACCCGCTTGACCAAATACTTTTTCTTTTCGCTCCGGTCGGGTTTATTCGCCATTTCTTTTTGTTAAAGTCCTTCTTGTGTCTTACTTTGCGCGGCAAACCAGGTTTGCCTCCTTTGTTCACCGTCTTTTGGCGGGCTTCTGCTCAGACGCCCCCCTCCAGGCGCCTGGTTGTCTAGGTGGGCTGAATGTGAGGGAGGGGTGTAGTCACCATCTGCACAGGGTATCCTAGGAAACCCAAGTCACACTTTTCCATGATTGGCTGAGGTGGTTATCTGGGCTGGACAACCGCCCCCCTCCTCCCCACCCACTGTGTGGTTGACAGCCAGGCTGTGTGAATGGGTGTTTTTCGCATAAAAGGCAGGTCTCTTGGGCTAGAAGTTAGTCGCCACTGGAACTACAAAGAACCGAAGAGAAGCGGGGAAGAAGTCTGCTGCTGCAACTACCCCATCCCAGTGAAGCCCTGCTGCAGTCTTGAGCTATTTTAGCTATCTACCCTTCGACGCCCAGAGAAGATCCAGTCTGGAGTAGTCTTCCCTTCCCTTGAGCTTGGTGGGGATAACCAGTTCCTCTTCTACAGCCAGAGGATCCTCTTCCTTGGTGGAAATCGCTGCACACTGCTTTAGTGGTCCGGATAGCCATCTGAAGAGCCTCTCCTGTTTTTAAGGAGCGCACCTTTTATTCATCATCGCTGTTGCCGGCTTCATCCCTGTGTGGTGCAGACCCCTTCAGATGTCGTCCTTCACATCGAAGCTCCAGGAACCGTGGGTCTGCTGGAAACCAACAGGAACAACTGCCAGGGCACGAGCTTCTCCACTGAATAAGGTACTGTGTTCTGCTTGATGAATTAGGGTGAATCCCTTTTCTTCATCTCCAAGGCTTGCCCTTGTCTTCCCTCCTTATAACTTTCCATTCTGAACATTGACAGTATCAAAGTACTCTTGGCTATGTTGAATCGTGAACTGTCCGACTGTGTGATCCTCGACAACAGGCACCCGGTGTCACTTGACCCTGGCTCCGGCCCTTTGACTGTTGAATACCTGTCTGAGTGTTCTTCGATTCTGTCTGCCTAACTATAATATTGCCCATGATTTTTGCCTCCAACTCCCTCTGGGTATCTCGGGTGCTAAGTGTGTTTTTGCCCCGGTAGCATTTCTTGTCACGGATACGCATTTATTTAGTAGATCGAACTGTCAAAGTAGTCGCAATCGTGTTCACGGTAACGTGTCTAGTTTCGTAACACCGGTCCATTCAAACACAGGGTACTTACCTTGAATCATACCGTACAAAGTGAATTGGTTAGTGATAGTATATTTTTCGTGTGGTTTTAAATCTAATAGAAGTGTTTTGTTTATAACAAATGGTTTAAAAATAAATGTGCTTATATTCTTCCTGAAACCTTGAGTTAGTGTTTGCTTGAGTCACAGTAAAAGTGGTCCCTTTGTGTAATGTCTGCTACTGTTCATATACACTTGAGATAAGCCTGTCTGCTCCGCTGCTGCTACCACTTTAACACAGTAGTACAGACGGTGTCCGCTCATTTGGTCGGGAAAAAAAAGATCGGATGACCATTTGGTCGAAACCAAATGGTCGAAAAAAATGGTCAAATTTATTTATATATTTTTTTTTTGTTTGGTTAAAAAAAATTAATATATAAAAAGGGGGGTTGTGGGGGTGGGGACAACAGCCAGCTCGTCGGTGGCACTTAAGGGGTTAAAAGTACAGGCCTAAAAGGTTGCATTTCAGCAAAGACTGTATTGAGGCTAGAACAAGGCTGGTTGTTATTGCTCACAATGAGAACATTGTTGGGGAACAAGCAAGGACTGGTGTTTTTGGTATGCCTTGTTGCAGCATGGCCTTTACACAAAGAAAAAAGCATTGGGTTACTAAGCCAATATTGGAGCAGATGGAATTTGAATTTGCGAGAGATAGGACTTTGAATGTGCTGTCCATGCAAATGCAGAGACTGACAACAGATTGTTTCCAGGGGCTAGTCGATACTACAGAATATTGCTAATGTGGGTCCTCCTCCAAAAGTTGAAATTGTTAGAAATTTGATCAAGATTCAAATGAATTGGTCTCTTTAAATATTCTTCCTTGCAAATGTACTATCTTTCCAAAAACTGTAATTCTATATAATCTTTAGATTTGAAAAGTTCAGCAGTATTTACTTTGTAAATATTTGTTTTATTGGATTTCCATTCAATAAATGTTTTTTTTTGTCTATAAATGGAAATAGAAACCAATGTGTATGTAATATGTATGGTATATCATTCCTAAGTATGTGTACCATTCAAATTCAGCATTGATTTAGGGATTTCATTTTTGTAAATTGTAATTTCTTTATTTTCCAAATGGTCAAGAAAAGTCACATGCATGACCAGGACATCACTGCCACATTAGAATCAGTCACAGAGGTGTAAGATGTGACTTAGGTTTGTTCTTTAGTACACAATGCATGTCTAACAGGAGGCGTTTCCCCACATTGAAATATAGCTACATAAATATGTAAATCTTCTACCGCATTCACAATGAAACGTTTGGCATGGTGGGGGGGGGGGGGGTTGTCCAATACTGTGGAATATGGTGCTGTGGCATAAGACTGAAAAATAAATCTCATCACAACCTCCTTAACTGCACTGAATAAGAGATGACCCTACACTCGCATTACAAAGTATTTGATGATTTGACACGAATGATTGCTTGAGTTGTTGCTAGTAATTGTGGGTCTGGGTCTGCCCTTTGACAATGCAGAGGGAAAAGGGATGATGCTACTTTGATTTTATCATGCAATCACATGCACTTTATTGTAAAGTATGCTGTCATTTGCAGTTTGTGGAAGCAGAGGTAACGGAGTAAAGTAGACAAAGCACATGCTTAATGAAGATGAATCAAGATCGATACTTGTTGGTATTTTCAATTAAGGTTTGTGCAACATGAATATATTTAAAAGGTTTCCTATGATCATAAAGTTACATGGATTGGGGCCATATTGAACATGACCTTTTTTGTGGGATGAAGTCTACATTGAGCAAGAACTAAAAGCATTGACAAAGCTAGGCATTGTCAACGCTATCAAAAATAATGAAAAACAGAACCAACTAAAAGATGTTTGGACTGTGACGTCAGTGATACTTTGCTGGACTTAAAAACTGGTGAGGATTGAAAGAGACAAATAGTAAATCTAATACAGTGCTGCCAATATTAACAAGGTTTCACAATGGTTGCAGTAACCATATGTCTGGGGCATATCCTCTTCATCTTATTAGACAAAGGTGTATGCCCATGTGTCTGGTCCAACCAGTTACCAGATAAATATTGGTGAAATTGAGACCAATCTGACTGCATCGTCCCATCAGCATTGCAAAGGCATTGAGGCATAAACGGATACTTCCACTTTTCTTCAATACCTCTGACAAATTTTTCCTCTTGTGTATATACAATGATCTCCATCTATCTATCAGCCCACCTTTTTTCTCCATCTATCCATCCTATAGCTCACTGTATGCATCTGTCCTTGTCGACGTGTTCTTGCCTCGATATGAACTGTGCTCCATTGGCTCTGTGTATATCTCTAACAATCCGTACAGCAAATATATACTCTGGCTCTGCATCTCAATGTATCCATACTAAGCCCTCTATCAATCTATAAATATGCGTGTCGGCAGAGATGAGTTTAGATAATCCTTTGTTTTGCTGGTGTATTTATATATAATTTTGTTGCTTGTCTAAATATCTATATACAGCATGCTCAATGCATTTCTCCCTAGTTATCTATGTATACATCTGTTTATACATACCCATCTAGGAGTTTGTCTATCCATCTCTATACATGTTACTGTATGTATCGCTATGTATATCAATATCTATATACTTTAATACGTATGCATGCCTCTATGGCTCTATCGCTCCCTGCAAATGTAACTGTATACATCTTTTCATATGTCGAGCTGTTCATTGATTGTGATCTCTTCAATTATTCATCTCCCTGTATGCATCCCTCTGTCCATTTGTGTGTTTACATCTATCTCAATGCATATCTGTCTACATCTTTATCTAGCCATCCCTCTCTATGCATCGGTCTGTATCTCTAGCCACATTTTTTGCGAACTCTGTTACTCTATAGACCAGTCTCCCCCCTAAACCTGGTGCACACAGCCTATGTTTGTTTGAAGTATTGTCTTTCACTGTATGTAATGTATAACCTGCTAACATATGTGAAGTCTAGCCTCAAATACAACAATGCCATTATACGGTTGCTAGAGTCACAGTATGTAGGGTAAAGCCTTGAGTATGAACTCCAATGACCTAACACTGCCAAGAGCCAGAACACACAAACCCTAGGTCACATACTGCCACCCCACCATATCAAAAACAAGCCCTATACCTGGCATCCTTCAAAAATATCACCACAAATGCCATCCCCAAAAGCCAATGTAGATGCTTGTTGCACTTGCCTTGCTGGGCTGGTGTCCACAGCTAGTTTGCTCCTCTAAATCTTTCCACTTGGTGTCTTAAAATAGAATTGTTTCTTACACTGCCCTGCTTGTATTTTCTTTCCTATGGCTTGAGTCTCAATTGAATTTTCTGCTGTATGGCTTTTCCACACTTGCAGTTGCTCCGCAGTGACCCACGCTTGAGTATCACCTCACCTTCCGGAATTCTCTGCCAACCTGGCTCTTTCCTTAAGCATCCTCAGACTTGCATCATCTCCTAGGAGAACCATTACCCATCCCTGACAGGAATGGAGGGTAACCTGAGGAGTCTCCAAGCGGGACATGGCCCCCACGAAGGGCATTTCAGTCGGGCCTTCTGATTCTCTGCAAGCCCGTATCTAACTTGGTGTCAGTCTTGCACACCATCACAACGGAACATAGCTGTATTCTGCTTGGGACACGGCCCAACCACCTCCATATATCTGCAATGAAAACTGCTCAACTTCACCCACCCAAACGCACATCTCCACCAATAGAATACAAATGAGTCCCATGAACAAATTTGGTCCAACTGTTCACATAATTGGTGTTCCTGGCTCTCCTGCTCGCCTGAAAATCAGTCATGGCAACTTCCTCTCATCTGATATCTGTGGGCTGTTATTGTACCTAGCCACTCCTTACCTACATTGTTGCAGGCAAAAAATGCATGCATGCTTTTTACAAATCCTCCACTTCTCAGCGGACTACTGACCTCCGAAGGACGTTTACACAGCGCTTTGAGACCAAACCAATGGCAGTTGGCGCTATACAAATGGAATATAAAATTACATGAGACCCTCCGCCCAACAGCCAGAGCAGAAAGACAGTACTGTTCCTATTGGTGCCGAGGTGTTGGCACAGAAGTGCATTCCCCTAGTGTTGGATGCTGGCTTTTTTCATAGAGATGATGCCAGAATTGCAACCTGGGCTGACACCAGGGTGGGGGACTGGAGGTATATTGTGAACCGTTAATATTTTTTTCAAAGCACAGTACACATTTTATTTCTAGTTGCCGCACTTGGGGATGTAACGGTATACTGTTAAAGATACCGTGAACCACTTAATTGAACAATAATAACCGTCACTTTGTTTATACCGGTATACCGTTTATACTGTTAAATGTGCTTTTCAATTTGATTTGGAAAGGCTGCAGTAAGGTAGTGCTGCGCAGTCTTGGTCTTGCACTGTTGGATGTGCCGCCTGCCAAGTAGTTTCAGTTGGAGCAGTTTTTAATGCCATTCTATAAACCACACGTGCCTGACATGAAATCAGTATGTTAGAAATAGTAAGAATAAATAGTGCCAAGAAGGAAAAGGGTTTACTTTGGGATGGCGGCTTTGGGGTTTATATATTTATGATGGATGTTTGCTAAACATATGACAATGGGGGATTTCCCTAGTTCCATCATTGAATTTACATATAATAAGTCACACTGCGAAATTCACTCAGCTCTGTGGGTATTCCCTGCTGCCATAACAAAGGGTAACATGTCCGTGATTACTGGACACCTTTTGGCCCGCAAGTAAACTAAAGGCTGTAACGTAAAGTGTGTGTGTGTGTGTGTGTGTGTGTATGCACACAAGCGTATACTACCATCAGCCTCCATTGATCTGTGGCATGCAGGTTATGAAGATGGCAACATGTTCATCTTCACCAGTAGCCAGTTGGGGGAGCTAAAAGCCTAAATGACCACTTAAGAAAAGCTATTCGGTTTGCTTTGCCAGTCGCAGCAGTGCTCCGCCCCCTCCTCTCCACACGTGTTTGGTGGAAGCAAGGGGTGGCATTTCAGTGGAAAGTATGTTGAAAAGCCCAATTCTGGCCCTGGGTGCCTGGTTTTGTTTGATGATAAATCTGACAATTTATGACCTTTTTAGAAAATATTTGTTAAGATTAGTTAACTCCACCTGCTATACCGCGATAACCATGATCTACTGTCATTTGGCAAGAAGGTTATCGTACCGTCATAAAACTTATACCGTGACACCCCTAGTCACACTTTCAGTTAGGTTTAAAACAAGTTTGTTTTTATTCATATTACGCAAATTATATTGAAGTGCAAACATGTAATATATTTAATTGTTAAAAGTGGCTGACCAAATGTAAAACCAGAATACTCCCGCAAGTAGTCTTCTTTGATAAAACAATTAAACTTGGTTTGATTAAGAATGTCTATTTATAGTAACTTTGAAACAAAATGTTTTTGAAGAGTTAAAATATTTTCATATTTTTCCTGCAGAGCTTACTATTCATAATATTTTTCTATTCTCAGTTAAAGCCATAAACAAAAGCTAGCATGACTGGAAATGTGAGCACACAATAGTCTTTGTAATTTGTCCCAGAATCCCTTGCAAGGATAAAATGTAGCACATAACATCAAAGAAAAGATGAGATGGAATTTAAAGAAACGCAACAGGCAAAAATAGTTTCTATTCATACGACCTGTTGGACGAGCTTCATTTTACACTTGGTTTTAGGGTGGCGAGGTCTGAGTCATACAAAGTTTCATTTGGCGATGGGCTTCAGGCTGATTCTCATGGCGGGGGCAAGGATATCTAGCGTGTTAGTGATAAAAAGATGCAGGCTAGAGAGGGCTGTGTCAAGAGTGGGGGGAGGAGGAGAAAGTAGCAGCAAATCCTCCACTGACACACGCTTCATGGGCCGTATGACTGGGAAGGTTGGTGGCAGTGCTTGGCTAGGCTTCACCTGGGGGACCGTGTGTCAAGAGGGAGGAGAGCAGAAAGTGGTCAGTCCTAGAGGAATGGAGAGAGAGAGAGAGAGAGAGAGAGCTGTCTGAGGAGATGAGACCTTCCAAGGTGTCAGTGTCATGATCTCTGCTTCCAAAAGATCAGGACTTGCCCGACTCCCTTGGAAGCAGACCCATAACCCCGGTTCCGAGTGCCAGCCAGTCCCAATCGGGACCTTTTGGACCCTGTCCTGGCGCCAGTGGCACCAGGCTCATAAAGATGCCCAGTCCCAGCGCTGGAAGCGCCGGGCTCATAATGCTTGGGTGGACTTACCTGCAGCAGACCATGCTGCTTACTTACCTGCCAGTTGAACCCCTGATCCTCTTCTGTTTGGGACTACTTTTCCTGTTGGGTGGGGCAGGAGCCACTCCCTAGGTTCAGAACACTGGAACTCTTCTGGAAAGCAGGAACTCTTTTCTTATCTAGGCGTGGCTGTGGAAGGAGACACCTAAGCACTACAGGAGGCTATTTAAACCACACCCGATGGATGAATCTTGCTTTGCGTTATTCTGCATTCTCTGCAGCAGAACGCTCATCGTGTCTTCTGCTTCTGATCCTGGGCCTAAGGGAACAAAGGCTTACCATCCTGGAATCCAGTCTTCAGCAGCACCTGTAAAGACAAAGAAAGAACAGGTTAGCACTACGGTCTTCAGTGGCAGCGCATCTCTTACCTGGTCCATCGGCTGTCACCAACGCCTCGCGCTGCATTCCGGCATCTGAAAGACAAAGGCTTACCTACTCTTCGCATGCTCCGGAGGTCTTCGCACTGCATTCCGGCATCTGAAAGACAAAAGCGTACCAGCTCTTCGCACGCTCGGGAGGCCTTCAGAGCTGCATCCCGCATCTGAAAGACAAAAGAAGGTGCGTTTAAAGACATTGGGCAACTTTATTACTCACGTGCCATTACTCCTTCCCACGCCGAATCCAGTGGGTATTCCAGCACCCTTCAGCTTCTCTAAAGCTCCGAACTTGTACCTGCAAGATAAAAGGGACAGTTAGTGCGCATCGTGAAGCAGGCTACAAGCGCTTACTTACGTGCTTCCAGGTGCTTCTATTCCTCACGCGGGTTCGATCCTCAACTCTCATCAGCCCGCCATCCGCCATCGCCGGAACCCTGCAAAACAAGACATATCATTACAAAAGACTTTTGACATTTGAAGTGCCCAGAACTTACCGTTCGTGCAGTTAACGACGGACAGCAGTCCTCTGAGGTCAAGAGGCCTGCACCCTTATCCAGTGAAGAAACTGGTTACTGCACCCTGCCCCGAGGCAGATGGAGAGCTCGGCGTTCACTTACCTAAGGTGAGGGTGTTAACCTTTGGGGTTCTACAGGAGAAGAGGAGAGAGGCACCCAATAACCCCAGTTCATTAATCCCGTATTTTCTATCTGCAGACATCTTACTCTTCGAGTCAGACATACAGTGCACAGAGGTCCAGCCCAAAGAGCCAACCGTGTGTTACACATCACCTTTGAAGATAGGGCATTCACCCAGTCAAGACCGGCGCCACTGCGGGAATCAGGTGAGCGTTAGTCAGACCAGAGGGTAGAATTGAGTCGCAGAGATTGTGGAAGAGCCCAGAGGGATTGGAAGCATCCAAATTGATGTCATAGTCGGCCAAGTGGCAGAAGTTGAAAGGTAGAGGTGAGGACAGAAGATGAGATGTCAGCCCATTTAGAGAAAATGGTGGCCACAGTTGGAGAGAGGCCAGGAGAAAGCCTGCAGATCAGGCATTCAAAGGAGGAGTAGGTCTGTATAGGGATAACAAATGCAAGCACCCACTCTAGAAAGATCACTGCTACTCCACACAGAGGACGGTGCCAGAGTGGTGGTGAAAGGAGTAGCAGGAGGAGGGAAGAAGTTGATAAGACGTGGGAAACGCCTATTAAAAAGGAGATTGGTCTGAGGGCCCTGGACCAAGGCGGTGCTATTCAGATGGACATTAATTATAGTCTTGTAGGAGAGGAAGGATGCAAGAGGAACTCCCATCTAGTGCCTGCATTAATGGGCATGGAGGAAAATGGTGAAAACAAGAGACCATATGAAGGCACCATAGGTCTGGAGAGGGAACGACAGAGGATATCAGTCAGAGTCTGGAGGAAGTACTAGTGTAGGTATCAGCGATGTGGTGGTCTGGGTTGGAAACCAGTATGTCCCTCTTGAACGTCTTCCTTCCAGACTTGGTAAGAGGAAAGAAGATAAAGTAGCAGTCAGAGAAGATGGGAGAAACGGAGAGCACCATAGGGTGTGCGAAGGAATTATGTGGAGCAGGGCTTGAGAGAAGAGGAGAGACTCTAAGCCCTGTGCCCTTCCGAATGCATAGAGTGGCGGTGGGGGGGTAGCGAGCTGGAGTCACAGCACAGGAGGGGACAAATAACTAATCAATGAACGGCCTGCCTTGCAGGGTTGTCAGTGTCTAGGTGAAAGCCTAGAGAGACCCAGTAACACACCCAGATTCAACTTTCCTAGACGTGGGAAGAAATGCAATGTTTTTAGCACTGCACAATACAACACACCCAGATTCAGCTTAATTGATGAAAGTCACAGCAGGTTGACTTCTGCAGGCTATTTGCTGCCACGGTGGACACCCACAGACACCATCTGGAGCTGCTCTTGGCCTTGGGTCTTTTGCCGAGGGGGCTGCCAGGCAGGCCGAAGGAAAAAGTGCCCAGTTCCACCAATGGGAGTGCATGGGGGCAGGGGGGTGCAGCGCTCGGAGCACTACCAGATGTAAATTAATTCCCCAAGGCAGAAGCCTTGCAACTAGTGAGGCCGCACTGGAAGCACACACAAACAATTATCCCTGGTGCTGCAGTGGCAACACTCGCCTGTCAGGAGTTCACTAAGTGCTGGAAACTGAGCCCAGAGGGTGTAGACCCTGGTGGGGGCAGGCCCGTTCCACCAATGGGAGCATGTGGGTGAGAGGGAGGGGGGAGCCAGGCATTGCAGTGCTCGGAGCGCCAACAAAAGTAAATTTCCCCAAGGCAGGAAGAGCCTTGCAACTAGTGAGGCCGCGCTGGAAGTGCACACAAACAAAATTAGCACTGGGATGTGGTAACACTCACCCGAGTCAGTAGGTCACCCTACCCACAAATATATGTAGTCTATACGGGAGTATGAATTTTGCCCTTTAGAGAAGTTTGAATAACCCTCACCTGCCTGTCTGATTCCCTCCAGGTCTTATTCTGCGACAACTTTGCACTGCAACACCGCCTATGGCTTTGCGGGGCCTGGTTTCCCCGACTAATACAGGTTGTGGTGTAAAAATTGAAATCCCCTCCCCCACCCCCGCAATATAACCATACCGTATCTTTACTGTCGCACTAGTGTCAGTACTGAGGGGAAAATGGCCTTGATTGTCCACGTTGGTCCTGCTTTCTCTCCAGGGTGCCCACCAATACAGTTCTGCCATCGTTGTCCCCTATTTTATTGACCAGGATGGCTATACACAGACCTACCCATGTCAAAACGACTCTAAAAAGGTGTGAATGAGGACCTACACACCCTACTCCCCCAATTTGGCCTCCAACCTGTTCAGATCCAGTCCCTGTAGGTGTCACTGCTGGAGCAACGCTATCTGCTCCCCCCCCAGCGTTTCAAAATCTCCCCACCTGCATTCTTTTGGTAAGTTTACCCATGCCTCACACATTCCATGTGCTTATTCTAAGTGCTGCCCAACTATTGATCTTGTCGGAACCCCTTAAACTTCATTTGCATGTTGTGTTCATGGTTATAGGTCAAAGGATCGACTGCAAAGGGTCGAATGACAAAGGTTCGAGTCAATAGTCTCAAACAAAAGGTTAGACATTTTTTTTCGGGGGGGGGGTCCCCCAACCCCCGTTTTTGTGGTTAAAAAACACTTTTTTACCTACACGGAAACCCAAAAATAAATATATAAATAAAAAAATTTGAACCTTTGGTTTTCGATCCTATTGACTCTCACCTTTTGCATTCGGGCCTTTTGTAATCCATCCTTTCACTGGACACCTGTGTTCATTGCATATACCTTCCATACCTCCTACCATTCTGATCAGACAACTTCTGTATGCAAAATTCTCAACCAATGTAAAACCCACTGCCTCCTCCCCATCCCCAACTGTATTCACGACCCACCGTGATCACCCCCTTCACCTCACCAGCCATCTCTTCAGCTCATCCTGTCACCCAACACCCCCTTGTCACTGACCAACCTGTCCTTCAATCCTCCCTCATCACTGCTACTCTGGATGATGGACCAAGGTACCTGGGGGGAAGCCTGTCTCTGCTCCAGACCAGCCTGTTAAACATCGTTATCCTCCCTTGCTACTTTCCACAAGATCCTGATTGTACAGTAAGTGTATCCATTCCCTTTACATGGCACATCCCTTCGGCTTCTAAATGGTGGCAATGTTAATCGTCCTTCCGCTGAAAAGTTATGCCATCTCTCTCCAACCAGATCTATGCCTATTGAGGGGACAGAAAAAGTGATTTCCCCTCGACAACCTTCAGCTTTGCAGGCAAGAGCATCAGATATTTCAGATTTGCATCACACAGGTGGCGGCTCTGCTTCTGGACCTCTTCCGTAAAGTCCGGAAAAATTTGAATCCTGTTATTACCCACAGCGAAGCGACCAGCTTTGCGGGACTCCTGCAGGATTGCATAGGTCTTGGACATTTTTTGTCCACGATCGCTCTGTCGTCCTGGAGGTAGGGGTCTCCTTCGCACCCTCGGTCCTTTCCACCATTATCAATTTGGAGATGCCTCTGAGCGGCAGTGTCTCCAGAATCTGTTTTCGACGTACAATTCTGCATTCTGCCCTTCTCCCTCTGGTACTCCAACTGCATGTTGCATCTATGTGAACGACCCTCTGTATACTTCACCTTCATCTCCAGGGTCTGTCGTTCCCGCCAGGCCTTTTACCTGAACACCATCAGTTAATATTCAATCATGCTCTCTGTGCTCCACTTCTGTTACTCTCGCAAACTCGGCAAATCCGCTTTTACTAGTGAAATATCCACCACTAGGGATGTCCTCGGCTGTTTTAGAGCTTGGGAGTAGAGTGCCACACCACTAGGGCACAGCCGCTCTTTACAGCCGATGTCTGCAGCGGCCGGATCTGTGCACTGATGCAGATGTCCTCCTACCAGGCCACTGTCTGCTGCCTTCTCAGGTCCGCTTCCTTACCGCCTGGGCACCACAGCTGCAGTCTTAACTTGGTCCCGCTCACGTCAAGTCACAGTCCTTGCATATGCATGGTCACTGCACTCCTGGCACTGTCCTTTCCTTACTGGATCATGAGCCTCTGATCGTCGCCCCTCCATAATCCGGTCCAGAGCCCCATTAGAACTGCCCTCTGCAATACACAAGATGGTGCCTCCCAGCCCTTCTCCACTCTGCCGCGCTGATTTTCACTGCTGTTTCAATGTCTCAGCTGGATAATAGGCTCCCCCACGGTTGGGTATCTCTGGGCTATAAACGTTTTCTAACTCAAAGTATTTTCAGCAGGATATTTTGCATAATATAACTCGGTCGGCCTATGCGCCTAGATTCATCACATTTTATCTGACGGCTGCTGGCCATACCCCCTCTCTAAACACCTCTTAACTGTGCCGTATACTTGTAGTATATGCATTGGCCCATCCAGAGACGTTTTTATGGGGGGGCAAAAGGGGCACTTGGCCACAGCCCCCACCTTGGAGGGGGGCCCCACAAGACTGCCTGATCTAAAGAAGTAAGATTCCTTTGTTTGCCAAACTTAAATAGCACACATCGGGATATTTTATGGCATGGTGCTGAGGCTCTAAACCTATTGCCTGTATGTTTTGGCAAGCACATCCTGTCTCGATCAATTCAGCATGTAATGCTTTCTGTGTTCACTGTGGTATATATAGTGTGTTACTTGCAGCACAACTCCTGAACCATTAATTCCTTCCTGTTGAAATTATGTTGATCATGTGCAATAGCCACATTTGAAATATATATTGGCAAGTTGAGTGCCACATTGGTTCAGAAGTAAGCTCAGTGTGTTAAGCACTCATTGCAGAGATTTGTGTTCCTATGCAAGATTAGAATAGCTCATTCCTCTAAAGACTGGCTGAGCCTTTCCGATGTCTGAAGTTTAGAAACCTGCCTGCATATGTACTTGGTCTTCTAGCACAACAGATGCTATTATCAGCAATGTACCTGCACCATATAGGCGTTGCAATAAAAACACGCATATCATCCTTATGGTGAAGGTGTAAGAATTGGTTTGCTCAGATGGGGGTTGTAAAACCTAGGCCATCACCTCCAATGAGGAGCATAAACTGTTAGTCCAAGAGATGAATAATTATCCAAATTTGGAACCAAAGCATTCATGCTTGTATCCTGGCTTTGCCAGCAGACATTAGTGATCCTGGTCAAATCAACTAATATCTCATACATTACTGTACTGTCTTCTGTGAAGTATGTCTTTAGGCATTCTGGTGGCATCGTTTAGCCCATTACTTTATCATATTTCGTAGGCCATTTGAGTCGAAAGAGTGGTAGACAGAAGGGAGCAGATCAGATGGTGCAGGCCTCGGGGAGCATATTTTAAAGTCTGCTCGTTTGACACAAAAAACGTTTTGCATTTTTGTAAAAGTCAAAGGTTTTTCTGCACGTTTATAAATGACAATTTCAGAAGCCAGTGTTTTGGAAGTATGTAAAGCTTTAAAAAAACAGGACAAACCCAGATTAAATATGTTAAATCACACTTATTGGTATGCTGCTACTTAAATACGTCTCTTGATGATAGAAAGAATGAAGCTAGAATCATTCTGTGTTACACCCTTCTATAATCTTTGTTTTTAAAAATTGTCATGTTTGGTAATGTGATTGGTGTACTTTCCAAGTCAGTTTTATAAAAGATTTTAGTTCATGTTAAGAACTGGTAATGAGTTCAAATGCAAAAATTGCACAGTTGGCACACATGCCCGATTCAACCCTTAACTAGTGTTTCTAATACTGGGCATCTAATGTAATCTTGTATTGTCTAGCCTCTCAAATGCCTGTCGCTAAACCTTTCATAATTGACAGCCCTTCAGAGTGATTTCCGTCTCACAGTATGATCTTCAAAACAGCCTCACTCATGGTGTCACTGGCTATAGTGTTGCTTCCACTATAATAGTGAACATTGATATATTGCACACCACTTATTCATTTGATCTCTAATGGCAACACTATTTGAAAACCATGTCCCACTTATAATCTGTCTGGATACAGACACCTTCCTGGTAGCTTCTAATCTGCATCCACTATCCATGCTATTGTATGTGTAACTTTTCTTCTTCCTCCCAATTGGTCTCCTCTATCCATGCTTGAACACGTTTGTGTTCTGTGAGGCAGCAAATGTGAGTTCTCTGTCTACTCTGGGTTATATGTGCCTTTTACATACAGTCCTGCATTAATACTACAGGCTGCATACCTTCCTGTAATCTATTGATAAAAAGTCTCCTGAGTCTATGCTAGAACAGAAGTAACCTCTTCGCAGACTGCTAATGTCCTTCAAATGGTACTCATTCTGATTAGAGCAAGAATGAAGAGTGTAAGGGGACTCAAAGGGAGTAAACATGCTTATTTTTAATGCTGTGAGACAGCATATCAAAATATGGGTGGTGATCGTGGCTTGGGGAGCAATATTCTTGATCACTTCCTTTGGTTTGGTGGAGGGATCCCCAAAGATGTCCGTGCCCATGGCCCCAAGAGTGCTTAAAATGGCCCTTGGACCACCTGATTTGCTTTAGCAAGTTCATGAATCAAGTGGCTAGTTACTTGAAACAGGCTTATGCTGGCATAATCCCCCTAGGAGCCATTAGAATGTGTACTTTAGGCCTGCTTACCCTGCGCTCCCTCTCTGCACAACTTTACCTTCCTCTCCACTGATGTCCCCTTCTATCCTCTACTTTCATGGGAAGGATGTATGGGATATGTGGGAGACGTTAAATCAACTGCTGTGAGTAGCAATTGAACAAGCAGTTTCCTTTGTACTGGACCTTGGAGGTTAACCCCATGTAAGTGTGTTGGATCTGAATCTTGCTAGTCTTTCAGCTATAGGTGCCTATAGGAATTTGGAAGCAATTTTTTTTGGCAAACACTTTGGTAAAGCTACAATTTGACAGTCCATGCTTCTCATCCAGTGTGGGTTCTTAATATGGTTCTGGGATTTGTTTCCCATCTACAACCGGTAATGTCCCATAGTTTTCAAAATGTCATGAGCTCTAGCAATAGCCATGAAAGTCCAATCTGTTTAAGTATTACTTTTGGACAGCACGCTGTTTTACTAACTGGTTTAGGTAGGGTTGTACCCAGATGGTCTTGCCTGCCATTTGGTGCATTAGGTTTACAGTGATAATTTCGACAACAAAAATGTCGAAAGTCAAAATATCGAGAAAAAAAAATGTCGACTTTTTTTTCAATGCATTTTTTTTTTTAAATGGGGGGGTGCCCCCAAACCCCCCTTTTTAAATTTTTTTTTAATTTTTCCCTTTTTTTAACTCCCGAACCCCTAAAATAAATATATAATTTAAAAAAACGAAAGTCAACATTTTTTTGTCGACATTTTTGTCTGTCGACATTTTTTTTCGAAATTATGACCACCCACCGGTGCATTATTAAACTAATTGACATCCACATGACCCATCCCTGTATACCTGTTGCTGAACATGACTAATTGGCATACCAGCAGCATGTGCGGCTGCAGTGGGGCTTCAATTTTTTTAAAAGTGCCAAGCCGATTTTCTTTACTATAGTGTAACCTGATTTGATTGCCAAATCTGCTACCAAAGTGGTAGGAGTCTACAGTTTGATGGGATCATTTGATTATTTCATAATGCTGCTCTTTTGTAGCCGACATGTATAGAGCTCAGCCTAATTTTCGCATTGGTTTAAAGAGTGCTTTTCAATGTAAACCAGTAGTTTAACATCGATTGTCTCCAAAAAAAGGTTGTTACCTGCCAGGAAGAGGTGACCTACCCAAAGGGGGCAGGGATAGTTCCCATGCTTCAAAGTGCATGCTCTACCAGGCCAAGGGGAGTTGCACCAGGGTGTAAAATGGGACATCTTGATGAGGACACAGCAGAAGGCGGCACAGTCAAAGTAGTCCAGGAGAGCTGTAGTTTCGTGGAGTTCCCAATCCTGTCCTATTACCTTAAGACAAAGTACTCTGGGTAACCACCTGTCTTGATGAGCCACTTATCTTCCGTGCCAATATTCCAGGGAGATTGTCACCTCTCTCCAAGCGGATCCACCACCCCGTTTGGGACTAGAAAGGTGAGCCCACTACATTTAAAACCCCTTAGGGGACATGGTAAGTGGGATCCCTCTGGAGGAGACTCCTCCATCGATGTTCGACTCCAGGAGGGGTAGAAGTCACAATCTCCCCACCCCTTGCAGGCATTTACACCATTGTAGGGTCTGTTTGGGTTGGCTTTGAGAGGACCATGTACACCCTTTTCTAATGGCTGACAATGCTTCTGACCCTAGGTATGCCCAACCTCCTGTGAAGACTAAGATGAGTGATCCAGCCCACTGGTGGAGTGTCCCTGGAACAGCCAATCATGGAGGAGGCTGACAAACCGCTTCAAAGGAGATTTTGGCCTTGGAGCGAGAACGCCAGTGTCTGCGGGCAAGACCCTGACACATACCATGATGGTGCAGAAAGTGGACTTTCCCAGTGGAAAAGTCACTTCATTAGCTTGGTGCTAACTGACTGGCCAGGACAAGAGTTGAACGCTGGAAGGCAGACGTGGAGCCCGACAGAGCCGAGTAAGCAGCTCTCTGCTGACTAGAGAACCAGCAAGACTAAAAAGCCCTCCCGAAGGAGCACTGCACTAGACTCGTCTTCAGTGGAAAGGGAGGAGGGTGAAGGAGAGGAAGAGAGCCCAGATTGAGCAAAGATTGAGAGCACCCCAGAAGAGGGGAGAGCAACTGGATTAGCCCCAGAGTGGTTAGAGTGAGAACACCCTAGAGTGCGGAATGAGATTAAGAGCCCTAGACTGGGGCGAGACTGAGGCCTGGGTGGAATACTTCATTCCAGCGCATCAAGAACTGTCGCTCGAGCTGTGGGCTGAGGCCTTTACTAAAAAAGGGACCGGGTTTGGGTTATAAGCCAGCAGCAATTCCTTCCAGCGAAAAAGTTTACAAAATATTCTCTTTGGTATCTTTTCGTTTGGAAGATGGGAAAAGTGGAACACTTAGTAATCAGGAGGATTTGTTAATTTACAAACATCCTGGCAAGCTTCCTTTGGACTTGCTTTTATAGAATTAGGTTGGTGCTTGTATGTTAAGGGAAAGATTAGGTGATAAAACTCTTAATGTCCTAGTGTCATAGTACTTAGTCCTTTTTCTAACGTGCCACACCTTTCCCATAGTGAAGAAAAGATGTATGCTTTACAGGGAAGACTCTAGCATCCCAGAATAATGCTGTGACCTTTTCTTCCGTCTTAAACTCTAAAGTAGTTCTGCTCCTTTCCCTCAAACCTATATCATTAGTTATAAGAGTAGTTAACCCATTTCAGATTATACTTTGTTTTAGAGGCAATACAAGCACAAGCCATTTGTTGGCTACTAATACGACTGGAGCAAATTTTAAAAATGTCATCCTCTTAAGGAGTGCTTATTGTAGGCCACTGTCAAAACCGGATTAACAGAGCACTCTACATTGGTAAAAACTGATAATGTTTTTGCTTTATTACATTTTAAAATTACCTCACCAGGCAAGAGTTTTCTGAAACCTAAGTCAGGATTGGGCCCCTTGCATAAGTCTCTAAAGGAACCAGTCTGTTGTGGTATTTTTGCCTTTATAAGTGGGAAGCACTCACATTGGTGGGTTCTTCTTTGGACAGTGCTTGAAGGATTCACTGGAAAATGAATGGCAGGAGACTTTGTAGTACCTCCCAGAGAGGTGAAGACCAGGAGCTCCAAGGAAGGGGAAACGCTCTTCTCCCTAGCCAGCCCAGTGGTCTTTTTGGGACGACCAGCTGTCCGTACAAGGTCTACTGCAGCATAAAATGGTACACGAAGCACTGCTCACTGGAAGTTACACAACCCTGCAATCGTTTTCTGCAAACCTTTCTGCTTGATAATGGCAGAAGAAAGGGTTCACCTTGCCTCTGAAACCCTTAACAGGGTATCTTTGCATTGGCAAACACAGAGCCAAGGAAGTGACCCCTAGCTCTCCAAGCATCTTTGCACTGGTTTGGGCACATTAGCTGTCCAAACTACTATAGGGTACTGACAAGGGTCCTCTTTGCCCTTGAAGCCTGAGCACCAGTGCCCCAGGTTCAAACAGCGCCAAAGCTCTACAATCTCTGCACCTGAGACCCACCAAGACGTCTAGTGTCCCCGACTCGACCCCCGCCTTCGTGGTTTTGTTTAAAGATCCTATTTCATTTTTTTTAATTCAACCGTGGTTTGACTTTTATTTACCACAGACTATTAGTTTTTGCCTGTACAAGCTCGCACCACTCCTGAACCGTGTAGTCTGCCCGCTGTACGTGACATGACGAATGAGGTATACTTGACGGGCTGTGCCTGTTTTACATTTGATTTGGCACATTGCTGGTTGATTAGATGGGTGGGTGGCATAGGGTATGGATAGGCCCTTTAGCCCCTTCTTATCCTTGTACTCTTAGTAGTCATTTTGTCATAGTGCTTCAATACTTAAAGCCTATGGCCGCTTCACCTTGTCATCTGGGTAACGACTTTTCTTTTTGTAAGTGGTGAACTGCATCTTTAAGCTCTCTTGGCAGGAGACCGTTCACAAAGAAAGTGCTTGGATGGACTCAAATATTTGTGTCCAATCTTGGTCATGTCATGACTGCTTTATTCCATGCTAAACTTTTTCCGTCCCTGTGCTGTGACTGGATTTTGTTGTGAAGCCACATTCTGTGCACAATTAACTAGACGTGCCAGTGAGAAAACACAACCAGTCTTGCTCATGCTCCTGGCATCACCTGACACTTATCCATGCAAACTGGGCAGATGCGTTTTGTGGTAGCTGTGTGATTCATACTGTGTAGTGGTTTATGGTATTGGTATTTATTTATATAGCGCCTATACACAGGCAAGTGTTTCAAAGCGCTCAAGACGGGTGGGAAACAGTCGCTCAGAGCCCTTGAAATTCTGAGGTGATAATTATCTGCACAGGCAGAGTAAGTGCATAAAATACAAGAGAAAATGTATGGTGGCCACCATGGCTTTGAGTAACTCCATAGGATCCCAAGGTAATTTTCCGATAAATACCGTACTTACGTTGTAGACCGCAAAGATAGTGTCATGTCTACTATATGCGGCAGAAATCTGGGGGGGGGGGGGGGAAGAGTCCTTTCACCAGCGAATTAGAAACATTTAAAGCAAAAATGTTGCAGATATTATTGCGGCTGGCCAGAGAATATATTCAACTAGAATGCAAGCTAAATCGTGCAAGTAGAATACAATACATGATAGCTATTTTATACTTGAAATTGACAAAACTAAACAATGGCACGTTTATTGTAGAATTGTTAATGCAATATGACAAACTAAATAACAAACACGATTTAACGACTATTCATAGATGGTGTGTAAGTTACCTTAGATGGTCATCCGAAGAACACCATGATTGGCTACTATACTCCATTTCCAAAATTTAAATGAATGTTGAAACAGAAAATATGATTTAAACAGAGAACAGAATATTGTGAATTTGGCGACAAAAGTTAAGTGGTATGTTTTTAGAAAGCTTGTCCAATCGAAAGTGTAAACCATCTTACCAGATGGCTTTTCCAGATAGTAAAACCATTCAATGCCATCTAATGTTTACATTTGTAATGTGCGATACATTAGAAGTTCTTTATGCTAACGTGGGTATTCAGAGCTTCGATACTGCAGACTGTGGATTGAATATAATTGAGACTCCAAAACATAGTATGTGAGTTTACTCAGTATGCGGTCAAAATGTATGTTGGCCTACGACCATACCAACAATTGTAATTTAAATGATATTTGGTAAGTCTGTTGAAGGGGGACAACGTAAATCTGATACTTTACATGACATTTTATGAAGTGGTTTAGTAATTTTAAGATTTGTCCCATGGTTTATTGTTTTTAAATAGACACCTTTTAAAAAATAAATGTAAATATTTTAGACTAGTGTTAAAGATGTGTAATGATGTATTGATTGAACATGTTTGTATATGTAAAGCCTAACTTGCTATGTGCATATTAATAAATAACTAAAATACATTTAACCGTTTGGGAGAAGCAAATAGGCCTGATGGCGATTCTGCAGTTTTATCAGTGCAATTAAGGGTTGAAGAAAGGGAGAACAGGCAGGCGATCTTCAGGCATGGTGGGTGAGGATCGTGCAAGTGCACATGGTCAAAGGGAGGGAGGGGTGTAAGTGCACCCGGTCTTGGAGACAGGGGTAAATGCAAAGACAGCCACTCTCTAGGGTTAATTCTAGAGTGCAGCGAGAGTGGGTGGGGTCTAGGGCCCTGAGGCAAGTGTGAAAGGGGACTGGCAGCGGTGCCAGAGACCTGAGACTGAGGAACACCAGGTGGCCAGTCAGCAAGCTGTAAGAAAAAGGAGGGAGAGAAGGGAAGAGCAGAGGGCTAGGTTAGCATGGTAGAGGAAGAGAAGAGGAAGGTCTTGATGAGTTTTCAGAACTTAAGATCAGGCTCAAGACGGAGAGCGGCAAGGAGGCTATTCCAGAGGGAGTCACCTGCTGAGGATGGGGATCGCCCTCCAAATCTCTGCTTGGAGAACCGGCTCACTCGCAGAAGGTTGGAGGTAGATGAGCAGAGGGCTTGTGAGGGTCAGTATTTAGGTAGGCAGCGTTGCAGGTAGGTAGGTCGCAGGCCTCAGAAAACCTTGTGGATAATGCAGTGTGTCTTGAACTTGATCCTTGCAGCCACTGAAAGGATTTCAGCGCCGGAGAGATGCAGCCCCTGGGCTTGACGCCAAGGATAAGTCTTGCGGTTCTGTTCTGGATGAGTTGCAGAGAGCACAGGGCAGAAGGGGGGTTGAGGAAGAGGCTGTTCAAATAGTCCAGCCTAGAGAGAACCAGGGATCTGGGGACAGTGAGCCGCTGGGGGAAAAGTGAGAAAAGGTAGAGTACCTCTAAGGCGGTGTAGCTGATAGTTGGACTTGAGAGATGTCCAAAATGTGAGAGGCGAAGGAGGGTGGAATCAAAAATGAACCCAATGTTTCTTGGGATGCTGGTGGGTGTGGGCACAGGGCCAAGGGAGTCCGGCCAGAGTGAAATTAGGAAAGTGTGTTCAGCACTCCCTATGTGAACAATCTGTTTTACTGGCATTAAGGCAGAGGTTGTTTGTACCACACCAGGACTGAATATCGGACAGTCAGATATGAGCGAGGAGAGGGTTGAGGGTACCCTAAAAGAAGGTTGCATGTCATCCGCGTAACACAAAGTTGGAGGTGAAAGTGGAAATTACATGTGCCACGGTAGCCACATAAACGTTGACGAACCTGGGCGATAGGTTAGATCCCTGGGGGATGACACAGGTTGAGAGCTGTAGTTGGGAGAAAGGCTAAGTTCCTCCTGGGATGGGCGCTCTGAAAGAAAGGAGGTTAACCACGCCAGAGCCTGACCTGTGATTCCCACGGTGTCAGATGTGCGATCAGGATGTTAATGATGTCGAAGGCAGAGGAGAGGTCATGGCGAATGACTGGGGGGAGGGTATTAGTGTCAAGGTTTGAGAGGTCTTTTGATAAGTGTTCAGAGCGGTTTCTGTGCCTCTGGATGTTCTAAAGCCAGACTGATGGTCATGAAAGCAACCAATAGATTCAATGGGGAGGGTCATCTGAGAGAAGGCCAACTTCTACCGGAGTTTTCCCAGGAAAGGCGTGATTGAGATGGGGCGGTAGTTTGCCAGAATGGAAGGGTCGGAAGAAGGTTTTTGAGCAGAGGGTGCGAAAGGGAGTGCTTAAGGGCAGTTGGAAAACTCCAGTTGAAAATGAGATAGCGGAGATCAGCTTATCTGGGCTGAGGGAGTCAATCTTGTCTTTAATGGTTTTAGAGGGGCAGGGGTCCACCTGTTTGGATGAAGCCTTCATAGATCAGACTTATATGGTGACCTCATCAGCTGTGACTGGTGGGAGAGGGTAAATGGAGGGGGGGGGGCAAGAGAGGCTCTGGTGTTGGTGTGTGCTGTGGTGTGGAAAGGATGTCCTGAGTTTTGTGGTGAAGTGTGCAGCCAGGGCTGACCAAAGGTCCTTGGTGGGTGTGTCAGAAGAGGCTGCCGCAGGATTGGCCTGTTCCTTGCAGACTTTGAAAGGTCTGGCTGTGTTTGAAGCCACGGAGATGCAGGCTTTAATAAAGACTTTTCTTGGAGTGGATGCAGTGTCTGTCTTGCCTTTGAAGGAGGTGACAGGCCAGTCTGTCAGATTCACCCGACTCGTTCCATTTCCGCTCAGTTGTCCTGCACTTGCGTTTAAGGGCAGCCAGGTCAGAGTTGTACCAAGAGTTGCACTTTTTGGAAGGCTTCAGACGGACCCTCATGACTGGGTTGAAAGTGTTGGAGATGGAGAGATATTATTCCTTGCCCGCGAGGAAAGTGTTTTGTAGATTCATAATGTGCCATAAGTTTTTGCGTTAATTTTCCATTTGCTGGGTCTACAATTCCTTGAAAGGCATAATTTTTGGCCAGTTTGTGTCAATTTTTCACCCCGTTCTGCATTCCTGGGCGTAATCATTGAGAACAGATTTTCCAGAAACTGCTGCCCTAGAAGTTTCACTTCCAGAGATGAGTTTAGCTGAATTATTTTTTCTTCATGCTCTCCCCGGTGTAGCTACTACTATACAGCAGCTCAACAATTTGGCAGTTGGGAGGGGGGGGGGGAGCATAACTGCCAGTGTTCGTTACCTCTAACACACAGGCTCTAGATGCTTGCTGCAAGAGTAATTATGTACCCTTTCCCAGGTCTCGGCTAGATGGGGCTGCTTTGACAGTCACTTGCAGCCTCACAGCAGAGGTGCCTTGTCGCTGTCCATACCGCTCCTGAACCTATATATAAAAGATATAGAAACCTACTGAAATGACGTTCAGAGGGTCTGGGGGAGGCATGGGTGTGGAGACCTGTGTAGTGGGTCCAGCCGACTTCTTGGTGCTCTGCTAACTTTAGTCCCCCTAAAGGCATGCCCTCTCACCACAGCCATCCACTTGTGGCATGGCTAGACCTTTCCTGACCATTGAGCGTCCTGTATGGAGGGGATCAAAATGACGCAATGCTCAGTGTGAGTACTCTAAATCAAAGAAAAAGAATGCCCTTATCCTTCCAAGGGAAGGGACTAATGCCCTGGGCCCAGTCAACCGCTGAACAGGAGAAACTGCACCGGTCAGTGATCCAGGACAACTAAGTCTAATGATGAAGCATATGACAGGATTTTGGTAGACTGCTCTGTAATCGTGGGCCCTTTTCGCTGACTAACTTCCATACAGAACAGAGCATCACCCAGGCTTGCCTTTTCTGTTGCCAGGGTGGACAAGTCAATGCTGCAAGCAACGGTCCTGGGTTTTCTCATCTACACACTATTCTATAGACTTCAGGAGACTTTGTCGTCACGATATGTGGCTCATACCAAAGTGCTTACTATTGACCATATACTGTCTTGCTGGGTGCATGACCCACGGTGAGGTAATACCCAACAATGTTAAACATATGCTCCTGGTCTTATCTTTTTCTTAAGGATATTGTGTAAGAAGTCAATACTTTGACTCTCCCCTCAGAGCCCCCTTGCTTTCTAGGGCCATCTATCTCCTACGACTCTGTTCTTTCTAATGGTACCAGTTTCAATGGCTCCCATCAGAATGCACCTGGGCTACATTTCTGCCTTCTCCAACCTCACAGCTGCCTGGGGGCTGATATCCATGTACCCAAACAATTGTAAGTTTCCACATTGATGGACTTTCCATGAATGAATGTTGGTTGTGATGTAGTTAATGGATCTCCTTGTGCCCGAACCAATGCAGGTAGAGGTTGGGGTCCTGCCAGCAGTGCTGCCAGGCTGTCTGAGCAAGTTGGGGATCCCTTTTCATCCATAGATGTGTGGTGGAATGGGTGGAGATGATCTGGAAAAGCTCCCCATAATATAGCTCTCACAAACCAGATTAAGCAAAAGATAGCTCATACGAGAGTTAGCTCTTTCTCTGCTCACACCCCTCTAACTGGCAGTTATGGCTGTGGCACTCTCCCGAGTCTAAATCCACATATTCATGCTTGTCTTTGACCCCTTCAGGAAAATTAGGGAAGGGGGGAGTGGGAGTATACTCGAATAGGGCTTTAGACCTGCCATATTGGCTGTCTGTAACCTGTTCACGCGTGGAGACTGATTTTTCTGGCGACCTTCAGTTGGCAATGTGGATTGCCTTTATGTTTTGGCCCAGGAGATAGTCAATCCTCCCATTCCATGTTCTATAACTATCCCACGTCACCATGGATGAGCAACGCAACACAAAGAATACGCTTATAGCCAAGCCACCATGTGCCAGTTTATCTACGCTGGCACATACACAATACTCTGCTATTTAATCCAATTAGATAAGGATTATTCAGCCTTAGAGAGGGGGTTCCAAGTTTGATTCCAAGAAAGGGACAAGAGGGACTCTTTGTCCTCACCAATTGAAGAAGCAAAAGACACACACTGTGCTATGGGGCTGTTGCACACACCCCAACCCTGTTGGCTCAGACAAAAGACAGCTTCCAGCCCAGGGAACCTCTCTGGTTGGAGGCATAGCTTCACTATTTACGGGAGCTTGGAGGTCTGTCCATGTCCCTTGGATCTTGGACATGCAAGTTGCCCTCACTTCCCCTGCACCTTCATAATATTTCAAACATACAACTCCTTTCAACCTAAACGAAGAAAATTGCTACCCTCCACAACCACCCACGCCACCTGGAGCAGATCTGTATAAAGTGCATTTAGAACAGAATTATTCTTCAGCCTCTTGTCTGGTAAGGCCACTAATCACACAAACATACCAATCCAACAGGCACCCCTGTGCACCTGATTTGTGGGAACTCTCCTCCAGCTTAATCAACTTCCTCTGTAAGCAATGGACTTAACCCTTCATGGTGCTTTTTGCAACAGAAACCAAGTGCCATCTTGTTCCCTTATGGGGACTTTGGTGGGCTGGTTACCTGGGGATGACTTCACCCTTCTCTGAAATTCCCAGTTTGGTTATGCTGTTCTCCCTTTCTATTTAAGTTACTCAAGCCTGAAAGTTTTGGACAATGCAACACCTCGATCATGGTCTCTCCATTGTGAGCAGGGAGGAGTTGGTTATCTGACCTACGAGATTTAGCCTTTCCTCTGTGGCTGCTGCCACCACACAAGAATGTGTTGTCTCAGAAGGATGGATTAGTCTGCCACCCCTCCCATCAATTGCTAAGCTGCCCGGTAAATTATGGCTTAAAATGCTGGGCACCACTTTGCTGCAGCAGAATATGTATGTTCTAAAGGTGGATAGGAGAGAATCCACAAATAACCTAGTATTCATACAGATATTTGACTAAGTGGGCAGTATTCTGCCACTTATTGCTCGATAGAGATGTTTTGCCTTTCTCTCTTTGGCAGGATGCTGTATGAAGGTGTACTCCTGTAGAATGTAGATCTGCAGTAGGGGCTTACATGGCTTCAGATGAGGGAGGTAGTCTCCTAACCCAATAGTGAAGTGACGTTTTGTAGCCTGATGTTCCTGCAGGTGAAGCCTCTTCATCCTACATGTAACTTAAATGTGTTAATTTTAGCCCTTATGCATAAGCCATTCAAGCACATGGTTGGTGGGCGGGAGCTGCTAGACTAGTAGCCATTACTTCAGCTTGTAGCATGAGTGGGGATAAGGGGGTGGGGGGATGGTGAGCTTCAGTTACTTTAAGCAAAGCCTCCTCTTTTCTTGAGGTAGCAGTGCTTCACACTTTAACTTTTGGAATTGTTTTCATGTAAACCAGCACATTTCCCTGCTCCTGTTTCTTTTTTTTCTCTCCTTTTGGCCCTTCCTCTGAGTCTGTATTTTTAACTCTTGGTGTGGCTAGGGCTCTAAATCTCTTGACTGTTATCTTCAGAGGTGTTTCGCTGTGCCCCGCCCTCTGACGCCTTACTTTCCGCATGGATGGCAGCCAGCGCAGATACTTTTTTCAGCTTTCTGCTTGCGCCCAGTTTTTTTTCCTCCAATTGTATTTAACTTCCCTTCGGTGCTTCGCTTCCCGGCGCATGTCTGCAGGGGATTCATGATAAGTGCCTAATGCGACTGCTCATTCCCCGCCTCTGACACAGATGCACTCTGTCTTGAGTGTTTGGGACCTGACCACCGCTGGAACGCCTGTTTGACTTTCAGCGCTCTCGGTCAGAGGGCATTGAGGAATCGGTTGTCGAAGTGGAGGGAGATCTTCCACACTTCTGCTCCGCCCCACCTTAATCAGGACCTCTCGTCAAGACATGGTAGGCACACTGTTCAGCACGGCCCCAGAGTGTGGCGACTCCTTCCCCCGGACAGGGGTTCCTCAGATTCAGGTTCTGGCAGGCCTGAGGACTCCAAGGCTACTGTTTCGCAAGAAGAGGAGTCCAGGGACTCGTCCTGGGACAGAAGTCGGGCTGTCCAGGAGACAGACTCCCAAGCTGAGGGTCTCTGGGCGCCCTACCGGGCTGTCCTTGGAAGGGTGACAAAGTTCATCCTCTACAACCCCAAGGAGTAAGGGATCATAAGATACCTCCAAAAGTCTGTCCTCCATGATCTGTCAATGCTTCCGATTTTGGGTGCAGACTCGTGCATATGCTCCCGTGTCTGAGGCCTCTCGGGGCTGAAAACCTACACACCCTCTCGCCCAGAGCATCGGATCAAAGTCTGGGCCTGCCTGTGTTTTTGCCCATTGAATGGCTTTGTGAGAGGATCCCAGCCCCCTTCCCTCTGGAAGCAGCAGCAGACTGTACGATACAGGCATCTGGTCTCCTTAGGGATAAATCTACCCATCGCAGCCTTGCAGCTATAAGGTTCAGGTGTTTCAGCACTTTGACCAGGAGCAGAGGCTAAGTGCCTCTGAAGGCTGTGCCCATGTGGTCACCTCAGATGAAGGGGCTCCTGTAGGACGTGAAGGACATCCAGCAGGTGGTGCCTTTCCGGCCCCCTCATCTGGGTGGTACTCCTGTTCCTCCAACGCTGACGGTTCCAGTGCAGGTTCATCCCCCGGTCCAGGCCCTACCAGTTGTTCAGACCCCCCCACCCCTCCTCCTTTACCACCAACGCCTCCCCCATAACCTCTGCTGGACCTGTCTTCGACTCCAGACTTGGAGGGGGCGGGGGGGGGGGGGTCGTCGGAACTTTACCCATCGCCCGGAGCCCTCTTGGTCTGGAGAAAGGGGGCAGATGACTACTATGACACCTGTGAACCCTTGGCATTTAAGGCCTTTCATGACTGCCTTCAGGGCCTGGCAGTTCTGGGGGGGGGGTGCAGTCCCGCTGCCCAAGGAAGCCCCCCAGGAGTCGGGAGTGCTAGCAGAGGTCTATGGGTAAGCGCACCACAAGTCTGCCATCCTTCTCCTGAAGGATGTCCTGCAGGTGGCGCAAAAGGTTTGGGAGAAGCCCAGGGCCAACGCCCAGAGGAACAAGAAGTTGGGCAGCTGGTTCAGGCTGACAGACAGGGAGACAATCCTCCTGGCCTCCCACCCGCAGCCACATTCTCCAGTGGTGGCTGCAGCCTCATATTCTAAACCAGGGTTGTCCAACTCCAGGGCTGGGATCCAGATGGTTTTCAGGAAACCCCTCAATATTCATGAGGAAAAATGTGCATTCACTTACAAACCCTGTATGCAAATAAATCTTATGAATATTGAGTGATAGCCTGAAAACCCGACCTGGATCTGGCCTGCAAGGCCTAGAGTTGTACAACCCTGTTCTAAACAATCGTCTTAGTCTTCCTCCACGGTATCCACCTCCAGGTCTTTCCAAGGCGGACAAGGTCCTCGACTCCTTGGGAAAGCTGTTACTCAATCTCAGGACTGCACATGTAGCAAGCCAACGCAGACGTCCTCTTGACTGCGGCTAACCAAAAGCTGTGGCAGGAGCTCGGGACATTTCTTCCCCACCTCCCTTTGGACAAGCAAGCCTTCAAGGCTGGTCTGGCAGCTGTTCCTTGGTGTCGAGCTGAGGACAGTGTGGATGCATGCCACTAAGTTTTCATCTGACATGCAGCAGCAGATCCTGGATCTGCCCTTAGAGGGTGTGGACCTTTCATTAGTCAACTGATTATACGTTGATGAAGAAGAAAACTTCCACTTAAAATGCCAAGTCCTTGGCCATCCTAAAAAAACATGGACAGAAATCCTTCCCTCCGTCCCAGGGCAGGACCGAGTTCAAACCCAGTGCTTTCTTAGTCTTCAAGGGGTTTTGGGACCATAGTATACGAAGGCCTGACAGGCTGCCAAGAGACACCAAGAAGATGTAGATGAGGACTTTGGGCTGGGTTTTCTGCTCCCCCGCCTCGGACGCTAAGACGCAGTGCCACCAATGTCGGGGGAACACAGCTTGCTTGTGGGGGGCACTTTGGCTCTTTTCCAGAACACCTGGCAGCATTTTTTTCAGCAACCTGTGGATCCTATCCGTAGTCTCCACTGGCTTCAGTCTTCCTTTGCCTCTACCATCCTCTCCTTCGTCGGATCGGTTCCCCGGCTCTTTTACGTGAGGTCCTTTCACTCTTGGAGGTGCAGGCGATGGAACTGGTTCGTCTCCCGACAGGGGCTCTGGGTATTTCAGAACAAACTGGGTGGCACCAGTTCCCCAACACCCCTCCTGTCCTTGGAGGTAGTATCGTTCTCCAGCATTGGATATTTCATGGATTCACATGCTTAGAATATTCCCCGTCAGACTGGGACCCCTCGGTACACATATATAGCCTTTTCCTATAGGAAAACTTCTGACACTTTTGTGTCCTATCTACGTCCTTTTAGGACCCGCCTACGCATGCTCCGTAGGCCGTCCCAGTATAAGAGGCCCACCCCCGCGGCTCCCCTTCAGATTTCAACCGTCTCCAAAGTAGTGGGATCTCCTCGCGTCGTCTTAATATTTTGTACAAGGTTGTGTACCTGGCAGTGGATACGCAGATAGTTGCCGGGTAATTCTAGTGGCACCGTACTGGCCGCGGCAACCGTGGTTTTCCGACCTGCTTCACCTGTCGCTGGAACATCCAATAGCGTTTCCGAGAGTCCTGAACCTACTGTCCCGGGACAAAGGCACGGTGTGGCACCACGACCCGGACAGTCTCAACCTTGCAGCCTGGCTCCTGACTTTTCGGAGTTCGGTGCTTTAGACGTTTCGGAGGATTGTCAAAAAATTCTGCAGGCGGCTCAAGCCCCTTCTACCAACAAATCTTACACCTATAAGTGGTGGAGGTTCTGTGAATGGTGTCGAGGACAACCAGGCCTACAACCGTTGAGGGTGACGCAGGAACAAGTTCTACCTTACCCGCTTCTCTTGGCGGAGAGGGGTTTATCTTTCACATCGATAAAGGTGCACCTGGCAGCCCTATCGAGGTTCACGAGGAAGAGACAGTCGTCTCCTCTATTCAGCAACAGACTTGTGCAACACTTCATGAGGGGTTTATTTCGAACTTTTCCCCCGGTAAAACGTTTCCCACCAACTTGGAATCTCAACATAGTGTTGGCAGGCTTAATGAAACCACCCTTTGAGCCTATGGCCACTGCGGACATGAAATTCATATCGTGGAAGTTGGCATTCTTAATTGCTATCACATCAGCTAGGAGAATCTCGGAACTGCAAGCGTTGGTCGTAGACCCACCATACTTAAGATTCTTTAAAGACAAGGTGGTCCTGGCAACTAATCCTACGTTCGTCCCAAAAGTTCCGACAGTGTATCACAAACACTCGTCCATTGTTCTCCCTACTTTCTTCGCGACCCCATCATCGGCAGCAGAAAAAGCTCTTCATACCTTGGACGTTAAGAGGGCCCTGAAATTTTATCTACATCGTACACAGGAACTCAGGTCTACTCGACAACTGTTCATCGCATATGGTCCGTCGACGAGGGGAAAAGCTATCTCTAAGCAAGGATTGGCTCGATGGGTCTCCTCGACGATTGCGTTTTGCCACTCCAAGGCCGGAAGGCCGCTGCAAGGGCATCCTAAAGCCCGTTCTACAAGATCAACGTCCTCCTCAGCAGCATTATGGACAGGAATTCCGCTAACGGACATATGCCAGGCTGCGGCATGGTCAGTGCCCCACACGTTTACCCGCCACTACTGCCTTGCCAGGCAGCATGCGGACGAGGTGCAGATGGGAAGAGCAGTCCTGCGCCATCTGTTTCAGTAAGGTAAGCTCCACACTGGGGAGAAAGTTAATTCCACCATTTCATATTGCATAGTTCATCCTTGTGCTATACAATTCAGAAGCTTGCATCCTCTAAAGGTCTTCATGCACATCTGGTTCAAGTCAAAGCTGCATCGGTGGCCTGTTCAATTGTAGCACATTTTTAGACCAGGTAAATGGTTCCTTCTGCATCGGTTCAAAAGCATTCGCTCAATTTGGGAAGTGTTCTCAAGAAATGGGACTAGTCTCATGCATCACCGATCCTAGTCTAGTTAGTACTTGGGTAGTCCCTAATATGTGAAAGGATCTGGGACTTGGGAGTAAGTGCATGTTACTGATGTTGGTAGCTCATGTACTCCATTTATAGTCCGCTTTCCTCCATACCACTCACCCGCCTAACGCTCAACAAGACCTAGTTACACCCAGTTTGCTAGATGTGAGAAAAGGTCTGAAGTGCAAAGCAGGCTGGATGCCACACCTGTGCACTGTGGGCTTGTGAATGTTACAAAAAAGGCTTTGCAGTGATCTGATCCCGTACAGAGGGACCAGTCTCCCAACTGTATGAAGGAAACCGGAACTTGGATTCGGAGTACAACAATCAATACAATGTGTTGCTTCTACATATGTGCATATTGATATTATTTACAGCAATATTCCCACTGCCAGAATACTTGCCTTAACATGGGAATATATACAAACTCCTTTCTCGAGTGTATTTTTAGTTAAATAACTTTTTCTCCAGCATTGTATCATTCATAGGTTCCCATGCTGTTTAGTAGTCCCACTTGTCAGGATGGGAATCTTTGGTATACAAAAAACATAGTTCCCTATATAAATAACAAACTGCACTCCCTTTTAGTTTTCAATTGTTTTGTGACTTTCTCTTTAGTCTATAGGGACCATCTCACTTCCGAATTGAAGGAGTGGGGGGGTGCGCGTGGATTTTATGAAAGATGAGAACCGTAGTAAGTTTCGTACTTTTTGAGTCATTTGCCATTGAGCTAATGGGCACCATCTCCCTTAACTTCACCTCTGAAGGGCAGTTTCAGATTATTTGCCACATGTTCTGTGTAGGATTTTGTAGGATTATTTCAATTTACTACTGTTTGTTTTTTCAAGCATAGTTCATTTAATTTTGAAGAGTGAGCTGTTCTTTAATATTTGGAGGGTTTGAGAACATTTGGCACTCGAAGGAGCTCCCAGGAGGAGATGAAATAAAATCTCCCCTTAAGGGCTTTGCCTTGTTAAGAGTCTTCTGTACCCGCCATGGGTCAAGGAAGAGCCTCTAAGAATAGCTCCACATGCAATCTAAAGAGCCGATTCAACCCATGGTCTGACATGGATTATTAGGGTGATGCACTAAACAATCTGTCCTCTCTGCCTCCATGGAGGAGTACAATGATCTCTTTCCTACTGTTGGGGATCCAGAGAAGCAGCCACCTAGAGATACTCCTGCTGCTTTTCACTCTACCTTTCTGATGGCAAAGAAACACCCTGATATAGTCTCTCCTCCTCCCACCCCCCCTGCCCCCCCCATAAAAGAGGACAAACGGCTTTATGTATTGGGCTAATGTCATAACCTCAGCAGCTACAACCGTCAAGGCCGCACATTGATTGGCTTTATTAGGGAGAGATGGTAGAGACTTGTGGTATGACTTGGGACTGCTGCTAGCATTCTTGATGAAATATAAGAAGCTGGATCACTCCACTGAGGGCATATCTGCATCAGACCACACAATGTCTGTCCCAGTGTGCATCTTGGACACTGGAATCCGACAAATGGGTCATAGAGTAGTGTTTTGCCACCGGGGCTGGGTGAAAGCCACTAATTTCAGGTACTATCTAAAGTAATAGATATTCCCTTTTATGTTTTATTGGGGTAGAACGTTTTGGTGAAAATCTAACCGTGGATACACAGCCTGATTCTTCTGCATGCATCAGCCTGTGAGACCTTATTAGTATTAATCACATGGGACCCTTCTCAGGACCCATTCATCCTACTGCTCCCATTCTTAGAGGAGCGTCCTACTTTACAGGTGACCATTATAAGGCAAGGTCCCAGTCGTACTGTTCGGGCAACGATTGGCGAGGCACATCCCACTCCAGAGGCCAGTCAAGCAGTCTTCTCCTTCCACCAGCCACCCCCACACTTCAGCAACGCAGAAGGGGTGGGGTGCCTGATTTTTAAGCCAGCAGAGACTAAAAGATCAATGGATGCTTTTCCTAATAACCTATTGGGCACTCTAGAATTTTGTCGCTCGCTGCCCATTACTCCATAGATTGAAAATAGTCTGGAGGTACTTCATAAGGAAGTGGAGTCACCCTTGCTCAAGTAAGTTATAAAAGGTGTTCCACAAAACTAGCAAAAGCAAGGGATCGACTTCTGTCATTTCCTAATTTGCAAAGCTGTGATTGGAGGCCCATTCTGAGTCCAGATTCCTCAACACATTTTTGTTCCCAGTCATTCCGGGTGGTCCTACAAAGAATTCCAAGCCAAATTCAAACTGGATTTTCTCTTATCCCTGTACATGGATGATGCCAATGTCCACATCCTAATCCACTCAAATCATTGATGTGTGCTTTGTGGTAGTGGGGTAGTATTACCAGTGGTGCTGTACATTCTGAAGTCTGTACCGCAAGTGTTTGCCCATTGTCTAGTATCCATGGCTGCCCCTATTCAGAAGGAATGGCTCCATCAACATTCAGGCTTCCTCTCTAGGCCATAGGAAAGTGGACACCCATTTTGCAGACAACTGTATCATCGTGTGGCTGCTCCATTAACTTCACCAAATCAGCCACGCTTCCTTCAAGGAGCAATCTTTCTAAGGGAATCCCTGGACACCACAACTATGCAGACAAAACATTTGGTCAAGCCCCTTCTGAGATTATGGTACAAGATTACAGTCCTGAACTCATTGTCGCCACAGTCCAGATTTTAAAATCTCATGGTGGGGTTTGTCATCATGCAGCCCCCTAGTACACAATTTCAGTCTTTTCATGCACCTGCTGCTTGTTTCTGGATGCTAGTTGGAATCAAATCTCAGGTACTAAAGAAGTCTGGATTTGCTTAACGGACTCCTTCCCAAGATCCTCATATATGGCAGGTAGCTACTTGGAGGAGCACCTTTTGCAGAACTGGGCCCTAGATTACAGTAACAATGGTCACCTGCCGAAAAGAGGTTGCTCATAAATGTATTGGAACTCAGGGCCATGTTTAGGGTACTGAATATGTTTGTGCACCAGGTGAAAGGAAAGGTGGCCAGTTTAGTCAACACCACAACTATTTTCAATCCAAAATCAGTGGGTTGGGGGGGGGGGGGGGGGCGGACGGGATACAAAATCCTTTCCAGTAGGGTACAGAAGCTTTGGAAATGGGTCCTTCAACAAGAAGTGTTTCTTGGCCCTACTTGTGCGTCGACAATTCAATAGCGCAATCTTATGCCTGTAGTAGTTCTGCCACTAGTTGGCGTTAAATCAACATCAAGTGGACTTCTAATTACCACTCTGGGATGTCCATGAATAGAGTTCCACACAGGAAAGTTACAATTGGGAGTGGATTTGAGCAATTAGACGGCCTCAGAGGTGTTCTCCATCCTTTGTGATTCTTCATGCGTTCCCATCCCTTCTGCAAATCAAATGCAACAGTGTAAACTGATCCTGATTGCACCAGCATGAGAGTACTGGTTCTCAGATATGTTGTCCCTCTCCCAAGCACAGCGAATCACTCTTCCATCAACCTTCAAGCTCTAGTCATGGGAAGCAAACCTGGTTGTCAAAGGCGACCAGTCATCCCTGACCCTCAAAACCTGGCTCCTGAATCTATGGACTTTGGACATGTAGACATGCCTCTGGCTGCATGGAAATCTTGGTGTCGTTTAGAGCCCAATCCACTGTCGAAGACTAAAACAAAAAGTGTAACGCATTCACTATTTGGTGTGCTGGTCAAATCCATCAACTCACTTTTTCAGAGCCACAAATACTTCAGTAGCTGCTGCACGTGTCTAGAGGTGGCTTAGCCTACTCGTCCATCAGGGTCCATTAAGCATGCATTTCCTGATATTTTAACACTAGGTGCAAAATCATTGTGCTCAGACCAACAATTCATGAATGGTCTTCTTTATTTCGCCAGTGCACAAGACCCCTCCCTTGTGGGAATTGAATACATTTACCAGATGCCTGCAGTTTGAACCCAGGCATGTGGCGGACATATTAACTGGTTACTTAAAAAGCAAAATACTGGTTTGCCCTCACTTCCACCAGAAAAGTGAGCAAGCTTCAGGTTTTTTGTGCAGAAGCCTTAACTCAGTGATCCAGAAAGATGGGATCCTCATTTGACCCTATCCCATATCATGCCGAAGTTCTTTTTGTTTTCTTCTTTCACCTGAATGACCTACTAATTAATACTTTCAGCTTTCTCCAATAACCATTAAATATCAGGATTGGTTCCTACTTTATTTGGATGTTAAGACTCCAGTACTTGTTAAATGGACCAAGTCCTTTATCCAGCTACAAATCGCAAGCTTTCGTCCTAAAGTTATTGGTAAAGGGCTTTCAAAGCCCTCAATCACAAATGGCTGTTCGCCTGTGTTGCCTTTTTGCTACACAAAGGCTGGATGACTGCTGTCTGGAAAGCCAAAGGAGTACTCCTCTCTCATCCACAACAGCCACGTACACCTTTATAAGTTCTTACTACTTTGACAAGCATGGCAAAGGAGACACTGGTTGGACAGTTGGTCCTGCATAACCTGCACACTTGAGTGCCTTTATATTTCCCCTTTCCGAGCCTGAAATGCATTACTGCTTTGTAAGCTATTTAACAGCGTGTGAATCTATGAAAGATCAAATGCCCGAGAAGGAAAGTTACTTGCCTGTAATTAGTGCTTCAGCATTTGTATCTTCTGTAGATTTACATGCAACCCTCCAAACCCTGCGTGATGCTCTGTTAAGACACTGTGTGCTGAAAGATCCTGAAAATTCCCACCATGGGTAGAGCGAAGGGGAAAAAAAGCTGATTAGCTAAAGGGGAAAATGACCCAAGTGAGTCCAGATGTAATGTTAAAGTGAGCAAGGGAGTATTTACAATGGAAACTGCTTGTGTATATACTGAAGATTCCCAGCCTGACTGGGAATATTAAACAGCATGTGAGGTACCCTATCTGGAGAAGTGTAGTTTAGCTTTTTCCTTACTCACCCAGTGACTCTTGTTCCACTACCTGCAGTTAGCTGCACTCTAGACACCCTCACTCAGGGTATACACTTGGAGAAAGACATTGATATGGCATATTGGTCTGTGCATGTGTAATGGGGTCTAGTATGTGCAGGCCTTTGCTTAGAAAATAGTTTTATGATTTGTAATGCAAAAGGCAACCAGACCATTAGCCAGTTTGAGTCGGCACAGAAGTGGGTGAAGAGAGTACAGGATCCATTAGTGAATAACCATACTCGGAACATTGCTTTGAGTGTTGGTGTTAATACATTATTTGGATACCCCAAAATAAAATGGTGTGTATACTATTTTTAGAATAAGGACCCAAGATTCTAACAAAGTTACAAGAGCTCTTGAACTTGAGTGCAGAATGTTTGGAGTTCATGGGGACTGAGGATACTCTCACCCTTTGCTCTCGTTTTTTCTTTACAAATCGAGGCCTTTATTACATAATTTTATGCAATACACCTTTCCTACTTCCCAAATGTTACATAGAAGATCATTTGATCCAGTTATAAGAGACAACAGAAGCAGTACTTGGAGGTTTGCTTAGGAAAGTAAACTCTATAGTTTGTCGATTCCATGACATGAGTCTGGTTTACCGAGTGCTCTGGGGTAAGACCAGGACTTGCTTGACAAATTTGTTTTCTGCTTTGGTTAGATGGCCAGTTTGCCTGTGCCCCTAACTAAGCTCACTCCCATAAATTGCAGCAGGGCTTACCTGCTCGTTGCACATCGCAAACTTAAGCAGTGAGTGGTTCCCCAAACAGAACTTTGAAATGAGTATGGCTTCATTGGCGTACAAAAGGATGCCAATATTTTCATTGCTTGTTCGGGGGGCAGGGGAGTCGTCAGCACATAAGTAAATAAGTGGGGCAAGGGCACAACTTTGAATGACACCACTGTATACTGGACATGGGTCTGTAGTTTCACCATTTGAGCCATATCTTATTGCCACAATTTTAGATTCATCCAACCTCCGAATTGGGTTTAAACAGAAGGTACTTTCAACTTTTATAGCAAGTGCCATAGGAAATTTCGATAAACTGGATCGAAAGCGGTTTTCAAATCGATAAACATTAAATACAAGGGGTTTATTTTTTTTAATAACCCATTCAGTGAGAATTTACAAAAGGCAAAATGCCTAGTCAATTATGCCCATTTCATGGGTAAAAGAGGCCTGTAGCAAAGGGAATACAAGCATCCGCGACCCATTTTTCTAGTTTGTTATGGGAAACCTTTCTGTGAAACTTTGCTAAACTATCAGTAAGACTGATGGGTTTATAATTTCTAGGTAGAGAACAATCCTCTTTCTTAACAAAGGGCATAATTTGCTGGAACACACTTGTCCATGTGCAAACAACCATGTTAAAATAGGGATCCAGATAATAGGCTGATCTTGAAAAAGATGCACAGGGATTTTTCAGGTCCTTTGGATTTGCCTTTGTGAGTCGATGGCTTTCTAGACTTTAATCTCCCAAATTTTGACACATCAAATTCTGAGTCTGTTCTGTAATGACTATATAATTCTCTAAAATAATTGGACCACTCGTGTTTTGGGATTAATGTTTCAACGTCATGGTTTCCATTTTTATTTGACATGAGGTTAGAGATAAGGTACCAGAAAGTTCCTGAGTCACTGCCATCTTGGACCTGAATAAAACGTTCCCAGGTGGCAAGATCTGAATCCTTTTTTATTTTTTGAGATTAAGCTTTTATAGTGCAACTGTTATGATGTTGGTGGATTTTTGGTTGTGAAGTCCTTGTCATACCAAGAGCTGCACACCATGGGTGAGTGTGACCTGTGTTGTGGGTTTGGTCCCAAAAGGGGGAATGCTGCTCACTAAATGAGTATAAAATGTTTGAGCCAAAAAAATGATCATACAGTTTCATAATTAAGATGCTCTTTAGCGATTAAAGCATCATACAATAATGAGGCTATTGTGAGATTATCAATGTTGGCCCACTGAGTCTCCTTTGATTGTTACTTGGTGATGCATCAATACTGGGTGTATCCATCATGGGTCTCCAATGTAAAAATGGGGGTAGAGCAAGATCGTGGCCTCTCTCAACCTTGGGAATTGCCTTCATTGACTTTGCAGTATGACAAATTGACTGTTCTAAAATCTGCTAGATTGGATCCCTTTCCCTTTCATAAATTGGTGCCGCTAGATAGCCCCCACGAGGTGACTGTTGCAGCCATGTCAACCCAGTGTAAATAGGCGAGAGGCTGCAGTCTCGGCATAAGGATATAACCGGTTAGGGGCAGGGCAGTCAATAGTAGGAATACCCTGGAAGGAGTCTTCCTTGATTATAATATCGGTAGAAGACTAAGGTTCTATATGATGGTCAAAGTCACATAGCAAAATCATTTGTGCGTCCTTTGTTGCCTCATGTCCATTTTGAATACGTTTCTTTAGATTGTTTAAGGCTGGTATTTCCAGACCGTTGGACAATGCATCTAACATAAATGCTAATCAAAATAATTGTACGCCTAGTAGGAAAACTGATACTAAAATCTAAAATCTTTGGACCCTGCTTCTACTCTTTTTATAACTGCATTTGGGTAACTTGTTTGGGTGCAATATAGAAGCTTGAATATCCTATTTTATGTAGACATTCCGTTGCCCTAGTCTCCTGGAAACAGATCATCTCAGTCTGGCTCTTCCATTTGGCTTTGGATACTGGCAGTTGTCCACGAAATATTAAGATACTGTGATGCAGTATTTCCAGCCGGGGTAGTTTGGTTCATGGGGGGGGGGGGGGGGGGGCGCGGCTATCTGAATGGGGCCACTTGGTGTGTATTCAGGTACTGTTCTGGGAGAAATTGAGGATTGTCTCGCTGCCAGGGATTGGTTATTTTTTAAACCGGATGGACGCTATTTACTCTCAATGGATTAGAAGGTGTGACTGCAGGAAAGTGTCCCGCCAATCATGTTTTTAAGGTCACCTGGAGCTCAGAATAGCTAGGGCCCATTCAACCAGCTATTTACTTTTAAAAGGAACAATGTCACAGGTGATGGGATGTGGATCCTGAATCCTCAGTTTCTATGTTGTCATCTCCGACTGATAAACAGACCCTCTTTGTTGGTGAGTGCGGGATTGTCTTAAACTTTTTGGCACTTTGGTCTTCAAATAATAAGATGAAACATGTTAGAGGTCCTTTAGATCTGTATATGGGGCAGTGGTGTTGGACCAACACTCCTACACTCGAGTGTGACATCAGCCCTTCAGCGACCTTTCTGGGGTCTCTATATCCTTATTTTGTCAAATTTGTCAGAGGGCATCAAACTTGTAATTCCTTTCTCTCTGGGGGTATGGAGACAGTTTTGTAGTTATTAATTACTCGGAGCAATGTGCAGTTGTGGGTTGTGAACATGTACTCTGCATTCTACTGATGGAAGGAAGTGCTTTTTTAGATGCCAGAACACACTCAACATAGACTGGTGAGTATTCAGGTTCTCTTTGTTCTCGGAAGTGTTATTCTTGTGCAGGGTTGGTAAACACACCTTCTGACAATTCAACAATTCGACCAGGCCCTAAGACTTTGGCATACGGTTCTAAGATCTTCAATCGATTATTTTTCAAGATGGAATACTCTGTGACCAATGCTCAGGGGTGGTAAAGTTTGCTGCAAACACAAGGGCAGGGAGCTGGGCTAATGGAGATGCGCGGTTGGGCATTGAAATTCGTGTAACATCCCGTTTGAAAGCCCATGCTGTTTGGTAAGAGATCACTAGGGCCAGAATTGGCATGCTTCTAAGTATTAACCGGGGTTTTTTGACATTTGGTATCCTAGTGCTAGTAATGTTGCTGATCCCTGAGGTGAGTTGAGAGCCAGTGTCTGTCGGGGAAATGGTTGGGGAAATGAATCACCTTCTTGGATCGAGAATCTGAAAATTAATGGCTTCATTAATCTCAGAGGCCAGTGCCTCAGGGCTCTAACTGGAAATATCTGGATTTGTTACGTTTTGACTTGCCAGGGTCTGGGGTATAAATTTCAATCAAATTGGGTGTGAAGGTTTAAAGATAAGTTTACTATTTTTTTCTGCACTGATGGCCTTTAATTTTAAAAGTTATCTGATTGTTTAGTTGACTCATTTGGGTCTTTAAAAGTTCTCGTGTGGTTTAAATTGTCCCTTGAATTTTAATACTGGTTTCCCTTTGGTGGGGTCCAAGTCATTTAGGACCTCTTCCCTTAAGAGGACATTGGCTTCGATTGGCAGCATAGCTAGGTGTGTGCCCGTTATTCCGTTCTGGGGAGATCAGTATTGGACAGCATTTCCTCTTAGCAGCCATCATTTGGCTGATTGGCAAGACTTTAGTTGGAAAGCTCTCTCCGAGCACCACACCGTGTTTCTACGGGGAAATGCCCGAGTGGCTTCAGGGGGAGGCAGTCTGATGCCCCTTTGCAGTAGATGTTAAAACAAGGCACAGCGAGGTAATGTCAGTGCTTGTGTCTTAACGATCTGAGCCTTGGTGCCCAGAGCTAACAATGGAAACTGGAGGGAGTAGCAATGGTGCAGAGAGCTTCCACATGAGGCATATATGAATGAAATATAACCAGATATTAAACGGGCTTGGCTTAATTTAAAAAAAAAAAGCCTACAATACCTATTTGCCACTTCTTTTCCCTTTAAACTCTTGAATCGGGCAGCAGTCCAGACAGGGCACCAAGTAGTTAACAGTGGGTTTACAATTCTTAACCTCCAGCAGGCTTGTTGCAGCCCCCAACAGCGGCACCCTTTACCGTGGTGGGCTTCTCAAGGCAGCCCGCCACACGTTTTGCTAGTCCTCTAATCTATTCTTGCAAGGTTTTCTGTACTCTGAGAAGGAACTCGCCGATTGCTGCATGAACCTGGGAGCACGCATCCTTGGCTGAAGATTAAATCTGGAGGCATTATATGAAAAGCAATAATTCATATTCCGTTAATGCATAATGTTACTGAACTGTTAAGGCCTTAATGGAATCTATTTCAATCATTTTGTATAAAGTCATTATTTTTTACTTTAATGCATGATAACAAACTAAAGAATAGCTTAATGCAGTATTACGTTCAAGGCACTTGTCCTCTCCAAGCCCATCTATTAAATGAACATGTTACCAATTGTGACTGGGTACAGGGTCACTCGGTGGATAGAGTTCAGACTAACAATGTTCAAACGAACACTTTTCTGCTTTGGCCCAACAATTTTGGAACAACCTTGTAGAGTTCACTTGCAAAGCTTATTTGATTTTATAGAGAATTTATAGAATTTAGCTTTTTTTTCCTTGCAAAATTGTCCAAAACCCCCTCTCACTTCTGACTTGGAGCATCATTTTTAAATGCATTGAGATTTCAGTGCTCCCTGGGACTCGCTTAACATGCCTAGGACAACTAAGTACATGATGGAGGTTTCTTTCCAGTTTACTCTTCTGATCAGTAGCCTATCTTTTAACTGACCCACCCTGACTACTCCCAAGGGCCATGTGCTTGCAGTTTGTACGTGCAGTGGAGAACAAACTGAAAATGAATGGCTGAACTGAGCTTTGAGTAAACCTTCAGTGTCTTTCATTGTTGATTGTAATTACTTTTGTTTCCTACTGCTGGTCGGTGTGATTTCACAAAGGTAATGAAAATAAAGGATGTAGTCTCCTGCTACTGTGAATAACTCGTGCTTATGCAAACCTGTTTTAGACCCACTGGTCATCTGGTAATATAAATATAATTTTTGTTTTACTTTAAGGTTTCCTATGCCCGACCAAGCTCGGCCTCTATTCGAGATGCAAATTTATATGTAAGCGGATTGCCAAAGACCATGACACAGAAGGAGCTGGAACAACTTTTTTCCCAATACGGGCGCATAATCACTTCACGAATTCTAGTTGACCAAGTAACTGGTAAGAAGTCAACTGTTAGAACTCACTGAATGCCTTTTAATGCAGGCTTCTTATTTTGCATTCAACATGCAGAAAAGGTGGCTGCAAAGATGTGTGCTTTGTGGTGATACTAGGGCCGGAAAATGCAGTTTTCTACTGCAATTGTTCATAAATATGCATGGATAAAATAGATGGTGTCCAAAACGGACAAAATTATGTTCACTCTGAGGGTTAATGATTGACTGCCATGTCATGCCTTGCAAAAAAATACAACTGCCATAATGCCAACTGAATTTGCTTTGCTCAATTGTATTTCTTCAGACAGACGTATGTTGACTAGAGCTTTTTAATTGGTCTTATAATTGTATGAAGCTTTGTCATTGTACCTTGGCAATATGTCCTTTTAAATGAGGCGTTGGGGAACATACACCTTTAAGCTCGAAAAACGCATTGCTAAATATTGTATTAGTCTGTTTTCAAAATAATATCTTAAATAAAGATATGCATTTATTTCAGCTACACCACAAATCCCTCATTACAATTACTACCTGCAGAAAATGTATTGCCCCTTCAATTGATTTAAATTGTTCTGCATTTCCGAATATCCATTACCTACTCTTCACTGAATAGATATGTTTTACTTTTGCTGTACTTCACGACCAACCTCCCAATAAGCTGTATACTGTTCTACTCCTAAAAAGAAGAAAACAATCACAGTAGCTAGCCCCTTTTTGTTTGCTTTGTGAATCTGTTCTGAACAAGGGCACTCTAATGGTTCTGATCATATCTGGAGATGGCATACAAGACAAACTTATTTTCTGTTGGGATTACCGGGCAAAAATGTCACAACAAACATGTTTTTAAATGCATCTTTTACATGCTCAGATACCCAAGTCAACAATAAAAACTACTTATTTCCTTCTGAAAAAATGTATATTTAAATCTTCTGAAAGTAGCAAGTAAAATAACCTCACCCCGGATTTTGCCTGGAGGTTGTGCACGTAGTAAAAATGCACCCTAAACTGTACTTGTAAATGTTTTTTCTGGTCTTTGATTAGACTCAATTGCGTATTTACAGTTCTTAAAGGAATAATGGGTATCTGTGGAATACTATTCTGTATTATTCACTTGTTTGGCTTAAAAAGCAAACATGTTATTGTGGCCAGTCCGAGGATACAGACTCCCTGGGGACATGTTATCTGGTATTCGTTATGAAGCTTAACTTTTCCCTGTCTCTGTGGGTGATCCCTATCCAACTTGTATGCTGGTCAGTCTGTTGTGACAGTCCAAAGTAATAAGTCCTCTGTCGAAAAACTACCCTTCCCGACCCTACCACTACGAAAAACTAACTTGGCTAGGACAATGATACCCTTCTCTTGAGGGTACTTCTAGTACCAGTCTTTAATAAAATATGCAAATAGCCTCGTGTGACTTCTTGGATTCGTCTCTTTAGTTCCTCAATTGGGATGAGTTTTCTCTGAGAATCCCTTTCGGGGATCTCTTACTAGATGTATTTTCTTGGTTGTGGGCCTCAGGTAATACTACTTTAATTGGCTTTCCCTCCTTGATAATAGTTTCGCTTACTTTGGTCTACTTGATTTTGCATGTGACTGAATTGCTAAGCTCCTCCTCTTTCTTTCTCTTAGTATTATAATGGTTTTCTACAGGATAATGAGTTACTTCCCCTTTTCCTAGTGTATTTTTAGCTACACTTTATCCAGTTTTTCAACACGTCAATCTCTATTTGTACGCGCTTTCTTTCGAGCTGAACTGTTTCATAGCTTCTACTGAGATGAGTTAACTCTGCAGTTATCCCGTGATTCCTGTTTTCCTTATTACCTTTGTTCTTGAACGTCTTTGGGAGCTTTCTTACTCAGGGACCCTTTCTGGCAATGAACCACCGCCTTTTCCCTTGTCACTCCTCGCGTTATCCCAATGCATGGATGTGTGACCAGACATCCTGTGACAATCTGTTGCAGGTGGTATAGGCAATGGTTTGTGGAGCAACTGTCCATGGATTCTCCTTCATGATCTTGCCACTTTCTCCTGGGCTCCTGACCTGTCAGTTTCTCATGCTTTGGGTCCGCCGTAGCTTTGGCACCCAGTTCTGCAATATCGCACCAGTTTAAAACTCGGTCTTCCTCGTTTGTCTTCTCCAGGTGTTCGACAGCTTGGCCTTCCCCCGGCTTACGTATGCGGTACTCTACTCTCCGTCTCTTTATGAATGCACGCTCTTCAACTTACTCATCACAGTGTATTGGGTATTCCAATTTGTTTTCCCATAGGATAACAGTATCTATTAGGAGTTTCTTTACTTTAGAGTATCTGGTATTTTAAACTGCCCATGTAGGCCATAGTATGTACAGCTTGAGGGAGTTCCTCATGGGAACGAGTGTCCTTGTTCCCTAAGTGGAGTCTCTCCTGGTGAGGTCCCACTTGCCTCTACCAATAGGGAGGTTATTGTGGAGCAGGCTCACCTCCCTAGCATCATGGGGGAAGGGCACTGGAGAAGGGACAAATTCCCTTGATTCCATATTGGAAAAATTCGAACCTGCTTAGTAGAAATGCACTTGTAAGGAATAGGACTCGTATGTGGGACCATATGTAGTGTTGGGAAATGACAAGGGTAGCCCTCCAATGAGGGTGGGCTTAACGCAGTCATGCAAGGGTTAGGAAAAAACCAATTCGATGAATGATCTACAGGAAGAAAATAGAAAATCAAACTACATTGGAACCTTAAACAAAGCTGAAAACCCAAAGCGCATACTAATACTTGCCAAACTTTCAGCCTAGTTTAAAAAAAAAATACTGCATTATCAAAGGTTCACTGCAAAATGTCCATGGCGTGAAGCACTGAACATGAAATACAAAATAGAAGGAACTAATACTATGCAATGTCTTCACACAGCCAGCCTACTCGCACATGTGAAGAACAAATTACACATGACAACGTGCAACCAAGGCATCAAACTGATTACATTAGGTTTCATATGCCCTGAGCAAAACGATGCCCAATTATGCATCCAGGCACCTATATAACCATGCAACCCGTGCATAGCAAAGCCCACACCGAAACTCTTATCCCTCCAATTGGTTAGTCACTGGGCAAGCCTTAACGAGTTTTCTGGGCCCAGGGACTCTTATCCGTACACCTGATTTAGCTCCTGTGCAACAGGCTAGGTGTGACTTCCTCAATCTGCTGGCCTAGTGCCTTTGTGCATTTTAAAAAGCATTTTTTGTGCGCTTCCTGCACCTTGAGATTCCCCTCATTGCCCTTGCTGATCAGCTTCCTCTTCTGCCTTTATCCAGCCCTCGAGCCCCCCCCCCCCTGATTGGTGGTCTCCTAAGACGCCTACCCAGGGCAGTCCCTGCCCATGCAGCCCCTGCCCGTGTACCTGAGGCAAAGGACCGCTTCTGCAGACACCTCCAGATCGTGTTGGCCCGTGTTAGCCTGGGGAGCTGCCAGCCGTCTTACCTGCAGCGACAGATGAGGTAGGCAAGGTCTGAACATAGGGACCAGCAATCACTGTTCCCCATTAGGCTGTCTGACCCTATCATATCTCCTGTAGCATTCAGCCTGATTGTGCCAGATACCTCGTATTTGGCCTTATTTTTGTAAGATTGTGCCATATTGAAAAACCCATTAGGCGTTTTCTCCCATTATCCTGGTGTCCCAAACCTATGTACCACTATACTTCACTGCCTACAAATCTAGGTGCCAATGTATTTAGTGTCTACTGTTGTACCCCAGTTAGGTGTCTCCCACCGTCCAGCTGTTCCCAAATCCAGGTGCACTGCATTAAACCATTGACTGTTGCCCCCCCCCGTCCCAAAATCCAGTTACTAAAACGCCTTACTTCCTACTGCAGTACCCTTGTTAGGTGTGCCCCCTCTAATAGGATATCGCGAACCCGCTAGACTGCCCTGACCAAGTGCCCTAGGTCAGGTAAATAGACATATGTAGTGCTGTATCCCAGTTGGCGGGGCACCTCCCCTCAGACACATAATCTGATTTACCAGACCCACAAGACAGACATTATGCCACACACTGGATAACCCAACCCTGCACCTCATCAACTTTCACCTCCTCCTTGCCAGTCCACCCTTCATCCTGACCTGCTATGCCCCCACGTAGATCCCGCTCTGCTCAATTAAGATCAGCAAGATGGAGAGGCAGCAGAAAACATACCGGACCACCCTGTAGCCCATGTATAACCAGTCTCACATCCACCCCCACCACCAACCAGTCGCCCGCACCAGCTGTTCGCACCTTTTCCAAACAACATAGCGCCTCCAACTCGTGCTTCCTCAGTGCAGCAAGAGCAGCTCTAGCCAAAACCCCAAGCTCCACAGCCCGGGCCAACGCCACCTCTTGGCCCTCCTAGCATCACCCATTCTGCAAGCCAGATCGCAAACACTACCACCACAATATAGGACCCAAACCAACCCAACCCAGTCCTAGCCCTATTCACTTCATCTCCCATACCACTTTCTCCACCCTGCACAAACACCCCTCCACCCTGCACCATCCAACTCTTTGCCCCCTCACGCCAGCTCCCCTACCACTCATGCTACCCTCCCAGCACTATATAAGGACACCCCACCAACTCCTGCATACTCATTAATGAGTCTCCAAAAATACACATGCACATCTCTGACCTCCTTACAGAAGAAAGTGCAGACATTCTTTTCATCACTGAGACCTGGTTTGCTGACTATTACGAGCCCATCGCTCACACGGCCTTCCCACCCGGCTATAACCTTACTGTCTGAACAGATCGTGAAGGGGTAGAGGACTTGCGATACTACACAAACACCAATTGGCACTAATTAAGGACACCTCAACCAACACCACATACTACAGATCCCTCATGGTAAAACTACAACTCTCACCCTCCACCTTGCACAGCTTCCTACTCATCTACAGACTCCCCTGGCTACAACAACTTCGTACACACTTTGTGAATCGCTGGCCACCAACCTCAACCTCCATCCAATACTTAACATTTTAGGGGATTTTAACATCTGGTTCGGTTCACCCTCAAACCCTATGACCCGATCATTCGGACAATCTAGAATCGCTCAACCTGACACAATACTTATCCACTCCCGCCCACATGGGAGGTCACACCCTTGATATGATCTTCAGCACTACAAACCTATCTATCCAGCCCCCCAGACCCTAGCATGGGCTGATCACTGAGCAATTTACTTCTCAATACCACTGACCACAGTGGCGGTGGCTAAGGCCACGCACAAGCACCGCCAACCACCTCTCCTCTCATTCCACTATGGAATAGTCGTAATCACCCCAGATCTAGCTAACTCCTTCCTCAGCTCCCTCCCTACACGTTCCCTCCAGGAAGAACCTCAGCAATTAAAATCTTCGACCTCTGGCTTTCAAACACCCTTCCACCCCTCACTCCAACAAAACAGACCCCTCCAGCACAGTCTGGAACGGACCTGGAGAACCACCCCTACGGCCCAGAACAAAACCACCCTAGCATAAAACAACCAGAGCATACAGACTGGAAATGAGAAAAACCAAGAAAGCATTCTATGGAAACCGAATCCTAAACGCTTGAAACCCGAGCAAGGAACTATATAGAATCATATCTGAATTAATCTACCCGGCCTGCTCAAGCCACCCCCACCAGTCTCCCAAGCCATACGTGACACCTTATTACACTTCCACAATGTCGCTATTGACAGACACATTGCCATCTTCTCTAAATTGGAAAAAATGCACGACTCCTAACCGCCCACAGGCTGACTTTCGTCAAACTCTTCCTCCCACCGCCCCTCCCTCGATATAAACCTTCAGCTCTTTCTCTCCCATTTCACACCAGGATTCCACTTGCTTCTAGCACAAAGCCACCCATCCGGCTCCCCTGAGGACCCTTGCCCGCCCATACTCTAACATCCTAGCCTCAACCTGTGCAGGCAGTATCGCACGCTCAATCCTAAAGTGCTTGCATCAGGATCCTTCCCGGAAGCACTAAATACCTACATCAAACCCATCCTCAAACAGACACTTGATCCACACCGCTCCAAAAATACGTGCCAATTTCCAACACACGCTTCATGGCCAAACACATGGACAGCACAGCATACAAGTGGTTACTCTTGCGTCCCATCCCCTTTCCTCCATACTGCATGGGCTTCACTCACGAGGGACGGGAGACTGAACCTTTTTCACCAGAAACCTCATCTTCCCCACTAAATTTAGAGGTGCGCGGAAGCGCTGCCATGGGAGCGTGCGCTGCCCTGACTCTGCCCTCTGGCACCACACTTCGGTCCCTTTTTCTGCGCTGACAGGAACGGCCTGAATTCACCAGCGTTCCTGGGTCTGGCTTCAGCCCTGTAATTCCGTGCGCAGATTCTTCCTTTCTTATTTTGTCTTTTTGTTCAATAGGTACTTGGTCCTCAGACGCCACAGCTCCTCCCCGGCGCATGGTGACTTCGACAGGTTTTAACAGGTGCCCATCCTGCAAAGGGCCTTTTCCAACTTCAGATCCCCACGCCCTCTGCCTATGTTGCTTTGGCCCAGACCATGGTTGGCAAGCCTGTTCGTCGTGCGGCTCGCTGTCCGCGAAAGCGCTGAAGAACAGACTAGCCAGGTGGAGGGAGCTCTTCCAGCACTCTCCTTCTGAGAACCTAGAGTTTCGTGAGACATTGCAGGCCGGAGGTAGGACCTATATTTTCATCTGCACCTCGCAAGGGAGACTCCTTCCCAGAGACACTCTTACACGGGAGGGACCGATCGGGTCCTTTTACCAACTCGTGCACCGAGGCTGTCACAGCTACCGGCTGAGGAGGTCCTCGGATCCTTCCGGTGCCAGGGTTCAGGGGCCGCTAGGCTTTTACAGTGCTTGTGCCTGACGAGCTCTGCCCTTTTACCAGCAGTACGTCGGAGGGGGTGCCTGAACGCAGCTCCAATGACCCCCGGGTTGAGGTTGATACACCTACCGGGCACGGGCCCAAGGAGCGGGACATGTTGCGGCCCTCACACATAAGAGAATTGGCCGAGGATCGCAGCGACGAGCCGAGCAACATGTTGCAGCCATGTGGTAGGTAGCTCAACAAGATTGGGCAAGACTTCGGCAAAGAGCGAGTATCAAGGTGGGATTGGCATCAACCAGGTACGTGGCCTAGGGCCTACCCTTCTTATGCGCAGCGCTGCTTCCCCTTGCGTCCGTATGTACAGGGTCGGCAGCGGCCTCAGTTGCTTCTAGTAACCCCTTCAGTGCCCTATTCCTCTTCAGCCAGCGAGGACCAGATACTTGAGAGGTTCCTCGGCCTCATGAAGTCTCCTGATATGGGGGCTATCAGGGACGCAGTCAGGGAAGTCCTTCTCGCTATGCTAGCGGCACCACAGACTCCTCCGCCAACCCCCCTGGCCCCAGCGCAGCCGGCTCCTCAGCCTACTCCACAGGCAGTTCCATACCAGCCTCTGCTCCTTCCTCAGCCTCCGGCGGTGGTCCCTGTGCCCCAGCCTCCGGATGATACTCCTACACAGGATCCCCCAGACCCACAGGATACTGATGAGGATGATCCTAACACACCATCGGCTAGGGCCTTCCTTGAATGTATTGCGGGCCTGGCGGAATACCTGGCCCTACCACAGCCCCAGGTTGAACAGCCAGCGGAGGGCGTCCTCACTGAAGTCCTTAAAGGCGCCCTTCCACCAGAACGGAAATTCCACTGCAAACCGATGTAGTCTCCCTTGCCAAGAAGGGTTGGCTCAAACCACACTCCGTCCAGCCAGTCAACCGCCGCCTGGACACAAAGTACAGGCAGATGGAGGATACACTCTTGCTCTCCTACCATCCTCATCCACACTCCCCGGTAATCGCGGTGACATCACTGTATTCCAAACCTCAGTCGTCATAGGCAAGGAGGAGAAAACTTGGGAGGCTTACGGTAAGAAGCTGTATTCCAACACTTCCTTGCACCTGCGTCAGGCCAACACAGACGCCATGCTGGCAGCCGCTAACCAGAGATTATGGCAGGAAACTGCTGACTTCCTCATGGAACTCCCCTTCCACAGCCAATCACGCTTCAAGGCGGGTCTAGCCAAGGCGCAGGATATCATGGAGTCCACGCTAGCACACATCAATACCTCTGGATGTGCCATCTGTATTGCCACGGACGTGAGAAGGATGGCCTGGCTACGGGGCAACCAATTTCAACCCCGATGTCCAGGAACGTATTCTAGACCTGCCCTTCGAGGCAGCAACCTCTTCCACTCAAGCACAGACTAAGAGCTGGACAAGAATAATTCGCAGACGGCTAAGTCTTTATCCATTCTGACAAAGACCACGCCCAAAGCGTATTCAGTCTCGGCAACGCTTGGGTAAGGGTCGCTCATCCGGAGGCTTCCGTGGCTTCCAGGAGCGCAGGTTTAGGCAGCCGGAATGCTCACCGACCCCTGGTCGGCGCAAGCATCAAAAGGAGGGGGGTAAGGGCATTTTCCAGTCCCCCTCCTCTGCCTCGGAGGGAAACATCTCGACGCACCCCTCCGGGTCCACGAGTCGCCAGTGGGGGGGCAGGCTTGCTCTTCAGTCACTTTGGCGACAGAACTTCGCGGACCCCTGGATCCTGTCAGTAGTATCCTCTGGGTACTGTCTACCTATTCCTGCCTCTCCTCCCTCCTCTCCCCCCACCCCCTTTCCACAAGTTGGGACAGCAACTCTTTTGGCGGAGGTTTGGTCGCTCATCCTGAGCCAGGCTGTGGAGGAAGTCCCATCCTCCGAGCGGGAGTCTGTATGTCTGACTCGAAGAGTAAGATGTCTGCAGATTAGAAAATATGGGATTAATGAACTGGGGTTATTGGGTGCCTCTCTCCTCTTCCCTGTCTCTTCTCCTGTAGAACCCCAAAGGTTAACACCCTCACCTTAGGTAAGTGAACGCCGAGCTCCATCTGCCTCGGGGCAGGGTGCCGTAACCAGTTACTTCACTGGATAAGGGTGCAGGCCTCTTGACCTCAGAGGACTGCTGTCCGTCGTTAACTGCACGAACGGTAAGTTCTGGGCACTTCAAATGTCTTAAGTCTTTTGTAATGATATCTCTTGTTTTGCAGGGTTCCGGCGATGGCGGGCTGATGAGAGTTGAGGATCGAACCCGCGTGAGGAATAGAAGCGCCTGGAAGCACGCAAGTAAGCGCTTGTAGCCTGCTTCACGATGCGCACTAACTGTCCCTTTTATCTTGCAGGTACAAGTTAGCAGCTTTAGAGAAGCTGAAGGGTGCTGGAATACCCACTGGATTCGGCGTGGGAAGGAGTAATGGCACGTGAGTAATAAAGTTGCCCAATGTCTTTAAACGCACCTTCTTTTGTCTTTCAGATGCGGGATGCAGCGCCGAAGGCCTCCGGAGCGTGCAAAGAGCTGGTAAGCTTTTGTCTTTCAGATGTCGGAATGCAGCGCGAGGCGTTGGTGACAGCCGATGGACCAGGTAAGAGATGCGCTGCCACTGAAGACCGTAGTGCTAACCTGTTCTTTCTTTGTCTTAACAGGTGCTGCTGAAGACTGGATTCCAGGATGGTAAGCCTTTGTTCCCTTAGGCCCAGGATCAGAAGCAGAAGACACGATGAGCGTTCTGCTGCAGAGAATGCAGAATAACGCAAAGCAAGATTCATCCATCGGGTGTGGTTTAAATAGCCTCCTGTAGTCCTTGGGTGTCTCCTTCCACAGCCACGCCTAGATAAGAAAAGAGTTCCTGCTTTCCAGAAGAGTTCCAGTGTTCTGAACCTAGGGAGTGGCTCCTGCCCCACCCAACAGGAAAAGTAGTCCCAAACAGAAGAGGATCAGGGGTTCAACTGGCAGGTAAGTAAGCAGCATGGTCTGCTGCAGGTAAGTCCACCCAAGCATTATGAGCCCGGCGCTTCCAGCGCTGGGAATGGGCATCTTTATGAGCCTGGTGCCACTGGCGCCAGGACAGGGTCCAAAAGGTCCCAATTGGGACTGGCTGGCACTCGGAACCGGGGTTATGGGTCTGCTTCCAAGGGAGTCGGGCAAGTCCTGATCTTTTGGAAGCAGAGATGACAGCTGGCTCCAGATCAGATGCGGCTTTCGGACAGGCGGTTCTCCAGAACGTTTTTGCTTAAGTAGGGTCTCCTCTCCACCCTGGGGCTACATTTAGTTGTAATCACCCATGCAGTATGGAGGAAAGAGGACAGGATGTAAGAGTAATTATAAATTACTCACCGTAGTGACTAATGTATTCTTAGTCTATAGTCCCCGTTCCTCCATCCTCCCCCCACCCCCTAATAATCTGGTGTCATTAGGCAATGGTATCTCTTTGGGGGACTGAGGTGTGGCGCCGGAAGCGGCGTCAGGGCAGCGCATTCTCCCAGGGCCACGCCTCTAAATTTAGAGGGGAAGATTTTTCTGGAGAAAAAAGTTCTGTCTCTCGCAAGGGATGCCCATGCAGTATGGAGGAAAGGGGACTATGAGTACGTTAGCCACTACTGTGAGTAACTTATAATTTATTCACTGAAGCCAGCAACCTCCTAGACCCTGTGCAATTAGGCTTCAGGCCGCTCAGAGAAGAGCCCTCCTTAGTTTCCGTCTGGGACAACCTAAAAATAACAGCTGACCCAGAAGACTGCGCTGCACTCATCCTCCTTGATCTCTCTGCAGCCTTCGATACCATTGATCACACTATCCTACTGGACAGGCCATACACACTACGAATCAAAAACCATGCCCTCTCATGGTCTCAGCTTTCTCTAATCGTTCACAAATCATGCACCTCCACCTCATGACCAGTAAGAAAAGGGGCCCCACAAGTAGCATCCCCTAATCTTCAACCTCTACCTAAAACCGCTGCTCGCAATCATCTGCTTCCACAAGCTTCCTTGCTACAAATATGCAGACACCCATATCCTCCTTTAAAATCCCAAAATCTCCAGGCTTCAACAGTACAGGCAGGTCATCATGCCACTCTGATGACCAACCACTTCAACCCTGGGAAAACTGAAATCCTAGTCTGTGGGAAAACGGTGCTCCTTCCCCAAACCGATTCCGTGGCCACAATCCCTAGTACTCACACCGGCAACTTCAAACTTGGTGAAAAATCTCAGATTCATATTGGACACACTTCTCCCAACGCACCATCCCAGTATCTAAAAACAGATTTCTTCCATCTGCAGATTCTCAGGCATATTTTCCCTTACTTCTCCTCACCGCTTCTCGCCCATCAACTCCATCCTCTCCCGGTTAGACTACGCAAACTGCTTTTACCTAGGCGCACCAGCAGTTCAACAAAGGAAACGGCAAAGAATCCAAAATGCTACAGCACACCTGCTCATTAACTTACCTCCCAGAGAACACAGCCATACACTAAAAGTCGACACACTACCTTTTTAAAGCCATGTGCATTTCCCACTGGACCATCCACACCTGTCCGGAATTCCTTCCAAGACGAAATCCAGTGCTACCACCCCTCAAGGAGTCTCGGATCTCGCACAGCATATCGCCTAGTGGTCCCACTTCACAACTCCTCCAGGCTGAGCGGATCTTTGTTCTCTGTCCAAGCACTGATCTGGAGCTCCCTACCCCTACACATTCGCAATACTGAATCACCTAAAATTCAGAAAGGCCCCCAAAACCGGTCTGTTCCCAACATCTTCTTGAACTCGCCCCCCCCCCCATCCTCTCTAAACTAGATCACTGAACCCAAACGCATTGCTATCCACCAATTACAGCATGGATGCCGGCAGCATTCGCAACAGCTCACCTTGATAAACTATCACCCCCCAGGCACAACAACACTCCTACCCATCAATACCACAGGGATGCCGGCAGCGTTCGCTTTGGTACTCCACAGCAAACTTTCGCCCTTGCAGTTGTCCTCCCTCTCCCCTATCGTCCTCATTCCCATGCCCTTTTCCCCCTGGGCCCCCTCAGACTCGCCCACAATGCTCAGACTTTTGCTCCAGAGAAACCACCAATAATGACACCATGCTGTCAACATTGGACAAACACGCTGCAGCCAAACTACATTAAAGCATACGGTACGCATACCTTACACCAGGCCATCCATCCATGCATCATAGAATACAGCTCTGCCATTCTGGTCTAGAACGAAAATGTATAGCTGGGCACACATCGAATCTTCGGCAATAGCACTCTATCCTAAACCACCAATTGCGCCCACCCATGTGCCTGATCTTTGGGCTGCTTACTAAAGCTTAGCCAGCCCCCTAAGCCGGCGAAAATGCACACACATCTCTTAATCTAAACTCTCAGGCCCTCCTTCACATTGACTGTGGTCACCAAGAGCGTTCCAATCACACAGCGCATTAAGGCCATACAAATGGGGAACAAGTGCAATATGAATAATGAATACAAAATCGATCATCAAGCCAAAGTACCACACAGTCACTGTGCCTCTAGCAAATGTTTGCAAATCATACCAACAGTGCAAAAGATAGTATAACGCACACCATGTTTACAGTAATTTGGAAATTCTGAAGGCGTATTATTCAATTAATGGTAATTGTTTATTTGGAAAGTGCTTGTACACCGGTGAAGTGCTTCAAGGCAGGAAGGAACTAGGGAATACAGTAGTCGTACGCTTACGTCCCGTCCCCTTTCCTCCATACTGCATGGGTGTCCCTTCCAAGGGACTGGAGACGGAACCTTTTTCACCAGAAAAAAACCTTATAACCCTTTAAATTTAGAGGCGCGTTGGGGGGACTGGCCCTGGAAGCATGCACTGCCTTGACTCCGCCACCACACCTCAGTCCCCTTTGCCGCGTCGACTGGAGCGGGCCAAATTCACCCGCGCTCCTGGGTTTGGCTTCGGCCATGTAATTCCACGTGCGGATACTTCGTCTCTTCTTTCTATCATTCAGGTACTCGGTTCTCTGGCGTCATGCTCCTCCCCGGCGCATGTGGACTACTGCAGGTGTCCATCCTGCGACGGGCTCTTTCCAACTAAAGACCCCCACGTCCTCTGCCTGAGTTTCCTTAGCCCAGACCACAGCTGGCAAGCTTGTACCACGTGTGTCACGCTTTCCTCGGTCTGAAGAACAGGCGAGCCAGGTGGAGAGCTCTTCCAGAGATCGCCTCCAAAGGACTTAGTCTATCATCGATCCAAACCCAATGTAGGGCCGCTCTCTTCCAGCGCACTGCGCAAGGGAGTCTCCTTCCCAAGGACTCACCCGTGCGGGAGGGACCCCTCGGGTCCTCATACCAGCACGTGCACCGAGGCTACATCAGCTACCGGCTGACAGGCCCAGGGGGGGAATCAGTAGATCCTCCCAGTGGCAGTGCTGAGGGACCAGAAGGTTCTTTTACCGGGTCTTCAACTGAGGGGCCATGCTCTAAAACCAGCAACATGTCAGAGGGGGGCACCTATACGCAGTTCTACCGGCAAATCTGCCGAAGGCAAAGTGCTTACCAGGCCTCGGCCTGAGGAACAGGGTAGGCCCCTTGTTCAGGACTCAAGAGTCCTGGACGGGGTGGAGCCCAGAGAGCCGGGCAACAGGACGCAGGCACGTGGAGGGTAGCTCGACAAAAAGGCTGCCGTGCCAGACCTTTCTGACATCTGCCAGATACCACACCAAGGCAGGGAGCAGGTGGAGGAACGTGTCTAGGTGGGAATGGTGTCAACCAAGAATGTGGCCTACAGCCTACCCTTCATTTGCACTGGGCAGGTTCCTGCTGCGTCAGTATGGGCAGGGAATGCAACGGCTCCAGCAGCTGCCCGCTACCCCATCAATATCTCCTACCACTCCGGCCTGCAAGGACAGATTTTTCGAAAGGTTTCTCAGGCTCATGAAATCTCCTCGGATGGGGCACCTCCTCGGGCACGCCATCACGCCGATGGTGCAGGCGGTACCCTACCAGGCTCCGGTCTACACTCCCCAGCCTTTGGCTCCCAGCACCCCTCCACCAGTGCCAGACCAACCGGACCCTCAGGTGGACACGGATGAGGAGGAGGACCCCGACACACTGTAGTCAGCCAAGGCCTTCCAGGAACGTCTGGCGTGGCTGGCAGAGTACTTGGGCCGTCCTCAACTCGAAGTTGAGCAACCAGCATAAGTGTTCCTAGTCCTTACGCTGTCCCACAGCAAGAACGGATATCCCGATGCAGAACGTGGTAGCCTTGGCCAAAAAAGGCTTGCTCAAACCCCACTCGGTCCAGCCAGTCCGTCAACGCCTTGACGCCAAGTACAGACACAGATGGAGGGGAATACACTCTCGCTATCGGCCCACCCTCAGCCGCACTCTTCGGTGATCGCTGCAGCATCACTATACTACAAGCCACAGTCCTCTGCCTATTCCTCAGCGGCGTGGTTAGGAAGATCTTGGAGGCGTACGGGAAGAAGCTGTATTCCAATGCCTCCTTGCATCTTCGTCAAGCCAACACGGGTGCCATGCTGGCAGCCGTTAACCAGAGGCTTTGGTGGGAAATTGCAAATTTCCTCCCAGAGCTTCTGGTGCAGAGCCAATCCAAATTAAAGGCGGGACTGATAGAGGCTAAGATGGTGGCTCAAGACCTCATGGAGGCCACTATGGCACACACAGACACCTCTGGCCGAGCCATCTGCATTGCCACGGACATGAGAACAGCCTGACTCTGTGCTAAAAAATTCAACCTGGATGTCCAGAAACGCATCTTGGACCTTCCGTTCGAAGAAGGTGATCTCTTCCACTCAACCACGGATGAGGAGCTGGACAAAAAGAAAAACCGCTCACAAACGGCCAAGTATTTATCCATCCTTCCAGACCACGGCCAAAACGTACACCCAGTCACAGAAGCACTCGGACAAGGGGCGTACATACGGAGGCTTCCAAGAGCGGAGGTCCAGGCAGCCTGACTGTTTTCCGACACATCGGCGCAAGCAACAAAGGGGTGGGGTGGTAAGGGCTTTTTCCAGCCCCCCCCCCTCTGCAACAGCCTCAGAGGGAAAGAAGGCATGACACGCGCCTCCAGTTCCACGTGTCTCCAGTGGGGGGCAGGCTTACTCTCCATGCACATTTTTGGCACCAGAATTTCACGGACCCCTGCATAGTCTCTGTACTATCCACGGGGTAACGTCTCTCCCAGCCTTTCCTCCCTCTTCCCCTCCACTCCCACAGGTTGGGACAGCAACTCTTTCGGCGGAGATCCGGTCGCTTGTTGAGAGCCAGAGAGAGGTGGGCTTTTACTCCAGGATTTTCGCCATTCAGAAAAAAGAACCAGGCGGGCCTGAGAGTTGTGCTGGACCATTCCACCCTCAACCTAACTCTACAAAAATTCAAGAGTTTCACGCCAGCTTTGATAGCGGAGACATTGTGCAAGGGAAGACTAGATGTGCTCCCTGGATCTGAAGGACGCGTACCTACATGTCCGGATCTGGCAGCCTCATTGATTTCTACGATTCAGGATCATGGGCTACCATTTCCAATACAAGGTGCTCCCTTTCGGCCTAAACTCGGCCCCCAGGGTCTTTACCAGGCTGAATACTGTGCCGGCCCTCCTCATGTTGCAGGGCCACCACATCTACCCGTACCTCGATGACTGGCTCGTCAGGGCGACCACTCCGGAAGCTGTGCACCACACTTCCCAGGCTCTTATGAACACACTGCACGAGCCTGGTTTTTCACTCAACCTCGAAGTCGCAGCTGCAGCCTACGCAGAGACTGACCTCCTTTGGGGACACATGCTCAGTTTTTCCTTCGGCGTACCAGATCACGGCCATCAAGAGGGCCACGGCACCTGGTGGTATCAACACCTACTGGGTCTCATGGCAGCAGTCCTTTAGGTCATCCCCCACATGAGACTCAGGGTGAGGATACAGCTGCACTTCTCAGCATCTTGGAACCAGGAGCGAGGCTCCCAGTCAGAAATAATCAATGGTCCTGCCGCTTCACCCGGACCTCACATGGTGGTCCAGGGACTGCAACCTGTGGATGGGGAAAGCCCTTACGGCAACCTGTCTCACAGGTCGCCATCACCACAGACCCCTCTCTCGAAGGCTGGGGGGGCCACCGTGGACCACCACTGCGTCCATGGCACTTGGACCCAGCAGGAGTTCCACATCAATTGGCTGGAACTGAAGGCCATTCGACTACGGCTCAGAGCCTTCCTTCTGATTATCGAGGGCAAGGTCGTCCTCATTCAGACAACTCGACCAGCATGCTCTGTCAACAAGCGGGGATGTACCAGATCACCCCCCCCCCCCTACTGTGCAGACTGGCAGTCAGCATTTGGGAGTGGGCCCTTTAGAACATCTAACTCAGGGCTGTCCACCTTCTGGGTAACCAACCTGGAGGCGAACAGTCTCCACAGACAATTACGAGTGGCAGCTAAACTACCTCATACTTCAGGAGATCGTTAGCAAATGGGGACACCCCCAGGTGGACTTTGTTGCCTCATCGGACAAGAGGAAGTGCCTCCTGGCAGGGGCAGGTCTCTAAGGGCGACACATTTCAGATTCAGTGGACCGGCATGACCGCATACGCCTTCCCGCCCACGCCACTGATACCCAGGGTGATATGCAAGAACAAGGAGTCTTGCCAACTCAGCATCATTCTAATAGCTCCATGGTGGCCAGACTGGCCATGGTTCTCAGAGCTGCTCAGCCTCTCGAAGAGACCTCCCATTCGCCTTCCGGCAGGCCCAGCACATCTTCTGGCGCAGCAGGAGGGCAGGGTAATTCCGCGCCACAGAAACTAGCCCTCACATCGTGGTTCCTAAGCAGGTCATGCTAGGACACCTCAGTCTGTCTCAGGCTAATCTAGAGTTCTGCACTGCCTGGATGTCTGAATGGCCCTGAAATTCTACTTAGACGGGACCAAGGGCTACCGCAAGTCAGACGGACTGTCACCTTTGGCGGATCAACCCCGGGATATCAGACCTTCATAGCCCGTTGGATGGTCTCGGCCATCAAAGTAGCGTACGAGGAACAGCATAAGCCACTGCCGCCCAACGTGCATTCCCACGTAGTCAGAGCCAAGGCAACGGCCATCGCATTCCAGCGACATGTCTCCTGGCAAGTAATAAGCAGGGCGGCCACGTGGGCCTCTCCTTCGGCTTTCTGCAAATACTGTTTGGATGCGGGCTCTAGATCAGATGCGGCTTTCGGACAGGCGGTTCTTAGAAACCTGTTTGATAAAGGAGGACCTCCTCTCCACCCTGCGGCTACACTGGGTTGTAATCGCCTATGCAGGATGAAGGAAAGGGGACGGGAAGTAAGAGTAAGTTACTCACTGTAGTGATTAACGTACTTAGTCCCCTTTCCTCCATACGTCCCACCATCCTCCCCCCCCCCCCCCCCCCCCCTAAAAAAACTGCTGTCATTCTCCAGCATGGGGTCTGGCATGGATTCACATGCTCATGAATATTCCCCGTCGTCAGGCTGGGAATCCTCGGTAAAGAAAAAACCAGTATCAGTTTCGTTTCTGATCTGTCTTTCGTAGTAATAACCAATCACTGGTCTCTGCGTCATACTGACCACAGCCAATGACTGCCCTCTACCTAAGCACCGCCTCTGGCAGCCATCTTCAGATTTTTACCGCACGTTCATGTGTTGGGATCCTCGTGCTATTGCTCTCGAGCGTTAGAGCTTTTTTTCGCGCTTTTTCACAAAAAACTTTGATTCTTTCGGTCAAAAGAGCCTCAAGCTCCACCGATCCTACATCCGATCAACGGGGACCCGTGTCGGATTCATCTGTGCCCCTCAAGGGTGAAGATTTCGTCGAGCTACACTTCGGAGGACTCCAGAAGCTTCTCAGGCCCGGTCTCGGAGATGGCCCAGGAGAAGGGAAGCTCGACGCCCGGAAAGCTGTTCAGGGTCTGCCCTGGATGCCAGCTGCAGAACGTCTTCAAGGAGGACGAACACTCTTTCTGCCTTTACTGCCTTCATGAGGACAAGACGCACGTGGAGAAGGACTGTGCGTTTTGCGGCAACATGTCGGAACGGACCATGAAGGACCGCCATCAACGTCTCGCCAACTGGCTGGAGGGTAAGAGCCCGTCTGGCGAGAAGAAGAAGAAATCCGAGCGGTCTTCTAAGACCTTTGAGGGCGCCCCGGCGACGGGGGCCCAACATAAGGCCAAGCACCGCGAGTCCGCTGGCACCGGGAGCGCCGAACGGTCGGGCTCTGCGGGCGCCAGGCAGGGCGCACCCTCCCCGGCACCATCAACCACGAGCCAACGCTCTGGGTCGGGTAAGAGGAAGGCCGAGCACCCGGCGAAGCTCCTGGAGAGGCCCCGGTCGAGCTCTAAGGCAGAGGAGGAGCGTGGCAGTGCCCCCTCCCTCAAGGTTAAGGCGGTGAGCGCACCTAAGGTGGTGAAGGCCTTGATCCATCCGACCAAGCCCTCTATCGAAACGGTCGCGGCGGCCCTGGCTCAGCCTGTGGTGGCTGCACCAGTGGTGGCGACCTCAGGGCCCAGAATCTCCCTGCCTCCTCGGAGGGAGTCTTCCTTTGTGCCCATCGATAGGACCCCCGTGAAACCCTCCGTGGGGAAGAAGGGGGGGCAGGGCGTCGTCGTAGAGTCGGCCTCAACCTCAGAGGAGGAGCTGATCGAGGTCTTAAGCCACGGCCTAGGCGTGGAAGAAGGCCAGCCCGTCGGAATGGACCCCGACGCAGGTGACGACGACATCGGGGCCCCTGCTCGCCCGTCGGATTCCCCTCTGCCAGCGCCGCAAGACAACTCGGCGGCCATTTTGTTGGCCATACAGTCCTTATGCTCCGAGATAAGGACGAGGCTACCGTTACCGACGGAGGAACCTCTCCCGTCGGGGGATCCAGAACCGGGACCTTCTGGTGTTCCCCCTACCAAGAAAAGAAGGATCCATCCACCACCTCCTTTTCAACCGTCGCGCCCCTTCCAGCCCTCCTCCCCGTCCACCCGAGGGGATGATACGGGGACTGACACGGCAGCGACGGGTACGGACGACGAGGCATACGACGAGGATTTTCCGTCGTCGCCTCCCACCAGGGCCTCTCCGCCCGACGAGATCGGATCTTTCCACTCCATGATCTCCAGGGCTTCCGAGCTTTTCCAACTCTGCCCTGAGGAGAAGAAAAAGGAAGGCTTCCTTTATCAGCGGCGCGAGGCCAAGAGGAAGACGGTCCTCGCAGTGCCTCTGTTGGACGACATTTGGGATGAGGGCCTTTCCCTCCTCAAGAACCCTTCCACGACGCCAGCTAGAAGAGACCGGTACGAGAAAAAGTACCGGGTCCCGGACACGGCCCCCCTATGCCTCCGGGCGCAGCCTACCCCGGACCCCGTCGTCTCCGCGGCAGCCAGGAAGAAAGCGGGGGGGGGTGCGGCCTCCACATCGACTTCCCCGCCGGATGGCGAGGGAAAGAAATTGGATGCTATGGGATGTAGAGTCATCTCGTCGGCAGCGACGACGATTAAAGCGGCCAACGCCTTGGCTATCGTGGCCCGCTACGACAGGGAGCTCTGGTACAAGATAGCTCCCCTGCTGGATTTTCTGCCGGACGACAAGAGGGCGGAGGCCCTTGAGATCCTGCAGGAAGGTGAGGTTGCCTCGGACCACGCCATCACCGTGGCGACGGACATCGCCGACACTGGGTTCCGCCAGCTGGGCAACGGCGTTTGCCTTCGACGTCGTGGATGGCTCAAAGCTACGGACTTCCGGCAGGACGTCCAGACCAGAGTCCTGGACATGCCCTTCGACGGGAACAACCTGTTTGGGAAGACAGTGGACGATTCCCTTCAGGCCATCAAGGCGGATACTGAGACGGCCCGGGCCCTTGGAGTCCTGCAACGACGGACGCCCTTTCGGAGCGGCGGAGGCAAGGGCGCCTCCAAAGGTTCTGGCGGCGGTTTCGCTTCCTACCGTCAAGCGGCCCGCTCGTCGTCGCAAGAGGCCTACAGAGGACGAGGCAAGTCTAGCGGACCCCGCCGTCGTCGCCAAGGAGGTCAAGGCGGCAAGGCCGCGTCCAAGCAGGATTGAACCGGCCGTGGGGTCGGGCCCCCACCGAAGCACCCCGGTGGGAGGCCGGCTGGCGGGCTTCGTCAGCGTGTGGGAGTCCATCTCCACCGACCGTTGGGTGCTGGACGCCCTGGCCCGGGGCCACGCGCTCGAGTTTCAAAGAAGGTGCCCGCGCGTCCCCCCCCGTGGCCAGGAAAGAACTTCACGTCCCTCAACTTCTCCTGGAGGTAAAGGCGATGCTCAGAAAGGGCGCCATCGAACTCGTCCCAAAGAGGCTTCGGGGCTCCGGAGTCTACTCGAGATACTTCCTCGTGAAGAAGAAGACGGGAGGATGGCGCCCCATCCTAGACCTGCGACGTCTGAACAAGTTCATCAAGGCGCAGAAGTTCCGGATGGTCACCCTCCAGCACGTCCTGGGTCAGCTGGAGGAAGGAGATTTCCTATCGTCGTTGGATTTGGAGGATGCCTACTTCCACATTCCCATCCTAAAGGGGCACCGCAAATTCCTCAGATTCGTGGTCCAAGGGCGTCATTACCAGTTCAAAGCCCTTCCCTTCGGACTACGGTCGGCACCCAGGGTATTCACCAAGTGCCTCGCACCGGTGGCGGCGCAGCTGCGCCGCGAGGGGATTCACGTCTACCCCTACCTGGACGACTGGCTCATCCGCGCCAAGACGAGGGAGCTCGCCGTGGTCCACACGGCAAGGACCGTCCAACTCCTCACGGACCTGGGATTCTCCGTGAACTACACCAAATCCCACCTGGTGCCCGCGCAAGTCGCACTGTTTCTGGGAGCGAGGCTCGACACAGTGTCCCTTCTGGCCTCCCCGTCGGAGGAGAGGACCAGGACCATCTTGGGCAAGGTGCAACGGATGTTGGTGGCCGACGCGGCCAAAGTGAGGTCCATCAAGTCCCTCCTCGGGATGATGTCTTCCTGCATCTACCTCATTCCCATGTGCAGGCTCCGGATGCGCCCGTTGCAAGAATTCCTGGATGCGCGCTGGATCCAGACGACGGGCAGCTTCGAGGAAAGGATCAAGCTCGACGAGAGTTTCCGACGAGCGATACGGTGGTGGGGCACCCGCGCGCATCTGACGGCGGGCATGGACTTCCAGACCCCAGCCCACCAGGAGACTGTGACCACGGATGCCTCCCTGGAAGGGTGGGGAGCGCACACCGAAAATCTGCACGCAAGGGGACTCTGGCTCCCGACGGAGAAGTCCCTGCATATCAACGTCCTGGAGCTCCGTGCAGTGTTTTGGGCCCTCAGGTCCTTCCTTCCGTCCCTCAAGGGCAAGGTGGTGAGGATCTTCACCGACAACACCACCACCATGTTTTACATCAGGAAACAGGGCGGAACCAGGTCCCCAGCGCTGTCCAAGGAGGCGCAGGACCTGTGGCATTGGGCCGTCGCCCAAGGGATTTTTCTGGTGCCGTTTCATCTGGCAGGGATAAAAAACACCATCGCCGACTCACTCAGCAGGGAGCTGCGCTCGTGCCACGAGTGGGAACTACGGCAGGATCTGGTGGATCGCCTCTTCCGACGGTGGGGCACACCCCAGATCGACCTGTTCGCGACGGCGGCTAATCCGGCTCGTCAACCAGCTCAAGAGGTCACGGTGCAGGATGATCCTCGTCGCACCTGCGTGGCCGAGGCAGATATGGTTCCCGGACCTTCTGGACTTGTCAGCGTCCCCGCCGATCAAGCTGCCGGCGGACGCGGATCTACTCTCCAGGGAAGGAGGCGCCATCCTCCACCACGACCCGAAGTCGCTGAACTTGCAGGCCTGGCTCCTGCAGCGCTAGAGTTTGGAGGATACGACATACCGGCCGATTGCAGAGAGGTTCTTGCAAAGGCCAGGGCGTCCTCGACTCTTAAATGCTACGGACACAAATGGAAGAGGTTCTCTGTCTGGTGCCACGCACAGAAGATTAACCCTCTACGGATTACGGCTCCCCAAGTACTGCCGTACCTGCTGACTCTGGCCAAAGCTGGTCTGGCACACGCGTCCATCAAGATTCATCTTGCTGCGATCTCCCGATACACCAGAACCACGGGGCGGACGTCCTTGTGGTCTCATAGTCTGGTGAAAGAGTTCATGAAGGGACTGTTCAGATCGTTCCCGCCGGTGAAGGCTCCGGCCCCGGCGTGGGAGCTCAACGTGGTGCTGACCAAGCTCATGGGACCTCCGTTCGAGCCTCTGCACTCTGCCCCGTTGAAGTTTCTATCGTGGAAAACAGCTTTTCTTGTGGCCATCACCTCCGCACGACGAGTGGGAGAGATCCAGGCCCTTTCCTGCAAGGCCCCGTACTTGACTTTCCACGACACGAGGGTAGTGCTCAGGACGCACCCCTCCTTCATGCCCAAGGTACCGTCGGACTTCCATCTCAACGAACCCTTGGTGTTACCTGTGTTCTTCCCGTCGCCTTCGTCGCCGGCTGAGAGGACTTTGCACTCGCTGGATGTAGCTAGAGCGCTGAAGTTCTACGTGGACCGCACGAAGGGTTTTCGGAAGACTTCACAACTCTTTGTGAACTTTGGACCTGTCAATCAGGGGAAGGCTCTCTCGAAGGCTTCCATCTCCAGATGGCTCTCCGGCTGTATCATGTGCTGTCACCGGTTGGCAAACCGACCGCTGCCTGGCCGTCCGAGAGCCCATTCCACCAGAGCGATCGCAGCTACCACGGCGTTCCTATCTGGTGTGCCCCTGCTGGACATATGCAGGGCTGCTACGTGGAGGTCGACGCACACCTTCACGAAATTCTACTGCGTCGACCGGGATTCCAGGGAGGAGTCCATGGTCGGCCAAGCAGTGCTGCGCAACCTGTTCGCCTGAGGTGAGCCTGGTGAGGAGGTAAGATGCTTAATGTTGAGTTGATGTGATGCTTAATGTTGAGCCTTTGCCACCTCCCGTGGTTGTGCATGTGTGTACTGCTATGTATTCTTTATTCATGAGCATGTGAATCCATGCCAGACCCCATGCTGGAGAAGGAACAAGTTACTTACCTGTAACTGTTGTTCTCCAGCATGGGTCTGGCATGGATTCACATGCGAACCCTCCCGCCTACCCCTCTGCGGCTCTTCACTTGGTCATACTGCCACTTCACGTGCTTCCAAATCTGAAGATGGCTGCCAGAGGCGGTGCTTAGGTAGAGGGCAGTCATTGGCTGTGGTCAGTATGACGCAGAGACCAGTGATTGGTTATTACTACGAAAGACAGATCAGAAACGAAACTGATACTGGTTTTTTCTTTACCGAGGATTCCCAGCCTGACGACGGGGAATATTCATGAGCATGTGAATCCATGCCAGACCCATGCTGGAGAACAACAGTTACAGGTAAGTAACTTGTTCCTTAGGCAATGTTAATCTATTGTCACCAGGTCTATGTGGACTGGGGTGTAGCGCCAGAGGGCATAGTCAGGGCAGTGCTTGCTCCCAGGGCCCACACCCCTGCGTGCCCCTAAATTTAAAGGGATTCTTTTTTTTGGTGGGATAAAGGTGGTCTCCCGTACCTTGGAAGGGACGCCCATGCATTATGGAGGAAAGGGGACTAACGACTGGTGAGTAAGTTATAATTTCTTAGGCCTTCTGAATGAGCTAACAATAAGTAGCATAGTAGGCCAGAGGCATATCTACTAGTGTTAGTGTGTGACAAGGAGTGAGGTGGAGGGAATAGGACCTACAGAAAAACAAACTACCGTACTAGGCCTGGTGACATTTCAAATTGGTTGGTAATGTAATGCGCCCAGGCATGAGTATTAAGGCACACCCAGCTAGGGAGGGGAGACATAAGGAGGACAGGGTAGACAAACTTGCTAGACCTAGTACATTCAGGTCATGCAAGAGCGCAGAACAAGAAGTACGAGGGAGGTGGACGGGGACAGGAGCGCCCAGTCCAGCAGGGGCCTGGGTTAAGTGCATAGTGGTTGCCCCTCTCATGGAGCATATTACAAGTGCAGTAGGGCCAAATGAAGTGCAGGCTCCCAGAGATAAGTGGAGGACTGGCCAGAGGATAAGGATCTAGCCCCAAATCTGTTTGGAAAAATGGCTCACCTGCAGTGAGTTGGAGGAGGCCGAGCAGAGGGAAGGGGGAAGAGAGCGTTGTAGATCATAAGGGCCCCAGACCCAGAAGCCCTGGTGGACTATGCAGAGGGATTTGAACTTGATCCTTGCAGCCACAGGGAGTGCAACGTCGGAGCCATGCAGTCCCTGGGCTTCAGGCTAAGGATAAGTCTCAGTTTTATTCTGTTTAAGTTAGAGATCTGAGTAGAGGTAGGAAGATTCAGAGACTGTTGCAGTAGTCCATTCTGGAGAGAACCAGGGCTCTGGAGAAGGTGACCACCTGGTGGAAGGTGAGAAGGTAGAATACCTCTGAGGAAGTGCAGCTGGTAGTGGGACTTTTTGGACATGTCTGAGATGAGAAGGAGAGAGTCGAAGATGACCCCCGGATTTTTTGCCTCACTTGTGGGTGTGGGAGCAGGATCAAGGGAGGCTGGCCAGAGTGAGTCAAAGCGGGAGCAGGGGTCGGAATGAGGACAATCTGTCTTGCTAGCATTAAGGCTGAGATCATTAACATCACACCAGAATGGAATTGTGGACAGTCGGGAACGAGCCAGGAGGAGGAAGAGGCTGAGGGTAGCCTGAAAGAGCTGAGTCATCCACTTAAAACTGAAAGTTGATGACGGCAGAGATCATGTCGGCCAAAGGGGCCGTGTAGACCTTGAAAACCCAAGGGGATAGTTTAGACCCCTGGGGGGACACACCACAAGTAGAGACAGTGATAGCGGAGAGAAAGGACAGTTACACCTGGGAAGAACAGTCAGTGAAAGGACGCTAGGCACGTTTGGCCCTGATCTGATACCCAGGATATCACGGAGACATGAGATCAGGATGTGGTTTACTGATCGAAACCAGAGGATAGGTCAAGGATAATGACGCAGGGAGAGTTTGAGTCCAAATTTGAGAGCAGGTCTTCACGGGTGTTCAGAAGAGCAGTTCCCGTGCCTCTGGATGTTCTAAAGCTAGACTGCTGGTCATGGAGACAACCAACAGATTCAGTGTGGAGGATAAGCGGAGAAATGGCCATCTTCTCGGAGTTTGCCCAGGAAAGGAGTGATGTAGATCAGGCAATAGTTTGCCGGAATAGACGGGTCGGCAGTGTTTTTTTAGCAGAGGGTGCACAAGAGAATGCTTGAGGTGGGGAAGCTCCAGTGACTAAGGAGAGGTTGCAGACGTCTGCCAAAGCTGTAGCTACAGAGTAAATGTTGTCCTTGATGGTTTTTCGAGGGCAAGGGTCCACCTGTTTGGAGGAGGCTTTCTTAGATCAGACATGTCTAGAAACCTCTTCAGGTGTGACTTGGTAGAGAGAAGAGGGGTCTTGGTGTGGGCCCAAGAGATGATGGTGCATGAGTGGGTTCGGAGGAGAGAGAGGACCAGTTGTCTTGTGTTTTGGTGGTAAAGTGTGTAGCCAGGGCCACGCAAAGGGCTTGGGTGGGTGCAGTAGACGATGAGGCTGCGGTAGGGTTGGCCAGTTCCTAACAGACTTTGAAAAGTTTGGCCGTGTTGTTGGATGCCGCATAAATGCAAGCTTGAATATAGCCTCTTTCCTTGCACCGGATGCAGAGTCTATATTTCCTTTTCAGAAGGCGGCATTCCAGCTTATCAGAGGGTGCACCTGGAGATCCCCATTTCTGTTCCGCTGCCCTGCACCGAAGGTCAGCCAAATCAGTCGTACCAAGAATTCCACTTTTTGGCAGGCTTCAGTCGGACCCCCCTAACTGACGGGGATGTTGAGAGTATTGGAGATGGAAAAATGCAAGTTAGAGAGGGCTGTCTCAGGGTGAAAGTCGGCCACAGGGGTAGGAGAGTAGGTGGAGGCAAAGGCAGCTATTTACTTTTTTTTATGGGTCGGAAGATCTTGTAGGTGGGAGACTGCCGGGTGTGTCAGTGCTAAAGGAGAAGAAAGCTTCAAGTGAGAGAGTGTACAGTCCATTAGTAAGGTAGTGAGAGGGATGTCAGTGGAGATGTGAGCATCCAAGGTGTGGCCAGCAGTGTGCGTCAGACCAGAGGGTAGAATGGAGAGAGCGAGTCGCATAGGTTTGCTGAAAGATCCTCAAGAGTCAGAGTCAAGATGGATGCTAAGATCCACCAGCAGGAGTTGTTGGGGGAGGACGAAAGGAGAGAGTAGCCAGATCAGCCCATTCAGAGAGGACGAGGGTGGACTTTCCTAGCGGCCGATAGTTGTTCAGAGTAAGAGAGGAGCCGGGAGAGGAATGGGCGTGAATGGGGATGGTGTAAACTGGGATCCCCTCTAGAAAGATCAGGTCAACTCCCCCCTCCTGGCCTGTTGAACCTGGCCTCAGAAGAGGATCTTGTAGCCTTGAGGGAGAAGTGTCAAAACTTGCGACAGAGCTGTCCTTAATCGAGGTCTCGGTGAGAGCAAGAACATCAAGGTCAAGATGTCAGGAGTGCTTGACTGCGGAGCGATCGTGGAATGTGGCAATGTGAAGCAGATGGGCCATTTTTGAAGGACTTGCAGTGCAGGGATTGCAGGCGACAGGTCCCACTCATAAGCGGCGCGGGTGCCTGAGAGATGGCGGTAGGAGAAGGCAGAGGGGCTGAGTGCAGGCAAGGGAGCTGGGACAGTAGTAGATTGCAAGGGAGCCAGTGACTGAGGGGCGCAAGGTAGCCCAGATGCGTCGGAAGTGGGTGGCAAGGGCACCAGTGTGGGAGAGGCTGATGAGGATGTTGGTGCAGTGTGTGTGGGCAAGGGAGCCAGGCTAGTAGAGTACTTCAAAGGAGACATAGTAAGAGAGGCGGTGTGATCGGGTGGAGGCAAGGAAGCCATGGTGTGCCTAGCTGAATAGGTTGTGGGTGCGAGGGAGAAATTGCAGTTCTGGCACAGGAAACTGCTACTGTTTATTGAGAGAAAGTAGTGCCCAAATTGGTGCACACCAATTATGCTGAGAGACTTGGTCAAAGTTCTATAACAATTATAGAGAACTTAATATCCATAAATGTATAAAGTGCTATGATAAACAGAATGAGATTAGTGCTGTATACAAACAGTTTTAGTAAACAGTATTTAATATACAGAAATCATAGAAAATATGAGCTAGATGTGTTTCGGAGTCACAGTTCCTTCATTAGGAGCAAACATTATTTGGTACACAGCAAACTTTCTTTAAACTTCATGATGCATGTATCTATAAAGGCTGAATCAACAAAATGTTTAGTTTCAAGTATTCAGTGTAAGTTAGCTGAAGGTAGGTCGTTATAAGGGCAATAAAACATGACCTTGGCAATTCTTTGAGGATCATGAAGATGGTCTATTCTTACGATGGCACACGTGTGTTGGTAAGTAGAAAATGGTTATTCACCTAAAAATATATATGTGGAAGTTAACATATCTATTGAATATCTACATTGTAAGAATTCCGTTTTTTATTAAGAAAACTGAAATACCTACCTGCACATGTGAAAAAAGGCCAAGAAATTTCATGCAAAGTTAACTAGTTTTAATCGCACAAAAATAAGGATGCAAGCAAAGAACTCTGCTGCTCGAACGTTCTGCCGAAAATGAGTACAAGCTGAAGCTTATAAGGAAGCACATAGTGATCACTTTTAAGTAAAAACGTGCATGGCTGGTTGGTGAGACCCTATACATGGGCCTGTTCCATAGGGGATGTCTGGCTGCGATTGGTCCCAGCCTCGTCTGTCAGTCTTCCATCACGTGGGGTCAGCTGGGCTCATCTCCCAAGTGACTGAAGGTTGTGCTCCTAGTAAGTTGCTTTAGTTACTATTGCAAGATAATGCTACTTTAGAAGCATGGCATGCACCGGGAAACACTGGAACTGGCACGGCACTGGGGGGGGGGGGGGAGGGGTTGGGGTGGGAGGCGTATTTGGGTGGGAGTAAAACTATCATGCTAACCCACAGATTCTTTGCTCAGTTCATGTTGCACTCTCCGGCACCTAAGTCTTCCACCATTGCTTTGGACTAATGTATTCCTCCCTGTACCTCATACTACAAAGTGTCGTCATGGGATAAGATGAAATGGTTGTGTACGTTCAGAACTTTTAGGACCACTGGTTTTATGGTTGGTGGTCTGAGGTCACCTATCGTAGAATTCAGGGGTTTTAGACGGTCAGTTGTGGGTGCCATTACTCCCGGTGTGCTTGGTTTTGTTTTGAGGTCTGCTGGTGGCCTGGCTGTGATGAATGTGTGAAGCGAGGAGCATGGTGTTATCTCGTGGCTGTGCAAGGTGCATTCTTTTTTTTTTCCGGTTAGCAAGTAATTGCAACAGTTAAAGAGAAGCTTCCATGGGAGATAACAGCGCTGATCCTTCTAACATCAGCGCTTGGGCATGTTCAGGTTTCTCCATCGAGCCTATGTTTACAGCGCGGCCATGCAGGACTGAATGTGTTTAACAGAACTACAAAAGGGCGTCTCTTTATGTGAGCTCACGAAGTCTATACATTTGCAATATTGTTTGTGCAGGGTTTCTTAGCATGGCCCTCTCCCCCTTGTACATTGCACGTCTATCTTTGGGACTCTCCTCACTCTAAAGCGCCAAGAGGTGTGGGAAAGTTTCATTTCTTTCCCATCACATGTAAAATAATTCTCAGACACCCATGTCTGAGAATACGGTTTACTACTGTCCACCAATTTGGGCACTGCTTTTTCTCTCAATTCATTCCAACAGAGCACTACACATCTACAAGAACATGTACCTCTCAATTATTTTACTAGCTGTTCCCGGCGTAACATACGCCGTTCTAGCATATCTTAAAGGTCCATATCGGTCAGTAATTCATAGGGTCACTTCTCTCCCCCCTTAAATATTGTTACCACTGATCGCTTCCAGGACTTTATTAATAGTCATTGAAAAGGCTAAACATCAGATGGAATGAGTTATGTGCGCGGTATAAGACAGGTTTTGAAGTTCCATCGATCAAACGGCCTCTATCTTCGTAGATGCATAATGGTCAAACTTGTACCTTTGAGAGACCCTTTGATGGCATAAGATTGCATAGTAGCGTAATTTACAGCACCTACTTTCAGTTTCAGCTTGTAAAGGGGCATTTGTCCTACAGTGTTTAACTCCTTGAAGACTGAAATGTTGAGCTGGTAATTAACTGTTCATTGACACTGCAACTGCCGCGCCCTGTGTGAATAGAAGTGGGAGAGGAAAGAATTAACTTCCAAATGTCTGCGATAGACCATGGTGACTGCGTGAACTATGCTCGTTCTGTTGGTTGAAATGGTAGCTGTTGAAGTGGGTGCACGTTGCCATTTGGACAGCAACCGAACATTGATGAATTGCATCAGCTGAGTACGGAAATATACCTAGTTGCTTTTTATATATATCTATATAGATTTCTTTGGCTTTAATGTATTAACTTTGTGCATAGTACACAAACTAGTGGTTGGTCCAGAGTACTATGAATTGCTCCTTAAAATTAAATTTGCCATCATTCACCTTGTACACTTACAAACTGCCTAAAATGAATCTTCATGATGCCTCATTTTTTTTCTCCTGACATTTTCACTCACTAATGCAGAAAAGACAAATAACTGCAAAACAATGAGACTCCAAATTGTCAATGGCAACCTAAGGGGCGGGTTCAGGTTGCATAGTGAATGCAATTTGTTTTTAATAAGTATGGTCTCAAACCCTGGAGTGGTTAAGGCCTGTGGAAGAGTCCTTTTTTAAATTTGGCAATTGCTCTAACTAAAGGTAGCTCTCTGGAAATGTATGGCTCCAATGAGATGACCTAGCATACCCTTGCCATGCTTATATAATTTAAATCTTTAATGCTAAAAAGTAGATATTTTCTTTTCATAAAGGCAGATGCAGCAGACCCGTTGAGGATGATGCATAAAGCAAAGGGGAAAAAGTTAGACGTTAATTCACTTAATTGGAGGGAGGTACATGGGGTGCTGGAGATAAGGAGTTGAAAAGTTCTAGAGTTCTAGGAAATAAATGGTTTTGTGATATGCATTGGTGCCTATGCCTGTTGGGATGCTTGGCCGAAAGACTGATTTCAATGGTCTCCAGACGCTTGGGCGGATGGGAAAGAAGGGGGGTGGGAGGTTTAGTGGGATTAGAGGAAGAGTGCAAGAGTGCTTTGCTGTATTCCTGGTAATATGAGTTTGGAAAAACCAGTCGCTGTGTAGGTTTGATTGTAGGTGGCATGGGTTGGTTAGTGGTTCAATGTTTGAGTATGTATGGGGTTTGTGTGTCTGTAGTGTGGTCGTGGTTTGAGCATGTTGCATTGTGTTGGAGGTCTGGATTGTTGCTGTTTGGTGTTACTGTGGATGTTGCGGTAGTCATGTATGAGTGCTGTATTTGGTTGGTGAGAGGTGTTTGCAGGAGTGGACTGTTTTTCATTAGGTTCGTTTTGAGGGATTGTACCTGTGCCATTCTTGCTTTGTTTGGTGTTTCATAACAAGACAATTGTGGAGAGTTAGCAATATTGGGTAATTAATTTGCTTGAAAACCTGGGTAGGACCGTGTACTTTGTGGTACATCTCTGCATTGTGGTAGAGAATGTCTTTTTCGGCACAGTACGTTTTTTCTGCAACATCTTGTGAAAGCCATGTTTTCAGTGCTTTCCTGAATGTTCCTTTATAGTGTAGATTTCCTTGGGTAGTGAGTTACAGTCTTAAGTATGAAAAGACTCATTCACTGTATGTACTTTGCAGATTGGGTCCACACCTAAATCTTTGATGGACCTCAGGGATGGTCCTGGTCTGGAGATATAATTGTCTTGCCAGTGTAGGGATCTTGGTGTTGGTGTACTCTTGCTGAGCCTGATGAGTCCTTCTGTTGCGTTGTGAATCCGTTGTAGTTTTTGGGTGAAGTAGTCTGGCATTCCTAGGTAGACAATGTTGGGCGTAATTGATTATTAACATGACAGATGGTTGAGTGTTCTCTGACGAAACGTGAGAAAGGGCAATATCTGCTTGATTGGAAGTAGTTGTTCACTACTGTATCAACTTGGGATGCTAGTGTTGGACGTTCATCAGAATTCCAAAATATTTACTACTTTGTATATTGTCTGTTTTCGGTGTGCAATGGTACATGCTGTTGGATTTGGTTCTTTGGTGTGATCATTTGGGTTTTTCTGGGTTGAGTTTAAGGTGGTTGCTGCTAATCTGTTCTGAGAAGCAGTTGGTAAGTGAGTCACTTTGCTGGTGTAATTTCGTAATGATTTGGATGTAGTCTGCATAGCTGTAGCATGTGGGTCCATATCCTTTCATGTCCTGCAAATATTGAAGAGTAGGGGTGACACGGAGGAGCTTTGTCAGACCCCACAAGTATACTTTTGTTGGAAATTTGAAGGTTGGTAACCTGGTGGTTTTGTTTTATTTTTGGCATGAAGGATTTTATCCATTGTAGTGCAGTGTTTCTTAACCTGATTTCTTGCATCCTTTTGATGAGGTTTCTATGGTAGAATGTCAAAGGCTGCTGAAAGGTTTAGCCATATTATGGCATAGGCAATGTTGGCGTCAGTTATTTTAGGAGTCCTCCCAGATGAAGAGTATATGGATTCAGATTTTTGCCTCATTGAACAAGTGGTTTGTTTCCATATATGCAAGATGTTGTCCATTACAGGTTTCTTGGAGTTTGGCCACGAAAGTGATGTTTGATATAGGTCAGTAATTTGTGTGGTTGTCTTTATCCACCGCTTGGATCATTGAGAAGTGGTGTGATGTGGGCTGCATTGAAGCTCCTAGTATACATCTTGTTGCCAGCAAGTGGTACAAAAGCTTTGAGGGATGAGGGGGGGAGTGTTCAGCAGGTTTTCAATTGCTGAGGATGTTATGCAGGGGCTAAGGGTCTACTGGTGAGCTGGCTTTGTTGCATTCCTTTAAACATTTGGCAGAGTCTTCAGATGAGGTAAGTGCAAAGTAGTTCAGTGTTTCATTTGGGTCGTTTGGTGAGGTTTTTGCTTGCATCCTTGGGCATAGTGTTGATGACCTGTTGAAAGTTTGGTTTTGGTTGGTGTCTAAAGTCTCTGTAAATTGTGACCAAGGACTGGTGACTGCGAGAAGGGGCCATGCCAAACATTAAAATACCACATAGCAGTTGGATTCAAGACTACAAAATATACATATGAATTTGAACATGCAGAAGAAAAGACTGCAGATACTTGAGCCATCCATATGAGAAATGCATGCCCTGAAGGGACTTCATTCCCACATGCTGTTGATGGTACAGGGGTTTATGGCAATGAGTAATTGAGGATAGACCTGTATGTACCAGGGAAATTGACCATTAGCCATACCTAGTAAATGGGGGCTCTAAACTACATTTAACCCTTCTCTTGGCAGTAACACATACTAATGAACGAGTGAAGAATAGGGTGGGAGAGGTTTACAAGGTCTGTGCCCAGCCATGCCTATTTTCTTCAAGTATAAGGGACTGATCACATGAGGCAAATGTGGATTTTCTCAATGAGAAAGGGGGGAAGAACCTTCCCAGAAACTGATGTCTAGATACCCAGTTAAGGGTCCAATATTATTTTCCCCCGGCAATCCCCATTGAAGACCTTTTCTCCAGCATGTGGTCTGGCATAGATTCACATACTCATGAATATTCCGAGTCATCAGGCTGGGAATCCTTGGTAAAGAAATCAGTTTCATTTCTGAACTGTCCTCTCCTAACAACTAATCACTGGTCTCTCGGTAGTACTGCCCCCAGCCAATGACTACCCTCTACCCAAGCCCCTCCTCTGGCAGCCATCTTCAGATTTTTACTACACGTTCAAGTGTTGGGAGTCCTCGTGCTGTAGCTCTTTTACTTTGTTTTGAGATTTATTTAGCTTTTTTTTTTCAGTCAATCGAGCCTCAAGCTCCATCGATCCGCCTTCCGATTAACAGGGACCCGTTTTCGGATTTATTTAGAGCCCCTCAAGGGTGAATTTCGGTGAGTTTCTTTTTGGAGGAATCCAGAAGCTTCTTCAAGGCCTACGCAGCATGGACATGGCGGATGAGACGGACTCTGCGCCTCTCTTAAAGGTTTGCCCCCGCTGCAACCTACAGAATGTCTTTTCGGACGACGGGCATTCCTTGTGCCTTTACTGCCTGCACTCGGACCCGACACACGTGGAAGATGATTGTGCATCTTGTCGGTAGATGGTACGCCGTATGCTGAACGACCGACGCAGGTGTCTCAACAAGTGGCTGCAGGCCAAGGCCCCACCTCTGGGTGAGTCCCGGCAGCTCGCCCCCCATGCCGAGAAGGTTGAGCGGTCTTCAAAGGCCTTTGAGGGCGCCCCTCCCACGGGGGCCCAAGATAAGGCTAAGCACCGCCAGTCCACTGCCAACGGCAGCGCCGTTGCGACGGGCTCTCTGGTGGCCTGTGTGAGTATAGTGACTCCAGAGCCTTCGACCACGAGCCAACGCTCAAGTTCTTCTAAGAAGAGGAAGTCTGACCAATCCGGGCAAGCTTTTGGAGAAGACCAAGACAGGCCCTACTGAGCAGGCCAAGGGGGAGTGGGGCTCAAACTCCCCCTACGGTGAATGCCTCTGGCTCGACCAAGGTCATGATGGCTCGGGTGCATCTGACTAAGACACCCTCCATTGAAGGAGTGATGGCGTCCCTTGCGAAGGCCGCCGAGGCGGATCTGCAGGGCACGGCCCCAAAGGCAAGAGTTTCCCTGCCTGCGAGGAGTTGGAGTCCTCTTTTCAACCCATCGAAAGGACACCAGAGAAGATGCCTATCATTTCCCCCAAACGGTCTCCCTTGGTTCCAGAGAAGGTGGGGGGTGCACGGTAGCCCTTCAGGGCACGGATATCTCCTGAGGAGGAGATTACCAACCTCTGGACCCTCCAGGAGGAACGATGCATCGAAGGCAGGCCTTATGGGAAGGATCCCAACGAGTGCGACTGTGATGACTAGGAGACCGAGGAGCAACAGGGCGTTGAGGGTTTGGAGGACCAACCTAAGCCGCAAACACCTTGGTCTCCACAGCCACCTCAGCAACCACCTGCAGATATGTCGGTGGACATTCTCATCTGCTCTGCATACCCTATCCTCGGAGATCCAGACGAGGCGAGGATGCCTCTTCCCCCAGCGGACCCAACCGCAGTGCCGGGACCATTGGAGGAGCCACCATCCAACAAGAGTTCACCCTCCACTTCCTTTCCACCCTTTGCCTCTCTCCCTCCTCCATCCACCTGAGGGATGAGACAGATCCAGACACGGTGACTGGCGTGGATGATGGCCCACCTGAGGGATGAGACCGATCCAGACACGGTGACGACTGGCGTGGATGATGGCGGATTGGGAGAATCTCCCATCTCCACCGGCCAGATTTTCACTGCCCGACAAGATGGGCTCGTTCCACGCCATGATCTCAAGGTCCTCTGAGCTGTTCCAGCTTGTCCCTGAGGAGAAGAGGGTTGCCTTTACCAGCGTCGTGAGGCAAAGAGGAAGAGACCGTACTTTCGATCCCGATCTTGGATGACATTTGGGATGAGGGGGTTGTCCCTCATGAAGAACCCTTCCTCGGTCCTGGCGAAGAGTGACTGTTATCAGACGAAATACAGGGTGCCCGACACTGCCCCCAAGTGCTTACGGTCCCAACCGTCTCCAGACTCTGGTTTTGGAGACTCTCTTCCTGCTTGCCCCAAAGAGGCTCCGGGGCTCCGGACTGTACTCCGCCGTTTGAATAAGTACATCAAGTTTCCAAAGTTTTGAATGGTGACGCTTCAGCACGTGCTAGGACAGCAGGAAGAGGACGATTTTCTATCGTCGCTGGACTTGGAAGATGCCCATTTTCACGTCCCTATACACAGGGGCCACCGCAAGTTCCTGCGCTTTGGGATTCAAGGGTAAGCTTGCCAGTTCAAGGTTCTTCCCTTCGGATTTAAGTCGGCGCCAAGAGTCTTCAAGTGCCTGGTGCCAGTGGAGCTGCGCCTATGCGGGATCCACGTGTACCCTTACCTGGACGACTGGCTTATCCGGGCAAGCTCAAAGGACATCGCCGTCGAACGCACGGTGAGGACCGTCCAATTCCTGACGGATTTGGGATTCTCTGTGAACTATGCAACGTCCTGCTTGAGTCCATCACAGGATGCGCGGTTTCTGTGGTCCCGACTCAACACAGTATCGTGCCTGGCGTCTCCGTCGGAGAACAGGATATCGGCCATCTTGGGCAAGGTGCAACGGCTGTTAGCCCTGAAGATCGCAAGGGTTGAGGTCCATCAAGTCAGTGCTCTGTATGATGTCATACATATACCTAATTTCGGCTGTGCAGGCTTTGGATGCGTCCACTGCAAAAGTTCCTCGACGGTCGTTGGATACAAGTGTCCGGAAACTTCAAGGACAAGGTCACACTCTGATAGTTTCCGTCGAGCAATACGGTGGTGGGGAGTGTGCGCACATCTGTCCGCAGGCACAGATTTACAGACCCCACCTCATCAGGAGACTGTCACGACGGACACCTTTCTGGAAGGATGGGGAGCGAACACCGGAAGTCTTCATGCAAGAGGTCTGTGGCTACCGGAAGAGAAGACGTTGCACATCCTCTGGCAGTGTTTTGGGCCCTCAAGGGTAAGGTGGTACAGGTCTTCACGGACAACACCACCACAATGTTCTACATCAGGAAGCAGAGGGGCAACACCACCACAATGTTCTACATCAGGAAGCAGAGGGGAACTAGATCCCCACCCCTGCCCCCTCCCCCCGTGCTCTCTAAAGAGGCACAGGACCTTTGGTACTGAGCTGTAGCCCTGGGGATGCTCCTCATACCGTTTCATTTGGCAGGAGTGAAGAACACAGTCGCCAGCTCTCTCAGCAGGGAACTGCGCTCTTGCCGCGAGTGGGAACTTCGGCAGGACAAAGTGGATCACCTGCTCCGCAGAAAAGGCAATCCCCAGATCGATCTGTTTGCGAGGGCGATGAACACCAAGTGCCGGAGGTTCGCCAGCAGGTTTCCCCAGCCGGGGAGCATGGGGGACTCATTATCTTTTCCCTGGGATGGCCTGTTTCTGTGTGCATTCCCTCCGTTGCGCCTTTGATTAGTCAATCAACTCAGACGGTTCCGGTGCAGCATGATAGTTGTTGCACCGGCATGGGTGAGACAGATATGGTACCCGGACCTTCTGGACATGTCAGTGTCCCCTCCAGTCAAGCTTCCGGCAGTCCCAGATCTTCTCGTCAGGGAAGGAGGTGCGATTCTGCACCACGACCCAGGATCACTGAACCTGAAGGCCTGGCTCCTGCAGCACTATGGTTTGGGGGTTACGATCTCCCAGCAGATTGTAAGGAGGTGCTTGCCAAGGCCAGAGCTTAGTCTACTCTCAAATGCTACTGGCACAAGTGAAAGAGGTTCGTTGTTTGGTGCCATACTCAGAAGATCGGCCCTTTACGAGTCACTTCTCTGCAGGTGCTTCCGTATTTGTCGTTGGCCAAGGCAGGACTGGCCCATGCTTCCATCAAAGTTCATCTGGCGGCTATCTCCTGCTACACCAGATCTCCTAAAAGATCATCCTTATGGTCGTATCGATGGGTCAAGGAGTTTGTCAAAGGACTATTTTGCTTCTTCCCGCCAGTGAAGGTTCCGGCCCGGCGTGGGAGCTTAATGTGGTGCTGACTAGGCATACTGTTCCTCCGTTCGAGCCTATGCATTTGGCGCCACTGAAATTGTTGTCGTGGAAAACAGCTTTTGTGGCCATCACCTCCGCACGACCAATGGGAGAGATCCAGGCCCCCTTGTAAACCACCTTATTTGACATTCCGCGAAATTAGGGTAGTGCTACGGATGCACCCCTCCTTCATGCCCAAGGTGGTGTCGGACTTTCATCTAACCGAGCCCTTGGTGTTACCTGTATTCTTCCCGACGCCTTTGTTGCCAGCTGAGCAGACTTTGCACTCGCTGCATGTGGCTAGAGCGCTGAAGTTCTATGTGAACCGCACAAAGTTTCCGGAAGACGTTGCAACTTTTTGTGAACTTTGGCCGTGTGAACCATGGGAAGGCCCTCTCCAAGGCTTCCATTTCCAGGTGGCTCTCGGGCTGCATCACCCATTGTGACTGGTTGGCAAACTGACCATTGCCTGGCCGTCCGATAGCCCATTCGACCAGAGCGATCGCTGAAACTACGGTGTTCCTGTCTGGTGTGCCCCTGCTTGACATCTGCAGGGCTGCTACGTGGAGGTCGACGCACACCTTACGAAGTTCTACTGCGTCGACCAGGATTCCAGGGAGGAGTCCAGAGTCGGCCAAGCAGTGCTGCGAAAACTACTCACTTTAAGGTGAGCCTGGTAAGGAGGTAAGGGATGCTTAATGTTGAGATGCTGAATGGTTGAGCCTTGCCACCTACTGTGGTTGTGCATGTGTACTGCTATGTATTCATGAGCATGTCAATCCATGCCAGACCCCATGCTGGAGAAGGAACTAGTTACTTACCTATAACTGTGTTTCTGCAGCATGGGTCTGGCATGGATTCACATGTGAACCCTCCCACCTACCCCTCTGCGGCTCTTCTTAGTCCTACTGCCACTTTATGTGCAACCAAATCTGAAGATGGCTGCCAGAGGAGGTTCTTGGGTAGAGGGCAGTCATTGGCTGGGGGCAGTATGACCCAGAGACCAGTGATTGGTTGTTAGGAGAAAGACCGTTCAAAAGTGAAACTCATTTTTTTTCTTTACAGGGGAATATTCATGAGCATGTGAATCCATGCTGGAGAACAGTTACAGGAAAGTAACTTGTTCCTTATAAGACATTGCAGTTTCAAATGGGGTGTCCTCTAGATTCAATATTCGAAGGGAAGAGAAGGGTGATAAATATTTTGAGCAGACTGGAAATTAAACGAATAGCCTGCTGTTTAGCCATTATGGAACCTTTCAAGAATCTGCTTCAGTAGAAATTCCCATATGCAGCCAGGTTTGTGAACTAGCACAAAGAAATGCAATTTCTCCAGCATTGGATCTTTCATGGATTCACATGCTGTGAATGTTACCCGTCATCAGGCTGAGAAATCCTTGGTAACTTTAACTTGGTCATTTTCCTATGGAAAAGCTTTGACACTATTGTCCAATTGACGTCCTTGTGGGTGCTTTCGGCAGCACCAATGGGACGTAGAGTGTATAGCTCCACCCCAGCAGCTTCCCTCAGATTTCAACCGTCTTCCAAACAATTGGGATTCCTCGCATTTCTCTCCCGAGAGAATATTTACATTTTTTCAAGAAAACCTTTTTCTTCAACTTTTCGTCACTTCAGAGATCCAAAGAGCCGGCGACGAAAAAGCAGAGAACAGTTGAGGCTAAGTCGTCTTCGGGCCATGCCAAGCACTAATGATTGCCTCTTAAAAAGTCTTTCTAGTGGTGAAAAATCCCACGCAGTCTCCAAGCACTTTTCTAGGAGTACTATGTCAAATTCACTGTCGGAGACGCCAAGAGAAGGGCTCGTACCCGTCTTAGAAATCCGCAGAGTCGTCCCGGGCACAAATCTAGGCCGACTACAGCATCCTCCTCAACCTGGGTGAAAGTCTTCTTCGAGCACCAAGAAATGCCACTCGTCAGCGGGATCACACAGGTCTTCTTCCAGACGCAGCAATGATAATTTTGACTACAATTGTCCCCACCTACGGCTCTACTCCAGTCAGCGACTAATTCCTCGACTAAGACTATCCTGATTAAGACAAAATCGTTGGCTGGGAAGCAGATGCGTACATGGTCTATGGTGCTGGAGTTTTCAGAAATGGAAACAAATGTATTGTCCCAGAGAGGTATATTAAAATCCCATCGGAGTACACAACCAGCCTCTTTTTGAAATGTCTCCAACGTTCATACCAGAAGAGATTCTGCAGCATGAAATCGCATCTGATTTCAAGGCCCCTCCATATGAATGTCCAGGCGGTGTTTTAATCAAATCCAGAGGAAAGCGTTTCACAGGTCTCCATCCATGATCCATTTACAGGATTGGGCCTACTCCAACATCCCAAACACCTTTACCGTCTACATCAGCAGATATAGGAGGTTTTGCAACACAAAGCCCTCTCAATAATCCTCATTCCTTGCTATCCATGGAGGTCTTCTCCACTCTTCAATCTCTTCTCGGACTGCTGGATACCAGACTGCCTCTTCCTCAGGCTCCAACAATCCAGCCATATGGAGACCCACCGGTTACACATCGACAAAATGAGTCATCTAACCATTTTTAAGACCTGGGCGATCGCCCTAGAAGGCAATCCCCTACCAGGCCTCCTCATCCACCTCCTCAGACGTTTGGTCCATGACGGAGAGAACCAGAAGAAGGTGAGCTGGTGGACACTGATCTGGACATTGGTCCACAATAAACTCTTTCCACTATCTACGCTTCCTCGAGGAGAGCGGACACATGGGACACGGACCCACACCAGGACAAGCCAGGTAGCCCTGCTCAACCATCCCCGCCGGGCGGCATTGGAGCATTTCACTCATGATGGCGAAGGCCTGCCAAGAGATCAGCTTAATCCCTGAAGAAGAGAAAAGATGATTTCCTCCTTTTTCATTTGGGGAAGAGGTAAGCACATTACTCCATTCAAGTTCATGATCATGTGTGGCAGGAAGGCCTCTGTACCATGAAGCATCCATTAACAAAACTGGCAGTGAAAGGGACAATTGTAAAAAAGTTAAGGCTCCAGATTCCACTCCAAAATGCCTTACTTCACAACCAACGGCAAGTGCTTACAGCTGTGAAAGCTAATTCCCTAGCCATTGTCGCACAATATGACCATGAAATGTGGCATCATTTAGCCCTTCTGCTAGACCACCTGCTGGAATAAGAAAGAAAGGAAGCTATGCTGTTGGTGCGAGAGGGAGAAGAGGTGTCAAATCACAGCATCAATATAGCAGTGGACCTAGCCGAAACCGGCTTTAAACATCTTGGCAATGGGGTAGTTCTCAGACGCCAGGTGTGGCTTAGCTTTACAGACTTTCGCTAAGAAGTGCAGCACAAGGTGGTGGATATGCTGTGCGAAGGCAAAACTGTTTTTGGCAACAAGAGAAACTAATCCCTGAAGGCTATGAAAGCAGATTCAGACACGGCTAAATCGCTTACAACTCTACAAAATGGGAGATCCGTTCGTTCCTTTTGTGGGGTCTCGGGGAACTGAAAATTCACAGGATCTAGAGACAACCAGGGCAATGGTAGATTACCAATCTACCCAGCGCAATAGAGATTACCAGGGACAAAAGAAGCGTGGATCTTCCTCCTCCCAAAGCGGTTGCCAAAACAAACCACAGCAATAACTGCCACAAGGACCGTCAAATAGGGGGAAATGTGGCGTTCGACTGCAAGGAGTTGCAATCTAGAACTACTGACATATGGGTGCTAGATGCTATCTTGTACGGCCACTTGTTGGAGCTCAAGTGTCCACAGTTCCCAATACCACCCACCCCATTAAAGGTTTCTCACTAACATTTTCACGTCTTACAGCGCAAGCTACATCACATAAGGAAAAGAGCCATCGCAAAGGTACCTTGCTCAGCAAGAGCAAAGAGGGTGTATTCAAGATGCTTTGTGGTTAAAAAAAACAGATGGAAAGTGGTGCTCGATTAAAGACCTTCAGGCTCTATACAAAAACCTCAGAAAACAAAAATTAAAGATGGTAACGCTCAAAGAGGTGATAAAAGTAGTACAAACGCAATAATTCTTTGTGGCCCTGGACCTCAAGGACGCATACTTTCATATACAAATGCACCAGAAATACCTCAGGTTTGTAGTGGGCGAGAGCCATTACCAATTTCGAGTTCTACCTTTCAGCCTAAAATCAGCACCCAGGACATTCACCAAGTGCCTGGCGCCAGTAGTAGCCTTCCTCCAGAAGCATGGCCATCACGTTTACCCATACTTGGACGATTGGTTGGTCCGGGGGATCAGCATACCAACAGGCGTTATTGTCTCAACAAAACACATGCTGCTCCGACAATTGGGCTTTACCATCAACTACAAGTAATCCTGCTCAATTCCCTCGAAGTGCTTGGTTTTACGAACCGCTATCTGGTAAAACCTTCAGAGGAGGGAGTCGGAAGTGATCTAGCAGGCTTTTACACCTCACAAGCTAGGTAGTCTGTACTTACATGGCCATTCGTGGAACCATGACCTCTTGGTTTCCTCTGATTCCCCACTGTTGCCTACACATGCGCACGTGCAAAAATTCCTTCCAACCAGATGGTCCCTAATCCAGGGTTCGTGGTCGAACAGGGTGATGATCTTCCGGCCGTTGGCAGACACTCTGAAATGGTGGACGCACCCCTTCAACTTCACAAACGAAATGCTGCTGGTGGAGCCAAATTTCCATTTCACCATTGTGACCGATGTCTCCCAGGTGGGATGGGGTGCTCACTTAAACCAACACCAGGTCGAAGGCTTGTGGCCACCTACAGAAACCTTATGCATATCAATGTCCTAGAGTTACAGCAGTTCACTGGGCTATCAAATCCTTTCTTGCTCTCATTGAGAACTCAGTGGTACATGTCCTTGCCAACAACACAACCACAATGTTTTACCTACGGAAGCACGGTGGGACGCATTCAGGCGCCTTATCCCAGGGGGCACAAACCTTCTGGCACTGTGCCATCCACCACAACATTCAGATCCAAGTCTTCCACCTTCCAGGGATGCAGAACAACCAAGCAGATACCCTCAGCAGGGACTCCTCACAGACACATGAGTGGCAACTACACAGCACTTGGGTAGCCAGGCACTTCTCAAAATGGGGCCTACCCCCTCTGGATCGTTTAGCCACTCCCGTAAACAATGTCAGCAGTTTGCCAGCAGGATTCCACATCCAGACTCCCGAGGGGACACATTTTCCTTCCTTGGTACGGGATGTTCACCTACATGTTTCTCCCATTTCCTCTCATAAGGACAACCATACAAATGATTTGCACAGCTCGTTGCAGGATAATCCTGGTGGCCATGTTCTAGCCCAGGCAGACCTGGTTCTTCGGCTTGCTTCAGCTGGCAGTGGATGATCCGATTCTTCTAGGATCCCAGCTGAATCTGTTGTCCCAGAACAGGGATGATCCTCTATCACAATCCAGTCGCCCTCAAATTATCGGCATGGTTCCTGACCACTCACGAATTCTGAAATCTGAATATCCTGTAAGACTGTTGTTGCATCCTGGCAGCAACTAGAGCTCCATCCACCAACATCTCATATTGCCGAAAGTCAAAGATTTTGTGCATGGTGTGCACAACAACCTAATCTGCAACTACTAGATATAGCACCTCATCAGCTCCTTCTTTTATTGCTACTTGCTACAGAAGTTCTAGTGGTCTCTTCCATAAAAGTGCATTTCCAAGCGATCTCCAGATTTACACGTAAAAAGAACATCTCCACTCTACAGTGACTGGTAATTAAACATTTCTTGAAGGGTCTCTTCCAGACCTTTCCTCCAAAGAAAAGGATCCCACCTGTATAGAGCCTCAACCTGGCTTGGACAGGCCTTATGAAGCCTACATTCGAACCCATGTAAACAACCCACATCAAATTCCTCACTTGAAAGCTGGCTTTTTTGGTGGCCATTACATCTTCTAGACTGGTTTGAGAACTCCATTCCTTGATTTATCCTCCCTACCTTTGGTTCATGAGGAACAAAAATGGTTCTCTCCACGAACCAGCATTTAATTCCTGAGATACCGTCTGAATTTGATAAAAAATGCAATGATCACTTTACCAACATTTTCTTCAAATGCCTCTTCTCCAGCAGAAAAGACACTGCACGCACTAGATGTTAAGAGGGCACTGAAATATTTCTTGGATCGCACAAAATAGTTTAGGTCCTCTAAACAACTCTTTGTAGCCTTTGGCCCACCCAACAAAGGGAGATGCATTTCAAAACGGGGCATCTCAAGATGGATGGGTGGCCTCTACAGTATCTTTCTGCCATGCAAAGGCCAACAGGCCATTACAATCAAACCTCAGAGCACATTCCACGAGAGCCACCGCTGCGTCAGCGGTTCTCTGGTCAGGGGTTCCTATGAGACATTTGTCAAGCGGCAACATGGGCAGTGCCCCACACTTTAACATGACACTGCTGCCTACACCTGCAACAAGCTGAAGATGTGCAAATGAGACGGGCAGTCCTCTGTTCCAGTAAAGGTAAGCCTTGCAGCTTTCGGGGTTGCTCCTCTTTTCTACCTTGCAGATGTATGGTTTTGCTTTAATGTACATCTCTGCTTACGGTCTACCTTGTGTTTGCCTGGTTTACACCTCCAAGCATTTATACTGCTACAAAATATATTCACTGCATGTGAATCCATGGAAGCGCCAATGCCGAAGAGTAGTTTCTTACCTGTAACTCAATTTCTCCAGCCTTGGTATATTTCATGGATTCACATGCGTCCTCCAGCCTTCCCCCTCAGGCAAACATCCTATCTAGGTAATCCTCCATTGGGAGGTTAAAATCTATGGGGAAGCTGCTGGAGATGAGCTATACATTCAAAGTCCGATTGGTGCTGCCAAAAGCACCCACAACGACGTAGATTGGACACTCAATGGGTCATTTTTCCCATAGGAAAATGACTAAGTTAGTTAACAGGGTTTCCAGCCTGACTGGGAATACTCAAAGCATGTGAATCCATGAAAGATACCAACGCTGGATAAATGGAGTTGCAGTTAAGGAGCTACTCCCATAGGCTAGCCTCCCTTGATCAGCTGTTCACTAGGGTTCAGCCTAGAGACTCATCCTTGATGGTTACCATGGCTTAGCTGTGGGTGTTGAATGCCTGCATCAAGATCAGTAGCACCTACAAATAATGATAGCGGGCATATACGTGAAATGGGAAAGCAGATGGCTACTGCTGGCCATTACTTTCAGTATATGCATTGCAATAACCACAGCCCATCTAGCATGGGGGGAGCGGGTTAATGGGATGAAATGCAAGTAGGAGCTCAGAGAAAATAATTGAAGGTACTTAAAGTGCCAGGCACAAAACATTGTTCCTTCTCCAGCATGGGGTCTGGAATGGAGTCACATGCTCATGAATAGTCCCTGTTAGTCTGGAAATCCTTGGTAAAATAAAACAGTTTCACTTACAAACTGTCTTTCTCCTTTAAACCAATCGTTGTCCTGGGTCATACTGCCCCCATCCAATGACAGTCCTTTCCCTAAGCCCCTCCTCTGGCAGCCATCTTCAGATTTTTACCGCACGCTTCAGTCTTGGGAGTGCTCAGGTTTGCGCTTTGAGCTTCCTGTTTTTCACCCAAAGAAGGTTCTATTTTTTGTGGCAAAGGAGCATGTGTGCGCTTTTCTCCATCTGCCGATAGCAGGGATCTGTGGTCTGTGAATTTCAACGCCCTTCAAGGGCGAAGATAGATTCTAGAAGGCCTCTGACAGTACTGGGGAGAAGAAGGGAATGTCCTTGCACCAAATGCGGTCTACGGAATGTGTTTGGGGAAGAAAAGCACCTGCAATGCTTCTACTGCCTGCATCCCGACCACAAGGAGGTGGACTGAGATATTCCTCCAGTTCTCCAAGAAGTCGAGGGACAGGCACTGTAGACTGGCTGCGTGGCTTAACGCCAATGCCTCTGACCCGTTCTCCAAGCAGGGTCATCGTGCCTCACCCAGGACCAGCCGTTCCGAGGAACGGTCTTCTGGGAACTTTGAGGGCTTCTCATCCGTGAGGGCCTAAGACAAAGCCAAGAACCGCCAGTCCGAGTTCACCGGGTTGGCAGTGGAAGCGGGTCGCAAGGTGGATTGGGCATGATCGACCTCACTCTCCGCCTCCATTGCCAGCCAACAATTGAGCTCTTCCTCAAAGGAAATCTACCCCGGCTAAACTGCCTGAGAAATCTCAGAAGGCCGAACAGCCTAAGCAGGCCCATTCGCCACAGGCAAAGACATCGACAGTTTGAAGCTGCTAAAACCACTGCGGCTAAGGGCACTGACCCTGTGGAGGTAGTCCCCCCCCCCCCAAATGCAGAATGCATCCCTGCCCCCAAGGTGCGACACTGCTGCAGTAACTTTCGCGAAGTGCCTCAGTTCAAGACCTTTTGGGGGGTGCAAGCAGTCCCCAAAACAGCCATCCCAGGCCTTGGCCCAAGCCATGGTGGTCTCGTCCACAGACAATGAAGACGAAGAGTCCCTACACATGGTGCACAAGGATATGGAAGAGGACAATGGCGCAGGGTCTAGTTTTCTGGCCTTGCCATATCGGCTGAGGGACGACATCTTAGACATCCGGTCGACCCTGCACACCTTGGTGTCAAGATCCAGATTTGCCCCCGGACTGGGCTCCAGTGGTCCCCCAGGTCCCCAATCAGCCTCCAGCGAAGAAGAGGAAGCGCCGTCTGGAACCAATATGGCCACAACTGACAAGGATATCGTCGCAGCGGACGAGTCTCCGCATTTAGATGCCCCACATAGGGTATCCCCACCGGATGGGGTGGGATCGTTCCACTCCATGATCTCCAGACCTCTGTGCTATTCCAGCTTGTGCCAGAGGAAACCAGGAAGGAGGACTTGTTGCGCCTTGAATATGTTTATAGGCGCGTTATAAATATATCGGATCATAGGCGCAGGCCAAGAGGAAGAATCTCATGGCAGTGCCCCTTCTGGACGACTTTTGGGAAGAGGGCCTGGCCCTCATGAAGAACCCTTGCGTGGCTCCAGCCAAACTGAAAAAGTCTGGAGAAGAAGTATTGGGTGCCGGACTCAACACCAAAGTGCCTGCAATCATAGCCATCGCCAGATTCGGTGGTATCTGCGGCCGAATGGAAACTGTCGTCCAACCTGTCTTCTGTCCCTCCGGAAAGCGAGGGGAAGAGGATGGACACCATGGGAAAGAATAAGATTTGCACTGCAGCGTCCACTATCAAGGCGGCCAACGCACTGCCGATCCTAGCCAGGTACGACTGGGGGCTATGGTGAAAGCTGGGGCCTATTCTGGAGTTCCTTCTCGACGATAAGAGAATGGAGGCAATCACTCTACCAGGAAGGGGAATTAGCGTCTGATCACACCATCAGTGGCGTTGGACATCGCAGACACTAGGTTCCGTCAGATGGGGAATGGTGTCTGCCTTTGTCACCAAAGCTGGATGAAGGCAACACATTTCTGTCGAGATCCAAGCAAAAGTACTGGACATGCCCTTCGGAGAATATGTATTTGGGAACGTAGTCAAACAGTCCCTCCAGGCCATCAAAGCGGAGACAGCCCTTTCCCTGGGTACTCACCAGCAGCATTGGTCTTTTCACTCCTGCAGGGTAAAGTCAAGTAGGTCTTCCAAAGGTTTCTCCACTCCGTACCATCGGCCCTTCAGATCCACAACTCTGGAGACCTAGAGAGTCTGTTCCGAGGCCTATGGTAGCAGAGGACCGCGTCGGTGTTGCCTGCAGAGCAGGACACGGTGCTGAAGCAGGCCTGAACTGGCTGGGGCCCCCACTCGTGCACCCCAGTGGGAGGCCGGCTGACAAAGTTGGGGAGTGGAAGATCACCACCGACCGATGGGTTCTGGTCGCTTGCCCAGAGGCGCACTGTGGAATTTCAACGCAAGTGTCCGCAAATCCCTCTGGTTACCCATAAGGAGCAGCACATCCCTTAGCTCCTGGAAGAGGTGAAGGCCATGCTACGAAAATGGGTGATGGGGAAATTACTCCAACGGCTCCGTTGCTCCAGAATGTATTCCAGATACTATCTGGTCCATAGGCTGGAGGCCCATCCTAGACCTACAAAGTCTCAACAAATATCTTGAGTTCCAAGTCCCAAAAGTTCAGGATGGTGCTTGGCCAACTGGATAAAGGAGACTTTTTGATGTCTTTGGACTTGGAGTACAGCTATTTGCATGTCCCCATTCACAAGAAGCATGCAATGTTTCTACGCTTTGTAGTGCAGGGACAGCACTACCAGTTCAAGGCTCTACCCTTCAGCTTGAAGTCGCCCCCCAGGGTGTTCACGAAGTGCCTGGCTCTGGTGGCAGCCCATCAGCGTCTACAGGGCATACATGTATACCCATACCTGGATGACTGGCTCATTTGACCCCGCTTGCGGGGGCTGCCCGTCGGACACACAGACGACCGTCCAGCTACTGACGCATCCGAGATTCTCCAACTATCCGAAGTCCTGCTTAACACCATCGCAGAAAGTGCTATTCCTAAGGGCTAGGCTCGATATGCTGTCCTTCGGGAGAGAGGGTAGCAGCTATTCAGGAGAAGTTGCAGTGACTGTCGACTAGGACAGCCACGTTGCGGGCCATCTAGTCATTGCTGGGCATGATGTCTTGCAACTACCTCATCCGGATCGGCAGATAGCAAATGTGACACACTTAAGGAGTTCCTGGAAGCTCGCTGGATACAGGTGTCTGGAAGCTTAACAGGCAAGGTCGATCTTGACTAGTTCTGACGGTCGAAAAGGTGGTGGGGTGTCCGCTTTATCGTCCAAGGCAGGGCTTTTCAAGACCTCCACCCCAATACCAGGAGACGGTCACCACAGACAATTCCCTCGAAGGCTGGAGAGCCCACACCTGACTTCTACATGCCAGAGACCTGTTGCTGAAGGAGGAGGAGCCCCATATAAACATCCTGGAGCTATGGGCAGTGTTCTGGGCCCTAACGTTGTTTCATCTGTCTCTGAAGGGCAAGGTGGCGAGCATCTTCATGGACACAACAACCATGTTATACATCAGGAAACTGGGGCAGGTGATCCCCCAACGCTCGCCACGGAAGTGCAGGACTTGTGGCACTGGGCTGTCAGACAAGGGATGTTCCTCATCCCACTTCACCTAGCGGGAGTCAAGAACACCTTTGCAGACTCCCTCAGCAGGGAATTGCGCTCCTGCCACAAGTAGGAACTTCAGCAGGATTAGGTGGATCGCATCGGAGATCTGTTTGTGATGGCGGGGAACTCCAAATGCCAGTTTGCCTGCAGGTTCTAACAAACAAGGAGCCTGGGGGGACATGTTCTCTTCACGTGGGAAGGACTGTTTCTGTATGCATTTCCTCTCCTGCTACGAGTCATCAACACATTTAGACAGTATCACTGCGGAATGATGCTGAGGCAGATTTGGCTCCTGGACCTTCTCAGCCTGTCAGCGTCTCCTCAGGACAAGCTGCGAGTAGTCCCGGATCTTCTTGCCAGGCGAGGGGGTGCAATCCTGCATCATGACTTAGGATTGCTGAACCCGACGGCTTGGCTCCAGCAGCCCTAGAGTTTGGAGAATATAGGCTGCCAGCGGTCTGCAGGGAGATCCTTGCCAAAGCCAGGCTGTTGTCACAAGTGGAAGCGTTTCGCTACGTGTTGCCGGTCACTGAAGATTACCCCTTTTGAGGGTCACAGCCCCACAGATCCTGCCGTACTTAATATCCTTGGCCAAGGCTGGACTGGTGCACGCCTCAAGGTAGATCTGGCGGCTATCTCCCGCTAAACCAGGCAGATCTTCACTTTGGTCCCACCGACTCATCAAGGTGTTTCTCAAAGGACTTTTGAGATCTTTCCCGCTGGTGAAAACTCCTCCCCCAGCCTAGGAACTCAACATGGTTCTGATGAGGCTCATGGGTGGGAGGGCGGGGGGGGCCCTTCGAGCATCGACATCGGGCCTGCTCAAGTTTGTCTCGTGCAAAATGGCTTTCCTGGTGCCAATCACCTCTGCCAGAAGGGTAGGTGAGATCCAGGCCTTATCCTGCAAACAACCATACCTGACTTTCCACGAATCAAGGGTGGTGTTTTGTACACACCCCTCTTTCATGCTGTGGGTTCCATCAGACTTCCGCCTCAACAAGCCTTTCGTCTTGCATGTTTTTTTCATGAATCCTTGGTCGCCAGGGGAAAGGGCCTTGCACTTGTTGGATGTTGCTCGTGCCCTGAAGTTCTACATGACATGCACAAAGGTTTTGGACGACTTGGCAACTGTTTGTGTACTTTGGTCCTGTGAATCGTGGGGAGGCCTTGTCCAAGGCTTCCATTTCAAGGTGGCTCTCCGGCTGCATCATGCACTGTCATTGGTTGGCAAACCGACCGTTCCCCGGCCGTCCGAGAGACCACTCCACCATACCAATCTCTGCGACAACTGCGTTTTGTCTGGTGTGCCCCTGCTTGACATCTGCAAGGCTGCTATGTGGCGGTCCACTCACACCTTCACGAAATTCTTCTGTGTCAACAGGAATTCCAGGGACGAGTCCAGCAGAGTCAGCACGGCAGTACTACGCAACCTGCTTGCTTGAGGTGAGTCTGTTCCAAGGGTAGGTGCAATTGCTTCTGTTGAGCCTTGCCACCTGCCATGGTTGTGTAATGTTGTACTGCTATGTATTTATTCATGAGCATGTGAATCCATGCCAGAGAACAATAGTTACAGGTAAGTAACTTAAAGGCATGGTCTAGCAAAAAATGTTATTCAAAAAATAGATAGGCAACATAAAAAAAATACTAGCATTCTCTTTTTTAAAACTTCCTATGTAAAATTTTGAGCTATTGAAGCTCAAAATTTGCAAAAGCAAGCACATGGGCGCATCCATTTTGTGAAATGGATGCCCTCCTGTGCTGGCTTTTGCTTTTGCGGAACTAATGAAGGAAAAGCCAGCCAGCTGTAGTAAACAAAAGCTACCACTGGGTGGCTTTCCCTTCATTAGTGCTGTACGCGGAGGACGGGGACCGGAGACCAGAGCAGGAAAGCTGCAGCTGAATCTCGGTAAGTGCTATTTATTTTTTTTTAAAAAAATAAGCACTAGCTGCGGTTTTTTTCTAAGTTTTCCGGGCTGGAGGAGCCCGGAAAACATAGAAATAAAACCGCAGCTTTAAAAATGTTGTATTTGTTTGCAGTCGCTTTTGAAGCGACCGCAAACATAAATAAAACGTTATTGTGTTGGAAAACGCTGCGGTTTTTCTTTCCAAGTTTCTCAGGCTCCTCCGGCTCGGAGACCCAAAGTGATAGCCACAGCAGGCAGAAATACAACGTGGCTGTGTTGGAAAAAACTGCGGTTTTTCTTTCCGAGTTTCTCAGGCTCCTCCGAGCCGGAGGAGCCTGAGAAACTTGGAAAGAAAAACCGCAGCGTTTTCCAACACAATAATGTATTTGTTTGCGGTCGCTTCAAAAGCGACTGCAAACATTAATACGTTTTTAAAGCTGCGGTTTTATTTCTAAGTTTTCCGGGCTCCTCCAGCCCGGAAAACTTAGGGAAAAAAAATGCAGCTAGTGCTTATTTTTTGTTTTTAAATAAATAGCACTTACCGAGATTCAGCTGCAGCTTTCCTGCTCTGGTCTCCGGTCCCCGTCCTCCGCGTACAGCACTAATGAAGGGAAAGCCACCCAGCGGTAGCTTTTGTTTGCTACAGCTGGCTGGCTTTTCCTTCATTAGTGCCGCAAAAGCCAGCACAGAAGGGCATCCATTTCACAAAATGGATGCGCCCATGTGCTTGGTTTTGCGAATTTTGAGCTTGAATAGCTCAAAACTTTACATAGGAAGTTTTAAAAAAGAGAATGCTAGTGTTTTTTTTTATGTTGCCTATCTATTTTTTAAATAACATTTTTTACTAGACCATGCCTTTAAACCTTACTGGACTTTGGGCCACCCGGTACATTTGTAAAGACACAAGTGTCCATGACAACACTCCAAGAAGTCATTCCTATTTGATAGAATAGAGCTAACTTTGGAATGGTGGACATGAAAAGATGTCGTAGTCCCCTTTACCAGCTGTCTCAAGTGCTTGTCTGAGAATAGTGATGAAATAATTGGAAATGATGGCCTTCTTTATTTATTTGGCACCACAGCCACACTTACGCTGACAATTCAAAGTGTGCAACGGTTAGATATTTGGGGGGGAGGGACTGGGAAGATATAGCAGTCATTAAAGTATGCCCAATCTCAAGCAGTAAAACAAACCTATTAGACTGGGCACCCTTTTACGAATCCCAAAGCGCAGATGACCATTAGAACCAATCCCTCAATTAACGTTTGGGTGCTCCTCTTCAATCCTACATCATGTAACTTTGTACAATAAAGCAAAACACAATGTCTTGAGTTGCTGGCAATGTCTTTATGCAGTTTTCCATCACCGATAAATGTGCAGATAGACCACACAACAATGCCTTACACCAGCAAGAATTGAGTAACCTAGTTGCACACCCTGTAACAAATGGCACATCAAAGTTTGCATTGATGCATAAGAAAAATATATATAATATACACGCTCTTGCCACCTTTTCAATCCCCACACACATTTTCTTTAAAGCACTGAAGTTGCAAGTTGGCATTCTCCAGCATGGGGTCTGGCATGGATTCACATGCTCATGAATATTCCCCGTCGTCAGGCTGGGAATCCTCGGTAAAGAAAAATCGGTATCAGTTTTGTTTCTGATCTGTCTTTCGTAGTATTAACCAATCACTGATCTCTGCGTCATACTGACCACAGCCAATGACTGCCATCTCCCTAAGCCCCGCATCTGGCAGCCATCTTCAGATTTTTACCGCACATTCAAGTGTTGGGATCCTCGTGCTATTGCTCTCGAGCTTTAGTGCGTTTCTGCGCTTTTTCATAGGAAAATTCTTTTTTCGGTCAAAAGAGCCTCAAGCTCCGTTTCTTTATCTGATCAATGGGGACCCGTGTCGGATTCTTCTACACCCCTCAAGGGTGAAGATTTCGTCGAGCCACGCTTTTGGAGGACTCCAGAAGTTTCTCAGGCCCATCTCGGACATGGCCCAGGAAAAGGGAAGCTCGACGCCCGGAAAGCTGTTCAGGGTCTGTCCTGGATGCCAGCTTCAGAATGTCTTTAAGGAGGACGAACACTCCCTTTGCCTCTACTGCCTGCATGAGGACAAGAAGCACGTGGAGAAGGACTGCGTTTTGCGGCAGTATGTTGGAGCAGACCATGAAGGACCGCCATCTGCGTCTCGCCAACTGGCTGGACGGGAAGAGCCCGTCGGGCGAGAAAAAGAAGTCTGAGCGGTCTTCTAAGACCTTTTGAGGGCGCCCCGGCGATGGGGGCCCAACAGAAGGCCAAGCACCGCGAGTCCGCTGGCACTGGGAGCGCCGAACGGTCGGGCTCTACGGTTGCCAGGCAGGGCACATCCTCCCCAGCGCCATCAACCAGGAGCCAACGCTCTGGCTTGGGTAAGAGGAAGGCCGAACACCCGGCGAAGCTCCTGGAGAGACCCTGGTCGAGCTCGAAGGCCCCATCGGAGGGGGAGTGAGGCGGTGACCCTCCCCCCAAGGAGAAGGCGGTGAGTGCACCTAAGGTGGTGAAAGCCTTGATCCACCCGGTCAAGGCCTCTATCGAAACAGTCGCGGCGGCCCTGGCTCAGCCTGTGGAGGCTCACCAGTAGAGGCGACCTCGGGGCCCAGAGTCTCCCTGCCACCGCGGAGGGAGTCCTCTTTCAAGCCCATTGACAGGACCCCCGTGAAACCTCCGACGGAGAAGAAAAAGGGGGGGGCAGGAGGTCGTCGTGGATTCGGGCCTCAACCTCTGAAGAAGAGCTGATCGAAGTCTTAAGCCACGGCATTGGCGTGGAAGAAGACCAGCCAGTCGGGAGGGACCCCGACGTAGGAGACGAGAACGTCGAGGGTGCCGACGAGGCTCCTGACCGCCCGTCGGAATCCCCTCAGCCAGTGCCGCAAGACAACTCGGCGGCCATTTTGTTGGCTATACAGTCCTTCTGCTCGGAGGTAAGGACGAGATTGCTGTTACCACCGACGGGGGACCCGGAGCCAGGCCCTTCTGGGAGCCCTCCTCCTAAGAGAAGGATTCGTCCTCCACCTCTTTTTCAACCATCACTCCCTGCTCAGCCCTCCTCCCCGACCCGTGGGGATGATACGGGGACGGACACGGCCGCAACGGGTACTGACGACGAGGTTTACGACAAGGATCTTCCGTCGTCACCTCCTCCCCGGGCTTCCCCGCCCGACGAGATTGGATCGTTTCATGCCATGATTGCCAGGGCATCCAAGCTTTTCCAGCTCTGCCCGGAAGAAAAGAAGGAAGGTTTCCTTTATCAACGGCGCAAGACCAAGAGGAAGACGGTCCTCGCTGTATCTCTACTGGACGATATCTGGGATGAGGGTCTCGCCCTCCTCAAGAACCCATCCACAACGCCTGCGAGAAGGGATTGGTACGAGAAGAAGTACCGGGTCTCGGATGCGGCCTCCTTGTGCCTTCGGGCACAGCCAACCCCGGACTCGGTTGTCTCTGCGGCCGCCAGGCAGAAAGCGGGGGAGGGGCGCTTCGGCCTGTGTCACGCTTCCCCCACCCCGCCCCCCCCCCCCCGGACTGCGAGGGAAAGAAATTCGACACGATGGGACGCAGAGTCATCTCATCGACAGCGACGACGATTAAGGCTGCCAACACCTTGGTTATCGTAGCCCGCTACGACAGGGAGTTGTGGTACAAGATCGCCCCCCTACTGGACTTCCTAGCGGACGACAAGAGGGTTGAGGCCCTAGAGATCTTGCAGGAAGAAGTGGCGTCGGACCACGCCATTACGATAGCGACGGACATCGCTGACACTGGATTTCGCCAGTTGGGCAACGGCGTGTGCCTTAGACGGCGTGGATGGCTCAAGGCAACGGACTTCCGGCAGGACATGCAGACCAGAGTTTTGGACATGCGTTCGACAGGAGCAACCTGTTTGGGAAAACAGTGGACGATTCCCTACAAGCCATCAAGACGGACACAGACGGCCCGGGCTCTTGGTGTTCTCCAGCAACGATGGCTGCCCTTTCGTAGCACCGGAGGCAAGCAGGGTGCCTCCAAAGGTTCCGGCGGCGGATATTCCACCTACCGTCAAGCGGCCCGTTCGTCGTCACAGGAAGCCTACAGGTGATGAGGCAAGTCGGGCGGACCCCGCTGTCGTCAAAGCAGGACTGAACCGGCCGTGGGGTCGGGCCCCCACCGAAGCATCCCGGTGGGAGGCCGGCTGGCGAACTTCGTCAGCGTGTGGGAGTCCATCTCCACCGACCATTGGGTGCTGGACGCCCCGGCCCAGGGTCACGTGCTCGAGTTTCTAAAGAAGTGCCCGCGCGTCCTTCACCCCCCCCCCCCCGTGGCCAGGAAGGAACATCACGTCCCTCAACTTCTCTTGGAGGTAAAGGCGATGCTCAAGAAAGGCGCCATCGAGCTCATCCCAAAGAGGCTTCGGGGCTCTGGAGTTTACTCAAGATACTTCCTTGTGAAGAAGACCGGAGGATGGCGTCCCATCCTGAAAGTGACGATTGAACAAATTCATCAAGGCACAGAAATTCCGGATGGTCACCCTCCAGCATGTCCTGGGTCAGCTGGAGGAGGGCGATTTCCTGTCGTCGTTGGATTTGGAGGATGCTTACTTCTATATCCCCATCCTAAAGGGACACCGAAAGTTTCTCAGATTCGTGGTCCAAGGGCGTCACTACCAGTTCAGAGCCCTTCCTTTCGGATTGAAGTCTGCACCCAGGGTGTTCACCAAGTGCCTCGCACCAGTGGCGACGCGGCTGTGCCTGGAGGGGATCCACGTCTACCCCTACCTGGACGACTGGCTCATCCGAGCAAAGACAAGGGAGCTCGCCGCGGAACACACGGCGAGGACCGTCCAACTACTCGCGGACCTGGGGTTCTCCATAAACTACGCCAAGTCCCACCTGGTGCCCGCGCAAGACGCACTGTTTCTGGGAGCGAAACTCGACACAGTGGCGCTTCTGGCCTCTCCTTCGGAGGAAAGGACGAGGGCCATCTTGGGCAAGGTGCAGCGGATGCTGGTTGCGGACGCGGCCAGGGTGAGGTCCATCAGATCCCTCCTCGGAATGATGTCGTCTTGCATTTATCTCACCGCCTGTGCAGGCTTCTGATGCGCCCGTTACGTTACAGCTCGCTGGATCCAGACGACGGGCAGCTTAGAGGACAGGATCACACTCGACGAGAGCTTCCGATGAGCGATCCGGTGGTGGGGCACCCGCGCGCATGGACTTCCAGACAGAAGACAGTGACCACGGATGCCTCCCTGGAAGCGTGGGTAGCGCACACCGAAAATCTGCACGCGAGAGGCTTTTAGCTTCCGACGGAGAAGTCCCTCCATATCAACGTCCTGGAGCTCCGTGCAGTGTTTTTGGCCCTCGGGTCCTTTCTTCCGTCCCTCAAGGGCAAGGTGGTGATCTTCACCGATAACACAACCACCATGTTCTACATCGGGAAGCAGGGCGGTACCAGATCTTCAGCCCTGTGCAAGGAGGCGCAGGATCTGTGGCATTGGGCCATCGCCCAAGGGATGTTTCTGGTGCGGTTTCATCTGGCAGGAATAAAAAACACCATCGCCGACTCGCTCAGCAGAGAGCTGCGCTCGTGCCACGAGTGGGAACTACGACAGGATCTAGTGGACCGCCTCTTCAGACGGTGGGGCACACCCCAGATCGATCTGTTCGCGACGGCGACGAACTCCAAGTGCCGGAGGTTCGCCAGCAGGTTTCACCAGCCGAGGAGCATGGGCGATGCTTTCTCGTTCCCCTGGGAGGGCCTGTTCCTATACGCGTTCCCTCCATTGCCGTTGCTGATCCAGCTCATCAACCAGCTCAAGAGGTCACGGTGCAGGATGATCCTCGTCGCACCTGCGTGGCCGAGGCAGATATGGTTCCCGGATCTTCTGGACTTGTCAGCGTCCCCGTCAATCAAGCTGCCAGTGGACACCGATCTTCTCTCCAGGGAAGGAGGCGCCATCCTCCATCACGACCCGAAGTAGCTGAACTTGCAGGCCTGGCTCCTGCAGCGTTAGAGTTTGGAGGTTACGACATACCGGCCGACTGCAGAGAGGTTCTTGCAAAGGCCAGGGCGTCCTCAACTCTTAAATGCTACTGACACAAATGAGAGGTTCTTTGTCTGGTGCCACGCACAGAAGATTAACCCTCTACGGATTACGGCTCCTCAAGTACTGCTGTACCTACTGGCCAAGGCTGGACTGGCGCACGCTTCCATCAAGATTCATCTTACTGCGATCTCCCGATACACCAGAACCACGGGACGGACGTCTTTGTGGTCTCATCGTCTGGTGAAAGAATTCATGAAGGGACTGCTCAGATCGTTCTCGCCGGTGAAGGCTCCGGCCCCGACGTGGGAGCTCAATGTGGTGCTGACCAAGATCATGGGGCCTCCATTCGAGCCTCTGCACTCAGCTCTGTTGAAGTTCTTGTCGTGGAAAACAGCGTTTCTTGTGGCCATCACCTCTGCACGACGGGTGGGAGAGATCCAGGCCCTTTCCTGCAAGCCCCCGTACTTGACTTTTCACGACACAAGGGTAGTGCTCAGGACGCACCCCTCCTTCATGCCCAAGGTGCCATCGGACTTCCACCTCAACGAACCCTTGGTGTTGCCTGTTTTCTTCCCGTCGCCTTAGTCGCCGGCTGAAAGGACTTTGCACTCGCTGGATGTGGCTAGAGCGCTGAAGTTCTACGTGGACCGCACGAAGAGTTTCCGGAAGACGTCACAACTTTTTGTGAACTTTGGACCTGTCAATCAGGGGAAGGCTCTCTCAAAGGCTTCCATTTCCAGATGGCTCTCCGGCTGTATCATGTACTGTCATCGGTTGGCAAACTGACCTCTGCCAGGCCATCCGAGCCCATTCCACCAGAGCGATCGCAGCTACCACAGCGTTCATATCTGGTGTGCCCCTGCTGGACATCTGCAGGGCTGCTACGTGGAGGTCGACGCACACCTTCATGAAATTCTACTGTGTCGACCGGGATTCCAGGGAGGAGTTCAGGGTCGGCCAAGCAGTCCTGCGCAACCTGTTCGCCTAAAGGTGAGCCTGGTGAATAGGTAAGAGATGCTTAATGTTGAGTTGTTGTATTGCTTAATGTTGAGCCTGTTGCCGCCTCCCGTGGTTGTGCATGTGTGTACTGCTATGTATTCTTTTATTCATGAGCATGTGAATCCATGCCAGACCCCATGCTGGAGAAGGAACAAGTTACCTACCTGTAACTGTTCTCCAGCATGGGTCTGGCATGGATTCACATGCGAACCCTCCCGCCTACCCCTCTGCAGCTCTTCACTTGGTCATACTGCCACTTCACGTGCTACAAAATCTGAAGATGGCTGCCAGAGGCGGGGCTTAGGGAGATGGCAGTCCTTGGCTGTGGTCAGTATGACGCAGAGATCAGTGATTGGTTACTACTACGAAAGACAGATCAGAAACAAAACTGATACTGATTTTTCTTTACCGAGGATTCCCATCCTGACGACGGGGAATATTCATGAGCATGTGAATCAATGCCAGACCCATGCTGGAGAACAACAGTTACAGGTAAGTAACTTGTTCCTTCTTGATTGAATTTACCTCTGTTCCAATGGTTCGTCACTGGCAAGCCTCATTGGTTGAGGAACCCCTTCAGCAATTTAGTCAAAGCCAAGATGATCAGAACACATCATAGGTTATTTATTTCCATCCTAACCTGCATGTTTTAGCTTAACCTCTGCCCCCAAAGGTGTTCTAAATTCCCCTTCTGGGTCAGTGACCGGTGTTCCAGCAGAGAATAGCGCTGCACCTGGAGCAAGGCTCTAGGGAAAGTTGAGTCTTAGTACATGCAAAGCTACTACCCCATACTACCAGACACAATTGGAAAGCAGTATTGTTGTGGGCCTACCTCCAGAGTATCTACAAACCATTGCATAACCTTGTGTTTGTATAATAAACATTCGAAGGGATTGTGTCCTCCGACGTATTCCTCACCTTAGATATCTCCTTCCAGCTCTGCTGGCCTCGGAAATTTTTTTCTAGAGGGCGCTGCGCGTCGACGTCCCTCGAGTCGATGTCCTTCGACAGCCGCCGTATCGACGCTCGACATCATCCTGCCTATAAAGGCCACGCGCAGCGTCCGTTGCTCAGTTCCGTTTTTCCGCGCTACTCGGTGCCTCGGAATACCGTTGCTCAGTTCTTAGTCAGATAATCCTATTTACCTCGAGTTATTCGATCCGTACTCGATGGCTTCCTCGTCGGAACCGACAACTCCTCGATCCGGCTTCAAAAAATGTCGAGATTGTGGGAAAAAGATGTTGTTGGCCGATCCTCACAGAAATTGTCTGTGTTTTGCTTGGGAGCCGAACACCATTGTTCGGAGTGCGAGGACTGTATGTCCATGACAGCTAAGGCCCTGAAGGAGCGTAGGGGGAAGCTGGAGAAAGGTAAGACTTTTAAAGCTTCTTCTTCGTCGACGAAGTCGAGACATTCGTCTCCTCGTCACCATTCGCGCTCCAGGTCTCGGAGTGGGTCTCATCACTCCTCGAGATCGAAGCACTCGAAGAGGAGACGTCGAAGATCCCCTTCTCGTCTTCCTCTTCCTCTGTTTCGCCAAAAAGAATCCCTTGCCCCACGAAACATAGTTCCCGGGCTGAATGGGAGGAATTCAGAAAAAATATGATGAGCGTCTTCGAGAAAGCGGCCTCAACCCCCTCGAAGACTGCCGAGAGCGATGCTCTGGTCGAAAGACCCGAAGGTCAAAAACGCTGCCAGTCGCAGTACCCGGCGAAAGAAACCTCTCGAGCGCGTCTCGAACCCTCGAGTAGGACTATGACCTCCAAACCTTCCTCGAAGGTGCCGTCGACGAAGGTTCCGTCGAGGTCGATGTCTTCGACGCCGTTGTCGAAGGGACCTTTGACACACGGGTCTGTCGACTCGACGCCGGCCTCGACACCCGCGTCGACGCCGAGAAAAGTCACGGTGACCACAAATCCAGTGACGATCCCCAGGCTCTCGACGTCGTCGATATTGTCGAGTAGAATTCCAATTCTGTCGAGGTCCTCGAGGCCTCCACCTCCGTTTTCGACGCCACGCTCGAAGCCTTCGGCATCGACGTTTTCGAGGCCAATAATGACAAGTTCGGCACCCTCTGCCTTGGAAATGGGATTTACTCCCTTTATGAGTTCAGAACAATTGAGAACTATATCCTCAATTTTAGAAGAGGGTGATTTGTCTGAACAAGACACATTTGAGTTACAGGGACCTGTAACCCCAGTTAGAGAGGAATTTTCCTCTGAAGAGCGCAGATTAAAGGATCTTCATGATTCTTTACATGAGGCAAGTGGGTTAGACACTTCCCCTGAGGTGGATTTTGCTAAGCCAGACCCGGGGGAGCATGCTGAAACCCCCTACAGAGCCTTAATGGCCAGGATTACAGAGTTCATGGGGTGGTCTGCACCTTCACAATCTTTCCAGCAAGATGACCTCACAGATATTCTTGACAAAGGCCCACAAGAGGATCCAGTGGTGCCCTTTCATAAAGCTCTTCAGAGAAAGATCATGACAAACTGGGAAACCCCAGATGTAATACCAGCAGTAAATAAACTGTCTGCAAAGTACAGGGTATCTTCCACAGACCCAGAGTTCTTGTCTAAACATCCATCCCCAGAAAGTCTGGTGGTACAAGCAGCATCCTCTACCGATGTCAAGACGGCTTATCCTACAGTCCCACAGGACAGGGACGATAAAAAATATGATGCTATGGCAAAGAAAGTCTTTTCAGCATGTAGCATGGCGTTAAAGTCTGTTAATGCTACTTGCACCCTTGCTAGGTTCGGCCATACACTTTGGGAGTGTGCTTCTACAGCGGCTGACTGCATCCCAGAGGGAGAAGAAAGGGATGCGTTCCTGAATATTATACAGGACGGTAAAGACGCTATGTGCGAATCCCTCCAGACGGGCATTGATTCGGCTGACCGGATCAGCAGAGCAATGGCGGCAAGTACATCAACCAGGAGGTTCGCTTGGTTGAGAAAGTCGGGTTTTGCCCCAGATGTGCAAGCCAGGCTCTTGAACATGCCATTTGATGGCTCTTCTTTGTTCGGGAAAAAGGCGGATGACAGTTCAGAGAAACTGCAAACTTCAAAAGCAGCAGCAAAATCCCTAGGAGCTGCAATCCGTCAGACTCCTTTTCGTCCCACAGGAACCTCTGCGAGGGGCAAGTCCTTTCGCTTCTACTCCGCATTCGGAAGAGGTAGAGGACGACCGGCTCAAAGGGGTCAAAGAAGAACTACCCGAGGTGGACGGGGTAGATATTCTAAAGCCGCAGCAACAGCAGGTGCCTCTTTACCATCGGCATCTGCATCAGCCGCCCCAAAACCACTCTGAGGACTCCCCTCACAGGACACCTGTAGGAGGCAGGTTGACTCAACATCTGACGGTATGGCAGGCTATCACGTCAGATGCTTGGGCATTGGAAACAGTCGCCCAAGGTTACTGCCTGCCTTTCCTACGTATACCTCAGTCATCCACCGGGGATCAGCTCTCAGAAAGCTCCAGATCCGCTCCTCTTGCAGGAAATTTTGGACCTGCTAGAGAAAGGTGCCATAGAACCGGTACCTGTAGCGGAGAGGAACAAGGGCTGGTACTCCCCTTACTTTCTCATTCCGAAGAAAGACGGAGGACTGAGACCCATCTTGGACTTGCGAGAATTGAACAAATTCCTCAGGAAAGACAAATTCAAGATGGTCACTCTTTCTCAGATCCTCCAGGCCCTTCAGTTTCAGGACTGGTTGGTATCTCTGGACCTTCAGGACGCTTATTTCCATGTGCCTATCCATCTCAAACACAGGAAATACCTGAGCTTCGCAATTGGCAACTCTCACTATCAATTTCGAGTACTGCCATTTGGGCTGACCTCCGCCCGAGGGTCTTCACCAAGTTAATGTCGGTAGTGGCTGCAAGTCTAAGGAGGGAAGGGATTCACGTCTACCCCTACCTGGACGATTGGCTGATCAGGGCTGTTTCTCCGGAGCAAGCTCAGATCCAGCTAAATCACGTGTGCTACTCCCTTCACAAACTGGGCTTCTCCCTCAATTTAAAGAAGTCTCAAATGATACCATCGCAGAGACTCCAGTTCATAGGAGCGTTCCTGGATACTTCCCTGGGAAAAGCCTCGCCACCAGAGGTGAGGGCTCAAGATATTCTACAGATGGTTACCAAGTTCCAACATGCCCAACGTCTCCCAGCCTTCGACTTTTTGAGGTTGCTAGGCCTCATGGCATCCTGCATTTTCCTTGTGCCAGAGGCTCGCCTGAGAATGAGATCCCTCCAGTGGGCACTGAGGACTCAGTGGTCACAATTCTCAGGGAGAATGACAGATTCTCTTCAGGTTCCCGGCAGGGTGGCTCGAGACCTTCAGTGGTGGGCCTGTCAGGAGAACATTCTGAAAGGAGAACAGTTTTGGCAACCCTGGCCGGTAATAACAGTAGTCACGGATGCCTCGCTCGCGGGGTGGGGAGCCCACGCAACGACTTGACCATCAGCGGTCGTTGGTCTCCATCGGAGTCCAGACTACACATCAACCTGTTAGAGCTGAGAGCCATCAGACTTGCGTTGAAGGCTTTTCTGCCAGCTGTACAAGGGAAGAACGTCCTGATAATGACGGACAACACGGTGGCCATGCATTACCTCAACAAAAGAGGAGGCGTAGGATCACTACCCCTGTGCAGAGAGGCGATGCAGCTCTGGTTTTGGGCAATCCAAGAAGGAATCTCTCTATCGGCAGTTCACCCAGCCGGAGAGAAGAACTTGACAGCGGACGCTCTGAGCAGGCAGAACAGTGTCTCCCACGAGTGGGAACTAGCTCAGGAAGTCCTTCAAGAGATCTTCGCCCTTTGGGGAACCCCTCAGGTAGATCTGTTCGCCACCAGCCTAAACAGGAAATGCGACCTGTTCTGCTCAAGGGAATTTCCTCAGAGGAGCTCTGGGAGACGCGTTCATAGTGGACTGGGAGTTTCCGCTTCTGTACGTGTTCCCACCGGTCCCTGTCATTCCTCAAATGATCAGGAGGTTGAGAAGATTCCGGCGAACCATGATCCTAATTGCCCCGGATTGGGCCAGGAGAACGTGGTACCCGGATCTTCTAGACTTGTCCATCTGCCCTCCAATTCGACTTCCTCTCAGAGAACCTACTCTCACAGAAGGGAGGTCAGGTTCTCCATCCAGACATCAAAACCCTCAACCTTCATGCTTGGCTTCTGAACGGCTGAGGTACAAGGATTGGGACCTCCCTGATGATGTTATGGAGGTGTTGCTTTCGGCAAGGAGGCCAGCAACAAAGTCTTTATACCGCTGCCGTTGGAACAGATTTTGCAGCTGGTGTAGAGAACAGAATATCGACCCATTTTCATGTGGTACACAATGGTTTTGTCCTTCCTACTATATTTGGCAAATTCAGGCCTTCAAGTTGGCACCATTAAGGGCTATCTCGCAGCGCTATCTATCTTTAAGCGTACTGCGGAGGAACCATCCTATTTCAAATTACCCTTGGTAATACAGTTTCTAAAGGGGTTAACCAATGTTTATCCCCCAAGACCATTCCAAGTTCCCCTATGGAATTTAAACTTAGTACTAACTTCCCTGATGGGTACACCTTTCGAACCTCTCCATTCTTGTTCGTTAAGATTCCTTACCCTTAAGACTGTTTTATTAATAGCACTTACATCTGCTAGAAGGGTGAGCGAATTACAAGCTCTTTCTTGTAAACCCCCTCATACAATCTTTCACAAAGACAAAATTGTCCTGCAAGTGAAGCCTAATTTCCTCCCAAAGGTAGTTTCTGAATTCCATATCTCTCAGAAGATTACCCTACCATCTTTCTATCCTCCTCCTCACCCGGGGAAAGAGGAACAGAGGTTACACAGACTAGACCCTAGGAGGGTTTTAAGTTTTTACATTAGTAGACTAGCCAGGATAAGACAGGCAGACCAGCTGTTTGTAGGTTACACAGGTCACAAGCTGGGGTTACCAATAACTAAGCAGACCATTTCCAGATGGATCATTCTAGCCATTCTGGAATGTTATAAACTGGCAGGGAAAGAGCCCCCTCAAAACCTTAGGGCTCATTCGACCAGAGGTATTGCAGCTTCATCGGCCCTCAAAAGAGGCGTGCCGATTAAAGACATATGTGCGGCCGCTACATGGTCGTCTGTCCATACCTTTACACGTTTTTACAATCTGGATTCCTCCTCTAGTCAAGAGACTAGGTTTGGAAGGGCTGTACTGCATTCTATTCATCAATAGAAGACAGCGTGAAGTCAGTACTCCCTCCTCCGAATATAGAATACTGCTATGGGAGCCTATCTAAGATGAGGAATACGTCGGAGGACACAATCCCTTCGAAGAACAAGTTACTTCTTACCTTGTAACGTTCTTTCGACGGGGTGTTCCTCCGACGTATTCCTCATTGACCCTCCCATCCATCCCCGCAGTTCTACTTCCCTTGTTTTTGCAGCTTACGCTCCTTCAGGGTGATTAGTCTAGTCCAGACAGTTATACTGTGGGCTACAAAACGGAACTGAGCAACGGACGCTGCGCGCGGCCTTTATAGGCAGGATGACGTCGAGCGTCGATACGGCGGCTGTCGAAGGACATCGACTCGAGGGACGTCGACGCGCAGCGCCCTCTAGAAAAAATTTTCCGAGGCCAGCAGAGCTGGAAGGAGATATCTAAGATGAGGAATACGTCGGAGGAACATCCCGTCGAAAGAATGTTACAAGGTAAGGAGTAACTTGTTCTTCTCCAGCATATGTGGTCTGGCATGCATTCACATGCTCATGAATATTCCCTTTTGTCAGGCCGGGAATCCTCAGTAAAGGAAAACTGTTTCACTTACAGACTGTCTTTCTCCTATAACCCAATCACTGGTCTCTGGGTAATACTGCCCTCTCCCTCAGCACCTCCTCTGGCAACCGTATTCAGATTTTTAACGCACGTTCAAGTGTTGGGAGTCCTTGTGTTTTGCTCCCCGGAATTTTTTCTGCGATTTAGAGTTTAAGATTGTAATTTTTGTCTGAGACCGTGTCCTCTTTTGTGCTTTCAGGGATCCGTTTGTCTGGGTTTTTCATCGCCCCCTCAAGGGCTAGGATTGTAGAGTTTTCATCGAAGATTAAGGAAGGCCATTGGGCCTACCTGCATGCTGGACCATGTCAGAGGAGGACTGAGGTTCTCTTTTCAAGCTCTGCTCCAGCAGCGGCCTAAAATGTGTTTGTGGAGGATACTCCCAGTGACTCTACCCTGGACCACGACGAGGCGAATTGCGCGATTTGCCTGGAATTCACCAAACGCACCATGAAGGATCGTCACAGCAGATTGGTGGCGTGGTTCAACGCCAAGGTGTCTACCCCAGGCGGGAATCAGGGGGTATGCCTCAACCAGGACCGGCTGGACCAAGGAGCAGGCTCATAAGTCCTTTGAGGTCGCCCCATCTGTGGGGGGTCCAAGACAAGGCCACGCATGCAAGTCTGGTTCTGTCGGGGTCACTGCTTGGTTCCGCGACAATTAGAGCGCGATTGACATCACCATCTGCTTCCATCGTAAGCTGACAATCGAGCTCCTCCTCAAAAAGGATGTCTGCTAACCCTGGGAAGCTGCGGCAGAAGGCCAAGGCACCTAGCAAGCTGACCAACCTGCCCTTGAAGGCCCAGGTGGCCCATGAGAAATTGTCCTCGTCAATTGAGCTGGTGGCAGCCGCCCTCTCGAAAGCAAAAGGGGCTGACCTGGTCCATGAGACCCGGTTACAGTTACACCCAGAGTGGCCCTTCTTCCCATGCGGGAGGCTTCTGCCAAACCGGTGCAGAAGACGCTGGAGAAGATGCCAGTTCTGAGCCCGGCTGCGACTCCTCAGGATGCAAAGAAGGAAAGGGGGGCAGTGGAGGCATCTACGTTGCTCCAAGGCACTGATATTTCATCGGATGACTAGGACGTGGTTGGTGTCCGCTCACATGGTTGTAGAGGACGTGGAGAACGACCACTGCAGAATGCAGGAGGATGGTGAACCCATCGAAGGGCAACTACAATGAAGACCTAGGCGCTGGGTCCAGCAGGCCTACTCCACCTCTTAGAGGCGTGTCACTGGACATCCTGTCTTCTCTCCACACACCGGTGTCGAAGATACAGAAGAGGATGCCGACGCACCCCCGGTGGCTAGGGCCCACCGCCAGTGAAGAGGCAGCCCACATACCCTTGCCCCCCGCCCCAGGTATACGGGGACAGATATGGTGACACACGGACGGCAACAGTGGATTGTCCCCTCTGCCGAGAGCATCTCCATCGGACAAAGTGGGTTAATTCCACTACATGGTCGCCTACGCATCGGAACTCTTCCAGCTGATGCCAGAAGATACCAAAAAGGAATGGTTCCTGTATCCGCACCAGGAGGCCAAAACGAAAAGAATTCTGGCAGTGCCCCTTCTGGACAACGTCTGGAAAGAGGGCCTGGCGCTGCTCAGCCGCAGCGAAAGGAGACCGGCTGGAGACGAAATGCTGGGTGCCGAAGTCTGCATCCAAGTGTCTGCGGTCACAGCCATCACCAGACTCAGTTGCTGCACAGAAGTCACCCAACCAGTCATCAGCCTCTGTTCACCTGGAGAGTGAGGGGTAGAAAGGTCATCTTAGTGGGTGCGACGGTAAAGACTGCTAATGCTAGCGATCCTGGCCAGGTATGACCGGGAGTTATGGTACAAGATGGCCCCGCTACTGGAATTCCTCCCTGAGAACAAACTGGTCGAGGTGCTGGGGATCCTTCAGGAGAGCGAGGTGGCGTAAGACCACACCATCTCTATGGCCCTGGACATTGCGGACACAGGGTTCCGCCAAATGGTTAACAGGTTTTGCCTCTGTCGTGGCTGGTTGAAGGCCACCAACTTTAGGCAGGAAGTTCAGATGTGGTTCCTGGACATGCCTTTCGACAGGGGCAATCTCTTTGGAAAGGCCGTCCATGAATCACTACAGGCCATCAAGACTGACAGACGGCCCGTGCCCTGGGCATGCTGCAACAGCACCGTCGGTTCTTTCGTTCCTCGGGAGGGAAGTCGGGCAGATCATCGAAGGGTTTCGGTAGAGGATTGTCCTTGTACCGCCAACCATCCAGTTCCATGACCCAGGAGGCTTACAGGGGTCGTTGCAAGGCCTTCAGAGGTGGCCGTTGTTGTCAAGGCGGCGTGCAAGCCTCCAAGCAGGATTGAACCAGCCAAGACTTCAGGTCCCCATCCCTGCACCTCGTCAGTCGGCTTCCCACCGAACTTTGTCAGCACGTTGGAAAACATTCCACCAATCGATGGGTGCTGGATGCTCTTGCCCACGGACACACTTTGGAGCTTGTGTCCACGAATACCACTGGTGGCTTGGCAGGAACAACCTATCCCTCGGCTGCAACTGGAGGTTCGGGTCATGTTAAAGGGGGCGATAGAGCTGGTTCCAAAGTGGCTCTGGGTCTCTGGAGTTTAGTCCAGATACTTCTTAGTAAAAAAGACGATGCTGGAGACCTATTCTCGATCTATGAAGACTCAAGTACATCAAGTCCCAAAAATTCATGGTCGCGTTGCAGCACGTGCTCTGCCAACTGGAGGAGGGAGACTGCCTGTCGTCGCTGGATCTAGAGGACGCGTACTTCGTCTCCATTCACGAAATGCATCGCAAATTCCTGTGCTTCATCGTACGGGGCAAGTACTACTAGTTCAAGGCCCTTCCCTTCGAACTGAATTCGGCTCCCAGAGGAATACACGTGTACCCATACTTCGACTGACTCGTCCATGCCAAGTCAAGGGAGATTGGAGTCAATCACACAGTGAGGACCGTCCGGCTGCGAACAGATCGTTTACGGAGAACCCCAGATCCGAAGTCCTGCTTGATTCCATCGCATGACCCTCTTTTCCTGGGGTCCAGGCACAACAGTCTCCTGCATGGCGGCTCCCTCAGAAGACAGGGTAGCGTCCATTCTGGGCAAGGGTCGATGGCTGTTGGCACTGAAGATCGCCACGGTGAGGACCATCAAGTTGCTGCTCGGTATGTCGTCGTGTATCTACCTGATCAGACTCTGCTCTGCAGGTTGCGGATGCAACCTCATCAAGAGTTGCTGGACGCTTATTGGATCCAGATGTCCGGAAGCTTAGCCAACAAGATTTTCCTCGATTAGAAGTTCCACTGAGTGATAAGGTGGTGGGGCATGCGCTCCAACATTGCCGGGGGCGTGGATTTCCAGAGCCCTCCTTACTAGGAGATGGTCACCATGGATGCTTCCCTGGAGGGCTGGGGAGCTCACATTGGATGTCTCCACGCCAGAGGCCTTTGGTTGCTGGAGGAGAGGGACCGACATCGTTGTCCTGGAACTGCGGGCTGTGTTATGAACCCTAAAGTAGTTCCTCCCATCCTTCAATGACAAGATGGTGAGGGTCTTCACAGACAGTACCACCACGATGTTCTACATCTGGAAGCAAGGGGGGGGACCAGGTCCCCTGCGGTCTAGAGAGAGAGAGCGAGAGAGGGAGGCACAGAATTTGTGGCACTGGGTCGTTGCAGAGGGGGGGCTGTTCCTCATTCCTTTTCATCTGGCAGGAGTCTGTCCACTTCATCCTGCTGAGGGAGTCTGCAATTGTGTTCTAGTCTTCCTTAAGTGGGGCAGGCCGCGGATTGACCTTTTTGCGACAGCGACAAACTCTAAATGCCACAGGTTCGCCAGTAGGTTGCACCAGTCGAAGAGCATGGGGACGTGTTCTCCTTCCTGTGGGAAGGCCTGTTCCAGATTTGGTACTTGGAACTTCTCAGCCTGTGGACGTCGCCACCAGTAGTCACGGAACTGCTCCCCCAAGGAGGTGCAAAATCCATCATCACTGCCCAGGGTCGCTGAACCTGACGGCTTGGCTCCTGCAGCATTAGTTTAGCAGGTACGAGCTTCCGGCGTGGTCTTTGCCAGGGCCAAGTCGTTGTCGACTCTTAAGTGCTATGGGCACAAGTGGAAGCATTTTGCGACATGCCGGACACAGATCAATCCCCCCCCTTCCCCCCCACCCGAGGGTCACAGCCCCACAGGTCCTTCCATACTTGTCTTTGGCCAGGGTGGGTCTGGCTCACGCCTCCGTCAAGGTGCATTTGGTGGGTATCTCCTGCTACACCAGGATGGTCTTCGCTTTGGTCATACTGTCTGGTCAATGAATTCCTCAAAAGACTTCTGATCATTCCCGCCAGTGAAGGCTCCCGCCCCGGGGTGGGAACTCAACGTGGCTTGGACGAGGCTAATGGCAGCTCCCTTCGAGCCTATGCATCAAGCCCCTCTTGTACATTTTGTGGAAGACTGCTTTCCTCGCGGCTATCCCCTCTGCCAGGTGAGATCCAGGCCCTATCCTGCAAGCAGCCTTATCTTTCCACGATACGAGGGTGGTGCTGCGGACACAACCCTCTTTCATGCTGGAGGTTCTGTCAGAATTCCATCCTTTGGTGTTGCCTGTGTTTTTTACGCCACCTTTGTTGCCGGCTGAAAGAACTCTGCACTCACTGAATGTGGCGCATGCACTAAAGTTCTATGTGGCTTGCACAAAGTTTTCGGAAGACCGCTCAACTTTTTTGTGAACTTTGGTCTTGTGAACCATGGGAAGGCCTTGTCCAAGGCTCTCATTTCCCGATGGCTCTCTGGCATCACGCACTGTCACTGGTCTGCAAACCGACCGTTGCCTGGCTGTCCGAGAGCCCATTCGACCAGAGCGATCGCTGCAACTACGGTGTTCCTGTCTGGTGTGCCCCTGCTGGACATCTGCAGGGCTGCTACGTGGAGGTCGACTCACACATTCAAGAAATTCTACTGTTGACTGGGATTCCAGGGAGGAGTCCAGAGTCGTCCAAGCAGTGCTGCGCAACCTGTTCGCTTGAAGGTGAGCCTGTTGAGGAGATAAGAGATGCTTAATGTTGAGCCTTGCCACCTCCCGTGGTTGTGCATATGTGTACTGCTATGTATTCTTTATTCATGAGCATGTGAATCCATGCCAGACCCCATGCTGGAGAAGGACAAGTTACTTAGCTCTAACGGTTGTTCTCCAGCATTGGTCTGGCATGGATTCACATGCGAACCCTCCCGCCTACCCCTTTGCGGCTCTTCTCTTGGTCCTACTGCCACTTTACATGCTACCAAATCTGAAGATGGCTGCCAGAGGAGGGGCTTGGGTAGAGGGCAGTCATTGGCTGGGGGCAATATGACCCAGAGACCAGTGGTTGGTTATTAGTAGAAAGACAGTTAAACAAAACGGAATGTTTTTTTTTTTAAAGGGACAGGATATTCATGAGCATGTGAATCCATGCCAGACCCATGCTGGAGAACAAAGTTACAGGTAAGTTACTTGTTCCTTCTCCAGCATGGGTCTGGAATGGATTCACATGCGCACCCACCAGCCCCTCTGTGGCTCTTCTTGGTCATACTGCCATTTTACGTGCTACCAAATCTGAAGATGGCTGCCAGAGGAGGGGCTTAGGGGGAGGGCAGTCATTGACTGGGCGCAGTATGACCCAGAGCTAAGTGATTGGTTAATAAGAGACAGTTTGTAAGTGAATGTGAAATCGTTTTTTTTTTTTTTTACTGAGGATTTCTGGCCCGACGGGGAATATTCATGAGCATATGACTCCATGCCAGACTCATGCTGTAGAACAGTTACAGGTAAGTAACTTGTTCCTTGGATATCATCAATATCTTCCCTCCAGTTTATTACTAAACCAACAAATACCTGTCCTTACAGTATGGTGGCTTATTCTTAAATGCAAAACCATTTAGAATGCTCTTATTTTAGCATCTGTGTATATTCTCTTGTACAGATATTGAACATTAACTATAGTATATTAAATATACAGTTCCTAATAGCAATAAATTAGTTGAGCAGATACCCAGCATCCTACTCTTCCATTCACTTTTGAAATGTTAAAACTACCTACAAATCAACCGTATGTGTTGCCATTGTGGCACAGTAAAACATAGGCATAAGCCCATCGTCTGGTGAGATTATACAAACCACTCCCTGAATTTGGTGGATAGGGTTAAAGAATATGCTTTCTATGGGGAAGTCGAACAACCTAAAAGCAATCTACAACCATGAATAAAACATTACAGGTAAAGCATTTTAAATCCTCCAGCCGGGATTCCCCACTCCCTTCCTCTGCGCTTTGATGGAAACATTTATCTTAGCTCAAGTACAAGAGGCAGTGCTGGCTCTTTGGATGCTGTGCCAAAACTCAGTAACCTGCTAAACCCAGTGTTTCACGAGCACTGTAAACATTTCCATAATCTGCGCCAATGCTGGCCACTAGAATAAGAGCTTCACACTTCCCTCAATCGCACACACAAAAATGTCAAACACCTTCAAACCACCATCTACCCTGTTGTGCCCCTAGCCACCTACCAGCTCTCTATGCACATTACAAATCTAAGATGTACATTTGTTTGAGCCTCCCTTTAAGCTCTACCCCAGTGCCAAATCCTGAAATGCAGATTATGCCACCCCATCAAACGAGACGCCCTCCTCACCCTCTGAGAACGAAACCAGCTGACTTCCTGGACGATGCATGGGCAGTTAAGCTGCATCAAACTGAATCGCTTCCCTGGAACATTATGAACTATCACTCGCATAGCACTATTTTGCATCCTCCACCTCTTCTCTCCCCCGCCCCCCATGCAAAACAGGACTGGTGTCCACCATACCTCTCAACCCCACACTCAATGAAAAATACTGTTGACCTACCAGAATAATGGATACAACAGTCCACTTATTGGATTAATTTGGAAGAAAGGTTGGAGTCCATTTCCATGCGCTCTCTTAGTTATTATTATTTAGGATCCTTGATTACTTTTTTATGAAAGGTTTTTGATGGAATATTACATTTCTACTAGAATTTGTTGTTGGCATTTAATCCTCCGTGCACTGGTTAGAAGTGTGCTTTGTAGGTCCTCAAAGTGGTTGTGGTTATTGGGTCCCAAAAACATTATTTTTCTGTACTCATTCATAGTTAAAGTAGTATTGTAGGAATTAGTGTTCAGATATTCCACATAGTCGAAGGGATTGTCGATCTTAATCCAAATCATATCCTTTATGAAGCAGCCCCAGAATAAATATTGGCTGGTGTATTAGTGAACGCCCGTGTGTCCAGGCATGTTTGATTTCATAATGTCCCATGAATGGGTTTGCATAGGGAGGTGCGTATTTTGCCCACTTTGCTATCCATTGAGTTTGCTGATAAAGATCACTTAATCTATCATTTTATATAACCTATTATATTTCCTGTTTTCTCGCCACAGTATTGCTGGATGCCTGCAAACCACCCTTTTTAAAAAGGTCTTGCTATCAAGCAAACATAGGCTGAGAATCAGCTACTCTAGATAACGGAATGGAGAAGATCTTTTCAACAAGGGATGCAGAAGCAAATTACCTTTTTCTAAGACCCACAATGCTGAATACCCAAACCACAGCCAACCAATCACCATTATCACTTAGGAAACTATTAATTGAATTAGAATTATCCAAACGAGAACGTTCAAATGTTGGGAAATTCGAAAACTAAAGACCTACTTGGATGTGGGCCGCATAACTAGAGGTCTACGTATATGCATATTTCCAACATTCAAAGAAGATATAGAGGCATTTAATGACTGGGAACAGATGGAGAACCTAATCAACAAAATGACTGCCCTTCCATTCCTCTCTGCAGCTTTCAATACTTGTGGACCACACTAGCTTCCTAAACAGCCTATCCCATAATATTAAATTGTCAATCTTCACTCTCCTCCTCATTGACTGCACACACTTGATCTCCATGCTCCCCTATTGATCAAATCCCAATCCAGTCAAATAAGGGGTACCACAATGATCTTCCCCATCGCCCCTTCTGTTCAACCTATACGTTGAATGCCCCAGACACACTAAGCTGCCACACAATGTTTTCACCACTATGTAGTCAACATGCTAATGTACTGAAGATTGCCCCCTCCCCAATGTACTACTGCCTTTGTGAATCGGACACATTGCATTCTCTATCCGGTTACAAAGTCGCTGCGGTGGAGTTTCGAAAGTTCTTTGCAGCTTACATAGAAATGTATAAAATGGTTCTTGTTGGCTCATGCAGGGTGCAAGCAAGAGGCAATCTGCAATGCATGAACGCCATCTCATAACTATTCACCCCACCCCCTCATAGGCCAAATAAAGGAGACGACTCTCCCAGAGAGACTGTTGGTGTTTGCTGAATGGGTAAGCACCCGTTCATTTATTACAATTGATTTTGCACATCGGGTGTAACTATTCATTGCATTAAAAAAATAGATATAACGATGCTGTATCATACATGGGGGAACTTTGTTTATGTAACTGGTGGACACCAACATAAAGTATAGCAGCAGTAAAATATACTTTTACTTCATACTTGATCGAAATATAGTCCTATTCTAACCAACATATTTGCTGCAGTTATTCACCAAATGTGCTGTTGCTTTTGTCAATTTTTTCTTTTTGCCTGTGTAGTACTGTTTTTGTTTAGATTTCTTTAGTCCATAAAGAAAGCTGCTTGTGTAGCCTGGTGTGTTAAAGCAGCTGCACCCTGAATTTGAGTTGCTTGCAGGTCTCGTACGTTTCAGCCTTTCATTCTTCAAAGGGTAATTTCACAAGCATCACATTTTTACTACAAAGATATATATTTGAGGGCTGTGGAATCTGCTTAGATCACATGCTATGCAGAGGCTGACATCTAGTGGAAGCTGCAGAGTATTAGTTTTCGAAACTCTAAAAGGGACGTCAATGGGGCGTGCCAGTAATACTATCCCTAGTGTTAAGTCTACTGTCCCCATGGTGCTTCACGCGTTGATGTTCCTCAGATTGTTTTTTTCCGCCATCATGGTTGGTCGCTGAAAGCAGAGTTCCTTCTGCCTATCGCCATGATATTTACGAAATGAAATAAAATCTAGTTTACTTGCTGTCCTTTTTTAGCCGTAACCCTACAAGACCTTCGACGATGGCTCCAAGGACTATCTTCATCGACTGCTTGAACAAGTCTCGACAAACTTTTCGGACGGCCTCGGAATGCTGCTTCGGCCCTCGGCCCTCACAGTAGGGAGAAAGTGGGTGGTTAATTTCTTAATTACCCTAAGAGAATGCATATTTTCCCCCTCTACCCACTTTATGCGCCATGCTGCCTTCCCCAAACACAATGGAAAATATACCATTTAAATTTTGCCCATCTTGCAACCGATAATTTCCCTGGAAAGACTTGCACCGGGTGTGCAATCTGTCTTCCAAGGGACCATAACGAAGGCCACTGCAAATCTTGCAAGCTCTTTAAGCCCAAGACCCTTAAGGACCTCAAGACAAAGCGTTGGGCCCACCACGCCATGCAGGCCAAAGCAGCCATGGACGTTGAGTGTGCCTCCAGTGACGGCCGCATTGGCGTCTTTAGTGACAACTAGGGTGAACAGGATCTGTCGGATGCCTGCGTGCAAGTCCCTGACCCCATGAGGCTGGCCGGCCGACGGCTCTGCTACCGGGACGACACCTGGAGGCACTGGCACAACCATATAGCATTACACAAAGCACACATCCCACTGCCGAAAATCGACCTAAACGCTGACTGAAAGGCCACACATGGCATCCAAGGTGAGGTCCGACATTTCCCTGTCCTCTGGGCCATCCCGGTCACCTCACAACAGGCCCTCAGTCGACAGAAAAGTCATGTTCTGACGCTGTCCAAAACCTCCCAGTCCATACACACTGACGAACGACAGTCAAAAGACGCGTTGAAAGCCTCTGAAGTCCTCACCTGAAGAAGGTCTGAGCTCATCAAAAAACACATCCTGGATATGTTGCTAAAGGCTCAGACGTCGAGAAACTACAAGTCCTCTAGTTAGAACGGCTCCTGTCCATGCGAGCAATCCTGTGTAAACATAGGAGCCGTCCACTGGGAGCACACATCCCGTGGCCCACTACATTTACCTACCAGAGCCCTGCAGCACCGGCAGAGCGCTCCTGAGGCCCAGCATTGAAAGAAATGGAGTCTCAGAATTCCATGGGTCGTTCAGCTATGCCCTGACAAAAGCGGCCTCAACACCTACACACCACCAAAACGCGACCCGATTTGGGGATTGTCCAGTGGTCCACCCTTTTTACTAGCTTTGCAATCATTGGACATTATTTCTTTCCTGTCGCCCTGTGATGCTGAAAATGCATTGGAGGGAGAGGGCCTCCCTGTCCTTGTTCTGTAGTCCTTTTTCATGTGTTCTGTATTGTATTCTGCCCAGGAGTCCATGTGACTCCTGGCAGTGCAGCTCTTCCCCTTTTTGGTTTGGTGTACAGACCCTTGGGATACCCTTATGGCAACCATGGGTGGGGTTACACCCCTGTACCCCCAGTGTGTTTTGGCCACCTTTGTGGCCCACTGAACAGGGTATGGGCTGGTGGCAGCTCCATGCTGAATTTGACAGGTGCTTGGAGTATCCTCCATTTTGGGATACCCAGGCCCTGCCATTGGAATCAGTTGATTCCTGATAGAAGACAAGATAGCCCCTGTGGCCTCTTGCTGTCTATTCACTGTTACCTTGTTTTCCCAAAGTCCTGGCAAGGCCCTACTCTGTTCATTCCCCCTAACTGGCTGTTAGGTGGAAGTTCCATATATGGTACTGTGGGGAAAGTCCAGGCCAGACTGGCTGGACCCTTCCCAGTGACTGTTGTGGGTACACCCTTGGGGTGGGACCTGGGTGAATGGAGTGTGTGACCAATATTCACTTCAGGTTATGGGTGTCTAGTTTCTGGTATGTGACACAAAGACTTGAGACAGCCCAGCCCGAAACTGGTATGAATGCAGTGTGGAGTGCTGAATGGCTGGGTACTTGTCCCAATACGCAGTCCTTGTTGTGAGTGTCTCGAGGGAGGCAAATGGCCTAGATGCTCTGGGAGCCTGATTGGCTGCCTGCCAGAATGCCCTTCTGAATGATTGATTGCCTGAGTGTTGAATGAGAGACCAAACAGTAGATCTGGGCACCTCTCGATGATGGCAATCGTTCAGTAGCTGAAGTCGAAACTGATGCTTAATCTCGAAGCTGAGCCCGAAGAAGAAAGTTGACTGCTGTTACCTTCACTGCAATCTGAAAAGCTGCCATGCTGTCATAACTGATCCAAGAGAGGACCTGGCTAGGAGACCTCTTCCTGAGCTACGAGGGACCATCGTGCACCACTAACCTTTGCCGAAGCGCCCTGGAAGTCAGCCTTCGAAAGACTGTTAACCGGAGACGGGGACCGCCGAGGAGAACTAAGAGAAGCACCGGACCGCTGTCCACCATCCTGGAGGCCCGTTGAAGCCAGTTGCCCAGAAACCGGAACCGCTAGACACCGACTGGGGCCGCAACACTCCATTCATTAAGACACTTTGAATTAAAGGACACTCGCCAGCACCGCCGACCGCTTTGTCCCACCGGAGAAAGTAAAGGCCGCTGAGGAGCATCCGCCGGTGGGTTTCCCGCCACCCGAAGCCCACAGACGCCCTTGCTGGGCCAAAGTTCTTCATAGACTCTTTGTGGCATTGAACTACTGTTTAGGTCCACCGCACTAATATCTTCGCAGGATGTCCATGACTAATCGTTGACGAGCACCTCTAGGACCGAAGCTGCTGCCTCGCCGTTTTTGATCCTTATTTCTTCGAGATCTCGACATTCTGTGGCTCCTGCATTAAACAGAGTTGTTTAAGAAGGATCCGCGACGACCCGACGTGTCACTCTGCTTAACCAGGTACATTGGGCGTTGGAACCTTTTTAGAGGGAAATAAGACTCCTATAAACAATATATGGACTGGGCTTGTATTATATCTTTACTTACAGGTTGTACAGGTGGGGTGGATCCTCATACAGAACTTTGCCTAACGGTAGGGGGCCAGTATTCTGCCAATTGTTTAACCAACTTGTTTTTCCTCCAAGTCTATTGTTGGTTCACATAATGAATTGATTTGTATATCATTTGAAACTGTCTACAGTTGATGCATTTTAATGGAATCTTTAAGAAGTGTGGCACCACATTGAGACTGTATATATTTACCATGTTAGTTTATCTTTAGCACAAAGTGTTATTGTGTACATAACATGAACCTATTTATATAAAGAACTGTTTTCAATAACATAATGTGTGGACATTCCTGTGTTGGTTCTTGGGGACTACACTGTACTTAGGAACCAGCCTGCATCACCTCCTGAGAGTTTAAGCCTTGATTGCTCGTCCATTGCTATCAACAATAGAGAATCTTGGCTGGGGTTCTCTGTGCTTCGACTCTCCCATATAGAGAGTAGGAGTACAGATAACCCCCCCCTCCAGTCTTTAAACCTCCCTCTCCCCATCGCCACCTTATAAGTGACTGTATACAGCACAAGTATATGGGAAGCCCAGATATGATAGTACATCAAGAAGAGTATATGTGCAACGCTGGGAGAGGGCATATCATGGCAGGAGAGTATACCAGGCAACTACAATGTGTGAAATGACGGCCTGAGAAGAAACATCGGGACTAGAAAAGTGATCGTGTTAACCAGGAGAGAGTGCAAAACCCTGGCAGAAAAGTATGCTTGGTGTCCTGGAAGAGGCAAAATTACAAAGCCAGACAGTTGTCAGCGTAATTGTTGGCCAAGAAAGGCACAAGGAACTGTTTGTGTAACATAAAGAGGAATCGAGGGTAAGGGAACCACCCTATGTGGCAAGGACTTTATCCTTGAAGAACCTTTCTGTTATAGCCATTTTATTCTTTTATGAACACTTTTCTAAACCACCCAAGGTTAGACATTTCCATCTTCACCTTAGAATGTAGTTTATAATGTGACGGTCAGAATAGAACTTTGGACACAGTTTTATTTTGGACATTCTGACAGTCGGCTCACTTAGTCTTGGTTTAGGTTTTTGAAATTACTCTTAGAGCAGTGTCAACAAGGCATTTTCCCAACCCCTTAATTTTCAATAGAAATCTTTAACAAAAATCATGGCTATGTGTCCGAGTTTCATTCCTGAATCCTCACACTGCCCACCCCCCTTAGACACCCCTGTGGGAGGAAGGGGATCACGATTCGTCGACTAATGGACAGATCACACCCAACGAATGAATGCTTTCGTTACTCCAGCAAGGTCATGGGCTTTAATTTGTGACGCATCCACCGAATATCCCTTCATTAAACAAGCTGGGAACACATAACTGTCTGCTACACCAAGAGATGCAGGCACTGCTATGCAAGGGTGCTGTGGAAAAGGTACCATCCATGGGACTGGCGTCGGGAGTCCATTCTCGTTATTTCCTGGCAAGGAAAAAGTGGTTAAATAAAATAAATCTGGGGTTCGGAGGCCCATCTTGGATGTAATGGTACTCTGTTCCGCAAGACACCCATCTTCAGTGTGGTGACACTGCAGCAAGTCCTCATTTGCGAGAAGATTGTTTCCTTGCATCCCTCAATCTAGAGGATTCATATTTTCACATTCCTATTTGACACACAGCTACCTGCGTTTTGTGGTGTCAGGCATACATTATCAATTGTACACCCTACCATTCGGCCTACGTTTCGCACAAAGGTTTGTCACAAAATGCCTTGCACCTGTGGTGGCCCTTCTGCATCGATCTAGACTAGTTGGTGTAAGCCCATTCTTATGACCTTGCGGGGAAGAACACTGCATCAACTATTCACTGGTTTCAGTCCCTCGGGTGTTCCATACATTTCGTAAAGTCTTATCTTGTGCCGCCAAAGCAGGCTTTGTACCTGGCGGCACAGCTAAAAACTTTCCTGCACAGCAAGGCCATATATCAATGAGTGGTCTCTCCCCAACAAGGTGCTCCAGATTAGCGAGTCCCCAGAAACTTGGTCAGCCGCTACAAGCCCCGGTTGGGCAGGTCTTGCATTCCGCTGATCAGCCACTGCAGGCTGCACCCCCCCTGCACGAGTACCTCTACCTTTGATGGGCGCACATTTCTGGATTCTGGGAGGACAGCATTGCACTTGCACATCAGTTCAGACACTTTCTTCAGTGGTGGTCGGTCTAATCCCACCTGGTGCTGGGTGCTCCTTTCCAGCTTGCCACCCAACAGGTCACAGTGACTACTTATGCTTGTCTGGCAGGCTGGGTGGGCCACTCGGGGATCTCCATGCCAGGAGCCTCTGGACAGAGGAGGCTGCGGCACATCAACCTCCGTGGAGCTACGGGCAGTTTTCTGGCCCCTGAAGCCGTTCCTTCTGCTGTCTGGAAAGGTGTTGCAGATCTTTATGGAGAACACCACCACCTCAATGTTTTATATCCGCAAGCAGGGAGGGGCAGAGTTCCCCCCCCCCTTTTTGTCCAAGGAGGCTCAGTCCCTGTGGGTACTGGGCTTTGCAGCATCAGATGTTAGATTCCCTTACACCTTCCAGGTGTTTGCAACACCTTAGCAGACTCTCTCAGCAGGGAGCTGTGCTCTTGCCACGAGTGGGAACTGCATGACGATCAACTGCAACAGTTCCAGAATTGGGGCTGGTCAGAGACAGACCTCTTGGCGACCTACGACACCAGACTATGCAAGTGCTTCGCCAGCAGCATTCGTCACCTGGGACACACCTTTGCGTTTCCATGGAAAGGGACGTTCCTGTTCTGATGGTGGCGTGAGTTATGGAAACCTTTAGACTACATCAGTGCAGACAGATACTATTGTCCACTACATAGTCGAGTTTTTGTACTCCCCTCCTCGCCCTCAGCTCCACTCAAGTTGACACCACACGAAGCTCTGCTGTCCAGGGATCTGTGCTTTGTGAACAAGCCTGACTCAACCTGACTGCTTGGCTCCTGTGTTCTTAAAGTTCGGACCTATCCCTCTGCTGGAAAACTGTCAGGAGGTTTTGACTCAGGCTAGGGCACTTCCACTTTGGCATGTTACAGGAGTAAGTGGAAGCGTTTTCCTGTATGGTGTAGAAGTCTAGTTCTGCCGCTCCACACCATCCAGACACAGGACATTATACCAAATTAGCTTCGCTGGCGCACGCAGGTCTAGTGTACCCTTCTATCAAGGTGCATTTGGCAGCTATTTCCAGATGCATCTGGTCACCTGGTGTCCCTTCCGTTTGGTCTTCCTGGCTGGTAGAATTTTGACGTGGTTTAAGGTCCTTTCCACCTGTCAAATGTCCAGCACCAACATGGGAATTGAAGGTGGTACTGTCCAGGCGGATGGAACCACCTTTTGAGCTTCTGAACAAGGCTTCCCTCAAATAGCTCTCCTTAAACCACCTTTTTAGTCGCCATAACTTCGGCCAGGAGATGTGAGATCCAAGTCTTGTCTTGCAGACCTCCTTATTCAACATTTACTTCACACTCATCCCAAGTTTGTGTCGAAATGTGCTGTCATCCTTAATGAACCAATGATCCTCCCAGCGGTCTTTAGCACTCCGGCATCATCTGCCAAACATGCATTCCTTGGATGTGGTCCGTGCCCTCAAAGACTGTCGCTCGTACAAATTCTTTCCATCAAACAGACTGTTTGTGACATTTGGGCTGTCTAGACCAGGGAAGGCTCTGTCTAAACCTCCTGGTGGATTGCATCTTTCATTTCCTTCTGCCATTAAGCTGGCAGGCCTCTTTGAGGCAGGCCCTGAGCTCACACCACCAGAGCAGTGGCTGCTACCACTGCCTTCCTTTCTGAGATTCTGCTTCTGGGAATTTGCTGGGTAGCCACTTGGAATCGGTGCACACGTTCACCAGATTCTGTTTCGACAGGGATTCTGCAGCAGTCCAGTGTTGGCCAGTTGGTTCTTCAGAACCTGTTTTTCGGGAGTATGGTCTCCAGTGGTACATATTTGCATGGAGCTTGCATCTGCCAGTATGTTACGTTCTAATACTGCTTTGTAATATATTCTCAGCATGCGAATCTATGAAAGATCTAATTCTGGAGGACTAATTTACCTAACTGTAACTCCTGTTGTGCAGCATTGGTATCTTTCATAGATTCACATGCGACCCTCCCACCTACCCATCTGGCTCTTCTTTGGCTCATACTGCCACTCACGTGTGCTTGCCAAAATCTGAAGATGGCAGACATGGGAGGAGCTAAGGGAGATGTTTCTATTGGCTGTGGGCAGCATGACCCACAAGTGACTACTAGAGACCCAAAGTGACAGAGGTTTTCAGTTTAAGTTTTTAAACTGCTCTTACAAGCCTAATGGGTAATATTCACAGCATGTGAATCTATGAAAGATACCAATGCTGGAGAACAAGATTTACAGGTCAGTAACTTAGTCCATACATGGTGCTAGTTTTAAAGAATTCAAAATAGAAAAGTGATAAAGCGCACCGTATTGTGTCTGATGTTCTGGAGTTAATCAATTTAGAGCTGTGATGTAGCTCTTCCAAATGTATGTATATTAAGGGTCCAAGGGAGTAATATCAGACTCTGGTATCGAAAGTCAGTAACGGATATGTCAAACAGTGTCCATCTTTCATGGACACTCCCGTCCCTTGCACACCTATAAATACTGAGGGAAAAAAATGTCGGTCAGATTTACGCCAATACCTTGTATCTAGTGACTCAATATTTATACTCAGTAATTAGTGCCACAACTTTTGGAGGGATTTGAATTACCTCAGTTGGTAATTTATTCATTACAAAAAGGAATGTTATGAATTTCGCATGTCAATAGATCATTAATTCGATTCAGCATTCATTATGTTCATGCATTTTCTCAACATAAAAAGCAATATTTAAAGCGTAAGTTCATATCAAGAGCATAAATACAAATAATTAGGCTGTGTTTTGAGAGAGTTCTCTTCAGGAGCAAAAAGAATTTTGATAATCTTTTCATGGTCAAACTGTGTTCATAGTAATTCCTCAGTACTCTTGAGTGTCCATTGATACCGATGTGAATTAATGGGAACTTCTAGTAATGTACCAATTGAGTTACTGGTACAATTTCTCAAATTTCAGGATTCACCTGGAGTGTATTTGGATATGTGTTCATTATAGTTAATCAGATATGACGTGTTATTTTAAAAAAAATAAATCCAGGTCACCCAATTATCTGCCAATGGGTTAAAGATTCCTCCATAAAACAAATGGAGAATTGGTGTCACTTCTTGGATTTGTAGTGCACAGTTTGACCTAGAATACAGGTATTTAAAATTGGGAACCGCTAATGGCTTGTGTAGTGACAGTGGTGTGAATAATTGCTAATTACTCACCAGCATAATAGAAAGTATGGCTTGAGACGTGAGTTGCCTGTGTCAGTCATCTGGCGTTGGTAGCTGGTTCTGTCTCATGGATGTCACTTCTTGAATTTGAAGAAAGTGAACGGGGTATCCTGGAATGCAGGTATTCTCGATTATGCATCGCTAGTGACTCAGTTAGTTTAGCTGCACCTTACTTGTAAGTAGCAGTGGTAAATTATTAATTGCATCGGGCCAATTTACACGCCCTCTTAGTTTAGAGATAGTCGTGGTGAAAAGGTGTCTCATCCCAACGCTGCTGGTTTAACGGTGCCACATCTGTATCTGGAGACAAGTTTACTAACAGCAATAATTATGGACTTCTCCAGCATGGGGTCTGGCATGGATTCACATGCTCATGAATATTCCCCGTCGTCAGGCTGGGAATCCTCGGTAAAGAAAAAACCAGTATCAGTTTCGTTTCTGATCTGTCTTTCGTAGTAATAACCAATCACTGGTCTCTGCGTCATACTGACCACAGCCAATGACTGCCCTCTACCTAAGCACCGCCTCTGGCAGCCATCTTCAGATTTTTACCGCACGTTCATGTGTTGGGATCCTCGTGCTATTGCTCTCGAGCGTTAGTGCTATTTTTTCGCGCTTTTTCACAAAAACTTCGATTCTTTCGGTCAAAAGAGCCTCAAGCTCCACCGATCCTACATCCGATCAACGGGGACCCGTGTCGGATTCATCTGTGCCCCTCAAGGGTGAAGATTTCGTCGAGCTACACTTCGGAGGACTCCAGAAGCTTCTCAGGCCCGGTCTCGGAGATGGCCCAGGAGAAGGGAAGCTCGACGCCCGGAAAGCTGTTCAGGGCCTGCCCTGGATGCCAGCTGCAGAACGTCTTCAAGGAGGACGAACACTCTTTCTGCCTTTACTGCCTTCATGGGGACAAGACGCACGTGGAGAAGGACTGTGCGTTTTGCGGCAACATGTCGGAACGGACCATGAAGGACCGCCATCAACGTCTCGCCAGCTGGCTGGAGGGTAAGAGCCCGTCTGGCGAGAAGAAGAAGAAGAAATCTGAGCGGTCTTCTAAGACCTTTGAGGGCGCCCCGGCGACGGGGGCCCAACATAAGGCCAAGCACCGCGAGTCCGCTGGCACCGGGAGCGCCGAACGGTCGGGCTCTACGGGCGCCAGGCAGGGCGCACCCTCCCCGGCACCATCAACCACGAGCCAACGCTCTGGGTCGGGTAAGAGGAAGGCCGAGCACCCGGCGAAGCTCCTGGAGAGACCCCGGTCGAGCTCTAAGGCAGAGGAGGAGCGTGGCAGTGCCCCCTCCCTCAAGGATAAGGCGGTGAGCGCACCTAAGGTGGTGAAGGCCTTGATCCATTCGACCAAGCCCTCTATCGAAACGGTCGCGGCGGCCCTGGCCCAGCCTGTGGAGGCTGCACCAGTGGTGGCGGCCTCGGGGCCCAGAATCTCCCTGCCTCCTCGGAGGGAGTCTTCTTTCGTGCCCATCGATAGGACCCCCGTGAAACCCTCCGTGGGGAAGAAGGGGGGGCAGGGCGTCGTCGTCGATTCGGCCTCAACCTCAGAAGAGGAACTGATCGAGGTCTTAAGCCACGGCCTAGGCGTGGAACAAGACCAGCCCGTCGGAATGGGCCCCGACGCAGGTGACGACGACGACATCGTCGAGGATACCGACGGGGCCCCTGCTCGCCCGTCGGATTCCCCTCTGCCAGCGCCGCAAGACAACTCAGCGGCCATTTTGTTGGCTATACAGTCCTTATGCTCCGAGATAAGGACGAGACTGCCGTTACCGACGGAGGAACCTCTCCCGTCGGGGGATCCAGAACCGGGACCTTCTGGTGTTCCCCCTACCAAGAAAAGAAGGATCCATCCACCGCCTCCTTTTCAACCGTCGCGCCCCGTCCAGCCCTCCTCCCCGTCCACCCGAGGGGATGATACGGGGACTGACACGGCAGCGACGGGTACGGACGACGAGGCATACGACGAGGATTTTCCGTCGTCGCCTCCCACCAGGGCTTCTCCGCCCGACGAGATTGGATCGTTCCACTCAATGATCGCCAGGGCATCCGAGCTTTTCCAACTCTGCCCTGAGGAGAAGAAAAAGGAAGGCTTCCTTTACCAACGGCGCGAGGCCAAGAGGAAGACGGTCCTCGCAGTGCCTCTGTTAGACGACATTTGGGATGAGGGCCTTTCCCTCCTCAAGAACCCTTCCACGACGCCAGCGAAAAGAGACCGGTACGAGAAAAAGTACCGGGTCCCGGACTCGGCCCCCCTATGCCTCCGGGCCCAGCCTACCCCGGACTCCGTCGTCTCCGCGGCAGCCAGGAAGAAAGCGGGGGGGGGGTGCGGCCTCCACGTCGACTTCCCCGCCGGACGGCGAGGGAAAGAAATTGGATGCCATGGGACGCAGAGTCATCTCGTCGGCGGCGACGACGATTAAAGCGGCCAACGCCTTGGCTATCGTGGCCCGCTACGACAGGGAACTCTGGTACAAGATAGCTCCCCTGCTGGATTTTCTGCCGGACGACAAGAGGGCGGAGGCCCTTGAGATCCTGCAGGAAGGTGAGGTGGCCTCGGACCACGCCATCACCGTGGCGACGGACATCGCCGACACTGGGTTCCGCCAGATGGGCAACGGCGTTTGCCTTCGACGTCGCGGATGGCTCAAGGCGACAGACTTTCGGCAGGACGTCCAGACCAGGGTCCTGGACATGCCCTTCGACGGGAACAACCTGTTTGGGAAGACAGTGGACGATTCCCTTCAGGCCATCAAGGCGGATACTGAGACGGCCCGGGCCCTTGGAGTACTGCAGCAACGGCGGACGCCCTTTCGGAGCGGCGGAGGCAAGGGCGCCTCCAAAGGTTCCGGCGGCGGTTTCGCTTCCTACCGTCAAGCGGCCCGCTCGTCGTCGCAAGAGGCCTACAGAGGACGAGGCAAGTCTGGCGGACCCCGCCGTCGTCGCCAAGGAGGCCAAGGCGGCAAGGCCGCGTCCAAGCAGGATTGAACCGGCCGTGGGGTCGGGCCCCCACCGAAGCACCCCGGTGGGAGGCCGGCTGGCGGGCTTCGTCAGCGTGTGGGAGTCCATCTCCACCGACCGTTGGGTGCTGGACGCCCTGGCCCGGGGCCACGCGCTCGAGTTTCAAAGAAGGTGCCCGCGCGTCCCCCCCGTGGCCAGGAAAGAACTTCACGTCCCTCAACTTCTCCTGGAGGTAAAGGCGATGCTCAGAAAGGGCGCCATCGAACTCGTCCCAAAGAGGCTTCGGGGCTCCGGAGTCTACTCGCGTTACTTCCTCGTGAAGAAGAAGACGGGAGGATGGCGCCCCATCCTGGACCTGCGACGCCTGAACAAGTTCATCAAGGCGCAGAAGTTCCGGATGGTCACCCTCCAGCACGTCCTGGGTCAGCTGGAGGAAGGAGACTTCCTATCGTCGTTGGATTTGGAGGATGCCTACTTCCACATTCCCATCCTGAAGGGGCACCGAAAATTCCTCAGATTCGTGGTCCAAGGGCGTCATTACCAGTTCAAAGCCCTTCCCTTCGGACTACGGTCGGCACCCAGGGTTTTCACCAAGTGCCTCGCACCGGTGGCGGCGCAGCTGCGCCGCGAGGGGATTCACGTCTACCCCTACCTGGACGACTGGCTCATCCGCGCCAAGACGAGGGAGCTCGCCGTGGTCCACACGGCAAGGACCGTCCAACTCCTCACGGACCTGGGATTCTCCGTGAACTACGCCAAATCCCACCTGGTGCCCGCGCAAGTCGCACTGTTTCTGGGAGCGAGGCTCGACACAGTGTCCCTTCTGGCCTCCCCGTCGGAGGAGAGGACCAGGACCATCTTGGGCAAGGTGCAACGGATGTTGGTGGCCGACGCGGCCAAGGTGAGGTCCATCAAGTCCCTCCTCGGGATGATGTCTTCCTGCATCTACCTCATTCCCATGTGCAGGCTCCGGATGCGCCCGTTGCAAGAGTTCCTGGATGCGCGCTGGATCCAGACGACGGGCAGCTTCGAGGAAAGGATCAAGCTCGACGAGAGTTTCCGACGAGCGATACGGTGGTGGGGCACCCGCGCGCATCTGACGGCGGGCATGGACTTCCAGACCCCAGCCCACCAGGTGACTGTGACCACGGATGCCTCCCTAGAAGGGTGGGGAGCGCACACCGAAAATCTGCACGCAAGGGGACTCTGGCTCCCGACGGAGAAGTCCCTGCATATCAACGTCCTGGAGCTCCGTGCAGTGTTTTGGGCCCTCAGGTCCTTCCTTCCGTCCCTCAAGGGCAAGGTGGTGAGGATCTTCACCGACAACACCACCACCATGTTTTACATCAGGAAACAGGGCGGAACCAGGTCCCCAGCGCTGTCCAAGGAGGCGCAGGACCTGTGGCATTGGGCCGTCGCCCAAGGGATTCTTCTGGTGCCGTTTCATCTGGCAGGGATAAAAAACACCATCGCCGACTCACTCAGCAGGGAGCTGCGCTCGTGCCACGAGTGGGAACTACGGCAGGATCTGGTGGATCGCCTCTTCCGACGGTGGGGCACACCCCAGATCGACCTGTTCGCGACGGCGACGAACACCAAGTGCCGGAGGTTCGCCAGCAGGTTTCCCCAGACGAGGAGCATGGGCGATGCTTTCTCGTTCCCCTGGGAGGGCCTGTTCCTCTACGCGTTCCCTCCCTTGCCTCTGCTGATCCGGCTCGTCAACCAGCTCAAGAGGTCACGGTGCAGGATGATCCTCGTCGCACCTGCGTGGCCGAGGCAGATATGGTTCCCGGACCTTCTGGACTTGTCGGCGTCCCCGCCAATCAAGCTGCCGGCGGACGCGGATCTAATCTCCAGGGAAGGAGGCGCCATCCTCCACCACGACCCGAAGTCGCTGAACTTGCAGGCCTGGCTCCTGCAGCGCTAGAGTTTGGAGGATACGACATACCGGCCGATTGCAGAGAGGTTCTTGCAAAGGCCAGGGCGTCCTCGACTCTTAAATGCTACGGACACAAATGGAAGAGGTTCTCTGTCTGGTGCCACGCACAGAAGATTAACCCTCTACGGATTACGGCTCCCCAAGTGCTGCCATACCTGCTGACGCTGGCCAAAGCTGGTCTGGCACACGCGTCCATCAAGATTCATCTTGCTGCGATCTCCCGATACACCAGAACCACGGGCCGGACGTCCTTGTGGTCTCATCGTCTGGTGAAAGAGTTCATGAAGGGACTGTTCAGATCGTTCCCGCCGGTGAAGGCTCCGGCCCCGGCGTGGGAGCTCAACGTGGTGCTGACCAAACTCATGGGACCTCCGTTCGAGCCTCTGCACTCGGCCCCGTTGAAGTTTCTATCGTGGAAAACAGCTTTTCTCGTGGCCATCACCTCCGCACGACGAGTGGGAGAGATCCAGGCCCTTTCCTGCAAGGCCCCGTACTTGACTTTCCACGACACGAGGGTAGTGCTCAGGACGCACCCATCCTTCATGCCCAAGGTACCGTCGGACTTTCATCTCAACGAACCCTTGGTGTTACCTGTGTTCTTCCCGTCGCCTTCGTCGCCGGCTGAGAGGACTTTGCACTCGCTGGATGTAGCTAGAGCGCTGAAGTTCTACGTGGACCGCACGAAAGGTTTTCGGAAGACGTCACAACTCTTTGTGAACTTTGGACCTGTCAATCAGGGGAAGGCTCTCTCGAAGGCTTCCATCTCCAGATGGCTCTCCGGCTGTATCATGTACTGTCACCGGTTGGCAAACCGACCGCTGCCTGGCCGTCCGAGAGCCCATTCCACCAGAGCGATCGCAGCTACCACGGCGTTCCTATCTGGTGTGCCCCTGCTGGACATATGCAGGGCTGCTACGTGGAGGTCGACGCACACCTTCACGAAATTCTACTGCGTCGACCGGGATTCCAGGGAGGAGTCCAGGGTCGGCCAAGCAGTGCTGCGCAACCTGTTCGCCTGAGGTGAGCCTGGTGAGGAGGTAAGATGCTTAATGTTGAGTTGATGTGATGCTTAATGTTGAGCCTTTGCCACCTCCCGTGGTTGTGCATGTGTGTACTGCTATGTATTCTTTATTCATGAGCATGTGAATCCATGCCAGACCCCATGCTGGAGAAGGAACAAGTTACTTACCTGTAACTGTTGTTCTCCAGCATGGGTCTGGCATGGATTCACATGCGAACCCTCCCGCCTACCCCTCTGCGGCTCTTCACTTGGTCATACTGCCACTTCACGTGCTTCCAAATCTGAAGATGGCTGCCAGAGGCGGTGCTTAGGTAGAGGGCAGTCATTGGCTGTGGTCAGTATGACGCAGAGACCAGTGATTGGTTATTACTACGAAAGACAGATCAGAAACGAAACTGATACTGGTTTTTTCTTTACCGAGGATTCCCAGCCTGACGACGGGGAATATTCATGAGCATGTGAATCCATGCCAGACCCATGCTGGAAAACAACAGTTACAGGTAAGTAACTTGTTCCTTCTATGTCATCTATGGAATGTTCAGTGCCTTTTGAACGCACTTACCGGATGTGTGTCAAAAAGTCTTTAAAGTACGTGGGCTTGAACGCTGCGGTGGAGTTCTGTGTAACTTGGTTGCTAAGCAACCTGTTCATGTAGTTTCAGCGTGCCGTGTGTCTGACGTACCATGCTGCAGGAGCTAGGTCCTCTGATATGGAGTATATTACATCCCAATAATCTCGTGATATCATGCATTGGTTCGTGGAGTGCCCTTTAGCAATTATGCAATTAAGGTGCTCATACATTGCAATGGCGTTCCGTGTATCTAGGTAGCTGAGCTTAGTGTCAATGTAAATAAAGCATGCTGCAAGTGTGGAGGTGCATACGTCTGGAGCTAGTTTTTATGGGATATTGAGTCCAATAAATCCCATTAGTGTGGTGTCAAGTGTTTAGATGCTAATGACCGTTGTTAATGAACTTAATGTGATGCTGGATTGTAAATAAAACCGTCAATGTTGCTTTATAAAGTGTGATCATTTTACCTATTTCAATCCTAATTCACTGGTTATCCCATTATTTCACGTCGATATTAAGTGTATCATCTTTGGTATGTGCGATATCACGGTCATTCATTAACATTTAATGTAATCTTAAGTACCCCAATTTACAGTGAATTAAATTGGCGTTCAATATCACTCTTCCAGTTAGATTGAAAATCATCATTTGTATTTATTTTATTTGTAATGCGCACCAGGCCCATCATCAGTTCCCATATTGGCCATCCATTAAATAAGGATTTCGTGATTCATCTCTTCATAGAAGTTCAACATAATGACAGTGATGGCAAATATCCAATAATTCATCACTCTGTACATTCAAAAGAAGAATGTATAAGTAACTATCAATGATGTTAATGGTAACCTGGTATTTGTCCAATTGTGTCAAAATGTTCCCTGATCTCTAGCTGTGGTTTGTCATAAACCTGTTTTATACTAATTCTGGTGTCCTCAGTTAAGTTTCACCAAAGAATTAGTAATATATTCATAATGGTAGCCAAGGAAAATTCTTCATCCCTCTTGGTTCTAGTGACTCTAGTTTGTAGATCCAAAAACATCTGAGTGACATGATGTAAGTACCTCTCTCAGCAAAAGGAAAGGGTGTTTATTCAAGATTCGTTGTGGTCAAAAAATGGCAAAAGATTTTAGACCTTCGGGTACTAAACAAAAACATAAAAAAACAATTAAAAAATGCTGCAAGAGGTGATCAGAGCAGTGCAGCCACAAGAATTATTGGTCCGTAGACCTCAGACGCATATTTTCATGTACCAATTCACCCAAAGCACCGAAAATGTTGTAGTGGGCGACAGCCATTTCTCCAGCATTGGATCTTTCATGGATTCACATGCTTAGAATATTCCCCGTCGTCAGGCTGGGAATCCCCGGTACATTATATAGACCCTTTCCCGTAGGAAAACTTTTTCGACGCTTATGCGTCCTATTCACCTCGTTTTGTATCATGCGTGCCCGCACCGTCAGGACGCCATGATATAAATACAGGACCCGCCCCCGCGCTCCCTCAGATTTCAACCGTCTTTCAAAGTAGTGGGATCCTCGTGATTACTACTAGTGGAAACCTGGTTGTTTTTCCTGTTTCGCTTCGGCGATGTTCAAATTCTGGAGAATTATGTCTGGAAAAGCATTATTTCGCCCTTGTGCAACATGTGGCCTCAAAAAAGTTTATGAAGGAGATGGCCACATGGACTGTATCTACTGTCTCCACCCGCACCACACGGCGGATACATGTGAAATATGCCAGGGTTTCTCCCAAAAAACCCTTAAGGACCGTAAAAGAAGGCTGGTCGACTGGCTTAATGACGGAGCGGGTGCCTACCCGGCTTCGGAAGTTGGCTCCACGGCCTCCAGGAGCAAGTCGGAACCTCCATCGAAAAAGGTACGGCCAGCGGAAATCCGCACTGAGGACAAGCATAAGGGGAAGCATGCTGGATCTTCCTCATCACATAAAAAGCCCTCCTCCTCCTCATCATCTAAGACGGAGAGGCAAGCGCTGTCAAAATCCTCAGGGGACCGTCCCAGGTCTTCCATGAGTCGAGATGCTTCAGCCGGGAAGTCGGCATCGAAATCGGCGACGAAGTCTAAGGGCTCGACGACGACGACTTGCTCGTCGACCTCGGTGTCATTGACGATGCCTATTACCGTTCAGGCAGCAGCGGTTGGGATTCCTTCGTCGACGGAGACTCAGTCTATGGCTTGGCTGCCAGAGGTCTATGACCCGATCCCCCCCCTGAAGTCTTACTGCAGCCAGACACGGCCTGCTCGGCGGAAGGAGAGGGTGACACGGTTCTGCAGCCATCGGATTTAGGCTTACGGCCTTCCGCGACGACGACGAGTGCGAGTGGTGGTATGGTACCTATCTCATCCACGTTACTGACCCCCCAGACGGTTTTGTCTCTGGATGTGCTTAATACTCTTCAGAAGCTCCTGCAGCGGCTGGATACGCAGATCCCTCAACCTGGGACGTCATCGTCACTTTTTTCTGTACCTTCCGTCGACGGGCGGTAAAAGATCGTCCTCGAGCTCAGGAGGAGGGTGAGTTGTCGGAGTCCGACTCTATACTGGGTGACTCAGGGTCAGACATCTCCCTGTCACCGTCGAGGGACCCAACATGGAGTTCGGATGTGGAGTTAGAGTCTACGAGGAGCCAGACACAGCCATCTCCCCCAGATGATGTGGGAGCCTTCCATGCAATGATGGGAAAAGCTTGTTCCGAGTTCGGCTTGATTCCTGAGGAGCAGAAGAAAGACTGTTTCCTTTTTGACCATATGGGTCAAAGGAGAAAATCGGTATTTGCCATCCCAATTCTGGACCACGTGTGGCAAGAAGGTCTCAAGACGATGCGCCATCCGTTCTCGGAGCCAGCTATAAAGGGACGGATTGAGAAAAAGTTTAAAGCACCGGAGTCCACTCCAAAATGTCTAACATCACAGCCTCTGTCTGACTCAGTGCTGTCGGCGGCAGCGGCTAGGAAGGCCAGGGTACAGCAAAAATGTTCAACGCCACCGGAAAGCGAGGCTAGGAGGCAGGACGCCTTTGGAAAAAAGGTACTCTCGGTCGGAGCGACGACAGTAAGAGCAGCCAATTCCTTAGCGATCGTGTCACGATATGATAGAGAAATGTGGCACAAACTAGCCCCTATCCTAGAACACCTGCCAGACGAACACCGGAAAGCAGCTATGTTACTGGTGCGGGATGGCGAAGAGGCCTCGAACCACGCAATTAATATCGCAGTTGACCTAGCAGAGTCTGGCTTCAAACAAATCAACCATGGAGTAGTGCTTCGTCGACAAGCGTGGCTCAAATGTACTACTTTCGGTCCTGAAGTCCAGTACAAAGTCCTTGACATGCCATGTGAAGGGGAACACCTGTTTGGCGAAAAGGTTGATGAAGCGTTGAAGGGGATGAAAGAAGACACGGATACTGCTAGGTCCCTCGGCGCCCTTCAAACGGGTAGAAACTTTTGCTCTTTTCGCCCCTTTAGGGGTGCTTCTGGAAACTCCCGCTTTGGAGCCTCGAGGGACCGTGGATTTAACAGGCCCTCGTACTCTTCACAAGGGTTCAGACGAGCGTCCCAGTCGGCACGTAGAAGCAGGGACTATCAAGCCTCCAGGCGGCGAGGCTCGGGTCCGTCGTCGACTAAGAACAAGCAAACCAGCAACCAATGACGGCCTTCGGGACGTCCTGGGGGGACGAGTCTCTCCACTTCGACCGATGGAAATGCATCACCACAGACCGATGGGTTCTAGACACGATTCGCATGGGTCATGCGCTACAATTCAAAGACAAGCCTCCGCGTCTTCCGCCTGTATTCTCGACACAGCCCCACCTCCGGATCCTACGACAAGAGGCGGCGCTTATGTTGCGAAAAGGGGCGGTAGAGAAAGTTCCTCTGGCACAGGAAGGACAAGGAGTTTATTCCCGGTTCTTCGTTGTCAAGAAGCCAAACGGCAAATGGAGGCCCATTCTCGACCTGAGGGTACTCAACAAATGGCTAAAGAGCCTAAAATTCAAAATGCTAAAGCTCCAAGAGGTTATCAGGTCGGTGCAACCCATGGATTATCTATCGTCACTAGACCTTCAAGACGCTTATTTTCACATCCCAATACGCCCACGACACAGGAGATATTTAAGGTTCGTCGTCGGGAGAAAGCATTTTCAGTTCAAGGTCCTCCCGTTTGGGATCAAGTCCTCCCCCAGGACGTTCACCAAGTGCTTGGCCCCTATAGCGGCCCATTTAAGGAAGGATGGTCACCATGTCTATCCATATCTAGACGACTGGCTGGTCAGAGGTTCGTCCAGGGAACAAACACGAGACAGTCTAAGGGCCACAATGTCCCTCTTACAGGAACTGGGCTTCGCAATAAACTTCAACAAGTTCTCCGTAGAGCCTTCGAGGACCTTGGTCTTTCTAGGAGCGGAGTTTCATACACACACAAGCCTGGTGAGACCATCCAGCGAAAGAATTCAGAAACTTCAAAGCAAGGCGTCGGAATGGAGAGGCGGTACCAAGGTTTCAGTGCGCAAGTACATGTCCCTGCTAGGGACCATGTCGTCCTGCATTCCGTTGATAAACAACTGCCGTCTGTTTATGAGGCCTTGCCAGGAATTTCTAGCGGACCGTTGGGCGCAGAGCCGAGGTCGCTGGTCCGACAGACTGGTCGTCGACGAACAACTAGTTCAAGCACTCTGCTGGTGGAGTGTCTACTCATCTAACGAAAGGAATGCCTCTACTGGAACCAGAGTTCCAAAAGACGGTGGTGACGGATGCATCGCTGAGCGGATGGGGAGCTCATCTGGATACGTTACAGGTACAAGGCCAGTGGTCGTTGCAGGAGTCCTCCCTGCATATCAACCTGCTAGAACTGAGAGCAGTGCGATGGGCTCTGAAATCTTTTCTTCCTCAACTGAGGAACTCGGTGGTGCGTGTCATGACGGACAACACCACTACGATGTTCTACTTGAGAAAACAAAGAGGGACACGTTCCAGGTCCCTATCGACGGAGGCACAGAAAATCTGGCATTGGGCCCTGCAACACAACATGCAAATCTTAGCGTTCCACCTGCCAGGCGTGAGAAATGTGGAAGCCGATGCCCTCAGCAGAGAAATGAACGAAGTTCACGAATGGGTGCTGAACGACCAACAACTACAACAAGTATTCAAGAAATGGGGACATCCTTCCGTAGACTTGTTTGCGACGAAGAACAACAGGAAATGCCATCAGTACGCAAGCAGATGGCCTCAGCAGGGCTCACTGGGGGATGCGTTCTCCTTCCCATGGACGAACAAATTCCTGTACGCATTCCCTCCATTTCCCCTTGTCCGGAGGACGTTGCAATGGATCCTCAGGTACCCATGTCGGGTAATTCTGGTGGCCCCGTACTGGGCCAGACAGGCGTGGTTTTCAGACCTGCTACACTTAGCGGTGGCGGAACCGATGAGATTCCAGAAGACCCCCGACCTTCTGTCTCGACAGGAGGGTGTCGTTTGGCATAACGACCCGGACAGCCTCAAGTTGACGGCCTGGCTCCTGACTTCGCCGAATTTGGTCGGCTAACGATTCCGGAGGACTGTCAGCGTATCCTGCAAGCGGCAAGAGCACCTTCCACAAACGCCTCATACGCGTACAAATGGAAAAGTTTCTGTCAATGGTGCGAGGATCAACCAGGTTTGGCCCCGCAATCGATTAAGCCGGAACAGCTCCTTCCATACTTGCTGTTCTTAGCTCAAAAGGGCCTGTCGGTATCGTCAATAAAAGTACACCTGGCAGCCATTTCCAGGTTTACTCGTCAACGGCATTCGGCACCATTGTTCAGCGACCGCCTGATTAAGCACTTCCTCAAAGGCCTCTTTCGGAGTTTCCCTCCAGAGAAGAAATTTCTGCCGGAGTGGAGCCTCAATCTGGTCTTAACGTCTCTTATGAAGCCTCCTTTTGAACCAATGTCATCATCGTCTCTAAAGTTTTTGTCGTGGAAATTGGCCTTCCTGGTGGCCATCACTTCAGCCCGACGTATTTCAGAAGTTCAGGCTCTAATGGTAGACCCACCATACTTATGATTTTTCAAGAACAAGGTAGTCCTAGCCACTAACCCACAGTTCATACCAAAAGCTCCTTCGGTGTTCCATAAACACTCCTCTATTGTGTTGCCTACGTTTTTTCCGGAGCCATGCTCGGGAGCGGAGCGCATGTTACACACATTGGATGTAAAAAGGGCTCTCAAGTTTTATCTTCATCGTACGCAACCGTTCAGAGAAACGAGACAGCTGTTCGTGGCCTATGGTTTGGGTGCTAGAGGAAAAGCCATTTCAAAGCAAGGACTGTCAAGATGGGTGTCATCTACCATTTCGTACTGCCATTCCAGGGCAGGGAAACCTCTTCTACGACGGCCAAGAGCTCATTCAACTAGAGCAGCGGCATCGTCGACGGCACTGTGGGCCGGAGTCCCGCTGGGGGACATCTGCATGGCGGCTACCTGGGCGGCTACACACACCTTTACCCGCCATTACTGCCTGTCGCAGCAACATGCCGAAGATACCCGGATGGGACAGGCGGTGCTCCGACACCTATTCCAATAAGGTAAGCCCCGGCTGAGGGGTTGCATCCTGTGGAATTTATGACTGTATGTGGCTCGTTTTCCTATGTTAACGATTTCTAATGTATACATGATCATAGGGAACGGGCTTTGCGAAGAAAGTATATGGGTTTGCATGCACGCCTCTTTGGGGGTGGTACGGCTATGTAATCTATTCTAAGCATGTGAATCCATGAAAGATCCAATGCTGGAGAAGGGAATAGTTTCTTACCTGTAACTCCATTTCTCCAGCATTGGTATCTTTCATGGATTCACATGCGCCCACCTGCCTCCCCTGAACATGCAAACCGGTTCCCCCACTACTTTGGGGGCCGAAATCTGAGGGAGCGGGTCCTGTATTTATATCATGGCGTCCTGACGGCGCGGGCACGCATGATACAAAACGAGGTGGATACGACGCATAAGCGTCGAAAAAGTTTTCCTACGGGAAAGGGTCTATATAATGTACCGGGGATTCCCAGCCTGACGACGGGGAATATTCTAAGCATGTGAATCCATGAAAGATACCAATGCTGGAGAAATGGAGTTACAGGTAAGAAACTAATCCCTTCCAATTTCGGGTTCTCCCCTTTGGCTTGAAATCGACACCCAGGACTTTCACCAACTGTCTAGCTCCAGTAGCAACTTCCCTCCGGAGGCAAAGCCATCATGTTTATCTGTTCTTGGACGACTGGTTGGTGCGGGGTGCTATTTACCAACAGGCGTAATCGTCTCTCCAGGACAGAGATTCTATTCAAACGATTGGGCTTCGCCATCAACTACAGCAAATCCTGCTGAACTCCCTCAGAGGTTGGTGTTCCTGGGAGCACAATTCCTGACAAACCATAATCGGGTAAAGCCCTCTGCAAACAAAGTGGGAAAGCTAGCTCTAGCTGGCTCATTTACCCTGAACAAATCCATCAGTCCGCTCTTACATGGCTCCCTTGGGAACCATTTCGTCTTACATTCCTCCAATTCCCAACTTACACCTACTCATGCGCCCAGCACTGGAATTCCTTGCAACCAGCTGGTCCCAAATCCAGGGCTCCTGGTCGGACAGGGCAATCATCTCCCGGCCACTGGCAAACGCTCTGATATGGTAGACTCATCCCCTCAACATCACACTGGGAATGCTGCTGGTGGAGCCAAACTTCCAATGCACTATTGTGACCGATGCCTTCCAAATAGGATGGGGTGCTCATTTAGATTAGCACCAGGTCAAGGGCCTCTGGTCCACCATGGAAACCTTACTACATATCAATGTCCTAGAATTGCGGGCACTGCACTGGTGTCTCAAATAATTTCTCCCCCTCGTCAAGGGCTTGTCCTAACTGACAAGACAACCAATGTTCTACCTGCGGAAGTGGGGGCTGGGGGGGGTGCACTCAGAAGTCTTATCCCAGGAAGCACAAACCATCTGGCACTGGGCCATCCTGGGCCATCCAGCACAACATTCAGATCCAAGCCTTTCACCTACATGGGATGCAGAAGAAACCGGCAGATGCCCTCAGCAGGGACTCCTCCCAGACACCATCGAATGGCAACTGAACAGCACCCAGGTATCAAATATCTTCGCAAGATGGGGCCTTCCCCCTCTGGACCTTTTCACCAGCCCCGAAAACAAGCAATGCCAGCAGTTGCCAGCAGAATCCCGCATCCGAACTCCCGGGGAGACATGTTCTCCTTCCCTTGGAAAAGGATGTTTGCTTATGCGTTTCCCCACTTTCCTCTCACAAGGAACACCATACAAATGATTTGCAAGGTCCCCTGCAAGATAATCCTGGTGGCCCCCTTCTGGCCCAGGCAGACCTGGTTCTCAAGCCTGCTTTATCTGGCAGTGGACAATCCGATTCATCTAGGATCCCAGCCAAATCTCCTGTCAGAACAAAGGGATATTACATCACAATCCAGACTCCCTCAGATTGGTGGCATGGCTCCTGAACATTCCAATTTCGGAAATCTGAATATCCCTCAGGACTGTCGTCGCATCTTGGCTGCTTCAAGAGCTCCATCCACTAACATCTCATATGGCCGAAAGGGGAGATTTTGTGCTTTGTGTGTACAACAACCTAATCTACAGCCGTTGGACATAACACCTCAACAACTCCTTCCTTATCTTTTGGTATTGGCTACAGAAGGTCTAGCGGTAGCTTCCATCAAGGTGCACTTGTCGGCTATATCAAGATTTGCACTTAGAAGAACTGCCCCACTCTACAGTGACAGACTAATCCAGCATTTCTTGAAGGGCCTCTTTCGAACCTTTTCCCCCCAAGGAAAAGGATTCCACCCATATGGAGTCTTAATTTAGTTCTAGCAGCCCTTATGAAACCTCCTTTGAAACCCATGTCATCAGCCGACATCAAGTTTCTCACTTGTAATGGCCACCAGAAAAGCAACCTTCCATCTTCTAGACTGGTGTCGGAACTCCAGGACTTGGTCATTGATCCACCATATAGGCGTTTCATGAGGGGCAAAGTGGGGCACTCTGCAAACCCGCATTTAATTCCTAAGGTACCATCGGAATTTTATAAAAATGAGACCATCACTCTTCCAACCTTTTTTCCAAATGCATCTTCGCCAGCTGAAAAAACACTGCATTCTCTAGGTGTCGAGAGAGCATTGAAGTATTATTGGACCGCACAAGATTGTGTAGCTCCTCAAATCAACTCTTCAGGCCTTCCAATAAAGGGAGGTCAACTTTGAAACAAGATGTCTCATGATGGGAGGCATCTAAAATGTCTTTCGAGGGGATTGGGTCCTCCAACGTATTCCAGATCTTTGACAGTAATCACCGCAGATTTGCTGCGGTGATTACTGTCAAAGATCTGGAATACGTCGTCGGACCCTCCCATCGAAAGAACGTTACCAGGTAAGAGTAACTTGTTCTTCTGCCATGCAAAGACCAACAGGCCATTGCAATCCACTCCCAGAGCTCATACCACAAGGTCCACGGCGGCATCAGCGGCCGTATGGTCACGGAGTACCGATGGGGAGACATTTGCCATGCAGCAACATGGACAGTGCACCACACTTTTACCAGGTACTACTTTTTACATCAGGAACATGCTGAAGATGTGCAAATGGGACAGGCAGTCCTCTAGTGACTGTTCCAGTAAGGTAAGCCCTGCAGCTTCCGGGGTTTGGTCCTGTTTTTTTACCTTAAAGATGTATACTTTGCTTAATGTGCATGTCTACTTAAGGTATATCCTGTGTGACCGATATACACCACCAAGCATTTCTACAGCTACAAAAGGTATTCACAGCATGTGAATCGAAGAAAGATCAAATGCTGGAGAAGGGAGTAGTTTCTTCCCTGCAATTTCTCCAGCATTGGTATCTTTCATAGATTCACATGTGCCCTCCAGCCTCCCCCACCCTCAGGCAAACATCCTTTTAAGGACATCCTACATTTGGAGAGGTTAAAATCTGAGGGGAAGCTGCGGGGGCTGAGCTATACACTTGACGTCCCATTGGTGCTGCCAGAAGCCCCCACAACGTCTATAGGACACTCAAGGTGTCAACGTTTTTCAGTAGGAAAACTACTATATTAAAGTTACCAGTGTTTCCCAATCTGGCAGCAGGGGATATTCACAGCATGTGAATCCATTTAAGATACCTATGCTGGAGAAATTGAGTTACAGGTAAGAAACTACTCCCGTATTTAGTACTGGCCCCTAGACTCCTAACCCTACCATGCGTATTCCCGTTCAGCGTGTGCTGACTTCCCAGCGTGATAGCCTTAGAATTTGCTATGCTTTGCTCTAGCACTGGATCACTGATGGCGCCAGGGTTTACAAATGGGCACTGACCATTGGGTAAAATAACATATTTTGCTTCAAGAACAGCCAACTCTTGCATCATGGTCTGCATCTGCTCCCTTAGCCCATTGAGTTGCAGCTGTAGGTCTAGCTTGTCCCCAGCCTGGCCTTGATCCTGCTGTACAACTCTCCAACTCCTCTGAAAGGGCCACACAATGACTAGTGGCAACAGCAGCTCCCAAGCTAACCGAAATAGGGGTGGGGAAGTTGGGAGTGCTAGGGACCCTTCCGGAGGACCACCATCCCACTCTAAACCTCCCCAGCCTTTCAAATTTTCTCAAGTTGCTACCCATGAGGTGGAAAATATCATTACCTCGCTCAAACCTTCAAGATGGCAGGGAGATTCCTGCCCAGATAATCAAAGAAGCGGCCAGAGACCTGGCCCCCTTCATTACAACACTAAACACCTAATTCCTAAAATGCAGTGTCCCCACCAACCTATGCATGGGTCCTACCACTCTTTAAAAAAAAAAAAAAAAATTAAAACCTCTTGGACTCGACCATTCCAACTAACTATAGACCGATTACAACAGTCCAGTTTTTATTAAAGGTAATAGACAAAGCAGCTTACCTCGAGATGCAATCGTATTTGGAGACCAACAAGCTGTTAGGGCTTTGGAAATCTGGTTTTATACCACAACATGGCACTGAGCTCTGCATCTGAACCAAATTGACGAACTCAAAGACAGTAGGAAACTTGCGCTTTTACTCTTACTAGATCGATCTGCCGCTGTTGATTTAGTGGATCATAAAGTGCTTTGCAAGCACCTATCCACTGCGGCTCATTTCTCCCAGGAAGCTACAGCCTGGATTCATTAATTTCTCCAGCATTGGATCTTTCATGGATTCACATGCTGTGAATATTCCCTGTCGTCAGCTGGGAACCTCGGTCACTTTAACCTAGTGTTTTCCTATGGAAAACTTCGACACTTCAGTGTCCTATCAACGTCCTTTTTGGGTGCTTTAGTCCCCACCAATAAGACGTAGGGTATAAATAGCCCCGCCTCCACGGCTTCCCTTCAGATTTCAACTGTCTCCAAACGGTGGGATCACCTCGTGTTCGTTGAGTTTTTGTTTGGGCGTGTGCTATTTACGTATTGAGATGGCTTCTGGGGCTCAGAAGACGTCTCTGTTCAAGCCCTGTGCGACTTGTGGGTTAAAGGTGTATGAGGCTGACGGGCATATGGATTGGTTCTACTGCCTTTACCCCCATCACTCAGCTGACACTCGTGAGATTTTTTGAGCGTTTTTGCAAAAGACTCTTAAGGACCGCAATCGGGGGTTGGTTTGTTGGCTTAATGAAGGCACCTACTCGGCCTCGGAGGTGGGGTCGGTCCAGAGCCTGTCTCCGGAAGGGCCTGTGCAGTCCGCGGATCATCGCCAGGCAGCGTCGGCGGAGCCTCCGGCTAAGAAACCTTGTCCAGCTCCTGTGTCGGAGGTGGGGAAGAGCTGTAGATCTTAGAGTAAGCAGCTGTCGAAGGGTTCTTATTTGCCCAAACATGGTCGGTCGGACCATTCCCGATGGTCTAGTGGTAGGCCTGAGAAGGAGGCAGTACAGGAGAAGGCCTTGGCCAAAGTGCTCCTCTTCAGGGGACCATCACAGGTCATCCTCTAAGCGCCGGGCCAGCTCTGCCAAGCAGGCCGTGTCTCCAGGGAAGTCTACACCGCAGGTGGCGGTTCCGACGACGTCCTCGTCGACGGGGCCCCAGTCGCGACGGTTGCTCTTCCATCTAGTTCTGTTGACATGGGTGTCATCAGCTTAGGCGGCCCGTGTTTGATAAAGGACCAATGCTTTTCTCGTCATCGAGGATGGACACGGAAGGATTGTTCCCGACGAGTGGGGTTTGGCAGTCTTCCGTCTTTGACTTGCTTATGCCGGACACCATTCTACATCAGGAGACGGCAGCTTTTTTGGTCTCATCGGAGGTGGATGACGACCGGGAGCCGGTGTTGGGACCATTGGCTTTGGGACTGCAGAGTGTTGGGCCTTCGGTGGGTGTGGGTGCTGGTCCTGCTACTTGCCCACTGGTGAACCTGCAGTCTGTTGTCGCTCCAGGTCCTTTTCACGCTGCAATCATTGTTGGGCCAGCTGGATGCGAGGTTACCCCCTCGGAAGGTGGTCCCGTTGGGGCCTGTCATGGACGCTCCTGGTGTTCCGCCGCATTCATCTCCCATGGCTGGGTTGCCGGTGCCACTGCCGGTGAAAGAAGATCGTCCACGTTCGTACCCTGAGGCGGGTGAACTGCCAGAGTCCGAGCCGGACAGTGTTCTGCGGGACACTGTCTACTGGTTTTTCGTCGCCAATGAGGGATGACGCGTGGGACACAGACGGGGGTGGGGGGGTGGAACAGCCTCGGAGTCCGACGCAGCCTTTCTCCCCTCCTGATGATGTTGGGGTGTTCCACGCCATGACGACTAAGGTGTGTGTGGAGTTTGGGTTGGCACCGGAGTAAGAGCGGAAGGAGTGCTTCCTGTTTGATCACAAGAGCAAGAAAAAGAAAGCTGTATTCTCCCTGCCTATTCTGGACCACATGTAACAGGAGGGCCTGTGCACGATACGACATCCTTTTTCAGAATCGCCTGTCAAAGGTAGACTGGAGAAAAAGTTCAAGGCCTGGAATCCACCACAAAGTGCTTAGTGTCGCAGCCCACTCCTGAGTCTGTGGTATCGGCCGCAGCCAGCCATAAGGCCCGGAGTCCGCACAAGTGTGTTACTCCTCCGGACAGTGAAGCAAGGAGACCGGATGCCTTCGGGAAGAAGGTTTTGACTGTTGGGGCGTCAACTGTGAAAGCGGCTAATTCCTTAGCGTTCATGGCACGTTATGATTGTGAGATGTGGCATAGGCTAGTGCCTATTTTGGAAAGTCTGCAGGAGTACCGCAATACCGCCATGCTCTTGGTGCATGAAGGGAGTAAGCTTCCAATCACAATATTAATATTGCCGTTGCCCTAGCGGAGTCTGGCTTTAAGCAGATTAACAATGGGGTAGTGCTTCGTCACCAAGCCTGGCTTAAGTGCACTGACTTTCGCCCGGAGGTGATTATAAGGTTATCGACATGCCCTGTGAGGGGGAGCATTTCTTTGGCAAAAAAATTGAGGCCCTCAAAGGGATGAAGAAAGACACTGAGACTGCTAAATCATTGGGGGCTTTACAGAGTGGGCACTCTTTTCGCCCGTTCCGGGGGGCTTCGGGTAATGCCTGTTTTGCTTCCACCAGGGACCGGTGTTACGGTCGGTAAGGTTATTCATCCCAGTGGTATCTGAGATTGGTGCAGTCGGCGCAGAAGAGTTGGGACTTTCAGGCCCCGCGAAAAAAGGGGTGCGCAGTCCTCTGCCTCTAAGGGGAGGCAAGCTAAACCACAACAATGACTGCCTTCAGGACAATCTACGGGGGGAGGGCAGGGTGGCGGTGCACGTGAACAAGTGGTGCAAGATTCCGTCGGATCGTTGGGTGTTGGACACGGTGCGTCTGGGCCCCTCCCTGGAGTTCAAGTGTTCCCCGGTTTCCATTCTTCCGGTGTATATCTTGCAACCACACCTTCACATCCTGCGGCGGGAGGTAGTTCTTATGCTACAGAAAGGGGGTATAGAACTGGATCCGGTGGCAGAGGCGCCAAGGGGTTTATTCCCGCTACTTTGTAGTGAAGAAACCCAACGGCAAGTTGCAGCCCATCCTTGATCTTCGGGCGTTGAACAAGACTCTGCAACGCCGGAAGTCCAAGATGCTTGCTCTTCAGGAAGTTATCTGGTCGGTACGGCCAAACAAGTTTCTGGCATCTTTGGATTTACAGGAGGCATACTTTCACATTCCCATGCGTCGACGGCTCCACAAGTTTCTGCGGTTTGTCGTATAAGATCATTACCATCTTCGGGTACTCCTGTTTGGTTTAAAGTAGTCTCCTGGGATGTTTACAAAATGTTTAGCGCCATTGGCAGCGTAGCTCCGACGGGAGGGTCAGTACGTATACCTGGACGACGGGCTGGTGCGAGGTTCGTCACTAGGGGCGGCGCAGGAAAGTCGCAGAGCTACCATGCAGCTGTTGCAACGGCTAGGCTTTGCCATCAACTTCGGGAAATCCTTTCTGACGCCTCCCATGGATTTGGTGTTTCTGGGAGCAGAGCTTCGGACTTCACTGGAACTGATGAAACCCTCGAACGAGAGGGTCAGGAAGCTCCTGCAAAGGGAGGCAGAGTGGAAGATCGGTGCAAGGGTGTCGGACCGGACCTACATGTCGCTACTGGGGGCCATGGCATTGTGCATTCCACTGTTGCCAAACATTTGTCTATTCATGAGGCTGGTGCAAGAGTTCCTCGCGGACTGGTGGGCTCAGAGTTGCGGCGGTTGGTCTGACAGGTTGGTGATCAACGGCAATCTGGTGGAAGTTCTTCGCTTCTGGCAGTGCTTGGACAATCTGAAAATTTGCGGTTGTGGCGGATGTCTCTTAGACGGTATGGGGAGGTGCATCTCGACGGCTCACAAGTTCAAGGCCTGTTGTCTCGGGAGGAGTCTCAGTTCCACATCAGTGTGCTCGAGTTGCGAGCAGTACATTGGGCCCTCAAATCGTTTCTGCCGCGCATACGCGCTTTGGTGGCGAGGGTGTTGACAGACAATACCACCACAATGTTTTATCTCAGGAAACAGGGATGCACGCATTCCAGGGTGCTGTCGAAGGAAGCACAGGAACTGTGGCATTGGGCTCTGTTGTATGACATTGGCATTGTGGCTTTTCATCTGCCGGGAGTGTTGAATGTGCAGGAAGAAGTTTCCATGATCTTCAGGAAGTGGAGCCATCTTCCATTGGATCGCTTTGCAACGATGGAGAACAAACCGTGCTGGGAGTTCGCCAGCAGGTGGGCTCACCCCGAGTTTCTGGGGGATGCGTTCTCGTTCCCGTGGATGGGCCGATTCGCTTATGCATTTCCTCAGTTTCCGCTTATCCGATGGACCCTCCAGTGGATTAAGAGATACCCATGCCGTGTAATTCTAGTGGCTCTGTTCTGGGCTAGGCAGCCGTGGTTCTTGGATCTCCTTCACCTGTCTGTGGCAGAGCCGATTCGGTTGGATGCGACGCCGGACCTTCTGTCTCAGAACAAGGGCATTGTGTGGCACCAAAATCGGGGTGTCTCAGCCTGACTGCCTGGCTCCTGACTACTCCGAGTTTGGCCTGCTAAGGCTTTCCAGTGACTGTCGCCAAATTTTGGAGGCGGCAAGAGCACCGTCCACGAATGTCTCCTATGCAGGTAAATTGGAACAGTTTTGTGTGTGGTGTAAGGGCCAGCCAGGGGTTGAACCTTTGAAAATTTCCCCTGAACAAGGTCTCCCCTACCTGTAGCAATTGGCGGAAAGAGGCCTGGCGTTCTCCTCCATAAAGATACACTTGGCAGCGATTTCTAGATTTACTCTGAGGTGACATGCGGCTCCTCTGTTTAGTGATCTCCTAATCGAGCATTTCTTGGAGGGGTTGTTTTGAACTTTTCCTTCGGTCAAGAAGTTTGCGCCGGTGTGGAGCCTTAATGTGGTACTTTTGGGTCTGATGAGACCGCCTTTCGAGCCGCTGTCGACTCCTTTGCAGTTTGTCATGGAAGGTGGCTCTTTTGGTGGCCATTACTTCGGCCAGAAGGATATCAGAGTTGCAAGCATTGGTTGTGGGACCCCTCCCCCCCATACTTGAGGTTCTTGAAGGACAAGGTTGTATTGGCTACCAATCCGCACTTTATCCCTAAAGTGCCAACGGCATTTCGCAAACTTTTCTATCGTTTTTGCTTCAGCGTCAACGCCGGCAGAACGGGCTCTGCATTCGCTGGATGTGAAGAGGGCGTTGAAGTTTAATTTGAATCATACTCATGATTTCAGAAAATCTAAAAAGGTATTTGTGGCTTATGGGCCGTCCAAGCGACGGCCAATCTCCAAACAAGGACTTTCTCGTTGGGTGTGTCCTATCACGTTCTGCCACAAAGCTGGAAAGCCTTTGGGAAGGCCTCTGAGGGCACACTCGACGAAGTCTACGACTTCATTGGCTGCATTATGGTCGGGGATTCCTCTGGCGGACATTTGCCAGGTGGCCTACTGGGCGGTGCCGCATACCTTTACCCGGCATTACTGTCTGGGGCAGCAGCATGGTGATGTGCTGGTGGGACGGGCAGTCCTCCAACACCCATTTCAATAAGGTAAGGCCCGCAGCTTCGGGGTATTTATGACCTCGATCACTGGATGGGTTTATTTGTCTCATGTATGTGTTTCTGTATTGGTTTGCCGTTACACTCCGCCATGCATGATTGGTACTACTATGTAATCTATTCTCAGCATGTGAGTCCATGAAAGATCCAATGCTGGAGGAGGGAGTAGTTTCTTACCTGTAACTCCATTTCTCCAGCGTTGGTATCATTTATGGATTCACATGCGCCCTCCGGCTGCCCCTCCAGGCAAACCTGGTTCGGGTTCCCTCTACTTTGGAGGTTAAAATCTGAAGGGAAGCCACGGGACAGGGCTATTTATACCCTACGTCCTATTGGTAGGGACTAAAGCACCCAAGGACGTTGATGGGAAACTTAAGTGTCGACGTTTTCCATAGGAAACCGCTAGGTTAAAGTGACCGAGGTTCCCAGCCTGACTGGGAATATTCACAGCATGTGAATCGATGCCAATGCTGGAGAAATGGAGTTACAGGTAAGAAACTACTCTCTTCTGAATAACGGGTCTGAGAGTGTTCTCAACATCTGCCTCAGCAGACCCCCCATCAATAACTTGCAGAGTACCACAAGGTTCCTGCGTATCTCCCACGATGTACAATATCTTCACTAAGCCACTGTTTTATGACCTTGACTATCTGGGTGTCACCTACACTAATTATACAGATGACTCCCAGATCATCATACCACTTACGGGAGATTGATACGGACCTGAGCCTAGTGAACAAAATATGTCTAATCATTCAGGCTTGGATGGCCTCTCACAGCCTGTGCCTGAATGATAAGACGGAGTTCCTGATCCTAGGAGCACCAGACAACCTTAACAAACTTGCCAGCAAATACTTATCTTTCAACATCGATGGTATTAACATTAATGTGGCAAATGAGGTAAAAATCTTAGGTTTATACTTAGATTCAACCCTCAACCTAGGCAAGCAAGTTAACGCTTCTGCCTCAGAAACAGCTTACACCTGTAAACTGATACAGGCTTCTAAAACTTTCCAATCCACAGAGCTGCATCACCCTAGCGAGAGCTTTAATCTGCTCAAAACTTGTTTATTGTAATGACATATACCTAGGTGCTAGCAAATATATTGTCGTCAAACTTCAAATACTTCAGAATAATTCACTTAGAATGGCCCGAAGTATTCCCAGGGGACAACATATTTCGGAGACTAGGCAAAAGAACAATTGACTCTCAATTAAGGACAGAATTATGTTCAAGACTGTCTCCCTGACCCACAAATGCCTAAACAACTCTGTCCCCAAATACTTAATGGAAAAAATTGAAAAAAATCCTCTACACGCCCTACAAGGACTGCTACCTCCTTCTGCCTAATAGTACCCAGATTCAAACTAAAAAAAAGCAGGAGGTAGCAGCTTTAGGAAAAGCACCAAAAGGTGGCTATTCAATAAGGACACATGCTGTGCTCTAGGACATTGACCAATCAATTCAAAACATTGTTGATTTGCGTGGTAAACTGTTCTGCTGTAACCACTTTATGTATTATATAGTTTGCTCCCTGCTGTATTATTGTATATAATGACTAACTATTCTTATATGTTACCTGAACATTGAAATTTACCTGTAAATGCGCCTAGATACCTCTGGGTTTGGTGTGCTATAGAATAAACAAACAATGGTGTCCTCCGAGATGGCACCTAGTGTTGAATAGCTGTTACCAATTGGAACACCATACACCAGTGTACCTGCAGGTCTGCAGTCTTTTCCACTCTCGCCCCTTGGACAGGACAAACATCAAATGAGTGCTTCTGCAAACAATTCACCAGTTTGAATTGGCCTGGGGCAATCTTAACTGGTATAGTCTAGTTTCTCCCCCACTCCCTGTTCTTCGTTTCTTAGCGTTTCAAATTTAGCAAGTGGGTCCTCCTGCCTAGCCTTCCTATTAGACAGGACATTTTTATCCCGAAAGATTGCATATGATTGGACTGATGAGGTACTCTATTTGTGGCCTAACACTGGCAAATCAATTTATTTTGAGTATTTTTAGTCACTTTATATAACTGAATAGTGTTTCAAAGCACCACAAAGCCGAATTGGAAAGGGACAGGGAAACAAAACACTGGCAAAAACAGTAAAATACAGTCAGTGCTCCAGATAGGATTTTGGAGTGAGAGTATTTTACTCAGTTTTTAGAATTGGAGAGTTAATCCAATTTCAAGAGTAAAAATGATTTTCCTCCTTCGCGCGTGAAAAGTTTCTGACAACTATCCAATTTGTGTTTAAAATTCAAACTTGGTTCGAAAACTTAAGTGACAAAACAGCTGTATTTCAAAGTGGTTCTAAATGTATTCTACCTGTGGAAAACATTATTTTCCCCACACAAGAACCTTGTAGATGCATACTTCCTATTACCCAGCTTCATCTTCATGATACTTGGACACGAACTCTGTTAAGACTAACTAGAGATGCCAGTTAGTTACATCAGGTATTCATAAATCCAGTCCTTTACTCTACTCTACCGGCTTCACTTATCTTCCTCTCGGGCCTAATGTTGCTGCCTGGCACTACCTGCTTGACAATCGGTCCATGTTTTTGCTCCATCTCTCCTTCCCTTTGCTGCTTTGTTTCCCCTGTATCACTTTCTGACGCTCTGCCTCTCACCCTGAAGTATTGTGATGCCACATTTTGCGCTCTGTTTCTCTGTCACTCTGCCTCTCCCATCTCTGTATTCTATTGCTTTTTCCCCTCCTAAATCTTGCCGTATTAGTTGATGTAGCTCCTTCCTCTCTCATGCCATTACACTGGCTGTTTTTTTTTTTCTTTCATTTTCTCGGTTGTGGTTGTTACTCCTCTTGATTCTTTCTTGCACTCTCTAGTTATTGGCCTGCCCTTCTCTAGTCTTGCTTTATTTCCATCTCTCTCCACCTGGGTTTTATTTTACTGTCTCCAAATGTCTCTCTTGCTCTGCTTCTATTCCTCAATCCTATTGTGTTTGTCCTATTAACCGTTTCCCCTCTCACTTTCTGTATTGCACTATCATGCAGCTTATTGCTCTCTTCCTGTTACTCGAATTCCTGTTTTGGATTGTCTAGTATGTTCTGTCCTTTCGCCTCCCCCATTCTTCCACACCTTTGTTCTTCTTTATTGCTTATAGGTTGAGTTGCTCTTCCTCTCCTGTTTTTCTGTTTGTCATTTAACATGGCACCAATAAATATCCACCATTGGGTGCTCCTTTTTAAATGGGTGCAAACCTTCTTTTGGCCGTTAGACTGGGAATTATAGAGTTAGAGGTTTGTCTGACCAGATGCATCACTTGCTTGAATGCAGATGCTTTATCAACACTGTATGCCATTACAAGGACATTAGCGAGATGTGTGTTCGGAGCCATCACGAGTATAGCAGCCCCAATGAGGTGTGTTCTGAGCCATTACAAGTATAGCTGGCCTCATGGAATGTGCATGGTCTACTTCTGAGCCCTCGGGTATAGCAGCACCAATGAGGTGTCTCATTACAAGCATAGCAGCCCTGAGGAGTACTGCTCTGAGCAATCGCAGGTATAGAAGCCCTGATGAGTTGTGTTACCCATTTCATCTGGGACGCTCTACTTGTAATGTGTATGTTCTGAATCAATGAACATTTAGTAGTCCTTTTGGTAAGTCGAACGTTAAGTCACTTGTGTTACAATTGAATGTTACCTGCATCGTAAATGCATATCTCTGATGTAGACTCATTAACTCTCCTATTAACAGAATTTGAACTAACAGGTTACACAATAATCTCTGCACCATTGTTATTGACACACTGAGCTTCCATTCCCAACAGGCTGACACTGAAAGGCACATAGTGTTAGGGCACTGGCAGTTCCATGCGAGGCTTGCTTGACATAAATGGCTTGTCAAAAGCTCTGAACCTGTTTGGACTATCCTACATTAGTCAGGAGATTCATAATGAGGCTTTGAAATATGCTAGATTTTTGGCAGTGGGACTTGGTAATCTGACTTGGGAGAAGCACAGGTTTTGAGAAGCGCAAGATAAGGATTGAAGTATGACAGCAATGCCATCTTCACACTGTCAGTGGTTGGTGAGAAGAGCTAAGACACTGTTCTTGCTCTTTATTTTAGCTTGCTGCAGAAAATAACACATGTTCGTGCTTTCTTAACAGCAGCTCTGTTAAGACATGCAGGTACTGTCCCAAAACATACCAGTCCTGCTAAGAAATGTGGGCATGATGCAATCGGCCCCGCTGTGAATATTTAGCATTGTGTACGGTATAGCAGCTCTGTTGAAAAATTAGGCTACTTTGCCTGAATTTATTACATTCCTCAAAAGTATTATCTTGATAGAATCATTAGCAGAGGAGTGTTAAAAAAATGAAACGGACCAGGACTCATCCCATTTGCTTCTTTCAAGGAACTGTCGATTACTAAAGTAAAGTGTATTTGCATGCTGCTGCTAGCCAGGCTGTCACCAATGAGCTCCATGATTTGAGGGTGCTGCCATAAATAGCCTGTGTAAGTGGTACGCAAGGAAGAATTAAAAGGGCTGTATTGACAAGATTTCTGTGCGTAAAAAGGCCTCATATGCACCTTATCTGGAGGGGCTGGTCATGGTCCTACTAAGCCTTGTGGCATTCGGCCGTGCAAGTGCAGTGAGAAATGCAGGAGTTGGGAAGGTGGGAGCCAGAGGAGTGGGGAAGGGCTGGTGGAGGGACCAGGTAACTAGTGCGAAGGGAAGCCAGGAAGGAAAACCTCAAGGATAATTGCAAATGCAGGAGACTCCCATAGGTGTGATTCAGAGCAGCCAAGCAGGGCCCGCAGTGCTCTTGGGTGCAGGGGGCGGGTAAGGTGGGGGGAGTTCTGGTATTGACTGGGAAGAAGGGCCTGAAATCCAGTGAGGACCAGGCCACCAGTCACAGGATCAGCGGGGTGATAAGCAGGGAAGGGAAACGGCTAGAGAAGAGCAGTGTTTTGAGCAGTTTCCGGTTCTTTAGGAGGTCTGGCTCAAGTCTGAGAGGGGCAGGGAGGCTGTTCCAGAGGGAGGTGCCAGCCTTTGCGTGCAGGCTGAGCCCTGGTACCTATATACTTATGCAGATATTGGGTAAGACGTCGATCTGCTTTACCAACACTGTCAGAGGCAACTGTGAATGGATATTCCTCCAATTCCCCCATTATGCCCTTGATTTCACCAATTAACTTATTGGCCTCCCTTACTGGTTTCAATATATCGGTGTATTTCTTCTTGGCCATGCCATGGAGTGAAATGCCAGATGTAGCGTTGTGCTTGACCATTACTTAAGGCCTTGTACAAAAATGAAGTGCAAAAATGTAAAAGGTACAAGCAAATGCTGAGGATTCATGTGGTTGCCAAAGGGGCGAAGAACACTTAAAATGAAACAGATGGATTTCAATACAACGTCAATAAATTCATATCAGTCAATAATACTAACCACAATAACACTAAAATAATAAAAATTAAAAATACAATTCCAACAACTGTTAATCCAAATAAAGGTATATGACTGCATGATGCGAAGTCCCAGTATAAGAATAGTGGTGAGGGAACGCCGCGACCGCTTAAAGGGCTACCATAGACAGACTCCCTCCCCAACTATCTGAGACGGTCACTTGCTATCGATCAGATGCAATCTGGTAGAGTAGGCCTTAATTTATGTCAAAAGCGGAATGAGTAAGTGGATGGTAAAAAAATGTGTAAAACACAATAGCAGCCACTCGACCAGTTTGATCGATCCATTCAGTCCACTAGGTCTGTACAATTTGTTAAATCCAATTGGAACCACTTCCAGGGCCAAGGGTGCAGGTCCAGATGCAGGCACCGCTACTTGCTGGCCGGATCCCCACTGTAGAGCGCAGGTGCAAGACCCAACGCGCCACGGGGTGCACTGGCAGATGGTAGAGTAGTCTATTGGCTAGGTAGCACAATCGCGGAAAAAAAGGTATAGCTCATAAACCGCAGAAACAGCCTGCTACGTTGATTAAGCCCGGGATTTATAGATCCCAGGTGCAAGAACTTCTGCAGGTCAAATGAAAGCCCCTCCTTCACTAGGGACAGTTGAAACCGCCCGCTCACAGCCCCACTGCGTGAGTAGTGTTTGTGGTAATTCTCTCGCCTGCTGTCCCCTTCATTCAGAGTTGGAGAAGGAATCGGTGGTATAAAATTTAAAACCTGATAGACCATTGAGGTTGCTCGCTCTTCTAAAGAGGTTTTAACTCAATACGGTTGCTTTCCCAAGGAAGAAGCCCTTTAGAGATTCTTATCTGGTATTTGCTGCTGTGGTTGTGCTGCTAATTTTTCAGAATCCCTGATTTGTTGCATCCATTCTTGCATTATGCTTAGCTCATTTATTCAGGGAGATTTGCAAACCTTATCTGTACGTGGTTACAAAAGCTCTCATTTTAAGGGCTTAGCAGGGCACATTCATTGGTTTAGGTTTGCTCAATTTTATTGTCGATTTTCAGTCTATCATTTATCAAATGTAAATTAAAGTGGGCGACTGTAAGAATGGCTTGTGAAACCTTTCTGTTGGAGGGAAGATAAATGAAAGTGGGTATAAAATGTTGAAATGTGATGGCCTAACCTGGGCTGCTACAGACACTGATCCCTCCCTATCTGCCAAGCAAGATGAGGGAATATGAAGGCATTAAAGGCGACCTGTCCAAATCGGGGCTAGTTCAAGGAATTTCTGTGAGCCTTGCCCATTGACAGAGCTGTCATCTGTAGCACCATTATCCATTAGTGCTCATCCTCTTTGTCTACATGGGGCCTCATCTGCTTAATCTACAAAATCTACAAAAAGTGGCTGTTAGGGACCTGGCCTCGGAATGTCCTGTTGTGGCAGGAAGGTCTGTAGCACCATGGGTATGCTCATCAGACTTGAGTGGAAGTGAAACAGTCAAGCTGATCCTCTCCTGGAGGGGACCACCACCACCACCCGGAATGTCCGATCTGGCAGAAGTGGCCTGGCATGGTATGTCTAAAAAAAAAAAAAAATACATTCAGGAACTCTGAATGGACTGTGACCAGTAGGCACGGCATCCGGCGCACCCAACCCTCATTTGTCCTCCCTTTTGCCAAAACCTGAAGTACCTATGTGAGGAGTCTGGACAGTCGGGGTGAAGAAAGTGTTGGAGATGATTAGGCAGGGATAAAGGACAGCCTAAGGCATAACAAGGGCACCAGAAAAGTAAGGGGAAAAAAGGAGCAGTGCAAAAGAGATGCAGGGGTCCTCCCTAACAGCACAAGGGAAAGTTGAGGCTTAAAAGTCCCACAGTTCCAGTTAAGACTCAGAAAGATGGCCCAAACATTTCCTTAGATGGGTGAAGGTCTCCTGTCTGGAGGGGGGGGGGGTGGAGTTATAGTCAACAGGCAGAACGGCAATTCAGTAGTCCTTCTGAAGAGCATAGCCAAGATCGGGGAAACCAAGCCCTTCCTGCAATCCATGCCAATAAGCAAGGATTTATATCACTGTTATCCTATGTACTGCATTGACCCTTCTCCCCTACCCCCCCCCCCCCTCTCCTGCACGATCTCAATGTCACCTGGCCTAGTAAGATTGTTCTGTCTTCCCTCTGTTCCCCTTCCTTGCCTAATCGTGAAACTACTGTATATAGGTGCGTTATAAATGCCATTTATCATACCACCAAAACCGAGAACCATGGTCCAGTGCAGCTCCCATTGGTTTGCATCTAATCTATGGAATTTCTTGAATCAGGTTCAAGTATGTCCCTGGAAGCACAGAGCGCTGACGTAGTTTGGTCCAGTTGTTGCTTTAACCTAGAGCAACAGGAACTAATCTCAGTTTAGTGCATCTCCCATTGTGTTCTGTTTATTGAACTTGCAGAATCAGTTGACTTTGCCACGCCAGATAACAGGCAGTGCCCATCGTTTGCCAGCAGAGTGGCTCATCCAGAGTCGAAAGGAGGCGCATTCCCCTGGACGAGCCTCTTTGGGTATGCGTTCCCTACGTTTCCACTGATTCGGAGGGTTATCCAGTTGGTGCGCAGGTACCCGTGCAAAGTGATCTTGGTCACCCCATTCTTGCCCAGGCAGAGTTTGGTATTCTAGCTATCTCACAGGAGTGTCGTTGGATCCTGGAGGTGGCAAGGGTGCCTTCCACTAAAATCTTACTGTAGGAAATGGGTGAGATTTTGTGCCTGGTGCGAGCAGCAACCGGATGTGCAGCCGGTGGATGTTTCACCACCCCAGATTCTCCCATACTTGCTGCATCCGGTGCAGGAGGGCCTGGCATTGTCGTTGATCAAAGTACATTAGGCAGCCATTTCCAGATTCACCAGACGGCGCCATACTATTCCTCTGTTTAGTGACAGATTAGTTAATCACTTTCTGAAAAGGCTTTTTCGGATGTTTCTCCTGGAGAAAAGGTTTGCTCCGGTATGGAGTCTCAATGTGGTTCTCTCTGCTCTCATGAAGCTGCCATTTGAGCCCATGTCGACGGCGTCCTTGAAGTTCCTCTCGTGGAAAATCGCGTTTCTGGTTGCAATCACATCGGCCCGAAGGATTTCGGAGCTTCAGGCGCTGGTCAATGACCCACCGTAGCTGCGATTCACAAGATGAGGTTCTCCTGTCTACTAATCTGCTCTTCATACCGCAAAGTGCCTTTGGAGTTTCACAAACATGCTACAATCTGCTTGCCCTCGTTCTTCGCTAAGACAACCACGCCGGCAGAAAGAGTCCTGCATTCCCTGGACATCAAGAGGGCTCTGAAGTTTTACCTGGCCCGTACTCAAGGATTTTCCTGTTGGGGTCTCGTCCATGATTTCATTTTGTTCCGGCAAAGCTGGCAATCCCTTGAGGGCCACGCCTAAGGGCCATTCTACAAGAGCCGCAGCGTTGGCGCTATGGACTGGAAGGGAGCTATGGGCTGGAATACCGCTTGGTGCCATTTGCCAGGCAGCTTCTTGGGCTGTGCCGCATACCTTCACCAAACACTGTCTGGGACAGCAACATACAGAATATGTGCAGGTGGGACGGGGGGTCCTTCAACTCCTTTCAATAAGGTAGGCCCTGCAGCTTCCAGGGTTTTTGTGTACTCTTTATCACTTGCTGGTTCTGTCATCATGCATGTTGTTGGATGTTATCCTTTGTGTTTGTGGTTATGGCCTGGGGTTGGCTTGCCTGTCATGCACTACCAGTGGCTGGTAATACTGCTATCAAATCTATTCACAGCATGTTAATCCATGAAATATCAAATACTGGAGAAGGGAGTAGTTTCTTACTTGTAACTCCATTTCTTCCAGCGTTGCTATCTTTCATGGATTCGCATGCACCCGCCGCCCCTGCAGGCAAACCATGCTCTGCATAGTCCGACATCCAGTGGTAACCGCAGAGTATTGCATCTTGCCTTTTGAGAATTGAAAGGGGACGTCGACATGGGCGTGCCTGTAACACTCCCTATGTGACGTATAGTGTACCCAAGATTCTCACGCGTCAAGGTCCCTCAGATTGTTTTTTTTCCGCCCAGATAACGATGTTCGCCCTTATGCAGAGTTCGTAAAGAACACTGCTATTGTCCAACGACCTTTGGTCGAATTATTGCATAGAAATATTCAAGATCACTCCTTGCGTCCCTTGTCTCGACGGCTATTCCAGTTTCCGCTGAAGACCTGTGAGATTCGACGGAAGGTGATCCTGTCAACGTTGCCCACCATGTGGCCGGGCCTTCACCGGACTATACAGTAGGGAGAGTGGGATCTGGATGGACATTTCTTTTTAAACTGAAAATGCCTTTCCCTTTCTTCCCTCTTTCCCAGTTGGTCTTAGTCACAATGTGTAACCTCAGCTATGGAGAGGACTCATTTCGATTTTGCCCTATTTGTAAGGGCAAATTCCTGTGGAAGGACGAGCACAAACGGTGTAACCGGTGCTTGCCGCTTGACCATAAAGAGGTAGGGTGTGTGGCCTGTAAACTCCGCCGCCCCAAGACTTTGAAGGAGCGCAGAGTAACGGTGGGCGGCCTACAGTATGTCCAAGGCCCGGACTGCTCCCACTGCCTCTACCACCAAATGTGACGGCGAGGGTGACTATCCGGCCTCCGAACCGGAGGTTGTTGGCCTTTCGACAGAACGCTCACATTTCGTATAGTCTGTCCCCGGTCCTGATAAGCACAGCGTAAACCCTGCTATGGGGAAGTCGCACCCCAGCGACAGACGGACCTGTGCATGACACTAAGCACACAACCGAAAAAGACTTTGACGCCAGTGGGTGCGCCGGTACTTCCGGTGATATCCGCCGATCGACGAGTTCAGCAGCCCTCCATGCAGCCGCATGTGCGCCTAGCGACTGGGCAGTCCAAGACAAAGGGTGCTATCCCCAAAACACACAGTTCCGCCGACACGCATCATGGGAAGGCGTACAGCGATGACAAGCGTAGGAAAGAGAAGGCCTTACCACTGCCGAAAGTTACAGGAAAAGGTGGCCGATAAAGGCAAAGCCTCGATTCCGCCCAAACAGACTCCCTTACAACTGTTAGATGTACCTATGCGCCTCCCGACGGGTGAGGAGGTAGAGGTCAGCCTGGCAAGGATTATGGCAGCCGATTCCCATAAACAGCAGGCTAGGGACTCAGTCTCTGCAAGACCCGAAGATCCGCTGTGATCTAAGGATAGTGTTCAGAAGTCGAGGGAAGGGAACAGGGGTACCCCACCTTCGTCAGCCCTGGCAGAGGATTTCCCTGAGGGAGAGGATGGACTTTCTTCAACGTTAATGCACAGAGCTCTGTTTTTTTACGGGAGAGGGTGATGGGGACACTTTTTCGACGGAAGACTGAGACACGCACCTTTCCACACCTAGGCCGTTCTAGATAATCAGTCTGGACTAGGAGGGAAAAGTTTGAGGACTGCATGGAGAGGCTGGACAGGTTTGTTTCACGGGCAGAACAACCTACACCATGCAGGCCAAGGGATGAAAGCCCTGCTAACCCTAGATCTAAATTTCCAAGGCTTTTTGACCCCTCTTTAGAAGAGGACATATATAATTATGACCTTACTGAAGAAAATATTCTACCAGTTAGGGTACAGGAGAATTCTTTTTATAACTGGGAGGAGCACAATCCCATTGAAGATGTACCCATTGAGGGTGATCCTATTGAAGGCTGGGGGGAGGAGCCAGATGTGGGTGACCCTCAACCATGGCAGTCCCCAGAGCCACAAGACCCAGACATTCTGGCCTTGGACTCTCCTCAGAATACCCCTACAAGAAATCCTTCTATTGATGATCAACTAACATTTAATGCTACATAAAGCAGCTGACCACTTTAAAATTGCCACTGAAGAGACAGCACCTGAAGCTGACTTTGTTGAGGATATACCCAAAGAGAAGCCGCCAACCAGCCAAGCCATCCCTCTACTCAAGTCAATTAAAAAACGCCTTGCTCCATGTTTGTCTACACCTGCTCTTACGTTGGGGGTAAACCCAAGAATTGAAAAACTTTTCCGCCCATCTCCATCATACCCTCTATTTCTGTTTGTTAATCTGCTTAGAATCACATGCTGTGCATAGTCTGACATCCAGTGGTCACTGCAGAGTATTGCATTTTGTTTTCGTAGTCGAAAAGGGCGTCAAGGCGTGTCTAACACTATCCCTATAGTGACGTGCATTGTACCCACAATCCCGCACGCGTCGAGGTCCCTCGGATTGTTTTTTTCCGCCCCGATATTGGTCGCCTTAACGCGGAGTTCCTCGGGAGAAATTGCAAAAACATTTACTTGACCCTTTGGTCGTTGTTTATTATACATTACATTAGATCCCTCCTTTGACGTCTTAGCTGCGAAGCTGTTTCACTGCTGAGTAAGAACTTCGACGGCGGTGACTTAGACGGAGGAGATGCTTCAGCGCTGCCGAACACCCAGCCTGGCCTCGCCGGCCTAAGACAGTAGGGAGAGTGGGTTCGTGGGACATTTCTTCTATTTCTAAGAATGCCTTTCTCTTCCCAACACCCCCCCCCCGTTTCTTTCGGGGTTGATATCACTTGTATCTGTATCCTGAGCTATGGAGAGGACTCATTTAGATTTTGCCCACTCTGTAAGGGCAAATACACATGGAAAGACTAGCATAAGCGGTGTAACCCTTGCTTGCCCCTCGACCACAAAGGAAGGCTCTGCCGGGTCAAGAGGTGGGCAGCCTACACTACGTCTAGAGCGGATTCCTCACCTGCCGCCGCCGAGTGTGACGAGGCTAGTGATAACCCAACCTCCATGTCAGAAGTTGTAGACCACTCTAGGGAGCTTACCCGCTCCTCTGCGTCTGTCCCCGGCCCCGACAAGTTCGGCTCACGCCCTACTTATGGGGATGAACACCCCGGCAACACTGACGAACACAGAAGGCATAAACATAAGCACAACCCACGGCACTTCGTGAAAGACTAAGAAAAACATAGCGCCAACAGAGACGCCGGATCCACCGGCATCCTCCACGGGCCGCAAGCCCTCCCCTCCCCGCCACCGCAGACGCGACTAGCAACTTGGCTACCTGCAGACAAGGGCACTACCACCAAAATGTCTGCCGCCGCGCCTCGTAAGAGTGCTATCGTCGCCGAAAAAGACTCGGCACCGCCCAGCACGACGCCAGACGAACCCTTGACGGAGAAATTAATAGTCGAGAGTTTGGCGTGACGGCCAGAGACGGATGGCGAGTGATACACCGAAGACCGCTCACAAGGCCAGAGAAACGCTGAGAATGCCAGAAAGGAGGCAGGGACCGCTCCCACCATCGAAAGAAGGCCCTAGCCTACGAGAAGGTTTCTCAGAAGGCAAAGGGACTTTATCCTCGACGTTATGGGACAGACCAAGACGGCTACAGGCAGAAGAACCTCCTTTTTTGCCTCCAGACCGTTTTGGGTTCCCACATTGAACTTTTGAAATATTCCAATCGTGTATGGACAAACTGGATAGATTTATGTCAACTCCTGAACATAAAACACCCGAGAGGCCAAGAGAGGTACTTCATGAGGACCCCAGGGCTAAATATCCTAGACTATTTCTCCAGCATGGGGTCTGGCATGGATTCACATGCTCATGAATATTCCCTGTCAGGCCGGGAATCCTCGGTATAGAAAAAAAATCGGTATCAGTTTTGTTTCTGATCGGTCTTTCTTAGTAGTAACCAATCTCTGGTTCATACTGCCCCCAGCCAATGACTGCCCTCTCCCTAAGCCCCGCCTCCGGCAGCCATCCTCAGATTTTTACTGCACGTTCAAGTGTTGGGAGTCCTCGTGCTGTAGCTCTCGAGCTTTTGCTGCGTTTTCGTGCTTTTTCAGGAGATTTTTCTCATTTTTCGGTTAAATAAAGCCTCAAGCTCCACCGTTTCTACATCCGATCAACAAGGATCCTTTTCGGAGTTTTTTACGCCCCTCAAGGGTGAAGATTTCGTCGAGTTTCGCTTTTGGAGGATTCCAGAAGTTCCGAGGCCTACCCCGGACATGGCCCAGGAGAAAGGAAGCTCGACGCCCGGGAAGCTGTTCAGGACCTGCCCTGGATGCCAGCTTCAGAATGTTTTCAAGGAGGACGAGCATTCGTTAGGCCTCTACTGTCTCCATGAGGACAAGACGCACACGGAGAAGGACTGTGCGTTTTGTGGGAACATGTCGGAGCGGACCATGAAGGATCGCCACCCATCTCGCCAACTTGCTGGAAGGGAAGAGCCCGTCAGGCGAGAAGAAAAAAGTCTGAGCAGTCTTCTAAGTCCTGTGAGGGCGCCCCGGCGATGGGGGCCCAACAAAAGGCTAAGCATCGCGAGTCCGCGGGCACCGGGAGCGCCGAATGGCCGGGCTCCTTGGCTGCCAGGTAGGGCGCATCCTGCCCGGTGCCATCAACCACGAGCCAACGTTCTGGCTCGGGTAAGAAGAAGTCTGAGAACCCGGCGAAGCTTCTGGAGAGGCCTGGGTCGATCTCGAAGATTCCGGCAGAGGGGGAGCGAGGCTCAGACCCTCCCCCCAAGGTGAAGGCCCCAGGCGTCCAGAAGGTGGCGATGGCCTTAATTCACCCTGCTAAGACCTCGATTGAGGATGTCGCCGCGACCCTGGCTCAGCCTGTGGAGGCTACACCAGTGGAGTTGCCCTCAGGACCCAGAGTCTTCCTGCCACCGCAGAGGGAGTCTTCTTTCAGGCCCATTGAGAAGACCCCCATGAAGTCCTCGTTGGAAAAGGTGGGGGAGGTGCTAGTGGCCATCATGGATACGGACACGACCTCTGAAGAGCTCATCGAAGTTGTGGAAGAGGCCCAGCCCATCGGGAGGGATCCCGACGAGGGCGACTGTCGCCGACGAGGCTCCTCAAGAGCCCTCGCGCCCGTCGTTTCTGGCGCCGCAGGACACCTCGGCGGCCATTTTGTCAGCGATTCAGTCCTTATGCTCGGAGATAAGGACATGGTTGCCCCTTCCCCCGACGGAGGTACCTGAGCCAGGACCTTCGGAGAGTCCACCGCATAAGAGGACGCATCCTACGCCACCTCTCCCACGTCTGCGGCCTGCTCTGCCTTCCCCCCCGGTCTACTACCCACGGGGATGATACAGGCATGGACACGGCTACGACAGGTACAGATGACGACTGAGGCGACGACGGGACGTGTCCCCCGTCGCCCCATGCTCGGGAGTCCCCGCCCGACGAGATCGGATGCTTTCATGCCATGATTTCCAGGGCATCCGAGCTTTTTCAGCTCTGCCCAGAAGAAAAGAAGAAGGGTTCCTTTACCAACGGCGCGAGGCTAAAAGGAAGACGTTCCTCGCCGTACCGCTTCTTGATGACATCTGGGATGAGGGGCTCGCCCTCCTCAAGAACCCTGCGCCGGCAAAGAGGGACCGGTACAAGTAGTACCGGGTCCCTGACGCTGCCCCCTTGTGCCTTCGGGCACAGCCTACCCTGGATTTGGTCGTCCCGGCGGTGGCAAAGAAGAAAGCTGGGGGGGGCATCTGCCTCGACATCAACTTCCCCGCCGGACGGCGAGGGCAGGATGTTGGACACGATGGGACGACGGATTATCTCATCCGCAGCAACGACTATCAAGGCAGCCAACGCCCTGGCTATCGTAGCCCGCTACGACTGAGTTGTGGTTCAAAATCGCCCCTCTGTTAGACGTCCTTCCGGACGCCAAAAGGGCTGAGGCCCTTGAAATCCTACAGGAGGGGGTGATTGCTTCGGACCACACCATCACCGTGGCAACGGACATCGCAGACACCGGTTTCCGTCAGTTGGGCAACAGCGTTTGCTTGAGACGATGAGGATGGCTCAAGGCGACGGATTTCCGCCAGGACGTACAAACCAAGGTTTTGGACATGCCCTTCGACGGGAACAACCTGTTTGGGAAGGCGGTTGAGTCCCTTCAGGCCATCGAGACAGACAGAGACTGCCCAGGCACTGGGAGTGCTCCAACAATGGCGGCCGTCCTTTCGGAGCTCCGGAGACGGACAGGGTGCCTCTAAGGGATCCGGCAGTTGCTCTTCCACCTACCGCCAAGCGGCAAGATCTTCGTCCCAGGAAGCCTACAGGGGACGTGGCAAGTCAGGTGGTGCCCGTCGTCGACAGGTCAAGGAGGCAAGGCGGCCTCCAAACAAGATTAAACCGACCGTGGGGTCGGGCCCCCGCCTAAGCACCCCGGTGGGAGGCCGGCTGGTGAGTTTCGTTAGCGTGTGGGAGTCCATCTTCACCGACTGTTGCGTGCTGGGCGCCCTGGCCCAAGGGCACGCCCTCGAGTTTCAGAAGAAGTGCCTTCGCGTTCCACCCGTGGCCAGGAAGGAAAATCACGTCCCTCAACTACTGTTGGAAGTCAGGGCGATGCTCAAGAAGGATGCCATCGAGCTCGTCCCAAAGAGGCTTCGGGGCTCCGGAGTTTACTCAAGGTACTTCCTCGTAAAAAAGACAGGAGGATGGCGCCCCATCCTGGACCTACGACGACTAAAGTACATCAAGGCACAAAAGTTCCATATGGTCACCCTCCAGCATGTGCTGGGACAGCTGGAGGAGGGTGATTTCCTGTCGTCGTTGGACTTGGAGGATGCGTACTTCCACATCCCCATTCTAAAAAGACACCGAAGGTTCCTCAGGTTCGTGGTCCAAGGGCGGCACTACCAGTTCAAGGCCCTCCCGTTCGGATTGAAGTCGGCACCCAGGTTGTTCACCAAGTGCCTCGCACCGATGGCGGCGCAACTGCGCCTACAGGGGATCCACGTCTACCCCTACCTGGACGACTGGCTCATCCGGGCAAGGACAAGGGAGCTCGTCGTGGCGCACACTGCAAAGACCATCCAGCTGCTCACGGACCTGGGATTCTCCAACTTTCCAAAATCCCACCTGGTTCCGTCGCAAGTCGCCCTGTTTCTGGGAGCCAAGCTCGACACAGTGGCGCGGCTGGCCTCGCCGTCGGAGGAAAGGACCAGGACCATTCTGGGCAAGGTGCAGCGTCTGTTGGCCACAGACATGGCCAGGGTAAGAACTATCAAATCCCTCCTCAGGATGATGTCCTCCTGCATTTATCTGGTGCGCCTTTGCAGGCTTCGGATGCGACCCTTACAGGAGTTCCTCGACGCCCGCTGGATCCAGTCGACGGGCAGCTTTGAGGACAGGATCCCTCAACGAGACGTTCCGTCAGGTGATCCGGTGGTGGGGTACCTGCTCCCATCTGTCGGCGGGCACAGACTTTCAGACCGCAGCTCACCAGGTGACGGTGATGACGTACGCCTCCCTGGAAGGTTGGGGAGCACACTCCGGAGATCTTCACGCGAGAGGCCTTTGGCTCCTGGAGGAGAAGCCTCTCCACATCAACATCTTGGAGCTCTGCGCGGTGTTCTGGGCCCTCAGGTCCTTTCTTCCGTCCCTCAAGAGCAAGGTGGTGAGGATCTTCACCGACAACACCACCATGATGTTCTACATCCAGAAGCAGGGCGGAACCAGGTCCCCAGCCCTATCCAAGGAAGCCCAGGATCTGTGGCATTGGGCCGTTGCCCAAGGGATGTTTCTTTGCCTCTTCATCTGGCAGGAATAAAAAACCCGATCGCAGACTCACTCAGCAGGGAGCTGCGCTTGTGCCACGAGTGGGAACTACGCCAGGATCAAGTGGATCGACTATTCAGACGATGGGGCGAACCCCAAATCGATCTCTTCGCGACGGCGACGAATTCCAAGTGCCAGAGGTTCGCCAGCAGGTTCCCCCAGCTGAGGAGCATGGGCGATGCTTTCTCGTTCCCCCTGGGACAGCCTATTTCTTTATGCGTTCCCTCCGCTGCCGCTCCGGCTCATCAACCAGCTCAAGAGGTCCCGGTGCAGGATGACCCTCGTTGCCCCGGCGTGGCCAAGACAGATCTGGTTCCCGGACCTTCTGGACTTGTCAACGTCCCCACCAGTCAAGCTGCCGACGGACGCAGACCTTCTCTCCAGAGAAGGAGGCGCCACTCTTCACCACAACCCGGAGTCTCTGAACTTGCAGGCCTGGCTCCTGCAGCACTAGAGTTTGGAGGGTACGACATCCCGGCCGACTGCAGAGAGGTTCTTGCAAAGGCAGGGCGTCCTAAACTCGCAAGTGCTACGGACATAAATGGAAGAGGTTCTCTGTCTGGTGCCGTGCACAGAAGATTAACCCTCTGCGGATTACGGCCCCTCAAGTACTACCGTACCTACGGTCGCTGGCCAAAGCTGGACTGGCTCACGCCTCCAGCAAAATACATCTGGCTGCAATCTCCCGATATACCAGGACGACGGGATGGGCGTCCTTGTGGTCTCATCACCTCGTGTAAGAATTCATGAAGGGACTATTCCGATCATTACCGCCGGTGAAGGCTCCTGCCCCAGCGTGGGAGCTTAATGTGGTGCTGACCAAGCTCATGGGGGCCCCATTCGAGCCTATGCATTCGGTGCCTTTGAAGTTCCTGTCATGGAAGACAGCTTTCCTCGTGGCCATCACCTCCGCACGACGAGTGGGAGAGATCCAGGCCCTATCTTGCAAGCCTCCATACTTGACTTTTCATGACACGAGGGTGGTACTGAGGACACACCCTTCCTTTATGCCCAAGGTGCCGTCGGACTTCCACCTCAACGAGCCCTTGGTGTTGCCAGTTTTCTTCCCGTCTCCTTCGTCGCCGGCCGAGAGGACTTTGCACTCGCTGGATGTAGCTAGAGCGCTGAAGTTCTACGTGGACCGCACGAAGAGTTTTTGGAAGACAGCTGTTTGTGAACTTTGGACCTGTGAATCAAGGGAAGGCTCTCTCGAAGACTTCCATTTCCAGATGGCTCTCCGGCTGCATCATGCACTGTCACCGGTTGGCAAACCGACAGCTGCCCGGCCGTCCGAGCCCATTCGACCAGAGCGATTGCTGCTACCACGGCGTTCCTGTCTGTTGTGTCCCTGCTGGACATCTGCAGGGCTGCGATGTGGAGGTCGACACACACCTTCACAAGATTCTACTGCGTCGATCGGGACTCCAGGGTCGGCCAAGCAGTGCTGCGCAACCTGTTCGCCTAAGGTGAGCCTGGTGAGGAGGTAAGAGTTGCTTAATGTTGAGTTGTTGAATTGCTTAATGTTGAGCCTGTTGCCACCTCCCGTGGTTGTGCATGTGTGTACTGCTATGTATTATCTTATTCATGAGCATGCAAATCTATGCTAGACCCCATGCTGGAGAAGGAACAAGTTACCTGTAACTGTTGTTCTCCAGCATGGGTCTGGCATGGATTCACATGCGAACCCTCCCGCCTACCCCTCTGCGGCTCTTCACTTGGTCATACTGCCACTTTACGTGCTACCAAATCTGAGGATTGCTGCCGGAGGCGGGGCTTAGGGAGAGGGCAGTTATTGGCTGGGGGCAGTATGACCCAGAGACCAGTGATTGGTTACTACTAAGAAAGACAGATCAGAAACAAAACTGATACTGATTTTTATCTTTACCGAGGATTCCCGGCTTGACGACGGGGAATATTCATGAGCATGTGAATCCATGCCAGACCCATGCTGGGGAACAGTTACAGGTAAGTAACTTGTTCCTTAACCCCCTTCAAGAGGAATCTAATACTTATGACCTCACTGAAGAAGACCCTCACTTCCAAGATAGTGAAGACCAACAGAACCTCGAGGAAGAAGGTTTTAAGGAAAGCCTTGACATAGGTCAGGGGGGCTTCGAGGAAGACCCCGATGAAGGTGGCTCACAGCCTTGGCAGTCGCCAACAGCGTCTACAGACCCTGAGATCCTAAACCTTCCCTCTCCTCAGACCACACCGGTCAGGAATCCGGCGCCAATATATGACCAACCCACTTTCAACGCGCTACTACGGAAGGCAGCAGCTCACTTTGACATTGAAACTGGGGAAATTACTCCCAATACCGATTTTGTAGAAAGAATCATTAAAGAAAAACCTCCCACTAGTCAAACCATTCCCTTCCTCGCCTCAGTTAAGAGACAAATCACCCCATCGCTGTCTACACCTGCACTGGTCAGAAGGGTCAATCCAAGAATTGAAAAACTGTTTACTCCCCTTCCTTCAGACCCATTTTACATAAGGGTCACTCAATTCCAGACTCCTTGGTGGTAACTACCACAAGGAAAAGAGCTGGGGTTCCGCTATCAAGCAGCGAAGCACCCCCAGTCAAAGAAGGAAAAACTCTATGCCCTGGGTAAAAGAATTACAAAATCGGCAGCTTTTTCAACTAGAATTGCCAATAATACCCTACTGGCAAGTTATGCTGATGCCCAATGGGGAAAATTACGTCAAGACCTCGAAGTCCTTGAGCCCTTAAGAACTCGCTTATTAACCACGGTAACAGAAGGAACTCTGGTTAACCAGAGCACCATTAAAAACACTCTTGATGCTGCAGAAACGGCTGGCCGTTCTTTAGTCCAGGGAATACTTCTGAAGCTTCATGTCTGGCTCCGCAATTCCGGGTTTAAGCCAGAAACCCAGGCGTCACTCATAAATAAACCAATAGAGGATTCTAACCTCTTTGGGAAAGCAGTGGATGACGCACTGGCGAAGGATTTCGACACCCTAAAGACTTTAGACCAAATCTCAAGGCCTCCCAATAAGCAAGAATTTGGCAACAAACACTTTTTTCAAGGCCAACATCAACAGCAGTACACTGCAGTCAATTGGTCCTCTACTCAGGGAACCAGTGGCCAATACAACACCGTGGCAAGGGTAGAGGTCAGGGGCCCCACTCCCAGAGGATCCCCGTCTACCAACACCAAATGACCCGAAGGTTCGGGTCCTCTCCCATGCATCGCCGGTCGGGGGCCGGTTAACATCTTTCCTACCAGCATGGGAGGAAATAACATCAGACCGCTGGGTATTGTCAACCATAGCCCGTGGTTACTGCATAGAATTCAGTCGGTCCCCCCAAGTACAGACCCCCAAGGGGACGACGCTCATCACCCGAGCACCTTGCCATCCTTCAAGAAGTGGAACAGGTGCTACTAAAAGGAGCAATAGAGGTTGTGCCTCTATCACAGGTAACGGAAGGTATTTATTCAGTGTACTTCCTTGTACCCAAAAAGGACTTAACCATGCACCCTGTACTAGATCTGCGCCTAGCGAACAAATTTGTCAAACCTCAAATATTTCACATGGTGACCCTACAGGAAGTAATCCCCTACTTTCACAGTGAGATTACATGACAACACTGGACATGAAAGATGCATACTTTCATATTTTAATGTTGCCAGCGCACAGTAAATACCTCAGGTTCATGATGGAGGGAAAACACTACGAGTTCAGAGTGCTACCCTTCGGCATAGCTTCACCGCCGAGGGTATTCACAAAAGTACTGGCAGTGGCAGCGGCCCACCTGCGCAGGTTGTCCTTCCTGGTATACCCTTACCTCGACGATTGGCTTATAACCGGGGATTCTTACGAGACATGCTTCTCAAATACCCAAAAGACTGTAGACCTTTTGTTCCAACTGGGCTTCTCGATCAACGAGACCAGCTTAGACCCCAGCCAAATCAAACAATTCTTAGGGGCTCTAATTCGAACAAAGGACGGCCTCGCCTTCCCCTCCAACGAGAGGGTCCAAAATATGCTGTTTCAGATCCCTCAATATGTGGCCGGTTGAGAGATGACGGATGTGATGCTGGAAATGCATCGGAGGGTCAGGGCCTCCGTATCCTTGTCTTTTACTGCTTTTTATCGTGTGTTCTGTTGTGTTTTCCGCGCAGGAGTTCATGGGGGCTCCTGGCGGTGCAGCTCTTTCTTTTGGTTTGGTGAACGGACCCGTGGGATACCCTTATGGCACCCATGGGTGGGGGTACAACCCTGTGCCCCTAGTGTATGTTTTTGGGAACCTGTGGGTGGCCCACAGAGCAAGGTATGGGCTTGTGGCAGCTCCATGCTGAATTTTACAGGTGCGCAGAGTATCCTCCATTTTGAGATACCCCGGCCCTGCCATTGGGATCAGTTGCTTCCTGATGGAAAACAAGATGGCCCAGGTGGCCTCTTGCTTTCTATTACCCATTGCCTTGTTTTCCCAAAGTCCTGGGGAGCCCTGACTCCGTCCCTTCCCCCTGACTGGTTGTTGGGTGGAAATGCCATATATGGTGTTGTCAAGGCCCGGCCAGACTAGCTGGAGCCTTCCCGGTGATGTATGTTGTGCCCACCTCCTGTGGGTGGGACCTTCGGTGTATAGAGTGTGTGACGAATATGCATTGTGTGTTGTGGGTGTCTAGTATCTGGTGGTTGACACAATGACTGAGACAACCCTGCCCGAAACCAGTATGAATGCAGCTTGGAGTGTTGAATGGCTCGGTACTTGTCCCAATACACATAACTTGTTGTGAGTGTCTGGAGAGAAGTGAATGGCCTGAATACCTCGTGTGCCTGATTGGCTGCCTGCATGAATGCCCGGAGTCGTGATTGGATGCTTGAGTGTGACCCAGCGGAATGAATGGGAGATCAACAGTAGATCTGGGGACCTCTCACTGCTAGGAATCGTGTTCAGAAGCTGAAGTCCACTATGAGTAGTAACTGGAGTAATTGACGCTTGACCTTGAAACCCCCGCTGGACGTGAGGGAGTGCTGTGGCTCTCCCTCGCAATCTGAAGGCTGCAGTTTCCAAGGACTGACCCAGAGAAGACCTGGTAAGGCGCCCTCTTCCCGAGCTACGAGGGACCATCGTGCACAGCTGATCTTTGCCAACGCTCCCTGGTAGACAGACCTTCGACAGGCTGCCGACCCGATACGGGGACTACTGCGGAACTCCAAGGAGAAGCACTCGGGCTGTTGTCCGCCACTGTCGACGACCGGAGCCGCCGTGCTCCCGTTTGCCTAAGAACTTCAATTGATCATCGGACACTATCGTCTGCATCGTCACCCGCTTGTCTCCCGCTGAAGAAGGCCCGACCGTCGATGCGCCGAGGAGCATCCACCGGTGGGTTTCCCGCCACCTAAAGACCACAGACGCCGACGACTCGACGCCCTTGCTGGGCCACAGTTCTTCATCTCTTTGCGGTCCAGAACTCTCATCACTGAGGTGCCCCGCACGCCTCTTCCTTGCAGGACGCCAACGCTCTGTCGTCGACGAGCACCGCTAGGAACGAAGCTGCCACTTCCCTGCCGTAGTTCACCCTGTTCACCGTCGGACGTTCGACGACCCGTGACTCCTGCCTTAAAGGGACGGCACTCAAGAAGGGCCGTCGATTCCCCGACACTGAACGCCAAGTTCCCCGACACCTCTCGACGATCTGTTGCTACCGCCTGAAAGGGAGGCACTCAAGAAGGATCGGTCGACGCATCGTTGCAGAACTCTACTCCACCAGGTACATTGGGGGGTAAAACCTTAATAGGAAGAAGTAAGACTATCGAACATTAAATGGACTGGGCTTGTGCTATATATCTTTATTTCTGATGTTTGTTAATCTGCTTAGAATCACATGCTGTGCATAGGTCCGACATCCAGTTGTCACTGCGGAGTATTGCGTTTTGTTTTTCGTAGTTGAAAAGGGGACGTCGACAAGGCGTGTCTGTAACACTATCCCTATAGTGACGTGCGTTGTACCCACAATCCCTCACGCGTCGAGGTCCCTCAGATTGTTTTTTTCCGCCCAGCTTATGGTCGACTTACGCGGAGCTCCTAGAGAGACATTGCAAAACACTTACTACGGACCTCGGTCCTTAATTTATACTTATTATTAAAGATCCCTCCCCTCGACGTTAGCTGTGAAGCTGTTTCTCCGCCGAGCAAGATTTCGACGGAGGGAAGAGATGGAGGAGATCCTTCGGCGCTGCCGAACACGTGGCCAGGCCTCGCCGGCCAACATACAGTAGGGAGAGTGGGGGTTCGAACTTTTATCTTCTCGTCGAGAATGTCTTTCTTTCTCCCCTTTCTTTCCCTTGGGGTTGTTATCACCAGTTTTTATTGCCTCAGCTTTGGAGAGGACACCTTTTAAGTTTTGCCCACGCTGTAGGGGCAAATACACTTGGAAGGACAAACACAAGCTCTGTAATCGTTGCTTGCCCCTCGATCATAAAGAGGACATCTGCGCGGCCTGTAAGCTCTTGAAACCAAGAACTCTTAAAGAACGGAAAGTTAAGAGGTGGGCGGACTACGCTATGTCGAAGTCAGTTTCCTCACCCGCCGCCGCTGTTACAGAAAGTGACGAGGAGGGTGATAACTCGACGTCCGTTACGGAAGTCATTAACCCCCAGAAGGAGCGCTTGCGCTCCTCGACGTCCGTCCCCGACGGGCTCGGCTCACGCCCTGCTTATGGGGATGAACACCCCGGCGACAAGGACGCACACAGACCCCATAAGCCTAAGCACACAACCCACGGCTCTTCTTTGTCGAGGACAAAGGATCCATCAGCGCCGAAGGGGACGCAGGGCACTCCGGCGTCTACCTCAGACTGTAAGGGTCTCAAGCCCCACCCGCAACGCAGCCGCGACCAGCGATTGGGCTTTCATCTAACACGGGCGCTACCTCAAAAACATCCGACGTAACGCTCCATAGAGCGGCCGTCGAGAAACAACGCGTAACGCAGGCAACGTCGACTCCAGAACCCTCTACTGACGAACTCGTTGTCGAGAGCCTGGCGAGAATTGTTTCCGAAGACCAACGTAAGCAGACGACGAAACAGACGTCGAATACCGCACCAAAAGATATAGAAACTCCGAAAAAGCACAAGAGTAGCCAGGAACTGCCCCTTTCATCTAAGGGCACTTCTGAACTACCGGAGGGCTTTTCTGAGGGCGACGGAAACCTTTCGTCGACGTTGTGGGAGCGTTCTAAGCGTTTGGAAGGTGAAAACACTGATTTCCCCCCTCTAGACTATTCAGGGGTTCCCCATGAGACCCTTGAAAGACTCCATTCTTGTATGGAGAAAATGGAAAGGTTTTTGGGTAGCCAAAACCCACCCACACCCAAAAGATCAAGAGAATGGACCCAGGATGACCCTAGGGTCAAGATTCCTAGGCTGGTCCCCCTTCTACAGACCCATATGACCTCACTGAAGAGGAGCAATACCTACAGGAAGATGAGGAGTGTTTGGGTGGAGAGGAAGAACATGAGGAAGAGGGGTTTGAAGAAGACCTTTTGAAGAAGATACAGCTACCTCACAGCCCTGGAAATCCCCATCAGTGCAGCCTTGGCAATCCCCATCAGTGCACTCAGACCCTGATGTCTTTCACCCTTCTCCTCCCAAGGACTCACCTATTGGAAACACCTCCCCCATAGATGACCAACCTTCACTTAATGCACTATTGCGCAAGGCAGCAGCGCATTTTGAAATAGACACAGGGGAGACTCTTCCGGACATAGACTTTGTAGAAAAAGTTATTAAAGAAAAAGCCCCGGTTAGTCAGTCTATTCCGCTCCTGGCTTCTATAAGGAGAAGAATAACTCCTTCCCTTTCCAATCCGGCCTTAGTCAGAGGGGTCAACCCTCGGATAGAAAAGCTCTTCAGCCCTTCGTCCTCTGACCCTTTGTACATCAGGGGACATTCTATTCCGGACTTCCTTGTAGTTATTAATACAAGAAAAAGAGCGGGGGTACCACTATCCACTAGTGAGGCACCACCTGACAAAGAGGGTAAGAAGCTCTATGCACTTGTGAAGAGAATCACGACCTCCGCCGCCTTCTCAACTAGGATTGCAAATAACAATTCCCTACTAGCTAGCTACGCAGATGCACAGTGGAGCAAGCTGCGCAGCGAAGCAGAGGACGCACCAGAACCCCTGCGTTCACGCCTGCTAGCTATAATCTCAGAGGGAACTCTTGTAAACCAGCGCATCGTAAAGAACTCCTTAGATGCCGCAGAGACGGCTGGCCGTTCCCTGGTTCAGGGAATACTTCTCAAACGCCATGTCTGGCTGCGCAATTCGGGATTTAAGCCGGAATCCCAGGCTTCCCTGATAAATAAGCCCATAGAACAAACACATCTGTTTGGGAAAGCAGTTGATGAGGCCCTAGAACATGCGAAGAAAGAGTTTGATACCATCAAGACTCTTGACCAAATTTCTAGGCCACCTAACAAACGCAGCTATGGCAATAGACGCTCCTTTCATGGCCAACGCCAGCAGCAAAGCCAACAGCAATTTTACTCTGCTACCAACTGGCCCTCTAACCAAAGCACCCAGTTCAGTCAAAGAGGCCAACGTCGTGGCAAAGGAAGAGGTCGCGGCTCCAGCCCCAAAGGTCCCACGCCCAATACCAACAAATGACCCGAAGATTCGGGTCCCCTCCCATGCATCACCGGTCGGGGGCTGGCTAACATCGTTCCTTTCAGCATGGGAGGGAATAACTTCAGACCGCTGGGTATTATCCACCATAGCCCACGGATACTGCATCGAATTCAACGGTTCCCCGAAATACAGACCCCCCACGGAACCGACGCATGACACCGGAAGACCTCACTATTCTTCAAGAAGTAGAAGAGCTACTGAAAAAAGAAGCTATAGAGGCTGTCCCCCTATCTCAGGTAACAGAAGGTATTTATTCAGTGTACTTCCTTGTACCCAAAAAGGATTTAACCATGCGCCCTGTATTAGATCTGCGCCCAGCGAACAAGTTTGTCAAACCCCAAAAGTTTCGTATGGTGACCTTGCAGGAAGTAATCCCACTGTTATCACAGGGGGATTACCACTGTTATCACAGGGGGATTACATGACAACACTAGACATGAAAGATGCATACTTTCATATTTTAATGTTGCCAGCGCACAGAAAATACCTCAGGTTCAAGATGGAGAACAAACACTACCAGTTCAGAGTACTACCCTTCGGGATGACATCTGCACCAAGGGTATTCACGAAAGTACTGGCAGTGGCAGCGGCCCACCTGCGCAGGTTATCCATCCCGGTATACCCTTACCTCGACGACTGGCTCATAACAGGGGATTCGTACGAAACATGCTTCTCCAATACCCAAAAGACCGTAGACCTTTTTGTCCCAACTGGGCTTCTCCATCAACGAAAAGAAGTCCAGCTTAGACCCCAGCCAAATCAAACAATTCCTAGGGGCTCTAATTCGAACAAAGGACGGCCTTGTCTTCCCCTCCAACGAGAAGGTCCAAAACATGCTGTTCAGATCCCCTATTATGTGGCAGGTCGAGAGGTGACGGTACGTAAAGCAATGCGCTTGCTAGGGATGATGGCATCATGTATTTATTTGGTACCGCATGCGCCCAATGCAAGAGTGGCTTTACAGCCAGTGGTGTCAGGCCAGCGGACAATGGGACGATCTAGTGGTGGTCTCGCAGGCCTTGGTTCTCTCGCTACGGTGGTGGACGAAGGAAAACCTGTTATTAGGGAAAACTTTTGCCACACCCGCAGTGGAAGCCACTCTAACCACAGACGCATCCCTTACAGGATGGGGGGCTCACCTATCCCATCAGACTGCTCACGGAGTGTGGACTCCGAGCTTAGCATCCAAGCATATAAACCTGCTGGAACTACTAGCGGTGTTCAAAGCACTGAAAGCCTTTCAGGAACACTTACAAGGAAAGACGGTGATGGTCCTCACAGACAGCACCACAGCCATGTACTACCTCAACAAGCAAGGGGGCACTCACTCTCCAGGACTGTCCAAGCTGTGCCAGAATATATGGAAGTGGGCTCTCAAACACAACATGTTCCTACTATCACAACATGTACCAGGGGAACTCCATCTGCTAGCAGACAAACTCAGCAGAGACTTCCCCCTGCCCAAAGAGTACGAATGGCAATTGAACGTCTTAGACGTCTTCACGCAATGGGGATTCCCGGAAATAGACCTGTTCGCAACCCGGGAGAACTCGCAATGCCAAAGTTACGCTTCCAGGTACCCCCAGAACCAGTCCAAGGGGAACGGTCTGTCGATTCAATGGTCAGGGAAATTTGTTTACGCCTTTCCCCGACTCCCCTCAACAAAGTGGTGCACAAGATGCACCAGGAGCAGGTTACCATGATACTAGTGGCCCCAATGTGGGCCCGGCAGCCATGGTTCGCTCACTTGATGGAGATGTCCCTATCTCCCCCAATGAAACTTCCCTGCCCGTACAACATGCTGTCCCAAGACAAGGGCAGGACACTGCATCCATGCCCTCAGACCATAAACTTGGCAGCCTGGCTCCTGAGATCATAGAATTTGGACATTTACATCTCCCACAGAGATGTATGGACATCCTCAGGGAAGCCAGAAAACCTAATACTCGCCTCTGCTATTCTAGCAAGTGGAAAAGATTTGTCATCTGGTGTAGAGGTAAGAACATCAACCCGGTTGACTGCTCTGCCACTAACATTCTGTACTTGACCCATTTACTGGATTCAGGTCTAGTGTTTAATTCCATTAAAGTACACCTAGCAGCACTTTCTGCATACACCACTTCCCAACTTAAAGTGTCGTGGTGGAAGATACCAGTTATCGAGGCCTTCATGGAGGGGGTAAAGAGAATACACCCTCCGATAGCTAACACAGCTCCCGGATGGGACTTAAACGTGGTACTTTCTAGACTTTCTAGACTCATGGGCACCCCTTTCAAACCCATGCACAAGGCTTAAATACCTCTTAAGTCTGCTTTCCTAATAGCTATCACCTCCATTAGGAGAGTAAGTGAACTACAGGCTCTTTCTGTACTTGACCCCTTCGTAACAGTTCACAAGGATAAGGTGGTTCTACGCACACACCCAAGGTTTGCACCAAAATTCATCTCGAAATTTCATGTAAACCAGTCTATAGAACTACCAACGTTCTTTCAAAGCCCTTCCAGCTTGGGAGAAAAAAAGTCTGCATACACTAGATGTACGCAGAGCTGTCATGTTCTACATGGAAAGAACCAGAACACTGAGAAAGACTAATCAGTTCTTTGTCTCGGTGGCAGCAGGAAGAGAAGGCGATGCAGTTTCTAAGTCCACTTTATCTTTATCTAGATGGATTGTACAATGCATCACTCTCTGTTACACTCTTGCTAAGAGAGAACTACCCTTTAAGCCAAGAGCACATTCCACTCGAGGCACTGGGGCTTCCATAGCATTCATTGCAAATGTTCCCCTTGAGTCCATCTGCAAAGCGGCTACCTGGAGTTCTGTGCACACCTTTACAAAACACTACTGTCTAGATGCACACTCTAGATCTGACTCCCAGATGGGACAGGCAGTATTAAGACATCTTTTCTCTACTGTTCCTTATCATAACCCATCGCCAACTCCGGGTACTGCTCGCTAGTCTATGCACAGCATGTGATTCTAAGCAGATTAACAAACATCAGAAGACAATGCATTACTTACCGTAAAAGCATTTCTGATGGTTGTATCTGCTTAGATTCACATGCGCCCGCCCTTCCTCCCCGCTCGGATGGAAGGAACATAGACATCCTTTCCTATATTTCTCTCTTTTCTGTACTCACTCACGTCTAGAAGGCTCCCTCAGGGCAGAAAAATACAAACAGTGGGACCTCGACGCGTGAGGGATTGTGGGTACAACGCACGTCACTATAGGGATAGTGTTACAGACACGCCTTGTCGACGTCCCCTTTTCGACTGCGAAAAACAAAATGCAATACTCCGCAGTGACCACTGGATGTCGGACCTATGCACAGCATGTGAATTTAAGCAGATACAACCATCAGAAATGCTTTTACGGTAAGTAATGCATTGTCTTACAGGTTGCCCAGGTGGGGGGGGGGATCTCCACACAGAGCTGTGCCTAGTGGTAGGGGTCAGTATTCTGCCTATTGTTTCAACCATCTTGCGTTCCTTCCTATCTCTATTGCTGGTTTCCTCGTTATTAATCTGTGTGACATTTTAACCGTACAGTTGATGCACTTTAATGAGATTTGATAACATTAGTGGTACCACTTTAGAATTGTATATCTTTATCATTGTTGACTTCCGAGTATATTCAAAGAATGTGTTTTCAGTAATAGTGTGTGGAAATTCCTTTGTGGGGGTTCGGGGACTACACTGTACTTAAGAACCAGCCCGCATCACCTCCTGAGAAGCTAGGCCTTGATTGCTCGTCCATTGCTACCTTATAGAGAATCTTGGCTGGGGTCTTCTGTGCCTCCCCTCTACCATAGAGAGAGCGGAAGTACAGACACCCCCTACCAGTCTTTACAACGGAGAGGTTACGGTACGCAAAGCAATGCAATTGCTAGGAATGATGGCGTCATGTATATATTTGGTACCCCACACGCTCATGCGCCCAATGCAAGAGTGGCTCAACAGCCAGTGGTGTCAGGCCAGCGGACAATGGGACGATCTAGTGGTGGTCTCGCAGGCCTTGGTTCTCTCGCTACGGTGGTGGTTGAAGGAAAACCTGGTAATAGGGAAACCATTCGCCACCCCCGCAGTGGAAGCCACTCTAACCACAGACGCATCCCTCACAGGATGGGGGGGGCTCACCTATTCCATCAGGCTGCACACAGAGTTTGGACTCCGGGTGTAGCGTCCAAACGCATAAACCTGCTGGAACTGCTAGCAGTCAAAGCACTCAAGGCTTTCTAGGCACACCTGCAAGGGAAGACAGTGATGGTCCTCACAGACAGCACCACAGTCATGTACTACAGGGGGTCACGCACTCTCCGGGACTGTCAAAGCTGTTCCAGAGCATCTGGAAGTGGGCTCTCAAATACATGTTCCTGTTGTCCCAACATGTACCAGGGGAACTCAATCTGCTAGCAGACTAACTCGGCAGAGACTTCCCTCTGCACGCAGAGTACGAATGGCGGTTAAACGAAGACCTCGTCTTCGCCGTTTTCACTCAATGGGGGTTCCCAGAAATAGATATGTTTGCAACTCTGGAGAACTCGCAATGCCAAGATTACGCCTCCAGGTACCCCCAGGACCAATCCAAGGGGAACGGTCTCTGGATAACATGGTCAGGGAAATTTGTTTATGCTTCTACACCCCCTTACCCCTCACCCCCCTGACTCCCCTTCTCAACAAAATAGTGCACAAGATGCACCAGGAACCAGTCACCGTGATACTGTGGGCCCCGACAGCCATGGTTAGCTCACCTGATGGAGATGTCTGTCTCCACCGGTGAAACTACCCTGCCCGTGCAACATGCTGTCACAGGACAGGAGCACGACGGTACACCATGCCCACAGACCATGAATTTAGCAGCCTGGCTCCTGAGGTCATAGAATTTGGACACTTACAGCTCCCTCAAAGATGCATGGACATTCTTAGGGAGGCTAGAAAACCTAACACTTGTTACTGCTATTCTAACAAATGGAAGAGATTCGTCATCTGGTGTAGAAAGAAGAGCATCAACCCCGTTGACTGCTCTCCCACACGTCTTTACCTGACTCACTTATTAGACTCAGGATTGGTCTTTAATTCTATTAAAGTTCATCTAACTGCACTTTCCGCATACACCACTTCTCAACACAGTGTCATGGTGGAAAGTCCCAGTTCTTAAAGCCTTCATGGAGGGAGTAAAAAGGATACACCCTCCTATAGCCAACCCAGCTCCCGGATGGGACCTAAACGTGGTACTTACCAGGCTTATGGGCTCACCCTTTGAACCCATGCACAAGGCATCCCTTAAAGACCTCTCTTAAGACTGCCTTCTTAATAGCTATCACCCCCATTAGGAGAGTGAATGAACACAAGAGCTCTCTATACTAGACCCCTTTGTAACAGTTCACAAAGGTACGCACACATCCTAGGTTTGCACCAAAATTTATTTCAAAATTCCATGTCGACCAGTCAATAGAACTACCAACGTTCTTTCAAAACACTTCACATTTAGGAGAAAGGAGCCTGCATACACTAGATGTGCGCAGAGTGGTCATGTTTTATATGGAAAGAACTAGACCTCTGAGAAAGACTAATCAGTTCTTTGTCTCAGTGGCAGCAGGAAGAGGCGATGCAGTTTCAAAATCCACTATATCTAGATGGATTGTCCAACGCATCACTCTGTTTCTCTCTTGCTAAGAGAGAACTGCCCTTCAAGCCGAGAGCACATTCTACTCGGGGCACTGGGGCTTCCATAGCATTCATTGCAAATGTTCCCCTACAGTCCATTTGCAAAGCGGCAACCTGGAGTTCTATACACACCTTTACAAAACACTGTCTAGATGCCCACTCTAGATCTGATTCCCAGGTGGGACAAGCAGTATTAAGACATCTTTTTTGTACTGTTCCTTCTCACAGCCCACCTCCAACTCCGTGTACTGCTCGCTAGTCTATGCACAGCATGTGATTCTAAGCAGATTAACAAACATCAGAAGACAATGTATTACATACCATAAAAGCATTTCTGATAGTTGTATCTGCTTAGATTCACATGCGCCCCACCCTTCATCCCCGCTCGGATGGAAGGAACATAGACCTCCTTTATCTCTTTTCTGTACTCACTCACGTCTAATAGGCTCCCTCAGGGCAGAAAAAATACAAACAGAGGGACCTTGACGCGTGAGGGATTGTGGGTACAATGCACGTCACTATAGGGATAGTGTTACAGACGCACCTTGTCAACGTCCCCTTTTCGACTACGAAAACCAAATGCAATACTCTGCAGTGAGCACTGGATGTCGGACTATGCACAGCATGTGATTCTAAGCAGATTAACAACCATCAGAAATGCTTTTACGGTAAGTAATGCATTTTCATATTGGAAGTCATTCCACCCCAGATTCTTTGGTAGTCGCTACCAAAAGGAAAAGAGCAGGTGTCCCTTTATCAACAGGAAAGGCTCCCCCTGACAAAGAAGCGAAAAGACTTTATGCCCTAGGTAAGAGGGTTACCACACTGGCAGCGTACTCCACGCATATCGCCAATAACACTACTCTATTGGCTAGTTACGCAGATGCACAATGGGCTTTAATACACGACTGCCTACAAGAGGCTCCAGAACCTTTATGGACCCGCCTACTTTCCACAGTCCCTGAAGGTAGGCAAGTTAACCGAAGTATTTTAAAGAACACTTTGGATTCTGCCGAGACAGCCGAGCCCTCGCTCAAGGCACTCTCCTCAAAAGACACACGTGGCTTTGTAATTCAGGGTTTAAACCTGAAGCACAAACCTCTTATAAACAAACCAGTGGAGGAATCCAACTTGTTTGGGAAGGCGGTCGATGAGGCCTCACAGACCGCAGAGAAAAAAAACATGAAACCCTAAAGAGTTTGGACCAAATTACTCAGACCTTCCACAAGGCGAGGATTTGGAAACAGAAGATTTTTTTGTGCCCAACGCTCCACTCACCAACAATACCCTTCAGGAAACTGGAACTCGCCACAGGGAACCAATACTTACAATACCCCGTGCCCCTAAAGGAGACAGCTGCGTGGTAAGGGAACAGGCAGGAACCCAACCCCACAGGTTCTCATGCCTCAGGCTTCAAATGACTCGAACATTCGGGTCCCCTCCCATGCCTCTCCGGTCGGGGGCCGACTGACCTCATTCCTGAAAGCATGGGAGGGAATAACCACAGGCCAGTGGGTACTAAAAACCATAGCCCACGGGTACTATGTAGAGTTCAACCAATCCCCAAAGTACAGACCTCCACGTCAACGAAGACTAACACCAGAACATCTTAGTATACTTTTTCAAGAAGTCGAGATACTGGAACAAAAATGAGCCATAGAGATCGTACCTCTATCACAGGTAAAGGAGGGTATTTGTTCAGTGTACTTTCTTGTTCCCAAAAAGGATCGCGCATGCGTCCTGTTATAGATCTGTGCCGAGCGAACAAGTTTGTAAAACGACAGAAATTTCGCATGGTCACCCTGCAGGAAGTAATTCCTCTGCTCACACAGGGGATTACATGGCAACTCTGGATATGAAAGATGTATACTTTCATATTTCGATGTTGCCAGCGCACCGAAAAACCTCAGGTTTATGATAAAGGACAAACATTATCAGTTCAAGGTACTACTCTTCGGCATAGCATCTGCACCAAGGGTATTTCCGAAGGTACTAGCAGTAGCTTAAGCACCCCTGCACATGCAATCCATTCCAGTTTATCCTTACCTCGACGACTGGCTCATAACAGGGGACTCCTACGAAACATTCCTGTCAAATACCCAAAAGATGATAGATCTTTTATTCAGCCTGGGCTTCTCCATCAACGAGAAGAAATCCAGTCTAGACCCCAGTCAAGTCAAACAATTCCTAGGGGCTCTAATTCGAACAAAGGACAACCTTGTCTTCCCCACCAACTAGGGAGTTCAAAGCATTGTTTCAAATCCCTCACTATGTAGCCAGTCTAGAGGTAACAGTACGCAAGGCTGTGCATCTACTGGGAAGGATGGCGTCATGTATCCATTTAGTTCCTCACGCGCCTGCGCCCAATGCAAGAATGGCTAAGAAACCAGTGGTGTCGAGCCAACAGACAGTGGGACGATTTAGTAGTGGTCTCGCCGGCCCTTCAAAACCGCTTCAAAGGGAAATCCTTCATCACCCCCGCAGTGGAAGCCACTCTGACTACAGATGCCTCCCTCACGGGGTGGGAGCCCACCTGCTCTGACAGTCAGCGGAGTGTGCTCCCCAAACATAGCATCCAACCGCATAAACCTGCTGGAACTGCTCAAGGCACTGAAGGCGTTTGAAACACAACTACAGGGAAAGACTATACTAATCCTTACAGGCAGCACCACGGCCATGTACTATCTAAACAAGCATGGAGGCACTCATTCTCCAGGGCTGTCCAAACTGTCCCAGAACATTTGGAAATGGGTGTTCAGACGCAACATGTTCCTGTTATCACATGTTCCAGGGGAACTCAATCTTCTGGCAGACTTACTCGGCAGAGACTTTCCGTTGCCCGCGGAGTACGAATGGCGATTACACGGAGACATTGTCGCCAACATTTTCGCTCAATGGGTTTGTCCAATGATCAATCTGTTTGCGACCCTGGAGGACGCCCATTGCCAAGGTTACGCCTCCAGATACCCCCAAAACCGATCCAAGGAGAACGGGCTCTGGATAACCTGGTCAGGGAAATTTGTCTAGGCTTTTCACCCCGGCTCCCCTTCTCAACAAGATTATGCACAAAATGCACCAAGAACCAGTCACGATGATATTGGTGGCCCCCATGTGGGCCCGCCAACCCTGGTTCGCTCACCTGATGGAGATGTCCATCTCCTCCAGTCAAACTGCCTTGCCCGTACAACATGTCGCAAGACAGAGGGGAGACGCTTCACCCATGCCCGCAGACATTGAACTTAGCGACTTGGCTCCTGAGATCATAGAGTTTGGGCACCTGCAACTCCCTCAGATGTATGGACATTCTCAGGGAACAAGGAAACGTTACACTAGATACTGCTATGCTAGTAAATGGAAACGATTGGTCATATGGTGTAACTGAAATGGCATCAACCCTATCGACTGCTCTCCCACTCACATTGTCCCATACCTAACTCACTTACTTGACTCAGGCCTAGTCTTCAACTCAATAAAGGTGCACCTAGCTGCACTTACAATATCTCAACAGAAAGTGTCATGGTGGAAGATACCAGTAATTAAGGCTTTCATGGAAGGAGTAAAAAGAATTCACCCTCCCTTTTCCAACCCGGCTCCCGGATGGGACCTAAATGTGATATTAACTATATGGGAGCTCCTTTTGAGCCCATGCATAAAGCAAGTCTTAAGAATCTCACCCTCAAGACTGCTTTTTTAATAGCAATGACCTCCATTAGGAGGGTAAGTGAACTGCAGGCACTATCTATTCTAGATCCCTTTGTAACAGTTCACAAAGACTAGGTGGTTTTTTTGCACTCACCCTAGATTTGCACCTAAATTAATTTCCAAGTTCCATGTCAACCAGTCAATAGAGCTACCAACGTTATTTCAGAATCCCTCAAGCCTGGGGGAAAGAACCCTGCACACACTGGATGTACGCAGAGCTGGCATGTTCTTTATGGAAAGAACTTGTCCACTAAGGAAAACTAACCAGTTTTTCATGTCAATGGCCACAGGAAAAGGAGATGCAGTCTCCAAATTCACTATTTCTAGATGGATTGTCAATTGCATTATCATCTTGCCAAGAGACATTCCACTCGAGACACGGGGGCGTCCATAGCATTCATTGCAAATGCTCCTCTTGAGTCCATTTGCAAAGCGGCAACCTGGAGTTCTGTACAAACCTTTACAAAACACTATTGCCTAGACACTAATTCTAGATCAGGTTCTCAGGTGGGACAGGCAATACTAAGACCTCTTTTCACTAGTGTTCCTTCTCACAACCCAACTCCGGGTCCTGCTCGCTAGTCTATGCACAGCATGTGATTCTAAGCAGATTGACAAACATCAGAAGACATGCATTACTTACCGTAAAAGCATTTCTCATGGTTGCATCTGCTTAGATTCACATGCGCCCACCCTTCCTCCCTGCTCGACGGCAGGAACATAGACATCTTAATACTTTTTCTCTATTTTCTGTACTGCCAATAGTCGTAGGCGCCCTCTTGGCTGAAAAAATACAATCCGAGGGACCTCGATGCGTGAGGGATCTTGGGTACACTACAAGTGAAGTAGGGGTAGTGTTGACGTCCCCTTTAGATTCCCGAAAGACAAGATGCAATTCTCCAGCATGGGGTCTGGCATGGATTCACATGCTCATGAATATCGCCGCCCCCCCCTGTCGTCCTTAGGCTGGGAATCCTCGGTAAAGAAAAAATCAGTTTAGTTTCTGAACTGTCTCCTAATAAGCAATCACTGGTCTGGTTCCGGAGGAGGGGCTTAGGTAAAGGGCAGTCATTGGCTGGGGGCAGTATGACCCAGAGACCAGCGATTGGTTATTAGGAGAAAGACAGTTCAGAAACGAAACTGATTTTTTCTTTACCAAGGATTCCCAGCCTGAGAACGGAATATTCATGAGCATGTGAATCCATGCCAGACCCATGCTGGAGAATAGTTACAGATAAGTAACTTGTTCCTACTTCGCTGTTACCACTGGATGTCGGACTATGCACAGCATGTGAATCTAAGCAGATGCAACCATCAGAAATGCTTTATGGTAAGTAAAGCATGTCATACTAGACGTCCTATTGGTGTAGGCTAAAGCACCCCAAAAGACGTTGCTAGGTTGTGTTGAATTTTCCCATAGGAAAACACTAAGCTAAAGTTACTGAGGTTCCCAGCCTGACGGGTAATATTCACAGCATGTGAATCCATGAAAGATACCAACGCTAGAGAAATGGAGTTACAGGTAAGAAACACTCCCTTATGCAACTTAAACTTCTTTATAAGGAAGACTTTATTTTACACACCTTTCCTTGCAGCAAATAGTAATTTTGGCTGAAAGATAATTTGGTGTTAGTTCCAAAAAAAACCTTTATTGGAATATTCCCATCAAGCTAACCGAATACATTGGCAACATGTCAACAGAATGTATTATTCCATCCTCTTTGCTTTAGGGCTAATGGAATGATCCAAGTTCACTGAAGTGCTTTTGCCATGGAGAAATATTACTGTTCCGTGCTTTTCTTTAATATGCAGCCATTTGAATGTTTTTCAGAAAGAATACTGTTTCACATTTTCTTCTTCGTTCTTTCCCACCCTTCATTCCCTGCTTGTCTTCCAATCTTCAGGAGTATCAAGAGGTGTAGGGTTCATCAGATTCGATAAACGGATTGAAGCTGAAGAAGCCATTAAGGGCCTAAATGGGCAGAAACCACCAGGTGCAACGGAACCAATCACCGTAAAGTTTGCCAACAATCCAAGCCAAAAAACAAACCAGGCTATCCTTTCTCAGCTGTACCAGTCCCCAAACAGGAGGTATCCTGGACCACTAGCTCAGCAGGCTCAACGTTTTAGGTAGGTAAAGCATACTGACTGGTAATCTAAAGGAATTGACCCGAGTAAATGAGCCTTTCCATGCAGTTTGTGTGACTGTTGTGTAGCTCCCATGAACAGTAAAACAAACATGTCTCCTTTAGTTGCAATACTATTTTATTACAGAAATAATGCATTCTCTTCCATACAGTGCTTTTTAAAAACAGTCCGATGTCCCTTCTCTCTGTATATTGGGATGCCTGAACCATGGGCAGCAAAAGCTGTACATTTTTATTCCTGTGACAATCTGTATGTGTGACAAGAGCTGTACATGAGCACCAATCCCCATCCCCTCCCCTCTGCGTTTCAGCAGTCTTCTTGGACATATACGGGGGAGTGTGGGTCATAGTTTCTCTCTGCTTCACTCTATTTTTGGATAGGAAATTGCCCTTTGGGCTTGGACGTTCCCTTTGAAATAGGCTGCATAAACCAGGTATTTTTCCTTGCAGTTCATTTGAGTATACGATCCTGTCCTCAGACACCCTGCTTCATGCAGAAACTTTAGACCCGATTTTCCCCCGTTTCCTCGCTTTATGCATGACTGAGAAGTACCAGAACTGTCAGTTTGTGAGAAGGAAGAAACGTGCAAGTAACATTTTTTCCCAATGCATCTCAACCCGTAATATCTTTATAGTTAAAAAATTGGTTGTACCAAAGTAATTATGGGCCAGTAGGCCACCACTGTTTTATGAGGCACAACTCCAAAGATCTCTTAAAATGAACGAACACAGAGGGAAGTCCTGAGGATACCTTAAAGTGGTGAGCAGAAGTGCATTGGCTAAGCATCTTGAAACGACAGTCACTGAAGTAGCAGGTGACCGCTCATGTTAAGGCCATAAGAGGGGCTCAGACCAGGAACTCTGTTCTTGAGGGAAATATGCCTTTTATCTGAGGTTCCCCAACTACAAGGATTTGTTGAGGGCTCTTGAGGGGGCTTGATCAACTGTACAAAAGGAACGCACACAATGTTTCAAGTTGCAATAGTGGTGCACATCATGGTTGGTCGTGCTTCATCGGAGGGAGGGGCAATTTTGGGTCCTTAATCAAAGGCTTTTTCCTCCTGGAAAACCAGGTCCTTCTAGTGTTGTCACTGGAACCCCTGACTTATAAGGAACATTTGGTTTTGTCATGTGCAATTTCTGGAAGGAATGCAAGCTCCTTGTATGGGTGAGTATACTCTTCTTTTAGAACGCAAATCCATTCTCTGTTGGAGTATTGGAACCAGACTTGCCTCAGTGTGCACATCGTCCAACAGCAAAACTTTACTGCATTCACACGAGTCAACCTGCATATTCCACGTCTCCCACAGCTTAGTACCACTTCCAAATGTCTGGAGAGGAAAGATTTTTCTCCAAATGTTAAACAAATGACCTCTCAAGCCATGGTCAGATACTTGATGAACCTCATCAAGATGCTCCAACTTCTATGCCAAGTACTTCAGTCCAATTTTCTCTGTTCACTCCTGCAGTGTTGCTTCCTTCTGTGAAGTTGCCACTGTTGCCAACATCCGTTGTGTATTCTCCATTGGTTGCCCCACTACCTGTGGGTCATCAAGTTATTCCTCCTTTGCCTCGCCTCCTGTGGAGCAGATGTTGGGCAGAATCCTGTGCAGTTCCCCTAGGGAGCACTACAGAAGATTAAGACTACAGGTATGCGCAATAAATCCCCTTTGGTATCAGTCTGTACCACAAAGATTTAGTTGGTAGCTGTGGCTAAGCAGTCAGACTTCTCTCAAGGGGGAGATGAGCAGTATTCAGGGTTTACACAATAGGTCTACAATACTAGGGTATAAGGAAACACTGACCAAAGCTTTGTATTAAAAAGAATATATATATATTACACACTTCCAGTTCAACACATTAATCAGTTATAAAAGTAAGTTAAAGTCAGTCAAGAAAAGTATACACAACTCTCTAGTTCAATTGTAGACACGTTTGAGCAAGAGTGAAAACGGAGTAAAACGGCACAGTGAAAACCAAACACAAATGGCACTCTATCAATTTCTCACAAGGGAAGTGAAAACACAAGTTATACAAAAATATCTTCTTACACACCCTAACACTTCCCAGAAGTTTGAACAGGTTTAGGCAAGGCAGTACTTTAGCATGTATAATACTTAAATGAAAACCAAGCAAAATGGCACTTCACAAGTTTTAAAAGTGGGAAGAAGGTGGTTATAAGAAGTGGGTGCATCCACACAGTTGTAGTTGAGAAGCAATCTAAAGAAGGCAGTTCTAACAAATTCAGCCAGAGTCAATAGGCCTGTGCCAGAGTTAGTGGTACAGGGCAAAGGGCGCAGGAGAAAAATGTTCTTGTAGCTGCAGTCAAGTCTTTGTTAAACGATTCGAAAAGGCGGATGCAGAAGGTGAAAGACAATGTTAGAAGATGGGGGCGGCCAACCTAACAGGTAGGTAAAGGATTTAAAACACCTTTAGGGCTACCAACGAAAAAGGGCGGCCTGGCGGAACAAAGTACCTTAAAATGAAGAAGAGGCTCCTGCAGTGGCGATTGTTCCTGGCCGTTCCTGCAGTTTGGGAGATCCAGCAGAGGGAGAGAGGCGCTCGTTGTGGAGAAAGGTTCGAGTTACTGCACTGCCCAGGGATGAAACCAGCCGCGGTGCTGCCCACCGAATAAAAGGTACGCTCCTTTAAATCGCAGTCCGGGTGGACGGGTGCCTGGCTATCCGTTCTCAGAGTACAGGGTACTGGCAATTCGACCAAGGCAGGTCCAGGAAGGCGATTGGCAAACTGGTTGGCCCCACCAGCTCAAGGGAAGAAGACTCTTGCAGATGAAGATCTTCTCTCGTCATGTGGAGAAAAGTGGTGAGACGCTGCAGCAGGGCTTCACCAGTGGTTCAGTTGTTGCAGATGTCTTTGGCTTCTCTCCTCTTCGGCTTCTTAGTTCCAGTGGCGACGTCTTGCTCTTCCAGTCCTCAGGACCCTGCTTTTATGCAAAAAGATCGCCATTCATACAGCCTAGCTGTCACTCACACAGTGGAGTGGTCATCCTGGCAGGGGAGACCCTCCAGCCTTATCAGGGCAGAGTGCGACATGGGTTGCTGAGGCAACCCTGCCCAGGGGTCCTACTATGCCCTCCCACACAATGGATCCACCCCAGACTCAGTGGCACCAAAAGGAGGGCTTCTTGGCAAAGCCTGCCAAAAGGACGAACAAAGGATCCCCGACCTGGGTTAGGAGTTTAGAGAAAGACACGAGAAAGCATTTATATAAAAGTTCTGGCAATTAAAACCTACCAGAGTAAAGTTAATATAAAAATAAACGGGCGGTATGTTAGAGGCTGTCAGTAAATGTGGTAGCCTCGAACAATGGGAAAATCCCATAGGGAAATATTTGCTGTCGAATGTTTGGTAGTAACCACTGCCACCAGCCAGAAACTTTTGAGAGAGGGATTGTACGGTACCCTCTCGAAAATGAACCTAAGGGAAAAACTATTAACCCTTGCCAGTACCTCCATAGTAAGATGGGTTGTACTGGCTTTGTTCATAAAGATTGACTAGTAAAGTCAATGGGGACTTTACATGCCCTGGGAGATGGTAGTCAGTCCCAGGGTATGTAGTCTGTTTGGGGGTCGCTCTGACACCCCTGTGTCACTGCACGGAGGCTGTTGTGTAACACATGTGGATAAAGATGGTTTCTGTGGGGTTGAGATAAACCCCATGGACATTAAACACAAAAAATAGCGTAGAACACACATAGCAAATATGCCTAAGAGTGGGAAAAAGTCACACACAGCAGGAGAAGCAAACAAACCCTTCAAATCCAGCAAATCTGCTGGGGGACTTTATAGGTAAGGGGAATTAACCATAGAATGAGAATTCTCCCTAACAGCAGGTTCAGTCTATGAAGAGCAACACCAACCTGACTCGACAAACGCTTTGGATGAAGCAGATGCCAATGGTACCAATTCTACCAAAGTGTTCCATGAGGGTAAATGAGGCATTTTGGAGTATTCTAGCACATCTTTGCATTTGGTCCCCCTTAATGGCATAAATTGTCCTATCCCTGAGAAGACTGTAGATCAGGTTTCAACTTCAGAAAGAGTTGCTGCTGGAGCCATGAACATGTGGGAGAAGGCTTATTCCAATGGATTGTCCTCCCACGTAGTCCTCATCTTTGATATTCGTATCGCGCCAGCTTTGCTGCTTCGGGAAAAAAAAAGTATTCGGCAGAGGGCGCTGTGTACGATGTTGTGCCATCAATGACAATTGGTTGCAGCCGTGGAGCATCAATGTCATCAGTATTATAAATAGCTTGTGCAGCGCCCGTTAGCTTCAGTTCCTTTTTTCCGAAAGCTTTTGCTTCCAGCAAAGTTGGCGGTGGGGAAGGAAGTTGCGAAGTCTTCTTCGAAGAGGGAAAAGAAATCTGGGGACTCTAAAGACTCCACTCGGCATAAACGGTCTAAGAGGTCTCAGGAAGCCGATCGAGGCAGTCCTCTTCGAAGAGGGCGAAAGATGCCATAGGTCCCTTCTTCCTCAGACTCCTCTACGGAGGTTATCAGGTGCCCGACTAGGACAGATTCCCCTAGTAAATGGGACGCACGCTCTGAGTCGAGATGATGCAGATCTTTGAGAATGCGACTTCGACCCCCTCAAAAGTCACGCAAGAGCCATGCCCCGGTAGCTCCTTCGGACGACTTTGGAAAGTCAAAGGTTACCTTGGCAAAAACAAGTAAGCCAGCTGTTCAAGTTATCGACTCGACAAAGTCCATACCCGATACCATCGATGATTGTGTCGCCGCCGAAATCGAAGGCGATTCCTGACAAATCGACCCCCTTTATCGAAGCCACCTTCCACATTGTCGACAATCTTCGATTTTATCGAGGCCCGTATCGGTTCAGGAGAAAATCTTTAAACCTGTACCGAAAGAAGACTTTCAAGTCAATGTCCTCCATATATGGAGAGGAAAGTGCCTCTGAGGAGACTTCATCTTTTGGGGTACTGTTTGGCACAAGAAATGTACCCGAAGAGCTCATTGATACATAACGAAAGACCTCTGCGACTCCCTGCAGTCTGCTAGTGGACTTGATTCTTCTCCAGAATTGGAGTTTGGCAGGCTCGACCTGTCGGAGCAAGCAGACTCGGGTTACAGAAATTTGATGAACAGAGTCCGAGTATATGGGGTGGAGTAGGGATTCCCCGACACATGAGCAGGATGACTTGATGGACATCCTAGATAAGGGTCCTCATAAGGACCCAATCTTACACTTCCACAAAGCCCTTCAGAAGAAGGTTGTGGCCAATTGGGAAGCTCCAGAATCTGGGCTTGCTGTGAACAGGAACTTCTCTAGAAAGTATAGACCCTCGAGCAGTAATCCAGACTATCTCACAAAACATCCTACCCTGGAGAGTCTAGTAGTACAGACTGCTAGTTACACCAGTCTGCATACCTCTCTATCCCCCTGGAAAGAGATGATAAAGTTGATGCATGCGCCTGCAAGGTCTTCTCATCAGGCAGCATGGCCTTGAAGTCTCCGAACGTTACATTTACATCAGCTACATTTTCTTACAACCTGTGGGATTATGTTGCCATGGCAGCTAAGTCCATGAGGCGAAGAAAGGGGCACCTTCCTGAATTTAGTTAAAGATGGTAAGGAGGTGATAGGAGAATGTCTCAAATAAGGATTGGATACTGCTGACAGCATCAGCAGATCGATGGCTGCAAGCACCTTACTGCGCAGGTTTGAGTGGTTGAGAAAGTTGAGGTTTGCACCGGACTGGTAGGTAAGACTGATCAACAAGCCCTTTGACTCGATGTTTTTCGGCAGCAAGGCGGTTGAGAGTCTGGAGAAGTTGCAGACTTCCAAGGTGGCGGCTAAGTCCCTTATCGCCTTCATTCGACAACCTCAACAACCCTACTCAGGCTCATCTTCCTGGAGGGGTCGTTCTTTTCATTTCTATTCCTCAGTTGGTAGAGGAAGAGGACAGGCCGGACAAAGGGGGCAAAGATTCCCTCATGGTGGACGAGGAAGGGGTGCTTAAAATAGCCCCAGCAGCATCTTTACCCTCAGCCGCTGCTGCAGCCGCCTCTAAGCGACTGAGGCCTTGACCCACAAGACTCCGTTGGGAGGCAGACTCACTCAGCATCTGAACGAATGGCGGGGCATTACTTCAGATGCTTGGGCACTGGATACAGTAGCTCAAGGTTACTGCCTTCATTTTCTAAAAAGGCCTCAGGATCATCCACTGGGACCCAACTCTGTCAAAATTTCAAATCCGCTGCTTGTGCAAGAAATGTTAACCCTGCTAGAGAAAGGTGCAATAGAACATGTACCCATAGCGGAAAGTAACGAGGGTTGGTAATCCCTTACTTTGTCATTCCCAAGAAGGACGGAGGATTGAGACCCATCTTGGACTTTAGAAACTTGAACAAGTTCCTCAGGAAGGACAAGTTCAAGATGGTTACCCTTTCTCAGATCCTCAGGCTCTCCAACTCAAGACCGATTGGTATCCTTGGACCTTCAGGATGCTTACTTTCATGTGCCAATCCATCTCGAGCACAGAGTACCTGAGGTTCGCGGTTGGCAGTTGTCACTATCTGTTTCGAGTTCTACCATTCGGGCTGACCTCCGCCCAAAGAGTTTTCACCAAACCTATGGTGGTAGTGGCAGCAAGTCTCAGGAGAGGGAGGATTCACGTCTACCCCTACGTGGACGATTGGTTGATCAGGGCTTGTTAACCTGAGCAAGCCCAGGAACATCTTCGTATCACCTGCCACTACCTACACAGACTGGGCTTCTCCCTCAAGTACAAGTCGTCCCATATGATACCATTCCAAAGACTCCAGTTCATCAGAGCGGTCTCAGATACTTCCTTGGGGAAAGCCTCGCCTCACGAGGTGAGAGCTCAACACATTACGCAGATGGTAGCAAAATTCCAAAATGCCCAACATCTTCCGGCCTTCAATTTTCTGAGGTTGCTTGGTCTCATGGCATCCTGCATTTTCCAGGTCCCAGAGGCCTGGTTGAGAATGAGATCTCTGAATGGGCTCTCTGAATTTGGTGGTCCCAATCTTCAGGGAATATGTTGGAACAACTTTGTTCTGAGCAGAGTTGCTCAAGGACTGACTTGGTGGGCTTGCGAGGAGAAAATTCTCCAGGGACAATCTTTTTGGCAACCATGGCCAGAGTAACGGACGCCTCTCTCTCGGGCTCGGGAGCCCACACCAACGAACTGACACTCAGCGGTCGTTGGTCTCCGGAGTCCAAACTATACATCAAACTTTTGGAGGTGAGGGCAATCAGACTAGCACTGAAGGCCTTCCTGTACGGGGAAACAGTGTCCTGATAATGACGGACAATACAGTGGCAATGTACTACCTCAAGAGAAGTGGTTTAGGGTCACTACTACTGTGCAGAGAGGCAATGCAGCTCAGGTTCTCGGCAATACAAGAAGGAATCTGTCAGCAGCTCACCTAGCCGGAGAGCAGAACACGGCTGAGCAGTCTCCCACTAATGGGAACTAGCTCAGGAAACCCTTCAAGAGATCTACACCCTTTGGGGAACCCCTCAAGTGGATCTGTTTGCGACCAGTGTCCACTGGAAGAGCGACCGGTACTGCTCAAGGGCTATTCCTCCAAGAGGAGCTCTAGGGGACGCGTTCGTGGTCGACTGGGAATTTCCACTCTGTATGCGTTGCCTCCAGTCTCCGTGATTCCTCATATAATCGGCTGGGTTGAGAAAGTTCAGGAAATCCATGATCCTAATTGCCCCAGATTGGGCCAGGAGGACGTGGTACCCGGACCTCTGGACATTTCCATCTGCCCTCCAATACGTCTTACACAAAGGGAGGATCTTCTCTCGCAAGAGGAAGATCGGGGTTCTCCATCCAGTGGTCAAAACACTCAGCCTACACGCATGGTTTCTGAGAGCTTGAGATATAAGGATTGGGACCTCTAGGATGATGTAATAGAGATTTTGCTTTCGGCCTGAAGCCCAGCAACCAAATGCTTGTACCGGTGTTGGAATAAATTCAGTAACTGGTGCAAGGACAAGAATGTGGTCCCTTTTCAATGTGGCACTCCTATGGTGCTTTCTTTTCTGTTATATCTGGCTAATCTGGGGCTCCAGACTTCAAAATATCTTTAATTGTTCAATTTCTGAAGGGACTCACTATTGTGTACCCTCCAGTCCCATTTCATGTCCCGGCTTGGGATTTAAACTTTGTTACAACTTCTAACTTTTATACCTTTTGAGTTTTTACATTCCTGCCCATTAAAGCTTTTAACTCTGAAAACTGCTCTTGTGGCATTAACATCAGCCCGCAGGGTAGGTGAGTTGCAGGCTCTTTCATGCAAGCCTCCTCATACTACGTTTCATAAGTATAGAGTTAAATCATCATTCCTGCTGAAAGTAGTCTCTTCTCCAGCATGGGGTCTGGCATGGATTCACATGCTCATGAATATTCCCAGTCGTCAGGCCGGGAATCCTCGTTATAGAAAAAATCAGTATCAGTTTCGTTTCTGATCTCTTTCTCAGTAGTAACCAATCACTGGTCTCTGGGTCATACTGCCCCCAGCCAATGACTGCCCTCTCCCTAAGCCCCGCCCCTGGCAGCCATCTTCAGATTTTTACCGCATGTTCAAGTCTCGAGCTTTTGCTGCGTTTTCGCGCTTTTTTCAGGAGATTTTCTCGTTTTTCGGTTAAAAGAGCCTCTAGCTCCACCGTTTCTACTTCCGGTCAACGGGGATCCGTTTCGGAGTTTTCTACGCCCCTCAAGGGTGAAGATTTCGTCGAGTTACGCTTTTGGAGGATTCCAGAAGTTCCGAGGCCTACCCCGGACATGGCCCAGGAGAAAGGGAGCTCGACGCCCGGGAAGCTATTCAGGACCTGCCCTGGATGCCAGCTTCAGAACGTTTTCAAGGAGGACGAGCATTCGTTATGCCTCTACTGTCTCCACGAGGACAAGACGCACAAAGAGAAGGACTGCGCGTTTTGTGGAAACATGTCGGAGTGGACCATGAAGGATCGCCACCTCCGTCTCGCCAACTGGCTGGAAGGTAAGAGCCCGCCAGGCGAGAAGAAGTCGTCTGAGCGGTCTTCTAAGTCCTGTGAGGGTGCTCCGGCGACGGGGGCCCAACAAAAGGCTAAGCACTGCGAGTCCGCGGGCACCGGGAGCGCCGAACGGTCGGGCTCCTTGGCTGCCAGGCAGGGCGCACCCTCCCTGGCGCCATCGACCACGAGCCAACGCTCTGGCTCGGGTAAGAGGAAGTCCGAGAACCCTGCAAAGCTTCTGGAGAGGCCCTGGTCGATCTCGAAGACTCTGGCAGAGAGGGAGTGAGGCTCGGACCCTCCCCCGACGGTGAAGGCCCCAGGCGTACAGAAGGTGACGTTGGCCGTGATTCACCCTGCTAGGACCTGGATTGAGGATGTTGCCCCGGCCCTGGCTCAGCCTCTGGGGGCGCCCTCAGGTACCAGAGTCTCCCTGCCACCGCTGAGGGGGGAGTCTTTCAGGCCCATCGAGAAGACCCCCACAAAGTCCTCGTTGGAAAGGGGGGGGGGGTGGTGGCCGTCGTGGATACGGACACGACCTCTGAAGAGGAGCTCATCCAAGTCGTGCAGGAGACCCAGCCCATCTGGAGGGATCCCGACGAGGGCGACTGTGACGCAGACGAGGCTCCCCAAGAGCCCTCGCTCCCGGCGCTGCAGGACACCTCGGCGGCCATTTTGTCAGCCATCCAGTCCTTATGCTCGGAGATAAGGACTAGGCTGCCCCTTCCCCCGACGGAGGAGCCTGAGCCAGACCCGATGAAGGATCCGGAGCCAGGACCTTCGGGGAGCCCACCGCTTAAGAGGACGACGACGCATCCTAGGCCTCCTCTCCCGCCTCTGCGGCCTTCTCTGCCTTCCCCCCGGTCCACTACCCACGGGGATGATACAGGCATGGACACGACTTCGACGGGTACGGATGACGACTGAGGCGACAACGGGACTTGCCCCCTGCCCGGGCATCCCCGCCCGACGAGATTGGATCCTCTCATGCAATGATCTCCAGGGCATCCGAGCTCTTCCAGCTCTGCCCTGAGGAAAAGGAGGGGTTCCTTTACCAGCGGCGCAAGGCTAAAAGGAAGACTGTCCTCGCCGTACCGCTTCTTGATGACATCTGGGATGAGGGGCTCGCCCTCCTCAAGAACCCTGCCACAGCTCCTGCGAAGAGGGACCAGTACGAGAAGAAGTACCGGGTCCCTGACGCTGACCCCTTGTGCCTTAGGGCGCAACCTACCCCGGACTCGGTCGTTTCGGCGGCGGCCAAGAAGAAAGTGGGGGGGGGGGGCATCGGCCTCGACTTCAAACTCCCCTCCGGACGGCGAGGGTAGGAAACTGGATGCGATGGGACGACGGGTCATCTCATCTGCAGCGACTACCATCAAGGCGGCCAACACCCTGGCCATCGTAGCCCGCTACGACAGGGAGTTGTGGTTCAAGATCGCCCTTCTGTTGGACTTCCTTCCAGATGCCAAGAGGGCTGAGGCCCTGGAAATCTTGCAGGAAGGTGAGATTGCCTCGGACCACACCATTACGGTGGCTACGTACATCGCCGACACCGGTTTCTGTCAGTTGGGCAACGGCGTTTGCCTGAGATGACGAGGATGGCTCAGGGCGACGGTTTTCCGCCAGGACGTTCAGACCAAGGTTTTGGACATGCCCTTCGATGGGAACAACCTTTCTGGCAAGGCGGTTAATGAATCCCTTCAGGCGATCAAGACGGACACGGAGACGGCCCGTGCACTGGGTGTGCTCCAACAGCGACGGCAGTCCTTTCGGAGCTCCGGAGGCAGACAGGGTGCCTCCAAGGGAGCCGGCAGCAGCTCCTCTACTTACCATCAAGCGGCAAGGTCTTCGTCGCAGGAGGCCTACAGGGGGCGCGGCAAGTCAGGTGGATCCGGCCGTCGTCGCCAAGGTGGTCAAGGAGGCAAAGCGGCCTCCAAGCAAGATTGAACTGTCCGTCGGGTCGGGCCCCCGCCGAAGCACCCCGGTGGGAGGCCGGCTGATGAAGTTCGTCGGCGTGTGGGAGTCCATCTCCACCGACCGTTGGGTGCAGGACGACCTGGCCCTGGGGCACGCCCTCGAGTTCCAGAAGAGGTGCCCCCGCATTCCTCCCGTGGCCAGGAAGGAAAATCACGTCCCTCAACTGCTGTTGGAAGTACGGGCGATGCTCAGGAAAGTTGCCATCGAGCTCGTCCCGAAGAGGCTTCGGGGCTCCGAGTTTACTCAAGATACTTCTTCGTGAGGAAGAAGACAGGAGGATGGCGTCCCATCCTGGACCTGCGACGACTAAACAAATGCATCAAGGCACAGAAGTTCCGGATGGTCACCCTCCAGCATGTGCTGGGACAGCTGGAGGAGGGCGATTTCCTGTCGTCGTTGGACTTGGAGGATGCTTACTTCCACATCCCTATTCTAAAGAGGCACCGAAAGTTCCTCAGGTTCGTGGTCAAAGGGCGGCACTACCAGTTCAAGGCCCTCCCGTTCGGATTAAAATCGGCGCCCAGGGTGTTTACCAAGTGCCTAGCACCGGTGGCGGCGCGGCTGCGCCTGCAGGGGATCCACGTCTACCCCTACCTGGACGACTGGCTCAAACGGGCAAGGACAAGGGAGCTCGCCGTGGAACACTGCGGAGTCCGTCCAGCTGCTCACGGACCTGGGGTTCTCCAACTTTCCAAAATACCACCTGGTCCCGTCGCAAGTCGCCCTGTTTCTGGGAGCACAGCTCGACACAGTGGCGCGGCGAGCCTCACCGTCGGAGGAAAGGATAAGGACCATCCTGGGAAAGGTGCAACGTCTACTGGCCACGGACGTGGCCAGAGTGAGGTCTATCAAGTCCCTCCTCGGAATGATGTCCTCCTGCATTTATCTGGTGCCCCATTGCAGACTTCGGATGCAGCCCTTGCAAGAATTCCTTGACGCCCACAGTGCCCAGACGACGGGCAGCTTCGAGAACAGGATCTCGCTCGAACAAACATTCCGTCAGGCGATACGATGGTGGGGTGTCCGCGCTAATCTGACAGCGGGAACAGGCTTCCTAGCCCCGGCCCACCAGGTGACAGTGACGACGGATGCCTCCCTAGAAGGTAGGGGAGCGCACACCAGGGGTCTCCACGCGAGAGGCCTTTGGTGCTCGGAGGGGAAGACCCTTCACATCAACATCTTGGAGCTCTGCACAGTGTTCTGGGCCCTCCGGTCCTTCCTTCCGTCCCTCAAGGGCAAGGTGGTGAGGATCTTCACCGACAACAACACCACGATGTTTTACATTCGGAAGCAGGGCGGAACCAGATCCCCTGCCCTGTCCAAGGAAGCCCAGGATCTGTGGCATTGGGCCATCGCCCAAGGGATGTTTCTGGTACCCTTTCATCTGGCAGGGATAAAAAACACCATCGCCGACTCACTCAGCAGGGAGCTGCGCTCGAGCCACGAGTGGGAACTGCGCCAGGATCAAGTGGACCGACTCTTCCGACGATGGGGCAAACCCCAGATCGATCTCTTCTCGACAGCGGCGAACTCCAAGTGCCGGGGGTTCGCCAGCAGGTTTCCCCAACCGAGGAGCATGGGCGATGCTTTCTCGTTCCTCTGGGACGGCCTGTTCCTTTATGCATTCCAGCCGTTGTTACTCCGGCTCGTCAACCAGCTCAAGAGGTCCCGGGGCAGGATGATCCTCGTCGCACCGGCGTGGCCGAGGCAGATCTGGTTCCCGGGCCTTTTGGACTTGTCAGCATCCACACCAGTCAAGCTGCCGACGGACGCAGATCTTCTCTCCAGAGAAGGAGGCGCCATTCTTCATCACGAACCAGAGTGTCTGAACTTGCAGGCCTGGCTCCTGCAGCACTAGAGTTTGGAGGATACAATATCCCGGCTGACTGCAGAGAGGTTCTTGCAAAGGCCAGGGCATCCTCAACTCTCAAGTGCTACGGACACAAATGGAAGAGGTTCTCTGTCTGGTGCCGGGCACAGAAGATTAACCCTCTGCGGATTACGGCCCCTCAAGTATTGCCGTACCTACTGTCTTTGGCCAAGGCTGGCCTATCTCATGCTTCCATCAAGGTACATCTGGCTGCCGTCTCACGTTACACCAGAACTACAGGACTGGCGTCCTTGTGGTCTCATCGTCTGGTGAAGGAATTTATGAAAGGACTGTTCCGATCATTCCCGCCGGTGAAGGCCCCTGCCCCGGCGTGGGAGCTCAATGTGGTACTAACTAGGCTCATGGGGGCTCCATTCGAGCCTATGCATCCAGTGCTGTTGAAGTTTCTATCGTGGAAGACCGCATTCCTCGAGGCCATCACCTCTGCACGACGAGTGGGAGAGATCCAGGCCCTGTCTTGCAAGCCTCCATACTTGACTTTTCACGACACAAGGGTGGTGCTGAGGACGCACCCCTCCTTCATTCCCAAGGTGCCGTCGGACTTCCACCTCAACGAGCCCTTGGTGTTGCCAGTTTTCTTCCCGTCGCCTTCGTCGCTGGCTGAGGGCTCTGCACTCGCTAGATGTAGCTACAGCGCTGAAGTTCTACGTGGACCGCACAAAGAGTTTCCGGGAGACATCACAGCTGTTTGTGAACTTTGGACATGTGAATCAAGGGAAGGCTCTCTCAAAGACTTCCATTTTCAGATGGCTCTCCGGCTGCATCATGCACTGTCACCGGTTGGCAAACCGACCGCTGCCCGGCCGTCCGAGAGCCCATTCGACCAGAGCGATCGCTGCTACTACGGCGTTCCTGTCTGGTGTGCCCCTGCTCGACATCTGCAGGGCTGCTACGTGGAGGTCGACGCACACCTTCACGAGATTCTACTGCGTCGACCGGGATTCCAGGGAGGAGTCGAGTCGGCCAGGCAGTGCTGCGCAACCTGTTCGCTTAAGGTGAGCCTGGTGAGGAGGTAAGAGTTGCTTAATGTTGAGTTGTTGAATTGCTTAATGTTGAGCCTGTTGCCACCTCCCGTGGTTGTGCTTGTGTATACTGCTATGTATTCTTTTATTCATGAGCATGTGAATCCATGCCAGACCCCATGCTGGAGAAGGAACAAGTTACTTACCTGTAACGGTTGTTCTCCAGCATGGGTCTGGCATGGATTCACATGCGAACCCTCCCACCCCTCTGCGGCTCTGCACTTGGTCATACTGCCACTTCACGTGCTACCAAATCTGAGGATGGCTGCCATGGGCGGGGCTTAGGGAGAGGGCAGTCATTGGCTGGGGGCAGTATGACCCAGAGACCAGTGATTGGTTACTACTGAGAAAGACAGATCAGAAACGAAACTGATACTGATTTTTTCTATACCGAGGATTCCCGGCCTGACGGGGATTATTCATGAGTATGTGAATCCATGCCAGACCCATGCTGGAGAACAACAGCTACAGGTAAGTAACTTGTTCCATCTGTCGCAGAAGATAACACTCCCAACTTTCTACCCTCCTCCTCATTTGAGCAAAGAGGAAGAGAGACTGCATGGGCTGGACCCTAAAAGGGCTCTGAACTTTTATATTGCAAGAATGGCAACATTTTGCCATAACATTTTCTGTGGGAAATACCAGTCCAAAATTGTGCCTTGCAGTAACTAAAACCATATCCCGGTGGATCACACTGGCTGTTGGTGAGTGCTACACACTGGCTGTAAATGACCCGCGTGAAGGGCTTCCAGCTCATTCCACAAGTGGTATGGCAACTTCCGCGACTCTTCAAAGGGGTGTCCCTGTAACTGACATCTGCTCAGCGGCAACTTGGGCATCGGTTCATACTTTTAGCATTACTGCTTAGACTCCTCTTCCACTCTAAAAGGTCTTTTTGCTAAAGCAGTCCTTCATTTTATTCATGATAAATATAAATAGTACTCCCTCCTCCAAATTGTCGCTGCTTTGGGAGTCTTATCAAAGATGAGGAATACGTGGGAGGACACAATCCATTCAAAGAACAAGCTACTTTACGTGAATTACTCTGCGTTACCTGAGAGCTTGCGGTCTGGGGCACACCAATCGAGGAACCAGATGGGACGAAAAAACAGAACTGCTGAAACCAAGGGGCGCTGCACTAGCTAATCGTACTACTGATGACATTGACGCTCCATGGCGGCCCTCGAAGGACATCAACGCCACGACATTGTGCACAGCGCCCTCTTCCAAGAATGGCTTTCCGAAGCAGCAAAGCTGCTGAGATACGAATATCAAAGATTAGGAACACGTGGGAGGAACGTCCAGTCGAAAGAAACGTTACCAGTTGGTAAGTAACTTGTTCTTCTGTAACACTATTCAATAGGCAGGTTGGTCCCTTTGAAGAAAAGCTTCCTGTCCTCGCAATCCTCGGTTGTTGTGCCCTTCTTAAATCAAGCTCCGTAAGGAGAATAAATTGAATGCCCTAAGCAAGAAAGTATACCCAAACTCTTCCTTGCTCATTCAGGCCAATTCGGCTGCCTAGTGGCTTATTTCCTTGCCGACAAACTGGTATTTTTTATTCCTCTTATTGAGGCCAGACAAAAATGAGAGCCTTTCTAATGGGATGCAGAAAGTTAAAACGTGGCTGTAGACCCTCCTGATTTGGGAACCATCCCATTTAACAAGTTATTTGACATTGTGCATATTTATCCAACTTGAAGCCAGGCATGTGAGATGGAGACACCAGTCAAGAGAGGAATTGTAACTTCTGGCAGGCACTCATGACAGTCTCCAAGTTCCAGACAGACGTCCAGGACACAACCTGGATATACTATTTTACTGGTGGATATTTTTCACCCAACGATTTGACTAAGAAAAAAACATATGCTCTGTTAGCAATGTTTCCCACATTTTAAAAAAATATTTGGAAACACAGGGAGGAGACTACACTGGCCGAGATCACTGGATAGATTTTGTGGCTTCAAAGATTGACCCGACACCTTGAGCATGACTTATGACCCAACACAAGCCGCAAAGCCCAATCAATACAAAAGGGTTTTTGTTTTTAATCCCGGCTGTCCTGCATTGATCTAAAGGCCAAACAATGATTGGTTAGTCTAACTTTTTGCCGGGGATGGGCATCTGGCATATATTCAGAAGAGTTTGTCAGCATGAATTGACATATCCAAAAACCCATGGATTCTTTTGGTGTTCCGGGAAGTGCTAGTGCCTGCCCATCCTGCTGTCTTTTCCTTTACATCCGTCCCTGCTTCATCTGGTTTAGGTACATTTTTTCAAAGAGGCCAGCAAGTTGCTCCTTCTGTGTGATGGAAGTCCTTGGAAGAGACTGGGATTCTTATTCAGGTTCTTTACTGTGCTGAAAGAGATGGGCAGGCCTGTACACTAGTCTCGATCTCCTCAAACCTTTGAGTAGAAAAACATCAAGATGGTCACTTTGCTCGATACCTTAGCTCTAACAGAAGCTGGATTTGAATGGCACATATGTCAATGTTCCTATTTGTTCCCTCTGTCCACATAGCCTTACTTGGACTAATTCCTACAACTCTAAAGTCCGCTTTGCAGTCCCTGCTGGAAATGGTCCTCTTTGAACACTTTGGAGAACCAGAAACAAACAAAAAAATCATACTCCTATGTCCCATCCCCTTTCCTGGTACTGGAACCTTTGCCAGCAAAAAAATTGAGCTTCCCCTTTAAATCAGTCCGTGCCACAGCCCCTGTTGTTGAACGCCTAGCTAGGATCTGCCCTCGGGCGCCTCACCTCGGTCCCTTTTTCTGCAGACAGTGTTAGACTTTTTAATGTTATGCTTGCTCCCCCAACTTGCCTTTTTGAATCTGTCATCTCCTTTTGGTGCCTCACCTCCACTGGCGCATGTCAGCTGAAGGAGGCTCTGCGAGATGAACATCCTGCAATTGCTCGTTCCCAGCCTCTGACCACCATGTTTTCTGTCTCGAGTACCTGAGGCCCGACCACCGCTGGGACGCATGCACTGCCTGCAGCGCGCTCGTTCACAGGGCACTAAAGAATAGTCTTTCATGCTGAAGGGAGATCTTCCACACCTCTCCCCCAGGTCATCTTAGAGTTAGTTTCCAGGACCCCACGTCAATACAAGGTTGGCTCTTCGTTTGGTACGGCTCTTCAGCACGGCGACTACTTCCCGAGGGTTTCCACTGGAAAGGATACCTTGGGTTCTGGAATTGGCAGACCAGAGGCTGTTAAGGCTACCTGCTCCCGAGCCAAGGGGCTCAGAAGTGGGGGGGGGATCAAGTGTGTCCTCGGCCGCAGTAGGCAAGGCATAGTCATGTTGTAACTCCAAGAGTATGTGCGTAGCACAATCCAACACGACTACCTGCTCTGTAGCGGAGGGCGCCTAGCCGACTGCCGGGACACACATCCTTCTGTATTCTCCACTTCTCCGCTGATAATGTCTTTGAATGCAGTGTATTTGCTACCTAATACAAGAAGCTTGCTTTTTCATCAGTCTGTCTGATTGTCTTATTAGCTGCAAGGAGAGACTGTTGCCAAAAGGAGCCCTTGGGAAGGGGCCTTATCTTGGCCACCACAGAGATGGTGCCGTAATCTCTGGCCATGACAGCGCAGGATTGTTTCTGGGGGTTGCCATCGACCACGACTGCAGGCCGACTACATAAGGTTCACATTATGCAAGAGGGCAATGTTAAAAGCATGGCATGCCTGTTATCTGCAAAGTTGCCAAACTCAGTTGTGTGATTGGGAAGTGGCTTTCTGGGAAATCTGCTGCAGCGCACGGCTGTGAACCTATTTGATACTCCTCAGACTGATGGCACGGTTTTTCTCGGCACTGCACGTTATTTTGACTGACGTCGATTTGGAATATTGTATATGCTCTCTCCCTACACACCCTGGTTTTTTGTATTTTCATGCAACTGACTAGATAGCTCAGCCAAGTGCATTCAGTGTGTCTGTTTTGGGCTTCTATGCGCTAGTTGCTGACTTCGGTGTAGAGCTCAAATTAAATTCTCACGATTTTTCTTTTGGCGTCTACTGAGAGATCAATACGATTACAAGCTGCTGTACAGTCTGTGGCATTAAAATCAACAAAACAGATGGGTGTCCCATAGTATAGCAGAACAGGCCCCTGAATGTACAGAGGCACTGTCTCCACAACAGCCCAGACCCTGTGCACTTCACTGCATCAGTGCAGCACAATCCAGACGCGGAAAGCGATGTGTAATATTTAATTTCTTCGCAAAGGTTCGACAAACAAAGCAATGATGAAGCTAAGCTCTGCACTACAGAATGCAGGAGAAGCTTTCTGGCAAAGAACTGATCTATTGTGAGTTATCACTGGTGTCCATTTGCCACGTTCTGATTAGGGAAAAACTGCTTTTGTCTCTACTGCTGTGAGATTTTGAATCAATTGTTGGGTTAGGTTGAACAGTGTGGATTGTTTGTTTTTCTTCTTGCAATGGTTTTATTGCATTTTCTTGTGTTTTAGGCATAGGGCCACTGTGTGAGGTAACGGTCGATTTCTGGTTTTTGAGCTAGTGAGACATGATGTCTCCAGGTTGAGTGAGTTCAGTCTCGCTGTGCCCATGGTTTGTGTGCCGCCACATACACTGACTAGGGGAGGTCCATGTGTGTTGTCGCATGGTCCCCAGATTTTTGCCACTGGATTTCTATTAAAGGTACTTTCTCGGAGGAAGGTTGCTGGTAGGTTGTTGTGCATGCCTGTGGGCTGCCGTTTCCAAGATTGCAGTTGACAGGATTGTCTTGTGTTTTTTTAATCCGCTGCTTTTATTCAGCTGTGGCTTGCTTTGACACACAATAGAGGATCCCTGTAGTATGCCACTACCAGACATCCTTGGCCTACGCTAGGCGTCTTCAAAATTGCTGCCTGCAGGCCTGCTGTGTTTATCTAAATGCTTTATTCCCTTGGGGTTCCTGTCGTGATTTTTTTTTGGGGCGGGGGTTGATGAATTGACTTGGTGTTTATTTTCTTGATTTATGGTGGGCACTGTCAATGTTTCAGATGCCCTGTCAATGCTACAGACAACTTAGTACTACAGAAATACCTACATGCTTTTGTTCCATGCACGGGGAGGCCTTGATTGACGAGAAGAGTTCCTGCATAATTAAATGTGCGCGATTGGCTTCTGACCTTCATTGCTTCACGTACCACAACACACTGTGCCTTGCAGTCTATATCTGTGCATATTTCAGCTAAAAAGGCGATGCAGATGGACTTTGGCCGTTGTAAGTGTCAGATGTTATTGCTGAGGCACCCTGAAGCAGTTACTTTAGTCCATCTGGTCTTATTTCATCTTTAAATTCAGCAAACTAATACCACCAGGCCTACCTTCCTTTGAGTGTCCCTGCTCTTTTGATTGATTTCTAGACTTGGCCATGGACTCTGGGCTTGCCACAACACTACTTACTCCTGCAGTAGGGACTAATGCCTTCATGTTTTCAACGTATGGGGCAATCACCTGTAAATATTAGAGTGGAATTCGACACATGGTCAAAAAGTTTGTGGCCACTTGAGGGGTCGTTTCATGCGGATCACATTGTCTTCCTCGAGTGTTTGAAACCAAGTGTAAGGTGTCTGATGGTAATTGATAAGCTTTTTCACCTGGTACAAAGTGTCTACGGACAGTCAGACCAGATCACTTATGAACTCTCAGGCTAGGTTAGAGCAAGAATTAGAGCAGTACAAGCATCGCTCTACGGCTGCTGGAAAAACCATTAACACGCAAAACGGACCTTAGTTGTTTTTGGAGACAATGATAAAGAATCCCTTTCAGAAGCACCTTACTTGCCTCTCCAGAGGGTACACTCGCCACCTACTTTGCATCAGAGGCCAAACATCCCCATGCCACATCAAGCTGCCATGCCAGAACAGCTATCCCCCACCTGCCCTCCCCACAGACCCCAGCAGCCTCATCTTCCTCTCCCACCACAAACTATCTTCCTGCCCCTGCCCCACCTCCACTTCCGCCTCCCGCAGCCTCTACCTACAAGCCTCCCCTGATTTTTATCCCAGCCAAGTAGGTTCACACCACAATCTACATCCACTCCCCTGCCTACCCCCAGTCCTAATGGCACATGTGACTCAATCTGACGGAATACATGGATGACTTGCAGGCACTGTCCGACTGCTACGCTTTTAACGCCAGGCCAGGCCAATTTACCAAGCAAGATATTAAATTGTCACATTAATCTGAGCCACCCTCACTACACACTATGAACGCCTAAACATCCTCCGCTCCAACCACCCTTATGCCTATGCTCCCATTCCCTCGGGCGAATACCGATGCAGAACCTATGACAATTCACACTCCCTTGAGCGCCACTGACTCATACCATATGGAACAATTGCCCACGTTGCCCGGCAACCCTACTGCCTTCATGGAACATTTGAACAGTGATTGCCTGTTAGGATTCCACAATTGGTGACATTAAACAACGCCTGCAGGTTGTGCTCAAAGACACTATACAAACAAATTACGGACAAACTGCAATGGCTGACACGCTGGCAGAAGGTGAGGCTATTACTGCTAATATTACTGCACTTACCGCCCTCAAAAAGAAATACCCTGTCAAAGCTGACTGGTCTAAGATTGCCACGTGCAAGCAGAACAAGTCAGAATCTCCCGACTACCTGTCTAGATTATCAGACTTTCACTAAATACTCTGGCATTACGAACGCTGGGGAACAAGCTAAACCTGAATTCGTTTCTCATTTTGTGAAGGGTCTCCTTCCTGAAATTTCAAATATACAGAATGTGCAAATTGGGTGGCAGGCTAAATGTATTGAAAAAGCACTGCAAGCAGCGCAACATTTCTATGACAAACGCGAAGAGCAAGATGGGGCTACCCGCCTCATGGATTTGCAAATGCAGCATGCTCAACAAGACTACATGGGGGCTGGGGATGCCCAGGCACCTCAAGCTAGCCCTATGCCCAACAGATTCCTCCTCCACCACCTTTTCACAAGGGCCACCTGCCAAAACATACTTTTGCACACCCATTATTGCTGGCCCAGCAACCTCTGCCAGGGCAACCTTTCTGCAGATCTTGTAAGCAGACAGGCTATCTCATCCAGCAATGGTCCTACAAAACCTTCCAGACAGTGGCAATATGTCCCACTACTCCACGCAATTATTTAACTCCTCTTAACAGTTCTAATTGCTACCCTACACCAGCACCACGCTACCATGACGACAAACTACGGTCCACAATTCTATTGACCGAGGGACCCTGCAGTGCCGTCTGCTGCTTTTCTACCTCTGGACTAATCTGGTCCCTCTCTCAAATGCGACATCCAGGGGAAGCGAATGAACTGTTCGATTGATGCTGTTGCCATGCGCTCCATGCTTCAAGCAGCTGAATTTCCAAATGTGGATGTCTCAAAGGAAATTGTCAATGCTGCTGGCACCACTATCCCAACCCCGGTATCAACTGAATTTTCTGTTTCCATTGGTCCCATCACTGAACACCATGCCTTACTTTACACGCTAAACAATTACAAATATATTAGCTTAAAAAGTCCAGAGCCTCCTTGATAATGCATCAACACTTTGTGACATGATACATCAATAAGTAAGTTCCATCATAAGAGGGTCCATAGATCCCCATTTCCATGCCAAATCTCAGGGTAGCCATGTGCAAAAGCACTTTTACTTTGAATCACATCACATTCAGGCTTTCAAAAACCAGAAAGGTCTAATATTTTTGACCCTGCCAGTATTGCAAAACCTACAGCTGCAGGAGTCTTTCACAATTTGTTTTCCTTGCACCAATATTTTCTAAAGTCTCCACTAAACTTAATTCCCCATTTCATTTCCAATCCTGAGAGGGCGTGCCTGCCGCCCTGCCTGCACCTGCCTGCCTGGTCCTCGCCTCGGGGGACTCCAGTGGAATCCTGCTGCCTGGCCGCCCGGCTTGAATCCTTCCCTCCGACTCGCAGTCGCCACTGCTCAACACCTGCAAGTCTCCCACGTTAAGCAGTGAATCTCCTTCCTGAAGTCATGACCGCTTGCAGCTCAACTGGAGGATTTACACCATTGTTTTCACAGCTGTGAATCTCCTTCCTAGGGTTATGACAGGTTGCAGCTGAATTGCAGGATTTACACCATTGGTTTCACAGTGAGAATCTGTTTCTTGTGTTCCTGAAAGATTGCAGCCCACGCGGAGATAAGGGCTGCAATCTTTCAGGAAGGGCGCCCAGTTCATTTATTTTCAACTCGGCAGACGAAGCAAGATTACCCCGAAAGACTCACCTGCTCCAATTCGTGTAAGACTGTCAGCTGTATCCCTATCAGCTGCCTGCAGTTGAAGTGAGCAAGTCATTGTGCATCGGTTGCCGTGTCATCACGTGACTCGGATCACGTGGCAACTCTGAGACACTCCCTCTGATCATGGGCATAAAAGCACAGCAGCGCAGCCCTTGCGGCGTGAAGCCTGCGCGGAGATAAAGGCGCACTGTTGACTGCTGTTTGCGGCTGGAGACGGCTAAAAGGTTAGGTAAGACACTAATTTCTTCTAATTTCGGGTCAATTCAACTGTCTGTTCAAATATAATCTCAATCCGATTAAGATTGATAATACAAAACCTCGTACTAGATTCCAAGAGAAATTGGAAGAAACGCTTGCGATGAATGATGAAAGCAGAGCTCAAGTCAACATTAAACCTCTGTTAACTAATTTACAAACAGAGGAGAAGACAAGACCACTTAAGACTAAAGCAAATAGTGCATTGAAACATGAGTTGAAACACACAAAAACGCAGCCATTATAGAAGACAACGAGAATACCGAAACACAGTTCCAAATCACACCCTATATAGATCTGACAAACATGCTACCAGTGGAAACTATAATTCAACAGAAGCCAACAGATCCCATCACGGCTCATGTAGAAGTGACATCGAAGCAAGAAGATGCTGACTTCAATCAACTACAAAAAATAAGTCCAGATGATTCATGCTTTACACCATCATTACAAGAAAGAGTAAGGATCGCAAAACAGTGGCAGACAGCACATCGATCAACCCATTCACTTTGCGACAATAATATACATGCTCTCCCCCTAAGGATAGCACGATTGTCACTGGACATCAGAGTTGGATGCTCTATTGGACTGTCAAGACAAGAAGTGTTTAATGTGAAATGTTCAACTACCCATACCAATCAAATAAATACCTCTACACCAAACCACCATAAAGACAATAATACAACACTAAAAACCCGCGTGAATGAAATAAACAGTTATGTGAAAAAACAAAAATCGGAGACCGAGGAGTCCACATCGATAAGTATGCTTTCAGACCGCACTAAGGAATTGATTAATTCTCCATTGAGAATACCTACCACAATGCTAGACATACAAAATACTTTAACTGCAGTATTATCAAATGCAATGATTCCTTTTTTGAAAATACAGGAATCAATGGTTGATGCTACAAAAGACCAAGCAACGCTACTAGCGATGATCATGACAAAACAATCTCACTTCAAATCACTCACAAACAGCTTACAAGAACGAATGATTTATGAGGCAGAAACGTCTAGATCATGGCAATTACGTTTAGCAGACATGGCAAGAGTGGAGCATATTGAAAAGCAAAATCTAATGGAAACAGTGTCAACTATAACAAAAAAACTAATAGACGAAAAGGCGAAAAAACATTCACAAATCATACCTAGTCTCCAGGTAATAACTCAAGAAACACAGACTGAAGAAAAAGTTTTCGCAATTAATATCAATCGGGCAACACAGTATGAGATGCAACCATTGATGATTGAAATAAACACATCTAAAACCAATAATACTAGACACTAATGAACCTCCAATGTGCACCCCCTTTGACATATTCGACCTGTCAAAACGTGGATCAGCAGGACAGGATATCCTGACTAAACCAACGCACAAAAAAGCGACTCAAAAATCGCAAACGGGATCCCGTGCATCCCTGAGAAATATGCAAAGGGCGCTGAAAGCTCCAAATTCTGTTCTGGCTAAAAAGAACAGCTCCAAACCAATTGCCCAAGCAGCCAAACAAGTATCAAAAGAACCACTGGATGATCTGATAATGGAAATCGACCACCATAATAATCCGACAACAAGTAAGGCCGCAGCAAAAAGCTGCGACGTTAAGAACCAGAAAATAAGTACAGCACCGGCATCAGAGCCGGATACAATCGAGGATTCCCCAGAAGATATGTCAAGCATTGATAACGATCAAGACGAGGAGTATAATGACTCAGTCTTAACTAAAACAACAAACTCGCATGAATCGACCGTCCAAGAGGACAATGTATCCTTCAATTATTCAACTGTTTCAAGTGTTGAATCATGGTCATCAGCAAAAAAGCAACAGACTGCAGAAAATGATAAGCAGAGCTCTAGCCAATATTCTCCTATTATGAAACCTAACTTCCAGAATCCGTTGAGTAGAACGTATGCTTATAGAGTGGCACTGTATCAATTGTTGCCAATCTCAGATGAACCGGTGATACTCAATAGATCTAACACTCTGCGACTGACGAAAAGCAATTCCGCAACTCGGAGATATAGAAACGGATGACATCGAAGTAACAAGAATCACATGGAGGAAGCCCACATCGACTTCTATTTAGAGGAAACCATGCACCGCGTCTTAGCGGCAAATCATCAACTCAGGAAACTTGGCTTCAAAGCAGAAGAAATCTATGTAACCAGACTGATGGCAAAAAAAAAAAAAATCCACGAATATTACACTACTTGATCAAAAGGGAAAAAAAACAAAAAGAATGAGTTAAATCAAGATAACACCCAAAGTAACCATCTAAGTACTTCAAATCAAGTAAATGTAGCTGAAAGTTATCAATACCAGCCAATCAAGGGAAACATACCTATAACAACCAATGGATAAACTAATTGACACACATAAAATATCCCTAACGTCGTGGAATACAAGGGGATACAAACATCTCCTGGAAAATCGCTCCCAAATCTTAGCAAATTCTGAAATAATCTGCTTACAAGAGACCTGGCTAACCGATGAGGTCCTTTGCGAGGGATATATAACCTGGTTGAACCCTGCAATACCGTTGAATACTGGCAGAGCGGCTTCAGGAATGCTTATTGACAATCAATGCTATGTGGTCCATAACTGCAAGAATGAACATAAATTCCTGGTTTCAATATATTACCATTAGTATGACAGTGTATAATCCAGAACACAATGATAATCAAACGACACACAGAATTAAAAATAGAAGTATCTCAATACTCAATATCTATTGGAATCCGATGGCAATCAATGACAATCGATTCCGTATGCGGAGAAATCGACTCCATCTCTCAAGCCATTAGTGGAAGTGAATTCATTATAGCTGGTGACTTCAATATGCATCTTTTCGACAGAGGGTAATAAATACACGCTGCAAGAAATGTCACCACGGGCAACGAAATGGATGAAAGAGCTAAGAATTCGTAACATGTCCTTAACAAAACAACCGATGAATGTAAAGGGGATACCATGCCCAACTTGAACAGGAAAAACCTCCACTTCAATAATTGACTATATATTTGCTTCCGACACTGTAACCGCAACCAATAACTTTCCAAATGAAGAAAGCGATCACCATCAAATTTCAATTACATGGCATGCTCACAAAACCACCACCGAGCAAATAATCTTACCGGAACTGGAAGTATCGAACGGCCTGAACAAATTAAGAATACGAAATCATCAAGCCAGTGAAATACTTTGAACTTTTCAAGTGGCCACCCTGAAAGATCACGAAAAATTTAACTACGGATGGATATTAGAAAAACATAAATATCCCCAAACAAAAGAAAAGAGCACTGCCAAAAGCTCTCATGGCCATCATTACAATCAAAGAATCAAACAAGAAAAGCAAGAACATCAAAATCAAGTCAACAAACATTAATACAAGAAGTTGACCCACAAACGTGGGTAAAACATTATCAATAACTATATAACAGCAAAACACCCAATCTGATAACGAACGGTAATGCGTGTACTTGGAAATTTGACTGGGAGCTCGAAGATATAACAAACAAGATTAAAGCCTTGAATTCGTCACGAGCACCAGGCCTGGACAGGCTTTCAAATGCAGTTCTCAAAGCAACACCGGAAAAATGGGCAACATTTTTCTATCATTTACTGCAAATCATAGTGAAAAGAAAAGAAATCCCTCACACTGTGTGAGGGATTTCTTTTCTTTTCACTATGATCTTACGGTCTCCTGATTTGTAAATTGGGATTAAGATTGCATCTGCAATCTTAATCCCAATTTACAAAACAGGAGACCGTAAGACGCCAAGCAACTACATACCGATAGCCCTTCTAGACCCATTGGGAAAATTATTTGCAAGCTATCTACAAAAACTGAACATTTGGGCAGCAAATAACGTAAAACACGCGAAAAGGCAAACTGGCTTTGTGACAAAAATTGGAACAAACGTAAACCTATTGTTACTGAATATAATAAGTAGAAGCAAGAATCGGAGACCAACAAGTATATGCCTTGTTTATAGACTTGAAAATGGCGTTAGATTCAGTAAACAGACAGAAGCTTTGGGGTAAATAAACAGCTTGGGGCTGTCACACTCGCATCCTAAACCCAATCATCCAACTATACTCCAATACCTCTATTCGAGTTCGACTAACAAATGCTGGTATGGTTACAGAGTCCATTCCCACCTCGAATGGGTTGAAACAAGGCTGTCCCCTAGCTGCCTGTCTATATAACCTGTATACTAACGATTTTGAAGAGCAGATTCAAAACACGAAAGCAAATCCACCGAAAATTAACAAATAATCTATTCAAGCACTAATCTATGCTGAAGATATTATTATATTTGATAAAACCACATCCAGCCTACAAGAATCCTTGAACAAAACCCAAGATTACATGTACACAAATGATCTGCAAATTAATACGTGTAAAACAAAGGTCATGAAACTTATCAGTCAATCGGAAAAAACAACACCCCATAAAAATTTGCTTGATAAAAAAGAAATCGTGATAACAAAGACAATAAAATATCTGGGTGCATTTCAAACAATGGTTTCATTTCAAACAATGAAAAAGAATGGTACGAAAACATTGAAGAAAAGGCGAGATCTTTGGCTGGACAAGGAAGATTCTTTCATCTAAAGTATGGAACATACTCGGCGAAGGCCACAACAATACTATACAGACAAAAGGTAGTACCAATAATAAGATACGTCAGCAAATCTTTAATCAATGAGAAGGTCATTAACTGGTCCGCCCTAGAAGGGCTATACTGGCGGAAAACGTTAGCTCTCCTCAAATCATTTCCCATTGCAAGGATCCGATTTGAATTGGGCCTACAATCGATCGAATCCATAGATAAATGGAAACAGATGGACTTGTAAATCATTTTGGATGATCTAATTCCATCATTGGAAATACTAAAAAGGAAAGAAGCATTTCAAACGACAGCTCTTTCGAAATGGACTACAACAATAAAAAGAAAATTGCAATTAAAAGCAATCACAGGAGAAATGTTGACCAAGAGACCACAGCAAGCAAACTAAAAACCAATGACTGGATAAAAACAGTGGATAAACAAAAGACCTACAAGCGTTTTCTTAAATGTGACACAGAAGTAAGAGCTTTAAATGAGCTACCGGGATATCTAAGTCAATTTCCTAATTGAATGATGCGTGATCTGTTTTTAAGATTTCGCCTGCATATATTACCAACCAGGGACTACTTAGCAACATTTGACAAATTTGGCACTCTCTGCGGATTGCTGATTTTGTAAAGTACAAACCCCAGAAACTTTATTCCATCTAATTATGGTGTGTCCAATGTTGAAAGAAAAAAGAACTATGCAGAAGTTTCTTCAGAATCTCAAAGTGATGACTACAGAAGAAAGATGGGAGAATCTTCTAAAAGGAAATGATCAGTGGCTAATAATTACAATAATCAAATTCTGGACTGAGATTACAAAATGAACCTGAATGCACAGAGTAAATGAATTTTTTTCAAATTCGAAAATGTAAGAGAATTTAATGTAAAGTTTGTAAAATCAAACCAAACATTTTAATTAAAAAAATAAATAAATCTCAAATTGCCAAGCAGTATAGTTGGAGAAACTCTTAAATATAATGGAATAGTACTACCGTGTAAATCATAATGGATTAAAAACGTGCTACACTGATGTAGTAGATAAACTCACCAGAATGTGTTCTCATATACTGGGATCCTTTTTTGACAACCAGACTAAAATATTCTAGTCAAAGTCTTTGACATTTGCTGGCATCACCCTAGAGCAGTATCCTATAAATGAAACAAGTTGGTATGGTCTAAGCGTAAATGTTTAAGGGACCGGAAATCAGACAATTTGGTCAAAGTTTCATAAGTCGCCAGAATAAAGTTAGCTGTTGGGAGATCAAGGCAGAGCCAACAGTGTTTTTTTTTCTAACCAAATCTTTATTTGCATTTAGGTTCACATCTTATGCAAGGTAATATGTGATTTTACCGGACATTAGAGTGGTACATTTCATGGCGGCCAAAATACAGAAAACACTAATTTAAAAAAAAAAAGAAACTTTCTAACCTTATGTCACCACAACCCCATCCCGACTCATTTGAACCCTTTACCCCACTACCTTTTTATATATTTATTTAATGATTTAGGTGTTTTTCAGTATTATGGTCCACTCTGAAATGTACCACTCTAAAGTTTATGATAAATTGACTGTGTACCCTTCTTGCAATACTTTCAGTATATTCTACAAAAGAAAAAACCTTGAGGTGCCACCCTCTTGTTTCAGCAACGTTTCTCCAGTTGAGGTCATATAAACAGAAAATCGACGTTAACTGTTGACATTGCAAATAAAATTGACCACCACCGCCCCATTGGTCTAGTATAGGTGTCTCACTGTCCCCACAAATCCTTCAACCTCCTAATCTTCCTCTTCCAGTAGGATGCCAAGCATTCTTAGTCATGTCGGGTTATACAACCGATAAGTCATTCAGGGCATATGTAAAAAAGTGTGACCAAACCATCCTGAAACCTATGCCCGTTTGCAGTCATCTTTTCCATGCTTATAGTCTCCCATACAACTTAATACCACTGTATTATTTATGCTACCTGTCTCCACTGGCTCACTAAGTCGTTTGGCACACACTATCCCCGTTCTTCCTTCCAACCTGGTTTCACCTTCCGCTGTAATGTTAGGCACTAATGCTCTGTCAAACTTCAAATAAAATCCTAGTATCCCACTAACTTTCAACTTCACCTCCTCCAAACATGTTCCGCCATCCCCTCGTCCCTCCATTGCTGTCACCACAGAGGGTAGTTCCAGCTATACATTTTATGAAACTGTGCAGGTCTATGACACCTGTGCATTATCTTATATTGCAACTCATGGTGCTACGCCAAGGTTTAAGGACCAAACCACACCTTTATAGCTTTACCCTCTTTCAGTATTGGTGAAAGCTCTTACCACACCGAATTCCCATTTGCCCCTCACCCGCAGATGTCCCTGCCCCCCCCATTTCTAGCAGAATTATATACATGGATATCAGCCTCCTTTTGGTTAAATACCTCCCACTCAGTCCTATCCCTTGTGGCACCCTCCCTCACTGTCTGGATACTTGTCCAATATTTAATCTGGTGGAACACAGAGATGGCCAAGGGACTAATTGGAACCTATTCATTTTATCCCAGACTCCTAGTGTATTCTTCGTTATTGGGTTCCATCATCCCTCTTTAGCCAAGGAATCTTCCAGATATGTTTCTGCAACCGCCTGCTCCATGTCCACCCAATGTTTCCTATTGTCCTCCCTCCCCTATTCCACTAAGGCTTGCAGCTGTGCCGCCTAGCATTTTACCACATGGGGCACCTCAACCCCCTACTGCTTGCTTCTATACAGAGTCTCCCTCTCTACCAGGGGCTTCTTCCTGTTCAAAACAAAATTCATAATATCCTCTTGTTTTCCCAGGCAATGGTAGCGCCTGGAACACATAAAGAAGATTGGGACAAATGTTAATCTTCACAATGGCTGTGCTTCCTAACCACGAGACAAAGAACCCTTTCCACCATGCCAGGTCCACTTTGATTTGCCGCCTAAGGGTGGGATAGTTTGCCTTGAAGATCTGACTAATAGTTATGTCACATTGATTCCCAAGTACGTAACTGAACCCTCTGCCCACCTGAAAGGATACTAGCCGCCAAGCACTCTAGCTCTTACCTTTCCATTGTCAAGTTCAGTATCTCAGACTGAGAAATTGACGTCATTATCGAATGCAGGAAGTGCTCTGGCTTGGAAACCATGAGAATCGCGTCATCTGCAAACAACCCGATTTTAAGTTAGCCCACCTAACCCAGTGCTCGTCCCCATTGTCCCTTATTTGTTGAGCAAATCGCTCCACCACTACAAAGAAGAGAAAAAGGGCAGCCCTGTTTAGTGCCCCAAGTAATTGGAAATGGGTTTGTCAGCCTGTGATTCACCTTTACTCTCGCTTTCGGTGTTTTCAAAGTTCAGACCCATCCCCACTGTGCTTAGCATCATGAAATTCCAATTTACACTGACAAATGTCTTCTCAGCGTCGAGAGTTACAAGCACATTGGTACCGGCGCTTTTTTCTTTAGCAATAATGTGCAGCACCAGTCTTATGTTATCAAAGGTTTTCCGCCCCTGTATGATTCCAGATTGGTCCTGCAAGATCAATGATGGCAGCACTCCATTCTCAATGTCACTGGGCCTAGTAAGACCGTTGTTTTGTCGTCCCTTGTTCTCCCCCATTGCCTTGTTGCACTCTGAAACACGTGTGCTTGAGCGTGATCTAAATAAAATTTGAGGGAGTCATCGTACCAGTCCACTCATTAAATGACTGCCAGGCATTTAGATAGCGTTTGGCCAAATGTCATAGAAGGTTGCTGTTAGCCCATCTTTTCCCGGACTTTCATGTGGCTTCAGTAGAGTGATCGCCCGCTGCACCTCCCATGACTTTGGGCCCTCTAGCTGCTTTGAACGTGGCCCAGTCCACCCCGCCAAGCATGCCCACTGCTCCTAGATATCACACGGCTCCTCCCTGTAGAGGTTAGCATAGAACTCCTCCATTACCCTTCTCTTACTTCCGTCCCCACTATTCGCTTGCCCCCACCCTCCAGTATTTCTATGAAGGCCCTTTGCTCTTTAGTGCGCAGCTGTCTTGCCAGCACCATTCCAACCTTATTCCATGGTCATAGGTCTGCCTGCACTCCATACTCTCCACAGATCTTCCGTTTAGGTGTTTATGCTGCCCGCTTTGCATGAACGAATTTTCTGGCTATTCTGTTGGTGCTCTTCACCTTGTGGACCTGCCTCCAGCCTCCCCATCTGCTTTTTGAGGTCCCACTCTGTTGCTCTCCTAGCCTCCCACAGGTCTTTCAACTCACCCATCAGGCGGTTCCTGATATGCCTCTTCAAATTATCCCATCGCTCCCCTATTGCCCCTTCTCCACGCATTTATCTATCTGGGCCTCCACCAGAGACTGTATCCCTTTATCCCTAAGGCGGTAGTCTTCCAGACTCCACTCCTTATTCCCTCTCTGCAGTCCCTCTTCCTCCCAGTCCAATGTGACCGGTGCATGATCAGTCATATCCCCTATATGAATCTTAGTCACCCTCACTACCCTTTATATGGACAAAATACAATCTATCTGGGAATGTGTGGGAATAAGATGCTCTTACCTGGGGGTGAATTTGCCACGTGTCCTATATCCCCACCTCCTCCAACCACCCTCTCAGTTGTTTGGACATGCCTCCCGTTGTCCAAATTTACCTCACAGCCAGACACCTAAGAATTGCTCCTGGCCCTGGCGAATTGGTCCGGCAAAACCCACGTATACATTTGACCTCCCAGCCTCCCTGTCACCATCACACACCCCAGGGTTCTTCCTTACCGGGACATCCTCCAATTTGATGTATGTAACAGTATCGCCATCCCCAGCCATCTTGTTACTTGCTGTGATGTGACATTGTGCCGAGTATTCCCTATTCCTCAGCTGCACCACATCTCCCTTAATCAGATGGGTTTCCTGCAGGCACACGATCCATTAAGTGATTTCCCTCATCAGCCTATTACCCGGACTGTTCAAAACCCTCCCCCCTCCCCAAATCTGTGTATCCAAGACCATGACTCCTAGACTAGTACCATTCAATAGAACCAAAGCTATCCCTGGATTCTCCATCCAGGTTCTGGACGCGTGTGACATACTGTGCCCCCTTGGAGGCAAGGCTTATATTTCGGCCAGATCACAATCGTGCAAGGACTGTTCAAGTAATGTCTTTTCCACCCTAGATTTCGAGGATCACCACTGGTGATATTCATGCTGAAACCTTTGGGGCTCCTCCAGATTGTTTCTGCGCCTCCATTCTTTGTGGTTCCCCAAGAGTTCATACCCAGATTCCTTAGGCACTCTTCCACCTTAGATACCGTCTTTTCTTCATTGCTCACCCGGAATTACAACCTCAGCAGGAATAGCCACCTGTATTTAAACGTCCTCCTAGTGAGCTCTTCCGTGAGGGGTTTAAACAATTACCTTTGTGCCAACTTTGCTTGAGATAGGTCATCGATCAGTTGGACTTCACCACCTAACCCCCTAAAGTGTATGTTACCTGTGCCCCTTGCGACACTCCTAATCCCCAATTTGCCCTTCAGTGTGTGCATCTTAACCAGTGCATCGCATCGGACGGGCCTGGGGTTCTCTTGCTTTTCCCACTCTTTGAACTTTCTCAATCTTGATCCCATACCCTTTGTTACTCTTCCGTCGGGCCAACAAAATCTCCTTTATGCACCGCTCTGGGTCGGTGCTTTTCACCCCCTCCCTTAAGGTCTTTGATCTGGATGTTGTCCCTCTGCGATTTGTTTTACAGATCTTAACATTTGTCAAGTATTCTCACCCTTTCTTCCACCTTTTGCACCTGCTTCTCCAGCTCTGCAACCTTCTCGGCAACACTGGTTCGTTTTAAGTCCAAATAGAGCTATTCAATGGGAAGCATAAAGGAATGCTTCGCCACAGATTTTAGACAAATTTTCCAACTTCATAAGCTTAGCTCCCCATATTTCATCACTGTAAAACATTGTGGGTAAGAGCTGCATTTTGTAAACTCAAATGATTGAATAGAGCAAGAAAAGCCACCACTTGTATGGGCAAAATAGCTTATGGTGTCCAACAGTTGTCCCACAGCAATTTCAAATTTGAGTATTCCAGTTAAACTCCTATAGTAACTACCAGTCAATCAAAATGGTGCACTACATCAATGTTATGTTCAAGTCTCCAGGTAAAACTCTTCCTTGGAGGTTTGCGGTTCACGTTAAAAGTGCATTAATACTCAGCCTATTATCTTAAGGAGTAAGCAGATGAAGTTGGGCTTGGAGCACATTGGTGTAATGTCAAGAAACAAGGTCTACCCCAACCATTGCAGTCGAACCGACCCTAATCGCAGAAATGCCTAGTCCAGTATTTAATGCCATTGGAATATCAGACAAGTACAGGTTAAATAGCATTGGGGCCAGTATACAGCCTTGTTTCAATCCCACATAGGTGGTCAGAGGCGCAGTAACCTTTCAAGACCCAGATTAACAGAAGTGCAATCATAATTTTGTTGCCCCTAGCTAAGCCATCCTGCTCATGTCGGTGGCAATGCAAATGGCCCGACCCGAAGTCTCAATGTCGGCCACCATGGGCTCCATTATGTCTTGTGCCACGATTTTGGCCTCAGCCAGGCCAGTCTTGAAGCAAGCCTGACTGTGGGTAGGGAGTTCAGGGAGGAAATCTGCGATCTCCTGCGATAGCTTCTGGTTGACAGCCGCCAACATGGCATCTGCGTTGGCCTGACGCAGGTGGAGAGTGGCGTTTGAATACAATTTCTTCCCGAACGCCTCCAAGATCTTTTCCTTCGTATCCAGGAGTGCCAAGGCCGAAGTCGCTGAAGATTATGGTTTGGAGTACAGTGATGCTACCCTATCACTGAGGAATGAGGTTGTGGGAGCGCCAACAATATGATGGGGTTCCCCTTCCATTTAGCGTTGAAACGCCTATTGGTAGGCTGGGTAGAGTGTGGCCTGAGCCACCCTTTATTGGCAATTGCTATCCCGTCCTCCTTAAGTGGGATTCCCATTCTAGCGGTAAGGACCCTTGCCTCCGGTTGTTCCACCTGTGGCTGCGGGATTACTAGGCACTCAGTCAGGTCCACGAGCCGTTCTATGAAAGCATTGGCTGACGATGGAGTGTCAGGATCCTCCTCATCTGTGTCCACTGTTGTGTCCTGCGGATCTGGGGGAGCCTGGAGGAGTGCTGGGCAAAGGCAGCTGTGGCGTATCAGCGCCGCAGGCTGCTGAGGCGGGGGAACCACGGCTGCCATGACTGGTACTGGCATGGGAGGTGGGGGTGGCGCTGGACCCAGGGCCGGTGGCGCTGTGGTTAGTTGCAGCTGTATGGGAGGGAGCATGTTCCCGAGGATGGTACCAATCTGTGGAGATGTCATGAGTGCGAGGAATTTCTCGAAGAACCTGTCTTCACAGGCCAGAGGTGTGCCCGATGGTACAGGCATAGGCTCCGGACCCTGAGGCTGCTGTGTCCTGGGTGTGCCCCATCTCGCTGTATAGGGTGTGCTATACCTGTCTTGAGAAGTGGATGGATAGGATGTGGACCAATTGACAGGAGTTGACCAATCCCACCTGGCGTAACAGCAGTGGAGAGTTGGAGCTGGCTGCAATGGAGTGGGCCCTTGGCCCTGAGGAAGACTGGGACCGAATGTAGTCTTGCCTGTTTATGGCATGGCTAGGCAACCAGTGGAGAATAATCCACTTAAAATAATCCATATGCTTTACACTTGATCGCTGGAATATCTTAGTCATACGGGTTGGCCTCGGAAAGGGTGGCTGTGCTCTTTTTCCACTTGGTAGTCTGCAGTGTGCAATGAGGTTGTGTCCATGACGTAGTAGACCAGACCTGGTATGGTTGATTGTGCTCGAGGTTCCATGAAGTAGTTGGATGCCCAAGGGGAGGGAGATTAGATCAGGGGCAACGCATTTGTCTTGGAAGCAAGAAAACCCTACACATATACACATAGGTTTGAATACCAATCCCGGGATTAGAAACCACTCACTGGTATTAAGCGTCTTATAAACAAAATAAAAATAATTAGGGTAATGGCGTGTGCCAGTCTGCCACCCAGAATGTGAAATAAAACCAAGGTTGAATACAGTTGGCGGTGGGGGCACTGGGAAAACCTGGCCTTTGGGCGTAGGCCACGTATCAGCTCACCCAGTGAAGAACTGGCCAGTGATCTATGGCCTTGGTCATATAGGGCTCCGAACCAGTTGGAGTGGCTTTGTGAATTCTGCCCAAGTGCTCCCTTCATTCATGTGCCTGCTCCTTGTGCAAAATTGTCTTCGGATCATCCACCTTGCGATTTTTGCAGCCTGTTTTGTCATGGACACGGGGACATACACCTACCAATGTCCAGCACCTGGATTCAAGTTTTACGAGTCTCTAACGGGAATAAAGGATGCCTCAGGCATAGCACCGGGAAGTCCCTAAGTACCCTCATGGATGAGGTAGAGGGAGAGCAAGGACTAAGAACCAAAATCACCATGAAGGTACCTTTTCTCTGTTGCCCAGATATTCCTTCTTTGAAACCTTGTTTGTAACCAGATTACACACCTCAACTTGCTGGGTGGGGATGACCCCAAAGACTATCATTCCTTAGCATCTGGCTTTTTTTCTCTCAAGCACCCGCTTGTGCACACCCTTCTAAAAAAAAAACCTTCTGCCGAGCCCTCTGTCCGGTCAACTACCGCCCTATCTCTACTACACCCTTCCTTGGGGAAACACATGGAGAAGTAGGTCTTCTCCCAACTGACCCAACACATTGACCTGGTTGGCGGTTTACACAACAATCAATCTGGATTCCGAGCACCCAAAGGTACAAACTGCTCTCCTGAACACTGGTTAAGAACTGCTTGCAAATCTTGAGTCCAATGCTCCTGCTGTTCCCATTCTCCTTGTCCCCTCTTCCATCTTTGACACGATCAACCACTCTATCCTCAAAGCGGCTCCAAGATACCCTTGGTATCTCAGACCAGGCACTAGATTGGTTGACCTCCTTCCTCACCGACAGCCCCTGCCAGGTTCTACTGTCCACCACCACTCTACATGTGGTGTTCCCTAGGGCTCTCATCTCACCCTGGCTTTTCAATATCTACCTTGCACCTCTTGCTCACCTGATCTCCCCCTTCTCTTCTCATTGCCAATGTTATGCAGACAACAAACAAGTCTTCAAGCTCCCCTCCTTCTCTTCCTCCTCCATCACCCCGGACTGCCTTTCTGCTATCCAGTCCAGGTGCATCTCCAACGATCTGTCTTTACACCAGTAAGACAGATTCTTCCTATCGACACACCTATTCCCTGTTTCCCACCTGTACTCTGGCAGATCTCTAATCAAAGTAAGGCATGACTTCAGCAGCCTTAGTTCTGATGCTTGTTAATTTGCTGTGCGTATGGTCCAACAACCAGTGGTAACCGCAGAGTATTGCATCTTGTCTTTCGGGGACCAAAAGGGGAAGTCAGCATAGGAGTGTCTGAAACACTATCCCTATCGTGACGCGTAGTGTACCCAAAATCCCTTACACGCCGAGGTCCCTCAGATTTTTTTTTTCCACCCAGATAACTGGTGGCCCTCTTGCGGAGCTCTTTCATAGGAGACTTTGTTATACCTTGTTTATCGACTTTGTCGATTATCCCCCGATAATGCTGCTTCCTGTGCTACGCTGAAGACACTGGGGGGCTTTCAACACCGAAGACTGCGGTGGACTTCAAGGCCTAAATTCCGGAGGCAGAGCCGTCCGCGTGGCCGGGCCCTCTGGCCGACCTACACAGTAGGGAGAGTGGGGGTCAGGTGGTCATATCTTTTTAGCTATGTCTCTCCTCTTCCCCCTCTTTGCCCTCTAGGTCTGGTCATAGTCTTTATTACCTTTCGCTATGGAAAGGACACCATTTAGGTTTTGCCTCTCTTGCAGGGCCAGATACCCTTGGAAGGACGAGCACGATAAGTGCAATAATTGTCTACCCCCTTGACCACGACTAAGTGCGGTTCGCGGCCTGTAGACTCCTTAGATCGAAAGCGCTTAAGGAGCGCACCGTTTAGCGGTGGGCCACCTACTGCATGTTGCGGGCTAGATCTTGTTACCCCACCGCCGCACCCTCTGAAAGTAACAGGGGCACTAGTGGTGACCAGGCATCCCTTTCAGATGCCATCGACCTCGCGACTGACACCGCTAGGTCTGCCATGCCTGTCACCGACCCCCCCCCCTTCCCTCCCTAGGCCTGATGCGAGTCACGCTATAGGGAAAACATCTGGCGACAGGGGCGTACAAGACCGTACCGTTGAAATGGGCAAAGCAATGCCGCTGACAGGACCGCCGAAATTTTCTACTGAATCCTCTGATCCTCAAGATCAACTGCCTTCCCCTGCGTCTTGCGACTGGGCCTTCAAAAAATAAGGGCGCTCCCTCCAAACCACATTCGGCCGTCGAAGCATGCTCGTCTGACTCTCCATGCCCTCTAAGGCCCCGATGGGGGAAAAATCTACCGCTAGGCCTCCTAGTCATACGGCACGCCCCACTTCGCCGAAAGCATTGCTAGGATTGCTTCGGCAGTGGGACTGAAGCCTAAAGACTCAACGAAGCACAAGAAGAAGGCCGCAGACGTGTTGAAAGACGCGATGCAACTCCCCGATGCTCAAGATTACGAGGAGAGTCAGGAGCCTTTGGCTAGCTCTACTGGAAACCCATTTCGGCACCATAGGGAGGAAAATTAAAATGTTCCACCTTTTGACCCTTCTGGTTCATCTAAATGGACCAAAGAAAAATGTGAAGAGTGCATGGACCGTTTGGAAAAGTTTGTTTCACTTTCAAAGCAGCCTACCCCCAAGAGACCTCGGGAGGACCCTCCCTTTTTCTAAATTTCCTAGAAATGTTGGGCCTCCTCAAGAACATGCAACAGTGGCTCAACAGCCAGTGGTCTCCGGCTAGCGGACAATTGTCATGATCTCTGCTTCCAAAAGGTCAGGGTTTTCCCAACTCCCTTGGAAGCAGATCCATAACCCAGGTTCCGAGTGCCAACCAGTCCCAATTGGGACCTTTTGGACCCAGTCCTGGCGCCAGTGGCACCAGGCTCATAAATATGCCCAGTCCCAGCGCTGGAAGCGCCGGGCTCATAATGCTTGGGTGGACTTACCTGCAGCAGACCATGCTGCTTACTTGCCTGCCAGTTGAGCCTCTGATCCTCTTCTGTTTGGAACTACTTTTCCTGTTGGGTGGGGCTGGAGCCACTCCCTAGATTCAGAACACTGGTTCTCTTCTGGAAGGCAGGAACTCTTTTTTTTACCAGGAACTCTTTTCTTACTTAGGCGTGGCTGTGGAAGGAGACACCTAAGCACTACAGGAGGCTATTTAAACCACACCCGGTGGATGAATCTTGCTTTGCGTTATTCTGCACCTTCTGCAACAGAACGCTCATCGTGTCTTCTGCATCCGGTCCTGGGCCTAAGGAAAAAGGCTTACCATCCTGAATCCAGTCTACAGCAACACCTATAAAGACAAGAAAGAACAGGTTAGCATTCCGGCATCTGAAAGCAAAGGCTTACCTACTCTTCGTGCGCTCCGGAGGTCTTCACACTGCATTCCGGCATCTGAAAGACAAAAGCTTACCAACTCTTCGCACGCTCCGGAGGCCGTCGGCGCTGCATCTCGCATCTGAAAGGCAAAACAAGGTGCGTTTAAAGACATTGGGGAACTTTAATACTCACGTGCCATTACTCCTTTCCACATCTAACCCAGTGGGTATCCCGGCACCCTGCAGCCGCTCCGAACTTGTACCTGCAAAATAAAAAGACAGTTAGAGCGCTATGTGAAGCTGGCAACAAGCGCTTACTTACGTGCTTCCAGGCACTTCTATTCATCACACGGGCTCCATCTTCAACTCACTTCAGCCCGTCATCCGCCATCGCCGGAACCCTGCAAAACAAGAGACATCATTATTAAAGACTTTAAAGACATTTGAGTTACTCGAAACTTACCGTTCGTGCAGTAAACGACGGACAGCAGTCCTCTGAAGTCAAGAGGCCTGCGCTACCTATCCAGTGAAGAAACTGGCTACAGCACCCTGCCCCAAGGCAGATGGAGAGCTCGGCATTCACTTACCTAAGGTGAGAGCGTTAACCTGTGGGGGTCTACAGGAGAGGAGAAGAGGAAAGAGATAGGGACACCCCAATAACCCCAGTTCATTAACCCCGTATTTTCTATCTGCAGACATCTTACTCTGCACGTCAGGCATACAGGGCACAGAGGTCCAGCCCAAAGAGCCAATCGGGTGCTGCACATCACCTTTGAAGATACGGTAGTCGCCCAGTCAAGACCGGCGCCTCTGCGAGAATCAGGTGAGCGTTACAGAACGCAAAGCCTACCGCAAAACTCTCGCCCAGGCGCTATGGAAACCTCGGATACTGACCACCTAGCCCGGTTACTTGGAGAACTAAGGGCAGAAGTGCATGCAGCTCGTCATGAAACGAACGCTCTAAGAAGGGAACTAATTATTTCCAAGGAGAGAACAGATGATCTTGCTAGACAATTGCTACAGTCACAAGCTGGACAGACCCCGCTACCCGCATCATGGGCAAATCTTCCTTCAACATCCTCTATGAATCCAGTCCAGATCAACCTACCTGGGAATGTACCTCTGGCTCCGCCCAAACGATTTTCTGGTGACCCAAAGAGGTTTGCGGTATTTATCAATCAGTGCCGGTTGCACTTCTTATGCCGGCCAGCAGCCTTTCCAACTGATCAAGCTAAAGTAGCTTTTGTACTTTCGTACCTTAGTGGCAATGCGGCAGACTGGTCGATCCCTCTAGTTAATCAAGATGATCCGGTTCTCCATGATTTTCAAGCCTTTCAGCTTAGTATGGAAAAACTGTTCGCAAGACATGCACAGGGGCAGGCCTTGGACAATGAGCTTCTTTCGTTGCGACAGGGTAATCAAGACCTTTTGGCTTATATTGCATCTTTCAATAGACTAATAGTGGAAACTCAATGGCCTGAGGACAAAAGGATTACGCTGTTTTATAGAGGTCTACGTGGAGAGCTCAAAGACGTTTTAGCCCAAGTAGTGAATCCCCCACAAGACTGTTCGGATTATATAGACTTGGTCGTTCAAATAGATCACAGACTGCAGAACAGGAAGGCCGATCGTTCCAAGTTTGATGCTCGAGTATTTTCCAAACCGCCAACTCCTTCCAAAGGAGTAGACTCCGGGGAACCCATGCAAATAGGGGGTCTGAAAGGTCCTCTAACACAAAGGGAGCGGGAAAGGAGAAAACAGTTGCAATTATGCCTATATTGCGGAAACTCAGGGCACTTTCTTCGAGACTGTCCGGTGAAACCTGCCAAGAAGGCAGTAGGAGCTGCAGTTACCACAGTTACAAACTCTGAGCAGGGAAACGACCTCGCCCGACAAGAATAGAGGTCCTCTTGCCGAGCGTGAAAACCAGTTCCGTGACCTCGCATTTCGTGATACCTATGGTCCTCATTAGCCCTGATAATCCGGGTCGATTACATGCAATTGAAGCTTACGTTGACAGCGGTGCCATCGGCAATTATGTGGATCATGAAATGGTTTTGAGGATGAATCTAACTCTTTGTCCCAAGGCTGTAAAGGACGTCATTACTACGGTGGATGGTACGGAGATAGCCTCCGGGCCAGTAACGCACACCACTCAAGAGGTGACGCTAGTAAGTCAAGATGGACACCATGAGAAGATCGTGTTCGATGTGATCAAGGCCCCTCAGTTCCAGATTATTCTAGGAATACCTTGGTTCTCCAGCATGGGGTCTGGCATGGATTCACATGCTCATGAATATTCCCCGTCGTCAGGCTGGGAATCCTCGGTAAAGAAAAAACCAGTATCAGTTTCGTTTCTGATCTGTCTTTCGTAGTAATAACCAATCACTGGTCTCTGCGTCATACTGACCACAGCCAGTGACTGCCCTCTACCTAAGCACCGCCTCTGGCAGCCATCTTCAGATTTTTACCGCACGTTCATGTGTTGGGATCCTCGTGCTATTGCTCTCGAGCGTTAGTGCTATTTTTTCGCGCTTTTTCACAAAAACTTCGATTCTTTCGGTCAAAAGAGCCTCAAGCTCCACCGATCCTACATCCGATCAACGGGGACCCGTGTCGGATTCATCTGTGCCCCTCAAGGGTGAAGATTTCGTCGAGCTACACTTCGGAGGACTCCAGAAGCTTCTCAGGCCCGGTCTCGGAGATGGCCCAGGAGAAGGGAAGCTCGACGCCCGAAAAGCTGTTCAGGGCCTGCCCTGGATGCCAGCTGCAGAACGTCTTCAAGGAGGACGAACACTCTTTCTGCCTTTACTGCCTTCATGGGGACAAGACGCACGTGGAGAAGGACTGTGCGTTTTGCGGCAACATGTCGGAACGGACCATGAAGGACCGCCATCAACGTCTCGCCAGCTGGCTGGAGGGAAAGAGCCCGTCTGGCGAGAAGAAGAAGAAATCTGAGCGGTCTTCTAAGACCTTTGAGGGCGCCCCGGCGACGGGGGCCCAACATAAGGCCAAGCACCGCGAGTCCGCTGGCACCGGGAGCGCCGAACGGTCGGGCTCTACGGGCGCCAGGCAGGGCGCACCCTCCCCGGCACCATCAACCACGAGCCAACGCTCTGGGTCGGGTAAGAGGAAGGCCGAGCACCCGGCGAAGCTCCTGGAGAGACCCCGGTCGAGCTCTAAGGCAGAGGAGGAGCGTGGCAGTGCCCCCTCCCTCAAGGATAAGGCGGTGAGCGCACCTAAGGTGGTGAAGGCCTTGATCCATTCGACCAAGCCCTCTATCGAAACGGTCGCGGCGGCCCTGGCCCAGCCTGTGGAGGCTGCACCAGTGGTGGCGGCCTCGGGGCCCAGAATCTCCCTGCCTCCTCGGAGGGAGTCTTCTTTCGTGCCCATCGATAGGACCCCCGTGAAACCCTCCGTGGGGAAGAAGGGGGGGCAGGGCGTCGTCGTCGATTCGGCCTCAACCTCAGAAGAGGAACTGATCGAGGTCTTAAGCCACGGCCTAGGCGTGGAACAAGACCAGCCCGTCGGAATGGGCCCCGACGCAGGTGACGACGACGACATCGTCGAGGATACCGACGGGGCCCCTGCTCGCCCGTCGGATTCCCCTCTGCCAGCGCCGCAAGACAACTCAGCGGCCATTTTGTTGGCTATACAGTCCTTATGCTCCGAGATAAGGACGAGACTGCCGTTACCGACGGAGGAACCTCTCCCGTCGGGGGATCCAGAACCGGGACCTTCTGGTGTTCCCCCTACCAAGAAAAGAAGGATCCATCCACCGCCTCCTTTTCAACCGTCGCGCCCCGTCCAGCCCTCCTCCCCGTCCACCCGAGGGGATGATACGGGGACTGACACGGCAGTGACGGGTACGGACGACGAGGCATACGACGAGGATTTTCCGTCGTCGCCTCCCACCAGGGCTTCTCCGCCCGACGAGATTGGATCGTTCCACTCAATGATCGCCAGGGCATCCGAGCTTTTCCAACTCTGCCCTGAGGAGAAGAAAAAGGAAGGCTTCCTTTACCAACGGCGCGAGGCCAAGAGGAAGACGGTCCTCGCAGTGCCTCTGTTAGACGACATTTGGGATGAGGGCCTTTCCCTCCTCAAGAACCCTTCCACGACGCCAGCGAAAAGAGACCGGTACGAGAAAAAGTACCGGGTCCCGGACTCGGCCCCCCTATGCCTCCGGGCCCAGCCTACCCCGGACTCCGTCGTCTCCGCGGCAGCCAGGAAGAAAGCGGGGGGGGGGGTGCGGCCTCCACGTCGACTTCCCCGCCGGACGGCGAGGGAAAGAAATTGGATGCCATGGGACGCAGTCATCTCGTCGGCGGCGACGACGATTAAAGCGGCCAACGCCTTGGCTATCGTGGCCCGCTACGACAGGGAACTCTGGTACAAGATAGCTCCCCTGCTGGATTTTCTGCCGGACGACAAGAGGGCGGAGGCCCTTGAGATCCTGCAGGAAGGTGAGGTGGCCTCGGACCACGCCATCACTGTGGCGACGGACATCGCCGACACTGGGTTCCGCCAGATGGGCAACGGCGTCGCGGATGGCTCAAGGCGACGGACTTTCGGCAGGACGTCCAGACCAGGGTCCTGGACATGCCCTTCGACGGGAACAACCTGTTTGGGAAGACAGTGGACGATTCCCTTCAGGCCATCAAGGCGGATACTGAGACGGCCCGGGCCCTTGGAGTACTGCAGCAACGGCGGACGCCCTTTCGGAGCGGCGGAGGCAAGGGCGCCTCCAAAGGTTCCGGCGGCGGTTTCGCTTCCTACCGTCAAGCGGCCCGCTCGTCGTCGCAAGAGGCCTACAGAGGACGAGGCAAGTCTGGCGGACCCCGCCGTCGTCGCCAAGGAGGCCAAGGCGGCAAGGCCGCGTCCAAGCAGGATTGAACCGGCCGTGGGGTCGGGCCCCCACCGAAGCACCCCGGTGGGAGGCCGGCTGGCGGGCTTCGTCAGCGTGTGAGAGTCCATCTCCACCGACCGTTGGGTGCTGGACGCCCTGGCCCGGGGCCACGCGCTCGAGTTTCAAAGAAGGTGCCCGCGCGTCCCCCCCCGTGGCCAGGAAAGAACTTCACGTCCCTCAACTTCTCCTGGAGGTAAAGGCGATGCTCAGAAAGGGCGCCATCGAACTCGTCCCAAAGAGGCTTCGGGGCTCCGGAGTCTACTCGCGTTACTTCCTCGTGAAGAAGAAGACGGGAGGATGGCGCCCCATCCTGGACCTGCGACGCCTGAACAAGTTCATCAAGGCGCAGAAGTTCCGGATGGTCACCCTCCAGCACGTCCTGGGTCAGCTGGAGGAAGGAGACTTCCTATCGTCGTTGGATTTGGAGGATGCCTACTTCCACATTCCCATCCTGAAGGGGCACCGAAAATTCCTCAGATTCGTGGTCCAAGGGCGTCATTACCAGTTCAAAGCCCTTCCCTTCGGACTACGGTCGGCACCCAGGGTTTTCACCAAGTGCCTCGCACCGGTGGCGGCGCAGCTGCGCCGCGAGGGGATTCACGTCTACCCCTACCTGGACGACTGGCTCATCCGCGCCAAGACGAGGGAGCTCGCCGTGGTCCACACGGCAAGGACCGTCCAACTCCTCACGGACCTGGGATTCTCCGTGAACCACGCCAAATCCCACCTGGTGCCCGCGCAAGTCGCACTGTTTCTGGGAGCGAGGCTCGACACAGTGTCCCTTCTGGCCTCCCCGTCGGAGGAGAGGACCAGGACCATCTTGGGCAAGGTGCAACGGATGTTGGTGGCCGACGCGGCCAAGGTGAGGTCCATCAAGTCCCTCCTCGGGATGATGTCTTCCTGCATCTACCTCATTCCCATGTGCAGGCTCCGGATGCGCCCGTTGCAAGAGTTCCTGGATGCGCGCTGGATCCAGACGACGGGCAGCTTCGAGGAAAGGATCAAGCTCGACGAGAGTTTCCGACGAGCGATACGGTGGTGGGGCACCCGCGCGCATCTGACGGCGGGCATGGACTTCCAGACCCCAGCCCACCAGGTGACTGTGACCACGGATGCCTCCCTAGAAGGGTGGGGAGCGCACACCGAAAATCTGCACGCAAGGGGACTCTGGCTCCCGACGGAGAAGTCCCTGCATATCAACGTCCTGGAGCTCCGTGCAGTGTTTTGGGCCCTCAGGTCCTTCCTTCCGTCCCTCAAGGGCAAGGTGGTGAGGATCTTCACCGACAACACCACCACCATGTTTTACATCAGGAAACAGGGCGGAACCAGGTCCCCAGCGCTGTCCAAGGAGGCGCAGGACCTGTGGCATTGGGCCGTCGCCCAAGGGATTCTTCTGGTGCCGTTTCATCTGGCAGGGATAAAAAACACCATCGCCGACTCACTCAGCAGGGAGCTGCGCTCGTGCCACGAGTGGGAACTACGGCAGGATCTGGTGGATCGCCTCTTCCGACGGTGGGGCACACCCCAGATCGACCTGTTCGCGACGGCGACGAACACCAAGTGCCGGAGGTTCGCCAGCAGGTTTCCCCAGACGAGGAGCATGGGCGATGCTTTCTCGTTCCCCTGGGAGGGCCTGTTCCTCTACGCGTTCCCTCCCTTGCCTCTGCTGATCCGGCTCGTCAACCAGCTCAAGAGGTCACGGTGCAGGATGATCCTCGTCGCACCTGCGTGGCAGAGGCAGATATGGTTCCCGGACCTTCTGGACTTGTCGGCGTCCCCGCCAATCAAGCTGCCGGCGGACGCGGATCTACTCTCCAGGGAAGGAGGCGCCATCCTCCACCACGACCCGAAGTCGCTGAACTTGCAGGCCTGGCTCCTGCAGCGCTAGAGTTTGGAGGATACGACATACCGGCCGATTGCAGAGAGGTTCTTGCAAAGGCCAGGGCGTCCTCGACTCTTAAATGCTACGGACACAAATGGAAGAGGTTCTCTGTCTGGTGCCACGCACAGAAGATTAACCCTCTACGGATTACGGCTCCCCAAGTGCTGCCGTACCTGCTGACGCTGGCCAAAGCTGGTCTGGCACACGCGTCCATCAAGATTCATCTTGCTGCGATCTCCCGATACACCAGAACCACGGGCCGGACGTCCTTGTGGTCTCATCGTCTGGTGAAAGAGTTCATGAAGGGACTGTTCAGATCGTTCCCGCCGGTGAAGGCTCCGGCCCCGGCGTGGAAGCTCAACGTGGTGCTGACCAAACTCATGGGACCTCCGTTCGAGCCTCTGCACTCGGCCCCGTTGAAGTTTCTATCGTGGAAAACAGCTTTTCTCGTGGCCATCACCTCCGCACGACGAGTGGGAGAGATCCAGGCCCTTTCCTGCAAGGCCCCGTACTTGACTTTCCACGACACGAGGGTAGTGCTCAGGACGCACCCATCCTTCATGCCCAAGGTACCGTCGGACTTTCATCTCAACGAACCCTTGGTGTTACCTGTGTTCTTCCCGTCGCCTTCGTCGCCGGCTGAGAGGACTTTGCACTCGCTGGATGTAGCTAGAGCGCTGAAGTTCTACGTGGACCGCACGAAAGGTTTTCGGAAGACGTCACAACTCTTTGTGAACTTTGGACCTGTCAATCAGGGGAAGGCTCTCTCGAAGGCTTCCATCTCCAGATGGCTCTCCGGCTGTATCATGTACTGTCACCGGTTGGCAAACCGACCGCTGCCTGGCCGTCCGAGAGCCCATTCCACCAGAGCGATCGCAGCTACCACGGCGTTCCTATCTGGTGTGCCCCTGCTGGACATATGCAGGGCTGCTACGTGGAGGTCGACGCACACCTTCACGAAATTCTACTGCGTCGACCGGGATTCCAGGGAGGAGTCCAGGGTCGGCCAAGCAGTGCTGCGCAACCTGTTCGCCTGAGGTGAGCCTGGTGAGGAGGTAAGATGCTTAATGTTGAGTTGATGTGATGCTTAATGTTGAGCCTTTGCCACCTCCCGTGGTTGTGCATGTGTGTACTGCTATGTATTCTTTATTCATGAGCATGTGAATCCATGCCAGACCCCATGCTGGAGAAGGAACAAGTTACTTACCTGTAGCTGTTGTTCTCCAGCATGGGTCTGGCATGGATTCACATGCGAACCCTCCCGCCTACCCCTCTGCGGCTCTTCACTTGGTCATACTGCCACTTCACGTGCTTCCAAATCTGAAGATGGCTGCCAGAGGCGGTGCTTAGGTAGAGGGCAGTCATTGGCTGTGGTCAGTATGACGCAGAGACCAGTGATTGGTTATTACTACGAAAGACAGATCAGAAACGAAACTGATACTGGTTTTTTCTTTACCGAGGATTCCCAGCCTGACGACGGGGAATATTCATGAGCATGTGAATCCATGCCAGACCCATGCTGGAGAACAACAGCTACAGGTAAGTAACTTGTTCCTTAGAGAAACACAATCCTCTGATCGATTGGCGAGCAAGAACGGTCCAGTTTCCAGAATGTGTCTCTACGTGTCACCCTCCACCTGGTGTTGCACTGGCAGCAATTTCTTCAGAGACTCCCCAGTTACCTCCCAAATACCTAGAATACCAAGATGTTTTCCGGAAGGAGCAGGCTAACTCTCTACCTCCTCATAGGTCTTATGACTGCCAGATAGACCTGATACCTGGATCTACTCCTCCTTGTAGTAGAATTTATGCCCTCACCGAGCCTGAGAACCTTCACCTTCGACAATACCTGGATCAATACCTGGCAAATGGGTTTTTTCGTCCCTCCAAGTCCCCTGCCTCTTCAGCTTTGTTCTTCGTTCCAAAAAAGGAAGGAGACCTTAGAACTTGTATCGATTATCGCTCCCTGAACCAGATCACCGTTAAGAATAGATATCCGTTACCTTTGATCCCTGAACCCCTGGACCAAGTCAGAAAAGCATGCATATATACAAAGCTGGATCTTAGAGGAGCTTACCACTTGGTACGAGTAAAAGAGGGCGAAGAATGGAAGACGGCCTTCCGCACCAAGTATGGGCTATTTGAATATCAGGTCATGCCCTTCGGACTTTGCAATGCCCCGGCCGCCTTTCAATATTTTATGAACGATGTCCTCAGAGAGCTCATAGATGTGTGTGTTGTTGTTTACATCGACGACATTCTCGTTTATTCTTCATCGGAATCTGAACATCGGAAACACGTGAAAATGGTCCTCGAAAGATTGCGTCAACACAAACTTTTCGCTAAGTTGGAAAAATGTGTTTTCAACGTGACTGAAGTTGAATTCTTGGGATTCATATTATCACCTGGCGGAGTGCGTATGGATTCAAAGAAGGTCGATGCAGTTCTCAAATGGCCATCACCATCCTCCGTAAAAGGTGTGCAAAGCATGTTAGGCTTCGCTAACTTTTACCGCAGGTTTATCCCCGAGTTCTCTCGAATAGTCCAGCCCATCACTGCCTTGTTAAAGAAAAATAAACGTTTTGAATGGTCTACCGAGGCGGAACAAGCTTTCCAGGATTTGAAGACTAAATTTATCTCTGCACCAATCTTAAAACACCCTCGCCCCGAACTCCCCTATATCGTGGAAACTGATGCTTCAAGCCTTGCCATGGGGGCAGTTCCATCACAAAAGGACCCGGTAACCAATCAGTTGCATCCCGTGGCATTTTGGTCCCGCAAATTCTCGCCTCCTGAAGTCAATTACACGATTACTGACAAGGAACTTCTGGCTATCAAGTCTGCCTTTAAGGCTTGGCGGCATTATCTGCTGGGGGCCCGACACACCGTTACTATGATTACGGATCACCGAAACCTGCAATATTTGAAAACCGCAAAAGCCCAATCCTCTAGACAACTCCGTTGGGCATTATTCTTTGCCGAGTTTGACTTCATAATTACCTATCGACCTGGTACCAAGAACGGTAAAGCCGATGCCCTTTCTCGGATGGGAGTGGAAGAACACTTGATCAACCCTAAACCTGTACCAATCATTCCCGAACAAAGAATTCTGGGTGTAATCACCACAGAATCCATAGAGGAAGTTAAGGATAAAGCCAGGCAACTTGTAACTCCAGCAGACATACAGAATTGGCATCTGCAGGGAAAGGACTTTACAGTAAAGGACAACTTATTGTATTTCCAAGAACGATTATACCTACCCAGCACAGATTTACAGAAAAAAGTAATCTCTTGTTATCACGACTCTTTAATGGAAGGTCATCCCGGTATAGCCAAGACCTCAGAAAAGATCAAGCGCTACTTCTGGTGGCCGTCTTGGAAAAAAGATATCAGAGACTTTATAATGTCCTGTGGAGTATGCGCCCAAAACAAGAGTCAAAAGGAAAGACCAGCAGGCCTCTTACGCCCTATTGACATCCCACCTCGCCCTTGGCATACGCTTTCTATGGACTTCATCACCGATCTACCTCCATGCTCCGGATACAATACGATTCTAGTAATCGTGGACTTATTCTCCAAGATGGCGCATTTCATTCCGCTCAAAGGCTTGCCAACAGCAGCAACTCTGGCCCGAGAATTTCTCGAAAACATCGTCCGACTGCACGGTTTTCCTTCGGTTCTAATTTCGGATCGAGGTAGTCAATTTATTTCTCATTTTTGGCGAAGTTGCTGTCGGTCGGCTCAAATTGATGTGAGACTATCGACCAGTCACCACCCTCAGACCGACGGACAAACCGAGAGGACCAATCAAACTCTGGAACAGTATTTACGCTGCATGCTGCAACAAACTGAAAAAACTTGGAAAGATATCCTTTGGATAGCCGAGTATGCCTACAATAACTCTGTCCATTCGGGAACTGGGAAAACCCCGTTTTTTCTTTTGTACGGCAGTCACCCTCGAACCTCGGAGTTGGATCCCCTCCAAGATCTTGAAACACCAGCAGTAGACTACCTGCATTCTACAATCACCCAAGCCTTTAAGGAAGCTGTTTCTCACCTTCAAAGGGCTAAAGAACAATACAAGAAAGGAGCAGATCAACATCGGAAGGAAGCCCCTCACTATCAAGTAGGGGATCAAGTCTGGTTATCCACCAAATATCTATCTCTAAAAGGGCCACGCACATTCAACCCAAGATACCTTGGTCCCTATTCCATCACTACCATAGTAAACCCAGTAGCGGTCAAGTTGGACTTGCCCCCGCACATGAAGATACATCCGGTCTTCCACGTCTCTCTATTAAAACCCGTGCAACCTCAAACCCGACTAACCAAATCTCCAAAACCTATCCTAGTTGATGGAGAACTCTAGTTTGAAGTCAAAAGCATTCTGGACTCCAAGATCTCCAAATCTAAACTATTCTACCTAATTGATTGGAAAGGCTACGGCCCCCAAGAGAGATCCTGGGAACCTGCTGAATATGTCCACGCTCCTCGCCTCATCAAAAGATTTCACCGAACATTTCCTGACAAGCCAAAACCCCCGGAGAAGCCCGGTTTGGGAGGGGCCTTGAGGGGGGTACTGTCATGATCTCTGCTTCCAAAAGGTCAGGGTTTTCCCAACTCCCTTGGAAGCAGATCCATAACCCAGGTTCCGAGTGCCAACCAGTCCCAATTGGGACCTTTTGGACCCAGTCCTGGCGCCAGTGGCACCAGGCTCATAAATATGCCCAGTCCCAGCGCTGGAAGCGCCGGGCTCATAATGCTTGGGTGGACTTACCTGCAGCAGACCATGCTGCTTACTTGCCTGCCAGTTGAGCCTCTGATCCTCTTCTGTTTGGAACTACTTTTCCTGTTGGGTGGGGCTGGAGCCACTCCCTAGATTCAGAACACTGGAACTCTTCTGGAAGGCAGGAACTCTTTTTTTTTTACCAGGAACTCTTTTCTTACTTAGGTGTGGCTGTGGAAGGAGACACCTAAGCACTACAGGAGGCTATTTAAACCACACCCGGTGGATGAATCTTGCTTTGCGTTATTCTGCACCCTCTGCAGCAGAACGCTCATCGTGTCTTCTGCATTCGTCCTGGGCCTAAGGAAAAAGGCTTACCATCCTGAATCCAGTCTACAGCAACACCTATAAAGACAAGAAAGAACAGGTTAGCATTCCGGCATCTGAAAGGCAAAGGCTTACCTACTCTTCGTGCGCTCCGGAGGTCTTCACACTGCATTCCGGCATCTGAAAGACAAAAGCTTACCAACTCTTCGCACGCTCCGGAGGCCGTCGGCGCTGCATCTCGCATCTGAAAGGCAAAACAAGGTGCGTTTAAAGACATTGGGGAACTTTAATACTCACGTGCCATTACTCCTTTCCACATCTAACCCAGTGGGTATCCCGGCACCCTGCAGCCGCTCCGAACTTGTACCTGCAAAATAAAAAGACAGTTAGAGCGCTATGTGAAGCTGGCAACAAGCGCTTACTTACGTGCTTCCATGCGCTTCTATTCATCACACGGGCTCCATCTTCAACTCACTTCAGCCCGTCATCCGCCATCGCCGGAACCCTGCAAAACAAGAGACATCATTATTAAAGACTTTAAAGACATTTGAGTTACTCGAAACTTACCGTTCGTGCAGTAAACGACGGACAGCAGTCCTCTGAAGTCAAGAGGCCTGCGCTACCTATCCAGTGAAGAAACTGGCTACAGCACCCTGCCCCGAGGCAGATGGAGAGCTCGGCATTCACTTACCTAAGGTGAGAGCGTTAACCTGTGGGGGTCTACAGGAGAGGAGAAGAGGAAAGAGATAGGGACACCCCAATAACCCCAGTTCATTAACCCCGTATTTTCTATCTGCAGACATCTTACTCTGCACGTCAGGCATACAGGGCACAGAGGTCCAGCCCAAAGAGCCAATCGGGTGCTGCACATCACCTTTGAAGATACGGTAGTCGCCCAGTCAAGACCGGCGCCTCTGCGAGAATCAGGTGAGCGTTACAACAATGGGAAGAACTGGTAGTTGTCTAGCCAGCCCTCGTTCTTTCTGCAGTGGTGGTTGAGGGAAAACCTCTTGAAGGGGAAGAACTTCACCACTCCTGCAGTAGAAGCCACTCTCACGGGGTGGGGGGGCACACCTGCTTCAGCAGACAGCGCATGGAGTGTGGTCCCCACAATTAGCGTCCAACCATATAAATCTGTTAGAGCTGCTAGCTGTATTCAAAGCACTGAAGGCCTTTCAGACACAGCTACAGGGGAAGACAGTCCTGGTCCTGACAGACAGCACCACAGCCATGTATTACCTAAGCAAACAAGGTGGCAGACTCTCAAGGGCTATCCAAGCTGTCCCAGAACATTTGGATGTGGGCTCTGACACACAAGATGTTCCTACTGACGGAACACTTTCCAGGAGAACTCAATCTCTGCTGAGCACATCTGCTACAAGATTTCCCACCGCCCGTAGAATACGAATGGCGTCTGCACGAAGACCTCGTCTCCGTCTTCGCAGAATGGGGCTTCCCAGAGAATGACCTGTTTGCAACTCAGGAGAACGCCCAATGCCTCCAGGTACCCCCAGAATCGCTCCAAGGGGAACTGACTCTGAATAACATGGTCAGGGAAATTTGTCTACGCTCAACAACCCGCTCCCCTACTCAAGATAGTGCACAAGATGCACCAGGAACCAGTTACCATGATCTTGTTAGCCCCCATATGCCATGGTTCGCTCATCTGATGGAAATATCCCTCTCCCAAACCCCTCGCCCCCTGTGAAACTACCCTCCCCGTACAGCATGTTTTAGGACAAGGTGGGGGGGGGGACACTACACCCATGGCGCCAAACTCTGAACTTAGCAGCCTGGCTCCTGAGGCCATAGTTTGGACACCTTCAACTCCCTCAAAGATGCATGGACATAATCGGGGAGGCTAGAAAACCGAACACTCGTTATTGCTATTCCAGTAAGTGGAAACGCTTTGTCATCTGGTGTAAGACCAAGGGCGTCGATCCCATTGACTGCTCGCCTACCCACATTGTGTTGTACCAAACTCTTTTGTTAGACTCTGGTTTGGTTTTTAATTCCCTGAAGGTTCATCTAGCCGCTCTATCAGCCTACACTATGTCACAACAAAGTGTTGTGGTGGAAAATTCCTGTTAAGGCTTTTATTGAAGGGGTTAAAAGACTTCACCCTCCCCCCCCCTCCATTTCTAACCCAGCTGCCGGAACGGATCTAAATGTGGTTTAAACCAGACTCATGGGGTCTCCCTTTGAGCCAATGCATAAAACAAGTCTAAAAGACCTTACTTACAAGACGGCCTTCCTAGTGGCTATCACTTCTATTGGGGCCTGTAGTTCGCTAACACTACTTTGAGCTCTAGACCCTTTTTGTTAGTCAACAGGGATAAGGTGGTTCTGCGCACTCATCCCAGATTTGCGCCTAAATTCATCTGGAAGTCATGTGAACCAATTGAACTACCCACTTACTCTTGCGTGCCTTTCCTCCATACTGTATGGGTGCCCCTTCCAAGGGACAGGAGACGGAACCTTTTGCACCAGAAAAAACCTTCTTTCCCTTTAAATTTAGCGGCGCATGCGCTGCCCTGACTCTGCCCTCCAGCCCACACCTTAGTCCCCTTTTCCGCGTCGACGGGAACTATCAAATTCGCCAGCGCTCCTGGGTTTGGCTTCGGCCATGTAATTCCATGCGCGGATACTTCTTTGTCTTTTCTATATTCAGATACTCTGTCCTCAGGCATCACACAACTCCCCGGCGCAGGTTGACTTCTACAGGGTTCAGCAGGTATCCATCCTGCAACGGGCTCTTCCCAACTTTAGACCCCCACGCCCTCTGCCTATCTTGCCTTGGCCCAGACTATGGTTGGCAATCATGTTTGGCGTGTGACTCGCTGTCCTCGAAGATGCTGAAGAACAGGCTAGCTAGGTGGAGGGAGCTCTTCCAGAGGATCTCCTACTTCGTGAAGCATCGACCCCGGTAGGGCCGATATTTTCCAGCGCACCCCGCAAGTGAGACTCCTTCCCAGGGACTCTCCCACGTGGGAGGGACCGGCCAGGTCCTTTCACCGGCACGTGCACCGAGGCTGCTCTAGCTACCGGCCTTCGGGTGGATGGGTCCTCGGATCCTCCCGGGCAGTGTTGAGGGGCCGGAAGGTTCTCGTACTGGGGCTACGCCCTTTTACTGGCGCAATGGCCGAGGGGCTAGAGCCTGACACCGGCAATATGTCCAAGGGGCTATGCCCTGATACCGGCAATACGTCCGAGGGGCTGCCCATAGGCGTCTCTACCGACCCCCGGAAACAAGGGTGTCGCAGCTACCGGGCTGAGACCCGAGGAGCAGGGTAGGTCTCGTGATCCACACGCGAGAGTCTTGGTCGAGGCAGGACCCAGCGGGGTGGGCAATTCGTTACAGGCACGTGGCAGGCAGCTCGACAAAATGGCTGCCGCGCCAGACAGGAACACCGGTCTGACGCCATTCCACAAATTTAGCGAAGAACAAGTGTCAAGTTGGGACTGGCGTAACAAAGTACGTGGCCTACAGTCTACCCTTCTTATGCGCAGGGCAGCTTTCCCATGCGTCCATACGGACTGGGTACGCAGCAGCTCCGGCAGTCCCCTGATACTCCCTGCCACCTCTTCGGCCAGTGAAGAGGTGCTCTTCGATAAATTCCTCGGCCTCATGAGGTCTCCTCAGATGGGGGTTATCAAGAACGTAATCAGGGAAGTCCTCCCCGCCATGCCAGCGGCACCAGACTCCATCGGGCTCCCTGACCCCGGTGCAGCCGGCTCCACAGCCAATTCTGCAACCTCCGCCGCCTCCTCAGCCTCTGACTGTGGTCCTTGTACCCTAGCCTCTGGCACCATCTACCCCTCCTCCACAAGATCCTCCAGATCTGCAGGACATGGATGAGGAGGAAGATCCGGACATGCCATCCTCAGCCAGGGCCTTCCATGAACGTCTTGCTGGCCTGGCAGAGTACCTAGGCCTCCCTCAGCCTGAGGTTGAACAGCCTGCAGAGGGGTTTCTGGCTGAAGTCCTCGCAAGACGCCCCTCTGCCAACACAGGGATTCCACTGCAAACTGATGTAGTCTCCCTGGCCAAGAAGGGTTGGTTCAAGCCCCACTCAGTCCAGCCGGTCAACCGACTCCTGGACGCCACGTACAGGCAGATGGAAGGGGACACACTCTTGCTCTCGACCCATCCTCAGCCGCACTCCTCTGTGATCGCTGCGGCATCACTTTACTTCAAGCCTCAGTCGTCCTCAGCCACCTCCTCTGCGGCGCTGCTAGGCAAGGAGAAGATCTTGGAGGCTTACGGCAAGATCATCTACTCCAACGCCTCCTTGAGCCAGGCCAACGCAGATTCCATGCTGGCTGCCGCCAACCAACGATTATGGCAGGAAATTGCGGACTTCCTCCTGGAACTCCCCTCCCAATGGCAATCCCGCTTTAAGGCGGGGCTAGCGGAGGCCAAACTCGTGGCGCACTACCTCATGGAATCCATGGTGGCGCATAGCAATACCTCTGGCTTAGCCATCTGCATTGCCATGGGCATAGGGGGCACTGCCTGGCTACGGGCGACGAAGTTCAACCCGGATTTCCATGAGCGCATTATGGATGAAGAGCTGGACAAGCAGAACAGCTCACAAACGGCAAAGTCTTTATCCATTCTTACAAAGACCATGCCCAAATCTTACACCCAATCTCAGCAGCGCTCAGAAGGGTCGTAATTATGGAGTGTTCCGTGGCTTCCAGGAACGCAGATCTAGGCAGCCGGACCGCTCGCCGTCTGAGCCGGCGCAAACAGAGGGGTTGGTAAGGGCTTTTTCCAGTCCCCCGCTGCAGCCTCATCCTCCCTGGGAAAGAAGGCATGGCACGCCCCTTTGGGTCCAAGTGTCTCTGGTGAGGGGCAGGCTTGCTCTCCATGCAAATTTCTGGTGCCAGAATTTCGCTGACCCCTGGATCCTCTCCGTAGTATCCATGGGGTACCGTCTACCCATCCCAGTCCCTCCTCCCCTCCACTCCTGCAAGTTGAGGCAGCAACTCTTTTGGCGGAGAGCCGGTCGCTCGTAGAGAGCCTGGCAGTGGAGGAAGTTCCTGCCTCCCAGCGAGGCTTTGGCTTCTACTCCATTTTCACCATTCAAAAGAACCAGGCGGGCCTGAGAGTTGTGCTGGACCTTTCCACCCTCAACCTCTCCTTACCCCTGCAAAAATTCAAGATGGTTACGCCAGCTTTTATAGCGGAGACATTGGACAAGGGAGACTGGATATGCTCCCTAGACCTGAAGGACGCGTACCTACACGTCACGATTTGGCAGCACCATTCTTCTTTCCTACGGTTCAGGATCATGAGCCTTCATTTCCAATACAAAAGCCCCCTGTTTGGCATCAACTCAGCCCCCAGGGTCTTTACCAGACTCATGAAAGCTGTAGCAGCCCACCTCAGAGAGCAGGGCCTCCACATCTATCCATACCTCGATGACTGGCTCGTCAGGGCTACATCTCCAGAGGCGGTCCACCACTCCTCCCAGGCCCTTATGAACACACTGCACGACCTGGGCTTCTTGCTCAACCTCAAGTCACAGGTGCTCCCTACGCAGACTGACCTTCCTGGGACATGTGCTCCGAGAGGGTCTTCCTGTCGGAAGACGAGATCTCAGCCATCAAGATGGCCACCGTCCACTTCCTCAGAGAAGTGACCTCGGCTTGGTGGTATCAACATCTCCTGGGTCTTCTAGCGGCGGTGCTACTAGCCGTCCCGCACATGAGACTAAGGATGAGAAGGATTCAGCTGCACTTCGCGGCCTCATGGAATCAGGAGCGGGGTTCTTAATCAGAAATGATCATCGTTCTTCCATCTCTCCTAACTTGGTGGTCCAGGGACTGAAACCTACGGACAGGCAACCCCTTCCGGCTGCCTTCTCCACAGGCCACCATCACCAGACTCCTCGCTCGAGGGGTGGGGAGCCACCCTGGACGATCTCTCAGTCCACGGCACCTGGATTCGACAGGAACAGGAATACCACCTCAATTGGTTGGAGCTGAACACCATCTGGCTAGCGCTCGCATTCCTGCCACTTCTCAAGGGTAAGGTTGACCTCATCCAGACAACTCGACCAGCATGTACTACGTCAACAAGCAGGGAGGCACCAGATCCCCTCTGTGCAGACTGGCGATCAGCATGTTGGAATGGGCCTTGGAAAGTATTTACCTCTCTGCAGTCCACCTCCCGGGGGAATCCAACCTGGAGGCGGACAGGCTCAGCAAGTTGAAGGCGGACAATTACGAGTGGCAGCTAAAAAACCTAGTTATCAGGAGATTTTCATGAAGTGGGGTCGCCCCAATGTGGATCTCTTTGCCACCTGGCACAACAAGTGCCCCCAGTTCCCATCCTGTCAGGGTCAGGGCCCCGGCTCTCTGGGTGACGCATTTCACCTAAAGTGGACCGGCATGAGGGCCTACGCCTTTCCGCCCACTCCCCTGATCCACAGGGTAATTTGCAAGATCAAGGAGTCCCACCAACTCAATCATTCTGATTGCTCCATGGTGGCCAGCCAGACCATGATTTTCTGAGCTCCTCAGCCTCTCGGGAGTGCCTCCGATACACCTCCCGATGGGCCCAGCACATCTTCTGGCACAGCATGGGGGCAGGATTATCCACCCCGCCCCAGGGAAACTAGCGCTCACAGCGTGGTACCTGAGCAGGTAACACTTTGGCACCTTAGCCTCTCACAGGCCAATCTGGATATCGTACATGGCGCCAAGAGCAAAGCCACCAGGGCCCAGTACAAGAGCAAATGGACCAGGTTCTGCCACTGGGCAGACTCCAAGGGAATTGACCCCCTTGGCCTGCAATTTGACCGTCATGCTCTCCTTTTCGGCGCACCTCGCTCATTCGGGCGTACATGTCGACACCTGCTGCACATACCTCGCAGCAATTGGGGCTTACAGGAACTCGGAGGAAGGAATCTTTTCCTCCTCCAACCCTATCGTCAAACACCTGACTGGTCTCGCCAGGCTCTACCCGCCCGTCAAGTGACCGCACCCGGTTGTGGGACCTTAGTATAGTCTTGGGCGCCGTGGCGCACAAGCCATTCGAGCCAATGGCGTCCGTGGACATTAGGCTGGTCACCATCGAGACAGCCTTACTAGTTGGTCTTACCTTGACTTGCAGAGTCAGCGAGATTGAGGCGCTGGTCGCCTCTGAACCATATACTACCTTTCACAGGGACAAGGTAGTCATGCGGACTCACCCGGCATTTCTGCCCAAGGTTCCATTGGCATTTCACTTGAACGAGGAAATGGTCATTCCTACGTTCTTTCCAGATCTCAGGACGAAGCACAGAGTGCTGCACTGCCTGGATGTCAGACGTGCCCTAAAATTCTACTTGGACAGGACCAAGGGCTTCCGCAAGTCGAACGCCCCGTTTGTCACTTTTGGTGGCTCGAGCCAGGCTATCAGGCCTCTAAGACTTCCATATCCCGCTGCATGGTCTCTGCCATCAAAAAAGCATATGAGGGCCAGCACAAGCCGCCCCCGGCCAACATGCGTTGCCCACGCAGTTAGGACCAAGTCAGCGGCCGTCGCATTCCAGCGCCATGTCCCTTGGCAAGTCATAAGCAGGGCAGCCACTTGGGCCTCCCCCTCGGCTTTCAGCAAGCATTACTGTTTGGATGCCGGCTCTAGATACGATGCAGCGTTCGGACAGGCAGTTCTCGGGAACCTATTTGCTTAATGAGGTCTCCTCTCCACCCTGTGGCTACAATCAGTTGTAATAGCCCATACAGTATGGAGGAGACGGGACGTAAGAGTAATTATAAGTTTCTCACCGTAGTGACTAACGTACTCTTAGTCCATAGTCCCCTTTCCTCCATACGTCCCACCAACCTCCCCCTAATAATACTGGTGTCATTAGGCAATGTTAAATTTATTGTCGACGCGTCAATGGGGACTGAGGTGTGGTGCTGGAAGGTGGAGTCAGGGCAGCGCATGCTCCCTGGGGCGCGCCTCCGCTCGCCTCTTAAATTTAAAGGGGAAGGCTTTAATGGTGGAAAAGGGTTCTGTCTCCCATCCCTTGGAAGGGACGTCCGTACAGTAGGGAGGAAAGGGGAGTATGGACTAGGAGTTTGTTGGTCACTACGGTGAGTAAACCTAATTTTTTAAAGAACACTTTATTTAAAAATGTATGTTAAATAACTAAGTTACTTGGCTAATTGTATTTACGGATTTCATTTATACATCTCACATTTAGCCCTCTTGAGTCCTGGCTGCTCAGTCACACTAACAACTTGTATAGTACAGACCTATGCCAAAAGGTGGGTTACCGAATACCAAGCAAATAAGTGTAGTTTCATACAGTTTGCATCAATTCATACCCAACATCTGCCAAACAAGAGTAATTATTAATGTGATATTGCTTTTTTGGGCAAATATCAATATGTTTTTCAAGTAGGTCTCAAAGCACGTTGCCAGGTGCATTTCCGATTCAATTAAGTGAAATCCTTTGAAAAACGTAGTCTCACATTTCAGTCTTTTGCCCATTCCATATTGAACATGTCCCTGTGAATGCTGATTGACATCAAAGTTGTCAAGAGAAACCGATTGCACATTGGAAACCATGAGATTACTGTTCTGTCTTCCCCCTGATGTATGTGCTCTCATTCAATGTTTTTATTTGCAGTTCAACATGAATCGCTTGTAAATTGCACTTCACCGTTGTGTACTGATTGTAAAGCAAAATGTTCTGTTGATATCCTGTTAATATCAAGCAAGACCGATTCATATATAAAATAATTTAACATCTTGTCTGTTTTGCAGGTTGGACAATCTGCTCAACATGGCTTATGGAGTGAAAAGGTAATGCATAAATACGTATGTAGTACGGTGGTGAAAATATTGCACTTGTGGATTTTCTCCGACTGTTCATTCAGCATGCTTTTTCATCTTTTTGTTTTCTGCTTAACAGCTGTTTCTTACCTGTCTTTGTATGCATCACCTCCTCTAGACTTGGCCCAGATGCTGGTTTAAAACCGCCTGTGATCTATTTATTATTTTTATATAGCGCAAATTCGCCCCTGGGCCTCAGCACTCAGACGAAGAAAAAAAACATGTTAATGCTACCAAGTGAAATTATAGTTACGCATACGGGTGGGTTTAGAGTTGTTTCCTAAACACAGTGAGTCTCTCCCTATACTTGCCAATCTGAGGCAGTGAGTACCAGATCATAGAAGCCCAGAAGGCAAAATCAGTGCTGCCAACTCTTTTGAGAATTTGGCGAGTTTGATGTAGGTCTTGTTTGCCATTTGAGAGAAGGCCTCTTCTAAGAGGTGCATCATTATTTTATTGGCTAGATAGTTGGGAGTGCAGGCAGCTAGGCATTTATAGACCATAACTGTACCCTTAAATTTGATCCTTTGTTGGACGGGAAGCCAATGAAGCTTCCTTCTAGCTGCTGAGACTTTTATCACGTCGACAAAGTCCAGCAACTGCTCTGACCGCTCCATTTTGTATAGTTTGCATTTTTTTATAACTCTTAGAAGTGCCCATCAGGAGACTATTGCAGTAGTCTAACTTTGAGTTTATTATAGCCCCAGAAATCAAGGCTAAGTTTTGCTTGGTGGGTTAAGGGCGAATTTGCCAGATTAGGTTTGAATAAAAGGCACAGGTGGATTTCAGGTATCATACGTGTCTCTTAAAGGAGAAGTGCTCGTCCATGAAGATTCCCAGATTTTTTACATGGTCAAAGGCCTCGATATAGGTATTGTTGATTTTAAATTTCTATATTGAACATTCAATTGTTTTATCTTCTGGGGGGTACGAAGTATCAAGAGTTCGATTTTTACCTTCATTGAGTGCAAGAGAGTTAGTCGCCATCATTTTTGGATGGCCCTAAACACCTCTTTAACTCTTTGCGCATCCTTTTCATAGGATCCAGGCAATTCAAAAACTGGGTGTCATGGGCGTAGTTAATAAACCGGACACCCAGGGTTTTTAGCATGTGAAACAGGAGTTTAGAGGAGATGTTAAAAAGTAGTGGCGACAAACATGAATCTTGCGGGACTCCACATGTCAATAAGGTTTTAAGGGAGAAAATGTTTCCCTTTGCCACTGCCGCCATCCTTGGGCCTAAGATGGATTTAAACCATATTACTGCTAGTGGGGAGCATTTACCAACTGTTGTCAGCCTCTTGGCCAGGAGGTTGTGATCTATAAAATCGAAGGCCGAGGAGAGATTCAGCAGTAACGCAGAGCTCCCTCGTTCAATAATGCTAGCAATGTTAGCCTGGAGCTCTAAAAGGGCTGTCTCTGTTCCATGCGTGGCTCGGAAGCCGGATTGTTCACTTGCCAATGTGGTGTTGGATTCAACAAATTTTTGCTGTCGAAGGTACGCAATCCTGCCAAATATTTTGAGCAAGAAAGGCATGTTCGTTATAGGCCTGAAATTGCCCAAATTTGACGGGTACAAGTTCTCCTTTTTAATAAGTGGTGTAATCCATGCCTCCTTTAGGTCTTCTGGGACATCTGCCTCGTCAACGGACTGGTTTACAAATTGAACCACCCAGGGTGCGAACGTCTCGGCAAAGTCTTTGCAGGAAAAATATCCCCCTTACAGGAGGAAGGCCTCAGGTTATGAATAAACTCCAATATTTCTTTCACGGAAATGTTCCCAAAAGCAAAAGACTCCAGGTGACCGCTCTCGAGAGTAGGCCCGAAGTGTGGCGTTTTGGTGCTGTTAGAGAGTACCTTTTTCTGGACTTCGATGGCCTGTTGATGTTTTTTAGTTTTCTCGGTAAAGCCATCATGTATTGCTTGACACCAAGCATTGCTTTCTTGCGCAAGATAACGAGCTGGGTGATTTTTAATTCTTGAAGAATTGAGAAGATTTATTTTGATTGTGACTTTGCTTGTTGAATTTTTATGAAAATGTTCTGCTTTTGCTTTAAAAATTGACAACATATAGGCTTTGGTGGCCTGTTTGTAATTTGCACTTGAAAGTGCTGATGGATCTTTTCTCCAAAAGCGCTCAGCTTTGCGCTTGATTCTTCGGGCTTCTAAAATATCAATAGAGAACCATTTATTTAAATTGGTAGGTTTCTTTTTTTTATGATTTAAGCAGAGCCAACATATCGAACGCTTGATTAGTTGCTTTTTTAAATGACGGAGTAAAGTTATCAAGGTAGATATGTTATAGGGAAGGCAAAAGTGGAGAAACATTGTCCTTAAATGCCTTGCTAGTCACACCTTTACAATTCCACCAGATACCTAGGGTCTTATTCCTTTCTGGTCGTGGCATCTGTGTAGAGTGTGTGCAACATGTGAAATTAATCAAGTGGTGATCAGACCAAGCACATTCTAGGATTGACGGGACTGTTATTTCCTGATTAATTTTTATTTATTTATTTTGGGGTTTTTTTGCTAATATCCAGTCAAATAGGTTGCCATCATTATGAGTAGCATGCGTTACTAGTAGTTTGAAATTAATAGATTCAAGTGACAGTTTGAGATCCTCCATTGAGTCAGAGATTATATTCCCCAAAATTAAAATCCCCAAGAATGACAAACGCAGAGGCATCTTTGGAGGAATTACCAATGCTAGCCATTAGTTCTTTGAATCTGGGAGTTAATCGGAGGGGGGGGGTGTGGGTTGAGAGTGGGTGGTAAAATAGTAAGCTAAAAGAGGAGACATGCTTCACGTTGAGCTTCACAAGAATTGATTCATAATATTCTAAGTCCGGTGTGCTAGAGGTAGGTATGTATTTTTAAGTATTCTTTAAAAACAATAGCAACCCCTGCCCCCACCCCCTTCCCTCCTCTCGATCTATGTGGAGGGTTAAGTAAACCTTGGGAGTGGCCAGCATCATAGCGTGGTGTGATGTTGGCGTCATCCATGTTTCTGTAATAAGATGTCCAGGTTTTCTTTCATGGATCATATCTGCAACTTCTGTTGCATGTTTTACAAGGGAGAGGGTGTATGCTACTGCAGTAATCCAGTCCTGTCATAAAACAAAAGTTATACTAATGGGGAAATGACTGTAAGCGGCACAAAAGTTTACCATTCAAGGAAAGTGGGACACTATCATCCTCTGGATTCCTAGTGGCTACGGCATCCACGCACCATAAAGGCTCTCCACATTCGAGGGCCTTGAGAGCTACCACTTGTATAGGAGGCGATAGTGATATTGGCCTGGTTTGTAAAAACCGATAAGAGGAGGAAGGATGGATGTATCCTTGGAGAACAAATTATCACTAACTTGCTCCCATGAGCCTGGTTTTTCTACCTCAGCCGTGTGAGGAGCCATTACCAGAGGTATATTGGTAGCTGCTAATGGAGATGTAGCCCCCACATGAACCGGTATGGTCAAGATGGGATAAGCAGCTTGGCCTTTAATTTCAATAACGCTCTGTATTTTTGGCATGGATATCAGTGCAGTCCTGTTTGACTTTAGGTTTGCCTGAAAACAGTTACTTCTCACCTATGACTGTTACTTGACTATTTTCAAAGCCTCTAGGACTTCCATGAGACCCATATATGATACTACGGCTAAGCAACGGGGGCTGTACCTCTCCGAACCTTGTACGGACTGTTACTGACCATTGCAGGCGCTGACATGCCTGTCATGAGAATATAACGGTCTAATGGACTACATGTCTGCTGGGACTTGTAGTTCCGAAGCTAGTTAAGACACGTAGCTGTCTTTTAACAACTGCAGTGTCAGCACCAAGGCTGCAGCACAGTTTGACAGTGTGCCCTGAAGTGAACACACAGTATATTCACACAATGTAATTCGGCAGGAGTAAAATGGTAAGGCTAAGAACATAAAAATGAATGAATACCAATGTTACTTTCAATTTAAAAGTCAGTATAAAAAATAAATTGACAGCGCATCCAGCAGTACACACAAAGCCTAATTGATGTGAGGGAGAAGAGATCATTTTTAAATCTTCCTCGCCTGACTGACTGGCGCTGACGCGCCTGTCGTGAGACTAGAACGGTCTAATGGACTGATTTTAAAAGGTGGAATTTGTGATACACCACTGATTGCCATGAGCTGAAGTCCTACTTGCATTAAAACCATTGGCTACGAACTTATATCTTGAAACTATAGTATGCAAAACTGACAGTATCCACTTGGACTTCTTTCCATTGTGTAGCGCTTTTTAAAAAAAAAGTGTTTCTAATGTTTGTTAATCTGCTTAGAATCACATGCTGTGCATATAGTCCGACATCCAGTGGTAACTGCGGAGTATTGCATCTTGTCTTTCAAGAATCGAAAAGGCACGTCGACATGGGCGTGCCTGTAACACTATCCCTACGTGATGTGTAGGCTACCCAAGAGGTCCCTCAGATTGTTTTTTTCCGCCCAGCATACTAGTCACCTTATGCGGAACTCATCAGAGACGCTGCCTATTGTCCCTTCGATCTTTGGTCGAACAGTTTATATAAATTACTTTTCTGGTGCTTGTTAATCTGCTTAGAATCGCATGCTGTGCATATGGTCCGACATCCAGTGGTAACCCCGGAATACTGCATCTTTTCTTTCGGGGACCGAAAGTGGGCATAGGCGAGTCTGTAACACTATCCCTATCGTGACGTGTGGTGTACCCAAAATCCCTAACGCGCAGAGGTCCCTCATTGTTTTTTCCACCCAGATAACTGGTCGCCCTATAGCGGAGCTCTTACTAGAGACATTGTTTATCTTTACAGAATTGTCGGTTTATTCCCCGTTAAATTACTTTGCGACTACGGGGGATTTGTCTACGGCTGTGGGTTCTGGCGCCTAAGATCCGGCGGAAGGATTTTCCACATGGTCGGGCCCTCTGGCCGACCTATACAGTAGGGAGAGTGGGGTCGGGGTGGCCATATTGCCGGTATGTCTTTCCTCCTTTGCCCTCTTTTCCCTGTTGGTCTGGTCATCCTTCCCTTTAGCTATGGAAAGGACTCCCTTTTAGATTCTGCCTTAAGTGTAGGGTCAGATATCCTTGGAAGGACGAACACAGGACGTGTAACGACTGTCTCCCCCTAGAGCACGACGAGAAGCGGTGTGCAGCATGCAAATCCTTCGGCCTAAGACCCTTAAGGAGCGCACATCTCACCTTTTTATTTATCACGTGTTATGAGAATGTATTCTGTGAATATGCAGTCCGCTAAATCTAAATACATTTTAGCAGCAAAGGTGATAAACATTTAATGTACACAAATTCTAGGTGCGAGCTGGCACTGCTTTGGGTGGGTTCGGTATTCTGAATAGTTTATTCGTAATTTTCCAGCATGGGGTCTGGCATGGATTCACATGCTCATGAATATTCTCGCTAAAGAAAAAAATCAGCTTCATTTCTGAACAGTCTTTTTCCTAACCACCAATCACTGGTCTCCGGGTCATACTGCCCCCAGCCAATGACTGCCCTCTACCTAAGCCCCTCCTCTGGCAGCCATCTTCAGATTGTTACTGCACGTTCAAGTGTTGGGAGTCCTCGTGCTATAGCTCTCGAGATTTTACTGAGTTTTGTGATTTTTCTAAAAGTTTTGCTAGGTTTTTTTTGGTCAATCGATCCTTGAGCTCCATCGATCCACCTTCCTATTAAAAGGGACCCATTTTTGGATTTCTTCAGCGCCCCTCAAGGGCGAATTTTGTCATGTCTTCTTGGAGGATTCCAGAAGCTTCTCCAAGGCCTACGCTTCGTGGACATGCCGGATGAGAAGGACTCGGCGCCACTCCAAGGTTTTCCCCGGCTGCAACCTACGGAATGTCTTTATGCACGAACATTCCCTGGGCTTTTACTGCCTGCACTCAGACTCGACACACGTGGAAGATGACTGTGCGTCTTGTCAGGAGATGATACCCTGCACGCTGAACGACCGATGCAGGCGTCTAAAGGAGTTGGCTGCAGGCCAAGGCCCCGGCTCTGGGCGAGTCCCGGTAGCATGCCTTCCCCGCCCATAAGAAGAAAGTCAAGCAGTCTTCTAATAACTTTGAAGGCTCCCCTCCCGCGGGGGCCCAACTTCAGGCTAAGCACTGCGAGTCCACTGCCATCAGGAGTGCCGTTGCGACAGGGCGAGTACAGTGTCTCCAGCGCCTTCGACCATGAGCCAACGCTCAAGTTCTTCTAAGAGGAAGTCGGACCATCCTGGCAAGCTCTTGGAGAAGACCCAGACGGGACCTGCTGAGAAGGCCAAAGGGGCTCAGACGCTCCCCCTAAGGTGAAGGCCTCAGGCTCAACCAAGGCCATGAAGGCCCAGGTACATCTAACAAAGGCCCCTTCCATGGAAGGAGTGGCATCACTCACGAAGGCCGCTGAGGTGGATCCACAGGGCATGGCCCTGAAGGCAAAAGTATCCCTGCTTGCCAGGAGGGAGTACTCTTTTCAACCCATAGAAAATGGACTGGAGAAGATGCCTATAATTTCCCCGAAACAGTCTCCCTTGGTCGCAGAGAAGGGGTGGGGGGTGGGCACGGTAGTCCTTCAGGGCTCGGATATCTCCTCTGAGGAGCTGCTGACTAACCTCCAGACCCTACAGGAGGACCGATGCATTGAGATTAGGACCGACGGGAAGGATCCCGACGAGGAGACCGACTAGGAGCAACAGGGCATTGAGGGCTTGGAGGACCAGCCTAAGCCACAAACTACCTTGCCTCTGTCACCATGGCCACCTCAGCAACCACCTGGAGATATCTAGGTGGACCTTCTCACTGCTCTGCATTCCCTATGCCCTGAGATCCGGCTGAGGATGGCTCTTGCGCTGGCGGCCCACCCGCTGCGCCGGGACCATCGGAGGAACCGCCATCCGAGAAGATGAGTTCACCCTCTGCCTCCTTTCCACCCTCGCCTCCTTCCCCCCCGAGGGATGAGACTGAGCGGACACTGAGACGGATTGGGGGATCTCCCCTCCACTGCCCGACGAGATGGGCTTGTTCCACACCATGATCTTGAGGGCCTCAGCTGTTCCAGCTTGTCCTGGAGGAGGAGAAGAGGGTTTCCTTTTCCCGCGAGGTGAAGAGGAAAACTGTACTGTCTATCCCGCTCTTGGACGACATTTGGGACGAGTGGTTGTCCCTCATGAAGATCAGTTCCTCCGCCACTGAGAAGAGGGACAGTTATGAGAAGAAATACAGGGTGCTGGACTCCGTGTCCCATTTGCTTACGGTCCCAGCCGTCTCCGGACTCTGTGGTTTCGGTGACTGCCAAGAAGAAATCTTCAGGCGTCTCCTCATCGGCAGCCTCCTATCCCCCGGACAGTGAGGGGAAGAAGTTGGATGCCATGGGGCGAAGAGTTATCAGGTCTGCAGCGATGACCATCAAGGCCGCAAACACCCTCGCCATCGTGGCGCGTTACGACAGGGAGCTTTGGTTCAAGATTGCTCCCCTTCTTGACTTCCCGACACGAGAGCGGAAGCGTTGGAGATCCTACAGGAAGGCGAGGTGGCATCGGACCATGCCATTACAGTGGCTGACACTGGGGTTCCGCCAAATGGGCAGCAGCGTTTGCCTTTGTCGGCTGGGCTGGCTTAGGGCCACTTATTTCCGCCAGGATGTTCACTCGAAGATGTTGAACATGCCCTTCGACGGACAGTTTTTTCGAGAAGATTGGACGAGTCTCTACAGGCCATCAAGGTGGACACAGACAGTTTGGGCACGCTGCAGCAACGACGGCTGTCCTTCTGGACTTCTGGAGGAAAATCCCATGGTTCTTCCAAAGGATTTGGGGGAGGTGCTTCGTCCTACCGTCAACCCTCCCGCTCGTTGGTCCAGGAGACCTACAGTGGCTGCGCCAAATCTGGAGGACGACATTGTTTCCAAGGCCCCCAAAGCGGGGATTGAACTGGCCCCCACCTGAGCACCCCAGTGGGAAGATGTCTGGCAAACTTTGTCAGCGTGCAGAAGACCATCTCCACTGACCGTTGGGTGCTGGACGCTCTCGCCCATGGACACACCCTAGAGTTCCAACGTAAGTGACCCTATATACCATCAGTACCACGTCACTCAGCTGCTGCTGGAGGTGCTGGCCGTGCTAAAAAAGGCTGCGATATAGCTTGTCCCAAGGAGGCTCTGGAGTGTACTTGTTACTTCCTTGTCAAAAAGACCACCGGCGGTTGACGGCCCATCTTGGACCTCCGCCTTCTGAACAAGTACACAGTCTCAAAAGTTTTGAATGGTGACTCTTCAGCACGTGCTGGGACAGCTGGAAGAGGGGGACCTCCTATTGCCGCTGAACTTGGAAGATGCCTATTTTCACATCCCTATACACAAGGGCCACCTCAAGTTCCTATGCTTGGTGGTTCAAGGGCAACAACATTACCGGTTCAAGGCTCTTCCCTTCAGATTGAAGTCAACGCCAAGAATTTTCACCAAGTACCTGGCGCCGGTGGCAGCGCAGCTACATCTGCGAGGGATCCACTTGTACCCTTATCTGGACGACGGCTCATCTGGGCAAGCTCAAAGGACATCCTCGTCGAACACACGGCGAGGACCGTCCAACGGATAAGGGTTTCTCTGTGATCTATGCAAAGTCCTGCGTGATTCCATTGCGGTTTCCCGGATCCCGACTAACAGTGTCGTGCCTAGTGTCGGGATAGCTTTGAGGACCAGATCACACTTGGCAAGAGTTTCGGTCAAGCGATACAGTGGTTGAGTCCGCACACATCTGTCCGCAGGCGTGGATTTCCAAACCCCACCTCCTCAGGAGACTGTTGCAATAGACGCCTCCCTAGAAGATTGGGCAGCGCACACCAGAAGTCTTCATGCAAGAGGCCTGTGGCTACCAGAAAAGACGTTGCACATCAAAGTGTTGGAGCTGCAGGCAGTGTTCTTGGTGCGCAAGTCCTTCCTTCCATCCCTCAAGGACAAGGTGGTAGGGGTCTTCATGGACAATACCACCACGATGTTCTACATCAGGAAGAGGGGGGGAACCTGATTCCCGGTGCTCTCCACAGAGGCACTGGGCCGTAGCCCAAGAGATGTTACTCATCCCGTTTTATCTGGCAGGAGTGAAGAACAGTCACCGACTCTCTGCAGGGAGCGGCGCTCTTGCCACGAGTGGGAACTTCGGCAGGACCAAGTGGATCACCTGTTCCGCAGATGGGGCAATCCCCATATCGATCTGTTTGCGACGGCGACAAACACCAAGTGCCAGAGGTTTCGCCAGCAGGTTTCCCCAGCCGAGGAGCAGGGGGGAAACGCGCATTCTCTTTCCCCTGGGACGGCCTGTTTCTGTGTACGTTGCAGTTGCTTCGGTTAGTCAATCAACTCGCAGTCCCGGTGCAGGATGATCCTCGTCGCACCGGCGTGGCAAAGACAGATACGGTACCCAGACCTTCTGGACATGTCAGCGTCCCCTCCAGTCAAGCTTCCAGCCGTCGCTTATCTTCTCGCCAGGGAAGGGGGTGCGATTCTGCACCATGACCCAGGATCGCTGAACCTGAAAGCCAGGCTCCTGCAGCACTAGAGTTTGGGGGCTACATACTCCCAGCGGATTGTAAGGAGGTGCTTACCAAGGCCAGAGCTTTGTTTACTCTCAAATGCTACGGGCACAGGTGGAAGACGTTCGCCGTTTGGTGCCGTACTCAGATCGACATGCTACGAGTCACTGCTCCGCAGGTGCTTCCGTATTTCTTGTCATTGGCCAAGGCAGGACTGACCCATGCTTCCATCAAAGTTCATCTGGGGGGCTATCTCCTGCTACACCAGATCTCCAGGACGCTCATCCTTATGGTCTCATCGATTTGTCAAAGGACTATTTTGCTTGTTCCTGCCGGTGAAGGCTCTGGCCCCTGTGTGGGAGCTCAATGTGGTGCTTACTAGGCTCATGAGTCCTCCGTTCGAGCCTATGCATTCGGCGCCATTGACATTTTTGTTGTGGAAGCTTTTCTTGTTGCCATCACCTCCACACAAGTGGGAGAGAGCCAGGCCCTCTTGTAAACCACCTTATTTGACATTCCACGAGACAATGGTAGTCCAGACGTGGTCCTGTGAACCATGGGAAGGCTAGCTCCAAGGCTTCCATTTCCAGGTGGCTCTCCAGCTGCATCACCCATTGTCCCTGGTTGGCAAACCGACCATTGCCTGGCCTTCAGAGCCCATTCGACCTTAGCGATCGCTGCAACTATGGCGTTCCTGTCTGGTGTGCCCCTGCTTGACATCTGCAGGACTGCTACGTGGAGGTAGACTTACACCTTCACAAAGTTCTACTGTGTCCACAGGGATTCCAGTGAGGAGTCCAGAGTCGGCCAAGCACTGCTGCGCAACCTGTTCGCTTGAAGTTGAGCTGCTTAATGTTGAGGTACTTATTACCTCCTGTGGTTGTGCATGTGTGTACTGCTATGTATTCTTTATTCATGAACATGTAAATCCATGCAGACCCCATGCTGGAGAAGGAACAAGTTACTTACCTGTAACTGTTGTTTTCCAGCATGGATTCACATGCGAACCCTCCCGCCTACCCCTCAGCGGCTCTTCTCTTGGTCCTACTGCCACTTTACATGCTACCAAATCTGAAGATGGTTGCCAGAGGAGGAGCTTGGGTAGAGGGCAGTCATTGGCTGGGGCAGTATGACCCACAGACCAGTGATTGGTTGTTAGGAGAAAGACAGTTCAGAAGTGAAACTGATTTTTCTTTTTTTTTTACCGAGGATATTCATGAGCATGTAAATACATGCTGGAGAACAATTGCAGCTAAGTAACTTGTTCCTTCTGGTTAATGTCAAAGTGAGTGGTGTATACCCATTGGAAAAATGCCTCTGCACGTGGCATTCAAGATAATGGCAGAACTGTGGACCTTGTCTAGTGAAAGCCAGCGGTGTGGGTTGCACACCCTTGGTCTAGCCCTTGCTCCACTAATTGGTTGGGGGTCCTGATGACCTTGTTAATGACATGCACAGCTATATGCCCTGACGGTGGACCACTGGTCCAAAATGCTTTGCTGTATAGCTTCACATTGGCTGCAGTAAAGGGGTCAACATAGTGAATACAACATTGTTTTGTCACAACAAGAAACAGGGTATGCAACTCACACTGCTGGCTTTCATTAGCCAAGGTTCACAGTTCTGCCACACAAGTACCTAAGCCGATTTGTTGCCTTACAACTTGGAAATGTTTGCTTGGTATACCTGCAACAAATGTTCAAGCATTCTACAAATTAGAAGGAACTTTCCCAGCCACATCTTCAAGGTGTGATTAGCCTGTCTGCAAAGGAACTTGCACAGGCCCTTTTTTATTTATTTTTTTTTAAAAAAACGGGAATCCATTTGATGGTAACTTGGTTTCAAATAACTGTTTGCTTCATAGATCTGAAAGCAGGTCTATTATCCCATTTAAATTGGGGACAGTGCTAAAGTTAAGATGCGACTATTTTATTAAAAGATAGTGATTCGTTAGGGTATTCAGTTAATCGGCCTAAACTGAATTTGCGGGCGTACCTTGTCCCACCACCCTGGCTTGCCATTTTTGCCTTCAGATGTCTACTGTAGGCTTCAGCCTTTGGGGGGGTGGGAGGGGGTTGCCATAACACCTTGGATGCAGCTTCACCTAGGTGTACTATTGTGCTCCTAGTTTGGATTGTGAAACCTCTCCCAGGAGGAGTCTGGCCTCGAGAGTAGGGATGGGAACAGGAATTTCAAGAAGAGATGCAAGGCAAAGGGAAAATACTTGAAATAGAATAGTTAACATGGAGATCCTTTGATCCTGGACAGACTGGGGTGAGTGGAGCTTCCTGTGAAGCCAACGGGAGGCTGGAAGAAATGAGACTGAATACCTGTAAATCTAGGACGCAGAGTAGGATACTGCAGAGGGAAAATCTGTAGCACACCAGACATTAAAAGGCTTATGAAGGAACCACTCCCCTGTTGGGATTTGCTGAATCAACGTTTTGGATAATCTTTCGAACAGAAGGATTTGTTGGAACTAAAACTGTTCCTTGCGTAGGGTCAAGACAAGAACTCCAGAAATGTGATGGCTCTCCATGCAACTCCCTCTAAGGGATAAGGGAGGGGAGCACAGCAAGAAACCCAACTGCTACTGAAGACTGCTGCATTCAGGTAGCACAGCCAAAGCCTGTGAGGGAGACCCTGAAACCAACTCTGAAGTGTTACACAGGAACCACCACGGTCTCCATCTGGACACCAAGCTCCTTAAGCCTCCCGTGGACAGCAGTATACTCCTATCCAATTTATCCATTCACCTGCTTCAAGGCATGTACCAGTGAAAGTACTAAAAAGACCAGCGTGATAGTTTAAAGACACTACACGATTAAGGAAGTGTTTTGAATGGACTAAAGGCCTCGAGCACTTTTCTAGGGTCTGTCTCCATGACCTTTATACCATGGACCATCGAAACAGTTAAGACACTCTGATGTCATTGGGCCCTAGCCTGCATTTCTGCCTCCCTGTCATATATACCCAAAGCTACCAGCATACATCTCCATTTGGATTCATTTGTGGGTTTTCTTTACAGGGGTGAGAATCGTAAGTGTTTGTCCTCTTTTCTGTGCTTGGTAAAATATCTGGCTTTTATAAAAACCCTGTGTGCACACTACTTTTAATTTGGTACCACTGTCCTATTGTTTGGATGCTTCCCTAATAGTTAACATATCCCAGAGAAGTGTTGCCTTCCCTTTACCTATACTACCTTAAAACGTGAAATGGCAATAAAATGTATTTGGTTGCCGACTTCATCTTTGACTGAAACAGTGTTGCACTAGTAGTGAGAAATGTAGCGCTTACAAGCCCTTCCTCTCCCTTGTACTGTTGCTGGGCAATAGTATATATTTCACTGTCCAGATATGTGATAGGTTGGCCTTTTGCAAGAGGTCGATCTTTTAACAGATGCACACCATTTTGAAATGGTTTTTCAGAGTTCAATTGCTTCATAATTGGCTGCCTTGCCTTGTCTCTTCTCTTCACAATGAAGAAATGGGTGACTTTGTAATGGAAATATGGGCCGTGTTTTCACCATTTCTAGACCTGCCAGTCTACTAGCCATGTCTTTCTATGCAAAGTGCATGGGGAATTGGGTGGCCTGTTTTGTATATGAAGCACATAACTCGGACCAATGTGGTTCAGGGTAATCACCAAAGGCTCACAGTGATGTCTACAGTTGAGTACAAACTGTACTCTTCTCACCTGGATGCTTTCTGCACAGAGCACACACCTACTGAAATGGCTCACGTTGTGCAGAAGACAGGTAATTGTGAGACCAACCACCTAGGGCAGTTTGGTCTGCCTGAGGTCCTCACTATTTGACCTCTTCTGCAAAGTTTAGAAGTTTCATCAATGTCCCTGCTAGGTCCAGCAATTTCTTGTGATATCCAAGATCCATCCCTTTTTGGGATCCTTATGTTCAACAACAAAAAGAATGCCATTTATCTACATTTGGAGTTTTAGCTATAAAGTATCTGGTCTTGGGCACCTATCCCTTGGTATTACTCAGTTTCCCATGGTAAGTGACCCTTGGGACCCTCATGGTAAACTCATAGTTAGACAACCAGGCTGAAGATCCCGCTGTCATCTTGAGACTCCTGCTTGTCCCCTGGCACAGGATCTTCTCTGGTTGTCTTCTCTGGCTCGTGAACAATACAATTTCACTTCCTGCACCGAGTCACAGGAAGTGGACTGGTCTTGCCTTCCACTGGAGGGGGCATTACTTCCCTGCAAGGCTTCCTCTGGTCATGTAGGTGCACCGTGGCATAACCTATATGGAAAATGCTTCTTCAGTTATTAAATTAGTAAATGGAGTTTAAAGGCAATCCTTTCTTCTGTATTTTAACTTCCACTCCAGATTGCTGACAAGGTCCACAGAAGTTCCGTAACAGCAAGCGCTTCTGTGATTGGGGCTTGGACCTGCAACTTCCTGCAAGCTACAGAGGCATGCTAGCGGTTTGCAGGGATAATAGTGGTGAGGAAGGCTTGAATCCTCTTGGCTGAGACTGGGCTCTTCAAGTTATCCAGCCTTGCCTACCCATCCAAACTTGGCTGCATTTCCCTTTTTCTTTTAAGAGGGCAACAGATTAATCGTTGGTTCAGAAAAGGTGAAGCCAGCTTACCAGCACAATTGCAGGTCTTTGTTAATGAGCGAAGACTCTTTTCATTAACTGACTTTGTTGATTTGGTAGTTTGTAGACTGCTGTCTACTTTTGGCTGCTTCAATGCTAGTCAGCCTTGTACAAAGCAACGTGACAGTTCTTTATGTATTCTTGGTTGGAGTATGGTAAATGTGTTGTGTGCGCTGTGGTTTTACCATTATACTTTTCATTTGTGAAGGGGAGGTGTGGGAAGGCTCCAGCAATGTTCTTACTGTTGGTTTTATTTTAAGATTAGTGTTAATGTTGTTCTATTATTAAACCATAACATTCTTTTTCCCAACATTGGAAAAAAGATACCCACTGATTTTAGGAAGGGAGACTTGTATATATTTTAAAGTATCTTGCCAGATTTACTTTGCAGAAAAAGATTACCTAACGGGCACACCATTTTAAAACATTTTTTTTAACATTTTGCATTTTGTGTTGGGTGTGAACTGTGTGGGAATGTTCAGCGCAATCCATTGCTGACTTATGCTTTGCTGGTGTGCATAATACTTTGTAAATGTAAGCTATGTGCTTTAAGCAACATAGCATATATTGGGTTGTGGTGATGCATTGATGTACTAATGTTACAAGTGAAGATGGTTGATGTTTGCTATTTAGATAAGTGTTCATGATTGTAGGGCTGTGTCGATTATTCTAGCAGTATACATACGTGCAGTGCTTAATTTGTGGGGAACTTGTCAAGGCTGAGCCCATGGCCTATTTCTAAGCATTGGGCCCCAATTGTCAGTTCAATTGTGTGTTTTGGCAATTTTATAAAAAGAAATTCTGGTTCATACAACCAGCAACAACCATGAGCGCCACACCTATGTTTCTGTGCTAGTCAGTCTCATGAATACCAATGAACTTCCAAGTAACTGTACATTGCTGTAGTTAGCTTGCATGTCATTGGGGCTGCTGCAATACTGTAATAGCTGGCAGCACTGCCAGAGCAGGTTAGGTGGATTGTGAAGGTTGGTGGCAATCGGGCAGGCAGCCACAATACCAGGCGCAGCACATTAGATCAGGCAGACATGCATGCGCAGGCACTCAGCACGTACATGCAAGAATCGTTAATCCTTTTTCTGCTTGCTTGGACCCAACATGGGGTGAACCAATATTCAGGTGCAGTCAAGGCTTCCAGGTCTAGTGTGTTGCAGCTCTGACGTGGGAGAGATGTAATGGAAAATATTTGGGCCTTGGCACTTCACTCATTTATAAATTAACCGCTGCTTAAGTGAGTAAGTTAGTATGAGCATCAGGATTTACATGACTAATGTGTTGAAAAGGTGCCATTGGTTGACAGTGTATTACTTTGAATACTTGACTAAGGCACACATGGTCATTTACTGTGTGGGCTTCAGAGCGCATTGATAATGTTACGTGTCTGTGGGGCGCTGTTTTGTGGCTGGAAAATGCCTGATGCCCGAGACTGCTCTGACAAAGGCTACCATAGCGTGCTTGCTAATCTTGTGTTTCAGTGACGCCGGAGATCCTGGACCAGAGGTGCAACTCTCTGAAGGGGATGACAGTGGCTTGCAGTGTTCGAGTGTTTGCGCCCCGCAGTCTCAACGTTACGACGCAGAACTCTCAGCCCTGATGGCAGTGCCGGTCTGCCACAGCGGACTATACCGTAGCGCACGGTGCCCCTGCTGTATGCAGGCCAGTCCTTGCAGACTGGTGTGCATGAGAATTTAGCCAGAGCCCGTGCCTGGGTGGAGGTCGAGCCTGTGACATCCGGGTGAGCCGGTAGCCAGCACGCTTAATGTGGACCGACAGCCGTAGTACCAAGATCGGAGGTGAGGACTGCATTACTGCACTGGGCTGAGACCCCTTGCTCTGCTGGACTTGGCTGCCTGGCGCACAGACCCACAGTGTTTTCGTGTTTGCTTTGGGCCCTCCTTTAGCCATACCGCAGAGCCTGCTTGCTGCATGCTTGCAACCCGGGCTCCACAGGTAGTGAGCTCGATATTTGGAGCACTCTGAGCGGAAGTGAGGATGGAGCTGGATCGCAATACTGGGTCACTGTGCCATTCCATCAGCAGTTCGGGGATGAATCGGGAGTGTGTAGGCCCCTGTGTCAGTGGAAGTCTCCCTGGCCTGTGTGTGGCCCTACCCCAGCTACTGTGCAGAGCTCTCCTTTCCTGGGCGATTATTGTAGAGCCCCAGTTGGTGTCAGTAGTTGTGGCCTGGGCGGTCGCCTTTACGCGGAGCTCCTCGAGAGACATTGCAGATTTCATCTCCTCGACCTTTGGTCGTTTTCTTATAATATCTAACACATAGATCCCTCCCTCGACGCAGTTGTGAAGCTGTTTCTCCGCCGAGCAAGATCTTCGACGGAGGGGACGAGCGGAGGAGATCCTTCGGCGTTGCCGAACACGTGGCCTGGCCTCGCAGGCCAAATACAGTAGGGAGAGTGGGGTCGTGGGACATCTCTTGTTTCCTTTCTGAGAATGCCTTTCCCTTTCCCCTTCCTTTCCCTTGGGGTCGTTATGACGATTTACTGCCTCAGCTATGGAGAGGACACCCTTTAGGTTTTGCCCGCGTTGCAAGGGCAAGTTCACTTGGAAGGACAAGCATTCATGGTGTAACCGCTGCTTGCCCCTCGATCTCAAGGAGGAGGGTTGCACGGCTTGTCGGCTTCTTAAGCCAAAGACTCTAAAAGACCGTAGGGTCAAGAGGTGGGCGGCCTACGCTATGTCGAAGGCCGATTCCTCACCCGCCGCCGCTACCACCGACAGTGACGAGGAACGTGATAACACGACCTCCGCTACGGAAGTCGTAGACCCCCTCTAAAGAGCGCTCGCGCTCTTCGTCGTCTGTCCCCGGCCGGCTCGGCTCACGCCCTGCTTATGGGGGTGAACACCCCGGCGACACTGACGCACACAATACCACCCATAAGCTCACAACCCACGGCTCTTCTTCGTCAAAGACGAAGAAAGCATCAGCGCCCAAGGAGACGCAGGTTCCACCGGCGGCCTCCTCTGACCGTTCAGGTTCGAAGCCCCTCTCGCAGCCGCGACCAGCGACTGGGCTTTCGGCAAATAAGGGCGCCACCCCCAAACCATCGGCCGGCGCGCACCAGCAGAGAGCGCACGCCGCCGTAGAACGATCGACACCCGTAACGTCGAAACCACAGCCCTCCTCTGACAAACTAGTCACAGAGAGCTTGGCGAGGATCGTTGTAGCCGATGCCCAGAAGCGTACGCCGAAAGACACGTCGAGCGCTACGCAAAGGTCGAAAGACACGCCGAAAAGGCCCGAAGAAGGACAGGGACTACCCCCTTCAGTCGGGGGGACCCCCAGCACACCGGAAGGCTTTTCTGACGGCGACAGGAAACTTTCCTCGACATTATGGGAGAGGTCGAGCCGGTTTCAGGTGGAAGACACTAATTTTCCCCCGCTAGACCGCTCAGGGGTACCCATGAGACCATGGAAAGGCTCCATCTCTGCATGGAGAGGTTCATGAAGACCCAGAACCCTCCCACTCCCAAGAGAACAAGAGAAGGGCCTCAGGAGGACCCCAGGGCTAAATATCCGAGACTATTCAACCCCTCCCAGTAGGACACAGCCTCAGATTTCCATAATGTGTATGACCTCACTGGTGAGGAGCAATAATTGGAGGAGGTGGATGAATTTGTGGATGATGAAGAGGGACAGAACCAGGAGGAAGGTCTGGAAGACAGCCCAGACATGGTAGGAGAAGGCTTTGGAGAAAATCCAGAAGAAGGGCCTTCACATCCCTGGCAATCCCCATCAGTATATTGGGACACTGATGTCCTGACCCTAAATCCTCCTGACAATTCACCTGTTAGGAACACGTCTCCCATAGACGATCAGCCCACATTCAATGCCCTGTTGCGCAGCAGCAGCACATTTCGAACTGGACACTGAGGAGATCTCTCCTGAAATAGACTTTGTGGAAAGAGTAATTAAGGAGAAACCCCCGGTCAGCCAGACCATTCCCCTCCTCGCTTCAGTGAAGAGAAGAATCATCCCTTCGCTATCCACGCCCGCACTAATCAGAGGAGTTAATCCAAGAATTGAAAAACTTTTCACTCCTTCACCCTCAGACCAGCTGTACATCAGGGGACATTCTATTCCTGACTCCCTTGTAGTAACTAATACAAGGAAGAGGGCAGGGTTGCCGCTGTCCACCACCGAGGCACCACCTGACAAGGAGGGCAAGAGATTATATGCCCTTGGAAAGAGAGTCACATCCTCGGCTGCCTTTTCTGCAAGAATTGCGAACAACAATTCCTTGCTAGCTAGCTACACGGACGCGCAGTGGGCCAAACTGCGCAAAGACGCTGAAGAAGCGCCGGAACCGCTACGGACACGCCTGCTATCAACTATTGGCGAGGGAACCCAGGTCAACCAGAGCATTGTGAAGAACTCTCTGGATGCTGCAGAGACAGCGGGACGTTCCCTGGTTCATGTATGGCTGCGTAACTCAGGGTTCAAACCGGAGACACAGGCGTCTTTAATAAATAAACCTATTGAAGACTCAAACCTCTTCGGGAAAGCGGTGGATGAGGCCCTGGAGATGGCTAAAAAAGAGTTCGATACTATCAAAACTCTTGACCAGATCTCCAAGCCCACTACCAGACGCGGCTATGGCAACAAACGCTTTTTTCGTGGCCAACGCCAACAGAATCAGCAGCAACAGTACCCTGCCACCAATTACCAGACCAATAGTGGGCAGTACAGCCAAAGAGGCCAGCGCCGTGGCAAAGGGAGAGGTCGGGGGTCCACCCCCAGAGGCTCCCAAGCCCCCAACAACACCAAGTGACGCGAAGATTCGCGTCCCCTCCCATGCAACACCGGTCGGGGCCCGGCTAACACCCTTTCTTCCAGCATGGGAGGGAATAACGTCAAACCGCTGGGTACTTTCCACCGTAGCCCACGGATACTGCATCGAATTCAACGGTTCCCCAACATACAGACCCCCGAGGGGACGACGCATGACACCAGATCACCTTGCCATCCTTCTCCAAGAAGTAGACCAACTGCTGGAACAAGGAGCCATAGAAGTCTTGCCTCTATCTCAGGTAACGGAAGGTATTTATTCAGTGTACTTCCTTGTACCCAAAAAGGATCTAACCATGCGCCCTGTATTAGATCTGCGCCCAGCGAACAAGTTTGTCAAACCCCAGAAGTTTCGTATGGTGACCTTACAGGAAGTGATCAACCTGCTATCACCAGCAGATTACATGACAACACTAGACATGAAAGATGCATACTTTCATATTTTAATGTTGCCAGCGCACAGAAAATACCTCAGGTTCATGATAGAGGGCAAACACTACCAGTTCAGTGCTACCCTTCGGCATAGCATCTGCACCAAGGGTATTCACGAAGGTACTGGCAGTGGCAGCGGCCCACCTGCGCAGGTTGTCCATCCCAGTTTACCCTTACCTCGACGACTGGCTCATAACAGGGGATTCTTACGAAACATGCTTCTCCAATACCCAAAAGACTGTAGACCTTTTGTTCCAGCTGGGCTTCTCCATCAACGAAAAGAAGTCCAGCCTAGACCCCAGCCAGATCAAACAATTCCTAGGGGCTCTAATTCAAACAAAGGACGGCCTCGTCTTCCCCTCCAACGAGAGGGTCCAAAACATGCTGTTTCAGATCCCTCAATATGTGGCCGGTCGAGAGGTGACGGTACGCAAAGCAATGCGCTTGCTAGGAATGATGGCGTTGTGTATTTATTTGGTACCTCACGCGCGCCTGCGCATGCGCCCAATGCAAGAGTGGCTCAACAGCCAGTGGTGTCAGGCCAGCGGACTATGGGACGATCTAGTGGTGGTCTCGCAGGCCTTGGTTCTCTCGCTACGGTGGTGGACAAAGGAAAACCTGGTAAGAGGGAAACCCTTTGCCACACCCACGGCGGAAGCCACTCTAACCACAGACGCATCCCTCACAGGATGGGGGGCTCACCTATCCCATCAGACTGCTCACAGAGTGTGGACCTCGAACGTAGCATCCAAACACATACATCTACTGGAGCTACTAGCTGTGTTCAAGGCGCTAAAAGCCTTCCAGGAACACCTACAAGGCAAAACAGTGATGGTCCTTACAGACAGCACCACAGCCATGTACTACATCAACAAGCAGGGGGGCACCCACTCTCCAGGACTGTCCAAACTGGCCCAAAATATATGGAAGTGGGCTCTCAAACAAAACATGTTCCTACTGTCACAACATGTACCAGGGGAACTCAATCTGCTGGAAGACAAACTCAGCAGAGATTTCCCCCTGCCCGAAGAGTACGAATGGCGACTGCACGAAGACATCGTCTTCGACGTCTTCACGCAATGGGGATTCCCAGAAATAGACATGTTCGCAACCCTGGAGAACTCACAATGCCAAAGTTACGCCTCCAGGTACCCCCAGAACCAATCCAAGGGGAACGGTCTGTCGATTCAATGGTCAGGGAAATTTGTTTACGCTTCCCCCCCCCCCCCCCCCCCCCGACTCCCCTTCTCAACAAGGTGGTGCACAAGATGCACCAGGAACAAGTGACCATGATACTGGTGGCCCCAATGTGGGCCCGACGGCCATGGTTCGTTCACTTGATGGAGATGTCTCTATCTCCCCCAGTGAAACTCCCCTGCCCGTACAGCATGCTGTCACAAGACAAGGGCAGGACTCTGCATCCATGCCCCCAGAACATGAACTTAGCAGCCTGGCTCCTGAGATCATAGAATTTGGACATCTACAGCTCCCGCAGAGATGCATGGACATCCTCAGGGAAGCCAGAAAACCTAACACTCGCCACTGCTATTCTAGCAAGTGGAAGAGATTTGTCATCTGGTGCAGAGGAAAGAGCATCAACCCGATTGACTGCTCTCCCACACATATTGTTCTATACCTGACCCATTTATTGGATTCAGGTCTAGTGTTCAATACCATTAAAGTCCACCTAGCGGCACTTTCTGCATACACCACTTCCCAACTGTGTCGTGGTGGAAGATCCCTATTATAAAGGCCTTCATGGAGGGAGTAAAGAGAATCCCCCCCCCGCCCACCCACCCCCGATAGCTGACCCAGCTCCCGGATGGGACCTTAACGTGGTACTTACCAGACTCATGGGCTCACCATTTGAACCCATGCACAAAGCATCTCTTAAAGACCTCACTCTTAAGACTGCTTTTCTAATAGCTATCACCTCCATCAGGAGAGTAAGTGAACTACAGGCTCTTTCTGTTCTAGACCCCTTCGTTACAGTTCAGAGATAAGGTGGTTCTACGCACGCACCCAAGGTTTGCACCGAAATTCATCTCGAAATTTCACGTAAACCAGCCTATAGAACTACCAACGTTCTTTCAAAATCCTTCCAACTTGGGAGAAAAAAGTCTGCACACACTAGATGTGCGCAGAGCGGTCATGTTCTACATGGAAAGAACCAGACCACTGAGGAAGACTAATCAGTTCTTCGTCTCGGTGGCAGCAGGAAGAGAAGGGGATGCAGTTTCAAAGTCCACTATTTCTAGATGGATTGTTCAATGCATCACTCTGCTATACTCTTGCTAAGAGAGAACTGCCCTTTAAGCCAAGAGCACACTCTACTCGAGGCACGGGGGCGTCCATAGCATTCATTGCAAATGTTCCCCTTGAGTCCATCTGCAAAGTGGCTACCTGGAGTTCTGTGCACACCTTTACAAAACACTACTGTCTAGATGCACACTCTAGATCTGACTCCCAGATGGGACAGGCAGTATTAAGACATCTTTTCTCTACTGTTCCTTATCATAACCCATCGCCAACTCCGGGTACTGCTCGCTAGTCTATGCACAGCATGTGATTCTAAGCAGATTAACAAACATCAGAAGACAATGCATTACTTACCGTAAACGCATTTCTGATGGTTGTATCTGCTTGGATTCACATGCGCCCACCCTTCCTCCCCGCTCGGATGGAAGGAACATAGACTTCCTTTTATATCTCTTTTCTGTACTCACTCACGTCTAGAAGGCTCCCTCAGGGCAGAAAAATACAAACCGAGGGACCTCGACACGTGAGGGATTGTGGGTACAACGCACGTCACTATAGGGATAGTATTTCAGACACGCCTTGTCGACGTCCCCTTTTCGACTACGAAAAACAAAATGCAATACTGGATATCGGACCTATGCACAGCATGTGAATCTAAGCAGATACAACCATCAGAAATGCTTTTACGGTAAGTAATGCATTGTCATCTGCAGTGACCTACCTCCTGGTAATCTCAGGCTCCTCGAGGCGGCTTCCTTATAATTACCAACCAGCAGATTGTTGCTCGTGACCTTGGCCATGGCGCTGTGGGCTCTAGGATTTTCACTAGAGTGGGAACGGTGTTGGAAGATCGCTGGAAGCACTGCCATTTGACACTCCAATATGGGTAATCCAAAAAACAAGGCCAAAATGGACAAGTTCGCCAAGGCCGACCAGGTGCCACCTGCTCCCTGTTCTGATGCCTCGCTCATCTCAATTGGACGTTTCGGCCCTGAATCAGCCATTACTGGCCCTGAAAAACAGTACTGATAACCCATGGGCTGAAATAGATGCCCTAACATACAAAGTGGATGTATCCGCAGTACAAATTGATAAGCTCTGTGGCCCCATGACCGAGGCGGAGCAGAGGATTGGCGAGATGGCCAATAAAGTGGCAGTTTTGCAACGCGAGGTAGCTACTCCAACAAAGTGGTAGTTAAAATGATGACCTGGAGGGTAGGTCTAGGAGAAACAATATTCGTTGAACGGGAGTAGTGGAGTCCACGCCAGAAGAAAACATGGAATAATTTGTGGAAAAACTACTCATGGAGGTCCTTGAAAACCCACCGGTCACGAGCATGTTTATGGTGGAGTGCACTCATAGATCTCTGGTGGCTAGACCGCCCCCGGGAGCACTGGAAAGGGCCTTCATAGCTAGAATGTTCAACTATCCATACAGACAACCTGCTCCGTGCTGCAAGAGATGAGTTACGCTGGGGATCAGCGATTAGCCATCTCTTCCCTGTATTCAGCCTGCAAGTGCGGGATCTAAAACATTTCAAACGGTAAAAAATATCATGCATAGAAAGGAGTCGCGCTACTCAAGGGTATTCCCAGAGTGGTACGCAATGGCAGGGTAACTTTTTACACATCCCTGGAGGCCGCAGAACGCTTTGCACCGGACCCTCCTGATCCGAGGAGCTCTTCACGACGATCACCTTAATGTTTGTGGTTATCCTGTTAAGTGCAAAGCGTTAAACTTTATTCATTGGTGGCTGTGTCCCCCTGCAGGTGGACCAAGGAACATGGGTCCCACTTGACATTTGTAACAAAGCAAAATATAATAAGCCTTCATCTGATGGAGCCAGTCTACCCGCTGCTATTTCCCCGTGCCAGGTGGCATGCAAGTAATTGTTGGGATGTGTAGGGATGGGGGCCAGTAAGTTTGTTTCTGGCGTGCGGGGGGGGGGGGGGGGGGTTCCGAAAGATATTAGGTGTTCCGGAAAGGTGTTTGGCTTTGGGGTATTATGTTGAGTAGCAGAACAGGTCAGCATTGACACCCGAGGGGAGCAGAGGCAACCTCTTCTTCCAGATAGATGTCTGTGACTCAAGGGCCCGCACGAATACAGAGAGTGATTGAATGTCTGGTCCCAGTATGGGAGGCCCTAAAGCCGGTAAGGAGCCAAGCATAAATCTCTCAATATTGACCTGGAACATGCAGGGGTTCACCAGTTGCACGAAAGTGCGCTTGATCACAAATTATGCAAAGAATCACAATGTAAATATTTTCTTTGCAAGAAACGCACCTGGCACGGGATGGTAAGCTTCACACTCATAGGGTATACACAGGTACTGCTCTCCTTTACTATGAACTCACTTGGGGTGGCTACATATGTACACAGATTGTTAGAATTCAAATGTTACTTGTCCATTAAGATTTCAAGGTAATATGCTTCTCCGTTATACCTTTACTTTATTATAACACGCTGGCTTACCCGATGGCCTCAGGGTGCCCAAAAAGACAAACAAAAATTCGAGTCAGGAGGCTGACTCGATCACATCTAATATCCTCTAGTAAAGAAGAGGGTCTTGATTGTTTTCCTGAAACGAGCCAGACCGGGAATAGATCTGAAAAGGGGAGCTCTTCTTGAGATGAGGCAGTAATAATAAAGCTCATACTAGCACGTTCTGTCCCCTTTCCTCCATCCGTCTCGCAGCATGGGGACAGTACTGAAACCTTTGGTAGTGAAAAATGGAGCTTCCATTTACATTTAGTATAGTGCGCAGGGGCGCGGCCTCAGGTGTGTAAATGCCCTGCTGAGGTCCCGTCCTCTGGCGCCTCACCTCGTCCCTTTTTCTGCACGTGCAGTGTTGAACCTGACAGCCAGTGCAGGGACGTTTAGTTTTCTGCTTGCTTGCAGTTTGTTTTTTTCTATTCTTTCTTCACTTCCCTTCGGTGCCTTGCCTCCCCCGGCACATGTCGACCGCAGGAGGCTTCTCAAGATATGCCTCATGCGACCGTTGTTCCCTTGCCTTGGACCCTGAGGCACTCTGTCTTGAGTGCTAAGAGCCCAACCACCGTTGGGACTCATGTTTGTCCTGCAGCACTCTTCGGTGACGAGGCATTGCGAGAAACCTGAAGGTGTCTCCCTGACTAATCCCTGGGTATCTGCCATCCAGGTGGCTAGGAAACTGCCATCTCCATTGGATCCAGTTCCTGGGGGTGGACCAGTGAGGGAGGATCACGTGGAGGGGGATGGGGGGTCCTTGGGGAGGGGAAGTGGGACACCGACTGGGTGAGACGCAGTATCCCCCTTTTCCAACACCCCCAGAACCCTTTTTCTGGCATGAACATTTTCGCACAACACGAAAGACAACAGGCTATTACCATTGCATTTTATCTGACGTGTCCCAACACAAGGGTTGGGCGCAAAGTCAGCCAATAGACCAGAATCGCACAAACCTGACTGCCCTTTCCCTTCCCCACAGGGATGAAAGGTGGAGCGCGAGAGCACACTACCAGCAAGGAAGAGACAGCTGTCCCAGTACTGCAATTCAAGAGGAGAAAGGTGGCAAGGACTGAAGGTGCGGCCAGGAGAAGTGACCTTGCTCTTTCTGACCCAGACCCGTGAAGCCTCGTGAAAGCAATCTTAAGACAGTGAACAATAGCCAGCGTGTGTTGCAGCAGATCTCAACGGTACACAACCTACACTGATCAGAACAGGGATTGACGCTTGCTACTGTGGTACTGTCCTTGACTCCAGAAACTAGAGGTTCATCAAAGTCGGTGAGTCGGGGGGAGAACGATAAGAAAATGAACTGTGTTGAGCGAAAGTAGCAAATAGCAAATTAAGGGAAAATCAAGGAACTGTTAACTCCTAAAGGTAAGGTCCAGCTGCAGAGGGTCCAGCGCCACGTGGGTGCTCACTTGAGACTCTGGTTGATTTCCCCATTGTTCAAACTACCAATACCAGAAGGCATTGGGAAAGCTGCAAGGGAAAGGTCAAAGTGATCATTAAGGGGTCTAGCAAAAGCCCCTGTACAGTCGAATGTCTTTGACCAACAAACCATTGGCAAACCAAGGTAAGTGAATCCCGCATAGTAAGAAAGTGGAAAAAGCTGAGAGTCTGGCAAACGTGAACCCAATGGAGGGAGGTCTGCAGAACAGGGCGAAGCATGATGCCTCGATGATTGTGTTGACAAGAGTGAACCCGACAGAGGGATGTCCACAGTGGATTGTCTAAGAGGACATTAGGACTTGTAAATGTACCAGTTGAGTGTTTGAGGAAAGCTGTAGTGAACCTGTTGAAGGGAGGCTAATATTCGAGAGGGATTTGAACCCAGAAGAGGGGATCCACGGGTGAAAAGCCATCACCCACTGTACAACAGAAAGGAACTTTTTTTGTTTGTTATTTTGAACACATCAGGTCCTCTGAGGCAAGAAACTTTTTGTATAAAAGACTTTACCACCGGAGGTCCTGAGAACGGAACTGTAGTCTCATGCTGGGAAGGCTAAAGCGTGTGCTGTGCTCCAGAGTCTCACCTTGTCCCGTGCTCAAAACGTGGGGAAGGGAGACCCCCGGGCTACCATATCCTGAGTTATGTTTTGTGAACACATTTTTCTTTCTTGGAAATCCAATGCCACACTTTTTTTTTTTTTAGAAGTAAGGATTGACAATATATATTTTTGGCATAGGCCTTTTATTTGACAAGAAGCCACTAGGATTGCCTTATTATTTGTTCTTAGCTTGCTCACATCTTAAATATAGGTTTAGATTAGGCTTTTTTACAACCTATATATACAGTTTAAACATCCTTGAACGGGGGTCACTTGGTATGTCTTTACTATTGCCACCATGAGTTCCTTAGAGCATTGAAGAACCATTTGTCGCGGTGGAGGGAGATCTTCCACACCTCGAATGCGTTATGTCCTCCCACGTGTGCCTCATCTTTGATATACTGATATCCTACTTGCAGCTCGGAAACTTAGCAGAGCGCGCTTTGTCGCCGTCGACCTAGTGTCCCTCGAGAGCCTCTGTCCTAGAGTATGACATCGATGGTGGTATATATGGCACGCACCACGCCCGTTGCCCGTTTGTTTTTCTGCACAACTGCTTGCGTAGTTAGTTTGTTACAAAACAAAATACTTCTCGTACCCCGAGTGGAGTGTTTGGCTGAGATGTCCATAACCAATACTCATTGAGCAGGTGACTGGGGGTGGGCCACATAGTCTAAGATTGTGGCTCGTGCTAGTTTGACTGGAAAAACGTTAGAGGAAGGGGAAACTTGCTTTGAGCAAACCATCCCTGACGCCCACAAAAGTTTCATCTAAAGATAAGAGCCCAAAAGGGAGATCTTGGCACAGGGCCAAGAGGCATAGTAAAATTTCAAAGCTTTCGAGATCTCGACGGTCCTCTTCGTCATCTTAGAGGAGATGAAAAAACACATTGCTAGCAGTCGTACTCTAAGGATTCCTCGCCCAAATGGAAACTGGAAACACCTCCAGACCTTCCTCTTTGCTTTTGCCTTCGCTCCTCCTCTCCCCTCTGATCTGTTCTCTCTTGGCACCGTGCACCTGGCCACCCTCTGTCCTCCGGGCCCTGGTACCTGCTCACCCTGCCACCCTCCCGCACTGCCTCTGGGCCACCCCTTGCACTTGGGTCTGTATCTGTACCCATACAGCCCCCCTTTTTTCTTCCTGCACTTAACAGACCTACCCTGTCTGCTGCCTTAAACCCAGCACTTGCTGGCTGCACTACAACCATTTGTTGCCTTTATTATTATTAATCTGTTTCTCCTTTCTCCACACTTTCCACTTCTCCCCCCTTCCATGCATGTTTCCCCTCCCCCTCTCCCATGCACTTGCGCATTCTCAATGTCACTGGGCCTAGTAAGATCGTTGTTTTGTTCTCCCCTGTTCCCCTCCCTTGCCATGGCGCACTCAAAACACTTGTGTACGAGCGCGATAGAAATAAAATATCAATATCTGAACACATCCCAGAGAGTGAGGAAAGGGATGGTTTTATGTGCATTATTCAGGACAGTAAAGAGGTTATGTGCCAATCATTGCAGTTGGGGATAGACACTGCAGATTGTATTAGCTGTTCTAGGACTGCTGCTAAAGTGCTTTGACGATTTGCCTGGCTTCGTAAATCGGGGTTTGCTTGTGACATGCAATCTACATTATTGATCTGCCGTTTGAAGGGTCCTACTTGATTGGATGTATAGCAGATGAAAGTCTTAAAATTACAGTCTAAGGCAGCGGTGAAATCTTTTGAGTCTGGCCATTTGGCAGCCCCTAACCAGGTCAAACGGCTCGGCCTGCTGCTCCGCTATGGAGAAATCGTTCGTTTTGGTTTCTCAGCGGAGGAAGAGGTCAATTTAAGCAGAGTGGACAGAAGGCTTCTTTGAGGAGCTGCAGCAGTATCTTCTGCCTTGCCTTCTGCACCAACCGGTGCCACAAAAACACTTTGAAAACTTCAAACATTCGATAGTGGTGGGAGGCAGAGTATCCCGGCATCTGAATGGCGAAGTATTACAGCGGATGCTTGGGCACTACAAACTGTCACCCACGGTTACTGCCTCCCTTTTTTAAAGAGTCCACCAGACTGTCCTCCTCGAGACCGTTCCTTCAAAGTACCAGATCCGCTCCTTCAGGAAACTTAAACTGTTGGAGAATAGTGCAGTCGAACAGGTACCTGCAGAAGAAAGAAATCAAGGCTGGTACACATTATTTTCTGATCCTGAAAAATGAGAGGGTTGCAACCTATCTTGGACTTGAGGTGCTTGAACAAGTTCCTCAGGAAGGACAAGTTAAAGATGGTCACTCGCAGATCCTGCAGGCCCTTCAGCTCCAGGATTGGATGGTGTCATTAGATCTTCGGGGTGCTTATTTTCATGTGCCAATTCATCTCGAGCACCGGAAATACCCGAGCTTCGCCGTTGGCACTTCTCACGATCAGTTTCGAGCTCTGCCATTCGGACTGACCTCCGCCCCAAGGGTTTTCACCAAGCTGATGGGGGTGGTGGCAGCAAATGTACGGTGGGGGACAAGGGCGCGGGTGTTGGCGTCCCGCGGAGGGTGTTTTGGCCCAGGAGGGCTTCCATCACTGCAAGCCACGCCCCCTCCACTACTTTCCCGACGCCTCTCGGCCCGCCAGGGTGAAGCCCGCGGGGGACAAGGGCGCGGGTGTTGGCGTCCCGCGGAGGGTGTTTTGGCCCAGGAGGGCTTCCATCACTGCAAGCCACGCCCCCTCCACTACTTTCCCGACGCCTCTCGGCCCGCCAGGGTGAAGCCCGCGGGGGACAAGGGCGCGGGTGTTGGCGTCCCGCGGAGGGTGTTTTGGCCCAGGAGGGCTTCCATCACTGCAAGCCACGCCCCCTCCACTACTTTCCCGACGCCTCTCGGCCCGCCAGGGTGAAGCCCGCGGGGGACAAGGGCGCGGGTGTTGGCGTCCCGCGGAGGGTGTTCGCGAACCCGTGGTGGTGCACCTGGACTGTGAGGTGAGACTGAGGCATTTACTGTGGGGAGGGCCAACAAAGCCTATAGCGTGTATTGCGGAGGGCCAGACCTCTACCACCCCCTCCTGCAGGCGCCCAAGGTCATATCATGGCGGGTCTTCCCCAGGAAATCGCCAATGGAGCCACGGAAGGTGGAGACATTTCCTCTCCTTTTTCCCCACTTCACCTCTCTAAATCCTCTCTTCTATCGAGTCTACAGGGACCCTTGGCCCCACTGGTGAATCGGAAGCCAATTAAGGGCAGAAGGTTGAGGGGAGGTATGTTGCGTAAAGCACTGGGGGCTACGCAGGCAAAGGGAACTGGCATTGGGAGTCTCCGTGGGAAAGGAGTTCCTGTCCAACTGTCCTCGGTCACTGCTTGCACCAAAGAGGGAGCCTCGTTAGAATCCTTGCTCAAGCCACCCTGCCCCCCCAGCTTGCAGGTGGGGCCCCTACCTAGTCCCTCTGGGACCTCCTGTGATCATGTTTCAATCCCTCTTCTCACAACTGGACATTTAAGCCCATTTCTGGATGACCTTGGGTCCCCTGTCAACCTGTTAACCCCTGGAGGGGGTTTTGACTGTGTGGCTACAGCCGGACTTCTGGACACTTTGGCCAACGGATGTGAGAGGATCTCAATAGGGTTTTCGAAACTGATCAAAGGGAACGTGTCGCTGGCCCCATCTAGGGTCCCACCTCTGTTGCCTTCTCTGGCGCCGGCCCCTTTTCATCCATTTTCCGGCCGAAACCATGAGGTTATAGTTCCTCATACTCATATTGAAGCTGAAGCCCATCCCGTCGCCTCCCCTGTGCCCATGTTTGTGGCTCCTGAGGCCTTGGGTCCAGTCGACTTGAGCAGGGGAGAGAAGTCCTGCCATCCGTCCAGATCTGGTATTAAGCCAACCTCTGATGCTCCCCCAGGGGTTGGCTCCTTGCCCCGTCTTAGCCCTCCCCTGGCCTCTAAATCCATCTCAAATGGTGAACATTCTCTACCAGCCCAACCTTCCTCTGATTCTGCAACCCTCCCTAGCTGTCCCTGGAACCTCCTGTTATCAGAGATGGCCGAGATCAAAAATCTTTTGTTAGTGTTGATCAAGGGGACACGGGGGACCGGGGGGGAGGAGGGTACGGGTAGGGAAGGTGAGAGCGCAGTAGGGTCCGGCCCTAGGGGTCCTAATCTTGCCTTTGATAAAGGGTCACATCCCCTGATCCCCTGTCCGTCCCTGGCTACTTCCGTGGCTAGGTCTCCTCAGTCCCTGAGGAGTCGACCAAAGCTAGGTTTTCCCCCACTGTCACCCCGAAGGAGTGAAACCACTGTTCTAGACTCAAGGACTAAGCCCCCATTGATGCAGCACCCTGTGGGGAGGAGGGCAAGTGCCTCAATCCCCGGTCCGGGCAGGCCGAGGTTGGGGCGCCACACTAATGAAGGCTGTAGTAGCTCCATGGTCCTCCTTCATGGTGTTCTAAAACCCACTTTTGGCACAAGAGAACCAAGGGACGCCCTGCGGAATAAATGTCTACATTGGTTGCGGGCTGTGGGGGAGTGTGAGTTTGTGTCCATGGGCTCTTTGTTGGAGTGCACCAGACTGTCCAATCCTTCAGCCAAAACGGACATCGTCAAACTGGTTTTTGGGAGCGCCCATCTGGCAAGGGCCGTATTGGAAAAATGTAATGGCCATTGGCTGATAGGGAAAAGTGGTATCACTGTCAGCGCACCCCCTATACCTGCCCTTGTGTGCCCTGCAAGAGCCTCCTCTGGGTTTAGTCCCCTTTCAGGGGCAAATCTAACCGCCTTGGGCCCGAGGGAAAGTAGGGGAGGGACAGAATTAGGGATTTAATGAATTGTTGAATTATTGTTTTTATTCGGGAGTAGTGATTGTAATTGCCTATTTGTGATGTTTTTGCATTCTGTTTTTTGTGTTTGATGGATTTCTTTGAAAATCCGAATAAACCTGTTTGACTTGACTTGAAATCTTTTGAGTCTGGCCATTTGGCAGCCCCTAACCAGGTCAAACGGCTCGGCCTGCTGCTCCGCTATGGAGAAATTGTTCGTTTTGGTTTCTCAGCGGAGGAAGAGGTCAATTTAAGCAGAGTGGACAGAAGGCTTCTTTGAGGAGCTGCAGCAGTATCTTCTGCCTTGCCTTCTGCACCAACCGGTGCCACAAAAACACTTTGAAAACTTCAAACATTCGATAGTGGTGGGAGGCAGAGTATCCCGGCATCTGAATGGCGAAGTATTACAGCGGATGCTTGGGCACTACAAACTGTCACCCACGGTTACTGCCTCCCTTTTTTAAAGAGTCCACCAGACTGTCCTCCTCGAGACCGTTCCTTCAAAGTACCAGATCCGCTCCTTCAGGAAACTTAAACTGTTGGAGAATAGTGCAGACGAACAGGTACCTACAGAAGAACGAAATCAAGGCTGGTACACATTATTTTCTGATCCTGAAAAATGAGAGGGTTGCAACCTATCTTGGACTTGAGGTGCTTGAACAAGTTCCTCAGGAAGGACAAGTTAAAGATGGTCACTCGCAGATCCTGCAGGCCCTTCAGCTCCAGGATTGGATGGTGTCATTAGATCTTCGGGGTGCTTATTTTCATGTGCCAATTCATCTCGAGCACCGGAAATACCCGAGCTTCGCCGTTGGCACTTCTCACGATCAGTTTCGAGCTCTGCCATTCGGACTGACCTCCGCCCCAAGGGTTTTCACCAAGCTGATGGGGGTGGTGGCAGCAAATGTACGGTGGGGGGGATATTCACATCTACTCCTACCTGAATGATTGGCTGATCAGAGCCGTTCACCCGCACAGGCTCTGGAACATCTGGACAGCACCTGCCATTCTCTCCACAAGCTGGGCTTCTCCATCAACTTCAGAGTCCCACATGACACCTTCCCAGAAGCTGCAATTCATTGGAGCAGTCCTGGACTCTTCCTCAGGAAAAGCTTCACTACCCTTGGGTGAGGGCTATCCAAATAGCGCAGATGGTAAAATAAATGTCCAAGTGCTTCAAATCTTGAGGCTTTCGATTTTCTGAAGTTGCTCAGTCCCATGGCATCCTGCATTTTTCTGGTGCCAGAGGCCTGTCTGAGAATGAGGTCTCTTCAGTGGGCCTTTAGAACTCAGTGGTCACAGTTATCCGGTAGGATGACAGATCTGGTACGGATCCTGAACAGGGTCGTGCAGGATCTCCTGTGATGGTCCGTCAAGGAGAATGTGTTGAAGGGGGAACCCTTTTGGTAACCACAGATGGAGATTACTGTGGTTAGACTCATCCCTCTCAGGTTGGGGGTGGGAAGTGTCACACCAACGGTCTAACAATCAGCAGACACTGTTCACGGTTGGAGTCCAAACTACGTAACGTTTTGGCGTTGAGGGCAATCAGACTATCGCTGATTGCCTTTTTGTCCTCTGTATGAGGAAAGAGTGTCCCGATGACTGTCAACACAGTAGCTATGCATTACCTCAAGAGGCAGTCTGGGGGGGGGGGTCACTGCCTCTGCGCAGAGAGGCAATGTAGCTCTGGTTTCGGGCACTGCAAGAAGGAATCTGTTGGCAGTTCATCGGGCTGTAGAAGAAAACACTGCGGCAGAAGCTCTGAACAGGCAGAGCAGTGTCTCCCATGAGTCGGAGTTAGATCAGGTAGTCCTTCAAGAGATCTTAGCTTTTAGGGAACCTCACATGTGGATCTCTTTGTGACCAGTGTCAACCGGAAGGTATGGTAATGTTTATTTGTAACTTGCCTTTACACAAGGCAAGTGTTTCAAAGCGCTCAAGGAGGGAGGGGAACAAGGGGAAAAATAGAGCCCTTGAAATTCTGAAACAATAAGTCTGCACAGGCAGAGTAAGTGCATATAATATAATTAACAGTGGGGGGTAACAGCGACTAGGTCTGACGATTCTTCAGTTTTTCCAAGTACAATCAAGGTATTACCATGCAGGGAATGAAGACAAGAGGGAACAGACCGAACATCTTCAGGCATGGTGCATTCGGATCGCACAAGTGCATAGACGGATACAAGGGAGGAGGGGGGGGGGGGGAGTCCAAGTGCACCCTGTCGGTGGAGACTCTGGTAAGTGCAGAGATGCAACTCTCTTGAGTCATAGATCAAGTGCAGTGATGAGGTGAGTGCGAGAAGACCAGTTACCCGTGAGACTGAGGTGCACCAGGCGGCCAGTCAGCAAGCTGTACGGAAGAGGGAAAGAGCAGAGAGATAGGTTAGCAGGGTAGAGTGAGAGAAGGAAGAGAAGAGGAAAGTCTTGCCGAGTTTCCGGAACTTGAGGAGATCAGGCTCGAGACGGAGGGTGGCAGGGAGGCTATTCCAGAGGGAGGCCCCTGCAGAGGATAAAGATCTCCCTCTAAATCTCTGCTTGGAGAACCAGCTCACTCGTAGACAGTTGGAGGTAGATGAGCGGAGGGTTTGGGAGGAACAGTATTTAGGTAGGCACTGTTGCAGATAGGTATGTCCCAGGCCCCAGAAAGCCTTGTGGACGATGCCAAGGGTCTTAAACGTGAACCTTGCAGCCACAGGGAGCCAGAGGGAAATCCGTGCCAGAGGGATGCAGTCCCTGGGTATGAGGCCAAGGATAAGTCTTACAGTTCTGTTCTGGATGAGGGCGCAGAGTGCGGAAGCAGGGAGGTTGAGGAAGAGGCTGTTGCAGTAGTCGAGCCTAGAGAGAAGCAGCACTCTGGAGACAGTGAGCCGCTGGGGGAAAGTGAGAAAAGGTGGCGTACCTCTGAGGAGGTGTAGCTGATAGTTAAACGTTTTAGCGATGTCCGAAATGTGAGAGAAGGAGGAGAGTGGAGTTGAAGATGATCCCAAGATTTTTAGCCTCGCAAGTGGTTACGGTTGCAGGGCCAAGGGAAGCTGGAGCAGGGGTCCCAATGCAAAAAATCTGTCTTACTGGCGTTGAGGCACAGGTAGTTTCCAGCACACCATGACTGAATAGCAGACAATCGGATATCATTGCGGAAGAGGAGGCGGCTGAGAGTAGCCTGAAAGACAATTGTGTATCATCCGCATATCACTGGAAGTTAAAGGTGAAAGTGGCAATCGCACTTGCCCAGGCAGTCATATAGATGTTGAAGAACCAGGGGGATATGTCGGATCCCTGTGGAACGCCACACGTTTAAAGAGCGACCGTCAAGAAAAAGGCTGAGTTCCACCTGGGATGGGTGTTTGGAGTGGAAGGAGGTTAACCACGCCAAAGCCTGACCTGTAATTCCCAGGGTGCCACGGAGACGTGCAATCAGGAAGTTGTGGTTAGTCGTGTCAAAGGCAGAGGAGATGTCGAGGAGAAGGAGGATACAGGGAGTGTTGGTGTCCAGATTTGAGAGCACCAGTATTCAAGGGAGCAGTTTCAGTGCCTCTGGATGCTCTAAAGCCAGACTGATGGTCGTGTAAGCACCCAATAGATTCGGTGAGGAGGGTCAGCTGAGATGGCCAACTTCTCCAAGAGTTTACCCAGGAAAGGAAGGCTAGAGATAGGGCTGTAGTTTGCCGGAATGGAGGTGTCGGCAGAGGGTTTCCTGAGCAGAGGGTGCACAAGCGAGTGCTTAAGAGCAGTTGGGAAAACTCGTGGCATGAGAGATTGCAGAGATCAGTCAAGGCTGAGGTGAGTGACTCCATGTTGTCCTTAATGGTTTTGGAGGGGCATGGATCCACCTGTTTAGATGAAGCCTTCGTAGACCGGACTTGTCTGGCGACCTCATCGGGTGTGGAGCGGTGGGGAGCAGGGGGAGCTCAGGTGTTGGTGTATGCTGGTCTGTGGAAGAGAGGGAGGAAAGATTGTCTTGAGGTTTTGTGGTGAATTGTGCAGCCAGGGCCGAGCAAAGGTCCTTCAGTGGGTGTGAGTTACAGACGAGGCTGCTGCAGGATTGGCCAGTTCCTTACAGACTTTGAAAAGTTTGGCCATGTTGCTTGATACTGCGGAGATGCAGGGTTGACTAAAGACTCTTTTCTTAGAGTGGATGCAGAGTCGGTATTGCCTTTTTGAAGGAGGCAGCAGGCCAGTTTATCAGAGGTCTCCCCGGCGAATTCCATTTCCCTTCGGCTGCCATTCACTTAAGTTTAAGGGCAGCCAGGTCAGAGTCTTACCAAGAGTTACACTTTTTGGAAGGCTTCAGTCGGATCCTCACAGGGGCAGGAGTAGCAAGACTGCTGGAGATGGAGACATTGAAGTTAGGGAGGGTTGTGTCGGGGTGGGAGTCAGCCACACGAATAGGAGGAGAGCAGGTGGAGGCAAAGGCAGCCACTGTCACTCTTCATGGGTCTGGTGATTTTGAAGCCAAGTGACTGTGCCAGGTGTGCCGCTGCAAGAGGAGAGAGCTTAAAGTGAGAGAAGAGTGGTCAGTCCGAGAGAGAGAGGTCGTGATGTGGCTAGAGAGAGGGATGGCCATAGAGATGAACATACAAAGTGTGGCCTGCAGTGTGCGTGGAGTCATGGGGTAGGATGGAGAAGGAGAGTCGCATAGGTTGCAGAAAGGTCCTGGGGAGTCGGGAGAGTCCAGATGAATGTTGAGATCACCCATCAGGAGGAGAAGGATGAAAGTAGAGCAGAGGCCAGGTCAGCCCTTTCGAGAGGAAGAGTAGACTGTCCTGTTGGGCGATAGGTGGCCAGAAGGAGAGAAGATTTAGGAGAGAGTGAGCGCCTGCAGACTAGACACTCGGAGGAGTAGGCCTGAGTAGGGATGATGGAAATTGGTATCCTTTCTGAGAAGATTACCACCACTCACCCACCTGTCGTCTTTGGCCTGGTCGCAGAGAGAATCTTGTAGCCTTCAGGGAGGAGTGTCCAAGTCGGCTGGAGACGCAGGGAACGGTGGGTGCCCTCAACCCCAGAGGGGCCAGCAACAAAATCTTTGCTGTTGGAACACGTTTTGCAGCTGGTGTAGAGATGAAGGAATTGATTCATTTACTTGTGAAACACCATTGGTTTTGTCTTTTCTACTACATTTAACCCATCGGGGGCTAGAGGTTGCTACAGCCATTGGCTATCTAGCCTTGTGTTAAAAAATACCATTCAGTCTTTCATAAGGACAAGTTAGTTTTGAGGGCTTGTCCCTCTTTTCTGCCAAAAATGTCATTTCATCTGACACAAGATTCTTACTGGCTTTTTACCCTCCTCCTTTCTACCCTCCTCCATATCCATCTCAAGAGGGGAGATTACACAGACTGGACCCAAGAAGAGCCTTGAGCTTTTATATCAACAGGGTTTCTAAGATGGGACGACCACTATTTGCTGACTATGCAAGCCACAGAATGGGACAATCTGTCACTAAACAAACGCTGTTTCGGTGGATCATACTGTGTATATCTGATGTTGCAACCTGGCCGGGAAAGAGGTTCCCGAAGGTCTGAGGGCCCACTCGACCAGAGGTTTAGCGACTTCTTCAGCCCTCCAGGGCGGGGTACTGCTACATGACATCTGCAATGCTGCCACCTGGTCTTCTGTGCATACATTTGGAAAATATTACTGTTTAGATTCCCCTTTGGGCCGGGAATCAAGATTTGGAAAGGCTGTTACACAGAATACAGCAAAATTAAATAAAAATCACTCTTCTTTCCCACCTCTTGCAACACACCTCTATGGGAGATTATCAAAGATGAGTTAATACGTGAGGGGACACAATCCATTCGAAGGACAAATTACTTACCCCCTGGTAATGTTCTTTCGAGTGTATGTTCCTCCCACGTATTCCTCATCGCCCTCCCATCCTTCCCCTCTGTCAAGGAGTTTCTGTGGTTAACACCGTCCTCGCCATTAATGCTCAAGTATCATTTTCGAGATTGCTGTGCTGGTGAGAGAAAAAACACAAACTGAGGCAACGGGTGCGGTGCGTGGCATATATACCAGCGTCTACTTCCTACTCTGGGAGGACGGAGGCTCTCGATGGACAAAAGGTCCACGACAACACACAGCGGCCTCTGCTGAGGTGTTTCCAAGCAGGATATTGCAATAGATCAAAGATAAGTAATACGTGGCGAAACATTCAGTCGAAATAACGTCATCAAGGGTAAGTAATTGGTTCTTCTCCTTCGCCCACCATAATTGATTTTGAAGCGTGCACCGGACGAACTTAATCGTGACTGGGCGTTGATGGAACAAGTAACAATAAATATGCATTCATCCTGATATATGATCAGATATTTGCACAAACCAGTAACTGTCATGCCCGCGCCGCTGGCGCACGCATTGGCAACCATCATGGACTACTTGGTACTCCTTTATCCTCCTAATACTCCTTGAACAACTCCTTTTCACGCCTTGGTCTTTTATTTCCATTTGCTCAACTTTGGTTCTTTCTTACTTTATTCAATTAACTACAATTACCATAATGCACCTGGCTGCAGTCCTCAATTTCTGGCTATTCTCATTCATTGTTATTGCGACCACAATCCCCAGAAGCCCTAGCGGCCAGTGCTGCTTCAACCTGCTCAGGACCAGAGAGGGAGGAGGCAGATTGTCTTCAGGTGTGCTGCTACAGGTGCTGTCAATTAGCCTGCCTCAGAACAGGGCAGGGCTGTATATAAGCAGCTGCCTGCAGGAGCAGTGTCTTGCATGTTGAGTCTCCCCGCTCCCGTTTGCCTTGACCCTTTACTTTGTATGCTGTTCCTGTTGCTGCAGTATCCTGTTTTGTTCCAGTGCCCTTTCCGGGCTCCCTGCCTTGCAGCCAATCACGCTCTGCTGCCTTCTACCTACAGCCCTTGTCCTCTGGGCTTCCTGCCTTGCAGCCTATTAGTCCTCTGCAGCCCTCTACAGTCAGCGGCCCTGCTCCTCTGGGTTCACTCCTTGCTGCCCTGCTCCTCTGGGCTCCTTTCCCTGCAGCCTGCCTCACTCCGGCTGCCTACAGTCCTAGTACTCTGCAGCCCGCCTTGCAGCCTGCCTCACTCCTGCTGCCTACAGTCCTTGTCCTCTGGGCTCCCTGCCCTGCAGCCTGCATCACTCCGGCTGCCTACAGTCCTAGTCCGCTGCATCCCACCTTGCAGCCTGCCTCACTCCGGCTGCCTACAGCCCTTGTCCTCTGGGCTCCTTCCTTGCAGCCTGCTCCCTCTACTGCCTTCAGCCCGTGTCCTCTGGGGTCCTTCCTTGCAGCCTGTCTCCCTCCTCTGCCTACAGCCCTTCTCCTCTGGGCTCCTTACCTCGCGGCCCTATTCTTTTGGGCTCTGTCGCCTACTACTAATCTCTCTGTCCTGTTCTTCTGGACTCCCTGCCTTGCAGCCTACTACAGTCCTCCGCATTCCAATACAGTTTGCCTGCACCTAGTGCCACTCTTGACTGCAGACCTGCTTCCTACTTGCAGCCCTTCTGTTTTCCTGACTGCTGCTCCTTGTTCTCTTCCTTGAGTCCTCTGTACTCCACCTTAGGTTATCTATTTCAGTCTAACTGCCTTTCCTTTATTTCCTTCTGCTAGATTGCTCATTGACTTCCTTTTCGCTGGATATTTCTGTTCTTGTCTTATGTGTTTTATGTAATCCCTTTGTACAGAGCTTGCCTGTTGGTTTCCGGCAGGCAACCTCTGCCCCTTCCTTTGTCGCGTTTTCAGTGTTAGACACCCACTTCTGCTGTTCCCAGCCATGAGCATACAGCGTGGGCCTCTGTTATAGCAATCTGTGCAGAAGGCTGGAGTTTCCTAAGGTTTGTGGAACACTCTTTCCCATTTCAGCATACACCCCAAGAGGGAATCCAGTTTGTTTGTACCTTTGTATCTTTTGCCCCTTTTGGCTCACCTACTGTTTCCTACTCTTCTTTCTTGTTGAACTTCCTGCTGTGTGTGTAGGTAAGCATCTGCTACCTTACTTCAGCACAGCCACCCAAACCCTACCTAGGTACCCTGTGCCACTCTTGACAGAGTGCCGTTCGTGACACTAACCGTCCGTGTTCCCTAACAGAACAAGTAAGTCTTCACAGCCTTACGAATGCAGTGAGTGTTTTCATGTCTCGAATGATAGCTGGGAGCTTATTCGAAAGTCTTGGTCCATAAACACTGTTAGCAGAATCCAGTGTAGTGCCCTTAGGAACCACTACACCGGATTAAGACCACAGGTGGCAATACAAGTTTTACCTTTGGTACAAGCCTGTACTACTAAGTTATAGTGGTAGCAGAGCAGCCAGGCTTATCTCAAGAGTATATGAGCAGCAGCAGAGATTACACAAAGGGACCACAGTTACTTTGACTCAAGCAAACACTGACTCAAGGTTTCAGGTAAAAAAATATAAGTACATTTATTTTTAAAACATCAGTTATAAACACAACACCTCTATTAAACTTTAAACAAAACCACAAGTTAAATATACTACAACTAACCAATTACCTTTGTACAATAAGTCTCAAGGTAAGTACCCTGCGTTTGAATGAACCAGTGTTATGAACAAAACATAATACCGCGGATACGGTTGCAATCACTTTTTCACAGTTCGGTCTACTAAATAAACGCGTATCCGTGACATGAAATGCTACCGGGGCAAAAACACACTTAGCACCTGAGATACCCAGAGGGAGTTGGAGGCAAAAATCACAGGCAATATTTAGGATAGGCAGACGGTATCGAGAAACACTCAGAAACAGGAGTTCAAAAGTCAAAGGGTCGGAGCCAGGTTTAGGTGACACCGGAGGCCTGTACTGAAGATCACACCTTTGGACAGTTCACGATTCAGTGTAGCCAAAAAGTACTTGGATATTGTCAATGTTCGGAAGCAAAAGTTACAAGAAGGAGGGAAGACGAGGACGACCCTTGAGGATGAAGAAAAGGTATTCACCCAGTTTCCTCGAGTAGAACACAGTACCTTATTCCCACGAGGCAGCTGGTGCCCTGGCAGTTGTTCCTGTTGGTTTCCCGCAGACCCACGATTCCTGGAGCTTCGTTGTGAAGGAGGACGTCTGAAGGGGGTCTGCACCACACAGGAATGTAGCCTGCAGCAGTGACAACGCAAAGGTGTGCTCCTTAAAAACAGGAGAGGCTCAGCAGGTGGCTATCCGGACCACTACAGCAGTGTGCAGCGATTTCGACTACGGCGGAGATCTCTGGCTGAAGATGATGAGCTGGTTATCCCCACCAGGCTCAATGGAGGAAGACTCCGGACTGGATCTTCTTAGTTGTTGAAGGGAAGATAGCTCACGACTGCAGCAGGGCTTCACCGGGATGGGGTAGTTGCAGCAGTCGTCGTTCTCTCCACTTCTCTTCGGTTCCTTGTGGTTCCAGAGGCGACTCTGACTTTTAGCCCAAGAGACCTGCCTTTTATGCACAAAACCCCCCATTCACACAGCCTGGCTGTCAGGGGTTGTCCAGCCGGAACAACCACCTCAGCCAATCATGGCAAAGTGTGACTTGGGTTTCCTAGGATACCCTGTGCAGGGGGTGACTACACCCCTTCCCCACATTCAGTCTACCTAGACACCCAGGCGCCAAGAGGAGGGCTTCTCTGCAGAAGCCCGCCAAAAGACAGTGAACAAAGAAGGCGAACCTATTTTGCCGCGCAAAGTAAAACACAAGAAGGGCTTTAACAAAAAGAAATGGCGAATAAACCCAACCAGAGCCAAAAGAAAGAAGATTTGGTCAAGCAGGTTTATGTTCGAGGCTAATATAATGGCCAAGAACAGTACCACATTTATCTAATGTAATCGCGGTAGAAAAGTTAGGGTAGATGCCACTGCCACCAGCCAAGTCTAAATGTTAAGAGCAAAACAATGCTCAGGGGGTTACAGACAAAAGGGGTACGGACTAGCCCTTTCCAGTACTCCATGCAAGATGGGGTGTACTGGGTCTGTTGTAAAAATGATTATGTAAAGTAAATGGCAACTTTACCTTTCTCTGGGGGACAGTAGTCAGCCCCAGCGAAATGGAGTCAGAGGGAAGTCTAAAAGACAACCCTGGGTTACTACACTAAAGGTGCTGTGTAACCAATACAAGAACAGGGGCACTTGGAGTGGTGTGCTCCAGCGCCCAAGATCACACAATGAGTAACGACACATAGGCCAAAACACATGTAAAAGTGGAAAAAGGATGTACACTCGAACAGGTGGAAAAAATGAACTCCAGAAATCCAGCAAAACTGCTGGGGGACTCGCTAGGTGAGGGAAATTAGCCCTAGAAGAAGAATTCTCCCTAACAAAACCCAAATCTGCGATTCCCCTTTACTTATGCATTTAGACCGTGGTACGTACATCAGATTCCTGTCACATGAGCTTATTTGGCAGATAGGGATATCACTCCTAATTTTGTCTGATGGTTAACTTGGACGTTTTATTCACACATTTGAAGACAAGACGGAGAACTTTAAAATCTATGTGCTCTCTCACAGCCAGCTAGTTATTAGATTGGAAATGGGGGAAGATTTTGCCACCCTAAACACCAGCCTGACTGCTGCATTTTGGGCCACTTGCAATCTGTGCATCTGAAATACTGGTATTCCTAACAGCAGCGCATTGCAATAATCCAGTCACAAGTTAACAAGGGTCCCTACGACTGTTGCTCTATCCTCGTTTGCTATGAACGGCAAAATTTGTCTCAGCATTTGTAAGGTGTAAAACACTGACTGCACCTTTGCGCTAATCTGAGCTCCAAATCCCAAGTTGTCTTCTCTCACACACAGCCCAGATTTTTAACTTTTTTGGGCAAAGTCCAACTGTGAACACAGAAAACGTGGGTGAAAGGGTGACATTAAGGACTTGGTCTCCGGGACCTCTCGTCAAGACAAGCCCTCTGTTCGGCACAGCTATTCCTTCCCTGGGGTTCCTCAGATTCAGGTGCCGGCGGGCCTCCAAGGCTACCGGCTACACAATAGAGCGTTTCAGGGGCCAACCGGGCTGTCCTCGGAAGGACGATCAGGCTCCTCTTTGATCCCAGGCGGTAAGTCAATTGCCACCTCAGTCTGCCCTCTGCTGGATTCAGCGCTGCTACTGGCACATGTGCCGAGGGCTCCCAGCCTACCGGAGCTCGCTCCAAACTCGTGAATCGGGGCATCACGACTACTAGCTGTCAGGCTGAGGACTCTGCACCTACCGGGGGTAGATGCTTCTGCTTTGGTTGCAAGACCCAAGCTGTATCCTCTCATGTCTGAGGCCGCTTGAGTCTGGGCCTATGCGCCCTTCCACCCAGGGCATGGCACAAGGCTTCAAAATGGCAGAGCAGCACATGGTGGAGCCTGCCGGGCAGGTGACCATCTTGGATATATGATATGGCATTTATAACGCGCATATACACAAGTGTTTCAAGTCCCGATTCAGGGACCGCCAGTGATTTCGCCCATCCAATGGGCTTTGCAGGATGATTACAGCCCCTTTTGCTCTGGCAGCGGATCCTGCGGTGCAGGTTTCTGGTCCCCTCAGGGCTACATTTACCCATCACAGCTGTACGGGTACACGAAACGGGTGCCTCATCGCTTTGACCAGGAGTGGAGGCCCAGCGCCTCGGATGGCCAGTCCCTAGGGATCCAGCGGCTTGAGGACCACTTAGAGTGCTTCCTCCTTGTTGGGGAGAATTCTCAGAAATGTGCTAATTGCTCTACTTTGGAGACCCCCCAGCTCTTTTCCTGGACTCTAGGACTTTGATTTATTTACCTGGCGAATACTTGTGTATCTTTGTGATTTGAACTTTGTTTCTTTTGGTTGCGGAGTCTGACAAACTACATTGGCATCACCTTTTTGCATTGTGCTTCAGAAGTGAAGTGAAATTGACTTTACTTACATTGTAACTCTCTAGACTCGGCATACACTATCTTTCAATAGGGTGCTGGAGGCGTTACTTAGTATCCCCTTAGTCTAGCTTCTCATGTAACATTTTTGTTACCCTTTCCTCGATGAAGGGCTGGTGGCAGTGGTTTACTTTTAACTACCATGGAGTGCATTTACCACAGGCTGCAGTAAAGCACCCATGGGTGCCATTTTTGTCAAAATGCCCCGGTCGTGTCTTTTCGCCATTTCTTTTTGAGAAGGTCCTTGAGATTTACTCTGCACGCCAAAACAGGTTTGGTCCCTTAGTTCGTTTTGTCTTTGGTGGGATCCATGAGTGAAGCCCACCTCTGGCTCCCGGGTGTCTGGCGGGGGCAGGAAGAGAGGGAGGTGCCATAAACTCCCTGTGCTTAGTCTCCTAGGAGACAGGAATGCACTCTTAGGTGATTGGCTGGTTGACTGTCCGGCAAGGTCAGCCACCCTGCTGGGTGACTGACAGCTAGGCTGAATGAATGGGAGAAACCTGCATAAAAGGCGAGGCTTTTTAACTTGGAAGGCAGAGTAGACTACTGAACGAAAGAATCCGAAGAAGAACTTGAAGAGGACGCCTGCTGCAACTCCTGGACTCTAAAGCCCTGTACAGACGACTTCTCCCCTTGAGTTCGTGGGACCGATCAACTCCAAAGTCAGTCACCTGGACATAGGCTCGGAGCTGGTTGCAATTCCTCTGCCGCTGCGGTTGGAACCAAATAGCCAGGGAGAGAAACACCAGATCGTGTGCGTTGCGTGTAAGTTTGCCAAGAGCTCCAGGAAGATCCTCCGGACTCCCAGGAAGCAGGACTGACTGAGCCTGAGCCACCTCAACCTAGTGCTGGACACCAGATGCAATGAAAGCCCATCTCAACAGCCAAGAGTCTGCAGCGTTTTTTGCTTGGAAGCAAGGAGTTGAAACAGCGAACTGCAGCTGATTAGAAATTGCTCCTTTTCTGTTGCTGATCATCCCGTTGCAGTGCAGGAGTCCTCCAGACGTCCTCCCTCTTGTCCCCACGACTGAAGCCCAGGAACACAGGATCTGCAGAGCTGCACAGGAACAGAAGCCAGTCAAAGCCCTTTTTCTTCTAACCAAAGGTACTGTACAGTCTAGAACTTGCCTCTTGTTGGAACCTTACTTGTTCTCTGCTGTGACTTGTCTGGGTTTCTCTGTAGAGTTGCCAACAGCTTCTTTACTTCACAAGCCTAATCAGCTTGTGGCCCTACTTTGCTTTCTTCTTTTCTCCAAAGACGTGCAAGACTTTTACATGCCTACCTGAAGTGGTTCAGCTCACCTAGACTTTTGCCCAATTGACGTTGGCCTAGCCTGGCTCCCTGAATGACTGTACTTCCCTCTGTCATTGTTTGGTCTTCCTTCCAGGAAGTGGTTAACTAACTTTGCAGTGGGGGTTATCAAAAGTACTTACCTGCTTAAGAATATTTGTGATCACTTGTTCTGTTCTAATAACCTTTTTACTTTGACATACTCCCAAGTCCGATTCTAAATGCGAACCGTGGTAGATTAATGTCCACAGTGTCCTAGTTACTAAAGTCACCTGATGGTGTGAGCAGTGTCTGTGTGCCATCCCAAAAGGGCACTTGCTGATTTAGAAATATTAAGAGTGTGTATTTTGGAGTGTTTTTGTGTTAGTATTATATTGCCCCTTCTGAAGAAGGCTTAATCTAACTGACTGTTAAATAAATTAATAATTGTTTAATCAAACCTTGTGTGTAAGAGTTTATTTGAATACTTGTCAGAGAATCTGTGTTAATCCCCTGCAGCTCACATTGACCCCTCACCAACCTGTGTAGTACAGACTTATCCCAGAGGTTGGGTTCCTATTGCCTGGAGGTCAGGGTTGTTGTAGTGCAGGCAAAGGGTACTGCATAAATCTTGCCTAACATTTCTCCTCATGCGTTCCCCTCAGATGAAGGGGCTCCTCAAGGACATTTTGATGGAGGTGATCCAGCAGGTGGCATTGAAACCCCCACCTCCCCCCACTCCCTCCTCTGGGTACTCCTCCCGTTCCTCCTGCACTCCTGGTTCCGATCCAGGCCCCACCGGTTGTTCCGTCCCCACCCTGTACCACCAACGCCTCCCACTCAGCAGCCGGTTGACTGGTCTGCGGCTCTGGCCTGGTGAGAGGGGTTCGGGGGAGGGCTCTGCCAGCACCTGTGTCCCAGGGCCCAGATTCCCCTCGGTCTGTAAAAAAAAAAGGGGGGGGGGTGTATGGCGACTGATGCCCGGACGATGAACCCTCGGCATCCGTCAAGGCCGTTCATGACTGCCTTTAGGAGTTCTTGGGGAGGATGTGCTAGCAGTGGTCTTGGGCAAACTGTCATGATCCCAGTAAAGGAGCACAGTTCCCATTCAGGCATACCAGAGAAGCATAGAACTTCACATCAGTCAGTGGATCAATAGTGGCTACATGCCTGGCACAAATGCCATTTGTCTCATTCATAGCATTACACCCATAGGCTCACATAGCGCTTACATAGGTTTTCATACACCCAACATGGCTGCCGCCAAGTCCATTGTTAACATACAGCACATACTACACCTATTGCAGATGGAGCTCCTTAAGCCCTGCCTCCACTGGAGCGCTCGCTTCGCGTCTTTTCCGCTGACAGCGGGTAACGCTACCGACTATCTTCTGAAAGTTCCGGTCAAAGGAAAAAGTTCAGAGACATTAGTTTCCACAGAAAATCTACAGAATTCCATTGTTTTTGAAAATTTACCGAACTGAAGTAATTCCGAAGCATTTCTTCAGTCAGCTGTTAATTTCATAGTCTCTGCATCTTCTGTCGGAAGTTCACAGCAGTCTTTGTTCGCGGTCGCAGTGCCTCCATTCAGAAGTTTTCTCAGCAGACTCTGCATCGTCCGAAGGTATTTCATCTACAGTGTTTCCGAAAACCTGCAAAACAAAAGGTATTTGTCATTAATGAATGAACTTATAGAAACAATAAATAAGTTTTACAAACGCTGCTTAACTGAAGTTCCAACAAGTTTTCTCTGCTTAGTTATTACCACGCTCGCCTCTGAAGGCTGCAATTACTCAGTTAAGACAAACTTACGTTTGTTAAAAGTTTCCTCAAACAGACTATAGTCGCAGCCATTCCGTAGCATTTAACCTTTTTGGAGAACCTGCAAAATAAAACAGAAGATATTGGAAAGAGATCTCTCCAACGTAGGGACTGGTCAGAATCTGACAAACTATAATCTTTTTTCCCCAAATACCCAAGATAACTCTAGAAAAGCAAGGACATTATTCTGATAAGAATGATTTGATCACCGTAGCCTTTTAAGTTTTCAAACCAATGCACCCCTGTAGAATACAGGATGGAGAGCTCCACAAAACACAGGTGAGAAGGGAGGGAATAATCAAAGGTGCACTGCTATAATTTTTTCCCAGAAAAACAAATTAGAGTAGTCCTATTGTCGTATTCATAGAAGGAGTCCAAAAAGTGCCCAAATAACATCCTCTGGCTGAGAAGGCATTACGCTCCCAGAGTCCCAGGTAAGCGTTGCACAAACGTGCCACTATCCGGTCTGGCATCCCCTCCAGGGCCAATGCCCAGATGAACAAGAAGCTGGACAGCAGGTTTAGGCTGAAGGACAGGGAGCCAATCCTCCTTCCCTCCCACCGTCAGCCACGTTCCTCTGTAGTGGCTGCAGCCTTGTATTCTAAACAATCTTCTTCGTCTTACTCCATGGGAGCCACCTCCAGTTGCCTCAAAGTCCTCGTGTCCTTGGTAAAGCTTTTACTCTATCTCAGGACTGCATCTGCGGCAAGCCAGTGCAGATGCCCTCTTGGCTGCGGCTAACAAGAATCTGTGGCGGGAGCCTGGGGAATTTCTGCTTGACCTCCCTTCGGACAAGCAAGCCTCCTTCAAGGCCAGTCTGGCAGATGCTCGGGCCATTGTGCAGGACCTCATGGTGTCTTCAGTCTCCCACATCGATACAGCCAGCAGAGGGCTGTGCCTTGTGGTCGAGATGAGGATGGCGTGGATGCATGCCACAGTTTTCATCTGACATGCAGGAGCAGATCCTGGATCTGCCCTTTGAGGACGCAGGCCTTTTTCCTTCGTCCACTGATGACTACTTGATGAAGAAGAAAACCTCCACTCAAACCACCAAGTACTTGGCCAGCCTGATGAAACCAGACCAGTAATCCTTCCCCTAATCCCAGGGCAGGACTGAGTTCAAACTCCAATCTGTCTCCGGCTTCAAGGGTTTCCGAGACCGCTGTATACGGAGGCCTGACGGGTCGTCCGGCGACAACAGGAGGATGCAGCAGTGGACGTTGCACAAGTTTTTTTGCTCCCCCTCCTCTGCCCCGGACACCAAGAAGCAGTGACTTCAAAGTCTGGGAACACAGCTTGCCTGTGGGGGGCTGTTTGGCTCTGTTCCAGGACACCTGGAAGCGTCTCTTCAGCAATCCATGGATTCTCTCTGTAGTCTCCACAGGCTTCCGTCTTCCTGTTCCAATGCCGCTTGCGTCCTCTCCTCTTCGTCAGAACGTGTCATCCGCTCTTTTACGGCAGGTCCTTTTTGTTCTTGGAGATGCAGGCTATAGAACCAGTTCATCTTTTTCGACCGGGGGCTTCCATTACTATTCCAGGACTTTTGCAGTACCCAAGAACAACCAGGCTGGCCTGAGGGTAGTCCTGGACCTGTTATTTCTAAATCGGTCATTACCGCTGCAACACTTCATGATGATTACTCCCTCACACACAGCCGAATCTCTGGGTGCAGGGGACTGGATGCGTTTCCTGGACCTCAAGGATGCGTCCCTGCATTTTTTTTTTATTGCTGGTTACTTGCTTGTACAACAAGTAAAATACTGTTTCAAAGCGCCCACAGGCCAAAGGGAGGGAGCAAAGGAGTGAAACACATTAAACACAATATTAAAAGCAGAGGGGGAAAAATGACGTGCCTACTATGCCTTGTGAGGGTAGAGGGGGGGTAAGTGCTGGGGTATCTAGGCTCATGGGTGAGGCACAGATGAAGTGCTTGCTATGCGGAGTACTACACGGCCAGATCTGCTTCAGGTGTAAGTGCGAGCCTCCAGGGCAGAGGGTGTGCCAAGCCAAGTGCTAAGGGCAGACGGGAGCTGGGGCGATTGGGTGTAGGTCAGGGGCCCCAAGGATGCACAAGGGTACAGGACACTGATCACAGCAACTGTGAATTTAGCATAGGAGAGAAGGGAAGGAGATAGTAGAGAGGAAAGTCTTGAACTTCCGGAATTTAAGAAAGTCCTGCTCAACGCCTAGAGGGGAGTCTGTTTCATAAGAGTGAGCGAGCTGAGGAAAGCTATCAACTACCTACCCTCTGTCTGGCAAAATGCTTTGCACACAGAGTTTGTGCCAGAGGAACGTAGTGGTCTAGAGGGATAGTATTTAGAGAGAGAAAGGCAGACATGTACCTATATATCAACTGCATTGGAATTTTCTGCGGTTCACAATTGCTGTGCCATTTTCTATACAAGGTGCTGCCCTTTGTCCTGAACTATGACCCCTCGTGTCTTCGCAAAGTTGATGAATGCAGTGGTGGGCCTTCTCCGCTTGTAGGGCCATCGTATATACCCTTACTTGGACAACTGGCTATTAAGGGTGGTGCCCTCCTGCCAGAGACTGGTGAATATCCTTCATCAGCTGGGGTTTTCCGTCAACCAGAGGAAGTCAGTTGTGCCCATCTCGGGAGCTGGTCTTCCTAGTGGTTCTTTGGTATACCACTGCTCCTTCTGCTTGATCTTGGCTGATTGATGGCAATACTTCAGTGGGAGCCCCTTCACCCAACCAGAGCCTGGTGGTGACAACTGACTCCTCGTTCGTGCTGGAGGGCTATGGGATTCATGGAGCATGGTCCTGGATGGAAACCCTACTAATCAATCTGCTCGAGCTCAGGGCAGTGGGCCTATCCCTCGGGGCATTTTTGCTCCTCATCAGGGACAAGTAGTTCTGGTCAGGACCGACAATTCTACAAAGATTTGTTTTACCTGAACACGTATGGTAATTCTCACCCACCCCAGTAATTCAGTCCCACTTCATTCTCCCCTGAATACCAAGTGCCCAAAGTTTGCCTCATGGGCAGGTCGGGTGTCACTGGGAGACGCCCTCGATGTGTTGGCATAGCAGCAAGCGTCATGCGTTCCCTTCCACCCCTCTGCAAGTTCAGAGCCTACGTGGGCTGCAGCCTCATCCTAGTTTCCCCCCACTGGCGTTCAAGACGCTGGTTTTTGGATCTGCTGCCGTTGTGCTCAGAGTCCTGTCCACCTTCCGATCTCCAGCAGGGGATTCCTGATGCGGCTAGGTGGTGGAACCTTGGGACCCAGCCAAGATGGTGCTTGGCAGCCTGGTTCCTGACCCGCTGAGGCTTCAGCATGCTCAATTTTCAGATGACAAGGACATCCTTCAGCAAGCCCTCAACTCGGACCCAGTATAAGAGTAAGTAGATTAGGTTCTGCCATTGGACTTGTGACAAGGGTCTGGACCCTATCACCTGTCTTCTGGATGACATACTGGCGCTTTCAGCACACTTGGCTCATTCTGGAGTTCAGCTGGATACGTGCTGCACTTATTTGGGTGCCATTGGTGCTTACAAGTTTTCCCCTGGGCATGTGCTTTCTGTAGCCAACCCAGTGGGTAAGGCGCACCTCAAGGGGTTGTCTAGGTTTTTTCCACCATGCGTAGGTTGCACCCGGTCTGGGACCTCAATGTGGTTATTGCAGCTTTTCAGCGCAAGCCTTTTGAGCCGATGGCCTCTGTGGGCATCCGCTTGACACTAAAGACCGTTTTACTGCTGGCTCGCAGGATTTGTGACCTGCAGGCATTGTCCTTGTGCGAGCCCTTCACCACATTTTACGACAACGTTATCTTGCACACTCACCCAAACTTCTTGCCCAAGATGATCTCTCCATTTCATCTGAATCGAGAGATCTGCCTGCCAGTGTTCTTTTCAAACTGGCAGTTCGAGCCGGGAGGGCCCTGCATTCCTTGGACCTCAAGAGGGTCCTCGAGTTTTCTCACTCGGACGAAATCCTTCAGGAAGTCTGAGCCATTGTTTGTGACTTTTAGGGGCACCTCCCCTGGCTCTCAGGCTTCCAAGGCTTCCATCGCCCGTTAAAATGTTTACGCCATCTCAGAGGCGTGCATGGGCAAACCTGTTCCGGGGGATTCATGCCCATGTCGTCCAAGCCACAGCAGTTGCATTTCAGAGGCATGCTTCTTGGGATGTCATCAGCAAGTGGCCCTTCTGTAAGCACTACTCACTGGACACCAGCTCCAGGCATGATGCAGAGTTTGGTCAGGCGGTTCTGAAATGTTTTGCTTCATCCTAGATATGAGGCAAGTTATCACAGCTCCACCCTTTGTGTGGTATTTCCCACGTGGTTGGAGGAGTGGGTACAGACGTATAAGTAATTATAGTTACCTTAGTGACTAGAGTACTCGTAGTCCCCTTTCCGCCATACGTCCCACCCGCTTTCCCCCACTCGTATGCCATGGGCTAATACGTACTAAGAGCAGCCAGGTATCTAAGCATCCGATGTATTCAAAATCGACTGAAATGATGCACTGGAGGGCGGGACCTCCGCAGTGATTTCCCATGCCCGAGGCCTGTCCCTCTGCACTACTAAATTTAAAGAGGAAACTCAATTTTTCGCTGCCAAATTTTCCAGTACCGTCCCCATTTTGGGGGGCGCCTCAAGGATGGAGGAAAGGGGCCTATGGACTATGAGTAAGCAACTTTTATTCCCCAGCATGAAGTCTAGCCTGGATTCACTTGCTCATAAATATTCCCTGTCAGGCTGGGAATCCTCTGCTTTTATAATTTACAGTTTCGCTTTAGCCTGAAAACTGCTAGTCTCCTCTAACCAATCACTGCCCTCTGGGTCATACTGCCCCCATCGAATGAGTTCCCCTAAGCTCCGCCCCCTGTTGGCCATCTTCAGATTTGTACTGCAGGTTTCATTGTTGGGAATCCTCATCTTGCTCTTGAGTAATTTGCTGTTTTTTAGTTTTCCAGATAAATGTATGTCTTTCTCAGATTTCTTTATTCCACCCTCTTCTCCAAAACGACTGTCGATACATTACTGGCAGCTGGGATCCGGATCCAGTTTTGGAAGGCCTACTTCTCTTCAAATGCTGCATGAAATGCAGACTGTGGAACGTCTATGCCGAGGATAAACACCTCAAGTGTCTCTGTTGCCTGCATCCAGACCACAATGAGGTTTGATGCAAGATTTCCACTGGATTTCTGATTAGACGAAGGACCATTATTGTAGGTTGTCGGCTTGGCTCAAGTTGGGCAAGGCCTCTGGGTGCAGTCTTGGCTCGTCCAGGACCAGCCGGTGCAATGAGCGTGCTCCCTCTGAGAAGAGCTTGAGGTCATTAGAGGATGTCCCCATCAAGGGGGAATCAAGTAGGCTAAGCATCACGCTACTGATCCTGATGGGGTCGTCGTGACTGCTACTGATCCTGATAGGGTCGTCGTGACTGCGGGACCCAGTTCGGGAAAGACCAGTTCCGAGTCTCCATCTCTGTCCACTGTGAGCCTGCTGGTGGGGGAGGCTGGCTTTCCCCGCCGCGAGGAAGTCCTTGACTCCCTCGAAGCGTAGATCTTTAGCCAAGGAAAAGGCTGTGAAGGAGAAGTCTTGGGTCCCATCGAAAGCCCAGGCGACTGCCTCATTGTCCACCAAGACCACAACGTCTTTGTCTGCCAGGGCTTCCACCTGATCGACTATCACGGCCTGTCGACGCCCCTTTCCGTGGCCCATAAACTAGCATCATTACTTCGTTGAAGGGAGACTGAATTACTACCATGGTTTCTACAGTAAGAAAATGGAGACTCCACGGGTGGCTCTGGCTCCAGCGGCAGCTCATTCTCAAAGTTTGCAAAGGATTCTGACTGGACATGGGAGCTGCTTCCGCCTACAGAGTCTCTCCCCAGGCTGGTGAGGTTGTCTCCGCACATCTATACAAGCTCTGATGACCACTTGCCCAAGGACTATTACTCGGACCACGAGGGATACTTTGACACCATGTCCTGGGTGGGATCTCCACACGGAGGCCAGATCTGCAGTTTGAGTCTCCAAAGCGTGCTAGCCTGGAGCCGTGGCCAGCTGCTCCTTTTGCACCTCATCCAGCATCCAAGGACATGTCGTTGGACATTCTTATTAGCCTCCATACCTTTGTGTCGGAAATACAATAGAGGCTGCTCCCTGGACCACCGGCTAGAAGTCCGTCCAGGCCTAGTCCAAGGCGCTAGCCCTGTTGGTCCGAAGAAACAGCCTTCGTCTTCTGGGCCCAGACACCAACCGTCGCCTATGCAGCCTGCGCTGCCCCGGAGGGCGTTAAATACAGTGCTAGAGGAGCCGGCAGACACTGGCACTGATGCGGACAATACAGCAACGCATACAGAGTATGTCTGTCCCGACGGTCAGGGAGCCGATGAGCCAGCCAGGGCATCACCACAGCACGAGGTGGGCTCCTTCCATGATCTTGCAGTCATATGCTCTCTTCTGTTTGGTGCCCGAGGAGAAGGAAGGTTTTCTTTACCAATGTAGGGAGTCCTTGCAGAAGACGGTAATTTCTCTTCATTTATTGGACGATGCCTGGGAGGGAGGCTTGGCCCTGATGAAAACGCCAATCGGAGCTCCTCCCAGAAGACAGGCTGGAGAAGTACAGGGTGCCGGACTCGACCACCGGGTGCTTGATATCGCAGCCTTCTCCAGACTCTTTGGTATCTGCTGCCGCCAGGAAGCACTCGTCAAACTCAATGTCCTTGGCCATGGTGCCTCAAGACCAGGAGGGGAAAGGCTGGGGACGAGCCGCTCCAATCGAATAAGACCGACACAAACTGCACATTCTTTTGAGACACTGAGGCAGAAGAGATTAACATCATGTTGTTCTCCAGCATGGGGTCTAGCATGGATTCACATGCTCATGAACATTCCCCGTCAGGCTGGGAATCCTCGGTAAAGAAAAAATCAGTATCAGTTTTGTTTCTGATCTGTCTTTCGTAGTAGTAACCAATCAATGATCTCTGCATCATACTGACCACAGCCAATGACTGCCATCTCCCTAAGCCCCGCCTCTGGCAGCCATCTTCAGATTTTTACCGCACGTTCAAGTGTTGGGAGTCCTCGTGCTTAGCTCTCGAGCTTTTGCTGCGTTTTCGCACTTTTTCATGTGAATTTTCACATTTTTCGGTTAATCGAGCCTCAAGCTCCACTGTTTCTACTCCCGTTAACGGGTACCCGTTGCAGGATTTTCCTACGCCCCTCAAGGGTGAAGATTTCGCCGAATCAACCTTTTGGAGAATTCCAGAAGATTTGCGGCCTACTTCGAGATGGCCCAGGACGCGAGTTCGTCACCCAGACCCAAGCTGTTTTGCAGCTGCCCTGGATGCGGGCTGCAGAATGTGTTTAAGGAGGACGAACATTCGCGATGCCTCTACTGTCTTCATTGAGACAAGACTCATGTAGAGAAGGACTGCCAGTTCTGCAAGAACTTGTCGGAGCGGACCATGAGGGACCGTCGATCCCAACTCTCCAGCTGGTTGGAGAAGGGCTCAACGGGTGAGAAGAAGAAGAAAGGGTCTGAGCGGGCTTCCAAGTCCTGTGCGGGCGCCCCGGCGACGGGGGCCCAACACCAGGCCAAGCGCCGTGAGTCCACTGGCTCCGGGAGCGCCGAAAGGTCGGGCTCTTCGGTCGCCAGGCAGGGCGCGCCTTCCCCGGCACCGTCAACCACGAGCCAGCGCTCCGGTTCGGGGAAGAGGAAGTCTGAGACCCCGGGTAAGCTTGGGGAGAAGCCCGTCTGATCTTGGGAGAGGGGGAGCGATGCGTCGCCCCTCCCACTAAGGAGAAGGCCCGGGACGCACCTAAGGTGGTGAAGGCCCCTACCCAGCAGGCAAAGGCCTCTATCGAGGCGATCGCGGCGACTCTGGCCAAGCCGGCAGAGACCCCGCCAGCGGAGACTGCCTCCGGGACTAGAGTTTACCTGCTGCCAAGGAGGGAATCCTCTTTTCAGACCATCTTCATGGCCACCATGATGGAAGAAGCAAGGGGGGGGCACGGTAGCCTCCTCGAGCTCGGAGTCAGCCTCGGAGGAGGAACTGACCGAGGCCGTGAGGAATCTCGAAGTCCAGTTCGAGAAGGTTTGATCCCGTAAGGAAGATCCTCGGGAGTTAACCGAGGAAGACGACGATGGCGAGGAAGAGCAGCCTTCCCTTCCGGCGCAGCCGCAACCTAGGCCTCAGGATAGCTCGGCGGCCATTTTGTCTGCGATCCAGTCCTTATGCTCTGAGATAAGGACGAGATTACCAAGGCCCAGGCCGGAGGACCCGCAACCTGGCCCGTCGGGAAGTCCTCAGAACAAACGACGGAGGACCCAACCCTCTCCTCCACTCGACCCCGTAAGGCCTACAGTTCCCTCCTCATCCTCCCACGAGTCGGGAGATGACAGTGCGGTGGGCTCGACAACTGGTTCTGAGGTCGACGGAACGGGTCTCCCGTCGCACGGGCCTCTCCGCCTGACAAGATTGGCTCATTCCAAGCCATGATCGCCAGGGCGTCCGAATTGTTCCAGCTCTGCCCGGAGGAGCAGAAAAAGGAAGGTTTCCTCTATCAGCGCCGGGAGGCCAAGAGGAAGACTGTCATTGCGGTGCCTCTAATCCATGACATCTGGGAGGAGGGCCTGTCGGTACTCGAGAACCCCTCCACGGCACCAGCCAAACGGGACTGGTACGAGAAGAAGTACCGGGTCCCCGAGACCGCTCCCCTGTGCCTCAGGGCCCAGCCAACGCAAGACTCGGTCGTCTCGGCGGCGAAGAAGAAAGCGGCGGGGCCAGGAGCCTCAACGTCGAGTTCCCCTCTGGACAGCGAGGGAAAGAAGTTGGAAGCCATGGGGCGACGGGTCATTTCGGTGGCGACGACGATCAAAGCGGGCAACGCCCTGGCGATCGTGGCCCGTTACGACAGGGAGCTCTGGTTTAAGCTGGCCCCCATATTGGACTTCCTACCGGACGACAAGAGGTCCGAGGCCCTGGAAATACTTCAAGAAGGCGAGGTGGCGTCGGACCACGCCATAACGGTGGCAACCTATATTGCCGATACCGGGTTCCGCCAGCTGGGCAACGGAGTTTGCCTAAGATGACGGGGTTGGCTCCGGGCAACCGACTTCCGTCAGGACGTCCAGACCAGGGTGTTGGACATGCCGTTCGACGGCAGCAACTTGTTCGGAAAGGCGGTGAACGAATCCCTCCAAGCCATAAAGACGGACACTGAGACGGCCCGCGCCCTAGGAGCCCTTCAGCCACGACGGCCCTTTCGGAGCTACGGAGGCAGACAAGGGGCCTCCAAGGGATCCAGCGGTGGCTCGTCCTACCGCCAGGCGGCACGATCCTCGTCTCAGGAGGCCTACAGGGGTCGCGGCAAGCAGGGAGCGCCTCGCCGCCGTCGGCAAGGTGGCCAGGGCGGCAAGGCCACCACCTCCAAGCAGGACTGAACCGGCCGTGGCCTCGGGCCCCCACCGAAGCACCCCGGTGGGAGACCGGCTGACGAAGTTAGTCGGCGTGTGGAAGTCCATCTCCACCGATCGTTGGGTGCTGGATACCCTGGCAAGAGGACACTATCGAATTCCTGAAGAAGTGCCCTCACATTCCACCTGTGGCCAGGAAGGAAAATCACGTCCCGCAACTGCTGTTGGAAGTACGGGCGATGCTCAGGAATGGCGCCATCGAGCCTGTCCCATAGAGGCTCCGGGGCTCTGGGGTGTACTCAAGGTACTTCCTCGTCAGGAAGAAGACGGGCGGCTGGCGCCCCATCCTGGACCTTCGTTGTTTGAACAAATACATCAGGTCACAAAAGTTCAGGATGGTCACCCTCCAGCACGTGCTGGGACAGCTGGAGGAAGGCGGCTTTCTATCGTCGCTGGACCTGGAGGATGCATACTTCCACGTTCCCATCCTAAGAAGTCACCGAAAGTTCCTCAGGTTCGTCGTCCAGGGACGCCACTACCAATTCAGAGCACTGCCGTTCGGATTGAAGGCGGCCCCCAGGGTCTTTACCAAGTGCCTAGCACCTGTGGCGGCGCAGCTGCACCTTCAGGGGATTCACGTCTACCCCTACCTGGACGACTGGCTCATCCGCTCAAGGACGAGGGAACTCTCCGTCGAACACACTGCGAGGACCGTCCAGCTACTCACAGACCTGGGATTCGCCATAAATTACCCAAAGTCCCACCTGGTGCCGTTGCAGGTGGCCCTGTTTCTGGGAGCGAAGCTCGATACAGTGAGGCGCCTGGCGGCACCGTCGGAAGAACGGACAAAAACCATTCTGGCCAAAGTGCAGCTCCTGCTAGCCACGGACGTGGCCAGGGTGAGGTCCATCTAGTCCCTCCTGGGGATGATGTCCTCTTGCATCTACCTGGTGCGCCTATGCAGACTACGGATGCGCCCTCTTCAAGAATTTCTCGACGTCCGTTGGATGCAGGCGACGGGCACCCTCGAAGACGGGGTCCCCCTCAACGAGGTGTTCCGGCGGGCGATTCAGTGGTGGGGCATTCGAGCGCACCTCACGGTAGGCAAGGACTTTCAGACGCCGCGTACCAGGAGACGGTGACAACGGACGCTTCCCTGGAAGGTTGGGGTGCCCACACCATAGATCTCCACGCAAGAGGCCTCTGGCTCCCGGAGGAGAAGCTCCTGCACATCAACATCCTGGAACTCCGAGCCGTGTACTGGGCTCTCAAATCGTTCCTCCCGTCGCTCAAGGGCAAGGTGGTGCGGATCTTCACGGACAACACCACGACAATGTTTTACATACGGAAGCAGGGAGATACCAGATCCCCAGCCCTATCCAAGGAGGCACAGGATCTGTGGCACTGGGCGGTCGCCCAGGGGATGTTCCTGGTCCCCTTCCACCTGGCAGGAGAAACACCATCGCCGACTCGCTCAGCAGGGAGCTGCGCGCGTGTCATGAGTGGGAGCTGCGCCAGGATCAGGTGGATCAACTCTTACGACGATGGGGCAAACCCCAAATCGACCTGTTCGCAACAGCGATGAACTTGAAGTGCCAGCAGGTTTCCCCAGCCGATAAGCATGGGCGATGCGTTCTCGTTCACCTGGGACGGCCTATACCTGTATGCGTTCCCTCTGTTGCCGTTGCTGCTTCGACTCATCAACCAGCTCAAGAGGTCCCGGTGCAGGATGATACTCGTCGCACCGGCGTGGCCGAGGCAGATCTGGTTCCCGGACCTTCTGGACTTGTCAACGTCCCCATCCATCAAGCTGTCGGCGGACGCGGATCTTCTCTCCAGAGAAGGAGGCGCCATTTTCCACCACGACCCGGCGTCGCTGAACCTGCGGGCTTGGCTCCTGCAGCGCTAGAGTTTGGAGGGCACGATATACCGGCCGACTGCAGAGAGGTTCTTGCAAAGGCCAGGGCATCCTCGACTCTCAAATGCTACGGGCACAAGTGGAAGAGGTTCTCCATCTGGTGCCGAGCACAGAAGATCAAACCCCTACGGATTAAGGCCCCTCAGTGCTGCCGTACCTGCTATCTCTGGCAAAGGCTGGGCTAGCCCATGCCTCCATTAAGATTCATCTGGCGGCGATCTCCAGATATACCAGAACCACAGGACGGACGTCCCTGTGGTCCCATTGACTGGTGAAAGAGTTTATGAAAGGACTGTTCCGGTCGTTCCCGCCGGTGAAGGCCCCGGCGTGGGAACTTAACGTGGTGCTGACTAGGCTCTTGGGGCCCCCATTCGAGCTGGTGCCCTCCGCACCGATGAAGTTTGTGTCGTGAAAGACTGCATTCCTGGTGGCCATTACCTCCGCACGACGAGTGGGAGAGATCCAGGCCCTATCCTGCAAAGCACCGTACTTGACTTTCCATGCCTCAAGGGTGGTGCTTAGGACGCACCCCTCCTTTATGCCCAAGGTGCCGTCGGACTTCCATCTTAACGAGCCCCTGGTGTTACCTGTTTTCTTCCCGTCTCCTTCGTCGCCGGCCGAGAGGACTTTGGACTCGCTGGATGTGGCTAGAGCGCTGAAGTTCTACGTGGACCGCACAAAGAGTTTTCGGAGGACATCACAGCTGTTTGTGAACTTTGGACCTGTGAATCAAGGGAAGGCTCTCTCGAAGTCTTCTATTTCCAGATGGCTCTCCGGCTGCATCACATACTGCCACTGGTTGGCTAACCAACCGCTGCCAGGCCGTCCGAGAGCCCATTCGACCAGAGCGATCGCTGCTACTACGGCGTTCCTATCTTGTGTGCCCCTGCTGGACATCTGCAGGGCTGCTACGTGGAGTTCGACGCACACCTTCACGAGATTCTACTGCGTCGATCGGGATTCCAGGGAGGAGTCCAGGGTCGGCCAAGCAGTGCTGCGCAACCTGTTCACTTAAGGTGAGCCTGGTGAGGAGGTAAGAGATGCTTAATGTTGAGTTGTTGTATTGCTTAATGTTGAGCCTTTGCCACCTCCCGTGGTTGTGCATGTGTGTACTGCTATGTATTCTCATATTCATGAGCATGTGAATCCATGCCAGACCTCATGCTGGAGAAGGAACAAGTTACTTACATGTAACTGTTGTTCTCCAGCATGGGTCTAGCATGGATTCACATGCGAACCCTCCCGCCTACCCCTCTGCAGCTCTTCACTTGGTCATACTGCCACTTCACGTGCTACCAAATCTGAAGATGGCTGCCAGAGGCGGGGCTTAGGGAGGTGGCAGTCATTGGCTGTGGTCAGTATGACGCAGAGATCAGTGATTGGTTACTACTACGAAAGACAGATCAGAAACTGATACTGATTTTTATCTTTACCGAGGATTCCCAGCCTGACGACTGGGAATATTCATGAGCATGTGAATCCATGCCAGACCCATGCTGGAGAACAGTTACAGGTAAGTAACTTGTTCCTTCCTTGAGAGGGTAATCGGGCAGGTGCTCCGAGGGGTACTCTGCACCTGATTGCCAGCACTCCCACTCTACCACCCCGGAAGCCTACAGGGGCTGCTCGCAAGCCTTTGGCAGTAGGGGGAGGGTGGGGGGTTTGAGAATCAGTGTTGTTTCCCAAAGGCCTGAATCTGCTCTGGCCCCCACTTAAGCACCCCATAGGGCACCAGGCTTGCAGACTGTCAGCCTGTGGCAGTTCATCACCACAGACAAATGGGTGGTTCTTCATCACGGCCACACTTGGAGTTCCAACATAGGTGCCCTTGCATTCCTCCTGTGGCGCATCAAGAACTGCACATGGCTCAACTGCTGCGGGAAGTTCAGGCCATGTTAAAGAAGGGGCCAATAGAGCAGGTCCCTCTACGCCTCCCGAGCTTTGGATTGTACCAAAGATAGTTGATGGTGTGGAAGTCAGGAGGGTGGTGGCCGATCTCAACAGATACTTAGTCTCGGAAGATCAGGATGTTTACGTTTGAACATGTTTGGCCTGCTGGCAGAAGTGGATTTCCTGGCGACTTAAGACCAAACCTGGAGGACGCCTACTTTCACATCTCCATTCACCCACGGCATCTGCAGTTGCTGCGCTTTGTGGTCTGGTGATGGCACAAACACTTAAAGTCCCTGCCCTTCGGCCTGAAATAGGCGCTGACAGTGTTCACAAAGTGCTTAGCCCCGGTGGTGGCGCACCTATCTGTCAAGGGCATCCATCTACCCATATCTGGACTGGCTCATCTGCTTCCACTCTCACACACTGGCAAACTAGCACACAGCGTAGACCATTCGTCTTCTGTCAGAGCTCAGACATTCTCCAACTTTCCAAAATCCTGCATGGATCCATTGCAGAACACCTGGTTCTTGGCCGCCTGTCAACATGGTTGCATGCCTGGCTACCCCTTCGGAGGAGAGGGTGACTGCCATCCCGGGGAAGCTGCAGCTCCTGTTGTCGGCAAAATCTGTGACAGTAAAAGCGATCAAGTCCCTGTTGCGCATGATGTCCTCCTGCATCCACCTCGTCCCTTTTTGCAGGCTGCAGATGTAACCTCTTCCAGAGTTTCTGGACGCACGGTGGCTGTATGGGTACTTGGACAGACGAGATCGTGCTCACCCAGGAGTTCTGGGAAGCTCTGTTGGTGGGAAGTGCACCCGCATCTCATGCAAGGAGCTCCCTTTCAGGTCCCACCATACAGGGCAACAGTCTCTCAGATGCCTCCCTGGTTGGGTGGGGGTCCCACACCGGACAGTTGCATGCCAGAGGCCTCTGGCTGCTGAAGGAGAAATACCTTCATGTCCTGGTGCTCCGGGCAGTCTTCTGGGCCCTCAAGTCTTTCCTGCCATTGCTGTGGGGGAAGATGGTCAGGATTTTCAGACGCAACCTCCAGCGCTCAACCTGGAGGCCCAGACTGAGGCATTTGGCCATCCTGCTGGACATGTTCCTTGTCCCGTTTCACCTAGCAGACCGCATGAACACCAAGCAGGGAGCTGTGCTCCTGTCACTAAATGGAACTTTGTCAGGATCAAATAATCTCCTCTTTCGCAAGTGGGGTCCCCTCGCATCATCCTGCTAGACGGCGGCCAACTCCAAGTGGCAAAGGTTCACCAGCAGGTTTTCTCAGCCGAAGAGCCTGCGGGATGCTTTCTTGTTCCCGTGGGAGCTTCCTGGATGCCTTCCCTCTGATCCCTCTTCTGCTACCTGTAATCAACACACTGATGCACATTTTTCCGGTGTGGCCTCAACAGATCTGATACCCGGACCTACTCGTCTGTCAGTGGCTCTGTCCATCCGGCTGCCTTGTCTTCTCCGAACTTCTCTCCAGATAGGAGGGAACAATACTGAACCATGATCCAGCATCGCTGAGCCTCTCGGCCTGGCTCTTGCAGCCCTAGAGGTTGTACATTATTTCCTGCTGCTGGAATGTAAGAGGACCCTGGCCAAGGCCAGAACTTCCTCTACTTTGTTGTGCTACGGCCAAAAATGGAAATGCTTCTCAGTGTTGTGCAGGACTCTGAGGATTACGCTGCTGCGTTTCACAGCTCTGCTGCTACTTCTGTATCTGCTTTCTGTAACCAAGGCTGCCATATCCTGTTAGACCACGCCGCCTGGTAAGCACTCCCTGTGTGGGCACTGGCTCATCAAAGAGTTTCTCGAAGGCCTCTTCAGGACTTTTCCGCCAGTGAAGGCTCTCATCAGCTTGAGAGCTGAACGTGGTTTAGACTACGTTCATGGGGTCCCCATTTGAACTGATGCATCACACCCTTTCAGCGGTTCTCTCGTGGAAGACTGCTTTTCCTTGTGCCATCACGTTGGCCAGGTGGAACAAGGAGATCCAGGCCCTATCCTGCAAGCAGCCATACTTCTCCTTCCATGCTACAAGGGTGGTGCTGCGGACCAACCCACCTTTGAAGGTTCCTTCAGAATTCCACATCAATGAGTCTTCAACACCAGTACAAAGGACATTGCATTCGCTGGCTGTTGCTCGTGCCTGTTTTGATGTTTTATGTGGCACACACAAAGGATTTTTGGACGATATCTCCACTCTAAATTCTGGACCTGTGAATTGCGGTAAGGCTCCGTCTCAGGCTTCCGCAACCAAATGGCTCTCTGTCTGCATTACTGTCATCATCTAACAGACGTCTTCCAGGTCATCCGAGAGCCCATTCCACCAGAGCTATAGCAGCGATGCCTGCGTTTCTCTGGTGTTCCCATGCTACACATCTGCAGGGCTGCTACATGGAGGTTCACCCACACCTTCACAAGATTATACTGCCTCGACAGGGATTCCAGGGAGGAGTCCTAGGTCGGCCAAGCAGTGCTACACAACCCTTTTACCTGAGGTGAGTCTTTTTCCAGAGGTTTTACTTTTATTGAGCCTTGCATCCTCCTGTGGTTGTGTATATGTACTACTGTGTAATCCTACTAATGAGCATGTGAATGAATGCCAGACCCATACTGTAGAACAGGAGTTATAGTTAAGTAACGTGTTCCTTCCTAAGGCACTACTCTGCTTATACCACTGATCCAAAAACCACCGTAGAACCATCCAAGAAGATATTGCAAGGCAGGCTGTGTCCTTTAATTACTATGCTTTGTTGGAAGTATTTCTATTCCCTATGTTTTTTTTGGTTGCTAAGGGTCTAAGTGCATGGTGCACAGCTTATCCGTAGGGCTGCTTTCATTAACAAGCCCTCCCTGAAACTGTTGATCTTGAGAACCTGGTACTTGAGCCGTTCGTTTTTCCTCTTCTGGGCGTTTCTGAAAACCTGGAGGTCATGGGTGCAGCAAAGTAGTCTACCGAAATACAATACCAAACCAAAAGGTTGCTGTTTTGTTGGGCTTTAGAAGGTAAAATTAACCCTCTCCTTGCCACTGGGCACATAGAATCTCTGTGGAGGCCAAAGATGGGATGATTTTATTTCAGAAAACATTGCTCTATCGCTCCATACCAAAATACCCTTTTTCATGAATGAAGCAATAATTGTGTCTTGATGGTGCTTTTCACGTGTATCCTAAAAATTGCACAATCATTTTAGAGGTCCATAATGGCCAACCATTCGAGATGATCGCCTATGACTGATCAGCTTTCATAGAAAAATGTATTCCTAGGCCCTATCACGTCTGCCACAATAATTGTCAGGTTTCATGTTTTCCTGAATGGCCTGTCTTGATTTGTGTTTCTAAGAACAGTACCTTTTCTCCTACCTAAGGTCAGCATTTTGTTCCTATGTAATGCATTTTTTTAAGATTTTGAATAAATACAAAAAGGTTATCCAACAATTTTAAAGGACATTTATACTGCACCCTTTCACCACCAGAGTGGCCCTCTGGCAGATCTGAAGAGCAAGAAGGTAGGATGAGTTAGTAGGGCAAAGCGGGAAAAGGTAGAGAGATGCAGTGTGCTGTTGGCAGCTTCAGTTAGTTTAACATTGTTGGCTGGGTATGGGTGCGGTTTCTGAGTCGGTAGTATGTTGTGATTTTGTTTCTCCAGCATGGGGTCTGGCATGGATTCACATGCTCATGAATATTCCCCGTCGCCAGGCTGGGAATCCTCGGTAAAGAAAAAACCAGTATCAGTTTTGTTTCTGATCTTCTTTCGTAGTAGCAACCAATCACTGATCTCTGCGTCATACTGACCACAGCCAATGACTGCCCTCTACCTAAGCCCCGCCTCTGGCAGCCATCTTCAGATTTTTACCGCACGTTCAAGTGTTGGGATCCTCGTGCTATTGCTCTCGAGCGTTAGTGCTATTTTTCATGTTTTTTCTCAAACTTCGATTTTTTCGGTCAAAAAGAGCCTCAAGCTCCACAGATTCTTCATCCGATCAACGGGGACCCGTGTCGGATTCGTCTACGCCACTCAAGGGTGAAGATTTCGTCGAGCTACGCTTTTGGAGGACTCCAGAAGTTTCTCAGGCCCATCTCGGACATGGCCCAGGAGAAGGGAAGCTCGACGCCCGGAAAGCTGTTCAGGGTCTGCCCTGGATGCCAGCTTCAGAATGTCTTTAAGGAGGAAGAACACTCCTTTTTGTCTTTACTGCCTACATGAGGACAAGACGCACGTGGAGAAGGACTGTGCGTTTTGCGGCAATATGTCGGAGCGGACCATGAAGGACCGCCATCAACGTCTCGCCAACTGGCTGGAAGGGAAGAGCCCGTCAGGCGAGAAGAAGAGGAAGAAATCCGAGCGGTCTTCTAAGACCTTTGAGGACGCCCTAGCGACGGGGGTCCAACACAAGGCCAAGCACCGCAAGTCCGCTGGCACCGGGAGCGCCGAACGGTCGGGCTCTACGGGCGCCAGGCAGGGTGCATCCTCCCGGCACCATCAACCACGAGCCAACGCTCAGGTTCGGGTAAGAGGAAGGCCGAGCACCCGGCGAAGCTCCTGGAGAGGCCCCGGTCGAGCTCGAAGGCCCCATCGGAGGGAGAGCGAGGCAGTGTTCCCCCCCCCCCTCCAAGGAGAAGGTGGTGAAAGCCTTAATCCATCCGGCCAAGGCCTCTATCGAGACAGTCGCAGCGGCCCTGGCTCAGCCTGTGGAGGCTACACCAGTTGTGGCGACCTCTGGGCTCATTCTCCCTGCCACCGGGGAGGGAGTCCTCTTTTATGCCCATCGACAGGACCCCCGTGAAACCTCCGACGGAGAAGAAAAGGGGGGGGGCAGGAGGTTGTCGTGGATTCGGCCTCAACCTCTGAGGAAGAGCTGATCGAGGTCTTAAGCCACGGCGTTGGCGTGGAAGAAGACCAGCCCGTCGGGAGGGATCCCGGCGTAGGAGATGACGATATCGTCAAGGGTGACGACGGGGCCCCTGACCGCCCGTCGGACTCCCCTCAACCAGCGCCGCAAGACAACTCGGCGGCAATTTTGTTGGCTATACAGTCCTTATGCTCGGAGATAAGGACGAGACTGCCGTTACCACCAGCAGAGGAACCGCTCCCGACGGGGGACCCGGAGCCAGGCCCTTCTGGGAGCCCTCCCCCTAAGAGAAGAAGGATTCACCCTCCACCTCCTTTTCAGCCATCGCGCCCTGTTCAGCCCTCCTCCCCGTCCACGACTCGTGGGGATGATACGGGGACTGACACGGCCGCGACGGGTACGGACGACGAGGTTTACGACGAGGATCTGCCGTCGTCACCTCCCACCCGGGCTTCCCGCCCGACGAGATTGGATCGTTTCACTCCATGATCGCCAGGGCATCCGAGCTCTTCCAGCTCTGCCCGGAGGAGAAGGAAGGTTTCCTTTATCAACGGCGCGAGGCCAAGAGGAAGACGGTCCTCTCCGTGCCTCTACTGGACGATATTTGGGATGAGGGCCTCGCCCTCCTCAAGAACCCATCCACGACGGTACGAGAAGAAGTACCGGGTCCCGGACGCGGCCCCCTTGTGCCTCCGGGCACAGCCGACCCCGGACTCCGTCGTCTCCGCGGCAGCCAGGAAGAAAGCGGGGGGGGTGCGGCCTCCACGTCGACTTCCCCGCCGGACGGCGAGGGAAAGAAATTGGATACGATGGGACGCAGGGTCATCTCGTCTGCAGCAACGACGATTAAGGCGGCCAACGCCTTGGCTATCGTAGCCCGCTACGACAGGGAGCTGTGGTACAAACTGGCCCCCCTGCCGGACTTGCTACCAGACGACAAGAGGGCGGATGCCCTAGAGATCTTGCAGGAAGGTGAGGTGGCGTCGGACCACGCCATTACGATTGCGACGGACATCGCCGACACTGGATTTCGCCAGTTGGGCAATGGCGTGTGCCTTGGGCGGCATGGATGGCTCAAGGCTACTGACTTCCGTCAAGATGTGCAGACCAGAGTCTTGGACATGCCGTTCGATGGAAACAACCTGTTTGGGGAAAAAAAAGTGGACGATTCCCTTCAAGCCATCAAAGCAGACAGGGAGACGGCCCGGGCTCTTGGGGATCTCCAGCAACGGCGGCCGCCCTTTCAGAGCGGCGGAGGCAAGGGTGCCTCCAAAGGTTCCGGCGGCGGATTTTCCACCTACCGTCAAGCGGCCCGTTCGTCGCAGGAAGCTTACAGGGGACGAGGCAAGTCAGGCGGACCCCGCCGTCGTCGCCAAGGACTCGTCGAAGCAGGACTGAACCGGCCGTGGGGTCGGGCCCCCACCGAAGCACCCCGGTGGGAGGCCGGCTGACGAGCTTCGTCAGCGTGTGGGAGTCCATCTCCACCGACCGTTGGGTGCTGGACGCCCTGGCCCAGGGTCACGCGCTCGAGTTTCAAAGAAGGTGCCCGCGCGTCCCCCCCCCCTGTGGCCAGGAAAGAACTTCACGTCCCTCAACTTCTCTTGGAGGTAAAGGCGATGCTCAGGGAGGGCGCCATCGAGCTCGTCCCAAAGAGGCTTCGGGGCTCCGGAGTTTACTCAAGATACTTCCTCATGAAGAAGACAGGAGGATGGCGTCCCATCCTGGACCTACGACGACTGAACAAATTCATCAAGGCACAGAAGTTCTGGATGGTCACCCTCCAACACGTCCTGGGTCAGCTGGAGGAGGGCGATTTCCTGTCGTCGGATTTGGAGGATGCCTACTTCCATATTCCCATCCTAAAGGGACACCGAAAGTTTCTCAGGTTCGTGGTCCAAGGGTGTCACTATCAGTTCAGAGCCCTTCCCTTCGGACTAAGGTCGGCACCCAGGGTGTTCACCAAGTGCCTCGCACCGGTGGCGGCGCAGCTGCGCCGAGAGGGGATCCACTTCTACCCCTACCTGGACGACTGGCTCATCCGAGCCAAGACGAGGGAGCTCGCCGTGGAGCACACGGCAAGGACCGTCCAACTTCTCACGGACCTGGGATTCTCCGTAAACGACGCCAAGTCCCACCTGTTGCCCGCGCAAGACGCACTGTTTCTGGGAGCGAAGCTCGACACAGTGTCGCTTCTGGCCTCCCCGTCGGAGGAAAGGACGAGGGCCATTCTGGGCAAGGTGCAGCGGATGCTGGTTGCGGACGTGGCCAGAGTGGGGTCCATCAAGTCCCTCCTCGGAATGATGTCTTCTTGCATTTACCTCATCCCCCTGTGCAGGCTCCGGATGCGCCCGTTGCAGGAGTTCCTGGACGCGCGCTGGATCCAGACGACGGGCAGCTTCGAGGAGAGGATCACACTCGACGAGAGTTTCCGACGAGCGATCCGGTGGTGGGGCACCCGCGCACATCTGACGGCGGGCATGGACTTCCAGATCCCCGGCCACCAGGAGGCAGTGACCACGGATGCCTCCCTGGAAGGGTGGGGAGCGCACACCGAGAATCTGCACGCGAGAGGCCTTTGGCTCCCGACGGAGAAGGCCCTCCATATGAACGTCCTGGAGCTCCGTGCAGTGTTTTGGGCCCTCAGGTCCTTTCTTCCGTCCCTCAAGGGCAAGGTGGTGAGGATCTTCACCGACAACACCACCACCATATTCTACATCAGGAAACAGGGCGGAACCAGGTCCCCAGCCCTGTCCAGGGAGGCGCAGGATTTGTGGCATTGGGCCGTCGCCCAAAGGATGTTTCTGGTGCCATTTCATCTGGCAGGGATAAAAAAACACCATCGCCGACTCACTCAGCAGGGAGCTGCGCTCGTGCCACGAGTGGGAACTACGACAGGATCTAGTGGACCGCCTCTTCCGACGGTGTGGCACACCCCAGATCGATCTGTTCGCGATGGCGACGAACTCCAAGTGCCGGAGGTTCGCCAGCAGGTATCCCCAGCCGAGGAGCATGGGCGATGCCTTCTCGTTCCCCTGGGAGGGCCTGTTCCTATAAGCGTTCCCTCCATTGCCATTGCTGATCCGGCTCATCAACCAGCTCAAGAGGTCCCGGTGCAGGATGATCCTCGTCGCACCTGCGTGGCCGAGGCAGATATGGTTCCCGGACCTTCTGGATTTGTCAGCGTCCCCGTCAATCAAGCTGCCAGTGGACGCGGATCTGCTCTCCAGGGAAGGAGGCGCCATCCCCCATCACAACCCGAAGTCGTTGAACTTGCAGGCCTGGCTCCTGCAGCGTTAGAGTTTGGAGGATACGACATACCGGCCGACTGCAGAGAGGTTCTTGCAAAGGCCAGGGCGTCCTCAACTCTTAAATGCTACGGACACAAATGGAAGAGGTTCTCTTGTGGTGCCACGCACAGAAGATTGACCCTCTGCGGATTACGGCTCCCCAAGTACTGCCATACCTACTGACGCTGGCCAAAGCTGGACTGGCGCATGCGTCCATCAAGATTCATCTTGCTGCGATCTCCCGATACACCAGAACCACGGGGCGGACGTCCTTGTGGTCTCATCGTCTGGTGAAAGAGTTCATGAAGGGACTGTTCAGATCGTTTCCGCCGGTGAAGGCTCCGGCCCTGGCATGGGAGCTCAACGTGGTGCTGACCAAGCTCATGGGACCTCCGTTCGAGCCTCTGCACTCGGCCCCGTTGAAGTTCTTGTCGTGGAAAACAGCGTTTATTGTGGCCATCACCTCCGCACGACGGGTGGGAGAGATCCAGTCCCTTTCCTGCAAGGCCCCGTACTTGACTTTTCACGACACGAGGGTAGTGCTCAGGACGCACCCCTCCTTCATGCCCAAGGTGCCTGTCATGATCTCTGCTTCCAAAAGAGCAGGACTTGCCCGACTCCCTTGGAAGCAGACCCATAACCCCGGTTCCGAGTGCCAGCCAGTCCCAATTGGGACCTTTTGGACCCTGTCCTGGTGCCAGTGGCACTAGGCTCATAAAGATGCCCAGTCCCAGCGCTGGAAGCGCCGGGCTCATAATGCTTGGGTGGACTTACCTGCAGCAGACCATGCTGCTTACTTACCTGCCAGTTGAACCCCTGATCCTCTTCTGTTTGGGACTACTTTTCCTGTTGGGTGGGGCAGGAGCCACTCCCTAGGTTCAGAACACTGGAACTCTTCTGGAAAGCAGGAACTCTTTTCTTAACTAGGCGTGGCTGTGGAAGGAGAGACCTAAGCACTACAGGAGGCTATTTAAACCACACCCGATGGATGAATCTTGCTTTGCGTTATTCTGCATTCTCTGCAGCAGAACGCTCATCGTGTCTTCTGCTTCTGATCCTGGGCCTAAGGGAACAAAGGCTTACCATCCTGGAATCCAGTCTTCAGCAGCACCTGTAAAGACAAAGAAAGAACAGGTTAGCACTACGGTCTTCAGTGGCAGCGCATCTCTTACCTGGTCCATCGGCTGTCACCAACGCCTCGCGCTGCATTCCGGCATCTGAAAGACAAAAGCTTACCAGCTCTTCGCACGCTCCGGAGGCCTTCGGCGCTGCATCCCGCATCTGAAAGACAAAAGAAGGTGCGTTTAAAGACATTGGGCAACTTTATTACTCACGTGCCATTACTCCTTCCCACGCCGAATCCAGTGGGTATTCCAGCACCCTTCAGCTTCTCTAAAGCTCCGAACTTGTACCTGCAAGATAAAAGGCACAGTGCGCATCGTGAAGCAGGCTACAAGCGCTTACTTACGTGCTTCCAGGCGCTTCTATTCCTCACGCGGGTTCGATCCTCAACTCTCATCAGCCCGCCATCGCCGGAACCCTGCAAAACAAGAGATATCATTACAAAAGACTTAAGACATTTGAAGTGCCCAGAACTTACCGTTCGTGCAGTTAACGACGGACAGCAGTCCTCTGAGGTCAAGAGGCCTGCACCCTTATCCAGTGAAGAAACTGGTTACGGCACCCTGCCCCGAGGCAGATGGAGAGCTTGGCGTTCACTTACCTAAGGTGAGGGCGTTAACCTTTGGGGTTCTACAGGAGAAGAGAAAGGGAAGAGGAGAGAGGCACCCAATAACCCCAGTTCATTAATCCCATATTTTCTATCTGCAGACATCTTACTCTTCGAGTCAGACATACAGTGCACAGAGGTCCAGCCCAAAGAGCCAACCATGTGTTACACATCACCTTTGAAGATACGGCATTCACCCAGTCAAGACCGGCGCCTCTGCGGGAATCGGGTGAGCGTTACAGTGCCGTCGGACTTCCACCTCAACGAACCCTTGGTGTTGCCTGTTTTCTTCCCGTCGCCTTCGTCGCCGGCTGAGAGGACTTTGCACTCGCTGGATGTGGCTAGAGCGCTGAAGTTCTACGTGGACCGCACGAAGGGTTTTCGGAAGACGTCACAACTCTTTGTGAACTTTGGACCTGTCAATCAGGGGAAGGCTCTCTCGAAGGCTTCCATTTCCAGATGGCTCTCCAGCTGTATCATGTACTGTCATCGGTTGGCAAACCGACCCCTGCCTGGCCGTCCGAGAGCCCATTCCACCAGAGCGATCGCAGCTACCACGGGGTTCCTATCTGGTGTGCCCTTGCTGGACATCTGCAGGGCTGCTACGTGGAGGTCGACGCACACCTTCACGAAATTCTACTGCGTCGATCGGGATTCCAGGGAGGAGTCCAGGGTCGGCCAAGCAGTGCTGCGCAACCTGTTCGCCTAAGGTGAGCCTGGTGAGGAGGTAAGATTTGCTTAATGTTGAGTTTGATGTGATGCTTAATGTTGAGCCTTTGCCACCTCCCGTGGTTGTGCATGTGTGTACTGCTATGTATTCTTTATTCATGAGCATGTGAATCCATGCCAGACCCCATGCTGGAGAAGGAACAAGTTAGTTACCTGTAACTGTTGTTCTCCAGCATGGGTCTGGCATGGATTCACATGCAAACCCTCCCGCCTACCCCTCTGCGGCTCTTCACTTGGTCATACTGCCACTTCACATGCTACCAAATCTGAAGATGGCTGCCAGAGGCGGGGCTTAGGTAGAGGGCAGTCATTGGCTGTGGTCAGTATGACGCAGAGATCAGTGATTGGTTGCTACTACGAAAGACAGATCAGAAACGAAACTGATACTGATTTTTTCTTTACCGAGGATTCCCAGCCTGACGACGGGGAATATTCATGAGCATGTGAATCCATGCCAGACCCATGCTGGAGAACAACAGTTACAGGTAAGTAACTTGTTCCTTTGTTGCAATGTGTAGTGAAGTGCGTGCGGATTGCTGTGCGAAAGATAGGTTTGTTAATTTTGCGTTTGAAAGGAATATGCAGTGTTTTTAGAGGCTGGGTTTAGTGGGTTATTCAGTTGTACCTCCTTGCCTCGGACATCAGTGTTAATGCGTCCTTGCCCGTGTTGTGCATTAAGTAGGTTAACAATAAAAAAGCAATTTTGGAGTAACCACGTTCTCGTGTCTAAATGACATTCTATGGAACATAATCTGACAAATTACGACAGACCATCTCACTTTAAGAAAACTACTTAAAATATGGCTATTCAAGTCACAATGACAGAAGAAAAGCATCCACCTACAAGCTCCCCTGCTTCCGGCTCCTCTCAAGCATACCCCACACTTGCCACAGTCCTTCTGATTAGTCTAATCCCCCTGAAACACACAACCCACATGTCCACCACGAAACTAACTGCTGCAAACACGCATCACTGGATGCTGCCTATCCAGACACAATGACCCCTGTGCGCACAATCCAAGCACACCTAGAAAGCAGGCCCCCACTTGAAGCCAGTTCCGCAAGGTTCTACAAGAAATAATTAAAAGTGCAACCTCTATCCTACTCACTCTACCCTACTAAGCTACCCAATTCACTTTCTTACAGAACCACATAAGTGCCTGGAGACTATACAATGGTAACAGTGCACTGTATAAGACAACTTAACGAATATTAACACTGTTCATATACTGTAATTAAGCTGACGAATATAGGCTTAGTCAAATATTAAGTTATAAGAATCTAACTCGACAATATGAAAACTGAACTGACTCCAAAGGCATGGAGGTGATAATCTGAGGTCTACAAAGTCATAAACTGGGTGTTCAAAATTAGTCTCTCAGTCTGCAGTCATGTGCTTGACGATTGGTTCATTTTCCTTACAGGACCAACAATTTTCTGTGATGAATATCTAGAAATTTGCTGAGGAGTAACAGAAAATCAGTCCATAACCAAGATTGGTTGTGTTATATTGGCTGCTGCACTGACTTTAAAGATTCTGATATAGTCAACCCACCCACCCCCACCCCTCAACATTTGATAAGAATATTAAGAGCCAGTTTTGGATTTGCAGTGAGGTAATTATGTATAATCATGCATTTAAAATGTGTTTTGGACTAGTTGCAAGGCTAAAATGAAAATAGGTGGGATAGCGAGCATCCTAGTCGAGTACCTCTATGTAAATTGATAGGGTCTTGGAGTGCTATTAATCCATATTTGAGATTTGGGTGAGTTATATTAAACTAGTTTATGAATTTGGGACCAATACCATACCAAGTAAGACTGGGGCAAAAATTAAAGTTGCATGCTACCAGCTAGCCAGTCACTCGCCACCTCAATTCTATACATACACACATCACACCATTTCTCCAGTATTGGATCTTTCATGGATTCACATGCTGTTAATAGTCCCCTTTGTCAGGCTGGGTAACTTTGACTTAGTAATGTTCCTATGGAAAAAATGGACACCATGAGTGTCGCATCATCTTTGTCCATGCTTTTGGTACCCACCAATGGGACGTCGAGTTTATAGCTCTACTCCAGCATTTCCCCTTCAGATTTCAACCGTCTTCAGAGCTATTAGGATTCCTTGTGTTTCGCTTCTGAGAGAAAATTACATTTCTTTGAAAATTACATTTTTCTTCACATTTTGTCTTCCGGTACAACAGGCGTTGAAATACATCGGTTTCCAGTTCCAACCATGGAAACTTCAGGACCTAAGAAGTCTTTATTTCGGCCATGTGAAACCTGCGGCCTAAAAATCGTTTTACGGGAAGTGACTGGCAAACAGTGTCTTTACTGCCTGTATTCGAACCATTCAGCTGATGACTGCTGTGACGTCTGCCAGGGGTTCTCTCAAAAGACCCTTAAGGACAGAGGAACCAACACCTTTTCTGCTGGCTTAATGAGGGAGCCTATTCAGCCTCTTTGGTTGGCTCATCACGGAGTGGGAGTGCAACCACTCCCTCTGACAGGAGGTCACCGTCCAGACAGAGGTCCAGATCCGAGGAGCCAGTGGCAAAGAAGCTAAACACTCTTCCAAGGGTCCGTTGTGGAGGTCACCGTCTGACAAACCTAGAGACCAGGGCTCGCACTCATCTTCAAAATCTGCTGACCCGTCCAGGAAATCTGTCGACGGACAAACATAGAACCAAAAGTTGTTGAAGCCGACAACGCCATCGACGACGGCTTCGACCACCACAATGGCGTCTGTTAGGATCTACGTCTTGCCTCCAGTAGACGACCAAGAAAAAGTTGCCTGCTGAAAGGCCTATGCATCAGGCAACCACCAGGTCAGAAATTTCCGAATTGCTGGCAGATGGGAACGTATTGTCCCCTAAGGGTATTTTTAAAACCCCGACTGGGACCACGATGCAGCACGACCAGACTCCCCTGGGAATGTCTCCTATGGTGTAACCAGTTATCATGCCAGAAGACATTCTGCAGCCTGAGATTGTCAGATGTTGAGCCTCTGCCATACGAATGTCAAGGTGCATTTGAATTTGACCCTGTAGAAGGAACTTCTGATCCTCCTATCCAGGGACCAGCCAGAGTGGAAAACTCGCCTTTAAGGTTCTCAAACACTTATTCTGCCATCAACTTCTGCAGGAATAGGCGGTATGCAGACACAATACCCCTTATAAATCTTTCCCTGCTTTCCGTGCAGGTCCTTACTACACTGCAGGTCAGCATGACGCCAGACTTGCTCAGGCGATTCAACCTTATGGAAAACCGCACGTTAACTCTCAAAGGGATCCAACCTACCGCTCTAGAGACCAGGGCATGCGCCCTAGGAAGCAAACTCCCCCTAGACCTCCACCTCCACGTACATTCAGTTCACGTAGGAGAGAACAAGAGGAAGGGGAATTGGTTGACACAGACCAGGACACTGATACGAGGGATACAACTTCCGCCTCCTCATCCCCAAGGAGTGCCGACACAGATCCAGACCAAGACCGGGTAGCCCAGCTCCGCCTTCACCTCCGGACTATATCCGAGCTTTTCACTCAATGATTTCCAAAACTTGCCAGGAGTTTGGCCTAATTCCTGAGGAGTAGAAGAAAGATTGTTTCCTCTTCGACCAAATGGATAAACGCAGTCTTTTCCATACCCATTCTGATCACGTGTGGCAGGAGGACCTCTGTACTATGAAACATACTTTTTTACGGAGCCTTTGGGTAAAGGAAGGTTGGAGAAGGGGTTTAAGGATCCAGATAGTACTCTGAAATGCCTCACTTCGGATCCTACTCTAGAGTCAGTTTTCTCAGCGGCAGAAAGCCGCAAGGCCTGAACACCGCATACGTGTGCCACTCTGCCAGACAGCGAAAATCGGTAAATGGAAGCCTTTGGAAAGAAGGTTCTCACCATTGGGGCGACGACGGTTAAAGCAGCCAATGCCCTGGCAATAGTCGCTCAATATGATCAAGAGATGTAGCACAGTCTGGCTCCTTTATTGGAACACTTGCCAGAACAGCAGAGAAATGAGGCTATGATGCTGGTGCGTGAAGAAGCCTCAAATCGCAGAATCAGCGTCCATGTAGACCTTGCTGAAACTGGGTTCAAGCGGATTGGCAACGGGGTAGTCCTTAAACGCCAAGCATGGCTATGTTGCACAGACTTTTGCCAGGAAGTGCAACACAAGGTCATTGAAGGGGAAAATCTGTTCAGCGACAATTGATAAAGCCACAAAGGCTGACTCAGACACTGCTGGATCTCTCACTGCCCTTCAAAGCAGGAGATCCTTTCGAGGAGCCTCGGGCAATGCAAGATTCTCAGGCTTCAGAGACAGCAAAATCTATGGTAGGCCCGGCTATTACACTCAGGGCTACAAGCGCAGTAGAGAATACCAAGAGCAAAGGGCGCGGATCTACCACCTCCCAGAGAGGTAGGCAGAATAAGGCACAACAATGACTGCCACAAGGGTAGTCCGGTGGGGGGAAATGTGGCGTTCTAGCTCGATGATTGTCAAACAACGAATGACAGTTGTTGGGCTAGTTGCAATCCAGTACGGCCACTTGTTGGAGTTCAAGCACCCACAAACCCTGATTTTTGAAACACAAGCCCCTACCCACCCCACAGAAGTATTTCTTCACCCACATCATCTGGTTTTACAGCACAAGATGCGTCAAATGCTAAAACAAGCCATCGAAAAAGTGCCTCCCTCCGCAAGAGGAAAGGGAGTATACTCCAGGTACTTTGTCGTCAAAAAAACAGGCGGCAAGTGGCGCCCTATTCTGGATCTACGAAGACTAAACAAGAACATCAAAAAACAAAAGTTCAAAATGGAAACGCTCCAGGCGGTCAAAAAAGCCATACAGCCCCAGGAATTCCTTGCAGCCTTGGACCTCAAAGATGCATACTTCCATGTGCCTAAACATCCGAGGCACTGAAAGTACCTCAGATTCGTAGTCGACGAAAGCCATTATCAGGCACTTGTTGTCAGTCTAAAATCGGCACCCAAAGCATTCACAAAGTGCCTTGCACCAGTATCAGCCTTCCTCCAGAAACCAGGCCACCATGTGTGGCTGTACTTGGACGATTGGCTACTTCAGGGGTCAATCTATCAACAAGCCTTTATAGTCTCTTCTCAACCAAACACACTGCTCCAATAGTTGGGCTTTACAATCAACTATACAAAGTACTGTACAGTTTCCTCAAGGAGCTTGGTTTTCCTAGGCCCTCGATTCCTTACATGCCACAATTTGGTCAAATCTTCTGCGGAAAGAATCAAAAGATTGATAACTCTAGCGAGCTCATTCACGCCAAACAAACTAATCACAGTCCGCTCATACATGGCTCTTCTGGGGACCACATCCCCTTGCATTCCGCTTATTCGCCACTGCCGGCTACACATGAGGCCAGTTTAAAGGTTTTGGGCGACCAGATGGTCGCAAACCCGGGGTTCCTGGTCAGACAAGGTAACCATCTCCCAGACTCTGTCACACAGACTGAAATGGTGGACACACCCCTTCAACAACACAAAAGGAATGCCTCAAATGGAGCCAATTTACCATCTTGCCAATGCCTCCCAGACGGGATGTGGCGCTCATTTAGAACATCACCAGGTCAAAGGCCCCTGGTCCCCCGAGGAAGCATTACTATACATCGGTTTGCTGAAATTACGAGCAGTGCACTGGCCTCTAAAATCCTTTCTTCCTCTAATCGAGAATTTGATGGTGCGTGTCCTCACTGACCACACAACCAGTGTTTTATGTATGGAAGCAAGGCGGAACACGATCAAACACCTTGTCCTAGGAAGCACAAACCATCTGGCACAACATTCTACTTCAGATCTTCCACTTACCTGAGTTGCAGAACAAGCTCGCAGACACACGAGGGGCAATTGCACAGCAGCCAGATAGCCAAAGTTTTCTCATGGTGGAGTCAGCCTCCCCCCCCCCCCGCAACCCATCTCTAGACGTTTTTGCCAGCCCCCACAACAAGCAGTGCCAGAAATTTGCCAGCAGGATTCCGCATCCTTACTCCCAGGGGGGTGCATTTTTGTTCCATTCGAACGACTTGTTCGCCTAAGGGTTCCCCCTTTTCCTCTCATAAGGACAACGATACAGATGATACGCAAAGGTTGTTGCAGGATAATCTTGGTTGCCCCGTACTAGCCCAGGCAGATCTGGTTCTCTGAACTTCAGTTGGCAGCTGACGATCCAATTCCTCTAGGATCTCAGGCCAATCTTCTAAACGGGAGGATCTTTCATCACGACCCAGCCTCTCAAGTCAACACGGTGGCTCTTGACCACTCCGAATTGGCCTCAGGACTGCCGGCACATTCTAGCAGCAGCTAGAGGCCCTTCCACCAACATTTCCTATAGCCAAAAGGGGGGACATGATTCTGTGCATGGTGTGCACAGCAGCATAACATGCAGCTGCTAGCTAGAACACCTCATTGGATCCTCCGTTATGTGCTAAAGCTAGCTACAGAGAGTCTGGCCATCTCTTCCATCAAAGTGCACTTAACAATCTCCAGGTTTACACAGAAAAAAAATCCTTTACTCTCCTCGTTACAGTGACAGGCTAATCAAACACTTCTTAAAATACCTTTTTCATACCTTGCCATCTAAGAAAGGGGTTCCACCTGTATGGAGCCTGAACCTGGTCCTAGCAGGGCTGATCAAGCCTCCATTCGAACCTCTGTTGACCACCCACATCAAATTTCTAACTTGGAAAGTGGTTTATTTAATGGCCATTACCCATTCTAGACGAGTTTCGGAGCTCCAAGCCTTGGTTGTAGACCCTCCGTATCTACGGTTCATTAAACAAGGTGGTTCTCTACACTAATCATTTAATGCCTAAAGTACCTTCAGAGTTTCATGAAAATGCTACCATAAGTCTACCCACATTCGTTCCAAATGCCACTTCACCAGCAGAAAAGGCTCTGCACTCTCAGAATGTCAAGTGTATTGAGATATTATTTGGATCGCACCAAATCTTTTAGGTCGACTTAGCAGCTGTTTGTAGCCTTTGTCCCATCCAACAAAGGAGGATCCATATCCAAACGGGGAATTTCAAGATGGGTTTAATCTACAATCTCCTTCTGCCACTCTAGGTCCAATAGGCTGTTTTAATCGACCCCCAGAGCGCACTCCACTGGAGTATGGCTGCCTCGGCAGCTCTCTGGTACCCATCACAAGGTTCCTGGGGAGACAAGTTAACATCAGCCCTGCAATCTCAAAGTCACTGAAATGGTGGGCTGTCCGCGACATCTTGAAAGGGTTGCCACTAGTATAACCAACTCATGATCATAACAAATGCCTGCTTGGTGGGTTTGGGAGCTCACCTAGGCAAACGCCAGTTCAAAGGCCTTAGCACTCCCGAAGAATCGACCCTACACATATATGTCCTAGAGCTGCGAGCGGTCCATTGGACCTTAGTCTTTACTTCCACTGATCCAAAATTCAGTAGGGCAGATACTCGCGGACAATAGCACCACAATGTTTTACCTGGGCAAGCAGGGAGGAACAAGTTCAAACACCTTATCTCAAGAAGTTCAAACCATTTGGCACTGGTCCATTCACCACATCGCTTTGCAAGCATTCCACCTTTCGGGGTTAAAACCAAGGGGCAGAAGCCCTCAACAGGCACTCTACGCAGTACCATGAATGGCGCCTTCACAACCACCAAATAAACAAGATCTTCTCAGTATGGGGCCAGACTCCTCTGGACCTCTCTGCCACAAGGTGTAACAAACAATGCAAACAACTTGCAAGCCGGTTACCACACCCAAGCTCAGAGTGGGACGTGTTCTCCTTCCGATGGAGCAGCATCTTCGCATATGTGTTCCCTCTATTACTGCTGATCAGGAAGACCATCCAGATGATCCTCAGATAGCATTGCAAGATAATCCTGGTGGCACCATACTGGCCCAGACAAACCTGGTTCTCAGATCTCCTTCAGCAATCGGTGGACAACCCAATATATCTGGGGTTTCACGCCGACCCTCCTGTCACATAACAGTGCAATTCTGCATCACGACCGAGGCTCCCTCAAGTTGACAGCGTGGCTCCTGATCACGCCGAATTCGGCCACCTAGACAGCGCTTACTAGCGGCAGCTAGGGCACCTTCCACTAACTCCTACATTCATAAGTGGAAAAGGTTCTGTTTGCATCGTGATTGCAGCAGTCCAACCACTGGCCATACGACCACAACAGATTGCCAGCTTCAGTAGAAAAGTAACAAAGGAAGGTCTTGCTATCGCTTCCATAAAAGTATTCCTGGCAGCAATCTCCAGGTTCACCAGAAAAAGTGGAAAACCTCCTCTCTACAGCAACAGGCTGTTCAAACACTTCCTAAATGTTTTTTGTTTTTTTCCACCGAAGAAAATAATTCTACCAGTGTGGAACTTAAATCTGGTCCTAGCCGGCCTCATGAAACGCCCTTTTGAACCTCTTCGGTGCACATCAAGTTTGTAACTTGGGAAGTGGTGTTCCTGATCACCATTACGTCCTCCAGGCGAGTCTCTATACCACAGGCCTTAGTGGTGCGCCATCCGTATTTCCAATTTGCAAAGAATAAAGTAATCCTCTCCACCAATCCTCACTTTATTACGAATGTGCCATCTGAATTCCACAAGAATGAAACTTATCACCTTACGTACATTCTTGTAGAACGCCACCTCCCAGGCGGAACAAGCATTGCACTCACTAGACTTAAAAAGGGCGTTCAAATACTACCTGGAGCGGTCAAAATCCTTTAGAGCGCTGAGACAGCTATTCATCAGTTTTGGGCCTTCGAACAATGGCTGTAAGCCATTGCAGAACAGGGCATCGCAAGGTGGATATCCCTGGCAATTTTCTTCTGCCATACAAAGGCCAACAGTCCTCTGCAGACTACAGCTAGGGCACATCTACTAGCGCTACAGTGATCTCGGCAGCTCTCTGGTCAGGAGTGCCCATCAGACATTTTGCAGGCGGCTACATGGGCAGTTCCTCATACATTCACTTGGCACTGCTGCCTGCAACAGCACGCGGAAGTCGTGCAAATGGGATGAACAGTCCTTTAACGGCTGTTCCAGGAAGGTAAGCCCTGCAGCTTCCTTTTTTATTTTTTTATTTTTTTTTTTTTGTGGGTAATTGGGTATATAGATACTTCTGGCATGAGCGTAATCTTGGTTTGCCTGTTTTTTTTTTTTCTCCTCCAGATATGTATACTGGTATAAAATCTATTCACGGCATGTGAATCATGAAAGATCCAATGCTGGAGAAGGGAGTAGTTTCTTGCCTGTAACTCCATTTCTCCAACGTTGGTATTTGTTTATATAGCGCGCCGGAGTTGGGGGGCACCCACAGCATCACAGGCAATGGGGGGGTAGGGGGGTGTTGGGCACCCACTGCATAGCAGGCGACCGGGGGGGGGGGGGCAGTGTACCTGTAGCAGACGGGGGTCTTAGGATGAGGGGGCCTGGCTAAAGCCTGCCGGGTCCGCGATGGGGTGCTATCTGTGGTGAAGTGGCCAATGGGTGGGCACCTGCAGCAGGCACAACGAAGTTGTGGAATGTGTGGCCGCCATCTTGGAATAGCCGCAAGGAGGCACACTGGGATCAGGGCAGATTACCTCAGGACCTCAAAGGATCTTAAAGGCAATGTAGGCAGCGCAGGAAATAAAGATGAAAATTAAGCCAGCGACCTGGACAAAAGCATCTTGTTTCTTTTTCTCGTTTTCAAATAAAAAATGCAGCTTATCTTTAATGGATTCACTTGCGCCCTCCAGCCTTCCCCTCCGGGCAAACATCCTCTACAGGGGGTTGTCGTCCAGCTTGAGTGGTTAAAATCTGAGGGGAAGCTTCTGGGGCGGAGCTATACACTAGGTGTCCTATTGGTGGGGACCAAAAGTTCTTCGATAGTAAAAGTACTAAAAGTAACTGGGGATTCCCAGCCTGACGACAGGGAATATTCACAGCATGTGAATCCATGAAAGATTCCAATGCTGGAGAAATGGAGTTACAGCTAAGAAACTACTCCCATCGCTATCGATTCTGCACCCAGCATAGAAGAATTACCCGCCTGGGTCTGACCAAAAACAGCCTGAAGATTCCCTATACCGTTTGAGCACAGGGTTACCGAAGTCTGAGAAGGCTGGGGTTCCATCCTCGTAGGTTCACTAATCAAAGCAGAAATGTGCCAGTTTTCACCTCGTCAGGAACCCTGTGACCCCCACTCCACATCACCCCTATCGCTGGCTTTCTTTGATTCCCTCTTGTATTGTTGCCAGTCCTCCTCAAGGCAAACACTTTTCTTGACATTGTCTGCCGCTGGTGTGCAATCTGTAAGGTACTCGTGGCACGCAACTTCCTGGGAACTCATGAGGTGCCAGAATGTTGTTTCTCAAACGTTGCAATAGAACAAGGCGTTGCGTTTTTCCACATGGCTCCTTGTGACCTATGTCTTTGAATATAAATTGTAGACCTCTCGTCCTCCACTGTGACCTTGGGATCCTTCCTGCTCTTTGCGCCCTTCCAGAGGAGTCGTAAAAATGTACATGACTCTGTTCTTAGATTTGAAAGCCCCTTTTATGCTAGGTTTTTTCTGCCACTTTTCAGTTGCCCTTTTTCCACCTACTTTCTTCGAGACTTCTCCCTCCTCTGTACAAGCACTCTCTTCTGCCCCAATCACAGCTGTGTCGTGTGCCTCTTTATAGATCAATAGGGGAATTCCAGCACCAATGATCATACCCTCTCTTCACTCCTTCTTCTGGATGTTGGGATACACAGGGGAGTAGACCCCCGATTTCATTCAAGGTGTCGCGTTTTCCCTGACCATGTGTACAACTGTCATGCAATCGTATGAAAGAATGTAGCACTACATTCAGGGCTGCCAGAGAAGTCGGGGTTCGTTCCGGAGCTGCTTGTTCAGTGGGCTCAGAACTCTGGAACAGAAAGTAAAATAATCTATGGTTCAATGGAAACATTTGAGAGGCTCTAAATATTCCCTTGGAGATTGCAAAGAAACAGATTTACTAAACCATAGCAAGCATTTAATCAGACGACGACGATATATGTTCGTGAAGATTATGCTAATCATTATCCTGAGGGTCGGGATCCACATGTAGCATCCACCAGTGTGATGAGCAGGCCACCCACAAGGTAGTGAAGAGGTGCAGGAGAAAGATCCAAGATGGATACTGACTTGCCAGCAGAATTTCTGCACCCACTTCCCAAACCAAGACATGAATCTTCCTTTGGATGACACACCAACATAAACTGCTTAAGATAATGATGCTTCACTAGCTTCACTTGAACTTCTTCTAAACTGTGATTTTTGGACTGACCTCTAGCACTCCCAATGGTAGGAATAGAACTTGCGACAGTGTAAGATTGTCAGATATGTGGGAGATCACTCTGGGTCTGTGGATGCTAGACACAGTACACAACCTTTACTGTATCCAATTCACAAAGTGTCTATAAACGCAGACAAATGCACAAATGACTAAATCACTTACATGTTTTGTTAGAGGTGCTGGAAGTATTTTTGGCAAATGGAGAATATTCATCAAGGAGAAAGGAATCGAGGTATCTATTCCACACATTTCCTTTTTGCAAAGAAAGATCATTTTATTCTGCATTCGGGAGCTAGTAAGAAACTCTTGATGCAAGAGTTTTTACAAAGGTGTCATGACTGAACGACTCTGCAGTATGTTTGTGCATGTGTATCTATACCTGAATAGCTGGTCGATTATAGCAGAACAAATCCAAGCAATGCCTGTCCAACACAAGACTGAGTATTACTTCTAGACGGAATCGGAGTCCAAAACAGTGATAAAGTTCGTCGTTTATTCGTGCATTATGCACATATTAAAAAAAACCATGTAAAATCCCAAAACACAAAATGCCTAAAATTCGGCAGCATAACGTTTTGCGACTGACTTGTCGCTTGTTCACACATTATCCAGGCATCCAATCAGTGAGTATATAGGAGGGAGGTGTCGGCAACAGCTACAACTAGGACACAAAGAAGGGACCAATTCCCTGCATACTCACTTGTGGCCAATATCGAGTTCCACTGTCAACGAGCATGCCAAGGTGCAAGGTCTAAATACCCGTGCTGGTATATGTAGTCCATATGGTGTATGCCCATGCAGATTCAATAATCCCACTATCGGACAAAACTATTCGGGTACGTCAATGACCTATAGCTAATGATTATTGTACGGCCACTTCAAATAGATTACTGCCATGTGGCCGACTATTAACGGACTATAGTGCTGTAACCCACATTTGTTTTTGTATGTCACATACATGCGTGATGGGTGCATACTGGGGGATGGGATTAAAAGCACTGTGCGGCACATATTGAAATGATGGAACGTGCTCCAAGGTGCCGTGAATGTGAGAGATAAAATGCTGGTACATTAAAAGCATGTAATTTTTAGGCACCTTAAATGGATTTCTAGCTGTATATAGAAATGGAAGGGGTAAAATGGTAGTACTTGTTGAGCATGATCTCGTAATGTTACAATACGCAGCGTGCTACAATACTGCTGACATTGCATGCTTTGAATAGCATGACAATGGCAAGCACACCTGATCACAGTATAATGGTGTCCTGTGATCTACCTTTACACTCCTACAGCATATGGTAAATTGTTAAAATGCTGAGGCAGTGCGTACTAAACATGGTGTGAGACTTAAAAACAGAATGAGCCGTCTGCCTCCAATTATTAAAAATGAAGGTGCAAATGCATGTTGATCCTTAATCTCACAATAATGAGTATTACACAACTGTAGGCACATACCTGGACGGTAAATTGCAAAATGCAGTGCAAGTCTATCACTAAACCATCTTCTCATTAATTGGAAACAGTGCGTAGTGAACCTTTTCACTTAGTATGGAGGAAAAATGCATTTTGTTGTGCTCCAACCATCGATTGTAAATAAAGTGCAAATGCATATCAATCTTCGTTATATTTTTCTATGTATTCGTATAATAGACACTTTTGCAAGTCCATTTACTTGCTTTAGTGTTCACTTTTTACGGAACACAGTGGCAACTTCGAATGTTTATTATACAGTCCTGGTAAATGAACACTGGTTCTTTGATAGACGCAGTGCAATATTGCTGTCAATAGTAAGCCTTTTGGCCAGTGGTTTATCTTGTACTAAGCGCAGAGATTCACCTCTCCCCAGAACCCTTTCGCAGGTTCAGCACTATTTGCTGCTGCATACATAACCTGCCACCGGCTATTTGGCATTTAAATCGCCTTTAAGGTTGGCACTAAGGCTCTCGCATGCATGGTATAATGAAACAGATTAGAACACTAGTATTCTGCATCTGTTTGATAACCTAGTTTGCTGATGCATCTGAATTCTACCCATGCCAGCAATCTTCCCTCAATTATCTCCCCACACATGAAAATCCATCCGCCCTGCCTCCACACGTTCCTACAAGTCCATATTTGACATTTTTTTAATAGATCCACATGCTTTGACCTACACACATTGAAATGAAAACCACCTTAATTACAGTAGACTATACACCTCCATTTTTGCTTTTTTCCTTCCACCTGTGACCTGGGTAGGCCCTAAGATCCTCCCATCGAATATATCTTCAAATACTTCACTGCACTTTGTATCAGAGGCAGTCCCAAGTTATCTTTTTAATTTGCCATTTCAGAAGATTTAAATACGCTTCGACGATTTAATAAACCTAATTCTGCAGCTTTAAGATGCTCATTTTGGGGACTGCTGAGCAGCCAAACAAGGCAGAGCTTAACTTGAACCTCTGACAAACCAATCCAGCCTTCTCTTAGACCGAGGAGTTTTCTAGAAATTAGTACTACTGCAGTTACGACAGGACCGTGGCTCGAACTATGGTGATTTGGTTGGGGTGGCAGAGTACCGATGGACAGCATAGTCTGAATTGCTTTGAGCTTCAGCCTCGCCTCCTGCCAGCCACTGTGCTACACCTGCACTGCGGTCAGGAGGTGTCTGCCAGACAAGACCACCAGTGGGGTTCCCTACTGTGATGCCTGGGGATGTGCAGTCCAGCTTGCGCCTCGCCATCATTGCTAGTAGGCCCGGTCCATTTGTGGACGGAGGTTGGCTTTGGGCTTTGCTCCTTCCTCTGCACTTCGTTGAGACACTGCACTGGGAGATATGCTGGGCACACCATTAGGTGGACGCTGGTCTAGTTCATCCTCAATTGGAGCACATTAATCATTGCCACCTGCTTTCTTTCGCTCTGGTGGCTGGGTGGTGTGAACTTCTGGATCCAGACAATTGGTATGTGCCGTTATTACACCTGTAACCCATCCAGCATATGAGATTGGAGGTTCAGTGACATGCTTGGCCTAATCTCTTGGACTTTCATTTTGAAGAGCAATTGTACATTCACCTTGGTGGTTTTCAGGCGGCGAGCATTGCTTTCAACATGACTGGCTTCTCTCTGTATTATTGATCTCTGGTTTCTGCTGGATCCGGGTAATGCGAGCAAGTATCTGACTGCTACAGTACCACATTGCTTTATGTCTGCCAAGACCCTAACGTTTACACACCATGACCCGCGAAGGAGGTTAAAAATGTTGCAATTTGGACTCTTTGCAACAACAACAAAAAAATCTGTTACTTATGGTGCCCATTGCTGGGAACATGGGTCAAAGAAGTACCTTGACTTCATATATGGCATCCAAACCATCTGCAGATAAGCAGCAACTGATCAGAAGTATGCAGGACACATACATCTGCAAACGAGCTGAATGGCATCACTGCCAATATCAAGCCCCTTAAAACTACATTGAAGAACTATACACCCTCCAGACATACACGCACCCTGGAGCACCCTTGATGTAAACGCCCCTCGGCTGCAAATAGACGCCTGCATCTCTTCGGCCAAAGCCTACAAATATGCCATCATCTCCACCCAATCAGTACCTATAACACGAGGATCACGGAAGCAAGTTAGAACGCTAGATAACTTCATCATTTCATCATTCTCAAAGAACTCGAGACCCCTACTCTTGTCCATCAGCAACTTCCCCAAAGATGCAACCAGGTGCACCACTATTCAGCCAGCCCTTTCAAATAAAACCCTCCAGTTGAGAGACCAAACCATTCACAGGAAAACAATGCTGGTCTACAAAGACCTTCCCACTCCCTACCTCCACCCTCCTTCCAATTCTCGTCAGTCTCCATCTCCAACATCTCAAAATCGGTCTCCTCAAACCCTCTAATTGTAAAGTAGACCTCTGTCTGGCACACAGTCGACCTTTGCTCAGAACCACTCGCCCATTATCGTGAAGTTTATGAATGCCTTGTTCGCCTCTGACATTGTTCCCTCGTCCATAAAAGAAGCAGGGGTCACCCTGCTACTGAAACCTTATCTAGATACCACACGCCCCACTAATTACCACCCCATTGCAACAGTCTCCCTCCTACTCAATGCTCAACCGCACAGTATACACCCAAATCCAAGCATACCTCTAACACTACAACTTTCTTGGCTAATGCCAATCCGGATTCAGACCTAGACACAGTACTCAATCAGCCCTCTTTGACCTCAACATTCCACTCGACAGCATTCGCAAATCGAGTGATATTGCCCTCCTACACAACCCCTCTGGCGCTTTCGATCTGCTTGTTCACGACATCCTGTGTGATCCCACCACAAACTTCCGCTTCTCAACAGAAGCTATCACATGGGTGAAGTCCTTCCTCTGTGATCGATCATCCCGAGTCTTCATTGGTGACTAGGCCGCTGACCCTAGCCCTGTCCCATACAGCGTACCAGAGGGCTCATGTTCCTCCCCCACACTCTACAACATGTATACCGAACCCCTGTTCAGTACCCTAGACAACCTTGGCATCCCCTACACCAACTTTGCAGACGGCACTCCAATATTACTAAAACTGACTGACTATTCCCAAGAATCCATTAATGTCAATCCTGTCGTCAGTATCATCCAGAATTGCATGACCAAGCATCTTTGCCTTAGTGATGATAAAACTGAACTACTCCTTGTAGGCTCTCCCCACTGTCTCAAGACCCTCGACCCTGAATTTTCATCTTTTACCATAGATGGCATCCCTACCTTGGTCTCCAGCCATGTAAAAACACTGGTTGTTCCGGGACGTGGAACTTGGCATGTACCAACACGTCAATGCCCTTGCATCAGCCGCTGCCTACACCACTAAATTTGTCAATCATAGCAAAAACAATTCTTGTCACCAGACAATAGCCTTACCCTCACCAGGGCCATTATCTGGAGTAAACTGGATTACTGCAACGCTTTACTCAATGGTACCTACAGCTGCTTCTAAACAGTGCTCTAAGAGCTGCCAGGAGCATAAAACCCATGGACCACATCTTACAGACCAGGCATGATGCCCACTGGCTGCCAATGAAAGGCCCGGATTGAATTCAAAATCTTGACAATTGCTCACTGCTGTATCCACAATGTGCACCCACCTACCTCAATCAACGACTCTCCAGAAAGACCAACATATGCACCCTACGATCCCCCCTCTAGCTTGCTCTTGTCACCACTAGATCTAACAATCCAGCTGGCGGTTCCAGCTTCTTGGGCATCGCCCCCACTTCGTGGAACACCCTCCCGTCCTGCATCAAAAATAAACATATCTTACCTTCAGAAAAAGTCTAAACACCTGGTGTTTTGATAAATCTGACTGAGGCTCTTAAGTGGACTAACTTTATTAAGCATAGATCCTGTTTTTTTTGCCCTTTCACTTCTACTCTGATCTTGTACTAGCGCTGTGATACCTCCGGATTCGGATGCTACCAACAAATTAAATAAAAAACTGACCAGATTATGGAGAGTCAATGATAAGTCGGGGGATGAGGTAAGCACCTTGAAATCCACAATTGATAAATTTTTAAAACGATGATTAAGTGCAAAGACCAGGCATTGTGATTTTGTTGCGGCAATGTGTGCTGCTTGGGATACCCGCAAATATATAACAAGGGAACATGCTTTGTGGAAGACTTGCTCAAGCTAATGGACAACTTTGATCTTTCACCCTACTTTACTGTCCAACTTATTTCTCCCTGGCTAATCATCGCACACACTTTGAATTACAGGGATCGGAATCTGCTCTTGTATGTGAGGGAGAATAGTGAATTTTGCTATTTCTCTAACCAAGTAATCTTATATCCTGATATCTCATAGGCAGTGCAGGAGAAGGGAATGGTGTGTAACCCTTGGGCGTCTAGGCGCTAGTTAGTGAAGAAAAGACACATAAGCAGGGTGCTTGTTACCGGATGAGCTGCCATATATGCAAGAAAGTCAGTAATGCCAGGTAGTGTCATTTGTTGAACAGGTAGTTCTTTAGCCGTTTCTGGAACAGCCTTCTCCAGCATTCACATGCAAACCCTCCCTCCTCTCTATGGCTCTTCTTGGGTCCTACTGCCACTTTACATGTGTGGCCAAATCTGAAGATGGCCACCAGTGATGGAGCGAAGGAGGAAGAATTCTTGGTTGTGGCAGTATGAACCAAAGTGACCGTAATCGGCTATGCTAGCGACAATGCAGTTTTTAGCTTCAAGCTAAAGTGCTTTTTTAGCTGGAGAACAAGATTTACAGGTAAGTACCTTGTTGCTTATAATCGGTGAATACTCCTACTTCCTGTCCATTTACCTCCATACTGCATGGGTGACCCTCGCTAGGGACGGGAATGGAACTTTGTTTCACTTCAAAAGCATTTTTCCCTTTAAATGTAAAGACGCGCAGAGGCATGTACTCAGTAAGACTCACCCCTCTGGTGCCACACCGCAGTTCACCCTTCTACGTTGACTGGAGCTGACCTACTTCACTGTGCTTGTGGATAAGGTATTTTCCCTTGTAAGTCCATGCACTTCAGCATTACCCTAGGAATTATTTCCTTTGTTTTTTAATTTCACTGGCCTCCGATGCCTCGCCTCCCTGGCGCATGTCAGTTCAGGTGGGTTTTAGTACGTGCCCGTCATTCCCGGCCTCCAATCCCCACGCTGTCAGTCTTCACTGTCTGGGAGATCCACATCGCTTGATAGGCTGCTCAGCTTTCGACCTGCATACCCCGCTGTCACTTAATCATCTGGCCAGATGGAGGGAGCTTTATTTCTAGGTCTCTGCCGGAGCAGCTTAAGGAGTCGGTAACCTAATGTAGGTACCCTGTTCACTAAGGCACCCCGCGACAGGGATTGCTTCCTGGGCAGTCCCCTTACTGGGAGGGTTTGTGTTGATCCTGGTACCAACCGGGGCCTGAGGCTTGTGCAGCTACCTGCCTACGGGCTGATGGGTCACAGGATTTTACTGGGGCAATGAGGAACTGCAAGGCTCTGGCACATGGAGTATTCCTGAAGGGCATTGATCAGACACTTGGTCTAGGCATGAGGGGGGACAAAGTCCTGCACAGGCATTACCAAGTGCAAGCTCCAGGGCACTAAGCCTACCAGATCGATATCTGAAGTGCAAACTAGTACTGAGCAGCAGCGTGAGGGCAATTCAGAGACAGGACCACCGCCAGACTAAAGTTTCCCACTCATTCCTGCGGCTTCAGGATACAAAATGGTGCCACATGGGGAACACGTCCTCCCAGCCCTCTGCTCACAGGGATTTGCACCCTCTGTCCAGCTGTTTTTCCCCCACTGGTAGAGTGGTCGTCAATGAATCCACAAACACCATGATGTATGGCATATGCAATGCCTTAGCTGTCGGTGCGGTACACGGATGCAAGCTATGCTCAGCTCATGCAATGGGCCAGCAGGCCTATCCCTGCTGCTAACACACCGGGCAACACCAGCATGCGATGAACGTTTCTTTGATAAATTCAAGACCCTCATTAGGTCCTAGCAGATGGCAGGATTCTAAAGGGCCTCATAAATGAGGTCATGCCACCATCACCTGTACAGCCTGCCATGTCGGTGCAGCCCCAGTACAAGTACTGTTGCTACTGCCTCCACATGGGGCCCCAGTGCTACATGGTGCCCCAGACACACCACCCCATGTCCCAGTGCAGCCGACGCGAGTCGAGCGGTATGGGCAAACGGGGCAGGGTTCAGTTGGTGGATTCTGGGGCTTTCAGGAGCGCAGCAACTTGACAGGTTGCTCAGTTTGCATAGGTCCACAGCGCTCTGGTTTTGGGGGGAGGCTTGCCTCACCCTCAGTTCTGGTGTTTCGATTTTTCAGACCCATTGATCTCTCTGCTCTCGACAGGTTCTGTCTTCCCATCCCTTCTGTCCCTCCAACCTCCCCTGCTACAGATTGGGTTATCAACTCTCCTGGCAGACGTCACTGCTCTTTGACCAGAGCCACTGAGGAGGTTCAATCTACTTGAGTATTTTCGCCATTCAGAAAAAAAAAACAGGCTGGCTCGAGGATGGTGCCCTATCTGTCATTCCGCAACCTCCCCCTTCAAAAATTCAAGATGGTCATGCCAGCACTGTTAGTGGAGTCCCTGTGCGAGGGAGATTGGATACGCTCCCTGGACCTCAAGGTTGCTTACCTACACATTCCAATTTGTCAGCCTCACAGGCGTTTCCTCAGCTTTACTGTTCTGGGAGTTCACTTCCAGTACATAGTGCTCCCGTTTGATTTGAACTCAATCCCAGGAGACTTATCCCCGACCCTCCCACGCAGACTGACCATGCAGATCTGGGACTGGGCCATCTCTCAACATCCACCTGTCGGCAGTCCACCTCCTGGGGGACAGCAATGTGGAAGCAGACGGGCTCCGCAGGATGTGACCACTACAAATGGGAGCAATCCTAAATGACATATACCAAGCATGAGGCCATCCTAGAGTGGATCTTTGTCAAAGACCTGAACAAGAAGTGTGAGCAATTTGCGTCTAGGATGGGCAACGTCAAGCTATCTCTGAAGGGATGCTCTACAACCTGCCTGGGACAGCCTTTGGGCCCTTACTTACCCGCCAACTCTCCTAATCCAGAGGGTGATGCGGAAGTACCAGGAGTCTTGGGGGCTGCGCCTTCTACTAGTGGCCGCCAGTGGCCAGTCAGGATTTGGTGCTGGGACCTACTTCAGGTGGTATTACAGGGCCGGATTCCTCTACCCAGGATGGGAACCAATCTTCTAACTCAACAAGGGGGTGCAGTAGTCCATCCATCACAGAGAAGCTAGCCCTAGCAGCTTGGTATCTTTAGATACCTGAATATGTAACACCTCAACATTTGCAGTTATCAGAGGAAAATCTGCAGATTATCCAGAAGGTGAGAAAGGACTCGACCAGGAGTTGTCAAAAAGAAAGTGGTCAATGGTCTGCTTTTGGGAAAGGGATAACTGTATAGTTCATATCTCCTGCACCCTGGACCATGTGCTCTCATTCTCTGGTATAGTCGGGAGTACAGGTATAGACTTGACGCACCGGCAGCTAGTGGGACATACAAAAAACACCTAGTACACATCAAATCCAGTGTTGAAGAGGGATCTCAATGTGCTGCTAAACGCTCTTGCGCATTAGCCGTTTGAGTTGATGTCCACTTGGTACATCTGATGACTATTAAAAAGTTGTTGCTGGGTGGTCTCGCTTCAGTACACAGTCAGCGAGATCCAGGTGCTCATTGCGACAGAACTTTAGACTACCTTCCACAGGGACATGGTTGTGCTGCACACGCATCCATGTTTTCTACCAAAGGTGGTCACAGCATTTCATTTGAACAAAGTACTTCCAACATTCTTTCCCAATCCACTCTGAAGCGGAAAAGGTTTTACACTGCCGGGATGTGTGAAGAATTCTGAAATACTAGCTGGACAGGAAAACGGTGTTCTGCAAGTCGGACGCCCCTTTTAACATTCGGAGGAGCAAACCCAGTCTCTCAATCCTCAAAAGCTTGCATAGCATAATGGCTGAATAAGGAATGTCCAACAAACTTGTATGCTCATGTTGTCAGGGCAGAGGATACAGCAGTGGCTTTTCAAAGGGAAGTGCCATGGCAGGTCTTTAGCAGCGCAGCTACATGGGCTTCTGTCTGCCTTCTGAAAGTACTGCTATTTGGACAGCAGCGCCAGTTCTGATGTGGCCTTCGGCTAAGCAGTGCCGAGGAACCTATTTGCATAATACTGCATTTCCTCCTCAATCCTCCACCCCACACCCCCTCTCACCCGTCCTAAGGGCTAATATCTGTTGTAATTGCCCATGCAGTTTGGAGGAGAGGAGAGGGATTGTATGAGTCATTAAGTTTCTCACCATAGTGACGAACGTGCTTAGTCCAAAGTCCCCTTTCCTCTATTCGACACCCTCCAGCGCCCTAAAATAAAGTCCAGATGAAGCATCTGGCTGAAACGTAAAAAGGGACCAAGGTGTGGTGCCAGCGGGCATGGTTTGCGGAGCAAACGTAGCCGTGGCTGCGCCTCCACCCTTTTTTACATTTAAATGGGAAATGCATTTTTAAGTGAAAAAAGTTTCAGTTCCTGTCCCTAGCGAGGAACGCCATGCAGTATGGAGGAAGGGGGTGACGATGTGGACTAGGAGTAAGTTGATCACTACAGTGAGCAACTTTTAATTACTCCCAGCATTCAGAGCTTGTTCCTCAGCTGCTCCCATCCCCGTTTTTCATGTTCTTTTTTTTAGGTTTCATTGTTCCTTAATGCTAATTCTAATAAACCGTTAAAATAATTGCAAATATTAAAAGCGCTATTAAAACGTACTGCCTCAGACTGTCCTAAATTTTCTTTTTTTTCATGTTTTTATTACGCAATAGTAAAATGATTGAACTGCTGAGGAGGATATTTTTGAATATTTTTCTAATACTTTGTCTTGGCTTCCTTAGTAGGTTCTCTCCAATGACCATTGATGGAATGACAAGCTTGGCTGGAATTAACATTCCCGGGCATGCTGGAACGGGATGGTGTATTTTTGTCTACAACCTGGCACCCGATGCAGACGAGAGCATCCTCTGGCAAATGTTTGGGCCTTTTGGAGCGGTCACCAATGTAAAGGTTATTCGTGACTTTAACACCAACAAATGCAAAGGTTTTGGATTTGTGACCATGACAAACTATGATGAGGCGGCCATGGCGATCGCCAGCCTTAATGGATACCGCTTGGGGGACCGGGTTTTGCAAGTCTCCTTTAAAACAAGCAAAACGCACAAAGCCTAATGGTTTCTCCTCAGTCTATTTGTATACAGTATGAAAACTATTCAACAAAGGCCAATTAAGAGAAACTTTATATATGTGAATGCCTTTGTAATTCAGTGTTGAAATGAAGAGGGGATCAAATTATTATTTAGCATCCTTTAAGAGTATGTGAGATTTTTTTTTACTAGTCTTTGAATTAAAGTGTGTTAAAATGTTGTTTTTTTGGTGGGGCGGGGGGATTGTTAAGGACAAGAGGCAGGATTTTGACCTGTCGCTTGGCATTCTATTGCCTTCTTTTCAGAAGGTGGACATTTTTAAAATGTTTCAGTTAAGGAATAACCTTTTGTGTTTTACGTCATTGCCTTGAACATGCGAGTAAATATTGAGGCTTTGTATTGTAATTTCTAGGTTGGTGTATGCATCTTGTTTATCTTGTGTTCTATTGTGTTCATTTTCATTATTCTACATTACTGTAATGTTTGCAAAGAAATATTTATTTAGAAATGTACATTTTTATTTATACGTTATCTGTTTTTGTTTTCGAATTGTAAGTTGGGTTGGGTGGGAAACCTAGAATCACATTGTAAGATTACTGGAGATCTTTTCGTAAAGCAGCAGTACCTTGCCAAAGAGATAACCTCTTTGATGTGGGTTTCAACAAAAAGCATCTATTTTTATAAAAAAGAAAAAGAAAAAAATTTGGAGATACTTTTTACTGGTCCTGGAACAAATATTTTCACTTGAATACTTTGAGAAATCTACTTCATATGAGACCTAGTGAGCTTTTAAATCTTGCCAGGAAATTTCCAAAATGGTTGGCTTTTGAGCGCAAGCTTCAATTTTGAAAATGCTTTTGAGATCTTTGTATGGAAGTAGAATCAGTGGGCACCGTTGGTTCCGTTTGTGCAATCATCAGTGAAGTGTCTGATCGTTCTGGTTATTATGTGATGACCAGCTCACATTAAATTGTGATTTTTGAAATAAAATGTAAAAATAAAAAACAATATGAAATAAGAGCTGGCAAGCAAAATAAATTACCAAGAGATGGGGGGATAAAATCTGTTCTTCCTCAAGAATTCCCTTCATGTTGAGCTCATGGTGTTTAGTGATGTACTTGCAGTATTGTTTGAAGAATTGTTTTTGTCTTGAAGAAACAAATGAAGTTGCACACGTGGGTTTGCACTGCAGGAGCTGCCAAGCAGCACCTGGGTTGGCTATGTTTGGACGTATTTTGAGAGTTCCGTTCAAGGAGAACGTGAGCTTTGTGTGATGTAAATATATCTTGCATTTATGAAACTTTCAGCTATATTTTTTTTACTTGATATGCCAAGTGATGTTTAAACTTTGAATGTTTTCTGTATGCATTTTGTTTTTTCTTTGTGAGGGGCATTATTATGACTTTGTTCCTTGAGGTCTGCTTCTTTTTGCTGTCCTGGGGACTTGAATTACAGTGCATCAGATTTGCATATTTTTGCTCTCGTTTTGGTTTTGTCTGTATATAGTCCAGATTGGGATGTTTATATTGATGCTACATTTTTGTTCACATATTTGCTGTTCTGAAAGTAAGCTTTTTTGAAGCGTTCCTTACATTTGTTTTTTTCTTTTCTTTACAAAGATAAACCACAGATACTTGTATGTTTATGACATTTAACTTTGTATGATCCTTTACTATTGGGGAACACAAATTTGCCTTTACCATATTAAAAAGGCAATATCAAAGGTTTTCCGATTTGCATCTAGCTCATAAATTTAAAGCTAAACTGGAGGCACTCTACCCCTTTCCCATGATGCACTTGTAACTATATCGTGGTCCTTTTTGTAAAAATATGTTCATATGCTTCCCATTAGAACACATAAATAGTATATATGCATATCTTGTATGTTTAACTTTGCAGAGGTTTTGAGTTTTTTCATTTGCTCTTTCAAATTTATAGTTCATGTATTCTTTAAGTATAGTGCAGTACTGATACTGTGAAAACCATTGCGCAAGTGAGATCATTTTTCTCTTCACCTTAGTTTGTTGTGTCAATGAGAAAGTATGAAAGTTGTATCAAGGTAAAGGTTTTTTGTGGCATACTAGCAGTTTGAAAACCTGCTAAAAGCTAACATATGATTAAAAATACATATCTTTTGCAATGCAACAACGTTTTCAGCTGGTATATTCTATATTGGCACAGCAGATTAATACATTGAGAGCATGAAAACTGAGCTTCACTTTATATGGTTTATCAGAGCACTACATCAAATGTAAGGCAGTTATTTATTTACATTTGTACAGTATGACTTATTCTCTGTTGGAATAGACTGTATCTTCTGTTGGGTATTTAAGAAGCTTTACATGTTTTTCTTTTGTGTTTGCATCCTTTGTATTTTTTCCATGTTCAGTACATCAATAAACAAAGTTGAAGGGAACAGACGTGGCTCAATTTTCTACTAAGTTTTTCTTTCTTTGTACTTAATGCATTGCATATTAGAGTGTTGAGGGTCCACACAGGGATCCAGTGGTGGATAAGACCACAAGGTTGATGGATGGGTGGTTTAAGAAATACTTCATGCCCATATGCATGTGCTAATTTCGGCATACCTTTGGAAAAGGTGAGTAGCGTTTATACAAGGAACACTGTACAACATGAGCCTTGCATAGAAAGTGTTCCCGTAATTGGGTGCTTAGTGGTGGAGGTATGTGTAGAAAATCTGACGCTTTGGCCCGGATGAAGGAGGAGGCACATACGTTGAGGTACAAGGGGACGCGCACAAAATATTTGCACATTTACTCATTCAAAATCCCCTTAACACCTTCATACATGTGTAACTGTCTTGGAACAAGGTAATCACCAGCCCTCGGATAAAATTCAAGCAGAGGATGAAAATGCAGAAATGATTTTAAGACCTGCACAGAGCAAACCAAATGTACACACACACACACGCAGAAATTGTTACTCACCGGAGTGACAAATGTACTGCTAGTCAATAGTCCCCTTTCCTCCATCCTGTATGGGCGTCCCATGCGAGGGATGGGCAAGGAACCCTTTTTCTCCAGCATTGGATCTTTCATGGATTCACATGCTTAGAATATTCCCCGTCGTCAGACTGGGACCCCTCGGTACACATATAGCCTTTTCCAATAGGAAAACTTCCGACACTTTTGTGTCCTATCTACGTCCTTTTAGGACCCGCCTACGCATGCTCCGTAGGCCGTCCCAGTATAAGAGGCCCGCCCCCGCGGCTCCCCTTCAGATTTCAACCGTCTCCAAAGTAGTGGGATCTCCTCGCGTTGTCTTACTATTTTGTACAAGGTTGCATTATTGGAATTTGAGTAAAGAAAATGTCCTCCGTGTCAGGAAAAGCGCTGTTCCGTCCATGCGCGACGTGCGGCTTGAAAAAAGTTTACGAGGGGGACGGACATATGGATTGTATATATTGCCTCCACCCTCATCATTCGGCGGATAACTGCGACCTATGCAAAGGGTTTTCTAAAAAAAACCCTCAAAGACCGGAGTCGACGACTGGTGGCATGGCTGAATGATGGAGCGGGGGCATACCCCCCTTCGGAGGTAGGCTCCACACAGTCGGCGAAAACATCACGCCACGCTACCTCGTCAGAACCACCGGCGAAGAAATCTCGACCAACGGAAAAAGAGTCATCTGGAAGTCACTCAACTAGAGACTCCTCGTCAAAGAAATCACCTTCATCAAAAAAGCATGAAAAGGAAAGGAAATCCTCCTCGGGCGATCATCATAGATCGACCACGAATCGAGAGTCGAGTAAAAGCAAGCCAAGTGTGGAAAAGGCGGGACCGCCAAAACCACCTGCTAAGTCACCGGAGTGACAAATGTACTGCTAGTCAATACTCCCCTTTCCTCCATCCTGTATGGGCGTCCCATGCGAGGGATGGGCAAGGAACCCTTTTTCGCCAGAATAAACACTTTCCCTTTAAATTTGCAGCCATGTGCTCCCTTAACCCCGCTCACTGGTGCCACATCTCAGTCCCCTTTGACGATCGGCTGTATTATGCTGAACAACCTCGCTGCTCTTATTAGGGCGGGGGATGGGGGACGATGGTGGGACGTATGGAGGAAAGTGCGCTATGGACTAGGAGTACTTTAGTCACTCCACTGAGTAACACTTAATTACTCATACGTCCCGTCCCATTTCCTCCATCCTGTATGGGCGATTACCACTGATACAACCGCCCTGGGTAGGAGAGCTTGCCACTCTATGCGAAAAGATTATGCAAGACTGCTTGGCCAAATGCTGCGTCAGACCTGGCATTGGTGCCCAGGCAGTAATGTTTGCAAAAGGCTGATGGGGAGGCCCATGTTGCCGCCCTGCTAATCACCTGCCAGGGCACGTTGCTGCCTTTGCCCTGATGGCATGAGCATGCATGTCCTTTGGCGGATCCTTATGCTGCACCTTGTATGCCTACTGTATCTTTGTAGTCATCCACCTAGCTATGGAAGCTATGAACGCTTGCTGACCCAGCGTTGAGCTGCCGAGCATGACAAACAAGTCTGTCTTGCGAAATGCCTTCGTCCTGTCTAGATGGAATTATAATGTGCACCTGACGTCTAGGCATTGAAAAACCCTTTCAGCGTCATCCTTGCGGTCTGGTAAGAACGTGGGGAGCACTATCTCTTAATGTGCAAAGATGAGACCATCTTCGGGAGTAACTTGGGGTGCGTGCGGAGCACAATGGAGTCTTCATGAAAACTAGTATATGGCTCCAAAGCCACTAATGCCTGTATCTCGCTGACTTTGCAAGCGGAACTGAGCCCCACTAAGAGTGCAGTCTTAAGCGTGACTAGCTTGATGTCCATTGTCATGGGTTCAAAAGGTTTGTGTGCCAGGGCACTGAGCACCAGCTTAAGATCCCAGAGTGTGTGCGCGGTCATTTGTCCGGCGGGTGCAGTTTGGTCAGACCTGTCACATGCCTCTTTACGACCGGATTGGAAGAAAAGGTAGCCGCGTCTGAGTTCCCGCAAGCGCCAATGGCTGCTAAGTCCAGCAGTTGCCCACTTGGACCCCTGATCTAGCCAGGTGGGCCAAGAAGGATAAGACTTGGTCCAGAGTGCAGGCCAGGGGGATCAACCATTTTCCTTGCGCCATAGGCAGAACCTGGTCCCCTTGCTTTTGTACTTTATCGTAGATAAGCTCCTGGTTTCCTGTATGATTTCCAGGTTGTCACGAGAGAGCTGGAGATGTTGGAGTTCTCCGCAGGTACCATGCTGCTATGGCTAGCCTCTCTGGGCAGGAGTTTAGTACTGTGCCCCCCTGCTGCGCAAGGAGAGAGGCCCTTTTCGAGTGGGAAGGGAATCTCCAGCTGTGCTGACATCTGACAAAGGTCAGAGAACCAGGGCCTTGCGGGCCTCCGTCGTGCAATGAGGATGAGACGCAGCCACTGCGACTGCTTGATCTTGCTCACTACCTTGTGGATGAGCAGTGTGGCTGGAAATGCATACGCCCACATCCCATCCCAGGGTATCTGAAGCGCATCCCCAAGGGATCCCCGCCCCAAGATGCAAACTGCTGACAAGTCCTGTTGCGCTTTGTCACAAACAGGTCTGTGGCGGCTGCCCCAATTTGTTGAAGATTTCCTTGAGCACTGTCCCATTCAGTTGCCGTTTGTAATAGTTGCAGCCCAACTGACTGAGCCTGTCCGCCTCAATTTTGGACTCTCCCGGTAGATGTATCGCTGAAATCCACACATCTTGTGCAATGGCCCACTCCCAGCTGTCTAGGATCCACTGGCAAAGAGGAGGGAATCTGGTGCACACCCTGCCAGTTGAGATAAAACATGCAGGTGGAGTTGTCAGATTGGATACATACTGTTCTGCCCCGGATTACTGGAATGAGAGACTTCAGTGCGAGCCAAATGGCCATCAATTCTAGCCAGTTGATGTGGTTCTGCTGTTCGGTCTGAGACTGTAGCCATGGACGGCCTGTGTCCCCAGGGTCGCACCCTGCCCCTTGAGAAGAATCTGTCAGGGTATGCTGTATTGTGGGGGTCGGAAGGGCCTACCCACCCTGGGGTTCTCCTCCTGGGCCCACCATCTGAGGTCCTGCTGTAAGCATGGGGGCATGGTGACCGATGCTCCCTGCTGACCTGATTCTTGGTCCTAGGAAGCCACGAAATGCAGCTGCAGTCTCCCCATTGAGACCCTGGTGTATGCAATAGCCAGTTGACATGCCGCTAGTACTTGCAGCGGGTGCTGGAACCTCCCCCCTCTGTTGCTGTTCTGCTGAGGAAGTAACTGACAGAGCCTTGATTGATGTGAAGAAAGACCTAGGCAATTTTGCCTGCGGTGTGGGCCGCACACTCTATCCCGTTGGGATTCTTCAAATATTTTAACTTCTCAATAATCCAATTTAACAAATGTTTGATTCTTAAATTCTGGATTTATTCTGAAACTTTCAAAAGACAGTGTGCTGTTGCTTTTTTAGAAGCCAACATCATAAGGTGGCCAATGCATTTCGGACTATGCAGTCCTTCATCAGGGCCTTGTCCAATCAAAATAATAGCCAAATAGCAAACATCAGTATTCATTAATGTAACGGTACAAAAATAACAGCATAATCCGATTCGAAAACGCAACAAATTGGAAAACATTTAACAATTTAAAGAAAAATGCATTAAAGCAATCAGGGTACCCACGTACATAAAAACATACATCAAAAGGAGAGAGATATACCTAAACATTCTTCATTGGAAATAGAATTCGCCAACATATTCTGTTGTATCACATTACGCATATGGTTGTCTCCTTGCTAAATCCCCTACATCGTGTATATACGCTAATGTGTCAATGCTCCTCGTGTAAAAGCATATAAGTGCTGCCAAAGCAATTGTCAGTGATCTAAACACGATGCTGTTGTGCCTAATAGTCAATTTAATGTGAGCACATGCAGGGAGGTTACTCTATTGTGCAAATTACACTAGTATTCAAGAATCTGACCTGTCAAAAAATGACGTCCACACGCGCAATTGCTTGCGTTTCAATATGCAGCGTAACTGCTTTTGATCAGGTACACACGTAGACCTGTTTAAATACAATAACATCCTTTAAATGTACAGCATGACCGCTGTTGTTCAGGTGCAAACGTAGACCTGTTTAGGTATCATAACATTCCTTAAACACATAGCGGTTCATTACCGAGTCCCGAAAGGACCTATTATTGTGCATTTCACATACCTTCTATACACTGTCAATGCTGTGTCAAAGCCGTATCACGCCGACTCATTGCTTGCTTCCATCTCCTGCCTAAGTAAACGCTAAGTGTTACTCTGGGAGTGAGGCTCCGGTAGCTACAGTGACTGCCACAATCAACATGGATGCTTGTCCATGCGAGTGCCGCCATATTACTAGGGGCTTCAAAGAAAGAATAAGGGTTAAGCATACATATTAGAGTGGCAATGCTTATATTAGTGTCCGTGTGATACTACTAACCTGTTTAATGTTAAGGTTGACAGCTGGATCAGTCTCTCATTGTGACTGATGCAATGTCACTTTTAAGGAGAACACGTTGTGTCGGCTATGCAGACTTATGTCTGGTGCATTTATGGCTGATGTAAAAATGCCTGTATATGCTTAAGTGATCTCTCAAATTGTGGTGCCTTGTCGGATAAATATTTAAGATGCCACATGACTGAGCATGCAAAACCCATAAAAATGTGATAAAGAAAGTAAGAACTATATAATTGAATATGGGAAAAATACAATTGAAAATGAGGAAGAGTGCAAAAAATAATGCAAAAAATCATAAAAATGCAGATATACATCAGAGTAAACTATATAGGTTATAGGAGATCAAAAATAGGAATATCCTTCGTAGGATACAATCAAGACTGTGCTCATATGCTCCACCTAAGGTAGTCCAGCCCAGTAGGTTGTCTGTAAAAGGTGTTTTTTCATGAGCCTTGATTGATGCCATCTTCTTTCTCATAGGGAATACCCTCTGCTTCTGGGTATCCCAAAGCAGCCCCAAGAAAACCAGGGTTTGAGTAGGACAGAGCTGCATTTACTGGTAGTTTATCGAGAACCCCAGCTTGTAGAGAATAGTCAAGTCTCTGTCCGTTGAGGCCCTGACCTGCTCCGGCAACCTCCCACTGACTAGCCAGTCGTCGAGGTAGGGATTATAAATGCAGGCCCTCCCTTCTGAGCAGGGGTGCCATGGTGTTCATAAGCCTTGTGAACACCCTCAGAGCTGCAGTCAGACCGAAGTGTAGCACTTTGTATTGAAAATGCGAACCCATGACCCGGAACCAGTTGAAGACCCAGTGGGGTGGCACTATCTGGACATGAAGGTGCACATCTTTCAGATCCAGGGAGCACATCCAGTCGCCTCCACAAAGCGTCTCGTCTATGATAGCTGGCGGCAGCATTTTGATTTTCTGCAAAGGCAAGTATAGATTGAGGAATGAAAGCTCTAGAACCACTCGCAGGCTTGCCTGGTTGCGAAGATGCTGGAGTAAAAGCCATGGCCCTGTTGAGGGACTGCCTCGCTCACCACGAGGGAATGAATCTCCGCTAATGAGGGTGTTTTCCGATCAGTAGAAGGGGGTGGGGGGGATATGGGAGGAAAACCCAGAAGCCCGTGGAGATTACCGAGATCACCCAGGGGTCCCTAAACGTAAGCGCCAAACTTGACTGTAAGGCCAGCCGCCTCTTGACTGGGCTGCTGTGGACCTGAAAAGAGCTGTCATTGTTTCTTTGGGTCTGAGGTCGACGACTGGGAGGGGGACTGGAAGAACCCCCCTTATGTGCAGACTTAATTCTGTTTCTGCCTATGCTGACTTGGGGACCTGTCTTGCTCGGCAGTCCTGAAAACCCGGTATACTTGGAAAGATCGCTCCTTGTCTCAGCGGGAATGGCTCTGAGGGAAGGCTTTTGCTGCTGGTTTGGTCAGAATGGCCAGTGATTTGGCTGTCTGCGAGCTGCTTTGCTTTTTGTCGAGCTTTACGTCAGTAGTGAGTGGAAGAAGTTGCCACCCCCAAAGATCAAGTCTAGGATTCTATCCAGGACATCTATGTTGAACCTGGTGGCCTTAAGCCAGGCTGCCCTCAGGTCTGTTGCCACACAGATCGCTCTACTAGCGGTATCTGTGTGGCCCTCTGTGACCTCTGATAGCCTATGCCACTACCTTTGCCTCAGCAAGACGAGCCTTGAAGGAGGCCTGCTTGTCGGCTGGAATGTCAGAAATAAAGTCTGCAATCTCCTTCCACAACTGTTGATTGGCAGCCGCTAGGATTGCATCAGCGTAGGCCTTTCTGAGGTGCAGGCCCGCATTGGAATAATCTTTTTTCCATAGGCCTGTAGCGTTTTCTCCTCTTTGCCCAGTAGTGCAGAAGAGAAAGTACATGAAGAGGAAGCCTGAAGTTTGGCATTCATAGAAGCTGCCGCTATGACAATGGCTGCGGAGTACTGACAAAAGTATGGTGCCGCCCAGCACCTGCCTGAAATTCGCATTCAGCTTTGGCTGAGTGGAGTGTGGTTTGAGCCAACCCTTTTTGGTCAGTGCCTCTACATCTTTATGCAGCAGGATCAGGTACTTGGCCAAGCCTGCTAACCTGTGGTGGAAGGCCCTCGCTGAGGGAGGTGTAGCTTGCTCCTCTTTCAGTCTCCTGTTGGTCCCCAATGTTAGCCTGGACCCCAGGGTTTGTAGGGGGCGTCTGTCGGTGCTGGGAGCGTTGGTTACGGTGCGGAAACCGAAGTCACCGCAGGAGTGGGAGGCAGAGTGGGCTGCGTAGGCGCCGGCTGAAGTGGTGGAGCATGAGGCAGAATGTCCGGTATTATGCCCTTCAAGATGTTCACTATTTGCAGGGAACTCATGAGGGACCGAAACCTGTCAAAGAAGCGGTCCTCGTGCGTTCCTGTGGGGCCACCGGAGGGGAATACGCCTATTGCCTGCCCCCCCCACCCCTGCTTGAGCGTACATTCCCTTACTGTACTGAGGTCCAGTGAAGCTCAGGTATGACGTGGTCCAGGTGATGAGTCATTGGAACCCAGTCTGCCCTAGGCGTTGTTTTCCCAACTCTGCGGCTCAATCTGCAGGCGTGCTTCTGTCCTTGGAACGGTTTCCCGCCTTTGGGGTCCGGCCTGACTGCTATTTTGTCTGTGCACGCCACCATCTTGCGTGTGCTTTGATGCAGGCCTGGGCTCGGCCTGCATACCTGTTTGCATCAGTTCTGCTCCACCTTGGGCACCTACCTGCTGTTGGCCCTTGCTCATGTGACCGGTTGTGCTATGTGCGTTGCGTGTATGTGCGCCCAGTAGTGGAGCCTGTGGAGTCTTCGGCAGTGGAACTCGTAGGGCCTATAGACCCCCCTCAGCCGATAGCTGCAGGAGCCTCTGTGTCCTTTATGCCGGTGTGTGGGTCCGACTGGACGATCCCGCCAGCAGGCTTCCCTGGGCAGGAGTCACCTCTGCGGGGTGCCTTAGTGAAGAGTATGCTTGCCTTCTTGAGCTTTCTCCTTGCATATTCTTTGATGCTCTTCGGTGGAGACTTGGAAAACAACTCTCCACCTCGTGAGCTGGTTTTTGAGGCACCAGGGCGTGAGTGCATTGCACGCTGAGCAGCCTTCCTATTGGTGGCAGAGCGCGTGCGGGTCTGACATGGGGGAAGGACCATCGCACGACAGGCACCTGCTGACGCTGGTCGCGGCCGACATGCGCCGGGGACAGACTAGGGCACCGGTGGACAGTTCCCAATTCTGAAAAATAGGAAAGGTTAAATTACGGAAAAAGCAAGTGGAATTACGAGGCTTGAGGCCTCACCCTGGAGCGCTGGTGAAATCGGTCCGCTCCCGTCGATGCGGAAAAGAGGACCGAGTTGTGCTGCCGGTGGGCGGGGTTAGAGGAGCTTGTGCTACAGGGGTCGCGTGCCTGCAAATTTAAAGGAAAGGGTTTTTATCTGGTGAAAAGAGGTTCCATTCCAGTCTCTCGCAAGGGACGCCCATACAGGATGGAGGAAAGTGGACGAGACATAGGAGTTAGTAGTGTGAACCCTGGATACTGTTTTTTCACCCAAGTCCAAAACAAAATCACTCAAAGGCAAACCCATGGCTGGAAGACTAACTGGCTTAACTAAAAAGGAAAATCAAAACTGATAAGACATTGCCCAAGTCCAAAATGGCCTGTACAATCCTTAAGAAGATGCCATCAAAGAGTGGAAAATACGGTTTTACCAAAACAACCAGTACCCAATGTAAGGCCAAAGTGTTCAATATATGTAACAAACTATCCAACCACAGATGACCCAAAACCATCCAGCAACTGTCCGAGCAAACAAGCCTTTCTAATGGTTTGTGTCCTCACACGGCTTCCTCATTTTCGATAAATTAATATCCTGCTTTGCAGTCTCATAAAATATTTCGACAGGTGAGGGCGCTGTGTGGCATAGAGTTGATGGCCCTCGACAGTTAACATTCTCGCTTCTGGATATGGCGTCAATCTGTAGTTTAAATAGCACGTAATGCACCCATTGTCTCGGTTCAGTTTTTCTGCATGCACACTCTAATTGTTCAGCTTGCCTCAGCAACTCTCGACTAACTAATTTTTGATTAAAATCTTCACGATGTCTACGCCGAAGACTGGTTTAAAGGAATGTGAAGACTGGAAGGTTATGAGCACTGATCCACACCGGTTTGGTATCTGGTGCCTCGGCGAAGAACAAGAAGTAGTTGAGTGCGGCCGCTGGATATCGATGACCAACAATTCCTTGAAGGTGAGAAGATGGAAGCTCACCCTAGGTCAGTCGGTTTCCAAGTCTCCATATTCCAGACCTTTGAAGAGAAAATCTACCAAAGGTAGAAGCTCCACCATTGACAAATCTCCAGAAAGTTCCAAGAAATGATCTCTACCTTCTAAACTGTTCATATCCAGGAGAGATTCTAGTCATTCTTGATCTTCATTGTCAGGGAAGAAGTAAAAGAAACACCATTGTTCCTCATCCTGACTCCTTGCCTGACCAGCATCGGGTGTATTTTCCCAATAAGACCGCTTCTGCGGGCGAGTGTGCCAAGTTGAGAGAAAAGATTGGTCTTTTCGAAGACTGCCCCTCCTGGTCTCTGGAAGACGCCAAAATAGGCTGTTGAACCAGCAGGGAATCCAGCAAGGCTTTGACCCGCGTGCCCAAGAGCCCTAGTATGAAGACCGCAGAGAAAAGCTTCTGTGACTTCCTCCTTAAAGTCAAAGGGACCTCCGACCTTGGAGACGAGTTTTAAACCCAATGTAAAACTGATTTTTTTTTTGTTTTTCTCCATAACCTTTGAGTCCATCTTTGAGGAAGAGGAGTTGATAAGGAGTTGGGTGATATCATACCCTTCGGCTTCGGCTTATGAATGTTTTGGAACTCCCAATGTTCCATAATAGTTTCTTGGACCAATCCTGGCTTTAAAACTTAACCACTTGTCTGAAAGAAGCCAGTTGTCTGGATAACCTCCCCATAGGTGGAATTTGTGGGATTTGATACTCCAGACATACTCTCCCTAATGCATCTTATATAACGGTTATGAATCGGGTGATTGCGTATTTGGGTTGGGGACGTCCTGCTAAGGACATTACCCAGGATGAACTTAGACATTCTGAATAGAGGCCCTGATCCTGTGCTGCCCTTCCATACAGCACTAAAAAAAACTTTTAGAAAACTGGCAAAAACCAGACACCACTCCTGCTGTAAACAGGGAGATGGTGAAGTGCAGAACACGCACCTTTCACCAGAGAGTGTTTAAACTTAAACTTTCAGTCACTTTGTGCTCTAGTGGTCATTTTTGGGTCCTACTGCCAACAGCCAATAGGAACATATCCCTTCGCTCGTTTCCTGTCGGCCATCTTCAGATTCTTTACTACATGTTTGTGTTGGGAGCCCTTAATGTTTTCTCTACATTAGTCTACTTAAAATATACTTTCGAAGGGATTGTGTCTTCCGACTTATTCCTTATCTTAGATAATTTTTCTCCAGCTTGCTGGCCTCGGAATTTTTTTCTCTGTAGAGGGCGCTGTGCGTCGATGTCCGCCGAGTTAGTGTCCCTCAACAGCCAACGTATCAGCGCCGACGTCACCATGCCCATAAATAGCCACGCGCGGTGTCCGTTGCTCAGTTCTGTTTTTCCGCAAGCTTTGTGGGGCCTCGGAATATCGTTGCTCAGTTCAGTCAGATAACCTCTTATATTTCCTCCATAAAACCAACTCGTACTCGATGGCTTCCTCATCCGAACCGTTGACTCTGCGGTCCGGCTTCAAAAAATCTCGAGACTGCGGAAAGAAAATGTCGCTAACGGATCCTCACAGGATCTGTTTGTGGTGCTTGGGATTCTAGCACCATTGTTCGGATTGTGAGGGCTGCATGTCCATTATGGCGAAAGCCTTGAAGGAATGCAAAGGGAATCTCGAGAGAGGTAAGTCAGTCAAAACCTCCTCGAAAGTTTCTTCGGCCGAGGCATTCGTCTCCTCGCCGTTGAAAGCATTCCCATTCTAGGTCTCGAAGTAGCTCCCACCACTCGTCAAGATCTAGACACTCAAAAAAGATGTCGAAGATCCCCTTCCTCGTCATCTTCTGTTTCCCCAGAAATGGTCTCCTGTCCCACAAAACGCAGCTCTCAGGCTGAGTGGGAGGAATTCAGGAAAAAGATGCTAAGCGGCCTCAACCCCCTCAACCATCATCTTAGACGCCGTCGTCGAAAGTCCCTGCGACTCAAGGATCGACGCCGTTATCAAAGCGTTCTTCGCTGCATCGGTCGATCGAGTCGACGCCGCTGAAAGAGAAAACCACGGCTACTTCATAGCCAATGGTTATACCCAGAGCCTCCAGCACGACACTGAGAACGTCATTGACATCCTCGAGTTCCTCGAGGCCTCTTCCAGTTTTCTCGACGCCTTTCTCGGCACCTTCGAAGCCTTTCACATCAGCGTCGACAACATTGACTTTTTCTCGTCCAATAATGACAAGTTTGACTCCTTCTGCTTTAGAAATGGGTTTTACACCATTTCCGAGGTCAGAGTACCCCAGAATATCTTCAATATATGAAGAAGGGGAGGATTCTGATCAAGAAAGACCCTTTGGGCTGCAGAGGACCACACCACCTGTTTCAGAGGATTTTACCTCTGAGGAAAGAAGGTTGAAAGACCTACAGAAATCCTTACATGAGGCAAGTGGGTAGGACACTTCCCCCAGAAGTGGAATTTGTCAAACCAGACCCAGGGGAACATGCCGAAACCTCGTATAGAACCCTGATGGCAAGAATTATTGAATTCATGGGTTGGTCTGCGCCTTCACCTGTTTTTCAACAGGATGACCTTACAGACATACTAGATAAAGGTCCACAGGAGGACCCTGTGGTCCCTTTCCATACAGCTTTACAAAGGAAAATTTAATCCAATTGGAAAACTCCTGAGGTTATCCCTGCAGTCAATAAAAAATTGTCAGCCAAGTATAGGGTAGCTGCGGCTGACCCTGAATATTTATCAAAACACCCGACTCCAGGGAGCCTGGTGGTTCAAGCAGCAACTTCATCAAGCAGCAGATCCGCTTATCCTACTGTCCCACAGGACAGAGATGACAAAAGGTACGATGCTATGGCAAAAAAAAGTCTCTTCTGCTTGTAGTATGGCGTTGAAGTCCATCAACGCCACTTGTACGCTCGCCAGGTTCAGTCACACACTGTGGGAGTGTGCTTAATCAGCGGCTGACTGCATACTGGAAGGAGAAGAAAGGGAAGCCTTCCTTAACATCATTAAAGATGCCATGTGCGAATCTCTTCAAACTGGCATCGATTCCGCTGACAGTATCAGCTGGGCCATGGTGGCAAGTACTACAATCCGCAGGCATGCGTGGTTACGAAAGTCTGGCTTTGCTCCAGATGTACAGGCCAGACATTTGAATATGCCCTTTGACGGCTCTGCTTTATTCGGTAAAAAGGCTGATGACAGTCTGGAAAAGTTGCAAAAATCTAAAGCAGCAGCAAAATCTTTAGGAGCTGCAATCCGCCAAACTCCTTTTCGCCCCTCAGGAACCTCTGGAAGAGGAAAGTCCTTTCGCTATTATTCCACATTCGGGAAAGGCAGAGGACAGCCGGCTCAAAGAGGCCAAAGGAGATCCACCCGAGGTGGACGGGTCAAAAGTACTAAGGCCGCAGCAGCAGCAGGTGCCTCTCTACCCTCTGCATCAGCCGCCCCCAAACCACTCTGAGGTCTTTCCACACAACACCGGTAGGGGGCAGGTTAACTCGCCATCTGACGGAATGGCAGGCTATTACGTCAGACGCTTGGGCATTGGAGACAGTTGCCCAAGGTTACTGCCTACCCTTTCTGCGCATCCCTCAGTCATCCACCAGGGCACAGCTCTCTAAAAGTTCCAGATCCGCTCCTCTTGCAGGAAATTGTAGACCTGCTAGAGAAAGGTGTCATAGAACCGGTACCTGTAGCGGAGAGGAACAAGGGCTGGTACTCCCCCCCCCCCCCCCCCTCCTACTTTCTCATATCGAAGGAGGACGGAGGACTGAGACCCATCTTGGACTTACGAGAATTGAACAAGTTCCTCAGGAAGGACAAGTTCAAGATGGTAACTCTCTCTCAGATCCTTCAGGCCCTCCAGATCCAGGACTGGCTGGTATCTCTGGACCTCCAGGATGCTTATTTCCATGTGCCAATCCATCTCAAACACAGGAAATACCCGAGGTTCGCAATTGGCGGCTCTAATTATCAATTTCGAGTTCTGCCATTTGGGCTGACCTCTGCCCCGAGGGTGTTCACCAAGCTAATGTCGGTAGTGGCTGCAAGTCTAAGGAGGGAAGGGATCCAAGTCTTTCCCCTACCTGAACGATTGGCTGATCAGAACTGTATCTTCGGAACAAGCTCAGATCCAGCTAGATTGTGTCTGCCACTTCCTTCACAAACTGGGCTTCTCCCTCAATTTAAAGAAGTCGCAGATGATACCATCACAGAGACTCCAGTTCATCTGAGCGGTCCTGGACACTTCCCTGGGAAAAGCCTTGCCACCAGAGGTGAGTGCGCAAGATATTCTGCGGATGGTCAACAAGTTTCAAAATGCCCAACATCTCCCAGCCTTCGACTTTTTGAGATTGCTAGGCCTCATGGCATCCTGCATCTTCCTTGTGCCAGAGGCTCGCCTGAGAATGAGATCTCTCCAGTGGGCACTAAACCCAGTGGCCGCAATACTCAGGAAGAATGACAGATCTCCTCCGGAATCCGGACAAGGTAGGCCCACCATTGAAGGTTGTGGGCTATCCAGAGAACATCTTGAAAGGAGAACTGTTTTGGCAACCATGGCCGGAGAAAACAGTCAGACACCTCACTCGTGGGGTGGGGAGCCCATGCCAACGACTTGACCATCAGCGGTCATTGGTCTCCATCGGAGTCCATACTACACATCAACCTATTAGAGCTGAGAGTGATCAGACTAGCGCTGAAAGCTTTCCTGCCATCAGTACAGGGGAGAAATGTCCTGATAATGATGGACCACACGGTGGCCATGCACCTCCTCAACAAAAGAGGAGGCGTATGGGTCACTGCCACTTTGCAGAGAGGCAATGCAGCTCTGGTTTTGGGCAATTCAGGAAGGAATCTCTATCGGCAGTCCACCTAGCCGGAGAGAAGAACTTGAAAGCGGACACTCTGAGCAGGCAGAGCAGTCTCCCACGAGTTGGGAGCTAGCTCAGGAAGTCCTTCAAGAGATCTTCGCCCTTTGGGGAACCCCTCGGGTGGATCTGTTCGCCAACAGTACCAACAGGAAGTGCGATCTGTTCTGTTCAAGGGAATTCCCCCCGAGAGGAGCTCTAGGGGACGCGTTCGTAGTGGACTGGGAGTTTCCACTCCTTTGCGCGTTTCCACCAGTCCGTTATTCCTCAAATGATCAGGAGGTTGAGAAGATTCCGGAAAACCATGATCCTAATTGCCCCGGACTGGGCCAGGAGAACGTGGTACCCGGACCTTCTGGATATGTCCATCTGCCCTCCAATCCGTCTTCCACTCAAAGAGCATCTTCTCTTGCAGAAGGGAGGTCAGGTTCTCCATCCAGACATAAGAACCCTCAACCTTCACGCTTGGCTTCTGAAAGGTTGAGGTACAAGGATTGGGACCTTCCTGATGACGTCATGGAGGTGTTGCTTTCGGCCCGTATGCCAGCAACAAAGTCTTTATACCGCTGCCGTTGGAACAAATTTTGCAGCTGGTGTAGAGAGGACAATATCGACACTTTTTCATGCGGTACACCAACAGTGTTATCATTTCTACTCTACTTGGCAAACTCGGGTCTTCAAGTTGGCACTGTAAAAGGCTATCTCGCGGCGCTATCAATCTTTCAGCGCACTGTAGAGGAAACATTGCATTTCAAACTACCCTTAGTAATACAATTTCTCAAGGGATTAACTAATGTTTATCCTCCAAGTTCCCTTATGGGACTTAAATTTAGTCTTAAATTTCCTACTGGGTACTCCCTTCGAACCACTCCACTCTTGTTCGCTGACGTTTCTCACTCTTAAAACTGTACTATTAGCACTATCATCTGCTAGGAGGGTGAGCGAATTACAGGCTCTATCTTGTAAACACCTCCCCCCCACCCCTAACAATTTTCCATAAGGACAAAGTTGTCCTACAGGTGAAGCCTAATTCCCTCCCAAAGGTGGTTTCTCAATTTCACATCACTCAGAAAATTACCTTACCTTCGTTCTATCCTCCTCCCCATCCGGGGAAAGAGGAAGAAAGGCTACATAGGCTGGACCCAAGGCGAGCTCCAAGCTTTTACATCAGCAGACTGGCTAGGATTAGGCAAGCAGACCAACTGTTTGTAGGCTACTCGGGTCACAAGTTGGGACTACCCATAACAAAACAGACCATTTCCAGGTGGATTATTTTGGCCATTCTGGAATGTTAAACTGCCAGGGAAAGAGCCTCCTCAAAATCTTAGGGCTCATTCAACTAGGGGTATTGCAGCCTCTTCGGCTCTCCAAAGAGGGGTACCGGTCCGAGACATATGTGCGGCTGCCACATGGTCATCCGCACATACATTCACAAGATTTTACAACCTGGATTCCTCTGCTAGTCAAGAGACCAGATTTGGCAAAGCCGTATTACATTCGGTTCATTCCTAAAAGGGATACATGGCATTCTTACTCCCACCTCCAATTACATGCCACTGCTCTGGGAGTCTATCTAAGATAAGGAATACGTTGGAGGACACAATCCCTTCGAAGAACAAGTTACTTCTTACCTGGTAACGTTCTTTCGATGGGATGTTCCTCCGACGTATTCCTTATCGCACCTCCCATCGATCCCCGCAGTAATACTTCCCTTGTGGTTGCAGCTCACGCTACTTCAAGGTCGATAGCCAATTCATGCAAGACTTACCTTATGCTACAAAACGGAACTGAGCAACGGACGCTGCGCATGGCTATTTATGGTTATGGTGACATCGGCGCCGATACAGTGGCTGTCGAGGGACACTAACTCGGCGGACGTCGACGCGCAGCGCCCTCTACAGAGAAAAAATTTCCCAGGCCAGCAAGCTGGAGATGAATTATCTAAGATAAGGAATACGTCGGAGGAACATCACATCGAAAGAATGTTACCAGGTAAGAAGTAACTTGTTCTTCTCCAGCATGGGGTCTGGCATGGATTCACATGCTCATGAATATTCCCTGTCAGGCTGGTAATGCTCGGTAAAAGAAACTGTTTCACTTTAAACTTTCTCGTCTAAACAAATAACTGTCCGCTGGGTCTTACTGCCCCGATCCAATGACAGTCCTCTAACTAAACGAATCCTCTGGTAGACATTTTCAGATTTTTACCACACGCTTGAGTGTTGGGAGTCCTCGAGTTTGCTGTTGAAGTGATTTGTGCTTTTTTTCATATTGATGGAAAAAGTACCATTTCTGTTTCAAAGAATCATGTGTGCTCTTCATCTGCCGACAGTGGGGATTCATTGTTGGTGAAGTTCTGCACCCCTCAAGGGCAAAGATCGCCGAAGATTGTACAAGGCCTTTGCGCCTACTTCGCACCCTCTAACCATGACTGAGGAGAAGGACGGAAGGTCCCTCTTCAGGCACTGCACCAAGGGCGGGCTATGTAATGTGTTTGTGGAGGACAAGCACTTAGAATGACTCTACTGCTACACCCGCACCACAAGGAGGTAGAGTGCAAGATATGTCTGTTTTCTCCAAGAAAACTGCGGACAGGCGTAGTAGGCTGATGGCATGGCTTAACACCAAGGCCTCTGACTTGTGCCCTGAGCAAGGTCATGCCTCACCCAGATTCAACTGGTCCAAGTATTCGAAAGTCCTTTCGGGGCACCTCATCCGTGGGGGCCCTAGATGAGGACAAGAGGTGCAAGTCTGAGTCCACCAGGTTCGCCGCGTAAGCGGGTCCCAAAGTGGATAGGGCGCAATCAGCATCACCGCCTGCCTTCATTGCCATACTACCATCAAACTCCTCTTCAAAGAGGAAGTCATCTACCCCGTCTAAACTACATGAGAAATCCGAGAAGTCGCGGGCGGAGGAAAAAAGGCTAAACAACCCAATCAGGTTCAACCGGCACAGTCTAAGACCCTGTTGGCTACTCAGTAGACTACTGCCACAACAGCAAAGGACGCTGATCCTGTGAGTGTAGCACCCACAGCTCAGAAAGAGTCCCTATTCCCAAGGCAGGAGCCCGCCACAGTCACTTTGGCAAAGTCTACAAGCACGCCAGACAGGATGAAACGGGCTCAGGTCCCGGTACAAGACCCTCCGGGGGGAAATGAGGGCAGGGCAGACCCGAAATTGCCCTCCCAGGCCATCGCTCAAACCATGGAGGTCTCATCCATGGACAATTAAGATATGTCAACTATCCAAAGCCCTGCTTAATGCCATCACAGAACACCCTTCTCCTAGGTGCCAGACTGAAATAGTGTCTTGACTGGCGTCGCCCTCTGAGGAGAGGATAGCAGCCTTTCAAGGAAAGGTGCAACGGCTGTCATCAACTAAGACTGCCACGTTGCAGGCCATCAAGTCATTACTTGGCATGATGTCCTGCATAGTCCTCGTATGGCTGTGCAGTTTGCAAATGCAACCCCTAGAGGAATTTCTGGATGCCCACTAGATACAGGGGTCTGGAGCATCACGGATAAGATCTCTCAAGTTCCGTCGGGTGATGGGATGGTACCTGCTCCAACATCACCCATGGCACAGGATTTCAAAACCCACCATACCAGGAGACTGTCACCACGGACGCCTCCATGGAGGGCTGGGGAGCGCACACCGGATGTGTACACGCCAGAGGCCTGTGGCTGCCTGAGAAGTATCTTTATATCCACATCCTGGCGCTTCGGGCAGTGTTCTGGGCCCTCAAGTAGTTTCTTCCGTCTCCGAAGAGCAAGGTGATGAGGATCTTCAGACCACACCACCACCACGTTATACATCAGGATGCAGGGTGGCACTTGATTTCCGGCACTCTCCAAAGAAGCGCAGGAATTGTATTGCTAGGCTGGCGGACAAGGAATGTTCCTCTCATCTGGCAGGAGTCAAGAACTCCATTGCAGACCCCTCCCCTCATCGAGGGACTGCGCTCCTACCACAAGTGGGGAGCTTCATCTGGTCAGGTGGACTGCCTATTCATCAAATGGGGCAGGCCCCAGATCTATCTGCAAGTACCAGAAGTTTGCCAATTGATTCCACCAACCCAAGGAGCCTGGGGGATGCGTTCTCGTTCCCGTGGGAAGAGCTGGTCTGTACGCGTTCCCTCTCCTGCTAGGAGTCATCACACTGTGTCCATGCAAAATGATACTCATCACCCCGGCGTGGCCAAGGCAGATTTGGTATCTGTATCTTCTCAGCCTGTCCGCATCGTCTCCAGTCAAGTTGCCAGTGGTTCCAGATCTTCTCAGCAGAGGAGGCACAATCCTTCATCACGACCCAGGATTGCTGAACTAGAGAGCTTGGCTCCTGCAACCTTAGAGTTTGGAGGATATGAGTTGCCTGTGGACTGCAGGGAGGTCCTTGCCAAGTCCCGGTCATCGACCTTGAAGTGCTATGGTCCCAAGTGGAATTATTTCGCCATGTGGTGACAGTCTCAGAAGATTACCCCTCTGAGGGTCACGGCCCCGCAGATCGTTCCGTACTTGCTATCCTTGACCAAGGCCGGACTGGTGCGTGCACTATCAAGGTACATCTGGCGGCTATATGCCACTACATCAGGTCTCCAGGAAGATCTTCACTTTGGTCCCACTGACTCGTCAAGGAATTTCTCAAAGGACATTTTCGATCTTTTCCGCCGGTGAAGGCTCCTATCCCGGCATGGGAACTCAATGTAGTTCTGACAAGACTCATGGGGTTTGGGCAGTGGGCACTTCGAGCCTATGCATCGGGCCTCTCAAGTTCCTCTCTTGAAAAACGACTTTCATTGTGGCCTTTGCCGGGAGGGTGAGATCCAGGCCCTATCATGCAAGCAACCATACCTGACTTTGCACGAATCGAGGGTGGTACTGCGTGTGCACCCCTTTCATGCTGAAGTTTCTGTCGAAATTCCACCTAAATGAGCCTTTGGTGTTACCTGTTTTTTTCCTGAAACCTTTGCTGCCGGCGGGAAGGGACTTGCATTCTCTGAAGGTTGCTTGTTCCCTGAAGTTCTATGTGACGCGCACAAATAATTTTTGGGAGACCTCACATCTGTCTGTGAAATCTGGTCCTGTTAACCAGGAGAAGGCTTTGTCGAAGGCTTCCATTTCAAGGTGGCTCTCTGGCTGCATCACGCATTCATTGGTTGGCGAACCAAACCGCTGCTCGGCCGAGAGCCCACTCCACCAGAGCAATCGGTGCAACAATGGCATTCCTCTCTCGTGTGCCCCTGTTGGACATCTGCAGGGCTGCTACGTGGAGGTCCACGCACATCTTCACGAAGTTCTACTGCGTCAACCGGGATTCCAGAGAGGAGTCCAGAGTCGGCCAAGCAGTGCTTTGGAACCTGTTTGCTTGAGGTGTCTGTTCCAGAGGTAAGAATTAATAGCTTCTGTTGAGCCTTGCCACCTCCCGTGGTGGTTACGTGTACTGCTATGTATTTGTTATTCATGAGCCTGTGAATCCATGCCGACGCCATGCTGGGGAAGGTTTAAGCTACTTACCTGTAATTTGTTCTCCAGCATGGGTTTGGCATGGATTCACATGCAAACACTTGCTCCGTCTCCTCTGCGGCTCGTCTTGGTCCTACTGCCACTTTACGTGCTTACCAAATCTGAAGATGGCTGCCAGAGGTGCAACTTGGGGAGAGCACGGTCATTGGATGGGGGCAGTATGACCAAGAGTAGAGTGATTGGTTTAGAGGAGAAATGCAGTTTAAGTGAAACTTTTTTTCTTTTACTGCGGATTACCAGCCTGACAACTCGGAATATTCATGAGCATGTGAATCCATGACAAACCTATGCTGGAGACAAAATAGTTACAGGTAAGTAACTTAAACCTTACTTTGTCTTTCGACAAAGAAATCACCTTTTTTGGCGATCCATTGACAAGTGTGTTGTCCGTGGACTGTTTACTGACACCCGTAACTTTAATTGTCTGCACATTTAGGCCTACCTCATGACTGAATCCACGAGGAAGAGCCTGTTTAAAGCAATGTGCCCATGTGCCCGCTGTGGGCTGATGAATGTGTATATCGAAGACTACCACGACAACTGTCTAGATCCACATGTTATACAGGACTGCGAGATCTGCCAGTAATTTTCCAACAAAACGATGCATGATCGGTGCCTCGTCGGCTCCGCGTGGCACGAGTATGACGGTGGGGCCTCAGAGTCCGGTTCTGTTTGTAGCTATGCCCCTCTATGGTAGGGCGACCCAACAAACCACCTCCGGTCACAGCAGCAGCAGGAAGTGACAGTGGCATCCTACGATGAGCTGAGGTTGTCCCACAAGGGTGGTCCTCACCACCGGTCAGTGCCAAAGGGTTTTCGAAGGGCAAGAGCAGCCAAGGCCTTTTTCCCTGCCTGACGGAGGCAACCCCATCCAGCAAGTAAGTCTTATGGCCACTTTTAATCAACGACGGTCAAAACTGACATCGAAGTTGGCGCCGAATTAAGTCTTCGCCCAAGTCTTCCGTCTTGTCCACGGCAAGACCATCTATCACGTTCATGAGTGCCCCGCCAATGGCAAGCAAGCTACCCTGTCGAAGACTTTGGTAACTATGTTGACGAGCAGTCTACTGCAAACTGTATTCCTGCATGGTCGCGACCATTGCGCCATCAAATGTCGGGACCACCAACAAGATGCTGGCGCTGGCAGCACTCCCACGACCATCCTACCCTGATCTGAGTGGGCTTGCTCCCAGAGGGAACCATTGTCGTGGAGCCAAGTCTCTTCTTCTGATGACTTGGAAGAGAGGGATGTCTAGGCTGTCATGTCATCTACCTTTTCCCCACAACGCAGGGCACCACCGTCACCTAGTGGAAAAGCAAGCCTTCTACAGCCATTAGCCCCTGCAGGGGGCGAATTACCTCTGGTGCTGCCAGCTCTGCAGCTGGTTCCACCAAGGGACATATTGCTGGACATATCCACCCTTACTACGCTGTTGATTACATTGCAGGAAAGGCTTATGGGACCGGCACCAACCCTGGTACGAACAACGGTCTCCCGCAGATTGCTACTTGTCCCTCCAGGGAGGACATTCCATGACCTCCCCCCCCCCCCCCCCCCCCCCCCCCCCCTCCCTGCAGGAGGTTGAATGCCAGGCAAGACCCAGAAAACTGTCAGACGGGGACGAACACAGACTCCAGGCCACCTGGATGATGTGGCAACACACACCAAGCTCGAGGATTCGTCCCGTCTGATGGGGAAACCAGAATTACTCTCCACCGGATGAAATGGGGGCCTTTCATGCGCAACGCAAGGAAAGTCTCTTGTACCAGTGGAGGAAATCAGTTATGCCTTTCTGCTTTTCTTTTAGATGTCTGGGAAGATGGCCGTATCACTATGGCACACACAGCAACAGCTTTGGTATCAAAGGACATTTTTGATCAATACCGGGCCCCCAGACCGCGCCCCCTCCTGTCTCAGCAAACGGCATACGCCGGACTCTGGTGTGTCTGCTTTGGCCTGAAAAAGATTGACCAACCCATGTTCCTGCTTCTTTGCTCTGGACAAGGAGGGAAAATGCCTAGATGCCTTTGGCAAGAAAATCGTAACCACCACAGCCACTACCATCGGGGCTGTTAATGTAATGTAATGTAATGGTAATTCTCACCAGATATGATCACGATATATGGTACAAACCCGGCCCCATCCTAGAGTTTCTGCTTGATGACAAAAAACAAGAGGCAGTTGACTCATGAAGGCAACTTGGTATCAGACAATGCCATTACAGTATCGGTGGATATGGCCAACAACCAGGTTTTGCCAACTTGGTAATGGAGCAGTTCTTCACTGACTAGGTTGGCTCAAGGCTACAGATTTCCGGCCGGATGTCCAATCTAGAGTTGACATGCCATTGGAAGGCATAGACCTGCTGCGGGAGGTGGTCAATAAAGCCTTACGGTCTGTCGAAATTGACACAGATACTGCTCACTCCCTGGGCACACTGTAGCAAAGGCGCCAATCCTTTAGGTCTGGGAAAGGACGTTTCAATAGAACGTCACTGGACAGTCGTCCTTTGTACCAGTTTCTCTTCCTCATACAAGACACCATACTTGGGTGGGGGAGCAATACAGGAATAAGTCAGTCCAGAGGCACAGAGCGCTGCCGTGGTGCCTCCCCATCCAGGGGCCAGTCTGTCAAGCAACCATGACCAGTCCAGGGGCCAGTCCTCCCGCTTCAACTCCCTGGTGGGAGGAAGGCTGTCAAGACTCAACAGGGAATGGATGACTGTCACATCCGATAAATGGGTGCTCTGTTCTCCAGCAGGGCCACCCGCTGGAGTTAATAAAAATAAAGCAGACATTCCATCTGTGCACAAGTCGAAGTTACGCTACCTCCTGCTGCAAGAAGTGCATGCGTTGTTAGAAAAAGGGGCAGTGGTGAAGGTGCCAACGCAAGAACTGGCCACAGGAGTCTACTTCTTCCTGGTAAGATGAAAGACACTGCACAATAAGTTGTGGGGGGCTTTTGGGGGGTGAGGGGTTGAAGATCCATATTGGATCCAAGGGTGCTCAACAAATTCCTCAAGGTACAAAGGTTTAGCATGGTGAGGTTGCAGCAGGTCCTGTCCCAGTTGCAACGAGGAGACTTCCTGGTGTCCTATCTCGAGGACTCCTATTTTCACATCCCTATTCACTGCTCACACCAGTGGTACCTGCTTTTCGTGGTGGCAGGAGTGCACTACCAATTCAAAGTCCATCCTTTTGGCCTTCGTTCCTATCAAGTGCCTTGCACCGGTTGTGGCACACCTATGGCGGAGGGACATTCATGTATACCCGTACATGGACGGCTGGTTGGTATGGGCCCCCACCTACCAACTGGCAGAAGACAGCACAGCGTTCACCATTCAGTGTCTTGAAAAACTTTGGTTCTCCATCAATTTTCCAAATCGCTTCTAGTTGCCACCAAGACGCATGCTCTCCCCGAGAGCGAAGCTCCACACTCAGTCCTGCACTGCAACTCCCTCCGAGAGGGTGGTGGTGCTCCGTGTAAAAATGCAACCCCCTATGGTGTTCAGGTGACCCCGGTTTGTGATTATCGCTGCTGGGATAATGTCATCTTGCATTCTTCTGATCCATCACTGCAGAGTGCGCATGTGGCCGGTGCAGGAATTTTTGGATGCTCGATGGATTCAAGCATCAGGGTCCTGGGACGATTGCATCATTCTGACACAACTTCGGGCAGAGCCTTTGCTGGTGGTCGGTAAGGACCCATCTAGTGAAGAGTGCCCGGTTCAGGCTACCCGACCACCAGGCCACCACTACAGCGGATGCCTCATTAAAGGGATGGGGAGCCCACTGTCGGGACCAAAACGCGAGGGGCCTTTTTTTGTGGGCTCTGAAGTCTTTCCTCCCCCTTACTAGCAGGGAAGGTGGTGAGTGTCTACACCGACAATACATCTATTCACAAACGGGTGGCGAGGGGGAACCAGGTCCCTGCAGCTATCCAAGGAGGCCCTCGGCATTGCAACACCACATGTTGTTTCCCCTCCCATCTACCATGGATTCAGAATAAGCAGACTCCCTCAGCTGGGAGTTGCGCTCTTGCCCCGAGTGGTAACTGCACGAGGACCAACTTCACCTATTCAGACTTGGGCACACAACAGATATTAACCTTTTTGCCACCTACGACAACAGTCTGAAAGAGTTTTGCCAGCAGATTCCTCCACCTGGAGAGCTTGGGGGATGCTTTTGTGTTTCTGTGGGAGGGGAAGTTCCATTATCCATTCCCTCTGATCACGCTGGTGGTGCAGATCAACACCTGTATTTTATTTGTTTGCACAAAACCCTTGGGTATCTAGGTGCTATAGACGTTCAGACTATATTGGTGCACACCCTCTTGTCAGCTGCTCCTCATGTTTAATCCACACCACACTTTCCTATCCAGGAACCAAGGGGCAGTGCTGCACCACGAACCAACCTCACTCATTCAGAAGGCCTGGATCCTTTTGTTCTTAGAGTTCGGGTCCTTATGTCTTCCACAAGACTACCAGACGGTTCAGTCCCAGGCCAGAGTACCATCCACTTTGGTGTGTTACAAGTGCAAATGGAGACGCTGCCAGTTGCAGCCTCTTGCCGTCTGGCCACAATGCATTTTGCATCATCTATTATCCTCTACTCTGGCTGGGTTGGCACACTCTTCAATCAAGGTGCGCTTAGCTGTCATTTCTGGGTACAGCCATTCATGCAGGCGTGCCATCCTTGTGGTCCCATTGGCTGGTGAAGGGAGTTCTTGTGGGAGCTGTCCAGGTCTTTCCCGCCCATTCAACGCCCTGCTCCTGCATGGGAATTTTATGTGCTATTGTCAAGGCTCTCAAAATCTCCATTTGAACCCTGCACAGGGCATTCATGAAGCATCTTTCCTGGAAGACTGCTTTCTTGGTGGCTAGTAAGTGAAATTAAGGCATTTCCTTGCAAACCACCTAATTTGATATTTCACAAGAATGTCACACTATGCACTAACCCAACATTTATGCATAATGTGCAGTCCTCCTTCTAGCAGAATCAACCAGTGGTTTTTCCAGTGTTAAGCACACAGTAATTGTATTCTTTAGCACGTGCAAAATAGCGCAAACCAAGTCTAAGTCTCTCCATCTCACGGACCAATTATTTGGGTCATTTGGCCTGACTGGACCAGGAAAAGCTTTGTCTTCCTTACCACAGTGGATTGCGGCCTGCATTATCTTCTCCCATCAACAGGCTGGCAGGCCCTGGGTTCAATCCACCGGAGCAGTGGCTGCTACCACTGCCTTCCTCTCCGGGATCCCACTGTCTGAGATCTGCTTTGCAGCTACCTGGAGATGAGTGTGCACATTCACCAAGTTCTACTGTGTCGCCAGGGATTCGACCGAAGACTAAAGTGGTTAGTAAGTCTCCAGTGGTAAGTTGTGCTGGGAGCTTGCCTCCACCCGTATGTATTTTTATTTATTTATTAACACTGCTTTGTAATCTATTCACAACATGTGAATCTATGAAAGATCCAGTGCTGGAGAAGGAATCACCTGTTACTCTGGTTCTCCAGCATTGGTATCTTTCATAGATTCACATGCAAGCTTCCCTCCTACCCTGCATGGCTCATCTTTTGGCTCTTATCACTCGCGTGCACTTGCCGAATCTGAAGATGGCTGACAGCGGAGGCGATAAGGGAGATGTTCCTATTGACTGTGGGCATTGTGACCCAAAAATGACTGTACTAGAGCACAAATGTGAGTGTTTTAGTTTGTTTAAACTGCTCTGTAAAGGAGGATTCCCAGCCTGATCGGAATATTCACTGATGTACATCTATGAAAGATGCCATGCTGAATAAGTAACTTCTTCCTTCGCAGGTGGCAGAAAACATTCCTGAAAGGGAGAGTAGTGATAGCAAGGAAGCGTCTTGTCCTGATAGCAAGGAAGCTTCTTGTCCCTTCAGTTAGGCCTTGCTCTGTCAGATTGCCTTGGCCAGTGTATGGGTTCAAGTGCGGTGATAAGGTGATTTGCGTAACCACGCAAGTCTGGGTTTGCCCCCGATGTCAATCCCTTGCGCACACCCTTCGATGGTTCCAACCTTTCTAATGGCTTCTTTCCTGCTACAGATGCATCATGATATTCCTATCCCAGTGCACCTGTTCTCTATTAACCTTTCCACTGCCAGGGGGCGCAGCGTGGCTCTGCATTGGCTCCTGCCAAATGCCTTTATGCACCTGAATAAGTAGGGGCAAATGTATATAGCGGCGTAGCACAGCACCCCATGACCCCAGTTCCTTTTTTCTGTGCACTCTTTTCGCTAATCAGGAACACACTTGTCTTTTTGAAAACGCCATTCAGACTCCATTGAAGGTCTACAGTTTCGAGCAGTGCGGATTGCCGCCAGCTTATGCCTGTCTCGGATCTGCACCGGATATGCTTGTACTGGTTGGGGCGAGGACACCCAAGACTGTGGGTAATGTCAGTCCATGCACCTAAACGCCCTACAGGAAGAGGTGGCAAAGATGTTTAAGTTTGTCCATAAGACAAAGGGTGAGGTTCCGCAGTCAAGGTTGCGCAATGCTTGGAAAATCGTGCAGCTTTGCGCGTGGAGGAGAACCATTGGAACGATAGAACGCTCCGAGAGTGTTCTCATCGCCAGTATTCCTCCTCAAAGATGAAGAGCCACTGCTCTAAGGGTTCCCATGAGCGACCAGCACAGGTGCCTTTTCCAACCCAGTCCTCTATGCTGGAGGAATGGGGGGTACTAACTCCTGAAGATGCTTGCCATCTTCACCAAAGCTGCAGCGGCACTGATGGGTAGCACTGTCTTCCGCGAAGGGCTCGGGCCTAGGCCAGAAGGAGAGCGAGGTCACCCTGCGCTGCCAGGCCCTCACCCTTGGATGGCGCGGCAATAGCATCATGGACTCCTCAGGAATATGTACCACTCGCCCGGAACACCTTGATATCGAAGATGTATGATGGGTCCCTTTTGGGCTTGAACCCATGGGTTCTACCCAGGCAATAGACTTCCCAGAGGAATTGTACAGAGGCAAGGACCTTCCGGACCTGGCAGAGGACTTGCAAGGGGGCAGTGGCCTAGGCACTTCTGGCAGATACTCTGGGGCTCTCTGCTCCATTCAGCTCCAGAGTTCAATACCAACTGTGTGACATTCTGGATGATGCCCCAAAGAAGGAAACCCTCCTGCCCTTTAATGTGGTGGTGGGGGCCCTACTATTGAAGTGTAGGATAAACTTGCTTATGTTTCGGTAGTTGACAGGGACCTGGTGGTGAAGCACCGTCCTGCTCCATTTGATCCAGCTTTCCTTTCTGCCCACGCTTCACCTGAAAGCCTGGTAGTTCAGGCTGTGACAGCAAGTCTGAAGACCTCTATTTTTCAATACCTTCCACCAGACAGGATAAGAGGTTGGACGCGTGGGGTAAAAAGATGTTTGCATCGGACAGTCTTGCACTGCAGGCTTTGAATGGCTCTTGTCCCATGGTGAAATTTTCCTCCAGCTGCTGGTCATCGCTAGCCAATGCGGTGGAGGGGAGAGATGACGGATGGGTGTCTGTCTCTGGTCTTGGACAGAAAGGCAGTGGCAGGGCTGATGCTGTCTGGTCTGGACACAGTGGACTGTGTTGGCAGGTCCATGGCCACTAGCACGGTGGTCAGAGGCCATTCCTGGATACCAGTGTCAGGTTTTGGGGCCAATGTTCAGGTGAGGCTATTGGACCTACTCGTACGTCTTGTCCCCATTCCTCCATCCTTGTGGGCGTCCCACAAAATGGGGATGGCACCGGAACATTTGGCAGTGAAAAATGGAGCTTCCACATTAAATTTAGTATAATGTACAGGGGTGTGGCAAAGCCTTCACTCCAGTGCCCTCCCCTCTGTCCCTTTTTCCACACGGACAGTGTCTGACCTGGCAGCTTGGCGCAGAGACTTTTCTAACTTTCCACTTGCTACCCGTTTTTATTTTCTTCACCTCCCTTTTGGTGCCTTGCCTCCCCGGGGCATGGCGGCTGCTGGAGGATTCACAAGATGTGCGTCCTGCTACCACTCGGTCCCGGCCTCAGACCCCCTTGCACTGTCTTGAGTAACTTGGGCCTGCTGGAAGCGCTCTGTCACCGGGCATTGAAGAATTGGTTGTCACATTGCAGAGAGATCTTCCACGCTTCATCTTAAAGAGTTTTGTCTACAGGACCCCACATCAAAACAAGGTAGGCCCTCTGTTTAGCACGGCTCCTCAGCGCGGAGGCTCCTTCCCAGGGTTTCCCTGGACAAAGGTACCTTGGATTCAGGTTCTGACGGGCAAGAGGCCGTCAAGGCTACTGGCTCCCAAGCCGAGGTGCTCAGGAGCTCTACTGGGCAGTCCACGGAGGGATGATCAAGTTTGTCCTCATCGGCCCCAGGTGGCAATGGATCATCGTGTTCTACCTCCAAGTGTCAGTCCTTGCCATGACCCAGCTGAAGGTGCACAGATGCCAACGCCACCTCAGAGGTGAGCCGGGGCGACAAGGGCTCAAGGCCTTTGAGTGAGCTCTGAGGTTGACTCTTCAGTTTCGGGTTCTAGACTTGATGCGTGTCCTCCCATGGCAGAGCCAGCACATGGCATGGGGCCTTCTTCATGCCCTCCCGTCCAGGGCCTGGCGGAAGGCCCCAAGATGGTGGATAGGCATGTGGCAGCGCCTTAATGATGGCCGCCAGGTCTAGGATTCGGTTGAGGGCCTTCCAGTGCTCAACCGTGGAGTAGGCCATGCAAGATGGTTCCAGGCCATTCCCTCTGGAAGCGGCTGCAGGCTTTATGGTACAGATGTTTGGCCTCCTCAGGGATGCATCTACCCATCGCAGCCTTACGGCTACATGCCTCATGGACCTCTGTGCTTTGATCAGGAGCAGAGTCCCAGCTCTGCAGTGGTCCGGCCCTATTGGGACCATTCGGCTTGCGAGGATGGCTTCTTCATGCGCTCCCTTCAGATGACCGGGCTCCTCATGGACATTGTCAAGGAGATGATCCCACAGGTCCTGCTTCCTAGGCCTCCACCTCTGGGCCCTCTGCCTGTTCCTCCGGTGCCTGACCCTCCACCGTCCCAGGCCTAGCTGGTTAGCCAGACCCCTCCTCCTCTTGTACCATCAATGCCTCCCCCTCAACAACCGTTGGACCTGTTGTCTGGTCCTGACCAGGGGTGGGAGGGGAGACCCCTGCTGGCATCTGTTACCCAGGGCTCAGACTTGCCTGTGTGTAAAAAGAGGGGGGAGGGTGATTACGCACAGGACGACTAACCCTCAACATCTGTAAGGGCCTTTCTTGACTGTCTTCAGCGCCTTGCAGAGTTCTTGGGGGTCCCCCTACCTCAAGTGGCCCCCCAGGGGTCGTAAGTGCTAGCAGAGGTTATTGGCAAGCACACCACGAGCTGTTCAGACATTCTGCTTCAGAAGCATGTCCTGCAGGTGGCGCAAAAGGCCTGGAAAAAGCCCAAGGCCAACACTGAGATGAACAAGAAATTCAACAGCAGGTTCAGGCTGATGGATGGGATACTAGTCCTCCTGGCCTCCCACCCTCAGCTGCACTCCTCAGTGGTGGCTGTGGCCTCGCTCTATTCTAAACTTTAGTCTTCCTCCTCAAGAGCCATTTCCCGTTGTGTGTCAAGGAGGACAAGGTCCTGAGGTCTTTGGGAAGATGATGCTATGCCATCTCAAGGCTGCATTTGTGACTGGCTAAAGCCAACCACCCTCTTAGCTGTGGCTAACCAGAAGCTGTGGCGGTAGCTCAGTTTCTGCCTGACTCTGCCCCTGGAGAGGCAAGCCTCCTTAAAGGCCGGTCTGGTGGATGTGGAGGGCTGTTGTGCTGGACCTCATGGAGTCTTCGGTCTCCCACATGGACACAGCCAGCAGAGGGCTGTGCCTTGGTTGAGATAGGAAGAACGGCGTGGATACATGCCACCAAATCTTGATATGATCTACAAGAGCGGATCTTCCTTTTGAGGGTGTGGACTATTTTCATTTGTCCATCATTGACGAGTTGACACAGAAGACTGCTAAGTCATTAGCCATCCTGACTAAACAGGGGCAGAAATCCTTCCTGCCATCTCGGGGCAGGCCTGACTTAAAACCCCACGCTTTCAATGGCCTCAAGGGGATTTGGGACTGCAGGGCACAGACAGGTTGGCCAGCGATGACGGAAAGAAGCATAGGACTTTGCACAGGTTTCGACCACCCCCCCTATCTCCCCCCAAAACCCCCCCGCCTCCCCTGCGCTTGCACCTCAAACGCCAAGAAGCAATGATGCCATGGTCTGGAAATACATCTTGCTGTGTGATGATGGTTGGCTCTTTCAGGACAGTGGAAAGCGTTCTTTCGAGAGTCCTTGGATCCTGTCTATAGTCTTCATGGGCTGCAGTCTTTGTCTTCCTCTCCTCTTTGTCAGATGTTCGGCTACTGAGAGGCTGATCTACAAAGAGTGGTACTTGTTGAACAACTTATTCAATGTGCTCTTCTCAGCTTGGCAACCTATTACAAAATCCATTTATCCCTGCATGTGTCATATGTTTTTGATTTGGTGCCCCGAGAGTGACCTGTATCCTTTGGACTGCTTTCCTTGGCACAAGCTGGCCTGCAGATTGGCACTGTGAAGGGTTACCTCTGCTATTTGCGTGTTTAAGAGTTCCAGAACAGGGCTAGTTTTTCACAATCCCCACTGTTAGGCAGTTCTTGCGGGGCTTGTATAACCAGTTTCCTCCCTGCCAGTTTGTCATTCTGGTGTGGGATTTGATTTTAGTTTTAACATTTAATATGGTTTGTATTTGAGCCCCTTCGTTCTTGTATTAGATTGCTTGCGGTTAAGGTGATTTTTCCTGTTTGCCCGCACTTCTGCGAGACTGGTGAGGGAGCTCCAGGAATTCAGTTTTACCTCACCATTTGTTTTTTTTCCAAAGATAAGGTGATATGGAGATCCTCATTCTGCCAAAGGTGGTCTCGTATGTCCGTCTCAGAAGATTCACCTTCCTGTGTTTTTTTTTCCTCCTCTCTCCAACCCTTCCAAGGCAGAGTAACGATTCCATCGGCTGGACCTGGTACAGATCCTGAAGTTCTACGTGTCTTGTACGAGAGGCTAGGAAAGCTGACAAGCTTTTTGTTGGCTACACTTGTACGTGTGCTGGCAGTTCTCTGACCAAATGGACCCTGGCAAGGTGGATGGTTCTGTGCATCTCGGATTGCTACCATCTTGCTGGGAAGGATGCGCCTGAGGGTCTCGGATCTCATTCTACCAGAGTGGCCACCACCTCTGCCCTGCAGAGCGTCCCTGTCGTGGACATTTGGCGGCAAGGTGGGCATTTCTGCACGTGTTTGTTAATAATTGCTGCTTGAATTCCCTTGCGGGCCAGGATGTCTGTTTTGGTAGGACAATCCTTCAGAGTTTTCTGGTTTAGGTGGTTCCTCCCTCCTCCAGATTTATGTAATGCTTTGCCAGTCTGTCATAGATGAGGAGTCCATGTCAGGAAAAAATCCATCAGAAGAACAAATTTCTTTTGGCTCTTGTGGATGTTTGTGCCGTGGGACTTCATTAGCGCCTAGATGCCATCAGGTCCTTGTGCTTTACAAATATTGTTTCAATACAATGGGTTTGTCATCGCAATCCCTACCTGCCACCCCTCTTGCTGGAAGCTAGTAAGCCATCAGTACTATGGTCTCTTGGCTTGAATGCTAGGGGAAAAACGGTGTAACTGAGGTCATGGGCCGCTGCACATATATGTATATATAATATATATTGGCCCTGATGTCATAGGCGTTGGATAGAGCTCCCTGGCGGCTGAAAAGTTTAAAAAAAACAGCTGTGCTGGGGTCGGGATACCATGGCAGGAACATCCATCAGAAGGAACATTACCAAGAGCTAAGTGTCTTGTTCTTTTGGACAAAAGACTGACTGTCTAGAAAAATGTTAAGCTTGTAAGGCTGTTGTGAAATCTTTAGGGGCCACAACAGCATCTGCAGGCTTGGAGAGGGCTGTTTTTTCGCTGCAACTACTATTACCGAAAGGGGAAGACGCCAGGCTACCCAGAAAGGATAAAAGAGGTTCTTGCGTGCCCCCAGAGGCTGTGGAGAACACGCTGCTGAGGCAGCCACCTCCTTACTATTTTTATTTTTTGTATTTGTAGAGCGCATTACAGCCCACAGGCATCAAGGCACTATGAGGACACTTAAGAGGGCTTGATTCAGGGATACAAGAATGTGGCCCAAACAGAATATTCCTTGGTACACATTGCTCTCAGGACCCAGGTGGGAGGCTGGTTGACCAAGTATCTGCAAGAATTATATCTCATGATGCATGTGCACTAGACTGGGCCACGTGTACTGTCCCCCATTTCTGCATAGACCCCCAGATTGTTCCCCGAGTGAGCATTCTCCTCAGGAACCAGAGATGCCTCAACAGGAAATTCTTTGCCTCTTGGAGAAAGGTGCTGTAGAGAAGGTACCTGTAGTGGAACAATACCGGGGTTCATATTCCCAGCTATTTTCTGGTTCCCAAGAAAGACCAAGGACTTGTCATATCTTGGACCTTAAATGCTTGAACAAGTTTCTCAAGAAGGACCGATTCAAGATGGTAGTTCTTTTGCAGATCCTCCAGGCCCTTAAACTGCAGGATTGGATGGTATCCCTTGATCTTCATGATGCTTTTTTTCACGTGCCTGTACATTCGAAGTACAAATCTGATGATGGGAACTGCCCATGGCGAACCTCTGGTATTTTAGGAGTACTGCCTTTCAGGCTCACTTCCGCCCTGAGGGTTTTCACCAAGTTGATGGTGGTGGTGGCAGTCAATCGAAGGGGGGTGGAGGGTAAGAGTTTCACATCTTTCCCTACCTAGACGATTGGCTGATGAGAACTCATTCTCCAAAATAGGCGTTGGAACACCTCAACAGCACCGGCCACTCTCACCAAAAACTGGGTGTCTCCCTCAGTTTCAAGAAATCCAAGGTGACACCGTCTCAAAAGCTTCAATTCATTTAAGTGGTCCTCGACATTTCCTCAGGGAAGGCTTTGCCTCCTGAGTTAAGGGCTCAACATATCTTGGAGATGGTAATGAGATTTCAGAATGACCCATGCCTGCGGGCATTCACCTTTAAGGTTACTGGGCCTCATGGCATCCTGCATTTTCTTGGTGCTAGAAGCCCACCTAAGGGTGAGTTCCCTCCAGTGGGCCCTCCGATTCCAATGGTCACAATTCTCAGGCAGGATTACAGGCTTTCTTCAGGTCCTGAGCAAGGTCGGATGGGATCTTCTGTGGTGGCCCTGTGAGGAGAAAGGGATAGAGGAACCTTTTTGGCAACCCTGGCTGTGTAGTTGCAAATGCTTCCTGCACAGGATGGGGAGCTCACATGAGCAGTGGACTTTGCCCTCAGCTCTAATGGGTTAATTTGTAGTCTTGAATCTGATGGGGACCAATCAGACTGGTGCTGATAGTATGTCCTCATAATGACGGACAACACAGTGGCCATGCTTTACCTCAACAAAAAAGGTGGTGTACAGTTACTACCACTGTGCAGGGAGGCAGTGCAACTCTGGCATTGGGTGCTACAAAACAGGATCTGTCGGCTGTTCACCTTGCCAAAGAAGACAATACGACAGTGGATGTTGGCTCAGGAAGTCCTTCTAGAGATCTTCGCCCTTTGGGAAACCCCTCAAGTAGATCTGTTTGTGTCCACTATCGACTGGAAATGTAACTTGTTCTGCTCCAGGGAATTTCCTCGAAGACCTCTGGGGGACGTGTTTGTAGTGGACTGAGAATTTCCCCTCCTGTACCCGTACCCACCAGTCCCCATTATTCCTCATGTCATCAGGAAGTTCAGGAAATACATGATGCTAATTACTGCGGATTGGGTGAGGAGGAACGGCTAACAACCTTGTAGATTACACGTCCATCTGCCCTCCATTCAGTCTTGCCCAGAGTAGACCTACTCTCGCAAGAGGGAGTCTGTCCTCTTCACGCGGGAATGGGAACTCTGAACCTTCACGTCTAGTTTGAGACGTTAAGATAGAAGGATTGGGACCTCCTGGAAGATGTGATGGAGGTGTTGTGAACGGCAACAAATGCATTATATTGCTGCTGTTGGAACAGGTTTTGCAGCTTGTGTAGACCTTAAGATATTGATCATTTCACTTGCAATAGACCTGCAGTGCTTTATTTTTTTCTGAACTTAGCCATCAGATGCTGCAGGTGGTGTTATCCATAATCAAACTCACGCAAGTATGACTCTTTAAGAAGCCGATTGTCATTCAGTTCCTCAAAGGACCTACTTTCCCACTGCTCTGGTTCCATCCTGGGATTTGAACCTGGTACTAACCTTTATAACGGCGCACCATTTGAACCTCTCCATTCTTGTCCTCAAGTTAACCACCCTGAAAACCCTTTTTTGATATCCAACACTTCTGCTCACAGAATGAGTGAACTACAAGCTTTGTCATCCAAAACACAATTTACTAGAATATCCAGGCCCTCTGTTCAATGCAGCTCCACAACATGGGGACTCTTTCCTCCGGGTTCCCCAGATTCAAGTTCTGGCAGGCCGAGTCCTCTAAGGCTACCAGCTCCCAAGACAAGGGCCTGGGGGCTCTTCTGGGTCCTCCGGGGACAAACCTGAGGCCTTCCAATACCAGATCCCAAGCTGAGGGGCTCAGCACCCTCCCAGGCTGTCCTTGGAAGGGCGATCAAGTTTGTCGTCTTATACCCTGTGGGGGTGCAAGGGATTGTTGAGTGCCACCTCCAAGATTCTGTCCTCTGCTAGATCCAGCACAGCTACCGGCACAGGTGTTGAGGGCCTCCAGCCTACCGGAGCTTGCTCTGAGGTAGTTAGTCAGGGTGTTGACTACCGGTTGTCTGGCTGAGGGCTCAGCACCTACAAGAGTGATCTGAGGTTGATGCCTCCGATTCGAGTGCAAGACCCAAGCTGTATCCTCTCTCATCTGAGGCCTCTCTTGGCTCGGCGTTTGTGCCCTCAAGCCCAGGGTGTGGTGCACGGCTTCAAAATGGTGGAGTGGCAGGTGGCCGAGCCTGCCAGGCAGGTGGCCATCTTGGATCCAATTCAGGGCCCCGCCAGTGCTTTCGCCCATCGAATGTGCTTTGCAGGATGATTCCAGCGCCCTTCCCTCTGGAAGCGACAACTGATCCTATGGTGCAGGTTTTTGGTCACCTCAGGGCTACATCTTCCCATCACAGCTGTATGGCTACAATCGCCTCAGGACTTTGACCAGGAGTGCAGGCCCAGTGCCTCGGCGGGACTGGCCCCTAGGGACCCTGCAGCTGGCGAGGACCGCTTCTTGCAGTGCTTCCTCATGCGCTCCCCTCAGATGAAGGGGCTCCTGAAGGATATTGTGGAAGTCAACCTGCAGGTGGCCCTGCCCTCCCCCTCCTCTTCTCTGGGTGTACCTGTGTGCCAGGGCCTGGATTCACCTTGGTCTCTGAAAAAGGGGGGTGATGACTATGCCTCGGACAATGAGTCCTCCACATCCATTAATTCCTTTCATGACTGTCTTCAGGGCTTGGTGGAGTTCTTGGGGGTCTCTTCCAGAGTAAGCCCCACCAGGAGTCGGGCGTGCTAGCAGATGTAGTGGAGGAAACGCACCATGATCTGCCATTCCACTCCAGAGTATGTCCATCAGGTGGTGCGTAAGGTCTGGGAGAAGCCCAGGGCCAATGCCCAGATGAACAAGAAGTTGGACAGCATGCTTAGGCTGACGGGCAGAGAGTCAATCCTCCTTGCCTCCCACCTGCAGCCCCATTCCTCTCTGGTGGTTGTGGCCTTGCATTCTAAAACGGTCTGTCTTCCTCCAATGCGAGCAACCTCCAGTTGCCTCTCCAAGGAGGACAATGTCCCGAAGTCCTTGGGAAAGTGCGGTTACTCCATCTCAGGACTGATTCTACGGCAAGCCAACGTGGTCACCCTCTTGGCTGCGGCTAACCAGAAGCTGTGGCAGGAGCTCGAGGAATTTCTGCCTGACCTCCCTTCGGACAAGCAATCCTCCTTCAAAGCCAGTCTGGCAGATGGCCGGGCCATTGCGCAGTACCTCATGGAGTCTTCAGTCTCCCACATTGACGGAGCCAGCAGAGGGCTGTGCCTTGAGATGAGAAGGACGGTGTGAATGTATGCCACGACGTTTTCATTTGATATGCAGGAACGGATCCTGGATCTTCCCTTTGTGGCCGTGGACCTTTTGCATTTGTTGACCGATAATGAGTTGAGAAAGAAAACCTCCACTAAAACCGCCTAAAGTCCTTGGCGATCCTGACAAAACCAGGTCAGAAATCCTTCCTTCAGTCCCAGGGGAGGACTGATTTGAAACGCTGCGCTTTCGGCAGCTTCAAGGGGTTCCAGGACCACGGTACATGGAGGCCGGACTGGTCGCCCAGCAACAAAAGCAGGAAGCAGCAGGGGATGTTGCGCTGGTTGTTCCGCTCTCCTGCCTCCGACACCAAGAAGCAGCTTGCCTGTGGAGAGCAGTTTGGCTCTTCCCTTGCCTCTACCAACCTCTCCTCTTCGTTGGATCGGGTCCGATTTTTTTTTTATTTATTTTTTTTTGTGGAGATTTTCGCTCTTGGAAGTGCAGGCTATACAACCCGTACTCTTGAAGACGGGGGCTCTGGTTACTACTCCAGGATTTTTGCGGTTCCCAAGAACATCCAGGCTGGCCTGAGGGTAGTCCTGGACCGGTCTATCGAAATCTCTTTACCGCTGGAACACTTCAAGATGGTTACTCCTGCTCCCATCGAATCCTTGAGTCTGTGTGTGCAGGGGACTGGATGTGTCACCTGGACATCAAGGATGCGTACCTGAATGTTGCCATCTACCACCCGCATCTGAGGTTTCTTTTCGGTTCATGATTGTTGTACCACTTTCAGTACAAGGTGCTGCCCTTCGGCCCGAACTCGGCTCCTCGTGTGTTCACGAAGTTGATGAACTCAGTAGTGGGTCTTCTCCAATTGGAGGGCCATCATCTGTACCCTTATTTTGATAACTGGCTGGTGAGGGTGGGGTCACCCTAAGGGGTGGCACACTCCTGCTAGAGATTTGCAGATCTCCATCAGCTGGGTTTTTCCGTCAACCAGATGAAGTTAGTTGTGCCCCTCTCAAGAACTTGTGTTCCATGGGGTGCATTGGAACACTACCTTTCAGCAGGTGTTTCCTACGCCCGAGAGGCTTCTGTCCCTCTGCAAGGCGGTGGGTCACTTTCTGGCCTACACAACCACCTCAACATGGTGGTTATAGCACATTCTGTGCCTGATGGCCTTCTGCGTGCTTACTGTAGAGCACGCTCGCCTCAATATGAGGCGCCTTCAGCTCCACCTGGTGGCCAATTGGGATCAGGAGACAGGGTCTCAGTCTGACAGGATTGCCACTACAACTGCTCCTGCTCCCCGATGTTTGCTAGTGGATGATGGATGGCAATGTTTTAGTGAGAGCCCCCTTCACCTGCCAGAAGCCTGTCCTGGTGGTGACTGACTCCCCCTTTCAGGGTGGAGGGTGCTACGCGATTCGTGGAACTTGGTCCAGGATGGAAACCCTCCTGCATATCAGTCTGATCAAGCTCAGGGCAGTGGGCCTGGCCCTCGGGGTATTTTTGCCCCTCATCAGGGACAAGTTGGTTCTGGTCAGGACAGACCATTCTGCGACAATATTTTACCTGGACAAGCTGGTTGGCACCTGTCCGCCCACACCCCTCCTCCTGGGGCACAGCAATGCAGAAGTGAACCAGCTGAGCTGCCTGGGATTCAACAACTATAAATAGGAGTTGCATACCGACTCCTTGTGGCCCCTGTTCCAGCTCTAGGGGTTTGCAGACCTGGATGTATATGCATCCTCTCTGAATGCCAGGTGCCCCCAGTTTGCTTCATGGGCATGACTGGTGTCTCTGGGAGATGCCTTCCAGATCTGTTGCCATGGCCACAGGTGTTGTGTTCCTGCCCACCCCTCTGCTCCAACGGATACTCTGCAAGTTTGCCCTGCTCCCCTCCCCACTGGACTTTGAGACCCTGGTTTTTGCATCTGCCGCAGTTGTGCTCCCAGGGTCCTGCCTACCTTATCTCTGGCAGGGGATTCCTGACACAGCAAGGCGGGGTGGTGGAATATCCAGACCCAGCCATGCTGGCGCTGGCAGCCTGATTCCTGACCAGCTGAGGCTTCAGCATGTTCAATTTTCGGATGGCAACTTGGACATCATTCAACAGGCCAGGAGGTCCTCGACTCTGTCCCAATATAAGTGTAAATGGACTAGGTTCTGCCATTGGGCTTGTGACAAAGGTCTGGACTCTATCACCAGTGTCCTCTGGATGACATACTTGCTTTTTCAGCACACCTGGCTAGTTATGGGGTTCTGGTGTATATGTGCTGCACTTAGCTGGCGGCCATTGAGGTTTACAAGAATTCCCCTTAGCATGTTTTCTGCGGCTAACCCAGTGGTTAAGGTTCACCTTAAACGGTTGTCTAGGCTTTTTCCACCAGTGAATAGGCCGCACCTGGTCTGGGACCGCAACGTGGTTCTGGCATTTTTGCAGCGTAAGCCTTTTGAGCCGATGGCCTCTGTGGACAGCCACTTGGTGACAATGGTTTTACTGGTGGCTCTGACCTCTGTGCGCAGGGTTAGTGAGCTGCAGGCGTTGTCCCTGTGTGAGCCCTTCATGTTTCACAACAAATTTGTGACTTTTGGGTGCTCCTCCTCTTGGTCTTTCATCGCCCGTTGGATGGTTCAGGCCATCTTGGAGGCTTACACAGCCATAGGCAAATCTTTTCCTGAGGGGATCCATGCCTATGGGGTTAGGGCCACGGCCGTCGCATTTCAGAAACTTTCTGCTTGGGATTTCATCAGCAAGGTGGCTACTTGAGCCACTCTAGCCTTCTGTAAGCACTCCTCACTGTACACCATTTCCAGGCACGATGAAGAGTTTGGTCCGGCGGTCCTGAAGAACCTTTTTGCTTAGTCCTAGATATGAGGCAAGTTATCACAGCTACACCCTATGCTCTTCTGTGGAATCACCCATATGGATGGAGGAAAGGGTACATGATTGAGTAATTAAAGTAACTCACTGTAGTGACTAGAGTACTTATAGTCCATAGTCCCCTTTACGCCAAACGTCCCTGCTGCCTTCCCCCGCTTGTATGCCAAGCGGGGGAAGAGTTGCCAATATGTACTAAGAGTAGCCAGGTATCTAAGTGTCCAATGTGTTCAAAGGGCACTGCGCTGTAGGGTGGGGCGTTCCCACGCCCGAGGCCATGCTGCTGCTGCGCGCTATACTAAATTTAAATGGGAAGCTCAATTTTTTGCCACCTAAGGTTCCGGTACCATCCCCAAGTTAAGCTACGGCCCACAAGGATGCAGGAAAGGGAGTACTTTAGTTGGCATGGTGAATAACTTTTAATTTACCTGCTTTTTAGCCACCTCACCCTTCTTCTAAGGATGGAGAGCTTACACAAGCTTGACCCAAAAAGCCTCTTGGTATCTATATTTCTTGGATGACCTATCAGGCAAGATATCCAACTATGTATTGGTGATACCTGCCATAGGCTAGGCCAGGCTATGACCAAACTAACTTTGATGGTGGATCATCCAATGCATTTTTTATAGTGATAATCTGTTGTGGGAAAAGATGCCCCAGAAAACCTTAAGAGCCCCTTCTACCAGAGTGGCAACTACTTTCGCTCTCGAAAGAGGTGTTCTTGTGTAGGCCATTTTCAATGCTGCAACCTTGTCCTCATTTTCTCCAAGCATTTCTGCTTACACAGTGTTGGGTCAGGACGCCTGATTGGGAAGAGTGGTGTTGCACAATGTCAATCCATAAATAGAACATTATAGAAACATCCACTTCTGCCACCTCCAGAACTGCTAGGGAAGTCCATCGAAGATGAGAAATCTGTGGGATGAGACAATCCATTAGAAGAACAAATGACTTGGCCCTGGTAATGTTCTTTCTGATGGCTGATCCATTTATACTATGCTGTGTCTGGATCTGGGAATGGTAACCCTTGAGGGACATCAACTTTATGCTGTGCGGGGTCCTCTGCTGTCAAAACACAACGTACAGCTTTTAAAAATAAAAACTACTCTGTAGAACAATGGCAGTCCTGTCCAGCATCCCTGACCAAGTGCTTGATGACCCACCAATTGATTGATCTCTAAAATGTGGTCCTATGGAAATGAATTGACATTTTGTCAATTAGTTTTCTTCATTAGGGATCCAACATATTTGATTAGAAGTTACCACCGTTGTTTTCAATGTTAAAGCAAGTTACTTGCTACCTAAAGAGACACAATGAACAGGCAGCTGCTTATTTGTGCTCTTCTTTTGAGACTTGCAGCCAAAGCATAACTTTTGTGAGTTTGCATGAAAGAGCGCAAATGAAATCTGCACCAAGATATTAAATATTGAAAAATGCTTTATAAACAGTTACAGGGCTCACATGAAAATAAACTAGCATTACATTGCATGTGATTAGTATTGTAGATTTGGGCTACTGGTCTGTTAATACCAGATATGCCTTGTCTAGAGACATTGGGCCTCATTCTGAGTTGGGAGCAAAGGGATTACCGGTAACGATAAACCCTTTGCGCCCTATTCCGAGGTCCCTTTGCGGGTCCCTCCTTTAACGCCTGGTCTGACCAGGTGTTATGGACGGACCTGTTAAGGGACTTCAGAGCTAATAACGGTACCGCAAATTGCGGTACTGTTATTAGCTACTTCCCCATTACCATTGAGCCCTGTGGGGGCTTGAATGGGGAATGGATTTTTCAATGGGGACTTACCGGTCCCGCAAAAGTCGGACTACACTGTTAAGTCCTCATTGAACCAAGTCAGAGTCGGTACCGGTATGGGAGGTAGTCATGGCACAAATAGCGCCATGCATACCTCCATACTCGGAATGAGGGCCATTATGTTAGTCATGCAGTGTAGGATTGCTTTGCCTGTGTCAACTAGACAGTATCTGTCATGATGATCAGCCATATTCTGTGGGTCGCATAGCTAAATGTCGAACAGGCTTTTATAAGTTGGTCTAGCAACACCAAGGGCAACTGTCTACAGTTGGCAGCTCTGCTATACTTTATATGTAGAACCAATGACACTGAATAACACTGTTGCGTGCAAATTATATTGCACAGCTGTAAAATAGGTCTAAGGTTTTAATGCATGTTCGCAACAAGAGTTAATGTAGTTGGAATGTTTTTCTTTTGTTGTTAATTGAAATTATTCCGATCCAAACTATATTTCAGCCATCAAGTCCTATATTGATGGCATTCAGAACTTCTAGACTGAACATTTGTCAAGTCTTTGATGGCAGAGCGTGCAGTGGACTAAAATAGTAGTATTCACTTTCACATACTCCTGAATATTCCCTGTTGTGAGGCTGGGAATCCTCGATAAAAGAAAAAAAGTTTCACTTTAAAACTGTTTTTCTTCTCTAAACCAATCACTGTCACCTGGGTAATAATGCTCCCATCCAATGACGGTCATCTCCGTAAGCCCTGCCTCTGGCAGCCTTCTTCAGATGTTTACCACGTGCTTCAGTGTTGGGAGTCCTCGAGTTGCTCTCTGAGCCATCTGTATGTTTTTTAAAGTTTTTTTGATGGAAAAGATAGATTTTTGTTTCCACGAGAGACTGTGTGCCCTCTCCTCATCGGCCGGCAATGGGGATCCATTGTTGGAAGTTTTTTGCCCCTCAAGGGCGAAGATTTGTCTACGTTTTTCTGGAAGGCAATCTTGGGCCTACTTTGTGTCCTCTGGCCATGAAGGAGGAGGAGGGAAGGACTCTCTTCAGGCCCTGCACCAAATGCAGGCTACAGAAGATCTTCGTGGAGGACAAACATCTACAGTGTCTTTACCCGGACCACAAAGAGGTGGAGTGTGAGATATGCCTGGGCTTCTCGAAGAAGACAATGAATGTCCGGCACAGCAGGCGCGTGGCATGGCTCAGTTCGAACAATGCTTCTGCTTGTGCTCTGAGCAGGGTCACGCCTCACCCAGAACCGGCTGGTCCGAAGAGCCCCTCTGGGAAGAGGTCAAAGTCCTTTGAGGTCGCCCCATCCGTGAGGGTCCAAGATAAGGCCAAGAATCGTAAGTCGGATTCCACTGGGTTCACTGCGGATGCGTGTCCCATGTTGGATAGGCCACGATCACTAACGCAATCTGCCTCTGGAGCCAGCCTGCCAACGAGCGCCTCTTCGAAGAGGAAGTCATCCAGCCCAGCCAAGTTACAGGAGAAATCGGATAAGCCCAAGATGGAGGATGAGAAGGCTGCGCAGCCCAAGCAGGCACAACCAATTCCTTGTCAACTGCTTTGTTGACACCTGCTGCAATGACCACAGTGGTAGTAAGTGCTGATCTGACGAGAGGTGCTCCTGTGGCAGCAGGGGCTGCAAGCACCCCTGGGGGTGGTAAGAAACTGTTCCAGATCCTGGTTCAAAACTCTCAGGGAGGAAAGTGGTGGGGGGGGGAGAAGGCCCAAACCAGCCCTCAAAGGTTGGTGTTCAACCAATGGATATCTTATCCTCGGACGACAACCAAGAGTCAGTCCATACCGTCCACATGGACGGTGGCGCAAGGCCTAGTGCTCCATTGGTGCCCGTGCAGCCAAGGGACATATCCATGGACATCCTGTTGACTCTCCACACCGTCACTCTCTGGTGACGGAGATCCAGCAGAGGTTGGCTGTCATGGTCCATACCCCCAAACATCAGGTACAGACCACCCTGCCCAAGGTGTTGGGTCCCATGAGGGCCCCAACGAATCTTGCAGGGACTCCCTGGACTCGGTCCTGGCACCCTTGGCACCAGGCTGATACTGCCATCACCAACATGGCACGCTTCAGACCCAGAGAGGCACGTGCAAACCAATATGAGGCAGGGTGAAGGGATTATTTGCTGTGGGACTATTTGCTTGGGTGTGGTTGCTGGAACTACTTTACCTGAGAACTACTTTCAGAGACTATATAAGCCACACCCTTCATACAGAACACGCTTCGCGTTATTCTGCACTCCTGCAGCGTAACGCTCACCGTGTCTGCAGCTCCAGGCCAGCCATCAGCCACGACCGTCCAGTTGTCTCGAGTTGCCTGCAAAAAAGAGTTAGAAAGAAGAGCAGAACAAGATACTTACCAGTCTCTTCATCGCGGCCGCTCGGGAGTCCACGCTTCTTCAGAACTGAAAAGGAAAGAACATCATATTAGCCTTGCAGACCACACGCTCTTCATCGCAGTTCAGCGCTGCACTAATACTTACTGGCGAACCATCGGAACGTCATCACTCGATCTCTGCTTCATCTTCCGATCGCCGCTCCGGGACTGGCGCATCTGTAAAACAGAAAGAAGACATCAGGTTAGCTGAGCAGTGGGAAGGGCTCATTCTGACTTATAATCCTGCACGAGGCAGCTCTCACCTGAAGGCAGCAATCCTCATGGGCTCACAATTCTTCATCACGCAGCCTTTGTTCAAGAGATTCCGCACCTGCAGAATATAAAAGCAGCAGGTTAGTTGTGCAGAAAAACCGTATCGGGTGGAAAGACTTTTGCACAGCACTGGCGCAAATCTTACCTTGGGAAGCCAGCTACCAAGAACCTCGCACCGTCGTATGCACGAAGAAGGAATCTGTAAAGAAAGGTACAGAGTGAACTTTTGCAACTTGAACTCTTAGCTATCCATATCTCTGGAATAAGACTTACCATAGAGTCACAGTTGTCTGGAACTTTCAATAGGATCAGTGAAGTAACTAGATCCAAGAACTACGACGCACCCCTGCGAACAGTGGCAGGACTGAGAGCCCGCTATTCGTAACTCAAAGGTAAACCTGCTTTCATATCGGAGGGGAATACAAGACACCACTCCCCACCAGATCATCCAGCTCCGTTCGGCGCCCCTGTGGAGATCAGGTGAGCGTAACATTGCTTCAGCACTGACACCTGTGGTGCTGCAGGCCCCTGACCAGCCTCTGCGTAAGAAGAGAAAGCCCCATCCGATGCCTCCACATCTGCGTCCACCACGTCAGGCCCAGACTCCACCAGCGGATGTGGGTACTGGTACGGACACAGCCACGGGAACAGATGACGATGAGTGCTTCGTCCCGGAAGGCGATGAATAACCGCACGTGAGCGCCTCATAATCTCGCCACCAGACGAGGTGGGGTCATTCCACTCGATCTCCAGGGCCTATGAGCTGTTCCAGCTGGTGCCCAAGGAAACCATGAATGAGGGCTTCTTGTATCAGTGACGAGAGTCCAAGAGGAAGACTATCATGGCGGTGCTCTTTCTAGATGACATTTGGGAAGAAGGCCCTCATGAACCCATGCACGGCTCCAACCAAGCGAGTAAGGTTGGAGAAGAAATATAGGGGTCCGGACTCTGCGCCCAAGTGCTTGAGGTCGCAACCATTGCCAGACTCCGTAGTGTCGGCTGCCGCAAGGAAATGTTTGGCTAACCCGGCTTCTTTCATCAGTTCCCCCAGACAACAAGGGGAAGAAATTGGATGCCATGGGGTAAGAGCGTCATTTACACGGCGGCATCCACGATCAAGGTGGCTAATGCTCTGGCTATCTTACCCCGATACTACCAGGAGCTTTGGTACAAGCTGGGCCCGATCCTAAATTTCCTCCCAGATGACAAGAAAGTGGAAGCTCTTGCCTTCTTTCAGGAAGGGGATGTAGCGTCGGACCATGCCTTTACGGTGGCAGTGGACATCGCCGACGCAGGTTTCTGGCAAATGGAGTCTGCCGTCCTTGGCAGAGATGGTTGAAAACCACAAACTTTTGTCAGGACGTTCATGCAAAGGTGCTGGATATGCTCTTCGGGGAAAATCTGTTTGGGAAGGCAGTCAACTAATTCCCTTCAGGCCACAAAGACCGATACAGAGACGGCACATTCCCTTGGCACTCTTCATCAGCATTGTCCTGGAAGAAGTACGAGCCATGTTATGGAAAGGGGAGATAGAGCTGGTTCCCCAACGACTCCTGGTCTCCGGAGTCCATTCCAGATACTTTCTGGTAAGAAAGAAGACTAGGGGTTGAAGCTGGATCTGCGCCGTATCAATAAGTACCTGAAGTCCCAAAAATTCAGGTTGGTCACATTGCAGCATGTGCTCGGCCAACTGGAGGAAGGGGATTTCTTGACGTTGGTGGGCCTAGAGGATGCGTACTTCCCCCTCCACAGGAAACATTTAAAGTTCCTACAGTTTATGGTGCAAGAACAGCACTACCAGTTCAAGGCCCTACCATTCGGCTGGAAATCGGCTGCAAGAATGTTTACGACATGCCTGGCCCCCGTGGCGGTCCATCTGCGTCTGCAGGGCATGCATGTATACCCATACCTGGAAGATTGGCTGATACTTGCCCGCTCTTGAGAGCTGGCCGACGAGAACACAAAGGAGACCGTCCGACTACTGATGGAGCTGGGACTCTCCGAAGTCCTACTTGACGCCATACTAAAATGCGCTGTTCTTCAGCACCAGTCTCAACACAGTGACTTTCCTGGCTTGGCCCTCGGAGGAGAGGCTAGCAGCCATTCAAGGAAAGGTGCAATATCTTTCGTCGGCGAAGACTGCCACAGTGCAGGCCATCAAGTCGTTGCTGGGCAAAATATCCTGCATCTACCTTGCCAGTTTCTGCAGGTTGCAGATGCAACCCATACAGGAATTCTTGTATACACGTTGGATACATGTGTCCGGGAGTTTTGTGGACAAGATCCTGCTCAACGAGGAGTACCGGCAGGTGATAGAATGGTGGGGGGTGTGTGTTCCCACATCGCCCAGGTGATGGGATTTCAAACCCCAACATACCAGGAGACTGTCACCACGGAAGCCCTTCTGGAAGGTTGGGTGGGGGGCCTCACACCGGACGTCTACATGCCAGAGGTCTGTGGCTTCCAGAGTAGAAGGATATGCACATCAACATCTTGGAGCTCGAGCAGTGTTCTGGGCCTTTCCAGGTGGGGAGGATCTTCACAGACAACACCACCACTGTGTTCTACATCAGGAAGCAAGGGGGTACTTTATGCCCAGGGTTCTCCTAGGAAGCTCAGGACTTGTGGCCCTGGGCCATCAGACCGAGGATGTTCCTCGTCCCTCTCCACCTGACAGGTGTTAAGAACACCATCAGTCTCCCTCAGCAGGGAACTGCCCACCTGCCATGAGTGGAAATTTTGTCAGGATCAGGTGGACTGCCTGTTCATCAAATGGGGCAGAACCCCGATCGATTATTTTGACACTGCGGCGAAATCCAAATGCCAGAAGCTAGCCAGCAGATTCCACCAACCGAGGAGCTTGGGGCATGCGTTCTCCTGCCCGTGGGAAGGTCTGTTACTGTTGCTATTCCCCTCCACCCCCGTTTCCTCTCCTGCTACGTGTCATCAACACACTTAGACATTGTCTCCTTCATCATGACCCAGGATTGCCGAACCTGAAGGCATAGCTCCTGCAGCCCTATTCTACGGAGGTTAGGACTTGCCAGCGGACTGCAGGGAAGTCCTTGCCAAAGCCAGGGCATCAATGTCTCTAAAGTGCCACAGCCATAAGTGGAAGCGTTTTGCTATGTGGTGCTGGTAATGGAAGATTACCCCTGTGAGGGTCACAGCTCCTTCCATACTTGCTGGCCTTGGCAAAAGCTGGACTGGCTCACACATCCATCAAATTACACCCGGCGGCCATCTCACGCTACACCAGATCACTGGGAAGATCCTCGCTGTGGTCCCACAGACTCATCAAGGAGTTCCTCAAGGGGCTTTTCTGTTCATTCCCGCCAATCAAGGCTCCTTACCCGGTATGGGAACTCTACGTGGTTCTAATGAGGCATGGGGTGGGGGGGGTTGCTCTGTTTGAACCTATGCATCAAGCTCCACTCAAGTTTCTCTCATGAAAAATGGCTTTCCTTGTGGCCATCGCCTCTGCCAGAGGTGTGGGTAAGATCCAGGCCCTATCCTGCAAGCAACCATATCTGACTTTTCTCTAATCGAGGGTGGTACTGCGTACACAACCCTCTTTCATGCCGAAGGTTCCGTTGGAATTCCACCTCAGCAAGCCATTGGTGTTGCTTGTTTTCTTTGTGACGCCTTCGCTGGCGGAGAGGGCCATGAATTTGCTGGATGTTGCTCGTACCTTGAAGTTCTAAGTAACTCACACTAAGAATTTTTGGAAGACTGCTCAATTGTTTGTGAATTTTAATCCTGTGAACTATGGGAAGGCCTTGTCCAAGGCTTCCATTTCAAGGTGGCTCTCCAGCTGCATCATGCACTGTCATTGGCTGGCGAACCGGCCTCTGCCGGGTCATCTGAGAGCCTATTCCACCAGAGCGATCGATGCGACGACAGCGTTCCTCTCCTGTGTGCCCCTGCTTGACATCTGCAGGGCTGCAATGTGGAAGTCTGTGCATAGCTACATGAAGTTCTCCTGCGTTGACAGGGATGCCAGGAAGGAGTCCAGAGTCGGCCAAGCAGTGCTACACAACCTGTTTGCTTAAGTTGAGTCTGTTCCTGGGGTAAGTGGTAATTGCTTCCGTTGAGCCTAGCCACCTGGTGTGCTTGTGTAATGTTGTACTGCTGTGTATTTGTTATTCATGAGCATGTGAATCTATGCCAGACCCCATGCTGGAGAAGGTTTAAGTTACTCACCTGTAACTATTGTTCTCCAGCATGGGTCTGGCATGGATGCACATGTGAACCTTCCCTCCCGGCCTATCTGTGCCTCTTCTTGGTCAAACTGCCACCTTATGTGCTTACCAAATCTGAAGAAAGCTGCCAGAGGCGGGGCTAAGGTAGAGGATTGTCATGGATGGGGTCAGTATGACCCAGGGGACAGTGATTGGTCTAGAGGAGAAATACAGTTTTAAAGTGAAAGTGAAACTGTTTTTTCTTTTACTGAGGATTCCCAACCTGACAGGGAATATTCATGAGCATGTGAATCCATGCCAGACCCATGCTGGAGAACAATAGTTACAGGTAAGTAACTTAAACCCTATCGCATATGGATCAGTGTGAGCTGAAAATAGTTTGATATGAACCTAGGTTTTGCAAATAAAAAATCTTTATACATATAAGTAAGTTAATCTTTGTGTAGCTTTAATTGGACAGTTTAAGTATACAGCATTCTCACGGTGCAGATGAGGACTGCCCAGGGAATTTCCTGTTCTTTCAAGGGGAACATTTTTAGAACATATAGAGGATTATGGTGACTTTGGCATCCTTGGCCCATGAATCTGACACACCAACCGGTCCATCACCCTAATATTTTTGATGGACTGCAAAGTAGTTGTTGGGGTCTTCCAGGCAGTCATGCCAAAGGAAAACCAGCATGTGGCATAGACAAACTAGTCGGAGCTGATAGTTATGGCTTGGTTTTGGTGTATTTGAGGGGTACATGGTTTTTGGATCCGAAACACTTTGGATTGCCCAGTTGTCATACGTGGAGAAATACTGATCAACCACTGGGTGGAGGCTGGTAAGTACATGTAAGGGAGAGAAGACAAGGCAGGAAAGACGTATTGTATCAATTCCATGGGCCTGTATACACTAGGTGAATATGTACTGTGGAGTTATTTGCAGGACGGTCAGGAAGGGATGAGAAATGTAGAAGTGGAGCTATAGTGCTGATCTGAGCGAGTGGGCAGCGGCAAAATGTTGAGCATGATGAGGGAGTTCCAATGGTGCATGGTGGTAATCCATAGGCATCCTGTACAGCAAGCAACTTGTAAGAAGTTTCCAGCCTTTTTGAGGTCTTTTTTTGGGTGGGTGCTACTTGTGGGGTGGGGTGGGGTAATGGGGGTTCTCCAGCATGGGGTCTGGCATGGATTCACATGCTCATGAATATTCCCCGTCGTCAGGCTGGGAATCCTCGGTAAAGAAAAAACCAGTATCAGTTTTGTTTCTGATCTGTCTTTCGTAGTAATAACCAATCACTGGTCTCTGCGTCATACTGACCACAGCCAATGACTGCCCTCTACCTAAGCACCGCCTCTGGCAGCCATCTTCAGATTTTTACCGCACGTTCATGTGTTGGGATCCTCGTGCTATTGCTCTCGAGCGTTAGTGCTATTTTTTCACGTTTTTTTCTCAAAAACTTCGTTTTTTTCGGTCAAAAGAGCCTCAAGCTCCACCGACTCTCCATCCGATCAACGGGGACCCGTGTCGGATTCGTCTGCGCCCCTCAAGGGTGAAGAATTCGTCGAGCTACGCTTTTGGAGGACTCCAGAAGCTTCTCAGGCCCGCACATGGCCCAGGAGAAGGGAAGCTCGACGCCCGGAAAGCTGTTCAGGGTCTGCCCTGGATGCCAGCTGCAGAACGTCTTTAAGGAGGACGAACACTCCCTTTGTCTCTACTGCTTACATGAGGACAAGACGCACGTGGAGAAGGACTGTGCGTTTTGCGGCAATATGTCGGAGCGGACCATGAAGGACCGCCATCAACGTCTCGCCAACTGGCTGGAAGGGAAGAGCCCGTCAGGCGAAAAGAAGAGGAAGAAATCCGAGCGGTCTTCTAAGACCTTTGAGGACGCCCCGGCGACGGGGGTCCAACACAAGGCCAAGCACCGCGAGTCCGCTGGCACCGGGAGCGCCGAACGGTCGGGCTCTACGGGCGCCAGGCAGGGCGCACCCTCCCCGGCACCCTCAGCCACGAGAAGAGACCGGTACGAGAAGAAGTACCGGGTCCCGGACGCGGCCCCCCTGTGCCTCCGGGCGCAGCCTACCCCGGACTCCGTCGTCTCCGCGGCGGCCAGGAAGAAAGCGGGGGGGGTGCGGCCTCCACATCGACTTCCCCACCGGACAGCGAGGGAAAGAAATTGGACGCTATGGGACGCAGGGTCATCTCGTCTGCAGCGACGACGATTAAAGCGGCCAACGCCTTGGCTATCGTGGCCCGCTACGACAGGGAGCTATGGTACAAACTGGCTCCCCTGCTGGACTTCCTACTGGACGACAAGAGGGCGGATGCCCTGGAGATCCTACAGGAAGGTGAGGTGACGTCGGACCACGCCATCACTATTGCGACGGACATCGCCGACACTGGGTTTCGCCAGTTGGGCAACGGGGTGTGCCTTAGGCGGCATGGATGGCTCAAGGCTACGGACTTCCGTCAAGACGTAGACCAGAGTCCTGGACATGCCGTTCGATGGGAACAACCTGTTTGGGAAAACAGTGGACGATTCCCTTCAGGCCATTAAAGCGGACACTGAGACGGCCCGGGCCCTTGGGGTTCTGCAGCAACGACGGACGCCCTTTCGGAGCAGCGGAGGCAAGGGCGCCTCCAAAGGTTCCGGCGGCGGTTTCTCCACCTACCGTCAAGCGGCCCGCTCGTCGTCTCAGGAGGCCTACAGAGGACGAGGCAAGTCTGGCGGACCCCGCCGTCGTCGCCAAGGAGGTCAAGGCGGCAAAGCCTCGTCGAAACAGGATAGAACAGGCCGTGGGGTCGGGCCCCCACCGAAGCACCCCGGTGGGAGGCCGGCTGGCGAGCTTCGTCAGCGTGTGGGAGTCCATCTCCACCGACCGTTGGGTGCTGGACGCCTTAGCCCGGGGCCACGCGCTCAAGTTTCAAAGAAGGTGCCCGCGCGTCCCCCCCGTGGCCAGGAAAGAGCTTCACGTCCCTCAGCTTCTCCTGGAGGTAAGGGCGATGCTCAGGAAGGGCGCCATCGAACTCGTCCCAAAGAGGCTTCGGGGCTCCGGAGTTTACTCGAGATACTTCCTCGTGAAGAAGAAGACGGGAGGATGGCGCCCCATCCTAGACCTGCGACGTCTGAACAAGTTCATCAAGGCGCAGAAGTTCCGGATGGTCACCCTCCAGCACGTCCTGGGTCAGCTGGAGGAGGGAGACTTCCTGTCGTCGTTGGATTTGGAGGATGCCTACTTCCATATTCCCATCCTAAAGGGGCACCGAAAATTCCTCAGGTTTGTGGTCCAAGGGCGTCACTACCAGTTCAAAGCCCTCCCCTTCGGACTACGGTCGGCACCCAGGGTATTCACCAAGTGCCGCGAGGGGATCCACGTCTACCCCTACCTGGACGACTGGCTCATCCGAGCCAAGACGAGGGAGCTCGCCGTGGAGCACACGGCAAGGACCGTCCAACTTCTCACGGACCTGGGATTCTCCGTGAACTACGCCAAGTCCCACCTGGTACCCGCGCACAACGCACTGTTTCTGGGAGCGAAGCTCGACACAGTGTCCCTTCTGGCCTCCCCGTTGGAGGAAAGGACCAGGTCCATCCTGGGCAAGGTACAGCGGATGTTGGTTTCCGACGCGGCCAAGGTGAGGTCCATCAAGTCCCTCCTCGGAATGATGTCTTCTTGCATCTACCTCATTCCCATGTGCAGGCTCCGGATGCGCCCGTTGCAGGAGTTCCTGGACGCACGCTGGATCCAAACGACGGGCGGCTTCGAGGAGAAGATCACACTCGACGAGAGTTTCCGCCGAGCGGTCCGGTGGTGGGGCACCCGCGCGCATCTGACGGCGGGCATGGACTTCCAGACCACCAGGAGACAGTGACCACGGATGCCTCCCTGGAAGGGGGGTGGGGAGCGCACACCGAAAATCTGCACGCGAGAGGCCTTTGGCTCCCGACGGAGAAGTCCCTCCATATCAACGTCCTGGAGCTCCGTGCAGTGTTCTGGGCCCTCGGGTCCTTCCTTCCGTCCCTCAAGGGCAAGGTAGTGAGGATCTTCACCGACAACACCACCACCATGTTTTACATCAGGAAACAGGGCGGAACCAGGTCCCCAGCACTGTCCAAGGAGGCGCAGGACCTGTGGCATTGGGCCGTCGCCCAAAGGATGTTTCTGGTGCCGTTTCATCTGGCAGGGATAAAAAAACACCATCGCCGACTCACTCAGCAGGGAGCTGCGCTCGTGCCACGAGTGGGAACTACGGCAGGATCTAGTGGATCGCCTCTTCCGACGGTGGGGCACACCCCAGATCGACCTGTTCGCGACGGCGACGAACTCCAAGTGCCAGAGGTTCGCCAGCAGGTTTCCCCAGGCGAGGAGCATGGGCGATGCTTTCTCGTTCCCCTGGGAGGGCCTGTTCCTCTACGTGTTCCCTCCTTTGCCACTGCTAATCCGGCTCGTCAACCAGCTCAAGAGGTCACGGTGCAGGATGATCCTCGTCGCACCTGCGTGGCCGAGGCAGATATGGTTCCCAGACCTTCTGGACTTGTCAGCGTCCCCGCCAATCAAGCTGCCAGTGGACGCGGATCTACTCTCCAGGGAAGGAGGCGCCATCCTCCACCACGACCCGAAATCGCTGAACTTGCAGGCCTGGCTCCTGCAGCGCTAGAGTTTGGGGGATACGACATACCGGCCGACTGCAGAGAGGTTCTTGCAAAGGCCAGGGCGTCCTCGACTCTTAAATGCTACGGACACAAATGGAAGAGGTTCTCGGTCTGGTGCCACGCACAGAAGATTAACCCTCTACGGATTACGGCTCCCCTGGTACTGCCGTACCTGCTGACGCTGGCCAAAGCTGGTCTGGCACACGCGTCCATCAAGATTCATCTTGCTGCGATCTCCCGATACACCAGAACCACGGGGCGGACGTCCTTGTGGTCTCATCGTCTGGTGAAAGAGTTCATGAAGGGACTGTTCAGATCGTTCCCGCTGGTGAAGGCTCTGGCCCCGGCGTGGGAGCTCAACGTGGTGCTGACCAAGCTCATGGGACCTCCGTTCGAGCCTCTGCACTCGGCCCCGTTGAAGTTTCTGTCGTGGAAAACAGCGTTTCTTGTGGCCATCACCTCCGCGCGATGGGTGGGAGAGATCCAGGCCCTTTCCTGCAAGGCCCCGTACTTGACTTTTCACGACACGAGGGTAGTGCTCAGGACGCACCCCTCCTTCATGCCCAAGGTACCGTCGGACTTCCATCTCAACGAACCCTTGGTGTTGCCTGTGTTCTTCCCGTCGCCTTCGTCGCCGGCTGAGAGGACTTTGCACTCGCTGGATGTGGCTAGAGCGCTGAAGTTCTACGTGGACCGCACGAAGTGTTTTCGGAAGACGTCACAACTCTTTGTGAACTTTGGACCTGTCAATCAGGGGAAGGCTCTCTCGAAGGCTTCCATTTCCAGATGGCTCTCCGGCTGTATCATGTACTGTCATCGGTTGGCAAACCGAACGCTGCCTGGCCGTCCGAGAGCCCATTCCACCAGAGCGATCGCAGCTACCACAGCGTTCCTTTCGGGTGTGCCCCTGATGGACATATGTAGGGCTTCTACGTGGAGGTCGACGCACACCTTCACGAAATTCTACTGCGTCGATCGGGATTCCAGGGAGGAGTCCAGGGTCGGCCAAGCAGTGCTGCGCAACCTGTTCGCCTGAGGTGAGCCTGGTGAGGAGGTAAGATGCTTAATGTTGAGTTGGATGTAATGCTTAATGTTGAGCCTTTGCCACCTCCCGTGGTTGTGCATGTGTTTATTGCTATGTATTCTTTATTCATGAGCATGTGAATCCATGCCAGACCCCATGCTGGAGAAGGAACAAGTTACTTACCTGTAACTGTTGTTCTCCAGCATGGGTCTGGCATGGATTCACATGCGAACCCTCCCGCCTACCCCTCTGCGGCTCTTCACTTGGTCATACTGCCACTTCACGTGCTTCCAAATCTGAAGATGGCTGCCAGAGGCGGTGCTTAGGTAGAGGGCAGTCATTGGCTGTGGTCAGTATGACGCAGAGACCAGTGATTGATTATTACTACGAAAGACAGATCAGAAACGAAACTGATACTGTTTTTTTCTTTACCGAGGATTCCCAGCCTGACGACGGGGAACATTCATGAGCATGTGAATCCATGCCAGACCCATGCTGGAGAACAACAATTACAGGTAAGTAACTTGTTCCTTGTCTGTGTTAGTGGGATTTCCAAATCGGTTTTTGTGGTAAGGTGCCTGTCCTGTGGTAGTGGTTTCCCCTGGCTTGCTGTTAGTAATCCATAGTCCCCTGCCTGCTTTTTCACTTCCTCTGATTGGCCTTTGTTCTTGGTCACATGACCAGAAAACGCCCTTCTTCACTGGCTCTCCCAGGCCAGCCTTGCCTGGGCAGCCATTGGCAAAGCCCAGCTACCTCCTAAGCAGCTTTTCTCTGTTTTTCCTGGGACGCCTGATGCAGATGGCCTACAGCAACAGATATGGTAAGTGGGGTGTTGGCCGGGATTACAGCCATTACTGAAACCCCTCCACTCTTACCTAACTTCATACATCTAAGTTCATTTAAAATAATTGTGTAAGGTGGGCACATAGAACATTTGGCCTAGGCTCTAGCGGTGCCTGGCCAGCCCTGCTAAGCCTTATATGCCCAAATGCACACTCATTCTAATCTTACTCAATGACCACCAACGCTCTGGACTTTGGTCCACTGAAGGCATTCCCACTACATGCAGGCAATGTCTTAAATCAAAGAAAAAATCAATATTTTTATAACTGAAAACATTCTAAACTGGAGAGTGATAGACAAGTCTTTCTGGAAGCATCTAAAGTTTCAAAAAAGGCTGTGATAGAAATAAAAAAAAGAAAATTGGACCATAGAATTCATGAAGTACAGCGTGAATCTAAAGAATTGTTTACAATTCTACAAGAACTGGAAACTCTCTGCTCACCGCCTGAAAGTCTGCCAATTAACGCAGAATGGTGTACATCTATCCGAGCAGCCGTGCTAAATGAATTGGATATTATTAAAAAAGAATTTGAGGTCAAAAGAACAGAAGCGGTCCCTGCACAAGCACACATTAGGAAATCTCTGGAAAAATTAGAAGTACCTGCTATCAACTTCCATCCAGTCACGCAGATGGAATTATCCAGAATTATTGATCAACTCAGACCAGCCAACTGTAAGGGGGGGGGGGGATTCTTGTCTGGCTGAAACTTTCAAAGCATGCTCAGCATTATGATCAAAGCCCTCACCAAATTTGTCAACACTTCGTTTATGGAAAGGCTTATCCCGGATCACCTCAAAACTGAATGTATTTCTCCTTTGTTGAAGAAAACCGGGTTGTGTCCCTTCAATGCACTTAATTATAGGCCCATCACTAATGCTCCTTTTTTGCTCAAAATCTTGGATTGCATTGCGTATTTCCAGTTTATATATTTATTAAATAACGATAAGCTTCTTCACGGCAGGGAATCCGGATTAGATCGGTTGACAGCACGGAGACAGCCCTGCTGGACCTTAAGTCAAACCTATTGCATACCATGGATAGGGGTGGGACATCAGTTCTGATGCTGTTGGACCTGTTGGCCACCTTCAACGTAGTTGACCATCATTTACTGGTTGCCAGGTTAAAGGAGGTAGCATATTTTTCTGACACTGCCTCAGCATGGATCCAATCCTTTCTGAGTAACAGAACACTTATGGTATGTAGTGACATAGCGCAAGCACCGCCAAGTATTCTGCAGTTTGAAGTCTCGCAGTGTGCCTCCCAATCACCCTCCCTTTATAATATTTTTACTATTCCCCTGTTTGAGCTCCTGGACAGAAAACTGAACTTTAGGTTATCGATGCACCCATCAAAGTAAAAAAGCTATATGATAACTATACAAACTTTACACTTGTAGGGCATTACCTGGAGACCAAAACAAAGGTCAAAACCCCCTAGGTATTATCTTAGACCAACACCTTAGTATGAAGGCGCAAGTGAGTCATCTGGTATCCTCATCAGGATACTACATAAAACGACTTGCACAAATACGTCCGTTAATTTCAAAAGCATTGTGAAACAATTGCGAGAGCAATTATTGGGTCTAAGATAGACTACTGTGGTAGCCTTCTCATAGGTATTAATAAATCGGAGTATAGCAGACTTCCGATTATACAGGACAGTGCAGGAAGAGTAATCACTGGAATGCAGAAGTTTGACCACAAAACTGCTTATTGGTTATGGTGCATAAAAGTATCGCGCGCATGGGGCTTCTATACCTGTCCGATGCCTTGATTGCTAAATCCAACATAAGAATGCACAGATCAAATGATACACAACCGCTAAAGGAGTCCAGATGCTCACTCACACAAGTGAAACATGGTGCTTTTTATGCAGTAACCCCCATGGTCTGCAATGCTCTCCCGGTAGAACTGAGCAAAATGTACTTGATTGAAAACCTTAAGAAAAAACTGAAAACACATCTATTCAGATAATCAGTATAATTGCTTGTAAACATACCTATTGGATAATTCTATGTTTGTGTGTTTATTGCGCCATAAGCCTCTGGTTCCTGAGGTGGGCAGTATAAATTATTAAAGTAAAGCAGTTGGTGAGCTGGTGCAAGTCTATCTAGGTCATGTGGCCTATGCCCCACCCTCCTCCTTAGCTCTGCTGCGTCATTTCGGCTCTTAACTCTTAGAACAAGGGTGTCTCCCATGCATCCAAAACGAAGGGCAGATGAAGAAAAAGGCAATTGCTTTTTGGACTGATTGGCCTTGGAGCACCAAGGGCCTAAACCCCTGCTCAGACAACAGGTCAATACGTACGACATGTGTATTCTCCCTCCGCTCACAGGCATTTCCCAGGTAACGACATTGCCCAGCCTCTAAGGCATGGACTCCACAATGCAGCAACCTCACCCACATCAACCCCAAACCCTTCAGCACCCCCTCACTGTCCACAACATGGAAGTTGATGCCAACATCAGCTTAGCTATCACCCATGCAGCAGACATGGACCTCATCACTAGACACAACCTTGATGCCATCTTAATCACTGTGACCTGGCTGACCCGCACCTCCACCCACATTGTAAATGTCCTTGTTCTCGATGGCTACAGCATCCAACGCAGAGACCGGACTTACGTTGACAACATTGGCTCCTTCAAAGTCCTCTCTTGCCACTCCCGCTCTCCCTGTCGGACACGGTCACAGTCCATCTCAGCCACAGACCACATAAACTCAACACTGTCTTCATTGGAGACTTCACCGACCTGGTCACCACCTTGTCCCTCGTGCATGCTAGCATAGTCCTACTAAAACCTCCAGGCCAACAAACCGATGAAGGAAGTTCTCCTTGGCCTTATCAACACACGACCAAGCACATCATAAAAGTTACTTTCTCAGCCTAATCACTGCACTGTCTCCCGTCCACTACAGCGCTCCTGCTTCACTGGGCTGACCTCCTAGCGATACCTTTCAACATCATGCACACCACCCTCATCAAGCACTCCCAGCAGAAACCCATCAGACAAACCTTCAGGTCCTTCAAGAACTTCCCAGTGGAAGCCCTCACGGAAGACCTTGCCAACCTCCACCTTACATGAACTGAACACCCCCAACCGAGCTGCGACATTAATGGAAGCATTCAATGCCTGCCTCCATCGACCGACATTCGCCTCTGAAACAACGCACCTGCAAAATGAAACATTCAGCACTGTGATACATGCAAGAACTCAACCTCAGCAGTAGAGTCACCTGGAAATGAGAGAACCTCGCGCTGCTCCAGGGCCGCATCTGACCTGGCGCACCTCAAAGAACTGAGCAACCTGCTGACAACTAATCAACACAGCCAAGGCCTCCTATCAGAATACCATAGCAGGAGCAGACAACAAAAGCAGAACCCTCTTCAAAGCGGTCCAGCACTGCATCAACCTGCTACCCGACTTTGCCATACAACACTCCGTATAGAAATCCACTGCCAATAACTGTCATGATTACGGGGTTCCCTCGCAAAAGAATTTCCAAGAGTTCCTGGTTGGCCGCTTACAGTTGCTGGTCTAAGAATAGGCAGGTTGACTCTTCCTCATCACTCAACATGGCTGCCTGTAGTTACAACCTCTAGGTGGGCCAGCAGTCTAGTTTTCTGTCACTCGGGAGTATTTAAGCCCCGCCCCTTTGCTCAACGGCGCTTCGCGTCTTCAGCTGTCTCAGCGAACGCTTACCGCGGTTCAGCCCTCTGACAGGAATTCCTCAGCTTCCCTAGTATTCCATGGAAACCCTTTTCTGTAGTGCCCTGGAATAGCTTTTCCCGTCCAGTCCGCTGTCCCAAGTTGTGAATTCTGTGTAAAGTTGGCTTTCTTCAGTGCGGTGTTGGCGGTTACGCTTTTCCAGTTGGCGTTTATTGTGAGGAGAGTTTTCGAGGCGCACCTCCCAGTTCTGTCGCCCCTGTTGTTTTCACAGCAAGTATCTTTCCCTTTTAGTTCTCGCTATAGATTAATGGTTCCTATAGTAGCAACTGCTTTTCACACATTAGTTCTTTCGCGCAAGTGAATGTTCAAACCATATTCACCTCACAGAAGTTAAGAGGGTTGTGTGGAGAATTGTTTCTAGGAACATTAGTGTTCGTTTTTTTTTCTGTCGTCATCAGGTACACTAAGTTTACGCATTTTGGAACCAAAAATGTTGCGGGTTGTGCACTTCAGTTTTTAGACACATTAGGGTGTTTCTGCATTTAGAGGGTTAGTGACACCATTCCTGTCTGACACTGTTAGGAAGTGTACCCCTTTAGACATTTCTGGAAGTTTAAGGATAATTCCATTCTCCTCACGTCCCTTCTTCAGAACACGCACCCCTGCGCAGAAGCAGGATGGAGAGCTAACCAAATCACCAACTAAGGTAACCGAAGAATACAGTTTATTTTGAAGGTGATTCTTTTTTCCCTATTTTAGGAATCACTTAGTTATTGAGTGTGGTAATTGTTTTCATGTATAGATAGAGAGTCCAATTGGGATAAGATAACAGCGCACCCTGAGAAGTTTCCGAATATCAAGTGGTGTCCCCGAGGAGTCTAAGGTAAGCGTTACAGAACGCGAAGCCAGTCATAAAAAATACTCCGCCTGGGCATCATGGGAACTTCTGAGGTAGATCAGTTAGCTCAACTACTGGGAGAACTTAGAGCTGAAGTCCATGCAGCCCGGTCCGAAACCGGCGCTCTTAGAAGGGAACTGGGAATCAATAGGGAACGAACTGAAGAGTTGGCTCGCCAGTTATTACAGAATCAGGCGGGACAGGTTCCCCTTCCCCAAGGTAATGCCCAAGCTTCCTCTTCTACATCGCCCTCAGTTCCGTTCCAAGTGGTAATTCCAGGAAATATTCCCTTAGCCCCTCCTGAGAGATTCACGGGGGACCCGAAAAGGTTTGCCGTGTTTTTAAATCAGTGTAGACTACATTTTTTGTGCAGACCTGGGGTTTTCTCCACTGACCAATCAAAGGTTGCTTTCGTGTTGTCTTATTTGGGTGGTCATGCAGCAGATTGGTCCATTCCTTTGGTTAATCGGGATGATCCCGTGTTGCAGAACTTTTCAGAATTCCAGAGAGAGTTAGAGAAATTGTTTGCTCGCCATTCACAAGGTCAGGCATTGGACAATGAGTTACTGTCACTCAAGCAGGGCAATCAGGAGCTGCTTGCTTACGTGGCTACTTTCAATCGATTAGTGGCAGAAACTAATTGGCCTACAGAAAAGAGAGTGACACTGTTTTATCGTGGTCTGCGCAGTGAGCTGAAGGATGTTCTCGCTCAAGTTGTCAATCCGCCCGAATGTCTCACAGAATTCATAGACCTGACAATCCAGTTGGATCATCGTCTTCAGGATAGGAGAACGGATCGAGCTCGTCAGGACAGTCGACCCTTTGTAGTCCGCTCCCGAGAACCAACGTCGAAGTCAGGATTAGATGTTCCCAATGAACCCATGCAGTTGGGCGGAATTCGAGGCCCAATTTCCCAAGCAGAGAGAGAGAAGAGACGACAGTTGCAGTTGTGTTTGTATTGTGGCAAGGCCGGTCATTTTTTAAAGGATTGTCCAGTAAAACCTTCACGGAGGCCTTTAGGAGGAATCAATCCGGATAAAAAAGAACAGACGGCGGAAAACTCCAGTGCCCGACAAGTTTAGAGGTCCGCTTGTCGAGCATGGAAAAGGTTGCAGCGACCTCACACTTCGTGTGTCCTATTGTCCTTTCTTGCCACAATAACCCCACACAGAGGCATGCATTGGTTGCGTACATAGACTGTGGGGCCATTGGCAACTACATGGATCAACATCTGGCTAGTAAATTGGGATTCCCCTTGAGGAATAAGTTGGAAGCTGAAAACGTCTCCGGAGTGGATGGTACACCTTTGGTGTCAGGTCCCGTGACCCAGTGCACTGACCCCCTCTTAATGCTTTGCCAGGAAGGACACAGGGAGAGGATCTCTTTTGACCTGATTCAAGCTCCTCAATTCCAGATCATCTTGGGAATACCTTGGTTGGAGAAGCATAACCCTGTGATCGATTGGTGTTCCCGGACATTGAAGTTTGACTCCAAGTGCCAAAGTATGTGTTTTTCTGCAGAAGGTCCAAAGGACGCCAGGCAGTCTGAGATGACTATCTACACCACCTTGGGTCTCATAGGTTCATTACCAGTAGAATACAAAAAATTCCAGGATATTTTCCAAAAAGAAAAACAGGCAGAAATTTTGCCCCCTCACAGACCCTATGACTGTCAAATTGATCTCATTCCAGGGGCTCAGCTTCCTTGTAGCAGAATTTATGCCCTCACTGAAAAAGAAAATGCTCATCTAAAGGCTTATCTGGATCAATACCTGGCCAATGGGTTTATTAGACCGTCCAAGTCACCGGTGGCATCTCCTCTCTTTTTTGTGCCCAAAAAGGAAGGGGATTTGCGAACCTGCATAGATTACAGAGCACTGAATCAAATCACGGTGAAGAACCGCTATCCTCTTCCCCTTATTTCGACCTTGCTGGATCAGGTGAAGCAGGCACAAATATTCACCAAGCTTGATCTAAGAGGTGCCTATCATCTCATTCGAATTAAGAAAGGTGAGGAGTGGAAAACCGCCTTTCGGACACGATTCGGGCTCTTCGAATATCAAGTCATGCCCTTCGGGCTTTGCAATGCTCCTGCTGCCTTCCAGGCCTTTATGAATGATATCTTCAGAGATCTACTGGACATCTGTGTGGTGGTCTATGTGGACGACATTTTAATTTTCTCTGCAAACCTGGCGGATCATGTAAGGCACGTGACATCGGTGCTTCAAAGGCTCCAAGACAATTCTCTGTATGTGAAATTGGAAAAGTGTCATTTTCACGTCCCTGAGATTGAATTCTTGGGGTTCATTCTATCTTCTAGTGGAGTCAAAATGGATAACAGAAAGGTTGATGCCATCCTGTCTTGGCCTGCTCCAACTTCTGTCAAAGGAGTTCAGAGTTTTCTGGGATTCGCGAATTTCTATCGGCGTTTTGTTTCTGATTTCTCTGGCCTAGTTCATCCTATCACCTCACTACTTCGAAAAAACAGGAAATTTGAATGGACTAATGAAGCTGATGAGGCATTTAAGAAATTAAAAGAGCAATTTACTGCTGCACCTGTTCTACAACATCCAAGACCTGATCTTCCGTTTGTAGTCGAGACTGATGCCTCTAACGTGGCTATGGGAGCCGTATTGTCTCAGCGTGATCCTGACACCCAAGAATTGCACCCCGTAGCTTTCTGGTCAAGGAAGTTCGCTGCTGCAGAATTAAATTACACCATTACCGATAAGGAGTTTTTGGCTATAATTTGTGCCTTGAAGGAATGGAGGCATCACTTGCTGGGCGCACGACACACGGTGACCATCTTCACCGATCATCGGAACTTGCAATACTTACGCTCTGCAAAGGCACAATCTTCAAGACAGCTACGATGGGCCCTCTTTCTAGCGGAATATGACTTTGTTATTACTTTCAGACCAGGAGTGCGAAATGGTAAGGCTGATGCCTTGTCTCGAATGGGTAATGGAGAAGAAGCCTATGTGCCAGTGAATCCAGTGGAGATCATTTCTGGAGAAAAGATCCTGGGAGTAATGAACACAACGGACTCTGCCTTTGAAGAGTTAAAAAGGGAAATTCAAAACCATCTTACGCAGGATGAATTGTTGAACTGGGAGTCCAGAGGAGTAGGCTTTACAGTGCAGGAGGGTCTTCCCTTTTATCAAGAACGGTTATACTTGCCCACGCCTCAACTACAAGAAAGAGTGGTTACCAACTATCATGACGCTCTTTTGGAAGGTCACCCCGGAATCAAAAAGACCATGGAGAAAGTTAAAAGATCTTATTGGTGGCCTACCTGGAGAAAAGATGTCATTCAGCATTTGAAAACTTGTGGTAACTGCGCTCAAAATAAGAATCAAAAGAGAAAACCTGCAGGCTTGCTTCTTCCATTGAGTGTGCCACCAACCCCCTGGCACACCATCTCCATGGACTTCATCACCGATTTACCTCCTTGTGAAGGGTTTGACACGATCATGGTGGTGGTGGACTTGTTCTCCAAAATGGCACATTTTATCGCATTGAAAGGATTGCCGTCAGCCTCAGTTCTGGCAAAAACCTTTTTGGAGAATATTGTGAAGCTGCATGGCTTTCCTGCGGTGATAATCTCTGATCGAGGTAGCCAATTCGTCGCCAAGTTTTGGAGAAGATGTTGTGAATTGGCCAAAGTTGATGTACGTTTGTCCACCAGTCATCATCCCCAAACTGACGGTCAAACTGAGCGAACCAATCAAACTCTAGAGCAGTACCTCAGATGTATGTTGCATCAATTGGAGAACACCTGGCTAAATGTTTTGTGGATAACCGAATATGCATATAACAATTCTGTTCATTCCTCCACTGGTTTGAGTCCTTTTTACACCTTACATGGCCGACATCCACGCACCTCAGCTTACGATCCACCTGAACCGTTAGAAATGCCAGCAGTAAAATCCCTGCATGAGAAAATCACCTCAGCCATCGCTCAAGCTCGAGAACAATTATCCATGGCCAAAAAATCCCAGAAAAAATTTGCAGATGACAAAAGAAGTGTTGCACCAGAGTATGAGGTGGGGAATTTGGTTTGGTTGGCCACCCGAAACCTGACCTTGAAGGGAGCTAGAAAGTTCCTTCCCCGCTTCCTGGGACCTTTTGCAATTGAAAAAATCATCAATCCCGTGGCCATCAAGTTAACCCTTCCAAAGAACATGAAAATCCATCCAGTATTTCACGTCTCTCTTTTAAAGCCTGTTAATCCAAACACACGAATCTCCGAAGCACCAGCCCCTGTGGTCATTGATGATGACCAACTAGAATACGAGGTCAAGGCCATTTTAGATTCCAAAATTGTGCGTAATAGGCTATTCTACTTAGTGGATTGGAAAGGTTATGGCCCTCAAGACAGAACTTGGGAACCCTGCGAGAATGTTCATGCCCCTAGGCTACTCAGAATGTTTCACCGCAACCACCCATCCAAACCAGGGAGAGGGAATTTCAGTTTTGGAGGGGCCTTGGGGGGGAATACTGTCATGATTACGGGGTTCCCTCGCAAAAGAATTTCCAAGAGTTCCTGGTTGGCCGCTTACAGTTGCTGGTCTAAGAATAGGCAGGTTGACTCTTCCTCATCACTCAACATGGCTGCCTGTAGTTACAACCTCTAGGTGGGCCAGCAGTCTAGTTTTCTGTCACTCGGGAGTATTTAAGCCCCGCCCCTTTGCTCAACGGCGCTTCGCGTCTTCAGCTGTCTCAGCGAACGCTTACCGCGGTTCAGCCCTCTGACAGGAATTCCTCAGCTTCCCTAGTATTCCATGGAAACCCTTTTCTGTAGTGCCCTGGAATAGCTTTTCCCGTCCAGTCCGCTGTCCCAAGTTGTGAATTCTGTGTAAAGTTGGCTTTCTTCAGTGCGGTGTTGGCGGTTACGCTTTTCCAGTTGGCGTTTATTGTGAGGAGAGTTTTCGAGGCGCACCTCCCAGTTCTGTCGCCCCTGTTGTTTTCACAGCAAGTATCTTTCCCTTTTAGTTCTCGCTATAGATTAATGGTTCCTATAGTAGCAACTGCTTTTCACACATTAGTTCTTTCGCGCAAGTGAATGTTCAAACCATATTCACCTCACAGAAGTTAAGAGGGTTGTGTGGAGAATTGTTTCTAGGAACATTAGTGTTCGTTTTTTTTTCTGTCGTCATCAGGTACACTAAGTTTACGCATTTTGGAACCAAAAATGTTGCGGGTTGTGCACTTCAGTTTTTAGACACATTAGGGTGTTTCTGCATTTAGAGGGTTAGTGACACCATTCCTGTCTGACACTGTTAGGAAGTGTACCCCTTTAGACATTTCTGGAAGTTTAAGGATAATTCCATTCTCCTCACGTCCCTTCTTCAGAACACGCACCCCTGCGCAGAAGCAGGATGGAGAGCTAACCAAATCACCAACTAAGGTAACCGAAGAATACAGTTTATTTTGAAGGTGATTCTTTTTTCCCTATTTTAGGAATCACTTAGTTATTGAGTGTGGTAATTGTTTTCATGTATAGATAGAGAGTCCAATTGGGATAAGATAACAGCGCACCCTGAGAAGTTTCCGAATATCAAGTGGTGTCCCCGAGGAGTCTAAGGTAAGCGTTACAATAACACCTTCATCGACAAACTCACCAAGTTTTGCCAGCACATAGACACCAGCTCTGCATCCACAGACACAACTCACGCCCTGCCTCGCAAAATCGCGACACCCTGGACAACATTCAAGACACTCCCGACAAAGGACCTGGTAGAAACCCTAGCCACCCGCAAAGCCACATTGTATACAAACATCCTCCCACCATCCATCCTCAAGACCTTCGCTGCAGAAGCTCTCCTTCCCAGCCTGGAGATCAACAGCTCCCTAACTCGAGGCACCCTTCCCATCAACCCTAAAAGCAGGACAAATCCTCCTTCTACTAAAGAAACCCACTCGGGATCCTGACTACGTAGGTAGCTATTGCCCCAGCAGCCATCTTCCCTTCCTATGTAAGATCATTGAGAAAGCGGAAGCCGCACAACTGCATTAACACATCAGCACCAACAATCTCCTCCAGTCCGGGTTCAGACCAGATGCAGCAAGGAGACTGCAACCATACAGGTGGTTGACGTCCTCTGCATCCTTGACAACGGCCACTCCTGGTTCTACTCAACCTCTCTGCCATTTTCGACACAAACGACCAAGTGCTTATGGGCACTCCATCGGCGCATGGGGATCAGCAACTTTCTCCAGCATTGGATCTTTCATGGATTCACATGCTTAGAAAATTCCCCGTCGTCAGACTGGGAACCCTCGGTACACATATATAGTCGTTTTCTATAGGAAAAAACTTCCGACACTTGTGTGTCCTATCCACATCTACGTCCTCTCCGGGGCCGTCCACGCAAGCCCCGTTGGACGTAATGGTATAAAAGGCCCCGCCCCCGCGGGTCCCGTCAGATTTCAACCGTCTCCAAAGATAGTGGGATCTCCTTGCGTAGTCTCTACTGCTAGAATTTGTCAAATTGTCGAACTCCTGTGAGTTTGGGAGTTTTATCGAAATGTCGGGAAAACCTCTATTTCGCCCGTGTGCCACATGCGGATTGAAGAAGGTTTATGAGGGGGACGGCCATTTAGACTGTATTTATTGCCTCCACCCTCACCACTCGGCAGACCAGTGTGAAATATGTAAGGGTTTTTCCCAGAAAACCCTGAAGGATCGAAACCGAAGACTGGTATCCTGGTTAAATGACGGTGCGGGAGCGTACCCTCAGTCTGAGGTGGGCTCTGTGCGCAGCGTGGCCTCGGCGAAAACATCAGGAGCTCCTTGGCGCTCAACTTCGTCGGAGCCTCCGGCTAAGAAGTCACGACCTGTGGAAAAGGACGTTCCACGAAGTCACTCTTCTAAGGATTCTGCTAAAGACTCAAGAAAGACATCTTCGTCAACTTCGTTGAAGAAAGGAAAGGAGAGGCCTAAATCCTCCTCGGGCGATCAACACAGATCAGCCACGAGTAGAGATTCGGAGAAACGCAGGGAGAGCGCTGTGAAGGCGGGACCGCCTAAACCACCTGCAGGCCCAACGTCGACAACGACGATCCAGTCGGTGTCCTCACTGCCTCTGACGCAGTCGATTTCACCCGTCGTCAACCCAGCGACAACCTCGACGACGATGTCCTCGTCGACGGAAGTTCTGGCTTGGAGACCAGAAGTATTTGATGTGGTGTTGCCTGACACATTGCTACAGGAACAGGCAGCGTCGATTGCCTCGAAAGAAGACGACGGCTTCAGAATTGTGAGCCCGGAGGACCTCGGTCTACGAGCCAGGTTTCCAGCAGGAGCAACCTGCTCTCAGGTGTTTACCCAGCCTCCAAGCTCTCAGGCGACCCTGTCCATGGAGGTACTGTCCTCTTTGCACTCGCTGCTGAAATCGCTGGACGAAAGGCTTCCACCTATACCGTTGACACCCCCCGTCGACGAGCCCGGCCCTTCACACCGCCCGACCAAGTTGATCGGGGTTCCAACTACTCCAGCGGTCCAGGTGGAAGGTGAGCTTTCGGACTCCCTATCTGACCATGGGTCAGTGTCAGATATATCCCTCTCACCATCTAGGGATCCATCCTGGGTGTCGGATGTGGAAATGGAAACACCAAAGAGTCCTACTCACCCGTCGCCACCGGAAGATATAGGTGCCTTTCATTCTAGGATGGAAAAAGCGTGCAAGGAGTTTGGCCTGGTCCAGCAGGAGGAGAAAAAGGACTGTTTTCTCTTTGACCATATGGGCAAGAGTAGACACTCAATATTTTCAATACCCATTTTAGACCATGTCTGGAAAGAAGGTGTTCAAACCATGCGTCACCCATTTTCTGAGCCGGCTGTCAAAGGCCGCATTGAAAAGAAATTTAAAGTCCCAGACTCTACACCGAAGTGTCTTTCGTCTCAACCTACACCGGACTCGGTGGTGTCGTCGTCGGCGGCGACGAGAAAAGCAAAGGCCCAACATAAATGTTCTACCCCTCCAGATAACGAGGCGAGGCGCCAGGACGTGTTTGGAAAGAAGGTTCTTTCTGTGGGGGCCTCGACAGTGAAAGCAGCTAACTCCCTGGCGATTGTGGCCAGATATGACAGGGAGATGTGGCACAGACTGGCACCTATCCTGGACCACCTCCCGGAAGAACATAGAAGAACGGCGATGTCCCTGGTTCGAGAAGGCGAAGAAGCATCGAATCATGCTATTAATATAGCGGTGGACCTGGCAGATTCGGGTTTTAAACAAATTAATAACGGAGTTGTTCTAAGACGCCAGGCTTGGCTTAAGTGCACCAACTTCAGACCCGAAGTACAGTATAAAGTCTTGGACATGCCCTTTGAAGGTGATATTCTTTTCGGAGAAAAGGTGGATGAGGCCTTGAAGGGCATGAAGGAGGACTCAGATACAGCACGCTCGTTGGGTTCGCTCCAGAGCGGTAAGCCTTTTCGTTCTTTTCGTCCCTTTAGAGGAGCATCTGGAAACTCAAGATTCTCAGCGACCAGGGATAGATCTTTTGGTAGATCAGCGTATCCTTCCCAGGGATATAGACGCGCCTCTCAGACCTCAAACCGGCGCAGAAACTTCCAGTCTTCCAAGAGACGACCAACTTATTTGTCGTCGACGAGCAAGCAGAAAGACCAGCAATGACGGGAAGCGTACCGTTCTAAGAGGAAGAGTGTCAAGCTGCATCGAGGAATGGGAGTCCATCACAACAGATCAGTGGGTTTTGGACACCGTGAGGTACGGGCATTCCCTACTATTCAAATGCAAACCTCCAAAATGTCCACCAATACACCTATCCCAGCCACATCTAAACATCTTGCGGCAGGAAGTAACACTCATGTTACAGAAAGGCGCCATCGAATTTGTCCCTGCATCGCAGAAAGGCCTAGGGGTATACTCACGGTGTTTTGTGGTAAAGAAGCCCAACGGAAAATGGCGCCCTATTCTCGACCTGCGAGACCTCAACAAGACCCTACAGAGTCAAAAATTCAAAATGCTTACACTGCAGGAGGTGATCTGGCTTCACTAGATCTACAGGACGCCTACTTCCACTTTCCGGTGTGTCAAAAACACAGGAGGTTTCTGAGGTTCATGGTAGGTCAGACACACTACCAATTTGCGGTGCTCCCATTTGGTCTAAAGTCCTCCCCAAGAACGTTTACAAAATGTTTAGCACCCGTGGCAGCCTGGCTGCGAAAGAGAGGGCATCATGTATACCCGTACCTCGACGACTGGCTTGTGAGGGGATCCTCCCCAGCGTCGACCAACAACAGCGTACAAGCTACCTTACAACTTCTGCAACGATTGGGGTTCGCAGTGAACTTCGAAAAGTCTTCTCTAAAGCCCTCAAGGAGCTTGAAGTTCTTGGGAGCTCAATTCGAAACCCACTCGGGAATAGTGAAACCGTCCCTAGACAGAATATTGAAGATCGAACAACTGACGAGTCAACTTCGCCTACAGAGCACATTTTCTGTGAGAAAATATGTGGCAATCCTGGGTTCCATGGCTTCGTGCATCCACCTAGTAGCGAACTGCCGATTATTCATGAGGCCACTACAGGAATTCCTGTCGGACAGATGGAAGCAGGCCACGGGCCGGTGGTCAGACAAGATCCTCGTCGACGACGAGGGTGTCATCAGATCCCTCCAATGGTGGAAAATCTTTCACAACCTGGACAGAGGGGTTCCTCTACAAGAGCCGGAATTTCAGAACACCATCATCACAGATGCCTCCCTGACGGGCTGGGGTGCACACATGAACGATCATCAAACCCAGGGCAGATGGTCTTCGACCGAATCGCACCTACACATCAACGTGCTGGAACTGAGGGCAGTGAAATGGGCCTTGAAATCATTCCTTCCACATATCAAAGGATCAAGAGTAAGAGTGCTGACAGACAACACGACAGCCATGTTCTACTTGATAAAGCAAGGAGGCACCAGATCCAGGACCCTCTCGGCGGAAGCACAAAAGATCTGGCACTGGGCGTTGAAACACAACATATCCTTAGTGGCTTACCATCTCCCGGGTGTGAAGAATGTGCAAGCGGATTCCCTGAGCAGGACAATGACTCAAATACACGAGTGGGAGCTGGACACCGGTCAGATACAAATAATCTTCGGAAGGTGGGGGACCCCCTCAATCGACCTCTTCGCAACGAAAGAAAACAGGAAATGCGATCAGTTGGCGAGCAGATGGCCTCAAAAAGGATCCCTGGGGGAAGCGTTCTCGTTTCCTTGGACGGACAAATTCCTGTACGCTTTCCCTCCGTTCCCCCTTATACGGAGGACAATCCAGGGGATTCTCAGGTACAAATGCCGGGTCATTCTAGTGGCCCCGTACTGGCCGAGACAACCATGGTTTTCCGACCTCCTACATCTGTCGTTGGAACGGCCTATAACTCTCCAGAAAGTGCCGAACCTACTGTCCAGGGACAAGGGAACGGTGTGGCATCACAATCCGGACAGCCTCAACTTAACAGCATGGCTCCTGACTTCTCAGAGTTTGGCAGCTTGAAAGTCTCGTCGGATTGCCGGAGAATTCTACAGGCGGCTAGGGCCCCTTCGACTAACAAATCATACATATACAAATGGCGAAGGTCCTGTATGTGGTGTCAAACCCAACACGAAATTCAGCCTTTAGAAGTAACCCCTGAACAAATTCTTCCATATCTTCTTCACCTAGCTGAGAGTGGGCTGTCATCATCGTCCATCAAAGTACACTTGGCGGCCGTTTCAAGGTTTACGAGGAGGAGACAGTCTTCACCATTATTCAGTGACAGACTGGTGAAACATTTCATGAGGGGTCTCTTTAGAACTTTCCCCCCTACGAAACGGTTCCCACCGTCGTGGAGTTTAAATGTGGTGTTGGCTGCCTTAATGAAGCCTCCGTTTGAGCCAATGTCCTCTTCATCCATGCAGTTCCTATCGTGGAAACTGGCTTTCTTAATTGCCATTACATCGGCTAGAAGAATGTCGGAATTACAGGCACTGATCATAGATCCTCCGTATATGAGATTCTTTAAGGACAAAGTAATTTTATCAACTAACCCTTCTTTCACCCCGAAAGTGCCGACAGTCTATCACAAGCACTCGACCCTGGTCCTTCCTACTTTCTTTGCGTCCCCGTCGTCGATGGCGGAAAAAGCCCTTCATACTCTGGATGTCAAAAGGGCGTTAAAATTTTACCTGCAAAGGACGCAGGATATCAGAACTACCAGACAGCTGTTCATTGCCTATGGCCCGTCGGTGAGAGGAAGGGCAATTTCCAAGCAAGGGCTGGCTGGATGGGTCTCTTCGGCGATTACTTTTAGTCACTCCAAGGCCGGGAGACCCCTACAAGAGTACCCTAGAGCCCATTCCACGAGATCGACAGCCTCCTCCGCGGCTCTATGGGCTGGAATTCCTCTAACAGACATCTGCCAGGCGGCGGCATGGTCTGTTCCACACACGTTTACACGCCATTACTGCCTGGAAAGGCAGCAAGCGGATGAGGTACAGATGGGAAGGGCAGTGCTGCGCCGTCTGTTTCAATGAGGTAAGCCAAATACGGTGAAGCTGTTGTCTCTTACCTTGCCTATTTTGTTTCCTTGATCTTATTTATGTATTATGAATATGTTTATATCTGAAAATATGCTGCTGCTTACACACATATATATGTATATACATATTGCACTGAGAGTGTTTCTTGTAAAAGTAAGTTACATTGCATTCTCACCCCCGTCTTCAATGATACTGCTATACAATCTATTCTAAGCATGTGAATCCATGAAAGATCCAATGCTGGAGAAGGGAGTAGTTTCTTACCTGTAACTCCATTTCTCCAGCGTCGGTATCTTTCATGGATTCACATGCGCCCTCCAGCCTCCCCGGATTGCAATGTGCAAGATATGTGCATAAGCAGGTTTCCCTTTTTCTACTTTGGAGGGGCCGAAATCTGACGGGACCCACGGGGGCGGGGCCTTTTATACTATTACGTCCAACGGGGCTTGCGTGGACGGCCCCGGAGAGGACGTAGATGTGGATAGGACACACAAGTGTCGGAAGTTTTTTCCTATAGAAAACGACTATATATGTGTACCGAGGGTTCCCAGTCTGACGACGGGGAATATTCTAAGCATGTGAATCCATGAAAGATACCAACGCTGGAGAAATGGAGTTACAGGTAAGAAACTACTCCCTTGTCCTACGCTGGTTCAAGCCTACCACGCCAACCACCAGCAGTTTGTTCAGATGACTCCTCTAGACCGGCAATCATACCAGTTGCCTGTGGAGTCCTGCGGGGTTCCATCCTCTCTGCTTTGGTCTTCAATCTATACATGGAGCTGCTGGGACCCCTCATAGCCACACACAACATCCACCAATATGCTGATGATACACATCTATATCTGAAAATGGATTCCTTCAAGAGCATCCATAGGCTCAAACCCTGTTTCTTGCTGATCCTGTCTTGAATGTCCAGTGCATCCTTGAAGCTCAACACCTCCAAGACCGAATTCCTACTCCTCACCAACCCCCAGACATACAGACCTGGCTATCAAGCATGAACTATGAGGGCTTCACACTCAAGCTCACCTCCTGTGCCAAGTCACTCGGGTTCCACATCGACAACCGCCTCTCCTTCAAGTCACACATAACTAAGAAAGCTCAGACTGCTTGGTCAGTTCTCCCTCATGTGGCAATTCAAGCCCTTCCTTCCGCCGGACAGCTTTAGATCCACCGCTCAAGCATTGGTCCTATCCGCCTGGATGGGGCAATGCATTCCTCAAAAGCCTCCCATCGCCCTCCCTTGTGCCCCTGAGAAGTGTTTTACACGCGGCTGCATGACTCATCAAGGGTCTATGCAGATACGACCACATCACCCCATCCATCACTGGCTCCCACTGCACGCATGGATCACCTTCAAGTCTTGCTACATCATCTATAAGGCAGTCGCCCTAAAGTCCCCCAGCTACCTTGCAAAGAATCTCTGCATCTCCAGCGGACAGGGCACCTCCAGAAGCCATGACACGTGCAGACTTGAAATCTGCTGCTGCAAAAAGGAAAGGACCAGAAAGCAAGCCTTCTCTGCCTATGCCCCAAGACTATGGAACCTCCTCCCCGTCAGCATCAGACTTGCCCCCACGCTCCTACAATTCAGAAAATAACTCCAGACCCACCACAAGGAGTCTCCTCCTCAACACCTATGCCATTGTGTTTCCCCTTGCACCACCTGACTCCCTAGACGATGCCCGCCCCTCCCTACCACACTGTATCCTACCCCTGCTATATATCTGTTCTGTTGTTACTGCTGAAAAGCGCTCAGTCCTGTATCTGTATTGTATACCTCTGTAAAGCACTCGGTTTCTTCTCGAAGCTAGGTCTGCGTTCAAATTACATATTAATAATAGTGCTTTGAGACTATAATAATGGTAAAAGGCGCTATGCATATTCAGCATTTGGCCTATTTGAGCGGTGTAGCCTTATTTTGCATTTTTTGGCCTAATTGTGTAAGGTAGCCGTATATTGCATAAGGTGTTTTCTAAAAATCAATCACTCATTGTCTATCCATGCATTTTAGGCCCTGCTCTCCTTTTAAATCTGGGTGTTTTCCCAAGTCTGTTCTCATTTACTTTTCCTACACATTTTAGGCCCTGCTCTCCCTTTGAATGTAGTTGATACGTTGCACTGCTGTTCGTACATAGATGGACCCCAGGATTTAAACATCATTTTTACAGCTAACCCATTACCGCACCTTTGTAATTTAGCAGAAGGCACAGGCTCATTTCACACACCCTGCACTCACATGGAACACAAATGCTATTGCACAACACCTCTGCCATAAGAATGGAGCTACCTTTAATGACAAAAATATCGAATTGTAGCTTCCCACATTCTCAATCTCCTTAAACACAACTGTTTAGTTCATAGTTTACCTCTGCAGCGCCCATCTACATGTATTCAGGCATGGGTGACAAACAGGGTCTGGCCACCCACATATAGCTTTAAAAGCTGAAATGCGCACACACTGCTAATATCACCTCCCAAATTTGGACTCTGGTCCCTCCGAGGGCGTTCAACCAATGAGTGCTTTGGGAGCATAATTATGGTGAAAGGTGCTAATCAAATGACAAAACAAACAAATTAATATATCTGCTGCAATTGATAGGAGTATTATATAGTAAAGGGTGAAAAAACAGTTTGAGTAATTATTATAATAATAAATTGTAGACTTAAGCAAACATTTCAGTTAATCGACATTAGATACCTAAGCAACTCCATTATATTAATGTATTACTATAACACAATATTTAAAATATCATCGCAGAACATATTAATGGAATACTTGTGAGAATCTAAACCAATCTATCGAAACAAAAAACAAACAGCTCGAAGACATAAAAAGGGACTGAAGGGAAGGGTAATACACATACACAAATGATAATATAACACATCCATTAACATTCAGAAGTTGGAATGTTTTATATTGCATATGGAGCAAGTTACTTACCTGTAACTGTTGCTCTCCAGCATGGGTCTGGCATGGATTCACATGCTCCTGAATATTCCCGTCGTCAGGCTGGGAATCCTCGGTAAAAGAAAAAATCAGTTTCAGTTTTGTTTCTGAACTGTCTTTCTACTAATAACCAATCACTGGTCTCTGGGTCATACTGCCCCCAGCCAATGACTGCCCTCTACCTAAGCCCCTCATCTGGTAGCCATCTTCAGATTTGGTATCACGTAAAATGGTAGTAGGACAAAGAGCAGAGCCGCAGAGGGGTCGGAGGGAAGGTTCGCATGTGAATCCATGCCAGACCCTTGCTGGAGAACAACAGTTACAGGTAAGTAACTTGTTCCTTCTCCAGCATGGGGTCTGGCATGGACTCACATGCTCGTGAATACAAGAATACATAGCAGTACACACATGCACAACCACGGGAGGTGGCAAGGCTCAACATTAAGCATCGCTTACCTCCTCACCAGGCTCACCTTCAAGCGAACAGGTTGCGCAGCACTGCCTGGCCGACTCTGGACTTCTCCCTGGAATACCAGTCGACGCAGTATAATCTCGTGAAAGTGTGTGTCGACCTCCATGTAGCAGCCCTGCAGATGTCCAGCAGGGGCACACCAGACAAGGAAGCCGTGGTAGCAGTGATCGCTCTGGTTGAATGGGCTCTCGAACTGCCAGGCAACGGTCGGTTTGCCAACCCGTGACAGTGCATGATGCAGCCGGAGAGCCACCTGGAAATGGAAGCCTTGGAGAGGGCCTTCCCTTGGTTCACAGCGCCAAAGTTCACAAACAGCTGTGATGTCTTCCGGAAACTCTTCGTGCGATCCACGTAGAACTTCAGTGCTCTAGCTACATCCGACTAGTGCAAAGTCCTCCCAGCTGGCGACGAAGGCGACAGGAAGAAAACGGGCAACACCAAGGGCTCGTTGAGATGGAAGTCCGATGGCACCTTGGACATGAAGGAGGGGTGCGTCCTCAGCACTACCCTTATCTCGTGGAATGTCAGGTATGAGGGCTTACAGGAGAGGACCTGGATCTCTCCCACTCGTCATGCGGAGGTGATGGCCACAAGAAACGCTGTCTTCCATGATAGGAACTTTAGCGGCGCTGAATGCAAAGGCTCGAATGGAGGGCCCATGAGCTTGGTCAGCACCATGTTGAGCTCCCACACCGGGGACGTAGCCTTCACCGGCGGGAACGAGCGGAACAGTCCTTTCATGAACTCCTTCACCAGGCGGTGCGACAACTGCCCCGGAGTTCTGGTGTAGCGGGAGATAGCCGCCAGATGAATTTTGATGGATTCATGCGCTAGCTCCGCTTTGGCCAGCGAGAGCAAGTACAGCAGCACTTGAGGGGCCGTAATCCATAGGGGGTTGATCTTCGGTGCACGGCACCAGAGAACCTCTTCCATTTATGTCCATAGCACTTAAGAGTCGAGGATGCCCTGGTCTTGGCAATTCCCTCCTTGCAGTCCGCCAGGATGTCGTAGCCTCTGAACTCTAGTGATGCAGGAGCCAGGCCTGCAGGTTCAGCGATCCTGGTTCGTGATGCAGGATCGCTCCTCCTTCCCTGGTGAGAAGATCTGTCTCTGTCGGTAGCTTGACTGGGGGGGACGCTGACATGTCCAGAAGGTCCGGGAACCATATCTGCCTCGGCCACACTGGTGCGACGAGAATCATCCTGCACCGGGACTGTCTGAGTTGGCTGAGTCGCAGAAGCAACAGCAACAGTGGGAACGCATAGAGGAACAGGCCATCCCAGGGGAAGGAGAATGCATCGCCCATGCTCCCCGGCTGGGGAAACCTACTGGCGAACCTCCGGCACTTGGTGTTCGTCGCTGTCGTAAACAGATCTATTTGGGTTTTGCCCCATCGTTGGAATAGGAGATCCACTTGATCCTGTTGGAGCTCCCACCTGTAGCACGAGTGCAACTCCCTGCTGAGCAAGTCGGCGACAGTGTTCTTTACTCCTGCAAGGTGGAAAGGTACCAGGAACATCCCCTGGGTGACGGCCCAGTGCCACAGGTCCTGCGCTTCATTGGATAGAGCTGGGGATCTGGTGCCCCCCAGCTTCCGGATGTAGAACATCATGATGGTGTTGTCGTGAAGACCCGTACCACCTTGCCCGTGAGGGACGGTAGGAAGGACCCGAGGGCCCAGAACACGGCCCGGAGCTCCAGGACGTTGATGTGTAGAGACCACTCCTCTGGGAGCCAAAGGCCTCTTGCGTGGAGATCGCCGGTGTACGCGTCCCATCCCTCCAGGGAGGCGTCAGTCGTCACCGTTTCCTGATGCGCTGGGGTTTGGAAGTCCATGCCCGCCGCAAGATGCACGTGGGTGCCCCACCACCGGATCGCCTGCCGGAAAGTCTCATTGAGGGCAATCTTGTCTTCGAAGCTTCCCGTCACTTGTACCCAACGGGCGTCGAGGAACTCCTGCAGCGGCCGCATCCGCAACCTGCACTGTCACATGAGGTAGATGCATGAAGACATCATGCCGAGCAGGGACTTGATGGACCTCACCCTGGCAACCTCTGTGGTCAAAAGCCGTTGTACCTTGCCCAGGATGGCCTTTATCCTCTCCTCCGACGGTGACTCCAGCCGTGCCACCGTGTTGAGTCTGGCTCCCAGGAATAGGGCGTCATGCGATGGCACCAAGCAGGACTTCACAAAGTATATTGAGAATCCCAGTTCGGTGAGCAGGCAGACGGTCCTTGCTGTGTGGTCGACTGTGAGTTCTCTTGATTTCACTCGGATGAGTCAATCGTCCACGTATGGGTAGACATGGATCCCCTGCAGGTTGCCAGGCACTTGGTGAGGACCCTTGGCGCCGACTTCAAACTGAAGGGCAGTGCCTTGAACTGATAGTGCCGCCCTTGGACCACAAAGCACAGAAACTTTTGATGTCCTTTGTGTATGGGGATGTGGAAGTAGGCATCCTCCAGGTCCAGCAACGACAGGAAGTCCCCTTCCTCCAGTTGTGTCCCAGCATGTGTTGGTGGGTGACCATCCAGAACTTCTGGGATTTTATGAATTTGTTGAGGTGGCGGAGTTCTAGAATGGGCCGCCAGCCGCCGGTCTTCTTTTGGACGAGGAAGTACTGCGCGTATACTTTGGAGCCTCTTTTGGACGAGTTCTATCACGCCCTTCTTCAGCATTGCCTCTAGAAGCAGCTGTGGAATGTGGTTTTCCTTCCTGGCCACTGGTGGAAAATGGGGACACTTCTTTTGGAACTCCAGAGTGTGCCTGTGGGTCAGGGCATCCAGCACCCACCGATCGGTGGAGATGGACTTCCATGCGCCGACGAAGTTCGCAAGCCGGCCTCCCACTGGGGTGCTCGGGTGGGTGCCCGACGTCACGGCTGGTTCAGTCTTGCTTCGCCGAGGCCTTGCCACCTTGGCCCCCTTGGCGACGACAATGGCGTCCACTGGCCTTGTTGCGGCCTCTGTAGGCTTCCTGCGACGACGAGCGGGCCACCTGGCGGTACAATGACGAGCTGCCCCGAATCTTTTGGAGGCATCTTGAGGCTTCCCTCTGGAGGTCCGAAATGACGGCCTTCGCTGATGGAGAGAGCCCAAGGCCCGGGCCGTCTCGGTGTCCACCTTGATGGCCTGCAGTGACTCATCCACTGCCTTGCCGAACAGGTTGTTCCCGTCGAAGGGCATGTCCAGTACCCTGGTCTGCACGTCCTGACAGAAGGCGGTGGCCCTGAGCCAACCACGCCGGCGAAGGCAAACGCCATTGCCCATCTGGCGAAAACCAGTGTCAGCGATGTCCGTGGCCACCGCGATGGCTCCCTGTCGTAGCGGGCCACTATTGCGAGGGCATTGGCCACTGTGATGGTCATCGCTGCCGACGAGATGAACTGTCATCCCATGGCGTCCAGCTTCTTCCCCTCGCTGTCCGATGGGGAAGTGGAAGTTGATGCTGTCGCCCCTGCCACTTTCATCTTGGCCGCCGCGGAGACCACCGAATCCGGGGACGGCTGTGTCCTGAGGCACATAGGTGCGGAGTCTGGGACCCAGTATTTCTTCTCCTACAGGTCCCTCTTCGCCGGGGCCGTGGATGGGTTCTTCAACGGGGACAGTCCTTCGTCCCAGATGTCGTCCAGTAAAGGGACTGAGAGGATGGTCTTCCTCTTGGCCTCTCGTTGTAGGTAGAGGAATCCCTCCTTCTGCTCTTCGGGGCATAGCTGGAACAGATTCGATGCCCTGGCGATCATGGCATGAAAGGAGCCAATTTCATCGAGAGGGGAAGCCCAGGATGGAGGTGATGGGAGATCCGTTCCGTTGTCATCACCATCGTTGCTGTCTCCGTCTCATCCCTCAGTGGAAGGGATGGAGGTGAAGGCTGGAAAGTTGGAGGAGGATGGAATCGCCTCTGCTTGGGTGGAGGACTCCCCGATGGTCCAGGCGCTGCTGGATCGTCCACCGGAGGCAAGGGTAGCCTTGTCCTTATCTCGGTGCACAGGGTTTGCAGTGCCAGCAAAATGTCATCCTGCCTCTCCGTAGGAGGTGGCATTGGTTGCGACGGGAGCGTCAGTAGCGGCGTGGTGTCCGGTTCCTCGTCGATCTGCCGCTCTTCGTCGGCTCCACCCTCGCTCCTCCACCCTCGCTCTCCACGTTCTCCTCGTCGGGATCCTTCCCGCGGGCCCCCTCCTCGAACCTCTTGTCCAGGGTCGCCTTGATGACAGACATCTCATCCTCGGAAGAGGTATCTGAGTCCGTTCAGACTCCCTGCCCCCCCCCCCTTCTTTCTCATCCTGGGGTTTCACAGGGGTCTTTTCGATAGGCTGGAAAGACAATTCCCTCTGGGGTTGCAGGGAAACTCTAGGCATGGAGGTCATCTCCACTGGGGCCGTGTCCACATGCTTCGCCAGGGCTGCCACGACTCCCACAGTCGAGGCCTTAGCTGGGTGAATCAGGGCCTTCATGCCTTGGGCACATCTGATGCTTTCACTGTGGGGAGGGTCACTGCCTTGCTCCCCCTTGGCTTTCTCCACCAGGATCGACCGGGGCTTCTCTCGAAGCTTACCCGGGTTCTCCGACTTCCTTTTCACCGAGCCGGAGCGTTGGCTCGTGGTTGACAGCATCATTGACATCGCACCCTCCCTTGCAGCCGAGAAGCCCGAACCAACGGCGCTCCCGGTGCCCGCGGACTCGTGGTGCTTTGCTTTCTGTTGGGCACCTGTCGCCAGAGCGCCCTCAAAGGACTGAGAAGACCACTCGGACTTCTTCTCACCTGCTGCTGGGCTCTTCGCCTCCAGCCAGTTAGCGAGTCGTGTACGACCGTCCTTCATGGTCCGGACGGACATGTTCTTGCAGAACGCACAATATTCCTCCACGTGCGACTTGTCGGTGTGAAGGCAGTAGAGGCACCGGGAGTGCTCATCTTCCTTGAAGACGTTCTGTAGTCCACATCCTGGGCAGATCCTAAACAGCTTGGATCCAAAGGGTGTCGAGTCTCCTTTGTCTTGGGCCATGTCCACGCGGGGTAGGCCTCAAAGATCTTCCGGAATCCTCCCAGAAGTGAAATTCGATGAAATATCACCCTTGAGGTGCGTAGAAATTTCCAAAACTGGTCCCCGTTAATCGGAAGATGAAACAGTGAAGCTTGAGGCTCGATTGACCGAAAAATAAAGAGTAAACTCTTTGGAAAAACGTAACACGCAGTAAAAGCTCGAGAGCTAAAGCACGAGGACTCCCAACACTTGAACGTGCGGTAAAAATATGAAGATGGCTGCCCGAGGAGCGGCTTAGGTAGAGGGCAGTCATTGGCTGATGGCAGTATGACCCAGAGACCAGTGATTGGTTATTAGTAGGACAGTTCAGAAACGAAACTGAAACTGTTTTTTCTTTTACCGAGGATTCCCAGCCTGAGGGCGGGGAATATTCATGACCATGTGAATCCATGCCATACCCCATGCTGGAGAAATTGTTGTCCTGTTGGAATTAATGTGGTAGAAATGTTTTATATTGGTTACACACATAGTCATAGTATTGCACTGTAAACATAGTGAACAAACAGCTTTGGTATTAGCAATACATATCCATAGAGAAAATATAGCTTGAGCTACTTATCCAGGCTGAGTTCTTTGGACTTTGTGAAAGGCGGAGGTGGATGTTGGATAGAGTAGGCACAGTAAGAATGGCCAGATGGATTTCTGTTTGCAGTGAGAGCCTGGCACCGTTCTGTTATGTTACAATGAAACACATGTGTATAGATGCCATATCATATAATTTAACTGATGTCATTAGGTCATAGAATTCTTTGTTGCTTTTTCAATAATTTGTGCTGCAGTAAGGCCAAAGTACAAGGCTGAGGGGCAGGGATGGAATCGTTGAGGTTTCAAGCCAGCAACATAAACACCAATGCGCCAGAGATGAGCGCTGAGGGCAAGCCATCCAGCCAACAAGCCAGAGTGGCGAGAAGGGGCGTGCAACAGAAGCAAATGTGCTCCAAAACTGACAAAGGCAAGTTAAACTGACATTCTGGACTGGTTGTATTTCGGAAATGCAAAATTGGCATGCAAAATTCTCCAATGCTACCTACCACCTTCTGACTGCTTTGAGGTGCTTGGGAATCGGACAGTTATGCAAAATGTAATGAAACCTCACATAATGTTTCACAACATAACATGTAGTCAACTGGTAAATACGCCTTGGAATGCCAATATGTGAGAATTAATTTAGTTGAGTTGTAAAATAATGCACAGACTACAAGGACCATACTCTTGGTGGGTAACAGTCCGTAAGGCCCATATGAAGAGTGTGTTGGGTACATTAATCAGAACCTGGAGTCATTCCTAGAAAGTATCTTGGCATTACAAGTACAACATGACATATGAGGACACAATCGAGCATTACCTTCTTGTCTATCAAAGAAGTGCATTTAACTTAAGGCAAAACATGTGTACATACCTCTTTACTTCAAGGGGTTTCCAAAGGTTGCAATGGTGAGCATCTAGGCTGTTTCTTATATATTCATTTGTGGTTATTTGCCACTGGTCAGTATTAATTGGTTTAAAGTGCCATGGGGGAAGAGATGAGTTTGTTTCAAGTAATTTCAAATCACCCTGTGGATAGAGCTGGGGTGATAGGGATCCTCACCCTATTTAACTAGCTCCCTAGGTTGAATCTTGGTTGCTAAATATAATACTCTTGACACAAAATCAAAGATAAGTAAGATAGCTAATTGGGTAGAGCAGGTGCTGCAAAGATCGGTGTTACCTGCATGTAGGTCGCACCTGTTTCTATCAGAAGAAATGTGCTGATAAACACATTGGGCACTTTTAAGTTACTGCAGTGCCTGTCCATTTGGGTTCCTTTCCCCTTCACAATACAACTATCACACAAGGTGGGAACTGGGGAAACTAATATTTCAGACTGCCATTTTGGGTTTCTTTTAATACAAATCTTTCATGGAAAATAAACATTGCAGATGATTCAGGCTGAAAAAATATTGGTAAAGTGCTGACCAACAAAATAACACTGGGAAGCACAGAATAACAAGAGACACCCAGTGAAAAACGTTACATGACTGCTTCAATGATTCAGTATTTGGACCGTTCGCCCAAATCTTTACGGAATCCTGGTAGACCGTCAATCCCCTGGTGCAGATTTAACGCATATTTTGATATGTACATGGAGACTTTCAATAACAGGTTATCAGCCAGTAGACAAAAGGGCAATATTAATTTACAATCTAGGTTCTGAAGGACAGGAAGTATGTAGAAATGTGCCTCCAGTGCTAGAAGCATATGTGGGTGAAAGGTTAAATGTCTGAGGAAGTTGTTGCAGGGATAGAGAAACAGCAGAAGGACAATATCCTCTTAGAGAGACACACATTCTACACTAGTTCACAACAGCCCTCCTCTCTCAACTAGCTTTCATGTCACATACACAGCATTCCATCCAACCAACATCTGATAAGATCACGACACACCCCATTTACATATTCCAGTGAAGAAACTAGCTTTTACACAAAACCCAATCTGATTTGCGCACAAAGAGCACAGAAGCTGCCCTCCTCTACAAGAGAAAATCGTACAGTAACTACTAGAATAATGGTCACCCTTGTACTAGGTGGCCTGTCAGTGGTTTATGATACTGTAAACCACTATCTGTTCTTCTCGAGTTCACAAGATCATGTGGTACTTTACAGCTTAGTCCTGGTGTGGCTGATTTAACTATCTGAAAGACCAGCAATCTGTACTGTAATGTAAAACAAACGAAATCATTTTCTTGGGCCTGACAACACAGTAATATGCTCCTTTTTGATTTTCCTCATGGTTGGGACAATTGGAAAGCACTTTGGGCCAAGCCAAAAAACGTTGCATTATTTTGTTACAACCACAAATGAACTGCCACACCCAAAGAAATCCCTTTTGCAGCTACACATTGAAGAAAACGGACCCATACTTGGAAATGCCACCAAATAGTCTTAACCAGAGCTTTTTAGTATGTGAAGGCTGTGTTAATTCAACAGCGTGGATGGGCCTAAGTAAACCGCAAATTACCTTTACCTCAAACCACAAAACCAGATCACCTCTGCTCTGAAGAACCTACACTGGCTACCCATAGAAACAAGTACCATCTTGAAATCTGCCATAAACATGGAAACCTACATTAAAATAGCCCTGCTTACCTTCACCCAAGTGTCAAATATATCCCTGAAAAGAGGCATATCTTATCAAAAAGCAACAATCTGACAACACAATTTTAGTCTACTAGAAGGAGGCAGGACCCCAGTTAGACCATTTCAAAATGCTGGACCAGCCACCAAACGGAACAGAAAGCAGAATTAAAACTTCAGATTAAAAAATAACATTACTGCTCAAAGAGGTTTTCCGTGTGTAAACCACCCTAGATAAATCTCTGGCATCTGGTATCCCACCAAGCAGCTTGTATCAAAAGAAGATTATGCCAAAAATCACCTCCGTTGGCGGGTAAAAATTGAAACCACGTTTTTGCCAATCTGGCAATTATTTTCACTTTTACTGCTAACCAGGAATTTGCATTGAAGAACTGCAGACCTCCAACTTCTATTGTTCCCACCTGCTGTATACCAACTTAACCATAAAGGAGTTTTATAAGACCCATTTTTATTTCCCAGCATAACCCTCATTTTTCACTTTGATATTCTCCAGATTAAATAAATGTCCAGTATTTAGAGTGGAAACAATAAATTGAGAAGCATGCTCACCACACATGCTAACACAAGTAACTCTTTCATGGAGGATGACTGTGTTAATATAACTCCAATATTATTGTACTTCTATCCATTTATTATCTCTGCAGCAATAAAATTGCATCCGAATTGGCCAACAGAATGGTATTGCTACCCTACTATGTCAAGGTGAGAAAGGTTAATTTCAAATGCTTTATTACCAATTATTACAGTGTGCTGATTTCCATAATTTGTTCCATAGGCTAATTCCTCTATTTTACACTTGACGACCATGTTTATATACATGTTTAAACAGCAGTCACACTCTGATGTCCCGCCCCCCATACTGTATGGGCGTCCCTCGTGAGGGACGGGAGACAGAACCTTTTTCACCAGAAAAATCTTCTTCCCCTTTAAATTTAGAGGCGCGGCACTGGGAGGACACGCTTGCTTGACTCTGCCCACAGGCGCCACTCCTCAGTCCCCTTTTCAGCGCTCCTGGGTTTGGCTTCGGCCATGTAATACCACACGCTCTTCCCTGGATATTCTTCTATCTTTTTCTTTTCAATAGGTACTTGGTCCTCCGACGCCACGCTCCTCCACGGCGCATGTCGACTTCAGCGGGCTTCAGCAGGTGTCCAGCCTGCGAGGGTCTCTTCCCCATGTCCGACCCCCAAGCCCTTTGCCTCAGCTGCCTTGTCCCCGACGACAGCTGGGAAGGTTGCTCCGCATGCAACGCATTCACTCACTCCATGTGCGCTGAAGAACAGGCTATCTAGTTGGAGGGAGCTCTTCCAGAGCCTCCGGGAGACCTGAAAGACTTTGTCAAACATTGCTCAAGACCGTAGGTAAGGCCTCTATTTACCATTGGACCCCGTAAAGGCGAATCCTTCCCATGGAAGCGCCCGACCGTGAGGAACCTTTCGGGTTCTACTACCAGCACACATACCAAGGCTAGTCCAGCTATCGGCCTCACGGCCGAGACGTCTCCGGATCCTTCCGGTGTCAGTGCTGTGGGACCGCAAGGTTCTTTTACCGGGATTACTACAAAGGGACAACTCCCTAGTACCAGCACAAGTACCGAGGCTAGTCCAGCTACCGGCCTCACGGACGAGGGGGTGTCCGGATCCTTCCGGTGTCAGTGCTGAGGGACCGCAAGGTTCTTTTACCGGGATTACTCCTGAGGGGCAACGCAGAAGTACGGCATCATGGCCGAGGGGCCGCCTTCACGCAGCACTACCGGCAGCTCTGCTGAGGGCAATACACCTTCTAGGTCACGGCCTGAGGTGCGGGATAGGACTTACACCAAGCGTCTTGTACGGGGCTGGTTCCAGCGAGCCAGGCACCATGACTTTGGCACACAGCTCAACAAAATGGCTGCCGTGCAAGCCAAGATGGCCGCGCATCCGATAGCCCCTCTAGCAGAGCAGGTGGAGGAACGAGTCACAAGGTGGGACTGGTGTCAACCAGGTGCGTGACCTACAGTTTATCAGCGGCGCAGGGCAGGTTTCCCCTGCACCCCAGGTGGAGTGTGCCCCGGCCCCAGCAGCCGTTAGACACTCTGTCAATATCACCTGCCACCTCTACAGCCTCTGATGACAGGTTCTTTGGAAGGTTCTCAGGGTTGATGTGAACTCCCCCAATGGGGGCCATCCTCTGGGATACCATCAGGGACATGCTCCCCCAGGTCACCCCACCGGTTCCCATAGTCATTCCTCCTATAGCTCCGGTGCCACAGGCTCCAGCGCAACCACCGCTGCCTCAGCAGATTCCGGCTTCCTTGCCTCCCACAGTACAGGCGGTTCCACACCAGCCTCCGCAGCAGCCTCCGCAGCAGCCACCGGCTCCAGTTTCCACACCGCAGCCCACAGCGCCCAGCACTCCTCCACCAGTTCCGGATCTCCGAGCACTCTGGTGGACACTGAGGAGGAGGAGGACCCCGACGCGCCATGTTCAGCCAGCGCCTTCCACGAACGCCTTGCAGGTTTGGCAGAATATTTGGCCCTTCCTCAGCCTGAGGTAGAGCAGCCTGAGGAGGGGGTCTTGGCAGAAGTCCTCACCCTAAGACCCCCTACCAAAACAGGGATCCTGATGCAGAAAGACGCAGTTGCCCTGGCCAAGAAGGGGTGGCTCAAGCCGCACTCAGTCCACCCTGTCAATCGGCGCCTGGACGCACATCCTCAACCGCACTCTTCCGTGATTGCTGCAGCGTCACTGTAGTCTAAGCCTCAGTCGTCCTCGGCCACTTCGTCCTCGACGCTGCTAGGCAAGGAGGCGAAGATCTCGAAGGCGTTTGGAAAAAAAGCTGTACTCCAACACCTCCTTGCATCCCAGAACTTCCGGCACAGAGCCAATCGCGCTTCAGGGCTGGCCTAGGAGAAGCCAAGTTGTAGCACAGGACATCATGGAGTCCACCGTGGCCCACATTGATACCTCTGGGCGGGCCATCTGCATGGATGTCCTGGCTCCAGGCTACTAAGTTAATTCTGATGACCAGGAACGCATATTGGACCCTACATTCGAGGGTAGTGACCTCTCCACTCTACCACGGATGAGGAATTGGATAAAAAGAACAGCTTGCGCAGCAAGGTGTTTATCTATTCTTACAAATGCCACGGCCAAGGCCTACACCCAGTTGCAGCAACGCTCTGACAAGGGGCGGGCGTTTGGCAGGTGCTGGGGCTTCCAAAAACGGAAGGTCCAGGCAACCCGACCGTTCTCTGAGTCAGCAGCGGAGGAAACAACAAAAGGGGGGCAAGGGGTCTCTCCAATCCCCCTCCTCCGCAACAGTCTCGGAGGGAAAGAAGGCATGACACGCCCTTTCAGGTCTACGTTTCTCCGGTGGGAGGGTCAAGCATGCCTTTCACGTTCATATTTGGTGCCAGAATTCTTTGGACCCCTGGATCCTCTCCGTAATCTCCACGGGGTACCACCTACCGGTACCTTCCTCTCCTCCCTTCTCCCCTCCTAACCCACAGATTGGGACATCAACTCTGCTCTCGGAGATCCGGTCGCTCATCGAGAGCCAGGCAGTGGAACAAGTCCCAGCCTCCCAGCGAGGATTGGGCTTCTATTCCAGAATTTTTGCCATACAGAAGAACCACCAGGCTGGCCTGAGAGTCGAGTTGGACCTTTCCACCCTCAATCTCTCCCTCCCTCTGCAAAAATTCAAGATGGTTAAGCCAGCTCTTATTGCGGAAACACTCGACAGGGGAGATTGGATGTGCTCCCTGGATCTGAAGGACGCTTATCTACACGTCCCATTTTGGCAGCTGCATCGTTCCATACTGCTCTGCGGGATCAGTGGCTGCCATTTCCAATACAAGGTGCTACCCTTTGGCCTCAACTTGGTGCCCAGGCTATTTACCAGGTTAATGAATGCAGTGGCTGCCCTCCTCTGGGCCCAGGGCTAACACGTCTACCCATACCTGGACGACTGGCTCGTTCGGGCCACCTCTCTGGTAGCGGTTCACCATACCGCCTCCACACTGATGAACGCCACGACTGGGGTTCACCATCAATCTCAAGAAGTCTCGGCTGCATCCCACGCTGAGCCTGACCTTCTTGGTCCTCATCTGGGACACAAGTTCCATGAGAGTCTTTTCCTCGGAGGTCAAGATTGCGACCATCAAGAGAGCCACAGCTCACTCCCTCTCCCTGTCGTGTGCCGGGAGGACTACTTTGTGCCTAGACCCTAGGAGGAGCTGGAGCTTCCCTCCCCACCCCCACTGCAGGAGCAGTGCCCTGCCGGAGGTGCTTCAAATGCGCACCCTGATCGCATGTAGGCCAACTGGCTTCTACTGCTGCATTCCGAAGGCTGCAGCTTGATGTTGCGATTTTATCATTTAAACCGCAGGATCCCTTTTACAATGTGTTCCTGCTCCCCAGAGGCCTTTCTGCAATTGAAAATCCACTGTAACTTGCCACGATTACACTGTAGTGTAATATATTACTGTGCTTGCCACGATGCCTTAAGCCACTCCAAAATGGCTGCTCGCCATTTTTCCCATTCTTCATTCCCTGAACAACAACAGGTCTAAGACATGTCCTGATTGGTCACCAGCATCTTTATTCTGCCCAATTGCGAGCTGGCAGGCTCAAGCCGGCCCACACACCAAGGCACACGGAATAAGGCACCTTTCCTGTCGTGTGCCTGTCGAGTGACTGCAGTGGCCAGGGCCGGAACCCCTGCCTGTCTGTGCTCTGTTGCCCCCCGCTTCCCATGCTGACATCTGATAACTGGTAAACCACCTCCCTTATCGGAGCAATTCCTGTGCCAATACTTTGCCCCGTTAACGGCCCCACTCTGGCACTCCCTTGCCTTACTCAACTCCATCTCGCACCGTTTTCAGGTGTGCTCTGATAATCTACTTGACTTAACAGCCAGCTGCCTTCACATACGCATGCGGGTGCTACCTGACTTTCAACTTGCTTTGTATGACCCGCCCAATTCTCATTTGCTGGTTTGCTTTATTGTCACACGTAGCTGCTCAAATTCATAATTACTGTAACTGCATTGTATGGCGCTACCTACAGTCTTTATTACCTGCCTGTAGTCTTATATCGTATGAGAACATTGCTGCACTGCATTTGTTGTGACTGTGCCGTTGTCTGTCGTTGCACCTAGCTTAAACAGCCACTGTTTGCAGCACTATGCCTTCGGGTGGTATCCCACCAGACATGACCTTGCATCCTGTTATTCTCTAGATCTCCTCTGTTGCATTTTTGTCCTGTATTGTGCATTTAAATGCTTTTCATACCAGTCGAACGTGCCCCTGCAGCTTCACTTCTTTAACTACACGGTTACTGATATTAGCATTGTGAATGAAGTTAGCCTGCCCCAGGTGAGCAACGTTTACCTCTTTACCACTGCACCCAACTATTTACCTATGATTGGTACAATCTGTCTATCACAACGCCTATCTGTATAATGCAACATGCTGTCTGCATTAGTCTAACTGGCCTCTTAACCTGAATTCTCTGCCCTATCTCTACATATTCAGTTACACCCAAAAGTTAACACCTGCATGTTCATTTTGTGCCCACTCTGTACCTGTACATCAACCTTGCGTATTGTATTATTATCTCTTCTGTTCTCTCTACCCTGCATTGTGATCTTAACTCGCATATGTCTATGCTCATCCACCACCTCTGTTACTGTATTGTACTACCTATGGTATCTGGCTACTAGCTACTTTGACACTGTATTCCACCAGTTTGGTATCTAGCTACTTTGACACTGTATTCTACCAGCATAGTTACATATGATGTTGTACAGTTTCCTTGGACTTACCCTTGCATATATGCCATAGCTCTAACCTGCCTCTGCTCATTCACTACCTGCTACTACACTAGCACCAGCCCATGACCACCCGCTGCTCCTTATTAGCCGGTACCTGCCGCTCCTATTACCTCCCTACTACATTGTTGATTCTCGTGTGCCAACATCAGCAGCTACAACATACTGTCACCTCATCACTACCTCTACCTCTATTTAATCTATGTCTAGGAGCATCCTAGTTGCTAACTATGCACACCAATCATACACCACTATGTATTGGATCTTGACCTCTTTCATTCATATACTGCACATCAGTATTTGGACTAGCCCCGCGTCTAGTATTAACAATAGGACCTACCAGCCCAACACATCCCTGCTCACCATCAGCACATCTATCGTGCCTCATACTTTTCCTCCTATTCATACAACAGTCAGCACCTACATGCCTTGGCTTAACACAGACACCATGTCTCATATTAACCCCTACCTGAATGACCCTGCCCTCTGGCTTCAACATTTCGCCACTAAACCAACACCCAATCAACCTTGTTCTACCTCCATCAGAAATACTAGATTAAGATCTAGAGTTATCCTAGCAAAATGGTGCTCATACTTGGGAACTAATAGCAGAATAACCTCATATCATGACATCGCTAAATGTGACACTATTGTGGCTAAACCATCACCTAGCCACCCTAGCACTTTCCACAGAAACCTAAGATTAGGATCTAGACTGCCTAAAAACCTCCTTTTCTTCACCTACCTAATAGTAGCAAACACCATTGCATTAATCCTACAAACATTGCCGACGCAGGTACCACCCCTGTCCCCAATGTTATGTCTGCAAGTCACCCATCCACGCATTCTACGAGCACGAAGGACTGCATGATCAAGGCAGCCCTTATCAATGCTAGGTCCCTCCCAGCCTATGCACTGGACATTGCAGACTTTATAACTACTGAAACCCTCGACCTCCTTGCCGTCACGGAAACGTGGCTACACGCAGCTTCTGGACCGTGTTTGGCCTTGGCCATTCCAGATAACTATGCTATCCTTAGATGCGACAGAAACACCAACCAAGTGAAAGGAGGCGGGATTGCCTTCATCTTTAAGAACTCTATTGATATTAGAGTTATTTCCAGCCTTCAGATCCCATCTGCTGAATCACTATCCATTAAATTGCCCCTATCACCTAATCATACTGCAACAGTACATCTTATCTACTGGCCACCTGGACCCATCTCTACATTCTCTGAGGACATCGCAACACTCCTTACCACAAATGCTAAACCCAACTCGCAAAGTATAATACTTGGAGATTTTAATCTAGGTTTTAATGACCCCATGAACACCAATGCCCTTGACTTAGCCAGTACACTATCTGATCTCGGCTACACCCAGCACATTCATGAGCCTACACATATCAAAGGAAGAACCCTTGTCTGGCTCACGCACATCAATTGCATAACCAATCTGATAACCATCATACCATGCATTTGGTCAGATCACTACAAAATAACCTTCTCCATCAAAGCCTCCCCACACAGTCCCAATCTGACCATTGCCACGGGTACCCATACCCGTAATAAGAAGGACATTACAACAGATAAACTTCTCCCACTAATTCTTCCCCTCCTCAATAACACTTCATCCTCCTCAGACCCTACAGTCCTAGTGGATACTTACAATCACACCATCCTGAAAGACTAAACACCATAGCCCCTCTAAAAATGCGCAAACCCAAACCACGATCTCACCTTAACTCCTGGTTTACACCGCACTTGCGAGAGCTGCGCAAAGCCAAGAGAAATGCTGAAGCACAGTGGAAAAACTACCCGTCTGAAACTAACAAAAGTACACTGAGTATAGTCTCCTCCAACTATAAAGAAGCCATCATCCTAGCCAAAAAAGACACCTATAATAAAGGAATCATACAAGCTGAATCCAATACAAAAGAACTGTTCAGGATTCTTAAAGAATTGGAATCGCCTATTGCCCCCAATGAAAAATGTATTACGGATGCCATATGGTGTACCAACATCCAAAAGGCTCTCCTTGATAAAATATCGATGTTACAAACTAAAATTAACGCTAAAAAACACAACCTACAGATCCAGAATCCAAACCAGCTATGCATAACGTCACCCTTCCTGAGCCCTCATTTAAACCATTTAGTTTCTCACCTCTGTCCACGTGGGAAGTGGAAAACATCATCAGGAAGCTTAAACCGTCCAACCCTCAAGCCGACTTATGCCCTGCACCTGTCATTAAAGCGGCTGCACATGACCTTGCACCTTTCATCATCAATCTAATTAACGCCTTCTTCAAAACAGGAATTGTGCCTGATAACCTAAAAGACGCTTGGGTCATCCCATTAATCAAAAAACCTACCCTCGACCCTAGTAACCCCTCCTCAACTATAGACCCATCACACCGGTGCCCTTTTTACTAAAAATATTGGACCGAGCAGCCTACCTGCAAATACAGGCTTATCTAGAAACTAATAATCTCCTGGGCCTTAGGCAATCAGGTTTCCGCCCCAGACATGGTACGTAAACAGCCTTGATTGACCTTAACACAAATCCAGGACATAAAAGATAAGGGCAAACTAGCCCTCCTACTATTGCTCGACCTATCAGCGGCTTTTGACTTGGACAACCACCAAACCCTGTGCCAACACCTGAAAACAGCTGCACACTTCTCTGATTCGGCTACACCTTGGATTAGATCTTTCCTTGCAAACAGAACCATGCAGATCTTCTCACCATCTGCCTCTGCTGAACCTTCTCCAGTACTCTGTAGGGTCCCACAAGGGTCATGTGTCTCCCCTACGCTTTATAATGTCTTTACAAAGCCTCTCTTCCACATTCTCGATCATCTGGGTGTTACATATACCAATTACGCTGACAACACCCAGATACCCATTCCCATCACTGGAGACCATGTATCAGACACAAAATCCCTTAACGAAATCTATTCAGTAATCCAAGCTTGGATGGTGCAACATGGACTCTGCCTTCACTATTGATGGCAACTCTATCAAGGTCACTAATAATACAAAACCCTCAGTATCTTCCTTGATGCCACACTATCACCAGACAAACTAACGCAGTGGTAGCAGCGTCAGCATGCACTTGTAAACTAATCACTGCGTGTAGGCCCTACCTTATGACATCCAACTGCATTACTCTTGCTAAAACCCTAGTTATGGCTAAAATTGATTATTGCAATGCCCTCTATCTAGGGACCAGCCACAAAAATATCAATAAACTCCAAGTAACACAAAACAATGTCATTAGAACTGCCCTCAACATTCTGAAGAAGCTCCACATATCGGACACAAGAAGTAACCTTCATTGGTTGCCTGTAGAGCACAGAATTTCCCTTAAAACACTTGCTTTAACACACAAAGCAAGGGCGAATCTTGCCCCAGCATACCTCACCAATAGACTCTCTCCACACACCTCCACAAAGCCGCTAAGAGCAGCTCAAGTTCACACCATGTCCATCCCGAGATTTAAGCTCCAAAAATCTGGAGGCTCCAGTTTCCCTGTTCAGGCGGCCAAGCTCTGGAACACGCTTCCCTCCTCCCTCCAATCCGAACCTTCCTTCCAACTATTTAAGAGCAATACTAAACGTTGGCTTCAGGAACTTGATCTTGCTGGACAGTACTCATAAGTTTGGCTATCCCTCACATGGTTCACTAGAGGACTTTCCTTCCACACGTCCTCTACTAGTCCCATCCTTATAATGCAATCCTACTGTGCTCCTTGGCGTTGGCCACTTGCTGCTACCTGTCTTATTGTACTTGCCTTATTCAATTCTATGTATTGCCTGACTTTATGCTGTAACATATGTAAATGATTGTATACTTTGTGTATACCCTGTGTAACACTACATTCTGTATGACATGCGCCCAGATGCCCAAGGGCCAGGATCTCTTTACAAATAAAATAAATACAAATACAAAGTAACCTCGACCTTGTGGTACCAACACCTACTGGGTCTTATGACAGCGGTCCTTTTGTCCGTGCTCCACACAAGACTCAGGATGCAGAGATTACAGCTGCACTATGCAGTCTCATGGAATAAGGAGAAGGGCTCCCAAGAGGAGCCAGTCAACATTCCTCCCTTTCTCCGCTCGGACCTCCAAGGGTGGTCTGCAGGCTCCAGCCTGAGGCAGGGCAAGCCCTTCCGACAGCCGATCCCTCAGGTCAGTTACTACGGACTCTTACATAGAGGGCTTGGGAGACACTCTGGACAACAAAGCGTCCATGGAGCCTGGACTCGGCAGGAGCAGGAGTCCCACATCAATTGGCTAGAATTGAAGGCCTTACGGTTGGCTCTCAAGGCCTTTGTCCCTCTTATCGAGGGCAAGACAGTTCTTATCCAGACAGACAACTCCACCACCATGTACTATGTCAACAAACAGGGGGGCGCCCAACCCCCTCGCAGATGTGCAACCTAGCAGTCCACATGAGGGAATGGGCTCTGGAGAACATCTACCTCATGGCGGTCCACCTCCCGGGGCAGTCCAACCTGGAAGCGGACAGGCTCAGCAAACTGGGGTGGACAATAACGAGTGGCAATTGAACGACCTGGTACTGAAGGAGATCTTCCTCTGGTGGAGGCATCCCTGGGTGGATCTTTTTTTCCTCCAGGGGCAACAGGAAATGCCAACAGTTCACATCCTGGCAGGGGCAGGGCTCTGACTCCCTGGGCGACGCATTCCAGATACAATGGAACAGCATGACGGCATATGCCTTCCTGCCAACACCCCTGGTCCACAGTCTCCTGGCCCAGTTGGGGGGCAGGGTACTCCACCCTGCTCCTCACAAACAAGCCCTTGCAGCGTGGTTCCTGAGCAGGTCACGCTGAAACACTTAAGCCTATCTCAGGCTAACCTGGAGATCTTCCAGGGCGCTAGAACCAAGGCTACTAGGAGCCAATATAAGTAAAATGGTCTAAATGCTGTCATTGGGCCGGCTCTATGGAGATCAGCCCTCTTAAATGCACCTTGGATGACGTGGTCTCCTTTTGAGCACACCTCGCCCTCTCTGGTGTGCTGTTGGATACAGGCTTCACCTATCTGGCAGCCGTTGAGACTTACAGGAATTTGGAGGGCGTCTTCTCCTCCTCCAACCCGGTGGTCAAGCGACATCTGGCGTGCCTCCACAGGCTTTACCCACCTATAAAGAAGCCATACCCTGTGTGGGACCTTAATGTTGTGTTGGGCGCCCAAATCTTTTGAGCCTATGGCGTCCGTGGACATCAGACTGGTCACCATAAAGACAGCTCTGCTTGGGGGCCTCACCTCAGCTCGCAGAGTCAGCGAGATCCAGGCTCTTGTGGCATCAGAACCCTACACCACTTTTCACAAGGACAAGGTTGCCCTGCGGACGCACCCTGCTTTCCTACCCAAGGTGACCTCCTACTTCCATCTCAACAAGGAAATAGTCTTACCCACTTTCTTCACCGACTCCAAAGACGAGCCTCAGAGGGTCTTGCACCGTCTGGATGTCAGACGTGCGCTGGAATACTACCGGGACAGGACCAAGTACTTCTGCAAGTCGGACGCCTTATGTATGACTTTAGGTGGGTCAAGGCCTGGTTATCAGGCCTCCATAGCAAGGTGGATGGTTGCAGCCATCAAGGAACCCTATGAGGGGCAGCACAAACCAGTGCCAGCCAACTCGCATGCCCATGAGGTCAGAGCCAAAGCCACGGTCAACGCTTTCCAACGGCATGTGCCTTGGCAGGTCATCAGCAGGGCAGCTACCCTGGCCACCCCTTTGGCTTTCTGTAAACCCTACTGTTTGGATGCCACCTCTAGGTCAGACGCGGTGTTCGGACAGGCGGTTCTAAGAAACCTGTTTTCTTAAGGAGGGGTTCCTCTCCATCTTGGGGCTACATTCAGTTGTAATCGCCCATACAGTATGGAGTAAAGGGGACATGACCTAAGAGTAATTAATAGTTACTCACCGTAGTGACTAACATACTCTTAGTCCATAGTCCCCTTTCCTCCATACATCCCACCATCCTCCCCCCTTAATAATACTGGTGTCATTAGGCAATTCTGATCATTGTCGACGCGTCGATGGGGACTGAGGAGTGGCGCCAGGGGGCAGAGTCAAGCGAGCGTATGCTCCCAGGGCCGAGCCCCCCCACGCGCCTCTAAATTTAAAGAGCAAGAAGATTTTTTTCTGGAGAAAAAAGGTTCCGTCTCCCGTCCCTCACGAGGGACACCCATACAGTATGGAGGAAAAGGGACTGTGGACTAAGAGTACGTTAGTCACTACGGTGAGTAACTATTAATTTTTTCATTAGAGCGTTTTCCTTTTCAAAATTTCTGAGAATTCTCTTAATTAGGATGATGATGCAGCCTAAAATAGCTGCTTGTGAAAAAACAAGCAATACTGATTAAATTGCACCAATTGATCAGCAAACCGGTTATCTGAAATTCAGTGAGAGCACTCCGCAATCTGGAGCCAGATACTGTTTTGTATGAATTTAATGGGCATCCATAAACCCATTTCTCCCCTTCATATGTTAAAAATAAACTCACTCTGCTGAGAATTGGGGGATTGGTAATCCTCTGACAGTTGAAATTTGAAAAGAAATGGATTAGTAACGCTTTAGGACTTGTTGGGCATTTAATAAGGTAAATAATGAGTGTGTGAGAGAGCCAGATTTAAAATGACCCCATCTTAATATCCACTTTTCCTCATACATCCTGTCCCCTTTCCTCCATCCTTGTGGGTGTCCACCATAATGGGGATGATACCGGAACCTTTGGCTGTGAATAAGTGAGCTAACCCTTTAAATTTAGTATAATGGGGGAGCAGTGGCCCCAGGTGTGGGAGCGCCCCTGAGGACCCGCCTTCCGGCGCCTCACCCCAGTCCCTTTTTCCGCACGGACAGTGTCGGACCTGGCAGGTAAGCGCAGTAACCTTTTTCAAGGTTCTGCGTGCGCCACGTTATTTTGTTTTTCTAATTTCTTCGCCTCCCTTTGGTGCCTTGCCTCCCCCGGTTCATGTCAGCTGCAGGAGACTTCACGAGATGCGCATCCTGCGATCGGTCATTCCTGGACTCTGACCCCCATGCGCTCTGCCTTGAGTGCCGGGGGCATGACCGCCGCTGGGACGCCTGCACGGCTTGCAGCTCTCTTGGTCACTGATCCTTGAATAATTGTCTTTCCTGCTGGAGAGAGCTCTTCCACACTTCACCACCCAGTCATCTAAAGGACTTTGTGACCAGGACCTTGTGTCAAGAGAAGGTAGGCCGTTTGTTCTCTAAGGCCCCCAGCCCAGAGATTCCTTCCCAGGACCCTCAACTGGGAAGGACACCTTGAACTAAGGTACATGTGGCAGACCTGAGGCTGTCAAGACTACAGGCTTCCAAGATGAGGTGCTCTTCCGGGCAATCCACTGAGGGGCACTCCAGCTATTAGTCTTCTGCACCGGGGTCCAAGGGGCTTTCAAGCTCTGGTTCCAGGTCGGCAGCCTGAAGCGTGGTCCCATACAACTACCAGCTCCCCAGCTGAGTCCTTACAGCCTACCAGAATCCTCTGAGGTCATGACACAGGGGGACGATTTGACTACCAGCCCGCTGGTTTACAGCCCTAGGCCTAACAGCGCCATCTTGGAGTTTAGCGCTTCTGCTTCAGGGTTGGGGCACAAACAGTCCTCGGCTATGCGTGAACCAGCATGGCGTTCAGGGCATTTACGTCCTCCCACACCGGGCATGGTGCAAGGTCCAAGATTGGCGAACAAACACGTGGTGGAGCCTGCACGACCGTCGGCCAACATAAATTGTGACTCTGGGTTTTAGGCTGCCCCATCGCCTTCTGAATGGGCAGTGCAGGACGTGTCTAGAGTGGTGTTGGGCCCGTAGGCACAGGCGGGTGGTCTCCGCAGGGTTACATTTATGCCAGCCAGCTGTTCGGATATCCATCCCAGATTCCTCGGCACTTCGATCAGGACAGAGGGCTGTGCTCCTTCTCGTGACTCAGTGGCCCGTGAGGTTAATTTTTGTGAGCGCTTCCTCCTACTCATGCGCTCCCCGCAGATGGCGGGTTTCCCAAAGGACCTCATCAAGGCAATGGCTTCCCTCCCTTGGGCCTTACACCAGTTCCACTGGGTGTCCAGTACCACAGTCCGTGTCTGCTCCGGTCCAGGCCCCCCACCCCTCCTTCAATTCTTCCAACTTCAGTGCCTGTTCCACCACTAACACCTACACCCCTGCCGCGGATGCCTGTCGATACGCAGCCGTCTCTGGGGCCTGTCGGGGGGGGGGGAACTCCTCCAACTCCTGTGCAGGACCATGACTCCCTTCCGCCTGCCAAAAACGGGGCAGGGGAATGATGATGACGCACAGGAAGAGGGGCCTTCCCCATCTGTGAAAGCATTTCATGGCCATCTTCAAGGACTAGGAGGGTTTTTTGGGGGGAGCTCCATCCTGACCAGGCCCCCCAAGAGCCGGCAGTGATGTCTGAGGCATTGGTCCTACATGCCACGGGCCACTCAGGCATTCCTCTACAAAGTTTTGTCCTTTTCTTAGCCAGGAAAGTCTGGGAAATGCCCCGGGCCAACGCTCAGATGAACAAGAAGTTGCGGCAGCGTCTTTGTATTCAAAGCCTTCCTCTTCATCATATGCGGCCGGGGACGCCTCCAACTGTTTGTGCAAAGAGGACAAGGTCCCCAGGTGTTTTGGCAGAAAGTGCTACCTCAATGCCGGGCTACACCTGCGCAAAGGGCAGCGCCAACACTATCCTCGCTGCTGCAAACCAGAAATTGTGGCGGGAGATTGCAGAGTTATTTTCATGCCTCTCTCAAGGCCTCCTTCAAAAGTCAGGCCTCCTTCAAGGCAGGCCTAGCAGAGGCTTGCACAGTTGCACAGTATGGAGTCCTCAGTCTCCAACATTGATAGGGCCAACGGGGGCCTCTGCCTGGGCATAGAAATGAGGCAGACAGCCTTGATGCACACTACAAAATGTTCCTCTGATGTGCAGGAGAGGATTCTCGACCTCCCATTCAAGGGACGGATCTGTTTCACTCATCCACCGATAACAAACTTACAAAAAACTGTTGCACTCAGACTACTAAGTTCTTGGCTATCCTGGTTTTTTTTCGTGACTGTGTAACACAGCGACCAGACGGATCACCCAGCGACCACAGGAGAAAGCAGCAGAGGACTCCTCCACTTCTGCCTCAGAGGGCAAAAAACAATGACATCTTGGTTAAGGAATACAGCTCTCCTGTGGGGGCTAGCTGGCACTCTTTATGAGTAGCTGGAAGAATTTTTTCACAAGTCTTTGGATTGATTCGGTAGTCTCCACAGGCTTCAGTCGAATTCCTTACCCCGCTCCCTCTCCTCCGCTGTTGCAGATAGGGTCGCCTGCGCAGTTGTGGGAGATCCAACTCCTATTGACATGCAGGAGGTGGAACCGGTGCCTCTGTTAGTCAGGGGCTCTGGGTTTTACTCCAGGATTTTTGTGGTACTCCAGAACAACCAGTCGAGATTGAGGTTTGTGCTGGACCTTTCATTCCTCAACCTGTCTTTACCCCTCAAACGCTTGAAGATGATCACTCCTGTCCAAATACAGAGTCGGTGTGCGCAGCGGACTGGATGCGTTACTCAGACTACACGTCCCAGTCTTCTAACTGCACAGGAAATACCTGCAATTTGGTCCCTCATTATTTTCAGAAAGCTTATGAACGCGGTGGTGGGCCTCCTTCGCCTGGCGGGACACCACCTATACCCTTATCTGGACGACTGGTTGGTGAGGGCCAGCTCGCCTGATGGGATGGTTCACTCCAGCTATCGGATGTTCACCCACTGGCTGGGTTTCTCCCTCAACCAGCGTAAGTCGGTTGAACCCTCCGCAGGACTTAGTGTTCCTTCGTTTCAGATGGGACACAGCCATTAAGAAGGTGTTCCCCCGGGCCGATGGGATTCTGTCTTTCCAGACGGCACGATTCATCACTTCCTGGCCAACTCGACCACCTCAGCATGGTGGTTCCAGCACCTGCTGTGGCTTATGGCTTCTTGCATGCTCACGGTGTTTAGCACGCCCGACTCAAGATGAGCCGGCTCCAGCTTTACCTGGCTTCCAATTGGGAACAGAAAATGGGGCTGCAGTCGAACAGGCTGCCCATGCATTGTCTCGTCTTCTAGATCTTCACCGGTGGCTCCTGGACTGCAATGTGGCGGTGGGAGCCCCCTATTCTGACCCAGATCCTACTCTGGGGGTGATGACGGATTCCGCCCTCATGGGCTGGAGGGCGTCCCTGGATTGCTATTTGATTCACGGTACATGGTCCAGGTCGGAGGCCCTCCTGCATATCATTCTGCTGGAGCTCAAGGCTTTCTTGCCAGTCATTGGGGCAAGGTGGTTCTGCTCAGGACCGAACAATTCAACAATGTTCTTGTCTGAACAAGACAGGGGAGGGGGCCCGCTCTCCCCTCCTATGCATGGGCACGGTGTCCATCTGGGCGTGGGCCTGTCGGAAGGGGTCTGGATCTCTGCAGTTCATCTCCCGGCGGGACAACAATGCAGAGGCGCACGAACTCGGCCACCTGGGGTTCAACACCTTTGAGTGGGAGTTGCACACCAACTTGTTGTTTCCCCTTTTCCAGATATGGGGTTTTCCAGCTTCGGACTTATTCGCATTGCTTCAAAATTGCAAATGCCCCCTCTTTGTTTCGTGGGCGTGTCAGGGCCGGGGTTCTCTGGGGGACACATTCCAGCTCTGTTGGCACGGCCACAAGTGCTATGCGTTTCCACCTCCTCCATTGCTCCAGCGCACCCTCCTCAAATGTTGGTCCTTGGTGGGCTGCAGCCTCATCCTGATTTGCCTCCCACTGGCCATCGTACCTCCTCCAACTCCAGGCCCAGGGGCTGATCCATCTTCCTATCACCAACAGGTGCTTCCTCGTGCAGCAGGGAGGAGCAGTAGGGAACCCGGCCAGGCTGGCACTTTCGGCCTGGCTCCTGACCAGCTGAAACTTCACCACTTGCTGTTCTCCGAAAGCAATTGGGAGATCATACAGGAGGCCAGGAGACCATCCACAGTACAAGAGTAAATGGACCAGGTTTTGCCACTGGGCACGTGGCGACGGGCTTGACCCCCTCACTTGTCCCTTGTCATGTTTTGTCGTTTTCCACACACCTGGCTCGGTCAGGGGCCCAGGTGGATAGTTGCTGTGCTTACTTGGTGGCCATTGGGGCATACAAGAACTTGCCAGACCATACTTTCTGACTGGTGTACCTGGTGGTCAAGGCCCCCCTCAAGCCCAGACGGTTTCCTCCTGTGCATAGACCCCATTCCGTCTGGGACCTGAATGTGGTTCTCGCCTTACAGGGCAAAATTTTTGAGCCGATGGCCTCAGTCGACTCCAGGTGGGTTACGCTCAAAGCAGTCCTGCTGGTGGCGCTCACCTCTGCATGCAGGGCCAGCGAGTTGCAGGCACTGTCGTCATGTGGACTCTTCCCCAACTTCCACAGCGTCAAGATCATCTTGCATACTCATACAATCTTCTTGCCCAAGGTGGTCTCACCGTTCCACTTGAATCAGGAAATCTGCTTGCCCGTTTTATTCCCGAATCCTCAGAGGCAGAGGGGGCCCTGCGTTCCCTGGAATTAAGGAGAGTGCTCAAATTCTACCTCTCCCGGACGAGATCTTTCCGGAAGTCAGAAGCTTTGTTCATCACATTCTGGGGCATGGCCCCCTGCTCCCAATCTTCCATCGCCCGTTGGATGGTCCAGGACATTCCAGAAGCTTATGTACCATCTGGGACACACACGAGGATAACCCTTCCCAAGATGGCCGCCCCCAAGCATAGCCCTTTGCCTGATGCTGTCCGTGTACTCTGCCTGGCTTCCCCTTTGCCCGGATTGGCCAGGAAGCACCTAATTACTACCATCCAATAGCCAGCAGGCTATTAGCCGGCCAGTGAAGTAAGGCCAGGAAAGAAGGCCTTACACTGACTGAGCTGACAGAGCGCTACAGGTGCTAGGGAGCCGTTATGCTGCCCACGCACGCTCTCATGCTCGCAGAGAGCCATAGGTGAGTCCCCCCGCATGCCATTCTTTCAGGCGCAACCCACACGCCAAGATGCACTCCACCGCTGGCTCCTGCTAGCAAGCTATTGCCCCCCAGCCCTCCTTACATCATAGGCGCTGATGCTTTACATCTCCCCTCCCGCTTTGCCCACAAACTCTCGATTGAGCACCAGCTGACGCTATCTGCTCCACAACAGTAACTGTCCAGCTGCCCCTAACGGCACTGATATTGATTGTACTGCTGCCTGCCCCGAGCGGCACTGATATTGATTGCATTGCTGCCTGCCCCAAACGGCAATGATATTGATTGCATTGCTGCCTGCCCCTAACGGCACTGATATTGATTGTACTGCTGCCTGCCCCTAGCGGCACTGATATTGATTGTACTGCTACCTGCCCCTAGCGGCACTGATATTGATTGTACTGCTGCCTGACCCTAGCGGCCCCGACATCAACTGTCTTACTCTCTGTGCTCCAGCACCACACCACACCTGTCCACTACAAATGCATCCCGCTGGCACCCGCCCTTCAGTGCCTACGCACCTCCTGTCGCCTTCTTCCATCTTCCTCATTTCTCTCTCCCTCCTGGCCATCTGCAACATGCCGCCTGCTCACCCAGGCTCACATGCCCACCCATGCCCTACACCTCCACTTGACCTCATGCACACCACTTCACCTGCAGCAGTCCAAACTAAATTCAACCACCGCACCAATCCAACTGGTCAGCACCCACACCACCTCAGGCTCTGTAGACTAAGAACATGCACTAAACCTCTCCTAGCTCATCTCAGTACTCCACCTTCTGCATACCTCAGGAACAACAGACTTAGATCTCGCACCCACACATCAGTCGCCCAGACTCACCTCTCTGACCATGCACTGCACCTTACCATCCTTCACACCGCATCCATCACGCCCCAGCCTCCCTCACCCAAACTTGCACCTACCACCTCTCGCACCCCCAACACCACCACCAACAGACATACTCCATCACCAGACTTAAGATGTGCACTTATTAACGCTCGCTCTGTCCACGCCCATGCTATTGAAATCAATGACCTTATCACCACCCATAATCTTGACCTACAAGCCATATCCTAAACCTGGCTCCATGAAGCATCCAGTCCAGCCATCCACCTTGCCCTCCCCCAAGACTATACCATCCTCAGACAGGACGGAAAAAATTCTACAGGCGGCAGCGTCGCCCTCATCTTTAAAAATATGCTTGCCATAAGAATGTGTAACCACCAGTGGGACAACAACGCTGATCTCCTCACTGCCAAATTAGCCCTCTCCCCGAACTGCACCACTAACTTCCTCGTCACCTACAGACCACCAGGATCACCCCAGACTAGCAAAAGCAACTCCTCCGAAACGTAGGCAACAACCTTAAAAGCACCGCTAAAACCAAACTTCTAGGTGATATTAACCTTGGCCTATCTGACCCGAAGGACAAAGCAGCCGCAATCTTAGCCAAAGAACTCTCCCATATGGGGTTCGATCACAAAATTACGACGCCCACTCACAACAAAGGCAGATCCATTGACTGGATAGCTGACCACAACTGCTCAGCTGCCATCACCTCCATCTCGCCACTTCCTTGGACGGACCACTACTTCATTCAATTCTCCATTCCCACCACTCCCATCCATAAAACTCTGACTCATGCCCCTCCCGCCAAAGTAAGAAGCTCCATAAAACTCATGCTTCCAACCTCGCTCCTCTCCTCGACATCCCTGAACTCAAACCTCCATTTAGCCATGACCCTACCTCGATCGCCAACATCTACTCCAGTGCGCTCACTCGAGCCATCGAAACTATTGCCCCTCTAGAAGAAAAAAAGAAAAAAAATCCATGCACTGCAACTCTTGGCTCATTGAAGAACTATCCGCCCTTCGCACCAAAAAACGTAAAGCCCTATCCAGGTGGCAATCGACACCTAACCAATCCTCTCTTAACGATTTCAAAGAGATCTCATTGCTCTGCAAAAAAGCTATATTCCAAGCCAAATCTGAATCCTATAACCATAGAATCACTAACGCCAGCTCCAAACTAAGAGAAATGTTCTCTATATTCAAAAAACTCACATCACTTTCCGCCAGCCCTGATGAAGTTATCAAGGATGAAGCATGGTGCACAGACATACAGTCTGCCCTCCTCAATAAAGTCAACACACTCCAAAACAAGATAGCCTCCCAACGCAAAACTCTCAACACCCCCACCAGTTCTCCACCACCTCCCACTAACAATACTCGCACACAAACACCCCTCTTCACCTTCAGAGAAGTCGCAGAGTCGGAAGTTGCAGACCTCCTAAAAAAAATCAAACCTTCGACCTGCAAAAGAGACATTTGTCCTTCCATCATCAAAGAATGTACTGAATCACTCACCCCCATCATCACAGCTTTCATCAATGCTTCATTCACATTTGGAACCATACTACAATGCCTAAAAGAAGCCTTGGTTCGCCCACTCCTGAAAAAACCTACCCTTGATCCTTCCTCGCCCAATAACTATCGACTCATCACCACCGGCCCCTTCCTCCTCAAAATCTTAGACAAAGCTGCCCATAACCAAATCCAACACTACCCGGAAACCCACACCATCTTAGGCAAAAGACAATCAGGTTTCCGCAAAGACCATGGGATTGAAACTACCCTTCTAGACTTAAAGAATCAAATCACCAAAATAATGGACACAGGCAAACCCGCTCTCCTCCTACTGCTCGACCTCTCTGCAGCATTTGACTTGGTCGACCACAGCATTCTCACCTCTCACCTTTGCAATACTGCACATTTCTCTCATAAGGCAACTTCCTTCCTTGAAGGTAGGGCCATGAAAGTGTACTCGGACCAGGCCAGCGCTCCCCCTTCCACCATCAGTTGTGGAGTCCCACAAGGGTCTTGCACCGCACCGACCCTCTACAACCTATTCACCAAACCCCTCTTTGACTTAATGGACTCCCTTGACATAGCCTACACAAACTATGCGGACGACACGCAAATTCTCCTCCCCCTGTCTGGAGATTACGACCAAGATTCAGAAGCCCTCCTTAAAATCTAAGAAAAAGTTGCTGGGCTTCGTGTTACAGCTGGTCTGTTGGGCGACTCATTCAACATTAGTTTGATACAAAAAATAGTTTAAGCCAAATCCAAGCAGGGGACAGGAATCACCCCTCTATTCCTCACGTTTATTGGTTTGTCGCAAACCGCTGGATCGACGGTAAGCCACAAAAAAACCCGTCAAAGATAGTTAATAAAGATATGCAAAAGCATCCAAAAAGATCCAGGACATTGCGCCTTTTAAAGGTAAATGCAGATGTATTTCTTGCGAAATTATAAAAATGGGATTTGACCCAATACACATTTGCTGAATGAGAAGTCAATGACCCCCGGTGTGGTATGATTACACCAGCCCTGATTTGATAAAGGCCGGTAGGGGCTGAAACACGTGTAATTTAAAAGGGCTAATTTGCTAATAGAGATGAGAATAAAATACATCTGCATTTACCTTTAAAAGGCGCAATGTCCTGGATCTTTTTGGATGCTTTTGCTTATCTTTATTAACTCCTTAAAATCTATTCCACTATCCAAACTTGGATGGCTATCAATGGTCTCTGTTTAAACAGAGATAAAACTGAAATCATCATCCTAGCACCCAGCCAAACACTTGCCAAACTCAGCCCAAACTCAGCCCTGACTACTCTCACATGATCATTGACAGTATCAGCACACCTGTCTCCTCTGCCGTCAAGACCTTAGAAGGCTACCTAGACGCCACAATCTCCATGACTAGACAAGTCAGTGCCATCGCCTCTGCATCTGCACTGACCACCAAACTCATTTACGCCATAGAACCCTACCTCACCACGCCCAACTGCCTCTCCATAGCCAGAGGGACTATAGGAGCCAGACTGGACTACTGCAACGCCCTTCTAGTAGGCACATCAGCTAAAAACTTAAACAGGCTCCAAATAGGGCAAAATAATGCCCTCTGCGCTGCACTACTCATCCCCAAAACTGACCATATCTCACAGGCCAGAAGACTTATACATTGGCTCCCAGTCAAGGAAAGAATCAACTTTAAAATACTCACTCTCACTCACAAATGCATCAATCGTACAGCTCCCCCCTGCTTATCTGAAACCATAACCATGAATTCCTCCTTCCGTCCCAAAAGAAGCAATCATGCTAATCAACTCCGGGTACCCACTGCAAGAAGAGCCAAAGCCAGCGGCATTGGCTTCCCATACACAGCACCTAAGCTTTGGAACGCTCTCCCCAACTCACTCAGAGCAGAACCCTCACTGTACTCCTTTCGCAAATCCCTCAAAACTACACTATTACACTCATTCTCCTACACCTGTTCGCATACGCTCTGCTACGTAATGTGTCGGAAAATACCAGAATCTGTATACTTTATCCTGTAATGAAAATTGCCTTGTAACCTTTTAATGAAAATTGCCTGTAACCACTCTCCTTCCACTGTAACTAGATTAATGTCTTATCTGTAACAGTGCCACGATGCCCCTGGGCTGATGTGTGCTTTCAATCAAATGCAAATAAATAAATAAATATCTGGCCTTGGGTAAAACGATGCTCACACCCTGGCTACAACTAGTGCTTTTCAGAGTCACACTTCTTGGGAAATCATTATTAAGGCAGCTATGTGGGCCACTCCGTCCGCTTTCTGTAAGCACTATTCCCTGGACACCAGTTCCAGGCGGGATGCAGAGGTCCATCAGGTGGTTCTGAGGAATCATTTTCCTTCTTCCTAAGCAGGAGGCAGGTTGTCCCGGCTCCACCCAATGGTCTTCTTTGGTGGAATCACCCACAAGGATGGAGGAAAGGGATCTATGAGTAATTAAAGTTACTCACTGTAGTGACTAGAGTGCTTGTAGTCCTTCGTCCTCTTTCTTCCATATGGCCCACCCACCAGTTAACCAGGGGCTAAAATTGTCAGCATAGTCAGGTATTCAAGCGTCTGAGGGCAGGACCTCAGTGGTGTTCCCACGTCAGGGGTTGCACCCATGCATGCTATACTCGATTTAAAGGTGTAGCTCAGTTTTTCGCTGTCAAAGGTTCCAGTATCTTCCTTATTATGGGGGACACAATAAGGACGGAGGAAAGGGGACTAAGGACTATGAGTGCTCTAGTCACTACGGTGAGCAACTTTAATAATCATTACGTCAGAGTAAAATCAGCACCCATACACCAGTTAGAGGAAACAAATCTTTTATAACACGCTTAACACTGGAGACCAGTCTCCATGCGCGGGACCGGATTTCGGACCTGTGTTGCTTTGTGTTGTCTTATTTCCAAAGCAACGTGTTGCCCCTGAGCTATACTGCCAGCCATAGGAAAATTGCACATCACCTTTTTATTTTTCCACAAGATACTGATAAGTTATATCGAGACAGTTGACATGCAACAGAGGTAAGTACGAATGAAACAGGATATGGAAGACATTTTAACCTGTGACCTGCAGATTGCGCATAGATTGCAGCACTGAACGCTCATGCTGCGAGCTATGACCTAATATAAGGGATACCAACAAAGTATGTCTATGTCTGATTCCCTTCCACAATTATGGATTGTTCTCAGGTGGGGTATGGGAGGAGTCTGGGGCACCTGATGCGGACCCCCAATGATTCAAAACAAAAATGTAGAGGGCACGCTCACTAGCATATGTGGCACCCATGTGGACCTCACCTGCGCATGCCCACGCCCCAACTGCCAGTCCTTTCTCTGCGCTGATGGGGAAGCTGCTTTTTGTGGAGCAATGCTCTTGTTGCACACATTACATTCTTTTTCTTTTCTTCTGAAATCCTGAGCCTATTCCTTGAGTTAGAGGGGCTTCATGGTATGGCTCTGGTGGCAGATATTTTTCTGTGATGGGCACTTACCCTGGTTTGTCTGGGATGGCTAGACCCAGCCCACAACTGGAGCAGCTGCAGTGACACTTGGGGTGGTCACTTGAAGGGCAGGTTCAGATGGTGAGAGCGTGTTTTCCATTTGGGCTCTTCCCAGCATATTGCAGACTTTTTGAGGCACAAGAAAAGTAAAGGCCTATTTTAGCATGCAACCGTCCAGGTGACCTATTCTCTTTGTGTCGCCCATTCAAGAGAAGGCGTTCCGAATCCTTACTGAGCCACAAGGCAGTCTCACTGTGGTTCATCCAGAGCCCCCCCTAGGACTAAACGAGTGTGAAGGCTATGGGGAAACACTCTCACACTGGGCCTGCACAACAGAAGCCTTGCATTCCTCCTACAGGCCAAACGGTGGAGCGCCTCTCTGGCTAATACTGCAAAGGACAACTGAAACCAGCAGGCCTTTGAAAGGTTGTTGGTACCTTTCCTTTCAGACGCACCTATGGCCTCTGGGGTTTTGGAGGACCCTTCAGTCTTTAATAATGCTCAAACAAGCATGACTGTGGAAGGGCAGATCTAACTTTCCACCTCGAAGGAGCATATTTCAACATCCCCTGGAGCAAAGAAGAATGTTTCTCACGCTTCTCTTGAAGTTAGGATGCCTTGCATCATAAAACAGTCAAATCTGCTAAGAAAGCTGAGATATCTATGCACAAAGAGAAACAAATCCAAGCCCTTAGCTGTGCTGGGTAGAGCACTGAGCCATCTTCCCTCTAAGGAGTCGGCCCAGGGTTTTTGGCAGTTTTGGAGTCGCAAGACCATGGCATCTTTTCCACTGACTGACTCCCCTCTATCTTTCACTGAATTACTAGCTAACTTATTTGAACCTACGGTGGTACCCCAACACAAGGTTGTTTACCCTACTGGAACAACCCGGATTTATGCCTTAGGTGGATTGGAGCTCCCGTCTGATTCAGCACTCCTATTATCCTTCATTTCCGCTTGGCTTTGTGCATCAGAATGCCAAACCCTTCAACGTCCATACCTTCCAATCTTCACAAAGAATTTGCTCTGTTAGCCACCTCCTCTGCTGCCTAAAACTTCAAAAGCCTCCATTGCTACTTCCACATGTGCTTCCATCAACCCATGCTGCTGCTTGGGGAGAGCGCTTCAGTGCTCAAGTTTGAAAACTAGGCTTACTGTTCTGAACACGATTATTAGGAGGGAGGGAGGTCTTTTCCAGAGAGAATTTGATCATTGGTGGAGTTTCTAGAGCCCCAAATCACTCTCTCTGCCAGTCAGGTGTTTAGAGTCAGGTTCTGGTTTCACTGGGAATCCTTGTCTAGCCTCTCATCCTCAGAGGCAGAAAAGTATTGTCTTCACAACAGCAGTTTACTACAAACCAACACGTAGATGCTGAGTTTAGACTGTTAGTGGTTTAAAAATAGTGCCATCTCCCAAGTCTGCTCCTCGGTCATCTGTGCTCTTGATAGCCTTGGCACATTGAAGACCCCTTCATAATCTCATTCAGGATCTGCATCCATTATTCCTTCTGGCAAGCAGGGCTGGACTGGGAACTAAAAGAGGCCCTGGAAATAATTACTGGGGACCAAAAGAGGCCCTGGAAATAAAGTTCAAAGTGGCCCCAAATTACACATTTTCAGCAAGCCCAATGCTTTTCCTATGGGAAAATTTGGAAATACCACAGAAAAGAGGCCCAGGGTGCAGAGGCCCACCGGGAAATCTCCAGAGTTCCGTATAGGCCAGTCGATCCCTGCTGGCAAGAATTAAAAAGGCATTGGAGTACAATAGTTTTGCTTATGATATGTTAAAAGCTTTGGCTGGCCATTTAGATATGGTTCATTAGAGCATGTGCCTGGGTCTCGAGAGAAGATGGAGTTTTTACCTTTTGATAGCCTTCACCTGTTTCTTTTGTCTGAAGAATTGACCAAGGAGAAAATGAATAAATATCTTGACAATTGAAAAGCTAGCGGCCTGATATTTCAACTCAACAATAAGTGACAGAAGCAGACAATCTCATGCCTTTAGATGCTTCCAGGTCCATGCACGATCAAGACACTGGAGAGGACACCTTTCTCGGAAGTGCCAAAGATAAAGCAGGGGTTTCTTCAATGCCTCACTTCAAATTCGGATCAAGCCAAGAACTTAACTTACTGGTCTATTTTTTCAACAAGCCTGTAGAAGACATGATATCTCTTTCCCTCGAAGACTGGCCAGCCATTACCCAACACTGCTGGACACTGTTGGTGGTCAAGTTGGGCTTCGGGTAATCACTCCCCCTTATGCCACAGACCTCTCATAAAATCTGTAAGCCAAAATCAGCAAATTGCTTTCAATGAGATTGATAGTTTCCCCACTTCAGGTTTTATACTCATTCTTTTGGACCACTCATTTTATTACTTTTCTCATGGTAGAGTGTTTCAAAATGGTCAACCATCACAGATCTTATCAATTCATCAGGAGGGCTAGTCGATGTGTGCCCTTGATCTGCAGCATGCTTACATCCACATCCCTATTCTCCCATCCACATCTTCCTCCTTACCTTTTTTAGCTCTCCCATGGGCTGTCAGTTCGGGGTAGTTGTGTTAGTTCTCGTGTGTGCCCTATGGATCTACACCATGGAGTTCTCTGTAGTAATTGCAGTATTCAAGAGGTCAATATTTACCTGCACCTGAACTACTGGTTCATCAGTGCCTCTTCTCCAGAGGGGTTCTTTCTCTCTTGATCTTTCTTCATAGCAAATATCAACACTGATCCTGTCCCTACTTGAAGTCGGCAATGTGTAGGTTTCATCTTGGACACGTCCTTGAAGGATATTCACCACTCAACAGAGGGCACTGGACATGCAACATGTCTTTTTTAGAGATGGGTCGCTCTTCTGAGCTACAAGTAATTATTTTTTTAAGGGTCCTAGGTTTCAAGGTATCTTCTATCCTATTGTTACCATTTGCCAGGTTGCAAGTTAGTGCTTCTCAGCTTCATTTGACTTCTCATTGGGTTCAAGAGAATAAACTACATGCAGCTATGATGCCAGAATCCACCCAGGTTAAACGGGAAATCTGCTGCTGGATGGATGGCCTCTGCCCTTCTAACGATTGGAGTCCCCCCTTCCCTCACCGGATACGGTTTGTGATAACGGATTTACCCCCATCGTGTTGGGGGTGTGACCAGAAGTATATGAATTTTGGGGAATTGAAAGCCTGATTTATGGCAAAGATACAATACTTTTCTATCGTTTATGGCAGCATGCTGTTGATCCTCACAGTCAACACCACTGATGTCTTTTGTCTTAATGTGTAGGGTGGCATTTGGTCTTGCGCCCTATGCCTTCTTGCCATAGACATTCTGAACTGAAGTCTGGCTCATGTTTCCCAGTAGCAGCTCATCTGATGAGGGAGTTGAACGATTAGGTGGACAAGCTCAGCAGGAGGGTACAAGCCTCTTATGAATGGAGAAATGGCAGACATTGTTTCCCGATATTCAAATAATGGGTCCAGCCACAGACTAACTTGTTTTCAACAAACTCCAGCAGTAATTGCCCATGGTTTGTTTCTGGAGGGGACAGCAAGCAAGACCCTGGGACATGCCGTTCTCTTGGAGTGGCCCCCTCAGTTACTCTGCCTTTTTGCCACTCTGACTGATGGACAAGGAAATCCAGAAGCCTCATAACAGTGTAGACTGCCACATGATTGGTGCAACAGTTGTTTTTCAGACCTGCTCCACCTGTCTCAGGTTATGGGTGTTGGAGCTTGCCAGAGGTTTGTAAGGCTTGTGACTCACTGAGTCGGGGGCTGCTTTGCTCATTTGGTCTTGCGCGTCATGCTTTCCAAGATCTTCCTTAGATTTGTTACAGGAAACCAAGATGGAGCCAAAAACATGAAATCTTAAGTGACGTCAAGGAATTATTTATAATTCTGACGAGCAACAGTTTGTGCCTTTCGTTCAGGACCTACCAGCATCTGGGTTCATCTGTCAACAGCTCTGAGAAATCAAGGCCTATTTGGACCTTTTAAGGTCTGGGGAAATGGGACAGGTTCTAGTAAGTGGTGAAAACGCAGCAAATATAAAATGTATTATCAGTCCTAAGTGCACAGAGAAACCCCCAAAGAATTTCCCCAAACCACTTCTTGCAGCAAGGAAACCCTGAAGCATCCCAGTTGTGCCATACTACAGTTGAGAAAGGGGACATAAAGCTAAGGGTAACAAGAGCATAGTCCTTGAACCACCTCCAAACTTGCCACTTGCACAGGTACAAGCCTCAGGAACACCTAGAGCTTCTCCTCCTTGGCCCACTTGTGCAACTGCCCTGATTTGTAGTTCTCCTGCATGAACAGAATCAGCTCACAGCAACTGCTCTTACGCGCATGTACATAGCGACTACAACTTAGGAAATTGAAAGCTTTTTCCAAGCATACAGAGAAAGTAACATCTGATCTAGCATCAAACTCTTGAGACACTGCTTAGGAAGCTTACGGGACAGTGTGTCACTGTATATACAGAATGAAAAGAAATCTAAATATTGAACGTGAAAAGACAAACTGCATGACTAGTGCTTTATTTAAAAATAAATATGTTTGAGTGAGCTTTGATGTGTATTTCTAGGCAAAACGAGAAGATCCTTGTCACTTGCTCCAGGTCTTTGTCTGATCCTGGGAGTGTTCATGGGGTGGAGATAAAATAAGGATCGGGGAAGAAAGAATTGTGGGCTGCTTACAATCAATGCATTGGCTTCAATGCTCTATAAATATATTAAACAAATTAAACAATTTTTCAGCATTGGATCTTTCATAGATTCACATGCTGTTAGAATATTCCCTGTCGTCAGGCTGGGAATCCTCAGTTAAATTAAAGCAGATTAGATTTACATTTTAAAACTGCTGTCACTTTAGTGCTCTATTCATTGTTTTGAGTGATAGTGCCCCACAGCCAATAGAATGGTCTTTCTTAGCTCTGCCCCTTGATGCCATCTTCAGATTGTTTACTGCACATTCATTGTTGGGAGTCCTTGAATCTCTTCATCTTTCAACAATTTGATTGCCATTTCTTCATTTTTCGACTCTGTTTCTGTGTTTTGAGAAGTTTGGTGCTTCCTTACACCTGTTGGTGATAGGTTCCCAGATTTTTGTTGCCTCTGAGATGATGGTTCAACTTCCCCCGTCGAGGCCCTTTGGTCTGTCTGTTGACATGATGGCAGACTGCAGAAGAAAAACCTTTTCAAGGCCTGTTCTACCGGTCATTTGAAGAATGTGTATATTGAAGATCTTCACAACGACTGTTTTTATTTACTGCTTCTAGCTCGACCACGCAATAAACTGCCGCTCCATTTGCCAATCATTCTCTACCAAGATGCTGAAGGACTGTCACAAAAGGTTGGTGCATTGGTTGGATGAAGGTGCTGGGGCCTCTGCCTCGGTACAAAGTCATGCTTCCCTTTGTCAGAGCAGACTCAGGGGGTCATACTGCCCATGCTCGGGCTGCCACAACATCTACGACTGCATCAGTGACGGCCTACTCTACCTTGTCTATTTCACCTGTGTCACCTGCTGGCCGCATTAGTCTTCTGCTAAGAAGCACTCTTAGACTCCTACTGCTGCACCATCGAGAACCCCCATCAATGGCCCACAAGCAGGTCAATCCATCCGTTCCGTTAACAATTCTGTCCACAGCCCTGTCGATGCCCACCCCGACAAAGATCTCATAGACAACACCATAGACAGTGAGGGACCTTGGAAAAGAATGGCAAACTTTAAATAATCAATGGCTTGAAATGGGCCTCCTGACAGAGGACGAAAACCAATTTATGACAACACCATATCCTGTAATGGCTACCATCTACTTCATCCCCAAAATCCATAAACCTTTTAAACACTTACCTTCAACAAGACCTATAATCAATGGTATAGGCTCATTAACCGAACCGATTTCAGAATTCATAGATACACACCTGCAACCCCTGGCCAAAAGTATGGCATCCTTCATTCAAGACACAAAACATGTGATCCAACAGCTCACGTCTGTCAACTGGGAGCCCAATTTTCATCTAGTAACATTTGATGTTACATCTCTGTATACCAGTATTCTTCCCAACAAAGGCATGGAAACTACACACCATTTCCTTAAAACTAGATCAATCTCTTACCATCAACAAAACCTCATGCTATTAGAAATGTTAAATTTCACTTTGAACAACAATGTCTTCACCTTCAACAACCAAATTTATAGGCAAACCCAAGGAACGGCAATGGGGGCTAAATTTGCACCCTCCTATGCAAACATCTACATGGGACACTACGAAATCTATCATGCCTGGAAACACACTCTATTTACTGAAAACAACGGTGTAATTTACTGGGGAAGCTACATAGACGACATTTTGGTAATATGGAATGGCTCACTTGAACAATTAAAAGAATATCATCAATATCTCAACACAAACAACTACATCTTGAAATTGACAATGAATGTAAGCACTACCAAAATTCAATTTCTAGATCTGGAGCTCTATGTGCAAAACAACTTGATTCATACCACCTTCTTTGTCAAACCTACAGCCGGAAACAGTATCCTTCATGCAGACAGCAACCATCCCTCACATATAATCAACAATATACCACTCAGAGAATACCTCAGGATCAAAAGAAATTGCACACTAGAATCCGAATTCTCTAAACATGCATTAGAGGCGCAGGCAAAATTCAAAATAAGAGGATACAAACATCAATTACTGAATAAAGCACACAAAAAAACCTTCTCAGATCAAGATCAGATCTAAATCTACTGTACCCAGATTCATGACAACCTACAGCAGTCAAGCCACTTTCCTCAGGAAAACTTTATCTCGACATTGGGATATCCTCAAAGCGGACGAAGACTTATCAGATCATCTAACAGATAAACCAAACCTTAAATTCAGGCGAGCACCAAATTTGAAGAATATTCTCTGTCCTTCACATTTTTTACAGCACAAAAATCAATCAGGTCTCTCACAACTTTGGAACAAAGAAAAACTCAAAGGTAATTTTAAATGTGGGGCCTGTAACGTCTGTCAATACTCTCTGGACAATAAAACAACGGTCAAACTCCCAAATGGCAAAAACCATATAATCCAAGATTTCATCAATTGCAACTCAAAATTCACAGTATATGGCATAATTTGTTCCTGCAGCAAAATTTATGTTGAAAGCACCATTAGAAAATTGAAGCAAAGAATTACAGAACATATCCGTGCAGTGAAAAATAAAGACCTGACCTCCCCACTAGCAAGTCACTTTTTCAGTACACATCCAGAAGAAACCCTTGACGCCATCAGATTTTTTGGAATAGACAAAATCAAAATACCCCCAAGAGGGGGCAACCGGAAACGCCTATTAAGGCAAAAAGAAGCAAAATGGATTTGACTCATGGACTGCTGTCACTCAGGGCTCAACTCCGACAATGAGATGACCCATTTGTTGTAAAAAATCTACGCTCTATTATACACATGTACCACGTGGCATGAAAATTTCAACTCCTGGATACACACCATCACTTACCTAACCTTCATTTTTGTCACCTTTTTTTAAATGACCTATGGCTTTCAAAAATCTTTTTTTTTCCCCTTTACCTGATCTACCACACCTTAAGCACTGTGCTCTTTATGTACTCCTTACTTCCATCTAGTCTCTCTCACCCTTATAATAAAATCACATGTACCATCAACACCCACAATAGGCTCTATCACAATACGGGTTTAAATATACTTACTTAAAGTATTCCCTGTCATAATTTCAATACTTTAGAATTATTCTTTGCCACATTTTGGTTTCCATAGTTAATCTTATTTAAAATCACCCAACATGTAAATATAATTTGAAAGTACAAATAATTAATTGGAACGAGGGATCACACTCGGCAATATGCTCTATTAGCTGCCATTTATGTTACTTAAAAGTCTCCCATTCCAAAATGGCGCTTCCCACGCACATTACGAAGGTAACGTCGTTCGTTCACGCGATCACGCTGTCACGTGACATTACGCGACATAACGTGACTTCCTGTAACACCCCATTTAAAATGCTGCGGCAACCTAGGCTATTACGAATTTGACCGGCTATCATACCGCGTTCGTCCTTGCACCAATTGCATGCCATTTCAGTAACTAGCAAGGTAAGCCCGTTTTATATTGATGGTTTGAAACCCCCTTTTTTGGTCTACCTCACTCCTGAAGAAACTAACGCAATTATAAATGCTTCGTTCCGTTCCGTTTTCTCCCTAGCTCTACAACTAAATTCATGTCAAAATTTGTCACAAGCAGCAGGTACTTGCAACAATCTTGGAGGTAAGTGTAGCCCACTATGGGCCACCTACATCACAAGGGTGTGTATCTAAAATCACTAAACCTTTACTTGGTAGTAATAGCGTAAACTGGAACCCCCAGCTTTATATGTTTGCAGCACTCAATCATGTTAAATAAGCACGACAGTATATACATTTTTTTTTTATACGACCAATTAACATTTTTCCAATCCTAAACAGTATTGGTAATAATATATCCATCTTCCAGTCACCATCTTTAAGTATGCATATATATCTCACCAAACCTATATTGTCCTCTAACCTCACAAGCTTGAGCATGTTTAGTCACGCTTTTTACATAAAGAAACTCCTCACAACCATTAGAACATTAATCTTCCCTTTTTTCAATTCAAAACAGCGCTTGAACAAAATTAATATACCCCTCCTGAAGAACCAATCAAATAATATTGGGGAAACACGTGTCGAGGAATCCAAAGAATCGCAACAAACTATATGCATCATGGACATTACAAAAGGGACCTTGCGGGATCTAAAGAATCTCAACAAACAAAGTGTACTATGGATCTTATTTAAGGGATTTAGAGATTTTCAACAATCAACTCTTGAACTACGGATCCTATTGCTCATAGAAATACGCATAAATCTAATTGGGCAAAGTAAAGACAACAAGAAATCACAAAACCCACCTTCAACAATGAAGTAAATTAACTGTTAAGGACCTCTAAGGATTTCGCTCACAAGAATAGTTTTCTCCTTTTTTCTTTTTGAACTCCCAAACATTTCTTTTGAAACACCTACTGTGAATTAACACTAGGGTTTCCAACAAATCAAGTTTTCAATAAAATCCATAATTGTTTGAAACTCTCTGCTCATGCTTGGTTACTTTTTACTTGTTTAGATTATTAGAAGTCTGTAGGCGCTTTAGGTAGTACCCACCTCTCCTTTCTTTTATAGACAGTGAGAAAGCCTCCATATACGGTTAATACCACTGCAATGCCTTGCCATGTTGCACTCCCTGCACCCTCAGCGCCTCCTCCAAATCAGGCTCCCTGTAACCTGGAGCCTTGTGACCTCTTCATGGACAGTTTTTCTATGCTTCAAACTCTGGTCTCTGAATTACTACTTAGACAACCTACTCACTCTTCCTCCTACTCAGATTCCCGCAAGCCCATTGCCTGCCCCTCTGCCTCTGACTGTATGACCCTCATGCGTCCCCTCGCCAGCTCTTCCACCTACAAATCTGATGTATAATGAATCTGAGGATGATACCTCACAGTGTGGTGTGTCTTCTCACACAAATACTTCTGATGAGTTTGATATGATATCATCGGATGGTGAACCTAATGACCCTCCACATTTAGAGAATCTCCCCTGATGATTGGTTCCTTCCACACCCTCCTGTCTATGGCTGCAAAATTCTTTGATTCCAGCATATCATGTTATCACTGCAAACTGGAAATTGCCGAATACAAAAATGTTGAATTTCGACATGCACATTTCCCTGCAATTATATGTTGTGGGTGGAGGTGTAGGGTATAGGGTGATATACAATATGTGGGGAGTATTGAGGGGGCTGCGAGGGGGTCTCCCCCTGCATGTAATTGCGAGAAAATGTTTGGCAAAAAATCGACCTTTTGGTTTTCGTCATTAAAAGTTTGCAGTGATCACATAAATCCGTTACCGGAAGAACAGAACAAGGAAGGTTTCCCATATCAGCGGAGGGAGCACACTAGGAAATCTATGGCTGCCCTACCCATCCTAGAGGACATTTGGGAAAATGGTCTCTTGACCATGAATCCTTTCACTGCCCCTCCCAAGGAGGACAGATTGATTTCAGAACCAGTATAAGGTGACTGATTGCATCCCTAAGTGTCTGCGAAGGCAGCCCAACCCGGATTTAGTTATGGCAACTGCGGCTGAATAAAACACTGCGCTAATCAGTCTTCTCCATGCACCTGACAAGAATGGAAAGCAACTTGATTACTTTGAGAAGACTATAAACTCTACTGCTGCAACCAACATAAAGGTGGGCAATTCCATGGCTATCCAGTCCTGATATGACAGTTATGATACAAGGTGGGTCGCATTCTGGACTTTCTGCCTGATGACAAAAAGAAAGAAGCTTTTGCCCTGCTTCGTGAGGGTGAGGTTGCGTCAGACCAGGCAAGATCTGTGGCTGTCAATATTGCAGTTACTGGTTTCAGGAAGAAGGGCAATGGGGCAGTCCTATGACATCAGGGATGGCTCAAGGTCCCTAATTTCCACCCAGAGGTTCAGTCGTAGGTAGTGGAAATGCCTTTAATGAAGAGGACATTTTTTGAATGGGTCGTTGACACTCCACAGGTAATTAAGGCCGATACTGATACAGCTCATTGTCTTGTTACGCTCCAGCAATGGTGTCGGTCCTTTCTCTTCAGCAAAGGCGTGTTGTTCCTGGATGTCATGCGACTACAGGCCCTCCTATTGGTCTTAATTGAACTGTTCCAACACATACGTTGATTTGGGCAGCTACATGGGTAAGTCCCAGGCCTACCGCGGGACATGCCACCATGGTTCCTCTCACAACAGGGGCCAATTCTCCAAGCAGACTTCACTAGCCTCCAACCCCACCCCTCCACTTTCACATCTGAGAGGGAGGGCAACACACCAGTTTCGTTGAGCAGTAGCACGCCATCACAGAAAAATTGATGTTTTCTTTAATCCAACATGGGCACACTTTGGAATTCATTGGGCACCCACCTGTATTCCTTTGTTCTCAAAGGTCCAGAAGCACCAGCCATGACTTCATTGCGAGATCCAGTCTCTCCTTTCCAAAGGGGCTGGTCCACCAGCAAGGTGTCTATTTGCGATACTTTGTAATCAAGAAATCTGGTGGCTGGAGACCCTTACTCGACCTGCACCTCCTCAACAAATGTCTTTGGTCTCAAACCTGCCGGATGGTTACAGTCCAGCACATCTTACGACAACTGCAGGAAGGAGATTTCCTCTCATCACTGGTCCTGGAAGACACATATTTTCATATAATGATATATCAACGCCACAGAGGGCTCCTAAAGTTCACCATCGTGGGACGACCCTTCCAGTTCAAGGCTTTATTCTTCAACCTAAAATCCATGTGAAGGGTGTTTTCTAAATGCCTCGCCCCAGCTGTGGCTCAACACTGTTGTTCAGAGATCCACATTTACCCATACCTAGAAGACTGGTTGGTCAGTGCTGAGTCTCTACCTTTGGCCTTTCAAGACACAGAGACAACAATCTTTTGCTTGTTGTCACTGGGTTTCCCAGTCAATTATGCAAAGTCCTACTTGAGAACTCCTCAGCGTGCTCTGTTCTTAGGAGCTTCTCTGTACATACTGTCTAGTGTCGCAAATGCATCAGACGACGGTGAAGTCCGTCCTTATTTGTTTGTTTGTTTGTTTGTTGGTTTATTTGTTTGGTAATGCGCACCAAACCCTTAGGTAGACGGGCGCAACAGAACACAAGAAATCTGATAGCTTTGTTACAGTACAGGTAACAATACATAGAGCAAGTGATTGCAATAGGCGCAAGATACAAAATACATAAAATACACAGCAATAGCCTTGGTTAGTCAGGAAGCATAACATGAGTATCAGCATATGCCCACATACATATGCGCAAATATATATACAACCTTGCATGTAAACGTCGTCGCATATCCACAGTGCATACATAAATGACAAATCAGACCACCATGTGTGCACAGTTAACCAAAGTACAGTGTTATTTAGCGGAAGCAAGGGTCATGTAGGGGCTGGAAGGGTAAAGCTGTAAATCGTCAGTTAGGTGTCATTAAAGTGTAGCCAGTTGAGTACCTTATGTCTAAATTTTGGGTAGGGTTGTTCTAGTCTAAGGTCAACTGGTAGTTTGTTCCAACATTGTGCAGCTTTGACAGGGAAGCTGGTTCCTCCAGCTGTCGAACGTTTGAACCTGGGGATCTCCAACATAAATGAGTTGGCAGATCTCGTGGGTTGGCACGAGATCTCCTAGTAATTCATCATTTATGGAGATCTCCTAGATCTCCATAAATGAGTTGGCAGCTGTTCTCCTAGTAATTTTGTCCGCTAGGTATGGAGGTGCTAAATTATTCAGGCATTTGGAAGTATGGGATGCTGTTTTGAGGAGAATTCTGTCCGTTATTTTCAACCAATTAACCTCTTTCCTGAATTCGGTAATATGTTCTCTGTAGGGGATGTTCAACGCTGCCCTCAGGGAGTTGCTCTGCAGTCTTTGGATTTTATCTGTGATATATTTATTGGCTCCTGAGTACAGGGCATTGCAATAATCTAATCTCGACATGATAAGAGCATTGGCTAGTGTGATACAGCTAGCACTCGAGAGGAATGCTCTGGATGCTCTGATGAGTTTGCAAGTATAAGTTGTGGATGAGGCGAGGGAGTTGTCTTGCTTTTTGAGAGTGAGAGAGGAGTCCAGGTAGAATCCTAAAGTTTTAACTACGGACATCACCTTGATGGGATTGTTATCAATGTTGAAGGATGTGTAGTTTGGGCAGAGTTTTTGGATGTTGGCTTCAGATCCTAAGATTAGTATCTCCGTTTTTCGTCATTCAGGCAGAGGCCATGGGATGCCATCCATGCCTGAATGAGGGTGTAAATCTTGTTCACCAAGGCTGAGTCTGCCTCGAAGTTGCCAGAAAGGGGTATGAGGATCTGCGTGTCATCTGCATAGTTGGTGTAGGTGACACCCAGTCTGTCCAACTTGTCAAACAAAGGCTTGGTGAAAATATTATACATGGTAGGGGAAACGCAGGAGCCTTGTGCGACATCGCAGGTTATTTTGATGGGGTCGGCAGAGGCTGAGGTAGAGAAGACTCTCATGGTCCGGTTAGCTAAGAAGGATTGGACCCAAGCTATAGCATCTTTGGTGAAGTTGGCGGCAGATTTGAGGTGGTTGCATAAAACTATATGATCCACCAAGTCGAACGCTGCCGAAAAGTCCAGTAGGAGTAGCAAAGCTGTTTTTCCGTTATCCTTTAATTTTTCAATTTGTGTCTTAAGGTCTAGCAGCGCTGTTTCAGTGCCATTGAGGGGGCGGAAGCCCGATTGTCATGAGCCAAGTAGGTGGCTGGCTTCCAGGTAGTCTTGGATTTGTATATAGGCAGCTCTGTCTAAAATTTTGAGTAGAAATGGCACGGTGGTGCTGGGTCTGTAATTGGTGGGGATAGTGGGGTCCAAAGTTTGTTTTTTAAGTAACAGGAGGACCCATGATTCTTTAAGATTGGCCGGTACTGTATTAGATTTAAATGAGGAGTTTATAAGCTTAGAGATGAAAGGGGCTAGGTCTCTAGCTGCATCCTTTATTATCTGTGCTGGGCAAGTGTCACCTTTACAGTTAGAAGGTTTAAGGGAAAGTATTATTTTTTCTGTTTCAATTATGGAGATAGTCTTGAATCTAAAGGGTGTGATTGTCCTGGTCTCCGTGGGTTGAGTGGTTTGTTGGTCAGAGGGTGGCAGTGTGGCCTTTTTTTTTTAGCAATTTTACATTGTAGGGAAGAGATTCTATTCGATAGAACATTTTGTATCTTAGTACACCATGCTTTATCCTTTGGGGCATTGTCTACCGGTTGGATTGGGGATTCTAGTTCACGGAGGATGGAGAATAATTCTTTAGTGTTAGATTTAGCTTTCTCAATATTGTCATTGAAGGTGTTCTTTTTGGCTTTGGTTATTTCTTTTTTGTACATTTTTGCAAATTCCGTTAGATTATTTTTGTTATTTTCGGATGGGGAGTGACGCCAAATAGATTGGCGTTTCCTTTTTTGTAGTCTTAAGGATTTGAGTTGGGGAGTGAACCAGGCATTCAGGTGCGCTACTTCCTACTTCTGGTTGGGAGAGGCTGTGCCATGTTGTTATGCTTAGGGCTGAGAAAGTCTAATGCGGTGGAGAAATGTATTAAATGATGATCTGTCCAAGATTGTGGGACAATATCTGTAATGTTGATATTGGATTTTAGTTTGGATACCGAGTCGAGGGTCCTTCCTTTAATGTGAGTTGGGGAGAGGACTTTTAAGACCGTGGTCATTTAGTAAGGCTGCAATAGATTCAGCATGTTTGTTGTCTGTATCATTAAAGCCCAGATTGAAATCTCCCAACAGTAGTGTTTGAGAGTGATCTTTGGTGTTGTCGGCTAGAAGACTGGTTAGGTCGTCTTCGAAGGTGCCTAGTGGCCCAGGGGGGTCTATATATCAGGTGGATAGTTAGAGTACGGTTGTTGGAAAGAGACAGTTTGGCAGTGAGTACTTCACAAGATGTGAGGGGAGCTGAGGTGGCAAGTCTAATATGGTGGGTTGTTTTGAAGATGATGGCTAGGCCACCACCTCTGGCATTGGGCCGGTCCATTCTAATGATTTGGTAGTTGTCAGGTACTGCTAGCATGAGAGTTGGTCCTGCGGCCTCATGTAGCCAAGTCTCAGTTATGGCCAGTAAATCGAGGTTGTCATTATTTAAGATGTCTGCGATTTCAGTAGCATGGGCTACCACTGATCTAGAGTTAATGAGGGACCCTGTTAGCATTAAGGTGCTGATAGGGTTGGCTATTAGCGAGGTTTTGTGAGAGAGGGTATTTCGGAAAGTGTGATTCTTGGTGGGAGTTTGGCCAGTGGCATTGGTAGTTTGCGTTAGTGTGGGAGAGGGGTTCTTGGGCCAGGTAATGGTTCATTTATTGGCGTTGTTGGGGTGATTTATATAAGGTTCATAGATTGGAGACAATCTAGACCTAAGTCTCAGGTTTCTATCCTTGGGAGGGTTTGTTTTGATGGCAGTGGCCATAATGGTTATGATGGCACAGGTAAGTAGTGCAGTCTGGGCTAGTTTAGTCGAGCAGGCAAAGGTCATTGTCAAGCTATGCTGGGGTCATACTAACATCTAGTTGTTAATTCAGTGTGGGCGGTAGGGAGGAACTTCTGTGCTATACCTAGCAGATGTTAGTTGAGGCTAGATGCTATGTGCTAATAGCTGATTACAGTCATAGTGTGGGATGCAGCAAACGTTCTCGAGTGCTAAGGCTGGGAAGAACAAGCGTCTAGATTTGAGATTAGTGCAGTCTGTCAAAAATGCCTATGACTAGAATGTTCTCAGTATGGTTCCATGTCATTTCATCGCAGGATGTTTTTTCGCTGGGTTTTTTACAGCAGATTTTTTTTCGAAAAAACTCATCGAATTTTTTATTTTTTTATTTTTGGGGGGGGCACACCCAATTTATATAATTGTTTTAACCCCCCCCCCCCGCCAAAAATGCGATGATTTAAAAAAGAAAATCTGCGGTAAAAAAAACCCGCGAAAAAACATCCGGCGATGAAATGACGTCATACCCTCAGTACTAGTACCTGAGTGCAGTTATAGAATAGGATACAGTGACGATTCTGACATACTAAACCTAAAGTGTAGTAGCAACTAGATTTGGTTTCAATGCAAGCAGACAAAAACACTCTAGGCTGAGTTGTACTCTGTGCTATTATCTGGTGCAGTTATCACTTTAAATAAGCCAGACGGACTAATAGTACTATGTTTGGGAGGTACTCTATACTGGATACAAATACAATCTCTAATGCAGGGTCATAGACACACTCATGCTATGCCTATAATATGCTGGCAAGTGGGTGATGTTACAATTCAGGAAGCAAGGTTGCTCAATATTGTAACAAGTAAGTAGGTATACAGTTGGCCCATCTACCCTAGAAAGTAACCAATCTCTAAGCCGGGAGGCGTAGCCGGCCTCCAGCAACAAGGCCTGCACTAAGGCCTCTTACCTGTCACTGCCTGTGGATCATTCACCAGCAGGCACCGAGGGAGCAGGAGCCCCCCCAACACTGCTGGAGCAGTGTGTCGCCGCGTGGGAGTGAAGCAAGAGCTTCTCCCACATCTCAGAGGTAGGGCCCTGAGCTCTCCTTTCACTCGTTCTGCAATCTGCTGAAACTCAACAGAAAGCGTTTTTTTAATGTGCACGAACATTCTTCCTGCAACAAATAGATATCAGCTGTTGCAACGCCCGCTATTGGGTGCTATCAAATTGCCGTGAAATCACTGTATTCTGTGTGGATCCGCGGCCGCCATTCCAAGATGGCCGCCCGAATCAAGCAACTTGCCTACTTCCTGGAATAGGCATCCTCCAAGCTGCCGACCCTCCTTATTGGCCCATCCACTCTTGAAAGTAGCCAATCCCAAAACCGGGAGGCGTAGCCAGCCTCCAGCAACAAGGCCTGCACTAAGGCCTCTTACCTGTCCCTGCCTGTGGATCATTCACCAGCAGGCACAGAGGGAGCAGGAGCCCCCCCAACACTGCTGGAGCAGTGCGTCGCCGCGTGGGAGTGAAGCAGGAGATTCTCCCATGTCTCAGAGGTAGGGCCCTGAGCTCTCCTTTCACTCGTTCTGCAATCTGCTGAAACTCAACAGAAAGCGTTATTTTAATGCGCACAAACATTCTTCCTGCAACAAATAGATATCAGCTGTTGCAACGCCCGCTATTGGGCGCTATCAAATTGCCGTGAAATCATTGTATTCTGTGTGGATCCGCGGCCGCCATTCCAAGATGGCCGCCCGAATCAAGCAACTTGCCTACTTCCTGGAATAGGCATCCTCCAAGCTGCCGACCCTCCTTATTGGCCCATCCACCCTTGAAAGTAGCCAATCCCTAAACCGGGAGGCGTAGCCGGCCTCCAGCAACAAGGCCTGCACTAAGGCCTCTTACCTGTCACTGCCTGTGGATCATTCACCAGCAGGCACCGAGGGAGCAGGAGCCCCCCCAACACTGCTGGAGCAGTGTGTCGCCGCGTGGGAGTGAAGCAAGAGCTTCTCCCATATCTCAGAGGTAGGGCCCTGAGCTCTCCTTTCACTCGTTCTGCAATCTGCTGAAACTCAACAGAAAGCGTTTTTTTAATGTGCACGAACATTCTTCCTGCAACAAATAGATATCAGCTGTTGCAACGCCCGCTATTGGGTGCTATCAAATTGCCGTGAAATCATTGTATTCTGTGTGGATCCGCGGCCGCCATTCCAAGATGGCCGCCCGAATCAAGCAACTTGCCTACTTCCTGGAATAGGCATCCTCCAAGCTGCCGACCCTCCTTATTGGCCCATCCACTCTTGAAAGTAGCCAATCCCAAAACCGGGAGGCGTAGCCGGCCTCCAGCAACAAGGCCTGCACTAAGGCCTCTTACCTGTCCCTGCCTGTGGATCATTCACCAGCAGGCACAGAGGGAGCAGGAGCCCCCCCAACACTGCTGGAGCAGTGTGTCGCCGCGTGGGAGTGAAGCAGGAGATTCTCCCATGTCTCAGAGGTAGGGCCCTGAGCTCTCCTTTCACTCGTTCTGCAATCTGCTGAAACTCAACAGAAAGCGTTATTTTAATGCGCACAAACATTCTTCCTGCAACAAATAGATATCAGCTGTTGCAACGCCCGCTATTGGGCGCTATCAAATTGCCATGAAATCATTGTATTCTGTGTGGATCCGCGGCCGCCATTCCAAGATGGCCGCCCGAATCAAGCAACTTGCCTACTTCCTGGAATAGGCATCCTCCAAGCTGCGACCCTCCTTATTGGCCCATCCACTCTTGAAAGTAGCCAATCCCTAAACCGGAAGGCGTAGCCGGCCTCCAGCAACAAGGCCTGCACTAAGGCCTCTTACCTGTCCCTGCCTGTGCATCATTCACCAGCAGGCACAGAGGGAGCAGGAGCCCCCCCAACACTGCTGGAGCAGTGTGTCGCCGCGTGGGAGTGAAGCAGGAGATTCTCCCATATCTCAGAGGTAGGGCCCTGAGCTCTCCTTTCACTCGTTCTGCAATCTGCTGAAACTCAACAGAAAGCGTTATTTTAATGCGCACGAACATTCTTCCTGCAACAAATAGATATCAGCTGTTGCAAAGCCTGCTATCGAACGCGCAATCACATTGCCGTGAAATCATTGTATTCTGTGTAGATCCGCGGTCACCATTCCAAGATGGCCGCCCGAATCAAGCAACTTGCCTAATTCCTGGAATAGGCATCCTCCGAGCTGCCGACCCTCCTTATTCGCCCATCCACTCTTGAAAGTAGCCAATCCCTAAGCCAGGAGGCGTAGCCAGCTTCCAGCAACAAGGCCTGCACTAAGGCCTCTTACCTGTCCCTGCCTGTCCACGCCTTCCCAGCCGTCGGCCGGTTACTCTGCTCGCTGAAATGCTCCACAAAGTACATTTACTAAGAGACTATGGGCCTCATCACGAGCTGGGCGGTAACCCTTAAAATCGGTGGTAACGCTATTAGTGCCGATTTTAAGGGTCCGTCGGATCACAAGTCAATACCGCCACCGCCACTACAGCCGGCGCACATACAGCCGGCTGCGCAAGCGTCGGCTGTAAAAGCGCTAGTGACCATTTGTGCTAAAATATTGCAATCACGAGTCCGGCGTAGGCGTAATTAGTGCCAGAAAAGCGGCGGACAATCCGCCGAAAATATCCCCAGCAAAAAGCTGGAGGTAAAAGAACACAGGCCACAGCAATAAGGGCCCAGGTGAAACCAATGCAAATCAGAGGCCTACAAAGGACCCATCCATGCACAACACACCCTCCCCATCACCATGCTGCCATTTGGAGCAGGGAGCCTTGATGTGGACTTCTACCTGCTGTGCCTGGAGCTACAGAGGCCAGCCAACCAGGCCAGGGCCCTGGGAGCGCAGGGGGTGGTAGGGATGAGGAGAAGGAGGAGAGCAGCACCAGCAAGGCGGCCAGCCATCCCCAGGGTCAGGCCAACACCCTGGGCCCTGGCTGATGGCCAGTTGGTGACTGAATATCGGCTGGACAGGGCAACCATCACCCAGTTGCTGGACACAATCCAGGCTGACATCGGCAGCCGTATAGCCATCAGCACAGCAGTACTTCCGCTAGTGAAGCTCGTGTCTGTGCCACAATTCCTTGGGACTGGCAGCTACCTCAACACCGTTGCCATGATGCATGGCATGGCCCAGTCCACATTCAGTGCCATGCTGGGAAAGGTGCTGGATGCACTGTTGATCCATGTCAATGAGCACATTGCATTGCCAGCCACACAGGCACAGGTGAACCAGCTGAAGGGTCAATTCCATGCCATTGCCCAAGTTCTGAATGTAATAGCAGCCCTGGACTGCACACATGTACCACTCGTACGACCCCAGGCACATGAGGCAGCCTACAGAAACCAGAAACATTAGCATTCCCTAAATGTGCAGATGACATGTGGCCCTGACCTCACCTTCAGCCACTGCTGTGCCCGCTACCCAGGATCCACCCACGACTCCATGGTCCTGAGCAACAGTACCCTGCCAGCGTACATGGAAAGGCACAGAGGGCAAAACACATGGCTGCTGGGTGAGTACAAATGTATACCATAATGCATGTTCATCCACAACTGATGGGGCTGGTCACACACAATGAAATCCCTGAATGTCAATGGGCAGCGCCAGCACTACAGCATTTCCAATCAAGCACCTTGCACGAGAAACCTTGGACATGTCCAACACAGCAGAAGACACCCATTCAGGATGTAAAAGACATGTGGCAGCACAGTGACATATGGAAGGCCTACCACCACAAAGCCTCCTGTGTGAGTAGCACGATGGCTTCCAACACTGACACAGTACAGACATCCCACCCTGCCCACCCGACAGTCATGCAAATGTAACACAAAAGTCTCCACATCCACAAATGCACCGCACATAAGCAGACTGAGTAATGCCAATGTACATCCCACAAACCCTGTCCCCTGAATGTCCAATGAAATGCCTGGAGAACAGTACACAATAGTGACAACCAGCAAATGCAACAGCAGCCAAAGGGAATGGCATTGACACATGAAGTAGCCACTTCTCGCATGCACAATCAGATTGAAGGGCCCCCTTCCCCAGTGACAAGTGAATGAGTACTGTTACATACTGAAACAGAGGCTTACCAAGTTGTGAGTGCCTCATGGAATCAATGCTGCTCGTAGCACAGCACACTCCACAATGTTAGTGACCAAATGACAAGTATGGCAAAATGACACTGATGACAGAGCTCTGTACACCCACTGAACTTACCTTGTCCCCAAACCTGCTTTCTCTCCCCTGCAGGTGATTCTGGATATCCCCAGTACACATGGCATATGACCCCTGTGCGTCATCCACACACTGCAGCAAAGCGGGCATACCAACATTGGCCATGCACATACACGGATCTGGGTGGAGAGGGCATTTGGACTACTGAAAGCACGCTTCCGGTGCCTAGACCGTACGGGGGGGCATTGATGTATGCACCCGAAAAAGTTGGGAAAATTGTCCTGACATGTGCCATGCTGCACAACATCTGCTGTCGCAGGAATGTGCACTGCCCCCTGATGCTCGTGTGCATCCAACTGAGGATGGGAGTGAAGATGATGATGTGCCTGAAGGTGTTGCACATGCACAAAGGGTTGGGCTGACGGAGGGGAGGTTGGCCAGACAGGGATTGATTGATGTTTTATTTTTTATATGGGTGAGGGCAACATTTAACACTTGTCACTTCAACATTAAAGAGCACTTTATCACAATCACTACTGTCCATGCTTTGTGATTTTTGAAACGTGATTTATTCTCAGTTTAACAATCCCCCCTCCCCCCAGTGAACACCCAGCACACAATCCCCCCTGCCCCCAGTGAACACCCAGCACACAATCCCCCTACCCCCAGTGAACTCCCCACAACAGTGCAGGTAGGTGCATGTTTGTTATCAGGGCACCCACAACGATGCCATGTCCGACTAGGATGGTCGTGGGTGCTTTCACTTTGCATAGAACGGCGCCTAGGAGACGGCTCAAGGGATCCCTCCGTGGGTGTAGTGGAGGTTAATGGGACTGAGCCGGTTGCTTGCATGTGCTATCGGAGAAGGTTGTTCCCCTCCCTTGTCTGCTCACCAAGTGCTGATACTGTCTCGCATAACTCCCTCACCCTTTGTCCAAACCCTGTCAGGGCTGCGGTGCATTGTTCCACCACTCTGCGTGTGCACACATTGTCACACGCTATGTACTTGCATCCATGGCGTATGGATGCACTGATGGCCTTGATGTGCCGGCTGTGCACCTTGGCCATGGATTCAACTTTACCCTGTTTGACCTCGATCACGTCCAGTCGGCCCATCACTGCTGCCCCCGTGATGAAGGGTACCCGTGGTGTGGCAGGTGCCGGCCTGCCACTTGTGCGCTGTTGGGGGGGGGGCTGCATGGAGACATGTTGCCGGGTGGGATTGGACTGCCGGGCTCTGAGTGCCGGTCTTCAGTGCTGCCATATGATGGCGTGTCTTCGTCTGGCTGTGGTGTGCGGACACAACGCACATGCACAGGTGGGGTTTGTGCTAGCTGTGTGCCTGGCCCTGGGGTCCCCTGTGGTGTCACCATCCCTTCATCGTCACTGCTTTCGGGTGAATGCAGACGTCCTGCCTGATGCGCATGTGGAGGTGTCACTCCCACGTCGGGCTCCGTTCCACCGGTGGGTCCCTTTGCATCGGGGCTATGCCTGGTGGCTTGGGGCGAGCTGGCCGTGGACTCCCTGCGGGCATGTGTGTGCTGCAGTAGTCTGGTAGGGCTGCGTTGTGGTGAAGTGGGAGATGACCTGTGTCGGTTCCCTTCCTTGCGGCCCCTTTGTGGTGTGGTGGTGCTGGTGGAGGCTCGCTGCTCGGGCACCGTGATGGTGTGGCCTCCCCCCCATCATCTTCATCCCGTGGGGTTTGCCGTGTGCCTGTGGGGTACATAGGGTGTGGTTTGAGTTCAAGCAACCTACATTAGTATCAAGTAGTTCATGCCATCAAGTGGGATTGAAGACAGTATCAATCATGCATTCAACTTGCATTTTGTTCAGTCGCCATGTGGAGCTTGGTGTGAGTGTGGAGGTACACTGCATGGGAATGTTTGTGTGACAAGATTACATGCAGGGTTGTAGTGCACTGCGCTTAGGGTCCTGGGGGTGTATTCTTGCACACTCACACTCTACGTAGCTGTCCCATGGCTATGGATGTCTGTCCCCTGCCCCTTCTATTGATGCACTGCACATGCAGGGTAGTCTAGGCAGCACTACGGTTCAATGGATTAAGGGTTCACTTATGGGTGTCTGCAGTGCTCACACGCATTTCTTCACATGCATTCACTCAGGGTCTGCATGTGTGGTACTTTCAGTTGCATGCATTTGGAGTGGGACTCACCTACAGTCGGATCAATGCCAGTGCCTGCCTCTGCTCCACCAATTCCCTCGATGGTGCTGATGTCAATCAGGGCACTCATCTTCTCCTCCCAAGGTGTGAGTTCGGGTGGGGGTGGTGGTGGCCCTCCTCCAGTGTCCCTGCTTGCACTCCTGTGCTGTGAGAGGATGCCGCGGACTCTCACACGCAGGTCGTTGAGGCGCTTGCAGCAATCTCCCCATCCCAGGGCACTCGCCCCACTGCAGTGACCCTTTGGCTAATGTTGCGCCAAATCTGTGCACTGCGCTGGCCTCTGGTTTTGCGCTGCTGCAGCTCTTCATGATGAATCTCAGCCTCCTCCACAGTACAGCCAACCCCTGGTCGCTAAATTTGGGCTTTCTCACCCTGTCCAGGGCAGACTTGCCCCTAGTGCGCTCCTGTGACATGATTCGGTGTTCAATGGGTTGGTGGCTTCTATGGGCTGTGATATCCGACGGATTGTGATTTCCAAGATGGCCGCCGCTTTGTTTCCCGTTCCGGCGGTGACGCGTTTCCCGTGCGCTATTAGCGCAATATGGCAGTAGCGCAGGGTGCACCGGATTTACGGGTTCAACCCGTTGCGCACTATTTGCGCTACCGCCATGTCCCTGTGCGTGTGCACGAAAACTCGTGATCTGGCGGATTATCTGCCGGGGGCTTGGCATTAGCGCTATTTATGTTTGACGGGAAAACCATCGCATTACCGCCGAACTCGTGATGAGGCCCTATGTGAGTACCGCAAACTTGTACCGTATTATCATGCACGCTGTACAACTCTCACTTGCCACCAAACCGTGCTTGCACTTATAGTAGGAATTGCCCTATGCTCTCCGTCACGTACTCGTATCTTATTGACATTTGATTGAATGCACACGCTACCCCAAGGTACAACAGTGGACTGCCTCCTATCACTGCCTGTATTAAAGTTGAGCTGGATATCAGATACTGGTATCTTATTGACATTTGATTGTATGCACACGCTACCCCAAGGTACAACAGTGGACAGCCTCCTATCACTGCCTGTATTAAACTTGAGCTGGATATCAGCATTGTGAAGGCCCTCCTGCTTTCACAAAAAGCAGCGGTGTCAGGCTGCAACCTGAAATTCCTGTTAGCGATGATGTCATCCTGCATGCTGATCAAACACTGCAAACTTCGGATGAGGCCTCCAAGAATTTCTCAAGGCCTGCTGGAACCAAATCTCTGGCTCTTGCAAGGACAAGATTCTTCCGACACACCCCTTCCACAACGCTCTACGGTGATGGATACTTGGCTCTTATGTCACCCAAGGAGCTCCCTTTCATGTCCATAAAGGGCTGGGTAGCACACACAGGACAATTCCATGCCAGGGGTCTCTAGTCACAGAAATTACGTACCATGTTCTGGTCCCTCAAATCCTTTCCACAGCTTCAGGGCAGAGTGGTTCAGGTGTTCACAGACACCACATTGACCTTGTTTTACATTCACAAACAAGGCAGAGGCCATTCTGTCAACAGAAGCTCAGGCCCTCCTGCATGGGCTGTAGCTCTTAAGATGTTCCTCATTTCATTTCACCTGCCAGGAATACACAACAGGTTGCAGATTCCCTCAGCAGAAAACTGTGATCATGCCACGAGTAGGAGCTTCTACAAAGCCAAGTTCACTGCATCCTCCTCGGGTGGGGAGCTATAGACGTTACCCTCTTTGCTACTGAGGCGAACAGGAAGTGCGTTGCCTTTGCAAGCAGGTTCCATCAGGCAGGGAGCCTTCAGTCCACCTACAGGTTTCCTCGGGATGCGATATTTATGCCTTCTTCCCCGATTTCTCTCCTCCCTTGAGTACTCAGTGTGGTCATACCACATCAATGCAGACTGATCTTGGTGGCCCCAGCCTGACCAAGACTTTTCAGCGTGACCCATCAAACAGTTTCCAGTCTTCAACCTTCTGTCCAGGGATGGCGGGTCTGTGCTGTATCATATCCGGCCACCCTAAATCTGACAGCACGGCTCCTGCATGCCTAGAATTTTGACATATCCCTATGCCTCCTGAATGTTGGGATATTCTTGCCTGGGCATCTGCCACGGTTAACTACTAGAACAAGTGGAAGAGTTTGTCCATTTGGTGTACTGACTAGGGACTCTACCCCTTCTGCATACAAAATCGAGATGTCTTGCCTTACCTTCTGTGTTTGGCCCAGACAGGTCTGGCTCATTCCTCTAAGGTATACCTTGCTGCCGTTAGATTTTCTCATTCCCTCTTGAACGCCTCCTCTATGGTCTTACAGACTCCTTAAGGAATTCCTCAAGGGACTGTTCCACTCCTTCGACCCTGTTCGAGGGCCTGCTCCTGCTTGGGAATTGAACGTGGTTCTATCATAACGTATGACCCCCCCACAGCCCGTTGGAGCCTATGCACAAGTCCTCTGAATTTTGTGTCCTGGAAGACTGGCCTTATGGTTACCATCTCCTCTGTGAGATGTGTTGGGGTAATCCAAGCTCTCTCCTACAAGCCTCCCTATTTGATTTTTCATAAATCCATGTGGTTGTTCTTCACACAAACCAGACTTTAATGCCAAAGGTTCCGTCTTTGTTCCACCTTAACAAACTTGTAGTTTTGCCTATCTTTTTAGTTTCTCAAACGGAACGCTCCTTGAACTCCTTGGATGTTATGCAAGCCCTGAAATTGTATGTCTCTCACACTGAGTTTTCCGTAAGTCTACTCAGCTATTTGATTTTTGGTCCTTCATTCATTCGCAACGCTCTTCTGTCCAAATGCATATCAACGCTCAACGCTCTTCTGTCCGAATGCGGACTAGCCGGTCAAGTGGCACAGCGAGTGGCGAGAGTGCTCGCTTTGACATCCGTGCAGAGCTTGCTAACGCAGGTTCGAATCCCGGCAGGGCCAAACTCAGCCTTTCATCCTTCCGAGGTCGATAAATGAGCACCACACACCGTGGGTAATAATAAGCAGCGCTCAGATACCCAAGGGTTCGTAGCGCTATATAAATGCGAAATTATTATTATTATTATTATTATGCTGTCATCGACTGCCTAACAGGTCTTTTCCTGGCAGGCATTCAGGTCATTCTACTAGGGCTGTTGCAACTACATCTGCGTTTCTCTCTGTTGTTCACCTGATGGATATTTGCAGAACTGCCACTTAGAGATTGGTGTATACCTTTCAACTGTGTCGACAGGGATTCCACAGAGTAGTCCAGCGTTGTCCAAGCTGTGCTGTCAACTTGTTGGGCTAAGGTGAGTGTTTTTCTGAGGTGTTTTCTTCCGGTGTGCTTTGCCTACGCCCTTGTGGTATGGTGTCTACTTCTTTATAATCTATTGAAACAGCATGGGCATCTATGAAAGCACCAGTGCTGGAGAAGGAATATGTTACTTACCTGTAACTCCTGTTCTCCAGCATTGGTATCGGCCATAGATTCACACGCAACCTACTCCACTTATGGCTCTTCTTGGATCATATTGCCTCGTTCATGTGCTCTTGCCAAATCTGAAGATGGCCTCCATGGGCGGAGCAACGGTAGACCTGTCTATTGGGTACCAGTCAATATCACCCAAAATGACTAATAGAGCACTAAAGTGACAGAGCTTTTAAAATTTCAATGTAAACTGCTTTAATGTTCTAGAGGATTCCCAGCCTAACGACTGGGAATATTCAAACAGCACGTGATTCTATAAAAGATACCAAGGCTGGAGAACTGGCGTTATAGGGAAGTAACATATTCCTTTTTAATGTTTCCCAACAGGCTGGGAATCTTCTGTAATATTAAAGCAGTTTCATTTAGAGAATAAAAGAAACTGCAGTCACTTTAATGTACTCTGTTTTGTTTGGGGTCATTTACTCTTTCGCCGACAGGCAATGCCGCCCATAGCTCCACCCCTCAAAACCATTTTCTGGTTCTTAACAGACGTTGAAGTATTGGGAGTCCTCTCCTCGTTTCTCTATCACTCGAAAACTTTAAGAATGTTATATTCTTCATCCTTGCTTACCATACTGTTGGAAAGCAAAAGATAAGAACTTTCATTTGATGTTTTTTTTTATTTATTTTTTTTTTAATTGCTTCAACCAGTTGGTGCTCCTCTACTCAGCATATACCTCTTGTATTTCCCAGGTTTGAGCCCTGTGGAGTCCCTCTTCTTTTCCCTCACCATGACTGAATCCAAGGTTACAAAGAGTCTTCTGAAGACTTGTTCTACTTTCCATCTCAAGAACATATATACATAGAAGACCAACATCAGGAGTGCCTTTGCTTATATCAAGATCAGAATCTCAAATCCTTCCCCATATGTCACTGTTTTTCAAATAAAACATTGAAAGACAGACACAGGATATTGGTGGCCTGGCTGGATGAGGGGGCTCTGGCCTGGGGCTCACCATCAATGAGAAGTCATGCCTCACTATGCCACATAGGCCCCTTTCCCCCCCCACACCCCACTGGTATGCACCCTCTTCGTCTCGATCCCGTGCGGATTGATGATGCCATCCATGATCGTGCTGTCCCGGATGAGGCTGCCCTGTTGCCTAACCTCATCACATAAATCACCAGCTTCATCGAAGAAGGCTTCAGCGACCTCAACACAACAGTCTAGAACGTCAATGGGCCACCCTGCATCCAAGATACCATAGTCTACTACACAACCTTTGACCACAAGCTTAGACAGTTATTGGCCTCGTCGATGCCTTCCCACCTTAATGACTTCAGCGACGGCCACCTTGCCAGTGACAAAAATTCCTTTGATTATGACCACTTCGACTGCACCTTCTATTTATTTATTGTATTAATTGGATATTTGTGAAGCGTCTATACAACAAATTGTGTTTCAAGGCGCCACAGTGACCCCACCAAGCCTCTGGCACTGCCTTCACTGCTCAAGCCCCTGAAGACACAGAGCTGATCATCACTCTCCAGCCGTATGTTCCGCCAGCTTTGCCCGGACTATTAAATGTGCCTCCCGAGGACATTTTGGAACACATGATTGACACAGATTTTGAGGACCTGGAAGTTGTTTTCTCAGAACAGAAACACAGAACTTTGTGCCCTGTGCAACAACCTTGTGTGACACTGCCACCAGCACAGCATGGTCCATTGCTCCCAGAGGATCATTTGACCTCCTTGGACATCCTGTCCACACTACAAACTGTTTCAGACCTTCAAACACAAGTTCCCTCTATACTTTGTTACTACTCTCTGCTTCCTTATCTAAATTCCTTCCGTCCATCTGGTAGAGGTGGCGGAACTGATATTGTTTAGCTCTTCCTACATTGTTGTACCTGCCCCTCTACTCCATCTTTCCCTACCTTTGAGTATCATTACATCTCATTTACTAAGCCTCATGCTCTTGCCTTACGAATTATATATTTCACCCCTGTTCTCCTCCTGTGATGCCCTGGATGCTCTTCTTTCTTCACTCGCACTTTCCCTTTTTTCTTCTTAGTGACTTCAGTCTTCATCTCGTTTCTACCACTTGTCCTCTCCTTTCATTTCCCTACTTGATTCCTTTAACATCTTTCAGTTTCTCCCCACCCGCCCATAGTTCCTGTTCCTTAGATCTAATCTTTTCCTCTCTTCTGCCTTTCAGGTCTTAGCCTCGTCCTTCTTAACCTCTGATCACCTTCCCTTTACCGTTTCTCCTCCCAGCCCTTTGGACTTTCCCTTTCCAATGACTTCCTTTCTTTGTCACAACCTTTATTCCTTTAATTGGTCTTCTTTCCTCGCTTCATCCCTTTTTCCCATCCTTTTCAGACTTTCCTGTCCTTTCTACCAATGATTTAACTTCTTTGAACTCTAATCTCACGACAACTCTTGTTTCTTTCCTATGCAACCTTTCCCCCTCCCACAACTGCCCCAGACATGGCTAACTCCTACTCTTCTATCTCTCTGATCGTTTTTGCATTGAGCTGAATGCCTATTGAAAAATAAACCATCTTGTGGTAACCATAATTCACTCTTGTCCCTCTACTCTTCCTCCAATTCCTTTGTTACTAGCAAAAAATAATTTATCCTAGCTAGTTCTATCCTACTCTCTGCACCCCCATCGCCTGTTTAGACTTCATAACCAAATTGTCCCCTCCTCTCCCATCTCTTGCTTCATTACCTCCAGTCGACTTTGCTGCTTTCTTCATCAGTAGTTACCTTGCTTTGCTCTTCCTTGACCCTAAAATCATCCTTCTCTCCTCCTCATCCTACCTAACTCTGCTGCTTGCTTTGATCCCCTCTTCCTGACTCCGATACTGCTCATTACCTTACTTGTGCCCATCATGCTGCATCTCCTCTGTAACCCCTCCCCTTCTGCCCTTATTCCTAAAGTCTATCCCTTATTATTTCCCTTTCTCACCTCTCCTTTTTATCTCTTCCCTCCACTCTGGCCTTAACTCTTCCCTCCCCCTGACTGCAATCTTACTGATTCTCAAAAACCTTTAAAGGATGCATCTTCTCCTGCAACCTTTCTACAAATCTTTCAAAAATACTTGAACGAGTCGTCTATTCTCAAATAGCCTCGAAACACATTGGGCCTCATTCCGAGTACGGCGCTAACCAATGGCGCTATTAACGCCTTGGTTGACGCTGTACCCGGACCGGCAGCGCCTTGGTGGATGGCGGAATTACCGCCCCATTCCAAGGTTGGCGGGGCGGTAATTCCCCATTCACCAAGGCTCTTCCCCATTCCCAAATGAGCCCCCATAGGGCTCAATGGGAATGGGGAAGATGCAAATAACGGTGACCGTTCATTACGGTCACCGTTATTGGCTTGGAGGCCCCTTTGCGCCCTCGACTTTAACACCTGCTCAAAGCAGGCGTTAAGGGCGAGGGCGCAAAGGGAACTCGGAGTATGGCGGTAAGGGATCAAAGCCACCGGTCTCGTTACCGGTGGCCGCTATCCCTTACCGCCATACTCGGAATGAGGCCCATTGTGTATAGGCGCATTATAAATGCCCAATAAATAAAATGAATCTCATGCTAGCTTGATGCAAACTATCTACTCCCTCATGTCCAATATAGCTTACGCCCTCTGCACACCACAGAAAGAGCTCTTCTCTGTTTCTAACTCACTTCTTTTGGCCCGCCACTGTAACCTATCTTCTATTCTTATTCTCCTTGACTTGCGTGCTACTTTTGATAATGTTGATCATCCTACTCTCTCTCCACCCTTGCTTCTTTGGGCCTTTCTGGCTGTTATAATGTTTTCACTCCTATGTTGACTATCACTCCTTTACTGTCTCATGATCTGGCAATCACTCACCTGTCTTGCCTTTACGCTACGGGGTCCCCCAATGTGCCCTTCTTTTCTTCTCTACACTTCCCCCCTCTTGATAAATTCCTCATTTGCTCTATCATCACATTTCTATGCTGGCTCCTCCTAGATCTTTCTTTCCTCTGCTTTTTCTAATACTCTTCATTAAACCATTTTGTCATACCTCACTTCAGTACAGATCTGGATGCTTTCTGACTTTCTACATACTTCAAAAACTGAAATACTATTTTTACCTCTCACATCTACCCCACCCTTTTCCCTACTCCCTCCTTCAATCGCAGTCCCTCCTTCATCCCTCTCCTTGTCCTCTGCTTGCAATCTGTTGCTTTTGATTCCTCCCTCATTTATTCTGCATATTTCCGACATTGCTCGTTCTTGTAGGTTTCATCTCTATAACATCTGTAAAGCTCTACCTGCCTTAACATTGTACACTACTCTTTTCCCGTCCTGACTACTGCTCTTCTCTTTTTTATGCCCTCCCTCCCTCTCATTTTGCCCCCTTTGTACTACATTTCACTCTTCTATCCATACCCTTGTTGATCATTCCCCTGATGACCCATTCCCCCATCCTTCCGTGCCCTCTCCTTGCTTCCATTTGAACACCTGCTACTCTAAGGCTTTCTCTGTATTGTCTACTTGAGCACCTGAGGTCTAGCACCTCCCTATCTTTCTTTGTTACTTTCTTTCTACACTCCTGCTCATTCTCTACAATCGGAATCAGGTGATCTCCTCTCTGTCCCAAAGCCACCCTGCGCTCAATCCCACTTTTGTTTCTTTTCTTCCCTTCCCCCAAAATATTGTAACTCACTCCCCCTCCTACACTCCATTGTATCTATTCGTGTCCTACAACCTTGTTTCTCAACTTAAACTCTGAATCGTTCTGTTGTCTTGGCCTGAGTTCCTTAGTTATTTGTAATCCTTTTGTTTGGTTGCATTGTCATTTGCCTGCCTCACAAAGTGTACAGTTTTCTTTTTGTAACCAGCGCTTTGCCGAAAGTGATTTGTACATTAAATAAATACAAATTCCTTTCACTGGATCAGCCTCATTCCACCTCACCACCATCAGTCTTCCTCCAGAGCACCCATCGGATTCTGACTCTCATCCAGATCCTCCTCTATACATTGCTTCCACTCTTTGTCCTTGGACAAATTAGATGATTTGGTGCCCGGAGAGGAAGAACCGATGAATTTAAGTCATTTTGTACAGTCATGCCCAAGGAGGCAAAAAGGTTTGACCTCGCCATGACTAGGAGGGTTTCCTCCATCAATGAAGATAACAGGCTTGAAAGACCATGATGTCTGTTCCTCTTCCTGACATCTGGGAGGATGGCTAGCTTAATATGACGAATCGGTTTGCAACACCTTCTAAAAAGGACAGTTTTGATAAGAAACATAGACCATCAGGAAATGCCCCCAAGTGTGACTGTACCCAACCAAATGCTGACTGTTGTTTCTGCTGCAGGTTGGAAGAGATCCACCAACCCCTCCTCTCCATGCACTGTACCCCTTGCCACAGAAAGAAGGCCCGCTGGATGCCTTTGAAAAAAAGATTATTTCAACTGCAGCCATTACCATCAAAGCCACAAATCCCTTGCATTTTGTCTTTGCATGATCGGGAACTATGGTCTGAAATGGATCCCATTCTCGATTTTCTGCCCAATAATAAAAAGAAAGAAAGCTTTATATTGCTTTATGAAGGCGAATCTGCTTGGATCACACATCTCTGTGCCAGCTCACACTATCCCTGTGGACATTACCGATACTGGTATCTGTCAAATGGGCAATGGAGTGATGGTACATTGCCAAGGCTGGCAATGTACAATGAAGTCCATAAACTTTCGCTTGGATGTCCAGGCCTAGGCTATAGACATGCCTTCCGATGGAGAAGATCTCTTTAGCGACTACCAGTCCGTTGTGTTCAAGCAGAGCAGATTCTCAAGACCTGCCTTCTGCTCCCAATCTTACAGCAGAGCTACCTATGCATCTTGTGACCTCTAAAAAAAGAGGTCCGTCATATAGAGGCAACCAACTGCACTGTCCCCACCCAGGCCAAAGGCCAGCTGAGCAAGCACGCCGGATTTGTTCATAGCACCATCCTTCTGTTTCCACACACCTGTGGGAGGGTGACTCTTTATTCCAACATCAATGGAAACCGATTACCATGGATAAATAGGTGTTTTTACTGCTAACCCAGGGACATACCCTAGAATTCCTATACTGACGTCCCACCACCCTAACCAACAAGGCAGAAAAACAGCTTCAGACGCTCGAACTAAAAGTTATCACGCTTCTTCAAAGTCCCCATAGGCCAGTAAAACCAGAATGTTTACACACACTACCTTCACATCAGAAACAAAATCAAGCAGTCGGAGACCCATACTAGACCTCTGCTATCTAAACAAGTTCCTCCACCATGCTCATGAATATTCCCTGTTGTCAGGCTGGGCATCCTCTGTAAATGTAAAGCAGTTTAGCTTTAACCTACAACAATGCTTGTCTCTTCTAAATCCTATCAGTGACACTTTGGGTCTTACTGCACGAGTCAATGACACTCTTCCTCCTAAGCTCCAACCCTGGTGGCCATCTTCAGATTCTTACAGCCGTTTCTTGTGCTGGGAGTTCTCGTGTTTCACGCCTCGAAATTGGTTAGCGTTTAGCTCTTTTTTGCCTATTTTTGTGAACATTTTTCATCTCTTCATTGTCTACCGTCACGTTGTGATTGTTGGCGGTGGGGACGCATTGACCGAGATCTTCAGTCCATCTCCAGCTTGTAGCACCACAGGCCCAGGCTTAGGCCATTACTCCAACACCCTAGGGAGTGTCACAAAGAAAAGTCTTTTCAGATCCTGAGAAAACTGCAGCCTGAAGAATATCTTCATTGAGGATTGGCCCCTTAAGTGCATTTACTGTCTTCATCCCGACCACAATAGGGACAGATGTCCAATTTGCCAATCCTGTTCGTCGAAGATGTGGAAGGACCGCCATCAGAGGTTGGTGGCATGGATCAAAGAAGGGAAGGCCTCTGATGCAGCCTCTGTGCATAGTCCTGCCTCTTCCTGGGCTGGCATATCCAAAGAGCGTGTTCCCTCTAGTAAGAAGAAGTTGAGTTCCTTTATGGATGCTTTCTTGGCAAAGATCGAAAAGAAGGTAAAATCACACACAGGGAGGCCGGTTGCCATCACCGGCTCCATCGACGGGTAGCCTACTGGCAGACGGGCTTCCTCTGCAAGAAAGTCACTGGAGTCAGCCACCACTATTGACTCAGTTGTTGACACAAGCCTTGCCGACAACTTCATCCACTAAGACTGTTGACGACCACCCCATCGATGAGTACCTCTTTGAACCCATCTACAAACACTGCTCTTCCTTCAATGGCTGCAACACCAAAGGGTTCGTCCATGACCGTCACCTTTACCATTGCGACAATCGCCACGCCCAGGGTTTCCTTGCCACCTAGACCTCTGGTGGTTGCGATGACGATCCCGTCGACGCCTGTTCCTGCTCTGCAGGCTCCAGTCATGGCCTCTTTCCCTAAGAGCTGTGGTTTGGTGAGGGACATGCCTCCAGCTCAGGAGTTCCTGCTTAGGCCCACCAAGTTTGTGCCACTCTTCACTCTGGCACCACTGGGTTCCCCCAGGATGTCTCCAGCAATCTACACCAGTTCTTAAGAGGACCTGCCTGAGGATTTTTACTCAGATCAGGAAGGGGGCCAAAGGGAATCTGGCCCCATTCTGCCAATGCCTCATAAGGGGTCACCGGCCCGGCTTTCCTTGCCGTTTAGCCGTCCAAGTGACTCAGGTCCCATTGCTGCACCTGGTCCTGCACCCAGGGACATGTCCTTGGACATCTTGACCACCTTACACACACCGGTGGCTGAAATCCATCAGCGACCGCCCCAGCTCCCAGCTCCGGCAAGGATGCCTCCCAGGCCTTCTCGAATTCAGCCAACGCCCCTGCCAATGGTGCTGCGCCCTGTGATGGACTAAAAAGCGCAGATGGACACTGACATGGACACCGTCTGAACTGGTACAAACACACGGATGAGTTAGACAATTGCGTTCCCCCGGATGGGAAACCCCTGCATACCGATGCACCGCTAGGGCCTCTCTGCCACACGAGAATGGTTAATTCCCCAGATATGTAGGTTTCCTTTTTAAGTGGCGGAAGTCCTCCAAGCAGACCATCATCTTAGTTGCCCTGTTGGATGACTTTTGGGAGGATGGAACACTCCTGCGTAGCGTGACCGATTGGAGAAGTAGTACCAGGTTCTGGACTCAGCACCTAAGGGCCTCAGGTCACAGCCCTCGCCAGACTCCATGGTCTTGGCTGCTGCTAGAAAGAGATCTTTCAAGCCCTCTTCTTCATCCATGGTTCCTCCTGACCAGGAGGGTAAATGGCTGGATGCAGCAGGAAAACGCATCCTCACAACATCAGTATCAACAATCAAAACCACCAACGCCCTTGCGATCCTGTAAGGGTACCGCAGGGAGTTGTGATAAAAGTTGTGGCCCTTCCTCAACTTCCTCCCTGATGAGAACAAGGCTGAGGCCCTAGCCCTGTTGCAGGAAGGGTAGATGGCTTCCGACCACACGATCACAGTCTCCTTCGACATCGCAGACTGTGTCTTTCACCAGATGGGAAATGGTGTGTCCCTCCGCCACCATGGGTAGCTCAAAGCTACTAACTTCTGCATGGATGTGCAGACCAAGGTTATCGACATGACATTCAATGCCGACAACTTGCTTGGGAAGGTGGTCAATAAGACTCTTCAGGCCATAAAGACTGACACTGAGACAGTGCATTCTTTGGGCACCCTTCAGCAAAGGTGGGTGTCCTTTTCTCCAAGGGGAGGGTATCCAGGTCTTTGAAGAGTTTGACCCCCTTATCATCATCCCTCCCACTCTACCACCCAGGAGGCTTATAGAGGGTGCTTCCAGGCCTACGGCAGTTGCAGCCAGTGTCATCGCCGCCCCCCAGCCAAGCCGCAGACACCGAAGCAGGCCTTAACCAGCCCGGAACCCGGGACCCCACTTCAGCGCCCCAGTGGGAGGCCGGTTATCACAATTTGTCGACCAGTGGCGAAAGATCTGCACAGACAAATGGGTGCTTGATGACCTTCCAAAGGGACACACTCTGGAATTCCAGAGCCAATGCCCTCATATCCCCCCTGTTCCGTGCCAAGCACTGCATGTGGCGCAACTGCTAAAGGAGGTTCAAGCCATGTTAAGCAAAGGGGCGATAGAACCAGTGCCTCAGCACCTCCGGGGTTCTGGTGTGTTCTCCAGATACTATCAGGAGGGTGGAGACCCATTCTGGACTTGCGTTAAATCAACACGTTTCTCAAATCCCTGAAGTTCAGGATGGTCACGTTACAACATGTGCTCAACCAGGAGATTTCCTGGTGATGCTCGACCTAGAGGATGTGTACTTCCACCTCCCCCATTCATCAGAAACACCAGAGGTTCCTGTATTTCATTGTTCAAGGGTGCTATTACCAGTTCAAGGCCCTGCCCTTCGGCCTCAAGTCAGACCCAAGGGTGTTCACCAAGTGCTTGACCCTGGTGGCAGTGCACATGCGCCGCAAGGGAATCCACATCTACCCATACCTGGATGATTGGCTCATCTGATCCTGCTCCCACACACTGACAATCCAGCACACTTCAGAGACCATCCAGACCCTGACTTCTCTGGGATTCTCCATAAACTGCCGGAAATTGTGCGTAGTGCCATCTCAGAATGCATTATTCCTGGGTGCATGCCTCAAAACACTCTCGTGTCTAGCCACTCCCTTGGAGGAGAGGCTGAAGGCCATCCCGGTATAGGTCCAACGGCTGTCTGCAGCTTCTGTTACTACAGTCCGGTCCATCAAGTTCCTGCTGGGGTTGATGTCTTCCTGCATTCATCTGGTTCCCTTTTGTAAGCTGCAGATGAGACCCCTTCAGGAGTTTCTGGGTGCCTGGTGGCAGCAAGTCACCAGCGCTTGGACTGACTAGATCGTCCTCAATTGGGCATTTCGCCAGTTCCTAAAACGGTGGTCAGTAACCCTGCATCTATCGCAGGGCGCTCCCTTTCACATCCCTGAGTATCAAGCGACAGCCACGACCAACGCCTCCCTCGAGGGTTGGGAGTCCACACAGGACAATCTTAAGCCAGGGGACTCTGGATTCCGGAAGAGAAGGAGTTATACATAAACGTCCTGGAACTATGGGCAGTCTACTGAGCCCTCAAGCATTTTCAGCCTCTGCTCTAGGGGAAGGTGGTGCGAGTCTTCACGGACAACACCACCACCATGTTTTACATCAGGGAACAAGGCAGTGCGCACTTCCCCGCTCTATCCCTGGAAGCACAGAACCTGTGGTGCTGGGCAATTGCTGCTCTTGAGCTAGGTCTGCGCTTTAAACAATAAAATAAAAATAAATAAAAAATAAAAATAAAAACAACTCAGATTTTCGATCAATTTCCCAAAGTTGTGCTTGAGGCGATCAAGATGGGCACTCTACCTGGGATCGAAGCTCAACACTGTGTCCTGCACCGGAAGACCATCAGATGAGCGGGTGTCCACACTCCTCTGCAAGGTGTATCATCTCATTGGGGCTCCGGTGACATGTCAGCAGTTGCAAGTCGCTGTTAGGTATGATGGCATCATGCATTCCTTTGATCACTCACTGCTGGCTGCGCATGCAGCCTCTGCAGGAATTCCTGGATGCTTTTCGGTACAGGTGTCTGGGTCCTGGGACGATCGCATCAATCTGACACAGGAGTTCAGACATAACCTATGCTGGTGGTCGGTCAAAGCCCACCTGGTAAAGGGTGCACCCTTCCGACTACCCGCCCACCAAGCCATAGTCACAATGGATGCTTTGCTGGATGGATAGGGAACCCACTGTCAAGACCTACACCCAATGGGTCTCTGGTCTTTGGAGGAGAAGCTGCTAGCCATCAATCTACTGGAACTGAGGGCGATTCTTTTTTGGGGCCTTAGGTCTTTCCTCCCTTTGCTGGCCGGAAGGATGGTACGGATCTTGACCGACAACATCATGTCGAAGTTAAACGTCCGCAAGCAGGGGACAGGGGGGACAAGGTCCCCACAACTGTCCAAGGAGACATAGACCCTCTGGTACTGGGCTTTACAACACTGCATGTTTCTGATTCCCCTCCGCCAGCTGTGTCTCCACAACACCTTAGCAGCCTCTCTCCGCAGGAAGTTACACTCTTGCCACAAGTTGGAGCTACATGACGATCAATTTCACCTGTTGTTTCAGACTTGGGGCACACCGCAGATATACCTTTTTGCAACCTGCCACAACAAATGATGCAAGAGTTTCACCAGCAGGTTTCCCCACCTGGGGACGTTGGGGGGCACTTTTGCATTTCGCTGGGAAGGGAACTTCCTGTATGCATTCCTTCCAATCCCGTTGGGGGCACTGGTCATCAACACGTTTAGACTATATCAGTGCAAACTGATATAAGTGGCCCCTGCATGGCCGAGACAGTTCTGGTACTCAAACCTCCTTCGCCTTTTGTCGGCTGTTCCAGTCAGGTGGAAACTGCTCCAGGCTCTGCTGTCCAGGAACCAGGCTGCACCGCGATCCGGCCTCACTCAATCTGACAGCCTGGCTCCTCTGTTCTTCAAGTTTGGATCCTTGTCGCTGCCACAAGATTGGCAGGAGGTTCTGGTGTGGGCTCGAGCGCTGTCCACCTTGGTGTCTTAGAAGAGTAAATGAAAGCGCTTTTTCAGCTGTGTTGCAGGAGTCATCATTTGCGGCCTCACACCATCCTGCCGCAAGACATTTTACCATATCTATTAATCTCTGGCTCAAGCGGGTCTAGCACATTCTTCAATCAAAGTGTACTTGGCTGCGATTTCCAGATAAAACCGGTCTCTAGGTGTCATTTCCCTTTGGTCACACTGACTGCTGAAAGAGTTTTTGTGTGGATTTTTTAGTTCTTTTCCGCCTGTCAACGGCCCAGGGCCCGCATGGGAATTGAATGTTGTCCTGTCACAGCTCTATGAAGCCACCCTTTGAGCCTCTGCATAAGGCGTCCATCAAACATCTTTCTTGGAAGACCACATTTTTAGTGGCCATAAAAGCCAATAGTGGCAGATGTGCCAGAAGAGTGGACAAAATACAGGCTTTTTCTTGCAAAGCTCCTTATATGACATTCCACAAGGCAACGATCATACTACGCACTAACCCTACGTTTATGCCCAAGGTACCATCCACCTTGATGAACCAGTGGTCTTACCAGTGTTCTTTGGCACGCTTGTATCGCTGCCCAAACGGTCTTTACATTCTTTAGACATTGTGCATGCCCTTAAGTGCTAAGTTGCACATACAAAGTCATTCCATCTCACAGACCTCCATGTGGTCCGGAGGTGGCATTGTCTAAATCGTCTCTGTCAAGGTGGTTTATAGCTTTCATTTCCTTCTGCCATCACTAGGCTGGCAGGCCGCTTCAAGGCAGGCCCTGGGCTCACTCCACCGCAATGGCGGCTACTACTGCTTTCCTCTCCAGGATTTTGCTGCTGGACATTTGTCGTGCAGCCACCTGGAGGTCGTTGCACACATTCCCCAAATTCTACTCTGTTGACTGGGATTCGGCAGCTGAATCCAATGTTGGCCAATTGGTTCTGCGGAACCTGTTTGCGTGAGGTTAGTGAGTCTCCGGTGGTAAGTGTATGCATGGAGCTTACAACGGCCCATTGGTATTGTTTTAATACTGCTTTACAATCTATTCACAAAATGTGAATATGAAATGCTGGAGAAGGAATACGTTACCTGTAACTCCTGTTCTCCAGCATTGCTATCTTTCATAGATTCACGTGTGACCCTCCCACCTACCCATCTGGCTCTTCTTTTGGCTCATACCGCCTCTCACGTGCGCTTGCCAAAATCTGAAGATGGCTGACGAGGAAGGAGCTAATGGAGATGTTCCTGTTGGCTGTTGGCAGCATGACTGAAAAGTGACTATACTAGAGCACAAAAGTAACTGAAAGTTCCAGTTTAAGTTTAAACTGCTCTGTTATCGAGGATTCCCAGCCTGAAAACAGGGAATATTCACAGCATGTGAATCTATGAAATATACCAATTATGGAGAACAGGAGTTACAGGTAAGTAACTTAATCCTTTAACTGCATTGACCAAGACTCGACCGAGTGCAGAATTGTTCAAGCAGTCCTTCGACATCTGTTCGGTTGATGGTGAGCTTTATCCTCATATCCTATCCAAGAATATATGTAACGCTCTGTATTCTATTCAAGCAATATGCATATTTATGAAAGATCCAATTCTACAGAAGAAATAAGTTACTTCTCCAGTATTAGTATCTTTCATAGATTCACATGCAACCATCTCCCCCACACCCCACATGTGGTGAAGCCTGCCGGGGGGGCAAAGGGTGCGGGTGGCTAGCAGCAGTTCCTTTCTGGCCCAGGAGGGCTTCCACACCCCTGACGACTGTGTTACATGCCAAACTCCGTTCTTTATCTCTAGGTTCATCCCCCGGCAGGGCCGAATCCCTCTGGGGGGCAAAGGGCGCAGGGTGTTGAGCTCTGTACGGGTCGTTTACCCAACATAACCCCCCCCCCCACCGATTGAAGTTTCACTGAAAGGAAAACGGAAAGGAAGACTTTTCCAATAAGACACCAAGATCAGCTGAGGAGTGCAAAGAAGCGGTGGAGCTCTTTTGAACTCTCTCGAACTGTCCTGCCTTATTAAGCTGGCTTGGCCCTGCCCCTTCTTCATATATGCACCCTGCTAGAATTGATATGGCAATGGTAGTGACAGTAGACTTGGTCACTGACGCTGTTGCTTCCCCTCCTTCGCCTTTATCCTCACCAACACAAAGCCTGCGTGTGCCCTGTGCAATCAAGAGGAAAATTGTATCAGTCAAGTGGAGATTACAGGACCCACCCCGTTTAGCCTGCGACCCAGGCGACAACAAGCCCAGAGTACGGCTTTGATAACGGGTGACGCTTATATCTTGATTCAACAAATTAATAAATTCATGGGGTGTACACAGAGGATTATGGGGGATTTATTGACACCCACTTCACAGAAGGCTACTATTATCGACAGGACAAAGGGAAAACCCCTGCATAACACAGCAAAGAGAACTTTTGCATAGATCCTTTTGTAGCCAATTTTTCAGTGAGTGATGCCATTTCATCGGAACTGACAAGCAATGGGGATCAAGCACCGGATAAAGCCCCCCGTGGGACATGCAAACCACCCCCATGTTAATTATTGAAGCTTCTGTCCCTCCTCTTGCCTCACCCTTTAGCCCTAACCCTGTGCTTTAGTTCCAAAGTCCAACACTGTGACTATTGCAAATAAGCCTCAGGCACAGCACAACTGTGATACTGCTCCTGTTACATTCAATACCCCTCCTAACACAGAGGCAACTCATGCGGTTTCTGCTACTAAGGTGACATTTTGGCACCCGCAAACAGGAAAGCAGGATATAGAAGGTCGGGAAATGGGGACCCCCATTGAAAGGATCATCCCCCCAATATTATTGCAAGACAACTGACTATTATGCAACTGGTGTGTGAGATTTGAATGATGGGAAAGGGCAGCCAACTGGGTGTCTACCCTTTTGTCACAGCCCCTCTCAAATGCCTGCCACCTCTCACTCCATACCTCATTCCTCATTGAGGAACCAGTTTGGGGTTGGAATTGTTCCCTGGTCCTTCTTGAACTTGCAGCTGTAAAGAAACTCCTATTACTGCTTTTAGATAAAGGGTGGATGCATCAGGAGAGTCACTCTAGGGGAGCACCAGTTAAATAGCATACTGACACAAACAGCCCCGGCCCAGTAGCACAGAACCACTGCATTGCCCCAGAGCTACATGCAACCCATCCGGTCATGAATGGCCCTATGGCACCCATTGATATGGTGCATGTAAAGGAGTTTGGGGTCTTTCTGTTAACGGCACTGGTTCCTTATCCAGCAATCATGAAGTCAACTGTTAGGATAAACTCCCATGCAGGTCGATGGGTGCTAGGAGTTCGCAAACTCCGAACTCATGGAAGGCCTAACTCCTTCCCTTCCCAAAAGGAACGCAGGCCAAGACAGACAGCAAGTTCAAACTGCAGTTTATTACAGCCAAAACCAACAGCGATCAGTACAAGGAACAGGCTCCAGGAACTTCTCAGAGATCACTAGCTCACAGGCCAGTTTTGCAACACTATGTTGCTAGCATGACATCACAATCTGGTCCCATCTCAAGCAAACCTATCATGCAAGTGGATTGGGCGTTGTTTGGTAGTTCCCATATAACAGTCCTTATAGGTGTTAGTTAACTGGCTCTTCCATGTCAAGTGTCAGGCCTGGACCATCCCCGAAAAATGCTACTTCTACAATGTTGCAGTGTGAGGGTCTGATGATTGGTTCATGCCCATGGCTACCCACCCCTAGGGTCCTGTACTTTGATTTGGCCAGAGCTGTCGCCCCCAGGCCTGTGACCCAAATCGGTTCTCAGATCGGAGTGTGCCTTAACATATGTGAACCACTACAGATTATGAGAGTGCTCGTTCTCACCATGCAACACTCGGCTACTTCTGTAACAATTTTGTTGCAAGCCACTGTCTGAATGCGTGACACTGCGTCTCTTTCCAAGCTACTAGTTTTGGTTCATCATCGGCTTGGCCAGTCACGTGTCCAGAGACCGTGCTCCTGAGCTCTGCAGTGCTGAATTAGTCTGAATCATGAGGATTTGTTCACATTTGCTGCACTGGTGTTACTGGAGTTCAGGGAAAGTAATGTCACTCGTATCGTGTGGCCTTGACAGCAGGCCCCGTCTCACACGGTTTGCTCTCCTGTTCGCGCTGAATTCATCTCAGCTCAGCTTTTGCTGAGACGATTGTGGCCTACTGCAGTTTTCATAAGCCACGGCTTGGCTTCTATTGTTCGTGCTTTTCCATAGTATCCATAGGTTAGTTGTTTATGGCTCTGTCAGGTCCCACAGGTGCTGCTACAGTTCCATAGCGTTAATTGCATATAAGCATCTGCAAGCATTTACACAGGATCTCTTGCTTTTTGCGGCCTCAGCGGCGTAGCTACGATCGAGCTAATGACAACATAACAAAGGCAAAGGGCACAATGTATATGTGACTGTCCTCTTGCTTGTAGAACTGTACGCAAGTGTTCTTCATGTATTTGGGTGTGTGATTGTGTCCCGCTGTGCGGATGGCACGTGTACTTCATGTCTAACACTGCTATTTTGTGGTGTCTGTAACGACTTTGAGCACGTCATCTTGGCGCTTTAGTCGAGGCCGTCAATTTAGGTGTCCTTAACGGCGACCTGGGACTCCTCATCCACTCTAGGAAATGTCTGCGCTGGTGCGGGGCTGTAGGGTTGGCGTAGTGGGTATCTTTCCTCGTATTAGTTGATCAGAGGAGCAGTGGGGGTCGGTCCCGAATGGTACAAACGATCATGATTCCTTCAGTGGTTCTTCCGGTTTGTAAGCCTGGTGGAAGGGAGAGTAAGGGTAGATTTCAGCCTTCCTTCTTCACAGTTCTTCACAAACTCTAAGTGGGGTGAACATGGGGTCTCCAAACATGGGGCCCACGACACCCAGTGGGGGGTCAAGCTATGGGGTGAGGACGCCGTTGCAGACCAAAGAGGGACCACAACCTTGCCAAATTGTAGTGTGCCGAATTCAGAACCCCCAAAATCGCTAAATATTCATCATCCATAGATGACAAATGTAGCTATGGGGGAGTTGCGAAGAAAGGGTGTGGTATACATGCATAAGGTGCCTAAATGTACTAGTGATAATCATGAATAAAGAGATTCCTCCAAAATAAGTGTATCTACTTGTTAAGAACAGTTTACGGATGCTACTCCTTGATCAGGGAGGATATTTTATGTTGCAGAAGACAATTCTATAATGGGGGCAGTTCTTTTGATTACATCCACAAAGAACTCAGAGACATTAGATTGGCCACTGATTTGTTAGGAATTGGTATGCGTAGGCGCCCAATGACAAGAAGTTTGATTGTTATTAGTGCTTCCTCATCCTGGACGAATAGTGGCCCTATAGGAACCATCTACCCATTGGGTACCCGGCCCCATCACTCAATACTCTCTGGAGCTAATTTAGTCCAATTGGGGAAAATACCCGTGGGATGTACTAATGGAGGTGATGAAACTTTTCAAGGCCTAACTAAGTAGTGAGTTATTTGCCCTGACGCTGCAAGTATTAGAACTGGCTCTGGGACTGCCATTAAGATTACCATTGTCCCTCAATATGGGGGTCGATTGGTTTCCTCTATTTATATTGTAATTGGTGTATATGTGTACTTTGATGGTTCTATGACCGAATAAAGTTAACAATGAATGAATGCCAATCGTGGCACTTCTACACGTATTATACGAATCGAAGATGGTCTCCAGAGGTGGAGCTTTATGAGGCACTGCTTGGTGGTTAATGGGTAAATGACCTAAAACAATACTATAAGAACATTAAAGTGACTGCAGTTTCTTGCATTTTCTGAATGTAACTGCTTTAATATTGCCATGGAATCCCAACCTGATGGTGGTATTTGTACAACATGTGAATCTGTGAAAAAGAACAAAGGGGGACAACAGGAGTTACAGTTAAGTAACGTATTCCTTCTGTTCTTCATGGTGCAACATTTTTCCTTTGCAGAGATCAAACCTGCTGGGACTCTTTAGGTGCTGCTTGTAGCTTGTGCCTGGTTAATGAAGATTGCCCATGGTTACAGCGCAGTGTAGTCTTGATTCTTAGACACGGAGGAGAGCATTATGCTTTTCCTTCTTTATTACTGCTCTCACAGCATTTCAAATTCTTTTTACATTTTCAAACTTTTAAAACTCGAAAAACCCTTTTTGTTGCCCCCGCTGGGGATCCAAACAAAAGGGGCTTGTAGAGTTTCCAATAGAAAATGTAAAATGTTCCATGAACTACACATCCCCATAATCCTCGGGTTCTGAGTAGTCCTGGGCTGCACCTCCTGACCTATCAGGATCTGCCTTTGCCTATAAGTAAGCCTCCCTTACAAGCCTGAAAAAAACAGAGACGCTATCATAAGTGTGGGGAATATGCAGACATACATCTCATTAATACATTCCCCTGTATGACCCACCTGCATATTCAGGTGGGATATAATGCTCGCCTCTGAGTCTTTAATAGAATCAAGACTACCCTGTGCTGTAAGCATGGGCAATCTTCATTCTATGTCAAGACAGGAGGCTAGCAATATGCTTGTTCAAAGCTGTCTATCACTCTATTCTGTATTTGAGAAATAGCCTTAAAAAAGAAAGTCTTAAATGTTAATTCATTAGACCAATCTGCCGATTTCATGATATCCTGTAAGGGTACACCTGCTGTAAAGGCTGTAGATGCCATTGTGCCCCTTGCAGAATGTGTGCCAAACTTTGATAAGTCAATGCCTGCCCAATGCATAACCTCTCTGACCCATCTAGCAATTGTGGCTGTTGCTACTGCATGATAGGGCTTCCTGGCTGCAATTAGGAGCTGTGTGATCCCTCTCGGCCTCACCTCTGCCGTGGCCAGTTCATAGTCTCTGATACACTGCGCTATACATAGCTTGCTATTGTTAGGGAAATACGGGAAGAAAATAATTGTAGAGTCGGACTTTGTCATGCTCGCTATGTTGAAGGCTACTCCTTCAGGATAGAAAATCTTCCTGTCTATCTCTAGCGCTTTGACGTCCAACACTCTCCTGCATGCTATTAAGCAGAGAAGCATTGCTGATTTCCCTGAAAGCTGAGACCGCGAAAGTCTCCTATTATCCGGCCAAGTTAAGAACAGCTGAAACACTACTTGCACGGCCCATAGGACGGAATATCTAGGTTCTGGCGGCTTCCACAATTTGATGCCTTTACGTAAACGCAGCACCGCTGGGTGTTCTCCTACAGGTTTCCCTCCTACCTTGTCGTGCCCCGTTGTTATAGCAGACCTGTAAACTCTGACTGTCTTATAGGCGCTGCAGTCGTTAAATCTCTCTGCTAAGAAATTCAGTACCTGCACTCGAGGGGCTGAAACGGGATGAACACCGAAGCTCGTACAGTAGATGGACCAGCGTTTCCACACAGCACCATAGCTCCTACTGGTGGAAGGCGACCAGGAGTCTCCAATACAGTCGGCAGCGAGTTTCAAAATGCCTGGCAGTTCCCATCGCTGCCTGAACCCCTGCATGCCATAAGGCGTAGGATGTCCTCCTCCACTAGAGGGTGAAGTTGCCCGCTCCGGCCCTGCAGGATGTCCTGCCTGTCAGGAAGTATCTTCGAAAAAAACATGGAAAGTTCCATCACTACTGGAAACCATGACTGGGCCTTCCATAACGGTACTGCTAACACCAGCTCTGCCTGGTCCCTGCGGACTTTAGCTAGTACTCTCGTCAGCCCGATGAATGGAGGAAACGCGTAGTGAACTGCTCCCATCCACTGCTGCAAGAACGCGTCTGTCCCCGCTGCTCCCGGGTCTGTCCTCCAGCTGAAGTACCTGGGAGTTTGGGCGTTGAGCCTGGATGCAAATAGATCGGTGTGTAGGGGACCCCAGATCTCTTGGATTTGTGCAAATAGGTTCCTCCCAACTTCTTTATATATCGAAAGGCCAAAATATTGTCCATCTTGAGAAGGAAGCAACAATTGGCTCAGCCTTAGGTAAAGGCGCATACGGCGAAGGAACCCGCCAGGAGCTCTACACAATTTATATGAAGGTCAAGCTCTTCTTCGGACCACTTCCCTCCTGTTTCTAAACTTCTGCACCACGCTGCCCACCCGGCTCTGCTCGCGTCTGACTCTAAGACTAGGTCTGGGGTGTCTCTGAAAATCGCCCGGCTGTTCCAGGCTTCCATGTTCTGTAACCACCAATGTAGCTCCGTAATAGCCTCCTGATATAGAGTAACAAACTGATGATAGGCCCCCTCTGAGATGTCTGATCTTCAGCCTCTGAAGAACCCTGTAATGAAGCGGCCCTGGAAAGATTGCTTGTATTGAGGCTGCGAGGAGACCCACTATCCGAGCTAGATTGTGAAGCGAAATAACTTTCCTCGCAATCACTGTCCTAAGCTATTTTTTATCACCCTCACTTTGTGTGTCGGCAGCTCGAGAGAGGCTTTTCTGGTGTCTAGAACGAACCCTAAAAACTCCATCCTCTGAGCGGGTTTGAGGTCCGACTTCTCTGTGTTTACTACAAAACCGAGGGAGGAGACTAGGTTGCATACCCATCTGGCCTGATCTTGTAGGATGGCGGCACTCTGACCCAGAATAAGAATATCATCTAGGTAGACGATATTCCTGATACCTCTCTCCCGAATGGCTACTGCCACTGGTCACATAATCTTGGTAAAGGCCCAAGGGGCTGATGCTAACCTGAAGGGTAGGCACGTGAACCTCCAGATCTCTCCGCCCCTTCGAAAGCGAAGATATCGCTGATGTTCCACTGCTATCGGAATGATAAGATATGCATCTTTGAGATCTAATCGAACAAGCCAATCCCCCATCCTGAGGAGGTCTTATAAAAGGTGAATCCCTTCTATCTTGAAGTGTCGGTACGTAATCCATTCGTTCAGATTCTTCAAGTTGATCACTGGTCTCACTTTCTCCCCCCTCTGTGTACCAGGAACATATTGCTGAGGAAGCCCAGGCCTTCTTGCACTTCTCGCTCTATCGCTGCTTTGTTCACTAGGCTGCGCATTTGGCTGAAGAGCTGTTCTTGTTTCACCAGGGACATTCACATCACTAGGGGTTCTCGTGCTTGGGAGGGAATGTCTACGAACTCTAGTTGCATGCTCGATATCGCTTGCAGCACCCATGCGTCGCTGGATAGCTTGCGCCATTCGTGCAAGAACAAGAGCGTCCTCCCCCCCACTCTCGGGGCAGTTGCCCTTTGGGTACTCACCAGCAGGTGCACTTTGTTGTCTGTAGGCCTCTCTTCCTCTACGATTCCTTGGGAAGCGGGCTCTGGCTGGGAAGAAAGTATCTTGTTTCCTACTATCCCAGTAGTGTGTTCTGGGTCCTTGGGGTCTCCGATGCATTCTAAAACGACTGGTCGCCCGACCCCGCTGCTGTCCGGTGCCTGCAAAAACCCATCCTGGGAATATTTTTCAAATCAAGCTCTGAGCCTTCTCTAGGGCTCAGTAAGTTCCCACAAACTGGGCCATCTCCTTGGTGAAAGCTTCCCCGAAGAGCAAGCCCTTTGCGCCCTCTCCTGCTTCATATGATGCTATATCACTGGGCTTGTTGTCTATTTTCAGCAAGACTCCTCTCCTTCTCTCTGAAGAGAGAGTGCAGTTAGCATTGCCTAACAGGCAGACCGCTCGTGGTGCCCAGCTGCCTAGGGCCCGAGCATCTATGGGTGCCCCTGTATCTATGGCTCTCTCAGCCAGGTCCATTATCTTCGCGAGTGGACCAGCTAGATCTAGGAGTTTGTCATGGCATCCTTGCCAAACCCGGTCCACCACTTTTCTAATGTCCTTGGCTGTTTTGGTGACGAGGGTTACCATCTTCGGATCTAAGTCCAGGGTATCTGTAAATCTCTGTTTGGGAGTTCTGGCCTAGGATAGTCCGCCCTCATTTTGGATTGTATGTCCCTGTCCAATGGTTTCCTTACATGTTGCGGTGTATACTTCGCTACTCTGGGTGAAGGCACCCATTCAGTGGACTTAGGATGCCTAATCGCCTCAGGTTCGAACATGTCAACTAGACCCTCTTCCGGGGTGGCTCATCGATGTTGGAGTACCAGGGACCTTCCTCTTTTTCCTCCCCCCTTCCTTGTCCAGCTAATAACCTGCATCCTCTTCATCCCCTTCATTATTCCCCCCCGGGGCAGGGGGTCAAGAGTGTGGCACTGTCGCCTTCAGTAGAAAGGCTTTTTTTTAGCCTACTAACAGGGTTGACTGGCTCTTGGGGGTCCCATGTCTACCCCCTCTTTGTGGCTCCAGGGGGTCAAAGAGGTGTTCCTCTTGTCAGCCTTTTTACACCCCTCTTGTTCAACCCCTGACAAGGGGTGACGTGCTGAGGTTCCTTCTCTGGGGCTATCTGCCCGCCTTTTTCTGGATCTGTCCTGGTCTGCCTTTTGCTTGGCAAGCATGGCCTCTAGAAGATCCAATCTCTTTGTCAGGGGCTGCACCCCATCTGACACTGCCTGAGACAATGAGTCTCCTACTACCCTCATAAAACTAAGGGAGAGGTCTTTGACCCTTCCTGTGGGCTCTTCCATCCATTCTTCAGAGCTCCACTCAGGGGCGGTGCTCTGGGACACTCTAGGCCCTTCAGAATGTGCCATTCTAAATGCTCGAACTAGCAAGCTGCCAGGGAACGCAGCTGTAGTGGCCCGAGAAGTGTCTTGCAATCATTCTGGGATGGATGTGGTGCCTTCTGTGTTCCCGTGGGGTCCTAGTTCCCCGCGGTGTTGCACTACGTCACGCTCTACTGCTGCTATTCCGAGGAGGCGAGCTCTCCCGCGGGGTCCTAATGCCTCGTGCTCTCCGCTCCCGTCCACTGTCTCCACACTTTGTAAAGGGAGGGGGGGCGGCTGCCTAATGCGAGCACATTCGCTCACGGCTCCAGCCCCGCTCCTAATAAAGGTAAACATTGATACGCGGGTCTATATACAAGTAAAAGAAGATCTGATTCCCTTGTGCCAATACTGAAGACACGCTGCGCTAATATATTATACTGTGCGCGCATTGTGCCAATAACTAATTCCATACATTTATATATATCTACGTAATATAAATATTGAAAGTGCCACAGGAAGATTACTTATCCCTGGAGCCAGCAACAAAGAAAGAGGAGTAGGCTTGTGAGGGAGGCTTACTTATAGGCAAGGGCAGATCCTGATAGGTCAGGAGGAGGAGCATAGGACTACTCAGAGCCCGAGGATTATGGGGATTTGCAGTTCATGGAACATTTTACATTTTCTATCAGATCTACGACCCTCTTTTGTTTGGCTCTCCAGAGTAGCTTCGGGTGCAACAAAGTTTTAAAATGTTTAAAAATGTGAAATGCTGTGAGAGCAGTAGTAAAGAAGGAAAAGGTAATGCTTGCCTCCTGTCTTGACATAGAAATTGATACCAACAAATACAAGGCGATATTTCTGATGACCTATGTCAAATACTGATGTTCAAATCTATCAATTTAACGTCAAAGGTGTCTGGGAATGTGTTTAAGGGAGTATTATGACAAACCTAGTAGATTTTTAAGGTATAATGAGTCATTTGTTAAAAATATAGTTTGCATGTTACATGGAATGAATGTGTGGCTTTCTCCACAAGTAGCTCCTGCTTATTGGATGATGCCTGATACGGGGGATCTGCTTGTAACTCATTATTTATTGTATTGCTCCCCACTTTGGCATTAAGTGGCCTTGTCTTGAATACGAAATGTCTGACCAAAAGCAATATGTTAAACAAAAAAATGTATCTGTTCTATAAAGAGCAAAAATGAGTCTAAATATTTGAGGGGTACTATCTGCGCTCCTGATAAGCAACATAGCAGTCTATTGTAGGCTCTAAAATTAGGCACATGCTACCAACAAAAAGCATTGGCAATGCCAACAGTTTGGGATTTTGTATAGGCAAGGGAAAGGCACTTGACATGCACAGCTGTAGTGGCATTAACTGGCCATTGATGGTAGCAGGTGCAAGAAGTGTGAGAACCTGGGCATCTAATAGCAGTGCCTATCAAATGCATAATACTTATTCACAAGCCAAAACTGTTGGCTTTGCCAATACTTGTTTTTAACATGACTTTGTTGAAGGACATGCATAGTGCTTATAAATCAAGTGGAAGAAGGCAGACCAAGTTAAGAAACTGTTATTGCACCAGTAGCACATTTACCAGTCCAGTTAAGTCATTAACTCTCAGAAGACTGCTTTGAAAAACATTGGTGGAAACTTAAAGTACAACGTTTGATGGTAAAGCTTGATTAAATTGAGCTCAACAAGTTCCCATGAAGAAGCGTTTTGGGTGCGGAGGGGCAGGAACTGGGTAGGAATGTCCATAGGGATTTGCATTGCCATAGGCAGTCAATGGATGGGCAAATAACCAAACAGCACCTAGAGGCATTCTGTCCCTCCTAATATGCCATTTCTCCCTAGCTCTATTCTTATGCAGTTGTTTCAGCTTATAGCCCAAACTAAAAAGGATTCACAGAACATTTAAATGGCCTAGGCGACTGCAACTCAGCTTGAGAAAGGTAGACAAGGCTGTATTATGCAGATCAACTTCCAGAAGACTTTTTGGGACCCATAGAGTACTTAGGAGAGAATGTTCTAGCATGTGCTCTTGTGCTTTGGTTAAACACACTCCGGCAGTACAGGAAAGCCTCAAAGCCTGACCATTTCTGGGCCAAAGGAATGCTTAGGTCCCTAGAACATCACACACAACGTGCCAGACTGTCACTGCATACAGGCCTGAAAATGGACATTAGAGTGTTGCTCTTATATGAATATTTCTTTTGATTTAGCTAACCTGCCATTCATGATTTATCAACTTTAACTCAAAATTCATTTTCTAACAGTGAAATAGTAAATTCCATCACTCTACCCTTATCGCAATGGACCCCATGCATGTATGGCACTCCAGGTGAGGGTCTGCACTCTGTATTACTCTACTCTTTTGTGTTCACCGCAGTCACCTTGCACGGTCCACTCTGGGAACTGTCACGTCCGACAGCTGACTGGGCATTCCCAGATTATATCATCTGTGGTTCAGCAGGTTATGATAGCACCTAACAGGCATCAAGGCTCCACGCTACTTCTATGCACTGGAGCACAACTAAAGCCCATAATGAAACCATTCACTTGCCCACTTTAGTACTCTTTAAAGTAATAGAAACTATCCTCATGGTTTATACAGTCACTTTTATGAGCATTATGAGTGGGTCTTTTTCCTGATGAGCTGTATAGCCTGATATTTCTGCACTTCAGCCAAGCCACAGGTGACTCGCACAGTACAAAAGATGAGTAGCAACATGTCATTTTTTGCCCTCCATAACAGCAGGTTCTGCTTCATTATTAATGCTGCTAAAATTGAGGTTATTTTCTTTCCTTCCACCACCATTCCACCCCCACTTCCCCCCTATTCATATTATTTCCCCCAGCTCAGTTACCTACTTCTACGGCCCGTAATCTGGGTCTTTATTTAAATTCAGCTCTCTCCTTTAATCATCACATCTCTTTATCTGCCCGTTCCTGTCAATTCCACCTGCACAACATTCGGAAAGTTTGTCTGTTCTTGACTTTTTTCAGGCCACTCAACTCCTGGTGTTTGCTTTAATCTTTTCCTGACTCTTCTACTGTTATTCTACCCTCTTTGGACTTCCTTTATCTCGTCTTGCCCCTATGAAATCTGTATTCAATGCCTCTATATTAGTGTTTTATTTCTCCTTGCTCCTCGTTTTTAAGATGGATTTCTGAACTATAACCTGGTGGGCAGAGGTTCAGAAGGCCAGCCTAGTTTCTTGGAACAGGGTAACCTTCTGGACAAGCCAGACCAATCAAGGTATCATTGGCGGAGGTCAACACTAGGTCTCAGGAGGGTTTAGGGTGACTGAAAGCCCACAATGAGCACACACAGTAAAGGACACTGCAAATCACTCCCAGTCAGGTGTATATATAAAAATACACATACATTCATTAAAGGCCTTTGAAATCAAACACAAAGCAAATATCAACAGTAATACTTTCAACCAATACAATACTACTATGAAACATATATACAGTTACCAAGTGGCCTAAATGTTTAGTGCACAGGATTGGTCCACAACCTATGGAGAGAGGGAGCAAACAGTGCAATTAGACTTTAGGCAGTTCTTCATCAATGAATCCCTAACTAACAGGCAGTCCAGTCCTTACAAAGAGTGGAGCCTAACGCTCAAAAGTACTTTTGGATGCAGATGCATGTGATGGTGCAGTAGAGCGAAAACAGCATCTCTTGCAGGGACTGTAGCGACTGAGGAAGGTGGGTGAGGCAATGAAGAATAGATTCCCACTATTCCTTGAGGGTCTCCCCAGGAGGGCAGAACAGGTTGCAGGAGTTGGGAATCGGACGGTAGCACAGGCTACCTGTGGAAAGGGGAGTGGCCCTCAGGGGACACCCATGCGCAAAAATGGATGGATGCGCTAGGGGCCACAAGTAAGGGTTGCAAGTACTGACTGACCCCAGGCGCACTCCGGACCAAACTTTGGCAATCAAGTCCACATTGGTTGCAGGTTCAAATGCAGCAATTATGCAGCGCTGCTGCTTTCAGTGCCTGAGTTACAGCAATGATTCCGTGGCAGGATAGGGGCGATTTCTCTGCTCCTGGTGGAGGGATCAGGCCAATTTCACTGCTGCAGAATGCAGGGCACCTGCAAAGTTCATCACCACGGCTGGGCGACACGGTGACCGTGTACACTCAGGTTCAGGCGTACTCTCCTAATTCCAGACCTAGGGTGCCTAGGTGTACAAAACTCGTCAGGAGAGTGCCTTGGACCCAGTGCTTACGATCTACCAAGTTCAGGTGTCAACTAGAAACGGCAGTGATTTCAGAGCAAAGGACCGGCACATGCTGGTCATTTCACTGGTTGGCCCAGGAACATTTCCGAAGGGGCTTGCTTGCGGGTTAAGATGAAGGTGCAGTGAATAGTTGTTCCCACTATTCAAATGGGTCGAAGTGCCTTTGTGGCCCTTCTGGTTTGATCAGATGCAGAGGGGTTCTGCGGGACAACAGCAGGCTCAGGGTGGCAAACCTTCCAGTGGATCACCAGCGGTTCCTTGGCTCTGCTTCTTACTTTCAAGATGCTTGGATCCTATCCTAGGTTCAGTGAGAACTCAAGAGATCGACCTGGTATGGGTGATTAGAGCCTTCTCTTATCCAGAATCTCCTCTGCACCAAAACAAAGAGGACCCAATTGGAGATCTGCTCACATAAAGGCACACCAGATGTAGACCAATTACTGACCACAGTGGTCCCAGTCATTCCCAGCACACCAGACTCTCTGGCACCCATGATGTGTAATGGAGCTAGACAGTCCAGCCCACATCCTGGAGACACACACACACAAGGCATGCAGAAGCCTGCAAAAGCTTGCCGTTTCACAGCAGAATGCATGACCAAATAAGGACTGACCCAGGTCGGCTCGACCTGGGGAAGGCAAAGGGACAAGATGGCCCAAGGACAGGACAAAGAACCTCGTGGCATGGCCATTTTGGAGCCAGGCCACCTTCCTGTGCCAACCGCTGTAGTTGTTGCTTGCGTGGCAAGAAAGGGTTAAAGATATTAAAAAAATAAGCTGCCACCAGCCCTGTCCAAGGCACATCTGTACTTCTACCAGAAAATCCTGTGAGGGGTCTAAGGCCTTTGGAAACGAAAGGAAGACCCCAGCGCACTGTACTGTAAGGTACATTGTGCACTGGTAACATGTTGCAGAAAAGTTGCAACATAGGAAAGGACTAAGGGAAACAAAGTCTCCCAGTACTGACTGTCTTTAAGGGCATGTCTTTATCCCCAAAACAAAGTGAGTAAAACCCAGCAGAGTTCAGCAGAAGGCTGCTCCAGTGGCAAAAGTCAGGCTAGGCTTGTCAGACAGCAAGCAAAAAGTTAGGGGGTTCACAATTGGAGGAAAAAATACATACAAATTGAAAACTTACCTAACACTCGTGACTTCATTTCGTCCTCTCTGGTTGATCTGGGATGGCTTTCTTTCCATCACTGTTTAAAATTTAATTTTCTGTGCTTCGTTTTTAAATCTCTTGCACCCCCATATCTCTCCTCTCATATCTCATTGTATACTCCTCGATCACTCCGCTCTTTTTCCCATTCCCTTCTAGCTGTTTTTCTACCTGCCTGTGATCACTCGTTTTCACTCTTTTTCTCTTCTTGCGCCTCTACACTGGAATGCTCTCCCTCTCTCTCTTCGTTCTATTTCTCTCTATTTTACTTTCTGGGTCTCTTTGAGATCTTATCTTTACTGCTTTAGAAGGTCAATGTAAATACATATATACGCTGTGTTTTCCATTTTATCATCATTTTAATGTACCGTTCTGTTCTCATGTACAGCGCTTTGGTGTAAAGAGCTAAATAAAAATTAAATAAATACGAATAGAAATTAGGTGTCATTATAGCAATAAACACCCATTTGGTGGGCTTGACTAGCCAGTAATGGCATGGGGCCCAGATTATTGGCCTCAGCGAAGCAAGGGCCTTAACACTGGGGCCGGTGCCATTACCGTGCCGGTGAAGCTCACTGAACGGGTGGTTATTACTATTAGCACCCCTAGGGAAAGCCTGCAGGGTTCTAACAGCAATTTTGAAAAAACAGTCCGTGTTTCGTTGTTTGTGGATGTAGAAAGGTGGAGCAGTGTGTTAGTGTCATGGAAATGGAAGGCATAAGGAAGCTGGAGCTGTGTGAGCCTGGCTGCTGAGGGGAGCTGCTGACTAAAGTTAAGGAAAGGGAGTATGAGGGCTGTTCCGGGCATGATCTGGGGGCAGCAGGCAGTGGAGGCCACAAGAGAAGGGTGAGAGGGGACGCAGGTGGTCTGCAGCTGGGTTGAGGGTGGGTACTATAAGCTCAGAACCCCGGCTTGCATCGGCTTGCTACCTGATTGGCTGATGCAACTGCTGAGGGTGCTAATCCATTGGCACCAATGAGTGAATGCCTAGTAGTCGTTGCAGTGTTGCCCTGTGTTTAATGCACAGGCTTGAGGGTGGTAGTAACAGACAAGCTTTGCTTTTCAGGCACACTGCACATTATCCTGAGAAACTGACTCTCTGCACCATCACAAGAGAGCAGACTCAAAGGTATGTAGGTTAAGTCGTTGGTGTCATTAAAATAGCACTGCATCAACTCTAATCAAAGGGCTGCTTTTACAAATGTGTGATATCCTACTTCTTGTCCCAACTGGCTCAGTGGGCCTCATTACGGGTTTGGCATTAGCCGTGCCTGTAGAACATGCACGGCTGCCGCCAAAACCGAGATTTTACCAGCACCAGCGAATGGGCCATTACCGTGTCATGCTGAGTTTGGCGGACCCGGTAATTACCCATTCGTAGGTGCCGGGAATAAGGGATGCCCCATCCCCATTCGGCCCCATAGGGCTGAATGGGAATGGGGAGCTTGGATGCACCGGCACCGTTCATAAAGGTGCCGGTGCATCCACGAGCTGTGCTTGCGGGTGCCGCACTGTCTGCCAGGTCCGACCTGACGGGCAAAGCGAGACTCGCGAGCACAGCTCATAGTATGGCGGTACGGTAGAAACTGCGCCGGTAGCACTACTTGCGCCGTTGTTACTGTACCGCCATAATTATAATGAGGCCCAGTGTCTTTGCAATAGCTTGGAAAGTTTCTGGTATTTTCCAAGTAACCAAACTACCTTGCATATTTGCACACATCAGTCATCCACAAGAATCATCACAAAAGCTGAGCTGCGGTAGCAGCATGCAAGAGGATAGACAAGTAATGGACACATGAGTGCTTCACTGAAATGCCACAAAACAGGAATACACAGCCACAATTTAGCACATAAACAACATCACATTATGATCAATGTGATCAACGGTCGCAGAAAAAACACTCCTTGTTTATCTGAAATAATCCGAAGGATCCATGTGAAGGAGTGTGTAATGATTTTTAGCTCCCTGCAACTATTCCCTAGGTCGGTCATCATGTGTTATGCAACTTTTCAAGTGTCTCAAAAGAGAAAATGCCATGATATGCTAGTTTATTTATATAGCGGCTATACAGAATGGCCCTCACTATAACTCTGGCGGTAGCCGTGCCCTCATTAAGGGCGCCGCTGACGCCGGAGTTGGTTTGGTTTTTCCGGCACCCGCGAATGGGCAGTAACCGGGTCATGCCGAGTTTGGCGGACCCGGTAATTGCCCATTCGTGGGTGCCGTTATGGCCGGCCTCCCGATCCCCATTCTGCCCCATAGGGCTGAATGGGGGTCGGGAGCATGGTTGAACTGGCACCGTTTATGACAGTGCTGGTGCAATCATGAGTTCTGCTCGCGGGTGCCGGTATGCACGCCTGGCCAAACCAGGCGTGCAGTCCGGTACCGGCGAGCAGAACTCGTAGTGTGGTGGAGAGGTAACAACTGGGCCGGTAGCACTACCGGCGCCGTTGTTGCCTTTCACCACACTCATAATGAGGCCCGATGTGTTTCAAAGCGCTTCATGGCAACGGAGGGAACAAGGGAAAATACAATGACATTCTTACAGGCCTTGAACAACAAGAATGTGAAATTAACTATCGTACTCGGCCTGACGACATTTCAGATAGTGCAAGAGCTAAAACAAAGATAGGAAGGAAATGGGAAACAGACAGGCGACTACTGTACTAGGCCTGACAACATTTCTGGTAGAGCCGGAAATTAATAAGAGGTGAGGGAGGGGGAGAAGAAAGAAGGGAGAGGAACATAACAATCAACTATCCTACTAGACCTGACAACATTTCAGATAGTGCTGGGGCGGGATGGGGGGAACAAGTAAAGGGGGGGAGGGAGACAACAGTTGTTGCTATCATATGCTAGTTCCAGGGACAATTCTGATAGAGTAAGTGCATAGAAAAAAGTAAGGGAGGGCGGGAAGAGAGAGGAAGAAGGGAGAGGAGGAGAAAACAGAGAATAAAACAGTGAGAAAAAAATTATATATATATATATATATATATATAAATATATAAAACACAGGTGCCAACCTTGAAGCTGTATTTCTGTGAGGTTCCAATGCATCTGAACTTCAAAACTGCAATGTTCAGCCAGTGGGTCTGCATCACTGTTATCATCAGAGGCTGTTCCTGGTATGGGCATTGTGGAAGAAGTGCCAGCCTGCATCCACTTGTTTAATAACCAGCCACCTTGCATCTACTCAGAAACCCTTTTCACTGTCTCAAATTTGAAAAACATGTCCCGAAACGGTTGCGGAATATATGCTTGTAGAAATATAAGGCTCTGTTTGATAGATTTTTTTATCTGTTTCATAAACACACTACCGGCCCACCGGGCTGTTATGTTTTTAGAATTTACAGAACAAATTCAGCCATTATATTAGGTCGTGCAACCACTTGGAAAATGAGCTTTCTGTACGGGAAACGCTGCAGATCCAATAACTGACATGTTACCGCTTCCAGGTGACAAAGTTACAAATTAATTTAAGGGGCACAACAACTAACAGTTGGCTGACGTAATGCTAAATGCCACCATCCACTGGCTGCTCCTCGGCGCATGCATTATAAACAAGATTCCCCTGAGAATATGAATGCTTTTAAACAAATGGTACAACTGAGGGCCTGAGACACTATCCTGAGGGAGGGAGGGTATTATTGAAATGCCTTAAGTTCACTGCTAATATACGCTTGTTGATCGCACGTTTTACCTTAAGGTTTAACGATGTATTAAGTTTCTAAGTTAATGCAGCTTTGTATTTCACTGCACCATTAGCTAGCAGTGCAGCTGTAGTGGCCCTTCAATGATCACACCAAGCCTCAATGTTGGGTTAACGTGCTTTTATCATTTCTTCACGGTTGGGTTCTCTTGGGCTAAGCCCTTTTGTACAGTGCGACCCTCTCTAAGTTCCAACGCTTTCCGTCCTGGGTGCATACATGGTTTGTCCCTCGCTGCACCACTCTCAATGATCTGCTGAACTTAGGCCCTGTCTCGGGATCTCTGTGCAGCATTTTAATTTTTATAAGATCTCTTTCTCTGACTGTGCTTTGTTGAGGCTTTCTCCTTTCATCGCTACATCTCTTCATGTTTTCTTTGCTCTTCTTGACTCGCCATACCAATTCTTCCATGTCCACCTTTTCATCCTCTCTCACGTTTTCCAACCATGGCGAGACCAGGGTAGAGGCTGCCCTGCGTCCTCTGAGGAGGTGTAATGGCAATATGTTTGTGACCCCATTGGGGGTGAGGCGATGCGCAGCTATAGCTTCCTAGACTGTGTGTACAGCGGGTCGTGTCTTGCTGCTGTGGCTAACTTGAGGAAGAAAGGAACTTGGGCTACCCCACCTGTTTATCACTGGCCAGTTGTGGATCCAGCACACTTTTAACAGATCACTGCAAGTTGTCTGTACATACGAGAGCACCCAGTATTTATGAAGTACAATTACAATTATTTTTTTATTTATGTGATTTAAAACATAGCATAACACAGCTATTGACAAAAACCTTTTGCTTGCGTAATGACCGGGGTTGTTCAGTATTTAAGGCATTTCTATCAACCTAATAGATTGTTTCTTTACATTTACTGATTTGTAGTGTGGGTTGGTAAAGGTAGTGACTTAGAATGTGGTCCAGTTGACCTCACATCTGTCTAGGCGACACAAAAATAGTGTTTCTGGCACTCAGTTGCTAGGACGAATGTAGTGGACTTGGGACTGTCACTGATGTGTAAATACGCCAATATGCGTGTGAGAACAAGTAATATTACCATGCAGTACCATGAGGTGAAGCCCATGTATAAAATGTGACAACAAGTGCACAGATAGTTGGTCGCTTTTTAATCGAGCGACAACACGATAAATCAAACACATTGCCAGCACCCTGAATAGGTACTGTCCCACATGTAGCGGAGCAAACTGAGTCCAGCCCACTCACTGATAATACCTATGTATTGAAGAGATACACTACTCCTCCAGTGGAGCCAAATAGCACACTAATCACTCGCGCATGCGCGCCCGACTCCTGAGCACGCACAAACGAGTGACGCAACTTCAAATAGTCCCCACGCATGCACGTAACTGCAGACACTGCCGACTCTACAGCGAGTTGCAGTTACGGGATGCGAAGGTAAGTATACGATGCCTTTTTATAGCGGCTTCCCGCTCGCACTGAACAGTAGCTCGTTCAATGCTACAGGGAGCACCGGTCCCAGTCCACACAGGTCCCCCACGGTGAGCACAGTGACACCATCAGCAAACGGGGGTTTTTCACCACACACCCCGTGTTAATTAAACTCTTATCATGCACCGAGCCCATTCATGGTACACTAGCCTAATAAACGGCATGCATGATTAGCAGTACACCATCACAGCCTCACTGGCTTTAGATGCACGTGATATATAAGCGCATCCTAGCGCTTTTCTCACCAGATAATTGTTGTCTTTTTTTACAGCCATTGAGCTGAATACCACTTCCTAGATACTCAGGATTCAACAAATTATGCGCACGGAAGGCGCTTGCAGCAAAAAACCCTAACCAGATTCTGCGCTAGCCTGTTACTCAGAAAAGCTACGGCTCAGGTAGGACATTGTCCACACACCAATATACAGGACTCTTTCCCTGTAGAGAAACACCCAGTCTCTTATTCCATTTTTACCTGCTTACCTTTAGATGTCCCAACACAGTGGCACATCAGTGACAGTAACAAGTCCACTACATTTGTCCTGAAGACGGCACCATAATACCAACTAGCAACTGAGTGCCAGAAACACCATTTTTGTGTCGACTAGACAGATGTGAGGTCAACGGGACCACATTCTAAGTCACTACCGTTACTAACCCACACTACAAATCAGTAAATGTAAAGAACCACTGTATTAGGTTGATAGAAATGCCTTAAATACTGAACAACCCCGGCCATTACGGGCAAGCAAAAGGTTTTTGTCAATAGCTGTGTTATGCTATGTTTTAACTCACATAAATAAAAAAATTAAAAAATTGTGATTGCACTTCATAAATACTGGGTGTTCTCATATGTACAGACAACCTGCAGTGATCTGTTAAAAGTGTGCTGGATCCACAACCGGCCAGTGATAAACAGGTGGGGAAGCCTAAGTTCCTTTCTTCCTCAAATTGCCAAACCCCCCATTACTTAGGCCCCCGTATCAAGAAAGAGGGACACATCACCCCCCTATATTACAAAAAATGCTGTGGCTAACTGCAACACTCCCTTAATGAATCTGTGGTGCGTTCTACCAACCTGTTTGCTTGTTGGTTACACAAAGTTGCTTTACTTTGCCGGATATTGTTCTCCTTCTAGAAATTATCCATCTCTCTGGATACGAGTTGTACTCCATTGTCGGTGACCAGTTCCCTGGGCAATCCTTCATTCTGAAAGATGTTTTTGAGGAACTGAATCACTGTGGCTGTGGTTATGTTGGGTACAAATTCAACCTCTACCCATTTGGATAAATAGTCCACTAACACTATGCCGTACTTGCTTTTGTGTTCCATGAGTTTTAGCGGGCCTATAAAGTCCAAGCCCAATTTTTGCCATACTCCTTCTGGCACCTCTGTGGGGTGTAGTGGCGCTTGCCTTACTTTGAGTCTCTTGTCACTATTCACACACTCGTGACATCTCTCTGTCATGGTTCTTATTTCCAAGTTCATACCTGGCCACCAATACGCTTCTCTTACCCTGCTTTTTAGTCATGTTGTTCCCAAGATGACCAGTCTGAGCCCTGCATATGATGGTTCATCTCATCGCTATGGGTGGAATCACTTGATCGCCTCTCATGAGCATCCCTTTGTTTTCAAATATTTGATCTGATACTTTCCAATAGGGACGCAACCCCTCTAGGATCGACCTCTCGTCAGGCCACCCCTTTCTGACCCACTCCGTGATTTTTGTTTTGGTGTCATCTTTAGCCGCTTCTTCTCTCCAGTGTCTCTCGCTCATTTCGAGGAATTCCTTGCTCTTTAGGTCCTTGAGTGATGCAAGGACACATTCGTTCTGTAGAAAACTGCTTTCTTTATCTTTGCAGTGTGGGAGTCTGGACATACAATCCGCCTGGAAATGTTTCCATCTTGAAATGTGCTGTATCTCATGTATGCAGCAATGCAAGCAAGGCAAGGTGTCGCTGTGCGGGTTCCTCCCGGGCTCAGTAGGTGCAGTAGGGGTTTGTGATCGGTAACCAGGCGAAAATCTGTACCCCATACATATGTGCGGAAGTAATACACAGCCCATGCACATGCTAATATTTCCTTTTCAATGGTGGAGTAATTTTTTCTGATTGTGAGAGGGCCCTGGATGCAAATGCGACAGTATGTTCTTCATTGCCCTTCTTTTGCGTGAGCGTTGCTCCTATATCGTATGCGCTGGCATCCGTGGTAATCATGGTCTTCCATTTAGGTTTGAAGGGTTGCAGTCAGGCCGCATGCATTATTCCCTCTTTGACATCTTCGAATGCTTTGGCTTGTTCTGCCTCCCAGTGGTATTCCGCGCCTTTCTTGGGTAATTCTCCTACTGGAAGCATAGTCTCTGAGAAGTTTGGTATGAATTTTGCATAGTATTCTGATAGCCCCAAAAATGATCTCAGCTCTTCTTTGCTGGTTGGGGGAGGCACCTTTACGATTGCTTGCAGTAAGTCTTTCTTGGGGCTGATACCTGCCTTTGATATGGTGTATCCCAGATATTCCACCTCATCCCCCTGCAGTACACATTTGTTGTAGAGTAGTTGTACTCCTGCTTCTTGCAATTTTGCCAACACTTTGCAGAGAGCTGCATCCTGTGTCTCCTTATCTTCTGCATATATTAATATGTCATCCTGGAAGTAAGAGACATTACCAATGTTTTTCAAGAGGGAGTCTATCATGCGTTGGAACGCAGAGGCCACCGAGGACAACCCAAAAGGCATTCTCGTGAATTGATATATTCCAAATGGGGTTATGAACACTGTGAGGGGTCTGGATTCTTGATATAAGGTGATTTGGTGGTAGGCATCCTGCAATTTCAATGTAGAAAATATTTTAGCCTCCTTCATGAACAAGATCAGGTCATTTATGCTCGGTAAGGGGTAACTATCCGCCACCACCTCCAGATTTAGGCTGCGTAAATCAATGCAAATACGCAAGTCGCCGGTATGCTGTTTCTTTATGAGACCACTGGGCTGAGCTATTCTGAAGACTCCACCGTCTCTATGGGTCCTTCCGAAAGCATCTTGTTGAGCTTTTCTTGTAGTGCAACTCTCGCCGTCACCAGCACAGATCTCACCCTATGCTTGACTGGTACAGCTCCCTGTTTTAGTTTTATCTTGTGCACATAGTTTTTGATGCGGCTGGGCGTGTCTGAAAATAAATATGTGAATACTTCTTTGCTGATTGAGGCACCATTTTTGTTTATGGACAGCACTTGTCCCTCCACACTGGGGTCAAGCCTGATTTGCAATTTGGCTTGGTCATCCCAGCCTAATACTGGTGGTACATTTTCTGCCAGATACACTTTGGTTCTTGTGACCCTGTCCTTGAATTCTACTATCGCTCTGACGTACTCCAAAAGATTTACACTGGCACCTCTGTACGCCGTGGGACTGATGTTTGTTTTGTAAGCTTCAACTATTTCTCTTCCCACCATGCTTTTGTATAAGTTTATGGGTAGTATGGTGAGTTCGGATACCCGAGTCTGCCATCACTCTTGTTTCATGGCCATTGAATTTAATAGTACAGTGGGGCTTTTCCCTCTGAGTCGTGCCGCTGTTCACCATGAGAACTGTGGCGCATGATTCTTCAACTGAGTAGGCCTCATCTCTGCCTTCCTCGCTCTGGATTGTTCCCACCATTTTCCTCGCTTTCCACATGCACACTGATGGGAAATGCCCATACATTCTGCATTTTGAATACTATTTGTTCCTTGCGGAGCATTCTCTGCTGTTGGCTAAGTGGCTTGTACTGGCGCACCTGTGGCACTACAATGGTTCGCGTTTCACTGCTGCATCAGTTCTTGTTTTGCGTTGTCCTCTGTCCCTTCTTCCTCTGGATTGTACCCACTGTATTTCAGGGGATTGCGCAGCAATTCCCCACTCTTTGCGCCTGCAAGGCGTCTCTTCTACTGCTCTCGCAATCTGGATTGCTTTATCCAACACTATTTCCTTTTCCAGAGTAAATATGTCTTGTACCTTTCTGTTGTTCATGTGGACTATGAGCATGTCGCAGATTCTTTCATCTGACGTTGCTCCAAATGCGCACAACGCAGCCAATTCTCTTAGCTTGAGTACGTAGTCATCCACGGCTTTTGTCGGTTCCTGCTTCCTGCCACAAAATCTGATTCTGTGTAGGACCACATTTTCTTTACACAACAATCTCTTAGCTATTCTCTTTTCGCCTCTTGATAGACATCATCACCGTCTCCTGTCAGGGTTTCTGGGTTCAGGCCTGCAAAAGTTCTTTGTCCTTCCACACCCAGCGTATTTAGTAGCATAGCCTTCTAGCACGCCGCTGGATAGCCTGTTCCACCCATCGCTTCCAGATAAGTTTGAAATAAAGGCTCCCATTGGAGCCATGGAATGGCTGGCTTGGCTGGGACTTGCAGGAACAGTAGTGGTGGCGTTGCTCCTTGCATTGTAGAGCTGCTGGGCCGATCTGATGCCTCATCGCCAATTATGTAGTGGCCCTTCAATGATCACACCAAGCCTGAAGGTTGGGTTAACGTGTTTTTATCATTTCTTCACATGTAACACTGCTTTCATATATTAATCACCATTCAGCATACATTTCAGCATCTAATTATATGGTTTATCGTGCCCTGCTGGTAGTTCTTGTATTTAGGTGGGTTAGGGTATCTGGGCAGGAAGTTGCAGGGGAGAGCGTGTGGCAAGCTGCTACTCTGTGGCTTGCTGCACTCAGAATGTCTTGAGCGTGCTCTGCCGCTCGTGATATCGCGGGACTTCCTCTGGGACCTCGTAAGGTCCTTTACTCTACAGCAGTCTTGCCCTTCATTCCAAAAGCACACCTTTCGAACTTATTTTTTACACAGCTCAACACAGAAGACAAATTTTTAACATGATTATAAACATGCTCTTTACTCTACACCGATACCGTTCATTTTGCACTCAGTGCCTAGTTCCTATTAGCATTATGTTTACGTGCGTCAGGAGCCCAGCGTGGAGAGAGCTCGCTAAAACATTTTAGATAGCACGTGTCCCGTTAACAAATCTGGAGCCTGAGCCTCTGGGATCTTTCCCATGTCTTCATGAGAAAGGGGGGCAGAAACTTCTGTTGTTCGCATCTCGCGCTGAGCCTGCTGGTAACATTCATGCACAGAATGAGTGGCTGTGCAGGAGACAGGTAAGAGGCCAGGACATCCACACACTTGCAATAGCACACAAGCTGCTTCAGCTTTAAGAACAGTGTTTCCTGGGAATGCTTCTCTAGGGAGCTGCAACTGAGATGATTTGTTGCTGGCCCGTCTGCAGCTTGTGACAGGCATATGCAAGGTAAAACCAGCCATGTTCGCTCACTGTGTATGCAGCGGGTTTGAGGGGAGGAGGGAACATGCCAGCTCAGCAGTCCCACAACAGTGACCTGACACACCCACTATCCATACCCTGGGCAACCAAGGAGAGTGCAGCATCCTGTTTTCATGCAGCTGGACAGTGAAAGCAGCTGTCATCTTGAAAAGGCATGTTTGTGACTCAATGCTACGGGTCAGTTACTAAAGAAACCAAAATGTTTATAATTATCACATAAATCTGACAATTTGGAAACATGTTTTAACAAATACATATTCTCTTTCGAAAAGTACAATATTTTCAAAATATGAGCAAGTGTTTTTATTACCCATAATGAAAAATACATGTTTTTTTGGGCCCTACATTTCAAAACAAAATTACTTGGTTATGGTGAATCAAGGATTTTACTCTCAACCTAACAATTAAGTGCATCTCCATTATGGCCGCCAGCACGGAAGAGCTCAGACCTCAGAGTTCCAATGCAGAGAACTTGTGGCCGGGGAAAGACAGGAAGGGGTAGGATTAGCCATAGGGATCAGCAAGGCCATGGACAAGGAATGGGTGGGGCTTGTACCAAACAACAGTGTATCCCTCCACAATGTAATTTCTATGTGGCCTTCTCCAAAGCCTTTGACCCTATGTATACATGAATTAGTATTTGAATGCAATAGTTTGGGCTATTATAGGTGTCACAAGCGACTCCTAATTACCCATACTAAACACGGCTAGGCATGTGTCTGCTCTTTGTTGCTATCAGCAGTGCTGTGTTGCGACCACTGGATATAACAAGAATAATTATCTATAGATTTTTTTTACTTGATTAATAAATGCCTGAGTCGATAATGACCACATTTTTGTACTCCCTGAAAAATCCTTTTACACCCAACTTGCAAAAGCGAGGAGTAAAATACACACCTCTCAAAATCTTATCCGGGCACATCCTGAGGATTTTCTGTCATCCGGCGATCCTGTCAATATTTTACTCGTCTTAAAATGGCAAATTATATGTCTTGTAATTTGCAGACTCCTTGACCAGATCCACTCCTGTGATGAAGCGCATCATGGCTAAATCTTTTCCGGTATCCCCCTTTTCCAGGCTGAGAATTAATTTGGGTTTGCAACAAGGGTGTCAAACTGAGACAGTGGGCCCGTTTTGGATTCAAAAGTGCCTCTTATGCACCACACCCAATTAATCCATGACAATTATAAGCGTAATAATACTCAGTGGCAACTGGTGTATTTTTCAAGTGTTTAGTGCAAGCAAAATGAGCCAGCCTTAAACAACTCAAGTTTGCAGGGGATTTCCCTCCGAAGAAAGTTTTTAAAACAATAGGTCAAACATTTGCATTTTACAGCACACTTTTCAGGTTTCATTCTATTAAAAGCCACAGGATTATAAACAATATGTAGGTTAAAGCAAACCGAGTCTCAATACTGGCCTGAACCCAGTTTACGGTTTGATCTGGGTAATAGTCATCTGAGCAGTGCTCAAGAGACTTTTCTGGACACACATGTCTTGCTTTGCTGCAGACTTTCAAAATAAGCTCATTAACATTCCCTTTGACAATGTGCATCTTTTGTGGCTTCAGTGTCAAAGCTTCCTTAGTGAACCTGAAAACATTGCATCATCCTTAAGAATTAACTATGACACTAGTGAGAAAATAATTTCTCTATCCAAAGTATTTTCAGAAAAGTTGCCTGAAAGGTTTACACATGTATATACAGAGGCATAGACGAGGTAGGACCTGAGTGGTCAAGTAGCTCCCAAAATCTGTAAATGCCCACATAGCACTGTGGGCATTTACAGATGCCACTTTGCAGGCAGAGCAGTGGGGGTCGCTCTCTGAATGCCATGCTCCATGCATGTCAGGAACCAGGAAGCTCTCCCTGCTACCTGGTTCCTGTCTGCGTGGAGCGCATGGCAGCTGGAGATCTATAGAGCAGCTGAGGCAGCGAGGATGGAAACCGATTAGGAAAAAAAAGTGGTTTTGTTTGTGTGTGTGTGAGGTTTGTGTGTGTGTGTGCATGATTGTGCAGGGTTGTGCAAGTGAATGTACCTATGCGAGTGGCCGCCTGTAAATTAATGCATTTGAATTAATGCAGAGTGAATGGTGTACATGGGTGCGAGTGCTCATGTGAATGTGATATGAATGACACTGAAGCTGTATGGGTGCATGACTGGTGGTTGAATGTGTATGAATGTCTGTGTGTATCTCAGTGTTTGTGTATGTGTGTGTGTGAGTGGATGTGTTTATGTATGCTAGGCTGTGGCCAAGAAGGGGCATTGGAGCATTGTGCATGGAATATTTTACAAGGTGTTTTTGGGCAAAGCAAAGCCAACTTGCAGGTTACACACCCTGCTGCAACACACACACACCCATAACTTGCCATCTGAATACACACTATTACGACACACCCTCCTACAACACATCCTCCAGCAATGCACACTCCTACAACACACGCTCCTACTGAACAACCAAAAAGTATCCAACTATTTACAGTAAACGCTTAATAACAGTTACTTATACAAATAATACATACACAACATGTATAGTCATTGCACTGCATAAGAAATGCAAACATGTAATGGGTGCGAAAATAGATGTAGTAAATAATGGAAGCTGGAAATACCAACAAAAGCAGCACAAATGTAATAAACATTAAAAATATAGACTGTTTCATATTTTTATTGAAAACACATATTTATACAACTCATTGCGTTACTTTCACTATAAAGCATTTTAGAAATAAAACGACATGTTTCAAAGAAAAACCAGGTTTGTTAAGGTTACCATGACATTTGATTTTAATATATTTTTTAATGTATTCATAGTTTATTATATTACCTTAATGTTATTATTTCTGATGTTTGTACACTTTACGTTTTTGTGGTTTCCAAATATATATGTGCAAAGTTTAACATCTAACGTCACTAAATATTTGTTCTAAATCAAGTTGCGTCCCACTGATGTAGTTATAATTTGAAATCACAATGTGGCCTGTTGTGGAATAATTTTCCCAGCCACAAGCGGGCATTTCTTGGTTCTGCACCAACAGTCATTGCTCTAGTGGTGCCCTCTTCCCCAGAAGTGCTGTAAATTGAGTTGTCCAAGCACCTTTACCCCAGTTCCTTGTTTCCTTGGTACAGATGCTGGAGTTTTCAAAACATTGACTGACTATTTTTGGGGCATCTTTAAGTATGTAATTTGCTATCACACCATCCAAGTCTGTATTCAATCCCTGTAATAAGTCTGACAGCCATGTATGTTTTTCTAAATCCCCACAGGCCTTTTTATGTCTTGGTCCCAACCATAGGATTGTGGATCATGCCAGTCCATGCACTCTAAGGGTGTTCGTGCACCACACATTTACATGGCACTGAGATGACCTACAGTCTGCTTCTCCTGAGCTCTTGTTCCATGGTGTAATGAGAGCCTGTTGCTGTGAAGATTACTGCATGGCCCCTGTTTCCCTCTTTTTCATTCACACCACAGGTGTGGGAAGCCTTCAAAAATACAATCTGACCTTTTTAGACAAACCCTGGTGCCCTGATTCCCTCAAAGGCAACCGCAGAGCCCACTGTTCCTTCATGGAACAGGAGAGGTATCAAAACCACCTATCTGCTGCTTAGCCCTACGCTCGGCTCCAAAATAAAATCCCTGGGGGAGTGGTGGTGCCGACCGCCTAACCCAATGTTTCTGCATTGGTTCCATCGGTGTACGTTGAGGCAGCACTTCAAAATCATGACATCAGTTCTCCCATTTCTGGAACTGGGGGATTGACAGTAGGGTCCTACAGACACAGGACTTGTTGGCGGCATGTTTTAATGCAGATTGTGGTGGCGATTTGCCTTTCTGAATTAGAGTTTTCACTGGGTATGGTTCATTTTGCCATATCAGAGGAGCATGCCGACACAGACCTATTGGACTTTACATTGATGAGACTTTGGATGCAATAGGCTAGTTAATGTCCCCTGAATTGGAAATTGTAGGCATGACATTGTCTGCTGGATTTGTCTTTGTATCCGATAGGGGCCTGGTATTCTGGGGGTTAGACTATTTGGGCCTGCCTGCTCCACACATTGAACAGAAACTGCATTTTCTGGCCAACATCCTGGGGCAGGAGGAGTTGGCCAACAATTTGTTGTCCTTTATTGAGGGACTTGTGAAACCCTTTTTTGCAATTGGAAGAACCTTCCTCTGTGCAGGCAGCTTGTAAAACCCTGTGTAATTCATGCCCAAATCTGGGGATCATGCATATTTACTTTTAAACCTACTCATTAAGGTTTGTTTGTAAGGCTTCTTTGGCTGGTTCCTGCCCAACCGTGCTCCAGTCTCACTCCAAATATGGAATCATAAAAACTAGATGGATTTGTGAGAAAAGTGTTTGACTCAGGGCTTCGTGTAATGTGAGCAACGCATGTGAGGTGCTATTCTTTGTGGGAAGTGGCAGTTATCGAGCACCTCCCAGATGGGTAAGGATGACAAGGGGATAGCAAACATCTTTTGATAACTGGCTTGGAGAATGTAGATTATGTGCTAAGGTCCACGGCTTTGGTGCACTGTTGGAAGGGATTGGGCTGCTGGACTTGATGTGGATGTCCTGTAATGACTCTAAACTGTTTGGGACCAAGGGAGACAAGTCTTTAGAAACATGTAAGGATACCAAAGCCATAGCCTAGCCACTGGGAATTACTCCCTTCTTTTTTCAGTCATCAGGCAGAGGGTGCTTTCTCCTATACTCCTTTCCCACCTGCAAAGGCATGTCCTTCTAGCTTACAGATACAGCAGCCTTTTTCTGTCTTGTAGAGGTAGAGGCTCCGGAAAGGCAGGTCCACTGCAACTGTCACCTCTATTTCTTCTGCAAAACATTTGAGTTGCAATTTGTGGAACACCAAACCTTTGTGGGCCTCACCATTTGGTTAGTGGAAGTGGCTGTCTTTTCTTCAGAGGTAACGGTCTGAACTTCCATCAATTGGTTTATGTAATTAAAAACATTTCAAACAATAAATTAATACAATAAGCCAAAGTACATATACTGTCATGAACGTTTGACAAAAAGGCTCACATTGGGCCTCATTACAAGTTGCCTGTTTATGCATCAATGATTCAGTGGATCTGGTGGCCCAGTTTCCAGCAACCGAAATCACACAATCACCAGCACATCACAGGTGCGCGTGCATGTGCATTCCGGCTTGTTGGTAACCGTGCCACCGGCATGCGGGAAACTCTGGCGAAAATCACCCATACTGCTGTTTCCAGCTCTAAAAAGGCAGTGGCACCATTTATGGCATGTATCTCATGGAAACACAGGTGACAGTAACACCGGAACCGGAAACAACGTCATCACAGGAACTGGAAGCTCGCCGGTGGCTATTTTGGAAAACACAATCTGCATAATCACCCACTTCCTGTTGCCATCCGGACCCTGTAACACTGGCATCATTTCTGGAGCAGCAGAATCTCGGGTGCCTCAAGTCTGCCAGTGAAAACCATGTTTTACAGAGCTGGAATTAACAATGCTCACTGACACCATTGTGGACAATGCCGGAGTGCTGTTTGCATCAGGCTATCAGACTACAGGCGCAACAGCCAAATCCAGAAGTCAGCCATATGGGAGGAGATGACAGAGAAGGTGTCGGCTGGGTGCCCCATCCGCTACACTACAAAAGATTGCCAGAAGCAGTGGGACAACCTCCGACTGAGCGTCTGCAATCTGCTCTCAGTACAAAGGATGGAATACCTGGCAACTGGCGGTGGGACGTCCTCCCCAATAAAGTTGTTGCCCTGGGAGGATAGACGTAGCACTGTGCTACATCTGGAAGGCTTCGAGAGAGCAGGAGCGGCAGAGGCCAGTGCAGGAGCACATTCAGAGGGATGTGAGTACAACATGCAATATCAAGAATAAAACAGAGGGCATGGCAGTGTAGCACATACCACACAGAGACATGTCCAACTGCACAACAAAAGACCCCAGCCAACCCAAACAGTGGCCCACCAACCATAGTCATTGTGCAAGTGTGCACACACATTGCCCCCCCAAATACAGAAACACACAACTGACCACGTGAGTACTGGTCATGTGCACACAATTGATACATGAGGTAAAACACATGCATGAGGCACACCCCCTCCAAGCCAGCATGCATGCACCACAAGCAAGAAGCTCCCATGACACACACAGCATGCACACATACAGAGTGCCCTGATGCACCTGGCAGTGGCATGGCTGACTGTCCACTAGTCACACCGGCAACAACAAGTGCAATAGTGTGCTTCACACCCCTCAACCTCAATGCCCAACTGTGGCGTGCCTCAGGGCACCATCCAATCCCCATGGCACAACAACACTTACCTTGCCCCTCTGGCCAACGTGATCACCTTCATTTTACCCCACTGCCAGTATCCTGCTGACACACTGCCCACCCCCAGACCCACATCATGTACTGCCCCCATCCTCTCCAAACATGAGTGCCTGACTGCATAACATGCAACATGCACTGATGACGATCCCTGCCTTAATCCATGCAAGACAGAGAAGCCCCTCAGCATGACGGCTGTGCACTGTCACCCACCATGTGCCCTTTCCCCACACACCCCTGAGAGTCCACAGACCCTGTTGCCACTCTTGACCGATCCCACACCTCAAGGTTAATGCACCCCCACCCCATAGGCAGCCTCCCCTATCCCACCAACCACCAGAAGCCCATTGTCTCTGGAGCACTGGTTCCCACTGGGCTTGACGAAAGCAGCAGCTCTCCCTCATTGTACCCTCACCTCCCTTTGCCCCCTCATACACACCCAGAATAGGGTTGTGTGAATCAACTCGGCCCCCAAGCCCCAGTACTGCTTCCCTCCAGGCCTGGGATTCCTGCACTGGCTCCCTGTGATGTCACTGTCCAATACTGGGATAACCGGCTCCACACACCAGGATGTCTGTTGACTGGTCCCCCATGAGTTACACTGGTACGAGCACATCCACGACCAGTCACCAGCAGCGATCCCCACACAGACACTTGCCAATGGATTCCCTGAACTAGCCAGGATCTGGACCACCCCATCCCTCACACTGTACTCCCCTCTCCCTCATTGTACCTGCCCCTGGTGCAGCCATCAAAACGTGATCAGCTCCTTTTGTGTCCACCACCCCTTGCACTACACCCCCTCCCTTCCAGGTACCCACATCCCACCCCCTCCCCTCCCCAGCATGACAGCGTGCTCTGCACTTGCACAGTGATCATGACACAAGACTCAGTACGGCTGCATCTGCTAATTTCTCAGCACATGCACACCACCAGCAGCAACTGCCACCACCCCTGCTGCAACCACAGTGGCAATACCAGAAGCAACTGCCACCCACCCTGCTGCAACCACAGTGTCAACACCAGCAGCAACTGCAACCACCCCTTCTGTAGCCACAGTGGAAACACCAGCAACAACTGCCACCACTCCTGCTGACCTAAGAGGAGCATCAACAGGACAGCAATCCTCCCACCAGGTACATATGTACATGGGTGCATCCACAAATGAGGATGCTATGCAGGATGCTGGGGACACTACCGACGGCACCTCAGAGCACACCCCCTATCACCGTCCCACATTCATTTCCCATAGCATTCACTGCCCACCACCACCACCCATCCCCAGCATCAGGGACATGGATGCACGGCTATGGCGCATGGAGGAGAGACATGAGCAAATGGCAGAACGTGTGCGCCAGCACCTTGAGGAGGCACATATGATGCAGGAGGAGATGTGGTTGATCCGCAAAAGTGTGCAGGCTACTGGCCGGCGATGTGCACGTGCCCTGGGCCGTTCGACATCAGCAACGGTCCTGCTAGCACAGAGAGTCCAGGAGGGAAATGAGGATGTGTCAGCAATGGCTGAGAGCCTTGCCCTTTCCCTGCGGATAGCACTGCAGGACAGTGAGTTGGCCAGATCAGACCCACCCTCCACAAGCTCCACACCTGCTGGCTCCCAACAGAGCAGCCCGAGGTGCTGGTCCCTACGCCTGTCAGCCTTGCCACGTAAGGGCCGCTCATGTGGCAAAAAGCCATGCAAATGAACCAGGCACACACGTGCATTGACACTGTAGCTCACTAGTGGGTTTTAAGGGGTTGGTGTGTTGTGGAGGTGGGTGGTGGGGAGGGAGAGTTGGGGAGGGGGAGGTGGGCCACACCTTCCTTGTTCTCTGTATATACAATACACATGTTTCTGCATTTGAATTTACGTCCGGACATTCATTATTTGTGGTTGAGTGATTTGGAATTTGTGCAATTCACATGCAGTGTGTGGCCTCGGCAGTGTGCAGGTGCTGTGTGCTCAGAAGTAATTCTGCATTAGTTCATGGCGGGCTGTATGCCCGTCCCTGTCATCCCTGTGATAGTGTATTTGCATGTCGGCATCTGCTACACTGCCGAAATCTTTGCCCGACGGAGGCATGTCCATATCGGGGACAGGGGAATTTTACGCCTTTATTTTTTTAAAACCTTTATTTTTGTTTTTTTTTCAATTTAATACAAACATTCGCACCCACATTAGGGTGGATTTAACTTTGCGCCGTCGCCTCAACCCTTCCCCCCAACCTTCCCCCCGCTCCACCTCGCCTCATTGTTCTGTGCCTCCATGGATTTGTTTTCAAGCATTCCGATCCACTCTTTCAAGGTGTTGGACCATTGGATTGAGTTGGTTGCAAGTTCATGCCCTGGATTCATTGGGTATTCGAGGGAGAGGAGGAGGTTTCTTCGGCTTCGTTGATCAGGAATAATACCACTGGGCCCCAGATGTCTGGTGGGTGTGCGTGTTGGGGCAGTAGTTTAATAAAGTCTGTCTCTTCGTCATGACAGTAAAGGATGTCCCTGCGCCAATTGGAGACCATACGGAGGGGCCCACGGCCCCAGGACATGGCGACTCTCCTGCGGGCAAGTGTTAGTAGTAGACCTGCAAGTTTTCTTACTGGCGGTGAGAGAAGTCTCGTCATCCCAAGCAGGGCTGCGGTCGAGGTGGGTTGTAGCTCTTCTCCCACGATTGCCGCTGTCGTCTCCAGAACTTGGTTCCAAAATGGGGTTAGCTTGGGGCAGTCCCATGCAAGGTGGAAGAAGTCAGCCGCGGAGGTCCCATATCTTTCGCATTTGGAGGAAGACTCGGGGTGGTGTTTATTCGCTTTCATTGGTGTGAAGTAGGTTTGATGGAGGTAATTGAAATTAATCAGTTTAAGGCGCGAGTTAAGGGCTATTTTTTGTGTTTGTCGCAATATGAATGTCCAGTCTTCCTCTGGAATGGTTATTTGCAGGGACCATTTCCATCTTGATTTTACACGAGTATTGGTGGAGGCTGTGTCGGTAGTGATGGATCTGTAAATTTGCGATACCAGTCTGCCCTCCCCCTGCGCCTTGATTTCGTTATGGAGAAGTTGCCAGGTCGGGGGTTGACGTGAAAAGGTGGGCCAGATTGTTTGTAAGGTGTATCTGGTTCTGAAATAGATTGATGTGTCGAGGGCGGTGTCCCCTCCTTTTTGTTTTGCTTGCTGGGGGGTCATCAAACTGTCTTCGATGAAGAGTTCGCCCAGTGTGTTTATGCCTAACTTCTCAACACATCGATGAAAGACCTTTTCTGAAGTGAACGGGCGTCCCGGTATACATTTGACAAGGAGGAGGGGACTATGTTCATAGTATTACTGGGGACCGGAATCTGGCCGAGGATAACTGCTCTCAGCAGATTGGGTGTCACGAGGGCTTGCTCCACTGATATTTTGCGCAGAGTACCAATAGCTGAGGAATTGTGCTTGCGCCGCCCACAAGTATTTCCCTAGGTCTGGGAGGGCTAGTCCTCTGCTGGCCACCGGGAGGGTTAGTGTTGAGCGTGCGACCCTGGCAGGCTTGTCTGCCCATAGCAGCTCGGGGACCATACTTTTCAGTCTCTTTAAGAAGGATTGTGGTAACAGGATAGGGATGTTGGTGAATAAGTACAGGAGCTTTGGTAGGATCACCATCTTTACCAAAGAGACCTTTCCCCGGAGGATTAGTGGCAGTGCCTTCCATCGTGAAACTTTTTCTTGTAGTGTTTTCGCCACTTCTTCGTAGTTGTCTCGAAATATGTCCTGATAGCTTAGCGACATCTGTATCCCCAGGTAGCGGACTCGGGACGTTTGCCATGTAAATTGGAAGTCATCAGTAAACGGCCGAGTGGCCGGAGTCAACGGAAATATGATGGATTTCGTCTGATTAATTTTTAGCCCGGATACTGCTCCAAATTTGATCACCTCTCTCATGACTGGGTTCAGGTTTTCTGTGGGATCACGTATGAACAAAGCGACGTCGTCCACATACAGTGATATGATTAGTTTATGTGGACCTATGTTGAGGCCTCTGAGGTTTTGTTGTTCTCGTAGATTGGAGGCTAGTGGTTCCATTATCAAGGCAAATATTAGTGCCGAGAGTGGGCAGCCCTGTCTGGTGCCGCATTCCAGCTCCAATGAGGCTGACTTTGTTGCTCCTATGATGATGCTGGCTCGAGGTTTAGTGTATAATAGAGATACTAACTTGATGAAGCGGGCTCCCAGTCCCATCCTAGTGAGCACTGCAAACAGGAACGACCATTCCACCAAATCGAATGCCTTCTCAGCGTCGAGTAAAACGGCGATTGCCTTTTGGGAGGGGTCTAGGGCTTCGATGATGCCAAATAATCTTCTGATACCAAAGGTTGTGTTGCGTCCGGGTATGAAACCTGCCTGGTCCACGAGCACCAGAGCGGGCATCAGTGGCATCAGCCTGTTTGTGAGCACGTTAGCCAGGATTTTGTTGTCAAGGTTAAGTAAGGAGATGGGGCGATATGATGCGCATTCCTCTGGTGGTTTGCCTGGTTTGTGTAAGAGGACTATGTTGGCTTCGCAGGTGGACTGTGGGAGGGATCCTCCTTCCAGTGCTTCCTGGTAGACTTTGGCTAGGAGGTGGGCCAGTGTGTCCACAAATGCTTTATAGAATTCTCCTGTTAGGCCATCTGGGCCGGGAGCTTTGGAGTTGGGGAGGGTTTTGATTGCCTCAGTGATCTCTTCCGGTGTGATAAGTTCATTGAGGGGTTCTCGTAACTGTTCTTCCACCCAGTATAGTTCTGTGCTTTCGAGGTATTCTCGCAGAGCGTCCAAATTCGCGTTGTGTTTAGAGCTATATAGTTCTTGGTAGAAGAGTCTGAATTCTTCCGTGATTCCTTCGTCAATGTGTATTAATACACCTTGTTTGGAACGTATTCCTTCTATCTGTGTTAGTTTTCTGTCGGCTTTTATCAGATTGGCTAGGAGGGCTCCAGGCTTTTGGCCTTCGCCGTATTGGCGGACTTGTCTATTGTGGTTCAGGAATTTTATTTTGCGGTCTGCCGCTGCGCTGAATTTTCGTAGTTCTTTCTTTAGGGCTGCTTGTGAAGCTGGGTCACTCACGTTCGTGCACTTAAGTTCAAGGTATCGTAGTCGCTCTTTGCTGCTGGTTAGTTCCCGCCTGATGAGTTTAAGGATGCCGTTTTCCTTGGCCAGGCAGATTCCTCTGGTAAAGCACTTTAATGTTTCCCAGATCGTACTCATTGTGGTGACGGAACCTATGTTGGAGTCTAGGAATGTGGAGATCTCTCTTATTTCGGAAGCAAAGACTTGGTCATGCATGGAGCCTGCCTTAAAACGCCAGCGTTTTAGCGGTGGTTTGAAGCTGGGTGGGTTGCAGCTAAGGGTCACTGGAGAGTGGTCGGATAAGGTTTTCGGTAGGATTTGGCAGGGGCCCAATGTCATCCGGCCTTTGCCGAGGTAAATAAGTAGTCAATCCTGGAGCTCATGTTGTGTACTGCGGAATGGAAGGTGTAGGCTCGCAGGTCACCATTTGCTGTTTCCTGTTTCTGACTTCATCAGGTTACAGTGGGTTCCTGTGATTTCTCTCTCTCTGTGGTGGAGGACGATTGAGGTTTTGGTCTAGGCAACCCATCTGGTCTAGGAAAGCGTTCGCCTCATCTGGTGATTGGAAAAAGTGGACACTCTCTCCATGTTGCACTCTAAGCCGTGCCGGGAAGAGCATTGAGTAGGCAATTTGGTTGGCTCTGAGCCTTTGTTTGATGTTGGTGAAGGATCTCCTCTCCGTTTGGACCGCGGGGGAGAAATCGGGGTAGAAGTGGATTTTGTCCCCTTCATGGAGGAGATCTCCCTTTTCTCTGGCGTGTCGGAGAATGGTGTTGCAGTCTCTGTAGTTAAGTAGTTTCACAATGATTGGTCTGGGTGGCGTCCCGGGGGCAGGTCTAGATGATGGTATCCTATGTGCCCTCTCTACGATGAAGAAGTGAGACAAGGCGTCCCGGCCGAAGAGGGATACACTGAGTGATTCCACGTAGTTTTCCATTTTCACCTGTGACTGGTGTTCTCTCACTCCGATGATTCGGATATTATTTCTTCTTGAGTGACCTTCCAAATCCTCGCATTTGGCAATTGTCGTTTTCATTTGGGCTTCTAACTGAGAAAATTTGCTCGATAGGGTTGTTGTGTTGTCATCTAGGTTAGACACTCTTTGCTCAATTTCATTTAAGCGTTCTGAGTGAGTATCTATTCGGTGTTGTAGGAGGTCTACCTTAGAAGCAAGACCATCCATTTTATTGTTCAGGCTGCCTATGCCAGCTTTTAACTCTAACAGGATTTCTTTGATCTCAGACGGGCCGCTTTCTGACTCCATTTGGTGGGAGCAGCCAGATAGGGGCTCCTGTTCTTCTTGCAGCCGGGGAGCTTTCGGAGTTGTGCCACACTCAAAATTTCCTTTGGGATTTATCTGATTTTCCCTTCATGCTTGTGTCTTTGGCAGGGTTTTTGGTTCTGGTTTATGTTTCACCGTGCCCTTGGGAAGTTCTCGAAGAAGCAGGGTAGCTTGTGATCTTCCGTGAAAGGTGGAGGTGCGGTTGTGAGCTTGTGTGGTTTTCCTGTGGGGGGGTGACCTGGGCAGTTTGCTAGAGCTTCTGTTGTAACTCTCTCTCTCCTTTCTTGGAGAGGGCACAGGGCTGATATCGGCAGGGTCGAGGATGCTTTCACCAATCCCTCCTCTGGGGGGGGTGTCATAGCAGGGTATTTTTAGCTGTCTCTTATGTTGCTGGTTGTTGATAGTACCTTGCATAGTAGGGGGTCTCTGGCGCACCTGGCAGCGAGTAGTGTGTTGGTGTTTTGCACTCGGTATGTTATAGTGAGAGGAGGGGGGGAAGCCGTCCTCTGTGCCGTGGGGTTTTAACTGCTCCTCTGTAATGTTGGGCGCTGCTGATTCCCCGCACCGTATGGAGTGTCCGAGACACCTGATAGCGGGGAGCGCGTTGGTATTTTGCGGCTGAGGGGGGAGAGTCTCCCTCTGTGTCTGAAGGGTTAGGATGGGTCCTCGGGAGGGTGCGGGCATCTCTCGCTGCTTTCCTAGTTGAGAGCGATGGTGTTGGCGAGCTGGGTCTTACATTTTCCTTTGCTGCTGCATGAGCGGCGGGGGACCCGCCGCTCAGTGAACTCCCTAGCGGCCCTGCCGCATGAGTCTATGCGCTGGGATGGGGGGGTGTCCCAGCATGTACTCGCGCTCTCGGAACTTCGCACCCCCGCTCTCCCTGTACCTCTGTTTGTGGCTGGTCTCTGGTCTCCACTCCGCTGGCGCCAGTAGGTCTCAGCTGTCTGGACCTGCGTTGCTGGTGTGAGGTCCTGGGGCCTCGGGGGGGATTCTCACCTCCGACTCTGCAGGCGGGCAGTCAGACCTCAGGGAAAGCGGAGCAGGGGGGACAGCTCGTCCTTCACTGCGTTGCCCCTTTCCCCACACGACAGCACCGATTGTGCGTTGTCGGCGCCTCAACCCCGCTCCACCAGTTGGCCCGAGATGAGGGGGGAGGGAGGGGCCTCACGCAGGCCCGCTGGAAGCCACTACCTTCTCCCCGCTCCTCGTTCGTGTTGCGGCTTCTGCAGTCAGGAGCGTTCACGGGGTCCAGGACATCCGGGCCTCGTTCGGGGTGGGGGTAGCCTTGTGTGGCCTGGCGGCTCGCCGGGTTGACTGCGGATTACTCGGCCTTGAGGCTACGTGGGCTGTTCGGGGGCAGGGGAGGGTCGATTTTGCACCGGATTTCGGCGGATGACAGCAGGGTGATTGGGAAGTCAGAGGTTCGGGCGTGTGGGTCACCAAAGTACCGGATACAACAGGATTTCACAGGATTAATGCAGGGCTGTTAGGTAGCTCAGACCAAGGCAGCCGTCTTGGTTGGCCCTCTAGCGCCCTCGGGGGAATGTTACGCCTGATGCATAGGTTGTGCAACATGGCACAGGCCAGGACTATCTTGCCCACTTTCACTGGCCTGTACATCAGTGCCCCACCCAAGCGGCTAAGGCAACAGAACCGTGCCTTCAGCAATCCAAAGGTCTGCTGAATTGTGCACCTTGTTTTGATGTGAGCACGGTTGTACACATTTTCCTGGTAGCTATGTGGATGTCTGACAGGACTCATCAGCCATGGTAGTAAGGGGTAGCCAGTATCAACTGCATGTGAGGGACACAAGGAGGACACTGTAATTGAGGTGACTGGGCACTGTATGCATGTCTGGATGTGGATCTGTGACACATGCATATGGGTATGTGCGCCTGTGGGCCATCAATCACCTTGTTGTACCTGTAGGATTGGACTGTGTTGGTGGATATCATGGCGCGCTCCCTTCGCTCCCGTTCCCGCCACTTGGGGGCATGTTTTGGGGTTTATTCCCTACTGGACATTTCCTCCGAACCTTATGCTGCAGTGTCCTGATGAATTGGGAGCGCTAAATCCTTATTTCCCAAATTACTTCCCTTCCGGATCCATTCCAGGTTTTTGGCAGCTAGCATGCTACTGCTACTTTAATCAAATGACTATGCTTCCCAGAATGCCTGGCTCACTGCTTCACCTCCTCCCTTGCAGGACAAGGCTGGGTGGAGGATAGGCAACACCTGTGGCTGCAGGTGCAGCAGGCGGCACGCCTGAGGGGTGTGCTCGTTAAGCAGCTTTAAAAGCCTCAGTTTGCTTCAGTCCAGCGCTGGTCATTGTTGCTGTGTTCCTGTTGTGACTGGTCCCTTGTTCCTTGTTCCTAGCTTTTGTGCCTAGTACCTAGTTCCTGTTCCTTGTTCCTAGCTTTTGTGCCTAGTGCCCAGTTCCTGTTTCTTGTTCCTCTGCCCTGAATTCCGGATTCTTGTGCTTAATTGATTTCTGCTCACTGGATTTCCCTTTCTGTCTTCCTCTGTCTGCAGGCAGCCTGTCTCTGTGCTTTACCCTTTAATGCTGCCCAATTCGCCTGTGTTTTCTGTTTCTTTGTTGCTGTCCTTTGCTACTGAAAAACCTGATGCTGTAGTCTTTCCCTTTACAGATTCAGCTTCCTGCCTCAAGGTTTCCTTTTGTGATATCATTTTCCCTGCTCCTGATCCTTACTTTCTATTGGGATCCATTCCATGTTTTCCATCTCACTTCTGCATTCATTTCCCATGGATTATTAGGTGTTGGTGTTATTGTAACTAGTCCCAGTGTAAATGCCCTTTTTGTTTCCTCACTATTTTATATCACTATTTCAACTCGCCCCTTGACTAGGGTCTTATGTATTTAGTTTCCTCCACCCATTGCTGTTATAGCCTTCAGGGTTCCTGTTTGATCAACTGGGTTCGTGAGTTTACCGACATTCAAGTGGTCTTTCCGGTCCTCGTGAGTACAGTTTCTAAGTTCCTTATTCTGTATCATCCAGAGTGTCAGCTCACAGATCCTGTCCTTGCTTGTTTAGCGCTGTCAGTATCTGTAATAGCATAGTGGGTAAGGAGTTTGCCGACTTTCCTTTCAGTCATAAGGAGGTTCTAAGTGCTTACCCCACATTCCTTTTCATATATAGGTATTATTGTTTCTCCTGGGTTTTAGTATACACAAGTCTTGGGTTTTGTATGCACATATTTAGATTCAAAGTTGTACACTGTGAGATTCCGTGCACATTGCCTTCTTCCTTTTCTTAACAGTGGATGGTTCATAGTGAGGGTATGCTGTACTTTGTCACATGAGTGTGATGCATTCTGGTACCTATGCTACATGACATTTGCCTGTCTATCTGTGACCAGATTGTGCTGGTGTGTCCTTCCATTTACTCATGTGGTACATGCCATCCGTGGGCACCCGCTCTTGCATGCAGATTGTGTCCCTACATTTACATGTTGCCTGTGGCCCATGCACTAGCTGACCAACTCATCTGAGCAACCATGCTATGTTAACCCTGTCGATGAATGTAGCATTGCCGATTTGTAGAACTCTGGGTAAACTAAATATAACATTAATGTTCAGGGAAACCACATAAGATGGACAGCAGATAAGATACAGGAGATTAATAATTGTCTGCTGACAAACCAGCCCAAAGAGGAGAACTGAAGGACGGAACAGATTTGGGATTTAGAGGCTCCAATTAGGCATCAAGCGTATTGTTCACAAATAATAAAAAATAACTCTTTTGGGAATAGGGGCTTTATAAAGTTGGCCCCTTTTGACGCCATTATACACTGTCAGAAAATACATGATCGTAAAGCTAGGGACGCTATTCGGGGGAACCCTGTGCTATCTAATTTACAGAAAGAGGCTAACCTTGTTAAGCTTACCACCCGCCATAAAAATTGGATGAAACTGCATAAACATCCTTTGCTAAATGTCAATTGGCAATCAGCGGCAACCTTATTAAAATCTCACGACAGCTACAAATTGTGGTCCTGTTTTAATGAGTATCAAAAAGCCCCTTTAACTAGGGACTTAAATTCAGTAACTGAGTCAGCTTGGGCATTACACATATATAAAATGTATACTGATAATGTTCAAGTGCTAAGGAGAGCTATTGCGGTCTATAGTAGGCTGCAACAGTCTCTATTAGACTTGAACTTAGAGGAGACAAAAACTATTATTGGAAATCTTAAAGCCTCTATGGCCCCAGGGCCAGATGGCATACCGAATATTTTGTTTAAGGCAAATCCCAAGTTATGGGTAAGAATTCCTTTGAGACTATTCACTCAGATAGGTCTGACTGCCGTATAGTTGGCAGCAATCAGTACTCATACAAGTCTTCAAAAAGGGAGATAGATCTGTCACTGCCAACTATCGCTTGCTGGCTATGCTTGATACCAGCCAGAAAATATTTGCCACCATATTACTGAAAAAACTCACAAAATGGGCAGAAGAGAAGAATATCTTAAAACCTTTTCAGAAAGGGTTCAGAAAGACATTTAGCACTATTAACAATATCTGTGCAATACACTTTTTAATCGCTGAGGCCATAGATGGCCAAAAAACCTACTTATTCTGCTGCTTCGTGGACTTCAGTAAAGCCTTTGATCCGGTTTCTCTCCCACTGCTTTTGGGTAAACTCGAGAAATGGATAATAGATGATCAGCATTTATATTTTATCAAAATATTACACACCAATAGATGTGTTACTGTCCGATTGAACCAAGCGGGTAACCTTTGTAACAACTTTAACACCTGTCGGGGACTTAAGCAGGGATGTGTATTGGCACCCTTGCTTTATCATGTATACGTTGCAGACATGGACAATGCTCTTAGCTCAGCTCATAACTTTCCTCCAAAAATTAATGGCGAGCCTGTCGTATGTATGACGTATGCTGACGACACAGTCATTTTTGATGTTTGCCCCGTAGGTCTCCAGAGATCATTAGCTGTGCTGGCTGAATATGCCAAGGAGAATCACATCGTAATAAATATTTTGAAGACAGGATGTGCCTGTCTGGAAGTCTACCAAAAAAACTTATTTTCAGTGGAAGCTCAATAAGAATGCATTACAAATCGTTGATGATTGTTGCTATTTGGGATTCCCACTATATTTGTAATGGCTCAGAAAAGACATCTCATTTGGGCTGCTCTACTTGTAATGGCTCAAAAGAAGCTCATCCCATGAATACTGCTATACTTGTAATAGCTCAGAACAGACACACCTCATCAGGGCTGCTATACCAGTGATGGTTCAGAACACACACCTCTTCAGGGCTGCTATACTTGTAATGGCTCTGAATACACACCATCAAGGCTGCTATACATGTAATGGCTCAGAACACACATCTCATATGGTCTCTGTACTTGTAATGGCATAGAGTGGTGATAACGCATCTGCATTCAAGCAAATGCTGCATCTGGTCAGACCAACTTCTACCTCTATAATTCCCAGCCTAATTGCCATAAGAAGATTTGAACACATCTAAAAAGGAGCACCAAATGGTAAAGCTACACTAGATTTTTAAATAGAAAAGGCCCTTTCAGCTTTTTGGATATTTATTGGTGCTATGCTAAAAGACAAACAGAAAACAGGAGAGGAAGAGCAACTCTGAACCTAAGCAATACAGAGGAATAAAGATGTGGTGGGGAAGAGGCGGTGGCTGTAGAATCTGATAAAATGAGGATGCCTGGATTGGTTATCATTAGAGAATCATTATAGAATCAGTACTCTTTGTTACAGAACTATTACCCATTATTACCCATTGTTAGAGAACCATTATTTAGTATTACCCCTTTAGGAATCCAGTTATTCATTCATCATGTTTAGCTATCCATTATTGCATCCTGTTTAGTAGTACATGAAGAAGTAGCATCATTACACTATCCACATTATTAGAATGCCACTTTGTATGCATTAGCCATTTGCATTTATGCATTTGAAGAGAGAAATAGGCCCTGTTATATGAAGGGTTTGCTTAGTTACGTTATTGCCATATATGACAGAAAGAGATGCTTTTAGAATGATGTATTATGCATTTATGTAGCGCTTAGGGGCTGAGAGAGAAACATGCAAGGCAGTAGAGAGAGTGAATGAGGCCTGAAATGACACACTGTCATATTTGAAAATGCCATGTAGAGCCATTTAGAATGACACATTGTTATGCTTTGTAGTTACACTTTTAGAGATATGTTTGACACACATGTATGCATGTAGAGACATCATGTAGAGTGTGCACTTAGAATGAGTTTGCATATAGCTAGCGCTTCGGTTTGCGAGAGGAAAGCGTAAATGCTAGAAAGCATTTAGCTGTCATTTGAAGCCATTTCTGATGGAGACACATAAGCGCCACTGGGCTCAGTGCAGAGAGATTGTTATGAATTAGTGTGAGAAGGAATTTGTAAACAGTAGCTTTGCAGGCAAACAGATAACACAAACCTTGTCCGAGTGGGGAAAGCGAAGGAAGCTAATCAGCAAGGCATGGCTTGGTGTGCCACGGAGACAGCAACGGTGGGAGTGAGCGTGACTTGGGGAGATGGGAGAGAAGCCTTTTCAGGCAATGAGATGCTTTGAACACGGGCACAGAGAGAGGATTTTGTGATGCAGAGAGAGCCAACAATAGAGTGAATGGAGAAATGGAGGAATAGATAGTGTTTTGCACCGCAGACACAGAAGGCCAAGGCAGAGATATGATGTCCAATGTCACTTTGACACAGAACACGTAGTGACCAGAACACGAAACACGCATAACACAGACTGGCAGGCATTGCTATATGCTGACAGAGGAAGAGACATTCTTAGCTTAGAGAATGTAAGTAACCATGGAGAATGGGTGCATCATTGGATTAGTATAAGCAGAGGTGACGAGAGAGGAGAGCCCGTAGTTGCTGTTAGTTCTTGCTAGTTGTTGGTAGTTGCTGTTGGAGAATGGGGTTAGATACAGATGAAGTTCGTTTGAGTTAATTGCTGATGGAGTTTTGGATGGAGCTGCTTTCTGAGAATGAGGGAGAGATGTCTTGCAGAGCAGAATCCGATGGCTTTGGGGCAGAGCTTGGCAGAGCTTGGCAGAAGCAGTTTGAGTGACCAGATCTTGAGGGGCCTGCCACCACTGACTGGCTGATTGCAGAGTTGTGCATAAAGGAGAGACTTGATAAAGACAGAGCTGGAGAGGAGAGAGATGCACATGCAAAATGGGAAGTATGGTTCATTGCCTAGACCAACTGATTGATTACAACCAGTGGGGTGGCTTTGCTGATGGGTTTGGGGAAGACATGACATCTGAAGAGGAGGTGCCCGAGGCCAAATGAGTGGGACAGAATGGTGTGCCATGGAGGTTAGGGGGACGGGCATCCCTGTCCCCCCCCCTAGAATTATGCCCATGATTAGAACAGAAACTCACACAAAGAGCTTTGGGTTTGGGAGAAAGGGGAGATCAGACAGGGATTGTCTTAAGAGAGAGAGAGAGAGTGAAGTATGGTGTGGATTGGAGAGGTTTGATTCTGCATGAAGGAGAGTATTGTTGGATGCTTGATGCTTGCATTAGACTGCATTAGAATCACAGGCTTGCATCACAGGCTGGGATTAGAAACCTGAAAGGCTTATAGTTATTGCATGGTAGATTTGTACCAGAAGCATAAAAGGTGCAAATTTGATATTGGCTAGAGTTTAGAATTGTCTGCATCATGCTTTGCTGTGCACAAATAAATGTATTCCATTGTTATAATTGAATCGATTCATGTGTTTTCTTTGTGTCTTATGTTTTTGTGTCCATAGAAGTCAGATAGGTATATGTTATTAGGTGTAAGATAGGAGTAACACAGTGTACAAAGGCCCTACGATACAAGAGCAGGGGGGTATAGGGATCCACACCCCCCCTAGGAGATTGTCTAAGATTGTCTAAGACCAGTGCATGGTTGCCCAGGGGAGCAAGACGATGGTAGGGATTTGTTTTACAGACTAACAGGGCGAAGGGAAAGAGAACATATTAGACAATCCAAAACAGGAATTCGAACAACAGGAAGGGGAACAAAGAAAATGAGACAGGAAACAGAGTTAATAATAGGACAAACACACAATAGGAGTGAAGGATAGAAGCAGAACAAAGGAGATATTTGGAGACAGTAAAATAAAACACAGATCAACAGTAGGTGGGGAGAGATGGATATAGAAAAGCAGGACTAGAGAAGGGCAAGCCAATAACATACGAGACCGTGTAAGAAAGATAATCAAAAGGAATAGCAACCACAACCGAGAAAATGAAAAAACAGATATAGGCAGAGTAATGACATGAGAGAGCAAGAGGAGTTATATCAACTGATACAGCGAGATATAGGAGGGAAAAAGCAACAATAGAAATTATATGTTTTTTATAACGTGCTTAATGCCCAGAGTTTTCTAAGCGCAGACCCAGGGACCGAACCTGTGTTGCTCGTCTTGCTTCCAAGGCGAGCACGTTGCTCCTGAGCTATCATCCCGAGACTGAGATTGGAGAGGCAGAGTAACAGAGATGGGAGAGGCAGAGTGACAGAGAAACAGACCACAAAATGTGGCATTGCAACACTTGAGGGTGAGAGGCAGAGCGTCTGAAAGTGAGAGACAGGGGAAACAAGGTAGCAAAGGGAAGGCGTGATGGAGCAAAAACATGGAGTGGCTGTCAAGCAGGTAGTGCCAGGCAGCAACAGTAGGCACAAGAGGCAGAGAAGTGATACTGGTAGAGTGGGGGACTTGATTTATGAATCACTCGATGTAACTAGCTGGCATCTGTAGTAACTCTTAACAGAGTTTGTGCCCAAGTATCATGAAGATGAAGCTGAGTAGTATATATCTACAAGGTTCTTGTGTGGGGAAAATGTTTTCCACAGGTGCAATACACTATTTAGAACCACTTTGAAATACAGCTGTTTTGTCACTTATGTTTTTGAAACAAAGTTTTAATTTTACGCACAAATTGGATAGTTGTCAGACACTTTTTACTCTCTTGCGAAGGAGGAAAATAATTCTTTCTCTCTTGAAATGGGATTTACTCTCTAATTCAAAAAATTGGGAGTAAAATACTCTCACTGCAAAATCCTATCTGGAGAACTGCCCGCACCCTTTTGCTCCCGCTGGCTTCGGCCCTGTGGGAGACTGCTGATGGTTTTGTCGGTGGGGGGTGTGCCCCAAAACAAGTGCTCCTCTGAACAGGCAGGCGAGAGTCGAACTCCTGCACCCTTTTGCTTCTGCAGGCTAAATTATGTTCTCTCTTGACGGTCTGGAGTGGAAGTGCTCCTTCCTCCCCTGCGAATAAAGACCTAGGTGCTGCTGGTGCAGCCCCCAGAGCTCTGGACTCTACAGCAGGAACGCAAACAGTGTCAAAGTGACTCCTTAGAATTTAATGGTGTTCCCTGGTCATTTGCCTCCATATTTGGGTGGTATGTGTTCTAAGGTTAGCCCTTCAAAAAGGACCATGCCTAGCCCTGGTGTTGGGATATGTTAAACCCCCTTGAAACCAGTTCTGGTGATCTACTTGCTGCAAAGCAAACTCAGGATACCTATAAGGTGCACACTGTATTAGGTTTGGGTCCCTCCTAATGTACAGGGTGTCGCACCTGCCTCCTGGCTTGATGCCAGATGTCTTCATACATGTAAAATACGTTTCCACAGGCAATTCTCCAGGCAAAGCCACTCCCACAGTGAAATTGGTTTCAACATCCCTAACACCTCCTTCATGTAACCATCTGGTTACTTCTTGATGGCAATCTATAGGTATAGGAACATCAACATGTGGGTTTACCATTCTTGTATCTGTTAGCTGGATAGCTATTAAGATTACTTGCTTAAAAAAGACACTCTGCTCTTCACTAGAGTGTGTTTTTAAGACTTTTTAAATGAAATTCTTTGTATCGCCAAGCCTGGAGCAATCCCCTTAGCCCCTCTTCAGTAACTAAGTAGGGAGTATATTTTAGGGTGTAGGGTTGTTTAAGCAGTAGGTCCCATCAAGGTTGCCAAATACATGATTCTTAATCACCTCTACCTCACAGAGCCTTACCCCCAACCCAATGAGAGTGTGCTAGACCCCCACAGTAGCGGCTGTGGTAGGAATAGATGTAGAGAAAAGCATATGCCTATTACTATGCAATACCCGCCATTAGTGCCCGGCACGCGTGGCGCAAAGGGAATACAGCGTGGTGATTGGCTGATTTGCGAGCCATACCACATGTATTTCCTTGTACGCCGTGCGTGCCGGGTACTCTGTTCCCGGCGAGGGCCATGGCAGCCCCTCAGCCAATGAGGAGGCTCGAAATGGGGCAATCCCCGCTCCAAGCTTCCCCATGGCTGGAGGCTTCCTTTGTGTCCCGCCGGGGACTCAGGTAAGACTTTTTTTGTTTCCCTTTCCTCCCACCCCACCCCACTTACCTTCTATCCCGCGGTCTCCGGCGGGGGACGATGGAAACCTCCAGCAATGAGGAGACTTGGAGCAGGGCCATTCCCGCTCCAAGCCTCCACACGGCTGGAGGCTTCCATCGTCCCCCGCCGGAGTCCGCGGTACATTTTTAGTTTTTTCTTCCTTCTCCTTCCCCTCCCTTCCACCCTCCCAACCCCACTTACCTTCTTTTTTCTTCTGGTCTTGGGAGCGAACGCGCTAGAAACACTTCTGTTCCCAGCGCGTCCGCTCCCAATGGCCGCCATGGAAAAGGAAAACGGACTACGTTTTCCCTTTCCCGGCAGCCATTTTTTTCACCTTTTTTTTTCTGTTTTGAAACGGTCGATACAGAAAAAAATGCCATTAGTAGCCAGGTCTAACGGGCCTAGGTACTAATGGCAATAAGACCCTCAGCGGCGGGCCAATACCGCCCACGGTAATGCCCCTGGGGCTTCGTTAACTACGGCCCCGGGGGCATTACCTGGGGCGGTATTGGCCCGCCGCCTCGGGTCTTATTGCCACACTATGCATCAAAAGAGAGAGTAGGCAATATACCCCTGCGGTGGGTTAGCCACCCTCACCCATCCACACGTAACTGATTTACTAATGTCATGTAATTTTATTGAGGGTCTACTGTGCAAACCCCTGCCAACATTATCAAAAACATGCACCATACACAGTAAGAAAATATACAGTACTTTAAATAGATGCCACAAGCTTAATACATATGCACAAATGCTTCTAACTTGGTTCTCAATAAAGATCACTCAATGAACGTTCCCACACTCTCCTTTAAAGTGTAACGCTTTTATTGTGAGAAATAAGTAATTCAAAAGCATTGCCACTATTAATGTCACTACACTACACATAGCACACTCAATATGCAAAAGTTATAAATGAAAATACAGCTATCATTGTCTAGCCTATATATCTACTCAAGATTATTCAACCATTTCAAAAACTTTACAGCTCCTTCGAAGTAATTTACTACCTCATCAATTCTCAGTAAATAGCCTCATAAAAGTAACTGCCTGCTTAATCCCTCTCCTCTTTCCCAATGTGATATTAAAAATGGGTAAAACTGATTCTCGTTGTCACTACAGTCCTCTGAGAGTAGGGAGAAGAGAGACGAAGACTGGATTCTGGGAGCCTGGATGAAGGCTTGCAGTCTTTATAATCCAAGAACAATCCAGAAAATATCAAATCCAATTGGAAAAACCACCTATCAATACCATCATGGCCTCTTAGCAAAAAGCAGCAAAAAGGTAAAAATGCATTTAAAAGATTTAGTTTCAATTGGAGTTGACCATGATGCATACATAAGCCAAAAAGGAAAATAGTTCCATTGGTGGTGAGCAGATTGCCATAGGTAGGATTGCTTAATGTCAAATATAGTAATTCTCACAAGAATAAAAGCTTTCTGAGTCTCTGGAGCCCAAAAATGCAATTTCAAATGCTTCAAAATCCAAGCAGAAAAAAGGAGTGAAAATCAACCCTCCCCTCTCCATGGGCCATAATGGAGGGAGTAGTTCCAGCTTGCTTCTGGTCCTCCAGCTCTTAAAGTGTGAAGCGTTTTTTAACTCTGAAAGCCTGAAGCTTATTTTATCTCCAAGTCCTCAGCCAACAGTCTCCCTCACATCTGGCCTAGCCCGGGAGCTTTGTAGTCCATTGTAATCTTTTAGGACGTAGTTATTTAAGAAGCAAGCCCCTCGCAGGGGGCATTACCACTTCAGGTAATGCCTGGTGCCCATAGTTACAGACCCGAGTTAAGCAATAGTCTTAACGCAGGCCCCGGGGCATTACCTGAAGCCGTAATGCCCACCTTGTGAGGGCTTTATTGCTGTTAGTACCCCGGCCTGTAAGACTGGGGTACTAATAGTTTTTTTGCCGTTGCGAGACACCATCAGCATTTCACAACTGAAAGAAAGAAAAAGAAATTGCCACCACTGTAAGAAACTCATGGTGGCAACAGTAAAGAGAGACACAAATGATCACAGTTCAAGGGTGTTTATTAAACAGTAAATGAAGGGTGGAAAAATGCCTTACCTAAATCTAAGATGGGAGCAAGCTTCGAGCATCTAATGAAAATAAGGCAGTCCTCGTGGCGTTGTGTCAAAAATAAAAAAGCCTACACTAAAAAAATACTTTTGATAATTCCTTACAACTAATTACAGAAAGAGTGTGGGATAGGGTTTTTAATAAAGAAAGAAGTGTTCACAATTAATAAGTCAGGATGTGATTTTCAGTGGTCTCCCTTCCCCACATTTTTAGCACGGGACAAGGTGGGACTTCGGAACACCGCACACACTCAAGCCTTCTAAGCATGAGCCAACAGTTCCGTATCAGCTATCAGGTTCTTTGACGGTTAAGTCTCTTTTCAATAAAGGTCTCTTGCCTTCGAGGGCCTGACGTTCTCAACAAACACAAAGTTCTGCTCTTCAAATACTTTAGGTGATGACTTCACCCCTGTGTCCCCCTCTTCTGGGTGCAGACCCCTCACAAACCGTATTCAACAAATTAACAAGACAGTTCCTTTCTCAGTGAACTTTGGGTGGTGACTTGTCACCCCTAGATCTCCCTCGGCCGGGCTCAGACCCCAAATAACAAAGGGGACACTTCACTTCCCCTTGTTTTGCAATACTTCTGACTTTCACAAATCTTAATATCTTTTTAAACAGTTCCTCGGGTTTGCCCCTGGGTTGTCTGCTTACCTCTGCCGGGTTCCCTGTCGCCAACCTTTACAAACAGTTCATGCACTAATTTTCACCATGCAGGATTCACTTACCTTAGCTTTCACAATCATCTGACAGTGAAAGCCTTTCGACAGTACAAAGGATTTTACAAGACCCCTGTATGACCACTTTGACCTTTCTTCGCCTCTTCTCAAGGCATTCTGGTTACGGTAGTCTTTACTGTTGGATAATCGCCCACGGTATCTTTGCATGAGCTCTGTTGCTGGTTTTCACCCTTTCAATCAATGGTTCTTTCCCAGTTCAAATCAGCCATTTGCTACTTTTCGTTCAACACAGTTCGGTTTCTTATCGACTCACCTCTCGACTCACCGGCTGTGATGAACCGCTTGGATTTCCTTCTGTTTGGAGTCAAGGTTGGTACCAGAGAGACAAGTGTCTCTCCCTGGCTTGGTAATCAGCGGAGGAGGGGCTTGTGTACCGCTGACACCTTCTGCAACAAACGCTGGCTATTATTTGCTGTCTTAACTTTCCATCTGCAGAGGTTTCACAGGCCTTGATCGGAAAGGGCAAGGTTGCTTCTCTCCTTGTCACCATCTCAGTATGCACTGTCTTTCGCCTCCTTTTGAACTGCCATGCTGAGTTAGCTCTCATGTTGTGCGGTCTGCCTTGCTCTTCCTGTGCTCTTGTGCTCCATCTTTTATGCCTGTGGGGAAGGGAAAGGGCTGTCAGGAGTGTGTGATTCTAGTCAATTGTCTTTTGTGTTGTGCGAATGTGTTTGTGTCGGAAAAGGAGGGGCAGTGTTTTGGAATATCCTACATGGTAGAATGGGGAAAAGGTGTTGAAAGAAGAGGGATACCGCGTCTCATCCATCAGTGTCCAACTATCCAAGGAGCCCCCATCCAGGTGATCCTCCCTCACTGGTCCACCCATAGGAACTGGATCCAATAGCGATGGCCATGTCTTGGCCACTTGGATGACAGATCCCCCACGGGGTAGCTAAGGATACACCTTCAGGTTTCTTCCACCACAGAATGGGGAGAAGGGACTATACATAGCCTCTTCTCTCTTTCCATGGCAGCCATTGAAAAACAAACAAAAAAGTAAACAAAAAAATGGCCGTCATGGAACAGGGACAAGGGACTAGTCCCTCCTCCCTTTCCAGGGCGGCCATTGAGAACGAAAATCAAAACAAAGAAAATGGCCAACATGAAAAGGAGAGAGGGGACACGTAGTCCCTCCTCCCTTTCCATGTCGGTCAGTCGGAAGGAACCCAAGGGACGTGGCAGTAAGGGGAGCCTTGTCTGTCAGGTAAGGACTCGGCAAGGGCCAATCAGATAATTTGTAATAATCGATTGTCCCTCACCGGGTACTAATGTTCCAAAATAACTGTTTATCCTAGCACGAAGCCCAGACTTGCACAGTAGATGTTAAAATATTTTCATACTCACTGCATTAATACATTTCAATGCATTGTATTATTTGCATGCTATTGTGCGTAAAGAGTACATGGCTTGAGATAATGCTCAATCTCCTGCATGGCTTAGATACACAAAACACTGTCCCAATAGGATAACATTGGAGAAAAGTCCCTTTGTCTCCCTAATTCATTCCACTCACCTTTGGTCGTCGAACCTGGGTCGGGTATCATACCCCTGTTTTAGCCTTGGGTCTAGAAAAAAGGAAAACACTTACTTTTGGTAGAATTGTTGTAGAACTTTAAAACTATCACCAACACAAACCTATTGAATCCTAACTACAGAGACATCAATCTGTGGCTCCTGTGACTTTAGGGCACAAAGCTGCTTTCATCTTAGGGTTTGGAATTCTTAAGTTATGACAATGGGCCTCATTACAAGTTTGCCGGTCCGGTAACAGCGGTGCTGGTAAGCTACTGGCACCGTTGTTACCGGACCGGCAAACTACGAGTTCTGCGAGTGGGTGCCTTTTAGCCCGCCAGGTCTCGGACTGAAGGGCACCCGCTCACAGGTCTAGATGGATGCACCGGCACCATTCACGAATGGTGCATCCATCCTGCCGATTCCCATTGAATCCTATGGGACTCAAATGGGAATGGGCAGTCATATTTTTCGGTGCCTGGCAATGGGGAAATACCGGGTCAGCCGGGGCTGTAATGCCCCGGTATTTCCCCATTGCCAGGCGCCAGAAAAATGTGCAACTCCGGTGGCAGCCTGCCATTCTTAATGGCACGGCTACCACCAGGGTTGTAATGATCCCCATTGTCTTGTGATCTGGTTGTATCCATTACTGCATATATGTTACTTACCTGCTTTGCGGATTACGTTATTTATTTAATTATTGTACATTTATAAAGCACTTATACAACAAGAAATTATGTTTCAAAGTGCCCACAGGACAAGGGGAGGGAACATGGGAACAAAGGCAATGGAATACAATAATGAAAAGAATAGAGGCGGTCCTACTAGGCCTTGCGAGCATTTGGATCATGCAAGTGCCAAGGAGTAAGTTGCCGGGAGCCAGTAAGTACTTGTTAGAGTAAAGAGTGGTCACCTGCCAATAAAGTTCAATCCTGTGAGGGAGTACAGGCCAATGGGTGCCCAGGTGCAAGTGCTGGGAGCAGGAGCAGGAAGGGGGTGAAGGTGATTGGGAGGAAGGCCAGGACCCAGAAGGACACATAAGGGCCCAGGCCACCAATCTCAGCAACTGAGGGGTTTAGCATGGGAGGGGAAAGGAGGAGGTGAAGAGGAAAGTCTTGAGGCACTTCTGGAATTTGAGGAGATCCGTCTCAAGATGGAATGGAGGGGGAGGCTATTCCAGAGGTGGGAGCCAGCTGAGGAAAGAGATTGGTCTCCAGCTCTCTGCTTAGAGAAGCACTTGACATACAGAGAGTTGGAGCCAGAGGAATGCAGAGATCTGGAGGGAGAGTATTTGGTGAGAGCAAGTTGTAGATAGCGTGGGCCCTGGCCCCAGACAACTTTATGGATGATGCAGAGGGATTTGAATTTGATCCTTGCAGCAACAGGGAGCCAATGGAGAGATTTTAGGGATGAGGGATATGGCCCCTGCGCTTGAGGCCAACGATAAGTCCATCAGCCCTATTCTGGATAAGCTGGAAGGGGCGGAGAGTGGAAGAGGGTAGATTAAGGAGGATGCTTTTGCAGTAGTCCAGCCTAGAGAGTACCAGCGCTCTTAGAGACATTGGCTCACTATGAGTCCGGCGGTAGCCGTGCCGGTAAATACCGGCATGGCTTCGGCCGGAGCCATTTTCTTCTGGTGCCCGGCAATGGGGACCTACCGGGGCATTATAGCCCCAGCGGTCCCGGTAATTCCCTATTGCCTGGTGCCGGAAAAAATGACTCCCCATTCCCATTCGAGTCCCATTGGACTCAATGGGAATGGGGGGGCGGATGCACCACCACCATTCATGAAGGGTGCCGGTGTATCCGTCAAGGTCTGCGAGCGAGTGGTGTTCCGCCCAACAGGTCAGATCTGGCGGGTGGAAAGGCACCCACTCGCAGACCTCGGAGTGTACCGGTCCAGTTGCAACGCTGCTGGTAGCTTACTGGCACCATTGTTACCGGACCGGCACACTCGTAATGAGGCCATTGAGCTTCCGGGGAAAGGTGAGAAAAGGAAGGATGCATCTGAGGAGGTGGAGTTGGAAATGGGCCTTCTCGGCAAGGTCCATGATGTGAGGGAGGAAAGAGAGAGAGGAGTCAAAGATGACTCCAAGGTTTCTGGCTTCAGATGAAGTAGAGGGGGGGAGCCCATGAGGGTGGCGAGAGTGAAGGGAGGAAAGTGGGAGCAGGAGTCCTGATAGGAAGGATCTCAGTCTTGCTGGCATTAAGGCAGAGATCGTTAGAGGCGCACCATGACTAGATAGCAGATAGGCAGTCAGGAATGGTAGAGGAAGTAGCAAGAGGGTCAGAGGGAAGTTTGAAGAAGAGTTGGGTGTCATCTGCATAACATTGGATGTAGGGGTAGAAAGTGGAAATAAGGCGAGCAAGTGGAGCGAAATGGAGATAGAGGTGGGAGAGGAGAGCCCAAGATAGCGTGAGTGGACGGTTGGTGGGGAAGGAAGTCAGCCAGTCCAGTGCCCACTCGAGATACCAACAGTATCATGGTGCCGTTTTATGAGGATGGAGTGGTTGACCGTATCAAATGCAGAGGAGAGATCAAGTAGAATGAGAACAGCTGGAGAGTTAGAGCCCATCAATGCAAGCAGTACTTCGTGGGTGTTCAGGGGAGTCGTTTACATGCCTCTGGATGCTCAGAATCCAGATTGATGGTGGTGTAGGCAGCCTACCAGGTCAGTATGCTGGGTCAGTTGTGGGAGACCAGTTTCTCCAGGAATTTTCCAAGGAAGTGAGTGATAGAGGTGGGGCGATAATTAACCGTACATGAGGGGTTTCCTTAGAAGGGAGTGCACAAGGCAGTGTTACAAGGAAGAGGGGAAACACCCTGTAGCAAGAGAGTGATTGTATTAATCAGCAAGTGCAGGGGCAATGGAGCCAATATTGTCCTTAATAATACTGGGAGAACAGGGGTGGGGGTCCTGTTTGGAGGAGACCTTCATAGAGTGGACTACCCTAGAGACCTCATCCGATGTGATAGGAGAGAAGGAGGAGAGGAAGGCTGAGGGAGGATGGGAGACCAGGGGTGGCAGAGAGATAGCAGGGGTGAGGGGGGGAAAAGAGGGAGGAGAAGTGCACAGGGTGTCCTGAATTCTTGCAGTTACATCTGATGAACCTTTGATGCCTGTATATATTTGTGCGATAAAACTACCAGTTAGATTCATTTTCCAGTGTGTTCAAAAGGCCTATAATAAATAACTTTATTTGGATGCATGACTGTCTAAATTGAATTATTGTGTGGCATACTGTTTGAACACATTGAGTCCCCTGACCACACACACTCCTAAGAATACACCTTTACTGCTCTCCATTGCTACCTTGATTGGGTTTTGGCTAACCTCTCATAGTCAGGGGCCTCGTAAAATCTGTTCACCAGGCCAGATTCTAGAAATCCAGGTTAACAGTAATTCATTGCCATCAGGTCACATAGAACATTAGAAATGGCAATGGAGTTTTAATATGAAACCTGATTATTTGCAATAAAACATCACTGCTGTCAAGCATTGTTTTGGCCCTAGAAATGACTTGGTTAATACTATACTTTCTATGAGCAGTATCTTTCGGTACTAAGGGCAGTTATGCCAATAAGGATGAGTATAATATTAAACAGCCTTCCTAATGGCAATTTAAAGGAAAACGTTCTAAGCTGTTACAGAGCTTCTTATGAAAAAATGCCAAGCAGCGTGAAGCTTGATTTCTGGAAGGTTGCCATTTTAGCCTGAAGTGGCTGGTGTGTTTTTGACTGTGCACAGCAAAAGGTAACATTTATTAACCATTTGGATGGCAGGGATTTAGTTACTCAACTGTTTTAAAATGTATGCTGAATATGTTTTTACTGCAAAATGGTCTCATATAAGAATTGTCCTTTTTGTGGAATTTATCCAGAAACCGTTATACAGTTTATAATGTTTTGCCCATTATACAGAACATGGAACGCATAATATACACAATTCTAGCACTCGATCTTCTAAAAATAGAAGCATCCCAGAACTTAGCTTTGAATGTCATACTTTATCTCGAAGGAGCCTGTTTTTAAAAATTATTTGTATTGCAGTTTTAAGGTACAAAACAAAATAAGAGCAAGGCCCTCAACATGAACTAGCCTTTACATCGCATACGCAAGAATATGAAACTCCATGCGATTGTCCTGAGGCCTCTTTGATGGTCGTATTTAACACAGAGGAATGAAAATATAAACAATATAAGTCCGGATGGTGGGAGCTCCTTCACCGCTTGGGGAGCTGCGCATTCTTCAGGAAGAACAGATTGCTGAACATTGCATTACTTCATGCATGCTGCAAAATACGATATCAGCATGACCTCAGCCCCGCAATACGTCATCACCTGCAGGTCTTGCTGTCTCTTTACATATCTTTTGCTGCAATATCCCTTAAAACTCAGTTAGCCAATTTGATACATGTATTGTTATGTGAATACACCACCCCCTGGTTCTTCCATGAACCAACAATCAGAATGAAAATCTGTAAGATCCCGCCCCCAGCGCCATCAAGACCAAGCAGTTATCCCTCCTCACCTTTTTTGCCATCCTCCCATCAGACAAATATATGTTCTGTAATCAAAGGCCCACATAAAAGCCTAAATAGGTTGAATAAATTAGAGGATACAATTCCTGAACGATAACATAATAATTGCTTGAACTCATATCCGATCAGTCGATCACACCTTCTGTATATTCGTTTAGGCTTTTTTGGGGTTTGATTTCAATAGCTCTTCAGCTTTCTTGGCATACCAAGCACATATTCTTTAATTTTCCAAGTAACCCTTAATTTAGCAGGTTTCAGTAGCCCCACTTTCACCCCTCGAACAAAAAAGGGTTTCTTAAGAACAACAAGTTTCCTTCATTTCCTCTCAGTCGCAGATTTTCCTTGGTATTGCCCCAGCATGTATCAAAAATGCTGAATGCATGTTTTGTGCGCATTCAGCATAGTTGATAAGGTCGAATCCCAAAATGCCAAACTAGGTGAGCGGCGGTGTCCCACAGTCCCCTAGTTCAGTATTATGGGCTGTGGGGTGTCCCCTGCATACAATAGAGGAACAGTGGGGGACAACAAACAAAAATCCGAAAAGCTCGAATTACAAAATGCAAGCAAGTGGTCACTGCCATGTTGTAATTCGAGCTTTTCGGATTCGGTCTTTTAACATATCTTTTTTTTTTTGTTTTTATTATTTGTATTTAATCAAAAAGATTTTTACAAAATGACATTTTGCCATAAAATTCACATAAAGCGGATGGTCTCACTAAAATGTGCCCTTGTCACGGGCTATGTCCGTGGCAGATTTACTGATTCCAATATTTTGTACGTAGCTATCTGCCATTTTGTCTTGTCTCCTCCCATTAAACGAGCCCAACAAGTATCTTCGTCAGCTATAATAAAGTCTGAAAAAATATGTCTTATGTAATGACTTCTTACTTGTTGGTTTGCGGCACATTTTAGAAGTAAATGTCGTATCGACTCTATTTCTTGTACATTGCAAAAACGACAGAAATTAGATGCGGCTTTGCCTCTTATTGCCAAGATCTCGTTTGTAGGCAGAAGGTTGAGGTGAGCACATAACAACATGTCTCTCCCCTTCCTGCAAGGGAATTTTTTGATGTATTCTTGTAATTCATTTAATCTTTTAACATTTGGCGGCAGGTGTGCAGTTAATTTATTTTTTCCTGCGATTTCCAAAGTTAATATCCAATCATATTTTCGTAATTTTTTGAGGACTTTTTTCGGATTGGTGATTAGTGTATCTTCGTTATCCTGTAATTGTTCCGAACACTCGGATGTTATCTTTTTTCCATTTCATTAGGCTTCTGGTAGTTGCTCGTTCAATTTCCTGATTTATCAAATTAGAAATTGATGGAGGCTCCGCAATCCGGCATTTCCTGTAAAGCATCAATTTCGCCTGTTCCACGGAGCTTTTAAGGGACGGCAAACTAAGCTCTTTACGAATTGAAGCACCAGATGTTGAGTTAGGCAACGTGAGGACTTTCCTCCAAAACTCTGCCTCCATTTTGGTCCAGATATCCAATGGCAAGTTTATCATGGCGTCACCTCCATATGATAGTGTTGGCATCACCTTTTTCTTGTAAAATTCTCGCACTGGCATTAGCGAGTATCTGCCAAACCTTCTATCTATGGCCCTGGCTTGGGCTGCCATTTTGCTTACTTTCACTATTAATGATGTTTGCTTAGCTTTATCTTGTTTTGTGCTGTCTAATGTGACTCCTAGATATTTGAAGTCAAAAACTGTTTCAATCGGCTTGCCCTCAAGATTTAAGCGTGTTCCTTTTCTTTTTCTGGTCGACGTCTTGAATCTCAGCAGTTTTGTTTTTTTAACGTTAATTTCCAGCATATTTTCTTGCATATAACTCTGCAAACTTGCCATTTGTCTCTGTAATCCCACGGGAGTGTAGTCCAAAAGGACTAGATCGTCCGCCTAAAGGAGCCTCGTTATAGGCGTTTTGCAGAGTTTTGGTGGAAAAGATCGTATTGCTGTATCTGAGCCATTTATGTCGCCAATGAATGCCAAGAACAAGGCCGGGGCCAATGGGCACCCCTGTTTCACACCTCTTGCTGTTGATATCGGGTTTGATAGTAATCCGTTTTGGTCTAAACGGATCCGCATGTTGGTGTTAATTGGATTTAGCAGGGTAGCTGGTCAATCCCACGCCTCCAGTTTTGACCAGAGCCTGGACCTGTCTATGCGATCAAAGGCCTGGGTAAGGTCGATGAATGCAACAAAAATGTTTGGACCACCTTCCAGAACTTTGTTTTTCAGCACGGACAGGAGTAGAATGTTGGCCGTCGTACCCATATTTTTCTTAAATCCCGTTTGAAACGGGTCTTCACATGGAGCATTTGCTGCCCATAGCTTAAAGTGATCTAACAACATTGATCCAAACACTTTCCCTATGACATCAAGCAACGCGATTGGTCTATAATTCGCTAGGTCCTTTTTATCACCTTTTTTGAAAATTGGTACCACTGTTGCTGATTACCAGGACGGCGGTATGGTTCTCAAATCCGAGCATTTTCTGAAGATTTTACTCAGTAAACTTGCCCACTCTTCAGGGTTTGCTTTTAAATCCACGTTAGTGACCCCATCGGGCCCTGGGGCTCTTGAGTTCTTTAAACTTAAGATCTTTAGTCGGATCTCCTCACGATCATCCACTTTTAGCCATTGGCCAGGCTCACCTCCAAAAGGTTTGGTAGTGGGTTTCGTTGGAGCCAAATACATTGTTTCGAAGTGTTTTACCCATATAACTTCACCAACCTCACTTATTAAGGATTTTTCTTGTACATCCATCGTGGCTCTCAAAGTGCTCCAGAATTCCCTTGTGTTTCTCCCACCTCTAATTTTTAAGATGTTTTCTGAGTCTTGTTGATAGAGTTTTAACCTGTGTCCTCTTACCCAGGATTTGTAGTGTTTTGCTGCAGCCACTGCTTCTTCGTATGCCGCAGGTGTGTCTTTTGTTTTTGCTCTACGTTGAATTTTTCGAAGGATACAGCGTTTCTCCACCAGAGATTTATCAAACACATGTTTTGGTGGATTTCCGCCGAACTTTTTTACAAATGCAGTTTTTTTGTACTTCGTTAGAAGCGGGATATAGTTTGTTTTATTCGCATCCGCTATCTCCGTCATGGAATTAAATCTGTTCTCTATTTCCATGATGTGCTCCTTTGATAGTTTTAGACGATTTCCTTGTCCATTGATTACAATATTGGCTTCCATGTGGTCGTTCGAGGGGCTTGATGCCTCCCAAGCGGTTGAGAGCGGATTGTGGTCACTGGCACTTGTTCTTATTATTCCAAAATCTTTTGTTATGGCCAAAATCGGTTCTGTAACAAACATGTAGTCTATTGTTGCCTTTGAATTGTTTCTTTCCCATGATGGCAGACGCTTTGGGTCTGGGAAGGCTTCATGTAAATTGTGTAAATTTCTCGAAACCATCAGACGGGTCCATAGTTCTCCACGCTGTTCTCCCGGTGATCTATTTACTTGTCTTTTTCCAGTCCCTGGGATTGCGGAGCAGATTGCATTTAAGTCCCCACAGATCAAGAAGTGTTTTACTAAGTGACCTGCCAAGGCTTCATCCATTGCTTCTTCAACTTTTTCCAGGAAGGTAGTTGTTTCTGTGGCCGCTGGATTCCAATAGACATTTGCTATTATTAATGGTGTTTTTCCATAACCCTCCTTGTTATTTACCTTGCGGGTCTATGAGGCTTTCACCATCAATATAGCAAGGTTACTGATCAATGTCTCCTAGTCTGATCCTGCATCCATTTTTACAGGCGATCAGAAGCCCTGAAGATGGTCTTCCCAAATGACCCTGCTTAGCGGGTGCCAGGATTAAATCAAATCCCCTCATGGAGGGTGGTTCACACAACCAGGTCTCCTGAAGGCATATTAGGTCATATGCTCCCAAAATCATGTCACTTGCGGATAGGAGATGAAGATGTCCTCTCGTGTTCCACAAGCACATTTTTATGGACTGCTTCTGTTGTCCTAACTTACATTTTCCTCGTTGAATGTGCTTGTCTCCAATAAACTGCTATTTTTGCTTCTTTTCTGTTAACGCTTTTGGCAACCAGGACCATATTCCTTTCATTGGGACACATTTTGGTGGAAGTTCGCTCTCGATTTTGTTTTGTTGTTGTTCCTGATTATGTTCCTTTTGGGCTGTTGTTTTCCTGACTCTATGGGTCTTTCTTGTATCTTCTTGTTTTTGTTCCTGATTTGGTGCTTTTGAGAGGATCTTTCCCTGGCACTATAAGTTTGTCTTTTATCTTCTCTCTCACTTCTTCCGTGGTGGATGGTTTCCTTCGGGCTCAATGGCTTTCGCCCTTCTCGCTTTTGCAATTCTCGTGTTGTTGGGCGTCCTGACCCACGTTTGAGCTATCATGCTGCAACATTTGGTGCTGTGGGCTTAGAAAAATCCAAGATGGCCAAAAAGCCCACATGTGCGCCCGAATCCAGGAGAACCACGCAGTTTGTGCGCACACCAAAATGGCTGCCTAACTTGCCACCCACCAGTGCGAGCATGATGGGCCAGGGTGCCATGAGTGGAATGGGTGCCAAAGGTAAAACAGCAGCTCCTGTTAGCTCAAAAACGCTTTAAAATTACCTTTGGTTTCTCTGAATGCCAGCTCAAAATGCCTATTTTCAAACATTGCAACACATCCAAAAATCTCACTGAACACCAGCGGACATCTGGCAGAATGAAGTATGTGTGCATACTAAATCTGGGAAGTTGAAGAGCCCCAAAACAATTTTCATAACAAGACTGGCTGAGCTCTGCAGGTCTGCAGCAGCCTAACTGAAACTGGATTTAAAACTACCAAAAATCGAAAATGTTTAAATTAACTGAGTGACCTACTTTTGAGTGTCACATAGTTTGTAACTGTTAAAATGTCATAGTTTTGAACTTAGAATCAGCATTCTAGCTGCATATGTAAAAATTGTCTTGACTTAAACTGGGGAACAAAAAGTGACATTTTACCTGAAACCTGGCTTAAGGAAACTGGAATTCTGCCAGACAGCTACCCCCGACAGGAGTGAGGGCTTGCCCAACAAATGCATTCCCAGGCCTGGCTGCATTCTGTTGCTCCTGCCAAAAGGAGGTCACACACTCTCTGATTGAATTACCAGGGGTTTGCAAGAAACTAAAGAAAGGGCCCAGGCAGATGGTTTATTGGGGGGACCGTAAAATAGCTTCCTCTTGGCAGAAGCTGGGAGCGGCAGGGTCTCTGAGCTTGGCAGAAACTGAATAAACTGGTTTCTACACCATGTGACCTGAAAAGACACACCCCTGTTGGCCAGAATATGATTCTAAGAAAGATGTATAACTCACAGTGCAGACTTGTCAAAATTATTTAAATGATACCATAATTCTTGTGATTTTTCTGTGCACGTTTTAAGACGCGTTGGGAATTTGTGTGATGTTCTGGGGCAAAACCCCGCTATTTATTGACACCACATACTCTGTGTTTAAGCTAGAGATATGGGAATTTACTGGAGTAGGTATGGACAGCCTGTGTATATGTGTATAACTTTTAATGAAGAACCAAGGTTGCATAACCCACTAAAATCGAAAATAAGTTGCCATTTTTGAATGCAAGCCCTCAGGAAGAGCAGATTTGGGACAGAGACTACCTCATGTGATAGGTAATATGTACATGCAATGACAAACCACTATGTATTTGAGAAATGTGTATTTTGATCAAATATAGATTTGTGTGCAATTTGACAGGCGAGTGTCCTTTCTGCAGGCCATATAATGACATCGCTCTGACACTCCACTTCTTTCCCCCAATCAAGAGAGAAAGGAAAGCTTGACCAATGATAAATTGAGAGAGGGGCTGGCTTAGTGATGCTGCGCACTCACCCACTTTCAAAACATATAAAAGGAACATTGAAACCCAGGTGGAGACATTCAAATCCATTTGCTGCAACGCGCTCTGCCGGACCACACAACATCCAGAAGATACCAGATCCAACACTTAGACTTTAAAACTCCAAAGAACTTGATTCAGAACTCAAATCAGAGGCCTAAACCCACAAACTGAGGACTCTTTTCAGCAGGCCTTAGCATCCAGCAAACCTAACAGCGGTAGCAGCATCCAGGAGCCATGCAGATCAGCGCTGTGTCCAGAGAAAGCTGTGCAGAAAGATCCAGAGCTGTGCAGAGATGCTGTACCCAGAGACCAGACTGTGCCAGAACCGGTGCCGGACAGAACCAGAGACCAGATCACTGTGAAGTGCTGTGCGCAGAGACCGTCCGGGGCGAAACCAGAACCAAAGCCATCCTGACCCCTATCCGTGAGACCTAGACCTTCCAAAACACATTGTGAGTACAGCTAGGACGGGGTGAAACCAAATCTCTTAGTTTCAAGTGATATAATTCAATCTATTTAACCTAAGTAGAACTGCCTCCTAACTGTCACTTGTCAATTCTGAAGCTGCATAGCTGTCACTTGTCAATTTCAAAAAACTGTCACCTGTCATTTTCTAGCTGCAAGCTGTAACCTGTCGCTTTGAACTTTTAAAATTTCAAATCCGAAAAACAACCTTCACAAAATCGTTTATAACTCCGTAGCCGTTTGTGCTAGAAACTTGGTTTAACTTTCCTCTGAAAGCTTAGAATCTTAGCTTTTTAACGAACCTATAACCAACTCCTTATACTTTTGCCGTAATCGTGATTCACGCATTCGCAAATTTTGCTGCGATTCGCGATTTGGTTAAAAATCCAGCCATGTGTGAAAACAGCAGCTTCCTTTCTTTCCTTGCTAAAAATTTGTCTGCCTCTTAATCACCATCTCTGAATCATTGCTAAAGTGAGCCTGAACTCATCCCAAGTAGCTACTACTCACCCTGAACCACCTAAAGGGAATTAAAAGCATTTTCAGCATATTTCTCACTTCATTGCCACCACATTCAAAGCACTTGGGTCTGTGTTTCAAAACTCCTATATGTTGTATAAGCTGCTGGGGAGGAATTGAACTGAATTCTATTTTGATTGCATTCCTAAGAACTGTGTGCTCTCCTCTTCATTTCCTTACATTGCATAAGGGGGGGGAGTGGATTGCCAGAGAAAAGTGATTACATTGTTTTGTTGAAATCATATTGAGTATTTTCTGTATTGCATTTTCATTCAACATTGCATCCATCTGAAACTAGATAAAGCATTCTCTACCACCTTATTCGTCTGTTCCTATTCCCAAGCGTGCTACCTCATCCTTTATACTACTCCTGGGTAACCAAATCATTTTATTAGTAGAACATTACCCATTGTTGTTAACTGCTCATGTTCTGAAGTGTGATATTCAATTATTAATTTATTATAAAGTGTGATATATATATATAGGGTTTACATTCTCAAATAAACCTTTTAAACTTGCAAAACAGAACTACTTCTTGGCTCAGTGGGGTCAGGGGGATTCTAAGAGAGGGGTGTTTTATAGGGGTAGTCATCCAGAACTCATGAACTGGACATAAAGATATATCAATAAGGGTTTCCATTCAGTATCCCAGACTAGGCATTGACTTAGCTGTAGTGTTGAATTGAATCTTCTTACAGTGTCTTTTCCTTTACTCCAGGACTTGTATGACTTTTCTTTGTTTGAAAATTGAAATTCCGCTGTTTATTCAACTTTATGTCCGGAGATTCTTTCCTCTTCCTGTCTTCACTTTCGTGTTTCTGCCCTATCTGCGTCACCGGATACACTCTTAGGTCGTATCCCATATTTTCTAATTCTCTTTTATTTTCAAGGAAGGTGTTTTTTAGCATCGTTGACGCTATATGCAAGTAAGTTCTGGCCTTGGTGTTTCTATGGCTTGGCTCTACCACAAGTAACTCTTCTGATTTGATATATTTTAAGTTTCGGATGTGTTTGAACAATTTTAACACCGAATTTCTGTTTAGTGTTACCTTGTCCTCATTTTCTTCCACTTGAGTTAATTTAATCTGCCATTTTGCGTGGTCCCATTTCCTTGATTTTTGATTATACCATTTGGTCCTTTCTCTGTACTGCGAACTCATTTCCCCTGAGACCCTTGATGAATTCGCAGAGGTCTTTTCGTTTTCTCCACATTTGTCATGATTGGGTTTCGTGTAGACGCGAATTGGCGTGTGCCCTCTTGAGCTTTTACTTTTACTCTCTTGCTCATCTTGGCGATACTGAAAGTCATCACGCTGTATCCGGTTGGAACGTTCACCCTCACGGGCCTCTGGTCTTGCACGGGAATGATGATCTACCTTCTCTAAGTTTCTGCTACTCTGATTTTCCGGTGTTCTTGATCTAGCCCTTTCTCTCTCCGTTTTTGTTTCCATCATTTGTTTTAAAAAATTTTGTCTCGAAGTTTCAGTTACCTGGGTTTCTTTTTTGTTTTGACTGCTGATCTTTAACATTTTTTGTTTTTGGCGTTGTTCATTCCTTTGTGAATTTTCCTCTATGTTATTATCTGCTTTATTTGTTTTACTGGCAGATTGTGCATTCGAAATATTAGAAGTATTCTTTGGGCTCATGCCTGATAGAGAGTCTTCCGACACATGTTGACTCAGGTTCATCAATTCCTCATTTGCCAGAAAATCATTAGTCATCGTAGGGGATGGTGTCTTGTTCGTTTCCGAACTTTCTTGTCTTTTCCTGTGTTCTATATTTGTGTCTAATCCCTCCCCAAGACATACTTTGTCTTTGTGGTTTACTGGCCGCGTAAAAACTTGAAAAATCGCTTCTACTGATTGAGTACCAGGCTTGGCCAGCCTAGGTGACAGTGTCTTTATTCCCGTTTTTTTTGGACGGTTTTTCGCCCTTGAGATTTTCCTCCTGGTACTTCAATTATAATTTCTGGTTTATTTGAATTCAGTATAGTATCTGATTGACCTGGTTGGGTGTTCGTCTCTGCTGCTTTGGTGCCATCTTCTACTGATGATTTACTCGCTGTTAAATCTATCATGGTAATTGTTTGAGTCTCTATAGTTTTTCTCGCCACTGTCTGAGCCTCACCTTTCCGGCATGCTTGTTTAGGTGTAACTAATGAATCTTGGTTCGCTTCTCGGTTGTTTGTTTTTCTTACTTCTGGGGCCATGATGTAGGCATCTAAAAAGATGACTTTGCTATACATCATTGCTTGAATACTAGTGTGGTCCTTCAATGAGTCAGCAATGGCTTCATAGAGCTTCATAAATGGAGAGAGTGCTATGTTTACCGATGACATAATGGAGAGTAGATCAATCTTTTTGTTTAAATGTTCCGCTGGACTCGATGAGTGTTGTTGCATCGAGGATCTCCTTGTTGGGGCGTCAGTTATAATTGTTGTCGTATTTCCCCCTGATTTTTTAACGGTTCAGCTATATCCAGTGAGCACCTTCGATTCCCTGTCATATCCAGTCGGGGGCTAAGTGGTTCATGGCCCCACAGGTTTTGATGATGGTTCTGCAAATGTTTCTTCGTTTGAGCCTGAACTGGTAATGTCAAGTTGGACGGGGTTGGTAGGTCTACTGAATATATATTTTTCTCCATCTTGCTCAGATGTCGTTCCCGTCTAGTCCCATCGATTAGTTTCGGACCGGGCTCCTGAAATGGTTTAGTAGGTGTTACGTAATCTGGTTCAAACGTACCTCCTTTATCAAGCTGTGAAGATGATGTGGTATCTCCTTCCAGCGATGTTTTATTTGACTTGTCCATCCCTGTTGGTGTGCCACCAGAGACTTCTACTTCATCCCCGGTGTCTGATTTTTCATATGGACTTTCTATTTCCAGTTGGTTTATTGATTTCTCCTGCTCCCTGGCGATCGAATTATCCAGTTTCTCCCCCTCTTTTCTCTTTTCTGTGTCGGTTTGTATGCAAATCGCCATTAGGCGTCGCCGTTTTTGTAAAGTCGTTTGGAGGGGTGGTGACTTAGATGTCTCCTGCTCTTCCCTTACTCCTTTTTCAAGTTGGTTCAATGACCCATCTTTCTCCTCCAGGGGTGAACCATCCCTGGCACTTTGCTTTTCACTGTTTTTACAATCTAGTCTTTGTAGTTTAGAAGGGGGTAAGCATTCATTTAGAGCATCGAGAATCTCCATATCCGATAGCTCCATGTGATGTTGTCTATTAACCGCTTTTGTGTTTACTCGAGACGTAAAGTAATTTGTCACTGAGTTTTTTTCATTTGTTGTTGGCCTATTTTTGTTGAGATATTTAGCACCATTTTTACTTTTAGTGGTAATTTTAACCATATGTCTTTGCCTTTTTTTGTAATTGGGCACTTTACTGACTTTACTGGCCACGAGAACTGCTTCTGTGTCAGTTTGATCGTCCTTATCGTCTATGCTGCCCTCCACGTGGATCACCGCCTCCACTTGGACCCGGGCCGGCGTCCACTCCGGAGGCGGAGACCGGGGCGTGGCCAGCTCCCGCACGGCTCCCGCCGTCCGAATCTCATCCCCAGGGACCCGCTTCTCCACGTCCTCCGCGGATGCCGTCTCACCCCTCGAGTAACTCCTGCCCTCCCCCAGCACCCGACATGGACGGGGGCCCTCCTCCGAGAGACTCCGCCATGCGGCACGGCTCATCCTGTTGGGCCGCGCTGGGAGAGATTCGGCTCGTTCGCCGGATGGTGCGCGCTGCAAAGACTCAACAGCCTCCCCGCCTTCCCCGCCTTCCTGGATGCTCCCCTCCCCACTCATGGACGGTGGACCGACTCTATGAGCCCCCGGCATCCAAACCGAGGGATCCCCGCGCAGGTCAACCAGGTCAACCGGGACCGGCTCCAAGACGGGATCGGGATCAGGATCAGGCTCAGGTAATAATTGCGATGATTGCGATGACTGCGGTTGTAGTTTTTTCATTTCGTTTAGTGTGCGCGCCAATGATGAAGTCTTTGACGATTTTGTGGATTCTGTTTGTTCTGTTTGTACAATTTGTTCCGACTGCGGGGCCAAAATCTGGTGTAAAGTCTGTTGGCCTCCCTTCTCTGGCAGACCCTGTTCACTGAGTCTGCCATTTTCGTTTATCTTGGGACTACGTATCAGTATTCCCTCCTGACTCTTAAGGGTAATTCCCTGTTGTTTTTGTGTCAATTTCGTACTTCTCAAACACCGACCTTCGTCTTCTTCTCGGGGGGATTCATTTAGCTCAATTTTCCTGTTTGCTCTTGCAGCCCTGACAGTCATGACTGCAGGACTGCCACTCGTCGTCCACTCCGCGTCCCCTCCGCGGGTGGATAGTGATTTTAAGCAGGACCTCCCACAATAGTCCAGCAACAGAAAGAGGAGAAAGACTCTCCAGCACAGCACTGCAGGACTGCCACTCGTCGTCCACTCCGCATCCGCTCCGCGGGTGGATAGTGATTTTAAGCAGGACCTCCCACAATAGTCCAGCAACAGAAAGAGGAGAAAGACTCTCCAGCACAGCACTGCAGGACTGCCACTCGTCGTCCACTCGTATCCATTTCCCTTTGCAGCTGCCGCTTTCAGGATTCTCTCCTTGTCCCAAACATCTGATAGCTTAACTTAACAAGTAGTGTTGGACCATCTGTCGACTCTGGGTCTTATTGGAGGTGTGCGTCTTAACTATGTAGCATTTGTCCACCAAAATGGAATCTTTGTCAACCTCCATGTAATGGGGCCATCTGCCTCCACTCCATGGGGGAGGTAACCTCCCTAATTTATTTGGCTCTCACCATATTTTCAAAGTATTCTAGTCTAGATTCCATTATTGTATTACCCTTGATGATTGCCTCCATTTTTTTCCCAAATGCTTTACCTCTGGGAACATTTTGGTACATTGCTAGTCTAATTTGGTGGCTCTCTGTTTGATTGAGGAAGTTCTCATTTCCAGCTATGCAACTTTATTGCTTAGTTTGTCAAACTTGTTCTCCAACTGGAATATTGACTTATCATTATGCCCTAGTGCTGCCATCACAGGAACCCGACATGGCGAAGTGGATCAAGACTTCTTTTGGCTAAGTTGCCCGCTATGAGGAGCAGAAATGTATGATTCTGCTCCTTTCTCTTTCCTTCTATTTTTCCCAGTTACCATGTTCCCTTTGTTGCCTCAAGGATAACTAATTTGTGGGTCTGAGAGCAAGGGAAACAAAGCATGCTAAGTAGTGGCCCGAATATTAAAATATTTGAGTGACTGCCTGCTTTCTCCCTTTGTAGCTGCTTGGTATTGCCATCACCTTAGCTTGTGGTGTGCCATTTTTAAAATACAATTGCTTCAGATGTCCCATTTGCAAGCAGTTTCAGAGAGCTCTTGCTGTTACATAGTGCATCTAGTGTTACAGAATGTCTGCTCTGAATAAAGATGGCCACATCCAGCTTGGCTTCACTGTCTGTAGTATAATGGAGGGTGCTGTCCATACTGAAGATGATTCTTGTGGCTTCCCTGCACCCGACAGACCGGCGACCATTAGGCTCCACCACTCTCCTCAGCTGTCCGGAGCTTGAGTCTCCCTGAGAGAGGGTCATCGGAGGAATCACAATCCATCAATGCCGAGTGACACCCTCAGGTTCCTGCTTCACTGCTTGCCTCTGCAGTGCAGTGCAGCGCGACAGAACCCAGGTCGCTCTTCAGTGTACCGCAACCCACATCTCAGGTGCCAGGACACCACGCTCTCCGGCAGTCTGAGAATACATCTCCTGGAGTCATCCATTGCTCTGAATATGGCTTTCAGAATGATGTCTCTGGTAGAGTATGTTGTTCCCACGTAAGTGTGTATGGAGCCATGCCCCCAATAATCTGCTTTTCAGACAAAAATATATGAATATGAATTTGTTTTTATCTCAAATTTTCCTTCATGCTCGAATCTAAATCATTTGAATTTTTGGTTGTATCTTGTGTAATATTTTTGATTGTTTGCTATTCTTTTTTGTTCATATGTGACCTAATGGAAGTGTATGATTTCTTAATAAAGATCTGTTGTTGTTTCCCAACTCATGGACCAAAAGCAACTCCATGTCTAACCAATGACACCACTTTCTCCTACGTCCCATCCCCTTTCCTTCATACTGATAGGATACCTCGTCACACGTGGACAGAACCACCCATATACCTTGCTGACCAGTCCTTTTTACCGCTCGACAGGACTGGATGCCTTGCACCTGCTGCAATGTTTTTTTTTCTTTCTGTCGCTACCGTAATTATTTTTCTTTTGCTGCACACTAGCCTACCTCGCCATCATACCCGCGTATGCCGGTGATAATTGAATGTTTTTCCTGCGCCTGTTGTGGTATGAAATTCCCTTCGTCAGATGCCCCTACCCTATGCCTGAGGTGTTTGGGCCCTTTCCACCAGTAGGATTCCTGTTGTGCTTGCACTGTGCTCGGGTCACGAGCACTGCGATGCCGCCTGAGGCCATGGCAAGACCTCTTAGGCGACACTCCTCCTTGCCAGATTAAGGACTTCATTGGTGCTCGAAGGGGCATACCTTTGTGTCTCGCTAAGGTGAGTTCTATTACTTTCCAGCGACTCCTTTCTGGGGACCGGTTTGGGCAGGAGGGGTCAGCAAGCCCCATTATAGCTATTAGGGTTACCCCCGAGCCTATAAAGACTGGTACTGACCTACGGGTCGAGAGCTCTACAAAGCCTGTTAGTGAGGTTGAAACCAAGGCTACAAAGACTAACACCGACACACAGCTTGACGAAGCTACGTAGGCTTATAAAAGCAGGTCTGCTGAGGAGTCTTTGGGGCCTATTTGAATTTCTACCAATCTCTTGGTTGAGGACTCTTTCAGATCTACTACCAGGCATCTGTCGGAGGGGGCGAGGGTTACCTGTGGAACATCCACCGAGTGTACAGTGTTGGCTTCCGAACGGAAGTCCCGAGACTCTGCGAACCCCAGTCAATGGGCACAATAATGAGGGTTGGCAGAGACCTTTGCCTCAGGGCCCTACATTGTCAGTCAGTAGCCCTTGTGTCCCTTCCATGGTGATCCACACGCTCAACCCTAACATGGTGGAGAACCTGAGCCACACCTCAAAAAACAAAATGGCGGCTACAGGGCGGGAAATATCTGGGGCCAAGGACTGCTCATAGATGACTCTGAGGGCACAGCAGAAGCAAAGTGAGGCCACAGGGGTTTCCCCCACATCGTCATCTCCGGGCAGCCAGGCCCACCTCCAAGGGGATTACTTCGCCAATTGCCTTACCACCTACGGTCTGTTATGGGGCGTCGAATGCGAGCGAGGTCAGTTGGTCTGCTCTGGCGTGGATGTACTCCACTCCCTAAACTGGTCTGCTCAGGTGCGCTTGTCTTTTCTTGGATTGGCCTGGAGTCAGCTCCTAATGAGAAATAGAAGAAATGTAAGGGGGGCTGGTGCCTTCACCGGTGGACCCTTCCCTTGCGTCCTCAGATATGGTTTATTTTTACCCAAGGTCGTGACGGCACACCTTAGAGTATGTAATGGTGTGCTCTGCTTCCTGCTCGTCTTGGCAGGGGTGCAAAGTTCTTTTGGATCGAGTTGCTCCACTGATCCTGTGCAATGTTCTTTTGGATCGAGTTGCTCCACTGATCTGTTGCAGTTGGTAAGTCTTTCTTTGTCTAATAAGTGTTTGGTGTTGCTCCGTGCACTTTGGTAATCTGTTTTCCTAATGTTCTTGCAGTTCAAGTGCACTTAGGGTCACTGTTCATTGTGCACTTTGGTAATCTGTTTTTCTAATGTTCTTCATATATAATACCACTGTCCCTTCTCTTCCAACAGGTACCGGACGTCGGATAATGCATCAATAGCAAGAGCACAGATGGAGCTGCTGCGCGAAGCATCGGACGCTGTGGAGAGGTATGTATGGTGCGGTCGCGTGAGAGAGCGATGCTCGCGAGTTCTTTTTCACTGGACTAACCTTGTTTTCTTTCTCTCTTTCTCCGTAGACACGACGGCTGAGCAGAAGAAGGAGCGGGACGTCGGATACGATGCTGGAGGCTGAATCAACTGTAGTGCGAGATGGAGAATGACGCGGGTCAGCTGCAGGCCCTGAGGATCACAGAGTAAGTATTCAGGTATGTTGCAGGTCCACTGCAGATGCTGAGGGTCACAGGGTAAGTGTTCAGGTAAGCAGGAATCTTCACATGCTCGTAGGTTGCTGGAATTCTTTCTGTGGATCAGATTACAGCAGTGAGCGTTCTGCTCCCATGGGCAGTTCAACGCGATCGATTGACAAGGCCTGGGCGGGGTTTATATAGAGAGGCCTAGCCACACCCAAGATCTTGGAGCACGTTCTGCTGGCCACGCCCATACTTGCCACACCTATTCCTGAGGCAGCAATTGAAGATGTTCGGGCCCGCAGGCTGCCTGCTTTGGTTTTGTCTAACAGGCTTCTGAATCCTTTAGCATGAGCCTGATGCAAAAGGCGCCAGGACAGGGTCCAGGTTGCCCTTTCTTGATTTCCCCAGGTTTTAATCCGGATGGGGTGCTTCTTATGCCCCAAAGACCCTAGTGATGCGTTGCAGTGTCTCTCGGAGGTACTGGTCATGACACAGTCTTGCACGACTCATTCGTCCCATGGACTCCATGGAACACAACACAGAGGAGCACAGCCTATCCAGCCGACCCTGCTATGCCTTTGGGGGATTATCAGGCACAGCCTTACTGGATCTATGCAGCACCACACAATATGATGGTTGCACCCCCCACAGTAACCCACACTTGACCTCCTACAACCTTGTCATCTGCAACAGCTGCACAAGAGCACAGGTTTTTTGATAAGTTTCAGACTATCATGAGATCAGAGCTATGACAGAATTATTTAAGGGGCTGATAATCGAGCTCATGCCCAAGCCTGCTCCTCCTGCCCCACCAAAGGCTCCTCTTCCACTGCTGCTGCCACTTTCCCTGGAGGGCACTCATGCACTACCTTTGCCACACCTCTGTCCGATCTCACTGACAGTGCCGCCATAGCCTTTGCCAGCATTGGAGGCCCCAAAGGCCACAGTTCCCCCTACTGAGAAGCCAGGAGAGGAAGCCCCAGTCGCCACAGATAATGCTGGTTAGGACATGCAAGTTATGGCTGCTGATACCAATATGGAAGTGGCGATCCCTCGCTTCATTAAGGCCTTTCACAGCAGGATAACAGGGTTGGGTATCTTCCTGGAGTGTTTCTGAACTGGAAGAGCCTCTACTAGAGGCCGGTGTACTGTGTGAGCTTCTGGCCCGCCACTCTTCTAACAGATCAGGAGTGCCATAGCAGGAAGACATCAAAATGGAAGCCTTGAAGCTCTGGCAGAAGCCTCGCTCACTTAACCCTACAAACAAAAAATTGGAAGCCATATACAGGCCCCTTTCATCTGAAAAGCTGTGCCTACCACTCAACCACAACCCCACTCTTCTGTGGCCCTCCTGAGCAAGGAAGACAAGCTCCTCGAGGCCAATGGGAAAAAGGTTTACTCCAATACCGCTCTTCACCTGAGAAAGACCAATGCGGGCGCTCTTTAGGCAGTGGATAATCAGAAGCTCTGAAGAGAGCTGGCAGATTTCCTGCCTTACTTACCAGTAGACAGGCAACATGCCTTCATGCCTGGTCAAACAAAAAGCCAGCCCAAAGCAAACATTTGAAAATATCTATATTAGAAAAGGATCCAGTAAGCTATGATAGATCGGATAACGCCATTCAGACTGCAGTTATGCAGACTTTGAACTTGAATGTATTGATTTTGATTTTATTGTTTTTTTCTAGAAACAATTGAATGTAAAATATGCAGTACACTGTAGACAATTATATACTACAAATTAACAATAAACCACACACTTATAGAATAATGTGTCCAAAAAACGGAACCATATATCTGTTGCAAGAAGGCACATCCTATCACAACCACCAAACTCATAACCTCAACCACTCTTCATCACATATCCCTCACAACATGTTTGATAAGGCATTTACAAACAACGTACTCATAATACATATTCGAAAGAAATTACAAAGTCTGCTAATTCTATCCCAGCTGATGCCGCTCTTATTTGGGGATTATGTCCCACTATTTTAAGTCTGGCAATGTCGACAACCTGATGCCTTAAGACGCACTGCTGATAAACAATTGTCACATAAAATGTATCCTTCTTATGTAGCTGCCACCTCGAGTTTCGGCCAAACGGTGCAGTCAGATCATATAAGCACACCCAGCCTTCATCAGGGCAGACCTGTAGTCAATCACTGGTAGATGCGACTTTCATATAAATGTGCAATTATTTGTGACCCCTGTTGAGACAAAAAAAAACACACATTGTTGATTTCTATGTCAAACTGAAATTAAGGCCAGAATCGCCCGCGGTACGGAAATCTACAAGCACAGGAAACTAACCTGTGTGGATGTCTTTTAAATTTCTGGCGTGCATGAGAAAAAAGGCCAAGTCCGCCCACTCACCCAACCAAAAGGGGCAGACTGGGGCAAAACGTGCACCTATAGGTGTATCAAACCTGAAACGACACAACACATGTACTCTGTTTCAATGTTGGTGCTCCCAGAATAAAGAAACGAAATAAAGAAGTAATTCTTAAAGAGATTGCGACAAAGGCTTTACCAGTAGGAAATGTTGTAGCAAAGCCATAAGCGAAGGGCCAAGAATATATATGGTTTTCTTCAATTCATCTGTATGTCCAAATGGCTGGGCCAGCAGCTGGTGACACTAACCACAACAGCTACCCAGATACGTGCAGAGTCTGGGAAAATTAGACCCTGTGAACTAGCAAAAGGCAAAAGATGTATCCACATATCAATGAGAACAATAAATAAAACACACATCTGGGATTTTCATAAAAAAAGGGGAGCGTTATAAATGCGTGACCCTTGTCTGCCAGATGTGTGTGACAGAACCCTATGCACACAATGAGGTTGAATGTACATCAACAGCACACCTGGCTTGTGCATAGGGGGCAAGCATATTGAAACAACAATGTTGGAGGGAGTATGAGAGGGATAAGATGCATAGAGAAGACCCATAGCCCCAAAATGTGGATACACTGTCCGATATACGAAGAGGAATAAACATATACATGCATGAAGTGAATGCTGTACAAAACCATCTCTGCATATAGGATGCACGAGTCTTACAAAAAAGTGGAGAACGCTGCCCGAGATAGCAAGCACTGTCCAATATCCCAAGATATGGCTGCACTCTCCGATGTACGGAGGATGAACCTATATGCAATCTTTACACACAGTGAACAACCATCCCTTGTGTGTTAGATGCGCAAGTCTATCCGAGCAAGGAAAGCAAAGCCCGAAAAACATACTGTCCCTTGCAAGATAGTTAGCTCTATAGTTATTGCAGAGTAACAAAAAATGTATGATTGTTTCAACCCTGGAATTGCAAACCGGACAGATAGCAGTATTGGAGTTACCCCAACTACTGGCACATTTCCACATTTTCGAAAACTCCAAGAATGGTGTGTGGGCAAATGGCGGTAATAAAATACTGAGGTATGGTTCAAATCCAATTACCTGTTTGGACTACAAGTACAGCTGGCCTGTGCTCAATGAGTTGCAAGAACTCTCCAAGCTTCGCATAGACAGTTTCTTTGCTGCTTTAGATAGCAGCCGTGCAACCCACATACTCTTCAGATTCAAAGCTAGTAACCATTTCTGTACATGGGCTACCCACTGAAGCAGTGCCGGTAAGCCTACCAGCACCATTCTTTTCTGGACCAGCACACTACAAGTCTGCCTGCCGGAGCCGCTGTGCCCGACAGGTCTGATCCTGCCGGGCGCAGCGGCCATGGTAGGCAGACTTGCCACAGGAGCACCGGCACTGTTGTTCATGATGCCGGCGCTCCTGTGTCCCCATTCCCATAGAATATGGAAATGGGGATTTACGAAATTGCTGGTGCCTGACTTCCCCGTCGCCGGGGTTTTAATCCCCTGGTGCTAACGGATCTGCATGATTTTTCCATCTCGGAAAAGTCCATGACGGAAAAGTTTGCATGAGAAATGTACGAACAACAAAAGGTTTGTACATTTCCCATGCAAACATACATTAAAAACCCCTACAAACCAACACCCACAACACACACCCACCCACACCCCCAATATACCCCCACTCACACCCCCAAAATACCCCCACCCTACTTACCTTTGAAGACGCGCTGTGTCCCTGCGGCACCAGTTCCCTTTCACTTCCGTGATCGGGAGCCGGTGCCGCAGGGTTTCTTTTTTCTTTTTTTTTTTTCGGGCAGCTGCAAGGGTTTCCCGCGCAAACCCCGCTCACTCTACTGTGAAGTATAGTGAACGGGGAGTTGTGGGGGACAACCCTGCAGCCCCCGTTTTTTGTTTTTTGTAAAACTGCCACGGCTACCTCCAAACCTGCAAGAAAGTCCGGCACCCGCAAATGGGCAATTACTGGGGTATTCCGGGCCGGCCGGACCAGGTAATTGCCCTTTCGCGGGTGCCAGAGCTGATAGATCCCCATTCCCATTGAGCCCCTTAGGGCTCAATGGGAATGGGGATGCCTGTAGCACCTGCACGGTTCATTACTGTGCCGGTGCTACAGGCTTGCTGTGCTCGCGGGTGCCTTTCATTCCGCCAGGGAAGACCTGGTGGAATGAAAGGCACCCGCGAGCACAACTCAGAGTTTGCCGGTCCGGATACAACGGTACCGGTAAGCTTACCGGTACCGTTGTATCCGGACCTGCAATGTTATAATGAGGCCCATACTGATAGTGCTGCAGTGGCCAGCTCGCTTCTGGTGCTCAGAACTAGTGGGAATGAATGGGCTCAGCCCTATACCTCTTCCACGGTGGTGCGACTTTCTGATTCAAGAACAGAGCAGGATCCTTCATCCATGCCCTCAATTGCTCAGTTTAGCAGTCTGGTTCCTGAGGACAAGACTCTAGGTCATTAAGGCCTGTCTGCAGAAGACATGAAAATCATTCCAGTTGTCAGGAAATAGTCAACATGGTCCCAATACCAAAGTAAAATATCAGGTTCTATTATTGGGCCATGATAAAAGGCATCAGCCCACTCTCCAGCAGTTTGAAGGACTTTCTGTCGACTCCTGTCGCACTTATTTGGCAAATAGAGTAATGTGGGTGAGTCGTCCTTCTCCATGGCAAATCCTATGGTACGCAGACATCTGGAAGGCCTCCTGCGGCTGCACCCACCTGTCAAGAGGCCTCACCGGGTGAGTCTTTCCAGAAAATCAGTCCTCTGCGGACTCTACTTTTCACACATTAAATGTCTGTAGGGCACTCAAATTTTACCTTGAAAGAACGGGGCTGATCAGAAAATCAGATGCTCTCTTTGTCACCTTTGGGGGACACAATCCAGGTAGTCAAGCATCAAAGGCCACTATTGCCCGGTGGCTTGTATCTGCCATTAACTGCTGTTAGTCATCTCATAGCTGACTCCCAATAAAGGCATGCATGCACATTCAGCGAGGGCAAAGGCCACTGTGGTAGCATTTCAGTGTCACGTTCCCTGGGACGTCATCAGCAGGGCTGCCATGTGGTCCACACTGTCAGCCTTTTGCAGACACTATTGTTTGGATACCAGTTACATTACTGATGCCAGATTTGGTCAGGCCGTCTTAAGAAACCTGTTTGCTCCTAGTCAGACTACCTCCACCAATGAGTTTGTCATGCTTTGAAAGGATCCATCAGTATGTAGGAAAGGGGATGGGACATAGGAGTAAGAAACAGTTACTCACTGTAGTGACTACTGTACTCCTAGTCCATAGTCCCCTTTCCCCCATTCGCCTCTAAATCGGTTTAGTTGGGCTTGTAGCCAACGAGTGGGAAAAAAGGAAAAAAGGACTGGTGAGCGATGGATACGCCCTGCATTCATTGATTTAAAGAGGACTTTTTTCCGTGGTGCAAAAATGCTCTGGTCCCGTCCCCGTGGGACTAGGTATCCCATCAGTATGGAGGAAAGGGCACTATGGACTGGGAGTGCAGTAGTCACTACGGTGAGTAACTTTCTTTCTTGACACCTGTACTGTTTGCTTCCCTGCCTATTGGTGCTTGTCGTTTTGGGCTTCCTTTATAAATGCAAGTCTAAAAGTGATAGACCACAGAGGAGACTATTCAGGATGTTCTGTTAACACAGTCATGGGATAACTGGAGATGTCTGTATGCTCCCAGGTGAGGTGTCTGACTAAGTCACCTGCAAAACATGCAGGCAGGGCCAATTCTCATGAAGACGCAGCAAATATGCTAACTGCACGCTTCACTGCGCCTTCTCCTGACGCCCAGGTGCCATGCCTAAGTGGGCCTGGGCGTCGTCGCAGTGCATGACAGTGCACAGACTGCAGTCCGCCTGTTTCTGTCCAGAACGGGCGGATTGCAAAATCCATGCAGTACTTTCGTGAAATAACGAGGTAATCGTAATTTTATGAAAGTGCTGTCAAGATCACGTAGCTGCTTCTTAAATTGAATCGCAATTAAGAAAGCCCTTTCCTAGCTCTCGGGTGTCCGGGGTGCAAATTGAGTTGTGAAGCCTATTCTAGCAACCGTCACTTATATTCCGAAAGTGGCGCTTTCCTGCCGACTGCGGAACAATGCACCACCTTCAGAATAGGTGTTAAGTACCGAAAAGGTCACTAAAGCTTTCTGCGACCTTTTTGGTACTTAACACCACCTTGAGAATCGAGCCCTCTGTCTTACAATAAGCCTGTTCTGCAGATGTGATAGCCATTTGTTCATTGTGCAAACTGCTCATAAGCCCAGGTACCAGCAGAGTTTAGCAGACGGGCTATAAATGTGATTATTACATGCAAACGGAAACTGCCAGAGCCTTCCTTCTTCATTTACACCGTTTCTCCTGTTATCACAAGTCGAGGTAGGAACATCTCTTTAAAAACATACCGAGCTCAAGACAACCCAAGCTCAGAGCGTGGTGCGAGTTTGATTAATGCTAGACACTGCTCCGCATTTGCAACTTGTCTCACTTAACACTAATTCTTTCTAGGCCGTGAGTCACTGAGTGAGAAACGAGCTCTGCCCCAGACTTGCTGACTGCCTGGGATCTCTTCAGCGAAAGCTATTTTAGGATGGTGTTCACAAGTGTGGGAAGAGTAAGATGAATAATGAACAAGAATTCACATGAATGCGATTTTCAGAAATGTAGAACCCTGACGACTTCGTCTTTGTTTAAGCTTTGCAGCACTCCTGTAGATTTTAACGTTTGGCACGCTGCAGTATTTCGCTTTGTTTGCTTGCTTTTATAAATTGTATATGTTGCTGCCATGTCTCGTTGAAGATATTGTAATTCGGCATGAACTAAATTAACCACAATTTCTGGGAAAAGTTCATGCTCTAGATCTGGGTTCTGTTACCTTTTGTTTGCCAGAGGTTTTGGACTACCACTCCCAGCAGCCCAAGCCAGCATAGTCAATCTTGAGGGATCATGGCAGTGGTTGTCCAAAACGTGTGTACAACCACAAGCTGCAGACCCCGGATCTAGGATATACTGTGTTAGGTTCCTATTTCTTTGGCTCTTGAAATGTCCTATGTTATGGTACGTGGGATTTGTACAGTGCGCCTATGCCATTAACACACATCTCTAGCCAATGGCCATTTTCTTATGTGATTCCTAAATTCCTTATTTGTGTTTGATGGGCATGCTGTGTGCCAAAGGCTCCATAATGGGACAGACCTGGCTGGAGGCCACACTCCCATTCCAGCCCTCCCTCCTACTTTCCAGTCCAGGTTTGTGAGAGGGTGGGCTAGGAAATGGCCTAGAAACTTAGCAGCCCTCCTATCACCTTCCTGTCTGGGTTTGTGAGAGGGTGGGCCAGGATATGGGCCAGAGACATAGCAGCCCTCCCATCACCTTCCAGTCTGGGTTTGTGAGAGGGTGGGCCGGGATATGAGCCAGAGACTTAGCAGCCCTCCCATCACCTTCCAGTCTGGGTTTGTGAGAGGGTGGGCCAGGATATGGGCGAGAGACTTAGCAGCCCTCCCATCACCTTCCATTCTGGGTTTGTGAGAGGGTGGGCCAGGATATGGGCCAGAGACTTAGCAGCCCTCCCATCACCTTCCAGTCTGGGTCTGTGAGAGGGTGGGCTAGAAAATGGCCTAGAAACTTAGCAGCCATCCCATCACCTTCCAGTCTGGGTTTGTGAGAGGGTGGCCTAGGAAATGGCCTAGAAACTTAATGGCCTAGAAGCTTAGCAGCCCTCCCATCACCTTCCAGTCTGGGTTTGTGAGAGGGTGGGCCAGGATATGGGCCAGAGACTTAGCAGCCCTCCCATCACCTTCCAGTCTGGGTTTGTGAGAGGGTGGCCTAGGAAATGGCCTAGAAACGTAATGGCCTAGAAACTTAGCAGACCTCCCATCACCTTCCAGTCTGGATTTGGTGAGGTGTCTGTGCACCTGTGTGAGCTCCATTCCTATCTGGCGGTGTCAAATTTGGGGATAGGGGCCCTAAAGTGGTGCCACAGCTACTCAAAGGAGTTTGGTGGTGTGTTGACAGGGAGGTTAAAGCGAGTTGTTTGTACCAGGACAAGACCGGGAGAGGAATGGTCAGTTAACATGTGACTAATTGGTTGCACAATTAGTGCCATTGATTGTGACACTGCAGAATGGTAGGCATTTGGAACACATATGTTAATTGTAAATAGGCATTAACATGCAGACCAGCCTACAAAATCGCCAGATTATATGTGGCTGCCCCTTGTTGGCATCTTCCAGGCTTTGTAATTTTACTGTTTTCTTAACGGGCTATGGCAACATAATCAGTAGTTGGTTCCGCAGTGATTGCATTTGAACCTTTTTGAAATGACTGAAATGAATTCCTTCTGTAATGTACATAGAAATATGGTTTCATGCAACCCAACCTAAAAATGCAAGGCATCTACTTCCCATGGAGGTTCTGTTGCTTTTGTGGGGCTCGCAGAAGCGTCTTGTATAGTGAGCACTTCATTCTTTATTGCTAATGATTCATGACTTAATGGCATTGATATTTGCTCGGTTTCACCATGAAAAAGGACATTAAATTAATTATTAGGTAATGCGCCACCCAGTTCTGCATTATGTCCACAGGTGCAGACCACGTCTGACAGCGTGTTGTGGGACACATTCCCTGTTTAAAATAAGCATGGTGAGGACACTGCTGAGTAAACTGTCAGGCTATTATGCAAGTCTATGCAAAAAGGAGGAGCATACTCGTCCTTGGCACTTAAGGGGTTAATAGATTTTTCACCAGAGTAACAACGCCCGTTTCCAAGGACACACACGTGAACGTGATCTATGCCTCCAACCATTACTCTGACTACATACAGTGGGACAGCACTGGCCTCAGGTACCCTTGACCACTCAGGAGTTGTCTGTCCCCAGGTTTTCACGGATACCCTCCACATCTCCGTTTACAGCCTCTCTGTTGAGAGGAGGTACAAATTAATGAAAGGACCCTCTGACATTTCAACCACCTCTTAGACAAGAACCTGTGAATGGAACGAGAGGCACTGATGGGGAAGATGCAACCTTCCTTGGTGAGGATACACCTGTCCATGGACTCCTGGCGACCTAAGGAACTTAGTCAAGGAATTCACAAACATTACAGAGGAGCCCGAGAGATTTGTCGCAGAGTTCTATAGCATCATTCAATATTCCAGCCACTCATGGGCTGATATGAATCAGCTCATGAGGGTGATTATGCCACCAGAGGTTAGACAGAGAGGCCCAGAAGCAGAAGAATGTATAGCGCCTGTGACACACTCCCAATTGAAACAGGGAGTAATAGTTCAGATAAGGACCCTTTGTAGTACCCTAATACCTGCAGTGAAAAAGTCAGGAAGAGATACATAGAGATTTGATTAGGTCCTGAGAGCCATTCGTAAGTAACTATAACAGCTTTGTCAGAAGTTCCAACCCAGTCAACTGTAATATCCTTCATTACCCCGACCTCCATTCATTTCACAGTAGTAGATTTATGTTCAGCTTCATCTCAATTCCCACACAGCAAGATAGCCAGTATGTTTTAGATTTGTCCTACTGTGGAATACAGTCCATGTGAACTACGCTCCCGCAGGGGTATGCAGAATCACCTTTGCTCTTCTCACGGCCGATCAAGAAGGACCTAGGTGACATTAAATTCACTGGAAATTCACCTATGGTTCAGCACATTGATGACCTTTTACTTGCCTCACATTCATATAAAGCCTGCAAACAAGACACACATGCACTGCTAATGGCATTTGTTAGCAAAGGACCTAAACGCAAACTGCAGTTATGCATGGAAAGAGTACATTATTTAGGGCAGAATATCATGTTGGGGCAGATGTTTATAAATGCAAACTCCAACCAAGCTTTACACCTGAGTGCACCCGTATATGCTGAAACATGCTTGTTAAATAATGCATCTCTCTTTCTTGCAACCGTGATCTGCTTTACCGGTGATGTCACTCATGACGCCATAAATTATGTCATATGTGATATCATGTAATTTGTGACTCATCTGGGTGCTTGCGGGCTGCACAATGCAGTCCTCATAGCTATGGTGATTTAGCTTCCAGCCCCTATCAAATTTCAGGGGTTTTGTTGCATTAAATTGGCACCTTAACATCACTTCAACTAAAGATGTTTCACTTGCATCAGATTGTTTCACATTAACAGTGCTTCAACTGACTTTCAAATGTTCTGTTATGCTTTAGCTCCCACCACCTTTAATTCTGTTTTTTTTTCTGATTACATAACTGATGTTGTATCATTTGTTATCAATATCTGTTCTTGAGCTACACAATATCAGGTTGCATCTTTTTGTGTGTACACTAGATAAGAAGGAATTAGTAATGGTGTACTGTAACGAGGAGTAGTGTTGGAAGGGGAGTAAACCCATCCCACCACCCTATGTGCTTTAGGGTGGGGTGAGTTCCATTAGGAGAGCTGCAATAGACCGGGGGGAGGTGGGAGTCCTAAAGGTCCTTACACAATTATAATAGTGTACGCAATTTAGATGGTAATACACGGTGCACGAATAAAAGCAGATGCCATTTTGTAGATATTAAGTAGCCAGAGTTGAAACATAGGGCCTGCACGGCCATGCAGTATTTAGTGCATTAGACACAGGCTGCAAGACTGAAGGGGAAATCTGAATGGACCCAAACCCTGACGAGAGAGGTCCATGCTGATAAATTCTACAGACACCGTTCTGTGTTCTAGAGTTGTTGCTAAGAAAGAATGTGCCCTGCAAGGCTACAAGACAGTGTTGGATGCCTTGGCGTACGTATCACAAACAGGCTATAACAGGCCTCAGATCCCCACCCAGCCAACTACAAATCATAGCCCCTACAACTGTCCTAGTTCCAAGACCCCTGAATTCCGAGACACCAGCTGACCCCAGACCACCAACCATAAACCAATCACCATAAAAGATCTAAGAGCATGGTCATCCTACCTCTATTTCATACTGACATGATTTGTAATGCGAGGTACAAGGAAGGATCAATTATAGTTCAAAAGCGAGGGTTGAAACCTTGGAAGCTGAAAGACATGATCAGAATGAGTGAAATTTGTGTGGGTCAGTGTGACCTCGAGACTCCCCCTGTGCCAGTCTGTGAGCGTGCCAGGTACACTGTATAATGATAGAGTAGCACTGTTAGCAAATGTAGATAATTGTTTCTTTGGCCTTGGTTTCCTTGAGACGATTATTATAATTGGATGACGAGCCAGCAGATCCCACGTGATGGAAATCGGACGGACTGGGCTGGGACCAATGGCCTGGCATCCACTATGGAGCAGACCGACCATGTATAGGGTTGCACCAACCAGCCACGTGGGTTTCCACCATATGTAGTGATGTGTTTTAAGATGCTGTGTCTCTTTTTAAGCTTCTGCATGTACCCTTTTTTTGCAGAATGTTCCATGGCAGCAGAGTTCTTTGCTGGCGCGCATATTTTTGTAGAAATAAATACTTGTTATCCATGTGAGACTTTCTTTGGCTTTTTTCCCTAGCAGGTTGTATTTTTTCTGGTGTGACCGTTTATGGATGTGCCTTCAATTGGTGACCCTGACGTGACCCCAGGACCGCCCATGCCTGCGAAGGTGTCCAGGCAGCTTCTCCAGAGGGGCCATGCCCACGTACAGCGACCTGTCCCAAAAAATGCATATTTCCAAATGGTTTTACAGGAGCCATCTTTGAAAAATTCCTCTCTGCTCCTTGGAGGAAGGCACGGCTCCGAGGAGAGTGCATGCTGGTGTTATTGGGGACCCTGTGATGGAGGAGTTATGGTGAACACGCACATGCAAGTATAAACTTGCAAGTAATAACAATTAGGGGACGGGTTTATAGGAAGGGGAGAAGGGTGTGAGCAGGTGGAAAGTGAGATTGTTGGTGTGGCATGGGTGTGGTTTGTTTTATCTTTTGGTATTATTAACTTTTTAAGGAAAATATTAATGAAAGGAAAATGAAATGTTAGGGAGCCTTCCTGAGTGAGGGGAGAGGGTGATAACATGTATATTGTGTAACAGAGGAAAATGGAAACAAGTAGGAGCCCTGCATAATTAGTGGGCTCGGAATAGTAGTTGTTTTTATTTTAGCTTGTTATTTTTGCTTGTTTTGTTTGTGTTTTTATTGTGTAGTGTGGAGCCCCGAGGAGGGGTGTTGTGTGAGGGTTAGCCATATCGCCAGCTCTATTCCTGCTTTCGGTTTCGCTTCCTTCATGGTACTTGTCCCTTCTGCCCTCTGTCATTCACCTTACAAGGGCACATGCTGCACGCAGAGCTGGTTTGAACCGGTGCCAAAGTAAGGCAGCCCACACAGTTCAAATTTCAACCTTTGGAACAGCACCTAAGGACGTACCGGGGCCAGCAGCTGTGCAGGATCTCACTAGCTGACCCTGTAGCCCTCTTCCGAGTCGCACAGTGCCGAGTGCGTTCGGACAGTTTTGATTTTGTGGGTGTTGAAATCATAACTAAAATGCAACAAGTTGCCTTGCATGCGCTTTAAATCTTTGCTCCTAAAATACCTTAGTGCAGAAAGGCGGATGGGCACTTGTAGATCTCAGGAGTACCTGAGGACAACATTACTCTTTCAGTTTTGAGGTTTCATTTAACAAACAAACACATCTTGGATGATGTAGTCAGTTTTCTGTACCATTCTAACATCAAGTTAGAATGGTACAGAAAAAAATTAAAACTGGCAGCACTTTTTAAATCAACCACCTGACTACGGATACTTCTAGAAGCCTTTCTTTTTTCGATACCTTTGCACCCCGATTTAGCGTTTACCCATGGCGGAAAGCACTACAAACACTCTTGTTTACCTCAGGGGTCCTGCGAGAGCACAAGTATTTTCAACAGAATATTGCAGGCTGACCTAGGAAACATTTAAGTACCCAGTACAATCATTCAGTATGTGGACGACTTACTTGTATGTAGCGATAGTGAGCAACACTGCGGCAGAGACTCTATCACACTCCTACAGCTACTAGCCCGGAAGGGATACAAGACTGACAAAGCCAAACTACAGTACTGCCAACAGGAAGTGCTGTATCTAGGCCAGATAATATCAGCAAATGGCAAAAGAATCATACCAGACAGAGCAGTGGCTGTGCGTGCCACCCCCGTCCTATAACAGTGAAAGACATGCAGACATCCATAGGGCTTTGCAACTATTGCAGAGCATGGATTTTAGACCACACAACATATACCAGGCTACTCCTTCAGCAGGCCCCCCAGGAAGCACAAAAAGGCAATCACTAACTGGAATGGACAGCAGACATGATACAAAAATGTCAATGATTTAAAGGAAGTGATATCTACAGCTCCAGTGCTCGCCACCCCAGACTATACACAGGAGTTCTACATATTCTCACATTCTAACAGTCAACTCATGACTGCAGTACTGACCCAGAAGAGTACAATGGGCCACAAGCCTATTTCAGTGGCATGCTTGACTCAGTGATGCAGGAACAGTTTATGTGCGAGCAAGCGCTTGCTGCAGCTGCGTTCGCGATCGAGAAGAGTCCCACAATCGTGAGTATACAAGGTGTTTTTCTGATTATTTGAAGGTCTGGTCATAACATACTCAGCGGGTATGGGTACTGGGAGATAGGCTATCATTTTGGCCTCTGCAGTAGCATCAGCGTTTCACAGTGAAATTTCATCTGTGCTATTGGTATGGGCAGCACATTTAACAACCGCCACTACAGAGGGTTGGGACAACGCTGAGATCAATATGTCTAGTGGTGCGGCATGTTGAACTGGGGAACCGTCCGCTCTTCAGAAACCCCTCCATTTCCACTGCAACAGACCGGCATGCACTGTTGTAATGACATATTACAACAGCTGTGCCTATTGCCTATTGCACAGCTTATTGAGCTGCAAGGCAAAGCACCAAATGAGGAGAAAGAAATATGGATAAAGAGAGGGTGCAAACAATCCCAGACTGAACTGGTGTGGAGACAGGAGTGCACTGGTAAAGCAGTTACGTGCCAGGAATTTATTCATAATAGCTTTCAATCAACTTCACCACCCCTCCCACAGCTCAAAGCAACACTTTGCATCTGACATAAAGGACGATTGGTTTGTGCCCATTCTCCAGGAGTACCTCACAAACATGACCATACATAGCACCACGTGTCAAGGTTTCAGCAGTTGCCCTGCTGTGGTAACAAACCTGTGCGTGTTTGCTGCATTTGGGACAACCTCGACCCTGACTCCTGCTGTCGCAGAATCTGCACGGCGTCGAGACATCCTGCTGATCGCATCTGAACCTGCCAGTACCGAAACGGAACCAGAGAAGCCTGGGTCTGCCTGCATCGGGACCGGTGAGTAGTCAATACCCTAACCAGTCGCCCTCCCGCAGGAGCCTGTGGCTTTCCATCGCTGTTGTAAACAGCAACCCTTTTCCGCACTCGCGCCCTGCTTCTGTCCACAAGTGGAGGCCGTGCTTGAGTAGCGGGGAACTGTTCTTCATCGTTTTGTTCACCTCTCTGAACTGCCTGATTTCCCTGAAGAGACTCTCCTTTGCCCGTTGGCACCCGCGTTTGCAGGTACTTTTGAGCACAAGGCTCCACTCTTTGTAGGGCTCGGACTTCCTTCTAGTTAGGTGGCCTCTAATGTCGAACTGGGTCTAACGATTACTTGCACTGCCTGTTTTCCTCCCCATCTAGGTGGTCTGCATATTTTGTGCTTCTAAGTCTTTAGACCCCTTGGTCTTGTTTATATATTGTATTGCTTGTGATGTGATGGTTTATTGGAGTTTTACCATGATTCTTTACTATGGTCGATGTTACAAAGGCCTTGTAATAAATGTGTAAGCCAGATGGCAGTGACAGAGCAAGGTTCCTGTGTAGGCTGGTCAGTCCACTGGATGGCCCAGGGACGCTTCCGAAGGCTTACATACAGGATTTGGTGAAGATGCAGAGAATAGTTGTTCCCACTATTCTAAAGGGTCGAAGCGCCAGTACAGGCCTTCTCGTTCAATCAGAGGCAGAGTGGTCTCGCAGGACATCAGCAGTGCAGGGTGCCAAACCTTCAGTGGGTCACCAGCGATTCCTCAACTCAGCTTCTTAGTTGCAGGATACTTGGCTCCTTTTCCTTCGTTCGTGAGAACTCAGGAGATCGACATCATAGTGGGGTTTTCAGCCTCCTCTTATCCAGAGTTCCCTTCGCGCCAAAACGGAGAGGACCCAATGGGAGATCTGCTCACAAAACACTCACACCATACGTGGACCTATCATGGACCACAGTGGTCCCAGGCATTCAGGACACTCTAGACACTCTGGCACCCAGAATGTCTATTGGGAACAGACATCCCAGCCCACATCCTGGAGGCACACACAAGGCATGCAGAAGCCCGCGAAAGCGTTGTGTTTCGCGGGAAAGTGCATGACCAAATAAGGACTGCCCCGGGTCGGCTCAACCTGGGGGAAGGTGAAGGGGCAAGACGGTCAGCGGACAGGACAAAGAACCTCGTGGCATGGCCATTTTGGGGTCCCATAGAGGTGGGGCCTCAGCTTCTGTAGGGCCCACACAACAGAGAAACATTCTTTCTCTACTGTGAACCGTCTGAGCTCTCTGTCCTTAAGCTGGTGACCAATGAAACCAATAGGGTGTTCCTTACCCTTCTCATCGACTTGTGATAGTACAGCTCCTATCCCAGTGTCAGAGGCATCTGTCTGCACAATAAAAGGTCTTTGGTAATCAGGGGCCCTGAGAACAGGGGTCTGGCACAAGGAGTCTTTTAAGCCATTGAAGGCCTTCTCACACTCGTCAGTCCAAGTTACCTTCTTGGGTTCTTCGGAGTGGTGAGAGCAGACAGAGGGGCAGCTATGATACCATTGTCTGCCATGAAGTTGCAGTAATACCCCGTGAGTCGTAAGAAGGCTCTCACTTGGATCTGTGTAGTGGGGGTAGACCAGTCTTGTACTGCTTGTACTTTACTGGGAAGAGGCTGTATCCTCCCTCCACCTCCTTCATGTTCAAGGTAAACCACAGAGCCTTGTCCAATCTGGCATTTACTAGCCTTTATGGTCAAGTGTGCTTTCTGAACAGCCTGTAGCACAATCCCGAGGTGTTTCACATGGTCTTCCCAGGTGGCGCTGAAAACTGCTATATCATCCAGATATGCTAGACAGAATTCATCCAACCCATTTAACACGATTCACAAGCCTCTGAAAAGTGGCAGGTGCATTCTTCAACCCAAACGGCATTACCCTGAACTGGTAAAGACCGTCTTCTCCTTGGCATGTTCTGCTAGGACTATTTGCCAATAGCCTGTAGTGAGGTCAAACGTGCTGAGATACTTGTAGGCACCCAAGGTATCCACCAGCTCATCTGTTCGAGGCAAGGGGTGTGCATCTGTCTTGGTGACAGCATTCAGAGCCCTGTAATACATGCAGAACCTCAAATCAGAAGTACTTGCCTTTGGAACCAAAACCACAGGGCTGGACCAAGGACTAATAGAGAGTTCAATCACCCCAAGATCTAAAATTTTGTTGACCTCCGTCTTAATGTAAGACCGTACTTTGTCTGACATTCTGTATCCTCTACTTTTGGTAGGTACGCTGTCTCCTGTGTCTATGTTATGTTTGCACCGAGGTGTCAAACCAGGGGACTGCGAAAACAGGGGGGAAAATTGCCTAAGCAAACTTTTCACCTCAGCCTGCTGATCAGAAGCCAGGTGAGGGGCCACTCGGACACCCTCAAAGGAGCATCTGAAGGACCGCTTTGGAACAGGTCGGGGAGAGGTTTAGACTCCTCTTCCTCAACATCTGAGGCCAGTAGCAGTGCCGCGATTTCGACTCTTAGGACGAAAGCCTTCAGCCTATTTACATGGAATACTTTTGGGGCCTGTCCAGGCCTTCCAAGGTCCACTAAATAGTTGACCTCACTCAGGGGCTCCACCACTGTGTAAGGGCCTGACCATTTATCCTGTAAAGCTCTAGGCATTATGGGATTCATGATCAGGACTTGCTGACCAGGTATGAAGTTGATGAGGGAAGCTTTCTGGTCATACCAATGTTTCACCAGGGCTTGTCCTGCCTTCAACTTGTCACTAGCCAGACCCATCAGGAGTACCATCCGTTTTCTGTGCCCTAACACATAGTCTACTACGTTGGTAGTAATAGGGGGAGTGGGCATCTCCCATCCCTCCTTGACTATGGCTAAGGGTCCCCGCACAGGGTGACCAAACATAAGTTCGAAGGGGCTGAAGCCAACACCCTCCTGTGGTAACTCTCGGTAGGCAAACAGTAAGCTTGGTAAAAGAAGATCCTATTTTCTTCTTTGGGGTTCTTCCGGAGCGCCAATCATACTCTTTAACGTTCTGTTGAACTGTTCCACCAGACCATTGGTCTGGGGGTGGTATGCGGAAGAGAACTTGTAGGTGACCCCACATTCTTTCCACATATCCTGCATATACTTTGACATAAAGTTGCTGCCTCGGTCAGACACAACTTCTTTAGGGAAGCCAACCCTAGTAAAGATGCCAAGTAACACTTTTGCAACTGACTTGGCAGTTACAGTTTTTAATGGGATGGCCTCAGGATACCTGGTAGCATGGTCGACCAGCACCAGGATAAACCTATTGCCCGAGGATGTTTGCAGGTCAAGGGTACCAACAATGTCGATCCCTACCCTTTCAAATGGTATTCCCACAACTGGGAGTGGTATGAATGGAGCCTGGATTGTTGAGCCACTCTTACCAAATAACTGGCAGGAGGCACAACTCCTGCAGTGACTTTCTACTTGCACCCCCATCTTGGGCCAGTAGAAGTGCATGGGTAACCTTTGCTTGGTCCTCTTAATACCAAGGTGACCAGCAAGGGGCACTTCATGCGCCAACTACAGGAGGAAGGGTCTTACAGCAAGGGGAACCACCAACCTCCTATGGTCTCCTTCTGTAGACTCTGTGGGCTCACTATACAGGAGTCAACCTTCCCAATAAATCCGATGCTTCCCAGGAGGTTCACCCTCAAGCTGGGAGCAGGCCTGTCTCCTTAGGCCTTATAAATAAGTTCCCTAGTCGGGAACTTACATCCCCTGCACGCTATCCTTTGTCTGGAAAACCAGACCAATAATTAGTAGTGTTCAAACATGCCGTTAAAACAATTATATATATTTAGAAACAGAATATTCTTGAAAGAAAATTTCTCAATCAGACAATTTTAGGTCACAAGAAACCATCTTCTTTTTATTCATGATGTCGAAGTCAGGAGAGGCCCAATGCGTTTCGAGTGTTACACACTCTTCATCAGGGGCAATAAGTGATTTCTAAAGAGAAATTACAATTGTGCTTACATTAATGATATGACATAATTTTTAACTATTTTGACAATATATGCTCAATACATAAGTACCATATATCTGTCTTTACATCCTCTTTGTATTTTCAGTAACCACTATACTCATCTTTAAGCATTCGTCTTAACCATTTAGATGCTCTAGTGATAGACATCTGGATGCTATTAAAAAATAGTCCTTAGAAGCCAAGTCTATACTATTTAACATATTATTTGCAAAAATAATTGGTGAATAAGTGCTCCTAAATGTGACGGTCAAGTGGCTAAAGAAAAGAAATTTTAATGTGCAGATAACTAGGCTAAAAAGGAAGGCCAATTGAAGATTCTAACATTGTGTTTTAATCTTTACAAAGCGCTGTCAACAAGCTGATTTCAGGGTGGGTCAGTCCTCAGGATTGTGATTTCCAAATTAAACCGCTTAATACGGTAAGAAGCTATTAAGGCTTCCACTTCACAAAGTGATATCTGTTGAATAAGGCCAAAATGTGACCAGGTTATTGATCAGTGGCTGAAAGGGATAATTTCTATTTAGTGCATAAAAAGGGGCTTACATGGAAGTCCGGATATTCTCTCCTAGTGTGGGGGCAGCGGTAGGCACCGGCTACAACACAAATAGGTCAGGCTGAAGGTCTCTGTGAGTTCAGCCCAGGTCTAAGGAATATAAAATAATAAGGGCTATGGTTAGACTACTGAGGATAACCCGAAGTTGGAGTCCACCAATAAGTGGGTCTAACTCTATCTGAGGACAATAATCTTACCTTCAATCCGTAGTACTGTACCTTGGAGTCAGGATCCCTCGGGATGGCTGGACTCCATTTTGTGTGTTGTACGTGATTTATGTGTCGTTAGGCCATGACGTCATCACGCGCATGCGCGTGTGACGTTGTTGCTCGGCAACATATACTGTTTTGGAAACATATTATAAACTGAGCATGTACATATCGCTCAATGGAAGGGGATGAGCGTAATCATCCCGCACTAAAAATGAAAAATTAAAAATTCGAGAGTTGTGTAAATAGTTCCGGACGTGCTGGCTGTCTGCATAGTGACGTCATCACGTGCTAAACGTGCATGACGTCATATGTAAACAACAGCCATCCTGGTTAGATCCCGGGTATGTTAAGTTCCAAAAAACTAAAAAAGGGGGGTGGGGGAAGGGGGGTGCAACTCTCTCTTGATCTCTATTAGAGGAAGGTAAGTTTTAAGTGGTACTGAGTTCTACTTCCGGTGTAAAAATCTGTAAACACTATTTTAAACTCGAAGTACTCCGGATGTGCAATTGTCATGAGAAAAATAACAAAGATTTTTAAGAGATTAAATAGGCTGCCTATACCAAGTCTCTCATGCTCCTTTAAATGTGACTATGGGGCCCATGGAGGATATGTTAACTTATTATGGAACAATACTAAGAGACTCCCTGGTATTCAATCCATATGTAGACATCTCAACCGTTTTATCCTGCATTATTCAATTATTCATGTTCGTACTTTTGAATGGGAGGTCATGTTGACAATTAGATGTCCGCTGTCCTTCATTGGGTTCACATTATTAACATCAGTTGTTAAAAGGTAAAAACACGGTTTTCCACATGTATGAGCAGAAGTGTTCCAAATGGTAATAAAGGTTCTCCTGTCCTGCAAAACAGGTTCACATTCGTTCACATTCTTTCCACATGCATGAGCAGAAGTGTTCCAAATGGTAATAAACGTTCTCCCCGACTAGGTAACTTATTTGTATTGTCTACATATCACGCAACCTAGGTGTCAAGGTTGCATCCTTCTCCCCTGCACCTTAAAACACATCCTCAGTTACACTCATTTTCCTTTCCATATCTACTATGCCTAATTCGTATTTGACTTAGGGTGTGCTTGTGGTGTCTGTAGTTCTTCTCACTGTCTCCTTAGGCCTTCCAGAGATGGGCACTCAAGTTGGCCTTTACTGAATTCTTCCCTGTCAGGACCACCTTCTACTAACAAGTCATTTAGTTCAGGATGGTCATTAGGGTCAAATACTTCAGGTATCGCCGCCTCCTCGTCAGGTCTGGGCGATTGACCAACTTCCTCCACTGCAGTGGTAGGTGAGTTTGGGGGAATATTTTCTTTCCCTCGTTTTGGTTTTCTGACTCCTTTAGCCTTGGGTTTCCCCTTGGTTTGAGACCTTGTGCAGGGTCTGTCGGCAGTGTCTCCCACGAGCCCTAACGCTCAGAGATCGTTGCCCAACTAGATCTTTCCTGGGCCGTTCCTCTTAATGCTCACTGGAACCCTGACTGCTGTACCATTGATAGTAAGATTTACAGGTATTACTGGAAACATGCGAGGTGGGCCGTCAGCCAACTACGTGGGCATCAGAGTAGCTCTGGCAACTTCCTCTGAGTCTCCCAAGGTAGAATCCACTACAGTTCGACTGCACCCACTATCCCTAAGAGCTGGAGTATCTACTCCTTTGATCAGCACACTGGCCCTCATTACGATACTGGCGCTAAACCATGGCCATATTAGCACCATGGTTGGTGCCGGTATCGTAACGAGTCCGCCAATGTTCAATGGGGAATTACCACCCCATTCCAAGGTTGGCGGGGCGGTAATTCCCCATTGAACATTGGCCCTTCCCCATTCCCATTTTTGCCCCATAGGGCTCAATGGGACTGGGGAAGGCGCTAAGTACGGTACCGCAAATTGCGGTACCGTACTTAGCACCAAGGTCCCTTTGCGGGTCCCTACTTTAACGGCTGCTCTAGACCAGCCGTTCAGGTCGGGTCCCGCAAAGGGACCTCGTAGTAAGGCGCTAATGGGTTAACGGCACCGTTAACCCATTAGCGCCAGGGTCGTAATGAGGCCCACTGTCTTTAAAGTAGTGCTTGGTATTATCTGGAATCCTAGCATAAGCCTCTGTGACTTTAGGCTCCCAGGAATTCAGGAAAACTAAAACTACCTCAGCTTCTATCCCACTGTGGAAGGAGTCTGAGGAGAAGGATGCTCCTGTAATCTCTTCTTCCTCGTAGGAGGAGAAGGCCAGATTAGCAGAGTGGACTCCCAAAGGTTTAACCTTACACCGGGGATCCCCCTTCACGTGGTCAGTTGCTCCACAAGCAAAACAAGATCCATTGGGTCTATTTTCATAGGGAGGCTTATTATAACCAGAGTTCTGTTTCGGAGGCTGACCTCCACTACCCTGTGAGTTCTCTTGTGTCTTACCCTTATTTTTCTTTTTGTGGCCCTTTTGAGAAGAAGATGTATCAGTTTCTCCACCCTCCTTATCTTTGGACTTTTTCCCTTCCTCCTGCTTACCAGGCTGAGTCTTGTCCTTATGGGACACTCGATGTGACACCCACAAATCTGCTGCAATGGCAAGCTTCTTTGGATCTATCTCCTTAGAATCTGCCAAATGCTGCTTAAGCTCAGGGGAAGAAGATGCAAACATATGTTCTAGCATGTTTAACAAAGGTAGCGGGCGCCCCTCTCTCGCAAGAACAGACATGATAACCTGTTCAGTGGTTATTAACCACTTGAGAGTTCGCAGCCACTGCTTTTACCCACTGTGCCTTTCACAGATGGGAAATATCCATTTGCATATCAGTCTTTGTCCTGCCCAGGGGCAGTCCAGCACCGAAATACAATGGCAATTCCAATCTGAACGAGAGTACCACCAGCAACCCCATACACGTGTTTCACCCTTGTTGGGGATCATCAGTGAGGTGAAGCTGATGCCTCTCTAAGCACAGTGAGAGGGAGACCACGTCTGGTTGCCCCCAGGAGACCTAGGGTTACCAATCCCAGGTTCCTTAAAAAATAGTTTAACAAAGGTAGCGGGCGCCCCTCTCTCGCAAGAACAGACATGATAACCTGTTCAGTGGTTATTAACCACTTGAGAGTTCGCAGCCACTGCTTTTACCCACTGTGCCTTTCACAGATGGGAAATATCCATTTGCATATCAGTCTTTGTCCTGCCCAGGGGCAGTCCAGCACCGAAATACAATGGCAATTCCAATCTGAACGAGAGTACCACCAGCAACCCCATACACGTGTTTCACCCTTGTTGGGGATCATCAGTGAGGTTCTAGCATGACAAGACTTATCATACCTTCAAAGGTAGAAACCTTATAACCTTCGACCCAGCCAGTCAAGTTTTTTTAAGGATTCGGTTACATAAGATACCCAAGTACCACCTTCTTTTTTCTTATGCTCTCGGAATCGTTTTAAATATTGGGCAGGAGTCTTTCCAAACTTTAAAATGAGTGTTTGCTTCAACATTGCAAAATCTGCTCGCTCAGCCTTTGACATTTCCATAATGGCACTGCAGCCAGAATGGGGCAGTCTGCTGAGTAACCAGTCAATTTTATCAGCATTGTCAACTTGTTGAACTTCACATGCATACTCAAATGTATTCAGCCAGTCCATAATGTCATTCTTTTCCTCATACACACTGAGCAGATCTTTTGGAAACCGTGGATGAGAGGAGGCCCCAGACCCATGTCCAGGACCCTTGGATCCATTGGCAACTTGAAGCTTGGCCAGTTCTGTTTAAGGGCATGTCAGTTTCCCCGTAAGAATGGAGCGAAAGAGTGCGGCGGAAGGCTGCGCTTCTCCGGCAAAGTCTAGATCATGGTGCAAAACAACAGCAAAAAGTGTGGGGGTTGCCACATGGAAGGAAAATTACCTACAATTATGAAATCTTTCCTAACACATGACCATACACAGCACCAGGTGTCAAGGTTTCAGCACTGGCATGATGCTCCGAACCTTACGGGGTACTTTGCCCTGCCCTATTGGGCTGTTCTGTAAGCTACACATAGATCATGCGTACATGGGGTAAAGATGCAAAGGGTCCCAATATTTGATTGCTGTGGTCTGCCCTTTTTCACGGTGGGTTGAGGTTGGACCTTGTGCACACCCTGATGCCTAATGTGCAGCCAAATTCCTTGTCCATGAAGTTTTCCCTAATGGGGTGTGTGCTATGTGCTAAGGTCTGACAATTGCACACATTTTTTCTATGAGCTCTTTAAAGAGATCACAGCACTACTTGCCATTGAGCAGCAGATGTGTTCAATTTACCACCCCAGGAAAACAGTCATGTGGAGAGTATGAACGGCCTTCTCAAGAGCAAACTATCTAATCTTTGCACCACATTGAAGAAGAACTGAATGCACTGTTGCCTTTTGCCCTCTTCAATTTACGCACACAGCCCAGCAAGGACCATCATTTATCACCCCATAAGGTGGTTACTGGTTGGTGCATGAGCACCCCCATTTCACTTGTCAGGAGGGCATCAGATGCCCATAGGGTGGTAGCGGTCTTAGGTGAAGAATTTAAAGAGTATTTGACTACCCTAACACGTGAAATTAAATGTGTCTCCCAACAGATTGCACTGCCCCAAACAGAAGACAGACTGGACACTGCAAACACAAAAGCAACAGGCCCCCCGTTCGCTGCTGCCTGGAGAACTCATTTACGTAAGGAGTTTTGTCCATAACTGGAACAACCCCAGATTCCTATTGCTATAGGATACACCTTTCTGACATCTGAAGGGCACCTCCAAACATTGCATAAACACCTTAAAGACACCTGATATTGCTCATTTACCTCAGTATTTAAGTAGGTGTCCAGATCACGAAACCAGTTATAAGATCTTTCTCTTCTTCTCCCCATGTCTCTCTCTCTCTCTCTCTCCCTCACTCTTTCATTCTTAACTCTCTCTGTATCTCTCTTTCTCTCTCTCTCTCTCTCATTACTCTCTCATTCTCTCTCTCCCTCTCATCCTTTTTTACTCCCATCCTTTTGTGTACATTATTTTTCCTTCCCTTGTAGGTGAGACGACGATGGAACCAGTATCTTCAAATACTTCTGTGTATACTGGGAAAAATGTTAGTTATGAAATTGACCCTGGATGTTCCAATTCATATATGTGTGGCATGCATTTTGCTGCAGGACTATTTACCATTTTAATGCTCCTGCTGGGAATCTATTGATGAGCATCATTTATATAAAAGAGGGGGGAGGAGGAGGTGCACTTACAAACCCCACACACATTACTGTAAACATGCATAACAACAGTGATGATCGTAATAACAATGATAATAGATCAACAAATACCCCTGTACATATGAGGATGACTGTGGGAGCGATATTAGAACATTTTTTCCCATTTGTTTTAAAAAATATTTTTCATAAAAATAACCATTTATGATGATATTAGCACTAGAAGTGTTGTGAGTAAACCCATTGGGCCACACAGAAGAATGAAATGGCAAGCACAAAGGGTGAAGTTCGACACATACCACGAGCTAGGCCTTGATGCTATTGAAGATGACACCCTGAGATGACTAACAGTTGGTATGTGGATATTGCCGTAGGGAGACAAACAGCAAATGGTAGCTGCTTCGTGTGTTCACTAATCCCACATGCGTCCGGGGCACCCAAAGTATTAATACCACAAGAAGTACCAATCACAGAGGCACGGTGCGTGGTTCATCTTGTGCTATTTATGGTTAAAAACACCTTCCAGGCACACAGAGTGCCACTAGAGCTCATCGATTCAGGTCCCCTGCAATGTAACAATAATCCGAGAGATATTAAATGCCTGCAGAAACCATATTTTGTGATCCAAGGACTTAAATATATAAACAGTAAATGACAAGAGACCATGCTCAGCTGTTTGGCAAAAAGGCCTCTTGAGGTATGAAGAGGAACTCCGACTCGAGTGCAAGCAACCTGCGCACAGATTTGCATAGAGCACATCAAAAAGTTGACATCGATTGCAGCGATGGAAAAACCAGTGAAAGTGCACCCAGAAGAAACATATGAACTTTGCTTCCATAGTGAATTAACTATTTTTATCGGCTCTAACGAACGATGCAACAGGAACTTCCTAAACCCAGACCTGAAGAACGGCACGCAGCTGTGATGGATTACTACTGGGTCTGCGGCCAACAATCATACTTGCACCGCCCGCCATCATGGAGGGGTTATTGTTCGCTGATAATGCTGCACTCAGCACTACTAGTAATCCCAGAAGAACATTTGCAAAGGGGGGCCAATACCCGATACAGCCCCAACCGTCTCTCCTGCGCTTGACAAACAGAATCCGTTGCCATTGCCAGAGTTTCACATGATACCCAGAAGAGGACAGTGCGAAAAGCTGCGGTGGAAGAAGAGATCGAGTTATCTAGAGACTCATCCACTTTGCTTGCTGAAATCCCTGATGAATATAGACTTTTCAGCTCAGCGGAAACCTTCTTTGCCTCCCTATTGTTATCCGGCATGCAAGCAGTGGCCAATGCAAAATGGCTGCAAATTATACACTGGGAGCTGGTCTAGTTGGCAAATGACACTGAGCATGAGTTCAATATAATAAAGTTCTGCTGCGTGCCATGAGGCTGATGACGATGCATAACCGTTATGTCCTCGATATACTAATGGCTGTGGAAGAAGGTGTGTGCTGAACAATTGGGGATTCCGGCTACACATTTGTACCTCCCAAAGACGCAGAGAATGAGTAATTATCCCACATTGGGCACTTTGAAACACAATTTACTTGTTGTACAAGCGCCTAAGAAATGTACAATAAATATAAACATAAACATAATTGCAGCAGTAAATGGTCTAGGAGTTCATATGAACAAAGAAGGAGGAATACAAGAAAATGACTGGTTTGATGTTGCATTTGATTGGGCCCCTTCTTGGCTGGGCACCATCGTGAAGATGCTGGTTCCTGTCATACAGTTCATCTTGGTCATCTACTGTACCTGTCAAATGGGGCTCCGGTGTTGTGCCAAAGCAGTGCCAAGTAGTGCAATGAACATTGTGTCAATTGGGGTTTCAAAGGTACCTTGCAATACAAAAGATAGTGAAATACAAACTGACTACGCATTCCCTCACATGATTCCCATCCCCTATGGAGATGAAGTATACCAATGTTGAGACATCATTTACTGGACGCTCAACACACGGTCACAGTCTTTTCAGGCCATCGTAATCTACTGGCCTTCAAGACCATGAAATGTACCACAGCCAGACAAGCACGTTGGCACTTGTTCTTCTCGCAATTCGATTTCACGATTACCTTCCGTCCGGCCAGTCTGCATGCCAAAGAAGAGGCTCTTGTTAGGGCGAATTCTCAAAATGTGCTAATTTCCCTTACCTTTTGAGACCCGCAGCAACTTTGCTGGATTTCTAGGATTTTATTTTTTACCTTTTTTCCCACTCTTCCATGTATTTTGTGTGTGTTTTACTTTTGTGTTCTTTGGTTATGGAGTTTTAAAACAACTCCAGTGGCATCATCTTTTTCTGTCTGTCACACAGCACCTTCAGTCAGTGGCACAGGGGTGTCTTTCAGACTCCCCAAGGTTTAAATGCCTTCTCTGGGACTGACGACCATCTCCCAGAGCATGTAAATTGGCTTTACTAGTTTTTTTTAAATGTACTGACCAAGCACACACTATCTTCTTATAGAGTGCTGGAGGAGTTGCCTAGCTCTACCTGAGTCAAAATACTCATTTAACAGTAACATGTTACCCTTTCCTACTTTAAATGGCTGGTGGCAGTGGTTTAGATCAACTACCGTGATTTTTCCCAACCGCTAACAACGGTAGCTAAAAATCGGGTCAGCCATGTTTTTCAATATGGCGCCCAAGACCTATCAGTAAAAACAGACTCTGGTCATCTTTTTTCGCCATTTCTGTTAGGAAAAGTCCTTCTTGTGTTTGTCTCTGGGCGCCAAACCAGGTTTGGTCCCTTTACCCATTGGCCTTTGGCAGCTTCAGTGCTGAAGCCCTCCTATGGCGCCAGGGTGTCTGGGGTGGACAGCATGTGAGGGAGGTGGCCAAAGCTCCCTGTGCTCAGTCTCCTAGGAGACCTGAATGCACTCTGGCGTGATTGGCCGGCTGGCTGTCCGTCAAGGACAACCCCACTGCTGTGTGAGTAACAGCCAGGCTGGAATGAATGGGGGAAAACTGTTTCAAAGCAGGTCTCTGGGACTTGGAAAGCAGAGTCGACCACTGGAACGAAAGAACCAAAGAGGAGAGGAAGGAAGAGGACCGCTGCAACTCCTGGATGGCCGGTGAAGCCCTGCTGCAGGTCTGAATTGCCTGAAACTCTGACGAAAGAGAAGCCCTTCAAGGTTAACTTCTTCCCCTGAGTTTGGTGGGAACAACCAACTTAGAAGCCACCTGGACACCGTCCTATTGTGGTCGAATTTTCATCAGAGTGCTCTTCAAAACGGGATAGCCAGAGGGAAGGAAACCAGCTTGTAGACTTTAAGGCACTCACACCTTAAACCGACGTCTTGCTACAGCTTTTGGCCTCTTCCCTAGGCAGTGCAGGAACCTCCCGATGTCCTCCTTTTTGTACCCACGACTGAAGCTCAGGAACAGCGAGATCTGCTCGAACTGCCAGGAACAACTGCCTCCGCTACAGCTTTCTTCATTGACAAGGTACTGTGCAAACGCGGCCCGGACATTTTTTCGGCCATCGAGAAAGTGCGTGAAACTTTCCTCAACTACGAAGGCTTGTCCTTCCCTAAACATTCGTCAAAATTTTCGCCTAGCCCAATCCTTTAAAACTCTGTGGCAAAGACTTAACCGTTATATACCAGAACTGTGCTATCCTATACAAAAGACTCTGAACCATTGACTTTGGCCCAGGCCTGTTGAGAAGAATTGCTGGTTGTATTTAACTGAAACCCTTTGCCCTGCCTATGAATGTATTTGGGCTGTCTATTCTTATAACCTTGTCTTATCCCTCCTTTATTAAGTATCTGGAGTGCCATTTTGCTCACACTTCATTTTGGAGCTAAACTTGTTCAGTTACTTGTTGGATTTTTGTGGTGTATTAGTGTGTGATATTGAACTGCTTATGCTAGAGTAATGTTTTCTAACTGACTGAGTAAACAGATGTATATTCTTGTACCAAGAAACCTTGAGTAAGTGTATATTTGAATCACTGTATTTGTTGGTAGTTTGTGTAACTTGTTCTACTGCTCACTTAAACTCTTCAGATAAGTCTGGCTGCTCAGCCATTTCTACCACTTTACTGTGTAGTACAGGCTTGTACCAAAGGTGAAATTGTGCTTATACTTGTAGTCCTAATTGCATATAGTGTTCCCAAAGGGTACTGCATGTGATTCTGCCTAACAGCTCTCTCCCACCTGGACGTCAACCTACCCTTGGTAAAAACTGCTTCTCCTTTTGTTCTCTCTAATCAAGCTATTTGCAGTTGTACCCCACAACCAACACTCCAAACATGTATCCAGGATTGGGTTGCTCTTGGGCCTTCCGAGATACAGGACCTGAACCTACATGTTGTTAACAGGCTTCCATATGTACAGGGTAGGATCTACATTCACTGCTGGCGAGGCACAATCTCGTGCTCTGCTCTGGTCCCACAATTCTTTATTTGCTGCACACCTTGGCAGACAGAAGTCTATAGAACTCCTGCACAGATGGTGTTGGTGGCCTTCAATGCTATGTGACCTGGTCAACTACGTCTCCTCCTGTGCTATCTGCGCGCAGTGCAAAACCTCACCTGGCCAATCTGTGTGTCTGTTACACCCTCTTCAAGTTCCACATAAACCATGGCACATGATTTCTATGGAATTCTATAGTGGAACTGCCCCCATTGCGGGGCTTTGACACGATCTGGGTGGTTGTTGACTATTTTACCAAGATGGCGCTTGTCATGGCCTTCCTTCAGCTCTTACCTTGGCAGAACTCTTTCTTAGAAATGTCTTCTGCTTCTTTGGTCTACCATCTGTCATTATCACTGATCAGAATTCTCAATTCACCTCCCATTTCTGGAAAGCTCTGTGTGCCTCGTTCCTTATTGAAGACAGATTTTCCAGTGCCTACCACCCACAGACCGATGGACAACCAGAATAAGTGAATGCAACACTAGAACAATACTTACGTTGTCTATGCATACAGCATCAGAACACCTGCTTGATGGTCTTGCAGACTGCTGAGTTTGCCTACACCAATTCTTTTCATTCTTCGACCAAGGTCTCTCCTTTTTATGCCCTATACAGCCAACACGCCAGGCTGTTTCCCTTAGACCTGTCTGTTCCTTCAGACAATCCAGCTACCCGGGCTTGTGTTCAGGACCTGGTATCTGTGCACAAAGACATCAGGAGACACCTCATACAGGAGCAGGAACACACCAATCAGTTTGCAGATCTATGTCGATCCCCGGACCCGGACTACCAGGTTGGCATGCTCGTCTGGTTGTCCTTCAAGAATCTTAAGATCCCTGGCAAGAAATCACTGCTTCCCCATTATATTGGGCCTTTTGCCATATCCAATCTCATCAATCTGGTGGCTGTTCGGCTGGATCTCCCTTCTCGTTGGCGGGTGGACCCTGTTTTTCATGTGTACCTTCTTAAACCTTGTTTGCCTGCCACTTGGTTGCCTTCTCTCCCTGCTTCAGTGCTGGTTCAGGGTTCTGAGGAATATGAGGTCACTGCTATACTGGACATGCAGTTGCGTGCTGGTGTTCCCTACTACCTGGTGAACTGGAAGGTGTATGGCCCGGAGGACAGGACATTGGAACCCCTTGACAATATCCATGCCCTGAGTTTGTGCTTTCATGAGCTTTCACTATTCAATCTGCTCGCTGGTCTAGTGCCCATGTCACCCATCCACATCTTTCTCGAAGGGTGCTTTTGCCCCATTGCTTCCCTCTCACGGCATCTCCTTTTTTCCAACGTTGGAATTTGTCAGGGAAACGTTTCAAGCTTGCGGTTCATTCACACCCTTTTGCTATGCTGCGTTCCTCTATGTCGTGCAGCAGCTACCGTCGCAGTCATGTGACTATTGGCTCCACCCCGCGGTATGGCTCGCACCCTTCACAGCTGCACTTCCACCTCCGTTAGACGCCGCTTCTGATTAAAGTCTTTACTTGTGCTTACGGTTTGTATTTTTCCTGAAGTTCTGACCTTGCCTTACCTTACGGACTGCCTTTGCCTTGTGTTTTTGCTGGGAACTTGCCTGCACGTTGAACGGACCTTCTGCCTGCCCTATGGAATGCCTTTGCCTTGTGTTTTTGCTGTAAACTTGCCCGCTCGTTGATTAATCCGTTGCATGCCTTATAGATCGCTGCTGCCTTATGATTTATGATTTTGTTCTGGAAATGCTCATACAGCAAAACGAACCCTCTGCTTGCTTAAGGACTGCCTCTGTCTTGCTGCTTTCCTATCATCCATCAGGGAAACCATTTCATACTGTTAACAACTCCAAGAGACTATTTGGGACTGCCAATTCGTTCTGTGCACTAATATTGGATGCCTTGCTGCTAACTCAAGTGCACCATCCCACCACTAGCGTGTCACTAGTGTGGCTCGAGTTTTCGTCCAATGCTAATTAACCCTTCCTCTCTTTGTTTCACCTTGTGGATTGACTGGAACCCTGCCTATGACCGGAGTACCTTTAGTATTCTCATTGGGTAAGAAAACTGGGCCATTACTTGTCTTTTCCTTTCCAAATTAGTAGAGCTTGTGTGTAATATTTCCTTATCTCACCGGCTCTTAGATTCCTGAGGGTAATAAAAACAACCTATAGCAGACAGCCCTCGTTGCCCGCATCAGTAGGTTAGTTATTTCCCATAGTGTTATATTACTCCTGGTTTTTGAGGCCTCGCTCTAATGATATTCCTTTTCTTGCAGCCTGGCACTACTGGCAGTGTTTCTGGTGTTCTTTCCCGCTCTTTCAGGTAGAGGGAGTGTATCATTGGAAAGAACTCCCTCAAGTAAGGAAACCTGGGCCGGGGTCAGTCAAGGTTACCCGACGCTGCAGGTTTTCCTTCGTCACCTCCTATTCCGCCATAGGATGAGTACTGACATGCAGCCAGTGGATGTCTCATAAGTGCAGAGAGAAGGGACTGTAGGGTTGTAGAAATAGACCCTTAAGTGATGTGGACCGCGGACGCATTGCAAGGCAACTGGTCATGCAGAAGCCTGGGCCCGAGTTCCGAGGGTGACCAGGTGACCAGTGCACGGAGCAGTCAGGTTCATCAGCACGGAAGAGGAAGAGAGAAAGCGGAAGCGAAAAGGAAGGTCTTGAGTGGCTTCTGGAACTGGAGGTGGTTTTGCTCAAGTTTGAGAGAGGCAGGGAGGGTGTTCCAGAGGGAGGCCCCAGCCATGGAGGTAGATCTGCCCCCAACTCTCTTCTTGGAGAAGAGTCTGACCCTCAGAGAGTTGAAGGTGGATGAGCGAAGAGCTCGATAAGGAAGATGTTTTGGAAGAGAAAGTTGGAGGTAGAGTGGTCCCAGGCCCCAGAAAGCCTTGTGAATGATGCAGAGGGTCTTGAACTTTATCCTTGCAGCCACGGGGAGCCAGTGAAGAGATTTCAGAGCTAGAAAGATACTATCCCTAGTCTCGCAGTCCTGTTCTGTTTAAGTTGTAAAGGTTGAAGAGTAGAGGCAGGAGGATTTAGAAAGAGTCTGTTGCAATTGTCCAGCCTAGAAAGGACCAGAATCTGGAGACAGTGAGCTTCTAGGGGAAAGTGAGAAAAGTAAGAATACTTCTGAGGAGTTGCAGCTAATAATTCGACTTCTTAGAGACATCAGAGATGTGAGGAGAGAAGGAGAGGGTGGAGTTGAAGATGACACCAAGGTTCTTAGCTTCACAGGAAGGAGCAGGAAGAAGGCCCAGAGTGGGCGGCCAGAGAGAGAGAGGAAAGGAGGGAGCAGGTGTCCAAATGAGTCTTACTAACATTAAGGCAGAGATCATTGGTGGCACACCATTCCTGAATTGCGGCCAGGCAGTCAGGTATGAGAGAAGAAGCAGAGGTGGCTGAGGGGAGCCTGAAAGAGAGCTGACTGAGTATCATCTGCAAAACATTGGGAATTGGAGCGGAAAGAAGTGATGCATTGGGCAATAGGTGCCAGCTTGTGGTTGAAGAGCCAGGGAGAGAGGTTAGACCCCTGGGGAACACTACAAGTAGAGAGAGAGATATATGAGAGGAAAGACCCTAGTTGGACTTAAGAGGGCCAGTCGGTGAGAAAGGAGTATAACCAGGCCAGGGCCTGATCAGTAATGCCAAGGTTGTCCCGGAGACAATTGAGCAGGATGGCATGGTTGACTGTGTCAAAAGCAGAGGATAGATCAAGGAGATTGAGGACAGAAGGAAGATTAGAGTCAAGATTGAAGAGCAAGTCTTCACATGTGTTCAGGAGAGCAGTGTCTGTTCTTCTGGCAGCTCTGATACCAGACTGGAGGTCATGGAGGCAACCAATAGATTCGGTATGCAGATTAAGCTGGGAGATGGCCAGCTTTTCCAAGAGTTTTCCCGGGAAAGGAGTGATGGAGATCGGGCGATAGTTAGCCGGAGAGGAAGGATCAGCTGAGGGCTTCTTTAGAAGGGTGTGCACAAGAAAGTGCTTAAGGGGGGAGGAGAAAGTTCCAGTGGCAAAGGAGTGATTGCAGAAACCAGCCAAAGCTGGAGCAAGGGTGTCGATGTGGTCCTTGATAGTTCTGGATGAGCAGGGGAGAACCTGCTTTGATGAGACTTTCATAGATTGGACTTGTCTAGAAACATCGTCACGGGTGAAGAGGGGAAAGGAGGAGAAAGGAGGAGGAGGGACGGCCTCAGATGGGACAGGAGTTGTAGAGGAGGAGGAAGAGGAGGTAGAGGATGAGAGGGTGGACAGGATGTCCTGAGGTTTAGTAGTGAAATGAGAGGCCAAGGCCGTGCAGAGGGCCTGGGAGGGAACAGGAGAGGTAGAGACTGCAGCAGGATTGGCCAGCTCCTTTCAGATTTTGAAAAGTTCAGCCAAGTTGTTAGATGCCACAGAGATGCAGGCTTGGATATGTGCTCTCTCCTTAAGGAGGACAGAGAGTCTGTACTGCCTTTGGAGCAAGCGGCAGGCCAGTTTGTCAGGGGGTGCGCCCGAGGGCCTCCACTTCCTCTCGGCGAGGTGAGGTCGGAATCGTTCCAAGAGTTGCACTTGGATTGGGCTTCAAGTATATCCTCATGACAAGGGCAAGGACATCCAGAGTGTTAGAGATAGAGAGATGAAGGTTAGAGAGGGCTGTGTCAGGGTGTGAGTCAGCCAAAAGTGCCAGAGGAGTAGAGAAAATAGTGGAAAAAGCCTCAACTGACACATGCTTCATGGGTCAGATGACCGAGAAGGTAGGTGGCAGTGCAGGAGTCTGCTTGACCTGCAGGGAAGAGAGAGGTAGGAAGAAAGGAGAAAGTGATGAATCCAAGAGAGAGGAGTGGAGAGAGGGTTAGAGAAGGGGAGGTCTGTGGAGATCAGAACATCCAGGGTGTGCTTCTGCAGAGTGAGCCAGGCTAGAGGGAAGAATATATAGAGAGAGAGAAAGAATCACAGAGGTTGCAGAAGGGCTGGTAGCATCCAGGTGGATGTTCAAGTCTCTGAGGAGGAGAAGTTGGGAGGTAGAGGCAAGGAGCAAGGAGGAGAGCTCAGCGCACTCAGAGAGGAAGAGGACGACCTGGCCAGGCCGCCACTAGATAGCGCCAACATTGAGCGAGCGGCCAGGAGAGATGGAGAGCCCGCAGACCAGGCATTCAAAGGAGGAGTAGTGCTGCATAGGAATGATAGACGCAGGGATCCCCCCTGGGAAAATCAAGGCTACACCCCCACCGAGATGGTCGGTTCTGGGTTAAGAGAGGACCTTGTAGCCATCAGGAAGGAGAGTGTCGAAACTTGTGACAGAGATGGCTGTGAACCAAGTCTTGGTGAAACAGAGTATATCCAAATCAAGCTCTTCCAGGAGATGGCAGATGTCAGAGGAGTGTTTAACAGCTGAACGAGAGTTGAGAGTGGCGATGTGAAGCAGGTTGTCACATTTGAAGGACCTCCGGGGAGGGGTACAGGCCAGAGGTACACGCTGGAGGTGCCCGAGGATCGTCATAGGAGGAAGGAAGAGAAGCCAGGGTAGTCAGAGAGGGAGAAGAGAGTGACTGAGGGGTGGCAGAGGAGGGAGGCAACAGGGTGGCTGGAGAAGCATCAGGGGGTGCCAAAGAGATGGCAGAGGAAGGAGGCATCAGAGGAGCCAGAGAGGGGTAAGAAGGGATATCAGGAGAGGAAAGGAAGTTGATAAGGCGCAGGAAGCACCTATCAAAGAGGAGGAGATTGGCCTGAGGTCCCTGGACCAAGACAGTGCCATTTAAGTAGACATTAATGATGGTCTTAGAGAAGTGAAAGGGGCCAGGAGGGCCTCCCACCGGGTACCACCATTAATGGGAGAAGAGGAAAAAGGAGAGAGAACAGAGACCATATAATAATAATAATAATAATAATAATAATAATAATAATAATAATAATAATAATAATAATAATAATAATAATTTAGCATTTATATAGCGCTACGAACCCTCAGGTATCTGAGCGCTGCTTATTATTACCCACGGTGTGTGGTGCCTGGGGGGTCCATAGGCCTGGAGAGGGAACGACAAAGAGTATGTCGGAAAGGGTCTGTCTGGAGGAAGCACTGGTATAGGTATCAGCAATAGAGAGGCCTGGGTTGGAGACCAGGATGTCCCTTTTGAACCTCTTCCTGCCAGACTTAGTGAGAGGGATAGGATAGTTGATTGAAAAGTTTAGAAAGTTGGGTGAGACAGAGAGCACCATAGGGGTGCAGGGAGGAAAGAGGGGGGTAAGGAGAGGGGAAACCCGGTAAGCGAGGGACTAGGGGAGGTCCCACGGGGGGGCAGATAGGAGGAAGGCACTGGGGGGATGCAAAAGGGAGGGGGGCACAACAAAGAACAAGAACAACAGACCTAAAAATCAGATGCGGTACAGGACCATCAGAAAGAAAAGAGCACAACAGGGAACCTAGAAGTAGAGAATGCAGATTTAGTGCAGAACCAGGCAAAGCACACATCACAACAGGGAGCCCGGAAGTAAAGTAAGAAGATGCAATACAGGGCAAAAAGCAAAACACAGTGGTCAGCAGGGAACCTGGAAGTGAAGAATGCAGGCAATTGCAATGTGATGCCACAAACCATGGATAGCAACACAATATCAAGAACCTTAGAGAGCAAACACCAAGTCAATACAATCATGATGTTTGCCTTCATGACGTTCTGTGATGCACTCCTTTGAAGCTTGGCAGTGGATACCTGCAAACCCTCCACATCTTCAACTAAAATTGTCTGCTCCACCTTTTTTAGCCTCCCTTCTATGTGCACGACAGAACATGGAGCGCTTGACAAACCTCTCAGGAACTGAGAAGAAAGACACACTCCTACCCAAAAGGAACAACCTCACAATCAGGATAACACAACTGTGGGACAGCTCCCCCAAGGCAGGAGCGCTACTTAACATGACCCCTCTATATGCTTGGTGACTTCCCTCAGGAGCTATGTGGTAGGAACAGGACAAAGTAGTAACAGAGGGGTTTACATGATAATATCCCCTTTTCTCTCCAAATTGTAAGTTTACCTGTGGGCAGGAGGAAGCCTGCTTAGAATAGCATGAAATATCCTTGTCCCAGGAAAAGGGAAGAATGAAGTAATAAAACAGATCAGATGTATCCTCTAATTTAACTGAAAAACCCTCTGGAAGGGTCAAAGACAGAATGGACAAGGCTAGGATAGCAATATGCTGGACAGAAGAGAAGAAAAAGGAGTATACACTAAATACCTAAATATAATATGCGGCAGCTCTACGGGAGAAGAACATGAAGTATCCGTTGTGAGAACGCATTGCAAAGTGTCTCATGTCCTCTTAAAGGATCCTGTTGCTCGGAACTGGTCTAACACACTGTGCTATGTACCACGTCACGTACGAGGAAAGGATCCACATGCCGTGGAGTAAGTGTCTGTTGGATTTCCCCGACCGGCTTTCCTGAGGAGCTGTCAGGGAGCTGTCAGGTATACCACCCAGCCTCCGAGGTAAGAGGTGAGTAGGGGATTTCATCTCTCTTGATACAACTCACCAGGTGTAGACTCAACAGTGGCCAGCTTGTCATCCAGCTTGTACACCTGTTTATGGGGAGTTTTCATTGAACGTGAAGTACACACCTTTTCTGGCATCACCTCCTCACCCCAGCCCCCACCCTTCACTTCTTCTGCATTTACACCAGCACTCCCAATTTCTTTTATTTGTGTGGGTTGGAAAGAATCAGAGTGTAAAATGCAGCATTGTAAACTTTTTAGAGGGATTATGGGTAATGCATATCCCTAGGTTACCCTGAAAGTGAGGGCAACTATTGCTCTGTTGAAGAAGTAGAGGCCAATGAACGCACAGTATTGAACAGGATGAGGTTTAAAGAATGAGGAGCAAGTCCAGCCATTGATAATACCAAGCTAGGCTCTTAGGCAGTGAACCCCAGCCGAAGGTTTCATCCCAAGAAAGAGTTGGGGATACTCTGCGTACTGGTGGATTAAGGCCCCAGAACCTGCCACCAGGGGCCCCTGAGCTACTTGTAGATGTTGAATAATTAATGTTGGAGACAAGAATGGCCGATGTGGTACCTAACACATGAGAAGGAGGACTGACTTGGACAAATAAGCAAATCCTGGCATCCCCTCCCACTCACTCCCGTCATCTCTGGAAATGCCCCAGATGTGTTAGGGAATCGGGACAGAGCTTGTGCGCTGCACGGTTGACGCAGGAGCAACTATTGACTCTTGTATAAACTTCATATTGCTCGTTCCCAGACATAGTGACTAATGTGGATATTAGAGTGGACATCAATTAAATGCTGCACACTCCAAATGTATTTTGTGTTTTGTGCACAAGCTCAAACCAGTCACACAACCTCTTTTGGGAAATAAAGCCAAAATTACTATAGTGCCACCACCAAACCCCTAGAGAAACAGCTAGTGTCGCTACACACATGTTCACACAGTATGACATTCAAACAATGTTTTGTAGAAGAGCGGAACGAGTGACACTTTATTTGACTATCATCAGGCAGGTGATGGCAGTGCCTCTAGACCAGAGACCAGAGAATAGACCAGAGGCCTAAAGCCACACCATCTCTCACATGCAACTGTGCTACAGATTTATGGATCCTTATGTTGTGGGAGCTTTAGACTGTGACCAATGCGAGACTGACTCTCGTGCCACGATCGTTGCTTGCTTCAGCAGTAACCCACCTTAGAAATCCAGTGTGCGCGTGCCCAGCTGCAGGGCCATTGCAAGGAATTTTGCTGCGGCACTGGAAGTGTCATTTTTGGTACCCCTCCTTTATCTTATAAAGCGCTGATGTTTTACCCTACCAACACATCTGGATTGAAAGTACATTTCGAGGGGATTGGGTCCTCCGACGTATTCCATATCTATGTCATGTAATCACCACAGCTGTGCTGCTTCGAAAATTTTTTCGGCGTCTGCGTCCTGCGTCGATGACGTCGATGCGCCGTCGTCGAGGACCTCCTCCGACGTCCCACGTCATCCGATGTGATAAGTAGGACGCACGACGCCCGTAGCCTCAGTTCCGTTTTTTCCGCGAACGTGTTGCTTCGTGAATCTCGGTTAACGCCTCGACTCTTTGGAGTTCTGTTCTTCTCGGTTCTTCGAACCTGTTCGTTTTTGTGAAAATCCTTCGTGTGAAGATGTCTTCTACTTCGTCTTCGACCCTGCGTCCGGGTTTCAAGAAGTGCGGGGAGTGTGGGTCCAAGATGTCGGTGACGGACTCGCACGACGCCTGCCTCTGGTGCCTCGGGGATGCCCACGACACGGATGACTGCCAGTCGCTCACGTCCAAAGCCTTACGCGAACGTAAGAAGTTGTTGTCGGTAGGTCGGGTGTCCAAGCCCCAGAAGTCGAAGTCTGCAGGGCTTTCGACGGATGATTCGAGGGGTGACTCTCTGCGTCATCGTCGGAAGTCTCGTGGGTCTCCTTCAGGGAGTCGGTCTCGCCACTCCTCAGCCTCTTCGAGGCATTCTCAGAAGCGCCGACACCGGTCGTCTTCCAGGTCCTCTTCGGAGGACTCTGCCCAGCACGTTGCTTACCCCACCAGCCGTGCGACGCCAGAGGAATGGGCTTCCTTCGGGAAGAAAATGCTGGCGATTCTTGAGTCGCAGGGTACTAAGCCGTCCGCGCCCCCGAGTGGGGTCGGTCGTGAGAGGTCGAGAGACACCGCTCGCAAGAGTGGTCGGCACGAGTCACGGGAGAGGTCCCGTTCGGACAAGGAGACTCGTTCTCGACGTACCCGTTCCAGGTCCCGGTCCTCGACGCGTTCGAGACCGTGTGCACCTGTGAGGTCTTCCAGGAAGACATCGATGTCTGAGGCGTCGAGGGCGTCGACAGGCTTTCTCGAGGCTCCGCTCCGAGGAAGTCGTCGAAGCCGTCGACGCTCAGGTCGTCGAAGGACACGCTCGGGGCTCTGGCTTCGAGGGCTGTGTCGACGCCGCCGATGCTGGCGGCGCTGCATCTGACGTCGACGCGGATTTCCTCGACGTCAACGCCGATCCTCTCGGCGCCGATGCCTGTTCTCTCGACGCCGGCGCCGATTCGCTTGACGCCATCGACGCCTTTCGTGTCGTAGGTACCCCGTGGCATGGGGGAACCCCCTAGGAAGGCTCTGGGTAAGAGCAAGCACTCTCGGGTGCCTTCTTTTCGCCACCTGGAATATATTTCAGAGGCGGATGAGGATTCTGATGGCCTGGTTCCTAGTCAGGTTCCAGATGAAATTGTCTCGGGCCATAGTCAGTTTGACGATTTGAGGCAGTCACTGCATGATGCCAGTGGACTGGACACCTCTCCGGAGGTGGAGTTTTGTAGGCCTGAGCCTGGCTCTCATGCCGATTCCTCGTACCGGTGCCTTATGGCTAGGGTTTCTGAGTACTTGGGATGGTCTGCTCCCCCAGGGGAGTTTGTGCAGGATGATCTAACGGACATCCTTGATGTTGGTCCCCCAACTGATCCGGTACTGCTGTTCCATATGGCTTTACAGAGAAGGGTGGCGGTGGCTTGGACTGCTCCGGAGAGTCTCCCGGCGGTGGGCAGATCCTTGTCGTGAAAATTCCGTCCAGCCAGTAGCGACACCTGCTACTTGACCAGGCACCCCACTCTGGAGAGTTTGGTGGTGCAGGCGGCCACGGCCCGGCAAAGCAGGCGTCGTACCCTACCATCCCTCCTGATAGGGACGACAAACGTTTTGATGGCTGGGCAAAGAAAGTGTTTTCTTCTGGTGGTATGGCGCTTCAGGCGGCCAACTCCATTTGTGCCTTGTCTCGTTTCACACACACTCTGTGGAACTGTGTTGCGTTAGCAGTTGAACATATTCCCGAAGGGGACGAACGGGATGGTTTCCTTGCTATGGTCCAGGATGGTAAGGATGCCATGTGTGAGTCCGTTCAGTCGGGTTTGGACTTAGCTGAATGCGTCAGTAGGTCCGTGGCGGCGAGCACCGTGATGCGCAGGTTTGCATGGTTGCGGAAGTCGGGGTTTGCTCCTGATGTGCAGTCCCAGCTCCTCAACATGCCCTTTGACGGGGAACACCTTTTTGGCAGCAAGGCTGATGAGAGCCTTGAGAGGTTGCAGACCTCAAAAGCTGCAGCGAAGTCGTTGGGCGCTGCAGTTCCCCAACCTCCGCCTTTTCGTCCCAGGGGACAGCAGTGGAGGGGTGGTTCATTTCGCTATTACTCGTCCTTCAGTAAAGCGAGAGGAGGTGGCAGTCAAAGAGGCCAATGCAGGGGTACCAGAGGTGGACGACAGGGTACCCGTGGTGCCAAGGCCGCTCGGGCAGTTGCCTCTTTGCCCTCAGGTAACGCCGCAGCCGCTCCCACTCAGTCATGAGGCCATGTCCCATGGTTCTCCGGTTGGGGGAAGGCTGGCGCAGCATCTTGTAGAGTGGCAAGCCATTACTTCAGATGTGTGGGTTCTGGAGATCATAACCCACGGCTACTGTCTTCCCTTTCGGCACAGGCCTCGCGACAATCCACCGGGGAACCTCTCTTTGCAGAGTCCGGATCCGCTCCTTGCTCAGGAAATTCAAGCCCTGCTGGAGAAAGGCGCCATAGAACTGGTGCCTGTAGCGGAGAGGCACAAGGGATGGTATTCCCCTTATTTTTTGATTTCGAAGAAAGACAGGGGATTGAGACCCATCATGGACTTGCGCGGTTTGAACAAACTGCTCAGGAAGGACAAGTTCAAGATGGTTACTCTCTCTCAAGTCCTTCAGGCCCTTCAGCTTCAGGACTGGTTGGTGTCACTCGACCTCATGGATGCTTACTTCCATGTGCCGATCCATCCCAAGCACAAGAAGTACCTGAGGTTCGCGGTTGGTGACTCGCACTTTCAGTTTCGGGTCCTGCCGTTCGGATTGACCTCCGCCCCGAGGGTTTTCGCCAAGCTCATGGTGGTGGTGGCAGCGCATCTCAGGCAAGGGGGGATTCACGTCTACCCCTACCTGGACGATTGGTTGATCACGGGGAGCTCTCCCGAGCAAGTCCTGGATCATCTGTCCGTCACCTGCCACTCCCTTCACAGGCTGGGCTTCTCCCTCAATTTACAGAAGTCCCATTTGACGCCAACACAGCGGCTCCAGTACATCGGAGCAGTGCTCGACACTTCCCTGGGGCAGTGTTTTCCTCCCCAGGTGAGGGCTCTTCACATTCAGCAGATGGTGCACAAGTTTCAGCATGCCTAGATGCTCCCAGCGTTCGAGTTCTTGAGGTTGCTGGGCCTCATGGCATCCTGCATTCTTCTGGTGCCAGAGGCTCGCCTGCGGATGAGATCTTTGCAGTGGGCACTCAAGACTCAATGGTCGCAGTCCTCCGGCAGGATGTCGGACCCGGTTCAGGTGCCGCCCTCGGTCGGCCGGGACCTTCTGTGGTGGGCCGTCGAAGGCAACTTGATGAAGGGGGCTCCATTTTGGCTTCCTTGGCCGGAAGTGACGATCGTGACGGATGCATCCCTCACGGGATGGGGAGCTCATGCCAACGGGCTGACAGTCAGCGGTCATTGGTCTCCATCGGAGTCCAGACTCCATATCAATCTGTTGGAGCTGAGGGCCGTCAGGCTAGCCCTGAAGGCTTTTCTGCGGACTGTGCGAGGAAAGAGCGTCCTGATCCTGACGGACAACACAGTGGCCATGCACTACCTCAACAAAAAGGGGAGGCAGGGTCACTTCCTCTGTGCAGGGAGGCGATGCAGCTCGAGTTCTGGGCCATCCAGCAGGAAGTTTCGATCTCGGCAGTCAGCTGGCCGGAGACGAAAACGTGATGGCGGACGCTCTGAGCAGGCAGAGCGTGATCTCTCACGAGTGGGAATTGGCTCAGGAGATTCTCCTGGAGATCTTCGCCCTTTGGGGGACCCCTCAAGTGGATCTCTTCACCTCCAGTGTCAACCGGAAGTGCGAAAGGTTTTGCTTGCGGGAATTTCCTCCAAAAGGAGCCTTAGGAGATGCGTTCGTGGTGGAGTGGTCATTCCTGCTGCTGTACGCGTTTCCTCCAGTCCCCGTCATCCCGCAAGTGCTGCGGAGGTTATGGAAGTTCGGTTCCCGGATGATCCTCATTGCTCCGGCGTGGGCTCGGAGGACGTGGTACCCGGACCTTCTCGACTTGTCCATCTGCCCTCCACGTCGTCTTCCCTACCGAGACAATCTGCTCTCACGGGAGGGGGGTTAGGTTCTCCATCCAGAGGTCAGATCCCTCAACCTTCACGCTTGGCTTCTGAAAGGTTGAGGTATAAGGATTGGGACCTCCCTGAAGACGTGATGGAGGTGTTGCTTTCGGCCCGAAGGCCAGCAACAAAGTCTCTGTACCGTTTCCGTTGGCGTAAATTCTGCGACTGGTGCAGAGTTCAGAATGTGGATCCTTTTGCATGTGACATCCCCATGGTTCTGTCCTTTTTACTTTCTTTGACCCACAGGGGCTTGCAAGTGGGTACCATTAAAGGTTACCTGGCGGCGCTGTCCATCTTTAAGCGCTCGTCTGAAGAGTGTTCTTACTTTAAAATCCCTTTAATTTCACAGTTTCTGAAAGGGCTCACTAATGTGTTCCCTCCGTCACCTTTCCTGGTGCCCGGTTGGGATTTAAACCTTGTTCTTAAGTTTCTAATGGGTGCTTCGTTTGAGCCTTTACATTCTTGCCCTTTGAGGCTGTTAACTCTGAAAACTGTGTTTTTAGTTGCGGTTACTTCCGCTCGCAGAGTGAGTGAGTTACAGGCACTTTCAGTTAAGCCACCCTTCACTGTATTTCACAAGGACAGGGTTGTCCTTAGAGTTCGTCCTTCTTTTCTTCCGAAGGTAGTGACAGAATTTCATTTGGCCCAGAAGGTTGTTCTTCCGGCATTCTATCCTCCTCCGCATCCTGGTAAGGAAGAGGAGAGGCTACATAGGCTTGATCCTAGGAGAGCTTTAAGCTTTTATGTTTCACGCATGGCCCGGGTCAGAGTGGACGATCAACTCTTTATTGGTTACGCTGGAAAGCGTTTGGGGCAAGCTGTGACGAAACAGACTTTGTCTTGCTGGATTATTTTGGCCATCTCGGAGTGTTACCACTTGGCGGGTAAGGACCCACCGGCTGGCTTGCGGGCCCATTCTACCAGGGGTATGGCTGCATCTACTGCCCTGCAGAGGGGTGTTCCTATTCGCACATCTGTGATGCAGCCACCTGGGCTTCAGTACATACATTTGTACGTCACTATTCCCTCGATTCCATACGAGGACAGGATCTGGCCTTTGGCAAGACAGTCCTCTGCTCTGCTATTTGATTGGCTATTCTAAATTTTGATTCTAAATTCTTTCCCTCCTCCTTGCTCTGGTACTGCTTTGGGAGTCTGTCATAGATATGGAATACGTCGGAGGACCCAATCCCCTCGAAGAACAAGTTACTTTCTTACCTGGTAACGTTCTTTCGATGGGATGGTCCGACGACGTATTCCATATCGCTCCCGCCCTGCCTTCCCCGCTGCAGAATTTCTTTTGCGATTGCAGCTTACGTTCCGCAAGGCTTTGTGTCTGACTGGCAGTTGCCTAATGTCACAAGTTCTGGGGGAAAAAACTACAACTGAGGCTACGGGCGTCGTGCATCCTACTTATCACATCGGATGACGTCGGACGTCGGAGGAGGTCCTCGACGACGGCGCATCGACGTCATCGACGCAGGACGCAGACGCCGAAAAAAGTTTCCAAAGCAGCACAGCTGTGGTGATTACATGTCATAGATATGGAATATGTCGTCGGACCATCCCATCGAAAGAACGTTACCAGGTAAGAAAGTAACTTGTTAATTTTTGCAGCCATTTAAATGATCTTTTTTATTCATTTTATTGCTTTTCGATTACTTTTTGGATAATGGATTTTTAAATATATCAACAAAACAATGTAACCGCTAAATAATCCTTTAAAAAGTCAGCAATGTGTTGGGATTACCTTTGCCTTAATTAGTCATCTTTATAGTTTTAGGAATTTAAAAAAATCAAAAACAATGTAATCTCCCAAAAATTCTAAAAAAAAGTACATCTGCCTTTTTTGGTTATTGCGGTTTAATGCACTCGAACTATGTATCAAACGTTATTATTCCAGAACCTGAAATCTAAAAACAATGTTAATTGCAAATCACCCCCCAAATCATCCCTTACAAATATGGCATAAAGTAGTTTGGGTGAGATATTCCACGAGGATGTAATCGTGTGGGAATCCTGACGAGGATCTCAATTCTAGCTTGAAGGTTAGCAAGGTTGCGGCAGCGGCACGACATTGGGTTTGTGAGTAGTTCAGCATCTCTCCTTTGCTGCTAACATTTGACAACATAGAGTTCCCTCGCTGCCTTTCCCATGGTTAAATGAAGCGTGTCGGACACACCTTGTCCAAAAGACTAGGTACCATGATTTCACTGGATATGGTTGTGCATTTTAGGTCTTTAAATTGGTGTAAAGTATTTATTTATTTATTGTTCGCTTGTTATGCGCTTATACAGCAAGTACATTCTGTTTCAAAGTGCCCACAGGGCATCAAGGAGGGGACATGGGAATGAGACACATTAAAATACATAAAAATAATAAATACAGTAGAGGGGAAAAAAGGACAAACCTACTATGCCTTGGCCCTCATTACGACCCTGGCGGAAAGTGACTGACCTGACCGCCATAGCGTAAATAGCGTTTCCGCCATTGCACGACGGAGCAAAGTGCGGCTCATTCCGACCCATCGGGCACGAGCACCACGCCATGGCGGAAGTGCAAAGTCCGCGATGGCGGAAATGACCCCAAAACGGCCCACACCGCGCCGTACGGCGCCATAGGTGCAATTCCGCCACCCATCTTAGCGGTCACCGCAATGAGCGGCAATCGGAAAGTACGGTGACCGTAAATATACGGAAACGGAAGTAAAAACATGGTCCCGGAACGGGAAACAGCACGCCGTACACCTATAAAAACACAATTCCCACACAACCATTAAAAATACTACCCTGAGACTCATCCCAACCCGTCATCCACCCTAGTGAAACCAAGAAAAATGGGAAAAGTAGCGAAGAAAGCATGCGACCGCAAGCGGCAGGTCCACTTCTCCCGTGAGGAACTCACCGTGCTCACAGAGACCCTCCAGGAGAATGCTGCCGTCGTCTTCTCGACGCAAATGACCAGGACGGCACTTGCGAACAAGAAGGCCATATGGGCCCTGGTGGCACAGCGGGTAAGTGCGGTGGGGACCGCACCCCGCAACCCACAGCAATGCCGAAAGCGATGGGACGACTTGCGGATACGCGTACAGAGCATACTATCCGCCAACCGTAACATTGCCACAGCTACCGGGGGAGGATCGGAATCACCCATCAAGTTGACCCCCTGGGAAGAAATCTGTGCCTCCACCATTGGAATGGAGAGTATAGAGGGAGTCGGAGGGATGGAGAAAGGAGTGCAGACATCCGAAGAATCAGGTAGGTGGGCCAAATAAAACAATGCTAAATCCACAATGTCCAATCATGTGAAGTACCATGTGTCCACATAGTGCAACAGTAACACATGTCCAGGAGAACGTCCACATACATAGGCCTGATAGCACACTTTAAAAGTCACATTAAATACATAAATAATTAAAAATCCTAAAAACACCCTCTACACGTGCAGCAGGCACACCCTAACTGCAGGCTGCAAAACAACTGCATCCTCAATCCACACAAAAATGAAACCACCTCCAAGGCCCCAACCCAAATCACCCTCAGGTACCACCCCAATGCATGTGATACATTGCCATTCCAATTTCCACAGACCCATTAATAACGCTCGCCCTCCTTTACTCCACCACAGGGTCCGATTCAAACGACGAGCTCCAGGACACCCCTACCAGCACACCTGCAAAGAGGGCCAAGACCAACGGCCAAAGACCCTCCACCTCAGCTGCACGCATCAAGACACGGCAGCAGCACAAATCAAGTGGCAGCACACAGGAGGGAACTTCAACAGGCACCCCAGCAGCCAGCATGCCCACAACAGCACCACCACAGGTCCCCCCAATGGATGCCACAGAAGGCACTGCTTCTGGTGGCAGCAGCACCATAGGTGACACTGCATTAATGGCAGCATGCTCCGACACAGAAAACGGGGATGTCGAAGTAAGATCCATCCATGACCTGTCTCAATCCCCCTGTCTGTTCCATCCCGTACACCATGAGGATACCACGCAGGGGCACCCACAAGACGACGACTGGCCATCCCCCACAAGCCCTGTGGCAAGGCAACATGAGGTGACCAGCCCCTCTGTGACACCACCGCAAATGGCCATGGCACAGCAGAGGCAACAGTCCCTCGACCAGGTGATCGTGCAACAGCAGCAACTGGCCACGCTCCTCAAGGACCATGCTGATGAATGTGGGGGTACTAAGGCAGCCATGGAAACATCAACTGAGACACTTAGGGCAGAAATGGAGAGAAGTACAGAGACACTAAGGGCACAAATGGAGAGAAGCACCGAGAGCCTGAGAGTAGAAATGGAGAGAAGCACCGAGAGCCTGAGAGTACAAATGGAGAGAAGCACCGAGAGCCTGAGGGGGGAACTGCATGCGATGTCCAAAGACGTATGTGCTGAACTTGCCGCTGTGCGCCGTGTGCTCACTGAGCTCTCACAAACCCTTAGGGACATGCATGGACGTGAGCAGGCAGAGACATCATCCGTTGCAAGTTCCGTCCAGGGCAGCCCCCAACGTAGATCTGGGAGGAACCTGCGCTCCACAGGCAGGGGTGCCCCTGATACCCGGAGAGGGGGCTTGCAATAGCGACTGCCCACTGACAATGAGCATCTTTGGACACTGGTGTTCGGGGGGGAGGTAGGAGGGTGGAGGGGGTGTGTTGGGCTCACTTGGGTGGCGGGTCGATGGGGTGTGTAACATGATTTCACATATGCCATAAACAATGCACGATCATCCAATGAGATGTGTGGACATTGATCTTTGTGTACGAGGCCATTATAGGCGTACAGTCCATATTGTGCATGTTCCAGACACACACAGTGCCACAAGTCCCGTGTCCATGTATCAGCCACCAGGCGTGAGTGCTAGAAGCATGCATCTATGATATGCTGACGAATGTCACGGCCCTCCTGTGCCTCGCAGACTCCTTGAGGTGCTGCCACATCCCCACCCTCATCATGGCCATCTTCAGGTGCTTGCAGTTCTGCGTCAGGGGGCACGGGCACATTTCTACGTACGCACATGTTGTGTAGCATGACACATGCCATGACCATCTTTGCAACCTTCTCATGGCGGTACAGGAGTACCCCGCCAGACCTGCTGAGGCAGGGGAAACGAGTCTTCAGTAGGCCGAATGCCTGTTCTATGACTACACGGGTACGTGAGTGGGCATGGTTGTAGTCCTCCTCATGCTGGTCCTGTGGGTTCCGGAGTGGTGTAAGGAGCCATCTCTTCAGTGGATACCCGGCATCACCTGTATGTGGACAATAAAGGATGTTTGTGGAATGACATTGCTACGTACGCACCCCCCCCTTCCTGCCAGGTCATTGCCGCATCACATACCCCACATTATCATGCATGAAATGAGACTCACCGAGTAGCCAGGATCTGTTCCCTGCGTGTCGCTCCATGTAGCGTGGTATTGTAGAGTTCCTCAAGACCATAGAATCATGGGTTGATCCAGGAAATCGGGCACAACAATGTGTAATGATCCTGTTGGAGTCACACACCATTTGTACATTCAGAGAATGAAATTGTTTTCGGTTGCGGTACTGGGCCTCCATGGCATGTGGGACGACCAATTCCACATGGGTGCAGTGGATGGCACCAATGCAACCCGGTATGCCGCCAAGTGCATGGAATCCCACTTTTGTGTTCGTAATTTCCTGCTCCGAGCGTGGTAGAGAGATGTAGTCGTCTGCGTGCCTCAGGAGGGCATCGAGCACTTGCAATAGTGTCCGTGAGAACAGTGGCTGTGAAATGCCATGCAACTGTCCGACTGTGTGCTGGTAGGTGCCTGTGGCCAGGAAGTGGAGTACAGACACCACCTTCAGTAGGGGTGGGATGGCGGTTGGGCTATCTATCATGCTGACAAGGTCAGCCTGTGTCATGTCCACAATGGCGGTTATGGTGTCCCGGTCCAAACGGTAGAGGGTGTGGATCTGCTCATCAGTGAGGTTGAACGGATGTGCTCGGAGGCGTGGGATTGCGGGCTGCCTGCGTGGTGGTAGTGGCTGTGCTGGCGGCCCTTGCTGGCCCTGCCTTGCCCTCCTCCTCCTCCTGCGTCTCCTCCGTGCGGCCGGTTGTTGTAGTAGTTGGGGTTCGTCTTCTTCTTGAAGTTGGAGTACTTGCAGTGCTATCAGGTCCCCCAGGGCCAACATCGCTAGTCCTGCCGGTAGCATTTCGGAGTGGGTGTGGTTGTGGGAGGGGGTTGGGTGTGCAATTTATGTGTTTTCAGGCTGTATAGCCTCCACCTGTGGTGATTCATTCCACCTGTGCAAGCTGCAATCCCCTTTGGGCGAGCACGTCCCGCACATAACGCTGCAATTCGACGAATGGCATCTTGCTATTACAATCATGTATTTGTTCCCGATGGCAGTGTAATATTGGTTGATATGTTCATTCTGCTATGGTCGAGTAACGGTGGACCCTCATGCAACACTGTACCGAGGTTCGCCGACGGGCGGGGCGTCCCATTTGTGAGTGAAGCCAGTTGGCATTTTCACACACTGCCGCACTAGATGGATGAATTTGTGATTTCAAGCGGTCACAGTTGCCTTTTCGACGTGATGTTGCAAATGAGGAATTCGAAGGACGGCGCTTTCGGTTTTCAGCTAGCGGCGAGGAGATGCCCACAGGTTTGACTGCAAATATAACGTTCTATTGTTCAATGTCCTTGGGACAGGGGCCATGGCGAGAATGCAATGATTGATATGAATAGTATGGGATGCGCAATAGCGTAGTGGACGATGAGGCCGGACGTTCCCAAATACATGTTACTTCACAACACTGGAATTACGGGCTGGAGCACAGTGGATTTTGCAGACTGCATAACGCACAGACTCAATGGAAATTTCACATGTTATGTGAGTATGAAATCAGGCGTTTTCATTACGGGATGAGGGAATGATGTATGGATGCATGGACAGATGATTTAATACAGAGTTTGCCATGTACAGGGCTTTTTGGAATCTATCCACCTCCCCTGCGCTATGTGATGCAGTGCTGCCATAGTGGGAACATCGTCTATCTGCCCTTGTTGTACCCTCCCTGTCTCGACGCGCCTTCAAACACTTGTGTCTATGCACGTTACTAATCCCATCTGATGGATTCTGTTTTGACAGACGCATGCACAAAAACACTTGTTTGTAATAGTGTTTTCACCTCGATATATATAGTTATGATTCGCAAGTGGTTTTTGGGTGGAAATAATCCTTTGGAGTGGGCTAGCATGCATATGGCTGTGGATTTAGTGTGATCATTGAAGTGAGTAATTCAAATGAAGTTCGGATGCCCATACTATTCTTTTTCATTTCATTTGGGTGACAGGTATCTCCTCCCCTTTTGCCACTGCCATCTGTATGCCACTCCTGCAGATGGATTTTACTCCCGACACCTGCTGCTTCGTGTTAATCAGTGGAGCACCATTTCGATCTTATGGGACGATCGCCAATGGGCCACATGCCCTTACGCAGTACTAGTGGCTAGGAGCAACATTTCGGCCTTTCAGCTGGACTAGTGCCTACCTAAAGGGCGGCCCTGCGGTTCTAGGCGCTTCCATGTTGCCTTTTTGAACGTGAATGTAGCCCCTGTGTACCATGAAGGAACAGGGCGTCACACAAGAAGAAGCTGGTCATTTATTGCGGGATGCAGCCCACAATGATGAAATATATTTTGGAGTTCATGACCTAATGGCTGTATGGGCTTGGTGATTTTGTTGTGCATTAAATTTCTATTCTGATATGAACCGTGTAGCGTTCTTCTTTGCAAGTGATGTAGCATATTCCTATTTGTGGAGCGATGTATTGTGAGGAGATCTGCATTGGGTTACGGCTTCTGAGTATAGTTGCGTGGTACTGTACTGGGCGCGTTTGCCTACGAAGCCCAGTGAGGTCAGGGATAGGGGCTGCCAATATGACTGTTTTAATGATGTCATGCTCAGGGGCGGGGGATTAGCATTTGTGTAACAGATGCCGGTCAGCCAGGTGGATTGGTGGAATGATGTGATTATCAGGATATGGCTGGTCACAGGTGCCTGTGTTTGCGTGCGTTTCTTGGAGGGAGACTGAGGTCATGTCCATTGGAATAGCTTCTGTATTCGTGCCATCTGTGCCCTGCAGCTCCCATTGGCCCCTCTTGAGATGAGCCTGGCTGCTCAGTCACTCTGCCAACTTGTGTGGTACATGCTTATGCTGATGGTTGGTTTGTTTACTGGCAGGAGTACAGGGCTGGTGCAGTCTCACTCAGGATACTGCTTTGGATGTTGCCTTACACTGGTGTCAGTCGATGGGGGGGCCTGTTTTTGTTTGTGTCATTTTTCTGTTCATGTTGCTGGACTTGACCCTTCACATGCCTGTGCTGCATCAGTGCGGCAATGGTGCCATGGCAATTATGGATGGCCACTCACAAGGCACTTGGAGCCCCTGGATTCATTTGTTCGTTGGCAGGCATGGATGACTTGTACATTTCACTGGTTGCATTGTGTGACTTCATTGCACCTACGAGGATTTGTACAATGTGGCCAGGGAGTGGTGTACAGGCACTCAGTAGGGCCGTTTACGGTTGGTTCGCGATGCCGTACTTCTCACCATGGCGGAATGGTACTTTCCGCCGTGCTTGATGGCGTTAGGTGCATGTCCGCTAGGGTCAGAATTCGCGTACCGTTGCGCCATGGTGGTAATTACGGTTTGGCATGGCGTGCATGCGCGTACTTGGTGCAGTTAGCGTTGGCGTTCACTACGGTGTCGCTAATGGCATCGTACTTTACGGTGACGGGTCATGATCGCACCGAGCGCTATTCGATGGCGGTATTGCATTTCCGCCATCGTTTTTCGATTTCCGCAGGGGTCGTAATGAGGGCCCTTGTGAGTATTCAGAATGTGCAAGTGCAAGAGACGAGGGGAATGGGGGTAGGTGCTGGAGAGTCCGTGCTCGTGGGTGAGCAACAGATGAAGTGCAAGGCATGGGTGTTGCTATGTCTGGAAACAATCTGGGGCTACACTAATGTCAGGACTGTCTGGACTCTGGGCTAGCTAGCCTTTTGGTTGTAGCTCCTCAGATTCTATCCGGGGCTACAACCAAAAGACCTGGGGCTACAGCCCCCTTAGCCCCCCCTAGCAACGCCTCTGGTGCAAGGTATAGTAAGTGCGAGCCTCCAGGATGGAGGGTGTGCAGAGGCAAGTGCTGTGGATAGGCAGAAGCTGGGGGCGATTCGGTGTGGGAGGTCAGGGCCCCGAGGATGCTTAAGGGACCTGGACACCAATCAAAGCAACTGTGAAATTAGCAGAGGAGAGAAGGGGGGCAGGAGGAGGTAAAGAGGAAAGTCTTTAGGAGCTTCCAGAATTCAAGAAAATCCTGCTCAAGACACAGAGGTAGAGGGAGGCTGTTCCATAGAAGGGAGCCAGCTGAGGAAAGCGATCGACCTCCTGCCCTCTGTTTGGCAAAACGTTCTTATTAAAACAATAAACTCTCATTGTGAGTCTGTGGTAGTCCCATTTTTGGCATCAGGTAAAATGTTTAGAATAGAAGATCCTAATGCTACAAGAGACTTGATCGTAGTTTAATGCAATCAATCACACTGCAGTTCACACATGAGTTAACTTTTTGACAACTGTACCATATAGCCCATTTAGTACAGAGAATGCATGAGACGACCAGTTCATCATATCCCCATAATCTTAGATTTATCCTGTACAGCACAATGATGTGCAGAAAGATTACCGTAAAAGCGCAGAAATGTTAATGTGATAGTAGCTATGTTTAGAAAGTAATCACTAAAACGGTATCAGTTAATAATGGCGCCATGAAAAAAACACGTCAGGTTGGCGACTTTTGAAAAAAATGCATTAATGATGCACCCTCCAGGCTATCAAACATTTTCCCCAAATAATCTAGGACTGGAGGTAATAATATATAATTATACCCCTCCTAGAATATTTGGGGAAAGAATTTTGGTAGCCAGGAAAAAGTCACCAGACCCTGACAACTTTTTTACAGCGAAATTATTACATGGAATCACTAAAACGGTATCAACTGGTTTAAAAATAAATCCTATGTATAGATCTATAAGGATATCTGTGTATTGGAAGCTGGGCAAGTGCAGAAGCATCTTTATCCTGAGGCTCTGCCCTTCCTCATCTAAACTTTTACAAGGGGAGGGTAGACATTGGCCCTCATTACGAGTCGGGCGGTACGGGGTTAACGGCACCGGTAAAGGTGCAGGTGCAGTCAACCCCGTACCGCCCGATTACGAGTTCCCCTCGCGGGACCCGTTCTGCACGTCTGGTTCGTAATGGCCCGTTGTTTGCTCCCTCTCCCATTCCCATTCAGCCATATGTTTAGTTTAGGTTTGCATAATGTGATTTGCCAAGTAAGACAATGGGCTCTATCACAAAATTGGTGGTATCCCGGCGGTAAATCTTCTGGGATACCGCCAATGCAAATTGCATTACTGCAACTTGATAGCACCAGATCCTGAGTTGCAGGGGTTGGGAGGTGGTAAGTCCCCTTCACATTGGTTCCATTGGACCCAATGGGACACTCTGGGCACTATTACAGCAGCATAATTAGCGCTACAGTAATTGCACCGCAAATGCGTGGAAAGTGCGCAAAAAGCTGGAGGTAAATTTCCCACTTTCCACCCAAACTCGTATAGGGATGGTTGTGAGTAAAGGGGCAGAGTAATGTGCACTGAACGCCCATCCATCAAATATAAATATCCAATTTTAATTCACCTTTTCTAGCAGTTCAGCAGGCACAGTGCTGAGTTGATCATTTTCAACTTTTTTGTAGTCCTAATAATTCTTACTTTCACACGGTTTGCCCAGACATGTGTACTTCTGCATGTTCCATCTGTCACAAGAGGTGTTTTTCCTAGGCATTACAGAAAAGTGAAAACATCATTAGGTTTCTCAAAAACAGTAATACAGACGAGCCCCCTGAAATTCTTGTAGATTTCAATATATACTAACATCACTTCCCTAATCTAGGTGCTTCTAAACATGGTCTGAGGAAGGAAGCTAATATTGATGGAGGGCTAAGTCCAGAGCCCGAAACAATGTGTAAGGTGGAGAGAAGCTGAAGGGCCTGGGCAGCAGAGGCACTAGAAAGGTGCCGGGCCGTACCAGCATGAAACAGGATGCAGGCCGTAGTCGACGGATAAGGAAGAGGTGGGACTTTCTTCTATGCACTTACTCTATCAGAATTGTCCCTGGACCTACCTTGATAGCAACCTCGTCTGTCTCCTCCCACCTCCACTTGCTTGTTCCCCACAGACCCATCCAGCACTATCTGAAATGTCGTCAGGCCTAGCACGATAGTCGCTTGTTTTGTTTCTCCATTCACTTTCTGCACCCCTCTCCCTCACCTTTTATTTTCTCCGGCTCTACCAGAAATGTCATCAGGCCTAGTATGGTAGTCGCCTGTCTGTTTCATTTCCTTCCCACTCTGCCACTCCCTTCCTTATCTATGCCTTAGCTCTTGTACTATCTGAAATGTCGTCAGGCCGAGTACGATAGTTAATTTCACATCCTTACCCTTCCTGGCCTGTAAGAATGTCATTGTATTTTCCCTTGTTCCCACCCTTGCCTTGAAGCGCTTTGAAATACATTGTGTATAGGCGCTATAGAAATAAATGATCATATCAAGCTGTCCTTATAACCAAAAACTTTATGTGTTTTCCCTTGAAACTAGTTGATAGCTAAATCATTTGCTTGAGAAAATGTGTGTTGTATTATGTTACCTATCATTTGTAGAGCAGCGAGATGTCACAGACATTGCCTTGTATCAATTTGGGCAGTTGCGGTCCCGGCTTGCATGCTTCTGAGTTACTGACGGTCTGCAGTCCAACACTGTGTAATAAACAGCATTAGGCAAGCATTTGGGACATACATCCTTTGCAAATTGGCAACAACATACTACTGCATACAGCAAAACATAAAATGGCAGAACAAACTATCCCTTATTGGTTAGCATAGTACTTCTGCAGCTAGGTTGTGTGTGGTTGTGTCATGGCGGGCTATGCTAATTGCTGGTGCATGGTTCATGTCACTTGGAATGTCTGTGATATGATACACCATGTCAGTTTATGTTATGTGTCAGTGGGCCTTTTTTTCGATGGGTTTATTTACCAAATGTTTTTCTCTCGAAAAAACGAATCGAAAAATATATGGGGTTGTGGGTAAGGGCGCATAAGCGGTAGAGGTCTAGGGAATAATGTTACATTAAGAGGGATGGGTGGGTTTTGGGGGTGCTGACCCAAAATAAAAATAAAAACAAATGTATGAGTTTACAAAAAAAGTTTTGGTAAAAAAACATAGAAAAAGGACTGTTGTTGTAATAACATAGAACCGTGTCAGAGATCACTGTGCATGTTAGTGATGAGTGATGATTACAGTGGGGAAATACCAATGTTCTTGGGTCGCAGACTCGCGGCTCACCTTGACATGTGTCGTTGGGTGCTTGCAGATAAATGATCATCAGCTGGACCTGCTGGACCCACAGCATGCAGTTTTTAGCAGTTTCAGTGACCGGATACACACTTCTGGAGGCGTTTTTAAGTTAAGGATGTGTCATAGATCAGTCTAACAGTCTGCTCAGGGGAGAACATGATTATTAAGAAACAAAGATCTCCTTCTGTGACAGCAGGATGTCCTACATGTGGGGCCACATGGTAATTTCCCTGGTACTGAGCAGTAACAAAGACAGGGAAAGATCTTCAGCATATTCCCAATAGTTGGGTTGGAGACTAATTATTCCTTGCTGCCCCTTTGGATAATCTTTCTATGGACTGGGGAGACAGTCAGTAGGAGGAGCCTTTTATATTAACTGTTCATACAGCCTAAAGTGGGGTGACTATGAATTGGCAAGAGAGGCTGACAATTGCTAAAATCAATACCGTTAAATGAGTATAATATTATTTCTTGGAAAGATTAAATTTGGCTTCTATATTGTGTTTAATGCCAGAGTCCAGCCTCTAAGGGCAGGATCGGGTATCAAACCTATACTGCTCAGTGTTGTTTTTCTTCCAAGACAAGCATTTTGCCCCTGAGCTATCCTCCTGGGTAGAGGACTCCAACATGAAGCATTGTATAACATCCTTATATTCTTATTTTCCTACTGTATAAAAGTCCACAAAACTGGCATAACTCATGCTATACAAGACCTAGTTGCACATATGCCATTTCAGAGTTCTAGTGACATTTGCAAACCAGTCATCATTCTCCCTCCTGGTTTGTTATCATGTCACCAGAAGCTGTTTGCAACTTCAGGGCAATTGGGCACAGTTACATTATTGCGCTCAGTGGCACTGCTGCTATAAGTCTAAACAAAGCCAGGTCAGGTTAGAAACCACTACGCAAAGAGGCTTGCAGAAATCGCTAACTGATCGCGTTCAGCAACCGAGGAGCTGTGTCTTGTGCAAATTTGACACGCTTCCCAGAGGGGCAGAATAAAACAGTGTTCCTGGAGCCCAAACCAGGCGAAACACGTTCCTATCTACAACTTCTCAAATTTCGGAGGGTTAGGCTGAGATCTTGCATTTGCTATTTCTTATGCGTTTACTTCCTAGCGTCTCTTAAAATTCCATCCTTCCCAATACATTTCAAATGGGAGTGGGACTCCTGCTGCTTATAGAAGACTCCTCCGCATCCCTCAGCAGATGGTAGGTCAACACATGATGCAACCCCTTTCTACTGATACACTCTTAACATCCTCCACCACCTCATATAATAAGGAGGCTCACACATGCATCCTCCTTAATGTGTGATCCCTGTCTAAACATAGACTAGAGATTCCTGATCTCATCACAGAACACAAGCCATCTCTCCTCTTCATTACTGAAACATGGCTCAAATAAGAACATTCCCCAGCTATAAAAGAAGCTATACCCACAGGCTGCAAAATAATGGTTAAGCACAGAGACAGAAGAGCGGGAGGAATTGCGCTTAACTTCAAGGATTTGCTACAAATCCCTGGCCTTCCAGAACTCGACTCACCCCTATGTGAAACACTTGTGTATAGGCGCGTTACAAATACCATATCATATCATATCATATCATATCCCTGCTCATTATATGGAATATCACTCACTCCTTTTACATCACCTTTGTTCTCATTTATAGACCTCCAGGCTACAATGCCAAATTTGGAGTTGAACTCGCTGACCACATTTCCAGTTCTCGCTCTGGGCATCACAGCATATGCATTCTAGGTGATTTCAATATCTGGCTAGATTCTCCCTCAAATAGACTTTCGAAGACACTAATCCCTCGAAGGACTAGACCTCCATATGCTCTGCCACAACGCAACACATATAGTTGGACACACACTGGATGCTATCTTCAGTTCTCCCAGTCTTTGCCTTCCCTGGAGATGCCATGGGTAGATCACTCTGCCCTATTCTTTGCTGTGGTTGCATCAACTAAGCAGGGGCTTTCGGGTTCCATGGGAAAATACCCCTTGCAGAAATCTAAAAGGAATGAATCTAGAAAACACATGCATTTCTTTACTGAGGAATAACAAGCCTACCTGCTCTGCTATCTCAAACCCTTTAATAGCAGCAAAGGCATTTGATACCTAGTTGACGGGAGCACTTGACGCCATGACACCCTCTAAACAAGGCAATAAATCCAGTCCATGGAACAAGCCTATAGGTTTTCTGACCACCTGAAGAAGTTAAAGAAGTCAAGCAACTCACTGATTAACATCTGGAGAAAGTACCACAGACTGAGTGACAGACTAGCCTACTGAAGAGATAGATGTGGCTACCATTCTGAGATAAGGAAAGCCAAATCAAAATACTACTCTCAAACGGTTCTTAATTCCAATAACCTCCAAAGGGAGGTTTTCAAAATCATCTCATAATTCAGATTTCCTACTGCCCAATCAACTGCCGTAACCCCTTTCCAAGAACTCGGTATCTCACTCTCAGAACATTTTGACAACAAAACCATGTTGCACACACAAATCCAGGCAAAAATCACACCCGATGGGTCTACCATATCTCCCTACCTTCCCACTCACTCTTCCCATCCTAGCCATAGACCTATTCCTCTCTTTTGCACCCCTCTCAATAGATGAATTTGAGTCTCTCATCTCTAAGAGCTCCACGTCTGGCTCACCAGTGGACCCCTGCCCTCTGGCTGTGCTCAAAGCACTTCTCACTCTTCCTGAATTGGCTTAAGCCACCAGAACTCTCTTTAACTATTCCTTTTTGACAAGCTTAGTCCCCCAGATTTCAAATTATCCTACTGCAAACCTTTACTTAAAAAAACAGGTCTCAATCAGGACATTCATATTAACTACCGATCATTTCCAACTGCTGTTACCTAGCTAAACTGGCACATAAAGCTACTTACAATCATCTTATGAAATTCGTTCAAGACCAAGATATGGGTTTCAGACTTGGTCACAGCACAGAATCTGTTCTACTCTCTATCTGGGATGAGATGAAACTTAGCGGTGAATATAACATGGTCTCAGCTCTTATTCTCCTGGACTTATCAGCAGCTTTTCACCTGGTTGAGATGAATAGCCTGTGACAGCACCTATTTGATTGTGGCATTAGAGATAGAACCCTTGGTTGGCTAATGTCCTTTCTCACTGACTGATCACAGTGCATCTACATTGCTCCTTTCCATACAGAGTTAAAAAACGGTCAGTTTGGCGTACCTCAAGGGGTCTCGATATAACTCTTACCCTTCATCCTCTACCTCAGCGCCCACCCCTCCTTCCTAAAATCTCTCAATCTCTCCTGCTACAACTATGCAGGCGATACACAACTCAGCCTCACAATACAGAACAATTCTGCCCCTCTGTTCGACACCTCAGGATGCATTTAAAAAAACACTTGGATGGCACACAACCATCTCCTGCTAAACCCAGAAAAAACAGAAGTCCGTACAACTGGTACAACTGGGAAAGCATCACTGAAACCCCTTCTCCTAAAACATACAGAACGAACTGTTGCAGCTCTATCTGATGCCCAGACGGTCACAAATCTAGGGGTGACTCTGGATGCCAACCTCTTGCAAGAACCCCATATTACCTTTGCCGCTTGACACTCTTTCGCTCTCCTGATAGATCACCCGAAAGCCCTTAGAAAGATCCTGCCATGTTTCAAAAGATCCTGCCATATCTTGCCTTTCCCCAAAGATACACGGCTATTAAAGCTATAGCAATGACTATACTAGACTACACGAATGGCCTTTACCTAGGTCCTCCAGCATACCTTATTGCCTGACTCCAGAGAATCCAGACAGCAGCTGTGCGACCTTCAGTCCCTACATTGGCTACCCTTAGGTAGTAGAATTGCCTTCACAACCCTGCGCATAACATTCCAAGTAATCCATGGAAAAGGGCCCAAATGTATTCAAGCAGAACTCACTCAATACACTCCCAGCTTAAACTTCCAATAAGCCCTACGCATGACGTTGGCAGTGCCATCCTATTCCAAGAAGAAATGGGGAGGATGCTCCTTTTCTATTACAACACTACCCACAATTTAAAAGAGCCATACAATCTTGGCTTTTCACCTATTAATAGCTTTGTATATTCGCCTATCCTCCTCCGCCCAGATATCGGTCCAACGACACACAGAAGCCACCACTTACATCCTAATTGCTTATGGAAGCAGGAAGTTGGAAAACTATTAATCTTTCTCACGCCACAGCACCTACACTCTACGGTCCTTTTCAATATCCTATGTATACAGTTCCAAACCTCGCAATCAATGGAAGATTAGTCTTCCCTGGACACATCTTGCTCTATATATTTATTTTCACGTCACCTGTGCACCCTTCAATTTTTGATCACCAATTAATCGCCACCAAGAATATTTGTTTCTATCATATCTTACTGTAACCCCACTCATTGCACTCCTGAATGAATGATTTCCCAGCTCACCCAACCATATTTATCAGCAACTCACTTGGCTCTTTCAAATAAAGTTTACTGATCAACCCTAAATTGCACTTTGTGTATTCTTGCTTAGTAACCTGTTTAACATGTTAACGCATTATATGACATTTGACTCCTTCCAGCACTTTCTCTGAAGGATTCTTCAATTATAAGGACCTGAATACCTTATAGCAGCATTCTACATAAAAGAGACACTTGCTCTCCTTGACCTGATGCCTTGATTTCGGCTTAGGCTTTGGAAGCCCGGGTTTGACTATATTATGGCTTTGTTGCTTCAGACCCTATATTATGGCTTTGTTGCTTCAGACTCCATCTGCGCTTGACTACTGCACGGAGGATTTTTACATCCTTGCACTTCATCTTGCCAACATTATCGATCTGTCATTTCGGTGTTTCTGGACACTGAGGATAAGCCTCATCACCCCAATGTCTCTACCGGAATTGTAAAAAAGCCTTACTGGGTTTCTTCCAGACCCCCGGGTAACTCTCTAAATCTGCCTGATATATTACTGTGAATCTCTCACAATAGGCTGTTCCCCCCGGCTTGCTCTCTACCAAATGGACCCTAAATTACCTCTTTTCCTGCCCATCATAACATATCAACTGCCCGTACAGCTGGTATGTTATCGCAGCACTCCCCCCCAGCTCTGAATTACTTTGCCCTTAGCACTGGTGCACTTTCCACTCATGCCCCACTTTCCTGCCCATTTTCTAGGTGCATTGTATATGATGTTGAGATTAAAGCATCATGGTCCCTTCTTAGTTAATGCAACCTACATTTCTGCCTGTTAATTGCTGTTACACACTAAAGGTTTATTCTACACTTCAACACATGTTTGTCATAATATACATGGATATATCACTATGGCCTTCCAGCCAGAAAGCTCCTGCAACCAGTAGGAGCACAGGCTACCCCATGCTATCTACTGCAACCACCATTCTCGCACAGTATAACACCGTTTACCAAATCTCATTGGTCACTCTACAGCAGAAGATAGGGTCATGCCTTTCTGTTACATAAAGTGTGCACTCTCGTTCTTACCCCGTCACAGGATGCTATCTGAGTATGGCTCGAGTTGGGGGAGATTTGTATGTCATTTCACTGTTTTTTGCCCTCCAACTTGTCTTTCAGCACACAGCCAATGCTTGGTGCTGACACCTCTGTCTTCTGACTCAGTAGCACCAAGTATCTCATAAGGGATACAATGCGAATATCCGAGCTGTAAACCTCTTCAACATCCAGGAACTCCTGAGCACATTTCAAGGCCATCACACATCCATAACCTACTTATATAGTTAAACATATAACACATTGCATTCCTTAACTGACAAAAACATTGATTTGGCCAATTATGTACTGCTCCTAAATGTTTTCTTGACCGCTCGGTCTAAACCTATACTACTGTAAATGCTCCCCAGCTTACTCAACCACGCAATCCTCATGTTACCTTCCCCTCTCACTGCCACGCTTGACCTCTGATCTGTCTCCCACTTTTTCACCCACTGCTCCCAATTACTGCTTACCTTTACCCTCATGTCATTCTCACTCAGACCACCATCTGCTTTGCAAAGTGACACTCCTTTCTAAATGGAGAGGTGAGGTATTTTGTGCAAATGTTCAATCAAGAATTTAGAATCACAAAAGTTTCCCAACAGGACAGGCAGACACTCTATTTTTGAAGTTGGGAGTAAAATTATTTTTAGAGAGCAAAACAGTAATTTCTATTCCCATTGGGGGTATCTTTTAGGCGAATAAAAATGTATTTTACGTCTAAAACAGACATGTTTTTGTAATCCATGTGTATTTTTACCTACAAATTCAGGCACAATAATAACATGCATGAGCACCTTTAAACTCCTTTTTTTAGGTAAGGCACTAATAACAATGGTGTTCCTTTTTGCGTCACTGCTTTACTTGTACCAGTGACTCACACATATCGTGGAGCTGTGTTTGGAAGCAGAACCCTGTGAGTCCTCAGTAGACTATTTTTTGTTGTGAGTATTTGTACTAGCATTAGTTTGTACGCCCCTTATCTGTCAGGGCTGGGACCACTTTTTGTATTGCCCACATTACTGCTTTGAATTCTGTTACTTCGAGCCCTTCATCTGTTGTGCGGATGAACTTCTTGTTCTATGGGGAAACCCTGGGATCATTGCACTTCAGGACAGGGTCCAAGCGTGCCGCTCTGGTACAGTGATCAAGGGTACATAAAAAGCAAGCATTGCTCCCTCCAACCATGGCATGCTGCGAGTAATAGCCCCACTGGTCTAGGGATCTCACATTCCTTTATGCTCAGGCAACAGGCCTTTATTTTGTGAGTACTGCTTCCATTACACCAGTGCATTGATGCAAAGCCCCATTGGCTATAACCACATTCCATGGTCCACTCCAAAAAGGCTGTTCACCTGCTCTATCCAGCTCCACCTGAGTGCTCTCTCTGGGTCTCCTCACCTGCACGAAGCAGGCACTCCTGCAGCCCACTATGTTGAGCACTATCAGGCAGATGGCCTCTACTTGTATGGGCCTCCCTGAGACGTTCTGACCTCCTCCAGCTGCTTTCACTTCCTGTAGCATGAACGATGCTCAAAGCTACTTGTGTAGTTCCATCTGATTTCCCTGCAGGCTAGTCTCGCCGAATCCCGGTTCCCTGGATCCAGTTTTGGACCTGTGCTGTAGCACTGGCAGGGTTACCGCCGGCCCCGTAATGAGGCCCAGTATCTAGAAGATCAACTGTACACTGCATTTCAAAGCCCAGCTTCTCCTCACCGAGCGAAGGCTGTTCCCTGCGTTCAGTTCTCTGTGCTCATAATGTCCAGACACGTACGCTAGGAGCCTTCTCTTTTAATCTCGGAATCTCACACATAGCCCCTTCAAAGTACAAGCCTCAGAATGCAAAGTGCTGCTACAAAACATCACTAGCTGAATGTGTCCTAAGTAATGAAGACTTACTTGAAATCCATGAATGTAAAAGAATGCAGAATATTGGGAAGCCAGGTTGTAACCACCCAGGTCTGCACTATTCTCTTGGGGGCACAGAAGAGATCAAATATTTCCAAAGAACATGTTTAAGAAATTACTAACAGAGAAGTTAAGATAGTTTGTGCCAGACATTAAATATGCCCCCAAATCAAGCAGGCTTATCCATAACAATTCTGTTTTCATATATGCCAACATAAAATCACTGGCAAGGTAGCTGAGTGGTTTGATACACCAGCCAAAGAAAGGTTTTTAAAGCCTATCAATAGAACCATTCACAATGAGCTGGACTAACGTAACACCCACCAGCACATTTCAATATAGCTGCATGCCATTCCGGGTTCATTGGTGGCTTCTGGGTTCCAACAAATGATGGACGCAACGCATATTAACTAGAGAAGAAAATGTGTCGTACTTTCAAGACCAGATAGTAATCTACGCCAAAAATGAAGAAACTCAAGATATAGCTCTGGAAAGAGTCGGAAAGCAGGCATCCGAGTCAAACGTGTGTTTTCAAGACATACACTTTTAAGTACTCTTGGTATGCTATAACCTCTGAGCGCTATGACCGAAGCACCCATGCGAATCAACAAGGACGAGCCTAAATCGCATTGCTTGCTGAATGTTAAGCCACATTTGTGCCCAGACTTTCAAAGAGGACCAACCACATGTGGTTGTTACTTAAGAAGGATTTGGAATATGCTACATCCGCCGTACAACTGGGGGAATTTGAACAAGTCAAACAGCTGATCAAGGATGCCCAATGTCTACAACCATTTAATCCAGAATGGGGCACTAACATTACTGACAGAAGTGCACACAGTGTGGGAGCTACTTAGACAGAGAAGAAGGGAGATACGGAAGATGTAGTTGCATTTGCATCAAAAGACTTGAGCACAGCCAAAAAACTCCACAATTGAGAAAGAAATGCTTGCATGTGCATGGGCGACAGAATATATACGCACCTATTTGTGGGGCATCAAGTTCATTTTAGTCACAGCCACAAATCTTCAATTCACTTGTTGAGACCCGGTGGCACTAAAACAACCAAGCCCAGTCTACCCCGATTGTCAGCAAAGCTACAAATACCAGGATGGAAAAATTCACAAGCTGACTAGATGTCTTGCCTACCTTTAAATCTACACAGGAGGACTCCTTATTGAAGGAAGAGTGTATTGGAGCATCCACTGATGATGTAAATGGATAAGACAGTCCCATACTGAGTCAAAACACATTTGAATGAACTGTTCATTGAAGGACAGATATTGTTGCAGGGTGGCAAGGCTGCCTCAGGGAATTTGGAGAGTGATCATTGAAAGGGCACATGAATGTTGTTTGGTTTGCTCTGAGGCCAGGTGCAGGATAAGATAAATGTATTGGTGGCCTTTCATGAACACAAAGATTGCTGATGAAAGTCATGAATATTTGAATTGACATAAACGCCTACAACTCAGATAGGCATCTCTACTCATGACAGACATGCCATCAAGAACCTGGTAAAAAAAACGTTACATGTCTTTACAAAGAAAATTGTATACTGAATGCATGTTTCACCGAAATATTTCCACCACAAATTTATGATTTACCGAATGTATATTCATGAAAAGAAAAGTGTTTATATACCGAATCTCTTTTACCAAAAACATCACGGATTCGATGATACATTGAGAAGTCTGAGAAAAGAACCCTTAAATTGTTACAATGCTGTACTAAATGGAATTGCGTAAACAAACAATAAATTATAACGTTTTTAACAATGGGTTGAGGCAATTTTTTTTAAACGTACAATCCAAGTTTAAAGAGCTTTATTAGACAATTCAAAAGACAACAAAGTCACCAAAAAATGCAAATTGTGCAAGTAAACGCACACAAAAAAACACAAACACAACAGAAACATTATCGAGATACCCAACAGAGACTAAAAGTATGCATTTCATCAAGCGAAAACCAAGAGAAAATGAAATAGTTGAACATACATAGCCTTCAACATAAAATATCAACAAGAATGCATTTCATCATGCGAAAACCAAGGACATAGTTGAACATGTATAGCCCTCAACAGAAAGAGTTAAAAGAATGCATTTCATCATGTGAAAACCAAGAGAAAATGACACACTTGAACATATATAGCCTTCAACATAAAATGTTAACGAGTGCGTTTCATCATGCGAAAACCAAGAGAAAATGACATAGTTGAAAATATATAGCCTTCAACAGAAAGTGCGTGCACTTTCCGGAAATAGCTTTTCTAAGTTGCGCTGTTGGCTGGGAGGAAGCGCTGCTCTGAATTAAAGTCGGACGCTGCTACGAGTATACGGCTGTAACTCTGCCCCCTCCACAAAGGAAGCTAATTATTCAACGTCTGCGCGCTTTCCGGCGCGCGCGCTTTCCGGACGTAGCTTTTCTAAGTAGCGCTGTTGGCTGGGAGGAAGCGCTGCTCTGAATTATAGTCGGACGCTGCTACGGTACGATCCATGTTTACATGACCGTTGAAGCACTCCAAAGACAGTGGATGTTCTCCTTGATGAAAGAAGACGCTGTGGACATTATTGTGGACATTATTTGAATACTGATTAATATTATATCTCTTGATTTATAGAGTATATGGCTGTAACTCTGCCCCCTCCACAAAGGAAGCTACTTATTCAACGGTCCGCGTGCTTTCCGGCGCACGCACTTTCCAGAAGTAGCTTTTCTAAGTAGCGCTGTTGGCTGTTTGCTGCTTTGTGCAGCCTACAGTGTGCCATAGCTTTTAATACTATTAGTCCCTGGCATATCCAGATTTGTTAACAGAAAGTGGCACTTGACCCTTGTGAGTCACGCTGTTGAAAGCAAACTGTATGGAATTACGATCAGTTGGTAGTGCCCAAGATAAAGTCCTAAAACACAATATGAAATTGAAAGTTGAAGCTCCCCAGCTAGAGTCTGGAAATAGACCGAGTAGAGTGTGCAAACGGAAAATCATCTCCAAACCAGGTCTACTTACCGACAGTAAGCCAGCCAAAATGACCACCTTTTTTAATAAAATGGATTTGGCGATTCGAGTAATTCCCACCCAGTTGAGTGCCCGAGATAAGGTAAATACTATGAATGAGTTAATTGAAGAACTGGCAAGCAGCCTACCGTGCATTGGTGCTAAACTGTTTGCTGAAATACTTCAAGAGCCTAATGATTTAGAGCATATGAATAATGAAAAGAGATGTGTGAATGGATTCCAGAGTGACATAGTGCATGATTGTACAACGATTGCAATATGCGAAAAGTCTCTCTTCTTTGATAAACCTAATCCACAAGATAGATTAGTGGGTGACCCAATCATTGGAATAATTACACATGAAGATGGGCAAATGCCGAGCTATGAAGGTGTGGAAAGTGTACCTGCTAAGGTGACTAACCTGTCTATAATGAGCGAAAGGATGACAGTTTCCCTATCTAATTTAAGCTTTGTCTCTAAGAGCTCTGAGGAAATATTAGAAGCGATGAAGATTGCTATAACTAATCTGGGAGACAAATGGGACACTATTGAGTGTAAGCTGGTTGGACACTCTGTCCTACTCCATAAGAGCATTAACAGAGCCAATAAGATGCTAAGAGATGTAGGTGTCAATACTGAGTTTGAGATACTGAAGATGCTTCCAATGGCAAAAATAGATAAATTAGCTGCGGCTAGTAAAGAGTCAGTTGACACTGAGACGACAGCTGATTGTACCATTCCTGATATGGCCAAGACTGCAAATTTTGGACAGGCCGCCAGGAGACTAAAAAAGAATAGACTACCGAAAAAGAAATCTATACCTCAAGCTGCCATGTATAGTAGTGGCAGTGGGAGAGTTACAAAAAATGGATGTATAGTGAAAGCGGCAATTGGTGTGAGTATTGTAGAGAAGCCTATCCCTTTTCTCCCTTCCACTACCCCCAATGTTCCCAATCCACCTAGACCGATTCCACTAACTAAAGAACCCAATTTTGTTGGAGACCACATAGTGTCCATTCATGAACAGTCATCGAAAGTCCCATTAAAAAAAAAAACGGCTATTGAAAAATGTGAACTCTAGACAAAATTCGCAAGATATGAGACTTGTACCAGTTAATATACGCCCAACGTTAGATGAATGGCTAGCAATGACCAAAAAGAAGAAATCAATAAAAAAGAAAGGGGAGAGTCGACAGGGTATAGCAGATACAATACTGCTAGACATGCAAAGGTTATTTGTAGAGCCCAACATAGACAAATCAGATAATACGAAATCAAAAATGGGTAAGAGAAATAAAGCGGATGCTTCTACTACTGAATTGCCATGCGCGCAAAAGAAGACAATGTTAGATGATAGCTACTCTACTCATAAAAATGACCCAACTAACAATGTCAGAGGCGTTGGGAGCACCAGGGACCATGGGTTGCTGTGCCCTCCATCTCTGTTAACAGTGCACTAGCAGCCAGTCGGTGGAAACTGGTAAAAAGGCCCTTCACGCCTTATCGGGGGTACGAGTGACACAACCCACAGTGACACACAGCAACAACCAGCTTGGAACTGTAACATTTGTTCCCATGGAATGGACCAGAACCACATGTCCGCTATCAGCACCCCAACACCTTGGATGTGTTGCAGGGATCACTGGCACAATCACGTAAACCCCTTAACATCAGCCCAACACACCATCTCTTGCAGGGATTACCTGCCAGCACTCAAACAACAGCCCAATACATTATCTCCTGCAGGGTTTACCTGCCAGCACCTAGACTTCGCTGGCCCATTAAAATGCGCACCGAGGCGCCACAGCCCCATTCAGCTGTCCCAGCAGCCAATCAGACACCGCAGCCCAACAACCAATGGGGATCCCGACATCTGGCCAATACACACGGGCCTTTCAAACAATATAACGCCACGGGATAAACTACTCACTTGTAGCTGAACCCGGAGGCAGAAGCACATCAACTATGAGAGGTAAGATGCACCCCAACCTTGCGCACGGCACTTTGCCAAACGACCTACACTCATGGGTAATTGCCTATTTCATTCCCTTCTTATCCTTTCCCATAGCCATCATTCTGGATGGTTCGTCACGCATCGGTGGCTGCCCTTGATCTAATTAGGAGGTGGCGGGTGGCTAGGGACACAGACTCTCACTGTACCTCCCTCCACGCACCAAGGCCAAATATGTTATTAATGGGGCCGCACTATAACGTACACCAGACGTGAGCGCATTACGAACGCTGTTAAGTGCACTAGAATAAATAAAGACACACACATGATTTGTAAACACCCATGGACCCTTCCCACATCCCCCCCTTGGGGCCAACTGAGGGAAGGGTCCCCGGGCACCAGCGCCCTCATGACCAGGACCACCATGGGCGGGTGGCCCGGGACACAGACACCCACTTCACCCGCCTCCACGCACCAAGGCCAACCTCAAATAAACAGGGCCGCACAATAATAACACAAGCCGCAAACACATGGAAACGCTTTATGTGCACTAGCCAATGCACGCACGTATCGTTGTCAACCATGGACCCTTCTCACAACCTCCCTTCTGGGGCATCCTGAGGGCAAGGTCCCCGGGCACCAGTGCCCCTATCATCAGGACCACCACGGGCCACAACCCGCACCAAGACCCCAGTACTTACCAATTGGGGCGGCACTATATGCACATCATGCACTAAATGCACTAAATGGACACGGGCCCTTCCCGCAACAGCCACGCAGGGCAATTGAGGGAAGGGTCCCCGGGCACCAGTGCCCCTATGACGTAGACTGCCAAGCGGCAACCCACCTCAACTTAAGGCGACTTCACTCTCAGGACCGCTCGGTGTTAACTCTCCAAATAATGTGTGCACTTAACCACAGGACTCTGATGAATTCAACACTACACCAATCATTGTAGCCATCAGGCACGAGCTATTGCCAACCATATACAATTTTCCATTATCCTTAGGTATTGACCTCTGAGAACTACCTAACTGGGCGGACCACAGCCCTCACCAACCCAACTACCTAGTATTCAACTGACGTACCTGCACCAAGCAGGACTCAAGACAATCCTGCCTCATTACCTACCAGGTGAGACCCTAGCCAATTGACTCAACCACTGCATTTCCAATACTAAGAACTTCTTGGGACCAATTCCAATCAAACTTACGGAAATCTCTTCTTTTCTCTCCCCCCTATGTATGAAACATTGTTCAGTGAATGCTATATTTAATAATCTGCTTTGAAATGCATGTACCAATCTGCAAACAAATATGAAACTGTATATATATCACCTTCACTGGGAATTGACTCACACCCACGTAATGTGTCCAACCACAAATGTCACATAATGTCAACATAATCACGAATGGTGAATGCCCGATCTGGGGATCACATACTCACGAAATATGTATCCAACCTTTATGTATTAAAAACTAAAACTGGTAGCCTAGAAAAAGACCTGTTAGGTCGAAACACGTGTCGGCACCACTTGCTATACCATCAAATTGATGAATTCAAGAGAATAAAAGATTGGAAGAAATGAAAATCACAAGCTTTGTGGAACAGCATTTGTCATGTGCCAAAAAAGCAATGGAGTAAATCCTAGCATTTTAAACAGCACACGTGCCGAATGAGTGGAAACTATAACAACTCTCGCTTAACTATGTCAGAGCTCTGCAGTTCCAGGCGACTGCTAAGTCTGTTATAGTTGAGATACTGAATAGAAGGCGCCTACTAGAGCTATGCACAGCCATTGTACCACTACGGATGTTAACTTCTAGAGATTTAGTTACACCAAGCGTGGCCATCACCAATGTGTGGTGTATTGATAATGTCACTTTGGATTACATCCTTATCCATAGTGATTTATTTAGCCAACTTGGTTACTCTTGTAAGGAAACAAAAATGCAAAAAGTTAAATATCAGGAGATATTTTCAGGTCTTAAACCGATTAAAAATAGAACTACAAAAGAAGATAATGTGTCAATTAAACTGACACACAATTCTAATAAAAATGGGGGAATAAGTGGAGGAATGAATAACTCTGATCCAAATAAAGCTGGGAGTCCGACAGAAATGAAGGCAAAACAGTCAGACATACCTACAAATACCGTAGAGACTAATGGATATTGGCAATGGCTACCCATAGCATTCAAATCTCATTTTTAACAACATCCCTGATGAGATACGTATAATGCTATCATGGAAAACAAGAGGTAATCATCACTGTGTAGCTGAAGACGGTAGCTAGTGAATCTTGATTCCTTTTGTATGGTTGCATTACAAGAAACATGGCTGCACAAACCTTGTGACATAGATGGTTGGTGCACTATACAAAGTTTGCCAGTGAAGGGACCAAGTTGCAGCCATTAGACACCCATGGGTTGGGAAGAATACGAAATGGTCCACACAAATGGTGCTGGCAGTAGAGATTTGGACTGACATACCTGAGATACCGAAACTACTGTTAGTGAAGACTTATAATCCTCCGTATGGGGCGTTTAATAAAATCAACCTTGGTACGGTGACCAAAATCTTAAATGAAGCGATAGAAGGATTGCCCTGTATATTAGTTGGTGACTTAAATGCAAAGATAGTGATACCTGAGAATGTAATGAATGATGATGTCTGTTTGGGGCCGATAGTCCATGGTTTTTCAAATAGACATGGCAAACCCTGGGCTAACTTATTTCTCAAGTATCACCTGAAAATGCTGAATGTTAATACATGTAGTGATCCTAATAGTAGCGCGACTCGTGTGAGTGGTCGAAGTTTATCCACAATTGATTATATAGTGGTGACCGATAGTGCCAATGATTTAGTGTTTGATATGTCAGTTGGTGTTAGAGAAGAAAGTGACCATCTTCCACTCTATTTGCTGATGAAATGTATTAAAGAAGAGACCTCCTACCAACTTAACGGCAATATTGAATTTAACAACTCAGCAAATCGGATCACATGGAAACCTACTAAATTACGTAAAGCCAAAGTGATAGCTGAAGCCGAAATCACACTATTTAATGAGCAGATGGCTGAATGTGCCGAGGAATATACTAATGAAATAATAATTACATTTGAACAGGTAGTTAATAATATCAAAGAGGTCTCAAATCACAAAAGAAAGAATTTTAGCACGAGTGAAAGATGGAATCTTTCTAATAAAAAACACTGTTTTTGATTGGTCAATTCAAAAGGCAAAACAACAATTTAGGCATAGGATCAATGATATAAAGAATGTCCAACCGAGTGATGCAACTAATCTGATAAAAGCTGCCAAAAAACAACATCATAGCTGGCTTAGACAATGTTGTACACTTAAGGCTAATGGAATCTGGTGAGATATTGCTACACATGCCCGGAACAATAATCATTAGGCCATGTGAGCGGCAATCAATAGAACAAAGAAGAGATGTTTGCCTATTAATGGTGTACCTGAAAATCTATGGATTACACATGTTAGAAATACACTTGGATTAGATGGCCCTAATAGTGAAGGGTGTGAAATAGTTAAAGCTAGATGGCATGGTAGTTTTACGGTTGACAGTTTAACAAAACTGATAAAGCAGCTAAAGATCTTGAGGGCAACAGGCCCAGACGGGACCTGTAATGCTCTTTTACGGATGGCGCCAAAGCTGTGGGCGAAAGCCCTATTCACACTATTTCGCTGGATTGAAAATATGCGACTATCCCTAATTCATGGCGAGAAAGTATAATTCTTCCAGTCCATAAGAAAGGAGATTAGAAAGAACCTGCAAACTACCGGATGTTAGCCATGTTAGGCATTCCTGCTAAAATATTTGCTAAAGTGCTGTTGAATGAATTGAATGAATGGATTAGTAATAATAACATTTTACCAAGTAATCAATCTGGTTTTAGAGCTCAATCGTCAACTATCCATAATATTGTCATTCTAGTGACTGCAGTAGTATATTCATGGGCGGTACGGAAACCTCCTGTATATGCTTTATTTATTGATCTAAGTGCAGCATTTTACACTATTTTAAGAGGCAAATTATGGATCAAGTTAGGAAAATGGGGGATCCCGCCTGGACTCCTACATATGATCCAACTACTATATTCAGATACCTCTGTATGGATTAGGTTAGATGGAGAAGGTAAACTATTTGAAGCGATATCTACCTGTCGTGGTGTTAAGCAGGATTGTACCCTGGCCGCAACACTGTTCAACCTTTACCTGGCAGATATCCCAGATTCAATTAATGGATTAGGAACTGATGATGTTAAGATCTCTTCATTGCAATTAGGTTAGCTTGGGTATGCAGATGACCTAGTGTTACTAGATTATACCGCTGCTGGACTACAAACTAAATTGAATGCATTGGTAGAATATCTAGAGAAAAATGGTCTTTTAATAAATATTGGTAAAACAAAGGTGATGGCATTCTTAGGTAACAGCAAACTGAGTCGATCTAACACCTATAAGTGGTTTGTGATTAAGACTCAGCTTGAACTTGTGGAATGGTATAAATACTTAGGAGTCATCATAGACCATAAGTTGGTATGGAATCAACACTGGTCAGAGACAAAATTGAAATGTAAAAAAATAGCAGGTGCACTGAACCAATTTATAGGCAGACAGGGTGGGTTTTCTGTGCAAACGATTGTATTGTTATACTCTGCTAAAATTGTTTCATGTCTTCTACACGGAGCCGAAGTGTGAAGTTTGAAGGAAATATTTTAAGACAGCTTTTTAGACTGCCAACTAATGTATCGTGTGAATATCTTTTACTTGAATGCAATTTTAGATATGCCAGCGACATTTTAGAATATAAATCAGCAATGTTGTTTGTGAAGTTATATACCCTGAATAATAACACATTTATGGTATACCTGATGAAAATATTCAATGAGACTGAGAATTTTTTGTAAACTCCAAACTATTCACAACATATGTATGATATATATCAAATGGGCTAAGGAGAATATGTTAAGATGGATGTTTGTACCACATGTAAAAGCAAAAAGTCTTTTGAAAATGGCGATATATACTCAAGCAAAAGAACGAGACATGATACATTTAGCATCTATGTCTACTGGTGGGTTATTCCCCAAAAATTGGTCTATAGATAGAGGAATACCCAATTATCAAAAAGCGTTCTCCCACCCGACGACAGTGAGACTATATCTGCAGTTCAAATTGAACAAATGTGATACAATGGAAGTTCTGGGAGCTAGACTTGGAATTACACGAATACTGAGACTATGTCCATTATGTGGTAATGAAAAGATAGAAACAGCTAAACACCTAATGAGTGATTGTGAAAGCCTAAACCAGTTGAGAATTAACTATCTGAAGCGATATAATAATTAATGTAAGGTAGAATATTTTGAGACAATATGGCAGAATCTCCTGGGTGGAAATGATATTAATTTTATATATCATATGATGAAATTTTGTGAATTAAGTGTATCCATTTTAAGAGAATTGTTGGCTGGTATTTTATTCTAAGAGGATATTAACAAATTGTTTTAGATTGTTTGAGATTTTTAAAGTTTTGTCTTTTACCAGAATGTATGTAAATATGTATGTAATATGTGAAGCCAGTGATGGCTGTGCACATATTTAATAATAAAATTGAAATTAAATTGAAAGTGTTAAAAAGAATGTGTTTCATCATGCGAAAACCGAGAGGAAATGACATATTTGAACATATGTAGCCTTCAATATAAAGTGTTAAAAAGAATGTGTTTCATTATGCGAAAACCAAGAGAAAATCACATAGTTGAACATATATAGCCTTCAAAAAAGTCTGTAAAAATTGGAAAATAGACTTACCACAGCAATCTGGAAAAGTGGAAACTATAGGAAGCCAATAATAAATCCAAACATCCAGGGAAAACACCATAAAAAAACAAAAATAGCACAGGAGAACTGGAGAAAAATCAGAGAGAAATCGAAAATAGCCTTGGACATTAATGGCTCCTTAGACTGCATGCACCCAGAACACAAGTACTGGTACTTGTTGTAGAATATCTGTCAAAGTGGGAATAATTGTAATGTGTGCTTGACATTACCAGGTTAACAGAAGTCGAGACTCTCAAGTCAATATTTGTGCAGAAAGGTCTGCCCAAAGACATGGGGCCTCATTGCGAGTTTGGTGTTAAATCCACTGAATTATTACCAATCTTGATTACCATTACCATTACTGCCACTTGGTACTGCAGCTTTACAGAAGCATTACAAGTGGTGGTAGGGTGGTACTCATCCCCATTTTTGGGCTCCATGGCAAATTCAGTAATTCTGTCTGCAGTAATTATGCCGATTTTGCTGATTTTTGGCGGTAAGGTGGAGGATTTACCTCCAGCTTTTTACTTGAGGTAAATACTGCAACTTGGCACCAAACATGTAGTACGACGGTGGGGTAATGCAAAGATAATGAGTCAGTAACTGAATCACTGATGCATTTCTGTAGTTTTTATACGCATCACCGAACTTGTAATGAGGCCATATGGTCACTGAGGTGCGTGCAAACGTAAAAAGACAGTGTTCTTTACAAACACCACCTTCTGCTAAAGAAAGAATGTGGTGCAAAGACATGAAAGCCTCTGCTTTTGCATGTGCCTGATTTACAGCTAGACAATAGCCCTAGCAACCATCAGGAATGCACGGCAGCCACATGGAGGGGATTCTCTTCCCAGCAGCACTGGTTTAGCATTTCTAAGACTGCAGCACCACTTTTCTAGTTTAATGAAGTTTAAGAAAACGTTCATCAATTTGAAAAGTGGCAGTCTTTTAAGAAATGCTTGCAATGCCGCTGGAACACGTGTTTCCACCAGAAGGAGAGATTTTCGCAGCTTTTGCTGATGGAAAGCACGACATCTCCTCTCTAATACTTGCACCCACTTTCCGAATGGTGGTGGTGGTGCTGAAAAGTGAAGGGGAGAATGTTGTATTTTCACACTCTTTTTATCGTGAGCTCAGATTCGGCCCCTGACAATGGAGAGCAACTGACATCGCTGAAAATGGAGAACAGACGCAAGGGAATGCGCAGGGGATGCGCACTGCATGACTGTCAATCTGACCTAGTTATGTATTTTTTTTTAAACGGAACCGCAGTGACATGAACCACAGCTGTCCCACTTGAGGTTGCATCCTTCAAGCAGGGATAGATATGTTAAATGTGAAATGTTTAAGGTATTTATACCATGCACCGTCACCAACGGAGTTGGTCCCCAGGCGCTCTGGCGGATCTGTAAACGAGAAGGTGGGATGGGTTAGTAAGGTGAAGAGGGAGTAGGATAGTGAGAGGAGTGGTGTTGTGTTGGTAGCTTCTACTTGGAAAACACCGGATGTTGAGCTTTGGTGAGAGTATCGGATCGATGTTAGTCTTCGTGTGCTGTTGGTGCATCTTATGTGTTGTTGCGGTCTGGTGAAGTGCGTGCGGATTGTTGTGCGAGAGATGGTTGTGTGAGTTTTTTCAGTGAGGCAAGTATGCAGAGATTTTGAGTTTTTTGGTTAGTGGGTTATATGACATTTAACATGCTAACATTCCCAATTCCGTCCAAGTGCGGCACCTGCCAGCCCCCAAAACTCCATCCAAGTGCGGCAACCGCCAGCCCCCACAATCCCTCCCAGACTCGACTCCCGCTAGTGTCCACAATTCCATCCAAGTGTGGGAAATGTTAAATGTTAAGGGTATTGGTACCGCTCCCCGTCACCAACGGAGTGAGAGTGGTGGTGTTCTGTTGGCAGCTAGATATGCTTTTCTTTTTTTGTTTGCGTTTCACAGTGATGGACAGATAACATTTGTGGAGAAGTTCTGCATTGAATACAAGCGAAAAGAGCGCGTCCTGGGCGCTTTTTTCATTTGGGTTCATTTTTGAGTATCAGCCCCCTATGTGTTAAAAAATAAAAAAAAAACGCTGCTGGTGCTCTTCTGTGTGCGCTTCCTTTTGTTCTGCACTTTTGTATCCGAAGCAGTTCAGTGAGTAGACATGAAGAAGCCTTTTAAATAAAAATACGACACGTATTTTTAGACAAAATTATCTTTTAAAATAAAGCTTTACTGTCTAACTCAACAGCCCCTTCCTTACAGGCACACAGTAATCTATATGCAAATAGCTGTCCCATTTATTTTCAGTGAAAAGCCGTTATCTGAAAATGGGTACATCCCACCCCTCAGGCCCCAATCCCACATGGCCAAGACCACCTGCAAATTATAGGGCTCTAGAATGCTGCTCTGAGGAAATGAAAAACGCAACCTAAATTCTTCCAGCCCACATTTAATCACTCAGCGAATTGACTAACACAACTGGTGTTCCTGCTGTCAGAAGCCAGGCCTTTCACCAAGCAATACGTTGTTGAGCTGCAAACAAAAACACCTCGCATGAAGCTAGCTGTGCTTGAGGGAAACCGCCGACATTTCCTTTTTTTTCAGCTCAGTTAGCAATTGATTTTAAGGGAATCTGAAGTTTTTAGGCCTTGCGCTCTCCATTTTATCTTGCACAGCTTGTTTTGGCAGACCCTATATTTAGTGCGGCGGTTTCCAGCATAGCTCCCTACGCAGGAACTCTTAGAAAGTGCATATCATGCGAGGAGCTTCATCCCCCTGCCCGACGGCGAAGAGGCAGTTCTCCATTGCATCAGGCCCATAAGTGTCTCTTTTCTCAACACGTCGTTCAGCGCTTCAGTTCGGAGCGGAGGTGTAAATGCACGTGGGCGAGTGAGCTCTGGGAACAGAACCCAGAGAGGAAAATGCGGATCTGTCAGCCCTTTGGCTCACTGGGACAATGTGAAGGTACAGAGGAATGTTTTGCTGGGTTTTCTTCAACGGTAATTACCATTATCACCTGCGGTAATCTGAGAAAAATCTGCATCATTAGATAACAACTGACGTCATGGCGGTAACAAGTACAACTTCACTTAAAGCACTGCTGGCAGCATTTCAGTATTGCTATTGTATATATTTTACACATTTTCATCCTCCTCTAAATGATAGAAATTGATTATGTACAGTAGTCAGTCATACCGCTTCTATATATTTTTCTTAAAATGATGAAGGTGCAAATCTAACCATTTTATGCATAACAGGTTAAAAGTGGTCAGAAGGTGGGCATTGGTGGTGCCCACTTTTTCAACCAATTTCAGTGTTCCCCATAGAAAAAAAAGTTTTCCTCTATTGGCGAAGCGCTTCCATTCTGCATGGGGAAACCACAGTAAAAACATCATGGGACTTTTTACCTCGCCTCTTGGGTACAGGCAAAACTTCCAGGTATCACAGAAGGGGATGTGATCTAGTCATTCTGCCTGGACTGCCCCTTTAGGGGTTGGACCAGGCCTGATTTTCCATGTGACCTTTCCTATTCAGTAATGGCATGGAAGGCTGAAAAACGAGGGTTGCCCAGAGCAATGGCAGAAGGTTTCTTTCATTCCAAAATGGCCACCATACTCTTCTGTTTTGATTACACGATGACATTTCTCGTTATAATCAGATGGCATTTAACAGAGGTGACAATCCAGCATTAAATACCCCCACACACTGCTAATGTAGTGGGTGGAAAAAACAGGGTGTATGTTTTGTTAAATACTTGCATCCTTTGCCAAATCACTACCGTAGTCTGTCAGCGCTCTTAGGTTTATCTGTGGAGTGGCGTACTGTAACCCGGACAGAAAAGGAGTGAGGGGAAGGTTTGAGGATGGGAAAGCAGGACATAAATGCAATGAATTCAGGAGGGAAGGGTGCAACTGGGGAAGAATGCTTTGTGATAGCATGTTGTGGGTCAGTCCTTCTAAGTGTACCATGGTTCTGCAAAAGGGAGGAGGTGGATATGTCCTAAGGTGTTGTTATAATTCCATTGTGTTTCCAAGGCAGATTTGGAGAATTGTTAGTACATAATGTAATGTTGGGTTCCTGAGGAGCTCGAGAGTGTGCATGTGCCCAATACCCGATTGCGGTCTTAAAGCCACTTTCCCGGAAGCCCAACGTACAAAAGTCTGCGTCACTTTGTGTGCCACTCAGCGCGTCAGGTTTCTGTGTCTGCGAAATTGAGACCGTCGGGCGAGGCCTCTGGAACTGGTAAGGTCAGTGGTGGGGGTGGGGAAGTGGTGCTGTGGGAGTTGCACAGCAAGAGTAGGTGTGCAAGGAACCCCCACCCCTGTAACAGACAGGGGAAAGGCGGTGTGAGGCAAAGGATTGACCTTGCGATGGCATCCTTCATGGTTGCCTCCTGCAAATTCAGTCTTTTGTTTGCAGGGTTTAGACCCCGAATCGTAATGCTGCTTGTTTTACTCTTACCACCAAAGTTGAATCAACCTATCATCGGTTGTTGTACAGGTAACTACAGCTTTACGGGTTTTTGCTACCAATGTTGTGCTCACTGACCTGTACAGCACTCCGTTGCTCACGGAGCTATCAAAATGTATAATAATACGGTTGCAATCATTTGTTTCAATAAATATTTCCTTGTGCTTGTATCCTGTATAACATATAATGAAGTGCCCAGCTAACCATTGTTTAAAACCTCTCAGCTTCAATAGCTGTTTGCTTGGTATCAGATACAATTTACAGAAAAAGCTAAGGTGCAATAAACTCTCATTAGTTTGAAGGCAGATAGGGTACAATTGATCGACACACCCAGTGCCACTGCTACTGCTTTATGTGGTTACAGTTCTGAGAGGTACATTAAGTCTGGATTGTGTTAGCAGATTTCTCTGGGTTTTTTCTCTGTGAATGGGTCCCAGAAAGATACAGTACTAGCACATTATTGATAAATAAGTAGTGGCATGTGAAGCCGTAGAGAGGGTTTCATACCATACTGTCGACAAATCCCTGTAGGGAGTGAACAAATTGGAATTTCATTTAGGAATCCCAGGGCAACTTATCCTGAAGAGGGAGTCCCGAGACCACCCCTCCGCACCACCAAGTTTATGTCAGGCCGAAGAGCTAGGAACGCCCGCCGCCATTCATCTTACATCAGCTGAATCCTGAGTGCACCAATAATTGACAAGTACACTGAAAGATATCCTCTCAGCCAGTCATATAGATCGATTACAATGCAAGTCTTCCCGAGTGTGGGAGAAGAGATAGTGATCGTGGACGGAAACACCTATATGGACAGCCTTGACTAAGCACCAAGAAGCCATGCTGCTGACGTCATTAGTGATACCATGTCATAGCAGCGTTAGACATGAAGCAGATGTGCAGTCCGCACTGCACCACATAAACACAGACTCATATAAATGAAGAACATGAGCATACAGTACTATAGCTAGAGGACAGATACACATACATGCTGTCAATGCTTTTAATTTTCTGTCATTAGCCAAATGCAGTAACGCAGAACCGCAAGGCACAAGAGATCCTGAGCAAGGTTGCTGATGCTTGAAGATCATTTTCGCATGGACATACAGGAGTATATATGGAACATGATTGAACCACGTATAGCTAACCCATAGGGAACATAGCCTAACATGGGCAATGTAGAAACTGCATTAAAAGGTTTAGGAAAATTACAGCAGGCATCAAGCCACTGAGCAGGAGACAAGTAGAGCTGGCTAAAGCTGCACAGAAAGCAAGACATGTGAGACAGGCTCACCGTCAAGGTCATAGATATGAAGACACATTCTAATCCCCAGGCGACAAGGAACCAGCTGCAGAGAAACAGAGCTCACATTTGTGATCTTTAAACACGTGGTGCAGCCAAGCAAGACAATGGACAGTCATCCACAGTGAGAAAGATGAGTCGGTCTCAGCAAACTAGAAGCAGATCGCAACAAGTGTTGCTACCGTAAGGAGAATATTCTCATAAGGCAAGGTGGTGTACACAAGTTACAATACAGACACATAATCGTTCACATCACCTTGAAGAGGTGCACCTTGAGCTGAGAACTTGATCGAGTCCCAGGCCTGGGGTCAGCCTCTCTAACCAACCACAGTTCAGTATTCCAGGGGTGGATGGCAAAGGGCATGAACCAATGGTAAGATCAATACTCTCCAACAATGTAATAGTTCTTCAGGATGGGACAGTCCAGCCACCTGACATGCGAGGACCAGTAGAATAACACCTATAGGGTCTACTATAGGTGGTAGAGACTCTCGGTGGCCAATCCCCCATGGTGATAGGTTTTTTGGTTAAGAGCCCCAGTGATGACGCAGCAATGCAAGAAAACCGGCCTGTGTGCCGTGGAATCTCGAGCTGTACCAGAATTCTTGCTGTGTTTGTGCACTGGTCCCTGTTGGTTTTATTTGCAATAAACCACAGTCTGACTGAGTCCTCTGTTTATTCTGTGGAGGGTGTTAGGCCCTCCAAGTCCCCCTGCATTGCTCTGGCATACCTGGGAGTCCTACCTAACAAGTTGGTAGCAGAGCTGATGGATGGCTGCGTCAGGCCGGTACAAAGTCATATATTGCGCCACGGAACCTGAAAGGCTGCAGTGCCCTCACATATTTCGAGAAAGAGGGGGAACGCGTACCCATGGAAAGGGCGCCAGGAGCCAACTTGGAGAATATCCTGCCTGAAGTCAGTGAGGAGTCCAGGCAGACCAGGACTTGGAAGTGGCATTTTCTGGGGGACACGGCAGCCGAGTAGCGCTAGCAGACCACGGAGTGTAAGTATTGACCCAGTCACACGGAAACTGTCGGTGTGAGGGACGGTATTGAGTATTGTGAAGTATTGTTTATTATCATCGAGTATTGGCAAAGCATTGCTTAGCATTGTTAAACTTAGTAGGGACATGAGACGTCATTATTTGTGGGCAGGGCATATTCAAGCTTAGAGGTAAACGGTTGTGGCGAATAACCTAGACTACTGACTCGAGGACACGGATGACAGGAGTTATGTAAATAGTGGATTTCTTGTGGGTTGGGCGTTTTAGCTCGGGTCATAGATGACAGTATCCCTGTAAGGTTTAGCAAGAAAAGCTGGCCTAGATTGCGGAAGGTGAGTCGACTTGTTAAGTCTCCTGGAGAGAGACGTTTTGCATGCGAGGCGACGCAGCGGGTACAGTTTGCTCACAAGAGAATATTGGTATACTCTGCTGGAGGCTGGAAGACAGCTTTTGGGTTTGTGTTGGGGTTTTGTGCATTTTGGGAGTAATGGGTTGTAGCATTGTGTGTGCGGTATTCCAGTTTTCAGCACTACAAAGTTAGTAAATTGGTGATGTCACCCATGTTTCTGCATAGGACACAGAGAGCATGAGACGAGCATTGGAAAATTGGATTGGCAGATGAGGTGAACAAGTGGTGGTGCACGGAAGGCGCATGCGGAAGATTGTGGGTGTGGCTGAGGAGGCAGTGAACTTGTAAAGAGGGCAGAGCGCAGAGCATGCCTGGTAAGGTGCGGAGCCAGAGAGGCTCGTAGTAAAGTAATACATTGTGATTGCATTGTGTTCCTGCCTTAACAGCTAAGGATCGAAACCCTTAATTTGAGGTCAGGTAAATGCAAGAGCAATGTATCAAGGTTTGTGCAGGGGGACATGTCCCTCCAGCACATGTGTAAGACACTCCCACCCTATCGGGAGAACATATGCAAATATAGCATAAAATGGTCTAAAGGTACAGAGGGCAAGTTAACTAAACCATGGTCACCTTACAGAAGTGCAGCAATCACTACTGACACACATACAGGGCACCTATAAGGGGAAGAAGCTAACAAGCCAAATAGTGATATTCAAATTGTGACGCATGTTCCAGGAGGGCAAGGGGGATGCAGTGAGGCATCAGTGGATGCTGAGCCAGCAGGAGTTACCGGGGTCCACGACCCCATCTTCCGCTCCCCCACCCATCCCTTCGAATGTGGTCTCTGATGACACAGACAATGAGCTAGGGATGTACCCCATACGAGAATTAAGAGCAGCAGAGGGGTATTCAAATCCAGCATTTAAACCACCACCATATACTCGGGAAGAGGGGCCGAGAGGCGCAGGGCAGCCGATCGCTGAGAAGGGAACGAACAGTGAGGTGCAGAAGGGTGAAAAGGAGGGGCTAAGGGGAATAGCCACAGGCAAATGGATAGGGGGATAGATCCTCCTAAAGCTAGAAGAGAAGACAGATGCGGAAGCAGAAGAGGCAACAAAGGCAATGGAAGGGTTAAAAGGTAGTGGGGAAGCATCGGATTGGGCTGAGATAATGGAGGAAACAGAGACAGGGAAAGAAAAGAGAGGAGAGGTTAGAGACAGAGGACAGGCAGAGAGGAGAAGAGAGGAAAGGATAGAGAGAAAGAATAGGGAGAGGAAAAGGGAGGAAGAGTTGGAGCAGGTACTGAGAGAAAGAGAAGAAAGGATAGAAAGAGATCGTAGAAAAAGAAAGTGAGAGGAATGGGAACAACGGGACAGAAGGATAAGTGAAGTAGAAGCGATTGAGAGACGGAGGGAGGTAGCAGAGCAGGGAAAAGACAAGGCGATTGAGAGGGAATAGAGGAAGTTTCAGGTGGATAGATTGACAAGCGAACACACACGCAAGAAGGAGGACAAGTGAGTATTAAGGGCTGTAAAGACACAATGGACAGCAGACAGAGGAAACAATAGTTTTGAGGGGGAAAGACGAGCAGAGCCAGGCAGCATGGGCAGGAGACCGCAGAAATGACTTCAAAAGATATCAACATTAACTTGAAACCTCACACGGACATGACAACTAGGAGGCTTAGCTTTGTTGACGATGTTTGTAGCAACATGGGCTTGGGGTCTGACAAAGAAGGACCGAACAGCAGGGAAGGTATAGGGGGAGCTGCGTAGGCCTCAGTGCACAGGGTCAGGGACAGATTAGAGGGTTACATGGGAGAGAAGGCCAGGCAGAGGGGGATCAGGAGGAGGCAGCATGAACAAGCAGGCGCAATGACTGATGGATGACTTGTGTTCCCTCAGTGATGTAACAACATATGTAGACAGGCATAGTGACCGCCCAGGACGAAGGAAGGGGGAGACAGCAATAGTATGCCCGAGAGAGAGGGTAACAGGGGAGCACAGCAGTGTCCGAATACCTATACCAGACCCAATAGATGTGTACGAAGGCATCGAAAGCGAGGGGAGACAGGTCAGGCTGACTAGGAGTGCACATGGAGAGGTAGGGTTTACACAGATGCCCTTACTGGAAAGGAGATGGATGTGACCTCAGTATATACCGTGAAAGCACATCGACTATGAGAATGTGCAGTGCAGGTTGCCATCATTATCTGCGGGGGCTGGGAAATTGACATACAAAATGGAAAGGATGACAGCAGGCCAGAGTTTAGCAGTGGGGCATGTGAAAGGACTGTTGATAGTGATCTTCAGGGAAACTGCAGATGATGTAAGGAAGAGGGTGGGATCCCCGGAGAGATGACACAAAACATGGCACATGACAGTTCACCATTCACAAACTGCAGGGCTGCTGTATGGCAAGCCTTGAGGGCACAATACCCTGACATCAATGCAATTATGTCTCACAAAATGGAGGCAGACAAATACTCCTTACACTACATTAAGGCGATTCAAGAGCTTTGGTGCTCTGAAACCTGTGAACTGTGGATCAAAACAGTAGCAATATTTTATCGCATTTTATGCCAGGGGCTACCATAGCCCATACAGAAACAGTTAAGGAAGTTGGTGGGCATGGAAGTAAAGGCATGGCAAGAAATACAAATCACAATCATTCACCATTGTAGGCTATGGCAAGAGAAGCTGAGGTCGACTATGTGAACTGGTTGTCCTTGAATCGACCTATCATCGGTTTTTGTACAAGTAACTACAGCTTTACAGGTTTTTGCTACCAATGTTGTGCTCACTGACCTGTACAGCACTCCGTTGCTCACGGAGCTATCAAAATGTTTAATAATACGCTTGCAATCATTTGTTTCAATAAATATTTCCTTATGCTTGTATCCTGTATAACATATAATGAAGTGCCCAGCTAACCATTGTTTAAAACCTCTCAGCTTCAATAGCTGTTTGCTTGGTATCAGATACAATTTACAGAAACAGCTAAGGTGCAATAAACTCTCACTAGTCTGAAGGCAGATAGGGTAAAATTGATCGACACACCCAGTGCCACTGCTACTGCTTTATGTGGTTAAAGTTCTGAGAGGTACATTAAGTCTGGATTGTGTTAGCAGATTTCTCTGGGTTTTTTCTCTGGGAATGGGTCCCAGAAAGATACAGTACTAGCACCTTATTGATAAATAAGTAGTGGCATGTGAAGCCATAGAGAGGGTTTCATACACTGTTAGTCTTCCATTTGATGAACTCAGAGCTATAATCGAGCATGCTTTGTCATATCCCCATCCCTGGGATCCCATCTGGTTTAGAATATGCTACATAAAGGCTTCTTAAAAGAGATGAGCCAAGTGTTTTATAGGAAATATTATTTTAGTTAGTGGGTCTATGGTATTCAACCAGACAAAGCTCAAAAATAATTGGGGTAGATTTGAGCAAATCAGTAACATACTGTAGACAAATCCCTGTAGGGAGTGAACAAATTGGAATTTCATTTAAGAATCCCAGAGCAACTTATCCTGAAGAGAGAGTCCCAAGACCACCCCTCTGCGCCACCAAGTTTATGTCAGGCCGAAGAGCTAGGAACGCCCGCCGCCATTCATCTTACATCAGCTGAATCATGAGTGCACCAATGATTGACAAGTACACTGAAAGATATCCTCTCAGCCAGTCATAGAGATTGAATACAATGCAAGTCTTCCCGAGTGTGGGAGAAGAGATAGTGATCGTGGACGGAGACACCTATATGGACAGCCTTAACTAAGCACCAAGAAGCCATGTTGCTGACGTCATTAGTGATACCACGACATAGCAGTGTTAGACATGAATCACATGTGCAGTCCACACTGCACCACATAAACACAGACTTGTATAAATGAAGAACATAAGCATGCAGTACTATAGCTAGAGGACAGATACACATACATACTGTGAATGCTTTTAATTTTTTGTCATTAGCCAAATGCAGTAACGCAGAACTGCAAGGCACAAGAGATCCTGAGCAAGGTTGCTGATGCTTGAAGATCATTTTCGCATGGACATACAGGAGTATATATGGAACATGATTGAACCACGTATAGCTAAGCCATAGGGAGCATAGCCTAACATGGGCAATGTAGAAACTGCATTAAAAGGTTTAGGAAAATTACAGCAGGCATCAAGCCACTGAGCAGGAGACAAGTAGAGCTGACTAAAGCTGCACAGAAAGCAAGACATGTGAGACAGGCTCACTGTCAAGGTCAGAGATATGAAGACACATTCTAAGCCCAAGCGACAAGGAACCAGCTACAGAGAAACAGAGCTCACATTTGTGATCTTTAAACACGTGGTGCCGCCAAGCAAGACAATGGACAGTCATCCACAGTGAGAAAGAGGAGTCGGTCTCAACAAACCAGAAGCAGATCGCAACAAGTGTTTCTACCATAAGGAGAATATTCTCATAAAGCAAGGTGGTGTACACAATTTACAATACAGACACATAATCATTCATATCAATTTGAAGAGGTGCACCTCGAGCTGTGAACTCGATCGAGTCCCAGGCCTGGGGTCAGCCTCTCTAACCAATCACAGTTTAGTATTCCAGGGGTGGATGGCAAAGGGCATGAACCAATGGTAAGCTCAATACTCTGCAACAATGTAATAGTTCTTCGGGATGGGACAGGCCAGCCACCTGACATGCGAGGACCAGTAGAATAACACCTATAGGGTCCACTATAGGTGGTAGAGACTCTCGGTGGCCAATCCCCCATGGTGATAGGTTTTTTGGTTAAGGGCCCCAGTGATGACGCAGCAATGTAAGAAAACTGGACGGCGCGCTGTGGAATCTCGATATGTACCTGCATTTTAGCTGTGTTCGTGCACTGGTCCCTGTTGGTTTTATTTGCAATAAACCACAGTCTGACTGAGTCCTCTGTTTATTCTGTGGAGGGTGTTAGGCCCTCCAAGTCTGCAGACCCCCTGCATTGCTCTGGAATACCTGGGAGTCCTACCTAACAAGGTGGTAGCAGAGCTGATGGATGGCTGCGTCAGGCCGGTACAAAGTCATCTACTGCGCCACAGAACCTGAAAGGCTGCAGGACCCTCACATATTTTGAGAGAGACGGGGAACGCGTACCCATGGAAAGGGTGCCAGGAGCCAACTTGGAGAATATCCTGCCCGAAGTCAGTGAGGAGTCCAGGACGACCAGGACTTGGAAGTGGCATTTTCTAGGGGACACGGGAGCCAGGCAGCACTAGCAGACCACAGAGTGTAAGTATTGACCCAGTCACACAGAAAATGTTGGTGTGAGGGACGGTATTGAGTATTGTGGAGTATTGTTTATTATCATCGAGTATTGTTAAAGCATTGCTTAGCATTGTTAAACTTAGTAGGGACATGAGACGTCATTACTTGTGGGCAGGGCATATTCAAGCTTAGAGGTAAACGGTTGTGGAGAATAACCTAGACTACTGACTCAAGGACACGGATGACAGGAGTTATGTAAATAGTGGATTTCCTGTGGGTTGGGCGTTTTCGCTCGGGTCATAGATGACAGTATCCCTGTAAGGTTTAGCAAGAAAAGCTGGCCTAGATTGCGGAAGGTGAGTCGACTGGTTAAGTCTCCTGGAGAGAGACGTTTTGCATGCAAGGTGACGCAGCGGGTACAGTTCGCTCACAAGAGAATATTGGTATACTCTGCCTGGAGGTAGGAAGACAGCTTTTGGGTTTGTGTTGGGGTTTTGTGCTTTTTGGGAGTAACGGGTTGTAGCATTGTGTGTGCGGTATTCCAGTTTTCAGCACTACAAAGTTAGTAAATTAGTGATGTCACCCATGTTTTTGCATAGGACGCAGAGAGCACGAGACGAGCATTGGAAAATTGGATTGGCAGATGAGGTGAACAAGTGGTGGTGCGCGGAAGGTGCATGGGAAGATTGTGGGTGTGGCTGAGGAGGTAGTGAACTTGTAAAGAGGGCAGTGGGCGGAGCATGCCTGGTAAACTGCGCAGCCAGAGAGGCTCATAGTAAAGTAATAACATTGTGATTGCATTGTGTTCCTGCCTTAACAACGAAGGATCGAAACCCTTAATTTGTGGTCAGGTAAATGCAAGAGCAATGTATCTAAGTTTGTCCAGGGGGACATGCACCTCCAGCACATGCGTAAGACGCTCCCACCCTATCGGGAGAACATATGCAAATATAGTAAAAAATGGTCTAAAGGTACAGAGGGCAAGTTAACTAAACCATGGCCACCTTACAGAAGTGCAGCAATTGCTACTGACACACATACAGGGCACCTATAAGGGGAAGAAGCTAAAAAGCCAAATAGTGATATTCGAATTGTGACGAATGTTCCGGGATGGCAAGGGGGATGCAGTGAGGTGTCAATGGATGCTGAGCCAGCAGGAGGTACCGGAGTCCGCGACCCTGCCTTCTGCTCCCCCACACATCCCTCCGAATGTGGTCTCTGATGACACAATGAGCTAGGGATGTACCCCATACGAGAATTAAGAGCAGCAGAGGGGTATTCAAATCCAGCACATAAACCACCACCATATACTCTGGAAGAAGGGCCGAGAGGCACAGGGCAGCCGATCGCTGAGAAGGGAATGAACAGTGAGGTGCGGAAGGGTGAAAAGGAGGGTCTAGGGGGAATAGCCACAGGCAAATGGATAGGGGGACAGATTCTCCTAAAGCTAGAAGAGAAGACAGATAGGGAAGCAGGAGAGGCAACAGTATCCTTTGGTTCCAAATCCAGCATCAATTTTGTGCATCATTCTGGCGGAAACTACCTGCTTCACGGTCATAGACTTGAAACATTCATTTTTCTCAGTACCACTACACCCAGACTCACAAGACTTGACTTCCTTTAGATATCGAAACCAGAAGTGGAAATATGCAAGGCGCCCACAGGGTACTGGGAGTCACCCTCTATATTCAACAGGGTCCTCCAGGTGGACCTAGGCAATGTACAGATGAAAAGCATGGTTTTGCAGTACATAGATGAGATTTTGATTTACAGCACTACAGAAGACACGCGTAGAAATGACTCAGTGCATATGCTGACTGTTTTAGCCGACAAGGGATACAAGGTGGACAAGGCCAAACTACATTACTGTCAGAAAGAAGTAGTATACGTTGGACAGAAAATTTCCCAAAATGGCCGACAGATCATGCCAGAGAGGGCAGAGACAATACACAGGATAACCAAATCCACGACAGTAATGGAAATACAGCCGTTCTTAGGATTGTGCAATTACTGCACAGCTTGGCTATTCCACTACAGTACACACACAAAGCCTCTCACTGGGTGCTCTGGTAGAGGCACAGAAGGGACACAAGACAATGAACCGGACAGATGAGATGACTGAGACATTCAATACACTAAAAGAAGCTATATTATCAAGCTATACTGAGACACTCACCTGAATCACAGAAAAAGGATTCAGGTTGTCTCTCAATCATCTCAGTTGTCTTGATCTATTGTAGAAGTAGTGAATCAATGGAAAGGGCACGGAACACAGGTAACAGGAATTCAACAGGCTGCAAAAAAGACACCATTCAGTATCTATACCAAATGAACATAAGGGTCTTCTAAATTAAACATACTGCTGTACCAGATATTAACCAAGACTAACCTGTACTGGTCTTCAGAAGCAAAGATATCTGTCCATGGTTCCGAATGAGTAATAACAGTTCAAGGTAGTCCAAGAAAAGCAACCAACGACCAGACAAGGAAGGTTAGTGTTACGCTCACTTGGTCTCTGCTGAGGCGTTGGGGCATGGTTGCAGCCCTCTTTGAACATGAATCACCCTCTTCAGGCCTCTCCCTCAGTAGAAAAGCTGTGAGCAGTGGTATGTGGTGATACTGCTCTTGCGTGGAGATAATAGTGTGTGAGTGCGCCAATCTTTGATTGTTGTACCTCTTGAACCCTTCACCCCAAAGTATGGCTTCTGTGAGCATATGCCGGCCCATTAAGCTCACCTGTGAATTATGGAAGATAAGCTCTCCGTCCTGCAACTTCTGTCAGGGGCGCGTCGAATGGGATCTAGTTTCTTCACTGATCCCTGATAAGGATAAGTCCAGTCCAGCTGCGACTATGCTTCTCCTTATGATTGGTAAGTCTTTCTTGAGCTCTTGTGATGCTGTTCGTTCTGTTTAATGTCTTTATATGTTGCTCCTTTTTATGACCGTAATAATCTCTCTCTTCTGTTTTCTTCCCTTAGATGGAAATGCAGCCTCAATTCTGCTGTGAGACGCGAGACGCGGCCGGATGGAAGATGGATGCTACCGCAATGTTCGACAGCAGGTAAGTGATGGTTTAAGGAAAGCGCAAAGTATGGCTAAGTGCAACCTTAAACTGACTGTTTTTTCGATGTCTAACCTTGTCTTCTGTTTTTCCTTGCAGGCGCTGCTGTCGACGATGGAGCGTGTCGTGCTGCGGTGCCAAGAGGAAGATATTGGTGTTCCGGAAAGTATAAAGATGAATACTTGGTTCGCCGAAGAGACGTACAGGTAAGAACAGCTTCCCACAGTTGGTAAGTATGCTGGCAGGAAGCAGGATGTCCAGGAAGCAGGATCTTCAAAGGTAAGTCTGAACTCAGGCGACGGTGAGTGTTACGCGGCTTGCAAGTGCAAAATAACGCAAAGCATCTGTTTTGAGGATCGGAGCATCTTATATAGCAGAGATCGTGGGCACGCCCTTTAGGGCCGGCTTACCAGCCACACCCTGCCACTCCTAGAGTGTGAGCATGTGCAAAGGCAATCCATTAGCAGCCACACCCAAGAATACACTTGGAGCTGCTTAATGGATGGAATGGTCAAGGTTAATGCTTCCTGCTTAATGGATGAAATGTTAAAGGTTAATGGATCTGAAGTGCTGTGTCCATAATAAAAGCTTTTTGGTGTTAAATCGATGCTCTTGTTTACTTTTGTTCTTGAGCCTGGTGCCAAAGGCGCCAGGACAGTGTCCACCCAGGTCTCGTGTGCATGCGACCTCTGAATGCCTGTGCCCCTGACTTCATGACCATGACAGTTAGTATGGGAGCTGCTACCCGAACGTCTAGAGGGACGCACTAGAATTGTGTAGGCGCACTACTGGAAAGCATCCATACAGTTCAGTGCACGTATGTGGTTCTTGGTAAGCAAAGAAAAAAGCAAATGACTGTGGTAGTAGCTGGGAGTGGCACAACCGTGGCAAATAGCAGTTATAGTTCATCAAACGTAACCAGAATTAAAAGAAATCAGGTGCCCTTTTTAAGTCTGCTGAGGTGAGGCAGTCTATTCCGAGTGGGGATAAAAAAATAAAGAGAGGCAGAAAAGGTCTTTAACTCAAAACCAACAACTGAAGACGGAATTCCGGATACCAGTTGTTAATCAGGAAACGAAAGGGCAGCGCAGGTGTATTTCAAAAGAATAAACACCCGTGCTGGAAAACAATGGTGGCGTCGGAGGAATTCTTCCGAGGAGGCGCCAGAAACACTCACTGGAAAACTGCTGGGAGCAATATAGCCATAGAAAAGGCTCGAAGAGGGCTCAGCGAGGCTCCATGAGAGAGGAATGAACACCGGAGGCTGGCGAGCAAACTGGGTACAAAGTAGCTGATTCCAAGCTTACCGATAACAGCTTCAAGAACGGAAAAACAATCAGAAGCAGCAAAATGCCGCCTGAGGTTGATTTAAATAACTTCAACCCCAACGTTCGTAGAATGCCACTCAGAATCATGTGACATCAAGCCCAGCGTCTTTGAGATGAATGCCGTCTCCAAGGCAATTGTCCATTTAATCACCAATGCGAATAGAACGGCCGGGTTGCTGTTCTTTGGGCGAAATGTCTGCGTTGACGCTCCTTTAGAGCAGACAGTCTAGCCGAAGCAGAGAGAGATGCTGAGGCCATAGCAGGCATGACAGTACCATCCCCCAAAGGCCTCGCAACACCCCACCTTGAATGGAACCGACGAAGCAGAATGGGAACATGGATATTAGACAATGGTTTCCAAGTCCTGTCCTCCGGACCATAGCCTTTCCAATCCACCAAGTAATAAGGCTTGCCGGACCGCAAATACATGTCCAAAATTGCGTTTACTTGATACTCTTCAGAACCCCTGCCTGAGACCACCAGAGGACTAACAGGCAACCAAGTAGAAGGCAGGCATGGCTTTATGAGGGATACATGAAAAACCCGGTGGACCCGCCAACGGGTTGGTAGACTCAAATGAACAGCCACTGGATTGACCACACTGGATATAACATAGGTCCAACAAACCATGGAAGCAGTTTCCTCTTTCCGGGGATCTTCAGATTCTTAGTTGACAGCCAAACCTTCATGCCAACCTGACAGGCAGGAGCCGGAAATACTGCTTAGAACTTCCTGTGCTCTTACCAGGTGCTTCTTAATTCAATTATGTAAAGCGGAGAGGTTCCACACACTGTCCACAGTGGCCTGATTGTCAAGAGACAGCATTGGGTCCAAAGGAATAGATCTGTGATGCTGACCATACAGTGAAAAAACGGGTAAGTACTAATAGAGGAATGCAATGAATTATTATATGCAAACTCAGCCGATGGTAAAACAGATAACCAGGTAGATTGGTATTGTAGGCATAGGCATTGCAGATATTGTTCCATGGTACTATTTGTTCTTTCAGATTCACCATCCTTCTGAGGGTGGTATGAAGTAGACATTCTGTCATCAATGAGAAAGGCAGCACTCAAAGCCTTCCAGAAGTGTGACGTGAATTGAGAGCCCCTATCAGTAATGATTATTGAAGGCAGTCCATAAAACCGAAACACTTGTCGCATGAACAAATCAGCGAGTGTAGGCGCTGTGGGTACTTCAGTGCAGGGGATGAAGAGGGCAAGTTTGGTAAAATAATCTACAACTACCCAAATGGTGTCAAAACCTTGGATTTCTGGAAGCTCAACCATGAAATCCATGGAAACCAGATTCCACTGCTTGTGTGGAACTGGGAGATGTCGCAAAAGTCCTATCGGTTTACCGGGATTTACTCTACACTGAGCACAGACGGAGCACGACGACACATAATCTGTTACATCACGTGACATGGAAGGCCACCAACACCATCTACAGAGTAACTCCAGAATCTTCTTCTGACCTGGATGTGCCGCCACCAGGGGATCATGTCCCCATTGTAATGCCTTGTTACGTGTTCCATCGGTAGGAAGGAATAAGACTCCTTGGATGTAAGGCAAACCATTGTGTATGTCTAAATTGTAATCTTGGTTTTCGCATGGTTTCTGGGACACCCAATCTAGCAATGCTTCCTTGAGCAATTGTTGTGCCGAATAGCTGCAGATCACATGATTGGCCAGAACAGGAAGCTGCTCTGGATGGACGTTGGGAGATCCATTATCCAAATGCGATAAAGCGTCTGCCTTGGCAATGTGTCGTGCAGGATGATAGGTGATGTGAAAGTCAAATTGCATAAAAAACACATGCCAGCGAGCTTGTCGGGCTGTTAGACATTTCATAGTCTTGAATACTTGTAAATTACGATGATCTGAGTAGACTGTCACTGGCTATTTGGCTCCCAGAAGATGATGCTGCCATTCCATTAAGGCGTCCTTGACCGCAAGCAGCTCCCTCTCTGTAACGGTATAATTCTGTTCATATGGAGTTAACTTACGTGAGAAGTAAGCTACTGGATGCACTTCTTTAGTTTCCAGACATTCCTGAGAGAGGATAGCTCTGACCGCAATACTGGAGGTGTCGGCTTCCACCATAAAGGGTAGTTTCGGATCTGGATGCTGCAGAATGGGAGCAGTGGTGAAGGCTCTTTTCAAAGAGTCACAAGCCCCCGAGCGGCATCACTCCAGCAAAATGATACCTTGGAACTAGTCAATGCAGTGAGAGGCACCACAATCAGAGAAAATGACAGAATGAAACAACGTTAAAAATTTGCAAACCCTAAGAAGGACTGCAAGGCCTTTGTGTTGGTTGGTATCAGCCAGTTCAGAATGGCTTTTACTTTGGATCGATTCATCCGAATCCCATGACTAGTTAGGTCGTATCCCAAAAACTCCACTTCCTGTGCATGAAAAACACACTTCTCGGCTTTCACGAACAACTGATGCTCCCGCAACCTTTGCAACCCCATAAACACATGTTGATCATGCTCTTGATACAATGAGGAATATATGAAGATATCATCTAAATAGATGATCACATATAGGTCTAGGATGTCCCTAAATATATCATTCATAAAAAACTGAAAAGTGGCTGGAGCATTACAAAGGCCAAATGGCATCACGAGATATTCGTAAAGACCATACCAAGTCGTAAAAGCGGTCTTCCACTCGTCGCCTTCTCAGATAATCACCAGATTGTTTGCTCCATGGAGGTCTAGTTTGGTGAAAATCACAGATGTCCCTAATTGGTCCAAAAGGACTGAAATTAAGGGTAAAGGGTACTGGTTCTTTACTGTTATGGTGTTAAGAGTTCTGCAATCGATACATGGTCTTAAGTCCCCTTCCTTCTTGGGTACGACGAACAACGGGTATGCAGCAGGGGATTGTGAGGGACGTATGAATCCCATCTTCAATGCTTTGTCGATATAGTCTTTCAGAACTACATCTTCCTGACATGTCAAAGAATAAACCCGTCCAGCAGGTATCTTGGAACTGGCTATTATTTCAATAGGGCAGTCGTATGGTCTGTGAGGCGGTAATAGTTCTGCCATGCCCTTGTCGAAAACATCGGAAAACCCAGGATATTCACTTGGTATCCGATTTCCTCCTGTTCCTTTATTTACAATGGAACCGATGGTTGGAGCCAGATCAATGAAAGCTAAACAAGGAGATGACCTAGCAACCTCTTGATCTTGGAAGCAATGGTCATTGCAATATGAAGAAGGATACTGCAGTTTTTGATCCACCCAGTCAATGGGGGATTGTGTAAGGTCAGCCATGCTAACCCTAATATCAACTTGTATTGAGGAGCAGTGATGACATCAAAAACCACCTCTTCCGTATGTCCATTGGACGTGATATCCGTAAGAGAATAGTCTCCTCAGTGACCATGCCAGAAGTCAATGCTGAACCATCGACCGTCTTGATGGTTTCTGGCAATTTCTTTGCAACCACAGGTATAGCGGATGTCTTGGCATAATCGACATCTATATAGTTGTTGGTTGCCCCTGAATCAATAATCGCCAAAGAATTAACACATGTCATGGCAAAGTACAGGTCTACTGAGACAGTAATTGGTGGAATAGATGAGCAGTTACGGGAGTCCAGATTCAAACCCGGCAGAGGGACCCCTGCTATTGCCGAGCTCTTGCGTTTCACGACCGCCTTACTGTTTTTTTTGGGCATGAAACCAATAGATGATCAGCAGAACCGCAATACATGCATAAGTTGTTTTTCCTGCGGTTTTCCATTTCTGCTGTAGATAAACGACCGTGGACCGCTCCGATTGGGTTCGGGCTCTGTTGATGGAACTGCAGGGACATCAGGACGCATAATAGGTTGTATCTTGGGTTTCTTTTCCCCCTTCCTTGCGGATCTGCAGGCGTCTATCTGAAGAACCAGAGCCAATAATTCTAAAAATCCTAAGGGTACAATAGGTACTGTAGATAGAGTGTCTTTAAGCTCTTCGGATAGGCCTTTATAAAACACTGCAGATTTCTTGTCCTCAACCCAACTGGTCCCAGTAGTTAGCTGATTGAACTTAGCCAACAAGAACAGACTACCTTGTTGTAATCTCAATAATTCCAAATCAGTTGCTTCTGTAGCATAATGCATGTCAAACACCTTACGCATTGCTGAGAGCAGGGAATCACAGTTGTAAAGCAGTGGACTGTTAGACTCCAATAATGGATTAGCCGAAGCTGCTGCTGTTCCTCCTAAATAAGAAAGCACAAAAGCTGCTTTGGTAGTCAGATCAGGGAATGAGGCTGAGCGGCAAAGGAAATGGAGGCGGTATTGATTAACAAATGTCCTATATGCTTTGGGGTCACCAGTGAACCTCTTAGGAGGTGCCAGAGGGATCTGCGTGGACATAAGCCCAGAAACAGGATCCTGGTGAGGTAAAGGATAGTCCGACCCGGAGGCAGTAGCAGCATGGGAGAATGCACTGCATTCTGTAATACATCGATACGGTGACGTAAGGCATCTTGCACAGTGATCATGTTGTTTCACAGATCAGAGACCAGCTGCTTCAAAGCTGCCAAGGCGTCCGTGCCCTCCATTATGAATGTTTAAGGCTTCTGATTCTATCAAGCTATACTGAGACACTCACCTGAATCACAGAAAAAAGGATACAGGTTGTCTCTCAATAGTCTCAGTTGTCTTGATCTATTGTAGAACATAGACCATCCAATTGATGTACCTCTCCAACTGATTGAATTAAACAGCTAGAATAGTGAATCAATGGAAAGGGCATGGAACACAAGTAGCAGGAATTCACCAGGCTGCAAAAAAGACACCATTCAGTATCTATGCCAAATGAACATAAGGGTCTTATAAATTAAACAGACTGTTGTACCAGATATTAACCAAGACTAACCTGTAGTGGTCTTCAGAAGCAAAGAAAACTGTCCAGGGTTCCGAATGAGAAGTAACAATTCAAGGTAGTCCAAGAAAATCAACCAACGACCAGGGAAGCAAGGTTAGTATGGGAGCTACTACCCGAACGGCATGAAGGACACACTAGAATCTGGTAAGTGCACTACTGGAAAGTGTCCATAAAGTTCAGTGCACATCTGTGGTTCTTGGTAAGCAAAGAAAAAAACAAATAACTGTGGAAGTAGCTGGGAGTGGTGGAACCATGCCAAATAGCAGTTATAGTTCAACAAACATGACCAGAATGAAAAGAAGTCAGGTGCCCTTTTTTGTGGTAAACCAAATGAATGTTGTTGAGGTGAGGCAGTCTATTCCGTGTGGTGATAAACAAATAAAGAGAGGCAGAAAAGGTCTGTAACTCAAAACCAACAACCGAAGACGGAATTCCGGATACCAGTTGTTAATCAGGGAACAAAAGGGCAGCTCAGGGGTATTTCAAAAGAATAAATACCTGCGCTGGAAAACAATGGCAGGGCGGGAGGAATTCTTCAGATGAGGCACCAGAAACGTTCACCAGAAAACTCCTGGGAGCAATATAGCCGTAGAAAAGGCTTGAAAAGGGCAGAGCAAGGCTCTGTGAGAGAGGAACGAACACCAGAGGCTGGTGAGCAAACTAGATATAAAGTAGCTGATTCCAAGCGTACCGATAACAGCTTCAAGAACGGAAAAACAATCAGAAGCAGCGAAACACCACCTGAGGTTGAGTTAAATAACTTCAACCTCAACGTTCGTAGAACGCCGCTCAGAATCACGTGACATCAAGCATGGCGTCTTTTTGAGATGGATGCTATCTCCAAGGCAACTGTCCATATAATTGCCAACGCAAATAGAATGACCGGGCTGTCATTCTTCGGGTGAAATGTCTGCGTTGACGCTCCTTTAGAGCAGACAGTCTAGCTGAAGCAGAGAGAGATGCTGTGGCCATAGCAGGCATGACAAATATGCAAATCTCCAGTGTGAAGGATCCAGACTAAAAAAAGGATTTATTTCTGTTCTCACACACTGATAGGGCAGTGATGAAGGCAGTACTGTCACAGCCCAGCACAAAGTCATCTCCTCTGCTGTGGAACCTGAAAGGCTGCAGGACCCTCTCATATTTCAAGAAAGATGGGGAACGCTTACCCATGGAAAGGCCGTCAGGAGCCAGCTTGGAGAATATCCTGCCCGAAGTCAGCGAGGAGTCCATGCAGACCAGGATGGGGAAGTGGCAGTTTCTGTGGGACACGGCAGCCGAGCAGCGCCAGTAGAACACAGAGTGTAAGTATTGACCTAGTCACACAGACACTGTGGGTGTGAAGGAGGGTATTGAGTATTGTGGAGCATTTTCTTAGTGTCATTGAGTATTGTCAAAGCATTGTTTATCATTGTCAAACTTAGTAGGGACAGAAGCGGAGGTAGACGTCATTATTTGTGGGCAGGGCATATTCTATCTTAGAGGTAAACGGTTCTGGCGAATAACCTAGACTATTCACTCGAGGACATGGATGACAGGAGTTATGTAAATAGTGGCTTTCCTGTGGGTTAGGTGTTTTAGCTCGGGTCATAGATGACGATATCCCTGTAAGGTTTAGCAAGAAATGTTGGCCTAGATTGCTGAAGGTGAGTCAACTGGTTAAGTCTCCTGGAGAGAGACATTTTGCATGCAAGGCGATGCAGTGGGTACAGTTCGATCACAAGAGAATATTGGTAGCCTGAAGGCTGTTGGGTTTGTGTTGGGGTTGTGTGCTTTTTGGGAGTAATGGGTTGTAGCATTGTGCGTGCGCTATTCCATTTTTCAGCACTACGAAGTTAGTATGGTGACATCACCCATAGATTTGTGCATAGGACTCAGAGAACACAAGACGGTGAGCAGTTAGCATTGGAAACTTGGATTGGCAGACGAAGTGAGCAAGTGGCAGTGCGCGTAAGGTACATGCGCAAGATTGTGGGTGTGCCTGAGGAGGAAGGGAACTTGTAAAGTGAGCGGTGTATGGCGCATACCTGGTAAGGTGGAGCTAGAGAGGCTCATAGTAAAGTAATAACTTTGTGATTGCATTGTGTACCTCCCTTAAGAGTGGATGATCGAAACCCTCAATTTGAGGTCAGGTAAACAAAAGAGTGATGAATCGAGGGATGCGCGAGGGGACACGCCCCTCCAGCACTTGTGTAAAACACTCCAACCCTTTCGGGAGAAAATATGCAAATATAGAATAGAATGGTCTAAAGGTACAGAGGGGAAGTTAACTAAACCATGGCCACCTTGCAGAGGTTTCTCCAAAGATGTGCAGCAATCACTACTGACACACATACAGGGCACCTATAAGGGGAAGAAGCTAACAAGCCGCATGGCGATATTCGAATTGTGGTGCATGTTCCAAGAGGTGAGGGGGATGCAGTGAGGTGTCAGTGGATGCTGAGCCAGCAGGAGGTACTGGGGTCCGCGACCCTGCCTCCTGCTCCCCCTAACGTCCCTCCGAATGTGGTCTCTGATGACATAGATGATGAGAAAGGGATGTAACCCATACGAGAATTAAGAGCAGCAGAGGGGTATTCAAATCTGGCAAATAAACCACCACCATAAACTAGGAAGGAGGGTCCGAGAGGCACAGGGCAGCCGATCGCTGAGAAAGGTCCAAACAGTGAGGTACAGACCGTTGAAAATGAAGGGCTAGGGGGAATAGCCACGGGCGAATGGATAGGGTGACAGATCCTCCTAAAGATAAAAGGGAAAACATATGGGGAAGCAGAAGGGACAATGAAGGCAATGGAAGGGTTAAAGGGGAGCGGGGAAGCATTGGATTGGGCTGAGATAATGGAGGAAACTGACAGACGGGAGAAAGAAAGCGAGGAGAGGTTAGAGAGAGAGGACAGGGAGAGGAGTAGAGAGAAGAGGGTAAAGAGAGAAGACAGGGAGAGAAGAGTGGTAAGGATAGAGAGAGGATATGGAGAGGAGAATGGAGGAAGAGAAGGAGCAGGTACAGAGAGAAAGAGAATAAAGCATAGAAAGAGATCATGGAGAAAGAAAATGAGAGGAACAGGAACAATGACACAGAAGGAAAAGAGAAGTAGAAGAGATCAAGAGTCGGTGGGAGGTAGCAGAGCGGAAAAAATGCAAGTTGATTGAGAAGGAACAGATCAAGTTGCAGGTATACAGATTGGCAAGGGAATGCGCACGCTAACAGGAGGACGAGCAAGCAATACGGGCTGTAAAGACACAATGGACAGCGAACAGGGGAAATTATAGCTTTGAGGGTGGCAGACGAGCACTGCCAGACAGCACAACCTCATGGGACAGGAGAACCACAGTACGTGACTATACAGGCATAGGGCTCTTGCGGAGGGAGGCAGCAGACATGACTTGAGGGATATCGACATTAACTTGAAATCTTGCATCGACAAAATTAGGAGGCTAAGCTTCGTAGATGACTTTTGTAGCAGCATGGGCCCGGGGTGTGACAAAGAAGGACGGAACAGTGGGGACGAGAAGGGGGAGCTGCATAGGTCCCAGTCCACAGGATCAGGGACAGATAAGAGGGTGAAATGGGTGAGTGGGCCAGGCACAGGGTGAGCAGGAGGAGGGAGCATGGATGTGCGGGACACAGGTGACAGATGACTTGTGTATCCTCAATGACATAACGACATATGTAGACAGGCTTAGAGAACTCCCAGGACGAAAGAAGGGGAGACAGCGATAGTGTGCTTGAGAGAGAGGGTAACAGGGGAACATGACAACAGTGTCCGAATACCCATAAAAAACTCCTCAACTCAAAACCCAACTGTCAGCCCAACCTCTCTGCCTGCCTCCTTGATATTGATCGCTGGATAACCACAAATCACCTCCTCTTAAATCCTACCAAAACTGAAATCATGGTGTGCGGCAACACCAAGATTCTTCCCCACCCTCTACCCTGGCCATCATTCATGGGCAATCCACCAACCACCTCAACCACAGTAAAAAAGCTTGGATGCACTCTTCACTCTGACCTAACCCTCCCTCGCCAAACCAACAATGTCTCTAAATCCTGCCATTACCACCTCAAAATTCTTAGACATATTTTTTCGCACCTCTCCGTTCCCAACCAACTCGCCACTGTACAATATATTGTAATGTTAAGACTGGACTATGCCAACTCCCTCTACCTCGGAATCCAAGCATACCACCCCATCAAACTACAAAGAGCACAAAACGCTGCAGCAAAATTGCTTCTAGCACTTGGCCCAAGAGATCACACCTCTCCAGCTCTCAGAACTCTCCACTGGATCCCGGTTGGACGAAAGGTGACTTTCAAAACCTTATACATCTCCCACTGAGCGATGCATAAAACCGGACCTTTGTACCTACAGGACAAGCTAAAACCCTACCACCCACCGCGCACTCTAAGATCAAGCTCTGCACTCCTCCTAGTGATACCGAACACCAACTCAGTCAAGTTAGGAGGATCATCATTCTCAGCCCTGGTCCCCACTCTGTGGAACTCGCTCCCACCCCACATTTGACTCACCCACATTTGACTCACCGAAGACTACATATCTTTCCACAAACTACTGAAAACGTGGCTCTTCCATTAAAGAATCGATGCTTAGAATGAACGGAATAAATAGCCACAACAAATACAAACCAAAGTTGCTGAACAAATAAAACAAAGAGTAAAGGCAGTCGATTGAACAGATGGAAAGACTAAAACAGATAGACTGAATAGAACAAATGAAGTGGATGGAATGAATGAAGTAGATGGAACGGATGAAGTGGATGGAACGGGCGAAGTGGATGGAACGGGCGAAGTGGATGGAACGGACAGAATGGATGGAACGGACGGAGTGGATGGAACAGACAGAGTGGGTGAAACGGACGGACAGAATGGGTGGGACGGACTGGATGGAACGGACGGACTGGATGGAACAGACGGAGTGGATGAAACAGATGGAGTGGATGGAAAGGATGGAGTGGATGGAATGGATGGATCGGATAGAGTGGATGGAATAGATAGAGTGGATGGAATGGATAGAGTGGATGGAACGGATGGAGCCGATGGAGAGGATGGAACAGATGGAGTGGATAGAACGGATAGAGTAGACGGAACGGATAGAGTATATGGAGTACATGGAGTAGATGGTGTGGATGTAACATATGGAATTGATGGAATTGATGGAACTGATGGAGTGGATGGAACCGGATAGAGTAGATGCAACCGGATGGAGTGGATGGAACGGATGGGAAGGATGGAGTGGGTGGATCGAGAGGATGGGAGGGGATGAGTGGATGGAGGGGATGCAGTGGATGCAGTGGATGGAGGGGATGGAGGGGATGGAGTAGAAGAAGGGATAGAATGGATGAGTAGCTGGAGTGGATGGAACGGACAGAGTGGACAGAACGGATGGAGTGGATGGAACAGATGGTGTGGATAGAACAGATGGAGTGGATGGAACGGATGGAGTGGATAGAATGGATGGAGTAGATGGAACCGGACAGAACCGGTTGGAACTGGATGAAGTGGATAGAATGGATGGGAAGGATGGAGTGGGTTGATGGAATTAGATGGAGTGGATGAAGGGGATGAATGAATAGAGTCGATGGAGTGGATGGAGAGGATGGAGTGGACAGAGGGGACGGAGTGGATGGAGGGGACGGAGTGTATAGAGTGGATGAGCAGATGGAACGGATGGAGTGGATGGAACGGATGGCGTGGATCCAACCAGATGGAGTGGATGGAACGGATGAATTGGACGGAACGGATGGGAAGGATGGAGTGGGTGGATCAAGAGGATATAAAGGGATGAGTGGATGGAGTGGATGGAGGGGATTGAGGGGATGGTGTGGATGGTTCGGATGGATGGATGAGTAGATGGAGTGGATGCAACGGATGGAGTGGGTGGAACAGACAAAGTAGATGGAACGGATGGAGTGGATGGAGTGAATGGAACAGATGCAGTAGATGGAATGGATGGAACGGATGAAGTAGATGGAACAGATGAATTGGATGGAATGGATGGATGGAATTGGATGGAGTGGATGGAGTGGATGGAGGGGGTGGGGGAGATGAATGGATAAAATGGATGAGTAGTTGGAGTAGATGGAACGGACAGAGTGGATAGAACGGTTGGAGTGGATGGAACGGATGGAGTAGATGGAACCGGATGGAACCAGATGGAGCAAATGGAATGGATGAGAAGGATGAGTGGGCAGATGGAATTAGATGGGGTGGATGAATGAATGGAGTAGATTGAGGGGATGGAGGGGATGGAACCAAATGGAACAGATGGAACCAGATGGAACGGATGGAACCAGATGGAATGAATGGGAAGGATGTAGTGGGTGGAGAGGATGGAGGGGATAGAGTGCATAGAGTGCATGGAGGGGATGGAGTGGATGGACTGGATGGAGTGGAGTGGATGGATTAGATGGATTGGATGGAGAGGATGAAACGGATGAAACTGATGGAGTGTATGGAATGGATGAAGTGGATGGAATGGATAAAGTGGATAGAACGGATGAAGTGGATGGAACGGATGAAGTGGATGAAACGGATAGATAGATGAATTAATGGAACGGACTGAACGGATGGAGTGGATAAAGCAGATGGAGTGGACAGAATGGATAGCGTGGATGAACTGTATCGAACAGATGAACTGGATGGAATGGATGGAGTGGATGGAATGGATGGAGTGGAAAGAGTGGATGGAATGGATCGAACCGATGAAGTGGATGGAATGGATGGAACCGATGGAACCGATGGAGTAGATGGAACCGGATGGAACGGATGAAGTGGGTAGAATGGATGAAGTGGGTAGAATGGACAAAGTGGGTAGAATGGACGAAATGCGTAGAATGGACGAAGTGGAGGAAACGGATAGAGTGGATGGAACAGATAGTGTGGATAAGACGCATAGAGTGGATGGAACGGATAGTGTGGATGGAACGCATAGAGTGGATGGAATGCATAGAATGGATGCAACGCATAGAGTGGATAGAACGCATACAGTGGATGGAACGGATGAAGTGGATAGAACAGATGAAGTGGATAGAACGGATGAAGTGGATGGAACGGGTAGCTAGACGGATGGAGTGGATAGATAGATGAATGTATGGAATGGATAGATATATGGTTGGATGGAGTGGATAAATAGATGGATGGATGGAGTGGATAGATCGATTGAGTAGATGGAATGGATAGGATGCAAGTGGATGGAACGTATGTAAATGGATGGAATGGATGTAAGCGGATGGAACGGATGTAAGCGGATGGAACAGATGAAGCAGATCAAACGGATGAAGTGGATAGAACCGATGAAACAGATGAAGCGGATGGAACGACTGCTATGTACCTCTATCCCCATGTCACCATATCCATCCTGTCGCTTTATAAACGTATGTCACTATGTACACCCCCTGTCCTGGACTCATGCCTGGCCGCTTGCGCTTCACTGATAAACCACCAAATCTCACTACTACGCTTAGTCTCTCCTATACACCATCACTTAACCAGAACACAGCTATGCTATGACACATTCGGCCTAGCTGTTCTCATACTAACATGAACCGACGAACACCTCATCATCCTGATAAAACACAGCTAGCTGAGCACATTATGGCTAGCTTAGGCATCTCCTCAGGCCTATCACAGCCAGAACTCAGTCTGAGTGTACACCCTCCTGACTGAACACATCCAACTGATTTCCTCAGCACCACTCCTACCGCTATGAAGCAGCTAACATGCAACAACCACACCAGCTGCACACATATCCGGTGCGCCCATGCACCATACTACATTCTCTCTCTCTACTGACTTGAACTGCGGTTCCCGAGAGCGTTCAACCTACCAGCGATTTGAGGTCATACCAATGATACATAAGGTGCTATGTAAATGCCAAGTAACATAACATAACATACCAGACCTAATACGCAAGCATCGAAAGCAAGGGAAGACAGTTCAGGCTGACTAGGAACATGCATGGGGAGGTAGGGTCTACACAGATGCCCTTACTGCAAAGGGGAGGGGTGCGACCTCAGTATATACTGTGGAAGCATATCGACAAAGAGAATGTGCAGTGCAGCTCACTATCATTATCAGCGGGGGTTGGGAAATGGATATACGAGATGAAAAGGTTAACATCAGGCCAGAGGTTAGCAGTTGGGCATGTGAACAGACTATTGGTAGTGATCTTCGGGGAAGCTGCAGATGACGTATGGAAGAGGGCGGGATTCCTCGGAGTAACGACACAGAACACGGCACACAACGGTTCACCATACGCAAACTGCAGGGCTGCCGTATGGCAAGCCTTGAGGACACAATACCCAGACACGATGTCATTATGTCTCACAAAATGGAGGCAGACGAAGACCCTTTACACTACATTCAGGCGATCCAAGAGCTTTGGTGCCTTAAAACTCGTGAACTATGGGATAATACAGTAGCAGCATTTTATCACATATTATGCCATGTGCTACCAGTGCCCGTACAGAAAACAGTTAAGGAAGTTGGTGGGCATGGAAGCAAAGGCATGGCAAGAAATACAACTCACGATTGTTCACCATTGTAGGCTATGGCATGAGAAGCTTAAGAAGAAGGCGGAGGACAAAAAGGTAAATGAAGCAAAATTAGTGCAGAAAGAACTATCGAAGTACACAATGGAAGGGCAGGTACTGAATAGCGCAAGCACACAGGAGACACAGCAACCGCAGCAGCAGTATACACAGTCGCCCATGGGGGGAGGGTTCATGGGGCGCGGTCATTGAGGGGCCATGGGTACAGACCGCAGACACATCACAACCGAGGGAGATTTCCAGGAGGATTTCATGGATACACAAAGCAGGGCCCAGGGAATTACGGGGGTGGTTTCCAAAGTCATGGGAGGGAGCCACCACAGTGTTGGTCACGTGGGCAGCTGGTACACATTTCAAGAGCTTGCAGGAACAGGGGGATGCAGCAGAATTGGGGAAGACCATACCAGCAGACGTTTCAGGAGGATCAAGGTGATTACTATTTGCAGGACCAACCACAGATACAACAAGGACAGACACAGGGGGGGCTCCAGCAGACACACTAGCCCATGACACAGATACCAGAGATGCCAGCACCTGTACCCCAGATACAAGCACCCATACCCCAGATGCTAGCACCCGTACCACAATATTTACAAGCATCACATATTCGAGGAAGCTCACAGCAAGTGCCACAAGTACAGGACAGTGTACAGCTAAACGATGGCACATGCCCACTTATGGACTCCATGGGCACTGTAAACCATTAGGAAACTGAGAGGGGTCACCATGATAGGGAACAATCCATTCACAGGAAAGGCAATGTCCATGTACCCTCAATAGGACAGCCCACAGACAGACTTGATGTGTTCCCTCCTGTCGATCACACCCAACCCTCCAGAGGAACATCACATAGGGGTGGCGATAGGTGACAAGACTTTTTCCTTTCTTGTATATACACGGGCGACTAGGTCCTGCATTCAGGAAGGAGCATTTACATTGTCAGGTGATGCCATGAGTACTCAAGGATTCTCTGGGGCTTGGGCAGTGGTTTGTTTTACAGATGATATCTCTCTTTCTATAGGAGAATACAATCTATCTCTGCCTTTACTATACTTTCGACAGACACCTGTAAATATACGTGGACGAGACATTATGAGCAGATTGAACATAACAATTTCATTTACAGACAAGGGGATAGTGTGTTCCACACCAGGAATACACATGCTCAATGTAAAAGAGATCATTCAAGCCTATTGTGGGCAGAAGGTACAGAGTGGGGTGCCAGTGGACAAGGAGCTGTTCCAGTACGGAACTGACATGGCAATTGCATGGCTCCCAGTGATTGCAGGAAAGATGTGGCAGATGCCAAATGAGTACTTTTTCAGACCAGAGCTCCCTATGGACGAGAAGGAAGGGATGATAGTGCCAATCTAGATCGAGGCAGTAGTTCTGAGGGACAAGTTGATAGCAGTACATGGGATGGATGACACAGGTCGGTCATGGCCAGCAGTGATCGTGGTGGGAGAAGGGTGCAGCCTGACCACAGCGTCAGAGACGAACAATCAGAACACCAGATGATGTTTGAGATGACTGTGACATACTGGCTGAGCATACATTACAGGGAGGTGCCACAGAAGATGGCAATGGCGCTGGAGGCACCACAATCCTTCAGTGAGGAGGATCTGGCCAAGGTACCCAGCATCCTATGGACCACAAGTCCTTATGATCTGTGGCTGTTGACAGGAATAGGGGGAGTGAAGCTAAAGTTGAAACCAGGAGCAATTCTATCCAGAGTAAAACAGTATCCACTTTCCTAGGAGGCAGATGAGGGCATTTATGAGATGATTGTAGCACCAGTGGAGAGAGGCATCCTAGTACCGTCAGAGTCCCCATGCAACACAGCTGTGTACCCTGTCAAGAAAGCAAAGTGGGGATCATGGCATTTTATTCAGGACTTAGCCCCTAAACCATACTGTAGAGGCAGAGTTTTCTTTGGTCCCAAATCCAGCGACAGTTTTGTGCAGTATTCCGGCTGAAGGTACCTGCTTCACGGATATAGACTCGAAAAATGCATTTTTCTCAGTACCACTACACACAGACACACAAGACCTGACTTCCTTTATGTATAGAAACCAGAGGTGGAAACATACAAGGCTCCCACAGGTGTACTGCGAGTCACCCTCTATATTCAACAGGGTCCTACAAATGGACCTAGGCAATGTACAGCTGGAAAGCACAGTTTTTCACTACGTAGATGACATTTTGATTTGCAGCATGACAGAAGACACGTTTAGAAAAGACTCAGTGCACATGCTGACTGTGTTAGCCGACAAGGGGTACAAGGTGGACAAAGCCAAACTACAGTACTGTCAGAAAGAAGTACTATACAATGGACAGACAATTTCCCAAAATGGCAAACAGATCACGCCAGAGAGGGCGGCGACAATACCCACGACAGTAAGGGAAATGCAGCAGTTCTCTTCTTAGGGTTGTGCAATTACTGCCGAGCTTGGGTGTTCAACTACAGTACATACACAAGGCCTTTACTGGGTGCTCTGAAAGAAGTAAAGACGGGACACAAGACCATGAACTGGACGAATGAGATGACTGAGACATTCAATACACTAAAAGAAGCAATATGCACAGCTCCAGTGTAAGGGATACCAGACTGCAAAAAGGATTTTTTTCTGTTCTCACACACTGTTGGGGTAGTTATAATGGCAGTACTGACACAGAGGATAAGTTTGGGACACAAGCCCATTGCTTAATACAGTGGAACACTTGACCCTGTAATGAGAGGATACTATAAGTGTGAACAAGCTTTGGCTGCTGGTTCATTTGCATTGGAGAAATCATCAGGGACTACCATGGGGTGCACTACTATGCTTTACGTGGAGCATGCACTTTTTGCGATACTGCAGAAGCCAAAGAGCACTTTGACAACACAGAGAGCATCAGGATACAAGGTGATACTATCAAACGCCTCACTTAAAATAGTGAGGTGCAGACTTGTCAAAACAGCAACCTTCCTCACAGATGTTCTGCAGGTAGGCTGCTATGCACACGACTTTACAGCAAACATACAGATGTTCAGTGAGACCTGCAAAGACATGAGGACGCACTTGAGGGGAAGACGTGCTGTACATTGACGGGTCTTCAACAAATGACCAGACAGATAGTGTCAGACATACCGGGACAGCAGTGGTGAGATTGAGGGAGCATGGAACAAGTGAGGTAGTGAAACGTGCACGATTACCACCACATTATTCAGTATAAGCAGCAGAATTACTGCCCTTAATACTAGCATTAGAAAACACTAGGGAAAAGGAAGTGACAGGGCATCCGGGCTCAGCGTACGTGATGTCAACAGTACATTTAGGTCTGTCACAGTGGATCAGGAGAGGCTCCAGGAGGGCAGATGGGACACCAGTACAGCATGCACTTTTATTGGGCAAACTGATCGAAGTAATTGATGATCCTACACAGGAAGCCATAGTGAATTGCCAGGCACAAACATGAGGGGAAGACGGTATTTCAAGAGAAAACGAAGCAGCAGACTCAGAAGCAAAATGCGCAGCATATTTTAGAGAATTACTAGAGATGAGGGCAGCATCACATGTCCATAATGCAAGGACAATGATACTAAAGGAAGGGTACAATGTGCTACTAGAATCACAGATCATGGAGTTGCAGGGAGCTGCACCCAGGGAAGAGAAGGACTTGTGGATGGAAAGGGGTTGCACAGTGTCTCCAACAGACACCCTATGGTGGCAAAACAAAACAGGGAAGGTGGTGATACCTCTGGCAGTATTGAACACAGCATTTCCACAGTTACACTATCCCACGCACACTGGGAAAGAGGTCATTGTCGCCCATATTGGAGAAACATGGTTCTGTCCTAATTTGGCAGAACACATGGTTGAATTTGTGAATAATTGTCTTGTATGCAAACAGTACACAGCAGGACATACATTGAGAGTTGTGAGAGGAGCCATAGCACATCCAGCAGGTCCATTCCAACATGTACATGTTGACTACGTTGACATGATTCAAGTGTGCCAAGGGTACCGCTACATGATAGTGGTTGTATGCCCATTCTCTTGGTGGATTGAGGCAGGCCCCTGCTCTCATCCTGATGCCCTCAGGGCGGCCAGGTTTCTGATCAGGGAAGTATTCCTGCGATGGGGCGTGTATGAGGTTCTGCAGTCTAACAACGGCCCTCACTTCACCAATGAAATGTTCAAACACATCACCAGGTTCTCCTGTGCATACCAACCCACAAGCAAACGGGATGTATGAAAGCATCAACAGCCTCCTGAAGGAGGCAATAGATAAGACAAAACAGAGAACAGAGAAAAACTGGCTACACTGCATACCACTTTCATTGTTTGCATTGCTCAACAATATCACAAAGAGGGGGGACTGTTACAGGGAGAGGTAGGTCACTAGATCAGATTATTCGAATCAAATGTCCTAGTGCAACCCAATTGAATTAAATTCATATCCCCTCATATGAAGAGCAACACAATGTCAACCATAAATTATGTCATATCTTATTTTCAACACAATACAATATACTAAAATCATACAATGTGATAATCAAACCAAAAATTATTTGAGAGATAAATATAAGCCCCAACTCATGGGGGCACTTTGACATTTACAAAAACATATAAATATGAATATACATATAGAACAAAACAAATGAGTCAAGAAAAAAATAAATGAAATCATTCATGAGCGAGAGAAGAAAGAACAAACATAATTATACATTTTTCTTGAAAAAAATGTGAGCATCATCGGCTACAGTTGGCCGTTATTAACAAAAAAATGCAAATAGCATAAAGCTTATGTCTACAAAGTCTGTTCAGTTACTAGTTAAACAGGAAGTTTCTTAAACCCAAACGTCGTTGTACATTCAAATGAAACAGGTTTAAAATGGAGAGAACAAGGTAAATCAGTCCTCTTTAGTTTTCCAGAGCTAAGAAGATTCTTGAACTGAAATCGGGTCTGCCAACGCAGGAGGGGGGCAAAGGAAGAAAAAATCCTTCAATTTTTTGGACCCGTTATTACTCGTGGCCCAAACTTATGTTAAGGTCTAGTGCAAGGATCTTCAGTCCCCTCTCATAATCATACGTTTTGGCGGTATGAACATGTGCGTTCAAGTCGTTGGTCAGGAAGATCCACCTTCATCAGGGCAGTGGTAAACAGGACCCTGTGATTGTGGAGAGAAAACAGAGAAAGAAAAAAGGGAGAAAAGACTAATGAGAGGGTGTGGAAGACAGAAGGGGATCACCACTTGCCTCGAAGCAGGTTAACCTGTGTGGGGGATGTGAAAATGTACAAGTACAGAGATATACCTAAAAAATATCTCTATTTGTATTTTATTAATGGGACAACTAAAAAGCTATATGTTGATATCCCTGAACGGTGGTGTTCTGACAGCATAGAATGAATACCACCAAACGGAAAAACAATTCCTAGCTATGTGAGCCCTTTTCAGGCACAACCACAAGGATTCCAGATTGAGCCCCTTATCAATTTGTCACAAGTTGATAGTTGCCGCATTGAATATTTAGAACAGTTGGATCTGCGGGGATAAGGCGAGAGATGTCTCACCTTACAAAATATCCAAATATCAGCATGTGATGCAGGAAGAAAAGTTCACATTGCAATACGAGTCTACGGACGCTGAGATGTCGAGACGTCATACATAGCCAGCTGCTACACACAGTCTAAGGTACCTAGAATTGAAGAGTATCAGTGTCAATGGCCTATGGAGTGGATAGAACCCATATTTTATAAATATAGAATGCTTTTGTACCTGGGTAGCAGGAGAGAAGATGTTACCCAGCGGTCGCCTGCTGTGTTTAACGCGGCGTCTCAAACAGGATCATGAATGGTAGCGGGCTCAGGCTGCTCTCAGTGTGATGTACCTACGAAGCAGGGTCGATACGAAAGAATCGTTTAAAATGATGGCGTGCAGAATACCCCTGAATAAACTGACATGTGAATAAATGCATGATCTCTATACGTTCTCATGCGTCCGGACATGTCTAAAGGTAACTGTGAGAGAGCAACAACAGATCTATGAGCCGAGTCCAGAAACCGAGCGTCGGAAACCCTGTGCTTTACACCCGTGCTCTGGAGCAGCTCTCTGTGGGACACAAATATGCCTACACTAGTAAAAACGCCATGTATGGAACTCATACCTCCAAGCTCCAAACCGGTCTCTGGCCGGGAAAACGAAAAGCCGCGCAGATACGGCATATTGTGGTATGCGGAAGTAAATAAAGGGGTTGTTACAGTAACAAGGTCACGTGTAGGTGACGTTGTGACAAATAATTTGTAGGTGTCGGAAGCGCTGCAGGCGGAGCCGGGGAAACCCGGTGTCCACAGGTCGTGGTGTCTCGCATGTATGAGAGTACACGAAGGGTTGCCGTGGTAACCAGGTGAGGAAAATACAGCAGCGTGCAGGGTAAAAGATATGAGGCTGCCAAGGGCAGTGGTGCGAACGGTGCAATCTCGACCCTTCTGCATAACGAAATGATACAGAGCAGTGCTGGCGTGTGCTGCTGCGAATGAAGCGGAATGTGTTGTATTCCGGCAAAAACGAGTAGCCCAGAGGCACGACCACATCTCTAATGGTGGGCCGGGACAACAGAGAGCAACGGAGGAGCACAGTCTTTAGAGTGGCAGTGGCCAAAGGTATGGGGCCAAGTGTGACCCCCAACTGTCACATGGGGAACATTGGGCCATGCCTTGGTCTCTGTGGGGGAGATTGGCAGATTAGAAGCACAAACTCCCACCGTGTATCTCAAAGTTACGGTGTGCGCTCACAGGAGATACCCAGTAGTGGAGGTCCAGGTCATTCTGTGTACAGTGCATGCTAAGCCACTCAAAAGGTTACTTCAGGAAGAGACCCCCTTCTGGGGGAGCACCGTAGGGGTACTGAGGCCGATGTCCCCACCGATGAGGGCTATATGTGAATGAGTCACATGTTGGGCAGATGTGGCCCGTGTGTCTATTAACCAAGAGAACATTGTTCATTCAGTCCATTTTCAAAGGAATCTAGTCTATGTATCCATCTCTTTTCCATATTGAGTAGTCTGTTCTGTATGTTGGGGCCCTTTTGGATTTTCTCCAGAACCCACCAAAGTATATCATCCGGTGTGTGATGTTCGTTCAGGAAGTGTGTTACCAGAGGGGCTGTGTCATTTTTGCATCGGATTCTAGACCGATGTTCTAAAATGCGGGTCCCAACACTGCGCATTGTTTGGCCTACATAGCGGAGGCCGCATGGGCACTCGATGGAATAGACCACTTGGTTGCTCTTGCAGTTTGATTGATGTTTGAGTGTCCATTGTGTACTGCCAATCTCGAATGTTTGAATCTTTTTTGTAAATTCACATACAGAGTACGAACCACATGGATAGTGGCCCGTGACCTTCCGTAAATTCCAAAGCCCTGTGCGAGGTGTGTCTCGAGTGAATGCTGAGTGTACCAGATGATCCTTAATATTCTTTGCTCTCTTAAAGGCAAATCTTGGTATGGGTTCATCCCAGAGGTGTAGTCTCACTATGGGCCACTGTTGGCGGATCACTCTCTTGAGGTCAAAAGAATTAAGGCCATGTGTGATCACACAAGTAACTCTCTCTTCTCAGGGCTGGTTGGTGTTAGCCCGCGGTGTTAAGAGTAGGTCATGGTTGGTGAACCTGGCTCTTTTGCTTGCATTCTTTACCAATCTCTTGGGATAGCCTTGTGCCCGTAGTCTTGTTTCTAGGGCACTTGCATTGTCATAAGAGAAGAGCAGTTCCTGCGCAGCCATAGAAACTGGCCATACGGGAGATTCTGTTTGATATGTTGCGTATGATTGCTTTGGAAATGCAGGAGGGTGTTCCGATCAGTAGCTTTCCTAAACAGGTGTCACATGAGTTTGTCCCTATTCCACAGAATCTGTTAATCCAAAAAGTGTACTAGGGTATTGCTGTATTCCAGTGTGAATTGGATATTATTGTTACGTGTGTTGAGCCATTCCCAGAATTCTTTAGGAGATGTCTCATCACCAGTCCAAATGAAAATAATGTCATCGATATATTGATGCCAATGATCGATTTTTGAGCTCCATTGATTGGTTTGACTATATACAAACTGATCCTCAAAAGATGCCATGAAGAGGATTGCTAGGCTCGGGGCAAAAGTAGCGCCCATTGCTGTCCCTTTTATTTGTAGGTAGAACTGGTTATCGAATGAGAATTTTTTTTCCCAAGTGCCAAAGTGGCCAGTTCAATAATGAACTCCGGTGGGACCTGTAATTGACCATTCTCTCTGGTCAGATGTTCATAGATACAGTCTATAGCTGCCTCTTGTGGTATAGACGTATATAATGATTTGATATCCATGATCACCAAGAATTGTTGTTCAGAATCAAAGGGGAGATTCTCAAAGACTTGAATAGTATGCATGGTATCCCTAAGATATGATTTCGTTTTAATGCTTAACGGTTTAAGAAAAAAGTCAATGAAACAGCCAATAGGTTCCAGAATGGATCCACAACCAGAGACAATGGGTCTCCGTGGTGGATCTAATAAGTTTTTATGAATATTGGGGAGGGCATATTAACATGGAGTTCGGTCTTGTGATGTGGTCAAAAAAGTGGCGTCCTTGTCTGTGATCCAATTCCTTTCTAGAGCAAAGTTGACCATTTCAGAAATTTCTGTTTTGATTTCTTTCGTCAGATCTTTCCTAAGGGTGCGGTAACTATCAGCTGGGTCCGACCACCATTTAACGCCCCATGAGGTGGTGACAGGACGGCGCATACAACTCCCACTGGCTCCTCCCACTAGTGATTTGAAAGATGCTGAGAGTAGCACAGATGTGTTAGGTCGGGAGTTGTACGATTACATTACTTCCTTGATTGCAAGTGCCTCTTTTTATCTCTCGCCAGATACAACGGTTCTGGGCAGGCCCAGAAGACAACGGAGAAAGCTACTGCAACAATGGACAAACAGTCTCTGGAGTAAACGGACAGGTTAACATTGGAGACGTGGTCCTGCTATGAAATGTTATCTGAAAGTGGGATGCACCCAGATTTACGGGCCCCCACACCATTGCAGCAGTAGCAGATAAAGCTGTCTGACTGGAAGGAAAGACAGTGTGGAACTACTTGTATGGCATCAAGCCCTAGAAAGCAGCGGCTTCGCCTGGCAACGAGTTCAACAGGGCCAATGATCAGCAGCAAGGAGAGCAAACAAACGATTCTGAACGTACACTACCGAGTGGGTGACACCCAATGACTACTTGCTCAAGGGCAGCAGAGTTAGGGACTGGACTGCTTATAGACTTAGAATGAGGATACACTGTCCGTTTGTTATTTTATTCTCTACATACATTCTTCGTGAAAGTCAACTGCAATAACTGATGTTTGTTCATGTTACCCACTGACAATCACCCTGATACTTTCTCAAACCAATTTGTCCACACTGTGAGAAGATCCAGTAGTTTCCAAGCACAATCACCCAGAGTATATTATCTCCCCTTTGTAGAATGTTTGGCCCAAGCTTAGCCACAACTCGAACAAGGCAACCCTACCCTCCTATACTTGCCACACCGAGAGACCCAGCAGTAAGAGCAGTGTGGAAGCAAGTGTTCATTTTTGCTCGCAATGATTATCTAGTTCATAGGGCTTAAAGAAGGGCTTAAAGAATTAACTAGATATTAACAAATAATGCACACTTTCGCACATTTCAGGCAGGCAACTATATCTTCAATCTGCACAAGGATCAAGCAGCACAGGTAACAATGGGTGAAATAATAAAGAATGTGATTATATTGTTGTGTCTCCTTAGTCCAAGTGTGGTATTTGCTTTTTATATTTTGGAGAATTTAACTTGTTGCTAGTGTTACCGTTGCATCCTCTACTAACATTCCCCTGACCCAAGCAGGTGGAGCAACCATGTCAGGTGGACAGGAGAACACTGCAAGCACAGTAAGGAGGGGTAAGCACAGTGCTGACACAGACATGAAAGGAGTAAACATGTATCTCACAGACAAAGCTCGAGTGTCTAACAACATGTGGTACAAACACATGACAAAGGTACGTAAAGAAACCAGTTGAGAGAGCTGTAATGTCTGCTCATTAATCCCCTATGCCATGAGTGCCTCCAAAACGTTTATAGCAACTGAAATACCAGCAGCAAGAGCTCAATGTCTGATCGACCTGTCGTTGGTAATAACCAGATGAATATTTTAGGGGGAAAACAACAGCACTGAGATGGATGTCCCAAGCTACATTCCCATACAAAGACAATTACATAAAGACACTAGACATGATGAATAATTACTAGCAGTTATATGAAGCAATACAATACATAACTGATAGGCCTGAGAAAGGAGAGAAAAAGACAGTAACATTGAAGGAACTGCCATGCCCATGGATGAGAGTGAAAGAGACAGAAGAAGAAACTGGGTGCTGGGAGAGACCATAGATGCTCGTGTATGGTCAAGTTTACACAGAAGATGAATAAAGGATGGGGTGGTGGGAACCAAGGACCTGACACTAGCGCAATCACCAGTGAATTAAGTACAAGAAGAAAATGGCAAATGCCTGAAGGAGTGGGAGGCAAGTGGACCAATGCCTATAATACCCTTGAAGACCCCTGCACTGTGTTACCAAAATGACAGTGAAGTGGAAGTGGGGCAATATACAGGCTGCAGAAGCATAGAAAAGCATGTCTCAATGAAATAGGCACTACAGTTCTGAGGGATCACTACTGGGCATGTGAATCCAAGGCATACAAGAAGCTGCCACCCAAATGGGGAGGTGTTTCTCACTGGTACACATCAATATGCCTTCATTGTTCATGCCGCGAAAGGATGTGAAGCTCGATGAGTTTCCAAAAATGGACACTAACAGAAGAAAGAAGAGGTCTGTAGAAAAGGAACAGACAAGCAAGAGAAAAAAGCTGGCAATATTGAAGAGAGTAAAGAGAGGAGGCAATCACTTCTCAGAAGCATCAGAAACGGCACTGGATGAAGTACCGGCCGAACACCGGCTGTTCAGCTGAAAGCAGAAGTTCTTCACATAATTTATCCTATCTGTACAGACTTATATGAATGCGAAATGGCTTCAGATTACCCTTTAGGAGCTGATGGTGACAATAAACTCCACAGTGAATGGATTCAATGAAATAAAGGAAGAGAACCGAGCAGTACTGTTGGTGGCACTCCAGAACTGACATGTTATGGATTACTAACTGCAATAGAAGGAGGAGTTTGCGCAAAGATTGGAATTTCCTGTTGCACATTCACACCCTGACAACGACGAAGATTATGGGACACTGATGGAAGCAATAAATCAGCTATCATAGTTTCATGCAAAGATGGAGGAAGAAGTCAAGGCGACTGGAAAGGATCAGAGTTGGATAGCATACATATGGTTGTGGATGCCGTCATGGCTATCAGATGGGCTGAAGGTGATACTGAGAGTATTAATGTTGGGAGGAGAGACAATGTGCGTGCTGAGGATTTGCCTCACCAAGTTCCGAAAGAGAGCAGAAGGAACTATTGGAATGAAGGTATTGATGGATGTGAATATAGGAGGCGCAAGAGACTTGATTGTGGAAGAAAGAAACAGGCTAAGGGAATGTATAGTGAACTGTCAGTTATTCCCACACAAGGCAATGAAGCTCGCCAACCTGTTCGATGTGAAGTAAAATGGGTGAAATGGGTGTGGTGCAACCCGGATGGAATGTGCAGCTATATGAAATGGACTTTCCACGATCATGTGAATTACTATGGATACCTCAAAGGAATTACGAAGATATGGCAGCCGAGAGCAAAAGGATTAACTTATAGAGATGTGGTCGACCAGAGGGGAGACTGAAGAGGGAGTCCCAAGACCACCCCTCCATGCCCCCAAGTTTATGTCAGGACGAAGAGCTAGGAACGCCTGCCTCCATTCATTTTATGTCGGACGAATCCTGAGTGCACCAATGATCGACAAGTACACTGAAAGATATCCTCTCAGCCAGCCATACAGACCAAATACAATGCATGTCTTCCTGAGTCTGGGAGAAAAGCCAGTGATCGTGGACAGAGATACCTATATGGACAGCCTCAACTAAGCACCAAGAAGCCATGTTGCTGACGTCATTAGTGACATCACAATTTAACAGCGTTAATCATGAAGCACATGTGCAGTCCGCACTGCCCCACATCAACACACACTTGTATACATGAAGAACATGAGCATACAGTTCCATAGCTAGAGGACAGATACACATGCATTGTCAATCCTTTTATTATTTGTCATTAGCCAAATGCAGTAATGCAGAACCGCAAGGCACAAGATATCCTGAGCAAACTTGCTGATGCTTGAAGATAATCTTCATGTGGACATACAGTAGTATATATGGAACCTGATCAAACCACGTGTAGCTAGCCCATAGGGAAATTAGCATAATATGGGCAATGTAGAAACTTCACTATACGGTTTTGGGAACATTACAGTAGGCCTCAAGCCACTGAGCAGGAGATGAGCAGAGCTGACTAAAGCTGCACAGAGAGCAGGACGCATGAGACAGGCTCACTGCCAAGGTCAGAGATATCAAGACAAATTCCAATCCCCAGATGACAAGGGACCAGCTGCAGAGAAACAGAATAAATCCTCATAATTGTGAGCTGCAGAGCTCAAATTCGTGGTCTCTAAACACGTGATGCAGACAAGCAAGACATGGACAATCATCCATGGTGAGAAAGAGGAGCCGGTCTCAGCAAACCAGATGCAGATCGCAACAAGTGTTGCTACCGTAAGGGGAATACTCTCATAAGGCACGGTGGTGTACACAAGTTACAATATAGGCACATAATCATTTGCATCCCCTTGAAGAGGTGCACAGCGAGCTGAGAACTCAATCGACTCCCAGGCATTGGGGCAGATGCTCTAACCAATCAAAGTTCAGTATTCCAGGGGTGGATGGCAAAGGGCATGAACCAATGGTAAGCCCATTACTCTGCAACAATTTAATAGTTCTTGGGGATGGGACAAGCCAGCCACCTGACATGCGAGGACCAGTAGAACAACACCTACAGGTTCCACCATAGGTGGTAGAAACTCCCAGCCGCCAATCCCCCATGGTGATAGGTTTTTAGGGGAAGGGCCCAATTGATGACGCAACAATGCGAGAAAAACGGCCTGTGCGCCATGGAAGCTCGAGCTGTACCTGAATTCTTGCTGTGTTCGTGTACTGGTCCCTGTTGGTTTTATTTGCAATAAACCACAGTTTGTGCTTCCCGTCTGACTGAGTCCTCGGTTTATTCTGGGGAGGGTGTTAGGCCCTCCGATTCTGCAGGCCCCCAGCATCCCTCTGGCATATCTGGGAGTCCTACCTTACAATCCCCTGCAAAGTAAGGAGGGCATGGGTAAGTTTGGCATTAGATGAGGGTATGAGAAGAGAGAGAGAAAAAAGAAAAAAGTGCAAGAATAAAGAGGAGAGGGGGAGAGAGGGAGGTAGTGAGATGGAGACTAGACCGAGAGGCAGAGGAGGAAAAAGAGTGGCGGTAGAGGAGAGAGAGGGGTAGAGGGGGAAGGAGAAGGAGATGAGGTAGCAAGAGATATAAAGAGGCATTGAGGGGTAGAGACTGAAGAGAGGGAGGGAGAAAGAGACAAAGAGAGAGAGAGAGAGACATTGGTGGACTTCAAAGTCCAAGAGGGCCTACTCGTGCCATTGACCACAATCTGTGGAACCTTGGAACAACTCCAGAACTGTGACTTCATTTGTGAAAACCAAACGGGAATTGTGAGTTGTTATGTGTGAAGCATTAGATGCTAATTATTAAGTATTGTAGACTACTTCTTGACTCATGATCACAGTTCTACCTTGGACAAGGGTTGAAATATCCCTCTGCCTGAATGGACTTTTTCTTGAACTTCAGCCCTTCTTTTGATTACATGTTATTCTGGTCATAACATGGGAAACTATACACTCATCACAATTATCACTATCATTCACCCTTACGTTTTCATTTCCACCTATGTTGTCAGTTAAATATGTATGCTTCTGTCTCCCTGATTTTTCCCACACTTATGCTATTCTTGGCCCTGTCACCTATTCAGCCCACCAGATCATGGTCTGGCTGCCACCCTAGGTGGTTTCACAATTTGCATATACATTGGCAACACTAAGTGCTTTAATGCCACTACAGTGGTGAGGCAAGAAGTATGAAAGACAAATAAAATAACACTCTGAAGGACTGCTTTACTGAACACACCCAAGTACGGTTGGTTAAGGAAAGGGTTGTGTGGGTTGAGAAGGCCTTATGGTCAAAGGATCCCATGGGGTTGGGGGCTCATGTGGTGAATACCCCTCCTAAAAAAAAGTAAAGGAGAAAAATAAAACATGAACTGTTGCCAAAAATAGAAATCACAATTTTGCCTACTTTTCAGGGAGTTGAAGACATGGGCAATTCCCATGTCTGACATACAACCAATGTGTTCAAAAGGGTTTCCAGGGTACTAATACAGTATTAAATACAGATTAAAAACACTCTTAACATAAAATAATGTACAGAACACCTCTGACAAGAACATCTTTGTTCTGGTATTCAGCCTCTCCTTAAATGCTTGTAGGCCTCCTTAGAGCTTTTGGAAGATATGCAAGTAATCAAAATAACAGTATGTACTTTATTTGCCTGTTTCTGTGACTACCACATAACTGGCCGACCTTAAAGCAATTTGACAGTTGGACAATCTGACCACAGTAGTGCACATTGACTCCTTTGCTGCTGCACTTAAGGAAAGGACATATCACCATGACATGAAAAGGTTAGCCTCTGCTGCGGGATGGAGGCAATGCTGCATTTGGCAAGGGTGGGGCGGTATGTAAACCTCTAGTTACTCCCTCCACCAAACACACAGAAGCCTGCATGCGCTCCCTAGCTGCCTCTGGAATCCCCTTGAAGCAAGGAAGTACATGAAAATATTATGGCTGCATGAGTTAAAATGTTCTTCTTTGTTAGTTATGACAGTTATGATAGATTGTCTTATGTCATGCCATATTACGTCATGTCTCGATATGTTGTATTTGCAATGCCATGTCGCTTTGTAAGAAGGCCTCAAGGCCTGTGCTTTATGTACCAGACAGTCTCTGTAAATGGGCCTTATCATGGAATGTCCGGCTAGATTGTTGCTGTTAAGTCCTGCTGGGCATTATTTGGATATATGAAGATTCCATGATTTTGGGGGGGAAATTGCATTTCGTTGCCATTTTGTTTGATGGTTTTACCACTTTTTTACTGCAGAAAGTGGAGTACCCCCACACCCTCACATACCCCTATTCCCACCCCTCCCTTCATAAATACCTAACCGAAACGCCCAGTTGTGGTAACAAAAAGTAGTAAAATGCGGCAAAAGAAATGTGGCAAAATGCAATTTGGCATACGTGGCTAGAACCCCATTATTTTACAACCTCAACTCTAATTTAATCATCTCACATTGCTTCCCACTGGCTTATTTACCAGCACACTACATGTTATGTCAGTTTCTATTATTTGATGTTTCATTATGTCAATTTGCATACATTTCTAATCTCCAGCCGCCTTGAAGCATCAGACTCTACACCCCTGTTTTGAGCTGAGATATGCATGATGCCCTCTCGGTTACTGCAGTCCAGGTCGCGAGTGCCACACAGAGGCTGGATTAGGCAGATGATCTCCCATAAGGGCCCAGCCACAGCCCAAGAGGAGTCCTGCCTCACACACACAACTAGAACTTTCCCCATCCATTTCCTAGGAGGCCTCAAGAACCTCCAGGAAGTCCGGTCTGGGGCTTTGCTCCCAGAGAAGCCATGGTTCATATTTCCTTCTGGCTTTCTTGTCTATAGGACCTGAGCATTCACGGCTGTTCAGTGGATCAGTGGTCTAAGTAGAAGGACTTTTCCCTCCTGTTTTGCTGGGCATGGTTTCCACATGCCCAGGCTCACAATGGCACGCGGGCACTGTGAAGGCTTTGATGGCTGGGGAGTGCTGAGCCTAAGGCAGTGTGCAGTGTTCTTAAACAGTGTGCACAAACAGACAAGCCCAGGAGCTTCAGGACTACTGTAGTGGTGGGCTGGTGCAGTATAACACGTTTGTATCATAAAGGAGGACACATTTGTTAACGTTTTCAGGGAGTTAAGAACATGTCAAATTTGTATTTCTGACAGACAACCTCTGTCGAATCTTTCAACTCAAGAAAGCTGCTCAGATCCCGTTTTTTCCTAGCCTGTGCATCCCCTTCTGTTGCATGCCAATTCTCTCCACTTTGGCTGGTTGGATGGCTGGGGAGCCCGCCAGTGCTGACCTCTGGGCACACTTGTGCTTACGTTGTTGGCTTGCCACCTGAACGGTTCCTTCCCTGCCCCTGCGTCCTGTAATTTGGCACTTGTGCTGCAAAAAGCAAGATCAATCAACAAAGCAACTCACAGGCTTAAAGCATCATTCAAAGCCTAGTAATATAGACAGCGTAACAGAAAGGTGCCAGACTGTCACTGCATAGAGAAAGGCAGACAGCTGGCCCTTCCACTTAGTCTGTTTGTCCCTCATCCAGCTCTGCCTTTCACACAATCTAATGAATGTAACTGCAGGGCAAGCTCAGACTATCTTTTCTCTCTATAGATGGCTATGTATTACTACAAGTACTAAAGATTGCCCCTTCGCTTCATTCAACGGTGTGACACTATATTTGTATCCAATGTAAAACCTTTCTATTGCATTAACTCGATGTTACAGGCAAGTGGACATGGGTTGAACGTGTCCTTGACATATCTGAAAAACGTGTATGTAAGTGGCATGTAACTGCACGCTATTCAATGTGCTTGTGTTCTGCATATAAGGTGAGGCAGAGCCCTCAACTGCAGACAGTTGCCCTTGAATTCGATAGTCTATAATAGGTGAATATAATAGGTGAATTTATAATAGCCCCGTCCTTCTGCGACTCACAGAATACAGCTGAGCCCCACGAAATGTGTGTTCCAGCTGTCACATCGTCACTGACATACTAATCCACTCTGCTCCTAAACACTGCATTGCATGGTTGGTGTAATGTCTTTAAACTAGTCATCTTTGCTAGTAATTTAGCAGTCGCCTAAATTCTAATGACTATTTGCATTCAATGTAATGTTCTTTTATTTTCATGTCACCCAGTATAGACCCTATTGGCCTAGTGCCAAACCTTTTGTATGGTAAGAACATCACATGAACACATCTGAGTTGTAAACAGCCTACTAAATCAACAGTCGTTTGTGATTGAGTACATGAATGGTTGCAGAGGTATCTAAACTAAGTATCCTTTTTACAGAAAAGACAGCAAAACTGTGATGTGACCCTTCAACAAAAAATGACACCCCTGTGCATCTCCAGATGAGATGACGTCTCTTTATTATTAGGTGCTGATTGCCAAAATTGGCTAAACTCTACGAAGGCTAAAAACTATAACAATGACTTGTTGCCACTCCACATCATTAATGCATCTGTTGCCTCTTGAGTATCCTTTTTATGTTGACTCTTTTATTCTTCATGGGCCAAGGGAATGCTTCTCTGTTTCTAAGTTGGGCCAAATGCAGCCATTGTTTAAAAGATCCCGTGCATTATGTAACCAAAGTTCGAAATATTAAGTTCATTGTTCATTTGCCTTTTAAAGGAATGCGCCATGCACACCATGTACCGTCACATCGGGGGAACTTTTGACCACTCATCATTTATTTGGGGCCTGTCATTCTGGCTTCGGGCCCATCAGTGCCATCCAATCAGCAGCCACCCAGTGTGAGGAGGATGCCCTCCATACACTGTATGGTGCAATCACTTGTTTGCTTTTTCTCCTTGATCTGGTCCCAGCCTTTGACACTATAAACCACAGGACACTCTTGCATATCTTGGCCACATGAATGGGGAAGGGGGCACAATGTCCTGGAGTGGTTGCCCTCCATCCTTATGGGCCATTCACAGTTCGTTCAGGTAAGCCCCTCCATGACAAATCGGTATTCCCACCACGTGTGGTGTACCCCAAAGTTCGATACTGTCTCGCGTGTTATTTAACATCTACTTGGAGCTCCTGAAAGATGTGGTGGAGAGGACAGGCATTGCCATAGACCTGTATGCAGTTATATTTAAAAGTGGCATTAATGCAGATACCAACTTCTTCAGGGACCTTCTGGGTGCCATAGTGAACTGAATGTCTGCTCACTCCCTCAAACGTGATCCCTCAAAAATGGAATATATGTTGACTTCTTGTCATCCTGCAGCATTCTTTGGTGCATAAATGGTAGGTGTTACACTCTTCTCTTGGGATGACACCTGCACTTGTTCCTTTAGTCTGTTCTTTGGTTTTACTTTAGATTCATTTCTAAATTTCTATCTCCACATCTCTAAACTGTCTCATACCGGCTTTTTCTTATAAACGCTATCAAGACCAATACAAATATTTTTTCCCCATCAGACTTCCCGTTGAGGGTTCCGGGAGGTGCACTAGTCTTTTAAAATCTGTTTTACACGCTGCTGCAGTTGTTGGCTGGTGCCCATAAATTCTACCATGTGGATACCCCATTTTATTGTACCTGCATCGCTTAACCCTACATTGCTGCGTTGAGTTAAAATATGCTGCCGGACCATCACGGCTCTTGCCCTGCGGACAGCCTCTTATTTGCTTCTTGCTGGGAGGACTGCAGATTGAAGGAGGCTAAACATCAGTCTAGATACGCCAACCAGGCATACTCAGCGCTGCATCACAAGTGCAGAATTGCATTCTCATTGAGATTTATTTGATAAAGTGAAGACCCCAGGGGTCTTTATTGAAACCTCATGTGGTTTCAATGAACCACATGAGGACGGTGTTGTAAAAAAATCCCATTATCATCTATGAGCGTTAAGGCAGTTGAAACCGTTAGTAACACGGAAAAATTGTGAGACTCTCGTCAGGGCTATCATCATGCCGCGCTTAGATTTTGCAATACACGGCTCAGCAGCGCAAGCAAAGAGTGCCTTCAAAAAGTCCAAATAGTCAAAAATGAGGCAATAAGGATTGTCCCTAGGATGCAACACATAACAAACACAAGGAAGGAACTCACTGGCTGCCCGTTGCCACAAGAGTTCCCTCAAGATGATTTTAATCACCCACAAGTGCTTCTATGGAGAAGCACCTCTCTACCTAAAACAGAACCTGGTTACATATTAGGCGGGCAGAACCCTTCACTGCTGCACCACCCACACCCAGAGGTCCCTAGAGCGAAAAGGAAAAGTGGAAATGGTCAATCTTTCCCTGCGTTGGCAGCACAGGTGTGGAACACTCTGCCTGCAGAACTGTGCCAGAAAAAAACCTACTGAGTTTCAGGAAGTGGCTAGACTCTACTATTTGAATAGCAAGCTCATCTCAAGCCACCCTTAATGTTCTTGTCTTGTCTGCCTGAATCATCCTCGAGTCAATATGCGGCCTGATGCCTGCGGGCTACGGCTCGTTAGAAACAAACAAAAGCATACATAAATAAATCAAATGAATTTGTTCACCTAATAGCCTTTAGAAAGTCGTTCTGCAGTGGGGCAATGATACTGCCTCCGGTCTTGCCAGACAGCTGACAAGTGGGACAGGTCTTGCAGTGAGCTTCCATGTCTACTCCCATCCTGTGCCAATACAAATGGGCAGAGATCCTTTGTTGGGTCAAGGCCACCTCATGTGCTAATGGAAAAAGGAAGGACCTGTATACCTTGGATACAACCAACGTCTTGACTGCACCCAGTTCAGGTTGCATGGGCTCACTGCAAAGGAGCTCACCCTCCCAACACATCTTAAAAATCTTAGACACTTCACCTTGTGCCCGTGCCTGGGCCTGTTCCCTCAGACCCTGAAGACAGTGGCACTCTCTCTGACCCTTACACAGTTCTGCCGTAGAGGGCTAACATTCAGCCAACAAGCACTGTAGGTCAGACTGATCCTCTGGGGTGAGTACCTCTCCCTTAGTAGGGTCCTCTGGGTCATCTCACTCAGGAGTTGAGTCTAGGGTCTGCCTTAAGGCCAGTAAGACTGGCATCCTTCTCATTGGGACCTCTGCTCCCACATTCATTCTTCAATCTGGCCGCCCTCCTTGGGCCCTCCTCCTTTGCCATCCTGTGGGGCAAAAAACATTGGTGTCATCTTCGACTCCACTCTCTCCTTCTCTCCTCACATTACTGACCTTGCTAAGAATGCCCACTACCAGCTGCACCTCCTCAAAGGCACTCTTCCTTTTCTCACTTTTCCTTGCCCTGGTTCTCTCTTGGCTAGACTACTGCAACAGCCTCTTTCTCAATCTGCTGGCCACTACTCTCTGCCCTCTACAACTAATGTAGAACAGGACTGCAAGACTTATCCTTGGTCTCAAGCCCAGGAACCATATCTCTCCATCCCTGAAATCTCTCCACTGGCTCCAGGTGGCTGGAAGGATCAAGTTCAAGACCCTTTCAATCGGCCACAAGGCTTTCTGGAGCCGAGATCCACACTACATCCAATGCTCTCTTCCAAGATACCTTCCTTCTCGAGCCTTTTGCGCAGCTACCTCCAACTTTCTGAGGTTCAGACGCATCTCTAGGCAGAGAGTGGGGGGTAGATGTGTCTCCTCTGCAGGTGCCTCCTTTTGGAACAGCCTCTCTGCCTCTCTCAAACTTGAGCCGGACCACCTGAAATTCCGGAAGCAGCTCAAGACCTTCCCTTTCTCCTCTGCTTTCTCTCTCCCTCCAATGCTGACCTATTTATTTGCTGCACTGACTGACTGTTTGGCTATCCTCAGAGCCTCACTGGATAGCAGGCTCCTCCATGATCAGTATTCTCTGGCTGTCTCCTGGCCTACCACACACTAGGGGATGTAACTGTAACTCCTACAGTCCCCTGACTGTTCGCACTTACCCAGAGCCACGCTGCAATGGCTGCACTTACTGAGAGCAATGCTGTCCTGATTGCACTTCCCCTTCCCCTCCCCCTGCACCATGTGCGGTCGCACTTGCACAATCTGAATGATTCAAGGCCTAGTAAGATTGTTTGTCTTGTCCTCCCTCTGTTCCCTCTGTTGTCTTGTCGCACCTAGAAACACTTGTGTACAGGTGCATTATAAATGACATATCATATCATATCACTGGGTCTTGTCCTTCAGGAGCTGGGACCACAGTGGGTGCTGCTGAAGCAGCAGATAGAGAAGCAACCCCCTTCACAAAGGTGGTTGTCTCACTCTTACTATTTGCCTTGGGTTTCCCCTATGGCTTGAGTGATTGAATATCAGTCAGACCCTGTTTGACCTGTGACCTAGTGACTGACCAGTGACCTAGTGACTACAGCAGCAGTTAGGGGTAACCCATCACAAATCAACCCCATCTCAACTAAGTCATTACCCAACATGATGTTGTCAGGCACTTTGGCCTGTGCCAGGACAGGAAGCATTGCTGTCTTGTCATCAATCTAAATGGTGACGAGGGCTACAGGTGAAAGTTTGGTGGGCCCACCAGCTAACCTGGTGCTTCTAAAATATTCAATAATGTTCTGCTTTACTCCCACAGGGTCCACTGCCCCAAATTACCTGAGATGCCACAGGAGAACAGGATCCAAGACGAATCTGGGAACGGTGGGTGATTCCTGAGGCTGGAAGATGCTCTTCCCCGTCACAGTACCTTTCATGCCCTGCCAGGTGAAGTGGTGGGAGTTCTTGGCTTTGCTTGATGGGACCCCTTGAGGCTGAATACTCTTTGCAAGAAGGAGTCAGTGGGATGCCGAGGCCAAGAGTAAAGGAGGAACCAGACAGTGTCGGTAAGGCAACACTTTCGGTCTTTGCGGTGGTCGCCGTTGGCAGGTCGTTACTCCAGCTGTGGCTGTCCCTCAAAGGTGAATCTTGCTGTGGACTCCGGAAAGGCCTGGCCAAAGAGTGTAAGATCCTTGGATGCCTTTCGGTGATGATGGGTTCAGTGGCAGAAGTAGGCTTCACGTTTCAGGATTGTGTGGTTTACTGACTTTTGGTTCAACCATGCTGCAGCAGCAACGTGAACCTCTGGAGGACTTCTGGAAAACTGGTCTCGACCATTGGACTGGACTATGGATCCACACCAAGGGTGGACCCTTGGGGCATCTTCTGTGGTTTTTGGTTGTGGGAAACCCACCGGTGGAACTTCGTCTGCACATAGTGAACTGGGATCTTCTTTGGTGGTAAAAAGTGGTCTGATGTTGTGTCAGGGATGTCCCTTGAAAGGTTCTTTGATCAGGTGGAACTTTTGCAGCTCCAGGTGTAAAGCAGCAGTATGTTAGGGGAACCCCTCTTCTGGGTGATACATGTGAATCTGGCTTCCAGCGGTCACAAACAGTGCTCTAGACCCTGGACGAAACTGTACTTCTTCAGATCAAGATGTCCAAGCACTCTTCTTCTGGACTCACGAAGACCCCTTCTCTGGAAGCCAGACACACAGGACTGGCTTCCAGGGTACTTCTGATGAAGAGTAGCAGGTGCACGATATTCCCTCTTAGGTCGGAAAGAGGTTACCTGTCCAGGTCCTCTCTTGATTCCGTCCTTAGGTCAGTTCAGCAGTCTTTGGATTCCTTGAAGAAATACAGCTCCAGACTTCTTTCTCCGAGTCGACCCAGGATTCAAGCTTCAGGTTTCAGCTTCAGTTTCAGAACAGCTTCAGTTTCAACTTGCAACTTCTGAACAAATTAGTGATTGAGCGGTCCATAGTTATCCACATGTGTTCCCCATTCACACAGACTGAGCCAGGCTCAGACAGCCAATCATACCCGAGTGCAGGGAGCCAATCAGACTTACAGACATTCAGATTTATAGACAGGGCATTCACCCAAACCAGACATCCATAACACAGAATGTGGATTGGAGTAAGCACCCAGCCTTTTAGAACACTACACAGCATTCACTCCAGTGTCAGTCGAGGTTGTCCCATGCATTGTGTCACACAACCAAAACTGGACACCCACAACACGGAATGTGAGTTGACTTCAGACTACATTCATACAGGTCCCATCACAAGTGTGTACCCACAACACAAAGTCCCTGGGAAGGCTTCAGTAACTGACAGAAGTCAGCCTCAGAGTCATATATGGTCTTTCCACCCGACAGTTAATCAGGGAGAAAGGGACAGAGTTAGTGCTTCCCAGGACTTTGGGAAACAAGGTGTAAAGGCAATTGAAACAAATAGGTCACAGTGGCAATCTCGAAGCCACTCTCAAGTCAGCATGTAGCTGCCACAGGCCATACCCTGCTCTTTGGTCAACATAGATGGCCAGAAAACACACTCAAGGGGTACAACAAGGATACCACGGAATGAGAACAACAAACATGGTGATCCCCATTTTCAACCTAAGCCGACACTCATTAACCACAGATGAAACCAGTGTATTAAGCAAAGGACTAAGTTTTGTGCCCAAGAGTAAAGCGGATCGCTTCACAACAGAAGTTGAACTACGAAAATTCTAAAGAAAGTGTGTTTCAGACAAATATTTCTATACAAAAAGGAAGTCAGATCTTGTGAGTCCTTATGGAGGGAAAATGAGAAGAACGCGTTTTCTAAATCTATAAGAGTAAAATATTTAGCCTTAGATGGAATATTACATAATATCGTGCAGGATTTGGAACTAAAGGAAACTTTGCTTCAACAATGTTGTTTAGGGACGAAGATCCTGAAAAATCTCCATGACATCCCAGTTGATTTATTCAATGTGTACACAGCCGTGTTGCATGGGCACTTAGATGGCATCAATATTCCTTGCTTCATTAAAGCGGAAATGGTCTCAAATATACCTTCATCCGTTTCTCAGTACATGGGATATGGTTTTGCTTGTGGCAAAATTGCTCCTGAATTAGGCTTGATTGTAACTTCTCCTACTCCTTTTAATAGGACCACATAACATGGACTGGTAGTCCATAAAATATTTGGCACTTTCCCCAAATCTTCCTGGAGGAATGGCAGTTTCTTTTTTACCATCACCATTCTCTGCGGTATTTACACATTCTCCACATTAATCCAATAAGTGAGACTTATAAAGAATACAAACTCATCAGAATAATCATCCCTCAAAAGCTATTTGTCTGTCAAGTCTGTCAATCTTTATCCTTCACTGAGGGCTATCACTGCTCTCCATCCTCTACCCTCATCATCTGTTCCATGGACAACCACTCTTTCCTCTCTGACCACTGCTGCTTCTAACTCTAAAGGGAAACCTGTCCTTCTTCGTCATCCATGGGTATTTCTGGCCTAAACAAAAACTTTTCAGGTATTCTCAATATTTTATCTACAAACTTAGATAACCACGATAATAAAACAGTCACTCCATACAAAAATACTTCTGGATCTAAAGGGACTCCTCGTAATGCTTTCTGGCCTTTGAAGGCTAATATGAATTTGTTCACATTCACATAATGTATCCCTAGAGTGGAACACACTATTCCCTCATCAGTAAAAGATATTGTCATGTTAAGTTTTGTCATCAAGTCACATCCTAGTATGTTAATTGGTGCCTGCGAGAAGACAATAATGGCATAGACATGTTATGTTCTCCTGTAGAGATTGGCAAATCATCTGTAAAATTAACTCAACTCATTGTCCCAGAGAATCCCTGTGCATTCATAGCAATGCCTGACATTGTTTATTTTCCTTTCGGATTTAGGAACTAGTTGCTCCAGTGTCTACAAGAAATGAAAATGGCTTGCCTCCTATTATTACCTTGACCCTTGGTTCCTCTTGGGGGACCGGTGTCACTGGTAGTACTGAACAAATCAGGTTGCTCTGTGCACTGTCCTATTGTGGATATAAATTCATCCCTGTACCTGTGAAAGGATGTCCTCCTACCACGGTCACACTCCCTAGTTTAGGTGTAAGTGTTTGTGGTATTCCTACATTTGTGTTCTGTTATGAAGTTGTCTCACTGTATGTAAATAGTTATGGCCATGCTTGCTATTCATAGAGAGCAGGGTGTTCATTGTGTATGATGTAATATAGTTCTATGTGGAATGTCAGAGTATAATATAGTTCTGAGCAGGGTGTCATAGCCTGCCTGTGGCCAGAGAATGTTTACTCTTAATGTTGTTTCTACTACTGTTTGCACTAGCCAGCCAGGTGTAAGGTTGAGCTGGGGGTCTGTACTTCATGACCTGTAATAAAGGTTATTTTATCTCATTGGAAACTGCTTTGGACTATTCTTCGTTGGCGACGAGGATCTTCTGACAGACCCCTGGCACTGCAGACTAATGGATTAGCAACATATTTGCTCTGCAGTTACAACCTTGAAGCCGCTCCGCCATCCAGCGTTTGCAGCAGATGACGTGGGTGCTCCAAGGAGTGACTTGCGTTGACATATTCACCTCCAGACAGAGAAAAGTGACAAGTCACTCTGCCTTATATTCCCTAACTAAGGCGTTCGTAGCGGCCAACATTGGGCAAGTATAACAACAGTGACAGTGTGCGATGAGCAAATTGAAAGGCTCAAGTACGTTTGAATTTACTGTGCAGAATGATATTGGGCTGCAAAATAGAAATATTAAGTAAACACTCAAGGCATCAGCAAGCAAAACAAATACAGCAGAAAACAAGGAGAAAGAACTGAATGATCACTTCATTTACATATACAAAATAAATTAAACAGATGCAAAGTAACTAGAACACAAATGAAAGGTTCAAGAAAAAACCAATTTTGAGCCTCCTCCCTTATTATTCATTAAAAATTTAGCACATTGATGTGTAAAAAAATCACACATAGACTTACAAAAACTTATTTTTATATAGTTTTCGGTATCTGCTTTTTTCGTGGTTTAAGATATACTTCTGAACATCATTGATTACAAAAAACAAGCAACCACCGTTTCCACAATCAAAACAAAACAAAAGCAAGTTGGTACTCTTGCACACGGTTCTATACAGAGAAACTAATACAATTACTACTGTCGCTATCCAAAGAGGGCGACAGGGGTCAAGATTCAATAGACAAATGAACAACAGGCATCTAATACATATCTTGGTATAAAACAGTAAACATTGTTGACACTGTGTTTAGAGGGAAAGTGCGTCTACACCTGGTGTTTCAGCCCTTTAATGGGGCTGTGTGAGCCAATTTCTTCCTAGGGCCTTCGTCAGGACAGAGGAGGACTACGCAGTCAGGATGTTCAGGAAGTGCTGTAAAATGAATGAGGTATAATGAGGGGAGGCTCCAAGCATAATAGCAGGAAAACGGTGTCCGGTCAAATGGTCGAAAATAAAAGATCGAATGACCATTTGATCGAAAATCAAATGGTGGAAAAAAAATGGTCGAATTTTTTATTTATTTATTTATATATTTTGTTAGTTTTGTTTGGTAAAAAAAATGTATATAGAAAAAGGGGAGTTGGGGGGTAACCCCCCCCCATTAAAAAAAAAAAAAAAATCGACCATTTTTTTTCGACCATTTGACTCTCGATCAAATGGCATTCGATCATTTGGTTTTCGACCAAATGACCTGCAACCCAGGAAAACGTGAAATAAATCGCTGGATGTCCATCATGTACTTAAAGGACATCACTTACCTGTGGGGACGAGAGTCTAGCCACAGGTGTAAATGTAGAAGGTAATCCCAAGACCCAAGTCACCAATGGGTAAAAGTCACAGTGGACACCTAATTTAGGAAAATGGAGGAGGATTTAAGGTTACTAAATATATTTGTGTCATTTAATTCAGGGTGGAGTGTGTCTCTACAACACACTGAAAAGGTGGTCTTACCTATTTTAAGGCAGCCGTGAAGTCAATAAAATTGAAAGCTTCAGCATGATAGTCATGGCGGTGCTGTAAGTGCAGAGCTGGAGGAACACAAAACACACAACAGCAATAATGAGTATGTTGGTGTGGACTAATCTTGAAAGCATCATGTCGAAGAATATATTCAACAACTGGGAGTGCAGTATATGTAATAGTGAAGCAACTGGAAACATGGTTACCTAGATTAAGTAAGCCACGTAGTTAGTGGATCGCTGATGGCACCATCATATTTGAAAGTGTCTGCATCAATAATGTGGCAAGCCCTGAGTGCTGCAAAACACATGTGGATATAGATTAAAAGGTGCCTATGGCAGCGGATCTCCGAGACGCACTACTCTAAATATTCTGCAAAGGCATTCTCGTCATACCTTTCTAGAGGGAGTGTTAGTCCCTGCGGTCGACCAAGGCAGCTGCAGAGTCTTGCAGAAGCAATAACGCAGGGATCTCGAAGCGCTGCTGTTGAGTCCCTCAGTTGACTTATTATGTATCCAGAATAGTGAAACATACATGCATATTGCAGAGTTGATTAACACCTCATACGCTCGATAAAGAATTATCGTGAGACACATTGGAGTCTAGATAATTGTTGTTCTAATTCCCGTTGTGTGTTAGTGTCCGTTCCCATGGCAATGAAAACAGAAAAACACGGTCTACTTTGTACTCAATCCAGCGTCTAAAGGGATAATTGAATGAGTATCAGAATAGAAGAAATTTATAATAGAAAAGCTGAAATGATGCCGGCCCCATGTATGTGTCCGTAGCCACGGTACACAACGTGGAGCACCAGTCACGTGTGCACTCAAACAAAGTTGTATAAGTACATAGGACTCTGAGCACACCAAGTCGAACTGTCACTGAAATACCGGTGCTAAAGGCACGGTGTACCGATTCAAAAGCGATCGCAAGTAAACGTTCGGCACCGTAGCCCAAGCCTTAAGGACGTGAGTCACGTGTGCCAAAGTATTAAGTAATGTCACTCACAGTCATCATAAAGAGTTGAAAGGGCATGGATTAGTAAACCTCATGGCCTTGCAGCTGTGTCGTGCTAGGCGACAGCTGAGGGGAGAGGAACGAGTCATGTACACGCGATGTGTGGGTAGAACGCGGAATGGTACACACAACATTGCACAGGGTACAGTATACATCAGACATGTAAAAAGGTGTCAAAAGAAAAACAATTACTGTAAACACGTGTTGATCTCTCTACGGTGAATACAGATAGGGTTGGCCCCTCAGTTGACTTATTATGTATCCAGAATAGTGAAACATACATGCATATCGCAGAGTTGATTAACACCTCATTTCACAATTTTGGTACAAAACAAATTCCTTGTGTAAAGGGATAAGATCTGCAATTCATAAAAACAATCCATAAACAAACAGTCAGCCTATCTAAGACCAAATCTCATACCTCTCAATTAAAGGTACCTATGTGAAGATATTATGTGTCTGAGGCAAAATGCATTGACATAAAAAGGATTTCCATTCCACAGATATGTTAAGGCCTGTATTTACCATGTCTAATCTGTGGACCCACCTCTGTTCTAGCTGTGTCAATGCTTTATTCAAATAACCTCCTCTTACTGTTGGTGCTAGTTTTTGGATAATAAACCATCTGAGGTCCAAATCTGTGTGCTTCAGGAGGCAGAAGTGGTCCACTAGGGGTTTATCAGGGACCTTTTTTCTGATACAGGATCGATGTTCCGAAATGCACATTTTTATGGGACGGATAGTTTTGCCCACATACAAAAGGTTGCAAGGGCTCTCAATAATGTAGATCACTCCCTTGGAGTTACAATTTGTGTGTTGTTTCATTATCCACTTAATGAGGCGATTTGAATAAAGCATTGACACAGCTAGAACAGAGGTGGGTCCACATATTAGACACAGTAAATACAGGCCTTAAAATATCTGTGGAATGGAAATCCTTTTTATAGGCCAATGTATTTTGCCTCAGACACATAATATCTTTACACAGGTACCTTCAAATGAGAGATATGAGATTTGGTCTTAGATAGGCTCACTGTTTGTTATGGATTGTTTTTATGAATTGTTTTTATGATTGCTTATCCCTGGAATTTGTTTTGTACCGAAATTGTGAAATGAGGTGTTAATCAACTCTGCGATATGCATGTATGTTTCAGCATTCTGGATACATAATAAGTCAAGTGAAGGGCCAACCCTATCTGTATTCACCGTAGAGAGATCAACACGTGTTTAGAGTAATTGTTTTTCTTTTGACACCTTTTTACATGTCTGATGTATACTGTACCCTGTACAATGTTGTGTGTACCATTCCACCTTCTACCCACACATCGCACGTACACCACTTGTTCCTCTCCCCTCAGCTGTCGCCTAGCATGACACAGCTGTGATGCCATGAGGTTTACCAATCCATGCCCTTTCAACTCTTTAGGATGACTGTGACATTACTTAATACTTTGGCACACGTGACTCACGTCCTTAAGACTTGGGCTCCAGTGCCGATCGTTTACTTGCAATCGCTTTTGAATCGGTACACCGTGCCTTTAGCACCGGTATTTCAGTGACAGTTCGACTTGGTGTGCTCACAGTCCTATGTACTTATACAACTTCATTTGAGTGCACACGTGACTGGTGCTCCATGTTGTCTAACGTTACCATGGCTACAGACACATACATGGGGCCGGCACCATTTCAGCTTTTCTATTATAAATTTCTTCTATTCTGATACTCATTCAATTATCCCTTTAGACGCTGGATTGAGTACAAAGTACACCGTGTTTTTCTGTTTTCATTGCCATGGGAATGGACACTAACACGCAACGGGACTTACACAACAATTATCTAGACTCCAATGTGTCTCAGGATAATTCTTTATAGAGCGTATTTGGTGACCACACACTCGGATATTCATCTTAATATCCCGTTACATGCGGACACCATTCCAAAATGGCCTTTGCTATATTTATCCTTGGCGCTTAGCAACGGCGTCCTCACCACTGTTTGTTGCATGGAAGTGGGCTCAACAGCAGCGCTTCGAGATCCCCGCGTTATTGCTTCTGCAGGACTCTGCAGCTGCCTTGATCGACTGCTTGGACTAACACTCCCTCTAGCAAGGTATGACGTGAATGCCTTTCCCGAATATTTCGAGTAGTGCGTCTCGGAGATCCGCTGCCATAGGCACTTTTTAATCTGTATCCACGTGTGTTTTGCAGCACTCAGGGCTTGCCACATTATTGATGCAGACACTTTCAAATACGATGGTGCCATCAGCGATCCACTAACTATGCAGCTTACTTAATCTAGGTAAGCGTGTTTCCAGTTGCTTCACTATTACATATACTGCACTCCCAGTTGTTGAATACATTCTTCAACATGATGCTTTCAAGATTAGTCCACACCAGCATACTCATTGATGCTGCTGTGTGTTTTGTTTTCCTCCAGCTCTGCACTTACAGCACTGCCATGACTATCATGCTGAAGCTTTCGATTTTATCGACTTCACGGCTGCCTTAAAATAGGTTAGACTGCCTTTTCAGTGTGTTGTAGAGACACACTCCACCCTGAATTAAATGACTCTAATATATTTAGTAACCTTAAATCCTCCTCCATTTTTCTAAATTAGGTGTCCACTGTGACTATTACACATCGGCGACTTGGGCCTTAGGATTACCTTCTACATTTACACCTGTGGCTAGACTCTCCTCCCCACAGGTAAGTGATGTCCTTTAAGTACATGATGGACTTCCAGTGATTTATTTCACATGTTTTCCTGCTATTATGCTTGGCGCCTCCCCTCATTATCCCTCATTCATTTTACAGCACTTCCTGAACATCCTGACAGCATAATCCTCTTCTGTCCTGACGAAGGCCCTAGGAAGAAATTGGCTCACACAGCCCCATTATAGGGCCGAAACACCGGGTGTAGACGCACTTTCCCTTTAAACACAGTGTCACCAATGTTTACTGTTTTTTTTTTCCAACATTATTTTTATTATTTTTGGCATAACAAGACATACAGGTTCTTTGATTGTTACATATTTGGTAAACTGGATACAGCATTAAGAAGCGGTAAGCGCATTGGATATAACTGAGTCTTAGCAAATTATACAATGTCTTCAAAAACAAAATTGTTAATAACAACTGAGGAGGGGGACGAGAAGTGGGGGGGACATGGAGCTGTATACACAATGGGAACAGAAGGCTGCTTAGTTTGTTCTTAGGGTCGTTTCAGAGGGTCAGTGTGGCCCCAAGCTATGTTTAGGACGGGTTCTTCGCAGTGGACTCGGCGGAGTTAGTGGGGTTAGTTTGCTTGGCTGCCTGTGACTCAGGGGTGTGGAGGAGCCCCGTTGCTTCTCAAGCCTAGTTTTATTGTTGTTTTATTTCCAGTCCTGGGTTTCCATCCAGCGCAGACTTGGGGGCTGCCTTGCCACCCCCGGGAATTGTTGCACATAGTCCAGGAAGGGGGCCCATATGCGTTCGAATTTGGGCTTGTTGCCTAGTCTGATGGCCGTGACTTTCTCGGCTGCCACAATTTCCCAACATTTGGACCACCACAATTGCGTGGACGGGCCCTCCGGATTTTTCCAAAGTCTGGCAATGGCGATTTTGGCGGCTGTGAAGAAGTGGGAGCATAGGTCCGCCATGCAGCCTGTAAGGGGGAATTGGCCGTCTCATGTAGCCCCTAGCAGCACGATTCCTGGGTCCCAGGTAATGTTAAGCCCAGTGATTGCTTTGATCTGCTTCAACATATTTTTCCAGAATAGGGTGGCTTTTGGGCAAGACCAGAAGAGGTGGAACAGAGTTCCTCATTCTGCGCACCCTCTCCAGCACTGAGCAGGGATCGCTGGGTTGCACTTATTTAGGTTGACCGGGGTTCGGTACCATCTGTAACAGACTTTAAACACACTTTCTTTGTTTGTTATGCACTTTGAACTTGTTTGTGCTCAAGACCATATATGGTGCCATTCCTCTGGTTCGATCAGTCTTCCAATGTCTTCTTCCCATTTCAACATATATGGTTCTTTTTTAGTGGAGTCTGTTCTGTCCAGTGTCTTGTACAGTGCGGAGATTTTCCCTTTCGGGGGATTTGCTAAGAGGGTGAGTTCTAATGCCGTTAGCTCTCTGCTGCCCTGTTTCCTGACCTGGGGATTCGACAGCCAGTGCCTCAGTTGCGTATAGCGAAATCTTTCAGTTTACGGAATCTTGAATTTTGCTTTGCACTCCTCAAAGTTTAAGGGATGCCCATTCTCGAAAAAATCTGCCATAGTTTCTAAGCCGCCGGCTCTCCACTCAGTGAACTGGTTTGGTGAGACTCCTGGGGAGAAGTCTGAGTTCCCCCAGATTGGGGGGAGGGGGCCCATTGTGCCCCTGCATTTCCACCGGCGGGCTGCACTTTTCCAGCTGGCAACCGTGTTCCTTGTTGCTGGTAGGGGGCCCAACCTTTGGGTTCCTTTGGATTCTTTGGAATGGGGCAGAGCTTCTAGCGCGGCCCTACTCCAATCTTCTTCTAGTTGTAACCACCTGTTGCGGTTGCCGCTGAGCTTCCAGGCAAATGCAGGGGCCAGCTGGGCTGCTAAGCAATACCTTGCTACATTGGGGGCCCCCAGGCCACCCAGAGCTGTACTTCGGAGCATTATGCATTTCGGGATACGAGACTTCCTCCCTTCCCAGACGAGGTTTAAGATCTCCCTTTGCAGTTTCCGCAGGGCTTCCTCCCGGATTGTCACAGGCAGTGCCTGTGCGAAGTATAGCAGTCTTGGAGTCAGGTTCATCTTTATTGCTGTGATTCGGCCGAACCAGGAGATTTCTTGTTTCTCCCAATTGATGTCAATTTCTAAGTCTCTGAAGAGCGCCGGGAAGTTTGTCTTATACAGCTTCTCAGTTTTGTTGGGTATCTGTACTCCCAAGTAGCTTATACTGCTTCTTGCCCAAGGGATCCCGAACTCCTCTTCGAGATTGGATTTCGACTTACTTGGAATATTGATGCCCAATGCTACTGATTTGGATATGTTTATAGTGAATCCTGAGGCCGCTCTGAATTCTTCGAGAGTTCGCCATAGGGCTCTTATTGAATCTGCCGGAGGGGTGAGCGTGAGGAGCACATCATCTGCGTATAGGGCGATTTTGTAGGTTTCACTTTTGTGCGTGAGGCCGTGTATTGATGGATTTCGGCGGACCCTGTCCGCGAATGTTTCCATTGATAGGGAAAAGATGAGCGGGGAGAGTGGGCATCCTTGTCTCGTGCCCCGGGTTATGTGTATGCTGCCGGATTTGGCCCCGTTGAGGCGTAGGCTCGTAGAAGGTCTTTGATAGATGGCTAGGACCCATTTCCTGAAGTTTGGGCCGAAGCCAAAATGCTGTAAGATTTCCTCCACGTAGCCCCAGTCGAGCATATTGAACGCCTTATGTGCATCTAAGGAGAGGACTGCTAACCTTGAGCTCAATCTGTTTGCTGACTCTATGATGTTGATGGTTTTGCGGATGTTGTCTTGGGTGCCCCGTCCCGGGATGAAGCCTGCTTGATCTGGGTCAATGATCTCTGGGAGGGAGGGGGCCAATCGATTTGCCAGAATTTTGGCAAATATTTTCACGTCGTTGTTTAGAAGCGCTATGGGTCTGTAAGATGCACATAGCTTTCGGTCTTTCCCCGGCTTTGGGATCAGTACTGTTATTGATTCGTTCATTGACGCTGTCGTGGAGCCGGTGGAGAGAAATGAGTTGAATAGATTTGCTAGTTGCAGTGCTAGCAGGTGCGCAAACTTCTTGTAAAATTTTGAGGATAGCCCATCTGGCCCGGGTGTTGTGTTTTTCAGGTGGCGGATCGTTTCGCTAACTTCCTCCGCTGAGATTAGGCCCTCCAGGTCCAGGAGTGTGGAGGATGGCTGTGGTTTTGGGATGGGGCCAAGAATTGGGTAATGGCTGGGATTGACGTCGGGGGTCCTGCCATAATTTCCTTGTGGTGCTGCACCATTATTTCCAGCTTTTCAGGGTCCAGGTGGTGTTGGGAGCCCTTTTTGTCCAGAAGGGTTTGGATGTGGTTACTGGTTTGGAGTCTTTTCAGTTTATGTGCTAGGAGCCGGTTTGCTTTGTTGCTGTTAAGGTAGTAATACTGTTTAGTGTAGGTCAGTGCTCTGGCGGCTCGGTCTGCTAAGTGGATCTCTAGCTCTATTTTTGCTCTTTTTAGTTCTCATTGTGTTGTTTTCACATAGCGTTGTTTGAGCTTGGTTTCTAGTTCTACGAGTCTTTCCTCTAGCTTTCGTTGCTTCCGCAGGTTTTGGCGCTTGAGTCTCGCTGATGAATCCATCGCCACCCCTCGGATTACCGGCTTCATGGTGTCCCACGCTGTTGCTATTGGAGTGTCTGGGGTTGTTTTCTCTCTGAAATAATTCTGAATCGCCTCCCCGAGGTCAGAGCTGGCCGCTAGGTCGGTGAGGATGTAGTCTTGCAGCTTCCATTGCCTCTGAGTAGGTTCGGGGGCTCTGTGCAGCAGCAGCATCATCGTGACTGGCGCGTGGTCCGAGATTGCAATGGGTCTGATATGGATGTTCTACACGCAGAGGGCCATGGTGTTAGCGGCGAGCATGAGGTCAATCAGCGAATAGCCTCAATGTACGTGTGAAAAGAATGTGTAATCTCTTTCTCCCTTGTTGCGTAGTCTCCAGATGTCTATAGCTTCGGTTTCCCGCAGGAATTCCGCCAGGGATTTGCCGAAGTCTTCCCTCGAGGCTGGGAGCGTCTTATCTACCCTCGGGTCTGGGGGGAGGTTGAAATCCCCTCCAATTAGCAAGTGGCCTGTGGCGAAGGCCATGATGGTTGGGAGGAGGCTCCGGAGGAATTGGTCTTGCTCTTTGTTTGGCCCGTAGATTGCCATCAGGGTAATCGGTAGTTCGACTAAGAGTCCTTTCAGGAGCAGGAATTTGCCTTCCGGATCTCTTTTGATGGTGAACTGTGATAATGGGAGATTTTGGGTTAAGAGGATAGCGACACCCCTCTTTTTCTGTGTAGCTGAGGTGAAGTAGCATTTCGGGTAGCGTCGAAAACGTATTAGCTTTCATCCTCCACGATCAAGTGGGTTTCTTGGAGGAAGACGATGTCCGTTACTAGTTGGTCTAGTTTGTGCTCCACTGATTTCCGCTTTCTTGGTGCGCTGAGCCCCTGCACATTCCACGTCGTGATAGTAAGTGTCCTGTCTAGCGAACCCATCCTTTAAGTCCTAGATAGGACGCTTCGTAGTCTTCCCTGGAGATTTCCTGTTCCATGTCGTCAAGTGTTGTTATCCGCCATGTACCCCATTTTATGTGGGTCACCCCCCTCCTTCCCACCCTCCTTCCTCCCCCCCAACAGTAACTAGGTTTCCGGACCAGCCTTCAACTAATGGGGCATTCAGCCGGACCAGTGTAGTACCTCTGTTTGGAGGCAAGCGTTGCCTCTTCTGTTGATCAGTAAAGTTCAGGTAGAGGCTAAAGAGTTCATTTAATGAAGTCAGCTTGAGGCCTTTCGGCGTCCCACTCAGCAGTTGTTGTCCCTTTTGGGCTTGCCCGGTGGGCCGCGAGGTCTGTGACGCTCTGCTGTTTTGGTCCAAGCTCTGGTGGGGGCTCCGCGGGGTCTCCCCGGGGCCTCTGCAGTTTCGGCGGGGGGGGGGGGGTCCTCATCGGCCTCCGGGTTCATGAATCGTTCAGCTTCTTTAGGAGACGGATTATCCGAGGCCCGGCCTCCCAATTGAAGATTAGAGCTGTGGGAAAGCCCCAGCTGTAGGTTGTTTTCCTCCCACTCAACCATTCAGCAAGGGGCTTGAGGGCTTTCCTCTTTGCGAGAGTGGACGCAGCCAGGTCCTGGTAAAGGGATATTTCCGCATCTCGGAAGCCGATTGGGGCCGAGCTTCTGGCTTCGTGCATTATTTCTTCCTTGACTTTGTAGAAGTGGACTCTCGCCAGAACGTCCGGAACTGAATTTGCGTTTTGTCTGGCTCTAACCCGGTGTACCCTATCCAGTTCCAGGGGGGGCTCTGTCTGGGAGCGTTAGGATGAAGCGAAATAGGTCGTTGACATAGGAGACAGACCTGTTTTCAACTTCTTCTTGCTTGTTCTCGAGGGCTTCGCATCTGGCCTCTAGTGAGGTGAGTCTGTTGGAGCCTTCCCCGATCTCGAAGTTTTGCTCAAACAGTGTGGTCTCAATTACTTCTGTTCTGGTTTCGATTTCCCCGACTCTTTTGCCCAGGGACGCAATTTTACCTTTCAGTTCTTCTGTGCCCTTGTGATACTCCTTAGTTATGGCAGATAGGAGCTTGTGGAGGTCAACTTTCGTCACTCCCTGGGTTAGAGGCTCATTGTGGGGGTCTGGGGACGCACTTGTCGTGTCATTACCCTCCCCTTTCTTGGACTTTTCACCCATGGTGGTAGATAGTAGGGTCGCTATGTCGGTTTGCTTGGCTGATTTTTGATTCCTGGCCATAACTCCTTGTGACCCAGGCAGGAGCTCATCCGACCCACCCCTGAGTTGGTTCTTTTTGGGCACTCAGGGTCCCCCCGCGACTCTGACCCCCCTGCTGGGCAGGTTTGTGTCGTGACTCTGCTGCAGGGCCAGCCGAATAGTTGGTAGTTGAGCTTACAGAGTCTTGGAATCTGGTGGAGGGCGGGCAAACTTTGGGCCCTCTTTGGATGGGTCATTTCTCTGGGGGGCCTGGGGTAGTCTCAGGGGGAGGGCGCAAGGGAACCCTCGGGGCCACGGGGCTCGGTAGGTGGGAATGGAAGCGGACTCCCCCTGCAGTTTGTGCCCAGGTCTCTCTTAAGGAGGGAGTCTCCTCTCCTCGTCCGGAGCCGAAGTAGGGAGATTGGTTTGCCAACCTAGGGGGCTCCTACTCGATGCGACAAGTGCCGCCCTACCTTCCTCCGGGAATGGACACCGGGGCCCGCACAGTCAGGATCGCTGAGGTGCCGCTCTCTCCCCGGCTTCAGAGACCGCTGATGGCAGGCTAGTAGAGGGGGGTCCCCTCCGCCCCTAGCTCCGGCTAGGGCCCAGGGGGCTCTGGATCACCCATGGGCCTCTGCAGACTGCTGGTAATAGAGAGCCGATTGGTCCGGGAGGGGGAGGAAAGGGAGCCCCAGGCCGCACTCCTCCCCGGCTGGATTCACTTTGCTGCTGCCGAGGATGACTTGGGGGAGGTGGGTCGCCGGCTTCCGCCGGAGAAGTGGTCGTACTAGCTGTTGTGCTTGGTCAGGGACCCAGCCCCGGTGGAAGGGGGACTGGAGAATTCGGGAGGTGGAGGCCGGATTCCGTGCTTCGAGCCTTTGGGGCAGGGCCTGTCCCGCTGCTGCGGATGGGGTGCCGATGCAACCCTGCACTGGAGCTGGAGAGTTCGTTGGGCTCTAACTGTGAGCCGGGCGGGGCCCGCTGCTGTCTGTGCTGGTCCCTACGGGTGCAGATGGTGGGGGGGCCGTGGGCGGTGATGCTCCCCCGGGCCATTGGTGTAGAGGTGAAGCCCGGGAGGAAGAGCACCATGCTGCCACACTCTGCTCGCTGTTGGTCTTCGGGCCCGGCGGATGGACCTCCTGCGCCGAGACCAGAGTGCTCCCAGGGCTTCGTCCGAGGGCGGGACCCGCTGCTTTTGCAATTGGGCCCTACGCCGGCACAGGTGCAAGCTGGTGCGATCGGGAAAAGAAGCCGGACTCCGCGCTTTTGGCCTTCGGGGCTGGGCCTACCCTGCTGCTGCGGATGATATTCCGATGCAACCCCGCACCAGAGCTGGAGGGTTCATTGGCTCTGTCTGTGAGCAGGGCAGGGCCCGCTGCCTCCCGTGCTGGACCCTGCAGGCACAGATGCTGGGTGAGCAGCGTTTCAGACCTCAAATGTGGGGTTCGGAGTCCTCCCAGGGCTTCGTTTGAAGGCAGGACCCGCTGCTGATGTGGTTGGGCACTGCGCCGGCACGGGTGCAAACTGGTGAAGCTGGTGAATTTGGGAGAGGAGGCTGGGCTCCGAGCCTTGAGCCTGCGGGGCTAGGCTTATCCTGCAGCTGCGGATGATCTTCGGCTCCGTCCCCGCACCAGAGCTGGAGGGCTTGTTGGGCTTTGTCTGTGAACAGGACAGGGCCCGCTGCTGTCCGTGCTGGGCCCTATGGGCATAGGTGCTGGGTGAGCCGTGGGCGGTGGTGCTCCTCCGGGCCTTTGGTGTTGGGGCTTTGCAGGCTTCATAGATATCGAGGGGCGAAGCCCGGGAGAAGGAGTCCCACACTGCCGCACTCTGCCCACTACTGGTCTTCAGGCCCGACTCTTCGGGGCTCCCGCGCCAAGACCGGAGTGCTCCCGGGGCTTTGTCCGAAGACGGGACCCGCTGTAATTGTAGTTGGACACTGCGCCGCCACAGATGCGTACTCCGGCGGGGGTGCACGGTACTCAGTCTTCAGCCGTTTCTGGAGGGAAGATTGCGATCAGCTCCAGAGTGAGCACTCGCAGTTCCCGCTCGGTTCGGAAGTTGGAAAGAGAGTCGGGTTACACCACGCCGTAGTCCGCCATCTTGGGCTGCCGCCCGCTTCCCCACTTCTTGACGGAGAGATTCGCCTCAAACTCAGTCCACTTTCGCCTCAGGACGGCGGCATTGAGGGATGGGCTGCAGAAGCCTCCAGGCTCCGCAGGACGCCGACTTTGCTTTCGAAAACCTGAACCTTACTGGGGAATTACGGGCAAACACACGGTCGCGGCCAGGAGCTCTCACCGGACCCGACTGTTCACCATGGCGCCAAGCCACGCCCCCCAATGTTTACTGTTTTATACCAAGATATGTATTATATACCTGCTGTTCATTTGTTTATTGAATCTTGACCCCCGTCGCCCTCTTTGGACAGCGACAGTAGTAATTGTATTAGTTTCTCTGTATAGAACCATGTGCAAGAGTACCAACTTGCTTTTGTTTTGTTTTGATTGTGCAAACTGTGGTTGCTTGTTTTTTGTAATCAATGATGTTCAGAAGTATATCTTAAACCACGAAAAAAGCAAATACCGAAAACTATATAAAAATAAGTTTTTGTAAGTCTAGGTGTGATTTTTTTTACACATCAATGTGCTAAATTTTGAATGAATAATAAGGGAGGAGGCTCTCAATTGTTTTTTTCCCGACCCTTTCATTTGTGTTCTAGTAACTTAAGCCCTCCTGGGCAGAATAGGGTTGATCCTCCAGGAGCCCTTTCTTTACACTTACAGGTGCAAAATAGATAGCACTTACCTTTAAGGGGAAATGCACATAAAGTAGGAAATATCAGCAAGCAAAACATATTGCAAAACCCAAAATGAAAGAACTAAAAAGAAGTTTTACCTACGTATACAGAGCAGCTAAACAAGTGCAAAGGAGAATATGGCCATGACAGGTGTGCCGGGAACTTTACTGTTTATGGCATGCCCAGGAAACCCAAAGGTGAAGTGGCCTCAATGGGAAAAAAGGGTTTCAACACTACATTAGGGTGGCATGCAGTAACTCAAACTCAATGGAAAGAAAGGTAGCACTGGTCATGCATTTTTTAGGTTATGAGGGGCAGAGGATATATGACACTCTTCCAGATATAACAGGAGTGGGAGTCGGAGATGACATGGCAGAGTTGGATATTGCCTTAAAGAAGTTGGATATTCATTTTGAACCTAAAACAAGTACTATTCTTGAAAGATGCAATTTTGGGGTGAGCGTTCAAGAACCTGGTGAAAGCATAAAGGAATTTGTAACAGCGTTGAGACATCTAGCTTTGTCATGTAAATTCAGAGACTCATTTGATGAACGGATAAGGGATCAATTTATGATCAACTGCCGAAGTAACAAAATCAGTGAAGAACTATGGTTGCGAGATGAACCGTCATTGGATGAGGTACTCAACTTACCAAAAAGAGTAGAACACACCTTGGCATGTGTTGCGAAGTTGTCAGAAAAGGATGGCAAGGAAGGAAATATTGAAGAACTCAATGTAGTAGAGTCAAAACAGAAGAAAAGGGTGTAGGAAAAATTGCATAAAAGGGAGAAGGTGAAGCCTGAATTCAAAAAGGAAGTATGGAAAGGGGAAAGAAGGGAAGAAAAGAAGTGTCTATGTTTCAGATGTGCGAGTAATTCACATTTTACGGCAGCATTAGCATGCCTTCGGAGGAGGGCCATATGTGCAAAGTGCATAAAACGTGGGCATTTTGCAAACTGTTGTAAAAATGACCAATCTTTCCAAAGAAGTGTTTTGGTAGTAAATCATGAGGAGAGGATTGGTTATTCAGATGAAGAGGAAAATCCAAATGTGTAAAAGATTATGGTTAATGTCATAAATGATGATGATGAAATGGAGTGCGAGCATCCTTATGCTATTGTGAAACTTAATGGGTGTGATGTTAGGATGATGGCAGATTCGGGATCTAAAATTTCATTTATATCCAAGAAGGTGTTTGAAGAGGAAATGAATGGGGATGTTAGAAATTTACTCGAGCCATACTTTAATCCTGGGGGGTATAACAATTACCGGATTGAACTTTTAGGATACTTCATCGCAGATTTTGAATTTAAGTGAAGGTATGCCAAAGGAAAGGTTTACATCACTAAAAAGGTGTAAACTTTGTTTGGTTGGAGGGACCAGAAAAAACTAATTGTAAGATTGGATCCCAATCAAAATGAACAGGTGAGGCAGATAAATACTTCTCTGTGTGTGGAAGATAAGTATGAAAAATTGTTTAGAAAAGAGATTGGTAAAGTGAGAGGTATTCAGCGTCAGATTGTGGTGAAGAAGGGATGTGTTCCCGTAAGAGCAAAGTTGAGATCTGTTTGTTTCGCTTTGAGAGAGGAAGTAAAGAAAGAACTGGAGAAATTGACAAAAATGGGTGTGATTGAAAGAGCTGGTTGTGTGGAATGGATTTCTCCACTAGTGATTGTAAAAAATCCATCTGGAGATTTGAGATTGTGTGTGGATTTAAGGGAGGTAAATAAAGCGATTATGGCTGAAAGACATCCATTGCCCAATATGAGTGAAATGTTATCGATGGTTGGGCAGGGAAACATCTTTTCCAAACTTGATATGCCATCTGCGTACCATCAGGTTGAACTTGAAGAGAAGTCCAGAAAGTTAATGGCTTTCATCACTCATGAAGATGTATTTCAGTAGAAGCATATGCCATTTGGGCTGGTATATGCATCCTCCGTTTTTCAGAAAATGATGGCTAGGTTGGCAAAATAAGTGGTGTATTTTGCTTTCAAGATGACATTCTAGTATCTGGAGAGAATGTGGACAAACATGATCAGTGGTTAAATGAAGTGTTGAACATTTTGAGTGAGACTGGCATAACTCTAAGGAAAGACAAGTGTTATTTTGTGCTGACAAGGTAGAGCACCTGGGACATGTAATATCTGCCCAGGGTATAAAGCCGAAAGACTCAGTGGTCACTGATATCAAAGAGGTTGCAGATCCCAAGAACAAAGGGGAATTACGATCTTTCCTTGGAATGTTAGAGTTTTATCAAAAATGTATAAAAAGTTATGCAGAAAAGGTCACTTAGATGAGGAAGTTATTGAGGAAAAGTGAAGAGTGTGTGTGGAACGATGCGTGCCAGATTAAGGAGCAATAAATCTGGCCGAACCTTTAAAGAAATTTGACACGAGAAGAAAGTGTGTTCTCACCGTTGATGCGAGCGATGTGGGTTTAGGGGCGGTTTTGTCCCAAATTAAGGGTGAGGGAGGTGAAGAAATTATAGCCAATGCCTCTAGAGCTTTGAGAGGTGCAGAATTGAGGTACTCAGTCCTGGAAAAGGAGGCCTTAGGTTGTTTATGGGCAATTGAGAAGTTCAAAAGTTATGTATAGGGCACACATTTTGTGATTAGAACTGACCACAGGCCATTAAAGTTGATTTTTGAAAACAAAGGATTAGATAAGGTATCCAGGAGAGTTGAGGGATGGGTTACCAGATTACTGTGTCATAGCTCTGAGGTGGCGGGCATATCAGGAAAGGAAAATGTATTCGCGGATTGTTTGTCCAGATTAGCGATGAAGGAGATAAAGAGACTCAAGATGAGGAAATGGAAATGGTTTTTGCCAACACTGATAATGTGGTATGGAAAGAGGAATGGGTGAGAGCAGTAGATAATGATGAATTGTTGTCAAAAGTGAAACTGTACATTCAGAGTTATTGGCCCAGAAAAAGTGAGTTGAGTGTGAAGGAAAGGCTATTTTGGGAAGTTATAGAGGAATTGAGTATTGAAGACGGCATTGTGTTTCAGTGGGGCAAAGCTGTGGTGCCCAAGGAGATCCGCAACAGGATGATTGATATAGCCCATAAGGGTCACATAGGGATCAGCAAAACAAAAGCAGTTTTGAGGGTGGATTATTGGTGGCCCGGATTTGATAAGGAGGTGGAAAAGAGATTGAAAGATTGTATGGAGTGTGCTGAAAGCGGTAAAAGTTTACCAAAGAAACAGCCCATAATCTTTAAGGATATCCCGGGAAGAGTGTGGGAGGAGCTGGCATTTGATGTTTTGTGTCCCGTGGAAATGGGCTATGGGAAAGGAAGGTTAATATTGGTAATGGTTGATGCATTCTCCCGCTGGTGCGAGTATAAGATAGTTAGAGACATAGATGGAGGTAGTATTGTTGAGTTTTTTACGTGAGGTATTCGGGAAAGAAGGATTTCCCAAGTATATTCTGATGGATCATGCCCTTCAGTTTATGGGAGGATGCTTTAAAGAATATGTGAGGAATTGTGGCATAATACATAAGAAGGCTGCATTGTACCATCCCGAAAAGAATGGGTTGATGGAAAGAATGAAAAGATGTGTTATGGATGGTGTTTGATTGGCGAAAGTGTGTGGTGTGTGGTATGAGTAGGAGTTTGGCAGTAGAAGAAAGAATGGTTGTGTTGAGAATGGCAGCACATTCTGTTACAGGAGCTTTACCATTTGAATTGATGAGAGGGTGCAAAGGATATTCTTTGGTGTGTCCCCCTTGGATGGAAAGGGGAGCGGATCGTGAGATTGAAAAGTTGAGAAAAGATCTCAGAAATAAGAAAGAGTAGTTTGTTATGAGGGAGAACCGGAGAAGAGGGAATAAGGAACTCAGAGTGGAATGTGGCGATTATGTTGGGATCAGGAAGCCAGAGATCAAGAAGAAGGGAGTCAGACTTATCTCAGGAGGGAGATGAGCAGTATTCAGGGTTTACACATCAGCACTACAATACTATGGAACAAGGAAACACTGACCAAAGCTTTGTATCAAAAAGAATATATATATATTTATTTTACACACTCTGATGTTCACACACAAATCACTATTATTAAAGCAAGTTAAATCAGTCCAGCAAAGTATTCACAACTCCCTATATAAATTGTAGACAAGTTTGAGCAAGAGTGAAAACTGAGCAAAATAGCACAGTGAAAACCAAGCAGAAATGGCACCCTATCAATTTCTCAAAAGGGAGGGAAAGGACAGGTTATATAGATGTAGACTCTTTAACACACCAGCAACACTTCCCAAGTAGATTGTCAACAAGTTGGGCAAGGCAGTCCTTTAGCATATGCAATACTGAGGTGAAAACCGAGCAACATGGCACTTCACAAGTTTAAAAAGAGGGAAGGCAAAGGTGGTTATAATAGTTAGGTGCACCAACACATTTCTAGGTGAGAAGCAATCTAGAGAAGGCAGTTGTAACACATTTAGCCAGAGTCAATAGGCCTGTGCCAGTGTCAATGGTACAAGGCAATGTGCCCAAGATCAAAATGTTCTAGTAGCTGCAGTCAAGTCTTTGTTTAACGATTCGAAAAGGTGGTTGCAGAAGGTGAAAGACAATGTCAGATGATAGGGGCGGCCAACCCAGTAGGTAAGTAAAGGATTTAAAACACCTTTAGCGATACCCAACGAAACGGGAGGCCTGGCGGAACAATGTACCTTTAAAGTAGAAGAGGCTCCTGCGGTGGCGGTAGTTCTTGGCAGTTCCTGCAGTTTGGGGGATCCAGCAGAGGAAGAGAGGCTCTCGTCGTGGAGGAAGGTTCGAGTTACTGCACTGCCCAGGGATGAAACCAGCCACGGTGCTGTCAAACGAATAAAAAGTAAGCTCCTTTAAATCGCGGTACGGGTGGACGGGTGCCTGGCTATCCGATCTCCTAGTGCTTGGCACTGTCTATTCCACCAAGGCAGGTCCTGGAAGGTGATTGGCAAACTGGTTGGCCCCACCAGCTCAAGGGAAGAAGACTCTTGCAGAGGAAGATCTTCTCAAGTCGTTGGAGAAAAGTGGTGAGGATCTGCAGCAGGGCTTCACCGGTGGTTCAGTCATTGCAGATGTCTTCAGCTTCTCTCCTATTCGGTTTCTTAGTTCCAGTGGCAACGTCTTGTCCTCCAGTCCTCAGGACCCTGCTTTTATGCAGCAAGACCCCCATTCATACAGCCTAGCTGTCACTCACACAGTGGGGTGGCTCTCCTTGTGGGAGAACCCCCCGGCCTATCAGAGCAGAGTGCGACTTGGGTTGCTTAGGCAACCCTGTCCAGGGTGCCTATTCCCCCTCCAACACATCCTGCCTACCCCAGACTCAGTGGCGCCAAGAGGAGGGCTTCTGTGCAGAAGCCTGCCAAAAAGACGAACAAAGGATCCCCAACCTGGGTTAGGATTATAGAGAAAGACACGAGAAAGAAATCTTGTTAAAGTTCTGGCAATAAAAATGTACCGTAGTAAAGTTAATATTAAAATAAACCAGTGGTATGTTAGAGGCTGTCAGCAAAATTGGTAGCCTCGAACAATGGGAAAATCCCATAGGGAAATATTTGCGGTCGAATATTTATGGTAGTAACCACTGCCACCAGCCAGAAACCTTTGAGAGAGGGACTGTACGGTAACCCCTCGAAAATGAACGTAAGGGAAAAACTATTAACCCTTTCCAGTACTTCCATAGTAAGATGGTTTGTACTGGTTTAGTTCATAAGTATTGACTAGTAAAGTCAATGGGGACTTTACATGCCCGGGGAGACAGTAGTCAGTCCCAGGGTATGGAGTCTATGTTTGGGGGTCGCTACGAAACCCCTGTGGTATGGCACGGAGGGTGTTGTGTACCACACATGTTAAAAAGACGATTCCTTTGAGGGTGAGAAAAACCCCATAGACCTAAAGCACATAAAATAGCCTAAAACACACTAGCAATCCATCTAAGAGTGGGAAAAAAAGGGTCTCACTCTTAGCAAGAGAAAAAAATAAACCCTTGAAATCCAGCAAAGCTGCTGCGGGACTCTATAGGCAGTGCTTTAAGTGGGGTAAGAAATTGAGGCGTGGCTTCCATTGTGGGCGTGGCCTAAAACGTGCACAAATCATTGTAAGGTGCGCAAACACATATATAAATGTATGTGAGCATTTATATATTTGTATGCGTACTACTATGGCTTGTGCACTTTTCAAGCCACCTTTTATAAGCATAGAGATTTATAACATATTTCTATGTTTATAAAAGACGGCTTGAAACGTAAACAATTCAAGCCATCTTTTATAAAGCGTTGAGGACGGACAAAACCCGAGGTGGCTTTGTACATCGACAAAGCTTTATAAAAGATGCCTTGAATTGTGCACGTTTCAAGCGGTCTTTTATAAACATAGAAATATTTCTACGTTTATAAAAGATGTCTTGAAACGTATACAATTGAAGGCATCTTTTATAAAGCTTTGCCAACGGAGATAGACGCCTCGGGCTCTGTGATCTATCTGCTCTGAGCAGATAGATCACAGAGCCCGAGGCGCCTTTCACCCTCTGCGAACCCGCGGGCTCCGTAATCTAATCTGCATATTAGATCATGGAGCCCGCAGGTTCGCTGAGGGTCAGTGACATGGCGAGGGCAAACAAAGGAACTGTAACTTCCCTGATGACCCCTCAGATGAGGGGTCATCAGGGAAGTTACAGTGACTGACAGAAGTGCCAGCCAGCCTCAGCAACGCTGTGCCTGTCTGGCACTTCTGTCAGCTCGCCTGATATTAAACTGGCGGGCGCATCTCCCGTCGCGGTTGTGTGGGATGGGGGGCCCCGGCAGGGCCCCGGCTCAGTCCCACTTTTTGGAGACTGCCGTGGCCCGGCCCCGGCAGGCCCCGGCCCACTTTAAGCACTGTCTATAGGTAAGGGAAAGTAGCCTTAGAAGAGAATTCTCCCTAACGGTGGTTGCGGCGAACATGCCTGATTCTGCATGTGATCTTGAGCATAATATTCTTGTAGTTCTGTATTTATATTGTGGAACATAGCCCACAACCACCCATTGGAGCATGCCAGTTTTGCTGCATGTCCCCTCAACTTCTACATGCTCTGGCTATATGTCCCATCCTCCCGCAATTCCAACATTGTTGCGGATGCCCGCCATTAAATCCTCCTCCTTCCTGAGGGTTATGAAATTCACCTCATCCTCTTCCTCTGGGTCCATTACCTCATCCCCTTGGCCAAACATTTTACCCACTCTGATCCATAGGGTATACTACATTACTTTGCTCCACTCATCGCATCTCTTGTGTCGCAATATGCTCATTACTCGTCAATACTGCTCCATCTATGTCTAGTTTTGAAAAACATTTTGAAACTAACTTCACATCCTCCTGCTTTCTACTCTGGGCATTCTTCTTATTCTTCTCTTATAACAATCGGCAATGGTCCACGATAGTCAATTCTATTTCCTGCCATGGCTCCGCTTCCATCCCTACCTGTTTCTTCATCTGCCTTTGCACTGGCTCAAGCAGTCGCTGGCATAAAATGTGGTAAAATAATGCCACCGTTTTGCCCCACGGTTCCCTCGTCTCGAGACGCCATTTGTCTTGAATAGCTCGAAGAAAGGCAAAAGGATCTTCATCCTCACCCATCTTCCTAGTCATAATCACACCCATATATAATGATATTGTACTCTGAGCATTCGCCATACATCTGCTCTGCAATTATGAAATAGCGCTCCATTGTGTGTCGTGTTTTGTGCAGTCACACTTGCATATCCTGCTCGCTTCCAAATGTCGTCAGCCCTCTCTCCTAGGATGGCTGCTAGCAGGCTGTTTATGTCACCTATAGCTAGCGCCATTCCTGATGTCATTCTTTCTAATTCATAAATCCATTTTCTTACACCTAAAGTCAAACTAGGTAATTTACATTTCAAATTATCCTTGTCCATTTGTGGCCATGGAATATATTGTGGTTGTCATCTCCCTTTTTCTAATAATGGGAATTGTGAAAACCCTGATCCATATTCATACCCACCTACTCTTCGTGTCTTGCAGGTGGGGTTAGTCTCACGCATTTGTCTCCGTCCTAGTAGTGACCTTAATCTGCTTACATAAGGCGGGGATAGATCCCCTGCACTGTGCGACCATGCTTGTGATCGCTCAGTATATGGTGTCGGTTCTGGTGTTTTTTCTTTAGGGACCTCTAAGTCTGATCATTTTACCCCTTTCTCTGCACTGGAATTCTTTGAGAAACCGCCTGCACCCTCTCTTCGCATGTTCTCTTTTTCTTCCCTTTCTTCTTCTAACATCATTATGCCGCAGCTTGCATGACTTTCATCTCTTTCCACATCATCAATATCTAGTCTACTTAAAGACAGTGCTCTATGCTCATTTCCTAATGTGTCACCTGACCCTCCTCCTGTTTACATCGATATGGATCCTTCAACATCCTCTTGGGTTATATTCCCATCTTTATTTCTCATTTGTCTATATAAATCCCCAATCCTCTTCCCTATGTTTTCTCCTTCATGCTCATTCGCCCATGGCTGTATTCTCGGCATCCCTTGCAGGGCTATAATTACTGACTCTCTTCCACAAATCGTTCTTGTGCTTCGATTGGCACTATGCTTCTATGAAATAGATAATCTATCCCGTCATCCTTTAGTCCCCTACTTCTTTTGATCTCATCTTTCCTTCTTCTCATCTCTCTTTTCTCTTCTTCCTCTTGCTTTTTTATCAACCTGCGTACTTGATTTCTCTGTATTTCTATGTCCTGTTGCATCTTCTCTTCTAGTCTCGCTTTTTCTGTCCTTGCCTCGTATCTTCTTCATTCTTCCTTTCACTTTCTCTCTTATTCATCTCTTCTTTGTATGCTCTCTCGTGTTCTCTTTCTTTTTTTCCACTATTCTCTTTCTTCCCTTTCTCAAACCCCACCCTTATCATCTAACTTAAGTAATATCTGTCCTCCCATCCATGCATTCTGTTCTATCATCACTCTCTTAGCCTTATCTTATACTTCCTTTTCTTGCCTTCCTCTATCTCCATCTGTCTACCATCTGTCTACCTTTGAAGTTCTACTTACATCCATGGCTCAGCTTGAGTCTCTCCACATCGACTCTTCTCCAATTGACCAGTTCACCTTCAGTCTGCAGGGCACCTACGGGGACCGGTAAGGAATTTCGTGATTGGGGCACTTGTCAAACCGAATCTTCTTACATGTGTTATGGGCACCAATCTCCACAGGAAGCTCCACTGTCTTCTGGCTAATGGCGCAATCAATCAAGAGTCCGAGAGTCTAGATGTGGCCCTAGGTCGATTAGACCAGAACCATCCTCTGCTACCAAAATGTGCTCTAGCACCTTGAAGCATCTCATGTGCTAGATGGAATTACTAATAATGATCTGGGACCCAAATAACTAGACAGACTCAAAGAATATGGCAAAGTACTACTTTATTATCAGCATAACATAAAGTATTGTCATCTGGCAAATAAAAGGCAAAATTCACACTCACACCCAAATGTGATTATACAAAGGTTTTATACCTTGATGTGCATCATCTATGACTCATCCTACATGGCAAACTAAAACCTATTAAAGGGAGGGATTGGTTAAGGGAACATATGTACCTATATTATACGTAGGTGTTAATAACTTAATTGGCTGCCCCTTATCTGGTGGGCATGCCTCAAACTTCCTCTACATACATATAATGCTGATTGTAGCAGAACAAATGGCAGCGGGTTGGTCTTTGCAACATTGCATAGCATGTTGCTACATAGACCCTTTGATTGGTTGGCATGCTTTCCCAACCTTAGACTTTCAGCTTGTTAGCAGCACGTAAGCAAAATGAAACTCAGGTGCCGAGAGCAACGTCAGACTGCTCCCCACTTCCCTAATTAGTCCATCGTCTCTCATCAGTCAGCTCCCAAGCCAAGGCTTTTCCTTTTTTTGTTAACATATTTATTTATACAATTTACACAACAACAATTAACAGTCAATAAAAGTAAATAAAAAACACAATATAACAACATGCAGAACACAATATACATATTTACAAATAAAGAACTAGTACAAATTCAGAAAGTTACCCCAAATCTTTGCATGTAAGGACATTTTCCCTTGTCTCTTGTAAATTACTCTCTCCCTGTTTGCAAGACAAGTCATCTCCTCAATCCAATCCACAACAGTAGGTGCAGTTAGTGACTTCCAGCCCTTTAATACCATCTTTTTGCCTATACAGGCCCCTCGGAACAAGATCTTTTTCTGAGAGACTAAAAGGTCCTCAAGTAACTCACCACCTCCTAAGATCATTGTTTTGAAATCCAATGCAATATCCAAATTTAGAATACACAAACAAATGCTACATACATCCTGCCAAAATCCCCGTACTCGCACACAGTCCCAGAGTAAATGTTCCAAACTACCCATATCATTCCCACAACTCCAGCATTCTTCAGTTTCCACGATACCTCTCTTGAACAACTTCTCTGGATTCCAATACACTCTGTTGAGGATCTTTATTTGCCTCAAATGTTCTTCCAAGTTTATAGAGCAAAGCTTTATATTAGCACCCATTTCCAGCCAAACATCTGGCGAAATCACACACCCCAATCTCCTGCCCCAATCCGCTCTCAGTTCAGAATTCTCTTTATAGCTAGACACAATTCGATTGAACACCCTGCTAGCAATGGAACCACATCCTGGTTCCCTCTCTTTAAGAAAGAGATTGTTCATTGCATCTCCCTGTTCAGCTACTTCTCCTATAGATCTTTTAAATTTTCTGAAGTCGCTAATTGAGAAATCTTCAATGCAAAATTTCGCACATAACTCTCTGTCATCAATCCACTCACCATCCTTAATGATATCACCAATCCGATATATACCTCTTAGAAGCCACTCCGGCCAGAATAAAGTCTTACCCCCATCAGCAATCGCTGGGTTCAACCAAATGGAAGCATGAGTAATTTTCAAATCCACCGAGCCTAACAACTCATGCACATTGTTCAAAGTCTCTCTCAGAAAAACTGTCAAAGGCATTTTCCTACATTGCCTGCTTGTGGCCATCAGGATTGCCCTAGGAGAAAGTGGGCCCAAGAAACTCACCTCTGCAATTGCCCACTTATCTGGTGGATCTCTCAAAAAGGGTACAATAAAGCGACTAGAAAACGCCAAGTGATAAGCCTTGAAATTCGGGACGCCCAGTCCCCCTTTCTCCGTAGGCAACTGAAGCTTCCAAAGCTTAAGTCGTGGCAGTTTATCATCCCAAAGAAAGGATTCTAGAAAACCATCAATTTTCTTCCAATAGAATTGACTAATCTTCATCGGAGGCATACATAGAATGTAATTGACTTTTGGAACCGCATTCATTTTTAGAGCGTTCACTTTGCCCCAGAGTGATAAACGTAACAAAGACCATCTTTGAATATTCATTTCAGATCTCTACACACCTCAATCATATTATCTCCTGCCATATCATCAACCATTGGTGTTAGCCAAACACCCAGATATTCCCACCCGATACCTGATGTTTAATCCGCACCGTGTACAGCACAGATCCAGAGACACCAGTACATTCCCTCAGCGCTTGTGTGACATGTCAGTCATACACCCTATGCAGACGTCACGTCACATCTAGTCACGTTGCTCCTCAGCTGATCCATATTAAAGCATGGGTTCTTTACTCTAGGAATCATCCACATTGCCCAAGCCGGAGTGTTGATCCAGAATTTCAAAAGTAAGCAAGAACGAATTTAAACGTTTAACTGACCATAACAACCAGCGCCTTTTTGATGCATATATAACAATAAATCATAAATCATGCCGGAATTAAATAGAAGCCAAATATAAACAGTTAGTCTGAGATTGTTGCACGTGAATCCCTGAGGCTCTCAAGCCACAAATATGCCTCTTTTGGGTCAGAGGTGACCTTTTCTCCATCAGGCAGGATGACTGTCAATGAATTAAATCTGTTTAGAAAAGTTTTCACCTGAAGTGTTTTAGCCAATTCCTTCACTCCCTTAAAGTTTCTCCTGGCAGCCATGAATTCTTTGGGGAAGTCAGGACAAATATATATTGGCTTACCTTTAAAGACAACAGAGGCTTTATTCCTTTCTGCATACAATAAGCTCTCCTTCTTTCCTGCAAGGATAAAGGACACAAGAATATGTGTTGGTCTAGAGCCCGGTAGCTTACCAATCCGATAAACCTAGTCAAAATCATTTTCCTTAAAAGAGTCCATACCAAAGCAGTCCTTAAATACCCTTAAAATCAGGGGTACCAGGTTCTCATTTCCGGGCTCTGATTCCTCCTCAACTCCAATCAGTCTAACATTTCCCTCTCGCAGCTTCAAGTCCATCTCCACACGCTTGTCTTTCTCACATTAGAGATCTGTCTTCAAAATGTTGTATGCCATGTAGCTGCCTGCCATTTCTGAGCTCATAGTTACAGACTTCTTCTCCAAATCCTCCACCCTAACATCCAAATGGTACACCTATGAGTTCAGTTCAGCCAAGGTGGTTTTGACTTCAACCATGTCCAATGCCACCTGCCTCAGGAGTTCATAAATATCTTGACTGCTAGGATTATCTTCATCCATCTCCAATAGTTGTTTCTGTTTTTTAGAGATTGGGTTCTCAGCTTCTTGAATCTTTTTCTTAGAATTCATAATCAGTATTGAAATAGCTTCAGGGAAGAGGCCAGGAGCTGCAGGTTCAAGCTGCTGTCACCTTGGCCAACATTCCGGAATCGCACCAAGGCTTTTCCTTTGTGGTTGACCTCGAAGCCTGCCTTCTGCTCTAGGACATTCAAGGGAGTGTATGCACACTATTATCTTCATGTGGGCTTAATGAACAGCCCTTGTTTTTAAGTTTTGAATCACGTGTGAGGAGACCACACATCTGTCCATTTCAACCTTCTTTTACCTGCTATTTGATTCAATTATGCTGGGTGTCATTACCCTTCTTGGCCTCTAGAGATTTGCTCACTCCATCTTTCATGGTTTTTCTGCATCTTTAATTGTTCAATACTTGTCTCTTGCAAATGTTTCCTCCTTTGCTTGAGGAACCAAGGGTCCAGGCCAAAGACTCCTCTTTATTCCTCACACAAAACTTGTCTTTCCAGGGTCTCCTGACTCTGTAGCCCTGGTCTGTCTCTGAGGTAGCTTGAATGGTTTTAATATGAGTCTGACGTCCATCTTTTCATCATGGTCACTCTAGCCATGTTATGCTTTCCTCTGCAGCAGGCTTCCATATGTCTCATCTAGCATGCATTTCTGCGTACATACATTTATTAATCAGCAGGTTGCTTTATCTTTTTTGCATATACGATTTCTTCATGTTCGATTAAAGTTTTCTCTTGTTACTTCAGTTACATCTTTCAATGAGTCTCAGTATCTCTCCTCTATGACATCACTCTGCTCTCGTCAGATTTCCCTTATAGCTCTATGATGTCCAATGTTCCGTGCAGACATCCTTCCACCCTTTCAGTGCGAGGGTACATTCAAAACAGTTGTCTGAGTGCATATCGTCTCTGATACACTCAAGGCAGTATTGGCATGATGCCTGGTGTCCCACATAGTGCTCTTCTCCTACTATTCCAGTATGACAGAGGTGAGGGTGTGGGAGCTAGGGATAACATGTTCACCTGCTCCTCTACTCTCCTACCTTTGACACACTCTGCTCCCCACTTTCCCTTATTGGCACAACAAGGCCACGATAAGCAGTGACATGGCCTTGGGAGTGAATTAGCTTCCCTTCCGCCTAATCTGCCCCTTCAAGCAGTTCACTGGAGTTAGATTGCTCCACTGAACCAAACCTTTGCCGTTATTTTACAACACTCACAGAATGGGCTAGATGATGAGAAGTAATTTCAGAAGTGTAGGGATGGTTCAGAGAAGGATTTGATACCACTTACCAATGTCTTAGGTTGGCCTTATCATAATGAGCCACGCCTATCTGCCCAATGGCTACCATACTGAGGGTTCATTGATCTCAAGGCACTTGTCACCACAGTTGATCAGAACCATCTCTGGGTGTCATTGAGGCTGTTGGTGTGGTCAAGTTTATGCTGGAACCGATTGCAGCACTTCACAAAGGAAGCCAGAGGTGAGGCTCATATAGCACAGCCAGGGCCACAAGTATTTTCATACTTCTAGAGGGGTACACCAGGAATGTGTGTTGGTGCCCACTTTAGTTAATTTATTTCTGAACTATGTGAGGGATTGTTGTTCATACATTGTAGCAGAAATGCTATAAATGGGCGGAGCATAAGTCCCTATTCTCCTCTATGCTGATGACGTACTGGGAGAATATTGAGTACTTGGGTCGGGATATTGTTGCTGTATTGTAACGAAAAAGGTCTAAGCATTAAGGTGACTAACACATAGATCATGGATTTGGGGAGACTAAAAGCTTTACGGCAAAAGATGTGTATGTAAAGATAGACAGTGGAGAGAGTAGACATCTATGATTATCCACCAGTGTGTTAAAATGGACTTTGTGGACCGTACATAATGTCATGAGAAGGATTCTCTATTCCATATGGAGCCAGCCTAGCACCCTCAATGCTAATTTCCTTGAGTCCCAATATTATGAATCAAATACCAATCTAGCTGCCTTATTTATTAGCAAATGCAGTTGATTAGGTAGGGGTTTACTAAGATCCATATAGGCAGAGATGCAATGCCGTATCATGCTGGGTACCAAGGCTTAGATGATCTCAAATGTTGTTAGCTACATCATAAGGTAAGGTGAGGTAAGACTCTCTTTGTAACATGAATATGTAGTTGAAAATAGGTCTGTGCTACTGTAGTGATTTGGGGTCTGAAAATGGCATTGCACAGATTCTTACCTTCAAGGGCTGGGTCTGGGGTAGTGTGCTGGCCCTTTAAAAGGAAGGTATGTGGGGTTGGCTCTGCCGAAAAACAGGATCTTAGTTTTCTCAGCATTCAGGCATAGATGGTTATCAGTGGTGCAGTTCAAGATGTTTTGCTGGCAGACTTTCATAGGGGAGTTGTCAGAGTCCCTGTACGCAATGTCCAATGAAATCTATGGGTCATCCACCTATATCTGGAAGGTAGGAATGAAACTTCAATCAAGTCTGCCCGAGGTTCCATGTGCATGTTAAATAACCAGGGTAAGGCAATAGAGCCCTGGGGTACTCCATGTGTGATGGGGGCTATCTGTGGACTTAAAGGCACCCATTGTGACTCGTAGGGAGCAATTCTGGAGGTAGCTGAGATACACTTCAAGGCAGTACATTGAATACCTGTGGTAATGCCTAGTCTCTCCAGCAGAAGTACACAGTTGGCAAAATCATAGGCTGCTGAGAAGTCAAGTAGAATGAGCACCACTGCTCTATTCTGATACAGTGCCTCCAAGATTATCTTTCAAGAGTAGACATGTTTCTGTACTTCTGTGTGTCCGGGAGTCAGAGTCACTGGCGTGGGAGAGATTGTGAGGTTCACTGAAATTCATCAATTGTGTAGTATTAGATGTTTCTAGTGTGTTTCCCATGACAGGGAGATTGCACATATTATGGACGTTGTCAATAATGGTGGGGATGACAATTATGCTTTCTAAGCAGCCGGGTGATCAATGCTGCCTTAAGGCATGTAGGGACAGAACCACTGCATGAGGACACATTGCATATGATGGTCAGAAGTGCAGGGCGGACACCAGTTTCATCAGGGGGAGTGATTGCTGCCCTGATGCTCATCCCACTTTGCATGTTCACCTGGATCAGGGTCAGTAGATCTGATATGGTGTCACAGTTCAGGCAGTACAGGCATTACAGATTGACCAACTGGCCAGGGTGATGTATGGTCTGATGAGAGAAGTGGCCAGTCACCTCTCCACATGTCTCCCCCGCCTTTACTGTGCTGTTTCCTCTGGCGGAATTAGTGTCACAGAATTACCGCCAAAGTTAAGGAACTCAGAATTTGGCTGAATGATAAAGGTGGCTGTAATTTCTTTGCTGCCACTTCCTCCCGTTAAGGCAAACTTGTATGAGCCCAACAGTCTGACATAATCATTTGCTGAAAATCGCACAATACATAGGCTGAACCTACAGCCAAATATTGCTAAATGACTTAGGGGTCGATTCATGGAGCAAACGTGCGCCCAAAATCCCAGCGCAAGCAGGCGCAAGCTAGCGCAAGCGTGAGAAACGCAGCGCACGCGCATGCGTGCGATTCAAGGAAGACGCTGCGCGTGTTTCCCGCTGTCCGTGCGCCCAATCCTGCCATGGCGCACGCAGGCACACACGGCGTGCGCTACGCGCACAGCAAAAGTGCACATAGCGCGGCGCACACAACCAAAGTGGGCGGAACAGTGGGCGTAACACGCGGAATGGGGAATAACGCATGAAAAAGAAGGCGTAACTGGGGAAGTACTGCAGGGAACTACACGGAATGCCCACACGCACGCCAACAACCCGTATTCATGGATTCGAATACGGGAAACCCGCGCACGGCAAAAGACGCACACAGGCGTCAACGCGTCCGCCACACGAAGGAAGGTGGAAGCGTCCCCGCGCACAGTATAAAAGTGCGCGCAAACAACAAACACGCATATACAGCTACGATGAATGCCCCATTTGTCGCAGCACTGATCGTGGGACACCGCAGGAGGAGGAGAATAGCCAGGGCATGCATTTTCGCACCACGGACAAGCCTTTTTGGGATGCCTGATGACCAGGTCTACGGCAGGTATAGGTTTCCATCCTATATCATCCTAGACCTGGTCAGGGAGTGGAAAGATGACCTTACATCCCCCACCCTTTGCTCCCAAGCATTGAGCCCCTTGGAGAAGGTGCTCAATGTCCTGCATTTTTTGGCCACTGGGTCATTTCAGCGGACTACTGCCATAGTGGGGGGGGGGTCTCACAGGCCACACAGTCACGCTGCCTACATCAGGTACTGGCAATCATGACAGCGCACCCCTCAGTCCGCAGGCACATATACATGCCCAGAACACCCGCAGAAAGGCAGGCCGTTGTCCTGGATTTTTTCAGGGTGGCACACTTCCCCAAAGTGCTCGGTGCCATAGATTGTACCCATGTGGCCCTACGTCCACCTAGGGCCACTGAGCACATCTACCGAAACCGCAAGCACTGGCATTCCATCAATGTACAGGTGGTATGCGATGCAAAGGGAATCATCACCTCTGTCTATGCAAACTACCCTGGCTCCACCCATGACAGTTTCATATACAGAATGTCCGCCCTGAGCCGGGCCCTGGAAGCCGGGCAGCATGGCGACACCTGGCTCCTAGGTGAGTACAAATGCCCTTGCACATGCATGCATGTCACACACACACACACAAATACCCAAACCCTAATAATCACAACCATTTACACCTCCCCAGGGGACAGTGCCTACCCTCTGAGCAACCACATGATGACACCAATCCGGAACCCCACCACACCACCCCAGGTAAGATACAACGCCGCCCATATTGCAACCAGGGCCATAGTGGAGCGCACATTCGGAGTGCTCAAGTCACGTTTCTGCTTCCTTGACCGCTCTGGCGGGCAGCTACGCTATGCACCACCAGTAGTGTGCAGGATCATTGTGGCAGCATGTGTCCTGCACAATGTTGCAACACGGCAGGGCGTACCGGTGGACATGGTGGTGCCCCCACATCCCCAACCACAGGCACAGGCGCTGCCCATGGGAGGGGACAAGGCACGTGGCGAGGAAGCCCGGACCCAGCTTGTGGCCACATTTTTCACCTAAACTCCCACCCCTGCGGAGTGCACACAGACCTGGCACATACCAGGTGACAATCGATGATGACAAAGAGACAGTCAACTGTCACAACCCTACCACCCTGAGATAGTGGCCATGGAAGTGCCACATCGTCTGCATCCCTAGCTACTTAAACACAAGCTATCCTCTGTGACCAAAAAGCACACATATGACATGACATGATATGGCCTATACACAAGTATTTCAAGGTGCGATGAGGCAGGGAGGGGGGAACAAGGGAAGACAGACAACGATACTACTAGGCCAGGTGTCATTTAGATTGTGCAAGTGCAGGGGTAGGGGGAAGGGAAAAGTGCAAGGGGAAGGGGAGGGGGAGTGCAGTACAGGGTAAGTAGACTAAAAAACAAATACATAGGCCAGCTGGTGGCAACTGCAAAGGTAAGTGCAGACAAGTGCTGGGAAGGGGGTGCTGTAGCGATAGAGAGACAGTCCCGCAGTGCAGGGGTTGCCAGGGAGGCAGTGCAAGTGGAGAGTGGGTGGGCCAGGGACCGAGGTCGGTGAGAGTGTCCCAGTTGCAGATCCAGTGCAGTTCCAGTGAAGAACTTTGCAAGGGAGAGGCAGAGAGAAAGCAGAAGCAAAGAGGAAGGTCTTTAGGTGCTTCCCGAACCGGAGATGGTTCTCCTCAAGTACCAGTGAGGCAGGAAGGCTGTTCCAGAGGAGGCCCCTGCCGCAGAGAGAGATCTACCCCCAGCTAGTTGCTTTGAGAAGCGGATGACCCTGACATGCAAGGTGTGAATCACACACACCTGCAAAACAGGCCATGGCCATCACTGTTATGTCACTCAAACCCTCCCAAACCACAACATGACATGGCAAGCAATACCCATACACCAACACAGTAACAATAAGGTACACATTGCCATGTCCAAAATGTACAGTGGCATCAGACAATGATGCTTGACAAGGAATCAGATGAAACGACTGACCAACAACCTCCCACCCAAAATAAGTCATTTCCAAATGCATTACAAGAGTTAAAGACGTAACATAACAATGAATGCCTGTCTACATGCACATTGTGCATTGCAAAATCAACACTGCAGCTTCTGTGTGCTGTGTCCAACTCCTGCAACACACTGCTCAGCGCACAGCACAGTGAACAGCCATTGTGTGTGATGCACACCCTGAGCATCACATCTAAGCGACAGACCACATCAAAAAGCAAATTAGGCATGTACAGGATCCATAATTGGTCACAGAACATGTGCTGCAGGGACACAGTGGGCACCAGAAGGCAAACAGTGTACACGTGGATATGCAAGGGTGGTTGTACATGTAGTGCATCAGAGTGCAAGTGTGTGGGTCAGTAAGGACATGCACTCAACATATGCATGTGCAATCAAGTGACCATCAGTGTCCTCTACACATCACATGTGAACATTCACCATGTGTACACCCCAGCATGTCAAACCACAACTATCCCCTCGCACCTGAAAGGTAAACACAACACATGAACAGGCATTGATCAGCAGAACACAACATGTACATAGGATACCACCATTACAATGTCAGGGTTCCCATCACACTGCAGGGCAAGGCAACTATCAACAACAACCCCCCCCTCACAAATGACCATGACCCACTGAACAACTGCACCTGGGTCATGGAGCCTTCAACCCTCAATTCCACCTGGCCACAGGATCACCTTTCCCCTTCGTCACCATCTCCCACCTTGTGTGTAAAAAGGTGCCTGCACCCTCAGAGTCCACACTCATTTCCAAAATCACAAAATCCAAGCCAGAAAAACGAACCAGAACACCCTCCAGTAGATGACTTGACATAGCAGTACCTCACAAAGGCCAAGTACTACCACAATGATGTAACAGCCAAGGTAGCACAGTAAAACAATGTCACAACAGGATGTGAACCATGTGTGGTACATAACATAGAATGATGCACCATGAACGGATGTGTACTGTCACAGGACCCGTGTACAGGCGCGGGAGTGTCACAAAACAACCACCCCCACCGTGTCCCGGATGCCTGCAAGGTCAGACTCACACAGGCCTCTGAGACCCTGGTGGGGAAGGAGGGTCAGGGATATGCAGTCGGGACAGGTGTTGGCACACTGGATAACTGGAATGAGTGGAAGGAGAGGGGAGGAGGGATGACACATGAAAGTAGTGAATGCACGAAAATGTACTACCTGCATGAACACATACACAATCCAAACAAACTTGGACATCATTGTCATGGCCTTCTGTAGTCCAGGCTTAGGAGTGGCACGAACCAACCACCCCCTCTAGGGTTTTGGCGCCTGCAGGTTTTGGGCTTACACAGGCATCCACAACCCCAGCGGGGAAAGAGGGTTAGGGAACGTTGCTTGGATCAGTACGGGAAGCAGGAACACCGGGTAGAGGGTACAGGGTTCAAAATTGGATAGGATTCCGGGTGATTAGGGGGAAAAAAACATACGAAATTGAATTACACATTCATCCATGCATTAGTACACGCCCCCAGCAAGCCTATGCAGAGCAGTTTGAAAGAAAAACAACAAGACACTTAGCTCTGGTTTTGAGTGCTGGCCTCCTGCCTGCGCACTCTCAGGTCCGGTTACAGGAGCACTGCAATGCTGCAAAGAGAGCCACAGTCAACAACCTGTATGTGCCCATTACACAAAAACACACCACCAAACATGCCCCATAGCAACAAACTACTCTACAAACAGACAATCTGGTGTAGATGCTTCGTGCCCATATATAACATTACCCCTGTGATGGGTCATACACAGTCAATGCAGTAAGTCAGCCGCCGGTGGGTGCGTGGCAAATGGAACACCAATGTGTCACAATTCACACAACATGCAATGTTCCCTGGGTAAGCAGACAGACCCATATAGCAAGGCATGACTTCAGAGCAAGTTGTGTACCACCATGACCGAAACAAAGTTGGCAGTGCATTTATCAAAATGTACATGGAAATGAAATGCACTGCACCCGAGTATGTCCCTTGCTGTATGTCCCTGTGAGCTGCCCCTTTCCATGTCTCGGAAGGCTACATGGTTGATACAAGTGCCTCAATGGACCTTGGTGTACCGGAGGGTATGTGCCACTGCCCCTGCAGGTGTCCCAGACACCTTACAATCAACAGCCATCAGTCGACTAACACATCTGCGCTGCATTGTGTGCTTCAACACCAATATTCATCCAAGCTCACCCGCAGTGCTGTGACTAAGCCTGCATGTGCAACTCGCCTGGTGCAAGCTTTGCTGTGTTGTGGCCCCCCTGTGCTGCTCACCTTGCCTGGAGTTCCTTGGAACACGTCAGCAGTTCTAGGATGTAGGTCTGCAATCCCTGTGCCTCTGCTTGTGCACACATGTGCATGTGGGCACCAACAAACGTGTCCAGAATTCAGACGTCCAATGGGCCATGTCTGCTGGCAAAGGTGCTCTGGAGGCTCATCCCCCTGCAGAAAGGGCATGAAACACATGATTAATGCTTTAAAGTCATCTGTGTGTGTCTCTTCAGGCATCTCATTACTTGACCATGTCAGAGAGTTACATCAGAAATCACACCATCAGTCCGTCTTTCACATCCAAAGTGTGGGACACTATCTACGGCATGAATTGCAACAAGCACGTGTACAGTAAAGATAAGAAACATACTTACACAATGCATAGCAATGAATGTACACATTAATCATGAAATATCCCATCTAGCAAAAGCTGAACAGTGGACAATAACACCGAAATCATCCCCACTAGGGGTGTCAACACAAGTCACACAGCACTAGACATGCCACAGATATGACAGTCCAAAGCCCTTGTGTAATAGGTTGTGACACCGAACCATCCTTGCGAGCCCATGGATAAGGGAGGCAGGAGTGGCATATGTGAGTCAAGGACCCTAAGCAGCAAACATATACACAAGACAAGCCTGAAAGGCCCAGTTGGAACAGACAGTGGATGCCTTCAAAAGCCACAAAGCACCGCACCATCACATGAAAGCACAATAGACAAGCAATTTTAAACTATATTAACTAATTACACTAACTATGGAAAACCTACATTATCTAATTAAACTAACTATCAAACAGAAACTTAACTAACTAAACTAAAAGAAAAATCAAAAATGGCCACATATGACCCGGGGGGGAGGGGAGGCACCCAGGAGGGGTGAGGTACAGGGTGCTGCTCAACATCCACATGCGATGATGCTGAGCCAAAAAAAAACCCTCCATGGGCTCAACGCCTGCACAGCCCGACCTATGTGGGAGATAGATGGTCGTCCGAGTCTGGCTCATCCTGGAAAGGAGGACGTGGCTATCAGGACTGGCACTATGGGCTACGGGACTTGCTAGGTGATCAGCTATATCTTCGTCTTCACTCGATTGATAACCCTCCCCAATCTCTTCCTCCTCACCTGAATAGTCCAGTTTCTTCCGGCGGGTAAGTCCTATGTACGGCTTCTTCTTTTTTAGAAGATATGGTCTACCTCGGAAGGAAGCCACCGTGACTCCCAGACAGAGAAAACCCACGGTGACTCCCCTCCGCGACAGCCAGAGGGGAAAAAGCCACTGGAATGGCAAAAAACCCCTGGATCCAAGATAGTCGTGAAGGTTGTGGAAGTCGTCGGCACTGTAGTAGGTTGAATGGGTCCTCCGCCGAAAACCCAGGAAATGGTAAGGTCGGCGTGACTCTGCTACTCGAGGGAATGGAATAGGGCGGTTTACAGGTAGGTACCCCTCGGGGTGGAGAACAAGAGAGAACGGAAAATACGGGAGTTAGAGTATCCTAGAGCGAAGAAATCTCAGCAGAAAATCAGCACGGGAACAAAACACATGGGAAGGCACACAGGATCCAGAGAAGGGGGGAGAACCCATAGGGAACGGGAGAAGGAGAAAAAACAGGAAGAGTAAGGAAGGCGGGATAGCAAGGCAGACTGTCAGAAGGAAACTAGCGCAAGCAACAGGGCGAGGAATTAACTCAGTTGCAACGCGCCGAGCCGCCGGCAGCCGAGTGAGATATACAAACGGCGGCGGCCATCTTGAAAACAACTAGACCGAGTCTGGTAGGCGAGGAGGAACGTAATGGAACACTTTAATGGCGTCCTTGTTTCCACCTTCGCCACAAACGCCAGTCGCCGGCGGCAGTGACAGTGGCACAGTAGCCTGGCCACGCCTAGCCGCTGCTTGCCCCTCGTCGGCAGCAAGTCTGCCGGACGGGTCAGCCTGGTTCTGTGTGGCGATGTGACGTAGGTCTGCATGCAGAACCTCACATGATACACGTGCTTCCTCTTGCAAGGTAGCACGTGTAACAGGGAGTTCCTCCTGCAAGGCCTGGCTGGACAACCGCTGCACCTCCCGGCAAGCCTGTAGCTCAGCCGAGATGGTACGCTCAAGCTGTGCAAACCTCTCCTCTGCCCGCTGCCTCTGGGACATCATAAGGACACCCAGAGTGGATTTGAGGGAAGCATACTCCTCCCTCAGGGCATCCATGTGCGCCTCTGTGTGAGCAGCAATTGCTTGACGCAGAGACGACATTTCAGCCTGGCGTGCCCTGTCTGAGGCCGCCATGCCCAACCTGAGCGAGCGGGCCGTGGACCGTGCCGCCTGCTGCTGGAGAAGCACCTGCTTAGCAGGGGGGAGCACAGATCGGGCCACACGCTCCATGCTCTCAGCAATGTTCTCCATTGCTGCCCCCTGCCGTTCTGAATTGGCAGTCATGTCTTGCTCGTACTCAGTATACTGCGGTTGCGCGCGGCGACCGCAGTATACTGACATCCACATGCCGGGGGACCGGGGGTCCTCGCTGTGTTGGCACCGCTCACGGCTGCACGACTACATGCCCCCGTCGACATGATGTCCCAGGCACATCAGTGACTGGTGTGGAGGGTGACCCTGCGTCCCGATCCACCACGGGCGGAGGAACCAAGACTGTCTGATCCCTCAGTGCAGAGGTCGCAGACAGAGGAGTGTCCACATCAGAATCACGCAGCCCTGACACATGGACTTGATGCTCATCCAACTCAACATGGATGACAGAGTCGTCATCAAGGCTGGACTCATAGGCAGCCAGAGACAAGATGGACTGTAGCACTTGGGGGTTTTCGTGGCCTACCACCCCACAACCCCCACTAGTGCAGGGTTGATGTAGTGGTAACAACCCTGTGTCTGGCATGACAACACCATCCTCCGCCTCCATTGCGTCATCACCTGAAAAATAGAGAGAAAAAAGGTCCCTACACATGTCAGAAGCACACAACACACACACACATGGACAGCAAACGCATCAGGCAGACATGTGACACAAAACATATAACCTGGCATGCATGCTGGGTCAACTTTGAATTGCTTCTGTGATCAGACCTGTTGAAAGGTGGCAGTTTCCATGGAAGTGGGTCTATGCAGTGCAGAAAATGTGTACGTCACTCACTACCTACATGTACAAGGACTCCATGGTGTGTGCCAGGAAATGTGAAGGCAGTGCAAGGTCAAATTCAGGCATCACGTGCATTGTGCATTCAATGTGTACCATATCTAGAAGCCAAGCACCCCTCCACCCCAGTACCAAAGCAGGGATGCCTAGCATGGTATCAAAAGGATGACCATACACCTGTGTATTGACAGGCAGTGTTGACTGGCATCAACAGCTTAATGTGATTCAAGTGACAACACTGCAAATGATGATGGGACAGTAATCAGGACACATGATGAAAACTCTGGATGCCGCCCATGTGTGAAGAAGACACAACAACACTTGGACAGTGACATTGGCCATTGAACAGGCTGAGGCCTGTGAGCCACACAGATTGTCAGACCCTAAACATGTGTGCAACGCAGGACTGAGCCACAGTTGACATGGGAAGGCTGATGAGATGCCATGCAATGTATGTAACCAAGGACTTGTATTACAGTGATCATCCAGTCAAATACACATAGGGGCATGCGTGCAATGCACATGGAGCATGAATGGGCACTCATGTCCCTGCGGGACATCTGACCTATGCACAGTACAAGTGAGATACCCTGCATCAAGTACTAAGGCTGTACCACACAGCATATTTCTGGCAGATTCTGCGCTGGAAGTTAGCATCTACACAGGACGCATGAACAAGAAAGTACACATTGGCAAGATTGAAGCAGACCAGTGCAAAGGTGGAACTGGGGTGCAGAGTGGTGGAGGAGGGGCAAGGGAGCATGCCTACATGGAGTCCCTGCATGCAGGCAGAGGAGACATGCATCACAGAAGCATTGCATTACTTACACATCAGAACCATGTACACGTCACATGTAGTGGCAATCATGCACAACACATCCCACAAGTGAAACACACACATCCTCAACAAACACGCATCAACACTCACTGGACTGGGCAACAAAGTCCAGCATCTCTCCCACTCCTTCGACCAATTCAGGTGGTATGAACTCCACAATGAGTGCCTCATGCAGAGTGAGCTCTTCCTCCTCTGGTGCAGGCCCACCGCCAGTCACCAGAGTCAAGTTGTAATTAGAGGCACGCTTAGCCTTAGTGCTGCGTTTCATGTTATTCCAACGCTTTTTGCACTCTTGCGCCGTGCGCACCTCATAGCCGAATGAACTGACATGTTCCGCAACATGCTTCCAGTGGGTGTCACGTTGGGCAGCCGTAGTCTGACTATTGGCACCCACTAGCATGTCACGGCTGTGGCCCCGCACGTAGTCCACGAGGAAGTCCAGTTCCTGCTTGCAGAAAGGCTTCTTCCTCGACGTGCAGGAGGTCGTGGCTGTGTGTGGGGTCCCAGCCTGTGCTGCATGTGCAACCTTCCTCCTCTTGGACTGTGGCACAGACCCTGGCTGGCTTATGCCGCCCTGACCAGTATGGCCAGTGGGTTCGGTGGATTGAGCAGAGGGAGTGGCAGGTGGAGGGACGACCAAGGGCCTGACTTGTGTCAGTGGCAGCTGGGTGCCCTCTAATGGACCCTGCGCAGCAACATCAGCTGTGGCAGGGTCATTGACTGCAACGGTCCTGGTTGGCAGACTCACAACCGGGGTGTTGTTGGGTGCATCTGCCCCTGCACTTGCCAACACCCGGCTGTTCGGGGCAGCAGATGACATGACTGCCCCAGGGACACGTGTCTTGGTCTGAGCAGCCCGGCCTGCCCCTATGGTTTCCCTCCTGGCCTGTTGGAGATCTACCAAGGGCTCCTCAAGTGCCAACGCAGCCTGTGCTGGCAGACCCTGAGCCTGGGTGGCGGAGCCCACAGCTGCACCTGCAGCTACCACTACCATTGGGCCCGTGGCAGTCGATGGAACAGACTGCCGGGTCACACGGGCGCCAGTGCCAGATGCAGAAGCTGCATCCCCCGGAACCACAGGGGGTGGTGGCATGACTGCACCGACACATGGCACAACACTGTGCTCAAGTGGCGCACCCCTGCCTCTTCCCCCTCTGTGGCCGCCCTGGACACCCTGGAGTCCCCCTACTCCCTGGTCACCACGGCCACGTCCCCGACCACGCCCGCCACGAGGAGTACGCCCAGCTGAGGCGCCCAACTTTTGGTGGCCTCCCAACCATGGCACAGATGTAGTAGTGCCGTCACAGATGGAGTGGTGCCAATGGGAGGTGTACACCACAATTGACCTGGGCAATTGGGGTGAAGGGGGTGGGAAGCAAGATGTTAACAGCCCCCCTGCACCTGCAAGGCTGTATGTGACCCCGATGATGTAGTGACGGGTCACGCAACGCTCAGGCACCCCAAAACTGCAGTAAAACCGTGCACACAACCCTGCAGCCTACGTGCGTGGATTCAACCTCCCGCAGTACGCAGTGGCACCCAGTAACACGAATAACGCGTACGCGTGGGACACGCAGGCTACTATGACATCGAAAATGGGTGCGATACACAGGGGCACCCGCAGTGGGAAAAAGAGCGTGTGCGACTCACCGTCTGACTAGCGCGATGCAGAAAAACACGCGTAGCCAATACCCCCGCCAAAAGAAGAGATACGTCCTTGATAGCTGTGAAGTTGTGATGGCGCGCGAAACAACAGGAAGCAGCAACACAGGTCGGTCTCCACGAAAGGCACGTACAGCGAACTGCTGGCCCCGCTCACCTTTAACCCGTGCTGAGGGAAACGCCTGCACGCGTCACGTCACTTACGGGTATGGGCCCTTTCCTCGGATTACACGCGGACGTGCAGTTTTTCACGCGCGCTGAAATGCCCATGCACACCTGCGCGCGTCACGTAACAGGGGCGCTTGCGCTTGAGGGGCCTTCTGTCCAATGAAATTGCGTATGCGTGAGGACGCGCTTACGCGCTAAGGGCCTTTCCTCGAATTACACGCTGACGTGCAGAATTTTCACGTGCCAAATCACTCCGTATCAAGCTGGCCACGCGTAAGCACACGGAAGACCACGCTCCTGCCCAGAAGGCCGAATTACTGCCCCCCAGAACCCCGAGCATGCTCCCACCTGCCATCTGCTGCTGCCTGACTGCCTGCTGCCCACGTGCCCTGCCATTTGCTGCCTGCACATCAGCCAGGGGTGCTGTTGCTGTGACCACCCCTGCTGGAACTGAAGACTCCCTACTGGGATTCCATCGCTCCACAGCCCAGCCCCAGGACCCAGTTGCCCACCCGCTCCTGCCTCTGGGGTTGTCATGTCGGGCACTGCAACATCTGGCACCACTGACAACCCCCGGCCAGAGAGGCAGAGGGGCACCAGCTTCAGTGCCAGGGAAGTTGGTGTCCTGGTGGAGCAAGTCCTGGGGCAGTATGATGCCCTCTTCGGAAGTTCCCGCGCCGACAAGGAAGGACGGACTCGGATCTGGACGGACATCGTGACTGCCATCAACACGGAGGGGGTGGCAGTCCGCGACTTCCAACATGTCAAGAAGCGCTGGGAGGACTTTAGGTCCAGGACCCTGAACAAGGCCCGGCGCCTCTTGAAGGCAGCGGATGCTAAGGGGCGCCGGGGCCACTTGTCGGAAGATCAGATGAGGGTCCTGGAACGCATATCCCCAGCGCTCCACGTCCAGGTCCTTGAGAGGCAGACTCGTCTGGAGTCGAGCGGTAAGTGCACATGCATCCTAATTGTGAGCTGTGCGTGTGGTGATGTTTCAGTAGTGTGCAGATTGCACATCTGTTTGTATGGGGTCGAGTATGGGTGGGGGTGTACAGGGCCGTGAGGCTAACACATGCGAGGGCTGTCATGTGTGAGACATGGATGGTGCTTGTGTGTGTAGGCTTGCATGCCAAATGCAGTTGTGTGGGCACACATGTTTGGATGAATGTGTATGTAAGTAGGCATGTTCGTGATGTCACGCATGTATGTTGTTTTCAGCTGCATGTATCAGCACTGTGTACATGTGCTTGTGTGTGTATTTGACAAGGGTGCAACAGTGATGCAACATGGATGCATGTGACAGCGGGATGTGGAAGCCTGATTGGCAGATGTGACATGGATGCCCATCTGAACACTGCGACACTTGGCAGAGGTGTACACATGCATGCAAGTGTGGTGGTGTGTGTGCATGTGTAGTGCACTCCCTGTGTTGCATGTGATGTCTGGCTCACCATTGCCTGCTCATGCTGTTGTATGTGTATGGATGTTGCTGGCAGTTGCGATATGGCTGTGGTATGGCTCATGTGTGCAAGTTGAAATGACATGTGTTTTGGGGATTTGATGGCATGTCTGAGGTTTGCCAATGCCACTCATGTACAACTGTCATGTGTGTATGTGTCCATTGTACAGTGCCCTGATGCCTGTGTTTTATTTCTCCCTGTCTGCAGCGTCAACTGATGAAGAGGGCGGAGAAGGTGCTGTGGAGCACAGCGACAGGGATCCCATCGCCAGCCGGAGACGCAAGGCCCGGCTCCCCTCCCAGGTTGTGATCTCGTCGGGGAGTGAGGAGTCCGGTGCCGCGTCCCAGGCCGCAGCTGCCGGGGGGAGGTCCAAGAGGCAGAGGTTGGAGTTGGACTCCTCGGCAGCAGAAGGGGCAGCTGGGACCCCACAGGGCCCAACGGGGGAAGATGGCACGGAGTCATCCAGGTTGGTGGGGGGTTTGGTGGAGGAGGAGGCCGTGCAAGCAACAGAGACGGGGTCTGGAGGTGGGGATTCCACTGGTGCTAGTGGTGCAGTGCAGGACCAGGGACAGGAGGCAGCACAGGCCGCCGCAGAGGTGCCTGTGTGCAATCCTGTCCCTGATCCTGTCCCTGCATCATCTTGCACCAGCAGGGATGCCTATGTCCAGACCCGTTTTCAGGCAGGGGATGAGCTCACGACAACTGGCCTTCCTCTGCCTGCGGACGTGGCTATCCGGGTCCGGGTTGAGCCTGTCCTGACTGGTGTGGCGTTGCGTCAACGGGCCATGCGCGGTGACCTGCAGTCTTTTCATGAGGAGACTGCACGTCATCTCGAATGGCTCGTTGACTGCGTCGGCCTACTGGGACAGGTCACCCAGGCCGGATTCCTCCGTTTGATGGGGCTTGCCGCAACCCCCTCCTCAACTGAACCCCCTATGTGCCAGTCATCCTCCGTGCCATCTTCCCACCCATCAGTCACCTGGGTGCCCTGTGGAGCTGCCTCTGACGGTGCGGCCAGGCTGGTGGAGGATGCATCCCTGCCACAGTCTGGAGTCGGACGTCCAGCAGGGGTGGCCACATCAACGACTGCACCCCAGCCAGCGGAGGATGTGCAGGCAGCAGGAGGCAGTGCACGGGCAGAGGCACAGCAGCAGCAGCAACGTGGTGGGAGCCATGATGGCTCGGGGCCTTCGACATCGGAGGGGCAGGCATCGGCTGGAGGGCAGAAGGAGCCAGGAAAGAAAGTGGCTTCCGTGTGGCAGCGGTTGGGCCACGCCAAAGATGCGGAGTGGCAGCGGGCAGAAGTGGCACGGCTCACGATGGTCAGGGCAGAGAACTCCATGCGGAGGGCCCTAAGGCGGGCCGAGTGCCTCGAGGCAATCCGCAGGGGGTTGGAGGTGGACACGTCGACGGCCCTGCGGACCCTCGGGGCCATGGAGGAGGACCGCCTCCGGGACATTGAGCAGGAGTTCGATGATGCCCTGGCCCGGGACATCCAAAAGTGAGCCGTCAGACTAGCTCGCTGCCGTTGTAAATAGTTCTGTAGTTAGTGTTATGTTTCCTTTGGTTTTGCATTTTTTTGGACCTTTTGGACAATGGGCCACATTATTGTATATAGTTTTTTTTATTAGGTAGTGTTATTAGATAGGTTTCATTTCTTCTGTTGGGATCATGGACCCTGGCTTGTTCATCTGTATATAGTTGACTGTTGGATTTTCTTTTTTTTTACAATTTACCCATGGAGCAATGGCTTTCAATTATAATTTTCCATTGGATTTTCTTTTGTGGACTGTGACTTTGGACACAATTCCTTTGGATTATGATTTTTGGTTTTGCATTATTTCACGGACATGCTGCTTTTTATTTTTTTGAATTCCCATTTCTGTTTGTTTATTTTTGATTCAATTTATGTTTCCTTTAATACATATTTTTTGTTCAAACTTCAATGTGTAGTATCATCTCATTGGTTTCATGCATATCATGATATGGGTTTTGAGATTCACTGTCACCCATTGGGTGTATGTGAGGGACATGTGTTCATTTCCAAACGTGCAATTGGGGTTCCATCATGTTATTGCCATTTCTAAGTGGGTGGATGCAATACTCGGGTGGGTGTTTGGCATTTGGAGGCTGACTGTAGATGCCCCTGGATGCAGGGAGGTGGGCGTGCAGGGAGACAGGAGTGGGGGCCTGGTGGAGGGTGCCCTACAGTGCTGGGGGTGGGGGTGCAGGGAGACAGGAGTGGGTGCCTGGTGGAGGGTGCCCCTGGATGCAGGGGGGTGGGGGTGCAGGGAGACAGGAGTGGGGGCCTGGTGGAGGGTGCCCTACAGTGCTGGGGGGTGGGGGTGCAGGGAGACAGGAGTGGGGGCCTGGTGGAGGGTGCCCCTGGATGCAGGGGGATGGGGGTGCAGGGAGACAGGAGTGGGGGCCTGGTGGAGGGTGCCCCTGGATGCAGGGGGGTGGGGGTGCAGGGAGACAGGAGTGGGGGCCTGGTGGAGGGTGCCCCTGGATGCAGGGGGGTGGGAGTGCAGGGGGGACATGAGTTGGGGGCCTGCTGGCAGGTGCCCCACAGTGCTGGGGGGTGGGGGTGCAGGGGGACATGAGTTGGGGGCCTGCTGGAGGGTGCCCCACAGTGCTGGGGGTGGGGGTGCAGGGGAAAATAAGTTGGACATGAGTGGGGGCCTGCTGGCAGGTGCCCAAAGTGCTGGGGGGTGGGGGTGCAGGGGAACATGAGTTGGGGCCTGGTGGAGGGTGCCCCACAGTGCTGGGGGGTGGGGGTGCAGGGGGACATGAGTTGGGGGCCTGCTGGCAGGTGCCCCACAGTGCTGGTGGGTCGGGGTACTAGGGGACATGAGTTGGGGCCTGCTGGAGGGTGCCCCACAGTGCTGGGGGGTGGGGGTGCAGGGGAACATGAGTTGGACATGAGTGGGGGCCTGGTGGAGGGTGCCCCACAGTGCTGGGGGGTGGCGGTGCTGGGGGACATGAGTTGGGGGCCTGCTGGAGGGTGCCCCACAGTGCTGGGTGGTGGGGGTGCAGGGGAACATGAATTGGGGGCCTGCTGGAGGGTTCCCCACAGTGCTGGGGGGTGGGTGTGCAAGGGAACATGAGTTGGACATGAGTGGGGGCCTGCTGGCAGGTGCCCCACAGTGCTGGGGGGTGGGGGTGCAGGGGAACATGAGTTGGGGCCTTGTGGAGGGTGCCCCACAGTGCTGGGGGTGGGGGTGCAGGGAGACAGGAGTGGGGGCCTGGTGGAGGGTGCCCCTGGATGCAGGGGGTGGGGGTGCAGGGAGACAGGAGTGGGGGCCTGGTGGAGGGTGCCCTACAGTGCTGGGGGTGGGGGTGCAGGGAGACAGGAGTGTGGGCCTGGTGGAGGGTGCCCCTGGATGCAGGGTGATGGGGTGCAGGGAGACAGGAGTGGGGGCCTGGTGGAGGGTGCCCCTGGATGCAGAGGGGTGGGGGTCCAGGGAGACAGGAGTGGGGGCCTGGTGGAGGGTGCCCCTGGATGCAGGGGGGTGGGGGTGCAGGGGGACATGAGTTGGGGGCCTTCTGGAGGGTGCCCCACAGTGCTGGGGGGGTGGGGGTGCAGAGGAACATGAGTTGGACATGAGTGGGGACCTGCTGGCAGGTGCCCCACGGTGCTGGGGGGTGTGGGTGTAGGGGAACATGAGTTGGGGCCTGGTGGAGGGTGCCCCACAGTGCTGGGGGTGGGGGTGCAGGGGAACATGAGTTGGACATGAGCGGGGGCCTGCTGGCAGGTGCCCCACAGTGCTGGGGGGTGGGGGTGCAGGGGAACATGAATTGGGGGCCTGCTGGCAGGTGCCCCACAGTGCTGGGGGTGGGGGTGCAGGGGAACATGAATTGGGGGCCTGCTGGCAGGTGCCCCACAGTGCTGGTGGGTGGGGGTGCTGGGGGACATGAGTTGGGGGCCTGCTGGAGGGTGCCCCACAGTGCTGGGGGTGGGGGTGCAGGGGAACATGAGTTGGACATGAGTGGGGGCCTGCTGGCAGGTGCCTCACAGTGCTGGGGGGTGGGGGTGCAGGGGAACATGAATTGGGGGCCTGCTGGAGGGTGCCCCACAGTGCTGGGGGGTGCGGGTGCAGGGGAACATGAGTTGGACATGAGTGGGGGCCTGCTGGCAGGTGCCCCACAGTGCTGGGGGGTGGGGGTGCAGGGGAACATGAGTTGGGGCCTGGTGGAAGGTGCCCCACAGTGCTGGGGGTGGGGGTGCAGGGAGACAGGAGTGGGGGCCTGGTGGAGGGTGCCCTACAGTGCTGGGGGGTGGGGGTGCAGGGGGACATGAGTTGGACATGAGTGGGAGCCTGGTGGAGGGTGCCACTGGATGCAGGGAGGTGGGCGTGCAGGGAGACAGGAGTGGGGGCCTGGTGGAGGGTGCCCTACAGTGGTGGGGGTGCAGGGAGACAGGAGTGGGGGCCTGGTGGAGGGTGCCCTACAGTGCTGGGGGGTGGGGGTGCAGGGAGACAGGAGTGGGGGCCTGGTGGAGGGTGCCCTTGGATGCAGGGGGCGGGGGTGCAGGGAGACAGGAGTGGGGGCCTGGTGGAGGGTGCCCCTGGATGCAGGGGGGTGGGGGTGCAGGGGGACATGAGTTGGGGCCTGCTGGCAGGTGTCCCACAGTGCTGGGGGGTGGGGGTGCTGGGGGACATGAGTTGGGGGCCTGCTGGAGGGTGCCCCACAGTGCTGGGGGGTGGGGGTGCAGGGGAACATGAGTTGGACATGAGTGGGGGCCTGCTGGCAGGTTCCCCACAGTGCTGGGGGGTGGGGGTGCAGGGGAACATGAGTTGGGGCCTGGTGGAGGGTGCCCCACAGTGCTGGGGGGTGGAGGTGCAGGGGGACATGAGTTGGGGGCCTGCTGGCAGGTGCCCCACAGTGCTGGGGGGTGGGGGTGCAGGGGAACATGAGTTGGGGCCTGGTGGAGGGTGCCCCACAGTGCTGGGGGTGCAGGGGGACATGAGTTGGGGGCCTGGTGGAGGGTACCCCACAGTGCTGGGGGGTGGGGGTGCCTGGGGACATGAGTGGGGGTGCAGGCTAGTCCCCCGTGGTTTGGGCTGCCTGCAGGGGCCGTGGAGGTTGTGGAGTGAACACCTGGGAGGACCCACACGGCCAATTCACGTGTAGTACTCCAAAGAACCCCTGAAATACACGTACCCTGCTGATATCGCGTGTGTAACTTCCCGCGCACCCCAAGATACACGTACCCAGGACATTTGCGTGTTGAACTTCCAGCGCACCCCAGTAATACACGTACCCTGCTGATATCGCGTGTGAAACTTCCCGCGCACCCCAAGATACACGTAGCCAGGACATTCGCGTGTGGAACTTCCAGCGCACCGCTGAAATACACGTACCCTGCTGATATCGCGTGTGAAACTTCCCGCGCACCCCAAGATACAAGTACCCAGGACATTCGCGTGTGAAACTTCCTGTGCACCCCAACATACACGTACCCAGGACATTCACGTGTGGAACTTCCAGTGCACCCCTGAAATACACGTACCCTGCTGATATCGCGTGTGAATCTTCCCCCGCACCCGAAGATACACGTACCCAGGACATTCGCGTGTGAAACTTCCCGCGCACCCCAAGATACACGTACCCAGGACATTTGCGTGTGGAACTTGCAGCGCACCCCTGAAATACACGTACCCTGCTGATATCGCGTGTGAAACTTCCTGCGCACCCCAAGATACACGTACCAAGGACATTTGCGTGTGGAACTTCCAGCGCACCCCTGATATACACGTACCCTGCTGAATTCACGTGTGAAACTTCCCGCGCACCCCTGATGTACACGTACCCTGATGGAATCGCGTGTGGAACTTCCCGCGCACCCCTGAAATACACGCACCCAGCTGAAATAACGTGAGGAACTTCCCGCGCACCCCAGTGATACACGTAACCCGCTTGCCGTGCTGGTACAGGGTTAGCGCAGCCCTTTGCGCTGGATTGGGGATATTGATGGCTTTTCCCTGCGCAAGGGGCGTTCTTGGGGGTGTAACTGGCGCTGCTGCGGGGTCGCTGCGCCACTGTGCGCCACGGCTGGTTTTGGTGGCTGGAATCCATGAATACGCTGTGTGCGGAAATGTATTTTGGCGCACGCGGCTGGCGCAGGGATTCGCACGCACGCACACTGTGCGCCAGCCGCGTGCGCTACTTGTGCGCTGAATTCTATGAATTACCCCGTTAATAACATAAATGCGAACGATATATCAGTGAGATTATTGCCACATGCTTGCTCAGAAATTGCAATTATTCAAGAGACCCACTTATCTCCCAGTTTAGGCCTTCCAATGGGTGGTTACTGGACACAAGGGGTACATGAATCACAAGCAAATGCTGCCATACGCTCCCCACGAAATACAGGGTTTAGGGGGATGACTTCACCCAGCACACTTAGGGTTGATTTAAAATGTTACTAAATGTGCTTGTATTGGGTGCTTCTATAATGCCTAACATGATGTGAATGTTAACCTATTGCAGTCTGTATGCTAGTGCCCTCTATGGAGCATGGCACTTGCACGCGGAGATCTGATGGCCGGGAGAGTAGACCGGCACTTTGATGCAGCCCGGGGCAACCGGACATTGGCTTCCTGCATGGCGAGTTTTTCTTAAATCTTTGCATCCTTTCCCAAATTAGATTGCAAACCATCCTTATGAGACCACTATCCTTATATGATACTATCCTTTCTTGTACATCAATCAATGTATATTTTTGTCTTGCGCATCACTTTATGAGCGCATCCCATGTTTTCTTTTACCTCACCATATAAGACTACCCAACAGTTTGCTTTTGCAACAGCAAGTATGGTTCTGGGGACAATGGAAGCTTAGAAGCACAAGCTTTGTATGTAAACAGCACTGTGCGTGTTTTTCACGGTACGTTTGTATACACTCAATCGCCTTTCCTACATGCACAGTAACATTAGCGCCAGGGAAAATACACGTATGCCGTATTTGCGCTATCCCTAATGTGATTGCACATGTGCAAACAAGATTTGCACGCGCTAAAACAGCAACAACGCCCCTGTTCGTTTCATCCTATTGTGAATGGCCTCTCAGGCCTAGAGGAAACAAGGTCCGTGGTTCTCTCATTCTGCCACTACCACGGGTTCCAGACAGCAGACTAATGCCCGCTGGCTTTTTATACATGATATTAAAATAATTCAGTACCGAAATGATGCGGACTGCCAGCTAAGGGCATTTTTCAGCATCAGACATATTAGAATTCACCACTTAACACGCGATGACACTGCTGCCTTCTGTTGCAAAACACAATTGCTCAGGCAGCGGGATCGCAGGTGCGATGGGCACCTCGCTTATGCATGCCTCTCCTGCCACTAAATCAGAATATGATTACTTGCAACAAGGCACACATGTCACCCCTGGGAGTGAAGTGGTATCATTTATTTTGCACACAAGTCAAAGCCGCTGTTATTAGTGGAAGGAGGCTGGAGAGACACATCATTAGGTTAGTGGCTGAGCCGCCCCTTCCCCCGTGCATAATCTTTAATGAAAGTACTATTTTGACTGCAACCTTGGGACATGCTCCAAACCCGTTCAGAAGTGAGTGAACCTGCGACTGTCAGATGCTTTATTGAATAAGTATTCCAGCTTGCGATTCTGCTCCCAGCTTCACCGGCGGCGATCGCGCCTCGCCGTTCTCCCACGGAGCATCGCGACGAGATGAAACGGAGAAACTGGAATTAGCCTTACAGCTGTGCTCAGCATATATGCATCACTTATATTCTTATAGTGGAAGGCTATCTTCATTTGCAATGAGAATTCAATTAGAAACAACACAATTGTAAAGTTCCTGCAATGGAGACAACTGCCACCTGGCCAGATCACAGAAACTTTGCACCGGTGCAAGTGTAAAGTTGCACGGTAAATTTGCCCTATTTTTAAAAACACTTGTACATATTAGAAAACTATTGCACCATGACAAGTGCAGTTTGTCATGGTATAAGCACCAGGGCAAAAAAGATGATCATCCTGGCAGCATGAGTCCTGCACAATGCTGTTGCATGGCGTAGCATACCCCTCGATATGCAGGAGGGTCATTTCCCTCAGCTGCAGGCACCACCCTTACCCTTGGTCAGCCAAAGGGTACAGGGAGGGACTGCATGCAATCAGCTTGTGCAAACATACTTCTCATGAAAATCAGTTCCTGTGGAGCACACACAGTGACACCACATCCCTGGTGCCATTTAATGTTGACTTGGGGCCAATCCTATATGCACAGAACACAATCCTGAGTAGGTGTGTCTGGGAGAGGCAAACTGTGCATGGTCATAGCCATAAAATAAACTGCAGCAAACACTGACAGAGTCATAGCAACTGTAAAATACAGTGACCATGTTGCACACACCAAAGCACACAACACAAGCAATCAATTCCCCGACCATAGTCACATGGCCACCACCAACAATCGTACACGCACACCCACTATAAAAAACACAGGAGAAAACAAGTAGGAAGGCACGCACACATATTAATCTGCAAGTAACACTTGTGTGGACCGCCCTGGCCCCCCTATGCGTAACTCACAAGACTATACAGTTTGAGTGGCCACACCATTCCCTCACAAAAATTATTCCCACAATTTTACATTCACATCTGGCCAATGCATTTAAAACACCCCACAGAGTGACACCTTCCCCACCGACAACACTTACACCACCTGCCCCCCTGTGAGAAACCTGAAGGTGTCTCACCCACTAGTGCCCAGGGATCTGTCATCCAGGTGGCCAGGACACAGCCATCGCTTTTGGTTCCAGTTCCTGGGGGCGGACCAGTGCGGGAGGATCACCTGGATGGGGGGGTCCTCAGGGCGAGGAAGTGGGACACCGGAGGGTGAGATGCGGTATCTCTTTACCAGTAACACCTTTTCCCCATCCTACCAAGTAGGATACCTAGGAATTCCCCCCACCACCCTTTTCTGACACAAACTCTTTCTCACGAACAGTTCACCATGAGCAACAATGGACTAACACCAGAGCTGTATACCTGATATGTCCCAACACCATGGACAGGTAAGGTCAGGCAATTACGGATTATTACGCACACCTGACTTCCATTACACTTCCCTACACAGATAAAAAACGGAGCACGAAAGCACAATCTGAGCAAGGCAAACTACATGAGGAAACAGCAGTTCCAGGAGTGCAATATCATACAAGGAGGATGATGGCGAGACCAGAGAGAGTCGTAAGGAGGGAAGCACCCGTGACCTCTAAAGACCGTTACTTTAATGAGCCTTTGAAAGTAAGAAACCGAAAACCAGGAACTAAGGCTGATCAAACCTGCACAGTGTGGTGGACGTACCTGGGGCTCTCCCGCATCGATAACCAAGGTAGGGAGGAGTGATTGCCGCTTGGTACTGTCCTTGGCTCTGCCAATAAAGTGGCCTCAGAAAAAGCAGCACAGCTGGTGAGTAGGAGAGACTGATACCAAACTAGCTTTCGTTTAGAACCAAGGTTGCAAGCGGCAACATTGTACAAAGAGAACAGTGTGTGAGGCATTTGTAAAGAGTGACACGGATATGAATGACAACCAAGAGGAGTAATTGAACATTAGAATTGAACTTTGGACGTTAAGAAAAGATACTTTACACAGAGTGGTCCGGCGCCACGTGGCTGCTCATTTGAAAGTCTCTTAGGTATCCAACTGATGCTGAGTGTAAGAAAGGGAATACTAAGATCAAAGTGGTCATGTAATGGATCTTGCTAAATTCTGTGCACATTCAAAAGTCTTCAATAGTTTAAAGTACAGCGCAATTGGTCTGAGCCTGGCTGAGAAAGACTAATTGACCAACAGAAAGGGTTCTGAGCCCGGATGAGGGGAATCCGGGGTGAACCGTGAGTCACCCGAGGAAGAATTATCTGAACTTTTGTTTTGGAAGGATCTGAGCCTGACGGAGGGGGATCCAACATTGAACTTTGGTTTGGAAGGGATCTGAGCCTGGCTGAGGGGGATCCAGCGTGAACACCCACGTTGAATACTGGAAAAGGAAAATAACTTTTTCAGTGTTGTTTTTGTGTACAAGACCCTCTGAGTTAAGAGACTTGAAAGAAGTAAAGAGACTTGAACACAGACGGTCTTGAACTGTAAAAATGAAACTGTATCCTCATGCTGCATAAGCCAAAGTGTGTGCTTTGCTTGACTGAATCGTCTTGTCCTGTGCTGAAAATGCGGGGAAGAGAGGCCTACGGCCCAAACATCCAAACTTATAATTTTGTGAACACTTCTTTATTTTTCATAAACATCACCCCACATTGTTTGTAAATTAGTAGTAAGGATTGGCAATAGCTTTTTTTTTGTATAAGCCTTTTTATGTTGACTCCACCAGGACTGCATTACTATTATTTGATGGTTGTAGCTTGCTCCCGCAGATATAGGTTTAGATAGGCATGTATACCACCCTTGTGAAGGTTTAATAAACACCCTTGAACTGTGGTCACTTGTGTCTGTTTTACTGTTGATACCATGCCTTCCTTATATATGATGTGAGGAGTGGGATGTGACTGAATTGAAACAAATTGGGGAACCCTACAATTCCAGAAGCTTAGTCATAAAGACTCCAACCCCTCGGTTGTGACGAAAGAATCAATAGGCTCCAATATCTGTAGCAATAGAGAGGCTACTATCCCTCTGGGGAAAAGAGGGATGATTCCCTCAGACTTAGTTTTGATACCCCCTCTTGGGTGTTACATAAGATTGGCCCCAAAATCTGGCATGGCATGGAAGTTCAGTATAGATATTCTAGCAGGCGTCATCGATCCTGACTTCCGGGTAGACATAAAGGTTCTCTTACAGAACAATAGCGAGATCTCATTTGAAGTACATTGTGGAGACAAAATTGCTCAAGGGATCCTTTAGAAAAAGCTTTATTCCCCATTTTAGATAAAGTAAACCAGATGAAACGGACAGAGGTACATTAGGATTTGGTAAAGTTGATGAACCTTCGAACACTAAAGAGAAGAAGGAAGAAGAGCCTACCAACTATCCTGACCTAGCCATCATCCAGGGATATGACCCAGCCCTCATTGAGGATTTTTTACAAGCAATTCCCAAAGGAGACGGCGTAGAGAAGGGAAGCCATTTCTTCTTCCTACAGCAAGCATTGCTATATAGAAAAGAATCATCCACAGAAGGCTTGAGAAAAACTCAGATGGTGATCCCCAAAACCCAGCAAAAGATCGTGCTTGAGATTGCGCATTCCCATCTGACTGTGGGACATTTAGGACAATCCAAAACCCAGGCACACATCAGTGGGAAGTTTTACTGGCCAGATATCCATGCTGATATAAAAACCTTTATTCATACGTGTTAAATATGTCAGAAAACCAGTACTCACATCCCATTGCCTGCCCCTCTGAATCCTTTGCCAATCATAGGTGTCCCTTTTTCAAGAATTGGAATGGACATCAGGGGACCCCTAGAAACATCTAGATTGGGCAACAAAAATGTCCTTGTAATTGTCGACTACGCGCCCAGATACCCAGAGGTATCCTAAAGTGACTCCTACTGTACTTTTCCAGGGTTGGCTTTCCTAAGGAAATCCTGATAGATCAAGGTTCAAATTTTTTGAGCAAGCTCACCGGGTAAGTCAAGGAACTACACCGTATTACCACCTTACGAACTTCAGTGTAACATCCCAAACAGATGGTTTGGTAGAGAGATTCAATAAAACGCTTAAGATGATCCTAAAAAAGTTGGTAGATAAGGATTTGAAGGACTAGAACCGTATTATCCCCTGGGTACTGTTTGCAGTGAGAAAAACCCTTCAGGCATGTATTGGATTCTCTCCTGTTGAGCTACTATATGGTAGAGAACCTAGAGATTTCCTGGAGATACTCTGGGAGACCTGGGATGAGTGAGAAGGGGAACCCATTCCCCTTTCGCAGACGGCTATCAGACTGGTAGAACATATGAGACTCGTTTGAAATCTAGTTTGTACTCATATGAAAAAAGCCCAAATCCAGCAAATATTTTCCTATGACAAAAAGGTGAGCTTACGATTGTTTTCCGTAGGACAAAAAATACTGGTCCTCTTACCTACTTCGGAAAATAAGCTTGTCTCTAAGTGTCATGGGTCATACAAAATACTGGAACGAACAGGAACCTGTACTTATAAAGGAGCCCAACCTGACAGGAAACAGGAGGTCCATCTATATCATGTAAATCTCTTAAAAGAGTGGAAGAAAACCCTGGCTATCACCATTGCCACAATACGATCCTGTTTGGCACCAGAAGAGGAAGACAACTTTGAATTAATTCTTCAAGTACTATCTAGTCAACAACAAGAGGATTTAAAAGACTTAATTTTCTCATTCCCGATGTATTCTCGGATAAGCTAGGAAGAGTGAAAGGAACCTATCACTACATTAGAACACCTAAGGGAAAAGTGGTTAATCTGAAACCATATAGACTCCCGGAAGCCTGCAAACAGATAATGCTTGAGGAAGTGAATAAAATGTTAAGAGCGAACATCATCGGACCCTCTTCAAGCCCATGGTTCTCCCCTATCGTATTGGTCACCAAACTTGACCATTCCTGGAGGTTTTGAATAGATTTCCTCTAGGTTAATGCCATTTCCGACTTCGATGCTTATCCCATGCCACGCATCGATGATCTAATTGATAAATTCGGAAAACCCACATTTCTGTCAACCTTAGACTTAACAAAAGTGTACTGGCAGGTTCCAGTGTACGGGCATGATAAGGAAAATACAGCTTTCTCAACACCCCTAGGACTGTTTAAGTTCAAAGACCTGCCTTTTGGCTTACACAGGGCTCCAACCACTTTCCAATGGCTTATGGACAACATATTACAGCCCTACTCTGATTTCTGTGGAGCTTATATTTACAATGTCATCAGTTATAGTAAAACTTGGGAAGACCACCTTTCCATCTCTTTGCCATTATGAGAGCTCTCCAAAAAAGCTGGCCTAACTGCCAATCCATCCAAATTCAGACTGGCCCAATCAACCGTGAAATACCTTGGCTTCTCTGTAGGGAATGGTAGTGTGCAAATTCAATGTGAGAAAGTGAAAGCCGCACTAGATACACCTACACCTAAAACTAAAAAAACTCTGAGAGCATTTCTAGAGATAATTGGTTATTACCGTAGGTTTTTCCCAAACTTCTCAGACAGAACAGCTAGGTTGACAGATAAACTAAACAACGCCAAACCCCAGAAAATTCATTGGACTGACGAGGATGATATATGTTACAATAACCTAAAATAAACTCTGTGCCAGAACCCAATTGTAAAGGTAGTAGATTTATCAAAAAAAATTCTACTGCAGACAGACACCTCCCTTACAGGGTTAGGAGCAGTCTTATCACAAGTTTGTGACAGATTGCAATATCCCATTTTGTTTACGAGTCGCAAACTTTTCCCACAGGAAAATAATTACTCTTTGCTAGAATTAGACACCCTGGCCATCAAGTGGTCCATTATCCATCTTAGATACTACCTTCTAGGAAGAAAGTTCACACTCGCCACTGAACATTCTCCAGTTTGGTTTAACCAACGAAATAGCTCTAACCCTCGAGTCATGCAATGGGTTGTAGACCTGCAACCCTATTGTTTCACTATTGAGCACCGAAAAGGTAAAGACCAAGGGAACGTGGATTTCCTTTCTCAGTTCCCCTGTGAAACAGAAGCGGCTACATCGCATAGGGGAATGGTATGTGCGAAACCTGAAGGTGTCTCAACCACTTGTCCCCGGGGATCCGTCATCTAGGTATCCAGGACACAGCCATCACTTTTGGATACAGTTCCTGGGGGTGGACCAGTGCGGGAAGATCACTTGGATGGGAGGTCCTCGGGGAGTGGAAGTGGGACACCAGAGGGTGAGATGCGGTATCCCCTTCCCAGTAACACCTTTTCCCCATCCTACCAGGTAGGATACCTAGGAATCCAATTCCCCCTTTTCCAACACAGACTCTTTCTCACAGACTGTTCACCATGAGCAACAAAGGACTAACACCAGAGCCATATACCTGACATGTCTCAACACCATGGACAGGCAAGGGTAGGCCGTTACGTATTATTACACACAGCTGATATACATCACACTTCCCCACACGGATAAAAGGCAGAGCATGAAAGCACATTCTGAGTGAGGCAAACCACACGAGGAAACAGCAGTTCCAAGAGGGCCATTTTATACAAGGAGGAAGACGGCGAGACCAGAGAGAGTCGTAAGGAGGGAAGCACCCGTGACCTCTAAAGACTGTTACTTTCATGAGCCTTTGAAAGTAAGAAACCGAAAACCAGGAACTAAGGCTGATCAAACCGGCATAGTGTGAAGGAGGTACCCAGGGCTTTCCTGCGTCGATAACCAAGGCAGGGAGGACCGATTGCCGCCATGGTCTTGTCCTTGGCTCCAACAACAAATGACCTCGGAAAAAGCAGCACTGCTGGGGAGTCGGTGAGACTGATGCCAAACCAGCTAGTGTTTTGAACCAAGGTTGCAATCAGCAATATTGTACAGAGAACAGTGTGAGGCATTTGTAAAGAGTGACGCAGATATGATTGATAACCAAGAGGAGTAATAGAACGTTATAATTGAACTTCGGAAGTTAAGAAAAGATACTTTACACAGAGTCCTCCGACGCCACGTGGGTGCTCATTCGAATGTCTCTGTTAGGTGTCCAACTGATGATGAGTGTAAGAAAAGGAATTCTAAGATCGAAGTGGTCATGCAACAGGTCTTGATAAATCCTGTGCACATTCAAAAGTCTTTGATGGTTTAAAGTACAGCGCAATTTGTCCGAGCCCAGCTGAGGGAGACTAATTGACCAACAGAAAGGGATCTGAACCCAGCTGAGGGGGATCCGGGGTGAACCTTGAGTCATCTGAGGAAGAATTATCAGAACTTTGGTTTTGGAAGGAATCTGAGCCTGGTGTGAGATCCTACTGACTTTTATTATTGTCATGATCTCTGCTTCCAAAAGGTCAGGGTTTTCCCAACTCCCTTGGAAGCAGATTCATAACCCAGGTTCCGAGTGCCAACCAGTCCCAATTGGGACCTTTTGGACCCAGTCCTGGCGCCAGTGGCACCAGGCTCATAAATATGCCCAGTCCCAGCGCTGGAAGCGCCGGGCTCATAATGCTTGGGTGGACTTACCTGCAGCAGACCATGCTGCTTACTTGCCTGCCAGTTGAGCCTCTGATCCTCTTCTGTTTGGAACTACTTTTCCTGTTGGGTGGTGCAGGAGCCACTCCCTAGGTTCAGAACACTGGAACTCTTCTGGAAAGCAGGAACTCTTTTCTTACCTAGGCGTGGCTGTGGAAGGAGACACCTAAGCACTACAGGAGGCTATTTAAACCACACCCGATGGATGAATCTTGCTTTGCATTATTCTGCATCCTCTGCAGCAGAACGCTCATCGTGTCTTCTGCATCTGATCCTGGGCCTAAGGAAAAAGGCTTACCATCCTGAATCCAGTCTTCAGCAACACCTATAAAGACAAGAAAGAACAGGTTAGCATTACGGTCTTCAGTGACAGCTCTTCACTTACCTGGGCCATCGGCTGTCACCAACGCCTCGCGCTGCATTCTGAAAGACAAAGGCTTACCTACTCTTCGTGCGCTCCGGAGGTCTTCACACTGCATTCCGGCATCTGAAAGACAAAAGCTTACCAACTCTTCGCACGCTCCGGAGGCCTTCGGCGCTGCATCCCAAAACAAGGTGCGTTTAAAGACATTGGGGAACTTTAATACTCACGTGCCATTACTCCTTTCCACATCTAACCCAGTGGGTATTCCGGCACCCTGCAGCCGCTCCGAACTTGTACCTGTAAAATAAAAAGACAGTTAGAGCGCATCGTGAAGCAGGCAACAAGCGCTTACTTACGTGCTTCCAGGCGCTTCTATTCATCACACGGGCTCCATCTTCAACTCACTTCAGCCCGTCATCCACCATCGCCGGAACCCTGCAAAACAAGAGACATCATTACTAAAGACTTTAAAGACGTTAGAATTACTCGAAACTTACAGTTCGTGCAGTAAACGACGGACAGCAGTCCTCTGAAGTCAAGAGGCCTGCTCCCCTTATCCAGTGAAGAAACTGGTTACAGCACCCTGCCCCGAGGCAGATGGAGAGCACGGCGTTCACTTACCTAAGGTGAGAGCGTTAACCTTCGGGGTTCTACAGGAGAAGAGAAAGGGAAGAAGAGAGAGACATTCAATAACCCAGTTCATTAATCCCATATTTTCTATCTGCAGACATCTTACCCTTCGAGTCAAACATACAGTGCACAGAGGTCCAGCCCAAAGAGCCAGCCGTGTGTTACACATCACCTTTGAAGATACGGTATACGCCCAGTCAAGACCGGCGCCTCTACGGGAATCAGGTGAGCGTTACAGAATGCAAAGCCTACCACAAAACTCCCGTCCAGGCGCTATGGAAACCTCGGATACCGACCAACTAGCCCAGTTACTTGGGGAACTAAGGGCAGAAGTGCATGCAGCCCATCAGGAAACAAACGCTCTAAGAAGGGAACTGATTATTTCCAAGGAGCGAACAGATGATCTCGCTAGACAATTGCTACAGTCACAAGCCGGACAGACCCCGTTACCCGCATCTGGGGGAAATCTACCTTCTACATCCTCTATGAATCCAGTGCAGATCAACCTACCTGGGAATGTACCTCTGGCTCCGCCCGAACGATTTTCTGGTGACCCAAAGAGGTTTGCAGTATTTATCAATCAGTGCCGGTTGCATTTCTTATGCCGGCCAGCAGCCGTTCCAACTGATCAAGCTAAAGTAGCTTTCGTGCTTTCGTACCTTAGTGGCAATGCGGCAGACTGGTTGATCCCTCTCGTAAATCAAGATGATCCGGTCCTCCATGATTTTCAAGCTTTTCAGCTCAGTATGGAAAAACTGTTCGCAAGACATTCACAGGGGCAGACCTTGGACAATGAGCTTCTTTCGTTGCGACAAGGTAATCAAGACCTTTTGGCTTATATTGCGTCTTTCAACAGACTGATAGTGGAAACTCAATGGCCTGAGGACAAAAGGATTAAGCTGTTTTATAGAGGTCTACGTGGAGAGCTCAAAGATGTGTTAGCCCAAGTAGTGAATCCCCCACAAGATTGTTCGGACTATATAGACTTAGTCGTTCAAATAGATCACAGACTGCAGAACAGGAAGGCCGATCGTTCCAAGTTTGATGCTCGAGTATTTTCCAAACCGCCAACTCCTTCCAAAGGAGTAGACTCCGGGGAACCCATGCAAATAGGGGGTCTGAAAGGTCCTCTAACACAAAAGGAGCGGGAAAGGAGAAAACAGTTGCAATTATGCCTCTATTGCGGAAACTCAGGGCACTTTCTTCGAGACTGTCCGGTGAAACCTGCTAAGAAGGCAGTAGGAGCTGCAGTTACCAAAGTTACAAACTCTGAGCAGGGAAACGACCTCGCCCGACAAGAATAGAGGTCCTCTTGCCGAGCGTGAAAACCAGTTCCGTGACCTCGCATTTCGTGATACATATGGTCCTCATTAGCCCTGATAATCCGGATCGATTACATGCAATTGAAGCTTACGTCGACAGCAGGGCCATCGGCAATTATGTGGATCATGAAATGGTTTTGAGGATGAATCTAACTCTTTGTCCCAAGGCTGTAAAGGACGTCATTACTACGGTGGATGGTACGGAGATAGCCTCCGGGCCAGTAACGCATACCACTCAAGAAGTGACGCTAATAAGTCAAGATGGACACCATGAGAAGATCGTGTTCGATGTGATCAAGGCCCCTCAGTTTCAGATTATTCTAGGAATACCTTGGTTAGAGAAACACAATCCTCTGATCGATTGGCGAGCAAGAACGGTCCAGTTTCCAGAATGTGTCTCTACTTGTCACCCTCCACCTGGTGTTGCACTGGCAGCAATTTCTTCAGAGACTCCCCAGTTACCTCCCGAATACCTAGAATACCAAGATGTTTTCCGGAAGGATCAGGCTAACTCTCTACCTCCTCATAGGTCTTATGACTGCCAGATAGACCTGATACCTGGATCTACTCCTCCTTGTAGTAGAATTTATGCCCTCACCGAGCCTGAGAACCTTCACCTTCGACAATACCTGGATCAATACCTGGCAAATGGGTTTATTCGTCCTTCCAAGTCCCCTGCTTCTTCAGCTTTGTTCTTCATTCCAAAAAAGGAAGGAGACCTTAGAACTTGTATAGATTATCGCTCCCTGAGCCAGATCACCGTTAAGAATAGATATCCGTTACCTTTGATCCCTGAACTCCTGGACCAAGTCAGAAAAGGATGGATATATACAAAGCTGGATCTTAGAGGAGCTTACCACTTGGTACGAGTAAAAGAGGGCGATGAATGGAAGACGGCCTTCCGCACCAAGTATGGGCTATTTGAATATCAGGTCATGCCCTTCGGACTTTGCAATGCCCCGCCGCCTTTCAATATTTTATGAACGATGTCCTCAGAGAGCTCATAGATGTGTGTGTTGTTGTTTACATTGACGACATCCTCGTTTATTCTTCATCGGAATCTGAACATCGGAAACACGTGAAAATGGTCCTCGAAAGATTGCGTCAACACAAACTTTTCGCTAAATTGGAAAAATGTGTTTTCAACGTGACTGAAGTTGAATTCTTGGGATTCATATTATCACCTGGCGGAGTGCGTATGGATTCAAAGAAGGTCGATGCAGTTCTCAAATGGCCATCACCATCCTGCGTAAAAGGTGTGCAAAGCATGTTAGGCTTCGCTAACTTTTACCGCAGGTTTATCCCTGAATTCTCTCGAATAGTCCAGCCCATCACTGCCTTGTTAAAGAAAAACAAACGTTTTGAATGGTCTGCCGAGGCGGAACAAGCTTTCCAGGATTTGAAGACTAAATTTATCTCTGCACCAATCTTAAAACACCCTCGCCCCGAACTCCCCTGCATCGTGGAAACTGATGCTTCAAGCCTTGCCATGGGGGCAGTTCTATCACAGAAGGACCCGGTAACCAATCAGTTGCATCCCGTGGCATTTTGGTCCCGCAAATTCTCACCTCCTGAAATCAATTACACGATTACTGACAAGGAACTTCTGGCTATCAAGTCTGCCTTTAAGGCTTGGCGGCATTATCTGCTGGGGGCCCGACACACCGTTACTGTGATTACGGATCACCGAAACCTGCAATATTTGAAAACCGCAAAAGCCCAATCCTCTAGACTACTCCGTTGGGCATTATTCTTTGCCGAGTTTGACTTCATAATTACCTATCGACCTGGTACAAAAAACGGTAAAGCTGATGCCCTTTCTCGGATGGGAGTGGAAGAACACTTGATCAACCCTAAACCTGTACCAATCATTCCCGAACAAAGAATTCTGGGTGTAATCGCCACACAATCCATAGAGGAAGTTAAGGATAAAGCCAGGCAACTTGTAACTCCAGCAGACATACAGAATTGGCATCTGCAAGGAAAGGACTTTGCAGTAAAGGACAACTTATTGTATTTCCAAGAACGATTATACCTACCCAGCACAGATTTACAGAAAGAAGTAATCTCTTGTTATCACGATTCTTTAATGGAAGGACATCCCGGTATAGCCAAGACCTCAGAAAAGATCAAGCGCTACTTCTGGTGGCCGTCTTGGAAAAAAGATATCAGAGACTTTATAATGTCCTGTGGAGTATGCGCCCAAAACAAGAGTCAAAAGGAAAGACCAGCAGGCCTCTTACGCCCTATTGACATCCCACCTCGCCCTTGGCATACACTTTCTATGGACTTCATCACCGATCTACCTCCATGCTCCGGATACAATACGATTCTAGTAATCGTGGACTTATTCTCCAAGATGGCGCATTTCATTCCGCTCAAAGGCTTGCCAACAGCAGCAACTCTGGCCCGAGAATTTCTCGAAAACATCGTCCGACTGCACGGTTTTCCTTCGGTTCTAATTTCGGCTCGAGGTAGCCAATTTATTTCTCATTTTTGGCGAAGTTGCTGTCGGTCGGCTCAAATTGATGTGAGACTATCGACCAGTCACCACCCTCAGACCGACGGACAAACCGAGAGGACCAATCAAACTCTGGAACAGTATTTACGCTGCATGCTGCAACAAACTGAAAAAACTTGGAAAGACATCCTTTGGATAGCCGAATATGCCTACAATAACTCTGTCCATTCGGGAACTGGGAAAACCCCGTTTTTTCTTTTGTACGGCAGTCACCCTCGAACCTCGGAGTTGGATCCCCTCCAAGATCTTGAAACACCAGCAGTAGACTACCTGCATTCTACAATCACCCAAGCCTTTAAGGAAGCTGTTTCTCACCTTCAAAGGGCTAAAGAACAATACAAGAAAGGAGCAGATCAACATCGGAAGGAAGCCCCTCAATATCGAGTAGGGGATCAAGTCTGGTTATCCACCAAATATCTACCTCTAAAAGGGCCACGCACATTCAACCCAAGATACCTTGGTCCCTATTCCATCACTACCATAGTAAACCCAGTAGCGGTCAAGTTGGACTTGCCCCCGCACATGAAGATACATCCGGTCTTCCACGTCTCTCTATTAAAACCCGTGCAACCTCAAACCCGACTAACTAAATCTCCAAAACCTATCCTAGTTGATGGGGAACTCGAGTTTGAAGTCAAAAGCATTCTGGACTCCAAGATCTCCAAATCTAAACTATTTTACCTAATTGACTGGAAAGGCTACGGCCCCCAAGAGAGATCCTGGGAACCTGCTGAATATGTCCACGCTCCTCGCCTAATCAAAAGATTTCACCGAACATTTCCTGACAAGCCAAAACCCCCGGAGAAGCCCGGTTTGGGAGGGGCCTTGAGGGGGGGTACTGTCATGATCTCTGCTTCCAAAAGGTCAGGGTTTTCCCAACTCCCTTGGAAGCAGATTCATAACCCAGGTTCCGAGTGCCAACCAGTCCCAATTGGGACCTTTTGGACCCAGTCCTGGCGCCAGTGGCACCAGGCTCATAAATATGCCCAGTCCCAGCGCTGGAAGCACCGGGCTCATAATGCTTGGGTGGACTTACCTGCAGCAGACCATGCTGCTTACTTGCCTGCCAGTTGAGCCTCTGATCCTCTTCTGTTTGGAACTACTTTTCCTGTTGGGTGGGGCAGGAGCCACTCCCTAGGTTCAGAACACTGGAACTCTTCTGGAAAGCAGGAACTCTTTTCTTACCTAGGCGTGGCTGTGGAAGGAGACACCTAAGCACTACAGGAGGCTATTTAAACCACACCCGATGGATGAATCTTGCTTTGCATTATTCTGCATCCTCTGCAGCAGAACGCTCATCGTGTCTTCTGCATCTGATCCTGGGCCTAAGGAAAAAGGCTTACCATCCTGAATCCAGTCTTCAGCGACACCTATAAAGACAAGAAAGAACAGGTTAGCATTACGGTCTTCAGTGACAGCTCTTCACTTACCTGGGCCATCGGCTGTCACCAACGCCTCGCGCTGCATTCTGAAAGACAAAGGCTTACCTACTCTTCGTGCGCTCCGGAGGTCTTCACACTGCATTCCGGCATCTGAAAGACAAAAGCTTACCAACTCTTCGCACGCTCCGGAGGCCTTCGGCGCTGCATCCCGCATCTGAAAGACAAAACAAGGTGCGTTTAAAGACATTGGGGAACTTTAATACTCACGTGCCATTACTCCTTTCCACATCTAACCCAGTGGGTATTCCGGCACCCTGCAGCCGCTCCGAACTTGTACCTGCAAAATAAAAAGACAGTTAGAGCGCATCGTGAAGCAGGCAACAAGCGCTTACTTACGTGCTTCCAGGCGCTTCTATTCATCACACGGGCTCCATCTTCAACTCACTTCAGCCCGTCATCCACCATCGCCGGAACCCTGCAAAACAAGAGACATCATTACTAAAGACTTTAAAGACATTAGAATTACTCGAAACTTACCGTTCGTGCAGTAAACGACAGACAGCAGTCCTCTGAAGTCAAGAGGCCTGCTCCCCTTATCCAGTGAAGAAACTGGTTACAGCACCCTGCCCCGAGGCAGATGGAGAGCACGGCGTTCACTTACCTAAGGTGAGAGCGTTAACCTTCGGGGTTCTACAGGAGAAGAGAAAGGGAAGAAGAGAGAGACATTCAATAACCCAGTTTATTAATCCCATATTTTCTATCTGCAGACATCTTACCCTTCGAGTCAAACATACAGTGCACAGAGGTCCAGCCCAAAGAGCCAGCCGTGTGTTACACATCACCTTTGAAGATACGGTATACGCCCAGTCAAGACCGGCGCCTCTACGGGAATCAGGTGAGCGTTACAATTATACATCCTTTGATGTCTTGAAAGGAGCAGTTTTTTTTTCAGATGACCTGAGTGTTTTTGGCAGGCTATACCTTGCTTTCCAGCCAAGTAATTCTAAATATAAACATCAGCTGCAGTGAACTGCCCATGAACTCAACGCATTTGTTGCTAGTTTAACAGCTATTCTGTCTAATTGGTACTTTCCCAGACTGTAAACTGGCCTCCCTCGATCCTTCAATGTCAGAATTGCTGCCAAGGAGTTCTAAATATATGGCTCAGTTGCAGTGAACTATCTACGAACTGTTGTTAGAGAATTATTTAATTTTCTTTGCATGGCTGTGGGGTTTTCCCCGACCATATTGTTTTCTGGGAGCCTTTTTGAATTTAAGTTGACTTTTACTCAAGGCTGAATTTGCTGTGCCGCTACCAATGGGGAGTTGGAGTCATAACTTGGTTTCTGTTCAGTTTTCGAACTAGATTTTTAATATTCATTATATATGTGTAATACCTGACCTCAACTGTGTGGGTCATTCTGACCCTAAAAATATATGTCACACTAAAATGTGCTTTTTGTCCTAAAAGTTGCTACAATTCTGATTTTTGCAATACTGGAACTTATTGATCAGCCTGACAAGTTATCTGCATTCAATTTGAGGGGGGATGGGGTCTAGGAAATCTAGCCCCTCCTCTACCCTACCCCCTATGGCCTGTTCTTAGACACTTATTCAATACATGGCCACTACACCAAATGCCCACCCTCCCCATCTTCAGTGTACCTATGCATCCCCGTCCTAATCACACATCTCAGTGCAGTGATCTGTTTCATTATGGGAGGTATCATAAAAACATTTCCAAAGAGTCAGTAATAACATATTGTATTCTCCTAATCTAAACATGTATGTATCCTTAAAGAATACCTCTGTTTGCTTTTATCTGAATCCCACCTCTAGTATCCTATCAATTTTAACTAATTATACACATCAGGTAATTCTGGCCACTATGAGAATCAAGAGAAAATCATTACTTGAGGGAACCCACCAGCCCATTTTCACACATTGTTTGCATGTAGCTTTTACTGCACATTTTTTCCTTACTCCCATTCCACGACATTCCCTTGTTCCCCATTCTCTTCCCCATGCACATTTTCAAATGTCTTCTCCCTTACTCCCATTCCACGATATTCCCTTGTTCCCCATTGTCTTCCCCATGCACCTTTTCAAATGTCTATTTATCTTCCATTTTTCTTCCACTGAAACACCTTCCACCTGACTTGTCTTGGTTTAGCATCTTCCACGTCCACAGATCTTTTTCCTGATCTGGTCATCTTGTATTTCTGTCCTTTAGGCTGCTTTGCAGCAAGTCTGCCAGGCCCTTTAAATTCAAAGGCCATGAGTCCATTGTCTTTTTTTTTTTCAGAGTACTCAGACTCTTAGTTCATTTGTCCACAATCAGAAAGTCAACAAAAGGGGACATTTTGCTAGGGAACACAAGGATGGGGGAGTCTTCTCTAAAGGCAATTCTCAAACACAGAGCATGAATTATGACTGGGCATCTGACTGGGTCCCTCGATCTTTTCTGTCTGCTTGCAGCATCGAGTGCTGCCAATCTCCTGATGTATGTGTCTCTCCCGTCCATCTGTAATATAAAACTGAATGAGTTTCCTTTGAAAAGTAAGTATGTTTCATTTGTCAACACTTCCTCCCCAACCCTTAAAAAACTACTTGTGTGTTTCTCTCAAACATTCTTGCCTCCTAAACAATCTCCAATACATTTTTCTTCATTTCTAATATACCAAAATGACTGCTCCTCTCTTTCTTTTTGCTCATCCTATAATATCTTTTTTCAAAGACTGCATATCATTTTAAAGGATACTTTTCCCCTAAGATCAACATTATCAGACCAAGGAGTTTCCTTTATCATAAAAATAATAAACGACAAACAACATGACAAATAAAAAATGCTTAAAAGAGGACGTCTTCTTTTGTTTTCCCTCTTCTGTCTTCTTGGCGCATCCATAGCTAAAGAAGACACCACTGGTGTGTGTCCTTGCTTTCTGTAGAAAAGTAATTTGGGGTCTGGCAATGGGGTCTGGTTTCTCCCTAGCATAGACCCTTGCTCTGTTCTGTCTATATAAAAAAAGGTTTACTAAGATCATTCTTCTGGTATCCTCAGCCTACTGAACTATAGGCTTGCTTTTTCTAGATCGTTGGTGAACATAAAAAAAACCCACTACATTAATTAGCGTCACACTCAGGCCTCTACTCAGCTTTTTCCTGTTTAGCTGAACATTCTTCTCTGTATTTTGATCTCTTCCTGCTGCGTTGGACCACGGTCATCTTCTCTTTGCTGTGTCTTGAATCTATTAAGACATAACTGACACATTTGGCTGCGCCGCTCACTGCTTGCTGTATCACCTACATTAATCTAGCCTACCCCTGTTATTTGAAACCCAGCACTGTTCTTATTAAATATTTAAAAAAAACTGTGACATATAAGAAATACATTGTTTGCCTATTCTAACCATTTCCTTCACTTCTGCCAAATCTGCCCTTTTGGCATTTTGCTATTCATCAGAATATTTAAAAAAAGGTTACTCCACCTTTTATCTGAAGTCTTCTACGTCCTTGTCGTCAGAGATGGCCAAATTTGCATATAGATGCTATTCTATGCTTACACCTGTTTGCGCCTATCTTGGGAAAATGCTTTATATTTAAAAAGACGGCCTTTTTTCTGTACTCACCTGGGTCTTCTTACTCCTAATAATGATCAACACTTTGTTCACACACTTGCAGCGTGAACCAATATTTACTTCTTTTGACTCTAAGTGCTTCTCTAATACCTACTTTTGTCATGATATAATGTTTTTTTCCCATTATATGTCTCTACTCTACTGGGCCATGTAGATACTTCTCTTGTGCTCAAGAAAGAACAGTAGGTTTCATCTGTATAACATAAACCATCATCAACATACACATTCAAAATAATGTTTTTGTTACTTACCCTTAAATGTTCTTGGGATCAGTTCTGTACAAAAATGCTCTTATATGATCAACTCAGTCTTGGCCAACCATTCCCCTTTGGTCTTTTATTAATCAGATTGTCTTTTATATTAAAATACACTACATTTTTCAAGTATGGCCAGGAACCTCAATGGTGCTCTTTATTTTTCCAAATCTGAATATTTTATTCATGTATGCTTCTTGCTGCTTTAATATCCAATCATTCATTCATCCAATCATTCATTCCTTCACTTATTAATTCATTCATTCATTCATTTTTTATTAATGGGGCTCCCTACATTTTATCATCAAACCTCTAGTTTTTGAGTTTCTTACTCCTGTGCTGTTTAAGGACAATTGTTTGATTTCATCTTTCACTAATTAGTCTAATAAAAACACAGACCTTCATATTGGTCAAATTATAATCCCTTGCATGCATATGTTTTTATTTTATTCCCCTATTCATTTTATTAGACCCATGCCATGAAGGCCTTTGGTCCACATGACACTTGGCATTCTCTCCAAGCATCCCTGAATTTGTGCTGAGCACTGCTACATTATTGCCTCATGTTTAAGTGTGATTGTTTAGTCCTATCTAAATATGTCATTATCAGTGACGTCAATCACCCTATAACCTTCCTTGAGAACCATCACTGTCCTCCACGATCTGCTCTTATTGTCCCTTACTTTGAGCATTGCCTTTTCCTTTTGTACCCATGGCTGCTTTTAATTCTAGAGGGATGATCTGTCCCCCCTCTTTGTCCCTAGATATCCATAGTTTAAGCAAAAATTCATCAAAGGTTCTCACCATTGTATGCACTAGGCCAAATAACCATGTTTAACACAATGCTTAATACAAAATACCTCTAGCTTCTACTAAAAGCATCTTGCAGCACGCCACTTGCCCTGCACAGGCCAATATGAATTCACCCATATTCAAATGGTGCATCCCAAAAGTGGAACACACTATCCCTTAATCAAAATAAATAAAATCATCATGTTTAAGTTTTGTCATCCAATCCCTTCCCAAATCATTGGCAGGTGCCTGTTGCCAATATAACAAAGATCAGTCATAGCACACACTCCTATTAAAGACTAATGATTCATCAACAAAAAGAGACTCAACTTGTAACTTTAAAAAACCCTCAATCTTCTGATAATTCCCACTATGTGACACATTTCCTCCTTTGTTCAAAGACATCCAATCCCAGTGTCGACCAATATAGCAAAGATCTTGCCCCCTACTGCCACATTAACTCTTGGCACCTCTTGGGGCCAATCATCAAATAATAATTCTGAGCACATCAAGTCGTCCTGTGTGCTATCCTATTGTGGGTGCATGCATACCCCTATTCCTGCGAAAGGATTTCCTCCTACCATAATGGCACCTGCCATTCTGGGCGTCAGTATCTATCCTGTTTTGCATATTGCTGAATCTGCATGAGGCTCACTGCACTTGCCCCTGAAGTGAATCTGTTTTACACTTGCTCTAGCTGCTGTACTTGTTGCACTCTCAGTGCTCATGTCTGCTAAAATGTCTGATCCTGGCCAAACCCTTTCCTAGTTTATGAGCTATGTACTGGAGGATAAGCTGTTCCCCCTCTTGACGATTGCCCATCTTGTGCATATCCCTGGTTTTTACATGTGTGTGATGTGGCTTTTCATGCCACATGCTCAGCATACAAGAGGTGTTTTTCTAATTTGCCCTCTTTGATTTATTTGGTGCTGATTATTCGCCTGTGATGCATCCCCTGCTTGCTGCTACATTCCCAGCCCCTTCTTCATTCATCAGTATTGCCCCTCCTATGGCATATTTTTAACACTTTTCTTTGAACTAACTTTGCTTTCTCAAGTTTTCCTCGTTATTCTTCTCTGACGGCAGCCTGCAAAAAATGCACGATAGTCAACTGTATCTTTGTCCATGACCTTGCTTTCCACTCCCACAGGCTTTCCCAAGTGCCTACTTCAAACAGTCTCTGACATAAACTGTGGTGAAATATTGCCACTGTTTCCACCCCTCTTTGCATCCTTCAAGGGTTTAGTGCTCCTGAATATAAACAAGTGAATCCTTATTTTCTTTTTTGTTCATAGTCTTCAAAATCTAACTATTTTTGTATCGTGTGTAAACAAAACCTGATATCCCTAACTTATGTTCCTCATGTGAAAATAAAAGCTTTCAGTGTGTGTGTGTGGTGTGTGTTTAAATACATTGGGCCTCATTACGACCCTGGCGGTACAGAGTGAACGGCGCCGTAAAAGGTGCCGGCGCCGTTCACTCCGAACCGCCGCATTACAAGTTCCCCTCGCGGGACACGGTGAGCACACCTGGGAAAACCAGGCATGCTTACCGGGTCCCGCGAGGGGAAGAGGGAGCAAACAATGGGCCATCTTGTAATGGCACGTTGTTTGCTCCCTCTCCCATTCCCATTCAGCCCTATGGGGGCTGAAATGGGAATGGGGAAGGACCGTGTCTGGGTCCTTGGAGGGAGGAATTACTGGGCCTTCCGAACTTGGAATGGCCCGGTAAGTCCTTATTCCGAGGACCCGGACCCCGACGCGATTTCGGTGGCAGCCATGCCGCCAATAGCGGCATGGTTACTGCCGAACTCGTAATGAGGGCCATTGTCTATAATTCATTGATCACCTATACTTCCATAAAATCATGTGTGCATGCATGTCTATGCATGCCTTCTCATGTGCATGCATGTGTATGCATGCCTTCTTATGTGCATTCATGTCTATGCATGCCTTTTTATGTGCATGCATGTGTAGACATGCCTCTTATGTGCATGCATGTGTATGCATGCCTTCTTATGTGCATGCATGTGTATGCATGCCTTCTCATGTCACTCTCGCACTTTTTGCAAGCATATCATAACAGAGATTCTAGCCTTAACTGTCTACATTTCTTTCTCCAATAATTGTGCTAAGCTTCTCTCATTCTTTCCTGTGAGTGCCTCAGCCGGTTTGCACTTTTTTCATAATTACATTCCCATTTAAACAACTCTTACAAAGTCCCCTAATTAATGCCTTCCTTATTCTAAGAAGCCAAAACATCAGGATGAGTGCTTTGCCAAAAAATACATCTTCGACCCAATGTTCTCTCAATTTAACTGCTTAAATATGTCATGCCTTTTACACATTTTGTGTGCGCTTTTAGCCCTAGCAGATTTGTGAGCACTTTCCCTTATTACTCATCGTGTCCTTAGTATAAATGCACATTTTTTCATCTCTTCATGCATTTCTCATGCTTTCCAAAAAAGTGTTTTTATCTCATTTATCCATGTCATCCCCTATAAATATTCACTGCACTTAGTTTAGTTTCATCTACTAATATGTTGGGGAGAAGCTGAACCCCCCCCCCTGCCCTCCAGGGCAGTGGGGGGCCAGTAGCCATACCCTCACCAGCTATGGGAGGCCCCAACACCTCCCATATGGCCCCCATAAATGCAACAGAGTCCCAAGCAGGCAGCAGCATGTTCCAAACTGCATTTATTTCTGGGCAAAGAAAAAGAAAAAAAACAAACAGAGCATCGTGCACATCGCAAGTTCAGGCGCCGCCTCCCCCGGGGCTGGCTTGCAAGCCAGCTTTGTAATCACACTGCAGGCTGACCTCACAGAATTGGATCAGCTCCCAGAAACTTATCTCCTCCTGCTATTGGCTGCTAAGTGATAGGTTACCTATGTAGCCCGTATAGAGAGCTTGATAATTGGGTGTTAGCCTTTCTGCGTCAGTGGGTTGATTTAGCTGTGCCAGCCCCCATTATCTAATTCTACCTTGTTGCAATATGACCTTGTTCCCATAACTTTTTAGCTGAAGAAAGCAGTTTGCACCTGGGCTCCGGGCGCGGATTGGCTGGGCTGCGCCATTCTTGTTACAATTTATGTTTCAAATGTTTGTGCGAGTCCTTGAGAAAATGTCTTTCTTTCCCGGAAAGAAAAAAAAGCACACTGGGTTGCCGTGATTTATTCGCATTTGTGGCAGTCTTATCTTGAATGTGCGGTCTTGGCAGCTGAGGAATGTGCTGAAGGCTTCTGCAGCCAGTGTTCAGTGAGCGAAATGAACTTGGCTGTAATTTTCCTGAAACATGGCTTTACACTGTGCAATTAGACCATGTTAATTCATATAGGCATTTGCAAGCCTTTAAACAGGGATTTTTGTGTCTGTAGGTTCTGATATTGCAGCATTGATTCTAATGTAGCATGGAAGTTGCACTGTTGGTGAAGTGGGTGTGTTTCAGCATATTTGTCACCCATGGGTGCGCTGGGGCCTGGTTCAAAGGATAAGTGCGCTCCTTGTTCTTCTTGCTGTTCTTTTATATATGCGCTTGGGGTGAGGGGGCACAGGTTTGATCTCGATTTTCCCTCTTCAAATACATTAGCCTGTGTTTTACTGTAATTTGCACTCATAATTACATTTTAAGTCTCAGCAACTGTTTCTCCACTTGCGTGATTCCAGACACAATGGGGGTAATTCATAGAATGCAGCGCACAAGTGGCGCACGCGGCTGGCGCACAGAGTGCGCGTGTGAATCCCTGCGCCAGCCGTGTGCGCTAAAATCCATTTCCGCGCACAGCGTATTCATGGATTCCAGCCACCAAAACCAGCCATGGCACACAGTGGCGCAGCGACCCTGCAGCAGCGCCAGTTACGTCCCCAAGAACGCCTCTCGAGCAGGGAAAAGCCATCAAAATCCCCAATCCAGCGCAAAGGGCTGCGCTAACCCTGTACCAGCACGGCAAGCGGGCTACGTGTATCACTGGGGTGCGCGGGAAGTACCTCACGTGATTGGCCCCGTGCGAGCAGGGTACGTGTATTTCAGGGGTACGCGGGAAGTTCCACACGCGACTTCAGCAGGGTACGTGTATTTCAGGGGTGCGCGGGAAGTTCCACACGCGATTGGCCCCGTGCGAGCAGGGTACGCGTATTTCAGGGTTGCGCGGGAAGTTCCACACGCGATTTCAGCAGGGTACGCGTATTTCAGGGGTGCGCGGGAAGTTCCACACGCGATTTCAGCAGGGTACATGTATTCCAGGGTGCGGGGGAAGTTTCACACGCGACATCAGCAGGGTACGTGTATTTCAGGGGTGCGCAGGAAGTTCCACATGCGATTGGCCCCGTGCGAGCAGGGTATGCGTATTTCAGGGGTGCGCGGGAAGTTCCACACGCGATTCCAGCAGGGTACGTGTATTTCAGGGGTGCACGGGAAGTTCCACACGCGATTTCAGCAGGATACGCGTATTTCAGGGGTGCGCGGGAAGTTCCACACACGATTTCAGCAGGGTACATGTATTCCGGGGTGCGGGGGAAGTTTCACACGCGACATCAGCAGGGTACGTGTATTTCAGGGGTGCGCGGGAAGTTCCACATGCGATTGGCCCCGTGCGAGCAGGGTACGCGTATTTCAGGGGTGCGCGGGAAGTTCCACACGCGATTCCAGAAGGGTGCGTGTATTTCAGGGGTGCGCGGGAAGTTCCACACGCGATTTCAGCAGGGTACGTGTATTTCGGGGTGCGGGGGAAGTTTCACACGCGACATCAGCAGGGTACGTGTATATCAGGGGTGCGCGGGAAGTTCCACATGCGATTGGCCCCGTGCGAGCAGTGTACGCGTATTTCAGGGGTGCGCGGGAAGTTCCACACGCGATTCCAGAAGGGTACGTGTATTTCAGGGGTGCACGGGAAGTTCCACACGCGATTTCAGCAGGGTACGCGTATTTCAGGGGTGCGCGGGAAGTTCCACACACGATTTCAGCAGGGTACATGTATTCCGGGGTGCGGGGGAAGTTTCACACGCGACATCAGCAGGGTACGTGTATTTCAGGGGTGCGCGGGAAGTTCCACATGCGATTGGCCCCGTGCGAGCAGGGTACGCGTATTTCAGGGGTGCGCGGGAAGTTCCACACGCGATTCCAGAAGGGTGCGTGTATTTCAGGGGTGCGCGGGAAGTTCCACACGCGATTTCAGCAGGGTACGTGTATTTCGGGGTGCGGGGGAAGTTTCACACGCGACATCAGCAGGGTACGTGTATATCAGGGGTGCGCGGGAAGTTCCACACGCGATCTCATCAGGGTACGTGTACTTCAGGGTGCGGGGGAAGTATCACATGCAACATCATCAGGGAACGTGTATTCCAGGGGTGCGCGGGAAGTTCCACATGCGATTCCATCAGGGTACGTGTATTACAGGGGTGCGCGGGTAGCACCACACGTGATTTGCCCATGTGGGTCCTCCCAGGTGTTCCCTCTACACCCTCCACGGCCCCTGCAGGTGGCTCACACCACAGGGGCCTACCCTGCACATGTCCTGCAGGCATCCCATCCACCATGGCCATGCCCCCCAGCCAACCCACATGTCAACTTGCACTACTGCCCACCAACGCATGTCCCCCTGCACTCCCAGCCACCAGGGGCACCCTCCACCAGACCCCCACCCATGTCTCCAACTCCCCCCACCCCCCAACACTGTGGGGCACCTGCCAGCAGGCCCCCACCCATGTCCAACTCATGTTCCCCACCACCCCCACCCCCTAGCACTGTGGGGCACCTGCCAGCAGGCCCCCACCCATGTCCAACTCTTGTTCCCCACCCCCCAGCACTGTGGGGCACCTGCCAGCAGGCCCCCACCCATGTCCAACTCATGTTCCCCACCACCCCCACCCCCCAGCACTGTGGGGCACCTGCCAGCAGGCCCCCACCCATGTGCAACTCATGTTCCCCACCCCCCGACCCCCCAGCAGTGCAGGGGCACCCTCCACCAGGCCCCCACCCATGTCTCCCACCCCCCCACCCCCCAGCACTGTGGGGCACCTGCCAGCAGGCCCCCACCCATGTCTCCCACCCCCCCACCTCCCAGCACTGTGGGGCACCTGCCAGCAGGCCCCCACCCATGTCCAACTCATGTTCCCCACCACCCCCACCCCCCAGCACTGTGGGGCACATGCCAGCAGGCCCCCACCCATGTCCAACTCATGTTCCCCACCCCCCAGCACTGTGGGGCACCTGCCAGCAGGCCCCCACCCATGTCCAATTCATGTTCCCCACCACCCCCACCCCCCAGGCACTGTGGGGCTCCTGCCAGCAGGCCCCCACCCATGTCCAACTCATGTTCCCCACCCCCCCACCCCCCAGCAGTGCTGGCGCACCCTCCACGAGGCCCCCACCCATGTCTCCCACCCCCCCACCCCCCAGCAGTGCAGGGGCACCCTCCACCAGGCCCCCACCCATGTCTCCCACCCCCCAGCAGTGCAGGGGCACCCTCCACCAGGCCCCCACCCATGTCCAACTCATGTCCCCCCCCACCCCCCAGCACTGTGGGGCACCTGCCAGCAGGCCCCCACTCATTGCCAACTCATGTTCCCCACCCCCCCCCAGCACTGTGGGGCACCTGCCAGCAGGCCCCCACCCATGTCCAACTCATGTTCCCCACCACCCCCACCCCCCAGCACTGTGGGGCACCTGCCAGCAGGCCCCCACCCATGTCCAACTCATGTCCCGTTCCCCCCCACCCCCCAGCAGTGCAGGGGCACCCTCCACCAGGCCCCCACCCATGTCCAACTCATGTTCCCCAGCCAACATGTCATCACAATCTAGATCCCTGGTTCCTATGGTCAGCCTCCAAATGCAAAACACCCACCCAAGTATTGCATCCACCCACTCATAATTGGCAATTACATGACAGAAAACCAATTGCAAGTTCCGAAACAAACACATTTCCCTCACATGCACCCAATGGGTGTCAGTGAATCTCAAAACCCATATCATGATATGCATGAAACCAATGAGATGATACTACACATTGAAGTTTGATAAAAAAATATGTATTAAAGGAAACATAAATAGAATCAAAAATAAAGAAACATAAATGGGAATGTACAAAAATGAAAAGAAGCATGTCTGTGAAAAAAAGCAAAACCAAAAATCAAAATCCAAAGTAATGGTGTCCAAAGTCACTGTCCACAAAACAAAATCCAATGGGAAATAAAAAAGAAAGCCATTGCTCCATGGTTAAAATGTGAAAGAAAAATACAATCCAACAGTGAACTATGTACATACAAACAAGCCAGGGTCCATTATCCCAACAAAAGAAAGGAAACCTATCTAACTACACTAACTAATAAAATAAACTATATACAAAAATGTGGCCAATGTCCAAAAGGTCCAAAATAAATCCCCAAAAAAATGAAACCTAACACTACCTACATAACTATGTACAAGGGCAGCGGGCTAGTTTGACGGCTCACTTTTAGATGTCCTGGGCCAGGGCATCATCGAACTCCTGCTCAATGTCCCGGAGGCGGTCCTCGTCCATGGCCCCGAGGGTTCGCAGGGCCGTCGACGTGTCCACCTCCAAACCCCTGCGGATTGCCTCGAGGCACTCGGCCCGCCTCAGGGCCCTCTGCATGGAGTTCTCCGCCCTGACCATTGTGAGCCGTACCTCTTCCGCCCGCTGCCGCTCCGCATCTATGGCGTGGCCCAACCGCTGCCACACGGAAGACACTCTCTGTCCTGGGTCCTCCTGCCCTCCGGCCGATGCCTGCCCCTCCGATGTTGAAGGCCCCGAGCCTTCATGGCTCCCACCACGTTGCTGCTGCTGCTGTGCCTCTGTCCGTGCACTGCCTCCTGCTGCCTGCACATCCTATACCAGCTGGGGTGCAGTCGTTGAGGTGGCCACCCCTGCTGGACGTCCGACTCCCGACTGTGGCAGGGATGCCTCCTCCACCAGCCTGGCCGCACCATCAGAGGCAGCTACACAGGGCACCCAGGTGACTGATGGGTGGGAAGATGGCACGGAGGACGACTGGCGCGTAAGGGGTTCAGTTGAGGAGGGGGTCGTAGCAAGCCCCATCATACGGAGGAATCCGGCCTGGGTGACCTGTCCCAGCAGGCTGACGTGGTCAACGAGCCATTCGAGATAACGTGCAGTCTTCTCATGAAAAGACTGCAGGTCACCTCGCATGGCCCGTTGACGCAACGCCACACCACTCAGAACAAGCTCAACCCGGACCCGGATAGCCACGTCTGCAGGCAGAGGAAGGCCAGTTGACGTGAGCTCATCCCCTGCCTGAAAACGGGTCTGGACGTAGGCATCCCTGCTGGTGCAAGATGATACAGGGACAGGATCAGGGACAGGATTGCACACAGGCAACTCCGCGGCGGCCTGTGCTGCCTCCTGTCCCTCGTCCTGCACTGCACCACTAGCACCAGTGGGATCCCCACCTCCAGACCCCGTCTCCGTTGCTTGCACGGCCTCCTCCTCCACCAAACCCCCACCAACCTGGATGACTCCATGCCATCTTCCCCTGTTGGGCCCTGTGGGGTCCCAGCTGCCCCTTCTGCTGCTGAAGAGTCCAACTCCAACCTCCGCCTCTTGGACCTCCCCCGGCAGCTGCGGCCTGGGACGCGGCACCGGACTCCTCACTCCCAGACGAGATGACAACATGGGAGGGGAGCCGGGCCTTGCGTCTCCGGCTGGCGGTGGGATCCCCGCCGCTGTGCTCCACAGCACCTTCTCCGCCCTCTTCATCAGTTGACGCTGCAGACAGGGAGAAATAAAACACAGGCATCAGGGCACTGTACAATGGACACATACACACATGACAGTTGTACATGAGTGGCATTGGCAAACCTCAGACAGTCATCACAATCCCCAACACACATGTCATTTCAACTCGCACACATGAGCCTTACCACAGCCATATCGCAACTGCCAGCACCATCCATACACATACAACAGCATGAGCAGGCAAAGGTGAGCCAGACATCACATGCAACACAGGAAGTGCACCACACATGTACACACACCACCACACTTGCATGCATGTGTACACCTCTGCCAAGTGTCGCAGTGTTCAGATGGGCATCCATGTCACATCTGCCGATCAGGCTTCCACATACCGCTGTCACATGCCTCCATGTTGCATCACTGTTGCACCCTTGTCAAATACACACATATGCACATGTACACAGTGCTGATACATGCAGCTGAAAACAACATACATGCGTGACATCACGGACATGTCTACTTACATGTACATTCATCCAAACATATGTGCACACACAACTGCATTTGACATGCAAGCCTACACACACAAGCACCATCCATGTCTCACACATTCCAGCCCTCGCATGTGTTAGCCCCACGGCCCTGTACACCCCCACCCATACTCGACCCCATACAAACAGATGTGCAACCTGCACACTACTGAAAAATCACCACACGCACATCTCACAATCAGGATGCATGTACACTTACCGCTCGACTCCAGACGGGTCTGCCTCTCAAGGACCTGGACGTGGAGCGCTGGGGATATGCGTTCCAGGACCCTCATCTGTTCTTCCGACAAGTGGTCCCGGCGCCCCTTGGCATCCGCTGCCTTCAAAAGGCGCCGGGCCTTGTTCAGGGTCCTGGACCTGAAGTCCTCCCAGCGCTTCTTGACATGTTGTAAGTCGCGGACTGCCACCCCCTCCGCGTGGATGGCAGTCACGATGTCAGTCCAGATCCGAGTCCGTCCTTCCTTGTTAGCGCGGGAACTTCCGAAGAGGGCATCATACTGCCCCAGGACTTGCTCCACCAGGACACCAACTTCGGTTGCACTGGAGCTGGTGCCCCTCTGCCTCTCTGGCCGGGGGTTGTCAGTGGTCTCAGATGGTGTTTGCCCCGACATGACAACCCCAGAGGCAGGAGTGGGTGGGCAACTGGGTCCTGGGGGTGGGCTGTGGAGCGATGGAATCCCAGTCGGGAGTCTTCGGTTCCAGCAGGGGTGGTCACAGCAACAGCACCCCTGGCTGATGTGCAGGCAGCAAATGGCAGGGCACGTGGGCAGCAGGCAGTCAGGCAGCAGCAGATGGCAGGTGGGAGCGTGCTCGGGGCTCTGGGGGACAGTAGTTTGGCCTTCTAGGCAGGAGCGTGGTCTTCTGTGTGCCTACGCGTGGCCAGCTTGATACGGAGTGATTTGGCACGTGAAAATTCGGCACGTCAGCGTGTAATTCGAGGAAAGGCCCTTAGCGCGTAAGCGCCTCTGCACGCATACGCATTTTCATTGGACAGAAGGCCCCACAAGCGCAAGCGCCCCTGTGACGTGACGCGTACAGGCTGCATGGGCATTTCAGCGCGCGTGAAAAACTGCACATCCGCGTGTAATACGAGGAAAGGGCCCATGCGCGTAAGTGACGTGACGCGCGCGTGCGTTTCCCTCAGCACGGGTTAAAGGTGAGCGGGCCCAGCAGTTCGCTGTACGTACCTTTCGTGGAGACCGACGTGTGTTGCTGCTTCCTGTTGTTTCGCACGCCATCACAACTTCACAGCTATCAAGGACGTATCTCTTCTTTTGGCGGGGGTATTGGCTATGCATGTTTTTCTGCATCGCGCTAGTCAGACGGTGAGTCGCACACGCTCTTTTTCCCCATGCGGGTGCCCCTGTGTTTCGCACCAATTTTCGATATCATAGTAGCCTGCGTGTCTCACGCGTATGCATTATTCGTGTTACTGGGTGCCACCGCGTACTGCGGGAGGTTGAATCCACGCACGTAGGCTGCAGGGTTGCGTGCACGGTTTTACTGCAGTTTTGGGGTGCCTGAGCGTTGCGTGACCCGTCACCACATCACCGGGGGTCACATACAGCCTTGCAGGTGCAGGGGGGCTGTTAACATCTTGCTTCCCACCCCCTTCACCCCAATTGCCCAGGTCAATTGTGGTGTACACCTCCCATTGGCACCACTCCATCTGTGCCAGCACTTCTACATCAGTGCCATGGTTGGGAGGCCACCAAAGGTGAGGGGCGCCTCAGCTGGGCGTCCTCCTCGTGGCGGGCGTGGTCGGGGACGTGGCCGTGGTGACCAGGGAGTAGGGGGACTCCAGGGTGTCCAGGGTGGCCACAGAGGGGGAAGAGGCAGGGGTGCACCATCTGGGCACAATGTTGTGCCATGTGTCGGTGCAGTCATGCCACCACCCCCTGTGGTTCCGGGGGATGCAGCTCCTGCATCTGGCACTGGCACCCGTTCGACCCGGCAGTCCGTTCCATCGACTGCCACGGGCCCAAGGGTAGTGGTAGCTGCAGGTGCAGCTGTGGACACCGCCACCCAGGCTCAGGGTCTGCCAGCGCAGGCTGCGTTGGCACTTGAAGAGCCCTTGGTAGATCTCCAACAGGCCAGGGGGGAAACCATAGGGGCAGGCCGGGCTGCTCAGACCAAGACACGTGTCCCTGGGGCAGTCATGTCATCTGCTGCCCCGAACAGCCGGGTGTTGGCAAGCAGATGCACCCAACAGCACCCCGGTTGTGAGTCTGCCAACCAGGACCGTTGCGGTCAATGACCCTGCCACAGCTGATGTTGCTGCACAGGGTCCATTAGTGGGCTCCCAGCAGCCACTGACACGAGTCAGGCCTTTGGTCATCCCTCCACCTGCCACTCCCTTGGCTCAATCCACCGAACCCACTGGCCATACTGGTCAGGGCGGCATTAGCCAGCCAGGGTCTGCGCCACAGTCCAAGAGTAGGAAGGTTGCACCTGCAGCACAGGCTGGGACCCCACACACAGCCACGACCTCCTGCACGTCGAGGAAGAAGCCTTTCTGTAAGCAAGAACTGGACTTCCTCGTGGACTACGTGCGGGGCCACAGCCGTGACATGCTAGTGGGTGCCAATAGTCAGACTACGGCTGCCCAACGTGACACCCACTGGAAGCATGTTGCGGAACATGTCAGTTCATTCGGCTATGAGGTGCGCACGGCGCAAGAGTGCAAAAAGCGTTGGAATGACATGAAACGCAGCACTAAGGCTAAGCGTGCCTCTAATTACAACTTGACTCTGGTGACTGGCGGTGGGCCTGCACCAGAGGAGGAAGAGCTCACTCCGCATGAGGCTCTCGTTGCAGAGTTCATACCACCTGAATTGGTCTAAGGAGTGGGAGAGATGCTGGACTTTGATGCGCAGTCCAGTGAGTGTTGATGCGTGTTTGTTGAGGACGTGTGTGTTTCACTTGTGGGATGTGTTGTGCATGATTGCTGCTACATGTGACGTGTACATGGTTCTGATGTGTAAGTAATGCAATGCTTCCGTCATGCATGTCTCCTCTGCCTGCATGCGGGACTCCATGTAGGCATGCTCCCTTGCCCCTCCTCCGCCACTCTGCACCCCAGTTCCACCTTTGCACTGGTCTGCTTCAATCTTGCCAATTTGTAGTTTCTTGTTCATGTGTCCTGTGTAGATGCTAACTTCCAGCGTAGAATCTGCCAGACATATGCCGTGTGGTACAGCCTTAGTACTCGATGCAGGGTATCTCACTTGTACTGTGCATGGGTCAGATGTCCCGCAGGGACATGAGTGCCCATTCATGCTCCATGTGCATTGCACGCATGCCCCTATGTGTCCTTGACTGGATGATCACTGTAATATAAGTCCTTGGTTACATACATTGCCTGCCATCTCATCAGCCTTCCCATGTCAACTGTGGCTCAGTCCTGCATTGCACACATGTTTAGGCTCTGACAATCTGTGTGGCTCACAATGGCCAATGACTCTGTCCAACTCTTGTTGTGTCTTCTTCACACGTGGGCGGCCTCCGGAGTTTTCATCATGTGTCCTGCCTACTGTCCCAGCATCATTTGCAGTGTTGTCATTTGAATCACATTAAGCTGTTGATGCCAGTCAACACTGCCTGTCAATACACAGGTGTATGGTCAGCCTTTTGATACCATGCTAGGCATCCCTGCTTTGGTACTGGGGTGGAGGGGTGCTTGGCTTCTAGATATGGTACACATTGAATGCACAATGCACGTGATGTGTGAATTTGACATTGCACTGCCTTCACATTTCCTGGCACACACCATGGAGTGCTTGTACATGTAGGTAGTGAGTGGCGTACACATTTTCTGCACTGCATAGACCCACTTCCATGGAAACTGCCACCTTTCAACAGGTCTGATCACAGAAGCTATTCAAAGTAGACCCAGCATGCATGCCAGGTTATATGTTGTGTGTCACATGTCTGCCGGATGCGTTTGCTGTCGGTGTGTGTGTGTGTTGTGTGCTTCTGACATGTGTAGTGACCTTTTTTCTCTCTATTTTTCAGGTGATGACGCAATGGAGGCGGAGGATGGTGTTGTCATGCCAGACACAGGGTTGGTAACACCACATCAACCCGGCACTAGTGGGGGTCGTGGGGTGGTAGGCCATGAAAACCCCCAAGTGCTGCAGTCCATCTTGTCTCTGGCTGCCTATGAGTCCAGCCTTGATGACGACTCTGACGTCCATGTTGAGTTGGATGAGCATCAAGTCCATGTGTCAGGGGTGAGTGATTCTGATGTGGACACTCCTCTGTCTGCGACCCCTGCACTGAGGGATCAGACAGTCTTGGTTCCTCCGCCCGTGGTGGATCGGGACGCAGGGTCACCCTCCACACCAGTCACTGATGCACCTGGGACATCACGTCCACGGGGGTATGTAGTCGTGCAGCCACGGGCGGTGCGAACACAGCGAGGACCCCCGGTCCTTGGGTCCCACAGGGGTCAAGCCCGGCAACGCAGTCGCCGCGCGCAACCGCTGTATACTGAGTAGGAGCAAGACATGACTGCCAATTCCGAACGGCAGGGGGCAGCAATGGAGAACATCGCTGAGAGCATGGAGCGTGTGGCCCGATCTGTGCTCCCCCTGCTAGGCAGGTGCTTCTCCAGCAGCAGGCGGCACGGTCCACGGCCCGCTCGCTCAGGCTGGGCATGGCGGCCTCAGACAGGGCACGCCAGGCTGAAATGTCGTCTCTGCGTCAAGCAATTGCTGCTCACGCAGAGGCGCACATGGATGCACTGAGGGAGGAGTATGCTTCCCTCAGATCCACTCTGGGTGTCCTTATGATGTCCCAGAGGCAGCAGGCAGAGGAGAGGTTTGCACAGCTTGAGTGTACCATCTCGGCTGAGCTACAGGCTTGACGGGAGGTGCAGCGGTTGTCCAGCCAGGCCTTGCAGGAGGAACTCTGTGTTACACGTGCTACCTTGCAAGAGGAAGCATGTGTATCACGTGAGGTTCTGCATGCAGACCTATGTCACATCGCCACACAGAACCAGGCGCACCCGTCCGGCAGACTTGCTGCCGACGAGGGGCAAGCTGCGGCTAGGCGAGGCCAGGCTACTGTGCCACGTCCTCCTTTCCAGGATGAGCCAGACTCGGACGACCATCTATCTCCCACATAGGTCGGGCTGTGCAGGCGTTGAGCCCATGGAGGTTTTTTTTTTGGCTCAGCATCATCGCATGTGGATGTTGAGCAGCACCCTGTACCTCCCCCCTCCTGGGTGCCTCCCCTCCCCCCCGGGTCGTATATGGCCATTTTTGATTTTTCTTTTAGTTTAGTTAGTTAAGTTTCTGTTTGATAGTTAGTTTAATTAGGTAATGTAGGTTTTCCATTGTTAGTGTAATTAGTTAATAGTTGATTTAGTTTAAAATTGCTAGTCTATCGTGCTTTCATGTGACGGTGCGGTGCTTTGTGGCTTTTGAAGGCATCTACTGTCTGTTCCAGCTGGGCCCTTCAGGTTGTCTTGTGTATGTGTTTGCTGCTTGGGGTCCTTGACTCACATATTCCACTCCTGCCTCCCTTATCCATGGGCTCGCAAGGATGGTTCGTTGTTACAGAATATTACACAAGGGCTTTGGACTGTCATATCTGTGGCATGTCTGGTGCTGTGTGACTTGTGTTGACACCCCTAGTGGGGATGATTTTGGTGTTATTGTCCACTGTTCAGCTTTTGCTAGATGGGGTGTGTCATGATTAATGTGTACATTGATTGCTATGCATTGTGTAGTAGGTTTCATATCTTTCCTGTACACGTGCTTGTTGCAATTCATGCTGTAGATAGTGTTCCACACTTTGGATGTGAAAGACGGACTGATGGTGTGATTTGTGATGTGACTCTCTGACATGGTCAAGTAATGAGATGCCTGATGAGACACACACAGATGACTTTGAAGCATTAATCATGTGTTTCATGCCCTTTCTGCAGGGGGGTGAGCCTCCAGAGCACCTTTGCCAGCAGACATGGCCCATTGGACGACGGAATTCTGTACCCGTTTGTTGTGCCCACATGTGTGCACAAGCAGAGGCACAGGGATTGCAGACCCACATCCTAGAACTGCTGACATGTTCCAAGGAACTCCAGGCAAGGTGAGCAGCACAGGGGGGCCACAACACAGCAAAGCTTGCACCAGGCGAGTTGCACATGCAGGCTTAGTCACAGCACTGAGGGTGAGCTTAGACGAATATTGGTGTTGAAGCACACAATGCAGCTCATATGTATTGGTGGACTGATGGCTGTTGATAGTAGGGTTGTCTGGGACACATGCAGGGGCAGTGGCACATACCCTCCGGTACACCAAGGCCCATTGAGGCTCTTGTATCAACCATGTAGCCTTCCGAGACATGGAAAGGGGCAGCTCACAGGGACATACATGTACTTTATGATAAATGCACTGCCAACTTTGTTTCGGTCATGGTGGTACGCAACTTGCTCTGAAGTCATGGCTTGCTATATGGGTCTGTCTGGTTACCCAGGGGACATTGCATATTGTGTGAATTGTGACAAATTGGTGTTCCATTTCCCACGCACCCACCAGCGGCTGACTTACTGCATTGACTGTGTATGACCCGTCACAGGGGTGATGTTATATATGGGTACGAAGCATCGACACCAGATTGTCTGTTTGTAGAGTAGTTTGTTGCTATGGGGCATGTTTGGTGGTGTGTTTTTGTGTAATTGGCACGTACAGGTTGTTGACTGTGGCTCTCTTTGCAGCATTGCAGTGCTCCTGTAACCGGACCTGAGAGTGCGCAGGCAGGAGGCCAGCACTCAAAACCAGAGCTAAGTGTCTTGTTGTTTTTCTTTCGAACTGCTCTGGATAGGCTTGCTGGGGAGTGTACTAATGCATGGATGTATGTGTGATTCAATTTGGTATGTTTTTTCTCCCTAATCACCCGTGATCCTATGCAATTTTGAACCCTGTACCCTCTACCCAGTGTTCCTGCTTCCCGTACCTATCCAAGCAACGTTCCCTGACCCTCTTTCCCCGCTGGGGTTGCGGATGCCTGTGTAAGCCCCGAACTTGCAGGCGCCAAAACCCTAGAGGGGGTGGTTGGTTCGTACCACTCCTGAGCCTGGACAACAGAAGTCCATGACAATGATGTCCAAGTTTGTTTGGATTGTGTATGTGTTCATGCAGGTAGTACATTTTCGTGCATTCCCTAGATTCATGTGTCATTCCTCCTCCCCTCTCCTGCCATTCATTCCAGTCATCCAGTGTGTCAACACCTGTCCCGACTGCATATCCCTGAACCTCCTTCCCCACCAGGGTCTCAGGGGCCTGTGTGAGTTTGACCTTGCAGGCACCCGGGACATGGTGGGGGTGGTTTTTCGTGACACTCCCGCGCCTGTACAGGGGACCTGTGACAGTACACATCCGTTCATGGTGCATCATCCTATGTCATGTACCACACATGTTTCACATCCTGTCGTGACATTGTTTTGCTGTGCTACCTTGGTTGTTGCATCATTGTGGTAGTACTTGGCCTTTGTGAGGTACTGCTACGTCAAGTCATCTACTGGAGGGTGTTCTGGTTCATTTTTCTGGCTTGGATTTTGTGATTTTGGACATTGATTATGAGGGTGCAGGCACCTTTTTACACACAAGGTGGGAGATGGTGACGAAGGGTAAAGGTGATCCTGTGGCCAGGTGGAATTGAGGTTTGAAGGCTCCATGACCCAGGTGCAGTTGTTCAGTGGGTCATGGTCATTTGTGAGGGAAGGGGGGGGTTGTTGTTGATAGTTGCCTTGCCCTGTAGTAGTGTGATGGGAACTCTGACATTGTAATGGTGGTATCCTATGTACATGTTGTGTTCTGCTGATCAATGCCTGTTCATGTGTTGTGTTTTCCTTTCAGGTGCGAGGGGATAGTTGTGGTTTGACATGCTGGGGTGTACACATGGTGAATGTTCACATGTGATGTGTAGAGAACACTAATGGTCACTGGAGTGCATGTCCTTGCAGAACCACACACTTGCACTCTGATGCACTACATGTACTCCCACCCTTGCATATCCACGTGTACACTGTTTGCCTTCTGGTGCCCACTGTGTCCCTGCAGCACATGTTCTGTGACCGTTAATGGATCCTGTACATGCCTAATTTGCTGTTTGATGTGGTCTGTCACTTAGATGTGATGCTCAGGGTGTGCATCACACACAATGGCTGTTCACTGTGCTGTGCGCTGAGCAGTGTGTTGCAGGAGTAGGACACTGCACACATGAGCTGCAGTGTTGATTTTGCAATGCACAATGTGCATGTAGACAGGCATTCATTGTTATGTTACGTCTACGACTCTTGTAATGCATTTGGAAATGACTTATTTTGGGTGGGAGATTTTGTTGGTCTGTCATTTCATCTGATTCCGGGTCAGGCATCATTGTCTGATGCCACTGTACATTTAGGACATGGGAATGTGTACCTTATCGTTACTGTGTTGGTGTATGGGTATTGCTTGCCATGTCATGTTGTGGTTTGGGAGGGTTTGAGTGACATGACAGTGATGGCCATGGCCTGTTTTGCAGGTGTGTGTGATGCACACCTTGCATGTCAGGGTCATCCGCTTCTCAGAGCAACTAGCTGGGGGTAGATCTCTCTCCGTGGCAGGGCCCTCCCTCTGGAACAGCCTTCCTGCCTCAGTTGAACTTGAGGGGAACCATCTCCAGTTCTGGAAGCACCTCAAGACCTTCCTCTTTGCTTCTGCTTTCTCTCTGCCTCTCCCTTGCAGAATTCTTCACTGGAACTGCAACTGGGCCACTCTCACCGACCTCGGTCCCTGGCCCAGCCACTCTCCACTTGCACTGCCTCCCTGGCAACCCCTGCACTGTGGTACTGTCTCTCTATCCCTACAGCCCACCCTTCCCAGCACTTGTCTGCACTTACCTTTGCAGTTGCCACCAGCCGACCTATGCATTTTTTTTTTGGGCTACTTCCCCTGTACTGCACTCCCCCCCCCTCCCCTTGCACTTTCCCGTTCCCCCTACCCCTGCACTTGCATAATCTCAATGACACCTGGCCTAGTAGTAACGTTGTCTGTCTTCCCTTGTTCCCCCCTCCCTGCCTCATCGCACCTTGAAATACTTGTGTATAGGCCATATCGTGTCATATGTCATATGTGTGCCTTTTGGTCACACAGGATAGCTTGTGTTTAAGTAGCTAGGGATGCAGACGATGTGGCACTTCCATGGCAACTGTCTCAGGGTGTTAGGGTTGTGACAGTTGACTGTCTCTTTGTCATCATCGATTGTCACCTGGTATGTGCCAGGCCTGTGTGCACTCCGCAGGGGTGGAGTTTAGGTGAAAAATGTGGCCACAAGCTGGGTCCGGCTTTCCTCGCCACGTGCCCTGTCCCCTCCCATGGGCAGCGCCTGTGCCTGTGGTTGGGGATGTGGGGGCACCACCATGTCCACCGGGACGCCCTGCCGTGTTGCAACATTGTGCAGGACACATGCTGCCACAATGATCCTGCACACTACTGGTGGTGCATAGAGTAGTTGCCCACCAGAGCGGTCAAGGGAGCGGAAACGTGACTTGAGCACTCCGAATGTGCGCTCCACTATGCCCCTGGTTGCAATATGGGCGGCGTTGTATCTTAACTGGGGTGGTGTGGTGGGGTTCCGGATTGGCGTCATCATGTGGTTGCTCAGAGGGTAGGCACTGTCCCCTGGGGAGGTGATAATAGTTGAGATTATTAGGGTTTGGATATTTGTCTGTGTGTGACTTGCATGCATGTGCAAGGGCATTTGTACTGACCTAGGAGCCATGTGTCGCCATGCTACTCAGCTTCCAGGGCCCGGCTCAGGGCGGACATTCTGTATATGAAACTGTCATGGGTGGAGCCAGGGTAGTTTGCATAGACAGAGGTGTTGATTCCCTTTGCAACGCATACCACCTGTACATTGATGGAATGCCAGTGCTTGCGGTTTCGGTAGATGTGCTCAGTGGCCCTAGGTGGACGTAGGGCCACATGGGTGCAATCTATGGCACCGAGCACTTTGGGGAAGTGTGCCACCCTGAAAAAATCCAGGACAACGGCCTGCCTTTCTGCGGGTGTTCTGGGCATGTATATGTGCCTGCGGACTGAGGGGCGCGCTGTCGTGATTGCCAGTACCTGGTGTAGGCAGCGTGACTGCGTGGCCTGTGAGACCCCCCCCACTATGGCAGTGGAATGACCCAGTGGCCAAAAAATGCAGGACATTGAGCAGCTTCTCCAAGGGGCTCAATGCTTGGGAGCAAAGGGTGGGGGATGTAAGGTCATCTTCCCACTCCCTGACCAGGTCTAGGATGATATGGGGTGGAAACCTATACCTGCCATAGACCTCGTCGTCAGGCATCCCAAAAAGGCTTGTCCGTGGTGCGAAAATGCGTGCCCTGGCTATTCTCCTCCTCCTGCGGTGTCCCACGATCGGTGCTGCGACAAATGGGGCATTCATCGTAGCTGTATATATTAGTTTGTTGTTTGCACGTACTTTTATGCTGTGCATGGGGACGCTTCCGCCTGCCTTCGTGTGGCGGACGCGTTGACGCCTGTGCGCGTCTTTTGCCGTGCGCGGGTTTCCCGTATTCGGATCCATGAATACTGGTTGTTCGCGTGCGTGTGGGCGTTCCATGTAGTTCCCTGCAGTACTTCCCCAGTTACGCCTTCTTTTTCACGCATTGTTCCCCATACCGCGTGTTACGCCCACTGCTCCGCCCACTTTGGTTGTGTGCGCCACGCTATGTGCGCTTTTGCTGTGCGCGTAGCGCACGCCGTGTATGCCTGCGTGCACCATGGCTGGATTGGGCGCACGGACAGCGGGAAACACGCGCAGCATCTTCCTTGAATCGCACGCGTGCACGTGCGCTGCGTTTCTCACGCTTGCGCTCCCTTGCGCCTGCTTGCGCTAGGATTTTCGGCGCACGTTTGTTCCATGAATCGGCCCCAATGTGTTCCAATTTTTTCCCGGAATCTCTCCATACTTCACAGACATAATTTATGTTGAGGGAAACATTGTTCGCCTGCTTTGCACCTCTCCAATGTGTTCTAAATCTTTGGTGCATATCTTAAAATGTCATGCATAATACTCCATGCTTCTCTATTGTATTGCAATACCTATACCGTGATGCTTTTCTGTCCCTTAATATATATATTCTCGCTAATGTGGCCACCCACAGCGCTCCTCTTGTGCTTCTATTTAGCAATCTTTCCTTTTTTCTCCCATAGTGCACTGAAACTGCTTAATAAAGCATTCTTCCTCTTTCCTTCTTATCTGTACAATTGGTCCATACTTTCCCCAGAACCTTTGCCCTTTCCATGTGTTCCATCCCTTCTCAACAAAGGACGGCTATTTGCTTAATCCAAAAGCAACAATTTCAGGGGCACTCCTCAGTGTGTGCTCATAAATAAAGCATCCATCATTATTCCATTAAATAACTAGCCAACCCCCTTACAATGGGAAATGACTTATGCAATCCTTACATATCATCTCAATGGGGCCCCAGAGCTTTCTCATACACAACAACTGGGAGCCACCTCTAGTACAGAGGCAATGTATTCACAACAAGGTTCAACTATGCATCACATTTCTAATATAAACAATCAATTTTTCCAAATATGCATTTTTGCTCGGTTTAGACAACCAGGGGTTAACTCACCTCGCAACATATCAAATTAAAACCAGCACATCTCTCAGCATCTGATTTTTTAATAACCATACACTTAATTCCATAAAAAAATGGCATTTTTAAAAATATTTCATGTGTCAATTGCTCAGTAAATATCATTTCAACCCCTAACTGAGTGTCCCCACTATGGACCATCACCACTACAAATCTATACCTTATAATTCTCACAAAATAACCAATTTATTTAATACATTTGGGCTCAAGTCCAAATTTCCATATGCATCCTGGTGAGCCCCCGGCCACTTTAAGTCAGGCAGTAGAAAAAACTGTTTTTTCAGAATGACACAAAATACATTCATAAGCACTTTCCTTACATGCTTTCATACATACTACTGTTAATCCTACTTAATTTAAATCAGTATTTCATAACATTTTTCATAATTTCTTTAATACAATTTCTCCCTATTTTTCAACATAAATGCTCATAAAAAATAATTTCTTAATTCACTCATATCCTTACTAAGATACTAAGACCATTTAACAACTGCATGTTGCTGTTTCTCCTGCGCAAGTTATCTCAGTATTAACTCAAAAGTGCAAAAACCGTGCTTTTTTCTGCAATCATAAATTACCCTTTGGACCATGCCAACTGATCTCTCAGTCCTTGAACGGGCCATTGTAGTTGCTTTCAGCAGCTTCAAACATTATTTACTGCTTGCGCTGGCCTTTTGCCAAGCTATGCACATCACTTAAAGAAAATATCTCTATTTCTGCTAAATTTTACTTTTAAGACATGTTCTGCATTTTATTAGCTCCGTTCTCAAGCAAGAAAGGAATCTGATGGTGGATTTGTGTTTCATCTTGATTTACACTCCCTAAATGTTTCCCTTTGCAACTACGTAGCTAGTTGTCTTAAAGCCAAATTAATCTTTTTTCATTTCTGTCGTACTTTATCTCTCCTTTGTTTGTGTGAAGGGAAATGCGAATTTCTATCATTCAAAGCTTTTTGGCTTCTTTAAGAAGCCAAGTACGTAAATACAAAAAAATTAACCATGTGGCTCCCAGCGCCTGCCTGCTGCCAAGGTTCAAAGTGACTGCCCTTTACATTTTTTTTGGCTACAAAATTATTTTTTTCTGCCTGTTTCTTTCTTCATAGCATTTCAAAACTAACATATATGAGTGCCTTTATTAATGGCTTACTCCTACCTATCTTTTTCAACAATTCCTATCTATTTTTGGATTGGTGCAAATCACCTTGCCTAAATAAATAATAGAATTTCTTGACCTTTTTCAATTACTTACACCTCATTACTGCTCTTCGACACATTTAATTGCACCCATAACACATAACAGATAGACAGACAGCAACAAGGAAACACAAGCTGGCTTCACATATATCTCTGCCAACATTCCTCATGGCTACTCTCGCCCCTAAAAAGACTCCTGATAGGGAGTATGAATGGTTTCCTTTAACAGGTCTATCTGTTTGTAGCCTATATATCCACTTGGATATTGAAACAACTCCTTCTAGACGTCCTTGACGTAGGATTTATGGGCTTACTGATGTTCCTCATCACTGACGCTCCTCGTCTCATCTCAATACATTATCATACAATTTTGACACTCTTTGTCACACACTAAGGCAACCCCTGCTACTCTTCTAAACTACCACAAATAAGCCCTTAAAAAATACATATTTTTATTTTCTCCCTCATTACCTTAGTCCCCCCTAATACATACTGCAATCCACAGGTGCCAAAGTGCCACGCTATCATCACATGCTGACAGCCATAGGAGACCCACCAGGCAAGGTGTGGGCATACTGCAGATTAATTTACTTACCCATCCACTCTTCTCTTACCAGGGCCATCCCCTCATGTCTGTCAGCATACATAGATTCTTGTCCCTGAAAGAAAGTCTTCAGGGCCCCTTCGTGGTCAGCCAAGTGAAGCGGAGGGCCCAGTGCCCTCTCTGGGCCTGACACCTGTGGACTAGGCAGCAGAGTCAGGACACAAGGCAAAGAGGTGGGCCATGTACCTGGGCTGGTTTCAAAAGTCATCTTTAATGTATCACAAGACACCAAGAAGACATCAGCACTGAGCTCCCAGAATCACTGGCTTTATATACCTTTTTACGGCTGGTGCAACATTTCATTTTATTACACAATACATTTTGATTGGCTCTTTCAATTAAAGACAAGCCCTTATTTGCCTGCCATTTGCCAGTTTAACTGCCATTCACCAAGTCCACAGGACATAACTTGGCATGCCTCACTTGACTGGCATATAGGCTAATTAAATTTGTGTGAGATCCTACTGGCCTTTATTATAAATCCTTTGATGTCTTGAAAGGAGCAGTTTTTGGCAGGCTATACTTTGCTTTCCAGCCAAGAAATTCTAAATATAAACATCAGCTGCAGTGAACTGCCCATGAACTCAACACATTTATTGCTAGTTTAACAGCTATTCTGTCTAATTAGTACTGTCCCAGACCATAAACTGGCCTCCCTCGACCCATCAATGTCATAATTTCTGCCAAGGAATTCTAAATATATGCCCCAGCTGCAGTGAACTATCTATGGACTGTTGATGACTGTGGGTTTTTTCCCCACCATCTTGTTTTCCGGCAGCCATTTTGATCTTTAGTTTACTTTTACTCTGGCCTGAATATTCTGTGCCGCTACAAATTGGGAGTTGGAGTCATAACTCGGTTTCTGTTCAGTTTTTGAACTAGATTTTTAATATTCATAGTATATGTGTAATACCTGAGCTATCCTCAACTGCGCGGGTCATTCTGACCCTAAAAATATATGTCGCCCTAAAATCCGAAAAAGCACTACCACTCTGATTTTTGCAATACTGGAATTGATTGATCAGCCTGACAAGTTATCTGCATTCAATTTGAGGGGGTGTGGGGTCTAGCAAATCTAGCCCCTCGTCCCCATTTACGTTGTTGTTTTTGTGTACTAGACCCTCTGATTTAAGAGGCTTGGAAGAAATAAAGAGAGTTGAACAGAGACGATCTTGAATTGTAAAAATGGAACTGTATCCTCGTGCCGCATAAGCCAAAGTGTGTGTTTTGCTTGACTGTAACCGCTTTGTCCTGTGCTGAAAATGTGGGGAAGGGAGGCCTATGGCCCAAACATCCTGACTTATCATTTTGTGAACACTTCTATCTTTTTCATGAACATCACCCCACATTATTTGAAAATTAGTAGTAAGGATTGGCAATAATTTTCTTTTCGTATAGGCCCTTTTATGTTGATACGATTCCACTGGGACTGCATTATTATTATTTGATGGTCATAGCTTGCTCCCATCTGTAGATGTAAGATTAGATAGGCATTCATCCCACCCTTGTGAAGGTTTAATAAACACCCTTGAACTGTGGTCACTTGTGACTGTCTTACTGTTGTTTCCATGCTTTCCTTACACCCCCTGAGTGCCATGCAGTAGAGGACCAAGTTCCACTTACCCCTTGTTCAGGTGACAGGTCATTGTAAACATGCTCATCCGGCTGGAGTCAGAATGACATCAAGAGGACTCCCAAATAGAGATCACTGAGTGGGTGGAAACCTAGGATCTCCTTGGAAGCACTCGCAATGCCACGACATGGCATCCCCTGATTAGGACAGTGCAGTAAACACTGTCAGAACAACCAATGATGGAGAGACCAAGATGACAGAATTCAAACCTCTCATCAACTGCAGAGAAGACAGGATCTGGAAAAAAAGCCAGCTGGTGAAAGAGTCAGCAGTCACACTGAAAGGCAGGGCACAGAGTCAACTGCTATAAAAGAGACAAGCAAACAAGAGAAAGGAATGAGAAATAGCAGTCAAGGAGACTACCACAAAAAGGGAAAAGGGAACAGGCAAGAGGGAGGGAATACAGATTTCATAGGGACTGGACTGAAAAGGGACCAATATGCTGGGAACTGAAGGGAGATGTAGCTGCACTGAGCAGCTGTGAACAGGCAGCAAAATATCTGCTAGTGTACCATGCATGCTATATGTTCCCATGACAAACAACAACACAAAACAACAACATCAGGCCAATGGCATCTGCCTGGTGTCTGTGGTGAACCTGGCATCCCCCAAATGGCCTGCAATGTTGTGCTGTGTGTGTTTCTGTCTCGGGACAGCACCCCCAGAAGGGGCTGAAGTACCAGGAGTGGACTGCCAGTGTGTGTAGACATGCCATGAAAAGCTGAGTAAACAAGATACTGCATGGCAGGCAAGACACATGAAGCAAGCATTCCTCGCCAGACTCCCATCACCATGTGTCTCTGCAGCCATGCAGCCGGACCTGCTTACCTCAGGATAATTCAACAATAAATGCCCTACAGTGACGGCCTACCTCACAACAATCACCCTGCAACCAATGCCCCCCTGATTGCCAATCAAAAACAACAAGCATAGACTCACCAGCCTACCATCACCATGTGTCACCTGACCCATGAAGCCGGAACTGCTCACCTGAGTCTGCTCACCTCAGGCCGCCTCAGTCCAGGGCCAAAAATGCATCCCACCTGAAGCAACATTTTAAGCTTGCAAAGACATGCATCGCATTAAACTTAAGAATTTGGACATCCTTGACAACTCCTGTTTGTAACAAGGTAACTGGCATGGACCACCCAGTGTCAACATCCAGAAGTACCAAAATTAGAGTGTGAGCAACTCCCAACCTTCCAACCGCAAACGCTACCAACCGAGAAATCAATGGCAGTGAAGCAAACTGATTTCAAGCACAGCAGGACTTGCACTCTCGCAACAGGTGTTAGTCAGCCCCGGGATGCGGACACAAGTGGGCCCATTGATTGCAGGCATACAATTTCTTCACACCCACGGTCAGGTGTCACCTGTGCTTTCGGTCACCCATGATGCAGGAGAGGAAAAGGACACCAAGTGAAGAGTCGAAGGTCTGTGGAGTGGAAATACAAGTGTGGGAGCTGAAGTGAACGATGATAGACGACAAAAGGGAGACAGGACACAATGATGAATGTGTAGCTGTGTACGAGAGAGAGAGAGAGAGAGAGAGAATATCGTGGTGTAAGGCGGAGACTAGCTGTTATGGAGATGAGGAGAGAGATGCTGGCTGTTACAGTGGGAGGGGACAGAAAGAAGGTGGCTAAAAGAGGAAGACAGAGACAGAAAGACCAGAAAAAAGGCAGCAGGGTCTGAGAGCCTCAAAAGCACATAGATGGAACATTAGCACATAATGGGGGCGGGGAAGGACAATAGTGGAGGAAGGACAATAGTGGATGAAGGGGAAGGGCATACTTGGAAACAAAGGCCACCTGAGATCGTTCGTATTGGGACTCCGGCTACCACTTTCCCATTCTCACTCTGGCCAGCCACTCTTTGCCCTGTGCCTGCATCCAACTGCGAGGAAAAGAACCTTGGGGTCATCTTCGACTCCACTCTCTCCTTCTTCACTCACATTTCAGACATCTTTAAAAAGTCCAGCTACCAGCTACACCTTGTCAGATGTACTCTTCCTTTCCTCACCTTTCCCCAGCGACTCACTGTCTCCAGAGCCCTGGTTCTCTCAAGACTACTGCAACAGCCTCTTTCTCAACCTTCCTACCTCTGCTCTGTGCCCTCTGCAACTCATCCAGAAATAGAACCGCAAAGACTCATCCTTGGCCTCAAGCCTAGGGACCACATCTCTCCAGCGCTCAAATCCCTCCACTGGCTCCCCGTGGCTCCACGGATCAAGTTCATGACCCTCTGCATTATCCACAAGGCTTTCTGGGGCCTGCGACCTACCTATCTGAAACGTTGCCTACCTAAATACTCTCTTTCCTGAGCCCTCCGCACATCTACCTCCAACCTTCTGCGAGTGACCCGGTTCTCCAAGCAGAGATTCGAAGGGATATCTTTATTCTCTGCAGGGGCCACTCTCTAGAATAGCTTCCCTGCCGCACTCTGCCTTTAGCCTGATCTCCTTAAGTTCAGGAAACTCCTTAAAACAGTCCTCTTCTCCTCTTCCTTCTCTCTCCCTCTACCCTGCTAATCTTTCTCTCTGCTCCCTCCCTCTCTCCCTCCTTTACTGAGCAGCCTGCTGACTGGCCGCTTGGTGTACCTTAGAGTTTCCCAGGTCCCTGGCACCCTCGCCAGTCATCTCGCATTTGACTCTGGGCCTTGCTCTTGCCTCATCGTTACTGCACTTGGTCAATGACCCATGAGAGTGGCATCTCTGAGCACTTACCGTAGCTTCTGACTGACTGGACGCACTTGGACCCCTCCCCTCCACCCCTTGTTCTTGTCGCCCCTCCCCTCTCCTGCACCTGTCTGCGCACTTGCACAATCTGAACGCACCATGCCCTGAAGATCGTCTATCTGTTTTTCCCTTGTCTCCCCTCCTTGCATGGTGGTACCTCAATGCACTTGGAAAACTGCAGAATCGTTGTCAGACCTATTTGCGTTACCTACACCGTTAATTGTATTATATACACTTGTCCCATTCACCCACTCTGCCTATGCAGACTTGTATCATTCAGAAATTCAAGGGCTGTGAATGACTGTTGTTTTTTTACCCTTGTTCTCTCCCTCCTTGAGCACTTTGAAACACTTGCTTTGTGTATAGGCACTTTACAAATAAACAATACCAAACCATACCAATCCTCAGCTCCACATCACAAAAACAACATACTCAACCCACCATGGCATGTAAACCAGAATGAGACCCAAATCTGCAACATCCATGTAAATAAGTCCCTTTAACCACATCTCCAGAACCTGCACCAACCAGCCAACCCCCCCGTTGGACAATACAGTAAATGGACAGGAGACCAATACCCAGCTGTTGTTCCATCCTCCAACATACCACACACCCTGGACAAGACAGTCCTTGTAGTTGTGTTGGGATCATGGGGTGCACTGGAAACACCAACAGGAACAAAAGATGAAGAGAAGCTGGGGAGAGTGGACAATGTACCACATGCATATGCCCACAATGTATACACACACACCGTGCAGTCATTCACAGAGCTGGATTTGAACAACAAGTAATTGAAAAACAAAGTCATGCAATACATCCAGGTGGAGAGAACATACCGAATACAGCAATAAACAACAAGTGACTCGATTGGGGAACACATGTAAAGTCTGTCAGGGGTACACATGCTCTCCCAACCGGTACAACCCTACAAGCACCAAATGTGCTAAACCTGTCCTGTTGCGTCAATGGAGACAAATGGCCAGATCTGTGTTACCAGAGGCAAGGCCATGAAGGGGACCAGCCAAGGCCGTGTAGACCTGACAATGGAAATGCAAGTAAGATGTGTAATTGTAGCAGGGCAGGTCATGTGAGCGTATAAAGGTGTGGAGTGTGCACTGGCACAGGTCAAAGAATAGTGTGTACAGTGACCAAATCCGCAGGGCCACACAGGATACATGGAGCGGGTGGAGAAGGGGTGGTAGTAAGAAGACTTCATACCGCTCAGGGAGGCAAGTGATGAACAACCAAAAACCCAGAGTCCAAATGCACAGAGAATTCGGGACATAAATGAGGATGTAGATTTAGAATGTGTCAAATACTGCCAATGGTTCATGTGCGATAAATGCTGCACATTCCCATTATTAGGCTGGCAGTAGTGGAAGTGCAAAATGAAAATCATTGCGCACACATTGATGTGCAGGGGTACATACACACACACAGGCATGTTGACAAATACACATCTGCACTGACATTCGCCATGACTAAATGATTACACCCGCAGAAAGCACATGTGTGAGAATGCATACAAAGATTGTGGTGACCAACAATACAGATATTATGCGATAGACAGTGCTCATCCTTACCTGCAGACAGACTAGCCCTGATATGATTCCCTCATCACCTCTACCGGACACTGTACCTACACATATGCAAATGGAGGGCCATTGCCTGGCAAATGGCATGGAGACTAGGGAGGTGAAATGGTGCAGGGTGGACCTCCCATGGGGTGCAGTCACTGGATGAATCAGGATCACTGCAACAACAAGGGACATGGTATATCACCAGCCGAAGTAGCAAATCATGCATACACATATATGTTCAAAAAAGGCTATTGAAGAGAGGGTCCCGGAATGGCCCTCACATCCCCTATGCACATTTCAGCCCAAAGGATAAGAAACAAGAGATGCCACTCGTTGTTTGGCCAACCACTGTGTGAAACAGTGTATCACAGTATGGGAACAGGTATTCTCTTAGACAACCATTCACACCCAATCCAGCTGATGTCTTCGCGGAGACAGGTGCCTCATCAATGGATCAGGTTGACTGATAAAAACAACCTGCCCTGCTGACGTCACTAGTGACAACACAACATACCAATGCTAGTCATGAAGTAAATTTGCAAGCCTGCACAAAGTTACGCAGACACACATGCACACACGAAGAACATGCTAACACCATTCTGTAGATATAGGACAGACACATATACATACTGTCAAAAGCTTTTCCTTTTCATTAGCCAAATAGGGAAATGTAAGACAGCAAAGCATACATGGAGCTAGCTTGCACTCGCTTCATCACAACCCACCCTAAGGAGCTACAGGGGCATATAAGGAACCTATAAGGGCTTGATCAATACTAATATCTAAAAATGAAATACTAGAATATATGGAGAAACCATAGAAGGACTGTAGTGAATTCGCATGAAGCCATAGGCCTCAAAATATGGAAGAAGAGATGCAAACTCTGCAGCTCGAAGCACAGAGCCAGTGTTTGCAGCCAAGGACCATGGCGGGTGAAAAATTCCTGATTTTCGAGGCAGTGAGCCACCTGTGAAACACAGAATAAAATCCTCAATAATTGCAGACTGAAAAGCTCTGTTTCATGGCCCTCGCCCATGTGACCCAGCCGAGCCGAACAATGGCCATATACTCATGGTGAGAAGCACAGCTGTTCCGAACATAGCAGACAAGACTGATACATGCGTTGTCCACAGAACATTGCAACTGCAGGCACTCTCCCAGGCTAGGTGGCAATATCTGTGGCAACAATGGGGATACAGAGTCTTTCTTATTACCTTGAAAAGGTACACCGAGCGCTGTGAACAGAACAGGGTCCGAGGTCTGGGGAGACCCACTCCAGCCAATCCAGATGCTCCAACCCTGGGGTGGTGTATAATGTTGCAGGGACCAATGGCCATTGTGCGACCCTGAAAGAAAGCAATAGATAGTTTTTGGGGAAGTCTCAGGCAAAACCACTGGACATGGGAAGACCAATGGAATAACTCACATAGGGGATTTCCATAGTTGTATCACCTGAGCTACCCAATGGATATGGCCCGTAAGGTTTTGGGATGGGTTGGTGGTTGTGACGTCACTAAGAAACAAAAACAAGTGATACGGTCTCAGGAGCTGTGATTGCCGGAGATTTTGTTGTATGATCCCTGTCTTTTGGAGAATAAAGACGGTTTATTTGCCCCATGGCTGAGTTCTCCATTATTGACGGGGGGAAGGGTTCGGATGGGCCCCAAATACTCTGCAAACTTGTGACATTATTGTTACGAACACCCCCATACTGAGGTATACTATTACAAAGTGGTAGCCAGGACAGTTGGCTACATTCGATCAGCACAAAACCGTCTCTTCCCATTGTAATGCCTGGAGGGTCTGTGAGGTGACCCAGGGAGACCGAGAATCACACTGAAGGTGCATCCCGTGAAGAGGCCATCCAGAGCCACCTTGGACAAAATCCAGCTCGCTGTCCGTCCGTGGGATGCCCAGCAGACCAGAAGGGCAGAGTGGCAGATTGGGTGAGAGCAGGTGGCCGAGCAACATCAGCTCATCATGGAGTGTAAGTATAGACTCTCCCACATGGCAAATAGGGGAAGTGGTAAACAGATGTTGGGTGTGGGGTGGTGTTGAATATAGTTGGGGCGGGAAGACACAGAGGTGGATATAAATTGTTCATGGTTAGGGGACATTCGATCTTGAGGCGACCAGTTTCGGCAATTGGCCTAGGTGATTGTTTCAAGGGTACGGACAATAAAAGCTATGTAAATATTGGATTCCTGTGGGTTGGGCATTGTAGCTCGGGTCATGGATGATGGTATCCCTGTCTATATGGTTTAGCAAGTGGAGCTAGCTTGAATTGCGGAAGGTGTTCTTCTGGTTAAGTCTCACAGAGGCGTTTTATCTACAAGGCTACGCTGCAGTTACAGATTGAGCATGTGAAGTATTGTTATCCCCTGTTAGGAGGCAGGAAGACGGCCATGGATAAATGTTTTTATTTGTTAGGGTCTCAGTATCATTGGGAAATGTTGTGGTCAATTTTGTGAGTGGGCGGCTATCAGCAATCTTTTTTTTCCCTTTCCTTCTACATTGTAGAGGTGATGTCACCAGTAACGTTTGTGTATAGGACTTAGAAAGCAGGAGGGGTGCAGGAGTTTCTTATGACAATAGAGGATGATATATGATATGATATTTTATTTACATTGCGCTCATACACAAGTGTTTCAGAGCGTGACCAGGCAAAAAGGGAGGGGAACAGGGGAGAAACAAAAACAACGATCTTACTAGGCCCCGTGACATTAAGAGCGTGCAAGTGCATGGGAGAGGGAAAAGGGGGAAAGTGCATGGAAGGGGGGGAGAAGTGGAAGTGCGGAACAGAGGAGAAAACAGAATAAATATCAATAAGCAAAATAAATAAATAAATAAAGGCAATAAACAGTGGTAGTGCAGCCAGCAAGTGGCAAGTTCTAGGATAGTCAGATAGGGTATATCTGATAAGTGCAGATGAAAAGTGGGTGGGGGACTGTATGGTACAGATACAGACCCCAGTGCAAATGATGGCCCTGAGGCAGTCCAGGAAGGTGGCAGGGTGAGCAGGTACCTGTGCCCGAAGGTCAGAGGGTGGCCAGGTGCACAGTGCCAAGAGAGAGAACAGATCAGCAGGGGAGAAGAGGGGAAAAAGCAGAGCCGATGAGGAAGGTCTTGAGGTGCTCCCGGAATCGGAGATGGTTCTCCTCAATGTGGCAGGGAGGCTGTTCCAAAGGGAGGCCCCAGCCAAAGACAGAGATCTACCCTCGGGGCGTTTCTTTGAAAAATGACTGACCCTGAGGGTGTTAGAGGTAGAGGAGCAAAGGGGTTGAGAGGGGAGGTATTTACACAGGGATAGTTGAAGGTATTTTGGACCCAGGCCCCAGAAAGCCTTGTGGACAATGTAGAGGGTTTTAAATGTAATCCTTGCATCCACCAAGAGCCAATGGAGGGATTTCAGAGCTGGAGAGATACGATCCCAGTGCTTGAGGCCAAGGACAAGTCTTGCAGTCCTGTTCTTGATTAGTTGTAAAGGGCGAAGAGTGGAGGCAGGTAGATTTAGAAAGAGGCTGTTACAGTACAATCTGGAGAGAACAATAGAGTGGGAGACAGTGAGCTTTCGAGGGAAGGAGAGGAAAGGCAGAGTACCTCTGAGGAGGTGCAGTAAGATGTTTAATTTTTTAGAGACGCCAGAGATGTGTGAGGAGAAGGAAAGTGTAGTCAAAGGTGACCTGAGGTTCTTAGCCTCGCAGGTGGGGGTAAAGGCAACGCCAAGGGAGGCCGACCTGAGAGTGAGGGGAAAGGAAGGTGAAGGTGCACCAATGAGTCTTGTTGGCATTTAGACAAAGATAATTGGTGGCACACCAATTTTGAATGGTGATCAGGCAATCAGAGATGAGGGAAGGAGAGGAGGTGGCTGAAGGAAGCCTGAAAATGATTTGGGTGTCATCAGCATAGCACTGGAAATGTGAGCAGAAAAAGGAAATGCAGTAGGCGAGAGTTGCCAGGTATTGGTTGAAAAGCCAGGGCGAGAGGTTAGATCCCTGGGGAACACCCCAGGTTGAGAGGGAGATAGAAGATAGGAAGCACCCAAGTTGTGCCTGGAAGGGTCGATCAGAGCGCAGCCAGTCCAGAGCCTTATCGGTGATACCCAGGTTGTCATAGAGACGCTTGAGCAGGGTGGTATGGTTGACCGTGTTGAAAGCAGAGGAGAGATCAAGTAGGATGAGTACAGAGAGAGTGTTAGAATTGAGGTTGGAGAGCAGGTCTTCATGGATGTTCAGAAGAGCAGTGTTCCGTGCTTCTGGCAACTCTGAAGCCAGATTGGTGGTCATGGAGAGAGCCAACTGAATCAGAATGAAGGTTAAGCTGAGAGATGGCCAGCTTTTATAGGAGTTTAACCAAAAAGGGAGTAATTGAAATTGGGCGATAGTTAGCCGGACAAGAAGGATCAGCTGTGGGTTTCTTGAGGAGAGGATGCATAAGGGAGTGCTTCAGAGGGGATGGGAAAGATCCAGAGGCAAAGGAGAGGTTGCAGAAATCAGCAAGGGCCAGCGAGAGGGTGTCAATGTGGCCCTTAATGGTTTTCCAGGAATAGGGATGGACCTGTTTTGATGAAGCTTTCACAGATAGGACTTGTCTAGCGACCTCATCAGGGGAGAAAAGAGGAAAGGAAGAGAAAGAGGGAGGGTGAGTAGAGGAGTTGTTGTGTTTTGGGGTGGTGCGCTAGATTGGTGGGTGTGCCTACAAAGGAAGAGAGTTGCAGAAGGGCGGTGCGTGGAGCACTCCCAGGGCATTGATCGATAGCTGGAGAGGATTGTGATTTTTGTGGCTTAAACTGTTATTTGCACAAAAAAGAAGAGGTGTAGCTAAAGCTTTAATCTGGCTAAGGCACAATGAGAAACCAAAAAGAATCAAACATACAAAACCAAAAGCAAAGTACCCCATTGCAATTGTAGTTAAGTTCAGACTCAAAATGTATCATATACTTTTGTGATAAGTTCAAAATGTTTTTTATATATACAAAAATAACCTAGCTCAACATCTAATCATCACAGATTAATATAAAAACAATCAATATATTCATCAGACAGAGCATTATAATTGCTCCCACACCCTCTTTTCTTGCATTCCTCTGCAAACCACATCTCATATACACCACACACATACCATACTTTCAAACACAATAATAGTAATTCATAATTAATAATAATTAATAATAATAATTAATAGTTATAAAAACAAAACAAAACCACCAAAGAAATGAACATCTTTTAAACAAAATTTAGAAAGTGTAGGACACAGCAAAGACAAAACAAAAGTTGTCTGCAATTTCTAAGGTTCATCAATTGGTTAGAACCCTAATTAAACTAGTTCCTATTCCTAATCACTAGTGTTTCTGATTATAATATTCCTGTGTCCTCTGTCATCGTCGATTCAAGTTTCGGCTATGAAAAAGTCTGTCCTGGATGTTTACCTCAGGACTAGCCTCATCAGGACGACGTGCTTGAGGAGGGAAGGCAAAGACGGATGTGAGCTGTGGGGGGACACAAAAAAAGTATGTGTCCAGTTGTCCTGGCACTGTCATTAATATTCAAAGCAATCTGTGCGTGACTGGGCGAACCCCTGATTATGGGGTCTGTGGTCTAAAGATTGAATCAAGAGACAGACAGTAGGTGACGCAGTTCCCCGTAGTGATGCACCCATGTCAGAGAAAGTCCAAACTGAGGCCTTATGAAGCTAGTAAAAAGCCTATGAAGAATATAAGCTAGTGAATGTCATGAATTGCCAGCATGTGACCAAGTCACCAACTAACGATGGAATGGAAATTACTACGGTGGTTCACCGTGAAGACCGGCTGGAGGTGTCAACCCAAAAGTTAGAAGGTGTACTTAGATGTGGTACTGAAGCTGGCCCGAATTCTGCGTGATATGGAAAGACAGATGTCTGATACACATGCAGTGCCGGAGTCTACACACCCTAACCAACACAGTTGTAGAGAACGTGAGGACTAAGGGATGGCATGCAAGCACCTGATTAGTGGCAAGGTAGGTTAATTTCCTCTGCCCCCATGATCTACTGTAATGGGCTGGGGGATCGAAGGCTGCCAAGTAGCTCTGTCAACTTTAAGAGTGAGAAAGAATCAAAACAGACAGGGCTATACTTTTCAAGGATTGAACCAATAGATAAAGCCATGCAGTTCTTTGCTCATTGGAGAAACAGCAAAAAGGAGGAAATAGAGCATTTGTACTCACTTCAAAACTGCTTGTATGTGGTCTGCTAGAGAGCAGAGAATGCTGCTGGAATCAACCTTGGGGTGCTCCGTTGTACATAGGCAGTGCGCTCAGAGTGAGCGGTCCTGCGGCACGAATGTAAAAATAATCTTGTGTCAGTTTCTGTGTTACTGTGCGCATAGATAAAAACTGCACGCTGTGAAAAGGAAGAGCTAAACACAAAAGGTATTGTGCACTTACATGTAAAGTGGTAAAGTCCAATCCGCAGTGGATTTCTAGATGCTGGTGGGTCCCAACGTTTCACCGCTCACTGGTCGCAGTGCGCTGTGAAAAAGCGATCCTGCTAAAAAAAATAATGAAAGGCAATTGTGATAGAGTTACCTATCTCTGCTGCACATGAAATGCAACATACGGCCAAAAAGTTTCACAAGGGGACACTGTCTCGTGTTGATTTCTGTGCTGTAGTGCGCATTTATTGAAAACGCACATTATGTAAGAGGGGAATTAATGCAAGACAATAGAGATAGGGTATCCTAACTCTATTGCACATGAAATACAACACAGGGCCAACGGTTTACTGAGGGGAAACAGTCTTGTGTCGTTTTCTGTGCTGTAGTGCGCATGAATTAAAAACGCACGTCCCTTCCGCGATATAAGGAAAACATTTGTAAATATAGCGCGGAATGGACACGAAGCACATAGGGTGAACTGCCTAAGCCATGGCCAATAGGATGGAGCTTCTCCAAATGTGTGCAGCAACCATTAAACATGCATCTACACAAGGTTTACAAGGAGAAGAAATTGAGCAAGAGAATGGCTATATTTGTGTTGTGGAAAATGTTCCAGGATGATGGAGGGGATGTGGCACGGCATCACTGGATACTGAACCAACAGGATGACCCTGGCGAAAAACTCTCAGCCACTACCCCTCCTCCTCCCAAAAATGAGAGAAAAAGTACAACAGCAGGGGTACAGGGATGATATCCAGCAAGGGAATTAAGAGCAGCAGCGGGGTATGCAAATCTAATATTTACACCTCCAGCATACAGCAAGAGGGAGGGGCAGGACAAGATCGTTCAGGTGGTTGTGGGTGCTGAAGGCTAAGGAGGTGAAAAGAGAGGGTGCAGCGGGATCCAGGCACGCATACAAGAGAATGACATTGGGATAGAGGGAAGAAATGAGGGACCGGAGAATATAGTTCTGAAAAAGTGGGTAGGCAGACAAATATTATTCAAACTAAATGGGAAGGTAGCAGGAGAAATGGTAGACCCTTACCCAAAAAGTAGCAGGGTGCAAGGACATGAGTGAATGAAGAGAATGGGCAGCGATAATGGAAGAAGGAGAGAGGTGAAAGAGGAAAGGGAGGAGCGTGAAAGAGCACAAAGGGAGAAACAAAAGGCTGAATCATGAGAACGAAAAGAGGGAGAGGCGCAGAGATGAAGAGAGCGCGAGGATATGGTTAGAAGGAGGGTAGAAAAGGAAAGGCAAGTAAAAATAAAGGAGGACAATAGGAAGTTGGAAGTGGAGCGGCTCCATAGAGAGCAAGGGCACACAGAAGAAGATAAGCGCGCTGTAAGGGAAGTGCGAGTAAAGTTGGGTTTAGCACATTTTAGTAATTATGAAGGAGAGGAGCAGGGGAGGTGAGAGCAAGACTGTGGCAGGAGACATAGCAGGGCGGCCCCGTTATGACATCATGTCATCTGTGAGGGGAGAATGCAGAAGGGCGAACAACATAGAAGACAGATGGCAGGAAGGCGGAGTGTTAAGGAGGCTTAGCTTCCAAGAAGAAAATGACAGAGAAGGTTCAGGTACGTGGTTCGATGATGATTTAGTAGGGAGCGAGGATGAGGGAGTAGAGCAGTCTTTCCACCATCATCAATGGAAGAGCCCAGACCGAGACACAGGGGGTCATTACGAGGTTGAAGGTAAGTAACAGTCCTTACCGACATGGAGCAAATACTGTGTCCGTGTAGTAAAGAGCCCGCTAATAGAGGGCTATTACGAGTTCGCGTGCACAAGCCATGCGCCCTGCCGGTAACAACATTACCGCCATGTCGTTAAAGTCCAAAAAATGGCCCTTAGCGGCATCATGGAAAGCGCAAACAGCACTACCGCCATCAATGGAGACGGCAATAGCGGTGACCGCTATTAGCGGTGACAGTAAATAAGCAGAACTGGAAGTAGCGTCATCGCACAGGAACGGGAAAGAGCACGGTGGCCATCTTTAAAAACACAATCCATTGCCATCCTCAGAACTCAGGACCTGAAGCATATTGCTGACTACAGACATCAACCTCCCACAAGAAAATCATGGCCAAGGCAGTATAAAAAGGCGCCTCCCTCCAGTGCAAAGAGTACTTTAATGAAGACGAAGTAACAATGCTGGTTGAGACCCTGGCTGACAATGCCGAGGTTGTTTTCGCAACCAGCCTCAAGAGAGAGGCAGTGTTAAAGAAAAAAGAAATCTAGGGAACTTGTTGCCCAAAGAGTCAGCACGGTAGGCAACACTCCCCGCACAGTAAAAGATGTCCGGAAGAGATGGGATGACCTGCGCCTGGGAGTCAGGAACATCCTGTCCACAAACAGGAGCCAGGCCGTGGCTACTGGTGGAGGACCAAGCTCACCAATAAAGCTAAGCTGGTGGGAGGAGATCTGTGCCAGCACAATTGGCATAGAGGCCATCGAAGGTGTTGGCGAGATGGAGTGTGGCGCCACCTCATCGGCGGAAGGAGGTGAGTGTCCTAAGAAAACACTGTAATGCAAAGTATGATGATAGTCCGCCAATTTGTCTGTCGAAAGAGGCAATGCATGGCCCAATACATACACATTCCCTGCCTAGATGTCGTCCGCAGCACAGACACATGCACATGCATGCTGCATGGCAATGCCATACCTGACACACACCACACATATATGAAAATGGCATAAGTCACACTGCACGCAGGCCACAACAGAAATACATGTCACATAGCATACGCCCGCCCCAACATGAGTGACCCCAACGGATGCCTGCATGCTCCACCCTTATAGCAAGCAACGTGATCATCAAAATTCCACTGCCTAATCCCCTGTAATGTGTAGAAGAGCACTGATACAAATGTATGCATGATGCTTGTCAAACCATCACTCATGCCGTCCCTCTCTTGGTCCCCCACAGGCTCAGATCCTGACAGTGAGGCCCAGCACTCACCCCCACAGGTGACTACACCGCGGAAGAGGGTCAGGGATGAAGGCAACAGGCCTTCCACTTCCAAAGGCCCAGACAAGCCACGATAGGCAATGAAGAGCAATACAGCCCATGATGCCACGGCACTGGTGCCGGTGAGGCCTATCACCACAGTCCCCACAACACCTGTGACACCTGCACAGGAGACAGTCAATGGGGCACAATCTGCAGAAAACAGCTATGTTGGGGAGGCGGCAGCTATGGCACCCCTTGCAGATGATGACGTGCAGGGCCAGGTGTGTGTGCCTGTTGAGGAGGACTCCTCGAACCTACCTGCAACACCAAGTCCCGCCCCATCCCCCCAGTTCACACCTTTTGACTCCTACCACAACACCACCCCGGAGCAGTCTGGGTGGGAGTCCGTACAAGGGAGCATGAGTCCCACGCAGGACCCAAATGGATTTGCCCATGTCACACATGCACCCTCCACCTCCACTGGTATAGAAGTGAGGGTGCAGCAGGCAGAACACGCAGCACAGCGCCAGGAGGAGCTCACTGCCCTAGTGAGGCAGTTTGTGGCAGACAGTGCCCAAGCAAGGCAGGAGGGACGCAACAACACTGCTTCCCTGAGGCAGGTCATTGTGGAAAGCACCAATAGATTATGCGAGGAGGTGTCTGCCCTGAGGCAGGTGCTCACCCACATTGCAGATTCCATGGAGGCTGAGCGTCCAGCCCTCAGAATGGAGCAAGCGGCCACCCCTTCTTCGTCAAGCTCCACCCAAAGCAGCCCCCTATGCAGGTCAGCGCGCACTCTGCGCCGCTCGGACATGCCACCACCAGGTGGAAGGATGTAGACGGGGCAGCCTGATGAAGGCAACAGACACATGAAGCATTTGCTTGGACACCATGTGTGGGGGGAGTTGTGGGGGGAGTGGGAGGGGGTGAGGGTGTGTGGGAGAGTTGTGGGGGGAGGGGAGGAGGGCGTATGGGGGAGTTGTGGGGAGAGGGGGAGAGGGTGTGTGGGGGAGTTGTGGGGGGAGGTGGAGGGGGGTGGGTATGTGGAGGAGTTGTGGGGGAGGGAGAGGAGATGAGGGTATGTGGGGGAGTTGTGAGGGAGGGAAAGGGGTGAGGGTGTGTGAGGTAGAGGGTTTGAGCACTTTAATCTTTTTGGACAGTAAATACACCCATTGTGTGAAAAGATATTCTTGAGTGTACATTCCTTATTGCATGTGTGTCATTTATTGATATACAGTGTATATTGTACATGTACTCCCACACCCAGTGCCCTCTGTCCGACTTTCATGTCAGCCTCTGCACCCATGTGTGTTAGAAATATTGTGCAATCACTGACTGACGCACAGCATGTCCCTCCTGTGCATCAGCACTGCGATGATGTGCACCCACATCTTTTTCATCCTCTTCATTATCAGCAGGTGGTTGCAGTTCAATGTCAGGGGGCAGGGGCACGTTCCGTCAGATACACATGTTGTGCAGCATGACACATGCCATGATGATCTTGGCCACCTTCTCATGCCTGTAGTGGAGTGCCCCACCCGACCGGCTAAGGCAGTGAAACCGTGCCTTCAACAGGCCAAAGGTCTGCTCGATGACCACATGGGTACGGGTATAGGAACGATTGTAGTCCTTCTCGTGCCTGTTCTGTGGGTTTTGGACAGGGGTGAGGAGCCACGGCTTCAAGGGATAGCCACTATCACCTGCATGACAGGCAATAAAGGGTATATGTCAGTCGAATCATGATGGACAGCTGTACTAGTCACACATGCCTGCAGATTATCGTTGGTCACATGCACATGTCCGTGGTTGTATGCACACAATTTTAATGCCCTCAATGTGTTCTGTGCCATGGACTTATGGTGTGGGTTGCTGTGATGCTGGAAATGCATCAGAGGGACAGGGCCTCCGTATCCTTGTCCTTTACTGCTTTTTATCGTGTGTTCTGTTGTGTTTTCCGCACAGGAGTTCATGTGGGACGCCTGGCAGTGCAGCTCTCTTTTTTAGTTTGGTGTACAGACCCATGGGATACCCTTATGGCACCCATGGGTGGGGGTACAACTCTGTGCCCCTAGTGTATATTTTGGGCCCCTGTCTGTGGCCCACAGAGCAGGGTATGGGCTGGTGGCTGCTCCATGCTGAATTTGAGAGGTGCTCTGAGTATCCTCCATTTTGGGATACTCAGGCCCTGCCATTGGAATCAGTTGATTCCTGATAGGAAACAAGATGGCCCCGTGGCCTCTTGCTTTCTATTGCCTGTTACCTTGTTTTCCCAAAGTCCTGGAAAGCCCTGACCCTGTCCATTCCCCCTGACCGGCTGTGGGGTGGAAGTTCCATATATGGTGGTGTTGTGAAGTGCAGGCCAGACTGGCTGGAGCCTTCCCAGTGACTGTATGTTGTGGGTACACCCTGGGGGTGGGACCTGGGTGAATGGAGTGTGTGACGAATACACATTCTGTGTTGTGGGTGTCTAGTATCTGGTGTTTGACACAATGACTGAGACAGCCCTGCCCGAAACTGGTATGAATGCAGTGTGGAGTGTTGAATGGCTGGGTACTTGTCCCAATACACATAACTTGTTGTGAGTGTCTGGAGAGGAGTGAATGGCCTGGATGCACTATGCACCTGATTGGATGCCTGCCTGCATGAATGCCTTTCTGACCGATTGGTTGCCTGAGTGTGACCCAGCAGAATGAATGGGAGATCAACTAGTATATCTGGGGGCCTCCCACTGCTAGTGTTTGTGTTCAGAAGCTGAGGAGAAACTGGAGTTGAAACTGAAGCTTAACCTTGAAGCCCTGCTGGAAGAGAAGAATTGCTGTTGCTCTCCTTCATCAATCTGAAAGCTGCTGTGTCTCCAAGGACTGACCCAGAAAGGACCTGGTAAGGCGCCCTCTTCCTGAGCTACGAGGGACCATCATGCACCAGCTGATCTTTGCCAAAGCTCCCTGGTAGACAGACCTATGACAGGCTGCCAACCGGAGACAGGGACTGCCACGGAATCTCAAAGAGAGGCGTCCGGACTGTGGTCCACCACTGTCGATGACTGCCATCGCCGACTGGAGCCGCCGTGCTCCCGTTTGCCTAAAAACTTAATTTGATCCGAGGACGCTCTCGTCTGCATCGCTGCCCGCTTTATCCCACTGGAGAAAGCCCGACCGTAGACACGCCGAGGAGTTTCCGCCGGTGGGTTTCCCGCCACCTAAAGACCACAGAGACGCCAACAACGTTCTTCATCATCTCTATGCGGTCCAGAACTATCGTCACTGAGGTGACCAGCACGCCTCTTCCTTGCAGGACGGCAATGTTCCATCGTCGACGAGCACCGCTAGGAACGAAGCTGCCACTTCACCGCCGTAGTTCACCCTGTTCTCAGTTGAACGTTCGACGACCCGTGACTCCTGCCTTAAAGGGAGGGCACTCAAGAAGGGCCGTCGATTTCCCATCGACGAACGCTACAATTGCAGGTACATTGGGACTGTAGAACTATTGTAGAGGGAAATAAGACTCATAGAACAATACATGGACTGGGCTTGCGATACATCTTTGCTTTATTGGTTGCCCAGGTGGGGGGATCTCCACTCAGAATTGTGCCTAGGTGGTAGGGGCCAGTATTCTGCCAATTGTTCAACCATCTTGCTTTCCTTCCTCTCTCTCTACTGCTGGTTTCCTCTTTATTGTGGGATCTGATAATATTTGTGGTACCATTTTAGAACTGTATATATTTACCCTTTTTGATTTTCTGAGCACAAAGTGAGTTATTGTGATAGTGTACATAACCTTGAATATTAATTATATAAAAACTGTATTTTAACTAATACATGTGCGGACATTCCTTTGTGGTGGCTTGGAGACTACACTGTACTTAAGAACCAGCCTGCATCACCTCCTGAGAAGCTAGGCCTTGATTGCTCGACCATGGCTACCGAATAGAGAATCTTGGATGGGGTCCTCTGTGCCTCTCCTCTACCATATAGAGAGTAGAAGTACAGACACCCCCCTCCACTCTTTACAGTTACATCTCCAAGATGATACATGTTACTCATGCATTGTGAATGCATACCACTGTGTTTGTGTCAAATTTGGGATGTGTTGTCTTCTGTATGATTTTCTAACTGGCAGCGTTGGCAGTAGGCTCTGCAATATTAGGCATTCAGTGCTGATTATTACGATGGTGACATGCTGCACTTCTGTGGTGGTGGCGGCCCTGTAACGGGCTGTGGATTCCCTTGGTGATTTTGTTCAGTGCACTCCCATGGATGCTTGTCCTATGTAGTGATTTGCTGCAAACATTTACATAGTGAATTTTCACACATGTTGCTGGATTGTGTTACGGAGGGTGAGGTACGATGATGGATGGTGGACGTGTTGTGGGATGTGGGGTGTTTTTAAGTTTGGCATGTTGTGATAGGTGTCCAGATTACCTCATTGCTATGGGATTTAGTAGTCATGTTCAGTTTGGGATGCTTTGGATCAGTGTTTTGTGATGTGCACATGGTGCTGTCACATCAACAATGACACTATGGTGGTGTGTGCATCTGTCCCCCCATTTCACTGCCACGTGCCTGTCATGCAACTTACCAAGCAGCCAGGCACGTCGTCCTGCATGTCGCTCCATGTAGCATGGTAGCATGGAGTTCTGCAGGACCATTGAGTCGTGTGTTGATCCAGGATATCGGGCAGAACAATGTGTGATGATCTTGCTGGCGTCACATACCATGTGTACATTGATGGAGTGGTATTGCTTGCGGTTGCGGTACACCACCTCCATGGCATGCGGGACCACCAATTCCATGTGGGTGCAGCCGAGGGCACCTATACAATTTGGCATGCCTGCCAGTGCATGGAAGCAAACTTTTGTATCAAATATCTCCTGGGGAGTCCGTGGTAGGGATATGTAGTCCCTTGTGTGCTTCAGGAGGGCATTCAGCACTTGGTTCAGCATGCGAGAAAATAAGGGTTGTGATATGTCATGCATGTGCCCCACTGTGTGCTGTTAGGTGCCTGTGGCAAGGAAGTGGAGCACCGACACTACCTTCAGTAGAGGGGGGATGGCAGTGCGTATTTCTATGAGGCTGACAATGTCGTCGTGTATCATGTCCACGATGGTGGTGATGGTGTCCCGGTCCAGACGGTACAGGGTGTGGATCTGCTCAGGGGTTAGGTTGAATGGACTGGCTCTGATGCGAGGGATTGGGGCTGCCTGCGTGGTACCACTGGCTGCACTGGTGGGTCATGCTGGGCCTGTCTCACCCTCCTTCTCCTCCTGCATCTCCTCTGTGGTGCCTGCTGTTGTTGTTGTTGTTGTTGCTGGTGTAGCAATGCAAGCATGTCCTCCATCCCCAGTATTGCTACTACTAGTGGAATCATGTTGGTGTGGGAAGTGGTGTGGTGTGTGGGTGTGCTCCTTTTGTGCTGGACCTGACTCCATTGCCCTCACTTGGGCTGATTGTGTGCACCTGTGGCAGTTGGAAACACTGAACATAGCAGTTTACGGGTGCTTCGCGATGCCGGTATTGCCGGCATGCCGGTATCCCCTATTAGCACCTTCATGAGGCCGGTATTTGCATGTCCGCCTGATTTGTGATGTCCTCATGTTAGGGGCATCCCGGTATTGGGGGCCTGAAGGCCCGCCTGCCCGCGCCCTTGCCGCTATTAGAGGCACCATTTTTAGCAGTGCCTCTAATACCTGGTTCTTCGGTCGGAATAGCCCGGAGCGGTATGCAATGCCGGTAATCCTTTACCGGCATCGTTTTTCCATTAACTCCAACCTCGTAGTGACCCCCACAGTGTGGGGGAGGACAAGGCCACGGACAGACTAAGGGAGGACAGTGGTGAAGGATCACAGCACTCTAGAGAAAGTTTTACCCCATACACGCAAAGGCTCAGGGACCTCCCAGCACAAGGGAAGGGAGAATTAAAGAGGGAGTTTACTGCCACCAAAGACACAGGGAGACAGGGTGGAAAGACTGGACTGACTCAATGCCCATTATTAGAGAAGGGAAGGATGTGACCTCAATACAAACTATGGCAACAGATTGACAAAGACAACTTGATGTGTAAGTTACCCTCATTGACTGCAGATGCGGGGAAGTGGATATATAAGATAGAAAGACTAACGGCAGGCATAACATTAGCGGTGGGTGACATGAAAAGCTTACTTTCGGCCATTCTCAGGGAGGTTGCTGACGATGTATGGAAAAGGGTCGATGATCCAGGAGTAACGGCACAAAATACGGAGCACGATGGCTCGCTGTTTAACAACTGTCAAGCGGCTGTGTGGCGCGCTCTCTGGGTACAGTATGCAGACACCTCAGACATTAGCGTGAATATGGCACGCAAAATGGGGGAAGACAAAGACCCCTTGCAGTATATTCAAGCTATTCAAGAAAAATGGAGACTTGAAACGTGAAAACTGTGGGACAAAACAGTGGGGTTGTTTTACCATATACTATGTCAAGGGTTTCTGGAGCAGGTGCAAAATCAGCTTAAGAAGTTGGTGGGTATGGAGGCTAAACCACGGACCAAAATCCACCTCACTATAGTGAACTGTTGTAGGCTAATGCAAGATAACGCAAGAAAGAAGCGTGAGGAAAGAAAGCAGAAGAAGTTGTCAAGGTATGTGATGGAAGGGGCGGTGTTAATGAGCATGGAAGGACCAGGTGCCCCCTATGCACAATACAGACCGCCACCCACAGGAGTAAGTTTCATGGGGCAGGGTGACACATACCACGGGTTTAGAGGAAGAGGGGAGCCACCTAGGGGAAGACGGTACAAGTATCAGGTGCAACACAGTTAAGAGGGGTTGTCAGGGGGATATACGAGACAAATGGGAGGACCACCCCATTGTTGGGTGTGTGGACAGATAGGGCACACTTTCTGAGTGTGTAGGAGCAGGGGGGAATGGAACAGAATGGGGGATGCAATATCAGCCCACATACCAGGGAGAACAGTCTGATTCCTATGCTCCGAACCAAACACAGTGACAGATGCAGGCATCGGACACACACACACAAACATACCAGCCTATGACAAAGACACCCCAGGTACAGAAACCCACATCACAGGTACCACCTGCAGCACAGATGCAGAATAATACGCAGTCACCATACACGATGCAGCAAAACGATGGGACACTGACACGCACAGAATAAATGGGAATTACTTCCATTGGAAAGTTGTGGGGTGACTGTGGTGGGGGCAACCCATTCACAGGGAATGGAATGCCATTGTACCCCCAATAGGACACCCCACAGATGGACCTGATGTGTTCCATCCTATCAATTACATCCAACCCGGCAGAGGAGCCACATATAGGGGTGACGATAGGCGACAAGACTTTCTCCTTTCTCATAGACACGGAGCTGACTAGATCCTGTATCAGGGAGAGAAGGTATCCAATGTCAGGCAATGTCATGAATGTGCAGGGATTTTCTGGGGCAACAGATTTGGTTCCTTTTACAGACGATCTTACACTTTCTGAAGGGGAGCATGACTTAGCTCTACGATTGTTCTATTCCCGATAGACACCAGTAAACATAATGAGGAGAGACATTATGAGCAAACTCAACATGACCATCTCATTCACTGACCAAGGGATAGTGTGTTCAACACCTGGTATTCACCTTCTAAGTGTGAGGGAAATGATTCAAGCCTACTGTGGACACACAGTAGAGAGGAGGGTGCCAGCAGATGAAGAGTTGTTCCAATATGTAGTTTAAGTAATAATAGCATGGCTCCTGGGGATTCAGGGGAAATTGTGGCCGCTTCCAAATGAATAGATATTCAGACCTGAACTACCATTGGATGAGCCAGAGGGGACGGTGATCCTGCTAGAGCTAGAGGCAATAATAGTGGAGGAAGGCAGGATAACAGTGCACAGGACAGATGACATCGGATGAGCATGGAGGACAGTGATTGCAGTGGGAGAAGGGTACAGGTTCACTACTGTGACTGATGAAGAATTGTTCAAAGACAACCGCTCGGATCACGAGATGGTGTTTGGCATTAGCATTACATACTGGGTGTACATACTGGGTGAAAGAACACTACAGAGAAGTACTAAAGAGAATGGTGATGATGCTACAAGCACTGCTGTCATTTCCTGAGGAAGACTTAGCCAAGGCCTCCAGTGTCTTATGGACCAAAAGTCCCTATGACGTGGGGCTTTTGAAAGGAATAGGAGCAGTGAAGATAAAGCTTAAGCCAGAAGCAATTTTACTGAGAGTAAAGCAATACCCTCTATTGAGGGAGGCAGATGAGGAATTTATGAGACAATTTCAGCCCTAGTTAAACAAGACATGCTAATACCATCAGAATCAATGTGCAACAAAGAGGTGTACCCTGTGAAAAATGCAACAGGGAGTTGTGGCATTTTATACAGGATTTACACTCTTTGAACCACATTGTTGAGGCAGAATTTCCTCTAGTTCCGAATCCAGTGACAATTTTGTGTAGCATTCCTACTGATGCTACCCACTTCCCGGTTATAAACTTGAAAAAGGCCTTCTACTCTATACCACTCCACCCAGACTCACAAGATTTGACTTCATTCCTATATAGAAATAAAAAGTGGAAACACACTAGGTTCCTAAGAGGGTACTGCAAGTCCCCTTCATAGTCAACACAGTCCTCCAGATGGACTTAGGCAATGTACAATTGGAAAATACCGTTTAAACAGTACATAGACGACATCTTGATCTACAGTACAACAGAAATAAAGTGCAGAAATGACTCAGTACACATGTTAAATGTGCTATCAGAAAAGGGGTATAAGGTAGACTAAGACAAACTACAATATTGTCAAAAAGAGGTGTTATATATTGGACAGCTGATTTCACAAGACGGTTGAAAAAAGTGACACCAGAAAGGGCAGATGCAATTTGTAAGACTACAAAACCCATGACATAAAACAAATGCAGCAGTTTTTAGGCCTCTGCAATTACTTCAGAGCATGGGTATTCGACTACAGCACATATACAAGGCTTTTGTTGAGTACACTTAAAGAAGAACAAAGAGGGGATGACACGTTACAATGGACAGAAGAAATGACTGGAGCATTTGAGGAGCTGTAGATAGTAATGTGCACAGATCCAGTGTTAGGGATCCAAGTCTATAAAGACGGATTTTACTTATTCTCACACCCTAACCGAGTAGTAATGACCGTAGTACTGACACAAAAGACAACCATGGGTCACAAGCCATTAGATTTCTACAGTGGGAAATTAGACCCAGTAAGGAGAGGTCACTACCCTTGAGAGTAGGCACTAGGTGCTGCTGCAATTGCAGTAGAAAAAATCAGCAAGTATTACCGTGGGATGCAGCATCAATTTTGTTTGTGGAACATGGTCTCTTTGCCATACTAGAATGACCCGAAAATACACTGACTACACAAAAGGCTTCAGGATATGAGGTGATACTATCAAATCCAGCCATCAAAGTAGTAAGATGCCGACAGGTGAACCCGGCAACATTAGTTGTGAGCCCATATATGAGGGGCATTATGTACACCACTGCACTACAAATATAGAAAGCTATGACGACATCCCGATTCAGTCTACGTGATGTCTACAGTCCATTCTGGACTGTCACGCTGGCTAAGGAGGGGCTAGCGTCGTGCTGATGGGTCACCGGTGTAGCATGCTCTCTTATTGGGCAGACTGATAGAAGCGCTCCAATTCCCAATAAGCATATCGGTCAGTAAATGCCAGGCCCACAAGAAGGGGGATCCCGTCTCCAGGGGCAAAGGGGACATCTTAGATATGGACACCCCATCTCAGGCACGTAATTATTTACGAACAATGTTCCTGAAGGAAGACTATAATACACTACTGGTGTCACAAATAATGAAATTACAGGGAAGTGTGCCGAGAGAGGGGAAGGAATTATGGGTAAAAATGGGGTGTTCTATATCATCTTCAGATGCCCTATTGTGGCAGAAAAGCATGGCAAGATAGCAATGCCATTATCATTGTTACCCACAGCACTTCCACAATTACACCATCCTACCCAGATAGTGAAGGATTTACTTGCTGCTCACATTGGAGAAGATTGGTTCTGCCCCAACCTGGCAGAACATGTGGTAGAATGTATGACTAACTGCCTTGTTTGCAGGCAATTTAAAGCAGGCAATACATTGAGGGTAGTGAGAATAGCCAGATCTTGCCCACTGGGTCCATTCCAACACCTTCATGTCGGTTATGTAGACACACGCTCCAAATATGTCAGGGCTCCCTCTACATGGTAGTGGTTGTATGCCCGTTCTCCCGATGGATCGAAGCTGGTCCCTGCTCCCATCCTGATGCCCTTCAGGCAGCAACATTCCTGGTCACAGAAATGTTCCCAAGGTGGGGCATATGTGAGGTCCTGCGGTCTGACAATGGCCTTCACTTCGCCAATGATATGTTTCATCACATTACTGCTTTACTAGGAATTCAACACAAATTCTGTTGTGCGTACCACCCGCAGGTGAACCGGATATGCAAGCGCCTCAACGGGCTGCTCAAGGAGTGCATCGCCAAGATAAAAGTAACCTTAAATAAAAATTGGATCCACTGTCTGCAAAACCAGGGTCCAACCACCATCTAACCCCACACAAGGTGGTAACCGGGCGGTGCATGCAACTTCCCCTGGCTCCTTCCACTAGGGCTTTGACAGATGCAGAAACAATGTCTGATGTATTGGGGCAAGAAATGTATGATTATACTGCTGCCTTGATGGCTAGTGCCTCTTTTATTTCTCGCCCACTGCAAGCATGACGGGAGAGGCCCAAATGAAAGGAAGAAGGTAACCATACAGAAAGAAATGAAGATCGGCTCAAACCACCACAACTCTACCCTGGGGATACTGTACTCCTTCAGGACTTCCCCTGGACCTGGTTCATGCTCAAATTCATGGGTCCACATGAAATTGAAAATTGAGGAACTAACAGATCGAGGGGTGAAGATAAAGGGCAAGAAGGCTTGAAATTTCCTCTGTCACATCAAGCCCTGTCCAGCAGTGGCCTCTCCTATCAATGACAGCTAAAGACCAATGTCCTGCAAGAACAAGAAATAGATCAACAAAGAGTATTACAGCCCAGCAGAGGCCAGCCTATGATTACTCGCTCCCGAGCAATAGGGAAAGGACTTCCTACACATCTAGAGTGAGGATACACTGTTTGTTTATTATTTTTCTTTTCACACACTGACAGCATTCATAGTGAAAATATCGACTGTGATTTCTCCACTGTGCCATGCTTCCCCAAGACTCTCACCCCACGATCTTTCAAGGCCAATTTGATCATTCCGTTAGGAGGTCCAACCGTGTAAAAAGGCCCTCTCCCAGTTTATTCTTTCATATCTTGCTGGCTTATTTCTCCCAAACATACCCACGACTTCATCAAGGAAGTCCCACAGTAATTGAAGTTCTTTGTGACCCTAGAGTATGCATTGTGTGGGAACACTTAGGACATTGCGACCATGGAGATTAAACTAACATGTACTAACACCATAATAATGCATTTCTAACGCATTGCAGGCGGTTCATCAATATCTTCAAAGCTACACAAGTTTCCGAAGCAGAGTAAGTTATGAATGCCATTATTAAAAGTGTGATAATGTTGACGTGTCATTTTTTTTTTTAGCTTGGCATCTTTGCCCTAATTTTTTGTTGAATGTCTTTTGTTGTGGAAAACAAAGCTCTGACCCCTACTAACATAACCCCAATTCCGGCAGGTGTGGCTGCCATGTGAGGTCGGAGATAAGCACTGCCAGTCCAGTAAGGCGAGGTGGACGCAGTGTTGATATAGACAAAAGAGGAGTTGATTCCTATCATACTGATACTGTTAGAGAATCCAATAACATGTTGTACAAGCACATGACTAAAGTAGGTAAACAGACCACTGCAGAGAGCTGCTATGGCTGCTCCCTCATCCGCTATGCCATGAGTGCCTCCAGAACGTTTTTGGCTACTGAAATACTAGCAGCAAGACTACAGTGCCTTATGTACCTATCAATGTGTACCGCCTGAGGAAGTTTCCAAGGGAAAACAGCAACCTTGAGATGGATGTCCAAAACAACCTTTCCCTATGAAGAAAGCTATATAAAAACACTAGACATGATGGGCAGTTATTGGAAAAAGAGCCAAGCTATACAATATATCGCTGACGGCCCGCAGAAAGGACAAACAAAAACAATAACATTAAAAGAATTTCCTTGTCCCAAGAAAGGACCAGCAAATGTAGGGGGATAACCAGGGAAAGACTGGGAAAGACCACACATGCTTGTATACAGCCAAGTATACACAACAGAGTGGTAGAGAGCAGAGTGCATATGCTCCTAACAGTTTCAGTTCGCAGAGTACAAGAAGAGAATGACAAATGCCTAATAGAATTGGAAGCAAGTGCAAAGCTACTACCATGGGTAGACAATGATGCTGGACCCATGCCCATAGTGCCACTGAAAGGAGCAGCATTATGTTTCGAGCAGGACAGAGCAGTAAAAGTTGGAGAGAACAAGGAATGCAAGCAGACAGTGAAATCTCCAGGCATGAAAGTTTTAAAGGCAGTACTAATGGATCACTATTGGACTTGTGGATCCAAGGCATACGGGAAACTACCACCCAACTGGGGATGAGTATGCTCACTGGTACACATTAACACAAAAGCATTAGTAGTGTAGCAGAAGGACATCAAGATAGATGAATTCCCTAAAATGGACTCTACCAGAAGAAAGAAGAGGTTGTTGATTTAACTAGAGTGAAAAGGGGAAACTACATATCGTCAGCAATGGAAGACTCTCTAGATGACATAACATCTGAGCATTGATTGTTCAGCAGGCCAGAAATGTTCCTCGCATTCATTGTTATGGCAGTCCAGACATACATGCATGCAAAATGGCTCCAGATCACGAGATGGGAGCTGATGCAAACAATAAACTCGACCCTTAACAGCTTGAACACCATAAAAGAAGTGCAGTGAGGTCAATGGCCCATCAGAATAGATATGTTCTGGATCTCCTCACAGCATTGGAAGGAGCAGTGTGAGCCAAGATCGGATCTTCATGCTTTACGTTTGTTCCAGCAAATGATGAAGCCAATGGGACATTCACTGAGGCAGTTACCAAGTTATCATAAATGCCTGCCAAAATGGAGGAAGAAGCAAAAGGTGCCGAGAAAGATGAAGGTTGGCTATCATACATTTTCTCGTGGATACCTACATGGATGGCCAACAGACTGAAAGTGCTGCTGGCAGCATTAGTTCTAGTGCTACTGATGATATGTATGATCAGAATATGCATCACACAATGCCGAAAGACGACAGAGAAAACCATAGCAAATAAAATACTAGTAGAAACAACTTCTGAAGAAGACAAGATAATAGCAGCTTGAAATACCCTAAGGACACGAATAACAGGGTGTCTACTGTTCCCGACCAGAGTAGTGTTCAAGGACCCCAACAAAAAATATTGGGGAAAATGGGTGTGGTGTAACACTGAAGGAAATTGCTGTTACATGACATGGAGTTTGGATGACCATGCAAGATTCTATGGACACTTAGGAGGAGTAACAAAGATTTGGCTGCCGAAGATGAAGGTGAATAGGTCTGGAGGAGTGGTCGGCAAGTCGACCAGATGGAGGAGTGAAGCAAGGGTGCCCAAATGGCCCTCACGTCCCTTATGCACATGTCAGTCCGAAGGAAAAGAAATGAGAGATGCCACTCGCTTTTTGGCCAACTACTGGGTGAACCAGTGTATCCCACGTATGGGAACAGATATTCTCTTAGACAATCCTTCAAACCCTATCCAGCTGATGTCTTTGCAGAGACAGGTGCCTAATCACTGGATCAGGTTGACTGTTAATAATCAGTAATGACAACACAACATAGCAACGTTAGTCGCAAAGTAAATTTGTATGCCTGCACAAAGTTACGCAGACACACATGCACACACGAAGAACATGCTTACACCGTTCTGCAGATAGAGGACAGGCACATATACATACTGTCAAAAGCTTTTCCTTTTTACTAGCCAAATGCAGAAACGCAAGACAGCAAAGCATACATGGAGCTAGCTTTCAATCGCTTCATCACTAACCATAAGGAGTTACAGACATTTAAGGAACCTATAAGGGCATGATCAATACCAATATCTAAAAAGGAAGTACTAGAACATATAGAGAAACCATAGAAGGACTGTAGTGAATTTGTATGAAACCAGAGGCCTCAAAATATGGAAGAAGAGATGCAGACTCTGCAGCGTGAAGCACAGGGCCAGTGTTCTCAGCCAAGGACAAGGGCGGGTGGAAAATTCCTGATTTCTGAGGCAGTGAGCCACCTGTGAAATACAGAATAAAATCCTCAATAATTGCAGACCAAAAGGCTCCGTTTCGTGGGCCTCGCCCACATGACCCAGTCTAGCTGAACAATGACCATATACTCATGGTGGGAAGAGGAGCTCTTCCCAGCGTAGCAGGCAAAACTGATATATGCGTTTTCCACAGAACATTGCAACCTGTAGGCACTCTCCCAGGCTAGGTGGCTAAATCAGTGGCAACAACCGGGATACACAGTTTTTCCCATGACCAAGCGGTGTGAACAGAACAGGGTCCCAGGCCTGGGGAGACCCGCCCCACCCAATCCAGATGCTCCAGCCCGGGGGTGGTGTATAATATTGCAAGGGCCAATGGTCATTGTGCAACCCTGAAACAAAGTAAAAGATAGTTTTTCGGGAAGACTCAGGCAAACCCACCTGATATGGGAAGACCAACGGAATAAATCACATAGGGGATTTCCATAGGTGGTATCACCAGAGCTGCCCAATGGATACGGGCCAAAGGTGTTTGGGATGGGTTGGTGGTTGTGATGTCACCAAGAAACAAAAACAAGTGATGCAGCATCAGGAGCTGTGATTGCCGAAGATTGTGTTGTTTCCTGTATGATCGCTGTCTTTTGGAGAATAAAGATGGTTTATTTACCCCATGGCGGAGTTCTCCATTATTGCCTGCTACTTGTGACATTATTGGTACACACACCCCCTGTCTTGTGGTATACTATTACATCATCAACCCATTGTTAACTGAACATATCATCCTTTTTTCTCAAATCAACCATGGCAGGTCACACCATTGTGCATTGCTGCATCTCCAGTACTGCACTCATTACTCCCTTCAGAGCGCAATACCACATCTCTCAAAATAAAAACAGTCCATTTCAGATTGGGGAAGAAACAACACATTCCTACATCCTGGACAGGGGTACCAAAAAATAAAAAGAATGAGTCAATCCCGATTAAGGAGGGAATACAACAAAACTAAAAATCAGACCACACCAGTCAGGTTCAAAACAGAAAATAATGTCCATCCTGGACTGGGGTCAATACAATGTCTACCCTGGAGGGGGAGGTGGAGGGTGTGTGTCCATATCTACATGAGTGGACTACAAACATAAAAAGGTGGTTGTGGTGGTGGTGCAGTGTCAAGGCTTGGTCTTCATTGGCCAGGGCAAGCCATCACACAGATGCATTCAATGACACCCTAAAGGTGGTAAGGTTACAATGCGCTTAATCACAAATAGCCACAGTCTCTCTATGGGCACTCACTCATGATGCATCAAGTTGCTGGGACAGTGTCTTCCTCGAGGCATCCATCTCTTGGTGGAGCTATGTCCTTGTGGCTGAGGGTTCATTGTGCAGTGAAGCCCTCAAGCTCACCATCTCATGACGAGTGGATCTACAAGATGCCAGCATCTCAGGGCCTCACTATGTACCTTAGCATCTGCATGCAGGGATTACTGCAGACACTTCAGATCAGCCCGTCGGCCCATGACGTTGGTCTTCACGCCCAGTCTTTGGGAGCGGCTTGAGTACCACATGTATTGGAGCCATTGCGCATCCCAAGCCGCTGATGGGGAAATGTACTTAGCCAGACGTTCCATGCCCTCTGCAACAAGACACAACATATCGCATTGCCGAATGCAACATTTGCTGCTCCCACACTGTCTTTTCTGCATGCACATGTCCACCACATGTGCCTACCCCATGGCTGTGTGATGCAAGGGACCATGCCTGTTGCTGTGGGGCCCCTGTCGTTGGCTGGGGGTCTGCAACCCTCTGTTGGACATCAGCCCCAGAACCTGACACCAACTCATGGGAGGGAGGTCTTGCAGCCATAAACAATGTGGACGTGGGGCTCACCACTGACCGGCCATGTGAAGTCTGCTGCACCACAACAGACTCAACAGCCCCATCTGATCTTCCCATTGGGGCACTCCCCTTCTCCCTCAGTGAGTCATCAACTTCTGTGTCTGTGTCTGAATCAGCAGAGTCAGAAGGGTCTGAAGAGGCGGGATCACGACTGATAATCGCCTGCAGCAGCTGGGGTTTTCAAGGCAAAGGACACCAGGGCCTCCACTGGGGGATTGACGAACCAGCTCCTCTTCTTTTTTTAATTTTTTTATTTAATTAAGTTTAAACAAACGTTTTAAAAAAAGAAAGAAAGAAGAGAAAGTAGGAAGCAGTATATTACAGAGACGGATGCAAAATTCAAAGGGGATCGGTGATGTAAAGAAAACCCCACCCCACCCCTTGCATCGCTGCGTCCCTCTCATGTCCACATATTTCTTTCAGTTGTGTAGGATCTTCAGTGGTTTGGATCGAACGGTAGTTTTCCCTTTTGTGAATCTGTGCCAAAAGCAGCCCTACTTCTGATCTTTACCATTTTCCAATAATTTCACTCTGTCAGCATGACTTCAATATTACGTAGAAAACTTATCAGACCATTGACATCTTTTTCTTTTGGATTAGCAAACTTTAACCACAGATCTTCTCTACCTAAGGTAGGGTATGTCTTTACCACTTGATTCAAGTGTAACGTCCTCAGCGATTTCAACCCTTCACATTCCAGAGTTAAGTGTTTTAAGGTCTCCAAGTAATTCTCGCAAAAGTGGCATGTTAACGTCGCTGGCATCTGCCTGAATCTCTGTTTTCGACTTACCCTTGTATTGGTTAGGTTAAGTCAAAATTTCATAAAACTCTTTTGATAGTTGGCATTTGGAGCTTTTACCAGATAATGCGGGAGGTTGCTCTGATCTTTTCCTTTGTTTGCAGCGTCTCTCATTAGATTATAGCGATTTCTGTCATCTACAGTTGCATACCAATCACGTTCCCACAACTTTTTTTTGACAGTACGGGTCGCTCTTTAATGTCTCACAGTCTGTAAGTAGCTCCTTCAAATGTTTTTCACAGGCATTAATCCATCTAACTGGTATTGATTCTGAATTCCCTTTTCTCAAGTCTGCTAATATTTCAAACTGCGACGTCCTCTTATCAAGAATAGTTTTCCGGTACATGGACAGCATGTCTCGCGTTCATTGATATCAAGTTTAGTTCATATCGCAAGCAGGCCGATGGTATACCCTTTTGCAATTGGAGAACCCTTCTCCAATACTGGGTTTCAAGTTGTGAATATAGGTTCGCTGGTGCTCCTAAAGCGCTTTCTGCACCGTAGATTAAAGTCGGGACTGCTTGCTGTTTGTAGTGAGCAAGTACCGGCTGCAAGGAGAACTTCCCATATTTCCTATTTATGGCTGCAGCTTGGCATGCTAGTTGTTTGCATTTTTGCTTTGCGTTGTCAACCCATGGCGCATCATTTATGTTACTATTTATCCACATCCCAAGAAATTTGACCTTTTTGACACACTTTAGCACTTCGTTGTTCAGGCACCATTTTGATTCAAAACTTTTAATTACTTTTTTGGTCCGAGTGAGATCCTGCAGAATTAGTACTTCCGATTTTGCAGGATTGATCTTTAATTTGTTTTTTGCTACGTAACTCTCAAGAGCTGCTAGCTTTCGTGTCAACCCAATTGGCGTAAGGTCAAGTAAGGCAATATCTTCGTGTTCCTCCTCCTCTGCATCTTTTGCATCATCACCTGCGCATGGCGGAGAACGGCAGTTTGAGTCATGTGTTTCCTGACAAACATGCACATGTACATCAAAGTGCAGATATACACAAAATGGCTGGATGCCCATACATCTGACATTGTGACTCGGCACACTGTGAGCCATAAGCCACAGATGTGTGGCATTTGCTGACATGCAGCACCCCTCCACCCCCAGTGCCGTCCATGCCGTTAGTGGACACATAGACGTACAAAAGTGGCATACACAGTGACTGATGGTCCATGCAACAAACATTTCATCACTCAACCCAGGGACAAGTACTGCACAGGGGGCATTGTAATGCTGAAGGCCTGCACATGGCATCAGTTAGCTGGCTGAATCCACAGATACCACCAAGATCAAAATATGATGGACAATACATCATTAAACATTTGTACTTGATAAGCATGTCATAGCAAATCACACATGCAGACTGGTCATCCATTTCTCTCCATTGCTACATATGCCACATACCTGAGATGCCAAACAGTGATGTCCTTTCCAAAGTGCTCCTGTGGATGCATTGGGACACAGCCTACATGCATGTGTTCACCATCAGCATCCTCACCATCCACCCAACATGCCAACCAACATGCCAACCACTGACACATTTTGACTAAATGTGACTCTGCACCTTGATCAGGACAGCTCAGTCCATTGTGATAATGTGAAGGAAGATCGTAGTCTATGTACAATCAATGATGTGATAAGTGTGCAGCAATGATGTGTTCATAACCCTCTTAGTGAATGCCTCCCTGTGCGTTGCCAAAATGTGACTACACATATGACTGTTACCGTCTGGTGTGTTACATCAGTGACAACACCAGGTGTACCTGCACCCTGTGTGTGGATTCACGTCCCTTGCTCTATGCCTAGCACAATGCATGGATATGCTTTGGCAAATCACAATGTGTGTGATGACAATGCCATTCACATGACATTGTCATTTGAAGTGTCAGCCGATGACTGGCCATGAATGAGTGACTGACAGTCATTGACTGTCTCTTTGTATGACCCTGGGCATTACGAGCATGGCGCCATGCTCATTACCGGCACCGCCTCCCGCAATTGGGCAATAACCGCCCATTACGAGATGAATAGGCCGGTAATTGCCCATTTGCGGGTGGCGGCATTGCCATAGGGCAGAATGGGACTGGGGAGCATGGTTGCACCGGCACCGTTCATAACGGTGCCGGTGCAATCACGAGTTCTGCTTGCGGGTGCCGCACAGCCCACCAGGTAAGACCTGGCACAGTTCATACCCTCACCACCAACGTTATAATGAGGCCCACTGTCATGTAACAGGCGCTGCCATCTCACCCAATGCGAAGTGGCACTGTGCATTGTCTGTTTTTGCTGTGCACTATATATGTCTTTGTCCTGTGTGACCGCACAACTTGATAGTCCCTTGCGCCACCTCTATGCCACTTGTACATTTAATAGTGCATGGTAAAAATTGACATCTGCATCCACTACGTGTGCCATACTGAACCTACACTCAATCACATGGATCAATTACAGAATTCTCATGTAAACCTATACTCCACTGTACAAAACCCCCTTCCCACACCGCCACAAAATGGTATTCACTGGCTGCAGGCCATCACTGAGTAGAGACGCTAATGCCAGCACTGCCAGTATAAGCATGGCCTTTCTCTTTTGTGCACGATTCACACATGAGGCATGCCTTATGATGAGGAAGGAGACTGTGTCTGTGTGAATGTGGACCCCATACTAAATATCATGAGCCACCTTTGCCATTCATACTGCTAAAGTTAATTTGTGGTCTTGGTGTAGTACGTGGGTGCAACAATCATTCCTTACATTCATGCATGCTGTATAGGTGATTTTGTTGGGGCATCAGTCCCTGTCTATGAGCATCATCCTACTATGATGTGTCAGTATTCTTGACCAGGCATGCTCTGACTGAGAACCAGCACCCCGTCATCTACAGATCCTATGTCACAAGGACCAACAGAGCCTTCATGCCACATCTGAATGGGCAATGTAGCTGCCATGCCATTACATATCAAACAGTTTATCCATGTCTGGACAAGTATGCATGTCTCAAGTACACAGAAAGGGCAATGTTCATGCAAGTATCATCCAATGATGTATGGAACTAGACATGTGTCTGTCATGCATCCACTGATGAACACATACAGGCTTTTCATGTCTAACTGGTGACTCTAATATGAACTGAATTCCCATTTAGAAATTCAGCCATGCACATACATGACATGTTGACAGGCACACTCATTGACATTATTCATGTCTGCAACCTTTCACATGGGCTGTCTACAGACATTTCAATTGGAGAGTACCAGACTGGAAATCTTGGCATGATGACTCACCATCACCTGTTTTACACAATGTTTAATTTAGTGTTGCCCCTTGCAGTATACAGGTTCAGTTGCATCTACAGAACTCCTACTACACAGGGCAGTGGTCTGTGGGCACTGATGCCCCGGCAGGATGGTCACACCACAGTGTGTCATGGCAGGCTGCTTGGACATGCATTCTGACAAGGCATCCCATAAGAGCAGGTGACAGTGCAAACATGCAACTCAGGAGCAAATGATGCATGTTTTTGACATAAATCACATGTACTTGATGCACTATGCAAAGAGACAGGCCACACAAATGTTGCAAAGAACGAAACATGTGGCTGTTGCATTTTTTTGCATGACACAGAGGTGTGTCCTGTGGGTGATGTATGCACATCATGGGGTCTTGCAATTTGCACATAATTCAGAAATTGAAACCCTGCATGCAAGTACTGGCACAGCTGTGAAGGCCCTCAGGCAGTGACACAGATGTGAACCACACAGCAACCTCCCAGAATGCAGGACATGTGACAGAAGTCTACATGGTAGCAAAAAAGTATTACCCAAGGATGGCTGACAATTGCAGCCAGCTGTACTGCAACACATGTATGGGTAGGTCAACCATTATTGTCCACACATATGATGCACACAAATGCCACTCACCAGATGTGTCCTCATAGGTCTCTGCATCTCCTATGCCTTACACCTGCTCAACGGTGAGGAATTGACTTGTGGCCTCTTCAAATGGAGTCAGCTGCTCCTCCTCTGGTGCCCCCCCTCGGGTAGCCAGTACAGAGGCCAGGTTGAAAAGGAGCTTATGCTTGGTCCATCATGTGAGATCGTTCATCTGCTTCTGGACCTGTTCAGTAGTGCGATTCTCCACACCTAAGGTGTCCATGAGTACTGTGACATGCTGCCAATGCACCATTCATTGTGTGGATGTATGAGTGCTCCCTGCATGCTGGTAATTCGCTAACATAGTCACCGAGGATCTGGAGCTCCTCATCAGAGAGGCGCCTCTTCCTCTGTTGACCCTTCTACTGTGCCGTGTCTTGGCGTGGAGCCTCTTCCTGCTCTGCAGGGCGTTCCTTCTTGGACTTAGTGGCCCTAGGTGGTGCTGCTTCACCTTTCTGCCTCCGACCACGTCCAGGTCCAGGTACTGGCTCAACTGTGAGCTGAGGCACACCACATCCTCCTGGGGCACATGTGTCCTCACCACGTTCCCATCTAGTTTCTTTCCATTTCCCTTTTGGGGCCTTTACACTCATGCTGTGGATTTATTGGATGAATGGAATGCACACCAATATATTGTGCTGGGCAACATGAGGAAGGGAACAGTCCACATGATGTCCTACGTATATGCATGGTCCAGCAAGGCTCCAATGTAACCCAAAAGCAAAAATATGTGATACATGATTTGCAGAGCCACCCTAAAACAAAGAATTGCATACACAATACCCGGAAAACTTCGGAAAGGTGGAAAAAGCGTTACGCGATACGCTGAGGTACCCTGAAACAAAAAGTAGCATACGTGAAATCCGGAAAGTTTCCCAAAGGTGAAAAAAGTGGTACACAATATGCAGAGACACCCCAAAACCCAATAATTACATTTGTGACACACCGTAGGCCTCAAAATGGACACAAATACATGTGCATATGCGCAGAGGCAAACCCCAAAAAGAAAAATGTGGTACGCTTTACCTGAAAAAAATGGCTGGTGTAGTACCCTCAAATACTTGTATGCGATACTCGTCCATCTTTGTACCTTTGCACGCATAACCAGTGATGCTTGTCGCACCCTTCAATAATCACTGTCATTGCTGTGAGACGTGTAGGCAAACTGCGTGCAGCCCATGTCACATAAAGTACGTGCTAAGGGCCTTTTCTCTGTTATCAGGTGTCTCCAATGCTTGACACAGAAAACACCCCTTCTCCTGCCTATGTGCCAATTCTAGTGCCTCCTCCTGCCCTGTGCTGCCTCCCAACTTGCCATCTGCTGCTGTCTGCCCAGAGTGAGTTCCTGTTTCCCACCTGCACTGCCTCGGGAGTGCCTGTTGACCCGCTATTACCTGTGCTTCTGTGTCTGGTCCTGTAACCACTTCATCTGTTGTGTCGGTCTCCCACCTCTCCATTCAACCCCCACTGCTCCACAGCCCATTTCCAGGACCAGATTGCCCACCCACACCTGCCTCGAGGGTTGCCATGTCAGGGCCATCTTCATTGTCACCAAGTGGCACCCCCACTGCAGCGAGGCAGAGGACTGCCAACTTCACTTTCAGAGAAGTTGGCATCCTGGTGGATCTGGTCCTGGACAACTATGATACCCTCTTCAACCCAGCAACACAGTGGAGGGCTGAAGGATGCAAGCCGGTCTGGGTGAACATCACGGCTGCCATCAACATGGAGGGGCTGGCAGTCCACTGCCCTAAGAGCGTGCACAAGTGTCCTGGCAAGATTCTATCCAGACTTTATACCCAAGTCTGAAAGTGGAATTAGCGTCTGGATGCTGCTGGTGAGTAGCCATGTGGTGCATTGCTCTACAGAGCATGTTTGTAGTTACTCTCTTATGTATGAAGTATGTGTGTTTCAGTGATCCACAGTGACATGCAGCCCCCAGAGAATTCTCAACCTTTGTGTCTGTTTCCATGGGAAATGCAGGGACATGTTTGTGAGTGTGTTTGTGTGTGACTGTTATGATATGATATGATATGGCATTTGTAACGCGCCTATACACAAGTGTTTCAAGGCGCGACGAGGCGGGGAGGGAACAAGGGGAGAACAGACAATGATCCTACTAGGCCAGGTGTCATTCAGATCGCGCAAGTGCAAGGGCAGGGGGACTGGGAAAAGTGCAAGGGGAAGGGGAGAGGGGAAGTGCAGTACATGGTTAGTAGAATACAAGATAAGTAATAGGGCCAGCTGGTGGCAAGTGCCAGGAGAGTGCAGTACATGGTTAGTTGCTGGTTGATCCATGGCAACTTCATGTTACTGTGAATGTTGTGTATGTCACACATGCTTTGACACTGTAGAGTGATGTCAATGTTCTATGTCTCCTTTACCACAGTTGCTGCAGCTGGAGAAGAGGGCGAAAGTGGTGCTGTGGAGCATGGACGTAGGGACGACACCACCAGACCAAGGCGCATACCCCAGCCACTACCATGTGACAGCTCCTCTTCCTGAAGCGATGTGGCTGAGCGAGCACCTGGACCATCAGGCGTGGCTGCTGGAAGTCCCAGAAGGTTAAGGAGGCAAGGTACTCCTCAGCAGCGGTGGGACACAGTGATGCCACACAGGGGCCATCCATGGGGAAAGAAACCCTGTAGTCATCCAGGTTGACGGAGTTGGAGGAGGTGGCCGCTGCAGCCAAGTCCGTGAGGTCAGGTGGGGGCGTCGATGAGGGTGTGCATGCTGCAATGCTGTCCCAGATGCATGAGGATGTGCAGACCACCGTGGAGGTGCCTGCATAAAATCCTGTCCCTGGGCCATCGAATACAGCAGTGCCCACCTTGCGGGATGCCTCCACCCAGACCAGCATCCCCATGCCTGCTGATGTGTCCATCCAGAATCATGTACTGCCCCTGCTGGCTGGTCTCATGAGGCACACCACAGTCATCCGTGATGATGTACAGGCTACTCTTGGTATGCTTGTGCATCATCATAATGAGCTGTGACACCTCATGGCCTTACTGGCAACAGTAATGTTCTCGGTGGGCTCTGTGGGGGTTCTCTGTCATGACCCCCTCCTCAGTTCCTCCTTTGTGCACCAGTCATCCTCCAGGGTGCCTTGCGGGCCACATTCCAGCACAGCCCCCTGTGCACCAGGCCCACCAACGACACCCCGTCTGGTGGAGCTAACATCCCTGTCTGGGGTGGGAGTCCTGTCAACATCAGATGAGGTGGTCACTGTGCCTACCCAGGCACCGACACAGCCACAGGCAGTGGAGGGTCAGCAGGCACTTCAGAGCAGTGCAAGTGCTGCATGCCCCCAACAACAGTCATCACATCGGAGGGCATATATACACGGCTTACACTCAACATGGATGCAGCAGCTGGTGACTGTGAGAGGCAGACATGTGACAACTATGAGGCAGGAGGAACATACGGGGGCCATGCAGGCTTTGTCTTCTGTGTTCAGGCAATACCAGTGGCAGCTGGTTGCAGAGAGGCAGTGGGCACGGTAGGTGCATGTGATGGTGGCCATGGCTGAGGTAGCACGGATGGCAGCGCAGAAGCTGGCTGTCATCCTGGAGGCAACTTGCAGTTTGGCATAGGAGGTCTAACAACAGATGGGGGCCTCCCAGCAGGCCCTCCAGGCAAGAACAGAGGCCCAACTGAGGGAGGAGGATGTGGCCTATGACTCAGCCCTGGTGGAAATGTTGTCAGAGATTGGTAAGGACTAGCCTGCTTCCTTTGTATATACTTAGGGATAGGTTTAATTTCTGTTTAATGGCCACATTGGTTTTATGCTAATACAGAGTTGGTCTCTGCCTTAACTATCGTTTGGTTTTTTTTCTTTCTTATGAACTGAAGTAATCCTGTAATCACCAAAGAAACCCTGTAATGGAATGTCATACTAGCGAATCCGTTAGGCCAAGGGTGTGCAGCCCTCACCGCTCACTGTTTCAGCCAAGGTACACACCTTTGCCACTATTTGTAATGCCCTATGCGGAGGCATGTTCCATAGGGTATGCACCTCAAGTTTATACTGACAATCTGAATCACAATCATTAATTAGAATTGAATTTACTCAGCAGTGCCCGTTCTCATTCATTACTTGTGCGGCTGGCTGACATACCCCGAAGCAGACGTGGAGGGGAGGTGAGAATTGGTGTGCTTGCAGCATACTGGGAATTTCTGTGTGCTGTAGCCACCTATCGCCTCACCCTGGCACTGTGCAGTGTATTGCAATGCAAAAATCTCAGAAATGGTGCATCCTAGGGCCTTGAAACATGGTTTCTGAGGTAAGTTCTGTGCTTTGCATTGAGACACTTTAAAATTAGTTTTTTCTGGTCCTTCTACGACCACATTGATATTTCGCAAATTTAAGTCTCATGTGTGAAGGGGCTGAAATCCAGGGACAAGGGTGGGGTGGTCAAATGTCATGAAGCCAGTAATGTCCGTGGGGTCATAACAGGTTTTCTGTTTTAGACGATTACAGCACTCTTAAATCAGAGTTTGACTAGTCAGCCTGGAGACATGAACGCATTTGTGACTGAATTTAATACTTGTGGAAAAGCAAATGAAAAAAAAGCGTTGCCTGTCTGAGAACATTTCTTACTCGCTATTTGTTTAAAATGACGCCTTCAGATCTTCCCCCTGCTGTTCTCCCTGCATTGCCCTGACACATGAAGGACTTCGTTGCGGAGGTTGACAGGGATGGTGCGCGCGCATGAATATCCCTCAAAGGACATCAGGGAAGCAGGCTGTGCGCCGCGCGCTGAGAACCCACTTGATTTAACGGAAGGACCGTCGCATCACAAGCACCATTTAAAGAAAATGCTCGTATTGGCCATCGAAGTGGAATTGATGCCTAAATGAACACACGCTAGATTTGGAAAGACTGTCAACACGCAGGGATATTACAATGCGCAGCAATTTATGAACCACGGGTCTGAGAACAAGTAACAATTTGTGCCAGAGACATTATCATTTGCAAGAAAATTACAGTACAAATGCCACGGATTTCAGGTTTCATGGGTCTGTCTACATTTTACCAGTGAACGACGCATTATGCTATTTCCGCTAGAGAATGGTCCAGCTTCTTAAAGGTAACCGCTGATGTATCCATAACCTTTTATACTATATACAAGTGGATCCATGATAAAAACTGTTCAATTTAAAAAAAAAGAATGTCCTTACCTATTTAAGTTTTGCCTGAGGTTTCCACATAGCTTTCTGACACAATCACACTGACAAAGGTAATTGTATTTATCTTTCTTTATTGGCGAGACCCCGCAGCCTCTAGCTGTGGCTCCCCTCGCTCAACGGCCACTGCGGAATGTTGATTGCTGAGCGTACATCAACATTCCACCAGTGTGCCTATGCACGAGCCCGTGCGTATTACAACATATCCTCTCCCCTTGGATAAAAATGTTGGCACCAAAACATTTTTTTTTTTCAACAATGGACAATGAAACAACATCACATGACATGTCATGAATTCAATTTACTTTAACAGTTATATCCATACAAGTAGCATGGATAATATTAAATGTACTTCACTCTCAACAAACATAATCCCTAAATCTTATGGGACGTCCACAGCTCCTACCCACACGATCGCTTTGTTGAACTGGATCAGGTTGCTGAGCCATAGCATTCTGAAATTCCACATTGACCTGTGGATCAACAGGACCTAGGATTGGTACCCCCTCCTGCTGTTCACTCCCAATGGGTTGTGACACCACAGGATTATAATCCATCGCTGTTTCCTGTGATTCCTCCTCACATTCCACACCATCCCTGTCCACACGTCTGCATCCATCCACCACCACACGCCTCTTACTCCCAACAGAGCCATCCTCCAAGTGCACATGCCCTTTTCCAACTTTAACAACCTTCCTCAAGGGCATAAAAGTGCTGTACCCTTTATGAACTAACCTAGGATTCTTTATGTACACCTGATCCCCAGGCTTTACATTCAACTCCTTCCTACTCATTTGTGAGGACCCCATAGTCTGCTGGCGCTCTAAAATGCTGTGATGTATTGCTTGCAAATCCATATCACATGGGCCACCACCCCCCATAGCCAGGGTTCTCAACCTTGTACCTGCCTTCCTGCCCCTCATCAGTTCAAATGGAGATCTTCCCGTAAGCACGGCAGGAGTTCTCCTATATGCAGCCAGGTATTGTGTCACAACTTCTTGCCAGTTCAAACCATTGGCCAAAGCCAATTGTATGGCTGACTTAATCGTGCCATTGGCCCTTTCAACCAGACCATTTGCCGAAGGATTGTACAGAGCTGTCCTATAGTGCGAAATGGCATGCTTTTCCAAGAATTCTCTCATGGCTCTAGAAGTGAACTGCACACCATTATCCGTAACTAAACTTGCCGGTAAACCCTCACGGTCAAACACTTTCCTCAGAAAATCAATTACGGTATTGGTCGTAACATCTGAACACGCCGCCACCTCAATCGACCTTAACGTATAATCCACCAACACCAACATGTATCTGGACTCAGGCTCTAAACAGTCAAACGGACCCATAATGTCCAAAGCCAAAGCCAATTTCGACCATACCTGCTCTGGAACCTCAACAGGATGCACCGGTTGTGGATGCAGTACCTTACTCTTATCACTGACAGAACACGCTAGACACTCTTTCACCACCTGTTCCACATCCTTGTCCATTGACGGCCACCAATACTCCTCTCTCAATCTCCTTTTAGTCAATGATTGGCCCAAATGACCTTCATGTGCCAATTCCACCATTCTCCCCCTCAAACTTATCGGGGGTATCAATCTACTACCCCTAGAGACACCCCAGGGACCCTCTGCTAATTCCTGGAGAACCTGGACATAACCTTTCCCTTCCGGCCTCTCCTTCACAGTGTGCCACCCCTTCACCAGACCTTCCTTAATCCACTTTAACTCAATGTCATCCTCAGACTCCTGATCCCACACCGACTTCTCCACAGCCGAAGTGACCAAAGCAACCTGACACTCCTGATCATCCTCCTTAACTACTCCCCCCTCACTGTCCTCCTCTACAACTGGCAAACGGGAGAAACAATCCGCAACAACATTAAACTTCCCCGGAACATACTGCAAGGAAAAATTGTAATCTTGTAACTGTACTGACCACCTCGCAATCCTCGGGGATACTGCCATGACAATGTTTTGAAGCCCACAGCACTGCCAAAGTCTCTTTCTCTATTACAGAGTACCTGGTTTCCACATCTCTCAAGGTCCTCGAAGCAAAGGCCACTGGGACCCATTCACCATTAATGCATTGCTCTAGCACTGCCCCTAGGCCCACCTCACTTGCATCCACCGTCAATGCAGTTCTATTTTTTGGGTCAAATGATTTCAGACATGGAGCCTTCTCCACCTCCCTCTTAACCAACTCAAATTCTGCCGCACACTCCGCAGACCATACAAATCTTACACACTTCCTCATAAGAGCTCTCATGGCCGCTGTTTTTTCTGCGTAATTTGACACAAATTTAACATAATACTCGGCAAGACCCAGAAAAGCCCTTAGCTGATCCTTATTAACCGGAGCTGGCGTATCCCTCAACACTTGTACCAACTCCCTTTTTGGACTTACACCTCGTGAACTCAAAGTGTGTCCCAAATATGTGACCTCCTCCACCCCCACTTGACACTTTTTTAATTTTACAGTCAGACCTCTCTCTTTAAGAATCTGCATGACCTTCCTTACCCTTGCATCATGTTGCTCCCTGCTGCTGCCCCAAACCAAAATGTCATCTTGAAAGTAGCTGACACCCACCACCCCTTCAAACAACTGATGCATCAGCCTCTGAAATACTGCCGAAGCCGAAGCCAAACCAAAAGGCATGCGACAAAATCTGAACGCCCCGAATGGAGTCACAAATGAAGTAAGAGGTCTCGATTCAACATGCAGGTCAATTTGGTGATACGCCGTTGACAAATCAAAAGTTGAAAAATATTTAGCTTCACCCAACGTCAACAGCAACTCATTAATATTTGGCAAAGGATGCCGATCCACCCATATGCTGGCATTTAATTCCCGGAGATCCACACACATTCTGATGCTGCCGTCACTCTTCTTCACTAATACCACAGGAAACAACCACTCCAAAGCCTCAATGGGTTCTATTATTCCTGCCGACTGCAACTTAGACAATTCCGCCTTAAATGCCTCCCTCACTGAAACTGGCACCCCCCTCACCTTATGAACTCTAGGCACTGCACCCTTCTTCAACACAATGCGATGCGTAAAGCCCCTAAGCTTACCCAGGATGTCAGAAAATACTTCCGGAAACTCACTCATAAGCACTGTCGGGGTAACTCTTACATCCTTCTCTTCCATTCCCTCCCTGACACTGAGAACCGGTTCTTTTTCACCTGGATGAATTTGTATTTTTAGTGTAGCCTGCTCATCCCAACCCAACACACTTGTCCCTTTTTGAGCCACATACAATTTACCTAAGGTTTGCCTTCCTTTGAATGAAAAATTTGACCAATCCTAACCAAGTAAGTCAATGGAACTTTGCCCATATGCATACGGTCTGATGTCTGGAGCCAACAAAGTAGAGATCGGTTTACCCAAAACCTCTTGATACACTTCCGGAGACACCAGGGTATAAGGTGACCCAGAATCCACCAGCATATCCACAGGGTGCTGGTCCACCAATACCGACACCCATGGACCCTTCCGCCCACCACCCTCCACATGTAATATGACAGTCTGTTTGGGACCCCCACCTGATGCTCCCTCCAGGCCCATAGTCAACTCTTCTGTAGTTACATTTGCGACCACCTGCCCTTTACACATTTGTGCAAAATGGCCCATCCTTTTACATTTCCTGCACTCTACATTGCTAGCCGGACAGGATTTCGAATCCACTGTGTGACTTGACCAACCACAATTTTTGCACGCCTCTTTACTTTTAGGTGCTCTATTCCCTTGTACAACCCCTTTGTCCAAACCCTTCTTGCTCCTTGACACCACCGCATGCACCGTCTCCCTATTTCCATCCCTTTCAGTAACAATTTGTACACTCGCCTTGGAGGCTTCAATTGCTCTAGCAATCTCCAAAACCTTATCCAGTGACGGATCGCTCTCAATCCACAATCTCTCTCTAATTTTTTGATTTGACGTTTTCATCATAATCTGATCCCTTATATGTTCCTCACCGTTACCCGGGAACCCACATGTAGCCATGAGCGCACGTAAGGCAGTAACATATGAATCTATACTTTCCGCCGAACCTTGTGCCCTAGAAAAAAACTTATACTGCTCTAAAACCACATTAACTCTTTTTCAAAAACATACTTGCAATTTCTTCAAAGCCGTCTCATAGGCACTTACAACCATTTCCCCTTCACCTCCCCCTTGAACCATTACATTCTCTCCAGGCATGTGACGAAAAACTCTCAAGCCCTCAGTACCAATACAATTAAGCAAAGCAGCCTCCTTTTCATCATCGTTGAACTTTGCCCCACCAGCAGCCCGCAAATATACCTTAAAGGCATCTACCCACTGCTCCCAGGGCGCAACCGGCTCTCCTGGGTTAGGCAGAAATGCTGGTGGAGGCCTAGCTGCTGTATGCAACATGGCCGACTTTACTGCCCAAGACTTTGTGCCCACCAAAATAACCTATACAAACTTTTAAGTGCCCCTTATAATCAGAGAATTGTCCTCTCTGACACTTTGAGTCAGTGGTCACCACACCAACCAAGGTGACCGCACCCGGACATCTTCCCCTGTAGCCTTGTGAGCGTGCACCCCCACGCATATGCAGTACAACCAGGTCCTGGCACAGGATGAGTCACAACCAATGATGTATTTTGCCAGCACCGGGTAAGTCACAACCCAACCAGAATGACCGCACACGAATATCTACCCCTATAGCCTTGTGTGCGTGCACCCCCACGCATATGTAGTACAGCCAGGTCCTGGCACAGGGTGAGTCACAACCAATGATGTATCCAACGATATGGTATGGACAATCCCAGCCCCAGCCAAGATGCCTTAACTTTTCTGGACCAATGGAGTGGGATGTCCCAACCTTACCAGCCCCACACTTCCAGATCCACCTTAAAGGCCACGTAGCTGACGGTGTTCTCCTCCTGTCTTTTCCAATCCACCAGCCGCCACAGACAGCTGCTTAAGAAAGCACACTGCGCACTGCCCCTGCAGCCCCTACTGCTTCCCTGGAGGGACCGCAGGCAGCGCTGAGCAGCGCAGGCGTCACCGCAGCCCCTCCTCGTTAGCTGAGAAGACGCTGTCGGGGCAGTGCTAACTGCTGGAAGGACTGCTGATGGCTGCTGATGCCTGTGATCACGGCCCGTCCTGGATCCTCAATCCCGTTGGGCAGCCAACGCAGGGACGCCACCGGGGGCGGGGCCAGCTGCCGGCGGACAGCGAATGCAGGGCCAGCTGCCGCCAGACAGCAAATGCAGGTGCGCTCGTGCACCGGCCTCCGAGCCGGGGAAACACACAAACTGCCCACGGCAAACCGGCGGCAACAGTTCCTCGTCCTCCGCTCCTCACGGAGTAAGCGCCCGCTCTGCACAGCCCCAACGGATCCAGGCAACCGGCGGCAGCACGGCAGCACCCCGCCTGGGCACCCGAGGAGCTCCTCAACCTCCTCTCCTCCACAAGGCAGCCGCCCGCCCTGCCCTGCCCCGGATCAGGCCCGCATCAGCAGCTCCACGAGATACCAGCGATCCAGGTAACCGGCGGCAAACCGGCCGCACCCCGGCTGGGCACCCGAACAGTTCCTTGACCTCCACACCTCACAGGGCAGCCGCCCGCCCGGCCTTCAGGCCCGCAGCAGCAGCTCCAAAAGATCCAGCGCCGGTCGGCCCCCGAGCACACCGACCGCGCCTTAGATGATGGGGAGCCAGACAGCCGGTTCGCACACGCGTGGGACAGGGTCTCGTCCAAAATCCTGGTCCTCGTCGCCAATGACACAATCACACCGACAAAGGTAATTGTATTTATCTTTCTTTATTGGCGAGACCCCGCAGCCTCTAGCTGCGGCTCCCCTCGTTCAACAGCCACTTTGGAATGTTGATTGCTGAGCGTACATCAACATTCCACCAGTGTGCCTATGCACGAGCCCGTGCGTATTACAACACTTTCGAAATTGATCCTCCGCTCTGAGTAGCCTCAATATACATGTAAAAAGCTGACCCCATTGCATCTTTCACCTCAACTCACAGGCTATTTCATTAACAAAGCAATGCTAATTATTTTTGGCGTGAGCTATCCAAAAGCTGAGCACAGCAGCAACGCCTTCAGTTTCATCATAAGGTGTCTGTGGCGAGGAGAAGTGACAGGAACATAAAGGGTTAAGAGAACGGAGAAGTAGGAAGAGGAAAGGGAGGAGCCTCATGGAGGAATAGGCGTTAGTTATAATAAAGTGGAAGTGGAGATAACTTGTCTTGTCCTGTCCTTATCGTTGTAGCTTGCCAATTGTAAAATAACAGTGTCTATTGATATCGCCTAGGCAGGCTTTTGTCTTTTGCCACTTTACCTTTTCTGCTGCTGCTGAGCTGAGCTTCACAGGAGAATGATGCCTTGTGCTTCAAAGTGGGAGGGCTTTAGCTCTCCCAAGACCAAGGGTGGCGCTGCCCATGTATATTAGTGGAGCAGAATGAGGTAATGCAATGTGCAACATGGCGTGGTTGTAAGCCTCAACACTTTCCAAAGATAGTTTAAATGACTCAAAGAGAATGCCCGAATCATGGCCTTCAGTTTCCCAACACATAAGCATTCACATGGTTTGTCACAAAGAAACTCCTTCCTTACTGGTTGCTTATGATGTAATCTCCCACAGTATGTGGCCACAACAAGTGGGAGTCCCTGCTTCTGCGTGGCATAGCATATGAGAGCAGTGCTTTGAGCAGTGCGCGCTGACAGTGCAGTGTAATTAACAGAACATAGGAAAGTCAATCTCAGGGTGGTCAGCAGATAAAGTGGAATGCAGTAACAGTGCAGCACAGGCAGCAGTGGATGGCGAGTGTAGCTGTACCTCGGTATGTTTCCCTATTTTTTTAAGGTTTGGTAATTTTTTATAAACTATTACATGCTGTACATTATTATGTTATAATTTATTTAATTGAAATATATTAATATTTGTTGTAATTGTGTTTTGTTTTTTTATGTAGGTGTGTGCAAACTAAATTATTTGTGAAAATGTAAAGGTAATGTTTGTGTGGGCCTCCACATCACCCCTTAGAGCCGTCCTTTACCTCCAATGTTAATAAGAACCTTTGAAAAAGAGTCAAGTTAAAAAAACTAATTTTACATTTGAAAAAAACATTCCACTTAATGACATTTATGTATAATAGCTTTTTGAAAAATACCAATCAAGGGTTCTCCAGGTTATAATATGATTAATTGTATTTCCTTGTTCAATTGTTTCTGGGTATCATTACAAAAATCACCAGGAATTGAAGAAGTATGTAAAAGTAAACATACATGTTACTAATATATATTTTTAACTTTTGTATTGCTTTATTCATTTTTTAATTGGATGGTTTAAGATGTAGTAAATGTACGTAACACATTAATTTGTGGCACATTTTTATAGCACAGATTTATATGAAGCTAGTTGGGCACCATCCTAGGGTAAAAAGAAGCACTCGATGCAAGTACTATATATGTACAATTGCTTTAAGGGAGCACTTGGGTAAACCATAAGCACAAGGGCAACGAAATGCATGGTAAATGTTCAGGCATGCATCATCAGAAACCTAGAGTTCAACCAGTCAGCCGCAGGCTGTTTAAACTGTAAACATTGTATGCAACATTCTCAGGATCATGTAAATAACCGTGAACATTACAGGTAACTCCACTTGTGACTAAATAATGCACAACATGTTTATTGCACAAAAAGAGAAGGGCAATGCAGGGAGATGCCCTCCACACTTTGTGAAATTAAACTGTTGTCCATTATTTAGTCACAATTTGAGTTACATGTGATTTCCAGTATTTATTCCATGATCCCGAGATTGTTAAATACAATGTTTACAATTCGAGCAGCCTGGAGCTGACTGGTTGAGCACTACGTTTCTGAGGACGTATGTTCAGAGATTCTGCATGCATTTTTTAAGTACACATTTTAAAGATTGCTTGTTTTAAAATAATTAAATTGGTACTAACATTGCTTGTGTTTTTATATTTTATTAAGTAAAAACAATATATTTTAATTATAGTTTGCATTATAAACATTTGTGATGTTGGTGGTTTTCATTAGTTTAATTAGTAAAAACCTGTTTCAATGTGCTGTAAAGCATAAAGCAAAAGTTAAAATTATATTATGTGAATTATACTATGTGGTGTATGCATTTTTCATATTAATAGTGTTATTTTTTAAATTGGTATGAAATGTATTTGTGTTTGTTGAACTGTTTTCCTAATGTTTCAAGTTATATACCCATTGAGTATTATATTTTAATTTGATAAATGAACATTATTTTACGTATTATAACTAATTATATTACAGAGGTACATATGTCGGATTTACAGTTTTAAAATGTATGCTTTTTTTTGGGCCGTAGTATTTGTTTGCTAACATTGAATGTTTTATATATAGTAAAAGCAAGCATGTACAAAACATGCTTGATTATATTTTATAGTTATATGTTAACAACTCCGCTTTGTCCACTTCTGCGTATCTTGGGCTTGATTTACGATCTGAACTCGGAGGAGAAATCTGCCCTTCCACAAGTAAAATTATTTCAATCTCTGTGCAGAGATAGGTTGTTCCCAGATTTTGAGTGATGTACCACTTTTGAAACACTTAAGGGAGCATTTATGCACCAGTTATCTAGATACGAATGGCTTTGTAATTATGACCATCTTTCCTCCTTTAAGAGCTATGAAAGTGTTGCGTGGGTGGTACACCGCTATTTGAAACCAGAAAGTTATCTGGAGCTCTGTCCAGATCCGGAAGCGCATTATTTTTTCCTCCCACTGCGTATTATCCAACTCCCATTCCTGACGGTCTGTGGCCCAAAAAAGAAACTGCTACCTGAAGCCAGATACTGTTGGATGTGTAAAATTGTGACCAGTTTGGAATCCACTAAGTATGTCCTTACGGAATGCAGAGATGGGGACCCCTTTACATGGTAACAATGGGACATCTTGTACATAATTTGGATGCCATAAACAGTGAGGAGGTCTGGGTATTCTGTTTGAACACCACCTCTACCTCTGTCCTCCTGGTCCTATACAGAGCCCGGAGGAGGATCCTCCCATATTTATGCTAATGTGGGATGGGGCAGTTACATCTGTACTGTTTGACGGTTTCGGTTCCCAAATGTGTTTGTCTGCTTTCTGAGGGAACGCCTGTAAGCAGGGGTGGGAAATATTGCATGGCAAATCCCTGTAGTTCCACACATTTCAGCAGGAGCCACCTGGCCAGTGACGAATATGAAATTACATCTGTTCTATATTGTCTGTTCTGTTTCTAGCTCCGGTTCTGATGAAATATAAATCACAAATGTGAATCTGTCATGTAGATAGGCAAAACTGCTTAGAAACATTTTATTTTCAGTTCTTTTAGGGTTTCTTGCCATTGTGTTTTAGTCTTTTTAGATTTTGTAATATGATACTTAATACTAATTGGAATGTATTTGAATGACATTTTAGCAATTGTATTAATAATAATTGTATCGATTGTAAAAGTTCAGTATTGAACTATATACAATAAAACAAAATAAATATATTTAATATATGTTACTTTTAATTTCATAATTGAACACCATTGTAAATATATATTATTTTTAAGTTATTAGGTAACAGACATGCATACGTTTCTTAAGAGTTTGGAAAAATATGATTTCTTTGGAGGGATTTATTTACATAAAAAATATAATTTTATTTTAGTTTGGAAATATGCAAATATTATATTGTAATACATTAATTATTATTCCAAAGGAACATACAACATGTATCAATAGGCTAGAAAGTACAAATCTTAAAGTGCAGATATTTATTTATATATATGCTGTATTCTGAAAAAGAACTGGCTATAATAAATATTTAACTGTAACTCTAAGTCAGCTCCTGGAACATTAAGACACTGGGATTAGGATTGTTGTGCTCTGGCTTCAATTTGAACTACCTCCTTTTCTAAGGAATTAGACAGTTTCATAAGCGGCTACTGAAAGGAAATTTTGTGGTCGATACTCATGTGGGGTGACAACATATCCTTAATCATTGCACTTGTTCGTTGTTTGCACGAAATACATTCTATGATGTTAGTTGTATGAATTCTTTTTTATGCATGATATTTTTACGTTTTGTATGTTGATGTTTTTTTCAACTTGTGTAAGGTTCCTTGTAAACCAACTAACAATAAAAACTTAAAAAAGAAAACAAAATGTACCTTTTAAAAGTATGTCTTAATTGATGATATTTTAATTTTGGCAGACACGTAGCAGAATTTGTTTCTCCTACTGCTATTATTGTTTCACCTTTTAGGTAGCCTAAAAAAGAAGAAGCATACTCTGGATCAATAGTTGGTAAAGTAGGGAGTGACACAGAATCACCAACTTGATATGTTTTGGGAACTTTCAAAGGTACAGGCTCATGTACTTCTCCTACTGTAACACATTCTATGGGCCTCATTACGAGTCCGGCGGTAACCGCGGCGGTAAAACGCCTGGTTACCGCCGGACTCGTATTACCATTCCGCCTCCGTGACTCCCGGAAATACCAGGGCATTACGACCCTAGTGTCCTGGGAATCCCGGAGGCGGAATGGTGTAAATCCCCATTCCCATTGAGTCCCACAGGACTCAATGGGAATTAGGAAGTGGAAACACCGGCACCATCTCGTGATGGTGCTGGTGTTTCCACATCCGCCTGCAGGAGGGAGGTGTTCAACCCGCCAGGTCAGACTCCCGCCTGCCGGACTCGGGATCGGGCGGTCCGGAATTAACAGTGGCGGCGGGTTTACCGCCACTGTTAATTCTGGAACGCCCGACCCGTAATGAGGCCCTATATGTTTTCTTTTCGTTTTCTTTTCTTCTTGAACTAACTACAGTGAAACCTGATTTCTTTATTGAAGTTTCTTCAGTTTTTTATAATAATATATATTTTAAAATATATCTGCTCACATCTATTTCACATATGTGTGAACATTGCAGAATTTCCTAAATGATATTTTTGAGGGTTACCCATTTTTAAATTTGGTTTGAAGATCTTGCAAAATACTTGAGTTATGTTTCACACATTATCTGGTTGAGGAGTTTCATAGTAGTCACAAATCCAAGATCTTAAGTTGCCAAATGATATTGTTCCAGAGTTAGTTATAGTGTTTTGATGTTGTTTTCTTGGTTTTGCTAATACCATTCCTCGAAATGCTTCTATTACTGTCAGTAGTAGGGATATTTTGTTGTGATGTTCATTCAGTAGTCTAACTTTCCGATGTATAAGTTAAAGAAGTAACAGAAATAGTTAAATTATCTTTTTTTGTTTTGTGGGCCATGCCAGTTTTACTTGTAAAAATACTACTACCTAACATAGAAGAAGTGTCAAGTACCTGACGTTGTCGTTGTTGTGGACTTGACCTGGGTGGACATACTGGATGGCTCAGGCATGACTTGAGTTTTTCTGGAAAGTCCAGAGTTCCTGTAGCAGGCATGGAGACAGAGCTGATCTCTAAGCACCTCCATGATAGAACACAGGACATGAACCCGTGGGCCAACTCCCTACACCACAGTGCAGATTCCTAGATTAATGTGGTGCAGTGGCAGCAATAAGCACTCTTCCAGGAAGCCGAGCTGTAGGAGATGAAGCAGAATCTGGACCCAGGCAGGCAACACCACACAGAAGAGCAAGGCAGATATGATTAGGTAAGCCACCAGCAGAAAAGTGCATACAAGGCGGTAAGGATAGGACAAGGCAAGACACCAGGAGGTAGGTTCCGGAATGGCAGCCGACACAAAGGCATAGCAAGCCACCAGCAGGGAAGCACAGTCAGGCAGTAGCAAGATGGCAAGGGATTAGCCAGCAGGAAGCACAGGGAAGGAGAAAGGCAGGGAGCAAGCAGAGACAAGAGGAACAAGAAGAAGGCAAGAAGGGAGTACCTGGTCAAGAGTCCCAAGGCAAGGCATAGCACAGAGAAACACACAGAACATGTTAAAACACACCTGGGTCTGTGTCAGTGGGGCCCAAACCCCCTGACACCCGGAAACAGGAGCAGAAGGCTCCCAGTGTCATTGCTAAGGCAACATAAGATGTTGTCCACAATGCGCCTGCTTGGACGTGAAGCGACTGTCCACCGCTCATGTGCCCAGTGTGCACAATGGCCGTGCCATGGCGTGGATGGTGACTGCATTCCTGTGGCTCTGCCAGGTCCCTTCCTGCCTGAGTCCCCTGAAAACACCAGCAGGGGTACAACCTCTAGGTGAGTATCCGCAGGATGGGCGGTGAAGCAGCGATGGCATGACAAGTCGTTTTAAGTTTTTTTTAATGATGTTACAAGAGTTGGCACTGGCAAATCATTTGTTTTATTTTTATGTATACAAGTAGTTTTATCTTTTGAAATACAAGTAGTTGAAGTGCTATGATGTCTTTTTTTTGGCTGAGTAAAAACACTTTGCACCACTGAAATGGTAATAGTAGTAATAGTTAATATATCTTAATTTGGAGACTAAAATAACAGTTTGAACTTTAGAAATAGTACTAGCAGTAGGGAATTCATTTCTGATATTTTTGGGAATTTGTGAACTTTGAACTGTTGGAATAGTACTATCTTTAGTATTAGGTGATGTATTTTTTGTATGATATGTTCAGCAGCACTTTCAACAATTGAAACTGGAACTGGTAGTAGGCAACATCAGTTGTTTTTAAATTTGAATTGCAGACGTTTGTACTGTTGAAACAAATTCAAATTTAGACTGGGTGTTTTAATTTTAGGTGTTTGGTTTGGTGAATAAAATTGATTAGGTATGGTACAGGTAGCCTCAGTAGTAATATTGGGAGTATTAAAAAGTATATTTGTATTTTCAGGTGTTTGTTTTTAATCTTTTAATTGATTCGTTGATACTGAAGGAAAGACTTCGACAGGTGCAATGCGCATTGTTGTTTCCATATTAACTTGTTCTTTAGGAAATATATCTTCTGCTACGTCTCCTGTAACAATACCAATAATCGGTACAGGTGTAATGTACTCAGGGTTTTGTGAGGGGTCCGATATGAGAGGCAGACACAGGGCCTCATCACAAGTTGGGCGGTAACGCCGGCACTAATAGCACTGGCGCTATCTGCCCTACCGCCAAACCCACCGGCGCTATTAGTGCCGGATCACGGGTTTGGCAGATATGGAAATCCCCATTCCCCGTTGAGCCCATTCGGGAATGCCCCATTCCCCATTGGGCTCAATGGGGAAATTTCACGCTCATACCGCCGGCGGATTTCCTGCCAGCGGTATGAGCGCACATTTTTGGCGGATTTCCCGCCAGCTCAGAGCTGGGGAGAAATCCGCCGAAGCCCTGATTTGGCGGACCCTAAGCTACTGCCGGATTTAAGGATTACAGCCAAACTCGTGATAAGGCCCACAAAGTGGTAATATCTCAACATCAGCCATTTTGTTAACAGAAAGGGTTTTGGATAATGGCCTAACTTTCCCTATTGTAAAATGAATGTCCCTTCTTATGAAACCAAAACAAAAGCGGGCTGACCTTGTGTTCAAACTAAATCTGATCCTCATACGAACATACACAATCAAAAGGTACAAGGTGAATGTTTTGAATTTCAATTCAACAAACATTTGCAAAAACCTAAACATATGACCTCAACAAAATGATCCTTGTGTCCAGGGGTTTGCTCCCTTCGCCTGGATTATTTCAGGAAAATCTTTCAAAATGTTATGTTTCAACAGTAGTCTCTTAAAGGCAATGGAAATATCTCTTTCACTAAATACTTTCCTCAGGAAAGCAAAACAAATGTCTCTTCCATAAGCCTAGTTGGAATTTAACAAAGAGAAAGGCTCTCCTAGTCTTTCAGGGTGGCAAAACAGAATGTCCTTTCCACAACACTGGTTGGAATATTGCAAAGGGAAGTCATCCCTAATTTTCATGAAGGTTAAATAAATGCCCTTTCTCCATTATGGGTTAAAGTATGGCAAAAGTCAAGTCTTTTCTAATTTTCTGATTGACAAAATGTTCAATTGAAGAAACAACTTAATATGACAAAATTTTGCTTTAACACACCAGTTCAAAATGGGTCTCCTGGTATACTTTCCTGCCAGCAAACGTCTCAACTGAAATTCCCGAACCCCTGGTATACTCTCCTGCCAGCAAACTTCTCAACTGAAACTCTTGATATCCTGGTTTACTCTCCTGCCAGGAATATCTCCCTTTTGGCACATGCAGATCCCCTGGTGTACTCTCCTGTCAGGTATCTCATTTAAAAAAGGTTCACTATTTGATGCTCTTATAAGGCCTCACTGCAACATTCCTATTAGGTGTCACACAGTTGTACATTTTCAGTAGTAAATCTTTGTTAACTTCAGTTATTACTTGTACCAATTTCCCCCATACTGACATCCCATATCTGAGGGTTGTTCAAGCTCTGTCTGTCAATCTTTCTTTCAATATCTCTTGGCTCTTGGCAATGCTTGTTCCAGGTTCCCCCCAAAAGACATCTCATATCTGGAGAATTGTAATTATTGCCTTTGCTTTTCAATTCTATTTGGTCGGTATTCAAAAAATGGTTCCCAAATGTTAATTAATGTATTTGCACATTCTGGGACCCCTACTTGTTTTAGTTGACTCACAGGTTTACCGTGCGTCTGCTGCGAGGAGGTTCCATTGGACAATCTCCTCCTTCATTACGACCCTGGCACTTAGGGGTTAATGGCGCCGTAAAAGGCTGCGGCGCCGCTAACCCCTTAGCGCCTTAATACGAGGTCCCTTTGCGGGACCCGACCTGAACGGCTGGTGTGGACCAGCCGTTAAAGTAGGGACCCGCAAAGGGCATTTGATGTGAATTACGGTACCGTAATTTGCGGTACCGTAATTGCCGCCTTCCCCATTCCCATTGAGCCCTTTGGGGCAAAAATGGGAATGGGGAAGGGCCATGGAGAAAGGGGGAATTACTGCCCCGCCAACCTTGGAATGGGGTGGTAATTCCCCCTTTCCCCATGGCGGACTTCGGCATGGACCATGGTGCTAATAGCTCCATGGTTTAGCGTCGGAGTCCTAATGAGGGCCAGAGTCTCTTTTGGCTCTGGCGTCTTCATGTCAGTCCTTCACCGATGGAACCGTGCTGCTCTACAGGACCGCTTCTCCCCTGGTCTGCTGCGCACAGTTTACCTTGACTTCAACTGAGTTCCTCCACTCCGTTGCTGAATGCCTCCAATCTATGAATGGCAGACGCTTCCTGATCTTTCCATGGCTCTTCTCCGTGAGTTTGCCTCTGCCTCTGGCTCGCTTCCTGCTCCGCACACTCTGCAGCTTTTCTCATCTCTCCTTCTCCGGTCTGTCAGCTGCAGCTGCAGGTGACTTGGATCTTGACAACTAGACTGCCTGGTGTATTTAGTGTCACATTCCCTCCACATTGACTCCTTTCTCCTCTTCCTTGATTCAGTACTTGATGCTCTCTGGGACTTGGAGTCCAAGGAAGTTTCAAATGATTTTAAATTACATTGTTGGACAGTTCTGTTTCGATAACAATCACCATAAACATTGGATGTTGGATCTTTTCTAGGCTTATCATGTACACAGGAAGACTGAATAGGGTTTTGTTTGAACAAAGTAGTTTTCAGATTTATATAATTAAATGGTTCTGAATAATGGCAACAGGCCATCAAAAACTCAGAAATTAAGGGATCTTCCTCGTAAGAAAGAGAACAATACTGCTTCTACCCTGTTAGAGTGACCACTCTCCCTTGACAGCCATCTCCTCCCATGTGAACCATCCTCAGAATACCACCCCCAGGGTCAGGGTCAGGTTGCGGCTGCTTTCCCCTGCCCACATGGGAGGATACTTTAGGCTGGGGATTAGTTATGACACAGGAGGATTCATCACAGAATTGTGAAGTAATGTTTTTTTGAACTTCCTGTTTGCTAGTGATGTGTTTGCTTTTTGTGTTCCTTTTTGGAGGAATGTTTGTGTTGTTTTCCCGTTGTTTTTTTCTTTTACAGCTCAGTTTTCATACTTGTGTTTCCAGCTGAAATAAAAACACACAGGATACATTTATTTATTTAAAGCACCATGGGCCTCATTACGAGTCCAGCGGTAACCCTGCTGGTGCTACCAGCGGGTTGCCGCCGGACTTGTAAAATGTTACCAAGTCCCTGACTTCCTAGTGCCACCGGGTGATTACAAGTCTAGCGGCCTGGAAGTCAAGCGCCGGTAAAATGTAAGTCCCTGTTCCCATAGAGCCCCTAAAGACTCTATTAGAGTGGGGACTCGGAAGCGCCGACACCGTTGCTAACGGTGCTCTTGCTTCCATGAACGGTCTGCCTACCGTGGCCATTGCGCCCGGCAGGGTCAGACCTTTTATATTTTCATCCTATTTATATAATTTTGTATAACATCTGTTTATTAGCATTTCTGTAATACCATCATAACAGTGGAACAGGGATACAGCGAATCATCCAATAACCATAATCATATGAGCAGTCTCGCCATCTTACACATAAGAAAGAAATAACATCTGAAAAGACCACATAACAACCAGTATCAGTTGCCTCAAACCAGGCCCAGTAGTGTCACTTCAGAAAATACTGTGCATCCACAAATGAGCTGTTATAGCCCATTGCTCCTTAATATAGTCAGCAAGCCTCAATGGAACCCCTTCCTAATACCCTGTGAAAGTATAACAGAATTCAAGGTGGGTAGAAGTCTGGGGGTTCATTCAATAAATGAAGCACTTCATGCCACACAGTGTAATTGACAGCGCTCTCCCACAAACATCGCCTGTCATCACTGATATCCATTTCAGCTCAGACCCATTTTTTAACATCTGCCAGCCATGCCACATATTTCGGCCCATTAGTAGATTTCCAAGCCATCACGATATGCCTCTTACCCGAATGCCACTAGTCTGTCTGCTGGGATACCTCTTTTCTTCCTAACAGGTGTTAGATCCAATAAACAGTGTCTAATTGATGACTGGACATCCATACCTGTCAGTCCACTAATTCTTTCCACCACATTTTCCCACAAAGGAATCACCTTACAGCAACACCACCACAAATGCAATAGGAACCACCTTCTGGCCTGCATCACCCACATTCAGATTCAATATTCCCCAAAATGTTTGCCACAACGGTGGGCATAATATATGCCCTCATTACATATTTATACTATATCCAAATAAATCGTACATTCCCATTCTCCATCGTATGTCTTAGTTCCCCTGGCCATTCGACATCGGTAAGCTGAGCATCTGCATCTACATCCCACACATGTCTAACTCTCAGCAGTTTCCCATCTCCTTTCCTTGGAATTGTCCTATAAAGCTCAGAAACCTTTCTCCCACCTGTCACTAAGCCCATCAATGTTTGACTTACATAATGCATAGCCGATTTCTTCAGAAACCCCAGCCAGAGCCTCTTCAATACCCAAGAAATTCATTTGCCCCATCCGATCTAACAATTTAAATTTGTGCTATGTGGAAACCCTGTCTCCCAGATACATACTCAGCCATTCCCCTGAACTTGCCGCTGGGGACTCCTGCCCATATGCGCTTGGTAGAGATATGCCACATACAGATGCTACTTAACAGCATTATAGGTAAATAGGCCAACTTGTGTGAGGATGCCCTTGTCGTTTTTCTCCAAACAGTTAACAAGGTTGTTGCAAGAGCTGACAGGGTTTTCAATTCCTTCCCTGTGGCTGCAATAATTTTGAACAACTGTAAGGAATGACACAAACCTTCTATTAACTGTGTTACCACATCTTCTCAAGGTACCTGAAACCAAGCTACCATATGTTGTAGTGTTGCTGCCCAATAATAGTCCCTAAAATCAGGAACACCCACACACCCCTGGCCAATTGACAGTTGTAATGTCGACAGCGCACCTCTTGGGGCCTCATTCCTCCAAAGAAAATTCTTTAATACCATGTTAAGCTTCCGGAAAAATTCAGTGGGTATAATCATAGGCATAGATTGGAAAATGTACAATAAGCTCGGCAATGTGATCATCTTTGCCAACCCTCCTCGTCCCGTTACTGACAATGGGAACTTTGCCCAGACATACGGATATATACATTTTTTTCAGTGCTCCCTCACTATTTTGTTGGTACACCCATTGCAGATTCTGACTCACTTGTATGCCTAGGTATTGAAACCCCTCAATAGTGATGTCCATATGTAGACACCCTAGATTAGCCCCCAGAGAGTTTGGCCTAACTTATATCCTGGATTTAGACCTACTCACGCCCAGGCCTGATAACTGCCCAAATTCAAGCCCAGTGTATTTGTGTGCAGCAGAACATCCTCTGCATATAATGCAATGCATTGAGAGACATCCCCCACCTTCACCCCCCAGTCATTGTAGCTACACCTAATCACCATATTTACCTTCAATCTTGAAGCAGGGCTCTTATACAGCAACTTAACTCACCCTAAAACTCACCCTAAAATCTGGTCGTTCAACTGCATCTTCACCAAGATTACCCACATATATTCCCAATTGACTGCACTGATCTGTGTATCGGGGAATCAGCTCAAAGCCAAAACTTACAGAAAAGAAACAGAAGTAAACTCTACACTCTTCGCCACAAGTTGTCATCACCCACCAGTCAACAAAAAACATCCCCAAGGGGGAATAAATACGAGCAGGACGAAACTGTGCAGACACTGATACTTTGAATAAGGAATGCAAATTACTAACCACAAGATTTGCTGCTAGAGGGTACCCTCAAAAATCAATCACAATAGCATGGAACAAAGCACACAGAATGAAAAGATCAGAAACACTGACTCAAACCACCAAAGAAACAACACCGGGCACCAAAGTTGAATTCATTACCACCTATTGATCTAACAATCGGGAAATCAAGAAAATATTAAAAAATAACTGGTACTTACTTAAACTTGACCCCCATATCGGAAAATATATCAAAGACCAACCGACTTTAATCTACACAAGAGCTAAAACATTGAAAAGCAGCTTGAGCCCCTCACTACTACCGGAGAAAGAGGAGTTAACAACATCAACTTGGTTAAAACAACCAACTTTGGGATTCAGGAAATGTGGTTTATGTTCAATGTGTGAACATGCAATACCAAATACAAACCTTTTCAAGGACAAAAATGGAATACAAACATATATCAGCGAACAAATAAACTGTTGCTCCAAATTCGTCACTTATGCCATCATATGTGTTTGCAAACTAATATACATTGGGAGCACAATACGTGAATTAAGAATACGGATCAGAGAACACATATCAGCAATCAGGAGTCAAGACAAGAACCTACCACTATCAGACCATTGGCAAACCCACCATCAATTGTAAGACAAAAGAGAAATCAAATTTGTTGGACTAAAAAAGATTCAGCTGGGTGGACGAGGAGGCAATCAAGAAATACAGCTTTGCCAAGAAGAAGCAAAACTTATGTGTCATTTTAAAGCTGTAGAACGGGGCCTAAATTCTGACAAGAAATGGTGTTGTTTCTTTGATACAGGGTATTGACATGTACAAGTAGACCAGTTTTTGTACGGTACACCAACATAATTGAAACATGAAAAGTAAGATGAGAACTACAACTACCAAAAACACATAGCGGTACAATTTTGCAACCTATTTTTCTATAATTTGACCAACTTCCACAATTAGTATCAAAAATGCTAACCTAGTTTCCCATTTATCTGAAAAGAAACTTAAAAGGTTAGACAGAAACCACAACTACCAGAATGCCTAACGTTTAAATTATGTAACTTTAAACTACCTCAAATCACGAATTCCACTCATGCTAGCATTGAGAATGCCAATCTAGGTTTCAATTTATTCATATATGACTATGTAAGGGTAGAGAAGAACTACCACTACTAAAATGCTTAGCAGTAAAAATTGTGAAACCTAAACCATCTAGAATCAAGAAATCCACATGCTTAAATTAGCCAAATTTCCAAAGTCAGTAACGAATAATGCCAAGTGAATACCTTTTCCACTTTTTAAATTTGAGAAACATTATAAGTAAAATGAGGTGCAAACGAGGAGCTTCGAATTTGAACTACAAAAACCAGAATGCCCGATGTACCACCCACTGTAAATGCGAGCACAATATATGGCAGCGTATTGACAAACGTGACCAACAGCAAATTTGAAATACTGATGAATTAAAAGACATAAGGTCTCTGAAAAACATCAGATATTTACTATTGTATTAACACTAACAACATACCTTTATTCAAAACCAATTTGAGTTAAAACACCCTATAGCAATATGTACATGACTATGTTAGCCCAAATCATGGCCGCCATCTGATATCCGATGGAAATGAAGGTAGGACTACCCTGTCTCACAGGCAGTGCCATATCTAGTCCTTTTTCCATCATCCAAACAGCGGTGTAACTGACTCGACGCTTGGAGCACGAATTGGAGTGTTTGCAGGTAAGCCCTAGGGTCCTCTCACAAGCCCACCCTAAACTGGGACCAATCAGTGCAAGTGCCGCTCATTTGTGAACATTTTTTTTTTAAATGAGTCTTGGTCGGCATGCTTTTTAGAACTTTAACACAACTTTAAGACAAGAGTTATTAAAGTGTCACTAATAATAATATTCTGATATCTCATAGTCAAACCTATCTTTAGAGGGACTGAATTTGATTAATGATTTCTTACTCTTGAATTCGAAACAAACCAAAGAAGGAACTTGCAAATTATTAAACCTGCACTGCACTGCACGAAACCAGGATTAAAGCCTCAAACCAGGGTCATCCTAAATGTGTTTACCCTTCCTATTAGATGGGATTCGACCCCAATAAATACCTTGGACTGCAATGAAGCAGAATAACGGGACCACAAGAAAGCCACTTAATTGCAACCAAATGTTTTACGCACATGCAATTTAAAAATAACACACAATGAAAGCAGATAGGATTATTTCTGTGAAAGTGAATGAGTGGGAGGAAACTTTAGGTAAATACTTACCAGGATGAAGTAGGAGACCAGAAGATAGAGACATTAGAATGACAAATGGGGCTGAAATTGCCAAAAAGAAATGTATGTATATATAATTTTTACTTTTCACGTTCTCATCACTAAATAATCTCACAGGTTACTGCAACAGTATGAAGGGGCTTTTTACAGCCGGAATGACTACATGCACCCCATCGTAACGCATGCTTTCTCTGTAGGTTTATGCTACACAAATTGGTACACTTAAGAATTCCCAGGAGGCACAGGAATTTCTGTATATGTTTTACTACATGTATTTACTTTTTAACACTCTTGAACAAGGGTAAAATATGCAATTATGTTTAAGTTCAATTTCATTACTTTCTATTTTTTTATTACTTTTTTATCTTTATTTTATTATTTTTTGTCACAGAATTGCCCGGATTTGAGAAAGGCAAAGTGTAGTGCCGAAACACGTGTCATCCAAAAGGGCCTAAAATCATCTAAAAATAAAAAAACGTATACACAGAATGAATTTGAATCTTTTCATTTATCCCAATTGGGAAAAGCACAAACCATATATTTGAAGAAAGGAATTACTGGCGCAAAGAAAGGTGCAAGCAAAACCAAACAAGTTTTCTATCTTTACTAACGGAGTGGAGGAGCTAATGGTCTCTGTGTTTGCATACACCTGTGCGACATACCGAAAGAAAACAAAACAGGATCTCCAACTCACAAAATTCCAATTTTCAAACAAATTTTGAGCAAAATTATCGGTCGCGAGAGTACAATCCTAAGGATATTACCAAAAAGCACCTCAAATTTAACTATCTAAATATTACACATGCATAGATGTTCCATATGTTCCTACCTGTGAAGACAAATCTATTCTTGAATGAGAACCAGTTCAGTTCAATATTTTTATTCAGATTAATACATCCATTAAACCCCACAATATAGCAGTTAAAAGAACATTTTTCACAATGACATTTCATACCAATTTTAAAATCCAAAGATAAAATTGCCCTACAATTATACACAAGTTAATATAACAGAAATAAAGCCTGGTAACATGGATTAAATAGGTCCTTACTAATCTGATAAAAAAAACTTTCTCTGATACATGGCCTTTATCAGGTATGAAAATGAATTGCCACAACACAGATTGCGCCAGATAAAGACATTTGAATCGTTATTGTATCCGTTGGTTAACACGTGTTTCGGCCCCTGGCCTTTTTCAAAAGCGGACATTGTCCAAGATGTTGACAAGATAGGGCATCTTGAAAGTTACAGAATATGTTCTTGTAGAATCATTAATTACTGGTAAAATCCCTGTTCCTGGATTTCACTGGAGTTAAAGTCTCCTCACGGCCGTAACTTTCAAGACTCCCTATCTTGTCAACATTTTGGTCAATGTCCTTTTTTGAAAAAGGCCAGGGGCCGAAACATGTGTTAACCAATGGATACAATAATGATTGAAACATCGTTATCTGGTGCAATCTGTGTGGTGGCAATTCATTTTGGAACTTTATTCAAGAGAGTAGTGGGTCTACTTGAAGCCTGCACACAATGCGACAGACTACTCGATTTTGAACAAAGGTACATCAAATCAAATCACTGATTCCCAGTCGCAGAAGTATCGCCTCACCTAAACCCACAACAGTGTGAATCTTTTTCAGGTATGCCTGGAGGACTGTGGCTTTCAATGTAGAGTCTACAGACAGTAAGGAACATAAGGCTGGCCTATGTGAGCAAATGTCCATATTCTTAAGCACCAGCAAAATTATAGACCCTCTCACATTTCTATATGCCAGGCAGAATAGTACAAAGTGTTTCAGGTCCTCTCTTGCCACCCCACAAGCTGGACAGCTCTGATTGCTAGGGCACCCTGGCCACTTCTCCGTATTCCCCCTCAGCTTTAAACCGTCAAATCTGGTCCATGTGATCAGCCAGTGATCTTTCTTTTTAGAATTTCACACAAGATATGGCAGAATCACATTTGCCCTACTTATGGCAGCATGGTTTCTATCAGAGTTTTTGGCAACTTCCATACTCCCCCCCCCCCTCATCGCCATTGTTGCCCGATGCAAAGTCTGCTTATTCGACAGCAAACTTTCTGGAGGGGAAAAGGTCAGAATATTGCTGGTGGTTAGCACCTTTTTCACATATGCTAGCCAGGGGAATTTTGTGCCGATTTGCCTTAACCATGAGACTCCTAATAATAAAATGGCAAAAAGAGGCTCACTCATTAGACCACAGACGAAGCCAAAAGGTGCTAGGTGCTAATGCCCATTGGTCTTCCCAGAAGCATAAATCTCTGAATAACACGAATAACCCAACACAGTCCAATGTTTTATCAACCACCCGTAAACTAACCCCTGATCTTGCGTCAGTTTCAGGAGCGTCGTTGAAGCTGATCCCAATGCAGTGCCTGGCTGATCCACTTTAGGTGCATACCTCCCAAATATTCACACATCCTTGCCCAAAACCTGCCTATCACACCTACGTACCGTCCCTCATCATCTTCCATCACGCAGTTCAGCTCAAACAATGCCTTGTCACTTACACAGGTTAGCAGCCCCCTGGCATATGTCAAGGATCCCAACCCTACAATCTGCCCTTTTCAATGCCGAGCCAAGCTCTGCACCTCCTCCCTCCTTAAATGCATTTCCTGGAGTATACCAATCATGACACCATCCCTGACCAAATAGGAATATATTCCGCTTCTCTCGACCACCCCATTCATTCGGTATCAGGTAATATTATCCCCATATATATGGTCGCCGTAAATAATATCGCCGGGAAAAGATCGCTTTTATTGGGTGACCATATATATGGGGACATGGGCAAAAAAAAAAACATTTAAAAAAAAAAAGTTTGGGGCTTGTGGGGGTGTCCCCCGCATGTTCCATGCAATAATGTCGCCACAAAAAGCGGCCATTTTTCGGCGATATTTTTGCCTGGCGAGATTTTTATGGTGACATTATTACATGGAACCATTCATTCCTCTCACATTCCAAAACATGATTCCTAGCTCATGTACTATTGCAAATGTTTACCAACAGTAAAGTCTTATGACCATCACAGCAACTCATTACATGCCCAATCAACCGACTGTATCTCAAAACCCCCATCCCTTCCCCATCCCGAACACAAACTGTAAGCACACGTCGAAACCCCCAAAAACACTTGAAATTGAAACTTGAAATCAAAAGGCAAGCCTACCCACTATTGCACTGTGTCCCCACCCTTCAGTAGACTCTGACACAACAGAAATGGAGCAGGCCCACTGGGGGTCATGAACAGTCCTTGGTCGATTTTCCATGCTGTGTCACTATCCACCTTAGACTCCTCAGCCTCCCTTTCTCTGCAACAATATTCCATCTTTATCAATGTCTCACATAGCCAACAATCGATTTGTGATAAAAGATATTGGAATGCACTTCAAAAACAGCAATCAGATAGTATTACAGGTACCACCTCCGCTTCCCATCATGAGATGTCAACTCATCCCTAACCTTCACTTTTACTGTTTCTGAATCTGAGGACTCTCACAGATCACAGACCAATCTTCATCAACTTGGAAATATCCACTGGGCTTTTTTGTGCCAACAGGGTTTTTTCCCAACTGGGCTGCCCAGGGAGTATGCCCTTCCTGTTGGTACTGTTCCACAGTCCAACAAAAGTGGCAAGCTCCCGGAACATACCCTATCTCTTGAAGAAGAAGGGATCCTCCGAAGAACACACACCCGCCTTATCTGAATAAGAAGTCTCCTCCAGCGACAGCAACAGGTACTCACAGGTGAAACAACCTATTGTTGATAGATTGCAACGCCCAACAATGCCTACTGCAGAACAAGTTCAAGATCTGGTCAATGCGGTTCAAGGCCTCTCCATGGAAATGTAAGGCATCAAGGCTGAGAACACTGTTCTGCATCAGATGGTGACTGCAAGAGACGCCCATCAATTGGATCTTCCACCTCTCGCCTTGGTAGCAGGGAAATTTGACGGGTCTCCGAAGAAGTTGAAATAATTCCTGGATGCTTGTGAATTTCACCTTTTGACCCACTACTTATGCCTCAGACCACAACAAGGTGAGTTTTCTCATTTCCAACATGGTGGGAAATGCCCTGGCCTGGGCAACACCTTTGGTCACGTCAGCCAATCCCATACTACAAGACTATAGCATCTTTGTGGCCCTCCTGCGACACAACTTGAGAGACAGGAGATTGGGTTCTCTGCTGCAGAAGCCCTCCTGGACATACGACAAGGATCTAATGATCTCATGACTTAGATTTCAGCCTTCAAATCGTTGTCGAGTGAGGTAGGCTGGCCGGAGTCGGTACAATTCACACTGTTCAGGAGGGGTCTTCACGAAGACCTCAAGGACGAATTGGCTCGGATTCTGCGCCTGGCAACGTTTGAAGATTTGTGTTCAGCAGCCCTCCGGATTGATTAACGACTTTCTGAAAGAAGAACCGAAAGACGCAAGGGATGAATCTCTACACCTTCCCAGTCTGGTCCACAAACGTCTTCAAACCAATCAACAGCCCGTTCCGGCGATGAGCCCATGCAAATTGGGACCGCTAGAGGACGTTTGGCTCCGACGGAAAAGAACCGGCGTAGTGAAAAGGGGATTTGCATGTACTGTGCATCAGACGCCCATTTGCTATGGGATTGTCCTGAAGTTCCCCCAAGGAAACGGGCAAACAACAAACCCCGGTTTTAGGAGGAACCACCAAGCAGGATTTAGCTGAATGTTCCAAAGGTTCTACTAAAGAAGAAGAAGACTCCCGTTTGATGGTGGTCAGCATCAGCTTATAATGGAAAAACTCGACTGTAAAAAAGACACTTGCCCTGATTGATAGCGGAGCAGAGGGTAATTTTGTGGACATCCACTGAGCCAAACAAGAAGACATCGGCTTAGTCAACAAGGAACAAGAACAAAGTATTGAAGGAGTGGACGGATGACCCCTATGTTCTGGTCCCATAATTCAGATCACCACTCTGATTCAAGTCACCATCCATGACCATCACGAGAAAATTGCATTTGATGTTATCAGAGCAGGACATTTTCCAATCTCTTTGGGCCTCCCATGGTTGCGCAAACATAACCCTTGCATAGATGGGACACTCAACACCCTCCACTTTGGTTTAGATTACTGCCAGCAAGACTGTTTACAGTGGACATCCACGGACGATGTGACAGTAACCTCCTCAGTTCAGCCATCCTTCGAAGTGCATAACTTGTCTTCTGTTTTCCAAACATACGCATATGTATTCGAGGATCACATTCCAAAAGAACTGCCTCCACATAGAGCAGAAGACTGTGGTGTTGAGATAACTCCAAATGCCATAGTTCCCTTTGGACGCATGTTCTCCCTCACCATTCCAGAACGCAAGGTTCTTGGTGAGAACCTGGATCAAAATCTCCAGAACGGTCTGATTCGTCCTTCCAAGTCCCCGGCTGGAGCATCCCTATTCTTTATAGCAAAGAAAGACTCACAGGATTTGAGGCCATGTACAGACTTCCGGGGTCTTAACAAGGTCACGATCAGGGACAGGTACCCCATGCCTCTCTGATAAAAGACATTTTAGAGGCAGTGGAATGAGCAGCGATCTTTATCAAATTGGTCCTAAGGGGTTCTGACCATTTGTTAAGGATAAAAGAAGGGGGTGAATGGAAGAACGCCTTCCGCACCACCTTTGGTCTTTTCGAGTACTATGTGATGCCATTCGGGTGAAGGCACCAGCCATATTCCAGCATTTTATGGGTCACATGTTTGCCGACCTCCTTTTTGTCAGTGTTATCATCTATTTGGATGACATTTTTGTATATTCTACCACCCCTGAACTCCACTGTCAACATCTAACAGAAGTCCTGGAACATCTGAGAAGACACAGTCTTTACTCCAAACCCGAGAAATGCCTTATTGCGGTTCAAACAGTTCTGTACCTGGGATTCATCCTATCATAGAACGGGGTGGCAAAGGACCCTAAGAAGGTTTCATCCATACTCGAACGGCCAGGCATCTACCTCAGTGAAAGAGGCCAAGGCTTTCCTTCGACTCGCATACTTCTATCGAAAGTTTATTGCCACCTTTTCTGATGTGGTCCTTCCCATTACGGCTCTACTTAAGAAGGAAATTCCTTTTCAGTGGAACACCCAAGCCGAAGAGGCGTTTTTGAAGCTAAAGACCGCCTTTTGTTCCACCCCCATCCTCAAGCAGCCGGATTAGAGTAATCCTTTCATAGGCAACTCGAAACGCATACCACAGCTGGCACCATTGGAGCTGTTTTGAAACAAGTCCATGGAAGATTGGAACACCCTATGGCTTGCACTTTGACCAGCAGTGAGAACCACTGTTCGGTCATCGAAAAGGAGCTGTTGGCTATTAAGCAAGCCTGTGCCGAATGGAGACACTTGTTGCATGGTTCTTTAGAGCCCTTTGAGATTCGTACAGATCGCAGCAACCTCAAACTGCTTCAGCAGATGTACTGCAAGAACACTCATCAGGCCAGATGGGCATACATTTTTGCACAATATGATTTCTACATCACAAATCTCCCTGGCAGCAAGAACATCATCGCTGACAGTTTGTCAAGAAGTTTGCTGGTCCATCACAAACCCCCCCGTTTAAGGGGGACTGGTTACTCCAGGTGGTGTGCTTTGTGGGCGTCCTCTCTGGTTTTCTCCAGGGTGTCAAAGCCTCTTCTCTTCCTGCACTTACTTCACTCACGCAAGACCAGATGAATGGGCTATCTGAAAAAGAGGATCTGTGGTTCCACCAGAACAGACTGTTCCTACCGAAAAGCAAACACCAGTTGTTGGTACTGTCCTGGGGGCATGAATCTAAACTTGCTGGTCATTAAGTGGTTGCAGCTATTTCTGACCTTCTCTCCCGGTATTTCTGGTGGCCCACCTTGCTTAAAGACATCAGGCACTACGTCCTGTCGTGTCCTACTTGTGCCAGAAGCAAAAGATCTACGGCTAAACCGATAGGATTACTAGAACAACCCGCTCTTCCTACCGAACCATGGATCCAGGTTTCCACCGATTTAGTAGTGGATCTCCCTCCATCTCAAGGCCATATGGCTATTATGGTAACAGTGGACAGCTACAGCAAATTGGCTCACTTTTCTCCTCTAAAAGGAATCCCTTCTGCTTCCGAGCTGGCCCAGGGTTTCCTCAGGGATATGGTAAGACACTACATAATTCCAGAGACTTTCTTATCAGACTAGGGAACCCAGTAAACCTCCAAGTTCTGGAAGACATTCTGTGACCTAATGGGGGTTGAGAGGGCTCTTACATCGGGCTACCACCCACAATCAAACGGACAAACAGAACATTTGAACGCCACTATAGAGCATTATCTCCGATGCACACTTCTGCCAATGGCCGAATATGCGTACAACAATGCTCCTCTTTCAGCCATACGGATGTCTCAATTCTTTTGTACCTATGGTTGTCATCCCAGAATGGTTCTGGCAGGCTCCTTTCAGGCATCTAACCTACCTACGGTAGACTCACACCTTGAATCCATCGTCGAAGCTCAAAGAACAGCCATCACCAACTTGGAAGAAAGCCACAGCAGGTATAAGAGACAAGCTGACACACATCGCTGAAGGGTTCCAGAATGGAAGGAGGGAGATCTAGTCTGGCTCTCCACCAAGTATCTTCCAAGCTGGGTTCGTACTTCTAAGTTAGCACCCAAATATCTTGGACCCTTTTCTGTTTTGTCTCGCATCAATCCAGTAGCTTTCATGCTCAAACTCCCTAAGCCTCTACAGCGGATCCATTCTGTTATTGACTTCTCTTTGTTGAAAACCTACATGCCTGATACATATCAAAGAAAAAGAACACCCAAGACAAACAACAAAGATCCCTTGCCGGAGGTATACGAAGTAGAAAGGATTATTGATTCTCGCTACCGAAAAGGAAGGCTACAATACCTTGTGTGGTGGAAGGGCTCCCTCACACGAGGAAGACTCCTGGGAACCCTTCGCTAACATCTCTGCTCTGGCTTGCCTGCGTACGTTTCATCGCCTCCACCCGGGCAAACCGGGGGAAGACCCCCTGGGAAGAAGACATACTGTCATGAGGGCAGGTTCCTGGAAGAACTGGACCAGGTGGAATATCCGCCATTGACGTGCCATGGGATTACTAGTCTTTCTGCTTCACTTCCTACTTTAGCTCTGTGGCCCTGCCCCTTGCATGTTGTAACTTTAGGAGATTTATCTCTCCTTTCCTGCTTGCTCTTCTTTGCCGTCCGGTAAAGAGTTTGTTTGGGACCCCAATTATTTGATATACCCATGTCCTTCTCTGTGCTCCTTTTGCCTTCCTGCGTTTTACCTCCTCTTGCTGTTTTCTTTTTCGCCGGTCGCGGGTTCACATTCCGTGGTTCCAGCTGCTGGCTTCCTTTCCCTCTCTCTCCTGCCTGGCTCTCCTACCTTCCCGCTTCCTCCTTGTCTTTTCTTTCTGCTCCTTTAAGGAATTCTCTTTCATCCTCACTTGGACTACGCGGCCATTCTGGTGCTTCGCTCCTGCCACATCACAGCTTTTGCTGTTCCTTTTTGGATTTGCTTGTGTGTATGCTGGTTCTTTGAACGCACACATACCGGCTGGACCATTCTCTTTCATTTACCTTCTTAGTCAAGAGATACAAATTAGCTTTATTTTCGTAATCCTCCCTTGGGTTGCTGTAGTTTTTTCTACCCATACTATCTTACTGCTGAGTATCCTTTTCTTTTGGGATTCCACTGCTCATCTTATGCTGCTCCGCATCTTGTGCCCCAGCAAGAACCCGTACTGGGTTACAGCATTGACCCCCCTGTTCCACTGCATATCTGCTGCAGCCCAGCACCTTGTGCTTACAGCAACACACTGAACTGGGTCACAGCACTGACCCCCCCTGCTCCACTGCATAACTTCTTCAGCCCAGCACTCTGTGCTTACAGCAATGCATTAAACTGGGTCATAGTTCATACCTCCCTGTTTCCTGCATATTGCTAACCTTCACCTCTACTGTGTCTGAATCTGAGGACTCTCACGGATCACAGACCAATCTTCATCAATTTGTAAATATCCACCAGGGTTTTTTGTGCCATCTGGCTTTTTCCCCAACTGGGCTGCACAGGGAGTATGCCCTTCCTGTTGGTACTGTTCCACAGTCCAACAAAAGTGCTGAGTGTAATGCTCACCTGGTTCCCACGGAGGCGCAGATCCTGGCTGGACAGTTACCGTGTCTTCAATTGAGAAGCGCAGGACTCGGATGGTTCTCTGGACCGGACCTCCTCTTCTGGAATGTCTGACTTGTAGAGTAAGGTGTCTGCAGGGGGAAGAAAAAGGGATTAATGGCTGGTTGTTGGTTGGGCTTCTCCTCCTTATTCGTTTTTTCCCTGAGGCCGCCCAAAGTCTGAATGAGCTCTCACCTTAGATATGTAAATGCTGGGCTCTCCATCCTGCGACTGATGCAGGGGCGCTGGGTTCCAGTTACTTCACTGGGATTGCTTTAAGTCTCTTGTAGCCTCAGAGGGTTTAAAGCTGCTGAAGAAGCGATGCCGTCATTTTCTGCACGAGCAGATGCTGGTCGGTTTGTAAAGTTCGAGAGCACCTTTTAATGAAGTCTTTGCCTTTGTTTCTTAGGTGCCGAAATGCTATATGCTGAGCATACGGGTGCACCTAAGTATGAAGGTCCATGCACGTGGAGGAGCACGTAAGTAATATGCTTGCTGACAGGTTTATTCGCACCTCTTAATGTCTTTTTCTTGATTTGCAGGTGCGGAGATGCAGCAGAAGAGGAGATGGCGAGGAGCGCACAGCTCCGGTAAGTGAAAATATAATTGTGTCCAATTCCCCCCTTTTTGAACTAACCAGAGTTCTTTGTCTTGCAGGTAGAGGCCGCGGGATTCGGAAAATGCCGTGGATTCAGGTAAGTAAGCGCGGCTGCTAAAACGTTGCCTTTTGCTAACCTGGTGTTCCTTTGCTGACAGGTGCGGCCGGAGACTGGATCCCTGGATGGTAAGTGAAGATCTGACTTGTTTTCACAGGCTGGAGCAGAAGATATCACTAGAAGACTGGAGCTGACTCGGTGAGCGTCCTGCTGCAGATGCAGAATAACGCGAAGCACATTCTTCCAATCGGGTGTGGTTTAAATAGTGTTGAGGCGATTAGGTGTCTTCCTCATCACCCTCGCCCAAAAGAAAAAGAGGTCCTGTGTTCCAGAGTCAAGGAGTGATGCCAGCCCCACCCAGGTAAGAAAGTAGTTCCAGATTGGAAAAATAGTCCCACCCAGCAGAAGGCTGGAGCTTCATTTTGCTAGGACTTGTGAAGGTGAGTATGCAGCATGGTCTGCTACAGGTAAGTCCACCCAAGCACCTTTACCCAAAGTATGAGCCCGGCACCTCTGGCGCCGGGACCGGTGATTCTTATGAGCCTGGCGCCAACGGCGCCAGGACATGGTCCGGAGGGCCCCGATAGGGGTCGGTTGGGACCAGGGGCGGGTGTTGTGAGCCTGCTTCCGGGGATGTTGGAAACAGTGCTCATGACAGCCCCCCCCCTCAAGGCCCCTCCCAAAATTGTCTCCCCCGGGGGTTTTGGTTTGTCGGGAAAAGTTCGGTGGAATCTTTTGATTAGGCGAGGTGCGTGGACGTATTCAGAGGGTTCCCATGATCGTTCTTGAGGCCCGTAGCCCTTCCAGTCAATCAGATAGTATAGCTTGGACTTGATGATCTTGGAGTCCAGGATGTTTTTGACCTCAAATTCGAGTTCTCCATTAACTTGAATAGGTCCTGGAGCTTTAGTCAATCGGGTTCCAGGCTGCATTGGTTTTAGCAGAGATACGTGGAAAACTGGATGTATTTTCATGTGGGACGGCAAGCCCAACTTGACAGCCACTGGATTTATTATGGCGGTGACAGGATATGGTCCCAGATATTTTGGATTGAAGGTGCGAGGTCCTTTAAGAGTTAAATGTTTAGTGGATAACCAAACTAGGTCTCCAACCAGGTATTGGGGGGCCTCCCTTCGATGTCGGTCTGCTCCCTTTTTATACTGTTCTTTGGCTAGTTGAAGATGGGTCGTGGCTTCCTTGAAAGCTTCAGTGATAGCAGTGTTTAGATGATCTACGGCAGGTGTTCCAAGATTCTGAGGTGGATCAAGATTGGAGGTTCGAGGGTGAATCCCGTATAAGAGGTAAAAGGGACTTTTTCCGGTTCCTGAATGGATCGAATTGTTGTAGGCATATTCGGCGATCCAAAGGATGTCTTTCCAATTACTTTCCGACTGTTGCAGCATGCACCGTAAATATTGTTCCAGAGTTTGATTTGTCCTCTCGGTTTGCCCGTCGGTCTGGGGGTGATGGCTGGTTGAAAGTCTCACATCAATTTGAGCTAGACGACAGCAATTTCGCCAAAAGTGCAAGATAAACAGGCTTCCTCTATCTGAGATCAAAATTGAAGGGAAACCATGTAACCGAACAATGTTTTCGAGGAATTCTTGGGCCAGGACTGAAGCTGAGGGTAAGCCCTTCAGTGGGATGAAGTGGGCCATTTTAGAAAACAAATCCACGATTACTAAAATGGTGTTGTATCCGGAGCATGAGGGTAAATCAGTAATGAAGTCCATGGAAAGGGTATGCCAGGGGTGTGGCGGGATGTCTAGTGGGTGTAAGAGGCCTGCTGGTTTTTCTTTCTGACTTTTGTTTTGGGCGCACACCCCACAAGACATTACAAAGTCCTTGATGTCCTTTCTCCATGACGGCCACCAGAAGTGTCTCTTGATCTTCTCTGAGGTTTTGGCAATGCCAGGATGTCCCTCCATTAAAGAATCATGGTAGCAAGAGATTACCTGTCTTGGTAAATCAGTACCAGGTAAGTATAGTCGTCCTTGAAAATAAAGCAAATCCCTAGTCACGGTGAAGTCCTTTCCTTTCTGTTGCCAATTCTGTAGATATGAAGGAGTCACAAGTTGTTTGGCCTTTGCTTCGGTATCTTCGATGGATTGCGAGGAGACCAGGCCCAGGATTCTTTGTTCGGGAATTATAGGTACGGGTTCAGGATTGACCATGTGTTCCTCCATTCCAATCCGGGAAAGGGCATCTGCTTTGCCATTCTTGTTGCCTGGGCGATAAGTGATTACAAAGTCAAATTCGGCAAAAAACAGAGCCCAGCGAAGTTGTCTGGAGGATTGAGCTTTAGCGGTCTTCAGATACTGTAAGTTGCGATGATCGGTGATTACTGTGACTGTGTGTTTGGCTCCAAGGAGGTAGTGCCGCCAGGCCTTGAAGGCGGACTTAATAGCTAGAAGTTCTTTATCAGTGATGGTGTAGTTGATTTCGGGCGCCGAGAACATGCGGGACCAGAATGCCACAGGGTGTAATTGGTTAGTTTCTGGATCCCTCTGCGATAAAACTGCCCCCATTGCCAAGCTGGAGGCGTCGGTCTCAACGATATAAGGAAGGTCCGGGCGCGGGTGTTTTAATATAGGTGCTGAGATAAATTTGGCTTTTAACTCCTGAAAGGCCTGTTCTGCCTCTGCTGTCCACTCGAAACGTTTATTCTTTTTTAAAAGAGCCGTAATGGGCTGAACTATTCGTGAAAATTCCGGGATAAACCTGCGGTAAAAGTTGGCGAAACCTAACATGCTTTGGACTCCCTTCACGGAAGTTGGTGATGGCCACTTGATGATAGCGTCAACTTTCCTCGAGTCCATATGGACCTCGTTGGGCGTCAAAATGAAACCTAAAAATTCGACTTCGGTGACATGAAAAACACACTTTTCAAGCTTGGCAAAAAGTTTATGTTGGTGAAGCCTTTCAAGAACAGCTCTGACGTGTTTCTGATGATCTGCTTCAGAAGATGAGTACACAAGGATGTCATCAATGTAGACGACTACACAAACGTCTATAAGTTCTCTAAGAACGTCATTCATGAAGTACTGGAAGGCGGCCGGAGCATTGCAAAGACCAAAGGGCATCACTTGGTATTCAAATAGTCCATACTTGGTGCGAAAGGCCGTCTTCCATTCGTCGCCTTCTTTGATCCGTACCAAGTGGTACGCTCCCCGAAGATCTAGCTTTGTGTATATACAGGCGCTTTTAACTTGGTCAAGGAGTTCCGGAATTAGAGGTAAGGGATACCTATTCTTTACCGTGATTTGGTTCAGGGCACGATAATCTATACAGGTCCTAAGGTCTCCTTCTTTTTTCGGCACGAAGAACAGAGCTGAGGATACTGGAGACTTTGAAGGACGGATGAATCCGTTGGCTAGGTACTGGTCCAGATACTGTCGCAAATGAAGATTCTCAGGCTCGGTAAGGGCATAAATTCTACTACAGGGGGGAGTGGATCCGGGTATCAGGTCTATCTGACAGTCGTACGACCTGTGGGGAGGTAGAGTATTGGCCTGCTCCTTCTGAAAAACGTCTTGGAATTCCTGATACTCCATAGGCAGTTGCGGACTTTCGGGTGTTGTCGCTGCTAGTCCAATACTGGGTCGAGGATAACAAGTGAGGGCACACTCTGGAAACCGTATTGTCTTTGCTCGCCAATCAATTTGAGGATTGTGTTTCTCCAACCAGGGAATCCCCAATATTACTTGGAATTGAGGAGCCTTGATCACATCGAACATGATCACCTCACAATGTCCATCTTGACTTAATAACGTCACTTCCGTGGTGGTATGGGTCACTGGTCCAGAAGCTATTTCCGTACCATCCACTGTGGTAATAACGTCTTTAATTGCCTTAGGACAGAGGGGTAGGTTCATCCTGGAAGCCATTTCGTGGTCTACATAATTACCGATTGCTCCGCTATCAATGTATGCTTTAATAGCATGCAAACAATCCGGTTGCTCTGGATTCATGAGGACCATTGAGACTATGAAATGCGAGGTCAAAGAACTGGTTTTAACGCTCGGCAAGCGGACCTCTACACTTGTCGGGCGAGGTCGTTTCCCGGCTCGGGCCTTTCGGTATTTTTATCAGAAGCTCCCACTGTCTTCTTTGTAGGTTTCACTGGGCATTCTCGAAGGAAATGTCCTGAATTTCCACAATAGAGGCATAACTGCAACTGTCTTCTCCTGTCGCGTTCTTTCTGGGTTAAAGGGCCCTTCATGACCCCTATTTGCATAGGTTCTACGGCTTCAGCTCCCTTGGTGGAAATCTGTGGTTTGGAGAACACTTGAGTTTCGAACCTGGAGCGGTCTGCCTTCCTGTTTTGCAATCTGTGATCCAATTGGACCACTAAATCGATGTATTCAGAACAATCCTGAGGAGGATTCACTACCTGGGCTAGAACATCTTTGAGTTCTCCCCGCAGACCTCTGTGGAACAGCGTGATCCTCTTGTCCTCGGGCCATCTGGTTTCAACTACTAGCCTATTAAATGACGCAATATAAGCCAGGAGATCCTGATTGCCTTGCCGTAGGGAAAGGAGTTCGTTATCCAAGGCCTGGCCCTGGGAATGTCTTGCAAACAGTCTTTCCATGCTGGTCTGGAAGGCTTGGAAATCGTGAAGAATCGGATCATCCTGTGCTACTAGAGGGACCGACCAATCAGCAGCACTGCCGCTAAGATACGAAAGCACAAAGGCTACCTTAGTCTGGTCCGTCGGAAAAGCAGCTGGTCTACACAGAAAGTGCAATCGGCACTGGTTGATGAAAACCGCAAACCTTTTAGGATCACCGGAGAAGCGTTCGGGCGGAGCCAAAGGCACGTTTCCGGGTAGGTTGATTTGTACCGGACTGGCCGAGGCTGCAGGAATGTAGCTCCCTCCTGTAGGCAAAGGGGTTTGCCCCGCTTGTGATTGTAACAACTGTCTGGCAAGATCATCAGTTCGTTCTTTTGATACAATCAATTCTCTCCTCAGGGCATTCGTTTCCTGGCGGGCTGCATGTACCTCTGCTCTTAATTCCCCTAATAGCTGGGCTAGTTGGTCAGTGTCTGAGGTTTCCATTGCGCCTGGGTAGGAAGTTATTGGAGGGCTTCGCGTTCTGTAACGCTCACCTGGTTCCCACGGAGGCGCAGATCCTGGCTGGACAGTTACCGTGTCTTCAATTGAGAAGCGCAGGACTCGGATGGTTCTCTGGACCGGACCTCCTCTTATGGAATGTCTGACTTGTAGAGCAAGGTGTCTGCAGGCGGAAGAAAAAGGGATTAATGGCTGGTTGTTGGTTGGGCTTCTCCTCCTTATTCGTTTTTTCCCTGAGGCCGCCCAAAGTCTGAATGAGCTCTCACCTTAGATATGTAAATGCTGGGCTCTCCATCCTGCGACTGATGCAGGGGCGCTGGGTTCCAGTTACTTCACTGGGATTGCTTTAAGTCTCTTGTAGCCTCAGAGGGTTTAAAGCTGCTGAAGAAGCGATGCCGTCGTTTTCTGCATGAGCGGATGCTGGTCGGTTTGTAAAGTTCGAGAGCACCTTTTAATGAAGTCTTTGCCTTTGTTTCTTAGGTGCCGAAATGCTATATGCTGAGCATACGGGTGCACGTAAGTATGAAGGTCCGTGCACGTGGAGGAGCACGTAAGTAATATGCTTGCTGACAGGTTTATTCGCACCTCTTAATGTCTTTTTCTTGATTTGCAGGTGCGGAGATGCAGCAGAAGAGGAGATGGCGAGGAGCGCACAGCTCCGGTAAGTGAAAATATAATTGTGTCCAATTCCCCCCTTTTTGAACTAACCAAAGTTTTTTGTCTTGCAGGTAGAGGCCGCGGGATTCGGGAGATGCCATGGATTCAGGTAAGTAAGCGCGGCTGCTAAAACGTTGCCTTTTGCTAACCTGGTGTTCCTTTGCTGACAGGTGCGGCCGGAGACTGGATCCCTGGATGGTAAGTGATGATCTGACTTGTTTTCACAGGCTGGAGCAGAAGATATCACTAGAAGACTGGAGCTGACTCGGTGAGCGTCCTGCTGCAGATGCAGAATAACGCGAAGCACATTCTTCCAATCGGGTGTGGTTTAAATAGAGTTGAGGCGATTAGGTGTCTTCCTCCTCAGCCTCGCCCAAAAGAAAAAGAGTTCCTGTGTTCCAGAGTCAAGGAGTGATGCCAGCCCCACCCAGGTAAGAAAGTAGTTCCAGATTGGAAAAATAGTCCCACCCAGCAGAAGGCTGGAGCTTCATTTTGCTAGGACTTGTGAAGGTGAGTATGCAGCATGGTCTGCTACAGGTAAGTCCACCCAAGCACCTTTACCCAAAGTATGAGCCCGGCACCTCTGGCGCCGGGACCGGTGATTCTTATGAGCCTGGCGCCAACGGCGCCAGGACATGGTCCAGAGGGCCCCGATAGGGGTCGGTTCGGACCAGGGGCGGGGGTTGTGAGCCTGCTTCCGGGGATGTTGGGCTTGTCCTGACTCCTTGGAAACAGTGCTCATGACACTGAGCTCCCGGAACAGACCCTATCTCTTCAAGAAGAAGGGATCCTCCGAAGAACACACACCAGCCTTATCTGAATTAGAAGTCTCCTCCAGTGACAGCAACGGGGACTCACAGGTGAGACAACCTACTGTTGACAGTATATCAGCCAGCCACACACACACCCCCATTCTCAGTGCAGTTTCACACTTCCCACTCATATTGCACTACCATCAAAAAAAGAGTCACCCCCCTTTTCCACAGCCATATAGTCCACTTACAAAACTGTCCAGAGACTTTTTGGGGGAATTAAAAGGAGTGCGGGGGGGGTTTAAACTCAATTTACTTTTTTGTATTTTACAATGGTGGCTTGTAAAAGAGCCTTTCTTATTTATAAGACAGTTTTTTTGGTTTTATGCACTACAGTAACAAATGCTGTACTATACTTATTTGTTTTTGGAAATTTTTGCAAAAACTTCTTCAAATTCTTTTTGTGTTTTTGATTGTTATGTGCTGTACCTACTAACAGATGCGTTACTATATATTTCACATGTCCCCTTTTCAAGGACGTCATTTCACCAAAATGCCAGGGGTAGCGGAAGTGACATCACAGTGCCACACCCCCAAGAGTGGCATCACAGGAAGTGATGTCATTTGTCCACACCCCTACAGGAAGTGATGTCATTCAACCACACCCCCACAGGGAGTGATGTCATTAGACCACACCCCCACAGTAAGTGATGCCATTTGACCACGCCCCCACCATGACATGGCCTCATGAAGCATTATCCCTCAGTGCACTAAGAAAAAAATGGTTATGATATCAGTGTATTGTGACATTTCATACAAGAATGGATCATCATATGTAGCAGTGTCAAGGTCCATGTTGCCACGTAAAGTTTATGAACCCCAATCCCAACTTGATGTAGATCTGCCCTGTTATTTCAACACCACACCGGAAAAACATGGCAGCTGTTCTGCTGGAACACAGCCTAGGTTTATTGTACATTAAACCCTGTACCAGCCGTAAAATCCGCAGACGACGACAGAGACACTTGACTTTGTTCCCCTATATTCTGGGTTAAAGTCAGTACAGGAAAATGAGCGAGAGGGTAATCTAAACAAAATAATGCTCATGTCAAGGGCTGCCATAACTTGTGAGGACTGAGTTTCTAAAGTGCTAAAGGCCGGAGTCCATTCTTTTCTCTGGGTCAGGGCCGTGGCACCCTGTGTAGGCTGGACAGTCACTTTCACACGGTTTTATCCCCTTTTGCCATCCCTCTTTCTTCTCCATCTCTACCTCACTCTTACCTCAATCCTCCTTCATTCTATTCCTTCTCTATGGCCACACAGTGCTTTTCTTTCATTCTGCTGACCTTCTTCCTTCCTCTAAGTGTTTACTTTTCTGTTGCTCTTCCTTTCTCCTTCCTTCCACCCTCCTATGTGGTTTTCTCTCTTCCTTGCTTCCGCTCTCCCTGCCTCTGTTGTTTCAATATCGCCTCTATACTCTCCTTGCTCCACTTGGCCACTTCTCTCTCTCTCCTTACCCCTAGCTCTTCCTGCTCTATCTCACCCCCTCTTTCCCTGTCCTTCCTCATATGCGGTCTTCTCTCTACACCTTGCCTCTTCCATCCTTCTGTCGCTCATCCATCTTCTTCTCACCTCTAATCTCTTTTAGTCCTACCTCACCTCCCCTTTCTCTCAGTCCCTCGTCACTCTTTGCAATCTGCCTCCTACCTTCCACCACATTTATTGGGACAAATGCCTTTTTATATCTGTGCTTTCCATGTAATTGGGCTGATTAGTACTGCGCTGGGGACACCTGTTTGCTCTTAGATATTCACAGGTCTAGGTTGGGTGCTTGTCCATTCTCCCACTTTCAACTGAAGTGAAACTCCTAACCTTTGTTACTCTGTTAGGTGGTCTGTTGCTCCATAGGAGGAAGCCACAAAAGGGTCCCCACAATTTTGGAGTAAGATGGCTTTGTCATGGTGCCTTTGTCTTTGAAATGGTGGGTGCCTCGGCCCCACCCCTTAGCCTCTTGTTAGTGACTCTGTCACAAAACATACATGTTTAATTTATTTTGGAGGCACTCATATTTCATTTCTAGCACCCGTTTCAGCCTCAGTGGTTGTGGTTTCTGAGGACTCGGATAGGGAATTGAAACACAGAGGAGTGGGACCCCAGCCTGATAGGTTCGCCCCATTGCATTGTAGATACTGACAATCTCAGAACAATTTCCTGCCTCATCAAAACCTCAGCACAGGTAGGTTTTGCCGTTTGCTGCTTTTAATTAAGGAGTAGTTCCTATCCCTTCTGGATCTGCTCGATCAGTGGACCACATTGCTGTAGAATTAAGCAGCTTTGTTTAGATCTTACAGGATTCTCAGTTCATATATCCTATGCTCTTCAGATATGTTAACTTTCCTGCAAGACATGTATATTTATCTATGTTTCTTTTATAGTGGACCCCTGATCCCACATATAGTATGCACACAATCATAGGCTTTATCAAGTTCTCATTAATACAATGTTCATATAAATATAGATTGTTTACTATAATATGCACATGCACTCACTAACGGGGGAACGAGTGAATATTGTTTTTCCCACTGTCATAACGCAACCAAACAAGCACAACAAAATGCATAACCTTATAGAATATGTGTATTTGTATGATGTCCCATACCACAATATGGCATAGGTGGAGACACTAAGAAACCAGTGGTGGGGCTGGCCTACAAGGAAGTCTGGAGATGTCCCTGTTGGCCTCTGCACCATGGGCCACGTGTGTGCGGGCGCTCTGCTGCATGGCTCAGTCGCAATGATGATGTAATCAAAACAGAACAAACTCTGCGTACGTTTATGCTATAGTGGCTGGGATAAGTTCTGCTTGTTTATTGGAAATGGTAACTGGGAGGTCCCACAAGGGAGGGCAGAAGGAGATGGTGAGGGTATAATATGTCCACCCCTGCAAGGAACGGAGCAATACTGTTGTGAGTCCTGGCTTGTTAAGGAAGGCTGTTTGTATTGCCTCTGACCTGTGAGGCAGGGATAGCTAAGAGGGAAGCTCGCGAAGTCCCCTGATGGCGAAGAGCAGGATTTAATGTTGTATATCATCTAGAGGTTTGAGAGGAAACAGAACTGCACTACTAGCATGGCCCGTACTCGTACAGCTACTAGTATTAGACAGTTTCCGTTTTTTGTGCACTGGTGGTTCATTTTGTGTAAGTACATGCAAGATCCATCCCTTAAGTAGGCCATTTTCGCTACTTAATGCTATTTCGCAGTGGAAAATGGTTACCACTAGAGAGAAGAAGGGCTACATTAAGTCAAACCTTTATCAACATATCAAATCCTTGCCCATTCGCCTTTCGGTATGTCCGGGAGCAAGTATATTACTTTCAGGTAACGGAGTGCCTGCTGTCGGCACCAAATTCATTTTACTAATGTGCAAATATGTGTCGGCGGCAGCTTGCAAGCCGCCGCCGACACATATGCACGTTGGTAAAATGAATTATGTGCTGCCTGCACTCGGCACCAAATTCATTTTACTAACGTACAAATATGTGTCGGCGGCAGCTTGCAAGCCGCCGCCGACACATATGCACGTTGGTAAAATGAATTATGTGCTGCCTGCACTCGGAACCAAATTCATTTTACTAACGTGCAAATATGTGTCGGCGGCAGCTTGCAAGCCACCGCCGACACATATTTGCACATCAGTAAAATGAATTAGGTGCTGCCTGCAGTCGGCACCAAATTCATTTTACTAACGTGCAAATATGTGTCAGCGGCGGTTTGCAAGCCACCGCCGACACATATTTGCACATCAGTAAAATGAATTTGGTTCTGGCGCTGCCCTGCCGTCGGTCGGCGGCGGCGACCGCTGGACTCAGTCACGTGTCACTCACCTCGAGAGACGAGTCGGAAGTTAGTCACTGGTCACTAGTCTGGCCTCCTGGATCAACGTGGATGCAGCCAGCCTGTGGACAAAACTCTCAGCCTCAGCAGCGCCAGCGAGATGAGACGCGCACCACACGCGTTTCACATGCAGCAACAATAATCAAAATGGAGGCCACAAGCGTCGCAGCACGCTGTGGCCACGTCCCCTCCTCCTCTGATTGGTCAATGCCAGAGGTCGCAAGAGATTGACAGGGGTCGCTGGCCAATCGCCAGCGGTCGCTCTTGCGACCTCTGGCGACCCCCAAATGACGTCCCTGCCCCTTTTCATGTTTTTCACAAAAACTGTTTCAAGTCATTCTGAACATTGGAAAGAAAAATCTCATTTTGAACATCGGTCAAATGAACTCCATCTCTACGACAAATGTTCACGCCATCCAACTTTATGGTTTTCACTTTGTAAAGATGCCATTTCTACATCTTACAAAAAAGCACATACAGCTTTATTAACATTTCACCTGGCTTTTTCCAGTTGTGGACAAAACAAGTTTGAACGTTTCCACATTTGCCTTAATTTTCAAAGCTGGAAACAGTTTCATTAATCTTTAAAACGTGTCCTTCGTGGCAAACTGCAATGAGAGTCAAGTCACATACCCCAAACTATTGCCTCCACAATGAACCATATTCTCGCACAATGGTAACAATCCCGCCCAGTTTAATCCTCGAACTCCATACCAGGAAACTTCCACTTCTCCTAATCCAAGATTAGCAGAGATGCAACTGTGCTCAGTGTAAACTTTTAAGCAGTGTACCCATGAATCTCCTAGCATACAGACACTCTGATTCTTCATAGACATAGCTATCTTTCCACCACTTCACTTCACAGAAGAAAACACTTGCTACCCTGTGCTCCTGTACACTTCAACTCCTCCTCCACAACCAGAAAACCTGATTGTATAATGCTAAAATGTCTGTGGACGTCGCAACTGTCCTCGGTCTCTACAGTCCTTTTTTCATACCAGGTATCCTTAAAAGACCCGGATAGCACGTATGAGTCCTTGGACAATTTCTGAAATCTGCGGACACCATTACACAGGGCAGCCCTTCTACCCTTTTTACTTTTTATGTTTGTAACACTACCCCATTGGCTACATTCAAACAGTCACACATCCAGTCACCAATCACATCCAAAAACTCTGCCTGTAACCCTGTACATTTCAACTCTCAGAGTGCTTGCCTCCTGCCATTCACATGCTCCTGCATCAAATACTACTGTGAAACTCTCAAAGATTTATTTTTGCAGATTTAACAATATCTACATCTAACGACATAGTACAGGTATGCTTATATTTTTTAAAGTACTCTTTTTTCAACACCTTTATAAATATATATACAGTGTTGCAGCCACTTACTCTGTAATAAGCATCTCAATAAGCATATTCTCTTTTTTAACCACTGACATCAAATGCCATGTATTGCAACATTCTGCACCTGGTCACATAAAGTGGCAGTTACTTATATGTAGTGCCAACATATTGGACTTCCTCACTGACACTTATCAGTGTTCTACAAATCTTTTGCAACTGTATCTCCCTTACTTGTAGAAACAAGTTACAATCACTGCACCTCTACATGCACATATGCATCTTAAATTTTCAACAAAATGCTCCTAAAAAAAGAAACATTTTTAAAACAACAGCATGTTTCCTTATGTATAAATATATGTTGCAAAGTTTGCCATTACAGCCCTTAAAATGCCACCATTCACCACCTGCTCACATATATGTGTATAGTGCAAATGTATGTACATGTTTTTCCCCGTTCAATATATTTCTACTACAAACATTGAAACCTAAATGCAAAATTTTTCCTCAGAAGGCTAGTCTTTTTCAACAATTATTACAACATACCAAATACTAACAACATACACTGCTGCAACTGCAAAGTTCCACAGTGTTAACACTAGGCCACACTGCAACACATTACAAATCCATTGCACCACAACAAGTGCACTTTCCATATTAAAAGCACCAAAACAAAAATGTCCCTAATGCAAAAAGGAAAACATTGCTGTGCAGCTAATTCCATATTAGCCCTAATGCAAAGGTTCCTGTGCTACGAAAATGAACTAAATATGCATCTTTTTTACACTATGCTAGTTTTTACCCTGTTGCTTGTAATATGCCAAACTGCACGTGTCATAGTGGAAACATTGTAACAACATAGTTAACATGCTTTAGCACTCAACACATAACACAACTTTATTCACTCTTTTTTTCCAATAACTCCTCCTACCTTAATAAATAGCCCTTGCTAGTGAAAATACTTCACCATTACCACATATACCAACTAACTTGCTTTTACAATTACAGGAAAAAAGAAGATTGACAAAGTCAGTTACCGGACAAAGAAAACTCATCGCATTCTACAAAGTGAGTATATTAATATAGCAAGTATATCTCTCTAATTGTAACAATGTACTTTCACTATAGATTAGCCTAAAGTATTTTTTCTACACAACAATATTGTATTTCACTCTTACTCTATTGCAGCATTCACACTCTTTCTAATCCTATCTGAAGATTGCTCTTTTTTCACTACACCACCTATTCCTTACTGCCGAACAACACAACATCTCTCATCAACTTCTATACCACAATTTCATTTCTTTATTCTTCCATATCCACCTTAAGTCCTCAATTCCAACCCAACAACTTTCACACTCATTCGATCTCAAATTACTAACACACATTAGCACACATAGACACTCTTCCTCACCCCTTTTCCATTATACCCACACAACCCTCATACCTATACACTAAATCACACAATTACAGCAGCTACTGTTTTACTGAACACATCATAATATTCCTAGTTATTTAATCAAACCACCACTCCCTTATGCACTAACAAAAGTACTGCTCAACATATTTTACTATAAATACTTTATTACCCATTGCCCACCACATGAATATATTTACTTAATACAACACCACCTGATTTCAATGAGATATTTACCCAAACCCAAAGGTTCATAAGCACCGCTGGAGAGTGGTCTGACAAGTAGCACCACCACAATTTTTAGTGGCGCAAAATACAAAATCTCATTCTTACCCTGCAGAAGCCTCTGCAAATTCTCCCAAAATCCAGTATCATGTTAACAAGGGTCTGTTTAAACCGTCAGCCTCCATTCTTATTTGAACAAAATCATTGGGACCAACAGTTTCCAATATCTGATGGACAAGTGTTTCCACAACATCCTTTATGACTGTTAACCTGTGTCACAAGGAGCACAACTGGTTCAGGTTCCCAAATCTAAACACCTTGTAATTCTCCATGGCTGAGAATGTTTTATAACTTCTTTGATAATGTAGCTCCCTTTCCAAATAAACCAGTGAATCTGGTGTCTGAGGGGTTTGTGCCTTTGTCGTGCTAGGCCTACCACATTTGGATATAACCAATCAGGCCTTTTTTAAGATTTTAAATAGGCGATGCCTCTGAGCTCGAGATCTGGCTCATTGTAAGTTTTGTCTCCTGTTTTTAAGCTCGAACAATTAGGGCTTCATTACGAGTTGGGTGCAAAGGGATACCGGGCACCGGTAAGGACACCAGTGCCGGTAATCCCTTTGTGCCCTATTCCGTGTTCGCTTAGCGGGTCCCGTCCTTAACGCCTGGTTTTACCAGGCGTTAAGGACGGACCCGTTAAGGGACTTTAAAGCTAATAACGGTACCGCAATTTGCGGTATCGTTATTAGCGCCTTCCCCCTTCTCATTGAGCCCTATGGGGGCTCACATGGGAATGGGGAATGGCTTTTTCAATGGGGATTTACCGGTCCCGCAAAGGTCGTAATAGACTGGTAAGTCCCCATTGAACGAGGGCGGACTTGGTACCAGTATTGGAGGTAGTCATGGCGCTAATAGCGCCATGATTACCTCCAAACTCGGAATGAGGCCCATAGGTTGCATATTGCTGTACATGTACTCGGGAATCATATCTGCTTGCCTAATATTATACTTCTTGAGTGAGTGAATCCGTGTTGCCTTTTAGCTCCAAAGTAGCTCTAACCAACTAATCTCATATCATGCTTGCATTCTTAATTGATGTTGTACTTTGGTACCGCATGCTCTTTTACATGCGTATGCTCGGAGATGCCTTTTATAACGTTCCAACATTTCCCACAATACCTGTATAAATGTATTGAATTTAGCCAAAAATAAGGTATCACCAATATTCAACAATTCACATTCTTAATGTACTACAGATCAAAGTTTTTAAAGTACTCTTATTATTTCCCATGATTGTGAGTTCGAGCTTCGCCTTAGTGTGGCATATTCTGATTTATACATAGACTCATCATACGTCTCACTCTTCCGATATTTTTACTATTCCTGCTCTATTTGGATATTATAGTAGTATATTAACGTTCCTAATCTTAGTTGTTAGTTTGTTAGCTCTATTGCTCAATCAATCGCAGCCTCTTACCGTAATTGCTGCTGTCATACACGTACATACAAGGCAAGTTTTCCTTGTCCGGCGAGGCCATAAATACTCAGAGTTTCACAGGAGCTACAAGTCGTGTTCCCTTCACAAATGCACTTCCAGTCTCTGTAGGAGAATGTGAAATGAATGTGCCCATATTATATTCACTACAAACCTCAGTAAACATTTTGAGTCGAGATTTAATGACAAAGTTAAACATGACAATCTCTTTCACGGAGGAGGGCATAGTATGTTCAACTCCAGGAATGCACTATTCAACAGTATGCGAAATGATTAGAGCATACGCAGGACACACAGCCATGAGGGCTGTACCATTAGAGCCAGAAATATTTGCGTACGGAATGCGCGTGCTAATCGCAAGACTGCCATGTCTTGCAGACAAAATCATGAGAACCCCACATGAGTTTCTATTTAGACCAAGAATACCGATGCACGAGGAGAAGGGACAAGTATTTCCCTTGATACACACAGTTGCAGTACAAGGGAGAATGGCCTTGATTGATGGTTATGATGACGAAGGCCAACAATGGTGCGTAGTAATCGCCATTGAAGAAGGATATCGATTGACCAACGTCACCAATGGCGACCTGTTTGAAGAGCAAGCAGACATGGGAGAGACAATGGTGGACGTGAGTCTCACCTTTTGGGTGAAAATGATCAAAAGAGAAGTGCCTCAAAGAATGATGTTGGCACAAAACCGTCCTGAATTTATTGATGACGACATGGCCCAGGTGCCTGTCTCAGTATGGACTACAGGACCCTATGACTTAGGCCTCTTGAAAGGGGTTGGAGAAGTGAAAATTAAACATAAACCAGGAGCAATTCTACCAAAAGCCAGACAATATCCCATGTCCAGAGAGGCAGATGAGGGGATTTTTTAGACAATTTCGGCAATGATGGAGCAGGGCATCTTAGTGATGTCAGAGTCGTCCTGCAATACCGTGGTTCATCCGATCAAGAAATCGAAGGGAGGGTCTTGGAGGCTAATTCAAGGTCTGAGGCCAATAAATTATATTGTTGAGGCCGAGTTCCCTTTAGTTCCTAACCCGGCTACAATCCTATGTAATATACCAGTTGAGGCAAAATATTTCACGGTGATTGACTTGAAAATGCATTTTTCTCAATCCCGTTGCACCGTGACTCACAAGATCTGACGTCATTCACATTCAGACAGATGCATCTGAAAAGCATGTGGCTCCCCCAAGGGTACTGTGAGTCTCCATCTATTTTTAACAGAGTCCTGCAGATGGACTTAAGCAATATTGCATTAAAAAGTGTTGTCCTGCAATATGTGGATGACATCTTAATTTGCAGCACGACAGAAGAGCAATGCAGGCACGATTCTGTTCAGCTATTGAATATACTGGCTGAGAAGGGATATAAGATTGACAAGGAAAAGCTACAATATTGTCAACAAGAAGTGCTGTACATAGGCCAGCTGATCTCACATGAGGGAAAGACAGTGACCCCAGAAAGGGCTGAAGCCTTACTGAACATGGCTAAGCCACAAACGATAACACTGATGCAGAGCTTTTTAGGCCTATGCAACTATGTCAGAGCATGGGTCTTCAACTATAGCTCTTAAACTAAGCCTTTACTTTAGGCCCTAAAGAAGGCCCAAGTGATGAAAGAAAAGATTGAATGCTCTGAGACCATGGAGGAAGGATTTGCTGAACTCAAAAGAGCTATTTGTACAGCACCAGTTCTAGGGATTCCAAATTATGCAGAGGAATTTTACCTGTTTTCACACACGAATGGCAGCGTTATGACGGCAGTACTTGAGAACCACATTGGGGTACAAGCCCCTGGCATACTATAGTGGAAATTTAGACCCAGTAATGAGAGGCCATTTCCCATGCGAACAAAGTTTAGCTGCCGCAGCGTTCGCTATAGACAAGGCTACAACCATTGCAATGGGTTGCTCAATGACATTGTACGTCAAGCACTCACTATTTGCTTTCCTAGAGAAACCTAAGGGTACATTGACATCTCAGAGAGCTTCTGCTTATGAAGTGATCATATCAAATCCATCGATTAAGGTAGTCCGATGTAAGATAGTGAACCCAGCTATGTTTATAGCAGAGCCAGTCACTAAAGGAGAACCGATTCATGACTGTGCAAACTATGAAGAATTCTATGACGAGATCCCAAGAGTGAAAGAAAATGCTTTGGCTGAAGGAGAAAGTGTCTTTATTGACGGTTCTTCGACAATCGATCAAAATGATGGGCAAAAATATACAGGCATTGCTGTGATGAAGCACACCGCAAATGGAGATTTTCGAGTACTCCTTAGTGCATGAATACCATCTCACTATTCAGCACAGCCTGCAGAACTATTGGCGTTGATACTCACCATTGAGAATCATGCAGACCAGGAAGTAATGGTGTACAGTGACTCCGCCTATGTAACGTCAACAGTGCACGCATGCTTAGCGCTCTGGAAAAGGAGGGGCTACCTCCGAGCAGATGGCACACCAGTGCAGCATGCAGCCTTATTGGACAGGCTGATCAAGGCACTACAGCTCCCAGTGGGCATAGCAGTTGTGAAATGCGCCCCCCACACGAAAGGGACAGATTTTATCTCATGCGGAAATCAAGCAGCAGACACAGAAGCCAAACGGATGGCATCCAAAAGTGAGACGATCATGGAAGTAGAAGTTGCCCATACCAATGAGAGAATGATGGTTGCATGAACTACACCTGAATGCTATAACAGTCTAGGGCAACCACAGTTTATGGAACTCCAAGGGGAGGCATCACTGGAAGAGAAGAATCTTTGGAAACAATGAGGGTGTTCTTTAAACCCCTCTGACGGTTTTTGGTGACAAGACAGCACTGGTAAACCAGTGATGCCTGTAGCCCTATTAAAAATAGCGATGGAGCAGTTACATTATCCAGCACACATGACAAAACAGAATCTTGCAGAAACACTCGCAGAAGACTAGTTCATACCGAATTTAACCGATCACGTTGCATTTTTTATAGTAAACTGTATAATCTGCCAACAAGTCACAGCTGGGCACACATTAAAAGTAATGAGAAGAGTCATCCTCAGGCCAAATGGGCCTTTTCAGCACTTGCATGTCGATTACGTATGTAACGGGTACAGATACTTCATTGTTGTGGTGTGTCCATTCTCTAGATGGATTGAGGCAGGTCCGTGTATACACCCAGACTCTACCTGTGTGGCGACATTTTTAGTGAGAGAAGTGTTCCCCAGGTGGCGGGGTGTGCGAGGTCATGAGATCAGATAATGGAGCTCACTTTGTAAATGAGACAGTCAAACAGATTAGCTTGCTGCTTGTTATAAAGCACAACTTCTCGTCGGCGTATCATCCGCAAGGTAACGGAATCTGGGAGAAGCTCAACGGCTTATTAAAGGAAAGGATAGCCATGTTGAAGCTTACTCTAAGAAAGGGATAGTTGCACTGCCTTCCTTTGGCACTGTATGCACTTAGGAACCAACCCCGTTCTGACCATCATCTTACGCCACACGATATAGCCACAGGAAGAAGAATGCATACTCCTTTGACACCCTGAAATAGAGTTAGATGTGATGCCCAGTCAACAGGAGAAATGTTAGGGTCGGAAATGCAAAATTACCTCCCTTACTGTAATTTCAGACCAGCTGCAGGGACGACGAAAAGGGTGCAGGGCAGCACGGAACACAGGAGGAGATACTACTGCAGACAGAGCTCAAGGACTTTGTGTACCATCCATTTTCCCTGGAGATACCGTCCTTGTAAGGAACCATACAAGGAAAAAGTGGGACGAGCCAAGATTTAACGGTCCCTTTACAGTGGAAAACTGCATTTCTTCCGCAGTGAAACTACAAGGCAGGAGAGCTTGGATTTTCCTGGGCGATATCAAACCCTACATCGGAGAAGGCCCCCTGCCTGCACCCCAACGCGAGGAGACTACGAGCGACGGTGAAGAACCACAGCCCGTGCAGACGAGATCCATGACGAGGAGGAAGGACACATGACCAGCCAAAGACAAAGAACTTTTCTGCAAATTGTGGGTTAAAATTGGACACTTCCTCTGAGGAAAAAGGGAATAAGGACATAAACTAAGGACACTCTGTGCAATCTAGATGCAGGGTGAAGAAGACAATTGCACATAGAAGCCACAGCATAGTCTGTTGAACTTGAACTTTAAATAGAGGCACAATACAACTGTGACGAGTAAAGAACATGTCAAATTTCGACTGAGGACACATAAATTGGAAGAAAATACAGTATCACCAGAGATGTGGTAATATACTTTAATCTAGTGCTAAAATCATACCAGTCATTGCTGGGGAGAATCACCAGTGTCACTGACTTTCTGCAAACGAAAAGGCAATAAGAAGATTGCTTACTGTAATTGCAGAACAATTTCTCCTAATTCCTGAGTACAGTGAGGAGAAACCAAATGTCCCAAGCAGAGAAGGAAGTAAATGAGCTTGTTAATACATTATTCTTTCGAATAAACAAAGACTGTCCCAATCTTGTCGGAAGAACGACAGACACTCTCACGTTTTTCCACGACCCAGCAAATACAGAACATCTAAGCCAACTCCTAAATAAAATTGTGATCTTAGTTGCACTCTACGCTAATGGACAGTGCAGACATTAATTGTCTACATTAAAGAGAAAGCATACAATCCTGAAACTCAGCAAGACAGGACGAATGTCCCTGTCACCAGAAGACAGCAGGTTGGCCCACAATGTCCTCTTTCATTTAGTCAATGACTTTCCAGAGCTAGTGGGGAGACCGATCGATGTTGACGTCCTCACATTCATCAGAGACCCAGCCAATATTGCACAAATGGGCATGCTCTTGGAAGGAATAATACTGCAAGTGGAACTCACTAACCATCAGCAGAACTATCTGAGGGACAGATCGAGAGAGCATTGCCAGAGATTTCCTTTCTTATTTTCCAGTGACAAAGACAACATGTCTTCGGGACTGAAACAAATTCGAGGCGTGGACTGGGAGCTGACCTACTTTGAACATGCACAGTAAAAGGACTTGCCGAAGTGTTAGTTTGATTTGATTTTTCCCATAGTTTAGCAAAGGAACTGTATCCTGAGATAAGAGGCAATTGACCACCCGCAAGAGGGGGGACACTTGTGGGACACCTGAACCTCTTAAACACAGACTCTGAAATACAATATTGTTTAAAGAAATATAGTTAAAGGTAGGCATTTGGCAAATGATCGAGATGGGAATCCAGAGCAGCAACCTCGTCCTCCGCAGGAGGAACAACATCCCTATCTCACTGGAAGTAAATGCTGCCGCCTGACCTACAGAGGCATAATGTATTTGTGTATCATATTCATCATTGTTTTATTGTCATTACCGATCAGAACTACATTTTTCATTGGTGCACAAAGCATTCCAATTCCAGTGCACCCACCTAATGATGTACGCATGAAGCCTACAAAGGCACCCAGACCTTATATAGTCATTCCCGTCCCTAGAAGATCTGATGTTGGGATGAATGAACTTGAAATGGATGTGATTAGCAATAACACATACACACTTGTGGTAACAAATGAAAAGGAAAGCTGAAGACAGGGTCGGCAAAGCATGAATGTGACAAGATTACAGATAACTACACGCATGCAAACACGAAATGCACATACACCAGGCCTCGTGCCAATTACTGCAGAACCACAATCCAAGGCATGGGAAAAGAAAAGACTGCCTATTATGTGAAATCCCACTACAAGCGAAGTGAAAAGACAAATGAAAGAAGTTAAATCCCTGAAGAGACAAGAGGAGTTAGAAAATCGACCAGCAGAGACAGCATGGTCAAACCCATATGTTCCAATGAAAGGGACAAGTACAAGTTCTACAATACAGCCATATACTGAACCAATGCCAGCGTGGATATGGGCACTTCTAACCAAAAGGAGGCAAAAGATATACGAGGACAAGGAAAGAGCTATGAAATGTATGCCTCAAGAAACCTATGGGGCCATGTACCTGGTCACTCTACTAGAGAAAAAATATCTTCTTGATTATTAGATACTCATAAGTAAATATTACTTCATTTGAATCAAAATTTCAAAAAACAGAAAAAACACATTGGGCCTCATTCCGAGGCTGGCGCAAAGGGATTACCGGCACCGGTAAGGACACCGGTGCCGCTAATCCCTTTGCGCCCTATTCCGAGGTCCCTTTGTGGCTCCCGCTAAGGCTGCCTGGTTTTACCAGGCGGCCTTAGCGGGAGCCGCAAATGGTCCAGGGAGCAAATAACGGTACCTCAAATTGCAGTACCGTTATTTGCACCTTCCCCATTCCCACTGAGACCTATGGGGGCTCAAATGGGAATGGGGAATGGTATTTTCAATGGGGATTTACCGGTCCCGCAAAGGTCCGACTAGACTGGTAAGTCCCCATTGAATGAGGGCGGACTCGGTACCGTTATTGGAGGCAGTCATGGCGCTATTAGCGCCATGGCTACCTCCAATCTCAGAATGAGGCCCATTGTAAATGTCTTTTTCACAATCAATGATATTCTTAGTTCATACAATGTTTTTAACAAAATCTTGAATTACAGCATTCATTAAACAAAATTATATTTCATGCTTGACTTTTCATCAAATACAAGAGAAACTAAACCTGGCAATAGAATAATAACTTTCAGGAAAAAAATTCAACAGAATTTACTGAGTTGAAATGTTTTTAGTGTCAATTCAACCAAAAAGTTTTTTTTTTACACAATCACAATCACATGTTGTTAATCCACTACGGGTTTCGGGGTTTTCTTGACCCCTTCTTCAGGTGCTGATGTGAGTTGTATTATTTTCCTTATTTCCTAAAACAAATTTCAAAGAGAACAAAGATTTGTACTTTTTTGGTTTCTATAGCATAGTGTCCACCAATATATCTTGAAGGAATTTCGAGACAATCTAAATATAAATTTCACTGACCTTGGAAATATCTAGGGTCTATATAGCCATCACTGACTCTCGTGTCACTTCTGATTCTTGCCACTGGTTGAAATCGTGTATCGATAATTGGTGGTGGACTGATGTTGTAAACAGACTCAATGGTCCTGTCCCAATGGTCAAGCTAAATGTTGCACCCACCCACTCTAAAAAAGAATAATCCCATTACCAGATTATCAAAACCTACACTCAATGTTGCGCCCCTGCGCCCAGCACTCACTAGATCAAGAGGCTAAAGTACATTGTCCCAAGTAAACTTACCTACAACTTGAAACATTCCAAAACGCAATGCGGGAACGGCAAACGGGTGCAAACACAGCCTTCTGTCCCGCAGAGCGTTTATATTTGTTTTTTCAATGTGTCACGTGATCGTAACCTGGATCACGTGACCAGGAAACATTCATTTCTTAAAGGACAATTGCCTCAATTCCTCTGCCCCAACGTAATAAATCGCACTCAGGAGCACCTCGTATGGTGTATTTAATCTTGTTTCAGCTAGTGCAAAAAAGGGCTAGATGTGTATTAAATGACGTAGTCCCTTTGCCGTTGTGCCGCCTCACATGATCACCAAATGATCACGTGATGTTGTGTCTGTAACAAGACATGCAATCAAGGGATTTCCGCGTCATCATTTCTTATATACAAATCGTCAGTTTAAATACAAATACCTAATGTTGAAATATGCTGATCGTAAGATTTAAGACAAGTTCTCAGTTTGGGGAGATTGCTTGTTGACAAGGAAAGAGCTGCCAGACTTTCCTCAACTCAAATGGCGCAGATGAGAAGGCCTGCACCATGGACCGGGATACCTGAGGATCCTCCAGCAAGAAAGAGCCATCCAGATGCATTCAGGGATGTAGTAATAGCAAACTACATAAAAACCTTAAGAACCAAGAGGAGTATGCACGGAGATGACAACAAACTAAACGACTACCTGGACAGCACAGCACATTTAGGAAACAACATTTGGTACCAGCACATGAAAGAAGTTGGAAGACGAAGTTTAGAAGGGGAATGCTTTGTTTGCGCACTCCTACCGTACAGAATGGGAAAGTCCAAGATCTTTGTAGCTGTATAAATTGATGTTCAGACAGCACACTGTCTTTCACACATAGCCATGTGCAAGACAAGAGGTCAGTTCATAGGTAGTGATGCCTCACTGAAATGGGCAACTGAAGCAACCGGTCCAAATGAAGACGATAATGTCCAGGACATAAAGACAAGAAACAATGAAAAGACGAAACACATTGTGATCAGATATGAGAAGCCTGAAGTTAAAGGAGCAGAAATCAGAAGAGAAGCAAACCAGAAGCTAAACGTTTAAGGAAAAATTCCAGAAGAAGTTCGGAGATGGAAGAACAGAGGCCAAATGCAGATTTGGGTATCAGTGTTTTCACCAGACGGATGGGAGAAAGGAATAGTGATATGCAGAGCATGGATGGTCTTCGGTCACTATGAGCCTACCATTAACATAGTGCGAAATGGATGCAGGCCATTATGGCCAAAGCGTGCAAAACTGCTGACATGGGTCGAAGACAGAGGAGGACCCTTGCAGATAGTGCCACTAGAAAACCCAAAATTCAGCTTCAGGAATAATGGCAGAAGAACCAGAACTGTGGACGAGTTTTTGATGCTCCAGGAATGGTGAATGGAACTGAAGTAATTATGGACCATTATTGGGCATGTAGATCCAAAGCCTACATCAGACTGCTGAAAAACTGGGGAGGTAGATGCACAATAGTGAACATCCACGTTCCAGCATTAGTAATCCCGAAAAGTGACCTGAACATTGACAGTTTCCCAAAAGCAGATGCTCACCTGAGGAAAAGGAGATCTGTGGAATTGCTGACTCGGATGAAGAGAGATAATTACTTCTCTGCCAAATCAGAAGAAGCTGTTCAGCCTCACCTCATCAGTGTTCACAACTTTTTTCATGCCAAGAATTCAGGTTGGAGCAAATACTAAATGGTTGCAGACAACCAGATGGGAGGTACTGCAGACCATCAACACGACAATAAAAGGATTCAATGTGATTAAGGAAGAGTTCCGACTGATGACTCTCCAGAACAGATATGTGCTTGACATGATCACAGCTATGGATGGAGGAGTTTGTGGAAAAATCGGGGAATCATGTTGCACATTTACACCTTCTCATGATGAGGAAAATGGAACATTAACAGAAGCCATAGGTATGCTGACAAAACTGCAGAACCAGATGATTGACGAAACTGATGAAGTGGATGATGACAGCTGGTTTGGATCACTATTCTCATGGTTCCCACAATGGATGGCAGATGCATTCAAGTTCCTGGGAGCCCTGTTAGTAATTGTAACGCTCACCTGATTCCCACGGAGGCGCGGGTCTTGGCAGGAAGCTGTCTGTGACTCGAAAAGTGATGTGCAGGACTCGATTGGCTTCTGTGGTCGAACCTCTTCGCACTGTGTGTCGAACTCGAAGAGTGAGGTTTCTGCAGGTGAAAGAATATGGGGGTTAATGGTCTGGGTTGTTGAATGTCCCTCTCTCTCTCTCTCTCTCTCTCTCTCTCTATATATATAGGTGAATGCTGGGCTCTCCATCCGCGTCTGGTGCAGGGTGCCATTGCCAGTTCCTTCACTGGTGAAACACAGGCCTCTTGAATTCAGAGGATGGTTACCGTCGTTATCTGCACGAGCGGTGAGTTTCTGGACACCTTTTGTCTTTATAGTCTTTACATGCGTGGCACGTTTATATGCAGATTCTGTATAATGCTTTTCCCTTATGTATTGCAGGGCTCTTGAGATGAAAGATGAAGTGAAGCGCCTGGAAGTTCGTAAGTATGGCAAGCGCTCTAACTGTCTCTTTCCTTGCAGCTTAGTTCGAGTTAAAGAGACGGCGGAGTATTCGCAGGCGTTTTATTGCGACGAGCGTGATGGACGTAAGTAAATACCTGCTTAATGTCTTTTCTTTTGCCTTTCAGATGTTGGGTTGCAGCGCCGGAGTCTGCGGAATGCCAGTAAGTTGTTAACGATACTTTGTCTTCACAGGCGGCAATGCAGAACAAAGAAATCCGCAATTCACAGCGTGCCGGTAAGTATGGCAATGCTTTTGTTTTTGCAGGTGGAGATGCGGCGTGAAGAAACGGCCGCAGCCGATGGATCAGGTAAGTAAGCACTGCGTGTAAAGTTCGCCTTGCTAACCTGTTGTTTCTGTTCTTTGCAGGTGCTGATGATGTCTGGATACTGAAATGGTAAGTAGGATTCTTGCAGGTCCAGGATCGGAAGAAGAAAGGCCGGAGCAGACTCGGTGAGCGTTCTGCTGCAGATGCAGAATAACGCGAAGCACGCTTCATCTATCGGGTGTGGTTTAAATAGCCTTGGAGTGATGAGGCGTCTTCTTCCATGGCCCCGCCTAGGTAAGAAAAGAGTTCCAGTTTCCAGAAGAGTTCCAGTGCTGTATCCAGGGAGTGGAGCTGCCCCAGCCAGGTAAGAAAGTAGTTCCTGTTCTCAGATGGCTTCTAAGTGGCTGGTAAGTAAGCAGCATGGTCTGCTGCAGGTAAGTCCACCCAAGCATCTTCACACCTATTATGAGCCCGGCGCTTCCAGTGCCGGGACCAATGGTTTTGATGAGCCTGGTGCCACCGGCGCAGGACAAGGTCCAAAAGGTCCCAGTGGGGACCGGCTGGTGCTTAGGATTAGGGTTAGGGGCCTGCTTCCAAGGACGTTGGGCTGGTCCTGGCTCCTTGGAAGCAGTGATCATGACAGTAAAGATATTACTAGGCTTCTGTGTCATTAAGATAATAATTTCCCAAAGCCAGAAAACTGCGAAGAAAGCCATAGGGATGAAGATCATGATTGACGTCAAGCCAGGATGGAAGCCCAAAGACCTGACTGATGAGGAAATAAGAGACTTTGTGAAGGCTAGCATTCACACACCAGAGGGAACAAGGTTTCTCTACCCCAGGAAGCATCGAAACTGTTTGGGAATATGGGTTTACTGTAGCCCAAATGGACAATGTCAATTGATGACATGGAATAAAGATGAACATGTAAGGACCGCAGGAAGCCTGAAAGGAGTAATAACGATATGGACTCCAAAGAGACACTTCTTCAAACCATCATGCATATATCCAGAAGATGAAGAAGGGATGAACCCAGGCGATGGAGTGAAGATGAATATAGAAGAACCGAGTAAGATGAATCCAAAGACGGAAGTGAAAGTGGTCGCTGAATCGCCCAGAGGGGGGATTGTAGAGGAGGTCCCAAATAAAGCCTGCACTCCAATCATCCATTTTGAAGTACTGGGAATGGTCACACCGAGATGTGTGATGTATGATGAGCAAATAAACCAGCAGAGAGCCGCAGTAGGGCTCTGTCCAGTGCCTATCGGAAGAACAGCACCTAGTGAAGTACCAATACCAAGAAAACCATGGACAGTAAGGTATCTATTGAGGAAACGCTACCAACAAATGAAACAAAATGAAGATTGCCTAAGTACAGTCCCGGAAGAAACCAAAAAGGTCTTAATGGAGGACAAATGTTGACGTCAAAGATAGAAGAAATGACAACCAGATGTTGAAATGCAAAGAAGTTTAAAGCTGTAAGCAAGATGTAGGCATTCAACCAGTTTACACCTGTAAATATGCTTGGAACCGCAGAAAGCTAAGAAAACAGTGCGCCTTGCTATGCTTAGTAGAAGAATAGCACGGCAAGCACCATTATACATAATCTACCTCAAAAATAAAGCACAGTATTATAAGTGTATTTCTACTTTGCACAAGAAGCACAATCAACCCAGGCTACTAAAGGCCAAACGAAAACAGATTCATATTTAGCAAAACGAGAAGAGACGGCTGACTCGAAACTCGGCAGAGGCAACTTGTGCCAGGAAAGCCAAGGTCATACGAATAAAAGAAGTGAACAGTAGCTACATCTAATTGAAACTGAGAACAGATTATCCTGCCTCTGAAAAGTCGAGATAAGAAGACGTAGGCAGGTGGCGGGCTAAATAAGACTCAAATACACAAATTGAGAGAAAAGAGACAAATTCACGGTGTGGGAATCACGTGACCAGCCGAGGAAGAAGAAGCGAGGGTTCACACCTCTGCTTGGCACCAGACCAGGAGGAAATATCAGAACCTTTCCAGACTGAAGATGCAGTCTCAAGGCCAACCACAGTGAACTAATTGACACATGGACACTAAAGTGATGATTGATTGTAACCATAATCGGAGAAAGGCCGGGTAACTAAGGGGCACCCCGCAACTGGCCGACCATTCTGCGTTGTGCTAAGCAAAGTGGAAAAGTATGCATGGGGTTGGTGCCAACCCAATCACACTGGACCAAATAATCTAGGGACCTATAGTTAGTAGAACCAATGAGACGCCATACTTTTAGTGACATCTACAGTAGTCATTTTTGAAGGAAGGGCTTAGTTGCCCAGCTGACAGAATTTACCCAATCTCCTTACTGCGTTACCATATACAGATATAGTACCTATACTAAAGTTACCTTTTCCTAACCAATAGAATTGCATGTTAACTTTTGAGTGTTACAAGTCAGTGATGACGAGTTTTGAGTATAAATGTTACAACTTGTATGAAGTTCACTGGAGTTTGAAGCGAGAAGGACGATCGCATCACTGCTGATATCCATGACTCCCCGTTTTCTGTACTTGTCATCAAACGGACTCCTTTGCCAAACCATTGAGTTGTCCTTATTGATTGTGTTGGAGTAATGAATCTGCAGCCCCATCCATCTCAAGGGTGCAGCTATCTCATCTTAAAGTACTTCTGAGCAAGCCTTGGCCCTATGGGCCGGCCGGGGGTCCCGGAGTACAACATGTATAACCAATTACCACAAATCCTAATCAACAAATAATAAATGCCAATAAACAAAATTCATAAATTGCTTCAGATACATGGGCCATGTACAGTCTCATATTGACTGTCTTCTGTCCTTGATTTAACATTTCTCATGTGATCTATTCTGGACATCACGATAGGTTTCAATTATATTAGTTCATTCATTATTAATAGTTACAATGATGGTGCTTAAGTGCAGTCAAATATTGAGTTTCTTCATCCTTCATATTCTGGATTTCCTGTTATAACTAGCTCATAGGAAGGATGTCATTTCATTATCTGAATTTAGACCCATAATTGTAGTATTCAATTTGCAGATTAGTCTGGCTTCTGCTTGTCTGAGTGTTTTCACTCTGTCGCCACCTCTTCTTTCAAGGTCGAGTCTTTGCAATCCTGTGAATCTGACTTGTGACTTGTTGTCCATTTGCTGTACAGTGTATGCCGATGACGCGCTATTGGAAACTTGGGACCTTAACTTCCAATTTTCGCCAGATGTTCTCTAATTCAAATTCTAAGTTCTCTTTTTCGTGCTCCCAATGTACAGTTTGCAACATTCACATATAATACCATAAATCACAAACTTTTTCCTGCAATTAATTCCTTAATTCCTTATTTGTTTGTGATTGTTTTTCCATTAATATCATGACATTCTTTAGTCTGCTGATGTGCAAATCGACACATGCTGCATATGCCGCATTTCCTGAATCCAATCTGGTCTGATTGTAGCCAAGAGCCTCATCATTTTATTGAATACTTTTAAAGGAGCCCAGAGTCAGCAAGAGATGTGTCTAAAAATATAGGAACTCTCATTCCCGCACTGGCAAGAGATGTTTGGACATATAAATGTTCTGTGATATCCACCAGAGCCCTCTAGAGCCTCTGTGGTTTGGGAATGACTTCATAACAAGAGTTTAAAACTGGAGCATCCCCTATTTTGCTCGAGGGCTGCCACTGTGTTAAATTTGTTGATTTGATACATCTCGGAGGGAGTGGTTGCATGATCAGACCCCCTGTTAAAGGATCAATGAACACACCATTTTCAGGATATGCATTGTCATGACTCAATGCAGATAAACCAAAATAGTCGAGCATGGCCTAAGAGACTTTTTATTATCACTCATTAGGTGCCTTGATATTCCAGTGTGCATTGCAAAGCTTCCAGAACCAACCAGCCATGGTGATACAGCTACAAAAGAACTCTGTGGTGTCAGACCCCTAGATCCAATGTGCCTTGCTGCTGTAACATAAACGTAGATCCCATCCTTGGGTCGTTAAAACATTCAGAATGTGTTGATCCAAGAGAAATAAGCTGCACCTTGGAGACTTTTTGTCATGCATTAGGTCCCTGGATATTCTAGTGGGTGTTGCAAAGACTCCAGAACCAACAGGGCCCTGTGCTGATTCTACAAAAGAACCTCCAGATCCAATGGGCCCTGCTGCTGTAACATAAAGATAGACCCCATCCTTGGGTTGTTAAAACATTCAGAATTTGTTGATCCATGAGAAATGGGTGGCCCCATTCATATAGCCTGGAGCCATCCAAGATTTGATGAATCACCCGCAGAAATATTCAGAAATGCATTGATCGCCTCTTGCTGTGCTCTACAATCCAAATAAATGGAGCCTACCATTTGTGGCATTCAATTGTTGAGAGACATTTCTATAAAGAAATATAGAAAATACACAATCAGTGGATTATAAAATTCAGCGTATCTCAAAATTCTAGATCTTAAACCCTTATAACAACCAAGAACACCTTGAGCCCAAATATAACACACTGATTCTTGGCAGCCTTAAAATATTTCCACCACCAGACTGATCTGTGACACATTGGCAAAAGTGTCAATATTTTATAAAAGTTGCAAATATATATTTTAAATTAACGGCACACAGTTAAGAAAGCACACTGCAAGAGCCTGAGGTTTACATTAATATAATATACTTATTACAAAACATCGGACAACAGGGCCAGATAGGGCAAATGGGCCATTAAAGCACCTATGGCCCCATATATAAATTGTGCTCGCCAACCAGGCCAAAAGTCTAAGTAGATATAATGTAATTAATACAGCAGCCTTGAATACTGGCTGTAAGCACAGCCCTCCGCAAAACGTTTAGACCTTGCATAAAATATATTCTCTGCACACCCAATATTTAAATTCAGATCACTCTCACGAGGCAGACTATTCTTCAGAAACACTAATTCTGTTATAAAATAAAAGCCCAAAGTGCAACATTCTCCATTTCTGCTTCACTGGGGTCATTACGACCCTGGCGGTAGCCGTACCGGTAAATACCAGCACGGCTGCCGCCGGAGTCATGAATTTTCCAGCACCCGGGAATGGGCAATTACTGAGGCATTACAGGGCCGCAGGACCCGGTAATTGCCCATTCCCGGGCCCTGGAAAATATTACTCCCCATTCCCATATAAGTCCAATTGGACTCAATTGGAATGGGGAGGACGGATGCACTGGCACTATTCATGAATGGTGCTGGTGCATCTGTCGAGTTCTGCGAGTGGGTGCCATACCGCCCGCCAATTCAGACCTGGTGGACTGAAAGGATCCTTTACTTGGTCCGGAAACAACGGTACCAGCAAGCGTACCGGTACCTTTGTTTCCGGACCAGAAAACTTGTAATGAGGCTGTATAAAGGCCCCAGCTATTACCTTTGTCAATGTTTTTTTCTTCTCAAATTTAAAACATTTTGAATTTGTGGGACATGTTTAAGAAAGCACACTGCACATGAGTCCCAAGAGGCCGATGTTTGAATTAATATAATGTACTTATTACAAAACATCAGACAACAGGGCCAGATAGGACAACTAGGCCATTAAAGCAGCCTGCAGAAAGTCTTTTCCCGAGCACAGTATCTGGAAATAAGTCCACATTAAACATAAACATGATTATGGATTAAGTCTTTCTTATCTCACCAGCCACATTCCACAGACATAAGCCCGGCTAACATTTTCTATGCCATGCAGTTTCTTGTATAGCTTAACCCTAGCCTGACAATGTTATAATTTTTCTCACAAGTGTTTTTAAAAAAAAAGCTGTATTTTGTTTACATGCCCACCCCCAAAATTGTGATTAAACACGTGACTGTCAATTGTGTAATTTGTTTTTCTCTTTACCTGAACCTAAGCGACAGCACATCTTCCATGGAACAACAGCACATTTTTATATAAACTTTATATTCACTTTATATCCTTTTGATATACACCTACAAACACACTTTGTATAAAAAAAGATACATTTGATGTACAATAGATATCTTTGATATTTATTTTATATTAAAGTTATATCAAATCCATATCAAGCCATATCATAAGGGGCGGGACTAAGGACACCAGGGGACGTTCCCACCTGTAAAAAATGAAATATTGCAAAAAAGGGGGCCCATTAACTACTACGATGCCACAGCAGATGGATTTGTACTTCCCTGAGGTGTTCCACAGGGATATTGTATTTCCCCTATCTTAGCGCTTAACAATTCTAAGACTGAGAATAAGATTGTAGGCACTGCATACAAGATCCGTAATCCAAACCCTTCATTTCAAACCTTCAAAGTGGCTGATTGCTCTCTCAAATCTCTATCGAAAGTCAAGACTTTAGGAGTCATCTTGGATCAGAAGTTGAGCATGAAAGCTCATGTTAGCCATCTTGTCTCATGCTCCTCTTATTATCTGAGGCTCCTGGTGCAAATTCGCCACTTTCTTGATCCATGTTGTTGCACCACCCTGGTTAGGGCAATCATTGGGTCACATCTAGATTATTGCTCAAGCCTATTGCAGGGTTTGGGGCAGAGGGCACTTAATCACCTACAGGTTGTTCAGAACAATGTAGTCTGAGTGGTCTCTGGTGTGCATAAATCAGATAATGTACCTGTGGCAAGGAAGTCCTTGCAATGACTTCCCATTGGGAGATTAAATGTATTTCATACTTTATGTATTGCACACTCTTGTCTCTATGAGAAGAGTCCTGCTTACCACTCATCTTTACTGGGATGGCTCCCAGCAAGACACACCTTGAGGTCCAATAATTCTGGCCTTCTACTGACCCTAAACGCGAAACTATCTATTGTGTAGGATGGATGCTTTCGAATAGCAGTCCCTCACCTTTGGAATGCACTGCTGCTGGATTTGAGGTCCTGCTCTTCAGTGGTATCCTTTAATCGCAGACTCAAGACCTTGTTGTTTGAATGACATGGCTCTCTTAGCAAATTCAACTCTGAAAGCTAGTGCACTTTATGTTTATTGCATGTATGTCCTGTCCTGCACTTCCATGCCTAAGGGCCTAGTTCCAGCGCATTGCAAATAAAAATAAATAAATAAGCTATACAGTGAATAAATAGAGCAATCCATCTGCCAATTTGTTAAATGTTAGTTCTCTTAGTGTTCATCAGAGATGGAATCGCTAGACATAGTCACAGCAAACTGCACAGGCATTGCCTTATCAGATATCCACCACCTAATATGAAACTAGCTTTCTCACATCCTAAGCCAAGGAGGAGAAAAAAATAGAAAACGAAGAGATGCTAAGTATGCCATTTTGTTTAAGTAGAAGTTATTTATAACAACATAATTGCCTTAAAAGGACATATAAGCGCCCATCCCTCAAATAAGTCTCTTTTCAGAGCAGCAAACGGAGAGTACAAAGAACATTTACCCATTCTGCCCTTTTGTTGATGGAAAAACTCCTTCTAGACACAGCACCAATTAGAAAGTGATCACTCCTTGTTCTTTTCTCTATCTTTTAATTACAAAATGTTTCTGCAGACTTTCCCACCCTCATTTCTGCATTGGAATTTAGAAGACAGATCTAATCAAAGCAACTTGAAAAGTGGTAACAAGATCCCCCAGTGAAGGGATTCAGATATAGGCAACTATCTTGCATTGCTGACAGTCTTAAGTTGTAATAATGTTGCATGGAATTGCCTTCCAAATATCTATGTCTGCTTTTCCCAGTGATCCCAGATAATGTAAGAATAACATCAAGGGCCTGATTCACAAAGAGTTTTTCAAATATGTTTCTATTGAAAGAGATTTTGAATCAGACTCTTATTGTTTAAAGCATATTGGGGCATTTCTCTACAGTCACCTACTATGATAAAACACTGCAAAGATTAAGCTGCACATTTTGCTCTCCCTTCACAGTAATCATCACATTCAAAAGGATTTTGTTGACTTTACTTTAATTTACCAAAACATAGCAAGGTTCGGTTCTGTTCCAGCGCTACAGTGTGCTGAAAAGCATTATATTAGAATCCCAGAAAATTGCCAGGGAAATAATATTGGTGCGAGAAGTAAATGGAGCCAAATTACTGGTGCAAGAGGTAAATGGGGAGAGTTTATCAGAGTGATAGATTTCAGTTGAAAGAAATGCATGGGGGGTTATTACTGTGCAAGCCATGTACAGGGATAGAGTAACAGTGAACATAATGAATGTGACTGATTACTGGTCCAAGAAGCACACAGTGATAGCTTATTTGTGAAATTAAATAATGGGTCTGGTTACTTGTCAAAAGGTGAATGGGATAGGTTACTAGTGCAAGAAATGACTGCTGGCTGATTACCGTTTCGAGTAACAAGTGAGGATCGATTAGAACGCCAAGAAATAAATAGGTACAGATTGCTGGTGAAAGAAAAATGATTGGCGACAGATTACTGGTGTAATTAATTTCTTTGGAAATTGTTGAAATGGGACTGATTAGTCGTGAAATAAACTGATGGCGACAGATTATTGGTGCAAGATTTGAATAACGAAATTAATGGTAAAACAAGAAATGCAGACACATTGCTGACACAATAAAGAAGCATCAACAGATTACCCATTTAAGAAAAGAACAGGGATATTACAGGAGCACGAATATCTAAAATGTATATTGATGCACATGCAGTACAATAATGAAATTGGTCCACAGAAAATTCAATGTAAATTCACAGACAAATTCTCACGATGATTAAAAACCAAATATTACCGGGTTTGGCCCTTAAATTGCTGGAATATTGTCAAACCACCCGCACTGCAATTTTAATCAGCACTTTCCTGAAATGTATTTGTGGCCTGGGGCACAGGCAGATTTGGTAATCCCCAATCCCACGCCCGATATTGAGGGATTTCATATCTTGAGTGAAATTCTGTGGCAACTTGTCTAGGATTTTTCATCCATGAATTTAGGCATGCAAGGCAACATTACACTCAACAGACAGAGGATCTATACAAGGAGTGCCTGGTAGGACCCTTCACTCATAATCCAAGAGTTGAGTAGGTCTGGATAACCTTCCCCACAACAAACTTAAATCACCCAAAATTAAAGTAATTCATTGAGGACAAGCCTCAGACAAACATTGGTAAAGGTTGGTGTGAAGTTTGTCCATATGGCATAAAGGAGGACGTATGGCTGTAGCTCCCATTCAGTCTCATGCAGCTTTCTAAGAGGCAGGGGGTAGTTGCTGGAAGAAGGCTTTTGCCTTCTCCCAGAATTGTGTGATATTTAGAGAGCGGTTCGGGGTCGGATTTGCTTCCTCTGCAATGTGTGAGTGAGACTTTTAGTGATTTGGAGTGGGTGCACAACACAAGTGCCATCACCAGAGATCTGAGGAAGAAGGTGACACACAGGCCAGTGTTCATCTCTTGGACTGAGTAGATGAGAAATGTGCTGTTGGGTAAGGAGTAGCGGGAACAGCTGGGAATCCCTGAAGGAGGTTTTTGGGAGAGGCCACTTGACTGATGTTGCTGGTAGGCAGGGAGCAGCTGAGATTCGGGGAGCTGGCTGACATGCCAATCGGATCTCATATCTTGAAGCGAGTGGACGAGACATGTGCCATTGGGTGACAGCTTAGAGAAGGAGCAAGAGTCGCTGGGAACAACTTGTGGTAGAAGCACACTTGGCTGAGTTTGCTTGGTGGGTGCAGTAGAGATTCAGGGACGTGGGTGATACACAAGTCAGTGTCTATCTCTTAAAGTGATTGGACAAAATGCATTCCATTGGTTGACACCTGCGAGGAGTGGGAGGAGCTCAGAATACCTGAGGGAAGCTTTTGGGAAGAGCACACTTTGCTGAGTTTGCTGGAAAGGAGCAGCATAGAGTGAGGCGTGTGAGGGTGACACATATTTGGATAGATTTGGAACAACCTCACAGCATCCAAACAAGCCAGAGGAAGGGGAGACATACTGCTCATGTTCTTTTCACTCCTGCAGCAGTACTTGCTGTGTGCACTGGGGACGCCAGCATAGTACATAATAAAATGAAGGCATCATCCAACACATGTGCAACACCCCATCATGGGTCATGTAGGGGTACCTGAGTCAGAACAAGAACATGCACAGGTATTGCACTTAAGACAATGAACATCCACTGAGAGAAAGATGGAGGTTGTTCTTTAAAAATCTTCCCAGCTTCTCAGGGGAGAAAGTGGGGGTGTAAAGCTCTTATCTGATGAAGTCTAGGAAGAAGAACAAATGTAGTATTTGAACAGTGGTAAAAGACTGCAAATCCGAGGTCTGTACATCCAGCCCCCATCCAATGGCCCGGGCAGTAATGATGATCAAATGGAAGATGGTCAAGAGAACGATTCTGCTCCAGACGGGAACACACATTGCTGTCACAAGGCAGCGATTCAGAGGTGGAAGAGAATAGGGTGCAGTATTAATCAGTGGTCTAAGTGTATGAAAAGAAGTGGTGAAACTGTTCCCTGCTGGCCCGCCCGCGTCCCTCACAAACCCCAATGCCACACCCAATACAAACCGCATACCTGGGTCCCGCCTTTCCTCCATTCCACCCCCACCACTATGTGAAAGGAAATGCAATGTGCATTTTAAATGACACCCCCATAACCTTTATTTATTGTCCCCGATGGAATGCAGCTTTACTCACCCACCCCTTTCTAATCACCCACCATTGGCACCTCTTATGGGGCATGCTAAAGATTAAAAGCACCACTCCCACCTACTAATTATTAACTGCACCTACTGCAGTGCATGCAGTATTTTCACATTAAGTTGCTTAAATGCAAAAGAAAAAATCGGTTCACTGCAGAAGGAGGTCTATGATGGGGCCGGGAATGGGCTTTGTCTCAAACAGGCCCATGAAAAAATAAGAGTAACCCAGCAGTAGTACGATAGCTCACCGGGTTTGAATCCCGAGTTCCCACACTTTTAGTTTAAAAGGACACCATTTCGTAAAGGTCAGGGGTGGACTGGCCTACAGGGAACTCTGGAGATTTCCCCTTTGGCCTCTGCACCCTGGTCCTCTTTTGTGTGGTATTTTCACATTTTCCCAAAGGAAAAGGGCTGGGCTTGCTGAAAATGTGTAACATGGGGCCACTTTGAAAATTATTTCCAGGGCCTCTTTTGCTTACCAGTCCACTCCTGGTAACAGTTTCTTTTTAAAATGGAAGTATAGGAATGTTAAAACTTAATAGGAGAGGAGCAGCGCTCCCAACCGCTCCAGCCCACTTCGACTACTGGTCTTAATAGAAGCTTGCCCCCACCTCTGTATAGTCTCTTTCAGAAAAAGATCTACCATTGCAGATGACAAAGCACATACCACCACCAGCATCTTCACAGACACATACATCCAGCGTGTGAGCTGCTAGCCCACTTATAGCAAAGTCAAAAGTGTGCCACCACTTGAATGTCATGTATGTTTGTACAGTACTACTCTTTAGGTTGAAGCACTTGCCACCCCCCTTGATTTATTTAATCTTTGTAAGTCACCTGTTTCTTATATTTGTATCTTTGTTTTGTTTTGTCCCTCCTCTTTGTCCCACTTTGGACCCACCAGCCTGGACTGCTCCCATTTGTGGCAAGGTCAACAGACCAAGACTGATTTGCAGCTGGCTTTTGTAATGGTGCCAGTGGGGTGAACACAGTCAAACGTAAACCGCCCAGAGTAATGCCCACAGCAATGCCAGTGGATGTGATTAATTCAAATCTTTAAATTCATCGCTGTTTGGTAGTTAGGTCTATAAATAGCACACATTGGGACTGGTTGTGAAGGATTACATAGGTGACACACATATCATTCTCCCACCCGCTCGCTCGCTGGCAGGTGTGTTTTGTTGGTGTCTCTTTTCACAAAACTGATTGCACACTTTAAGACGTGAAGCAAATGCTTTAGAGTGATCTCTGAGTAGGTTTGCAGCTCTACATCACACGCGTGCATTGAGCCCCACACGCGTGGAATTCCGCTGTGGAGCCTCGCGGATGCGACAGGTTCTTTCTCTTACTGAACCTGTCAGTTCCTGCACTCTTTTATTGATAGAGACTGACGGCAACGTACAATACAATACTTCATTACACATAATTACCCGGATGTATCATCGCACAAGCATTTACACCGGCTCCTTGAAAACGAACCAATGTTTCACGTTTGAGCATAAAATTACTGTGTTCATGTCAAGCATGTGTGAATAGAAGCGAGGTGGGCGTGCACTGAATGTGAACACTGCAACAGACCTCTAGCAGCACCATTGACGTGCAGTACCTTGCATGGGGCTGTGAACATTGTACGGACTCACTCCACCACATCGTTTTATTCCGAAATGAAATCATTCACACAGGGGGCCGAGGGGGTGGGGCTCAAATGTTACTCTGATGTCACCAGTTCATCAAAGAACTATGAATAATGATCTCTGAAAAGCGCACAGGTGAGATAAATAGAATATTATTCTTATTCAAGGTCCCCCCGCTCTAGTTGTCTGGCGCACTGAGCAGGGAAGCGTTTAATAGCCAGTAGGATAGCTCTGCAAGTAAAACGCGTGCCTTGTGCCACAGGTATTTTATCTCGTCAGAGCTGACTCTGCCCTTCCTCCTTCGGAGGTTGATGAACCGAGAACCGTTAAATTGGTCATTAATGACAGCAATTATTACAGCACTTAGAAACCGGTATTAGGGGATTTAAAAAAAAAACATGATTATTGTTATAACAAGACCATTTAAAACAGAGAAAGTGAAGAAGTCTGTTAAAGAGAAATTGTCTATTATTCTATTTGAGAAACAGAGGCCTCATAACAGACACTTTGCACCAATGCTAGTTCAATTTTGCTCACAATTTGCATTAGGGCAAACAATGACCTAGAGCAAAATGAAACTGAAAAAAATATGTTTTTGTCACTAGATCAGTGTTTGCTCTGGTGCAAATAGAGTGCAAAATTTCACTTCTGCCTGTGCAAAGTTTCTTGAATGAGACCCCATGCAAGCAGCCTCCGATAGGAAAAGATGTTTTTTTTATTTTTTCCGGAACACTTTTGTTGAACTATGACATTTGCAACATAAAAGTAAAGGAAGAACGGCAAAGGAAATTGTGCACAGTGCAGTAAATATGGAGAGTAAATAAATGGATCACTATTCCTACAGATCAGTGCAAGAGTGTATCTGATCTGGCTAAATACTGATGTGTATTGAAATATAGCTGCTTGCATGGGACTAGCCGTTGCTAATTCAGAAACTGTGCAATAGTGATAATACCCGTGGGTGTAGCTTCCAGGGGAGTGTGGGACGTGGGCAGCAGGCCACCACCTCGCACGACTGGCAAGCAGCACAATCCCTGTGTCCTATAATTTCATGGGGGACTGTGCTGCCTGCCTCTCTGCAGGAGCGTGGTCCCCGGAATGTTATTTATTATTTTTTTTGTTTGATGCAGAGCCTTTGGGCTACACAACAAACATAGCAGGAAATAATGGAGCCTGTGGGTCGTCGGAAGACTGGCCCCGCTGGCTCTCATTATTATGCCATCAGCATAGCCACACTGTCTGACAGAAGAGGTGCCTCTCCTGTCAATCAGCATGTTCATGTTGCCGAGACCCGTAACGTGAACATGCTGACTGACAGGAGAGGCATCTCTCCTGTTGGCAGCATGTTTATGTCCCCAAAGGAGGGGAGGACCATCTGTTCCTCCCCATGGTTGTGCAGGTGTGTGTAGATGCATGCAGGCAAGGTAAGTGTTTTTTTTATTTAAAGGAATAGTGCGCACAGAAATATTATTGTCCCGAAGGTTCGGGCATGTGTTTTTAAGCATACGTTGATCGATCGTACAAACATTTCCTATGTAGTTTACCGTAGTTTTTCACTTTTGAACACATGCAAAATCAGGCATCAGGGTGCAGCCATTTTGTGATATTCTTATCCGTTGCTGCATCGCCCAAGCAGGACTGCCCTGGCGGCACTAAATCATATGCCCTGCCCCTGAGCCTGACATCACTAGACGCGTACCGCCCATTTCACAACGTCAAAGCACATCTCGTGTCAACGTTCTCTGCACTTCAGCTAATGACGTGTCGCCATGGAAATGGCAGGACATCTCTTTCCTCAATAATTATAAATAGACCGCTCCACAACAGACAACATCTGATTTTCTTTTCCATTCCTCTCACTGTCTTTCTTTGAGTATTCTGTGCCTCGTTTCTGTGCTCTGGTCAGCTACCTTCGTTGTTTGTAGCCCGTGCGAACAGATACCTGTACCATTACTATAAATTATTTTCATTTCCCCCACAATGGCAACAATACAGCCCTACCAGTACGAGCAAGAGTATTCTGAGGCAGAATTACTCAAAAGGGAAAGATGCAGAAACGATGGGGCTTCGGACGACAGTTGGGAGGACGATTCAACAGATCAAGAGCCTGAGCCTAGACGCATGGACGGTGTTTCCACCTGGTGCACCTGCAATCGGTGCGCGCTAATGCCAACCGAGGAGGAGAACTGCTGCTGCCGAGAAAACTCTGGATGCTTGTCCTACATATCTCAATGCGAGACACGGCAGCTATGCGTTACCGAGCTGCCAGACTTCAGGGCAGCCTGCCTCACACGGTCCGTGTTGAGGATTATGATGGTGCTTATGCATGACCTACGCGCAACAGTTCGCCCTCGGAATCCAAGGACCGAGTAAGTATACTCTGGTTGTGATGTCACTTACGCCACTACTATTTCATGGTTGTCTCCTATATTGTCGTAACTTCAATATATCATTGTCAAACCAATTTAGTCTTACAATTCTCTAGTAATAGTCGTATAATAGTCGTTCAACATTGTACAGTGTCTAGGTAGCATTTGTACTGGCAACAATGCCGTTGGATACAAGAATTGTCATGGCAACTAAGGTTTAATACACTTATCTTGGTCATTTAAAAACCGCTAGAATTTTTCTCTTTCACAGGTGGTACAGGCTGGTAGCCTGTCGTTCGTACACATGGTGGCTTCGTGTGAGGCTTGGACACCGCGTTCGACGAGTAATACCCGCCTGTGTCGCTGGTGCCATTAGAGACACATTCCCCAGTGACAGCGTTCAATACAGAGGATTTTCCCTCACTGTGCTGCAACCTGAACTTTACAATGTGTAGTACAATTGTGCCACAAAATTAAGAAACAAAATAAAGCACAACAGAACATTTATCAGCGGTTGTTTCAGTTTTTCAGTGAATCAAGCGTGTCTCCATTCAGCAGTGTTCCGGGCCTTGTCTGCACGAATCAGGCCCATCCATCCCCCATCCATTATCAAAGGCAGTTGGCACCAGTGGATGTGTGCTGCCAAAGGGGGCTGTCAGGGGCACGAACGGCCAAGGTGCCAAACACCATGTACACTTCAAAGTTATCTTACGCCCAGGGGCCATTGTACACATGCCCTCCACAGACCCCGTGTCTCCAGGCAGGATCCCCAGAAGAAGGCCGCGCCCCTGCAATCCACATGAGACCACGACATATACACGTCATTCATTCACATACACACCCTCTTTTCTAATTCTTTATAAACCACTTGATATTTATCATGAGAACAGCTTTGAGCACTGCAAGTCAACTCGTGAACGTGCTACCTGAGAAACTCGGTGACCACTTTGAATCTGCTCGTCGTCGCGCTACCTGAGAACTTCTGTGACCACTGCGAGTCAGCTCGTCGTCATGCTACCTGTGAACATATCCCTGTTCTCCTGCCACTAACTACCCTGCTTGCTGAATCTAACTGTTTGTTGGTCAAGGTAAGGGCATGTCACCTAATCATATCTCTTTGATCTCTAAATTTCGATATATTTCGAACGAACGTACCCAATAGTGTTAAGTTCATTCGTCTCTTTGCCATTGACCTGAGTTTAATATTATGTTATCGATATAACAATTGTCATCAATGTCATTTGTCTTCGAATTGCATCCTTTGCGTACGTGTCTATAATATAAGCTTGTTTCCTTTTGATGCACGATAGTACATTCAAGGGACGAGTAACATGTTCTGATTTTCATCACATCAATTAATTTTTTATGAAAGTTATCCCATAAAACAGCCAGCCATGCTACACTGGTTTTGCAGTGGTGACCAAAACGTACTTTGCTTAGAAGAATGTATGGTATAATTCCTTCTTTCTCACGTTTTAATGCAATGTAATTTTTGAATAATGTTGACCTTTTTTTTTGCAGAATTTGCAACAATGTCTGCATGTGCGGTTTTCGGTTGCCCTTCAAAGACCCATGAGAAATATGAAGGCACTACAATTCACATATTCCCAAAGACTATAGATGGAATAAGAGAATGGGTCAGATATTGCGGATATGCCCCGGCAGAGCTTGAAAGTAGAGCCAAACAAGTCTTGAAGGACAAGAGGGGTGATCGATACCACATCTGCAGCCTGCACTTTACCACGAATATGTACGACCCATCCATGTACACTAAGAAGAATCAACTCAGAACGACTCAAAAATTGCTCCCAAATGCAATTCTGACTCTATTCGTTCACATGCAGCCTCAGGTGAGTCATGGTTCCAGATTTAGCTGTAGCCCTTGGGGTAGTGAATAGGTAACTAAATGGACGGATTGGTGTTTTAGGTGTAAATGTCCCTTAAAATACTTTTCATATTTACAAGATTGTATTACTATTTCAATAAAGACCATTTTGCTAAACATCTGTCCTTGGTTTTAAAAGCCTCATAGAAATTGATTTATGGGCACAGATAATTATGCTATAGTGTCCTCTGAAATAAGCATAATGTTTTCGTAATCTGTCTCCTTACATGCCAATTTTTAAGATTAGCATTTCTAAATCAACTAATATTTTCCCTTTACAACTACATGACTATGCACTGAATATGAAGGAGCAAGATTCAGCATGCATGTCTTGCCTGGAGTCAACAACCACTTTGAGCGTGTATCAGGTAGTCTTACTTAGCTATTTCGTTCCGGAATTGTTTTATGCATGGAATTTGAGATAATCTGATCTTATTTACGTATCTTGTCATTCGTTTAAGCAATGTTTCATTCGTGGTTTGCTATTGATATGTACCAATGTCTGCGTCACAATGTGTCTGTGTTCAATTTAAATTTTTTCATCCATTCTAATACAAGTACTGTGTTACATGTAGATGCTGAAGCTTCGACTACAATTACATCATCCCTAGTAGTTGATCCAGAGCCAGAGGTATGCATACTGACAGTTCCCTCGAATGAAAGGGCCTAGATCTGATACTATTAGACATTGACAATATTAGAAACAAGTAGTTTTTGCAAATTGCTTGAGTGCAACATTTCGTAGAGTGTTTATCGCACAGTCAACTTTGATCGAGTAAACTAGCCATCAAAGGTGAAATTCCAAATGTATATTTTGACTAAATGACGCACACGTTTTAAGAGTTTATCTGTGTAAGCCATGTGTGCGAAGGAATCATTTGATTTCTAATACAAATGACTTATTTTAAATGGATACTCTTTTCTAGGGATGTATAAACGATCCGGATATAGAAGAGGAGGCACGTGGATCCGAGTCGGTGGACCAGCTTGCTGTTGCTGACGTTACAGTAAAGAAGGTTTCAATGAAAAGCAAGAAAGATAAGGTAATTTATAAACAATTTCAATGTTTAAACAGTGTTTTGTGCTGGGGCCTTCATAATATGCTTTCTTTTAATATAAAATGTCCAATACTGTTTGTTGGATTTACATTAAACATCTTTTTCCAACCTGTCTTCTAGTTGCCCGGTTGTGTATGGACTAGGCAGAACCAGACAGCGACACAAATGAGAGATGCTGCTTGCCAAACTGATTACACCATGGAGCAACTATTAATTGAGCCACAGCGTGTTCAGACTCGAGATGCATTTGCCCAATCGTCAGAAAATTAATTTAATGTGGCCGGCGAAGCCAGCAAAGTTTTTTTTGGACCATTGCTACAATGCGACTGCTCCACCAGATGAAGATGAAACTAAATGTATTGAAGATGCTTTTGAATTAGTCGCAGACCACTTGACACAATTGACACCCGCCAAAAAAGGGCCACCCAAAAATCAAACAACATTGATGATTTCTCTGAATCACATTCAATTAACAGATGCTGAAATGACAGAGACTGAAGCATCAATACAATTGACCGAGGAACTAGAGCAAGATCTCGACTACAGTATGTCCAGTTTGGCTGATATGTCAACCACAGTTCAGTCAGAAACAACATTAATACAGGATGACAGTCTTATAAAGGAGGCAAAATAAATAGTATTTGACAGCAGCTTGATGGAGATTATAAAGATGCTGAAATGTGTGCATTCAGTGAGAGGGGAAATATGTGTCATGATGCCTACCCCTGGGGACCCAGACCAAGTCCAGCAATCCCGGAAGCAGACATCAAGTTACCCCAAGCAAGCCCAACAACCCCTGCTAGTGGCTATTTGGGTGCAGTCCTGGCGCTTATGGCACAAGGCTCATATGGAGAGTTAGTCCTGGTGCCGTAGGCGCCAGGCTCATAGATTAAAACTTACCTGATGCAGACCATGCTGCAAACTTACCTGATGCAGACCATGCTGCAAGAGCTCCAAGCCAAAAGAGGCTTGGAAGGGACTATTTTACCTAGGGACTATTTTTTTACTCGGGTGGGGCTGGGGAGGAATACTTACCTGGGACTACTTTGGAGGCTATTTAAACCACGCCCGAAGAGCAACACACGATTCGCGTTATTCTGCATCCAGCAGCGTAACGCTCACCGTGCCTGCAAGTCTGCATCCAGTCTTCTGCCACGCCCGCCTCGAGTTTGGAGCTCCTAGAAAAAGGGAGAAAGGAGAAAAGGTTAGAACAAGAGCAATACCTTTGATCCTTACATGAATTCCCAATTCATCGTGCCTTCAAGCTGGAAGAAAGAAGTTATTTTATGCGCGTCGCCTCGCCTACTGCAGCGCCACGCTGAACTCACCAGCCTTCGCAGCATCTTCACATTTCACTGCATCCTCCTGCATGTTCCCGCCGCACTCCGGTACCTAAGGAGAAGACAAGAACAGCAAGGTGAGCCAAGGGAATACACAGAGGAATACCCCCCATAGACTTACCTGATTTTACCACCGGGGGTACTATTCTTCTTCACGGGTCTGCGCAGCTTCCACTGCATCCTAGCCGAACCCCTGCCCCTAAGGGGAAACAAAAGGTCAGCAAGGCGAAACAAGGGACTAACAAGGGGAACCCTCCTCACCACTAAAGACTTACCTGATTTCACCGCCGGAGGCATTATTCCCCGAGACTTCATACTTTCTCTCAGCGCCTGAATAAGGGAGAAAGCAACAGGTTACATATGGACATTATTTTATCGAACTGTGTTGGATAATACAAATCCTTACCAGAACATTACCGGTTGCCACAAGGAACTCTTCAGTAAGGTCAAGCTGCAACCTGCAAGGAATCAGACAAGAGTGAAAGTCAGGCATTTGAACTCTTACCAACTACATACTTACGGCGTCTTGCCGTGAATATCGGAGTCAATATTGTCCTGGAACTCACCAATTCCTTTGAGCCAGTGAAGCAACTGGTTATCTACGCGCCCCTGTGCTCAATGCAGGATGGAGAGCTCATCTTTTGAAATCATCAGGTGAGACTATAAGAGGGGACATCCAAGGTGATCAGTGGGGAGAACAACGGGGTGGGGGGATTTACACTCAACTCCACAGGTGGTTAATTCCCTTTCTCCACTTGCAGAAGAACATTCCTACGGGCCAAGCAAACAAAGCTAGGTGGGCCAATCTAGTCCGTCATCTCGGCCCTACGCTTCACATTGGTGGAGATCGCAGCAGTCCAGTCCAGATCAACGCCTCTGTGGGAGCCAGGTGAGCGTAACAGAACGCGAAGCCTACCTACAAATTCCCACCCGGGCTTTATGGATACCTCAGAGACTGACCAATTGGCCCAATTACTAGGGGAATTGAGGGCTGAAGTGCATTCCGCCCGTCAAGTAACCAATGCTCTTAGGAGGGAACTGATTTTGTCAAAGGAGCGAACTGATGACCTTGCTAGGCAACTATTGCAAAGCCAGGCTGGACAAGCACCCCTACCTGGCTCCGGGGGAAATCCAGCTCCTGTGTTATCGAGTAACCCTGTGCAAATAAACCTACCTGGAAATATTCCATTAGCTCCACCCGAACGCTTTGCTGGAGATCCCAAAAGGTTTGTTGTGTTTATGAACCAATGCCGCTTGCACTTTTTATGCAGACCTGGAGCCTTCCCAAACGATCAAGCCAAGGTAGCCTTTGTATTGTCATATCTCAGCGGCAGTGCAGCTGATTGGTCAATTCCACTAGTTACTCAGGATGACCCAATTCTTCAGGATTTTCAGGGCTTTCAAACAAGCATGGAAAGACTATTTGCCCGGTACTCCCAAGGACAGGCCCTGGATAACAAACTTTTGTCCCTACGACAGGGTAACCAGGACCTTCTATCTTACATCGCGAACTTTAATAGGTTGATAGTGGAAACTGGATGGCCTGAGGTAAAACGAATCACGTTATTTCATCGAGGGCTTCGAGGACAACTCAAGGATGTCTTGGCTCAAGTCGTGAACCCACCTCAAGACTGTGATGAATATATAGACTTAGTGGTCCAGTTAGATCATAGACTTCAGAACAGAAAGGCTGATAGAGCCCAGTTTGAGAACAGGGTGTTGGTCAAAACCCACGCTAACCCCAAAGGAGCAGAGGTTTCAGAACCCATGCAAATCAGAGGGGTTAAAGGACCCTTAACCCAGAAGGAAAGAGAAAGGAGACAGCAAATGCAATTGTGTCTATATTGTGGAACTTCTGGGCATTTTCTACGGGATTGGCCTGTAAAACCACCCAAGAAGGTGGTAGGAGCTGCTGATAAAAGCCATATGGAGTCAGACTCGGGAAACGACCACGCCCGACAAGCGTAGAGGTCCGCTTGCCGAGCTAGAAGAAGAATACTCAGACCTCGCATTTCATCATACCAATGGTCCTCGTAGATCCAGGGCAGCCATCGCGTATGCACGCAGTAAGGGCATACATTGATAGCGGGGCCATAGGAAACTATGTGGACTACGAATTGGCTTCCAGGATGAATCTGCCTTTCTGCCGAAAAACCACCTCAGATGTCATCATCACAGTTGATGGAACTGAAATTGCGCCAGCACAAACTATATGCAAAACTGGAAAAATGCGTTTTTCATGCCACAGAAGTTGAATTCCTTGGGTTTATCCTGACCCCAAAGGGAGTCCGAATGAACTCACGAAAGCTGGACGCAATCCTTAAGTGACCATCACCAAGTTCAGTTAAAGGAGTACAAAGTATGCTCGGCTTTGCCAATTTCTACCGCAGATTCATCCCGGATTTTTCACATGTTGTACATCCCATCACAGCACTCTTTTGCGAAAAAAATAAACGTTTTATGTGGACTGAAGAAGCTGAAAATGCCTTCCAAGAGCTGAAAGCGAAATTCACGTCTGCACCTGTATTAAAGCACCCGCGCCCTGAACTTCCATAGATAGTGGAAACTGATGCATCCAGTCTAGCCATGGGAGCTGTCCTGTCTCAAAAGGCCCCGAAACTGGGCAGCTTCACCCAGTAGCGTTTTGGTCCAGAAAGTTCTCGGCACCTGAGTTAAACTATGCGGTTACCGATAAGGAGTTATTAGCCATTAAATCCGCCTTCAAGGCTTGGCGGCACTATCTTCTCGGTGCCAAGCATACCATTAATGTGATCACCGATCACAGGAACTTACAGTATTTAAAGACAGCCAAGGCCCAATCGTCACGTCAACTCCGATGGGCATTGTTCTTTGCCGAGTTCGATTTCGTGATAACCTATCGACCAGGTTGTAAGAATGGTAAAGCAGACGCCTTATCCCGAATAGGGATGGGAGAGGCAGAAGTGAACCCTGAACCAGTACCTATAATTCACAAACAAAGGATTCTTGGCATGACTACTCTACAGACTCTAGAGGACATTCAGGTAAAGATCCAGCAACTCTTTGATTCTACAGCCTTGCAGGACTGGGTAAAGAAAGGCCCGGACTACTCTGTCACCAATGATCTGCCTTATTACCAAGGATGGCTATTTCTGCCACACAAGGAACTACAAGAGCTAGTCATTTCCCGTTATCATGATACCCTAATGGAGGGGTACCCAGGTATTACAAAAACTGAAGCTAAAATTAAAAGACAATTCTGGTGGCCTACCTGGCGAAAGGATATTAAATCATTTGTGATGTCTTGTGGCATTTGCGCCCAAAACAAAAGTCAAAAGAAAAAACCAGCTGGACCCTTACAACCTTTAGACATTCCGCCTACACCATGGCACACCTTGTCGTTAGACTTTATTACTGATCTATCCCCATGCAATGGATTTAACACCATTCTAGTTATTGTGGATCTTTTTTCCAAGATGGCCCACTTTATTCCTTTAAAGGGATTACCTTCTGCTTCAATCCTGGCCAAGGAGTTCCTCGAAAACTTTGTTCGCATACACGGATTTCCGTCCGTCATGGTATCTGACCGGGGCAGTCAATTCATTTCACATTTTTGGAAAAAATGCTGTCAATTGGCACAAATCGATGTCAGGTTATCGACCAGTCACCACCCCCATACCGATGGTCAAACAGAGAGGACCAACCAGACTCTCAAACAATACCTGCGTTGTATGTTACATCAGACGGAGAGTGATTGGAAATACATTCTTTGGATCGCTGAATATGCATACAATAATTCAGTACACTCTGGAACTGGACAAAGCCCCTTTTATACCTTATATGGGCACCATCCTCGAACCTCAGACCTTGACTCATCCGAACACTTATTAATGCCCGCAGTGGACCATCTGCACGCTACGATTACACAAGCCTTTAAGGAAGCAACTACACATTTAAAACAGGCGAAAGAAAAATACAAGAAAGATGCTGATCGGCACAATACCAAATAGGGGATTAAGTATGGTTAGCCAAAAAACATATACCTCTAAAGGGGACACAGACCTTTAACCCCGGATATTTGGGACCTTACTCTATTAAGGCCATTATCAACCCAGTGGCTGTCAAGTTGGATATACCTGCTAATATGCGAATTCCTCCCGTCTTTCATGTGTCACTTTTGAAGCCAGTACAACCAGGGACAAGACTAACCAAGCCACCAGACCCCATCCTTGTAGACGGAGAACCCGAATTTGAAGTTAAGAACATCCTGGACTCCAAGCTGATAAAGTCAAAACTTTTTTATTTAATCGACTGGAAAGGTTACGGACCACAGGAAAGGTCATGGGAACCTAGTGACCATGTTCATGCACCCCGATTGGTGAAAGAATTCCACCGAAATTTCCCAGAGAAACCGAAACCACAGGGAAGAACGACTTTAGGAGGGGCTTTGGGGGGGAGTGCTGTCATGATGCCTACCCCCGGGGACCCAGACCAAGTCCAGCAACCCCGAAAGCAGGCATCAAGTTATCCCAAGCAAGCCCAACAACCCCTGCTAGTGGCTATTTGGGTGCAGTCCTGGTGCCTATGGCTCATATGGAGAGTCAGTCCTGGCGCCGTAGGCGCCAGGCTCATAGATTAAAACTTAACTGATGCAGACCATGCTGCAAACTTACCTGATGCAGACCATGCTGCAAGAGCTCCAAGCCAAAAGAGGCTTGGAAGGGACTATTTTACCTAGGCACTATTTTTTTACTCGGGTGGGGCTGGGGAGGAATACTTACCTGGGACTACTTTGGAGGCTATTTAAACCACGCCCGAAGAGCAGCACACGCTTCGCGTTATTCTGCATCCAGCAGCGTAACGCTCACCTTGCCTGCAAGTCTGCATCCAGTCTTCTGCCACGCCCGCCTTAAGTTTGGAGCTCCTAGAAAAAGGGAGAAAGAAGGAGAAAAGGTTAGAACAAGAGCAATACCTTTGATCCTTACCTGAATTCCCAAATCATCGCGCCTTCGAGCTGGAAGAAAGAAGTTATTTTATGCGCATCGCCTCGCCTGCTGCAGCGCCGCGCTGAACTCACCGGCCTTCGCAGCATCTTCACATTTCACTGCATCCTCCTGCATGTTCCAGCCGCACTCCGGCACCTAAGGAGAAGACAAGAACAGCAAGGTGAGCCAAGGGAATACACAGAGGAATACTCCCCATAGACTTACCTGATTTTACCACCGGGGGTACTATTCTTCTTCACGGGTCGGCGCAGCTTCCACTGCATCCTAGCCGAACCCCAGCCCCTAAGGGGAAACAAAAGGACAGCAAGGTGAAACAAGGGACTAACAAGGGGAACCCTCCTCACCACTAAAGACTTACCTGATTTTACCGCCAGAGGCATTATTCCCCGAGACTTCATACTTTCTCTCAGCGCCTGAATAAGGGAGAAAGCAACAGGTTACATATGGACATTATTTTATCGAACTGTGTTGGATAATACTTATCCTTACCAGAACATTACCGGTTGCCACAAGGAACTCTTCAGTAAGGTCAAGCTGCAACCTGCAAGGAATCAGACAAGAGTGAAAGTCAGGCATTTGAACTATTACGAACTACATACGTACGGCGTCTTGCCGGGAATATCGGAGTCAATATTGTCCTGGAACTCACCAATTCCTTCGAGCCAGTGAAGCAACTGGTTATCTACGCGCCCCTGTGCTCAATGCAGGATGGAGAGCTCATCTTTTGAAATCATCAGGTGAGACTATAAGAGGGGACATCCAAGGTGGTCAGTGGGGAGAACAACGGGGTGGGGGGATTTACGCTCAACTCCACAGGTGGTTAATTCCCTTTCTCCACTTGCAGAAGAATATTCCTACGGGCCAAGCAAACAAAGCTAGGTGGGCCAGTCCAGTCCGTCATCTCTGCCCTACACGTCACATTGGTGGAGATCGCAGCAGTCCAGTCCAGATCAACGCCTCTGTGGGAGCCAGGTGAGCGTAACAATATGTGGCAAGCCATTGGTGAATGTGACTGACTCGTATATCACAAGGCAGTAACCTCAAAATACATGCCACCTGTGAAATGTTCCATGAAAAATGTTCATGGTCCACTCAAACAATGCTGGGGAAACTGCCAGCTGGCAATCTACTGTGTGCAGCAGCTTTACTTTTTCAGTGGCTCTAGTTTCATTAAGTTTTCTAGTTTCTGTACATTTGTGGGACTCCATTTCATTTCAAAAACGCAGCACTACAAATATCAACATCAGTATCTATTCCCTGCCATTAGTGAACCTTGGAAAATTGAACAATTGTCTATTCAAAGTACATTCTCTGAAAAACGGTTCAGGCTAGCTGGCGATGGATAGTGTGACAGCCCCGGATTTTCAGCAAAGTACTGCACATACTACTTTCAGGACATGGAAAGTAAACAAATTGTGAGTTCGGTGGTCGTGCAGGTGTCCAAATGTAAATCCTCAGTGGCCATGGAGAAACTTGGTTTTATAAAATCACTGGAAGATCTACAATCGAGGGGAATGCAAATCGACCTCATAGCCACAGATAGACACGTTTCAATAGCCAAGACAATGAGAGAGCAGTTTCCAAATATTCGCCATCAATTTGATGTATGCCACGTTGCCAAATCCATCAAAAAAAAATCTCAGCTGCAGGGAAAAAAAAGGTTCTAAAAGTATTTCTCAGGGGTCCCAGTCTTTCAGCTCCAAAACTTGTGATAGATCTGTGGAAATTCTACTAGAAAAATGGCGGTCACTAATGCACCACTGTTCCAATGTTCACTCTTGGACAGAAAACCAACATTTCCACCAATGTGAACATGGCCCTTTGTCACCGGAGCAGGAACGGAAGAAGAAGTGGTTGATTCCATCTTCAGCTCCACACAAAGCCCTTGAGAAGATTGTGTTTGATAAAACTCTATAAAGATGTCTGAAGGGACTCACAGAATTCTGTCACATGGGAGATTTGGCGGTGTTCCACAATATGTGCCTAAAGTACAGGCCAAAGAGATTGCATTTCGGCATTAGAGGAATGAAATATAAAACATTACACATAACGAGAATGTAGGCCGTGAACAATCGAGGACTGCGGGAAACCTTGGGATGCTTCGCTTCACTATGGCCTTTTTACGAAAAGAAGCAAAAAATGGGTGATCAAGCCAGTATATGAGGAAATGGAATTTGATTTTGTGAAAGATCTTATTATTAATGTTTTGGAGATGCATAATCACGGAATTGTGCACAATTTTGTTCTGAGTACAAATACTCAGTCATTGCATAATACATAAATCATTGCCAACGTGCCCTGTCCACCTAAAGCAGAGCTTGTTGAACAGTTCAAATCCAGGTACAAATGATTACCATCTGTTTTTTTGATCAACACTCTTTTTATGAAGTGTCCAAATAAAGTATCCAGTTTGTCTTTTAAAATGTATCCTCTTTGTTAATTTTCTTTTTCAAGTAGTGCCATTTTTAATGATTGCATACAATGTAACGCTGTGCTTTCACAGTTCACAGTTTCGTCGAGCTACTGTGGGACCTTCACGGATCGTGGGAGGGCCAGATGGATAGCAGTGTGAAAGAAACTTTGGGGTTCAGCAGTTGCATAACCATACAGTTGCCCAAATAGCTTCATAACTGCTCGTCCCACAAAAGGGATGAGATCTAGGCTACATAAGATACTCGGCATGTAAGAAGTACTGACTGTGAACAAAACAGCGCATCAAAGTGCCTTGTTGGTGAGAAATAGAAGCACTCTGACCAATATATTCATGGGGGCATGTGTTGGGGGTCGTTTCTAATGTAAGGAAGGGGTGGGTCGGTTGAGCCCCCGGCCAACATACATTTTATGTGAAAGTTGCATCCTGATCTTGCACCCTTGGTGGGTGGCTCCTTTGCCAATCTACTGCCATGGGGAAGGAGGTTGTGACATAATCAGAGGTGGGGCTATTGCTAGACCCACTTTGACTCCATTTTGTGTACCCTCGACTCCAAATTTGGAGTAGGGCGCATTCTGTCATTGCGAAGTTTCCCCTACCCCTCAGCAGCGTCACGAACAGACAGCAATGACAGCCCCCACATTTTTCCTCCTGTGCCCTTGCTTCATAATTCCAGTTGTCATGGATGCGGTGAGACAAAATGTTACAAACTAAGAATGTATGTTCATTATGAGTGAAGGTCAACAGCTTTGAACTTTTGCTTGAAAGCTGAGGAAGCCCACGCATCGCACACACAGTATAAGGTTAAATTGTTTTTTGACCTTGAGAGAAAGGGACCATTCCAAAAGGAATTGAATTGAAGGAGGGGTGTAATAACGTAAGATATGATAAGGTTCTCCCTTCCAAAACTGGACTAAGGAACATCTAAGTTCAGTTTATGAAAAATCGTTGATCCGAACGGAGTCTGCGTTACGGTCTGCGTGACGCCAAGAGATTGGAAATGCCGAATATAATGTAAGTTTGACTTTTGACGATTTTATACCTGAACGAGTCAACTTATCATTAGCTGACCGTTATTGATGGGTTACATTGTACTCGTTTATTCTGTGTAGCATATTGCAATGAAACACAAGTACAACCTTTGTGTGTTCTGGTCTTTCGAACGTGCACATGGGCAGTTCAGCATCGAGATGCATGTAGACCACCACTCGGTTCCCCCGGGTTCAAGGCTAATATTTCATTAAAATGCCATCTTTGTGCACCTCGAATTGTAGCATCAGTTTCTGCATCCCGTTTAGAGCTCAACCTACTCCATAGCACTATCCTCCGAAGCAAATTGTGGAGTACTTTCCACATTGTTTTCTCTCTGTTCACATTGTTTCAGTCTGTGATAAATTGTAATAAAGATCGGCTACTGAGACATATTTCTATTATGTTTTCCAAACAGGTACATTCTGCCATTATGTGATTGTCATAGATTCCGTATACCAACTGATGGCTTTTTCAACCGGCAGCTGCAGATAGACGTAAATAGCTGGATATATTTGACAATTTTTGGGACGATCGCCAAGGGCCAATATGCCCTTACGCGGTACCAGTGATTAGGAGCAACATAACATCCTTTACGGTGGTCTAGCCCCAAGTTGATGTACAATCCTTGCAATTCACTGTGCCACCAAACCGCTTCTTTTTCCCAAAACGAACACCTTGTGTACCCAAAAGGAACACCAAGTGACTCACGATAAACATTTGCGGATTGAAAGCAAAGAAAAAAATTCCAATTTGATTGAATATGGCAGTCACCGAATGTTGTTGTAGCCTTTATTTTGAAATAAAAGTACTTTACAAATAGTACAGTCTTGCTGTTTCCTTTTAAAATACAGTTTAATATTCCGAATTGTGACACGCTGTGTTGTGAGACGATGTTTGTTGATTTCCGGGTTCTGCGTCACGTCACGTAGGTGATGACTGGGCACGTTTGGCTACGCTGACCAGTAACGTCAAGGAGAAAGGCAGAGAATATCACTAGGTTTGGTGATGTCAGGCTCAGGGGCGGGGATATGACTTAATGCCGCCAGGGCAGTCCTGCTTGGGTGATGCAGCAACGGATAAGAATATCACAAACTGGCTACACCCTGCTGCCTTATTTTACATGTGTTCAAAAGTGAAAAACGATGGTAAGGTGCATAGGAAATGTTTGTACGATTGATCAACGTATGCTTAAAAACACATGCCCGAACCCTCGGGACAATAATATTTCTAAGCGCACTATTCCTTTAATGTGTATCTATGCATGCATGGATGGGTTGTATACATGTATGTATGTATTTTGGTGTTTGTTGTGTGTGAATGTGTGGATATAAGTGTTTCCGTGTGTTACGTGTGTGTGAGTGTCAGACCCCACCCCTAAATGTACAGGCCCCACTTAGCATGCACTGAGGATAAAGCAAAAATGGTAAGTGAAGGGTTATTATGTGGATCCACGCAATAACACTTATGTTTGCTTTACCCATGATGCACAGTTACTGTCCATCAAGGGTAAAGCAAACATGATTTGGCTAGACTGGCCTACATTCTGAGCCAACATTAGGCATGGGTGCCCTCAGTCACCATAGCCTATGCCATGCCAGCATGGAGGAGCCTTAAAAAGCTCCTTTGTGCTAGTGCAGCAGCTGCCGTGGAGCCCTATGTCAAATAAAAGTTTCTCCCATTCTGGCACTTTACCGGCACCCTATGTAGGTGAAAAGCTCCCCCTAGAATGGGGGGCAGATTTTCTATTAGAAATGTGACCGCTGCCACACCATCTCGGGGGAGCCTTTTAAGAGTGGAGGCACCCTATTTAAATGAAAAGTGCCACGCTTTCGTGCTAGCGTCTGGAGGGCAGAGCTTTTCATTTGAATAGGGCATCGCTGTCATACCTGCACAGGGCAGCCACTGAAAGCCCTTGCCCCCACCGAGCTGGCATGGTGGCAGCACCCTATTTAAGTGATAAACTCCATGCTCGAGTGCTGGCACAGAAGCATTTCACTTTAATTGGGGTCCACTGCCACAACAGCACAGGGCAGCCTTTGAAAGGCTTTCCCAAGCAGGCCTGGTGGTGGTGTACTATTTAAGGAAATCACTCCCTGTTGCGGTGTTGAAGAGGGGAGCATTTCACTGAAATAGGGCGCTGCTGCCGAAAAATAAAATACTCTGGGCTCCCCCTTCGGTAGGAGGACGGCGGGCCGAAGGCTGTGGCCAAACCTGGCTTTTTGCATAAAAACAAATAGCAGTTCGGGGAACATAAGAATTTCTTATGTTCCCCAAACGCTCTTTGCGTTTATGCAAAATGCATGTTTCAAATTTAAAATTGCCAACATTTCTAAATATGAAACATGTCTGTGATAGTGATTCAAGCTAGACTACAAACAAATGACAAGGGTCCCTAGTTTGGATATTTGCTGTACTGAAATAATACACCACCCATACAGAAAATGGCAACAAATTTATCTGTTTTTAATATAGTACCATCACTAAAATTGAATCTCATGTAAAACCTATGTAGTCTCACATCCTGCAAAACAGGATGCCACAAAACATAGATATAGTTCCACAGTAAAACAAACGACAAAGTGTATACACAAGAACAAAATTACCCCATATATATCAGTACCATAAAGTCATACACTGTACATTGTGATAGTTGGTTAGCCCCATACAATAATCATCGGATAGAAATTCTTGTTTCTCGTTTCAGCTCACAATGCGTATTGTACATTTGTTTTCATCAAAAGCAAAGTCTATAGTTGACACGCTGTGTTTCAGCCTCAGAAACAACAGTTTATGTGCACCCAGCATGGTCGGCCTTCATCAGGACAATAAAACCGTAGATAAGATGGCCAGATCCTGTGATGGTGTTTCCCTATAGTGTGAAGAATAAATGAGATGGGGTGAGACAGGACAGGACTATCCCAACGTATTTCTAGTTTGAGAAGATCTAAATGTTAAATTACAAAGTCAATTAATATGAAAGAAACACAAGAATAAGTCTGTCTACCTTTGGTGAGCAATCCTCCAAATATCCCAACTCGGCTTATTGAGGGCGGGATAGAGATGCTCATTGTTCATCCCTGTAAATGAATGAAAATGGACAGGTAATCTCTATTTTAATGTCAGTCCACTATGAGAATGATGGTGTTCCACAAAACATCTTTCATGTGTATGGTAACTCACCAAGCTAACTTTCGTCTAGATCGCCGAAGTAGATATGATAAATGCAGGTCTCCTGCAAATGGCGTCTTTGTAGCTGCAGATGCTGTGTAAGAGAAAGTATTTATATATGAATATACTTCTCTCTACCCATATACATCACCTTATGTTGAGTGGGTCCCCCATGCTTGTATTTGCACGTAATCTGGCCCACACTAATTACTTGATAAAATACTAGAGTGGCACAATAAAGTGTTGATCCAATAGTGCGTGATAAAGATGGAATCAAAAGATGCATGTAATAGACTCATGGACAACACAGGCCTGCTGGTTCAGATAGCCTGAGGAAAAATGTTCAACATGTATGTAGCCATGTGTGTGAGTAAAGAGAAAATATGCTGCATCCTAAGTAGTTGTGAGAGAACATATTCAACAGCGTGCATAAAATAATCACTGGCTCTCCTCAGGCTCAGAACACTGTGCGCGCTCTGGAGCCGAGCAAGAATGGGTACTACGCCCTGTGGACTGGCGAGTAAAGAGACAACAAATCTATCAACTTTCTGGATCTTGATATCTATAAAGAAGATATTCAAAGAGGGTTCTTGTGTTTCCAAATTATACATCCTCTGAGAATTTCTCTTTTTGTACCCACAATTTCAGGGCAGAATAAGAGAATAAGAAGGATATATTTTATTTTCCCTTTCAGGGTGATAAATTGTGTTCAATTTCAATTGTGCCACCCAAAAAATCCAAAATGGGGAACATCACTACCTAGAATTATGGGAGTGGGAAGGTCGGGTATTACTACCACCAATACCGACATTGCCTTCCCTAAAATGGTAATAATGAGTTTGGTTATGGGATGTCCTGCCTGTCCATGTACACACCCTATATTTCTTTGTCCTAAAGTGTCCCAATCTGAAGGAAGAATAACAGTTTAAACCACAGAACCTTTACTTCCTGTGTCAAATTAAGCCTAGATTGTTTTACCCTGAATTACCACTGGGATTCAATAACTATTTTTATTCCCTGTACATAACATCACATTGGGTTTTCCATCAGACACTGCTCTAGTACAATGGTAAGAGATGGTACTTTTACTTGGAAGTTCATGTTCTTCTTCATCTCTGTTTTCCTTTAAAATGGATGGAAAGTGTGAGGTACCTTGACATATTTGATGTTAAAACTCCCACATCTATTTATTTTAATTTACTTAATTTGTTCTTTATAACGCACCCAATACCATACCTGAGTTTGGTTTCTAAGCACAGATCTGGGATTCAAACCTCTGTTGCTCTGCGTGGTTTTGCTTCCAAGACCAGTTTGTTGCCCTTGTGCTATCCTCGCTTCACTACAACATTCCAGCTCACTGGAAGAATCATTTTCTTCGAAATTTAAATCCCTGAAGTATGAGGTGTTAAGATTACTATGAACTTCAGCTATGGAATCCTGAGATGTATTACAGTCTTTGAGACTTAATTTGCTTACTACAATTTATTTTTAGGAGGAGATTGATAATACCTCATTTTATTTTCTTGAATATTTTCATGAGGGACTAGGTTTATATTTTGCCTGTAATTTCCATTCTCGTGAGCCCCATGAGGATTCTGTTTGTTCACACTTAGCCTCATTCATCAAACAAGAAGGATTTATTTCTAGATGTACTATCAAAATGATTATTTAGAGATCTCTCCTTAACATCCCTGGGTTGGGTAATGACACACTTTTGTCTGGGATAAGTAGTTTTAGCTGAACTCAAGATGTTTTCTGATTGCTCATATTTTGGGAAAACATAGTTGGAGTTGAAAATGTCTTTAGGTTCTGTTGGGTCATCTTCAAAACAATACATTATATTCTGAGTTTCTTCCTCTTCTTCACCAACAATACTACAGTTAGCAGCATCTACCAAACAAGTGGGAACAAAATGTCTGATACATTAAGATTATTACTCTTAAATCTTCCCTTATTCCAGGTTTCCCAAGCAACATCATATATCAATGTACCCACTCTATCTCCTCTATATATATCACAGAGATTTTTTGAAAGATTTAGGAGCATGAATTTTAATTCTTTGCCACAAAAAATCAGTGGGTTATTTTCCAGACCCCTGTTTGGGCATGATGTAGGCAGATACATACACAAGAAATTCCACTTCTAACAACAAAGAAATCACAAGCTTATCTTTCCCTGGAATCATAACTTTCTGGGGAAAGTATAGATGGTAAATGTTAGCTTTCACAGGCCGTCTTACAAGGCTGAAGGCTTGCCCTGAGAGTTTATAAAAGCTTATGTCTACATTCATCTGGAGAGGTCCACGATTCTTAGGGTTCTCTCTTATTCTTCCTGCTCCCCTAGTAGAAATGGAATCTAAATTAATTTCTTTCTTTGTGGTGGAGTTTATAGAAGCAGGTTCTGATTAGGGTACATATGATCTAAAAAGAAGGGGAGTATCTCCATACCAATCTTCTTCTGATTGAATATCTGTAGTGTTAGTAGTTACTATGTATATGTTGGATCCCCGGTTATATTAACTGATTCCGATTCCACTCATGACACCATATGTGAGGAGTCAGAAAAGCGAGGCGGACAACTTGTAAAATGTTTTTCACAGGTAGCCATTGTATTAACTCAAAAGGGTAGGATAAACGCCTTGCTATCCCTAACCTAAAGAGGATTTCCTGCCTATAAAACCAAGACTAAAGGAAAACACTCCAACAAAGGGGATTTGACCCTCACACTTATACATATGTAGAAAACATAAAAAGGTGAAAACATAGCAATGCAAGTTTAACAGAATCTTATAACTTCGTATCCTTGTCCCCTGGGTTAGATATCCCCCTCCCCAGGTTAAAGGTAGGAAAGTTCCACCTCCAGGGTTAGGATCAGTTAGCAGCTGCCTTCCCCTGGCCACCTGGGAGGAGACTTTAGGCAGGGAAATTGTGAGGACTCTGCAGGATTCATCACAGTACTTTAAAGAAAAAACCTCCTTTTGCTTTCAAGAAAACCCCCCAATCTACGTGAAAAATGAGTACAGACCTACTGACCCGTAGGGAAAGATTAGACAGTTTTCTCAATGTGGGTTTTACCTCTGATAACAGGGCACCATAAAAGTGGACATTGTGTGGCATGTGACGACACAGAAACAAAATGTGTGTTTGAATACGGTAAAATAAAATGGGAATTAAGATCACATACTAACTGTAAAAGTAAACACGCCATATATTATCGAATGCCAATGTCACCTACTCTATGTGGGTAAAACCATCTGCCCTATAAAACAATGGATATTGTAACATTGATCATGTATCTGGAACAAAGTCCCAAATAAACCTCTAGTTCAACACTATAGACTGAAAAGCCATAAAGACAAAGGGCCTCATTCCGAGTATGGCGGTAAGGGATAGCGGCCACCGGTAACGAGACCGGTGGCGGTGATCCCTTACCCCCATACTCCGAGTTCCCTTTGCACCCTCGCCCTTAACGCCTGCTTTGAGCAGGTGTTAAAGTCGAGGGCGCAAAGGGGCCTCCAAGCCAATAACGGTGACCGTAATGAACGATCACTGTTATTTGCATCTTCCCCATTCCCATTGAACCCTATGGGGGCTCATTTGGGAATGGGGAAGAGCCTTGGTGAATGGGGAATTACCGTCCCGCCAACCTTGGAATGGGGCGGTAATTCCGCCATCCACCAAGGCGCTGCCGGTCCGGGTACGGCGTCAACCAAGGCGTTAATAGCGCCATTGGTTAGCGCCGTACTCGGAATGAGGCCCAAAGACCTGAAATGGTTTGTTTTATAAGCTTTAAAACAGCATCCATGAGGGGGGGACATTGGAAAGCAATTGTATAGATTGAAACAAAGATGGATTTATTGGCTTAATACGGTAAACCAGGGTTTGAATCTCTCTATTGAATGGAACAACTTATTTTAGATTCCTAACTGTATAACTTAAGCTGTTATACAGAATACTTGTGAGAAGTGTATGAGCTGCCCAGTATGGGGCCTGCCTTTGCCCCTTTCAGGTCCCAGTGGCATTAACATGTTTAATTTTCACTCCGGGCCGGGGTTCTTTCAGCATCCCACTTCCATTTCATTTCTCCAATTCACCCTCCCTAGCGGTGTGAGTATTATCCAACTTCATACTAAGATGGTTGCCAGGTTTATTGCTAGTTAGAAACTGATGTTATCAGTCCTTCCTTGATGCTTACCACTCATTTAGGGGGGTCGCTGTGATTATCACAAGTGACTATTATTAGCCCGTTTTCTCTGTCTACTATATACGGTGCAGTGGTTTTTAAACAGAGGACCATTCCGGCGTCTCATTTGAATGCCAGCATTAGACCCGCCAGAGCATATTGCCATCACGCGATTGCAGGTAAGATTCTTCTCCATAGGGTGCACTTTGTTCCTAGCCAGCATTTATCTCACTCACACTGTTGGATATGGACTCTTTACTCATCAGTTCACAGGGTGTAGTACCCATTCTTGCTCGTCTCCTCAGGGAGTACGATGTTCCGGGCCTGAGGTGTGCCAGCATTAATTTCACACACGCCATTGGATATGTTCTCTCTACTCACCACTATTTACGGTGATGCATTTGTTCTCTTTACTCGCACACACAGCTCCATAAATGTTGACAATTCTTCTGTGGGCTGTCTGAACCAGCAGACCTGTGTTGTCCATGAGTCTATTACACCCGTCTTTTTGTTCCATCTTTATCATGCATTACTGGATCAACACTTTATTGTGCCACTCTAGTATTTAATCAAGTAATTAGTGTGGGCCAGATTATGTACAAACACAAGCATGGGGCTCGCACTCAACATGAAGTGGTTTATATGGGTTGAGAAAACCAAATTAATATATAAATACTTTCTCTTGCACAGCATCTGCAGCTACAAAGACTCTATTTGCAAGAGTCCTGCATTTATCATATCTACATCAGCCATCTAGATGAAGGTTAGCTTGGTGAGTTACCATGCTCATAAAAGATGTTTTGTGGCACACCATCATTGTCATAGCGGACATACATTAAAAGAGAGATTGCCTGCCCATTTTCATTCATCTACAGGGATGACCAGTGAGCATCTCTATCCCACCCTCAGTTAAGCTGAGTTGGGATATTTGCAAGATTGCTTACCGAAGGTAGGCAGGCTCATTCTTGTGTTGCTTTTACATTAATTGACTTTGTAATTTAACATTTAGATCTTCTCGATATAGAAATAAGTTTGGATAGTCCTGTCTCACCACGGATTATTTATTCTTCACACTTTAGGGATCCACCATCACAGGATCTGCCCATCTTGTCTACGGTTTTATTGTCCTAATGAAGGTCGACCATACTGGGCGCTCATAAACTGTTTTTTTTAGGCTGAAACACAGTGTGTCTACTATAGACTTTGTTTTTGAAGAAATGATTAACTGTACAATATGTATTGTGACATGAAACAATAATTGCTATTCCCTGATTCATGTATGGGGATACCCAACCCTCACAATGTACAGTGTATGACTTAATGTTACTGATGTATGTGGTGTTATGTTGGTTCCTGTGTATACACTTTGTCATTTGTTTTACTCTGAAACTGTATAGCAGGTCAGATAGCGCAGCAAGCTGAGTGCTCGATTCCAAAATCTGTGCGTAGAATGCTGATACAGATTTGTATCCCGGCAGGGCCAACTCAGCCTGTCATCCTTTCAAGGTCGATAAATTGAGTAGCACCTGGTGCGTAATGTTATCAACTGTTATTACAGTGCTTTGATGCCCTCGGGTAAGCTAACGCTATATCAAAACTGGTAATATTGTGGCATCTTGTTTTGCAGGGTGTGAGACTACATGTGTTTTACATGCGATTCTATGTTAGCGATTGTACTATATTAAAAAGAGATTTATTTTTTGGTACATTTTTGTATGGGTGGCATATTATGTCAGTACAGCACACAACAGGACCCTGATCATTTATTTGTAGCCTGGTCTATTTACCACCTTGGCAATCAGGGCCACTACCAGGCGCCCTTCTTTAGTTGTATGTGATAGTGATTCAGCATTAAAAACATTTGAGTGAGTAATGGAAGCTGGAATGAAATGCTGTTTTCAGTGATCTCAATACTAACCCAAACAAAAAATAATCTGTAAATTGCAAGACATATATACCAATTTGGACATTTTTTGAACAGAATGTGAGGCATGCTGTTTCTTCATTCAGTCTGTGTCAAGTCTTCTGAAACAGATCTGGTTGTTTCCTGGGTCAGCCCTGGTCCTCGGGACAGAGAGGCTTCCAGTGCTGGTGCCAGGAGCTTTTCTTTTACATAGGGCTCCTGCTTGAGCTGGAACGTTGGTGAAGTCAGCCCAATTTTATTTTTTGAAGGGTGGCTGGTTGACAGTTATGAAAGTTTGTCAATATAGGGATAGGGTATTGAAATCACCTGGTTGGGCTTTTGACCTCTACCACTGTATGTTTGCTGACATCTTCATAAATGTTTAAATGGACATAATCTGCTCCCTCAGGTGAGTAATCTGACAGGATCTTGGTAGCTCCCTATTCCCATCAGTGCCCAGGGCTTAGCACCTAGACATCAAGGTATATTGCTGCCTTCTACCTGCAACCTCCTCAATGTGGCAGGTTTAAGCCCTCCCAGGGCTGGCACCACCCTATTTAAGTGCAAAGATCCCAGGTCCCATGCTGGCGCCGGTCCCCCAAAGTTTGTTTCACCCAGGGTGCTGCCGGAGCTAAAGCCTTCGCTACCTACATTGAATGCATGCCAGACTTTCCACGTAATAGCACTTGTCTTTGCTTTACACTTGAAGAACAGACAGTTACTGTGCATCAAGGGTAAAGCAGAAATGGCAAGTGTTATTACCCAAAGATGCAAACTTTTGACAGTGGGCTCGAGGGTCACTTATGCGTTGCTCACAGTGCCATGGCTACCACCCAAAAAATGTGGTTGACTGAGGACAATTCCATTAGAATTAGAAACAAGCATGGTTGTCTTGTATTTCCAATTTTGTAATAGTGTTTAATAGCATAGATATGTTCCCCAATAGAGCTCACAATTAGATATTATTTGGGATTAGTTTGAAAGACAAGCATGCCATTTTATTTGCGTCAGTCAGCTAAAGTGTGCGCTGCATTGTACCTTTAAATTACCCACTAATAGGTGATTAGAAATAATGGGATTGCTCTGGAGTGCCTTGTGATCTTGGGCAGAACTGTTCTGACAACGTGTTTTCTAGCAGTGACTTTCTTGACAAATGTAAACATCATTAGTGAATATATGTAGTGATGGGCAAACACAATTATCTGGACTTCCAGTTCACCCAATTGTAAACACTTATATATCAGTGCATGGTTTACTTTCAGAATTTTGCATTTTGTTCAACCCAGACCCACCAAAAACATTTGTGCCAGATTCCAAAGCCATTAAATCTTTTTCTTTTGGAAATGTGACAGCAAGGCTTCTGGGCTGTGAAATCTGCCAACTTTAGGGGATCACAGGAGGTCAAAGCTCTGTCACTGGCAGAAGCAGACCTCAGTAAAGCCATTGTACGGAGATGAAAGTCACGCTTTGCATGCAAAGAAGTCAGCATTTTAGTAAGTGATGTCCATTTTCCTCAGCCTGCCCAACTCGCCGGATTTCCAACATGTTTGCAGCCTCGAAGGTTTGTTGTTTTTATGCGGGTCAAACCAGTGAGTGGCGGGTTCAATTGACAGCACTGGTTGTTACTTGGCTAGACTTGTCCTACATTTAACGTAGGCTTGTCTACCCACTTAATAACACTTGACTTTTCTTTACCCTTTATGCACAGTTACTGTGCATCTTAACTGTGCATCAAGGATAAAGCAAACATAACACGTGTTGTCACTGACCTACATTCAATGTAGCCCGGTCTAGCCAGCTGGATAAACTTTCTTTCTGTGGTATGGTATTTATTTATTGGCGGGGAGTACTTATATGGTAATACTAACCTATTGGTGTAGCATGCATGGACATGTATGGGTAAGGCCAGCATGAAAATATTGTATATTATAGCATATGTTGTGGGCAAATGCACAATGACAATGCATTGGGAAATGGTCCTGGGCACTGTTGGTAACTTACAACTTTTGGTATTTTCATGTGCTACCATACAAAATTGATTGCAAACTATGCAGCTTTGTATCCAATTTGTCACAGAAAGTGCTGTAAAATTTATCACATGAGCCCAATATTTTAAAAGATTTCTCAGGGGAGAACCCTCACGAACCCCCTTGGTTTGGTTCGGGATCACTCGCTACACTTGGTCACTCATGCATACTAATCACATACATTTATGCACCACCCGTTCAAAAATCACCAGCTGCCACTGGGTGTGGGACACCCCCACCCCCCAGGATTGCACTCCAGTAGTCTTTTCTGTGATCAGTCGGGTCTCTGTGTTTGGATCGGCTCTGCTGTCAGTCATGCAGCATGTAACCACATTTGAATGCGACTTGCCACATGACTGAAAACCAGCCGTTATGCATTAATCACATTATTACTGAGGTCTAAGTTGCACCAACCTGAAGAGGGTCTCCTGAGCCCCCACGTGCTCCATGGTGGTTCAGAGACCTTATTTACCTGAAAATAGGCTGTGCTCAGAGGCTTTGCTAGGGGGTGGCTGCGGGTCTTTTGGTTGTAGCCCCGGATAGAAGCTCATGGGCTACGGCCAAAAGGCTAGCTAGCCCAGAGTCCCGCTGGTTCTGACATCAGCTTAGCCCCAGATCTTCTCCAGACCTAGCAACATTCCTGGCTGTGCTCTAGGTGTCCCTGCGTTACAGGGGGCATTGTTAACACCATCAAGACAAATTGTCCCGATGGTGCTTACGATGATTCCTGCACTCATTTGTCCCAGTAGTGCTATCAAGGCGCGCTGGGATGCACTATTTAGTTGGATACAGTGCATTGTTTCTTGGGAAATCCCAGACACCCTCCTCCACCCCCAATAATAGTCCCTAAGCTATTATGTCCCTGCTAATACCCAGCACTTGAACCCAAGTCTCAGTCCTTCGGTAGGGTACAGTCAGCAATTCGATCTACTGTATAAATAAAGCAAAACAGTCTCAGCAGTAAATTTGATATAGCATTAAAGGGTCCAAGTCTTCAAGATGTCAAGTCGCTATTAAAGAGAAGAGCTTTCGAATAACTCACTTACATGAGTGTACAGTCATGCATTATACCAGTTCATCGTGTTTCAAACAAGTAAAATGCCGCTCTAATGCTTTAGAAGGCAGAGCCTGCATTTTCCCTGAGTGAAATAACCTGTTCTGGTTTGATCTGTTGCTAGGGTGTGTTATCGATACACAATACAATGCTTCATTGCATGTAATTATCCAGTTTATCTCGATAACAGGTTGTGCATTGAAACCTGCTTTTCACGTTAGATCACATAATTAGTGTATTAAAATCAAGTATGTGTGAGTCGGCATCACGTGGGCATTCACTGTAATCAAGCGTTGCAACAGAACTCTTGCTGCACTAGTAATCCACATGAGAGTTGTGAGCAAGTGGAAAATGAGTATTAACCTTAAATAGGTAAGAGTGTAATTCATTACATTTTTATTTATGCAATAATAACTGAGACCTGCATTTCCCAATGATGAGTTTCCATGTTTCAAATGGACTATTCTTTACCGCTTGGATTTCAGTTTGGAAGTGGATTGGAAAACCCATCTACATTTAAAGATGCAATTTGCAATGATGCAATTTGCACCGAAGATGCAAACATTAAGAATGATGGATGATGATTTAAGGCAGCCTGTGCAACCTGTGGCTCGGCAGATGTTTTGGACTGTGACTCACATGATCCGTTACCACTGACTATTACGCCTAGGTTTGATGGTAGCTGTAGTTGCAAACAGCTTGAGAGCCAAAGATTTCAGACCCATGATCCAAGGAATCATGCATTGATAGAGTTAGTATATTGTTCTCCCTCCCCACTCTTTGGTTGCATAGAACATGGAGTGTGGACGCCTTCAACAGGACTTGTACAACAGGAGTACTAAGATATCTCGGTTTGAGAAGTGAAGTTACCAATACGGATAAGATTGGCCCCCTTCATCCTACACTTTAGGAAGGAACTGATGACCTTACTCATTAATGAACATCTGGCCAATCCCTGAGTGCTCCACTCAACCCTAATTCTCTGCCTCTGGAGCTTCCCGCCTCCAATGCTCTTCCTTTCCATCCCCGCTCCTCTGCACCCTTACATGTAACCCCCGGGGTGGGTCCCCTATGTACAGCCCTCTGTTGCTTTTGGGCTAGGTTTGCGTTTTATACATCCATATATACATATATATATATATATATATATATATATATATATATATATATATATATATATATATATATATATTCACTGACAAACTTTGTTAAAGGGACATTATGGTGAGGTTGCAGTAACAAAAACCCATGAAATTCAGTGAAAAAACGGGGTTACAAGTACAACTGAAAAACCCTTGAAATTCCGCAGTTATGGTATGCTAAGCAACCATAACAAGCGCCACCTCCGTGCACTGCTAAGACTAAAACCAAGGACATCAAAGATGACATCACAAATGTCATTGATGACATCAAAGATGAGATCACATGAAATTAATGTTGACAACACATTTCTAAAATGGGTTTTTGTGTTTATAATGTTACACTGTATTACAGAATGTGCTCATCAGAACAAAACATGATATTGGAGTGTTGTTCGTAATAGAGGAACCTTGTCATACATACACATAGGCAATGGCTGCAGCATGCTATGCAGAAGGACAATATTTTTACTGTGGTAATTTTGGATAGTAAAATAATGAATGGTACCTTATCAGAGTTTTGAGTAATGATAAATATGTAATAAATAGCTAATAGCGGTTGCCAGTCAAAGGATCGAATCTAAAGGGTCGACAGGTCAATGTCGATGTCAATGTCGATGTCAATGTCGACAGGCGCGATGTCCGGACATGTCAGTTTTCATGTGATGCACTTTTAACTAGTCTGTGGACACCGCGCCTGTTCTACGGACGTCCAGCGCATGAGCGCTGCGATTCCTGCCCAATGGGAGCCTGCGGAAGGCAGTCAGGGCCACAGACGGCCGTGGACATCATCATGTAACCATAACCGTGCCGTGTGACGGTGTTGTCCAGGGCCGCATACAGTTTAAAAGTGCTTTAACAATCAATCTAGGATGCTTCAAGCACAAACATTACGATATTTTAATGTATCTTTAAGCAATGAAGAGCTATGAGCTGGGGTCAGGCAAGGCACTGGCTTCTCGTTTGAAAAATGATCAATTCACTGATACAGCTCCATTTTCTATAAAATACTGCAACATCTAAAAAAGGATAGACTACTGCTACACAGTATATTTAAACAAGAAAACAAGTTGGCAGCAATTACACGTCTGAGATTGACGTGAGTCATGAAGACCATCAATCCACGAGTCACCAGTTAACTCTTGTTTGGGGGCAGAATGTCAGACTGAAATGAATGTTGGAATCCTGCCCTTTAAGAGGACAGTTCTGTATTCGTCTCTTGGAACCTCTTGTTGCCTATTGGGTGTACTGCAGGTCTATACCATTTTAGATATTACAAGGGGTTCTTGGATTGCTATCATGACAACCAGCACAACAATCGTCACGTTTTTGTGTATGCGCAAATGCATATCTACAAATACATCAGTGAATATACAGCGCAGAAATATTTGCAAAGGTGCTAATGGCATTTGTGCAGGCAAATTTGAATTAGCACAAAACTGAGATCACGCTTGTGCTGTTTGTTATATGACTGCCCTTATTGTTTGGAATAGTTCCATATCCCCTTTTTACATAGTTGTTGCCCTAATGTTGCTGGCTTCTTCTGCACGTTTGCATCCTAGAAACTGCCATTGTCATCCATGGATTCATGGATGCCACAGAGCAGTGTAGTGCACATGAACAAAGGGAACCTCCACTACAATTGTGGTGTTGAGAACAAGGGTTGTATTACAGAAAGGTGGTAGGAGGAAATAACAGTATTCATCAAACATGTTAGTACCACTTCACCATGAAAGGGAAGCTTGCACGTTACATTTGGGGCCGTATTACAGAAGCTTGCACCATTGGCAGCCCAATTTACATGGTATTAGCTATAAGAAAAAAAATGCCCTGGTGCAAAACATATGCTTTCAATGCAGTTTGGATCAGGGAAATGTCCTAATACTAATGCCATGCCTAATGGTACTGGCACCGATTACTACAATATGGGCCCCAGTGTCATTTGTGAATTTCTCTTTCATGGTGTAATGCTACTACCAGGTTCGACGAGTACAGTTTTTTTTCCTTCTGGCAGTGCAGAGTCAGTTAAGTAGACATGTCTTTTACTTTATGTGCAACTTCTGTCGTCATTTATGTCCCTAATTACATTGCACAACTTACATTTCTTTTTGTTGCCTATGGGAAGTGCAGAGTATGAAGAAACGCATAGTCAGAAACTGTTAGGAGCGCATCCACCTTACAGAGAATGGCCGTTGGTAAGCAGTTAGGGTCAGTAAATGCTCCTACTTTGAAGTTACCAACAATTTTTGCACCTTTCCCATCTCCATATCGCCTATTCAGAGAGTGAGGGCCTGATTTACCAAGCGTTTTTCAATGCGATTTTCCCATTGAAATACACGTTTCGTAAATAAGGCCCTGAGCCTTTGAACCCTGAAATCACAGGGTAATGGCAGTCGGTGCGCACCAACAATGTAAACCCTTCGTAGTGCATGCCAAGAGTGGGGCTTTAGTCATAAAAGGCAAAAGATTGCAATATGTTCCGTTGATGTGCGCACTTATTTTAGTCAAGGTGTTTGAACGCTTATACATTTCAAAGCTCCCAGTGCGTCAGTTACTTAATGTCCACTGCTCATAACATTTCACGCCTTGCCTTTTTTCAGATGAAGCACAAAGAAAAAAAAGAAGAACGTTAACCATCTCCGGCCAGATTACAGAAGTCTTTCACCAAGTGTATTTCAAAGGTGTGATACCTGCTAGACACTTTTTCATTCTCTTCTGGGTCTGGTCCTTTAGACATCAGCAGTCATCTCTTCCCTGTCATTTCATTAGTGGAAACCTTATTGTTCTAACAGTCTTCATCTCCTAGAGGGGACTTCATTGGCTGACCTGCAGCCTCTGCAATTTATTCAAAACTAGCACCAGGTTGGGAGATTTTATTGGCTGAGCTCTCAGTATTCTTATGAAAAGAATCAATCATTCTCTGTGCCTCGGTAGGCTCTTTGGTTACTGTAATCATTGCAACGAACATCTTCTTGCTCTGCACTTCCTTTTTGTAGAGAGCCACTCTCTCCAGGTTCGACCGCCGGTTGTTGTCTGTGAGGACAGTCATTACCCTTTTTTGATTGAGCTTACTCTTTTTTTTGTTTTTTTTTGTTAAATAATTTGTAGGACTTACAAGGGAAGACAAACAAGACAAACTAAAAGAAACAGTAGGGAAAAGGGGGTAGGTGAATGGGGTCTTTTATACTTTGACTCAAATAAGTAATAAATACATCCCATTTGCTGATACATTTAGAGATGTTTCCAATAGAAAAGGCATACATACTGACTCAGGAAGATAAAGGCATCATATAGGGATTAATTAATATTCCAATTCTTAGATGACATAACATTGAAGGTTCTTGAAAAGAAAACATCCGCTGCAAACATTTCCAGATTTTATCCCAGAGGAAAAAAACATATATTTGGGACTGACATGACCAACACGAATTGGAAGTAGGATTAGAAATCTTAGATATTTTAACTGAAGTTGGTTCTTTGTAAAATTAAAAAATGTGATTGAGTGAGATTAGCTGCTATTGAAATTATGAGGTATTGTTTTCAAATGTTTCCTCATATTTCTGGGGTGGGTTGCAAATTCCAATCCAATTCCAAGGCATTCATTACGACCCTGGCGTTGGACCATGGTGCTAATAGCACCATGGTCCATGCCGGTAACTTACCGACTCCGCCATGGCGGAATGGGGAATTACCGCCCCATTCCGAGGTTGGCGGGGCGGTAATTCCCCATGCCGCCATGGCCCTTCCCCATTCCCATTTTTGCCCCATAGGGCTCAATGGAAATGGGGAAGGCGCTAAGTACGGTGCCGCAAATTGCGGCACCGTACTTAGCACCAAGGTCCCTTTGCGGGTTGGTTTTTAACGCCTGCAAAAAGCAGGCGTTAAAGTCTCCAACCCGCAAAGGGACCTCGTAATTAGGCGTTAAGGGTTTAACGGCGCCGCCACCTTTTACGGCACCGTTAACCCTTTAACGCCTGGGTTGTAATGAGGGCCCCTGTGTTTAATAGTATTAGAATTAAGAAGATTTCTATCATTAGAATGGTTAAGAATTCAGTATAATTTAGCCACTTTAGTAGATGGAGAGTGTATCAGTAATTCTAAATCTTTAGAGGGTATTTATTTAGAACTAATATATATAGTTTTGATAATTAGGTTGACAAGAGTGATATAAAATGTATAATCAGATTCAATAAGGTTGAAATGAGCACGAAATTATGGGGATGGGATAGCAATACAATTGTGAAATAAATGAACAACTTGAAAAATACCAGGAGAATACATCTTTAAAGTAATGTAGCTTTCGGTTTAAGAGGAAATCATTTGTTAAATCAAAAGAATGTGTTGTTAAACTCCACTGAAATGCGTGACATGTCTAATAAATAATGCCTTGTATTTTTGAGAGAATTTAAGTGGGGGTATTTTTTTATTTTTTTAATGTGATTTCATCAAGAATGTATGATTTGTTATCATATATTCAAAAGAAGAGCAACATATTAAATACAAACACAAGCAAGCCAAACAAAGAAAAACAATAATATATCACTCCATTTTTCTTAACTATAAACTTTACATAAAAACAAAAACAATCATCATCATCATCATCATCATCATAACTTTCTTCGGCGTACAGCCATGAAAGTATGTCAAAACAAATGACAAATATAAAAAAACAAAATGAACATAACAAAACAGTTTGCTCCAATCATAAATTACACTGCATTTAGCACAATGGTGCTGAGACCCAATGATATCTCGAGAGTAACTTAACTTATGGAAAGGACTGCTCAGCAAAAGTCCAAAGAAAGTCATAGTGATATTAGGTCGTCATCTACTGTGGAAATCTACGACAGAGGAAGACAGGCCGGTACCTGTTCCCCACTGGGATAGCATTGGCTCCTGAGAGCGCGGGCTACTGTAGCATGTGTTCCGGGGGAAAAGTACTAAGCTGTAATTTGCCACTCGTCGGGTGTGACACCTCCTATTGAAACTCAGTATACACTCAGCCATACCTAGGTCCCTAAGATCAATTCTGAAGGAATCGAGGGAATTTCCTCCCTGCTGGTTGGTCATAGTACAGTTTATAATCTGTTCCTGTGTTGCAAATAGGCAGCCCCTCACTGTCCAAAGCCAATAGATACATTTGTTCAAGAGGCCTTCCCTAGTCTCATGCTGGCTTAAAACCAGTTTAGGTACCCAATGCAAATATATCAACCTTCCTGCCCTAGATTTAGTGAGTTTATTGGTGTTGATAATGGAGGCAGAAGAGACATGACCCAACCTACTAGGAGACTTGGGAAGTGAATTGTTCACCCTTGGTGCTCTATCCTCCTTTGGGCAGGAATTCTGTATCAATTGGGTCGGAGGGGGGGCAGGAATTGAGTACTCCAACCGGAATCACAGCCATTTTGGTCCAATTTAGGCGATACCCCATCATCCATTGGAACCAATATGGAGTTGATTCTTGGTATTTGTCAATGGGGGGGTGCTCTCCCATCCTGGGTAGAACTAAGGTTTAGTATTAGCAGAGCAAGGTTCGGGCAAAGACAATTTGGCTTCCACCACTTTGACTGAGTCCACTTTTCCTCCCTCTTGGAAGTGCAATGACCCCCCACCCCCATACTCGTTCCTTTTCCAAGCACTTCAGTCAGGGATACAACTAAGTTTTTTGTGTGAAAAGTACAGCCAGGACAGGTGCTGCATAGGCACTCTATCCTTGCAGTGTTCCCTCATGAAGCTGGTTCAAACTGGATTTTGCCCCTTGCTCGCAGGGAAATAATGAGCTAAATGGTCCACTAGGTGATAGGATGTTATCAAACTCACCTATTAGTTTGACCCATGAACACTCTACCACGCTTTCCTTGTTTTCATTCTGGGGATTTGCTTCACCCTGCGATGACCCTGCATGTGGTCCATGTGGACAGAAAAAAGATTCAAAGGGCATGAGGGCTCATCGGTTGAATCCATCTTAAGTTGCTTTAAGCCCCCCACCCCTCCACAGTGCAACTTTAACAGTAGGCGGCGAATGACAAGGAAGTAAAACAGCAAAATCTGCGTAAACACAGTGGTTGCTGTCGGAGTAACAATTGGGATCGTTGTGGTGTCAGGGCTCCAGTATCACAAACATGATCTTCAACGTGGTCAGTGGTGCCCACTACTAGCCTACTCAAATGAGCTCCAGCAGTGATTACAGATAATATGGAGTCCTTCCTTATTCACACATGTAGCTATTTCAATAGCTATTTTAGTAGTGGGCTCAATATGATGAACATAGTTTTTCCAAGGATCAAAACTAAATGGGGCACTGAATGATCCCAAAAACTGATGAATCTCACAGATGAGGGAATGGGCTTCCACTAGGGGCCTTGCAGGGTTCACTGGTGCAGTCTCTGTGGCCTTTTCATTTACTGTGGGAAATCGATTATCACAAACAAAATGTTCTGCTGCGATTCAGATACTAGCGCATGTGTAGCTGGTGAGTCATAAATAACAGGTGCTGTCTTAGCTGTTGATAAACTGGCAATGAGTGGATGCCTGCGGGCTTAAGGGCTTGAGGGCCACTATACCACTCCTATTCCACTTAATCCTCTTTGACAAAAGCAACCCCCTAAACAAGTTAGCCTTCTCAGCAGTCTTTTGTTGAACTTTATGTTAATCATTGTAGGCAGCTACAGCTCCCTCAATTCACCTAAACTCTTAACTGAACTGTCACTGTACCTGTTGTTTACATATGCCGCCATATTTTGATGTACTGCAGGATTTTCATGGCTTTCTCAGCCTGCTCGGAAGTCTCATGTGAAGTTCACAGGAGGGACGCCAGGTGGAATTGCTTCCAGTGAAAGGGTGGAACAGAGCTGGATGTCACAGAGCGCGAACAATGAGCAGGCATTAACACCCGTGCCCTTAAACCCCACAGGCTTTGCCCTTGCTGGGGGTTCCAGCTGTTTTAGGTGTTCAGGAGGGTGCAGGGCTCAAAGATACGGCGGTGTGCAGCAGACAAACAGGATTTAGGACTAACAGCAGGTGCTAACACCCGCACCCTTAACCCCCACAGGCTTCGCCCTTGTGGGGGTTTCTAGCAGTTTTAGGTGTTTTGGAGGGGGCTGGGTCCAAGATACAGTGGTGTGCAGCAGACAAACAGGATTCCACACTCCCAGCATGTGTTAGCACCTGCGCCTTTAACACAGTGGGCTTTGCCCTCGCAAGGGTTACCATCAGTTTTAGGTGTTGGGGGGGGGGGGCAGAACTTCCAGATACAGCGGCGTGCAGCAGTCAAATGGGATCCAGGACCATTATTCTCAACTATAAACTTTATAATAAAAAAAAAAACCTAACCTAACCAAACCTCGGTTCATCTACCTATGTACCTCCCCATAGAACTATGAGACCTAAACTGTCCAGGAATTTCAATACTTCTATTATTTAAAATACTTCATGAACCGAGGATAATCTCACCCAAAATTCTTCCCTATTGAACCTCCTCCTTCGTCAACAAAAGTTCCAGCTATTTCTCCCTTGCCTGCTCTACTGCTTTACAAGAATTCAAAACGTGCCTCAATGTCTGCCAAAGCTCTTCACCATACAGGGGACACATTTCGGCAATCGAGCTGAGTTGATTTCTGACTCTTAAAATGTCTGCCATAGATAGTACATTTAGAACAAATTGTAGAAATTCCATTAACCATTTTGAATTCGGGAACTGGTCCAAACAGGCTGGGAGGGAGTCTCTTGGTGTATCCAGACATGATCATAAGTTATGCACGTTATAGGCCCGCATGGTATTAACTGTTACTACCCAGTCAGTTCTTATTATTGCCCGCTTTACGCTATCGGGATTGGATACTAAGTCATCCACTGTCTACAAAAATTTCTCTAAGATTCCCATCACTATTCCTTCTAGTTTCCTGATTAAGGCACTCTAGCCATCCTGCAATATCACTTTCAGATCTTCATACAAGGATTGTTTTTGCGTGACCCAGATCGATCTATACAATACCACGAACTTCCAATACAGAGTTGATTTAAGTGAACTCATACACAATTCATAGCGTAGGGCCATTGGGAGAGATTGCGGCAAGTTTAGATCTTCATGCCACAACCTGCATTCCAATCTTATCCAGTTGATATTACATGCCTTTAATTCAACATCCATGCCACACAAAAGAGTAGGAATAACTTTGCCTTCATAAAAGTTTATCAGGGGGATGATCAAGAATTTACAATAAGACCCTCATAATTTCTGCATTTGACAAGTAAGTTGGTCTATTTTTGCCTCTAATCTCCCCTCAACTAAGACACTGTTAGGATGGGACATGATATTAAATCCCAAATATATGGCTTATTTAGTCTGCTTTATTTCCTGGCCATTTAAAAACCATTTAAAGCCAACCACTTTTTTTTAATGGCAGTGAGAAGCAATCATTTGTCTCTGCATAATTCCTTAAAGTGGTTAGCAATTGTTGAATTTTATTCACATGTTTTAGTTCGAATTAACTTTACACAAATTTCATAAAAAACACAATAAATGTACATGCAAATACAAATACAAATTTATACATGTACAAAAGTACACAAATGCATTTCATTACATGTGAATTTACTGCTGAATAAATAGATCGGCTAAATAAAAGTTGAAGAGGCAGGGTGCACAAAATGCACCTCTGCCTCACACCCCGATCTGTGTCTATTGGTTTTGTTACATGGCCACGTTCATCCATTCTTACTTTTACAGATAAATTTTGATGCAGATGGATTATAATGTCCAGGAGATTCTACTGGAGTCCCCATTGTTTTAGTTTACTCCAGAGGCGCCCCCAATTGACAGAGTCAAAAGATTTGGAGGGATCAATTAATGCTCCATATACAGCCTAGCCACCCTTGGACCAAGCTTTCTCTCTAAGAAACACCCGTGTTAACATCTTGCTGTCTGCGTCCATGAGGGCGATAGGGCTATCGTTTTCAGGATCTGCCCTGTCATCCTTCTTCTAGTTTGGGACTATAATAGCCATTCTCCAGCTAGACGGGCAGCATCAGGAATTAATCACAGCCCTGAAATCTGCATAGAGTACTGCGGCCTATCATTTTATGTTTGACTTAAAGATGTTTTTCGAGAGTCCAGACTTTTTTTTATAAGGGAGACTATCTCATCCCTAGTCACCTTCAACACCCAAGGTCCTTTCTCTGTTCCTACCCATGTTGACCCCGTCAGACTCTCATAGAGCTCTCTAAAATGTTTACTCCAAGCGTGTTCTGCCACCGAGTTCCCTTGCAAATGTACCTGTTGACCCCGGTCTTGATTTATCAAGGCCCAAAAATGTCTTGAATTTTTGCTTACCAAGATTTCCAACATATGTTCACCATTTCTTTGATTTTTCTAAGAAGTGATTCGATCTAACCCAATTCTTATATTTAGAGGTAAGGTTCTTTCTTCCAGGATTTCATTTTTTGATAAGACCCCCTGATGAGTGGTCAAATGGACCTTCTCAATTCCCTTTCCCTTTTCCTGTCACATGTATCTAGTTCAAAAGCATATTTATGATGCTGACTGGCTTTAATCTTAATATTTTGAGGCATATCTTGTTTCCAAATAAAATCTTTTTTTTAATTAATTGTTTTAGTTGAAATTAATCAACCTTTCAATACTTCCACTTTGATCATACAAAATTGTTTCACTTAAAACATCATTAAAATACATCATGCAGTGATAAAAAGGAAAAGAAAACAGACCACTAAAACACAAAATTGAAATGCAAAAATAAAAATAAAAATAAAGGATAAAGGATTCTGCAGTTGTGATACTTTACAAGTGATAGATTAACTGTCAACTTAGTCATATTAATAATTATACTGTTCCAAAGTATTTCATTTTTCCTTTACATTTCATATCATGCATCGCAACCCATATATTTCATTGAAGACTCACGATCAATTGACAATTCACTTTCAATTTAGTTCAATGCGCTTTTCATAATAGCTGATAGTTGCAGACTATTCAAAAATAAAAAATCTGCAACACTGGAAAATCAGTACTCATAATTATTGTCCAACATTCACTGTATTGCAGATTGCCCAGAAATGTACAATGTTTATCAAAGTGAATTTGCCTCAAAGAAATACGTGCAGGACATCAGTAATTAGATGTTCAAGAGTTTCTGATATATTAACATCATTGCTGAACCTACACACTTCTCCATGAGGTTCTAGTTGCTGTCGTTTAACCAAAACCTCTCTGACTGTCCACAAATGAAAGTGTAATCTCATTATCGCCTGTCTATATTGCGGTGAAGAAGATCTAAGAAGGTAAGATGAGAGTGTGCCCCATTTGTTTGGTGGAAATCTACTACAGGTCCCTTCTTTATATTGTACACACTTGTCACATGTGTTGATCCAATCTAGATTGTAGAAATTCCTTTTTACTTTGTCAGGGTTTGATACCAGTAAATCAATGCTCACATCTATATTTGTTAGTATTTTGCATACATGTTCAGTCCAATTCACCAAGAAAGGATGACCAGAGGAAAACAAATCCGTTGATAGAAGTTTCAATACACTGTTAGCAATGGTTGATATTAAGCACTTTCTGAACATTGCACAACACCTCCAGTTGTATAGGGCTTGTAGTGAGACCAACCCCAATTCATATCTTATCCATACATGTGGGATACAGTTGGGTAAATGCAATACTCGTCTCCAGAATAGTGCTTCCCATTTACTGAACTGAAAGTCCGCTGACACTTGAAAAGATTCTAAACCACATAGAATTGCAGGGACCGCTTTTTGTTTCCAGTACGACCATGCAGGTTTAATGTAAAACTTGCCATATCGATGCATTATTATATTTGTTTGTGATATTGCGGTGTTAATTTTATTTTCAGTGATCTTTATCTGCTGTTTATTATCTGGAGCCCCCTCGAAACAAGTTCCCAAATAAGCGTACACTGAGACTCTTTTTAGTTGTATTTTGTTCATGGCCCAATTGAATTGTCTCTGGACAGCTCTGGAAGGTAAGCAGGCTACAACTTGGGTCTTCTCGTAGTTTACTCTCAGCTCATTCTGACTTATATATTCTTGGAAAGCTTTGAGCAGTTTTTGCAATCCTATTTGTGTTTTTGAGAGCAAGACCATTTTCGCAATTTTGGGTGAGTCAGATTGGATCTCCCTTAAGGCATATTGAAGATCGTGAATGTAATAATTAAATACAGAGGACGCTAACGAGCACCCCTGTTTCAAACCTCGGGCTGTATGAATCTCTTTTGGATAATGTACCATCCAGAGATAATCTAACCCGGACAGATTTATTTGTGTGTAATTCTTGGATTATTGTGCTTATGGTGTGAAGACACTTGTCTCTATTCAGCTTCTCAAACAATTTGACCCTTGAAATAGAGTCAAAGGCAGAGTGTAAATCCACAAATGCAAGAAATAGCGGTTGTTTGATGTAGTTACACTGAGCCTTTATTGCATTTATGTATGTTAGATTAACCTGTGTCCCCATTCCTTTGGGTTCAAACGAACCCAGTTTGATTAGGGTCTTGCAATTTGTTATCACTTGTCCAGGCATTAAAGTCTTTTAACAGTAACTTTGTGAAATGTTTCCCCGGCGTGTCCGAAAGCGCAATCGAGCGATAATTCTGAGGTGACATACGATCACCTTTTTTGAATATTGGCAGAATTATTGAAGTTTTCCATGAGTTTGGGATTCGCTGATGCTTTATTATTTGTGGAAAAATCTGAAATAAAATTTGAGCCCATTCAGTTTCTTTGAGCATATGGTTTGACAAACCATCTGGGCCTGCAGCTCTGGATGCGCTGGCCCGTGTGATTAATCTTCCATATCGGATATGTCAAAGTTCATCTTCCACTGATGGTTTTTATTGGGTTGATTCAATGATGGACAAAACTTTGGATCGTTATACAGTTCACTAAAGTGTTTGACCCACTTATCTTCACTGATCACATTTAATTGTGCATCTACCTGTATGTCAGATATTTGGTAAGTAAGTAATTGCCACATTTCGGCAGAGTTTTTTTTGCCATTGCCTGTGCCATGCGTTCACCATTGTTCTGAAATATGAGGTGTTTATGCGATCTTAACCAGTTTTTATATATACATTTTGCATTGTTGAGAGCTTTTTTGCAATTTGGCAAGCATGCAACTAATATGCTTCTTCGTAGTTTGCTGTAGGCTGTTTATTTAGTGGCATTTACTGTATCAAACGTGTGCTTATGTCTCGGACGGCCATGATTCATTACTGTCAAAGTATTGGTGTAACAATCTAATAGGTCATCATAGGATTTAAGAGATGACAAATGCACATTTCCTTTCAAACTATTACTATATGAAGTAGGTTTTGGTACTGTCCATTTAATACTGTTTTTAGCTGTGTTCAAAATTAATTTCTGGCAAGGGATATTCACTCTAGGAGATGGAAATGAAGGCCAGCATTTTATGAACACTGAATGGAAGAGCAAAAATCTGTAACATTTGCAGGTATTTAAACAAAACCCGATCAACATACATATAATCGATTGTAGATGTCAAATTATTTCGAAACAATGTCGTACTTGGGGGAATGTCACCTTGAATGGCTCCATTTACCATTATATATTGCCTTTCTTCCATAAAGGCAGACCATGTTTGAGCTTGCTGCTGGTGGCATTTTGTATTAAAACAATCCAAGTTGATGTCACCATCTAGGATGGTATATGTAATTTCATCTGAGAGATGTATTAGATGCATTATGCAACTTAATCCTGTATAAAAGATGTCATCATTAAGTGCTGCAGGATTCCGATATACGTTAATCAAAGCGAAGGTTTGTATACTGCATTTGATTTTTACTAGTAAAATATGGTTTCCTCAACACTCCAATTTTCTATGGTGAGGCCTGCTTTTAACTCCACCGCCACCAACAAGCCAGAAGCAGGTCTACCTCCAGTCACTCTTGCAGGTAAAAGTACAATTTCATAGCCATCCCAAATTGGTATACTTGTCAACCACGTCTCCTGCAATGCAAATATCTGAAACATATATGGGAACATGGCTATTGCAGTTTTCAAATGTGCATTGCCCCTAGATTTCCAGCTGGCAATGTGTAAATCTTTGGGCAATGCTAACGCTAATGATTACTGATGTTGTTGCGATTGCATATTTACCTCTCTGGCATCAGAGCCATGAATGCATTGGTAGATGTTTGGTTTATGAGAAATCACATGTGTGTTACCCATTCTTGTTCTATCTTCAGCTAACAGGAAACGCATTTCAAACAGATCCATCTTTGCCTACCAAATTAAGTTGGCTACTACTCCTGATGGTATCCAAAGGCGAACTATTGATCTATTTCTTTCAGCTATGAACTCAATTTGTTCAATATCTTGGGAGGCAATATCACGCAAAGAATGGACATCACTAAAGATATTTAAAACACTTTGACGGTTTAGATCGTACTTTGTATGTGCATTTTCTCTGCATTTAAGAATAAATGAATGATATTTGCTGTTCCTTGATTGCAACATTATTTTTGCACCAAAGGGTGCATTATCAGAGTGGCCAACATCATTTCTAGGTGTGTAATTATACTGACGAGGCATTCCTTCTGTTAGTTCTTGCCTTAAAATCTCTGAGTAACTGGGCAATGTTCCTGGTACCGGAGTGTTTTTTGATTCTGATTGGCTATATTCTGTATTATGTACCTTTTGTGTAAATGTATCTCTCGGGTTATCACTTTCTTGAAGATACTTTTCAATCATGCTTCTAATGACTTCAGATGGATCGTGAGAGGCAGTATTATTGTGTGGAATGATCAGTGTTGTTTCGTGTATTGCACCAAAGGAAACTGTTTTTTTTTTTTGGAGTATTCTGAGAATTCCAATCTGAATTTGGCACTTGGGGGATTGCACAAGACAGGTCTCTGTTTGTTAAACTCCTGTTTTCATTAGACATTCCCACCTGATTGATTGTGTCTATAAGTTGATTCAAAGGGGAGTGCACCGGAGCCCTTCTTACTTCCAAACTGAGGATAGCTGTCACCATGTCATGATCACTATTGATGGTGAATTTGATTTTCATAGATTGAAGCGGTCAAACAAGTCCTAGACAAGATCAGGAAGTCAATGGTTGAAGTTGACTGCCTGTTTTTGCACATATGGGTTTGTTGTTCACCTTGATGTTCCAATTTGCCAGGTACAAATCTAAGTCCTTAAAATAATCCATCATCTTTTCCCATTGTTCTGAGTGACCAAATTCCCATCTACTATATAGTTTTGTGTGAGGCAATGTGAATGTATGTCTCCTGCCATTGAAATTCCCATAAACTCATTCCCCATCTAGGCCTCTAACAATATTTCTGACAGATTTTCAAGAAAATGTGTACACGTTGGTACAGGCAGAGTGCCAATATAAATTTACAATCAATAGAAGCTTCTTCATCCCTTAAGACACACTGAGACCTGGTCAAAGGACAGCTTTGTCATGAGTTTTGACACACTTCTCCCAGAAGCTACAAGATCCTCTTTGAGCCCAGGCCCAATGGGCCAGGAGGGGGTGTTGCCCTGATTTTTCCAGAGTGGATCCCTGTTTCTAGCATTCCGATTCAGGCCTACTCCTCTTTCGAATGCCTGGTCTGCAGGCTCTCTAACTCTCTCTCCTGTCTCCTCTCTTACTGTGGCCACCTTCTATCAGCTGCCAGGCCAGTCCACCCTCTTCCTCTCAGAATGGGCTGACCTGTCATCATCTCTCCTTTCCTCCATCTCCCAACTCCTCCTGCTGGGGCAACTTAACATCCATCTTGACTCCTTCAATCTTCAGGAGCTTTCCGCAACATATGTGACTCGCTCTCTCACTCTCCATTCTACCCACTGATACGGCACACACTGCTGGCCACACCTTCAATGCTCTCATCTCCACAGACATCCCTCTCTCTACCCTTCTAACTACTGCATTCTCATGGACTGATCACACTCTTCTCTCCTCTCACTTGAAGCTCTCGTCTCCTTTAGCACTGGCACACCAGGCACCGCCTCCCACCTACAAGGACTTCTGACCCATGAAAAAAAGTGTCAGTGGCTGCCTTTGCCTCTGCCTACTCTCCTCCCCCCACTTTTGCAGATGACTCCCACCCTGAAACAGCCCTCTCTAACGTACACCTTTCCATCTCCAATACTCGCTACATCCTTGCCTCTGTCATGAGGGTCCGACTGAAGCCTCCCAAGCCTCCCAAAAAATGCAACACTTGGTATGACTCTGATCTGGCCAACCTTATACGCAAGTGCAGGGCAGCAGAATGGAAATGGGGATCTTCAGGTCCACTCTCTGACAAGCTGGTCTGCCACCTTTTGCAAAGGCAATAAAGACTGATCACCCGGCTCCAGAAAAGAGTCCATATTCAAGCTTGCATCTCTGTGGCATCCACCGACACGGGCAAACGTTTCAAAGTCTGTAAGGAGCTGGCCCACCCTACTGCAACCTCATCCTCTATTGCATCCACCCAGGCCCTTTGCGGGGCCCTGGCTTCACACTTCAGAGCCAAAAAACAGGACATCCTCTCCTCTCTCTCCTCCGCACCCACTCATGCACCATCATCTCCTGGGCCCCCCTCGGCCTACCCACCACAATCCCCCCCTCTTCTCTCCTCCCTTTACCCTGTCACACCTGAGGTGGTTTCTGGACAAGTCCAGTCTATGAAGAGTCCTCCAAAGAGGTGGACCCTTGTCCCTCCAAAACCAGCAAGGACAACATTGCATCTCTAGCTCCAGCCTTGGCAGACCTCTGCAACCTCTACTTTGCCACTAGATTTTTCCCTACATCCCTCAAACATTCTCTTGTGCACCCTCTGCTCAAAAAACCTTCTGCTGACCCTTCTATTCTGGCTAATTATCGCCCGATCTCCATCACTCCTTTCCTGGACAAGCTCCTGGTAAATCTGGCTATCTTTCATCTTACCCTCCAAACTGAATCTGTTAGTTGTCCCCATGACCATCAGTCTGGCATTAGAGCATCCAAAGGCACGGAAACTGCTCTTCTGAACACCTGTGAAGACCCGATCTCAAACCTTGACTCTAACTCTCCCTCTGTTCTCATTCTCCTTGACATCTCCTCTACTTTTCATACAGTAAACCATAACATCCTGATCACCCATCCCCGGGATACCCTGGGCATTACAGATCAGGCCCTGGCATGGCTTGAGTCCTTTCTCTCTGACCGTCCTTCCCAGGTTTAACGTGGGTCATTTCTCTCCGCTATCACTCTCTCTTTCCTCATGGTTTTTCAATGTCTGTTTGGCCCACATAATTCTGCCTTCACCTCCAACTTTAAGTGTTATGCATATGACACAAAGCTCTCTTTCAGGCAAGCCTCAGCCTCTTCCTCCTCCTCGCTCATTCCGGACTGTCTGTCTGCAATATCAGTTCTGGTGTGCTGCTAACAAACTCTGTCTTAATGTCAGCAAGGCAGAGATCGTCCTGATTGGGAATCCTGCTTCTACTCTCCCACTCTCACTCTGGCTGGCCTCACTTGGTTCTGCCCCACCACCCACCAATGAGACAAAACACCTGGGGGTCTTCTACAACTCTACTCTCTCCTTCTCTTCTCACATCTCAGACATGTCCAAAATGTCTCACTGTCTACAGCACCCTCTTTCTCTCCAGACCGGCAACTGTCTCTTTCTCAATCTTCCTGCTTCTAGTCTCTGATCTCTGCAGCTTATCCAGAACAGAACCGCAAGATTTATACTTGGCCTTAAGCCCAGGGATGGCATCTCTCCCACGCTGAAATCACTTCACTGGCTCCCCGTGGCTTCAAGGATCAAGTTCCAGTCCCTCTGCATAGTCCACAAGGCTTTCTGGGGCCATGGCCCTTACTATCTACAACAGTCTCTTCCGAAATACTCTCCTTCTAGAGCTCTCTGTGCGGCTTCCTCCAACTCTCTGCCAGTGAGCCGCTTCTCCAAACAGAGATTTGGGGGAAGATCCCTATCCTCTGCAGGCGCCGCCCCCTCGAACAGCATACCTACCTCTCTCCATCTTGAGCCGGACCTCCTTAAGTTCTGGAAACTCCTCAAGACCTACTTATTCTCTTCCTCCTTCTCTCTCTCTCTCCCCTGCTACCCTCCTTTCTCCTCCCTTCTTTCCCTGCTTCCTTCTCATCCCCAACTTGCTCAGATAGCTGACTGGTCGCCTGATGCACCCCAGAGCCTCACAGGTCCCAGGCTCCCCCACCAGTCCTGCACTTGCCTCTGGGCCTCCGCACTCTGCCTGGCACTACTGCAATATGCTCCATGAGAGGGGAACCCACTCTGCACTTAACCCAGGCCCCTGCTAGACCGGGCGCAATTGTCCCTCTTCCCCTCTCTCGCACTACCTGCTACGCGCACCTGCGCACCCTTGACCTTTATGTTCCAGGCCTTGCAAGTCTTTCTTTCCAGCCCGCCCTCTGTCCCCCCTCCCTAGCTTGGCGTGCTTGAAATACTTATGCATATGCGCATTGTGATGGCCAACTACCAAGCATCCGGAAAATTCGCCAGTTTTAACAGTGTCAGATCATAATTGTCAAATATGTAATTTCTAGTGATAGTATTCGTGAAACTTCTGGAAACCCTATGTGTTCCTGGTTAGCACCCTAATGTCTCTCTCAACTCTCCCTAGGTTTTTGAAAAACCTGAGCAGGTAACAATGACCACACTTTGTTCTTACCATCCATGGGGTCACCAGTCAATTTACCTTCACTTACTCCCTAATCTCTCTTTACTCCCACCTGCTTTCCAATTATTTTTTTGCCTACTCATACCAGTGTTTCCTGCCAACCTACTTTTGTCCCCATCCCCGGACCCCCATCTTCTACCTTCCAGCTTTGAGTCCCCGATATCATTTACCAAATTCAAGAAATTATTTCTGGCTTCTTAGAACACCTTGGCTCACAGTCTAGTCTTTAAACCCACTTCTACGATGTTAGTAATATTGTCAAAAGGGAAATGGATGTAATCAATGTGTTGAGATGACAGGAGTTAAAGGTCAGGAATTTCTTTTGTGATCTTCAAAATTGTGTTCCTATTCAGCATCCTATGGCCGTCTTCCCTAGTCAATTGTTCAATTCACACCCAAGCAGATTTTTACTATCGAATTTGAATTTCTGAAGTTCGGAATTGGTATCCACATGAAATCTTACATCTCTCAATTTAGTGTCCAAAGATTGAATATACCCTGATAAACTGGTGGAGAGATAGACATATTTTCCATAATTGGATGTGAGAGATGGGGATCATTCAGGCAGGTATCTTCAGTTTGCATTCAAGTTGAAGTCACTGCTTTTTGCGCGGCCTTCTCCTTTAGCGATCTTTTCCCTCGTTAGGAATCGATTCCCATTTCCCTTGAGAAATGTTCTTCGCTCTTACAGTATCACCCACAGCACAATCGGGTGGAATTATTTTCAATCTTACTGCTGTATCTTTTTTAGCTAGCTGCTGTTTGCTGGGCAATAATGCTGAGATTGCCACTCATGGAATCACTAGTCCCTCTGTTTGTTGTCTGCCCTCTTTTGTTAGTGGCGAGTTCATAATGAACTCACATGAAACACATGCAACACCTAGAGTAGTAACTACTGGCAATAGTTGATCTCTATCATTTGCTGGAGTCTGATTGTGTGCGTGAGGCTCTCTTTCACTTTGAAGTATTGCTGGGGTCTGTGTGCTTCCATTTTTCTTTTCCAGACATACAACTTGGAGTCCATTTGGAGGTTTAACCCGTGTCTGAAAATTTTACATTTTTTTTTATTCTGGGGGAATACCTCAGATCTTACCAGTGCGACATCAAAGTCAAGATCTTTTAGATATGTTTATCGAATTTCAGTTTTGTTTCTTTCCACCCTTTTTTACTTTTCGATTGTTCTTTATCTCCTGTACTTTCGAACCCTTGGCACTTGGATTTTCACTCATATACGGCGAGCATACTTCCTCAAAGACTTCACCACCAAAAGCACCTTGCTCTTTTGCACTTTTATTCCTTGACTAGCCCACAGCATAGTTGCTGACTCCACATGACCTACTGGAGCCTCTAGCCCTTGCACGCCTATTATACCTGCACTTCTGGAATTTCAGTTATTTTATTCATAGGATTCCTAGAGTTAGACTTTGATTTCTGGTTACGCTCCTGATTCCGATTAGCTCCAACTGGTATTGTTAGAATTTCTGCCGGTTCTAGTTCTGTCATTAATTTATTTTTGGTGGAAACCAAACTGTTTGAGGCTATCTCTTGGATTTCGTTGTGCTCTCCATCAGGTCTTAGGACATGGTTAATAATACTCTTTGGGCTCTCGCAGCCTCCTATTCTTTGTTCTGTATTGAGTCTTTTAACAAAAATAGTGCTATTTCTATTTTACTAAGTTGAAGAGTGTTTGCTGAGAGCTTTAACTTCATGTTTTCATACAAACCTACGAATTAACTTACCACGGTTAGAGCTGAAATGGATGGGTCTGTCCATTTCACCTTTTTGTCCATTTCCCATAGTGTTTCATGTAGGTCTCGTCCTTGATCCGGGATGACACCTGGGGAGGGAATGGAACTGAGGGACAGATGTACTGTGAGTATTGAGGTAAGGCCTTCCGAGATGGCCTCCCTACCTTCCAGACATGCCTGACTGTCTGCTGATTTGAACATTGTATATGGAAATTATTTTCTTCTCCTTTACCTCTGTCAGTAAATTGAGTGGTTGCCTCCAGGATACTACCACCAGTCATACATTGTACTGCCAACTCTCCACAGTATGAATCAGAGTGTCTAGAAACCAAACTCGGGCCATTGACTTGTTAAAAATCCGTAACTGTACTTAGTTTGCAACATGTTGGCAGGCCCAAAAACAAGGGCGAGTCCCTCGTCTCAGTTGCTGAGCCTGTGCCTCTTCTCTCTTTAATTGTTACAAGATCATATTTCTTCTAAGAATTGTCTTTGTCATCTTATTTAAAGTTTTTTGCATGGTTTGAGGTTTAGGTGTAGAGGCCTTGTCAGGGCCCTAAACCCCCTGCTTTTGCCGGTTGTCCCCCAGTCTCGCTAATTTAGTTTGCATATTAGTGAGCAGTGTTAACAATTGTTCAGTCGCTCGAGAATCTGAACGCTGAGCACCTGGAGAACAAACCTCAGAATAGGTTACTTCCCCTCTCTCATGCTCAGACTCGGGGTTTCCCAGTTTTTAATATTTAGAACTTGACTGTTGGAGCTGTTGAGATTCGATCCTAATCATGGTACTAGTTGCTTTGACCGCTGATTGGTTAGGCTGGAAAGCGGCTGTGCTTCTTGTTATTGTTGGCATGTCCCGATTTCACTCAATATTAGTCCCAGTGAAAATCGCGGGCAGGCTATTAAAGCACAAGAAAAAGATTAGGATTAATATAAATACACACTAAATTTTCCTTAGAAATGGTCGGCTCAAAGGACTCTGCCCGCAGTCACTGACCATCCAGAAAACAAAAATCCCTGATTTAGTTTGCTTTCGATTTTGCAGATCTTCCAATTATATCGAAAGTGGTTCAAATTCAAAACAAAAAAAACTCTGCCCAAAATGTTTTTTTTTGGCACTTGTGCACTAGGTCAGCATCAATTGTTTGATACTATTCCACGCTCTCTGCTGTGTTTGAAAATATTTCGGTGGCTCTTCAAGAATACTCTTCGCAATGTGTGCCCTCAAATCTTGCACACAGCGAACAGCGCTCAGCCCACTTCTTCCAATGGCTAACTTTGACTGCAGAGAAACCTTACTGGATCCTTACTGGATCAAATGTTACCAATTACCACACTTCAGTGGATGGTTCTACCATTATTCCACTGAGAAGTAAAGCTGACCAGAATAAGAGGGTAGAAATGACTTTGACTTCCACTTGAGTAGATGTCTATGATCACCCAATAACCAGTCTTTACATTTTTTTTGCGACTTAGCGCCAAATTAGACTTTTCACCTCTCCTCCTGGCCCCCAGAAAAATCCTTCATGGCACCCGTGTAGTCGACTGATATTAGTGTAACATTTTGTCCTTACACTCACCGCTTTAATAGTTGATGCTACAGGCTGAGGGTCGCAGAGATGAAATGGGGGAGGGAGACTACTCTGCCGATGCTGATGCCGCCACGCTAGTCCCGTCTCGTCACTCCTCACACCAAACAACAAACACAGACACTTTGCTCCACACTTCAACAAGCAGGAGCTTTTGCAGGTGGAGTGATGCAATTAAAGGCCCAACTTCTGTATCTCCTCCAGAACGAGCAACAGACCAATGCAGTGTTCAGCTTCCAGTGTCTCACACAAACACTTTGCTCCACACCTGCACTGATGCATCGTTACTACAATACGCCCCTACTGTAATTTTGAGTTTCTCTTTCGTGGTGCAGTGCTTCTACCATCTTTGATGAGTACTGTTTTTTCCTTCTGGCAGCACATGGTCTAGAAATGTGTTTGACTTTATGCACAACTTCTGTAATTGTCATGTATGTCTTTATTTACATCACACCACTTATATTGATTTCTGTTTCCCATGGGAAGTGCACAGTATGAAGACAATCATAGTCAGGAACTGTTAGGAGCGTATCTACCATACGGTAAGGCTAAGCAGTTAGGGTTAGTAAATGCTCCCGTTACCAAAATTAGCATCAATTTATGCACACTTTCCATCTCCATATCGCATATTCAGAGAGTAAAGGCCTAATTTGCAAAGCGTTTTTCCATGAGATTTTCCCCATTGAAATACACTTTACGTAAATAAGGCCATGAGTCTTTGCACCCTAAATTCACAGGGTAATGCAATGCTTATTGTTAAAACTCGCAGTTGGTGTGCACCAACAATGTAAACCCTTCGTAGTACATGCCAACATTGGAACTTTACGTATTCATGAAAGGCAAAAGATTGCCAGTGTTTGAACGCTGAAAAGTTTCAAAGGTGCCAGCGCCTCCGCTATTTTTAAAACTTCATTATCCATAATACAGTGCTTCATTTTTGTAATCAATATCCTAATTTCCACTGCTCATAACATTTCATGTCTTGCCTTTTTTCAGAGGAAGCACAAAGAAAGAGAAAAATCAAGAATTGTAACCCTCTTCAGCCAGATTACAGAAGCTTTTCACCATGCAAGTGCATTTCAAAGGTGTGATACCTGCCAGACAATTTTCATTCTCATCTGGGTCTGGCCATCTAGACATCAACAATTTCTTCTCTGGCATTCTGGGAAACATTATTGTACTGACAGTCTTCATCTCCTACAGGGGACTTCAAATTGCTAGCACCAGGTTGGGAGATTTTCTTGGCTGCGCTCTCAGTATTCTTATTCAAAGAATCATTGTCTGTACCTCATTAGGCTCTTTGATTACTGTAATCATTGCAATGAACATCTTCTTGCTCTGCACTTCCTTTTTTTAGGGAGCAACTCTCTCCAGGTTCCACCGCCGGTTGTTGTCTGTGAGGACAGTCATTACCCTTTTTTGATTGAACTTTCTCTTTTTTTGTTTTTTTTTGTTAAATAATTTGTATTTAGATTTATGAAGTGTAACACGTTAATAATTAATAATTATACAGATTGATTTTGCCAGTGACTCAGACATATATAACATGAAACATTATTCCATATATGAATGCAAGAGAAACCGACTATAATAGTGAATAGATGTATATCATATATCATATAATTCTTGAAGGAGAATAATTGGTGTTGAATATAATAAAAGCATGTAATAGGACTCACAAGGGAAGACAGACAAGACAGACCAAATGAAACAGTAAGGAAGAAGGGGGTAGGTGATCAGGGTCTATAACAATGTATTACTTTATCCCATTTGCTGAAAACATTTAGAGATGTTTCCAATAGACAAAGCATACATTTTTTCAATACTATGGAAGGAACAGATGGAATTCCACCATAAATCGTACACATTTTTTGCAACTTTCCAATTTGAAGCAATAATATGAAATCCTAAATAAACAAAAAAGTTAAAAAGACTCAGCAAGATACAGACATCATATAGAGATTAATTAATATACCAATTATTAGATTAGATAACATTGAAGGTTCTTGAAAAGAAAACATCAGCTGTAAACATTTCCAGATTTTCTCCCAGAACAAAAAAAACATATATTGGAGACTGACATGACCAACAAGAATTGGAAGCAGTATTAGAAATTTTAGATATTATAACTGGAATAAAGTAGGCTCTGTGAAAAATTTAAAAAATGTGCTTTTATGAGATTAGCGGCTACTGAAGTTGTGAAGTATTGTTTCCAAATGTTCCCTCGTATATCTCGGGAGGGTTGAAAATTCCAATCCAATTCCCAGTTTTTAATAGTATTAGAATTAAGAGTATTTCTATCATTAGGTAAGAATTGAGGATAATTTAGCTGCTTTAGAAAATTGAGAGTGTATCAGTAAGTCTACCTATCTAGAGGGTATTTCTTTTAGAACTAATAGGGATAGTTTTGATAATTAGGTTGACAAGAGTGGTATAACATGTATAATCAGGTTCAATATGTATGAAATTAGTGCAAAATTGTGGCAATGGGATAGCAATACAATTGTGAAATCAATGATTAACTTGATAAATACCAGGAGAATACCACCTTTGAAGGAAGGTAGCTTTCGGTTTAAGAGGAAATCATTTGTTAAACTCCACTGTAATGTGTGAAATGTCCAATAAATAATGCCATGCATTTGTAAGAATATAAGAGGGGGTCTTTTTTGATTCCAGGTCAAGATGCAGTTTGAAGGAAATTGAAGATTGAGTGGTGCTATTGATTCATTATTAAAAGAAATAACAATTTGTCGTAGTATGAAGCTTTTTGGTACTTTCGGAAATCTTGGAATTTTACTCCGCCATTGGCTTCAGTAAATGTACATTTATTTGAAGCAATTTTAGGAGTCTTATAATTCCAGAGAAATTTAGAAAGTAATTTATCAGGCTTCTTAAAAAATAATGTGGGGCAATATATTTGAATATATTTGAAAGGTAATATAGAATAATAGAACTTTTAATAGAGTTTAGATGACCCCACCAGGTCAGGAATAATGGAGACCAGTGAGTAATTACATATTAAATGTATCAATAATTACATTCTCATTTAAAGATATTGTGGATCAAATATCTTTAGAGATATGGATAACTAAGTATCTGATGGATGAAGTACACCATTTCATACCAAATAAACAGCAATTAGGTAATGGTAACATTTCAGATTCATCAACATTTTAGTTATATCCTAAAACTTTAGAAAATTCATCTATAGCGTTCATCAGAATAGGGATTGAAAAAGAAGGCTTGAAAATATATAGTGGAATATCATCAGCATAGGCCGATAATTTAATGGAAGTACTATTTAGGGGTATTCCAGAAATATTTTCATTTAGTCTAATATTTTGTAGGTGAGGGTCCACTGCTAAAAGAAAAAAAAAGCATGGGAGATAATGGACATCCTTGCCAAGTGCCACATGCCACAGGAAAGGATTGAGAAAATGTATCTACGGTGCAGACAGTTCGACCTCTAGGAAGTGGTGAGTAGACTGTAGCACAGTATAAAAGCCGTCAATAAAGGATAAACTGGTGAGTAAACAAAGTGTTTAGTCCAATTTAAGGCATACATTCAAAGCAGAGAGGTCCAAAAAATGTGTTCATTCGTCATTTTTATTTATTTATTTATTGTTCACTTGTTAGGCACTTATGCAGGAAGTAAATATTGTTTCAAAGCGCCCACATGGCAGCAGGGAGGGGACAAGGGATGAGAAACTATTAAAATACACAAATACAGTGGGGCTGGGCGACGGCAAGCCTTCTATGCCTTGTGAGTATGTCCTGGAGACAAAAGAAACTATACAGCTATCTTGCTGGTAGCTAGCCACGCCTATGATAGAGCTTTTTCTTTACCCAGTCTGCATCTTGTATTTCCGAGGCCCTGGTCATACAGTTATTTTAGCAAATTGTTTGTATTTTTAAACCTCCACGAAATGTGTTCAGTGGCCACAGAAGTGACTTGCCACCCTGGTAAGAAGGAAGAGTGTGCCCTGTATCCTTGCTTACGTTGAAATGGGGGTGTTCCGCTGACTGTATAATGGGTGTGCCTGTGCAGTACACTTGGGTCATGGTCGTGAAGGGGTCCTTGCATGATGCCATAGTTAACTGGAAGCCGCCTTTGATTAAATATTTGGCCTTTTCTTTCTGGCCATTAACTTGAGGGTGATACATTGCCGCCTTGCATTGGATTATATTGTTTTTGTCCAAAAAGTCTTCCATTTATCTCGAGATACAAGCTGAACTTCAAATAAAATACAAGATCTTATACAATATGGAGGCTCTACGAATACTCATAATCGTAAACACAGCGGGCCTCATTACGAGGCTGGTGGAATGGGTTTAATGGCACCGGTAAAGGTGCCGGTGCCGTTAAACCCACTCCACCCTATTACGAGGTTCCCTCGCGTGACCCGGAAAGGACGGCTGGTAGAACCAGACGTCCTTTCCGGGTTCCGCGAGGGGACCAGGGAGCTAACAACGGGCCCATTATTGACAGGCCCGTTGTTAGCTCCATCCCCATTCCAATTGAGCCCTATGGGGCTGAAATGGGAATGGGGTTCATTTTTACCGGGTCCATTGAATGGGCAATTACCGGGTCCGCCAAGGTCGGCATAACTCGGTAATTGCCCATTCCATGGACCCTGTAAAATCTCATTACCGGCTGCAGCCGTGCCCTTAATAAGGGCACGGCTACCGCCAGCCTCGTAATAAGGTCCAGCATCTTGGTTTCGCGAGAGGTCATTAGTGTGCCCTCAACTATTATTGGATCACTACGGGAAATACCAAAGATATTATGCCATTGTTAATCTTAGGTGTTTTGGCCGTGATCCGAAGGTTTGTTATATTTTAGTTGATGGGAGTGAGAAGGGAAAGCAATTGTTTTTAGGAATAGGTGGTTGTTAGGTTGAAATTGGGTTGGGTGCAGGACATGCCACTGGGAACATGTCTTATTCTAGGACATCAGAGAAGGATCCAATTGTTTTTCCCCTCTGCATCACGTTGAGCTGATTTGGGGTTTGAGCATTCTTAGCGGGTAACCTTTGAAACTATTTGAATATAGGGCATGGGATCAAATATTTAGCCCACAACATCAGGGGAATTAACTCCCCTGTGAAAAGGAAGAAAGTTGATAATTTCCTTCAGATGGAGAAAGCTGACACAGTGACATTACAAGAAACTGTCATCCATAAGTCAGATACACATAGGGTGAAGTTCAGGGGCTATTCTCAGCTGTTCCAGGGCACAACCATGGATAAAACCTGCGGGGTTATTCTTGCATTTAGGAATACTTTGCATATAAAAATCATTGGGGTAAAGGAACACAGGGCGGATCACTTTTTATTTGTGTTGATATAGATGAGAACACTCTGTATAACAAATGCAAACATTTATGCCCCGAATAAGGGTCAAGATGGTTTTTTAAGGGAAGTGCTATTACAGTTGGAAGACTTTTCTGCTTGAGGGATTGCTGCACCATTCCACGGCCTTAAGCAAAGGATGGAGCATTTGAAACTCGGGGATACATGAAAGGCGATAAGAGTAAAATACAAGAACTATACATTTTACTCCCATTCATTCTCGGATAGACTATGTCTGGCTGTCAGTAACTGGGGAAGGTAGATGGAATTGAATTGGGGACTACATCATTGTCAGACCATGCGCCAATCGTAGTTTCACTTTATCTCCCCTCTATACGACATACCCTATGGAAATTGAGCTTTCCCAAGAAACATTTGAAGGATGAAGTCCTTACTGAAACAATAGGGAATTTAATCATAGAATATTTTGGGGACAATCTGACACCACAAATGTTTGACAGTCTACCTTGAGACTCGTTTAAGGCAGTTATGAGAGGGGAATTTATTGCCATGATGGCTCGGATAGAGATAAACAGATGAGGCAGTAGCAACTAGATGTGGAGGAAGAGTTAAAACACATTCCAAAATGCTTGGAGGAATGCCAAAGGAGAGCAAAGCTGAAGGCATAAAGGAGCAAAAAGGGCCAGTTAGAGTTGTAGCGCACTAAAAGAGCAGAGAAGGCTTTGCTACATACCAAACAAAGGTACTACACACACTGTATCAAGAACTATAGAAACCTGTATATGGTCCATAAACCATGCTTAGCCCTGGAGGAACCAAATTATCCACCCCGCGGTTAAAATGACTAGCACTCAAATCAGGTTGTCCATAGTGAAGAGAACACTCCAAGTACACCTGGGAAGATCACAGACCAAAAGACACGTCAGAGATGTGTAATTGTGGTCACATATTGACTTAGAGCTAGATAGTGCACTGTAATCTTGCCATGAATACATTAACACTGACAAGAGACTTAAATTGAGACTAGCAATGCTGACTAACCTGGATAGCGCAGACCAACCCAGGGAGAAATTTGGACTCAACTTTATTGGTATATTTGACCACATGAGTTCTGACCGCTGATTTTGGACTATCTATCAAAGTGGATAGAGGCACACTTCATCCCCAGCAAATACAGTAATGCATGGTGACATATCCGATCAAGAAGTTCAGTGATGCCAGCAATGATGTCAGCAATGATATTAGTGATGTCATCTTCGATGTCCTGGGTGTTAGTGTTAGCAGTGCACGGTGGTGGCGCTAGTTATGGTTGCTTAGCTTACCATAACTGGCGAATTGCAAGGGTTTTTCGGTTTTACTTCGAACCATAACGTTCCGTTAACAACATATTTTTAGTCAATTTCATAGGTTTTTAGTAGCACAACTTATCCATAAAGTCCCTTTAACAAAGTTTTTTTTACTGAATTTCACAGGTTTTGGTAGGGCAACTTAACCATAACTTCCCTTTGACAACGTTTTTTTACTGAATTTCATAGGTTTCTAGTAGCGCAACTTAACAATAACGTCCCTTTAGCAAAGTTTTTTTACTGAATTTCACAGGTTTTTGGTAGGGCAACTTAAGCATAACATGCCTTTAACAAAGTTTTTTTACTGAATATACACTTTCATCATGTGAATTTGGGAGATATTTACTAGGATTCCCTTACTTTGTGTACATGTAACATAGAACATACTGAACCCCCTCGCTAATGATATTTGAAGGGCACGGACTGAGCGTCTGTCCGCGGACGAGAGCAACACTACCCAAACAGTCAGGGGGTATCTGAAATTGTTCTATCATGCCATATAAAAACTGCACAAGTTTAAAAAGTCGCACATAAACACATTATAAGTAGTAATAAATAACCATTGGAACCTAAACGTCTCACACATAACCCATCCATTTAAATACCATGTTTAATGAAATGGATTATACCATAACAAAAAAAGATATGTCTCCAACGTTATTAGCTCACAGAAACTGTACAGCTAGGAGCGACAGTAGACGAACACAACACAAGGAATAGAAATTACAAGAAAGTAGTGAGTGAACTTCATTTTTCTTGTATGTTTGTACACTTTTTGTATGAGGTGCAGAACAAATAATGTATTTCTGCTGTTTTCACACAGAAATGTGCAGTACTTTGGACTGGCTGGAGGAGAATTTTCTGCATGCCGAAATGTCAGAAGATAGCGATAATAATGGTACACACTTCTCTGCATAAGCAAATTAATAGTCAATACTTTATGGGTACTTAACATATATATATTTATTTTTAACAGACCAGGTAAAAATTGAAGAAAGTCCACCAAAAGACACAGTGCAAGACACCTTGAAATGCATAGAAGACAAAGTGGACATGCTAAAAGAGAATTTTGATGGGTTAAGGCAATTTGTGGAGGACCACGTCAAGGGAAAAATTGGATACCACTGTCCAACCTGTACCTGTCCCCCTTCTCCATTTCCCAGTGAATTATCACCAAACCCTGAAGAACAACATAAACATTTCGACGAAACTTGCATCCCTTCATCCCCTCACAACCAGCCTGTGGAAACCCCTAATTCCCCTATATTTGTTTCAGTGTCTGCTTCCCCCTCTCTCTCTTAATTGCTGTATATGTGTTTAATAAAAAAAATGTTATGTTACTTTTAATTGAATTGTGTGCGTCTAATATTTTTTTTTTTAAAAGAGTTGAAATGTCCGCGGACAGAGCGCCTGTTCGGCCTGTCCGTAATTAATAAAATATGGATGTCCTAAGGACAATACACCTACCCGTACTATTCGCAACCAAGATGTAACTGTTCTTAGAACACACCAGCTGTCCAAGATGTCCGTAAATCAACAAAATGGGGGCGTTCTAAGGACATTATAGCTCTCTGTACTGTTCACAACCAAGATGAAACTGTTCTTAGAACATACCAGGTGGCCGGGATGTCCGTAAATGAACAAAAAGGGAGTGTCCTAAGGACACTGTACCTGGCCGTACAGTCAGCAGAACATCTACGCACATGCGCACCACACCCGTAAATCCTGCGAACATCGTGCCTGTCCGTAACTGTCCGTTTTATGTGTTTTGCACTTTTAATTAGTTTCAGGACCCGAGCACTGTCCGTTGAACACCCGTGCGCAGGCGCACAACCGTTCCTGTGCATTTGGTGTCCTGCGGGCACCCATTTCCTTCGCGGATGTGCTGAGCGTGTGCCCTAATTTGCGCACTTTGTCCGCTTCCGCAACATTTCAAAAAGAACTTATGCAGACAAGCCAAATTATTTTACAATACAAAATCACCATTTCACATGTCCCATACAATGGCCCTAGCTTTCCACATATTGTTTGTAACTTTTTCAATGCTTTTGAGTGATCGATATGGTCACGAGGCGCACCCCTGCACCCCTATAAAAGGCCACACCCCCAAGCTCATCTTCATTGTAGTTCTGGTGATTGTAGATTGAGGTTTGCTGCCTTTAGTGCTCTAGTGGAGATTATCTCAACAACCCTAATTGCATCCATGGCTGCTGTTGCTACATCAGCCTCAGCACCACCCCCAAACCCTCCACCGCCACCACCTCCCCAAGGGCCTACAGAGGGAAATACGCGTGAGGATGTAGAGAGTGAGGAAGAAGAGGATGAAGAGAATGAGGTGGGGGAACTCCCTACTACCAGCACTTACCGGGAGTCGTGGGTGTGGTGGTTGTTTACCGTTTTTGGTATCATACCAAAAGCACGTGCGAACCTGGTCACCTGTTAACAGTGCAATTTGGTGCTGAGTCGTGGGAGACCTGGTGCGTACAGCTTTGGTACGACAACCATGAAGCAACACCTAACTTCGTTCCACGGTGCGGATATTCGCAAGGTGGTACCATGTAAAGAACGTAGTAGGTTGAGTTCCTCCACAGCATCCTCCATGTCCGATCCTCTCACCACAAGAGACACTCCTGTGGGAGAGCGCAATCCTCCAGCTGCCTCACAGGCCATTTGCGATGCTGTTGAGCCTTACCTTTTGAGGGTCACAATATTGTGTATGTACTGCGACGTAGTACTCTGCAGGGGGGAGAGTCTTCAAAAGTGCTTTCGAGACTACGGTCACAGAGCACCAAAAAGCTGCTACCTACCTCAATAAGGCCCACCCTACATCTTTCTCTCTCCACCTGCCCTCTCTTATCCCCGTGTTGGTGTCCCTTCCTTACCCTCCTTTCCCCTCCTCTCCTAGTGTGTCGTGTGTAAAACATCCCCAAAAATATAAAACAACAACATTTTTTAAAAAAGGGCTCTTTTCAAAAGGGAACTATGAAGTAAACGGTGTAGGCCTCCGTGCATTTTTCAAAAAGTCAGCGGACAGTCCTAGGCCAGACAAAATGTTAGGGTGCAACCGTAGCAAAACCAATGCACTTTTCTCTGGGAGTAAGTGATGGCTCTGAAAAGAGCCTTTTGGTGATGTTTTGTGTGTTTGAAAAACTTGGATTCCTCAACATGTAATGCAAAATAGGTGACTAGAATGGCAAAAAAGGTTGCAATGCATTTTGTACATTTCGAAGAAAAATCTGATTGCCAGCATGTGTAAGATGGACTCCATCTCTGCGAAAAAAGAATGTACTGCGAAACATAATATTTTCATTGTGGAAAGAGGACATGCCAACATCTCTTAGAAAGGCACAAACAGCCTTATTGACATTGTGCCTCGCTTTCTCCATTTGTGGACCATATAAATAAGAATGCAGCCACATTTGTCTTTGTGCAATACGTGAAAAAATTACTTGGCAATTTGGAAACATGTCCAAGACCTTCTCAAGTCCTTCCTTCATTGCAAATTGCAAAGAAATTCCAGACACATGCCCTAAATAGTTTCCTCCACAATGAATGATAATTATATCAGGATGACGCTCTGTCTGTAAAGTAGCACATAGAGGTACCAAGTCCAGCCACTTCATTCCACACACTCCATGCCAGCGCACTTCCACATGAGAGAATCCAAGATCTGCAGATGTACCGCGACGTTCTGCATGCACCTTCAACCAATGTATCCATGAGTCTCCCAAAATCCAGATAATCTGTTTTCGAGCACAGAGAGCTATAGCTGTCTGTTCTCCTCTCAGGAAAAAGACGTTCTGACTAAGTCTCTCCGTTCACAACACAACCACTGAACTTTACTGACCAATCCCTAACTCTGCTCATTCTCATTTGCATGCTTCTCCACCCCAGAATCCCTGTATGTAGTACGCGCTGCCTGCAGTCTACCGCCATGTCCACGCACATGTAGAGGATCTGAGCGTGACGACTGTACATTTAAATAGTGCTCCCCTTTTACTCTCTAAGGTGGGCTCTGAAAAGAGACTTTTTTTTTGTTTTTTTGCAGATGCCTGACAGACACCTGTTATTTTGTATTTTTTTCTTTTTTTTTCTTCTTAGTTTACTCCTACAATCATCACATAACCTTCTCCAAAGCAAGCCTTACATTCCAAAAGAACATGGCATTTCCCAAAAAAGATAAAGAAAGACCATCTGCTTCAAAATAAGCCGCATTACTGGAAACAATGTTCTCGTAGCTGCAGAAAAATATACAAGCTCTTAACATGAAAGCACGCATGCCGCGATTGATTGCACACCTACCAATACTTTGATCAGGACAAAAAACAGAACTGTTGTCCCATTTTGCTCTAGGGAGTAAGCCAGAAAAAATTACTTTCTCAGTTGGAAAGATGTTGATGACTGCTTGAACCAACTGTTCCAAATCCCCCAACAAAGTAGGTGAACTCACATAGCCCAAATGGAAAGCACCATAGTGCAAAACTACCACATGGGGACTGTTCATCCTACGCATATCTCTGCAAACTTGGAGAATTGCTTCTACATTGCAATCCGTCGCAGCGCTCCACACCACCTCCACTCCTCTTACATTGAAATTGTTTGCCACATGCCTACATTCAGAATAGTGCTGTAAACCATGGACAAAAATATCTCCGAGCACCAACACCCTGACTGTCTCCACCTCTGCCATCTTCACTACACACACTCTCTTTCTACACAAATCAACAATGTCAACATCTGATTGGCAGATCCCTACAGTCCCCTTTCCATGCTGAATTTGCTGGAAAACCCAGTGAGTGGCACGCCCTACCCGCGGACAAGCATGGTGTCTGTGCGGCATGTAACTCTTAGCCAGCCCTTCTACCATTTCCACATCACTTGCAAATCCATTCCCTCATTGGACACAGCTAAGCAGTCACACAACCATCCACCAATCACATCCAAGACCTCTACATCTAACTCTGTCATCAAAGTTCCGCACTTCAAATGTACTGTTGATCACTCTGAATACAAGTCTCATATCATTGCAAAGCACCTACTACAAAAACTACTGTGCAGGTCTCGAGGATTTCTACTTACAGCTCCATGCATACCCACATGCATGATTACAAAGTACAGGTATGCATATTTTATTCAGAGTACATGTCCAACTCTTATGATTCCATTTAAACAAATTAATGCCACTAAATCTACGTAGCCAATACATACATACCAATGCTCCCGCTTTAAGCGCGAGACTTCCGATTTTTCATTGAAAATTCGCACTATTTCTTACTGTCTCCTGCATAACCTATACATATGTGCCAACCCTCCCGAGTTACGCGCAAAACTCGATTTTTCATTATAAAATGTCACCATTTTTTACTGTCTTCCCCCTAAATTAATGCTACTCCCAATGCGATCGTATGAGAAAAATTAACGTTCCCGATTGCTGTGGTGATATCGCCCTCTCAGTTGCTCCAGATTTTTCGCTTTCCTACTTATAATATGAAAGTATTCAAATTTTATACTATACTATAATAACCTATCTCTTCCAAACCTCTCTGCTATCTACAACACAGCTGCAAAAAAAACAAGGGAATTTCATGAACTTAAAATTGTACTCATTTGCGAAGCAGGTTCAACTAACATATTGCAAATAACATATAAAGGCTGCACATAGTCAAATGAAATGCACACATACACTGTGTTGAGATATCAAATGAGAATAGTTCCACGAAAGCTGAAAAATGAACGTGTACATTAACATCAGTGCTATAAACACACAAAATTACTAACTTCTTCATTTTATAATTGCAGTGAAGACCACTCTCCTGAAAATCAACAGAATCTACACTACAAACAACATATCCGAAGAAACCTGGCCATTGCACAAAAAAAGTAAGTACAAAACTACCTTTATATTCTTACTGTTCCTCAAAGAGTGGGTTATTTTTGTAATTTGTGCACCAAAAAAACATTGATTTTTGAACCATTCTGCCCACAAACTCCCATTTATTAAACAGAGTTTAGCAGGCAGAATGGCACACAAATCCCTGTTTTTTTGGAACACAAATAACATACTCAACCCTTAGAATGTTAGTACCACAAAACAAAGAACTGTTTTAATGTTATACCATTACGTTTACTATTAATGCTTCTCCTCACCACTAGCTCACTTTGTACTCTCATCTGAACCGCAGTGTAGTAACATACAAACAGAGGAATAGCCTTCCCAGCTCATTGTAACTGCCCAATGGACATTCACACACCATCACATACATCTTCCCCATCAAACTCACACACGCATGCACACATACATTGTAAAACAGACCAACACATACCTTCTTTTTTGCAACAGACCCCAAAGAGTGCCTACCAAAAAGCAAGTCCGTAGAAAGGAACGCAGAAATAGAGCAAATGAAAATAAAAGTGTCCAAAGTAAGCATCCATCTCGACCAGAGTTTGTACAAAACGTTGTATTTGTATTTGTATTTATTGGTTTATAAAGTGCTTTACACCAAAGCGCTGTACAAGTGAACAACTTAATACATAAAACATAAACGTAAACAATATAACAGTTGAAGCAAAGTTACAATATGAATCAGCCAACAAAACAGCAAGAAGAGCAATTAACTGAAGGGAATAGGGAAAGTAGTGGAGTGGGACTGGGTAGGGAGGGGACGGGTGAAGGGGTAGGAGAAGGGGAGGGGAAGGGAGAAAGTGGGGAGGTGGGGGAGGGGAGGGAAATAGTCAAGGGGAAGGATAAGCGAGGGAGGGGAGGCAGGAAGGGGAAGGGGTTTCAAGGAGGGGAGTGGAGGAGGAGAGATTTAAGGGAGATGCGGAATGAGGAGAAGGTGGGGGTAGAGCGGATTGTAAGCGGTAGGGAGTTCCAGTGCACGGGGGCTAGGAGTTGGAAGGAGCGGAAACGGGAGGGGGCACAGGGGGACAGAGGTACAGTGAGAAGGAAATGGTCAGCAGACCGAAGGGAACGGGAGGGGGAGTAGAAAGAGATGAGGGAGGAGAGATAAGGGGGAGTAAGACCATGGAGTGATTTGAAGACAAGGCAGAGGAAGTGAAATTTGAGTTGAGAGTGAAATGGAAGCCAGGCACGAGTGGAGAGGGAAGTAGTGATGGAGTCACGGGTGGTACAGAGACAGAGAGTACGAACAGCAGAGTGGTAGATGGATTTGAGGGGGGCGAGATGAGAAGTAGGTAGACCAAAGAATAAGGAAGAGCATTAGAAGAGGCGGGAGAAGATAAGGGAGGAGATGAAAAGTTTGGTAGCATGGAAGGTGAGAGAGGGGCGGACTTTGCGAATGTTGAATAGGTGGTAGCAACAGCTGCGAGAAGTGAGCGAGCTATGGTGGGAGAAAGAGAGAGAGGAGTCAAAGTGAATGCCTAAGTTACGGGCATGGAGAGAGATAGGGAGATTTGAGGGTGGAAAGTGAATGAAAGGCAGAGGAGAGGGAGAAGGAAGAGAGTTTGAGGGAAAGAATAAGACTTCAGTCTTGTCAGTGTTAAGGGAGAGAAAGCGGAAAGACATCCAGTTCTTTATGGCAGTAAGGCAGGAAGGAAGTTTTAGGTCAGTTGAGAAAGAGGAGAAAGAGAGGAAGAGTTGAGTGTTGTGAGCATAGAAGGGGTGGGAAATGCCAAACGAGGAGATTACAGGGGCTAGGAGGAAGGTGTAAAGGGAAAAGAGGAAAGATCCAAGCACCGAACCTTGAGGTACGCTGTATTCAGGAGGTTGGGATGGAGAGGACCGGCCACCCCAAGAAACAGAAAAGTTGAAACAAAATAGCTAATGCAGTCATTTAGCGAAACAAATGAAGCTTCAACTACAGAAACTTTGCCTCCTCTATCAAAATGTGGCACGAAACAGAAAATGCTTAAAATGAATTTGGCTACCACTACTGCTAACACTGCTCCTATAAATCCTGATATACTAGCAAGAAACCATAGTAAAAAAAGTATTTTAGCAAAAATGTTCTGCCACAGAGTCCTTCAGAATCTAATAAGAAGAGGAGTGAAATCATCCACAACCCTTAAAACATACCGTAAAAAAATAATCCTAGAAGCTCTTTTAGACAGTGCAATTCTTCTCAAAAGGAAGTTATTTATTTTAGTTTTAAACAGGATGAAACCACTAACAAAGCTAAGTACTAAACTACAAAAGAAACTTCTCAATAAACGGAATGTCAACAAAAATAACTTCTCAAATATTTGTGGAGGTGAATGGAGTCACACAACGACCACAGAACCATATTTTAATGAAGAAGCATACAAACAAAATCAAACAAACACAATTGCCATCCATAGCAGTGGAGAAGGATATAAAAAAATCAATAATACCATCATGGAACAAGAGACACTGCTTACAAAAGTACCACCAGAAAACGCAGAATTACCTCTCCATTCGACTGAACCAGACCATCCAGTATACAAATGGCTGTGCATGTCAATGTGTAACATTCCTAACAAATCTTTCAAATCTATAAGCCAGTTCTTCAATCAGTACGTGAAAGGTAAAGACAAAATCAAAATGAAAGTGCTGCAAAATATGGATACCTGTCCAGTGCGCAAATACACAGGACTACAAGGGCACTCATTAGCCTGCATTTCAGGACCTATTTGCAAAACCACCTTCTATGATATCAAAATGATATCAACACATCATTCAAATGTAAGAAATGTAGTGTATAAACTGTAGTATGCTAAGAGTCCAGCTTTAGAACTAGCCAATTTAAATAACACTCTTCTGCATGGTACACCCAAATACCTACAAGAAGAAATCGACCGTATCCAGAGAAGATATTTTGGAAGTGAAAGCCACGTTCAAAATGCAATAGTTTTAGAACAGACTAGCAACAATTCTGCACATGGGAACCTTCTATTACACACATACAAAAAAGAAATACTAAAATTTAAACGCACATCCACTGAAGTACCAAATCATGTGTGTGTGTGTTGCCGCAGAACATTTTACAAAAGTAACAGAAAAACTATAGATGTAACATTCAAAATAGAAGACAATGAAGATTCCAAATGGTTTGAATTAGCTGTGTACCTTTTAGCAGAAAGCAAATACCAAATAAGTGAACCCCTAATATGTTGCAGTTACTGCACTACAAAACTTGACAACAACCAAACTCCTTCACGTGCTATCACAAATAATTTGGAATTATTCCCACTATCAAAACCCCTGCAACAACTCAATTTGTATGAGAGCCTCATCATTCAAAGTGTACACCCATTTCAAGCAATAATACTCCTTCAACCAAAAACGGCAAAATTACCTCCCTCTGAATTGGTGAAAGACATTTGTGGCAAAGTAGTCTATTTGCCATTAGATCTGACAGAAAATGTGCACAATCTAGGAGTGCAACGTCCAATAGAGCATTCTTTAATTGTCTTAGTTAATGGTGTACCAACAAAAGACCAAACAATTTGGCAACAACTCGTGGACTTACATAAAGTTAGAGAAGCCTTGCAATATTTGAAGCACAATATTGAATAATACAAAGACATAAATATTGAAGAAAGCTTAAGGGAAACAACTGAAATAATTCAAGACTCATCAGAAACTGGTCAATTTGAACTTCTGGATCCTACTGCAGTATCCACTTTTTTGGAGCATTATACAATTCATCCATTGCACTCTAATGAGAGCATAGATGATGCACTAGAAACTTACCAAATGCGACCAACCAAAGGGTCACCAATGAGCATATGGGAAAAGAGTATAAAAGCACGTGCATTTCCACTACTATTTCCTACTGGCAACGGAGGAAGATACGATTATAGACCCACTCAGATAACAGCATCAGAATACCGCTCATTACGAATGTATTCTGAAGATCCCAGATTTAGACAAAATGTGGGATACATATTCCAGCTACTCTTTGAAAGTGAACTAGCAACCCTATGTTACAGAGTTGCACACATATTGAAATCTTGAATCCACTTTCAAAATATGTCAGCTATGCAATTAATACAAAAAGTGCAAGAAAAAGATGAGGTTTTACAATCAAGCATAACAAATCTGTTTGCAAACATGCGTGATATGAAAAAATACTGGTTCCAACGTCACAGAAATGTATGTTGTATGATCAGAAACCTTGGACAACCCACTTTGTTTGTTACATTAAGTTGTACAGAATATGCATGGGAAGATTTACATGATTTCCTATGCATATCAAATAACAACAAAACCAACATAGATATACTAACATCCGGAGAACTTTGCTCTCTATATTCTGTTAATGTTTCAAGATATTTCCACCATTGTCCATTGCTCTGCTACACTTTATTTGTAATAAAACTGTTCCTCCCCTCGGAGAAGTGCAACACTTCTTTTGGAGAAAAGAATACCAAGCCAGAGGAGCACCACATATCCACATGCTTTTATGGATTAAAGGTGCACCTAAATTTGGTCAGGGCAGTGATACCACTGTTTTGCAGTTCATCCAAAAATATGTCACTTGTGAAATCCCTTCACAAATGACACATAGTGACCTTCATGGACAAATTGTACAATTTCAAAGACACAAATGTGGCAAATATTGTCGTCGCAAATACAAAAGCAAAGGAACATACTACACCAAATGCCGCTTTGGTTTCCCTAGACCAGTTACAGAAACAGGTGAAGTGAACAACTTCATGTCTTCAGTTCGACATAGTGTTAAAGATATATTACCTAAGAACACTTATTACATAAAAAGAACAGAAGAATCAAAATATATCAATGATTACAATGCAATCATTGCCCTCTTATGGAATGCAAACATAGATGTGCAGTACATTGCAGACAACACTGCAGTTGCACAATATATTACAGCCTACTTAACAAAAGCAGAAAAACAGAGCTGCAAGACCTCTGGAATGACGTATCATCAGACAAAACACTATCTCATAAATTGTACAGCCTAGGCATAAAAATGCTCTATCATAGAGAATGTGGCGCCTATGAAGCTGCAGATCGTTTAACCGGTGGTACGACGTCATTTCATCGCCGGATGTTTTTTCGCAGGGTTTTTTACTGTGTTTTTTGTTGTTGAAAAAAATCATCTAATTTTTAGGGGGGGTTTAAAAATTATATAAATTGGGTGTGGATGTACAGGGATATAAAAAAAATTAAAGGGGATGGAAGTTTTTTCAAAAATAAATCTGCGGTAAAAAAACCCACGAAAAAACATCCTGCGATGAAATGACATGGAACCCAACCGGTACTGCTTTGTATGGAAAATCTGAAAATATAGTATGGCTAAGTCTTGGTCCTGCTAAATCTAGAAAAAGAGTTCTCAAATCATATGAGGACATAGAAACAATAGCCAAAAATAATCCCAACAGCCAAGACATTTTAAAGAAGAATTTACTAGACACATACTAACTGAACAGGAGTACCACTTTGCAAACCATGTGTCTATACCACATAGCCCAAACCTTTGCATACAAAAATAATATAAAACCCAATGAAAGCAAAGGTAGATATATAGTGACAGATTGTGAAGGCAGCTTAGTAAAATTTACCAAATGAAGTGTAATTAATCATGTCAAATTGTCATTAAAAACTCCTCAACAGAAAGATCTATGTCCCTGCTAGAACTTTTTAAACCATGGAGAAAAGAGGAAGAGATACTAGATAAGTATGACTGCTATGAAGACGCTTTTAAAGCAAATGAAAGCGCTTTCACGAATGTGAACTTTATGCAGTACAAAACAATGTTGCACAATGAACAGCAACACAAAGAAGAACTCCAGGCCGAACTAGATAAGGACACTTCCGACAGTAGTCAACCTTCTGTAACAGGAAGCCAAGAACTACTAGGACAGCCACTAATAGCAAATGAGGCAGAATTAGCTATAACAGAAGTGGAAAACACCATGTATCACAATGAAGAAGATACAGAAGACTTAACTGTACTACAATCAAAACTTAACAAAGACCAGCGCACCATTTTTGAAGAAGTAACAAAAGAAATTGCACATGGTGTACAGCACGAAAATAAAGAATGTACCTGCCAAAATTACAAACCTATACTGCTGTATGTCAGTGGTGAAGCTGGTTCAGGCAAAACATTCTTAATCAAAATCATCAGCAAGTTCCTTCAACAATTGACAAACAACAAACTGTCAGCTGTTGTAACTGCCCCCACAGGTTTAGCTGCCTACAACATAGGCAGTGTCACTTTACACCGATTACTACTCCTTCCAGTAGAACACCAAAACAAATTAGACTATTATAAACTTTCTACAGAAGCTGCAATGGAATTACGCAGAGTATTAAAACAAATGAAAATGCTACTAATAGATGAAGTGAGCATGGTCTCCAACCTAATGTCGGCTTTGATTCACCTCAGATTGTAAGAAGTACTTAAAACAAACTACGAAGAACTCTTTGCAGGAAAACACATTATCGTTTTCGGAGATCTTCTACAATTGACATCAGTGAAAGGTGAACCTATTTTTAAAACCTTAGGATGCAAACTCTGCCGTAAAACTGTTGGCAGCATCGGAAATGTCAACCTTTGGCAATATTTCCAATACAGAGAATTAACAGAAAACATGCGTCAATCTGCAGACCTCACTTACGCCAACATTTTAAAAAGTATTAGCATTGGTGTACTATCTCAAGAAGCACAAGCAATATTGAAAAACCGGCACATCCATGCACTTTATGGCAATGCTACTGATGTTATGGAACAATTAGCGCACAAACATGTCAATTGTATGGCCTTAATGCCAACTCTTGCAAGCTGTTCCAAATTCAATTAAACAATGTTAAAAAAAGAAATGCAACCAATTACCGAAATTTTCTCCACAGACAAACTGGACGTACATGGTATGACACTACCCATGTGACAGCAAGCCACAACAAGACTAAATACCTTAGAAAATTCAATCTCCAACTCAGCTGGGTTGGAAAAAATATTAAAATCATCCTTTAATTGTAGAGTAATGCTTAAACGTAACCTTGACGTGGAGCAAGGACTAGTTAATGGGGCACTGGGTACAGTTGTTGGCTTTCAAACATACCCACATGACAACAACATTCAGTTTGTCAATATTCTCTTTGACAAACTTTTAGAAGTAAAAAGGATAGGGCGCGTAACAGCTCGATTCCTTCTCTTCAAAGACATGCATGTACGTAGAGAACACATTTCTCTAACTCTTGCATATGCAGTCACCATTCATAAATCCCAAGGTCTTACCCTAGACAAAGCATTGATAGATATTGGAAACACAGTCTTTAAAGAAGGCATGAGCTACGTAGCACTATCACGCTTACGTACACTTGACGGTCTATTTCTAATCAACTTTGATGCAAGTAAAGTAAACGCTGATATTCCTTGCATTTTAGAATACAATAGAGTGCGTTCACTGTACACCCCCCATCTGAAATCATATCCTGTTCCAGAAAAAGGAAAACATTGTAAAAGAAAACTAATTCAAACAGAAATGCAAGAGGATCTGACTGCAAATCCTTCAAAGAAAGCAAAAGAAGCTAGTACTTCATCAATTACTACAAGCAAAGAAGAACCTATTAGTGAAAGTAAATCAGGTACTTCTTCAAAAAAGGAACACAAACTCTGAAAAAATCACTCGGACACAGAACTATCAGGTCCTTTCAAATTTTCAAATGAAACTGGTGTAAGTTGCTACGCAAATGTAGCAATGAATATTCTATTTCAATTGCCACCAATTGTGAACAACATTTACTTACACAGTACAGACCAATTGTGTTTGAAAATGTTAGTCCTTCATAGAAATGCAACAAACAATCCTGACAACACATATAGTGTTCACGGAATAAGACAAGAATTGGACTACTGTGCTGGAATGGTGAGATTCACTATAAACTCACAAGAAGATCCACAAGAATTTCTAATGGACTTACTACATACAAGTACTCGAAAACAAAAACATGCTTATAAATGAAATATTCCAGATTTCATACATGTGGAAACATACATGCACTCTCTGTAACAATGTGACACAGGAACAAATCCCTAATGAGCGATTTGTGTATGTATACATACCTAATTGTGAATCCATTCCATTCCATTTCAGCAACTTCTACAAAATGCAAACCATGGCAGATTATGTACTATCTGCAATTCAGATAATCGCTCCACCTTACTGATACAAACACATAGTAACTACATAATACTAATGCTTCTACGTTACAATGCAGATGGTACCAAAAACAACTGCAAGCTGACTGGATTCACACACGGTCAAGTGTCACTTGGTAAGAAAACCTTCACAACAATAGGTATAATCTACCACGCAGGAGCCACAACCAGTGCAGGTCACTACACTGCATATATTAAAATGAAATGTGGATGGGTATAATGTAATGATAGTAGCATTACTCTAAAGCAGAGATTACCAGCAAATCTTACAAACGCTTATTTAATCTTCTTAAAGCCAAAATTTAATAACTAATGTGTATGTCAACATTAACAAAAAATCAATTAAAAGACTATAAACAGTTAGAATACGGCAACAGGTATCTAACTGCCCAAGATCGTATAACAACCACACAGATTAATGAATACCACTGATTTGTAACAAAAAATACACAGTTAGAATATGCCAGCAGGTATCTGTTTAAAAAAACTGCAAGAAGCCAACATATAGAACATTAATCAGAAACAACAAGTGAACACTCAAAGGAAACAAAGAAATCGTTTGTAGCTTAGCAAAGAAAGGTTTCTTCTAATCCGACAAGGATTTTTTTTCCCCCAGACCCAATGATTTGAAAAACAAACACAGAAACTGAGCAAAATGCACAGTACACTGGTTTGTAAACTAAATATGAGGGTAAAAAAAAGCTAAAATGTCTATTATACAATATAGTAAGTCTTTATAAAATACAAACACTAACATGCTCTTTTCTTTTATCACAGAAATTGAAAAAGAATATTTCCTCCAAGTACTAAAGTCATGTAAGAAATATATGGAATCTCAACAAATTAAACAGTAAGTATAATTTCACACATTTCATACATATTCGAATCTATACGTGTGATGTATGGTTGTAATATGGTGCAGTGGCTGTGGGCAGGGCCTACAGTTTTGGATGTATAACCTACGGCCTACACTCTGCGGCCATGCAACCAAGACTCTAGTTCCTACCCACAACCACTGCAGCATATCAAAACCATGGTGGCTTATAACTTCACTGCTTATAACTTTGGTCTTAGGTGCATGGCCTGTGGCCATGCACCTAAGACACTAGCAGGGTAATTCATAGAATTTCGCAGAAAAGTGTCGCAAGCGGCTGGCGCAGAGTGTCCGCGTGCGATTGTCTGCGCCAGGCACGTGCGCTAAAACCGATTTCCGTGCACAGCGTATTCATGGATTTTAGGCTCCCAAACCAGCCGTGGCGCAGAGTATCGCAGCGACCCTGCAGCAGCGCCAGTAACGCCCCCAAGAACGCCCTCGCGCAAGGAAAAGCCATCAAAATCGCTAAATCATCGCAAAGGGCTGCGCTAACCCTGGACCAGTTTACAGGGCTGCCAAACAAGGAACGCAAAGCGGGTAACGTGCATATCAGGGGTAAGCGTGAAGTTATACACGCGATTAGCCAGGCTGCCAGGGTACGTGTATTTCAGGGGTGCGCGGGAAGTTCAACACGCGATAGTCCAGGGAACGTGTATTACAGGGGTACGCGGGAAGTTCAACACGCGATTGTCCAGGGAACGTGTATTACAGGGGTACGCGGTAAGTTCAACACGCGATTGTCCAGGGAACGTGTATTACAGGGGTACGCGGGAAGTCTTACATGCGATTAGCCAGGGCACGTGTAATACAGGGGTACGCGTGAAGTTATACACGCGATTAGCCAGGGTACAAGTATTACAGGGGTACGTGGGAATTATCACACGCGATTTGGCTGGGTACGTGTATTACAGGGGTACACGGGAAGTTCTACACGCAAATCGGCTGGGTACGTGTATTACAGGGGTGCGCGGGAATGATCACACGCGATTTGGCTTGGTACGTGTATTACAGGGGTGCGTGGTAATGATCAGACGCGATTTGGCTTGGTACGTGTATTACAGGGGTGCGTGGGAAGTACTACACGCGATTGGCCAGGGTACGTGTATTACAGGGGTACGTGGGAATTATCACACGCGATTTGGCTGGGTACGTGTATTACAGGGGTACACGGGAAGTTCTACACGCGATTCGGCTGGGTACGTGTATTACAGGGGTGCGCGGGAATTCTCACATGCGATTTGGCCAGGTACGTGTATTACAGGGGTGTGCGGGAATTATCACACGCAATTAGGCTGGGTGGATCCTCACAGGTGTTCCCTGTACACCCTCCACGGCCCCAGCAGGCAGCCCACAAAACAGGGGACTACCCTGCACACCTGCTCATGTCCCCCTGCACCCCCAGCCCCCAGCAGTGCAGGGTCACCCTCCACCAGGCCCCCACTCATGTCTCCCACCACCCCCACCCCCCAGCAGTGCAGGGGCACCCTCCACCAGGCCCCCACTCATGTCTCCCACCACCCCCACCCCCCAGCAGTGCAGGGTCACCCTCCACCAGGCCCCCACTCATGTCTCCCACCACCCCCACCCCCCAGCAGTGCAGGGGCACCCTCCACCAGGCCCCCACTCATGTCTCCCACCACCCCCACCCCCCTGCCACCATGGGCAGCCCCCACCAGGCCCCCACTCATGTCTCCCACCACCCCCACCCCCCTGCCACCATGGGCAGCCCCCACCAGGCCCCCACTCATGTCTCCCACCACCCCCACCCCCAGCAGTGCAGGGTCACCCTCCACCAGGCCCCCACTCATGTCTCCCACCACCCCCACCCCCCAGCAGTGCAGGGGCACCCTCCACCAGGCCCCCACTCATGTCTCCCACCACCCCCACCCCCCTGCCACCATGGGCAGCCCCCACCAGGCCCCCACTCATGTCTCCCACCACCCCCACCCCCCTGCCACCATGGGCAGCCCCCACCAGGCCCCCACTCATGTCTCCCACCACCCCCACCCCCCTGCCACCATGGGCAGCCCCCACCAGGCCCCCACTCATGTCTCCCACCACCACCACCCCCCAGCAGTGCAGGGTCACCCTCCACCAGGCCCCCACTCATGTCTCCCACCACCCCCACCCCCCTGCCACCATGGGCAGCCCCCACCAGGCCCCCACTCATGTCTCCCACCACCCCCACCCCCCAGCAGTGCAGGGTCACCCTCCACCAGGCCCCCACTCATGTCTCCCACCACCCCCACCCCCCTGCCACCATGGGCAGCCCCCACCAGGCCCCCACTCATGTCTCCCACCACCCCCACCCCCCAGCAGTGAAGGGTCACCCTCCACCAGGCCCCCACTCATGTCTCCCACCACCCCCACCCCCCTGCCACCATGGGCAGCCCCCACCAGGCCCCCACTCATGTCTCCCACCACCCCCACCCCCCAGCAGTGCAGGGGCAGCCCCCACCAGGCCCCCACTCATGTCTCCCACCACCCCCACCCCCCAGCAGTGCAGGGTCACCCTCCACCAGGCCCCCACTCATGTCTCCCACCACCCCCACCCCCCTGCCACCATGGGTAGCCCCCACCAGGCCCCCACTCATGTCTCCCACCACCCCCACCCCCCAGCAGTGCAGGGTCACCCTCCACCAGGCCCCCACTCATGTCTCCCACCACCCCCACCCCCCAGCAGTGCAGGGGCACCCTCCACCAGGCCCCCACTCATGTCTCCCACCACCCCCACCCCCCTGCCACCATGGGCAGCCCCCACCAGGCCCCCACTCATGTCTCCCACCACCCCCACCCCCCTGCCACCATGGGCAGCCCCCACCAGGCCCCCACTCATGTCTCCCACCACCCCCACCCCCCAGCAGTGCAGGGTCACCCTCCACCAGGCCCCCACTCATGTCTCCCACCACCCCCACCCCCCAGCAGTGCAGGGTCACCCTCCACCAGGCCCCCACTCATGTCTCCCACCACCCCCACCCTCCTGCCACCATGGGCAGCCCCCACCAGGCCCCCACTCATGTCTCCCACCACCCCCACCCCCCAGCAGTGCAGGGTCACCCTCCACCAGGCCCCCACTCATGTCTCCCACCACCCCCACCCCCCTGCCACCATGGGCAGCCCCCACCAGGCCCCCACTCATGTCTCCCCCCACCCCCACCCCCCAGCAGTGCAGGGTCACCCTCCACCAGGCCCCCACTCATGTCTCCCACCACCCCCACCCCCCAGCAGTGCAGGGGCACCCTCCACCAGGCCCCCACTCATGTCTCCCACCCCCCCCACCCCCTGCCACCATGGGCAGCCCCCACCAGGCCCCCACTCATGTCTCCCACCACCCCCACCCCCCTGCCACCATGGGCAGCCCCCACCAGGCCCCCACTCATGTCTCCCACCACCCCCACCCCCCAGCAGTGCAGGGTCACCCTCCACCAGGCCCCCACTCATGTCTCCCACCACCCCCACCCCCCTGCCACCATGGGCAGCCCCCACCAGGCCCCCACTCATCTCTCCCACCACCCCCACCCCCCAGCAGTGCAGGGTCACCCTCCACCAGGCCCCCACTCATGTCTCCCACCACCCCCACCCCCCTGCCACCATGGGCAGCCCCCACCAGGCCCCCACTCATGTCTCCCACCCCCCCACCCCCCAGCAGTGCAGGGTCACCCTCCACCAGGCCCCCACTCATGTCTCCCACCACCCCCACCCCCCTGCCACCATGGGCAGCCCCCACCAGGCCCCCACTCATGTCTCCCACCACCCCCACCCCCCAGCAGTGCAGCGGCAGCCCCCACCAGGCCCCCACTCATGTCTCCCACCACCCCCACCCCCCAGCAGTGCAGGGTCACCCTCCACCAGGCCCCCACTCATGTCTCCCACCACCCCCACCCCCCTGCCACCATGGGCAGCCCCCACCAGGCCCCCACTCATGTCTCCCACCACCCCCACCCCCCAGCAGTGCAGGGTCACCCTCCACCAGGCCCCCACTCATGTCTCCCACCACCCCCACCCCCCAGCAGTGCAGGGGCACCCTCCACCAGGCCCCCACTCATGTCTCCCACCACCCCCACCCCCCTGCCACCATGGGCAGCCCCCACCAGGCCCCCACTCATGTCTCCCACCACCCCCACCCCCCTGCCACCATGGGCAGCCCCCACCAGGCCCCCACTCATGTCTCCCACCACCCCCACCCCCCAGCAGTGCAGGGTCACCCTCCACCAGGCCCCCACTCATGTCTCCCACCACCCCCACCCCCCATCAGTGCAGGGTCACCCTCCACCAGGCCCCCACTCATGTCTCCCACCACCCCCACCCCCCTGCCACCATGGGCAGCCCCCACCAGGCCCCCACTCATGTCTCCCACCACCCCCACCTCCCAGCAGTGCAGGGTCACCCTCCACCAGGCCCCCACTCATGTCTCCCACCACCCCCACCCCCCTGCCACCATGGGCAGCCCCCACCAGGCCCCCACTCATGTCTCCCACCACCCCCACCCCCCAGCAGTGCAGGGTCACCCTCCACCAGGCCCCCACTCATGTCTCCCACCACCCCCACCCCCCTGCCACCATGGGCAGCCCCCACCAGGCCCCCACTCATGTCTCCCACCACCCCCACCCCCCAGCAGTGAAGGGTCACCCTCCACCAGGCCCCCACTCATGTCTCCCACCACCCCCACCCCCCTGCCACCATGGGCAGCCCCCACCAGGCCCCCACTCATGTCTCCCACCACCCCCACCCCCCAGCAGTGCAGGGTCACCCTCCACCAGGCCCCCACTCATGTCTCCCACCACCCCCACCCCCCTGCCACCATGGGCAGCCCCCACCAGGCCCCCACTCATGTCTCCCACCACCCCCACCCCCCAGCAGTGCAGGGGCAGCCCCCACCAGGCCCCCACTCATGTCTCCCACCACCCCCACCCCCCAGCAGTGCAGGGTCACCCTCCACCAGGCCCCCACTCATGTCTCCCACCACCCCCACCCCCCTGCCACCATGGGCAGCCCCCACCAGGCCCCCACTCATGTCTCCCACCACCCCCACCCCCCAGCAGTGCAGGGTCACCCTCCACCAGGCCCCCACTCATGTCTCCCACCACCCCCACCCCCCAGCAGTGCAGGGGCACCCTCCACCAGGCCCCCACTCATGTCTCCCACCACCCCCACCCCCCTGCCACCATGGGCAGCCCCCACCAGGCCCCCACTCATGTCTCCCACCACCCCCACCCCCTGCCACCATGGGCAGCCCCCACCAGGCCCCCACTCATGTCTCCCACCACCCCCACCCCCCAGCAGTGCAGGGTCACCCTCCACCAGGCCCCCACTCATGTCTCCCACCACCCCCACCCCCCAGCAGTGCAGGGTCACCCTCCACCAGGCCCCCACTCATGTCTCCCACCACCCCCACCCCCCTGCCACCATGGGCAGCACCCACCGGGCCCCCACTCATGTCTCCCACCACCCCCACCCCCCAGCAGTGCAGGGTCACCCTCCACCAGGCCCCCACTCATGTCTCCCACCACCCCCACCCCCCTGCCACCATGGGCAGCCCCCACCAGGCCCCCACTCATGTCTCCCACCACCCCCACCCCCCAGCAGTGCAGGGTCACCCTCCACCAGGCCCCCACTCATGTCTCCCACCACCCCCACGCCCCAGCAGTGCAGGGGCACCCTCCACCAGGCCCCCACTCATGTCTCCCACCACCCCCACCCCCCTGCCACCATGGGCAGCCCCCACCAGGCCCCCACTCATGTCTCCCACCACCCCCACCCCCCTGCCACCATGGGCAGCCCCCACCAGGCCCCCACTCATGTCTCCCACCACCCCCACCCCCCTGCCACCATGGGCAGCCCCCACCAGGCCCCCACTCATGTCTCCCACCACCCCCACCCCCCTGCCACCATGGGCAGCCCCCACCAGGCCCCCACTCATGTCTCCCACCACCCCCACCCCCCAGCAGTGCAGGGTCACCCTCCACCAGGCCCCCACTCATGTCTCCCACCACCCCCACCCCCCAGCAGTGCAGGGGCACCCTCCACCAGGCCCCCACTCATGTCTCCCACCACCCCCACCCCCCTGCCACCATGTGCAGCCCCCACCAGGTCCTCACAATCCCCAATCATGTGCGTAATGGTCAGCCTCCACAGCCAAAAAGCCCTACCAAGTAACCCATTCACCCACATGGAAATGAAAACACATGTTACACCCCCAATGTTCATGAAGCAAATGAACCCATGTCCGTCACACACAGATTTTCAAATTGAATGGGAAAACACACAACATGACATGCATGAAACCAATGAGATGAAACCACACAGTGAACAATGGAAAAAAAATGTATTGGACAAAAATACGAATGGTAAAGAAAGAAAAATAACTGCAATGTAAATGTGAAAAAATAAGCTGCATGTCCGCATAAAAACACAAAAGTAGAAAATCAAATGCATAAAATTTTGTCCAAAGTGAAATGTAAAAACTCTCCATGCAACAAAGAACTATGTACAAAAATAACAAGGGTCCATCATCACAACTGAACTAAGGAAACCTCCTAAAAAACCTACCTAAATATCAACTATATACAAAAAGTGGAGCAGTGTCCGTCGACTCCAAATCATAAGAAAAAACAAAGGAATCCTAAAACTAAAGAACTATATACAAAGGCGGTGGGCAAGTCCAGCGGCTCACTCCGTGGTGTTCCGGGCCAGGGCATCATCGAACTCCTGTTCGATGTCCCGGAGGCGGTCCAGTTCCATGGCCCCGAGGGTCCGCAGGGACGACGCCGTGTCCTCCTCCAACCCCCTGCGGATTGCCTCGAGGCACTCGGCCCGCCTCAGGGCCCTCCGCATGGAGTTCTCCGCCCTGACCATTGTGAGCCACGCCTCTTCCGCCCGCCGCCGCTCCGCCCCTATGGCGTGGCCCACCCGCTGCCACACGGAAGACACTCTCTGTCCTGGGTCCTCCTGCCCTCCGGCCGATGCCTGCCCCTCCGATGTCGAAGGCCCCGAGCCTTCATGGCTCCCACCATGTTGCTGCTGCTGCTCTGCCTCTGCCCGTGCACTGCCTCCTGCTGCCTGCACATCCTCTGCCGGCTGGGGTGCAGTTGTTGATGTGGCCACCCCTGCTGGACGTCCGACTCCCGACTGTGGCAGGGATGCCTCCTCCACCAGCCTGGCCGCACTGTCAGAGGCAGCTCCACAGGGCACCCAGGTGACTGATGGGTGGGAAGATGGCACAGAGGACGACTGGCACGTAGGGGGTCCAGTTGAGGAGGGGGTCGGAACAAGCCCCATCAGACGGAGGAATCCGGTCTGGGTGACCTGTCCCAGCAGGCTGACGTGGTCAACGAGCCATTCGAGATGACGTGCAGTCTCTCCATGAAAAGACTGCAGGTCACCTCGCATGGCCCGTTGACGCAACGCCACACCAGCCAGGACAGGCTCAACCCGGACCTGGATAGCCACGTCCGCAGGCAGAGGAAGGCCAGTTGACGTCAGCTCATCCCCTGCCTGGAAACGGGTCTGGACGTAGGCATCCCTGCTGGTGCAAGATGATGCAGGGACAGGATCGGGGACAGGATTGCACACAGGCACCTCCGCGGCGGCCTGTGCTGCCTCCTGTCCCTGGTCCTGGACTGCACCACTAGCACCAGTGGGATCCCCACCTCCAGACCCCGTCTCTGGTGCTTGCACGGCCTCCTCCTCCACCAGACCCCCCACCAACCTGGATGACTCCGTGCCATCTTCCCCTGTTGGGCCCTGTGGGGTCCCAGCTGCCCCTTCTGCTGCCGAGGAGTCCAAGTCCAACCTCCGCCTCTTGGACCTCCCCCCGGCAGCTGCGGCCTGGGACGCGGCACCGGACTCCTCACTCCCCGACGAGATGACAACACGGGAGGGGAGCCGGGCCTTGCGTCTCCGGCTGGCGGTCGGATCCCCGCCGCTGTGCTCCACAGCACCTTCTCCGCCCTCTTCATCAGTTGACGCTGCAGACAGGGAGAAACAAAACACAGGCATCAGGGCACTGTACAATGGACACATACACACATGACAGTTGCACATGAGTGGCATTGGCAAACCTCAGACATGTCATCACAATCCCCAACACACATGTCATTGCAACTCGCACACATGAGCCATACCACAGCCATATCGCAACTGCCACCACCATCCATACACATACAACAGCATGAGCAGCCAAAGGTGACCCAGACATCACATGCAACACAGGAAGTGCACCACACATGTACACACACCACCACACTTGCATGCATGTGTACACCTCTGCCAAGTGTCGCACTGTTCAGACGGGCATCCATGTCACATCTGCCAATCAGGCTTACACATACCGCAGTCACATGCATCCATGTTGCATCACTGTTGCACCCTTGTCAAATACACACACATGCACATGTACACAGTGCTCATACATGCAGCCCAATACAACATACATGCGTGACATCACGGACATGTCTACTTACATACACATACATACAAACATGTGTGCACGCACAACTGCATTTGCCATGCAAGCCTACACACACAAGCACCATCCATGTCTCACACATTACAGCCCTCGCATGTGTCAGCCCCACGGCCATGTACACCCCCACCCATACTCGACCCCATACAAACAGATGTGCAACCTGCACAATACCGAATAATCACCACACGCACTGCTCACAATCAGGATGCATGTACACTCACCGCTCGACTCCAGACGGGTCTGCTTCTCCAGGACCTGGACGTGGAGCGCTGGGGATATGCGTTCCAGGACCCCCATCTGTTCTTCCGACAAGTGGCCCCGGCACCCCTTGGCATCCGCTGCCTTCAAGAGGCGCCGGGCCTTGTTCAGGGTCCTGGACCTGAAGTCCTCCCAGCGCTTCCTGACATGTTGTAAGTCCCGGACTGCCACCCCCTCCGCGTTGATGGCAGTCACGATGTCAGTCCAGATCCGAGTCCGTCCTTCCTTGTCGGCGCGGGAACTTCCGAAGAGGGCATCATACTGCCCCAGGACTTGCTCCACCAGGACACCAACTTCGGTGGCACTGAAGCTGGTGCCCCTCTGCCTCTCTGGCCGGGGGTTGTCAGTGGTCACAGATGGTGTTTGCCCCGACATGACAACCCCAGAGGCAGGAGTGGGTGGGCAACTGGGTCCTGGGGCTGGGCTGTGGAGCGATGGAATTCCAGTCGGGAGTCTTCGGTACCAGCAGGGGTGGTCACAGCAACAGCACCCCTGGCTGATGTGCAGGCAGCAAATGGCAGTGCACGTGGGCAGCAGGCAGTCAGGCAGCAGCAGATGGCAGGTGGGAGCGTGCTCGGGGCTCTGGGGGGCAGTAGTTCGGCCTTCTGGGCAGGAGCGTGGTCTTCCGTGTGCTTACGCGTGGCCAGCTTGGTACGGAGTGATTTGGCACGTGAAAATCCTGCACGTCAGCGTGAAAATCGAGGAAAGGCCCTTAGCGCGTAAGCGCGTCAGCACGCATACGCGATTCTATTGGACCAAAGGCCCTCAGCGCATAAGCGCGTCTGTGACGTGACCCGCACGGGTGTTTCCCACACAGCACATGATGACAGATCACACGTGGAAAGACTGCACGTCAGAGTCTCATCGCGTGTGATTGGTGGAAATGGCCCTACACGCAGAAGTGACAAAGCGTGTAATTGGAGGAAATGTCCCTACACGCAGAAGTGACAAAGCGTGTAATTGGAGGAAATGTCCCTACACGCAGAAGTGACAAAGCGTGTAATTGGTGGAAATGGCCCTAGCGCGTACACGCCGCGTAAGTGACGCTGGACGTGTGGGCCTGTATAAAAGGTACGCGTAGAACACCACTTCCTTGTACGTGCTTTTCGTGGAGAGCGAGTGGGTGAATTCTGTACTTCTTGTCGTTTCACACGCGATTTACTTCACGGCGTTTCAAGTTCGTATTCCCTGTTACCTCTGACAGCTTTTTCTCTTCTTTCGCTTTTACTGGTTTACCTGGGCCTGTTCCCTCAAACAGTGTTCCCTTCTACTGTTGTCCTGTCTCCTCAGACAGCGTACAAATCTTCTTTTGGCGGGGGTGTTGCCAACCAAACGTGCTCCTTTTACACGCTCGTTTACCAGGCAGACGGTGAGTCACGCACGTATCTAACATCTGTGCTTGCCCCGTGTGTAGCCTACCCCTTCAGAGGTCATTCTAGGCTGCGTGTGACACGCATACGTTCATTATTGTGTTTCTGGGTGCCACAGCGTAGTGCAGGTTTTTCTTTCTGCACACGTGGTCTAGGAGGGGTTGCGTGCACGTCATCTCCCTTTTTTGGGCCTCCTGTGCGTTGCGTGACCCGTCATCTTTCCCCAGGGGTTACATTCAGCCTTGCTAGAGCACTAGGGTACAATTACCATCTGGTACCCAACCCCTTTGACCCCCAATTGCCCAGGACAATAGTCTACATCCACTCCCATACGCACATTAACATCAGTGCCATGGCTGGGAGGCGAGGATTCCGTAAGGGTGGCAAAGGTGGAAGAGCCACAAGTGGTGGCCGTGGTGGATCCGGTAGGGGACGTGGTCGTAACTTGCAGGGTGAGCCTGTCCCCCCATGTGTGGAGGACCAGTCACGGGCACCCATAATCCCCCCCCTCCCCCCCTCCCATTGAGGCTGATGTGGCTGACACCATCCATGCTCAGCCCTTGTTGGACCAGCCCATTGTGGCACCAGACCTGGCTGACTCCATGGCTGACTTCCAGGTCAGCAGGGCTACGACACGTGCGCTGGTGCACGTTGATGCCATCATGCCACGTGGATCTGGGGCAGCAAGGTCATCTGCTGCACCAAGGAGGCAGGGCGGAGAGGCTGCAGGGGCAGCTGCGGCTCCATCCACCCCAGCCCTCACACACCCAGCCAGGACAGTGTCGGTCCTAGTCCATGCTGCTGACATTCCCCCTGACACCATCACACTAGAGCCAATGCCTGCACCAACTCCCATGCTGAGTGTGCAATCCCACACTCCTGATACAGAGTCCACCAGGGCTCCTGCCCCTAGTGTCCAGAGCGGCGCAGGACACTCAGGATCACCACCACCTTCCAAGCGGAAGAGGAAGAGTGCTCGTCCGGCACAGGCTGATGCCCCAGACACGGCTACACAGTCCGGCCCGTCCAGGAAGCCCAGCTTCACGGATGACGAACTGAATGCACTTGTCGAGTATGTGTCCGGACATGACAACGAGATGGTCATTGTTGCAGGATCCAAGACCACACCTGCACAACGCCAGGCACACTGGCAGACCGTTGCGGACATCGTAAGTGCCCTTGGAATCGTGAGGCGCACAGCCAATGATTGCTATAAGCGCTGGAATGACCTAAAGCGCAGGGCAAAGAGTAAGCTGGCCTCAAGTCATGCCGCAACTCTAGTGACTGGAGGTGGGTCTCCAGTAGTAGACATGGAACTCACTCCACATGAGTCAGTCGCTGGGACCTACGTCACGGAGGAACAGATCCAAGGCGTGGGAGATCTGGCTGATTACGAGGCATTGTCCGGTGAGTGCACATGCATGTGTGTGTCATACATGTGCATGGTGTGTGTGTGAGGGCTTCTGTTTGTGTGCCAGGTGAGAGTGTGTGCGCCTGAGTCGTATGGGTCAGCCATGTGCTTCATGCAATACTTCCTGCGCAGCTGCATTTGGCCATAGCAGTATCCCTTCTGCCAACAGTAGACATCTAGCCCAACTGCACGCCAGTTGCCCTTGAAGTGTCACCTTGCCACAACATATATGCTTATTTTTCACTGTTCATTCAGTCAGTTTGTTTGCATTCCACCACTTTCACTAGGCATGTCGCTGTCCACTAGTCACATGTCTGACATGGGTATGGTAAAGTGGAGTGACTTTGTTACCTGGATATCATTTGTACACACATGTCCCTGTGCAATTGGACCATTTCAGACTGGCAGCTCCAGGTGAAAAATCTGACCTGTTAGAATTAGAAAAGCAATTATATGCGGGAACTGGACTGAATGAATAGGTGCTGCCCTCCTCTCCATCTTCACTCAATAGCAATGGTACATGCCATCTGTGTGATGGCATGTGTGTTTCACCTGGCAATCACAGGCCAATGTGTGATGCCACTGCCAGGCAGCATGCAGAAAATGTGTTCTTCTTCCATCTTGGTGTCATCAGTGTGTGCCATTTGCCTGCACTTCATACGCAGTGAGGGTGCATGCATGGGAGGGTTTCAGTCATGTGGGACATGTGTCAATCAAGTACTGGTTCTCTTGCTTCTCAGCCCTCATTGTGTGCCATGGTGCTAATGCCTGTTTCCATTTCTTTGTTTTCATGTCTTTGCAGGGGAAGACGCACCTGATACTGCTGGGGTTGTGGAGATGGTGCAGACCCAGGAGGGGTCCGAGGGCCGACCAACCACCAGTGAGGGACGTGGTGTGGTGGTGGGGGAGAACCCACAAGTGCTGCAGGTCGTGCTCTCAAGGGGTGTCTCTGGCTGCACCTCCCCCGAGCTGTACTCAGGTGTTGATTCGGATGAGACCTACGTGCCGTCGCAGGTGAGTGTTCCAGGGAGGGATTCTGTTCTGTCTCACCCACCTGCACCAGGGTCAGAACCCTCCATGGGGATGTCAGTGTTGGCAGCTACGCCTTCGGTGGTTACGGATGCAGGGTCACACTCCGCGACATCTGATCCTGTTCCTGGGCCAGCAGATCAGAGGGGGAATGCAGTCCTGCAGCCTCAGGCAGTGCCGGCACAGCAAGGCGCAGTTCGCCTTGCCCCAGACAGGTGTGGTGCCCGCCGACGTGGTGGCCGTACGCCACCCGGCAATACCGCATGGGAGCAATCCATTTACGGTATGGCAACCCAACAGGCTGCATCATCCGAGATGATGGCTCAGGCCATGGATAGGGTGGCCACTTCCATTGTCCCCCCAGAAAGGCTGATGGAGCGACTAGAGCAGGCAACCGACTCCATCTGCCAGTCACACAGGGAGGACATGTTCGGGTCCAACAGGGACAGGCGGGCGGCACTGGCGACTCTGCAGGAGGCCATCTCCATTGAGTCCCAGGGCCACAGGGAAGCCCTGAGGCAGGAGCTCCTTCACCTCAGGACGACTCTTGTTGAGCTTGAGGCTTCAACACACCAAAGGACAGAACAGCAGCTGGAGCGTCTCACCCGTACGCTCTCAGCTGAGATGCAGGCAACGAGGGCGGAGGTCCGGGCATCCCGTGAGTTGTTGCATGGGGACCTCCGCACACTCATCCTCCAGAACCAGACCTACCACACCCGCATGCTTGCAGCCATGGAGGAGCAGACTAGGGCCTTGCGTGGGCTGCCTCCCATAGTGCAACCACCTCCGGATGCAGCTGCACAGGGTGATAATAGCGACAGCAGTGATACTCCCACAATAGGGTAGCCGTGTGGGCCATGAGCCCATGGAGGTGTTTTATCTTCCCAGGATCCACGCAGGTGGGTTCTGGTGTGCATCCTGTCCTCGGACCTCCTGGGTGGCCTCCCCAACCCCCCCGGGCCCATCAATGGCTATTTTTGATTGTTTCTTATTTTTATTTTTATTTCTTTTATTCCCAATTTTTTTGGGACGATCTGTTGGCTTCCGTGGTTCCTGTGGGCATACGCTGCATTGTGGCTGGGCACATGCAGGCTTGTAATGTATTTGGTTCAGATGCTTGGGTTTGAGTCACACACACCCCTCCTGCTTCCCGTTTCCATGGGCTTGCAAAGGGTGTGCCCAAGTGACAGTGAATTACACAGTGACGTTGGACTCCCATGAGCTGTGTGGGCAGTCTGTAGTCAATACTGTGTATACATTCCTAGTGCATATTGCTGTTGTGTTGTACACTGCATGTTGCATTGATGTGTAACTCTTCTTCTGTGTCTACCTCCCAATTTGCAGGTCCCTTCCTCATGTCCACACAAGGACCTCTAGTCTGGAGATGGGGTCCATGTTGGCAGCAGTGCACCTACAACTCTACATGGCGCCAACACTGCACAGTTGGTAGTGGTGGGAGACATGAGTGGGGGCCTGGTGGAGGGTGACCCTGGTGGCTGGGGGGTGGGGGTGCGGGTGACATGAGTGGGGGAGGCTGCCCCTGCACTGCTGGAGGGTGGGGGTGGTGGGAGACATGAGTGGGGGCCTGGAGGAGGGTGCCCCTGGTGGCTGGGGTGTGGGGGTGGTGGGAGACATGAGTGGGGGCCTGGTTGACGGTGCCCCTGCACTGCTGGGGTGTGGGGGTGGTGGGAGACATGAGTGGGGGCCTGGTGGAGGGTGCCCCTGGTGGCTGGGGTGTGGGGGTGGTGGGAGACATGAGTGGGGGCCTGGTTGACGGTGCCCCTGCACTGCTGGGGTGTGGGGGTGGTGGGAGACATGAGTGGGGGCCTGGTGGAGGGTGCCCCTGGTGGCTGGGGTGTGGGGGTGGTGGGAGACATGAGTGGGGGCCTGGTGGAGGGTGCCCCTGGTGGCTGGGGGGTGGGGGTGGTGGGAGACATGAGTGGGGGCCTGGTGGGGGGTGCCCCTGGTGGCTGGGGTGTGGGGGTGGTGGGAGACATGAGTTGGACATGGGTGGGGGCCTGCTGGCAGGTGCCCCACAGTGCTGGGGGGTGGGGGTGCAAGGGGACATGAGTTGGTGTTCATTAGTTCAAGGAGACATGTGCCTTTGCTGGGGGGCATGCCCATGTTGGGTGGGCTGCCTGCGGGACATGACCAGGGATGCAGGGTAGTCCCCTGTGGTGTGGGCTGCCTGCAGGGGCCGTGGAGGGTGTACAGGGTACACCTGGGAGGACCCACACTGTCAAATCACATGTGGAACTTCCCGCGCACCCCTGAAATACACGCGCCCAGGCTATTCGCGTGTGGAACTTCCCGCGCACCCCTGAAATACACGCACCCAGGCTATTCGCGTGTGGAACTCCCCGCGCACCCCTGAAATACACGCGCACCCAGGCTATTCGCGTGTGGAACTTCCCGCGCACCCCTGAAATACACGCACCCAGGCTATTCGCGTGTGGAACTCCACGCGCACCCCTGAAATACACGCGCACCCAGGCTATTCGTGTGTGGAACTTCCCGCGCACCCCTGAAATACACGCGCCCAGGCTATTCGCGTGTGGAACTTCCCGCGCACCCCTGAAATACACGCACCCAGGCTATTCGCGTGTGGAACTCCCCGCGCACCCCTGAAATACACGCGCACCCAGGCTAATCGCGTGTGGAACTTCCCGCGCACCCCTGAAATACACACGCCCAGGCTATTCGCGTGTGGAACTTCCCGCGCACCCCTGAAATACACGCGCCCAGGCTATTCGCGTGTGGAACTTCCCGCGCACCCCTCAAATACACGCGCCCAGGCTATTCGCGTGTGGAACTTCCCGCGCACCCCTCAAATACACGCGCCCAGGCTATTCGCGTGTGGAACTTCCCGCATACACGTAGCCCGCTCCCCCAGGCCCGATCGCGTGAGGAACTTCACGCGAACCCCTGTAATACACGTAGCCCGCTACCCCAGGCCCGATCGCGTGAGGAACTTCACGCGAACCCCTGTAATACACGTAGCCCGCTCCCCCAGGCCCGATCGCGTGTGAAACTTCACGCGAACCCCTGAAATACACGTAGCACGCTCCCCCAGGCCCGATCGCGTGAGGGACTTCACGCGAACCCCTGTAATACACGTAGCCCGCTCCCCCAGACCCGATCGTGTGTGAAACTTCACGCGAACCCCTGAAATACACGTAGCACGCTCCCCCAGGCCCGATCGCGTGAGATACTTCACGCGAACCCCTGAAATACACGTAGCCCGCTCCCCCAGGCCCGATCGCGTGAATAACTTCACGCGAACCCCTGTGATGCACGTACCCAGCTGAAATCGCGTGTTAGACTTCCCGCGCACCCCGGTATACACGCACACGTATTTTTTGTCAGCGGGTGTCCGTGTTTGTGGGTACCCCTTTGCACGTCATTTTTCCTGGAGGGCCACAGTATGGGACATTCATCATGGCAGTATATAGGTGCTATTTGTTGGCGCACCTTTTGGCGCACATTTCTTACAGCCGCAGAGACGCTACCGCCTGCTTTCTTGTGGCGGTCGTGTTTGTGCCTGTGCGCTGGTTTGAGCGTGCGCTTTTTTCCCCGATTCTATTCCATGAATACGTGTTGTAGGCGAGCGTGTGGGCGTTCCGCGCACTTGTGCCCTGTACTTCCCCCGTGACGCCCACGTTTTGGCAAGTTGTTCCCCATTCCGAGTGTTACGCCCGTGTTCCGCCTACTTTTGTTGCGTGCGCCGCGCTATGTGCGAATTTCGCTGTGGCCTGTGCGATTTTCGCTGTGACCTGGCGCACGCTGTTAGATGGCCTGTGCGCCAACGTGCGCCGCGCACTTTTTTATCGCACATACGCTGGTTTTCTCGCGCACGGCCTTCCATGAATCGACGTGCGCTGCTTTTCGTGCGATTTTCGCAATTGCACTGCGATTTTCGCTATTCCACTGCGATTCGCACGTTTTTGCCCACTTGCGCCGCGCTAATTATTCCATGAATCGGCCTGTAGGTTGTGCACACAACCAACGCACCACATCACACTTCAGTGCTTATAACTTCAGTCTTGGGCGCTTCGGCCATGCACCCAAGACTCTAGATCCTGGCCACAACCACTACAGCATATCAGACCCATTGTGCCTTATAACTTCAGTACTTACAACTTTGGTCTTGGGTGCATGGCCTTAGGCCATGCACCCAAGACTCTACAGCCTGCCCACAACCACCACATTATATAAAACCCATGCTGGCTTATAACTTCACAGCTTATCACTTTGGTCTTGGGTGCATGGCCTTCGGCCATGCACCCATGACTGTAGGTCCTGGCCACAACCACTACAGCATATCACACCCATTGTGCCTTATAACTTCAGTACTTAAAACTTAGTTCTTGGGTGCATGGCCTTTGGCCATGCACCGAAGACTCTAGGTCCTGGACACAACCAGTGCAGTATATGAAACCCATGTTAGCTTATAACTTCAGGGCTTATAACTTTGGTCTTGTGTCCATGGCCTTCGGCTATGCATCGAAGACTGTAGGTCCTGGCCAAAACCACTGCAACATATGACACCCATTGTGGCTTATAACTTTAGTACCTAGAATTTTGGTCTTGTGTGCATGGCCTTCGCCCATGCACCCAAGACTGTAGGTCCTGGATACAACCACCGCAGTATATGAAATGATGGTGGCTTATAACGTCAGTGCTTATAACTTCGGTCTTGGGTGCATGGCCTTTGGCCATGCACCCAAGACTCTAGGCCCTGGCCACAACCACTGCAGCATATCAGAACCATGGTGGCTTATAACTCATTGGGCCTCATTACGACCCTGGCGCTAATGGGTTAATGGTGCCGTAAAAGGCTGCGGCGCCGTTAACCCATTAGCGCCTTACTACGAGGTCCCTTTGCGGGACCCGACCTGAACGGCTGGTCTAGGCCAGCCGTTAAAGTAGGGACCCGCAAAGGGACCTTGGTGCTAAGTACGGTACCGCAATTTGCGGTACCATACTTAGCGCCTTCCCCAGTCCCATGGAGCCCTATGGGGCAAAAATGGGAATGGGGAAGGGCCAATGTTCAATGGGGAATTACCGCCCCGCCAACCTTGGAATGGGGTGGTAATTCCTCATTGAACATTGGCGGACTCGTTATGATACCGGCACCAACCATGGTGCTAATAGCGCCATGGTTTAGTGCCAGTATCGTAATGAGGGCAATTGTCACATCGATAGAGTCAAATATTTTAACTGCGGCATATACTCAATTAGCACCCAAGACTGTACGCCCTGCCCACAACCACCTCATAGATATTTGATTCTATGGGTGTGATGTATGGGTGTGATATGCTGCAGTGGTTGTGGCCAGGGCCTAGAGACTTGGGTATATGGCCTACAGCCCATGGTCTACGGCCATGCACCCAAGACTCTAGGCCCTGGCCACAACCACTGCCTCATATCACACCCATGGTGGCTTATAAGTCATTAGCACACCCATAGAATGAAACATTTTAACTGCAGCATATACTCAATTTGCACCCAGGACTCTAAGCCCTCCCCACAACCACCTAATCGATGCTCGATACTACTGGTGTATCTATAACTGTGATATGCTGCAGTGGTTGTGGCCAGGGCATAGAGGCTTAGGTGTATGGCCATAGATATTGGAATCTATGGGCGTGCACTATATAAAACCCATGTTGGCTTATAACTTCAGTGCTCATAAGTTTGTTCTTGGGTGCATGACCTTCGGCCATGCACCCAAGACTCTAGGTCCTGGCCACAACCACCGCAGCATATCATACCCATTGTGGCTTATAACTCCACTACGTATACATTTGGTCTTGGGTGCATGGCTTTCGGCCATGCACCCAACACTCTAGGCCCTCCCCACAACCACCTGATCGATATTCGATACTATGGGTGTATCTATTGCGGTGATATGCTGCGGTGGTTGTGGCCAGGGCCTAGAGTCTTAGGTGTATGGCCTGCGGCCATGCACCCAAGACTCTAGGCTCTGGCCATAACCACCGCAGCATATCACACCCATGGTGGCTTATAAGTCATTAGCACACCCATAGAATGAAACATTTTAACTGCAGCATATACTCAATTTGCACCCAGGACTCTAAGCCCTCCCCACAACCACCTGATCGATGTTCGATACTACGGGTGTATCTATTGCTGTGAAATGCCGCAGTGGTTGTGGCCAGCGCCTAGAGTCTTAGGTGTATGGCCATAGATATTGTAATCTATGGGCGCGCACTATATAAAACCCATGTTGGCTTACAACTTCAGTGCTTATAAATTTGTTCTTGGGTGCATGGCCTTCGGCCATGCACCCGAGACTCTAGGTCCTGGCCACAACCACCACAGCATATAACACCCATGTTGACTTATAACTTCAGTGCTTATAAGTTTGTTCTTGGGTGCATGGCCTTTAGCCATGCACCCAAGACTCTAGGTCCTGGCCACAACCACCACAGCATATCACACCCATTGTGGCTTATAAGTAATTAGCACACCCATAGAATGAAACATTTTAACTGCAGCATATACTCAATTTGCACCCAGGACTCTAAGCCCTCCCCACAACCACCTGATCGATGTTCGATACTACGGGTGTATCTATAGCTGTGATATGCTGCAGTGTTTGTGGCCAGGGCCTAGAGTCTTAGGTGTATGGCCATAGATATTGGAATCTATGGGCGTGCACTATATAAAACCCATGTTGGCTTATAACTTCAGTGCTTATAGGTTTGTTCTTAGCCATGCACCCAAGACTCTAGGTACTGGCCACAACCACCACAGCATATCACACCCATTGTAGCTTATAACTTCACTACGTATAAATTTGGTCTTGGGTGCATGGCCTTTGGTCATGCACCCAACACTCTAGGCCCTCCCCACAACCACCTGATCGATATTCAATACTACGGGTGTATCTATTGCGGTGATATGCTGCGGTGGTTGTGGCCAGGGCCTAGAGTCTTGGGAGTATGGCCTACGGCCTATGGCATACGGCCATTCACCCAAGACTCTAGGCCCTGGCCACAACCACCGCAGCATATCACACCCATGCCAGCTTATAAGTCAGTACCACACCCATAGAAACAAACATTTAACTGCGGCATGTAGTCAATTTTAACATTCGTTAACAGCATGCATGTCCTTAGAACAGTTTCAACTTGCCTGCACACAGACAGCACGGACAGAAGTACTATCCTTATGAGACCCCTCATTTTTAGTAATAACAAACATCCCGGAAAGCGCGGGCATGGCGAATACATCATTAGCACCTGCCGCCTAAACAAATACAGTATTTCACCCATCTCTTACTCTCTGAACCTGCCCAAGCACTGTGACACACCAAAACACTCCCCAAAACAGCATTTCGCCTCTAGCCGGCGCTGCGCTGTCAGCGGATCCAAGATGTCAGGCGCATCCAAACAATCTGACGCACATCACGCCTCACTCCAATCAATTCGAGGACATGTCGCGTGTCCGCGGTCATGACGCGAGCCCCTTAGCCAATCGGTATCTTGTCCGCGGTGCGAACGGGGAAGTGTGACCGCGGAGCGGACATTGATATCACTAATTTTTTTAGACAAACTTTTTATGGTTGTTTTAAAGAAAACTACTGGACGGATTGGCACCAAATTTACAAAAGCATGCTTTCGGGACCAAAGTCCTCCTCCTGCTGCAAATTTGGTGAAAATCCGTCCAGCGGTTTGAGCTTTAGGCGTGCGGAAAGTTTTTCCCCCATTCACTCTGTGGGAAAAAAAAGACGTTTTGGGACCCCCTATAACTTTTCCCCCCCTGAACCAAACATCACTAAACTTTACAATAATATTCAGAGTGGCCCATATCCTTTTTTTGCGAAGTTTGGTGAGGATTCCTCCAGGGGGAGCGAAGTTATAAGCCGCCCAAAAAGTGCTCTTCCTATGGAAACAGCAACTTAACCATAACTACACGGCCACTAGCGTGGCCGTGTAATATATGTATATACAGCACATCACAGACCCTTTTACTAATTTATTGTAAAATCTCTGGTGTTCAAACAGAGCAATTGCTAGTGGCTTTGAATCAACCATGATTGAACAAGCACCGAAGCCAAGACCAATCAGGGTTGGGATGATTTTCCTGTTATTTAGCTATAATTGAATATTCAACAGCCTTTTTACCTGTCAAATTATCAAAACATGTGTTTCTTATGTTTTGGTGTGTTTTTCTGGTTTAGTTTGGGACTGTTAGACCTACCAAATTTGTCCCATCCCTCATCCTCATTCTTGATATCATTCCTTGGTTGGTCTAAAAAGTAAGTGCTATTAGTAAATACATCGGATCCCATGGAAAGTAGACAGCTGAGATCTGAGAGCACCTGCTTAATAATGATTTGAGATCTAAAATGTACTTTAACCTGTGAAAGAGCCCGAAGGTTTGGAAAATTAATGTCACGAGTGGAAAGGATTCTCAGGGTTGGAATCTCATAAAAGACCTGCATTACTTTGGAACTATTTAACAGAGCCAATGAAGTTTCAGGAAATAGCAATCCCATCCATAAAATAAACCAATCTCCCACTCTGCAATCTAAATCCTGTCAGCATACAGCATAGACGGTGCAGCAATGGGATGGTGTTTTGCCCCTAACGTTGGGCTTAACGGAATTCTCATTTACATTTTAACCTGAGACTGATGATTTATCCCCCGCTTGATGTCCATTAGGTGTAAAATGTATTTCAATTGGAAATTCCTTTTTGACTTCTGGTTTTGCTGTATCACAGTTCTCTCCTGTTGTTTTGCATTTCCTTGACTTATTTTTTAGATTCGTTATCATTTCTTGTGTCCCTCATCTTGAGAATTAGAGTAATTAATGTGCAGTGCAAAGTAGAATACTTAGTTTCCATCAGAGTTACAATGGGACTCGCACTGATGATGAAAAACATGTTCTTCTTTTGTTGTTTTTTAACTGTCTTTTAAGCCAACTCCTTCAATACCAGGATCGACAACGCTAAATCCGGATCCAGAGAAATCTTCGCCATCTTCAGAGAATTGGAGTCCCCAACTCCCCCTCCTAACCCCTTGAATAAAGACAAAGAATGGTGCAATGACATCCAAGAAGCCATGCTCAACAAACTGAATACTCTGCAAGATAAAATCATCACTCACCAAAAAGCCTTATCGCAACAACTATCCAACCTACACCAGAACACCGCCCCTTCCGAAATCCCAGCCTTCTCGTTCCAGGAGATGACAGAAGAGGAAGTCCGAACCATACTCAACGCCATCAAACCCTCCAACTGTAAAGGCGACTCATGTCCAGCCCAGCTCATCAAGGATAGCGCATCTTCACTAGTACCGTTTTTCACAGCCTTCACCAATGCCTCGTTCAGATCCAACCAAGTGCCATCCTGCCTCAAAGAAGCTTGGGTCCGCCCATTACTGAAAAAACCTACACTAGACCCCAAGGTACCAGGGAACTACAGGCCCATCACAACAGTTCCATTCCTTCTCAAAATCCTGGATAAATGTTAGGCGATCATCAGCACATCAGGCCTCCCCACATCAGAACACTGCTCACATTCCCCAAACATCTCCACCCCAGCTTCGAGGCTCAAGGGATTCGGTGAACCCACAGAACCGAAGACACCGTACCTTCTTTGGTGTACGGGCTCGTTTACAGCCTTTCCTGCACTGGCAACTGCCTTGGAGGATGTATCGCAGAAGGGACGGCGTTACGTCATCACGTCGGTCACGTGATACAGTGTGGCGTTCCTCACGTGATCTTGGTGGACGTCACATGGCCCAGAGACGTCACATGACCCAGGGACACACAGTATAAAGAGCTGAGAGGCAGGACGATCATTGCTTCTCAGCTGGCTTCGGACCCTGTTTCGCGTTACTACTTGCTCCTTGCTACCTCGACCACGGAACTCTATCTTGGACTCTCTTGGACACCCCTTTGTACCTTTGCCTGGAACTGTTTACCTGTTGCCGGATTTTCGGACTGCACATCGACTTGTCTTTGGATCATCCCTGAGTATCTTGCAGTACTTCTACGCCCAAGTCAAGCCCTATCCTACAGGTGGCCTATCTGGATCCACGCTTACCTGCGGTTCTACCACTCCAGGGACCGCTGTATCTTGTTGAGCCTCGAACCTCCCTACTAGGTTACCTGGGTTTCCCTTACACCAGATAGGTAAGACTCTTTAGATTATTTTGTTTACCTGCCTGTATTGTGATTGCCTGGTGCTTAACCTCATTCCTTCTTGACAGCAGCATCGGTGTTCCAGAGGCTCCGTGGATCTGGGAAGACATCTCTCACCTGTGGCCTCAAGGGTCGCACAGCGGGTTTCTATTTTGTTCCCCTGTGCGTCACTTGGGGACGGAGGTCTCATCGGTCTACACGACACTCAAGTCAGAACAGACTGAGAAGCCGTATAGTCGTGTTAGACGATGCAGGGATCCACGGACGAACCCATAACTGCTCTAGTTCAGGCAATTACAATACTAAGGGCAGATATGGCCGCCGCAAACACAGTGATCCATCAAAGGTTGGATACCATACAGAGCGTTCAGCATTCTCTTCCTGCAGACCCTGAGTTTGGAGATGGCAGCTCCTCCACTACACCCCCTCCCTTGGCTGCTTCTACAGTCCCGACTCCAATAATCCTCCCAAATCCTTCCCCCCTGGCTGCTCCTGAACGTTACCAGGGTGATCCCAAGAAATTCAGAACCTTTGTTAACCAGTGCAAGTTACATTTCTTATGCAGGCCGTTGGCCTTTCCCACGTCCACTGCTAAGGCCGCCTTCGCCCTTTCCCATTTAGCTGGAACAGCTGCCGCTTGGGCTAATCCCCTGTTAGAAAACAATAGCCCAGTCCTTTATGACTTCGATTTGTTGGTCCTAGAAATGTCCCGAGTATTCGATACTCGACACAAGGCACAGTCTAGGGATTTGGAGTTGTTGGAATTGAACCAGGGCAAAGGAACTCTGATAGATTACATCACCCGGTTCAATCAGCTAGTTGCGGAAACATCATGGCCAGAAAACAAGCGGGCGGTGGTCTTTTATAGGGGGTTGAGTAACACCATGAAAGACGCTTTAGCAGTGATCCCTTCTATGCCTACTCAGTATCAGGAATTGGTTGATCTCGTCCTGCAGGTAGATGCACGCCGATCGGAGCGTAGAGCTGAATTGGGGGCCCCATCCTCTCCCACTCTTGTTAATACTCCCGCTTCCGGTACTGAAGAACCTATGCAAGTGGGAGGGGTACGCAGTCCTATTACAACATCTGAGAGGGAACGTAGAAGGGTAGATAATGCGTGCTTTTACTGTGGCACCACTGGACATTTCGTGAAAGAGTGTCCTCGACGTCCCAAGAAGAGTCAGGTTTTTCGGATGGCTCGACCTTAGAACCGGAGACCAGGTCGAGTTTCCCATCTTCTTCTCCGGGAACCCCTCTTGCCTTTGCTCATGTTCAACCCATCTCCGTAAAGGCTACTCTATGTCCCTCTACTGGCCTTCTACATGCAGTCAATATCGTTATTGATTCCGGTGCCACTGGTAATTACATAGATATTGATTTGGCCCATTCCCTCAATCTACCCTTAGTGGCAAAGACACGACCGGAACATGTTCAAGCCGTAGACGGCTCCGCATTGGTTTCTGGTCCTGTTAGACATCAAACTGCACCCCTTTTGTTGAACGTACAAGACATACACACAGAAACCTTATGTTTTGATTTGATCACCGCACCTCAATTCGGCATCATACTAGGGATTCCCTGGTTACGTGAACATAACCCACTGATCAATTGGCAAGCAGGCACTGTACTCTTTGAGTCCGACATTTGTCAGAATTATTGTCTCCCGATCCATCAAGCCCCTGACACACCCTCTCGGGTCTTGGGAGCCTTAGCACAACTCACACTGACAGTTGACGATCCGGAAGTCATACAGTCCCATACTGTTGGGGGGTTGGTGTCTGGGATTCCACCAGAATATCGGGCTTTCGAATCGGTTTTCGATCGAGGCTCGTCTGAGGTACTTCCTCCACATAGAACTTATGACTGCCCAATCGAATTGCTTCCTGATTCCACTGTTCCTTCGGGCAGGATCTACTCTTTGTCTCCTTCGGAGGAACTGGTGTTAAAAGAATATGTACAGAATGCCCTGCGTTTAGGACACATCCGCCCCTCCACTTCACCAGCGGCAAGTCCTATCTTCTTTGTACCCAAGAAGGAGGGGGATTTGCGTCCTTGTGTGGATTATCGGCGTCTTAACGCGATCACCAAGAAGGATAGATATCCCATCCCGTTAATCACTCCACTCTTAGATCATTTAACACATGCTTCCATCTTTACCAAACTTGATCTACGCAGCGCATACAATTTGGTACGCGTTCGCGAGGGAGACGAGTGGAAAACTGCTTTCTGTACTCGTTACGGCTTGTACGAATATCTTGTCATGCCTTTTGGCTTATGTAACGCCCCGGCCACGTTCCAACGATTCATGAATGACATTTTCAGGGATATTCTGGATGTGTACATGGTTGTGTATTTGGACGACATCCTGATCTTCTCTCGTGATCTGGATGACCATGTAAAACACGTCCGAGAAGTATTAACTCGTTTGAGCAAACATTCCTTATTTGCCAAACCTGAGAAATGTCAGTTCCATAAGACCTCTGTTGAGTTTTTGGGTTTCCACATCACCCCTGGGGCGTTATCCATGAACGAGTCTAAGGTCAAAGCAGTCTTGGATTGGCCAGTACCTCAAACACTCAAGTCCTTGCAGGCCTTTTTAGGATTCGCCAACTTTTATAGGCGTTTCATTTCTTCTTTTTCCACGATTGTAGCCCCACTCACGGCCCTGACTAGTCCTCGGGTACCATATCAGTGGCAGAGAGAACAGCAGGAGGCCTTTGAGACTTTGAAAACCGCCTTTACTACCGCACCGGTACTCCAACATCCCAATCCTGACCTCCCGTTCATAGTCGAGGCAGATGCCTCTTCCTTTGCCCTCGGGGCGGTATTGTCACAAACATGTTCTAATACAGGCAAATTACATCCAGTGGCTTACCACTCCCGTAAGTTTTCCAGTACTGAGTCTCATTATACCGTTACGGAAAAAGAACTCTTGGCTGTCATGGACGCTTTCCGTGTCTGGCGTCATCATCTTCTGGGGGCTAAATATCCTATCACAGTATACTCCGATCATCGGAATCTACAGGATTTGGCCTCTCTGAAATGCATTAATAGCAGACAGGTCCGATGGCATCTCTTCTTTTCCTCTTTTGACTTCCGTATTATGCACCGTCCTGGAACGGCACATGGGAAGGCGGATGCCTTGTCGCGTTCCCCGGGGGGGGTTCAATTGCCTACATTTCCCGACACTGTTCTCGGAAAGAGTCATGTGATTTGTCTCTGTACTCCCTCATTGTCACTGATAGACTCGGTTCGATCCTGGACTAGCGATCATTCTGACCAGTTGCGAGAATGGGACCCAGTGTTTTCTGATGGGTTACCGTTCGTACATGAACGCCTGTTCCTTCCCACACCTGACACACGTAATCTGGCCCTTGAGTGGTCTCATGACGCTCCCTTTAACGCTCACCCCGGACAGGAGCGCACTTTAGATCTTCTCAAGCGTTGGTGTTGGTGGCCTTCTATGAAGCGCGATGTAGAATGCTATGTTAGGTCATGCGCAGTATGTGCTCAGGCTAAACATCAAAGGGGTCGACCAATAGGGTTGTTGCTTCCGCTTCCGGTACCTCCCAGGCCCTGGCATACGTTGACGATGGATTTTGTTACCGATCTCCCCAAATCGAAGGGCTTCGACTCCATCTGGGTGGTGGTGGACACGTTCACTAAAATGGCCCGTTTTGTTCCCTGCAAAGGTATCCCTTCGGCTCCTGTATTAGCGGATTTGTTTTTTGAACATGTGTTCATGCTATTCGGCCTTCCTTCGGTCATCATATCTGATCGAGGGTCACAGTTCACCTCTCGGTTTTGGAGATCCCTGACGAAGCTATTGGGCATTGATACCCGGTATTCTTCGGCCTATCATCCTGAAACCGATGGACAGACCGAAAGGACGAATCAATCTATGGAACAATATCTTCGTTGCCTTATATTGCAACATCAGACCTCCTGGTTGGCCGCTTTACGGCTTGCGGAGTTCGCATATAACAATGCGGCTCATTCAGCCACTGGTTATTCTCCTTTTTACGCCCTCTATGGCCAACATCCCAAGGTCTTGCCGGTCCCTGATGCTTCTGATTCTGCGAACCCTGCGGCCACGACATGTCTTAGGGATCTTTCTGCCTTACACGCTAGTACCGTGGTTCATCTCACTGAAGCTAAGGCTGCTATGAAGGCCCGTGTGGATGGCAAACGTCGGGCTGCTCCCCCTCTGGTGGTGGGTTCCAGGGTCTGGTTGTCTTCCCGTCATCTTCGCCTAGAGGGTTGTCGGAAGTTGCTGCCTCGCTTTGTCGGTCCTTATGTGATATCGAAGGTTGTTAATCCGGTGGCTTTCCGTCTAGTGCTTCCCAGCTCTTGGCGCATCCATCCTGTGTTTCATGTCTCCCTCCTCAAGCCGTGTCCCGACTCTGTCCGTCTTCGTACCCCTGTTGCGCCGGTGTCCTTGACCTCTCCTGATGTTTTTGAGGTGTCGGCCATTTTGGGCTCCAGGTGGTTTAGGGGGGGGATCCAGTATCTGGTAGATTGGAAGGGTGACGGCCCGGAGGAACGTTCATGGGTTTCCACCTCTGACCTGAACGCCCCTCGCTTGGTGGCCCGTTTCCATTTAGACCATCCATCCTGCCCACGGGGTCGTGGGCCGTTGGGGAGGGGCTATGTTAGGCGATCATCAGCACATCAGGCCTCCCCACATCAGAACACTGCTCACATTCCCCAAACATCTCCACCCCAGCTTCGAGGCTCAAGGGATTCGGTGAACCCACAGAACCGAAGACACCGTACCTTCTTTGGTGTACGGGCTCGTTTACAGCCTTTCCTGCACTGGCAACTGCCTTGGAGGATGTATCGCAGAAGGGACGGCGTTACGTCATCACGTCGGTCACGTGATACAGTGTGGCGTTCCTCACGTGATCTTGGTGGACGTCACATGGCCCAGAGACGTCACATGACCCAGGGACACACAGTATAAAGAGCTGAGAGGCAGGACGATCATTGCTTCTCAGCTGGCTTCGGACCCTGTTTGGCGTTACTACTTGCTCCTTGCTACCTCGACCACGGAACTCTATCTTGGACTCTCTTGGACACCCCTTTGTACCTTTGCCTGGAACTGTTTACCTGTTGCCGGATTTTCGGACTGCACATCGACTTGTCTTTGGATCATCCCTGAGTATCTTGCAGTACTTCTACGCCCAAGTCAAGCCCTATCCTACAGGTGGCCTATCTGGATCCACGCTTACCTGCGGTTCTACCACTCCAGGGACCGCTGTATCTTGTTGAGCCTCGAACCTCCCTACTAGGTTACCTGGGTTTCCCTTACACCAGATAGGTAAGACTCTTTAGATTATTTTGTTTACCTGCCTGTATTGTGATTGCCTGGTGCTTAACCTCATTCCTTCTTGACAGCAGCATCGGTGTTCCAGAGGCTCCGTGGATCTGGGAAGACATCTCTCACCTGTGGCCTCAAGGGTCGCACAGCGGGTTTCTATTTTGTTCCCCTGTGCGTCACTTGGGGACGGAGGTCTCATCGGTCTACACGACACTCAAGTCAGAACAATAAAGCTGCATACATCCAAGTTCAAAACTACCTTGAAACGCATCACCTACTTGGTCTCCGGCAATCTGGCTTCCGGCCAAACCATGGCACAGAAACAGCACTACTGGACCTCAAGAACCAAATCGATGACCTAAGAGACGTAGGCAAACCAGCTCTCCTACTTCTACTAGACCTTTCGGCGGCATTCGACCTGGTCAATCATGACACCCTCTGCCACCACCTCTCCACAGCGGGCAACTTCTCACCAGAAGCCACCGCCTGGATAGCATCCTTCCTTAAGGGCAGAGAAATGAAAGTCTTCTCGGACACAGCCTGCGCCCAGTCACATCTTATTAAATGCGGTGTCCCGCAGGGATCCTGCATATCTCCTACTCTGTACAACCTTTTCACAAGGGCACTATTTAAATACCTCGATGCAATGGGCATCACATACACAAACTACGCGGACGACACACAAGTCCTCATCCCTCTCACCGGAGACTATGAAGCCGACCAAAAAACCCTCATCTCCATCTACACCACCATCCAAACCTGGATGGCTGAGAATTGGCTCTGCCTCAACAGCGAAAAAACAGAGTTACTCATCATCGGATCACCTGCCACAATCAATAAAATGGGGCCCCAATATGACTCCTTCATCATCGACAACTGCTGCATCTCGGTCTCCAAAACAGTCAAAACCCTTACCTACCTGGACTCCAACCTCACCATGGACAGACAGGTCAAAGCAATCTCTTCAGCAGCAGCCTACCACTCAAAACTTATCACCGCAGCAAGGCCCTTCCTTTCGCAGGAAAACTCCCTCACCATCGCAAGAGCTATCATAGGATCCCGCCTAGACTACTGCAATGCACTCCTACTAGGCACTTCAGCCAAAAACATTAAAAAACTTCAAACGGTGCAGAACAATGCCCTCAGAGCAGCAACAGGAATCTCGAAAAGAGACCACATTTCAGCCACCAGAAAATCTGTCCACTGGCTTCCAGTTAAGGAACGAATCCTTTTCAAATCACTGGCACTCACCCACAAATGCCGACAGGACACAGCACCACGCTACCTTGCACAGAGATTCTCTGATCCCCCCTCCAACAGACCAACTAGATCTAGCCACACCAACCGCCTAGCAATTCCAAAAAGCCTCAGAAGCAGAGCAGGTGGCACTAGCTTCCCAGTCCTCGCCGCCACCAACTGGAACTTATTACCCGCCGAGATTAGAGGTATCAAATCCCACCTGTGCTTCAGGAAAGCAATAAAAAACGATGCTGTTTGTATAAACCCCTCTTGGGCCCTGTCAACTGTACAACCGATGTAATGTCTAACGTCCTTTTTTTTTTTCCCAGGCTAGGGGTAGATACGATCTTGATGTAACCTCCTCTATCTACCCCTCCTTGCACTGAAACTAAGTCATTATCTTGCAACAGCGCCCCGATGCCTCTGGGCTGTGTGACGCTTTACAAATGTAAAATAAATAAATAAGATGTCTTTATCCCTTTTTCTTATTGTATCTGAGAATCATGAGTGACACTGTCTGAAGAGATTGAAAATGTCAGCCAGAATCGGTCCAGGTCCTTGACAACATTGAATATCTCTTTGCGCCAGATCGTTCATAGGGGAGACCTCAATAGAGTCTATGCTGGTAATCCCTTGTTCCAATGAGTTAGGCTGTTCTTTTGAATCATATATAGTTAACAAATCTATATACCCCTCAATCCTAAGGTTATCTAAAGGTTATCTAAAGTCAGTTCTGAATCTAGATTGATCAACTGATCAATTTTATTTAAAGATATGGAATTATGCTGTGAATCTGGTGAATTTATATATTCAGCTCCTGCATCTCTTTGTTTTTGAGTAAGGTCTTTCACATAGTCTTTCAGTCTGCTAGTGTTTGTATGGATACATCTTAGGCTCTTCTTAGGAGCCCTACTTCCAGTAGCATATTGTCAGATAGGCTCACCAACGATTTCAGGACACGCCGGAGTTCACTCAATGAGGTAGGTGCATTAGTTACATTGTTTAAGTTTTTTTTAAACATTTGGGTACAGCAGTAGTTTTATTAATGGTTTGTCAAAAATAGCTAAAGTGTTGCAATTCAGAATGTTGTGACAACTTTACCACTTGTTCCAAGGTACATTTTGTGAAGCTATTTTGTGCCCATAGTTCGTCACTGTTTGTCCAGCGTCAATGGTGCCACACAATCTGTACATACTTCTCAATTGCCCCTTAAGCATGTACCTGTTAGGGAGGTTTTGGCAGTTGAGTTACTATGCAAATCATTCTTGCTGCCTGTCACATTACCACCTTCAACGATAATTAAATATTCATTTGTCCTAGAACGAATATAAGGAGGCCACTGTTCAGTGACACTGCATTTATTAATTTTGGAATAATATGCTGTGATCTTATTTGCATAGGAGTTTTCTGCTTTCCCTCCTCTAGATCGGCCATATTTATTTTAAGTGACAAAGCAGATATTGTGGTTCAGTTATGTGAATAAGCTTGGAAGTTTAATTTCTCCAGTTGCACGCGATTTATGAGGTGCTAATCAGATTTCACATTGGATGCGATTGTAGTTTTACTCCTTAGCTTATATCTTTATTTTTTCAAAAGCTGTGATTCAACATAGATTTCCTTGTTTCTTTTGAAATCCATTGTGCACACGTAACTGTTTAACCAAAAATAAAATTTGTAAGAATTGTCTTTCCGGGAGACCAGATCAAGAGGCAACTTTAAACTTTAAAAAATGGGAGAACATGGAAAAGAAAATATTAAAATGCAGCTCTCATCACCTGCAGTTATCAATACGGGTCCCCTCACCGCACGTATATTGCTTCCTGGAAATCCAACTGAACTTGGCAAAGGTGTGTGATTCCACTTATGACATGGGCAGGCAGGGACAGCAGGGGGTGCACTTTTCCTGTCTGATTTATAACCTTGGTGTCAAGTGGTACCCCATTCCCTACATGTGCCGGAAGAGTGGCAGATGGCAAGACACCGGTGCAGCAAGAAACCCGCGAAAAGGAAGCACACTCCAGGCATAGAAACAAGGTGAGGAGACATGACCAGCGTAGGGCACGCCAAGAAGCAGAATTTAGCAGGCCATAATGAGCATAACTGTCGAAGAGAATGGCCAGCCCCATCCCCAGGGGAGCCATGAGCCAGCTTGCAAGTTCACAGTGCCATATTAAGAGCTCCATGGGATCGGAGTGACAGCTGTGCGTGTAGGCAGCAGAAAACAAGGCTAGCAGTTACACAGAGAAAGCAAGAAGCTAAGAAAAGGCAGCCAAGCAGACAAACTGAGAAAGCTGACCAGTTCCGACCAAAATGACCTATAAAGTGAACTCAAAATGCAAACGATGCTAGCCCCTCACACCATTCCTACCACTCCTCCAAAGTAGTTTGCATTTCCTTTAGAAAGGCTGGTATTGTCAAAAAGATAGACAAGTATTCGGGGACTTCAATGTCTTGTTTTCTTCTGTTTGTATGCGGTGCTGCCTCTGAAGAAGGGCAAGGTACGAAACATTATTTGGCGGGCCTAACTTTTTTGCACTCCGCCATGTAAATTGAGTAAATGCTGCTTGTCAGTTATGCATGGCAGGCATCCTTTACAAGGGATTGCTAAGGGAATGTGCCTGCTTTTTGCTGATCCAAAAAGCAGGATATTTCACTGGTAGCCATATCATGTATAATAGCATGAAAATGTCATGGTAGCATATATGCTGAAGGATTTGTATGGGGGAGAGAAGGCAGGATCTTAAATTACCATCCGTGCCCCCCACCACTATACAAATTAATGAAAATATGGCATGCCTTGAAATACATGTTCACACTTTTTACGCATGCATTTGATGTATGCATTTCATGCTACACCATACCAAAAATGATCTGCTTTTTAGCTTAGTAAATAGGTTTGATCTACACGAATGCTACATGAGCACAGCCGGTCTGATAGCACAGCAAGTAGAACGCTCGCTTTGTGCAGAGCCAATGCAGGTTCGAATCCTAGCAGGGCCAAACAGTCTTTCATCCTTCCGAGATCGATAAATGAGCTCGCACACCGTGGGTAATAAGCAGCGCTCAGATTCCTGAGGGTTCGTACCGCTATGCAAATGCTAAACTGACACGCACACACAGATACATGTTTTCTGCTGCACTGCGCAATGGTCATCCTCATGCAAAATGGTGACAGAGTGCAAACACTCGAAAGATAGTAATGAAGCTAAACAACTGTTATCTTTTCCCATCAAACGAATCATTCACATTCTTGTTTTGTAAAAGATATAATGAAACGGAGCTGAAGCAGAGCTCTCAAGTCATGTCCTCTAAGTCCTACCATTTTTTGCACATTATTTTGCATTGCAGTTACATTTATAAACATAGAACTACCAATACCAAACTGCAAAACGGCGTGAGCCTAAAAGCCAAGACGGCATTGGACAACTTGAGATCCTGCAATGCGTTGCACTACTTTCAAGATATAGGAAAATCTAAGTGCCTGTGCGATAAAGTCACAAGCTTGTAGTCCATTTGGTCACAGGCATTCCAATTGTTTTATGCATAAAGTGCATCATATTTACAGTTCCACACAACACTAAGCATTTTTTGGGTGTCAAACAAGCAAACATGCACCCTGATCAGCTCTCACGAAGCACTCTGAACACATTTCAGCAGGGACTAGAATGGCATGTTCTAGTTAGGGGAAATAAGGTTGCTTTGCTCCTGAACAATGAAGCAATGCATTTCGGAAGATGCAGTCTATGAGCCAGTGTGGCCCTGGGGTTTGTGAAACATTTATCAATCAATTGATATATGATTTGACACAAAATCATATATCACCAGCAACAAACGCATTCCTTTTCCTTATGTGAATACTTGTATTTCAGCTGTAAGCCTGTAATATCCTATTTTTGTTCATACTTTATGCACACCTACTGCAGGTGTTAATTAGGAAGCAGTTTAGAGTCTAAAACACCACTCTCAAAATAGGTTCTTTACAACCTTTGCCGTAATGTTCTTTCTTTACAACCCAAAAGATACCTACAGAATTTTGGAAAGTACCCATTACCTATGCCAGGGCTCACAGATATACCACAAACAAGCTGATGACCTAGGTTTTGAAGCTCAATCTTAAAGGAGGTTTACAAAAATACCAGCAACACAAGAATTCTCTTCAGCAGTTATAATATATTGGGCCTCATTACGACCCTGGCGTTAACCAATGGCGCTATTAGCGCCATGGTTAACGCTGGTAACTTACCAAATCCGCCATGGTGAAATGGGGAATTACCACCCCATTCCAAGGTTGGCAGGGTGGTAATTCCCCATTTACCATTGGCCCTTCCCCATTCCCATTTTTGCCCCATAGGGCTCAATGGGAATGGGGAAGGCGGTAATTACGGTACCGCAAATTGCGGTACCGTAATTAACTTCAAGGTCCCTTTGCGGGTCCCTACCTTAACGGCTGGTACAGACCAGCCGTTAAGGTCGGGCGCCGCAAAGGGACCTTGTAGTAAGGCGTTAAGGGGTTAATGGCACCGCAACCTTTTACGGCACCGTTAACCCCTTAACGCCTGGGTCGTAATGAGGGCCATTCTGTAAAATTAAGCCAAACTCACACATCCACCCTGTCAGAATATGTAATGTCAAATTATTTCAATAGGTTCTCAGAATAATGCTGGAATAGACTCTATGGCAAAAGGGAATGTGTCATTATGTGGTATGTGATCTTTATTCTTAAACAAATGTTCACTTTGCCTTCGTCTTCTGACAATCCAAGAACACTGATAAAACTGAAACAGAAATTGCTGACAATCAGGGGCTCTTGAGGAAAATTAATAGCTACCATGTCTTTACAAGAAGCTCCTTGAAGATGTTAATTACACGTTGGACGAAGAGCGAAATAAATTAAGAAGAACTAAGCAGCGAAAACTCAAACTCGTCGCACACTTCACTAACAGTTTGACTGCATTTACATGTGGTTAGATGAGCCGCCCCTGCAGAGATAAAATCATAATTTGGTAAACAATTAGAATGAAATGAAGGCAGTTCAGAACCAGGAACATTGGAATCCACCAATCGTGACGAAGAATCCACAGACACACAACCATCAACATCAACCAGAGTTCCTACTCAGCACCGCCTCCAATTATCTAGCGATGCGGTGGTGCTATTGGTGGGTGCAGCAATGTATGTTCGGTGTAGGAGTAGCTTAAACCCCCAAGAGTTACATCATGAAGGCATCACAACATATATTGCAATACACAGGATAGATTTTGTTTTCATACAGACATTGTTGATAGTTGCTCAAAACTATGCAGTTAAGGAGGTCTGCCTTCAAATGGCACCATGATTTTCCAGCAGCATGTATTTTCGTGCTGGCAGAAAACCAAAGGATTCCTAGGGAACCCGTCCTACTTTTTCACCTTGTAAAAGCAAGCACATTCCATAGGAATTCATTGTAAACGCCGACTGTAAAACATATTTTGTAAGGAGACATTTTCATGTTTTCCTAAAAGGATTGAAAAAGTGAAGAGTAAAGGCAATTGTGCAGCTGTTTTACTCTTCACATTTCCACAGCGGTTTGGGAATCACCAAAATGCACAGGATCTGACCGTTCGCACATGTGATGTGGGCCCCTCCTGTGCATTTTAGGAAAGGAGTAAAATGACCCCCAAATATACTGGCTCTTGAGTTCAAAAATGTACTGGCCAAAACAATCCCAATTTTCTTTGCAGTTATCAGAAACTGGAACTTCTCTATGTCATGGATGTGTGAACTGCAACAATGTCAACAAGGGTGTTGATATGGTGCATTGATTAACAGGAAAACACAATACCTTTTGGCAATATGTGTGTGAGATGTCTCATTATTCATCCGGAAGGAACCGTATCCGTTGATTAAGACCTCAATTTCACAGAACCTGACCTCTTGCCGACCAGTTAAGGGACATCGCCCTAAAACCATTTAATTCTATTTACCTCACATCTATTCCTATACATGCCATTCTCCTCATAGGTGTCCCTACTTTAATTCCTGTACCTAGTTGTCCCCATGGTACGATGTTGTTACATCGCCAGTATATTTTTCGATGAGTTCTTTGCTGAAAATGTTTCACTGAAAAACTGATTGAAAAATATAGGAGGGGGGAATAGGGAATACATAATAGGATAGGTGGGACTTGGGGGGAACCCCCAAATAAAACCCCCAAATAAAAAAAAAAATTCGATGCGTTTAAAAAAAAAAAAATTTCAGCAAAAATCAAATCGAAAAAAATAATTGCCAATGTAACAACATAGAACCGTACCCACTGTAATGTTACTACAGTGCGTTTTTGCTCATAGGTGCCACCACTCTGATGCTTGCTCCTATGTCTCTGACTGCGCTCTGCTCGTAAGTTTCCCCACTGTGATTTGTTGTTATGTTTTCCCACTGTGATTCTTACGTCTGGATACCCCCACTGTAATTCTGCCCTACTACTGTTGCTGCTTTTGGGTGCCTCAGTTGGAATTCTGCCCTAATGTAGTCTTGCTTCTAGCTGCCCCCGCTGTGGTTTTCTCCTACATGTTCTCATTGTAATTTGGCCCTATTATGATCTTTGCTTCTCGGTGCACCCATTGTAATTCTGACCAACTATCATTCTTGTTTTTAGTTGTACCCACTGTCATTCTGGCCTGCTGTGATTCTTGTTTCTAGGTGCCCCACTGTAATTCTGCTCTAGTGTTATTCCTGCTTCTATGTTTCCCTGGTGTCAATTGATCTTAGGTATCACCACTGTATTTCTTTCCTAGGTGTGCCATATGTGATTCCTGATCCTGGGTTCCCCCATTGGGATTCTTGTGCCATAAATATCCCCACTCTGATTTTATTTTAGATGTTGCAACTATGACTCCTGCTCCTAGTTGTCCCCTCTGTGGTTCGTGTTCCCAGATGTTCCCATTGTGATTTGCTCCTTGGTGTCTCTACCATGATTCATGCTCCCGGGTGTCCCATTTGCGATATCCTCCTAGGGGTTTCCTTTGTAATTCTGTTCCTAAGTGTCCACTTTAATTCTGCCCTACTGCGATTCTTCCCTCTGGGTATTAGCACTAGGATCCCTTGTCCGCCACCAGTATTTGATCCACTATAATTTGAATCAGGACCTGACCCTGCAGAACCTGTTTCTGCTCCATGTTTCAGGTTCCTGACCTCCTTGTCTGTCCCTGTGCCCCCGCGGTCCCTAACCTGCCCCAGGCTCTCCTCTTTTTGTTTTTTGCATTTCCGGTGCCACACTGGTGGCATGCAGGGGAACGCACACATTGAGTGTAGCTGTGACAGGGGTGTCTTTTCATGGGGGACAGCCTTGTGACTCCTGCTTTCTTTTTTTTTGTACATGGGAGGGGTGTCCTTTTATGGGAGGCACTCTCTGACCCTTGGGACCTTCAGCCCCTCTTCTTCTTATTCATGGGCGGAAACACCCTTCTTGGAAGTATGACTGGGCATGTAATGACTGGTTCAATGTTATTTCCCCACTTCATCCCCCAATTATTCTGATTGGTGTCGACAGGTATGGCGGGGCAGTTGGATTGATTAGGATCCATGAACAGCGAATAAACCTGCTGTAGGCCTCCAGTTTCCTTTGGGCCTTGTGTCCTGCTTTAGGACCTGCTTCCTTTCATGTGACCCACGCTCCTTCACCTGCATGACTGACTGCAGCGATACACTCCCGTAGAGAGGCAAGGCCTCACATGAGGGCAATATCTATCTTGTCCGACATTTTTAGCAAATACCATGATTCTTGTACAGGCTGCATCATAGTATAATCATTATTATTTATATTATTTATATTTATATCATTGAAGGATGTTTAAAAGGTTACTCAGGCTAATCATCTTACGACACATTGTCCAGTTGCCGTCACCAATTTCCCAGTTCATACATGTTTAGAGAAACAATTTGACCTATCATTTGTGTCTGACATTTGACTTGCTGCAGCAGTGTGAGCTGACTTTCAGTGCAGGAATGATGGGGCATTCTGATCTCTTGTGTTTATGACAGGGGTTTCTAGGATTGCCACATACGCTGGAATTTGTCAACTGGTTCATAGCTGATTGTTCTTCCCTTTTGTTTTCCAACTGCATTCACCTGACACTCAGTCTATTCTTGACTGGGCAACACCTGGCCCCTAGAATCGCCAGTCCTCTAAATTACTGTTACAAAGTTTGCTGACTGGAAAAATATTAAGACTAGTTCCAGGTCCAAAAGACACAGGGCCTCATTACACGGAAGGCGGTGAGCCATGGTGCTATTAGCGCCATGGCTCATGCCGGTAAAATACCGGCACCGCCTTGGCAGAAAGGGGATTTACCGCCCCATTCCAAGGTTGGAGGGGCGGTAAATCCCCCTTCCGCCATTGCCCTTCCCCATTCCCATTTCTGCCCCATAGGGCTCTATGGGAATGGGGAAGGCGCTAATTACGGCACCGCAATTTTGCGGTGCCGTAATTAGCTCCGAGGTCCCTTAGCGGGTTGGTTTTTAACGCCTGCAAAAAGCAGGCGTTAAAGCACCAACCCGCTAAGGGACCTCGTAGTAAGGCGGTAATGGTTAACGGTCACCGTTACCATTAACGGTGGCCGTTAACCATTACCGCCTTCCGTGTAATGAGGCCCACAATAATTTAACTAGGTGGCTGGTGCACACCGTGAGTCCATCATCCATGGGTCTCATTACAAGTTGGGCGGTGTGGGTTACATGCAGCAGTATTACTGTATAGCCGCTGCATTACCGCACCGCCCAACTATAGGTTTGGCGGAAAGTTGGAGGATTCACCACCAGCGATGAGCTGGAGGTAAATCTGCCAGCTGTGTGCCAGATTTTGCTGGAATTACAGCTGCAGAATTACTGCCACTGCAATTCCGCCGAAAATGCCCCATTGGGTCTTAAATGGGAATTTACACCACCACTGCCACTTGTAATCCAGTGGTAATACTGCCGGACCAATTGGCAGTAATGGAAATAACATTTGGTGATATCTGGGCAGATTTACCGCAAAAATGCCACCAAACCCGTAATGAGGCCCATTGTGTTTTATCTACCTTTTGCTCTATGAAACTGCCTCACATAGACAGACCTTGTGATTGCAACCATATTTGAATATATCTTCCTCTCTGCAATCTTGATTGATGGTCATCCTTAAAGGATCTACATGCACCCACATTTTCACAGACATTCTTTTTCCCTTCTCCATTGCTCTTGTTTTATTTGTATGGTATCTGCACCCTTTTCCCAGAAGTTTAATTTTGCCTGCTCCTTTCTCTCCACATACTAAGGCCGGGTTGCTCCAATTGGGGCCATAAACCCCAACTTCCAGACTAACGTAAGTACTCAGTTTGCGCAGTATAATAGCCTTGCACCATAACATAACACAATTGCTGACTACTGTGAGGTGTTACCCACTGCTATTTCACTCCGCTGTGACCGCTATGGCCTTGTTCCCACTATTGTCTGCTCCTGGTTGACTTTTCCAGTTTTCCTGCATAGTAATTTATGCCCAGGTGCTGCATACTGTTGAAGGCGAGAGGCCCCCGCAGGCCTGTTGGTGAACTACCAACAGAGTCAATAAAGGTACATCCCAGGAGGGAATAAGACCAAGACCAAGTGAGAGGGCTGTTAAAGGCTTTATCTAAAGATATGGCAAACAGAATCTACTCTGCTCACGCCGAGAGCGCTCTGCAGGAAACATGTTACATTTAATTTTTATACATAGAATGACACGTCGAACAGGGGGTGGCCTAGGGGGCACATGTTTGATCGGGATTGGTCACTAAGGGGAGGCACCTATGGGTGCTATATGGTCGGCGATAGCTGATTTGCCCATGGGTGGGTGGCGAGTTGACATCATGAGGTGGTACGCAGGGTCAGTAGTTCGTCCGGGCTCATCTATCCAACTTCCGACGAATTGACACGTCACATCCTGGCCCTGTCCCATTTTGCCCTTGTGGCCACACATTCTCACCCGTTCATACATGTAATCATTTCGTTTGGCAGCGAGGCCAGCAGGTTGCACATGTAAAAATAAGGCATGATTCTCTAGCATTGAGCATCAATTATATGTTCCTTACCAAGGATATCGCTTTCATGTCAAAACACATTTGGATATTGGGCCGGGGGCATCTGCTCACTATTGATAGGGGGAGGCAGGGGTAAATGGTTGCAGTGAATGGATTTCAGGAAATACATTTCACCTTAGACGCGTCCTTCCTTGAAAGGTTCTCACTGATTAGGTGTCCAAGCAACATAATTCAATACTGGGCCGGGGTGTTCTGGAATGGGCTTAGGGTCCTCCTTCTGAGGTTTTCAATTTCACATCTCCAAAGTGGCTGGGGTTTTTTATATTTACACATAACAGATTACTGCTTCACATACGCTTGGTTGTTTCTTTACTTGAGAGGAATGTACTATGACATCGTTAAAACTTCATATACATTGGACAGTTTCATAACACAAGAACAAGGGGGTGGTGAGAAGGGGATGGCTGGCACGCAATCAATATGTCGCAAATAACCAAGTACGATCAGCAGTTCATACGAGTCTGTCTAATGGTATACATAGACGTACATTCTCCATTATTAACAGTGAAGTAGCATTGTGTGAGTTTGCATAGGTCTCTGGCTTGTTTACTCATTACAGAGCTACACGTGAATTTTGCTGGCGGTTAAATGCTATAAATCGACATACACCCTAATTTCAATAACACACGCTATCACAAAATGTCTAATAATATACATATATGTATTTACACTGTTTTTACACTGTTATGCTCCTGGGCTGCTCCTGGGCTTGTTTAAGGTGTCAGCGGGTTTACAAGAGAGGGCCTTCTTTTACGCATATGAGTTGGAAAGGGAAGATACATTTGTCACTTTAAAGGTCTCTCTCGTTGTTGCCTCTGCTCTGGGGTACACAAGAATTAGGTGTCTGTGGCCTAGGTCTAAAGGGAGCGGGGTAGGTTTTACGGAGACAGATAGCCCTGGCCTTCGCCTCCTCCCATCGGGCTGCCTCTGAGTCAATAGAGGGAGTTTGGACGGCAAGTGATACAGTGCAGATTTTGTTGCTTTTCTGCTGCCGTCTCATGGGAACCAGGCAGTTATGTGGACGGCAAAGGGGAGGTGGCGGGGGAGCGTCACACTGACTGTGCGCTTCCGAAGATGGTTGCAGGTCGGGGTAAAATCTGAATACCCTCTTGCCTATTTGCAAGATGGAGTCTATATGGTACAAAATGGAGTTCTGACTTAAGCTTATAATATAATGTATACAAATGTGGCAGTGATCATAAGTGTGTTTGCACAAAAGGGTTGATGGTTCCCTGAGGTGTTCTCACATGAGTGACCCAAGTCCGGGGCCCTGGACTTGAAGCAGGCATGACTGGGCCCACCTGGGAAGCATGCGAACGAGGTGGGGGGCTTGAATGTCTCCTCCTCTCACTCACTGTCCACAGCCAGTTTTACTAGACCCCTCTGGGGTGGATCAGGATTTCTCCTCACAGTGAGCCTTCTCCAAGATGCACCAATGTGCACTACTATTGGGACATCCGAATGGCTATAACTGATAAAATGCAGAAATGCCCATTGGGGCTCCCACTGATTGCTTTGCACCCTGGCATGATTACATCTTACATTCCAGTGCATAAAATGTAAAAACAACCCCACCCAACACACACCAAACCTCAGAACCTTACATTTCCCCAACCAACTTAAATGTCACAGTCCCAAACAATGCTGCCTCTCACTACACACACAAAGCTCTTCTCGGGATACATATGATTCAGGTGCTTCCAACACAAACCACTTAGGAACAGATCTGCACACAGCACACTAGTACTTCTGAACTGCACATACACAACATCAAACCAGTGAAGCAAGAAGACCTTCTTACCCATGGCATCCATTGTGATGCCAATCTCTGTGCTGTCTTGTCCCTTCAGGATTATGTTGGCCTGGGACCTCGGCCTCAACACCTGGATTCACAATACATCCTGCTCTCAAGCCACAAGTATCATTGACTAATGACCATCCTAAGTTTCAAAGAATTGGTTTATGTCCCCACTCACTACGAAGGCAATATCTTGGACCCCACATTCACCTGTGACACCGACGTGCCCCAACGTATACATCATTACTGTCTTTTGGTCAGATCACTCTTCCATCTTCTTCCACATGCCCCCCAACAATCATTGTCAGTCTTAAGTTAGAAACTACTCCTCTACTTCTTCTTGCAGTCTCACCAGAATCAAGCAACTCTTGTTCAACAATGTGTCCAACTCTCTCCCCTTGGTCTCCAACAGCTTTGGAACATCACCCTTCTCAACTTTTTCCCCAACTGATTCACCCCAGCCTTCAATCCACTGCCCCCTGCAAACCAGGACACTGAAATATCTCATCAAGCTTTCCTGCACCATTTGAAAAGAAAAGGTTGAAAGCTTGAAAGAAATGGAGAAAATATCACGTTGTTGTTTCAGCCAGGCCAGAGTCTACCATAAAAAATATCCCAAGCAAAACATCTCCACTGGGCTTCCAGAGTCATGGGCACTTGACATAGTTTGGCTGAACTTTTCAGAATTCCAAAGGGCTTGTTCAATCACCAACATTAAGAAAGAAGTCCTGATGTGGTCCAGCTCCTTTCTGTGAAAATCCTGTTAGACCACCTAATAGGGTTCTTTTACTTCCATTAACTCCTTTCTATCCTGTGGGGAACACACAGCTCATCCATTTCCCGTCTACTTTTCAAGATCTGTTTTAAATCTTTTGCTAACCTAATCCAAATCCTTAACTTCCACTTTCATTGCTATGTAGTTAACAAACAGTTCTATTTCTTGCTAGGCCAAGCCTCCTTTGGGAGTTAAATCCGGTTCCCTCCTATAAGCCTGTTCTGCTTAGCTTCCAGGCTCTCAGTCACCCAGAACCATCACGACAATAAGTGCCTTAGAAAAATACAGAGATGTCTATCTTTGCTATAATGCAATATATTGACTCTCTTTCATTGACTCTCTCTTTTTTCTTACGGTGGCCAATATGAGTGTGTTCTAATCTTAGAACGTGACTTCAATTTGGCCCGAGACCCTAATTTAGATGGTTCCCAGTTTAACACTACAACCGGGGTCCAGTCTTTCCATAATTACCTAGCTTGGGTGAATCGGAGATTGTATTCTCAAATTACATACCAATGTCTAACAGAAAGAAATTGAATAATGTAGATGCAAGAATGCACCCTTGCTTTAGGCCTCGCTCAGTTGGAATAATGGCTGTAAGTAGCCCCTCTAAAGATAATCTCACCTGCAAAGAGGTGTGGGAATGCAAAAGTTTTATTAATGTGAGAACTGAAGGGGGAAACCCATGCTGATGAAGTTTTTGGAAAAGAAGTTGCCGATCAATTGAATCGAATGCAATACTGAAGTCAACAAAGGCAACGTAGAGATTGTGATTTTCATTAACATATTTTTGTTTGATCAGATTAAGTGCGAGCATGTTTGGAGCAGTGCCAATTCCTTTAACAAAACCAGACTGAAATGGGTTCCTTTTGAGTTCATGCTGCGTCCATTCATTAAACTCTCGCAAAATGATCCGACAAAACAATTTGCCTGGAGCATCTAGTATAGCAATCGGACGGTAACTTTTAGGCTGCTGACAATCACTTTTCGTAAACAATGGTACAATTATAGAATGTCTCCAGGTAGCAGGAATAGTTTGTGTAACAATAATATTTTGAAAGATCTGAAATAAGACCTCTGCCCATAGATTCAGATTACGCTTGAATGTTTTATTTGAAAGCCCATCCAGTCCTGGGGCCTTAGATTCACTCAGTGTTGAAATAATGTGCAGTATGTCACCTTTAGTGAAATTAAGATGGAATGGCATCATTTCACCAAAGTTGGCCCCAAAAGGGATGCTGTAGGTCTCGCATAGATTCTGGTGAAATGTTCAATCCAACTTTTTTCAGATACATTATGCGACTGTATCAGAGCTTGAGGGTTGGATGAAACTAAATTTTGTGTGGTCCACATCTGAGCTGTATTTTGATTACGAGTCATAGATACCATATTCTCTCCATCCTTTTGATAGAGGATTGCTCGGTAGGAGCGCATCCAGTTTCGATATTTTGTTTTAATTCGAGTCAAAGCTGGAGCTCTATATTTGAGAGAAAGAAGATTAGCTTTTCGCTTTTGTGCACGATACTCAGTTTTTTTCTTTTTTACCAATATATCAAATACGTGATTTCTCAAAGTTGTTTGTCGTTTGGAATTTTGACCCCTTGGGACAAAGTCCTGCATGGCATGAGGTCATAATAACAAACGTTTGGATGAGAGCTGCTTAGTCACGAGTGGGTAAATGCTGCCGCTAGTGAGCTAGTGTAACGCTGTATTGTTGCGTCATACCACTTAATTCGATTTAGCTGAGAATTTGCACTGAGCACTTCAGAATAGGTTGCTACATGCTTTAATGGTGTTGCCAAAGAAGTTGTCCAGTGACTAGTTAAAAGCAGGTGATCACTGTCACTTCGAGGTAAGACCTTAAAAGTTACCCCACTCATAAACAAATTTAAGTCGACATATATGTAGTCAATAGTAGCTTTTCGCACACCCCTTTGCCAAGTGTGACTTGGTGGAACATCTCCTTCACAAGCTCCATTTAACATACACAAACCCCGTGAAGACATCAAGGGCCTCATTACGACCCAGGCGGTAAGTTACCGCCTGGGCCGTGACTTTACCACCATGGCGTAAACTATGTTTACGCCATGGTGGTTGGCGGATTTACCGCCCCATTCCGACCTTGGCGGGGCGGTAAGTCCCCAATCCCCATTTACCCTTCCCCATTCCCATTTTTGCCCCATAGGGTATAATGGGAGTGGGGAAGGCGTTAATTACGCCACCGTAAATTACGGTGGCGTAATTAACTCCATGGTCCCTTAGCGCCATGGATTTTAACACCTGCTAAAAGCAGGTGTTAAAAGCGCCATGGCGCTAAGGGACCTCGTACTCAGGCGGTAAGGGTCGGCGCTGTTAACGCTGCCGTTAACCCCTTACCGCCTGGGTCGTAATGAGGCCCCAAGTCTACCCATTGAATTAGTCTAGAATTTTCCGATGGAGCTCTTACAGAGAAAGATGCACATTGAGGTCACCAGCAATTATAGTATGTGAAATTTCTGGAGACATCACAATAAAGTCCAACATACGAATCATCTCCTTAAAGAAAAGTTCATCAGAAATGCTGTGATGGTTCCAATAAATATTAATTAAAGCATACGATATTGAGCAAACAGAAATAATGGTTAGTTGCATAAATGCATTTGGAGAATAGGTTGACATAAGTTCAATGGTAGGACTAATTTTGATGGCAGTTAAAAGACCAGACATCGGGCGACCTTTTTCGCCCCGTACTGCAGGAGTAAAGTGTATAGTATGCCCTTGCCAAATGGGGGAGTTGGTAAGCATGGTTTCCTGCAACATGATTATGTCAAACTGATTGAGTTCTGTACTGTAGTTGTTAAACAAGTGAGAGTGACCACAAGAGTTCCAGGAGGCAAGTAATATTGACTTAGTTGGTGATTGTTGGCTTAGTTAACTATTTGATACACAGTTGCATTTACAATTACATTGAGATGCACACTCTCCATTTCCTGAGTTAACTACTGCAACAACCTCTTGTGAGAGGTCCCTGGGTGGTTTATTAGTCAATGACGAGCTGGGGATAATCAAAAAACCCATGTCAAAAAGTTTGATTTTTGGCAGACCATATAATATTGCGAACTAAACGAGATCGCAGCTTCAGGCAACTGATTGTTAAAATGCTTTTATCAATGAATTCTACTTGTTCAATATCAGCTGAACTCACATCCTCTAGCTCATCTATATCAGAAAAAATCTCAACAATACTTTTCCTGTTTAAGAGGAATTGTGGATGAGGAGCTGGACGGCATCCAATAATTAGTGAATTCAAATTATGATCCCTTGCCAAAGGTTTAGGTTGCTTTTTCTCAAGGGCATGTACTTGCCAGGGGTTCGGCTATAAGTTACGCAAAACTGTTTGGTTGAGTTTTTGGTAATAGTGCTCGCACCATTTCGGCTATTTCCAGCCCTTGACCCTCCAATGTATCGTTCGCAATTCTGTTTTTCTGGTTTGGATTACCACCTCTTCTAACTTCCTCACCAGAGTGATTTGCTTTAAGGACATTGGCACCAACCTTATAACAATCATTCAGTTATGGTAGATTGTGATCCTTAGGGTAAGTTTCAGAGGTCACATGTGGTACGGAAACTATTTACTTAGCTCCCAATATGGGAACTTGCACAAAATTAACCATGTAGGCTTCAACCGCCCTTTTGATTTCTGCTTGTCTAGAGGCTTGCTCATTAGGGTCAATTAAATTGGTTGACTCACTAGAAGAGACAATAGCGGTCGTAGAAGAGATCACCGGTTCAGGAGGTATCGAAGGGTGATGACTCTCAATGGCTTCCACTAGGCCATCTAAAGGCGAGTGAGGTGAAGGGTTAAACAGTAATTTTACATTTCCTCCTCTCGCTTTCCGCTTTTGGTTCAAAAGTACGTATTTTTTTGTAATGGCAACAGAAGTCTTGTTGTTTTTTTGACTTGGGGTAGTAAGTGCATTAATAAACTGTTTTGCAGAGTTTGAAACATCCCCTTTTCTAGTCTTTATATTTTTAGATTTCTTTTTTTCCAGAGCTACTATTATTTTTTGATTTGGTTTACCTAGATCTTGATTTATAGGTTTTAAAGCGGGCGTTCCGCTCTTGGCGGATTTAGCAAAAATTGTATAAATTGGCTTACTGCTTGGCTCTACACAAGATGTCGAGGGGTTCAATTCTCCATTCACAGAAGCCATTGGGTCAAAAATAATTTTTGGGAAAAAGGGCACTGCAAATGAAACATCATGAACTTCCAAATTGGAGACGGTCCCCTCTCGATGTTGACTAGCATTAAAAGGAGATGAAGCCTTATCATGGTGCTTAATTCTAATGGGGGAAGTGAATTTAGATTCAACCGAGTGAATGTCTTTTGGATTAGGCAATTGGACCGAGGCTTGCCATGCCATAATCGAAGCAATCTGTACACTTTGTGTATTTAACTTTTCATTGAGTGATTCGAACAATTTCACTAGTGTGTTCATAGTTGTGTTCATGGCTTCTAATGCTAAGCCCACAATTCTGTTACCCATCTGAGGGGACTGCGAGTCTCTAGGAGTTATTTCCCTAATTTGAGATTCTCTGTTTAGTGTATGCCTTGGAGTGGGGTCAAGGAATGATGAGGAGGTGTTAGACCTTTCGATGCTAACATTAGAAAACATTTTAGGGGAGAATGATAGTTTTTCTAAGATGGTTTGTGCCGAGTAGCTAGTATGCATGGAGTCTAAATCAATTACCACTATATCTGTTTGATCTTTGTTAAGGTTTTTGTGTTCAAGAATCTGACCACTTGTTGGTATTGTAATTATATCATTTGAAGTTATATTATTTGAAATGGCCAAATGCAGCATTTCACACTCAGGCAATTGTGGAGGCAGGTCAGTTAACACTACTGTATTAGGGCAATCATGTCCTTCATCAACATGACATTTTCCCACCTGGTTAACAGGGGGCAACAGGTTCATACCTCTTGTTGAATGGCCCAAGTGACAGTTACGAATGTCCGCTGTGGTTGAGTCCTTTAATGATTTCGTTGGAGGCGGACACGAGGCCAACTGTTTTGGAGTGGAACAATTTCGGGAAAAAAAGCTTTTTAGAGATTTAGTCCGTTCCTTCGATTGTAAGGGGTTAAATTCATCTGTTGCAGATTTTACTGGCGTTCCAGTCCGTAGTGAATATAGTGGCTGTGTCATCTTCCAACCAAAATAACAGCTAGTAACACGATAGTTATAGAATGGCTGAGTGAATAAACACTGCAACAATAGTAATCAAGGCAGTGGGCCTCATTCCGAGGCCGGCGCTAATGGAAAAACGATGGCGGTAAAGTAATTCCGCCATCCTTTTCCGGCGTGGACGATTCCGACCCTTCACACCGTAATTACCGCCGCCGTAAAGTACGACGGCGTAAATAGCGGACCAGTGTCGCGCGCCCGACACACCACGTCGGAAATAACGCTAAGGCGTAAACCAGTGCTGATCCCAAGTAAAGCGGACACGGTAAAAACGGCCTCCACAAGGGCGCAAAGTACCTTAACGCCATGGCGTAATTACCGGCATCGCAGAGAAGGTGTTAACAACCCTGAACAGTGCCAGAAAGAGGAACAGGTGCACCCAATCAGCACAGGTGGAGTCCATAGAGTCAGGCACAGCACAAAAGGAGCACACCCACACACCACACCCCCTCCCACACCAAGATGATACCAATTCTCGCAGCATTCATGGAGCTGGAGGCCCTGCTTGCAAGGCAGCAACGACGACAACATCAACAACAGCAACCACAGCCCCCAGCACAGAGGATACACAGGAGGAGAAGGAGGCAGAGACAGGCCCAGCATGCCCTACCGGTGCAGCCACCATTACCACGCCGTCAGCCCCCAATTCCACGCATCAGACCCACCCCCTTCAACCTCACACCAGAGCAGATACACACCCTGTACCGGCTTGACCGGGACAGGATAACCACCATAGTGGCCCTGATACATAACGACATAGTGAGCCTAATAGAAATCAGCACTGCCATCCCCCCTCTACTAAAGGTAGTGTCTGTGCTCCACTTCCTTGCCACAGGGACCCACCAGCATACAGTGGGGCACATGCATGGCATTTCACAGCCCATATTTTCCCGGATACTCAACCAAGTGCTCGATGCCCTCCTCAAGCACAGAAGGGACTACATATGCCTCCCCCGGACTCCCCAGGAGACATATGATACCAAAGCTGCCTTCCATGCACTTGCAGGCATGCCAAATTGCATAGGTGCCATCGACTGCACCCACGTAGAATTGGTGGTTCCCCATGCCATGGAGGTGCCGTATCGCAACCGCAAGCAATATCACTCCATCAACGTCCAGATGGTGTGTAATGCCAGTAAAGCCATCACACAATGCAATGCCCGATACCCCGGATCAACTCATGACTCCTTGGTCCTGCGGAACTCTACACTACCACGCTACATGGAGCGACATGCTGAACGACGTACCTGGCTGCTTGGTGAGTAACCGGAATGGGCCATGGCAGTCCATTGGGGCTGTGAGTAGGCTGTCAGCATACACCACCCGGGTGGTAAAGGGTGGGGTAGAGAGATGCATAAGGGTGGGACAGTCAACGCCATTGTACGATGTAATGGGATGACTGTATCCTGGGACATGTGTGCATGGCCAGTGAACACCTGCTGCAATGTCAGATTAGCCCGAATCTCCACCATGATTGCACGAACACTTACCTTCATTCCACTCTCATGCAGGTGATGCTGGCTACCCATTGAAGCCGTGGCTCATGACCCCGGTCCGCAACCCACAAAACAGGCACCACGAGGACTACAATAGATCTCATACCCGTACAAGGGTGGTGATAGAGCAGACCTTTGGCCTTTTGAAGGCACGATTTCGTTGCCTCAGCCGGTCAGGTGGGGCCCTCATCTACAGCCACGAGAAGGTGTCCAAGATCACCATGGCATGTGCAATGCTGCACAACATGTGCATCCATCGGAACGTGCCACTGCCCCCTGACGTGGGTCTGCTACCACCAGAGGAGGAGGAGGAGGAGGTGGAGGAGGAGGAAGGAATGGCAGGACAGCATCACGGGGCCGATGCACAGGAGGGACGTCACGTGCGACAAGCATTGATTGACCAATATTTCTGAGTCACAAGTCAGCTGAGGGGGTGAGGATGACAGGACATTGGGCACTGGGTGTGGGGATACATGTACTACATGCACTGTGAGACATTAAAAGACACATGCACAATGATCAATGTCCACTCTGTTTTCCAGGATTCACCAAACTGTGTATTGTATAATCATGTGAAAACGTGTACAAATAATCCTCCACCCTCACCCCCCTCCCCCCCAACTCCCACGCACACCCTCACCCCCCTCCCCCCCAACTCCCACGCACACCCTCACCCCCCTCCCCCCAACTCCCACGCACACCCTCACCCCCCTCCCCCCCAACTCCCACGCACACCCTCACCCCCTCACCCTCCCCCCACAACAGCCCCACAATCGTCCCATCAATACTACATAGGCCACATGTGTGTGGCTTCATAGTCAATGGGCACGCCCCGAGCATGAGGAATCATTTTCGCATCGTGCGTTGTGACCTCCGGACCGGGCTGGTCTGCGTGGAGGAGCACTGGGAGGGTGGTTCCTCCTGCTGGGGCTGTGGTCTGGGGGTTGCTGCCTCCAGGGCATCAGCAATCCTGCCGAGCACCTCACAGAGCCGGTTTGTTGATGTAGTGATGACCTCGCCCAGAGCCTGCAGGTCATTGTGATGCACCAACCCTGATTCCCGGTTGTCCCGGAGAAACTCCTCAATCATGGCCGTGAGGTTCTGGGAGTGCACAGCTTCTGCGGCCGATGTGGGGGATGTGGTTGGCAGGCTCGGTATTGGGCCTGCAGGCCTCTCAGGTGTTTCGCCAGGGGAAGTGGGCTGATGTGAGACAGGTGTTACCCCTTCGCCTGTGAGACCTGGTCCATCACTCGACCCGGAGTCGCTGTGTGCAACCTGGCTGTATGATGGTGACTCAGGGCTGTAGACGTTGGTCTCCTCCACGTTGACCACGGAATGGGATGTGGGGCTGTCTGGCACACTAAGGAGGCACATGGCAGCATTCTCCCCTGACATGCTGGATTCCTCAGGGTGCAGCGTGGGGCATGTGTCCGGCGGAACTGCAGCCGTGTCCAGGTGCGCGGGTGGGGGTTGTGTACCCTCCATGGGGGTTGCTGGAGCAGGTGGTGTAGTATGGGCCTTATGTCTGCCAGCAGGTATGCGCTGTACCCTGCCCCTGTCCCGGGAGGTACTTGGCCGGGAGCCTTCCTGCTCCTCACTTTCATGACCGCTACCTGTGGGGGGCAAGAGAGAGACAGCATGATCAATGATCTGGGGGTCATCATGACATCAAGCCTATGGTAACACATTGGGAGAGCAGCGTCTTGGTGATATTTTGGTTGGTGAGTGAACTTGGCTTGGATGGTAAAAGCAAACTGTTGGCGGGGTCAATCATGTTGGCGGAGTACTGTGGTGAGTGACATTGAACAGCTTTCTGTGTGGAATGGCCAATATGGGTGTCAGCCTTGCACCTGACATCATCCTGGGTCCCACTTGTTACGACATGGTTGCAGGGGGGGGGCTACGAAGCAAACATGATGTGACTCTTTGGCCGGCCCTTTGCGGTGAATTACATTAGGGATGCATGTACTGTTTGGACTCATGACACTCACCTGCATCAGCGGATGAGGGATCACCGCAATCCATTTCGCCCACACCTTCGATGGCTTCTGTGCCCATCATCTCCGCACATGTTTCCTCCCAGGGCATCATTTTAATGGGTGAGCCTGGGCCTCCTCCTGTCTCCAGGGCCTGCTGACGGTTTGCTGACATGATGGCCCGCACCCTGAGACGGAGGTCATCCCAGCGTTTGCGGCAATGCGTTGTGCTGCGGGGGGTGTTCCCAACGGCGCTCACCCTCTGTGCGACCAACTCCCATATCTCCTTCTTTCTGAGGATGGTGGGCCTACGCATGTCGCTGCAGAATACGATATCTGCATGTTCATGCAGAGTGTCGACCAGGACCTGTAACTCATCCTAGGTAAATTTTTCTTTTCGGATGCGCGCAGCGCCCTTTTTCAGAACTTTAGGCATGATGATCTTCTCTGTTGTATATTTGGTCGATCTGAGTCCTGTATGGAGTCCTGTATGTCCTGTATGGAGAGGATTGCAATGGATTGTGATTTTAAATATGGCCGCCGTGATGCTTCCCGTTCCTGTGCGATGACGTTATTTCCGTTTCCGGTATTTAACGGTGGCCGTAATTTACGGTTGGCGTAAATTACGGTCTCCGCTGATTACGGATTCCATCGAAGGCGATGGTGTTAAATGCGTCTAGGTTTATGGCGGTAAGGGGTTTGACGGGGCCTTTTGAGCTATGCCGCAAGGGAGTTTACCGCCATGGCGGAATACTCGTGCACGCGAAGTCGGAATATGGTGGAAATAGCGCCTTCCGACCACATCGTACATGGTATTTACGCCATGGCGGTAATTACTGTTACTTACCGCCGGCCTCGGAATGAGGCCCAGTGAGTTTTACGGCGAGCCCCGAGCGACGCCGCGGCAAAGCGGCAAAGCGGGACTCACCGGGACTCACCGGGACTCCTTCGGTGCGCGCGCGTGTGATAATTTATACACACACCCACTAAAAGTGGCAGAGAGCCTTACGGAAGATGCAGTCCAAAATCACAACGAAATCCAAACAGGCAGCAGGCTCCAACAGGCGATACTGTGCGGCAAAGCGGGACTCACCAGGACTCCTTCGGTGCACGCGCGCGGTGCGCGCGCGTGTGATAATTTATACACACACCCACTAAAAGTGGCAGAGAGCCTTATGGGAGATGCAGTCCAAAATCACAACGAAATCCAAACAGGCAGCAGGCTCCAACAGGCGATACTGTGCGGCAAAGCGGGGCTCACCGGGACTCCTTCGGTGCGCGGGTACTTACTGTCTGACTCTGGCCCGATTAGTCACACCCAAAATCCTTCCAATCCTTTCTTGGAAACTCCCAGTAATTGCTGTTTCCCATTCCAGTGCCTACCAACGCATCACTCACGCCCACGAACCCACTCTGAAATGTTATAATTGATTATTCCGATTGAAAGGTCAAGAAACCGCCCACTCCATCCCGAGCCATGCCATGTATTCCACCTTTGCAGGTTTGCAGTCCTGGTGCTGTGCTTCCCGCCTGCCCCTCACTTAATAAAGAGCACAGGGACCACTGGCATGCTACCTGACTGCAGATCATAACACCTAGGCTAGATCATTCATTAAACACTTGTAATTACTGGCGAAAGCATCAGTTCTTTCAGGCTAACATTTCTAAAGCACGAAACACACCCACAATTCTAGGATTAATCAGAGAACTTAAAATTTAAGATCACTTTGTATTCCATTCAGAGGCTGACTGCATGTCATAACCATGGTGGTTTTTAAGGCTAAGGGTGAGGGTCCACTGGGTAAGAGTGACACAGAGACGTCGGGACCATTATGCACTGCATGTCACGCAGCGCCCCCAGGCCGGGCCAGCCGCTGACTGAGCGCGCTGCGAACCCGATAGTGCAGATAAGCTCCGCCCCCGCCAGAATCAGCTGATTTGGGCTCTGTTACATCCTGGATTGCTTCTTCTGCGTTCTGCCTTGTGCTGAGTGAAGGAGATACAAACTGGTCTCTTCACGAAGTTTGGATTCCAAAAGCAGAATACTGCAAAGCCAGCTCAGCGGTTTAGGCGACTGTCGTAGAGTTGTTATATCTTCAGGCCTGCCAGTGCCTGTAAATGCCAGGGCCTTAGGCGAGAAATAAAGGGAGGCGTCGCCGTCCAGTTTATGAATTGCCACTTGTAATATTTGCCTATGTGGAAATATCAGGTATGAGACTTTTATTTTGAACTATCAGACTGTGCGAGATTAATTACCTCAAATAGACTTTTAGTTTTGGCAGAGAATATGGTGAGTTGAGGTATAAAATATGGCCGAGAGCACACATTTTGGTTAAGTGGACTAGAAGCCAAGATTTAAGACCATTCTGCAATTCAGGTAGTTGAACACATCTCTTCCCAGATTTAATTGGTACAAATATTGTTTGTAATAGTATTTTTTCACTTTTGTTTGAAAACACCATCTGATTGTGGCAGACACTGCAAAAATATGGTAATTGTGTTTTGCTTACTGAAGCACGCTGCTGCTGTATTTTCAGAGGTTTCACACTTGTTTTTACTGTGGATACATTGGTGGTTACATTTGTCCATATTGTCCAAACTAGTAACATGCTCCAGAGACCCCCAGATGATGCATAGGTTATTGCTGGGGCAGAGGGCTTCTTGGCCTAATCTGTCACAGAAAAACACCTGCAAGCACATTAGCCTTCCCTAGCCAACTACCTCAGCATGTGACACAATCTCACCTTGCATTTGAAGGAACAGTTTCATTCTCATTACTTGTATATGTGTGTGTGCATTTATTGAGCCATTGTTATGCTACAAGCATTTGATATCAAGAGTATTTTCAGCTCAGATGTTTGGGCACATGTTGGCTTTTTGGTACTAAGAAATATATACAAAATGTATTGCACTGAGGGAATGACAATTAAATTGAAATATGTATGCAAATGTACAAGTTATTGCTAAAGTTTAGCTTTGATTCAGGATCAATATGTCTGTTGCTGGAACGTTTTTCTTTTGGTCCCAATCTGTCACAGCAAATCATTTGCTTGAGTAGTCCGTAGTATGTTTCTTTCCTGTCACCCTGTGATAGGAGGGCTTTTTGGACAAAATCATACCTCGCGTTTGAAGGAACAATCTCAGTCTGATTATTTTTCTGTGTTATGTTTGTATGAATGTATTTATCTAATTCTGCTGCTATGATAAAGTATTTATATCAGGGTATTTTAATTTAAACTCATATTTCCGGACAAATGATTGCTTGTTTGTGCCAGGCAGAGAACCTTGTGTAAAATAATCTAGGAAAATTATTAAAACAGTTTTCCATTGCAGTCTGTGGTTTTGTATTGGTTGGCCTGGTTACCACCAGCACGGTATGGTATGTTGGTTGTTTGTGAAGGTTTGTTGAAATTGTTCTTTTTTGCCTTGCTGATGGATCTGATTCAAATCTCTAGATTTCATTGTCAAATTCAAATTACATTTTAATTGAATGTTCACGCCATAAAACATGTATGGTGTGTAAATGATAATAGATGTGGCTTGTAGTGTAAGGTTTTATAAGTGAAATATATATCAGGTAAAAAAAACCCTGCCCGTTTTGCCTTGAATATTAAGAAATCCAATTATCAATTTGCAGAGAGGGAAGGAGAACAATAATGCTGAAATGTATAGTAATTGTTTATTTTATTGTTGAACACCAAATAAATGCTGCAACATACAGACATAATGCACAAAAAGGTAATGCACAAAAAGGTATGGCTCCTTATTAACAGTTCCTAGTAATACCTGCAAAAAGTAAGGAAATGGTAGTGACCCAACCCTGAGGAGCACTTCGGCCCCCCTGGCATCAAAACCTGGCTCCGCCACTCTGCACATGTGACTGCTTTTCTTCAAAATGCTGATGGACCCGAGGTTGAGCACTTGCCTGGTGAACCCTCAATCGATTGGATATCAGGATTTTAGCTTGGTGACCTCCTCAATTAACTCGGTGGACTACTGTTATTTTCTCAACGTGGACAGTAGCTACTGAATTTTGGATTTCTGGAGGAGGCATGTTTTCACTGATTTGTGCAGCCAGAGGTGCCATTTGTGTCTCCTGGGGAACAATTTGTACAGTTAAGAAAGAGTGCGCAAAAGGATCATGGATAGTTTGCTTTGACGTTCCAACTGCAACAAGAGGCACTGCCTACTATTGATTTAGAATATATCATTATATCACTCCAGCACGAAATGTCCAAACTCATGACCTTTAGCACTGTATTCAGTGGTGTATTTAAGCTTTCTGCTGATTAGGCCCAACTAGGTTGAACTCCCCTGGGCTGAAACGCCATTATAAGATGGCAAAACACAAGTTAAATGTGGAAACTCTGCCTGGGTACAACAGCTTCTGCAGAGTATACATAATGGAGAAGCTGCTTGGAACCTTGGACTGAGCATTCTTAAAATGGAATATTGGAAAAGGAGACCCTGCATATTCATGGGTGGGAGGCAACGGCATTCCTGGTAGCTGTGGGGTGCAGGCAGCTTATACAATAAATGATGCTTCTTACATCATTGCTGTTTGCATTATTTTCCAAAATATCCAACACCCCAAGATTCAAATTGAGTAATTGGTCTGATTTCCTAGCACAGCATAACCTGTCTGGGTGTGTTTTAAACTACGTGGTTTGCCAGCTTGCTTTAGTGATAGTTTTGTTAACTCAGAGTTGTTTGAACGGTACAATATATAAGAACATTTTGAGGCTTGTAGACATAGATTTGCTGCTGATGTTTGAGGTGCTGTATGACAGTAAAAGTCACACCTTGCATTAAAGATGCATAACCTTTACTAACTCATGTAAATGATACTTATAAACAAAACTACATAATCGGTATGCATTTTGTGGCATTCTTTGGAGTTGTTCTCCTGACAGTACTGAGCAGTGCAGCTGAACGCCGTTAAAGAAGCATGCTAAACCTAGCCAAGATGCCATGTACCTGCTTAGCACAGTACAGCCTCTGTAAAATGGCTGAACTGATATCTTCATGAGCCACTCCAGAGCTTTCTTTTTCACAGCTGTGAAACACAGCAGGGACATTTGACGTGCCGCTTTCTTTCTCTTTCTCCCTGCCTGGGCTTTGCATGTCATTTGACAGCACATTTAAATTTTCCCTTTGCCATTTTAACTTATACACATATATCAGCATATCAATTTCATGCTCCAATCTGTTGGACAGCTACAGAAGGCGCAGGGAAGGGAAAGCCATGCTTGCTACTAAACACGATTTTAGTGCCCACCTGCAGGAACTCTGCAATTAAGTTAAGCATAAGCATGCTTTTAATGTCATAAAAATACGTTTCATTTCAAACGTTTACTTTTCTAGAGTGAAAATCCTGATTTTTGAAATGCTTTAAAATGTGATTGCCATGTGTATTTGCACATGACAGTGTGTGGGTGAAAAGGGATTACTTAGCTCAATGTATGTGTGCGCTGATTAGAAAGAACCACAGCGAGAATGGGGAGGGACACAAATAAAACCAGAGAGAGATCTGTCTGCTTTGCAAAACAAATATAATTTTGGAGAATTTAAGAACAGCCACTGATCTTTATATCTGACAAATATGTCATCGGTAAAAGGGCTTTATGACTGAATCACTGGGTTTTGTGCTCATTTCCTTTTTGTTCCAAAAGACGCCCTAATAGTGATGCTTTTGTAAGTATCACTCGTGTATATAAAAGTTTGGACAGCAAAGGATTTGTATGTTAGAGTGTGTGACTGCTAACCCCTTTATCCCGTTAATTTGTGCCTCAGGACTTCGAGTGGGTAACTTTTTCAAAAAAAGGCCAAAAAGGCAACGCAGGCCTGTGGCCAGAAAGAGCTTATCTGCATGTGTTGCTCCCAGTGCTCTGCTTGTGATGAGAGCAGAAAGATTGTCAGCAAATATTTGTGCATCAGCCTGACTCAGAGAAAAACAATTACATTTAATGTAAATTGATTGGCAATAAATATGAAGCACCAGTGGCAATCTGCCCCTCTAGGCCACAGCTTAGTCAGTCTAAATATACCACTGCCTACACCCACTTGTGCCGAATCACTCTCAACTGACCCTACTAGTGCTCTTTAAAATGCTACCAAATGTGCCTATCATCCCAGCTCTCCCCGTCTTCTCATCGACACCCTGCCCATCTGACCTGACCATTGCTCCCCCTCAGGACATTCCTCATGACACCTATCACATTGTTAGCATTGACAGTGACAGCTTCCCACACAAACTAGTAAATGTACTATGGTATGCACACCAGTTTCAATGTAACTGGTTTATGACTTGTCAAGGAGTTATGAGTCTTTTTTTTTTCCTTTATCAATTTCAAACAGGTACATGTGAGATTATAATACAAACGATTAATTTCATCAATAACTACACATCTTATCAAATACAACTATTGAACATCAGTCGTACCCCATATCAAAAATATTCATAAACTGGATAAACTTACAAGCATTGGGGTCATAAAAAACGCATTAAAATAAAATCATGTCCCCAACAAAACAAGACAAAACATAACTAAATGTTTCCAAATTTCCTAACACTCAAGTAAGAAAACAAACACAAAACAAATACACACATACTAACTACCACAAATAATACAATGCACCTATGATAGCATCCGATCACCTAGATTATTCAGCTATAAATTTGATGTACCATTACCTTACAGATCTATAAATGAATTCCACAAAATCCAATAGGCTCCCTCTCTACCCTTTTTTTGTACTTAACTAATTCAAAATCAGACAATATCACCACATCATTAATCCAATCCTCCACTGTTTGTTTTTTCCTGGTTTTCCATACTTTCAATTTTATTTCACTGCTATCACTAGGATTCTATCTATCCAAATCCATATAAACGAACTGTGAAACAGCGCCCAGTGTTTGCTAATAGCAAGACTTGTAATGGCCTTCTTGGGAATTTAATAGATAACGTCATATCTAGTCTATCAAGTACCTCACACCAAAAGATGAGAACTCTCGGGCAATGCCACAACATATGAAGCAATTTTCCCTTTTCCTTCTGACACCCCCAACAAAAATCATCCGTTATCAACCCTAAAGTATGCATGCGTTCAGGCATCCAATACAATCGTCCCAAAACTTTTTGATGGATAAATCGTAGTTTGAGATCCAATTTACTAATATACCCAATTTTCCGCACATATTTCCAGATCCCATCAATAATATCACAACCCAAGTCTGACTCCCATTTCCGTTTCAAATTACTCCATGACTCTAACACTGAATCCTTCTCTGGCAAGAGTTTCAAGTATGCAGAAACATTACGTGGCGACAAACAAAACATGTTCCATCCTGCTGGTTCCTTTTCTATTGGTACAGACAACATACTGAACACTCTTGTCAAAAGACAAACTAATTCCCTATACCTATTCTTCTCCTTCACACTCAATTGGTACTTTCGTTGACGTTCTTGGAAGGACATCAGATGTCCATCCTGCAATGAGTCCCCAAATGACAAGATCCCCTTTAAGGTCCAACTTTGCCAATACAAAGTTTTATTTCCAATTTGCAATGCAGGGTTATGCCAAATGGATGCTTTATGGTTCAGAAACAAATTCCCATTAAAGTTAAGTAGACACCATAATATTAAACTTTTAGCCACCTTAACAGTTGCTAATTTACAAGCGCGCCCTTTGGTAGTTTCTCCATAGAAAATATATTTTCTAGTCGAAACTGTAACAAGGCATCCCTCTCAATTGCTAACCAGATTGGTTCCTGCTCCGTCTCTGCTGTCACATATAGAGCCCCTTTCTTCAAGATAAATCCCCTGTGATACTTTTCCAAATTTGGATAGCCAAAACCTCCCTCTTTAGTGTCTCTTGCAAAATATACTTTGGGATTTTAGGGGCTTTTTTCTCACTCCAGAGAAAATCCTGGAAAACCCGATCAATTCCCTTAAGTAATTTTCTGGAGAAGCCAAGGGGTATTGACTGCATAATATATAAGACCTTTGCTAGAAGCGACATTTTAATCGTATTAATCCTTGCCCATATCCCTAAATCTAACCTTGACCATTTCCTAATTTCTCGTCTAAGGGATTCTAACAGTTTAGTCACATTAAATTGAACTATTTTTTGTATGTCTTTGGTAAGGTAGATTCCTAGATACTTTACATATGTTCCAGACCACTTACAATCCCATTCTGCAAAGTCTCCTCTCCTAACAGCTGATGAAAGCAGGAACACCTCTATTTTTCCCAATTGATTTTATAACCCGAAAACTTGCCCACTCATTCAAATACTTCCTAAAGAACTACGCTACCCCTCTCAGGATCCGAGAGTACCACCACCATATCATCTGCATATGAAAGCACTTTTATCTCTTTTGTCCGAAAGTTCAACCCCCACTTCTTTTGCTCATTTCGTATCCGGGCCACCAAGGGTTCTAAGGCAATGTTGAATAGAAATGGTGACAGAGGACAACCCTGCCTCATTCCTCTCATAAGACTAAAAGCATCCAACAATTCACCATTTACCCATACCCGCGCGTTAGCAGAACTCTGAAGACCATGAACCACCCCCCTAAATCTACCTCCAAACCCCATTTCGCCCATTGTAAAGTCCAGAATATCCCAGTTCACTCTGTCAAATGCTTTTTCAGCATCCATAAATACTAAGGTAGCGTTGAGCGATTCATTACTCTTTAAACTTATTATGTCCACTAGCGTCCTTATATTGTCATATCTGAATCTACCCTTCATGAATCCCAACTGAGAATTATGAATTATTTTAGCAATACATTCACTCAATCTATTAGCCATTATTTTTGTAAAAAGCTTAATATCGACATTTGACAGAGAAATTGGTCTATAATTTAAAAAATGTTTACCATCCCTTCCTTCTTTTGGTATCACTGTAATCATGGCCTCAGTCATTGATTGACACACATTTTCCCCTTGCAAAAAGAAATTAAATAACTTATATAATTTTGGAGCCAAAAGTGTATTGAATTTCATATAAAACTCTCCTGGAAATCCATCTAAACCCGGTGATTTTCCCTGTTGGAGCTGGCCAATAGCCAAAAAAACCTCCTCAATCTCAATATCCGCCTCTAACATTCTGCTATCAAACAATGTCAGCTTTTTAATATAAATACGTTCAAATAGACTTTCAATATCCTGCTTTGATATTGATTCTCTTTCAGTATATAAAGTTTTGTAAAAATTCCTAAATCCCTTACAGATCTCAGTATTCTTCCACACCAATTCATTATTTTCATCTTCAATTCCCTGAATAAAGGATCTCCTACGCATTTCCTTTAATCTACTAGCCAATAAATATCCACTCTTGTCTCCATTTTCACAATATTTTTGACGTGAGAAGAATAGACCCCGTTCTGACATCAAGTCAATTGCATTCGCTAATTTTTCTCGAACCAGATTCATTTCAGACCTATCCTTAATCCTCCCTGACCATGCATATCTTTGTTGTAACTTTGACAATTCTGCCTCCAATAAATGTAGGTCATTCATGGATTTATTTCTATGTCGGGAGGTCCAATCAACCATATGACCCCTAATTGTGGCTTTAAAACTGTCCCATACAATTCCTTGATTAGCTGAACCCTCATTAACCACTAAAAATTGAATCATATGTGATCGTAAATCTTCTATGACATCCTTCTGCTCTGATATACCTGTTTTTAGTCTCAATTTCCTAAAGGATGGTGGTTCTATATCAATCTGTAAAGAAAGATCAATTGGCACATGATCAGAGATTTCCCTCTTCCTAATATTGACATCAAGAGTCTTGTCCATTAGCGCCTCAGTAATCAATATATAATCTAACCTAGAGAAGGAATCATGTACCGGAGAAAAGAAAGTAAACTCTTTTCCAGAAGGATGTAGCTCCCTCCATATATCAACAAGTCAAAATCTTTCTAGAAAAAATCAAATTCTTTACAGGTGTTCACCTTAGTATACCTACACAAACTCATTCTATTCAGTTTGTAATTACGAACACAATTAAAATCACCTCCCAAAATAACTGTCTCACGATGAATTTCATTCAAAAGTTGTGAAGTATCATCAAAGAGGCTCTTTCCTGATGTGCACGGCCCATAGATGCATCGTAAGGTAATCAGTTTCTCTTTATACATTACATCAGTAAAAATCATGCGACCATCTCCATCCATCACCACCTTTGTAATTTTGTACTGTAATCCTTTCATGAAAAGAATACTCACGCCCCTAGAATTGGTAGAATAACAATTCGATATGTCTTTATTATACCGCAAGTTAGTCAACAATTGCCTAGTCTCATCTACCATATGTGTGTTTTGTAAAAGAGCAATATCAGCTTTCGCCCTCCATAATCTCTCCACTACTTTTCTCCTTTTCTTTGGGCAGTTGAAACCCTTTTCATTCCAGGTTACTACTGCCAAGTCATTCACTTCCATCTCAAATTATTTCAAGTATGCACTAACACATAGTCCAACCAACTAGTAGTTATAATACCCTCATATTCATTACCTATGAGCACTACAAACCCATCAAAATCCTGAAAGGTCAGCCAAATGATTCTAAGTAGATCATCAACATAGGTTAATGACATAAAAACAAATATACAAACCACACATACACAGGACACAACATATAAATCCATTAATAATAAGTAATCAGAAGGTCGGAAACCAGGTAGGCGTCTGTCTATACCTCTTCGTTCACTAAACATAAATCTGATTACTTATTGGAAGAGCTAGAAGTGGACTAATTTGTCAATCCACAGATGTCACAGATGAGTACTTGTTTCGATCTTTCATCGTGCTGCGAAACACTTGCCCGTCACAACGTGGGTTTGTGTCATGAAATTTTGTCAGTGAAATCCCCCCAGCATCGGTGTGGGTAAGGCTCTTTCTGGACAATTTCAATTAGTAGTCATGTTGATACACCAAACAACATGTTAGATTACCCTGTTAACTGAACATAATCTATATAGAAGTATACAGTAATTTTTCATCCCCTTATAGATTTTTTTAGAATCTCATGTTTGTCTGCTTCCCCGTAGGGATTACTACCTCATACTCTGCCCCGAGGAAGGCACTTTCTGACATTGATGGTCTCACAGGTGGCCCGCCGAATCATAATCAGGTCTTTGCTAGATGGAACTTTATGCTCCTCGAAGTGACAGCATTTTAGACCGCTCTTGACATTAGTAAATGTGATATTTTACATAGGCAGACCTGTTAATTCACATTATTGTGAAAACGTACTTATTCATTATTTTGTATTCTCATTGTTTTTTCATTGTGTGTTAAACTTGTGTGACTTGTTTGATTATATGTGTTTAAACTAGTGTGACTTGTTTGATTATATGTGTTTTATTATCAGGATTGTTCATTTATTGTCTGTTTTTTTGAGCTTAATGAATGCTGAATCTCTTAATGCTGAATCTCTTAATGCTGAATCTCTTTTAGTTACTGTATTAGAAGTCTTCTTGAGTTTGAGCTACTGTGTTAGAAGTCTTTTTGATTTCAAACCATTATGATTGTGTTTTCGAAAAATTCATGTTTTCTATTTAATAAAATATAGAATTCATTTGAAACATACATTTTACTTTTTCTCACTTACTTCTTTAGATTATACTTTGGTTTCCAAGGGGAACTAAACTAGGATATCATGTGGATGAGAATTAAATTCAGGATCTAGGTTAGAATTTACTTTATACAGCTTTTTAGATTTCTTGTTTTTTATTAAAGGTGAATATTTTAGCATAATGGATGAAAGAAATCTATATTTCTTATCTCCATACAGAATTATAGACACTGTTCTGGGAGGTGGGAGCAGGCACACTCTGAATCCAAAATGGGCGCTATTAATTAGACGTCATTGATGTTTGATGTCAATACGCAGTGATGTCACTGGGTTAATGTAAACATTGTTGTTTCAGTCATGACGCAACCCAATGGTGCGTTCAGTATGACAATAGGAATTAACTTAATCAATCAATATGATAGATGGGCAAACTGGCTCATCTGTCTAATTTAATATGACTATATGAAGGTTAATCTGCCCCATCTAGCGTGAATATAGGAATCACATGGAGCTTAAGTATGTCAGGGTACTGGTGAATAAAGGTCTTGAAGTCAGCAGGATGAGTTCAGGATAGAATGTCAAAATGTCAACTGTAATCTCAATTCAACACAGTTGTGCATCCTAAGCTTCAAGAACATTTGTGTACAAGAATTCCTTGATGTCTACATCTTATACAACCGGATAAAGATTTATAGTGATGTAATTCCTCCAATGTATGCAATCACTTGCTGTTCTACATGGTGTCTCAACGGGCAAAAATAACCATTATTGTTTGTGCAGTTCTATACAATATATATTGGGTGGTATCCAATTATCAATTATGATCACGATTCTGGACAGTTGTGCTTATTATGGTTCAAGACCATTTGCACATAAGCATTTCTTGATGTCTACATTTTACACAACTTAGAGTAGAATTGGACAATGAGACACAATAAAGTGTTATATTCATAACAGAGAAGCGATATTTCCACAATGAGAAGCAACGATCTTACATTTTCTGGGTGTCTATACAATATCTGTAGTTAATAGTTATTAATAGCTATAGTGGCTTGCTGGACTCCTAATTGTTTGTGAGGTCCTGTATACTGTATATTGACACATAAATCATGATGCAGTGTTACAATCATATCAGAGAGGTAATATCTAGACAATGAGAAACGTCTTTCTTACGTTTTCTGAGTGTAACAAAATGGTTACAGAAATGCATTTTGTACATGTTAGTTGATACTCAGATTGTTTAAATTTTAAAATGGCATAACAATCACCTTCATTCTCCCGTGATTGCATGTCAAAATCAGGAATAGGCAGATAGTGTACAGACGAAGTCAGTATCATTCACAAATATTCACTGGAAGAAAGGGAATTAGAGACAATTCCTCATTCATACCGTTGGGGGTCAACTGAGTCCAACTTGTGGATCCAGAACAGTTGTCTCTTGAGTGATAGTCACTAGGATGCCCTCCTCTAGATGGAGTCCTTACCAGTTCTAGTACCCTGTATCTCAACTGGGCTATTGTGACTGCATAAGCTGTCGAACCCCTTCGTCTTTCCGTCCCTCCACACTCTCACCTGAGTCTTCAGAGTGACCTGAGTTCCATAGATTCCGCTGGCTCAGGTAGTCCCGTTCTTTTTTAGGTAGCACTTGCCTGTCTCGGTGAGAAGCCACAGTGACTGCTGAATAGACAGCCTTCCTGGGGCCCCTATTCCGGGAACAGGCCGGACAAAAGGGAAAAAACCCACACGTGGGAAAAACCCTAAGGATACTTCTGGCAATGAGGTAGGTGAAGATCCAATCTTGTAAACAGTAGGACTGGAAGCAGATACGAGATCCACAGGGTTGAACACAGGAGGGAAGTCCAATGCGACACCATTAAAGGTGAAGGAAGCCAATGCAACTACCGGCCCAAGGGAAGTAAAGGCGCGGTAAGAAAGTGAGAAATTACAGGAGAGAATGCAACAGAAAGAAGAAAAGGGAAACCTGGAGAACCGCAAGTGAAAAGAGCGGCAAAGAGGAGAAAAAACACCCGCCGCCGGAGCGGCAAGACTAGGAGGAGGAAGCGAAGAAGTGCCGAGGGATCGGCAAGGAAGAGACTGGAAGAGGAAAGGCCGCCGCTGACAAAACGAACCGGCCGACAGAGAAGAAGAAGAAACTCAATCCCAAGGATAAGGGACGAGCAAGCTGAGATAACCCCCCGCACGCCGAGGCGAGCAGAGGGCAACGCTGGGGGAGCGCTAGAACCAGAGCCGCTTGAGCGAGAACCAAGCAAAGGGTTGAAACGCAGCGACTGCCGGACTTGAAGGGCAGATAAACTTCCGGCAGTGCTGCGATTGGCCAATGAATCGATACCAGACACAAAGAAGGGACTAAACCACCCTACCTGCCAGTTTGCAGCCTCCAACGTGGAAGGAGCCGCCACCCGCGGTAGCGATTGCAGATGACAGCTATGGTGTGTCTCATGGTGGATAAGGGCCTAGCTACCAGAGATTTGTGGAACGTCCCATGTTTGGGTTTAGTTACGAGAGGTTGTCTTGGAGAGGTTGTCTTAGGAGAGGTCAGGTCTTTCTGCTTTTACTAGACAATCTCTTAAATTACGCCCTCTGGTGTATGCCATCATGGGTGCTTTAGGAAATAGTTTTGTGAGTTGTTGGTCTTGTCTAGTAATCTTCCAATTTTTATGTAGTATATGATTGATTGGTCCACTTTGTCTGTAACACTTTATGAGGTGTATCAACTGAGGATCATTTTTGTTCTCCTTGGGTTCTAACAGGTTCTTCCCTGTAAGTGTGTTGCTTCTCAGTTTTGCTTTATCTAGTACTGCTCCTGGATACTCTCTGGATCTGAACCTTTCTGTTAGTATTCTTGAGGCTTTGTCATGGTCAGTGTCATCAGATACTATCCTCCTAATTCTCAAATACTGGCTAAGTGGTAGGTTATCCTTAAGATGTTGGGGGTGAAAGCTAGCATAGTGTAGCGTGTTATTAACATCTGTGGGCTTTCGATAAATTGATGTTGTCAATTTATTTTCTTTAAGAGTTACTTCAGCATTTAGGAAATGTATGTTGAGTGAGTCCACTTCTAGAGTAAACTAGATCCTTGGATGACACATGTTAAGGTAAATTAGAAATGTATTCAGTTCACTTTGAGGACCTTTCCAGATGCCACAAATGTCATCTATGAATCTCTTCCACATTGCCAATTTGTCAGACCATACTCCTTGTTGTAAAATATATTTAGTGTCATAAGCAAACAAAAATAGGTTGGCATAGGCACGTGCCATCGCAGAGCCCATAGATGTCAATGATACTTGTAAATAGCAGTTCTTGTTGAAGTGCAAGTAGTTATTGTAGAGTATGATTTTGGTAAGCCCTAGGGTGAAATTCTTGTTGGATTGGAAATATTCCTCCTGTAATAGGACACTTTCAAGAGCTTTTATACCCTTGTTGTGTGGAATCGAGGTGCACAAACTTTGTACGTCTAGTGTAAATAATATTCATTCTGGTTGTAGAGCCATCAGACATTCTACTGTGGTTATAAAATGGCTTGTATCATATAGCTACGTGAATGTTTTTGAACTAGTGATTGCAAGAGATTATCCAAGTATTTAGCTAGTGGTTTAAATATGCTTTCTGTAGCAGCAACTGTAGGTCTCACTGCGGGATTTAGCAAGTTCGTATGCATCTTTGGTAGTCCATAAAATACAGGCATTATTGGGAATTTCTTTGTCAGTAACTCTTTGTTTTTTTCAGTGATCCATTCTGAAGGCACGCCCCTGAATGCTCACACCAGAGATAATGCAAATTGCTAGGGAAGAAAGGCCCAAGTCGATCTTGTAAGGATAATAAGCTTAATCTCACACGCAGATGAGAACCGCAGCAAAGAAGTCTGCTGCTAAGAACATTCAGATGAAAAGTACTACAAGCAGAATCTTATAAATGAAAAAATGCTAGTGACGTCTTCTCTTACTGACACTGCAAAACCTCTCTAACATGCTGCGCAAGCAGCCACTTGCCTATAACAACAAAAACAAGCAAATCTACCTCCACCCTTCTCTCTCACCCTTCCATATGAACACACACCGCTCCAAAACATTATCCAACACCACAACACAACGCACACAGTTACTTCCCCTTCTAGGGCCTGTTTTTCACCTAGAAAACACAACCACCATAAAATAAACCAACATGCTATACTAACAACCACTACTTGTTCCAGTCCTACTTCTTATACGAGACCACTACTTTATATTTCCATGTACCTCCTTTAAATATTATACTGCCTTGTGGTATCACCTTCCTTCCCCTTCTGAGGAGGGAATCCCTGCCTTACCTTATAATCCTTTGCCGTATAAAACTTTACCAAAACACTCCATAATACAAATTTTACCGACAAATAACCCTAACCTCGTCCACATCACATCGATGAACTCGGTCTCCACATACACACACCTTTCACACTTCCCCATGCATTTGTCCATCGAACTCTTCCATCACGGGGTTCCAGCAATGGCCTGCACTCTCCTCAAAGCTGTGCTCGCTTCAAAGAGCAGAGAGGACTTTTCTTAAAATGGCAGCTGCTAAACCACTCGAAACACATGTTTTTACGGGGCCGGTCACTATAGGTGGGCCTGGCTCCTTCTGGAGAAGTGGCCTGGAAGCCTGGACAGCCTCCGCATGCATGGGGGGTGATGGGATCACATTGGGGTTACCAATTGAAGGCACACCCCTGAACGCTCTTTCCAGAGAGCATGCAACCCGCTATGGAAGAAAGGCCCACGTCGATCTTGTAAGGATAACAAGTTAAATCTCACATGCAGATGCGAGCAACAGCAAATATCTCTGCTGCTAAGAAGGTAGTACAAGCAGAAACCTATAAAGGAAAACATTGTCATAAATGATACAATACATATAGTAAAAACCAGTGCAGCTCATTGGATGGAACCTATACATGTACTACCTCTATCCATAAGGGATGGCAGTTTATTGGTCCCAGCCCAGTCCGTCCGTCTTTGATCACGTGGGTGCTGCAGGGGTCATCTTCTTCTCACGTCGAAGGTCAGAAAACAAATTAATTATACTGCTACTATATAACTTGTTTTATCACTCATACTATGCACTTGCAGGCCTTAAGTCGGACACAAAGAAGGTTCTGGGGCACTCTAACCTTCACACACACATTTCTCTCACTCCCTCCGCGCCATCCGGCTCCAAGGTCTCCACCCTCGCTTTGAACTATAATGTATCCCTCCTAGCACCTCGCAATACAAGTCACATGATTGTCTCTTCAAAGATATTCCCTGTCCATCCTCTTTGAACATTTCAGGACTTGGTACTTTGAAGTTGGTGGTCAATGGGCACCTACCCATGGTAATTCTCTCTGGTGCCATGGAATACAGGGAGCTTAGGGTATAGTCAATTATATGGTCAATAACTCGTGGTCACCCAGGAATGGGCCGGGTCATGCTTTGGCCAGTGTGAGATAACATGCACACCAGGCGCCGGTATCTGATCGCGACCTTGTAGGGCACATTCCTCTTGGGTGAAAAACACATCTTTGCAACACTTTTGAAACATTTAATAAATGGTGGGGCGGGTGGGGGTGCAAACTGTCCTCATAGGAGCTTGGGCTTGACTGGAGATTTCTGTGGCCTTGTGGATTTCGCCCTAGTGCATGCAATGCTGCATTTACCGCTGAGACCTTCCATTCTACCTAGGAATACTAATATCTATGTAACATTGGGATGCCGCCCGCGTCTTGGTCCACACAATCTAGTTAAACTGTAATTGGTGAGATTAACATTGGGTCCTGCTGGATGGGAAGACGTCCCTCTCCCTGTCCCCCCTCCTCCCTGGCTCATCACAGTGTCTCTAATGCATCTCGCCTTACTTTAAAGCACCTGCGTGGGGGGGGGGCGCAACAGAGCTGCCCCCTTCCCAACATTTCTAAGACTGTCTAAATGATAGGGCTGATTGTTTCCATTGGCTCTTGATCTGATAGCAAATATGCAAATATGTGTCTTTGTCACCCAGAAGTTCCAGGCAACTAGCTGGTTAGTAATTTCTATCCATGATAACTATAGCTCCCTTTTTGTCTGCTGGCGTAATCACTATCATGGGGTCTTCTGCAAGTTGTTTCAATAATTTAAGTTAGTGTTTTCTCATATTGTGTTGTTTCATGTTAAAGAGTTTTACAGTTTTAAGGTCTTTGATCATTTTGTTTTCAATTAACTCCACTGCTGGGGTCTTTACACTGGGATTAAAGGTGCTCTTTGGTTTGATCCTCAGATAGTTGAATGTCTTTGATCTCTCTTTGATAGGTGGTATTGAAGGATAACCCCAGACTGAGTAAATCAAGTTGCTGGTTAGAGAAGTTACGACTAGAAATATTGGTCACTAGTTCACGATTTTCCTCTCCTGACTTTTCTATTTCTAACAAAAAGGATGTTCACTAGTTGAGGTGGTAGCTGGTTTCCTAGAGGGTATGTCCTGAGGTGGAGCAGTTTTATACCTGTGGTGCAGTTGTAGCTAAGGGCGTTGTTGTCATTGGTTGCTCTCTCCCACTGCTAGAGGTGTCACTGGAACGGTCATTCTCTCTCATGTTTGATCTAGTTGGGCTTTCTAGTCTTTCTGTTCTGAATAGTCTGTTTTGTTGGTAATATTTTCGCCACGTGTAGACTATACCACGTGAATAGTCTAATGTATCACATCTATATTTCCTAATTTTCCTCTGCTCTATCTCTTTATGTTATGAGTCGAGTTTTCTGTTGGTGTCTTCAAGGATTTTCTGTAAGTGTTCCTGCGAGAGGAGTGAACTTATTGATTGCTTAATTCTGTGATCTCTGTGTCTATTTTTTAAAGTGATTTGGCCAGTTTCTCTATTGTTAGTAGCATGAGGTCAAGGGAACAATTATTTAACAATTATCCCAACTGTATCGGCTTCTTATCGATGCATTCAAAATTCCAAATGCTATTGCTCTGTGTCCCCTTGACATATGTTTGTATGTATAGATCTGCCGTGCCTTACCCCGCCGCCCGCACTGCAATCTGCCTCGATTGTTCTCAGCTGCGAATGCTCATCTCACCCTCCCAGTAGCTATATTGTTGGTAGTGGCCCAAACGCTCCAGTGAGTACTTGGATCCTGTTCCCAGCAACACCCTCCCCCAATTAGAGGGCGTAACCCGCCCTTTCCTAAACTGTTTATTACCACCGCCAATGTTGTTTTACCTTTTATGCATAAGAGCTGAGCGCCCTTCCTCATTCTGCCTGACCTGCTGCCATAACCGGCCCTGGGGCAGCCTACCATATATATATGTGCCCATATTGTCTCACAGCGTACTTGCCTGCCTGATTTACTGCCCATATTAATCGGGATTGTACCTGCATACCAATGTGTTGTACTCGCCTGCTCACCTCTCACTCGCAGGTATTGGTTGTCACTGTTTCTGCTGTCACTGTATTTGCCTGCTGAATTGATACAGGCTTATGTCCGCTGACTCTCCCATTACCTACCTGCCATATCGGTTGTCACTATATGTGACTCGAAATCTATCTGCTGATCTGAAACTTGTCTATTCACATTGGTCATTCTACCACTGACTGCACCTGCCTTATTCACTTACCCTGTTGACTTGTACTGGCCCACACCAAGCAGCCAATCAAGGATCATATCTGCTTGCTGATGTGCAACTAGCTAGCCTTCCTAGCTCTGGTTATATGCAATATTGCCTTTATATATGCCATGCCAGCTCCTAACATAGTGTCTTGTTGCAATGCCTATTTGAAGCTGAAGCTACCTAGTTATTCAGTATGAACTCTCTATATTGGTCATATGTAATACTGTCTTTGTGAATACCAAGTCCACACCCAGCGTATCTCTGCCCACTTATGACCGCATGAACATATGCCACAATGTTTTTTGAAACTGCTTAGCTGGATCTGCATTAGCATTAGACATAATATTGTCACTGTACTGCACACATTTATCCTCCCATGACCCGCTCGACAGCGCCACCACCCCAGCGCAACACACTTCACCTCACCCTCTTTGCTATTTCACTCATCACATTCACCCTTTGGTCAATCAGCATTATGTCCCTCACGCACATAGAACTCTCACCACCACTAGACCACAGTCACACCACGTCTAGCCCCTTACAAAACACCCAGCCTAGCCTCCACACCATCAAGCTCAAGGACCAGTCCTTCCTCCACCATAGGCTCTGCAGACTCAGAGCACGCACTAAGCTGCACATCACTCACAGCAGCACCCCACCTACTACCTACCTTAGAAACATCAGACTTAGCTCTCGTGCTTCCTCACTGTCAACACGCACACATCTTCCACACCACCAGCTGCCCAACACCCATCCCCACATCCAATGCACCGTGCCCAGCTCCAATCCCTCTCAACCATCCAATCACTCATTCTCTACACCGCCTGGCCCTAACTCCAGCACACATGCCCAATGACCACACTGAATTGAAATGCATGCTTATCATCGCCCGCTCCCTCCCATCACATGCACTTGAGATCAATGACCTCATCACCTCCCATAAACTTGACTTACTAGCCATCTCCAAAACCTGGCTCCATGAAGCATCAGGCCCCTCCATCTCCCGTGCCCTCCCTCTAGGATACACTATCCTGAGACAGGACAGCAAGACATCCAAAGGTGGAGGCGTAGCCCTCATCTTCAAGGATACCCTCTCCATTAGACTTTGCAATCGACAATGGGAAAACAATGCTGATCTCCTCACTGTTAAACTGTCACTCTCCCCCAATTGTACCATAAACATCCTAATCACCTACAGGTCATGAGGCCCACCACCAGACTACCAAAATCACCTCCTCCAAATCATAGGGAATAACCTCAAAAGCGTGACCAAAACCATCCTGCTCGGTGACCTCAACCTAGGCCTGCATGACACTAAGGACAAAGCAGCCGCCTCCCTAGCCAAAGAACTCACTCACATTGGGTTCGACCATAAAATCACAGCACCAACTCATTGCAAAGGCCGATCCATTGACTGGATCGCAGACCACAATTGCTCCACGTCCATTACTAACATCTCAGCCCTCCCGTGGACAGATCACCACTATATTCAATTCACTATTCCCAACATTCCTACTCGCAAGAGGCTCTCGTATGCCCCAACTGCTAAAGTCAGAAGCTCGAAAAAACTAACTAAAATCAACCTTGCACCGCTTCTCGATATCCCTAAACTTAAACATTAATTTATCAATGACCCCATCTCTCTGGCCAACACCTATGCCCACGCTCTCACCCAAGCCACTGAGTCCATAGCTCCCTTAGAAGACAAAAAAGAAAAAAAAATCAATGCATTCTAACTCATGGTTTACGGAAGAACTATCTGCACTACGTTCTGCACTAGCCAAGTGGCAATCCTCGCCTAACCAATCCTCTCTAAATGAATTCAAAGAGATCTCATTCTCGTATAAAAAAGCCATATTCCAAGCCAAATCAGAATCATTCAACCAAAGAATCTCCAAAGCTAACTCAAAATCTAGGGACATTTTCTCTATCTTCAAAGATCTCACCGCCCCCGCCACTAGCCCGGATGAAATCATCAAAGACGAAGCCTGGTGTTCCAGCATTCAGGATGCTCTTATCAACAAAGTCAAGATGCTACAAAAAAAGATAATAGCTTAGCGCAAAGCTCTCCCTAATCAGGACAGTCCACCCCGCGCCCCCACTTAATCCTCTCTCTGAAATACCTCTCTTCGTCTTCAGAGACATCACAGAGACGGAAGTTACCAACCTTCTCAAACACATCAACCTTACACTTGAAAAGGGGACATCTGTCCCCCAACCATCATCAAAGAATGCACAGACTAACTGGTCCCTATCATCAAAGCATTCAATAATGCATCTTTCTCCTCTGGAATCATACCACAAAGCCCAAAAGAAGCCTGGATATGGTCACACATTAAAAAAAAACATCCTAGACCCCGCCACCCCAACAACTACTGCCCCATCACTACTGTCCCCTTCCTCCTCAAAAGCCACCCACAACCAAATCCAACATTATCTAGAATCTAATGTCATTCTAGGCAGAAGACAATCAGGCTTCCGCAAAGACCATGGCACAGAAACCGCCCTCTTAGATTTTAAGAACCAAATCACCAAAATAATGGATAATGACAAACCTGCCCTCCTACTCCTCCTCGATCTCTTCGCTGTGTTTGATCTTGTTGACCATGACATCCTCACCTCCCACCTGTCCAATGCAGCCCATTTCTCTTACAAAGCCACCTCCTGAATAACATCTTTCTTAGAAGTAAGGGCTGTGAAGGTATACTCAAACCAGGCCAATGCAGCCCCACCACCATCAACTGTGGAATCCCCCAGGGCTCATGAACTGCATCTATAACCTGTTCACCAAACCTCTCTTTGACATGTTGGACGTGCTCGGCATAGCATACACAAACTATGCCGACGATACCCAAGTCCTCCTCCCACTCACTGGAGAATACGACCAAGACGCAGAAGCTCTCCTACAGATATATGCCACCATCCAAACCTGGATGGCAATCAATGGTCTCTGTTTAAATGGGGATAAAACCGAGATCATCATCCTGGGCTCCAAGGACATTCGATCCAAACTCAACCCTAAATACACTCACTTCACCATCGACAACACTAATATATCAGTCTCCACATCAGTAAACACCCTTGGAGTCTACTTAGACTCAACACTCTCAATGACAAGACAGGTCAGCGCCATCTCCTCCGCCTCTGCTCTCACCACCAAACTTATAAATGCCATAAACCCCTTTCTAACGTCTCAAAACTGCCTATCCATCGCTAGAGCCACTATAGGAGCTAGACTTGATTACTGCAATGCCCTTCTGGCAGGCACCTCAACAAAAAACATCAATAGGCTCCAAATACTACTAAATAACGCACTCCGCGCCACCCTACACATTCCCAAAAGTGACCATATATCTCAGGCCAGATGTGATGCCCACTGGCTCCCAGTCAAGGAAAGGATCAACTTCAAAATACTCACCCTTACGCACAAATGCATCAATCTCTCCGCCCCATCCTACCTATCAGAAACCATAACCAAGCACATCTCTGCCCGACCCAAAAGGAGCCACCATGCAAACCAACTCTGTGTACACTCCATAAAAAGGGCCAACGCAGGCGGCATTGGCTTCCCTCACATAGCACCTAACCTCTGGAATGCCCTCCCAATGCACTCAGAGCAGAACCCTCTTTGTACTCCTTTTGCAAATCCCTCAAAACCACACTTTTCATATAACCCCACACAACACCTTAAGCCTCCTAGCTCTCCTCGCCCTGCAAAACTCAAAGCTGTACTGTAAATGCAATTTCTATGTAGCTCTAAGATAAACCGTAAATGCAAATTTCAATGTAACTACTAAGCCTTCCTTTGTAACGAGCAATGTATAGCTGTAACAGTGCCACGATGCCCTTGGGCTGATGTGCACTTTAAAATTATGAATAAATAATAATAATAATAATAATAATAATAATAATAATAATTTAAGATCTGTTCCCATTTCTTTACAAATTCACTGTTCTCTTTGCAGAGAGTTGGTCTGAGATAGCTTCTAAGTGTTATGTGTTGTGCTGTAAAGTACTGCGCTATGGTTAATGAATGGAGTTTTTGGAGATTTCTTTCCTTATTAATCTCTCTAGATTGTTCACTTCTATGTCTTGGCTTTCAGTAGTTGGGGTGGTTCTTTCTGTATCTTTGATTTATGCTAAGATACGGGATGCCTCCTCTTCACTGAAGGCTAACATAGTTCCATGTTTTGTTGTTAAGAGATCAATCTTAGAAAAATACATAATTTAGAGGAATGTTAAGTAATTTGGTGCAAAAAAATTCTTGCATCACTCCAAATAATTGTGAAATCACAAACTAGCAAAACTACTATGGTACGCACACCATTTCAATTGAACTAGTTTAAGACTTTTCAAGGAGTTATGGAGTCTTGTAGGGTGACTCGCGGTGTGGGGGAGAAAGTTACAGCTCTGGCACAAGAATCTGTTACTCGAACAGAAACAAGATTAGTGTCCTTAAGTGTCGGACACTCCTGTCCCCTACACACCTTCAATAATTAACAATGTCAGTCAATAGTTAGTTTGTAAATCAATACATTGTATTATTTCTTCTCAAACATATTTGTAATATGAATGAACAAGTACAAATGCCTATTTATATTTTAATCAACAACACAATTTTACCAAAAAATTGTAATATTGTGAGCTCTATGCATTTCACGATTGTCATGCCGACTCCCACATACACCCCGCCCGGAGCCGCCCCACACACTAGTACCTGGAAACTCCACTCAACCCAACAGCGGTACTCACCGGCCACATCCCGCTGCATTAAAAAGCCTGCGCAAGGATGGTCGCGCACAAGGACTTGGCGGCTGTGGCCACAGCAATGCTGGGGAACAACGGGATTTGCAAAATCCTCTTCCTGGTCACGTGGCGCACAACATCGCTCACGTGACTCTACGAGGCTTCACTCGTTATCCAGTCACACTACTGCTTCCCGGTCATGTGTTGTGCAACGCCGCTCACGTGATCCTATGAGACTGCGCTCACGTGACCAACCAGGAAGCCCACCTGCATAAAAGCACGCCGATTCCACACAACCACGCTTCTCAGCTGTTTTTCTTCTCAGTGAGTGGCATTTTGGATTATCCGGATCTGGATTCTTCAGTTTTTTACCCTGTTTCTGCTTTCCTGGAACTGCTCTTGCTAAATCCTAGGATTTGGTTGCATTGGACTCTTGCCTCCCTGGTTTTTGGATATTCTGGACATTGGATTTTTGGACTTCCCCCCTGGATCTCTGTTTGGCTAAATTGTTTTGGGACTACAGCTATTCTCTTTGGGAAGCTGCTGCTCTCCTCTTGCGTCAGGTGTTCTCAACACCAAAGATATATAAGGGTACCACATTTCTCCTGACATCTCCCAAGTCCTTCTCACAACCATTGGACCCCTTCCTGTACTGGCGCCTAACCAAGGAGAAATCTTAGAGACCACATCTCCTACAAAGTTGGTAGAATCCTTCCCACTCCTCTTTCTTACAATCGCACTGGTATTGTTTAATCTTGTATTCACGTCTGCCTAACTATTCCTTTGATGCTACCTGGTACCCCTGTTCCTGTCTTCTGCACCTGTGGCCTCAATAACTGGTCAGGGAGTACCTCTATTCCCTCCCTGACCGATGCTTGGGGTCGGAGGTATAAATAGTCATCGCAGAGTCTTAACGAGACAGACTGAGAAGCCTCTCCGCTTTGGCTATGGATGCTGCCACCGGGGACCAGGTGGCTGCCTTAGTACAGGCAATCACAGTGTTAAGAGCCGATATGTCGGTCGCCACTGCTGCCATAGACCAGCGGTTGGACGTTATACAAAGTGAGCGTCATGCCCTACCTGCTGACCCTGAATTCGGGGACGCCCCTCCTCAGGGCAGCCCTCCAGGTCCCGTCCCAACTCCAGCACCTGTTTATGTCCCCACTCCATTTCCTCTGGCCCCACCCGAGAAATTCCTGGGTGATCCTCGTAAGTTCTGCACCTTTCTGAATCAGTGAAAACTCCATTTCCTTTGTCATCCACAAGCTTTCCCTGACTCTACAACAAAGGCTGCATTCACACTCTCACATCTGGGGGGTATAGCGGCCGCTTGGGCTAACCCGTTGTTGGAGACCGATAGCCCTGTATTGTATGATTTTGATCTATTAATCACAGAAATCACCAGGTTATTTGACACTAGACATAAGGCCCAAGCACGAGACCTGGAGCTCTTGGATTTAGTCCAGGGTAAAACCACACTTGTTGACTATATAACCCGCTTCAACCAGTTATCGGTGGAAACAGCCTGGCCGGAAAACAAAAAGGCAGTGGTGTTTTACCGTGGACTCAATGATGCCATGAAAGATGCACTGGCAGCGGTGCCTTCCTTGCCAGCCCAATACCCCGAACTCGTAGATCTGGCATTACAAGTGGATGCCCGAAGGGCAGAGAGACGACTAGAGTCCAGCAAATCTGTGTCTTTTTCCTCTGTTCCCCTCCCAGGTGATCCCGCGGGTGAACCCATGTAAATAGGGGGGATTCGCAGTCCCATCACAGCCACAGAGAGGGAGCGCCGTCGATCCTCGAATGCCTGTTTTTACTGTGGGCTAAACGGCCATTATATCAGGGAATGTCCCAGACGCCCTAAACCTAGGACAGCGGTTCTTCAGAAGGCCTGTCCCTAGATGAGGGGGTACGGACGGGTTTGCCTTCTTCCCCCTCCTCAGAAGTTCAGTCAGGTCTTCTGGGTCCACTGCACGTCCAAGCCCTTCTGGTTTCCCTAGACAACTCTCCTCATGAAGTACAGTTAGTCATCGACTCAGGGGCAACGGGTAATTACGTGGACATAACTTTGGCCACATCTCTCAACCTACCTCTTCAGAACAAGCGGTGAGCGGAACCCGTACAAGCTGTTGATGGTTCCCCCTGGTATCAGGCCCAATTAAATACCCAACAGCGCCTCTGACATTAATCATCCACGCCAAACATAGGGAAACCCTTACATTCGACCTGATCTCTACACCTCATGGGATGGGCTCATTCTGGGTCTCCCCTGGTTACGGGTTCACAACCCGGTCATTGACTGGCTTCATGGAGGGATACATTTTGAATCCGCACATTGTCAGAGTCATTGTCTTGTTTCCCCTAGCAAAGTGACCTCCCCTTCCCAAGTATTGGGTGCTTTGGCCCATTTACAGCTCAATGAAGAACAGACCATGGAATGTGACCCACCAAATCATGTCGTGGGAGCCACTGTTTCCTGTATTCCGGTGGAGTACCAGGACTTCTCCGATGTCTTCGATAAAGGACAAGCTGAACATCTTCCGCCACATTGATCGTATGACTGCCCCACTGACCTCGTCCCTGGGGCAGTAATACCTTGTGGGTGATTTATTCTTTGTCACCTACGGAAGACCTAGTCTTAAAAGACTACCTCCAAACTGCACTAAGAATCGGTCACATCCGTCCCTCCCAATCTCCAGCTGCCAGCCCAATCTTTTTTGTGCCCAAAAGAGAAGGTGACCTACGCCCATGTGTAGATTACCGTCGCCTTAACCAAATAACAATCAAGAAACGGTACCCTATTCCCCTAATTTCACCTTGATCTTAGGGGGGCCTGCAATTTAGTTCGGATCAGACGGGGTGACGAGTGGAAAACCGCTTTTTGCACTAGACACAGTCTATATGAGTACACTGTCATGCCCTTTGTCCTCTGTAATGCCTCAGCAACATTTCAGAGGTTCATGAATGACGTATTTCATGACATCATGGACTCCTATGTCATTGTGTACCTAGACGATATCCTGATATTTTCATTGTCTCTCTCATCCCATATACAGCATGTCCGAGAAGTACTCCATAGACTCAGAACCAATGCATTGTTTGCAAAACCTGAGAAGTGTCCTTTTCACACCACCGAAGTGGACCTTTTAGGGTTTCATATCTCTCTTAAGGGGCTTTCTATGAATTAAGGCTAAAGCTGATTCTGTGTTGAATTGGCCTGTTCCCACAACTGTCAGGGCCTTACAGTCATTCCTCTGGTTCGCAAACTTCTATAGGAGGTTCATTGCAGGATTCTCTTCCATAGCAGTGCCCCTAACCAGTCTTACCAGCCCACGAGAACCCTACATCTGGACAGAAAGACAGGACAAGGCTTTTGAGACATTAAAGGCAGCATTCACAATCGCCCCCATCCTGCAGCATCCTAACCCAGAACTGCCTTTTGTGGTTGAAGCTGATGCTCCATCGCACGCACTAGGAGCGGTCCTCTCCCAGGCCTGTCCTGCCACGGGACTCCTTCATCCTGCTGCATTCCAGTCCCACAAGTTTACACCTACAGAACAACACTACACTGCCACCGAGAAGGAGCTCATGGCTGTAAAAGACGCTTTCCAAGTGTGGAGGCACCATTTGTTAGGGGCGAAACATCAGATAACCGTTTATTCTGATCACCGTAATTTACAGGACCTGGCAGCCCTGAAATGTCTTAATAGCCGACAAGTCCGCTGGCACCTGTTCTTTTCCGCCTATGATTTCATCATATGCCACCGCCCAGGTACCGGTCATGGCAAAGCAGACGCTCTATCTCGTCTCCTGGGTGGAGAATCTCTTCCGGTCTTCCCCGAAACTGTACTAGACAAAAAACATGTAATATGCCTTTGTACGCCACCTGTCAATATGCTTGATTCCATTCGTCAATGGGTTTCTTTGCATCCCAACGGCACTGATGAATGGGATTTAACGTTTCATGAAGGTCTGCCATTCATACAGAATCGTTTGTATCTCCCTACCCAAGATACCCGCACCCGGGCACTCCAGTGGTCACATGACGCCCGATCAATGGACACCCAGGGCAGAAACGCACCCTTACATTGCTACAAAGATGGTGTTGGTGGCCTACTATGCGCAGGGATGTGAACAATTATGTGTCAAGTTGCCCGATCTGTGCCCAATTTAAGAACATGAAAGGTCGTCCTCTAGGTATGCTTCAACCTTTACCTATTCCCCCACATCCCTGGCATACGGTGACTATGGATTTCATTACTGATCTACCAAAGGTCCAGGGCCACGATACTATCTGGGTTGTTGTAGACGCATTCACCAAGATGGCACGCTTTATTCCCTGTGCTGGCATACCTTCAGCTCCAACGCTAGCCAAGTTGTTCTTTCAGTCCGTCTTCTGTCTCTTTGGGTTGCCTTCTGTTCTTGTATCCGATAGGGGTTCCCAATTTACCTCCCGGTTTTGGCGCTCCCTCACCAGTCTTCTAGGTATAGACGCCCGATTTTCATCTTCCTACCACCCAGAAACAAACAGCCAAACTTAGTGTGTGAACGAAACATTAGAGCAGTATTTACGCTGTCTCTCTTTGCAACACCAATACTCTTGGTATCAGGTATTACATCTAGCCGAATTTGCCTATAACAACGCCCCACACTCTGCCACTGGGTTTTCCCCGTTCTTTTCCATGTACGGTCAGCATCCCCGGGTCCTGCCTTTGCCGGACTTTTCTACGGCCCTAGCTCTTGCTGCTGTCACCTGTTTTAGAGTCTTGGAAGACGTCCACGCACAAACCATTACCCATTTTAGGGAAGCCCAAGCCACCATGTGTCATGCAGCCAACAAGAAACGCGCCCATGCTCCTTGTTGTTCGGTCGGTGACAAGGTTTGATTATCCACTCGACACCTACGAATACCTGGTTGCCGGAAGCTTCTTCTGCGTTTTGGGGGACCATACCGCGTCACCAGGGCCATTAATCCGGTGGCTTACCGATTGTCCTTGCCTCCCCTATGGCGCATACACCCGGTTTTCCACACGTCCCTATTGAAACCCTGCCTACTAACTATGAGGGCGGTTCTGCCTCCAGCCCCGCTTGTGCAGGGTTCCGCAGATGAATACGAGGTCAGGGGTATTCTGGGTCACGTCTCCATAAGGGAGTTCTTTATTACCTGGTGGACTGGTCTGGTATCGGCACTGAGGAGAGGTTGTGGGAAACCGCTTCTAACGTTCATGCCCCTCTCTTGGTCTCTAGATTTCATTGGGACGATCTGTCCAGCCCACGCCTTCGTGGGTCCTTGGAGGGGGTTTTGTCAAGCCGACTCCCACATACACCCTGCCCGGAGCCGCCCCACACTCTAGTACCTGCAAACTCCACTCAACCCAACAGCGGTACTCACCGACCACGTCCCGCTGCATTAAGAAGCCCGCGCAAGGATGGTCGCGCACAGGGACTTGGCGGCTGTGGCTGCGGCGATGCTGGGGAACACTGGGATTTGCAAAATCCTCTTCCTGGTCACGTGGCGCGCAACATCGCTCACGTGACTCTACGAGGCTTCACTCGTTGTCCAGTCACACTACTGCTTCCCGTCACGTGTTGCACAACGCCGCTCACGTTATCCTATGAGACTGCGCTCACGTGACCAACCAGGAAGCCCCCCTGCATAAAAGCACGCCAAATCCACACGACCACGCTTCTCAGCTGTTTTTCTTCTTGGCGAGTGGCATTTTGGATTACCCGGATCTGGATTCTTTGGTTTTTGACCCTGTTTCTGCTTTCCTGGAACTGCTCTTGCTCAATCATAGGATTTGGTTGCATTGGACTCTTGCCTCCCTGGTTTTTGGATATTCTGGACATTGGATTTTTGAATTTACCCCCTGGATCTCTGTTTGGCTAAGTTATTTTGGGACTACAGCTATTCTCTTTGGGAAGCTGCTGCTCTCCTCTTGCATCAGGTGCTCTCAACACCAAAGATATACAAGGGTACCACATTTTTCCTGACATCTCCCAAGTCCTTCTCACAACCATTGGACCCCTTCCTGTACTGGCGCCTAACCAAGGAGAAATCTTAGAGACCACATCTCCTACAAAGTTGGTAGGTTCCTTCCCACTCCTCTTTCTTACAATCACACTGGTATTGTTTAATCGTGTATTCACATCTGCCTAACTATTCCTTTGCAGCTACCTGGTACCCGTGTTCCTGTCTTCTGCACCTGTGGCCTCAATAACCGGTCAGGGAGTACCTCTGTTCCCTCCCTGACCGGTGCTTGGAGACGGAGGTATACATAATCATCGCGGAGTCTTAACGTGACAGCGATCAACCCTTTGTCAGGAGCATTTGTCTTTAAGGCAATATGCAATTCTTCAAACTTCATGAAACATCTGAAGAATAAGTAAAAAAATGCATAAAACAACACAAGTTATTCTCGATTTGTGTAACAGTAGAATGTGTATGCTAATATCACTGAAGACTCTATTATCAATCACCTGGCTGTCTTTACGGATAATGATGTCAATACGATGTCTTCTCGTATGGATGGCATACGCCATCAATTAATTGATATTTTCCAAGCTGCTCTACAGGGACGTCATTTCACCAAAATGCCAGGGGTAGCGGAAGTGACATCACCCGACCCTTGACCCTCTGATGACATCACAGGAAGTGATGTCATTAGACCCCGCCCCAAAGTGATATAGCGGGTAGCGATGGTACACGACATTTCACCCGTTGAAAAAACAGGAAGTGGCATCACATAGCATTGTAAACTATGAAAAATATAGTTATGATATCACTATATGATGTACATTCATACAAGAATGGATCGCCATATGTATCATTAAGTTCAGTGTTTATTGGCCCGTATTACCAAATGACTGTGTATGCAAGCAGACGTCCATGACCAAATGATAAGCGTAAGTGCTATATAATAACACATCATTAAGCGCTTTATATAGAAAAAATATACACCCAATATCACCCAACCTGTGTTGGTACTCATTTATCGACCTCAGAAGGATGAACGGCTTAGGCTTAGTGAGGCGTTTAAGAACAGACTAAATCAGTGACTCACCCCCCTGAAGTGTGCCTGAAATAAACATTTAATGAGGCCAGCAATTACTGTATAGAATTCCAGAAAGACACATTATTTGGTATACCTATTCTTTCTTATTTAGGGTCAGTGCTGAAAGTGTTAGAAGAAAAATAAAACAAGTGCCTCAAGTCTTTTTTTTTAAGGGGCCTGAACAAGAAAGCCAGCCACCCCAGAAGTAAAGAGCCACAGCCCAGGAGCTTGCATAACTTAAAAAAAAAAAAAAAAAAAAAAAAAAAAAGATTTTTTTTTTTTTAGTAGAGGTCGCAAGGGACACCACAGAGGTCGCAGTTGCGACCCCTGGCGACCCCCAAATGACGTCCCTGCTGCTCTATAAGGACACTAATCTTGTTTCAGCGTCCCAAACAACACAGTAATGCTGTATGCTGGATATTGGAATCACAATAAAAACACTCCCTCCTTGCAATTCCTTGCCTCAGTTGCTCCCCATGGTATCCCTCCCCAACTTTTTCACAGAAGAAGAGCGCTGGTGTCCTGTTGCACAACTACCTATTGCATGAAATTACCCACAGGATGAGCAAGTCATTGTAAGAAACTGCAAACATTCTCCAGGTGAAATGGTTTACATTGTGTTCAAACATTTGGTCACCTTTGAACAGAATTAAGAATGGGACAAAATGTGAACTTTGATGGGTCTGACAGAATTGCTGTACATAACATTTCGGCCATCCCCCACTCAAGGAAGCTTAACCCATCCCATGAATAAGATCAGCACAATCAATATATCTTAAAAACCGAGTTCAGTAATATATCATGTAACAATCCCACCCTCATATTTTGAGATAAAGAACAGGCTGGTTTGCAAAAGGCATCAGAATGTGACAGATGATTCCCAACTTGATGTACATTGACTGCACTCACACATCACTCTAAATCAAATCATATATTTGTCCCCACTCTATCTATACACGCACACAGCACTCCTTGGCATTGATGTTTTAAAACAAAAACAAAAATTAAATCAAACAATCCACATCTGAAAATTATGCTTATTTATTTCAAAACCTACATCCATCCTAAAATCAAAAGGTGAAGCAATTCTCATAGTAAAGTTTAAAACAAAAAAATGTATGCAGCTGCAGCTCAAATATGATTCTTCAATACTTGGGCTGATTTTGATCTTAAACATTGGATACTATCTATGAGAAATTGTTGGTTCTCTGCTTGGGCATAAACACTACTTTAGTTCATCTACTATGATATTGGAGTTATTGCAAACAATTTAAAGGTTTGGGTTTCTCAGGATTTCTGTTGCTTCTGGAATACTGGGACAGTGGGTCTTAACTTTACTCGCAATTTTCAAGGAAGTAAGTACCAAAACATACCAGTACAATGGTGTTAGTAAAGAAGTGATTTCAATTACTTTATTTACTATGGAAGTCTCCAATTATATATTTTGCTATTACACATTCAATTTAAGATGCCTGACATTTCCAGAGGCACGACAAAGTCCTAATACGCGCTACCTAAGGTTTCCATTTTTAATATATATCACAAAGTATTTACACCTTGCACTTTGTTTCCTATTTCAGTGGAATAACTTTTCAACGGTTCTCAATAAATACTGTTAAATGGTTTCAGGGATTTAATTCACAGGGAAAATGTCTAAATATTCTTGCGGTTGAGGTAATCACTTTTTGTCAGCATTTCAAATGTCCAGGACAGGTAGGGACATCGACCAGGCTCCACCAGTTCTGTAGGGCATGCTGTCCCTTACGCCTGTGCACCAGAACATGCGTGCATGATTTATGCACTTTGATGTAAAGGCAGGGAAGCAGGAGGCCGCAGCTCTTTGACTTAGTTAGAGCCATTTGAGTTTGCTGGTATCGAGCACCTGGTAAGTGATCCCTGTATGTGCGTGCACAGTTGTGAAGTGGGTCCACTCTGCAATGTATCACTGCATGGACCACAGATGTCTCCCAAGTACACAGACAGTTCTCCTTGGCTACCAAGTGGTGAGGCTATTTGCTGCACAAAGCATGCACAAGCTTCTTGTCTTGTATTGTCTGTCTCTGTTTTTTCAGGTTGCAGACTGGAAAACAAAAGCAACAAATTAAATCAAATAAAAACCAAGGAAAGTTGGAAAAAACAGAGACATTCCACTTAGCTGCCAATGCCATGAATGTGAAGCCTAGAGATGCATTCATAAGCTTTAATGCGGAAAAGCAGTAAAGTATCCCATCAAATTATTGTGCATCTAGAAGCACACCATGGAGAGAGTGGAGAGGTGCTATTAGTTTCTCTTTTGGCCTATCAATGATGGGAGAACATTACATCAATTCCACTGAACTGCTTATTGAACAAAAGTGTCTTGTAGCACAGCAAAGTAGGCATTGCATGTCGGCCAATAGTGCAGATGTCGATAACATGGTCTTCGTGACTGAACATTGGAAGTATACATTCCTTTCAACTTGGGACCATATTAATTTAAATAAAAACCCAATGCTGCCAGGGCGTTTTGGCTATTAGCAGACTTTCCTGAACAATGTTAGGCTTTCCCTTGCCTTTACCTTTCAGTGCTTATAAAGACAGAGATGCCAATAGACATCTGTATTACATTAGTCTATCATCTTAGTGCCAGGGAGATGTTAAAGCAAGATAACATGAAAGAAATGGCTTACACAGTTTCTCATGTGCACATTTGAAGCTGCCTGTGACTTTTGTATCTGAAATCTGGGCCTTTCGCCTTCCAGCTGCTGGTTTGTCGTTAGATTGTGCTCAGCAGAAGTATACAGGTATCCACTATATGCGTGGGAGTGATTATGTTACCCACTCTGTGAGACATTGGTCAGCCCAGGTGTAACCACTGGCGCCACTTTCTAACCACACAGCATACGTATAAAGTGTGTCTGTTTAGCAGAGCACACTTTCTTGCAGCAAACCACCTTCACTTCAAGTTACAAAAATAAAACATTTATGCAGGTGTTAGGGAGAATTCTCGTTCTATGGCTAATTTCCCTTACCTATAGAGCCCCCCAGCAGTTTTGCTGGACTTGAAGGGTTTGTTTCTTTTTACCTGCTAAGAGTGAGACTCTTTTTCCCACTCTTAGGCACTTTTGCTATGTGTGTTCCAGGCTATTTTTGTGTTTAATGCCTATGGGATTTTCTCTCCCCCATAGGAACCAACTTTATGCACATGTGTTACACAGCACACTCAGTGCAGTGACACAGGAGTGTCGTAGCGACCCCCAAACATAGACTCCATACCCTGGGACTGTCTCCCAGGGCATGTAAAGTCCCCATTGACTTTACTAGTCAAATCTTATGAACTTAACCAGTACAACCCATCTTACTATGGAGGTACTAAAAGGCTTAATAGTATTTCCCTTAGGTTCATTTTCGAGGGGATACCGTAAAGTCACTCTCTCTAAAGTTTCTGGCTGGTGGCAGTGGTTACTACCATAAATATTCAACCGCAAATATTTTCCTATGGGATTTTCCCATTGTTCGAGGCTACCACTTTTTCTGACAGCCTCTAACATACCGCTGGTTTATTTTATTATTAACTTTACTCTGGTAGGTTTTATTTGCCGGGACTTTAATATAAATTCTTTCTCGTGTCTTACTCTAAACTCCTAACACAGGTGGAGGATCCTTTGTTCGTCTTTTTGGCGGGTTCTGCCAAGAAGCCCTCCTTTTGGCGCCACTGAGTCTGGGGTGGATCCATTGTGTGGAACCCTACCGCATTCCGTTTTCACTCTACCGCAAACTTGTCTACAATTGACTAGGGAGTTGTATATACTTTCCTTGACTAAACTTAACTTGCTTTATCAACTGTGATTTATGTGTTGAACTAGATGTGTATAAAATAAATCTATATATTCTCTTTTTTTGATACAAAGCTTTGGTCAGTGTTTCCTTGTGCCATAGTACTGTGATGCCTATTGTGTAAACCCTGAATACTGCTCATCTTCCTCTTGAAATAAGTCTGACTGCTTAGCCGCAGCTACCAACTAAATCTTTGTGGTACAGACTGATACCAAAGGGGATTTCTCTTGCTCATACCTGTTGTCTTGTAGTGCTCCCTAAGAGAACTGCATAGGATTCTGCCTAACAGCAGGGTTGATCTTCACTAATGGGAATCTGTCACACACCGCCACTCCATGACTATGTGCATTGGGATGTTCTATGCAGTCATGAATTGCAAGAGTTTTCCGCCGTGCGCCTTTCCTTTTCAATATTTGTGTAATGTCTGATAAAGTACTAGTTTGGGCACGCTGGTAGAATTTTTAGTTTAATATGTTTAAATGTCACCCATATCTATTTTAATTATGTATTTTTGTGATTTGGGCTCTCGGATAGACGTAAACAAATTCCTGAATCAAAATCATAATGTAGTTGTATGGTTTATGGAAGAATTATGGCTGCCCAGCAGGTGCTGATATTCTTTTAAACAAAATCAAGCAAAACAGCAAGCATTGGCTTCTCTGGTAAGATGGCTCAGTGGGTTAAACACTTGTTGCTTTGATTGACAGGTTGCAGGTTCAAATCCTGGCAAGGCCAACTCATCCCATGGAACTTGATAAATGAGTTCTAAATTCGATTGGGTAATAATGGTAAAGTATGCAAATATGTCCTATGTAAAGCGCTTTAAATTAAAGTGCTATATAAAAATCAAATCATTATTCTCTTCTGAGTTCTTGTTTTAAAACATGATCCTTAATAGTGTGCCTTCTAGTCAGGGAGCTGTGATAATTGATTGATTGGTTTCTTGCACTTTCATAGAACACACATAACTTCATGAGGATGGTTTTCTTCTTAGTAGTATTCATCGGGGGTTATGATTCCATTTTGGCTACAATAATAGGGTGACTTCCTAAACGAGTTTATTTTTAAGGGTTGGACTATGAATGGAATGTATAAAGTGCAGATCTGGCTGGGAAGACCAGGAGTAGTGTACATAGGGCAAGCGCCTGCGGGTTTACAGCTGGAGAGCCAGGGTAGCAGAGGAGCTGGCATGGGTACGCGGAGCAGGGCAGGTGGTTTGCTCCGGAAGGCAAGACACAGAGATTGGTACGATGTTCTCTGCAGTGTCTTCAGGCCCTTCTTGGAGGGCGGGGTGCATTCTTATCTGTGCTGCCAACTTGTTCCAGAGACATGATCTAGCAGGAAATGGCCTGTTTTCGTGTTTCCGCCTCGTGCAGGTCTTTGTTTCCAGTCTGGCATTGTTGTGGCTTCTTGTGGTGCACTGGCCTCTGCACATGGTGGGTTTCTTGGCAAGGAGAAGTGTTTTGATTGCGACAACAAATACTCTCAGGTATCAAAACAAGTGGCCCACACTCACAAACTAGCAAATCAGGATTTTTTGCTAAAAGCCTGTTCGAGGCACACTTTTGGGACCACTTGTCTCAATTACGCAGTTTATACTACCAGCTGTGCAATGCACTATGCCCTCAAACTGGGCCCCACGCCAAGCCAAAACTGACCCACTCTGACCTTTTATGTTAGCGCTACATGCATACAGTCCGTACAATTCCAATCTTTTTTGGTGAGACAGATTTAAATAGGTGAAAATTGTTCACAGGGTCAATTATGGAACTGCATTAAGTCTTGCGATGCCTGAGTGGAATCCATGTCTGTTGGGTCTATCTGGACAGGGAAAACTGTGTTATTCCCTTCCCCTTTTCAAACTGATTCTCAGCAACGTCATTTTACTTGCCTGGGGTATCTTTCTGTGACAGTTTTGGCAGGACTTCTTTCTGCATTTGAGAAAATGCATGGACAATGTACAGCTGTTTGACAAGTGCGTGCGCAAACCATGATCTGTGCACAAGGCATGGCTTAACCGGGAACCCTCATAAAGTTCTGTAGAGGTCCGTGACACATATAAATAAGCCATACATACATATCACATGGATATTAAGCAGTTTCAAAGAATACTTTGTACTCTATCCACTTAATGTTTCTTGGCTGGTCCTCGGGCTGCTTTGTAGCCACAACAGACATTTTGGATCTTTCAAATGTATGTTTTCTAACTCTCCCGAAGTGCCTGTAAGGAAACATATTTGACACCCTTCAAATGATCAAATTAAATAATTAAGTAAAGAAAATGGGACCGATTCATGAAATGTTTTGCACGGTTCAGAGTGACTTAGCACTGCTGAAAAGTGACTTTGCACTGCTGACACAATCCTTGATTCATGGAACTGTGCAAAGTGTATTTTTGCTGTGCAAAGTCAGTGCAAAGTTAATTTTGTACTAGGGTGGCCAACTGTCCTGTATTTTGCGGGATCATCCCATATTTGGGGACTGAGTCCCGCAGTTTGCAGAGTGACTGTGCGGGACGCAGATTGTCCCGACTTCCTTTGTTCCCTGGAGTGTGACTCTCGGAAGAAAGCAAGTCGGGACAACCTGCATCCAGCACAGCCACTCTGCAAATTGAAGTGGCCTTCTACACACCACTGCGCTGCACCTGCTGAATTTCTTTCTCTGGGCGGCTCCACTGTCCCGGCTCCTTTTGAGCCTGCAGGTTGAGCTGCTAATGCTCTGACACCTGTCTTCATTCCAATCCTAATGCTTTGTTCCTGTGGTCGTGATGGTCATGTTTGCAGTTAAAAAACTTGACCATCACCTCCCAAGGACAAACCATTTGCATTGCAATTAAGCCAAGTGTTAAGAGCCATTAACAAATTGAAATTACAAATGGAGCGGGCTAAAAATGAATGAAGCTGTGACGTCATCATGCCTTGTGGGCAAGTGTCCCGCAAAAGGATATGAAAAAGATGGCCACACTATTTTGTACTGCAGACACAAATTTGCACTGACTTTGTATGGCAAAAATACACTTTGCACTGTTCCATGAATGAGGGTTTGTGTCGGTAGTACAAAGTCACTTTTCAACAGTGCAAACTCGCTTTAAACCGTGCAAAATATTTCATGAATCTGGCCCAATGTGTTTGTGTTTTACGCACAGTATCATAGTATTTTAGAAGGCTTTTGTGGTTGGTGGATCCGCAGACCCTCCTGCCAGCCTCTGTCCTTGAAGTCCCTGTGAATTCACATTCACCCTGGGTGATCATCTTCACACTCACCTCCTCCTTCGAGAGAAGTAAGCCTTGCTGACCTGGCGGAGCCTAGCAAGTGTACTTCTCTGTCAGCAGAGTATCAAGAGTGGAGTTCGAGGAGCACAGTGTAGCGCCTCACTGTCATGACTCGCCATTTACACCCCTTCTGGACTTCCTGGTCCATGGTGTACCCTACCGCTGGAGCCGTTCTCCTCTCAACATGGCCGGAGCATCAGCCATGCTGTGGTCTAGCGTTTACGCCAGAGCCCTGGCTTCCTAGAAAACGGGCACGCCCCCAAGGCGCATTGCGTCTCAACGCTCCTTTTCGAGTCGCAGCTAGTGTGTTCATCGTTTGCTACCCTTTCCACGTATCATTATCCGATACCTTCCATATTCCCTTTTCATTCCTGGATTATTAGTAGCGGCCTGTTGCCTTCTCCGAGGCCGTCTGTGCATTCCTTCCTGGGCCCCCCTTCAATGCTTCTGGGCTCGCAACTCCATCTCAGTACTTCGAGTAGTGCTTCCCTTCCCAGGTTCCGCGCTAAATCCCGGACATTGACTGACCTTACCTTCCTGCAATCCTGAACTCTTGTCTTCCTCTGAGTCTGCTCTCATTCCACGCTGGATACGGAGGACCACCGGCCTTACCTGTACAAGTCCCGGACATCCCGGAAGACAGAGAAACCTTCAAAGAAGAAGACAACAAAGGACAAACAGGTAAGACTGGGCGTAGAGTGTGACAGTTTGAGACACCCAGAACTTGATACTGAGCTCAATATGGAGGCTGCAATCCAGGACCTAATGAGAGGAATGCAAGAATTAACAACAGAGGTTCAAAACCTCAAAGCCGAAAATGCAGCGTTAAAACAACTCGTGCTTTCCTGGGATTTACAGGAAATTGCTCTGGTAGGGGGTATAGTGGACAAGTATGATGGTTCCTCCAAAACACAGCGATCCTTCCTTGATTCCTGTTTGGTGCATTTCACATTCAAACCCTACTATTTTTCCATTTCCCGAGCCAAGATGGGGTTTATAATTGCTCATCTCTCAGGCAATGCCTTAGCCTGGGCAACTCATTTGGTCAATGCTGCAGATCCACTCCTGGACAATTATGACGGATTTGTGGAAGCCTTCAAAACCATGTTCGATCATCCTGAACAGGTTTACAGTGCTCAGGAAAGGCTCCTGGAATTCCAACAAGGGAGTCAAGACATGCTTTCTTATGTAACCCGCTTTAAGCAGTTGGTTAAAGAGGCTGATTGGTCCCAGGAGGCAAGTTTTACCCTGTTTCGCAGAGGCTTAATTGACGAAATTAAGGACGAACTTGCCAGAGTAGCCGTCCAAGTTCCTTCCGGGCTCTGATAGACTTGTCCCTCCAAATAGACTTTCGAATCCAGGAAAAAAAGGCGGAAAAGAGAAAAACCAAAACAGCTTCTCCAAAGGTTTCCATGGATTTTCCTAGTCCTAAGGAAGCTACCACATAGCACTCTCCTGATCCCGAGCCTATGCAATTGGGCTCCGTATGGGGTCCAATATCTGCACAAGAAAGGATGCATAGGATCAACACTGGGCTCTGTATGTATTGTCCCTCTGATAAACATCTAGTACAGAATTTTCCTATAGCTCCACCCAGGGGTTCGGGAAATGCCAGCTCCCAATCTTGAGCGGAGCCTGCCTTCGGGAGAAAGATACTTGCTCCGCCTCTGCTCCTTCCTTAAATTGCCCCCGATTGAATACCTTGGTGGTCCTGCAAACATCCTTATCCACCGCCAATAAGGAGACTCATTCCATCCTGGCCCTAGTGGACTGGGGTGCCATGGGAATCTTCTTGAACCATGAATGGGCCTTGAAACACAACATTCCCCGAGAAACTAAGGGAACAATCCAAGCTGTCGAAGGAATTGATGGGAAACCACTGTCTTCGGGACCCATAACCCAGAAAACCACTGAACTGTTGCTCTCAATCGACAATTATCAGGAGATACTTTGTTTTGACATCATCAAGGCAGCACACTACCCCATGGTTCTGGGAATGCCCTGGCTACAAAAACACAACCCGTACATCAATTGGGCGGCCGGATCCTTATTTCTAGGCTCTGAATTCTGCTTGTCCCATTGTTTATCCCAAAAATGTACAAAACGTATCTATGGAACCCCAGATCCTCGAACGACCATCCATCTGTGTCTCCAATATTTCCCAAGTACCTGAGATTTACCAACAATACTCTGATGTGTTTTCAACAGCTATTGTTCAATCACTACAACCCCATCGACCAGAAGATTGCACAATCGACACAGAAGATTCTGCAGTGATACCATTTGGAAGAATGTTTATTCTTACCGAACCTGAGAAAAAGGCATTGCAGGAGTACCTGGACACCAACCTTGCAGATGGAACCATTCAACCTTCCAAGTCTGCAGCCAGTGTTTCTTTGTTTTTCGTGCCCAAGAAGGACACTAGGGAACTTCAAGCCTGCCTGGACTATCAGGGACTTAACCAATGCACCCTTAAGGATCGTTATCCTCTACCGCTCATTTCCGACAAATTGGAAGCCGTTCGGGGAGCTGTAATCTTTACTAAACTCGACCTACGAGGCGCCTACCATCTCATCCGGATAAGGGAAGGCGATGAGTGGAAGACCGCTTTCAGGACCCCCTTTGGACATTTCGAATACCTGTTAATGCCATTTGGTCTTGCAAACGCACCTGCAGTGTTTCAGAGATTCATGGACAGAGCCTTTTCGGATATGTTGTTTCTCTTTGTCATAGTGTTCTTGGACGACATATTGATCTATTCCAATGATTTCCAGTTACATCAGGAACATGTGACATCAGTCTTACAACGCCTATGCAGAACAAACTCCTGGTTAAACCATAAAAATGCACATTTCACGTCCAAACAGTTCATTACCTCGGGTTCGTTCTGAGTGCAAAGGGAATCGAAATGGAGCCCTCCAAGGTTGAGTCTATCCTTTCTTGGCCAGCCCCTACAACAGTAAAACAGATTCAATCCTTCCTGGGACTTGCCAATTTTTACCAGAAATTAATTCCCACCTTCTCTGACATTGTACAGCCGATTGTCACATTGTTGAAGAAGGACATTCCCTTCATTTGGTCCGAAGCTCAAGAGGCGGCCTTTCAGGAGCTAAAACGGAGATTTACTCAAGGTCCCATCCTGGCTCAACCGGATATCAATAAACCCTTCCTGGTAGAATCAGATGCCTCAGATCATGCAATAGGTGCTGTCCTAAAACAAGAATCCGAGGACAAAGAGGAACATCCCATCACCTATCTATCCTGAACTTTAATTCCCAGCGAGACCCACTATTCAGTTCTGGAGAAAGAATTGCTCGCCATCCGGCAAGCCTTTACTGAGTGGCGCCATTTACTCCTGGGTGCCAAATTTCCTGTTCAAGTGCGAACCGATCATATAAATCTCCAGATTCTACAATCCCTAGAATGCAGAAACAGTCGCCAAGCTCGTTGGGCCTATTTTTTCGCCCAGTATCAGTTTCGCATACATCATGTCCCAGGAACCAACAACGTAATTGCAGATGCATTATCCAGGCGTCCTGATTATGAGCCAGTGGAGGCCCACGCCTTTCCGAAGATGTTCCCTGACACAGTGTTTGTGGCTCAAGCCAAATCCTTATTGGAAGAGGTCTGTGCTGAAACACCATCTTCTGATCTCTGGAAGGATTACATCAGGAAAAACCAATGGTCCTTAGTCACGAAAGACGGTTACCTCTTCAAAGATAAGAGTCTGGCAGTACCCACGAACAAGTTGAGAACCAAGATCATAAACCTCTGTCATGATACCTTCCATTGCGGGCATCGAGGCGTTACTGCTACTCTTCGCCACATTCAGAGACAATTTTGGTGGTCTAACATGATTGACGGAGTAAGGGCGTGTTTCCAAGCCTGCCCTGTCTGCATCCAGAATAAGTCAGATAATAGGAAACCTGCAGGTCTTCTCCATCAACCCACATTGCCAGAACGTCCTTGGGAAGTAATCGCCACTGATTTTATCATCGTGGAACTGCCCCCTTCCAAAGGGTTTACTACTATTATGGTTACCATCGATCTAATCACCCACATGGCTCATTTTACCCCATTGTACAAGTTGCCTTCAGCTCAAGAAATGGCAGAAATATTTCTGAAGCACATCTTTAGACTACATGGCCTCCCTTCCAAGATCATTTCAGACCGTGGTCCTCAATATATTTCACAATTTTGGAAACACCTATGCCACATGCTGGGCATCCAACGTGCCTTGTCTTCTGGATACCACCCCCAGACCAATGGGATAACAGAGTGAGTAAATCAGACCCTAGAACAATACTTGCAGTGTTTTTCAGCCAAGGTCCAGGATGATTGGTCGATCTTAATCCCAGTAGCTGAATTTGCCTATAACAATTCTGATCATTCTGCTATTAAGACAAGCCCCTTCTTCTGTAGTCAAGGTTTCCATCCATCTGTTCTGCCAACAATCCTACCTCATTCCACCCCGGTTCCATCGGTCGATTCCTGGATTGAAAGACTGGTCGGGATGCTAAGGAAAATTTAGAAAAGGCCAGAATGGATGTCAAAAGACATGCTGATGCTAAACAGAGACCTGCTCATGTCTATGGAGTTGGGGACAAGGTCTGGTTGTCTTCTAAACTCTTGTCTTGACATCTGCATCCTAATAAACTGGCCCCCAAATTCTATGGGCCTTTTCCTATCAAAGAGGTCATCAACCAAGTGGCATATCGACTCCAGTTACCAGACTCCTGGAAGAGGATTCATCCTGTTTTTCACACTTCCTTGTTCAAACCTTATATTGCATCCACCAGATCAGCTCACAACCTAATCCAGTGCTTGTCAACGATCAGATTGAATTTGGGGTTTCCAGGATTTTCGACTCTAGATATAAAAGAGGTCGGCTACAATACTTAGTGGAATGGAAAGGATATCCTCCCAGCGAACGAACATGGGAACCACCCTCCAACATGAATGCCCCTCGCTTAGTGCGGAAATTCCATCTAGCTCATCGGGCAAACCCAGTGGATCGGGGTTTAGGATGGGCCATGCTGTCACAACTCACCATTTACGCCCATTCTGGACTTCCTGGTCCATGGTGCACCGTACTGCTGGAGCCGTTCTTCTCTCAACATGGCCGGCGCATCAGCCACGTTGCGGTCTAGCGTTTATGCCGGAGCCCTGGATTCCTAGAAAATGGGCACGCCCCTGCGGCGCGTTGCGTCTCAACGCTCCTTTTTGAATTTGCAGCTAGTGAGTTCATCGTTTCCTTCCTTTTCCTGGTATCATTGTCCGATACCTTCCATATTCCCTTTTCATTCCTGGATTATTAGTAGTGGCCTGTTGCCTTGTCCGAACCGTCCGTGCATTCCTTCCTGGGCTCCCTTTCCAATGCGTCCGCGCTCACAACTCCATCTCAGTACTTGGGAGTAGTGCTTCCCTTCCCAGGTTCTGCGCTTAATCCCGGACATTGACTGCTCTTACCTTCCTGGAATCCCAAACTCTTGTCTTCCTCTGAGTCTGCTCTCGTTCCACGCTGGATACGGAGGACCACCGGCCTTATCTGTAAAAGTCCCGGACATCCCGGAAGACAGAGAAACCTTCAAAGAAGAAGACGACAAAGGACAAACAGGTAAGACCGGGGGTAGAGTGTGACACTCACCCGCAAGCTCCAGTACAGTTTTTGCTTTCTAATGGAGTCACAGGCAGTGAGGCGGGCTCATGTGGCCCAGTTGAGCACAAAAGTCTCGCCACAGACCCAGCAGCTGCGTCAGGCCATCAAGCTCCCTTATCTGTTCTTAGGTCATATTGGAGGGTGTCAGGCTGTGCAATTATATTGCATAGATGGGAGAGTGGAGCTTTTGTGCCCATGAGGCCCCAGCCCCTGATCATGGCTTGACTTAGAAAACTGGTCAGCCACATTCTTCTGCACCAATTCCTGCCTTTCCCTGGCCCCAGGAAGTGGTGTGCATTTGCGACGACCCACGCCCCCATTCTGACATAAGCTCCGACATCATTGAATTGAATTGAATATTTATAACGCGCACCGAACAAATTAAATCATAACTGGGCGCAGATGTATCAATTGCCATTTGTCTATGAACGGTCCACTATATCATATGAGATTGCTTAGCACCAGCAATCGTAAATGTACACAAGGAAAACATAACAGAACAGATGGATCTTCGCGACCCTCTGGAAAGCCGAGAGGGTTTGAATCCCACGGATTTCTCTGGGCAGTTTGTTCCATGCTCTAGGAACGTAGACTGCGAATCTACAGTCCCCTTTATTCACACACTTGGTACCTGGTATGTAAAGCATATTTTGGTCTGCAGAGCACAGTTGTCGGGTGGGAACATACCTCCTGATTTTGTCTGATAAGTAAGTTGGTCCTTTCTTAGTCACGGCCTTGTAAACCAGACAAAGGACCTTAAACTCTATTCTCTCCTTTACTGGCAACCAAAGTAGGGCTTTTCTCAGAATAGAGATTGGGGCTGATTTTTTTGCCCTATGCACCAGTCTGACTGCTGCATTTTGGGCCACCTGCAATCTTCTCAGTTGGTAGGCTGGGATACCCGACAGCAATGCATTACCATAATCTAGCCTCGAGTTGACCAGAGTACCGATGACTACCGCTCTATCCTCATTCACAATGAAAGGTAAGGTGTGTCTCAATATGCGCAATGAGTGGTATGCTGCCTTCACCTTCGCACTAACCTAAGCTCCACTTCTCATATTGTCCTCCCAAATACAGCCTAAGTTTTTAATTTTCTTAGAAAAGTTCAACTGTGTCCCCAATAGACAAGGGGGATGCAATTCCTCCTTCTGTAGATGGTATTTTGAGGCAAATACGGTTACTTCAGTTTTGCTGGCATTCAACAATAACTGATTCGCACACATCCAGCCCTGTATTTCTCGTAGGCATTGTTCCACTATCTCGTATGTTTCCTCTTGATTCGGTCGAGGTGGCTCAGGTACAGTCAGTCCTGCTTCCTGGGAGTCTGGAGGATCTTCCTGGAGCTCTTGGCCAGTTTAAAAGCAACTTGGGATGTCAAGGCCCTATATACTTCCATTGGACATGACCTAGCAATGGATACATTAACCTACACATTCAAGAATGGATCAGCATCCCATTTTCCCTATGTGTGCATGATTAAAGAAAAGCTTATGTCAACTTTGGACAATAGTATCTTCATCTTTGAGAACCAATTTTATAAACAAAGAAGAGGAGTCGCAATGGGCATGAAATACGCACCGGCACTAGCGAACTTAGTAATGGTAATGTTCGAATATCTCATGGTGTATACAACAGAAGCCTACAGAAATAGGGTAATAAAATGGACGTGCTATATAGATGACATTTTCTTCATTTGGGACGGATCTCTACAGGATTTGGAAATGTTGGAAATGTTTAGACTCAAAGTCAATGACAACAAATGGGGCATTGAGTTCACCAGCTCTAGTAGCCAAACAGAGATAAACTTCTTGGACCTAACTATTTGTGTATCAGGAAACAAACTCATAACTAAAACATACCGCAAAGAGACTGAAGTTAATTCCACACTGTTTGCTACCAGTTGCCACCATAAACCAGTCATCAGAAACATCCCGAAAGGGGAATTCATATGAGCCAGAAGGAACTGCGCAGACCCAAATGACTTTAAGGAGGAATGCAACCTTTTGTACAATAGATTCAAGACCAGAGGCTACTCGCCCAAATGCATTCATGCAGCACGAAAGAAAGCACAACTTACACCAAGACCCCAAACTCTGACACAAAAGGCTAAAACTCAACCAGAAAATAAAGTACATTTCATCACAACATACTGTGCCAACAACCATGAACTAAGAAGGATCCTAACAAGAAGCTGGCATTTGCTTAAACTAGACCCCCACATAGGGGAGTTCATTCATGATCATCAGTCCATAATTTATAGAAGAGCAAGAACACTCCAAGCAAGCTTAAGCCCTTCTCTATTGCCAGAAAAGACCAAAGAGAAAACCAAGACCTGGCTTAATGAACCCAAGCCAGGTTTCAGAAAATGCGGCACCTGCACCATGTGCCAGTATGTGACAATAAGTACGGACACATTCAAAGACCCTAATGGCACCCATATGGAAATACGAGAACAAATTAACTGTCGGACAAAATATGTAGTTTATGCAATAATATGCATTTGTAAACAGATTTACATTGGGAGCACCATTCGAGAGTTATGTACAAGAATAAGAGAACACCTTTCAGCAATCGGCAGTCAAGATAAGAACCTACCCTTAGTGGACCACTGGCAAAAAATACACCAGCTGAATGACAAAAAGGATATACGATTCGTAGGCTTGAAAAGGATAACCCTGGGACCCAGAGGCGGCAACCAAGAATTATTGCTACGCCAAGAAGAGGCCAAACTTATCTGCCGCTTCAAAAGTGTGGAAACAGGCTTAAATACGGACAACAAAATGGCATATTTCTTATAAGACAATTGTAAACCAAGATTTTCATGCGACCCAGTCTCCAACAGTACCAACTGAATAAATGATATTGTGAAGGTCATGCACTTTGGAACATGCTAGCACACCAACCATATGTAATGTAACATATGTCATATATTTTTTTTTACAATGCTGGCTCCAATGCCTGGTGGCATCATTATACTTAGGGCGCTTTATCTAACATTAGCCTAGTCATTAACAAATACGCATACCTGATCACAACAGGATTCCAACATTTGCCTTTGTCAACCACAGAGATCGACTCTCTCACAAGATCACACATACAACACCAATATATATTCCTTTCTGGCTCTAAAGACGTGGCGGTACCTACATACTTAGATTTCCCCATATAATGGTAGCAACATTCCCACATGCACGATATCCTTAACATACGCTGAAAACCACAATTCCCACAAGACCACAGTGCCTAACTTCACATAGTCCGTTAATGCACTGATACAACCCATGTCTGTACTCCATACACACTATTAGATTTAGCCATACCAACATTCAATTACGATTGGTCTCATTAAGGACTTATATTACCTTTTGTGCACAAATTAACATGCTTGCCCACACCCACGTTCTAGGCTTTAATATTAGAGTTATTTAATAGATCTTTATCTAGTACCATAACAAAGGGACCTTTAAATATGGCCGTCCATGAGCAATCACTTTTAACATTAGCCAACAGGGAACTCGCTGTTAGTTTACACAGACGCGAGACGCGAGAAGTTGAAACTTTGTAGGTAAGCCCATACGGGCTGGTGCAGCCCACCCACGCCCCAGTCCAATCGGATAACGATGCGTGTCTTAGACATGATACATTGCTCGGAAATGACAGAGCACAACGCTTGTGCACAATAACAGTTAGTTATTATCAGTTATCAGTAACGCACGTAACATGAATTAGCGTATTAAGAACTACCATGCATCAGGCACTTAGTTTCGCGCATTGTTAAACTTCCAGCATTTTGACCACAAGTGCGCGTTACTTTTTGAATCCGCTCCCGTTCTGTTTTATTTTTACTCATTAGGCACGGGCGCATGCCGTAACTTATATTTAATAAGGGAACACTATTCAAAGTGAACTCTGACCGACACTAATCAGAATGTCAGAAATATACATAGAATTCCGCACAACTTGCCAGATTTAATATGAATATGTGACGCCTACTTGGTTTTTCGAGGACTTACCATATTCCATTTTGACAATCATCCCTCCCACCATCCCCACCCATCTTCTTCTCCTTCCTTCCTACAACTCTTACCACCTGAATTGTGCAGTGCAGTTGGGATTGATCCCAGTAATTTCCAACACTCTTGTTACCATGGCAATATTTGAGAATGACATCACAGCGTAAGACATCTTTCACTTTAAACAGAGTAATGGTTAAATGGTCAATGTATTTTGGAACCTACTAACGTGTCTTTGTCAACCTGTGTCTTTCTACCCAATTTATCTGTCCCAAAACCCCCACCCTATTTTTCTGTCTCACTTTCACACACACATCTTCACATCACGTATGACACAATGAACACAATTGAATAATGCATGTATACATATTTCTTTTACAATTTATTGGAATTCATCAATGGTTGACAAATATGATGTATTTAATGTGTTTCTCTTTTTCTCCTTTGTTTTATATTCTTTCTGGTTGCGATCCTGGTTCATTTAATTAGGATTTTTTTTTTTGCTTTTGACCATGTTGTGTGTTTCCATTCGGTTTTTGTTTTATGTGAACCCTCATTTTGTATTTTACAACCATGTCATCTTTGCAACCAATTATGTTATGCCAAAAAGAAACAGCTCTGGTTTGAGAAAGGCAGTACGCCGAAACACGTGTTACCACAAAAGGGGCCACCAATAAATTTTAAAACTACTTTAACCACTAAGAGCGCTTGATCATTTTCTTGGTGCAGTAATAAGGTGTGCTCAAAGTGTCTACTTGAGCAGTTTAAAAGCAACACGCACAATCTGGTGTTCCTCTCCCTGGCTATTCGGTTCCAGCAGCAACTGCAATGGAATTTCAACCAGCTCTGAGAGGATGTCCCGTTGTGGCAGGCCATCTTAATAGTTTGTCATTGTATATTCAAACTGTGAAGCCGACCATATATTGGCCTGAACACACTGTGTTACATATTGACATGTATCCAGATAAACTTGCATCATTATAGAGTTAAACTGTTCAGTACATGAGTACGCACACGTCATGTTTATCCCTGGAACTATCCTGCTCTCCTGTCATCACTGTGACTGCGGGACGGGAGGCGCCAACGTCATCGCATTTGCCAATGCATGACGACACAATGCCAGCTGGTATCCAGGACAACGTTCTATGAACACAGAACCAGCGTTCACACAGATGACCAAGCTTCTCCCAACGTCCTCCTGACAACCCACCAGGGTACGTCCCTAAACTTGATCAAGACCACTCTTTTTGGTAGACTCTTAACTTATAATTCCACTAAAATCTATTTACTTTATTATAGATTAGGGAGACTGATGGCTGGATTTGAAGCCGTTTAGAATCACTGCCCAGGTAAGGGCCTTTTTTGCATCTTGCACAACGATCAGCATACTCACGAATTACTTATGAAACAGAGCCTTACTGTTCCTATTGCTTCCACGGAAACACAGGCAATACCATTACAGGTACATCACTTAACTACTGGTTAGCTAACGCAATTACCGACATTATCACTAACGCAATGATTATTTACTTTTCCACTGTGATTGATGTCATGTGATGTACAACGTTTTGAACTTTATTTTTACACCACGGGTTAAACACATGTTGGGCCCCATTATAAGTTTGCCGGTCCAGCAACAATGGTAGCGGTAGGCTTGCCGATACCGTTGTTACCGGACCGGCAAACTACGAGTTCTGCTTGCGGGTGCCTTTCAGCATGCCAGGTCTGACCTGGCGGGCGGGCCTGCACCCGCGAGCAGACCATGTCGGATATACCGACACCATTCACAAATGGTGCCGGTGCATCCCGCCTCCCCATGAATGGGGACTAATATTTTCCGGCACCCGGGAATGGGCAATTACCAGGTCCGACGGGGTTGTAATACTCCGGTAATTGCCCATTCCGGGGCACCGGAAAAAAACTACTCCGGTGGAAGCCGTGCCGGTTTTACCGGCACGGCTACCGCCAATGTCATAATGAGGCCCATTCTCTGTATTATACTTTGCTGTGAATTGTCCATTCTGTAAATCTATGAAGAGCTCAGTCCTGAGGATGGAATGGAATTCCGAAATGCATTGGCTGATGAGCTAAGGCTGATAAGATTGCCTCTGAAGAGCATTAAAATGAATTTGGGCACTTTCATCAAAGAGTCTATGCATTTGTGCACACCCTAATGTTTTCTTGCTCAAAGCTAACAAAGGAACTTGTATTTAATAATTGCAGCTTTTCTTTAAGAGCACATTGTGAGCACTAGGCCTGCCGAGTGGGTTCACTCAGTTTCTCTCATCATTTGATTTGATACTTGTGTCATAGGATTTCTTATGCCAAGTAGCTCCTTTTGAATGAATTACATGTATGTAAGAAAGCATTATCGAACACATCTTTTACAAATATTCGGTTGTGCCCACCTACTCCACACAATCAGCTCCCACAACCCCACAGTGCGGTCCCTCCGCATCTCTGGGTGTAAGGTGAGGAACACTATTTGACTACAAATCATACTATGTGTGGTGCTCTCTCCCTGCACAGACTCCTCTGGAAACCAAGGGAGTTGCTAGGTCTGGAAAAGACCCGGGGCTACGCTGATGTCGGAACAGTTGGGACTGGGGGCTAGCTAGCCTTTTGGTTGTAGCTCCTGAGCTTCTATCCGGGGCTACAACCAAAAGATCAGGGGCTATAGCCCCCATTAGCCCCCCCCCCCTAGCAACGCCCCTGCTGGAGACAATACCTTCCTTCCTAGCACAACAAAAGGAAGGCCTCCTGTTTCTTGGTTATCACCCTCAGCAAGGGCAGCAATGGGGCCCCTTTGCTCATCTACAAAGCACAAGGTGCCAACCACCCCGCACTTGTTGACCTGGAATAATTATTTCCTGGCCAGGGCGAGTTTGGTGGCAGGGGCTGCACTGCTGCTTTTACACTCATCAACCGCCCGTTCAATTAAGGAACTGTTTTCGTTATTCCGTTTCCTTTGATGTGCATCAATGCAAACAACGTGTGCCAGCTCAGGATGAAAGCCAGGAGAATGTCCGTTGATTCGTGGATGACCCGTTGCTTCCGTGTGTCAAGCGCACTGCCATGTTGCTTTCTCGTTCCTTTGCTGCGATGCATAAAACAAAGGGACGTGGGCTCCAAAGGAGGGGTGAGCCGGCCTTTCTACGCGTAACAGATCTGCCATAGGAGTTTCTTAAATTACAATCGCTACTTTGCAAATGTGATGGCGCTCGGTTGGCCGCATTAGACGATGCGCCGTTGTACTTTACAATAACACGCTCCCCTGCCATCAGGCCTCTCCAATGATGGCCGCTGAGATGGGCCGTTATCCGGGGAATTGGAAAGAATTGCAGTGCGCGATTTTATGTTTCCGTGGTGGCAGGCCATCTTAATAGTTTGTCTCTTGACCCTCATAAATGGATCGGAAACGTCTGTGACACTGCGAGCACCCCCTGCGTTTAATCACTGCTTTCACATCTCATGGATGCATGATGGCAAACACGAGCTGCCATACAGCTTGCCGTGTGAAGCCTTTCCGAAAAGATGACGGCAGTTTGACATTGGCGTTTCTTTAGAGGGCAAAGTACACTATTAAGGGTGCTCCTCGCAACCGACTTGTGAAAGGCACATATATTGCATGTAGATTTCATCAACGCATGCACACATCACATGACACAGTCCTATTTCACACGTTCAGATGTGTTATTTTATGTTAATCGTGAATCGCTAATTTCACCACTAAGGATTAGCTTAACCAGTTGTATATTTTCAGTTTTCAGTGGTATAATCATATATAGAAGGTCCTCGTGTGTTGACGCTTATATTCTATAAGGCTTTGGTTCAGAACTGTGAGATGGTTTTATGAAGGGGTCAAGTCTATAAAAAATAAAGTGAGGGGTCTGATTAACATACTTGATGAAATCGACGTCACCAGAAATTAGCATATCAAAGTGCAATATGCAAATGCCATTCAATTGACTTTGCATAACCATACACATTGCAGGGGACAAATGGACATTTGCCTTTCATAAAATCAACAAACACAAAAAAATAAGATAGGACATTTTCTTCAAATAGGGTTTGAAATTGTTAAAAAGTGTGCATTTTTTAAACCCCAAGAATCAATGCCAGCATTTCCCTGTAGAGTACAATCCAGAAATGTGACATTCAACTTTAGTTGTTTGCGGGTTTTCCCCAGTTTGTATGGTGTAGTTGTGAGATGCTTGCCCTGTGAACCTGGCAACCACAGTTCGAATCCCTGGTTGTGCTTAAAATCATAAATTTGAAAAAGACAGCCAATGGGCCTCATTATAAATTTGGCGGTAGCCTTGCTGGTAAAACTGGCAGGATGCCGTCAAACTTCCGAAAATTTCTGGCGTCCACGAATGTGCAATTACCGGGGCATTCCGGCCCCACCGGACCTGGAATTTGCCCATTCACGGGTGCCGGAAAAAAATTATCCCCTTTCCCATTTGAGCCCCATCAGGCTAAATGGGAATGGGGAGATCGGATGCACTGGCACCATTCAGAATGGTGCCGGTACATCGGACATTCTGTGCTCGCGGGTGCGCTCTGCCCGCCAGATCAGACCTGACAGGCAGAAAGGCACTCCCGAGCACAACTCGTAGTTTGCTGGTCCGGGAACTATGGTACCGGCAAGCTTACCGGTACCGTAGTTCCCGGACCGGCAAACTTGTAATGAGTTCCAATGTGTCTTGTTGTCCACACAGCCTCTAAAATACTCTGAGGAATGGTGTCTGTCCTTTGAAAACAACCCTTGACTTGAGCACTACTATTATGTGTCATTTCTATAGCCTATTTTATTGGAGTACAGGTAGGAGATGGGATATGAAGCTGGACACACAGCTTGTGGGTGCTGTCTGTCTATTTACCTACCCATTGACTGTCTATGGCAATGCAATCCCATGGCCATTCCCAACAAATTCCTGTTCACCTCAACAAAAACACATCCTTCTGGGATCTTTTTGACCTATGAATTCCAAGCAGTAACATCAAACTTTGCGCATTAAGTTACTGTCAGTGTCATTTCAAAGCAGACTTCTGAGAGTTAATGACTTAATTTTGGAGTTGAACTACACCCAAAAAAGTGATAGGTGGAAGGATTTTAATAAAATCCGAACCACTGGCAGTGCTCTGGGCAACCTGCCACTGTGGGGTACATTTAAGCCCCTTGCAGAAATCCCCATCAAGCACAAACTGCATGGAAATAATGCGGAAAAACGGTGGTGCTTTTCTTTCCATGGCGCATATGTGTGGTGAACACTAAACACAAAAATGCCACCAAAAGAAGTGCTCTGTATTGTTTTACCTCCATTTAAATCATCTGAAAATGACCTACATGCAGAATGGCATCACATTTGCTGTTCTGTTTTCGGAATGCTAATGCTGCACACATGACATCCAAGATGGCTTTGCAATTTTCCCTTCATGGAAACCCATCCTGGAATGCTTTATTTCTGCTTAGTATCAAGAAGTGAGGCAATACATTTCCAGAACATCTGATGTACTGGGAAATCACGTGAAAGGCAAATAATTCGGTTTTCCACTTAAACACAGCTTGTGTTTTCTTTTTCTATAAACCATTGCGCTCAAACTGCAGTAAATGAAAGAAATAATGCAGTGTTTCTTTTCTCGTGTCAATTTCAAAGAAATGCTTGGCAGTATATCTCTCTGTGTCCAGACACAGACCTTATCTGTAAAAGCACTCCAGAAGGTTAATTAACAAGAAACTCTGTGCTGCTGAAACCGCATTGGTAAACTCAAAATGAACTGAAATAAACACACCTGTGAATTTGCTCTTCTGAAAAACAGGAAAATGTTGTTTAAAAGTGCAAATGACAAATGACAGTGTTGCTTGCATAGAAACAGTATTGTATATTTGGGGGGGGTTGCAAGGACATGGCTACCTACAATGTACATTATATTTATTCCCCAAAAGACTTGGTTTCTGTGGAAAGAAAGAAAAAAGAAACTTTGAAACCAGCAGAACAGGGTTGGCAAGGCACTTACTTCAAAGGTGCCCTGCCTTCCATGGGAAAATAATTACCTCCACAAGAGAACCAGCCCCCATAGGCATATGAAAGGGCCAAAGTGTGGGAGTTTGCAGCCTTGTCAGACTGGCTGGCATTTCTACAAAAAAGAACAAAGGACCCAAGGGGAACTATCATTTTCACCAAGGTGTGATTTCCTTTGACACCCCTCCCTAGCCCAACTGCCTGGCTTCAAAGGGTGTCATGGAAACCCTTTGGTCAAACAGACCCCGGGGAAGACAATTTGGCTGTGGGGGTTGGAAAGACCACCCACACCTGGGACTAATCAGCCCATTGACTTTAAATAACTTTTTATATTAAGACATTTCTCTACATGCCCTGAATCAGCAGTAATGTAATATTATGCCAGCATTTTATGTGAGTTATGGACAAACCCAAAGAGACTAAGCATATGTTCCTAGCACCTGGGGAACTGGAATGGCAGGAAAAATGCATTTCTGGGTGAAGTATAAATGATACCGATATAAAACTTGGTGAAAATATGTGAAATAGCCATGGGCATTTGTGTAGCCATTTGCAGAATTTTTAATATTATGTGTCTCCTAAAAATCACAAAATTGTGCCAAAGGGTGATGCAACATCACACACAGTTGGCGACCGGACTGTCAGATTCTCTGTGAAATATGGAATCTGCATATCTGTTTCTAATGGTGGTGAATAGCATAGATTTGAAGTTCTGCTGCCTAAATTATTTTGGTAAAAAGTAACTGTGGTGAGACAAAGGAAGTCATAACTGCACACACATAAAATTATGTCTGTTTCCCTGAACCAATCAGCCTGGACGGAGGAGTGGACACAAGTAGCCTGACCTATCCCAGTAGAGGGGTAAGTCTAGAGTACTTCTGCCCAGATTGTAGAATTCTCTGATGTCCCTTTGCCTATATAAGCGGGAGACATGGAGACAGTAGGGACAAGCAACTGAAAACCAGACCTCAAGATCTAGGAAAGCAGAGATGCATCCCACTATCCAGATCCAGACATACCCAAGCACCCAGGGAGAAAGGAGAAAAGGCAGCCGATCCTATCTAGGAGACCCAATGACCAGACTTTGCCCAGATGACCCCTTCCGCTGTCTACCATGACCAGACCTTGCCCAGCGGATCCCCTCCAGGAGAGTCCAGCTATCCCAGTGACCAGAACTCTTGACTCTGCTGTCCCAGTGACCAGATTCCTTGGCTTCGCTGTCCAGAGACCTCGCTGGCTGCCCAAAGTCCCAAACTCAAGCTTACCTTGTAAGTATCACTTCACACAGTCCCAAAGACTGCATATCCCGCTCTTTTAATTTTGCATCCTACAGAAAATTCCATTGAAAGTCCCATATTGCATATCCCTCTCTTTTGAATCCTGCATCTCTGGTTCAAATCCTATTGAAATCCTATTGCAAATCCCAAATTGCTAGTATTGTCTGTTCACCTTTTCCATAGAAGTGAATTATCTGTGTTAATCTATGTCTGCTAGCGTATTCCTTATGATAATTCTTCCAGTTATCTGTGTAAGTCTCTAGTATTATTTGAAGTAACTCAATTAATTTACCCACTGAAAATTCATGTTCATTATTGTTGCCTTTCAAAAGTAAGAATTTTGTCGAGTGTTTTTACTAAGTATAGCCATTAAAATATAGTCTCAACAGAAATAGTCTAGTATAACAAAAAACGAATTTTGTGTATTTTGCTTTTTTTTAAAATTCCGATTTGCACTTTTCCCATAAAAAAACAAACATAATCCCATTAAGAATATTCCCTTTCCCTCAGAACCCTGTCTGTTATGTGCCTTTGTTTCTCATCCTAAAACCGATTTCTGGTTTTAACAGCTAAGCCCATTTTCTTAGCTGCTTGTCATTTTAAAGCCTGTGTAAAATAAGAAATTGTAATTCTGCCACGTGTGTTCTATTCTGCATTGTTTTCCTCACAAAATCGATTTTCTTACCTGTGTCACTTTACTTTGGTGCCCTGATCTTTAGCCTGTAAGCTTCCTTGTCTCTTTATTGCAGCCACACAAATCCTGTCACAGCTATCATACCTCAATTGTAACTTGGGATACAAATAACAAGTAAAATCTGAGTATCCCATTTTGCTCCTTTTGAAGGTTTTCAATTGGTTCCTGGCCTCCCATCCTGGGGTGGTGGGTTGAATTTAAAAATCATTTTTTTCCTCTTCATAATGACTCCTTGCCACTACTTTCCATCTACAAAGAGGTTAATTAGTAGGTGTTCGGGGGAAGTGTTGCAGGGGGATTGCATAACCTCTGTGTCATCTGTCATTTTCAAGAGTGCCTTTGCTTCTGATTTCTATTAAAGGTTTATGTAGATGATGTTAGGAATTTGAATTAATTGTGTAGTAGGATTGTTGCATTGTATAGCCACACAGTAGTGGCTGCTGTCCTAATTTTGATTTGCTTGATTGTCTTTGAATTATAAAAATTAATAAATATTTCATTGTTACACACCGGCCTGGTTTATAGTCCATTGTGACACAGGGTATTTGTTAAGACGGGTCTGAGACGGGTTGGGTGCCTTCTTAAAGTAGAACCATAGGATAAATAAAGATAAAAGGTTTTTTTTAATTGTGTGCCGCATTCATGGTCAGTGGAAGAAGTCCTTGGCTGAATTGTGCCGTGTTCTAAAACCGTTACATGTTGGGGGCTCGTGCCATGATTGAGCTTAGTATGTCCAGATGTGGCAGTGTATTGCTCGCCAAGAGTGCACAGACAATTATTTATCAACAGTACATTTGCAGAGCAAAGAAAACACTTTGAACGCAGGTAGACGGAGCAATAACTCACAACCAGATACGCAGTTAGCAAAATAATGAGCACTTATATGGCTATTTATTAAAAGCTAAGAAGCAACAAGTGATAAAACAGAAATAAATCACAGGGAAGATAGAGAATTCAAAAGAAAATACATCACCATGGGCGTAACTGAATCCATCATCTCGCCAGAAGCGGCTGAAAGACTCCGGTAACAGCCAGGCAGAGAGCACAACAGCCCACAGGAAGGTCGGAACAAGGCGTCCCCCCTCCGACTGAGGTCTTTGTGTTTTTTCCACCTGACCTTTCCAGAGCTTCCCATATATACATGCTCTCCTCAAAAAGGGGTGGCAATTTCTTGAACCTTCTGGCATTAACACTTGCGCATTGCTGAGTGACCGTTGGTTGTCGGCCGGATCAACCAACAGTAACCCCCAACGAGCAAAGCTTCCCTCTTCTAAAACACCACGGAAAACAATTCCATAACTCATAGCAAGACATAACAAAACCAGCTTTCCCAGCACAATGTCCTTGGCTGAAGTCTGCATACTAGGCTCAGCAACGAATAACAATAAAAGCATCTCTTTTAGCAAAGCAAGTGCATTTTTCACTGAGGCATGGAATAAAATAACATTGAAAACATGTCTTTTAGCAAAGCAAGTGCAGTTTTCACTGAGGCATGGGATAAATATGCATTATAACTCTGAGTGCCCCCAGAATGCACTGCGCATCAGTGCCATGTTTTAGCTCAAGCATAACAATTAGCTTAACACAACAGGCTACTCAGTAAAGGTAGTGATACTTTTGGTGGTTAGACAATTGTGTTAGACTGTAAAAGCGCCATCCCAAAACTCATACTTTAGGTATCAGGCCTGTGTGTAAAAATAAAGTAAAGTTAACCCTAAACTTTGCAAGAGCAAGGTACAGATTAGTCCTTGCATAGATAATTAAATAAAGGAAGAACACTTTTCATAATGAGCACCGTGGAGATTAACATGGCTAGGCAGCATCTTATGTTCAAACTATTCATTAGAGGGGAATGGGCAGAGCAGGAGCAGGAAGCCTGGCTATCCAGCATGATGCAACAGGTCACCTCCATGAACATGGATGTGTGGCAGGACAATGGCCTCTTACATCAAGCCTTGACTGAGTTGTATATGACTCTGAATGTTAAAGAGGAGCAGCTTAAAATAGTCTGACTCACTGCCTACATATACCTCCACATGGTGGTTATGGAAGAAAAATACCCAGAAAGCATAACCTTTGCACAAAACCAGTCTGGCCACTTAAATCAAACCCAGAGTGAATTAAAGCAGGTAGAAAGAAAATGCAAGAGAGATGAAATTCTGAGTCAGAGTTGAGAAATCTCATCCAACAGTTAAAAGAGGAGTTGGCAGTACATCAACTAACCAATTCAGAACAGGAGGCCCAACTAGCTACATAAAAGACGAGTGCAAAGGTTGACTTTCTGGAAGAGAGTCAACTAAAATTGAACGACCAAGTGGTCTACAATAGAACCTGTCTAGGAGATATAATTGCTTTACAAGATCAGATCAAGCAGTTAAAAGATGAGAATAATAAGTTAGTCATTGATGCAGCTCATTCCCAAACAGAATTTGACCAAGAACGCCAGAAGGTAGGCACTATAAAACAACAGAGGGATGACCTGGCTGAACAGAGGGGCACCCTGTATCAGGAGAAAGAGGCCCTATACCAGGAAGTGTGCAAATTAAAAACAGACCTACATAAAAAAAGAGTCAGGCATCCAGGAACAGACTGAACTAAAAGCAGAGTATGCAAAATTAATGGGGCATGTGGGACAGATCTAGAAGAGACCAACCAGGCCAGAAATGTGCAGAGACAGGAGTTTCATCTCCTGCAACAAAAACGGTCTGAGTGTTCCCAAGCAATACAAGAGGCCCAGAAAACAGATGAGGCCCTCTGTGCTGAGAACGGGGGACTCCAGAGCCAGGTAGCAGCGCAGGAGAAGGTAATAGAGGTCAGTCAAGCCCTGACAGCAGAGCAAAAGGCTCAGGCCTTTGCCTATTATCAAGAGGTAAGGGCTGAGAAGGAAATACTTGGGAAGTCGGAAAAAGAGTGTGCTAGGTTGAATCAAAACTTGAGGGACCCCGAACCGTCAGATAGTGGCAGGGCAACGCCTGATCACAGTATGATGCCCTTTGTACCAAGGGCCTCAAACCCATTTACCACCTTGTATACCCAAGACAATGCTCACTTCATTTCTACCAGTTCACATTGGTTAGAAACCATGAGGCGACCAGACTTAAATAGGCCTAGCATGATTGAGCCAGCAGGTCAGTGTCCATCAGAGACTGATGGACGGGCGTCCCTGTTCAGGTTAAAAAAGGTCATGGCTGACCAGGATAGCTCCAATGACGAGAAAATTAGGGAGCTAGACTTGCAGAACCATCACCTACAAAGGAACCACTTGGTTCGCTTTGCAGAGAAAAAGGAGTCTAACTTGAGGCCCCAAAAGAGTATTCTGAAAAACATCCACCCAATCAGGGAAGTGGGGGGAGTTCTCCACCAACCCTGGATGCAGGGAGGAGTCAGAAGACTACTTTGCTGTGCGAAAGAGAGAGTCCAAGGGGAGTGACCCAGAGAGCCCAAGCCACAACAGGGAAGATGAGACTAGGCCCCATCATTCTGGGAGAAACTCCCAAGCTCAAAGAATTAGGGAGTGCCTAGAGGATAGGAATGGGACCTCAAATAGCAGCAGCTCTGAGTCTGTGGGAGAATGGACTTGGGTGCAGCGGAAAAAGAAGGCTAATAATCAAAAGAGGACTCTGGTGAAACACCCCATTAAACAGATTAAGGCTATTAGAGGTTTCATGTCCTTATACCACAAAAATGCCAAATATTCTGTCTGGGAGCATCTGGAGCTATACGACCAGATGATGACCTCTTTCAACATTAAAAATCACCAGAAGTCCATAGAATATGCAAAATGGACATTCTCTCCAGAGCTCTCCAGCTTCTTTGCTGGGCTGGAAGACCAGAACCATTCAAGGTGGTCCACCTACAAGGCAGCCATCTTGAAGCACTTCTCCACGCACAGAAGCCCCCAGGAGGCCCGCAAGGCGGCCTACAATCTGCAGTGTGGAGACGATCGGGCCCCAAGAGAATTTGTTCAGGAGCTTAAACGGCCATTTGCGCAAACTACTAGGTGGGTAAGCACGAATAGTAGGGAATTTATCAATACCTATTTTCATACACTCACAAAGTACATCATGACCCATTTGGTAAGGGAATTCCATGAGGACAGGACCCTGGACTGGGTAATAGAGCAAGCTACCCGGATCTACGAGGTCTGAAAACCTGTAGAAAACAAAAATCTAACCAAAAGCCCCAAACTAACTAACACCCCCACTGCTGCAAGGTTGCCCCCATTTTGGACCTATAAATGGGGGAATACAAATATTTGTTTTTATTGTGTATGGTTACAAAATTAACCTTTCACAAACAACAGCATATTTTTCAAAACTATGAGTAAAACCAAAAGCTTAAAAATAAATCTATTACAGAAAAAACTATTTTTCAACATTCAATTCTTAAAATTGGAGAAGAAACAGAGAGAAAAAGGAAAAAGGGAAGAAAAGAGAAAAAAGGAAGAAAAGAGGAGAAAGAGAGAGAAAAAAATAGAAAAGGAGGAAGAGGAAAGAGGGCAAAACAGAGAGGAAAAAATCAAGAGCTTCCACAAAAAAAAGTCAATTGTCCACAGCTTTGCCATCCTAAAGGGAAACATATTGAGCGCCAGACCCCCAAAGATGCACTTGCCAAAATTTCACTGATCTAACTTACAGTCCTCCAGCATCTTAACTACTGCTATCGTCTTTTGTTGGGATTGGCCATTAATCAGACTTTCCCAAAAGTGATCGTGAACCCAATACGTTGAGTCGGAGACAAACCTGCTGAAGAATTGTTGTCTGGAACTTCTCATGCCATCGCATTCCATCATCAGATGTTTGATGGATTGGTTTTCTGGTTTAGCACAGGTCTTACACAAATTCAGTGCTCGGGCCCCCAAACCTCTTCTCGCAAGTATTTCCCCAGAATGTAAAATGTTTAGTCGTAGGGTCAGAAATGTGTTCCTCACTCTCCAGTCTGGGAACTTAATTAAATATTTACTGAGGAAACCCAGCTTTCTTTCCGACATTTGGAGAGGATTCGGATTCGTAAAGGGTCTGAATCCAGTCCATTTCCTCCCATCTTTTTTTGGCCTTTGTTGGATTTTCCTCCATCTGCTTTGTATCTATGTCCGCACTCCGAAGCTGCTCCTTCACCAGCAAGTCTAACCTGCGCAAATATTGAGAGCTGCCCGTCTCCAGATGTTTTCTCATGTCTGCATATAATGAGTGATCTTGGGTTGTAGTAATGCGATGTTGCAGTACCATCAATGTCCACCCAGCTTGACATTTTAATGATCTGAGGCCCAATTCAAATCTGAGGTTGTCCATAGATATGCTCATAGGAAGACCCAAGACATACTTCCACAAAAGACCTTCCCATTTTTGCCAGGAAGTATTCCATAGCTGTGGTTTAGCTTCAAGGCCATATAGCAGAACAGGGATAACTTTAGCCTGGTCAAATTTAAGAACTAGTAAGATCGAAAATTTACCATATTTCCAAAGAACTCTTTTCATCTGGGCTGCTAACAGTTTTATTTTTACTTCAAGGTCCGACTCTGCCTTGCAAATTGCTGGCATTGCATACATTTTATACCCCAGGTATACCAAATCCTCCACCCTTGTAATTGCTCCCCACCCCATTGACCACCTGGGGAATACAATTTTTTTGTTCTTTTGCCTGAAGACCAGGACCCTAGATTTGTTTGGATTTAGGGAGAGCCCATTTTCCTCTGCATATTTATGAACGCCGTTGAGCAGACGTTGCAGGCCAATGGCTGTTTTGTCCAGGACCACCACATCATCAGCGTAGGCCAGCCAGTGTATTTTCTCTCCATTTAAGGCTGGACTGGCCAATGCAAATGACGCTAAGAAATCACCCATGTCGGCTATATACAGATTAAAGAATAGAGGGGGCCCTAGACAACCTTGCCTTACCCCCCAACTTACTCTCACTGGTTCTGACATGTGGCCCTCTGCATCTAGTCTCACCCTGATGTCATTTTCTTTGTGGAATTCAATGAGCATCGCCAAAAGCCCTTCTGGAATACCTTTTGCTCTTAGCTTCAACCAGAGTCTTCCCCTTTCCACTTGATCAAAGGCCCTTGAGAAGTCAACCCAGGCCCCATACAGTTGTTCTCCCCCGTTTACTTGTGTTTTTTCACTCAAGAGGTTTAACACCATACCATTCACTGCGGTTGAGAGCTCCCCCTGAACCCTGTTTGGCACTTAGACAGCACTCCAACACTTTTTTCCCAAGCTTCTAATTCCCCCAGCAAGATTTTCATAAACATCTTGCTGTCAATATCCAACAGGGCGATGGGGCAATAGTTCTTAACGCCTCCCTATCGCCCCCCCTTGAATAGTGGGATAATTGTCGCGGTACGCCATGAAGTCGGCAGTTGTTTCTTCATCAGGATTTCCCTGAAGTGCCAGTTGAGCAATTTAGCCCATAGAGCCGGACTACCCTTCAATACCTGATAGCACAAACCATTAGGACCTGCCGCTTTCGAGGAGGAACCCTTCAGGATAAGATCTTTGATATCCGAAGCATTGAAGTCAAGACACCAATCAGCCTTTGTGTTATGATAACAAACTGTTCTTTCCGGTTTTCCAAAGACTGTATTTAGCTACTTAATCCAATCACCCTCGGATACCAAGTTGCATAGCTGAGTTGTTTTTTCCCCCTCCATCTCATTCATTATGTCCCAAAACCCCTTTGCATCCCTCTTGTCCAGTACATCTAGGATGTGCTCTCCATTCTGTTGGAATCTTTTTATATTCTGTACCACTGACCAGTGTTTATGCAAGTTTTTTTTGCATTTTTTTTGCGTCTTGTTCTATTTTGGGGAGAAAGGAATCTCTTATTATGAGTCTTAACCTCCTATTAAGATCTTTTTTTTGCCATCATTTCCTCATCATAAACATGGTGGTGGTCTTGTTTGAGCCCATCCCAGTTAAAATTCGGGGGGCAAGTTTGCCAAATAAATTTAATAAAGCCTGAGGGCGAGCAATTCTCCTTTTGAAGATCTTCTGACATGGCTGACAGCCTTTCATTCAAGTTTGCTCCCCCTGCATAGGTGCACTTTGCCCTTCCTGGCTACTATCCTCTGAGTGTTGAGTAGCAGGGTTTCTGATGTTATGTCTGAAAAAAAAGAGTTCCAACCTAAGATGATCACTACCACCCCCTTCTTTTATGTCTAGGCTTACTTTATTTACAAAAAGACTACCAGATAAAAAAAGATAGTCCAATGTCGAGGCAGATGTCCCTGAATCCTGGTGGGCTTTGCTGGAATATCTCCTGGCAGGCTCCCGTTTGACATTTTAAGGTTCCAATCATTTAACCAATCCATCCACAGCTGACCATTTTTAGTGATTTGTTTTCCCAATGGATATTCTTTGATCTCTTGGGAGATCAATGCATTGTGCATTCAAATCGCCCCCCAGGATTATATCCACCCCTGGGAATGCTAGCTTCATATCCCCTAAAGATTTGGCCAACTCTTCCAAAAATACGCGGAGGACCACACTTGAGGGATTCCAATAGATATTACAGAATATAATCGCCCTGTCATGACCCCTATTTCTGAATGTTGCTTTGCATATTTGTAGACCTTATATGTTCACTTCCGCAGAGACAACATCATTGAATTTAGAATTTTTAAATGTAATTAGCAGCCCCCTACTCGGCCTCCCTCTTGAACTTTGATGAGATACCCTTCTACCATTATTGGATTAACCAACCAAGTCTCCTGCAACATTAGGACATCCCCCACCTCAAAATGATAGTTCTTCATTGCTCTTGATGTGCAGTTGTTTGGCCCCCGTGTATTCCAACAGATGATCTTCAGCCCTCCATTTTCAAAGATGTTGAGAACCTAGACCAAGTTTCTGAAAAACATCCGTTAAGATACTTGGTAATACGGCTAGGGTGTTATTCTTGTTCGAGATGCTCGATGGTTCGCAGGTGCCCGCAAACTTCGGGGATGGGGATTGATGTTTAGATACCCCACCTTTACGTTGCACATTCTTTCCGACCTCCGAGTTCAACAATTGCAAAAGTTCTGGTTGGTTTTTTGAGACTAATAGATGCAGTTTCTTCAAGTCCTGTTTTGCTTCTTCAATTGCCATAAACACCTCCCTTGAGGCACAGGCCACTTCTGTCATGAAATGATTGTTTGAGTCTGGGAATCTTACAGATTCTATATCTTTACTGTTAATAAGAAACAGACTTGGTACTTTTTTTAATATTGAGAGTATAGTCCAGCGATTTAAGTATTTTACGTGATTTTTTGCAGTTAGCCAAATAATCGGCATCGCAAAATGGGGTCCCATGTTGATATTTTCAACACCTTGCAGAGGCATTTTTTCCACTATCAGTGAAGTTTCAGAAGCCGGGGTCACATTTGTTACTGACTCTTTATGCTTTTCTATGACGGGGCCAGATTCTCCCAGACTCCTAAATTTGCCTTCACCCAGTTTTATTTCCACCACCTGTAATGTGGTTTTATTCTGGGCTTCTGCTAAAGATTTTTTCAAAAAAATGGGGGCAATCTTCAAGTTTATTTATGATTCTTCAGAGCTGACAGCCTTAACTGGGATTAGCTTTAGCCCCATTTTCAGTTTTGCTCAAATTTGTCGGGGCTAAGGCCGTTTCCTGCTTATTCAACACTTTTTCTCTTTGGGAGCCTCTTGATGTCATACTGGACTTTACTTCATTTTTTTTTAGAGCCAACTTTCCTTAAACCTTCTACGGCCCACTGGGAGGCCCTTTCATGTTCATCTTTCTTCCTTTCTCTCACCGCTTTTTCCTGTGGGATGTTCAAAGAGTCAAGTTTAACAATCTCTTGATCATCCACTGCCACAGATGGTTGTGAATTGACTAATTTCTTTAAAAAGGAATTTGTTTCTGAATTCTTATGTTTCATTTTCATTTGATTCTTTGACTATTTTTCCTGTTTCTTCAGGACTACCTTTTCTTTTAATCTTTTCAACCTTCTGGCTTCCCTCTTTCGCTCTTTTTCCCCACCTAGACGGCTGCTTTGCGGACTTGCTTCTTTGTCGACCTCTTCTTGAGTTACCGTCTGGCCTGGGGAGTTAGCCGAAGGAAGTTTCTCGACTGTGTCCTCATCTTGGAGGCCGTCTCCCACGTTTGCCAGTCTCTGAAACTCCTCCATCACCAACTCTGAAAGAGGGGTGTTGTCCATCTGTAGGTGATCCACCTCTTTTGGATCATTAAGATCCAGCACCAGTTGTTTTTGGTTCAAGGATTGCATTTGACTCAATAGGGCTTGATTTAATGCCCTATCTGTCTCCTCCAGTTTGTTTTTAGTTGCCAGGGATCTTTGAATCACTGAGATGTCCAGACCTTGTTTGACTGATTCAAGCTTCAGCTCCTGCAGTTTTGGCCGAACATTAGAGTTGATGACATTACAACAGCCCACTATTGACCCATCCAGAACGGCTACCTCATTCGTCAGTTCCAAAAGGGAGTCAGATTGAAGTTGCACTTCACCCTTCAGGAGTTCAAAAACGGAGACTAGCGAGTTCAACACATAGTTGAGAGCACTCAGTGTATTTTCGTTTGGCTGGACCCTCTCTTCAGCTGTTACAACCTGAGGGTCCCTTAAATCCAGTTGTTGAGGCTTCTATTGGTACTTTTTCCTGCTCGAAACCAGCCATCTCTTGATTTCTTTCTGTGCCTGATAGATCCAACTTGCTCAACATGTGATCGCTTGTATCCAGGTCCAATAACAACCTGACGGACTCATTGTTCCCTGTGTGTCTCTTAATAGGGCTTACTAAGCCGTCCTTGTCTCTATCGGCCTCAGTTTCACACAGCAATCTTTTTTCTCTGAAATGCTTGTCTATTTTTTTCTGTATTTTGGTTGTAGTAATTGTGAATTCTAGGCCTTTTTCCAGTTTTCTACCAGGGTGGGTTCGGCTTCCTGCCCTCCGCTAGATCTTGCTGGTGTACAGAGTGGGGAAAGAGAAGGGTCCACATGAACTTGCACATCGACCTGCTGAATCCCTAGCGCAGGTAACAGTTGCTTCCCAACAGCTTCCAGAGGCCCCTCTGAACCTCGGGCTAGGGGACTGCTAGCTGTTTTTCGCTCCTCCCATTCTGGAGCTCTGAGATCATCTTGGATCGGGTTGCTACGCAGCTTCATGGCCCTTCTAATACTATGATGACTCAAGAAGCATGTTAGCCCTCTTCTTTCCTCCCTCCGCCTCTTCCTTCTAAAAAGAAGTACTTCTCAGTCCGTGACTTTATAACTTCAAAGTTCCAATTGAAAAGTCAGTCATCAGCCAAACTCCGCCAAGCTCTAATTAAATTCACCTCACGCGGAAACACGCGGAAACACAAGTATGTGCGGCCAGAGACCCACAATAACTGCACAAGACTTCCAGCAGGCCCCCGTGCATGCACAGGCCTCTGATGAAACGGCTGGGAGGCGATGTATACTTGAGGGTTATCCCAACACCGGGATTCGTGAAAGAAAAGCAACGTTCAGGTTTAAAACAAATTCCCATGGAAAAAAAAACACAGTCCACCTAGTATAGGCACTAGCAAACTTTTCAAAGCTAGAATTCAACTAGATAATGCCTAACAGTGGAGAGTTAAGGGGAGACTCCTAACTCCAGACCTCAGAAGGCAACACGGACTGCGTCCACTCTCATGCTCTCTCAGCACTCCGGGCTTACTTACAAGCTTGCTGTTGCCGCTTACTGTTGCAGCCTCTGCCCAGCCGTGTGTGTGCATATGGACGCTTTCTCCGGCTTTTCTCTGGCTGTCGGGTCTTGCGACCTATTGCTTGCAACTTGCCGGCTCGCCCCACTCACCCCACTCGCTCACAGCTTGCTTGGGTCTCGCTTTGGTCTCTTGAATCTCAGCTCCCATTTTGGATAACCCCGGGGCCGCGGAAAGCCACAGAGGGAGGCTGAGACGAACTGTATGGTGCGACGTGGGCAGGCGAAGTGACTAGAGGAAAGGACGTAACAGCATCAAGCCGCACCGCAGCTAGGACACAAAGAGCACCGTAACACGGGAACTAGCACGGCCGCTTCCGACACTCTGGAATACACATTCCAAAACCAGCAAAATCAGAGGCAAAGGAGACCCTCTGATCAATCACAAACAGGTGGGAGCCAGGTAGGGTACCCCGCAAATGTATCCCCTAACTCTGCCAATTACATCAGTCCTATGTACAAGGGCAACAGACCCATCTTGGGGTACATGTGGACTCCTCCAGCCCAGGGTGGGATCCAATCAGGTGAGTATGGCCCCAGGAGTCTTCCCTCCAAACTTCCCTCATTAGGGCAGTAATCCCCTAAATTCTGGTTTAAGTTTCTTCCCCAGGTACCCTCAAAACCTCAACATCCAGGAGAACCCTCCTTACTCTCCCCGCTTTCAGGAGTCCAGCCCACCAAATCCAGGAGAGGGGAGGCCAAGGGAGAAGGGCTACCAGGGAAACCGCCAATACCCAGGTTACTCCGGGAGAAGGGATAGTTACCCTTCCCGAGTGCCACCTAGAATTGATTCAAGACCCCTGTACCAGCCGGAGCGGGTGTCCCAACTGGAGCGTCAGGTCCAGAACCTAACTCATGATCTGAGTCGCATGTTGAGGGCTCAGCAAACCCTCAGATGAACATGGCGGCTCAGAATAACTCCAACCAAGAGTCTGGCACCCCGGAACAATGACGGGGAGAGAACCCCAGCAACTAACCGGTTCCAGAGGAGGAGGCAGGGAGGAAGGGGGATGCAACGCCCTTGAGGAAGCTTCCTTCCTTACCTGTGAAAAGCCCCTAGACACCCCAGAACCTGAACTTAAATCTCTTGCCCCCGAGAATCTGCAACCCAGGGAACAGAGGGTGGGTAGGAGAAACAAAGAGACCAAAAAGACCCATTTTGTGGAGGAGGTTGGTGTCCTCCAGTTTGAAGGGGAAGAATCCTTGGAGGATTCTGGGAAGAAAGTCTCCTTCAAGGATGGGAGAATTCCTCCCAAAGAAAAATGGGTCCCAAAAGACCATAACTCAGACTGGGTAGGTGTGCAGACTGATTCAGAATCACCCATCCCTGAACCCCAGAATTGTCACCCAGAGAACATAACGATCACTGAGGGATCCTCCCCGCAAACCGGTTCTAGTGACTGTCCCCAGGTAGAGGGGGACACACATAGCTAAGGGAAAAAGGGGATTCCGAAATCCTACATATTTCAGGATGCCAAATTTTCTTTACAGATTCCCAAACTCTGACAACCGTGTCGGAGTCCAAAATAAAGAAACTAACCGCCCAGCTTGCCCAAAATGCCCATTTCCTATGCCCCTTGGGGAAGAAAGAAGGTAGATTCTATGCCCCTGTCTGTGTGCAAGGACAGTGTGCATTTTTGCCACTTGTTGACATTGGATCCCAGGCCACTGTTCTGTCCAAAAGGGCTTTTGAGGAGCTAAATTCAGGAAGCGGGGAGAGACACCAGATCCCTCTCACCCCTCTTCCTGGACAACTCCAGAACTTTGACTGGAATACAATTCCCGTCGAGGGGACTGCAGATCTGGAAATTAAAATTGGGCAACACAAGGTGAACGCCCGGTTATAGTCGTGACTCCAGAGGGGACCCCGTCTATTAGGAAATGACCCCATTCGGAGGTTGTCTCCCCTGATAGACTATGTGAACAAGGTCGTCTGGACTCAGGCTAAACGGCCAAAAGCATCAACTATATCAGTTGAAATGGCACATGCCACATGTTTGAACAACGATCTGACCAAATTGAGTTTCATTTTCAAAACAATCAAATACCTGACATTACTGTAATTGCTGTAGGCCAACAAAATGGTGATGGGAACTCCTCTCCATTCCTGAAAATCAACCTTCCTTTCAGTTTCAAGTGGCAGTCTACACTGGAAGGAAATACCTTGACATTTTATACCGATCCACAATTTGAAAATCCAAGTATTGTATTAAAAATTGATGAAAAACCAGCTCAAAGCTTGGCTGAGGTTCAGAAAAAGGGTGAAAAGCTGTTCCTCCCCATTCAGGTAAAAGAGGGGCGGGGAAACGTGATCCCACCAGAGTAGGCCTGAATAGTGAAGAAAGCTTCATCAGTGAAGTGTTATTCAGGAAACTCCCAAAAGATCAGACCATACCCACTGTTGAGTCGGTTTATCCGTGGGTATGGGGCCTAGAAATTCCCTATTCCAAACATCTTCTGCTTAGCAGTTGTATGCTGAAAATGTTATCTCTGGTAAAAGCATAGAGCATAATTGTTGGGACATTCGAGGTGTTCCCTCTGCCTCTTACTTAGGCAGTAACATTATCAACCGATAAACAATTCATTTGGATCTCATTAATTGACAAGTACGGTACCAACTGCAGGGTAACCCTGAAGGCCTTGGCAATCCTGAAGAAAGCCCTCCAGTCAGCCCCATTGCTACCGTAGGCAGATGAAGTTCAAAAGTGGAGAGGAGATCACCATCCCAGGCCTGGCACTAGAAGATCTGCATCCCCAAAGGAGAGCTGTTAGAAGAGAAATGGGTTCACATCAATCGGTTAAAAAGTTGTCACCCCAGACACACTTTGCAGCTGATTGATGAGCCAAAAGAAACCCAAACAGAGGAACCATCAAAAGAATGAGAAGAAAGGAAAAGAAAAAGCAGAAGGAAATATTTAGATGTATAGGTATATTTATATAACAGGTAGTACTGTTCATTAGTGTTATTGTAAAAATGAAAAAAAGATGTTTTGGAAGTCAAATGGTGTCCTTGCCCAGTTGAGTAATTTGCTTGATGTTATTACCAAAATGTGAGGCAGCGATAAGAAAAATCGTAACTTAATCATTGTTCCGCTGTTGTAAATCTTCCGGGAATGCTGTCATTTAAAAATCCTAAACCCTATTTTATATCTATCTTCTATTAGATGAGTAACTCCATTATTTCCTTGCCTGGTGAGGTCCTCCCCGGGGACCCAGAAAGGAAAAGGAAAGGGAGGTGAGGACCTCCCCGGGGACCCGGAGAGGAAAGGAACGAAAGAAGGTGCCACTCCATACCCTCCAACTCAAAGACGGGAGGGAATCCTGGAGTGGCGCGCCCTGATGAAGGAGAATTCAGTTGAATTAAGCCCACTCTGCCCTACTCTCCCTCAACAAAAAAGTCACGGGAGAGCAGGGGGGGAATCTGTGGGGTACATTTAAGGCCCTTGCAGAAATTCCCTTCAAGCAAAAAACGCATGGAAATAATGCAAAAAACCGGCAGCACTTTTCTTTACATGGCGCATATGTGTGGGGAGCACTAAACACAAAAATGCCACCAAAAGAAGTGCTCTGCATTGTTTTACCTCCATTTAAATCAGCTGAAAATGACCTACATGCAGAACGGCATCAAATTTGCTGTTCTGTTTTAGGAATATTAAAGCTGCACACATGACATCCAAGATGGCTTTGCAATTTGCCCTTCATAGAAACCCATCCTGGCATGCTTTAGTTCTGCTGAGTACCAAGAGGTGAGGCAATACATTTCCAAAACAGCTGATGTACTGGGAAATCACTTGAAAGGCAAATCATTTTGTTTTTCCATTTAAACACGGCTTGGTGTTTTCCTTTTCTACAAACCATTGCGCACAAACTGCAGTAAATAAAAGAGATAACGCAGTGTTTCTTTTTCTCATGTCAATTTCAAAGAAATGCTTGGGAGTATATCTCTCTGTGTCAACAAACTGACCTTATCTCTAAAAGCACTCTACAAGGGTAATTAACAAGAAACTGTGTGCTGCTGAAACCACATTGGTAAACTCAAAATGAATTGAAATAAACACAAGTGTGAATTTGCTCTTCTGAAAATCAGGAAAATGCTCTTTAAACATGCAAATGACAAATGACAGTGTTGCTCACATAGAAACAGTATTGTATATATGGGGGGTTTGCAAAGACAAGGCTACTAAAATGTACATTATATGTATTCCCAAAAAGACTTGGTTTCTGTGGAAATAAAGAAAAAAATAAACTTTTAAACCAGCAGAACAGGGTTGGCATAGGCACTTACTTCAATGGTGCCCTGCCTTCCATGGGAAAATAATTACCTCCACAAGAGAACCAGCTCCCATGGGCATATGAAAGGGCCAAAGTGTGGGAGTTTGCAACTTCTTCAGACTGGCCGGCATTTCTACAAAAAGGAACAATTGACCCAAGGGGAACTAGCATTTTCACCAAGAGGTGTGATTTCCTTTGACACCCCTCCCCTGCCCAACTACGTGGCTCCAAAGTGCGTCATGGAAACCTTTAGTTCAAACTGACCCTGGGGAAGACAAATTGGCTGTGGGGGTTGGAAAGACCCCCCACACCTGAGACAAATCCAGCCCATTGACTTTAATATATTAAGACATTTCTCTCCATGCCCTGAATCAGCAGTAATGTTATATTATGCAGGCATGTTATGTGAGTTATGGACAAACCCAAAGGGATTAAGCATATGTTCCTAGCACCTGGGGAACTGGAATGTCAGGAAAAATGTATTTCTGGGTGACATATACATGATACCAATATAAAACTTGGTGAAAATATGCGAAATAGCCGTGGCCATATGTCTAGCCATTTTAAATTTTATGTATCTCCTAAAAATGACGAAATTGTGCCAAAGGGCGAGGCAACATCACACAGAGATTGTGATCAGACTGTCCGATTCCCTGTGAAATATGGAATCTGTATATCTGTTTCTTATGATGGTTACTAGCATAGATTTAAAGTTTTGCTCCAGAACTTATGTTGGTGAAAAGTATCTCTGGTGAGACAAAGGAAGTCATAAATGCACACACATAAAATGATGTCAGTTCCCCTGAACCAATCAGCCTGGAGGGAGAAGGGGACACCAGTAGCCTGACTTTTCCCGATAGTCTAGAGTACTTCTGCCCAGATTGTAAAATTCTCTGTTGTCACTTTGCCTATATAAGCAGGAGACAGGGAAACACTAGGGACAAGCTACTGAAAACCAGAACCAAAGATCCAGGAAAGCAGAGATACATCCACTATCCAGATCCAGACATACCCAAGCATCCAGGGAGAAAGGAGGAAAGGCAGCTGATCCCATTACTAGGCCCCAAAGACCCTTTGCATATGGAGACTAAGGCACAATCGCCATATACCAGTGATACAACAGACACGATGTTCGATTTCCCAAGTACTATGGTGTATTGCAAAAAATATGCTCAGTCGGCCGACTGGGGTCTAACGTCTCGCAACGTGTGTCAACCAGACCTCGTGAGACGCAAGAGAGCGAACATCATACAAAAAGTTACATATATACAAAATAACAGCCTTCAAGGCACATCAGAACCGCCCATAATGTATCTTCTTCAGCTAGGTTTCGGTGATTGACAATTATGACAAATATGACACATTATGACAGGTTTCTTCTACTTAGCAACAGTTGCAGACATAGTTCTTTGTTATTAACAACACAAAGCACTTGTTTATCAAGGATATTGTGTTTGCGAGAGAGACACATTCCAAAGCACGTTATCTACCAGTTTCTATTCGTGAACTAGGGGTCAGCCTGTTCTAAGGAAGATCCACGAAGGAGGACCGCTAGGAAAGTATAATTCATGCTTTAACTGCTTATTGCTACAGCTGTAGCAAGACAGGCCGGCACCTGGTCTGTTGATTAAATGCCGTTTCTGCTTGCTCGCTCTCAAGGACTTAGTGAGGGAGGAAAACAATGTATTTCTGTACTGCTTGGCATTCCTGTCTGGGTCGATCTATCAACATGCAAGCTGTGGCCTCGTACCTTGTATTTATACATTTTGCAAAAGCGTTTGACATAAAAGAAAAAAGCAAGATGCCGAATGTTACACAAGATGGACGCCCTATGGTTATACTGGCGAATCTGTGGTTGCGGTGTTGGTTATGTGATGTGATTGGTTTACGGCCAACATAATATACCTTGTATTCTTGAGTAGAGTCGTTTTCTAGATTTACAAACCCTCCTTTTGGCCATGAGCCAAGAGCATCATCCATACATCTCATCTTCATGTGACCATGTATATAATTCTGAACTATGCATGCTACTGTAATCGTCATCTTCAATATTAATTGCCATGAATTCCTTCATTGTTTCCATTTCGGTATTCATATCCTTATTCAACCTGGGAGTTCGTTGTTCTGTTATCACATGTACACATTCATTTGTTATTTCAGAGCAAAAGATTGGCAGACAGTGTATGCAGCAACAGCAGAACATGAGGATTCCAAGTAATGTTACTAAAATTGCAATTAGCTTCCACACCCATGAACGCAGCTGTTCCCAAAACCATGAACTTATATTCAGATCCCAACCACCTGTCGGGGTATGAATGTCAGAACTCAGAATGGGCAATTTCTTAATTGCTTCAAAAATCGTAGGGGAGGAGTCACTTACAAATACACAGCACGCTGACCACACGATTTTGCACACACCTCCACGATCAGCCAAAATTATATTAAGAGCCATTCTATTCTGAAGTGTCATTAATCTAATTGCCTTCTCTTTTAATATCATATTATATAATATATCAGTTGTGTCATATTATATAATATATCAGTTGTTCCATTTATCGTTTTTTCTAACACCCTGGACAGTTTCCTTATATTCCATGAATTGATTGCTTGTCCCCAGAATGGTAAAAATGATTTTGCTATATCTTCCGCAATTAATCCTGTATCTTCCCGGCGTGGCCTGGATCTGGATCATTTGGATATGTCTGAAGTTTTGGAAAGGAATACACCAGGAAAAAGGTTCCCTAAGTAACAGGTCCCTCCCCAATTTTTAGGCAACCAGGGATAAGCTTGTTCTCCACATATAAAATAAACGGGATCACCTACATATATTGGCTCTTCTTCTTTCTCAAGTACTGCAATATTCATGCATCTAGTGAATATTCCTACTCAATAAGAACCCAGCTTTCATAAGCAGAATGGGACAGTACGTGGACTGTAATTGATATTATAGGAGGGGGGCACAAGTCCTTGTTCCCTACTGGATTAATGTGGAAAGTGATTACATATGATTTATAAGGCACATAGAGTCTTTCTACTGGTCTTACCACCGGTTTTATTATTCTTGCCCTGTGGAATATGGAACAACCCACTGGTTCCATTACCACTCTTTCAAACTCATCTATGTTTGTTCCATCCAAATGACCCATATCACTCTTATTCCTTTTCCCAAAATATAGTGCACTCAATGATGCATAACATGCCGTATTAAGGGGTAATGGCTGTACGTACCACCCCATTCCTTTCCCACCATGCTGGGGTAAATGGAAGCAGACCCAATGATTTATTCTATTCAGGATAGTGTGAGTCATATTCATAATCAAAAGCAATGTGTTATTATCATACCCTCTTCTGTGTCTTTCTTCTAATGGAGGGAGAGTATAAGAGAGCACATGGACTGGACTGTCTGTGGCAGGAGTATTGGTAGCAGGCAAAAGAGAGTTTAACGGATGCACAGTTTCCAGATACCATAATATTGGGACCAGTGTAATCAGAATGCAAAATAGTGTTATAATTATTAACATATATTTCCTACAGCAAATCCTTCTAGGTATTCTTTTAGTCTCTATCTCTATAATATCATCAGCATTGGTGCTGGAGGGAGCAGGAGTTAGTATAGGCATTGGGCCTCATTACGACCCAAGTGGTAAGTTACCGCCTGGGCCGTGACTTTACCACCATGGCGTAAACTACGTTTCCAACCGTTTCCAACCTTGGCGGGGCGGTAAATCCCCATTTTCCCATTTACCCTTCCCCATTCCCATTTTGCCCCATAGGGCATAATGGGAGTGGGGAAGGCGTTAATTACACCACCGTAAATTATGGTGGCGTAATTAACTCCATGGTCCCTTAGCGCCATGGATTTTAACACCTGCTAAAAGCAGGTGTTAAGACCTCCATGGCGCTAAGGGACCTCGTACTCAGGCGGTAAGGGTCGGCGCTGTTTACGCCGCCGTAAAACCCTTACCGCCTGAGTTGTAATGAGGCCCATTGTCTGCAATGTCTAGTTCACCAAAATGTTGGATCAAGCATCAGTTGTGTTGGTACCATATGCGCCCGCTTGTTCCCACGGGGTGATCACATTGGTCATTCACTTTCCAAAGGCAGTACTGGGAAGCCGCATTCCAGAGCTTTCAATTTTGATGCAGATTGATACAGCTCCTACGCTCCTCTTCCCTAGGCCTCCAATTCCCAATTCATCTGTGTTGGGAACAGAGGCAAAACAAATATGCAGTTCAGATCACTTCTGGTTTTTGAGAACGTAGGTTGTACCTTATCGCTCCAGGTACTTTGTGATCAATGAAAAATGCATTTTCATTTCCAGAGGCAGGCTCAGTGTCAGCCTGTGATGCAACAAGTGATGATGCGGCAGCTGTCGGACAAAGCTGAGGCACCTTTTGACCTTTGATCCTTGTTGCAATCTCCCCAGGCCCTTTTTCGGGCTTAGGAGACACTTCTGGCAGAGAACTGGTGATGGTGTCTTTGCGATCGGGTGCAGCTGTTTCTCTTTTGGCGTCCGGATCAGGCAGCTCCTTCAGAGATAAATGGAATCCTCTTCGTATGTGTGGCATGGACCCATGCCTTTCGACCATCCACTCGGACTGCAGTCTGTGTTGACAGAAGGACCTGATAGGGGCCCTTCCACCTTGGTGCAAGTGAAGATTTTCGCTCGAAATTCTTCGTCAGCACCCAGTCTCTTGACTGCAGAAAATGCCGTGGGCCTTTATATCTGGCCGGAAGTGCCTCCGGCACCTGCTGATGAATCAAACGCAATTTCTGAGTTAACAGTTTACAATAAGTGCTGAGCAAAGGGTATTCAATCTCACCCAGACGTTTAGGCTGTGGTGCGCTCCAACCATTCGCTGGTCTCCCCATTATAATCTCATAAGGGGAAAGTTCAGTCCTTGTCTGCTCAGACATTCTCATGCATAGCAAAGCTAATGGTAATGTATCAGGCTCCTTCAACTGACTCCCTGAACATATGTTGCTAAGTTTATTCTTCAAAATACCGTTCTGGCATTCCACAAGACCAGCACTCATCGGGTGTCTGGCCGAGTGGAATCTCTTGTCAATCTTAAGGCCTGCACAAATCTGTAGTATCACGGCAGCAACAAAATACAGGCCGTTATCTGACCATATGACACGTGGCAGGCCAAATCGGGAGAAGTACTCTTTTAGCATCACTTTCGCTGTGCTCATTGCTGTACAGTCTTTGAGCGGATAGGCCTCCACCCATTTACTGAATGCACAGACCACCACAAGGACATATTTGAGATTCTGACACCTTTCCATTTCTATGAAGTCAAAATGGATCGCTTCAAATGGCATAGAGGGGGGCCCGAAACTACCTACGGGAGTCGTAGTTCCTTTTCCAATGTTGTGTTGCAAACAGGTCATGCAGTTTTGGACTAGTCTCTCAGCATTCTTTCTAATGTGTGGCTTCTGCCATACTGTGTCTAGATGCTCAATCATTTTCTTAGCACATATGTGTGTAGGGCTATGGGCCATAGTGACCATCGCTGTTACATAGGCATTGGGCATCATCCATTTTTTACTCGTTTTGTCCACCCAACAACCATCTAAGTGTAGTTCTGCTGTACCCTCAAACCAAGCTTTTATTTAGTCTGCAGTTTCTTCTGTTTGCATCTCTTTAACTGTTGCAATTCTATTTTCTACCATGCAGGGTACCTCTTTTGACTTCTCAGTACACATTTTCGTAGGTAAATCGGTGGCAGTTTGTTTTGCAATTTTGTCTGTGAATGCATTTCGTTTTCCAACGTTACATGTTACTTTTTTATGCACTTCGCATTTCATTATTGCTAGTCGTTTAGGAAGTGCAAGGGCAGACAACAATCTTACTATCAAAGTGCCATGTTGGATCTTGGTTCCATGTGATGTTATAAACCCCCTCTCAGCCCATAATCAACCAAAATTGTGTACCACCCCAAATGCGTACTGACTGTCAGTATATATGTTTACATTCAGGTTTTCAGAAATTTCACATGCTCTTGTTAATGCTATTATCTCTGCAGCCTCTGCTGAATTGTATGGGATTCTTTTGCTCCTAACAATACTATTTAGTGTCACGATGGCATATGCAGCTGTTGATGCACCATCAGGTAATTTAAAACAAGAACCGTCATAAAACAGTTTTCCATCTGGCTCTTTCTGAGGGGTATCTGTTAGATCAATTCTCCCTTTCGTTTCTTGCTTAGTAACCATTATACAATCGTGGGGGAATTCTTTTTTACCCATCTTTTCATTGGGAGGAGGCATTAACTCTGCCGGATTCAAAGCGCAACATCTCATAATTTGAATATGCAGTGCAAATAGACTATTTCATATCTCGTCAGCATGGCTGATCTGAGGTGTTGCATCTGCATTCTATTTAAAAGAAGATCTACTGCGTGAGGCACCATTATGGTTAAGGTGTGACCCAAAACCCTCCCCACGGTTTGTTTAACTGATGCGGCAGCTGCAGCAACAGGTCGCAAACAGCGATGGCAAAGCGCATGCAACAGGATCCAGCGTGGAAGAAAAATAACCGCATGGTCTATTTCTCCCTCCTTGTTCCTGGGTCAAAACAGCCAAAGCACATCCATTGTTTTCATGCACAAATAACTTGAAATTCTTTTCATAATTTGATGTGCCCAATACTGGAGCTGAGCACAATGCAGCTTTGAGCAAATCAAATGCTTCTTGACATTCCATGCTCCATGGCAAGGGCAAAGCAACATCCTTCTTTGTCAATGCCACCATTTGTTTCACAATCATGGCGCAATTCACAATCCACTGCCTACAATATGATGCCATGCCTATTATAGCTCTGACTCCATTCTGCGTTTTTGGAATAGGCATACCAGAGATGCTTTCTATCCTTTCTGGTGTGAGTCTCCTTCCCTCCTTCAAAAGTAGGTAGCCCAAATAGGCCACCTCCTTTCGACAATACTGGAATTTTTTTAATGATGCTTTGTGTCCATGTGCTGCTAAATGTGTCAGCAATGTAGCTGTACTCTCCTTGCAAATGTCTTCTGTGTCTGTTGCAATTAATAGGTCATCAATGTATTGCAATAATACACAACCTGTTGGTAGCTCTAGCATGTCAAGTTGTTTATTCAATGCTCTACTATAAATACTCAGGCTTTCAGTGTAACCTTGTGGAATTCATGTGAATGTGAATGAACGTCCTCCCAGAGTAAAAGCAAATAAATATCTGCTATCTGGATGTACCTGAATGCTGAAAAATGCATTCTTCAAATCTACAACACTAAAATATGATGCAGATGCTGGAACCATAGTCAAAATGGTAGTCACATCTGGGACCAATGGAAATTGGGGATCAACTACTTTATTCAATCCGCGCAAATCAATTATGAAACTATACAGTATTTCATTACCTCCTTTCTTATAAACTGGAAGAATTGGACTATTGCAAGTGCTACCAGTAATCTCTTCAATCACGTTTCGTTTAATCAAATCGGAAACAATGCGTTTCAATGCTCTCTCTCCTTCCACTGAAATGTTATATTGTGGAATGCGTGGCAATGTAATTCCTTCCTTTAAAACAATTTTTACTGGCTCTATCTTTAAACAGCCGACATCATTATCATTCAAAGCCCATATACATGTTGGTACTCTACTCAATTCGGTCGGTAATGGTTTGGACAAAAATTTTGATAATGGAGCTTTTTGTGGTGATATAGTTAAATACACTCCATCAGGAGAACAATGAATAACTGCACTCAATTTTTTCAACAAATGTAAACCCAATACATTTTCGCCGCAATTTCGGGCAAAAGAAATGGGCAAGATTCAGTGAAAGGACCTAGTGTTATGGGTACTGATTGTGACACTGGACTAATTACCGGTGTACCTGCGAACCCTACTGAGACATTATTCTGCCCTGACAGTGGTATATCTGGAACCAGGTGATGGTCAATTGAACATTTCTGTGCACCTGTGTCCACTAGAAAAGTGTGCTCCCTATTCCCAAACTTCATTTCTATGTAGGGCCCTTTCTGGTCTACGGGAATAGATACTGGTTCCAACCCCTGTCTTGGGCTGTCCTAGTAAAATAATACATCATCAGATGTAAAGTCGCCAGAATAGTATGCATTGGCCTGGTTATCGAAAACATTTCCATCTCCCGTACTATTCTGCTGCTGCTGGTTCTGGTTCTGATTCTGGTTGTGATTCCCCTGGTTTTTCTGGTTTATGTGCTGCTCTCATGTTTCCATTCTGTCCTTGTGTTCCCGGGCAACCTCCATTCTGTCTTCTCAGGAAATAACCATTCCGATTCTGTATTTGCGGGCACTGTGCTCGGCAATGGCCTTCTTGTTTACAATAGGCACATTGATTAAGTCCAATTGGACCCCCGTGCATGTTGGAGAAATTAGATCTTGTCTGTGCATTCCCATCGCCTGTTATTGTTTGCTACTTGTTGCATCAATACCCTTGTTTTCAAATTCCCTTTGTCCCTTATTTCTCTACATTTACTCTATTCTCATAATATTGGGCCACGTGTAACACCTCACTCTGTGATTTTGCCTGCCATGCACTCTCAGATGTCATTATTAAATTCTGAATTTTCGGTATCAACCCTCGTACATACTTATCAACAAACAACCTCTTCCCTGGTTCAGTACTCAAATCTTGACCACTGAAATCTTCTTCAAATTGATTAAAATAATCTGTCGCAACTTCATCTTTACCCTGCACACAAGCTGTTAACTTGTCCCACACAATCTTTTGCTGAGGTACTAAAATTGTCAATTTCTGTACTATTCGAGCTGGTAAGGCCAACATGACCGGTGGCGGTTTTTCACCAGCTTTTCTGTCCGCGTCACTTATAATCAAATTTTACCATGTATCACCCAAAATGCCAATGTCATCTGTATTCCTAATCTGTTTCCATATGTCAATGGGAAGAATCACGGGAAATAATAGGTCAATATCACTCATTGTAAAAACAGAAAAATTCAAAACAGACTCAATTTCCTTATAAAATCCTGCAGGATTTTTCCTAAGATCAGGGATTGTTTCCTTTATGTTATTTACCTCCTGTCTTGAAAAAGGGACATGCCCGAACTGTGCAGTATAATGGGCTTCTATCACCTGTGCTGGATTTCCATTAGCGGCAGCTATCTCTACTTTTGGGACAAACGTAGGGGGCACTTCTCATGGGCAATTGCAAACTAGGTGCTTCCTCAGATGTTTGCTTGCCAAGCAATAAAGCTAAATCGAGAGAGAGCTGCCTTTCCAGTTTCAGGCAAAAATGCTCTTTTGTATATTGTCATTAAATCAGGGGGGGGGCAACATGAATTTTTTCTCAAACACTCATCTTGCAAATACTCAACCATTACCTGCAATACCTTCCTTTGCATATCTACTGTATACTTACTAAACGTATCATGCACTTCCATTGGGTTAATGGTGGCGTCTGTAATACATCTAAGCACCTCTTGCGTACACATTTTCATCTCTTCAATAATAGGCTTTAATGGCGATAAAAATCATTGCTGAACATATGGCACTACCTGTTGTTTCCCTTTCTTCACTTCATCAGTCAATAGATCGAGCTCTGCACGGACCCCTCATCGTTGCCTTCAATATATATCTCTGCCCACTCAGCTGCTCTTTCCTCTCTCTGCTAACCGTACTACGTGTTACTCTGGTGCTTCCTTTCAGCACAGGCCCGCCTCTGTAGAACTGCCTGCTGCAGCAGCCATTAACTCACGCTCTGTCGGCAATGGAGGAAATTGTGTCACGTGTACAGGGGGAGCTGGTGCAGATGGAACAACAGGAATGGGGTGTGGTAGCGGAGGTGGAGGGGCAATGGGTAGAGGTGCAATAGGGTCAGTACTACCTTGAGTATGTTCATTTCTTCGTTCATTCAGAATTTTATTTATTAGCTCATCTGATGTATGCAAATCTTGTTTTGGATATATTTTCTGTGCACCTATTTGAAATGCCCTGTCCATTCTTCTTAGATTCTCTGTTACTTTAAGCTCATCAAGTTCTAGCGCTTTCTCTGTGTTTGATTTGTATCTACGTGCATGTTTCTTCCTACTTCTCATACAGAGATTAGCTTCCTTTCTCCAATCTCTCACGACATCGAATGCCGATGGACATGCTTTCTTGCGTAGCAATATTGATTCTAAGTGTTCTATACGTGCCAATTCAAAAGTCCCATCATTCGGCCACTGCAAGTCTGCTACATGTCTGGTCTGCTTATGCCAAATTGCATTAAACATTATTGACCCAATTCCACACTTCACATACATTTCAACTGCTGGCGACGCTACGGGTGGCGCAACCTGGCCGGTTTCCAAAGATTGTCTACCGCAGCGGAAAAATCTCACTATACAGGAAGACAATTTTCCAGGCATAATTGATCTTAACTCGTTTCATTACCCTGGGCGTTTGATCTTGCAAGAGCAACACTCAATCAATATCAGGGCAATTAAGAATCGGGTCACGACTCACCTGATCAATCAGTTTGTCACTCAAGACGCAATTCGTCTGTATATAGACGCAACCAAGAATCATCATGACTGCGTATCTGGCTCAATCTGCCTCGTTTCGGGACCCTCGCCTCGATGCTCTCTGGACGCTGCTCGTCGATCAGGGATCGGCTGTGTACAGATCTGCAAAGGAGTCTCTCATCACTTTCACAGGGGTGCCCCGAACATCTTTGGATCCCAGCTCGATAGCCTCGTCCTCGAGTCGCTTTTGCCTTCTTCAAATTTAACGTATACGATGGAGCAAAAGGGCGAGGGTCCCTATTCTGGCACCATTTTCTGCTAGGCCCCACAGACCCTTTGCATATGGAGACTAAGGCACAATCACCATATATCAGTGATACAACAGACACGAGGTTCAATTTCCCAAGTACTATGGTTTATTGCAAAAAATATGCTCAGTCGGCTGACTGGCGTCTAACATCTCGCAACGTGTATCACCCAGACCTCGTGAGACGCAAGAGAGCGAACATCATACAAACAGTTATATATATAAAAAATAACAGCCTTCAAGGCACATCAGAACCGTCCATAATGTATCTTCTTGAGCTAGGGTTCGGTGATTGACAATTATGACAAATATGACACATATGACAAGTTTCTTACACTTAGCAACAGTTGCAGACATAGTTATTTGTTATTAAGAACACAAAGCACTTGTTCATCAAGGATATTGTGTTCGCAAGAGAGACACATTCCAAAGCATGTTATCTAACAGTTTCTATTTGTGAACTGGGGTCAGCCTGTTCTAAGGAAGATCCGCGAAGGAGGACCGCTAGGAAAGTATAATTCATGCTTTAACTGCCTATTGCTACAGCTGTAGCGAGACATGCTGGCACCTGGTCTGTTGATTAAATGCCGTTTCTGCTTGCTTGCTTCCAAGGACTTAGTGAGGGAGGAAAACAATGTATTTCTGTACTGCTTGGCATTCCTGTCTGGGTCGATCTATCAACATGCAAGCGGTGGCCTTGTACCGCGTAAGAGCTTTCAGAGCATTTATACATTTTGCAAAAGCGTTTGACAGAAAAGAAAAAAGCAAGATGGTGAATGTTACACAAGATGGACGCCCTATGGTTATACTGGGGAATCTGTGGTTGCGGTGTTGGTTATGTGATGCGAATGGTTTACGGCCAACTTAATATACCTTCTATGCTTGGTTAGGGTCGTTTTCTAGATTTACACCATCTAGGAGAGCCCTGTGACCAGACCTTGCCCAGCTGACTCCTTCTACTGTCCACAGTGGCCAGACCATGCCCAGTTGGTCCCCTCCAGGAGAGCCCAGCTGTCCCAGTGACAAGATCTCGTCACCCCTCTGTCCCAGTGACCAGATTCCTTAGCCCTGCTGCTGTCCAGAGACCTCACTGGCTGTAGAAAATCCTAAACTCAAGCTTACCTTGTAAGTATTACCTCACCCTGCCCAAAATCTGCATATCCTGCTCTTTTAATTTTGCATCCTACAGAAAATCCCATTGAAAGTCCCATTTTGCATACCCCTCTCATTTGCATACTGCATCTCCTATTCAAATCCTATTGAAATACTATAGCAAATCCTAAATTGATAGTATCATCTGTTCACCTTTTCCATAGAAGAATCCATGTTAATGTATGTCTTCTAGCGTATTCCTTATGATAATTCTTCCAGTTATCTGTGTAAGTCCCTAATATTATTTGAAGTAACTCAATTAATTTACTCATTGAAAATTCACGTTAATTATTGTTGCCTTTTAAAAGTAACAATTTTGTTGAGTGTTTTTACTAAGTATAGCCATATAGTCTCAACAGAAATAGGGCCTCATCACGAGTTTGGCGGTAACCCTTAAATGCGGCGGTAGCGCTAATACCGCTGCATTTAAGGGTCCGCCAAATCACGGCTTCAGCTGATTTCCCCCAGCTCTTAGCTGGGGGGAAATTTGCTGAAATTTCGCGCTCCTACCACCGGTGGGAAATCCGCTGGTGGTAAGAGCGCGAACATTTCCCCACTGAGCCCAATGGGGAATGGGGAATTCCCGAATGGGCTCAATGGGGACTGGGCAATACCCATTCCACCAAACCCGTGATCCGGCGCTATTAGGGCCCAACTCAGGTAGCGAAAGGTGACAAAAAATATTCCTTCCTAGTTGACACAGGGGCCACCAAGTCCTGCATAAGGGAGGGTAATTTTAAAATGTCAGGCGAAGCCATGCACACTCAAGGATTCTCTGAGGCTCGAGGGTTGGTTGCTTTCACTGTTAACATCTCTTTATCTATAGGATATCTTGACATATCTCTCCTACTTCTGTACTCGAAGCAGTCACCAGTTAACATACTTGGGAGGGACATAATGAGTAGATTGAATATGACGATCTTCTTCACGGAGAAAGGCATAATTTGCTCTACACCAGGAATTAACATGCTCACAGCACGACAAATACTGCAGGCTTACTGTGGTAAAACAGTGGCCCGGGCTGAGCCTGTAGATGCAGAGGTATTCCAATATGGGACGGACATGGTGATTGCATGGTTGCCTGGAATTGAGGGCACAATTTGGAGGAGGCCAGCAGCATACTTATTCAGACCAGAGACACCAGCAAGTGAAAAAGTGGGGAAATTGATTTCAGTAAGCATCGAGAGCATTATGGCGACTGCAGACTACATCGCGGTACATGCCCAATATAGGTAGGGGAAGGCATGGAGAGCAGTAATAGCACTGGCAGAGGGGTGCAGGCTCACACAGGTGTCTGATGAGGAGCTCTTCTCAGACGACAATGGTGAAGGAGAGATGGTGTTTGGGATGAGCATTAACATTTGGTTGAAGGTAGCATACAGGCAAGTGGCACAGAAAATGGCAATGGCACTAGAGGCACCTGCCCCTACACAGGTACCATTCTACGAGGAGGACATGGCAGCAGTACCAGCATCTCTGTGGACTACCAGGCATATGACGTTGGCTGCATAAAGAGCATTGGAGGAGTAAAAATAAAATTGAAAAAAGGAGCAATGCTACCGAGAGTGAAACAATACCCGCTTTCAAAAGAGGCAGATGAGGGCATATATGAAACAATAACAGCCCTGATAAAAAATGGTATTCTAGTACCATCAGAATCACCTTGCAACACTGCTGTGTACCCTGTACGCAAAGCAAAAGGAGGATCTTTTATCCAGGCCCTCAGGCCTTTGAACAACATTGTCGAGGCAGAGTACCCTATAGCAGCTAACCCGGCTACAATACTATGTGGGATACCAGCAGAGGCATCACGGTGTACCGTGATTGACCTCAAAAATGCATTTTTCTCGATACCTCTGCACCCAGACTCACAGGACCTTACAAGCTTCACATACCGCAACACTAAATGAAAACACACTAGGCTGCCCCAAGGGTACTGTGAATCACCATCCATCTTCAACAGAGTGATCCAAATGGATCTGGGGAACATTGAAATGGAAAGCACGGTGCTGCAATATGTTGTTACGCTCACCTGGCTCCCACAGGGGCATCGATTTGAACTGGAAAGCTGCAGTCTCCACCAATGTGACGCGTAGTGCCGAGATGACGGACTGGACTGGCACACCTAGCTTTGTTTGCTTGGCCCATAGAAATATTCTTCTGCAAATGGACAAAGGGAATTAACTACCCATGGAGTTGAGCGTTAACCCCCCCACTCCCGCTGTTCTTCCCACTGATCACCTTTGATGTCCCCTCTTATAGTCTCACCTGATGGTTTGAAAAGATGAGCTCTTCATCCTGCATTGTGCGCAGGAGCGCGTAGATAACCAGTTGCTTCACTGGTTCGAAGGAATTGGTGAGTTCCAGAACAATATTGACTCTGAGATTCCCGACAAGACGCCGTAAGTATGTAGTTCGTAAGAGTTCAAATGTCTGACTTTCACTCTGATTCCTTGCAGGTTGCAGCTTGACCCTAGCGAAGAGTTCCTCGTGGCAACCGGTAATATTCAGGTAAGGATTTGTATTATCCAACACAGTTCGATAAAATAATGTCAATATGTAACTTGTTGCTTTCTCCCTTATTCAGGCGCTGAGAAAAAGTATGAGGTCCCAGGGAATAATGCCTCAGGCGGTAAAATCAGATAAGTCTATTGTGGTGATGAGTTTTCCCCTTGTTTGTCCCTTTCTTTCACCTTGCTGTCCTTTTGTTTCCCCTTAGGGACCGGGGTTCGGCGAGAATGCAGTGGAAGCTGCGCCGACCCGTGAAGAGGAATAGTACCCCCGGTGGTAAAATCAGGTAAGTCTATTGGGGGGTAACTAATATTGCCTCTGTGTATTCCCTTGGCTCACCTTGCTGTTCTTGTCTTCCCCTTAGGTGCCGGGGTGCAGCGGGAACATGCAGAAGGATGCGGTGGAATGTGAGATGCTGCGAAGGCCGGTGAGTTCAGCGCGGCGCTGCAGCAGGTGAGGCGACACACATAAAATAACTTCCAGCTCGAAGGCGCGATGGATCGGGAATTCAGGTAAGGATCAAAGGTATTGCTCTTGTTCTAACCTTTTCACCTTCTTTCTCCCTTTTTCTAGGAGCTCCAGACTCGAGGCGGGCGTGGCAGAAGACTGGATGCAAACTTGCAGGCACAGTGAGCGTTACGCTGCTGGATGCAGAATAACGCGAAGCGTGTGCTGCTCTTTGGGCATGGTTTAAATAGCCTCCAAAGTAGTCCCAGGTAAGTATTCCTCCCCAGCCCCACCCGAGTAAAAAAATAGTCCCTAAGTAAAGTAGTCCCTTCCAAGCCTCTTTTGGCTTGGAGCTCTTGCAGCATGGTCTGCATCAGGTAAGTTTGCAGCATGGTCTGCATCAGGTAAGTTTTAATCTATGAGCCTGGTGCCTATGGCGCCAGGACTGACTCTCCATATGAGCCTGGCGCCATAGACGCCAGGACTGCACCCAAATAGCCCCTAGCAGGGGTTGTTGGGCTTGCTTGGAATGACTTGATGCCTGCTTCCGGGGTTGCTGGACTTGGTCTGGATCCCCGGGGGTAGGCATCATGACATACGTAGATGACATCATCATTTGCAGCATTATAGAAGAGAGATGTAGGAAGGACTCAGTTAAAATGCTCACAGTGTTAGCTGAAAAGGGGTACAAGGTAGACAAGGAAAAGCTACAGTACTGCCAAGAACAGGTGCTCTATATTGGTCAACTCATCTCACAGAATGGAAGACACATTGCACACAAAGAGCACAAGCGATACAAAACACACTGCAACCACAGACAGTGAGAGAATTGCAGCAGTTTCTGGGCCTATGCAACTACTGCAGGGCGTGGGTTTTTGATTACAGCTCATACATAGGACCCCTACTCAAGGCCCTCAGTGAAGCACAGAAGGGGGACAAAAGGTTGGGGTGGACAAAGGAAATGAAAGAGGCATTTGAAGAGTTAAAACATGCCATCTCAACGGCACCAGTGCTAGCCACTCCAAACTATCAACACCAATTCATTATCTTTTCAAATTGCGACTCAGCAGTAATGAAGGCAGTACTCGCTCAAAAAACAAGCATGTGTCATGATGCCCGCCCCGGGGAGCCGGTTCAAGCCCTGCGTCCCCGAAAGCGGACATCCAGTCCCCAAGGAAGGACCCAGCAACCCCATATAGGGGCCCTTTGGACAGTGTCCTGGTGCCTATGGCACCAGGCTCATAAAAGACATCAGTCCTGGCGCCATAGGCGCCAGGCTCATTATGGAAGTGCTTGGGTGCACTTACCTGATGCAGACCATGCTGCAGGATCCCGGCCTCCTTGAGGCCTGAAAGGAACTACTTTACCTGTGGGACTAATTTACCATCCGGGCGTGGTCGGGGAAGGATACATACCTGATTGGAGGAAGGATACATACCTGCAACTTCTTCCAAGGCTATTTAAACCCCACCCGAACAGCCACACGTGCTTCGCGTTGTTCTGCATCTAGCAGCTGGACGCTCACCGTGTCTGCACCTGCATCCTGACTTCTGCCACGCCTGCCAGCATCCTGGATCACCTGCAAAGGAAGAGAAGAAGAGAACAGAAGAAGGAAAAGTCCTTACCTGCTAAATCCGCATCCCGGAGACATCTCGCCGACAATCCTGAAAAGGAAGACTTGTATTTAAAAGCTCATCGCGTCGATCGCTGCAGCGCCGCATTCCACTCACCTTTACAGGGCGCCTCCATGTTCAGCAGTGATTATCCGGATTCGCAGTCACGCCCCAGCGCCTAGGGAGAAAAAGACCAGAACAAAAGGTGAGAGAGAGAGAAGGGAATAAGGAAAGCTAAATCTCCATGTTAAGACTTACCTGTTGATTCATTCCATCTTCATTTCGGGTCCGCGCCGCATCCTGGCATTTCCGGACCCCGGTCCCTAAGGGGAAAAAGAGACATCAGCGTTAATGAGCGAATGAAAAGACATTACCAAAAACGCTCATTAAAGACTTACCTGATTTCTACAAGGATTTCACCTCTCATCTCGGGTTGGTGCCTGTTTCCCGGCATTCCGTACCCCGGCCCCTATGGGGAAAAAGACACTAGCATTAGTACATTAATGCATTGACACAAGGGGAACCTCTTATCAAAAAAAACTTACCTGGAAGCCAAGCAAGTTTGGTTCTCACCAATCCGAAAATCCACTGAAGTAACTGGATACCAACCACCCCTGCATCAGAAGCAGGATGGAGAGCTTGTCCTTCCAGACCCTAAGGTGAGACGCTACGAGGAATCACAAAAGGGTTTCGAGGAGGGTGAGAGGGGAAAGTGGGAGGCTGATTACATTACCCCGCAGACAGTTAATCCCCTATTTTCGCCTACAGAAGGATACTTCTGCGAGCCAGACAAGCCAGATTTGGGGGCCCGGTCCAGTCCGTCTTCCGAACCCTGCGCATCACCTTAGAAGAGGTCACAGCAGCGCGAACCAGGCCAGCGCCTCCGTGGGAGTCAGGTGAGCATTACAGAACGCAAAGCCTTCCTACAAATTCCCACCCAGGCGCTATGGAAAGTTCTGAGACTGATGATTGGCCCAATTAATGGGGGAATTACGGGCCTAAGTACATGCCGCTCGTCAAGAGACTTATGCCCTCAGGAGGGAATTAATAATATCAAAGGAAAGAACTGATGACCTGGCCAGAGAGCTTTTGCAAGGTCAAGCTGGGCAAACTCCTCTACCCGGTTCCGGAGGGAACCCCGCTCCTGTGGTTTCCAGTAACCCTGTGCAGATTAATCTACCTGGAAACATGCCGCTGGCCCCACTCGAACGCTTTGCTGGGGACCCCAAATGATTTGCCGTATTCATGAATCAGTGTCGTTTGCACTTCCTATGCAGACCTGGGGCCTTCCCTAATGATCAGACCAAGGTAGCCTTTGTATTGTCATATCTCAGCGGCTGCGCTGCCGACTGGTCAGTTCCACTGGTTACTCAAGATGACCCGATTCTCCGTGATTTTCAAAGGTTTCAAGCAAGCATGGAAAGGTTATTTGCTCGACACTCTCAGAGGCAGGCTCTGGATGACAAACTTCTATCCCTGCGACAGGGCAATCAGGACCTCCTATCCTATATTGCAACCTTTAATAGACTAATTGTGGAAACGGGATGGCCAGAGGATAAAAGAGTCACGTTGTTTTATCGAGGCCTATGCGGAGAACTTAAAGATGTCTTGGCCCAAGTTGTAAATCCGCCCCAAGAATGCACAGAGTATATAGACTTAGTGGTCCAATTGGATCACAGACTTCAAAACAGAAAAGCAGATCGGTCCAGGTTTGAGACCCGGGTGTTGGTCAAGACCCATGCTAATCCCAAGGGAGTTGATTTCTCTGAGCCTATGCAAATCGGAGGGGTTAAAGGACCCTTAACTCAAAAGGAACGTGAAAGGAGGCGGCAGTTAAAATTATGTCTTTATTGTGGGAATTCTGGACACTTTCTACGAGATTGCCCGGCAAAACCACCCGAGAGGCGGTAGGAGCCGCTGATAAAAACCATGAAGACTCTGTTTCGGGAAACGACTCCGCCCGACAAGTGTAGGGGTCCGCTTGCCGAGCTCGAAAACTAACTCTCAGACCTTGCATTTCATTGTGCCAATGGTTCTCGTAGATCCAGAACAGCCTAAGCGGTTGCATGCAGTAAAGGCATACATCGATAGTGGGGCTATTGCAAACTATGTGGATCGTGAATTGGTCTCTAGGATTAACCTCCCTCTCTGTCCTAAAACCAGCAAAGATGTCATCACCACAGTCGATGGAACTGAAATTGCCTCTGGACCGGTAACACATTCCACTACTGAGGTGACTCTTATTGGTCCCGACGGCCATCGGGAGGGTGTTGTGTTTGATGTAATCAAGGCTCCACAGTTTCAGGTTATTCTTGGAATCCCTTGGTTAGAGACACATAATCCTCGAATTGATTGGTGAGCTAAGAGAATAACCTTCCCGGATTGTACACAAATCTGCTACCCAGAAAACCTGAAGATTAATCTAGCATCTGTAACCTCTGCCTCCATGCAACTACCTCCGGAATACCAAGACTTTCAGGACGTCTTCCAAAAGGAACAGGCCAACACGTTACCTCCTCACAGATCGTACGATTGCCAAATCGATCTGGTGCCCGGTGCACAACCCCCTTGTAGCAGGATTTATGCCCTTACCGAACCTGAGAGTCTGCATTTGAGACAATATTTGGATCAGTACCTAGCTAATGGTTTTATTCGCCCGTCAAAGTCCCCGGCATCCTCGGCTTTGTTCTTCGTGCCCAAAAAAGAAGGCGACCTTAGAACTTGTATCGATTACCGCGCATTGAACCAGATAACAGTTAAAAACCGTTATCCTCTGCCTCTGATCCCTGAACTCCTTGACCAGGTGAATGACGCTTGCATATACACCAAGTTAGATCTCCGGGGGGCTTATCATCTGGTACGAGTTAAAGAAGGCGACGAATGGAAAACTGCCTTCCGTACTAAATACAGATTATTCGAGTACCAGGTGATGCCTTTCGGATTGTGTAACGCGCCGGCTGCCTTCCAATACTTCATGAATGATGTCCTTCGGGAACTCATTGATGTTTGTGTTGTCGTATATATCGATGACATTCTGGTGTACTCCTCTTCGGAATCTGATCACAGAAAACATGTCAGGGCAGTACCTGAAAAACTGCGCCAACACAAACTATTTGCTAAATTGGAGAAATGTGTTTTCCATACCACAGAAGTCGAGTTTCTAGGTTTCATCCTGACACCCAAAGGAGTCCGAATGGACTCAAGAAAAGTGGATGCCATCCTCAAATGGCCATCACCTAGCTCTGTAAAAGGGGTTCAAAGCATGCTTGGCTTTGCCAATTTCTATCGCAGGTTTATCCCAGAATTTTCACGCGTGGTACAACCCATTACTGCACTCTTGAGGAAAAATAAACGTTTTGAATGGTCTGAAGAAGCCGAGCAGGCCTTTCAGGATTTAACGGAAGTCGAGTTTCTAGGTTTCATCCTGACACCCAAAGGAGTCCGAATGGACTCAAGAAAAGTGGATGCCATCCTCAAATGGCCATCACCTAGCTCTGTAAAAGGGGTTCAAAGCATGCTCGGCTTTGCCAATATCTATCGCAGGTTTATCCCGGAATTTTCACACTTGGTACAACCCATTACTGCACTCTTGAGAAAAAATAAACGTTTTGAATGGTCTGAAGAAGCCGAGCAGGCCTTTCAGGATTTAAAAGCTAAGTTTACCTCCGCACCTATATAGAAACACCCGCGTCCAGATCTCCCTTATGTCGGCGAGACTGACGCATCCAGCCTAGCCATGGGAGCTGTCCTGTCCCAAAGAGATCCCAAAACCAACCAACTGCATCCCGTAGCATTTTGGTCCAGAAAATTCTCGGCACCCGAGGTTAATTATGCAATCACGGACAAAGAACTGTTAGCCATTAAATCCGCTTTTAAAGCCTGGCGGCATTATCTGCTTGGCGCTCGACATACCATCACAGTGATCACTGATCACCGGAATTTACAGTATTTGAAAACCGCCAAGGCTCAGTCATCACGGCAGCTCCGATGGGCTTTGTTTTTCGCTGAATTTGATTTCGTGATTACCTATCGACCTAGCTGCAAGAATGGCAAAGCAGACGCCTTATCCCGAATTGGAATGGGAGAATCTGATACAAACTCAGAACCAGTACCAATAATTCCCGAACAGAGGATTCTAGGCATGACTTCGTTACAGACGCTTGAAGACATTCAAGCCAGAGTGAAACAACTCTGGACCCTACAACCTTACAGGATTGGATACAAAAGGGATCAGACTTTACCATAATAATGGTTTACCTTATTTCCAAGGATGCTTATTCCTGCCACATAAGGAATTACACGAACTAGTTATTTCCGGTTATCATGATGCATTAATAGAGGGACACCCCGGTATTGCCAAGACAGAGGAAAAGGTGAAATGACAATTTTGGTGGCCCTCTTGGCGAAAAGATGTTAAATCTTTTGTGATGTCCTGTGGTGTTTGCGCCCAAAATAAAAGTCAAAAGAAAAGACCAGCCGGTCTCCTTCAACCTCTAGACATACCGCCAGCCCCCTGGCACACCCTATCAATGGATTTTATTACGGACCTGCCTCCTTGTTCGGGGTACAATACTATTCTGGTAATTGTGGATTTGTTTTCCAAAATGGCCCACTTTATTCCTTTGAAAGGTTTACCTTCAGCTTATGTCCTAGCCAAAGAATTCCTCGAAAATATTGTTCGGCTATATGGATTCCCATCTATACTAATCTCTGACCGGGGAAGCCAATTCATTTCCCACTTCTGGCGCAAATGTTGTCAAATGGCGCAGATCGACGTAAGATTATCGACCAGTCACCACCCTCAGACCGATGGTCAGACCGAGAGGACAAATCAGACCCTTGAGCAATACTTACGGTGTATGTTACAGCAATCTGAAAGCAACTGGCAAGACATTCTTTGGATAGCCGAATACGCATATAATAATTCGGTACACTCTGGAACTGGCCACAGTCCTTTTTATACTTTGTTTGGGCATCACCCTCGAACCTCAAACCTTGACTCACCTCAGAACCTCGGAATGCCTGCAGTAGAACATCTGCATTCTACAATTACCCAAGCCTTCAAAGAGGCAACTACGCATTTACAACAAGCCAAGAGAAAATACAAGGAGAATGCTGATCTACATCGGAGTGAAGCACCTCCGTATCAGATTGGGGAACAAGTGTGGTTAGCTACCAGACATTTACCACTCAAAGGGCCTCGAACTTTTAACCCAAAATATCTGGGACCTTATTCTATTACGGCAATAATTAACCCAGTGGCTGTTAAACTTGATTACCAGCTATTATGCGAATTCACCCTGTTTTTCATGTGTCACTTCTGAAACCAGTGGTACCCGGAACCCGACTACTCAAACCTCCAGAACCTATTCTAATAGATGGGGAGCCCGAATTCGAAGTGAAGAACATTTTAGACTCAAAAATGTTTAGGTCAAAACTGTTCTACCTAATTGATTGGAAGGGGTACAGACCTCAGGAGAGGTCGTGGGAACCCAGCGACCATGTGCATGCACCTCGATTAGTCAGGAAATTCCACCAACTCTTCCTAGACAAACCAAAACCCCCGGAGGGAACAACCTTGGGGGGAGTGCTGTCATGATGCTCGCTCCCGGGGATCTGGTTCAAGCCCTGCGTCCCCGAAAGCGGACATCCAGTCCCCAAGGAAGGACCCAGCAACCCCATATAGGGGCCCTTTGGACAGTGTCCTGGCGCCTATGGCGCCAGGCTCATAAAAGACATCAGTCCTGGCGCCGTAGGCGCCAGGCTCATTATGGAAGTGCTTGGGTGCACTTACCTGATGCAGACCATGCTGCAGGATCCCGGCCTCCTTGAGGCCAGAAAGGAACTACTTTACCTGTGGGACTAATTTACCATCCGGGCGTGGTCAGGGAAGGATACATACCTGATTGGAGGAAGGATACATACCTGGAACTTCTTCCAAGGCTATTTAAACCCCACCCGAACAGCCACACGTGCTTCGCGTTGTTCTGCATCTAGCAGCTGGACGTTCACCGTGTCTGCTCCTGCATCCTGACTTCTGCCACGCCTGCCAGCATCCTGGATCACCTGCAAAGGAAGAGAAGAAGAGAACAGAAGAAGGAAGAGTCCTTACCTGCTAAATCCGCATCCCGGAGACATCTCGCCGACAATCCTGAAAAGGAAGACTTTTATTTAAAAGCTCATCGCGTCGATCGCTGCAGTGCCGCATTCGACTCACCTTTACAGGGCGCCTCCATGTTCAGCAGCGATCACCGGATTCGCAGTCACGCCCCAGCGCCTAGGGAGAAAAAGACCAGAACAAAAGGTGAGAGAGAGAAGGGAATAAGGAAAGCTAAATCTCCTGTTGAATCATTCCATCTTCATTTCGGGTCCGCGCCGCATCCTGGCATTTCCGGACCCCGGCCCCTAAGGGGAAAAAGAGACATCAGCGTTAATGAGCGAATGAAAAGACATTACCAAAAAACGCTCATTAAAGACTTACCTGATTTCTACAAGGATTTCACCTCTCATCTCGGGTCGGTGCCTGTTCCCCTGCATTCCGTACCCCGACCCCTATGGGGAAAAAGACACTAGCATTAGTACATTAATGCATGGACACAAGGGGAACCTCTTATAAAAAATAACTTACCTGGAAGCCAAGCAAGTTTTATTCTCACCAATCCGAAAATCCAGTGAAGTAACTGGATATCAACGCGCCCTTGCATCAGAAGCAGGATGGAGAGCTCGTCCTTCCAGACCCTAAGGTGAGACGCTACGAGGAATCACAAATGGGTTTCGAGGAGGTGTGAGAGGGGAAAGTGGGAGGCTGATTGCATTACCCCGCAGACAGTTAATCCCCTATTTTCGCCTACAGAAGGATACTTCTGCGAGCCAGACAAGCCAGATTTGGGGGCCCGGTCCAGTCTGTCTTCCGAACCCTGCGCATCACCTTAGAAGAGGTCACAGCAGCGCGAACCAGGCCAGCGCCTCTGTGGGAGTCAGGTGAGCGTTACAGCATGGGACACAAACCAGTAGCTTTTTACAGCAGACACTTGGACCCTGTAATGATGGGTCACTTCCCCTGCGAACAGAGCCTCGCCGCCGCAGCATTTGCGGTGGAGAAATCATCATCGATAACAATGAGGTGCCCTACCACACTATTTATGGAACAGCACTATTTGCCACTTTGAACAAGCCCAAATCCACATTGACCACACAGAGGGCGTCAGGATATGAGATAATACTTTCCAGACCAGAATTGACACTTGCAAGATGCAGCAATGTAAACCCAGCGAGGTTCATAGCAGAGGTGGTTAAAGATGGTGACTATGTTCATGATTGCACACAGGCCATCGAAATGTACTCCAGCACAAGAAAGGTTGAGGAAAATGCCGTAGAGGGGGGAGAGATAATGTACAGTGATGGGTCCTCAACAATTGACCAGAGTGATGGGGTAAGAAGGACAGGAGCAGCAGTGGTAAGGATAACAGAAGACTGGATGTATGTCCCAGTAAAATGTGTCCAACTGCCACAACATTACTCGGCTCAGGCAGCAGAATTAGTGGCCCTAATTTTGGCACTAAAAGAGAGCTATGACAGGAGAGTAACCATTTATTAAGATAGTGCATATGTAACATCAACGGTGCACTCAGGATTAATTAAATGGCAAAGAAGGGGGTTCAGAAGAGCTGATGGTACCCCGGTACAACATGCCCTCCTGCTTGCTGAACTGATTGAAGTAATTAATGATCCTAAAGAAATAGCCCTGGTAAAATGTCAGGCACATACAAATGGAGATGACCCTATCTCAAAAGGTAATGAAGCAGCAGACGCAGATGTTGATGAAGGAGGGGTACACACACATCCCTGAAACACAGATAATGGAACTGCAGGCAGCTGCACCCAATGCCGGAAAAGGAACTATGGGTAAAAAGAGGATGTACAATGTCCCCCACAGATGCATTATGGCGTCTAAATAATACAGGAAAGGTGGTTATGCCACTAGCCCTGTTGAACAGAGCACTGGCTCAGCTACACCATCCAACACACACTGGAAAGGAAGTGATTGCAGCACGAATAAAAGAAGCATGGTTCTGTCCCGAGTTAAACTCGCATGTTGCAAACTTTATCAGCAAATGCCAAACATGTCAACAGTTCACAGCTGGTCAAACGCTGCAAGTGATAAAAGGCACTATACCCTGGCCAGAAGGGCCCTTCCTGCACCTTCACATTGACTGCGTTCACATGATAAATGTATGTCAATGACACAGATATATGATTGTAGTGGTATGCCCATTTTCAAGGTGGATTGAGGCTGGGCCCTGCTCTCACGCGGACGCCTTCAGAGCAGCAACATTTTTAGTGAGGGAGGTTTTCCCCAGGTGGGGAGTTTGCAAAGTGCTGCGGTCAGACAATGGCCCACACTTTGCAAATGAAATATTTGAACACATCACTGTACTACTTGGCATCAAGCACAAGCTTGCATGCGCATATCACCCGAAGGCTAACGGAGTTTGTGAATGCTAAAATGCTAAACAAAGAAATTGCGAGATCCAGCAGACAACTAAGAAAAGCTGGTTGTACTGCCTCCCCTTGGCTCTGTTTGAGTTAAGAAACAGGCCAGGGTCAGATCACCACCTCACACCCCATGAGGTGGTGACTGGACGTCAGATGCGCCTTCCACTTACACCACCATCAAGGACATTCACCGATTATAACAGCTCTGTAGATGTTTTTGGTGATGAAATGTAGCAATATGTGTCTTCCTTGATTACTAGTGTTGCCTTTATCTCTCAACAGCTCGAGCGCATGCAGGGCGGGTCGAAGACTACTGAACAAAAAGAAACAAACGAGCAGCAAGAACAAAAAACAAACTGGACTATTGCGGAAGGAGACAGCGTTCTCCTCCACAACTTTAACAGAAGGTGGAACAGCCCTCGTTTTACAGGGCCCCACCTGGTGGAAGCAGTAGCTCCTAGAGCTGTAAAGCTGAGCGATAAAAAGGTGTGGAACCACTTGCACGACTTCAAGCCCTACAAAGATAAGACCCGCCCTTGTGTTGACGACAGGGCCAACGCAGCAACAACAACTAAGGACAACACAGCAGCATCTGCAACAAAAGACAATTGTGACATTGCCCCTGACCAACCCCCACCCACAGACACTAAAAACTATGGACATTTACCCACAGCCCACCCCATGGTCACGAGATCCCAGGCCAAACAAACCCCTGCCCAAACCAGCCCACCCATGCCACTATCCGAATAAAGGACATTGCCTAATATGTTGTGACGTTGCACCACACTTGCAGACACATGCATGTTCTTTTTCTCTTTTTGTCTCGCACATGCAGGCATTGTGCATAAATGTTTTTGTATAAAGAAAAGTGAAGTTACTAACGTTGCGTTTTGTGCCCAGAGGTAAATGCTGCCCACAGATGACAACACCCCTGAGGCCTTGTCACACCAATTTGTATAACATATAAGGAGACCAAAATATCTAAAAAGAAGGACGATATGTGTGTATTACAACACGTTCATTTTGGCCATAGAACAATCACTCCCACATCTTCATGAGCACATACCAGCTCTGAGAGATATGTCACTGAGATTAGCGTGGGAACAACTTTTTGCCTGGGCACTGAATGACTATCTAATAGGGAGAGCTTGACAACTAACACCTTAACGCATATTTTCTAGTGATTTTCAGGCGGGCATCTTTAACATCACAAAGAATAGGCTGCAGGACCGCAGCAAAGGTAAGAAAAAATGCCAGTGATATTAGGTATTGTAATAAAGATTGTAGGTGTATTGGTAATCACTGGTCTAATTGCTGCCTCTGTCTGGCAGACACGCTATGCTTATTGAATTTTGGCTGCTCCTAAAATTAACATACTCCCTCCTACAGCTGCAACAGGTACGGTGTCAGGTGGTACAAGTAACACAAGAGGTAATGGGAATAGGGTGAAACATAGTACATATGGAGATAATGATGGGATTGACACATATATCACAGATTCAGCACAAATCACAAATAACATGTGGTATCAGCACATGTCCAAAATTGGTAAGCAGACAACTAAGGACAGCTGCTATGTGTGCTTGTTGATCCCATACACCATGAGCGCATCGAGGACATTTGTAGCTACTGAAGTACCAGCGAGGACAAAACAAGAGGACGATTCAAAGGGACAGTGGTATCATTACAATGGAACACAAGAGACTCATACCCATATGAAAATAACTTCATAAAAATGCTTAAGATGTGCAACAGCTACCGCCTACACACATAAGGATTCAGATACATAACAGATGGTCCTGATAAAGGAGAAACAAAGAAAGTAACATTAGAATACCTGCCGTGTGACTGGTATGCAAGTGAAATTGCAGGTGAACGAAGTTGTGGGAAAGAGCACTCATTGTAATATATGGAAAGATATACACTAATGAAGGTAACAAACGAAAATGCAAACTCAATCAACAACACAAACCATAAGTGTTGGATGGAGTGGGTAAAAAATGTACCACTGTTAACATGGGTGGAGGAAGACGAAGACCCGATAACTATACTACCTCTAACTGCTCCCACACTGTGCTATCAACACAACGTTGATGTTGATGTTGGAAACAACAACAACTGTAAAAGTACAATACTGATACCTGAGGGGGGTGCAGGCACAGCAGTGATAATGGATCACTATTGGGCCTGTGGTAATAAGGCATATCACACATTGCCTCCATCATGGAATGGGATATGCACTATGGTACATGTCAACGTACCATCTCTGGTCTTGCCTCAGAAACACGTCAATATGGCCAACTTCCCCAAGATGGATGAAGGAAATAAGAGGAGGAAAAGATCTCTGAAGGTTGAAGAAGGTGAGGAGAACAGCGACACAATCATTATGTCAAGAGTGAAAAGACAAGGAGAACCACTGACGGGAAACTACCTGTGGGGAAGATCAGAGACTGCTCTCACCTCCATTCCACCAGAACACAGACTATTTAGCAGAGCAGCAATGTTCTTCTCATAAATAATACACCCAGGACTGCAGGCCTATGCAAATGCAAAATGGCTCCAGATAACACGGTGGGAGCTGATGATGACGATTAATTTAACAGTCAATGGATTTAACGCAATAAAAGAACTGAGGGCGGTACGGATGGTTGCACTACAAAACAGATATGTGCTGGACCTCCTAAGGGCAATGGAAGGAGGAGTTTGTGCAAAAATTGGACAATCATGTTGCACATTTACCATGCTAATGACGCAGATAATGGAACTTTTACTGAAGCAGTAACACAACTTGCCATGATGCACTTGAAAATGGTTGAAGAAAGTAAAGGAGTAAAGAAAGATGGTAGCTGGTTCGCCTTTCTATGGTCGTGGAAGCCCTCCTGGCTGTCAGATGGACTGATATTGATAATTGGCTGTTTAATAGTAGGGATAGCTGTGTTAATAGGAATAAGGGTTTGGAAAGCAAGAAAAGCATGTACAACGGATGAGATGATAGAGATGGTCGGCATGCACGCCCTGCTACCAGCCGAAGACGACAAGCACACAGACATGATTATACAAGAAAGGGAAAGGTTGCGCAAACAGATACTTGAAAATCACCTAGACCCACCATCCGTTAAGGTGGAGAACCCAAGGAACCCGAGGAGCTATGTCGGAAGATGGGTGTACTGTAAACCCAGCAGCGGATGTGTTTAAATGTACTGGTCATTTGAAGATCATGTCAACCACTACGGACACTTGGCTGGAATAACGAAAGTATGGACATTGAAAAGAGATAAGAAAAAGGATGATTTTGTGGTCGTCAAGTCAACCAGAGGGGGGACTGAAGTGGGAGAATGGGATAACACCCCCACCCCCCAATTTCATCCAGACCATGGCCTAGGGGATCGCGGCCCAGACACCCCCCCGAGAGGAGTTCGCGTACTTGCCAGATGACAAAATACCCTGGTTCAAAAGCATACACATCCGAAGGGTATGCCCACCAGCACGCCATGCTCAAGCCGACGCCTGCAACATGGATCAGCTTGACTAAAACAACAGCCACAAGTATCCACATCGCTAGAGATGCCATGACGACATAGCCAACAGACAAGAACACACGTGCCACCATGCACACTGGTCACTCACACACCAACCCACACGAAGAACATACTCAGTGCTATGATGTAGCGGACTGTCACACCCACAGACATGCATCATTGTTATTTTTCACATAGGCCTTCTACAGCACTGCAGAAACGCAGGACGCCTGAAAAGCTTGTGTATATGCTTGCTGATGCCTCCTCGCTACCTATCCCTATGAAGACGCTACCTTGTATATCTAATACTGCCTATGATGCTTTGTCACCCTGCGATTCCCATAATATGGATGATGGACTGTCACCCATGAACTAGGCCCAAGTAGGCCGCAAGCAAGAGTCCCCAGGCCAGAGCCTCGCAAACAAAAACCCTCCCAGAGCGAAATGCAAGTGCTGACCATGCAGAACGAGCCCCTAACGAGAGCCCACATCCAAAGCCACGATGTTACAACCCGCACGCCGCGCGCCCAGCGCCAAGGTTACACCTGCAAGTGCCAAGCCCTCAGAGACAGAATACAAAATCTAATGCTCATAATTCTGCTCCAGCTACGGTCTCCCCACACGTGACCAAGCCGAACTGACAAGATGCCAAGATCACGAGACAGAAAGTCGCCAGGGTCCCACGTCTGGGACACAGGTTGCAACAATGAAGCGGCAAAGCTGGACACCTTCAGCGATGGGAAAGAGCTGCTCACCAGCTCATAAGCAGACCTGTCGATTGTCCGCACTAACACATAGTTGCACATTGTTGCTAATGCCAGGTACACCGCGGGCTGGGAACGGCGATGGTCCCAAGCTAGGGGGCTTATTACTGACGCCATTACTCTTAGCCAATCACCAAGGGTCCTATTGTAACAATTCCAAAGTAGCAACTGTTAGGGACAGCCCAAGTATAACACCTGACCTGTCCTCTTCCACTAATATTTCTCCCCATAAGGGACATATACTAACCCTACCACTCGGGGACCCAATCCGAATTGGCGTTAGGTTTTGTGATGATTTTCCCAGGTGACGCGAGTAGCGCGTCCTACTGCTGTAAAAAGAGCCTGCGAGCCCCACTAATGATGATAGCTTCTCCAGATGCATACGGACTAAGCGTATCCCTGCCGTTACTCTAATAAACAGCAGTATTTGCCTAGCTCCTTGTGTGCGTGTGTCATACTCCTTCTGGGACACGGGAGAAGTTGGGGCCTCCCCAGCTCAGAGGTCCGCGGATGGCTCTGACGGCCCACGGGATAACCACCCCGACAATCTATGTTGTTTTTGTTGCTGTTTGCTATGCGTAGGAACTCATGTAAATCTTCCCATGCATATTTGGCACAACTTAGCGTAACAAACCAAGTTGGTGGTCCAAGGTTGCTGATCATACAACGCACGTCTCCGTGCCGCCGGAACCAGTATTCCTTTGTACCACGCATGTTTGCAAACAAATTTGTTATACTTGATTGTAAATCCTCATCTTTTTCCTGTACTTTTTGTATTTACTGCATAGCTGACTCTTAAGATGGATTTATGAACTCGGACCTGGAGGGGCAGATGTTCAGAAGGCCAGCCTAGTTTCTTGGAACAGGGTAACCTCTGGACAAGCCAGACCAATCAGGGTAGCGATGGCGGCGGTCAAGACTAAGGCCCTCATTACGACCTAGGCGGTAAGTATCGAACATTACCGCCATGGCGTAATTTACGTTTACGCCCTGGCCCCATGTCGTAAAGTGCGGCACATTCCAACCCATCGCGCACGAGCATTACGCCATTGTGGTAATGTAAAGTACGCGATTCCGTAAATGACCCCAAAACAGCCCCTACCGGCATCGTACGCCGCGCAAGGTGCACTTCCGCTACCCATCATAGCGGTCACCGCAATTAGCGGTGACCGTAATTAGCGGTGACCGTAAATAAGCGGAACCGGAAGTAGCGTCATTGCGGCGGAACGGGAAAGAGCACGGCGGCCATCTTTAAAAACACAATCCATTGCCATCCTCCCCAACCACTCCACATCCGACCCTGAGACCCGTCATAACCCATTACCCACCCATTTACCAACTTCAAAATGCCAAAAGCAGTCAAAAAAGCCTGCAATCGGCAGCTCCAGGACTGCTTCTCCCGTGAGGAACTCACCATGCTTGCGGAGACCCTCCAGGACAATGCTGCGGTGGTCTTCTCCACGCAAATGAACAGGCCGGCAATTGCCAAGAAGAAGGCCATATGGGCCCTGGTGGCAGAGCGTGTCAGTGCGGCGGGAACCGTACCCCGCAACGCACAGCAGTGTAGAAAGCGGTGGGACGACCTGAGGCTACGCGTCAGGAGCATCCTCTCGGCGAATAGGAACCTGGCCATGGCAACCTGGGGAGGATCTGATTCACCCATCAAATTGCAAGCATGGGAGGAAATCCGTGCCTCCACTATTGGAATGGAGAGTATAGAAGGAGTAGGAGGGATGGAGAGAGGAGCCCCGACATCAGGAGATGCAGGTAGGTGGCTCAAATCAAGGCATTCAAAATTCACCAAAGTCCAATCATGTGAAGTACAATGTTGCCCCATAGTGCAAATGCAACACAGCAGCAGGAGACTTCCCACAGACACATCCGATCTCCACCCTGTACACATGCAGCATGCACACCCTAACTGCCGGCACCCACATACCTCCATGCTACTTCCACACAAGAGGCATACAACCTGTATGCCCCTGCCTCAAATGTGCTGCATGTACTAACTGATAAGATTCCATTCGTCACAATGCAGGCCCAATGTCCGCTGACCCATCAATAACACTATCCCTCGTTTGCTCCACCACAGGCTCGGATTCAGACCCTCAGGATGAGGACACCACTGCCTCCACAGCCACCAAGAGGGCCAGGACAACTGTGCCAAGACCGCAAGCCTCCACCTCTGCCGTCCCGATGAAAACACCACAGCAGCCACAATCCCTGCCAGGGAAAGAGGACAGGGCACTGACAGCCACCACAACTGTCACCACAGAATCAGCAGCAGCAGCGCACATTACACCAATCGTGCCCACCGAAGGGACAGGCTCTGCTGCAAGCAGCACTCTTGGCGAAATCGTGTAGTGTATAGTGAAAAAGTGAAGCTGGGATCATGGAGGAGATTGAGGATGCAAGCCCCACTGCCCACCTACATTCCCCCTACATATCCCCAAGCAGCCTGCATGCGGATGCCACACTGGTGCAGTTAGGGTACGAGGATTGGCCAGCCACCCCATCCCCGGTGCCGGAGGTGAGCAGCCCAATGGGTATGCCAATGCCATCAGTCATGAGCCAGAGGAATGAACAGACCCTGGATAAGATAGTCACTCGGCAGCAGCAACTATCCTCGCTCCTCAATGAGCACGTTGCAGAGTGTGGGGGGGCAAAGGATGGAATGGAGAGATGTGCAGACAGAGTCACGGCTGCCATTGAGTCCTCCACGAAGGACATCTGCACAGAACTCGCCGCTGTGCGGCACGTAATCTCAGAACTGGTGCAGACCATTCGGGACATGCGTCCAAATGTGCATGCAGGAACCTCCTCATCAACCAGCTCGGCACAGAGCAGCCCCATCCGACGATCAGGGAGGAACCTGCGCAGCACGTGCAGGGGTGCCCCGGGGGCCAGGGGAGGGGACTGTAATTAGTGGCTGGACAGTGGAGAATTACTGCATCACACACTGCTGCACAGACTCACTCACACCTTCGTAGGGATTCCAGGGGGGAGGGGGGAGTGGGTGTGTTTGGGTGTTCGGGGGGGAGGGGGAGTGGGTGTGTTGGGGTGTTCAGGGGGGAGGGGGGAGTGGGTGTGTTGGGGTGTTCAGAGGGGAGGCGGGAGGGGGGAATGGGTGTGTTGGGGTATTCAGGGGGAAGGGGGAGGGGGGAGTGGGTGTGTTGGGGTGTTCAGGGGAAGGGGGGAGTAGGTGTGTCATACCTTTTCACATTCATAATACACTTTTTCGTTTAGCACAAATCAAATGTGTGGACATTGCTCATTGCGTATGTGTGCTTTATTGTTGTACAGTCCACAGTGTGCATGTCCCAGACACACACAGTGCCCCAAGTGCTGTCTCCATGTTACACACACACGCTGTGTGTGCTAGAAGCATTGGTCAATGAGATTCTGACGCATTTCACGCCCCTCCTGTGCATCGCTGCCTCCTTGAGGTGCTGCCCCATCCCCACCCTCATCATCCTCATCGTCAGGTGGTTGCAGTTCGGCGTCAGGGGGCAGGGGCACATTTCGTCTGACGCACATATTGTGTAGCATGACACATGCCATGACAATCTTCGCAACCTTCTCATGGCGGTACAGGAGTGCCCCGCCAGACCTGCTGAGGCAGCGGAAACGTGCCTTCAGTAGGCCGAATGCCTGCTCAATCACCACACGGGTATGTGCATGGGCACGGTTGAAGTCCTCCTCATGCTGGTTCTGTGGGTTCCGGACTGGTGTAAGGAGCCACCTGTTCAGGGGATAGCCTGCATCACCTGTAAGTGGGCAACAATGTATGTGTCAATAGGGACAGTTTGTGGGCCTTGCTGTCTGTGTTGTGGTGTATTGATGTTCCTGTCCGTCATGTGCCTCCTTTGTGCGCAGTTATGGGGGACAGGCCTTTCAGTTGATGGTGTTTGGTGACGTGCATGTAGGTGCTTTTCGTTGAAGTCACTGTGGTCACATTTTGTACAATGCACTTGCAGATGGTTGTGTCATGGTTGGGAGACACCTTCATTCCCATGTTAGGACTGCTTAGGTCACACATCATGTATACAGTTATGAGATGACGTAAGTGCTGCCTCAGGGTATGATCTGGCTACTGCTAGTCACAGACAGGTGAAGTATGCATCATCCCTCCCTTTCTGCCAGGTGAAGTATGCATCATCCCCCCCCCCTTTTTGCCAGGTGAAGTATGCATCACCCCCCCTTCTGCCAGGTGAAGTATGCATCACCCCCCCCCTTTCTGCCAGGTGAAGTATGCATCACCCCCCCCCTTTCTGCCAGGTGAAGTATACATCACCCCCCCCCTTTCTGCCAGGTGAAGTATGCATTGGTACGTCGATCACCTCCCCACTTCATGCTCATGACATTAGACTCACTGAGTAGCCAGGATCTTGGGCCTGCATGTCGCACCATGTAGCATGGTATTGTGGAGTTCCTCAGGACCATTGAATCATGGGTTGATCCGGGGAATCGGGCACAACAATGTGTGAAGATCCTGTTGGAGTCACAGACCATTTGCACGTTGATTGAGTGAAATTGTTTACGGTTGCGGTACGCTACCTCCATGGCATGTGGGACCACCAATTCCACATGGGTGCAGTCGATGGCACCAATGCAACCAGGTATGCCAGCTAGTGCATGGAAACCCACTTTGGTGTTAGCAATCTCCTGGGCAGACCGTGGCAATGATATGTGGTCGTCTGTGTGCTTGAGGAGGGCATCAAGCACTTGGATCAGTGTACGTGAGAATAATGGTTGTGATATGCCATGCAAGTGCCCCACTGTGTGCTGGTAGGTGCCTTTGGCCAGGAAGTGGAGCACGGACACTACCTTCAGTAGGGGGGGGTGGTGGTGGGTGTTTCAATCATGCTGACGATGTTGTTGTGTATCATGTCCACAATGGTGGTGATGGTGTCCCGGTCCAGTCGGTACAGGGTGTGGATCTGCTCAGCGGTGAGGTTGAATGGACTGGCTCTTATGCGTGGGATTGGGGGCTGCCTGCGTGGTGCCACTGGCTGTGCTGGTGGGGCTTGCTGGCCCTGCCTTGCCCTCCTTCTCCTCCTGCATCTCCTCTGTGCAGCCTGTTGTTGTTGTTGTTGTTGTAGTAGTTGAAGTTGTAGCACTTGCATTGCTATCAGGTCCTCCAGCCCCAACATTGCTAGTCCTATTGGTATCATTGTGGAGTGTGACTGGGTCTGGGAAGGGGTTGGGTGTGCTCTTTTTCTACTTCCTGAGTCTGTATTGCCTCCACCTGTGCTGATTCTGTGCACCTGTGGCAGCTGGATTCACTGCACAAGGCCCTTTACGGTTGGTTCGCGATGGCGTAATTAGCACCATGGCGGTAAGGTACTTAACGGGCTGGGTGATGGCGTTAGGTGCATGTCCGCTTGGGTCGGCATTCGCGTATTTTGCGCCATGCCGGTAATTACGGTGTGGGAGGGCGCATGCGCGCGTCCTTGGTGCAGTTAGCGGCAGCGTTAACTACAATGCCGCTAATGGCATCGTAGTTAACGGTCACGGGTCATGATCGGACCTAGCAGAAAACGATGGCGGTAACAATTTACTGCCATCGTTTTTCACTTAGCGCCAGGGTCGTAATGAGGGCCTAAGTCTCAAGAGGGGTGAGGGTGACGGAAAGACCTCAATGAGCACACAAAGCAAGGACACTTACAAATGACTCCAGACAGGTGTTATATCAAAAATATAGACACATTTATTACAAGGCCTTAGTTACATCGACCATAGCAAAGAATCACAATAATCCTAAAGTAAACCAACACATCATCATCAATACAATATATATACAAGACCGAGGGATCTAAGGAGTTGGAAGCACGAAATATGTAGACCACCTAGATGGGGAGGAAAACAGGCAGTGCAAGTAATCATTAGACCCAGTTCGACATCAGAAATACACCTAACTAGGAGGAAGTCCGAGCCCTACGAAGAGAGGAGCCTTATGCTCAACAGTACCTGCACTTGCTGGTGCCAATGGACAAAAGAGGGTCTCTTCAAGGATATCAGGCAGTTCATGAAGGTGAATGAAGCGATGAAGAACAAGTCCCCACTACTCAAGCAAGACCTCCACTTGTGGGCAGAGGCAGGGTGATAGTGCAGGATAGAGTCGCTATTTCGCAACAGCGGTAGAAAAGAAACAGGCTCCTGCGCGAGTGGCCACCGGTTGGGGTATGGACTACTCACTGGTCCCCGACGCAGGCAGACCAAGACTTCTCCAGTTCAGTTTACCTTGCTGGCAGGTTCAGCTGCGATGATTAGGACGTCTCGACACCATGTAGATTCTGCGTAGCAGGATGCAGGGTAGAGGGTGTACAAAATGCAGCGGGCGTGCACAGGTTTTTACCCCAGCAGGGCAACCGCGTTTACTCTGGTCCGGGCGCACTCGTCTCACTTCAGACCTGGGAATGCCAAGTGTACGAAATTCGGTGTGAGGGTGCCGTGGACGCAGAGCAAGCAGTAGACCAAGTTTCGAGGGCTTCCCCAAAACGGCGGCGGTGACAGAGCAAAGCGTCCTGCGTAAGCTGATCAGCCCACTGGTTGGCCCAGGGACACTTCCGAAGAGGCTTACTTGCAGGGTTTGATGAAGGTGCCAGGAATAGTTGATCCCACTATTCCAATGGGTCGAAGCGCCTTCGCAGACCTTCTAGGACGATCAGATGCAGAGTGGTCTCGCAGGACGACAGTGGCTCAGGGTGCCAAACCTTCAGCGGGTCACCAGCAGTTCCTCGACTCAGCTTCTTGTTGCTGGATACCTGGCTCCTTATCCCTTGTTCGGTGTGAACTCAGGAGAGCGACCTGATAGTGGTGTTTTCAGCTTCCTCTTATCCAAAGTTCCCTTTGCGCCAAAACGGAGAGGACCCAATGGGAGATCTGCTCACAAACACTCACACCATACGTGGACCTATTACGGTCCACGGTGGTCCCAGGCATTCCAGACATTCTAGACTCTCTGGCACCCAGGAAGTGTATTGGGAACAGACATCCCAGGTCACATCCTGGAGGCACACACAAGGCATGCAGAAGGCCGCGAAAGCTTTGGGGTTTTGCGGGAAAGGGCATGACCAAATAAGGACTGCCCCGGGTCGGCTCGACCTGGGGGAAGGTGAAGGGGCAAGACAGTCAGCAGACAGGACAAAGAACCTCGTGGCATGGCCATTTTGGGAGCCAGGCCACCTATTCGTGCCAAATGCGGGAAGCACGGATAACATGGCAAAAAAGGATTCAAAACACAAGAGAAACGATAGCTGCCACCAGTCCTGTGCGTGACACACTGGCACAGTTCATAATGAGTTCAGCGAGAGGTTGCTAGGGCCTTTGGAATGACTAGAGAATGACTAGTTTCATGTTGCACAAAAGCTGCAACATGAGGAAAGGACTAAGTGAAACAAAGTCTGCCAGTACTGACTGTCCTAAGGGCATGTCAGTTTCCCCATAAGAATTGAGCGAAAGCCCAGAGGAGTGTCGCGGAAGGCTGCGCTTCTCTGGCAAAGTCTAGATCAGGGTGTAAAACAGCAGCAAAATGTTTGGGGGTTGCCACACGGAGAGACAATTACATACCATTATGAAATCTTTCCTAACACTCGCCCCTCCCAGACTAAGGACAGGGGGAACTAATCCACCCCTGGATGAGTTTCTTGTTCAGGTCGGTTAAACATTCTGGACAACCCATCAGCATTGCTAAGTTGGACACCTCGCCTATGCTCTATAGTGAAGTCAAAGCCTTGTAGATTTATGTACCACCTAAGCAACTTTGGATTCTCTCCCTTCATGTTCATCAGCCACTTTAAGGGCTTATGGTCAGTTTGCATAGTGAAGTGGGTCCCATAGAGGTAGGGCCTCAGCTTCTGTAGGGCCCACACAACAGAGAAACAATGGGCCTCATTCCGAGTATGGCGGTAAGGGATACCGGTCACCGTTAACGAGACCGGTGCCGGTAATCCCTTACCGCCGCATTCCGAGTTCCCTTTGCGCCCTCGTCCCTAACGCCTGCTTTTAGCTGACCAAGGCGCTACTACCGCCATTGGTTAGCACCGGACTCGGAATGAGGCCCATTATTTCTCTACTGTGGACCATCTGAGCTCTCTGTCCTTAAGCTGGCGACTAATGAAACCAATAGGGTGTTCCTTACCGTTCTCATCTACTTGTGATAGTACAGCTCCTATCCCAGTGTCAGAGGCATCTGTCTGCACAATAAAAGGTCTTTGGTAATCAGGGGCCCTGAGTACAGGGGCCTGGCACAAGGAGTCTTTTAAGCCATTGAATGCCTTCTCACACTCTTCAGTACAAGTTACTTTCTTGGGTTTCTTCGGAGTGGTGAGAGCAGTCAGAGGGGCAGCTATGGTGTCATAGTCTGCCATGAAATTTCTGTAATACCCAGTGAGTCCTAAGAAGGCTCTCACTTGGGTCTGTGTAGACGGGGTAGGCCAGTCTTGTACTGCTTGTACTTTACTGGGTAGAGGTTGTATCCTCCCTCTACCTACTTCATGTCCAAGGCAAACCACTGAGCCTTGTCCAATCTGGCATTTACTGGCCTTTATGGTCAAGTGGGCTTTCTGAAGAGCCTCTAACACAATACCAAGATGTTTCACATGGTCTTCCCACATGGCACTGAAAACTGCTATAACGTCCAGATATGCAAGACAGAATTCATCCAACCCATTCAACACATAATTCACAAGCCTCTGGAAAGTGGCAGGTGCATTCTTCAACCCAAAAGGCATTACCCTGAACTGGCAAAGACCTTCCGGGGTTGAGAATGCTGTCTTCTCGTTGGCATGTTCTGCAAGGGCTATTTACCAATAGCCTGCAGTGAGGTAAAACGTGCTGAGGTACTTGGAGGCAGCCAAGGTATCCACCAGCTCATCTGTTCGAGGCAAGGGGTGTGCATCTGTCTTGGTGACAGCATTCAGAGCCCTGTAATCCACGCAGAACCTCAATTCAGAAGTACCTGCTTTTCGAACCAAAACCACAGGGCTGGACCAAGGACTAATAGAGGGTTCAATCATCCCAAGATCTAACATTTTGTTGACCTCCGTCTTAATGTAAGACCGTACTTTGTCTGACATCCTGTATCCCCCACTTTTGGTAGGTACACTGTTTCCTGTGTCTATGTTATGTTTGCACCAAGGTGTCAAACCAGGGGACTGTGAAAACAGGGGGGAAATTGCCTAAGCAAACTCTTCACCTCAGCCTGCTGATCAGAAGTCAGGTGAGGGGCCACTCGGACACCCTCAAAGGACCTATCTGAAGGACTGCTTTGAAACAGGTCAGGGAGAGGTTCAGACTCCTCTTCCTCAACATCTGAAGCCAATAGCAGTGCTGCGATTTCATCTCTTGGGATGAAATCCTTCAGCTTATTTACATGGAACACTTTTGGAGCCTGTTCAGGCCTTCGAAGGTCCACTAAATAGTTGACATCACCTAGGGGCTCCACCACTGTGTAAGGGCCTGACCACTTATCCTGTAAAGTTCTAGGCCTTATGGGATTCATGATCAGGACTTGTTGACCTGGTGTGAAGTTGATGAGGGAAGCTTTATTGTCATACCAATATTTCACCAGGGCTTGTCCTGCCTTCAACTTATCACTAGCCAGACCCATCAGGAGTACCATCCTTTTTCTGAGCCCTAACACATAGTCTACTACGTTGGTAGTGATAGGGGGAGTGGGCATCTCCCATCCCTCCTTGACTATGGCTAAGGGTCCCCACACAGGGTGACCAAACAGAAGTTCGAAGGGGCTGAAGCCAACACCCTCTTGTGGTACGTCTCTGTAGGCAAACAGTAAGCATGGTAAAAGAAGATCCCATTTTCTTCTCTGAGGCTCTTCCAGAGCCCCAATCATACTTTTTAAGGTCCTGTTAAACGGTTCCACCAGACCATTGGTCTGGGGTGCTATGCGGAAGAAAACTTGTAGGTGACCCCACATTCCTTCCACAAAGCCTGCATATACTTCGACATAAAGTTGCGGCCTCTGTCAGACACAACTTCCTTAGGGAAGCCAACCCTAGTAAAGATGCCGAGTAAAGCTTTTGCGACTGACTTGGCAGTCACAGTTTTCAATGGGATGGCCTCAGGATATCTGGTGGCATGGTCGACCAATACCAGGATAAACCTATTGCCTGAGGATGTTTGGGGGTCAAGGGGACCAACCATGTCGATCCCTACCCTCTCGAATGGTACTCCCACAAATGGGAGTGGTACCAATGGAGCTTGGATTGTTGAACCACTCTTACCAGATAACTGGCAGGAGGCACAACTCCTGCAGTGACTTTCTACTTGCACCCCCATCTTGGGCCAGTAGAAGTGCATGGATAACCTTTGCTTGGTCCTCTTAATACCAAGGTGACCAGCAAGGGGCACTTCATGCGCCAGCTGCAGGAGGAAGGGTTTTACAGCAAAGGGAACCACCAACCTCCTATGGTCTCCTTCTGTAGACTCTGTGGGCTCACTATACAGGAGTACACCTTCCCAATAAATCTGATGCTTTCCAGGAGGTTCACCCTCAAGCTGGGTGCAGGCCTGTTTCCTTAGGCCTTCCAGAGATGGGCACTCACGTTGGCCTTTACTGAATTCTTCCCTGTCAGGACCGCCTTCTACTAACAAATCGTTTAGTTCAGGATGGTCATTGGGGTCAAATACTTCAGGCATCACCACCTCGTTGTCAGGTCCGGGTGATTGACCACCTACCTCCACCGCAGCGGCAGGTGAGTTCGGGGGAATATTCTCTTTCCCTCTTCTTGGTTTCTTGACTCCTTTAGCCTTGGGTTTCCCCTTTGGCTGGGGCAGGGCATTGGTCTTGGCCAATGCTGCCCTAGTTTGAGACCTTGTGCAGGGTCTGTCTGCAGTATCTCCCACAAGCCCTAAAGCTCTGAGATCATTGCCCAACAAGACCTTTCCTGGGACTCTCCTCTGAATGCTCACTGGAATCCTGACAGCTGTAACATTGATAGTAAGATTTACAGGTATTACTGGGAACATGAGAGGTGGGCCATAGGCATCAGAGTAGCTCTGGCAACTTCCTCTGAGTCTACCAAGGTAGAATCCACTACAGTCAGACTGCACCCAATATCCCTAAGAGCTGGAGTATCTACTCCATTGATCAGCACACTATCCTTAAAGTAGTGCTTGGTGTTATCTGGAATCCTAGCATAAGCCTCTGCGACTTTAGGCTCCCAGGAACCCAGGGAAACTAAAACTACCTCAGCTTCTATCCCACTGGGGAAGGAGTCTGAGGAGAAGGATGCTCCGGTAATCTCTTCTTCCTCGTAGGAGAAGGTCAGATTAGCAGAGTGGACCCCCAAGGTTTTGACCTTGCATCTGGGATCCCCCTTCACGTGGTCAGTTGCTCCACAAGCAAAACACGATCCATTGGGTCTGTTTACATAGGGAGGCTTATTATAACCAGAGTTCTGTTTCAGAGGGTGACCTCCATTACCCTGTGAGTTATCTTGTGTCTTACCCTTATTTTTCTTTTTGTGGCCCTTTTGGGAAGAAGATTTATCAGTTTCCCCACCCTCCTTATCTTTGGACTTTTTCCCTTCCTTTCCTCCTGCTTTTTGTGCATGGCTTACAACACTATGCCGAGAGTAGGCATGTGGCACACCATTTTGATGTGAGAGGAGTGGAGGTGGTGTAGAGCGCTGACACTGATGCCAATGCTGCAGCAATTCTGCAAGTTTGCAGAGACATGCGTACAATGACCACTCATCATGTGGTAATTTTGCACTACAGTGCTTCCCATTTGGGATACGTGAGTTCACGTACTTTGTTGGCAGATTTGGCACAGTTGGTTGAAGCACTCATGACCATCTTCGCAACAAGGGGGGGCGTGGCTTGATGGCTACGTGAGAGGACGTTCCTTGGAGGAGCTCCCGATGATCCGATCTTGATCCTGGGAAGAAGTGATGGTTATTGGCAGACTTTCGAGCCCACGGTGCATCCAAGGGCGCATGAAAGTGGGGGGCACATGGTGAGTGCCCCCCCCACTAGCGAGACTGCATATCCACGGAACTAGACTTCGAGGAAGGTGGTGGTCGTGCAATGGAAGGGCAGCACCCAAGATGGCCACCTGCGGACAAAGGGCCATAAATGGTCCGTGGAGCTGAGGAAGACAAAGTTGGTCGGAACGTGGGCGAGCCCAATTAGATAGACGTGTCGCATGCGCCTCTGGCTGAAGGCAAGAACATAAGGGCGAGCCTCCATGGAGGAGGCCCTGGATCGTGGTGGGCTAGCAAAGTGAACCCGGGTTCAGCAGAACCTCGCTGTCAAGGGGCCGGCGAGTGAACCCCGTGAGGTACTCTGCAGCGCCGAAGATACAGCTGGGCGCGCGGGCCCAACCGACGCAGCAGGATTTCCTCCAAGGTGGTGCGACCCCGGATCAAACAGCCCACGATGGAGGCCTATGCTAGGTCGCCCTTGGGTGCGGAAGGGGGCAAGAGCAAAGACACCCCCGCGGCGGCGATGGACCCACCGGGTACTATCCAGGAGGTGCTGGCAGCAATTGCTGACTTGAAGGTGGCCTGGGAGACGAAGCTGGGCCTGGCCATGAAAGAGCTGCAAGAGGGCCTAAACCTTAAGAGCGGAGCGATCCGAGAAGAGGTGAACCTGTTGCGCCAGGACGTGCGAACGAACGCGGAGCGCACTGGGGAACTGGAGAAGGAGTTGGCCCCGACCACGGAGGCGTGCAATACTCACGCCAAGGAGCTTCATGCCCTCGTGCAACGAGTGGGCAATTTGGAGGACAGAGCAGAGCAGGCAGAGGGGCGCGCCAGGCGCAACAACATTTGCATAGTGGGAGTTCCGGAGGGAATGGAAGGATCGAACCCCACGGATTTCGTTGAAACTATGCTCTTGCAGGAGATTACAGGCGGGGAGCTGACCCAGGGGTTCGCGGTCGAAAGGGCGCATAGGGCCCTGACCAGGAGACCGGCCCCAGGAGCCCCCCCGCGGCCGTTGATCGCGAAGATCCTGAACTATCGTGACCGCAAGAAGATTCTCGAATTTTTCCGGAAAGGAGGCACGATAGAAAGGGGGTCAGCGAATATAACGGCGTATCCGGATTATACGCTACTCGTACAACGGAGTCGAATGAACTTTGGAACGGTGAAGAGGAGGCTTAGAGAAGCAGGCCACCGCTACATGTTGATCTACCCCGCCAGGTTAAAGGTGTTTCATAAGAACAGATCCCTCTTCTTTGAGACGCCGACTGAAGTGATGGAATGGTTGGATATGCAAGGTCGACCTCAGGAATCGGATGCCCAGACAGAAGCGGCTGGAGATAAGTAGCACGTTGCAGAGGCGCCCGTGAGGCCATAGTTATGACATTGGGACGGGAATACAGTATGATATTGTGCTTGTGGGGGGGAAGTCACGGTATCTGCCGGCGGGTCCCGTTGAATTCACTTCTCCTAAATAGACGACTGGGAGCTCCTGGGGAGCAACCTCTGCTCCCAATAGTAGTATATTTAGTTGGTCACTGTTAGAGTGGTGACACCCCGCAGGGTCCTCGTTCTCAGACACGAGACGGGTCCAGACGTGGGTAGGCCTGAGATCCAGGGATGGAGCTGGGCTATTGTTGGGGGTTGGCGGGGAGGGGGGGGGGTTGTGTGCAGTGGTGTGAAGTTGGGGAAGGGGGGAGGAGGGCACCGTGAATAGAAGGGAAAGAGCCAGGGAACGACCCTATGTAGGGAGCATTATGGGAAGGGATGGGATGGAGATAGACCGACCGGATGGCATCAGGTAATCTCAGAATTGTGACCTGGAATGTACGGGGCCTCAACAGCTACCTTAAACGTAACAAAGTGATGTTGTATTTAAAGAGGATGCGCGTAGACATAGCCCTGCTGCAAGAGACCCACCTCACTAGGGAAAAGCTGGAGGTGGTCAGGAGGAAATGGAAGGGCCCTGCTGTGGGGGCGGCGTACTCGGCGTATGTTAGAGGGGTTATTACATGGGTGGCGCCCCATGTGCCGTTTCGGGTGCTTGATTCCACGGTGGACCCGGAGGGTAGAATGCTGGTGGTAACGGGTCTCTTGGAAAACAGAGAAGTACACATCATAAATTTGTACGCCCCCAATAATGATACAGCGGCTTACTTTAGGACCCTCTACGGTAAACTTGGCTCCCTGGCAGGGAGTACGGTAGTGTGGGGGGGGACTTTAACTGTACCATAGATCCCAGAATGGACAGGTCCAAGGACAGGGCAGGAAAAACGGCACCGGCGGCTAAAGCGCTGAGTACCTTACTGAAAGACCTTGGCCTAGAGGATGCGTGGCGAAGGCTGCATCCCACGGATAGACAGTACTCACACTACGCAGCGCCACATGATTTGCACACAAGGTTAGATTACATGTTTGTAACAGCCGAGATGGTGAGAGACATAGAAGGGGCGGAATACAAGGCCCGAGTACTATCGGACCACTCGCCCTTGGTGGTAGACTTGTGACACCAGCCCCCATGACCGCAGATCCCTACATGGAGACTTAGGACCGAAGCTCTGCAGGACGAGGGGTTTCGGGAGCGCCTGAGGGATGCCATCGAAGAGTACTTTGATATAAATACGGGAAGCGTAAGCTCTGTGGGCACACTGTGGGAAGCGTTTAAGGTGGTGGTGCGTGGGGTAGCTATTTCCCAAGCTAAGGGGCTACAGGGGGGGGTCGAAAGGGAACTCCAGGAGGTGGAAAGGGAGCTAGAGGATCTCACGCGTTGCGAGAGCACCGCTCATGGTAATAGAACCAAAGTAGAGGAGCTACAGTTGTCCTGCAGTGCACTCTGAGATAGACTGTGCAGGCTCAACTACAGGAAATATACGGAGAGGATACACGCAGGGGGCGACACGCCAGGCAGACTGCTGGCCTGGCTGTATAAGAGTGAGACCCCCGCTCGGTGATTAGTGAGATTCAGGACGAGAGAGGATGCATATGTAACACCCAGAAAGAGGTAAATGAGGAATTCCTTAAGTTTTACAGACACTTGTATGAGGACACGGGGGAGGATATGTGTCAAGACATACTGGACACATTGGGGGACATTGATCTGCCCACCTTGGATGATGAGACGCACCCGTCACCTCGGATGAGCTGGAGGTGGTGATTCGGAACTTGCCCACTTGCAAGGCGCCGGGTTCGGATGGGCTGCCCAGCGAGTTCTACAAAACATACCAGCAAGAGTTGCTTCAGCCACTGCTTGCCACTTTCAACGAGGCCTATGAGCAGGGAGAACTCCCATTGTCCCTCCGTGAGGCTGTAATCATCCCACTCCTGAAACCAGGCAAGCCGGCCATGGAGTGCGGGTCTTACAGACCTCTGTCCATGCTTAACCAGGACAGCAAAATACTCACGGCGGTGCTGGCTAATTGACTGAAGAGGGTGATTAAGAAACTGATACATCCAGATCAGACGGGATATGTTCCAGGTAGGAACATCACCGATAACCACAGGAGGCTACACCATGTCATAGACCAAACTGAGGAAGACACGGGCGAGCTGGCTATAGTGTCGTTAGACGCGGTCAAGGCCTTCGACTCGGTACGATGGCCCTGGCTGAAAGCAGTCATGAAGGGGTACGGAATGGGACCCGGATACCTCAGATGGGTCCAGTTGTTTTATAGCACCCCGAAAGCGAGGGTCAAGACAGGGTCCACAGTCTCAGATTCTTGGCAACTTTGCAGGGGGACCAGACGAGGATGCCCCTGGTCACCCATGCTATATATACTGGCATTAGAGCCGCTGGCAATATGCCTGCGACAACAATATGGGGAGGTGGGTATAAGCACTGCCAGTGGAGAGCATCTGATATCATTATATGTGGATGATATGCTCCTTTATTTGCGTTACCCAGAGGAAAACCTACAGCACGTGCTAGAGGTAATAGAACGGTACGCTATCCTCTCGGGCATATCGGTGAACCCTGGAAAGTCCAGTCTGTTCCCTTTGGGCAGATATAGGAATGTCCCGGTGCAGAGGCTGCCTGTCCTGCCAATACCATGGCAGCCCGTGACATTTAGGTATTTGGGAATAAACATTTACCACAAGGTCGAGGCAGAACACAAGCACAACACGGAAAAGGCGATAGAGGGGATCAAGAACAGCATGGTATTTTGGTCCAGATTGCCCCTGACCATGATGGGGAGGGCGGCCTTGCTCAAGATGGTGGTCCTGCCTAGACTTTTGCACTTCTTTGTAAACGTCCCGTTTCTGATACCTAGGAGCCTATTCGTGAAACTTCATAGAGTGGGCAGCTCTAGGAATAGGGTTGCTCTGTGGAAGCTCCACATCGCTAGAAATGCCATGACGACATAGCCAACAGACAAGAACACACGTGCCACCATGCACACTGGTCACTCACACACCAACCCACACGAAGAACATACTCAGTGCTATGATGTAGCGGACTGTCACACCCACAGACATGCATCATTGTTATTTTTCACATAGGCCTTCTACAGCACTGCAGAAACGCAGGACGCCTGAAAAGCTTGTGTATATGCTTGCTGATGCCTCCTCGCTACCTATCCCTATGAAGACGCTACCTTGTATATCTAATACTGCCTATGATGCTTTGTCACCCTGCGATTCCCATAATATGGATGATGGACTGTCACCCATGAACTAGGCCCAAGTAGGCCGCAAGCAAGAGTCCCCAGGCCAGAGCCTCGCAAACGAAAACCCTCCCAGAGCGAAATGCAAGTGCTGACCATGCAGAACGAGCCCCTAACGAGAGCCCACATCCAAAGCCACGATGTTACAACCCGCACGCCGCGCGCCCAGCGCCAAGGTTACACCTGCAAGTGCCAAGCCCTCAGAGACAGAATACAAAATCTAATGCTCATAATTCTGCTCCAGCTACGGTCTCCCCACACGTGACCAAGCCGAACTGACAAGATGCCAAGATCACGAGACAGAAAGTCGCCAGGGTCCCACGTCTGGGACACAGGTTGCAACAATGAAGCGGCAAAGCTGGACACCTTCAGCGATGGGAAAGAGCTGCTCACCAGCTCATAAGCAGACCTGTCGATTGTCCGCACTAACACATAGTTGCACATTGTTGCTAATGCCAGGTACACCGCGGGCTGGGAACGGCGATGGTCCCAAGCTAGGGGGCTTATTACTGACGCCATTACTCTTAGCCAATCACCAAGGGTCCTATTGTAACAATTCCAAAGTAGCAACTGTTAGGGACAGCCCAAGTATACCACCTGACCTGTCCTCTTCCACTAATATTTCTCCCCATAAGGGACATATACTAACCCTACCACTCGGGGACCCAATCCGAATTGGCGTTAGGTTTTGTGATGATTTTCCCAGGTGACGCGAGTAGCGCGTCCTACTGCTGTAAAAAGAGCCTGCGAGCCCCACTAATGATGATAGCTTCTCCAGATGCATACGGACTAAGCGTATCCCTGCCGTTACTCTAATAAACAGCAGTATTTGCCTAGCTCCTTGTGTGCGTGTGTCATACTCCTTCTGGGACACGGGAGAAGTTGGGGTCTCCCCAGCTCAGAGGTCCGCGGATGGCTCTGACGGCCCACGGGATAACCACCCCGACAATCTATGTTGTTTTTGTTGCTGTTTGCTATGCGTAGGAACTCATGTAAATCTTCTGATCATACAACGCACGTCTCCGTGCCGCCGGAACCAGTATTCCTTTGTACCACGCATGTTTGCAAACAAATTTGTTATACTTGATTGTAAATCCTCATCTTTTTCCTGTACTTTTTGTATTTACTGCATAGCTGACTCTTAAGATGGATTTATGAACTCGGACCTGGAGGGGCAGATGTTCAGAAGGCCAGCCTAGTTTCTTGGAACAGGGTAACCTCTGGACAAGCCAGACCAATCAGGGTAGCGATGGCGGCGGTCAAGACTAAGGCCCTCATTACGACCTAGGCGGTAAGTATCGAACATTACCGCCATGGCGTAATTTACGTTTACGCCCTGGCCCCATGTCGTAAAGTGCGGCACATTCCAACCCATCGCGCACGAGCATTATGCCATTGTGGTAATGTAAAGTACGCGATTCCGTAAATGACCCCAAAACAGCCCCTACCGGCATCGTACGCCGCGCAAGGTGCACTTCCGCTACCCATCATAGCGGTCACCGCAATTAGCGGTGACCGTAATTAGCGGTGACCGTAAATAAGCGGAACCGGAAGTAGCGTCATTGCGGCGGAACGGGAAAGAGCACGGCGGCCATCTTTAAAAACACAATCCATTGCCATCCTCCCCAACCACTCCACATCCGACCCTGAGACCCGTCATAACCCATTACCCACCCATTTACCAACTTCAAAATGCCAAAAGCAGTCAAATAAGCCTGCAATCGGCAGCTCCAGGACTGCTTCTCCCGTGAGGAACTCACCATGCTTGCGGAGACCCTCCAGGACAATGCTGCGGTGGTCTTCTCCACGCAAATGAACAGGCCGGCAATTGCCAAGAAGAAGGCCATATGGGCCCTGGTGGCAGAGCGTGTCAGTGCGGCGGGAACCGTACCCCGCAACGCACAGCAGTGTAGAAAGCGGTGGGACGACCTGAGGCTATGCGTCAGGAGCATCCTCTCGGCGAATAGGAACCTGGCCATGGCAACCTGGGGAGGATCTGATTCACCCATCAAATTGCAAGCATGGGAGGAAATCCGTGCCTCCACTATTGGAATGGAGAGTATAGAAGGAGTAGGAGGGATGGAGAGAGGAGCCCCGACATCAGGAGATGCAGGTAGGTGGCTCAAATCAAGGCATTCAAAATTCACCAAAGTCCAATCATGTGAAGTACAATGTTGCCCCATAGTGCAAATGCAACACAGCAGCAGGAGACTTCCCACAGACACATCCGATCTCCACCCTGTACACATGCAGCATGCACACCCTAACTGCCGGCACCCACATACCTCCATGCTACTTCCACACAAGAGGCATACAACCTGTATGCCCCTGCCTCAAATGTGCTGCATGTACTAACTGATAAGATTCCATTCGTCACAATGCAGGCCCAATGTCCGCTGACCCATCAATAACACTATCCCTCGTTTGCTCCACCACAGGCTCGGATTCAGACCCTCAGGATGAGGACACCACTGCCTCCACAGCCACCAAGAGGGCCAGGACAACTGTGCCAAGACCGCAAGCCTCCACCTCTGCCGTCCCGATGAAAACACCACAGCAGCCACAATCCCTGCCAGGGAAAGAGGACAGGGCACTGACAGCCACCACAACTGTCACCACAGAATCAGCAGCAGCAGCGCACATTACACCAATCGTGCCCACCGAAGGGACAGGCTCTGCTGCAAGCAGCACTCTTGGCGAAATCGTGTAGTGTATAGTGAAAAAGTGAAGCTGGGATCATGGAGGAGATTGAGGATGCAAGCCCCACTGCCCACCTACATTCCCCCTACATATCCCCAAGCAGCCTGCATGCGGATGCCACACTGGTGCAGTTAGGGTACGAGGATTGGCCAGCCACCCCATCCCCGGTGCCGGAGGTGAGCAGCCCAATGGGTATGCCAATGCCATCAGTCATGAGCCAGAGGAATGAACAGACCCTGGATGAGATAGTCACTCGGCAGCAGCAACTATCCTCGCTCCTCAATGAGCACGTTGCAGAGTGTGGGGGGGCAAAGGATGGAATGGAGAGATGTGCAGACAGAGTCACGGCTGCCATTGAGTCCTCCACGAAGGACATCTGCACAGAACTTTCCGCTGTGCGGCACGTAATCTCAGAACTGGTGCAGACCATTCGGGACATGCGTCCAAATGTGCATGCAGGAACCTCCTCATCAACCAGCTCGGCACAGAGCAGCCCCATCCGACGATCAGGGAGGAACCTGCGCAGCACGTGCAGGGGTGCCCCGGGGGCCAGGGGAGGGGACTGTAATTAGTGGCTGGACAGTGGAGAATTACTGCATCACACACTGCTGCACAGACTCACTCACACCTTCGTAGGGATTCCAGGGGGGAGGGGGGAGTGGGTGTGTTTGGGTGTTCGGGGGGGAGGGGGGAGTGGGTGTGTTGGGGTGTTCAGGGGGGAGGGGGGAGTGGGTGTGTTGGGGTGTTCAGAGGGGAGGCGGGAGGGGGGAATGGGTGTGTTGGGGTATTCAGGGGGAAGGGGGAGGGGGGAGTGGGTGTGTTGGGGTGTTCAGGGGAAGGGGGGAGTAGGTGTGTCATACCTTTTCACATTCATAATACACTTTTTCGTTTAGCACAAATCAAATGTGTGGACATTGCTCATTGCGTATGTGTGCTTTATTGTTGTACAGTCCACAGTGTGCATGTCCCAGACACACACAGTGCCCCAAGTGCTGTCTCCATGTTACACACACACGCTGTGTGTGCTAGAAGCATTGGTCAATGAGATTCTGACGCATTTCACGCCCCTCCTGTGCATCGCTGCCTCCTTGAGGTGCTGCCCCATCCCCACCCTCATCATCCTCATCGTCAGGTGGTTGCAGTTCGGCGTCAGGGGGCAGGGGCACATTTCGTCTGACGCACATATTGTGTAGCATGACACATGCCATGACAATCTTCGCAACCTTCTCATGGCGGTACAGGAGTGCCCCGCCAGACCTGCCGAGGCAGCGGAAACGTGCCTTCAGTAGGCCGAATGCCTGCTCAATCACCACACGGGTATGTGCATGGGCACGGTTGAAGTCCTCCTCATGCTGGTTCTGTGGGTTCCGGACTGGTGTAAGGAGCCACCTGTTCAGGGGATAGCCTGCATCACCTGTAAGTGGGCAACAATGTATGTGTCAATAGGGACAGTTTGTGGGCCTTGCTGTCTGTGTTGTGGTGTATTGATGTTCCTGTCCGTCATGTGCCTCCTTTGTGCGCAGTTATGGGGGACAGGCCTTTCAGTTGATGGTGTTTGGTGACGTGCATGTAGGTGCTTTTCGTTGAAGTCACTGTGGTCACATTTTGTACAATGCACTTGCAGATGGTTGTGTCATGGTTGGGAGACACCTTCATTCCCATGTTAGGACTGCTTAGGTCACACATCATGTATACAGTTATGAGATGACGTAAGTGCTGCCTCAGGGTATGATCTGGCTACTGCTAGTCACAGACAGGTGAAGTATGCATCATCCCTCCCTTTCTGCCAGGTGAAGTATGCATCATCCCCCCCCCCCTTTTTGCCAGGTGAAGTATGCATCACCCCCCCTTCTGCCAGGTGAAGTATGCATCACCCCCCCCCCTTTCTGCCAGGTGAAGTATGCATCACCCCCCCCCCTTTCTGCCAGGTGAAGTATACATCACCCCCCCCTTTCTGCCAGGTGAAGTATGCATTGGTACGTCGATCACCTCCCCACTTCACATTTCCATACTCATGACATTAGACTCACTGAGTAGCCAGGATCTTGGGCCTGCATGTCGCACCATGTAGCGTGGTATTGTGGAGTTCCTCAGGACCATTGAATCATGGGTTGATCCGGGGAATCGGGCACAACAATGTGTGAAGATCCTGTTGGAGTCACAGACCATTTGCACGTTGATTGAGTGAAATTGTTTACGGTTGCGGTACGCTACCTCCATGGCATGTGGGACCACCAATTCCACATGGGTGCAGTCGATGGCACCAATGCAACCAGGTATGCCAGCTAGTGCATGGAAACCCACTTTGGTGTTAGCAATCTCCTGGGCAGACCGTGGCAATGATATGTGGTCGTCTGTGTGCTTGAGGAGGGCATCGAGCACTTGGATCAGTGTACGTGAGAATAATGGTTGTGATATGCCATGCAAGTGCCCCACTGTGTGCTGGTGGGTGCCTTTGGCCAGGAAGTGGAGCACGGACACTACCTTCAGTAGGGGGGGTGGTGGTGGGTGTTTCAATCATGCTGACGATGTTGTTGTGTATCATGTCCACAATGGTGGTGATGGTGTCCCAGTCCAGTCGGTACAGGGTGTGGATCTGCTCAGCGGTGAGGTTGAATGGACTGGCTCTTATGCGTGGGATTGGGGGCTGCCTGCGTGGTGCCACTGGCTGTGCTGGTGGGGCTTGCTGGCCCTGCCTTGCCCTCCTTCTCCTCCTGCGTCTCCTCTGTGCAGCCTGTTGTTGTTGTTGTTGTTGTAGTAGTTGAAGTTGTAGCACTTGCATTGCTATCAGGTCCTCCAGCCCCAACATTGCTAGTCCTATTGGTATCATTGTGGAGTGTGACTGGGTCTGGGAAGGGGTTGGGTGTGCTCTTTTTCTACTTCCTGAGTCTGTATTGCCTCCACCTGTGCTGATTCTGTGCACCTGTGGCAGCTGGATTCACTGCACAAGGCCCTTTACGGTTGGTTCGCGATGGCGTAATTAGCACCATGGCGGTAAGGTACTTAACGGGCTGGGTGATGGCGTTAGGTGCATGTCCGCTTGGGTCGGCATTCGCGTATTTTGCGCCATGCCGGTAATTACGGTGTGGGAGGGCGCATGCGCGCGTCCTTGGTGCAGTTAGCGGCAGCGTTAACTACAATGCCGCTAATGGCATCGTAGTTAACGGTCACGGGTCATGATCGGACCTAGCAGAAAACGATGGCGGTAACAATTTACTGCCATCGTTTTTCACTTAGCGCCAGGGTCGTAATGAGGGCCTAAGTCTCAAGAGGGGTGAGGGTGACGGAAAGACCTCAATGAGCACACAAAGCAAGGACACTTACAAATGACTCCAGACAGGTGTTATATCAAAAATATAGACACATTTATTACAAGGCCTTAGTTACATCGACCATAGCAAAGAATCACAATAATCCTAAAGTAAACCAACACATCATCATCAATACAATATATATACAAGACCGAGGGATCTAAGGAGTTGGAAGCACGAAATATGTAGACCACCTAGATGGGGAGGAAAACAGGCAGTGCAAGTAATCATTAGACCCAGTTCGACATCAGAAATACACCTAACTAGGAGGAAGTCCGAGCCCTACGAAGAGAGGAGCCTTATGCTCAACAGTACCTGCACTTGCTGGTGCCAATGGACAAAAGAGGGTCTCTTCAAGGATATCAGGCAGTTCATGAAGGTGAATGAAGCGATGAAGAACAAGTCCCCACTACTCAAGCAAGACCTCCACTTGTGGGCAGAGGCAGGGTGATAGTGCAGGATAGAGTCGCTATTTCGCAACAGCGGTAGAAAAGAAACAGGCTCCTGCGCGAGTGGCCACCGGTTGGGGTATGGACTACTCACTGGTCCCCGACGCAGGCAGACCAAGACTTCTCCAGTTCAGTTTACCTTGCTGGCAGGTTCAGCTGCGATGATTAGGACGTCTCGACACCATGTAGATTCTGCGTAGCAGGATGCAGGGTAGAGGGTGTACAAAATGCAGCGGGCGTGCACAGGTTTTTACCCCAGCAGGGCAACCGCGTTTACTCTGGTCCGGGCGCACTCGTCTCACTTCAGACCTGGGAATGCCAAGTGTACGAAATTCGGTGTGAGGGTGCCGTGGACGCAGAGCAAGCAGTAGACCAAGTTTCGAGGGCTTCCCCAAAACGGCGGCGGTGACAGAGCAAAGCGTCCTGCGTAAGCTGATCAGCCCACTGGTTGGCCCAGGGACACTTCCGAAGAGGCTTACTTGCAGGGTTTGATGAAGGTGCCAGGAATAGTTGATCCCACTATTCCAATGGGTCGAAGCGCCTTCGCAGACCTTCTAGGACGATCAGATGCAGAGTGGTCTCGCAGGACGACAGTGGCTCAGGGTGCCAAACCTTCAGCGGGTCACCAGCAGTTCCTCGACTCAGCTTCTTGTTGCTGGATACCTGGCTCCTTATCCCTTGTTCGGTGTGAACTCAGGAGAGCGACCTGATAGTGGTGTTTTCAGCTTCCTCTTATCCAAAGTTCCCTTTGCGCCAAAACGGAGAGGACCCAATGGGAGATCTGCTCACAAACACTCACACCATACGTGGACCTATTACGGTCCACGGTGGTCCCAGGCATTCCAGACATTCTAGACTCTCTGGCACCCAGGAAGTGTATTGGGAACAGACATCCCAGGCCACATCCTGGAGGCACACACAAGGCATGCAGAAGGCCGCGAAAGCTTTGGGGTTTTGCGGGAAAGGGCATGACCAAATAAGGACTGCCCCGGGTCGGCTCGACCTGGGGGAAGGTGAAGGGGCAAGACAGTCAGCAGACAGGACAAAGAACCTCGTGGCATGGCCATTTTGGGAGCCAGGCCACCTATTCGTGCCAAACGCGGGAAGCACGGATAACATGGCAAAAAAGGATTCAAAACACAAGAGAAACGATAGCTGCCACCAGTCCTGTGCGTGACACACTGGCACAGTTCATAATGAGTTCAGCGAGAGGTTGCTAGGGCCTTTGGAATGACTAGAGAATGACTAGTTTCATGTTGCACAAAAGCTGCAACATGAGGAAAGGACTAAGTGAAACAAAGTCTGCCAGTACTGACTGTCCTAAGGGCATGTCAGTTTCCCCATAAGAATTGAGCGAAAGCCCAGAGGAGTGTCGCGGAAGGCTGCGCTTCTCTGGCAAAGTCTAGATCAGGGTGTAAAACAGCAGCAAAATGTTTGGGGGTTGCCACACGGAGAGACAATTACATACCATTATGAAATCTTTCCTAACACTCGCCCCTCCCAGACTAAGGACAGGGGGAACTAATCCACCCCTGGATGAGTTTCTTGTTCAGGTCGGTTAAACATTCTGGACAACCCATCAGCATTGCTAAGTTGGACACCTCGCCTATGCTCTATAGTGAAGTCAAAGCCTTGTAGATTTATGTACCACCTAAGCAACTTTGGATTCTCTCCCTTCATGTTCATCAGCCACTTTAAGGGCTTATGGTCAGTTTGCATAGTGAAGTGGGTCCCATAGAGGTAGGGCCTCAGCTTCTGTAGGGCCCACACAACAGAGAAACATTGGGCCTCATTCCGAGTATGGCGGTAAGGGATACCGGTCACCGTTAACGAGACCGGTGCCGGTAATCCCTTACCGCCGCATTCCGAGTTCCCTTTGCGCCCTCGTCCCTAACGCCTGCTTTTAGCTGACCAAGGCGCTACTCCCGCCATTGGTTACCACCGGACTCGGAATGAGGCCCATTATTTCTCTACTGTGGACCATCTGAGCTCTCTGTCCTTAAGCTGGCGACTAATGAAACCAATAGAGTGTTCCTTACCGTTCTCATCTACTTGTGATAGTACAGCTCCTATCCCAGTGTCAGAGGCATCTGTCTGCACAATAAAAGGTCTTTGGTAATCAGGGGCCCTGAGTACAGGGGCCTGGCACAAGGAGTCTTTTAAGCCATTGAATGCCTTCTCACACTCTTCAGTACAAGTTACTTTCTTGGGTTTCTTCGGAGTGGTGAGAGCAGTCAGAGGGGCAGCTATGGTGTCATAGTCTGCCATGAAATTTCTGTAATACCCAGTGAGTCCTAAGAAGGCTCTCACTTGGGTCTGTGTAGCCGGGGTAGGCCAGTCTTGTACTGCTTGTACTTTACTGGGTAGAGGCTGTATCCTCCCTCTACCTACTTCATGTCCAAGGTAAACCACTGAGCCTTGTCCAATCTGGCATTTACTGGCCTTTATGGTCAAGTGGGCTTTCTGAAGAGCCTCTAACACAATACCAAGATGTTTCACATGGTCTTCCCACATGGCACTGAAAACTGCTATAACGTCCAGATATGCAAGACAGAATTCATCCAACCCATTCAACACATAATTCACAAGCCTCTGGAAAGTGGCAGGTGCATTCTTCAACCCAAAAGGCATTACCCTGAACTGGCAAAGACCTTCCGGGGTTGAGAATGCTGTCTTCTTGTTGGCATGTTCTGCAAGGGCTATTTGCCAATAGCCTGCAGTGAGGTAAAACGTGCTGAGGTACTTGGAGGCACCCAAGGTATCCACCAGCTCATCTGTTCGAGGCAAGGGGTGTGCATCTGTCTTGGTGACAGCATTCAGAGCCCTGTAATCCACGCAGAACCTCAATTCAGAAGTACCTGCTTTTCGAACCAAAACCACAGGGCTGGACCAAGGACTAATAGAGGGTTCAATCATCCCAAGATCTAACATTTTGTTGACCTCCGTCTTAATGTAAGACCGTACTTTGTCTGACATCCTGTATCCCCTACTTTTGGTAGGTACACTGTTTCCTGTGTCTATGTTATGTTTGCACCAAGGTGTCAAACCAGGGGACTGTGAAAACAGGGGGGAAATTGCCTAAGCAAACTCTTCACCTCAGCCTGCTGATCAGAAGTCAGGTGAGGGGCCACTCGGACACCCTCAAAGGACCTATCTGAAGGACTGCTTTGAAACAGGTCAGGGAGAGGTTCAGACTCCTCTTCCTCAACATCTGAAGCCAATAGCAGTGCTGCGATTTCATCTCTTGGGATGAAATCCTTCAGCTTATTTACATGGAACACTTTTGGAGCCTGTTCAGGCCTTCGAAGGTCCACTAAATAGTTGACATCACCTAGGGGCTCCACCACTGTGTAAGGGCCTGACCACTTATCCTGTAAAGTTCTAGGCCTTATGGGATTCATGATCAGGACTTGTTGACCTGGTGTGAAGTTGATGAGGGAAGCTTTATTGTCATACCAATATTTCACCAGGGCTTGTCCTGCCTTCAACTTATCACTAGCCAGACCCATCAGGAGTACCATCCTTTTTCTGAGCCCTAACACATAGTCTACTACGTTGATAGTGATAGGGGGAGTGGGCATCTCCCATCCCTCCTTGACTATGGCTAAGGGTCCCCACACAGGGTGACCAAACAGAAGTTCGAAGGGGCTGAAGCCAACACCCTCTTGTGGTACGTCTCTGTAGGCAAACAGTAAGCATGGTAAAAGAAGATCCCATTTTCTTCTCTGAGGCTCTTCCAGAGCCCCAATCATACTTTTTAAGGTCCTGTTAAACGGTTCCACCAGACCATTGGTCTGGGGTGCTATGCGGAAGAAAACTTGTAGGTGACCCCACATTCCTTCCACAAAGCCTGCATATACTTCGACATAAAGTTGCGGCCTCTGTCAGACACAACTTCCTTAGGGAAGCCAACCCTAGTAAAGATGCCGAGTAAAGCTTTTGCGACTGACTTGGCAGTCACAGTTTTCAATGGGATGGCCTCAGGATATCTGGTGGCATGGTCGACCAATACCAGGAAAAACCTATTGCCTGAGGATGTTTGGGGGTCAAGGGGACCAACCATGTCGATCCCTACCCTCTCGAATGGTACTCCCACAAATGGGAGTGGTACCAATGGAGCTTGGATTGTTGAACCACTCTTACCAGATAACTGGCAGGAGGCACAACTCCTGCAGTGACTTTCTACTTGCACCCCCATCTTGGGCCAGTAGAAGTGCATGGATAACCTTTGCTTGGTCCTCTTAATACCAAGGTGACCAGCAAGGGGCACTTCATGCGCCAGCTGCAGGAGGAAGGGTCTTACAGCAAAGGGAACCACCAACCTCCTATGGTCTCCTTCTGTAGACTCTGTGGGCTCACTATACAGGAGTACACCTTCCCAATAAATCTGATGCTTTCCAGGAGGTTCACCCTCAAGCTGGGTGCAGGCCTGTTTCCTTAGGCCTTCCAGAGATGGGCACTCACGTTGGCCTTTACTGAATTCTTCCCTGTCAGGACCGCCTTCTACTAACAAATCGTTTAGTTCAGGATGGTCATTGGGGTCAAATACTTCAGGCATCACCACCTCGTTGTCAGGTCCGGGTGATTGACCACCTACCTCCACCGCAGCGGCAGGTGAGTTCGGGGGAATATTCTCTTTCCCTCTTCTTGGTTTCTTGACTCCTTTAGCCTTGGGTTTCCCCTTTGGCTGGGGCAGGGCATTGGTCTTGGCCAATTCTGCCCTAGTTTGAGACCTTGTGCAGGGTCTGTCTGCAGTATCTCCCACAAGCCCTAAAGCTCTGAGATCATTGCCCAACAAGACCTTTCCTGGGACTCTCCTCTGAATGCTCACTGGAATCCTGACAGCTGTAACATTGATAGTAAGATTTACAGGTATTACTGGGAACATGAGAGGTGGGCCATAGGCCAACTTCGTGGGCATCAGAGTAGCTCTGGCAACTTCCTCTGAGTCTACCAAGGTAGAATCCACTACAGTCAGACTGCACCCAATATCCCCTAAGAGCTGGAGTATCTACTCCATTGATCAGCACACTGTCCTTAAAGTAGTGCTTGGTGTTATCTGGAATCCTAGCATAAGCCTCTGCGACTTTAGGCTCCCAGGAACCCAGGGAAACTAAAACTACCTCAGCTTCTATCCCACTGGGGAAGGAGTCTGAGGAGAAGGATGCTCCGGTAATCTCTTCTTCCTCGTAGGAGAAGGTCAGATTAGCAGAGTGGACCCCCAAGGTTTTGACCTTACATCTGGGATCCCCCTTCACGTGGTCAGTTGCTCCACAAGCAAAACACGATCCATTGGGTCTGTTTACATAGGGAGGCTTATTATAACCAGAGTTCTGTTTCAGAGGCTGACCTCCATTACCCTGTGAGTTATCTTGTGTCTTACCCTTATTTTTCTTTTTTGTGGCCCTTTTGGGAAGAAGATTTATCAGTTTCCCCACCCTCCTTATCTTTGGACTTTTTCCCTTCCTTTCCTCCTGCTTTTTGTGCATGGCTTACAACACTATGCCGAGAGTAGGCATGAGGCACAACATTTTGATGTGAGAGGAGTGGAGGTGGTGTAGAGCGCTGACACTGATGCCAATGCTGCAGCAATTCTGCAAGTTTGCAGAGACATGCGTACAATGACCACTCATCATGTGGTAATTTTGCACTACAGTGCTTCCCATTTGGGATACGTGAGTTCACGTACTTTGTTGGCAGATTTGGCACAGTTGGTTGAAGCACTCATGACCATCTTCGCAACAAGGGGGGGCGTGGCTTGATGGCTACGTGAGAGGACGTTCCTTGGAGGAGCTCCCGATGATCCGATCTTGATCCTGGGAAGAAGTGATGGTTATTGGCAGACTTTCGAGCCCACGGTGCATCCAAGGGCGCATGAAAGTGGGGGGCACATGGTGAGTGCCCTACCCACTAGCGAGACTGCATATCCACGGAACTAGACTTCGAGGAAGGTGGTGGTCGTGCAATGGAAGGGCAGCACCCAAGATGGCCACCTGCGGACAAAGGGCCATAAATGGTCCGTGGAGCTGAGGAAGACAAAGTTGGTCGGAACGTGGGCGAGCCCAACTAGATAGACTGTCGCATGCACCTCTGGCTGAAGGCAAGAACATAAGGGCGAGCCTCCATGGAGGAGGCCCTGGATCGTGGTGGGCTAGCAAAGTGAACCCGGGTTCAGCAGAACCTCGCTGTCAAGGGGCCGGCGAGTGAATCCCGTGAGGTACTCTGCAGCGCCGAAGATACAGCTGGGCGCGCGGGCCCAACCGACGCAGCAGGATTTCCTCCAAGGTGGTGCGACCCCGGATCAAACAGCCCACGATGGAGGCCTATGCTAGGTCGCCCTTGGGTGCGGAAGGGGGCAAGAGCAAAGACACCCCCGCGGCGGCGATGGACCCACCGGGTACTATCCAGGAGGTCCTGGCAGCAATTGCTGACTTGAAGGTGGCCTGGGAGACGAAGCTGGGCCTGGCCATGAAAGAGCTGCAAGAGGGCCTAAACCTTAAGAGCGGAGCGATCCGAGAAGAGGTGAACCTGTTGCGCCAGGACGTGCGAACGAACGCGGAGCGCACTGGGGAACTGGAGAAGGAGTTGGCCCCGACCACGGAGGCGTGCAATACTCACGCCAACGAGCTTCATGCCCTCGTGCAACGAGTGGGCAATTTGGAGGACAGAGCAGAGCAGGCAGAGGGGCGCGCCAGGCGCAACAACATTTGCATAGTGGGAGTTCCGGAGGGAATGGAAGGATCGAACCCCACGGATTTCGTTGAAACTATGCTCTTGCAGGAGATTACAGGCGGGGAGCTGACCCAGGGGTTTGCGGTCGAAAGGGCGCATAGGGCCCTGACCAGGAGACCGGCCCCAGGAGCCCCCCGCGGCCGTTGATCGCGAAGATCCTGAACTATCGTGACCGCAAGAAGATTCTCGAATTTTTCCGGAAAGGAGGCACGATAGAAAGGGGGTCAGCGAATATAACGGCGTATCCGGATTATACGCTACTCGTACAACGGAGTCGAATGAACTTTGGAACGGTGAAGAGGAGGCTTAGAGAAGCAGGCCACCGCTACATGTTGATCTACCCCGCCAGGTTAAAGGTGTTTCATAAGAACAGATCCCTCTTCTTTGAGACGCCGACTGAAGTGATGGAATGGTTGGATATGCAAGGTCGACCTCAGGAATCGGATGCCCAGACAGAAGCGGCTGGAGATAAGTAGCACGTTGCAGAGGCGCCCGTGAGGCCATAGTTATGACATTGGGACGGGAATACAGTATGATATTGTGCTTGTGGGGGGGAAGTCACGGTATCTGCCGGCGGGTCCCGTTGAATTCACTTCTCCTAAATAGACGACTGGGAGCTCCTGGGGAGCAACCTCTGCTCCCAATAGTAGTATATTTAGTTGGTCACTGTTAGAGTGGTGACACCCCGCAGGGTCCTCGTTCTCAGACACGAGACGGGTCCAGACGTGGGTAGGCCTGAGATCCAGGGATGGAGCTGGGCTATTGTTGGGGGTTGGCGGGGAGGGGGGGGGGTTGTGTGCAGTGGTGTGAAGTTGGGGAAGGGGGGAGGAGGGCACCGTGAATAGAAGGGAAAGAGCCAGGGAACGACCCTATGTAGGGAGCATTATGGGAAGGGATGGGATGGAGATAGACCGACCGGATGGCATCAGGTAATCTCAGAATTGTGACCTGGAATGTACGGGGCCTCAACAGCTACCTTAAACGTAACAAAGTGATGTTGTATTTAAAGAGGATGCGCGTAGACATAGCCCTGCTGCAAGAGACCCACCTCACTAGGGAAAAGCTGGAGGTGGTCAGGAGGAAATGGAAGGGCCCTGCTGTGGGGGCGGCGTACTCGGCGTATGTTAGAGGGGTTATTACATGGGTGGCGCCCCATGTGCCGTTTCGGGTGCTTGATTCCATGGTGGACCCGGAGGGTAGAATGCTGGTGGTAACGGGTCTCTTGGAAAACAGAGAAGTACACATCATAAATTTGTACGCCCCCAATAATGATACAGCGGCTTACTTTAGGACCCTCTACGGTAAACTTGGCTCCCTGGCAGGGAGTACGGTAGTGTGGGGGGGGGGACTTTAACTGTACCATAGATCCCAGAATGGACAGGTCCAAGGACAGGGCAGGAAAAACGGCACCGGCGGCTAAAGCGCTGAGTACCTTACTGAAAGACCTTGGCCTAGAGGATGCGTGGCGAAGGCTGCATCCCACGGATAGACAGTACTCACACTACGCAGCGCCACATGATTTGCACACAAGGTTAGATTACATGTTTGTAACAGCCGAGATGGTGAGAGACATAGAAGGGGCGGAATACAAGGCCCGAGTACTATCAGACCACTCGCCCTTGGTGGTAGACTTGTGACACCAGCCCCCATGACCGCAGATCCCTACATGGAGACTTAGGACCGAAGCTCTGCAGGACGAGGGGTTTCGGGAGCGCCTGAGGGATGCCATCGAAGAGTACTTTGATATAAATACGGGAAGCGTAAGCTCTGTGGGCACACTGTGGGAAGCGTTTAAGGTGGTGGTGCGTGGGGTAGCTATTTCCCAAGCTAAGGGGCTACAGGGGGGGGTCGAAAGGGAACTCCAGGAGGTGGAAAGGGAGCTAGAGGATCTCACGCGTTGCGAGAGCACCGCTCATGGTAATAGAACCAAAGTAGAGGAGCTACAGTTGTCCTGCAGTGCACTCTGAGATAGACTGTGCAGGCTCAACTACAGGAAATATACGGAGAGGATACACGCAGGGGGCGACACGCCAGGCAGACTGCTGGCCTGGCTGTATAAGAGTGAGACCCCCGCTCGGTGATTAGTGAGATTCAGGACGAGAGAGGATGCATATGTAACACCCAGAAAGAGGTAAATGAGGAATTCCTTAAGTTTTACAGACACTTGTATGAGGACACGGGGGAGGATATGTGTCAAGACATACTGGACACATTGGGGGACATTGATCTGCCCACCTTGGATGATGAGACGCACCCGTCACCTCGGATGAGCTGGAGGTGGTGATTCGGAACTTGCCCACTTGCAAGGCGCCGGGTTCGGATGGGCTGCCCAGCGAGTTCTACAAAACATACCAGCAAGAGTTGCTTCAGCCACTGCTTGCCACTTTCAACGAGGCCTATGAGCAGGGAGAACTCCCATTGTCCCTCCGTGTGGCTGTAATCATCCCACTCCTGAAACCAGGCAAGCCGGCCATGGAGTGCGGGTCTTACAGACCTCTGTCCATGCTTAACCAGGACAGCAAAATACTCACGGCGGTGCTGGCTAATTGACTGAAGAGGGTGATTAAGAAACTGATACATCCAGATCAGACGGGATATGTTCCAGGTAGGAACATCACTGATAACCACAGGAGGCTACACCATGTCATAGACCAAACTGAGGAAGACACGGGCGAGCTGGCTATAGTGTCGTTAGACGCGGTCAAGGCCTTCGACTCGGTACGATGGCCCTGGCTGAAAGCGGTCATGAAGGGGTACGGAATGGGACCCGGATACCTCAGATGGGTCCAGTTGTTTTATAGCACCCCGAAAGCGAGGGTCAAGACAGGGTCCACAGTCTCAGATTCTTGGCAACTTTGCAGGGGGACCAGACGAGGATGCCCCTGGTCACCCATGCTATATATGCTGGCATTAGAGCCGCTGGCAATATGCCTGCAACAACAATATGGGGAGGTGGGTATAAGCACTGCCAGTGGAGAGCATCTGATATCATTATATGCGGATGATATGCTCCTTTATTTGCGTTACCCAGAGGAAAACCTACAGTACGTGCTAGAGGTAATAGAACGGTACGCTATCCTCTCGGGCATATCGGTGAACCCTGGAAAGTCCAGTCTGTTCCCTTTGGGCAGATATAGGAATGTCCCGGTGCAGAGGCTGCCTGTCCTGCCAATACCATGGCAGCCCGTGACATTTAGGTATTTGGGAATAAACATTTACCACAAGGTCGAGGCAGAACACAAGCACAACACGGAAAAGGCGATAGAGGGGATCAAGAACAGCATGGTATTTTGGTCCAGATTGCCCCTGACCATGATGGGGAGGGCGGCCTTGCTCAAGATGGTGGTCCTGCCTAGACTTTTGCACTTCTTTGTAAACGTCCCGTTTCTGATACCTAGGAGCCTATTCGTGAAACTTCATAGAGTGGGCAGCTCTAGGAATAGGGTTGCTCTGTGGAAGCTCCAGAAAACCCATGTGACAGGGGGGGGGGGATAGGCCTGCCCAATTTTGAACTCTATTACCTGGCGGGGCAGCTGCAGTACGTGGCCAGGTGGCTCTCGGCTGAAGACTCGGCGGAAGCCAGGCTCCTGCGTGGAGATACATCCCCATACTTTCTGATGGTGTGGTTGTGCAGAGACAAACTGGTGGGAAAGGGGCAGCTACTGAGGCTGGGCTGGGAGATCTGGCACAGGACATGGACGATTGGGGGGGATTCGGAACCGTACTCCCAGCAGGCCCCTTTGGCGGCGCTGTGCGGGAGTGACTCTCAACTACTTGAATCGGTCCGCAGATACTGGGAACAGGTAGGCTTAGCCACCCTCAGGGACATATGGCAGGAAGGGGAGGCAGTGGACTTTCAGAGGTTGCAGGAAGAGACGGTAGTACATGGTGGCCAATATATAACCTACACTAGGCTTGTGAAAAAGACTGGAGAAAGATGGCCTGTGACAGTGCTAGCGGAAGACCCAGACGCCTCCCTGGAAACCATGTATGATGTATCAGAGGGCGGGCACGAAATATTGAGGATATATGAGCTCCTGCGAGTAAGGGCAGGGAAGGAGTTGCTCCAATTGAGACAAGATTGGGAGGAGGAGGTGGGAGGACCCATGACGGATGGGCAATGGGAACGGGCCCAGAGGTACCACAAAAAGGTGTCCCGAAACACGAGATTCCAACAGCTTCAATTGCACGTTACCCACAGGGCTTATTTAACCCCCGGGAAGATTGCAAAGTTTGGGGGACCAACTACGCAGCAATGCCCCAGGTGTGGGGAGGTGAATGCGGGACTGCTACACATGTTTTGGGCTTGCCCGGAGGTGCATAGATTTTGGGACGAGGTCAAGATGAAACTGGCAGGTGGGGGGGGTGGTGCTGGATGTGGAATCGGCCTGGTCATGCATGCTTGGGCTTTTTCCTAGACCCCGGCATTTGAAACACATAAGCAAGATGAAGGACCTGGCTTATGTTCTGGCCAAACGTAGGATTGCCATGGGCTGGAAGGCGGCCCACAGACCTAGGGTGGAGTTATTGTGGATGGACCTCTTGAGGTGGGCGGAAGCTGAATCTGTAGTCTGGTTTGAAGCGGTCACCAGGGGGGGCGAGGAGGAAGTAGGGCCCTTGCTGGCCTGGCGGCAACTGGTGGCCTCATTGGCAAACCCTCACCAGGGTGACAACGAAACAGAGGACCCAAATGATGACTGCCTAAGTATTGTGCTACCCAATGATGCTCCCGTAAACGACATGTGAGAATCGGCTCTAGTTTGAGGGGGGAGGAGGGAGTTGGAGAGTTTTGATGAAAATGTGCTGGAATATGATGCTTTCTATGTTTTGAAACGGTTGTAGTGTGTTTGTTTGATTTTAAAATAAAATAAAAATATTTTTTTTAAAAAATCTTCCCAACAACGAAAGTATTTTTTTCTGCTTTACTCCATAGAGTAAAATGGGACAACAATTCTGTTTTCTGTCCAGATCAAAGTATTGGGAGGTGTATCATCAATCGCGGCATGCGTGCATTCATGTTACGAGCTGGTATGTTTTTTTACAGCCACGATAACATTGCTTCAAGCAATGCAGATTATTTTGAAGCAGATGGTGTTGCGCTATCTTCTTTGGGAAATGCGATGTTCTTTTGGAACGTAAGGCTTGCTTTAGAGAAGGTTCTGTAATGGTTGTAGGAGTAAAGCAAAGACAAAAAATACAAAAAATAAATAAAATACCAGATGTCTGTACGGTATCTGGCCAAAAAACAAAAAAAATGGCTCTTTTCAGAGCCCACCTTAAAGGGAAAAAAGGGGAATAACACTTTAATGTACCGTCATCACGCTCTGATCCTATACATGTCCGCGAACATGGCGGTACTTTGCAGCCAGCGCATATCACCAACGGGGATTCAGGGGTGGAGACGCATGCAAATGAGAATGAGCGGAGCTATGGATTGGTCCATAAAGTTCAGTAGGTGTGTTCTGAATGGCGCACTTTAGTAAGATCGTCTTCTCCCTGACAGGAGACCACACAGCCATGGCTTTCCATGCTCGAAAACAGATTATCTGGATTTTGGGAGACTCATGGATACATTGGTTGAAAGTGCATGCCGAAAGCTGCAGTTTATCTGCAGATCTCAGATTTCCTCATGTGGAAGTGCACTGGCATGGCGTGCGTGGCATGAGGTGGCTGGACCTGGTACCACTCTGTGTTACTTTACTGACAGAGCGTCCTCCAGATATACTTATCATTCATTACGGAGGAAACATATTAGGCCATGTCTCTGGAATTTCTTTGCAATTTGCAATGAAGGAAGGACTTGCGAAGCTCATGGACATGTTTCCAAATTGTCAAATACTTTTTTCCCATATTGGACAAAGACAAATATGGCTGCGTTCTTCTGCTTTTGGTCCACAAATGGAGAAAGCAAGACGCAATGTGAATAAGGCTGTTTGTGCCTTTTTAAGAGATGTTGGCATGTACTCTTTCCACAATGAAAACATTTTGTTTCGCAGCTGTTTCATTTTCCGCAGAGATGGAGTCCACCTCACATATGCTGGCAATCAGATTTTTCTTCGCAATGTACAAAATGCATTGCGACCTCTTTTGAATTCATACTAACCGATCTGGCAATCCGTTTTCTCCAATCCACAGTTTTTGACCCACACAACACACCACCGAAAGGCTCTTCTCAGAGCCATCACTTACTCCCAGCGTACACTTCATTGTGTTTGCTCTGCTTGCACCCTCCCTTTTTTCCCCTACGACTGTACGCAAACTTTTCCGCCACTCCGTGGTGTCTACGACCGTTACTTCATAGTTCTATCTTTAAACTGAGGAAGGGGCCTCTGAAAAGAGCCTTTTCAGTAATTTCTGTTGTTTTTACGTTTATTGCTTCACAGCACACGACACAATACTTACACACTATTGTCACCTTTGAAAGGTAAGGGTCAACAGAATTGCGAATGGCTTGTGAGGCAGCTGGAGGGAGGCGCTTCCCCAAAGGAGTGTCTCTTGTGGTGGGAGGATCGGACACTGAGGATGCGCTCTTCACATGGCACCACCTTGCGAATGTCCGCAGTGTGGAACGAAGTGAGGTGTCGCTTCATGGTTGTCGTACCAAAGCTGTACGAACCAAGTCTCCCGTGACTCAGCAATACCTCGCACAGGTTACACTTCACCAGGTTCGCACGTGCTTTTGGTACGTTCCCATAAACGGAAAACAACCGCCACACCCACGACTCCTGGTGAGTGCTCCTAGTGCTGAGTTCCTCCACTTCATTCTCTTCCTCCTCTTCTTCCTCGCTCTCTACATCCTCACCCATATATCTCTCTGCAGGCCCTTGGGGAGGTGGTGGTGGTGGTGGTGGGTTTGGGGGTGGTACAGAGGCTAATGAACCAACAACAGCCATGGAAGCCATACTGATTAGTTTCCTTTTGGCCACTACAGCAGTAAAGGCAGTACACCTCAATCTGCTATAGCTAGAAGGACAATGAAGATGCGCTCGGGGGTGTGGCCATTTGTAGGGATGGAGGGGTGTGCCTCATGACCGTCTTCATCACTGCAAAGTGGTACAAAAGAAATTTACACACCAAGTCCTCAGGTCAGCTATTGTCTGGGATATGTGAATTTATATTTTTACACTCTACAACACTTTGCCTTGTGTCTACAAGTTCTTTTGGACTGTTGCGGACGCACACAAACTGCGCAAATTAGTCCACACGCTCAGCGTGGGTGCGGTCACATGATGATGTCCTGAACACATCCGCTCCAGAAATGGGAGTCCGTTGGACAGCAAATGCAGAGTACCAAATGTACGCATGCGCGCAAGTGTCCTACGGACAGTGTTCGGGTTCTCAAACTAATTCAAAGTGCGACACAAGTGAGATGGACAGTTAGGGACAGGCGCGATGTTCGCTATACTTACTGTTGTACTGCGCATGTGCATACATGGTATGTTCACTGTACGGACAGTTCCAGTGTCCTTAGGACAACTCCATTTGTTTGCCTATGAATTTGCCAGCCACCGCGCCTGTTCTACGGACGGCACCATTTTGGCTGCGCCCGATACGGACAAGTATACTGTCCTTCACACACTCCCATTTTGCTCATTTACAGCCATTCCGGACATCTGGTGTGTTCTACGAACATGTTTCATCTCGTTTACAAGCAGTACAGCGAGGTATGATGTCCTTAGGACGCCCCTTTCTGTTTATGTACACACAACTTCAACAGATGGTGCGGTCAAACATCAAGTCCATCTTACTTGACATTAGTAAGGGTAGGTGTACTGCCTTTACAGCACCCATATTCCATTCCTTATGGATGGGTCGAACAGGCGCGCTGTTGGCGAACATTATACATCTTTAAAAAAAATGTTTACTCACACTCTTTCACTACAACTACTGTACAAAAACATTCCAAACACACACACACACACTTCAATCCAGAGACATAGCGGGGGAAGCGGACACTGACACAAATATGGGGGAATTAGGATTCAACATGGGCTGGTTATGAGGAGAAGATTTGTGAAGGGAAGAATGGAAGGATATGTCGTCAAAGCGTCTATTTTCCTCTTCAAGGTTTGGGGAAGGTTCACTACGGAATGGAGAAGCGGGGCAGGTACAGGTGGGGCAATGGTAACAAACTTTTCCTCTCACACAGTCCTCCACAAACTCCCGTAAACCTTTAAAATTCTCGTTCAATATGTCCATTTTCTCCTCAATCCTTTTTATCCTATCTTCTTCTGTCTCGTTTGTTGCCCTTTCTTCTTTTCCTTCCTTTTCTGTTCACAAAAAAAATATACATATGTTAAATGCCTATAAAATACTGGTCATTATTTTGCATATGTGAAGTGATTACGATGGAGGCATCCTTTTTTTTTTAAATGGTAACATCCATTTCATTCTACATGCTTATTAAATGTGTCCTTTTCTTTTCACATCATAAGGTTTCCATAATTACTTATTGCTACTTATAATATCTTTATGTCCTTCTTCTACGTTGTACACTTTTTGTGTAAGACAATAGTACATTTTCAGATACCCCTGCCTCTTTGGGTAATGTTGATCCTCTCCGCCTCCGTCCGCAAACAGGCGCTCAGTCTGTCCCTTTCTATTATCAATAGGGAGGGGGTTCTGTATGTTCTATGTTCAATGTATATCAAGTACGTAGATTATACTACATATCTCCCAAAATCACATCATCACAGCGTATATTCCACACAACACCTTCATTGACACACTGTCATAATTAAGTTCCCCTTCCAAAAACCTGTACAATTTACTACAAATGTATTTTTGTTGAGTGGACGTTATGGTTAAGTTGCCCTACCAAAAACCTGTGCAGTTCACAAAAAAAAAAAAAAACCTCCCCAAAAAACCTCCCCTTTATGGTTGAAATTAAAACCAAAAACCCCCTGAAATTCGACAGTTATGGTAACCTAAGCCCCCAAACCTGCCACTGCCCCTGTGCACTGCTAACACTAACACCCAGACCATGAAAGATGTCAACTCAAATGTCACTGATGACATCACTGACGACATATATATATATATATATATATATATATATATGCAGTAATAAAACTTTGTTAAAGGAATGCTATACTTCACAGCGAAACCAAAAAATACTGCTCATTCCCCCATTATGGTAAGCTAAGCAACCATAACTCGCACCATCTATGCGCATTGCTAAGACTAACATCCAGGACATCAAAGATGACATCACAAACATCATTGATGACATCACTGATGAAATTTCATGTGAAAAGAATGTTGATGAAAAGTTTTTAGTGAACTGCACAGGTTTTTGGTAGGGCAACCTAACCATAACGTCCCCTCAACAAAGTTTTTTTTGTAGTGATATATATATATATATATATATATATATATATATATATATATATATATATATATATATATATATATATACATATATATATATATATACACACACACACACACACACACAGTTCAGTTTGTTTGTACCATGTTAGCCAAGGGTTGAATGGAATGTTGATCATTAGGCTAACAAAGTCATTTATTTTTTCATATTTCAGAGCTTTCGGCATTTGGAAAACATCACAGCATTACAGCTTTCATAGCCCCTCCTGCTGATACCCTGTTATCTGTGCCTGTCTGTACCTGATTTGTAGTTTTGCTCAGAAAGGCATGTGGATGTTCAACTCCTGGCTTTGGGAAAAAAATATGGAAAGTGTCAGGTCTGGATGTTGTGATCCCTGTATCTCTATGAGTGAAACAGGTTAAAGTATGTTAGTTGGAATAGTGACTCATGAAACTGTGATGTCTGTTCAAGCCCCCTGCCAGCGTATTGAAAATGTGCATGCATTTGAATTCATAGGTCTTTCTGGCTTTGTCAGTCGTGAAATTACCCTGGAGTACAGCAATCTTGAAATCATCAAGGGTATGATTAGCTTTGGAAAAAGTATCACCCACTGGACCCTTGTTAGTACATCGCTTCACGCTTTGATGATGGAGGTTCATGTGTTTATGTAGAGCTTGACCAGTTTTCCCAAAATAGTAGTTAAATAGTAGTTAAAGGGACATTATGGTAAAGATGCACCAATAAAAACCTATGACATTTTGTGAAAAAACTTTGTTAAAGGGACATTATGGTTAAGTTGACTAATAAAAACCAATGAAATTCAGTGAAAAAAATGTGTTATAGGGACGTTATGATTACAAGTAAAATCGAAAAAACCAAGAAATTCACCAGTTATGGTAAGCTATGCAACCATAACTTGCACCACTGCCATGCACTGCTAATTCTAACTCTCATGACATCATCAATGAGAGACTGGAAATATTGGGAAAGATCTATTTTAAAAAAAGTAATTAAGAAAGCTCTTTCTGCCTTGTCCCTATTCATTTTGCCATAGAAAATAAGAAGCACATTTTGCTCCAGCGCACAGCCAAAACACCGGGACGGAATTGGACCAGGTATGAAACAATTTGGGCACAAAGCATAGACTCGTTTTCCAGGAGGGGCGTTGGGTTATTCCGTCAAGTAGTTGTTAAAATATTTGACGGAGAAGGGGGTTCCCCCTTCCTCAAAATTATAGCTACATTTTTCCCATGGTGCTTTGCAGTAGAGGCCTTTCAGAAATTAAACGGCCACCATTTATTTGGTTTGATGCAAGAGATAACTGGTGTTATAAAGGGTATAACCGGGGGTTTTCTGAAAACGGAAAGTAGAAAAAGGATACATTGGCATCAGGCAAGAGGTGGGTGGGGAGGGGGCAGAAAGAGGACACCATGAGAAATTGGGGATTTGTGTGTTAGGGTGCTGGGGCCAGGTTCAGAGCTCAAATTGTAAGAGCAAAATTATAAACCTATGAATATAAAATAAGATCACCAGAGACACGGAGATAGATAGTAAACAAAAAACACAGTTTTATTTTGCATGTGTTGGCTCATGTTCAACACGTCCCAGGGGAAGTAGTGAAGTGAGCTCAGTTTCAACAGAGGACTCTCCCTTTTATACACAGTGGTGCACTGATGCTGTCAGTCGCCTATACATTTTACATCTGGTTACTGAAGTCATTGCATTTCAGAGAAACACTGTTGATTCTGGTTACGTACATACATTTCTCAGAGGCATATACTGTCATGTACAGATATTCTGGGAAAACATAGATTTGTCGGGAGTTTGTTCACATGTACATCATGAGCATTATAAGTTCATAATATCACATGAAGTTCCTGAACCAAAAAGACATTCTTAGTTATACTATCTTTGTTTTAGTAACCAAAGGTTACTCTGTGCTGAGAATAGATGGGAGTCTGCCAAAAGACACACACTTCTAATAACATCTCTTCGCTTCAGCATTTATCATGAACACATTTCCCTGTGCACTCAGCAAAGCCTGATTCATAATGGACAAAAACAGACCACATTATAATATGGAATGTATCTGAATGAAAAATGTAGTAGCTTAGGCTAACCAGAATATATGCAGTATCACATAACATGGGTTATACTGGGGATAATCGCGGTTTTAGTTGAAAACGGGATCGGAAATGAAAATGCATCACACAATAGCTGCGGTTATTTGTGGGCATTTACAGACAACCAGGGTTATTTGTAGTACATTGCTAATATAACCGTGGTTATGGAAAGACAGTTTTTTTTAAAAAAGAGAGTGTTAAAGAAATGCGATTAATACAAAAAAATTGAATTTTACAGCTACAATAAAGTGGGAGGTAATGGGTGTGGCCGAAGAATATGGCTACTCTGTTACTTTAATGAACCGAATGGTGCAATATGGAAAGTGGACACGGCCAAAGACAGTGGCTAGTGTGCCCAAAAGGAAACCGATTGGAGCAATATGTAGAGTGGCTAGCAGCCCAGTAGTGATTTTAAATATACAGTGGTCACGGCCAAAGGACATGCTTACTGGCCAGTGCCAAAAGCCTTGGCTAGTGACACCTGAATGGCCATAGCCACCTCGTGGGTCCAAAAGAAACATATTGGGGGAACATATACACTGGACATGGCAAAGGCTGTGGCCACTGAAAGTGTTTTGAAATATACAGTCGGCACAATCGAAGGCCGTACTGAATGACCAGGGCTGAATAGCCATTGCCACTTAGTGGGTCCAAAAGAAACATATTGGGGGAACATGTACAGTGGACATGGCCGAAGGCAAAGGCTAGTGCCTCGGTAGTAATTTAAAATATACAGCGGGCATAACCAAAGTCCCTGGATAGTGGGCCGGAAAGGCATGTTGGCTGTGGCCACTTAGTGGGTCCAAACTAAACCTATTGTGGGGACATGTACAGTGGCCACAGCCGAAGGCCAATGCTAGTGGGCTGGTAGTGTTTTAGAATATACAGTGGGAACGGCCGAAGGCCGTGCTCACTGGCCAAGGCTAAAGGCCCTGGCTAGTGGGCCCAAAAGACATTTATAGTGGCCCCAAAAGAAACATATTGGAGGAACTTGTACAGTGGATGTGGGAAGTCATGACCCGCTTAACTTGGCGCTTATTATGATTTTTTGTTTTTTTACTCTGTTTTATGTTTTCAACAAATAACATTACAAAAGAGCAGTGCTTCAGTGAGTCCTCCCTTCATCTCCAAATACAAGTACTCCCGTCTTCCTTGTGCATAACAGCAGCATCCTCTCTCAACCCTTTTCTGGTTAACAACATCAATCTTTTAAGATGCTCCTCTTCGGTATCCACCCCTGTTGATCGTGCTTGTGCAATAAAATACTGTTTATAAGAGTCCCAAATATCTTTAAGCTTAGCACACGGATGAACAATCATTCCATAGTCAATATCCAACTCATTACAATAAAGGATATCCTCTTTCCAACATTCATTCGTAGGGCTTTGAACTGTCCCCCACACCGTTGCCACCCTACTCTTTGCCAACAGCAACAACAGTCCAGCTGACTGCTGCATGTGAACCATAATCTCCTTGGTATATCCCAATAAAGCTCTCTCCGGTGTGGGTTCCACCCATTCACCAATGATGTCACTCAATACTTCAAACACCACCTCCAAAAATTGATACACTGGGGTGCAACCCCAGGCCACATGGAGGAAATCCTCTGGTGCAGCTGTGCATCGAACACACTGATCTGAGGTTTCAGGGAAAAACCTGTGTAATACCACTGGAGTGTAGTAAAATTGATTTAAGTATTTAAAATGTATCAGTTTGTTCCTACTATTAAGGGCAGTTTTCAAAATCTGTGAACAGCAATACGGCCACACCTCTTCAGGTATAGCATTTCCTAGTTCTACTTCCCACCTCTCATGAGATGGCTGAGCCCAGGCTCTACAGACCTCTAACAGCTTGCTATACAGGGCAGACTAGAGTCTTCATCATCCCATCTAGTATCGAGGCCGTCTCAAGTTCCTTCAGGAATGTCAGAAACAACCCCTTCAGGGAGTGCCATTACTGTAATCTATAAACCCTTCCAAATATGTCATGTTCTTGCTACCCTTACAGCCTTCTACTGATAGAAACTGCCCTTCTGGGAACAGGTCCCAAAAAGTGGAAAATTCCATCCTTTTTATATACCGCACATATCTAGGCTGCCCTGTCAAAAGGTACACCAGGAATGTGAATATCTGGCAATACAGGTGAGTAAAGTGCCTCTCCCTCTCCTTTTACCTTCGATACGTTCCACTTTCTACAAGCTCGCTTCACCATAGTCTGTGGCCTAAATGGTCTACCAGGAGCCATTAATATAATCGCGCAACGAAGAGAGGGCACTACAAGAGCACGCTCCACCTCAACATGGCTCCTGTCCACTCGCCTACCAAACTAGTACACCATAAAACCAGCTTGAGCTACTTCATAGTATGCTTCCAGATCAGGGAGTGCTAGCCCCCTAACTCCAATTGCACAAGCCTCAGCCAGGTCAAATGAGGTAGTTTACGCACCCAAATAAACCCGGGACAGTGCCGACTGCACATCACGAAAATAGGACTTGGGTACCGCCAATTGCACATTAAGAAAAACATACAAAAATAGAGAAAGCAAAACCATTTTCACCAATGAGATCCTACCATAGAGGTTGAGGGGAGATCCCATCCATCTCCCAACTAACCTGGCTTGTTCCAACACTCTTTTGTAGTTATGCTGATAAAGCACATCAGGGGTGCAAGCCACATCTATCCCCAAATAGTGTGTATAATCCGTGTGCCACTGGGACCCGAAGCCCTCATAAATCCACTCAATAGTCAGTGAGAGGAAAAAGTACAGATTTTGAAGTGTTCATTCTGAATCCGGAAAACATTTCCAAAGACCAACACATCCGCCATAATCGGTGCCAGATTGTCTTGTGGATCCTTAACAAATCACCATATCATCCGCATGGAGAGACCACCACATTATGATTATAAAGCTGTAACCCCCTGTGCATGTTGCTATCTCTCAGTAATTCAGCTAGGGGCTTCATAGCCTGGGCAAACAATGAAGGTGGAGTTGGCATCTCTGTCTGGTACCCCTCTCCAGTTCACCATGAGTCTAGCGCTAGGCAAAGTATACAACAACAAAATCATTGACCAAAACTCGTTCCCCATCCCCATTCTTGGCAGAACTGCAACGAGAAAGGGCCACTCCACAGAGTCAAAAGCTGTCTCAATGTCTAACAGTGCTGCCACCACAAGGTCATCCTGACAAACCACTCACATTCACCCAAATATGCGACACAACCCATACGAGGTAGAGGGTTCCCCACCTGACACCAATAGAGCGCTTCCCTACATGGAAATTCGTTCACCTCAGATTGTGAAGTTCGGGTCTGCGAGGTGTATACATGGGTGTAGAAATCGCAAAATACATGTATAAAATTCCTACCAGGCATACTGTGTAGTCTCGTGTCTATCTTTAATGGAGGTGATATGTGATCTAGGAATATCCATTCTGCCCAACTTTGCAAGCAACGTCCTGGGATGCTGGCCTTCACCATATTGCCTAACGAACACTTTCGTGGACAAAGATGTCACCTTCCTCTGAGCTGCATCCCTAAATTTCCCCATTTCTTCCTTATCCGTATTCTGCTTGATCGGGTCATTCAATAAATCATCATCCCCTTGTAAACTCTGCATACGGGCCACACTGCTCCTCAGTTCACCTCTTATCAATTTGAACACCCCAGCCTCCTTGATACATTCTCCTCATAACACACATTTAGGGTTTCCCACAACACTGACTGCAAGACAACAACCTTCATTTTCAGTAAAGAAGTTATCTATAACTTCTGTAATCCTTGCCGAAAACACTGTGTCAGACAAGCCACCACACTAATACATCCAGTCTGGTCTGCCACCAATCCCGGCACATCCGGCACCATAACTACTGGTGCGTGCTTCGACATTGTACATGCTAGTATAGTAACCTCCACTACCCATCTAGTAATCCTCTCCCAAATCAAAAAGTAATCTAACAGTGATGCAGACTGATGGACTGAGGAACTAAATGTTTAGCCTTTTTCATCCCTATGTCTAGTCCTCCAGATGTCATTCAGTTCCCATTCCCAGCACAATTCTTGCAACTTACTAGTCGTCTACAGTGGGATCACAGTACCCTTCCCTTTCTCTCCAAGTCTGGTTGCATCACTGCTTTAAAATCTCCAACCAAGATAACCACCCTTGGGGAACCCTGATCTAGTTGTTGAGCTATCCTTTCCAACAATTCCATTGTATCAATGTTAAGACCACAGTCATTGATCAGAGTGACTGGCTGACCATGTACCATTCCTTTACCACTAGTGCCCTACCCTCTTGATCTTTAATCATGTGCGTTAGGCCAAGGCCAACCGGACTATCTATCAATATACATACCCCCCTAGAACAGGAGGAATAGGAAGAGTATTAGCGATGACAGCCCCACACCTGCCCAATGCGTGACTCCTCTGATGCAGTCAAATGCCTCTCCTACAATAATGCCACATCTACGTGGTGGCGTCTCATGTGCAATAACACCTTAAGGGCTTTAGATGGGCAATTCATCCCCCTGATGTTCCAGGTCATGCATTTCAGCCCCTTAATCATCCCTATGCGGGGTACCCATAATAGGCTCCAAGCATTCAATAGATCTCCACCCTATTATCCCATCTGTGAGAGACAGCAGCATTCCTATGATTTGATATGATATTATATGGCATTTATAACGCGCCTATACACAAGTGTATCAAAGCGCGACGAGACAAGGGAGGGGGAACAGAGAGAAGACAGACAATGATCTTACTAGGCCAAGTGTCATTCAGATCGCGCAAGTGCAAAGGAAGGGGGAGGAAGAAAGTACAGGGGGGGGGGAAGTGCAGTGCATGGGATAATAGAATAACAAGATAAATAAACGGCCAGCAGGTGGCAAGTGCAGGGTGAGTGCAGAAATAAGTGCTAGTGGGGGGACTGTAGGGATACAGAAAACAGTCCCCAGGTGCAGGGGTTGCCAAGGAGGCAGTGCAGGCGTGCATCTGGCAGGGATAGGGCCCACAATCAGATGGGTGTCCAGGTAACCAGTGCAATCTAAGTAACAATCAGGACTTCAGCAGGGGATGGGGGAGAGAAAGCGGAAGCAAAGAGGATGGTTTTCAGGTGCTTCCGGAACCGAAGGTGGTTCTAATCAAGTTTCAGGGAGGCAGGGAGGCTGTTCCAGAGGGAGGCCCCAGCCGAAGAGAGAGATCTGCCACCAAATTGTTGCTTGGAGAAGCGACTGACCATGAGGGAGTTGGAGGCAGATGAGAGAAGAGCTTGAGAGGGAAGATATCTAGGTGTTAGGCAGAATCCAATGCAGTTCCCTTAGGGAGCACTACAGAAGATTAGGACTACAGGTATATGCAATAAATCCCCTTTGGTATCAGTCTGTACCACACAGATTTAGTTGGTAGCTGTGGCTGAGCAGTCAGACTTATCTCAAGAGGGAGATGAGCAGTATTCAGGGTTTACACAATAGGACTACAGTAATATGGAACAAGGAAACACTGACCAAAGCTTTGTATAAAAAAGAATATATATTTATTTTACACACTCTTAAGTTCAACACACAAATCACTATCTTTAAAGCAAGTTAAAACAGTCAAGAAAAGTATACACAACTCCCTGTTTAAATTGTAGACAAGTTTGAGCAAAAACTGAGCAAAACGGCACAGTGTAAACCAAGCAGAAATGGCACTCTAACAATTTCTCAAAAAGAAAGGGAAAGGACAAGTTATACAGATTCAGACTCTAAAACACACCAGCAACACTTCCCAAGTGGATTGTGAACAAGTTAGGCAAGGCAGTACTTTTAGCACATGAAATACTTGGTGAAAACCGAGCAAAATGGCACTTCACAATATTTAAAAAGGGAAGGAAAGGTGGTTATAAGAGTTTTAGGTGCACCGACACATTTCTTGATGAAAAGCAATCTAGAGAAGGCTGTTGTAACAGATTTAGCCAGAGTCAATAGGCCTGTGCCAGAGTCAGTGGTACAAGGTAAAGTGCCCAGGATCAAACGGTTCTAGTAGCTGCAGTCAAGTCTTTGGTTAACGATTTGAAAAGGCGGTTGCAAAAGGTAAAAGACAATGTTAGATGATAGGGGCAGCCAACCCAGAAGATAAGTAAAGGATTTAAAACACCTTTAGCAGTACCCAGCGAAAAGGGAGGCCTGGCGGAACAATGTACCTTAAAAGTGGAATAGGCTCCTGCGGTGGCGGTAGTTCCGGGCATTTTCTGCAATTCGGGAGATCCAGCAGAGGAAGAGAGGCTCTCATTGTGGAGGAAGGTTCGAGCCACTGCACAGCCCAGGGATGAAGCCAGCCGCGCTGCTGCCAAAACAAAAATAAAAGGTACGCTCCTTTAAATCGCGGTCGTGGTGGACGGGTGCCTGGCTATCCGGTCTCCGAGTGCAGGGCACTGGCGATTCGACCAAGGCAGGTCCTGGAAGGCAATTGGCGAACTGGTTGGCCCCACCACCTCAAGGGAAGAAGACTCTTGCAGGTGAAGATCTTCTCGAGTCGTTGGAGAAAAGTGGTGAGGATCTGCAGCAGGGCTTCACCGGTGGTTCAGTCGTTGCAGATGTCTTCAGCTTCTCTCCTCTTCGAATTTCTTAGTTCCAGTGGAGATGTCTTGCTCTCCAGTCCTCAGAGCCCTGCTTTTATGCAGAAAGACCCCCATTCATACAGCCTAGCTGTCACTCACACAGTGGGGTGGCTATCCTGGCGGGGGATAACACCCAGCCTATCAGGGCAGAGTGCGACTTGGGTTGCTTAGGTAACCCTGTCCAGGGTGCCTATTCCCCCTCCCACACATCCTGTCTACCCCAGACTCAGTGGCGCTGAGAGGAGGCAGAAGCCTGCCAAAGGGACAAACAAAGGATCGCCGACCCGGGTTAGGATTTCAGAGAAAGACACGAGAAATAATTCATATCAAAGATCTGGCAATAAAAACCTACCGGAGTAAAGTTAATAATAAAATAAACCAGCAGTTTGTTAGAGGCTGCCAGTAAAAGTGGTAGCCTCGAACAATGGGAAAATCCCATAGGGAAATATTTGCGGTCGAATATTTACGGGAGTAACCACTGCCACCAGCCAGAAACTTTGGAGAGAGGGACTGGACAGTACCCTCTCGAAAATGAACACTAGGGAAAAACGATTAACCCTTTTCAGTACTTCCATAGTAAGATGGGTTGTACTGGTTTTGTTCATAATTATTGACTAGTAAAGTCAACGGGGACTTTACATGCCCTGGGAGACAGTAGTCCGTCCCAGGGTATGGAGTCTATGTTTGGGGGTCACTGTAACACCCCTGTGTTACTGCACTGAGGGTGATGTGCAACACACATGTAAAAAGATGATACCTATGAGGGTGAGAAAAACCACACAGACCATAAGCGCAAACATAGCCTAAAACACACATCAGCAATAGGTCTAAGAGTGGGAAAAAGAGTCTCACTCTTAGCAGGAGAAAAAAAATAAACCCCTCAAATCCAGCAAAGCTGCTTGAGGACTATATAGGTAAGGGAAATTAGCCTTAGAAGAGAATTCTCCCTAACACTAGGAAGAAAGAGTTGAAGGTATTGAAGCCCCAGACCCGAGAAGGCCTTGTAGACGATGCAGAGGGTTTTGAACTTAATCCTTGCAGCCACTGGGAGCCAGTGCAGAGATTTCAGTCCTGGAGAGATACGATCTCTGAGCTTGAGGACAAGGACATGCCTCGCAGTCCTGTTCTGGATGAGTTGCAGAGTGCGTAGAGTAGAAGCAGGCAGATCTAGAAAGAGGTTGTTGCAATAGTCCAGTTTAGAGAGAACCAGAGCTCTAGAGACAGTGAGATTCTGGGGGAAGGAGAGGAAAGGAAGAATACCTCTGAGGAGGTGCAGCTGGTAGTGTGACTTCTTAGAGACATCAGAGATGTGAGGCGAGAAAGAAAGTGTGGAGTCGAAGATGACCCCAAGGTTTTTAGCTTTGCAGGTGGGAGCGAGAAGAGGGCCAAGAGAGGCTGGCCAGAGGTCTACAGGGAAGGAGGGAGTGGGTGTGCCAATGAGGGGAATCTCAGTCTTACTGGCATTAAGGCAGAGGTCATTGGTGGTGCACCACTCCTGGATAGAAGACAGACAGTCAGAGATGAGGGACGGAGAAGAGGTGGCCGAAGCTAGCCTGAAAATGAGCTGAGTGTCATCTGCATAGCACTGAAAGTTGGGGCAGAGAGCGGCAATGTGGTGGTCAAGGAGTGCTAGGTATTGGTTGAACAGCCAGGGAGAGAAGTTAGACCCCTGGGGGACACCACAGGTAGAGAAGAAGAAAGCTAAGAGGAAGGATCCAAGTTGGACCTGAGAGGGTCGGTCAGAGAGGAAGGAAGTCAGCCACGCCAGGGCCTGACCGGTGATCCCTAGGTTATCACGGAGACAATTAAGCAGGATGGCATGGTTGACGGTGTCAAAGGCAGAAGAGAGATCAAGCAAGATGAGGACACAGGGGGTGTTAGAGTCAAGGTTGGAGAGCAGGTCTTCACGGATGTTCAGGAGAGCAGTGTCCGTGCTTCTGGCAGCTCTGATGCCAGATTGATGGTCATGAAGACAACCGACAGATTTAGTGTGGAGATTTAGCTGGGAGATGGCCAGTTTCTCCAGGAGCTTGCCCAGGAAGGGAGTGATGGAGATTGGGCAATAGTTAGCAGGCAAGAGGGATTGGCAGAGGGTTTCTTAAGAAGAGGGTGCACAAGGGAGTGCTTCAGGGGGGATGGGAAGACTCCAGTGGCGAAGGAGTGGTTGCAGATGTCAGCGAGGTTAGGGGCAAGGGTGTCAATGTGGTCCTTGATGGTTTTGGAGGAACAGGGGTGAACCTGTTTTGATGAGACTTTCATAGATCGGACTTGTCTAGAAACCTTGTCTGTGGAGAACAGGGGAAAGGCGGAGAAGGAGGGAGGAGAGGTGGCTGCAGAAGGGCCAGAGGAAGAACAGGGAGTATAGGGAGGGAGGGGAGAGGAGGAGAGTGAGGACAGGATGTCCTGAGTTTTAGAGATGAAGTGAGACACCAGTGCCGTGCAGAGGGCCTGGGAAGGGACAGGAGAGGTAGAGACTGTGGCAGGATTGGCCAGTTCCTCACAGATTTTAAAGAGTTCAGCCGATTTGTTAGATGCCGCAGAGATGCGGGCTTGGATATGAGCTCTCTTCTTGGTGAGGACAGAGAGCCGGTATTGCCTTTGGAGCAGGTGACAGGCCAGTTTGTCAGAGGATGTAAAGAAGCACGCCATGTCCTCTTGGCCACCCTGCACTTGTGTTTAAGGGTGATGAGGTCTGAGTCATACCAGGAGCTGCACTTGGCTTTGGGCTTCAGGCAGATCCTCATGACAGGGGCAAGGATATCAAGAGTATCAGATATAGCAGAGTGGAGTGTGGAGAGGGCTGTGTCAGGGTGAGAGTCAGCCAAACGGGATAGGGGGGTGAGAAAGTGGTGGTGAAAGCCTCAACTGATATGTGCTTCATGGGTCGGATGACCGAGGAGGTGGGTGGCAGTGATGGAAGTGGCTTGGCCTGTGAGGTAGAGAGGATGAGAAGGGAGTAAAGGAGAAAGTGATCACTCCAGGAGAGGGGAGTGGTGAGAGGGACAGAAAGGGGAAGGTTTGAGGAGATCAGAACATCCAGAGTGTGCCCTGCAGAGTGAGTCGGGCCAGAGGGGAGAATAGTGAGTGAGAGTCGCAGAGGTCGCAAAGAGTCCAGAGGAAGGACAGGAAACATCCAGGTGGATGTTGAAGTCTCCAAGAAGGAGGAGCTGAGTGGTCGAGGCCAGGAGTGAGGAGGAGAGGTCCGCCCACTCAGAGAGGAAGGATGAAATCTGACCAGGTGGCCGATAGATAGTAGCCACAGTAAGGGAATGGCTAGGGGAGAGAGAGTGCCTGCAGAAGAGGCATTCAAAAGAGGAGTAGGCCTGCGTAGGAATGACAGAGTCAGGAATCCACTCGAGGAATATAAGGGCTATACCCCCTCTGTATAGGATGGACCCGGGCGCGGAGAGGATCTTGTAGCCGTCAGGGAGGAGCGTGTCAAAGCTGGTGACAGAGCTGGCCGTGAACCATGTCTCAGTGAGACTGAGGACATCGAGGTCAAGTTCTTCCAGAAGGTGGCAGATGTCGGAGGAGTGTTTGACAGCTGAGCGAGAGTTAAGAGTGGCAATGTGGAGTAGGTTGCCATCCTTGAAGGACTTCCGGGGAGGGGTACAGATCAGAGGTACGCCTGCAGAGGTGTGGAAGGAGCCCGAGGGGGGGCAGAGAGGGAATGAGAGGGAAAGGTAGCTGAGGAGGAGGCAGCAGGGGGAGGCGAGGAGGCCATGGAGGGGGACAGCAGGAGAGGAGAGGAAATTGATGAGGCGAGGAAAGCATCTATCAAAGAGGTGAAGTTTAGCCTGAGGGCCTTGGACCAGGACGGTCCCATTTGAATAAACATTAATGATGACCTTAGAGGAGTGGAAGGAGGCCAAGAGGGCATCCCACCAGGTGCCACCATTAATGGGAGAAGAAGAGAAAGGAGAGCACACAGAGACCATATGTAGGGTCCATAGGTCTGGCGAGGGAACGACAAAGAGGATGTCAGTAAGAGTTTCCTTGCAGGAGGCACTGGTATAGGTGTCAGCAATAGGGAGGCCTGGGTTGGAGACCAGGATATCCTTTTTAAACTTCTTCCTACCAGATCTCGTGAGGAGGGCAGGATAGTCAATAGAGAAGCAGTTAGAAAAGATCGGAGAGACAGATAGCACCATAGAGTAGGAGGGGAGAGGAGAGAGGTGGAAGGGTGCGGTGGGTGGCAAAGGACAACGGGTAGGGTGCAGGCAGAACAAGACAGCGAGAGGCAGAAGGGTGGCAATAGGACAAGACGAACAACACTCAGGATTAAGGAACTATCAAAAAGCACGTTTTAGACAGTGGGAGAGAAAATACCGAAGTCTGAGCCTCCTGAATAGAGGGAGAAAGGCCTAGGTTTCACAAAGCATTTTAAATACTGGTACAGTGCAAATGGTAAACAACAATGGGAGAAAAACCATCTAAGTTTGAGAATCCTGAATAGAGGGAGAGAGGCCTAGGTTTCACAATGTAGGTTACACAATGGGACAAGAACGACAGATACACAGGATAGGAGGTCAATCACAATGCAGTTTTAAGAACACAGGAGAGAACACGTAAGAGTTGGGAGCATAACAGGGGTTAGCAGAGTAGCATGAGGATTAACCCTGGTGGATGTCTGGCCACTGGCGTTCCCAGCGGACACCTGCAGACACAGCCAGAAGCGGCCTCTGTGGAAGCCGCCCTTGGCCTAGGGGCCCTTAACTGTGGGGCTGCCGGGCAGGGGGCTGCCCTGGGAGGGTCGGTAATAAGGAGTGGAGTGGAGCCCAATCACGTCCTGGGAGGTGGGAGGGGGGAAGGAGGGAGGGAGGAAGGATCAACAACACTGGATCACAATCAGGAAACAGGCACGGGGGACACGAGGCAGTGAAGAATCAAACAAATGGGCTGAAGTCCAAATTACATTAGTCAGAAAGAACGGAGGACAGCTCCTCTCACCTGCAGCACCTCGGTGGAAATGGTGCGTTGGGCCTGTAGTAGTGAATGCAGAGACCAATCACGTCCTGGGATGCGGGAGAATGGAGGGAAGGAGTCAGGGAGGAGGGGTCAACAACACCAGAGCACAATCAGGAAGCAGGCAGGGCCGGGGGACATGAGGAAGTGAAGAATCAAACAAATGGGCTGAAGTCCAAATTACATTAGTCAGAAAGAATGGAGCACAGCTCCTCTCACCTGCTGCAACTCGGTGGATGTGCAGGACAGACTCCGTCATCTCCAACTGAACCACATTGCAAGGGAAGTAGAACCCAAGTGTTAACCGGGCAACACCTGGAACCATCACTCTTCTCCACCAACAGCCCCCAACCCCCAAAAGCCTCCATCCTGAGCTTGGCGGGGAACAGCATGATGTACCTCATGCCCCTCTCCTGCAGATTATTCTTCACATCAATGTATGTCTTTCTGATGTCTACACTTTATCAGAGAAGTCCAGGAATAGCATGATAGTGTCAACTTTATGCGTCAGAGTACCTTTCTGCCTGACTTTATGAAGAGAAAGATCTCTGTCTTGGTAGTTCAGCATCTGGGCTATAATCAGGCAGTTCAGAGCTCCTGGTATCAGTTTCTTAGCACTCTGTATCCGATGCGCCCTCTCTAATATGAACACTGCTGAGAAATCCTCTTCCCCCAATGCCTCATGCAGTATTGAATCGACGAGGGGCTCCATTGATCTCTGCTCCAGCGTCTCTGGAACACCCACTATGCTCAAGTTATTAATCTGGATCTGGACTTGAGGTCCTCCTGTTTATCAGCTAATTCCTTCAAGGCTCTCTTTGCGTGAACAAGCTCCCTGGTTGTGTTGGAAGACACGACCTCGACCATGGAAACACAGCCTTCAACCTTGTCCAATCTCTCCCCATATTTATCTAGGCAGACCTGCATGTGGTCTACCTTACAAGTCCATCTTCCCATCCAGTGATTGTATACTGGCCTATCACTGATTGAACATCATTTTGATATCATGGAACACCCCCAAAGCATCCCGAGAGGGGGGTTGAGAGCTTGCGCCTGGGGAGTTCCCCATGATCTTGTAGCTTCTAACCTGCAAAGGCGTATCAAAGTTTGATTTCAGCTGCTGTTTACCAGTCTTGAATGCCTTGGATATCAGGCAAAGGTGCAAACCCAATGTTGCTGCTACCCCTAGGTGCACCTGAATCACAAAGGAAGCTGTCTGGACATGCAGAAAAAGACCACAGCACCCTCAGCTGCAGTCTATTGGTCGGCAGCATGTGCGCACGATTGATGACCTCCCTTACAATTACGGCAGCCCTGTCTACTCAGGAGAACACCGTAACAGTGCAACCGTCTTGTTCCAGCTCACTTCACTGGTCCCAACAAGAGTGACCACCGCATACAGGTGCCCCTGGCCACAGCCAATCCTAGTCTCTAGAATGCTGTCCATGCAGTGCCCCACCACGCCAGCCCAGGCTCATGCTGCCTATACTCTGTATCCTGGTACTGATGCAGCCTCATAATGTGCACAAGCTCCTCCTGATCAAGAATACAGTATCCCCACATGGGGGTTGGGGGGACAACACCTGCTCCAATATCCCAGACACAACTCGAGTATGTGATCAGAACAGTTCCACTGAGGCACAAGCATGACCACCACCCTCATCACTGCCTTATCCTCTGCAGCCCCAGTCACCTGCGATGATTCTAGTTCTCCATGCTACACCAAGAAAAACAGATTCACTTGATATCAGCACAATCCTGGGCTCAGTGCTTGTGGTGCCTGCCTCAACCGTATATGGGGGCCAATGTCCTGCAGACCAGCTGCCAGTAAATCATGCGAGGGAGCTGCAGCGAACCTGGGAACTTTTCCAGCGGTACCAACTTCCGCCAAGGCCTGTCCGCCAGACACCGATGTTTAAGAGAAAATTATTTGGGGAGTCCCCCACCCAAGCCCCCCTGATTATCCACCCTTATAAAGCCACCCGAATCCCATTCTGACCCATTTTAACCCCTTACCCCACTACCCTTTATATATTTATTTAATCTTTTCTGTGTTTTCGGTGTTATTGTCCGCTCTGTTAGGTACCTGTAATGTTTGCGATAAATTGACTGGGAACCGGCTGGTGGCGTTACCTGCGCAATCACACCCCAGCATTCACTTTCAATTTGTCCACTCCACCACCAGCCAGGGATTTCAATTTCCTCACATACGTTGGTGATTGGGTCGCACAGCAGAAACGCCTGAGAGCATGGCTGGAGCGGGCCTGAAAATGCAGGATTCTGTCCGGATATGTGTTTTATAAAAGACGGGTAAGTAGTCTGCCAAGCTAACTCTTTCCACATTTCAATTGTCTCCTCCCTAATTACAAATCTCAATGTAAAATGGAGGTCACCACACGCACAAAACAGTTAAAAACAGCAATTCAAAAGAATTGCAACTGTATTCCAGAACTGGAAATCTTACTTTGTATACTCCCTGGGAGGTGGGTTTTTGAAACTTTGTGGTGGTTGTTATAGAACAAGTCTTCAGTTTTTATATCAAATTTGTTCTTATTTTGAGATATGCAATATCCTAAATCTACTCTTTAAACCTGTTAGTCCAATATGCCAGACTGAATCCAAGTTTCAGCAATTCAAAAGTCTCCAAAAACATTTATGGCATACACATACCTCTTATAAATGCATGAAATATTAACAAGTTGTGGATCAGAAATAGGATACTGGTATTTGATTGTCAATTTTGGTGGATGGACCATTATTTTGTCCGTAAGACCCAGAAACAATGATTTAAGACTCTCAGCCCTATGACAAACTTTGAAACCTTCCTCAACTGACTTTACAAACAGTGATTGCAGAAAGAAAACGATACACATGTTTCTTGAGAATGGGAAACTACTCCCGGGCAAAGTCATTTAAATAGTTTCATACTGAATGCATGTGAAGTTGTACACGATAAAGAGAATTCTGGTTTTGTAGATATCTTAACTTTCATTCAATTGGGTGTATCGGGATGCAGTTTGGATTATTATCTTCATCATGAAATGCTAAATAAAAATACGTGATTTGTACGAATTATGAAAATAGTTTTAAAAGGTTTTGAAAATGTTGATATCTCTGCTATTCTGTAATTCTCAGAATACATTTTGGTCTTTTCTAAAATAGCTAGACGTGAAACAAAATATGTTGTTCTTTTCGTAAAGTTCAAAATGTAATTCATGAACTCATGTAGCAAGAGGTTTGGATTGAAAAAGAGGTGTAATAATGCCATGTGACCACCCAAGAGTTATCTTACGTTTTCAAACCAACCAAACTTCGAGTCCCCCTTAATTCCAGCCAATTAGACAAAAGGGGAGTTATGGCATAGTTTTTTCCCACTGTCTATTGCTCAACACAAATTGGATAAACAGAAATATTAATCGGAATATTAATCTGAGCAATTGTATTATACCAGGTGTGAATTAGGGAGCAAAGGAGTGGGATAGCCCCTATATTAGGATAAACACATATCATCCCTAAGAGGACATCTTCCAAAGGATATTCAGAAAGACACACAAGGAAGGACTCATGACAAAACACATTCCAGAGATGGGGGAAGATTCTGGGACATCATTTCACCAAAATGCCAGGGGTAGCAGAAGTGGCATCACATGGCTCTTGACTTCTGATGACATCACAGAAGTGATGTCATTTGACCCCGCCCCCAAGTGACATCACGGGAAGTGATGGCACACAGCCTTCAGATGCGCCTAGCACCCATGTTTCCAGGCACTCTCATTTCAGCCAGATATAACAACTGAGGCACAGAGTGAGGCAATATTTGTCTATGATCACACATTTGAGGAATGTAATTTTCCAGATTTGAGGTGGAGCCCATATATAAAAGATACATAATGCAGTACTTGTAACAGGGTAACCAAAATCTCTAATGCAGGCTACAGCTAATGTATGAAACATCTATAGCTCAATGGCGCAGAATTAGTCGTTATCTGAGAGTTTGTGTGCACAATATAAATGCAAAAATAAATAAATACATTATGTTTTTTTTCTGAAATCTTATTTTTTTCAAGAAAAACCGACATTTTGGGGGAAAAACAACATTGCCCACAGTGCCCAGTCCCTGCCTGGCCCCCACCACACATCCCACAACACCCTCCTCCCCAACCACTCTACAATCTATAGACTCCCTTAAATGTACATTGCTTAATGTCAGTTCGCTAGGCGCCCACTTCATGGAAATCCATGACCTCAGATTGGCTTCAGAAATAGACATTGTAGCCTCTACAGAATCTTGGCTTCATGACGCCTCTGGTCCACTTCTCTCCATGACCATTTCACCTAACTACACTATCCATAGAGTCGACTGCTCTCATGCACCAAGAGGGGGAGTCGCCTTCATTTCCAAGGCCGCACTACAAATTAGGGACTGCCCCATATACCCCACTCCCATGTACAATATGCTACTCCTGAAGGAAACCCCAGAACCCCAAACCATGATTAACATTCTCCTTATATATATATATACAACCCAAGTCACCCTGATCTTAACATCCCACTCTTGATCACGCTATTAATGAAACCTGCAATTGAATGCATTATATTGGGTGACATTAACCTTGGCTTCAATGACGCCTCCGACTCTAAAGCTATGGCACTCTCAACAGCTCTTAATGACATGTGTTTCACCCAACGTATTTCCTCTCCCACCAAATCCAACTGTCTCACCCCAGACTGGATTTTCAAGGCCAACATCCTCCTCAACATCGATGCCATTGATCCGGTACCCTGGACTGACACTTTCGTCATATACTTTATCATCACCATCTCTAAGTGCAACAAACCCACACTCATGCCACTGAGTCCTATTCTAATCTGCAACACTAGAAAGCTCAAGCACGAGGACCTAAAACCATCCCTCCTCACAGCCCTTAGCTCTTATGCACCCTCTCTGAGCCATTCAGCCCACGCCCTAGCCTCTCAATTCCACGACTGCCTGCTCCAGGCCCCGGATTTACTTGCACCTCTCAAATCCAAGATCCCTAAACCGCACATGACCAATAATGCCTGGTTCTCTGAGGACCTGATCCACCTACAAAGGGAAAAGAGATCCCTTGAGCACCTGTGCAAAATAAATCCCTCTACCGAGAATTGTCAGGTCCTCGCCACCTTGGTCCGTAACTATAAGAAAGCAGTCTTCACCTGCAAATCTAACAATTACAATGACCAAATTGCTAATGCCAGTTCCAATAGTAAAGAACTATTCTCTATCCTGTGGGAACTAGAAACACCCATTCCTCCCATTGCCAATTTACGCACCGACAAGGGGTGTCGCATCACAATCCAAGATGCCCTCTCCCACAAAATTGGGTCTCCCATTTCCAAAATCAATGCCAAAAAGGCACTGCTCGCCAACAAACCCAAGGTGCTCGACCCAGCCAGCCCCCCAGCCTGGCTCACACCTTGAATAGCTCTCCCTTTGCATTTACCCAAGTCACTCCTGCATTAGTAGCTGATACCATTAGAACCCTCAATTCATCAAATTGCAAAGGCGATGCTTGTCCTGCCCATATCATGAAGCTCTGTGCTCCCAAGCTGTCGCCCAACATCTCTGACTTTGCAAATGCATCCATCGTGACTAGCACAGTGCCCTCCACAATCCAATCTGCCTGGGTCACCCGCTACTAAAAAATCCCTTGCTTAACTCCTCCATCTCGACCAACTACCGCCCCATCACGGCTGTCCCTTTCTTATTAAAAATCCTGGACTGCTTAGCCTACACTCAAGTCCAACAATTCCTTGAAACTAACCTCCTGCTTGGGAAAAGGCAATCTTGTTTCCACCCTAAGCATAGTACGGAAACTGCCTTACTAGATTAAAAAATTCAAATGGATTCTATCCGGGAAACTGGCAACCTAGCGATCCTCCTCTTACTTGATCTCTTTGGCCTTTGATCTGGTCAACATCTTATGCCAACACCTCTACCAGCACTTCCACTTCTCACCAGAAGCTAAGTCTTGAATCAAGTTCTTCCACAGCGTTCGTACCAACAACATGTTCATTGAGGAGTCAGCTGTGGATGTCATCCCAGCCCCAACTGGTGTTCCATGAGGATCTTGTCTCTCTCCCACTCTCTATAACACCTTTACTAAACCCCTCTTTAAGCTCCTTAACTCTAGAGGTATCACCTACACCAACTTTGCAGATGATACCCAGATTCTCATCCCACTCTCTGGCAATCATGATACCAACACCATCACAATTAATGCTATCTATAGTACTATCAAAAATTGGATGGCCTGTAACAGTCTATGTCTGACCGATGAACAAACTGAGCTCCTTGTCATCGGTTCCCCACATAGGACCAGACACCTTGAATCCTCTTATTTGTCTTTCTGAATTGATGGCAACCCCATCCCAGTTGCAAAGTAAGTAAAAACTTCAGGAGTTTACCTCGAAGCGGACCTTACTACTTCTAGACAAATTAACCATGTTGCCTCCTCCACTGCCTACACTGCCATATGAATTTCCCTAAGCAGACAGCTACTCTCTCCAAGCAACTGTATTACTCTTGCCCGAGCCCTTATCCTCTCCAAACTCGATTACTGCAACATCTTCCTCATGGGCACATACAATGTCAACATGGCCAAGCTGCAGCTACTACAAAACAAAGCACTATGTGCAGCACTTGGCCTCAAACGATCTGACCACATTTCTGGTGCTAGACGAGAAGCCTATTGGCTCTCCATCAAAGCTTGTGTACAATTTAAAACACTCTCCATCATGCACCACGGTGTCCACAAGGTGGCCCTACAATACCTCAACAACTGCATCACCCATGTCACACCCACACATACTCTCAGATCCAACTCAAGCATTTCTATGTTTACCCCTGCTTCAAGAGAAAAAGTGCTATTGGATTTAGTTTCTGCGTAACAGTGCCCCTGGAATGCGATGCCAGCGCATATTCGTAATGCGCAATCATTCCCTACCTTTAAAAACATACTGGGACCTGGCTGTCCGGCTAATACCAATAACAAACACACCTTGTTATGCATTTCTGCTGTCATGACCATTCTGGACCTGTCTTGCACTATTTATTATGTACTTATGCTGTGGTACCCCTGGATCTGGGCGTTGTCGAAAAGGTAAAATAAAATAAAATAAACAAATACAAATTGTAGAATAAGCCTATCTGTAGGCAGGAAAACAACCGAAATGGCCAGATTTGCTCCACCGGCGAAATTGGCAGAGCAGGCACTTTTTCCCCATAATTCTGCAATTTCCCTGTAAACAAAATTTCCGCCATTTTGCACACCCCTACTTTTTCATACTTGTTCATATTGTACTCTTTTTGTGAGGGTCTGAGATTAAGGTAAAAGTATCTTTACTAATTGAAACAGTAAATAACAAGTATTCATGTTCATTTTCCAAAGGAAAAGCAACATTAGTTATAACTGGTTTTGTCACTATATTACATTTTAAAAGCAATATGGCTATCTCAGTAGTTTATGTGCTACCAGGGACGTCATTTATGGGTTGCCCGGGGTCGCAACTGTGACTGCTGAGGTCTCCCTTGCTACTGCTGTAGTCTCCCTTGCTACCCCTAAAACAAAATGTTAAAAAAAGTGTCTTTTTTTTAATTTTATTTTTTTATGCAAGCTCCTGGGCTGTGGCCAGCGCCATGTGGCTCTTTGCCTCTGGAGTGGCTGGGTTTCTTGTTCAGGCCTCTTAAAAAAAATGAACAGGAGTTCCATAGGTTTAACACTTTCAGCAGTGACCCTAAACAAGAAAGAATAGGAATAACAAATAATGTGTCTTTTGGGCTCACTGCACAAAACACCCAGGGCCTCATTACGAGAAGTGCGCAAATAATGGGGTCATTACCGGCATGGAGGAACTAGCGGGTCCATACTCGTATGACGCCGCTAGTAGCGGCTGATTACGAGTGTGCGAGCACGCGCGAACCCCATGCCGGTAACGGCCATAACACCATGACGCTAAAGGCCCTCAAACCCTGTGATAGTGCCATCACGGGACCCGCCGATACTGCCTCCGCCTAGGAGGCACCCCTTAAATTGGACCCGGTAATAACATCATGCTAATACCGGGCTCGTAATACCGGACCCGGAAGTAACGTCATCAAGTCAGAATGGGAAATGCGCCGGTGGCCATCTTTAAAAACACAATCCATTGCAATCCTCCCAAACCACCAGTGTTGAACAGGGGAGACCAGGGCCTTTCAAATCAACATGTCTGAGGCAACCAGAAAATCCAACCCCCGCCTGCGCAAGAAGCATTTCTCTGATCAGGAACTTAACATGTTGGCGGACACCCTTGCTGCCGATGCTGATGACATAAACACCCATAACCCCAAAAGGGAGGTGCAGCAGAGGAAGAAGGAGATATGGGAGGAGGTAGCCCACAAGGTATCTACAGTTGGCACCACCCCACGGACAGTCAAAGACTGCAAGAAAAGGTGGGATGACCTCCGTCTTAGGGCCCGCAACATCCTGGCCAGCAATCGGAGGGAGGCCATGGCCTCAGGCGGGGGTGCCCACTCCCCGGCCAAACTAATGCGCTGGGAGGAAACATGTAGTACTTTCATCCAGGTGGAGTCTATCGAGGGCTTCGGGGAGATGGAGTCGGGTGCCGCAACATCTGGAGATGGAGTTGAGTGGCCCTGCAGACCCCAGTAGCGCAAACCATGACGTAGCACAAGTAATCTGGAATAGAGCCTAGGCAAGGAAATGCATGTCCCAACACACACACATCAACATATCCATGTCCAGATGGAGACCCAAACCCTGCCACACTTAAATGCATGCTGAGTGCCAATCCCATTACCAACAGACAGCCAACACACAGGTACCATTCCCATGTCATAAATCACACAAACCCCAATACAATAGCATGCCACCTGCCATGCAGAGTTCCTGAATTGAGACGTCACAGCAAATGCCAAAATGCCCCCTCCAAGCTACCCTGTGTGACACATCTGTAAGATATGAATGCACAGCACCATATAATGCATCTTGCATGTAACACCATCACTGATGCCCTGCATCTCTTCTACCCCCCCCCAGGCACCGATGGAGAAGATGCCAGTGAAGATCCAGCCACAAGGGCATCCAGGTCCCGGGCCAAAACAACTGCCACTGGCAAAACCAGCTACGGATGAGACCGGAACCGCAGAGCTGGCAATACCAGCGGTAGGGGAGGCCAGAGGCACCCATTCTGCTGAAACAAGTTCTGTGGGCGAGGCAGCAACCACAGCCCCACTGAGCGACACTGACATTGCAGCGGAGGAGTATGTGGACGAGGAAGGCCTAATCCATGTGGCATGTCCACACACCCCAAGCCCCCTGTCCACCACCCAACCCCACACTCAGGCCACACCCTCCAGCACCATTGCAGATCCTGCACTCCACAGTTCTGACCTCAGCACCACCCCCGAGGCCAGCCCTGCAAATGCACGCCCGGTCGCAGCACCCCCTACCTCTGCTGCTCCCACTGTCTTTGAGGCACGGCTATCAAGGGTGGAGGCAAGACAGGACTCCATGCTGGAACTTGTTCGATAATATGTGGCGGAGGGAGAGGACACAAGGTGAGAGATAGTGCAGGCCATTGCAGGGAACACTATGCCATAAATGCCTCTGCAGTGATGATGCGTGACAGTCTGGGGGCCGTCACGCAGGTCCTGACTGCAATACTGCAACACATGCAGCAACAACAACCGGCGCCAGCTGTGCTAATCACTACGGCCTCCACCCCATCCACCACACCCCCATCCTCCACACCCGCATCCTCTGCACCCTCCAGCCCTGTGCGATTGACAAGGCGGACTGCGAGGCAGTCCGAAATGCTGCCCCCGGACACAAAGAAAGCACGAAAATAGTGTGGGTCAACATTGGGAGTGGGGGAGATGGTGTTGGTGGTGTATAGGTGTATAAGGGGGTGTTCATTGGGGGTATGGGGAGTTCATTGGGGGTTATGGGGAGTTCATTGAGGGGTATGGGGAGTTTTGGTGTTTTGGGGGGGAGGAAGCACTTTTCTGTAGTTTACATTAATACACCCGTTGTGTAAAAAATCATGTAATGCCTGGACATTGTTCATTTCGTGTGTATTCATTTTATTCATGACAGTGCACACTGCCCAACTCCCCACATACCCTGTGTGCATATCCACATGTACCCAGTGCTCAGTGTAGCACAGATATCCATCAACGTCCCTGTGGTTCAGAAGTATTTGTGTCAATCAGTGATTGGCGTACAGCACGGTCATCTTGTGCATCATGTACTGGCAGGGGTGCTGCTTCTCCTCCGTCTTCGTCCTCATCATCCACACCCGGTGCATGCATGTAAATGTCAGGTGGCAGTGGTACATTTCTCCGGACGCACATGTTGTGCAGCATGACACAGGCCATGGTGATCTTTGCCACCTTCTCAGGCCTATAAAGGAGTGCTCCACCAAACCTGCTTAGTCAGCGAAACCGCGCCTTTATCAGGCCAAAGGTCTGTTCAATCACGACACGGGTACAGGTATGAACCCATTTGTACTCCTCCTCATGGCTGTTCCACGGGTTCCGCACAGGGGTAAGTAGCCACGGCTTCAAGGGATATCCTCCATCACTTGCATGGGAATACAAAGAGGTCTGTGTGAGTCATTCTGAGCTGCCACCTTCAGGATTCACAGCCATGGCCGCAGCAATTTGCTGTTGACATGCACATGTCCCTGTGCGTATGCACAAAGATTATTTACATGCATTGTATACTGCAATATGGTGTGCTAGTCTGGATGGCGTTGAACAGATGATGCAGGGTGATTACTTGCATGCTGATGCGGATGTACTGTGGATGCAGGACGATGTCTTGCCTCCCATGATTGCTGTGTATACTACTCTGTGCATAATCACACTAGCCACATTGGCACAGTTGCAATCATGTTTGGTCATGCATTGCTTGACATACCCATGGTGGCCAGGTTGTGCGTCTTACATGTTGTCATCGATGTACGGCATTGGTCCAATGTGTGGCAGTGATGTATCATGTTCGGGTTGGGAGGTTCAGGTCAGGAGTGTTTAGCTCTGCATGCATTCTCCACTCACCGCCCATTTCCACCCTGGTGGAATATGCAACCCCCAACCTCACAATCCCAATGCACTGCCATGGGACAGTCAGGCAACTCAACAAGCAGCCAGGCACGTCGTCCAGCATGTCGCTCCATCTGACGGGGTAGCGTGGAGTTAAGCAGCACCATGGCATCATGTGTATATCAGGGATATCGGGCGCAACAATGTGTGATGATCTTGCTGGAGTCACATACCATCTGCACAATGATGGAGTGGTATTGCTTGCGATTGCGGTACACCATCTCTATGGCATGGGGGACTACCAATTCTACATGGGTGCAGATGAGGGCACAAAAGCAATTGGACATGCCTGCCAGTGCATGGAAGCCTACTTTGGTGTCGGCAATCTCCTGGGCAGTCTGTGGTAGGGATATGTGGGTGCTAGCGTGCTTCAGGAGGGCATCCAGCACTTGGGTCAGCATGGGTGAACAGAGTGGTTGTGATATGACATGCAGCTGGCCCACTGTGTGCTGGTAGGTGCCAATGGCCAGGAAGTGGAGCACAGACACCACTTTTAGTAGCGGGGGATGGCAGTACGTATTTCAATGAGGCTGACAATGTCATCATGTATCATGTCCACAATGGTGGTGATGGTGTCCCGGTCCAACCGGTACAGGGTGTGGATCTGCTCAGGGGTTAGATTGAATGGACTGGGTCTGATGCGAGGGATTGGTGGCTGCCTACGATGTACTACTGGCTGCACTGGTGGTAATTGCTGGGCCTGTCTCACCTTCCTTCTCCTCCTGTGTCTCCTCTGTGCTGCCTGTGGCTGTGGTTGTTGTTGTAGTTGGTGTTGTTGCTGTTTGTAGCAGTAAAGGCATGTCCTTCAGCCCAATGATTGCAAGAGCTAGTGGTATCATTTTGGTGTGGGAAAGGGTGTGGTGTGTGGGTGTACTCTTTTTATACTGGGACAGGCTCCATTGACTCCACCTGTGGTGATTGTGTGCACCTATGGCAGTTGCCTTTACCGCAGGTTGCTGTTTATGGGTGGTCCGCGATGCCTGCATGGCCGCCATCATGCATGCCCTAATTACCGCCTTCGGGATGCCAGTAATTGCATGCCCGCGTGAGTTGTGATGTCCTCCTATTACCGACATACTGGTATTTACTCCGCAAACGGGTGCGTGTACGCGCGCAAGCCGGTATGAAGGGGCACGGTATGGGCGGTGGTGTTATTGGCAGGTTATCGCGTTGTAAAGGGCCGGACCCGTTAACGATGCCGGTAATACCATTCCGCCTTCCTATTTGCATTACCTCCATTCTCGTAATGAGGCCCCCAGACTCGCTTGTAGTGTAAAGGTCACTTTAATGTGACAGCCCAAAGCTCACAAATAAACGCTAACCTGGCTCCATGGCCTTACAGACTAACACAACATGTTTTAACAACCAAACTAATTTATTAATTAAACACTTTCAGTTCTGCCCACAATTAAATAATTAAATCAGTTGCACTTCCTCCCTACCTATCCCTTGGTCCCCGTCTTCAATAGCTGGTCCCCCCGGGTATCCCGTTTTTGCAAACAGCACCACCCCCATGATTTCCCATGCTATTCCCCCATTCTGCTTCACTCACCCCTCATCTAAAGGGGCCATGCCCCTGCCAACTCACAACCTCAATACACTTAAACTCCCCTCTACACCAAACTCCTTCATCCTATGACCTGCAGCCAGACTGACCTGCTACATCAGCAAAGGAAACTTTACATCATACCTTCCCCAACTAATGCCCCAGCCTGTCACAAGAAAACTGCCAAACAAGCCCCCCCGGCCCTTCAACTCCACGCATGAGAACCCATGAACCTAGCGAGGGGGAAAACAACAGAAATTCCTAATTAAAGCCCCACATCCCCCGAAATTTGCACGCTTGCACATCTTAGAAAAAGAGGGTGGGCGGGTGGGGACAAATGCTCGTCCTAACCGTCGCCTGCTCCTGAACCTTCCCTGCCCGCTTAAATACTCTTGTAGGCGCGCTATGCGCAGGCCAGCTCGTTGGCCTGTGCAGCGCCCAAAACACCTGGGGGGAAACGCTTTGCGTTCCCCCCGGTCCTCCCTTTGGGCTTACTGCACAAAAGACCCAGACTCGCTTGTAGCGGAAAAGGTTGCTTTAATGTGACAGGCCAAAGCTCACAAATAAACGCTAACCTGGCTCCCTGGCCTTACAGACTAACACAACATGTTTTAACAACCAAACCAATTTAATAATTAAACACTTTCAGTTCCCCCCACAATTAAATAGTTAAATCAGTTCCACTTCGTCCCTACCTATCCCTTGGTCCCTAACGTCTTCTTACCATCTTCTCAAGGCGTCCCGCTTTCTCCCCGGGGCCATGCCCCTCCATCTTCAATACCTGTTCCCCCGGGGTAGCCCGTTTGCGCAAACAGCACCACCCCCATGATTTCCCGCGCTATTCCGTCATTGTGCTATTCCCCCATTGTGCTTCACTCCCCCCTCATCTGAAGAGGCCATGCTCCCGGCAACAGAAAAACCCTCCACTGAGATGTTCTTTCTGCCCCACCCCTACCAACTTCCTTCTACTTCCAACTCCTTATTAACTCTTGCACCTGCAAAGTCAAATCCAAAAGGTAATAACTGTTCCCATATATTGACAGGGGACTACCATCCTCTCGGAAAATTTGAACCCCTCATATACTATTTCTTTGCGCTCCAAAACCTTCACTACCGCCAAGCTACAAAATGTCACCATCTCTATATTTATTCCCTCCTTCGACCACTCTATTGCTCCCTCACGTCTTGCTCCCCTCTGCGGCAACAGCTTAGTCCACACTACACTTGCCTGGGGCCACATCTCCTGGGCCCATACCAAATCCATCTTAATTTTTCTCAGCAGAGCCACACCTGTGTCTCTTACTAGATTGTTGTCCCCTGCATGAATTATCACCCCCTCTGGAGACCCATAGTTCTCCTTCAACCTCACCAACATAGGCAGCAGCTGACCCCAACGATGCCCCCCTAAACCTGACCCCCTTACCAGTGCCACTTTGTAGCTGCACCCCAATTGTGTGCCAAAAATCCTTTTCTCCACTTCCTTCCCCACCCACTTAAAAATAGAGTGGCCCACAATCCAAATCTGTGGCATCTCTCCTGGCCTCCGCACTGCATCTGAAAAAGAAATTACAATGTCACTTTCCAGTCACGACCAGCCCACAACATTCAGCCCTCCCCTATGCCCCCCGTCCATATTTCAAACGGCCCCTTTACCCAAGTCCCGAATATATCCTTTATACTTCCCGGACCTCCACTGTCCCAAACTTTTCACCTTATCCTCAGATAAGCCCAACCAACATCCTTCAGATGCCGCACCCATCCTAAATGAATGAGTTCCAAACTCCTCCGCCTTTTCCCTAACCGCTACCAAGACCTTCCTTAGAACCCCCAAAACTTGGGCTGCCGATGCTGCCGCCCCATCCTCATGCCGAAAAGCCAAATCCAACCTTCCCCCTCATAATTCCTTCTAATCCAGACCTGTCCTCCCAGGGCATAACTCCTTACTGCCCCAACCCAGCAACACCCAACAGCCCTTTCCTTTTTGATCCGTCTTCAACCTCTTAATCCTGATGTACAGACCCAACTCCGAAAAATAAATATATTCACAACGCAGGCCACTTACTCCTCTCTTTCCTCCCACCAGCTCAGACACCCTAAAGGCCCCAAAAAACAACCATGTAAAGCAAGTCGCAAATATCACTTCCTCCCAAGCCGACCAGCAGACCCCCTCCAAAGCCTGGCACAACCTGCCCAACAGAGCCGCTGATACCGGCCTCCTACTATCCTTCCCCCTCTTATTCTCCCTTGCCCATCCCTCTAACATCCTGCTCGCCATTTCCCCACCGCTTGGCTGGAAACCCAAAACCATTTCCCATAGAAAGCGACCCCCGCCCTCTTCCCAGCTATATTTGCTTTAGACCAACCCTTATCCATGCACCTCAAGAGGAAATTGACCAAGTCATCCCTTCTCCGCTCTTCCGCATCCCCCCTACCTTTCCAACTACGTGCTCCCTTTTCATGAAATCCTCCCATGCTCTCCTGTGTGCCTCCCTAGATCTCGGGGCAAGCGAACCCTCCATTAAAGACAGCGCTCTCAACTTCCTATCTTCCACAGCTCCTCCGAGATCCGCTGCCCCTCCTGTTCCGCTCTTAGTGCCAATCCACGGTATCTCTGCCATTGAAAACGAGATAATGCATCAGCGATGCCAGTATCCTTCCCCGACACATGTGTTGCCCTAAACACCACATTTCATTCCATACAACGCAAAACAAACCACCTCATTAACCTTGCCACCTTCTGGTCCCTTGCCGACTGCCTGTTCACTACATGAACCACCCATTCATTGTCAATGTTGAAGTTCACTTTCCTGTTCTGCAACTCCTTCCCCCACATTTCCATTGCAACCAACAAAGGAAAAATTTCCAGAAATGCTATGCTTCTCCCTTCCTTCAACCAACGCAATGGCCAATTCTCAGCGCACCATCTGCCCCCCAAAACACTCCAAACCACCCGCACCTGCTGTATCTGAGAATTGCTGCACTTCCCATGCCACTGGATCCCCTTGTAGCCACATGGATACCCCGTTAAAACTCTCCAGAAAACACAGCCAAATCCTACAGTCTTCCGGAATTGCCCCTGACACCCTTACCCGATGGTATGGGCACTTTGCTCCCGCCATAGACCACGCCATTTTCCTACACAAAGTCCTCTCTGGGGCCACCGCCTTGCATGCAAAATTCAAATGCCCCACCAACCTCTACATCTCCACTAGTGTCATCTTCCGAGCCCCAATCGCTTTTTCCAGCAAACCCACCAGTCTGTTCACCTTGTCATGCGGCAAGCGTGAGGTCATGGACACTGAGTCCAATTCTATCCCTAAAAAGGTCAACACCGCTGCCGATCGGTCCCTCTGTTTTGTCTTCTGCCAATGGCACCCCCAACTCTCCCATCAGTTCCTGAAACATCCCTAGCATCTCCCTGCACTCCTTTTCTTTGCCCGCCCCACTAATGAACAGAAAATCATCTAGGTAAGGCAATACACCTTCCGATCCAGACTATATGAAAAAACCCACTGCAAAAATGAACTGAAACGCTCGAACAAGGCGCAAGAAATTGCACATCCCATCGGCAAGGCCTTGTCTATGTAGATGCAGTCCTCAAATTGCATTTCCAGCAGCCAAAAATCCTCCGGATGCACCAGCAACAACCTGAAAGCCGCCTTGATGTTGCACTTGGCCATGAAGGCCCCACACCCCGCCTTGCTCGCCAGCCCCACCGCCTGATCCACACTTGCGTATGCAACCCCACACTCCTCCGGAGCAATACAATTGTTTACTGACATGCCCTCTGGCCATGACAAATTCTTCCGGGACCTTCTTGGGTACAACATCCAGTGGGGCTACCACTAAATCCCCTGGTAGCTCAGCAAATGGCCCTACCACCCTACCCACTTCTATCTCCTTGCCCAATTTCTCTCTTACCACTTCCACATTTTCCCTGGCGGACTTCAAATTCTCCGCCCAACGCTGCATCCTTGGACCCTGATAAACCAACCTTAAACCATAACGAAAACCGTCTCCCAAGATCTCTCACCCCTCGCTGTCTGGATAAAATTCAAGCCACTTCCCCAACACTCCACTTTGATTGGAACATAAAAGCCTTTCCCCAGAAACCCCCTGCCTGCTCCTCGCCCTCACCCCCTGTGCCCCTGCTGGAAACACTGAGTGATTGGGTGCCTCCCTGCACATCTACTGCATTCATGTCTAATCCTATATAACGTTCTTGTGCAGCCATCCTTATTAAAGGCCCATCATGCCGCTTAGGGCTGCCCTCTGCCTCCTACCCCCACCCCCTCATGGCGGGGTGACTAAGAAAGGGCCGGAAAGGCACAGGCAAACCACTCGCTGTGTGCAATGTCAGAGATGGCCTTGTCACTGCCATCCACTGCAGCTAGTGATCCATATCTATCTCACCCAAGGCCGCCTGGCTGTCCTCTGCCATCCTCGCCCTAAATTCTTCATCATACACAGCCACATGAAGCCCCTGAAACTCGTGAATGCCTTTCTAATCATGTCAATGTACTTCAAAAAAGCCACACATCTCTCTGGAAATTTCTCACAATAGACACTCGCATAGACAATAAAAGCCGACGTCCAATTCTCAATCGTTACCGGTACCATTGGACGCAAGGCCAGCTCCCTCTCCTCCTTTTTAGAACCCTCTTTGGCTCTCACCTCCCTATGAAACAGCTTGAAAACATCCACAAATTCCCCTGCCCATATCTTATCCTTTGTTGTTGTCATCAAATGTTTTCCCAGGGGTTTCGTAATGCCCATGTATGGCAGCTTTTTTCTCCTAGCCCTTTCCCTCTGCATCTTTCTCCTTTGTAACCTGTACCTCGGGTGCCAAGGGCTCAATCACCCTGCCTGTCTGCACCTCGACCGAAGACATCTCCTTCTCCCCCACCAAGGCTCCCATAGCTTGCACGCCAATCTCTCTCCTCACCCCTTGCAACTCTGTCCCTTCCCTTCTTGGCCCCAACCTTGTGTTCCCCACTCTGCCTTGCCGCTGACCAGTCCCCTTCCTGATCACCTCTTTCTGCCCTGCCATCGCCTGTCTGCAGCCTGGCCTCCACTCCAATGCTCCTCATCTCCTTCCTTACTGGGCTCCTGCTGAGGGGACAAAACATGTCAACAGTCTCACCCAGCCAGTTATTCCCCCGATCTCTTGCCCCCCAGCCCCTTTGCTCCTGTCTTTCTCATTGCAGCACTGTACCCTTCATCCTCCCACTGCCCCACGTATTCTTCCACCCCTTAATCATCACCCATGTCATACCATCGCTGTTGCGAGCACGTGCTCGGGCCGGGGAGATCCTCCTCTTTTGAGCATGGGGCGTCCGCACCGCCACTCCATCGGCATCTTCTCGGCAGGGCCTAAAAAGCCCTTCCTGGTCCTCTTCTCTCGGGTGAGGGGACCTCTGCTCCACCCTTAGTTCCTCCTCGCTAGGGGCTGAGCTGTGCTCTCTAGACTGTCCTCGCGGATTTTGTGGAGGGTCCGTTCTTAAACCCTCTCCATATTCGCCCTCTGAAATAGAAGGGGCCGCTCTATGCCCTCCGCCTGAAATCCTCCTAGCCGGGGGTTGGGGGTGTTCCGCGCCCCTCCCTTACTTCACTAATCGAAGTGGACCGCTTTCTCCTCCTCCCACTTGCACTCTTCCGCAGGTATTTTCCTTGCCCCTCTGCCCTGTGGCTCCTCTCTGCACCCCGTCACCCCCTCCTTCGCCCCCCACACTCCCTGCACCTTTTTGCAAACTCCTACCATCCCCTTCCTCCGCCTGGTTATCTTCCTCCAAACCCCTTCCTGCCCCCTCTCACTCACCTCTGGATGCTCTCCTGTCAATCTCCCTCCTCATCTTCCTACCCTGAGACTCCCAGACCTCCCAGCTGCCCGCCACGGGGCTACATGTCACCACTGCTGTGAGAGTCCCATCTGCTGCTGCTCTCCGCTGCAGCCTTTCTCCACTGACCTCCCCTTCACCCGTAACCTCCTCCACAGCCCCTTCCAGCTGGGCTTTGGATCCCTGCTAATGATCTCTAAGGCTACCCTCAGGGCCTTGGCATCCACTGGTCCCTTCTTTTTTGCACCCTGACCCACCATCCTGCTTAAGCAGTGCAATTGTGCACCTTCGCAATGCCCTGCTGAACCACCTGACTAACCCTGAGCCTTTCTCCCCTTTAAAGTGCTGGGAAACCAAGGAAGCTTCTATTCAAAACTCATAAAAACCCAGTGTAATAATACCGAAAATGGCCCCTTGAAACTATACAACCAAGTTTGGCACTTGCAACTGGCCGGATGTCAAATTTACCTGGCCCGCTCAATTAATACTTGCCTGCCTATATATAACCTTTTTAAAACTTTATTTATTTCGAGCCCCCTCTTGCCTGCCCACTATAGCAGTAAAGCAGGCTGATGTCCCCTTTGCCAAAAGCACTCAGGCCCTCATATTCCTTCACTCCCAAGTGAAATAGATCTATATATAATTTTTTTTTGTTTATTTACAGCCCCGGCCCCCTGATTGCCCCCAAAAACCACACCAGGGAGCGTAACACCACTTCTCCCAGGCCTCAAAAGAAAGGCCCTGTCTTTTCTTAATCCGTGTGCAGCCCTTCAAGGACTGCACACTGCCCCCTGGCGGCCACTATATGTCACTGCATGCCCTCCTCACAAAATCTGCTGCCCAAAAACCTCAAGCCTCCTGAACCCTCCTGCTCACCGTGCGCTTCCCACCAAGCCCGCCTGGTGCTTACTCCCCCCAACCTGGCGCCCCACTGCCCAGAGCCGCACGTCCCCCGAAGGAAAATCACCTAAAGCGGCCCACCCGAACACACGGACAGCTGGAAAAATCATTACGCATCCCCTACACACCGGAGCCCTTCACCCGCTACCCACAAGACGGCTGAAAAGGAGCCGCCAGTAACTCAGAGGTAAGGGGGGTACCTTATAATACAACAAATGTCCTGCTAATATATATCTACCCGCCCGCCACCAACTAACTATGCCCACACATCTCACCTCTGCTAACCCAAGACTATCAGGCCCACAAGACGCAGGTAAAGCTCGGGAGCAGACGACCAGGAGAAACGCTCGTCCTAACCGTCGCCTGCTCGTGAACCTTCCCTGTCCCCTTAAATACCCTTGTCAGCACGCTATGTGCAGGCCAGCTCATTGGGCTGTGCAGCGCCCAAAACACCCCGGGGGAAAATGCTTTGTGTTCCCACCAGGGTCCCCCTTCTGGAATGCTATACAATAATTGCTAGACTCATTAAAGGTTTATTTCAGGCACACTTCAGGGGGTGAGTCACTGATTTAGTCTTTTCTTAAACACCTCAAATCAGGCTTTCATCCTTCTGAGGACAATAAATGAGTACCAACACAGGTTGGGTGATATTGTATGTATATTCTTTCTATATAAAGCACTTAAGCGTAAGTGCTATATAATAACACATCATTGTCATTTGGACATGGACGCCTGCTTGCATTCACAGTAATTTGGTAATATGGGCCTATACACACTGATAGAAACCATAGATATGGCGATCCATTCTTGTATTAAATGTATATCACATTATAGTGATATTGTATTGTAACCATATTTTTCGTAGTGTACTTAGGAACAATGCTAGGTGATGTCACTTCCTGTTTTGTCAAGGGGTGAAAGGTTGTGTTCCAGCGCTTCCCGTGATATCATTCTGGAGCGGGGTCAAATGACATCACTTCCTGTTTTGTCATCAGAGGTCAAGGGTCGTGTGATCTCACTTCCGATACCCTTAGCATTTTGGGCAAATTACGTCCCTGTGTTCTACATAGTTCTTTTAACTGTTTTATTAATTGTTTTCCTATTGAAAGATAAAGAGGTTTTATTTGTTAATAGTAATCTGCTTATCCTGTCATTCTATATGCATATAGTGAAAAAGGAAATCAAAACAATGGTTTAATGTATACCTACCTAATTGATTGCAGTCAGAGTACATACTCAAATTTCAATTTCAAAGATAAATAACACAACCAATGTGTAATACCCATAGATAGGACACATTTAATAGAAAGAAGGCGCAAAACATTATTCAGAGAACCACACAAAACGTTATTATTGTGCATTTGAGAGATACCAGAGAAGTCTCACTCTCGTGGGACTTTTGCAGCTTCTGCAGATAAAGCTGCAACAGCACAGAGGGCTTAAGTATTCTCTCAAGTATATATACACATATATTTTGAATCCTTTTTTGTATTTCTGATTGAAATGCACATGTGCATCTTTAAATACCTTTGTTAAATTACATGCATTAGTTTAATTACTATGTCGGCATATAATTTAGGCAATTGCTTTCACTATGTAGATACTTTTTTCCATTTTGAGCATTTTAAACATTATAGTTGTAGCCTATAGTGCAGTGTCTGTGGATGCCAGGTTTTCTTTCTTTCTTTGAGAAATAAAGTATAATTACACAACAACTTGTCTTCTTCCCCACAGTGTGAGCCGAGATTCTCGTATGTGGAACTATTAAATTGGGGTTATATTGGATGCTTAATAAAATGTAGGTGCATAATTCTTTATGGTGGGTTGGTAACTTGCACTAATAGTTGTCACCCAGTTGTCACCCAGTTGAAATATGCTGCACAGCTCTAGAAATAAAATAAGCAAGGGACAGCAAGAAAAACAGTCATTCATTCATCTGCATGCTTGCAAATGAAACCACAAACACACTCTACTCAATATTCAATAAGAGCCCAATGCTGCCTCAATACAGTATAGGTCGACAAACTATTATACAATTTAGCAACTGCTGTGCTGTTCAAGGATTGGGGCCACATTAGACTAGTGCTGACTCTGGAACAAATAAAAGTTGAAAATCATTGCCCAAAATACAACAAAACATCCCCTAGAACAGCAATCCCGAAATTCAGGTATAACACCAATGTCAGGAAATAGGAACAAGTTGGTCAGTCACATACGCAACACTCCATCAATGGCCATCGCCGGATTCATGTAATCTGAGGTGGCTTTCAATTTGACTAATAATCACCACCCATCTTTGACCTGGAAGGGTGGCGTGAATCAGTCTGCAAGTCATTCTGGGAATTGTAGTCTTTACAATTAAAAAGAGAGTGTTGTTAGCGCAATCCCCAAAGGGATCATCTAAATGGTTCTTCCTAAAGCTTTGAGGTCACTAGAGCCATTTTTCATAAGGTCCGGAATCACCAGGAAGGATTTATGTCACAGCTAAACCCACTTCAGCATTAACTCAATTGTATTTCGTTTGTTAAGCTTTAGATGGTCTTGTTTTCCATTACATACATGCAATCGCGAAATAAAGCATTTACAAGTCAAACTAGAAAAGTGCACCTTTGAGGCTCCTTCTGTACCATACCTTGGCTTTATACTATTATGTACCCACAAAAAGTTAAAGCCATCTTGCAATGGAGGGGACCTTCTTCAGTAAAAGAACTCCAACAGTGTCTGGGTATTGCCAGTTTCTACAGGAAGTTCATCCTCAATTTCTCCAACCTTTAACCTCTTTGCTCAAGAAGGTAATTAAGTACTTATGGGACGCTACTACAGAGAAAGTCTTTCAGACCTTGAAGTCCGCCTTCACTACTGCACCAATATTGAATATGCCCTAAGAGCATAATACCTTTATTGTCGAATCTGACGCTTTGGACAAGGTAGTTGGTGTGGTCCTCAATTAACTCAGGGACGATCTTGAAGAACACCCAATCGTGCTTTATTGCAAAACATTACTGCCATTGTAGGTGCATTATTTGGTATTGGGAAACGAGCTGCTACACATGAAATTAGCATGTACCGAGTGGAGACACTATCTCCTAAGAGCAGAGCAAGAAACAGAGCTGTGAACGGACCACTGCTATCTGCTTATGTTACAGTCCTTTGAATGCCGACAGCCGTCAGGCCAGATGGGCATATTTCTTTTTACAATTTCGGTTTCAGCTAAACTTCATCCCAGGTACAGAAAATGTGGTTGCTGATGCCCTCTCACGTTCATTGACTGCACCCCTGGGCTAGGAGCTAAAGACAGAACGTATGTTTCCACAAACTACTGTTATATGTCAAGCAACAACCTTGTTGGACGGAATCAAGGAGGCCTCAAAGAACAACATTGATAATGTAATCCTGTCAAAGTACCCTCTCCTACAGAGACAAGGTCTACTTTTCAAAGGTAATGGGCTATTTCTACCCACAGTCAAACTCCGTAAAGAAGCATTGTCTCTATATCATGATTCAAAGATCGCAGGTCATCGTGGCAAAAGATCTACCTTTCATTTACCTCAATGATATTTTTGGTGGCCTTGCATGGGTCAACATGTCAAAGACTTCGGCCAAACATGTGAGCTTTGTGCACAAGACAACACGCCCAGATGCAAACTCAGCGGAAAACTGCTACGACCTTCCTTACCTCCTCGTCCATGGCACATGATTGCCACAGATTTTATTGTGGATTTTCCCCAGTCATAAGACTTTACAGTCATCATGGTCACCGTAGATGCTTCTACAAAAATGGCACATTTTGCTCCTTGCCAGTCCTTAGCAACTTCTGCTGCTATGACTTCGCTCTTCTTCGCCAAAGGTTTTAAACTACATGGACTACTCACTTATATTATATCAAATTGTAGAAGTCAGTACACCTCTAGATTCTGGTCTACCTTATGCTCCCATTTGGGCATTTTGAGATGTCTCTCTTCTGGTTACCACCCCCAATCCAATGGTCTCACCGAGAGAACAAACCAGACATTGGAACAATATATTTGCTGCTTTATCACTGGAAATCAAGATGACTGGGTTCCACTACTTCCAATTGCCGAATTCTCATGTAATAACACGTATCATTCGGCCATTGGCACTGCACCTTTCTACTGCAACCTAGGATACCACACCACATGGTTATCTTCAGTACCTTCAACAAGGTCTAACATGCCAGCAGTAGAAGAAATGGTGCAAAATCTACACGCCATGAAACCAGACGGAATCACATATCCACAATACCCGTAAAGAGGCTAAACTACAAAAACTGACACCCAGATCCCGACTTCAAAATAGGTGACAAGGCTTGCTTGGCTGCTAAATATCTACCAACTCATCTGAAAATGGGGAAGTTTGCACCTAAATATGTTGGTCCCTTTAAGGTGTCTAAATGGATTCATCCTGTGCATTTTGTTTACGGCTTCCCCCTTCTTGGAACAGGATACATCCTTTGTTTCACTCATCTCTGTAGAAATCCTATAGGGCCTCTCCAGGAAGATGTCAAGTAGCCAAAACACTGCCTGTTTACATCAAAAAGGAACCAGAATATGAGGTAGGCCATATGTGTGACTCTCGCTATCATATGGGGTCTTGCAATACCTCATAGACTGGAAAGGCTATCATCCTGCGGATCGCACATGGGGACCTGCTGTTAGGCAGAATTGCATGCAGTGCCCTCTGGGACCTCCACACACAATTAGGACTACAGGTGTAAGCCAAACCAACCTTTCGTATAAGTCTGTACCACACCGTTTTTGGTAGCGAGCTGAGCAGACAGGCTTATCTCAAGAGTGAATGTGAGCAGTACAAGTAATTACACAGAGGACTTTCAATCACAGTGGTTCAAGTAAACATTTATACTCAAAGTTTCTTGGTAAAACACTTATTAATTTATTACACAATCATTTAGAAAACATTTCACTAGAAGGAGGCAACTTAATATTATAAACCAATACACTTCAATACAAAACTTCAAGATTTTTAGACAGTTTGAGCTCCCCTGAAATAGGAGTCAAATGGCAGTTCAGTTACTTAGAAGTGAGCAAAAGGGACAAGGTAAGTAGAATAGATCGCGTATACTTGTTAGACATTGCAAACAGTTTCAGTTCACCAGAAGAGTTCAATTCAAGCCAATACGCCAGGCCAAAGTCAATGGGATAGTGTTCTGGATAGGAAAGAACAGTTCTGGTATCAAACGGTAAAGTCTTTGCAAAAGTTCTCCGAAGTAGTTTAGGTGAAAAAAAATCATATGTCGGGTCACAAGCTGATTAGGCCTGCAAGTTGGGAAAGTTTCATGAGCTTTCACTGCGAGAGTGGCGTTCTCTCAATTGGGTTGGCACAGTACCTTAGTATGAAGCACAAAATGCAGCTGAAGACGTTGGTTCCTGGCAGGTCCTGCAGATCTCACTGTTCCTGAGCCTCAGTCTTGGGAACAAAAGGGAGGACATCGGGGGACTCCTTCTCTGCACGGGATCATCAAAAAAGCAAACAAGATGGAGTCACTTCAGTTCCAGTATCTGTAGATTAAAGCGTACAAACTGGTGTCCCTTTCCCTGGTTAATCCTAACCAGTCTTGAGAATGGTATCCAGGTGGTTTATGAGTTGATTGGTCCCATCAACTCAAAGGAAGAAGTCGTCCTTGAAGGGGCTTCTCTGTCAAGATGAACTTTGACAATTCGGACCTGCAGTAGGGCTTCACCGGGCAAATCAATGGTCCAGGAGTTGCAGCAGCCGTCCTCTTCCAGCTCTTCTTCGGTTCTTTCGTTGCAGTGGTCGACTCTGCTTTCCAGTCCAAGTACCTCACCTTTTAAACAGTTTTCTCCCAGTCATTCCAGCCTAGCTGTCACTCACCGAGCAGGGTTGTTAGTCTAGAAAATACCCTACCATAGCATAGACAGTATATTATGTTGGCCGAAAACCAACCGCATCATATGCCCAGCACCGCCAGTACAGAATCGTCAGCATAACCATAGAGTGTCCATTCTGTACCATCAGAATTTGCCATTTTATTTCTCTTGCTTTTCTGATCAAATGCTTTGCAAAAATGTATTCTATTTTGTTCTGCCCCTGCACAAAGCGAGGCCACAAGTTACATGTTGAGAGACTAGCCCAGACAGAAATACATTGCTTTCCTCCCTCACGAGTCCTTGAAGACGAGCAGAGAGGCATTTAATCACCAAGCAGGTGGCAGCTGGTCTCACTGAAACTAAAGAAATTGTAGAAATAGACAGCTAAAGACATGAATTATACTCTCTTTCACGGCCCACACCACACGAATAGAAACTAGAAGATAGCATGCTTTGGAATGTGCCTCTCCTACGAACACAGCTCGCTCACAGAACAAGAGCATTATGTTTTCTATAACAAAGAATAGTGTCTGCACCTTCGCAGATTACAAACTGTTGATGAATAAATGTCTTAGAAGGTGTCATACTCGTCATAATTGTCAATCACCAAACCCTTGCTAAAGAAGATACATTATGGGCGGTTTTGATGTGTCACTGACTGATAATATGATGATATTTTTGTATATATGTAACTGTTGTAGAATGCTCGCTCTCTTGCGTCTCACGAGGTCTGGGTGACACACGTTGCGAGACGTGAGATCCAGTCGGCCGACTGAGACTATTTGCTTTGCAATAAACCCTAGATTTTGGGAATTGAACCTCGTGTCTGGCGTATCAGTGCATGTATGGTGATTGTGCCTTGTTTCCATGCGCGAGGGTCTTCAGGGCCTGTCAAAAAAATGGCGCCCGAATAGGGACCCTCCCCCATTTGCTCCATCGTATACGTTGAAATTTTAAGAAGGCTGAAAAAACGAATCGAGGACGAAGCCGTCGAGCCGGGATCGAGAGGTGTTCGGGGCGCCCCTGTCAAAGTGATGAGAGACTCCAACCGGTCCCTGATCGACGCGTCCGCCCAGTGAGCAAGAAGGCGAGGGTCCCGAAGCGAGGAAGATTGAGCCAGATACGCAGACATGATGATCCTTGGTTGCGTCTGTATACAAACAATTTGCATCTTGAGAGACGAGTTGATTGATCAGGTGAGTCGTGCCCCGATTCTTAACAGCCCTGATATTGGTTGAGAGTTGCTCTTGCAAGATCAAACGCCCAAGGTAAGATATAAATAAGATCAAACATGCCTTGGAAATTGTCTTCCGGTCTAGTGGGATTTTTCCACTGCGGTAGACAATCTTTGGAAACTGGCCAGGCTGCGCCACCGGTAGGAACGCCCGCGTTTGAGATGTATTTGAAGTATGGAATAGGGGCAATAATGTTTTGTGATATTTGGCATAGGCAAACCAGACACGTAGAAAATTTGCAATGGCCAAAAAATTGTAGTTTTGAGATGCCACGAATGGAGCATTTGGAATCAGTATTGCTGCGCAAGAAATCACGCCCTGCGACATTTGATGTCATTAGAGACTGGAGGAAGGAAGCTAACCTCCGTGTTCAAGAAGTAGAGAAAAACATGCACGTAGGCACAAATCTAATGCAGATAGAGTGCTAGAACAGGAAGGAAATGATGAGGCATCGACGCTGGGGTCGATGTATGATTATAAGAAGCTCAGTGAAAAACAGGTATTGTTGGAATGCATGGGAGAATATCTTATGGAAAGATGGAAGCAATTAACTGGTATGGTGCCGCCGCAGAAGTTGCAGGATTTGAATGCCTTTTCACGATTGAGAGAAAGTGATTCAGAAATGAAGGAGCACGTGGACAGGTTATTCAAGTTTAAAGATGAACTTGATGAATTATATTCAGAAATGTTTTCTGCTCCTGGGTTTTGGTACAAAGAGGTAAAGAAAGGGAGACGAGCGTCAGCAACATATGTACAGCAGTGATTTTGCCCGCCATCAAAACCGGTTAGTGAAGAAATGCAAATATGTACGCGAGAAGCGCTTAGATGTATTATGGATGCCAGTATTCCTATAATAGAGGTGTATGATACGTTTGAACTGTACACAATAGAGATGCAAAGGAAAGCATTACAAGTAATGGTTAAATATTTGCAAGATACATATGTTGAGAGAAATGACTGCTGTCCCTCTGAGTTAATGACAGTATATAAGAGAGCGTGTATGTCCAAAACTGAAAAGACTGTTCTATCTATTGATACAACTATAGTATTTGATAGAAGAGAGAAAGGAGGGAAAGCTAGTGCAATATTTCCAATGAGAGAAGTCCCTCCCACTTTTGTGCCAAAAACAGAAACGTCAGGTGTTAATGGAGCTCCAGCACAAGTAACAGAAGAACATTACACAGCACAATATGTACATGTCCCTTTCTCTAGACAAAAGGTGAAAAATATTAAACAAACAATCCCTGATATACGAAAGAATTCGGAGGGATTCTATAAAGAAATTGAATCGTATTTGAAATCGGCAATTTTTAATATGAGCGATATTGACCTATTATTCCCTGTAATTCTCCCGGCAGATATATGGAAGCAAATTAGGAATGTAGATGATCATGAAAGTTTGTGTGCTACTTGGGAAAATTTAATAAAAGAGGATGCGGACAGAAAAGCTGTCGAAAAGCCATTGTCAAATATGTCAGCGTTACCAGCACGAATAGTACAGAAATTGAAGGTTATAGTGCCTGAAAGAAGAATTGTATGCGACAAACTAACTGCATGCGTGCAAGGCAAAGATGAGTTGTCTACTGACTATTTCAGTAGATTTGAAGAAGTGTTCACAGATTTTAGTGGTCAAGATTTGAGCACTGAACCCGGGAAAAGACTATTTGTTGACAAATATGTGAGAGGGTTGTTACCTCAAATCCAAAATTTGATAATGACGTCTGGAAGTGCGTGGCAAGCAAAATCACAGAGTGAGGTATTACACATGGCCCAGTACTATGAAAATAGAGTAAATACAGAAAAAGAAAAAGAAGTGAAAGATAGAGTGAATGTAAAAACAAGATGTTACTACAGCAGGTAGCGAATAATAATAGGGGTAGAGGAAATGCACAAGGAAGAGGGAATTACTCCAACATGCATGGAGGTCCACTTGGACTAAATCAATGTGCATACTGTATGGAAGAGGGTCATTGGCGAGCACAGTGTCCACATTTGCAGAATAGAAATGGGAATGGGCTGAGACGACAGAACAGAGGTCGCCCGGGAACACAGGGGCAAAATAGAAACACTGGTATGCCACAAAATCAGAATAACCAAGGAAACAACAATCAGAATCAGAGCCAGAATCAAAATCAGCAGAATGGAACAGAAGATGGAAATGTTTTTGATACTCAATCAAATACATATTATTCTGGTGACTTTGCATCCGATGATGTATTGTTCCGCTAGGACAGCCCAAGACAGTGGTCGGAACCAGTGTCTATTCCCGTTGACCAGAAAGGACCATGCGTAGAAATGAAAGTTGGGAATAAGGAGCACACTTTTCTAGTGGACACAGGTGCACAGAAGTGCTCAATAGACCATCACTTGGTTCCTGAAATACCACTGTCAGGGCAAAAGAATGTTTTAGTAGGGTTCGCAGCCACCCCAGTAATTAGCTCCATGTCACGGTCAGTGCCTATAACACCAGGACCATTCACTGAGTCTTGCCTGTTTCTGTTGACACAAAATTGCGAAGAGAATCTATTAGGTTTCAATTTGTTGAAAAAACTAAGTGCGTTTATTCATTGTTCTCCTGATGGAGTGTTTTTGACGATTTCACCACAGAAAATGCCAGTGTCCCAATTCTTGTCCAGACCCCTGCCAACAGAATTAAGTAAGGCACTGACTTGCATATGGGCGATGAATGATAACAATATTGGTTGTTTGAAAATAGAGCCGGTGAGAGTTGTTTTGAAAGAGGGAGTACCATTGCCACGTATCCCACAGTATAAAATCTCGGTGGAAGGAGAGAAAGCATTGAAATGCATTGGTTCTGATTTGGTTAAAAGAAACGTGATTGAAGAAATTACTGGTAGCACTTGTAACAGTCCCATTCTTCCGGTTTATAAGAAAGGAGGTAATGAAATACCGTTCTGTTTCATAATTGATTTAGGCGCATTGAATAAAGTAGTAGATCCCCAATTTCTGTTGGTCCCAGATGTCACTACCATTTTGACAATGATTCTGGCCTCGGCTTCATATTTTAGTGTAGTCAATCTTAAGAATGCATTCTTTAACATTCCTGTACACCCGGATAGAAGATACCTATTTGCTTTCACACTAGGAGGGTGTTCTTTCATATCACACAAATTCCACAAGGTTACAATGAGAGCCCAGGTATTTATAGCAGAGCATTAAAAGAACAACTAGATATGCTAGAGCTACCAGCGGGTTGTGTACTATTGCAGTACATTGATGACTTGTTGATTGCTACTTACTCAGAAGATATTTGCAAAGAGGGTACCGCCATGTTGTTGACACATTTAGCATTACATGGTCATAAAGCTTCTTTAAAAAAATTCCAGTATTGTCGAAAGGAGGTGGCCTATTTGGACTACCTACTTTCGAAAGAGGGAAGAAGACTGACACCAGAAAGAATAGAGAGTATCTCTGGTATGCTTATTCCAAAGACACAGAAAGGAGTCAGAGCCATAATAGGCATGGCTTCAATATGCCGGCAGTGGATAGTGAATTTCGAAATGATTGTAAAACCAATGGTAGCATTAACAAAAAAGGATGTTGCCCTACCTTTGCCATGGAATGGGGAATGTCAGAATGCATTTGATCTGCTCAAAGTTGCTTTGTGCTCAGCTCCAGTTTTGGGCACACCAAATTATGAAAAGTCAATTCAATCGAGGAACCTTTTTACAATGGACACTTATAAAAGTAGACCTCAGCGCCCTTATGTTTGTTGAGAAAATAATGGTTGTTGCATGAATTTAGTAACAACAGAGTAATTAAGGTTCCTCCACTCCGTTTTGCAAGAGTAGTAAGGGTATTGTTACACTTCTTCCATTCATGCGCCAAGTGATCAAAGAAAAACTCCACTCAATAGGATTATAGTTGTAAACTGTGTGTTTATGAGAACGGGTGCCCTATTGTGATGACACGTGTTTCGACGGACCCAGCCGTCTTTTTCAAATCAGGGCTAAATTATAATACAAAATTAAATTTAATACATTGTCATCCATCAAGAATTTAACCATCATTCCAGTAAGTGAGTTACATTTGAACACAGACATCAGGGAGGTGGATTGGGGAGGATTGGTTCGGATGAAAAGCATATCAAGCAAATCATAGTGCATTTGAAAAAATAAAAAATGGGAGAAAAGAAAAGAAAGAGCAAAGAAAAATTCCAGTGAGTTCATTTGTCTATTACATCATACTTTTCATAATTAAGAACAGTTGTTCAATGGTCTGAAAAATTCAACAAAAAGAGTTCTTACCAAATGGTATTGGTTTGTAATTTGGGTCACTGCTTTTCAGCAAATTCAAGTAAGTCATGGGATCAATCCCAACCTGCCAAGTAAACTTGTAATAGTTAATCCTATGTTACGGTGACTGGTATTTCATAATTATGTTCATTGAAGTACTGTTACTCTGTATTGTTGTAACGTGTCCTGTGTGGAATACTGGATGGTATTACTTATTCTATACCATGTGTCTCTAATTCAGTTGAGTTTTAAGCGTGAAGATATGATAATCACAAGAGATTTCTAGTTCTTAAAAATTGTCTGCTAATGTTTTATAAACTAATCTCTGTGTCGTGAAACTCCTGAAAGATTGCGTTTGTGAATGCTAGTAAAATTGAAAGTAAAAGCAACATATTAGTTTGCATACCAGTATATGGATCACAAGGCTGTGCGAGGATTGCACATTCTTACGATTGTCACGGAACTATTGCTTGGTTGATGTTAACATATGAGCCCAAGTGGGGCTGAGCATGCTGTTCGGGCTCATACCTCTGTAATCAAGTTCACAACTCCATGTAAATCTGTCCGCGTTTGTGTAAGAATCAAAAATGGTGGCCTTAATTGTTGTTATTACGGTCTCCTAGGCAACTGTATGGTATGACACCATTGCCAGTTCTCTGCCACAAATTCTGCCTGATCCTGAGAGGATTGCTAAAAAGGAGAAAGAGCTAAATGTGCCCCAACTTTGCACAGCTGAATCTGTATCATCACAGGCTGACATAAAGCCTGCATCACCACTTGTTGCATCACAGGCTGATACTGAGCCTACATTTGGAAGTACATCTGTGCTGTTCATTGATCACACAGTACCTGGAGCGATAAGGTACAACCTACGTCTCAAATTCGAAAAAGTGATCTGATCTATGCGTTCTTGTTGTTGCCTCTATTCCCGACATGGATGAATTGGGAATCAGAGGCCTATGGAAGTGGAGTGTAGGGGCTGTACTAATCCGGGAGCTCTGGAACATGGCTTCCCGGTGCTATCTTTGAAAATAAAAATCCATTTGTCGATCACCCCGTGCGAACAAGCGGGGCGCTTATGGTATGAAGGCAATTGATGTTTGCTCTGGAGTCTTTTGAGCAATGTGCAAGAGCACGATAATCTTGCCTTACGTTTAGCAATCGAGGCTGCCAAGAACTGGCCTAAACACTTCGTTAACATTTTCGAATTTGTTGGTGTTTCAACGGGTGCTGCTGTGAGAAGTATTCACGACGAACGTTGTTGGAGAAGAAGAGTCACGCATGATGCCCATACCTGTTTCTGCCCCCTCCTGCACCTACGCTGATGATGTAATAAATGTAGAGACTATAAAGAAAAATAGAAAGAATTGCTGTAAGAAAGTAATGTTAATGATTATGACACTTCTGGGTATTCTATGTACCATTATCCCAGTATTATGGTATCTGGAGAGCGTGCACCCTTTAAAGGAATGGTTCGGTCAAAATTTTTTATTGCCCCTACGGGTCGGCTATGTGTTTTTAAGCCTAAATCGCTCGATTTTAGAAAAATTTCCTATGGATCTTACCCGAGTTTTCGTCCATTAAACGCACTCGAAAACAGGCAGTAGGGCGCCGCCATTTTGTGATAATCCTATCACTTGCTGCTTCGCCCTGGCTGACCTGCTTTTGCGGCACTAAATCATATCCCCCGCCCCTGAGCCTGTCATCAGCAGACGCGTACCGCCCATTTCACAACGCCAGAGCAACTCTCGTGTCACCATTCGCTGCGCTTCAGCTAATGACGTGTCGCCATGGAAATGGCAGGACGCCTCTTTCCTCAATAAGTATAAACAGACACACAGCAGCAGATTTTCGATTCCATTCCTCTCTCTGTGTTACTTCGAGTATTCTGTCAATCGTTTTTGTGCTCTGAACACACAATGGCTACAATAATGCCCCACATGTACGAGCCAGAGTATACCGAGGAGGAACTACTGGAAAGGGAAACACGCGAAAACGATGGGTCTTCGGACGGCAGTTGGGAGGACGATTCAACAGCTGAAGAGCCTGGACCTAGTCACATGGACGGTGTTTCCACCTGGTGCACATGCAATCGGTGCGAGCTAATGCCAACCGAGGACGAGAACTGCTGCTGCCGTGAATACCTGGGATGCGTGGCCTACATTTCGGAAGGCGAGCCACGACCGCAATGTATCACCGAGCTGCCAGACTTCAGGGCAGCCTGCCTCACACGGTCCGTGTTGAGGATAATGATGGTGCTTATGCACGAACTTCGCGCAACTGTTCGTCCTCGTAATCCGAGTAACGAGTACGTATACTCTGCTTGTCATGCCACTCTTATTTCATGGTCTTCTACTATATCCAAAATGACATATACATATCATTGTCAAGTGTCCGTTTTTAGCTTTAGGCCTTGCGGTCATGTGTAGGTAGCAGAATGGATTCATTGATATTTTAGGTGTTGTTTCCAATTTTTAATACTTTCGACATTGATATGAATGTATAGCTTTTTGAATAATGACATTTATCAATATATTATTTTTAGATTTCACAACCCATAAACAGAAATCTATATATGGGCACAGGGAGCTGTGCTATATTGCGCATTAGTCAAGTATTCTGTCTCCTTACATGGCAATTTCAAAAGTTGGCTTTTCATTATCAAACAATTTACCTTTACAACTTCTTGACTATCCCTTGAATCTGAAGCAAGAACATTCTACTTCCGTCACGTGCTTGCAGTTATCAACCACTTCTAGCGCGTATCAGGTAATCATACTTGGCTATTCCGCTACAGACTTGTTTTATGCATGTCAAGTAAGAGTTTGTATGTATTGTGTGATTATTTTACCAATTGTTTGGTTAGTGCTTTCCAATTGATATACACCTTAGTTGTCGTCCCCTGGTGTTTGTTTTCAGTTATAATTAGTGTTATCCATACTAATGCAAGTACTGTCTTTCAGGCAGATGCTGAAGCGTCCACCACATTGACAACAGCCCTAGATGTTCTTGAGCAGCACAAGGTATGGATACTGACAGCTCAATCGACCGTGATCATCAGGACTGGAACACTTGTCGTTTGATTGTTCTACACCATGTTTCATTCGTGGTTAGCCGTTGATATGTACCTGTGTGGTCGACCGCAAGCGTGTGTTGTGTTTTCAATATTGTAATCCTTACTAATGCAAATACTATGTTTCAGGCAGTTGTTGAATCGTCAACCCACGCACTTGATGCGGAGCCTGACATTCAAGTAATTCCGGTGGAAGCGGGACCATGCGGATACAAATTGGCGCAACAGCTTTCGGAAGTGCGCACCACATTGACAACAGCCCTAAATATTCTTCAGCAGCACGAGGTATGGATACTGACAGCTCCATCGAGCGTGATCATATAACGTGATTCCATTTGCTATACTTTCTTCCCTATTAACGCAAGTACTGTGTTTCAGGGAGACGATGGAGCTTCCACTACAATCACAAGATCCCATTTAGATGATGCAGATGTAAAGAAATCTGAGAAATAAGTCGATTAAATCTGATGATATTTAAATATTCCTTGATTCTTTTAGACAATGCAACATTTGTGGTTATCTCTTTATATGTACCTGTGCCGTCGACCCCAAGTGTGTGTTATGTTTACAATATTGAAAACCATACTAACGCAAGTACTGTGTTTGAGGGAGTTGCTGATGCCTCCTCTTCAATACAATCATTTGTGGCAGTCCATGCAGAGCCAGAGGTATGGATACTGACAGCTCCATCGAACTAGGTCATCAGAGCTCGAATACTTGTCGTTTGATTGTTCCACACAATGTTTAAATCGTGTTTGGCTATTGAGATGTACATGTGTGTTCGTCCTCACGTGTGTTTTATGCTAACACTATTTTGATACACAGTAATGAAAATACTATGTTTCAGGGAGTCGATGGAGCCTCATTCCGTGCTGTCTAAGCGGATACCGAAAATATAGTCGTTGCAGCGCAAGAGGAAGGGGAGACATGCAAATACGTATCGGAGCAACAGCGTGCAGATGTTGAAGGTCGAGTTAAAAAAGTTGCAAAGAAAAGAAACAAAAATAAGGTTAGTTACAAACAGTTCATAACTTTAGAAATGTATTTGTGCTGGGGACTATTTTATGTTTTTTTCAAGTCAATTGTACTATACTTTATCTTGTGTTTAAACTGAACATCCCTTTTCCAATCTGTCCTCTAGTTACCCGTGGGTCTACGAACTATACATACACAGACAGTGAAGCGAATGAGAGATGTTGCTTGCCAGACCATCTACACTATGGAGGCTATGGAGGAACTATTAATTCTGACGCGGCGTGTTGAGACTCGGGATGCTCATGTCAAATGTACAGAAAATGTACAGAAAATGTACAGAAAATGAAATGAATGTGTCCGGAGAATCCAGTAAAGTTGTATTGGACCATTGCTACAGTGCGACCGCACCACCGCAACAACATGATACTGGATCTATTGAAGATAGCTCTGAATTAGTCGCAGATCAATTCACACAATCTACACCCGCCAAAAAATTGCCACCAAAAAAGCTGTCGACATTGTTGTGTTCTCCCATCAATGTTGAAGTAGCAGATGTTGAAATGACAGAGAATGAACCAGCAGCAGCATTCACCGATGCATCAGAACTTGATAGCAACGATATTTCTTTCAAATGTGGTGAAATGTCCTCAACGTCACAGGCCGAAACAACTTTGACGCAGGATGACAGTCTAATGAAAGAGGGCAAATACATAGTATTCGACAGTTGTTTGATGGATATTATAAGTATGCTGAAATGTAGGCATTCCGTCAGAGGGAAAGTATGTGGGAAGCCATTGATTCATTTGACTCGTCAAAAACAAGGCAGTAACGTCACAATACATGCCACCTGTAGATTACATCATACGTTCTCATGGTCTGCACAACCGATGCTGGGGAAACTGCCAGCAGGCGATCTACTGTGTGCAGCTGCATCACTTTTTAGTGGCTCCAGTTTTAGAAAGTTATAGTCTTTCTTTCAGTTTGTGGGACTCCATTTCATTTCAAAAACGCAGTACTACAAATGCCAACATGATTATCTGTTTCCGGCCATTAGTGATGCTTGGAAAATTGAACAGTTGTCTCTAGTATGTACATTCGATTCAGGCTAGCCGGCGATGGATAGTGCGACAGCCCTGGATTTTCTGCCAAGTACTGCACCTACCACTTTCAGGACATGGATAGTAAGAAAATTGTGAGTTTGGTGGTCGTGCAGGTAACACAATGTACATCCTAAGTGGCCATGGAGAAACTAGGATTTATAAAATCAGTGGAATATCTGCAATCGAGGGGAATGCACATCGACCTCATAGCCACGGACAGACACGTTTCAATTGCCAAGACAATGAGAGAGCAGTTCCCACATATGAAACATCAATTTGACGTATGGCATCTTGCTAAATCAATCAATAAGAAAATTTCGGCTGCAGGGAAAAAAAAGGTTTGGAAAGTAGTCTATTAGCAACCATCTTTGGTGGTGCTCCAAAACTTGTGAAGGGTCAGTGGAAATACTACTTGAAAAATGGCGGTCACTGATGCACCACTGTACCAACGTGCACTGCTGGTCAGAAAACCTACATTTCCACCAATGTGAACATGGCCCTTTGTCCCCAGTGGAGGCACGGAAGAAGTGGTTGAATCCATCTTCACCGACACACAAAGCCATTGAGAAGATTGTTTTCGATAAAACTCTATCAAGAGATTTGAGGGGACTGACATAATTCTGTCACACAGGAGGGTTGGAGGTGTTCCACAAGATGTGCCTAAAGTACAGGCCAAAGCGCTTGCATTTCAGCATACAGGGCATGAGACATAGGACTCTACTAGCGGTCTTGGCCCATAACGAGAATCTTGGCCGTGAACAATCTAGGACTAAGGGTAATGTAAGGATGCCTCGCTACACTAAAGCCTTTTAAAAAAGAAGTAAGCAATGGGTGATCAAACCAGTCTATGAGGAAATGGAGTTCAACTTTGTCAAAAGCCTTATTGTTGCTGTATTAGAGAAGCACAGATATGGAATTTTGAACGTTTCAGTGCAGAGCACTGATCCATTGCCACCCAACATTGCCACTGTGCCATGTCCACCCAAAGGAGAGCTGGTTGTGAAGTACAAATCCCGGTTTAAATAATTGTAATACGATTGTCTTTTTGTAAATACATGTTATTGTACAGTGTGCATACAAAGTACGCTAACCCTAACCCCTACCTTCACCATCCTGGGTGCCGAACAACCTGGGTGTCATCTTTGAATTCTCTCTCTATTCACCTCATATTGCTGAACCTGTCAATATGTGTATGTATATATTTTTGTTGATGTAACTAATTTTCCCAATCTCTTCTAAATGCTGGGCACTGTTAACCGAGGGGAGCTTTGCGTATTGCAAATAATAAAACAAACAAACAATAAATCTCGCTTTCAACTCAACTCCTCGGGTACTTTATACTTTCCCTGATCTTCCCCAAAAAATTAAAAGTCTCAATAGTTATGGTTCTTTGGGGCTTCAAAGCTCGCAGACAACGAGGACGAAATTGGGGGCCTTAGAACACGCCAAGCGAGCCGTTGCAGATGGGAGACAAGCCAGTTCGCATTTGCACATTGAGGCGCACTACATAGATGGATTTGAAACTTCAAGTTCTCAAAGATGGCTTTACTACGGGATGTTGCAAAGAAAGAATGTATGCTCATTTCTAGTGAAGGTCAGCGGCTTTGATTTTCAGCTTGCTCCCTGAAGAGGCCCACAACTCGCACTGGCAGTATAAGGTTCTATTGTTTTTTGACCTTGAGAGACAGGGACCATGCCGAAAGAACTTCATTTGAAGGGGGGTGGGGTGCAATAACGTAAGAGACGATAAGGCAGAAAATTCTGAAACTAGACCGAGTTTAATGTTAGTTCAGTACACGAAAAATCGTTGTCAAGAGCACAGTGGGATTTACAAACTGAATTACGCAGAGACACAATGGAAATTGCAAATATAATGTAAGTAACTCTTTAGACGCTTTTATACCGGAATGAAGAATTAATGAATGGATGCATGAATAAATGAATGAATGAAGAGCTTTGAAAAGGTTTGTGGAATCGTCCTTGTAGCGGGCACATGGGAATGTAGGTCCACATTCTACACGCATGTAGACAAAAAGTCGTTTCTCATTGTGTACTAACCTCGATTTATTTCGTTAGTTTTCGCATTGATTTTAGAGCCAAACATACTCCATTGCACTATCCTTGAAAGAAAATAGTTTCAGCTCGGCCGGAATAAATAAAATGAATAATATTAATAAAGATCGGCTGGCGAGACTAATTATAAATGTTATGTTTTCAAAACAGGTATATCCTTCCCTTTTGCCACTGCCACCAGTTTCAGACACCGGCAGATGGTTTTTTAACCACCAGCTGCAGCTTAATGTAAACAACTGCACAATCCTGATGATCTTATGGGACGATCGCCAAGGGCCCATATGCCCTTGCGCGGTACTAGCGGCTAGAAGCAACATATCAACCTTTACGCTGACCTAGTGCCTACTTGATGGAACAGCCTTGCGGTTCAACGTGCGACAAAAGTGCTTCTTTGAACGAAAACCAACACACTGTGTACCATAAAGGAACTGCGCGTGACTCACGATAAACTTTTACGGATTTGCGGATAGAGATAAAAGAAAATAAATGACTTTCGGAGTTCATATGGCAATTGCTGAATATTCTATAAACATTTAATGTCAAATAAATGTACTTTACCAAATTTACTGTGTTGCTGTTTGATTTTAAAGTACAGTTTCATATTCCGAATTGTGGCGCGCTGTGTTGTGAGTTCATCTGTGTTGGTTTCCGGGTTCTGTGTGAAGTTGCGTAGAAGACGACTGGGCGCGTTTGCCTACGCAGCACAGAAACGTCACGAGAGAGGCGGGGAATATGAATGTTTTAATAATGTCAGGCTCAGGGGCGGGGGATATGATTTAGTGCCGCAAAAGCAGGTCACCCAGGGCGATGCGGCAAGTGATAGGATTATCACAAAATGGCAGCGCCCTACTGCCTGTTTTCGCGTGCGTTTAATGGACGAAAACTCGGGTAAGGTCCATAGGAAATTTTTCTAAAATCGAGCGATTTAGGCTTAAAAACACATGGCCGGCCCGTAGGGGCAATAACATTTTTTGACCGATCCATTCCTTCAAGTTCTCTTTTGCCTGCCACAAAAGCATCTGTCACAGACAGTCCAGTCCATGTACTCTCTTATACTCTCCCTCCAATAGAAGAAAGACACATGGAAGGTTATGGTAATAACGCATTGCTTTTGTTTATGAATATGACTCACTCAATCTTGAACAAGACTAACTGCTGGGTCTGCACGCATTTACCGCAGCATGGCGTAAAAGGAATAGGTTGGTATGTACAGCCCTTACCCCTTAATACAGCATGCTATACATCACTAAGGGCACTCTTTCATGGAAAGTGGAATAAGAGTGACACAGGTCAATTAGACAAGACAAACATAGAAGAATTTGAAAAAATGGTAATGAAACCTGTAGGTTGCACCATATTTAACAAAGCAAGATTAATAAAACCAGTAGTAACACCAGTAGACAGACTGTATGTGCCTTATAAGTCAACTGTAATCACGTTTCACACGAAACCAGTAGGGAACAAATATGTAGTGCCCCCTCACATACAATAAATTACAATCCTCGCACTGTTCCATTTTGCTTACGAAAAAAGGCTCCTATTCAGTAGGGACATTTGATATATGCATGAATACTGCAGTACCTGAGAGAGAAGAAGAACCAATATATGTAGGTGACCCTTTTCATTTTGTATTTGGAGAAAAAGCTTATCCCTGGCTACCTAGAAACTGGGGAGGAATATGTTACTTAGGGATCCTCTTCCCTGGGGTATTCCTTCCCCGAACAAAAGATATATCGAAATTATCTAGAACCAGGTCTCAGTGGGATGATGAAGCAGGATTTATTGCAGGAGACATAGCAAAATCATTCATACCATTTTGGGGCCAAGCAATAAACTCTAATAATATAAGAAGATTGTCAAGAGTTGTTGAAAAAAACGATAAATGGAACAACTGATATACTATATAATATAACTAGAAGAGAAGGCAGTTAGATTGATGACACTTCAGAATAGAATGGCTCTTGACATAGTTTTGGCTGACCATGGAAGTGTTTGCAAAATTGTGGGGTCAGCGTGCTGCGGATTTGTAAGTGATTCTTCCCCTACCTTTTTTGAAGAAATAAAGAAGTTACACATTTTGAGCACCTTCACCCCCCCACAGGTGGTTGGGAACTGAATATAAATTCCTGGTTTTGGGAGTTACTACGCTCATGGGGATGGAAACTAGTTGCAATTTTAGCAACGATACTTGGGATCTTTCTGACATGTTGTTGTTGCATACACTGCCTGACAATTATTTGCTCTGAAATAAGCGACAAATGCATACACATGATAACAGAGAAAAGAACTCCCAAGGTGGATACGAATGCAGATAATGAAACACAAACTATAAAAGAGTTTATGTCAATTGATATCGATGGTGACGCTTACAGTAGTATGCATAATTCAGAATTAGATACATGTTCAGAGGAAGATGCGATGTATGGTAGATGCGTTTGGCTTAAGGCCAAGCGGAGGGTTTGTTAGTCTAGAGAATACCCTACCATAGCACAGACGGTACATTATATTGGCCAAAAACCAACCACATCATATGTCCAGCACCGCCAGTACAGAATGGTCAGCATAACCATAGAATGTCCATTTTGTACCAACAGAATTCGCCATTTTACTTTCTCTTGCTTTTCTGTTCAAACGCTTTGCAAAAATGAATTCTATTTCGTTCTGCCCCTGCACAGAGCGAGGCCACAAGTTACATGTTGAGAGACTAGCCCAGACAGAAATGCATTGCTTTCCTCCCTCACGAGTCCTTGAAGGCAAGAGAGAAGCATTTAATCACCAAGCAGGTGGCAGCTGTTCTCGCTGAAACTGCAAAAATTGTAGAAATAGACAGATAAAGACATGAATTATACTCTCTTTCACAGCCCCCCCTTACTGGGCCCCTTTAGATCAAGCTGACCCCCAGCACACGAATAGAAACTAGAAGATAGCATGCTTTGGAATGTGTCTCTCCTACGAACACAGCTCGCTCACAGAACAAGAGCATTATGTTCTCTATAACAAAGAATAGTGTCTGCGCCTTCGCAGATTACAAACTGTTGCTGAATAAATGTCTTAGAAGGTGTCATACTCGTCATAATTGTCAGTCACCGAACCCTTGCTAAAGAAGATACATTATGGGTGGTTTTGATGTGTCACTGACTGATAATATGATGATCTTTTTGTATATATGTAACTGTTGTAGGTTGCTCGCTCTCTTGCGTCTCATGAGGTCTGGGTGACACATGTTGCGAGACGTGAGATCCAGTGGGCCGACTGAGACTATTTGCTTTGAAGTAAACCCTAGATTTTGGGAATTGAACCTTGTGTCTGGCGTATCAGTTTGTGTATGATGATTGTGCCTTGTTTCCATGCGTGATTGTCTCCAGGGCCGAAATAGGAGTCAAATGGTAGTTCAGTTACTTAGAAGTGAGCAAAAGGGACAAGGTAAGTAGAATAGATCGCATATACTTGAATACTAGACAGTGCAAATAGTTTCAGTTCACCAGAAGAGTTCAATTCAAGTCAATAGGCCAGGCCAAAGTCAATGGGCTAGTGTTGTGGATAGGAAAGAGCAGTCCTGGTATCAAATGGTAAAGTCTCTGCAAAAGTTCTCTGAAGTAGTTTAGGTGAAAAAGAATCATATGGCATTCTCTCAATCGGGTTGGCACAGTACCTTAGTATGAAGATCAAAATGCAGCTGAAGACGTTGGTTCCTGGCAGGTCCTGCAGAACTCACTGTTCCTGAGCCTCAGTCGTGGGGACAAGTGGGGACAAGAGGGAGGACATCGGGGGACTCCTGCACTGCACGGGATCGTCAAAAAAGCAAACAAGATGGAGTCACCTCAGTTCCAGTATCTGTAGATTAAAGCGCACAAGCTTGTGTCCCTTTCCATGGTTAATCCTAACCAGCCTTGAGAATGGTATCCAGGTGGCTTACGAGTTGATTGTTCCCACCAACTCAAAGGAAGAAGTCGTCCTTGAAGGGGCTTCTCTGTCGAGATGAACCTTGGCAATTCGGACCTGCAGTAGGGCTTCACCGGGCAAATCAATGGCCCAGGAGTTGCAGCAGCCATCCTCTTCCAGCTCTTCTTCAGTTCTTTCGTTCCAGTGGACGACTCTGCTTTCAGTCCAAGTACCTCGCCTTTTAAACAGTTTTCTCCCATTCATTTCCGCCTAGCTGTCACTCACCCAGCAGGGTGGCTGTCCTTGCCGGACCGTCAGCCAGCCATTCATGACAAAGTGCATTTGGGTCTCCTAGGAGACTAAGCACAGGGAGCTTCGGGCACCTCCCTCACTTCCTGCCCACCCCAGACACTCAGACGCCAGAGTCGGTCTTCAGTCCTGAAGCCCACCAAAGGCATGTGAACAAAGGGACGAAACCTGGTTTGGCATGCAGAGACATACACTAGAAGGACCTTTCCAAAAAGAAATGGCGAAAAAAGAAGATTGGGACCTGTTTGAACAAAGGGGCTTAAGGCGCCATCTTGAAAAACATGGCTCCCGTGATTTTTAGCTACCAGTGTTCGCAGTCGGGAAAAATCATGGTAGTTCATTACAAAACCACTGCAACCAGCCTTTTCAATAGGAAAGGGTAGTATTTGACTGCTACATGAGTATTTAGACACAGGGGATACTAGGTAACCGCTCCAGCACTCCATTGTAAGATGGTGTGTGCTGGGTCTAGGAATTTGGAAAGACTAGTAAAGTCAATTTCACTTTACATTCTCTGGGAAACAGTAATTTATCCCAGAGAAGGTATTTAAACCTTTGGGAAGTCTAAAAAGACATCCCTGTGTCACTGCACTGAGGGTGCTGTGTAACACACCTGAAAAGATGATGCCTATGGAGTTATCTAACACTCCATAATCAAAGAACATATTAGCGTAATCTCCAACGCCCCTTGCTTGTGGTCTGACCACCATGACATCACTTTCAGCATCGAAGCAGCCCCACCACCCAGGCCTTTGGTCGCCCCAGCCACCCTCACTAGAAATAAAAAAAAAGTATGACAGAAAAACTACTCCCCCTTATCCTTCCCACACTAAATAACGCTCCTGACACTTGCTCAGACCCCACCAACCTAGCCGACATGTATAACCAGTCACTGCTTGCAGCCATCAACTCTATCGCCCCGCTCAAACTGAGGAAACCCAAACAACAAGCACACCTTAACTCGTGGTTTACTCCCCAGCTTAGAGTGTTACGCAAAGAGAAACGCACAGCAGAGTCATGCTGGAGAAGTCACCACTCCGACGCCCACAAGGACAGTCTTCTGATAGCCACCTTTAACTATAAAGAAGCTGTACTCCAGGCAAAAAAAGATTCTTATAATAACCGCATTATGTCAGCCCAGTCCAATACTAAGGAACTCTTTAATATCCTTAAGGAACTCGAGACACTTGCAGTCCCCCCTGACTCTTGCTCCAAAGACAACACTTGGTGCACCAATATTCAGTCAGCACTCCTGGGTAAAATTGCTACCCTCCAATCTAAAATCAGGGACAAACAGAAATCCCTACATCTTGACCAACTACCGACCACACCTACACTTAATACACATGTAACCTATCTGCATAAACCTTTCTCCTTCTCCCCACTCACTACTCTCGAAGTAGAAAACATCATAAACAATTTAAAACCTTCCAATTGCCAAGGCGACCCCTGCCCAGCACCTATTATCAAGGAAGCATCTCATGAGCTAGCCCCATTCATTACAGCATTCATAAATGCTTCTTTCAAGACGGGTATTGTCCCCGACAACCTAAAGGATGCATGGGTTATCCCACTCCTCAAAAAACCCTCCCTTGACCCTAATATCCCAACTAACTTCAGACCTATCACTACAGTCCCATTCCTGCTCAAGATCCTGGACCGCGCAGCCTACCTGCAGATTCAAGATTAACTCGAACTAAACAATCTTCTGGGCTTAAGACAATCAGGTTTCCGCCCTAAACATGGCACGGAGTCAGCTCTGATCGACTTGAAAACTCAGATGGAGTCACTGAAGGACAATGGGAAGCTAGCTCTTCTCCTTCTCCTCGAGCTCTCCGCTGCTTTTGATCTGGTCAACCACCAAATACTCTGCCAGCATCTCAAATCCGCAGCCCACTTCTCCGACTCTGCCAATGCCTGGTTCCACTCATTCCTAAGCAATAGATCCATGAGGGTCTTCTCACCGCTGGCATCAGCGGATCCCTCCCCTATTCACTGTGGCGTTCCTCAAGGCTCGTGTGTATCCCCTACGTTGTATAACATATTCACCAAGCCCCTCTTCGATGTGCTTGACTATGTGGGTGTTTCCTACACTAACTATATGGACGACACCCAGATACTCATCCCTATCACAGGAGACTACACAGCTGACACCAAAGCCCTTAACGATGTTTACTCGGTCATCCAGGCCTGGATGGCGCAGCACAAACTTTGCCTTAACGATGATAAGACTGAGCTCTTACTTTTAGGATCAAATCATCGGCTCAACAAACTAGACCAAACCTACAAGTCCTTCATTATTGACGGCAATGACATTAAAGTCTCCAAAGATACTAAGACGCTAGGGGTCTATTTTGACTCCTCGCTTTCTCTGAACAGACAAATAAATGCAGTTAGGTCAGCTTCGGCCTATACCTGCAAACTTACCACTGCCTGTAGACCCTTCCTAAACTCCACCAACTGTATCACACTCGCCAGAACTCTTGTTATGGCCAACATCGACTACTGTAGTGCTCTCTACCTAGGGACCAGTCAGTCTAACCTTAATAAATTGCAAACTGTACAAAATAATGCCTTAAGGGCAGCCTTAAACATCCCGAGACGCTCTCATATCTCCTCCATCAGATCGGACTTACGCTGGCTCCCGGTAAAACAGAGAATTGCCCTGAAAAACCCTAGCTTTGACTCACAAATGTCTGAGCAACAACGCCCCACCTTACCTGTCCGCCCGCTTCTCACGCCACATCTCCACTCGACCTACCAGAGCAGCCCAAACTCACAGCCTCATCGTGTCTAGATGCAAACTCCAAAAATCTGGTGGGGTGAGCTTCCCCGTCCTGGCCTCCAAACTCTGGAACACCTTGCCCACACCTATCAGAATTGAACCATCATTCCACTCCTTCAAGAACAATGCTAAAACATGGCTGCTCTCCCAAGACTCATGAGAAGTTGACACAGTCCAGACTCCATGTGGGGTACAGGACTGAATATACATTTTCTCTCTGCTCTGTCCCTGTATTATACGCTGTTAATGGTACCCTTCGGTACATGTATATATGCTGTATATTTTTGTAACTCACTGTAACTACTGCTTTTTGTAACATGTTTAAGAGTATGTACATGTATATATGCTGTATATTTTTGCAACTTCTGTAGCTACTGCTTTTTGTAACATGTTTAAGAGTATGCGTCCAGTTGCCCCTGGGCCTGGTTTTCTGCGCTTTATAAATAAAATAAAATCAAATCAAACACATCAAAATACATGAAAGAGTGCGAAAAAAGGCTCACACTCTTTCCAGGTAAGAAAATCAAGTTGCAAAAATACAGCAAAGTTGCTGGGGGTCTCTAAGGTGAAGGGAATTAGCACATTTATGAGAATTCTCTCTAACACCTGTGAGACAGGTGCATACCTCCATTCTGGTGGGACGTTTCCATCGCTTGCATCCCTGGAAACTTAGCAGAACCGGACTTGGAAGGAGGTAGACTGTTACATCCAGACACTCCATATGGTCCTTCCTTCACCGCCGGGCACAAGACAAATGCATTCCCAATGCTCGGAGGCACTTTGCCAACCATTCAATGGCTGTATTTTTAATATGTGAATTTTAACCTGGTGATATGTTATGTGTTGTTTTATACATACAGAACCGTTTTGGTTGTAACTATACATTTAAGTAATGTAATACAATGAGTCATCTCAACCTGCTTGGTTTCACCTGTGCGCTGTTTAAACTGGGGGTTTACATGAGGGCTCACATGGTACCCTGCTAACGATTACAAAGTTGCTTCTTAGCTGACAGCTGTTGGTGTGCTTGACCAAACATAAAATCAAAATAATATGACTGCAAATGTCGTTACCAAAGGAAGATCAGGACCATTAAAATGCCCACTGACTAAAACCACCTTATGATTTGTTTCAAACACATATATATATATATTTCAAATACGAACGGCTTCAACCAGAAACTATTCAGGCGAGCAGCACTCCACGAACAAAAGTGTTCCAATAATCCGAATAATCACGGAAATCCAACAGCAAACACTGCAGCATCGGTTGCGTATAATATAACAGCCTTTATTTTGCGTGTGCAACAGATAACAAGTAATCCCCCAGTGCAAATTATGCTTAGCCAGACGGCAGCCTGACGCGTTTCACCACTAACCAGTGGCTTGTTCACAGTCACTCATCAACCATAGAGTGTTTGTTTTTATACCAAACACTCCCACCAAAGTGAAAGACATAAAAAAAGGTGACTTAAAATCTCAAAAATAGTGGCAATTAGCCATCTTGGCTTGGGCTGCTGGTTCACATTGCAGAAGGATATAAGCATATGTTTAAATATTAAACATGACTTTTCAGCCATAGCAAGACAAATACGAATAAAATTGGCATTTTAAATGTTGGTGCTATTTCAGAAAATCAGCTCATAATATATGACACAAACTACAATTGTAAGTGCATTACGAGAAACATCAAAACTACCATATTGTAAACATAGTGTTGTCTTTCCCATTTGATACATGTATTTTCAAAAACGAAAAACGAAAATTCAGCCCTGTACAGGGCAAAACCAGCGGATTGCACTCCCAAGAGCAGCTGAGTCCAGTCAATCCAATCTTCAGCAAATAATGGGCTTGACGGCAAAATCAGGCAGCACCAAATGTTCTTTATTAATTCAAAGTGCATTAGAAAGGGTAACCTGAAAAGCACAACCGACGCATTTCGTGATCGTCCGACCGCTTGTTCACGATAGTAGGGAAAACACAGACAAAGGACTCCTTAAAGCATAATTCAAACTCTGTGATTGCAATGCATAGAGTGTCCCATTCAGCACGTCATTTCCATGTGTAGTAAATCAAGCGGCCATATTGTAGTGTGCCAGGGTTTTCGTATTCCCATATTCACAATAAAATCTAATATATTTAGTTGTGAAATAAACATAAAATCACATCTTGAAATACAAAATATATGGCCACGCGTGCCACAATATTCATCAAAGAGGGAACTCTAAAAGGGGATGGCATAAACCACGAGGAAGGCAGAATAGTAACTAATGTAAAGAAACCGTCAAAGTGGTGGCCGTTGTCAAAAAGGAACCAAGTACAAGTAATGCAAGGTTCCCTCTGCAAATGCAGGAGACAATGGCAGGAGAAGACTGGAACATACCTCTAGAAAATATATCAACAATAATATGTATGTAAAAAAAGAGCTAAAAAACCTGGTCTGCAGATGCCAACCAAACAAAAATATATGAAACCTACGCCAAAAATATAGCGCACTAACCGATATATTGCCATCTCCTCAGTGAGATCCCTCAATGTGAATTTTGAACGTGCAATGGGTTAAGTTTCATATATGCATACGCCTTAATCATAAGTAATCTTAGTATACCAATACATGCCGTAAGCGTAATGTATGTACTGGGGAAGAGACGGGTCTATTCAAGCAGAGATAGCTGCATTAGGACAAGTAAACTGCTTAGTGCGTAAACATCGTACAAAGTGCAAAAGTGCATAGCAGCAATAGTAAAGAAAAAAGGGGCGTAAAGAGATAAAAGGGAAAAGAAAGGCAAAGGGAATAAAAGGGATCACAGTTACATTCTCTACAGCAAGAATAATGTGCACAGTACTCTACGTCCATGGGTGCCTTTTCATACAATCTCAAAGATTTAAGAACAACCATGCTCTCTTAAAAAGAAGAGCATGGCACAAAATCCGTGCAACCATGGACAGCTGGAAAATCGTAAACAAATAGATCCACAATAAAGTGCAAAGTGCATTAACCCTAAAATGCCCCAATTTGGGAAGCAAAACATCCTTCCTCATAAACCTATGAGAGCAGCCAGATGGTACATGCATGTTTGATAGGCCCGTACAATATTTGATTAAAAATCCACATATAAAAAAATAATAATATGAATATAAATGTAACAACACCCAGTCATGCATATTTTGGGTTTTTTAAGGCGCAACAAGATGCATAACAGGGTAAAACACGTTAAGGGGATCCTATGTATACTGTGTAAAAAATATGTTCATCTTAATAATCAATATTAAAAAATATATAAATATACATCCTACCATGCTACATGTTAAAACCAATGAATATACAAGATAGGCCAACCAATTTCATGAAGTAACAACCATAAAAAATCATACAAAATCATAAAAATATTACGTTCTGGCAAAAGAGGATATTCTTAATAGCTAGAGGCAAGTGAGGACTTTAAGATACCGAGATCAAAGTATCAAAGGTGTCATCCATGACATCCGAGGTAGCAAAAATCACACACCAATACAAGAAAAATGACATCCAGTGTAAACTATTAGGTCCCCAGGAAAGTATACAATTCTTCATCTAAATTATGACCCCTGGGTTTCTTAGTCTCAAGGTATAGATTTGGTCTTCAGTTGCCTCAGCAATAACTCCTGATTACCACCTCTGGGTGATTTGGGCACTGTGCGGATCCCAAAGAAGGAAAAAAAAAACAATTTGCTGTCATGTTGGGACTGAAAATGTAAAGCCATCGGATAATTAGAATAAATATTTCTAATGGCTCGAATATGCTGCAGTATTCTTAGTTTCAATTTCCCTTTGGTACTGCCCACATACCACATGTTGCAAGGGCAACTCAGAACATAAACCACATGATCAGTACCGCAGGTAATTCTGGAAGCAATCTTGATGTTACTTCCCAAAATGCGATGGGTATAATGTGTTTTGTTAACAGCATGAATACATGCTTTACATTTGGAGCATTTATAAAAAACTGCAAGGTTTGGTGTTAAACCAAGTATTAGTCATTGCATTGTCTATAGGTCTAAAAAAACTGGGAACTAATGTGTCTTTAAATGAGGTAGACCGTCGAAAAGTGATGTTAATGCGGTCACCCAGAATAGCATTCAGGTGTTCATCAGATTTGAGAACATGCCAGTGACGCTGCATGACTTGGCGAATGCTGTGCGATTTAGCTCCGAATGTTAAAATGAGACGTGTTTCATTGGTCTTAGTGGTAATATGTTCAGAATCGTCCTGCAGCAATAGCTGGGAGCGGTCCATACTTCTCGCTTTCAAAAATGCTCTCTCCAAAATTTTCTTAGGGTAACCCCGTTGTTTAAATCTATTGGCCATGAGGGCACATTCGCAATCAAAGGTTTCAATCGTTGTACAATTCCTGCGTATGCGAATGAACTCCCCATAGGGGATACTCCATTTCAGGGCGGTCGGGTGGTTGCTCTTGGCATGTAATAGAATATTTGAACTGGTGGGCTTTTGGTATAGACTGGTGATCAATTCACCCTGAGCCACAGTAACAGGAATATCCAAGTATGTAATAGCAGTCTTGCTGTGGCTCTTGGTGAACTGAAGATTCAAGTCATTAATGTTAAGTATCTTAACAAAATCCAACCAGTCAGCACTTGTGCCCTCCCAGATAATAAACAAGTCATCTATATATCTAAGCCAAAGGGCAATTTTGGATATATAATGACTGTTTCTGGGATGCCAGACCACAAATTTTTCCCACCATCCCATCAACAAATTTGCATAGGGGGGAGCAAAAGTAGAGCCCATAGCAGTCCCCGAAAGTTGCATATAGAACTGCTTCTCAAAGAGGAAACAATTGTTAGTTAGACAGAGCGCAATCATCTCAAAAATCATCTGAGAGTGTTGGAGATAATTCAAAGAACGCCTGTGCAAAAAGTATTCACAGGCTTTCAGGCTGTCACAGTGTCTTATGGACGTGTAGAGTGAAACCACATCAAGAGTTGTTAATAGGAAGGTAGATTCCTATGTAATGCCATATATGCGACTTAGAAAGTCTTTAGTGTCCCTTAAATAAGAAGGCAGAGTGGTAACAAATGACACCAAAGTTTAATCTATGAACCTCAAAGTATGTTCTAACAAGGCTCCGCATAGTGTGACAATTGGTCTGCCAGGAGGTCTAATAAGACTCTTATGAATTTTTGGCAGAAAATAAATAGTCGGTGTCACAGGGAACTTTGGATGTAAGTATGAGCAAATATCCTCATCCAATAAATCTTTCTCCTTCCAAGTCTGCAGAAGATGCCCTAATTTATAACTCATGATTTCTGATGGATCACCTGATAGTTTTGCATAACAGTCCTTATTCAGCAATTGTCTATGTGCCTCTTTGATATAGTCCTCACGATTCATAAGGACAATGCTCATACCTTTATCCGATGGTTTGATAATGTAGTCGGTCATCATAGACAAACGCTTCATGGTGCCTTGTTGTGATTCTGTAAGATTCGATTGGTAAGGCACTCGGTGTTTCCTGATCTTCTTTAAATCGCGGATGACCAGATCCTGGAAGGCCTCAACATGGCCTCCTGGATTAAATACTGGATTGAAGCGTGATTTAGCTTTAAGTAGAGTCTTTCTAGGCCAAGCAGTATCGACATACATAGAGGCAGATTATTGGTCCCATATATATATATATTAATTACAGAGCCTGCGGTAGCTGCCCTGTAGTTATGGTTAAATTGCTCAAACCATAGGTAGAGCACTTTCTGGCGGCTTATAACTTTGCCCCCACCCCCATGTATGAATCCTCACAAAACTTTGCAAAGAAAGTAAAATGCCCCGCCAGATTGATTTTGTGAAGTTTGGTGACACTTTGTGCAAGGGGGGGCAAACCTGTGGGGGGGTCCCAAAATGTGTGGGTTTTCCCATAAACGCAATGGAAAAAAAGTTCTGTTCAGGGCTACAGCCAAAACCTCTGGATGGATTTTCACCAAATTTGTGGCAGGAGTGGCGGCTTGGTCCCAAAAGCATGCTTTTGTAAATTCAGTGTAAATTCGTCCAGTATTTTTTTTTAAATGACAAAAAGGTAGCTACAAAGAAATGTGTCATATCTGGGTTTGGTCCACGGACTCACTTCCTTGTTCGACCCATAGACGGCCCTCTGATTGGTCCATTACAGGGTTGGTGAAAATCAGGTTTTGGATGGCTTATAACTTTGGCACCACTCTGGCCTTTCATTCTAGAACTGACTCTGAATGGCGTGGTGCCAAATTTAGAGGCGGGGTCCCAAAATATTTTAAAGGCTTATAAATGTGGTGCGGTTTGACAAATCTGCAAATCAGTTTTCAAAACGATTGTAGACCTAGATATGAAAGTTTTTGAAAAGTTTTGTCGGATTTTTGTCAAGAGAGGGCAACATTAGAGGGGGGGTCTCAACATTTGTAGATGGCTTATAACTTTGTTGCCATTTCACGAATGTTGACAAACGTTTTCAGAAAGATTATAGACCCAACCTTGAATGTTTGTGCAAAGTCTGAATGGATTTTGTCAAGTAGCGACTAAGTTATATGACTATTGTATGTACCTACATTTTGACACTTTTGACAAAATTTTGACAAAATAAAACATGGGTGGATTCACAGCAAACTCGTGTGAGGAGCACTGGCAAGGACCTGAAAGAATGGTTTTGCAAATGTGTCCATGTTTTATTTTTTGAAAAGTGTCATAATGTAGGTACAAAAAATAGTGATATATCTTTGGCGACTGAGGTATAGCCTTTGGCCATGGGCAGAGGGAAGATTGTATGGGGCATGACCATGAGGGACTAGCAATGGGGTTAAAGTGGGCATGGTCACCAGTGACCGGTTATGTGGTAAATTCTTTCAAAATTGAGATAGGTTTGAATGGGAAATAAAATGTGTTCTACGGTACAGGTTAAAGTGCTGGATGGGATTGCGGGAATATGCACAAGGAGGGCCAGCATGGTTTTGCAAATATGTCCTGTTTTTTATTTTAACGTCCCTTTACCAAAGTCTTTTCAGTGAATATATATATATATATACACACTAGGGGGCCCAACCCTCGAGGGGCTCGCTTCATGCATCCCCCTTGCCCCCCCGGTGCCTGCTGCGCATTGAACTTGCCAGCTTTATCACCTCATACCACTACACCACCAAGGGTTTGCTTCGCTCGCCCCTCTGTGTTCGCTTCATTCGCACCCCCCCTTTGGTTACTTGTTTACTGGATTTATTTGTTAAATAACAGAACTTGGAAAAAAGAAAACACAGAATCTACTTGGGAACATCTATATTTACAGCACTTCTTTCCATACAATGGGCCTCATTACACGGACGGCAGTGCACCAAGGTGCTATTAGATTTGCGGTCGCACTCGCATCGGACATTACAGCCGTACCATACACCGAGGAAGGTGTATGTTGGTAAGCTCTTGGGACCTCCCCTGATGTTTCATATAATCTTGACTTAAGTTTTCTAGAGCCATGGGATTATGTCACGCTGGATAGGGAGTACTCGTCCCCGTTCAGGAGCAGTAACTCCTGGCCCTCCCCTTTATAAGTTTTCCATAATTTTCTAAAAATCTAAAATGCATTAGAAGTGCCAACATTCACCGGCAACCTAACCAGTGGCACTGCAGGCAGAGGCACCAAAAATGTGGTACCTTCAATATGAGTAATACTGTTACATCTTTATATTACCCCACAGATTAACAGCATGGGACTGGGTAGTCGAACTGTGCCTCCAACTAAGGCATAATCACCTTTTTTCTTTGACTCTCGAGGGAAGCAAATAGAGGGTGAGTCCTTCCTTTATATGTATATTCTCAACCCTATATATGCATATTTACAACGTTTGATCTCCATTGACCTAAAAACACACTTGTTCAAGACGTGTCTATGAATGATTTACATGTACCCATGATTATTGATTCAATACCTGGAATACTTTAGCCCACACACTGGCCCTAGATGCCATGATGGCTACATACGAAGGAGATTGAGCGATATATACTAAGATTGAATGATGTAGTGTGGTTTTAACAGACTTTGTTTGCATAGATGAATGACACTTTGTTTGTGGTCTATTCATAATCCAATGCATGGAATTTAGCAGCCGCGTTGTGACTGTGGATTATTTTGTTTTGATCCTACAGGCTCCCTCCTAGACTGTTCCAGTCCATTGACACCTACGGCAAGGTGGTAAAGTACAATTCCATCTTCCGTATTTTTGTTCCTCATTAACTGGCTGTTAAATCACAAAATACACCATTTCTGAGGAAGCTAAGACTGCCCTGATGAATGTGGTTGTAATGAAGTCATGCCACTGAAACCGGTCGACAGTGTTTGCTACATCTAAAAAGGCAACAGTTAGCCTATTTGTGATTGTTTAAGCAAACCTTTTTACATTGTCCGACTCCCCTTTAATTAAAACGAGCCTTGGAAGGGAAGTTGTGACTGTATTGTCTTTGGGCCTCATTACGACCCTGGCGGAAAGGGGTTTGCGGCAGCGTTAGCTGCGCCAACCCCTTTCCGCCAATTACGAGTTCCCTTTCCGCCATGGCGGTTTTTACACCTGCTTTTAGCGGGTGTAAAAAACCATGGCGGTAAGGGAACTTGGTGTTAATTACGCCACCGTAATTTACGGTGGCGTAATTAACGCCTTCCCCACTCCCATTATGCCCTATGGGGCAAAAATGGGAATGGGGAAGGGTAAATGGGGATTGGGGATTTACCGCCCCGCCAAGGTCGGAATGGGGCGGTAAATCCCCTTACCGCCATGGCGTAAACGTAGTTAGCGCCATGGCGGTAAAGTCACGGCCCTGGCGGTAACTTACCGCCAGGGTCGTGATGAGGCCCTTTGTGTTTAAAGAATAAGGATTTTCTCCTTTTTCAATTGTTTTTGTGTATTTTTAGCCCTAGCAATCCAGGGTCAGTGTGACAAATCTGTGGGCTATTAAAGGACTGTTTACCCCATTAGCTTCCACACAAGTTTTTGGAGGGATATATATCCTCTTCAATACCCCTGGTGCGCCTTTTCTTTTAAATTACAGCTTCTCCCAATCTGCACCAGATTTGGAAGAAATTGGTATAGGACCTACAAGGACCTACAAGCTGGATATATTACATACCATAGAAGTTGGTAATTTGATTCTTATTCTTTCACTTTTTAGACAGGCGTTGTAACACCGCAACCTAGTTGAGAACGCACGTTAGGCAGGGATAGTATATTTCTTGTTCTATCCTTCTGTCTTCTGCCAGAGCCTTGTTGGTACATCTTTCTCGATCTCGAGCTAGATATTAGCTGAAATTGTAGTCCTTACCACAGTCGTTTGGGTTGTGCCGACTGGACCTCCCTTGGTTCTTACTTGGCTGCGAACAATACAGATGTATATTGCCCATCTATTGTGTGACCACATTTCAGAGATAGCCAACCTCTGGGTTGCATCCCTCCTCTTGGTGTTTTCAGTGGCCTTGTTATGGACGGTGACATTTGGGTTCCCTGATGTATCAACAACTTCTAGGTGAAAGCTCAGCCTGGCCGTTGGGTTAGCATTTGGAGCAGTAAGTAAAAGATCACGCTATAGTTGACATCTGGCAAGCCATTTAAAAGCACATTTGGCTGCTCTAAGCATTAGTTTGCTTGTTCCGAAATTCACTCTGTTGGCTCAGGAATGTGCGTGCTGTGTATTATCTCAGCATTTAATTAGGATTGTGCAGATGAGGTTTCCTAGTCATCTTTGCTAAGAGAGGGGCCTGTTTGATTTTATATGTCAGCACGCTGAGAGGTTTATGGTGAAGGGGCTAACACATGGTGTTGGAGAATGTGTCTTTGTTTTTCGTGAAGTGTGTCCGTGTTTGGTTTTACCTGTTGTGTGGTAGTCTGCATCTAACTTTGTGGGCCTTAGGATTGCCTCTATATGAATTTGACATGTTCACTTTAACTTGGAAATTGGCCACTTTCCATCACCTATATGGTGGTTGAAAACTGTAAGGCTAATGAATTCACTCAGTGGAAATGTTTAAAATGTCCGAATATACAAGTGTCTTGAATCAGGGACAATGAAAGTATGTTGCTGTGCTATTTATTTCTTTTCAGTGGTCAAACAGAATATTAAGGTACTGCAATACCAGTTAATTATTTAAGGTGTATTGATACTATCAAATGACTGTGGGGTGCCAGCAGGATTGGCTATCATATGTCTATGTCACAGCTCCGCAATGAGTTGCCATAGTCCTGTTTCCACTCTTAGTTCCTAATACTTCCTTCATAGTATTTCTTGCATGTCTATTCTTAAAGCAATGTTGCTTCATAATAAAGTATGCGTAAACACAGACACGCTGAAAAATGATTAAAGACAAATAATTGGAAGAATGTCCTAATTAAAATGTCTTCAATAACGTTGTTTATCAAATCTTTAATACTTAATAAAAGGTTTTGCTAAACAAGTTTCAACAGTAGTACCCTAAGTAGGGTAGCTCCTTATATCCTCTTTCTTCCTGAATGTCATCCTGTTGAATCTTTTGAGGTCAAGAGTAGTCTTTCCCATGAAATGACAACTTCAAAGTCGTGCAACCTCTCTATCCAGAACTTCTTGTTGGTCACTGGTTTTCCTTATTACTGTCACAAAGCAAGGTCAGTGGAGTGGCATAGAGTGGATGAACAGGGTGAGGTAGAGTGGGATGAGGGTGAGCAGGGTGAGGTAGAGAAGGCAAGCAGGACGCTGTGGAATGTGTGAAAAGTGTGAGCTACATGGGATGACTGGTGTGAGGGAGAATTGTGAGTGCTGTTAGGTAGACATGGGAGAGGGAGAGTGGTTGGAGCCAGAGTAGGTGAGCAGGGCAAGGTAGTTCAGGTGATCGGGTTAGACAGAGTAAGTGAGTGGGGCAAGGTAGGGTAGGGTGAGGGAGACTAGGCCTGTCTAGTGAGGCAGAGTGTGTGAGCAGTGTTACATAGAGTGTGCAGTAGAGTGGGTGAGGTAGTATGAGATATAATAGAGTGGTGGAGAAGGATGAGGGAGAATGGGTGAGTGGGAAAAGTTACATTGGAGTCAGGGAGATTAGGTGAGTGGGGTGAAGCAGAGTATGTGAGCAGGGAAAGTTAGAGTGGCATTTGGAGTGAGATAGGTTGGGTCAGAGGAGTGAAGGGGGTAGAGTAAGGTAGAATGGGTGAAAGGGATGAGGGAGACTAGGTGAGTGGGGTGTGATAGAGTGTATGACCAATGCAGAGTTAAGTGGTTGAGTGGGATGAGGGAGAGTGGTTGAGTGCGATAACAGAGAGTGGGCTGAGATAGAGTGGAGTAATGTACTTGTGGAAAGTGTGTAAAGGCAGAGTGCATGTGGGTAAAGTATGTGAGTGAGATGAAGGAGGTATAGTAGGTGAGGGATAGTGGGTGAGAAGGCTGAGGGAGAGTGGGTGAATGGATTGAGGCAGCGTGGAGTAAGGGAGAGTGGGTGGGTAGGGTGAGTTAGAGTGGGTGAACAGTGTGAGGGAGTGTGAGTGAGCATAGTGAGTAGAGTGATGTGATGTAGAGTGCAGTGAAATAGAGTGGGTTGCTGGGTTGGGGAAGAATGGGGTGACCAGGATGAGATACAGCTTGTGTGTGGCATGAGATATAGCGAGGGAATGTAGGGTGGGCTGAGGTAGTGTAGGTGAGTGGGTAACTGGGTTGAGGTTGAGAAGGGTGAAGTAGAGTTAGGTGGGTGAGAAGGGTGTGGTAGGGTGGTGTAGCCAGGTTAAATTTGTTCAAAACCTTTCAGCCAGTTAGTTACTTTTGGTTATGCTTAAGAGGGAGTGGGTGAGCATGATGAGGTATATTGGGGTGAGGTCGAGGGTATTAGTGGGGTGAAGGCAACTATAATGTGCAGAGAGGGGTAGAATAGGGTGAGGAAGAGTGGGATATGGTAGTGTAGGGTGAGGTATATTGGGTGAGCGGCTAAGGTAGAGTGGGTGCATGGCATGAGGTAGGTTGTGGTGTGGTGCAGTGGGCGTGGGCTAAAGTGGGTGTTAGGTGAGGTAGGGTCCAGTCAGCATGCATGGCAAGATATAGTAGGTTGATGGAGAGAGGATGAAAGGGTTAGGAGAGCATGGGGAAGTGATGTGAAACAGAGTGGGGTGAGGCAGAATGGGGTGGTGTGAGCTGCAATAGAGTACAATAAGGTAACTGAGCTTCCAGTTTCCCACTTGCAGCCCAGAGCCCAGTGAGCAGCAAGTTGCATATATGCTGGTATTGATCCTGTGATAAAGCAACAGGGTTGCCTTAAGCTGCCAAACTATCCTCTCTTCATCTTGTTGCAGCAGATGGACTATGATCTTTCACCAAAGCCTAAAGAGAGGGATAGGAAAATGCAATGTTATTCTACACTACTGTAGCCTTTGATTGCCATAGTTTCTTCAGACAAATCTGAGGCACCTTAAACAATTCTTGGCCATGCCCACAACCCTAATTATCAATAAATAAGAGGCTTTTATTATGCACTTCGGTGCTTGGTGATGCACAACCAAAAGAAAATCTGGAAGAGATGACTTGTGCCTGAGCCTCTCACTCTGCATCGGTAGAGCTGCATTATAGCTTGGTTCATGTTTAGTGCAATGACCTGGCTGCTTTGTGTTTCTACAGTACCTGCCTCCAACAGTTCAAATATTCTCCCTTCGCTCAGTGCGAGGGACACGTGGTGTTGTTGGGTGACCTCTGCTTAATTTATTTATTTTGTCCTGTTGCTGACATGCTTAAAGAGAAAGTAACTGCATCTCTCCACTCTTTCCATGGACTGAAGCTAGATAGAAAATGTGATATTGCACAGGGTTTTGCCCGAGCCCAGTACATGGTGGATTATGTGGGTGTGTTGTCGCTCATCTAGGCTGGAGCTGCAAACTATCCTGGAGTGGTAATGTCAAGGATGGTGTCCACAATGCATGCTCGACAGTAATGTTATAAGTGCACTGCGACCTCTGCTTACGTGATCATTGATCCCATACTGCATGCAGTATATGCAAGTGACCAGTGGGACAATGTTGTGCACTTTCTAGCAGGTCTATGTCATTTCCTCGTAGGGATTTCATCAAATCCCTTTTAATCTAATTTTATTTACTTCATTTTACAATGAAATGTGTGGAGAGACCCTCTGCACCCTCCTACATCCGCCAGGACATCCAATCTTCCTAAATTCCAAACCCCAACACCCATCTACACATTTGCAGTAAAATGTGGTACAAAAAACTTTGTTGAACGGCATTCGATGAATGTGGCCTGCGAGGGAAAGGAGTAATACCCTTTGTAACATTTTGGTATAAAAATGAGGGTATTAAATGTACGCCGTAGTGATACACATTGTACAAGATTATTAGGAGGCAAATACTTGTTTTGAAGTGTAAAACACTAACATAATAATACTCATAGATGTCAGAAGCAGGAAACTCAACTTGCTGAGATACCTCACAATTTACGTCAAATAGAGAGTAAACTGTACAGACCAGGTTGCTATATTAGTTTCAGGACATGGATTCTACAGGATTCCTTATTGTTTGGGACATAGGAAAGACATTTCAGCCATGTTGTTCTTACTTTGCACCCTAAATCATCAGTGGAGGGTACATTTGATTTGCTGTAACAAAATTAAAATGAAGCTGCAAATGGGGGTTGCGGGTAGTGCATATATAAACATGTCTGGCTGGGGGCTATGAAGATACTAAACAGAAATAATGTGTTTACAGCCCTTTGCATGAAATAAAATGATGCAGTTTTTGTGCACAATTCCTCATGAATGTTATATTATGGTATGTTATAAGCATTTGTACCATACAACCCTTCCTTCCACATGGTCTCCTGACCCTCTGTCACATCTGAAAGCCAGGCATGGGTTTGCTTAGTTGGGAGGAGAGAGAAAAGGCAAGATTGCTGTGCTTTATATTAGGTGTGTTGAGTTAGGCGCATGACAGGCATTGGGCCTCATTACACGGATGGTGGTAAGGATTTACCGGTATCGGTAAAATACCGGTACCGGTAAATCCTTACCGCCTTACTACGAGGTCCCTTTGCGGGTTGGGGGAAAAGCAGGCGTTAAAAACCAACCCGCAAAGGGACCCAGGGAGCTAATTACGGTACCGCAATTTGCGGTACCGTAATTAGCGCCTTCCCCATTCCCATTGAGCCCTATGGGGCAAAAATGGGAATGGGGAAGGGTAATGCGGGAGAGGGAATTACCGCCCCGCCAACCTTGGAATGGGGCAGTAATTCCTCTTTCCGCCAAGGCGGTGCCGGTATTTTACCGGCATGAACCATGGCGCTAATAACGCCATGGTTCTCCTCCATCCGTGTAATGAGGCCCATTGTGTGCAGAGACGAGATGTTTATAGTGTGGGCATGCATTGGCCAGGGACTGGGAATGTCATATGCCTTTAGAGATGTAGAATTGCATTGGCCGGCTTCTGGTGAGATCTTTTGTTTAAACGCTGTGTCTGAGTGGCCAGTTTGAGATTGCATGGGGTGAGTGAAGTGGAGAAAAAGTGAGAGCAAGTCAAGAAGGGACAGGGTTTTTTTGTGAGTTGCAAAATCCTGTTTCCACTCTTAGTTGTGCCGTAGTGAGGGTGTTTGGCTTTTACTGACTGAGGCAGGAGAATGTCCTGTGGTGCGCTTTTGATGTTGCAGACACAGATAGCATTGCATTGGGGTTTCAACAGTGCCTCAGAGTGTTGTTTTGCTCTAATCTGAAAACGTGGCTGTTCAACTCCCAACGGCACAACAGGGACTGAAATGAAAACCACCAACTACTAACCTCCTGCTTCCAACTCCTCTCCAGCATACCCCACACTTACCTCACATGATCCTCTAGATCAGCCTAGTCTCCACTGGAGCACAGAACCCACCCATGCATCACGGAATTAACTGCTGCAAACAAACACCCATCACTGGACACTGCCCATCTGCACACAATAGCCCCAGTGCACACAACCCAAACACACCTAGAAACCTGACCGGCACTAGACCCAGTTCCACTTGGTACTACAAGCACCAACAGAAAAGCACAATTTTTTATCTTACTCCCTCTCCTTCAGTAACCTACCCAACGCTTTCTCTAACAGAACCGTGAGAACTCCTGGAGACGCCACTAATGGTAACGGTGAGCGGTACAAGACAACTTAACATAACATAACATAATCATTGTATTTCTCTTATTACCATGACTGCACTGAGGACTACAGGCATGTGGCGAGTAATAAGAAATAAAAGTAATATAGATAAATACTTTGGGTTGTAGGAGGACAATCAGGAACCAGTGTGGTATTTCATAAACTGTGTCTTCATGTGGACGTCGGTCTATAGAGAGGTGCTGTTCTCACTACTAGTTGGGTTTAGGTAACATGTCATCTATTATGCATTGAAGGGTCAGGATTTTACTAAAATCCGGCAAGGTCCTGTAGAGTGTGGATTTCCTTTGGTCGCCTGTTCCAGAGTTCGACAACCAAAGTTGAAAGGGAGGTGTCTGCGTGACTTTCTCTGCAGAAGCTTCTGGCATCTGAAAGCACATCATTTTTTTAAATCTTAGGTATCTGAGTGGCTGGAAATGTACCATCTTGCTTTGCAGAAATGTTGCTCTTTGTCCTTAAAGGGCTCTGTGGGTGATGCAGAGGGCCTTGACATGAACTCTTTTTGTATTGGTACCCCACGCACTGGTCTGAGGGCTGGTGTTATGTGTTCCCCCATTTTCAGTCTCTGTTATCTGGCCGCTGTGCTTTGGATCCATTGTACTTTTTTACTAGGGTTAGTCTGGCACTCCCAGCTAAATGCTCCTCCATGAATGTGTTTCGTTCTGCTATGCTATGAGAAGCCAGTTGCCATCAGTCCTTGAAGCGAGAACATCTTTACAAATATAAGTCAGACTGATGTCTTACAGTGACCTTCAGATCACTTTATGTCAATGTTATTGGAGACCTCCAGTGCTGTGGACAGGCAGAACCTCTTTAAACAAGGGCTATTGATATTGAATATTCTGAATGACATACACATAACTTGTGAAATGTAAGCAAGACTGCCTTTCAAGCAAATAAATAACGACAGCAGATCTTCCCAGGCAGATCACTGATGCCCCCAGCACCCTTTGCAGCAGCAGAAGCAAGGAACATGCCAGGGTTACCAATATGAAGGACAAGAGTGGCAGTTGCTTCCTAGGTTGACCCCTAAATGATGACCTTGTGTGTCCACATGTGTCTTCTAAGTCTCCCCTTCATAGGTTTAACTTCATACTGGCATATTAGTTGCATGCAGTACTTGTCCAAAAGTACCTGTTACGGGCTAGGATAGTCCCACACATGTTTTCCTTGATAGTGCTGTACGTGATCATCCGGGACAGGGGTATTTCTGCCGATCTAGCTGATAGTTCCCAAATATGTCCCTCAGGGCTCCCTCACACCACTTTCCAGAGGCTGCGTAATGTAAGTGAGAATGATGTGAGCGAAACACAAATGGTCGTTTTGTTCTCCTTATCAGCCAGAGTGGGTGGCAGTACCCTCCATCCTGCTTAATGCCTCTGAAACCTGCCCTCTCTGCTGCTTTACGGTTAATAGCTGGTTCCCAGAAGTTGTATCACACCCCCTCACTCCCCCATCTTCACTCACTTGGACTGCCTTCCCAGCCCGCTCCGAATTCAATTTAAGGTTTGCTCTCTTGCTTGCAAGGCGTTGGATAGGGGAGCGGTCAAGCTACTTGCCTGACATGTTGCATATAACATAAGAACTCATGTCTTTCAAATGAGGGATCTTCTGTGCCTTCAGATTCCATTGTTCAGAAGTTGTGCTCTTTGCATGAGGGCCTTCTCCGCTGCTGCACTTACACTATGGAGCGCCTGAGCGCTAGACTTCTAACAGCTTCTTCATTTTATAGCTTTCAGAAAGGACAGACAAATCTCTGCCTTTCTTTTCAGTTTTGCATTTTTAGAAATTTTAATTTTATTTTGACCAGCTTTTCCTGTGTTTTTTAGTACATTTTTGTTCCGTTTTTTGGGCACTTTTTTTGCAAAGCGTCCTGATGTTTTCATGCCACAAGCACTACACACATTTTATGAATAAAAATAAACTGAGCGCCAGCCGCTTGTACTCAGTGCAGTTTACAAGGTTGTCCGCACTGTGTGCATGGTACGGGTGTTATACTTGGGTTCTGAATAAATTACACCTTTTTGTGACCTTGAACGGGGCGAAGGCGGAGTCTTCGCCCCGAAGATTCAGTTTACCCCAAGATTTTCACAATCAATGACTGAACACGCCCCATGCCACATTCTCGGCATCAAAATTAAAAACTGAAGTCATTCAAGCGTGTGGCAGAAGTTGACTGCAATATGGCTGTGCCGATCATCCATTTTCTAGAACATGGGTCTGTTTTGCCTGGCTTTAGCAACTATGTCCCTTTCTAAATGCTGTATCCGCCTCCTGTGATGTCATGGCTCTCATTATCCATACCTATGTGTTCATGAATGTAGGCTGGAATAATATTATACTATTTCCACCATGTCCAACATTACGAAGGGCCCCCCATACTCCCCACTTTTCTTCAAACCTTCCCCAACCCCACTCTACATGTTTACCATAAAAACTCCTACATGTCTTTCCTTTTAAAATGGTTAATGTTAACAAAGTGCATTCTCGGTTGCATGTGCCTCAAAATGCATTTTGCTAACATTTTGGAGAGCGAATCAAAGCATGCGCAGATTAACAATTGTATACTCAACTCTTGTGACATCACAGCAGAGGGATACCAAATGCTTGCTGTGGCGTCTGAGAAGAGGAAACCTGATATTGTGTATCTTGTTTACAGCATCCTGTTGCAGTACCTGATTGATTTGCATGTGGCTGGAATCCTTTTGCAATGGTGCAGATGGGCGAAAGAACAGTGGTGTGCAAGGTTGCTTCGAGCGGTGCCAGTGGTTCAGATCAATTGAAAACATTCCACCCATTACTTTTTTGGGTATAGTTTGTCTTCCTATGTAAGAGAGAGTATACCCACATGTGGGTCCCTTCCTTGCTGCGCCATAGGGAACCAAGCTGCACCTCACTGATGAGGCCCAACAAGGCTGAAACATTTCTGGGGTTGCCTGTTTCCCTGCAAAGGGGCCCTGGCCTAGCAGTTCTGGCAGGGCTGCTCCCATTGGTGGCAGTAAGTGGCTGGACCCCTATTGCAGTGGGGCAGACAGGCTAATAGACAGAGGTGAGAAAGGGTGCCCAGAGCAGTTCCAGTGGTTCAGATTAATTCAAAACCTTTCACCCATCACTTTTTGGGGTTTTAGTTCCCTCCTTCCTACACGCCCTGCAGTGCTGGTTAATGGGGACAACACAGAAGGAGGAACATCGAGGCAGGCGATTATATACAACATACAATTATGGCTTCCTGGCTTTCACTGATGGAGTTTTGAGGGACATCATCGACAAGGACAAGTCGAGATACATTATCATTAATTTTAAGATAGCCACTTCTCTACAATTCTATAAAAATTGGGTATTTTCGAATATGGCTTTTCTCCTCTTAGGGCTTATTTGCTCTCCACTCTGTGTTGCTTGTTTAACGGTGCTCTCCTCATGCCCCCCTTGAACGGCTGTTGCCGTCCCTTGATTGCCTCTGTTCTAAACTCCCACCAGTGCACAACAAGCACACATTTGGAAAAGGCTCGAACATTCCGTGCCACATTGCAGTGAACTGAGAGCGCGCTCTCCTCTGTGAGGAAGATTGATGTGGCGACAGCGGCAGTATTACTCAGTGACGCTCAGCAGAAATGTAAACATTATTTAACACATACCGCCTTATTTTATCTCTGCAAAAACAATGCAGGCTTAATATCAGCAGTGTCAAAACAAATTAAATCCGCAAATATCTTTTAATTTCAGCTTACAGAGAATGCCTTCCAAGAGGCAACAGCGGCCTAGAAACGATCGAGGACTTAATGCGGGGTGCGCAGTTGCCATAGCAGCAATCAATCTGCAAAATAAAAAGTAACATAAAGTGATTCGATGGCAAGGACTGATTTAGGTCAGGCTTCGCGGAAGGAGACCGCGCTCTGACTTCTGGCGCTTGTTCTGCCTGGTGATTTTCCTAGCAATGCGCCCGACCACTCTGCCTCGGCGCTGAAGAGGCAGCACTCGTGGCACCCTGGGTAATACATTGTGACACAGCACGCCAGTCACACTGCCTGATTGAGGGGTCCGAGCTGGGCCTTCGAGGGTCTAGCTGCTGCGGGTCGGGTGCCAGTGCATGTCTGTCTCGTATGGCTCTGTACTTTTGCTAACTAAGGCTCTCAGACCCAGGATTAGGGTAAGCAAAGAAGACATGCCAGTGGGTACATATGAGCGTGTGGATAGCACCAAAAGGCTGAGCGTAACACTCGTTCCGCACAGCAGAAACAAAACGTTCTCAATGAGCCACTGCGCATGACCGTGCTGCTGTTGTTTTAACTTTACATCTATATTTAATGTGTTTGACTCTCCAATCCAATAACTGTTTATTTTTGAAAGGATCCATTTCTGAACATGTAAGAATATCAAAACCACCCAACAAAGTCAAAATGCAAGCATATCTAAAGTTGTGCCCAGTGCTTTAAGTGGGGTAAGAAATTGAGGGGGGGCCCTCGTTTGGGGGCGTGGCTTTCATTGTGGGCGTGGCCTAAAAGTGCACAAATCACAGTACGTGTGCAAACAAATATATAAATGTATTTGAGCATTTATATGGTCTGTCTACTTTTCAAGTCATCTTTTATAAATATAGCAATGTTACATATTTCTATGTTTATAAAAGGTGCACAAACCATAGTAAGTTACGCACACTTGTGTGCTTACCTTAGTATGGGTTGTGTACTTTTCAAGCCACCTTTTATAAGCAGACATCTGTAACATGTTTCTATGTTGATAAAAGATGGCTTGACACGTAAACAATTCAAGGCATCTTTTATAAAAAAAAACCCAAGGTGGCTTTGTCCATCACAAAGCTTTATAAAAGATGCCTTGAATTGTGTACGTTTCAAGTCTACGTTTATAAAAGATGGCTTGAAACGTACACAATTCAAGGCATCTATTATAAAGCTTTGTCAACGGAGAAAGGCGCCTCAGGCTCTGTGATCTCTGCTCATAGATCACAGAGCCCGAGGCGTCTTTCACCCTCTGCGAACCTGCGGGGCCCGTGATCTAATCTGCATATTAGATCATGGAGCCCATGGGTTCGCGAGGGTCAGTGACCTGGGGAGGGCAAACAAAGGGACAGTAACTTCCTCTGATGACCCTGATGAAGGGTCATCAGAGGAAGTTACATTGACTGACAGAAGTGTCACCATCCTCAGCGTTGTTGTGGCTGGCTGGCACTTCTGTCAGTTTGCCCGACATAATGGTGGGCGCATCTCCCGTCGAGGCCGCGTGGGATAATGCGTCCCGCCAATGTTGTGTGGGAGCGGGGGCCCTGGCAGGGCCCCGGCTCAGCCCCACTTTCTGGAGACTACCAGGGCCCGGCCCCGGCAGGCCCCAGCCCACTTAAAGCACTGGTTGCGCCGTCAATACCATAAATTAAAGGGAGCCCTTATCAGTAGAAGCACACAACCACAAAGCTGCATAGTAAACTACAAGACCCGCAACATCATCTTTAGGTAGTTGAACCCAATTGACCATAAGCTAGAGAAGTACTACATTAATTATAAATTGTGGCTGCGCTACTAGCTTCTTTGCCCACATGTGTTCCCTGATTATGCAGTAATGAACGCAGCCAAAGTACCTGGGCCTGATTCATGGAAGCGTTTTATAATGGCTCAATCACATAGGAAAACGTTCTGTGAATCAGGCATGTTTTAATGCAACAGGGGTATTGAAATAGGACATGACTCTCAGCTTCCAGTGTATCTCTACAGTTCACACCTTTGGGGGAAGCACCTTGTATCATAATGTACATGCATTTCCAACTTTGGCGAATCTTTAAGAGTCAGAGTTTATGTTAAAAGAGGGGTAAATTGCAAGTTAGAGACTGATTTCGTAAATTGCGTGATCTGCTGCAGTAATCCCAAATATCAGACAGCCGAGTTCTGCAAACTTTACCTTTGCATATTTCATCCATGGCGAACAATTGGCAGCCCTTGGAGAGCCAAGCACACCTCGAAGCGCCTCCCTACGTACAGCTAGTTCAGGGCTACATCAGAGTCTTAACCCCAGTGGACAGTCACATTTGGAGCATTTAAAGGAAGTCTTAGAAGTCTCTTAAAGATTGCGCTTCTCCTAGGTTGCTAAAGCACCAACTCGTATCTCCATAAATTGCAGTTGTAATATAATAGCCTGGGCTCGATAGATCTCCAGTATGTGCAGGGGCATCAGACTGCCAAATGTATTACTAAAATGAGTAAGTAATCTGACCACACGTTTATCAAGTGTGCAACCCACAGGGTAGTCATTTCACCAAAATGGCTGGGATAGCGGAAGTGACATCACACGACCCTTGACTGCTGATGAATTCACATTGCCATATGTATCGTTAAGATCAGTGTGTATAGGCCCATATTACAAATTACTGTGAAGGCAAGCAGACGTCCTTGGCCAAATGATAATGATGTGTTATTATATAGCACTTACGCTTAAGCGCTTTATATAGAGCAAATATACATACAATATCACCCAACCTGTGTTGGTACTCATTCATCGACCTCAAGAGGATGAAAGGCTGAGTTGAGGTATTTAAGAACAGACTCACCTCCTGAAGTGTACCCGAAATAAACCTTTAATGAGTCCAGCAATTATTGTATAGAATTCCAGAAAGACAAAGTATTTGATATTCCTCTTCTTTCTTATTTAGGGTCACTGTTGAAAAAGTTAGACTTGTGGAACCCCTGTTTTTTTAAGATGCCTGAACAAGAAAGCCAGCCTCTCCAGAAGCAAAGAGCCACAACCCAGGAGCTTGCATTAAAAAAAACCACTTGTTTTTCCTTTTTTTTTAGGAGTAGCAAGGGAGACCACAGTGTTAGCAAGAGAGACCTCAGGGGTCGCAGTTTCGACCACTGATGACCCCTGTGTGACATCCCAGGCAACCCATTGTGCGTCCTCTTCGATTAGATTTAAAGGATAGTTCCGGGACTTTTTTTTTATTGTCCGTACGGTTCGTCCATGTGTTTTTAAGCATAAATCGATAGATCGTAGAAAACTTTCCTATGGACCTTACCCGACTTTTCGTCCATTAACGCACTCGAAATCAGCCGCCATTTTCTGATAATCCTATCATTTCCCCCCATCGCCCTGGCTCACCTGCTTTTGCGGCACTAAATCAAATCCCCCGCCCCTGAGCCTCACATCAGCAGACGCGTACCGCCCATTTCCCAACGCCAAAGCACGTTTCGTGTCAACAATCGCTGCGCCTCAGCTAATGAAGTGTCGCCATGGAAATGGCAGGACGCCTCTTTCCTCAATAAGTATAAACACACCGTTTCACAACACACAGCAGCAGATTTTCGATTCCATTCCTCTCTCTGTGTTACTTTGAGTATTCTGTGACTCGTTTCTGTGCTCGGGTCATCTACCTTCGCCGCTTCTAGGCCTTGTGAACACCTGTACCATCTCTGTAAATTATTTTACTTTCTTTACCACACAATGGCTACAATAATGCTGTATATGTATGAGCCCGAGTACACCGAGGAGGAACTACTGGAAAGGCAAGCACGCGAAAACGATGGGGATTCGGACGGCAGTTGGGAGGACCAGTCAACGGATGAAGAGCCTGGACCATGTCGCATGGACGGCGTCTCCACCTGGTGCATGTGCAATCGGTGCGAGCTAATGCCAACTGAGGAGGAGAACTGCTGCTGCCGTGAAAATTCTGGGTGCTTGGCCTACATTTCGGAAGGCGAGCCAAGTCCGCAATGCATCACCGAGCTGCCAGAGTTCAGGGAAGCCTGCCTCTCACGGACCGTGTTGAGGATGATGATGGTGCTTATGCACGAACTTCGCGGCACTGTTCGTCCGCGTAATCCGAGTAACGAGTAAGTATACTCTGGTTGTGATGTCAGTGATGCCACTACTATTTCATGGTCGTCTCCCACATATAAAATTACATCTACATATCATTCGAACGCATGTAAATTGGTTCCATATTGTGCATTTTCTAGATAGAATTTTTTTCAAAGCAGAATGACATTTTTTACCTGAATCGACATTGATAAGAAAGTTTTGTCGTTTTAATACAGTTTGCATCTTTCTTTTTCACAGGTGGTACAGGCTGGTGGCCTATCGTTGCTTCACTTGGTGGCTTCACGGGAGGCTCGGACACCGCGTTCGGAGAGTAATACCTGCCTGTGCGGTACTTGCCATTAGACAACATTTCCCCAGCGACAGTGGACAATACCGCAGATTTTCCCTGGATGTGCTGCAACCGGAACTTTACAATGTGTAATGTTTATTATTTATGTTCAATTGAAATTAAGATCTAAAATAAAACCCAACATATATTTTAGCAATGGTTGTTTTGATTTTTTAAATGAATCTAGTGTGTCTCCATCCCGGCCTTGCCTCCTCCCCCAAAAATACTTACCACACCACTTTGTTCAAGCGTTGGCAATAAAAGGCCGTTGGATTTTATTGATACAAAACATGGTTATAGGTAAATAATCAATATGGTTGATCATAATAAATCATCCTTTTGGGCACCGGGTACAGAGATGACCCCCTCTGGCCCGTGCCGCCTTGCCACCACAGGCCAGCCTGCTGCTGACTAACTGCCTAGGCATCCAGGGTCTCCAGGGTGAACTGCACCCATATATTCTCCTGGGAGGGTGAGGTATTTATAAACTCACCCCCCTGCCTTCCATGTACTAGATCCTGCAGCCTGCCTCTTACATGCAGTTAGATGGCCTCTCCTTAGTGAGGCCCTGCGGCAAACGAGTCTTGTCTGCACGACCACCGCCCCAATCCACCCCCCGCCCTATCAAAGGCAGTTCGCACCGGGGTACTTGTGCTGTCAAGTGGAGCTGTCAGGGAGCGATAAAGGCCAAGAGGTGCCAAAGACCATGTACACTTCAAAGTGGTCTATAGAGCATGGGTTGTTGTTCCCATGTCTACCTCCAGACCCCGTGTCTCCTGCCAAGCATCCCCCCTCACGCTGGACGCCCCCCTGCAATCCACATAAGTGTGTCTCCATTCAGGAGTCTTCCTGTGTCTTGTCTGCACGACCACCGCCCCAATCCACCCCTCGCCCTATCAAAGGCAGTTCGCACCGGGGTACTTGTGCTGGCAAGTGGAGCTGTCAGGGAGCGATAAAGGCCAAGAGGTACCAAAGACCATGTACACTTCAAAGTGGTCTATAGAGCATGGGTTGTTGTTCCCATGTCTACCTCCAGACCCCATGTCTCCTGCCAAGCATCCCCCCTCACGCTGGACGCCCCCCTGCATACCGCATAATGCCACGACATATACACGTCATTCATTCACAAACACACCCCTGTTTCGAATTCTTTATAACCCACTTCATATTTCTAATGAGAACTTCTTTGCGCTTTGCTAGTCAACCCGTGAAGGTGCTGGTTATCCGCTCCTGGTCTCTGTGAACTTCCGTGACCACTTTGAGGAAACTCGTCAGTTTGCAACCTGTGAACTGCTCCCTGTTCGACGACAAGAAACTACTCTGATCCCTGCATCTAACTGTTTGTTCGTCAAGGTAAGGCCATGTACCATAATCATTTTGCGTCCAATTTTTTAATTTATATCTATTTGCTAGTAGTCATCAAATTGCATCCATGTTTTCTTTTCGTTCAAGACAGTACATGCAAGGAACTAGTCACATGTTTTGAGTTTAGTCAAATTATTTTTCTATTTTTTTAAAGTTATTCAAATACTTATCCGCATGTGAATAACGTGTATAGTTCCAAGAACCAAAACGAACCTTGCATTGAACCTTTTATGTGTCATTTAATTTTTTAACACATTGGTATTCATAGAGAATTGTTGATCTTTACTTTTCAGAACTTTCCACAATGCCTGCCTGTTCCATTGGCGGTTGCCCTTTGAAGACCCTTAATAAATCTGAAGGTACTATAATGCATGTTTTCCCTAAAACAATAGATCAGATAAGAGAACGGGTCCGATATTGCGGATATCCACCGTCTGAGCTTGAAAGAAGAGTCCTAGAAGTCTTTGCGGACAAGAGGGGTGATCGATACCGCATCTGCAGCAGGCACTTTAGCTCAGACATGTACTCCACATCATTGCTAATAAAGAAGAACACACCGCGAGCGAGGCGAAAATTGCTCCCAACCGCTATTCCCACTCTATTCGTCCACATCCCTCCACTGGTGAGTCAAGTTTACGTATTTATCTCTCGGCCTTGCGGTAGTGTGTAGCATTAGCTAACAATAATTTCCCCATTTATGTATCCACTCAATATGAAGGCGGAAGATTCTCCATCCGTGTCGTTATTGCAGTCATCAGCCACTTCAAGCGCCTATCGGGTAATCTTACTTAGCTATTCTGCCACTGACTTGTTTTAGGCATGTAAATCAATAGTTTTAATTTATCGTGTAATTATTTTACCTAATGGTACACCCTTGTACTCGTCCTCTAGTCTTTGTTTTCAGTTATAATTATTGTTATCCAAAATAATGCAAGTACTGTCTTTCAGGGAGATGCTGAGGAGTACAACGTATTGACGACAACCGTTGATGTCACTCAGATGCTCGAGGTACGTTTCCGGACAGTTCCATCGAATGAGATCATCAGATCTTGCATTCTTGTAGCGTGATTGTTACACACAATGTTTCTTTCGTTTTTAGCCATTGATATGTCCTTCTGTCGTCGCCCTCCTATGTGTCTTCTTTTTTCAATATTGTGTTCATTACTAATGAAAGTCCTATGTTTCAGGGAGTTGATGGAGCATTAGTCCAAGAAGAAGGGGGAGCATGCAGTTACGGGTCGGCGCAACAGCTTGCAGAAGTGTGCACCGCAGTTACATCGTCCCTTGATGTTCTTATGCATTTCGAGGTATGGATACTGACAGTTCGATCAAGCAAAATCATATGACGTGATTACATCCGCTATACTTCCTTCTTTATTAACGCAAGTACTATGTTTCAGGGAGATGACGGAGCTTCTTCTACAAGAACATCACCCCTAGTAGTTGATGCAGATCTCTGGGTGGTGACACTTCCAACGATCGAGCAAATCGAATCATATTTACATATCCATTATTTATTTTAGACAACTGATCATTTGTGCAGGTCTATTTAGATGAGCCGTTGACGCCTGCACAAAGTTTATGTTCTTTTTAACAAAATAGAAAACCATACTAATGCAATTACTGTGTTTCAGGGAGTTACTGAAGCATCATCTTCAATAATATCATCAATGGAAGTCTATGAGGAGCCCGAGGTATGGATCTTGACAGTTCCATCTAACTAGATCAACAATGCGTGAATAATTGTCGTTTGAATGTTCTACACAAAGCGTTCATTCGTGTTTTGCTATGTGTTTCAGGGAGTTACTGAAGCATCATCTTCAATAATATCATCAATGGAAGTCTATGAGGAGCCCGAGGTATGGATCTTGACAGTTCCATCTAACTAGATCAACAATGCGTGAATAATTGTCGTTTGAATGTTCTACACAAAGCGTTCATTCGTGTTTTGCTATTGAGATGTACGTGGGTATTGGTCCCCAAGTACATTTTGTGTTTTCGATATTATTATACATACTAATGAAAGTTCTATGTTTCAGGGAGTCGATGGAGCGTCAGTGCGTGATGGATGTGCTTATCATGAAAATATAGTCGTTGCAGCGCAAGAGGAAGTGGAGACATGCACACACGAGTCGGAGCAACAGCGTCCTGATGTTGAAGTTCGAGGCAAGAAAGTTTCAAAGAAAAGAAAGCAAAAGAAGTTTAGTGTCCTGGTCACTATATTATGTTGTTTTTCACTGTTAATAGTTCAATACTGTAAGTTGTGTTTAAACTGAACATCCCTTTTCCAATCTGTCCTCTAGTTGCGAGTGGGTGTACGAACTAGATCTACACAGACAGTGAAGCGAACGAGAGATGTTGCTTGTCAAACCTTCTGGCAGGGACTTGAGACTGGAGATGCATCGTGCCAATGGGAAGAATATGAAGTGATTGACAACGGAGCTATATCACATCCAGCCATTGATAGTGAATGTCCTCCTGGTAGTTCGGATGCAGTCGGAGATCAATTCACAGAATCCACACCCGCAAAAACTAAGACCGCGAGAAAGTTGAAGAAATTGTTTTATTCACCCATCGCCGGATGAAGGAACAGATGTTGCAATGGAAGAGAATGAAGTGGATGACAATGAAACACCATCAATATCACTGAACATAGCGGAAGACGATATCAGAGATTCTACCTTTCATGTGAGTGACATGTCCTCAACGTTACAGGCTGAACCAGCTGGGATGCAGAGTGACAGTATAAGGAAAGAGGCCAAATTCATTGTATTCGATAGTTGTTTGATTGATATTATTATTCGGATGAAATGTGGGCATTCGGGTTGGTGGGGAAGTATGTGGGGAGCCATTGATTAATGTGACTCGTGCAATTCGAGGCACTAACCTTAAAATACATGCCACCTGTACAAAATATCATCCTTTCTCATGGTCTGCACAACCCATGCTGGGGCAATTGCCAGCAGGCAATCTACTTTGTGCAGCGGCTGCACCTTTTAGTGGTTCAAGTTTTAAAAAGTTAGAGTCTTTCTTTCAGTTTGTGGGAATCCATTTCATTGCGAAAACTCAGTTCTACAAATACCAAACCGATTATCTATTTCCAGCCATTAGCGAAGCTTGGAGAATGGAAAAAATGTCTATTGATAGTACATTCGCGGGCAAACGGTTCAGGCTAGCCGGTGATGGACAGTGCGACAGCCCAGGATTTTCAGCCAAGTACTGCACCTACCACTTTCAGGACATGGAAAGTAAGAAAATTGTGAGTTCGGTGGTCGTGCAGGTGTCACAAAGTACATCCTCAGTGGCCATGGAGAAAGTTGGCTTTGTAGCATCATTGCAAGAACTACAATCGCGGGGAATGGTGATCGACCTGATAGCCACGGACAGACATGTTTCAATTGCCAAGACAATGAGAGAAGAGTACAAAAATATAAATCACCAATTTGACGTTTGGCATCTTGCAAAAACAATAAAAAAATGTCGGCTGCAGGTAAAAATAAAGATATGCAAGGTATTTCACAGTGGTCCAAGTCAATCAGCAACCATCTTTGGTGGAGCTAAAAAACATGTGGAGGGTCGTTGGAAATTCTACTGGAAAAATGGCGGCCAGTAATGCTACACTGTAGCAACGTTCACCGCTGGAACACAAACCAACATTTCCACAATTGTGAACATGGCCATTTGTCCACAGAGGAGGCACGGAAGAAGAAGTGGTTGATTCCTTCATCACCCACTCACAAAGCCATTGAAAAGATTGTATTTGATAAAACTATAACAAGAGATTTGAGGGGACTCACGGAATTCTGCCACACAGGAGATTTGGAGGTGTTCCACAATATGTGCCTAAAGTACAGGCCAAAACGATTGCATTTTGGCATGGAGGGCATGATAAATCGGACTCTTCTAGCGGTCTTGGTACATAACCATAATGTTGGCCGTCAACAAAGTAGGATGACCGGAACTTTAGGGACGCTTCGCTACAATAAGGCCTTCACTAAAAGAAGTAAACAACAGGTTATCAAACCAGTGTTTGAGGATATGCAATATGACTTTATTGAGAGACTTATTGTTGATGTCCTAGATAGGCACATACATGGAGTTGTGAATGAACCTGTGCAGGGGATAACTGCATTGCCACCCAACATTGCCTCTGTTCCATGTCCACCTAAAGAAGAGCTCATTGAGAAATACACATCACGGTTTAAAAGATTGTAATTTGATTGTCTGTTCTCTCGAGTCTCCTCATGTCGCAGGCCCATTGAATATGTGTAACTATGTATTGTGTAAATAAAAGTGATTGCTCAATGTACATGCAATGTGTCTATCCAACCTTGTTCATTTGCGCATTAAATTAAACCAAACAGTAATATAAATCATTTTTCAAAAAATATAGAATGTCTCCGTATTTATGGTTCTCTGGGGCTGCAAATGCACGCAGACAAAATGCAAAGATGGAGTGTAAATTTCAAGTCCTGTGAGATGGCCTTACACTGAATGTAGCTAACTAGGAATGTGTGCTCGTTCAAAGTGAAGGTCAGCTGCTTTGATTTTTTGCTCGGGTGCCGGAATGGCCCACGACTCAGTATAAGGTTCTATTGTTATTTGACCTTGACAGGCCTGGACCATCCCGAAAGACTTCTTTTTGGGGGTGTGGGGCAATAACGTAAGAAACGGTAATGAATATAATTTCAGAAACGAAAGCCATTTAATGTTCGTTCATTAGAAGAAATAACGTCGGCATAGAAGGAGTGGTATTTCGGGGCTGCCCTACGCACAGACACAATGGAAAATGCAAATATAATGTAAGTAACTCTTTAGATGAGTTTATACCACAATTTAATTACTATACAGTAGCTTTAAAGACGGGTTAAGTTGTACTTGTTCGTTCTATGTGGCATATTGTTTTGTACCGCACACTATCTTGAGGAGAACCATCTCCTTTTACGGAAGCACCTCAAAACCTTCCTCTTTGCTTCTGCTTTCTCTCTCCCTCTCCCCTGCTACAACTGGTCCACTGTCTGCGACCTCGGTCCTGGGCCCTTCCACTCTCCACCTGCACTGCCTCCCTGTCAACCCCTGCACTGGGGGACTGTCTCAGTATCCTACAGCCCCCCCTTGACGTATAATACCCAGTTGCACTGTCCTAGCTATGAAATAATTTCCCGACCTAATATATAAAATGAATAATTTTAATAAAGATCTGATGGTGAGACTAATTTCATTTTTTATGTTTTTAAAACAGGTACATCCTTCATTATTGTATGTGTCACGAGTACCAGACACCGGCGGATGGCTTTTATAACCGCCAGTTGCTTCTCCGCGTGAACAACGTTACCACCCTGACCATTTTATGGGACGATCGCCAAGTACAAGTATGCCCTTACGCGGTACTAACGGCTAGATGCAACATACAGACCGTTGTGGTGGCCTAGTGCCTCGTTGTTGGAACAGCCATCCGATTATCAGTGCGACCGAAGAGCTTATTTTATCGTAAACCAACACCCTGTGTACTGCACACGAACATCGCTTGCCTCAAGACGAACTATTTTGGATCGAGAGCAAAGAAAAATGCAAATCGCTGAATATTCTCAAAACATTTGATGTCAAATAAATGTACTTTGCCAAATGTACAATCTTGCCGTTTGCTTTTAAACCACAGTTTCATATTCCGAATTGTGGCGCTGTGTTGTGAGCTGATCTAAGACCCTGTGCACAGCAAAGGAACATCGCGTGCCTCAAAACGAACTTTTTGGAACGTGAGCAAATAAAAATGAAAATCGCTGAATATTCTCAAAACATTTGATGTCAAGTAAATGTACTTTACCAAATTTACAATCTTGCGGTTTAATTTAAAAGTACAGTTTCATATTCCCAATTGTGGCGCGCTGTGTTGTGTGAGCTCATCTGTGTTGATTTCCGGGTTCTGTGTGGAGTCGCGTAGAAGACGCCTGGGCGCGTTTGCCTACGCAGCTCAGTCACGTCACGGATAGAGGCGGGGAATATGAATGTTTTGATAAAGTCTGTTTCAGGTGCGGGGGATTTGATTTAGTGCCGCAAAAGCAGGTGAGCCAGGGTGATGGGGGGAAATGATAGGATTATCAGAAAATGGCGGCTGATTTCGAGTGCGTTAATGGACGAAAAGTCGTGTAAGGTCCATAGGAAAGTTTTCTACGATCTACCGAGTTATGCTTAAAAACACATGGCCGAACCGTAGGGACAATAAAAAAAAGTCCCAGAACTATCCTTTAATAGAAAAAATAAGTGACATTTTTGACCTTGGTTCCTTGAAAAAACTCTTTCATTTTAGGTTTACGTCATCATAGCTCAGGGGCAACGCATTTGTCTTGTAAGCAAGTCAATGCAGAGCAACATGGGTTCAAATCTGATTCCCGCTGAGTGGCTGGTCTCCAGTATTACACATGTTACAAACGATTAATGAAACTATTGGTACTACAAAGCATTGCTCAGGTCTTCAGTGGCCAGATCATGTAACATTTGCACAAGTGCACAAAATTGGAGCAAATGCTTTGATAAAACAAAATGGAGCAAACCGGTTTTATCAAAATCCATATTATCTAAAAACCTTTGCACTAGGCCAAAAATGAACCAGACTCCTTTTTTGTACTATGTGTGTGGCACAGCATAAAACAAATTGTGTTTACTACAGTTCCTTTCCTGCCATGCATCAAATGTAATAAAGAAACCTGCTTCAATTTTGCCCTTGTGATTTTTTTTGTTGATAATATCGATTGGAGCTAAACCTTTTTGCTCCATTCCGTATTATCTGAACAGCAAATTTGGTGCTAAATTCGTTTGGTCTGCATTGATAAGCTGGCCCCCAGATATCTTTTGAAAGACCCCTTGTATTGCACAGGTCATTAAATCGAGCTGACATTGTAAGACAGACTGTTGGAGATCAACACAGCATCTTTGGTGAAAAAACGATATTCCTACTTTTTGGTTGTTAAGACTAGGCCTATCAGCCTTGAGAGATGTTACGTTGGATGTCAAAATTATTTATACAGAGTGGGAAGAGCAGTGGTGTGAGAATGCACCCTTTCCTGACACCTTCAAATGGAAAAGTTCTTGTTTGCTCCGCCCTTTCCCTAATCTTACATTAGCAACATTATCATAATAGAAACCTGTAGCAGCTGCTAAAATTGACTCTGGCATCTCCAAGTTCAAAGCGATCCTCAGATTGACAAATGCCACAGATGATAGTTGTTTTTTAAGGACCTCAAATTTAGAAATGAACAGCTAGAAATTAAAGCCTTGGTCGACAGTGCTGACCCCCCTTCAGAAACCAAGCCAGAAGCCGGGCTGCATATGTGGCACTGGTACGCGTGTGCGTCGTTACCATAGAGACTATATACACAGTATGGGATCGGGCCCCACGTTATGCAGACGGCTGGCTCTGATACCGTGCAGTGTGTGTGTAAGTAAGTACGGTAGATGCTTTTCATCGTATCATGGCAGAATTGCTGGCGGCTCCACCCGTTACAGTATGCTGCAGTGACAATATTTGCAGAATAATTAATCGGATGGCGTCATTTTCAGTATATCATTGACCCATAGTCAGAGACTCGGTAGGTTTACCCTGGTAGTGCAAGTATTATTTTATTTCATTATCTTATCTTTTGAACACTCTTATATGATATATTGACTCCACTTCTAATGGAGACTCGATGGCTATCTGTGCATCTGCACGCTATGTTCTAAGAACTTTAGGGAGACCGGCTTGTTCCGACTGTCCCCATTAGTAACATGGAGACTCATGACTATAAAATCTCTTCATTCTAACTAGATAACAAAGTGTGAGAGCGGCTGATTTGCATTCCCACTACCCGGCTCACGAGGCAACTATCACTACCTGGTGAGTCATTTATTTCTTCCCCTAAATGTTGACTATGTACCTCTATGCTCTATTGCAGTCTTCCTCATCTAGAGTGACACTATTTTCTCATTATAGAGATAGGACTTCACCACTACATTTGGCCCAATGGCCTAGCGAGACAAGGTCAGTACCCTATAGATTTATGAAGATTAATATATCTACATATACTTTCACTTTGAAATAGTTGAACTACAGTAATATATTTACTATTCATTAAGCTAACACATGAATTCTAAGACTACACCTTGAAATTATCATGAAACAATACGCTCCTTGCTCTGAAGAAGGATTAATCTGATCCAAAGCGCGTGGGCATTGATTGGCTCTGAGAGGAGCTTGTTGGATTACCCTCTCTAATATTAAATGTTATCAAATGGATTTATGTGATGATTGCAACATGTAATATAGTTGATAAACTATGTGAATGCACCTTTTTAATTTGTTTCATGCAAAATCAATTACCTCACTGTATCTTTGGATGATGTTAATTGTTCACAGATGGTTATGCTATTCATGAATATGAATCTCTAAATTATTTTATACAGAATTTTGGTCCTCACTGTAGGCTTTACTTATATTGTTATAACTAACACATTTCCTTTCATACAGAAATGGTCTACAATATTATCTTTTGTCAAATTAAGAGAAGTTGGATACTGTGAATTATTTACCACAACAGTCTATTATGAGAAGCCCTTATATTGGTACCTTTTTATTGCCTTAGACTAAAAGTTGACCTGGGATTCTATGTACCTCAAGGAGTGTATCATAGGGTTACTGATTGGCGACAACCGTTTGTGTTTTGTGCAGTAAGAGCATGGCCCACATAGACATAACCCCCACCACGAGTAAGCTTTAGTGAGTTACAAGCCTGTATTGTCTCAGAGGGTGTAGGCCTTTGCGCCCCGGAAAGAATGTGTTTTGCAAGCCCATGAGGAGGGAGCAGAGCACATCCTGGCAGTTACCATTCCACGATAAAGATTAGCCATCAGTGCTAACACCCCACACGTTAGAGGTACAGCCCTCCAATGCTTTGATCGCAAGACCCCTACATACCACAGCGCCAACGAGACCTACACCACTGGCCATAAAGCTGTAAGACCACCGATTGATCAGAAAGATCAGAAAGCAAGGCTACCTTGCCTTCACAATTGGGTGATGTGGTTTGTGCTGCGAGGTGCCAGGGAGGGATGAAATTATAGCTCAAAAGCAAGGGTAGAGAAACTTGAAGGCTGCAGGTGCATCTGGGAGTGAGTGAAGTATGCAAGTTGGTAAGACCCCTGGGGCCATCGCTGTATCTGCCAGGTGCACCATTACAGTGATAAAGTAACATTCTTTTATAAATAAGTAATTGCTTGTTGGGCCTGTTTTATCACAGATGACGAGCCCAGCAGCACCCACGTGGATGGAGACGGACAAGAAGGCTGGGACCAATGGCCTAGTGCCCCCTATGAAGTGGCCTGTTCATGTATAGGGTCAATCCAACGAGCCTTGCGGGTCTTTACTGTATATGATGACGACAGTGATGATGCCAGGTGTCCTTTTAAAGGGATACTGCGCTCAAAAATGTTATTGTCCCGATTGTTGGTCATGTGTTTTTCAGCATACTGTGATCGATTGTAAAAAACTTTCCTATGCATCTTACCTTACTTTTTTTCACTTTTACACATGCGAAAACAAGGGGTTGGGCGTGGCCATCTTGTGCTAATCTTATCCATTGCTGCATCGCTCTGAGGTCGAGTGCCCCTGCGGCACTTAATCAGATACCTCGCCCCTGAGGCTAACATTACTTTTCCAAACGATAGGCTCCACCTATTTTCATGACGTTAGTGGGCAGCGTAGCCAAAAGCGCCCAGTCATCACCCACATAATAACATCGGTTAACGCAGAACCCGTAAGATTAACACAAGACCAATAGTTGTGTGTCCTTGGGCTCGAGTGGCAAAAGTTTAAAATTATGCACATGGAGTTCCTTTCAGAAGAAGATGTGGATTGGACACATCAGATTCTTGCTATACCGTAAACGATGACAGGTTGCTTCTTGTCACTGGTACCGCCAAAGGGCATATGTGTCCCGGTCTATCCTCCCACATGATGGTGATGCTGAAAGATGCGGTTAGGTGTATCTGCCATTGTTGGTTGAAAAAGCCGTCCCACGGCAACTGGAAACTATGGCATTTGCAGAACAGTCCAATATATCTGTGTAGATAATAGAATAAAAATATATTTTATTATCCGTTCTTTATTCTAATTTATGTTGTAATTCTGCACGGGATGAAACAGAATAACGAACATATACCATGCACAATGAACACACACATACAACGTGGGGGACTATCTTAGACTACAATGTGCATGAAAGGTTAGTGCTCAGAAGTCCGTATGGCTCCCAATGGTATGGATAGAGTGACTCAGAAAGGGGATTGTAATGGAACCGGGAATATTATCTATTGAAAAGCGAACCAAGTGCCCTTGGAAAATGTTCTGCCCCGGCCCTTTCAATAATGCAACTATGATTGCACACCCTGATATTTCATGGGATGAAGTGCTTTATATATCGGTAGCCTGCATACAGGTTGTGGTTTTGGGTCGTCTATGAGTAATCGTCACAATATGCTCCAACATCCAACCCATAACAATGTCAATAATCAATACTGGCCAAAAATCCAAACCTTTACTCATTCATACTTAAACTAAACACAAATAACAATTATTAGTAGACTTATAAATTAACCACTAGTTACGCACACTCGGTTTTTAAATATGGCATGGTATACGGAACACGTTGTTCTGGCCACTATTTACGTCAAATGGCATTTTCGCACGTCGCTGAATTCTCCCATATGCAAACAGAACAATTTCTCCTTTTTTTATCACAAAAATATTATTTATAGTTCAACTTACATTCTGTTCGTTAACACGCAGTGTTTGCTCCGAACAACGGTTTGCATAAATTGAAACTAAACGTTCCAATGTCAACTTTCATAACAGTAAACGTTTTCATTTGTGCAGGTATTCCACAGTTTCTGTCCTTCTAGCCTGGGGATTGCTCTCTTTGGTCCAAGGTCACATAACAATTGAAGCTTGTTTTCAGAGTCTATGTTTGTTAGGCTTTGGTTTTGTGAATGAATGCCACAATATTAAAACATACCATTCAAAATGCCGCAGTGTGAACTGATTAATTTCTTCTATCCCTACAAACATCATCCTATGAAGTGACCTTCACTCCATGGAGTAATGAGCACAGCTGGCCTCCGTGGCATTCGAAAAACCCAAGAAAAATAAACAAATTGTTGGCTGGTATCCACCAATGCCGCATGATCTTCATTACTGTCTCACCCATCACTAGTGTGGGTTATGAACCTATATGTGATGTCATTTACGACGCTGTGGCCTTTCCATAGGCAAAAGCATTACATCTGGTGTCTCAACGTTGACGAGCAGCTATCTTTGATGATTATTTTTTAATTTCAGAACAAACTTAACCTTGTTAAACCCTGAAACCTATCTCTTTGCTTCTTTCACAAGAGGTTTGTATTCATTATGTTTTGAGCATAACAGGGGACAGCCGTTCACACTATCTATCCCACCTGAGGCAGCTCTGTCTTAGTTCAAGCGAGACAGGTCACATTGCTTCCCCATACCAGGTTAGTTGTATTCATGATCCTACTAGGCTTTGTTACAGTTACAAAAGATAGGAGAGACAGAGAGCACCATGGACTTGGTAGGCAGAGGTAAGAAGGGGAATGGTGTTGGAGGGGGCTGGGAAAACATAAGAGAAGTACATAGGGAGGAGCGCAGGCAAAGAAAAACACGGAGTCATATTGTATGGAAACCGAGCAACATCAGGCACTTATTGCAAAAATGTTGATGAAGAGGATACATTGGAAAATGACATTTTGGATGCAATGGTGTGCTATGTATAGAGCTATGGAGAAACCCAAAAAACACACACATCAAAAGACTTAAATAGTCAATGAGAGAGTAGAAAGGGGCCCACTTGCCGAGGTGTTTGAAAAAAGTTAAAAAACTGCTAAGGCAGAATGTTTTGGAAGTTATGGGGTTGACATAGGTCAGTTGATTGATCATCGCCATGTAAATCTTACCCACCATAGGCTTTTAATGCCAGTGCCAAGCACTGCATATGTGTATATGGTTTGGGTCTACAATTAGGGGTTGGCATACACCAGTCTCAGTGTCCCGTTGACTGATGGCAAATATCCATTTGCCCATCATTAATTCAGCAAAAGAAATGGGCAGTGCAGCAATGATGTGCTAGGGCAATTCCATTTTCAAATATATCACGATTAGCAATTGCAGACATGTGTCTTATCGTTTGAGGAACATTAATATCAATGATGAGAAGGTGAAAGAAATACATTAAAGAATCATACACCAAATTTAATCTGCATAATTGAATACTTTTTAATACTTTTTGTAGCATTGAAATTGGGTGCAATAGCATTCAATTGTTGATGTACAATGTACAAACATTGGGGAACATATTGAAAATGTTACTGTGAGCAGATTGTGAAGACAGCTACTAATTATTTATATTGGGAAGTCCACTGTTCCACAAGTACCTCTTTAGGTGGACAAGGCTTGTTTGCAATGTTTTGTGGCACTGTATGTGTCATAGGAACAAAATCCGGATTGATTCCATGAGTATGCATGGCCAACACATTCAATGTCAAATCTTTCACAAATTCGAATTCCATTTCCTGGTATGTTGGTTTAGCCACCCATTTTTTCCTTTGTTTTGTGAAGGCCTTGAGGTAACGAAGCAACCAGGAAATATCCTGCCGTTTTCACTTGTTCCCTCCAAACGTTCTCATTGTGCACATGTACAGCTAGTCTTTTTCTGGCCTCCATACCGTCTATGCCGAAATGCAACCTTTTGAGCCTTAGGCACATATTGTGGAACATCTCCAAATCTCCCGTATGACAGAATTCTGTGAGTCCCTTGATGTCTCTTGAAAGCATTTTATCATACAAGATCTTCTCAAGAGATTTGTGTGGAAGTGAACATGGCACCAACCACTTCTGTTGGCGTTTCTGCTCCTCCAATAAAGATCCATGTATGCATTCATGAAAATGTTGGTTTTCTGTCCATGAGTGTAAGTTGGAACAATGGTGCATCAATGAATGCCATTTTTCAAGTAGAATTTCGACAGACCCACCATAGGTTTTGGAGCACCACCAAAGATGGTTGCTGATAGACTGACACCACTGTAAGATTTCTTTAGAACCCTTTTTTCTACCAGCAGCTGTAATTTTCATATGGACTGATTTGTCAACGTGCCATACATCGAATGGATGACGAATGTGTGGAAACTGCTCTCGCATGTCCTTGGCTATTGAAACATGCCGGTCAGTGGCTCTACTTGCATTCCCCTTGATTGAAGATGTTCGACGGATTTGATGAAACCACATTTTGCCATGGCCACAGAAGATGTACTTTCGGACACCTGCACTGTCTCCAAACTCACAATTATTTTAATTTCCATGTTTTGAAAGTGATATGTGCAGTACTTTGCTGGAAACCCTGGGCTGTCACACTGTCTGTAGCCAGCTAGACAGAAATGTTTGCCAGAGAATGTGCTTTCGATTGACATCTGTTCAATTTTCCAAGCTTCACTAATGGCGGGAATAAGAATTCCCTTTGATGTTTGATGTACTGGATTTTAGCAAGGAACTCAACTCCCACAAATTAACAGAAACTGGAAATCTTACCGAAAGTGGACCCGCATAGTAGATTTCCAGCTGGCACTTTTTCCAGCATCGGTTGAGTGGACCATGAAAATGTACTATGGAGGTGGACACAACTGGCTTGGATTTTCAGGTTAGTGCCTTGTAATACACGAGATACATTCACCACCAATGGCTCCCCGGCAAATGTCCGGCATGAATGTGGTTTGTGAGTCAGCTGTGGTGGACAAATAGCCAAAACTAGGCAAACTCAAGTTGAGATCTTTAGCAAGTTTCTCGGTCAATTGCGTTGAAGCTTCAGTCTCTGTTATTTCAGGTTGTGCTATTTGCACACAATTTGGAGAAACAGATAAAATCGAATGTTTCTTGGGTGGAAAATTTTTGGTGGTTGTAGATTGTGTCAAGGAGTTTGTGAGGAATTGCAATGCATCTTCATTGCATTCAGTCTCATCTTGTCGAGTTGTCACGTGGTGCAATGGTCCATGGACACTTTGCAGGGTTCGCCGATCACATTCCATTTAGTTTCCGGCCATTGGGCATAAGCATCATGAGCCTGCTTATCGACTGGACCATGCTGCGCTCCAATTTTTGGTTGCTCCATTGTGAAATCTGTTTGGCAAGTGACATCTTTGGTTTCATTTGTTGTCTGTGTCTTTATACTTCTCTTTTCTTCTGGGCCTCTAAGTGATGTGTTGAAAAACATGCTCAATGTATAGCACACAAACAGCACATAACACTTTTACCTTTGTTTTCTATATTTTCTTTGAAACCATAGGATTCTCTTCTGCTCCATGTGCCTCCTCTTCGAATTCCACAGCTTGTGTACATTCCTTGAATCGAATATTCATTAAAAAAATAAAATGTCTATCATACTGGAAATGAAAATCTTTCTTCGCACAGAGCACTTACAGACATATCCTCGAATACAGTGTACGTTATTTAGTCATAATATACATTTCTGATTTCACCGAATGACCTTCCGAGTTGTCACATGTACTTGATCAAAGTTCACTATGGAAAACATACTGAGTATAACGTTGTCCTCAAACATTTATTAAAATATATTCTGCTTTAGGGAGTAAGTGTAACGTTAGAACCAAAATCAGAAAAGTTTGAAACAGTGCACAGTCACATTGATTTCACTCTCTAATAATATCCTTTGTAAGATTTACTTTCATTCTTGCAAGGGAACTGTAAGTAAGCATACCTCATATTCTGGACCGGTTTTAATGGAGGAAGTAATTGTAGTCGAAGTTCCAGCATCACACTGTAACACAGTACTTCTTTTAGTATGTATGAAAAATTTGAAATAGAACTGAGACAAACAGATGCAGAATATGGTACATACAGAAAGAAACCCATACATGCCACTTAGTGTTGCTAACCGATAGCACACATAAACATCATCATTTTATTTCAAATTGCAAGCATAACACATTCTCGTAAAGGACAAGTACAATAAAATGACTTCATAGGTGAGTGAACTTGATGTTGACTCCAGAAAATAAATTGATGCAGAATCTTGCTCCTACATTTTCTGTGCATTGTCATAAAGTGGTACAAGGAAAATTAAATTTTTCTTACATATGAGGACAGATACAACGCTCGAGAATATCACTTTGTGTATGTCGGTACGACTGACCATTGGGACAATGGATGTGTCAGTGGTTTCGTCACTTGTGAGGGTCTGTGCTTCCATCACTGTGCTCTACGAAAAAAAAGGACATGTCAAGCAACCGATTACGAAAACATTATGCAGCTTTTAAAGGGCACTATTGCATTGTTATATAATGGTCATAATTTCTTGATTTATTAGAGGCTCTAGAAAGCGGGGACCAATGTAGTATAGAGAAATCTAGTATAGTAAAAATTCAATACAATCTGGTAGCTATGCAAACTTTTGTAAGACACCTTTGAAGTAAATATACACCGAAAGCTCAAATCAATTCATGAAGTTACCATTTCAGTTACCTACCAGATTTAGATCGAGAGATCATAGATAGTACTTATTTATGCAGCCCATCGTCCTACATAACAACAAACACAGCTAATTCATCTTGCATGTCTCACTGAAGGCAGTGTGTGCATACATTTGGTTGGAATTGCATTTGGAAGCAAAGAATTCTAAGTCAATGATTTTTTTGTGTACTTGGATTGTTTGTACATATCGTCGGTAAAGTGCTGGCTGCAGATGCGGAATTGATTGGACCTCACATCCTTCAAGACATGCTGGGCTCTACTTTCAATCTCGTCCACAGGAAAATCACAATATTTAACCCATTTTCTCATTAAATCGATCTCTTTAGGGAATGTATGCAGGACCAGACCTGGACTTTTTGCATGGCTCATAGAAGAACAACCGAGAACCATACAAGCAGGCATTATTGAAAAGTCTGTAAGATCTGTATGAAAATATGTAAATAATTAAAAATAATACTGTATGCATGTGATTTATGTAATTATATTACAGCTCTCTATGCAATATTTGTTTTAGTCAAAGAATGAAAACCTGTATAACCTTGTCGAATGAACACAGCAAAAACTGTCTTACAGAAATGATTTTTATATCGCAAATCATAAAGTGTTAGTCATCCGTTGAATGCACTTTCGGGCATCAAAAGGGAGCATGCTTACAAACATGAACCATGAAAGATTCCATTCTATTACAATGAACATTGATGCAATGTGCTATTTTTCGAGATCAAAATACTTGACACATTAGACAAAGGTGAAGTCGGTGAACGAAATGAACATTACAATGCTCGGTACAATATGTGGAAATAGAAAAAGATTAATTGAGATCAGCAATCAATGAATATAGAAAGTAAATCTGTGACCTACTACCCTTACCTGGACGAACAAACAAGCCGATTGAGCAAGCAGGGGAGCAAGTGTCTGGGGAACAAGTTGCACGATAAACAGATATCTTAAAGAGCACAGAGATGATCTGTAAAATGTCAAGGTTATAAAGGATTAGAAAAGTGGGTGTGTATGTAAATGTGTGACGTGTTCGTTGTGGGGTTTTGCAGAGGGGAGCATAGAGACACTGGGTCTGGGGAGGTCATGAGAACAATGGTCACTGAGCAGAAGAACCCTTGTGAAGTGTACATGCTGTTTGGCACCTTGGCTGTTCACACCCATGCAGCCCCTTTGCGAGCACATGGCCACAGGTGCCAACTGCCATTGACACTGGAGGGGGGATGGTTGGGCATGAGGTGAGCGCAAAAGGCCTGTAACACTGCAGAAGGGAGGCACACTTATGTGGATTGCCGGGGCGGGGTCTTGAAGAGGGGAGCCTGGAGACACTGAGTCTGGGGAGACCATGAGAACAATGGTCACTGTTGTTGGTAAGGAGACGATCCTTGGCCCCCACCCTTGCGTCACTCTAGAAAAATACCATATGTAATAACCAAGGGGGGGAGGCATATCCACCCCCACAGCATTCTGTTGCACCACAACTCATAGAAAATAACCCATACTTTAAAGCCCCCAGCTCAGCCATAAGAAACCATTTTGAACTAGTCCCAATGCCATATTTTCTACCGGCCCTGAAAATCCATCTCTACGTAGAAATGCAGTTCCCATCCATCATCCGCGGTGCCTCACACAGCCAGCCCACATCATCGCCTTCCTCCATGCCAGCTCTGTGCAACCCCTGTTCTCACGGAAGTCAGCCATGCCTTGTTACAATCCTGTAATATGATTTCCGAAAGAATGTGCTCTGTGATGAGTGTGAGACAGTGAGAAGTCATAAACCAAGTGCCCATTCATCTCCACTAAATCTGACTCTCGAGCGCCCTGATCACTCCAGGACCCCCACTACAGCCCTAATCCTGTGTGGCAATATATTTTCCCAAAAAACAACAAACGTCTACCTATCTTAAGAGGACCCAAGCGGGGCAGATGGCAGATCAAACCTTTGGGGTCGGGACCTGGGTGCAGAGTTTGCGGTATCAAAGAGAATCCAAAAGGGTAAAGGTTAGAATGCCAATATATTCTTGAGTTATTCTGAGTTCTGACAGTCATTATCAGGTGGCTAAATGGGGGTTACTGGGGCGCCCCTCTGGGGGCCTTGCAATATTGACTGACAAAACTTGTAGATTTGTATCTAATTTAGTATTAGTTCATGAGTCACTCCTTGTTGTAGAACTCCACTTTGCAGGGGCTATGAATGTGGGCATTTTGGTTGTATGTTTATATTCGCATAAATTGGCATGTTCCATCTCTGATATGTGTGATCTGTTGAATCTGATCTTTGAAGAAGCAGTTTTTAGAAACCCGGGCCTAAGGGTCATTGTTGGTGGGGACTTTAAATCCACCTGTTTAAACCTATGATGATGGGGGATGCCTCTTTTCGAGGCCCTGCCAGCGTTTCTGTACTTAATGGGAAAAAATGGGAGTTGAGTATTTTATCTCCTGAGATATACAACATATTAGGCCTACACTGGACACTCATGGTTATACTTGGTGTAAAGGGCCTGCCTGCTCAACGATTGACTATTTCTTTGTATCAACTAGTCTGCTCTATTTAGTGGAGGAAACGTCTATTTGAGAGTGTGGGCCTAGTGATCATCTGTCTTTGAAACTGAATTTTAATATCTCGAGACTTACATATAAATCTGTGACTGCCTTAGCCCTTTTGAATACAGATCGTCCATACATATCTGTGAGACTGGACTTTTAAACATGCTTAACCCTAATCCAAAAAATTAGAGAGGACCCCATGCTTTGTTATGCGCCGTCTAATTCAGGCTCTGCGTCTATTATAGTGGAGTGCCGGAATGGAGGGTGCATTCGGGAACATCTGAAATGGTTGGTACAGCATCATCATGAAGCGGTCTTTAAGCACCAACATTGCTTTAATGAGCACATTTCTACTCTTAGGAAAGAAAATAGAAGGCAGCTAAGGCATTTGCGCCTAGCCAACTATGACTGGTCCACATATAAGTGTCTTAAACGCAATATCTCTCAGTCGTATCGTAACAAGGTGAAGGCGCTTAGGTACGAACTTCATTGAAAAGATAACCAAAAGATGATATACCATCTCCTTGCTAATGATAATAGACAGGTGTGGGCAATGCTTAGAGCGATTACTGGAGCTGCTACACCGCTTCAGGAAGCTGCTATATCTGCCTCTACTTTGGTGACCTAAATAAAAAAATATATGACTTGCCAACCGGCTTTGAATCCATTGAGCATAGAAAATTTGAATCGCTGATTTTGAAATGCTCCCTGTGGTCTTGTGAAGACATTGCTGGTGCAATTGCTAAAATTAAAGGCTCCAGGGCACCAGGGCCCGATGGTATTCCGCCTTGTCTGATCAAAGTAGATCCAGAGTTATGGGCTGATATTTTAAAAATGTAATTTGATTCAATCTACTTTTCCAGAAAAATTCCGCTTTCCTGGGGCTCGCCGATCATCGTACCCATATATAAGAAAGGAAAGGTTGACGATCAAAATCATTTTAGGCCCATCGCTTTGATGGATGCTGCGGCCAAAATGTTAACTCTTAATTTTAGAGGCAATTCAGTCACATATATCCCACTTAAAGTTGTTGCCACGTTTTCAAGTAGGTTTTAGAAAACGTATGGGCTGTCCTCTAAACGCCTCTCTTATGGCCCATTTATATGAACTTACGAAACATTCGAGAACAGGCCCTATCTACATGGCAGCCCTTGATCTTACAGCTGCCTTTGATACAGTGATTAGAGATGTGCTATGGGAGAAGGTGATTAACTTGGGCTTTCCCTTAGATCTGCTTACTTTTATTGCACTCTTACACCAAAATACCACCTATCAAATAAGGTTGTCAAAGAATGGCGCTGTAACCAACCCAATTTCTACTGAGATTGGACTTAAACAGGGCTGCAATCTTGCTGCAGTCCTGTTGAATCTCTATTTAGTAGATTTGGACGCTGGCTGGAGTGAGAATGTCATATTCCCTGTTAAATTGGGTCGATTGGCATTAAATTGGATTGGATTTGCCGACGACTTGATGTTTTTAGATCATACCCCATTTGGTCTTCAGACAAAATTTAATTTGTTTTTCAGTTTGGCCCTAAACATAATCTTCAAATCAATCCAACTAAATCTTTTATCATTTCATTTGCAGATGGCAAGAGGAAAATTGCTAGATTCAACTGGTGTTTGAATGGAGTGTGTATCCCTCAGATGCCTTCGATCTGCTATCTGGGCTACACACTTGCAAATATCTATTCTATATCCATGTGGAAAGATCTTCTTAGTAAGAAAGTGAAGTTGCTCACCTCCCAGATGAAGATCATCTTTAATAAGTATTGCCAATTTTCAGTCCTTCCCTGTATACAATATTATACAATATTATCTCTTAAAAGAAGAACCCATAGTGCTTTATGCACTTAATATCTGTCTCTTGGAGATGGAGGGTTTTCTTGATATGATACAGGGTAGAATGTGGAAGCAGGTATTTGGTCTATCGCTTTCGATTCTGAATGTGATCATTTGCCATGAACCGGGGATATTACCCTTGTCAGTCAAATGGCACTGACACATGCTTAACACCTATGCTAAAATGCTTGCTCCTCCGAAACAATCCTTATATGAAGATTTTGCACGCATGCAAATGGATGGATCTGTGCCATCAATTGTGAAATTTTTAAATAAAATGGAAGAAATCTTGGAGGCAGCACTGATAAGTAAGGAAAAGCTTATTGTTGGGCTTCCATTCTGTAAGAGTAAATTTCAAATGTATCATTGATGTTTGATGTTAGAACAAATTGGCAAGAGTAAGGCATATTATGGAATATGCACAATTTTGCAGAAAATGGGGTGAGAGGGTTAACTATCTGGAGTTGTTTCGTGTAACCAGTCGCACAAAACGTATATGCGTTATAAGCTGAACCAATTGTTGACAAACAAAAGGATTCAATATTGGTATCATGATGTGGGGAATACAATACCTGGACGATGCACTTGAATTCCTAAAGCACTTGACCATATATTGCGAGTTCTTTGAATCATTTAGATCCAGGATATTTGGATCCTATTTATCTTTGCCATCTTGGTTGAGCAGAGAAAGCTTATGGGAAAGTTGTATGTGGGTCTATAACCAAATGTTACTGCTTAAATTGATTAAACTATTGAATGGTGTTCAAGAGAGTTGGACCAAAAGAAAATCTCAATGGTTACCAGAGCGAGTTGACATTTTTATAGACTGAGACATTTTTTTATTTTATTGAAGGATAAATTGTTTTAGATATTGTGAGGTTTTATGCTGATATACGATTAAATAGATGTTGGAAATGTTGAATTGATGATTTATTTTAATGATATTTGGTATTATCTTAGCTTTGGTATGTTATATCGAAGTATATAACTTGAAGGGAAAATTCTTCTTTTTTTTCCTTTATATTTATTATCAAATGATTAAGTTTTTGTAAAGGTTTTTATAACCAAATACAATAAAAACAAAAATGCCAATATATTAGCTCATGCAACCTGATTACCCCTATTCATGCAAGATTTTATGTGTGTCATTATTTCTGCATGATCAGATCCTGTTGTTTAGTTTAGTTAGAAAGATGTGTGCTCCTATGCCCTGACCTTCACACCACTGAGGTGAGCCCAGCTGACACACGTGTGCGAATAGAGCTACAGAAAGACGGCGGCCAATTATCATCTTGTTTTCCATATAGTATCAACTGTTCCATAGGCCCCTCACAATGCAATGCCAGAATGTGCACCCTAATCATGATATCATCAGTGATGCTGGTACATTGATACTGGCGGGGGATAGATGGGCATGAGTCGAGCGCAAAAGGCTCTGGAACACTGCTGAAGGGAGATACACTTATGTGGATTTCCAGGGCGGGGTCTTGCAGAGGAGGGTCTGGAGACACTGGGTCTGGGGAGGCCATGAGAACAATGGTCACCGTCCAGAAGATTCCTTTTGAAGTGTACATGGTGTTCGGCACCTTGAGCGTTCCCACCCTCCCTGCCCCCTTGCTAGCACATGGCCACAGGTGCCAACTGCAATCACAACCACTGGAGGGGGGATGGATGGGCATGAGGCGAGCAAAAAAAGCCCAGAAAACTGTTGAAGTGAGACACATTTATGTGAATTGCCAGTGCAGGGTGTTGGAGAGGGGAGTCCAGAGACACTGGGTCTGGGGAGGCCATGAGAACAATGGTCACCGCGCAGAAGTTCCCTTTTTGAAGTGTACATGGTGTTTGGCACCTTGAGCATTCCCACCCACCTAGTACTGGAGTGGGGTATAATGGAGGGGGGATGGATTGTTGCGGACGAGGTGAGCGCAAAAGGGCACCAACCATTCTTTCATGTCCCTCATAAACGAGTGAGCATGTTCTTTATTCACTGAAAAATGTAAGCAACTATTCGTATATGATCATTTGTATTTTATTTAGTTTGGTGATGTTGATTGCACAAACAAACTACACATTGTATACTTGAGGTTGCAGCACAGTGTGTGAAAATCCCCTGTATTGTCCGCTGTCACTGAGGAATTTGGTGCGAATGGCTCCAACAACACATGCAGGTATTACTTGTTGAACGCGGAATCCAAGCCTCCCATAAAGCCACCATGCAAATGAATGGTACGCCACCAGCTTGTACCACCTGTGGAAGAGAAAAATACATACTGCAATTTAATTAACCATATAAGTCTTCCACCCTTACTTGAAAATGCATCCTGAAGTCTATGGCATAGTTGCCCCTACAAATGTTACTTCATTGATAAATGAACTTGGGTTTTGCAGTCTATATGCATTACAAAAGTGAACACCCATTCAATTCATAACGGTTTGGGCGACACAGAAATATTGTTTCTTAGTTGAAAGTGAAACACGCAAGCGAAGAACACTCCGGTTTGCAAAAAGCGATAGAAACATATCCAATTTTAAGACTAAATTGATTTGTCAGTGATCGATCAAAGTTACGACAATGTAGGAGACAAACACAAAATATTATTCGCCTCAGTGGTCAAAATGACATCCCACCTAGAGTTAACTTGTTACTTGGATTGCGAGGGCGAACTGTGGCGCGAAGTTTGTGCATAAGGAGCATCATAATCCTAAACACAGACCTTGTGAGGCAGGCGGCCCTGAAGTCATGCAGCTCAGCAAAGCATAGCAGAGGTGAGTCTTCTTCTGATATATAGGCCAAGCATCCAGAGGTTACTTTGCAGCAGCAGTTCTCCACTTTGGTTGGCATGAACGTGCAGCGATTGCAGGTACACCAGGTAGAAACGTCTTCCCTGTGACTATGCTCAGGCTCAGGCTCATGCTCCAGTGATTCATCTTCGCAACTATCATTCGATTCCCCATTGTTTCTGCATCTTTCTCTTTCAATTACTTCCTCCTTGGAACACTCAGGCTCGTACTGGTACGACTGTATTGCTGCCATTATACGACACCATTTTAAATCAAACGCAAGTAACAATTTAAATCAAATGCTAGTGTAAGTATTGGTTCACATTGGGCTTTGTGCTAAGAAAGTAACTGAACAGTGCAGAAACGAGCCAGAGGCAATAAAAAAAGAGTGAAACGATTGAAAAAGCTACTCTTATGTTATCTGATGAGAAGGGGTCTGTTTATACTTATTGGGGAAAGAGGCATCCAGCCAATTCCATGGAGACACGACAATAGCTTCTGCACACTGAACTTTGACACGAGACGTGCATTGGCTTAGTGAAAAGGGGCGTAAGCGTCTAGTGATGTCAGCTTCAGGGGCGGGTGATATGAATTACTGCTGCGAGGGCACTCGAACTTTGGGCGATGGATCAACAGATAAGATTAGCACAAGATGGCTGCACCCAACCCGTTGTTTTTGCATGTGTACAAGTGAGGAAAACTAAGGTAAGATGCATGGGAAGGTTTTTTACGATCGATCGCAATATGCTGAAAAACACATGCCCGAACGATCGGGACAATAACATTTTTGAGCGCACTATCCCTTTAACTTGCTGCACATCCCCAGTTTGGCCGAACGTTCAGCGACAGCAGAGTTCTTTGCTGATGCATTTATATTTTGTAGAAATAAATACTTGTTATCCTTGCAAGCGGTGACTTGTGCCTTTTTCCCTAGCGGGTTGTATTTTTCTTGTGTGAGTATGCAGGGCTGTACCTTCATTTGGTGACCCAGATATGATCCGCGTGACCCGCGTGCTGACGGAGGCTTCCAGGCTGCTTCTCCAAAGCACCCTCCTACAGCAACCAGGACCAGACGAGTCATTCCCAGAGGTGTGCAGGATCCGTTTTACAGAATTCCTGTCTGCTTTTTTAAACGGGGCGTGTCTCTGAAGAGAGTGCAGACCATTGTTGGAACCCCATGACAGTGGTGTTCAGGTGAACACGCATATGTGAGTATACCCTTGTAAGTGATAACAAGTAGGGGAATGGTGCACTTGCATGAGAGATGGGGATGGTGCAAATGAGGGAAGGGAGTGTGTGATTGAGTGGTAAAGAAGGATTTGGGTGTTTTTATTTGTTGAATTTTTAGGAGGATTTATACAGAAGGAAAATAAAGGAGTGTAGGGAGCCTTCCCGAGTGAGGGGAGATAATGGTACCATTTACTTTGTGAACATGGAGGTAAACAAGCAGGAACTCTGCATAATTAGTGGGCTCTGATATAGTAGTACATGTTTTAGTGTTGGTTTAGTATAGTGAGATTTCCATTTGTAAGGTGTGAAGACCCCAAGAGGGTCATTGTTAGTATAGTATTTTAAGTAGATTGAGCGATTGTGGTACAGTATTGGGTGTGAGTGAAGGGAAGGGGAGGGACAGTTGACTGGGGGCAAAAGGGAGGAGGGGACAGAAAACTGGTTTGGACTTTGACAACTGCTGTGAGCGCAGTGCGCGAGCATAAGCTTAGGAGATTTGAGCGCACTGTTTGCCAAAATGGGAGGAGGGACTCAGCTAGAATACATGTATAGTGCACTGCCACAATACAAGGACAAAATTGAGAAGTACCATAAGCAGTGGGTGGTGGAGACACGAGGTGGTATATCCCGCTCCTGGCCAGAGCAGAGCACCCATAATAAGGGAATACTGGAACACATGACTACATTTTTAGCAACGTAGAATAAAGGAAAACAACTGCAGAAGAGGAAAGCGATTTTAGAACTCTGGAAAGTGATTGAGGACGTAGAGGACGCTGACGAGGGAGTGGTGCGAGATATACCTGTGTGGCTACCGTAACAGGGGGGCGAGACCACTGTAGGACATAAGGGACTGTACCCGTAAGTGGCTCGCCCAGCAATGGGCTACACCAACCTGACCTACGTGCCCACCCCAGCCACTGCCCCGCCACCACCATACATTCCAACCCCGGCTTCCAACCCATCCCAAGAATGCAAGGAGACAAAGGAATTGTAGGAGGCGCTGGAAGCGGCGTGAGTAGAGCTAGCGTAATTAAGAGCAGGGCATACGGAAGAAAGAGTAAAAGAAAGTGGACTAGATTAATGGCGGGCTGGGGACATTTTATTTAGGTTATTCAGTACAGAAATAAAAGATGTGCACGTTCAGACAAAGGAGGGTGAGTGCAGGCGAGTAGGGATCCCGGGATATGGGACAGTAAGAAGCAGAACGCTGCCATCCTGAAAGAATCCAGCTCCAGCAAGAACTAAGCTCTAATTACAAGACTCGCCCATGAAGAGGAATACTCAGAGGAAACTCTAAGACGAAGACCCCTGCATGCACCTTACTAATAACTGAAGATACAATGTGTAGACGGACATCTGGAACTAGCGCCAAGAGCATTAACTGAATAAACCATGAGACCTAATGACTGACATTAACACAAGAAAGTGTTGCAAAACAAGCAATATGGGTATCATTGTAGAAGCACTGCTAACCAGCACCATAAGGAATGAAAAGTCTAATGTATTAAGATTGACAAAAAGTACAGAATCCAACCTGAATTCCTATAGAGGTACTAATCTTAGATATTGAACCTTAGCCACTCAGACAAGAATGCACATCTATGTTTTAAAATTGTATGCATGAATACTATGAGATGAACATTTCAAAGTACTGGATATATGTACTATGTGTGAAAATTGATTGTACTAAGTGAGTCACACACACAATATTGTGTAATACACTATATTTGCAATTGGTATATTCCTGACTGTACCAAATGTATTAATTGTTTACTTTTCGCATCATAGTGTACGTAGTTCTTTTGTAAGGTTCTTTAATTTCTCCAAGGTAAAACACAATCTTTTCTTTTTCTTTTTCTTTTTTTATATATATTCCAATTCTCTCACCGTTTTTTCTTTTCTCTCAACACGCGTTTCTCCACTGTTCAATAGTGGATCATCAGGAGAGAATCCTGTTATTTTTGTTGAGCACCACCAATTTTTGTGTATAACATTTTTTGATTCTCCACTATATTTATCTAAGTGGTTGAAACCGGTCAGAACTGCAGAATAGGATCCGCTTGTCCCCAGGTGCGTGCCGCCGGTTTGTGTAATACATATTCATACTGTAACTGTGCCTTTGGTAAGGGCAAAACAGTTGCACGTGCCTCCAAATGGAGTATGTTGGCACGTTGTAAACAATGAAATTACTCTTGTTTAGAACTCATTAAATACCACTTACAAATGTCATTTGTGGGAAATCTTGCTTTAACCAAAGAGCTAGGTGCAAGCAACTCAACATACAGACGCTCTGTACTTTATTCATTTGACTGACTAGTGGATAACAGTCATTGCTGGGTTCTGCTGCCGGGCTAGACAATCTTATCAATTATGAACACAGAGGCATAGGCGAACTGAATATTGTCCACTCCCATCCTTCTAATATGTGCTATGATGTTAGCATGCTACCCTGCATGCATTTCTTGGCTATCTGTTCCTACATTTATGTGTTGGGACTGTGGGTAAGGCACATTAGTTACATGTGTGTACTTTTCAGATGTGGGCTTCCTGGCTACCTTGTATACAAATAGCTGAGTGGGCCTGATAAATGAGGTGGTGAACCTAAATTGTTGTGCTCAATCCTGTGCCCTATGAAACAATTAAACTCCAGAATGTAGAGCTCCTTTTACCAATAAACGTTATAAAAAAACACAAACTTGTAACCATCGTCAGTAAGAAACCACATGCATGAGAAGTCAAGGCTAAGTAGCAAAGAGGATATGTCACAAACCATGCTGCACAATTGAAGTGGAGTACAACACACAGAGAAAGGGAGGAAAACCCCAGATGCTAGAAAAGTCACAACATTTAACCAGTCAGATCTGCTTCTGCAGCCGGCCTCTAAAGCTTAATGTGGTCATGACACCTCCCGTTATGCTTTGTGAAGAGGGTCAGCCAGTGTTCTTCAGTGTGTGTCTGAGCTGAATTAACTGTTATACAATTATGCTGTGCTGCTTCATAAGGGGTCAATGGGATTGTCTCTTATTCTGCCCTAATCATATGCCCTGGCATCCTGACACCACTGGCATCGATACCCAGCTGCATTCCAAGCCAAGAGCCAGCCTCTGACTGCAAGGCAGGCAGGCCAGCCACATGGGCATGACAGGGAAATAGGTATGTGGGAGAAAGTGAAGAGAAGTGTGAAGGGAAAGTAAGAAACGCAGGAGAAGATTCATCCCTTCTACATTCTCTCCCTCAGTGTTCAATATTCTCCCTCAGCACCAAGCACACAATGCTAGTCGCTACCCCAAGCCAGAGTTTTCCCTACTTTTTTCCTCTTCTGATGAGGGCAGATTGTTCATCTATGCCTCTTTATATGACAATCAATATATAAAAGAAGAAGGCCTGACTGACTGACTCATCAACGCCCAGCTCAAAACATTTAACCTAGGAACGTGAAATTTGGAAGGTACAATGCTTTCATGATGTAGGCACTCAGTAAGGAAGGATTTTTGGAAATTCCATCCCTAAGGGAGCTGAAAGGGGGGGTGAATTTTTGAGGGACTCATCAACGTCCAGCTCAAACCGTTTAACTTAGGAATGAGACATTTGGAAGGTACATTTTTTTACATGATGTAGGCACCCACTAAGGAAGGATTTGGGGAAATTCCATCCCTAAAGGGGTGGAAAGGGTGGGGGGGATGATTTCTTTTATGAGGATACCTCCATCTCAAAAACCGAAGATGTTACAGGTGTGAAGATTGGTATTTAAATTCTTGTTCAAAAATAGAGAAATATGTGTTTTGCCATTTTCTGAAAATCCAGTTAAGGGAGGTGGAAAAGGGGGTTGAATTCTTTTTGAAGGATACCCATATCTCACAAATCAAAGATGTTAGGAAAGTAAAAGGAAAGAAAAAATTGACATTGTAAATCTTCATTACGAAGTAAATTTCCAAACTGCTTCTTAAAATTGGTAACGAAGAGTATCCGTATTTGAGAGCAAAATTGTCACCCCTTAAAGGTTTGTTTCACCATGACCATCAACAAATCTCAGGGGCAGACTTTAAATGTAGCGGGGATTGACCTAACGGAAGACGTCTTCTCACACGGGCAGTTTTATGTGGCCTGTTCCAGAGTGAGCTCACCTAAATCTCTGGTAACCCTAGAACCTGAAGGGAGAACCCACTAATGTGGTTTACAAAGAAGTACTCAAATATTTTTTGTTTTTAGGTTTCAGATGCCCAATAAGTATTTTTTATTTTTTTGTCCATCTCATTGTCTGTAATTACAGTGCAAACACATTTCTGGATGCACTTCAATGGAACAACTATCTTAATTTTGTAGCCAACATGCCCCGACTAACGCCTGCAATAAACATTGCTTATTACGTTAAGACATCAACCTGTAAATTATATTTCTTACAGTTTGAACAAAAACTCATGTGTCTTTTTACAATTGTAACAAATCCCAAATTTAACATGAGCGAAGCTGCATGCAACAGCTAGTTATTTATAATCTCAAAACATAACAGCTCCCCTGGCAGCTAGAAACTGCCTTCTTATGCCCTATTCCTCTTTGCTCTTGCTTTGTTGAAAATTAATGCAGCAAATATTTAAACTTCTGGGACAAATGCCTTTTGTCTCAAAAGGTTGCTGGTGAACTGGTTTTTATTTTTAGACATGAAGTGATTGATTTAGGCGATGTCACATCTTTTGTCAGATTGTCGTGCTGGTTTTATTGTCATTAAAACCCAATTTATGAAATGCATGCCATTTCTATGGCTTTCCCCTTGTGGAGATCCTTTTATCTGAAAAACCTAAAACTCCTCTGAGCACACTGCATTGTCCTCATGCTCCAGTAGTCACTCATTTTTAAAAGGACTTTATAGACCTCATGGGAAGTAGCAAAAGATGACAGCATTGCCACAATAGAGCAAAATGCTGACAGCGAAAGACGTCTCTGAGTTCATCAGAAAGAAAGAAGAGAGGGTCATCAATAAAACATGTGAAAAGCAGGAAGACAAGAGCGGATCCTCTCATACCTAATGTTGTTTCCGTTCTGTCAGTCAAGCTATCGTTTTGGAATGTTAGATTGTAGCCTGCCTGGTGCATTCACTTGAAGTATGCATTGTACAGAATGGTGACAGAAGTTGGCCGGCCGATTCTGACTGGCGCAGCATATCCACAGAACATTGATGGACTGTGCCATTTTCAGACATTCAGACACTATCTGAATTATTGCTGTGGCCACAAATGACTGTGGAGTCATATGTCTGGAAATAGTTTTATTTCTTACGTACAGCCTTTGCAGCTGGTGTGATTTTGTCCGAGTTCTTTGATGTTTGCTGGAGCATTTTTGGTAATTTATCAAATTTTCTCTACTTTTTTTAAAGTTTTGCTGAGACTGCTAGAGAATATGCACCAAACAAGCACCTGAGTGGGAACAGTTTTGGGTGCTGGAGAGACAGGGCAGAATCTGTAAGGACAAAATTAGAGGGGCGTCTCAACATTTTTAGATGGCTTATAACTTTGTTGCTGTTTGAAGATTGTGGGCAAACGTTTTCAGAAAGATTATAGATCCACCCTTGAATGTTTGTGCAAAATCTGAATGGATTATATGAAGTAGGGGCTAAGTTATGACTATTTTATGTACATATATTTTGATACTTTTCAACAAAAAAAAACATGGGTGGATTTGCAGCAAACACACGTAAGGAGCATTGTTAAGGTCCTCAAAGCATGGTTTTGCAAATGTGTCTGTTTTTTATTTTTGCCTAAGGCAATGACCCAGACAATCTGGCGACTGAACATGACCACGAGGGACCAGCAATGGGGTTAAAGTGGGCATGGCCACCAGGGATCGGCTATGTGGTAACGTTTTTCGAAATTGGGATTGCTTTGAATGGGAAAGAAAATCTGCTCATGGGAACAGGTTGAAGTGCTGGATGGGAGTGCAGCAAATATGCACAAGGAGGTTCAGCAAGAACTTCAAAGCAGGGGTTTGCAAATATGTACTTTGTTTTATTTTTTGAAAGTGTGAAAATGTAAGTACACAACACCGTGATATAATATTGGTGTCTGGGCAATAGGCCTGGCCCTCAGCAAGGAGAAATGTGTACTGTAATTTGCTTATTTGGGGATGTGGTATGGCTGAAGCGGTAGGTGTCAATGGTGAAATATATTCTGCTTGCGGTTTCAGCGGGAAGTGCTGGACTAGATTAAAACATACATGCACAACCGAGCATTAGCAAGGACTTGAAAGCATGTTTTTGGAAATACGTCTTGTGTTTTATTTTTCTTATTTATTTATTTTTATAAATGTAAGTAGAAAAACTAGTGATATACATTTGGTGTTTGGGTAGTGGGCCTGGCCCTAGGCAAATGCAAATGTGTTCTCTGATTTGCTTATTGGGGAATGCGGCATGGCCGAAGCTCATGCTCCATGGATTTGGAGACTGGCCATGGCTGCAAGCCATGAACACCGGCCATTGGTTACACAATTAGGGTATAATGGACACTGAGCTAGTATGTAAGGTAGGTTCAGTGAATAATAGGGTGGTTTGGTTTGGCTGGAATCATGGTTGAGCCTTATGCTGTAGACTATTGAAAACTGATTTGCATCCACAGCATGTGCTGCTGATATCGACAGACATACACTCATATCAACCAGTCAGTAAAACATTGTTCTTACTACATTAGGCTGCTGAGAAACCTGCGTCCCTTTCTGTTGGCATCTAGCTGCTCCGCATGGCCCGTACAGTTGTCATGTCCAAATTGAACTATGACAATGCATTATTAATTAGGGCTAACAAGAAAAACATCCATGCCCTCCAGACTCTCCAAATGATGCAGTTCGCATTATCATGAAGAAATCTAAAAGAGATCATATCTCTGATAGCGAGCGAGATCTCCATTGGCTCCCTGTGGCCGCTGGCTGGAATTTAAGGGTGTCTCTCTAGTCCATAGAGCTTTATATGGAACTGTCCCAGTCTATATTAAAGAACAGATGACCTTTTATGAGCCACTGAGGAAGCTGCACTCCTCTGCTTTGGCGCTGGTCATCATCCCTAAATTTGCTCTCTCCAGTTGTCTAGGCAGGTCCTTCCACATCAAGGCCGCAAAAATCTGGAATGCCTTGCCTTTGGAGCTCAGGCTGGTAAAAGAATACAAACTCTTTCGCCATAGATTGAAAACTGGTCTCTTCAACTAATGCTCTGCCTTTCTGAAATAGAACTTGCTCTCCTTCTGTTCCTTTTGCCCAAGCTGGTCATCTGTCTCGTCTTTTTTGTTGTTGCTGTTTTCTGTGTTTGTGTTTGTGCGCCCTGATGCCTGAATGCTTCCCCGCTCTACAAATAAATAAATAAATAAATAAAATACATATGTGTTGCAAAAAACATGTTTTCTATAGAAGGTTTATAGTTCTTTCATATATCTGAAAAGAGGAATTATTAATAACTTATATACAGTGATATAACCCCATGAAACATCTTCACTTATAAAAACCTATACAATTGACAGAAAAAACACTGTTAAAGGGATGTTACGGTTAAGATGCATCCCACCCTTGGGACTCCTCTGCTCCAGTAGTTAGCCAGTGGCGTCCCGCCATGGCATTTTCCTCCTGGGTTCTCATGAGCACTTGCCCATCCGTACTGCCCCTTCTATTTATATACATCTCTCACTGCACAATGCATATGTGCATTCATAGGAGCAGTATGTACAATATTTTTGTTTAAGTCAGGGAAATCCAGTTACAAAAAGATGTGATGAAGATTTTTGAATGGCCGTAGGTGTGTGGAAGCTTAATATGGCCTTAGGGTTCTATGTACAGTTTTTGGAAGTGATTGGTGGATCGATGTGTGACTGGTTGAAAGCAGGAATTGAGAGAGTGTTACAAATATAAAATTTAAAAAGTGTAGAAGGGCTGCCCTGTGCAATGATGTGCATGTGCCATCAGGGTCTTTTTATGATCCAGAGCTTGGAAAGGGGACTGCGGAGACCCGGATAGTTATAAAGGTCCATTGATTGTCTTATTCCCAAAAGTTCAATTCAACAAGCACCTGACTTTCACTTTGCAGTTACAACCACATTCAATGTTAATTGCTTGCCTTTCGGTGTCAGAATGAGTCAAGAGTGTCATTGAGTGTCATCGCAACTGCGATTTGAAAGTCATGTGCTGGTTGAATTGAACTTTTGGGAATAAGACAATTTGTGACTTATCGGAACTGGAAAATTTGTTTGCCTCAGAAGAAGAGCCAAGTCTCAAAACACTTGTCAGGCTGACCTTGCCTCAAATTAAAATATTGTGCATTTGTGCATCAACAAATTGTTCCATGTTTGGCGCAGTGTGATTGCATATTCTCATAAAATGCTTCCTACAGAAAGAAGGCACACTATTGTTAGGAATTAGTGATGTATTCGCTCTTCAAGAGACGTGAGTTAGGGGGACGATAGTTATGGATGGATATAATATCCTTATGAAACCTGCAACAGCTGGACACAAGGGATGACCTATGGGTGGGCTCTGCGTTGGAGTTAAATGCCCACTCACCATCAGAGAATATGGTAAATTTGGTATGTCAGATTCCATTATGTGTGTCATAATAGGAAATGTTGGAAAAGGACCTTGGCCGTGAGGCCTGCGGTGTGGGCTGCACACCCTGAGACCACAGTTAAGTGATATAATTCTATAATCTCAATTGTTTCAAAAAGTCCAATATTTATTTCTCAAAAGTTTTTATTGTGACATAGTTTGAAAGCATATTCATCTTCAATAAACTCAAATATTTGCTTATTGCAGCAGATGTGTCACAAATTTGGCCTATGCATTTCGGGCTAAGTGCCCTTCTTCGGGGCCTGTGATCATCTATGTACACATGTTCATTGATCAAGTTATCAAAAGAAATGTGAGTATGCAGGAATTTCAAACCAGACATATAAATCATCCGCAAAGTTACCCATCATGGTAAATTATGCATTAGTCAACATATTAGGCAAGTACATACATGGCACAAAATTCGCAGTTCCAAAATTAATCCATCATGTGGCAAGTGTAAATTCAAAAATGTGTATAAGTACATCATAATATACATTACCCAAAGTTCAGTTCCAAAACCATGGTAAGAATAATCCCAGGATGGACAAAGCATTGAAAAAGAAAGAAAAAAGAGAAATATACACATGTAATAAGTGCTGTAAATAATCATTCTAAACATATGTTCTGTATAGTCGTGTTAAAAAGGCTTTCAATGGCAGCCTCACTGACCTGTTGGTCGTACTGTTGCTGCGAGTAGCATTAAATTCAACAAACGGTGGGAGACTGTGTGATTTCTGGGTGCTCGGCTTCGATATCTAGAAAGATACAATCATTGTTCACAAAACCGTCCTCCCTGAATTGTCCTGTCAAGATCAACCAGTCTACCGCTGCGCTGTAATTGTGCATGCTGTCTTACCCGTGTGGAATCTCCTCTGCTGCTGCCGAACGCCTAAGCGTGCGTGCACAGCAAGGTTCTACTTTGTTGTGCTGTGGTTGCCTTGGTGATGGCAAGGAAAGCCAATGGCCATGTTTGAAGGTGTTCTCTGCGGTCTGAATAGGAAATGTTGTCATTCGAGACAAGCTATTTATTGATAAATGTATATTCCGGCCAGGGGGGAGTTGCATATAGGAGGTGGGTAAGATTATTATGGACACAATCGAAGGTTGGTTAATGGAATCTCCAAAAGCCTTTGTCATGTTGGTTGGAGACTTAAATTCCTATTGCGATAGACTTTGATAAAGTCCCACCAGTATTGTTTGGAAATAATGGCACTGATCAAAAGCATTCTAGCCAGGTTACCAACGGGGGATAGCTTGGTTGAATATGCTACAGAGTTGGGGCCTATCCTTCTTAGAACCAGATAATCTGGGTGGAAATCATCCAACCTGGACTAATGGGAAGGTGAGTCATAGACTTGATTATATGTTTGTAAATGATGGCTTATTACAGTTACTTAAAAGCTTTGAACATATCCCTACATTACTTAGCAGTCATAAAATATTGAAATGTTTACACAGTCGTCAAGTTAGGAATGTTATAAATGGTGAAAGCATGAATATCCAATTTAATATCCAATTTAATGGTGCTTCTAATAGGGTATGCTGGACAGATAAACACTTAACTAAATTTGATGAGATGTTTGATATCTTAAACATAGATGGTAGATGGACAAGAGATTGCCCACAATGGCTTAAAAGCCATTGGGAATCTATTGGGAATTATACAGGGAACTAATAGTAGAATTACCCTGACCCATAGGACGGGAATAAAACACAAGAATATATATGATAGTCAGATAAATGAAAGGAAAAAGAGGCTTAAGGTGGACATTAATATTATTAGAAAAGATAAGTATATGTCAGAAGCTAGGAAACTTCAAAGTACTGCCAGCCTCTGCATGAAATTTAAAAACTGGCTTAGGGCTGATAGGTGTAATATTCATAATGCCAATTGGAGAATGATTATGACCTTACGTCGCACCCATGATTCCAAAAAAAGTGTGTATTTATATTGCCAATACCTTATAGAAGAAGTGGACTCTGATATTAATATAATATCCATGGATGCATGGACGGAATTCATATCACACTCTATTATGTAGAAATTAGGCTGGATATTACTAGAGAAATCAGACTTGGTGGAATGGATAGGATTTTCCCCTTTGGCATAAACGATAACTTGAATATTATAAAAAAGATGAAAGCGTTGAGAGCCCCAGGGAGAGACAAACTGGCTAACATAGTTATTAAATGTAACCCTTTGAGGTGGGCAGATATATTGTTGGAATTATATACATGTATATGGAAAAGTGGGAAAATTCCTGATCTATTTTCATACCAATCCACAAAAAAGGAAATAGAACCTGCCCGAAGAATTACCGGTTGCTGGCAATGGCAGATTCAAGCTGTGAAATCTTCTGATCCTTGCAAATTATCAAAGTTTGGAATATTGAAAATAAACTGCTATCAACTTTTCGAACAGGGTTTGGAACACGTTTCAGCACACTTGGTAATATGGTGGCATTGAACTATGTTATCTGAGATACACGGAAGAACAAACTTATAAATTTATATGTAGGCTTCATAGACTTCTCAAAAGCCTTCAATTGTGTTATGAGAGACAAATTGTGGAGTAAGTTAGCAAATTGGAAATTAGCCCCTTAGTGTTACATCTATTTAGAGAAATGTATAGTAATAAAACAGTCACCATTTGCTTGAACAAAGGGGTAAATAATGTGCAACCTATTATCACTAATTTGGGCCTTAAGCAAGGCTGATTTACATCACCTGTCCTATCTAATCTGTATGTAGCAGACATGTGAGATAGGTTGGAGAACATTAATAATCATCCACCAAAGATCAGAGAGTATTTTATCAGCTGGATGTTATATCCAGATGACACAGTATTGATGGATAAAACTCTGATTGGCCTACAGAGGTCCTTAGATGAGTTGCAACATGGAGAAAACAAAGATCATGTTTTTAAGGGGTCATAGACTAATGAAAAAGAAATACAAGTTCCAATGGAAAATGGAGTCTCAGCCGATTGAGGTGGTAGAAATATACCCATACTTGGGTATGTTAGTGATGGATAATCCACCCCATAATTATTATCATGAGAGGATTGAAAGAAAGGTAACAAAAAAGTTTAATGTAATTTGATCTTTTATGGCTTTTAAGGGCTGCTACTCAGTTGAGGGTTTGTTGGAGATTGATAAGAGTTACATTGTCCCAGGGGCCTTACATGCGCTAGAAACCTTGGCAGCTAGATACCTTGAAGATTTAGGAAAATCGTAGAGAAAATATGGAGACCTGCCTTAAAACTAGTTAAAACTACTCCTGTTGAGGCTATAAGAAGTGAATTGGGACTTACATGCCTCACCACCCTATGCAAAATTAAGTGTTGTAAGTTATATATTAAAATTATGTCGCTGATTGATAGTGATGATAGCTTGTTGAAAGTAATGGGCAGATGCATGGCTGAGAAGAAGAATATGAATGCGGCTATGAAAGATCTGACAGACACTTCTCTTAATTTCCTAAGTGATATTAATTTAAATTTACCTAATGAGAAGACTGATATGAATGGTTTTTACAAATTCTTGAAGAGAAAAGCTATTCAGTGGGATCTTTGTATAAATTTAGAGCTGCTAGGAAAAAAGAGACGGTATGAAGTATACAGTGTAAAAGGTTTGGCAGTCTCTAAGCTTTGTAGTTATTCATTGACAGTAGGAAATGGTGATCTTTCTAGATGTATCACACTATTGAGATGTAATATACTTCCATGTAATAAATATGTTGGTGGCTGGATTGGGATACCTAGAGAAAAAAGAGTGTGCAGGCTGTGTCAAAAGGAGGTTGAAACGATAAAACACCTTCTGAGCGATTGTGATAAATTGCTTGAATGGTATTATAGAGGGTACAAGGATCTAATTTACGATTTTAGGATGGTCACATCAAACCAATTTCGGTCAAGTATTTATGCGACAGAACCTCTGATGTATATTAGTGCTGCTTTTTATATATGGAGAAAAATGTTAAGAAAGTTGGAAGATTTATCTGATAGTATTATTGCGAATGTGGATTAGGATTATGGCACAATCTTTTGATTAGAGCAATGGAGTATTGGGATTTATATGGTTATTGGTGGGAAATATAATTGCAATTCACCCCTCCCTCCTTTTTCTGTGTGATTGGATATGTTTGTAATAGCCCCTACAAAGCATTGGCAATTATGTCTATTTTATTGAATCATGATTTGTAAAATGTTTAAATTGTAAAATGGTGTTATACTGATTCTGTATTTTGAGATAAATTGTTATATGAAATGTAATTTGATAAGATATGTTCGTTGTATTTGGTGTTTAAGGTTTTAATTAACCAATTACACAATAAATAAATATAAAATAAAAAACAAATAATCTTTTAGGATGCCTACTTCTGTAGTGTGTTATAAATTAAATGTTTGCAATAAATTATATCATTTAAATTAAAAAAGAACAGAGTATTAGTTATTTATTCATATAAAAAGTGTATTTAACAAAAGCACATGTATGTGTCATTTTATTTCAAAATGGCATCATTATTTTTTAAAATATGTATTCCTGGGTATATATTGACATATATCTTGCATAATACATGTTTTAATTTTTTTTTATTGGTGTCATGGGAATATAGGTTTCAATAACCATTTTGTAAATACATATGCAATGTATTATTACAAATATTGACACGAGGTGCATTCAAAATGTATTTGAAAACAGAAATAATATGTACTTTTAATCATACTTGTGTAATGTATTTAAATTGATATGCATGATTGTAAGTCATATGAACAATTAGTGTTGGTTAATTAAAGAGAACAGTACTTACTGTCCTCGCCGTTCCCCTGGTTTCTGCCGGGGAAGGTGCTATAAACTGTCATTGCCTAGAAGGGTGTTGGAACCCCAGGGCCCCACTTAATGTGTTTCTCTCTGAGCTGTTCTGGGTCACTTCCACTGTGTTGTCCATGTTGGGAGCATTTATAGAGTGGTTCTGCTTTACTTTTGCCCACCAGGCTGCCAGAACCTGTCTTGGTAGACATTCTTCCATTCTGCTGAAGTCACCGTTTTTATTTATTCACTTCTAAATGGTGGGTCCAACTCTCAGGAAGGATGTTTGCACTTCTTCTGGTCCAGCCGAGTCCTCAGTGCCTCAGGGTTCGAGGGTCTGGGTGACTGCATCCTTCCTCTTGCTCTGTTAAAGCAGAGTGTTTATTTTATTGGAACTGTATTTTTGGAAACAAAGACCTTGAATACTTATCTGTGGGCCCTTGGCCGGTAGGTTATTCCTGATACGTCCCTCATAGGTCCCCATGGCCTAACATTTCTGCAGGGGTACTTCAACCGCTATGCCCAATCGACTTACATTGGGTTTGAATCTTGCTCAAGTGCATCTTGTCCTGGGGCTGCTGGGCCTCCCACCTGTCCCTGGATCTCTTCATGAGTGCCATCACTGACCCCCATTGTGGTGTTTACCAACAGCTCAGCACCTGTGGAAAGAACTTAAACTTTGCTGGCTTTTTTAGCACAACCGCTGAACTGCCTCCTGATTTTATCTGATATTCCTTGGGGAACTTTAAAACTTACCAAAACACTTCTGGAAGTTACTCCACCAGCTATTTATCAGAACAGTGACAGTTCCCCCTGGAACCCTGTGGGTGATCCTGATTGTCACTGTATTATTAAAGCTCTGAATTGAAATCTTGGAATAAGAAATACCATTTTAAACTGTTTCTCTTGTGCATATTAACGTATCATTTTCTGCCCTAATAATGTAATGAGTCCTAGTGTCTAGCACTATTTAATGTATTCTGACTTTTTGTGGTGCCCCTGATTTTAACCTCGTTGAGGGAAGTCCCACCTTACGCTACTGGTATTGAAATGCATTCCTATTGCTTGTCTAACTCTGCCTTTTCTAGTAGTGCAAGGAGTCCTTATGTCTAGTACTGTTAGTCTAATCTTATCTTGTCCCTTTGGTTTTACGTTTTGAAGTGTAAACCCTTTTTATATGATGTATAGTGCAGATTTGTATCATGCATTGATCTATGTGCTAAGGGTTTAAGGATACTACAATCATTGTTGGTGCAGCAACTGGGGTCCTGTTAATGACTTGTAGATGTAAGGCATCACTTTTTTGCTCCATAGTCTTACCTCCTCAACTTGGACTATATGAACAGTTCCTGTCACTGTAGTAGGCTTACATGTTAGTCTGGGGATGGAGGGTGTCTTCATTGTTCCTTAGTATTCTTTATATACACACCCGTTTCACCTTGTGTTATGTGTGCCTGAAGCACTTATTATTAACCTGATAGATACTTTGTGTTACTTTAATAAAGTGTAGCTTTTACAGTATACAAGAATTGGATGTTTTTTTGGTTAACTGTGTAGACTAATTGATCATCGATAGCAGCCCTCATTCCTTACCGAAAGTAAAACCTGACTGCTCAGTATTGCTACTTATCTTTACTTTAAAAGCGTTGTCTTCCCTTTTGGTTGAATTTGTTTTTGTGCAAATATGCTAGGTGGGTGTACAACCCTCAACAAATTCTTGTATACAAGCTTTTCTTTGTCTTGGACTTTATTGGCTCTATGAAGATTGCATGCATTACTGGTGGTCCTGCTCTACTGGTTGGGTAGCACCTCTGACAATTAGCCATTGTGCTTTTGCTGAACTCTTCCATTGTGCTGGTCCTTCAACACATGGTGGCCTTTCATACACTGCCATTAAAAAGACATTGATCCCTTGCCCACAAATGTTCTTATATTAGAACTGTGCCATATGCAGCATCCTTTTAATGTGCAGCACTTTTGTTCAGCAAGTGCACTTCTCGAACCTCTGCCCGTATCAGCTTGTGTTGGCACACCGACGTCTCTTGCACTTTTCTGCTCTCAAAGATTTGTTGGACACTTGCTACAATGTACTTCTCCTTCCCTTCCCTTTCCTTGCACACGCACCCTTTTCCAACTTTTCTGCAACTCAAGGCCTCATTTATAAAAAAAAAATGTGCGTACTGAAAAGTGAATTTGTGCAGTTATCAGCACACAAAACTCAATTCAGCGATTCATGGATTTGACGTGCGTGCATTTCCATGGGTTTGAACATGGCCATCAGGTCAGGTGTGGGACGGGCCTATGCAATGATAAAAATAGAGGGCGGATCATGCATGTTCCCCGCTGCCCTATAGTGCACGCAAAGTACAATGTACAAAGTTAACATCCTGTATAAAGCACTCGATGCACATCTTTCCAACGTCGATCAGCCAGGATGAATGCAGGTATACTGGGAGCCATCATACATGGACACAGAAAGAGGAGTAAGATGCAGAGACCCCAGAGTTCTCAACATGCACAATGCTGTTTGGGATGCTAGTGGGATGCTAGACAACCAGGTGTATGCAAGGTACAGCCTCCCCCCGATCCCCTATATCATCCTAGGCCTGGTCAGCGAGTAGGGGGAAGACCTTGAATCACCCTCTTCTGCTCCATGAACTCACCCCCATGGAGAAGGTGCGGACAGCCCTACATTTCATAGCCTTCCAGCTCACCACTGCCATTGTAGGAGGCATATCTCATGGGACGCAATACCAGTGTCTACACTAGGTTTTGGGCTGCATCACATCAGGTGCATGTTTGCGTATGCACATATACATGCCACACACACTGCAGGAAAGGTTGAGAGTTTGCCAAGAATTCTATGCAGTAGCACACTTCCCACATGTACTCAGAGCCATTGATTGCACGCATGTAGTGCTATCAATGTGCAGGTCATCTGTGATACAAAAGGAGTCATCATGCAAATCTGCGCCAATTTTCCTGGAAGTACACATGACAGTTACATCTACACTCGGTCACCACTCTACCGGGCCCTGGCATTGGGAACCTTAGGCAACAGCTGGTTCCTAGGTGAGTATCAACTGACATGCACATGCTTGCAGTGCGGTGACACTGTGAACAACTGTCCATGACAATCAAAGCCAATGACAACCATCTATACATTTGCAGGGGACAGTGCTTACCTGCTCACCATTCCTGCTCACGCCATTCAGGAATCCTTCCACACAAGCCAAGCTAGGGTGCAATGCAGCATATAAAGGGACAAGGGGCATAGTGGAGCGCACATTCGGGTTGCTCAAGTCACGTTTCCGCTTTATGCCTCACCAGTAGTATGCAAAATCATTTTGGCAGCATGTGTCCTGGACAATGTCGCCACAAGGCGGGGCATACCAGTAAAGATGCAGGAGGGATATCACCCTCAGCCACGGGCACCACACATTCCCTTGGTTGGTCAAAGGGCACAGGGAGAGGTTGCACAAAATCAGCTTGTGCAATCATACTTCACATAAATACCAACCCCTGCCGAGCACAAACAGTGAAGTCAAATCTCTGATGCCATCCAATGATGAATTGGGGCCAATCCACCATGCTCATAACAATGCCCTGAGAATAAATGTCTGGGAGAGACAAAATGTGTGTGTCCAGTCATAAAATCAACTGCACCAACCACTGACACAGCCATAGCAAGTCGAAACTACAGTATACATGTTGCAAACAACAAAGCACAGAACACATACAACAAAATCCCTTACCACTTACACATGCGTCACAACGAATAATGCACATGCAAACACCCACCAATATGAAGGAGAACACAAGTGAGAAGGTCTAGTGCAAAAACCAACCTGAAACAAACACATATGAGCACAGCCCTGTCCACCATATGCTTGTTGCACAACAACATACAGGTGGATTTACCATCCCATTCCTTGACAAAAACATGTGCACAATACACATCTACATCAATATAGTCATATGAACTGAGAAAATAGCAAGCTCACTACAAGAAAGGTGCACATCTCACCTCACATCTGTTCTCTTATGTGCCTGCACCAGCATTAACCTGGAATCAATACTTGCTGCACTTTGTAGATCTCAATACCAGCCCACATTCATGAGGAGTTGCATGCAGGCATCACACAGCACTGTTCCTTTGAATATCAGCAAACATGAATTAACCATTATTGTGCCAGAATGGCAATCTTCTGAATCTTGCATGTTGGAATACCAGGGGGCATAATCATTTACACGTTTCTATCAAATCCATGCCTGTAATCTATCACATTCTCACCTTACAAGAGACTTGGCTTTAGCCCCCCCGGTGTGGGATGGGTATGAAATTACTCTGCTACCGGCCATTCGAACTAAAGGCAGACCCACTTCAGGCTTGCTGGTTGCCGTTCTCCAAAAGGCTGGTCTTCATGTACACGCATGGGCTTCCTTTGGGGCTTACCTACAACTAGTCAAAATTGATCTGAATTCTGCCTCGCTCGCATTGTTGAATGTGTATAGAAATCCTGCTGCTTGTTCTGATGATGATTTTTATTGTGGTCTTATTTCATTGTTGGATATTATCAATATGGCGAACATCACCAATTTTACCATCATACTGGGGGATCTTAACATGAATTGTATTGCTAACAACCCATACTCAAAAGATAGCTCTCGGTGGATCCAACTCATGAATGAACGTAATTTTATTATGATCAATGGGGCCCTCAAAGGTGATTCACCTCCTCAATCGACCTGGTATCGCAATAACAGTGCAAGTACAATTGATTACATTTTCGTGGATTCACCATTGTTTAAATTCTGTCAGGACCTCTCAATCACTGCCTACCCTGGCAGTGATCATAAGCTACTCTTCCTGACCATCTTATGGCAAACTTTTGCTCCTAAATCTTCTTCAGTCAGTTTTGGATTTGCCATCAACTCGGCCAGATCCAGACTGAAATGGACAGATCACCGACTCTATGAATTTGAGATATTAATTCAAAAGAATTTGCATACATTGGGTGTACAATACACTGATATACTTGCACCGTTTGCGCATACCATTTCTACTCCCACGCAACTCCAAACTAAACACCCCTATATCTATGATCAGTTGGTTAAAGAACGAAAGACTGAGTTTAGGCGTCTAAAGCGCCAGATACAAAACTCCTCTTCTCGCGATCGTTGGCAAGCGCTCATAAATCTGAAAACACAATACAAAAACTGGCTCAAGGGACATAAATCAATGATGTTTCAACATGACAGTGAAATAATGTTAAAATCCCTTGCCAATAAAAACTCGGCCCAAATGTGGCATCTTCTACACAATCATGCATATAATAGAGATGCTGAAGCACAATTAAATGCAGTAAATGAATCACAATGGATTTTGTATTTCACAAATTTGTATGCTGACGCCAATTTTGATCCAGACTCCTTTCGCTCTGTTAGAGCACTTTATTGGAACCTGGCTTTTACAATTGAGGACATTGTATCAATCATCAAAAAAGCTAGTCCCTCTCGAGCTGTTGGCCCAGATGGCATTTCCAACGCCATGTTGAAATTAAATCCTGACATATGGGCTCGTATACTTTATTGCATCTTTCAAGATATATTGCATTCATGCACCATACCTCTATCCTGGAAATCCTCTATTATCATCCCGATTTTCAAAAAAGGTGAAAGGTGTTCCCCTCAGAACTACCGTCCAATTGCACTTTTAGACTCACCGAGTAAAATTTTCACTAAACTTGTACTGATTGAATTTAATAAGTGGACGCTTCAGAATTCATATAGAGACCCGTTCCAGACTGGTTTTATTGCGGGTATGGGTACCCAGGTTAACCTCTTTGCAATGAACTCTATTAAAGCACAGTGCCAAGAGTCGAAACAGTCTTTATTTCTGGCGTTCATTGATTTACATTCTGCATTCGACTCCATTTCTCTTCACAAAACTAAAACGTGACCACTGTCCGCAAACATTGTTTGAAATCCTTTTGGCTCTCCACTCTGATACGTGTATTCATGTTCGACTAAGCCTCGTCTTCCTCTATCCCCACGGCTCGTGGGCTCAAACAGGGCTGTCTTCTGGCGTCATCCATTTTTAATTATTTTATTCATGACATAGCTCTCGCATTTCAAAATCTTGGTTCAGACTCTCCAAAAATTAATAATCATCATGTTCAAAGTTTAATGTATGCTGACGATATGGTATTGTTGTCAAAAACTCAAATTGGCTTGCAGAAATTGTTGACAGCTTTTGACTCCTATATTATTCAGAATGATTTAAAAATTAATACCAATAAATCTCAGATAATGTTGTATCAACCGACCAAAAGAAACAAATCATTTATGTGGAACATTAATCAGGTACATCTGCTGATTGTCCCTCAATACACCTATTTAGGTATGATATTTGAACTGCGGGGGTCCTTTAATGCACATTTAGATGGAGTTTTGAAAAAGGTGACAACGGCCTCGTCACAAGCTAGTTTGATCATGTCCAGATATGGCAAATTTTCTATTATACCGGCTCTTGCTTACTGGAACCAGAAAGCAGTGCCATCAATATTGTATGGTCTTGAAACTCTCACATGCCAGTCTAAACTCGTCTTTCATAAATGGGAAAGCCAATTTTGGAAAAAGATATTACGATTACCAGCTTGTATCCCCATCTCGTGGATCAGATATGAGTTGGGCCTAATTTCACTTGAAACCTTATACATTTGGCGTCTGTGTGCGCTCTTCAGAAAATGTCTCTTAGCATCCAGAGATCGTACCTTACTATCAGAACTTGCATTTCATATGTTTCACACTACACAAAAATTCTTTGTCTCGTGGGTGACTACTGCATACTCTGCATTAAGTAGTGCAGATGTTTCTCTTGATACATTAATTATTAATCCTGATAAGGCAAAGCGACAGCTGTATGAATTTGACTGGATTAAGACAAATAAATTGTGCCTAACTTATTGTGATGGCAATGCTCTCCGCTTTCCTCCAAAAAAGATGAAAACACTTCCTCTCTATCTAGTCAAAGCCCCAGCAGTCAATATCCGCTCTGCAATCATGCGTCTACGTTTTAACCTTTGGCCCACCAAAGCCATTCTTTACAGACGCAAGATAATATCAGATTGTGATAATTTTTGCCGCTTTTGCAGGAACAGTTGCCAACCTGAGACTTTGGAGCATCTGATTATTGAGTGTCCTGCTCTTACTTCTCATAGACTTACGTTTTTGGGACGTCATTGCCGGCATCTGGGTCTTTTAGAATATGAGGCATGTTGGCTCACAATTTTGAATTCTGCGTACTTGCCTATTCAAATTGCAGTTGTTAAATTTATTGAAAGTCTGTCCTTGACAAGTTCAGATGTTTGATTAACAAACACAATTGCATTATTATTTGGTCACACTTATTGAGATCTAGTTGCTGGCCTCTTGATTTCGTGTATAAATAATTGTGGTATGAAACAATGAATGGATTGCCAGAGATAATTCATCATTATGTTCATTTTGTTTTATGCGTTTTATGTGCTTATTCAGTCTGACAGTTCACTCTTAATAATACGACTAGATGTGGTGTTCTGTTTCACACTATTCAACTGTTTTAACATTTTTCATTTTTCGTTAATTATGTTTTCTTTTTACCTTTTGTATAATATTTATCTCTGTTTTGTAATTCTATTGAAAGGTTGATTTGTTTCAACCAATTCAATAAAAAAAAAAAAAAAAAAATATCAGCAAACATCTGCCCTTGCAGAATTCCCCAGTCCTGAAAAACAGCACAAGCTCACAGCATGTAACACATCCATGCACTCAATGACACTGCACCCTGTAGTCCCCTGGATGACATGCAACGACTGCAAACAAAGAGTTGCCAGCCCACCACCTCCATGCCACACCCACACCCATGCAGCTGGACCAGCTCACCTCAAGCCAATGCAATGTAAAACACCCCACACAGTGACACCATCACCACCCACATCACCTCCGCTATCTGCCCCCTGAGTGCCATGCTTTGAAGGACCAGGTTCCACTTACCACTTGTCCCGGTGAGGGGTCACTGTGATAGATCAGATCAGGCTGTAGTCAGAATGACACTGAGAAAACATCTGAAGAGAGTGCCCTGAGAGGTTGGAAACCCAGGATTCCCCCTGAAGGCCTCCCAATGCCACAATGTGGCATCTCCTGATTAACGTGTCATCAGGTCATTATAGGAAACACTGGCAGGGGAGCCGTAGATGGAATCTCCAGGATGATGGTAGGTGGAATCCTCAGAAATGTCATTGAAGACAGGATCTGGCAGAAGGCAGCTGGGCAAACAGGCAGCAGTCATAGAGGAAGGCAGTACACATGGGCAACAGGTAGAAAAGAGACTAGCAGACAAGAGAAAGTAATGGGAAATGGAGGGCAACGATAATGGAACCCAAAAGGGATCAGGCAACAGGCAAGAGGAAGGGAAGGCAGAGCCCAGAGTGACATGACTGAACGGGCAACAATAAGCATGTAACTGAAGGGAGCAGCAACATAAAATAGCTGCGGGGGTACGCTGCACGGTACATATTGCCATGGCAAATAACAATGTCAGGCCAATAGTGTCCAGGGGTGGGACATCCACCCTGTTGTGGATGGACATACAGGGCAGCCCCACATGTCCTGCCATGCTGCGCTGGGTGTGGAGAAGTCTGGGGAGTGCAAACCAATACATAGCCAAAGCACTGGTAGTGGACTTTCAGCATGGGTAGACATGCCATGATAAGGTGAGTGAACGGGATACCGTGTGGTAGGCATGATAAGAACAAACACTTGCGTGATCTGAATGACACCTGGCCTAGTAGGACCACTACGCCAGGCTCTGCACCACCCACCAACAACCCCCCATCCCCCGTTGGACACCACATTTCACGGACGTGACATCAATCTTCAGCTGATGCCACACCCTACAACAGACCACACACCCTGAACTAAACATTCTCAGGAAGTGACTGGGGATCATAGGGTACACTGCCAACACCGGACAACAGATGTACAGACGCTGGGGGGAGGGGATGATGTACAACATGCATATGCCCACAATGTACACACACATACCGTGCAGTCGCTCACAGTGCTGGATTAGAATAACAAATAATGGAAACAAATCCCAAGCAATACATTCTGGAGGATGAAACAAATGGACAAACAACAATGAACAAGTGACTTGAATGGTGAACACATGTAAATTCCCTCAGGGCTCCACATGTGCAAACCAGTACAAACCTAGATGCACCAAGTGTGTCAAACCTGTCTTGTATAGTGCATGGAAAAAAATGTCCAGATATGTGTTTCCAGATGCAAGGACATGTAGGGGAGCAGCCAAGGTCTTGCTGATCGATGAATGGGTGTGTCTGTAAGATGTGTACTTGTACCAGGGCTGGTCATGTGAGCCGATAAGGGCATGAAGTGGGCTCTGGCACAGGGCAAAGAGTAGTGTGTACTGGGAGTACACCTGCTGGACCCTGCAGGACACATGCAGTGGGGGCGGAAAAGGTGGCAGTAAGAAGACATCACAACGGTCAGTGAGGCAAGACATGAACAATCATAATGCTGAGTCCAGTTGTACAGAGAAATCCAGCAGTGTATGAGGATGTAGCTGTAGAATGCAGAAAAGATTGCCAATGGCTAAAGTGTGATAAGTGCTGCACATTTGCATGAATCAGCTGTACTTTTCAGAACTGCAACCTGAAAACCAATGCACACGCATGTATTCTCAAGGGGACATACACACACATGCATGTGGACAAACACACATCTGCACTGACATTCACTGTGACATAATGCTACCACCTGCTGAAAATCAAATGTGTGACAATGCATGGAAAGATAGTGGTGCAAACCAAAACAGAAATTAACATGATTGACAGTGCTACACCGTGCCTGCTGACAGAGCTTCTATGTTGTGATTCCCCATCACCTCCACCGAAAACTGTTCCTCCACATATGTGAATGAAGGGCCAGTGGCCAGCAGAGGGCATGGGGATTAGGGAGGTGTGCAGATGTAGGGTGGACCTCTCCTAGAGGGCAGCCACTGGATGAATCAGGATCACTACAACAACATGTGACATTGCATGTCATCAGCCATAGGAGAAAATCATGAATACTGCACATATGGTCAAATAGTCAATTAACCAATTGTCACCTGCACTTTTGATCCTGGTGCAATCAAGTCAGCTATGGCAGTTGACACCACTGTGCATGGCTGCATGTCCAGTACTCCACTCATCAATCCCTTGAGAGGGCAGCAACTCTTCTTTCAAGGTACGAAAAAAAGAAAAATAGTCTATTCCGGACAGGGGAAAAATACAAAGTAAATGCGTCCATGCTGGACTGGGGTATAACAAAAAAAGATAAGAATAATCAGCCTCATTACAAATTTCACGGTAAGTGGTAAAGTTGGCGGTAGCTCAGTTTTGCAGTGGAGCCCTTTCCTGCTCTACAGGGTGTCCCCTCTTGGACCTAGTGGTCCTAGGTGGTGCTGCTTCACCTGTCTGCCTCTGACCATGTTCACACACAGGTGCCTGGTGATCTGCAGAATGAGGCACACCACGTCCTCCTAGGGCTGGGGCACATGTGTCCTCACCACATCCCTGTCTTCTCCCTTTCCTTTTGGGGGCCTTACCACTCATGGTGCAGATGTAATGGATGAATCATTGTTGATCCTATGTATTGCACTGTCCCCTGCCCCTTCCCCCTGCAGTTACCCTTTTCCCCCTCCCCTGCACTTGCGCGATTCGAATGTCACCTGGCCTTGTAAGATAGTTGTCTTTGTCTTCCTTCTGTTCCCCCTCCCTTGCCTCGTCGCGCCTTGAAACACTTGTGTATAGGCGCATATCATGTGTGTAGGTGTAAGCCACCGCAGCATGCATCCTCATGCCAATGATTGGTGTGGTGGCAGACATTAGTTTCTGGCATTTGCATGGGTACTTCCACTATTTGTTCTAGGTGACTTGTTTAACTCACGAAAATGCTATGTGAGATCATGGACGAAGTGCAGAGACAGTACAGATGCTGGCTTAGGGATGTTGGGGCCATTTGACGGACATGCATGACGGACACCTCTATGTGTGACATATCTGCAAGTGAGTACATCCACACACATCCGCTGAGAGTGACACATGTGTATGGATGTCTGTGAAAGTCAAGTTGATGCATTGATGTCTCAGGGACAGGGATGTGATGTGTCATCCCACTGCATTTGAAGCACACATTGACATCTGTTCTTGCAATATGTATGTGCTGGGCCACACAACATAAGCGATTGATCTTCAGATATGTGTGCCGGAGCATCTTGCATGCTTGCTGGTCATGCTGTCACAGATGCATGTTGCTGACTTTAGTTGGATGGACAGTGGCCGAGGTGCAGTTCCCATGCCCCTGGCTGCATGTCATACGTATATCACTTTGGCTGTGGTTGGGTGGCATTGCATGTTTTTGGGAAAGTGTTTGTGGCCACACGACAATGTGCTGTGTTGACATGTGCGTGTGTCATGACTGTAATTCATCATTGTCCCTACACTCATGTGTCAGTAGTCATGCAGATTGCATGGGTGTGCACATGTGTTTGTTGTGTGTGTCTGTGTCAGTTGCTGGTTGACATGTGCTACATGATTGATACTGTTAATGTTGTGTATGTTACACATTCATTGATACTGATGACTGATGTAAATGTTCTTTGTCCCATTTTCTACAGTTGCTGCAGCTCATGAAGAGGGCGGAGACCTTGCTGTGGAGCGGAAGGGCAGGGTCTAGGCCACCAGACCCAGGCGTACACCCCAGCCAGCTGCCATTGACACCACCTCTTCTGAGGGAGAGTTGGCTGGGGGAGTGCCAGTTCCATCAGGCAGAGCTGCTGGGGGTAAGCCCAAGGAGGTGGTTGTGGTGGGGGACTCCTCAGCAGCTGTGGGGCAGGGTGTGGGACAGAGCGGCCATTGATGGTGGAAGAGTCCCTGGAGTGATCCAGGGTGATGCAGGTAGAGGTGGAGGAAGCACCATTGGCAGCAGGACTAGCCTCATTCATACAAGATACTGAGCATGTAATACAACAGTTGGAACTAATTAATTGGGGACATGACTACAGACTGGTCACCTTCGACGTAACATCTCTCTACACTAGTATATTACACACAAAAGCAATGGACACAGTAAATCACTTCCTGAAGACCAGATCCATTTCATACTTTGAACAAAACATGATTTTGGAAATGCTAAACTATACACTAACAAATAATATATTCCTGTTTAACAAGGAAATGTACAGGCAAAAGCAAGGAACCGCCATGGGTGCAAAATGTGCACCGCCATACGCCAACCTGTATATGGGCCATTATGAACTTAAATATGCATGGCAACACTTGACCTTTACACACGAAAACGAAATCATCCACGGGTGAAGATTTATAGATGATATTCTAGTTACTTGGAAAGGTAGCAAGGAACCATTAATAGAATACCATGAATATCTCAACAATAAACAATACAATCTGAAATTTACCGTGGAAGAAAGTGAAGAACAAATCCCCTTTCTAGACTTAGAACTATTCATAGAGAACAACCAAATTCAATCAACTCTTTACATTAAACCCACAACCGCTAACAGCACCTTGCATGCAAGGAGTAATCATCCACCACACATCACCAAAAATATACCATACGGAGAGTTCCTCAAAATAAAGTGAAATTGTACTCAGGAAAATAAATTGGAAAAACATGTAACTATGGCAACAACAAAATTCAAGCAAAGAGGATTAAAAGAATAATAAACACCTTGTTGAAGCATATAACAAAACCAAATACATCACAAGGACAGAATTGTTGCAGAACAAAACTAAAGCACAGACCAATGCATCAAATCGTAAACTAAGGTTTATCACAACCTACAGTTCCGAAACCAAGGATCTACGAAAAATACTCAACAAACATTGGTCTATATTATCATTAGATACGGATATAGCATCTTTTTTGGATGATACCCCATGCATTGCATTCCTAAGAGCAAAAAATCTTAAACAAATAATGTGTCCTTCACATTTCACAGAAAATAAGATGTCAAAGGGAAAAGAAAGCTTTGGCAGTCGTCTAAACTAATGGGGAACTACAAATGTTGCCAATGTATAATCTGCAGATACTTGGATAATGGCAAAACAAATATTATGAAGCCAAATGGACAAAAGTTCCAGATCGAAGACTTCATAAACTGCAACACAAACTTTGTAGTCTATGCAATCAGATGCCTATGTTCCAAATTATATATAGGGAGCACAATACACCCCCTCAAATCCAGAATTTCAGAACACAGAAGGACAATTAAAAACAGGGATTTGAGATATCCGTTGGTACAAGACTTTGCATCAGAACATTCACAAGACAAAATTGACAGAATAAAATTCTTTGGACTAGAACATGTCAATGTATCACCAAGAGGAGGCAAAAGAGTAAAATTGTTAAGACAACATGAAGCCATATGGATTTGCAACATGGACAGTTGCATAACAGGATTGAACTTCGACACAGAGATGGGACATTTTTTGTAATAAATATAATGATATATGTCATATTCATTTCACATGCAGAGGCATGCAGAGGCATGTCCTAACACACATGATGACTAACATTGCCTTACCAACACACCTAATTTTTGCCACATCACTCAAGAAATATCTTCAAAGATTGAATCAATAACTTTGACGTAATCAGGGACTGCACAAATCAAGAGGGTCAATTATAGCGACAATTAACAACGGCGAATTGGTCACTCAAAATACAACAAAAAAAATGTTTTTTCCTTAATTCATTTTTTATATAAATTCTTTTCTTGAATGTAGATCACATAACTTTGTTGGTATTACATTAACAATGGCAATCAACACATTGCGGTATTCATAACAGTAGATGAGGCAAGTTATACACGGAAACCTTCACAATAATAAACACACATAATCCCAGCACAAGAAGGACATTGCAATGCGATGACATCATGACACGCTTAATCACACGCTTACATTGTGCGTAAGGCTTAAAAGCTGCCATCTTAGAATCAGTCAATCGGTTATCATGCAGAGGACTGAAAACACATGGAATAAACGAAAGTTAGAAGAACAACACATACGGAGGTAAGGAAACATTGGCACGTCTAACTAATTCATCAGTGAATGGATATACAAAACAAAATATAATTTTAGAATTATATATTTTCTTTATAGATGCAAGGTGAATGAATTGCAATAATCACATAATTGACAAGAAACTCAGTCCCAACAGTAGGACGACACATAGCGTGAGGAGTGACAAAAGACAAATACAACGCAGGAATAATCAAGTGAGTGTTCTAAACATTATGCTAGCAATCCATGATATGAATGTATAAAGTGCTGATCCAAATGGGATGATCAGTGATAGAATATCGGTGTGTCTCTTGATCCAAACTTTATAATTCCTTCCTGAAGAAACATTTCACACAATGGGGAAACACGTGTTGAGGGACTGAAAACAAGGAATTGCTAATTTCTGTATAGTAAATGAGGGATTGAAAATAAGAAATCGAAAATATATGTACAGTGAATAAGAACAATCAGTAATTGCAAATGAAGACATGAGAATGGTAAATGTGTAAAATACATGCACAAGCATCACAAAGAGAGGAAAAAAAAGGAAAGAAATCTTTTTGGGGAAATTAATTATTTTTGAAAAATTACAAATAAATTATTGAAGGAGCACATAACCAGTGATACTTGTAATTTGTCTTTATTAAGCTATAATTCATTCAGTAGCCTCAATGCAAACAAGTACAAACCTGTGTAGCGCCAACACAAAAACAAATACAAAACAATAAGGAAACTCGCCATCAGTTGTATAAAGGCATCGATAACTCAATTCAGAGGTGTAGGAAAAGGCAACTTCAGGTCAGCGCACGGGTTCTGGTGAGGCCATCCAGGAGGGTGTTCAGGCTGCACCCCTGGCCCAGGGACATTAGGATGTGCAATGCACCATGGAGGTTGCTGCACAACCTCCTGCCCTGGGCCATCTGCTGCGGCAGTGACCGCCTTCGTGGATGTCTCCACCCAGACCGAGGCACCTCTTATGCCCGAGGAGGTCACCCCAGAAGTGGTGCGGACCCTGCTGGCTGGTCTGGTGAGGCAGACGGGACCGATTTGTGATGCTGCGTCAGCTACTCATGAGGAGCTGGCTCAGCATCAAAAGTTGATGTGCCAATACCTGGGCCAGCTGGCAAAACACTGCTCTTGGGTGGTCTCTGTGTGCTGGCACATTCAATTGCCCCTCCTCCACTTCCTCCTCTGTGCCCCAGTCTTTCTCCAGGGAGCCTTCTGTTCCGCATTCCTAATACAGCCCCCTGTGCACCAATCCCTCCCACACCGCCCAGTCTGATAGTGCGTATGTCCCTGCCTCCGGTAGAAGTCCCAAGTATGCCACATGAGGTGGTCACTGTGCCTGCCTAGGCACCAACACAGAGACAGGCAGTGGTTGGACAGCTGATACTTCAGGACAGTGCTGGTGCTGTGCCTCCCGACATGTGTGATCCAGAGGGCGGGGGTACCTGCACAGCTTGCATTCAGCCAGGCAACAGCAGATAAGGGGTGTGCAGAGGCAGCCAATACAGGGCCAATCAACACTGAGGAGGTAATTCAGGCAGGACATGTTTGCCCTCTGGCAGGAGAAGAAGAGGTGGCTCAAGCAGCTGGTGTGCATCCAGACAAGTTTCCACAGGCAGCTGATGGCAGAGAGGCAGCAGGCTTGCCGGGACCAGGGCAGAGGTTTCGGCGAGGCAGTCATTGGGGCGGACTGCCATCTTGGAGTCAGCTTGCAGGGATGGGTAGGAGGAGAGGAGGATGATGGACGGCCTAAAAGACCTCCAGGAAAGAATGGAGGCTCGCCTCCAGGAGGAGGATGCAGAATGTGACTGCCCTGGAGGACGCATTGAAGGACATATGGGCCCACTGCCTGTGAGTTTAGGGTCAAAGATTCGAAAACAAAGGTTCGAATAACAATACTCTCGAAACAAAGTACTGAAAAAAATCAAATGCACTTTTTTTAAAACATTTCTTTGGGGGTCCCCCCCCCCAAACACCCGAAAATAAAAAAAATATTAAAAAAAGGCATTCAGCCTTTTTTTTTTGGTCCATTTGACTCAAATGTATTGCATTTGATCCTTTTGTTTTCAAATTAATGACGGGACACCCTGCCTGTGTATATAGTTACTAGTCTTAGGTTTCATTTTGTATTTCATTTTAATTTCAGCCCTGGACATTTCACACTTCCCCATGTTTTGTTTTTGTTTTGTGCATGTTGTAATACAGGTTTATGATTCATGATCACACATTTGATGCTGTTTCTTTTTTTCTATGTGCAAAATCACTTTTACTATGTTTATGTCATGCATTTCGACTATGATTGTCAAGTGGGTTGGGGCTTCACTGTGGATGTGTGGGCTACACTCATCACTTGTGCACTCATTCTTCGGTAGCTGTATCCCTCTAAAGGCATAGCCCCCACCCACACACATCTGCAATCACCCACAACCTGATCTCATGTCATGCTGCACATCGGCCACTGAAATGCCAGATTCTCTGATTCTTTGTTTTTATGTCTGCCTGTGCACATGTCCATCTCCTTGACTCACACACTCTCTGACAGCCTTCACATCACCCAGCCACATGCCATTAGAACTTGTGTCACTTGCAGGGACTTTGCCACCGCTGACTGCCTACCTGACTACCTTCCTGCATTCTTTTGTATGGTCTACTAGGCAGTCACACATTACATACGACTCTGTGATGTCTCAGACTTGGGTCATCCATGGGCATTCACCTAAAGCACTTTGAGGCCATTGCAATGGCACATGGGCAGAATGATATGTTTGTTACATTCCATTTCATTACTATGTCACATGTACATTGTGTGGTCACAGTGGTGCTGGTGCTATGTTATGCCGTTCTGTTGATGTGCAGCTGAGTGTGATGTACCAGTGAATCCTCTGATCAGCTCCAGACATGGATTCTGCAGCCCTGTTCCCAGTTGTTCAAGTTGGAGGGTGATACGTGTCCGGAGTACTTCATGTTTGCTACAAGCCGATGTCATTGAGGTGAGCTGTTCATCAAGATTGGACTGGTATGTGTTTTGAGGCAGGGCCAGCCTGTGGGTACTGGCAGAGCTTGAGGGATCAGTGGCGGGTGGTGTACTGTCTGGGTGCTGTCTGGGGTAGTGGCAGAGGTGAGGGGACTGGTGGGTGGTGTAAGCACTTGAGGCGGCTGCCTGGGGTATTATCAGAGGTGAGGGGGGCTGGTGGGTTGTGTCAGGACTTTAGGTGGCTGCCTGGGGTAGTGGTGAAGGTGATGGGGCTGGTGGGGGGTGTCAGGACTTGGGGTTGCCTGCGAGTAGTGGCCGAGGTCAGGGGGATCTAGCGAGGGGGTGTACTTTCATGGTGCTGTCTGGGGTAGTGGCGGAGGTGAGGGGGGTTGCTGGGTGGTATCAGGACTTGATGGGGCTGCCCGGGGGTAGTGGCAGAGGTGAGGTGGGCTTGTGGGTGGTGTCAGGACTGGAGATGGCTGCCTGTGATAGTGGCAGAGGTGAGGGGGGCTGGTGGGTGGTTTCAGGACTTGAGGGGACTGGCTGGGATAGTGGCAGAGGTAAGGGGGGCTGGTGGGTGGTGTCAGGACTTGAAGGGGCTGCCTGGAGTAGTGCCATCGGTGAGGGGGGCTGCTGGGCGGTGTCAGGACTTTAGGGGGCTTCTCGGGTTGTGGAGGAGGTGAGGGGGACTGGTGGGTGGTGTCAGGACTTAAGGGGTCTTCCTGGGGGTAGTGGCAGAGGTCAGGAGTGTGTGGGAAGGGGGGTGTACTGCCAGGGTGCTTCCTGGGGTAGTGGAAGAAGTGAGGGGGGCTGGTGGGTGGTGTTGTCAAGTCCTGAGGGGCTGCCTGGGGGCAGTGGTGCAGGTCAGGGGTGTGTGGGGGAGTGGGTGTACTGTTAGGGTGCTGCCTGAGGTAGTGGTGGAGGTCAGGGGGGCTGTTGGGTGGTGTCAGGACTTGAGGGGCCTACCTGGGGTAGTGGCAGATATGTGGGGGCTAGTGGGTGGTGTCAAGACTTGAGGGGGGTTGCCTGGGGTAGTGGCAGAGGTGAGCAGGGCTGATGGGTTGTGTCAGGACTTGAGGGTGCTGCCTGGGGGTAATGGCAGAGGTGACGCAGCTGGTGGGTGGTGTCAGGACTTGAGGGGGCTGCCTGGGGGTAGTGGCGGAGGTGAGTGGGGCTGGTGGGTGGTGTCAGGACTTGAGGGGGCTGCTTGGGGTAGTGACAGAAGTGAGGGGGGCTGGTGGGTGGTGTCAGGGCTGAGGGGGGCTGTTGGGTGGTGTCAGGACTTGAGGGTGTAGCCTCGAGTACTGGCGGAGGTGTGCAGGGTTGGTTTGTGGTGTTAGGACTTAAGGCGGCTGCTATGGTTTAGGGGTATATGCCAGTTGTTTGGGTGCCTTGGGAGTAGGGGGCATTGTCCGCAGTTTCACAGGTGCAGCCATTACGTATGGGGGGCCGCGCGCAGTTACACAGGTGTGCAGCCGTTACTTATGGGGGACTGCAGGCACAGTTTTAACAGGGTGCAGCCGTGACTTGCGGGGTACCACACACAGTTTTGCCAGATGCAGCGGTGACTAATGGGGTACCACTTGCAGTTTCACAGGGGTGCAGCCGTTACTTATGGGGTACCACGTGACGTTTCACAGAAGTGCAGCTGTTACTTATGGGGGGGCCCATGTGTCCAGTTTCGCAGGGGTGCAGTCGTTGCTTACGGGGAACAGCGCACAGTTTCGCCAGGGTGCTGGATGATGGGGCAAAGGTGGACACAGAGGTAGGCGCAAAGTTTGGTCTTTGGCCAGGGTTTTTGTTTGTGTGGGGCGTGTTGTGGGCATTCCTAGCGCAATTCGGTTTTCTTTGTGCATTCAAATCCATACATACGCTGATCACACAGTGAGAATTTTGCATTCAGACTACTTTGCATGTTCTTGGTGCTTTTTCTATAAATCAGGCCCTTAATGTTCCAAGGCTTTTAAGGTATAGACCCCCCCCTTCCCTTTCCAACACCCCTTTTATTCCCTCTTTCCACTTGGGTTACTACAAAGAGACCGTGTTGCAGCCAGCACCTTACAAAACAAAAATTAAGAAGTGGGCATATAAATTGGAGTTTTTGATCCCCCTCAGCCAACTGTGGCATTCACTATAGTTACAGTGTTTACATGTGTTCAGAAGGTAGGTTTGCCCCTTATATTCTCTCCTCGGTTGCATTTGCCACAATTGCATAGCGCTTCCCAGTGTTTTCCAATCTGCAATTCTGCCACTGTGAATCTTGCTACTCTTTATGATTTGTTGCACTTGCGTTCTGCTTCCCAGACTGTCCCAAGTGTGGGTATGTTACATTGCATCTCGCCACTGTTATATCCTGCCACACATTTGACATTCACACTATTTTGACTATACCCCACCCTAAACAAACATCACCCTCGGCTTGAGCGCCACCACCCGTAGAATACAGCTGAGTCCCAAGCAAAATTTGGTCCAGCTATTCACATAGCCATACTCTTTTGACAATTTTACACAGCACCTGCCCTCACACTGATAATATGGGCTGCTGTTAGGGACCTAGCCAATCCCTACCTACCTCTCATAAGGGTTTAAATGCATTATGATTTGTTGAACTTGCGTTCTGCTTCCCAGACTGTCCCAAGTGTGGGTATGTTACATTGCATCTCGCCACTGTTATATCCTGCCACACATTTGACATTCACACTATTTTGACTATACCCCACCCTAAACAAACATCACCCTCGGCTTGAGCGCCACCACCCGTAGAATACAGCTGAGTCCCAAGCAAAATTTGGTCCAGCTATTCACATAGCCATACTCTTTTGACAATTTTACACAGCACCTGCCCTCACACTGATAATATGGGCTGCTGTTAGGGACCTAGCCAATCCCTACCTACCTCTCATAAGGGTTTAAATGCACACACGCATTTTACCACTCTGTTAGGAAAGATTCTCTTTACTGCACCTTTCCTTCCATCTTTATGGAACCCCTAAACCTTTTGCTTTTATTTTTTAATCCGACCTGTACTTTTTGCAGTACAGTGAAGCCTTAAACTTCACTGCACTGGCCTTTGCTCATATGTTATGGGGAATCTGATATGTCCTTCAGGCTATCAGTACTGGGAAATAGTGTTTCCCTTAGTTGGGTTACTTTTGTATCACTTTTATCATTGCACAATGCAGCTTACAAGTGCAATGGCGCGCATTTTTGTTTTGCCCTAGACTAACACTCAGATGATTTTTGGTTACTCTAGGTGTGCTTAAAAGATGGGCTCGTGGCAGCAGTGACTTTTCCCCACTTTTTGGGAAATTTCATTTTAGCTTTACCGCATTTACTGCGTTTGGCTACTAACTGTGGCAACTGGTCAAACATGGTCGTGCTACAAGATCTTTCGACTGTTCTTTTTCCATCTTGTTGTTTAGCCTTCTTCCTGGCCTTAGAGGCCAGGAAAGTCCTTATAAGGACTTCCAGTGCCCGGGAAAGCAGAAGCTTTTGGTGGGCTACTGGAGGACTGTGTGTGTTTGCAGGCAGGATGTGGGATGGGTCAGCCTGACTCCAATCCACATACTGGTTTCTGTGTCTCAGAGTGGACCACTGCTGGGGTGTGTGTGGGCTAGTCTTGCTATTGGCTAGTGGGAGTTTCAGCTCTTACCTGTCTTCTACGATAAGAAGAGGACCCCTGCACCTATTCTTTAGAGATCCTGGAGATCCTGGAGAAACCTGAAGGAGCCAAGTATCGTGTCCAGCTGTGAGACCTGCAAAGAAACCTGAATACTGACTGAAGGAGGCCTGGCAATCAACTTCTCCTGCAGTCCTGGTGGAGCCCTGTCTTGCTTGTGATCTTTAGTAGTCCAGCGAAGGTGCTACAACCCTTGGAGGACAGCCTCTGAAGTGCTCTGGAACCATTTTGTGGCTGACCAGCTTCGTGTTTGGGCTACCGTGCTAGCAACATTACCGTACAGAGTTTTGGCTTGAAACGTGGTGGACCTTCAGCTGCCAGTGCAAGACTCTTCCTATGAAATGTTGACGTCCTAGCACAAAGGGGACCCGAGATAGACCGGAATGTCCGACCCGGGCTACTGTGTCCTGTTGCATCACTGTGCGCGTCATGCACCATCTGAAAACTGCTTACCTGACCCTAGTCAAGTCCTGAGTGGGGTGCTGCATCGAGTGTTTTTGCATTCTTCGACCGAGAGTCCTTGCACCAGCAAAATACACCAACCGGAGTGGAGCTTGAACCTGCAACCCCTGGAAATCGAGGACTGCAGATCTCGGTGGGAAAAGCAACGTAGGACACCCTGCCTTTGTTCTACCAAGTCTGGGGAAGATTCAGAGTAAGGGGGGGTAAGTTACACAGCTTTTAACCTACCCCTATACTCCCATTATAAGTGAATGGGCTTATAATAAACCTATTTCTAATCCTATTGGCTTTGCCATTGCTTGCCTATGCAAGCCTTCTGACTGTTGTGGCTAATTTTGGGCATTAGTCTATCTTGAGCCCTAACTCTAAGAACCCTTCACTGGACCCCAGAGACACTACCTGCATCTATTCGGCCCCAGACAACTTAGTTAGGGATCATGTTTGTGGACTTTTTTATGCATAATACTTGTCTAACCTTTCCTTTGCAGGAGTACCTAATTTCCATTATGCATTTGAACCAAGTGCATGTATATATGTATTAAGTTTAATAGTGTTGTGTGATACATCTACCTGTTTGTAGTCATTTTCCTATACTGTGTTTTGACCATAATTTAATAACTGTATTTTTATACATCATGTCCAAGTGTAATTTGTGATGCCCATTGTGTGACTTCATTGAGGGCCCTTTACAAGCTCACCACCTCAGAAGAACGTAGCCTAGACTGTCTGTCACTGCTACCTAAACTGGTTTGGCTACAGCTTCCCAGAGTTGTTTCTGTCACAATATGGGTTGGCCTTCAATACATCTGTCCACCAGGCCAGAGTATAGCAAATCAGTCCTAAAACACTCCTCTCACAACTTCTCAACTCAGACCACGGTCTTCCAAAGAGCGTTCAATATTGCAGCGCTTTGAGGCCATACCAATTGCAGTAGGCACCTTAGAAATGCCAAATAATATAACATAACATAACATAACATAACTATTGATCTCACCCTGCTCTGAGGGGTGTTTGCCAACGTGTGTGATTGTTTGCAGACATATTATAAGGGGCAGAGTAAGATTGCCAGATGCATAGTGCCTATTACAAATATTGTGACCTGAGAGGAGTTGTGAAATTGATGTTAAAGTAAGTTGCCTAAACTAAGAAATTCAGTGAACAAACTTTGTTAAAAAGAAGTCATGGTTAAGTTGTTCTACTAAAAAGCTTTGAAATTCAGTTAAATAAACTTTATTAAAGGGACAGTATGGTTGCAGTGCAAAATCTAAAAACCAAAGAAATTCACCAGTAATAGTAAACTATAACTTGCGCCCCCACCATGCACTTTTCAGACAAACACCCACAACGTCAAAGATGCCTTCACAAATGGCATCTTTGATGACATTAAATGTCCTGAGAAATAGTTTTTTTGTGACAGTAAGCAGGTTACTTAGAGGACTACACCTGGACATACTGCATTGAAACCACGGTACACATACTCTGAAGGTGCAATATATCGAGATTTTAACCCTGCAGAATGTACATAGGTTAGTTTTGTTAGGGTTCGACTTGAGCTCATGGTGCACATGTATGGAACAAAAAGCAGTCCCTCAACAGATGATACAAGTGTTATACTCCTGTGATTACGGATCTGTAGGATCTCTTACCAAGCACACCTCCTCCCTCTACTTCCTTGTCTCTTCTCTTCACAGAACAACATTTTGCCAGCATGCGTGTGAAAATGCTGCCATCCCATAGGTCACTACACCTATCAACCAATCTATATCCTCCCCGGTATCCTGATGTCTAATGGGGCTTCTTTGTCTTCTACAGGCAAGAACCCCACACCCCAGTTACCTCAGCTGACAGATGGAACTGTCGAAATGGGAGCGATTGTAGCGACGCGCGGATGGCGCAAGTGTCACGCTATGTCGTGACATATGCAATGGCAGGCAGAGCCAGAGGAGGTGGCACTGGGATCCTGCAAAAAGGACAGGGGGACATGGCATGAGGTCATTGAGAGAGCTTCCTGTGGTGCGATGCATGAGGAGTCTAATAACAAGAATAAAACAGCACTTGAACACAAGTTTTCAGACATAAGCCTTTATTTAAAGGAGTTAGATTTCCACAATGGTGACAAGTGTGGGATCTGTGGATGCCTGAACTAGGAAACACAAAGAATACAAAAGAAAAGGCAAAAGGAGGAAGGAAGAAAATATACAGCAAAAGAAAGAAAATTAATCCAGGAATGAATGATTGAGCAGATGATAAGAACCCCTAAGCTTTTACAGAGCCCAGGAAGGCCAAGCGTACAGTGGCAGCAATGGCTGCAGAGCTTTAAGGTGTACATGGAGGGTCAGGTCTCCAAGAGACCAGCGAAAAAAGGAAAGCAACGGTGCTTGTAAATGCTTTGGGAACAGAAGGGCAATGAATATTCCAGACATTGCCAAAGAATAAAAATGGGACGGCTCAGACATAGAACGTCTGTATGAGGAAGTATTGAGGAGGATAATGAAATGATTCGAGAACAGAGGGAATGTGTTGAGGCACAGACTGCACTACAACGAGAGAAAACAGGGGCAAGTGAACCAATAGATGACTACCTCACTACCCTGACAAAATTAGCAAAGGACTGCCACTTCGGACCACTCTAGAAGTGATGTTGAGAGACTCCCTGGTTGTAGGATGCAGACATTTGAATATGCAGGAAAGAAGTTGTAAGGCAAGGATCCCACGTTTAGACAAAGTACTAATAATAGCACATAGTGTAGAAGAGTGCGCACTACAAAGACAAAATGAACAAAAACAAAGTGTAGAAAGAGAGACTTCAAGAGTAAATGAAGTAAAATGGAGAACAACAAGTGCAAATGGAAGAAACAAGCCAAGGAGCAGCCAAGAAAGAATGAAAAACAAAAGCGAAAGAGAAGTCGAGAATCAAAGGGAGTGGAATTAGCAGCCACACAACAAATGACAACGAGTGTCCGGCAAGGGGGCGAAATTGTGCCAAATGACAGAAAAAAAGGACATGGAAAACAAAAGCAAAAGAGAATTCAAGAACCAAAAGAAGTGTTTCCGATGTGGAATTGGCAGCCACACTACAAATTACAAGCAGTGTCCCGCAAGGGGTGGAGGGCGAAAGTGCACCAAAATCTGCAACCACACAACAAACAGCGTAAAAAATCTGAGTGGAAAACAGAGAGGCAAAAACTGTACTTCTAAGTGCTGATTCACAACAAACAGGTAAGCATGATTGATGACTCAGGGCCATATCTCACATTTATATCAGAAGAGCAGTACTGAGGAATGCAAGGAGGAGCAGGAAGAAACCTCAAGAAGACCAACATCCTACTGGGTGCCTATGGAGGTAAACAAATACATGTTAAAGAATATTTTAGAGCTGACATTCAGTTCAAAGACCGAAGAGTAAGAGGATGGGTGCGTGTAACTGACATAGGAAATGCACTGCTGGGATGGAAACATCAAGTAGGCCTTGAGATCCAACTGGATCTGAATGCAAGTAAGCAAATAGTGGCAGTGAGCGAGAAAAGAAACAAGGATGTGTTGGAAGAATAGCAGAGATTCAAAAGCTCCATAGGAATGCTAAAGGTTTACATGCACGAAATAAAACTGTGAGAAGGAGCAGCACCAGTTAAACAAAGGGTGAGGCCCGTCCCAGTGACAGCAAAAGAAGAGCTTCAAAAATGATTAGACAATCTACTCAAATAAAAAATAATTGAAAAATTGGAAGCTACAGAATGGTTAAGCGCGGTGGTGATCAAGAGAACGAATGTATCAGATACATTAAGGATGTGAAGTGATGTCAAGCCACTCAATCAGGAAGAAGTGAGTGATCATTGTTCTTTACCAAAAATAACAGAGACGGTGCAATCTCTTCGAAATTTGAAAACATTCTCAAAACTGGACATCATGAGTGTGTATCAACACGTGAAACTGCTACCGAAATCAAAAAATCTGACGCCATTTGCAACACCCTTTGCTGTTCGGTTTGTTCTCAGCAGCCTCTGTGTTTTAAATGATAATTGATAGAAACCTTGAAAGGGGTAAATAATGTAAAGTATTTTCAGGATGATATCCTCTTCTACACAATGAGGCACTAAGAAAAGTACTGAAAAGGTTAAAAGCACATGGTTTACATCTCAAAAGAGAGAAATGTGAGATAGGTAGAGACACACTGGACTTTTTGGGGTACACCATATCAGAAGCCGGCATGTAACCAAAGGAGAGTCTGGTACAATTGATCGAGAAGGCCCCAGAACCTCGAAAGAAAGAACATTTAAAGCCATTTATTGTAATGGCAGAATATTAGGTGAAATGTGTAAAAGACTCTTTGAAGACAGAATGGGCCTCATTACGAGAATCATTACGAGAATCGCGTTAAAAACACAGTTAAAAACACAGTCATTATCGGCGGCTGATTACGAGAGCGAGAGCTGCACCGCCATGCCTCTAAAGACCCCCCAAACCCTGACAGCAGCATCACCGAACCCGCTGATACCGCCTCCGCCCAGGAGCAACCTCTTAATAACGGACCCGGAAATACCATCATAGACATTCCGGGTTCGTAATACCGGACCCGGAAATAACGTCATCGCGCTGGAACGGGAAATGCTCCGGTGGCCATCTTGAAAATCACAATCCATTGCAATCCCATGGCTACATGCACTGAAATCCAAAACCGAGATCCCAGCCTGCCAGAAAATGACACAGTCCACCCGCAAAGGCACACCTCATCTGCGCAAGCAACGTTTCTCCGACGAGAAGCTAAACGTGCTGGCAGACACCCTGGCCCAGCATGCAGATGTGGTGTTCTGCACAGACCTGCACCGTGCCACACAAATCAAGAAGAAACAGATCTAGGAGGAGATGGCCCAGAAGGTGTCTGCAGTGGGGACAAAACATGCAATACAAAGGACTGCCAGAAAAGGTGGGACGATCTGCAGCTGCGTGTCTGCAATATGCTGATTATCAACCATCAGCAGGCCCAGGCTACAGGAAGCGTACCATCCTCGCCCATCAAGCTAGCACGGTGGGAGGAAACGTGCTGCTCCCTGATACACATGGAGCCCATCGAATGGGTCAGGCGTGCTGAGACAGGGGTTACATCATCGGCGGACGAAGGTGAGTGAGCGTTGGCACGACACAAAAGTGAACACACACACACCCCAACCCAAATGCAATGGCTGAGTCCAATGGCAAGCTGACCACCCACCTAATGTCTGCCCTAACAGAAATGCCACACCCCTGTCACAGACACACGCAACCAACCTCACTGACACAAACCACCAGAGTCCCCAATTCCAAACCCAAGAACCATCAGCATGCAGACACACACATGCAGCACTGCAGAGAAGCAGGCCCCACCACTGTCACATCCCACCATCCCACTGCATGGTGCAGACATCTCCACCAACAAGTGTACACCAGAGCCCTAGAGACACATCACATGGCATGCAGACCCTGAGGCATGTACACCGCACGCAATCAATGACACACCCGTTATCCACCAAGCTAACTGCATGCACAACATGGATGCATTAGAAGGATGCACAGACACTGCATCACACACCCAACACCTGTAAGTACCATGTCTGCCCCTCCAACATGCAGACAGCAATGCACAGGACCCAGAATGTACTGACATCAATATATGTTGGATGTCCCTACACCCATGACTCATGCCCTGACTCTCCATCCCACACAGGCACAGTATCAGACAGCGATGACAGGCCCACCGCAGAAACAAAGCCAACAGCAGCACACAGAAGCAGAGGGGAAGATGATGGCACCAGTCCATGTCAAGGGCCGGGCGGATGAAAACCAGCACCCCCATGCCACATCTGTCTGTTAAACAGGGGCCACAGGCCGTAGGACCTGAGGAGCAGCCACCCCCGACACATTGGAATGTGCACTGGCCAGGGAAATTGTGTGTCATCACTGCACACCTGCCACAAGGCACACCGGCCCACAAGCCCATAGACAAAACGACCCATGCCCCAATGCAGCCAGCTCAGGTGGACGGGGAGGGTACACCAACGGCCAGCAATAGTGAGACGCCTCAGTCACCGGCCACTAGTGACCTAGGGGAAGTGGCCCAATCCGCAATAAATAGTGAAGAGGATGATGTCCAACAGGATGAGGCTGACATGGCAGGCCAATGCATGTCGGTGGACACTGAGCGAACACCATCCATGGGGTAGACACCACAGCACTCCCTGGGACATGGGTCTTGTGGTGGTAGCTCCGGGGAGGAGACGGCTGGACCGGTATTCAGCCCTCAAAGCAGTCCAACTCCACCTCCCATGCGACCACCAGCAGTTAATGACATACATGACGTGGAGGGCCGCATCACCCGCATGAAGGAGCGTCAGCAGTCCATGGACGAGATGTTGTGACAATTCATCACAGTAGGGGAAGCCACACGCCAGGCCCACCATGATGACAGCACACAGGCACTCACCCGTGCTGTGAACCGTGTTGCCAGGCGGGTGCGCCAGGTCATGGAATCAGTGACCCAGGCACTCGCACATTTGGCTACCACCATGGTACAATGTCCTGCAGCACCTGCCAAGTCACAACCCTCACCATCCACGAGCAGTACCCCTGTAAGCTTTACTCAGACAAGCCCAGTGCGTAGGTCACTATGCACCATGCGCCGGCCAGAGGAGCCACAGCCTCCATACAAAAGGGGCCGACTGTAGCCGGAAAAACATGTGTGATGGAGGCTGTTAGAACTCATATTGTGTGCCGGGACGTGGGTGTGTGGGGGAGTTGAGGGATGGGGGGGTGCTTGGGGATCGTGTGTGGGGGGGTAGAGGGATAAGTGGTGGAGGGTGGTGGGAGGCAATGGGTGTTGGTGGGAAGACTAAGTTGCATCGTGGGTGGGCTGTTCATCTATGTAAATAGTTTCATTGATAATTACATCTCATTTGGAAACAAATAACATGACTGGACATTGCTTATTGAGTGTGCCACAATTTAATGCCAAACAGTGTACAATGCCCAGAGTCCCAGAGAATTGATGCACCCTCTTCATCACATGCTGGGCAGTATGGCAAAGACCATGGTGACCTTATCCACTTTCTCAGGCCCGTAAAGGAGTGCTCCATCAAACCTACTGAGGCAGCGCAACTGTGCCTTTAACAGGCCAAAGGTCTGCTCAATCACAACATGGGTACGGGTATGAACCCGACGGTACTCCTCTTCGTGCCTGTTTTGTGGGTTCCGTACAGCGGTAAGTAGCCACGACTTCAAGGGATAGCCACCATCACCTGCATGGGAGCACAATGAGGTATGTGCGAGTCAATATCTGACCTGACACCTTTAGGAATCACTGCCATGGTTGCAGCTATTTGGTGTTGACATGCACATGTCCCTGGATGTATGCACACAGGTTCATTTGACGCTATGTGTGCTGTACTTTGATCTGCTGGTGTGGATTGCATTCTCCAGATGATGCAGGGTGTTCACTTGCATGCCGATGCACATGTACTGTGGATGCAGAACAATGTTTTTCCATCCATATTGGTGATGTATATTACTCTGTATGTATTGCCACTAGCGGCATTGCCACAGGTGGAATCATGTTTTGTCATCCATCGCTTGACATTCCCATGGTGGCCTGCTTGTACGTCTGGCATATTGTCATTGCAGTGCAGCAAGGGTCTTATGTATGGCATTGATTTGTCATGTTCGGGTTGGGATGTTCAGGGCAACAGTGTTTAGCTGTATGTGCATTGCCCACTCACCACCCAATCTCACTCAGGTGGAGTATGCACCCCCCCAATCTCACCCAGGTGGAGTATGCTCCCCTCCCAATCTCACCCAGGTGGAGGATGCATCCCCCCCAATCTCACCCAGGTGGAGTATGCATCATCCCCCAATCTCACCCAGGTGGAGTATGCATACCCCACCCCAATCTCACCCAAGTGGAGTATGTATCCTCCCAATTTAACCCCCCCCCCCACTGCACTGCCATAGGCCTGTCAGGCAACTTACCGAGCAACCAGGCACGTCGTCCAGCATGTCGTTCCATGTAGCAGGGTAGCAAGGAGTTACGCAGCACCATGGCATCATGTGTGGATCCAGGATATCGGGCACAACAATGTGTGAAGATCTTGCTGGAGTCACATACCACCTGCACATTGAAATCATATTGCTTATGATTGCGGTACACCGCCTCTATGGTATGAGGGACCACCAATTCGACATGGGTGCAGTCGAGGGCACTGATGCAATTGGGCATGCCTGCCAGTGCGTGGAAGCCAACTTTAGTGTCAGCAAGCTCCTTGCCAGTCCGTGGTAGGGATATGTGGATGCTTGCGTGCTTCAGGAGGGCATCCAGCACTTGGGTCAGCATGCGTGAAAAGAGAGGTTGTGATATGCCATGCAGCTGCCCCACTGTGTGCTGGTAGGTGCCTGTGGCCAGGAAGTGGAGCAGAGACACTACCTTCAGTAGAGGGGGGATGGCAGTGCAGCTTTCTATCAGGCTGACGATGTTGTCGTGTATTATGTCCACTATGATGGTGATGGTGTCCCGGTCCAACTGGTACAGGGTGTGGATCTGCACAGGGGTTAGGTTGAATGGAATGGCTCTGATGCGAGGGATTGGTGGCTGCCTACGTGGTACCACTGGCTACACTGGTGGGACTTGCTGAGCCTGTCTCACCCTCCTTGTCCTCCTGTGTCTCCTATGTGCTGCCTGTTGTTGTTGTTGTAGTTCTTGTTGCTGGTGTAGCAGTACAGGCATGTCCTCCAGCCCCAGGATTGCAACAGCAAGTGGGATCATTTTGGTGTAGGAAGGGGTGTGGTGTGTGGATGTGCTCCTTTTGTACTGGGACAGGCTCCATTGCCTCCACCTGTGGTGATTGTGTGCACCTGTGGCAGTTGGCTACACTGCAGGTTGCTATTTACGGGTGGTCCGCGATGCCTGTAATACCACCATCATGCAGGCCCTATTTACTGCCTTCGGGATGCCGGTAAGTGCATGCCCGCATGACTTGTGATGTCCTCCTGTTAGTGGCATCCCGGTATTTCCGCCGCAAAGGGGCGCGTGTATGTGCACATGCCGGTAAGAAGCGGAATGGCACGGGCGGTGCCGGTATTACCGGGTTGTCGGCTTGTAATGGCTTGGACCGGTAATTGATGCCGGTAATAACATTCCGCCTTCCTTTTTTTCATTACCTCTATGCTCGTAATGAGGCCCAATGTCTATGAAAACTACTAAGAAGAGTAGACATTTTTGAATGAGTCATCCATTGCACAGAGAAGTTTGGACAAATAAATAAGAATTTGCACAAGCATCCAGTCTCAAGTCATATGATGTAAGAAATGAAACTATAATAGAAGTGGATGCGAGCACAAATGAAGTAGGCGCTCGGTCCCATGCAGACTTCAGGAAGAGAAACAAACATGGCAGAGTTTGCATCCAAAGACTGGACGGAGACACAGCAACACTACTCTGTCATAGAGAAGGAGATGTTAGCCTGCACTTGGCCGGCGAGCTATTTCAGAACATACCCCATACATACTTTTGGGGAAGGAAATTCGAGCTATGGACAGACCATGAACCCTTAGTGAACATTTTAGCACCTAGAAATACAGAAGTCCAAACACTGAGACTAGGTAGGAAGGTGAGCATTGAAAATGCAGGCGTACACATACATACAAGATAGAACACATACTGTGATGAAAGAATAGACATGCTGGTTGGCTCAGGCTACCATGGAGAATGTAATGAAATGTACCTAAAGGAGAAGCGTATACTAGCCCGAGCAACAGACAACTCAATGCAGGAAGAGCAGGCATTTAGACTGGAAGAATGGGAGAAGGGATTACAAGAAGACGACAGCTCACAAAAAGTAAAGCATTACACAATAAATGGATGGTCAGGCAGGAGAACACTGTCACCCTGTCTCCAAAACTATTGGAACATTCAATCTGAAATACATACATAGGGAGGAATCATACTTATGGAAGATGTGGTAATACCCCCTTCGAAGATCAGAGAAAGATTGATATGGCTAGGATATAAAGGCCATCCAGGATAACATTGACAATAGAAGAATAAGGGAACTGTGCTAGTGGCCTCAAATGGACAAGGAAAAAGAGTACTAATGAACTGCAACATCTGCACGGAAGGGAATAAGATGCTGATAACAAGACCAATACCACTAGAAACATGGAGTGGACTTCAGAGTGCTAATGAACTGCAACATCTGCAAGGAAAGGAAGAGGGACGCTGATAACAAGACCAATACCACTAGAAACATGCAGTGGACTTCATAGGCCCCTGGACTACTTACCTAATGATATCAAATATGCTACAGTGTTAATCGACTATATCTCAAAATGGACAGAAGTACACTTCATGCCAGAAATCGCCACAAAGTCAACAATTATGTGTTTTGCGGAGGTGTTTAGAAGAAAAGGCTATCCGAAGAAAATAGTGACAGACAACAGTGTACAGTTTACATCTGAAGAAATGAAAATCTATTTTAGAAGCCAAGATATCAAGCATCAGAATTTCACCCTGTATTACTCACAAAGGAATGGCCAAGTGGAACCCATGAATATATATATCTTTTTTTTATTACTTGTATATAATCAAAATAAGATTTTTACAAGGACTCAAAAACATTTCGGTAGCACGAAAGAAAAGTTCATGATAGACATCACCAAGGGGACAAGAACAAAACAGTGCTTCCAGCAAAAGGGATGTACGAAAGTCAGAAGGCAGTGTTCGATTTAATTTTTTCAATCGCTAAATTCAAAAGTTTAGCAGGCGCCGTGTGCCATCGTGTCTTGTCCCCAGTGATTAAACGATTCCACCAGATTTCTTCATTACCCGCAAACGAATTTACAGTCATAGGGCTGAAAAAAGCGATCCTTGCTTGTTGCACGGCAGGACAGCGCATTAGCAGATGCCTGATGGATTCTGTTTCTTCAGGGTATTTACACAGTCTACAGGCTTTTACCATAGATCCTGTTCTGATCGCAAGAATTTCCTGCGTCGCCAGAACGTTGAGGCAGGCTTTTAAGAAGATTCTCATCAATGATTTATTAGGATATCTCTTACAATATGTCATTGGTTCTTTCAGTTTGTTAATGGTCATTGGAAGATGGGCTAGAAGTTTGTTGCGTGCTGTTTTTTCCATAGTCAGAATCCAGTCTGTACATTGCATTTTGGTTTTGATCCTAGCAGGATTATTCTTTAGATCTTCCTTGCTGCATGCAATTTCCTGTAGTTTCAGGTTTTGATCCAGAGCCCATTTGGTCATGGTCAGGTTATTGCCCTTTTCAATCTCTTCCCCGATCATGCGATAGATTTCAAGGCTCTCTGGATGAATGACTTTCCTGTATAGTTGTAGTGAGGAGATATCCACCACAGCTTTTAGGGAGACAAGGCCAAGTTCCCGTCGTATCGGAGCTACAGCGGTGGAATTGGGTAAGCCCAGGACGGATCTCCAGATAAATCCTTCGAGTTTAAGCCAAATGCCCAGAGGAATAGACGGGGTAGCATCCATGCCATATGTCAGCGAGGGAATGATCTTGGACTTGTAAAAGGTGATGGCTGGTTCTAGAGAGAATTTGCCTAATTTTCGATCAACTGCTCTCAATTGATCAGCTAGATTCTTTGCCTTTGCCCATAGGTCGTTTTGCAGATTCCTGGCCCACTTCGTACTGTCGAGTTGTACACCAAGATACTTGAAAGACTCAACCAGTTCTATTTTGGTGTCGTTGAGGAACCAGTTGAAAGCCTCTTTCTTTTTTGTCCCTGGTTTTTGGAAAATCATTATCTTGGTTTTTGTTTAGTTGATTTCCAAGTTGTTTTCGGTGGTATAGGCTTACAGGTTGTCCAATTGTCGTTGCAACCCGACCTGGGTCTGGTCAAGCAATATCAGGTTGTCTGCTTATAAAAGTCTCGGGACCTGAGTAATGCCTATTTTGGGTGGAAAAGATCTTATGGGAGATTGAGTTTCTTTAAAATCTCCGAGGAAAGATATAAACAAGGCGGGAGCCAGAGGGCATCCCTGTTTTACTCCACGCGAAGTCGGTATACTGGTAGACATTAAACCTTGGTTGTTTAAGCGGACCTTTATACTGGTGTTTGAGTGGAGGTTGATTATCGGGTCCAATATACACTCAGGACATTTCCAGGACTTGAGTTTGGACCATAGTTTGTGTCTGTCCACTCTATCAAATGCTGCAGACAGATCAACAAACGCTAGGAACATCCGAGGGGATCCAATCAAAACTCTGTCTTTAAATAAGTTCAGACACAGTATATTTGCACTCGTACTCGCGTTTTTCTGGAATCCTGTTTGCAGGAAATCTGAACATCCAGCAGTAACAGCCCAATTACGGAAATGGCTTAGCAGGATTGTAGCGAAAACCTTTCCAATGACATCCAGCAAGGCTATTGGCCTATAGTTCAGAGGGTCGTCTCTGGCTCCCTTTTTAAAGATCGGAACTATCAGAGCTTTTTTCCATGAGTCTGGAATGGTTTGGGTTTCTCGACAAACTTCGAAGATTGAACTAATAAGATTGGCCCATTCGTCCGGATGTTGTTTGAGATCGCAGTTCGCGAGCCCATCAGGGCCTGGGGCTCTAGACGATTTCAGTTTCAAAATGGTTGATTTGATCTCGTCGATCTCTGTCAGATCCACCCAGACTGAGTCCTGTTGTTTTTCGGGTTCGTTGTTTGTTCCTTTTGTTGGCTCAAACAGTTTCAGAAAATGGGCAGTCCATTTTCCTTCAGGTACTGGATTTATCATCTGCGAGTTTTGGAGTTTGTTTGATTTGTTGATTAAAGACCAGAAGACCAGAAGTCTCGAGATTTTTTGTTTGCCAGTGCCTTCAACATCTCCTCGGCATCCGACTGGTATAATGCATCTCTTGAGTTTCTTAGCCATTGTTTATAGAGTCTTGTTTCTACCGAACGTTTTTCCCAAAGTGTTGGTTGATTCCTATTCGCTGCCTCTCTCTTTAGTTTTCTCAACGATCGGCGTTTGCTGGCTAAGGCTGTGTTGTATTCATGAGTGTGCTGAATGGGAAGGTGATTACAGATTTTCCTTGGTTTTTTAAAAGGAAGAAGAAGAGGGATATAACTCGATCTTGCCATTACCGATTTCGATGTTGTATCAGACGTTAAGATGCAGAATTGATCAGCAAGTTTATGGACATCAGAGGCAATCATGCGTAGCCGGGTGTTTTGAGAGTTAGTCTCAATGGCGGTGTCGTAATACTGAGGTATGGGCTGTTTACTTCTGCAAGTGAGATTGAGTAGATTGAGGTTGCTGTACTTGGTTTTGATAACTTCAAAGGCAGTTATGTTATGAAAAACTGATTCGGAGGCAAAGATGTAATCGAGAGTGGTTGAAGACCCGCCACGCTCCCATGTCGGTATCAGCGAAACTTGCTGCGTGACAGTGGCCGTGTTCAGAACATTTCTAGATTTCATAATCGATTTCCACGCCCGACCCCTAGTTGTAGCAGACGATTTGTCTACATCTGGTCCCTCTGGTGTACTGTGTGGTGTGCAATTAGCACTCAGATCGCCACAAATCAAAATGTTGGGGGATTTGTATTTGATAGCGATCTCGTCGATTGTATGGGCCACTTTGTCGCACATGTTCACTGTGGAGATCTTTTGCGGATTCCAGTAGATGTTTATGATAGCTACCAAGTCTGAAGTGCAGCGCTTGGGAGAGTCTGATACAGAGTTCCATGTAGTCATCACTGCCAGAATTTCATAGCTGCAGGTTATGACTTCTGTGATAGATATGCCAGATCCTGTTTTGATCGCTATCAGTAAGCCCGAAGAGGGTCGGCCCAGGGGTCCTTTAAATGCTGGTGAGATTTCAATACAGTAGCCATCTAAATCTGGTTTTTCCCGCAGCCACGTTTCCTGTAGGCAGATGATGTCATGTAAGCCTAAGTCATAAGAGTCTGGCCTGGTGAGATGGACATGGCCTCTGGTGTTCCATGATGCAATGCTTATGATTTCATTCGAGGCTGTTGACTGTACATGGTGAGGGGCGAGTTGTTCCGGCAGTATGCCCCCAGGTGGTTGCTATCTTTTGTCTCCTGGTGTTAAGATAGAGCGGAACCAGTTCCATTTACCTTTCTCAGTAATTTTTTCAGAGTGGATCGGCGACCGATCTGCAATTTTCTCTGTAAATTTGTTGGTAGTTGTCGACAATCTCTCCTCTTGAGTATGGAGTCGATGGCTTGACGGGTAGGATTGGTTCTGTTCGTACTCTTGCTTGTGTCTATAGTCCTCTCTATAGGCTGTTCTCTCGTCACTCCTTTTGGGGTATCTTGGGCGAACATTTGGAGTGGAACCATATGGCATAGATCCATTGTTTTTTTTTAGTTTTGTTAGTTGTCCAACGTGGGCTTCTTTCCCTTCTCGTTGGTCCATAAAGATCTTCTGTTCGGGATTTATACCTGTAGTTTTTTCTTGGAGATTTTATGTCGTTATCTCTTTGTGCTTCTTTTTGATTGAGAGATGACATCTCGTAAAGGTTGAAACCCAAATGGGCTAGCTCCAGGTATATTTCTTGGGAGATTTCTTCGAGCGCAGTGGTTTTTATGTGTAGAAAGGCTTTTGCTTGGTTCTTTCTATGATATGGCTCAATAAGGATAAAGTCATCTGATTTTAGATTCTTCAAGAGTTTCACCTTTTTTAATGTTCTAAGGACTGTATTTCTGTTCAGAATCATGTAGTGATCATTAGTCGGTTCTAGCCGCCGGCCACTGATACTTGTTTGGTCCTTCCTTAGATGTCTCACAGGAGAGGTTCTTCGATTTAGTCGATCTCTTGAAGATGGTAGATCTCTTTGCTGTGTCAATTCTGTCCCGTTGACTTTCGATTTAGTAATTTTTACTTCTTGTTTCTTTGCTGTAGGGCTGGTACTAACCCCAACTGATGCCTGGTTTGGGCTTTTCAAAGTTTCAGGAGACTGATCGTTAGCTCTTGGTGGTGGCGTTGATATTTCCTCTGTTACATCTAAGTGCTGAGTTAGCTCCATCAGGGAGCTATGTGCTATGAAGTCCTCTGTGGTTTTGGGTGAAGTGGTAATGCAAATAACTGAGTTGTTGAGGTTTTGTTTTTTGCAGAGCAACTTCGATTTTTCTTTCGTCGAGTCTTTTTGATTGATTTGCATCAGAGGATCCAAAGCCAACACACTCTGTGATCTGTTGGAGTCAGAGTCACTAACCGTGGCGATTTTCAACAAAAGCTTGTTTTTTGGTCCAGTCGTTGCTTGTTGTTGTAAGATTTCTGCTCCATTCTGGTCTGATGAAGAAACCACTGGATACTGATGGGGATGTTCCGAATTTTTTTAAAAATTGGAGCGACGACAGGTGGGCTGGAACATACTTCGGTCTGCGTATTTGTTTCCAAGGTTGTTTTCGACGGTTGTTTGAGATGCTGAATAAGGCCTTCTAGTGTGTTTAATTTCGCGTTCCACAGCTCGTTCTGAATCTTGTTTCTTTGATCTAAAGCTGTAATATAGCCTTCCACAAAAATCAATTTGGAATGCATCATTGCAGTTAATAGTGAGTTGTCTTTCAGTGTGTCATTGATCGCTTCATATAGCTTTCCAAATGGTGCTAAGGCTATTGTAATTGTAGACATAATTATAGGGAGATCTGTTTTTTTTAGATGGAGAATCCTTGTTTCCTGCGCTAGTTATTTCGCTGAGTCTGCGATTTTTGGGAGGAGATTGGGGCCGCAAAGAGTGTTGAATAGATGAGTCAAGGGTTTCGAAAAACACATCTGTTTGGGTCTGACCATCGTCAAAATGTAGACGAACTGGAAGAAGTCGAGGCTCAGATTCGATCAGAGGTGAGGTTGTTCTAGGTTCCTGGCCCCGGATCGGTGTCGAGGACATTTGTTTTCCCTGTGTTGGCCCCGATTCTTTGCTGTTAGTCTGATTACTTGGTTTCGGGGAAGTTTCTAGTGGCAGTGGCTTGTTTAGGAGGCCAGTAGCCACAGGATCTTCTTCGTTTGAATGACCTGCCGAGGCTGCCACTTCTTTATTGGGTTCCTTTACCCGTTGCGGCTCTTTGTTTGTATTTACCGCAGATCTTGTTGATAGTGTCTCTGCACCGGATTCGTTCTGGGTCTTTTTAGAACCTAGTATTTGATTTTGGATGGCTAATTGAATTTGAGCCTGGTTAGGTATCCCTGACGTTAATTTCCTTGATTTGCTTACAGGCGGGAGATCTTGGATGGCCTCCAAAATTTCGGCATCTGATAGTTCATTTGTCTGATCCAGCTTTCGTTTGTATTGCTTATTGATGAAATCTTTAAGTGCGCTGGAAAGCAGTGGTGCAGGTAGTGTTTGCTTCCCTGGTTTTTTTTTAATCTAAGTGGCTTCTGTTTCATGTTTATTATAGACTTTTTTTTTCTTTTTCACTTTTTGCTCTGAGGTCTCAAGAGAATCATATGTTTCACATTGAGGGTCAGGGCTTTGATCTGGATGACACAAGGGAGGGTTTAGCCTTTTTTATGGCTGAAAACCATCGCTAGGAAGACCTGATTTCAGATGGGGCCCTTTAGGGTGTCACTGGGCATCGACAGTATTTCATCTTCATTTGTTAGAGCAGAATCGTTTGTCTGGACTGTGAAGGGCAGGGCCCGGGAGTTTGTGTGGGTGCTAACTTGTTTCTTTGGGACAGTGAAGGCGTGGATCTGTGCTACCACAGCCACTGTCGTTGCAGATGATCCAGGTGCTAACGCCGTGTGAGAAACCTCCAAAGGGCCCCCCTGCCCCGGCCACTGCACGTCGAGGAGCAGCGCCGGAGAAGCACGGGCATCCTGCTTCTCTGGAGTGCCCGCCGAAGCCCACAGACGCGTCCCGCCGCCCGCAAACAGAGGCCGCCCACCCGAACCCCCCGCCCCCGGAGGGCCAGCGCTCAATCCCACGTCCAGGGGCCTCGGCTGGTCGTCCTCCGACAACCGAAGCCGGGGCTCCACTCGCCTACAATAGGAGACGGGAAGGCAGAGGCAACCGGGCGGGGGAAGGGCCGCAGTCCGGAGTCGGGCGCAAAGGCAGAGAGGGCGAGCAGAAGCCCACCGAGTCCGCCAGAACTACGGGGATCACAGGAGTCAGCACGCCGGGAGACCGGGGCTTCGGGGACACAGGTAGAGATGGAAGAGTCGACGAAATAGCTGGCATTAAGTCTGTGACCTTGCTGTTTTTTGTTGAGATTGTTTTAGCACTAACTTGCCCCGAGATGGCCTGAGCAGCTGTGTTGGGGTGTAAAGGATTAGTGGGCGTAAAGTTTGCTGAAGTCCTCAAACCGGAAGGGGGGCCATTAGTTGACTTTGCAACTGTAACATGCTCGCAGTGTTCAGATCCATCTTAAGCATGCTAAAAGACTTTGGTGCTATGTTCCTTGTGCTCATAGAATTTAAAGAGCTTACGGAGCTCGATACAGGTGGAGGGATGGAAATGGTTGTCTTGGGGGGCAGTCTTACCTCCTTTGGTTTTTTGATGCATGATGATGCTTTGGGCTTATTGCCCTCCATTGTTTAGGAAGTGCTCCGCAAAATTCGCAGGGACGCTTCTGATGCTGGGTCTGTTGGGGTGGTAGGCGGTAGGGGGATAGGAGCCTCGGTCTCTTCGGTAGGCTCCATCCGCTCCTGCAGCAGACTGCAGATGACTGCACACCCTCTGCACACCCTCCGCTCACCGCTCCGCGGTGTGAAATGCTGGTTTAGAAGAAACTGGCAGCAGGCACTGTAGACAGACTGCAGATGACTGCACGCCCTCTGCACACCCTCCGCTCACCGCTCTGCGGTGTGAAATGCTGGTTTAGAAGAAACTGGCAGCAGGCACTGTAGACAGACTGCAGATGACTGCACACCCTCTGCACACCCTCCGTAACTGCCCTACAGTCTTGTGGGACTGGTGACGTCAGGAGGGTCGCTCATATATAAAGGTGAGAGGCTTGGGAGGATAGCTCATGGGCAACATGCTCGCCTTGGAAGCAAGACGACACAGAGCAACCCAAGTTCGATCCCTGGGTCCGCGCTTAGAAACCTCTGGGTATTAAGTGCGTTATAAATAACCTATCATATCATATCAAACAAGCAGCTTTTAGGGGGAACATGGACTGTGAAGGCATGGCTGCGCACAGGCCCGAACAGTGTCACACTAGTGTCAATGTTCTTCTATATGATGTGAACACGAAAAACAAACACTTAGTTATCGCCTTCATGGATTCCCAGGTGAATGGAAGAATTAGAGAATGAGGCAAGGAAAGAGCAGAAACTGTAACAGAGACGGAAGGAAATACATAATATCTTTGGGACAGTGAAAAGAAAAACAATAGGTGACAGAGATTGGAATAAAGTCTAAATGCCCTACAAGGACAAACGAACATTGCCCAAATACAGTGAACCCATGCAGGTATGGAGAGCAAGAGAGCACTAAATCCAGACAACAGACGGGAGGAAATGGAATGCAGAAATAATAGCATTGTAGGGCAAAGACAACAGAGAACTGAACCTAGAAGAACCTGAAACCTGTGAAGAAGCTGAAGAACCAAGGCAAGAACATGCAGACCACACAAATGAAACCCGAGAAGAAGAAACTACCCTCCGCCCCCAAAGAATCAAGGGAACACATTCAAGAATCCAGGAATGAAGGAGCCGATGAGGTCAACGAAGAAGCCATGAGAGAAAGTGACAGCCCAGAGGGGCAAGAAACATCCAGGAAGGTACAGAGACTGTGAGATGGACTAACATAAATATTGTACAAAAGGAGATAAGGTAGTGACGCACACAAGCTGTGAATGTCACTCTGCGTCGTGACACACACAGGAAGGTGGAGTCAGTGGAGGTGGTGGCATGATCCTGCAAAAGTGAGCGCACAGGGAGAGGGATGCAGCGAGAGGACACGGAGAGAGCGCTGTATGGCCGTGCAGCACTAGGAGACTAATGTAAAGAATAAAACAGCGCTTGAACACAACTTTCCAGAATGGAGTCTTTATATGAAGGAGTTAGATGTCCCACAGTGATGTCACTGTCCTACAAGGAACCTTGAGTGAAAAAAAACAAAAAAACAATTTAAGCGGGGGCTTCACTTGTTACATTGTGATCTCACTTCACCCTTTTTCAAGACTCCTCACTCAGCCTTGCTTTCATGGTTCCAAAATAGCAACCTCTGGGTGCATCAACACCAAAGTAGGACTTATTACTGTTCGGGCCCAGCCTTTCCCCACTTTTAGAAAGAGAATAAACCACCCCCTAATATTCAGACATTCCTAAACGATCCGTGGTGCTGAAAAGACTTCCGCCCACATTTTGCAAGTGCACTGCCAAGCCGAAAAGCTCGTTCCAGGAATGTGCTCTTTTCAAACACTTGCATCCGCGTATCTTCTTCCCCTGCACCGGGAGCAGGTTGACACAATTTTCAGCTCGCCACGTTCCAGCTCGCGCGCTTGTTTATTTTGGAAAGCTAAAGAGCGTGGAAGGCCCTCCTATCCTCTCGAGAAACGTATAGATCCGACATTATCCGCGTGCCGTGGTGGAGGCAGAAGAAAGTGTAACCATAGTGATGGAATGGAAATGATTCTTTTGTTTGGAGGCTTCAATATCCGACAGACATGGCAGTTCTCAAGGTCAAAATAATGTTAAGATGAGACAAAAAACAGAGAAAAATCTGCTGGGCTTGCTACAAAAGCTAATTTAGTTTATGCATTTTAAATTATGTTAAAAATGGCTAGAATGAGAATTCCCAGCAAGAACTAAATGCGTGGTTTCACAAAACGAATTTTCAAAGACGAACATGATTACAAAACGTAGCTGTAAAAGCTTGCCAGGCCATCAGAGAGAACAGCCGAGCTATCAATTATGAGATGTAGGCACAGACCTGCTGCCAGAGATGTAATGGTATTTTTAGCATTCCATTCAGCGTTTTACAAATTACGGATGTCTGCAAACAAATCAATTAATTGCTGAATTAATGAATGGCATAAAGCATATGAGGTGCCAGACAAAGAGCTCTAAGCAGGATAGCTGGCACTCGGCGGGCACGCAAGAACCTTTGACAGAGATTGCTGGGCGGAAGCAAATATTGTAGAGGGACCTGTCACAATATTAGGTTTTAGTACAATTTTAATCTCAGATATACCGTGATTTCATATGGAGTCCCTCCTGTCTGCTGCAAAGCTCCTTGCGTGCTTCGGTGGGGTACAGTCGCTAGCAATGGTACTGCACTTTGTGTGGGTGTGGGTTGTTGAAGAAGATGGCCGAGTGGGCGCATGATGCGGAAGACAAGGAATGCTGCTAAGGGTGCTGCTTCTTGCTTGAAGATACGGTACCTGTGGTATCGTCGATGCCTGCCCTTTAGTTGTGGCAGATTGATGGCGCAACTGCTGGCGTTGCAGTGTCTGAGGAGATTGCATGGGCTAACTACTGCATTTCAGTCGTTTCAGAGCACTATGTGGTTTTGCTTCCTTCTGCGTGGTGTTCACTCAAGTAGTGTGCTGCCTGCTACTATGCAAAGCACCCACACAGTATGCAGTGCTCTGTGGAATGTAGCCAAAGAGCAAGATTAGGGAAGCCAACCCACTCGGCTGCTCAAGGATGTCAAAGGTGGTCACAGTGCCTCTGCTCTCTCTGTGCCATGACCCAGCCCCTATGAAAGGGCTCTGCACATTGCGCTCCCGAGATGTTTAGGACTACAACGCTTATCAGCCCTAGCGGGGATAATCAATGATGAGTGATTTTTGGAGTGGTAGTCCAAAATATCTGGAGAACTGTAGGTTGTAGAAAATTGCCTATGATGATTCACATGCCCTGCAATACATGACCCTGCAAGACTCCCCATCATGCTTCCCAAGGAATAGAGGCCAGGAAAGCAAACAGGCCTCGAAGGACACAGGGATGTCCTGCTCTAAAGTCCCTGTTCTTCCCATTCCCTTCACATTACTAGCTCCGCTGCCAAAGGAAGTGAGGCTGGAGAAGCAGGTCAGGCACACAAGGCTGCCCAACAAGTTTCCACAATCCTGCTTTTAAAAGCATTTAAGCAAGGAAAATGTGTAGATCCTTCGGTGAGACCCTTCAGAATTGTGTGTCACAGGTGCCCCAATATTAGGGGTGTTTTTGAGCACATTTCTTCAGCCCAGAAAGCAGGAAAACTGTACTCAGAAAAGGCCACCTACCACAACAGTAATACTCTTAAAGGAACACATCATTATTAATCCCAAGTTCTTTGTAAAGTGGGATTGTCATTGCATAATTACACTTTATGTACAGGGAACGGAAAGATCAGTTTGGAATCAAGTGAATTAATAGAATTAATAAAATTAGACAAGTCCTACAGGAACATCAAGAAAAAAAGAGACTCTGATGATTTACTGCCATATAGATTAATTTTAGTAAATCATTTTGGCATATTTTACATATGCTACAGGACTAACATTGTACATTTGGCTAATTGAATGGGGATTGCAAAGTATAAATGGTTGATTTCCTTCCGACATACCCAGTACATCTACTTTTAATGGGCAGCAGGGCCGCACAACAATTGGCTATTTTTGTGTCAGTGTGACTAGATTGAGTTTGGTTACTGACTTTAAGGTAATTTCGGAGTTAGTTAGTGACTATTGTGCAATTTCTTTAAAACTGAAATGGTTGCGTAAGTCGTAAATATCAGTTCACTTACTGGGTATATCAACTGTTAAATTATTGACACGAAGAAGAAGAATGAGGTGGGCTCCAGCCTAGGAATCGGTTTGCCAAGATAGATGAATTAGTGACAACCTGTTTGTACGCTATAATTTATTGGATTTTGATCATCTAGACAGTGACTAATTTCTTGACAAATTTGAAAGCTTTATCGACACAGTATCTTCAAGCATCTTCAAAACTGGGTCAAGCAGAAATACTAATCTTAGATGTGGTTGGTTCCATGAATAAGGATAGTATTACTAATTGTAAAGAGGAATTGGACGTTATAGCATAGGAGGAACTTGCTGAAGCAGCTAAATAAACCCATTAAAAAATGTTGGGTAATCGATTAACTTCGGTTTGAGGCATTTAGCAAGGGACAATTATTTAGAGACCCATGTACAGGAGTTTGATTGGGTCTTGCTTTTCTAGGATCTCCATAACTCCCTTATTAATGGGAGTTCTATTGATCCTGTGGCTGGACCAATGGTCCTGGTTGACAGTGCTGTTAAGGGACAGGAATTTATTTTCGCCATTTCAGAAATCCCCATGGCTCTACATAAACAGGCAATTTAATAGACGTTTGGGTCCGGATGGCATTCCTGCAGACCTGTTTAGGTCCTGTGTCCCATGATTTGTGTTGTTTTATATGTATATGTGTGCCCTGAGGCCTTCAGGCTACGGCGCGTTACAAATAAACAAAATAAAAAATAAATTAAAAAAATAGGTCACTCAAGGTCTTCTTGGCTCCTCTTCTAACTAACATCTTAAATCATATGCTTGAAAAAGAACGGTTTAATGTGTCTTGGAAACATGCAATTGTTTTTCCAATTTTCAAAAAGGGTTCCAAATCTTTCCATTCTGCTTGTCAAGCTATTTCTTTATTGGATTTATTGTTTAATATTTTTTGAAGCACTTTATTTCGGTTGCAAGCTTGGGTAGGCGCAGAACATATTTTGTCCTTCATTCATCTGGAGTCTGTGAAGTATTAGGATTATGAAAAGATAAACATGTACTGCAAACCGCATTGGATAAGGTAAGCAGAGCAAAATGATGGGCTGGTTTGTGGAACACAAATTGCCCGACATCCCTGGTTAGAGTTTTAGAATTATTACACTTGGACACTAAAGGCCTGTGTGTGATCAGACATTGAAGGTCATTGTACCCTTTGGCCCCCCAGTTAAATCCGGTGTGCGTCAGTCCTCTGCTCTTGCTCTGCTCCTGTTTTCATTATGCATCAACAATTAGCATGACACATTATTGAACTGTGGTGCTGATGTTCCTCGTTTTGGTGACTTAACTAGTCCAGTACTCACACATGCAGACAATATGCTACAGATTGCGAGAACCCCTGATTTCCCGTCAATGCCTTATAGATGCTTATTTGGAATTGATGAATAATTTGATTTTAATATCAATGCATCAAAATCAGCAGTAATGCTCTGCTCTAAGAACAATAGAAATAATTAGTTGCCAACTGTTCATGCTGGGAAAGAAATGCTTAAGGTCACCACTGCTTTTGAATACTTAGGAGTGGTATTTACATCAATGCTTGAGGGGGGGGGCAAAATATGAAAAAGCAATCATGGAGGATCATCAGATAATAGAGGGAATTTTTAGGTTTGGAAATCTTTATAAAGCAAGCCCAGTTGCAGCAATTCTTAGGGCATATTCTTCTAAGGCAAAGCCAGTAGTCAGATACGGGACTGTCGTGCATACGTCTTCAATATTGCTGGTCCAGAAAAAATCTTTCTTGAAAAAAAATATTCTTTGCCTCCTGGACTCTGCACTGAACTATGCCACACACAGTCAGGTTGGGTTGTTGTTTCTTGAGGATGAGTTAATAATGGAGCCAATTCAATTATGGCTACGTGTTTGCAGAATCCAAAGGCAACATTGAAACATTGGGCCTCATTACGACCCTGGCGGTAGCGCCACCAGTAATGATTTTTTACCGGCGCCCAGAAAAGAGCAATAACCGGGTCATGCGGACCTTGGTGGACTCAGTAATTGCCCTTTTCTGGGCTCCGGTAAAAATTAATCCCCATTCCCATTTGAGCTCTATAGTGCTCAATGGGAATGGGGAGGATGCTAACAACGGGCTCGTTAATGACAGGCCCGTTGTTAGCATCCTGGTCTGCTAGCGGGTCCCGCTATGGATGCCTGGTCTGGCAAGGTGTCCTGAGTGGGACCCGCAGCAGACCTCGTAATGAGGTGGCCTGGAATGAACGGTGCCGGTCCCTTACCGGCACCGTTCAGTCCGCGGCCGCCTGGGTCCTAATGAGGCCCATAGTATTTTAAACCACATTTTGTCACCTCAACATATTATGTTATGCATTCTTTTATAAAACTTCAGTTTGAGAAAGTCATCTATTGACTGAGCTTCACAAACCTGAATAATTGTAATAAAGCATATGGTGCTCTCATTAAAACCAGTACGTTTGAATGTATTGCAATGGAAAGAGAAGCCAATAAACGTATGCAATCTTTTAACCATTTACAAGTTATTTTGATTAATAGTGTAATGCAAAAGTATGTAAACTGGACAAAATATAAAAGTGAACATGTGTTAATACCAACAGCAAGTTTAAATTTAATTATTTAAGATCAATTACGGCAGGCGGATCGAATTCATAACATACCAATACTTATTGCATGTTTTGTCCCAGTAGTTGGGAAGATTTTATATTTTTTTGTCCCACTTATTTATCGATAAGGTGAAACACAATCATTCCTCTATTCCACAATCTGACTTTTACCCAATGTATATCTGCCTTACTTAACCTTTTATCTGCTGAATCCCCACTTGTGGCGTGGACACTACTGACTTATCTTCCGTCAGCATGGAAGTGAAGAGAGGATGTTTCTAAAATGTCATAGATAATGATTTGGGTGCATTCATTTGCATTTCTGTTGATGAGCCATTGAACTTAGAAATATTGTTTTGTACTTTAACTATTTGTAATGCTGTTTTTTGTATTCTATGATATTCAATATAATTTGCTTGGTTGTCTACTTTGATGAAATTGTTTCCGAAATAAGCTTATTGATGATGATGAAAACATGTAGAACCTCTACCCAATAGTCAATCTGTATTCAATTAGAGGAAATACCTAAACATGTTCTTATTCTGTGGTAGGTAGCAGTTGGTAGTTAATTGCAAAGGAAAGCAACATTGTTGTTTCTTGCTCACACAAGCGTCCTTCCCAGTCCTCTCCCCCTGTAGTCTTGTAGATGGCTTCCATGATGCGGGCCACTTGAGAAGCAGGATGGCCAGGGAAACAACAGGTTCTGTACAAGGAGAGCTTTGCATGAAAAAGTGCTACATCATTGAATTTAGTTGATGATAAAATGTGCGATATAGCCTTATTGACAAGTACCACAATCATGCCAGTAAGCCTTAAAAGACACTGGAGTCCTCAAGCTCACCTTTTGACTAAGTATGTTATGTGGACAATATTTACATAGGAGATGCAGCCTAAATAACAGTGGTAAAAAGATTGTGCATTTAAGAAACTGATAGTTGATGAATAATACCATATCTATGAAAATACTACAACTTTAAAGAAATGTAATTTCCACCTTCTCAAAAATCCCTTGCTTGTCCCAGAGGACTCAACAAATTACAGACCCATCACAAGCCTCCCGTCCATTTGGAATCTTATCAAGAAAGTACTTGCAACTCAACTACTTGCCAGAATTGAGCAGTTAAGCCTTCTCTGTGATTACCAGACTGGCTTCTGTTGCAAATGCAGCAATAAAACTACAACCATCCAAGTGGTGGGCAATGCGCTACAAATCACCAACAAAGTGGACTAATGTCTCCTAGACCTCTTATTTCTCTCACTGACCTCTACACAATTGACAACCTAACACCCCTCTCCAACTTAGCTGACAAGATTGGTTTATCTGGAACCACACTAAAATGGTTTGCTTCCCACCTTCCTGGCAGACACAAGACCATACAAATGGTCTCATTCAGATCCAACTGTCTCCCAGTTACATGTGGGGTCCCCAGGGTTCCATCTTCTCCCCAATCATATTCTATCTATACATGGAACCCTTGGGAACTTCCCAAATGACCCCAGCATAGCCATACATCAATACAATGATGTACGTTAAAGTCAGTGGAATACAGGACAGTGCTTGCCTCCGTGAATGTTATGCTATCATCTAAATATGGATGTCAAACACCTATCTCAAACTGAACCACACCAAGACCAAATTCGACCTCAAAGGTCCCCAACGAAACAACATCTTGTGTAGCAGTTGATGGACGACATGTGCCTAGAAGAATTCACCCTTCAGCTGTCAAATTCAGCCAAATCCCTGTCCTTCATTGATGACTTTGGGCTTTCCTTAAAGAAGCACATAGCCAAAAAGGCACAAACTGCGTGGCTACAGATATCTACGCTCCACAAAATCTTTTTATTCATCCCATGTGTTAGGCAGAATTGCATGTAGTACGCTCTGGGACCACCACACACAATTAGGACTACAGGTGTAAGCAAGACCAACCTTTGGTATAAGTCTATACCACACAGTTTGTTGGTAGCGAGTTTAGCAGCCCGGTTTATCTCAAGAGTGAATGTGAGCAGTACAAGTAGTTACACAAAGAACCTTCAATAACAGTGGTTCAAGTAGACTCTTATACTCAAGGTTTCTTGGTAAAACACTTATTAATTTATTTGCACAATCATTTATAAAACATTTCACTAGAAGAAGGCAACTTAATATTATAGACCAATACACTTCAATACAAAACTCTATGTTTTTTAGACAGTTTGAGCTCCCTTGAAAAAGGAGCCAAATTGCAGTTCAGGTACTTAGCAGTGAGCAAAAAGGACAAAAGTAAGTAGGCAGTGCAAATAGTTTCAGTTCACCAGAATAGTTAAATTCAAGTCAATAGTCCAGTCCAAAGTCAATGGGTTAATGTTCTGGATAGGAAAGAGCAGTTCTGGTATCAAACGGTTAAGTCTTTGCAAAAGTTCTCCGAAGTAGTTTAGCTGAAAAATAATCATTTGTGGGGTCAAAAGCTGATTAGGCCTGCAAGTGGGGAAAGTTCTACAAACTTCCTCCGCGAGAGTGGGGTTCTCTCAATCGGGTTGGCACAGTAGCTTTTTGTGAAGAAAACAAATGTTGATGAAGTCGTGGTTCCTGGCAGTTCCTGCAGATTTCGCTGTTCCTGAGCATCAGTCGTGGGAACAAGAGGGAGGATCTCGGGGGACTCCTGCACTGCGCAAAATCATTGAAGAAAGCAAACAAAAATGGAGTCACTTCTGTTCCAGTAGCTGTAGATTCAAGAACACAAACTGGTATGCCTCTCCCTGGTTAAACCTAACCAGCCTTGAGAATGGTATCCACGTGTTTTATGAGCTGATTGGTCCCACCAACTCAAAGGAAGAAGCCGTCCTTGAAGGAGCTTCTCTGTCGGATGGAGTTTGGCAATTCGGACCTGCAGCTGGGCTTCACCGGGCAAACCAACGGTCCAGGATTGCAGCAGCCGGCCTCTTCCAGCTCGTCGTCGGTTCTTTCATTTCAGTGATCGACTCTGCCTTCCAGTCCTGGACACTCACCTTTTAAACAGTTTTCTACCTTTCATTCCAGCCAAGCTGTCACTCACCGAGCAGGGTGGCTGTCCTTGCCGGACAGTCAGGCAGCCAATCACACCAGAGTGCATTTGGGTCTCCTAGGAGATGAAGCACAGGGATTTTCGGGCACCTCCCTCACTTCCTGCCCACCCCAGACACTCAGATGCCAAAGGCGGACTTCAGTCCTGAATCCCGCCAAAGGCACACAAACAAAGGGACTAAACCTGGTTTGGCACGCAGAGACAAACACTAGAAGGACCTTTCCAAAAAGAAATGCTGAAAAAAGAAGACCGGGACCCGTTTAAACAAAGGGGCTTAAGGCTTCATCTTGAAAAACATTGCTCCCGTGATTTGTAGCTACCGGTGTTCACGGTCGGGAAAAATCATGGTAGTTCATTGTAAAACCACTGCCACCAGCCTTTTCAATAGGAAAGGGTAGCATTTTACTGCTACATGAGTATTTAGACACAGGGGATACTATGTAACCCCTCCAGCACTCCATTGTAATATGGTGTATGCTGGGTCTAGGAATTTGGAAAGACTATTAAAGTCAATTTCACTTTACATTCTCTGGGAAACAGTAGTTCATCCCTCAGAAGGTATTTAAACCTTTGGGAAGTCTAAAAGACGTCCGTGTGTCACTGCACTGAAGGTGCTGTGTAACACACATGAATAAGAATATGCCTATGGAGTTGGTTAGACTCCATATCCAAAGAAACAAACACAGAAAACACATTGAAAAGTTCAAAGTCCCAAAGTTTATCAAAAGAGCTGAGGGCTCTAAGGTAGAGAGGATTTATAAGAATTCTCCCTAACACTCGCCCCCCACAGACTAAGGGACAGGAGGATCTAATCCCCACCAGGATGGATCTCCTGTTCCAAGTCGGTTAAATGGCTGACTGAGTACACCAGCAACCTTTTGTAACCCTTGCTATGACACTTTTTATCTGGTTTTTCATCTGTAAGCTACATGACCTAGAAACATGGCTTGGTACATCTCTCTTTTTTAATGTATATGGGATATGATGTAACAGTCCCTCAGAAGTTGTAGCAACCTCTGAACCTGCAATAGGCTTTTTCAAGGGGTCCTTAGAAAGGGATCGCTTAGATCTAGAGGAACCTCCATGGTTCCTCACCACCTCTCTCACAAGAGCAGGTTGGGTCTCAGGCATCTTGGTGGGAGGGGCTGTGGTCAACCAAGGTACATGACTCAGCTTCCTCTGAGATCTGGTGTTACCTGGCTTAGATGATTTCCTCCTAACATTAGGATGTACACTGGAGTCTTCAGTAGAAGATCCAATAGTCTTAAGGTGTTTAGCCTTAGATCTAGTTTTCCTGGTTTTCCACCAGCTTTGAGAATTACCTGTTCTCACAGGCCTAGAGAGGGTTCCAATTTGTATATCCACCTCTTCCTCAGAAGCAGGGGGGTGTCAAAGACTTTACAACTGGATCGGCAATGATGGAACTTGGCTGGGGCTCCCATTTCCCTTCTATTCTAGCCTCAGATTTGCCTTGGTTAGAGGTCAACTTACTAACACAAGGTCTCTGTAGAGGACCCCACAGGCTCAGAATGGTCTCTGAAGGTTGCCCCTCTAGACAATTTGGTTTGGTTCTGTTTCCTCTCACTGGGAGGCCTGGGGGTACTGGACACTACTCCAAGAGTTTTTAAGTCATTCCCCAGCTGGACTCTCCCAGGAACCTCACTCTGAATACTGACAGGAATCTTCACTGTCATATTGTTACACTGAATGGGAGCTGGCAGAATAGGAACCAATTGTACAGGGCCTCCAGCAAATCAAGTGGGACCTTTGGGTGCCCTAACAACATCCCCAGGTTTGAAAAAGCTTTCATCCACAACTGTTCTGCTGGCCCCAGTGTCTCCCATAGCAGGGGTGTCCTACCCATTTACAAGTACCCTTTGGAGTTCTCTGGAATGGAGTTATACACATTCATATTATGTTTCTTACCCAGACCCATGGACTCTAAGGATACAGTGGCCTGAAGACCCAAGGGTTCTTCAGCAAATAGTTGGAAGTGGGCACTAGGTATTTGTACTTCATCCTCAGGGGTGAAGGCTAAGGAAGCAGTGCTGACCCCTGCAGGTTTACCCTTTCATCTGGGATCTCCTTTCAGATGGTCTACAGACCCACAGACATAGCATTTATTAAATGCTCTCTGGAATGGGAGTTTCTACTGACCTCCCTCTGGTTGGGCACCAGAGGACTCACTAGCCCTATTTGGTTTCCCAGGTGCTCTATCCTTCTGTTGTTTGGGTGCCTCTTCTAGTTGAATGGAATTAGAACTATCTTTATTCCCACCTTTGTACTGCTTCCCCTCATCCTTTTTGTGAGTGGCCCCAGAATCCTTATGAGTGGCCGTGTTGGACACTCATGAGTCAGCTGCTCTTGCCAACCTTTTGGGATCCATCTCTTTAGAGTCAGCCAAATACTGTCCCAGCTCAGGAGAGCAGGCATCAAAAATAGTTTCCAACAAAAATAGATTTCTCATTCCTTCAAAAGTGTTAACTCTGTAACCCTTTACCCAACCATCTAAGTTCTTCAAACATTCACTCACCCAAGGGGTACCATCATGCTGTTTGAGAGTCCTAAACCCCTTAAGGTACTGGGAAGGAGTTTTCCCAAATCTAGCTATCAAAGCTAGCTTCACATTTTCATACTCCAATCTTTCAAGTTACCCCAACTCCATTACAGCATCAGTTGCAACCTGGGGAAGCCTAGACACAAGCCAACTGATTCCATGTGAAACCTTGAAACCCATAGTTATGTTCAAAAGCAGCCAACCAATCTAAAATATCAAGTCTCACCTCATACATACTCACAGCTTCTTTAGGCATGCAAGGCCTCTTAGGACTGGAAAGCAGAAGACTCTGGGAGAGAACCATTTTTAAGAGACAAAGTGCATGGTTCAATTCAATTTCTCTGAGCCTGAGTTCTTGATGTTTGTTTTCAGTTTACATTTGGTGCCTTTTATATTCAAACTCAAGTCTCAACTTTTCAGGAGAGACAAATTATGGACTCAGTACTGGACCTGGTAGGGTCCCTGTGGCTATAGGTTGAGGGCCTAGAGCTGGTTGAGGTAAAGAGGGCCTCTCTTCCTGAGACTCCTCTGACTCTTCTAACTCATTAATAACATCTGAGCCTGACCCAGAAACATTATCATCCTCATCCACATTATCCACATTTGCTTGGGGGATAGAGGTTATAGCTCTACCTCCCAGTCGTTGATGATTCAACAATTTCTCAATCAATTTGTTTTTCTTGCCTTTAACAGAGAGAGACCTGACTTAACACATATCTTTCAGTTGATCTACTGTTAGAATGATCAGGGCTTATTATTTGAAGTTATCCATATTTGGCATTATAAGACAATTGCTTTTCTAGTGATGCTTAGCCTTGTGAAGGTTATTTGAACAAAAGTGATAGCAATACTCTCAATGTAAAACTATACCTTATCCTCACTGCTGTACACCAGTGTTATGCAGAATTGCATGTAGTACCCTCTGGGACCACCACACACAATTAGGACTACAGGTGTAAGCAAGACCAACTGCATACAAATTGTAATCTTTGTGTTGCCCTCCTGGGCCTGTGGAAGAGCTGCGCTGATTGTTTATTGTTGTATTTGGTCCCTGTTGTCCCCTGCTCTCCAGCGTTGTGCGATGTATTGACCCGCTCTGCTATATTATGCAGCCTCACTCTGCTATGTATGGTGCAAGAAACAGCAAAATGGCAGCAAAACTCTTTGTGTGCACCAAAAACCTCCAAAATCGTGTTTTTCAACACACAAAAAGATGGCTGACAACCTGCCACCCATGGTGCATGTGTGGTGGAAGAGAGCACATGCTGCAGAAAAAATGCCAGTGGGCTCCATGACAAATAAACATAGAGTGCAGAGGGAGAAGCAGCGCTTTGCAAGTGAAACTACAACATTCGCCTGTAAATGACATTTACTTTGTTGCTCAAACTTCAAAAAACCTGTAAATAACACTGTCCAACACTCAAAATCTTGCTTGGCGCTAAAATCTATTTAATCTAATGAAGCACTGTGAATGTACAAGGTCCTGAAATGTTAAAAGCAAAACATTTTCTCAGCAAAACCGGATTGCCTGTGAATGACAGTTGCTGTCACAAATCTGTGTGCAGCCACGCTGGGCTACCTGAGCGACAGCTCCTGTCAAATGGGCTCTCCTGATTAAAGTTTAAAGTTGCCTAAAACTACAAAATCTGCTAGATTAGCAAATATAAAAGGATTGTTGCTCAAAGGAACACAGATCTCAGCTGTTTTTGATTCCACAGGTTTAAATTTAAGAATGCAATTTATCCATGTCATCTGATGCCACAAGTTTGTTTTAGGCTGGCTGGGCCTGCCAGAGTGGAAAAACAGGTTTTCACCCAAGGGGAGGGCATTCCTCTCAGCAGAAACTCATTGACACATGATAATTGTGGGTTAGGACAGACTTTTGTCTGCAGCCAAGGACTGAACAAAGGCAGATCCTCCAGGCCAGGAAATGGACGTGTGAAAGGGTCATAAACTGGCCTGCAGAAGGAAATCCGAAAAAGGTGGGGGCTACTCCTTGCTCCAGAGACAGACAAAAGGATGACCATTTGCTGCTAAGAACACATAGTGAACATTTCTTTAGATACTTATAACTTGCTATCAGAAATGGTGATAAATATAAAAAGGACAGATTTGTTAGTCTGATTTTTGGCTTTACATTTAGTGGAATTGTGTAACACATTCGGAACAGGAATGGTAATATATGTGGTTTTATGTGAACTGTGTTTATGCTAGAATCGTTAAACTTTGCACACACATTCCTAGGGTAAATTAGCATATTTGTGGAAATTTGGAGAAAAATTGGAAAATGTGTTCATGGTGAAATGGACAAAAAGCTGCAAAAAGGCAAAACAGCTCTCACATCTGTGGGATTTTGAGGAACAGATACTCTATAATATATGTAATCCTTGTATGTGATTTTCATAGAGGGTACCAATGTATAAATATGTATTTAGGACAAAATTCAATTTTGATACTAGTGGCTAGGGGAGGTTTCTAAGGATTGTAAAAACCAAACCATAAATTTGACATCATCTGTGTTGGAGCCAATCATCCTAATGCAAGGCGGAGATGAGGCTCTGATCCAATCCCAGTTCACAGGGGCAAGTCTAGTTAAGCCGCACATACATCCATTTTTGTGATGTCATTTGAAAGGATAAATAGAGACAGCTGACAACACATAAAGACACACTCTCTCTTCTGTTTCCAGCGAAGCACTTTGTTCCAGCATTCAACATCTTGCCTTTAATATCCTTCCAGATCCAGATGCCAAGGACCAGGCCAAGCAGTATCTGAACCTTTTTCAACTAGGCCACAATCCTCAACTTATCCTTACAACCCAGTGAAGCGCTGTGGTGTAGGAAAGCATCCTGAAACTATCTGGCTTGCTACCATAAGGCTTGCCTAATGAACTCACAATCCCGCTGATCTGAAATATCCAGAAACAAGAAGGGCAGATCCTGTGCAGTTCCTGCGACCGGCCTAGCTGATCCTACCCTGATGTGCTGTCTTTCCTTGATAGACCTGATCCATTGACCAGAATCTTGACGGGCCTAAAATCTTAAATCCCAGTGGATTGTGAGTATTAATAGGATGCTAGATAACTATTGTATACCTTGCATTATCTTGTCCCACCTATATCTCTGAACTATTGTGACTTTCATAACCAGTAACAGTGTCAGAATCTTAGTGCTATCTTATTCTGTCTATTTGCCAAAACATCATTTTCTTAGTCATTTTTAGTTGTGTAACTCTCATCCAGAAATCCCAGTTTGAGTGTGTGGACTGGTTCCGCAGGGGAAGGCTCTGGGGATCTGTTACTGAAGTCATGTCCAAAACTTCAGTCTCAGAGCATACTGTGTCCCTACTTGGTTGTCTAGCCTGCACGCTCTAGTCTTGAGTAAGAGCATAACCCATATTTTCTGATTTCAAACTGAAGTTCTTGTCCAAAACTTTATTTCCGAAAAACACCTCTCACTAAAACTTCCATAACCCCCCCAGTTTTTATTATAGGAATGAAATTTCACTTCCTACTGATACCTAACATCCGTAGCTATCTCCACAACCCAAATGCATTGAAAAACAGTGGTTGACCTGTGTTTATCAAAAATCGGATAGTAAAAGTTTGCCGCGATTTTCCATTTAGCAAAACTTTTACACGTGCAAATCACCTTTAAATTATTTCCCACCTTGCCTTTGAGATTTCAAATGTTTTCTCTTTGATTAAATCATTGCTTGTGATTGCTTGCATTTGTTCAAAGTGGCCCCCGTACAATTTCATAATAATTTAAGCATTTTTGACCACATTTAGGGGGGTAATTCATGGAACAAATGTGCCCTGAAATCAGTAGCGCAAGCTGGCGCAAGCGTGAAAAAGCGTTGCGATTCATGGAAGGAACTGTGCGTGTTTTCCCCGGGATGTGCGCCAAAGCCGCACGTGGAGCACACTGGCGCACACGTCACTTCCACATCCCGAATGCGCACAGCGGGCGCACAATGTCAGCGCACACATCAAAAAGGGAGCGGAACAAGGGGCAGAACATGCGGAATGGGGAACACCGCGTGAAAATAAGGTTGTAACTGGGGAAGTACCACTGGGAAGTACACGGAATGCCCACACACACGCAAACTACACATATTCATGGAATCGAATCGGGAAAACCCGTGCACGTCAAAACAAACGCACAATTACGTCTGCCACATGAAAGCTGGCGGAAGTGTCCCCAAGCAGCATAAAAGTGTGCGCAAACAACAAACAAGCATATGCAGCTACGATGAATGTCCCGTTCCCCGCAGCAGTGATCATGGGACACCGCAGGAGCAGGAGAATAGCCAGGCCCTGCATTTTTTTGCCCAGGACCAGCCTTTTTGGGATGCCTGATGACCAGGTCTGTGGCAGGTAAAGGTTTCCAACTCATATCATCCTAGAGCTGGTCAGGGAGTGGGAGGATGAACTCACATCACCCACCCTGTGCTCCCAAGCATTGAGCCCCTTGGAGAAGGTGCTCAATTTACTGCATTATTTGGCCACTGGGTCATTTCAGCGGACAACTGCCATAGTGGGGGGAGTCTCACAGGCCACGCAGTCACGTTGCCTACAACAGGTGTTGGCAATCATCACTGCGCGCCCCTCAGTCCGCAGGCAAATATACATGCCCAGAACACCTTCAGAAAGGCAGGCCGTGGTTCTGGACTTCTACAGGGTGGCACACTTCCCCAAAGTGCTTGGTGCAATAGATTGCACCCATGTGGCCCTACGTCCACCTAGGGCCACTGAGCACATCTATCAAAACCGCAAGCGCTGGCATTCCATCAACGTGCAGGTGGTATGTGATGCCAAGGGAATCATCACCTCTGTGTATGCAAACTATCCCGGGTCCACCCATGATAGTTTCATATTCAGAATGTCCGCCCTGAGCCGGGCCATGGAAGCTGGGAAGCATGGTGACACATGGCTCCTAGGTGAGTACAAATGCCTGTGCACATGCATACATGTCACACACAGACAAATACACCAGCCCAACTAATGACAACCATTATCACCTTACCAGGGGACAGTGCCTACCCTCTGAGCACCTACATGATAACGCCCATACGGAACCCCACCACACCACCCCAGGTAAGATACTATGCAGCCCATATTGCAACCAGGGCCATAGTGGAGCACACATTCGGAGTGCTCAAGTCACGCTTCCGCTCCCTTGACCACTCTGGTGGACAGCTACTATATGCACCCCCAGTATTGTGCAGGATTATTGTGGCAGCATGTGTCCTGCCCAACGTTGCAACATGGCATGGCGTACCAGTGGATATGGTGGTGCCCCCCATACCCAACCACACGCACGCCTGCTGCGTATGGGAGGGGAAAGGGCATGTGGCGAGGCAGCCCGTACCCAGCTTGTGGCCACATTTTTCACCTAAACTCTAACCCCTGCGGAGTGCACACAGGCCTGGCACATACCAGGTCACAATCGATGATGAGAAAGGGACAGTTAACTGGGACTACCTTACCACCATGAGAATGTGTATATGGAAGTGCCACATTGTGTGCATCCCTAGCTAATTAAACACAACCAATCCCATGTGACCAAAGGGAACACATTCAAGGCATTTCTCCCCCCGCCCCCTTGCTAAACAGCGCATGAAAGGACTGGTATGCCACCCAAACCCTCCCAACACTCCTAAACCCCGACTGCCACACCATACCATGGTATGCAACGGCAAAACATCCAACCATATGCACAACACATGACACAATAGTCATGAAGTGCCACGTGAGAAATGTAAATAGGCACCAAACAATTATACCTGACATGGAATCGGAAGAAAGGAGTGACCAAAACCTTACACCCTGAAAACACAAGCACAAATGCATGCCACCAGTGGTGCAACCAACAAAAGTCAGAATACCTGTTGCTATACACATTGGACAATTGCAAATTGCCATATCAAACACTGGACAGCACAGTGAGTGTGCATTGCATTGGTCAAAACCCTTCTGCATCATTGTAAAAAATGGCATTCAACCAAATAGTACCCTGTCATGCATGTACACGATCAATGTCTTGGAAGTGAACATGGATTGTCGTGACACAGCATGCTTGAGAAGGCAATCTGGGTGCACGCGTTTGTATGGTGTCAATGTAGTTGTGGGGGCGTTGCCTAAGTGTATTTGTCTGTAGGGACATGCCTAGAATACATGCATATGAAATGAAGTGAATGCCAGTGTCCCGTACACAGCACATGTGAACATAGCACCAAGGACCCCCCTGTGTGTCAAACCACACCCATCCCCTGACACCTCAAAACTAAGCACTGCATTGCATCAGCCATTGACCAGCAGAACATATCATGTACAGAGTAAGTACCCCACATCGGCAATGGCAGACAGTGACCCATTACTGAATCATAGAAATCCATAATACGACCTACACACAAAGTTCATCAAAGCGCATCAATGAGGAAGGGAACAAGGGAGAAGAACAGTACATTCCTACATGTCCTTCAAACAGTCCACAGTGTGATAATGAACTGGAAAAGCAAAGTACATATTACAAGTACCTGGAACAATAAGGGAGAGTCTAGGGAGGGAATGTTGGATGACATAACTAGCATCAACATTCCTATGCCTGACGGCAATAGTCGCAGTGCAGGAGTCACATAAGGAGGTGAGTGAGGGAAGAGGAGGGAAGAAGTGAGGATAGTAGCAAAACAAGTGACAAACTGTGCTAGGTCTACAAATAATCAAGATAGTGCTGGGGAGGGGGAGAAGAAAGACAGAAGGGAAAGGGGGAAGAGATGACCTGTAATCAGTGGTGGAGGGACTAATGATAAAAGTAACTGCAAAATTATACTTAAAATGTTGAAGGTGGGGTGTGGAAGGACAGAGGCAGAAGGGCAAATGTCTGCAAAGAACAAGCACCTATGTATCACCATGGCCGATGGCAATTGTGGTAGTGGTTGAAAATGACAGCCAGAGTACAAGGAGGATGGTAAAGGGTGGTGGAGAGGGAGTGGGAGGAGGGAAAGGAGGAGGGGAACAAGCTCAAAATTACTAATGGGGAAGATGGTGAAAGAAAGCACACACAGGGGGCAGAGGGAAACCTGACGGTGCAGGAGAATAGAGGATGTTAAGATGAAGGGGGGGAGACAGAGGGGCATTCAAGTGACTGAGAAGGCATATGGACAGGTCTAGACAGGGCCACCTTTGTGGGCTTTTAGTAGTGGTGGCAGGCTCAAGCATCCTGGTTGGCCAGATTATCACAAGGGCCAAGGGCAAACAGTGGGAGGGGGGAGCAGGTCCAGGACACAAACAGGAAATTCAAATCACGAACAATGCAGTCATAACTCAGATGGCACATCCAAACACCAGCCAGGGCTGGAAAATGGCCAAAGTGGTGCTAGCAAGGAATGGTTGGTTGTTGAAATGCGTGGTGACAGGGGTAACTCAGCGTGCAGCCTTCATGTGGCATATCAAAATCACTGGTGGGAAACTGTCCCAATTCAACATTCTCAGCACATGGACCCCTCCCACCATCAGTGTGTTTTACACAGCCAAAGGATGCATGCTACCAGCTACAGCAGGAAGTTGCATCAAAATAGACAATCAATACATAACATCCATCTCAAGCAACATGATGAAATGCAAAGTCAGCATAATTCTCACCAAAGTGAAGTGCAGACATACATTGGAGAAACCATCTGGAATACCCACTAGGGGTGCACACACAAGTAGAACTGCAGGCTGGCCACAGATATGACGGAAGCCCAATGCCCATGTGTGATATGCTGTTGCACCGAGCCATCCTTGCGAGCCCATGGAAAAGGGAAGCAGGAGTAGCATATGTGTCAGGACCCCAAGCAAACACATACACAAGACAAGCCTGAATGGGCCCAGCTGGAACAGACAGTGGATGCCTTCCGATGCCACAAAGCACCACACTGTCACATGTATGCACAATAGACAAAATAACATTGAAAAAAAAGAATTCTAAAGAAAAAAAATTAAATCAAATAATCAATTGAAATACAAAAATGAAAAGAGTAATGAAAGAAACAAAAACAAAATCAATAAAATTTAAGAAAACCAGAAAATAAAATAAAAATAAAAAGCAAAGTGAAATCATTGTAAAAGAACAACAAAATAAAGGAAAAAAAATAAAATGAAAAATGAAAATAAAAAGATAACTTACTTACCAAAAACCATACAATTTGGATGAAAAAGCAAAAATATTTATAGAAAAAAAAACTGCTGGAAAAAATAATAATGCCCATACATGACCCGGGGGTGGGGTGGGCACCCAGGAGGAGGAGAGGTACAGGGTGCACCTCAACACCCACATTTGTAGATGTTGAGGTAAAAAAAGACTCTCTGGGCTCAGCGCCTGCACGGCCCGACCTATGTGGGAGATATCCCCTCGATGGCAGCAAGCATGCAGGTCTGGTAAGCCAGGTCCTGGCGGGCAATGAGACTGAGGTCAGCATGCATTACCTCACATGTCACACGTGCTTCCTCCTGCAGGGACTGACATGTGAGACGGAGTTATGCTTGCATGGCCTCACATGACAAATGGAGTGACTGCCGGCTTGCACGGAGTTCAGCCGAGATGGTTCTTTCAAGCTGTACCATCCTGTCTTCTGTCCGCCTACTCTCATACATCATGAGGTCAGCTAGAGTAGATCGGAGGGCTTGTTGTTCCACCCTCAGGGCCTCGCGGTTTGCCTCTGCTTGAGCATTAAGTGTTTCACGCAGAGCCACCATTACAGCCCGGCGCACCCTGTCAGATGCCACCATACTCAGCCTGAGTGAGCGGCACGTGGACTGCATAGCCTGCTGATGGAGCACCATTTGCCTTACAGAGGGGAGGATGGAATGGGACACACTTCCCATACCTTGAGCAATCATCTCAACTGCTCCCCCCTGTTGCTGTGCTATGGCAATCATGGAATGCTCCTACTCAGTTGACCCCGGTGGCACACAGCCTCCACGTTGCAGGACAGCACACCTGCTGGGCCCAAGGAGCCATGGTCCTTGCTGGGTTGGTGCCGCCCGCGGCTGCAGGACTGCATCCCTCCATCGACTGGATGCCCCAGAAACATGGCCAACTGGTGTCGAGTGTGACCATGCACCCATAACCACCACAGGTGGACATTCCAACCCTGCCTGGCCCCCCACTGCAGGTGTTGCAGACAGAAGACATCCAACACAGGATCACTTACCGGCGATGACACGTCATGATGCAGATCCGGCTCAATATAGTGGTCAGGGGATACATCAGAGCCTGACTCAGAGTCAGCTCTGGACACGATGGCCTGGAGCACCTGTGGGTTCTCGTGGGCTGCCACCCCACGGCCACCACTGGTGCTTGGTTAGTCATGTGAACTGACCACCGTGTCTGGGATGACATCTTCATCCTCTGCCGCCAGTGCGTCATCACCTGCGACATGAAGAAAAGAAACAAGGACACGCATGTCAGTAGGACATACCACACACATACAGTTCACAACATTGACAGCCAAATAATGAAACAGCCATGTCACAGGCAACTCAAACCCCAACATGCATCCAGTGGCATTGCAATGCAAGGCCATCCCAAAAACAGAAAATGATGTGTGCAAAATGTGAAGGCAACACATGTAATGCATGTTGCACATCACCTGCATCACACACAACCTCTAGAAGGCATATATCCAATGCAAAATGAGAGATGGGAACAAATAGTCGGGACCTAGCATAAGAATGTGTGAACACACAAATAGACACAGCTAGAAATCTAACCTAACACACCATGATACATGTAACATGCATGTTCATCTGCAGCACTCAACTACAATCAACTATGCATAGTACATGTGTCCTAGGAGGCACCTACACTAGTGCCTTTCCATACTGTGAGAGGAGGGACATGGGTATATACATGTCAGGTCAACATCACACAGCACCATCATGATTGCATGTTGAAGGCCTTAACTTGGCACAGGAGTGGGTGTGTGCGGTGCAGTGCATGTGTAGCCCCTCAACTTACAACATCAACACGTACGTTGGTGTTCCAACACGTAGTCCACAAGGAATTCCAGTTCCTGATTGCAGAAAGGCTTCTTCCTTGACGTGCCGGAGGCCGGAGCGGTGTCTGGGGTCCCAGCCTCTTGTGCAGGAGCACGCTTCCTCCTTTTGGCCGGTGGTACTGACCCTGAGTGGGCAATGTGGCCCTGATCAGTGGGGGCAGTGGTGATGGTGGACTGGACCAAGGCAGTGGATGTTGGTATGAGGACAGAAGGTCTGGCTTGGGTCTGAGTCACTGCCAGGGTGGTGTTGGCTGCATCTGCAGATGCAGTTACCACCACCCGGCTGCTTGGGGCAGCAGATGTCATAACTGCCCCAGTCACAGCCACAGTGGACACACATGACCCCAACCTCCGGACAAGATGGAAATCATCCTGGGAGTCCTCGTCACACAACGCAACATGTGCTGCCTGACCCAGAGCCCGGGTGAAGGTGACCACAGCTGCACCTGCAGCTACCACCACCGGTGGGCCTGTGAGAGCAGATGTAAATTGCTGTTGGGTGATATGGGCGCCAGGTTGTAATGCAACAGCTGCATCACGAAGAGCCACAGGGGGTGGTGGCATGTCTGCACCAGCACGTGGCTGGGCATCCTGTCCCAGAATGGCACCCCTGCCACTTCCCCCCCTGTAGCCACCCTGGCCACCCTGGATTCCCTGTCCTCCCTGTCCTCCCTTGTCTACGCGCCCACGTGCCCGACCACACCCAGCCATGGGAGGACACCCAACTTTGCCACCCTTAGCCTTTGGTGGCCTCCCAACCATGGCACCGATGGAAAATAGGCTATGGGAGGTCACTCAACAATTGTCCTGGGCAATTGGCTAGAAGGGGGCAGGGTATTTGATGGAATAGGTACCCCAGTGATCCTGCAAGGCTGTCTGTGACCCCTGGGGAAAAATGACGGGTCATGCAACGCTCAGGCACCCCCCAAAAAAAAGAAATCAAAACAATCAAAAAATATAAGAACAGGAAATTGACCCCGGTAGCCCACATGCGTGAATTTTACCTCCAGCAGTACGGTGTGGCACCCAGGAACACAAAAAACACTTGCGCGTGGAACACGCGGGCTACTATGACCTCGAAAATTGTACGCATGCACAGGGGGAACCACAGTGGGAAAAAAAGCGTACGCGACTCACCGCCTGCCTTGCGTGGAAAAAAAAACACACACGGGCTTGTGCACGTAGGCAACACCCCACCAAAAGAAGAGGTACGGAATTCAGATGCTGTGAAGTAATTGCGTGTGATTCCAGCAGAGTAAACACACGCGTTGGTCTCCATGAACAGCACGTACAGTGGTCTGTTGGCCCACGCTCATCTTTAAACTGTGCTGAAGGCAACACCCGCGCACGTACCTTCACTTACGCGCTAAGGGCCTTTCCTCGAATTACACGCATCCACACACAGATGTGATTTTTTTGCATGTGCAGATGCACCCGTGCTGAGGGAAACACCCGTGTGTGTCACATCACATACGCGCTTATGCGCTAAGGGCCTTTCCTCGAATTACACGCTGACGTGCCAAATCACTTGGTATCAAGCTGGCCACGGGACAACACACGGAAGATCACGCTCATGCCCAGAAGGCCATTTTCCTGCCCCCCAGAGCCCCGAGCAGACTCCCACCTGACATCTGCTGCTGCTGCCTGCCTGCCTGCCTGCTGGCCACGTGCCCTGCCATTTGGTGCCCTTTCCCCCCTCCCCATGCCCTGCAGGCAGCCCACACCACAGGGGACTACCCTACACCCCTGACCATGCCCTGCAGGCAGCGCATCCCCCACCCACCCCCAATGACGGGCACCTGCCAGCAGGCCCTGACTTATGTCCCCCACCCACCCCCATTGACGGGCACCTGCCAGCAGGCCCCGACACATGTTCCCCCACACCTCCACCCTCCCCCCATTGACCCGCATCTGCCAGCAGGCCCCAACTCATGTCCCCCCACACCCCCACCCACCCCCATTGACGATCACATGCCAGCAGGCCCCGACACATGGCCCACCAAACAGCATGTCCTAACAAAACAAACCCATGGCCCTAATGCCAACCCAAATCCCTCTTGCACCCCAGTACAAGCATGCAATCATCCACAGCACCCACTCCCAAATTACCCATGCCATGACAGTCTTAAAAGAACCACCATGCCCATGCATGAATGCACAACAGAGCCACACAGTGGCAACACATGACTGAGGCAATGTTCATTGAGACACGCACCAAACCAATGATAGAACACAACAGCAATCATGAAGTTAGAAAAAATGTATTAAAAACATAATGAAGTAACATAGAGGAAATCAAACTTGAAAATCAATATACAATGACAGATATAACCCAATAAAATGGTAATCCAATGAAAAAAAAATAAACGGCATGTTGAATAAAAAAGTGGTCCATTGCCAATGTCAATAAGAAATAAATAATCCAAATAAAAGAAAACCATTGATCCATAGGAAAATTGAAAAAGAAAGTATGTACAAGTCTGCAACTATATACAATGGAAGTCCAAATGCTCCATGATCCACAAACAAAAGGAAATCTACAAAAAATTACTATGAATAAAAACTATATACATGAAGTGGAGCAATGTCCATGAACTCCAAAATAAAAGAAAAAACAAAGGAAACCTAACAATAATGAACTATGTACAATGGCGGCGGGCAAGTCCAATGGCTCACTTGTTGCTGTTCCGGGACAGGGCATCATCGAACTCCATGTCGATGTGCAGGAGGCGGGCCTCTTCCCTGGCCTCGAGGTCTCACAGCGATGCAGTCATGGCCTCTTCCAACTCCCTGTGAGTTGCCTCGAGGCACTCAGCCCGCCTCAATGCCCTGCGCATGGAGTTCTCCACCATGACCATAGTAAGCCGTGCCTCCTCCGCCTGCCGCCGCTCTGCATCTATCCGCTGGCCCAACCGCTGCCACACGGAAGACACTCCCAATCCAGAGTCCTCCTGCCCTCCGGCTGATGCCTGCCCCGGTGATGTTGATGGCCCCAAGCCATGATGCCTCCCACGCTGAACCTGCTGCTGCCTCCGACGCAACTGCCTGTGCCACCACAATGGCATCCGGGATGATGGAATCCACCGGCATCGTTGTGCACGTGCCCTGCCCGATGATGCCGGCACATCCTCCATCCGCTGGGGTCCAGTTGGTGGGGTGGCCACCCCTGCTGGACCTCCGACTCCCGACTGTGGCAGGGATGGGCTCTCCACCAGCCTGGGCATCTGGGCCGAAGATGGCACGGAGAACGACTGGCGTATAGTGTGCACAGAGGAGGAGAGTGCCGCAATACTATCCGACACATGGAGGAAACCCCCAACCATGGTCCCTTCCAACTGGGCCACGTTGCCACACAGCTCTTCGTGATGACGTGCCTGGTTCCCCCAGGAAGCACGCACGTCATCACGAATGTCACGTGTGCGCAACGCGACACCAATCAGGACAGACTCAATCCGGTCACTGGTCCCCTCCTCCAGATGACATGGACCTTCCCCCTACCTGCAGACGGGTCCGGGACGGGGCATCCTTGCTGGTGCATGGTGATGCAGTCACAGTGTCAGGGACAGAGACATGCACAGGCACCTCTGCGGCAACCTGTGCTGCCTCCTGCCCCTGGACTGCACCACTTGCACCAGTGGTACCAGCCCCACCAGGCCCCATGTGAGGCTCTGTAGCAGCCTCCTCCTCCTCTATACACACCAGCAACCTGGATGGCTCCGCACCATCTTCTGCCATTGCAAGTCCCTGTGGGGGCTCATCCGCCCCTTCCGCTGCAGCCGTAGTGGCAAACGCGGCACCAGTGCCCTCGCTCCCGGATGATGGAATTTCCTGGGAGGGTGACTGGGCCTTGCGTCGCCGGCCAGTGGAGGCATCCCTGCCGCTTCCCTCCACAGCGCTGTCTCCACCCTCTTCTTCACTCGCCGCTGTGTAAAAGGAGACATTGAACACAAGCATCAGGGTACTGAACTCTAGTCCCCTACACACAAAGAAATAGCACATGAGTGGCACTGTCAAACGTCACTTCCATCATGTCCCTCCACAACACATGGGTCAGTGCAGGCAACACACATGCAGGAACAGGCATGGCACATGCAACATACATTGGCATTCATGTCCAAGGCACCGTAGTTGCATCCAAAGGTGGGCTGATACTCACATGCATCTTGGGACATGCTGCTCACATGCACACACATCACCAGAGGGTCATGCATCTGGCCCGGTATACCCCCAGACACAGTGGATACAGGGATGACTAGGCTTTATCAGTGAATCAACACATCGTCATGGACATGTGTCATGCATACATGGCACACACACTGCTCTGGCACATGGACATGTACATCATGCATGTCCATGACAGCAGCACACCACACATCTCTCGCATCCCAAACATGTCAAAGTACAGACACAGGTATGCATACATGTGTGCGTTCAGCATGCTGCTCTACCATCCATGTGGGTCATGCCTGACTGGACTCACATGCAGCACCATCATGTCCCTGCACACACACATCCAAACATGACCCATGTCACAAATGCAGCCAAGTAGCTAACTACCAGCACACTGCAACATTCCCTTTTTTAAACGTGAATGCATGGCCACTTACCGCTCGACTCCAGACGGGCCTGCATCCTGAGGATCTGGTGGTGAAGCACTGGGCGAATGCGCTCCAGGACCCTCATCTGCTGGGTGGTAAGCTGGACCCGGCACCCCACTGCATCCGATGCTTTCAAAATGTGCCGGGCCTTCTTGAGGGTCCTGGACTTGTAGTCCTCCCAGCGCTTCTGGATGTGTTTGATGTCGCAGGATGCCACCCCCTCCGCATTGATGGCACCCACTATGTCCTTCCAGATCCTCTTCCGTCCTTCCTTGTCAGCGCACGATGGTGTGAAGAGGGAATCATAGTGCCCCAGGACTTGCTCCACCAGGATACCAACTTAATTTTCACTGAAGCTGGCAGCCCTCTGACTCTCTGCTGGGGGGTTGCCACTGGTGCCGGAAGGTGTTGTGTAGGACATGGCAACCCCCAAGGCAGGTGTGGGTGGGCAACTGGGTCCTGGGGCTGGGCTGTGGAGTGATGGAACTTCAGTTGGGAGTCTTCTGTTCCAGCAGGGGTTGTCACAGCAACTGGACCCCTGCAGATGGCAGATGTGCAGGCACCAAATGGCAGGGCACAGTGCCAGCAGGCAGGCAGGGAGCAGCAGAAGGCTCGTGGGAGGCTGCTCAGGGGTCAGGGGGCAGTAATTCGGCCTTTTGGGCAGGAGCGTGGTCTTCCATGTGTTGTCACGTGACCTGCTTGATATGGAGTGATTTGGCACATGAAAAACGGCATGTTTGGTAAATTCCGAGGAAAGGTCCTTAGCGCGTAAGCGCGTAGGTGACGTAACGTGTGCGCGGGTGTTTCCCTCACCACGGGTTGAAGGTCTCACGTAGGTTTCCATCTCTCTGTACGTGCTCTTCGTGGGAAGTGGTATGTGTATTCCGGGGGTGTGCGTGGACTTTTACATGCGTTTTTGCTAGCGCAAGCGGGGTACGTGTATTCCGAGGGGTGTGCGTGGACTTTTACATGCGTTTTCGCTAGCGCGAGCAGGCTACGTGTATTCCGAGGGGTGCGCGTGGACTTTTACATGCATTTTCGCTAACGCGAGCGGGGTACGCATATTCAGAGGGGTGTGCATGGACTTTTACACGCGTTTTCGCTAGCACGAGCAGGGTACGCGTATTCCGAGAGGTGCGCGTGGACTTTTACATGCGTTTTCTCTAGCGCGAGCAGGGTACGTGTATTCTGAGGGGTGCGCGGGGAGTTTTCAATGCGTTTTCGTGGTTGGGGGGTCTCTATGCTGGTCCACTGGCGTTTGCGACATGTAGGGGATTTGTGCAATGTTTTTGGCGCACGGGGCGGGGTTAGGGGCGTAACTGGCACTGCTGCAGGGTCGCTGCGCCGCTCTGCGCCACGGCTCGTTATGGATGTTGAAATCCATGAATACGCTGTGTGCTGAAATGGGTTTTGGCGCTCGCGGCTGGCGCAGACTGCACTCTGTGCGGCAGCCACGTGTGCCACTTCTGCGCCGAATTCTATGAATTACCCCCTATGAAGATTAAGATGTATTAGATGCCAATGCAGGTTTGAATCCCGGCAGGGCCAAACTCATCCTTTCATCCTTCCGAGGTCGATAAATGAGCACCACACACTGTGGGTAATAATAAGCAGCGCTCAGATGCCTGATGGTTTCTAGCGTTATATAAATGTAAATTATTAATATTATTAAGACGTTATTTATTTGTATCTTGCTTACTGTTTCGATGTTCTTTACTATTAAACTATTATTGCAAATGTATGATAATGAAAGAATTGTTGAAGTTAGTAACACATGTATAGTAATTGGGCCAGTTCAGGGTTTTAATTTAGGATATTCCAAACAAGCATAATGGAATGAGAGCTGGCATTGGAAATGAGCATAAATGAACTAAGGTTCAAGTGCTAACTTGGCGTCATAGAATATACCATTCAGTCTGAGTTGGATTTAATGGAATCAGATCATACAGTGCGACCTGGCATAAAGGAATATGGCCCTGCATTGCTAAATGAACATTATGCAATCAGATCGTATGCTAACTGGGCATAAATGTTTCAGATGAGAAGTGCTAGCTGGGCATACAGCGATTAGAATTTTTTTACCTAACTGGTTCTGGTAAAATCAGGTTTTGCAGTACACTAATGAAATCAGGCTACATGAGAATGATGAAATCAGGCAGTTGGTGCTTACTGGGCCTACCGGAAAGAGTCTGCAGTGCAAAAGGGCCAACATAGAACCAGGCCTTCTAGTGCTCACTGGACATGATGCATTTAGACCTTGTAGTGCGAAATGGATCTCGTGGAATAATCACTTCCAGCACTATTTGTGTGAAGAGAAATCAATCTGTGCATGCTAAATAGCCATATTGGGATCATGCCTTGCAGTCTGTGAAGTAGTTGGGGCGCACTAGAATGTTTAGATCACTGCGCTTGATCTCGTACCTTCATAAAATTACCCTGCTGCTGGTGATGGGGTTCCAATGAGGACAATCCCTTCTTCCTCAGAGCTGGGTTACTGAATTGTTCAATGTGTAGCTAATGATGCAAAGAAATGGATTCAAAACCAATTTGTTGGTGCTATATTTATTACGAAAAATCAGCTGACACGTGTTCTGAAGGCTGTGATTCATATAGTGACACTAGCAGGTGTGTCTGCTTAAATTCAACACTGAGTTAATTGACCCCCAGATTGGGGTGAACATGAGAGGTGCATCATGTGTAGTGACAAGTGCGCATAATAGACAGTTGATGTTGGCATATTTATTCACGGTGAACGGGTACATGTAAGTGATGTATATTCATAATAGTTCAAACATCAGAGCATATTGATTGAACATGTTAGATACATATATGAGCATTATCGTTTGTGTGAGATGGAATGCACCAGGGAAGGAAGAAGGGAGAAAAGGGGTGTAGTTTAGCTAATTGTATCAAGTAAAGCCTACTAATTTGTATATGTAACTATTAAAGATAGGCTCAAGGTCTTACCATGCGCTTTACTTGTGCAGTCATTGATGGGGGGGCGTTGAGTGGAAATCCAGGGAACAATCTCATGCTCTTGCCCTGGTATGGTTGATTTACCAAAGTGGTCCTGCATTAGAAGTGTGTATGGTTTTAACGCTAACACCTGATGTCGTGACAGACAAATGCATTCTCATAAGCATGAGCTAGGCAGAAGGAAATAAGTCCGTCAGGATTGGTTGGCCCTAAATGGTCCAGGTACAATAAAAGCGGGGGAGGTTGCACCTGTATTTACAGTCGAGTGAGGGTGTGTACATGTCTATTTTTCAAAAGGAGTCTGTGGTGCACCATTTCTGATTAGGGCTCTGCTGGGGTGCTGGTTAGTGCCAGGAGTGAGGGGTTGAGATATTGGCCCTGTGCGTCTTTGCTGACCCGTGCTTGTGGCCTTTCCGTTCTTGTTTGGGCAATAATGCCCAAGTGGCACAAGGAGCATCTATGCTTAGGCAGAAAGCATGCATTAAGTTTATTGGCACAGGTTGTGCGTTTATTGATTAGTTGGTTGGCCAAGTGGCCTCCAATGGATCCTTGTGGGTGGGGAAGTGTTCCGGAGTGCATAGTGTGTCGTGGCTTTCGCTTGAGGCGAGCATGCACGCGGGAGTTTGCCACGCACATGTCGGCATACTTGGGCGGAGACAGTACATGTAATAGGTAACAGCTGGGTGCTGTCCTAATTGAGGCTGTTAAAAGACTGAGCCTGCATGTATGGGTTTCAGCTTGTATCTTTTCCGGTCTGTCCCTAATTAGTGTGAGATTAGTGTGGGAGGTCAAAGCTGTATGAATTTTGAAATACGAGCTTAATGAGTTTAGTTAAACAATCTAGAGGTTTGTACCTAGAATGATTGGCCTTGACCACGTTAGTGGCAGAGGCAATAGCAGTAATGTAAAATCGGACTGAGTGGAATGTTGAAAAATGGTGGCATCTTAAGGAAATATGTGGCTTTCAACCCATGAGTTTGTTGTGAATGTCACTGACTAGTATGCTACAGTAGAGACGTGATTATTGTATCACATGGAATGTGTGTTTGTCCATTGTAAGAAACACATGCCACTGTGCTTCAATATAGTGTGAATGCGATAACATCTAAGAAAAATAAAATATATATAAAATAAATATTTTTGCCGAAAAGGGTGGAACAGCCAGAGAGCCTGTGGCAATGGTCAAAGAGGAGGAGGGCGAGAAGACCAACTTGCACACCAGGCTCTCAAAGGAGGCGTAAGGCTGGGTGGGTATGAGGGAAGAAGGGACCCACTCAGGGACAATTAAGGCAACCCCTCTGCCAGCACAGTTAGGGCGGAGTTTGGAAATTATCTTGTAGCCATCAGGGAGAAGGAAGTTAAAAGCAATGACCGAGCTGGCATGGAACCACATCTCAGTATGATTGAGGATGTCAGCGGAGTGGTTGTTTGCTGAGCATGCCTTAAGTGTGGCTAGGTGAATGAGGTCTCCACCTTTTAAGGTTTTCCGAGGAGGTGTACAGAGTGGCACACCAGTCGATGGGGAGGAGGAGAAGCAGGTGTGGGAACAAAGTTAGTGTGGGACGGCAGGCGTCAGTCAAAGAGAAGGAGGTTGGGTTGAGGACCCTGAACAAGGATAGTGCTAGTGTGGTAAACATTAATAATACACCGGGATGATGCTATGCCCGCCAAGAGGACTTCTCACTTGGTGCTATCATTGATGGGAGAGGATTTGAAAGGGGAGAGAGTAGAGATGAGATGAGGAGTCCATAGATCTGGGGAATGGACAGAGAAGAGGATGTCGGTGGAGACCTGTGTGGAATTAGCACTGACATAGGAGTCTGCGATGTGTAGGCACATGTTGGAGGTCAGGATGTCTTTATTGTGCTTTTCTCTTCCAGACTTCTTGAGAGAGGGAGGATAGTTGATAGTTGAGCAGGTAGAGAAGATAGGGGAGATGATGAGTGCCATCAGGGTGGCAGGTGATGGTTGGAGGAAAGAGGAGAAGTTGCACAGCACAATCCAAGCCCACTACCATGCAGCCTAGTAGTTATAAAAGGGACACACGGACACAACATGCATTGCAAAAGGTGGGGTGCAAGATGTTAAAACATGCAAACCTAGATTTGAAAATCAAACAAGGGCACAACATGCAATGCAAAGAGTGGGGTGCAAGATGTTCAAAATACACACACCTCGATATGAAAATCAAACAAGGGCACAAAATGCAATGCAAAAAGTTGGGCAAAAGATGTAAAAACACACACACACACCTAGAACTGAATCAAACAGGGGCACAAAATGCAATGCAAGAGGTAGAATAGGTGAGTCTAGGAAGGCAGCGTGAGACGGGCACAGTATGGTTCAGGTTCATAGAATGTTATTGGAGGAGACAGTAGAACGTTCAGCCCTTACTCACTTGTTGATCAGAAGGGAGCCTGGATGTGCAGTGGCTTAATTCATGCAGGTGCCGGCCATCGGGAGGCTGCTTCATAGTTCATGAGGGAAAAGTAGGTGGGGGCCCTTCTCGACCTGCCCGCCTTGTTTGAGACAAGCCTCACCACAATATTGAGTTACCTATTATGTGAATCCAAACCACTGCCATATACATTCCGAATATTCACTGGAAACAAGCACATTGGCATTTATTAATCACCACTTCATTAAAAAATCCTCTGTAAGTAACGAAGAACGTAGGCTGCAACGGACATGCTAGGCAAACAACACACTAATATGCATTGCACTAGGAACTACTTCCTCTTATGGATGCCTGAAAACACGACACACCATGCACTGCGGAACACTTCCCCACCCATAAGGATCCATTGAAGGCTACTTGGCCACCCAACTAATCAATAAATGCACAACCTGTGCCAATAAACTTAATGCATGCCTTTTGCTTAAGGATAGATGCTCCTAGTACCACTCAGGCATTATTGCCCAAACAAGTACTGTAAGGCCACAAGCACGGGTCAGCAAAAACGCACAGGGACAGTTTCTCAAACCCTCAGACTCGGCACTAACCAGCACCCCAGCAGGGCCATAATCAGATATAGTACACCAAAGACTCTGTTTGAAAAATAGGCAAGAGCACACCCTCACTCGATTAACAATAAATACAGGCGGAAACCCCATCCCCCTCTTTTATTCTACCTGTACCATTTAGGGCCAACCAATCCTGACGGATTATCTTCTTCTTCCTAGCTCATGCTAATTAGCATGCATTTGTCTAACACGCTGACATTGGGTGTTAGCGTTGTCACTGGTTCTCACTAATAAAGCAGGGCCATTTTGGTAAATCGACCATACAGGGCAAGAACATGAGATTGTATCCTGGACTTCCACTCAACACCCCCAGCAATCGTTGCGCTATCACACCGTACACTAAGACTGTGAGCCTTCCAGTAATCATTACATACACAAATTACCAGGCTTTCCTTGATACAATTAGCTAAGCTACATCCTTGTTCTCCCTTCTTCCTTCCCTGGCACAGTCCATCTCACACAATCTATAATGCTTATATATGTATGTTCATCTAACATGTTGAATCAATATGCTATGATGTTTGAAGTAATATGAATGTACATCACTTACCTGTACACGTTTACCATGAATACATTTACCAACACCAACTGTATATTGTGCTCACCTAGAACCACACGTGATGCACCTCTCATGTTCACCGCAATCTGGGAGTCACTTAACTCTGAGGGTCGAAACACGTGTCGGCTGACTTCTCGTAATAAATATAGCACCAACAAATTGGTTTTGAATCAATTTCTTTGCATCATTAGCTACACATTGAACGATTCAGTAACCCAGCACGCAGGTGAACAGGGCTGAATCATGCCTTACAGTGCTAACTTGGCATATCCGAATCTGACATTGCAGTGCTGGCTCGGCATAATAAAAAGTGCCTTTGGAGTGGCAACTATGATAATGGAATTAGATCTTGCAAAGCTAAGTAGGCATCATGGAATCCGTTCTTACAATAGTAAAATGACATAATGGAATAAACCTGCACAATGGTAATTAGCGGCAAAGGAATCAGGCCTTCAGGTATTAATTGGGCATCATGCAGCCAGAACTTTCATTGCTAACAGAGCATAATGAGATGAGGCCTTGACGTTTTAACTGGGCCTAGTACAACCATGCCCTGTTGTACTAACTGGGCCTAACGGAATCAGGGAGTTACGATTCTCACTGAATATAATGTATACAGGCCATCAAATGCTCACTAGGTGTAATGAAAATACCCTTTGCCATGATAACTGGACACAATGAAATCCACTCATTTACTGTTAGCTTTGCACAATGGAGCCAGGCCTTTTTCATGCTAGCTAGGTTACATGGGACCATGTCTTATAGTGCCAGTTTGGTGTATTGCAATCAAACCTTGCAGTGTAGTTTAGGCATACTGGAAAACAGTGCTTACATTGCTAACTTTCCATGATGGGATCAGATCTTGCTGTGCTAACGAAGCATAATGGAAACAGGGGTTGCAGTGCTAACTTGGATAATGGAATCCGGCATAGAGTGATAACTGGATATGATGGAATTAAGCCCTCCATTGTTCGAATAGTGCAATGAAATCATGATATGACATTCTAACTGAACATAATGGAATCTGTCAAACCATTGATAACAGGGAATAATACAACTGCACCTTTCAGTGCTTACTGGGAATAATGAGATCTTGTCTTGCAGTGCTAACTGCACATAACAGAACCAGGACGTACAGTCATAAGTGGGCATAATGAAATTAGTTCTTGCCGTGCTAACTGGTCATGATGGAAGGAAGTTGGTGTGCTAACTGGACAAAATAGGAGCAGGAATTAGCATGGTAACTGGACTTCATTGAATCAGCATTGCAGTGCATTCTATGCATAATGAAATCAAGCCTTGCTGTGATAACTGGCTGTATTGAAACCAGGCTTTTTAGTGAATAGTGGGTACAATGGAATCACACCTTGCATTGATAGTGCTAACGGTCAAAATGAGATTAGGCTGCGTATTGGAATTAGGGCTTGCATTACTAACAGGAAAATAAATTGGGCCTTGCACGTTGAAGTGGGCATAATTGTATCAGGTATTACATAACATAGTATGCATGTTCAAAATGGGTCTGGCAGTGAAACATTGACTTAACGGAATGCAACTCTGCAGTGCTAACTGGGCAATATAGACTCAGGCCTTACAAGGATAACTGGATATGATGGATTTATGTTTTCCAGTGCTCACCTAATGTGATGAAATCAAACTGTGCCAAGATAAGTGGGATTAATGCAATCAGTCCTTGCATTGTTAGCAGGGGTTATTTGAACTGGGCTTTGCAGTACTAACTGATAATACTGGGATCCGGCCTTGCTGTATTAACTGAACATACAGTAAGCGGGACTTCCAGTGTTAAGGGGACATGATAGAATTTGAGCTTAGAGTGTTACCTCGGCATACTGTAATCAGGCACTGGAATATTTGCCCGGGAAAGTGTAATCAGTCTGAATTTTGGTAATTGGGCATAACAGAGTCAGACGCTACTTTGCTAATTGGGTACTACAAATCCATGGCCTTGTATTTATAAACTGCCATTTTAGGATCACATGTTGCATTGCTAGCTCTGCATAATTGAATCAGACATCAAATGTCAGCGTCCTCCTTAGGCATAATGGAATCGGATCTTGCAGTGTCAACCGACTTTATCAAAAGAATAAGAAATAATGGAATCAGGCCTGATGGTGCTAACCAGGCCTAATAATATCATACCTTGCCATCAGGAATTAGACAGCCCATCCTGTGCCTGTACAGACAAGTTTACCTGATCCCTTTCCCTTTAATTCAACCTTTAACCCAGCCACATTGGCCTCTATACGTTAGGTAAACATTATTTTTCCATACATTAGATGTAACTTTACTGTGAGTAATCAGATGATTTTTTAAATGTTTCGCCACAGCCCAGTAGATGTTTAGTAAATAATCTCCAGTATGCCTCTTCATCCACAGCCCAGTAGATGTTTAGTAAATAATCTCCAGTATGCCTCTTCATCCACAGCCCAGTAGATGTTTAGTAAATAATCTCCAGTATGCCTCTTCATCCACAGCCCAGTAGATGTTTAGTAAATAATCTCCAGTATGCCTCTTCATCTTTCAGTTCTGAGTCACAGCAACGTCAGTTCACCAAAATGCCAGAGTTAGCGGAAGTAACTCTAGGAACGTGATGATATCACAGGAAGTCAGGAAGTGGCATCATATGCCTTTTTCACCTTGATATCATCACGAAAACTGAAAGCATTCGCTAATAATGAATGTCTAGTCAATAAAGCAACCAATAGGCTATTTTAGTTCCTCCCATATTAAGCCTATTGTGCAGCTTTGCTGTGCCACGGGTAGATTCATGATAGGAAAATAGCACACCCAGAAACTCCATAGGGCAGGAGCACTACCTTCTTGTACCAATACAGCCACATGTGCCCAGTTACTGCCACCCATTGTATCTCAGTTATAGCCTTACACGTCATATGCTAAATAGAGAACCACATTCCGAGGTACTGCCAGAGTATTGCCAAGTGTAGCCTCTTGTATGTAGATGCTCCCATTATGTGTTTGTAGGAGTCTCACATGCCAGGTATTATTGTCAAATGTTACAGCATGTCATGTCATGGCACTGCCACCAAATGCCAAATGCACCCCCACTATGCAGAAATTCCACCTCATACATTTGATATCCTTGCATGCCAACTATAGTCAGCATATGTATGGTACAACTGGGCATATCAAGGTGATGACATCATTTGCCAAGTGCCTATTCAGTTGCCATCAAAGGTCACATGCAGACTCAAATGCCCCAGTAATGCCTCCCTTTGGCAGTCAAATCCCTGTGTTCAATATATAGCCACCACATGTAAGGTGCAGCATCACATCTACAGTTGCTGCTTTGGTACCCCGCGCCTCAAGTAATGCACCACCCAGTTCCCTGGAAAACTATTGTGTCACTGTACATAAGGTACAGCTTCAGATATGTTCTACAACACCTCCCACCTATCTCCATACCCACATCCAGTGGCGGCTGGTGAGTTTGAAAGCTGGTGGGGCGTACATTTCCCAGGGCGAATTTTTGAGTGAGCACGCGCAGCGCGTGAGGCCACAACACCCAAGGGGGGGACATTTCTGGGAAAATGGGCTCCAAAATGTGCAATTTACTGTCCAAAAACCCACCGAGATATGACAAAAGCATTAGGTTTTACATACTAATGGTGGTTCACACTCCTTAAACACCACACTGACATACGACAGATAATCACACCAACGATTTACATTAGCAGCCCTGAGCATGCATAAACTGCTGCTCCAGACAACTCACAAAATATCTAACACCTGCACAACACAGAGTGCCCTATCTTTTCAGCTCTGCACATGTCAACGTTGCAACAGCAACCTTGACCTGCTACATATGTTCCAATGTTAGTCGGTTACCCCGCCTATTGCAGAGCCACAAGCTCCAAGAAACCGTATAAACAGCAGCAGTGCTATAGAAGACTCAACAGCATAGCATGACATGGTACAGTGATTCCCTCATTCTTCTGGGTGGCAGCACTCTGGGGTGGCCGAGCAACTTCTGTGACTGGCAGCAACAAGGGATGTGAATGTTAGTTCTGCTGCAGTCATTCTGCTATACTAGCATCTGGGGCACACCGACTGGCGAGTCTATATCTGCCTATCAAATCAAGTGATGTGACACTGAGGGAGTGGCAGTGCCACAATAACGCAATTCTAAGCGGCGGTCTCAGAGACCATTTTGTCCCTATGATATGATATGGCATTTATAACATGCCTATACACAAGTGTTTCAAAGCGCAACGAGGCAAGGGAGGGGGAACAGAGGGAAGACAGACAACGATCTTACTAGGCCAGGTGACATTAAGATCGCGCAGTCGCAGGGGAGGTGGGATAGGGAAAGTGCGGGGTGGTGGGGTAGGGGGCAGTGCGATACATATAGGATCAACAGTACAACAGTAAAAAATAAATTAGATACATAAAACAGTAGGTAAAAGTGGCAGTGCAGGGGTGAGTGCAGACATCAGATGTCAAGAGCTGGGGGGGACTGTAGGGATACAGAAACAGGCCCAAAGTGCTAATTACATCTGCCCCCTTTGTAAAGGGATAAAAAATGTTTTAAAGCTGTGAAAAATGTGAAAACTTATAAGTGATGTCACATTGAGATAAAACAATTTATCCAGGATAACAAACTTTAGTTAAATGGTGAAGTGATGTAATGTTTGGCTTAGCAATACACTCTGTTTCAAAGAGATGACTTAAAAAGTACACAAATCATAAACAAATTTGACAGATCTATAAGCCCTCATAGAAATAGGTTGAGCAAACTGAGTATTATAGTAACTTCTCTCTCTCCCATCTTGCCTAAAAGACAACTACCACAATCCAAAATCGTGTGCGTCGGGTAACCTGTGCATTACAGTAACATGAATTCGGTGGTCACTGCTCTTAGGGGGTAACTTAGGTCCAGGTGCTTGTACAGCATCGCATTTAAATGCACCAAATAACCCTGGCACGTAATGCTCTGCTCTCCAGACTCTCTTGGAAGTTGTGTTGTAGCGAGGGTCAGGGTGAACGGGTCAACATTAATAGAAAACTCATTTTAAGGTAAAGTAGCAAATGAGCCCAGCAAGTTCAAGATCCAATGATGCACTTACCCGCAAAGGTACCGGGTGGGATCCGGTTAAAGGGCTCAGTTATAATTAGTACTTTTACGACAAGCCTTTTTCCGGCCAAGCAAGGAGGCGACAGTACAACTGAAGGAGGCGAGGGGGTAGACTGTCACTGTTTCGCTTCGGTAAAGGGCACAGAGACCAGCAGCAGGAGGCGCTTTAGCGCAAGTCCGGCAGCATGCCCGAAATCCTGACGCTCTCTCGCTACCCCCTAGGCTGGAAAAAACACAGAGAATCACCCTGCTGTCCTATCCCAGAGCGGAGATCAGGCAGGGGCTACATTCCATAATACAGTCCTCCCTGGATGTCTGGTGCTGTATATAATGAGCCGTGCAGGGCCGTCCGACCTCCGAGTCCAGAGCTGCTGCTGCTGCTTGCCAGACTTTGGTGCACACCTGGCCTGGGCCTTGCTTTATTACGGTCCATGGCCCAAGGACCTTGGGCCATGGACCGTGCATAAAGGAAGGCCCAGGCGGCCCCCGCCGCAACCTTGGTCCACGTGCGTGTGTCCCAGGTAGCGGTACCGGGGAGTCCGGGAAACAAGGCCCCAACTTCCCCAAGTTGCCTACACAGTCACACGACCTACACATCGGTCTGTGTTGGCTGTAGGGGCCGTGACCGTGTTACACGCCCCAGGCCCCAAACATTCACTCTCTACTTACTGCTGGCAAGCAGAAATCTGCAATGGCCCACGGGCCGTCTGTGCTGGGCTGGTCTGGACATCGCTGCAGCCTGCAGCAGGCTGTCTCGTCGAGTGCACACACCCTGCGCCACCATAGATACAGTAATGTAATTGGCTGTTTGCCAGCCAATGCAAGGGTTGTCATTGGCTGGCAAACAGCCAATGACATTACTGTAGCTATTGCGGGAGGGCATCTTTGGTGCGCTGTTTGCGCACATTTCATACTGGCGGGGCCACCCGTCAAGCGCCCCGCTAGCCTACTCATTCAAAGACTTACGTAGAGTGCATGGAGCTCTGAGCTCCACGCACTCTACCATAGTGTAAATCAGAGTAAAACGGGACGCGCCCCGCTGGGGTAGCCGGCCCGACGCACCTTATGTGGACATCATTAACAACAATGTATTGTTGCCACAGCGCCCCCACGCTGTTGGCAAATGCAAAGCAGATTCAGAAGAGATTCTTCTGAATCTTTATACTGCTTCTGCTCTGCTTTTTTCTGGGGGAGCTTTTCTGGGGGGGCGGTGCCCTGCTGCCCTATGATAGCAGCCGCCACTGCGCATAGCAAAGAGTTTCTCTTCTTATGGGCAGTACTCTGAACGGCCGACACATTGCTATGCATGAGAAGGCTATCCAGTTCTGCTTTTGCTTGGAATTCTGGGACTTGTCGTTTTCGTAAAATTCAAATGGGAAAGCAAAAAAGTGCCAGAGCCAAAAGGAAAAACAGGACTGCATCCCACAGGGAATTTCAAGGCTCTGATAGTCAATGCATATCTCATTACAGCAACCTTATAATATGCAAATCCTTAGAGCAATATTTTAACCTTTGAACCTTGTAAGGCACTCAGAGACCCTCTGAGTAGGGCCAGCGCTGAAATAAAATAAACCTGTTGATCCAAACGTATATTGCTGTATCTTTCTTTTGCCCATCCTCTATAGAACAATCCCAGGCTGCAAAATCATACAAGCCTGGAAAAAAGCATATTTTTTCACCACTGTAGCAATGCCACTTAAATTGCACTTGTCGGACAGTTCCACCATATAGTTATGCATTTGTCTCTGAATGTACTTTTCCATATAAAGCAACATTTTTTGCATCATGACTATCCTTCAAAAGTAGGGTGACCAGACGTCCCGGTCTTCCCGGGACAGTCTGGGGAAATCGCCCTCCGTCCCGGGTTCCCGGGAGTTTTTTAATTTGAAAAAGCCTCTCTGGGGTTTGCAATGGTGGGTGCCTACGGTCCCGGTTTTTGCCACGACCCGATTTCGCAATCCCGAATTAGGGTCCCGGTGCAACTCTTCCTGTACGAATGGAGGCATGAAAAGCATTCCACGCCCCCAGTTTCTCCCCCTTCCCCTGTGAGAAGAAACAGTGTTATTGTTGTCAAGGTCCAGGCAATGCTGCAGGCTTGGGACGGGTCTGTCTGGGCTAGTTAAAATGTACTAACATGGGTCATCGGCATAGCTCAAATCTTTTCATCCGAGCAACCAGCAATTACCATATCATGCATTTCTAAACGCAGTGTAGAGCAGACTGATCAACATGGCGAGACTAGAAACTGTATGTGAATAGTAAAAAACAACATTTAAAACCAGGGTAGCCCTTTTAGTGCCCATTTTAAATTCTATTCTGTAATTTGTAGCCATGGGGTGCACACGTAGATCTCAAAAGCACATCAGTATTCACGCACACCACGGGCACTCGTGGAAGAGTTGCAACGAACACAGCGCAACAGGCCAGTGGCATAGAAGTAGGACTACAGTTGTATTTATGTTTACTTTAGTCCTACTTTTATGTCTATGGCCTGTCACGGTTTAAAAAAAAAACTGGTCAACCTATTTAAAAGGGAAACGCCCTGTAAGTGGACACCTCTTTGGTAGTTAACAAGCCATCAATGGGTCTTTCAAATGGAAAGTGTCTATCAATGCAAAATGCTTAAAAATACCCACAAAGGGGATGCTGGTGATAAAATAAAGAGTAATTGCAGATCGTTAAAGGGGGCTGCAAGCAGGCCAGTCTGTGACGCTGGGCATGGCTTTGTGTGATAATGGCAATCAGCCTGTGTCTCACGGGGGGGGCAGGGGAGGTGGCGGATAGGCAAACACAGCATCAAGCTACCTGAAAAGATTATATGTGATTTTGGTAAAAAACAAGCCCAAAGCCGCTTATAATAACCAGACATGACAACACTGGGTCTAAACGCAGTCCACCACTAGATGGCTATGCATTGCCTCATGCACATTTCCACAAAGAAGGAACTCCTCTTTCCCTGCCTCCAGTGCCAAACCCTCTCTATCTCTTTCAGGCATCGACATTAAGATTTGATAAACAGGAGCTAAAAGAATCTCCTGGGTATCCACCAGTGACCAGGAACTACCACTGGGGAACCAGGAGCTAGCAAATCGTGTTCCGCAAATTGAACTTCTGACATAAGAGGTAAACATATCACTTTGTGCATTATTTATGATCCCTTGTGCATCAAATGTCGCAGCAATATGTCCTAACGTTGATTGATAAATTGCCCCAAATGCACAGAATTAAATTCATATAGGGTTGTTTGTTTGACATCAGTTGGCCTGGGGAGCCAACAGTATCTCCTGATAGCAGTTTTTGTCAAACTAACCAGGCTCTTATATGCCACAAGCAGGAGCTAAATAGCTCCCACATCAACTCCATTTCGTACCTTGCTCTTTTTCCCATTGACCTACTCACCCATTGCTTGCAACCTTGCAGGTTCCTATTGCCAGCAAACTTAAACTCTTCCAGGTCGTCAGAGGCACCACCACTGCAACAAGACTGTCTCATAAATAGTGGAATAATCTACCCACACCTTAAGTAGCACTCAACAGACACATACAGACCTCCACTCCCAGAATGGTAGAAGAAGGGCTAACAAACCAATCATGCTAAAAATGGCGAAAAAAGAAAGGAGGAACCAAGTTAGTACTTAGGTGCCCCTATTGTGCACCTAAGCTGAAGAAGTCTGTGACCCTGCGCAATTTGAAAAGTTGAGCTCTTGCTCATTTGAAGTTTATTTTTTTGTAAACTTGGTATTTTGGCCATTTTAGTCACATTGCAGTATGCACCCCTGTCTCCATCACCCATGGCCCTTTCCTGTGGCACTTAACAATATCTTGCATCTAGGTAGATTGTGTATTCAGCCATATCTCACATCTAGGTAGCTTTTGTTAGTCAGCCATATGTCGCATCTAGGTAGAATGTGTAAGTCAGCCATATTTCGCATCTAGGTAGATTGTGTCAGTCAGCCATATCTCGAATCTAGGTAGATTGTGTCAGTCAGCCATATCTCGCATCTAGGTAGATTGTGTCAGTCAGCCATATTTCACATCCAAGTAGATTGTGTTAGTCAGCCATATCTCGCATCTAGGTAGATTGTGTTAGTCAGACACATCTCGCATCCAGGTAGATTGGGTCAGGTAGATTGTCTGGACAGTCACATCTAGGCTAAGTGTCCACTTCTGTACTTTCAGCAAAGACATTTACCCATCTGTCCCGGTAACCCAAACCTTGTAGCTACTCCCTGCATTGCTATAACCCCATTTAGTTGTCCCAAATCTAGGTTCTACTGTACCTTACTATCTACTGTTGTATCCCTAGTTAGGCCATTCTCCCACTACCCAGGTGTCCCAGATCTAGGTGCTACTGTATTTTACTGTCTACTGTTGTATTTTTATTTATTTATTTGTAGAGCGCCGAACTGCTCGCAAGCATCGGGGCGCTTACATGAAGACGTAGACAAATAGTGAAGACAAACAATATACAGGACGATTCGTTACATATAGGGGTTGTCCATCAGTGGTCGTAAAGCCTTATCTCCAATTACTTAAAAAGCAGGGTTTTAAGTTTTTTTACGGAGAGGAAAATAGATTTGTTTCCAGTCTAAGGCTAGTCGGAAGTTTGTTCTGCCGCACGAGTGGGGAAAGCTCTTCCTAGACCTAGTTCTTTTTTGAATTTTGGAGTTGTTATCAGTCCCTTGGCTTCAGATCTTAATGTTCTGGTAGGGTTGTAGGGTGTAAGTTTGGTCTTAAAATAGGCAGGTGCTTTTCCATAAAGGCATTTATGGGTTAGGCACAAGGACTTGAATTGTACGCGGTCTTCCATTTTCAACCAATGTAGGTCGCGTCTGGCTACGCTGATGTGATCTCCTTGATTTTAGTTTGATGACTCTTATCGCCTGATTTTGAATCAGTTGGTACTTGTGTAAGCTTTGCTTGCTGGCACCAGCAAGGAGAGCGTTGCCATAGTCCAAACGTGATAGAATGGTGGCTCTGGCAATAGTGGCGCAATTTGTTTCATTGAGAAGCGGTCACATTGCTTTGAGGAGACGAATGTAGTAGTTGCAGTTTTTGCTGACATACATGGCTTGAGCATCTGCATTGAGTGTAGCTTCCAGCGTCATGCCAAGAATTTTCACTTTACCAACTACTTCAATGCAAGATTCCTTGATTTGAAATGCCTTGTAGTCGGATGTCAGTTTAGCACGAGCCTGAGTAGATCCAAATACCATTAACTCGGTTTGTTGCTATTGAGGCACATCCAGTTATTTTTCATCCACTCTTCAATATTCTTGTAGAGGGTGTTCAATTTAATACTGTCTTTAACATAGTCACCGCTCAATTCCATGACTAGCTGAGTATCGTCAGCATAGTTAGTGAAAAATACTTGAAGTTGTTCTAGTAATTCACACAGGAGGCGTATGTATATATTAAAGAGCAAAGGTGACAAGCTTGCTCCCTGGGGAACTCCACACGAGATGTTATGTTCGATTGAGAATGTGTCTCCCCAATGGACGAGTGAAATTCTATTCTCCAGGAAGGAGGTGAGCCAGATTATTGCTTCTTTAGAGCAGTTTGCAGTTTTGGCTAGTGCTTGTTGTAAGTGCTGGTGGTCTAACAGATCAAACGCCGCACTTAGGTCTAAAAGTACTAGTAATCCTGTTTTGCCCTTATCCATAATTTCCAGCATTTTTGTTTGTAGATCTAACATTGCTATCTCTGTGCTATGCACTGCTCTAAAACAGGATTGTTGTGGATGTAGTAGCTCTTTTTTATCTACATATTCCTGTAGTTGAGCTGTAGCGATTTTGTCCATGACCTTAAGGGTGAAGTTGCAGTTGGTAATGGGCCTCAAATTGTTGGGGTCGTGTAGGTCTAAGTTGGGTTTCTTTACCAGTGGAGTAATGGTGACTTTTTTAATATTGACTGGCACTGTTTTGTCTCGGAAGGATGAATTTACAATTTTTGTAAATAAAGGGGCGAATATGTCAGGGTGTTCAAGAATAATTTTGGGTGGAAGCTTGTTTTCCGCGCAGGAAGACGGTTTCATAGATACCAGTGTTTTCTTCATGATGTCAATAGAGATTTGTTGAAATTTTAATTTCTCAATCCCTGTGTCCGTTGATGATTCGACTAAGGGGTTAGGTTGTGGCATAGTCTGAAGGGCAGATGTAATTTGTTCTCTTGATTTAGTGATTTTATTAGCAAAAGCTGTCTGAGTGTTATCACATTCTGATTGTGAGGGGTTAAAATTTGGAATCAGGGCCTGGGGTTTGTCTATAGATTTCAGTATATCGAAGAGTTTACTTGCTGAATTCGCTGATGTTTCGATTTGACTGTTGAAATAGTTCCTTTTGGCTTCAATAATAAAGTTCTTATATGATTTTTCTAGTGACTTCCAACTGATCCTATTGTCGTCAGTGGGGTTTTTACCTTTTATCTAGGTGCTACCCTCAATCCAGGTGTTCCAAATCTAGGTGCTACTACATTTTACTTTCTACTGTTGCAACCCCCACTTAGGCGTCTCGCCTGCTATCTAGGTGTACCAAACCTAGATGCTACTACATTTTACTGTCTACTGTTACAACTCCCATTTAGGCATCTCTCCCGCTATCCAGATGTCCGATATCTAGGTGCTACTGTATTTTACTATCCACTGCTGTACCCCCTTTAGGCACCCCCACTCCCTATCCAGGAGTCCCACACCCATTCCAACTGCCCTGACCAGGTGCCCCAAAGCCAGGTAAGTTCACATCTAGTGCTGTGCCCAGTAGGATGTCCCCCTTTACTCAGATACATAATCTGATGCATCCTTCCCACAGGTTAGACACCATTCCACACACTGGTCAAATCAGAGTCGCACGCTGGCGCACCAGTAGGCCTGTCGAGATCCACCACAACCTAACTCAGCCACCCCCAATGCACAGCCCATCAGCCGAACCCTCCACCTCATCTCACAGCCCCGTGCCCACCCACCAGAACCCCAAGCTAAACATCCCCCTAAACCAATCCTCGCCTGTCGAAACCACTCTCTCCGACCTGCTGCACCCTCCACCTAGATATTGATCTGCTCTATCAAGAGTGGTAAAAAAGAGAGAGGGAACAGAAAACATTGACCCCCGGAACATACTGGACCATCCAGCGCCCAGGTAAAACAACCTTCCCACTCCTCCACCGCCGATAATTACTCACCTGCACCCTCTGCTCGGACCTCTCCCGAACAACACAGCACCCCCTCCCCCAATCGCGCTTCTCCTCTCTTAGCACAGCAAGGGCAGCCCTAGCACTAACCCCAAACTCCACAGCCCCCCACTCTGCCACACCCCATGGGCCAGACCAAGGCTACCTCAGGCCCCTCCTAGCATCACTCGTTCTCCAGGCCAAATCTCAAACCCTCACCTCACCATAGGGCCCAAACCTCCCCAGCAGCACCCAACGCGGTCCAAGCCATATTTCCTTCACCCATCCCCCATGATTCACCTCCACTACCCCACACCTCCTCCCCTCAACTGCCCAGCCCTTTGCCCCTACCCACTTCGACCAACCCCTTTACCCTAACGCCCTCTCCTGGTCACATTCTTCCCAAACTGCTTGCTACCACACCCTCCTACACTCCAGCTCCTCCTACCATTCCCAACCCGACCCATCCAGCACTTGCAAGAATACCCCACCAACTCTCATGCACCCTCATTGAACGCCAGGTCAGTCTGCAAAAATAAATTCCACATTTTGACATAATCACAGAAGAAAATCCAGACATCCTTTTCATCACAGAGACCTGGTTTGCTGACAATTACGAGCCTATTGTGCACAAGGCCTTCCCACCCAGGTACAACCTTACTGTTCGGAACAGATCGCGAAGGGGTGGAGGACTTGCAATACTACACAAACACCAATAGCCACTAATAATAAAGGACACCTCAACCAACGCCAGAGACTATGAAACCCTTCTGGTAAAACTTCAACTCTCACCCTGCACCTCACAAAGCTTCCTAATCATCTGTACACCCCATGGCTACAACCAACAAAAACTTCACAGACCCGCTCTGCGAAGCTCTGACAACCAACCTGAAAACTCCAGCCAACACTTACTGTCCTAGGGGATTTCAACATCTGGTTTGACTCTCCTTCAAACCCAATGACCCGATCTCTCACAGACAACCTAGAAGCATTCAATCTGACACAACGCATCTCCACACCAACCCACATTGGAGGTCACACCCTTGATGCAATCTTCAGCACCACAAACATATCCACTCTGCCTCCACGCCCCCTATCATGGACTTATCACTCAGAAATCCTGTTCTCTGTACCACTGACCACAACGGCCTGCGCCCAAGACCACGCATGACCACCACCTACCCCCACACCTCTCACTCCCCTATGGAATAAAGTCGGTATCACTCTCCCTCTAGATAGTCCACCTCCATCAAATTCTTCGACCTCTGGCTCTTGAATGCCCTCACACCCCTCACCTGAACAAAATAGACCTCTCAGAGACCAGGAACCACAGCCAGGTGGTTCACCGCCAACCTGAAATCACTAAAAACCCTCAAGCACAGTCTGGAATGGACCTAGAGAGCCATCCCCACAGCCCAGAAAAAAACACCATAGCAACACTAACCAGAGCATACAGACTGGAAATCAGAAAAACCAAGAAAGCTTTCTATGGGAACCGAATCTTAAACTCTGGCAACCTGAGCAAGGAACTGCATAGAATCATTTCCGAATTCAACTTCCGAGCCTGCTCTAACCCACCCCACCCATCTCCAAATCCCTATGTGAAATCTTATCATAACACTTCGACAATGTCACTATTGACAGACACACCACCATCATCTCTAAATTGTAAAACATGCCCCCGCCTCCTACCCACGTGCAGCATGACCCTCACCGAAACCCCCCTTCGATACAAACCTTCAACTCTTTCTCCCGCATCTCGCACCAGGAGTTCCTCTTACTCCTAGCACAAAGCTGCCCATCAGGCTCCCCTGAGGACCCCTGCCAGACCTTTGTCCGCAAAAACATCCTAGCCTCAACCTGTGCAGGCATTATTGAACACTCAATCCTCAATCACTCCCTAACATCTTTCCCGAAGCCCTGAAAACCTCCTACATCAAACCCCTCCTCAAAAAACCTACACTCAACCCACTTCTCCCCCAGAACTACCGGCCAATCTCCAACGCCTGCTTCATAGCCAACTCATGCGACACACAGCATACAAGCAGCGTGGCCTATTCACTGAAGCCAACAACCTCCTTGACCCTGCACAATCTGGCTTCAGACCTCACAGAGAAACAGAATCTTTCCTAGTGCTCGTCTGGGACGACCAAAAAAGAGCAGCTGAGGCAGAAGGCTGCACTGTACTCATCCTTCTGGACCTCTCTGCCTCCTTCGATACCATCAATCACACCATCCTCCTAGACATGCTACACTCATTAGGAATCACAGTCACAGCCCTCTCTTGGATCTCCTCTTTCACCTCTAATCGCTCCCAAATCATGTTCCTCCGCGCATTCACCTCCACCACACATCCAGTAACAGAAGGGGTCCCACAAGCAGCATCCCTTTCCCCCCTGCTCTTTAACATCTATCTAAATCCTATGCCTACACTCATCCGCTCCCATAATCGTACCTGCTACATCTACGCAGACAACACCCAGATCATCGTTAAAATCCCCAAAACGCCAGGCTCCAACTGTCCAGATCTGTCATCATGCCTCTTGAATATTGACTACTGGATGATTACCAACCACCTCATCTGGAATCCTGGGAAAACTGAAATCCTAGTCTGCGGGAAAACAGCGCTCCTCCCCCAACCTATTCTTGTCCGCAATCCCTAGGCCCCCCACCGGAAACCTCCACCTCAGTGAAAAACATTGGATTCACTCTGGACACAGATTTATCCCTCTCCCAACACATCCGTTTCCAGAACCTGTTTCTTCCATTTAGGCATGATATGATATGATACGTTATTTATAATACGCTTAATACCCAGAGGTTCCTAAGCGTGGACCCGTGGATCGAACCTGTGTTGCTCCGTGTTGTCTTGCTTCCAAAGCAAGCATGTTGCTCCTGAGGCATCCTCCAGCGTATCCACCCTTACCTCACCTATCATCACTGCTTCTCCACCATCATCTCCATCATCCTCTCCTGCGTTGACTATGCAAACTGCCAGCTAACGAAACTGCAAAGAATCCGAAACGCTGCAGCCCACCTGCGCATTAACCTTCCTCCAAGAGAACACAACAGCCTACACTAAGAGTCCTCCATTGGCTCCCTATTGGTCGACAGAATTCCTTTGAAGCCATGTGCATCACCCACCAGCAATCCACAACACCAGCCTGGGATTCCTTCAAGACAAAATCCCTCACTATCACGCCTCAAGGACTCTCAGATCTTGCACAGCATCTCTCCTAGTGATCTCACATTACAACTTCTCCAGACTGGGTGGATCCTCTTTCTCTGTCCAAGCGCTGATCATCTGGAACTCCTTACCCATAAACATTCTCAATATTGACAATCACCTGGCATCCAGAGAGGCCCTAAAAACCTGGATTTTCCATCCCTTCTCTTGAAACCCTCGCCCACTCTACACTCTCGATAGGTGCACAGAAAAGCTGAACCAAACACATTAACACACCTACCCACCAATACCCCATGATTGCCAGCAGCGTTCACTGAAACACACTCTAACAAACTTTCGTCCCACTGAAAAAAACACAACACTCCTATCCACCAATACCTCACAGATGCTGCCAGCTTTCGCAGGGGAAAACCGTAATAAACTATTCTCCTCCCCTATCGTTATCCCTCATCCCATGCCCCCCTTCCCTCTGGGGCCCTCTCCCACTGCTCAGACATTCATTCCAGGGAGACCACGAAGAGTGAGGCCAGCCAATCACATTGGACAAAGAAAAAGTACACTGCAGTCGGACTCCATCCAAGCATGCAGCAGTAAATATACCTTACACCACATCTTTGGACATAGGCCACGGCCACTCATCCATGCACCCTAGAATGCAGCTATGGCTATGCTTTTCTGGTCTATCAGCACATATAGCCGTCCACACGGAAACCCCTGACGTATCTAAACACCTCTGCCATTAGTATACAGCGCCAACCAACCAAAAGAAATTCTGTCTAGCTGGGCACACATAGAATCTTCAGCAATATCACTCTATCCTAAAACACCAACAGCGTCCACCCACTTGCCTGACCTCTGGGCTGCTTACTGGAGCCTAGCCATCCCACCTAAGTCTGAGCCTGGCAAAAATGCACACTAGCATCTTTTAATTTAAACTCTTAGAACCTCTTACACATGGACTGCGGTCACCAAGGGTGTTCCAACCACGAAGCACATTGAGGCCATAGAAATGGGAAAAGGGCACTATGCAAATAATGAATACAATACAATACTATATTCTTAGTAGACAGGTTCACTATTGAACCCCCTTAAATTTCAGTTTGGCACTGTCCATGCGATCCCTGAAACATCATTGCGGCCTAGTAGATGTCCAGTTTACCAATCGAGTTCCTAAGTGGTTCTTTGATCCAGTTAAATAAATGGGCAACCAAGACGGAACCTTGCAGAAAACCTGAAGAGGTGGGCACCAGATTGATTTATGTGAGCTCCTTGTCCAATATCCATGCAATCTGAGTGCGGATGGTTAAGTGAAAACCACACTGATAGTGACCTAATAGATTTTTATTTCCATCACCTCCACACTTGGAGTTGCCCAGCCACTCAGTCCTTGACTATTAAGAAACACTGTTGATTAGAAATTGATGGAAGATCAGTATTAAGTCTGCTTTAATAGAGTAGCATAATATAACCTATATTTGGGCAATCAATTATAACATTTCTGATTGACTCAACTAATAGCCATCTCTGGAATTTCACCTCCAGTTCAGAGCCACCTCAACACGGCCTTACTTGTATGCACACTGGCCCAAAAGCAAGCTTTCTGCTCCAAATGGCTTGCACTTGTGCTATTTTTCAAACCCACATTTCAGGTGAAAGTGTTTGTTTCAAGACTTTTTAAACAGACCATAACTTTGTTGGTGTTTTATAAACATCACCAATGCTGCAACCACAAGGCTGCAAAGACTGTACTGCATTGATGATCCCTAATAAGGCTGAAACCAGGCATTTAGTTGTGTGGCAGCCTTGAGGAACATCTGTCTTGGGGGATAATACTATGTATGAAGTAGCACTGTCCTGAAAGACAATTTTCTGGAGCAAAACACTTTCATTTGAGTTAATTTGCGTAATCACAATACCTTGCGCATGTGTTTCTGAACTGGATGTGCACTTCTAGCAATTAAGTGGTGTTGTGGCATGTATGGCATGGCTCATTTGGATTATTATATATAAATACATGTATATGTTTGCCAAGACATAAATACTACCTTCAGATAAGATGCTAAGAATTGTTTCTTTGTTTCAAAAAGATCACTCTGTGTTTATGTTAAACTATGTTGTGTTAGTTGATGTTATGTTGTTCTATTGACATCTTCAGTCTACTCTATGACATGCAGAATATGCAATAGAAAATAAATTGTTTCTTGGTGCCTGCCTAACACAATTCCTAGAATGGTGAAAATATAACTTCACACCTGAATGACAAACTATTTATTGGTTATTGTGTTTTGATAGGTATAGAGCCGTTCTGGATGTATTGCGGCTGGAGAGGGCAAAGCTGTTACGTGGTGGCTGGTTGCATAGTTTTGGTGGAAGGATCCAGCAAGTCTGTCTCATTTTCCTTTGTATCTGAGGACTTGTTCTTTAACACGTTGTAGTTAGGTAAGATTAAAGATATGCCGATTGTTCATTAGTGAATTTCAGGCAGCAGTATTGATAGAGTTGTGGAACCAGTTTGACCTAGATATTTCATGCTCTCTTTACTTAGAGATTGTTATTTTTGGTACTGTATTATTACCTTCTGAACATATTCGATGATACAGCAGAAGGTGCATACAGGAAATTGGCGTTATCCAATTTGCAGTGGATCTGATCGCAGTTATTTGAATGTTAGAGTGGATGAACAGGCATATTTTGGGCAGTTGTCTCAGCTGAAAGGATGGCTGTTTTCTTACTGCACAGACTTCATACTTGAAGAACCAAAGAGCGTAACCACTGTCTTGATGTGTTGAGTTTATGTAAAATGAGGCCCAGGCATGTTAACATTTGCCTGTTTTGGAGTATATAGATAATGAAGACAGGTGCTGCGAGATGGGAGCCATGATGGATTAGTCAAGCAACAGCAATGAATCTGATAATGGAATATTTTCATCCGGGTAAGGGCACTCAACCAATCAGGTTGCTGGAAATGTGGGAAAGCACACACAGCATACCGCCTGCATTTTCAGCCACTTGAGGCCCTTCCCTGGGTAGCATAACCTTGATTCTTGTGAGGACTCTCCCTATTGCCTGCCCACACCCCCACGTTGTCCTCACCCTTCTGAGCCATCCCTCACCCTTCCCCCATCTCCCTCCCTCTCCATTTACCTACTGGACCGTTGCTTTGTGCTATCGTCCCGGCAAGCCCACCTACGACTGCTCCTGTAAAGGACTATTCCCTTTTCTATTTACTATGATGGCGGCCCTAAAGCCTTGCTGGCTACCGGCCATGTTCACCCCCCTGAGCGGGGGTGATTGGTTTACTCATTCTTGACTAGCCACAGCTTGTCTGAGAAGAAGTACTCCAACATTCCTTTGAGGTCGTGGAGACCATGTTTGATGCAATCAAGCACTGACAATACTTCAAATACTCTACAATAAAAGAAACATGATCACAGGTGTACAGCAATAAAGAATTAAGAGCAAACTGTTTCAGGGACATAGCAAGCAAAATGCATCATACTAGATTAGATTTTAGAAAGTTCTTTTGGTTTCCGAACCTCAGTTATGACTTAAACCACAGCAATGGTTGGCATAGAGGCACAAAGGTTTTACATACGCTTTTCTCTCCCTCAATCCTTGTCTGTGCTCTCTTTCTCTCATTCTCTCTGCCTCTCTCTATGTGTCTTCTTCTTTCTATGAAGTGGAGTCGCATGGTCAGGGGGACGTTTTCTAGAGCCACTCCAGCATTTGATGACAGCAGCAAAGCTAGAGAAAAAATACAGTGATATCGTGAGAGGCTGGGCTTGGGTTATTTTGCAAAAGCAGCAATAAACAAGACATTATTTAGTGTTGTTGACATTGTATACTGGCTCATTTTAAACTTTTACAATGGTCATTTCTAATGATCACTTCCTCTGTATATATTAGTAAAAATAACAATGCTATACTTGCCTTTCTGAGCAAAGCATATGAACAAAACCTAGAATAAACAAACACATTATTTTCTCATAGAAAGTTATCATTCCAAAATGGGAAGTATGGTTCACTCCTGTACACTGTGAGAAAGAGAAAGGTACAAAATACATGAATGAGGGGCCCAGCCTGCTTTACATAGAATCAAACAGCATTTTGGGGAACTTGAGCATGTCCTTAGATCTTTATATTTGACAAGTGTGTCTGTGAATAAAGGGTTGTATACCTGAATAGGTAAGTATATAATGCACACTGGCCATGGTGCTCATTTCACACCACTCACCGTAACATTAAAATGTTATTTACATTGAGCCATACGTACTGATTCGGGTATGCAAAGCAGTTGGAGGTGGGGGTGGAGTGGCTGCACCATCATTCATCCCATTGGTTACCATAGGGTACCCGGTGATGTTTCTTTTCTTTGTGTTGTCTGTGTAGGCATGGCTCTGCAAACACTAAGTTCCCAAAGCACATGCACCTTAAGAGAATTATATATATATTTAGGATTTTGACGCCATTAGGTCTCAGGCTACTGGGATGGGCACTTATAGAAAGTTCTCTTCTGCTCACACCAGCAAGTCATCGTAGGCAGTGGCTCAGGGCCAGGTTGGAGGCGGTCTGACACCCAGTCAAGCTGTTCTGTGACTGAGGAATATAATGAAGCTGTTCATCAACGCCATTTCGAAAATCTTTTTTTAGATGTGGGGTTAGGGGGAGGGTTCCTTTATGCCATCAAATGTATGCAGACTTCTAACTACTAGCTTTTTAGCAAGACATGTGGCCACACTAACATCATGTATTCTGCTGTTTTCTGCAATTCCTTAGAGATTTCTTTAGCTCAGTAATTTCTGAACGGTTTGAGATGTGGTTTTCAGAAGAAAAAAAAATCTATTAACAAGGTCTATGGGGGCTGAGATATAGCTCTGCAAATTTGTGTTAAAAATACTGAAACACCTAGCGCCCATTAGTTGCCATAGGAATTGCTACTACATTTGAGAAATGTTCCATTGCACCATATTATTATGCTTTCTATTTACTGTCAAACGAGAAATACAAAGACATATATTAATAGAACCGTATAAATTGGAAGATAGGAATAAGGTACCTTATGAGCAAGGAGCTGCACAGCAAAAGGAGCTCAGACTATTGAGATATAAAAGAACTGCTATTGCAAATGTGTCTATAGAACTTAGAGCACAACATGGTGTGAGGTTATGGCTTCCAAAGTAATTCATAATAAGGAGGTAAAGTCTTTGGGCAAAGTATGACCCCGAATGCACAAACGATTTAGCAAAGCTGCCCCAAGACACACAGCACATCATTTGAAGTGTTAAAAGCTTCATTTGTATGTAGCGCTCCAGTCCCACGGAGGTGCCCATTACCCAGGGCCTGAGTATCAGAATTCTGGTATTAATAAAAGCAGGTGGGATTTAAAGTAACCACATGTTTTTAAAATATGACCCAATAAGGAGTCTGGATCACATGCGATATTTACAGTATGGGATACATGTAAACTATAGCATGGCGTAAAAACATATTTACTCCATGCAGTCATTTCTATGTACCCCATGCAGTACATACCTGAAGGTGACTGCAACTCATAATAAGGTGATATTTTAAAAACAAGTGATATTAAAAATGTGGTTTACTGTGGTAAGGATACAAACACTTGGTATTTTAATGAACTCATATTTTTAAAATAACATTTAATATGAGTAGCAATGACTTTTGATATTTACATCCCGGGATACATAGAAAGCATTGCATTGGATAAATACGCCCATACAGTATTTAACCCACACAGCACTTGCTATGTACCCCACCTTGTAAATACCCAATGCAATGTCAACTCATATTTGGGATTTAAAAATTAGGGGTAATTTAAAATAGCACAAGTTTTTACCATCATATCATGCTCATAATGCAGTCCCACATGTGTTTACATTTAACGCCCTACTCAAAACGAGCCTCAATGTTACTCAAATTTATTTACATTCATCAAAAGCGTGCGTTAGTGTATCTAAATACAATTAAAAAAAAATAACATTCAGTGACGCAGCCGGTGCTCCCGCAGCCACCGTGGTGCAGGGGGCCCCACCGCTGCATGTCCACTGGGCCACCCAACCCAGCCCGCACCCTGACTAAAGTATGACAGCAGCTGGCTGGTGGCGCTGGAAGGGGCTGCTCTGCCTCTGGCTCCCCTGCGCATGTCAGATAGGCATCGGGAAGATCCCTTACTTCTGGTTCCTGCTTGCATGGAGTGTGGGAGCCGGAGGCCTGGAGTCGCAGCATCCATTCCGGTGGACCAAAGCTGCTGTGGGAAACAATAATGTTTTTTTGGTATATGTGTAATGTGTGAGGTGTATATGCATATGTGTATTATGCGTGCGTGTTGTATGTGTATGAATGCATATATGGGATTGTGTGCTTGAATGTGAATTGTGTGTATGTATGGGTGGGAGTGCACATGTCGCTGTGTGAGTAAAAATGAAGTGTGTGTGCTTGCAGTCTGAATGTTCTGGGTACATGTGTGAGTGAATGTGACTGAGAGAAGGAATATTGGTGAGTGGCTAGAGGATGCATGGGTATGAATGTGTTTGTGTGTGAATGTTCTGGCTGGGTGCCTGTTTGGAGAATGCAGTGGAAATGTTATGAGTGCGCGTGTGAGTGAATGTGAGAAAGGGTGAATGGGTGAGTGACCGGTAGGTGAATGGGTGTGAATGTGTGGGCTGGGGCATGTGAGGTGCTGAGGAGCCCGGGGAGCATTGATGACATTTACCTAAAGTGACATGGCATGTTGTTCTGGCATTATAGGGCCAAGCCAAGTTGATGAGTGTTATTAAATGCCTAGAATGGCTTTGTGGTGCAGCCGGTCTAGCCTTTCCTTACTGTGACATGGCAATGTTTACTGAGCATCGATGATAAAGCAAGCATAATAAGTGTTATTATGTAGCTAGACATGCATTTTGGTGCAGCAAGACTGGCCATTTCTTACTGTGGCATTACATTTTGTACTGGGCATCTAGGATAAAGTAATAAACATTATACATGTTATCACATTACTAGACTGGTATTGTGGTGCAGCCTAGTCTAGGCATTTTTTTACTCTGGCATGACATTTTCTGCTGCACATCTATGATAAAAAATGCATGATGAGTGTTATTACGTGTGTAGATTGGCATTTTGTTGGAGCCTGTCTAGCTGTTTCCTATTATGGTATGACACTGTTTTAACAGGCATCTATGATAAAAACAAGCATGATATGTGTTATTGCTTGGCTAGAATGCCATTTTGTTGCAGCCAGTCTAGCTGTTTCTTACTGTGGAAGACATTTTCTTTACTGAGCATTTTTGATAAAGCAAGCATGACACATGTTCTTACGTGTATAGACTTGCCCACATTGAAGCCAGTTCAGATATTTTTTCTTATTATTGCATGGCATTTTTAATGAAAAAGTCAATAGGGATTTGTTCTTAGATGGGGGTACTGGCATATATCGGCAGAGACAGCTGGACGTGTTTTTTTATAGTATTATTACAGCTCATTATGGGCATGTTCTTATATGGGAATGCTGGCTTATATTGGTGCAGACAGCATGGACATGTATGGGCATAGCTAGCATGAAAATGTTTATTTATACTGGCATACATTCGGGGTAAAAGGCATGACAATGCGTTGTGCGCTGTTGTGACTTGCATCTATTGGATTTTTTCATGTGTTACCCTACAAAACCGATTTTACCAAATTTCTCAGAGAAAGTGTGCTGTATTATACAACATTTTGACCCATTATTTAAAAAATGTTCCCCCGTTCGTTGGTTTGGGCTCCTTCGCTATGCTCAGTCACACTCGCGGCAAATATTTACACTCCTGCCACTAGTGGCTGGCGCATTTGGGTGCCTGGGGCAAGGCCCCACCTCTTGATTCCACGCTAGCTGCATGACGCAAGCTCCAATTAAAACATATACTTACATCTTTCACCATCGCAGTATGGCCGTGCCCCTGCAGCCTGATGATCATCGTGGGCATTGTGCATGCAAGGTGGTTCAGGCTGGCCGGAGTAGGGCACACCCCATGCTTTGTGGAGGAAATTGGGGAATGGGGGCCCTTCGGATAAAAAAGAGGGGGGTTCCACAACTGTTGTGTTAACACAGTAAAATGTTTCAGAAATAAAATTATAGCATTTGCGCTCCTAAATATGATTAGTAAATGGATGCTTATACAGAGGAAAGGATGGTTCTTAAATGCTCCCTTCAATAGCAGAAGGTGAAAAACAAGCCACTTTTTTTATCAAAAGAGTGCTCATATTTGGATAAAATAGTCTGAATGGATTGGATTAAATAGGCATCACTTGCTAGTCCATCACAGTTTTGAAATTGGGCTCTCTGGTTTACTTTGCTCATCATTTCTCTGTAACAACACAGGCATTTAGTTATTGACTCCCACCTTGGGAGGGGCACTCCCTTTACACTTTTCAGATCAGATGATCATAGAGATCCTAGCCACGCCTCCCGTCCTGTCCATGCCAGGACTGTGTTGGCAAAGGTTTATTCTCTGGGGCTAGTGCTTATAGCAGACCATCTCTTGCTGTGGCGAAGGAAAAAGCATGCTGTGTATTCTGTGTTCAGTTAATGACATGGCTCGATTGTGGGCAGTCTCTAATATTGGAGGGATTTTGCAGCAGCAGTGAACGGGCAGCCTTGTTAGATTAATTTGTTGTAGTGTATTTCGTTCAGCTCTGTCTTCCTGGTGGCTCACCTTTTCTTAATTGGCTACACAGAACTGAAGCTCTTTTGCCAGTTGGATGCTAGTTTGTGTCAAGGTACATCCGTTCTACATATCCTTCAGAAGCTCAATGCACTAAGCTGTTTACATGTATAAAAAAAGCTATTATAATCCTCAAACCACAAGAGTAGATAGATCGAAAAGTGCTGGCATGAGCTGAAGAAGCAGGACCCTCGCCCCATTTGCCATCACAGGTAGTGATGTAAGGCCACATGGGGGATCCTAGTTCCTGACTGTGCAATGCACCCCTATGAGGAGAAGACTTCCAGTGTCATCAACCACAACATAATGAAGGCCACCACACATTTTGATGTCAAGGCTGTATCATAGGTGGCGGAAGGCGAGTACAACATTACGCAAGCCTCTTGTATATCAAATATAATAGGTAGACAGTGGAATACAGCAACAGACCACAAACAGATATCATTATGTAAATGTAACCTTTTGGCAAACACCGAGGCATCTTGAAAAGGCAGGCAACAGTGTAAGGTAAAAAGATTACATTAATGGAAGTGTGTGAAGCTGTGTGCAGTGCCGCTTTATGTATCAGACATCTGAGACGCGGACAGTGTCACGACAGCATTTGGCCTAGGAGTTGTGATCAAGATGCTACAGGTTCCAGTACTCATCATGGACAATAATGCACCAAACATGATTAGCAACAGCCAGATCCAAGCATGGTTATGAGAGTGTACATTCTGTCATGACATCACATGCAAGTAAGGGGGAGGTGCCATGCCCAAACTCTGTAGGCAACCATGCGCAGACATGCAATGATGAATATAGAAGCAGATGACCGCTGAGAGGCATGTACAGGATAGGAATGGGTACACTTGCTCAGCCAAGTGCATTGCAGTGACTGATAGCATGTTACTTCTATTTTCAACAGAGGTGACCTCCATTGACCATGGAATTTCAGCTACCTCTGCAGTCCCTCCTACCACCTGGCCGTCATCTGTTAGCACCACCATCACACCATCGCTGCTGCCACCGGCCTTTAAGGCAGCACCACCACCTCTGCCACCACTAGAACCTTCAAGTATTCACATCACCCCTACTACCACTGGCCTTCTTAGACTGCAGCAGCACTTCAACCACCAGTAGTGCTTCATCTGCACCCACTATGGGGAAGAGTATCAAGGGCAAGAGTGTGGAAATGGAAGACTCCACGTGTTAACCCCTGAAAGCCTTTATCTGCGTTACACATGTATGCCATGTGTTGTTTACTGTGGGTTTTCTGTATTATTTTTTCATTTGGAAAGTATCGTATGACTTTCCATTTTCCTAAATGTATTTCTCATCTTTCACTATATGTGACTGCACTTTATAAGCCCTGCTCCTGCTGAGACACAGGGAATCCAAAGCCTGGTCAACTCCCGCCCCCACCCCCTGGAACTAAACGTTAGCCCAGCAAGGCGACAGATGTGACAGCTGCAAACCTTTATAGTCAATGTAATATGCAGCCGGGGGGATGGCCCTTTTATCTCTTTCCTGGGAACTATGTCCTCCTCTCCCCAGTCCTGTGTTTCCCACTTGCCTTAAACCATGTAATGTCCATGCCCCCTTCCTGTACCAAGCTTCCTTGAGCACTGCGAGAGGGGAAGCATCAGCTGTCCAGCAGGCACCTGTCCCGGCATGTGTCACCCTACACCTTGTGAATTTCCACACCTTTTCTGTCACTTGGACCCTAGGAACAGCTGTGTTCATCATAGAAGTGGATATGAGCAGGCTCTGGCGGGGGGAGCTGTGGAGAGAGCACCTGTCTCTGCATGTGTCTGCCCTACACCCTGTGATTCCTGCACCCTTCCTCCTTGGACCCTGTCAGTAGGCTCTAGAGGAGGGGGGAGCAACAGCTTTATAAGCGTATTGAGATAGGCTCTGGGGTCTCCTTTTTTGGTTGCAGTGGTGTGCTGATCGCGTGGGTGGGGGTTGCGAACCTGCAGAGGCGCTTAGCAGGTACTCTTATCCCATTCTGGATTTCTTCTCCCCTTTCATTTCCCTTGGACCCCTTTCTCCCGCACCTGCTCACCTCTGCCCCTGTCCTTCGATCTCTCTTTCTCCATCTCCCTCTCTTTCTCTCTTGTCCTCTCTCTCTTTCTATCTGTCTCTTTCTCTCTCTCTCTCTCCCTCGCCTCTCCTCTCTTGCTCTCTGCTTCTCTCTCTCTTCCTCTTTTCTTTGCCCTCTGACTCGCTCTTTCTCTTTCTTTCTCTCTTTATCGTTCTCTTTCTTTCTTTTTCTCTTTCTCCCCCCCTCTTATTCTCTCTTTCTTCACCCATTGTGGACCTGTTATCCATCTGTCTGCCGCTCTGGGCCCAAGTCTCCTCCCCCTCTCTCAGCCCTCCCCCTTTTTACCAGCACCCTTCTCTTCCCTCTCCCACTATCTCCCCACTATTTCTGTCCTCACTCCACACTCTCTCTCACTGCTCCCCAGTCTTTCTTCTCTCTCCCCTCTCCGCAGTCTCTCTCTCGCTACCCTCCTTCCCAGTAGCCTCCCCACTCAAACATTTTCCTCTCAAACACTTCCCTTCCTCTCTTAGTGTCCCATATACTCTCCTGCATCCAAGGGTAATCCCCAAGCCTCCGGGTCCCATGCAAGTGGTTGTGCCTAGCTTGTATGCCTGCCTTCAATGCCCCCACCTTGTGCCCGCAGCCCAGTGCGGACAATCATCCCTGTCCAGTGTACCTAAAGTACTCTGCTGGCAATAAGTCTACTTCTCTGTCTGTAACAAATCACCTCCTGATTTTGCAAAGACTTTGGTGCATTCATTTGTGTTCCCAATTTTCAGCGTAGGGGAGGGGGGGCAGTCCACTTGCTCACAGAATGCACACTCACCAGGCCGGTTAATTCCCTGGCCCAAAACTGTGGTCTGCTTGCGGTCCCTCACACAACCTTCCCCATTTTGTTCTGCCTCCCACGTCTACAAGAGAAAGTCCCCTACTCAACCAGCACTGCCCCCTCTGCAAACCACACCAGACAACACCTGCCATGACACCCTGGCCATCAGAGGTGACATTCTAGAAAATATTCCCTGTGTGGGTTTGCACCTTTTGGATATTGGCTTACAAATACTATGGGAAACCGCAAGCACAGAGGTGGACTTGTAAAATAACTCACAGGTTGATATTCTTCATAACCGAGTTGCTATTGACACTGATAATGGGTATCATTCAGTGGGTAGATCTGGAGGGAGTGTGGACCCCTTCCAGACACCAACCTTATTACGGCGACCAATAGGGAGGGACCAGTTTGTGACCAATGACATTCCCCAACTGTCCTGATGTGGACAATTATGATGTGCACCCTACCATGAACGAGCTGTATGACCACCAGAACGAGTTGGTGACAAAGAAACTGTAGGTGCAAAAGAAGATCAGAATGAACATCACAGTTCTCCCTGCAAAGGAGTGCCACCACAGCTTGTGGCCATGTTGGTCAGTGGAGGGTCTGGGCCAAGGCCTTGACACTGTACATCCAGAGGGTCATGGATGCCACAGAGGACACATCATACGATATGAAAGCAGTTTGGGAATTTTAGAGAGGTTGTAACACTCCTTAATGCAAATGCAAGCTGTGGGAGTGGGAACACTCCATCAACCTCTGCCATGCACACAATTGGCTTGTACTCACCATCCCGCCCTGCCATTCCACTAGGTTGTTTCAATCCCTCATAACCCCACTGACAATATGAAAAAGTATCTACCCCTTTGATTTTCATGCAGTGACAATTGTGGGGCTGGGAGTGGAGGAGATGGCGTATGTTCAGGGCAGTTAAGTGGGTGGGGAAGTGGAGGCGTATGTTGGGGTGTGTTAGGTGGGTCTGGGTCAGGGGGGCCCTTTGGGGTGTGTTAAGTGGATAACTGTGGAGAGTAAAAAGTTATGTTAGATGATTTAAATGGGAGGTGCTAGGGTTGGAGAGGTCTAATGATGCGTGTTAATGGGAGTGTTTGAGTGTGAATAGATATGTGAAAAGACCTAATGCGTTTTTGTTAGATATGTGCATTAAATAAAATGTTATTTAGACTCAGAAGCATCATTTCTCAGTCGTCAATGCATTTATTGCAATATGTGCCACTTGCAAGTTAAATGGTGATGAGTAGGCAACCCATTCTCGGGGTCTAACCATTCACATGGACAGACACATGGACAGACACAGAATAACGACTGTTCACCTTGTATTGTCTGGATAGGAACAGCATCATGGATACGCTAGTATTGCTTCAGGGGACCGTAAAGTCACCGGATTGTATTGCCATCTATTCAAGTTGGTGTTGTAGTATGTCTGTGTCACTGTCAATTTTCAGCAGTCAGTCAGCATGTTGCTCAGTGTGCTGCATCCAACCTTCTGATGTCTACCTATCTAGATCATACTTGCCCTCTTCTTCGTGCCCATGACCATAGTGCACTTCCTAGTACCTTGGATGCCATCAATGCCATCAAAGGGAGGTTCTATGACATACCTCACATCAGTAGCTTTATAAGTGCTCTAGCCCCTCACATGTCCAAATCATATAAACTAACACGTGGGAGCAGGCCTAGACACATTTAGATGCTATCATCTTATATAAATGGAATATTGGGTGTGAAAGTTACATCCCTGCAACTAAAATAAATCATTGAATTCCTTTGGTTTGCTTCAGAAAGTAATGGCTTCCTGAAATCTGTTGCCTCAGATGCCTGGGAGTAGCAAAGTTGACAAAAGAAATTAAACAAATGTTATGTCAATTATTAGTCAATTAATATCCAAAAGTAAACTATATTTTCCAATTATTCGGAATATGGGGCTGCAGACTTCACTAAGGAAATAAATCTAAAGGAACTGTCATGGCCTCTATCATGATTAGACTCCCACAAAAACTCTACCCAGGATCAACCCTCACAAAGAGATTCTCCCACTGTTTTGTTTTGTTTTGTTTTATTTGTATTTTTATAGCGCACAACAGCCCGAGGACATTGTGGCACTTGTTACAGTATAAAACTTAGTTACTTAATTACATGGTCATTAGGAATATATATATATATATATATATATATATATATATATATATATATATATATATATATATATACAGGTTGCAATATAGTTACATAGTCATTAGCAGTATATATACAGGTTACAATATAGTCATATTACATTTGTGTTATATTACAATATACATGGCAGAAGTGGAGGAGGCAGTCCTCCACTTGCTAGTTGAGGAGAGTGGCCTTGAGGTTGTTGCGGAAGACAGAGATGGAAGTTTCAGCTTTAAGGGTGGCAGGGAATGAGTTCCAGAGTTTCGGTGCAGTATAGGAGAAGCCTAGACCTCCCACTGTGGCACTCTTTATGCGTGGTATGTGTATCTGGTTGGTGTACTGAGATCTGGTGGGGCGAGTGGATGTGGTACTTGATATTGCTTCAGATAGGTATGCTGGAGCGGTTTTGTTGATGCACCTGTGATTGATGGTGAGGATTTTCAGAGTAATACAGTCTTTGACCTGGAGCCACCGTGCTTTACATCTGGCGTGGGATATATGGTCTCTTCTAGGTATGCTCATGGCGGCTCTGAGAGCATTGTTTTGTGTGGTTTGCAGTCTGTGAATGTTTTTGGCGGAGGTGCCAGCTAGAAGGGTGTTGCAATAATCGAGTTTGGCTCCTATAGTTGCTCTAGCTATGGCCAAGCGGTTGGGGGTTGATAAGTAGGGTTTAATGGCATTGATGAGTTTGGTGCTGAATGATGATGCAGAGGCTATGGCGCTGACTTGTTTGTTCATAGATAGATTTGCATCAATGTGAACACCTAGAGTCTTGACAGAAGATGATACGAAGATGGTTGAGTTGTCTATGTTGAAGTTGTTGTATTGGGGGCTTAGTTTCGATAATGTGTTTGTCTGGCCCAGGATGAGAATTTCAGTCTTCTCCCCGTTAAGACAGAGGCCATTGATTGCCATCCAAGCTTGGATAGTGGCATAGATGTTGTGAAGGGCAGTGGCGTCTTGGTGATAGAGTCCAGATAGGGGTAAAAGTACTTCAGTGTAGTCTGCATAGTTTGTATATGCAACACCCATGGAGTCAAGTAGGTCGAAGAGGGGTTTTGTGAAGAGGTTATAGAGGGTGGGGGCTCTACAAGATCCTTGGAGAACACCACAGTTGATAGTGGTAGGATCTGCGTTAGCTGTGTCGGAGTAGACCTTCATGGCTCTTCCTTCAAGGAAGGAAGTGATCCAGGACGCTGCTTGATTAGAGAAATGGGCTGCATGGGTGAGGTGGGTGGTGAGTGTTTGGTGATCTACCAGATCAAAAGCAGCTGATAGATCGAGGAGGTGGAGCAAGGCAGGTTTGCCTTTGTCCATGATCTGTGAGATTTGATTTTTTAGGTCTAATAAGGTGGATTCTGTTCCATGCCCGACACGGAAGCCAGATTGTCTTTTGCCTAGTATGGAGTTAGCTTCCATGTATGATTGGATCTGAATGTGAGCTGCTTTGTCCAGGATTTTTAGGAGGAACGGGACTGTCGTTATCGGTCTGTAGTTGTTGGGTTGCGCTGGGTCAAGTGTGGCCTTTTTTAGAAGTGGCTGCACCCAGGCTTCCTTGAGATTGTTTGGGACAGTTCCTGATTGGAAAGATGCGTTAATGAAGGTAGTAATCAGCGGTCATAGGTCATTGGCGCATTCCTTGATGATTTTGGGAGGGCAAATGTCTGCTTTGCAGAGGGATGGTTTGAGGTGTTTGATGAGATTAAGGACCTCAGGTTCAGTGACGTTTCTGAAGGAGAATTGAGCGTGATTGAGATTACTAGGCTTGTCTTGTTTAGGGCGGTTGGTTTTTTGGTTTGGGAGGGCTTTGCAGTGGTTTTGGATTTTGTTCTGGAGGAGTTTTATTTTGTTGAGCATGGCGGACTGAATGCTGGCACACCAGGCTTTGTCTTTAGTTATCTTGTCAGCGGTAGCCGGAGGAGTGACTAATTCATTAAAGATTGCGAATAGTTCTTTAGCTTGGGAGTTGGCCTTTGAGATCCTATCATTGAATGAGTTGGATTTTGCTGCTAAAATGGCTTTTTTATATTGGAGGGCTATTTGTTTGAAGAGGCTCTTTTTTAGTTCAATCGATCCGTTTGCCAGTTTTTAAGCGACTGGCGCTTTTGAGCTCGGAGGGTTTGGAGTTCTTCCGAGAACCAAGAGTTGCAGTGAAATTATGTTTTTTCCTTCTTGCTTTCAAGTGGTGCTGTAGAGATTATGGCATTGGTGAGTGGGTACAGGGATCCAAATTTGCCCTTAGTGTCAATCAGGGTGGTGGTGGTGCAGGGTCCATCAATACATAAAAAAGGGCCTTTCTGCTTATCTCTGCTGTGCCGACAACCTGCCAATACTAAATGAAGATACTGTGAGATTAAGAACTCTTGTGAGATCTGCTACAAACCTGGGTGGAATTAACCTATTTAAGGCCCCACCCTATAGCAGTCTTTGCCAGTCGTTTGTGGATGCTCCGCTGTTAGAACCACCTCCGCTGAACTTCTTTTTGTGCCTCCTCTAAAATACAAGAATAAGCGGTTACTATTAGACAGGACACAACAAACACCATAGGGAGATCCACAACTGCAATCCATGCTACTCACCAGTGAGAGGAATCTCCATCTTGCATCTCATCAGCCCAAGTCTCTGGTTGGGCCATGCCTTCTTCCTGTCTGCACCCTGTAGGAGAAGAAGAAAGGACAGGCTTGGTTGGTTCTGTTGTGTGCAGCTGTCTACGTGTGAACTTTGGGAACTTTTATACAGAGAACAAGACTGAATTTGTTGGGGAAAATGCAAAGCTTTGGAAATTGGTGTCACTATGGAACTATGTGTTAACCATGGGAATTTTGGAGAGAGAACTGAAAATGGATTGTTTGTTGAACCGTCAAGACAATGGGCCTCATTACGGGTCTGGCATAACCCTGCCGGTCCTACTGAAAGGTTGCCTTCAGATCCATAAAAAATGTTCGGTGCCTGACTTTCTCCATTCCCAGGAGTCGCAGAGGACTCTATGAGAGTCGGGACACGGAAGCACTGGTGCCAGTGTTTCGGTGACGGCTTTTCCTACCGTGACCACTGTGCCCGTAAGGGTCAGACCTGTCGGGCAAAGCAGCTCCAGCAGGCAAACCCATAGTTTGCCCATCCCGAAACAAGTGTGCCAGTGAGCTTACTGGCACCCTCATTTCCGGACCGGCAAACTCAGCATGAGGCCCAATGTGCTTTGTTTTTGCAACTGATTGTTGGAATCTACAAAACTATTGCTGGCAGTGGAGTGGAATTAACTACCACTTATGAGCTAGCAGAACAGAGCCAGTAGTGCAGATCAGTGACTGAGCCCAGTAGACTCAAGGAGGATCCCAGCTGACGCAGGCCGTAGTGCAGCAGTGGCAGAAGAGCACAAGAAGCAAGATTTATACCATCAAAATCACATGTACCTTTGTGGCACATGTGGGACACAGCAGGCATAGGGTGGGATCAGAAAACCTTGTCTATTATTCTGGCACAGAGATAGAGTAAACATTCCAGCCCAAAAAATACTCCAGAAAGCCCTCACCCTCTCAGACAACACCCCTCCTTTGTGATGTACCCTCACCAACTATTGCAGTTGAGTTGTTAGGGAAGTCATGAAAGAGACTGAGTCCCAGCTTTTGGGCTCCCTTGATGCCGCTGGAAGCCTCAGGAACAGGTAGTGTGTTACAGGAACCAGTGCCTCAAATCTAGTCCCTTTTTCATTTGCCCTTCACTCCAAAAACATAACCATTTGCAATTGTCCTTTTGATACATATGTAATTTGAAAGACAAACATTGTAACGCTCAGTAAGAAAAAAGTTATTTCACTCCTATGTAACCAAAAATATGAATTCTTCCAATTCTAATTCACCATAAAATCATCATGTGCAGTAGACCAGTGAGGTATTCGTTCAACCAAAAGACTTGATGTGACTATGTTTTATATTCTGATGCTCTTTATTTTTTATGGTTGCCATGGTTACTTAGAGCAAGTTTACTGTGATTCATCCAAGTTTGGAATAAACTTTCACTTTTGATTATGAACGGATGATGCCTGTTTGAATGGGAAATGTAATTTCTGCATTATATTTATTTTTCATTAGTGAGACAAACAATGGGAAATTTGTTATAATGATATATAGTATTTCATGACAACCCCAATCAATTTATGGGTGGTATATTGGTGACATCCCCTCTTGAGAAGTAGGGATCAGCATTTAAATGAATTCATTATTTTGTAATAAAAGAAAATATCCTAACAAACATAGTTTAATTTCCACACTTTAAAATGTGATGGATCTACGCAGTGGTGCGCCAGGTTTTGCACATATTTATTACAACCACTTCAGACCGTTATACATTTGCAACTTTGGAGGCAGGTATTAGGAGGGGAGTCAATCCCCCTTATCTGGCTACCTTACAGTGTGTGGAAGCTGTAAAGGGACGCATTAACAGTAAAAAATGTTTTATGATTATATATGTGATTTAATAATGTATGTTGTGAATGTTTTTGAATGAATTTGTTCTTTATTGAACATTTATTTAAAAATGGTTGTTTGTTTAGCTGTATGTTTGTGTGAGGTTTATTTAGCCATATCACACTAAACAAAAAATAATCTGTTCCTTGTCCCTAAGTGGGCGTGGAATTGTCTCACAGGCATCATTAAACTGGTGTTTTCTTTTTCTGTGAAAGGACCTGGATTGGATAGTTGTGTGCACTCAATATCAGGGTTGATTGTTAAAGCTCGGTGATGGGAGTGTCATCCATGCAAATGTATGATTCTCAGCAATGTGCCTGCATTGTGCGGATATCTTTGGTTTTCCTATGCGAGTGCGGCAAAGGGATTATGCTGTAAGACGCTTCAAAGCAGACAAACCATGGGCAAGTGACATTCCTGTGACACTCCCCATGCTTGTGTCTTCTACTATAAGGATTTGCTTCCATTGTGTTTGTATGCACCGATACATGGTATGCATGATGGATGTATGGGGTCTTCCCTGTGATATGGATGGTTCACAGTGTGTGGCTGTACATTTGCAGTACATATGTTGGAGGCTGAGTGTCAAAAGGGATGGGTGATGTATTGTCTGTATTTGTTGTGGGCACGTTTGTACTATGCATGCTGTTGGCATGACCTGGTGTTGGTGTGTGATCTGCTGCAGCACATACTGCGCTTTCTATGTAAGCATAGATGATGTGGTGTTACAGCTGCTGTGTGCTGTGCAGGCAGACATGTTTGTTCAAAAGAGGGAAGATGGGCCTTGCATTTCTGTCGCGTAGGTGAGGTGTGTGCTGCTGCCATAGTGGTTTGCTGTTGCCACCAGCCATGCATTGTATGCGGCCGTGAACCTTACCGCCTCATTCTGTGTGTTGCTTTTAGACTTGCTCATCTCCTGACTGCCTAGACACCTAAAAGCGATCCTGACCCTATCAATCCCCATTGGGGTTGACGCACTTCTACTTTACCATTACTCGCTGTCACCCTCCTCAGGATTTTGTCAGGCCAGAAGACTGTTACCTGTACTGTGTTTATTGTCATACCTGATCTCCCCTTCCACGCCCCTACCTTTTTAGCACTCTGCAGTCCCAGCACCCTTAGGGAAAAAGATCGCATGGGTAAATAAGAAAGACAGAAAGACAGACATATTCTGAATGTCCGTCCGGCTGCATTGGATGGATTTTCTCACCAGTCCTTAGTAGAGACTTTTTATATAGCTTAAGGAAGGAATGGGCACTACATTGACAACAACTGCATATAGCTGAGGGCTGATAAGATAACAGATTTCATTAGTGGGGAAGGATGTCATTGGAACCGAGAAGCGACAAAGGTACACTCTAAAATTCAAGTTGACTGTGTTCAGAGGTAAAATCTATAAAAGCACACAAAACAATCATAACAATTATAAAATTAACCCACTCTATCAACCAATCACACCATCAACAAAATAAATCAATCCATCGATGTACTGCCCGTAGAGGAATATAAATCATGACCATAAATGATCACCACTGAAATTTGACCTGTGAAAATATATACAATCACAAGTTTGAATAACACTCGTTCGATGTTCCAGCAAAAAAAGTTATCCACCCTTCGGGAAAGCTGGTCGACATTCCCAACCTTGCTAAATAGAATACCAATACAGGTGCAAACTCCAAAGTGCAGAATACAAACGGTAAGAGGCAAGTGCAAAAATGCAGAGTGCAAGGGTGCAAAGTGTAAAAAACATTGGACACAAAGGATGAAGTGCTGGTTGCCTGTAGTGAAACCTAATTCCCATGAATGCAGGTTGCCTGTAGCAAAACCTAACTCCATGAATTTGATTGAGAATGGGTTGAAATTATTCAAAACCACAATCGTAACATGCTTACACAATCATTTGTATTGGCTACTAGATGGCCCCTAATCGCCACTTCTATGCTGAAACTATTGTATTTAAGTACAGCTACAAGGGAGACAACATGGGAGGGGACAATAGCATGGGGATATTGTTTGGTTATTTATTCAACCACTAACTCCCCATGGCATGCTAATCCCAATGGCTACTTCCACCCACTACCCACCCTTCCCCGTCAACAACACTTCCTCCTGGGATTTCTCTGATCTATTTATATCCAGATGTAGCATCAAACGTGTGTCTGTCTGTGCTATTTGTCAGCAGTCTGCTGACCGTTAATGTCTTAATTGCAGCTGTAAATATGCTCCTTACATAATAAACATATTTTAACCAAGCCCCTTGATTTATAGCTGCTCGTTGCACTGAAGTTCTGTTATAAACAAGCGTTAACAAAGACCACCGTTTTGGCTTGTGTATAGGTATTAGATACGTCTTTGAAAGGCCTGCTATCATATGCCCAGGTAATCACACCATATTCCAGCTATTGGCGATTTATGGCCAGGTAGTACGGTTATAACAGTGCCTGGCAAAAGCCTAACCTCTACCTACACCAAAGCCACAACTATTAGCTATGCCAATTATAATGTCCCGACTTCGGCAGGGGCGTACACTGGGCAGGGCGTGAGTCACCAAAGAAGGCACGTCCACACACATGTGAGATTACAGTAGAACTACTTTCTTCACGCGCCAAGTGCGCGTATGTTAGTGCGGGTCTACTGACCCTTTGTGCGCATCACTGTGTCCCTCATTAGGTGACTGCTGGCAATGCTACATCGACCCCCAAAATAACATTGTTCTACCCCATTTCCTCGGTCCACCGTCTTGGCTTTCGATTGGTGGGTTATGGCCTGTCGTTGGTGTGAGGAGCTGTATTCCCTTACTGTAGAGCTTCTTCAACTGTGGTCTGCTCCTCCCTTTCCGATTCGTCTTAAACTCCTGAGCAGCCCAACGTCTCCCTTGCGTAGTCCTCTTCCTCAATCCAGAGCTGCAGCCTTCGTGGTCTGCCCTCGCCGGCTTTTCTGAATAGTGATCTGTTTTTTGTTACTGTCCATCCCTCTCTTTCAGCCGTCACCATGGACCCTTTCACGTGGATGACAGTCAACAGTCTGGGGTCAAAAGGCAGGACGTCCTCGTGGGATTGTCTCTGACGCACCAACACTTGATCTCCTATTTCAAGGTGTGTTACTCTTGCTTTGTTGCTTTTGTCAGCGTATTCTTTAATTTTCACTTTTGCCTGGTCATCCCTTCTTACTTCACTTTCATTCTCGTCCTCCTCTGTCACCTTCTTCATGAGGCAATCTCGAGTGCACAGGGCGAGCGAACATCACTCGGCCAGGCATTTTCTGATAGAGTCATGCAGCATGTTGCGGTAGTCCTGCAATAATTGATATAGTGACTGTTCAATGGGCATGTGGGTGATGTCTGCAATGGGTATGGCCCTTTAGACATTCACCATGAAACGCTCCACAGCCCCGTTTGCCTCGGGCCAGGGTGGGGTAACGTTATGGTGCTGGAAACCCATGTATGCAGCGAAGCCCCAATAGTCTTTGCTGGTGAACGCAGGGCCATTGTCCAACTTAACCACTTTGGGCACTCCGAACGCTGAGAAGATCCTATGCAGCACCGGTATTGTGGTCATGGTATGCAGCAAGGAAGAGGGATGTCAACTTCACTGCCAAAGAAGGTGACATCCTAGTGGATAAGGCCCTGGAGAATTATGATGCCATCTTCAACCCAGTTATGCAACGCAGCAAGAAAGGACGTCGCCAGATCTGGGAGGACATAACAGCTGCTATCCAAGTAAAGGGGGTAGCAGTCCGCTACCACAAGACTGTCCACAAGCACTGGGAGGACCTCAAATCCAGGACCCACGTCAAGGTCTGGTGCTTCCTGAAGGCCAGTGGAACCACGGAGGAGCACCATATGCTAGGTACCTGTTGTCCAACAGCAACATGCAGGTCCTGGCAATGTTCTACCTGGAGCTGCATGCCCAGTTCTGTGAGTTGCAATGATGTCTGGAGTTGGATGGTGAATAGGCATGTGATGTACTGCTCTACGGTGCATGTGTGTTTGTACATGTGCTAGCATGTTTGCAGTGGCCCCCTTACTTTTGCAGCACGTATGTCTTAGCGACAAACACCTGCAAGCAGGCCCCAGAAAATGCTCCCCTTGTGGGACATCAGACCTGTGCGGATTCGAAATGCACTGTAATTTGCATTGTGTGCTGTAGTACATGTTTGCGAACTGTGCACATTCAATGTTTCTTGTGTCTGAGACGTGCCTGGATGGGAAGTGTGACAGTTGAGGGAGTGTTGACCATGTCATGTGCATGCATGCTGCTCATGTGGTTATGGTGACAATAGCAATGTGTGACTATTTATCACTCATGTCTGAAGGTCACACGTGCATTTGGATGTTTTGCGTAGTCACGTTTGTGCATTGCAGTTAGTGGGACTGTGATGTGATCGGTTATGGCGCTTCTTGTGCACTCAGAGTGTTTTGTGTGCATGTCATGTGAATGTGCTTGAGGCTATGGCATGGCACTTGTGCCTGTGCAGTTGTTGCATGTATGTGTTATAGCATGCAACATGGGTTGTGGCGGAAGCATGTTGTTTGATGTGATGGTGTGGAGAAGTGCCCAGGCAGGTCTCGGCATGGCCATGCTGTGAGTGGTGTAAGTATGGTAGGGCACTGGTAGCCATGATTAAATTGTGTGTCTTGCCCACAATGTGTCAACGGTGTTGGGATGCCACATCTGTGTTCACATGCTTTACATGTGTGTACGTCATACAAGTTTTCATCCCGTCCACCCCTGTGCCCATGTGGCATGTGTCCCATGGATGTGCATAAGGTTGAAGTTGGGTCACGTTGACCTTCCCCTAGGGTCATGCGATTCATCTTGGTATATGTCTTTGCTCTGGCCACATTGTGCTGCATTTTTCATGTGGATGTGTAATGGAAGTGTTTCTCATTGTGACTGGGTTATTGTGTCTGTTTGGATCTGTACTGCATGTACATATGTGTGGCTGTGGATGCTGCCGATTGTTCCATGGACATGTCATGTTCCTGCAAATGTTGTTGGTGCCACACCGGCTTAGTTGCAGTACACTGATGTTGCTGTTCTGTGTCTCCTTTACCACAGTTGCTGCAGCTGAAGTGGGTGGACGCTGTGCTTTGGAGCATGGAAGCAGGGATCACTCCACCAGACATAGGTGCCGGACCCAGCCACTCCCCCATGACAGCTCATCTTCGGGGGGAGCGATGTGGCTGAGGTGGCATCTGTACCATCTGGCGTGGCTGCTGGGGGTGAGTCCAAGGAGGTGGAGGTGGCAGGGGACTCCTCAGCAGTGGTGGGACCGGGTGATGTATCACAGGGGCCATCCATGGCAGAAGACATTCTGGAGTCACCCAGGTTCACAGAGGGTGAGATGAAGGAGGGGGCTGTGGCAGCCCAGCCCATGGGGCCAGGTGGAGGTGTCGAGGTGGGAGTGCGTGCTGCCATCCTGTCCCAGGGGCTTGAGGCTGTGCAGGTGACTGTGGAGGTGCCTGTGCCAATTCATGTCCCTGGGCCATTGGATGCACAACTGTGCACCTGCCGGGATGCCTCCACCCAGACCAGCACCCTGTTGCCAGCTGATGTGTCCATCTGAGATCAAGTTCTGCCCCTGCTGGCCGGGATTACAAGGTGGACTGCAGTCATTTGTTATGATGGGCAGGCTACTCATTGTCTGCTTGCCCATCATCACAATGAGCTGTACCACGTTGTGGCCTTGCTTGCAGAACGCCTGTTCCCTGCTGGGCTCTGTGGGCTGTTCACTGCTGTGACTACCTTCTCAGCTTTCTCCTCTGTGCACCGGTCATCCTTTGAGATTCCTTCCAGACCACATACCAGCAGGGCCCCTAGTGCACTAGTCCCAACCACATCGCCCCGTCTGGTGGTGCTTACATCCTCACCCTAAGTGGGGGTCACATGTACGCCAGCTAAGGTGGTTACTGTGCCTACCCAGGCATCGACAGAGGCACAGGCAATGGTGGGACAGCAGGCACCATGGAGCAGTGCAGGTGCTGTAAGCCCCCGACAATCATCATCAGGACGACGGGTGTACCAAGGGAGCGTGCACTGGGCAGAGTGGCAGCAGGTGGCAATGAGGAGGAGCCGTTATGTTGAAGGTCAGACCACCCCAAGGAGGCAGGTGGAAAGTTTGAGGCAGGAGGACCAAGTGGGATTGATGTACTCAGGAGCTATGAACGGCAGCTGGTGGCAGAAAGGCAGTGGGCACGGGAAGCTAGAGTGGTGATGGCCAGGGCTGAGGTTGCACTGTGTCAGACAAGGAGGCGGGCTGCCATTCTGGATGCCACTTGTAGGGCACCATGGGAGGCTGAAGCACAGATGAGGTCCACCCTACAAGTCCTCCAGCAAACAACAGAGGCCCACCTGATGGAGGAGGACGTGGTGTGCGACTCAGCCCTGGTAGACAGCTTGAGTGAGATTGGAGAGGAGGACTAGCCTGCTGCCTTTGTATAACGTTATCTTGGTGTAGGTTTACTTTTTTAAATGTATTATTTGCTCCAGACTTTGAAGACTTTCCTTCCCTGGGACTTGCCACTCAGGCAAGCGATGCAAGAGATATATTACTTATCAATCCCACAGGTGCTTACCTACCTTTGGAAACTCTCACCAGTGCTTCTTTTAAAGCTTTTCCTGAAATAGACAACGTTATTATGGACATATCTAACGTTCTATCAGCTTCCATGTCTCTTCTGTCTCCTCTGTCCTTAAGGTTAAGTCACCCAACTGCCCCAAAACCTAGTGGAGTCTCAGGTGGCCCGCTGAGACAGACTTCAGACCAACCGTCAAACATGCTAGGAGAGGCTCAGGGAGACTTAATGGGGGATCAGAACCATTCACATGGCTCTTGAAGAATAGCACCCTCCCCCCTGGCAGAGGGATGAGACTCCCAAATCCGTAATGAGATTAGGCAAGATGATAAAGAGTCAATATGGAGCAATCAGACCATCACAACCACTATGGAAGCTCAGTACCAGCACTTTAACCCTCTTCATCCTCTATCCTCACACTCATCTGAGATCTCTATTGAAGAGATACCTATAAGAAGTCCTAACATCGCCCCCCATGAGGGAAGGCAACAATGGGAAGTTTGGTGCAGCCGAATAATGTCTACTTTAATATTGATTAAAGAAGAACTAGCGGATCTGCGAGTTTCGTTCAGACAAAATTAACAGAAAAACGAACAGCCTCTTGACAAATATTTGAACACCATAATTCACATAGCTGAAGGTCGGGATATTTCACCTCTGTCAATCGCTACGGCCGCTCTAAACACAAAGGAAAAAGTGGATGTCAGCTGCAAAATTAGAAGCAGGACGGTGACCGCCTGTGGGGCTAATCAGAACCTTTCTCCTGAGACAAATATTCCACCAGGTGTGGCAATTACTGGGCCAAATTATGTCTCTTGTTTACTTTCAAACCCTGTATCAGAGATGGGGCCTATGACAACTTGAGAAGTGCCTGTCCCCCAGACCAGAACAAAGCCTACTCTGAACAAATCTGGTCTGGTCTGTGAAACTCGGGCAGACAGGGATATGATGCTTAGTTTAGGCAGGACCGGTAAAACTCTTGGGGAATGAATGCTGTCTGTCTGCCCCACTCTGGGTAAGCTATTGAAGTGGAGAAGATTGACAGTATGGAACAAGGCCCGACGGGCATTTTAGCCCCATGAAGAAATTACAATATCATTTGCTGCATCAAAGGTCCATTTCATGAGAACTCTGCGATTCTTAACCCTTCGACTATGCCTCTCCCCTGACTGCATCCCCTCCTACCCATGTGATCTGTCCCTTGGCCTGATGCAACCCCCCATTAAGTCCTACCTGCATTGTCCTCTCCCACCCCTCCTTGAGTTCTCCCTCACCCCTTCCATCGCTTGCCCCCCTGCGTCCATTCCCTGTGTGGTTCCCCTCCAATTCCTGATAGCATGCTCTCTGCGCCGCTTCCATCCTTGCCTCTTTGCGCAGCTTGTCCTCAGTCTGTGTGGTCCCTCACAATCCTTGATCGCATGTGCTTCTGCGCACTTTCACACTTGGCAATGCTCGCATCTGTGCGTCCTCTGCCCGCACGGTCCCTCGCAATCCCTCATCGTGTGCCCACTGAGCCCCTTCCATCCTTGGCTACACTCGTGCCCACGTGCTCTCAGCCTGCATGGTCACTTGCATTCCTTGATCGCGTGTGCTTCTGCACCCCTTCCATCCTTGGCTACGCTCACGCCCCTGCGTCCTTAGCCTGTGTGGTCCCTCGCAATCCTTGATCGCGTGTGTTTCCGCGCCCCATCCATCCTTGGCTACACTCGCACCCGCGCATCTCAGCCCACATGGTCCCTCGCAATCCTTGATCATGTGTTCTTCCACAGCCCTTCCATCCTTGGCTACGCTCACACTCGCTCGTCCCAGCCTGCATGGTCCCTTGCAATCCTTGATTGTGTGTGCTTCTGCGCCCCTTCCATCATTGGCTACTCTCGCACTTGCTCGTCCCAGCCTGCATGGTCCCTTGCAATCCTTGATCGCGTGTGCTTATTCGTCCCTTCCATCTTTGGCTACACTCGCGCCCACGCGTCCTCAGCCTGTGTGGTCCCTTGCAATCCTTGATTGTGTGTGCTTCTGTGCACTCGCTAGCACCCACATGCCCTCTGCACATCTTTTCCCCCCTGCAGGCCCCCTCTGTCTTCACCCCTTTCCCTCCCAGACCCTGTTGCTCCATTGTGCCGTTCTGTGTTTCTTCTTCTGGGCCCCTTGCTTATTGCACTAGTCCTGTTTTTGCTTCTTCGGCTCTTTTTCCTCCTCCCTCTGCCACCTCTCTGGCGCCTTCATCCTCCTCCTTGGCTACCTTGCCCTCTCCTCCTTCCTCTTCTGCCCTCCCTCGGGCTCCTTCTACACTTCTGTATGGAGTACCTCTGATTTGTACCCCTCCCCAGAAGTAATTAAAGGTTGGAAACCTTCTCCACCTTGCCACTCTGAACTCTTGCTCAGTTGTCAAACACTCCGATGACATCTGTTGTCTTCTGGAAGAACTCAACCTTGATGTGGTTCAGAGCCAGCTCTGTCACGAGCTTTGACACTCTCCTCCCTGATGGCTACAAGATCCTCTACATGCCCAGACCCAACCGTTCTGGTGGGGGTGTAGCCTTGATCTTCCCGGAGTGGATTCCTGCCTCTATCATTCCTATGCAGATCTATTCCTCCTTTGAATGCCTTGTCTGCAGGCTCTCTCTCTCTTTACGCCAACTCTCTCACTGTGGCTACTATCTACTGGCCACCTGTCAGATAATCTCCTTCTTCTCTGAGTGGGCGGACCTCTCCTCTTCCCTCCTAGCCTCGACCACTCAACTCCTCCTCCTTGGAGACCTCAACATCCACTTGGATGCTTCCTGTTCATCCTCTGGACTCTTTTGTGACCTCTGTGACTCTCTCTATTCTTCCCACTGGCCCGACACACTCTGCAGGACACACTCTGGATGTTCTGATTTCCTCAGACTCTCCCCCCTACACTAACCCTCTCACCACTCCTATGTCCTGGAGTGACCACTTTCTCCTCTCCGCTCATCTCTCTCTCTCCAGCCGAGCCAAGCCCCTCACCGCCACCAACCTTCTTGGTCATTCGACCCATGAAATGTGTGTCAGTTGAGGCTTTTGCCACCACTTTCTCTCCTCCTCCTCCTACAGCTCTGGCTGACACACATCCTGACACAGTCCTTTCCAAGCTCCTCTCTTCTATCTCTGATACTATTTATGTACTTGCCCCTGTCATGAGGATCCGCTTGAAGCCCGAAGCCAAGTGCAACTCCTGGTATGACTCAGACCTCGTCAACCTTAAACGCAAGTGTATGGTGGCTGAGAGGAAATGGCTGGATTACTGTGCATCCTTTGCCAAACTGGCCTGCCGCCTGGTACAAAGGCAATACTGACTCTCTGTCCTCAACAAGAAGAGAGCTCACATCCACGCCTGCATCTCTGCAGCATCTAACAACGCGGCCAAACTCTTTAAAATCTGCAAGGATCTGGCCAATCCTACTGAAGTCTGTACCTCTCCTGTCCCCCTCCCAGGCCCTCTGCACAGCCCTGGCTTCTCATTTCATCTCTAAAACCCAGGATAACCTGTCTACCCTTTCCTGCTCTTCTTCTTCTCCCTCTACGTTTTCTCCTACATACACCTCTATGCGGCCACCTTTCCTCCTCCCTTCTCTGCCTTTCCTCTTTTCACCCCTGATGAGGTTTCTAGACAAGTCTGATTTATGAAAGTCTCATCAAAACAGGCTCTTGTCGGTTATTCCAAAACCATCAAGGGCCATATTGACATGCTCGCTCCAGCCTTGGCCGACTTCTGCAATCACTCTTTCGCCACTGGAACCTCCCCCTCCCCCTGAAGCACTCTCTTGTGCACCCTCTTTTCAAGAAACCCTCAGTCGACCCCTGCTGTCTGGCTATCTATCACCCGATCTCCATTACTCCTTTCCTGGGCAAACTCTTAGAAAAGTTGTCCATCTCCCACTGAATCTCTTGGTTGTCTCCATGACCAACAGTCTGGCTTCAGAGCAGCTAGAAGTACAGAAACTGCTCTACTGAACATTTGTGAAGACCTGCTCTCTAACCTTGATGCTAATCACCCGACTGTCCTCATCTTACTTGATCTCTCTTCTGCTTTCGACACAGTCAACAATGCCATTCTGATCAACCGGCTCTGTGATAACCTGAGTAGCACTGATCAGGTCTGACCTGGCTGACCTCTTTCCTCTTGGACCGACCTTCCCAGGTCCAACTTGGGTCCTTCCTCTCCTCTCTCTCACTCTCTACATGTGGTGTTCCCTAGGGGTCTAACCTTTCTCCCTGGCTGTTCAACCAATACTTGGCGCCTCTCGTCCACCGCATTGCTGCTCTCTGCTCCAACTTTCAGTGCTATGCAGACGACACTTAGCTCACTTTCAGGCTCCCCTCTGCCACCTTTACTCCCTCTCTGATCACGGTTTGTCTCTCTGTAATCCAGGAGTGGTGTGCAACCAATGATCTCTGCCTCAATGCCAGTAAGACGGAGATCCTCCTCATCGGCACACCTTCACCTTACTTTCCTGTCACTCTCTGGCTGGCCACCCTAGGCCCTCTTCCTGCTCCCACCTGGGAGGCTAAAAACCCCAGGGTCATCATCAACTCACACTCTCCTTCTCTCCTCACATCTCTGATGTCTCTGAGAAGTCAAACTACCAGCTGCTCCTCCTTAGAGGTATTCTTCCTTTCCTCACCTTCCCCGAGATGCTCGCTGTCTCCAAACATCTGGTTCTCTTTCGCTGGACTATTGCAATAGCCTCTTTTTAAATCTGTGTGCCTCTACTCTCGGTCCTCTACAACTCATCCAGAACAAGACTGCAGGACCCGTCCTTGGCCTCAAGCCCAGGGATTTTATCTCTCCAGCCCTGAAATCTATCAATTGGCTCAAAGTGGCTGCAAGGATCAGGTTCCAGACCCTCTGCATTGTCCAGAAGGCCTTCTGGGGTCCTGGGACCACAATACCTCAACTCTCTCTTCGGAAATATCTTCCTACTCGAGCACTTCACTCCTCCTCCTCCAACTCCTTGAAGGTCAGACGCTTCTCCAAGCACCGAGTTGGGGGCAGATATTTTTCTTCGGCTGGTGCCTCCCTCTAGAACAGCCTCCCTGCCTTTCTGAAACTTGAGTAGAACCATCTCCAGTTCCGGAAGCACCTCAAGACCTTCCTCTTTGCTTCTGCCTTCTCTCTTCCTCTCCCCTGCTGATCTCCTGTCTGGTCACTGCACTGGTACTGCACTGGTCACCTGGTTACCCTATGAATTCTGGCCCAGATCCCTGCCCGCACAGTTGCACCCCTGCACTGCCTCCTGGCAACTCTTGCACTTTCTTCTTTATCTGCAACTCTACAGTCCCCTTACCTTATTAGACAACTGCCATCTGCACTTTAAACCTCGAACTTGCCACTTGCTGGCTGCACTACTTGTTGTTTTTATCCCTAATTCGGCACTTGCCCATTTTCCCCTCCGCCTGGAACCTTTCCCCTCCTCTGCACTTGCGCGATCTCAATGTCACTAGGCCTAGTAAGATCGTTGTCTTTGTCCTCCCTCTGTTTCCCCTCCCTTGCCTCGTCGCGCCTTGAAACACTTGTGTATAGGTGCGTTAAAAATGCCATATCATATCATATCATATCATATCATAAGAGAATTTTAATTAAGACTCTGATTGACATTTTGGGCGTAACTGACATTTCTTTTAAGGTTTTTACAGTAACAAGGATTTTATCTGATTGTATGTTTTGTGGTGGTTGCAATGTGCATTTTAGCCTTTCAAATTTTTAGAATCTACGTGATTTATCCACGGCTCATTTTCCCGCGAAGGAAATGTTTGCATGTGAAATGTACGCAATAAAAAATGTTTGTACATTTCCCATGCAAACATTTCCATTACAAATCATGCAGATTCAAACACACACCCTCACACACATCCTCAATCAAACCCCCACTCACACCCCCAACACACCTCCACCATACACCCACCCCCCTACTTACGTTTCCTTCAGACGCGCTGTGTCCCTGCAGCACTGGTTCCCTTTCACTTCTGTGATCGGGAACCAGTGCCGTAGGGTCCTTTTTATTCTTTTATTTTTTTTCTTTTGCTCGGGTGAGCTTTGGGGGTGTCCCCCGCAAACCCCACCCACTATACTGTACAGTATAGTGAGCGGGGTGTTGCAGTGGACACCCCCGCAACCTCCGGTTTAAAAAAAAAAAAAAATGGTGTTGCTCGGCTGAGCTGCAGGGGAGTCCCCCGCAAACCCTGCCCACTATACTGTATAGTATAGTGAGCGGGGTGTTGCGGGGGACACCCCTGCAGCTCTCTGCTTTTTTTTTGTTTTTTTTGTTCTGGCAGTGGTTGGGGGGTGTCTCCCACAACCCCCGCTCACTGTAGCGAGCAGGGTTTTGTGGGGGACACCCCCCAGCCCCATACCAACCCCACCGAAACAACTGAACACATACCACGAAAAGTTCAAACTTTTGGTAGTTAGAACTTTTCGTGGTGTGCGTTTTAGGTCTTTTGGTGGGGTCGGACTAGATTTGGTAATTTCATCCTATACCAATTTATACTTTCCCACATGTGTGTTAAACTGTATTTCAGCTCTTTCTCACAGAGGTTTTGAAGTGTATCATGATTTCAAACTTTCTGTTTCCCATCTACATGATACTTGGCACAAAACACTTTTTTTCGTTTCAGGAAGCTGGCATAATCAGCATCGAGGAGGGACGACACAGATACACAATTCAGCCCCCTTCGATCTTGGACTTAACCAATTCGGAAATGGATATTAAACTCAATAAAGTAACAATTATTCATTCTGGTTGCTTGTCTAAGCACGCCACCGAGACAGTTTACGGGTGCATGACATATGTCCCGCCACTGGGACTATGAGTAGGGTTAACAGGAAAAAGAGGAAAAAGAGCCTTTGGTAGTACAGAAAAGGCTATAATGGTCAGTTTTTAATGCTTGATTTTGTCTGGTTTGAGAATTCCTCACATACATGATTATGTGCACACAAAGAAGCGTGCCATAAGCGTACAGCCAAAGCATCTTGAGTGTCCTGAAGAAGGCTTCGAACGAGCCCCCAAAAAAGATTGTGTCACATTGGTGCGCTGTTCAAAACTAGAAACAAGAATTGGTGTAGACACGAAAACGTGAGGGCATAGCCCGTAGAATTATTTGGCATCAGCCCCTCACTCATGTTGCTAACCACACTTAAGATTGTTGTGAAGAATAATAGCCAACATATGATAATGAAATTAAATGTCTGAAACAACAAGTGCGCATGTTTCGATTAGATAAGAATGTTGATGTGCATTTTTTACATATTTTACTTTTTATTAATGTGTTTTTTATGATGCTATCTCAATAAAACTGACATATGTATTTTACTGACCTACTTTACCCTTTTTAATTTAATTAACATAAAGGTACAGAATGTATTCCGGGACTTTCCCCAAGGCCTAGTTGCGTGAAAGCTCGGTAGCTATCTGTGGACAGTGTTTGTTAGCCTATATCGTTAATTGACGTAGCTTCTAAGATTTACGGGAACATTTTAGTAAGAAAACTATAGGCTTGGCTCCACGAAAGTAACGTTTGCTCAGCTTTGCAAGAAGGTTTTAGTCTGGGCATTGGCCGGTGGGCCAAGTACTTAGGCTATCTCTACTTACGGATAAATATGTGAGGCTTAGGAACCAAAATCTCTATCTGCTATTTATTGATTTGCGTGCAGTCTTCGACTCAATCCTTAGAACTAAGTTATGGCAACTGTTTCAAATGGGGGTCCCTGTTAACCTGCTGGCAGCCATAAGTAGCCTGCATGTAGAAACTTACACTTGTATATTCATCCTGGCGGGCAAAGGCCTTTTCCAAGTCCTTCCCGGTCTCTAGGGGTACTAAGCAGGGGTGTGTTGCCCCCCCCCCCCATTCTCTTCAGTTTATATATAAACCACATTGCTGAAGAGATTTGCCAATTTGACATGGATGCCCCCATGTTAAGAGGGAGTAAAACTGGTACCCTTTTATATGCCGACGATACGGTCCTGATTAGAAGCCCAGATGAGGTATGCAGAAGGCGTTGAACTTGTTTGCCTTAATATCAGCAAGGTTGGGTCTTGTAATTAATTTGATCTAAACCAAGGCTATGCTTTTTTCTAAAAGACATGGGAAATTCCACACTCCAATCCGCCTGGGGCCGGTTGAGATCGAGAGAGTTGCATTTTATTACTATCTGGGAGTTTGTCTTGATGAAAGAGGATCTTGGGGAAGATAGATAGAAAAATCCTTACTTAACTATTCAAGGCAAGGGGCGGCAGTGTGAGGTTTCGTGAATCTTTATGGGGGTAATGCAGTGTCCCAGGCCCTGGAGGTTCTAAGGACTTGGGCAAACTCGTCCGCTATGTATGGCGCTGAAATCTGGGGCCACTCTGATCTTGGTAGGATGGAGCAGAGGGAAATGGCAATGTTGAAAGAACTCCTTGCCCTCCCAAGGAGTGCACCATCTCTTTCTTTAAGATTAGAGCTGGGGTGGATGGCCTTGCTTTCGACGCTAAGCTCCGACCCTTAATGTACTACTATAAATTGTGCACCTCAACCGCCCTTCAAACCTATAAGGAACCCCTCCTTGATGTACTTGCGCAAGAAGGTGCTAGAGCTCTCCCAAGGGTTAGTTGTGTCTCAAACCTCACCAGAAAATGTGGCCTCCCCCCTATGATGACACTTGAATCCCAGCACCTTATGGTAGAGAAAGACTGCATCAAGCAGAGATAGCTTTGCTGTAGGAGCTTACAACCACTGCCAATGGAAGTATCCCCAACCGTGTTTTTCTTTCGGCTGTAAAGGGGTCACGTTTACCACTCCGATGATTCTGCTCCATAATTTTCTGCCCGCTACATTTTTCTTTTACAGACAGTCAGTCCTCCGTATTTATAGTCACAGTGCAGCACACCCTGAGGGTACAAGGAGACCGCTAAAGCTGCATTAGAGATTTGGGGCCTGATTCACAGACTGTTTTCCAATGGGATTGCACCATTATAAAAACACTTCAGTGAATCAGGCCCTTGGTCTTACCAGAAGACAGGTTGAAAAATGTAGTCCTAAAATAATTGCATTTCTCAACAACCTCTAGTCTCTGACTTTTGATTTTAGGGGAGTGCTCCGGCACATAAAGATGACGAGCAATCATTACCTTGCTCTTGGATGCTGCCTCCATCAAATTCCCCCTTTAATGATGAAACCGCAAAGAACTATCCTCATTCAAAGTGGATGTGGCATGGAAAAGCACGTCTTCGGTCAGCATATGTAGCTGCAGTGTCCATAATGGGCCCCTGCTACCCTACCAGGGAATGCACTTTAAAGTATTGGACCACATCACTATCACTGTCTACTTGAATCCTCTCTGTAGCACAGTATTTAATTGCCCAATGTTTCGTCCTTACAGAAGAAGTTTGCTGTAGACTTTGAAAATAAAGCCCGAAAGAGGAATAGGCAATTAGAGCCAGGGATTTTTAGACTGAATTCTTGCAGATAGGAACTATGGTGGTTTGATGCCATGAATCAAAGAACTTCCATTATCCTCTGCACCTGAATGTCATGTTTGTTTTATGAAGTGAAAAAGTTGGGTAAACAAAGTCCTCCATCATACATGCTAATAGGATATCCGAACTAACATTTCCCTGATGTACTACCTATCGGGAAAATCACACTTGCTATAGACAGAGGTAAACTGGGACATCCAAGCCATAGAAGAAACTATAGTCTTTGTTTTCTGTGCCATGCGAACAGGACCTTGGGCCCCTTGTAGCCAGTATAGCCTCTGTGGCACCAATTGCAAGGCATCTGTCTTGACTGCCAATAAAAGATCCTGTTTTCCTATCAAGCAGCTTTTGTGAATACACTTTCGCCACAATACGAACGATGTATGCCTAACCACACGAGGCATTGATAAATCGGTGAAGCGGGAGAACTCTGCCAAAATAAGGGTTGGAGCATCTTTTGGTAAAAGTATCTTGATTGTGTCTAGAGTGACCATGACTTGCCTAACTGACATTGCCAGGGCGCCATAAATGTGACACTATGTAGCTCTTCCGTTGAGAATGAAATCCTGGTCTATCGGTGGGTTGTGTGCAACACAATGGATGCTTGAGCCAGTCAAAAAAGGAGTAAATGAAAAAAAAACAGATAGTTGTGCATGCAACTAATTCTCTTTCTCCTTCTATTGTGACATCATGGGAGGGGATTATGGAATTAATAATCGATTCACAGCACAAGGATACAACATGTTCTCTGCCAGGTATCTCTTTTTACCTTGATTGGGTTCATAGGAGGGTAGAGGGAAATTGGTATTTGTTTAAGTTGTACATACTTCCCTCATGCCTGCACTCTGAGCCCCAAGGCATGCTAGTACATAAGGCACAAAGCATATGGTGGAATACGTATGCAGGGGATGCATACAATTATAGATGTGTAGCTTTTGACTACAATGTGTATTCTACCTCGCAGTTCTGAGTGACATTTGTGACAATTTGAGTTTTGATTTTGCTGTCTGACAGATGTATCAGATGGTGGAATATAGCCCCTGCTTGATGGTTGCCCATTTATAACTCTATATATGGTCAGTCTCTACTATTGCTATCACATGCAAACCACTCACCATACAGCAGAAGTTTACAAGAAGAAAGACCAAATAAATTATGTACTGGCAGGTGCCAGTGACAAAGGTGGGGCACAAAAGGACATCCAATTTAGTCTGACCATTGACAATATCTAGCCAATGTTCCATCAAGGTGCCTAAAAGGGCCTTGTCTGATGGCAGCATCTACAATCATTGCCTGTTGCTGTAATTTCCATACAAATGTAATCTTCTTTATCGTATGATGTAATTGGTAGCATTCCCCTCTGGATACATCAAAATAGCTAACAGTATCTCAGGTATTGAAAAAGTAACAAATGTGCCCTGGCAATCTTTTGTACAGTTCAAAAGAACTGCCTCTACATAAGTAAGAGTTCCTGACAGGCCATTCATATGAATAGATCATTTCATATGTATGTTCACAACATGGATGATTGCCTGGTTGGAAGTTTGAGTTTCACACATTAATATAAGGGCACTTTTAAGGGATCGCCTCTGCCTAGATGGGTGAATTTACACGAACAAACACTGCGAATTCACCCTTGGTTCACTCCTTACTCTTCCTTGGACAAAAAAACATCTGCCAAGCATCTACTGCTGATACTTCCTGTCAGAAGCTGATAAAAACCCCTGACATAAACTCAATCCAATCCCTGTTTAGAATAAATGCTAGCAATAAGTGTAAATAGCCATGAGCTGGTAGTGTCACCCACACCATCACTGGTGGGATGGAAGTCACTGACATAGGATAGGGGCCCGGCTATGTGTTGTGTACAGCCCTTCAAAAAAAGGAGTTATGTCGATGAGTGTGTTCGACAATCGCTAGTTGCAAGCCTGTCCATCTGATCCAGAGAGCTAAAATAGTACAGAAAGACCAATGGACTACACAGCAATTTTAGAGGTACCTTTTAAGGACTCCTTAAGATCAATGGGCTCCTTATTGAGTTAAGACAAAAACCCTCCGTAGAGTGTATCTTTAGTTGCTGCTGCTTCCATTAGATTGATAAATATATAATTGCTTCTTATTCCCTGTAGCAGTGTGTCTGAGCCAGGAAACCCTAACTGCATCATCTACCAATTCTCTGCTAAACTGGCCAAGCCCCAGCTTGGCTGTGAACGTTGAGAATGACTTATTAATGAAAGAGACCCTTTGGTTCCTTGGTTATGCCAACTAGCTCTAAAACACCAGCCAGGGACACTGAAAAATATTCTTGTCAGGAGATACAAAGTTAAGCTGTGACCCACTTCACATTCTTTCTCTCTGCTATCCCGTCACCTATCACTCATTGTTACATTTTCCTTCACTTTGGTGGTAATCTACAAGTTTATGCCCGTTAATCATAATAATCTGTTAACCCCTGTAGGGGCACGTACATTTTGTGTCAAGAAGTTTCCCACCTGTGGGTTCTGTAGGGTGGACTCCTTAGCAAGGGCATATGGATACACCACAATAGAATGTAGGAAATCAATTTGGATTGCCATTTTCTACTTCACACTAATGTGTACAAATATTCAGCCCCACCATGTACACAGCTGGTCTCTAAAGGGTTTCCCCTATTTGAGTAGAGAAAATAACTATGGCTGAATATGTGCTAAACTCTTCAAGCTAATTGTGTGGTTATCAGTTAAAATAGGTCCTTAGCTGAGAAAAACTATATCGTTTATAATAATCAACTATGCACATTCTGAAAGGTTGTGCAAAACAAATGTCGAGCCATGACTTTAAAAAACTTGTTGAAATGAGAAACAGGGGCCACCATTAGTGAGACATCAATCTGATCCCCACTTGCTGGGTTTGTATAGACTTTAATGCCAAGTTATACAGCATTTGTGCTCGCTCTAGATTGGCACCATTAACTGTCTATTTTTTTTTTTTTTTTTTTTATTTGTTTGGTTAATACAATCAACCTTTCAAATTTTCCACATATAAGAGAGAGCAAAACAAATTGCATTTCATGATTATTTACCAGCAACCTTGCACATAAACAGCAATTTCAGTAAATGAATTTAACAGTCTGGGCTTCTCAATTGGTATTCTTTTTGATGTTCAATAGGATTTAACTGCAGCTTATTATGATCATTAGGAAAGACAGCATCCAGAAATTGTATAGTGGCTATCTTTATGACTAGCTTAGTTGATGAAAAGATGAATTGCCACAGATCTTTGTATATATACCTATTTTGTTCTTCCAGATAATTTTTGAAGTATAGCTTCCGAGTCGCTGCCAGTTGAGAGCAGTACACTATACAATGTTCCAAAGTCTCTTTCTGGTCTAGAACTTTACAAAATCGGCAGTAGTTTTCAGCCTTCTGGATTAAATTTCTGCGAGACAAAACATCTCGAGTTGGCCACAAATTTAAACGAAAGCGAAGCAGCTTGTGACGTATTTTGGAGCATGGAAATTTGACCAAATAATCAGCCATGACACTGTGACGCTTGTGACCAAATAAATTCTGTTTGAAATCTTTGTAAGTTACGCATTTATTTTGGTTAGTACACCAATCATGCTGTTGAATTTCTTTTTTTTGCGCTGCCTTCATTTGATAATAAAAGCTCCAGCGAGATTGATGCATCAGCTAATACATTTAGAGTTAACTTACACCATTGTTGGGAGAACAATCGATCTCTCCTTAATAAATGGACAGCCACTTGACCCAAAATATCTGGACGATCAAGAGAGAGAAGACATTTCCGGAGAAATGCACAGTATTTCCAAGTAACATACGCAAAAACAGAAAGAGAGCCCAGTTCAAACCTAATCAACGGAAACGTCTATTCTGCCACTCACTTTGAGGATAAATGGGACCCATTAGATGGACATTTTGATGATTTCTTTGTTGCCTACTTTAGCTTTTTCAACGTCATTATAGGTACTTCCCACTTATTTGGTCTCGGGGGGGGGGGTCTGTTTCAAAAAGGGGAAGAAAATATTCAAGGCTACAAAAACAGGCTATCCCCTCCCTTATACGCATTCACTAGTAAGAATTAGAAACTTCCACGGGCAGGAGTCAATCAATATCTGCTTTGTGAGAATATCTGTTAAAAAACAGATTATTGATCCACTTTTTCAAAAGAGCATAAAAACATCAATATATCTCATGGAAAACAAAAAAACTCTGCGGTAACCAGTAAATGTTGAATGCCTTTCAGACAGTTTTTAAGAATACAGAGAAACTGCGACTATAACAGATTTTGACGCTCATAGCAAAGAACTCACTACAAGACTTAAACACCATGTTTATGCATGCAAAGTGATCCGAGATGCAAAGAAACGGGCCCGTAATACCAACAGAGACAGATGTCTCATTAAACAGCCCAGAGCTACTGCAGACAAAATTCCATGCGTGACTACCTTCAGCCCTATTAGTAATGCACTCTGCAGAACTATCCTACGAAATTTGAACATAGTAAAAACTGCTGATGTTAACCTAGAAACACCTAGGGTTTCCTGTAAAAGACAGAGCAACTTAGAACAAATGCTCATCCATTCATATGAACATCGGAGCCAGGCACCTTCCACCCAGACCGCTTCATGGGCCCTCCCGCCATTTATTGGTCACTTCAGTCTGCCCTCTAATGGAAAACATGAAATAAATGCATTGACCTATATGGCCTGAATTGGCAATTTAAGAACTTCACCAATTGTGAAACACAATGGGACATCTACAGGATTCATCTACATTGGGAAAAACAAATGCGAAGTTAGACAGAGAATATGTGAATACAAGTCCTGTTTAAAAAAATGTGTGGCAGAAAAACCAATGGGCGCTCACTTTGTGGATAAAAAACATAAACCAACTGTTACCGGCCACCGTATTGTCAAGAAGCGCCCCGCCCACTAGGTACATTTGGGGGGAGGTTTGAGGGAAGGTGCGCTTCGCGCCTGTTACGGTTGGAACGAGAATAAAGAAAGTTTATGTTCCACCCCTCCGGCTGTGTGCGTATTTCTGGCAACACTGGCGACGAGGACTGTCCCGCACACACGCCGGAGTCCTCCTACACGCCTCCTCCTCCTGTTGTTGCCAGCGATCCTGCCGCACAGACACTCTGGCCTAGGCAGTCTGCCACGTCTCCTCCTCCTCTTGACAGTGCCAGCGATCCCGCTGTGCGGACACTCTGGCCCAGGAAGTCCGCCAGGCCTCCTCCTCCTCCTGACAGTGCCAGCGATCCTGCTGTGCGCACATTCAGGCCCGGGCAGTCCGCCAGGCCTCCTCCTACTGACAGCGCCGGCGATCCCTCCACGCACACCCTCCGGCTTTTGGTGATCCGCCAAACCTCCAACGCAACGTCACGCCTCCCAATCCTGCTCCGGAGCTCCAGCAGCCCGCGCCACCCACGTGACCCTGCTGAAATGGCTGACACATGCCACGGCTGGAAGAGCGGCCGGCCCCTCAACGCCCATGAGACATGAAGCATCCATTTCCAGACATGTGTACAGTCAATGGTGAGTGGACCCTCCTCCCCCCTCACTTGCACGTGCTGTTTTCCAGAGAATATTGTCCTGCAAAGGAGGAAAAAGCCTAAAAGACTACGCCTGGACACAATCAGCCCACGTGGACCCACCCAACAGACACATAGCGACCTCTAAACTTTACCTCCCAGTCACGCCGCCATCTTGGCGCCCATCCACATACAAATGATCATTTGAAATCAGGGCCCTCCTACGCCCCAGGGATGACACCCACATCCTCTCACGAACAGTCAGCACTATAAAGGGCACATCATCTCCACAAGATGAGTAATCCAGCATCGCCCCAGCTAGCCCGCACGGCTAAATCTATTCAGCTACAGATGCCAACACCGTTCACCACGACACTGCAAGCCACAAAAGGGCCGAGGTGGACTGAGTGGATGGAGGATTTCCAGCATTTTGTGAGAGGGTCAGGAGACGGCGACTCTCCCCATATAAGAGACATCTTCCTTAAGCTGGTGGTGGGGGGGGGATAAAGACTATCGTTAAGACCATTCCAGCAGCTGAACAAAATGACTTTGCAGCATTAACCAAAGCCCTTGACAAACTACTCATAATCAAACCTAATCGCGATTATGATAGATATCTCTTTAACCAGTGTTCTCAGAAACTACAAGAGACAGTGGATGAATATATAACCCGCTTAAGAGTAAAAGGAGCTCACTGCCAATTTGACGCATTTTCTCTTGATGAAGCAATACGCCTTAGAGTCATAGAAGGCTGCCTATTGCCTGCACTCAAGAAGCAGTTGTTGAAGAAACCCCTCACTATCCCCGAAGTCAGCTCGCTCGCTTGCATTTTTGAGAGAGTTGACGACCAAGCTGCATCCGTGACCGGCACCAGCAACCCAAAACAAGACACTACTGAACTCATAGCTGCTGTCCGGCCACCTTGCCAGGGGGATAGAGGACCATACCCATGCAGACCACAAGCTCCACAAGTACCACGTCAACAGAGACAATGCTACCACTGTGGCATGGCATTTCCACACTCAGGATCCTGCCCAGCACTATCACAAAGGTGCACGAACGGCGGAAAAGAAGGACACTTTCAATCAGTATGCAGAGAAGGGAAACCTTTCCCCACAATACAACCCCAAGCACCGGCCAGGATGCCATTCCACCCACCTTTCCCCCAATATGGACCGCAAAGGTACTACCAACAGAACCAACGGCGATATGTGAGAGCCGTTGACGAATATCAAGATCACGAATACCCACAAACGCCTGACTACACAGACAACCACAATACCTCACGGATGAATATGAAAACCCACTGGAAGGATATGGAGAGGATGCATACTATCATGATCCTACAGCAACAGCATATAACATGTACTATGATCCACACAACCAAGACGAGTGCGGCAACCTCGTGCTCGATAATGAAGAAGCCAGAGAAGTCCCAAAAATACCAATCAAAATGGAAAACTGTCTGTTTCACTTCATGGTAGACTCAGGTGCCACCGTGAACATTATGGGTGAACAAGATTACTTGAGAATGCCAAACCCCCCAGTACTCATGCCTTCACCTTCCAGAATCTTCCAGTGGGGTGCAGCCAGACCCTTACAGACTATTGGACACTTTACGTGCCATTTTCTCTTAAATGGACGACAAGTGGACACCACCATCCACGTTATTCGATCCCTCACCAAAAGAGTGATGCCTCCAAAGTTACCACACCGCCTCACGCCTGGGCCTGATCGAGATCCACGTGGGAGTAGGAGACATCATCACCTCAACCACGATCTGTCAGGAGTCGAAGGAACAGATTGGGACGATTCTCTACGGGCAATCCCAAAACCTCATCACAAAAGCAGACATTGTGCAAAAATTCCCAAACCTATGCACTGGCCTGGGTAAACTCAAAGGCCCCAATCAAAATACACATAGACCCCACTGTGAAACCTGTGCCACAACACCCAAGGAGAGTGGGATTTCACCTCCAGGAAGCGGTGTCACAAAAACTTGGACAACTTCTCTCTGATGGCATTATCGATGCAGCGACAGGACAAGACCATGGGTTTCCTCCCTTGTCATCGTACCCAAAGAAGGGGGCAGGCCACACCTGTGTGTCGACATGAGAGTAGCGAACACCGTCATCCAACGCAAGAGACATCCAGGCCCACGCATCGAGGACATGATAGTACAATTGAACAATGCTTGCATGTTCTCCAAACTCGATCTAATCCAGGGATATCACCAACTGGAACTGCACCCTACTCCAGAGCAATAACGACCTTTGCAACTCAAGACGGTTTGTTCAGATACCGGAGACTAAACTTTGGCAACTCATCTGCCGCTGAAATCGTCCAGGAGGCGGTGCGACAAATCATCAGGCCAATACAGGGAGCCTTAAACTCCAGTGATGACATCCTCATTTTTGGCTCGTCAAAGGAAGTCGCGACGCTGCCCTCTTTGCCACCTGCGAGGCAGTACAAGCCACTGGCCTCACATTAAACATCGGAAAATGCTGTTTCAGCAAGTCAAGGCTCACATCTTTCAGCCACATGTTTTCAAGTGACGGGATGATGCACGACCCCGAAAAAGTAGAGAGTATCACAAAACTCAAAGAACCCAACAAGCAGCCGATGTCCGCTCCTTCCTAGGAATGGCTGGATATTGCACCAGGTACATACCGCACTACGCCTCACTCACAAAACCACTCAGGAAACTTCTACAGAAGGAAGCGACATTCGACTGGTCACCAGCGTGCCAATGCGCATTGAATGCCATTAAACAAGCTCTCATGGAAGCCCACCGCCTTGCCTATTTCAACCCGACCTGGCACACGGAAGTGATAGTGGACGCCAGTCCAGTCGGCCTGGGAGCAATACTAGCACAGACGAGCAGAGCAGATGTCAACCCCCAGCATATGTGGTAGCATACGCAAGCAGAACACTGTCCACCCCAGAAACGGTCTACTCCCAGGGCGATAAAGAAAGCCTAGCTGCAGTCTGGGCATGTGAACACTTTCACAACTTCCTGATCGGAAAAAAATTCACCCTGATAACAGACTACCAGGCATTGCTCTCACTATTCAGCAATCCTCACACCAAGATGCCTCCAAGAATAGAGTGATGGGTCATTCGCCTTCAAGAATATAATTACGATATCATTCATCTAAATCCTGCCGACTACCTGTCGCGACATCCAGTGGGGGCCCCACTGACACGGAGAAGGGATGTTGCATATGTCAACTACGTAGCAGCAGACTCATTACCACCCGCACTATCGATGGACATGGTCGCTGCAGCCTCAGCTGCGGACACCACGACATCACTCGCCATTAGCCTGACGTCCACCAACAAATGGAGAGATCACCGACGAGCAACATTAGCCCACCCGGGGGTTTGCAAAGAAGAAATTGAAAGACTAGCTAGAGTACATAATGAATTGGCCGTCAAAGACCACAACATTCTACTCAGAGGCTGCCGCATCGTCTTCCTAGCCGCTCTGAGAAAATAGGTTGTCCGCATCGCACATGAAGGACACCGGGGGGCCGAAAACACAAAAAAACAACTGCAATGTCACGTCTGGTTCCCATTCCTGGACACTGCAGTGGACGAATGGGTAAAGAACTGTCATGCCTGCCTGTGCACGTCGCCAGCCGAACCTCCTGCACCTCTACAACATACTCAAATACCAGACCACCCCTGGGAAAGAGTGGCCATGGACTTTTACGGACCCAGAGAGTCAGGTGACTATCTCCTCCTCCTGATCGATGAGTACTTGCGATTTCCTATAGTGAAAAAGCTAGCCACTACAGACTTTCCCCAAGTGGCTGCAGTACTAGATAAGGTACTCAGCGAATGGGGCATCCCCAACGGACCACCCTTCAACGGATATGAATTTGCAGCGCTGGCAAAACACCTAGGCTTCAAACACATGAAAATCACACCTCGACACCCGCAAGCAAATGGAATAGGGGAACGATTCATGGCGTCAATAAAGAAGACAATCCATAGAGCCTGCATCGAAGCAATCAAGCCACATCAAGCACTGTGCCAACTCCTTAGAGACTACTGAAATACACCACACGAAGCCATAAACAAAACACCGGCTGAACTCATGGTCCGGTATGAGGTACACACCCACATACTTCAACGAGATGCATAAGGGAAAGAAAGGGCAAAGCAGGATACTGACACAAGGCATAAGGTAACTCCAAAAGACTTTCAGATCGGAGATGAAGTTCTAGTACAACAACCTATGATATGAAAGACAGATCCACGATTTGCCCTGAGCTCCATGAGAGTCACAGCGGTGAAAGGGACAATGGTGACAGCCCAAGACCACGACAAGACCATCACGAGGAACTGTTAACAATTCAAACACTATCTCAAAAGAGAAGAGAACAAATCTCCCCCGAGACCCAACACCCCAGAGCCACGGGCCCCACAAGATGACTTGTGGATCCCGCCTGAGGAAGACGCTAGCAGAACAGAACACGGCGAGGACGCCCAAAATGAAGAAGAAGCAGAGGCCCGCTACAAGAGAGCACAGCGGGTAATTAAGAGACCAGCACGAATGGTCGAAGAATGTTAGTCTGACGTTTGGACATCTTGTTCGAGGGTGGTGTTACCGGCCACTGTGTTGTCAAGAAGCGCCCCACCCACTAAGGCGCGGGATTGATGATGTACATTTGGGGGGAGGTTTGAGGGAAGGCGCGCTTCACGCCAGTTACGGTTGGAACGAGAATTAAGAAGGTTTATGTTCCACCCCTCCGGCTGTGTGCGTATTTCTTTCCACCCGATCCCGGGCAACACCAACCAAGTTATTTTGGTTTACCATTCAAAATCATCAAGGTGAACCCCCAAGAGGAGGTGACTGTGACACTATCCTTCATAAAACAGAACAGAAATGGATCCACAAATTGGATTCCGTCAGAAGGAGCCTCAATACGACCATCAAATGGGGCCTCTTCTTGCATTCATTTTCCTGTCTTGTGCATGATATCCAAGGTGTGGTACCCAGTCTATTCACATCAATTTTGCTCTCCCACAGATGGCTAGATTTGTGTTCATTTTATTTATAAAACACCCTCACTGCAGTCATGGGAGAAAAGCATTTTCATTCCTTTAAATTGATTAATGAAGAGTCTGAACCCTCAATCCTAGGTGTTAGAATGTCTGCACTGAGATGGCCACCATGTTTCTACAGGTGCTTGAGTGTAAAGATCTTTCTTTAATGCACTCAATGATGTCAGCACATTTCTGTATTTCTAACTTGTGCTGCCTCTGCCGCCCGTACTTAAGACTAGACGCGGAGTCGACCATGCAGGTACCGTTTTTCTAATTGACAAGGTATGTTTCACATTGGAGCAACAATCAAGTTTCTTGAATATGTGTAAGAGCTGTTTAATCAGGGGCTCCCTTTTGCATTATGCATGGCCCCCAACACGTAGTCACCAAATTATCTGGTTTCTGCTCCACTTAGTAGGATGCAGTAACTGTTGCAGCATGCGACATAGATTGTTGTAACTCCTGGCATAATAATCACACAAACAGCTCTCCCTCTAAGCTCATGAGGCGACCGCCTTTCTTACAGGCTAGCATTTGCTAAATCGGCTAAATGTAGCATGCACTAATTCGGACCGCTGTGCTTCCATGCCTTACGAAACAACCCATGTGGCCACCTGCCCAGTAGCAGAGCACCTTTAACAAAAACCTATGATACAAATTAGAGTTTTTCCTGAAGTCTGCGTGCCACTATTAGACACAGAGCATTTAACAAGGGTCAATAGTTTTTCTTGTTTATCTTGACTTTTGCAGACTGCAACAACAATCATTATGTCGTGATTCATGATACATTAACTATTTACAGGATAAGAAGTTGGAACGTCATTTGGGGGTCACCAGGGGTCACAACTGCGACCCATGGGGACACAGTTGCAACTCCTGGGGACTCCATTGCAACCCCAAATCTTCAATTTTTAAACTTTTTTGGGGTAAAATAAAAATGGGTGCTCCTGGCGTAGCAGGCCATCCCGTGGCGGGGGTGGACCCACCAAAGCAGGTCTGGCAGTTCCCCGCCCAGTCCTCACCCGCCAGGGTGAAGGCTGGGCCACGGAGGCACTCAGTAGGGGTTGGAGCTGACCGTGACATGTGGCACATGTCATATGCCACGTTCAGCTCTAACCCCTTCTCCCTCGGCTTGCTTGCAGCTCAAAAACAGGAACCAGGAAGCTCTTGCATCTTCCTGCTTACTGTTTGTGAGCAGCACGGATGAGCCGAGGGGGCCTGGAAGGGTGGACCGAAGCTGTAAGAAAAAGGTAAGAAGGCTTTTTTTTGTGATATGATGTGTGTTTTGCATGTGTGAAGTGCATGTCAGATGTATGTATGTGAATGGTGGGTGAATGAGAAGTGATGTGATGTGTGTTTTTTAATGTTCTGGGTGGATGGCTGGGTGCCTGTGTAGCGAAAGCAATGAGTGGATGTAAGAGAAGTTGTGAGTGACTGGTGGGTGAATGAGAAGTGATGTGATGTGTGTTTTTGAATGGTCTGGGTGGGTAGCTGTGTGACTGTGTAGAGTATGCAATGAGTGGATGTAAGAGAAGGTGTGAGTGACTGGTGGGTGAATGAGAAGTGATGTGATGTGTTTTTTGAATGTTCTGGGTGGGTGGGTGGGTGTGTGCCTGTCTAGACAATGTAATGAGCGGATGTAAGAGAAGGTGTAAGTGACTGGTGGGTGAATGAGAAGTGATGTGATGGTTGTTTTTGAATGTTTTTGGGGGGGGGGTGGGTGTGTGTCTAGGTTGATAATTCATTAGTGGATGGAAGAGAAGGTTTGAGTGACTGGTGGGTGAATGAGAAGTGATGTGATGTGTATTTTTGAATGTTCTGGGTGGGTTGGTGTGCGCCTGTGTAGACAATGTAATGAGTGAATGTAAGAGAAGGTGTTATTGACTGGTGGGTGTGTTTGGAGATTCGCGCCGTGAAACACTTGTGTATGGGCGCGTTATAAATGCCTTATCATATCATATCATATCATATCATGTGACGTGAGTTTTTTAATGTTCTGGGTGGCTGGGTGTGTTGTGCCTGTGTAGAAAATGTAATGAGTGGATGTAAGATAAGGTGTTAGTGACTGGTGGCTGGGTGAATGAGAAGTGATGTGAGTTTTTGAATGTTCTGGGTGGGTGTGTCTGTGTCTGTGTAGAGAATGCAAAGAGTGGAAGTAAGAGCAAGTGTGAGTGACTGGTGGGTGAATGAGAAGTGATGTGTTGTGTGTGTTTGTGTGTTCTAGTTGGGTGGGTTTGTGCCTGTGCAAAGAATGCAATGAGTTGATGTTAGAGAAGGTGTGAGTGACTCGTGGGTGAATGAGAAGTGTTGAAATGTGTTTTTTTGAATGTTCTGGGTGTGTGTGTGCCTGTGTAGATAATGTGATGAGTGGATGTAAGAGAAAGTGTGAGTGACTGGTGGGTGAATGAGAATTGATGTGATGTATGTTTTTGAATGTTCTGTGTTTTGGGTGTATGCAGAGAATCCATGTGAGAGAAAGTGTGAGTAACTTGTGGGTGAATGAGAAGTGATGTGATGTGTGCTTTTGAATGTTCTGGGTGGGTGGGTGTGTGTCTTGGTAGACAATGTAATGAATGGATGTAAGAGAATGTGTGAGTGACTGGTGGGTGGGTGAATGAGAAGTTATGTGATGTGTGTTTTTGAGTGTTCTGGGTGGGTGGGTGTGTGTCTGTGTAGAGAATGCAATGCGTGGATGTAGTAGAAGGTGTGAGGGACTGTTGGTTGAATGAGAAGTGATGTGATGTGTGTTTTTGAATGTTCTGGGTGGATGGGTGTGTGCCTGTGTAGAGAATGCAATGAGTGTATGCAAGAGCATGTGTCTGTGAGTGACTGGTGGGTGAATGAGTATGAATGTGATGGTGTGTTTTTGAATGTTAGGGGTGGGTGGGTAATTGTGTGCGGCACCTGTGTAGAAAATGCAATGGGTGGAGGTAGGAAAAGGTGTATGATTGAGTGACTGGTGGGTGAATGAATAATGATGCGTTTTTGAATGTTCTCGGTAGGTGGGTGGGTGTGCGCCTGTGTAGTCAATGTAATGAGTGGATGTTAGAGAATGTGTGTGTGAGTGACTGGTGGGTGAATGAGTATGAATGTAATGGTGTGTTTTTGAATGTTCTGGGTGGGTGGGTGTGTGCAGCGCCTGTGTAGAAAATGCAATGGGTGGAGATAATTAAAGGTGTATGTTTGAGTGCCTGGTGGGTGAATGAGTATGAATGTGATGGTGCATTTTTGAATGTTCTGGGTGGGTGTGTGCCTGTGTAGAGAGATGCAATGAGTTAATGTAAGAGAAGGGGTGAGTGAGTGGTGGCTGAATGAGCATACACATGGTAGTGTGTGTTTGAATGTTCTGGATGGGTTTTATTGTGTTCCTGTGTGGTGAATCTACTGTGTGTGAGTGCGAGAGGAGATGTTTGGGTGAGTGACCGGTGGGTGAAAGGGGATACATGTGTGTGGAAGGCCCTGGGAGACTGGGGATCACTGGAGCATTTTTGCTACATCCTTTATTGACCTTGCATGCTTACCTGGTAATTTTGGGCAAAGGCAAGTTCATGTGTTCCATTCCCTGGCTAGACTGCCATTTTGATGCAGTATGTCTAGCCCTGGCTTACTGTGGCATGACATTTATTACTTGACATGCTTAAAAAAGCAAGCAACAAGTAGTCTTACCTTGCTAGACTGATGCTTTGGTGTAGAGGTCTGTATATTCTTCACTGTAGCATGACCTTTTATTAACTGCGCATCTATGATGAATCAAGCAAGATAAGTGTCTTATGGGTCTAGACCGGCTTACATTTGAACCAGTTTGGACATGTTTTCCTATTGTGATGTGTCACTTTTACTGGCCAAACCAACGGGAGTATGTACTTACATAGAAGTACAGGCATATATTGGACGAGTCAGTTTTGTACTCAGTACCAGTAATGGTACTATAGAAAAATGTCTTAAAGCAAACATAAGTATGGTTTTATATGGGAATACTAGCATATGTTGGTGGAGTCAGCATGAAGTAAGCATGGAAATGTATGGACAAAGGCAGCATACAAATGTCTTTTATAATGGCATATTTTGCAGGGACTGGCATGATAATGCATTGGGAAATGCCCTGTGCACTTTTGGTGACTTGCATCTATTGTACTTTTTTTCATGACTTACTGCACACCCTACAAAACGGGTTGTTGGCCTTTTACCCACATTTATTACCTTTTACCCACATTTTCCCAGAAAGTGTGCTGTGTTATGCACCATTTTAACCCATTATGAAAAAGTTTTATTCTGGAGAGGGAGAAGAATCCACCCGCCCCACACCCCAAACCCATTTTCATTAGTTCGGGCTCCCTCACTATGCTCAGTGGCAATCACATAATTGCAGCAAATATTTGAACGCACCAAAAAAGACAACTCACCTGCCACCACTGGTGACTGGTATATTTGTGGACCAGGCACCACCCCTTTCTCTCTATGTTACATTAAAGACTTAAGCTTTGATTGAAAAACATATTTACTTCTTTGACTTGCAGTAGTGCATGCCCCTGCAGCAGCATAATCACTGCGAACATGTGGTGGTCCGAACCGGCTCGGGGTGTGGCATGCCCTGTACTTTGTTAACGAGCTTGAGGGGCCCCACAGCATGGCTCGCAGAGGAGCTGGCAAATTTTGTGCTACGCCACTGGGCACCACTGGGGCTGTCCAAGGGGTAGTGTGCAGTGAGCGCCTTGAAGTCTGCAAGTGAGTCCCCGGTTGAGAAGCAACTCGTGGGCGTTTTCAATTTTAAATAACTGTGTGGTGCTATGAATTTTTGTGTGCAGCAATGATATTACATTAAATCGTTTTTTTTTTTTTAAAGACCTCTGGAACCCAGTATTACGCTTAGATAATAAAAACTATAGGGGGGTTTTGGGTATATTGAAAGAACCTTTCCCAGGTATTATACTACAGCAAAGATAACATTATCAGGTGCACTCTCCTCTGTGCATGCAGGACAGTCTAATAGGTTTCTTCTATCGCAGTGGTAGCTGAATCATATATACTTTTATAACAAGGGAATTTTGTTGATACTAAATCCTGGTCAATGATTTAATTTTTAGGCCTTGCTCTTACAGCGTTTTCCTCCTGGTTAAAAAGCAGCGCGCGCCTCCCCAGGTCAGTACTTTTTTGGCTTGTTTAACACAGCAACGCCACAGATAACACGTAGTTCTGGGTTCATTGATCTATAGATGATTCATACACTAGCTTTTGGTGTACTAACCCCCTGGTGTGAACAGTGTTTTCGCAAACTATCAGTGTTAGGTTTTCTTCTCTGAATATGAGGAGGGTTGCCAGAGAAACTGTATTTCATGGCTGGGGCACTAGGATTGCAAAGCATCTACTTCCATTCACATTGCTGGGTACACAAACTTCCTGTAGGAACTATTTATAGAATATGATTTACATTTGGCTAGTGACTCAAATTGGTTTATTGCTACAACACATAGAAGAGATACGCACATATATGCTGCAACTATGATGACACCCAGAAACCCAACCCATATAGTTTCCCTATATCAGATGAGTCATTAATCAAATGCTAATTGCATTTGATTGATTTCTTCAATTAGTTTCTCATCAAGTGATTGCCATTTATTGTGTTCAAAAAGTGAAGAACGGCTAGCATTTTAATAAATCCTAAAGCAATACTGATGAAGACAAGGTATTGTGTAGGATATTGTCACGATCCATGCCCCTGACCCCCCAGGTATAACAGCCCCCTGGAAGCAGTGGGGCTAAAGCCCTTCACACTGGTCCCAAGGGCCTTAAAACTCCATCAGAAACATACATGGAGTCAGTCCTGGCGACTTTGGCACCAGGTTCATTATTAGGAATAAAGCAATACCAGTTTTGGACCATAATCCAACATGGAGGCCTATTACACAGCTCAGTTCTTTAGAAACAAGCCATGCGGTCTAGTGTTTTGGGTGTGGCTGGGCCTGGAACTACTTGGTCTGGAACTATTTTATCTGGGCTATTTAAACCATACCCAAACAGCAAAACACGCTTCGCGTTATTCTGCACTCCTGCAGCGTAACGCTCACCGTGTCCAGCTCCTGTTCATCTGCTTCTCCGTCGGCCCGATCCTGAAGCCCTAGATCCGATTCCATTAATAACCTGGAAGAACAAGAACAGCATTAGTGAGCAAGAAAACGTACCTGTGAAGTAACCGCCCTTGAATCCATCCTGTGCTTCGCTTACCTCGCCCATCTCCGGAGTTCGCGGCAACCTGCAAAGGTAAAGAAACAAGGAGAGCATTAATAACAATTCTTACCTGGGCAAGCAGTGAGTCCTGGCAGTACCCTGCGGTTCTCTTACCGCGCTCCTCTCCGGGTTTCACCGCAACTTGCAAGGTAGAAGGAACAAGGTCAGCATTAACAAAGCACTTACCTGGGCAAGCAGCGCTTTGATCGCTCATCACTCCGGAACATCACCGCAACCTGTACAAAGAAGAGAAGAGAACACAGGTTAGCAATGAACACCAATAAACTGCGCAGCACTCCGCGCATCAATAACTCACTGTGGTCTTCGCCATCGGTGCGGCAACACCGAGATCACAACCATCCCTGTGAAAACAAAAAGAGACATTGTTAGGGAACAGCGTAGTGGAGCAAGATGCCGAGAAGACAGAGAAAACGTAGGGAAAGAAAGAGACAGAATAAAGACGGAAACAACATTATAACTCACCTGGAAGACAGCAAGCAGATTCAGAGTCAAAGCCAGTCTCGACTCGACATAAGGGGACATGGACCAGTGAAGCAACTAGGTCCACGGAACGCCCGCACCAACCACGCGCCCGTGCACAGAGTCGTAGGACGGAGAGTTCAACGCACAAAAACCTAAGGTGAGTAATAACCCCAAGGGAGGGGATTTGGACCAGAGGGAGGCGGGAGTCCACCCATCACAGAACCAGTATCTTAACCCTCCAATCTCCTGTTATAGGCGCTACCCAACTTCTGGCACATAACCAAGCAGAGAGGCATCCGGGATAGCGCTTAGACTTTCATCCAGTATCGTGTGGCACCCCTGTGGATACCAGGTGAGCGTAACAGATATGGATCATCCAAACTTGATGTACAATACAAAGATGATCACCTCTGGAGATAGGGTTGGTCATGTTTAGCTTTTTGCAAACTGTGTTCAAATCAAGTGGTCTATTATTTGAGGTGAGCATGCGCAGGCCATCTCCCACGACTCACGCTGACTCTGGAATAACCACCGATACACATCAGTATATCTGGCATCTCAAGAAGGAAGTGAGGACCCTGTTCTTCAAGGAAGGCAGTAAATATTTCACTATTCAATCCTGTTTCCCTCTCTTCCTTCACCCTGTTCTCCATGCCCCTTTCTCTCTGTATGCACCCATTTCAACCTGCTCATCTACCTACCTACCTGCATGCATACATATGCACAGCCATAGATGCTTTCTTTTCTACAATAAAATCTGTGTGATCCAGCATCACTTGGATCCCAAAATGGCAGTCAGGCAAATAGCCAGATTATAGAATATTGGTTAATCGGATGGCAGAGCAAAAATGCAAGATAACAGAGATTCCTGGTCCTTTGCATTTTATACCATAAATCCATCATCTGGGCTCTCAGTTATCTGGTTTGAAAAATGTGCTATCCCACATTTCTCTCAACCCCAAAGGTTCTATTAGCAACAATGATTGGGGGGTGGGGGTGCTGGTAATAGAGTGTTTGGTTTGCTATGGTGATAGAAAACAAAGCTTGTACTGTACATAGGAATGGCAACCCATACAATTAGCATCAGGAGATGTAACCACTTCTCAAATTCACAAAATGTACGCCACTGACAAGATTGCTCACTCTCTGTTTAGAAATCGGGCATCAAGATATACAGGTGGGCTTTGGTGTGATTGGTAATTACAGTTTAACAGAAGAAGTGGAGAAATAGAGAGGTTATGGGTGCCGATTAAATTTCTCAACCTGCATTATTTGCTGCTCCCAACTTCAGATTCATAGTGTTATGATGTGAACTTTAATTATTTTTTTTCATACTGTTGGATAATTGATTTTAGGCTAATCAGGATCCAATGACTTTCTGAAATAAACACATATTTTATTTTCCAACCTGTGATGTTTAGGTTCCATCAGAGTCGCTCCCTGTACATGCGATTTGCAACCAAACTAGTTGGCTTCCCCTCTACAATGTAAACGGGTATCTGTGAAGGGACTTTGTTGAGTTCCTACATTGAACCATCATTTTACTGGGGACAATGAAGTTACTCATGTTGTGTTAGATATACTTTCAGGTCGAAGCATGTCCACGCGATGCAGTGTACATCTATGTCGGATGAGTAGTTAGCATGCCTGGGGTACTTCTATGCTTTGCTTCTGTGGTGTATTGGTGCCTGAGAATGGGTGCATCTGTTAGTGAGGCAGACACAGTTGTGAGTGGCTCTTGCATTCACGGGAAGTCACTTTTTGAGAGATGGAACTTACCAGCTCTGGGCCTTCAAAGAGAGTTCTGTGGCACTGGGAATGTGCGATTGTAATGCGTGGCTGGCCAGGATGTATTTGGTTGCTTTTATCAAATGTGGTGTTAATGGCAGTTTTCATTATTGCTGGGTGGTCCTCAGAGAGATGAAAGTGAGAATATGACAGAGCAGGCAGAGCTAGTTGCAAAATATGCCGACTGAAGATTGATGGAGAATCCAACGCTTTTCCTTTGGTGAGAGGATTGAGCCACTGATCTAGAATGATTTCTAGATTTCAGAGGGATCTGATATTGGTGTTCTTTTTATCTAGAGCGCTTCCGTAATCTCCCCGTAATTGTTGCTGCAATGAAGGCTATGCAGCTTTCTGAGTCATTTGCAGTATTAGTTTGTTGTGATACATATGTGGTGTGTAGCATCACTGCAAGACCACTATAGGAGGTTGGGGTCATTAATGATCTTCGGAAAGGACCAAAGTTAGATATTGGAAAGCACGAGAATGACCCTTGAGTGACTCTGCAAGAGCTGTTGTGAGTTGGAAAGGAATGCGACCAGTTTCAATTGCTATCAATCAATCAGACAGGAATGGTACAAACTAGAGCAGGGATCTTTGTAGGTCTCTGGGAAGAGATAAGGTAGGATGTGGTGGTCTCTCGTGTTTATGTGTGCACCGTATAGAGATGTTGCACTCACAAGAATAAAGCACCAAATTTATCATTATTTAGAGTGCTACACAAATTTTGAAATGAAATAAGGGTGAAAAATATATTATTTTACCCATCTGTATCTTATAATTAGTCTGATGAACATAGCCATATCACTTTCTGACATCCGGATCCCACAGCACCAGTGAACCCAAGCCACACATCATTATTTTTAAGGAAATCCCCTGGTGAGAAATATTTTTTTTTAATCCAGGGGCATAATAAGGACATTAGAGATGGAATACATGGAGATCAAAAGCTACCTATTCTTACATTCGTTCATCCTGCCCACCTCCCCCCCCCGACACTAGTGCTCATCTAGCTCCCTCACGCTGTCTCAGGCATTCCAGGTACTCGGCACTCGGCACTCAGACACAAATAATACACAAAGCCAGAAGTGGGGTGTAAAAGCGCTGTAATGTTAACACACACACCAGGCTCTGGAGGGCTGCATCGACTCTGCCCCCTCCCAGGCCTGGCTCATACTAATGTACAAGGCAAAAGCTACATATTTATTCTCCTCCCATTAACAGTACGTGTTCATAACAACAGGTCATTTTGCCGAAGAGGGAGAATAAAATACTTTTGTAACTGGCTGGCTGCTTCTGCGAGGCAGCCTTGGGACTTGAGCCAGCAGCTCAGGACTGTGTACTTCTCAAAAAGGGAGGGCTATGGATGCCCATCTCTGAGGCCTGCCTGCCTGCAGCGGCATTCCACAGTAGCTGCTGTTTTCTGCAACATCTTCTTTCATGGCTGTTAGATGTTTAGGCCAGTCCTTATGCCAAATCACTAGGCCAGTCTTCCTGCTCCAGAGGTTTCTCAAACCAAAAGAAGTGCAGAATCCGAAATGTACCAGGTAACACCTATAATGTTTATAACTAAGCGTAAATGATGGAAAAGTTACATGTTTGTGCTGCAGTATTTCCTTTGTATTGCTGAATACTTTGGAAATCAATTGTTCAATATCCTGGGAGGTCTGACTTAGAAATGTTTGCATAAATGATTGCCCATCAGTACTATACCCAGAGCAGTGGTCTTTTAACTGGGGAATAACCCCTTAGGGGGGGGCCCGAATGATGTTCATGGGGAAGCCCAAACCCTTTAAAAATGGAATTAAGATTCCTGTTTTTAATATAAAATATAAGCAGATTTTCTACTGCTTATATTTCCTATTAAGAGCAGTCACCTTAATCTGTTTTTAAAAAGCCTTGGCACCCCTGGACATAATTTGCCCCTCCCCCCAAGGAGCTAACCCCTAGGTGGGGGGGCAGAAAAAATATTTTTACTCAAGGGGGAAGGGGGCTCTGTAGGAAAATGTTTGTATACCGCTGACCCAGAGGAATAGGATATGCAGAACTTTGAATCATCAAAATTCTCAGTATATTTAGGGATTGTCCTCAAACTGTTCCTTAGTGTAGATTTTGGGTTTACAAAACCATCCTGATGTATGTAACTTAACAATGAAGCAAGAATAAACTACCAACCTGATTTCTGTGTGACTCACTCCTTTTTTGTCCTTTTTATGTGCTGCTTTATCATAAAAAGTGTCAGAGATGTGAAAAAGGGTACTGGGGAGAGGGGTGGGGATGGTGCAGCAGAACCTAAACATACCCAAGGACCCCGAAATAGGAAAAAGGAAGAAACCATCCTGCTAGCCTGGAACCATTGAACCACTTTTCTGTTGGTGCCACATATACAGAAAGTAAGACTTGAAAGTCGGAGTCTAGCTCCGCTTTTGGTGAGACGTGAAGGGGAACTGGACCATAAGTGGCATGATGAAAAAAGCCTTATGGAAGCACTGTCCCCAGCACCATCTCAGAGGCCCTCTAATCGCCTCCCTGCTGTACCACTGGGTATCACTTAGAATGGTTCCATGGGGTAGAGGTGGCAATCTCCACACTTATGGTTCATATGAAAAGGCACTGTAAGAGCCTCAGACTTCAACGCCCAGCATATATTAGCATTAAACAGTGTATGTTATGTGCAAAGGATGTGAGCTGATGTATCAAGTTGTAATATGGGCTAAGAAATTTTATTTGCCTTGTACAGAGATAGATATTTGGCTAAGAAGGCCGTCAAAGGAATCACACCAAGAGTGATGGGCGCACACTTTGGTATCATTTAACTCTACAGCTTTAAGATAGTGAAAACAGGTCTGTCACCAGAAGGCATGGCACCAAAAAGGGGGGGAAGTACTAAGGTTACCCATGGCAATTACTGAATACTGAAGTCTTGTGTCTTGCATAATGGTGTAGTTTATATGGCACGTGAGCTCAATTAGCCCTTGTGTTTAGTTCGTCTGACCCTGCGGCAAGAAGGAGAACACCCACACACTATCTAGGCAGCCATCATAACAGAGTCACAGAGGAAAGGACCTTGCGTTATGTCGCTGAGATGCACACACTCCGATCATGCCATATTACAATGCCTGAATTGCGTTTTGTCACCAATGTAAAAGTCCCTTCGGAGGAATATGGACACAACACATCCGATTTCATCTTTTCCTTCAGGACGGAAAAAGAAACTGAAGGACGGAAAACACAAGACCTCTGTTCTGACTAGCAACGCTATGGTCAGCAGGCATTGGAGAACATCTGAAAAAGTGTGTTTCCATACATGCCAAAATTCTGTGACCAAAATTCTGTATGAATCTTAAAGTTTCAAAAATAGTAATTATCATAATGATGACATCACAGGAAATGATGTCACATCAATTTAACCCAATGAAGAAATTACAGGGCATGACATCACAGGGAATAATGTAATATGAACGTTGACCTTATGATGCCACATGAACTGAACTCAAATGGCATCTAGACTTGAAAAGATCACAGGGAAGTTCAACATAATGGTTGGGGACGCTCTGACACTTCACAGACCCCAGTGAGCGCGGACGCTCTGACATTGATCGCAGGGAGCACAGGGCACCGAGTGTCTGTTTCACTCAGGCAGCATGTCATCATCAATCAAAATGAATCGGGCCATTATGCCCACCTTCAATACACTGATAGGAGGATGCTGCTTTGGGCTTGGCAGCCAGGCCTAGTGGAGGCATCATTCATCAGTAGGTTTTGACAGGCAAATCGGTAGGTGGTAGGACTGCTTAAAAAGCGGTGCCCACCGCCTGAATCGGTATGGTTGGCAAGTATGTGTTTAAAGTCACCTACGGGGAAGGCGCTGGAGGGTATCCACTCCTTATCATGCGGAACCTCTGAAAACTCTAGAATGGAGTGACTTCCTTCAATTCCCCCAAAGATGTACAAGCATAAGTGACTTATCTTACCAGTCCTGACATTAGCTGGTGTATTTGCGAGTGCTATTGATACATTATTTGGGAGGTTACTATCTGTTCTCTGTGTTTGTCATTGTATATATTTGTGTTAAATCCTACCACTGTAGTGAATGCCTTTGATCTCCTTCTTGAAGTGTTTGCATAATTAATATATTGCACAGTGGAGCTTTCAAGCCCCTTCAGCTAAAGATTGCTATATGTGCCAACTCTACCATCTTAACCACACAGAGGTCTGGGTAACCATGCCAACAACTTCCCTATGAAACATTAGCACCCTGGGAGGTGCCATCCACCAATACAAATGCTCAGAAAGCAGGCTGCATTCACTAAGGAAAGCCAGCGTTCCTAGCTTTCTCATTGGTCGCGGGTGCTTCCCTTCCCCGCTCCACCTTTAGCACCCATGTTTTGTCCTACACGGGTGCTAATGGTGTCCTTTCTTGAAAAAGGAAAATAAAAATTACACCTTAGTGGTGCAGCTCGGCTCTGGCAGTGCTGCTCTTCGGGACGTCCCTTGTCCATGTTGATGACGTCACAGTCATCAACATGGAAAATTGACTTCCCTGACCGCACTGCCGGAGCCGAGCTGCATCACAAAGGTGCATTTCTTTCTTTTAAATAAAAAACAAAAAACAAACACCATTCTTACCCATCTAGGGAAACTGCACAATTGCTAATGTCGATATTAACCCCGCCGGTGGGCTGACCCTTTCGGTAATGCACCGCCGCCCTCATTAAGGCACCCTTGTGCGCCTCAATAAAATGCCTGGTAACAAAAAGGGAAGTTATATAGGAAACTTCCCCAAATGAGGATTGCTCAGAGCTTCAAGAGACAAATCTTTGCTTCTACATGTCTAAGTCTGATATACCTGAAAAATGACAGTTACTCCTGTAAATAGTTCTAGGCCATGTCGAATCCATCCTATAGTTTGGCAACAGAAGGTGCGCCATTACGCCTGGGCTACACCCCATGCAATAATCACCCTTTCATGTGTACATGGTCAAAGGAAATGCTACCTATGTCAGCAAATGTGGCTTTAGTAATTCCCGGTCTCCCTACTGATCAGGACTGGCTTTAATTCAATTTGAGGCATGGATCGATCAAGTGCAAATAATTCACCAGCAACCTTGGAGAAACAGCATAGAATGTCACTGAAATACTACACCTGTGAACATACTTGTACATATTACTGGAAGATACTCGATCAGCTTGGCACTGCCAACATTTAATCATTGTCCTCTATCTATTAGGTGCCCATTTGGAATGCATTAAGAGCCCATAAAAACTGGAAACATATATCAAGGATGCAACATTTGAACAGACAATGACTAGTGGTGCAGGGAATAGAATATATTGGTCTGTGAGAAACATAGATGAGTATAGGATGTGTTTTGAGAGACTCACTAATAGACATTGTCCTCCTGGTGCCATGCGGGTGGGCGATCTATGTTGGATATCTAAAACTGCCAGACAAGTCATTGAGAAAAAACAAAAAGGTTGGGAAAAAAGCTCCTTTCCACAAAAAGCCTTTGATGACATAATTTTAAAATAAAACAGATTAGTAGGCAAGGAGATAAAAAAATCTGGAAAAGGAAGATATGTATAAGGTGTTGTGAAATAAGCAAATATTCAAACAATATCCCAAAAATTTGTTCTGAGACACAAAGACTCTATATTTGTAAAAAATTACTTTATCATGCAGGGTATGCTTAGACAATCACATTTTTGCCGTTTTTGGGCAAAAAGAACACACTACTAACAAAAGTGGAGAGAAAAGGGAAATAAATTGGATAACTGAGCATGAGTGGATATATACAGCAACTGAATGTTAGGGATTGATTATTCGACACCCACGTAACTTACTGAAAATTCACTGAGAGGAGTATCTTTTGGGAAAATGATGTTGAAAAAATAATCACTAACCTAAAAATGTCAAGTGCACCCGGTCCAGATGGGATTCCCAACTTGGTGTACAAAATAGATCTGCGATATTGGGCATTTACGCTGGGACATATTTACACAAATATTGTCCTAACTGGAACGATACCAGTAGCTGGAAAGCTCTGATATTAATCCCTATGTTCAAAAAGGGGGTGAGAGGCGACCCAGCAAATGACAGCCTGTTAGCGATGATGTATGTTTCTCCAAAAATATTTGTGGCATTATTGTTATCAGAAATGCAAAAGTGGATACAAAGTAACAATCTCCTCTCAAATCAACAGAGTGGATTTAGGAAAAACATGGGGGTGTTATCTAATCTGTGGTCCCTGACTTACTTGATGCAAGACTGTCTGAGAAAGAAAAATGGTGGACTGTTTATATGTTTCATAGATTTCAGAGGATTTCAGAGGATCCTTCGATACGGAAGCTAGAAAAGCTAAACATGGACCTGATGATCCTCTATTTTTATTAAAGAATTTTATACAAACACTAAAGTTCAAATTAGGCTGGACCAAGAGGGTTTTTTGCGTGAGGAAATAGATACCAACTTCGGCCTAAAGCAGGGCTGCACGCTAGCACCGACCTTATATAATTTTTATGTCCTTGATATGGGTCCTCATTTGGATCTCTGCCATAACCCCCCCCCCCCAAAATAAATATTGCCAGGCTGGGTTACGCTGAGGATACTTAACTAATAGAGAAGACACAAATAATCTTACAGCGAAGTATGGACGCATTAAGCGACTACTTAAGGAGAAATAGTCTGATTATAAATCATCAGAAAACAAAAATGATGGTAATCCAACCAGGGAAAAGGAACAAACCTGGATGGAATTGGAAGATGGGGGAAAAATATTGAAATTGTGCAATACTATGTATATTTGGGCTTGCAGATCTCAGATTCATTGAAGGTAAAGGAAATTGAGAGATATGTATCATTGAAATGGGAAAGAAGATTTATTACAATTTTGAATTTCTTTAAAACCAAAGGTGGGTATTCAATAGTAGGGTTCTTGAAACTCTACACAACTTTTTTGATCCCTAGTATTTGTTATGGCTTGGAAATATTTATAAGAAAGGAAACTGAATTGATTAAGAAAATTGAAGGAAAACTTTGGAGAAGAGTTCTGGGCGTATATCAAAGTGCATCGATGGAAGCTATAAACTGTGAATTGGGAACTATCTCCCTAACCACACAATGTAACTTATCTAAGGGGACATTTCTTATTAGGCTGATAAGTGATAATGTTTCCAGTGCATCGATACTTACACATTTTAAAGAGATGATACAAAACAATGATGGGGGTAATGCCCTGAGAAAATGGGTGGTGGAAGTGAATGCATTCTTTGAAGAAATAGGTTATGAATTCAATAATGAGTTGCCTATTTCAGAAAATGATAAAAGGTTCAAAATAAATTCGCAACTGTGTGGTATAGAGATGCTAGACTATCAAGGCTAGGGAAACGAAGGACATGTAAGTGTTGTGTTAAACAGGGATTCCAGTCAGACACACCATGTTCATATCTAACAAAACATTTAAATCATAAGTTGAAAAGATTTATCCTTCTGTTGCCGTTGCGGCTTCTAGACACATTACCCTGTATTGGGACTTGGATGAACATGAATTATGAGGAGAGACTGTGTAGATTGTGTGGTGAGGAGATTGAGACATCTAGACACCTTTTTACACTTACAAGATGTCGATATAAAATCTTTCTCGAATTTAAGATGCCCTATTGATGACTATCAAACAGATCAAATATGGAGCCACATGTACTCTGGACAAAGTACTATTTTAAATGTTGCGCTATTCCACCTGTAGGAATGAATTACACATATTATATCAAATTTATGAAAATTGAATTTTAGTATATAGTAGGAATTGTTTCTATTAATTAAATGAAATTGATTGAATGTGGTTTTTATCTGATAATCGATAAAACAGTGTTTAGAATTGTGATTATATATGCTTGTAATGCACGGTAGAATTTTATATTTTAATGCAGAATTGTGATTTTAGGTTCTTGAATGATTTTATTATAGCTATTTCATATTATGTATTTTAAGGAAAAATGTATGTTGATTGTAAAGATGATGATTCCTATTTTATAAAATAAGAGAGTTTGTGTAAATTGGTAAAAAGGTTTAATTAACCAATAAAACAAACAAAAAATAATAATAATTAAAAACACATGGGAGCTTTGAAGAAAGAGCAGAGGTTTGTGACAAATCTGCATTGCATATCCCTCCTTATTGGTGTAGAGGTATTCTGGGGACCAGAGATGCCCATCAACTAGGTAAAGAGCTGCCTGGAGATGGAACATAGAGGATTCCCCAGAGCCCTCCAATTCCATCACTCCTGCTGGATTAATATCATCCAGAGTAGAGACAGGTCACAGATTCCAACACCAAGGGTTTTCACTTCAGGGAAAGGGACCCTTTTAGAGCCATCAACATTTCAGAGCAACCCGCGTTTCAGCACACAACCATTTCCCTCCTAGAAGTGAGGGGCTTGCAATCAGTGATCACAAACCTTCCCAACGGGTTTCTCATAAGCACTGCTCCATTCTTGGAGCAGGCTCAAGGTTGAAGGACACACAGTCTATTCTTAGTTTGGATGTATTGAGGCCTTGTGGGGAATTGACAAGGAACTACAAGACAGCGGTGGAGAGCCATGTGACTTAATCACAACCTTCGGCCAACTTCAAAATGTGACATGAGCTTTTTAAGCCCTTGCCCACTATGTGCATTCAGCAATCAGAAGTCATTAATTGAATGGAGAGTATAAACATCCCTAGCTGATAGGTATTAGTAAGAAAGGGAGAACATTTGACAAAGAGTACATAGCAAAAGCGCATGACCAATTACAGAGGACAGGGAGAAAGAAACTGTCAAATAGCTCCTCAGACACTTTACCAACTAATCAGACTAATCTGGAGCCCTTCTAAAGCACTCAGATGCCTGGCTACAGACCTAACACCAGAAGAAGGAGAGAATCAACTCCAGGGCAAGAGGCAGACACTGACAGAGAGTCTGGCAAGGGCGCTATACCAGACACTTTCTTTGCATAGACTGAGAAACAGGCCAGAGAACCTGCTGGTGCTAGGTCTTGTACACTTCCTCAGACCAGACCGAGAGAAAGACCAAAGAGCAATCTCATGGTTATACCTCAAACAGTGGAAAAGACCAATTTAACGAGAAGGGGGCATTGGTCCAATACAATGACCAGTGACTGGTGGGTAATAATATCACAGAATGCTAAACCCTATATATGGGGGAAGAATACTTAATGGTCGGAGTGTGTGAAACGGTATTTCTACTGGTTAGGAGGACCCATATCGAGAGGTTAAGAATATCTGTATCAGGACACATACCTTTACATAATATGGGGGGGGAGTACTTGCTGGCAGAAGATTGCCAAGAAGAGAGCTAGGTGGTATATCGCCCAAACTACCACCAAAAAAGCATGCTGTCGACTTTATGCCTCAGATTGTATAGCACTGAAGGAAATCCTGGGGTAGATAATTTACTGCATAGTTAGGATTTTCAGCCATATTGGGGGAACCATTTTGGCACCCCATAATATCACCTGTGGGAGAGGGGCCAGCCAATCAGGAGGCCAAAAACGCAGACTATATTATGGGAATGCCCACTTTAAATTCATGTCACTTGTCACCTCTCCCACAGCTGCCATTTCTTTTGGTGTTCATCATTCCTCATGCTGCCCCAGAAGGCCACTCCCTACTGGCCTATGCTCCCTAACCCACTTCATCACTCCTCAAATCTACCTACAACCTCACCCCCCTTTTGCTCTCACTTACTTTCACTTCTGGTACCTCAATGGCCGGTCATCTCCCTAAACATTGCTATGGGGGAAAACGTGTTCTGTAGGTGTAGAAGACATTGATGTTTTCTTTTTCTTTTAAGGGAATTTGGCACACATAATCCACTCTAAGAGGATTCAATTCAACACTACAGCTAAGTCAATGCCTAGTCTGGGATACTGAATGGAAACCCTTATTGATATATCTTTACGTCCAGTTCATGCGTTCTGGATGACTACCCCTATATAAAACCCCTCTCTTGGAATCCCCCTGACCCCACTGAGCCACGAAGTAGTTCTGTTTTGCAAGTTTAAACGGTTTATTTGATAATTTAAACAATATATATATATATCACACTTTATAATAAATTAATAATTGAATATCACACTTAATCTGAGCAGTAATCAATAATGGATAGTCCGGCACTAGCACACTTCTTTATGATCAATGATGAGGGGTTATAGGATGGATACGATAGCAACAATACTTTTATGGTTTCAAATGGATGCAATGTGGAATGAAATGCAGTACAGAAATTAACTTGATAGGATTTCAGCAAAAGACAATGTAATCACTTTCTTGGACAATTCACCCCCCCTTTTATGCACTGTAAGGAGATGAAGATGACACAGTTCTTAGGAATGCAATCAAATAGAATTCAGTTCAATTCCCCCCCAGCAGCTTATACAACAGATAGGAGTTTTGAAACACAGGCAAAATGCTTTGAATATGGTGACAATGCAGTGAGAAATATGCTGAAATGGTTTTAATTCCCTTTAGGAGGTTCAGGGTGAGTGAAATATACTTGGGATGAGTTCAGGCTCACTTTAGCAAGGATCTAGGAGTAACTAGCAGGTTAAATGAATTTTTGGCAAAGGAAAGCAATGAAGCTGCTGTTTTCACACCTGGCTGGATTTTTAACCAAATCGCAAATCGCGGTAAAATTCGCGAGTGCGAGAATCGTGATTACGGCAAAAGTATATGGAGTAGCAAGTCGGTTCTAAACTTGTCGAAAAGCTGAGATTCTAAGCTTTCAGAGGAAAGTTAAACCAAGTTCCTAGCCCAAACGGTTCCAGGGATATGGACGATTAAATAAAGGTAGTTTTTTGGATTTGAAATTTTAAAAGTTCAAAGCGACAGGTTACAGCTTGCAGCTAGAAAATGACAAGTGACAGCTTTGCAAATGACAGGTGACAGTTAGGAGGCAGTTCTGGTTAGATTAAAATAGATTGAATTATATTATTTTAACAAAGAGATTGGTTCTGCACAGTTCTGCTAGGTACTCACAATATATTTAGAAATAGGCCTCGCCACGGATCTGGTCAACAGGTTTTCTTCACTCGCCACGGACGGTTTCTGCGCACAGCGTCTGGGTCAGCTCTACTCTGCTGGTCTGGTTTGGGTCTCTGGTTCTGATCAGGTCTGTGGGTCCGGATACAGCGGTCTCCGGTTCAGCTGGTCTCTCTCTGGATACAACACTGCTCCCTGGCAAATGGCAAGAGTTCTTGCAAAGAATTCAAGCAGCTCGCCTGGCTGTGAATAGTGGCAATGATTTGAGGCCTGCTAAAGAGGGATTTAGCTTGTAGTTGACCTCTCTGCTACAAATTCTGAGGTAAAGTCTTGGTCTCTGAAGGTGGATAGATTGAAGTCTCTATGTTGGCTCCCTGGAGGTTGATGGAGGTAAAGTATGGATTTTCCCGGCAGAGCGTCCCGCAGCAGATGGAATAGAATGTCCCTATCTGTCCTGACTGTCTGCTTTTATGTGTTTTGAAAGTGGGTGGAGAGGCTAGCTTTCTAGGCCCTACCCCTCTCCACTTGTCATTGGCCACTTCCTCCTCTTCCCCTTGAATGGGGGAATGAAATGAAGTGTCATCATGATGAGGTCTGTTTATGATACAGAGAACCCACCCCTGTCAACTTGACACCCAAATCTATATCTGATCCAAATACATACTTCCCTGATAGACAGTTGTTTGGCATTGCATACACACATCATGCATTTACTGATGGTAGCCCCTGTTCCAATTCTGTCGTTTCTAGGAGCTTGGGTTCAAAAATGGCAACATATTTCACTTTTTGGTTGGGTTACCAATATTAGATTTGTCCCTGCATTTACACAAATGTTCGCAAAGCATGTGGGCATTAGGTGGTGGAGTGTCAGATTTTTAACATACATACATTTAGAGTAATATCCTCTTTTCCGCTAAAAACCCCCTGAACATACCACCGGGTCCTAACACGTCTTCAAATGTGCACAGAAAAATCACAAGAATAATGATATCACTTATACAATTTTCACAAGTCCGCTCTATGAATGATCCATCTTTTTAGATTTATGTTCTGGCCCCAGGGGTGTGTCTTTTCAGGTCACATGGTGTAGAAACCAGTTTATCCAGTTTCTGCCAAGCTCAGAGACCCTGCCCCTCTCAGATTCTGCCAAGAGGAAGCTATTTTACGGTCCCCCTAATAAACCATCTGCCTGGGCCCTGGAAGGCCCATTGTTCAAGAGGAAGCCATGTATGGCCTCCCCCCAATAAACCCTCTGCCTGGGCCCAGGACAGGCCTTTGTTCAACTCCCTGTAGCTGCTCCACCCCTAATCTAATCAGAGAGGTGACAACTCCTTTTGGCAAGGGGAAGAGTGGCTGAGCAGGTATTAACTCCTGTGGGGGTAGATGTCAGGCAGAATTCAGTTCCTTAAACCAGGCCCCAGCTAATGTCACTTCTAGTTAGCCAGTTTTCTGCATTCAAATAAACTAACAATTTTTGCACATGCAGCTAGAATGCTGATTCTAAGTTCAAAACTATGACATTTCAACAGTGACAAACTATGTGACACTCAAAAGTAGGTCACTCGGTTAATTTAAACATTTTCGATTTTTGGTAGTTTTAAATCCAGTTTCAGTTAGGCTGCTGCAGACATGCAGAGCTCAGCCAGTCTTGTTATGAACATTCAAGTCACTTCAGAATATAACTTTACATTGTATCCACCTCTCAGTAAGTCTTTCTTTGGCCTGCTTTGGGTTCATTTATTCAGTTTTACACAAAATTCTGGTGGTTTTAAAACGCTGGCTTTCTGATAGTGGTGAGTACTGGTAATGCAACCATTTTGGGGATTTAAGAAAATGAATTCCCCACAGTTCTAGGTTGCTTTTGGCAATCAGCATTGCCATTCCCAATGGTTTCAGGCTACTGTGTGGGTAGTCCAATGGTGGTTTTAGGCAGTGCCCTTCTGTGCCCATAACATCAGCAAAAATGGGTGGCAGCCTATTCTTCATGCATTTCTCTGGGCATTTTCTGGGAAGCTCTGGCTATCATGATGTTTTCAATGCCAGTACTGCACAGTTTTTGTGGTAGGGCTCGGATGCATGGGTAAAAACATCCCACAGGCCCCCCTCCTGCGATGGCCATTCTGTTTCACTGATGGAACTCGCAAGATCTGGGATGTTTCCTCATCTTCTTCCAATAGATGGCACAGTTCAGCATCTTTTTCTCCATCCGGTCGGATCGATCGGTTCTCCTCGCCGGTCCTGATGGGAAGATTGGGCGGTACCCCAGGCCCCTTGCGTCTCTGCTCCCGATCTCCGGATCGTCCTCCCTGGCCAGTCTCAAGGTTTTCTTTCTCCGAGGACGACAAAGGAAGAGCGGCAATACCTATTCATAGACATTTTTCCCCCACCATTGATATAGTGGGGTGGCATATAAATTTATAGTCAAAACATATGAACATGCACATTTCTTTTTGCATTCAAAAACGAAAACACCCACATTGAGAAACTCAGAATTTGATAGGCGATATGTAGGATATTTTAAGTTAGAACTGAATTAATCAGAGACAGTACCCTCTAGGATTACCGAGGACTCCTCCAGTTGCTGCAAAGTGTGCCTGGGATGGCAACACTTCAACTGGTTTATATGGACCCACTTGTCTTCCCCCTCTGCCAAACCGCCTGTGGGGATGCGGATCTTGTAGGCCACAGGGAAGATCTTGTCTATAATCTCATAGGGTCCCTTCCATGTAGGCAAAACTTTTCGCTGCTTGGCCTGGTTCCTTTGGAAATTGTATAGATAGACCCGGTCCCCCACCTGATATTCCTTCCTGGACGTTTTCAGGTCATAGTGGGTCTTCATACTCTCAGCTGATCTTTCTAGATTCCGCTGAGCATAGGCAAAAGCATGCTGAAGGTGTTTCCTTAAATTCTCCACATACTCATGAGTTGTGGAGGCATTTATCAACATTTGCTCTTGGGTTCTGTAGAGCAAATGCTGAGGAAGCACCATCTTGCGTCCAGTCATCAACTAAAATGGTGACATTTTGGTTGCAGATGAAGGGGTAGATCTGATGGCCATTAGGACCAGAGGTAATCGGATATCCCAACTTGGCCCAGAATCTGCCACAAACTTTTTTAAGATGACCACAATGGTTCGGTTATATCTCTCTACTGCCCCAGAAGAAGCTGGCCGGTAAGCAATATGCAACTTCCTTTTGACCCCCAGTATCTCCCACATCTTTGTCATCACTTCACTGGTGAAGTGGCTACCTCTGTCTGACTCAATCCTTTGAGGTAGACCAAAACGGGAAAATATGTGGTTAATCATCAAGGCAGCTGCCGTTTCTGCCTTGCAGTTTGGGGCTGGGAGACATTCCACCCACTTGGTAAACAAGCATGTCACAGTCAACATGTACTTATTCCCCCTAGCAGAGCGAATCACGGGGCTTACAAAGTCGATTTGCAAATCTGACCATGGCAGTGTCATCCCCCTCTTTTGGAGGGGTGCACGGTGCGTGAGGGATGATGGCTGAAATTGTGCACACACAAGACACCCCTTCAAGTATTGGTCAAGGTCCTGCCCCATGTGTGGCCAGTATGCAACCTCTCTTAAGATTTTTCCAGTGTTGTGTGAAACCCCCTATGACCGGCGGTGGCCGCATCATGGGCGTGACTTAACATCAGGCTTCGGAATGAGGTTGGACCCACCCACTGATCGTGGTCAGCTTTGGATTTCCTTACCAGCAAACCGTCTTGGATTCGGAACATTTTTGGACATTTCATCAACACTCTTAGGTCCTCTTTCCCAATGTAATCGGTATCCGTCAGGGGAAAGTTCTCAGGGTCCTCAAGGTGTTGGTAAAACTTACCAATAATGGGATCCCCCTTCTGAGCTGTAATCAAATCAGCATCAGGGGTCTCCTTACTCCATTGTGCAATTGAAAGATCATTGTGAGCATTTGTCTGGGACCTAGTGATAGCAGTGACCTGGATTTCCCCCAACAGGGACTCAATCTCAATTAGATCCCCTTGGATGGCCCCGGTTTTGGCCAGCTGATCAGCTAAGTCATTTCCAGTTTTGTCTGGTCCCTCTACTTTGGAATGACCCTTGATCTTTTTCCAATAGATGGTCATCTCATTCGAGGTGACCAGATCGTCAATGTTTTGGATCAACTTCCCATGTTTCAAGGGTTTGTTGTTAGCACATAACATGCCTCTGGTTTTCCAATTAACCAGGTGCTCCACAAACCCGTTCCGTACATAATCAGAATCTGTGATTATGACCAGTTCGTGGAGTTGATGTTGGACAGCAGTGAGGATGGCTTGATGCACAGCCATCAATTCTGCCACCTGACTACTTCGGGGACCAATTTTGTATCCAGCCGAGGGTTCTGGATACTTCTTCACCCATGCATTCCCTACGCCAGCCACCAGTTCTTTCTCCCCGTCGTTGTCAACATGGTAAGAGCATCCATCCACATAGACAGTGGGCATTCCCTCACACTTGTCTTCTTCAAAGACTTTGTGTGGGGAATTAAGGTATGCCTCCATGTTGTCCTTGATCTTTAAACTTTCGTCCTCGAGACAGTTTTCTCTGGCACAATCATGCAAGTCAGCCAGACCTTGCGCGAGGGGACTCTTCTTGTTTTGGCCATATCTGACCTCCACAGGAAAGCCTTGCATTGACAGAATCCAGGAAGTTATTCGGGAATTACTCACATTTCCGGCCCGGATTCTGTCACTTTGGAGATATTGCAGAGGCTGGTGTGGAGTCTCCACTATGATGTGTTCCCCCTGGATAAACGGGCGGTAATTCTTCAATGCGCACACCGTTGCCAGGAGTGCCTTCTCACAATCGTTGAATTTTTCCTCCACAGAGGATACAGTTTTGCTCGCATAGGAGATTACTTTATTGACCTTGTCATGCTTTTGGTATAATATTGCCGTCAAGCACGTATTAGAGAACCCCGTCTCCAGGAAGAACTCCTTGTTTCTGACAGGGTAAGCTAGGCAAGGCGCTTGTGAGAGGCTTCTCTTGAGTTGTTTTACCGCCTCGGCTTGTTCTGGACCCCATTCCCACTTGACCCCCCCCCCTTCAGGAGATGAATCAGGGGTCTGGTGATCTCTGCGTAGCCCTCAATGAACTTTCTGCTGTAATTAGTCAGTCCAAGGAGGCTCCTTAGTTACCGCAGAGTTGTGGGGTCTTTCAGTTTCTGAAGTGCTTCCACTTTCTTTTCCTGGGGACAGAGACCCTGAGGAGTAATCTCATGCCCCAAGAAATTAACACGGGTTCTACACCACTGTGCTTTCTGAAAGGAAAGTTTTGCTCCGGCGGCCCTCAACTGTGTCAGAACATAACGGATCTCCGCTATGTGTTCCTCCACAGATGAACTTTTGATGAGGACATCATCTAAATAAGCCAGGTTACCCCTTGCACCCAGGTCGGGCATGGCCTTGTGTAGGAAAATGTTGAATTCATTGCCGGAGTTGAGGTATCCGAAGGGAGTCCGGGTCCATGTGTACTGCTGCCCCCCAAAGGTAAAAGCCAGCTTGTATTGGTCCTCCCTACTGACAGGCACAGTCCAGTATCCATTGGTCAGGTCTATTGCAGTGAATACCTGTGACCCCTGGATCTGGGCCAGCCCTTGGTCAATGTAGGGCAGAGGCCATCGGGAAGTATGGACCCATTTGTTGAGCTCCCTGAGGTCGGCGCAGAGTCTCCGCTGGCCGTTTGGCTTCAATATTCCCAGCACCGGATTATTGAAGGTGCTGTGAACTGGACGGATTATTCCCCGGGACTCAAGGTTCTTAATTATTTCAGTAAGGGACTCCATGGATGCGAGAGGCAAACGATATTGCTTCACAAACACTGGAGTCATGCCAGGGTCCGTGGGGATTGTTGTTGTGTGGATGTCGGTGCGGCCACAGTCATATGAGTCTACCGCAAAGAGATCTTGGAAATCCAAGAAAACTTGTTTCAACTTTTGCTTTTGTTCCAGAGTCACACAGGCATCAGCTAGGTTGACTCTCTCTTCCACCATCTGCCTGAAGCCTGGAAAGACTTCTGGTTTGGCTATCTCAGCGGCCTCCTCCAGCTGGGTGGAGAAGTCCCTGGTCAGAGTGCTGATTTGGACTGGAGGCCTCAGGTGGGAAAGGCAGCCCTCGTGGACCTGGAAAATCACCTCATCCCTCCTGAAGTCACAAGTCACATCTTCCTTACCATAAGGGCAAGAAGTGTACACCAGGAAGTTCCCCCCATGCCGGGTAAAAATCCTGTCTGGTGTTGTATTGTCATCACTGTCACTGTCAAAGCAGTCCTTGGGGATTGGCCCTAACAGTTCATTACCTAAATCGATGGAAAAATGTCGGTCATCAACCGCCATTCCAATAATGGTGCCTGCGGCTAGAGTAATACTCTTTAAGTCGCTGTTATCCACCTCTATTAGAATGGTGTCATGTTCTATGTTGACTAATGGAGTTGGGTTTACCCCCAACCCTTGCTGTTGGAGAGAAGCGTTTAGATGTATGTAAGCATCAGGGTTTTTCAAATGTTGTCCTCTTTTAGCTTTCACTTCCAGGGAGAATTGTCGGGTCCTTTCTGGGATGGTGACTTCCTCTTTGATCTGAATTTCAACTGCATAAGGTAGCAATTGAGCTGACCTAAATGCTTTTTCTGGATCATCAAAGCCCATGGGATTATCCACTAATCGGGAACAAGCTTTGAAGTTTATTAGGTCCAAACTAATGGCAAAGCGATTGAGAATGTCACTGCCTAAGTAAAAAGCGGCAGTGACGTCTCGCACGACCCAACAATTGTGGACTATGCTCTTGTTGCCAATGGAGATTTTGAGCATACACCTGCTTGGCAGGAGATGTTTGGAATTGGGTGCTTCCAGGTCCATTTCCCATTTGTCTATCAGTTTGAATGTGGGAATGGCTGGATCTTTTGGGAGTTGCCGGAACATGGCTTCGCTGATGAAGCTCTTACCGTTGTTCACACACACTTGAGCGAGAACAGAGTCCTTCCCATCATTTAACTGAACAGGGATGAACAACTGCTCTCCAATTTGCTGAATATCAGCCAGGCTCTGAGCTGATTTCACATCTTTCTGGACTATAGGAGGGGGAGTTTCTGATTGTGGATTAGTATAGAATTTCAGGGTGTTTCCTTCCAGTGTGGAATACCACCTTAAACTGGAAGGGTGGTTGATTTTCAGAAAAAGAGAGGACCCCCCATCACCAGTCTGTTGTCCTACTGCTATTACTGTCACATCTGGAATTTGGTTATTCTGGAAGTGGAATTCTACTTGGTCAGATTTTTGTTCAACCATGTGGCATGTGCCGTTTAAACTAACATGGTTGACACTCTGTTTTAATTTTATGGGTCGGCTAGTCTGGGTCCAGAGGACCTTGTTTACGCAATCTATTAGGGGTGACAACCTTCTCAGGAGGTCATTCCCTAGTAAACAAGGGTGCCCTCTGGAGTCACAACTATGACCGGGTGTTTCAACTTGTGTCGCCCAATTTTAATGTCCAAATCTGTGATCCCCTCGACGGGAATTTCCTTCCCATCAAAGTTCTGGAGTTGTCCAGGAAGTGAGGTGAGAGGAATTTGGTAATTCCCTCCCCTTCCTGCATTCAGTTCATCAAAGGCCCTTCTGGACAGAAGGGTAGCTTGAGATCCCGTGTCCACCAGCGCTGAAATCGTACCCTGCCCCTGTACTTGTACCGGGGCATAATATCTTCCCTCCTTCTCCTCAAGGGGGCACAGATAATGCACATTTTTGGACAACTGGTGGGCTAACTTTCTGGTTTTGGACATTGCAAGAGAAGAGATTTGGGCAGAATTCGGTGGAGAACCTTGGGAATCTGAAAGAAAAAGTTGGCAACTGGAGATCAGAGCCATTGTGGGTTCCCCTGGTTCCGGTTCTGGGCCGCCCCCCCCTTTTTGGAGGTAGTCATCAGGATGGGTTTGAACCAGGGGATTTTGGTATTGTGGGTTCTGGGATGAGATGATGGGCGGCGGTAGCTCAGTCTCCATATCTCCCCAGTCTGAATTGGCATCCCTTGGGACCCATTTTTCCTTGGGAGGAGTTCCCCCATCTCTGAAGGAGAAGGTCCTTTCCCCAGGATCCTCTGAGGATCCCTCTCCCTCAAATTGGAAGACCTGTACCTCCTCCACAAAGTGGGTCTGTTTGGGTCCTTTGTTTCTCCTACCCCCCTCTGCTCCTTGGGAGGCAGGCTTTCAGGGGCAGGAGATTTTGTTTCCGTTCCTGGTTTTCCAGGGGCTGTTTACAAGTTGGGAAGGAAGCTTCCTCCAAGGCTTTACATCCCCCTTCCCCTTGTGCCTCCTCCCTAGGAACCGGTGTGTTATCGGGGTGCTGCCCCCGTCATTGTTCTGGAGTACCAGGTCCAGAGTTTGGGGCATTCTGCGGTGGCACGCTCATCTGAGGGTTCTGTTGAGCCCTCAGTATGTGACCCAGATCCCGTGCCATATTTTGGACCTGGCGCTCTAACTGGGAAACCCGCTCAGGCTGATACGGGGCTCTATTTTCTCCCCTGGGCTGATCCCGGGAAGGGTAGCTATCCCTTCTCTGGTAGTACCCCGGGTTGGGAAGATTTTGGTACCCCTCCACCCATGGCCTCCCCTCTCCCGGATTAGGTTGTCTGGGCTCAGGGAATTGGGGAAAGAAGGATGGATGATTTTGGGGCTGGAAATTGAGTGGATGCCTGGGGAAAAAGTTCTGCCCAGGATTTGGAGAATTTCTGCCCTTCTGGGGGAAGTTAGGAGGGAAGTTCCCTGGGTCAGGTGCTTGGCTGGATCCCCCCCCCCTGGGCTGGAGGAGTCCACACATAACCCAGGATTGGTCTGTTTCCCTTGTAACGGGGACTTACATAGTCAGGAGAGCGAGGGACCCCATTTGTGGGACTACCTCTTTCAATCCCTGTCTGTGACTGGCCCGAGGACCTTCTGGGCCTAGCATTGTTAGGTGCAGGTAGGTTTTTAGGCCCCCCCATCTCCAAATCCGAAACGGGGGTGACCTTTACCTCTGCCACCTTGGCAGCAGCAGGGGTGCTGTTGGGTTTGGGGTTTTTCGGCGCGTTATTTTTATTTTCGATAGGCTTCTGTACCTCATAGATCCGGGTAGCCTGTTCAATGACCCAGTCTAAAGATCTTTTCTCATGAAAATCTCTCACGAGCTGGGTCATTATATATTTGGGCAAGGCATGGAAAAATGTATTGACAAATTCTCTGCTGTCTGTGCGCACCCTTCTGGTGGTCTGCGCAAAGGCACGTTTCAGTTCTTGCACGAATTCTTGTGGGGCCTGATCCGCCCCACATTGCAAATTGTAGGCTGCCTTGCGAGCCTCTTGGGGATTTCTGTGAACAGAAAAATGTTTTAATATAGCCGCCCTATAGGTGGACCACCTTGAATGATTTTGGTCCTCCAGCCCCGCAAAGAAACTGGAGTACTCTGGGGAGAATGTCCACTTTACATATTGGATACAGCTTTGGCTGTCCTTCAAATGAAAAGTCTCCATCATTTGCTCATAGAGCTCCAAGTGTTCCCAAACAGAGTACTTGGCGTTCTTATGATAAGGCGTGATGACACTCCTGATTGCCTTAATCTGTTTCAATGGGTCCTTAAGCAAGGCCCTTTTTGCCTTATTGGCCTTTTTGGTTCGGGTAACCCTGGTCCATTCATCCTCTGACTCAGAGGCACTGCTCCCAGAGGTTCCTGTCTGATCTTCCAGGTTTTCCCGGATTCTGCGAGCCTGGGAATGGCTGGCAGAATTTGGGAACCTGGTCTCCTGTGTCCTGCGCCGTTCAGAGGAGTCTTCAGATTCCTCTTTGCTGCCAGGATTTGATGGGTACCCCCCCACTGACCTAACTGGGCAGAGGTTTTCAGGATGCCCTTAATGGGCCTACTCTCCTGGGGTTCCCCACTAAATTGCACTGTGCTTGGGTGCCCATACCCGGGTGCCCGCCCATCCATTCCTGGGAGGTACTGGCCTATGAGCCCCATGCTTCTGGCTGGATAGTAATCTGCCATCCCTGTGGCCCGGTGCTCATGTGCACAAGGGGACATGGGGGTGGCAGAGTCCAGGGACTGAGAGAGATAAAGGCCTCTGGTACTAGGGCTCCTGAGGTTATGCTCAGGAGTTTCCCTTTCCCAGCGAACCTGGTCTCTATCTGCCCCTGCTCCCTGTTGCAATGCAAGAGCCTGCGCCTTCAGTTCCTCAGTTAAGGCCTTACTAGACTCTATCAGTCTCTCCTGCATCGCTACCTGTTGTTGGAGCCTATCATTGTGCTGGCAGAGAGCCTCATTCTCTCTCTGCGTTTCCTGATTGGTCCTGGAGCACTGGGCCAGTCTTTGCTGCAGGAGGGTTACCTCCTGAGTCCCCTCCCTACTGGCCTGCTCCTGTCTTGCCAGAGCCTCCTCCATCCTCCTGGTGTGCTCTAGCAAGTCCTGGTGTTCTTTTTGGAGGTCACCCAGTCCCTGGTGGGCCAGGTGATTTTCTTCCATTTTTCTTCTTAAGTGGCAGACTTCCTGGCCTAAGGTGTCCCTTTCCTGACCAAGAGCTTGAATTTGTGACGCCAGGTCGTCCCTTTGCCTTTGGAAGGCACCAGCTTTCTGGCGCTCCTGATCAAACTCTGCCTGGGTATCCAGGTCTTTCAGGATCAGTTTATTGCTCTCCTCTTTCTCTCTGTCTAGTTGGATTTGCAGGGTGGCTACCTGCTCTGTGCATGCCCTGTTGAAATTGATCTGTTGCTCCAGCTTTTTCTGGCTCTGCAGTAGGGAGTCCAAACTTTCTTGGCGTTCCCTTATTCAAAGCCAGAATTCTGGTATCCTGGTCTGTCTTTTCCTGTTGCAGTGTATCCATGTCCTCTTTTATTTTAATGATATACTGCCTACTATCATTTTCTGACTCCTGGCTCCCCTGCAGCCTCTGCTCAGAAGAGACCAGGTCAGATTGGACCTTCTGTAGTGCCAGCAGTTGCCTACTCGCCAGATCTTGGCCTTCAGCACATTTGCCCTGCATGGCTCCCATATGTAAATATAAATATGCCGCTACCCTGGCAATCTTGTGGTGCTCATCCTTGGCCTTCGGGGCCATGTATAGTTCGCTTAGGGCCACATGTAGGGGACCCTGATCTCCCCATATATCTGACCCTGTTTCAGTGACCTGTTGCGCGATTGCCTGCAACCAGACCGTTTGGTCCTGATGAGTCCACTCACCTCTCACAAATAGCTTATGTAAGAAGTGTTCTCTGGCTATTTTCATATCTACCAAGGTCGTCATTCTAGAGATTGGTCTCTGTCCTGACTTACAGAAGTTTGTATTTTATTTTTGCAAAACAGACCATTTCCTTAGAGCGTTCCTTTGAGGAGTGCTTTACAGCGTAACACAGTGTGGTGATCCGACCGGATATGTGTATCTGGTCAGCTGGCACGCTGTATTAATCTGCACAAGTGATAGATCTAACCCAAACGTCTGGCTCGAGCCCCCAATTGTAAGAGGATTCAATTCAACACTACAGCTAAGTCAATGCCTAGTCTGGGATACTGAATGGAAACCCTTATTGATATATCTTTACGTCCAGTTCATGCGTTCTGGATGACTACCCCTATATAACACCCCTCTCTTGGAATCCCCCTGACCCCACTGAGCCACGAAGTAGCTCTGTTTTGCAAGTTTAAACGGTTTATTTGATAATTTAAACAATATATATATATATCACACTTTATAATAAATTAATAATTGAATATCACACTTAATCTGAGCAGTAATCAATAATGGATAGTCCGGCACTAGCACACTTCTTTATGATCAATGATGAGTGGTTATAGGATGGATACGATAGCAACAATACTTTTATGGTTTCAAATGGATGCAATGTGGAATGAAATGCAGTACAGAAATTAACTTGATAGGATTTCAGCAAAAGACAATGTAATCACTTTCTTGGACAATTCACCCCCCCCCTTTGATGCACTGTAAGGAGATGAAGATGACACAGTTCTTAGGAATGCAATCAAATAGAATTCAGTTCAATTCCCCCCCAGCAGCTTATACAACAGATAGGAGTTTTGAAACACAGGCAAAATGCTTTGAATATGGTGACACTGCAGTGCGAAATATGCTGAAAATGGTTTTAATTCCCTTTAGGAGGTTCAGGGTGAGTGAAATATACTTGGGATGAGTTCAGGCTCACTTTAGCAAGGATCTAGGAGTAACTAGCAGGTTAAACAAATTTTTGGCAAAGGAAAGCAATGAAGCTGCTGTTTTCACGCGTGGCTGGATTTTTAACCAAATCGCAAATCGCGGTAAAATTCGCGAGTGCGAGAATCGTGATTACGGCTAAAGTATACGGAGTTTCTAAGCTTTCAGAGGAAACTTAAACCAAGTTCCTAGCCCAAACGGTTCCAGAGATATGGACGATTAAATAAAGGTAGTTTTTTGGATTTTAAATTTTAAAAGTTCAAAGCGACAAGTTACAGCTTGCAGCTAGAAAATGACAAGTGACAGCTTTGCAAATGACAGGTGACAGTTAGTAGGCAGTTCTGGTTAGATTAAAATAGATTGAATTATATTATTTTAACTAAGAGATTGGGTCTGCACAGTTCTGCTAGGTACTCACAATATATTTAGAAATAGGCCTCGCCACGGATCTGGTCAACAGGTTTTCTTCACTCGCCACGGACGGTTTCTGCACACAGCGTCTGGGTCAGCTCTACTCTGCTGGTCTGGTCTGGGTCTCTGGTTTTGATCAGGTCTGTGGGTCCGGAGACAGCGGTCTCCGGTTCAGCTGGTCTCTCTCTGGATACAACACTGCTCCCTGGCAAATGGCAAGAGTTCTTGCAAAGAATTCAAACAGCTCGCCTGGCTGTGAATAGTGGCAATGATTTGAGGCCTGCTAAAGAGGGATTTAGCTTGTAGTTGACCTCTCTGCTACAAATTCTGAGGTAAAGTCTTGGTCTCTGAAGGTGGATAGATTGAAGTCTCTATGTTGGCTCCCTGGAGGTTGATGGAGGTAAAGTATGGATTTTCCCGGCAGAGCGTCCCGCAGCAGATGGAATAGAATGTCCCTATCTGTCCTGACTGTCTGCTTTTATGTGTTTTGAAAGTGGGTGGAGAGGCTAGCTTTCTAGGCCCTACCCCTCTCCACTTGTCATTGGCCACTTCCTCCTCTTCCCCTTGACTGGGGGAATGAAATGAAGTGTCATCATGATGAGGTCTGTTTATGATACAGAGAACCCACCCCTGTCAACTTGACACCCAAATCTATATCTGATCCAAATACATACTTCCCCGATAGACAGTTGTTTGGCATTGCATACACACATCATGCATTTACTGATGGTAGCCCCTGTTCCAATTCTGTCGTTTCTAGAAGCTTGGGTTAAAAAATGGCAACATATTTCACTTTTTGGTCGGGTTACCAATATTAGATTTGTCCCTGCATTTACACAAATGTTCGCAAAGCATGTGGGCATTAGGTGGTGGAGTGTCAGATTTTTAACATACATACATTTAGAGTAATATCCTCTTTTCCGCTAAAAACCCCCCTGAACATACCACCGGGTCCTAACACGTCTTCAAATGTGCACAGAAAAATCACAAGAATAATGATATCACTTATAAAATTTTCACAAGTCCGCTCTATGAATGATCCATCTTTTTAGATTTATGTTCTGGCCCCAGGGGTGTGTCTTTTCAGGTCACATGGTGTAGAAACCAGTTTATCCAGTTTCTGCCAAGCTCAGAGACCCTGCCCCTCCCAGCTTCTGCCAAGAGGAAGCTATTTTACGGTCCCCCTAATAAACCATCTGCCTGGGCCCTGGAAGGCCCATTGTTCAAGAGGAAGCCATTTATGGCATCCCCCCCAATAAACTCTGTGCCTGGGCCCAGGACAGGCCTTTGTTCAACTCCCTGTAGCTGCTCCACCCCTAATCTAATCAGAGAGGTGACAACTCCTTTTGGCAAGGGGAAGAGTGGCTGAGCAGGTTTTAACTCCTGTGGGGTAGATGTCAGGCAGAATTCAGTTCCTTAAGCCAGGCCCCAGCTAATGTCACTTCTAGTTACCCAGTTTTCTGCATTCAAATAAACTAACAATTTTTACACATGCAGCTAGAATGCTGATTCTAAGTTCAAAACTATGACATTTCAACAGTGACAAACTATGTGACACTCAAAAGTAGGTCACTCAGTTAATTTAAACATTTTCGATGTTTGGTCGTTTTAAATCCAGTTTCAGTTAGGCTGCTGCAGACCTGCAGAGCTCAGCCAGTCTTGTTATGAACATTCAAGTCACTTCAGAATATAACTTTACATTGTATCGACCTCTGAGTAAGTCTTTCTTTGGCCTGCTTTGGGTTCATTCATTCAGTTTTACACAAAAGTTTGGTGGTTTTAAAAAGCCGGCTTTCTGATAGTGGTGAGTACTGGTAATGCAACCATTTTGGGGATTTAAGAAAATGAATTCCCCACAGTTCTAGGTTGCTTTTGGCAATCAGCATTGCCATTCCCAATGGTTTCAGGCTACTGTGTGGGTAGTCCAATCGTGGTTTTAGGCAGTGCCCTTTTGTGCCCATAACATCGGCAAAAATGGGTGGCAGCCTATTCTTCATGCATTTCCCTGGGCATTTTCTGGGAAGCTCTGGCTATCATGATGTTTTCAATGCCAGTATTGCACAGTTTTTGTGGTAGGGCTCGGATGCATGGGTAAAAACATCCCACACCACACAAAGCCAAATTCCCATAGAATATCCACTAGCACCCTGGTGTGCAAGCTAAAACACTATTGTCCTTAGAGGGAGCCTTCACCTGCCAATAATAGCTATGCACCTGCATTAAGGGCCCGCCTTTGTTTGGGCCTTTAACTTGGGCCTCAGGGCCATTATCGGCTGGTAAAGCCACCTCCTGTGTGTATATTGTATGTGTTCATGCTATATATAAAAGGTACGTCTGGCTGGGAAGCAACAGAGCACTGTACATAAGGGAACACACCCACAGGGTAACAAGTAATGGCATAGAGTGAGCGGAGATGGGTGAGCAACAGAGAAGGAGAAGTACAGTTGAATGGAGTGATCACAGATTGGCAAGATGTTATTTGTAGTTTGGTGCCATCACATGCTTCCTGAAATGTAAGATGAGGGGAGGAAATCTTATCCGCATTGGTAACTTGTTCCAGTGACAGAGTGCATAGCAGAAAATGGGTTGTTTCCTGGTTTTCCTCTTTCAGTTCATTGTTTCCAGTGTGGCTTCTGGTGGTGCACTTGCCTCCGGAGATGGTGAGTGCCTGAGTGCCTCAGCCAGGAAGAATGGTGTTTTGGTTGAGACTGCTTTGTAGGTAGTGCAGGCTGTCTTAGACTTGATGCATGCTTGAAGGCATAGCCAGTGAAGCTCCTTGAGAATGAGGATGACGTGGTTGAATTTTCTTAGTCCTGTGATGAGGTGTTCTACATCATTCTACAGCCAAAGGCCCGTGAGCCGAAGGCCATCACCTGTCTGCCCCTCAGCCCACTATATATATGGGTTCAGCTTGGCAATATCCTCATCAACACAGCCCCGCGTGCCGGCCTTGCCCTAGGCTGCAGGAGCAGTCTACAGCGAAGCGCTGCACGCAGCGGTAGCCGACAGCCCGCCCGCCTGCCCGATCGTTCTGCAGCTCACCCAGTTGCTTCTGCAGAAATACCTGCCTCATCGTGCCTGCACCGCTGTGCTAGCACCTTCGTGCTTTGATATCCCGGCTCATCCAACAAAGGCTTCCACAGAGCTGTGCAGCCGTAAGATGGCTGTCACGATCGACGCACATGAAGCGTCCACATCGGTTGCCTAGCAACCTAATCTGCATTTACATCGCCAACGAGGACCGGAGGCGGAAGCCAGCCCTCTACAGCCGAAGGCCCGTGAGCCAAAGGCCATCATCTGTCTGCCCCTGTCCGCCACTTTGCTACGGCGCGGGATGCTACCACGTGTTCCCTATCCCCTATGTCCTGTTAATTCATCCTCCTCGACATCGCACATTCAGGAAAGCCTGCAGCTATCGTGCTGACACCGGATTCAAAGAGACACCTATGGGTGGCAACTGCAACAGCCCAGAGGACTCCTGCTAACAAAGAAGCCCGTGGACACACGATTACTGAGACCGCAATATCAGTAAGTCATGCCCGCCTATGCTCCTGGTCGGCTCATGCCCCTCACCACGCCCATTAGTGGTGCCAATACTAGAGACTCACTTCCCTGTAATCTGCCTCATACCACATAGGCCAATACCGGCTAAATGCAAGTCACTCAATATTACCACTGCATAGCGCCACCTTGGCCAGTATTGATTGCATGTGCATAGCGCCACTTGGGCCAGTATTGATTGTATTTGCATAGAGCCACTTGGGCCAGTATTGATATTAACTGCATAGCGCCACTTGGGCCAGTATTGATTGTATTTGCATAGCGCCACTTGGGCCAGTATTGATAGTATGTGCATAGCGCCACTTGGGCCAGTATTGACATTAACTGCTTAGCTCGACTAACTCACGACCAGTATGTCCTCCTCGCTCATCTTCACATGCGTATTGAGTGCGATACTATCCCCCTCTTACATACCACGCTTAGACAACAGAGAGCCCCCCCACTACCTAACTACACAGAGCCACCGGTCTACAATGGACCTCTTGCCCACACCGGCACTCGCATCAAAAATCACAGTGCTGATACCCAACACAAGCAACAGACTCAGAGCCCGCACCACTCCCATCCAATACCAGGCCACCTCGGCACACACAGCCTACAGAAATGGCAGATTCAGCTCACGTACCACAAAAGTTAGCACACTATACCAGCGAAAGAACCTCATCTCTAGCCAAAGCAGCAAGCCCACTTACACCACACTTAGCAGCCACCCTTGTTCTCCATGTACTGCTACACCTAAACCAAGCTCTCATACCGTAGGCCCTAAGAACTCTTGCCACCTTTCCTACAAGTGCACACTAATTAATGTGAGATCCCTCAATGCCCACGCCATAGAAGTATCCGACCTACTAACCTCCCATGACTTGAACATACGAGCCATTACCGAGACATGGCTTCACAAAGCGTCCGGCCCAGCCATAGCATTAGCCCTACCTCTAGGATATGCTATAATCAGACAAGACAGAATTGCCAAAACAGGAGGGGGGTCGCCCTTATCCATAAAGAAACCCTATCTATCAGAACCATACTCCACCAACAGGAAGGAAATGTTGACATTCTATCAACTAAGCTAGCACTCTCGCCCAACAACACTATTCATATTCATACAATATACCGTCCACCTGGCACCTCTACTAATTTCCAAGGTCAAGTTAATCATCTCCTAGGAAACAATATTAAAAAATCTACCAAATCACTCCTTGTAGGAGATCTTAACTTAGGCCTCAACGACCCTAAAGATAAAGCCGCGCTATCCCTAGCCAAAGACCTCCACAACCTAGGCTTCTCCCAAAAAATCTAAGCACCCACACACGTTAAAGGACGCACCTTAGACTGGATTTCAGACCACAACTGCAACATAGCAATCACCGCTAACTCCAGCCTCCCGTGGACAGACCACAACCTATCATATTCGATATCCCTGTCACTAGGAGTACTAAAGTGCCCACTACAGCAGCAGCTACCTTAGCTAGAAGCGCAAAGAAACTCACGGCAGCCAATATCAGCACACTCCTTAATATGCCCTGCCTTAAGCCCCCTTTCTCGCTAGACCCCACTAGTCTTGTTGAAGTATTCAAAGATTCCATTACAAAGGCTGTCAACACTGCTGCCCCCTTAGAATACAAAAAAGAGAAAAAGTCCTTCCACTCCAACTCCTGGTTCACTGAGGATTTTCAATCCCTGCGTACCGACAAACACCACGCGCTAAAAAATTGGCAACATAAATCCTGTGATAACACAAAAGAGATATTCAAAGCCATAGCCAAAAATACAAGGATGCCATCTTCCTTGCTAAATCCGAAGCCTATAACCACCGCATCACAACGGCTGACTCCCAATCTAAAGAACTCTTCAGTATCTTTAAAGAACTAACCATACCACCAACATGCCCCGATGAGATCATCAAAGACGAGGCATGGTCCACAGGCACACAATCAGCCATGCTAGCAAAAATAAACCTCCTCCAAAATAAGATTTCCCACCACTACAACACTCTACCCAAGCATAGCACACAAGCACAGATGAAACTTAGTGTCAAAACCAGCAACCTACCCAAATTTACTTTCACGGAAGTTTCAGAAACTGAGGTCATTGACATCCTCAAACACCTCAAACCCTCTCTATGCAAGGGCGACGTATGCCCTCCTAAAATCATCAAAGACTGTGCAGAGCAACTCGCCCCTCTCTTCACAGCATTCATCAACACCTCATTCAAGTCGGGCATTATCCCAGACAGCCTCAAAGAGGCTTGCGTACGCTCCCTTCTAAAAAAGCCTGCTCTAGACCCCACTAACCCCAACAACTACCGACCCATAACCACAGTTCCATTCTTGCTAAAACTACTTGACAAGGCCGCTCACATACAGATCCAACTCTATCTCGAATCTAACTCAATCCTAGGCAAAAGACAATCTGGGTTCCGTAAGGGTCACGGAACTGAAACCGCCCTTCTAGACCTTAAAACGAAATCACGAATATCCTAGACAAAGGTAAGCCAGCACTCCTCCTTCTCCTCGATCTCTCAGCGGCATTGATCTAGTAGATCACACCACACTCACCAGCCACTTGACGCATGCAGCACACTTCTCCAAGGACAAGCCATCCTGGGTAACTTCCTTCCTACAAGGCAGAGCTATGAAAGTGTTCTCCAACACAGCTCATGCAGCCCCCTCCATCATTCACTGCGGGGTTCCTCAAGGTACCTGTACTGCCCCCACTCTATATAATCTTTTTACTAAACCTCTATTTGACAAGCTAGACGCAATGGGAATCACCTACACTAATTACGCCGACGACATGCAGATACTCCTTCCCTTGTCAGGTAACTATCAACAAGATTTCATGTCCCTTCAACTAATCTACTACACCATACAAGCCTGGATGGCTACCAACGGCCTCTGCTTGAATGGGGACACAACTGAAATCCTCATCCTTGGTCAGAAACTCACCCTCTCCAACCTCGACCCATTATACATCAACTTCAACATTGACAACTGCATCATCCCAGTTTTATCCTCAGTCAAAACGTTAGGTGTACACTTAGACGCCAACTTATCCATGGATAACCAAGTTAGCGCCGTAGTCTCAGCATCAGCGCTAAGCACTAAACTCATCAACGCAATAAAACTCTTCCTAACTAAAGACAACTGTCTCTCCATCGCGAGAGCCACCATAGGAGCTAAACTGGACTACTGTAATGCTCTCCTAGCAGGCACTTCCAAGAACAACCTCTCCAAACTCCAAACCACTCAAAACAACGCTCTTAGAGCAGCCCTCAGCATACCAAAAAGAGAACACATCACCCAAGCTAGGAAGTCAGTCCATTGGCTCCCAGTCAAGGATAGGATTGCCTTCAAAATTCTCACTACCACGCATAAATGCATCAACCACACGGCACCATCCTACCTTTCCGACACCCTGTACAAATCACAATCCACAAGACCTATCAGATCCACATACACCAACCTACTTACCATTTGACGCATCAATAGAACGAAGGCGGGAGGTATTGGCTTCCCGTACCTTGCACCCAAGCTCTGGAACGCACTGCCCACCAACCTCAGAGCTGAAACATCTCTCCTCTCATTCCGCAAACAACTCAAAACTGCCCTCTTCAACTAAACATACTCACTGTACCTCTCACATGTTCAGTTAATGTATGTCACTAAAGCATAATCAGTGCCCTCTGTACCTACGAGCATCAACATGTATGTAACTAAGTCTAAGAAACACTGTAACAAACGCCACGATGCCTTCAGTCTGCTGTGCGCTCAACAAATGTGAATAAATAAATAAATAACATTCTTGATGGTTTTCAGAGTGTCCACAGCGGCATCTGTAACTTCTGCGCGTAAGTAAGGCATTGCCACCACTCAGGTGAGAGGTGAGCGGGCTTGGATAACTGTTCTGAAACTCTAGACAGGGATAAAAGGATTGACTTTGCAGAGGAGCACAATCTGGCTCTGTGTGGCTTGGGTCTTCTTGGGGATGTGTTTTGAATAAAAGGTCATGCTTGATGGTCAAGCTTAGGTATTTTTCACTGGGTAGAGTAAAGGTGTGTATGATGAGCTGATGTCAGTAAGCCCATTCTGGACTTGGGCTTGCTTTGTGGGCAATGTATTTCACCTGTGTTAGGTTGTGCATCAGGTATGCACAGTCAAAATAAGGGACAGTCAGTGATTCAGTCGATGGATGTCATTGATGGAACTGATTTTTAGATAAAGCTGCATTAAATCTGTATATGTTGGTGTTGGTGAGGATTTACCCCAGAGAGTCCTTGTACAGACTGAAAAAGAAAATTAAAAGGATGGCGCCTTGTGGAAATCCACAGGTTATTGGGTAACACAGGGTTCTGTTTGGAACCATGTGGACAAGTTGGTCTCTGATGGAGAGGCAGGAAACAAACCACTGCAGGACTGTTCCATTGAAGACCATGTGCATGGGAGGGCTGTTGAAGAGAGCTTCATCATCAACAGTATCCAAGGTGGCAGAGAGGGCAAGTAGGAGTTTTCTTTATTAAGGATGTTTAGAGCTTCATCAATGACTTGAATGGTGATCTCTGTGCTACCTCGTGGTTGGAAATTGGATTGGTAGTCTTGTAGGAGCATGTGCCAATTGTTCCTTCTATGCAACTGATTGGCAAAGGTCTTCTTTATTAGATTGGTTGCAGGGGAATGATGGATGCATGATGGGGCTGTAGTTGGTCAGGTCAATCAGGCCATCTGTAGGTTCCTTTAGCTGGATGAGGATATGTACCATTTTCAGTGCATCTGGAAAAGTGCTTGACTAAGGGATGTGTTGATGATGCATATATTGCCTACTTATTTGTACAGTGAACCTCAAAGGGCCTATAGGAGTTTTCCCCAACCGTCCTGATGAAGTCTATAAAGGTTTTGTTAAATGATGAATTTCCCACTTTTGTGATCTGTTTGACCTTCAACGCAATCTCTCATTACATAACAAGCCAACACACAGACCCAGCAACCGAGGCAATTATTTCTGTAAAGAGGTAGACATTTACCTTTTCTCACAATTTTCAGGGAACCAAAAACGAGTGTGATCAACCATCCTGAAATGTGTAGGACTGTACCACAACCAGGGCAACGCCCTGTGTCCGGCAGAGCCTCTCTATGTGACTGCTGAAATCCAAGGAATTAAGCAAAAGCATTTGCTCCCTGTTTGGTTGAGCTATTGCACTGCTTTCATGTTAATGAAACTGCATCTTAAAAGTTTGAATGGGCATCATTTCTCTGACTCCAGGTTGCTTCATCTTATTTTGCCATATTCGATCAGAGGCAAACTAAGCTTAGCCTTTTTGACCTTAGCAATGGAAAGGAATCGGCCATAATTAAATAATTAGAAATTGCCAGTCAAGCTTTATTTCTACTTGCGTTTTCTTTATTTTCAAATATTGCTTATTTTCAGTCATTGCTTAACCCAATTTCTTCTTTATAGGGCGTATGAGATTTCCACGAGACTGTTATTTTTAAGTGCTATTTTCATGTCTCTGTGTGCTCATAAATACATAATTTGATCTCAAAGCACAGGAAACCTAGATTGAAAATTTAACTCATGTTTCATGCCGCCTTTTCCTGAATGTATCAAAAATAATTGCCTTTGACTTCGCATGTCATCACTGACACCAATATGATGAGTTTCACCTGCAAAGAAAAACAGTTTTACAGTGCTAACTTTTCACTGAAGCCTCCACAGTTCATCATCTGTGTTTTTGGCAAGTTGATGTTTTTCATCATTTAAAATGATACTGCTTGTGGTTGGTTAATTATTAAAATAGATAATGTGATCAATATTACCATTATTCATTCACAACAATAAAGTCAACAATCGGCTAAAAATATAAAATATTTTGTGAGAGTGATACAAACATTTGCAATGAAGCGTTCCAGTTTATCTGTTTGCCTGTCGCAGATGATGTTGGCGCTATATTGGTCAACCTGGGCATTTTTAACAGATGTGACCAAAGATAGGTAGCATTCGACTGCACGGGTTCCAACATGGAAATACATTCCAAATTGAGTAGCGAGTGGAAATGTCATATGATTGTGGATGTGACATGGGTATAATAACATGATTCTGTGCAAAAACATGGTTACATCTCTTCATTGTGCAGAAACCTGTAATATAAGCCTGATAAGGTTATAATGTGGGCATAAACACGCAAGGGATGTTTCTGATCTTCCGTACGCAGGACTTTGCGTCCTGGAAGATGGTATTGGAAAGTTGGCTATGCTGCCTGAAAGCCATTTGTTATTTGTGCTGCTCTGGTTTCCACTGTGTACTACTGCAAAGAATTTATTTGACAGGGGAACATATATTCTGTCATAATATATGTGATTTTTTGCACATTAACCTCAACTCTTACCTAGATTAAGTTTTGTCATATGTGTTATGTATCTGTAGAGTTTACTCTTTAGAGTGCACTGTGATTAACTTGATTCATTTCAAGGAACATTTTCTGCATCTTGTGTTTACTATAACCTTTTCGCCAGGGATATCTCACGCAGCTGCACGAGAGGTTTTATTACATATTGTTGAACAGGTGACATTTTTTAATCTTGTGCGTCCCTCCAACCTCATTTTCCTGGTTTCCACTTTGGACATCTTATCCTGTCTCGGTGGAAGCTGCCTCTTTGCTTGGCTTTTCTTTTCTTCCAGGGGATTCCCTTTATCTTTAACAGACCCCACTCTGTACTCTCCCCGCTTTACCCTTCCTGGGATATCCATTGTGTCTTCTAAATCATTAAATATTTATATTTCATTTTTTATGAACCATTTGCACAATCAGTGCCTGTACCTTAGAGAACAACAACATACCTGTAGCAATATCTTAATTATTCCTCGAATTAAGCCCTGCAGTTGCTTTGTGCGGGAAGACATGTTGAAGTTTATTTTTGACACTCCTTGTTTGGTTTTGAAAAGAAAAAAAAGACTAAGGCAACAGAAATCCTCCTGATACACAGAATCACGATATTTAACCTGCAGGCATCACATTCTTCAACTCTGAAGTGTAGCAAAGTGTAATGGCCAGACATTGGAACCCTGAGGATTCCCAGCGAGTCTTACATGCTAACACGCTTAAGCCATACCTTAAGCATGAAGATCAGGCTGCACCACCACACAGGCTCTTCAGCCTGAAGTGCAGCTCCAACATGCTCGTGTGGGCCAGCAAGTTTGGTAAATGTGGGCCAGTTTCTTTAGCCAAAGTGGGTCAGTTTGATGAGTTACTTCACTTTGGGGTTGGTAGTTTTGACTGGTTATACTGTACAAATATTCTTTAGCAATGTGTAACATACCTCCCCCATGGGTATTGCTCAGAAGATGTGTCCAAAAAGGTAAAATTGCCATTTGCGACCGTGGGGCTCTTTTTCCTTAGTGCCACAGCCAATTCTATGCACTAGTCCGGTCCTGGTGATAGGGGCTGCAGAGATAAAGGAGTAGGTAGAAGACATGGCTTTCCCGGATATCCTCCGATGCAGGTTAACACTCTCCCCACAATTAACGTCCAGCCAAAAACGTCGTTTTTTTCAGAATATATCGTTTGCTGCTGTGTCTCTAACCCATTTGTGTGACGTGTAATACAGATAACGTCGGATGGGTTCTGCTGTTAAGTAACATTGCAGGTCCGTGAGATTTTATTGCCAGTAAATCATAACCATGCCATTTTCATACATTTTTTGAATGGACTTGCAGGGGGCAGTGCATCAAAAACACATTCACGTACACAAGCTGCTCTGTGTTCAAAAAGCATATTGATCTCATTTTCATGCTGACAGAAAAGCAGAAACCCACATGGAATTCTGCCTGTTTTTTGCACCAAAACCATTTGCAATCCATTGGGTGTCATGTACAATCCACCCACAATGGAGCTCATTCCGCTCCTTTGCGTAGATTGCCCGGTGGGGACCGCTCATATTTGGTACATGCAAAGAGGTAGGCTGTGGCCACTTTTCATCATTTGCACAACCTCTTTACACTTCTCTATTTGCACTCTGCAGTGAAAATAAAGTAAATGCTGCCTGCCATACACGAATGACAGGCACTGTGTACAATAATTTCCTATGTATGGAATTCGCCTGCTTTTTCTTTATTCTTTTTGGTTTCACGCCAGCATAAAAATCTCTTGCTGGCATAAAAACAATTTATTTTTGAAGGTAGAGGGCAAAGGTATTCTTATTCTGCCCCGGTGTCTCATCTTCAAAAACAATGAAAATACCCCAGTGTGTGACTGGGGTGGCTAAGGGCAAGCGTAACTGTGTTAGGCCTGCCTTAGACACTCCATTTATGCTCCGTGGTACTCCAAAATGAGCCCCAATGCACGGGCATTGAGGGTGGGATTTCCAAGTGTTAGTCGAATTGGCATAGAACAGGATGGAAACATGGGTCTGCCTGCGTTTCCATGGTGATGATAATCTACACACAAAACAATCAAAATTGCAACAAGATGACTGCTTAGATGTAAGTGTAAATGTAAGCAGTCCCTTGCGTGCAATTTATCAGCTCAATCAAAATGGAAACAATGCTTCGGTTAGCGGCTGGTAGTGCTGTGTAAGGCCCATTGCCCTGGAATGCAGATAGGTCCTGGAAGGCAGAAATGCCCTGGAAGGCTGGGTCCTTTGGTGCTGCAGGGGGAAGAGCAAAGGCTAGTGCCTGATCTGCATCTGACAAATGTATGGGTAAATATTTTATGGCATTTGTGAAAAATGGTCTGGTGGTGAATCGATATTCTTTCCAATGTATGTGATTCAGCCAAACGATTGCAACAAAGCCGACCCAGCACTTGATCATTTGTATGATGACGTCACTGTTTAAAGCCCATCTCTCAACAACGTGTTGGCATTTTTTGCCATTTAATGTTGATACCCAAAAGAATACATCTGGCGTTGGTTTAATGCCCCAGTTGTCTAACTTGTGTTTAACTTTCAATGAAATAATTGCAGTCCATTTTTCGCTGCCAGCCTTGGATCTAACAAACAGCATTTACTGGCAACACTCTGAACAGATGTGTGCCTGGAGCGTCAGCAACGGGTGAAAGTATTACATTGATGTTAATGGTGCTAAATCTATCTAAATTGAAAGGATAGTGCCTCACAAAGGATCAGGCACATTGTGTAAACAAGGGCTTGAGGATTTTTAAGGCCGTGTGGGCCAACTGGGTTGAAGGGAGTCAAAGAGTAGGGGTAATATGACATTGGTTCTAGTATGGCAATGGTCCAGAATTGTTTTAATTGAATGTAAAAAATATAAATTGAATGAGATAATACACCTGAGAAAGAGCAGAGAAAACTGGTGCAACCACAGGCAACATCCCCGCCTTCTGTCACTTGCCAACGAATCAACGCCACTGGCTAATGCCCTTCTGTCCTTGTCATGTGAGAACAGGATAGGCTGCAATCTCAGGCTTGAAAGAGAGCGAGAGAGAGAGATAGAAAGGGGAAAACAAAAGAAGGGATTTGTTTTCTGAAGTAGTCCAATTGAGAAAAACCGGAAAAGCCTTTGCATAGCTAAGGGTTTTGGCTTTTGTTTAAGCATGGTGTGGTGTCGTCACCACAGTATCGAAGAGAGGAATAGTCCTCTCTCTCTGTTATCAGTTATTGAGTGGGCTGCGTCCCACATGACAGGAAGGGGAGGGGTTACCGCGGGAAGTGGCAGTTAGTGTCGAAGTTAAATAAAGATAAGACGTGTTGCACCCCAGCTCCCGTGTCAGCCTCTGCTTGAAGAGAGAGAGCGGTTAGGAGGGTGAGGAGGTCCACCTACAGGACACTACATCTGGCGACGAGGTGGACACGCGCCCCGCCGTGCCCGCCACCTCAAGTCACAGCGCTCGTGACGCCCGTGAGTCTTCCGTCCCTCCGATGCCCCGAGGATAGCGGGTCGGAGCGTGAGGGCTCCCCGCCACCGGAAGAGGCCCCGAAGCACTCACCCCATGGGCGGAGCAGGAGCAGCAGCTCCCCGCGCTACTATCTTCCGGGCGGGAGAAAGAGAAGACCTCGCTCCCGCCAACGGCATCGACGCTGGTAGGCGTGACCTCCAACGCCGCGGGTGGAGCAGCGACTCCCCGCATCACACCACCGGGCGGTCGAGGTGCACTGGCCTCCTGCCAACGGCAACGGCTGGAGCGAATAACTCCAGCAGAACTCCGGGCAATGGCCACAAAGACACATTGTGCCCGCTCAGCGCCTGCATAAAAAGGGTAAGCACACGAACCCCTACGCAAGCAGCGAATCAAGAGACGCACATCGAAGGACTCATAGATCCCCACGCAGCCATCCACACCCGTTTGGCGCAGGGAGAGCGAACTCCCCAACACAGCCCCCCCTAGTGGCAGCCAGACGCCACCGCACTCGCGAACAATAAGCAAGCCCAGGTCAAGCTCATGAGTGGCTCAGGAGAGGAGTCATCCACTGCTACAGCGACTCCAGCCCGAAGGGTGTCACTCACAGTCCCAGTGACACCAGCACAAGAAGAGGGTTCCTCCGCCCCAGCGTCCCCACACAGAAAAATGACAGACAGCCTCCTAGCCCAATTACCAGCTAATTTTGACCTCACAGAGACAAGCACCCTGGGGTCAAGGTGGAGAAGATGGCTGAGAGACTTTGAAGTATGCCTAAAGGCAGCTGGACCACTGGAGGATGAACAAAAACTAAACCTCCTAAACCATGCGGTAGGTTCCAACGTGCGTGATATCCTCGAGGAAATGCCGGAAGGCAACATAGATACTTACATCAAGCTAAAGACATCGCTCACAGAATATTTCACACCTCACACAAACGTGGACTACAAGCGGCATGTATTCCACACTACCAAGCAAAACAAAGGAGAATCCATAGACGCGTTCGTCATGAGGCTAAGATCAAAAATGAAGCACTGTGACTTCAACAATTACTCGAACGAGGAGGCCCTCAGATCACAAATCATAGTGGGGTGCGAAAGCGCGGACTTCCGGAGGCGACTACTACAACAGCCGAGAAGTCTAGAAGAAATCCTGCGCCTAGCGAGATCCGACGCTGCCCTTGCAGCACAAGTGGAAGGCCTGGACGATATAAAGATCACACACGGCAAGCAGGAAAGCATCAACAAGCTGGAGGGTACAACGAGAACCAACACGGATCCCTTCTGCTACAGATGTGGCCATGAATACCCACACGAAGGAACGTGTCCGGCCATGGGACAGACATGCTCCGCATGTGGTGGCGACAACCACTACAAGTCTGTATGCCTGATATTTCGCAGCAAAATGAAGGGAGCCCTATGGCTCTAAAACACCCCTAGCATGCAAAGGGTTTTCATGGCATCATGCCAGTACAAGGAACACAAGAAAAGCATCCCTATGCACGTGCTAGAAGCCGCCACTGAGAGCGGATGCATCTTGAGCTATCGGTCAGCCGCAGAGATGGGACTCATTCACATATTGTACCGTCTCATGGTGCACAAGTACCTAGACCCAACAGCAAGCATCGATCAAATTTTCCCGGCCCTGTTCAAAGGCTTAGGAAAACTGAAGGGAAAACAGATTGAACTTCACATCGACCCCCACATCACTCCAGTAGCCCAACACTACAGGGGCATCCCTATCAACATTCAACAGCAAGTTGAAAGCGAACTAACTAAGCTACTAGAGGCCGACATCATTGAGCCCGCGGAAGGCCCACACCATGGGTCTCTCCTATAGTGCCGGTACCCAAAAGAGAATCTCCGGACATTAGGATATGTGTAGACATGAGAAGACCAAATGAAGCCATCCTAAGAGAACGACATCAAGCCCCCGGATAACGGACATGGTACACCTCTTAAATGGGGCGACAACATTCTCGAAGTTAGACCTAAACAAAGGCTATCATCAGCTGGAGCTCAGCAAGAAATCACGGTACATAACAACGTTTGCCACCCATCTAGGTTTGTTCCGCTACAAGCGACTTAGTTTTGGAGTATCCTCAGCGGCCGAAATCTTTCAAGCAGAAATCCACAATGTCATCAAGCATGTGCCCAACTGCTTAAATTACAGCGATGACATTCTGGTGTTCGGCCAGACTCAGGAACAACATGATGACACTCTGATGAGAGTCTGCATGGCCTTGGAGGAACCCCAGCTAACACTCAACAAAGAAAAGTGTGAATTCCGCAAGAAGACGCTCAGATTCTTCGGACACATATTTTCAGAGAAGGGCATGACGCCTGACCCCGAAAAGGTTAGCGCACTCCGAGAAGCTGAACCACCTGCAACAACATCAGACCTCAGATCGTTCCTGGGGCTCGCAAGCTACTGCACGAGGTACATACGTGATTTTGCGTCCATCAGTGAACCCCTGAGAGCTCTAACCAAACTAAACACTGAATTTGTGTGGTCACCCAAATGCCAAGAAGCATTCCAGATCATCAAAGACCGCATCTCAGACGCCCGAAACCTGGCGCACTTTGACCCCAAGAAGACGACAGAACTCGTCGTAGACGCCAGTCCCGTTGGGTTAGGCGCCATTCTCACACAACTAGACGACAAAGAGGGAGGCGAGAAACACATAGTATCGTACGCCAGTCGAAGCCTATCAAAAACCGAACAAGCCTATTCTCAAGCAGAAAAGGAAGGACTGGCGGTAGTCTGGGCCTGCGAGCATTTTCACCTCTTCCTATATGGGAAACCTTTTATAGTTGTGACGGATCACCAGGCACTCACTTTCATCTATGGCAACCCACAAGCCAAAATGCCACCAAGGATAGCCAGATGGGCACTTAGGCTGCAGGACTATCGATTCACCATCATACACCGGCCAGGGAAGGAACAAAATCCAGCGGATTTCCTCTCCCGGCACCCCAAGGAAAAGAGCAGACCAGAACAATCCATTGCTGATCAATACATCAGATACGTCATTCACAGCAGCACACCACAAGGGCTCGACATGGAACAGATAACGAGGGAGTCCAACGCAGATCAAGGAATACAGACCATCTTGAGGTGCCTAGAAACAGGACGGTGGAAACATGCAAAACAGATACGTGAAACAATGAACGAGGACATCAAACGAGACATCACGTGCCTTTTGGCCGTAAAGGAAGAACTTGCTAAGTCTGAGGAAGGACTACTACTAAAAGGGACTAAATTAGTAATACCGCGAAGCCTACGCCAGAAGGTGCTGGAGCTAGCTCATGAAGGACACCGGGGAATTGTATCCACCAAAAGGATGCTGAGGCAAAAGCTATGGTTTCCCCAACTGGACACCTCTGTGGAGGAGTTATTACAAAACTGTCCCACCTGTGCCATCGTAAAGCCGCACACAGTCCCGGAACCACTAAGAATGACCGCACTACCAGAAGGAACATGGGAAGAGATAGCCATCGACCACTTTGGGCCCATGGAAGGGGGTGAATACATTTTGGTAGCTGTAGATGAATACTCTAGATATCCAGACCTACAGATCATCCCATCCACCGCTGCACATCACACCATCCCAGCACTGGATCGGATGTTCGTGATCTATGGCATACCGAAGGTTGTAAAGTCTGACAACGGACCACCCTTCACGGGACAAGACTTTCAGAGATTCGCAGAATACATGGGTTTCCGTCATCGTAAAGTAACACCGCTGTGGCCTCAAGCAAATGGCACTGTGGAAAGATTCATGAGTAACATCAAGCGCACAACTCAGATCGCACGCCTCACGGGAGAACCCGTCGAAAAAATGCTGTACCAACTCATGTGAGACTATAGGAACACTCCACACAGCACCACGGGGAAGTCACCATCAGAAGTAATGTTCGGACGAATGATCAGAACGCGACTACTGCACGCACCCGACATTGAAGGACAGTACGAAGAGGACGCGGAGATGAGAACACGAGACTCCCTCATGAAGGAACACATGAAAGAGGCGGCCGACCGCAAGCGCAGAGCCAGAGAGAGCGACCTGGCGCCTGGGGACATGGTCGTGGTCCGACAACAGCCACAGCGCAAAAACGCAACTCCGTTCAATGAAGAACCCCTCATCATCACTGGGAAGAAAGGATCGCTCATCACCGCAGAAGGAGATCACCGGTCCATAACGCGAAACTCTTCTCACTTTAGAAAGATGCCTGGTTTTCAGCGTTCAAGAAATTCAAACATGTGTGACACTTTCTCCCAATGGGACGCCCCCTATGAGGGAGACAGGGAAGACTCTGGAGATGATGTGACACCAGGAGAATGGGTGGCACCATCTGTAAGTGTGGACCACCGACCACACCGAACCAGAAGGAGGCCTACTCGTCTCATCGAAGAAATGGGTTGAGAACGCAACTGATTGTTTAGTGACGGGAGGATGTGGTGTCGTCACCACAGTATCGAAGAGAGGAATAGTCCTCTCTCTCTGTTATCGGTTATTGAGTGGGCTGCGTCCCACGTGACAGGAAGGGGAGGGGTTACCACGGGAAGCGGCAGTTAGTGTCGAAGTTAAATAAAGATAAGACGTGTTGCACCCCAGCTCCCGTATCAGCTTCTGCTTGAAGAGAGAGAGCGGTTAGGAGGGTGAGGAGGTCCACCTACAGGACACTACACATGGCACTGCCACAATGTTACTAACTAGCCACAATATGGCAACAACAGGCAAATGGTGCTAGTACCTGGGCATATAATGGCAGTGCCGGGCAACTGACAATCTAATACCTGTATAAGAGCCTAAACTCAGTGCAAGAAACAGGTGCCAGGACAGATACATTGCTTAGAAATCAAGTGGGTGAAGGTACACTTGTTTAAGACAAAAGCTAAACAACGCTCACAGGCAGGTTCCTTCCTTACATCCCATCCCAATATAGTGTGGGCTGATAGGCAGCAGTTTTAGTGCTGCATGCTTACATAAACGAAAGAGGAATTACTTTGCGAATGGAGATTGTTCCCAAATGGGGTAGGTGTTGAGACCATTAGTGCATGCTGAATTAAGCAACATAAGTTAAGATGTATATTGGCAAGGGCATCTGAATAGAAAGAGATGTCTGTCTATGAGAGGAATTGTTGTGGGTGGCCTGCCATCAACATCCGGCAGGAGTGCCATAAACATCAGCGCACAACAGGCCCAGTGCCTGTGGGGGTTGGGACCTGCCCTGGACATCTGGCAGGCCCATGGTGCTACCGAACTCCAGCACCAGTGGGGTTGGGGGCACAGTCAGACATGCCCATGCAGACCTCTGCCACCGTGCTGGCACGAGGGTGCAACAGCATCAGGGCATGCTGGCCTGTCCCTCCTCATGTAGACTGCAAGCCTACATGAAAGGAGACACGGACGCAGTCATTCCACTTCTGGAGTCTGCAGCCGCTCTGTCTCCCGTGCCTGCAGGGGCTCCTTTTATTAGCTAGGGCCATGACACCGTCATGGCTCACATTAAAAGAGCAATGCACATGGGAGGAACCCATCCCCTTAAAGGGGCGAGACACATGGGAGGGTCACACACCACACTCCTCCTTTTTCATAACAAACAAACAAATATTACTAAAACATAAATGACTCCCTACCCCGTTACCAAATTACATTACCTGGGTTACTTCAGAAACAGGGTCGGACTTGGGCTAGAAATAGGGCCGGACAACCCAAAAAAAGTGGCCAACCCCATGCCTCACGACCCTTGACCTCTGATGGCTGCACCAGAAGTGATGTCATTTGACCCCACCCCAAAGTGACATCCCGTGAAGTGATGAAACATGACCTTTCACCCCTTGACAAAACAGTAAATGGCATCAAATAGCATTGTTCCTAAGTACACTATGAAAAATATGGTTTTGATTTCGCTAGTTTGATATACATTTCATACAAGAATGGATCACAATATGTATCATTAATATATGTCTATAGATCCATATTGCACGTTGCAGGTGTTTTTTTTGTTTTTTTTTCTCCCAATTTTTTTCTCTAAATATTGTGTCTTTTTTTCAAAACCGGCCCAGGAGTGGCCAGAAACTGGTCCCGGCTCCACTGGGACGATTTCGGCCCCGTCACGATTACGGGAACACAGACCCACCTCCATTTAACTGGGACCATTTTAAACACATACTTTACATGCAGGCACCCAGCATCTCAAAACGTGTCCACTGCGTCTTCTCTGGGCATTTGCAGGACTGCAGGAGACCAGTTCACTTTGCTCCATTGTCTGTTCATGATAGTCATTTCCATGGGTCCAGGTCCGTGCAGGTTGCAGTTCAAAAGAGGCTGGTAAAGCCGCAACTGGGGCACCAGGGGCCACCTCGGCTTAGTCGCTGAATGTGGGCACAGGCAGCGAGACACGGATTGCAGGGAGTTCAACCTGCGCCATGCTCAGTTAGTCCCTTGATGTTGAGTCGTCAGCAAGACGCGGTTAGCAGGGCATCTAGGCTGCGCCACACGATGTTGACAGGGTATGGGTGGCTGCAGGTTACTCCCTCCCCTCTTCCTAGGCTATACTCCCTCAGGCAGGAGTGTCTCTTCACCATCATGGAACTGGAGGGCGCACAAGCGCTCGTATAGAGCTGCAACCCTCAATGGCCTCATTCCACTTCTTCTGGGTGGTGGGTTTGATGGCTACAAGATATTGGTTGGCTGGACATCGATGACTGGGTGTCTGGGCCGCTTCTTCTCCTCCCAAAGGCAGGAGTCACTGCTGATGGTGGGTGTTAGGGCCACAACACCACCTTTGCTCCGTCAGGCAGGAGTCTTGGATGACTCGGCGCAGCAGCGTCATGGACTGCTTAACTCACTCGGTGAAACAGCAGAGTGCTGGGAACAGTAACTGTGCCCAATCTTGTAGGGCAACTGCTACGCTGAGGCATCAACCGCTAGGAGCTCTATGGTGGGAACCACACTCAGCAGACAAATAGAGTGAGGAGCCAAAACCGCGGAGAAGTGACACAACAGTGCACACGATGGAACCAGAGTATGCTTGCTGTTGTTGCGGTCACCACTACATCCAGCCTTGTGAGAGCATTCACTGCCTGTACAGTGACTTATCGGACCCCACACTACAGTGATATTCCTTTCCAAACTCTGACATGGGAGCACTTTCATTTCCTCACTCGCCCTACTCTGGAGCATGCTTCAAGGTATGTGTTCCTGGACCATCCCAGCTCAGATGTGGGGCGTGTTAACATTCCCTGCTACTCGGTCCAGGTCTGTTTCGCACCACTCTGTCAGTGAGCAATGTCTGTTTCACCTTTTATTTCCGTATCTCGACAGGGTGGCCTGCCGTCTCCAGAGTTTTCCCCAGACCTAGCTCCGACATACGGCAGCTGCCCCCCAAGCCCTTCAGGGAGGAGTAGTTGGCATTTCAATGCCAGTAGTACAAACACACCAGTGGCAAAACGATGAGGCCACTTGCTGGATGGGCAGGGCATCACTGGTGGCAAGGCAGACGTATGGTCCTCGACCCCTCCTTCGGGTATTGCTGTTGGCAAGGTGTTATAGTGTGCCGTGCGGCAGCAGCATGAGCATGCCACGTGCATGGGTGCCAGGTGGTGCACACCACTTTGTTTCACTTTCACTGCCTGTGACTTAGCTATGCCATCAGGATTTCCTTTTGACCACACCCGAGCCCGGGAATCAAGTTATCGTCTCCACCGATGGGCCCAGGATATTGTATAGGGCCATTCCACAGTGCGCTGGGCTGGATCGCTTTGTTTTCCTTTTTAGCCCTGGTTGCGTGGCACCTTCAATATTCCCTACTGTGCGCCCCAGGTCGACTTTATTTCCACTGCTCCAAGCCGGATACACCATCCGGCTTACCGCCTTCATGGTCCAAGATGTGCAGGGGCCATTCATATCTTCTCATCCACGTTCTGACGTAGAGCACATTGCCCGTGATCACTGCTGGAGGCCTGGGATCTTCCACCTCCGATCCCGAAGCATGCTGGGGCTGCCGGCCTAATACTCTGCTGGCTGCTGTACTGGTGGAAACGGCCGGCCCCTTCTACTACCTTCACCGCCCGGCCCGGGACATCATTTTGTCGGACCCTCACTTCTTGTCTTCACTGCGCCGACCCACAGCGATGCCCTCCTGAAAACTCTGGCAGGGAGCATGCCGAGTTTCACCGCCAGTCGGCCCAGGGGCATCCGGGGCGTCGGTATGGCAAACAGCTTGCATGCCCCACCCACCAACCACTGTCAGCTGGTGCTTGTCTTTTCAGCCTTTCCGATGGAGCACAATTCCTGATGGTGCTAGCGCTTGTTTGGGGCTCCATAGCGGGGTCACCTCTCTTGCAAGGTCGCAGACAGCTGCTGATCATGCTGCCTCAGGTTGTGCAGGCGGGCTGTCGCTCTCCTCTTGTGCTCCGAGCCGAGCATGTGTTCTTCACCGCCTGCGGCCCGGTCTTCTAGCGGATGAGGCTGCCAGTGCACCAGAGTGCTGCCGACCTCACTGCTGGAGGCGGGCAGGCTCTGTCTTTAATATTGATTTCCCTGATGGGCCCGGAATATGGAGGACGGGCCGTGCATGACCTGACCCTCATTTCTCCTTTTTTTTCTTCTTTTTTTTGCAGCTCCATGTCGGAGCTTCGTTTCACCCCCTCAGGTTCCTGGCTTACAGTGGCACTTGCCCCCTCCTTGTTCTAATACAACAGGTGATCAGGTCATCCCTCTTGGCTCTGCTTCTTGTAGGGGCACTACTGCTTCGAAGTGGGGGCGGGCGCCCCACTCCTCTTCGCTCTGCACCGGATCATCAGGTCTTCACTTTTATTTCTCTTTTTTTACAGCATCAATGCTGCAGTGGGCAAGAGGGTCTGTGGGCAACTCGCAGCCCGGCCGCACGAGCACCGTCCTCAGAGGGCTGCAGGCAGGGACTCTCCTTTTTACTGCCCTCCCGACTGGGATGAACGCCGCTCAATTTCTTTTCTTTCCCGATGGGCAAAAGCAGCATGCCTCTCCCTCTACAATTGACAGTTTTCTTTCTCATTTGCGGCTACGGCCGGGGGCCACTCCCGCAACAAGTCCTGATTTGTGGCAGAAAGCAGAGGGAGGGGAGCGAACTCCCATCCTGGCCGCACAAGCACCCTACTCAGAGGGCTGCGGCCAGTGGACGATTGCCGGCGGAGCTCCCCCTCCTCCTTTCTCGCCATCTGAACTGGGATGGATTTCACTCCTCCTCGCTGTGTGGTGATTGAAGCCGCAATACACACACTCCCGCTAAGGAGAACAGGCTACAGACTCCCTCAGCACCCGAAATGGGGAGAGAAAAAAATATATATAATTCTAAGAATAACGGGGACAGGCAGTCCTCCCCCGTGTTCTTCTCCTCGTCGCCAAAGTTGGGGGTGGCCTGCCATCAACATCCGGCAGGCCCCCACAGTGCCATAAACATCAGCGCACAACAGGCCCAGTGCCTGGGGGGGGGGGGGGGGGGGGGGTTTGGGGCCTGCCCTGGATATCCGGCCGGCCCCATGGTGCTACCAGACTCCAGCACCAGTGACCATGACCATGCAGATCTCTGCCATCGCACTGGCACGAGGGTCCCACGGCATCAGGGCATGCTGGCCTGTGCCTCCACATGTAGGCTGCAGGCCTACGTGAAAGGAGACATGGATTCAGTCATTCCACGTCTGGAGTCTGCAGCCGCTCTGTCTCCCATGCCTGCAGGGGCTCCTTTTATTAGCTTGGGCCATGACACCATCATGGCCCACATTAAAAGGGCAATGCACATGGAAGGAACACATCCCTTTAAAGGGGCGACACACTTGGGAGGATCACACACCACAGGAATGCTAATAGGGTTGGATTCATTACACCACCTCCCATAGCTCCCAACCTTTTGTGTCACCAAGGTGGGTGAAAACACCCAATTTTCTTTTAGGCGGGTGAGAGCCCATAGAAGTGAATGGGTGTATGAGGGAATTGCGGGTGATTCAGCTGCTTGCCAGGCGGGTGACACCCGCCAAAAGTGGGTGAGTTGAGAGCTATGACTTCCAAATCTTAGGCAGAAACCCAGTGTGTTTACATATTCATGGCCTAAGGGCAATACATTGCACAAATAAGAGGCACTCTGTCAAACTGAAAAAACACTGTTGGACATGTGTATGAGTTTAGCACACGGAGGAGCGTCTACAATGCCCTTGCCTGTGGTCTTAAATAAAAGAGGACAGCAATGATTTAGCCACTTAGTGATCTAGAGAGACCACTTTCAGGATTGGCTCATTACAAATGTATTTGAAGAACATGCTCGATAGTAGCTGCAGTTTGTAGCTGCTAGCCTTCTTACTCAGAGTAGCGGTATACCCTGCAAAGCCCTACGGAATCATCATTGGCACCCAGATGCAGTTATATTCCACTGCTGAGCCAACCAGCATGCTCAGAGTATACTCCTGGTGCAGATTGCATTCTGAGCATTCTGAGCGACCCAGCTGTAAATGCCCACCCCTTCTTCTTTATCGTCCTCCTGCGACCCAGTACTTCCTTCTGTTATGTCCTGCCCCCGCGGCCCAGCGCACATGGGGGCTGGATGCCAGTGATGGTAGGCCGCGCGGCCTGTGTCGCAGCTCCTGCGGGAGCTAAAGAAACATGCTGCACACGATGCGTTAGTCTGCCTGGAACTGCCTCCCGCACTCGGGGGCGGGGCTTTTATTAGCGCGCCCTGCGTCACCGCGTAGTGGGACGCAGGGCGGATGCAACATTCCTCCTTTATTTCAAACAAAACAACAACAACACAAATGCTATAATTTCAACTCACAACAACTTCCCAAATGTCAAAATCCACACGGTCCTTACTGCTCACAGTCTACGGGGGCTGACTACCACACATAGTCATTGTTCCGGGCGGGTGGTTTCGTAGCAGTTCTCAGACTATGCCGCCCTACTTGGGGGCTAACCCCCGCTGTCCCATTGGGTGGCTCACCTTCACTGTCTGGGTCCCCCAGGTCCGGCTTGCTCCACTGTTCCCACGTTCTGTCACCCGCTCCTGCCTCGTCCTGGATGGGCGCGGGCTCTTCTTCGCTGGGCTGAGCTTCTTCGTCTTCCTGGTGGCACTCGCCATCGGTCCACAGATTCCATGGCACAGCCTTGAACCACGACGCATTTCTCGTCACCTGGCGGCGTCCTCTCGTCACAGTCACCATGGTTCCTTGCCTGCCACTGACGGTCCATGGGAGCTTGTCGTATCTGGTGTCCAGTTTCGACTTTGTTGGATTTCGCAGCATGACCACTTGGTCACCCACCTGGTGATCGGACGGCCTCGCCCTCCTCTTGTCGCTCATGTGGGCATTGGCAGTCTTTCTCCTCCTTTCTGTGTGCTCCTCGTTGACCTCGTCCAGGGTCCTGCTAGGATGATGCGGAATCGAGGATTTGATAACTGTTCCAAACATGAGGTCCGCAGGCGGTATGCCCGTCGTGCTGTGGGGGGTGACCCGGTAGTTCCGTAGGAACCGGTAAAGGTCAATCTTCCACGGGCTGGCATTCGCCCTCGCCACTCTCAACACTTTGTTTATGGTCCTCATGAATCGTTCTACATCCCCGTTTGCCTCGGGCCACCTCGCCATGATGTGATGGTACTTTACATTGAGTTTGTGCAGATACTGCTTGAATTCCTCCCCCCTGAAGAGTGGGGGCATTGTCGCTCTTGATGGTGGTTGGCAAACCATGAGTTGCAAACATCTTCTCCATGGCAGGGTTGACCACCTCTGCTGCTGTGGATTCAACTATTTCGACCTCGGGGTAGCGGGAGTGGTTGTCAATGGCCACCAGGGGGTAGAGGCCTTCCCGTAGCTTTCAGAAATCGATGCTAATGGCCTCCCGCTGGGCGCGGCAACGTTCTGCTGACTGAATGGGTTCTGGTTCCGGTGGGGCCCCAGTTATATGGCAGGGTAGGCACGTGATTATCAGTGTCTCGACCCGGTCATCGATCTGTGGGAACCATACCCTGTGCTTGATCCGAGCTTTTTTCCGTGCCATCCCTTGATGTCCTTCGTGGGCCAGTGCCACTATCCTGTCTTGTATGCTCAATGGGACGATGATACGATTGCCTCTCAGCAGCAGTCCGCTCTCGGTGATTGACAAATCTTGTCTGACGGTGAACAACCCAGACAGAAACCCCTTCGCTTCCACTGTTCTGTTGTGGATATGCTTCATGAAAGTCTTCCAGTCGCCGGAAATGATGGCATCCTTCACTAGGTCACAGCAAGGTTCTCTGTGGGTCTCCGACTCAATGTCCTCGATGCTGACAGCCTTTGGCCTCATGGCGCGCACCTCCTGGCATATATGCTCCTCGGTCTCTTCGGCCACTTGGACTTCTTGTGGGGTTACCGCTCGAGGATGCCTTGAGAGGAAATATGCCGTGTTTCCGCTACCCGGCTGGTAGACCAGTTCAAAATTGTACTGCTGGAGGTGCAGCAGCCATTTGGTGATCCTTGCCGGTGGGTGTGACGACGTACCCATGAATATTGGTAGTAGGGGTTTGTGATCAGTGATCGTCTTGAACCTGCGTCCATATAGGTAAAGATGAAAATGACGACACCCCCACAGCATGGCGATGGCCTCCTTCTCAATGTGGGAGTACCTCTGTTCTGTCGCCGTGAGGGCTCTTGATGCATACGCGATGGGCCTCTTTTCTCCCTCTTTAGTGTCTTGCATCCACGAACAGTTCTGTGGGGAGCTCGGTGTTATAGTACGCCATTTTCGTGTCGATGGACAGGGATTCCTTGATGTTTTCGAAGGCCTCCTGGCACTCCTGCCCCCATTCCCATTTGGCGTTTAGTTTGGTTAGTTTGCGTAGGGGCTCCGAAAGAGTGGCCAGGTTTCGGATGAACCTACCGCAGTAAGTGGCCATGCCCAGGAAACTGCGTACTTCGGTGGGAGTCATTGGTGGGCTTGCGGCTTGAATGTCTGCAACTTTCTGGGGGTCAGGGGAGATGCCTGTACTGCTGAATTTGTACCCAAAAATGTGATTTCAGATCTGCGGAATTCGCACTTTTCCATGTGTATGGTTAATCCAGCGTCTTCTAGCCTGCCCAGTAGGGTCTGGAGCCTCTTGAAATGTTCTTCCCTGTGAGGAGCATGAAACAGGATATCGTCGCTCACGTTGAGGACACCGGGTATGCCCCTGATGACTTCTTGAATGGTTTGTTGAAACACTTTGGCTGCTGACGATATCCCGAAGCTCAGGCGTTTGTACCTTCGCAGCCCTAGATGTGTTGAGAAAGTCGTAATGTAGCGAGAGTCCCTGTGAAGCTTGAGTTGGTGGTACCCCGCCTTCAGATCCACTTTTGAGAACACACACAATCCCGTAAGGTCGGCCACAATTTCATTGAGCGTGGGTGTGATGTGGCGTTCCCGCTTGATGGCGGTATTCGGGAGACGCATGTCTATGCAAATCCAGACTTTTCCGGGCTGTTTGGACTTCCTTGTTACCACCATCGGAGAGACCCATGGTGTGGGCCCTGTCACCTCCTCTATAATGCCGGCTTCTTCCAGTGCTTTGAGTTCTCTTTCTACTTGTTCCCGCATGTGGAATGGTGTTCTCCTGTGTCTCTCTGCTCTCGGTTGTACCGATTCATCAATGTGCAGTCTGATGGTCTTGCCTTTCAGACACCCTATCCCGTCTTGCAGCTTGGGGTAGTGCTTTAAGATGTTTTCCACTTCTTTCCCCTCGTCGACTTGGCAGATGAAGTTGACCACGCCCAGATCCTCCGCTGCGTCCCCACTCAGAAGGCTTTCGATCCCCGCCTTCACAACGTAGATTTTTGACCATAGCCTGTTTTTGCCGTGGACTAAAGTGGTGCGGAACCTGCCAACAACTGGTAGGGGCTTCCGGCTGCCGTACGCAAACAACAGTGTGTCCGTGCTCTTCAGATCTGGTTGTGGTTGTAGCGTCTGAACATGCTTGTGGGCATGACGTTCACAGAGGCACCCGTGTCGATGGTCATTAAAACCTGCTGGTTTTGGATGGTGACTATGCATTTATGCCTTCGGAGGTTCTTTCTCTGTGGCGCTTGGCCCTGGTCCAACGCAGACACTAGGTAGATCTTCCTCCCTTTTCTGCCTTTTTCCTTACCGGGGTCATGTTGCGTGCCCGAGACATCATCACCTTCTTCTTCCGTTGAGGAGTTGGCTGCATCGACCCTCCTTGCGCTGGCCTGCTTTTTCTTCTTGGTCCCGCTCTTTTCCTAAGGGTTCTGTGAGGGCTGTGCCGTGGTGCCCAGTGACCGGCATACTTTCACATAGTGGTCCTTCCTGCCACATGCTCCGCATGTAGTGCCTTGCGTGGGGCAGTTTCGCTGTCTGTGTCGCGGTCCACCACACCAACCGCACTCCGTGGGCCCTGGGACACGTGGTTGCCAACTGTTTTGAGCGTAGCCGCCACAAGCCTCGTCTCTCGTGGATTGTCTGTTCGTGACATGGGACACCATGGCTGTGGTGAGGGCGGGTTGCAGTTTGTGTAGCGTGGCCCCCATGTTGGCAGCCCTGGTGTGTGCCAGTTCTCTTTGTCGCCCCAGTTCGAGAATCCGTTGGAGGGGAATGCCTTTCTCACTAAGTACCATCCGCCTCAGCTTTTCCGATTGGATGCCATTAATGAGTTGCCTCCGGATCTCTTTTTCGACGCTTGTAAATTCGCAGGACATGGCTAACTTCCTCATCCGTTTGTGGTAGGCATCCAGTGTTTCATCATCTGCCTGAATGGTAGTGCAGAATATGAAGGTCTCATAGTCCGGGTTTAGTTGGGGGAGGAAGTGCGCCGTTAGGGCATCTTTTGCAATCAGATATGCCTCCTGGCCATCGTCAACGTTTAGAGAGTTGAATATGCGTAGTACTTCATCGCCCACGCTTAGCAGCAGGTGCGCCTTCATCTTCCTGGCAGTCGTTATGTCCTTGCATTCCATCGCCATTTCAAACTTTTGTATCCATAGCTGCCACCTGGGGCCCCTTGATGACGGGTCTGTGAAGGGGTCGAATGGCTGGACCAGTGCCGAGGAACCTCCTTGTGGGCGAGGCTGTGGTGATGACATTGACAGGTTTGCCGCGATTCTTCACGGCGTGCCGGGTCCAGGGGTGGATGTCCCGGTTGCCATGTTGTGGTGCGCTTGTTACACCTCGGTGTGGGCCCCTGGTTGATCCCTCCGATTGTGCCACTGCGCAGTGGTGGCCAGATCCGGCGCTCACCTTGTGTGCTCCCGTTAGGTTAGGCACAGTGGGCCAGCTTTTGGCCTCCTCCGATGTTTCCTGGAGCTTCAGACCACTGGTGAGGTGGATGGGGGATCTGGTGCCTCCCCGTCTGGATGGAGGGGCCCCCGTTTGGTTGTGCCCGGTGGATGCTGGTGGGTTGCATCTACTCTAGGTGAGCGGGTGGCACAGAGAAAAAAAAAATGTTTTTTTTTTATTGGGTGGGGGGTTCACGTGTGTGTCCCCCCCCCCCACCGGGTGTCCAAAAATTCAGATTCGATGGTTGTGCGCATCTGGATCCTGTTGAGGGCCAAGCGCGTGTGTCTCACGAGCTCCACCTTCGTCGCCATTGTTATGTCCTGCCCCCGTGGTCCAGCGCACATGGGGGCTGGATGCCAGTGATGGTAGGCCGCGCGGCCTGTGTCGCAGCTCCTGCGGGAGCTAATGAAACAAGCTGCACATGATGGGTTAGTCTGCCCGGAACTGCCTCCCATACTCGGGGGCGGGGCTTTTATTAGCGCGCCCTGCGTCACCACGTAGCGGGACGCAGCGCAGATGCAACACCTTCACCACCCCTGCTGGCGCCCTCCTTTACTCCACAGCAATGCTCACCCTTAAAGCCTGCCTATGCTGGCCATGTTGCTCAAATTTCTACTCCCAGACATGGAAAACTGGACTGGTGCGCTGTGTTGATAAGTGTCCTTTGCTCTGCAATCATCTTGGAATGGCATTGATTAGTTCTTTGACCTTTGTTTTTCTCTTGTGCACAGGCTGTGCGATGGAAAAAACATGGATCATAATGAGGTTGCAAGTTGCATAAAGTGCGGGGAAGCTTTATGCTGCGATTATGACCTCATCCTCTGTCTATAAAGCTTAGCTAGTGTTATGAAAACAACATTCGGATGTGACATCTGCTTTTTGAAAATGACATTTGGATGTGATATCTGCTTTGGCGGCAAACAACTGAATGTGTGCTTTCACATTAACAAATCCAACATTGGGATAATATATTGTTAAAGTGTTAATTCAGGATTCTATCAATACTTTCACGAATTAGTTGCAAGAGGGTGGGAATCATGCGTTTACCATAGTTCATCATGTATTTAAATCCCTTGAGCATGTAGCAGCACCACCTCTATTTTGATAAAGAACTGAATTTCTCAAATCCTAGCGGTCCTATACCAGGTAATGGTCATAGGGTGGAACCAAGCTTTGCTGCCATTTATGTTATGTGATTAAGCTTTAATTCTGTTCCGAACACCACCCTAGTGATCTAATGGAGGGACGCAAATTCATAAAAATGCTCTGGGCAGCAGAAGTGTCATCAAGTGCTGATGACATCACAGGAAGTGGGATCACATGACCTTTGAACTTGTCAACACATCAAATGGTAACATGCAACTTTAAAACTTAAGAAAAGTAAAACAAGTGTGTGATTAATAAAATAACACAGTACAAAAGCGGTCAAAAGGCAATTTTATTTCTCTACTATATATTAACTTTTTTAAAGGTGTGTATACTTGGCAGAAGAGGTTCCAGTGCTACCTGAAAAAGTTACATTGCTGTGGCTATAATGTATTATAAAATCTATCTGAGTATTATGTGTGAATACAGCAACATGGATTGCAAAATTGGCATGCATACTCTTAATTGCTTGGAAATTAAATAATAAACCATATCTTGTCTCCTTATGCGCTTGCACTGAAAGAAAATAGTTGAAACAGTGTGGTTTCATCAGTTTTCTTGCAGTACAAGAGCATTGGAAGACAATGGGCCTCATTACCACCCTGGCGGTATGGGGTTAATGGCGCCGGGAGAGCTGCCGGCGCCATTAACCCCATACTGCCTCATTACGAGGTCCGCTCACGGGATCCGCTCAGGAGGCCTGGTTTTACCAGACATCCTTAGCGGGTCCCGCGAGCGCACCAGCATGCTAACAACGGGCCCGTCATTAACAGGCCCATTGTTAGCATGCTCCCCATTCTCATTGAGCCCTATGGGGACTCAAATGGGAATGGGGATAGACCGGGTCCGGGTTCCTTGAATGGAGAAATACCGGGCCCTCCTAGGTCGGAATGGCCCGGTATTTCCCCATTCAATAATATATTTATTATTATATATGAACTATTGTGATGTCCCAATATCTAATGGGTGCAGTCATGATGTGGTGGTGGCACCCTCTCCAGGACCATCAAAGGCCAGTGCCCGGCTTTCTTCTTGCCAACATTGCATCGTATGCCTCATATCGTCATACGGTACGTCGCTGCTTTATTATATGACATGTTTAATCTGTTAATGCCTAATTTGTGAGGAAGAGCAGTAATATGCAAAATACTGCCTCACAGGTAAGGCAATGCTATGAAATGCTAAATCAAACCATATATACCGAATAGTGCCATTTTGCACCAGGTTAAACCTCTTACACCATGCATAGTCATCATATAGAATCTACTGCCTCAGAAACACAAGTGCTGTGAACATTGCCCAGTGCAGACTCAATCGCCCAAGTATTGTCATCTTATACCAGGTAAGGCCTAAATTCTACATACATGATTAGCATATTTGTTTTTTTTGATAGATCACAACTTAATAATCACTGTTGTTGCCCTCCATTTGAGAAGTTAGGGGAAATAAGGCATTATGTGGTAAAGGGATTTGCACAGGACCACACATGTTGGTCAAAGGTAGATGCCAAGACTAGCGCATTTTTCACTGCCTCCCATTTACCCAGTTCATCATGTTTGCTACATCCCATCTTCAATTTTTAATCAACATACAAGGATTTTTGCATTGTGGTCTTTCAAGACACTCTTGTCTGTGTTTGATAACGTGGGTGTGTGAAACACCAAACCATAGACTAGATCAGCACCTGTGGAGGGAATAGGGTTCCAAGGGGATGTCTGCCTCCCAGCCAATCACGACGCTTGGAACAGTGTTTTTAACTCATGCTAAAGCCCCGCTCCGATCTTCCTCAGCCTCCTCATGTGGCGGCCATCTTCCCCGCCGGTATTAAGGTCAGTGCGCCCCAATATGCCAACTTATCTGCCCCTAATTTCCATATCCCTCACCCACCCTGACCCCCCTTACCAGGCCCTTGTCCCTCACCAGTGCCAGACATGTGCCTAGTGCATCTCCATTGCGGCAATTGCCACCACGGAAAGGGGAAATGAACTATGTGTAGTTCCTTCTCCTTAGTCCATAGTGGCCATCTTGGTTTGTAGTGTTTTTTCAAATTGAGAAATGGCAACCACGTTTTTTCTCAACTTGAAAAAACCCAACTATTAGCATTCCCGGTATAACAGGATGCTAATAGCAGTAAACCCCTCTGGGTGAGGGCATTATTGGGTCTGCTAATGCCCTGTGGCTGGTGTAGAGAAGTATTTAGAAATAATGGGTTTGCTCAGTAGACTCTCTTTGAGGCAATCCAAGGTCCAACCCATTAACAAGGGTACTTTTTTTGTCCGTAGAGTATAACAATTTTATTTTCCCATAGTTAGACCGCAGGATCAATCATAGTATGGGCCTTTTCTGCTCCAAACATTCCTTTAGGAATTCGACCGCAGCAATAGTAAGTCCTACCCATTCACCTCTCAGGACCAACAACCAACATTCTTCAGCTGATAAAGATGGAGTGGCCTCCACAAACCTTCCAAAAAATGTAGATCTAAGTTCCGGCAGCCCGGAACAGACTGTAAATAGATGGTGAAGGTTCTACAAAGATGCTGGCATCTTGCAAAACCTACATGAAGGTTTGATGGAGTTCCCCTTTGATCTAACGTCTAGGATCTCCATTGTGAGGTACAGATTAAATCTGATCCTCATTGATTGGGTTCTGTAAGTCGGATCCGGATATTGTATTAAGTACGTTTGTGTATGTCTTTATGGTCTAGTCTCTTTGGAGAGTTGGGGGTAGAGTTTAAACTTGTTGGGCTTTTCGCAGGTGTGAATCCAATCTGTTTCCCAGAGATTCTTCTTATTGTTAGTTATGGTTTGTCAACAGCTCATCTAGCAAGGCTCTGATTTCTTCCAATTTTATTTGCAAGCCTCGTCTTGAGCAGTGCCAGCTCTGTTGTTTCCATTCCTTATCTCTGTTTTGATCATTTTAAAATGTTCTGCCGAGATTAAGGCTATATATTTCCTGAAGAAAGTTAGAACTTTTAAGTCTACTATGGCTTTAAGTGAGATTAGGCTAAATTCTCTTTTCACTATCTGGATTGAAATTGACCTAGGTAGGCCGAGCACCCGTTTCCAGATTTTCCCTTCAACCTGAGGCCATATGTGGTTCTGGCTGGTTAACATTGCCTCCAACCAATATGTTATTGTGGGGACCACCGTTGCGCTGTAGAAATTCAACACAGGTTTTAGCCAGAATTTACAAAAACTTTTTTTCAGAATTAAGGCCAGATTAGCCAAAGCATTGTTTTTTCCTATCAGAGCAAGGATGTTTTCCCTTTCCAGGCTTTTGGTAGAGATCTGTATGTCCAGGTATTTGAAAGATGTCACACATTCCAATTTTCTCGAACCAATAGACCAGCAAAAGCTCCAAGTCTTCTTTACACGTTTCTGAAGTTGAATGATCTTCATCTTTTTTATGCAAATCGCTAAGATGTTCTGCATCGTGTATTCGTCCAACCGGCTCAGTTGTCTTTTTTGGCCCATAGGGGACCTGTCGAGCAAGACTCAATGAGATACTCGAGTACCTTTACCACTCTGTTCTAAAAACAGTCCCCTATGCAAAGAAAATGTGTGGTATTCCAATTATGCCTTTGTACCAGATCACCAAAGAAGACAACATATAAGAGAAGGAACAGTTTCTGAAATCATTGTATCTTCATATATCAGACCACTTAATGTCAGTATAACACACTAAAAGGTAGCCTTAAGATGTGAAATGGTAAAGGTTATGACTTGTGGCCAAGCAAAGGTAAACAATGTTGAAAAAGACGTTCACGCTGCGAAGGGACAGGTTTATGAAGATTAGGGTAACTAATGTACTGAATGGAAGAAAGTTGTAATCGTTTTAGTGCCAGAACTTGAAGCCTGCATTTTGCCACATTTTCGGTACATGTTTTGGACTATGATCACTCACCATTGCCTTTGTTGGGTAGGGCTAGTGGAAGTTGTAATGTAACACCTCTGCAGATCCAAAAATTGCAGACTTCCCCTGTATTGCTTTTGAAATTGTAGATTTCTATATGCAAAACCAACTTTCTTATTTAGCTATCCTACCATTATTTACAATGCTTGACAAATTCTTTTTGTTTCTGTGCTAGAATGCACTCTGTATCTTCAAATACTGCCAAAAGAATTTCCTGATGGCTGGCAATTTCCAGTAACCTCATTGGGGTGGTCATAGATGGTGTCTTAAGTGAGTTCTGACATGCTGTCATCACTTATGGCATCTCACATATGATGTCATTTGTGAAGTCATCAGTGTGCTAAGGGGCTGTGCGATGGGGCCTCATAGTTAAGGTGGTGTAGCTTCCAAAAAAATGCCAAATTACAGTGGGTTCTTGCATTAAATCAGCACCTTAATGTCACTTCAACTAAAGATGATTTTTCTCAGAATTTCAAGGGTTTTGTTGCACTGAACGTATTCACCTTAACTGTTGTTCCTTATTTCATTAATGTTTTTGAAACTGTGCAGTAAGTTCTTAACATGCCAATGAATAGTTACCATTTTCAGAGTGTACACATTTATTACCAATGTTACATGCTTGGAAAGGATTGTATTGCTGTTTTAGCCCATAAAGATTTGTTTTTACATGTTGGCAGTTTGAGAGTCTCATGCTGTGTTTGATATCAAGCATATTATGTGGTAGTCTGTCAACATTCTCCCTTTTCATTCACCACATCATGCCTTTGCTGCTTATATCTTCGTCCATTTCCTTTACAAAGGTGAGTTCAGGAGCAGACACCATATATATATATATTATTTTTAATGATGTCCTTATTGTCATTTTCAATATTGGTGCTATCGTGCTATCACAACTAAGGCCAGAGGCCTCATTACGGAAATTGTGCACTGGTGCAGTTGTATTCTGCACTGCATTACCACTGAGATAAAAAACTGCCCTGATGAAAAAATGCATTGAAAGAACAAAGGTGTGCAATATAAGATTTTTTTGTACCCAGTAATATTACCATGCTAAAGTGCACTTTCACTGGTGCAAGGTTTGTGTAATAATAGTCATGATGTACAATATAATTTTACAGTTGCAAAACCAGCGTGCTGAAAGTTTGCGAGATTCACAAAGTCAAATCCACATTTGCAATAAACAGAAGTTGATATTGTAACTCTCAACTTAAATTGGGAACTGCAGTCTCATGTCAATGGAAGATACCCATAGATACGGCCACCTACCCGCACTCAACTGCAATCATACGCTACTTGAAGACACATCGCACATCACCTCTGCCATTAAAATGCAGCTATGTCCAATGACAAATATTTTGTCTATGGACACAAAATCAGTCTCCTGGACTCACACACTCTCCTGAAAACCTCACAGCATCCATACACAAACAAAAGCTAGCTTTTACAATGACCAGATAAACCAGGCAGGAAACCAAACAAAAGAGCTCTTCAGACTTTTTAAATCCTGGGGAAAACCTAGAGCTCTTGAACCTATTATCAAACCTACTAAGGAAGACTGCTTGCTAGTTCAAAAAGCTACTCAGACAAATTGCAGCTTGCTCAAAATAGAATCAGGGAAGATTTGGCGAGGCAGGAGCCACCCTTAATAGCCGGCAAATCAGATAGCAAACATGAATGTAAGGAGGAGGGCAGCATGAGGCTAAATGTGGATTTCGTCCGTGGGTTCTGCTTCTCTACTATATAGTAAAAGCTATGCATCCCACCAGCTGCCCTGGAGATCTTCTCCCATTTAAGATCATTTTGAAACACAAGGACATTTTTGCACCATTTTTATGTAGGTTTATAAACGCTTCATTTAGATCATGTGTTATCCTGCACTCAATAACAGACATGGCAGTAACCCCACTTTTAAAGAAGGTGGGTTTGGACCCTCTTGATGCTGCTATTCTTCAACCTATCACTAACATATTGTTCTTTCTGAAACTGATTGACAAAGTTGCGACTATGCAGTTACAATCATACATCTCAGCGGCTAGTATCCTGCATGATAAACAGCCCGGTTCTAGATGCTTTCATGGCACCGAAAGTGCCTTACTGGATCTTCAGACACATATGTTATCTATGTTGGAGAAGAGTAAATCGGGGCTGCTAGTATTATTACCTTTATCGGCAGCTTTTGATTTGCTGGATCATAAAATTCTACTGGTAGGCTAGTTTCTGTGGGAGACCTTTCATAGAAGGCCGTTTGTTGGCTCAAATCATTTTTGGAGGAACGAAGATCAAGGGTTTACTTAGGTGAAAACTCTTCTCTTGCGGAAATGACTAGATGTGGAGTCCCACAGGGGGCATGTCTATCCCCTCTACTTTTTAAAATTTACATCATCCCGCTATGCAAGGAATTGGAAAGACTAGGGATTTTTTTCTCAAACTACGCAGATGATTCCCAGCTTTCTCTTGAGATGAGTGGGAACTATGAGGAGGGTCAGCAAAAGCTGAATCATGTTTATTAGATGATAAAGAGTTGGATGTCGAACGATTCACTATGTTTAAATGCAGCCAAGACAGAGCTCATGATATACGGGTCACAATACGCTAGAGATAGCCTGAATCAAGACTTCGACAGCTTCGTGATTGATGGTAGTTGGATAGTGGTCACCTCAAAAGTGAAAACGATTGGCACTTATATGTAGGCCAGCCTTAATAGTGGTGCTCACATAGATGCTATAGTAAAAAGCACCAATTACCATCTTAAAGTGCTAAAACAAGTCGCGCTGATGGTCTCCAAGGACAATCGGCCCAAATTAACTAGGGCAATAATACTGCCACGTTTGAATTACTTCAATGCTCTATTGGGCGCAGCAAACAAAGATAATATATACATAATACAGATGATAAAAACAAAATATATAAATATATTAATATTTGGAAACTCCAAAAAGTACAAAACGCTGCAGTATGCATTGTGCACCAGATGAACCGGAATGAACCTATCTCTGCAGCCCAGAGGGAGCTGCATTGGTTACCTGTCACCACGAGGATTTCTTTCAAATTACTGACAGTTTGTCATAAATGTGTGTTCGGTTCTGCACCTCAGTATCCTAAAGAAAAGGTGACTATTCATCACCCAAAAAGGGACCTCAGATCTGTGAAGAACTGTTCGCTACAAGTTGATTGCATAAAAGGAGCATGAGGAAGCGCCCATGCTTTTCCAGTCCTGGCAGCCGAGCCTGGAATTAACTGACAAAGCTCCTCCGGAAGGAGGAAAACCACTTAGCCTTTAGGAAGTTGTTGAAGACTAGACTGTTTAAGTAACTCCCCTGCGAACACAGTTGTTGTTGCACTAAATGTATGTGGTAGCCCCAGGATGCACCCTGGGTCGCTAGCAGGGACTTGGCCACCCCTACATTATTTCGTATTGGCTACAATGCACACACACATTCTAAACTCCTCTGGCGAATCGCACATACAACTGACTTCAGTCCCCTGAAGGCGTTCACCTACACCGCCTTCAGGCCATAGCAATGGGGGTAGGTGCTATACAAATGCCATATTACATTGCATTACTTGAAAGTCACACAAGGAAGTGGATCATACTTGTGCTCCTCTCTCACTTGCTACTCCAAGAGAACACGTGAGTGCTTTGCAATGGGTCATGCACCCACAAAGCCTTGAATGGTTACCATCTGTCCGGAGCTGATCATGGCCATTCACAGCATGGAAGCAATCATGGAGGACCACTTCAACCATGCAACAGGGGAGAGGTGGCCTAATTTGGTGGTCCAGACAGGGATCCTGAAAGACGAGTGCCTTTCCCCCCTAAATCCAATATGACAAAACATCTTTTTTCACTGCTTCAATTACCCCTTTAATGGGCATGGCGGCAATTCATTGCAAGCCTCAATGCAATTGTTGGGACCTAGGTCAGTGGTCCCTTGAAAGTGTCCAATGAGAAATACCTTCAAAGGCTCCCTCATTGGTATTTAGGTGGAGGTCCATGCTCTTACTCCTTGTGGTGCACAATCACTTTGCTCTGCAACTGATTAGCACATCGAGTTCCAGACCAAAGTTTGGCCAGGTTGCAACATTCCGCCATGCAAACACATCGCCCTGCTGATGAAAAATGGCCAGTTTTTACATAAGGCTGTTAATTTGATAGCTGTAAGCGTGCCATAAGATTTCATCAGATGCAGAAGTGCATTCTGGGATGAACCCTAGCTTGCAATATGTTTTAAAGATTTTCTTAAGCTTGTCTTTATTTCTTGATTCATGATTTCACTTTCATTGGGGCATGTGTTTCCTATTTTTAGAACCTTTTAGGCATGGGATAGTGATAATTAAAAAATAACAAAACTAAAAAACAACCATATCAAAAGTGAGTTTGAGATATCCTTTTATAGGAATGGAAAATATATTAATATTGTGCAATCCTGTGCATTTGAATATTAGACACAGAAAATAAAATGTTATCTGTAACAAACAAAGAAGATCTGTTTGAAGCAGAACTTTGAGGAAGGACTAATAGATACAAATGTAATGTTGTTGAAGATAGACTTTGGGAACTCCATTGCACTGTATTGCCCTGATTAATGTTGCTTTACTTGAGTGATTGTGTCGCCCACCATTTATTTATTGTTTCTTTGTATCTGTCCTCAACATGGGTGTTGGTGCATGGTGTTTATTAATGATGAGTTTGCTAACGCATCACGTGGCCAAGGGGCACACCTTTTCTCACCAACGTCCAACAATACCAGGCAATTGAATTCACAGAAGCACGTTTGCATCCAGTGGAGATGAGAAGAAATATCAATATGTGACCATTAACTCCCCGATCCAGAGGTTTTTAGGCACACAACACAACCCCCCTTATATATACTTTAACTTAACACGCAGCAAGCCACAGTGCAAAGGGTATCATTCAGGCTCAATGACACCATCAGTAAGCAGGTGGGCTTCCTTCCTTCCTAGAACTTTTCCTTTATGTTTATTTTGGCCAGGACAGGCATTTGTTGTGGAAAGGACAGTGCTGTCCACATCAGGGTGCATTACAGACATGGACACTCCCTGTTCTTATTCAGTGTGGCGTGAACAAGTGCTAAATACTCACTCAGTTTATTAAGTTCAGTTTAGGACACTTTGGGCCTAATTCAAAGAAGCATTTTATAATGGCACACCCCCATTGGAAAACGCTCTGTGAATTAGGCCCTTTGTGTACACAATCTGGGAGAATGGCAACAAATGAATTGTGTCTGCCTCCAACTAAGGTTGACAAGATGACATGTTAATGTGATATTTAATGGTGGTGCCCAGCGTACATGGCTGATCTTTATATGATGCGCGATCAAGCAATGATGTAGTGAATGAATTCTTACACACCTAGTTTCCCCAATCCTCTGTAGCACGCAACCCCTGTTCAAGTCCTCTTTGTTGGGATGATCCTACAGTTATTCATTGAGCATTTAATTGGTATTGTCGTGTATTTATGTCAGTTACTGCTCTTACTGCTCTCCCTGCAACAGCTCGGACCATCACTCCAGCAACGAGAGAGAAGCTGAAGGAGCTTATCTTGTGCTAGGTACATCATTCATCGGATGTCCCAATTGCTACTATCTCTCATGATATCTACAATGTCATCTGCAATCAAGTGCCACACTAGTGGAAAGGTCCATCCAGAGAAGAGAATAATTAAATATGTGGACAAATATATATTTTAATGCAATGGGGAGAGTTCATATTGTGCAGGCATTGACGTTTGTTTCTCCCCTTTCCTTAACGCATCCATGCACCCTTACAGATCATCTCCTTCAAAAAGATATCAAGACACCAGTATGACAGCTCAAGGCATTCTTATTGCAGAAGTGTATGATGAAGCGAATCACAGGAGTAATCTACTGCGCACATCGGGCATCGAGTCAATGAGCGCCTTGCGCAAGACTCTACACAGAGTGTGTACCGGGCCTATGCATCAATCAAAATGGGGGGCACAACATGCAGAATGAGGAAGAACATGCGAAAATGAGGGCGTGTTGAGGAACGATACATGGCCAAGTAGTCGCACGCCCATCGCCGCGCAAATGCAACCGTATTAATGGATTTGAACTGGGAACGTCCTGCTGCGAAAAGTACACGCAAATCACAGAACCCATATGCCACATGAAAGCCGTCGTAGATGTCAACACGCATAGGAACAAATGCGTATGAAGCACACAACAAATATCTACAGCCACGCTGAATTCAGCAGTACTCTGAGCCATTGTGCAGGGACATACCGCTGGAGGAGGAGGATGCCAAGGGCCCAGATCTTCACAACACGCACTACACTTTTTGGGATGCCCGATGATCAGGTCCATGGCAGGTACAGGTTCCCCCCATATAATCCTAGACCTTGTCAGGGGATGGGAAGATGGCCTAACATCACCCACCATCTGCTCCCAGGACCTTTACCTCGCTAGAGAAAGTGCTGACTGCACTCCATTTCCTTGCCACTGGGTCCTTTCAGCAGACCACTGCAGTAGTTGGTGCGATATCACAGGCAACCCAGTCATGCTGTCTACACCAGGTGATTTAACAGCACATGCATGTGTGGGCAGACACATATATATGCCCCAAACACCAGTGGAAAGGCATACAGTCATGCAGGATTTATATGCAGTGGCACGCTTCCCCCATGTACAAGGTGCCATAGACGGCACACATGTAGTGCTACACTCCCCCCCACCCGATCGACAGAGCACATGTACAGGAACAGAAAGCACTGGCACTCCATTAATGTGCAGGTAGTGTGTGATTCAATGGGAATCATCATGGAAGTCTATGCTAATTTCCTGGACAGCTACATCTTCCGCAAATCACCACTGCACCTGGCCCTGGTATCTGGAAAACATGGTTCATTGGTGACTATGAACGTGCCATGCACATCACACACTGAACAATAGACCCAACAAAAAAATGACAATAACAACCATGTCAACATTTACAGAACACAGTGCTTGCCTGCTGACTACCTTCATGATGACACCCATCAGGAACCCCACAACACCAGCTCAGGAGAGGTACAATAGTGCACATATAGCCACTCAGGGCATAGTGGAGTACACATTCGAAGTGCTACAGTCACACTTCCACTCCCTTGACCACTCTAGGGGAGTTTTGCTGTATGCACCACCAGTAGTATGCAGAATAATTGTGACTGCATGTGTCCTGCACAATGTTGCCACATAACGCGGTGTACCAGTGGACATGCAGGTGGGACAGCCCCTGCATCCACAGGCACCACCCTTGCCCATGGCATGTACACAGGCTGCACGCACACAGCTGGTGCAATTGTACTACGCATAAATATCATCCCCTGTGGAGTACATACAGTGAAGCCACCTCACAGGTGCAATTCAGTGATGAATTGTGGCTTATCCTCTGTGCCCACAACAACACCCTGAGAATATGCCACTGGGCGTGCACATGTCTTTGTGTCCATTTCACATAAAACAACAATTCCAAGCCAGAGCCCCTGAAAAGACTTGTAAGAGGCAGCATACCACTACCACTTTGTGAAGTATGTATTTAAATCAATCCTGAGTATCAACAACTGTACAAATGCCAACAATCCATGCACAAGTACGAATATGATGCTACAGAAAATTGCATGAACTAGGCAACAATCAAATCTTAGTACCTAATTCATGGACACTAACATCAACAATTGCACCAATCCCGTGAAGTAAACCAAAATCTGATTAAAGACTACTGGGACCATGTGCATTACAGGCACACCACATATCCATGTTGCTGTGAGTGTGAAAGCAGGGGTGCAAGATTAAACATTTGGTATACATACTGGGAATAGGTTTACATTGCACCCCATATCAAACAACAGAATAAGAACCAATTTGTAATAGAGCAAAGGCATTTGACACACCAAAAGGGCCAGATTCATAGGACCATCAAATAATGGTGCAATTACAAATGAAAATAGCCTGTGACTCATACCCCTAATCTGCATGGCAGTACACAACTGAACCATACATGCATATCAACTTGACACAAAAGTGTCCATGTAGTACACCCAAAAGCACACAGCACAAAGAACAAAGTCCCTGAGAGCCGTCACATGTACAACAACTGGACTGCATCTAGACATCAAACCACACACATAAGCCCACAAGGAGGAAGGCATACTATAGATTTGATGCTAACAAACGCATGCGAGGACAGCCTTTGATCCACAATGCGTGTCACACACCAATAAACTGGTTCAGTGGCCAAGCCATTCCCTGACAACCACTATGCCCACAATACACAGTCACATCAAAGCAAACATGTTGAAACTGGAAAATAAAGTGCACTGCAGGAGAAATGCACATCTTACCTGATCCCATGTGAGCCTGCATCATCAGCACTGTGCAGTATACCAAACTCCCCCTCTGTCGGACTGGGAACCACCACATGCTTAAGCTGTTCCCTGTGCATACATAGAGCTGCTATTCCCTTCACAATTCCTGCATCCATCATTCCATACCAAATTTATCTGTAGTGAAAAAAAATTAAATGTGAGTGCGAGCAAAACACATCCATGTACCGAAACAGACACCGGCATGTGCCCCCTGAGTGATATGCTACAAATGCATACAATAACACACCAACCACCCATCAACATGTGTCCTGGCACACATGCAGCCACCTCTGCCCACCTCACACCAATGCAACATGAAGAACCCACACAGTTACACCTTAGTCACCCACAACCCCTACATTGCCCCCCCCCAGTGACCTGCAGTGAATGACCATGTTGCACTTACCCATCTTCATGCTGATGGTACCTTTCCAACACATGCATCTGGCCACAGTCAGCATGACACTGACATAACCCCCAAAAAGAGAACATTGAGAGGATGGAAACCTAGGAGCACCTTTGTAGTATTGTAAATGCCATGAGATGCCATCCCCATATCAACGTGCAGAAGGCAGCACTTCACAGAGGCAGCTGTTAGACTAGAAGGCAGGTCACTGAGGCAACTGGCATGGACACACATGTAGACATGAGAAAGCAATGATAAACAGAAGCCAAGGATAAACACACACAAAAGGGAGCATGCAAAAGGAAAGTGCAAGAGAAGAACTTCACCGGTAATGGTTTGAATTTGATGGAATGTGCATTGAACTGAAGTTCTCATTGAAATGCACCCATCAGCTGTCAACATGGCGCATAATAAGTGATGGGGAACCCTGCATAGTACATTGCCACCATGGCAACCAACAAAGAATGGACAATCATGTGTGCCTGATGTTTGTGGAGTAGATTGCATCAAAACAATGTGCAGCAATGCTGGAATGTGTGTGGATTGATCTTTGGGACAGCAACCCCAGAAGGGGAAGCAGCACCAAGATTGGACTGCCTGTGTGGGTAGGAATTAATATTCAAATATATATAATATATTTCAAAAGGAAGAAATGTGACAGCCAAGACACATGTGTAAAGTGCAAGGAAACACTCATCACCACCACCATAAAGACCTGTCACAGTACACAAACAGCATACCAACAGCCGGGTCAGCCACCCACATGACACCTCACCAACTAAGGCCCTACATTGTCACCCACCCTAACTAGGATCCCGCAACCAGTGCCACCATGATTATCTCAAAAATACAGCATGCATACACAAACCATTCTAACAACACCATGTGCTACAGTCACATATGAAGCTGGACCTGTTCTCCCACAAAGAAGTAAAATAAATGTAACCCCACATAGTTCCAGGCTCTATGCCACGAAACACAACGCAAGTCACACCCTGAGTGCACTTCTCTTACCTGCACATGTCAGCCACCTGGCTTGCATCCCACCTGCAAATACAATTGATGATCGCAAAGACATGCATTGCAACAACTTCAAGATACTGGCCATCCTTGACAATTCATGAAGGGACCACAAAAGTAGTCATGCACCACCCAGAGTACACGGATCACAGAGTACAAGAGGGATACAGGACACAGAGTGATGACTGACGAGCAGTGGAGTGGAGCAGGAGAGAGTGCAAGAGAGGGACAAGATAAAACATTGCAAGGAGGAATGGGATGGGAGCAGAGATGAGGATGGCCTTGACTGAAATCACAGTATGTGAGGGCATAGACCATGTGCCCTAGGGAGGAATATGAAGACATGAACACCACTTCAAGTAGCATCCTGGTCGGAGAGCACAGAAGGAACATGGATGGACCAGAACCACATCTAGTGGTACATGAAGGACATAGGTGGACTATGGTGAAAGGCAAACTGGCAAAAAATGGGCACATGTGAAAGGTCAATCATCAGCTCTACATCATAAAAAAACACAGGCAACGCCCACCATGGCATGCAAATCACCCAAAGACCCATGTACGCTACACCCTGCAAAGAAGGCACTCCAACCATATACCCAGAACGGACACCAACTAATATACACCCTGGTACTACAACACTGCAAATGGACCTACGGACAACATGCAGCTGTTCCTTCACCCCAACACACCACACAACCTGATTGAGACTGTCCCAGGAACTGTGCATGGATTCCAGGGTGCACTTGCAACTCACATGGGGAGAACAGATGAAAACAGGCTGTGGGGAGTGGACAATCATACACATGCATTGGGCAAGCAATGCTCACTCGCTGACAGTGGAAGATGACATGAATAAGGAATAAAAACCAAAGAACATGGAATACACCATGGTGCAGACAATGAACAAAATCAAACACTTTAGTAAATGTAACACAGAACCAGTCAGTCACAGGAACACCTGCGCATATTTGTTTAACCCGACATGCAACAAGTGTGAAAAAAATGCCCTGTGGAGTCAATGCAGACACAAGCCAGAAAAGCCAGAATGATCATCCATAGGCTACGGCATGAAGCACTGCAGTGGAGGATGATGATACATGAGAATCAAAGTGTGTGGCACATGGTGAACAGTGGCATGTCTGGGCAGGTCATGGAGTGTAGAATGGAGTGGATTGTGAAGTGGCACAGTTCAAAGAGAAGTGTGCACAGGGAGTACCCCTGCAGGGCATGGTAGGAAACCTGTGGAGGAGTGGAAGGGTGGCAGTAAGGACACATCATCACGGTTGGTCATGCAGATGCACAATGAATGCATGCCATCAATCAGTATGTACATCCAGACTCAATGAAACATTGCCAATGGGTAAAGTGTGTATAGTGGTGTCCATTCACTTCCAATTATGGCACCAATGATCTAAGTGCATCCACAAAAACAACGCATGTGCAAACAAGTGTAACTGCACATACACACACATGCATGTGTACCGACACACATCTGCCCAGTCATTCCCCAGGACACAAGGTTAAGACACCAGTATGTCAAGATGTGTACTTCATGCAAATACTATGGTGACCAATAACACTGACACAACATGCGAGACATTGCACATGTTTACCTGCTGACTGAGCTGGCATGATCTGATTCCCTCATGACCACCACCAGGAACTGTGCCTCCAAATGCGTGAGACGAGGGCTAGTGCCTGGCAGAGGGCATGGGGACTAGGGATGCAAAAGTGGCCATGGTGGACCTCCCAAGGAGTGCAGTCACTGTGTGATTCTGTAGCACTGCAAAATCATGGGGCAATGCATTACAACAACCATATTTTACAATCATGCATAAAGCACACATGTGTTAAGATTTACTTAACCCAATGTTACCTGCACATGCCCTCCTGTTTTCCACAAAGCAACCATGGCAGTTGACGTCACTGTGCATGGCTGCTTGTACACAACTGCATCCATCAAGCACCTGAGAGTGCAACTACACATGTCAAGGGACTCAAGGGACCCAAAAAAAGAAAAGTGAATAAAATCCACATTTGAAAGTGGAAAGAAAATAAGGCCACATCCGGGCCAGGGGAATGGAATAAACCACCAAAAAGTGTCCATGCAGAATCAAGGGTAACCAACCAAATCAAATAAACTATGGCCATGGACAAAAAATAAATAAAGGTCCATCATGGAGGGGGATTCAACCCTGGAGGGTGGAGGGGTAGGGTGCATGTCAATGTCCACATGAGTGAACCAAAAATTAGACAAAAAGAAATAAAAAACCCTCCATGGGCTCAGGGGCCTCACGGTAACGGTGGACAAGGAGGCTGGTATGTGCTGGCAACCCCACCTTGTGGTTGATCTGCAGGAGGACGTTGTGTTGGAGCCACACCATGCAGTGCCGAGGCATGGTCTTCACTGGCTGCGGCCAGCCGTGACACAGTTGAATGTACCAGCAGAGTGTGGTTGGTGAGGTCTCCCTGCATTTCCTCATGGATGGCTGCAGAGTGTGTATGCGTGCTCACCCATGATGCATTGAGTTGCTCAGAGAGTGTCTGCCTGAAGGCATCCATCTTCTCATGGATCACTGTCCTAGTGGCTGAGAGTTCGTCATGGATAGCAGTCCTCATGTTGAACATTTCACACCACAAGGCTTCACTGTGTGCAGAAGATCAGCCCATCGGCCCTAAATGTTTGACTGAATGGGCAGTCTGTGGGAGCAGCATGAAGTCTACATGACCTGCAGCTGTTGCTCTACCCAGGCCGCTGGCGGGGTCATGGACATGGCCAAATTATCGGCTATCTTATCCATCCCCTCAGATATCTTGTCCAACACATTCCCATGTGTGAGGGCGGCATGCAACATCTGCTGCTCCCACTCTGTTGACCCAGCCTGCACCTGTCCCCCACGTGTGCAGGGCCCACAGCGGCCAGATGCAAGGTTCCATGCCTGTTGCTGTGGTGCCCCTGTCGTTGGCTGCAGGTCTGCAACCCTTCCTTAGGCATCAGCCCCAGGACCAGAAGCCAAATCATGAGAGGGTGGCCTTGCAGCCTTAACCACCACGGATGGGGGGGACAACCACTGACTGGCCGTGAGAAGCCAGCTGCCCCGCCGTAGACTCACGGGCCCATTCCCTTTGCCCTCTTAAAGGTATGCACATCTGGTTCAGCATCAAAGCCAGTCATTAGAGTCCGAAGAGTCTGCAGCATTACTCAGGATGGTCTGGAGCACCAGTCAGCTTTCACGGCCTACCACATCACGTCCTCCACTTGTGGTCTGACGCACCATTAACTCTTCCTCCTCATCCTCCTCTGCATCCAGTGCATCCTTATCTGCACATGGACAGAGAATAAAATATTGATCTATTTTCAAAGAGACAATTCACATATGCTTCAAAACTCACTCTGACAAGAAATGGCAGGACATGCACCCATCAGACATTGTGCATTCACATACTTGGTCCAGTAATCAAGAGATGCATGGCATTTGCTGACGAGTGACCCTCCCACACATCATGTCAATGCCAGCAGTGGACACTTTGTCATTCAACAGTGGTGTAAACGCACACTGGGGCCCATTCAACTGTCAATGCACCACACATACCAGCGGAAAAGCAATGCACATGTGACATTTGAATGTTCAATGACATCACATGGGAACAGCCAGACATCCATATCCACAGACAGCACCACAGTCAACACATAACAGACTAATCTGGTCTGGGACAGGTAACTGGAGACAATGAGGACCTGCAGGAAGGTGTGGAAAGGGAAGGAGCCCATGAGGGGAGTTGGAGCTGCCCCTGTCTGGCTGGAATCATATTGGCATCCATGTGTTGGGCCACCTTAGGACTTGGGCCTGCCATGTCCTCCTGGGGCTGGGCAGATGTCTCAACACCACGTCCCTGACCCCCCTGGGGACGGGCAGATGTCACCATACCACATCCCTGACCTGCAGGGGCTGGGGCAGGTGTTTCTACAACACGTCCCCCCACCCCCTAGTGCTTGGGTAGATGTTTACTCACCACGTCCCCCACCTCAACCCTGTCTGCCCCCTTTCCCTCTTGGTGCATTTCCACTCATGTTACAGGTGTAAGGGATAAATGGAAGGCACACCAAGTTATTGTCCTGGAAAAATGAGTAAGGGAATGGTCTACGTGATGTGTGACACAGATGTGCAGTCCAACAAGGCGCAAGTGTCGCCCAAAGTGGAAACAAATGCGCTATGCGATACGCAGTGGCACCCAAAAACACAAAAAGTGTGTAAATTACACCTGGACTGCTTCTGATAAAGAAAAAAGAGGTATTCAATATGCAGTGGCATGCACAAACAGAAAAATTGCATATGCGACAGACCACGGGCCTCAAAATGGGGATAGAAAATATGCATGTATTGCAGAGGCATAACCCCCCAAAAGATAAAAATGGTACGCTACCTGAAGGGAACGGATTGCGTAGCACCCCAAAATACATGTAAACGACACTACTCCATCTTCGTTTGTTCATGCGCACAACCAGTGATGCATTTCCATGTCCTTATGTATCCATGTCAATGCTGTGATGCACGTAGCTGGCAGGACATAACGGCTGCCATCAACACAGAGTGGGTGGTAGTCTGTTGCTTCAAGAGTACCCACAAGCGCTGGGAGGACTTCAAATCCAGGACCCACACCAAAGTCCTGGGCACCATTAAGCACAGTCCAACCGTGGAGGGACACTGTGCGTGCAGGTGCATTGTCTCGATGAACAACATGCAGGTCCTGGCAAGGTTCTACCCAGTGCTGCATGCCCAGGTCTACATGCCCAGGTCTGCATGCCCACGTCTGTCAGTGGCAGAACGTCTGGAGTCTGCTGGTGAGTAGGCATGTGGTGCAATGCCTGATGGGGCATGTGTGTTGTGCATGTACATGCATGTTTATGTTGTAACCTTTGTGTTGGCTGCATGTGTTTATCAGCATTCAACATCAGCATGCATTGCCTGGACAATGCACCCCATGTGTGAGGTGTGACATCTGGGGATTGGACATGCTCTGCTGTCTGCAGTGTGTGTCGTACAGTTGAGCCAACCATGCACATGCCATGTGACTAGTGGTTGAGATGTGCTTGTATGCCAAGTGTGCCAGATGAGTATGTGGTGGCCATGTCATGTGCATGCATGATGTCATGTTGCTGTGACGACTGTGCATCCGCCATGTTTGGAGGTGACAAGTGCATTTGGATGTTTGGCGTTGTTACGTCGCAGCATTGTTTTTGCCGGCACTCTGATGTGATTGGACATGCCACTGCTTGTGCACTCAGAGTTAAAGTGTGTGCATGCCACGTGGACATGCCTAGGACTATGGCATGCCAATGTGTGGCTGTGCTATTGAGGCATGTATGTGTTGCAGGCACGCCAGGCGGGTTGTGAGGAAAGCATGTTGTTTGTTGTGATTGTGTACAGAAGTGCCCATACAGGTGTTTGCATGGTCATGCTGGGTGCATTACAATACAGGTGTTTGCATGGCCATGCTGGGTGCATTAAAATTATGGTTGGCTACTGGTCATTAGGATTCCGCTGTGTGGCTTGTCCACAATGCGTCCGCGGCAGTGGGCCGTGTGAGAAACCAAAGGGTATCTAACACGTTAGTCCACGGGGACTTGTCATCCAGGTGGTCAGGACACCGCCATCACCATTGGATCCAGTTCATGGGGGTGGACCAGTGCGGGAGAATCACCTGGGTGATTGGTTTTTGGGGAGTGGGAGTGAGACAGTCGATGGTGAGATGCAGTGTTCCCCCTTATTTTGTTTATCCAACCCAGCCTGTGTTTTAAGATGCTCTGAGGTCCCAGCCCACCTGCTCCTTTTACACAAACACTGGGCCGAGAAAGAGGGTGACTGAGAGTAACCAGGCTAACTCTCTCACATCATACTGGACATGTCCCATTTTCGGGTCATGCAAAGTCAGGCACTTTACACTAAGTGCATACACCTGATACCAGTTAGCTCTCCTCACATGAATAAAAGGCAGAACCCAAAGACACACTCTGAGCAAGGTGGTGTTACACATTGCCGCAAGTGGTCTTTATGGGCACGGACCCGCTTGTGCGGCGCTCTGATTCCTAACATTTCTAAGATGGAAGCTGGTGAATTTCCCCGACCAGCTGGCAGCGGTCTAGTAGTTGCACGCTCCCTTGACGTGCGGACGACCGATCACGTGATCCTTTATCCGGAAACGAAGCGGCCAGTGCTTCGCGTCGCTTCTGCCTTTGACGCTCCGTGAGTTCGCTTCTGAATCCTCTCTCTCCATGCTCTCATTTCCCTCTGTTGTTTGCGGTTCCTACTTACCCTGTGTTACTTTCTCTCTTCAGATCCTCCCCTCAGCCTTCGCTGGTTTCATTCTCAATCGGCTTCGCAAATCAATCTTATTTGTCTCCCATTCCGGCCAGATCCCCATCTGAACTCTCCCGACTCGCCCGAAGTCCCCATCTGAGTAAGTTTCTTTTCCTTAGGATTCACTTGAATATTTCACCTGGTCCTCATCTCCTGTTATCCTTCCAGACTCTCCCGACTCGCCCAAAGCTTTCCTACTCAGCCAGGTTCCAGATCCGAACTTTCACTCAGTCCTTTTCGGGTGAGAGTATTCCCATTGATCTCTCCTTTCCTTTCCCTTCTTTGGGCCCTCCTCTAACCTGCTCCCTATTTCTTCACTTCTCATTTCTGCAGACAAGGTCTTGTGTGATTCCCGGGGGTTCCTGTCGGAGACGTCCAACCTTACACCATTCGCCTGATCTGCTCGAGCTGGGATTTCGTCCAGGGTTTTCTTCCCATTGAGGGTTTCCCTGGGAGTCCTGCCGCTCTCCTGGGTCACATTACCCTGGGCTGAGTGGCCAGGGCTGTCACTGGGAAATCTTCACAGCTGCTTTTATTCTCCCAGTTGGAGTCATCGATTGCCAAGGTGAGCTGTTTGTGAGCTATTACTTGATTACCACAACAGCTTATTACTCATATTATACAGTTCCCTAACAGTATTAACAGGTGGAACACAATTTCGAGCAGAACCTCTGGGACAAAGGCAAACCTACTGGAGCAGAACAACGGACCAAGGAGAGAGAGAAGCAGGTCAAAAACCTCAAGAGTTCCCCACTGGAGGTTGTTGCCTCCAAAGGGACACAGAAAACATGTGGAGAAGCCCAGAAGTGAAGACTGCATTGTGTTCCAAGGATGCCAGTGACTTTGCCTGGTGAAAGGCAGAGCTGGGGAAGAGAGGCCAATCTTGTGGTACTAAAAAAGGGGCACACAGCCAGTGAGTTGGCAAGCGACCTGAAAGATCGGTGTGTGTTAAAGTTTGAAATAGCAACATTTTATCCCAAGTGAAGGCGGCATGAGTGTGAGTGAGACCTGACGAAAGACAGACCTCTGAATGAACTTTGAAGTAAAAGACAGCTGTAAAATTAGCGATACTAAGTAACGGAGTGGTCTGGCAAAAGGAAGTAGCCCACTCGAAAGTCTCTGTGAAAAGTACATTGCAAGTGAAGGAACAGCCAAAGTGAAATAACGAGTTTTAACTCCCTCAGAAGGAGAGAGTGAAAGTTGAACCATAAACTTTGAATCAAAGTGGCCCTGTAGTGGTCTCAAAAGTTAACCACGCACATTTGCAAGTCTTCAACATCTGAAAGTGCTCCGAGCCCGACAGAGGGAGACCCAAAGTGAAATAAGCTTGGGGAAGGTAGCCCCCCTGGCCGGTTTGAGTTTAACATTACCGTAAGAGGTCTGAGCCCGGCTGAAGGGGCCCTACGAGAACTGTGTGCTGAAAGGTCTGAGCCTGACAGAAGGGTACCTTTGTGAACTTTTTGGTTGAAACAATATTTTGAAGTCGAGAAAAGAGACTTATACGTGGAAGGCTAAACGGGCCTCGATCCACGTTCTGGGACTGTTTATTGCATTGAAAGCTGAGCCAGAGTGTGTCATCCTGCCAATGTGACAACTTTACTCTGTGAGGTCTAATGTGGGGAGGAGAGCTGGTTCAATCAACTTTATTCATTTTGAACACTGTCTTTTTCATTTGCATACATTTCATTACACTGTTTTGAACAAGAGATAGGCAGGCATTAGGTTTTTGTTAGCATAGGCCATTTTGATTTGACAGACTCCTCTGGGACTGTGTTATTTATTATTTGATGGTCGAGACTACTCCCATCTTAGTTATAGGGCAGAATAGGATTTTCTCCAACCCCAACCCTTTTCAATAAAGGTTTCTCAAATTGTACTCATTGTGCCAGTGTCATACTTGTGATACCATGCCTCCACTAGAGTCAGCACATCAGTGCTTCCATGCATTTGGTGTGTGCACATCCTACCAGGGAACTCCCTGCCCACCCCTGTGCCCCTGATGTCTCCCATGGATGTGCATCAGGTTGCAGTTGTGTCACGTTCACTTTCCCATTGGTACATGTCATTCATCTTGGTTTGTGTCTGTGCAATGCCCACATTTTGCAGCCTTTACATGTGTATTTGTCATGACTGTGGTTTCCATAGTGACAGGGTTGTTGTGTCTGTTTGGATGTCGATTGCCTGTGCTTTTGTGGGGTTGGATGTTGTTCATTGTGCCTTTGACAAATCATGTTCCTGTAAATGTTGTTGCTGCCGCACCAGCTTCAACCCAGTACACTGATGTTGCTGTTCTGTGTCTCCTTTTCGACAGTTGCTGCAGCTGATGAAGAGGGTGGAAGCGGTGTTGTGGAGCATCAATGCAGGGAACCTTCCACCAGACAAAGGCGCAGGCCCCAGCCACTCCCCTGTGAGAGATCATTTTCAGGGAGCAATGTGGCTGAGATAGCGCCTGTAACATCAAGCATGGCTGCTGGGGCTATGTTCATGGAGGTGAAGGTTGTAGGGGACTACTCACCAGTGGTGGGATAGGGTGATGGCACACAGGGGTCATCCACGATGCAAGACACCATGGAGGCATTCAGGTTGACAGAGGGGGAGGCGTAGGAGGTGGCTGTGGAAGCACAACAAATGGGGTCAGGTGTGCGTGTCAGTCCCTGGGCCATTCGATGCAGGACTACATGCGTTCTGGGTTGCCTACACCCAGACCAGCATTTCATTACCGGCTGATGTGTCCACCACAGAACATGTGCTACCCCTTCTGGTGGGCCTCACAAGGCGGACCAGAGGCATGCGTGATGTTGGCCAGGCTACTCATGATCTGCTTGTCTGCTGTACTGCATCTTTGCATTGCTGGCATCTGGCCTGTTCCCTGGTGGAGTCTGTAGACTGTTCACTGCTGCAACCTCCTCCTCTGCTTCCTCCTTTATACGCCAGTCATACTCTGGGGTGCCTTCTGGGCCACATACCAGCATGGCCCCCTGTGCACCAGTCCCACACACAACGCCCCGCATGGTGGAGCTTCTATCCCTGCCTGAGGTTGGAGTCACAGTTACGGCAGATTTTGGTCTGCAAGGGAATAACAGTGGATGGTCTGGTCCTGGAATGGTTTTCAGTGCTTCCTGTTGATCGTGTTGGCGGTGGACATGTTGGCACTCAGCTTCATGGTGGAGGCAGACCAGAGAGGTTCAGGTGAGTTACAGCCATGCATTGTACTTGTTGTGTGGGAGACTGTCAGGGGGCTGACTAGGGGTAGTGTTCGAGGTGAGGACAGTGTGGGGAGGGGAGTGTACTGTTGGGGGACTGCCTGGGGGTAGTGTCGCAGGTGAAGAGGGCTAGTGGGTGTTGTCTGGACTTGACGCGGCTGCCTGGGGGTAGTGTCGGAGGTGAGTGGGACTGGTGGGTGGTGTCTGTAGAAAACATGTCTAAAGCATTTCAGGATTTATGGAGGCGTGGGCATGCTATTTTAGGGATGGGAGTGACAGAGGGCCTGGTTTGTAGCAGTGTTGATGGCAATACTTTAATATGTTCTTTGATATGGCTCTGTCAGTGTAGTGATTGAATCGTGCCATCTGCAGGTCCAGGATGCCTCGATCTTCAAACACTGAGAACACTGCGGATGACCCAGAGATCACATGCTGGCCACTGAAACAATGGCCCATGATTCATAGGGGCTGAATCGTGGAATTATTTGCGTGGAAAATCAGGGATTGCATGCCATTCTGCATGTGAAACCCTGTTAGTCGATTCATGGAATCCACTGCGCAGCACTTTCCTAACATGTGTGAACTTTGCGCAGGCTCGGCACATCACTGCGAGCGGTAGAGTGCCTTGCGCGAGAGGGCAGAGTAGGGTGTAGAATTAGGAAAATGAGGAAGAACAAGGGGAAAAAGTGGCCATTGTGAGGGATGGGCCACAGACAGTCCATAGAATGCACACAAATGTGCACACAAATGATAAAGTGGTCGCACACAGATTTACTGAGTTTTACCTTAGTTACGATACATTCTACGCATGCTGTCAGGATGCCGGTAACAGTTACAGTTATGTATTAAACTGCAAGTTGAAGAACAGGAGGAAATCCTGACAAAAGAATGTTGTTCTTTTGAACATTAGTCTCTATACTCAAGTACATAGAATTGTTTGAGCATCTTATTTAGAACATGTCATGTAATATCTGTGGAAGCAGAGTACAGCAGTCATTGTCTATATTAGTTTACTTTTGCGGCTTCTAAATTTGAGCATTTCCTCTGCAATGAGCCACCCATAGGTGAACTGTGCTCCCAAAAGAATATCCTGGTTAAAAATAAAATATCCCCAAGTAGAAATGACTGTATTCTAAAACATCCTGCAGGAAGCAAGTAGCAATGCAATGGGGGGACTCCCATCTCACCCAAATGACATATTACTACTCCACGAAGACTCAGTGGTGAAATACAGACACTGGTCTTCATGGGAGGGGTTTCTGAAAGACAACACACCAAGGACAATAACAGGGATTAGGAAAGATAGAAAGAAACTAACCACTAGCGTGGCTGCAAAGGCTGTGACGCCCACTCGACCCTCAGACTTCTACAAACCAAGAGCCAACACAATCATAACGAAAAAGCAGCCACAGTCAAGGGATTTACCTCCTTTGTCTTTTGTGGTATTGAGGGCCGAGGGAAGATTATACTATAAAGAGGGGTGTCAATGTGGTTCAGTAGCAACCCAAATAGCTAAGTATATCAGTCTAAAATATAGGAATCTCCAAACAAGGTTCTATAAAAATATGTACTTTAAACACACTCATCATGCACAATAACTAACTAGAAAAACACTACACAAAACCCACATCTGAGGAAAAAACACAGAATAAGCAAAGATAGTAGATGCACCACTATGGGTAATTTTTCAGGGGTGAAAGGCAAGCAAAAGAAACAATGTTTTAGAAAAATAATATATACTTGTGAAACATGTTTCGGAACAGAAAAAAAAAGTCTGCCACCATGGAAAGGGAAAATGTAGTCCGTTATCCATTTTCATGGTGGCCATCGGGAGCGGACACGCTGGGAACAGAAGCTAAGGAGCTAAGGAAGGGTGTGCTGATGAGGCAGATCTCTTTAAAAATAACACATATCAGGGGAACATAGAAGGAGATTCGAGTTAGGAGGGAAAGGTTTGGATTGTTTACCAACAAATGGAGTTCACGTGTTTTTTTCATAAATAAAGAGTGGTCCCCGTTGTGATCGCTAAAAATTCCTCCTTGGTGTCTGTGTCCCATTGGAGTGGAGTAAGGTAAGGACTCAGGGTGTAGCCCATAGCCTGCTTAACAACAATTTTATTTGCAGTTTTGCACTTTCTTTTGCAGCTGGTCTAGTGGATGGGAGTGGTTTGTTCTTCTGGCACTGCCCCAGGGTCCGTGCTGGGGAAGCACCACACCCTTGCCCCAGACCAGGGCTGGAAAACAGGGGCTACATTTTCATTGATATGCCCTTAAATTACAAAAAGTAATTTAGCAAATATTTATTTTCAAGTTGCATTTCGTTTGTTACTGTCATGTTTAAAATGATGTTTGATGTCTCTCCCTCCTTAGTACCCCCTGGCCAATCATGTTCTCTAACTATTTTGTCCGCCCTGCAGTCATGCATTTTTTTTTTACATAAAGGAGGAACACCCCCACTACATCCACTATACTCTGCTGACATTCCTCCCCCTTTCCCCGAAACTGTATATCCTTCTGCCCCTTCGAAGAAAATATTTGTAGAGACCACTCTGCTCCCACCGGATCAGTTCCTCATGAAAATGTTTACTGCTTACTACTGTTGGTCAAACTTTTTTTTTATCGATGTTTGTAGTCAAACGTTTTTCTTTTAAAACTTCTTTAATCAAATGTTCATCTTTCAAACACTTTCTATACAAATGTTTCCTGGCTCTTTCCCGCACTTTACAAAGAAGAACGTTCAAGTAGTTATGTGCCTCCACCACTAAAACTCCACATTTCGGTCTCCCCCTGGGCCTGACTGTCAACCTGGACTAGACAGGTTGATTGCAGGGGCGTGTTACAGTGAACCTGGTGAGTGGTGAGTACAAGACACGAGGAGGCACCGACAGTCAGACAAAAATATAGGAGAGGATGCCGAGATACTGGGCTCACTAGGCAAAAAAAGAATAGTTGTTTTTGGGAGTAACAAAAAGCGCGCCATAACAGATAAAGATCCTGGAATTACTAAATATTTTAGCAGCCATGTGAGGTAACTTCACTAATATACTAATTATTAGGCACACAAGCATTCGAAGTTTGCAACTTAGATTTGTATAAAATATTTGGAAATATTTTGTAATAGATCACCTATGTTTGTAATATAGGAGTGGTAGCCTGGTTCCTGTATAGAAATGCCACGCTGGCAGGTTGTTGGTGAATCAGTACTTTTATTTCCAGTTCCATGGGCAAGTCCCTTTGATTTACTTTAGATAGACCGCAAAGACAGCTTCTTACACAGACCACTAGACCATCCACACCCCAGTCAGTTCTCACTCCAACTGTCCCTTGGAGCACTCCCACAGCGCTACACTGACACTCCAGTCCAACATTCCATTCATGCATTCCAACATTCTGACAAGGAGATCACCACACCTCTCCCTCTGTACACACTCTAAAATGTCAGCTTACCAACAATACATGGCAAACACAGTCATCACATTACAAACACTACATGACACCCATACTAACCACAAACCACATACCTCAACGTGATAATTTATAATGCAGTTGCAGAAACATTATATGCACTGCAAACATCACCCAACTGCCACACTCCTGGACACACACCTGGAAATACACCCCATGTCCCGCAGTAGCAATCTTTGGCCAAATCAAAGTACTCTGGAACAGAAAATGTGGGCACAACTCCCACACAAGAACTGGAAGTGTGCGATCCACATCACCGAACCAGCACCATGAGGTACACTGACACATAGCTACCACCATAATATGACCGGCATAGTAAAATTCTACTACACACTTTTTGCAAATCATACCTATCTACTAAGATCCACCACTTATCACATATACATCAGTTACTTGAAAATGTCTGGTATTTAAAGTTGTAAAAAATATTAAAAAGAAAAACTGTATACTCATAACCTCTATACTTCTAGATAGAATTGTGAAGTTTAGCATGTACCACATCTACAGAGAATTGTGAAGTTTCACATGTACCACATCAAGTTCAACATTCGTGTTATTGTCATGGTCACTGGTCGTTGAGCCAGTCATCCTCACCCCTGGGGTTTCATTGGACGCCTCTGGCGCCAGGCTCATCTTAAAGTGTGCTCTGCACACTCTAGGCCCAGGTCGTGTGCAGCTAAAAACTAAAGCGTGGTCATGGATCAGAACTGGAAGGCACGTGCTACAGGCCCAAAGAAGGGCAAGGTGGAGTTGGTAGGCAGAGCTAATGGGAGGGGCCTGAACCAGCCTATATAAGGCCAGCCCATCCACGTGCCCTCCAAGCAGCTTAACGCTCTCCGATGTACTCACCGGTGCCTCTCTGAGTTTTCCCAGCTTCATCCTGGAGACTCTCCCGAGAACGTTTCTTACCTGCAGTCTTCTGCCCATCTCTGCGAGCGTCTTCACCTCAGCTACAACATCGCTGAGTGCAGCGCACTTCTCACCTGCTGACAGCCACTCCATCTCCAGACGTGCATCCTGCCTTTTACCAGCCTCAACATCGCTGAGCGCAGCGCACTTCTCACCTGCTGACAGATGCTCCATCTCCAGACGTGCATCCTGCCTTTTACCAGCCTCAACATCGCTGAGCGCAGCGCACTTCTCACCTGCTGACAGCCGCTCCATCTCCGGACGCGCATCCTGCCTTTTACCAGCCTTAACATCGCAGAGGGCATATCTTACCTGTTGCCAGCCGATACACCGTTGAACGCTCCAGTCACTTCATCGCGGAGCGCGCCTCTCATCTGCAACTTGTTGCGGCCTGTGCCGGACTCTTCTTCTTGCCTCCATTCTATCACAGTCAGAGTCGGAGACTTCCTCCTGCAATCTTCATCGCAGAACAGGACACCATTCTGCGTTGTTGGCAGACACCTACGAGGAAACAAGAACAAACAGGTTAGGACTCATATGCATTTGCTTGGCCGCATAAATACAAGAGACTAACAGGCCGATTCATGGAAATAATGTGCGCGGAAAAACCGGCGCACGCGTGCGAAAACGTGCGATTCGCAGTGGCACAGAAAAAATCGCAGAAAATCGCACAGAAAACAGCGCACATCCATTCATGGAAGCACGGGCACGCGCGAAATGTGGGATGTGCACTGAGAAAGTGCGCGGCGCACGCTGGCGCACGCTGGCGCACAGGTCACCGAACGCCATGCGATAAAGCCACAGCGAATTCGCACATAGCACTGCGCACAGAACAAAAGTAGGCGTAACATGGGGCGTCACACGCAGAATGGGGAACAACTCGTGAAAATGTGGGCGTCACAGGGGAGGCCCAGGAGGCAAGTGCGCGGAACGCCCAGACGCTCGCCTACAACAGGCATTCATGGAATCGAATCGGGTAAAAGAGCGCACGGCCAAAGACGCGCACAGGCCCATACCCGTACGCCACAGAAAGCAGGCGGTAGCGTCCCAATACATGTGCGCCAGAATGTGCGCTTAAAAAATACCATATACACAGCTCAGCGATTGTGCCTGGGGGAGCGTGTGCGTGCATTTCAGGTGTGCGCGCGAAGTCATACACGCGTTTTGGCTGTGTGCGTGTACATCATGGGTGCGCGAGAGGTTCCACATGCGTTTTGGCTGGGTGCGTGTATTTCAGGGGTGCGCGAGAAGTTTCACACGCGTATTGGCTGGGTGCGTGTATTTCAGGGGTGCACGAGAAGTCTCACACGCGTATTGGCTGGGTGCGTGTATTTCAGGGGTGCGCAAGAAGTCTCACACGAGTATTGGCTGGGTGCGTGTATTTCAGGGGTGCGCGAGAGGTTCCACACGCGTTTTGGCTTGGTGCGTGTATTTCAGGGGTGCGCGAGAAGTTTCACACGCGTATTGGCTGGGTGCGTGTATTTCAGGGGTGCGTGAGAAGTTTCACACGCGTATTGGCTGGGTGCGTGTATTTCAGGGGTGCGCGAGAAGTCTCAGACGAGTATTGGCTGGGTGCGTGTATTTCAGGGGTGCGCGAGAAGTCTCAAACGCGTATTGGCTGGGTGCGTGTATTTCAGGGGTGCGCAAGAAGTTTCACATGCGTATTGGCTGGGTGCGTGTATTCCAGGGGTGCGTGAGAAGTCTCACACGCGTTTTGGCTGGGTGCGTGTATTTCAGGGGTGCGCGAGAAGTTTCACACGCGTATTGGCTGGGTGCGTGTACTTCAGGTGTGCGCGAGAAGTCTCACACGCGTATTGGCTGGGTGCGTGTATTTCAGGGGTGCGCGAGAAGATTCACACGCGTTTTGGCTGGGTACGTGAATCCATTGGACCAAAGGCCCTTACAGCGCAGGCGCGTCTGTGACGTGAACTGCACGTCCTAGTATCAGCACTTGTAATAGGTCCTTAGCACGTATACGCGGAAGTGACGTTGGACGTGTGGTCCGATTTAAAAGGTACGTGTAGGACGTCATTTCCTTGTACGTGCTTTTCGTGGAGAGCGAGTGGGTGAAATCTGTACTTCTTGTCGGTTCACACGCAAATTACTTCACAGCGATTCTAGTTCGTACTCCCTGTTACCTCTGTCAGTTCTTCTTTTTCTCTTTTTCTGTGGACCTGTTTCCTCAGACAGCGTTTACTTCTCCTGTAGTCCTGTCTCCTCAGACAGCGTACAATTCTTCTTTTGGCGGGGGTGTTGCCAACGCGTGCGCGCGCACGCGCCCTACTACACGCACTTTTTCCAGGCAGACGGTGAGTTGCGCACCTATTTTCCAACAGTGCTTGCCCCGTGTGTCGCGTACCCCTTCAGAGGTCATTGTAGGCTGCGTGTGACACGCATACGTTCATTATTGTGTTTCTGGGTGCCACATCGTAGTGCGTGTTTTTGTTTCCACGCACGTGGTCTACGAGGGGTCGCTTGCACGTCATTTTCTGTTATTGGGGTGCCTGTGCTTTGCGTGACCCGTCATCTTTCCCCAGGGGTTCCATTCAGCCTTGCAAGTGCACTAGGGTACGAATACCATCTAGTACCCTACCCCTTTGACCTCCAATTGCCCAGGACAATACTTTCCTTCTACTCCCATACGCACAGCTACATCAGTGCCATGTCTGGGAGGCGAGCAAGAGGTAAGGGTGGCAAAGGTGGCCGACCCTCAAGAGGTGGGCGTGGTGGGCGTGGTAGGGGACGTGGCCGGGATTTGCAGCGTACCCCTAGCACCCCACGTGTGGAGGACCAGTCAGGGAGACCCATGTCCCCCCCCCATGGTTGAGGAAAACGTGGCTGACACCATCGATGCTCAGCCCTTGTTGACCCGTCCATTGTGGCACCTGACCTGGCACAGGCTGACTCTGAGACTGATTTCCAGGTCCACAAGTCTAGGCCACGGGTGGCCGTGCCAGTCAGTGTCACCAGGCCACGTGTATCAGGGGCAGCCATGTCATCTGCTGCCCCAAGTAGGCGAGGTGGGAAGGCTGCAGGGGCAGCTGCAGCTCCGTCCACCCCAGCTCTGACTCTCCCAGCCAGGACAGTGTTGGTCCCAGTCCGTCAGTCTGAGGTTCCCCCTGCCACTATCACACTCGAGCTAATGCCTGCAGGAAGTCAGATGGTCAGTGTGCCATTGCACACTACGACACAGTCCACCGGTGCTCCAGCCCCGAGTGGCCAGAGCGGCATATGCCACTCACAGTCCCCACCACCTTACAAGAGGAAGAGGAAGAGTGCATGTGCACTACAGGCTGATGCCCCAGACACGGCTACACAGTCCGGCACGCCGAGGAAGCCTAGCTTCAATGATGCCGAACTGAATCAACTTGTGCAGTATGTGTCCAATCATGATGCCGAAATGTTGAGCACTCCAGGGTCTAGGATCACACCTGCTCGCCGTCAGGCACACTGGCAGGCCGTCGCGGACAGCATAAGTTCCCTTGGGTTTATGAGGCGCACAGCTACTGAGTGCTACAAGCGATGGAATGACCTAAAGCGCAGGGCAAAGAGTAAGCTGGCCTCAAGTCATGCCGCAACTCTGGTGACTGGAGGTGGGTCTCCAGTAGAGGACATTGAGCTCACTCCACATGAGAATGTCGCTGGGACCTACGTCACAGAGGAGCAGATCCAAGGTGTGGGAGAACTTCCAGATTACGAGGCATTGTCCGGTGAGTGCACATGCATGTGTGTGTGATCCATGTGTAAGTTGCATGTGGGAGGGGTCCAGGGTGGGTGCCAGGTCAGGGTGTGTGTGCCTGAGTGGTTTGGGTCACCCATGTGCTTCATCCAATGCATTTTCCCCCCCGGGATTTGGGTATTGCAGTGTCCCTTCTGGCCACAGCAGGCATTTGGCACTATATTGCGCAAGTTGACCTTGAAGTGGCAACATGCAACAACATTGTTCCGTATTTTGCTGTGCACGTTCTGGCTGATTGTAGGAATACCCCCAGTTCTATTGCACATCACTCTGCCCTATTCTCACAAATATGACATGCCTATGGTACATGCCAACTGTGGGATGGCACTGCTAGCCAGCATGCATCTGATGTGTTGCCCTTCCATCTTGGTGTCATGAGTGTCTGACATTTACCTCCCCTTCCAACTCAGTGACAGTGCATGCATGGGAGGGACATAGTCATGTGGGACATGTGTCTATCAAGTACTTTTTCTGTAGCTTGTCTGGCCTATTTGCGTGCCATGGTGCTAATGCCTGTTTCCATTTTCTGTCTTTCATGTTTTTTCAGAGGATGACGCACTTGATGCTTTTGAGGGTGAGGAGATGGTGCTCACCCAGGAGGGATCTCTGACACGTCCGAGCACGAGTGGGGGACGTGGTGCGTTGGTGGGTGAGAACCCACTCTTGCTGCAGGGCATTCTCTCCAGGGCTGTATATGGGTGCACCTCCCCAGAACTCTTTTCAAGTGTTGATTCGGATGAGACCCATGTGGATTCGCAGGTATGTGTTCATGGAAGGGATACTGTTCTGTCTGACCCACCTGCACCAGGGGTAGAGCCCACAATGGGGATGTCAGTGTTGGTAGGTGCGCCTGTGGTGGTTACGGATGCAGGGCCACACTCCGCAACATCTGATCCTGTTCCTGGGCCAGCAGATCAGAGGGGAAATGCAGTCCTGCAGCCTCAGGCAGTGCCGACACAGCGAGGCGCAGTTCGCCTTGCCCCAGACAGGTGTGGTGCCCGCCAACGCGGTGGCCGTCCGCCACCTGGCAATACCGCATGGGAGCAATCCATATATGGTATGGCCAACCAGCAGGCAGCATCATCAGAAATGATTGCTCAAGCCATGGACAGGGTGGCCACTTCCATTGTCCCCCAGAAAGGCAGAGGGAGCTACTAGAGCAGGCAACAGCCTCCATTTGCCAATCAGTAAGGGAGGACATGTTGGCGTCCAACAGGGACAGACAGGCGGCCCTGGACAATCTAAGGGAATCAATTTCTCTAGATGCCCAGGGACAGAGGGAAGCCCTGAGGGGAGAGGTCCAGCACCTCAGGCAGACTCTACTGGACCTTGAGGCTTCCACTGTCACCAGGACAGAACAGCTGCTGGAGCGCGTCACCCGTACGCTCTCGGCAGAGATGCAGGCAACTCGTGCGGAGGTCCGGGCAACACGTCGGGTGTTGCATGGGGATCTCCGCACCATATCCCTCCAGAACGAGGCCTTCAACACCCGCATGCTTGCTGCAATGGAGGACCACACCAGGGCTTTGCGTGGGCTGCCTCCCATAGCACCACCACCTCCTGTGGCAGCAGCAGAGGTTGAGGAGAGTGAATCCAGCAGTGATTCTCCCACATATTAGTAGCCGTGCAGGCCATGAGCCCATGGAGGTGTTTTATTTTCGCAACATTCACCCAGGTGGCTGTTGGTGTGCATCCTGTCCTCGGACCTCCTGGGTGGCCTCCCCCACCCCCCCTGGCCCCCACATGGCCATTTTTGATTTTTGCTTTTTGATTTTTGAGGTGCAGTGTGTTGCCTTGTGTGGCTCCCGTGGGCATCCACTGTATTCCGTTGGGCACATGCAGGCTTGTCCTGAGTTTGGGTTAGATGCTTGGGTTTGTGAGACACACACCCCTCCTGCTTCCCGTTTCCATGGGCTCGCAAAGGGTGTGCCCAAGTGACAGTGACTTACACAGTGACGTTGGACTCCCATGAGCTATGTGGCCAGTCTGTAGTCAATACTGTGTATACATTCCTAGTGCATATTGTAGTAGTATTTTACACTGCATGGTGTATTGATGTGTGCTTGTGCTTCCATGTCTCCCTCCTAATTTGCAGGGTCAGTCCTCATGTCTACACAAGCCGGTCTACTTTGGAGATGGAGTTCATGTTGTTAGCAGTGCACTCGCAGATGTGGCTGGCACCAACACTGTACAGTAAGAGGTGGTCGATGTGCTGGCATTATCAGGTTGTAGGTCAACGTATCCTTTAGTATTTGGTCATGTTTGTTGTTATTTATACATATTTGTGGGCATACTGTGTGTGGGCAGTTTCCATTTGGGACACTGTACTCTGTGGCACTTGTGTAATGTTTGGGGTATGAATTTGTTTGCTCTCACATCGCATGACATGCCATGGTGGAGATGAGTGTGGGCCTGCTGGCAGGTGCCCCTCACTGCTGGGGGGTGGGGGTGCAGGGGGACATGGATGCGGGCCTGGGGGGGAGGTGTTGGGTGACATGGCACTGTTGTCATGTAGTATCTTGGATGGTGGTAGTGATATTGGCATCATTGAAGTGTGTCTTTTGATGACACAGCATTGGTGGTGTTTGTGTAGGTAGGGTGGCACTCAATGGTACACTTCCAGATGTACAGTCTCAGGCTGGTATGGTTGTGACAGGTGACTCTCCATTGAGGCATCATCTTTGTCAGAATGAGTCATCATTGATTGTCAGCTGGTATGTGCCAGGGCTGTGCCCACTCCACAGGGGTGTGATTTTATGTGAAGTAATTAGCCACCAGCTGCGTATGGGCTGCCTTCCCCCGTGCCCTTTCCCCTCCCATGCGCAGCGGGCGTGCATGTGGTTGGGGATGTGGGGGCACCACCATGTCCACGGCCAGGCCCCGGCGTGTTGCAACGTTGTGCAGGACACATGCTGCCACTATGATCCTGCACACTACTGGGGGAGCGTATAACAGCTGCCCGCCAGAACAGTCAAGGGAGCGAAAGCGTGACTTGAGCACTCCGAATGTGCGCTCCACTATGCCCCGGGTTGCAATGTGGGCTGTGTTGTATCTTACCTGGGGTGGCGTGGTGGGGTTCCGAATTGGCGTCATCATGTGGGTGCTGAGAGGGTAGGCACTGTCCCCTGGGGAGGTGGTGATGGGTATCATTAGTGGGGTTGTGACATTACTCAGTATCTGACATGCATGCACGCGCAGTGGCATTTATACTCACCGAGCAGCCATGTATCGCCATGCCGCCCAGCCTCTATGTCCCGGTTTAGGGTAGACATTCTGTAGATGAAGCTGTCGTGGGTTGAGCCTGGATAGTTTGCATATACTGAGGTGATGATTCCCTTGGCATCACATACTACCTGGACGTTGATGGAATGCCAGTGCTTGCGGTTTCTATAGATGTGCTCAGTTGCCCTGGGGGGACGTAGAGCCACATGGGTGCAATCAATGGCGCCTAGCACTTTGAGGAATTGTGCCACCCTGTAGTATTCCTGTGCGACAGCCTGCCTTTCTGCAGGTGTTCTGGGCAGGTATATGTGCCTGCGGACTGATGGGCGTGCAGTGACGATGGCCAAGACCTGGTGTAGTCAGCGTGACTGGGTGGCAGTGACACCCCCCCACTATGGCACTTGTCCGCTGAAATGATCCAGTGGCCAAGAAGTGCAGTACATTAAGGACCTTCTCCAGGGGGCTGAGGGCTTGGGAGCAAAGGCCAGGTCGAGTATAATGTGAGGTGGAAACCTGTACCTCCCATACACCTGGTCATCAGGCATCCCAAAAAGGCTGGTTCTGGGTGTAAAAATTCTGGCACGGACTATCCTCCTCCTCCTGCGATATCCCACGGCCACTGCTGCTAGGAACGGTATATTCATCCTGGCGTCTGAGCTTGTTTGTTGTTTGGGCGCACTTTTATGCTGTGCGGGTCAACGTACGCCTGCTTCCTGCTGGCGTACGTGCTTCCGGATTGGCCACGTTCGATTCCATGAATACGTGTTGTAGGCTCGCGTGTAGGTCTTCCCGCGCACCCCTGAAATACGTGCGCCCAGCCCTAACGCGTGTAATACTTCTTGCGCACCCCTGCAATACACGCACCCAGCCCTAACGCGTGTGGGACTTCTCGCGCACCCCTGAAATACACGCACGCAGCCCAATTGCGTGTGGAACTTACCGCGCACCCCTGAAATACACTCGCCCAGGCCAGATCGCGTGTGAATTCACCCGCGAACCCCTGAAATACACGCGCCCAGGCCAATCGCGTGTGGAACTTCTCGCGCACCCCTGAAATACATGCACGCAGCCCAATCGCGTGTGAAACCACCCGCGAACCCCTGTAATACACGTGCCCAGGCCAATCGCGTGTGGAACTTCTCGCGCACCCCTGAAATACACGCACGCAGCCCAATCGCGTGTGAAACCACCCGCGAACCCCTGAAATACACGCGCCCAGGCCAATCGCGTGTGGGACTTCTCGCGCACCCCTGAAATACACGCACGCAGCCCAATCGCGTGTGAAACCACCCACGAACCCCTGTAATACACGTGCCCAGGCCAATCGCGTGTGGAACTTCTCGCGCACCCCTGAAATACACGCACGCAGCCCAATCGCGAGTGAAACCACCCGCGAACCCCTGAAATACACGCTCCCAGGCCAATCGCGTGTGGGACTTCTCACGCACCCCTGAAATAAACGCACGCAGCCCAATCGCGTGTGGAACTTCCCGCGCACCCCTGAAATACACGCGCCCAGGCCAGATCGCGTGTGAAACCACCCGCGAACCCCTGAAATACACGCGCCCAGGCCAATCGCGTGTGGAACTTCTCGCGCACCCCTGAAATACACGCACGCAGCCCAATCGCGTGTGAAACCACCCGCGAACCCCTGTAATACACGCGCTCAGGCCAATCGCGTGTGGAACTTCTCGCGCACCCCTGAAATACACGCACGCAGCCCAATCGCGTGTGAAACCACCCGCGAACCCCTGTAATACATGCGCCCAGGCCAATCGCGTGTGGAACTTCTCGCGCACCCCTGAAATACACGCACGCAGCCCAATCGCGTGTGAAACCACCTGCGAACCCCTGAAATACACGCGCCCAGGCCAATCGCGCGTGGGACTTCTCGCGCACCCCTGAAATACACGCACGCAGCCCAATCGCGTGTGGAACTTCCCGCGCACCCCTGAAATACACGCACATGCTCCCCCAGGCCCGATCGCGTGTGAACCACCCGTGAGCCCCTGAAATACACGCGCCCAGGCCAATCGCGTGTGGAACTTCTCGCGCACCTCGGAAATACACGCGCCCAGGCCAATCGCTTGTGGAACTTCTCGCGCACCCCTGAAATACACGCACGCAGCCCAATCGCGTGTGGAACTTCCCGCGCACCCCTGAAATACACGCGCCCAGGCCAATCGCGTGTGGAACTTCTCGCGCACCTCTGAAATACACGCGCCCAGGCCAATCGCGTGTGGAACTTCCCGCGCACCCCTGAAATACACGCACACGCTCCCCCAGGCCCAATCGCGTGTGAACCACGCGCGAGCCCCTGAAATACACGCGCCCAGGCCAATCGCGTGTGGAACTTCTCGCGCACCCCTGAAATACACGCACGCAGCCCAATCGTGTGTGGAACTTCCCGCGCACCCCTGCAATACATGCGCCCAGGCCAATCGCGTGTGGAACTTCTCGCGCACCCCTGAATTACACGCACACGCTCCCCCAGGTCGCGTGTGTTACTTCTGGCAGTGGTACAGGGTTGTCGCAGCCCTTTGCGATGGTTTTGCGATCTTGATGCCTTTTCCTTGCGCGAGGGCGTTCTTGGGGGCGTAACTGGCGCTGCTGCAGGGTCGCTGCGATACTCTGCGCCACGGCTTGTTTTTGAGGATTAATCCATGAATACGATGTGCGCTGAAATGGATTTTATCGCACGCGGCTGGCGCAGACATTCGCACGGGAACACTCTGCGCCAGCCGCGTGCGATACTTTTGACTGTATTTCCATGAATCGGCTTGTAAAGCTCCCTTATAAAGATCATCTTACCTGTCACTGTTGGAACTCCATCAGTCTCTAGGTTCTCCCGGATCCTTTTAGATCCAGATTCTCCTCCCATACCTATGGAAATGGAATAAGACATTGTTAGAATTACTTTTAAGATGGAATACAAACACTCTAATCGAACTATAATCATACTAAAGACTTACTTTATACGTGGATTGGTCACAGCTGGTCTGGATCAACGCCCTCACGGACCAGTGAAGTAACTTGGTCCATTCAACGCGCCCCTGCTAAGGAAGCAGGACGGATAGCTGTTCATCACAAATTTACAGCTGAGCGTATATGGGAAAGTGCTTGCCCACCGTATTCTGGCACGAAAGGGCTGGGGGAAGTCACGATACCCCCACTCCACACTCATTGCCTCTCCTCTTCACGTAGGGGCAACACCCAGCTCCAGAGCCGCAGGTCCAACCATTCTCAGATTTTGAGGAGCCAATTCGAGGGAGAGCTCCAACCACGCCCCAACGCCCCCGCGGAAGCCAGGTGAGCATAACAGATATCTAGATAGAATTGTGAAGTTCAGCATGTACCATATCTAAATAGAATCGTGAAGTTTAGCATATACCAAATCTAGATAGTGATGCCATGAAAGAACCTTACTAAAAGAATTTCACCCTCTGCATACATATCTCAAACTGTAACTAAACACAACCATACCTCTAATGCACAACAAACCTCACACACTTCACTACACTGCAATAATCATAACATTCCACAGATAGCCTTGCACAACAGCAGATGACAGCTCCCAACCAAAAAGTACACCTATGCTCAGCGAACGGTGTAAACCGAACTGAGGCTTCCAACAGCAAATCACAGCTCTCTTGCCTTTCTCGGCTCTCTTGCCTTTCTTCCGCTCAGTCCTACTAACCTTCATACCCTGTTCCCTTTTCAGATCTTTCAGAGGACCACTCCGGAGGTGATAGTGCGTGGTATAAATACTCTTTACCATTAACATTAACATTGTCTACCATTTTGTGAAACCTAGGCCTTTTCTACCACTCTCTAGGAATCTCATATCTAGGTCAGGGACGTCATTTAGACCCTTGCGACCCCTGTGGGGTCTCCCTTGCGACCTCTAAAAAAAAAAAACATATTTTTTATGCAAGCTCATGGGCTGTGGCCAGCACCATGTGGCTTTCTTGTTCAGGCCCCTTAAAAAAATAAGAAAAATAAGAACAGAAGTGCCACAAGTCTAACACTTTCAGCACTGACTTTAAATAAGAAAGAATAGGAATACCAAATAATGTGTCATTCTGGAATTCTGTACAATAATTGCTAGACTCATTAAAGGTTTATTTCAGGCACACTTCAGGGGGTGAGTTATCGATTTAGTCTGTTCTTAAACGCCTCAACTCAGCCTTTCATCCTTCTGAGGTCGATAAATGAGTACCAACACAGGTTGGGTGGATATTGGGTATATATTTTTTCTGTATAAAGCGCTTAAGCGGAAGTGCTATATAATAACACATCATTATCATTTGGTCGTGGACGTCTGCTTGCATTCACAGTAATTTGGTAATATGGGCCTATACACACTGATCTTAACCGATACATATGGCGATCCATTCTTGTATGAAATGTACATCACATCATAGTGATATCGTAACCATATTTTTCGTAGTGTACAATGCTATGTGATGCCACTGTCAACGGGTGAAAGGTCGTGTTGCATCGCTTCCCGTGATATTACTTCGGGGTGGGGTCAAATGACATCACTTCCTGTGATGTCATCAGGAGCTCAAGGGTCCTGTGATGTCACTTCCGCTACCCCTGACATTTTGGTGAAATGACGTCCCTGATCTAGGAGTGTGTTCTCATTGGCTACCACTTCGTGAAACCCAGGCCTTTTCTCCCACTATCTAGAAATCTTAAATCTAGGTGTGTTTTTATCATTGTCTACCATTTTGAGAACCAGGAGGAAATTACTAAGAAGCATAGACCCAGTGGGAAACAAGAATCCCAGGGAGGAACCCATAACCTCTAACTTAATCTTCCCTAACCAGATGGCGGGGGGGCGCCCCGACCACCCTTGGCCACATACCGCTAGCCCACAGAGGAAATTTAGGTAGGTGAGGACCTTGCACGGAATGGGCAAGGAGGAACAAGAATCCTCTAACCTAAACATCGCCAACCGTAGGGTAGGAGAACAAGCCCACATCAGCCAGGTACACATACCACCAGAGTAATACAGAGGAAAACTGCTCCTCCTCAAACATGCCTGCCAACTAGGCGGCCAAACAGCAATTCCTATCACACAGGATAATTATAGATGTTGAGCACAGAAACAGAAAGACAAAGTGGTAAGGAGAACCCGCTAACCTAATTCTAAAACCTCTCCATTCCGGTCCACAGGGGTGGACTGGGAACGAAAAGAGGCCCTGGAAATAATTTTCAAAGAGGCCCCATATTGGACATTTTTAGCGAGCCCAGACATTTTCCTATGGGAAAATGTGTAAATACCACACAAAAGGGGCCCGGGGTGCACATGCCTACCAGGAAATCTCCAGAGTTCACTATAGGTCACTCGACTTTGGGTGCTTTAAACCCCTGAGATAGTGAGTGCACTGAAGAAAACATTAAGGGCCAGGCAACTTTGGACTCATGTTGAGCAGTTTGTAGCATACAGTGAACGCGTACAATGTACGTGTGAAATTGTACACATCCATTTGATGTCAGGCCTGATTTTCTTTCATGCATATGGCAGAAAGGGGTCATGGAACCTAATATCGGATTCCGTCTCCCCATTCTGTCCGCCATCCATATGCCACAGCATTTACGCCGGCATGACATATTCATGCTGGTGTAAAGGATGTAGATTCCCATACAATCTGAATGGTTTTTAAACCAGCAAAAAGCAGGCAGATTCCTTTTGAGTCCATTTTAGATGCTGCCTACATGCATAAACATCAGGCAGTGCTTATTTGCACGGTGATGTGCAAAAACAAAGGTGCACAGTTGATTACTCACACATTTACAACTTTGTTATGCACTTTGTATTGCAAATGACTAAAGTGCACAGAGGGGACCTGTTTGCGCATCAAGCATAAATGCCCCATCTGTGCAATTATTGGGACTTTGAAAATGAGGCTCCCTTATTGCTTACAATAGGACATTGGATACTTGACTATGACATTAGGTCCACTTAGATTAGACTCTTGCACCAGATTTCTCCATCCTGATACTGTTACTATAGGGCCTCCGCCCCTTAATGTTTTAGGGAGTTTTCCCATGGCCCCGAAGGAGCTTTTCCTACCCTGCTCCATATATAAATAATACATACTTGTGCCACAAACGTTTTGTTGTATTCACGCTGTGACAATGGTCATATCAGGTTCTACACACGGCAGCCCTTGCTCTCCGATACAGGCACAGATCATGATAACACATGGTAACATCCGTATCCCACACAAAGTCAGCACATTCAGCTTTTGGACCAGAAGGGAAACACCCTGTGTACTTGCACCACCTATAAACCGAAACTATTGCATAGGAGTACAGATAGAGAGACATGGTATAAGGGGAGGAACTCACAGCCTGTAGGTGTTGTTTGGTTATGTGCCCACCCATTGACTGCCCATGGCCATACTAATCTGTATGGCCTGTCCAACCCAGTTTCTGCCTCTCCCAGCCCAAACATCTCCTCACAGGAACTCCTCGAGCTTGCTTTAATCAAGCCTTATCATCAAACTTTGCATTTCAAGTCCCTGCCAGTGTTTTTTCAAAGCAGTCTTCTGAGAGTTAATGACTTAATTAGATATGTAAACCCACTACTGGTGTAATAATAACGTCTTACCCAGGTCTGCCTTTAGCCACTCCATTTATAAGCACTATCTTCCACTGAAGTCCTGTTAAAAACAAGCATTGGTAAAGCCAACAGTTTCAGCTTGTGTATATAAGTATTAGGCTTTTGACAGGCACTGCTTTTAGATGCCCAGGTAAATGCCTTTCCCATGCCTATACAAAAGCCCAACCTGTTGGCGTTGTCAATAATTGTATATTTTGGCAAGACTCTGTTTAAATGTATGTTCAACCCTTGAGGTAACAACTCTTAAGTCAAAGGCTTCAGAAAGGATAAATGCCGAATAAAAGCCCCAGGTAAAAATATATTGTTCATGCCTTCGCCCCGAGGAAAGTTGCTTTCTTCAGAGCAAGACCTTGAGAAATTGCCTGGCGATCATTCATGTGAAGGGATGCCCATTGTACAAAAATATACAATTTCACGTTGCAACTCAGAAGAGAAACCAGTACCTATCTCACTCGATTTTCCAGCACCTGGAATCGAGCTGCATACACTAGGAATGTCATAGAAGGCATATTTTGGATTGGGGATTGCATCATGTATGAGTAAACTGCCATTATGTGAGGATGGGGGCATAACGTAGCTCTGCTTTAAATACCCATAGAATCCTGTAAAGGGCTGACTTTCATTGCAGTTGATTTAAGTAATATCTGATGACTGTAATCCTTGGACTCCAGAGACAACTATTCAGTTAAATGATTGCAAAAAACTAGAAATATCAGAAACAATGCCCATCTAACTCGAGGGAGGCAGTTATTGTCCTCATGTATCTCTAATGGCACACAGACTAAAGAAAAGGGGCTTCTTTGAATAATTAATTTTGTACTCTGTTTTGGTGGCATGCATACATGTCACTGTAGAGCAGAGGTCTTCAAACTGTGGGGTGCGCGCCCCCAGGGGGGCGCCAGAGCCCAACATGAAATGTAAAAAAAAATATATATATATATATTTTTTATTGGAGGAAATGGGAAGGGGCAGCTCACATGGTCAGACTGGGCCATAAAACGGTCTTAGGCACCAATGAAAAAATGGCCAGCAGTTGCAAATGGATATTCAGTGTTTAGTCACAGACTGTTTGAATAGTACCCAAGGGGTTGTTTATTGTTCAAATGTAAACAAATGGTGATATTTAAAGAATATTTATTAAGCAACAATGGTCAAAACTACTAGCTACATAGTGAAGTAACTCCTCAAACTGGCCCACATTGGCCAAAAAAGTGGCCCATTTTTACTGGCCTAGACTAGCATTTTGCATTTTTGGTACGGTCATCTCGCTATTGCCCTATAGGCCAGTCCAAGCCTGCCGGCTCATCCATAATGGGTGAGGGGGCGTCCACCCACTGGACACCTCACCCATTATGGAGGAGCCGAGGAGCCAGCCCAGTGAAACACTGAGCACTCCCTCAGCTGCTTTTTCCAGCTGGGGGAGTGCTACTGGGCTGGCTGAACTGTCAAAGGAAACTCTGTTTGCCTTTGACGGTTTATTTCCCCAGCCGCACATGATCACTGAGCCATGCAACGCTGGGGGTGTTTTGATTCGCCAGCCTTACATAGCTCATTGGAAATTCTGGCTGGGGCACTGCATGTATGTATGTGCGAGGGGGTGCTCCTGCGCCCCCTCGCACATATGGGAAGAGCAACCTGGAGCGGGGCATTTTAGCAACCACGCGAGGTACGTTTATGGCGATTTATTTTTTATTTAAATGTGTATGGATGTGTGTATGCTTGTGTTATGGGACTGTGTTGGGAGCAGGATGGGCGGCAGCACTGGGATAGTGGTGGGAGTAGGTTGGGCAGAGCCCAGGGTCTGTACTGGGAGTAGGGTGCGGTGACGGCACGCAAAAGTTCATAGCGATTTCTACATACTGTCCATCTGGCACTTTTGGGGGGGGGCCCGGCCTGCCCAAACTTTGCTCAGGGGGACGCAGGCCAAAAATGTTTGAAGACCACTGCCGTAGAGCCACTTCAGGCCTTTGCACCCTGTGCATGGGTGGACTGGCCTATTAGGAATACAGATCTCTGGCGATTTCCTGATAGGCCGCTGCATCAGGGGCAGGGGTGGACTGGCCTATAGGGATCTCTAGAGATTTCCTAGTAGGCCTCTGCACCCTGACCAGGGGTGGACTGGCCTATAGGGATCTCTAGAGATTTCCTGGTAGGCCTCTGCTCCCTGAGCTGTTTTTGTGTTTTTACCTATTTTATTTCCTTAGGAAAAGGATTGGGCTCGCTGAAAAGGTGTAATATAGGACTGCTTTGAAAATGATATCCAGGGCCTCTTTTGGTACACAGTCCACCCCTTGCTTAAACGTTTGGGCTGCTAACAGCGACGGGGTGCCCCATTTCTCCAAAGGTTATTTGTGCTCCGAGCAGACAAACGGGGCAGAAAGGGTTCTTCAAAAAAGGGAACCAAAGTCACCATTGAAATAAGTGAAGAGAGCTCCTTCAAAATGCATAAGGTCCTCTTTCTAGTTTCATCTTAATGAGGTGCCGGCCTAGGCAGGACCAAGAGGAAAGTGGCTGTAGGCATGTTTCTTTTCTTTTAAACATAGAGGAGTGGGTGGGCAATAGGGGCACGCATGGCTGCGGGCAAAAATCAGGGTTTCTATAAGTCGATAAAGCCAGCAATCTGAGCTTGCTGATTGGCTGACACAGCAGACTTGGTGAAAAACTTTCATGATGCCTAGTAAGCCATGGTCACATTGCTCACTACACAGCTTGTTGTGATATGCCATGTTCCTGTGTTGGGGTGTACTGTTTCCGTTGCAGAGAAGATGTGTGGTGACGTGTCATGCTCACTTGCTTGGATGTTTGCATGTACCTTGGAATGTGGAATGCAGAATATCTGGTGCGTGTGTGAGGTCTGTCAGGGTTCCATGCCCAAAGGTTGACAGCTGGTGGTGTTGCTGGCCAGCGAGAGGTTGTATGTGAGATGTCATGTATGCTTACTTGGGATGATTGGATGAATGATGAAATGCGGAGAGTGTAAGATCTGTGAGGGTTACTTTCAAGAGGTTTGACACTTGGTGGTGTTTCTGGCCAGACAGAGGTTGTATGGTGAGAAGTCATGTATGCTTACTTGGGATGATTTGATGAATGATGAAATGCGGAGAGTGTAAGGTCTGTGAGGGTTCCTTTCCCGAGGCCCACTTTGCAGAATGTATTTCATTCATGGTGGCGGCACCTCATTGGGTGCATACACAGAAGGCTATTAGAGGCTGGTCTCACTGTGTGAATAAAACAGCATGCCATTCAGAGATGTTGGGCGGGTCACTTGATTAAAAGAGGGTCAACAAGGGCACTAAGGGGTTAACAGCGCTGTGTAACATACACACATGCTGTGTATAGCCAGAGAGGCCGAATGCTTGAACAGCAGCGTTCATATGGTGAAAGTCCAGTCCTATTATAGCTACGATCAGTGAGTGACACACACAGTTCAAATGAAAAGTTCCTCCGTATCTCTTTGTTTAATCAAGTGTCTGTTTGCTTATCTTCCAGTCCACATTGATCCCGGTCCGGCTGGCTGCTGCAGCCTGCCCTGCTGTTCTGCGCTGGCAATGTGTGTGCGCTCTAAAGAGGCCCTATGGCCCAGAGGCCTACCGGGGGATGTCCCGGTGTCCCGGTGGGGCAGTCCAGCCCTGATTCCGGACATTATACTTGTGGTACGCTAACGTTAGTGCGTTTATTTCTCAGCTCATAATATGGACTCTATTGACCAATATATTATATAGCACTTACTATTGTATGTTTTATGTCCCTGTTTTTATAGATATACATAGTTATTGTGATTATTTTGGTGTTACGCAATTAAAGTTGCAGAAACACACCAAAAATGTGCAAAAGAACCAACTAGTGAGTTCACAACAATACTGAAACCCACGGATAACGAGATGAATTCATTAGAACGAGCTCTAGTAGCTCACGAGAGTCCTAACATAAAACACAAGCGACTTGAAATACAAAAGATATTTGAACTATACTTGACTTCACAACAAAAAGAGATTTCGTGCAAACAAGAAGCATGTTCATCGGGCCATCCAAAGAGCAGTTATTGTGACCAAGAGAGGATTCTAGGTACTTTGTACACCCTAGAGCGAACACCGATCGCTGGCCTGATTTCAGCATAGAAACAACCTTATATTCATAACAAAGGACAAGGATCAAGCAAATTGCAACTGGCTACTCATCACCATTTAATTATTACATGTCCTCCCGCCCCTTATACTACGTATGACATGAATAGAACTAGTATTCTTACTATTTTTGGGGACGTCCCAAGTCTGGAAGACATGGCCTCTACATATGTTCAACAAGTCAAATTTCTAGACGAAACTGACTTAACTGATTTAACAGTTACTAGACTCTGGATTCAATCAGGAGTCGTTTTAAATACCATCTGGGAGACGAGAGCTGAAATATATGACTTGGGCTTTGTAATACTTCAGGACAATATGTCCGTATAGCCGAAAACAAATAAAAGATACCAAGAACAGTCTACTGCACCTCCGTCACCCTTTAAAAAGATGGTTGAAAAAAACCAAAGTACTCTAGGGCAACCGGTAAGCGGTGACTCAGATAAGCAAAAGAGGGCTTGTTGCTGCTTTGCCACTCGGGCATAACAATCCCGAGATAAATTAATCCACCAAATCTGTTTGGCTAGCTGGAACACTCGAGGGTTTGCCCATTTGACAGGCCTGCAGACACTGGGTCTGGGGATGCCCCGAGTACAATGGCCACTTTGCAGAAGGTAACTTTGAAGTGTGGAAAGTGTAGCGCACCTCGGACATTCCCATCCTGACAGCATCCTCGGGAGGGCAGGGTCACAGGTGCGAACTGCCATTGATACTGGAGGGGGGATGGATGCCCAAGAGGCATGGAGAAAGGGGCAGGAAAAAACTGCTGACTGGAGGCAACACACTTATGAGGACATCCTGCCAGGGTAAGGAAGGAGGGGTTGTTTTGCCTCATCACTGGTGCCAAAAAAGAAATCCTGGCAACAGTAGAAGAGGGCCTACTGTAGGACCCGGTCCAAATCTATTTTGTATAAACCTCTGACTCCATTTTGGAGTAGGCCGCGTTCAGATTAATGTGAAGCCTCCCCTCCCCTTTTACAGGGCCGCGAACAGCGAACACAGCCAGCCTCCACCTTTTACTCCCCCTGAGCCTGTGCCAGACAAACTCATTTCACAAGGATGTACTGTCTTGAATTGCTGCTAGCAAACAGTGTATTATTTTATCCTTCCACTGAGCTCATCTGCCTTGTGTGTGACTGAGCCAAATTATGCCCTGCAACCCATCCATCTCCACAAAGCTGCTCTTGAGCCTTTCACCTGGTTGTGTGGAAGCTATCAAATGGTTGCCCCATGTGACCATACATTCTCACTTTGATGTAGCAGAAGCATGAGCCTTATCCACTGACCGCCCTAGAGCGCCCCCATTATAACCTATCCACAAGTCCTCATATACACGTGTCACTTCACTCATTCTTGCCTGATGGCACCAGGACAAATAAATCTCGAATGTAATCCTCTAATCACGCACCAGGAGAGTAAGACCATTGCACCCCTTATGCCCACAAAGGCCTCGAAATGAAACGTGTTTATATGTAGTTACAATTTATAGGTATCCCCACATTCCAGGGGTTGTACACGATTTGCATTATTCATTGTGTGTCAGAAAATGTTATGTACTTTGGAAAGTCAGGAGTGACCAACAACTGCAGAATTGACCGGACCTTCACATCGGCCAGATGAGCGCAGCCGACCCACGTGCAGCAGAGTTCTCTGTGTGTTGACTTTACATAAAGCCTTTATACTTCTCTCAACCACTCTCCCAGTCTCATTCCCTTCTGGATGTGTCCATTTACTAAAGCTTATATTTGTATTTTGTGGACTCTGTACCCTCACCAACCCGGCCCGGATAAGTTAGCGTGTCATTGATTCTCAAATTGAAACAACTATTCATAAAAGTTCAATTGTATTTTATTCGGTTGCTTATGTCGATGTCACACATGTATTAAACATTGTACACTTTGGGTTGCTGCACAGTGTGGGAAAATCCCCTGTACTGTCCACTGTCGCTGGGGAATGTGGCGCAAATGGATCCAACGACACAGGTCGGTATTACTTGTCGAACGCGGTATCCAAGCCTCCCATGAAGCCACTATGTAAACTAACGATAGGCCACCAGCCTGTACCACCCGTAGACGATAAACATACAAGCTGTAACTTTAAATGAACATGATAAGTGTACAAACCTTAGTTGAACATGCAAACTTGTATTCTATGGCATAGTTGCCAGTACAAATGTTACTTCATGAATCAGTGAACTTGGGCTTTAAAGTGAAGACACATCACATAAGTGAACACCCATGCAGTCCATAACATTTGGGGGACAGAGAAATATTGTTTCTTGGTTCTGCATGAAAGACACATAAGATGACCACTATTATTTGAACAGAGCACGAGAGAACTATTGAGTTGCCAGACTACATTACTTTGGCACTGATAGATCAAAGTTACGACCATATAGAAGACATCCATGTCCTAAGTTAAATCACATCTAGAGCACACTTACTCGTTACTTGGATTGCGAGGACGAACTGTTGCTCAAAGCTCGTGCATAAGCACCATCATAATCCTCAACACGGACGTTGTGAGGCAGGCTGCCCGGAAGTCATGCAGCTCGGTAACTCATAGAAGTGGCGTGTCTTCTTCTGATATGTAGGCCAAGCATCCAGAGTTTTCTCCGCAGCAGCAGTTCTCCACCTCGGTTGGCATGACCTCGCACTGATTGCAGGTACACCAGGTGGAGACGTTGTCCATGCGACTAGGCTCAGGCTCTTCATCGGGTGATTTGTCTTCCCATCTGTCGTCCAAAGCCCTATTGTTTCTGCATCTTTCTCTTTCCACTAATTCCGCCTCTGAATACTCTGGCTCGAACTGGTAGGGCATTATTCATGCCATCATATGACAAAATTAAAATCTATAGTAATGCTGGCACTAGTATCTGTTTGCATGGGCTACGAGCAAGGAGGATAGCTGAACAGAGCAGAAACGAGTCACAGTTTATTCGAAAAAAGACTGTGAAACGACTGAAAAAGCAACTCTGATGTTGTCTAAGCGGTCTGTTTATACTTCTTGAGGAAAGGCGTCCTGCCATTTCTATGGAGACACGCCATTAGCAGAGAACATTGACACGAGACGTGCATTCGCATTGTGAAATGGGCCGTACGCGTCAGGTGATGTCAGCTTCAGGGCGGGACTATGATTTTGCACCGATAGGGCACTTGATCTTAGGGTGATGCAGCAACAGATAAGATTAGCACAAAATGGCCATGCCCTGCTGCCTGATTTTGCATTTGTAAAAGTGAGGAAAACCATGGTAAGGTGCAAAGTAAATGTTTTTACAATCGATCAACGTATGCGTAAAAACACATGCCCGAACGCGTGGGACAATAATATTTTTTAGCCCACTACTCCTTTAATGCACAACGTTGGATCATAGTTATGAAACAGAGAAATATGATGATGTCCAACGGTTCACTGTTAGGCGATATTCCATCGAAGAGCACATGGCAAAGGGGTTTGCAAAAGTCAATAATTGATTGTGTATATTTGGATAAAAACCTATTTGCAGAAGCCAGTAGTTTTGAAATCATGCCCCAAATAAATAGTGACCACGATATGTTAATTCTAATGTGGTCATGGCCTACTAATCCACCTGGTGCTTTCACAAAATATGTTACAGAACAACTAACCATGAACGGGGGACGAAATTGTTTTAGATGGTCGGAACCTAAACTACAGCTCTTAAATTAATGCCTCATTCAACTACACCAGGGCGCTGATGAGCCGACTGACTAATCCTGTATACCAAGTATGAATCTTTGCTGCAATTCTTTAAAACACAACAGTCCCTATCAAAGCAAAGAACATACAAAAATAAACACATATGCGATGGTGAGGTAAGGGACAGTAAAACTTAATTCCATTGTGACAAAAAATGGACTTCACTTTTGCATGTGAGTAAAAGAGGGCCAGCCTTCAAGATGAAAAAAAAAACTGTATAAAAACTAGCTACGGTCCCGGAAAGCCACATTTTTCCAGAGAGATGGAGAAACCATGCTAAAAGCTATTGAGGCTAGAAACTCGGCGCAAACATGGTCTTTGCTTAATCAATGTTCTTCAACCATCCAAACCGTGTTGCAAATTAATGGAGTAGCTGAGCGTCAATGTATTATGCAGCCCTTTATGCTCCAAGCACATTGAATCAGGTGATTGCTTTACCTCCCATGGTCAATGATTTTCTGCTTAAACTTTCTCAAGATTTTCAATATTACATCCATGAATCTAGCTTTTCACAAGCTCCAGGGCCGGATGGTTTGAGTAATGCGATGTTTAAACAACATCCTCAAGCCTGTCCCTAATTTTGTTCAACATCTTTTCACACATAATCCAGACTAAGTGTATTCCACTCTCCTGGCAACACTCAATAATAATCCCAATTTTTAAAAAGGGAGATGACAAGCACAGACTAACTACAGACCGGTAGCCCTGCTAGATGCACCTTAAAAGATTTTTGTACGATTTATTCTTAGAGACCTTAACAAATGGTAAGATAACACCCAGAACCATGATCCTTTCCAAACAGGTATTGTACAGGATTTGGGCACGGCTACTAACTTAATCATCCTAACAGCTCTAAAGTCCCAACGTCGAGAACAAAAACAACCTCTATATTTGGCTTTCATCGATTTTCGAGCCGCATTTGATTCTGTTCCACAGAGATTGTTGTAAACCAAACTACAAAAAGTACAGTGCCCGCCATCCATTATAACGCTGATTAACCTATTGATCTCTAACACATCAATTCAAGTGAGACTAACCCTGGAGGGGTTGTGGTCTGCCTTGTTTGTGACGTAGAGAGGCTTAAAACAAGGGTGCATTCTGTCATCCACTCTTTAATTTCTTCACACTAGATCTCAAGGAGAAACGCAAAAACATCACTACAGACTCCCCCAAACTAGGCTCACATCCAATTGTGTGGCTCCTTTACACGGACAATTTAGTTCTTCTTTCAAAAGCGCCAAAAGGGCTGCAGAGATTATTAGACGCCATAGCCATATACACAGAGCAAATGATCTAAGCATTGAGCTCAACGAAACAAAGATAATGCACTGTGGGGATATGCCGAAGCAGAAGAAATGTTGTAGGTGGACTCTACAAGAACAAAAGCTCCAAGATGTTCATCACTATACCTACTTAGGCTTAAACATCAATGATCATAGAAACGATATACCATATTTTAACACTATTGAGAACAAACTTATAACAGCAATCTCATAAGCCACAATTATACTAGCTAAATATGGTACATTTTCATGTTTTCCCTCACCCTTTATATCCAAAAAACAGTACCGGTCCTGTTATATGGATCTGAGACGAAATAAATCTTTCAAGAAACATACTGGCTAAAGATTGAAGACAAATTCTGGCGGCGAATATTAAAACTGCCTTCCTGTGTGCCTACTGCTGTGATACGTTTTGAAATTGGACTGACTTCGTTATACTGTATGTGTACCTGGATGCTTTATGCCTTGTTAAGAAAAGGCATCCTCATCTCTAATCCGAATATACTCTGTTGTTTACATTGGCATCTTATATCACCAATGCAAAACCCAAAGTTGTAAAGCATTGGAAGAGCACTACACTAAACATCCTAAGGGAGGTTGATATAAGCCTAAACTTCTTGTTAAATAATACAACCCATGCAAAGTTAAAACTATATCAAAATGACTGGATCAAAATAAACAGATCTGCCAAAAGTATAGGGACTTCAGAAATAAAAAACTGTGTGAAATGGCAAACTATCTAGTAAAAAGTCAGTCACCGGCCCACAGGAATGCCTTCCTTCGATTTAGCCTGAATCTGTTGCCTACACGTGACATTCTGGCAAGGAGGAAGGGCATTAGCAAAATTGAGAATGTGTGTCGATTTTGTAAAATTGAGACAAAACGAGAAACGCTAAGGCATCTATTGACTGAATGCTCAATGCTCATTAAAAAAAGGCAACTGTTATTTGAAAAAATGTTTTAAAGATTTTAGAATTATGTGCCCAGACAAACTGTGGCTAAGTATTTTTGTTCCACATATAGGTGAGACTTGCGACAATAAGATTCCTGAAAGCTTTATAATTAAGCAAACAGCTGGAATGATATCAATTAACTATAAACCTTAAAGGTTCTAACCGTATGTAAGGTTTAGAAAAGTATTTATGTTTGTTAAATAGATGTATTAATGTAAAATGCGTGTGCATGCTGAATTCCAACAATGTCTCAAATGAGTTAAACAAACTAGAAGACGTTTCACTGAAACAAAAATCTGTTGTTCGATTTGGCAGACACATGACGACTTGTCGTCCAGATTAATGTCTCTGTAGTAAACATTTGTCTTAAAAATGAGTGTTAGGTGGATATATACATATAAACTGGTAACCTAACTGAAAATTTGAACAGCGACGCCTATGAGTTAATAAGGAAAATTTTTATTTTAATGATGTGGAAGCTTGTTATAAACTGCTTAAATGAATTATGAGCTTGCTTGTTTCCTTTGTGTTTTTTATTGTGACAAATATATATGAATTAACAATTTGTACATTTTAATTGAAAGGCTGATTTTATCAGCTGAATCAACCAAAAATAATATAATAAAAGATCATCATGATCGATATCGAATCAGGGTATGGACCCAAGGAATTGACAGATGAAGAGATCAGAAAATATGTAGAGGCCAGCATCTTACCACCTGAGGGAATGAATTTCTTGCATCCAAGAAATCACAAGAAGTATGTGGGATGAAGGATCTACTGTAATCCGAATGGACAGTGCAGCTTTATGAACATGTAAAGTCAGCAGGATCCCTGAAGGGAGTAGTGAAAATCTAGGCTCCAAAGAAGCACTTCTTCAAAAGAGGATACCAAGATGTGGAGACTGGTGAACGAGTGGTCGATGAATCAACCAGAGGGGGAGTGTAGAGGAGCAGCTGAATGCCTCTACAGGAAGTCCCGCCCCCATCTTGCCTATATGTTGGAAACCGGAAATTGTGACATGTACGACACCAGTGATTGTGCCAATTCCACAGAGAGCCTTCGAGAAAAGCTATCCATTGAGAACACCCTACGTGATGTACCCTAGCAGAGATGACAATATCTTGGAGGAGGTCTATGAAGGAATATGAAGATGGGAAGAGAAGAGGCTGGTGATGTCACAAGAAATGAGAGTGACGCACTGAGAAGAATGGCCGAAGAAGAAAATGCATAGACCTTATAGAATCTGATAACGAAGCAAAGAATTGAGTAAACTTTCATATGCAGAATGAATATTGCATTTGTGAAGAGCACTGCAGAAAATTGAAGCTGTTTTATAACGGTACAGATGCAGCAACACTAGTAGACTAAGTAATCATAAAGGCTGACTATACGTAGTGAGTAGACTGCAGCCGGTGCCGCCATTATATAGAATTCTGGACATTGGTGTCACATAATTAGTAAGCTCAGACATGTGAAGAAAGAAGGATCAGAGGGCTGTGTCACAATAAGAAAACAGCTGAAGATCAAGGAAAGGCCTGGAATAGCTGTCTGGGTTGGTGTCAAAGGATGGAGAGGCCAAGAACCGGTTATCTATCCTTGAAGAACAGTGAATGTGAGAAGCTGAATCAGCCCTTGTTAAGGTGAAAGAAAGAACATCATGAGTGTAAAGTTTATTAACAAGACAATTAAATGCTGCAAAACAGGCCAAAATACGGTCTCCTGTCATGTGAATCAAGGATGAAAATAGGAGTTGGGTGTACAAACGTGGACTGCGAAAAGAATGTGCCTATACTCCCTTTTATTCTCAGGAACAGTCATACTTTGCAAGGACAAGTTCAAAGACAATCTGAATGGCAGAAGGCATGAGCGATGAGAGATGTATTTGTATTGTATTTGCATTTATTTTGTTCATATAGCGCTTTACTCCAAAGCGCTGAACATTTTAACAACTTGATACATATAACATTTTAACAGTAGAAGCAAATTACAATTATGAATCAGTCCAGCAAAACAGTAAGAAGAGCAATAAAACTGAAGGGAATAGGGAGAGTAGTGCAGTAGGACTGAGATGGAGATGGAGTGGTGAGGAGGAGAAGGAGGAGGGAACGGAAGGGGAAAGGGTGAGAGTGGGGTTGTGGGGGAGGAGAAGGAGTTAATCAAGGGGAAAAAGATAAAGGAAGGAGGGGAAGCAAGAAGGGGGAAGGGGTTTCAAGGCGGGGAATGGAGAAGAAGAGATTTAAGGGAAGTGCGGAAAGAGGATAAGGTAGGAATAGGGTGGATTCAGAGAGGTAAGGAGTTCCAGTGCAGGGGGGCTAGGAGCTGGAAGGAGCGGAAACGGGAGGGACCACAAGGGGATGGAGGAACTGTGAGAAGGAAGTGGTCAGCAGAACGAAGGAAGCGGGAGGGAGTGTAAAAAGTGAGGAGGGAGGAGAGATAAGGGGGAGCAAGACCATGAAGAGATTTAAAGACTAAGCAGAGAAAATGAAATTTAAGTTGGGAGTGAAAAGGAAGCCAGCCAAGGGAGGAAAGGGAAACAGAGATGGAGTCACGGGAGGTAAGGAGACAGAGGGTACGGACGGCAGAATGGTAGATTGATTTGAGGGGGCGAGATGAGAAGTAGGTAGTCCAAAGACTAAGGAGGAGCAGTAGAAGAGGGCGATAGATGATGAGAGATGTAGGGCTAATTGGGTGGGGAGACATGGTCAAGTCCACCCACTGGCACCTGGGGTACCAGCTCACGTGCTGCTAGTGAGTCGAAAGTTCCCAAAGGTTACAAGCGTGCTGATTTATTGTAGAAGGCCATATAACGGGGGACCTTATACTTTGATGGCGAATGGTGTATCGTGTATCTAGTAACTGATGAAGATGGCTTGCACTAGGGGTGGGCTTAAGTTGTCCACCTGACTGTAGAGACCCAATCACAACCCGATCCCTTAAAGAATGTATACTTAGATGTTCCGCTTAAGTCAATCACAACTCTCCGTAGGTTTTTCTTAGTTTGCCACATAGTATGATGTCGCTTATGACACATTTTTAGTACTTATGTGTGTTTTTTATGCAAAATGATTGAGAGCATGATTGAACATCTGTTGATGTCTGTTGTAACTCCCTGTTTTAGACAATTGCAAATAAACCAGTCAGATGAGACATTTTGCCAACTTCCTGAGTCGGTTTTATTATGGTGTGAGAGTTATTCCACATTACCATTCTTGTATGATGTGTTACTTATTTAAAAGGGCCTGTTCGTGGGTTCATTCCGATTTAAATAATTATCAGCCGATTGCCCTTTTAAATTGCAACGCTAAAATCTTAGCAGCAATGATATGGGAAATAATTGAGACCTGGATTTCCGACAATGATATACTCCCAAGGTTCCAATGTGGATTTAGAAAGGGGCAAGCCACCACCCTGAATGGTATAATCGTGTCTGTAGTTAAATATGGCAGTAGACATGCAGGGAATGACGTCCCATCCGATGTCTATGTATGTCTAATAGATTTCTACAAGGCATTCGACTTAATAAATCGGCAGTTGCTTTGGAGTAAACCGCAAAAATGGGGCATGGCCTCCACATCTGCTGGCAATCCTGAAATACTTCCACGAGTATACATCTGTGAGAATTAGATTGGATGCTAAGGGATCACTCACTGACACTTTTCCCGACTGCTAAAGGGTTGCAGCAGAAATGTATATTTCCTTGTGTCTCTTTAATCTTTATTTAGTGGATTTGAATGAATCTCTGGGGCCGGCCCCCCTGATAGCACCAAAAACAGGGGGGCAGAAAATAGGTTGGTTATCCTATGCGGATGATTTAGCTCTCATAGATGGATCACCCATAGGCCTACAGAGGCTCCTAGCAGCATTGAGCAGCTATGCTAATACCAATGGTTTGATGATAAAGCAGAAAAATGCCACATTATTGCATTTGGCATTAGCAAAAAGACAAGGAGTAGAGTGAAGTGGTCCATCAACAACATCTGCATACGGTTAAGAAAGGAGATGGTATATTTGGGCTTCAATATTGGTAAACATTCTAATAATAATAATTCAGATTAAACAAATTCACGTTACGTTTTGTAAATTTAACATCAAACCCTTGCTGCACTTCCTGATGGGCAAAGTCATCCCAAAGCTTATGTATGGTATGGACATTGACCCAACAGCGTATGATATTCAGTGGCGGAAACTGGAGGGCAGACTATGGAAGAGGGTGCTGGGCCTGCCTCCCTGTCTTCCCATGGCATCTTTGCGCTTTGAATTGGGAATTCTGTGCTTAGATATTGCTTTGAGTGGCAGGTTTTATCGATGGTGGGAAAGATCTTGGGCCTCATTACGAGTCACCCGGTATGGAAATAACGGTGGCGGCAAACCCGCCGCCACTGTTGTTTCCATACCGGGTGATCTCGAGTCCTGCAGCCGGAGGTGTCATTCCCGCCAGGTCTGACCTGGCGTGTTTAACACCGCCCACCTGCAGGCGGACGTGGAAACACCGGCACCATCACGAGATGGTGCCGGTGTTTCCATGGTGCCCATTCCCATTGAGTCCTGTAGGACTCAATGGGAATGGGGATTTACCGAATTCCGCCTCCAGAATTCCAGGGACACCGGGGTCGTAATGCCCCGGTAATTCCGGGAATCACAGAGGCGGAATGGTAATACGAGTCCAGCGGTAACCAAGCCGGAAAAACCGGCAGGTTACCGCCGGACACATAATGAGGCCCCTTGTCTCCAAAACAAAACTCTTTGTTTGCAAATCTGCATAATTGTATGATGGGAAAAACATCTCCACTTTTAAATGCCATAATGTTGTACTCGCATAATTTTTTAGTTAAGATAAACAAAGATTGTATGATATTATTGGAAAATCCTCTTGATGTGAATAACGTTCTGAAACAAAGAGATTGGTTCAACACTATCACCTAAACAAGAAGATATAAACTTCACTCGACATTCTAGTTAACTGACAAAAAACATGGGCTTTTTGCCCAAATACCTACTCCAATTCCCTTCTGCGGTGACAAGACAACAATTTCTGCATTTCCGCCTCAACCTTCTGCCTACAAGGGAAGTTCAGTATGCCTGTGCCAAATAGAAAGACACTACGTCTAACAATTGCTCACATTGCGAGGTCCCAGGAACATTGGAATCCTTGAAACATCTAGTAGTGGAGTGTCCTCAACTGGCAGCCTTAGGATCAAAGCATTTGGGCCGTTTCTTCATTAATCACTTTGAATATGAAACTTTTAGATGAACTATGGTATAGGATATCGGCAGGAACTCAAGTATTTCTAACCTTTGCGGCTGTGCATATGTGTGAGGATCTGGGCTTGTTGAAATGATTGTTTCTTCTCCTTTTTTGTAATATCTGCTCTATTTTTAAATGTATGTATGCAATCTTCTTTTTAGGATAAAATTATTTTTAAAATATGTGAAAAAGATCATTATTTTTGAGCAAATCACAAAAACAAAAAATAGAAGGGGTGTGAATCTGATTCAGTAACAACCCAAACAGCAAAGTACAACCGTCCCAAATATAAGGAATGTCCAATCAAGATTCTATAAAATATGTATACTTTAATTAAACACACCAATGTACAAAAAACTCTATAACAACCCACCCTTGTAAATGAAAGAGAGAGAAATGTACAATGGTGCAGCACTCCAGGTTGTCAGCAGGGAGGAAACACAGGCAAGAAACGCAATTCGGAGTTTGAAAGCATATGTTCTTGGAGGAAAAAGGTGCATAGGGGAATTAGCCAGTGTCCAGGGTCCCAAAGTGGACTAGGTGGACATTCCCTCTCAAAGGTATCTTATTTCAATGCTTGTCAGTTCGACTGGTCGAGCTGGGATTCGAGCAGTTGTGCGTGTGGGTTGAATAAGGTCCTGCAGCGTTGAGTCCTGTTAATCCTGACAGCGAGCTGGTATTAAGTCAGTCTTGAGTGGGTGCTCCATGTAGTTCCAAAGCAGTGGTGAGCAGTGCAGGTCAAAGGGATCACCAAAACATATTAGACAAGCGAGCGTGTATGAAGATGAATAGTACTGTTGGACTGGGTCAATGAGTGACACAATGATACACTGGTTGCATGATACACTGGTTGCACTAGAATGCATGGCGGTAGAGCAGAGCGGGGCCTGAGACAGGCTGTTCCCGATGTGTCAGGTGTGTCACGTGGCAGAGGGAGGTGCTTTGCAGCATGCAGCCCACATCTCCCTTCTTCAGTGGCGCTATACAACTGAAGCAGAGGGGGTTCTGGAGTGGGCTGTTCACTCTCTGTCAGGTGTATCAGGTGGCAAAGGGAGGTGTTTTGCAGTACGCAGTCCACATCTATCTTCTTCAGAGCTGGCCTGCCACTCAATCAGAGCGGGGCCTGGAGTGCTGTTCCATGCATTTTTTCATTGGAAGCAGCAAAAGCTAGTCAGGAAGAGGACCATATGAGCACTGGTTAATGTCTGGCTAATCTGAGTTTTCAAGCCCACAGAAGTCCTGTGATGAGACCATGCCTGTGAGTATAACCTACAGTCAAGAGGTGAGGAGTGGGGGTCTTTCGATGTGAGACATGTTCCAAGAACCAGTACGGATACTGTTTGGTCTCAACTCATTACTAGTAATTAGTGCTCTCTGTCATTCCGGGTCTCCAGCCACTGGATGGTATTGGTTTTCCTTTTTGGGCGTGTGGAAGCTGTGCATTGGGAAACAGACCAATGGAGCAGGATCAAGACCAGCTTTCACCTAAGACTGGACTGATCAGCTGTATTCAAACATATGTTGCTATTGCCTGATTCGTAGTTCTCCCATTTTACATACCCCATTTTTGCTAGCATTTCTTTATCAAGCCCAAAGGGGGCATGAAAATATAATAAATCTTAAGCACAAATAGTACATTTCATTGAAAGATACTTCTCAGTACCCTCCAGCACCCTGCGGCACAATGGGGAAGAGGAAAGCAACAGCCCCCCAACTTACTCGGCCCTTGAAGAGAACACCTACTTGAGGAATATGCAAGTTCAGCTTGCTAAAAGATAGAGGTAGCAGAGCAAGCATTAATGGTTACAGTATTGTCACTTCAAATTATTGCAAGTCCATGCAAGAATCATGAGCAAATGAATTTTCAAGAAAACAACAAAATCATTTTATATGGGACCTCATTGCCAGATGAAAGCTTTCATAAGCAGCGTCCAACTCTGATAATAAATCACAATGTGGAAGATAATGCAGCGGTTGAGATGATACCCTCCTTACATTTTCAAGAACCTATTTTAAGGGAGTCTTCAAACTTACACCTCATGTCACCTCTATGCCTACAACCACTGTGTGCAGGGAGAGGCCATTATGTGGTGTGCCCGATCCGACGGACCTTGCTGCTAAATGGCACACTGAGTTACTGGGGTGTGAAATGCTGGAAAACTTGACCACTGAAGTAGCCAAGTTGAGAAAGAAGTAAAAGGAGCAACCTGAATCATCCATGTGTTCTATAAACGTCATGAAAAGGCTGTAATCAACACCTTAGTTATCATGGGTGATACTTTAAACGATATTGTACAACGGTGCAGGTAACAATAATTTGTTGTGTTCATGGAACAATAGAGGCTCATACAACTTGATGGCTTCTGATGGTTTGTTGGAAAAGATACATCTTTATGTCCTGGTGGCTTTACAAGAAACGTAGATGATGGAGGTATGTGAGATTGATGACAGAAGCACTGCTCAGGTATTGACTACAAAAGTCCCTATAGGTAGACCTAAAGGAGGCCTGTTAGTTACCGTTCAGGACCCTTGACGCATGACTGATTCCAGTAGGATAAACAAATGATCCAATTGGTCAAAATATCACGTGACCTACCAGAGTGTAGGGATGTGGTACTAATCAACATGTATGACCCACCCAAGTTAGTGTCAAATAAAATGAATGCTGTGTCAGTAAATCTACGCTTGACTAAACTCGATCATAACATACCTATATGGGTTGTTGGAGATTTTAATGCAAGGCTGGGTGCACTCCCTGAAGGCCTTCCTGTGTCTCTTGAGTCAGAAGTCCACAATGACATTGAATTTAATAGCCAAGGAAAAAGGTGGTCTGAAATGTTGTATATGTTTATCTTTAAAATACTTAATGGTTGCTGTAGAGGAGATGCTCAAAAAAGCCTACACTAAGTGGCAAGTCAGCTTCAACACTTGACTATGTATTTGTCAACTCTGAGGCTATGAGATTAGTAGAAGATTCTTACTCATAAGATAAGAAAGTGATCATATGCCACTTTAGGGCTGATTCATGAAACAAATGTGCGCCGAAAATTGTGGCGCAAGTGTGAAAAAGCAAGCGCATGCATACGTGTTTCTCCAGGATGTGCGCCAAATCCGCACGTGGCGCACACGGGTGCAAACATTACTGCAACACCCCGAATGCCGTGCCCGACACGCATAGCGAAAGTGCACAACGTTAGCACACACACCAAAAAGGGGGCGGAACACGCGGATGGGGAACAATGTGTGAAAAAGAAGGCGTAACTGGGGAAGTACTGCAGGGAAATACACGGAACGCCCACACGCACGCTAACAAAAGGTATTCATGGAATCAAATATGGGAAACCCGCACATGCCAAAAGACGTGCACAGGCGTCAACACGTCTGCCACACGAAGGCAGACGGAAGCGTCCCCGCGCGCAGTATAACAGTGCGCGCAAACAACAAACACGTATATACAGCTACAATGAGTGCCCCATTTGTCGCAGCACTGATTGTGGGACACCGCAGGAGGAGGAGAATAGCCAGGCCCCACATTTTTTTGCCCCGGACCAGCCTTTTTGGGATGCCTGATGACCAGGTCTATGGCAGGTATAGGTTTCCACCTTGTATCATACTAGACCTGGTCAGGGACTGGGAAGATGACCTTACATCACCCACCCTGTGTTCCCAAGCATTGAGCCCCTTGGAGAAGGTGCTCAATGTCCTGCATTTGTTGGCCACTGGGTAATTTCAGCGGACAATTGCCATAGTCGGGGGTGTCTCACAGACCATGCAGTCACGTTGCCTACACCAGGTGCTCGGAATCATGACTGCGCCCCCCTCAGTCCACAGGCACATATGCATGTCCAGAACACCCGCAGAAAGGCAGGCCGTGGTCCAGGACTTCTACAGGGGGCCACACTTCCCCAAAGTGCTCGGTGCCATAGATTGCACCCATGTGGCCCTACGTCCACATAGGGCCACTTAGCACATCTATCGAAACCGTAAGCACTGGCATTCCATCAACATACAAGTTGTATGCAATGCCCATGGAATCATCACCTCTGTCTATGCAAACTATCCTGGGTCTACCCATGACAGTTTCATTTACAGAATGTCTGCCCTGAGCCAGGACCTGGAAGCTGGGAAGCATGGTGACACATGGCTCATTGGTGAGTACAAATGTCTGCGCACATGCATGCATGTCACACACAGACAAATATACAAACCCAACTAATGACAACCATTCTAACCTCCCAAGGGGCAGTGCCTACCCTCTGAGCAACCACATGATGATGCCAATACGGAACCCCACCACACCACCCCAGGTTAGATACAACCCTGCCCATATTGCAACCAGGGGCATAGTGGAGCGCACATTCGGAGTGCTTAAGTACCGCTTCCGCTCCCTTGACCGCTCTGGTGGCCAGCTATTATATGCACACCCAGTAATGTGCAGGATCATTGTGGCAGCATGTGTCCTGCACAATGTTGCAACACGGCATGATGTACCGGTGGACATGGTGGTGACCCCACATCCCCAACCACAGGCACAGGCACTGACCATGGGAGCGGAAAGGGCACGTGGCGAGGCAGCCCGGACCGATCTTGTGGCCACATTTTTCACCTAAACTCCCACCCCTGCGGAGTGCACACAGGCCTGGCACAACCAGGTGACAATTGATGATGACAAAGAGACAGTCACTGACACAACCTTACCACCCTGAGAATGTTGCCACGGAAGTGCTACATTGTGTGCATGTCTAGATACTTAAACATAAACAATCCTGTGTGACCAAAAGGAGCACATGCAAGGTGTGTATCATACCACCCTGCTTCAAAACAGGCCATGACAATCACTGGTATGTCACCCAAACCCTCCCAAGCCCCATCACCCTTGTCTGCCACACCATGACATGGCATGCAACAGCAAAAGCCCAACACATGACCAATTAGATATGAAGTGACATGTGATAAATGGAAAGAGGCCCGAGACAATCACACCTGACATGGAATCAGATGAAATTACTGACCAACAACCTCCCACACATATAAAGTCATACACAAACACATGCCACCAGTGGTACCATCAACAAAAGACTGAATGCCTGTTCTCATGCACATTGGCCAAGCCAAATCCACTAATCCCTAACCCGTGTGCTGTGTGTGTCTCCTGCAACACACTGCTCGGCACACAGCACAGTGAACAGCCATTGTGTTGGGGATACACCTTGAGCATCACATAAAAAGGACAAGCAACAAAAATAAACTATTGACGCATGTACACGATCCCCAAATGGTAAGTGATCATGCACTGCAGGGACACAGCATGCCAGAGAAGGCAATCTGTGTGCACGTGTGGGCATGGAAGGGTGGTTGTACGTGTGGTGGAGCATTGTGTAAGTGTGTGTGTCAGTAGGGACATGTACTCAATACATGCATGTTAAATCAAGTGAGCCTCAGTGTCCTGTACACATCACATGTGAACATTGCCTCAGTCATGTGTTGCCACTGTGTGGCTCCGTTGTGCATTTATGCATGGGCATGGTGGTTCTTTTAAGACTGTCATGGCATGGGTGATTTGGGAGTGGGCACAGTGGATGGTTGCGTGCTTGTACTGGGGTGCAGGGGGGATTTTGGTTGGCTTTGGGGCCATGGGTCTGTTTAGTCAGGACATGTTGTTTGGTGGACCATGTGTCAGGGACTGCTGGCAGGTGCCCGTCACTGGTGGGTGGGTGGGGGACATGAGTCGGGGCTTGCTGGCAGGTGCCTGTCAATGGGGGGTGGGTGGAGGACATGAGTCGGGGCCTGCTGACAGGTGCCCGTCAATGGGGTGGGTGGAGGTACAGGGGGACATGAGTCGGGGCCTGCTGGGAGGTGCCCGTCACTGCTGGGTGGGTGGGGGACATGTGTCGGTGCTGCCGAGTGCATGGTGCCATGTGGGCTGCCCGCAGGGCATGCCCGGGGGTGTAGGGTAGTCCCCTGTGGTGTGGGCTGCCTGCAGGGCTTGGTCAGGGTGGATGGGCTGCCTGCAGGGCATGGAGAGGGGGAAGGGCACACCCGGAAGGGCCCACACTGCCAAATCGCATGTAAAACTCCCTGCATACCCCCACAATAAACGTACCATGCCCGCGCTAGCGAAAACGTGTGTAAAAGTCCACACGCACCCCTCGGAATACATGTACCCCGCCCGCGCTAGCAAAAACGTGTGTAAAAATCCACGCGCACCCCTCAGAATACACGTACCCCACCTGTGCTAGCGAAAACGCGTGTAAAAGTCCACGTGCACCCCTCGGAATACACGTACCCCACTCGCATTAGGTAAAATGCATGGAAAAAGTCCCCCCTGTGGTGTGGGCTGCCTTTGGGGCATGGGGAGGGAGGATGGGCTGCCTGTGGAGCATGGGGAGGGTGGATGGGCTGCCCATGGGGCATGGGGAGGGTGGATGGGCTGCCTGCGTGTATTCCGGGGGTGCGCGTGGACTTTTCCACGTGTTTTCGCTGGTGCGAGCGGGGTACGTGTATTCCGAGGGGTGTGCATGGACTTTTACGCGTGTTTTCGCTAGAAGGCATAGTACGCATATTCGGAGGAGTGCGTGTGGACTTTTACATGCATTTTCGAAGCGTGAGCAGGGGTACGCGTATTCCGAGGGGTGCGCGGGGAGTTTTCCATGCGTTTTCGCTGGTGCGAGCGGGGTACGTGTATTCTGAGTGGTGTGTGTGGACTTTTACATGCGTTTTCGCTGGCGCGAGCGGTGTATTCCGAGGGGTGCGCGTGGACTTTTACACGTGTTTTCGCTAGCCGGGCATGGTACGTGTATTCTGAGGGGTGCGTGTGGACTTTTACACGTGTTTTTGCTGGCACAAGTGGGGTACGTGTATTCTGAGGGGTGCGTGGGGTGTTTTCCATGCGTTTTCGCTAGCGCGAGTGGGCTACGTGTATTCCAAGTGGTGCGTATGGAGTTTTACATGCATTTTCATGGTTGGGGGGCTGTATGCTGGTCCACTGGCTTTTGCGCCATGTAGGGGATTTGTACGATGTTTTTTGTGCAAGGGGCGGGTTGGGGGCGTTACTGGCGCTGCTGAAGGGCCGCTGTGCCACTCTGCAGCACGGCTGGTTATGGATGTTGAAATCCAAGAATACGCTGTGCGTTGAAATGGGTTTTGGTGCACGCGGCTGGTGCAGACTGCCACACGCGCACTCTGTGCACCAGCCGCGTGCACCACTTGTGTGCCGAATTCTATGAATATACCCCCTTTGTGTCAGACTAGCTAATACCCCCAGACAGACTACTACGACTCTAATGGCGATATATACCTAAACAAAGGTGAAACCGTATTCGGTCGAACAAAACCAAATTAGACAAAGCTAAGGTTGTTGTAGGCAGGGAGCTAGCATCCTATGGAACTAAATGGGAATCAAAAGAGAACGATACCAGTACTGAGCGATTGATGGATTTTATAGCACTGTTAGCCAAGATTAAGGATACAACAAAAGTAAGACAGCGTTTTAAGAGTCTGAGTGAAAGATGAAATGTAAAAGACCATAAGGGGCAAGGATATAAGAGAATCCAGCCTGCAAAAAGATGTCTTCATAGGGATATTGCTGAACTTCTAGCAAATTCTGACGTAGAAGGTGATGAAACTGATTTATCAAAGAAAATTAAACTGTTGAAAATAGCTTACCGGAGAGGGTTGAGATCACATAAACTGAGATGTGAGCAGGAAGTATGGATGCAGTTGGCACAATTTGCCAGTAATAATAACAATAATGGCATATGGTTAGTATTAAGGAGGACTGATCAAAAAGATCTCCCGATGAATATTGTGTCCAAGCAGGACTGCACTATCCATATAGGTAACACTCTGGGATGTACTTCTCCGATAGATATGGATATACGTGAGGTAAAAGTAATTTGTAAATTCTCAGTTTGGGACATCCGGAAGATTATTGAGAAACTCCATTCCTCTCGTGCAACAGGACCTGATGGCACCTGCAATGTGTTGGTCAGAATGTCTCCAAGACTTTGGGCTTAAGCACTGTTTACATTTATGTTCATATCGGTAAAACTATGCACGTCCCACCGTCATGGTGTGAAAGTAATATCCTTCAGGTTTATAAGGAAGGAAGTTGCACAGATACTGGAAATTATAGAATGCTGGCGATGTTAGATATCCCAGCAAAAATGTTCGCTAGAGTTTTACTATATGAACTAACTCTTTGACTTAATCTGAAAAAATTCCTTCCCTCTAACCAGTTGGGATTTAGAGCTCTCTCTAGCACATTTCATAATTTGACAATGTTAGTCTCAGCAATTAAATATTCATGGCTCAGACGCCAAGTACCACTATACAAAGTTTATATAGACTTTAGTGATGCCTTTGACAAGGTCATGAGGAATTGACTCTGGGCAAAACTGGTGGCCTGGAAGATTTCTCATGGCCTGTTAACAATGCTCATGCAGCTACACTGTGAGACATCTGTGAGAATTCGCTTAAGCGCAGATGGTGGACTCTCTGAACTTATTCAAACTACAGAGGTAAAACAAGGATGTATAGTGGCGGCTACTCTGTTTAATCTTTATCTGGCAGATCTAGCCAAATGACTATCAGTCTGTCATCTATCATGTCCGGTGAAGGTAGGATCTATGTGTATTGGTTGGCTCGGATATGCTGACAATCTTTTACTTTTGGACCACACTCCACGTGGTCTGCAACATATGTTAGATGCTGTGAGTTCATTTGCGAAGACAAATGGCCTCTGCATCAATATAAGTAAAACAAAAACTATGGTATTTTCTAATAAGCTTAAATCAAACACTAAAAATATTTGGAAAATGTATACTCAATTAGTTGATACTGTATCAAGCTATCAGTGTCTGGGAGAAGTGGTTGATAATAGACTACCCTGGGAAGCTCATTGGAAAGAAAAACATGATTGCGAACTGCCCATGTCCTAAGTAAATGTATTGGTCAACAGGGCATGGTCTATTAAAACAATTCTGCTGCTCTATTCAGCACAAATAGTCCCATGTATGTTGTAGGGAGCCGAAGTGTGGGGCCAAAAGTACTGGAATGCCATGAAACCACTAGAAGGTAAAATACTAAGAATGCTATTTAGGATGCCTAGATCATTCCCAATTCAATATATACGCACCTAGAAACTGGGTTTACCAATGAGGTGACATTTTTAGAAAGAAAAGTATAAATGTACTATGTGAAATTACTCTTGTGAACAATCACACTCTGATGGTTGAGTTCTTTGCTTCAGTCGCTAAAATTGAAAATATCGAAAGATTGGGGCTAATGGGAAATCTAGTGACCTATCATAGAAAGTGGGCAGAGGAGGTAGTCGAAATGGGGGACATGACCACCATTCCGATACAACAGAAAATAATTAGATATCTCATAGAGGAATATAGCAAAGAGATTGATATGATTGAACTCGAATCTAATACCAAAAGTGGTCCATTCCTATGCTACTGGATGGAACACAGACAGGTCCCCTTTACGTTGATGCCTATCCAAATAGTGATCTAACAATGCAATATCTGCTATTCAAATTTAATGCTTTGATAGTAATTGAAATGAAGAGAGCACAAGTTGGTATGGAACGGCATAAACGAGTGTGCCCTCTGGCGAAATGTAACTTGACTCTTCTAAACATGTCATCTTGCAATGCGAAAGCCTGCAATCTTTAGGAAATAAGGCAATTAACTCCTATAATAACACGTACCCGTTGAGATCTTAGCCCAATTATGGAATATCCTAATGGAAGGCAATGATATGAATTGTATTTTTCACTTGATTAAGTTTTATGAAAAATGTCTGGAAATATTGGATGAATTGTATTAGCTTATGTGTACTTGTTTTTAGTGCTGTAGCTTTGAATCTATAGCCTTCTCGAATTCTTGATTTAGACCTACAGCTTAACCTTTGTTACTTGTTTTAACTAAGTGCTACTTTGATATTTTGAAGTAACCCCTCATTTTACATGGTGTATTTTATTAAGTGATGAAATCATATTTTTATATTGCTCATGATAACTAGTAGCTGATTTTAAACGTGTATTTTAATGAAGTGTGTGGTATGTTGAAATGTTTGTATACAAAGTCATTCATGGCTATATGTATATTAATAAACACATTACAAATTTAAAAGATATTAAAAAAGAGCTCAGTTTGCTACCCCAGAAATGCTACCCAATAAACAATATTATATCTAATATGCCTGACGTTGCTAATTTCACCTGAACTAGGAAGTCTCAATCTAAGGTTCCACTGGCCAGAGTTCAAACGAGCAACAACTTTCAGTGTTGATACGGGACATGGAACCTGGAATGAGTTGCCTGCCGACTGAGGCCCCAGTGTCTGTGCATCATAGGACTGATGGCAGTAGAGGCCCTTCTTGCACAGACTCCTTCATTAGCAGGTCCAATAAGTCAACAGGACCTCTTAACCTCCAAGATTTTGATTTACTGCCACCAGCTCTTTATTTTGTGGGCATTATTGTAAGTGTTAACACATTATTAGAGGACCAACTGGAACCTACCATCTCATTAACACGACCACTCACTGGATTAATAACCGCCTTAGGTACCTTGTGTGAACCCGCAAGATGTGAGGATGGCCAGACGAGTGGACTGGCTGGGCCACTCCTCTAAATCAATGTAGGGTGAGTACGTTGTGGTCACCTTTGTATACACAGAGGTCATAAGGAATGTGCTTACTTCGAATATGGCAAGGGTTTCACCATCTTCTTCATGGCAATTTGTAACCCTTTCCTTTCTTAATCCACCATTGTGTGAGGTCCTCCCCTAACCATGCTGTTCCAAAACTTTAGCGACCATTTTTGAGCTCCTCTAATGGTAATCCACCTGGCCCTACTCAACTAAGTGGAAATACCAAAATAAGATTTACTTGTGAAAACACGCAAGGTGCACTGAGGGTACCCTTGGGCAGCATACTAACTCACAAGTTGGGCTGTATTATTCATACGAACAGGTTTGATATCCTTTCAACCAGGTGTGTTGCTAGGTCTGGAAAAGATCCAGGTCTATACTAATGTCGGAGCTGTTGGGACTCGGGGCTAGCCAGCCTTTAGGTTGTAGCCCCTTAGCTTCTATCCGGGGCTACAATCAAAACATCCAGAGCTATAGCCCCTGAGCCCCTCATAGCAACGTCTCTGCGTTTGACCCTGGAGGAAGTAGATAGACTACCGACTGTACCTGAAAATTACTTGACCCCTTGTATACAAAGGTGAAGCTCTATATTAGAGAGTACTTATATCAGTGCTGTTCCTGTGAATGCTAACATAAGTTTCCTTGTGTCTGAGAGTGGAACCAGTTCACTATTCACATCTGTGAAATCACTTACTTTATTGTCTTGGAACGTTGCTGGCGCAGCTAACAAATTCACGGGTGCCTAAATAGTTGACTTTTTACACTTGTATGATATTATTCTTTTAGAAGAAACATGGGCAACAGAGGGGATCTTGCTTGATGGTTATAGAACTCAGTGTGTATTCCTGCATCTAAAAGGGCACGTGGCAGACGCTTCAGTCGGGTTAGCATGTTTAACTAAGTCCTTGCTTAATTGTATTCAGGTTTTCACACATTTACTTTTTAACTTTGTTCAAGCTTTTTAGATATTTGTGGGGGGAGCAGATTGGTTTGGGTGATTCATTTTTATAATTCCTCCCAATTGCCCAATTGCATTATAACAAATCGAGCCTTCTCCATTTTAAAATTCGTTTTTGGATGATAGCACTACACTGGTTAATACAACCTAGGATTGGTTAATAATTGAAGGTGATTTTAATTTGAAGCTAGGTAATGGTCCACCAAATGGCTTGTATGATAATTATGAGGACTTTAATTTAGGTCTTTCTGGCACAATTATGGCTGACTCAAGTTCATGTCCTAATGGCTTCTTATTAAATTCACGGTTTATAGAATATGGTCACTCAATGGAAGAGTACCTACAGACTTACTGGCCAAACTTACATGTAAATGGCAGAGAGATAATTATTTTATAATAGGAATTAAGTGGAGCCAAATGATGGACTTTCATGTGGTCGAGGAGGTCTTCAGTGGTCACCATTCCGTATCACTGAAAATAAGGTGGAAGGGCGGAAAACCCGCATCAATGACATTCCCTCACCTGGACTGAAAAAATCAGAACCATCGATCATATATGAGAAACTAATAATGCTTAATATGACTCTGATTAATGCTTTACGAGATGGGGACAGAAATCCAACACAAATAACGAAAACCTTTTCAGTATAATAAAAATAACAAAAACATTTCTAATTTTGTTCTCTTTTTTAATTTCAGTGAGTCCCCCAAGCACACAGTTTCCACAGCTTTTTTACCCCTCACCCTTTTTAATCCCTTACACCACCCATGTATACTTTTACAAAAAAATTGGCATTTTTTTCATTATTTAGGTTTCACTGACAAAGCGTGTCGTTATTTTGATTTAGTTGTAAACACTGTATACCCAATTGTATCTGTTTATACTCAAATAATTGCTTCAATCTCAAACTCCTGCTTTGGTTACTAAAAGATTTGTGAGTCTAGGAAGGAGAGGGACTGATTCAATGGTGAGTATAGAAGGTTAAAAACGTGATACTTTAATACAGTGGTGTGACGAAGTGCTGGTTAGAAGTATTTATTTATCAATAGAATATGTGGAAACATGGAAGCATTTACTTTCACAATGAAGTGATTTCACAATGAAATGCTATGTTTGTAAACATGGAAACATTTACTTTCACAATGAAGTGCTTTCACAATGAAATGCTATGTTTGTATACAGAAAGTCCTTCATTAGGTACTTTCTTCTAAAGAGGTTTTGCTTAGCTTATGGTTGCTAGGAAACAAGGGACGTGACAGAGGATTCAGAAAATGACAGTTGCACTTGGGCTTAATGAGAGAGCCGGGAAGTGAAGAGGCTGATGGCTCACAGCTGACCGAGTTGCGCCGTTGCGCCAATACAAGAAGTTTGTTTTTGTTATAAACAGTAAAGCGATCGTTGTCGCTTGACGGAGAGGAGAAGTCGGCGCCGTGACAGAAGAAGTCAGCCGAGTGGGAAGAAAAAAACAAAGCGATCATCATCGCTTCTTGAAGAGGGGAGAAATTGGCGCTGTTACACTAGCAGACCAGCAAAAATAATATAAAATTGCCAATCGATGTGATGCCGTGCTGCTACAGACCTGTGAATGTGGGCTAAAGATAGAGTCAGTGGAGATCCGTGAGTTATTGCGCCGTTGCGCTATGAGAGACATTTCAAACAGACCATTGTGTATGTTGAGTGGTTAAACGTACGAGTGAACAAAGCAGCGTCCTACTGAGAGACAAAGCATTCCTACGGATGCCTTGAAGGAGAGGAGGAGTGTATAAAGCAACTCTTGGAAGGGGAGCGCTATACACGTCCATATGCGCCTGTAGAGGGAAGAATTAGAGAGTCTCGTAATAACGTGTATGCTCAACTTTGAAGGATGTTCCATAAACTTTATTGTTATATTTTATGAACGAGCATTTGCAACATGATAGCCACTCCGAAGCCAACGTTCATTGCACAAAGAAGAAATGAGGTTGTCTGAAATAAAGTATAAAGAAATAAGAAGAACAAACTTAAAGAGAGAGTAGATAAAGAAAAAAGAACAGAAGGCAAGAAGCAAGAACAGAGAGTTAAGTAAAAAGTGAAAAGAGAAACATTTTTCAGAACTGGTTAAAATGAATGGAAAAGAAATATATTTAGACAACAAAGAGTCAAGTTAATAGACAATAAAGAGACATAGGACTTACCTCAAACGTTTTGAAGTGTGAATCCTGGTGCAGAAGACTGAAGCGGCAGCCTGAAAGACATATCCTTTATATTAAATCTATAAGAAAAAAAAGAATGTGTTAATAAAAGAATTGGGTTCTCTTCTCAACCCATACAAACTACTCACTGACTCCATCTTTTGTCTATTTTTACTCAAGAGAACTGTTACACTTGGTGTGAGAAGTGGGATTCTGAGAACGCCATGGAGGAACTCATTAAGACTTGGAGTGAGGGGCAGCAACTACTACAGCAAGCTTTGCAACTTCAGAGCCAACAAGCTCAGGTGGACAGACTAGCTTTTTAGCAAGCCGTACAACTGCAACAAGCTCAGTTGTTGGAAGTCACGAATGTTAGAAATAATCCTCAGCTCCCAACTTCGATTTTACAAAAATACTCAGCTGGCGAAGACCCTGCACACTTCTTTGTAAATTTCGAGAGAGTGGCCAGGAACGCACAGTGGCCCACCGAGAGATGGTGTCATTACATCGCACCATTAATGACCGGTGAAATGCAATGTGCTTCCCAAGCTGCAAACCCGACTGGAGACACAAACTACGGGGACATGAAGAAGGTCGTGTTGGAAAGATTGGGGCATGATGAGGAAACCTATCGAATCAAATTCAGAGACGTTAAACTGATGGGGGAAGAAACCTCCCGACAGTTATTTTATAGAGTGAAGGAACTTGCCGAGAAGTGGTTACAACCTACTACGTCCTTTCCTAGGGAGATAACAGAAAATATAGTCTTGGAACAATTTGTCGAAGCTCTTCCCGGACCTGTACAAAGATGGGTCAAACAGCATCATTGTCTATCATTAACTGAAGCTGTAGATGTGGCCTCAGCGTATCAAAAAGCTGGGCAAGGCAAGACGTTGTCTTATGCAACCCATTGCAAACCTCATGTCGTTATGAACAAACCTATGTCTCAAACAAGATGGCCACATTCCATGCTAAGAAAACCAGAATTAAAAAATGTATGTTCCAGACCTAATAGCGAAGGCCCTATTAACTATCGTCAAACACCAACAGCAATTATAGGGCCCCAGTGTTTTGACTGTGGAGAATGGGGACACCTAGCCAGGTCCTGTCCAAAGAAACTGAAAACGGCCATGATGGATGTGGGAGCTTTTGAATCACTGAAGGACACTGAATGTTCTGAACAAATACCAGGAAAACACTCCCAATATGTGTATACCTGTGATGCCGAGGTAGATGGGAAAACCACCACTGCATTGGTCGATTCAGGAAGCTTGCAAACAGCTGTAACGTCAGACCTGGTAGGTGAAGATAATTATTCCTCAGGGGAAATACCTATTAGGTGTATGCATGGGGATATAAGATCTTACCCTTCGAAGAAAATACAGATTAAACTGGCCGGGGAGATTATGGGGGTAAGAGCCACCGTATTACCCAGCTTACCCAAGCCCCTACTGGTGGGATCAGACATACCAACATTTTCTAAAATAGTCAAAGAAATCGAGAAGAACTGGTTAGAAACGGTCCCATTCCATAAAGAAGAAATCCTCAGTCCACCTTTTAAATCGCAGAAGAGTAAAAAGTTAGAGAGATTAATTAAGCGGGACTGGAAAACAAAGAATGTTCTTCCTGTTGCCGTCGACTGGAAGTTAGACGAGGAAGGTGATAGCTTTAGGTCAGCTCAGGAGCTGGATCCTTTACTATGATAGGCCAGGGAATGTGCCTTAGAAAACTCAACTGGTCAGGGACCCCTCTTCAAAAGGCAGAATGGATTATTGTACAGACTGAGCGCAAGTCTCGAGATGGTGAGGAATTGAAACAGCTGTTAATTTCGAGTAAATATTACAAAACCGTGTTGGAAGTCACTCACTTACAAGTTGGGGAAGGACACTTGGGGTCCGAGAAGACTTCTCAGAAAATGTTAGATAGTTTCTACTGGCCAGGTGTAAATAATCAAGTAGTAGTCGCGGAGTTGGCTCGATGAGGTGCGAGCAGTCAACTGCAGTCCCTACCTGCTTTCCTGCCTTCCTGCCTGCCTGCAGTCTTTCCACAGTGCCAGTGGATAAAACCCCCAGCATCCACGTGGAGCGGCACGCGGAGTTGGCTCGCTGAGGTGCGAGCAGTCAACTGCAGTCTACTGAGGCTAGGAGGTAAGGAGTCATGGATTCCCAAACAGACCCTTTGCTCCCTGGAGCTACAGACTCTAATATGGTGAATTCTGACAATTTGGTTCCCCAGCCCCAGCTGAAAAGTCCCTCGGGTAGGGTGCTGAGGAGTATGCCCGATTAGAAAATTGGAGAGACATTCGAAAAGCTTGTGGTTCGAGAAAAAACCGTGGAAATAACCCTAGTCCCGGTACTACCGCACAGAGAAAGGCGACCACTGCTGCTCCATCAGCGTCTTCTAACACAATGGCTACCTGCCCTCTCGAGGGGGGGGGCATCGAGCATGAGGACGCGCTGAATGGAGTGCTGCCCTGTGATCTGTGGGAAAGCACCGAGGAAGACTCCCTCTCGATGCCAGTCTCTCCTCCCCGCCACCATCTTTGAATTTACCTGTGGGTGGACCGGTCTTGGCCCTACAGGCGGCTCACCATCTAGTGTGCGACACGCCCTCGGGGTCTGGATCCCTCTGCTGCCGGTTGTATGCGTCCCGCAAGCCGCCGCTGCGGCGAGTGAGGTGGAGCCCACGGAGTCGAAGGACCCCGCGAGGCCGACCTCAGCTTGCAGGCCGCGGATCCTACAGCAGGCGGGAAACCTGGCGTCTCTCCACCAGACATACCATCGGCGTGTGCCGCAGAAGGAGCACTGTCGACTGGGGGGGTGTGGATGAAATCGCTGCCAGCAGCTGCCAGGGAGGGTGTTAACCAGCAAACGCCACAAGCCTCCATACAAGCGTAAATCCATGTTGTAAATTCTTCCGAAATGGCGACTGCCCGAGACAAAGACTCTGAGGCGCCCTCTGCTGCCCTCTCGCGGTCAAGTCAATCCGACAAAAAGAAAGTTAACCTTCTGAATGCTTCCACCGACCATGGTGAAAATGATCTTACGGACTCAGTCATGGATCGGGAAACAATTACTAGCACATCTAACGTCTCTGCTAATGATTTCATCGCACACAAAAGAGATATAGCAATGGCCTTACTCAAAAAAAGAGCACTAACGAAGAAGATCCTAAAGGAACAAGGGGAGCTGTTGGATCAAGGAACCCAACAGCAAAAAAGGGGAGGTCGCCAAATACCAAAAAAAGGTGAACCAGGAAAGCCAACCTTCCAGAATCCCCCGACATCTCATGCCTTAAAAGACTTTTCTTTAAGCAAACAAAGAGAAAACTGGAAGCAGACGCAGAGCTTTCAGATGCAGAAATGCTCGACGCGGTTTTAGAAGTACCTTCGGATCGAAAACAAAGAAAAACAACAGAGGTTCCTGGCCAAAGTGTTTTGGCAGAGGCCCCTGGCTTACAGGATAACATTCTATGCATGACAGCCGGGTGATCTCGATGCACGAATCAACGCTGCCTATCCATCCCCAAACGGAGCTCGTACACTCACAACTAATCTGCTTGATGAAGACGTTCCGCCACATCGCTCTGAGAAGTGCAGATTGGGGAACAAACTATTAATGCCATCAGTCAACACCACTTAAATCAACGGATTGGACCGAAGGAGCATGCCCCTTTCTACAGTGGTCCAACCGGTGTTGGCTCAATTCGGCCAAAAAACAAACTTTATTGACCTCACACCTAGCAGGTCACTACCTCACAACGACCACTCAAAAGACACCTCAATCCCGGTGAGAAACAGAAGGCCTAGTGACATGATTGGAAACTTACCAAAACAGACTCCATGAAAAGAAACGGATCTGGTAACAATTATGTCGGCCATAACGGTGGGACTTGCATCATTTGTAAAGCTTTATGAGTCAATTAACGACACAATGAAAGACTCATTAATGCTTTCATCGACGTTGAATACCAAAGTAACTTTCTTGGAAGGCTTTATTACAGTCCTAAATCAACAAAACATCGAGAAAGAAAGGCAATGGGATCAAATAAATTGCCCGTCTCGAAACCTTAATTGGAACCATAAACAACGCAAGTAGCTCTGGAGTAATCAAGCCCAATCTTCAGACAGGACAACTCCTTTCGTCAAATGTAAAGGAGGTAAAAACCAAAGGTGAAAGCGAAAATTCCATTTTAAAGACTCGACGGCTTGATGGCCCATCACGGAATGAGAGAAAAAAGCAAAGAACCTGTAAAAGTGCCTACAATTTTTAACATTGCGAAACCAATTTCATCAACTCTAATAAAACCTGAAATATCTGCTGCAACGTCGCGAGGCCCTGTCGCCCACAATATCTCGAGCAAACAAATTATAATTGAATTAGACAACTCTCGGTCAAACGAGGCAGATTCACTGGGGAACTTGTCACTTTTGGATCTCACTGTCCATCTGGACTAAGAAGATAACAACGCCCCCCTCGACAACAATAAACAAAACGCAGAGTCGAATTCAAATAATGCGGATAAAGCCTCGATCCACAAAGAAAATAAGAATTCAATTTTGACTACGAATGGATCAGAAACACTCAGAGCTAAAGACATCCCCCGCGAAGGGGGGAAAGAAGCCATATCTGACCTGATACTTAAAGAAACAAAATCAAAACGCAATCAAATATCAGAACAAAACGAAAACATTTCTCAAACGTCGAAAAGTGGCAATCATGAAGAAACGGACCGGGAGTGGACAAGCTCTTCAATGGATACTAGAGCAACCCCAAATCGAATTTATAAGTTGGAACAATTGGTGGCTGGGAAAAACTTCCTAGTCTTAAACAGAAAGACGGTCCTAAAAATGTTAACTAAAATACCGATCCTGAAATCTCTGAACATGACGGATCTTATATTGATTGAACCATATCATAGGGACAAGAAGGCAAAGGCTTATCTCCACGTCAAAAACGCTGTGAGCACAGATTTAAAAGAAGACGTGATCCTGGCCCTGAATCAAATGGGCTTCTCCCTAGTGGAAATCTCTGTATCAGAACCGGCCGTAAAGAATACACATCCCTCAAGCAGATCGACCGAAAAGCACCCAGACCATTGTGCAAAAATGAAGATCAGTACTGAAATAGAAGAAGAGATACCTATAGGGAGGAAGCAGAGCCACGTCGTGGAAGATTCAAATCGAAAGTCTATTCGAGTAATGACAATACAAACTACAGAAAAACACAACATGTGGAAAACATAAGGAAAAATTCGAGATGGGAGAAAAATCGTAGACATGCCGAACCGATTGACCAAAGTACTGATTGGTCTCACAACAAAAAGCGAGAACCATCGAGACCGTGGAGATGGTTGAAAAAGGTGCTAAACCCAAACCCTCAAAATTAACAACGAAAAGGCTCAGCGACGCCAACCCCAATCCAGCGACCCAAACTTCTTGAAACGAACTATACGAAGACGAGTACTATGTGCTCATGGAACAAGAGGGGCCATGAGCATTTGACTAATCCGGATACATTTGATCTGAGCGCTTTTGATATCATCTGTCTTCAGGAGACCTGGCTGATGGATAAACCAGTGCTCGACTGGTATGAAACGTACATCTCCCCAGCGGTCAAAGGTCTCTTTGGCAGACCATCGTCAGGCCTTTTAACCGCAATTAAAATTGGCTCATGGATCGCCAGCAAAAAGAAAGTGGCTGAAACCTACGGTATGTTAGCACTCCAAACTGAGTGGTATCACCCAGAGAACTCCTTGAGGGGTAAAGTGAAATCCAATCTATCTATTATTAATGTCTATTGGAACCCGCAGAGAATAAGTAACACGGAATTTTGTGATGCCATCGTGGAAACCCTAGACACATTTTCAATCGAAATGGCCACGGACTACATCATAATTTGTGGAGATCTGAACGCTAAAGTTGACCAACCCTCCACCACCACTCAGCTTTGCCCCTCTTCTGAGAGAGGTGCATTGTGGTCCGATTTTATGAATAGTAGAAATTTCCATAACGTGGCATCAGCTCGAGGTCAATTTCCAGCTATCCCGACCTGGGAACGAGCTGAAACCTCAGCGACGCTGGATCATATCTTCATCTCATATTCCCTAGTGCCCTTTGTAGATTTCTTCGAGGTTTATAGAACTAAAGCCAGCGATCACAACTTGCTGACAATGACTCTTGAGTCAGCAAATACCCCCAAAGACACCTATACATTTGATGTGGAACTATCACGGAAGTCTATGCAAATTCAACTCACAGCGACAAACATCAAGGAAATCACAAAAAAGTTTGATGACGAAAACAGAAGTACTACGAACTTATCAAATAGACCAAACTATATTCCATTTTCCTGATGCATAGGAAACAACAAGGCAATCGTATTCCATCTAAAGGAAATGGAGTACACCAGTACGATATCCAACTGGTCATGAAACGAAGAGAATTGCGCAAATTGAAGCGCTTAGCCAGAGCCTCCAACAATAATGATCGTAAAGACATTGTTACAGCGGCAACAAAATCATATAGATCATGGCAGACACAACATAAAGCGACCATGTATTAAAACGATGCGGAGCAAATGCTCAAGACCTTAGCGTCAAAAAACCCAAGAGAATTCTGGACCTTAATTAAAAATAATAACAGCGTGACAACCAACTGTACAATGGCGTATCGGAGCTGACCTGGATAACATTCTTTACATCTCAATTTGCACCTCTACCGCAAACCTCAAGTAATCACACATGTCGCACCGTGTCGACATGGGTAGATCTGGCAGATCAAGGTGAGATCTTGGCGACGATATTGAAATTGAAAACGTCAAGGGCACCTGGACCCGATGGTCTAACCAACGTAGATTTAAAACAACATCCGGAGGAATGGTCCGCCTTAACAACAAAAAATGTCAAGCAATGTCAAGCCACTAAACAAATCCCTAAAACATGGACTGACGCGGTAATAGTGCCCATTTTCAAAAAGGGTAACAGAGATAATCCGGCAAACTACCGTCCTATAGCCCTTCTTCATATCATGGGCAAGATCTTTGCAACTCTTCTTCTAACCAGATTCCACAGATGGGCAAGATCTGCTCCCTGCTTGGACAAACTCCAAACGGGTTTTGTCAAGAATGCAAGCACCAGTATCAACATCATGATTCTTAATATCATAAAAGAAAACGTAAGCAATGGTGCACCAAAAGTATACATAGCATTCATAGACTTGACGCAAGCTTTTGATAAGATCAGCAGGCAAAAGCTGTGGGCCAAACTATCAAATTGGAACTGTCCTGCGGAAATCTGGTGATTGCACTACACACAGATACAAAACTCAGAGTCAGTCTAAACAGACAAGGAATGCTATCGGATCAGTTCCCATCGGAACGCGGCGTGAAGCAGGGATGTCCGCTTGCACCAGCCCTGTTTATTGCATTTATGGGAGATTTCCAACATACCCAACCAGCGGTAAGAGCTTTTCCTCCCATAGTGGTCAACACCCCAATATCTATATTGTTCTATGCGGATGGATCAGACCCAAATAGGCCTCCAGCGCCAATTAACCAACTTGGCCAAGTACATAGATGAAAACGATCTGGAGATAAACACCGCCAAATCTAAAATCTTGATTATGGGGAAAAGTCGACCAACAACTACAGACAACGGACGCTGGTATTTGAACAACATGAAAGTAGAGACGGTCGCTAGTATAAAATACTTGGGAATAATGATCGACTCAAAAAGATCGGAAACAGCAACTCATTTAGCACTATGGGCTAAAATCAAAACTGTGACAACCCAAACTAAACTAGTAGACCGGAAATACGGGAAATTTTCCCTACTGCCTGCAATCCAATTTTACAAACAAAAGGTGGTGCCATCGATAATTTATGGTATGGATGCGGCCCTGAACATCCATGACACCATATGGTCGAAGCTAGAAGGTTAATTGTGGAAAGCCGTATTAGGCCTTCCCAAATCGTCATCAATATCAGCTATCAGACGTGAATTGGGCCTGCTATCATTGAAAGTATCAGTCAAGCAAAGTCAGATGAGATTACTTCAGAAAATTATCCTACCAGATACTCTTCTGATTTACAAATTGATCCAGACAGAACTTAACCAAGGTCGCTGTAACGCACTGAACAAATGGGAACAAAAACTCATAAAAAAAGCTGTCAGATTTGGCCTGCATGCCTGAGGACCTCATCCAAAACCCAAATAGAATAAAGACAAAAATAGCCCAAGAAGACTGGATCCATACCGGTGAGTCAACAATAGCAAATAAGCTACTTGCCCATTTACCCTCAACAACAACCAAGTTAAATCGACCTCTGAATTATTGTATAAAATTCCCCAACAAAAGATTGCAGAAAACATTTATGAAAATAAGATTCAACCAAATGCTAACTCATGAAATCATAGCCATCCGAACTAAATCGGACTCAAGATTTTGCAGACTATGTTCTGGGACTGAAATGGTAGAAACCTTAAGACATTTACTCTTGAACTGTCCCAAAACCACGTTTTTGCATGAGGCTTACCTGCTACCCTTGATGTATGACACATCGCTTCGAGAGGAAGACACATGGTGGTGCCGCCTGGTTTCAGGTGAAAAAACAAAATGGTCAACGGCGGCAGTAAAGATCCTGGAAGCTGCACTTAGATTACCAACAGAAACTGCAAATTAAGCCAGTACGACCTAATGTAGTTCGACTTTTCTGTGTTGTGGCAAACAATGACTTTTTGTTTTTCTCTACTGCAAATATCATCTGCTCTCCACTTCTGGTTTTGTTTTTGTTACCTCTTCCCTATTTTTAATTCTGTGTCTTCTATGTGAAACAACTTCTTGTAAAAATCAAACTGACCTTTGAATATAAACAAGTAAATACAAAATAAATAAATAAATAAATAAATAATCAAGTAGTTAGGTTCTGCCAATCATGTGAGGAAAGTCAAACGAAGAACAGAGCCAATGTGAAGAAGGCCCTGTTACAACCTATGCCATTAGTCTTGGAACCTTTTATCAGAATAGGAATGGACACTGTGGGACCCTTGGAACCATCTACAAGAGGTCATTGGTATATCCTTGTAGTTGTAGACTACGCAACACGTTACGCTGAAGCATTTCACTTAAAAGCCACAAACACTCAATAGATTTGTGATGTTCTAATTCCCTTTGTTGGACGAGTGGGAATTCCCCGGGAGATCGTCATGGATCGTGGCTCAAATTTTATGTCTAATATCCTCACGCAAGTGTGCGATACTTTGAAAATCGAACACCTAAAGACAGCAGTTTACCACCCTCAAACTGATGGTTTAGTGGAACGCTATAATCAGACCATTAAACAAATACTAAAGAAGACTACTTCTCCCAAAAATAGACACTTGGATAGAGTATTACCTTGGATACTTATGACTTTGAGAAACACTCCTCAGACCTCGACAGGTTTTTCACTTTTTGAACTACTCTTCGGAAGGCCAGTAAGATCCCTCTTGGATATTCTGAAAGAAAACTGGGAGGAAAAACCAGATCGAGAGTTAACACTTAGGGAATATGCCTCTCAGTTACAGGAAAGAGTAGAGAAACTTCAAGCCATCGCAAGAGATAATCTTCTTAAGGCCAAGAAAAAACAGGAGAAGTACTGCAATCAAAATTCCCGTCTATGTACTTTTAAAAAAGGCGAACAACTACTAGTGTTATTACCCACAACAGAAAACAAAATGTTGGCTGCATGGAAGGGACCATATGAAATCCAAGAAGTTCTAGGCCCTTTGACGTATAAAGTGAAGCAGCCTGGAAGCAGGGTTCCTCTCCAAACATATCATGTGAATATTCTCAAAAAGTGGGTACCACCAATTCAAACAGTGGCAATAATAACGCTTCATGTGCCGCAGGAAGAGCACTTCCCACAAGTCAAGGAGAAAGTAGGATTGGAAAGTCTGAACATTAACCCAGAATTATCGTCAATTCAGAAGATGGAATTATCCTCCTTATTGAAGGGTTTTTCTGGAGTGTTCTCTTCCTTATCGGGGAGGACTAATCTAACTTATCATCGCATATCCACCAAACCTGAGACCACAGTAAGGCTAATGCCATACAGGATACCTGAGGCGAAGATAAAGGCCATTCACCAGGAGGTTCAAGAGATGCTGGATTTAGGAATAATTGAGCCATCTTATGGAGAAAAAAGCTCTGCCATAGTTTTGGTACCAAAGCCCGATGGCACTGTCAGATTCTGCATGGATTTCCGAAAATTAAATGAGGTCTCTAAATTTGATGCTTATCCCATGCCGAGGATAGAGGATTTACTAAATAATCTGGGAAAGGCAAGGTTCCTAACAACCATAGACTTAACCAAGGGTTATTGGCAAATACTGTTGGTCCTTTCTGATAAGGAAGATATGGCATTTGCCACTCCTACTGGCCTATATCAGTTTACTGTGTTGCCATTCAGATTACATGGAGCACCAGCAACTTTCCAAAGGCTAATGAACTATATCTAAAGGTCACGAACAATATGTCGGAGCCTATTTAGACGACATCATAGTTTACAGTCAAACATGGCCAGAACATCTGAAACACCTAGAGGCCATCCTTGGAACTCAGAAGTGGGCAGGGTTGCATGTAAATCCCAAGAACATGCATGTCACAACCTTCCACACTAAGTACTTGGGATATTATGTGGGTCAAGGAACCATTAAACTTCAAGAGGAAAAGTTAAAAGCCTTCAAGCAGTTGAAATTCCCAGAAAGCCGTAGACAAGTATGAGCCTTTTTGGGGTTTGTAGGATACTACAGAAGGTTTATTCTGCATTTTTCTACGTCGGCCGCTCCGTTAACAGATTTGCTCAAGAAGACCTCTCTTCCTAAAAAGTTTTGGCAAACATCGAGACACTGAAGGCCTTCAACTCCTTAAAAGAGGACCTAACAAATAAGGCTATTTTACATTGCCCGGACTTTGAGGCTCCATTTTTCATTCATACTGATGCCTCTGTCACAGGCATCGGAGCAGTGTTATTCCAAAATCAAGGAGAGAAGGAAAGACCAATACTATTTATAAGTCGGAAATTACTACCTCACTAGTTACGTTATCCAACGATAGAAAAAGAGTGTTTGGAAGTTAAATAGGCCATTGATGCTCTAAGATATTACCTACTTGGGAGTGAGTTCACTTTAATAACGGACCATGCTCCTCTAGTTTGGCTTGCACCTAACAAAGACTCGAACCAGAGAATACTCAGGTGGTTTCTTTCTCTCCAGCCCTTCCCTTTTAAGACTGTTCATAAACCCGGCAGATTACTAACTCAAGCTGATTATTTGTCCAGAGCTGAAACCCTTCCCGAGCGTAAGGGCTTAGTAGAGGGGGTGTGACAAAGTGCTGGTTAGAAGTATTTATTTATTAATAGAATGTGTGGAAACATGGAAACATTTACGTTCACAATGAAGTGCTTTCACAATGAAATACTATGTTTGTAAACATGGAAACATTTACTTTCACAATGAAGTGCTTTCACAATAAAATGCTATGTTTGTATACAGAAAGCCCTTCATTGGGTACTTTCCTCTAATGAGGTTTTGCTTGGCTTATGGTTGCTAGGAAACAAGGGACGCGACTGAGGATTCAGAAAATGACAGTTACACTTGGGCTTATTGAGAGAGCCGGGAAGTGAAGAGGCTGATGGCTCACAGCTGACCGAGTTGCGTCGTTGCACCAATACAAGAAGTTTGTTTTTGTTATAAACAGTAAAGCGATCGTTGTCGCTTGACGGAGAGGAGAAGTCGGCGCTGTCACTCAAGAAGTCGGCCGAGTGGGAAGAAAAAAACAAAGTGATCGTCATCGCTTCTTGAAGAGGGGAGAAATTGGCGCTGTTGCATTAGCAGACCAGTGAAAATAATATAAAATTGCTGATCGATGTGACGCCATGCTGCTACAGACCTATGAACGTGGGCTAAAGATACAGTCAGTGGATATCCGTGAGTTATTGCGCCATTGCGCTATGAGAGACATTTCAAACAGTCCCGTGTGTATGTTGAGTGGTTAAACGTACGAGTGAACAAAGCAGCGTCATACTGAAAGACGAAGCATTCCTATGGTTGCCTTGAGCGAGAGGAGGAGTGTTCACATGACAGCCGGTAGGTGAAGCCGAGCCTCTTTGTTTATTAAGTCAGCAGCTGATCAGAACTCGTGATCTCACGTTAACAGATCGATCGAGCAGGAAGAAGGGGGAGTGGCGTTGTGAATGGCATGAGGCTTGAATCGGAAGAACCAAAGAGCAAAGAACGCTATTTTTTAAATAGAGAGAGAGAGCTCATTGGAAATAAAGCAACGCTTTGAAGGGGAGCGCTATACACGTCCATGTGCGCCTGTAGAGGGAAGAATTAGAGAGTCTCGTAATAACGTGTATGCTCAACAATGAAGGATGTTCCACAAACTTTATTGTTATATTTTATGAACGAGCATTTGCAACATGATAGCCACTCTGAAGCCAATGTTCATTGCACAAACAAGAAATGAGGTTGTCTGAAATACAGTATAAAGAAATAAGAAGAACAGGCTTAAAGAGAGAGTACATAAAGAAAAAAGAACAGAAGGCAAGAAGCAAGAACAGAGAGTTAAGTAAAAAGTGAAAAGAGAAACATTTTTCAGAACTGGTTAAAACGAATGGAAAAGAAATATATTTAGATAACAAAGAGTCAAGTTAATAGACAATAAAGAGACATAGGACTTACCTCAAACGTTTTGAACTGTGAATCCTGGTGCAGAAAACTGAAGCGGCGGCCTGGAAGACGTATCCTTTATATTAAATCTATAAGAAAAAAAAGATTGTGTTAATAAAAGAATTGGGTTCTCTTCTCAACCCATATAAACTACTCACTGAATCCGTCTATTGTCTATTTTTACTAAAGAGAACTGTTACAAGTGGTCACTGAATCCAACCACCTAGTCTGTTGGAAAAGAGCAATCATATATCCCATATTCAAAAAGAGAGGTGGGAATCACCATCTTCTTACAGACCTCTTTCCCTTTTGGACACCCAATTAAAAATCTTTGGCTGAGTTATTGTGGCAAAATTGGAACAAACAGAATATTGATTGACATCCAACTGGGTTTTCGCCATGGCTTGGGAACAAATTAACAGATATTAAATGTGTACCTTATCATAGCCCATTTGTTATATTTTAAGTGTGGACCAATATATCTGGAATTCATGGACATTTAATAAGGTTAATAGAGGGTAATTATGGGGCTTGCTCAGATCCACGAATTGCCCAGAGATAATGTTGAATTTTTTAGTAAGGGGTACCTGGCTCAGACCTTGATATCCCAGGTTCCTATGCATAGATAAAATACAAATGTGTCCATTTTGAGATAGGCCATACATTTAACTGTGCTACTGCAAAATCACATTCTCTATCAAAAACAATGTATTGATTGATCCTAATCATATTAAAACTTAATACTTGAAGATCTACCAATGGGATAAATACACAAAAACAGATACATAGAGGACAGCGCAAGAATGTAAATACCTGGCATTTTCCCAAACAATTTACATCAATTTTAAAACCCAATTATGAAAAAATGGACACAGAGACATATTCACAAATGTGCAGAGGAATGAGTAGACAAAAAAACTCAATGGCTCTTTTTTGCATTTGTAAAGTCAAATAATTCGAGGGTGACCCTGTTGTTGTTCTATCCCTTGTACCCGACATTGACTAGGAGTGTACTCTTATTCTAAATTCAAAAATGACCTAATTAATGTTTCTCTTGATATTGTCAAATATGATGACACACAGTGTATCAGACTCGAGAGCTACCTGTGTGCTCTATCTTTTAATGTTTCAGCCTTCCTCAGGGCGGGAGGCAGTTGGAGTATCCTATTAATGGTTTCCTGCGTGTGGAGTCGCCTATACAATAATAATAAATAAAATATGTTGTGACTTTTTAACAATAACTGAATATAAAGGTCTATCCAAAACATAATGTTAAACTAATCAATAAGTTCTAATCATTTGTGAAAACCATTTATGTGAAATAGTCAATTACCTTATGCACTCATGGGATAATCCTTTGTTCGTGTCTAGTGATTTGGAGTTACTATACTAGCAGGCCGTTAAGCCGGCATTTACACGTTAACACTGGGAGCATAATGATCCTGTTATTTCAGAAGGCACATTAGTAAGATGAAAACTATTAGGACCACTGCTTACTCATACTATCTAGGCTTGATTATTGTAATGCCCTCTATAGCGGTAACAACAAAGCCATTATCCACAGGCTCCAAATCCTACAAAACAATGCCTTGAGAGCTGCCCTCGGCATTAATAAGAGAGATCATATCTCAACCACTAGACGCCAACAGAAATGGCTCTCTACAGACAACAAAATCAAACTAAAGTTGGCCTCCCTAACCCATAAAGCCCTCAACAATGCCGCCCCCAGTTATCTGATGGACAAGGTAAAGAGAAAGTCCTCCATCCGACAAACAAGAACTATCAATTCCAACCGTCTGATAATCCCCAGATTCAAACTCTCCACCATTGGTGGGAACAGTTTCCCGGTGAAAGCTGCCACGCTCTGGAACTCTCTGCCTCACAACCTTAGAGCTGACCAACCATACTCGCACTTTAGAAGACACCTCATCAGTCACCTTAACTCCAATAACCCTTGTATTTAGCTGCACTTTCCTACACCTATGTATAGATAGTGATACTCTTGTTCGTGTTTCTGCCTTCGCCTCTAACAGCCCTGCACACTTCTGTACACTTACCTCCTGTATAGATATTGACTTTTAATGTTTGAAGACTTGCATACCTCTTATTCCTTATTACCTCTGTAATCCTGAACATTCTTTTAGGTTTACCCGCCTCTAACAGCCCTGTACATATCTGTATATTTACCCCTGCATAGATATTGACTTTGTATGTATGAAGATTTGTATATTTTTTATTCCTGTAATTCTGATTATTTTTATTACTACCTCAAAGTGTATATTTCTGCAACATTGTAAGCTTCGAATTATCTTTTTCCTGCGCCCTGTTGCCCCTGGGTAAGGTGCGCCATACAAATAAATAAACAAACAAACAAACAAACTGCATTATAACTATGTGGGAGACGGGAGAGGTAACAGATCCGGGTTCATTGGTTGTTGCATTTTTTAATTTACACGGGTGCACAGCCATGCTAGAAAACATAGTGAAACGCACAAGATGAGAGTTATTAACCTCCACGACCTATCACAGAAAGAGATGCTTGGCCTCATTAAATGCAACTTGCTGAGGGATGTGGTTTTTTGTAGGTTGGACTCCTACAACCACACGCTTGGAGAATGAAGCTGTATGGACTCACACAATAGATATGAGAATGATTATCCCATGAGTGCATTAGATAAGGAGTACAGAAAACGGAATACTTATAGGTTCCCAGACAGTGAATTGAGTTTTACTAAAATGCATAATATTTCACAACACAGGAAACATAAGCAGATAAATGCCTGGGAGAACATTCACATAGGAAGTGCCCCAGCCTTAATATGCCATGAGGTAATTGCCTATATCACATAAAAGCCATTATTCCTATAAATAGTTGAGATACAGAACTGATGATGCATTATTATTCTCTGCAATAGGAATCGCACCATATCGCATGAATCTGGGATATCTTTTCATTCACGTTTTGGGCTGTAATGTGGTTTTATGAGTAGGTTTAAATGTGTTCAATGTAGATGCCTTAAGAATTTAGATCATGAAATGTACGTTTTCTGTAATAGTTCTGCATAACTTTTAATGTATGGTTACAGTTGATGAATTTCTATTTGAATTTTATTTATTGTATGTTGCATAGATGACGCTTTTGGGTCGAAATAAAGTATTTAATCAAATCGAGTGCATGGTGCAATGGGGCTGTAGCCAGACAGGTGAATAGACTCTGCTGGGGCAATATGGTATTGAGCCGGTTCGATGATGGGAGCACAGTGGTTTTGAAGTAGAGTGAGTGCCAAAGGCAGCACTGGCGGTTCCCATTGGCCTGTCATCGTGGCGTCACTGCCAATGTGCCCTGGGAGTGGATAGGGACCGGAGATTGTCTCTGCCTTGCAGTACTTCTTATTCACCTCAATTGCTGAACACTTTTGGAAAGAGGTGTTCCTCCTTTGCCTTTTGTGGTAACGTGGGCCGAGAGAGCTTTTACCTCAATGGTTGTGGGCTTTGGAAAGGTCAAAATCTCTCAAAAGAGGTACCGATCAATTCTTCCATATGTCATGGATGGTCAAAAAGCAAATCAAAGAACGAGTGGGAGACAGGCAAAACTCCACAGGTGATTGGACTAAAAACAGTCTAATTTAAGGGGTTATTCTTATGACAAGGGGTTCTTGCCTTCTTACATCATACCCAAAGCGATTTGTGCTTTAAGAAGTGAAGGGGTCAGGAAGGAAAGAGAGATAGAGAGAAAAACAAAATGGGAGGACCATTACCCTACTGTGTGGAACTCCCTCTGTCTCCAATAACCATTCCCCCTTTTCAGGCCCATAGCATAATAGGCCCTTTGGTTTGCAGCACCCGGATGCGTGCCTAGTCCCTTTGGAAAGGGTGTGCCTTTTGATTCCTGCTTCTGAGGACAGCTCCTGCTTAGGGGCTAATCCTTCACATTAACTGTTCACTGGTTACCCGAGAGCACTGTAGATAACTGGTATTTTATTTCCATGTACCCTTCTGGCATCACCCCAGTCCTCCAGCTTGTGCATCATGCAACCTTAGTGTTACTTTCAAACAATATCCTTTGCAAACTGGGGTTACCAGACTCCAGAGACTCCCAGCAATTGCAAACCAGCAGCAGAATGTCTCACAACAACCTTTTAAAATATTGTATTTCTGTTTATTCACATTTTAATAGCAGGACCATTTACATCTTGTTCAGACATTGCACCCTTCTGCAACCAATTACAATGATTACTGCTAACATTCATAACAAACCAGACTAACATGCTTAACAACAACTTGTGTAATACCCCCATCGCAGATATGTGAACTTATACTTCCATCAGGGAAGGTCTTCCAGGATCCCAACCGCTATCCATTTCTAATGAGCCTCTCTTCCATCGTGCCTGATCAACCCATTCCTAGTGTCCTTCTGCCCCTTTCACGTTGTTCCTGATCCCATATTGCATTCATACAACCTCTTCTTCAGGGGGACATATCATGTGAAGGAGCGAACATTGACTGTACTAGTGCATTCCAGGCCATAAGGTTGTTGCTCACCTCTCTCATACCACAGCACACAGCCCTACATCACACTGTGGTCTCTGCCCTAGACCATCATCTGACGTCATTCCACCAGGCTTCTACTATCGGGCCCGTTGGGGACTTCCACGAGATTGTGATCCTGCGCTTTGCTAATATACAGGCCAGATGAACCATTTTTGTGTTATTTTTAGCAGTGCTTGGGTGAGGGCACACTCCCAACAAGCACGCCTCAGGGGTCCTTACAAACTGATGATCCCGACCCTCGTGCAATCTGGTGTTCTATCTCTGACCAACATTGTTGTATCACCGGGCACTTCCAAAACATATATATCATATCTGCCCTTCCCTCTGCACATCTAGGGCAACACATATCTCTCGACCATGGGAATCTGGAAATTCTATATGGCATCATGTATGCCCTGTGCAGCACATACAACTGAATAAGCTTAAACTGGGCATTCCTAAATGACCTTTTGGTGCATAGCCGCACATTTGCCCATTCTGAGTTCTCTAATTAGGTATCCCTCCAATTTAGTTTTCACTTTGAGTTCCCCTTTTCTTAATCTCATCAGCAGTCCCTCATATAACCTAGAGACCCCATTTCCTCCCTCAGTCAGGTCATATAACAGCGCTAATGTAGCACATTTTTAATCTAACCTGGGAATCCCTTCCATTTATCCGTAGTGTCTTTAATTAGCCTCATGTACATTAGATATTGACAGGCATGTATCCCACAATCCTTCACCAGATCAGTGAATTTCAACAGAGTTTCAACCTGGGACAGGACTCCCCACACGATAATGCCTTTTTCTACCCAGTGATACAAAATCATGTTGAGGGCCCCCGTCCTGGTGTGTTGGGGGAGTAGGGCTCCCTGATGCCCAACAACTTCGGAGTCCTGGACCACACTCCCCTGCCTATCTGTAAAATGTGCGGACTGTGAAGCACTACTGTCATTGGCATGTCAAAAGGAACGTTAATGAAATAATATAACAGATGGGGATAACCACCATCTTTATCAAAGCCGCCTGATCCATCACATCACTGACGGTATAAATATTTTATTTTTACACGCCAGAAGAACTCAGAACTCAACAAATGGCATACAAAAACAACTTAACATGTCCAATCAGTGCAGGTGTACAAATAGAGAATAAGGGCATAACAAGCAGGACAAGTATACACCTATGTAATCGAAACAATAAAAAAAAGAAACACAAAAAAACCTGCATCATGAAAATGGAACAGACAGTAAATGAGTTTACACAAAGCAGAATTAGCCATATGCATCTAGGAATGAACCCCATATGTCAGTGAACTCATCAATGGGCCTCATTATGACTCTGGCGGTAGCTGTGCTGGTACAAATGGCAGGCTGCCGCCGAAGATGTGCTTTTTTCCCTGTGCCTGGCAATGGGGAATCACCGGGGCATTACAGCTCTCCATTCCCATTCTGGTCCCATAGGACTCAGTGGGAATGGGGAGGATGGATGCACCGGCACTGTGTGCAACAGTGCTGGTGCATCCGTCAAAGTCTGCGGGCGTGTGCCTTTCCACCTGCCGGTAAGCCTACCGGCATCGTTGTTACTGGACCAGCAATATTATAATGAGGTCCAATGTCTCCAGATTGCTTGAAGATAGCCCTCTCATATGTGGACACAGTCAACGACTCCTCCACCCAGGTAATCCAGAAAGAAGTGGTTGACTTCCATGCCCTCAGGATCATCTTTTTAGCAATCAGACAGACCGGCAGCAGCCAAATTATTTTACAAAATGGTATTTCTTCAAATGGAGACACATCCCCAAGAATTAAGACTGAAGTTTTTATCGTAATAGTGCAGTTCAAAACCACCAGGACCAACCTAAGCTCTCAAAGACCCCCTCCCAGAAGTCCCTTGTCCTCTTGCAGGACCAAAGTAAATGACTCAGTGAGCTCTTAGCCTGTTTGCACTTCCAACATTGGTCACTCTCAAAAAGATGTCTCTTAAACATAAGTTCTGGAGTCGAGTATGTCCTAAAGAGGATTTTTCTTTTAGACGCCCTTAGACCTCAGTCCACGCTGACCAAATGGACATTGTTACAACATCTTTGCCAGCAGCCAGGGTCAACTCACTCAACTAGTTCATGAGCCCATTCATTTGCAAGTTCAGGATCCCCTTTACGGCAAGACAGCAAAACTCAATGCATAGTGGCAGCCAGATGGATCTCACGACCACAAAGCTGAAGTGCTGAACAGGCCGCACTCTGCAATGACTATGGTTTACCAAGACCAATTTTGGTAGCAATGATTGCCCTCAATTGTCTGTACTCTGCACAGGTGCAATCACTCAAGTCAAAATCTCGGCTGAGAAGTTTGAAGTGGATCCATGCACCATTGTCAAATAAATCCCTGATGTATCTAAAACCGCCCAGGAACCAGAATGGCCAGAAGATTACTTTCCCATGTATGGTCAGAGCTGGGTTCAACCAGATTCATGCGTCTTGGATCAGGTATGGATCACATTGTAGTTGTTGGGAAATGCAGCGCTGACATTCATGCAAAAAGGCTGTCAGGGGATTCAACAGGCGAGATGGTCTTGTAACCATCGTCAACAAGGCCTTGAGCCCCAAGTGAGACACACTATTAAATTCCAAAACAACATCATCCAAATGATCCTGGTCAGTCCTTGCCACCCGACACAGATACCTGACGGTGAACATGAGATGATAGTCAAAGAAGTTTGGCAGATTCATGCCACCTTGCTTCAGTGGAAGTTGCATCTTCCATAGGGCTAACCTGGGCGGCCATCCATCCCACAGAACTTCTGTATAACAGCATCCAGCTCTTTGAATACAATTCTAGGTGTCCTGATTGGAAGCTTTGAGAGGATATAGTTGACTCTTGGCGCCATGTTCATTTTAATGCAGTTAATTATGCCCCGTAGGGAGAGATTCAGATGCAAAACCTATCGGCATCCGTCTTCAGATTGGGTATTATCAAGTCAAAGTTGATCTTTGGGAAACTCTCCTCCTCTGGGCTAATCCAGATTCCCAAATACTTCATATTCTCTGGACACCACTTAAATTCAAATTGGTCAAACAAGTCTTTCGAGCATCTGCCAGTGATGTGAAGTATCTCCGATTTGTTCCAATTCACCTTATAGCGAAACACCTCCGGGAAGCACCAAATATCATCCATCAGATGTGGAATACTAGATTCTGGATCACATGACCACTAGCAAGTCATCCGTGTAAAGCCAAATCTTGTTTGTACATATACCTTTCTGAATATCATCATTAGACTGCAGCATCACTGCTAACGGCTCCATTGCCAGAATAAACAGTAATGGGGAAAGCGGACAATCTTGCCTAGTCCCCCTCTTTAGCAGGAAGGGGTCCAAAATAAGGCCATTAGTGAGCAGGATGGTGGTAGGGTTTGCATAGAGAAGCTTTATCCACTGCCTGAAATTCTTTCTGAATCCCATTGTCTTCAAACACTCGAACAGGTAGGGCCACGCAATCCTATAGAAAGCCTTCTCTACATCGAGAGAGACTAGCACAACTGGATCCACCTGCGGACCGCCTTGGCCAATTGCTTGGAACAGCCATCTCATATTATCTGCACTGGATCTTCCGGTCACAAAACCCACTTGGTTTTCATGCGCTAGCAATGACACGGCTGGCTCCAATCTCTTTGCTAATATTTTCGCCAACAGCTTACAATCCGTGTTCATCAGACTAATTGATCTGTAGCTTGCACATCTTGTTGGAGATTTGTTTTTCTTCAATAGAACAGTCACCAAACCAACCATGCTGTATGGTATCTGGTAATGATCTAGTTTACAATGAAGAGGCAAATACATTGCAGAGGAGCTGGAGGGTGCAATCTGGTAAAATCTGATAAAACTCAGTCGGCAAACCACCAGTACCCAGTGTCTTGCCTCCTTGGAGCATTGAAACTGCAAGGCGAACATCCTCCAATGTTATTGCGATCTCTAAAGTGGCAACTTTTTTCCTGACTCCCATTAACTTCTCTACGCTTCCCACAGCTTTTTGTGTATTTTGTTTGTGTGAGGACTGCACTTTATGACATATACTCATCCCTACATAACGGAATGTTTCGGAGTTCCATTTCAACCCCAGGTTAGGTAATTGCTCCTTTCTTTCACTCACCAGCCATGCCAATGAAAAAATGCATGATTTACTTTGGCTTATTGTTATTTCTGAGCATGCCAGGACATTTTCCAGGACCTCGAATATGTATGGTAGATTGTCCTCTGGATTTTGGACATGTAGCAGCATTTCATCTGTATATAATAGGATGACGTGCCTAGTTCCATATGTTACCCCATGGCTCACAACAACTTTCTCCTCAAACACGCACTTTACATTGGATGAATCCAAATCCAACGTGTGCCCAGCAACCAGTCTAAAAGATGTGTAAGAAATTGCAAGGGATCAAATTGGGTAGGCACTTAAGCGCATCAGATTACCCCATTATGTCAACAGTGGACAACTTGCCGGGACCTGTTTTATTTTCTTTGTTTTATGGGATTTGTAGTCATTGCTTTATAGTTGTGAAGTCAAAACGACAAGTACCAGACTGCAAAGCAAAAACGGGAGTTGGTGACTATTCATAGCTTAGATGGAATGACCTTAGATCGCTGGTAGTTAATTGCTACAAGCAACACATGCTGTACTGTGAATATCTCCTCTTTGACAATGGGCAGGCTCACAAACCTCTTTCAGACAATGAACCTCTATCCTGTCAGGCGGGCTGTGAATTGAGAGGGCCTCTTCTAAACAGGAGCAGAGCTAGGTAGCATCTCCCTACCAGGCAAGCAACATTAGTGATGCATGCTCCCCGCACCTGAAGAAATTGGAGGTCACATTTGAGCAAAACAGGAAAAGAACAGGCAGAGGCAGAAGCAGGCATGTAGCATGGATGTGTTTATGAATTATCTTAAACATTCGGTCTAAAACTACAAATGTGGTACTAATATGTTTAGCAGTAACTGGGTAAACATGACGTTTTTGTCAGGCTCTTTAATTTAACTGAAAATAACTGTCCACACCAAAGTCGGTACGGAAGCATTTGTAGCTCTCTACATGTTTCAGACACTCATTTATTGACAGAAAAGGCTCTCCAGCTGGGGGAGTAATCTGTGTAGCTTTTTACCAAACTGGTGTGCAAGTAAGGGTATGTCAATTTGGTGCACGTATTTATGGACTTTCCTTTTTAGTTGCGCCCATTTGTTTACACTGTAAGAGCTGCTTATAAGTTATAACTATAGTCATGGAACTAGAAGACAGATGTTATTTGATTAGTGATTCACATCCTGTGGGTGTTGTTTCGATGTGTAACACACTGATTGATGGCTTAGAGCCCTTTTAGCCCCAACAGCCTTTCTCAACCACTAACTGTCCCTCCCTTCCAAAATACACAACCCTGACTTCTCTTTGGGCTAGCTGTGTGCTTTCTGGGCAGTCTTCTGAAGCTCTAAACTACCTCCTGCTGTGATTAGAAATGTCTTAACCACATGTGCCTTTAGTCACTGGATTTATTAGCAATATGTGTATCCTTCCATCTGTTCCTTGCATTGATGCTTTCATGTTAAAAAAAGAATGGCAGAGCCATCAGTTTCGGCTGTTGTATAGCCATGGGGTAGGCATTTTCCAGGCACTGCCATAGTAGGCCCAGCAACTACCAGACATGACAGACTCCGGAAAAAAATGCCTATCCCTTTGGCTTTGACAATGCTTGTTCTAAGAAATTTGTTTGAAATACTATGCACTTTTCTCATCACCAGCATCACTGCTCTGTCTGCCCCCGTCCAGCTTAAACCTGGGAGGGTTGCAGACAAAATAAGGTTGTTACATTAATGCTTCAAATGTAGTAAATGGTGAATAACACACATCAGCTCTATAATTCAGCCACTACATGCATGTCATTCTGGGATCTGTGGGTGCATGAAATAGCTATTGCTAAAATGTGCTATTCTAATTTTGTCACACTTAATCTCCATTTAGTCTTAGCCAGTATGGCTACAGTGTCCCACTTCAACCTGATCAGAGATGTCACTGGTTGCATTTTGGTAACGTGAGGATAAAGAGCTAGGGGTAAAGATTTGTGTTACCCCAAAGTTTGCAGATGGGACCCCCTACATGTGAGGTTTCCTTTTATCGAAGGCCCATGCATAATAGATCAGATATGCTCTCAGGTCGAAAAAAGCAGAACAGCAGCCATTTGTTTAGTTACTGAGCCCATTGTGTGTCCGCAAGTGGCCACTCACAGTATTGAGAAAAAAACAATAAATGAAAGAAAAGAGAAACATCAAAATAGCGAAAAACAAACCAATATCGAAGGCAGCAGTCTTGAACATCGTGTCCTTTGCAAACAAAAGTGGTTTCCATGGTACAGGACGGGTGCTGTGAGGAGGAGGCCGGAGAAGCGTGGGGCCCTGCGGCTCCTCTCAGCAGGGCTCAACATGAAGTGAAGTCTGACAAAAGCTGATCTCTCTCAAAATAAAGTGAGTGCTGCAATAATGGATCCTTGGATTGCAAAAGGCAGTATCCAACCCAAAGAGTAGAAATATAAACTGGAAGGGTTGTATATTTATAACCCACACTTGAAATCGGTTTCTACTTCGTCTCCTTTGTTGGCCGAGTTTGCATTTTAAACCAATAACCATACTTGCACAGCAAAACAAGTTAATGCATCAGAGTCCATGCAGATGCTTTCCCCATTCCAGCCTCCCTTTTGAGTGTCAAATGCTTTTTGTCAACATTTGCCTTTAAACTTCATGCCATTCAAAACTACCTTGGTCTATACATTTAAAAAGATACATGATATTGATTGTCTAATGGGGCTCTGGGTGGATTTATGGGAACAAAAACTGCCAGTGGTAATTACCACTACTACAGAGTCATTTTCAGAAATCTTCCCAACTACACGTTTGCCACTAACCAAGTGGTGATGGTAGTTTAAGGGCCTCATTACGACTCTGGCGGAACGGGTTAACGGGCTCCGCAAAAGGAAGCAGACCCGTTAAACCCGTTCCGCCACATTACGAGGTCCCCTCGCGGGACCCGGTAAGGACGCCTGGTTAAACCAGGCGTCTTTACCGGGTCCCGCGAGGGGAAGAGGGAGCAAACAACGGGCCACTCGTAATCAGCCTGTTGTTTGCTCCCTCTCCCATTCCCATTCAGCCCTATGGGGGGGCCAGGGTTCCTGGAGGGAGGCATTACCGGGCCCTCCGAACTCGGAATGGCCCGGTAATTCCCCATTCTGGGAACCCGACCTGGACGCGATTTCGGCAGCAGTCATGCCGCCAATAGCAGCATGGCTACCTCCGAGGTCGTAATGAGGCCCTTAATGTTAGTGGTATTTGTGAAATAATGTTGGTGGTATTCAACTAAATCCACATGCTGTAATTTTGTATTATGTAAAATCTATTTTCACTCTCATTTTTTGATGGTGTCAAGGTAAATAGTACAATAGTAGTTTATAGCACTACTGTACAATGTTTAATGCACAAAAGGATACATTGGGCCTCATTACGACCCTGGCAGCCGCGGTATGAACGGTGTTGGTAAGGTACCGGCACCGTTCATACCAGGCCGCTGAAGTGGGAGAATGGAAGAACAGGCTCCCGCCCTTCCCCTCTCGCGCTTGGCCTAGAGGATCGCGGCCTAGACACCCGCCACGAGAGGAGTTTGCCTATCTACCAGACGACCAAATACCCTGGTACAGGAACATACGGATGTGCCCATCTACCTGCCCAGCAGCCCGCCCTGTCCATGCCGACACCTGCGGCACGGATCAACTCGACTAAACCTACACGTCGTTAGAGATGCCATGACGACCTAGCCAACGGTCAGCACACCTGTGCAAACATACACACCGGACACTCCCACACCAATCCACACGAAGGATATACTCAGTGCTATGACGTAGGCGACAGACATACTCACGGACGTGCATCTTTATTATTTTCCACATAGGCTCTCAAAATGCAGAAACGCAAGACGCATCATGAACTTATCTAAAAAGGCTTGCTCACGCTTCTTCTAAGAACCATGTACCATAATGAAGAATATAACGGAGACACGATACTGAGGATAGAGCAATATGATACCGTAACCTAAAGCGCTCTGCATCAAACGGTTCCACCTATGCACCAGGCCCAAGTAGGCCGCAAGCAAAAGCTTCCATGAACATTGAATGAGCAAGAACTGGGTTGCTGACCCTGCAGAATGAGCCCGGCGAAAGCACACCGCCAAGGGCACGATGTTGCAATCTCGCACGCTGCAAGCCAACGCCAAGGTCGCACCTGCAAGATAAACCAGGCACACAGTAGGAAAAACAATATTAATTATGTTGAATTTTGCCTCAAACACGGTCCGACCTCACGTGACAAAGCCAAACCTGACAAGATGCCAAGCCCAGGAGGAAGGAGACGCCTGAATCCCACGTTTCAAGACACAAGCAGATACAATTAAAAGACTCATTGGACATCTGCAGCAGTGGGAGTAGTCGACCTCCCAACATATGAATAAATCCTCACATTATTTACACCTACCCATATTAAAACATTGTTGCAAATGACAGGTGCACCGCGAGCTGGGAACAGCGATAGTCCCAGACTGGGAGGCTCGCGAGTGGACCAATCAGAACATGGGGCTCCTATCACTGACGCCATTAACATTGACCAATCCTCAGAGGTCTTCATGTAACAATTTTCATGTATCAAATTGAAGGGGACAGCCCAGGTATACCACCTGACTAACCCTCAACCACTAACACCGTTCTCTATATGTGCGCTATACTAACCCTACCACTCGAGTAACCAATCCAGAGTGGAAATAGGTTTTTTACTAAACTTTGTAAGATGACGCAAGTAGCGCGTCATACTAAGGTAAAAAGGGCCTGCGAGCCCCACGATTGTGTGTGTGTCAGGACGGACGCGTACGCTCCTTGACCCATCCCTGCCGTTTTGTCTAATAAACAGCAGAGTCACCTTGCGTGTGTCTCATACTCTATCTCTTTTGGGATATACGGGAGGAGTTGGGGCCTCCCTGCCCGGAGGTCTGCGGACGGCCCGGCCGACCCCGGCAGAATTTCCCCCCGACAAGTTGGAGGCACTGCTGAGATCTGTTTAAGATCTGCTATTTTATTTTTAATTTTTTCCAGGTACTCCCGTTGCGAGGAGGCCCGGCGGCGCGGCCCCCTCTGCCGTTGCCCCCTTCTGAGGACTACAGGACCATCGCGGAACTGCGAGAAGACCGGACAGCGCAATCCGGATATTGGCCTTCGGGAGCCGGTTGAGAAGTATCCCGCCCGCGGTTGGCGAGTGTCCAGACGTGGTCCAGACGAGGGGAGGTGGCGAGCCGCTTGGAGGGGTGCACGCAGTCGAGCGGCCCCGCATCAAGAGAACTTGGTGAGCATGCCACGCACAACAAGCAATGTGAAATTGTGAGGGAGGGGGGAGGAATTAAATACGGGAGGTGGGAGGTGTTGCACAGGTGCGCGGCAAAGGTTTGACAATTTAGCGTTGGCAACTAAATGAATGGTAGCCGAACGAGTGCGAGAGCAGTCGGCTACGTTAAGCGAGAGAGGGGGGCGGAGCACGAAAACATCACGTGCGGCCGCTCGTAGACACTGATTGGCCTAGGTCGCGACTACGTGTAAGGGTGTGTGTGTGTGTGGTTTCCTACGATTTGGCATTTATTGATCAATGAGTAGATGAGGATCCCTATTGTTCGAGCAAGAAACTCGATAGGTAGATGACGTTTCCCTGTAGGCGGTAGCTAGTTAGTTGCCCAATACGGAAGATAATTGGCTGGTTAAGCCCTCCTGTCGAGGGGCGTATCACACGCGAGGAGACGCAGCGTGCGCAGTCCGATTATATTATTGATTACCTTGTTCCAGGAGTGACAGGAAGACAGCTGTGAGGTTAACGGGGGTAGATTGCAAGTGTATTTTGAACTTAAAGAATATATGAAGAACTTACCAGTAGCTCGAAGAGATCGGTGACGTCACCAATAGGGCTTTCATAGGATATCCCGAGCACAAGGCATCTTTCCTTCTGAGAGTGGTGGGGAAGAGAACTGTGGTAAGGGAGTGGGAACAGAGATAAACGGTCATGAATTGATCAAGGAAAGGCGAAATGAGGGACGTGGCTGTGCACGGAGAACGCCGGCCACGGCAAGTGTAGAAGAAGGAGGAGGAGCAAATGAAAATAGGACGACTGTATAAGAACGTCACAAGGGGTACGCAGCCGCAGGGGGCTACGTGCGCCTCGGCCGCAGGGGGCCGTAAGGGTGTCGTGTAAAGGAAGAAAGACAGAAGAAAATATACAAATGTAAATACTATATTTTAATAATTTTCCCTAGCGGACTATCGCAAGTCCCCAAACTTACGGGGCCAGGTAACGATATAAGGCTGTATATTATGCTAGTGAGATAACCGCTACCAAATAGGGGAAGGGTAACAAGTGGAGCGCTACTATGTCACACGGGACAGGATCGGGAGGGTGGGGGAACACCCTCACTACCCCTCTACAACACATATGTACCACACTGTCACCCCATAGGGAGAAACTGATCAAGTATAGCATAGAATGGACACAGGGGACGGACAACAAAATGATAACACCATGGCCGCCTAATGGTAGCTTCGATCCATATGCCCAACATTCACTATTTAACCATTTGCATAATACATACAAAGGGAAGAAGTTGGCAAACCACGTGGAGGTGTTTAACTTATGGAGGATGTTCCAAGGGTCCCGACCAGGACCAAATGGAATGTTCACTGTGGGGGAAATACCGGAAGAAAAAGAGATTAAGGAGGAAGGAGAGGATGGGAAAAAGGGGAGTGAAGACCCAAAGAACACGGGGAACGGACAAGAGGGAGGAGAAAAGAATAATAAATCAAATGAAATAAAAAAGGAACCGAGCAACGATATACCCCTAGCAAAGGTAGTGAAAACAGAGGGAGGGGGGTTGTACCCTTTAAGAGAATTAGGAGAAATAGAAAGAGGACAGTTAAGGGCGGCTGAGGGGTACTCGAACCTGGCATACAGCCCTCCACCATATGTGGCTCATAGGAAGATGCCAGCAGGGGAGGGGAGGACTGGAGAAGAACAAACTGTGGAAATAGGAAATGATGAGTGGGTAGCTGCACAGATATTATTAAAATTACGAGGTTCATTAACAGGAGAAGAGAAGGAGGTAGTAAGGAAAACAGACGAGGATAATAACAGGGAGAGTGGAATGAGAGGGGAAGAGCTGTTACGACAAAAGGAAGAGATTTTGGAGGAACCACTAGCAGAGTTAAGGGATGAGCAGAATGAACTGATCAAACAGCTCGAGAGGGAGGAAAGAGGGAGAGCGAGGGAAAGGAAAGAAGGTAAGAACGAATTGGAAAAAATAAGGGAACGAACTGAGGAGCAAAGGAGAGAAGCTGAAAGGGTAAAAGCAGCAGCAGAAAGGGTATCAAGAGCAGTGCTACGAGAAAAGAAAAGGGAAGAAGAAGAGAAAGAAAGAGAAATGGCAATGTGGAAGAGGAGATTACTATCAGAAACGACTAAGAAATACGAAGAAGGAAGGGTGATAGAGAGAATATTAGAAAGGGAGAGGGTGAGATGGGAAAGGAAGAAAGAGGATGAAAGGATATTGGAAAAGGTGAGTAGTGAAGTAATGGAGGAATTAAAAAGGAAAAGGGAGGAAAATGGTAGGGAGATGGAGGAGAGAAATGAAGGAGAAAGAGAAGATAGGAGAAGGGAGAGTGAAGTATGGGGGGATGTATATAGAGACACAGAAGTAGCAACAAAATCAGCGCAAAGGCGAGCGGTTGGTAAAGGAGAAAAGGGAGAACCGGACCTGATAGACTTAAAAACAGTAACAATCAAGGGGAAAAAGACCGAGTGGGGGGTGCCGTTTATGACTGACTTTTGTAGTGAGGAAGAAGAAGGAGTGGAGAAGGAAGGAAGAAACAGTGAAAGGGAAAGCCTAGATAAACTATACATCACCCGGACCAACACAGACTCACCATGGATCCGTAGGAGAAAGGATGAACTGGAGAGAAGTGAGGAGGAAGAGCAAGGAATAGCGGAAAGACAGACACATAAGGCCGCACCGTCCCCATCACGCCCTCTCCCATCCCACCCTACATGCTCAACCACCTCGCGCTCATTACGTACAATAAAACTTGCGCCCTTCACAGACGAACTGACACCCTATGCATGTCGGCTTAGAGACCTCCCTAGACGCAGGCAGGAAGGACGAATACACACGCCCACATTAAATACAGGAAATGATGGAAGAAGGGGAAAGGATGGAGAAGAAAGAGTCACGAGCAGGGGAAATACGGACGAAATTGACGATGTAGAAGAGAGGGAAGAAGAGGAAGGGTGTGAGGACTCGATTTTATGGAACACAAAGGGTAAAACGAGACATAACTTAATGCCACTTCTGGAGAGGGGAGGGGTTAGACCACAGTACGTCCCTTGGAAGCATACAGACAAAGAAAATATAAAGTGCAGGCTCCCATCATTAAGTGGAGGTGCGGGTAAATGGATATATGAAATGGAAAAACACACCGCAGGACAGAAACTGGCAGTGGGAGATGTAAAGGGCCTTCTAATATCGATATTAGGGGATGCAGCGGATGACATTTGGAAGAGAGCGGGATTCCCTGGGGTAACAATAACAAACACATCGCATGATGGGGCACCATTCGCAAACTGCAGACATGCACTATGGCAGGCACTGAGGGTACAGTACCCAGACACATCAGACATAGGAGCAATTACCTCACGCAAGATGCGTGAGAACGAAGACCCTGTTGATTATATCCAGGAAATCCAAGAGAAGTGGCGCATGGAAACTAGAGAACAATGGGACAAAACACCAGCAATATTTTATCATATACTAGTACAAGGGCTCCCAGAAGGAGTTCAGAAACAACTGAAGAAAGTAGTGGGAATGGAAGCAAAAGCTTGGCCAGAAATACAACTGACTATAGTGCATCATTGCAGGACATGGCAAGGAAAAATGAAACAAAAGGAAGAGGACAGGAAAACGGAAGAGGCTAAACTAGTACAGAAAAAACTTACTAAATACACAATGGAAGGGGCACTAATAACTACGCCTACAACAATGACCCAAAGCCCCACACAAGTAGTGGCCGCACAAGATCCCTCCCAAATACCACCCTCACAGACTATAACACAACAGGTGCCGCCACTCCAACCATACACGACCAACATGGGAGGAGGATACTCAATGCCAGGAGCTGGGTATTATAATTACAACAGGGGAAGAGGAGGAATTATGAGAGGGAGAGGATACGGATATAACACACAACAGCAGGTGGGAGGACTTAGAAATTCCTACCCCACAGGGCAACCAGTATACCAGGACAACACAGGGAGCTTTCCATGGCAGAGTAGGGAACCACCAGTGTGTTGGAGTTGTGGATTAGTAGGGCACATGTCACGCACGTGTAGAGTAAGACCAGGAACACCATCATGGAGTGAACAGGGACAACCAAGGCCCACACAGGAACAGCAGGGCACACAGCAACAGCAGACGTTGCAACAGGGAAATGAACAGCAACAACTAATAACACAACAACAGCCACAGACATATTCACTGCCACAACAACAGGTAGCGATAACACAACAACCCCAAGCACAACAAACACAACTGGGTAGGGTGACGGTCCTGGGACACAACCCTTACACAGGAAATGGTCAATCGTTGTACCCTCAATAGGACAGCCCACAGACGGCCTTGGTGTGTCCCATCCTGTCAGTAACACCTAATAGTGCGGAGGAACCACGCATAGAGGTAACGATAGGTGACAAAAAGTTATCATTCCTTGTTGACACCGGGGCGACCCGGTCTTGCATAAGGGAAGGTAAATTTAAGATGTCAGGCGAAGCCATGAACACCCAAGGATTCTCTGGGGCTAGAGGGTTGGTTCCTTTTACTGATAACATTCCCTTATCTATAGGAGATTATGACATGTCAGTTCCACTTTTATATTATAGCGCCTCACCAGTAAATATACTGGGGAGAGACATAATGAACAGGTTGAATATGACGATCTCCTTTACTGAGGACGGCATAATTTGCTCTACTCCAGGGATTAACATGCTCACAGCACGACAGATTATGCAAGCATACTGCGGACAGACAGCGATTAGGGCGGAGCCAGTAGATGGCGAACTCTTCCAGTACGGGACAGACATGGCATTTGCATGGATGCCAGGGATAGAGGGAAAGATCTGGAGGAGGCCAGCAGCCTATTTGTTCAGACCAGAAACACCAGTCAATGAACCAGAAGGAAAGGTGGTTCCAGTGGACATTGAGAGCATTATAGCAACAGCTGATTACATTGATGTACATGCCCAAGACAGAGAAGGAAGAGCATGGAGGGCAGTGATAGCACTAGCAGAAGGATGTAGACTCACCCAGGTGTCAGATGAGGAGCTGTTCTCATAAGCAAAGGAGGAAGGTGAAATGGTGTTTATGATGAGTGTGGAAATATGGCTAAGAGTGGCGTACAAACAAGTAGCACAGAAAATTGCAATGGCACTTGAGGCACCCACATGCACCCCAGTCCCCTTCTTTAAGGAGGATATGACAAAGGTACCCACATCATTGTGGACTACTAGCCCCTATGACGTGGGGTGCATAAAAAGTATAGGGGGAGTAAGGATAAAATTGAAAAAAGGTGCAATACTCCCCAGAGTGAAACAGTACCCACTATCAAAAGAGGCAGATGAGGGCATATATGAAACCATAACAGCCCTTATAGATAATGGCATATTGGTCCCCTCAGAATCACCATGTAACACGGCTGTATACCCAGTGCGCAAGGCTAGAGGGGGGTCTTGGCGCTTCATACAGGATCTCAGGCCCTTGAACAACATAGTAGAAGCAGAATACCCCATAGCCGCAAACCCGGCCACAATATTGTGTGGCATTCCAGCAGAAGCATCACGATTTACAGTGATCGACCTTAAAAATGCATTCTTCTCAATACCATTGCACCCAGACTCACAAGATCTGACAAGTTTCACTTACAGAAACACAAAATGGAAACACACCAGATTGCCACAAGGGTATTGCGAATCACCCTCAATTTTCAACAGAGTAATACAGATGGATTTGGGTAACATTGAAGTGGAAAGCACAGTGTTGCAGTATGTCGACGACATAATAATTTGCAGTACAAACGAAAGAACATGCGAAGAGGACTCATTAAAGATGCTGACAATATTGGCTGAAAAAGGTTACAAGGTAGATATGGAAAAGTTACAGTACTGTCAAGAACAGGTACTTTACATTGGTCAGCTCATATCCCAACATGGAAGAAAGATTGCACCACAAAGAGCACAGGCCATTTCAAACACACCAGTGCCACAAACAGTGAGGTAACTGCAGCAGTTCCTGGGTCTGTGCAACTACTGTAGAGCATGGGTATTTGATTACAGTTCATACATAGGACCCCTGCTTGAGGCGTTAAAGGAAGCTAATAAAGGGGAGAAAAAGTTGGGGTGGACAATGGAAATGAGAGAGGCTTTTGATGAACTGAAAGATGGGATATCAACTGCTCCGGTACTGGCAACCCCAGACTATGAGCGACAATTCTTTATATTTTCACATTGCGACTCAGCAGTAATGAAAGCAGTGTTAGCTCAAAAAACAAGCATAGGCTTCAAACCAGTAGCATTTTACAGTGGCCACTTAGACCCTGTGATGTTAGGTCATTTCCCTTGCGAACAAGGTCTCGCCGCAGCTGCTTTTGCAGTAGAAAAAGCATCAGCAATAACCATGGGGTGCCCAACTACACTGTTTGTGGAACATGCACTATTTGCGATATTGAATAAACCTAAGTCCACCCTAACCACGCAAAGGGCATCAGGTTATGAGATCATCTTATCCAGAGCTGAACTATCAATTGTTAGATGTAGCACGGTCAACCCTGCAAGGTTCCTAGCAGAAGTAATTGAGGAGGGAGATTATGCCCACGACTGTACGCAAATAACTGAAATGTACTCATGTACTAGAAAGGTTGAAGAAAACGCACTAGAGGGAGGTGAGCTCCTGTTCATTGAAGGGTCATCAACTATCGACCAAAGGGATGGTATAAGGAGGACTGGGGCAGCAGTGGTAAAAATGATGGAGGTACCGGGTGTGTGGCAATGAAATGTGTACAATTACCACAGCATTACTCCGCTCAAGCAGCAGAATTAATTGCACTGATTTTGGCGTTGAAGGAAAGCTTTGACAAACGAGTAACCATATATTCCGACAGCGCATATGTTACGTCCACTGTCCACTCAGGGCTGTCGAAATGGAGAAGAAGAGGGTTTAGGAGAGCTGATGGCACTCCAGTGCAACACGCCCTCCTATTGGCTGAACTAATTGAAGCAATAAAAGACCCCCAAGAATTAGCTTTGGTCAAATGCACCGCACACACCAATGGTGAAGACCACATCTCAAAAGGGAATGCAGCAGCAGACGCACATGCGAAGTATGCTGCATACTTTGGTGAGATATGGAACCCCCCAGAGTCACAGAGAGGGAGGGGAATGGCTAAGGAGATGTTGATAAGAGAAGGGTACACCCATCTCCCAGCCACACAGATTATGGAGCTAGAAGCGGCTGCACCAATGGCCGAAAAAGAAATCTGGGTAAAAAGAGGATGCACAATGTCACCAACCGACGCACTATGGCGCCAGGGTGACACTGGAAAGATTGTAATACCACTGGCACTATTGAACACCGCCCTGAGCCAACTACATCACCCAGCCCACACAGGCAAGGAAGTAATTGCAGCACGAATTAGGGAAGACTGGTTCTGCCCCGAGTTAAATTCTCATGTGTCAAGTTTTATCAGCAGTTGTCTCACATGTCAACAGTTTACGGCCGGTCATACTCTGAAGGTGATAAGAGGTACTATACCCCGGCCAGAGGGACCTTTCCGACATCTCCATATTGACTATGTTGATATGATCAACGTATGTCAAGGAAATAGGTATAAGATTGTAGTAGTATGCCCATTCTCGAGGTGGATTGAAGCAGGGCCCTGTTCACACCCAGATGCATTTAGAGCAGCTAAATTCCTAGTGAGGGAGGTCTTCCCCAGGTGGGGAGTGTGCGAGGTACTGAGGTCAGACAATGGCCCACATTTCGCAAACGAAATGTTCCAGCACATCACATCCTTGCTGAACATCAAGCATAAATTTGCATGCGCATACCACCCACAGGCCAACGGTATATGTGAACGCCTGAATGGCCTATTAAAGGAGGCAATTGCAAAAATACAGCAAACAACAAAGAAGAGTTGGTTGTATTGCCTTCCATTAGTCCTATTTGAGCTAAGGAATAGACCAGGTTCCGACCACCACCTCACCCCTCACGAGGTGGTTACCGGACGTCAAATGCGCCTTCCCCTAACGCCAACATCAAGAGCATTTACTGACCACGAGAGTACTGCAGATGTCCTTGGTGATGAAATGTACCAATATGTGTCTTCTTTGATTACTAGTGTAGCGTTTGTGTCTCAACAGCTCGAGCGCACGCGGGGCGGGTCTAACAGCGAGCAACAAGAAGACGTGGATAAAGAATTGGAAATGGAAAGACTGTGCAAAGTTGCTAAAGGTGACCACGTACTACTTCGCAATTTCAACAGAAAGTGGAACAGTCCACGATTCACTGGCCCCCATCTGGTAGAGGAGGTATCAACGAGAGCAGTAAAACTACAGGACAAACGTGCTTGGAACCACCCACACGACGTAAAGATCTACAAACTCCAGACCCGCCCCAGCGCCACCGACAGGGCCACTGGAAGAACAACAACAGCGTCACCAACGGAGGAAGAGACTTCTACCACAACTAACAGCCTAAGTGTCCCATACCCTGCCACCCCTCAGATTCCCCAGAGACAACTATTAAAAAAGAAAGGGGTGATCCCCATACCGCCCACCCCATGGTTACACGATCAAAGGGTAAAGAGACTTCCGCCAGTTGAGCCCCAAACCCTCTGCCCATTGACCCCCTACCCACTGTAGTAATAACGGAACTGAAGGACATTGTTTTGCACATATACAGATGTAAACACCTGAATGTTCTCTTTCTTTTCTCTCGCACATGCAGGTACAGTGTATTATTGTACTGTTAAGAAAGTAGATAACTAACCAATTCACTGCCCAGGAGTAGATGGTACCCTCAGACGATAATTACCTGGAAGAATTGTCACACCAATTTGTATATGAAGTAAAAAGGCCAACGTACCTGAAAAGAAGGAGGGTACGTGTCTACTACACAGCATTCCTCTTGGCCATAGAACATTCAATGCCCCACCTCCAACCATACTTGCCTGCCCTAAAAGATAGATCGCTTAGATTGGCGTGGGAACAACTCTTCGCCTGGGCACTGAATGACTACTTGATAGGGAGAGCTTAATAACAATAACTAACCTTAATAACGAGCATATTAAGAATTTTCAGGCGGGCAACTGTAACGTCGCAAGAATAAGTTGCCGGACTGCAGCAAGGTAAGATCAAAATGCCGGTGAAATTAGCATTTGTAATAAAATTTATAGGGATTTTAATGATCCCCGGGTTCTTGGCTGCCTCTGTATGGCAGTACAGCTATGCTATCAATATTATTGCTGTACCCAAACCTAATGCACCCCCACCCCCAGCTGCAACAGGTGTTATGTCAGGTGGTACTAGTAAAATCCCACACAAGGAAAATAGAGTTAAACGCAGCACATACACAGATAATAAAGGCATTGACAACTATGTACAAGATTCAGCACACATCTCAAACAACATATGGTATCAACACATGACCCACATAGGTAAGCAGGCAACAGAAGACAGCTGCTACGTTTGCTCATTGATCCCATACGCCATGAGCGCTTCTCGAACATTTGTTGCCACGGAGATAGATGGAAAAATAGCACGATGTATAATATACCTGGCACTGTTCCAGACGAAAGGAAGATTTCAAGGGACAGTGGTGCATCTGGTGTGGAAAACACGAGATACATATCCATATGAAAACAACTTCCTCAAGACTTATTTGAGTTACCACAAAAGCAGTTTACATGCTGAAGGATTCAAATACATAACAAGTGGTCCTGAAAAAGGAGAAACAAAGAAAGTAACACTGCAGTACTTACCATGTGATTGGTACGCCACTGAAGTCCCTGGTAAAAACGGATGTTGGGAAAGACCACTGATGATAATAACAGGGAAGGTGTACATGGACAACAAATGGGACATAGGAGTGGTTGGCAGTAACATGGTAACAAGAGAAAATATTTCAACTATTGATGGACATAACCATAGATGTTGGATGACTTGGATCAAGTACGTACCCATGCTCACGTGGATGGAGAAGGATGAAGACCCAATAACGATACTGCCGCTAACTGCGCCTAAGGTATGCTACCAACATAAAGGAGAGGTGGATGTAGGATACAACACCAACTGTGAAAGCGTGATGGAGTTACCTGAGGGGGGAGCAGGAACAGCAGTAGTAATGGACCATTACTGGGCCTGTGGAGACAAGGCGTACCACACACTGCCCCCTTTGTGGAATGGTGTATGCACTATAGTACACGTTAATGTACCATCACTAGTGGTACCCCAGAAGCATGTGAATATGGCGAATTTCCCCAAGATGGATGAAGGGAACAAAAGGAAGAGGAGATCTGCACAGCCTCGGACCCCTGACAGGAAATTACCTGTGGGGAAGGTCGGAAACAGCACTCACCTCAATTCCGCCGGAACACAGAATATTCAGCAGGGCAGCTATGTTCTTCTCCTCAATAATACATCCTGGACTGCAGGCCTATGCAAACGCGAAATGGCTCCAGATAACTAGGTGGGAACTAATGATGACAATTAACTCTACAGTAAATGGATTCAACGCAATAAAAGAACAATTGCGAGCAGTAAGAATGGTTGCACTACAGAACAGATATGTACTGGACCTCCTCACAGCAATGGAAGGAGGAGTCTGCGCAAAGATAGGACAATCATGCTGCACATTCATTCCTGCTAACGATGCTGACAATGGTACACTCACGGAAGCTGTATCACAATTGGCCCAGATGCACTCAAAAATGATGGATGAAAGTAAAGGTGTGAAAAAGGATGAGAGCTGGTTTTCAATATTATGGTCATGGATGCCATCTTGGCTGTCAGATGGACTGAAGATTATAGTTGGATGTACTATTTTGGCTGGAGCTGCACTGATCATAATAAGATTTTGGAAGGCCCGGAAGGCACGCACCACAGACGAGATGATCGAAATGGTTGGTATACACCTCTTGATGCCAACAGATGACGGCCAACACACAGGCACAATCATAAAAGAGAGAGAGAAGTTGCGCCACCAGATCATCACCAACCACCTGGACCCACCATCTGTGAAGCTCGAAAACCCAAGAAACCCAAGGAGCTACATAGGGAAATGGGTATACTGCACTCCTGGAGGAACCTGTGAATATATGTATTGGTCATTTGAAGACCATGTTAACCACTATGGACATTTGGGAGGAATAACTAAAATATGGAGAGTAAGAGGAGATAAGGAAAAGGATATGTTTGTGGTCGACAAGTCGACCAGAGGGGGGACTGAAGTGGGAGAATGGAAGAACAGGCTCCCGCCCTTCCCCTCTCGCGCTTGGCCTAGAGGATCGCGGCCTAGACACCCGCCACGAGAGGAGTTTGCCTATCTACCAGACGACCAAATACCCTGGTACAGGAACATACGGATGTGCCCATCTACCTGCCCAGCAGCCCGCCCTGTCCATGCCGACACCTGCGGCACGGATCAACTCGACTAAACCTACACGTCGTTAGAGATGCCATGACGACCTAGCCAACGGTCAGCACACCTGTGCAAACATACACACCGGACACTCCCACACCAATCCACACGAAGGATATACTCAGTGCTATGACGTAGGCGACAGACATACTCACGGACGTGCATCTTTATTATTTTCCACATAGGCTCTCAAAATGCAGAAACGCAAGACGCATCATGAACTTATCTAAAAAGGCTTGCTCACGCTTCTTCTAAGAACCATGTACCATAATGAAGAATATAACGGAGACACGATACTGAGGATAGAGCAACATGATACCGTAACCTAAAGCGCTTTGCATCAAACGGTTCCACCTATGCACCAGGCCCAAGTAGGCCGCAAGCAAAAGCTTCCATGAACATTGAATGAGCAAGAACTGGGTTGCTGACCCTGCAGAATGAGCCCGGCGAAAGCACACCGCCAAGGGCACGATGTTGCAATCTCGCACGCTGCAAGCCAACGCCAAGGTCGCACCTGCAAGATAAACCAGGCACACAGTAGGAAAAACAATATTAATTATGTTGAATTTTGCCTCAAACACGGTCCCACCTCACGTGACAAAGCCAAACCTGACAAGATGCCAAGTCCAGGAGGAAGGAGACGCCTGAATCCCACGTTTCAAGACACAGGCAGATACAATGAAAAGACTCATTGGACATCTGCAGCAGTGGGAGTAGTCGACCTCCCAACATATGAATAAATCCTCACATTGTTTACACCTACCCATATTAAAACATTGTTGCAAATGACAGGTGCACCGCGAGCTGGGAACAGCGATAGTCCCAGACTGGGAGGCTCGCGAGCAGACCAATCAGAACATGGGGCTCCTATCACTGACGCCATTAACATTGACCAATCCTCAGAGGTCTTCATGTAACAATTTTCATGTATCAAATTGAAGGGACAGCCCAGGTATACCACCTGACTAACCCTCAACCACTAACACCGTTCTCTATATGTGCGCTATACTAACCCTACCACTCGAGTAACCAATCCAGAGTGGAAATAGGTTTTTTACTAAACTTTGTAAGATGACGCAAGTAGCGCGTCATACTAAGGTAAAAAGGGCCTGCGAGCCCCGCGATTGTGTGTGTGTCAGGACGGATGCGTACGCTCCTTGACCCATCCCTGCCATTTTGTCTAATAAACAGCAGAGTCACCTTGCTTCTTGCGTGTGTCTCATACTCTATCTCTTTTGGGATATACGGGAGGAGTTGGGGCCTCCCTGCCCGAAGGTCTGCGGACGGCCCGGCCGACCCCGGCAGAATTTCCCCCCAACACCGCCACATTATGAGTTTGCTCACGGGTGGCGGTATGCACGTCTGGTCTGGCCAGACAAGCATATCAGCACCCGCGAGAAGACCAGGATGCTAACAACAGACCCATCATTAACAGGTCCGTTGTTAGCATCCTCCCCATTCTCATTGAGCCCTATGGTGGCTCAATGGGAATGGGGACGTACCGGGTCCGGGTCCCGAAAATTGGAATGGCCTGGTAATTCCCTTTTTTCAGTACCCAAACCCGACACGAGTTTGGAGGTAGCCATGCCGGTAATGACGGCATGGCTACCTCCAAACTCATAATGAGGTCCATTCTAACCCTTTTACCACGTCATTTGTTCCATCTAAAACAGTTTTTGTCTGTGGAAAATTAAGTGTATATGCTGCCGTTCTGTACAGTTCTGCACAGGAGAAAACCTAAAAAATCTTTGGGGTTGCTTTTTAATTTGTACGCCCACTTCTTCAGTTGTGGTAAAAATTGTTGCGATATTTACTGTTGGTGGTATTCCCCAGGGAGAAGGGGGTCAGTAAAAATGAACTGCAATAAAACAAATCCTAAAACAAGCCCTTCTTCGCTAGGACAATTAGGGCTCATTATAAGTCCCTGGTATCCCACCAGTTTTTCTTGTGGGATACCGGGAAACTACCATACTGTCTCTGTCACCTAATTTCCTGGTATTACTGGTATATTATGGGTGGCGGAGACACCAGTAAATCGGAATTTCCATGGAGTCCGATAGGATTCCATGGGATGGGGAATGCCACACTCACAGGCACCATAAATACTGGTGCTGGTGATTGCAGTAATTGTCTGCCGGTAGGGGCCTGAACTACCGGCAGGTCAGGCCTGTAGATAGATCACAGTCCTTACCGGCAGACTGGGAGTTTGCTGGTCCGGAAAGGTGCCAGTACAGGTTGGCACCGGCACTTTATTTCTCGAACAGCAAACTCATAATGAACCTGAATCTGTTGTTCCACGAGACAGACTTGCTTGTGAGCATAGATATGCAGGGACGGGAGGCTGGGAAACCAGGCACAGGGTGGTGGCAAATGAGAGAGCAAATGAAATGTGCATCTCATTTAACTTTTAACTCCCTTTTTTTTTTTTTAACTTTGTTTATTTTAAATCAAGGCAGGATGGCAAATATACAAATCATGACATATCACAAGCAATGCTTATTCAGATTCTTCAATCCCCAGTCCTCATTTCCCCCATCAGGTTTCCTCCCTCCCACCTCCCTTCGGCCTCTCCCACCCTCAGGTTTGGAGGCGGAATTTTCCCTTCTGGGTTGTCCAGTTTGCCCCTTAGCGTCTATGTGTCTTCTCCAGGGTCCTCTTGGTGTTTCAAGATCCATCGGGCCCTGATCGGTTTGTAGGTCTGGGTGGGGAAGCGCTGGTCGTGTTCCAGCACCGGGCTCCAAACATTCTGAAAGCGGTGGAGCGTTCCCGCCTGTGCTGCTGTGACCTTCTCCGCGATCAGGATGTCCCAGAGTTTAGACCACCATTGGGCTATGTGAGGTCCTTCTGGGGATTTCCAGGCCCTGGCCAACACCGTTTTCCCCGCCAGAAGGCAGTGTGTCAATAGTTTAGACTTGGTCCCGGAGCGCTGGTAGATCGTGGGGATCGGGGCTCCCAGCAAGACTGGTTCAGGTTCCAGAGGAATCGTCGTTCCCGTAATTTGTGCGATGGTCTCTAGGCATGTCCTCCAGAACTGTCGTATCTTTGGGCAGGCCCACCACATATGGAAGAAAGAGCCTGGGTGACCACATCCTCTCCAGCAGGCATGATCCACCTGTGGGTTCATGTGGTGAAGTCGAAGGGGCGGGTAATACCACCGGAGGAGCACCTTGTACGCACATTCCCTATTAGTAACGCAGGTGGAGGAGGTATGTGTTCTGGTCCAGATGTCCACCCAGGTTTGGTCCTCGACCGGATGGCCCAGGTCCGCCTCCCATTGAGCCATGCAGCGGGTCTTTGTGGACAGGAAGTCCCTTAAGAAGCGCCTATATAGGGTGGATACCCTGCCCCGGGTTGGAAGTTCCCCCAGTGTCAGCTCCAGGGCGGTGGGCGGGCGAGTTGCTGCCTGCAGAGTCTGGGGGTGCGAGCACCAGTGGCGTAGCTGGATATAGGTGAATCTGTCCCTTTCCTGGAGTTGGAACTTCTCCTTGCATTGGGCGAAGGTGAGGGGTGTCCCTCCCATGTATAGCTGATCTATGGTCTCCAGCCTTCCCTTTATCCAGTTCCGGAAATTGCGGGGGTCTGCTCCGGGTGAGAAGGATGGGTTATGGATTACCGTGGAGCGTGGGCTCAGTCCTCTGGGCACTCCCTTCTGCTTTAGAGCCCAGTCCCAGGAGCTAAGGGTGTGTTTAGTTGATAGGAGGAGGTCTCCCCAGTGTGTTCTAAGGGGGGGCGGAATGTGTGGCAGAAATCGCAAGGGTAAAGGTGTTTGTGATTGTTCCAGCTCTACCCACCTGGGGCGGTTTGTTATGGTTTGCCATGCCTGAAACTGTGCTAGTTGTGCTGCCACACTATAGGCCCTCAAGTCTGGGACCCCCAGACCTCCTAGCTTGGAGCCCCCCAGCATCGTTTTGAGAGGGAATCTCGCTCTCTTACCTTTCCAGAGGAATTTCAGGATTTTCCTTTGGATGTCCTTGAGGGTTGGTGTGGGGATCGCTACTGGGTGGGAGGCGCAGGCGTATAGGAACTTCGGCAGTAGGTTCATCTTGCATGCTGTGATGCGCCCCAGAAGTGAGATCTCTTGGGTCTCCCATCGTTTCAAGTCGCCTTCCAGTTCTTTCAGTAGCCGGGGGAAGTTGGCTTTGTACGTGTCTCTTGGGTTAGCCGGGATGTGGACCCCTAGGTAGGGGATGGCCTTCTTCACCCATGTCATCGGGCACATCGTCGTCAGTGGCTCCCGTTCTGCTGGGGTGAGCCCGATGCCCATGGCCGAGGATTTGTCAAAGTTTATAGTGAAGCCTGAGACCTCACCATAGGTGGTAAGTTCTCGTATTGCCTGTTTCAATGATGATTGGGCTTCTGAGATCGTGAATAGGACGTCGTCCGCGTATAGGGCGATTTTATGTTGGTTGGGGCCGTCCTGCAGCCCTTTAATTTGATCATTTCCCCTAATCCTTTGGGCCAAAGGCTCCATGGTGAGAGCGAAGAGTAAGGGCGATAGCGGGCATCCCTGCCGGGTTCCGCATGATAGGGGGATCGGAGCTGAGCTGTGTCCATTAATTCTTAGACTCGTACTTGGGCTCTTATAATTGGCCAGCACCATTGTCTGAAAAGTTGACCCGAAGCCGAAGGCCTCTAGGGTAAGTTTCATAAAGGGCCAATCTACTTGATCAAATGCCTTGGCTGCGTCCAGAGCCACTAAGACCAGTTTTTGGGAGTTCCGGGAGGCGAGGTCCACCAGGTTTAGGGTTCTCCGTATGTTGTCTCCCGCTGATCGATGGAGGATGAAGCCTGCTTGGTCGGGATGAATGATTTATTTTATTTTATTTATTTTTTATTTTTTACATTTGTATAGCGCGCAGGCAGCCCAGGGGCATTTTGGCGCTGTTACTTGTAGAAAGCTTAGTTACATTATGCATAGGTTACATCATTTGGCATTGACATTTAGGTGTAACAGATATTATGCATGGAGGCGTACAAAGGTCAGGTATACATGTGGCGTGTGTAGGTGATAAACGGTAGGGAATCAAGCAAACAGGGTGGTTTTCAAGGTTTTGCGGAAGGTGGTCAGGGAAGGTTCAGCTCGCAGGGCAGTGGGGAGGGCATTCCAGTGTAGAGCCGGGAGAACGCGATTCAGGCGGTTTGCCAGGATCTTTGAATATATATTTGCATCAATATTTAAGATTGCTATCGGTCTGTAGGAGGCTAGACTCCTTGGGTCCTTTCCTGGTTTGGGCAGGAGTATGGTGGTTGATTCCTGCATCGATGGGGTGACCGCGCCTGTGTCTCTGAAGGAGTTGAACAGGGTCACCAGATGAGGGGTCAGTTGTGGCCTGAATAGTTTATAGAATCTGGTCGAAAAGCCGTCCAGGCCTGGGGCTTGTGTTTTAAGCGACTTGATGGCCTCCTCGACTTCCTCCCCCGTGATGGGATCCTCCAATTCGTCTCTCGTTGTGTTGGCGAGACGGGGAACCGCTGCCCTCTGTAGGTATTCCACCTGTTGCGGTCGGTTCCGAGGGGTTGCTTTCATGATTTGGGTCAGGTAGTCTGTCGCGAGCTGTTGTTTTTCGGGCTCCGAGTATCGGGTGACACCCTCAGGATCACGCAGGCCTGCAATCGTGTTGACGCGTCTCTGTTTGGCTAGTTTGGCCACCAGGAACCTGTTCGCCTTGTTGCCCTTTGCGTAATATGATTGTTTGGCTTTTGCCATCATGAGGGCAGTTTGTTCCGCGTAGTGGGCTTCAAGCTTTTTCCTCGCTGTTCGCATGATCCGTTGCGTTTTAGGGGACCAGCCTTTTTCTTTGTGGATTGCCTCAGCCTCTCTTAGCTCGTCCTCTAAAGCTATTCGGATCTGGCGTCTGTTCCGGTGGTAGGCCGCTCCCTGAGCGATGAGGGAGCCCCTGATTACTGCCTTCATGGCATCCCAGTTATTTGCCAGTGAGGTGTCCGAGGCCGGGTTTTCGTCAAAGAAGTTTTTAATTCCTGTCGCGATCTTGTCTCTCGTAGCCATGTCATTGAGAATCGGGTCATATAGGGACCATTTGCGTGGGTTATTGAGATTGGGGTCCTGAACCCGAAGTTCCAGGAACACTGGAGCATGGTCGGACATGGCTCTCGTGCCGATGGAGACCACTTTGACTGAGGGGAAGGTGTGCGGGGAGATCAGGAATAAGTCGATCCTTGAGAAAGTGCGGTGTACGAACGAGTAGAAGGAGTAGTCTCTTTCGTTGGGGTGAAACACCCGCCACGAGTCTATTATCTCCAGAGACCTGAACAGCCGGAGGAGGCTGAGAGCTTGGGCGAATTCGCTTGGAGTCGTGGGGTGTGACCGGTCTTTAGTGGGGTCGGGAACCCCATTGAAGTCCCCTCCGACAATTGTTTGGCCCTCCACAAAACTAGCGAGAGTCGTGCCCAAGGAGTCGTAGAAGAGTGATTGTCCCGTGTTAGGGGCATACACCGAGATGAGGGTGTATAGGTCTCCCAACAGGAGGCATTTGACTGCTGTGTATCGGCCTTCCGGGCATGTTTTTGTTTCCAGGATTTGCGGGTTCAAGTCTTTTCTAAAGAGAATCGCCGTGCCCCCCTTTTTGCTTGGGCCAGAGGCAAAAAATTGAAGCGGGAATGATCGAGAACGAAGCCGGGTCACGTCCGCCGGCAGCAAGTGGGTCTCTTGGAGCATAGCTATCGCAGCGTTTTCGTCCTGGAGCTTTAATAAAATTGCCTTTCGTTTGTTAGGGAAGTTCAGTCCGTTAACATTTAGGGAGAGGATTCGCAGAACCTGGTGTTCCAGAGGTGTCCCATTCTCTATCTCTTGAGTTGGGGGGGGAGTTTGGGTCGATGGTTCAGCTGCCATGTTTGTCATGAGATCTTGTAGTACCATCCTGCACTTGAGGTTTTAACGCGGGACCCCGACGGGGGGCCGCAACTTTAACTGGTGGGTAGACCGACATTGTACGTACGGGCATACCCTTGGCCAACGGGGCCGGTTGTCCTATCGTGTATCAAGTACTGTGGGTTTCCAAGGAACGAAAGTTGGAAAGTGTCCTTGGAGTGGGTATGAACCGTGGGTATGGTCCGCCGTCTCCGCCCTCGAGGCTCGTCAGACTAGGCGTTATGTGGCGGATCCGAATTCAGGCCGGGTCAGAGACGACCAGGGCGAGAAGCAGTTGGTGCCTGGAGGTGCGGGGGGCGCCATTATTCATTTCTTTTTGTTGATCCGCTGGGCTGATGACCATGGCGTACGTTTGGGTTTCGGGGAGGAAAGCGGCCCGGAGTCCTCAGCTCCCTCCGGGGTTGGTGTGGAGAGTTCCTGGGGCGGAGTTGGATGCATGATCCTCTCCGCATCCTCCAAGTGACTGATCCGACGTAGGGTGCCTTTATATGTGAATTGTAGAGCCGCTGGAAACAGCCATCTGTAGCGGACTTGCTGCTCCTGAAGGAACAGTGCCAGGGGTCGGAGAGCTCTTCTTTTCTGGAGGGTGAGTGGTGAGAGGTCCTGATATATTTGGAGTGGCGTGCTCTGAAATGTAATTTCCTCCCCTTGGCGGCTGATCGCCGAAATCGCTTCCTTGGTTGTAAAGAAGTGGACCCTCGTAATGACATCTGGGGGGGGGGGTTAGAGACTGCCCCACGACGCGGGCGAAGTCTGTAGGTGCATTCTAGCAAGAGCTGAGATTTATCCAGGTCTGGGAGGAGGGCCTCAAAGAAGCGTCCCACGTAGTCCGCTAGCTTGTTGTCGGGGACGGAGGTTGGGACCCCCCGAATGCGGAGATTATTGCGGCACGCCCTATTTTCAAGGTCCTCATGTTTAAACTCCAGGATCTCACATTTCTGATGCAAAGAGTCAATGGCTCTTCGCATTTCCCCTAGAGTGGTGGCGTGGTCCCGCGAGTGGTCTTCGATTTCTCCGAACCTCTGTTCGGCCTCCGTAACCCTTTGGTCTGTCTGTTCGATTTTGGTGGTAGTTCTGATAGGCATGAGTGGAACTCTGACTTGATGTCCGCCATGAAGGCTATTAGGTCCCCTTTGGTAGCGAGGGCTCCCACGTCCTCTTGTTGTTTCTGTGAAGTGAGTTTGGGAGGCTCTTGCTTCTTGCTTTTATCTAGCATAGTGAGCATGGTGGAGATATCTGCGCCCTTGCCAACCTTCGTTTGCCTAGACATGATGATCGTGTTTGGCGGTCTTGGCTGGAAGAGTTGCGGCGGGGCCAAAGCTGTGCGCCAGCCGCCTAGGAGAGTTCAAGCATGGGAGTGCGAGTGAGACGTTGGGGTAGCTGTGATTCCGCAGTAGACTGGGTCGCTAGCTGGATGGGTGGGCCGGGGCGCCCCAGGAGGCACTGAGTGGTGCGTGAAGGGAGGGCCCGCGAGGTCGAGCTTCTCTGGGTGGCTCTCGGGGTTTGTCTCGTGGCCTCCGTGTTTCCCCTGTCGACCTGGCCTAGTGCAGCCCCCGATGAAGTTCTCACATGTTCTCCGGGCAACCCCGGCACGATCTGGCTGTATCCGTGTTGGCGGGTCCGTCTGCTACTCCTCTTCGGTCCCCCTGAAGCCCGTCACCATCAGGTTTGCAGTATGTTGTTGAGTTCCGGCGCGGCCGCCATCTTGGTTTCTTCGAATGGCGACGGGGGAGCAGTTCAGTCGCTAAGTTCTAGGAGAACGCTCCAGCGTTCGGAGGTTATCGTAAGCCAGGTTGTGTCTCATCGGTTCCGATCGCCGTAGATGGCATTGGCGACTTGGATACTCGGTCAGAACCGCTTGAATTTGGCGGCGGCGGCGGACATCCCACGGGCGGCCTCAAGGGAGCGACCACATCGATGGCGCTCCAAGCCACCTTTTAACTCCCTTTTAAAAACACTAAATGCCAAGCTCTAAACTGTAATATATACTAAATCACACTTCTGCATACTACACAATACTACACTATATTATACTATAATGTTTCCTTTTTCTGGTGTGGAAATGTATAGTTCCCGTGGTAATTTTTTTCCCCCCTTTGTATATATATTTCGTACGGTAATGTATTTGTGACTTGGTACGTGTTTTTTCTTTTGCTTTCATCTTTGTGTTGCTGTGCGACAACAGCTTTTGCCTTTTTTCTTTGCAATACCCATGTGTTCGCACCCGCTTGAGACATTTGGCATGCTATGCTATGCTATGTTGTTCAGCACACAGGATCCACTAGAGCAGTGTTATCCGTACCAGGTGGGCGGGTGTCAGGATGTATGGATGACCTAGGGCCTAAATCATGAGGGCTGTAGTAGTGGTGTATGATGGTAAATTCTTCTATAGCTCTTAAAGAGAGTTACCTTTTACATTTCCACACATTGGGCCTCATTATAAGTTCTCTGGTCCGGTAGTAACGGCGCCGGTAAGCTACCAGCGCCGTTACTACTGGACCGGCAAACTACGAATTCTGCTCGTGGGTGACTTTTCGCCCACCAGGTCTGACCTGATGGGCGTACCGGCACCCGCGAGCAGAACATGTTGGTTGCAGAGCATGTCGGATGCACCAGCACCATTCACTAATGGTGTTGGTGCATCCGGCTTCCCCATTCCCATTGAGCCCTATTGGGCTCAATGGGAATGGGAAAGAATATTTTCTGGTGCCCGCAAATGGGCAATTAACAGGTCCGGCAAGGCGGTAATGACCCGGTAATTGGCCATTTGTGGGCACTGGAAAAAAAATTATACCGGCGCAGCCGTGCCGGTTTTACCGGCACGGCTACCGCCAGTATCATAATGAGGCCCATTGTCACTGAATACAATAAGCAAAACGGAATACAAAAAAACTTTTTTTTACCCAGCATCTTTGGGACTAAAATGAAAATGGATAAGCAAATACGCTGGATAACCAAATGTCATGGTGCATGTGGCAGAAAGCTGCTTTAACAGAATACAATGGCCAGAAACAAAGCTTTGTAGACGTTTTGCTCTGTTTAAAGGTATTTTACCATTGACACATTCATTTATCTAACATGGAATCTTTGTAATCAAGCATTTTTTTAACTAGAACATTTCTCTTATCAACGATACGAGATATCGGGTAATAGAAAGTGCAGGCTCTTCAAGTGCAGGATAGCAAAGCTGTTTCTATACTTAGAATCAATGAAAAGTGCAGTGTACATGCAGAAGATAAATAATAACAACATATTTAGGCAAACATGTAGGGCTATTCCACGGAGGATACATGAGAGTCCTGAAAAGAGTCCTGGAAAAGGTAGGCATACATTCAACCTCAGGTAGTTGGTCTCATTTTGTTATTGTTATGCGATGTGAGAAGTCATTCTGAGGGTAGAGGTCTTTCCATCAATGAATGAACCAACCATTTCTTGAACAGTCAATGTGCTGTGTGTATTTATCATTTTTGGCAACGGAATTATCAACTTTCACATCTTTGAGTACTGGTGTCCAAAAGTCCTACTGTTTTTGCCATACTGTGTACTCGTGAGTGCAGGGTGTTGCAGCAGACCCAAGCATCACTAGTTGGATATGGTGCCATCCTCTGTACCATTGTCATCTGAGTGAGCATTGAAGAGAACATGCTAAAGGTTTTCTAGATGCACTAGTTGCAAACCTTGTGATCTGAAACAGAATATGTGTAGGATACGAGGTGTAGGTTGATCCTCAGCATGGTTAGGATGCCAACATTTTTGACTGACAGACTTGTCCTTCTACCTGCAATGATTCCCAAACGTGCACTAAAACACATTCGGAGTTGACATTGGCAAAGGGACCATATGGATATTTAATTGCCAGCATGATTAGTGTTGGCTGTTGCACCTTTTTGCTGTGCCATTTAACCAAAGGCTTGTCGTTTATTGTCAGCTGCACATGATGTCCTAGATGAGCATTTCCCCTGCTGTCCATCTTGATATGGACATTTGTTCTGTTTGTCTGGATCTAAAATTTGGCAAAATCTTTCCAAATAGGGTTCTGTGGTCTTAACTTCCATTGTGAGGCTCCCGTAGAACAAGACAGACTTGATTGTGTGTTGAGGTGCTCCAAGGGGACATTCGAGTGGCCAGTAAATGCCACTGTCCCAGGGTTATAGTGGCAGTACCACTGGAACTGTTCTGTGATGAAGTGGAAGAAGATCGCATTTCTCCAGGCATTTTCTTGGGAGGCTCCATGTTACACCTCTTCCTTTCATGTGTCGCAATTTGTTCCAGGATCCAAATCTTGTATTTCTCCTCATCACCCTCTGAAAGAGGCAAAAAAGCAGACCCTCAAGATCGCATGAACTCCTCTAAGCAAACTTTAACTGTGTTGATCCTGGCATTTGTTTTTAAGTGCAAGTGTTTTTTTGTTTCTGAGTGATGGTGTAAGCCATTGGCCAGACCCATGGTTGAAAAATGCTCTTCTTGCCTAATTTCCAGACATATAGCCATGATATTTCCTTTGAGTACATGTAACAGGCGGATTGCATCACTGATGCTATGCTGCCAACTTGTGTAGCATATAGAAATGTTGCTGGAAGGTGGATAAGCCATTTCATGAGGCCTGATTGCATAAAAGTAAAATACATGGATGACCATGCTTCTCATTTATGTCATATCAAATACTCATTGATACTTTTGTGCTGTATACAGAGGTGTTGAACCATATATTGGGTCAAATACAGTCAGATGGACACCCCCTTTATGAGGACGAGCAGGAGAAGGACAGACTCCCAATCGTCACAGCGTTTTCTGTACTTTTACAGAATAGCTGAAATGTTATGTTTGCTATTTCTGTCCTTTTCAGGAAGTCCTCTACCATGAGGTTCAAGCAGTGCACAAAACAGGGCGCATGGTAGCAATTGTCATCTTCCATTGCACACAGCATTTTTCTTTCATTGACACAGACAACAAAACCAATAACTAAAGCTTTTGGTCTCAATTCAATAAGGCATACCACTGATTCAGGTGAATGTGAGCTGTGGGTGTATTGAGCCCTCTCGAACCTGCTTTGTACCAGATCTTTAGCCCACTGACTTCCAACTCGATTCCCTGAACTGTGGAAGTGACTAGGCACCCTCCTGTTCTTTGCATAGCCACTGAGAAGCTCGGTGGTGCACTGGTTGACTGCTACTGAAGCACTGTACAGTCTGAGTGCATCATACGATGGCGGCTGTGGACACTAGACTAGGGGCCTTTATTTTATTTTTATTTTTATTCCCGGCTGAGAGGCCTTGTGAGTCTTTCTGAAATTCAATTTCATTCCTCCTTCTCTGACCGGAGTATGACGTCTTCTTCATTGACGCGTTTAAAAATGTTGTCCAAGAAAGTAACCAGGGCGATTTCAAGTGTCAACCTTTCCCCCTGCATACAGACCTTCCACCAGTCATTGCTGTCTCGTGTTTTCAATTCTTCAAAGAACTCTCCCAAAGACACCGTTCTCGGCATGGTTAGCACCTTCCACTATAATACCAGATGTTTTAAGGTTTCATTTTCGTTTTTAATTCTGCATAGTTGGCAATCCTTGTTTATTGGGCCATCCATTCTGGGTTTCGCTCAGACTTCCAAAGTAGGATATAAGTTCAGTCGAAGTCTCATAAATTTGGATCTGATCAGAGGGCTTGGCCATTTTGACAGGTAGTTTAGGGCCTATCGATGATGTTTTCTTGGTGGCATAATTTCAACCTGCTCGCTTTTTCTTGATTCTGAATCCAGTCCTGTCTCCAAAGTTTGATCTTTATTGAATTAGGATTTGATTGCAGCTGGTCATAGGTCGTATCCAGGATACTTAGTACCTTGTTACATTCTGTTCTCCAGTCTTGTAGATCTTTGTCCCGTCCGCTTGTCATTCCCTCCTTTAATGCTCCAAAGCCTGGTACTGGGTTGTCCTGGATGCATTTGCAGAGGAAGTTCAGCTTCTTCCAGGTAACTTGCGCAAGCAGATAATTGAGGCCTAGTTCTTCCCTTTTTACTAATCCTGGCATACAATTTTGGATTTTCAATAGCTTTTTCCAGTATAGGCCTTCTAGTGTGTCCCAAGTTTTCTCAGGGATTTCGTTAAACACCTAGGACCCAAAAGTCACTATCGGGGCCACCTTCATTTTGTAGAAAGTCAGAATTGGGGTAACAGAAAATGTACCTTACTTCCTCTCGATCAGTCTGCCTTGATTGGCCAGAGTCAGCATTTTGGATCTCAGCATGTTTACTTGATTAACTTCTCTTAAAGAGGTACTTATGCAGCTCCCTAAGTACAGGAATGAGGACACTTCAGGTAGCCCAACATTCTCAATATGCCATGTTTCTTTGCCCTGCTTCCTTCCCCTTGCCGGTTGAAGTATCAAAATCCTTGATTTACTTACATTGACTTTCAAGCCATTTGCTTGAGTATATTCTTTCAGGGCTTTTAGTTGTCGCTGTAGGCCCACTGGAGTTTGGTCTATTAGGACCAGGTCACCTGCGTACATCAAATGATTGATGATGGTTCCAGTGATGTTTGGGGAGAAGCATTTAATTTCTTTTAGTGCCTCTGTAAGATCTGACAGGAAGAGGTTTAACCAAGATCGGGCCAGGGGGCTACCCTGTTTTAGGCCTCTAGTTGTTAAAAATGAGCGAGACAGGGTGCACTACAGCTCCATCTTTATCTGTCATTCTGTATCCGAGTAAAGTTCCTTAATTGCTTCGAGAACATCCCATGGGCAGCCCAATTTGGCCAACTAGATCCAGAGCAAGTTTCTGTTGATAGAATCGAATGCCTGGGATAGGTCAATGAAGGCCAGATACGTTTTCTTTTTACACAAAATGGATCGTTTTTTCAATAGAGTAAGCAAGAATACATTCAGCGATGTATTCATACCTCTTACGAAACCAGACTGCCACTTGTCCAATTGCTTGAGTTTAGGGTCCAAGCTTCCAAGGCCTCCAATATCAGCTTTTCAAATATCTTCTCCATAACATCCAATAAGGCGATAGGGCGGTAGTTGCTGGGATTTGTCCGATCGCCCTTCTTGAATATGGGAACGACTACAGATCCTTTCCAGGAAGATGGTACTTGCTTCAGAGTCTTTATCCGTTCAAATAGGATCTCAATGAATTTTGACCATTGTTCCAGTTCTTCTTTAAGAATGTCATTTGTTAGGCCATCCGGCCCTGGAGCTCTCGAGCTGCTGTTTTCTTTTTATTAGAGTATAAATATCATCAGCCTTATTTCTGAAGGTCCACTTGCCTTCGCCACTAGAGATCTTTACAGGCGGTTGGTCTTCTTGCTCGTTGAACACCTTCTAAAAGTTATGTTATGTTATGTTATTTTGCACTTATATAGCGCCTTATATAGCATTGGTATGGTCTGAAGGCGCTGGTAGGTTGAACGCCCTTGGGAACCGAAGTTCAGATCAGTAGAGAGAGTAGAGAGAGTCAAAGGTGCATGTGAGCACCGGGTATGTGTGCAGCTCGTGTGGTATTCGTGTAATAGCTGCTTCTTAGCGGTAGGTGTGGTGGTTGAGAGATCAGGAGAATGTGTTTGTTCTGGCGGGTTTTATCCAGAATGGCTGTGGCTGCGTTAGGCCTGAGAGGAACGCCTGGCTGGGGGGTGTGAAGCCAGCAGTGTTTACTTAGAATGATGTGCAGTGAGCGGCAGATGTTGGTATGAGAACAGTTATACCGAATGGTGTCATAGTATCTCTGTGTTCTAGTTGATTGGTGATGTAAATAAGAGAGTAAGCGTGGTGGTGTGATCTGATGGGTTATATGCTCTTTAAACACTCACTGCATTCTAGGCCATACTATATATTTCATGCAATTCTATGCTCTCCAGTCCGTCCAATACTCCTGTCTGCCCCGCGCGCTCTAGTCTGTCCCGCACATGCACTCTTGTCTGCCCCACGCATGCCCTCCTGTCCACTCGAAGCATGCCCTCTTGTCCGTCCCACGCATGCCCTCTTGTCCGCTCCATGCTTGCCCTCTTGTGCATACCCATCCGCTCTATATACTCATCTGCTCCATACACTCATCCGCTCCATATACTCATCCGCTCCATCAACACATCCGCTCCGTCTGCTCCCTACACTCATCCGCTCCCTACACTCATCCGCTCCCTACATTCATCCACTCCCTACACTCATCCGCTCCCTACTCTCATCCGCTCCCATCCGCTCCCTACTCTCATCCGCTCCTTACACTCATCCACTCCATACACTCATCCACTCCATACATTCATCCACTCCATACACTCATCCACTCCATACGCTCATCCACTCCATACGCTCATGTGCTCTATACACTCATGTGCTCTATACCTTCGCCAGGTTTGTACATTCGTCTGCTCTGGCGATCTACACACTCTCCGCACTTCTGCATTCATCCACTATCCACACTCGTGGGCTTTACATACTCGTCCGCTCCACATATTCATCTGTTCTACACACTCATCGAGTTCACTCATCCCCTCCGCACACTCATCCCCTCCGCACACTCATCCCCTCTGCACACTCTTTCCCTCTGCACACTCTTTCCCTCTGCACGCTCATTCCTTCTGCACACTCATCCCCTCTGCACGCTCATTCCTTCTGCACACTCATCCCCTCTGCACACTCATCCCCTCTGCACACTCATCCCCTCTTCACACTCATCCCCTCTGCACACTCATCCCCTCTGCACACTCTTTTCCTCTGCACACTTTTTCCCTCTGCACACTCTTTCCCTCTGCACACTCATTCCCTCTGTACACTCATTCCCTCTGCACACTCATTCCCTCTGTACACTCATTCCCTCTGTACAATCATCCCCTCTGCACACTCATCCCCTCTGCACACTCTTTTCCTCTGCACACTTTTTCCCTCTGCACACTTTTTCCCTCTGCACACTCATCCCCTCTGCACACTCATTCCCTCTGCACACTCATTCCCTCTGTACACTCATTCCGTCTGTACACTCATCCCCTCTGTGCGCTCATCCGCTTCACGCACTCATCCCCTCTGCACACTCATCGCCTCTGCACACTCATCCCCTCTGCACACTCATTCCCTCTATACACTCATTCCCTCTATACACTCATGTGCTCTATAAACCCAACCGTTCTATACATTCATCTGCTCCGGCTATCTACACACTCTCTGCGCTTCTGTATTCATCCGCTATCTACACTTGTGCGCTCTACATGTTCATCCGCTCCACAAACTCATTTGTTCTACACATTCATCCGGGTTTACGCTCATCCGTTCTGCACATTCATCAGGCTTACGTATTTCTGCGTTCTACTTGCTTCACCGTGTTTACACAATCCTCCGCGCTACACGCTCGTCCGCTCTACACACTCATCCGCTAAATATGTTTATCCATTCTATACACTCATCCGATCTACATTTTCTTTCAATTTCCACATTCATTCAAACTATATAGTTATCTGTTCTTCCATTCATGCATTCATCCACTCAGCGCATCTGCTTCACCTGCTTCATCTATTCTAACTATTTCATCCATGCCATTCACTTTATTCACTCGTCATGCAATTCTGTCTATTTCAGGAGTTTAAATCTTGTTACTGATTCCGTAAGATTTACTCTTATTAACCATTTTTCTGCTTTGATCTACTTTGTTCGTTTAATTCTGGTTGTCCTTCTAGTTTATATTGGGGATTATTGGCTGTTAATTTCTTGCATCAGGTAATTTTTGGGTTGGTATCATTGAGTTGCTGTTAGTCTGTTTGAGTTATTTGGTACAGGTTGGTTTTTAGGGGAAGAACCAGGTTTTCAGCAGTTTGCGGAAAGATGTTAAATCCTCGGTTAGGCGGATGTGGGGTGGGAGTGAGTTCCATAGCGAGGGCGCGGAGTGAGTTCCATAGCGAGGGTGCCAAGGCTGAGAATGATGATCCACCTAACCTGACTGAGTTTGTCTTTGGTATGACTAGGAGGCCGGCTGAGCTTGATCTCAGGGTGCGAGGGGGGTGATAGGGTTTTAGCTTGTCTTGAAGATATTGAGGTCCGGTTTTATGCAGTGCTCGATGGTAGATGCATAAGGTTTTGAAGGTCATGCTTTGGGCTACTGGGAGCCAGTGCAGCGTCTTAAGGGCTGGGGAGATGTGGTCTCTTGGGCCGAGCGCAAGTAGCATTTTGGCAGCCGCATTTTGTGCCCTTTGGAGTTTATTCAGTTGGTACGCATGGATTCCGAGGTATAGGGGGTTTGCGTAGTCCAGTCTTGATATAACGATTGATTGTACTGCGGAGAGCCTGTTGGGAAAGGAGAGATATGGAAAGATGCGCCTGAGGGTTTTAAGGTGGTAGTGGCAGGACTTTGAGACGTTGTTGACTTGGCGCGAGAGTGTTAGATCAGAGTCAAGGGTGCAACCAAGGTTTTTCACTGGGTTAGAGGGGGTCGGTGAGTTGCCCATGGCGGATGGCCAGGGTAGCGGGTGCGAAAGAAGTTCTGAGTTTCCACATACCATGATTTCCGTTTTGGAGGGGTTTAACAAGAGGTGGCTTTGGGACATCCAGAGTTCTATGTCAAGGAGGCAGGAGGCCAGGTCAGGTCGGGAGTTGGGTTTTGAGTTCAGGAGTTTTAGAATTAGTTGAGTGTCGTTGGCGTAGTTGTAGCACAGGATGTTGTGTGAACGAATTATCGGTTTGAGGGTGATCAAGTAGAGATTGAATAGGAGGGCGGATAGGCATGCTCCTTGTGGGACTCCTGTACCGACTGGTCTGGCTTGGGAGGTATAGGTGGAGAGTATCGTTATTTGGTACCTATCTTTGAGAAATGAAGCTATCCATTTAAGAGCGGTTCCCCGGACTCCTAGGGAGTGGAGGCGGTCTAGGAGGATTGAGTGGTTGATTGAGTCAAAGGTGGCGGATAGGTCAAGAAGGATTAGTGCGACGCATCCCGCAGAGTCTGCTGTTATTTTAAGGTCATCCCAGATTGAGGTTAGGGTGGTTTCGGTTCCATGACGGGCTCTGAAACCTGATTGTGCGGGGTCAAGGAGCTTGTTGGCCTCGACAAAGGCATTTAGTTGGGAGTAGGCTGTTCGGTCAATGAGTTTGGCAAGGAACCTGGTGTTTGAGATGGGGCGGTAGTTTTTGGGCTCAAGAGGGTGGAGCAAAGGTTTTTTAATTAGAGGTTTGACATGAACCGTTTTGAATGCGTCGGGAAAGGTACCAGAGGATAAGGAGGCATTTATGATGGATCTTGCGTGTTCACCTGCGCAGGTGGAAGCGAAAATTTCTTTGAGGGTTGTGGCTGGGAAAGGGTCCAGCGGAGAGCCGGATGGTTTGTGGGCAGATAGAAGTTTGAGAAATTGCTTTGGAGATATTGGACTAAAGGATTCGAACGTTGGTCGGGTAGTGGTCGCAGCCGATGGACTGGGTGGTATGGGGGAAGTATTGTCTGGTGGATGTAAGAGAGCTAGCTTGGTGGTTAGAGTATTTGTTCTTTCGAGAGCTGTGGTGTAAAAGTGGAGGGAGAGTGAGTCGCACAGTGATTGGGAGGGGGTCGGGACAGTGGTGGTGCAAGCGGGTTTGGTGAATTCGGAGATGATTTTGTGGAGTTCTTTGCTTGGATTTTTGCAGTTTAGGATCCGGGAGTTGTAGTGGGCTTTTTTTGCTTTCCGGATTTCGGCCTTGTACTGATAGAGATGTCTGGCCAAGGTGGCCTTGCTCTCCTGGGTTTTGTTATTCTGCCATTTGCGTTCTAGGTATTTATATAGTTGTTTAGTGGTCTTTAACTCTGGAGTGAACCATCTGGGGAAAAGGCCAAGGCGTGTTGATGGTTTGCAAGAGGGAGTGAGCCGCATCAGAGATGCATTGAGCCACGAGTCAAAGGCGTCAGGGGTTAGTTGTTTATTGAATTGGCAGGTAGGTGGTGGAGACTGGAGGATGGCGTCGGCTAGGTCCGGCACGATTATTAGTTTTTTCCAGCATTTGCGTAGATTCGGAGGTTCGGATTCGAGTACGCAAAGGGGGTCAGGTGAGCAAATGGTGAAAGAGAGAATGAAGTGATCGGACCAGATGATAGGGGTGGGTGGGTTTAAATGAATCCGGGTGTTGGAGCTAAAGATGGCATCAAGAGTGTGTCCTTTATAGTGATTCGGGCCATTTATGTGGAGTTGGAGGTTCATTGCGTCTAAACCGTCAACCAGAGAGTGTGTCATAGGGTTGGTGGGGATGTCGAGCCATATGTTGAAGTCTCCAAGAAGGGTGAGGTTGGGATGGTTTAGTTGAAGGGTGGCAATAGAGTCGCAGAGGTTGTTTGCGAATTGCCCATCGTAGCCAGGGGGTCTGTAGATTATTAGGAAGCTGTGTGAGAGCGAGGCGGAGAGGGATAGTTTAACGAGGAGGGATTCGCAAGAAGGAATGGAAGCTTGGTTGTCGATGATTGAGGCACGGAAGAGAGACTTGAAGATGAATGCTACTCCCCCTCCTCTAGAGGGATGGTTCAGTGGGATGAGGGAGTAGTCAGGGGGGAAGGCTTCATTGGCGATTGGGGAGAAGTCGTCCGAGAACCAAGTTTCAGTGATGAAGACCAGGTCTGGTTTGTCAGAGGTGAAGAGGTCAAAGATGCAGTGTCTGTTTTTTGCTACGGATCGGGCATTAAAGAGGATGCAGTTCACTTCGGCAGGCGAGGATGGTCTCGGGGCTGGAGCGGAGGGGGGTGTTGGCAGAGAGAGTGGAAGCTGGAGAGGGGGCGAGGTATTAGTGTGGGTGATGATCGTTGGGAATAGTTGGCGCGCTGACGAAATGGTGCGCTTCGGGCCGGATTGGGTACTTGCCTGTGTTAGGATGATCGGGTTTGGCTCGGGGGATTTGAAGGTGGGTTGTGGTCGGTTAGGCGTTTCAGTTGCAGATGATGAGAAGTCGAGTGAGAGGGGTTTCAGGAAGGGTGAAGCCACGGGGGAAGGAAGTGATTGGGGAATAGAGGAGGTGGGTCGAGACAGGTGAGGTGAAGAGTGTTGAGAGGTTGATGGGGACCAGGTACATTTCCTCTTTAGTTTCTTTGTTGTGATTGGAGTGTGAGAGAGGGTAGGGAGGTCAGAGGGGGAGAGGGATGCGGCTTCGGTTCTTGCTAGGGCCAGGCATGCAGTTTTTAGGGAGGGGAAAGGGTGTGGTCGGTGATGGAAGGTGGCGGGGGTTTGTGGGCAAGGCGGGGGGTGGGAGGTTGTAGGTGGGGATGTCCCTGGTATGATAGTGAGAAGAGCGGGGGTGGTTAACCTTGGCTGGTCGGTGGTGGGGTTCAGGGGAGGAGTGGTCTTAGGGTGGATGTTTGCAGGGCGGGATCGCCCAGTATTATAGTGAGGGGAGCGGACATGGTTATCCTTGGTTGGTCGGTGGTGGGGTTTGGGGGAGGAGTGGTCTTAGGGTGGTTGGCTCGCCATCTTGCCCCTCTGGCTTGGTGTTTGGAGAGGGGAATGGTAGGGAAAGCGAAGGAGGGTGGGTTGATTGGGGAAGAGGGGGGCCGGGACGTGAGGGCAGGCAGATCGTGCAGTGGGAGCGGTCCATGGTGCTCGTTTCCAACAAACTTTGGTGGAGTGAGTGCACTCATGCTTAGTAGCTGTTAGGTGTAGTTTCAAGTGCGACTTTTAGTTTATTGGATTTATATAAATTCGGTGATATCACTGGCTGAGAGTGAGCTTGATTTCAGGGTTCCACGAAGCCGGGTGATATTATTCACTAATTCTAGGTTTTGGTGAACTATTTGTACTAGCTTGCAGATATTAGGCCTTTTTGAACTGTAGCTAGCCGTTAGGAAGTGCTAATTAGGTGGTCTATTTAGTTGTCGCTACAGCACAGTTACGCTGTTGGGTAGGCTTTCTAGTATGCTGGAGTACAGGTAAACTATTAAGGAGGAATTGGATGTAGCAGTACCCCAGGTATGGTTTTAGTTGGACTTTTAGGAGGAGTTTAGGCAGGTTTTTAATTGTAGTTCTAGATTTGAGTGGGGATATGCTATTAGGCACACTTCAGGTTCGATTTGCACAATTGAAATTCAGACTATTACATGTACTTCTAGGTTCAACTGATCACAGAGATGATGTTGGGTTAATTAGGTACTAATAGGTACACTTCTAAATTTAACTGCACACATTACTAGGGTTATTCTAACTTCGGTTTTGTGCCGGGAGGCTGTTGGGCACACTTCTATAATCAGCTTTCGCAGAGAGGCTATTGGACACACTTCTAGATTTAACTATCACAGAAGGGCTATTGGGTACACCTCTATAGTCACTTTCACAGAGAGGTTGTTGGGCACACTTCTATAGTCAACTTTCACAGAGAGGTAGTTGGGCACACTTCTATAGTCAACTTTCACAGAGAAGTTGTTGGGCGCACTTCTATAGTCAGCTTTCATAGAGAGGCTATTGGACACACGTCTAGATTCAACTGTCACAGAAGGGCTATTGGGTACACTTCTGATTGCAACTTTCCAGAGATGCTATTAGGGACACTTCTAAATGCAACTTTCACAGGAGGCTATTTGGGACACTTCTCTATTGGGCACACTTCTAGATGCAACTTTCACAGGGAGGCTATTGGGCACATTTATATAGTCAACTTTCACAGAGGATATTCGGCACACTTTCTAGATGCAACTTTTCACAGCGGGGCTATTGGGCACACTTCTAAATTCAATTTTCACAGTGAGGCTATTGGACACACTTCTATAATCAACTTTCCAAGGAGGCTATTGGGCATATTCTAAATTTTAATTTTCACATAGAGTCTATTGGGCACACTTTTAGTTCAACTACTAAATTCAACTCTTACAGAGGGGCAAATGGGACACTACTAGATTCAACTTTGAATAGAGAGGCTATTGGGCACACTGCTAAATGCACCTTTCACAGAGAGGCTATTGGGTACTTTTCTATTCACCGAGGCTATTGGGCAGACTTCTGTTCACAGAGGTTATTGGGCACACTTCTAACTTTAACTTTCACAGAGAGGCTATTGGATACATTTCTATTCACAGAGGCTATTGGGCAGACTTCTATTCACAGGGGCTAATTGGGCACATTTCTAGAATCAACTTACTCAGAGAGGCTATTGGGCACACTTCTATTCACAGAGGCTATCGGGCACATTTCTAGATTCAACTTTCACAGATAGGCTATTGGGCACAACACTAAATGCAACTTTCACACAAAGGCTATTGGCACACTTCTAAATGCAACTTTCACACAGAGGCTATTGGGCACACTTCTAAATGCAACTTTTCACACAGAGGCTATTGGGCACACTTCTAAATGCAACTTTTCACAGAGCGGCTATCGGGCACAGCACTAAATGCAGCTTTCACAGAGAGGCTATTGGGCACAACACTAAATGCAGCTTTCACAGAGAGGCTGTTGGGCACATTTCTAAATGCAAATTTCACAGAGAGGCTATTGGGCACACTTCTAAATGCAACTTTTCACAAAGCGGCTATCGGGCACAGCACTAGATGCAGCTTTCACAGAGAGGCTATTGAGCGCACTTCTAGATGCAACTTTTCACACAGAGCGGCTATCGGACACAGCACTAGATGCAGCTTTCACAGAGAGGCTATTGGGCACACTTCTAGAAGCAACTTTTCACACAGAGGCTATTGGGCACACTTCTAAATGCACATTTCACTGAGAGGCTATTGGGCACACTTCTAAATGCAACTTTTCACACAGAGGCTATTGGGCGCAACACTAAATTCAACTTTCACAGAGAGGCTATTGGGCACACTTCTAGATGCAACTTTCCAAGGAGGCTATTGGGCATATTCTACATTTTAATTTTCACATAGAGTCTATTGGGCACACTTTTAGTTCAACTTCTAAATTCAACTTTCACAGAGGGGCAAATGGGACACTACTAGATTCAACTTTGAATAGAGAGGCTATTGGGCACACTTCTAAATGCACCTTTCACAGAGAGGCTATTGGGTACTCTTCTTTTCACCGAGGCTATTGGGCAGACTTCTGTTCACAGAGGTTATTGGGCACACTTCTATTCACAGGGGCTAATTGGGCACATTTCTAGAATCAACTTACTCAGAGAGGCTATTGGGCACACTTCTATTCACAGAGGCTATTGGGCACGCTTCTAGATTCAACTTTCACAGATAGGCTATTGGGCGCACTTCTATTCACAGAGGTTATTGGGCATACTTCTATGCAATTTACGCAGAGAGGCTATTGGGCATACTTCTAAATGCAACTTTTCACACAGAGGCTATTGGGCGCAACACTAAATGCTAATTTCACAGAGAGGCTATTGGGCACAGCACTAGATGCAATTTTTCACATGTATAGGATGGAGTTTCCAAATGCAAATATACTACAGATGTAGTGAATTTACACTGGTGGTGCTTTGCTAGATGAGTGGTAGGGTAGTATGTCGTGAAGTAATTGCTTCAGTCCCCGCCCTTGCCACACTTACTTATTGTTGGCTTCTTGCTTCTCCTGCAGATACCTGCAGATACTAGCTTGAGCCGTCACTGTCGGAGCCGTCCTTTGCCTCAGGTCCTTAACCGATGGGCTGCCGGGCAGAGGGCTGCCCTGGGAGTGCTGGTAATGGGGGGGGAGTCTTTCGTCTCAGCCAATCGGGTCGCGGGGCAGGCACGGGAGGCGGGACTAGCTAGGACCAGGAAGCAGGGAGCGGGGGGAAGGGGGCCGACGCTGCTAGGCCTGATTTCATTAAATTTTAAGGCAAATGGGGTCGCTCAGGTGGGCGCAACTTACTTGGGCAATCTGTAAGCAAAGGGGGCTTGGATTCACACGTGATGGCTTAAGACCAAGCACTGCGAGCTGGTGGGACAATCGGGTCGCGGGGCAGGCACGGGAGGCGGGATTAGCTAGGACCAGGAAGCGGGGAGCGAGGGGAAGTGGGCCGACGCTGCTAGTGCTGATTTCACTAAATTTTAAGGCAAATGGGGTCGCTCAGGTGGGCGCAACTTACTTGGGCAATCTGTAAGCAAAGGGGGCTTAGATTCACACAGGATGGCTTAAGACCAAGCACTGCGAGCTGGTGGGCCAATCGGGTGGCAGGGCGGGCACGGGAGGCGGGATTAGCTAGGACCAGGAAGCGGGGAGCGGGGGGAAGCGGGCCGACGCTGCTAGGGCTGATGACACTAAATTTTAAGGCAAATGGGGTCGCTCAGGTGGGCGCAACTTACTTGGGCAATCTGTAAGCAAAGGGGGCTTGGATTCACATGCAATGTCTTAAGACCTAGCATTGCGAGCTGGTGGGCCAATCGGGTCGCGGGGCGGGCACAGGAGGCGGGATTAGCTAGGACCAGGAAGCGGGGAGCGAGGGGAAGCGGGCCGACGCTGCTAGGGCTGATTTCACTAAATTTTAAGGCAAATGGGGTCGCTCAGGTGGGCGCAATTTACTTGGGCAATCTGTAAGCAAAGGGGGCTTGGATTCACATGCGATGGTTTAAGACCAAGCACTGCGAGCTGGTGGGCCAATCGGGTCGCGGGGCGGGCACAGGAGGCGGGATTAGCTAGGACCAGGAAGCGGGGACCGGGGGGAAGCGGGCTGACCCTGCTAGGGCTGATTTCACTAAATTTTAAGGCAAATGGGGTCGCTCAGGTGGGCGCAACTTACTTGGGCAATCTGTAAGCAAAGGGGGCTTGGATTCACATGCTATGGCTTAAGACCAAGCACTGCGAGCTGGTGGGCCAATCGGGTTGCGGGGTGGGCACGGGAGGCGGGATTAGCTAGGACCAGGAAGCGGGGAGCAAGGGGAAGCGGGCCAACGCTGCTAGGGCTGATTTCACTAAATCTTAAGGCAAATGGGGTAACTCAGGTGGGCGCAACTTACTTGGGCAATCTGTAAGCAAAGGGGGCTTGGATTCACACGGGATGGCTTAAGACCAAGCACTGCAAGCTGGTGGGCTAATCGGGTCACGGGGCGGGCATGGGAGGCGGGATTAGCTAGGACCAGGAAGCAGGGAGCGGGGGGAAGCGGGCCGACGCTGCGAGGGCTGATGTCACTAAATTTTGAGGCAAATGGGGTCGGACAGGTGGGCGCAACTTACTTGGGCAATCTGTAAGCAAAGGGGGCTTGGATTCACATGCGATGGCTTAAGACCAAGCACTGCGAGCTGGTGGGACAATCGGGTTGCGGGGTGGGCACGGGAGGCGGGATTAGCTAGGACCAGGAAGCGGGGAGCAAGGGGAAGCGGGCCAACGCTGCTAGGGCTGATTTCACTAAATCTTAAGGCAAATGGGGTAACTCAGGTGGGCGCAACTTACTTGGGCAATCTGTAAGCAAAGGGGGCTTGGATTCACACGGGATGGCTTAAGACCAAGCACTGCAAGCTGGTGGGCTAATCGGGTCACGGGGCGGGCATGGGAGGCGGGATTAGCTAGGACCAGGAAGCAGGGAGCGGGGGGAAGCGGGCCGACGCTGCGAGGGCTGATGTCACTAAATTTTGAGGCAAATGGGGTCGGACAGGTGGGCGCAACTTACTTGGGCAATCTGTAAGCAAAGGGGGCTTGGATTCGCATGCGATGGTTTAAGACCAAGCACTGCGAGCTGGTGGGCCAATCGGGTCGCGGGGCGGGCACAGGAGGCGGGATTAGCTAGGACCAGGAAGCGGGGACCGAGGGGAAGCGGGCTGACCCTGCTAGGGCTGATTTCACTAAATTTTGAGGCAAATGGGGTCGCTCAGGTGGGCGCAACTTACTTGGGCAATCTGTAAGCAAAGGGGGCTTGGATTCACATGCGATGGCTTAAGACCAAGCACTGCGAGCTGGTGGGCCAATCGGGTCGCGGGGTGGGCACGGGAGGCGGGATTAGCTAGGACCAGGAAGCGGGGAGCAAGGGGAAGTGGGCCAACGCTGCTAGGGCTGATTTCACTAAATCTTAAGGCAAATGGGGTCGCTCAGGTGGGCGCATCTTACTTGGGCAATCTGTAAGCAAAGGGGGCTTGGATTCACACGGGATGGCTTAAGACCAAGCACTACAAGCTGGTGGGCTAATCGGGTCACGGGGCGGGCATGGGAGGCGGGATTAGCTAGGACCAGGAAGCATGGAGCGGGGGAAGCGGGCCGACGCTGCGAGGGCTAATGTCACTAAATTTTGAGGCAAATGGGGTCGGACAGGTGGGCGCAATTTACTTGGGCAATCTGTAAGCAAAGGGGGCTTGGATTCACACGCAATGGCTTAAGACCAAGCACTGCGAGCTGGTGGGCCAATCGGGTCACGGGGCGGGCACGGGACGCGGGATTAGCTAGGACCAGGAAGCGGGGAGCGAGGGGAAGCGGGCCGACGCTTCTAGGGCTGATTTCACAAAATTTTAAGGCAAATGGGGTCGCTCAGGTGGGCGCAACTTACTTGGGCAATCTGTAAGCAAAGGGGGCTTGGATTCACATGCGATGGCTTAAGACCAAGCACTGCGAGCTGGTGGGCCAATCGGGTCGCGGGGTGGGCACGGCAGGCGGGATTAGCTAGGACCAGGAAGCGGGGAGCAAGGGGAAGCGGGCCGACGCTGCTAGGGATGATTTCACTAAATTTTAAGGCAAATGGGGTCGCTCAGGTGGGCGCAACTTACTTGGGCAATCTGTAAGCAAAGTGGGCTTGGATTCACACGCGATGGCTTAAGACCAAGCACTGCGAGCTGGTGGGCCAATCGGGTCGCAGGGCGGGCACGGGAGGCAGGATTAGCTAGGACCAGGAAGCGGGGAGCGGGGGGAAGCGGGCCGACGCTGCTAGGGCTGATTTGACTACATTTTAAGGCAAATGGGGTCGCTCAGGTGGGCGCAACATACTTGGGCAATCTGTAAGCAAAGGGGGCTTGGATTCACACGCGATGGCTTAAAACCAAGCACTGCGAGCTGGTGGGCCAATCGGGTCGCGGGCACGGGAGGCGGGATTAGCTAGGACCAGGAAGCGGGGAGCGAGGGGAAGCGGGCCGACGCTGCTAGGGCTGATTTCACTAAATTTTAAGGCAAATGGGGTCGCTCAGGTGGGCGCAACTTACTTGGGCAATCTGTGCGCAAAGGTGGCTTGGATTCACACGCGATGGCTTAAAACCAAGCACTGCGAGCTGGTGGGCCAATCGGGTCGCGGGGCGGGCACGGGAGGTGGGATTAGCTAGGACCAGGAAGCGGGGAGCAAGGGGAAGCGGGCCGACGCTGCTAGGGATGATTTCACTAAATTTTAAGGCAAATGGGGTCGCTCAGGTGGGCGCAACTTACTTGGGGAATCTGTGAGCAAAGTGGGCTTGGATTCACACGCGATGGCTTAAGACCAAGCACTGCGAGCTGGTGGGCCAATCGGGTCGCAGGGCGGGCACGGGAGGCAGGATTAGCTAGGACCAGGAAGCGGGGAGCGGGGGAAGCGGGCCGACGCTGCTAGGGCTGATTTCACTAAATTTTAAGGCAAATGGGGTCGCTCAGGTGGGCGCAACTTACTTGGGCAATCTGTAAGCAAAGGGGGCTTGGATTCACACTCGATGGCTTAAGACCAAGCACTGGGAGCTGGTGGGCCAATCGGGTCGCGGGCACGGGAGGCGGGATTAGCTAGGACCAGGAAGCGGGGAGCAAGGGGAAGCGGGCCGACGCTCCTGGGGCTGATTTCACTAAATTTTAAGGCAAATGGGGTCGCTCAGGTGGGCACAACTTACTTGGGCAATCTGTAAGCAAAGGGGGCTTGGATTCACACAGGATGGCTTAAGACCAAGCACTGCGAGCTGGTGGGCCAATCGGGTCACAGGGCGGGCACGGGAGGCGGGTTTAGCTAGGACCAGGAAGCAGGGAGCGGGGGGAAGCGGGCCGTCGCTGCTAGGGCTGATTTCACTAAATTTTAAGGCAAATGGGGTTGCTCAGGTGGGCGCAATTTACTTGGGCAATCTCTAAGCAAAGGGGGCTTGGATTCACATGCAATGGCTTAAGACCAAGCACTGTGAGCTGGTGGGCCAATCGGGTCACGGGGCGGGCACGGGAGGCGGGATTAGCTAGGACCAGGAAGCGGGGAGCGGGGGGAAGCGGGCCGATGCTACTAGGGCTAATTTCTCTAAATTTTAAGGCAAATGGGGTCGCTCAGGTGGGCGCAACTTACTTGGGCAATCTATAAGCAACGGGCGATATCCATGCTTCTTCCTCAACTGTGTTAGTTTCCAGGGCCACAGTTACATGGTTGATCGAGTTTAGAAGTTTCCAAACTTCCCCTAGTTTTTTTTGCAGATTTTTGTTATCATTGATTCAGCGTCTTCTTAAGTCATCAGGTACTTATGTGCTTTCACACAATTTTTGTATCCTAGTGTCCATGCTTTGATCAGCTCAGCTTAAGATGTAGTATTCCCTTCTCTGGTCCTTTTTATGTCCGATCTCATTTTTTTCCTTTCGTCAACAAGGACCAAGTTAAACGAATGCTTGTGCTGGAAGACACTCTTTTGGGTTCCACTCCTTTTTTCCATGAAGGCCATCAGTAGCTTTGGGTATTCCACTCTGTGGTCTTTACCTCTGTTCTTATTTTGTGGGAGGTTCTCCAGCTCTTTCGTTAGTTTCTTGATTCTTACTGCATCTATTTTTAGTCTGTTCACCCCATGGTTAATTACCACTGGGCAGATATAGAGATCTCTGGGGGGATTGGGAACTCCAATACATTTCAGCTCGATTATGGTTTGGTCACTCTGGGATGTCCAAATAACTGCAAGTGAGTAAATCCAGGGAACTATATTTCCAGACACAAAAAAAGTAGACCAGCACGTTTGTGGAGTCTCCCTGCTTCCAGGTGTGGCAGGCTGGTGTATCTCCCCTGGTCTGCCCGTTCATTAGATGTAAGTCTCAGGGCTCCAGTTCTGCTGTTCACAGCCTTCCCTTGGCCCAGCTGGTGATCTTATGCCTAGGTCGTCATATCCTGCCACCTGATGATCTTCCAAGGAATCCATGTTAAAATCATCACATATGACGATTAGTGGGTCTGGTAGAGAGACCATTAAGTGGTCTAATAGTGACATGATCTCCCTGATGAATGTGAGGTTATCTATCCCTTCTGAGTTCCAGGAGACATGGCATAGAATCAGCCATTCAGATATGTCGGACCTTATCTCTGAGCTTTTCATTAAAGTCACTTGCTTAAAATGGTTTGGGTTCCAAATTCCTGAGATACTATAACAGTTTGTGTTTTTATCAGTGTTAAGAGACTCGATACGAGTCTTCCTTTTAGACCTTTGGTTGCAGGGTTCAGTAGGGTAACACATCCATCTAGGACTGGTGGTGTTCTAAACCAGGTTTCCTTGAGGCAAATTAGATCATAGTTGTCCCATTGAAGTTCTTTGTTGCCTAAGCGAGGCGCAAAACCCTGGTATTCCAGCATCCAATTGTCCACCCCATTAGAGAGATTGACCTGTGTTGCTAGACTTTCCCTTTTCTCACCACCAGAGCTTCTGCCAACCATCCCCAGGAGTCAGCATCATCCCCACTTGGGGTCTTGTTTAAATTGGTAGTGACTCTCCTTTCCTATTCAGCAGAATTGTCCCTGAAAATACGCAGGGGAGACAACGCGTTATCTTCTCTGTTGGTTCCTTTTCTCTTTGGCACTTCTCTACGGGACCATGTATCAGTTGAAGTTGTTTGCGGCACACCTTCTTCGAGATGGAATCTGGTTGTTTTGTCTGGAGCTCGAAGGTGCTCTTTAGGCCCCTCACTTTTTGTTGGTGTCCTAATCTCTGAAAGGGAGTAACCCATAGAGGAAATATGTGAAGCCTCCTCAAGTATGGTGTCTTAGATTACTGTATTTTCTAGGAAGATCACAACTTTAGCTAGGCGATCCTTGCTTGGAAGGCCACTCTGGAGATGTCATCCCTTGTTATCAGTCTTAATTTTGAAATACGGTGCAACATTTTCAGGACGTTTGCTCTGTTTAGTTGTCAGGTTTCCTAGGTCGGTTTCCCATTGTGTGGGGCCTTCTTATGTTTCTGGTTCCTTTGTGGTTGTTGTTGATATTAGTTGCAGAAAGGGAAGAGCAATTAAGAACCACTGTTGGTGGGAGGTTGCTCCTCCTGCTAATGCCTGCCTGTTCTAGACTCATTGAGATTTTGTTCTGAGTCAGGCAAGGGCACTTCTGGGCCAGTGTTCTGCGCTCGTCCGTATCCTGAGAGCCTGGTCTTGACAAGGGCAATGATGCAGCTAAGATTAGTTGCATTTGTTCCAGAGTTCTAAAGCTGTCTTTCTCCATCATGCCATATGGGCTAGTACGTCTTTTTTTAATCGAGGGCCCTGTCATGCCCAGTGTCTTGAAAAATGTGCCAGCACCATTACACTTATCCATGGCTTGTTTTGTATAACCCATATGGTTTTCAGATCGTTTATCTGTCGGGCATTGTTGGTTTGTTTTTGTGGGTTTTTTCAGCACTTAAATTTAGCAAATAGCCGGTAATCTATAGCAGCGGTGGGCGGTGGAGCAGGTGAAGGGGCCGGTCCGCTCCAAAGGTTATCACCATCCTTGGCCACAAAATTTGGAAGTTCTGCTTCTTCGATTAATATTATCTCATCTTCAGTCCGGTGGACTCCTTTGGGCCCACCCACATTAGCCTCATGGTCCGCTTCCCTACTCTTTGCCATCTGCTCACCTCCTTGATGGCTGATATCATTTGTTATTTCTGAATCTTCTGCCTCCTTTTCAGTAGCTGAGTTTTCCTGTCTCTCACCTGTTTGGAGGGATTGGAGGTGGTTGCGGGTCCGCTGGGGTCTGTGGTTGCACTGGTGAAGTGTCTGTGCTTTGATTTCCGTTTTTTTTGGCTGCATATCACAGCTTTTTCCCTTCAATTATTGGGTCTAAGATTCGGTGTTGTCTCTTCTTTGTGTGTATTCAGTTTACTTTGGATTGCTGTTATAAAGCCTTCCACGCATACCATTTTGGAGTGCAGCATAGCCATAACAGTTGTCTGATCTTTTACATGATCGTTATGTAAATGGTGCCAATACCAGTGTTAGTGTGGCCATGGTACTGGCATTAATTGGTGTATCCTTGTAAGCCTTATGGTGCTTGCACTTGTATTTTCTTTTTCCCTTTTTTTGGGCTTACTATTGATGGGGTTTATCAATCATGCTAGCTAAATCAATTTGCCGTCTTGAAACTTCGAGGGTTTTTAGATCATGGCTTTCAAGCGAAGGTATTCTTTTTTGTGTGTCTGATCCAAGACTACCAGTAGTTGCCAACCCACTTCCTTCCAGCAAGTTCCAGCTCGCAAGTAGCGATGAACCTCCCCAAGGCTCTGATCTTGATCAGACCAAGTTCTTGTCAAGCATTTCCTTGCTTAAGAGTCAATGTTCCTATAATGGAACCTTGTGGAGTTTGTGATGTTAGTTATTCTTAGACCTGTTGGCTTCCATTGGGAGGGTCCCTTGCAACAGTTTTTTTTTTTTAGGTGTCTGGGGTCTCCCCGTGCAGCTCTCTCCATTGAAGTTGGATATTCTAGGTCTCTGGCTGGCTCCACTAGGGACCCTCTTCCCGTTATGGGAAAGGGTTGAAATTCTGGTATTTGTAACCCTTGGCCTACCTTTGTGCCTCCTGCCAATAAGTGGAGGTGACACGCCTGTTCTGCACCAACAAGGGTATGTGGTTGCGCCAGAGGTTTCAGGGACATGTGGCATTATGTCCCTTGTTTCGGGGGCTTTGCCACTGTCGCGGTAGGGGCCAGGTCTAGTTATCTGACTATTAAAGTAGGCTGATATGGTGGTCTGGGTTCTGCCCACCCACCATGGAGTTTCATTAGTCCCCTCCCTACTGTCTTTTAGATCAGTCATTGGTGACATAGATGACCTTGGCTGGGGGGGCAGGTTATCAAAGGTAGTAAAACAGGATTGGAAGGGTTAGGAGTGTACATTTGCAACTATGTTGCTGTGAAGGCAGTTACCAGGAGTCTTGGCATCAGAGCTGGAGGGGCGGCCAAGTCAAAGTGACTGCATATATTAGGATATGTGTCACCCTGGGGCTAGCACGTTGGGGGCAACATTGGGGGTGCATCATTATGGTCTGTGACAGAGCCATTTCCAAATCTGTAGGCACCGTTACTTCACTCACCTCTAATGAAGACTTCTTCTCCCAGTCTCCCGGCTGCCATCCACTTGAGGTAGACCGCAGTGGGGGATCTGTCTTTTCCATTATGGAGCAAAGTCACCCAAGGAACGCCAGTAACAGACACTCAGCCTGCCCTCAGCATGGTGACAACAATAGGATCGGCGTGTCCACCGGCGTGTCCACCAAGCCATCCAATAGTAGCTGCAGGAACAGCAGTGGCTGCAGGAAGTTTGGCTCTCTCTTTGCTCAGTACTATTCGTCTCTCCGGCTTACCCTGCGAAGCACGGGAACACAGCAACACACTCTGCAACATTCCACTATGCTTGGCTTTTGGTAGCAGAGTATGAGAGTGTAGGTCCACCTCCTCACTGGTCTGGTCTGTCTGCCATATTCACCATCGAAAAGGGGCATGCAGGGCTCTGACTAGGCAACCTCCACTGGACCACCCACCCACAAGAGCTCTGTTCGTGAAAATCCTCAGCTTCTTATACAAAGGAGACATACTCCATGTGTAAAGGTTACATTCAACATGGTATGTCAGAGTTGTCCATTTATCCTGACTGCAATGAAGTGGTTCAAAGGCAAAAAATGCCTATTGTGATGTGAAATTCACTTTGCAGCAATGTACCATGCACTATATGCTGCTGTTTCCGTCCAGGATGAAGTCATTTTGAGATGCTGGCAGAGGAAAAGGAATAGATGGATAGGCAGGGACTGAGAGAAGAACAGGAAACAGAAGTCATGGAGCAGCAACAGAGAAGAACACTTAAGAAGCCCATCTCCAGGAGGATAACATAACAGCAACCCTTGATTAGGGACAGAGAAATTGACTCAACTGAGCAGTAGTTCTCACTAAGAAGGGCTGAAAACTGGAGTTCTAGATGATCAAACTCATGCAAGTAGTAACTTTAGAAGGCTTACCTTTCATATTGAGCTCATAAGAGTTGTGATATTTTGTTATATAGTGTAGTGAGAGATGGGTTCAGTGTGCGGCTTGGTATTGTGGTATTTATTTGGAGGAACACAATGCTAGTTTTGCCTCATGAAGTGTATCTGTGTGTTCTTAAGTAGTACTGTCTGATAATCTAGAAGGTCCATATTGTAAAGCGGGAGGCCGTTAAGAATTGGTGGGTAGGTCTTGCTATACATAGATATAGAACCGAAAACCACTGTGGAGTTCAGGGACAGGATGTTTTGGAACTAGTTTGGCCTGGTACGCTGGTGTTTGTGGGTATAGGTTTTGTCAATTATTTTGTTGGTTCTTATTAATTTATCAGTGCCATATATGAGGAGGAACTGAGGAGTTATATCAATACATGCTGGAATGGGAGAATGTATGTTGTTGACGTGACAGTTCTGTGTGATAGATATCTCTATGATCCTCCTCATATCTGGCCTTGATAAATTAATAAGGAATGCATATGCTTACCGATTCAGGGTTAGTTCCTTTTTGCACCGGCAAGGGGTGCGTTTGGCCATGCTTTTGGAAACACAACTCTTGTTGGATGAACTTGATATATTGGCTAAGAGGTTCCGAAGCAATAGTTACACCATGTACATTAGAGGGGTGTGAATTTTAGTGCCATCATGGCTCTTGAGGTCTCCGCAATCATAAAAGACAATAAGGGATGTTATGCTATTCTTACTGGTTTACTAGAGGGGCAAGAAATATTCATTGCTTTTATATATATATATATATATTCAATGAAAAAACTTTGTTAAGGGGACGTTATGGTTAAGTTGCACTAATAAAAACCTTTGAAATTCAAAGAAAAAACTTTGTTAAAGGGACATTATGGTTTCAAGTAAAATCGAAAAACCCCAGAAATTTCCCAGTTATGGTAAGCTAAACAACCATACCTCGTGCCACCACGTGCACTGTTAAGACTAACACCCAGGACATCAAAGATGACATCACAAATGTTTTTTTGCTTCTTGCAGCCATATCCCATCTCATCCTCATCACCCCTCAGCTCCCCAGAGATTATTTGATAGGTTTGACAAGTGCAATGTTGTGTTTTTTAATATGTTTTTACCGCAATTACCGTGGATAAAGGCCGCTGTCTGCAAATGCAAGATGGCGGCCGTTTCCAAAAATCTGACGCACTTTACGCTCTTCACCATCCAATCAGCGAACACATTGCATGTCTGCGGACATGACGGAAGCTGATTAACCAATCGGTGTCCTGTCCGTGGAGTGAACAGGGAAGTGTGTCCGCGGACCGGACATAGATATCACTAATCTTTTGTGACCTACTTTTTGGTCGTTTTTAAAAAAACTACTGGACCACCAAATTTACAAAAGGTGCCAAGACGCTGCTCCTGCTGGAAATTTGGTGAAAATCCGTCCAGCGGTTTGGGCTGTAGGCGTGAGCAAAGTTTGTTCCCCATTCAGTCTATGGGAAAAAAGAAATTTTGGGACCCTCCTATAACTTTGCCCCCCCAGACCAAACCTCACCAAACTTTGAAAAACATTCAGAGTTGGCAATATACTTTACCGTGGCTGTGTAATATATATATATATATTACATTGCCACGGTAGTGGCCATGTAGTTATGGTTAAGTTGCTGTTTCCATAGGAAGAGCACTTTTTGGGTGGCTTATAACTTCGCTCTCCCTGGACGGATCCTCACCAAACTTTGCAAAAAAAGTATTTGGGTCACTCTGAATTTATTTGCAAAGTTTGGTAAGGATTCGTCCAGGGGGGGCAAAGTTATAGGGGGGTCCCAAAACTTTTTTTTTTCCCATAGACTGAATGGGAAAAAAATTTTGCTCGCGCCTACAGCCCAAACCGCTGGACGGATTTCCACCAAATTTGGACCAGGAGCAGCGGCTTGGTCCCAAAAGCGTGCTTTTGCAAATTTGGTGAAAATCCGTCCAGTAGTTTTTTTTAAAATGACCAAAAAGTAGGTAAAAAAAAAATTGTGATATCTGTGTTCGGTTCGCGGACACACTTCCCTGTTCGCTCCGCGGACAGTGTCCTGATTGGCCAATCGTCTTGCGTGATGTTCGCGGACATGCAACGTGTTCGCTGATTGGACGGCGTGGAGCGTGAAGCGCGTCAGATTTTTCGGTAGCGCCCACCATCTTGGATTCGCGGACGTCCGCGGACAGCGCGGTGAAACTTTGTTCAAAATGTGTATTTAGTAGAGTGTGTTGGTGTGTAGGAGTGTTTGGGGAGGGTGGGAGTGTATGAGATAGGATGAAAGTTGTGTTTTTTATGTGTTAGACGTTCTTTTTGTGTTCGATTTGTTTGCGGACATCACATGTGTTCTGAAATGTTCTAAATAAACTGACTGGGGGGTGTTCTAAGGACTCAATATGTGTCCGGTTTGTTCGCAAGTAAAGTGAAACTGTTCTAAGAACACTCACGGTGTCCGGGGAGTGTTCGTAGGGGGTGTCCTGAGGACGCTGTCCGTATTGTTCTCTGTCAAGTTGAATGTGTTCTAAGAACACCCGCAGTGTCCTGAAATGTTCGCAAATAAACAAAATGGGGGTGTTCTGAAGACGTTTTTGAGAACACTCCCGGTGTCCTGAAATGTTCGTAGGGGGTGTCCTGAGGACGCTGTCCGTATTGTTCTCTGTCAAGTTGAATGTGTTCTAAGAACACCCGCGGTGTCCTGAAATGTTCGCAAATAAACAAAATGGGGGTGTTCTGAAGACGCTTCTAAGAACACTTGCGGTGTCCGGGGAGTGTTCGTAGGGGGTGTCCTGAGGACGCTGTCCGTATTGTTCTCTGTCAAGTTGAATGTGTCCTAAGAACACTCGCGGTGTCCTGAAATGTTTGCAAATTAACAAAATGGGGGTGTTCTGAAGACGCTTCTAAGAACACTCGGGTGTCTGGGGAGTGTTCGTAGGGGGTGTCCTGAGGACGCTGTCCGTATTGTTCTCTGTCAAGTTGAATGTGTCCTAAGAACACTCGCGGTGTCCTGAAATGTTCGCAAATAAACAAGATGGTGGTGTTCTGAAGACGCTTCTAAGAACACTCCCGGTGTCCTGGAATGTTCGTAGGGGGTGTCCTGAGGACGCTGTCCGTATTGTTCTCTGTCAAGTTGAATGTGTCCTAAGAACATTCGCGGTGTCCTGAAATGTTCGCAAATAAACAAGATGGTGGTGTTCTGAAGACGCTTCTAAGAACACTCGCGGTGTCCGGGGAGTGTTCGTAGGGGGTGTCCTGAGGACGCTGTCCGTATTGTTCTCTGTCAAGTTGAATGTGTCCTAAGAACACTCGTGGTGTCCTGAAATGTTCGCAAATAAACAAGATGGTGGTGTTCTGAAGAAGCTTCTAAGAACACTCGCGGTGTCCGGGGAGTGTTCGTAGGGGGTGTCCTGAGGACGCTGTCCGTATTGTTCTCTGTCAAGTTGAATGTGTTCTAAGAACACCGGCGGTGTCCTGAAATGTTCGCAAATAAACAAAATGGGGGTGTTCTGAAGACGTTTTTGAGAACACTCCCGGTGTCCTGGAATGTTCGTAGGGGGTGTCCTTAGGACGCTGTCCGTATTGTTCATTGTTAAGTTGAAAGTGTTCTAAGAACTATCGCGTTGTTCTGAAATGTTCGTAGGGGGTGTCCTGAAAACGGTGTCCGTATTGTTCGCTGGCAAGTTCAAAGTGTTCTAAGAACACTCACGTTGTTCGCGGACATTAAAAGTTTCCCATAGATCATAGTTGAAATGTTTGACTCTATGGATGTGATATGCTGCGGTGGTTGTTGCCAGAGCATAAAGTCTTAGGTGCATGGCCATTTGGCCATGCACCCAAGACTGTATGCCCTGGCAACAACTACCGCAGCATATCACATTCATATTTGCTTATAACTTTGGGTGAAAAACAAATGTATAAGGAACAAAGGTATTAGATACTATGGATGTGATATGCTGCTATGGTTGTCCTTATTATTGTATACTTACTGTTTGGTCTAGTAATGGGAGTCCATGTTTTTCTTCTTCATTTCTGTGATAAAAGAAAATAGCATGTTAGTATTAGTATTTTGTAATGACTTTTACAAAAGGTGCCAAGACGCTGCTCCTGCCGCAAATTTTGTGAAAATCCGTCCAGCGGTTTGGGCTGTAGGCATGAGCAAAGTTTGTTCCCCATTCAGTCTATGGGAAAAAAAGAAATTTTGGGACCCTCCTATAATTCTAAGAACACCCGCGGTGTCCTGAAATGTTCGCAAATAAACAAAATGGGGGTGTTCTGAAGACGCTTCTAAGAACACTCGCGGTGTCCGGGGAGTGTTCGTAGGGGGTGTCCTGAGGACGCTGTCCGTATTGTTCTCTGTCAAGTTGAATGTGTCCTAAGAACACTTGCGGTGTCCTGAAATGTTCGCAAATAAACAAAATGGGGGTGTTCTGAAGATGCTTCTAAAAACACTTGCGGTGTCCGGGGAGTGTTCGTAGGGGGTGTCCTGAGGACGCTGTCCGTATTGTTCTCTGTCAAGTTGAATGTGTCCTAAGAACACTCGCGGTGTCCTGAAATGTTTGCAAATAAACAAGATGGTGGTGTTCTGAAGACGCTTCTAAGAACACTCCCGGTGTCCTGGAATGTTCGTAGGGGGTGTCCTGAGGACGCTGTTCGTATTGTTCTCTGTCAAGTTGAATGTGTTCTAAGAACACCCGCGGTGTCCTGAAATGTTCACAAATAAACAAAATGGGGGTGTTCTGAAGACGCTTCTAAGAACACTCGCGGTGTCCGGGGAGTGTTCGTAGGGGGTGTCCTGAGGATGCTGTCCGTATTGTTCTCTGGCAAGTTGAATGTGTTCTTAGAACAATCGCGGTGTCCTGAAATGTTTGCAAATAAACAAGATGGTGGTGTTCTGAAGAAGCTTCTAAGAACACTTGCGGTGTCCGGGGAGTGTTCGTAGGGGGTGTCCTGAGGACGCTGTCCGTATTGTTCTCTGTCAAGTTGAATGTGTTCTAAGAACACCCGCGGTGTCCTGAAATGTTCGCAAATAAACAAAATGGGGGTGTTCTGAAGACGTTTTTGAGAACACTCCCGGTGTCCTGGAATGTTCGTAGGGGGTGTCCTTAGGACGCTGTCCGTATTGTTCGTTGTTAAGTTGAAAGTGTTCTAAGAACTATCGCGTTGTTCTGAAATGTTCGTAGGGGGTGTCCTGAAAACGGTGTCCGTATTGTTCGCTGGCAAGTTCAAAGTGTTCTAAGAACACTCACATTGTTCGCGGACATTAAAAGTTTCCCATAGATCATAGTTGGAATGTTTGACTCTATGGATGTGATATGCTGCGGTGGTTGTTGCCAGGGCATAGAGTCTTGTGTGCATGGCCATTTGGCCATGCACCCAAGACTCTATGCCCTGGCAACAACCACCGCAGCATTTCACATTTATATTTGCTTATAACTTTGGGTGAAAAACAAATGTATGGTTCTCTGTCAAGTTGAATGTGTCCTAAGAACACTCGCGGTGTCCTGAAATGTTCGCAAATAAACAAGATGGTGGTGTTCTGAAGACGCTTCTAAGAACACTTGCGGTGTCCGGGGAGTGTTCGTAGGGGGTGTCCTGAGGACGCTGTCCGTATTGTTCTCTGTCAAGTTGAATGTGTCCTAAGAACACTCGCGGTGTCCTGAAATGTTCGCAAATAAACAAGATGGTGGTGTTCTGAAGAAGCTTCTAAGAACACTCCCGGTGTTGGAATGTTCGTAGGGGGTGTCCTGAGGACGCTGTCCGTATTGTTCTCTGTCAAGTTGAATGTGTCCTAAGAACACTCGCGGTGTCCTGAAATGTTCGCAAATAAACAAGATGGTGGTGTTCTGAAGACGCTTCTAAGAACACTTGTGGTGTCTGGGGAGTGTTCGTAGGGGGTGTCCTGAGGACGCTGTCCGTATTGTTCTCTGTCAAGTTGAATGTGTTCTAAGAACACCCGCGGTGTCCTGAAATGTTCGCAAATAAACAAAATGGGGGCGTTCTGAAGACGTTTTTGAGAACACTCCCGGTGTCCTGGAATGTTCGTAGGGGGTGTCCTTAGGACGCTGTCCGTATTGTTCGTTGTTAAGTTGAAAGTGTTCTAAGAACTATCGCGTTGTTCTGAAATGTTCGTAGGGGGTGTCCTGAAAACGGTGTCCGTATTGTTCGCTGGCAAGTTCAAAGTGTTCTAAGAACACTCACATTGTTCGCGGACATTAAAAGTTTCCCATAGATCATAGTTGAAATGTTTGACTCTATGGATGTGATATGCTGCGGTGGTTGTTGCCAGGGCATACAGTCTTGGGTGCATGGCCATTTGGCCATGCACCCAAGACTGTATGCCCTGGCAACAACCACCGCAGCATATCACATTCATATTTGCTTATAACTTTGGGTGAAAAACAAATGTGTAAGGAACAAAGGTATTAGATACTATGGATGTGATCTGCTGCTATGGTTGTCCTTATTATTGTATACTTACTGTTTGGTCTAGTAATGGGAGTCCATGTTTTTCTTCTTTATTTCTGTGATAAAAGAAAATAGCATGTTAGTATTAGTATTTTGTAATGACTTATTACATTGTATAAGCAATATACTTTTATTTTTTTTCAACCCTCATATTTAGTAGAGTACAAATCAGAGTACTGTGCAATTTGCTCAGTTTCTGTATTTGTTGCTAAAATCATTGGGTCTGTGGGAGAAAAAAAAATCCATGTTGGATTAAAAAAAAAACCTTTTTCTGTTATGCTACAGTTTATTTGTTTGTTTGTTTTCAGTGTTCACTTGTTGTTTCTGGCTAATGCTTTATACTTTGCTTTGTTTTATTTTTTTTGGAGCAGTAACAGATTCTTCATTTGTTTTGATGTTATAAAATTTTGGAGCAGTTAGATACCAATTGGTGTATTCTGTCTATTTTTTTAATATATTTTAGTGGTTTTGATTTATCTATTTGGATATTGTTAAATTTTGGGACAGTTAGATACCAATTGGCGTATTCTAACTGTGTATTTTTTGGCCTAATTTAGTGGTATTCATTTATCTGATTAGTTGTTGTAGAATCTTTGAGCAGTTAGATAGCTTTTGGAGTATTCTAACAGTTTATATTTTTTTAACACAAATTTACTTAAAGGTTTAAATACAGTTTATTTATCAAATTTTGGTTTTAAGAACATCAAATAAGCATTTGTAAGATTTGCTGGTAATCTCTGCTTTAGAGTAATGGTACTATCATTACATTCAAACCATCCACATTTCTTTTTTATATATGCCGTGTAGTGCCCTGAATTGGTTGTGGCTCCTGCGTGGTAGATTATACCTATTGTTGTGAAGGTTTTCTTACCAAGTGATATTTGACTATGTGTGAATCCAGTCAGCTTGCAGTTGTTTTTGGTACCATCTGCATTGTAACGTAGAAGCATTAGTATTACGTATTTACTATGTGTTTGTATTACTAACGTGGAGCGATTATCTGAATTGCAGGTAGAGCATAATCTACCATGGTTTGCATTTTGTACAAGTTGCTGAAATGGAATGGATTCACAATTTGGTATTGATATATATATGAAGCGTTCATTGGGAATTTCTTCTTATTTCACATTGTTGCACAGAGTGCATGTATGTTTCCACATGTATGAAATCTGGAAGATTTCCTTTATAGGTATGTTTTTGTTTTCCAGTACTTGTAGTAAGTACATTAAACATTCTTGTGGATCTTCCTGTGAGTTTATAGTGAATTTCACCATTCCAGCACAGTAGTCCAATTCTTGTCTTATTGCATAAACACTATATGTGTTGTCAGGATTTTTTTTTGCGTTTCTATGAAGTACTAACATTTGCATACACAATGGGTCTCTAAAGTGTAAGAAATGTTGTCAACAATTGGTGGTAATTGAAATAGAATATTCATTGCTACATTTGCATAGCAACTTACACCAACTATATTTGAGAATTTAAATGGTCCTGGTAGTTCTGTATCTAACTGTTTTTTTTGGAGTTTGTCTTCCTTCTTTAAAGAAGTACCTGGTTTACTTTCTCTAATTGATTCTTTTTTGTTTGTGGTACTTGATGAAGTATTAGTCTCTTTTACTCTCTTTGGAGGATTTGCAGTGACGTCCTGTTGCATTTCTGTTTGATTTAGTTTTCTTTTACAACGTTTTAGTTTTTGTGGACAGAATTGTGTTTATATGGGGAGTGTATAGTGAGCGAAGTCTATTATATTCTAAAATGCAAGGAATATCAGCGTTTACTTTACTTGCATCAAAGTTGATTAGAAATAGACCGTCAAGTGTACGTAAGCGTGATAGTGCTACGTAGCTCATGCCTTCTTTAAAGACTGTGTTACCAATATCTATCATTGCTTTGTCTAGGGTAAGACCTTGTGATTTATGAATCGTGACTGCGTATGCAAGAGTTAGAGAAAATTGTTCTCTGCGTACATACATATCTTTGAAGAGAAGGAATCTAGCTGTTGAGCGTCCTATCCGTTTTACTTCTGAAAGTTTTGTCAAAGAGTATATGACAAACTGAATTTTGTTGTCACGTGGGTATGTTTGAAAGCCAACAACTGTACCCAGTGCTCCATTAACTAGTCCTTGGTCCACGTCAAGGTTACGTTTAAGCATTACTCTGCAATTTAAGGATAATTTTAACATCTTTTCTAAGCCTGCTGTGTTTGAGATTGATGTTTCTAAATTATTTAGTCTTGTTGTGGCTTGGTCACACATGGGTAGTGTCATACCATGTACATCTAGTTTGTCTGTGGCGCTAATTTCCATTATTGGTTGCATTTCTTTACTTAACATTATTTCATTGAATTTGAGACAGCTTGCAAGAGTTGGCATTAAGGCCATACAATTGACATTTTTGTGGGCTAATTGTTCCATAACATCTGTAGCACATGCATTATCGCCATAAAGTGCATGAATGTGCCGGGTTTTCAATGTTGCTTCTGCTTCTTTAGAAAGTATACCAACTCTCAACTTTTTAAAATGTTGGCATAAGTTAGATCTGCAGATTTGCGCATGTTTTCTGTTAATTCTCTGTATTGGAAATGTTGCCAAAGGTTGACATTTCCAATGCTGCCAACAGTTTTACGGCAGAGTTTGTGCCCTAATGTTTTAAAAATAGGTTCACCTTTTACTGGTGTTAATTGAAGAAGATCTCCAAAAACAATAATGTGTTTTCCTGCAAAGAGCTCTTCATAGTCTGTTTTGAGTACTTCTTGAAATCTGAGGTGAATCAAAGCTAACATCAGGTTGGAGACCATGCTCACTTCATCTATTAGTAGCATTTTCATTTGTTTCAATACTCTGCGTAATTCCATTGCAGATTCTGCAGAAAGTTTGTAATAGTCTAATTTGTTCTGGTGTTCTACTGGTAATAGTAGTAATCGGTGTAATGTAACACCAACTATGTTGTAGGCAGCTAAACCTGTGGGGGCAGTGACAACAGCCTACAGTTTGGTGTTTGTCAATTGTTGAAGGAACTTACTAATGATTTTGATTAGGAATGTTTTGCCAGAACCAGCTTCACCACTGACGCACAGTAGTATAGGTTTATAATTATGGCAGGAACATTCTTTATTTTCATGTTTTACACCATGTGCAATTTGTTTTGTTACTTCTTGAAAAATGCTACTTTGCTCATTGTTTAGTTTTGATTGTAGTATTGTTAAGTCTTCCTTATCTTCATACTGACACATGGTGTTTTCTACTTCTATCATAGCTAATTCTGCCTCATTTGTTATTAGTGGTTCTCCCAGTGGTTCTTGGCTTCCTGTTACAGAAGGTTGACTACTGTCAGGAGTATCCTTATCTAGTTGGGCTTGGAGTTCTTCTTCATGTTGCTGTTCATTGTGCAACATTGTTTTGTACTGTGTAAAGTTTACATCAGTTATAGTGCTTTCATTTGCTTTGAAAGCATCCTCATATGAGTCATAGTTATCTAGTAATTGTTCTTCTTTTCTCCATGGTTTGAAGAGTTGTAGCAGGGACATGTAATATACTTCTTTATGTTGAGGAGTCTTCAATGACAATTTGATAAGATTAATTAAATTTGGTTTAGTGAGTTTAACTAAGCTGCCTTCACAGTCTGTCATTCTATATTTACCTTTTTTTTCATCAGGTTTCATATTATTTTTGTATGTGTAGTTTTGGGCTATTTGGTATAGACACATGTTTTCCAAAGTATTACTTCTGTTTGGGTAGTATGTGTCCAATAAATTGTTTTTTAAAATGTCTTGGCTGTTGGGATCATGTTTGGCTATTGTTTCTATATCTTCATATGATTTTAGAACTCTTTTTCTAGATTTAGCTGGACCAAGACTTAGCCATACTATATTTTCAGATTTACCATACAATGAAGTACCAGTTAAACGATCAGCTGCTTCATAAAATCTACATTCTCTATGGGTGAACATTTTTATGCCCAAGCTGTATAATTTCTGAGATACTGTTTTATCTGATGACAGGTCATTCCAGAGGTCTTGGAGCTCTGTCTTTTCTGCTTTAGTTAAGTATGCTGTGACATATCTTGCAACTGCAGTAGAATTGTCTGCAATGTACTGCACATCTATGTTTGCATTCCATAAGTGGGCAATGATTGCATTATAATCATTGATATATTTTTCTTCTTCTTTTCTTTTTATGTAATATGTATTTTTAGGTGACTTACCTTTAACACTATGTCTAACTGAAGACATGAGGTTGTTTACTTGACCTGTATTTGTAACTGGTCTAGGGAAACCAAATCGGCATTTGGTGTAGTATTTGCCTTTGTTTTTGTATTTGCGACGACAATATTTTCCACATTTGTGTCTTTGAAATTGTATAATTTGTGCATGAAGATCACTATTTGTGGCTTCTGATGGAATTTCACAAGTGACATATTTTTGAATAAACTGTAAAGCAGTGGCATCACTGTCTTGACCAAATTTAGGAGCATCTTTAATCCATAAAAGCATGTGGATATGTGGTGCTCCTCTGGCTTGGTATTCTTTTCTCCAAAAGAAGTGTTGCACTTCTCCAAGGGGAGGAACATTTTTATTACAAATAAAATGTAGCATAGCAATGAAGCGATGGTGAAAATATCTTGAAACATTAACAGGATCCAAAGAACAAAATTCTCCAGGTGTTAGAATATCTATGTTTGTTTTGTTTTTATTTGATATGCGTAGGAAATCATGTAAATCTTCCCATGCATATTCTGCACAACTTAATGTAACAAACCAAGTGGGTTGGCCAAGGTTTCTGATCATACAACGTACATCTCCATGATGTCGAAACCAGTACTCTTTAGTACCACGCATATTTGCTAATAGATTTGCAATATTTGATTGTAAAACCTCATCCTTTTGTTGCACTTTCTCTAATAATTGTGTAGCTGTCATATTTTGAAAGTGTGATCCTGATTTTAATATGTGTGCAACTCCGTAACATAAAGTTGCTAGTTCACTTTCAAAGAGTAGGTGGAATATGTATTCCACATTTTGTCTAAATCTGGGATCTTCAGAATACATCCGTAATGAGCGGTATTCTAAAGCTGATATTTGAATAGGTCTATCATCATACCTTCCTCCTTTGCCAGTAGGAAAGAGTAGAGGAAAAGCACGTGCTTCTATACTTTTTTCCCGTATACTGATTGGCGATCCTTTTGTTTGACGCATTTGGTAAGTTTCCAGTACATCTTGTATGGTGTCATTACAGTGCAAAGGATGAATTGTATAATGGTCTAAAGTATTTGATATTGTAGCAGGATCTAGTAGCTCAAATTGTCCAGCTTCTTGTGTTTCTTGAATTATTTCAGTTGTATCTTTCAAGTTTTCTTCAATATTAATTTCTTTGTAATATTCATTATTCTCTTTAAGATATTGGAAGGCTTGTCTAACTTTATATAAATCTACCAGCTGTTGCCATATTTTTTTGTCTTTTGTAGGTACTCCATTTACTAATATAATTAAAGATTGCTGCATTGGACGTTGCACTCCTAGAGTATGCACATTTTCTTTTAGATTTAATGGTAAATAAACTACTTTTCCACAAATGCCTTTTACCAATTCAGAGGGAGGTAATTTTGCTGTTTTTGGTTGAAGGCGTATTATTGCTTGAAATGGGTGTACTGTTTGAATTATGATGCTCTCATATAAATGAAGTTGTTGTAGAGGTTTTGGTACTGGGTATAATTCCAAATTATTTGTGATAGAACGTGAAGGAGTTTGGTTGTTGTCAAGTTTTGTAGTGCAATAACTGCAAAGTATTAATGGCTCAGTTATTTCATATTTGTTTTCTGCTACAAGGTAGAGAGCTAATTCAAACCATTTAGAATCTTCATTGTCTTCTATTTTGTATGATAGGTCCACAGTTTTTGTGTTACTTTTATAAAAAATTCTACGGCAACATACACATACATGGTTTGGTACTTCAGCTGATGTACTTTTAAATTTTAGTATTTCTTTTTTGTATGTGTTTAGCAAAAGGTTGCCATGTGTAGAATTGTTGCTTAATTGGTTTAAAGCTATTTCATTCTGTAAATGGCTTTCACTTCCAAAATATTTTTTCTGGATATAGTGAATTTCTTCAAGTAGGTCTTTTGCTGTACCATGTAGAAGGATGTTATTTAACTTTGCTAGTGCTAAAGCAGGACTTTTAGCATAGTACAGTTTATAGACTAGACTTCTTATAGTTGAATGATGTGTTGATATCCTTTTGATATCATGGAAAGTGGTTTTACAAGTAGGTCCTGTAATGCAGGCCAATGAATGTCATTGTAGTCCTGTGTACTTGCGCACTGGACAGGTATCTATATTTTGCAGTAATTTAATTTTGATTTTGTCTTTGCTTTTTACATATTTATTGAGGAATTGGCGTAAAGATTTGAAACATTGTTTGGGAATGTTACACATTGACGTGCATGGCCATTTGTACACTAGACGTTCTGATTCAGTTGAATGGAGGGTTAATTCTAAGTTTTCAGGGCATATTTTTGTAAGAAGTACTTCTTGTTCCATTATGGTATTATTCACTTTTTCATAACATCGACCACTGCTATGTATGGCAATTGTATTTATTCGCTTTTGTTTGTACGCTTCTTCATTAAAATATGGTTCTGTGCTTGTAGTGTGATTCCATTCACCTCCGCTGATACTTAAGAAGTTCTTTCTGTTGATATTTCGCTTATTGAGAAGTCTTTTTTGTAATTTAGTTATTAGTTTTGTTAGTGGTTTCATTTTGTTTAACAGTAAAATAAATACATTTCTTTTGAGAAGAATTGCACTGTCCATCAATGCTTCTAAGATTAATTTCCTACGATAGGTTTTAAGCTTTGAACCTGATTTCTCTCCTGTTTTTATAAGATTTTGAAGGACTTTGTGACGGTATATTTTGGCTAAAATACTTTTCTTGGTATGCTTACTTTGCACTATATTAAAATTTGAAGAAGTACTTTTATCTGTACTGATAGCTGATTTTCTGTTAATTGTTTTTTGGTTTGTGTTACATTTTGATAGAGGAAGCGAAGTTGTTGTACTTGAAACTTCTTGTGTTTCACCAAATGATTGTATTAGCTGTTTTGTTTCAACTTTTTTTTACAAATTCTGCTAGAGATGGATGCTTATGTTGGACACCTTTATTTTCATTTGCTCTACTTTTGCGTTGCTTTCTACGGACTTGACTTTTGGTAGGCATTCTTTAGGGTCTGTTGAAAAAAATAAAGAAGATATGGGTTGGGGTGTTCTGGAATGTATGTGTGCTGTGTGCATGAGTGTTTGAGTAAGATGATAAAGATGTATGTAATGGTGTGTGATTGTGCATTGGGAACTAAAACTAGTAGGGATAGGTATTCTTGAATTTATGTGTTACTAAACTGGGGTTCAGATGACAAAAAAAAAGTAAGCTAGTGGTGTGGAAAAGTACAAATAGTAAATCTAATGTATACAATTAAAACAGTTGTTTGTTCTATAATATGAAAATTGTAGTGGTTCAGTTGGGTAATTTGTGTGTCCAAAAATAGAAATTTGTGGGCCATTCTGGCTGTAAATCGCTGTTTAAGACATGGACATTTTTGGACAAAATGGTACAAAATCTCTATTTTTAGAAACCGAAATAGCTCGTATTAACGTTATAGTATATTTGATTAATAATACAAATATTATGGTGATATTTTACTTACTTTTTTTTAAAATTAACAGGTAACTTCTTAGTTTTTCTTTCTTCTTCGAATTGGGCTGCTTCGTTTCAGGAAACTGGTCTTCACTGCAATTGTAAAAGCTTCAAATTAGTAACTTTGTTTGTATATAGCACTGTTTTTAATTTAGATATTGATTTTTTTAATTGAAATCCTCAGTGCCTTCTTTAAAACCATTAAACTAATTTATTTACATAAGATACATTGCCTCAGTTCAGTACATATGATATGTTCTTAATGAACAAATTGTATTGAATGACTAACTGTAGCAACAAAAAAAATATCTTTACTATGTCTTGTAAAATGTATAATATATTAGTGAATACCACTATTTCTGTAAGTAAACTGTTCTAGGTAATAGCGCCTCAATGTCATGTCTAATTTAAAGTAATTAAGTAAATAAATAAATAAAAACATAAAATATGAAATTGTATAAGTATTTTTATAAAGGTTTAAACATAGATTGTGTTTGCATGCAACTTTGTTTGAATATATGTAGTCTATATATTTCATTAAAAAAAATGTTACTTTAACATGATTTGAGTGTGTGTGTATAAAGAAAGTAAATAGTATAAAGGTTTGTAAGTGATAGTTGATTTTAGGAAATTGAAAAAAGTACAATAAATTCATTTTACAGATTTTACAAGGTAAAAGTCTGTTTGAAAATGTGTTCATCTACTATACAGAAAATATGCATACCTGAAGTTTGTGTTCATGCATATGGATATGCATGGAGTTGCAAGTAGAAATCTTGAAGACTTGTACAGTATTTCTGGTAGATGCTGCTTGCCAATGATATGACACTTGTACTCAGAGAGATTCAGAGTACATTTGCAGTGCTGATCTATGATGATGCAGTTAGATGTAGAGGTCTTGAATGTGATTGGTGCATGGTCATGTGATTTTTGAGGTACATCCAATGAGGGAATGGCAGAGAGAGTGTAGTGGAAATGGTAGAGGGCTGTTCATGTTACGATATGTCCGCGGACATGGCGGTAGTTCGCGGACATCGGGAGTTACATCCGGGGATTTTTGGGTTCAGAAGTCATGCAAATGAGAATAAGCACTGAAAGGGATTGGTCAGGAAAGTTTGGTGGGTGTGTTGTGCCAGGAGAGATTTTCTCAGATACTCTTTTTGCTGAGAGAACAAAAGATAGCTATGGCTGTGTGTTTCAGAAAACAGATTGTTTGGATTTTAGGAGATTCGTGGATACATTGGTTAAAGGTGCATGCAGAAAGCTTTGGAGTAGCTGTAGATCTTGGATTCCCACATGTGGAAGTACACTGGCATGGAGTACGTGGAGTGAAGTGGTTGGACTTGCTACCTCTCTGTGCTACTTTGGAGACAGAGCAACTTCCAGACATAATTGTAATTCATTGTGGAGGGAACAGTTTAGGACATGTGACTGGAATTTTTTTGCAATTTGCTATGAAAGAAGGATTTAGGAAGGTTATGGACATGTTTCCTAATTCTCAAGTGATATTTTCACGAATTGCGCAGAGACAAATGTGGCTTCGTTCTTCTTCATTTGGTCCACAAATGGAAAAAGCAAGGCGCAATGTTAATAAGGCTGTTTGCGCCTTTCTAAGAGATTTTGGCATGTCTTCTTTTCACAATGAAAATATTTTGTTTTGTAGTACATACATTTTTCGCAGAGATGGAGTCCATCTTACTTATGCTGGCAATCAGATTTTTCTGAGAAATGTACAAAATGCATTGCGACCTTTTTTGGAATTACAACAACGATTTTGAAGTAGATGTTAAGCATTTACAATTTTTGACTTACAAGCACCACCCAAAGGCTCTTTTCAGAGCCACCACTTCTTTCCAGAGAAAATTACAATGTTTGTCATGGAGTAGCAACACAATTTTTTTAATGTTCGCAAACTGTCCGCGGACTTCTAAAAAATACAAAGAGCCCTGCTTCATTTATTTTCACTTCTATTTTTTAACTGGGAAAGGCGGCTCTGAAAAGAGCCTTATTTTTTTTTGATTTTTGTAATTTTGTATTTTTTTTGGTTTTTCAGACACGACACACTAGGAGAGGAGGGTAAAGGGGGGGATACTAACCATAGGGATAAGAAAGGGCGAGCTGAGAGAGGAAGATGTAGAGTGGGTTTTATTTGGGTAGTGAGCAGGTCTTCTCGTGCTCTGAGACGATAGTCTCAAAAGCACTCCGAAGTCGCTCCCCCATGCAGAGTACTGTGTCACAGTACATACATACAACTGTGACCCTCAAAAGGTAAGGGTAATCAGCATTCTGTATGGCCTGTGAGGCAGCTTGAGGAAGACGCTGTCCCACAGATGTGGTCCTTGTGGTGACAGGATCAGAAACAGAGGATGAAGTAGAGGAAATCAACCTGCTACGTTCTTCGCAAGGTACAACCCTGCGAATAGCCCCAGAGTGAAATGACCTCAGGTGTCGCTTCATAGTGGTGGTCCCAAAGCTGTACTTACCGTGCTTCCTGCGACTGAGTATCATTTTGCACTCATTGCAGGTAACACAGTTCGCACAAGCCTTAGGAACATTACCATGAATGGTAAATAACTGCCACACCCAAGACTCACGCCTAGTGCGGGTAGTAGGGTTTTCCTCTACCTCATTCTCATCATCCTCTTCTTCCTCCTCCGCATCCTCACTCCTGTTCCCCTCTTCAGGCCCTTGGGGAGGTGGTGGTGGTGGAGGGAGTGGGGGGGTGCTGAAGCAGGTGCAGCACCAAGTGGCAGTTCAGCAGCCAAGGATGCCATCTCGATGATGGTGTAGTCTGCAGGTGGCAGCAAAAATCACTGTGTTCTGAAGAATAGCCAGAAACACAATGGGAATAAGCTCTTGGCCGTGGTCTTTTATAGGGGTGCTTGTGCGCGGTTCACGGACATGCGCACTGTCCGCGGACAGATCGAACACAAAGGATCGGAAAGTTTCAAAAGGTATATAGAAACTCAAGATTGCTATGTGGGACTTGTGCCATGGTGAGATTTTATTGAAAAATATTATGGATTAACTGAAAATGTACTTTTAAATTGTTCGGGGACACGAACAGTGTCCGCATTTCAGGACACACGATGAGCGTAGGCGCGGTCATATGATCCGTTCGTGAACTAGTCCGCGAAGGAAGCGCCTGTCCGCAGGACACCAAGTGCACGGAGATTGGTTAGCACATGCGCATTGATGTCCTACGGACACTGTTCGGGTTCTGAAGTAATTAAAAGTGCGTCACACGTGAAACGAACATTTCAGGACACCGCGTGTGTTCTTAGAACAGTTTAAACTTGGTAGCGAACAGTAAGGACAGATATAGGGCCTCATTACACGGACGGCGGTAAGGGTTAACGGTCACCGTTAATGGCAACGGTGACCGTTAACCCTTACCGCCGTACTACGAGGTCCCTTAGCGGGTTGGTGCTTTAACGCCTGCTTTTTGCAGGTGTTAAAAACCAACCCGCTAAGGGACCTCGGAGCTAATTACGGCACCGCAAAATTGCGGTGCCGTAATTAGCGCCTTCCCCATTCCCATAGAGCCCTATGGGGCAGAAATGGGAATGGGGAAGGGCAATGGCGGAAGGGGGATTTACCGCCCCACCAACCTTGGAATGGGGCGGTAAATCCCCTTTCCGCCAAGGCGGTGCCGGTATTTTACCGGCATGAGCCATGGCGCTAATAGCGCCATGGCTCACCGCCTTCCATGTAATGAGGCCCATAGTGTTCTTCAGGACACTTGTAATTTCGTTTATGTACGAACATTTCAGGACACCAATTGTGTTCTTAGAACAGTTTCAATTGGGTAGCGAACACTACGAACAGGTATAGTGTTCTTCAGGACACCTCCATTTTCATTTACGTACGAACATTTCAGGACACCAATAGCGTTCTTAGAACAGTTTGAACTTGCTAGCGAACAGTACCGGACAGGTATAGTGTTCTTTAGGACACTTTAATTTTTGTTTGTTTACAAACAATTCCGGACACCGCGTGTGTTCTTAGTACAGTTTCATGTTGCTAGCGAACACAACGAACAGTTGTACTGTTGTTCAGGACACATCATTTTCGTTTATTTACGAACATTTCAGGACACCAATTGTGTTCTTAGGACAGTTTTAAGTTGATAGTGAACATTACAGACAGATATAGTGTTCTTTAGAACACTTTAATTTTTGTTTCTTTACGAACAATTCAGGACACCACGTGTGTTCTTAGAACAGTTTCAACTTGCTAGCGAACAGTACGAACAGGCTTGGTGTTCTTCAGGACACCTCCATTTTCGTTTATGTACGAACATTTCAGAACACTCGCACTGTCCGCGGACACTTTATTGTTTTTTTAAAAAAAAAACGGAAACTATTCACAATACAATATAAAAATGAAACTTTATTTAACATATATTAATAATTTATGACAGAGAAGGTGAGGCAGAAACAGAAACAAAAACAGGAGAACTTGGGGTTTCAACATGATTGGTATTAGGTGAAGAAGGGATGGAAGTCTCATCAAAACGTTTTGGATTATGGAGAGGGTTTGGGGATAATTGACTGGGATATGGTGAGGAGGGACAAGTACATGTGGGGCAATGGTACGAGGTTTTTGGTTTGAAATGATTTTCTACAAAAGTTTTTAAATTATTAAAATTAGCCAACAATACATCAATTTTTTCTTCTATATTGTGAAGACTGTTATCCATAACAGGGTTTTCTGAAGTTTTTTCTATTTTGGTATGCTCTGTACAAAAAAATAATATATATGTTAAATGTATATAAAAAAATAATAAATAAATGGTTTATATTATGAAGTGTTTACCATTAGTTTCACTATCTTGTGACATTTCTTCATGTGGGAAATTGTCCTCTAGCCATTCCAGAGTACTAGACATTTCTGTGAGAAAAAAAAAAAAGATAATATATTTTTTAATCTAATACAGAAAGTTTATAAATATATCAGTAAAATGAAGTACACTTACTATTTCTGGTAAGATAAGTCCTATGTATTCAGTGGGTCTGGTCTTGTTCTCAGTTCTGTTGTGTCTGTGAGGTAATTATGTTGGAAGCCAATTTATCTTCTTGTGGTATATTCCATTTCAGAACATATTGTATTTAAATGAATGGTTAGTGTGTTACATATATGGGTTACATTTCTTATGTATTACTATATATAATGTGTTTGTGTGCTGCTTTTTGAATTTGTTAAATGTTCCTATATTATGATATAACAATCAAACATACCCCACCACCCACCCACCCACAGTTTTTAGGTAGTTGTACTGTTCTCCGAACATGTCCGCGAACATTAAATAAGTTCACGGACATCAAGTTCATAAGAAGAGATCTAGTCAGTTCCATATGACATGTATATAAAGTCAAAGTCATTATTGTTAAGTTGTGCTACTAAAAAACTATGAAATTCAGTGAAAAAACTTTGTTAAAGGGACGTTATGGTTAAGTTGCGCTACTAAAAACCTATGAAATTCAGTGAAAAAACTTTGTTAAAGGTTCCAAGTAAAACCGAAAAACCCTTGAAATTCGCCAGTTATGGTAAGCTAAGCAACCATAACTCGTGCCACCACCGTGCACTGCTAAGACTAACACCCAGGACATCAAAGATGACATCACAAATGTCATTGATGACATCACTGATGACATCACATGTGTATGTACTTCTCATGAAATATGTGTAGAAGGGATTCTTATTATGTTGCGAAAAAAGTGTCAAGAATCATTGCAAGAAATATACCCTAATAAGTGCATTGAACGATGCATTGATATAAATAGCATCCTATTATGGGGTTCTATCTAGTATCCTAAGCTACTCATACAGAAACATAACATTGTGTGCAGCGTACAAGATGAAGGTATGATATTCGTAATGTTAATATGTTGAATAATGAAATGATAATTGTTTTCTTAATAGATTTTTGTGTACTGTGAAATATGTAATAAGTAGCTAATAAAACCCATGTATTACATAATTGCATTACTATAGACAAAACACAAAGACACAAGAACACATACCAATATGGGTATATACAGGGAAAGTGAAGTTAGCAAAAAAGCACAAGTAGTAGCAGAAACAATTCATAACTTAACTGATTAGTTTCATGCAAATAAATGATTGCTCTGTTTCAAAGCTGCTATTTACCCTATGTATATGTATCACTTGATGTGATTGGACCCTAAGGAAAGTAGTGTGAGTACAATGTATACAAATATGACCATATACAGGGAAAGTACAGCCATAAAAAAAAAACAACAGAACTATCAGAAACTGCTCATAAATCTAGTGATTATCTTTATGCACAAAAAGGATTGCTGTCTTTCAAGCTTGTGTTTTCCCATATGTATATGTTTCATATGATGTGACTGTACTCTAAGGGAATTACTGTAAGAACCTACTAGAAGGATATGCCTACAAATAAAATAAAATTCTTAGTTTCTGACTGTTACTGAAGAAAACCATGTGGCCTAGATATGTCAGCAAAAGAAAAAATAGTGAGCCAGATATGTGATGTCATCAGTGATGTCATCAATGACATTTGTGATGTCATCTTTGATGTCCTGGGTGTTAGTCTTAGCAGTGCACGGTGGTGGCGCGAGTTATGGTTGCTTAGCTTACTATAACTGGCGAATTTCAAGGGTTTTTCGGTTTTACTTGGAACCATAACGTCCCTTTAACAAAGTTTTTTCACTGATTTTCATAGGTTTTTAGTAGCGCAACTTAACCATAACGACCCTTTGTTTTTTTTCACTGAATATATATATATATATATATATATATATATATATATTACATGGCCGCGGTAGTGGCCATGTAGTTATGGTTAAGTTGGTGTTTCCATAGGAAGAGCACTTTTTGGGCGTATATATATATATATATATATATATATATATATATATATATATATATATATATATATATATATCAGAAACACAAATTCAGCTAAAGTATGGCGCTCTGCCTCTAAGAGTGGCTGGTGCTAGGAAAACAAATTTAGCCAAATCCGTTACTTATCAAAAAACACACTAGCCCCTACGCGGTTGTAACACTACAAAAAACCACATAACAGGCAGGTACAAAAAGATCCCAGCACACAAAACCTTGCTACTTTAAAATGACATCTTTATTATAACACTTCACAGCACATCATTAAAAACAAAGGTGAAAGAATTCACCCCTGTGACAGCCATGAGGTTGTAGAAAAGTTACTCACCCCTAGGGTGGAAAAAAGTCATGCGTTCCGCCTGAATGCTCAGGCTTCCTCAGACTGTTGAAATCCAATTGTACCGGTTACACCATAGAGTTTAAAAGGGGAATACCGTTGCAAAAACGTTTCAATTCCTGTTGCATCACGTGTTTAGCAGTCATGTGACTGCATCTATGAGAGTCTCTAACAAACCCGTGAACAAAACCTCCATATTGGAGTGGTTAGTTTCCTATATATATATAGTACTAGAAATGATGTTAATACTCAGAGAGAAAATCTCTAACTTCAACAGATAAGTATCTGTTGTTTATGTGCGGTAAAACAGGTGAATTTTGGCGCTTAATCCTGCCTCTGTTAAAAATGAATACATTCAAAAAATCGGTGTACAGTTTGATGCACTAATGTGCTTGTTTGTCATTACATGACTGAAAGCAGCTGAAATGGCCGCAATCAGGCATAAGCTCCCCCTAGGGGCAAGCGTTTACAAGCCTTGGAGCACTCAGCAGCGGTCATCAACCAACCTATTAAAGGGCAAGTGCCTAAGATTAACGAAACAGCAGGGTCCAGATCCTCTGTTCCTGCCATTCGTTTTGACACCTAAATAAGTAACATTTTCTGATTCATTGTCTAAACAGTAATCATAGGTCAGCAGTCACAGTTGTTGCTAAGTTTAAAGCATTTTACAAAAAGGTGCACCATGATAATTCGGTTTCAATCACCAATTAAATTGTGCAAAATTTGCAAATAGGAAAAAGAAGAATATCTGATTCGACCAAGTCCCATAGTAGAAACAGATAAAGTGCAAGTTACAATTCCTATGGCATAAATACAGTACTATTAGCTTGCAGCATCAGAAATGTGCAAAATGGCAATACAGTATCAATCATCAATTACGCTGTGCAAAATTCGCAGAGTGGAAAAGAGAAAAATAAATAAATATCTAATTCAGTCATTTCCCACAGTGGGGACAGGTGGTGTGCACATTGCAATTCCTATAACATAGATAAAGTACTTTTAACTGGCAACATTAAAAATTTGCAAAATGACAAATCTGTTATGTTAGAAAACATCTCAGCATGTGGATGATAGGATGCAACATAGTATAAGTGGCAATAATTGTGTTACCCACTCAATCTTGTTCAGTGGCAATCCCATACAACAATGTGCAAAATAGCAAATACAGTAACATCTAGTCAGGGGACCAATACGCCTAGTTAAGACACATACATCTTTGGCAAATGTCCTAGTTAATAGTTTGAGATGGTGCCCAATGATTGTAGTACTCATGTTTGTAAAAACACATACATTTCAGCATCTATGTTGAGGTCTTTCGGTCTCAGAGTATCAAATTTACAAATCATTGGGCCTCATTACACGTAGTGCGGTAAGGGTTTACCGGTACCGGTAAGGGCACCGGTACCGGTAAACCCTTACTGCCTTACTACGAGGTCCCTTTGCGGGTTGGTACTTTAACGCCTGCTGTTTCCAACCCGCAAAGGGACCAGGTGCTAATTACGGTACCACAATTTGCGGCACCGTAATTAGCGCCTTCCCCATTCCCGTAGAGCCCTATGGGGCAAAAATGGGAATGGGGAAGGGCAATGGGGGAAGGGGGAATTACCGCCCCGCCAACCTTGGAATAGGGCGGTAATTCCCCTTTCCTCCAAGGTGGTGCCGGTATTTTACCGGCATGGACCAAGGTGCTAATAGCACCTTGGTCCTCCACCCTACCGTGTAATGAGGCCCATTGTTGCTTCTAGTTGCCTCAATTTTAATTGACAATTGCCTAGTCTTTTGTTGGGCGGTATATGGGACAACCCCAAAAAGGATAAGTGTCTCACATCTCCATTATGTTTCTCTTGGAAATGGCTAGTGAGTGGATAGGATAAATCACCATTCTTGATGGCTCTATAATGCTGTAAAATTCCCATTTTTAAAGATCCTATAGAAGAGCCTATGTAGTGTAAACCACATGCACATGTTATCACATACACTACAAATTTTGCAGTACAGGAAATTCTGTGTTTATATTTCCAACCTAGATCATTCACGCTGATAAAAGGAGCTTTAGACACATGATTGCATATTTTGCAATTAGCACATTTGTAAAAGCCATTCTTACTTAGATTCGTCATCTTGGTACTGTCAGCTGCTTTGGTTATTACCATACTAGGATTCAACATAGTTTTAAGGGTAGGAGCCTTACGGTATGTAATATTAGGGGCATCATCTAAAACTGATTTAAGATGTGGATCAGTGAGTAGAACCTTCCAGTGTTCGTTCATGATCTTTTTGATTTCTTTAGACTGATGATTAAACCCTGTGAAGAGCCAAATTTTGTTGTCCTTAGATTTTTCTGCCTGGCAAAAAGGGATTCTCTAGTAGATGCCTCTGCTTTAATATAACATTTGGAGATGGTGTTTTTGGAATAGCCACGTCTAACAAATCTCTGACTTATATTTTTGGCTTCATTTTTGTAGTCCAAATCATTATTGCATGCTCTTTTGGCTCTTAGGAATTCCACATAGGGGATAGAGTCTATTTGAGCTCTAGGGTGATGACTTTTGGCATGGAGAGTTGAATTGGAACTCGTCGGTTTCCTAAATAATTTGGATGTCAGTTTTTTGTCTTCTATTTAAAATTGAACATCTAGGAATATTCAATTTAGTTTACTGATCACTGTGGTTAATTCTAGGTTAAGTGTGTTATCATTCAGTATATTCATATATTCTGTGAATTCCAATTCGGTCCCGTCCCAAATTATAAACAGGTCATCGATAAATCGATACCATATTTTTATATGTTTGGTCCAATGTTCCAATTCTTCTGTCCATGCCTTTTCTATCTCCCACCATCCCATGTACAAGTTGGCATAGGTTGGGGCCATACAGGACCCCATTGCCGTGCCTCGAGTTTGTTTGTACAGTTGATTATCATGGAAAAAATGATTATGCTCAAGGCAGAACTGCAGCATTTGTAACAGCATCATATTGTGTTGTCGATAGCTTATAGATCTGCCCTCGAGAAAAGACTGACATCCCTGTATACCTGCAGGATGCTGTATGGAAGTATACAACGAGACTACATCCAATGACACTAGGAAATATTCAGGTTCCCAATTGATGTTTTCTAATTTGGCCAGCAGATCATCAATGTCTCGTATATACAAGCTTAAACTCGACACAAATGGTTGGAAAAAATAATCTAAGTATTTGGATGTATTCTCCAGCAGACTACCCATTGAAGATACAATGGGTCAACCTGGGGGATCTGTGAGATTCTTATGAATTTTAGAATTAAAATAGATGAGAGGGGTAACAGGGTGAGCATTTTTGAGAAAGAAGTATTCATCCTGATCTGTAAGTTCCTGATCACACCACTCTTTTAACTTTGCGTGATAAAGAATCTTAGTTTCCAACAATGTCTCCTTTTCTATGGGTATATAGTTAAGGATCTCACTCAATTGTCTCTTGGCTTCTTTTTCGTATTTTTCACTGTCCATGACAACAATTCCTCCGCCTTTATCAGACGGACGTATGACTATGGTGTGGTCATTCTTTAAGGTTTCTAGTGCCTGAAATAGCGAATAGTTTAAATTCTGGCATGCTGGCGAAATGTTGTTGGGTAGTTTTTTAAGATCTCTTATAACTATTTCCTCGAAAATGTCAATAGGTCCACATACTATGTTAGGACAAAATACAGATTTAGGTTTCAATTTAGTAGGGCAGTTCATATTGGTGGATATCCCAAATTTTTCTTGTAGCGTAGCCTCATCCATCCTCATATTCTCTTCCGCCATGGATTCTATCGATTCTTCCATGTTCACTAGGCATATAAGACTAGTAAGTTCTTTTTCCAACAATATAGAGACTTCTGTTTCTATTTTATCTCTCTTCTGTCCATAGTTACCTTCAAACTTAGTAGCATGAAATTTGGTAAATTTGAGCTTCCTAGTAAACTTAAATAAGTCTATTCTGGTGGAAGTGTAATCGTAGATATGAGAGGGGCTAAAGGAGAGACCCAGGGAGAGTACCGATTGTTCATTCTCTGTCAGATTTCTTGAAGAGATATTGAAAATCTTTAGCTGGAGGTTTTGTTCCCTCGCGGTTTCCCCTTCGCATTGGCTCCAGATCTCGTTGCCATGGGTGATTGGTTGTGTGTGTTTAATCCCCCGCCTCCTTTTCCTCTGCCGCCTCTTGTTGCCGCCCCTCTTCCTTGTCCTGTGTGCTGACCTCATCCTCTTCTCTCCGATTTGCTGTCTAGGTGCAGCAGTTTGAACTCCTCTAAAAAAAATATTTTTTTGATCCCATTCCTTCTGTTTCTGATCAGCCCACTTCTGAGCTACTTTGCTCTTCACTCTGCTGTGCTTGTGCTCGAATGTCATTTTTCTCCATTTGTTCCAGTCTAATTTAGGATTGTTGAATCTCTTGGCAAAAGTGTAGATTCTCCCTTGCTCGTAATCCAGTGGATCTCGTTTGAACTTGTGTTGTTTCCTCATTCTTATTTCACCTTCATGTCTTCATGTGTTTTGTGTGCTGGGATCTTTTAGTACCTGTCTGTTATGTGGTTTTTTGTAGTGTTACAACCGCGTAGGGGCTAGTGTGTTTTTTGATATATATATATATATATATATATATATATATATATATATATATGTCCCTCACATGGAGAGAGCGAAGGTCTTTGCTGCGTTGTTAAAAGAATTTTCAGGTAGTTTGGGAATTATCATGGTCTAGGTGGGGGGCTAAAATCCCACTTTCGACAGGAACAAGGAAAGGTCCAGGCCATCCCTAATCCCGGGCAATTAACCTTGGGTACACAAAGGGAGTTATGCGGCTGGGTGGACTGATAGCTGTTTGGAGAATGCAACACATTGAAATGTTTTCATATTATTCTCTGGTCCATGACCTCAAAACTTGAATTGACAACCTCTTTGATACTGTGCCACATTCCCACTGCTTTGTACCCGGCAAGCTATGACTAAATAATTTCTGACCATTCCCAACAGATATATCAATAAAGATGGCCCACATTAGCTAGCGATAGCACAGTGGAGTCTTAGGGTGGACATTCTGGGACATGCAGAATATAGGAATGGCATCTGAGATGATACAGACGTATATTTTGAACCAAATGGTTGATTAGTAGATACATTTGCCTCCATTTGAGAAGCATTCAACCTAGTGGTGTGAGGCTGCAATGTGGTCTGTCATCAGGGTATGAGGAAAAACCTGCACAATCCAAAACTGAAAATCAAAGAAGGAATTGTGGGAGTTCAGGGAAAGACATGTAGCCTAGCGGGAGATCCTGCAAATGCAGCCCTTGGCAGCAACGTCAGCATCTGCATGAAGATATATCAGGCAACCTCCTGGCATGGTTGGTCTGGTATGAGAAAAAAGGTATATTATCACCTGTGCTATACTCAGAATCCATGTTGATTTGTAGGGAACTGTTGTTTGTGTTCATTAAGGCAGAATCCCTTGTGAAAATAGTTTATCACAAAGTTAGTGGGATGAAACATAGGCCAAAAACCAATTAACTGTCTTTATTAGGGTATCTTACAAGGACAAAGGAAATAAATTCCCTTAGGGCCAGAAAATAAATGTTCAAAATAACTTAATCTTTGTCAGGATAGTGATTCAACACGATGTGGCCAGTTCTCGGGTAACCTCAATGGTAAGTGCCTTTTCAGGAGCTTCAAAAGTGTTCAAATTAAATGTTCTCTAGACCCTGTTGAGCATATGTCCTGCTCATTCCCGGTAGCTAAATGCACAAGACAGATGGGGTGAATGGGTGCAGGTTGGTCTGGCCAACCAAAAATGAAATAACACCAAATAAAATGTCTCCAGGTGTTCCTGTTGTGACTTTCCAGGGTCCTTCCTTGTTGATATCAGTCTTTTAGCAAAGTCCCAGTCTCTAGTAGTCATAGAGCCTCACTATGGGTCCGGCCGTATCTGTGCCGGCATTACCAGTGGGTCGCCGCCGACCCATAAATATTTACTGGCACCTGACTTGCCGGTAACACCAGGGTATTACAACCCTGGCGGTCCGGAAAGTCAGGTGCTGGTAAATAGTAATTCCCCATTCCCATAGAGTCCAGAGGACTCTATGGGAATGGGGAACACAGAAGCACTGTGCTTCCATCACGGTCTGCCTCTCATGGCCGCTGTGTCTGGCAGGGTCAGACCTGCCAGGCACGGCAGCTCCAGTAGGCAGACCTGTAGTATGCCGGTCCGGAAACAACGGTGCCAGTACGGTCCGGAAACAACGGTGCCGGTAAGCTTACTGGGACCGGTGTTTCCGGACCGCCATGCTTGTAATGAGGGCCATAGTTTTCTTTGTGGTATTCTTGTGTAGCTAGGGTATGATGGGTAGACTTCCTCTAGGGTCTGAAGTGCTAGCTGGAGCTTGGAGGTCTTAACATGGTCACTCCCCAGCCTTTCACCACCCCTACCGCTCCAATCTCCAAATCCTTAATTTCTATTGTTCTTGACATACTGCCACTGACTCATACTGGAAGGACCTCCTCTTAATCCTTCCCTCTCTTTCTCCTGGTACTTGTGATTCTCCCACTTCTCCTCAACACTTTATGTCAGGGGATATCCCAACCCATCCAAGTCTTTCAATTGTATGTTCTGTCATTCACCTCCTCCTGCTTTTCTATTCTCCATGTGATTTGCCTTTCCTCCTCTCCCTACTCCTAGGGATTTAATGATTCACCTCACTACTGTGCTTACCCTTCTGCTTAATCGGGTCTTCAATGTTCAACAACTTCTCCTTAGGCACCTTATTCTTAGGCATCTCTATAGTAAGGGTTGGCTTCTTCACCCCTCCTTCTGAGGCTCGTTTAACCAACTCCTCCCTAGCTTCTCTCATAATGTCTTCCTTTACTTTTCTCACCACCTCCTCTTTAAACACCTCTGTAACCACGGATAATTTAGCAATCTCCCCCATCTAACTTCCTGGGTCCTTCTCTTTCCATCCTTCTGGTTCTCCCTGAACCCAACATCATGGTGTCTCTACCTCCCCAGCTTCCTGTGTCTCTCCATCTCAATAACATTCTGTGTCTCCCTCTCTCTCTCCCCACCCTCTGTGTATCTCTCTCCCCAACCTTTTGTGTCTCTGATTACTTGTCCTAAGCAAATTGGAACTCTCCTCCAGCCTCCTAGCTATTTCATACTGCAGACTACTGTTTCCTCCTTTTGCCATCCTCCTGGACCTCTTCCCTGGCCTCCTCTCTCATGCTCCACCTCTTTATGCACTCTTTATTTATTTATTTTATTTTGTGGGTATTTATAATGAGCCTATACACAATGTGTTTCAAGACGGAACAAGACAAGAGGGTGGTGGGGCGGGGGGCAGGGATGACAAAAACAAAAACGGTCCTACTAGGCCTTGTGACATTCGGACCATGCACATGCAGTAACAACAAGTGCTGTGGAGAGGGGAGGGGGAAGTTCGGGTCAAGGTAGAAGGGCACGTGAGTTAAGCAAGTGCCAGGGGAGGACTGGTGGACAGATCCATGGGATTGCAGAGAGTGCTGCGAGGGCTCAAGGGGTGCAGAGGGAGGGGGCCCAGAAGGGCAAGTGCAGGAAGGGGGGATCAGGAGAGACCAAATGCAGGGGTAGACTGGTCGAGGAGGGCCTTGTGCCCTGCAAGAATCTGAAGGAACCAGGCAGCCAGTCAAGAGGCAGAGATGGGCTTTAGTAGGGGAGGGGGAGAGGGAAGGAGGAAGAACATGGAGGGTCTTGAGAAGCTTCTGTAACTGAAGGAGAGCCGGCTCAAGTCTGAAAGGGACAGGGAGGCCATTCCAGAGGGAGGCACCTGCGAAGGAGAGAGATCTGCCCCCCCACTCTCTGCTTGGAAGAGCGTCTGATATGCAGAGAGTTGGAGCTGGAAGAGCGAAAGGCTCTAGCAGGGAGGTATTTAGGGAGAGAGAGCTGTATGTACCAGGGTCCCAGGCCCCAGAAAGCTTTGTGGATGATGCAGAGGGTCATGAAGTTGATCCTTGCAGCAACCAGGAGCCAGCGGAGAGATTTTAGGGCTGGAGAGATGCAGTCTCTGGGCGATAAGTCTTGCATTCCTATTCTGGATTAGTTGAAAGGGGTGAAGGGAGGAATTAGGCAGATTGAGGAAGAGGCTGTTGCAGTAGTCCAGCCTGGAGAGGACCAGAGCTCTGGAGACATTGCGTTTCTGGGGGAAGGTGAAGAAAAGGAGAATGCCTCTGAGGAGGTGAAGCTGAAAGTGGGCCTTCTTGGCAAGGTCTGTGATGTGAGGAGCGAAGGAGAGAGAGGCGTCAAAGATGACACCAAGGTTTTTTGCCTCACAGGAGGGTGAGTCGAGGGGGCCCATGGGGAGTGGCCAGAATATAGGAGGGAAGGAGAGAGCTGGGGTCCCAATGAGAAGAATCTCAGTATTACTGGCATTAAGGTAGAGATCATTAGCAGTGCACCATGCCTGAATAGCAGACAGTCAGGAAAGAGAGACAAAGAAGAGGAGGTAGAGGAGAGAAGTTTGAAGGCGAGCTGCTTGTAGTCTGAATAACACTGGAAGTTAGGAGAGAAGGCAGAGATCAAATGGGCTAGAGGGGCACGGTAGATGTTGAAAAGCCAAGGCAAGAGGACAGAGCACTGAGGGACACCGCAGGTGGAGAGACAGACAGTCAGGAATGAGAGAGGAAGAGGAAGAGGTGGTAGAGGAGGGAAGCTTGAAGGAGAGCTGTGTGTCATCTGCATAACACTAGAAGTTAGGAGAGAAGGCAGATATCAAATGGGCTAGAGGGGCAAGGTAGATGTTGAAAAGCTAAGGCAAAAGGATAGAGCCCTGAGGGAGAAAAGATCTCAATTGAACTTGGGAAGTTCGGTCAGAGAGGAAGGAGGCCAATCAGTCTTAGTCCATAGCAGGACTGCCAGAGCAGTGCTTTATGAGTTGTTCGACCGCCCGCTGCAAGGTAAGCCTAAAGGCTATCCCTACTAGCAGCTGCGACAGCCGCCGATAGCGCGGATGAAAGTGAATGAAAAGGACGACGTTTGTACATAAATATACAGACGTGATCCCCTCCAGTTGATTTCCTTATTGCCTTGAACCCTATTGGATTAATCTTGTGCCACCATATGGACCCACGAGGCTGACCACCTCCTAAAATGGCCCCCCTTTACCAGGATGTGTGTCCCTGCTTGAGACTACCATCCACCAGCATTCAGAGCCTGGATTGGCTGAAGGTGCATTTTTCTGCACCAATCGCATGCCGTCCGGGGACACGCCGGCCCCAGCACAAAGGCACAGGCACTAAGGCTTGTGTACCTGTCCTAAGCCTCTCCAGAGAATGCCCAGAGGCCAAGGCTGGTCCCCCTGTTGAAAGCCCCTTGGAGACCTGGTAAGCACTATAACCATGCTCCTTACACTTCTGATACATACCCCTTCCTGCTTTAATAATTATCTCTGACTAACATTAAGACCAGAGAGTGATGCCTACTGCAACAGATAACAGGTGCCAACAGTGTCAGTCACCATGGCTAGCCCACACCCAAGTGCCCCTTCTTAATGAGCCTGCAAAGTGGAGCTAAAACTAAGTTAATCCGCATGGCTTTCGCTCTAAATAACCTGCTATGCGTGTCCATAAGTGCCTTGCATCCTCTCTCAATCTCAAATCTTGACACACAGCCTAAATAGGCTATGGAATATATTCTGCTTGCTTCTTGCACACTGCATTTTTAGCCGTCATTGTGAACTTTGAATCTAGGTGAACCTTTACTGCCTATTTGTTTCTTTCCCAGGTGCTGCCCCTTGCATCTCTGCCAATTGCTTTACCTTTAATCTAAGTGTTGCCCCATTGCATTTTAGTCAATTGCTTTTATTTCGAACCTAGGTGCTGCCCATTGCATTTTAGTCAACTGCTTTTACCTTGAATCTAAGTGTTGCCCCATTGCATTTCAGTCAACTGCTTTTATTTCCAACCTAGGTGCTGCCCAATTTATCTTGAATCTAGGGATTACTCCACTGCATCCTAACCAAATGTATTAATAGAACCAAAGTGTTGCCCCACTGCTGTCCTAGCTCAAGTTAACGACTGTAAATCTAGGCGTTACCCATTGCATTTCTGATTAAATGCACCACAGCAAACCTAGGCGCTGCCCCTCTGCTTTCTGCCAAATGCATCATTTTGAACCCAGGTGATGCCCCATTGCATCTTAGCTTAGTGGTACTATTCCGAAACTAGGTGCTGCCCTATAGATCTGCTCTATACCCTGGCTAATTAGTTACTCATAAGCCAAAGCCAATTTGCCTTTTAAACCCGACTGTGTCATATTAGTTAGTGCTCCAATTGATCTGTACATTCAGAGCACCTGATTAAAATCCTTGTCTACAGGCACCTCATACCTCCACTATGCACTTGTGCCTAACTACCCTCCTTCACCTACTGTACATCTACACCAGACGTTGGCCATCCCAGTCTCACCCACATACTGGCTACTACACGTCCATCTTCACACCGGAGGTAACTATCACACACACCCTGTGGATTAATACCATGGTTTGTGCCAACCCATATCTGGATGAGCCGGCACTTTGGATACATCACTTTGCTACCAGACCAACACTGAATCAACCATGCTCTATTACTAATAGAAACCTTAGACTAAACTCTAGACCCACCCTACTAAAACGTTGCTCATACTCGAAAGTTTATAATAGCTCACCTTCACCGCGCAACATTATCACAAGCAACCGTATTCAAACCACACCACGCTCCCACTACCCGAGCATCACACTCAGAAATTTCAGATTAGGAGCCTGACTACGGACTAAATCTCCTCAGCCTCACCTCCACAAGAGAAATAAACATCTGCGTCGGCATTACAACCTAGCCAATCAGGCCAATGAACCAGACACTAATCTGACCACTATCATCCTACCTGACACACTCCTACCACCACAGAAAACCCTTGTCAATGACACCTTCATCAAAGCAGCCTTGGTGAATGCTAGGTCCCTCCCTGCCCACGCATTGGACATTGCTGACTTCATAACCTCTGAAAAGCTTGATCTCCTTGCAGTTACGGAAACTTGGCTAAACACAGCTTCAGGGCCTTCCTTGGCGCTAGCCATACCAAATGACTACGCTATCATTAGATGTGATAGAAACACTAACCAGGTGAAGGGAGGCGGTCTCGCCTTCATCTTCAAAAACACCTTCGACATTAGAGTCATTCAGGACTTACAAATCCCCTCTGCTGAATCCTTGTCCATCAAACTACCATTATCACCCAACCACACAGCAACAGTGCACCTTATCTACCGACCACCTGGACCCATTTCCACATTCACGGAGGATATTGTATCCCTTATATCTACGAATACCAAACCCAACTCACAATGTATCCTACTTGGTGATTTTAATCTTGGTCTTAATGACCCCATGAACACTAAAGCCCTTGAACTAGCCAACACTCTATCTGACCTTGGTCACGCCCATAACATTCGTGAGGCCACACATATTAAAGGAACAACATTGGACTGGCTCACTAACATTAATTGCACTATTGATCTTCTATCTAACGAACCATGTATTTGGTCTGATCACCATAAAATAACCTTCTCCATCAAAGCCACCACACAACGTCCTGTACCTATCATTGCTCCAGCCACCCACACCAGGAACAAGAAAGACATTACACCTGACAAACTCCTCCCTTTATTACTCCCCCTTCTCAACAATACTGCCACCTCTGACCCTACAGTCCTAGTGGACACTTACAATCAGGCAATACATAAAGCTTTGAATACCATCGCCCCTCTAAAATTGCAGAAACCTAAACCACAACGTCATCTGAATTCGTGGTTCACGCTGCATCTAAGAGAACTGCGTAAAATTAAGCAAACCGCAGAAGCACATTGGAAAAAGTGCCCCTCAGAAACTAATAAGAATGAGCTAACCCTAGCATCTTCCAACTACAAAGAGGCCATTATACTTGCCAAAAAAGGCACTTACAACAAAAGGATCACACAAGCTGAATCAAATACAAAAGAACTTTTTAAAATCCTAAAAGAATTGGAATCTCCTATCACCCCTGTTGACAAATGTATCACAGATGCATCATGGTGCACTAACATCCAGATGGCGTTATTAGATAAAATAGCTCTGCTACAATCTAAAATCCACATGAAAAAATGCTCGCTATTCACTGACCCTGAATACAAACAATATCCCAATAAGACCTCCACCTTTGAGCCTACCTGTAAACCGTTTAGTTTCTCACCCCTCTCTATCTGGGAAGTGGAAAACATCATTAGGAAACTCAAACCCTCTAATTGCCAAGGTAACAGTGTTTCCCTTGCTCCAGCCTTGGCTGATTTCTGCAATCACTCCTTTGCCACTAGATTCTTCGCTTTACTCCTCAGGTACTCCCTTGCGCACCCTCTCCTCAAAAAACCTTCTGCTAACTCTTCCTGTTTGGCTTATTACCACCCTATCTCCATTACCCCCTTCCTGGGCAAACACTTGGAGAAGTTGGCCATCTCCCAGCGTATCCACCACCCTGAATCTGTTGGTTGTCTCCATGACCACCAGTCTGGCTTCAGAGCAGCCAGAGGAGCAGAAACTGCATTCCTGAGCACCTGTGAAGACTTGCTCTCTAATCTCGATTCCAACGCTCCTGTTCTCATCCTTCTTGACCTTTCATCTGCCTTTGATATAGTCAATCATACTACCCTTATAAATTAGCTCTTTGATACCCTTGGTATTTGTATTTATTTGTATTTGTATTTGTATTCATTTTATTTTTAAAGCGCAGCCAGGCCCAGGGGCATACGGGCGCATCAATTTAAAGCAGGTTACAGAACGTTACAGTTACATACAGTAGATAAGGAATATACATACGTGTTGCAGAGACATGCACGTTACAGTTACATACAGTAAATAAAGGAGGATGCAGTTAAATAATACAGTATAGTATTTACAATAAATACAGTAAGGCAGATACAGGCCTAAAATTGGGAAGTTAAACTCTTGTATCCAAATCCTGAAGCCAGCGCTTAGTGTTGTGCTTGAATAAATGGAAGGAGGGTTCTGATCTAAAACAAGCAGGGAGTGTGTTCTATAGCTTTGATGCCCGTACAGGGAAGCTAGCCCCTCCCGAGTTATGGAGTTTGAATCTCGGTATGGACATTGTGTTTGCTTGAGCCACTCTAAGTGGTCTTGAGGCGGCCGTATGTGAAGTGAATTGGTTAGTGAGGTAGGCTGGAGCGAGGTTGGCCCTAACTTTGTGTGTTAGAGCAAGAGTTTTGAGAGATGGTCTATGCTCTACATGGAGCCAGTGCAGGTTGCGTCTAGTCTCAGAAATATGGGACTTCTTGGGGATGTTGAGGGCTGCCCTGATGGCATTATTCTGGGTTGCATGTAACTTGTTAATGTTTTTGTGGCTGGTACCTAAATAGAGGGCGTTACAATAATCAATTTTGGACAGAACTAGAGTTCGAGCAAGTGTGATGCAATTAGGTGTGGAAAGGAACAGCCTGCAGGCGGTGATTAGTTTACAAGTATATGCGGATGACGTTGCTACAGCATTCATTTGTTTGGAGAAGGATAAGGTGGCATCAAGGTAGATGCCAAGAGTTTTAGTGTTGTTTGAGACAGTAATGGAGTTGCCATCTATAGTAAATGATTTGAAGGCAGTGTTTAGTTTTTTCAGTTTAGCGTGTGTACCAAGGAGAAGCAGCTCAGTTTTTTTGTCGTTTAGACAAAGACCATGTTGTGCCATCCATGCTTGTAGTACTGAGTAGATTTCATTAAGGATTTTGCTGTCAGTTGGATAATCTCCAGAGAGGGGAATGAGTATCTGGGTGTCGTCCGCATAGTTAGTATACATGACACCCAGATAGTCAAGGATATCAAATGGGGGCTTCGTAAAGACATTATATAGTGTGGGGGACACACAATAACCTTGCGGCACCCCACAAAGTACCGGGGAAGGTTCAGCAGAGTCAGTAGGAGAGAAGACCCTCATAGTTCTGTTCGCCAAGAAGGAGCTGATCCAAGATGTGGCTGAGTCGGAGAAATGTGCTGCAGATTTCAGATGGTGGCTTAGCATTTGGTGGTTGACCAAATCAAAAGCTGCTGACAAGTCAAGCAGTAAGAGGAGTGCTAGTTTACCATTGTCTTTTAATGCTTGAATTTGAGTGGTGAGATCTATCAAGGCAGTTTCCGTGCCGTATCTTGGTCGGAAACCGGATTGCCTTATTCCCAATAGATTGTTAGATTCTAGATACGCCTGAATTTGCAGGTAGGCTGCTCTATCCAGTATTTTTTGTAAAAAGTGTACCGTTGTTCTCGGCCTATAGTTAGACGGGTTGGCTGGGTCAAGAGTTGGTTTTTTGATTAGAGGAATGACCCATGTGTCTTTTAAGTTATCAGGCACTACTCCAGTTTTGAAGGAGGCGTTGATAAGGTTAGTAATAAATGGGGCGAGGTCATGTGATGCTGCTTTGATGATCAGAGCAGGGCAGGTGTCGTCCTTGATAGTTCTACAGGAGCAGAGGAGTGCCTGTTTGGATCAGACTTTTCGTAGAGCAGAGTTGTCTAGAAACCTCATTAGGTGATATGGAAGAGAAATAGGAGATTAGGAGGGAAGGGGGGGACAAGGGAGGCCTGAGAGTGGGTAAGGGAGAAGGGACTGGTGTGGAGCAGAGTGAATTGTAGCAATGAAGTGAAAGTGCAGAGGGCCAGTGATGGCAGAGGAGAAATGGAAACAGCAGTAGGATTGGCGAGTTCCTTGCAGATTTACAGCCGTGTTGTTAGTGGCCCCAGAGATGCAGGTTTGGATATGGGCCAGTTTGTCAGAGTATGTGCTTGAAGCCTGACACACAGAGTGTTGGAGTTCGAGAGTTGCAGATTAGTAAGGGCTGTGTCAGAGTGAGAGTCAGTGGCAGGAGTTGGATGGGGAATGAAGGTAGCAGCAAAAGCAACAACTGACACTCGCTTCATAGGTCGAATGACAGAGATGGAGACTGGCAGTGTGGGTGGAGGCTTAGCCGAGGGACCCAAGAGGTACATGTGAGAGGACAGGAGAGCATGATCAGACCAGAAGAGATGGTTAGAGGGTTGGAGATGGGGATGTCTGCAGAGATGAGAGCATCCAAGGTGTGCTGGCTGAGTGTGTTGCACCGGAGGGAAGAATGGAGAGGGAAAGAGAGTCACAGAGGTTGCAAAAGAGTCCAGAGGCCACGTCAGGGGAGTCAAGGTAGATATTGAAGTCTCTGAGTAGGTGAAGCTTGGAGGTGGAGTCCAGGAGAGAAGAGGTGAGGTCAGACCACTCTGAGAGGAAGAGGGAAAACGGGAAGGGGGCCTGTAGAGGGTGGCCAGAATCAGCGAAAGGATAGGAGAGACACCAACCCTGCAGATGAGGAAGTTGAAGGAGTAGTAGAACTGACTAGTTATGGTAGTGACAGGGACCCATTCAGGGAAGATCAGGGCCTCTTCACCCTTGGACTGGTTAGGCCTGGGGTTAGAGGGGATCTTGTAGCCATCTGGTAAGAGAGTGTCAAAACTTGTGACAGAGATGGCTGAGAACCATGTCTCAGTGAAAGCAAGACCAAAGAGAAGGTAGAACTGATACTCTAGGGGTTCACACCAATTTTTGTCAATAAATGAAACAAAACATATAAATTGTATTGGGGAAGCTTATATACTTGTAGTAATGGACTAAATCCCTATGTTCGTAGCCCATGAAAATGTCCAGAAGGGAAAAAAAAGAAACTCACACACTTCAGGGGCTGTGAACATACATAGTTTGTATTAAGACAAAACAGAAAATCAAATGTGAAAACTTACATATAGCTAAATTCAACGTTATAAACAAAGACAAATGATGGAGTCAAAACTTAAAACAGTCTTCAAAGCATAATTATCTTGATGTACAAAACATAACCCGTGAGGGAAACATATGAAAGTCATAAGCGTCAATAACTCAGCGCACTTAAAACAAGTATACAGATTTATAAAATATCTGGTGTATGGAAAGCATCTAATCATTCAGGTGCCAACGTGGCAGGGGGAACGTGGCAAGGGTAAAGTGTTTGGTTTTGGCCAGCAAAGCTGTTGAAATTATATAAACAATATATGACAACAGAACCCTTAAGAAATGGGTTCATGCATCCCCCTTGCATTCAATAAACGTTTTGGCGGCAATATCATCCATCTTGAGAATACATCAGAGGGATATGTGTTTTTGTACGGTAGCCACCTTCATCGGGGCGATTAAGTGGCCCCTGTATCAAGAAAACCAAGAGAAAGAGAAAAGAGAAGGAAAGATAAGTATAAAATTCTTCTTGGTCGGAACGGTTTCCTTTCTGGACATATCTGGGTTGATTAGTAACAACAAATGTATTGTTCAAATGATCAAATATTATCAGGGCGTCTAAAAAAGATCATATTTGTGAAGGGCTGGAAAAAAGCAGTGAAAGCAAGGACATCGAGGTCAAGGGGTGTTGATGGCAGAGTGAGAGTTGAGGGTAGCTAAGTGGAACCGTTCAGTGGTGGCGAAGTGGTGGAAAAATGAGGAGTGGCAGGAGAAAGTTGATGAGAGAATGACAATGCCTATCAAGAAGGAGGAGGTTGGGCTGAAAGCCCTGGACCATGACAGTGCCATTTAGGTAGACATTAATGATGGTCCTAGAGGAAAGGAAGTATGCCAAAGTACATCCCAATGGGTGCCACCATTAATGGGCAAAGACGAGAAAGGGGAGAGCACTAAGACCATATGGGGAATCCAAAGGTCTGGAGAGGGAACAACAAGGAGGATGTTGGTGACAGTCTGTCTCGAAGAAGCATTGACATAGGTGTCAGCGATGGGCAGGCCTGGATTGGAGACCAGGAGATCCTTCTTGAACTTCAAAGGAGAGATAGGATAGGTGATAGAATAGCAGTTAGCGAAGATTGGGGGGACTGAAAGCACCATGGAGGTAGAGCGTGGAGAGAAGGAGGGGGGAAGAGGGAGAGAGGAAGAAACTGCAGTGCATTGATATTGATATTTTATTTCTATCACGCTCGTACACAAGTGTTTCATAGCATGCCAAGGCAAGGGAGGGGAACAGGGGAGAACAAAACAGCGATCTTACTAGGCCCAGTGACATTGAGAACGCGCAAGTGCATGGGAGAGGGGGAGGGGAAAAGTGCATGGAAGGCGGGAGAAGAGGAAAGTGCCAAGCAGAGGAGAAACAGATAAATAATAATACATAAATAAATAATACTGGCAACAAACAGTGGTAGTGCAGCTAGCAATTTGCACGTGCTAGGTTTAAGGCAGCAGACAGCTTAGGTCTGATAAGTGCAGGAAGAAATAGGGGGTGGCTGTATGGGGACAGATACAAACCCCAGTGCAAGGGGTGGGCCGGAGGAAGTGCGGGAGGGTGGCAGGGTGAGCAGGTACCTGGGCCCGGAGGACAGAGGGTGGCCAGGTGCACGGTGCCAAGAGAGAACAGATCAGCAGGGCAGAGGGGGAGCGAAGGCAGAAGGCAGAAGAAAAGAGGAAGGTCTTGAGGTGCTTCCGGAACCGGAGATAGTTCTCCTCAAGTTTTAGAGTGGCAGGGAGGCTGTTCCAGAGGGAGGCCCCAGCCAAAGACAGAGATCTACCCCCAGCTTGTTTCTTTGAAAAATGACTGACCATGAGGGAGTTAGGGGTAGAGGAGCGAAGAGCTCGAGAGGGGAGGTATTTGCGGAGGAAAAGCTGAAGTTATTTTGGACCCAGGCCCCAAAATGCCTTGTGGACAATGCAGAGTGTTTTGAATGTAATCCTTTCATCCACTGGGAGCCAATGGAGAGATTTCAGAGCTGGAGAGATACGATCCCAGGGCTTGAGGCCAGCACAAGTCTTGCAGTCCTGTTCTGGATTAGTTGCAGAGGGCAGAGAGTAGACGCAGGTAGTTTTAGAAAGAGGCTATTACAATAGTCCAACCTAGAGAAAACCAGAGCTTGGGATACCATGAGCTTCTGGGGGAAGGAGAGGAAAGGCAGAGTACCTCTGAGGAGGTGCAGTAGGGAGACTGACTTTTTAGAGACCTCAGAGATGTGGGAGGAGAAGGAAAGGGTGGAGTCAAAGATGACCTTGAGGTTCTTAGCCTCGCAGGTGGGGGTAGAAGGAGGGCCAAGGGAAGCCAGCCAGAGAGTGAGGGGAAAAGATGGTGAAGGTGTGCCGATGAGGAGGATCTCAGTCCTGTTGGCATTCAGACAAAGATCATTGGCGGCACACCAATCTTGAATGGCAGTTAGGCAATCAGAGATGAGAGAGGGAGAGGAGGTGGCCAAAGGCAGCCAGAAAATTAGTTAAGTGTCATCAGCATAGCACTGGAAATTTGAGCAGAAAATGGCAATGCAGTGGTGGAGAGTTGCTAGGTATTGGTTGAAAAGCCAGGGCGAGAGGTTAGACCCCTGGGGAACACCACAGGTAGAGAGGAAGATAGATAATAGGAAAGACCCAAGTTGGACCTGGGAGGGTCGATCAGAGAGGAAAGAGGTCAGCCAGACTAGAGCCTGATCAGTGATACCCAGGTTTTCCCAGAGATGGTTGTGCAGGATGGTATGGTTGACCATGTCGAAAGGCAGAAGAGGACAGAGGGAATGTTAGAGTCAAGGTTGGAGAGCAGATCTTCACGGATGTTCAGGAGAGCAGTTCCTGTGCTTCTGGCAGCTCTGAAGCCAGACTGGTGGTCATGGAGACAGCCAACAGAACTGGAATGAAGGTTAAGCTGAGAGATGGCCAACATTTCCAGGAGTTTTCCCAGAAAGGGAGTAATGGAAATTGGGCCATAGTTAGCTGGAGAAGAAGGATCAGCTGTGGGTTTTTTGAGAAGAAGATGCACAAAGGAGTGCTTCAGAGGGGAGGGGAAGGATCCTGAGGCAAAGGAGTGGTTGCAAAAATCAGCAAGGGCCGGAGCGAGGGTGTCAATGTGGTCATTGATGGTTTTAGAGGAACAGGAATTAACCTGTTTTGACCAGGCTATCATAGATCGGACTTGTCTAGCAACCTCGTCAGGGGAGAAAAGAGGAAAGGACGAGAAGGATGGTGGAGGGTGGCTGACGGAGGGTCAGCAAGCACAGATGGAGAGGAGAGAGGAGGGGTGGGAGTGTAGAGGGTGGACAGGATTCCCTGGGTTTTTTAAATGAAGTGAGAAGCAAGGGCATTGCAAAGAGCCTGGGAGGCAACAGGAGGGGTAGAGACTGCAGCAGGGTTGGCCAGCTCCTTGCAGATTTTAAAGAGTTTGGCCGAGTTGTTAGATGCCGCAGAGACATGAGCTTGAATGTGGACTCTCTTCTGGGTAAGGACAGATAGTCGGTGTTGCCTTTGCATCAGGCAACACGCCAGTTTGTCAGAGGATGATCAGGAAGCCCTCCATTTCCTCTCAGCCGCCTACTCTTATGTTTAAGTGTAGCTATTCAGAGTCATACCAGGAATTGCACTTGGATTTGGACTTCAAAAGGATCCTCATGACAGGGGCAAGAGCATCAAGAGTATCAGAAATTGAAGAGTATAGCAGAGACAGGGCTGTGTGAGGATGTGAGACAGCCAGAGGTGGAGGGGCAGAGAGAAAGTGGCAGCAAAAGCCTCAACTGACACACGGTTCATGGGCCGAATGTCCGAGAAGGTAGGTGGCAGTGTTGGGGCAGGTTTGGCTTGGGGGGAAGAGAGGGAGAGATGAGGAGAGGAGGAAGTGATCGCTCCAGGAGAGAGGAGTGGTCAGAGGGATGGAGAGTTGGAGGTCAGAGGAGATCAAGACATCGAGTGTGTGCCCTGCAGAGTGAGTCGGGCCAGAGGGGAGGATGGACAGGGAGAGGGAGTCGCAGAGGTCATGGAAGAGTACAGAGGAGGAACAAGGAGAGTCTAAATGTATATTGAGGTCACCGAGGAGGAGGAGTTGAGTGGTAGAGGCCAGGAGGGAGGGGGAGAGGTCCGCCCACTCAGATAGAAATGAGGTGATTTGACCGGGAGGCTGGTAGATGGTAGCCACAGTAAGAGAATGGGTAGGCAAGAGAGAAAGCCTACAGACAATGCATTCAAAAGAGGACACTGAACTACAATGCACAGCAATGCAAGAATGTAGAATCAAGTGTCCAGAACAAGGGAAAAAGTCTAGGTTTCAGCATATAGCAGAAAAGCAAGTCACCTAGAGGCACATTTTCTGGATAGACGAAATAAATCCTAGATAGATGGTTAGTGGGAAAATCCTAATTTTCAAACACAACAGCAAGTGCAAAAACACACAGATTCGGCATTCCTAGATAGAAGGAAAAAAACAAATTTTCAAATACAACAGCAAATGCAAAAACACACAGATTCGACTTTCCTGGATAGAGGGAAAAAGCCTACATTTCAAACACAACAGCAAATGCAAAAACACATAGATTCAACTTTTCAAGATAGAGGGGAAAGCATTTCTTTCAAACACAATAGCAAATGCAAAAAAACCACACAGATTCGACTTTCATAGATAGAGGGAAAAAGACGCGGATAGAAGTGCCAGATATGGATAAAGTATACTGTGACATGCAGCAGACTGCAAACATAGCTAATAGGAGTAATACGAGATGAGGGATAGTTAAATAGGGAGCAGTAATGGCTGTTCGCCCTGCCCACACCTTTCTTACCTTGTCAGTCACTGCTGGTTGATGGCTGCACTGCATGCTCCCACGGCGAACACATGCAAACAAAGTCTGTAGCTGCCACTGAAGGAGCTGCCTTTTTCCCCAGGGGCCCTTCACTGCAGGAGGCTGCACGGGTAGTGGGGCTGCCCAGATGGGTTCACTTACATGGGGACACACGCCCAATCAGGGTTTGGAGTGGGGTGGGAGGTGTCACAGTTTATTAGGCGTTCACTCTCAACTCAGGGATTTCCTTTCCCCCCCCAAGCAAGGTGGTGTGCACCCAAAGTGCTTATACAGATTCAAGTTTAGTGAGGCCTCCAACCTGTCTCGCAGCACCCAAATAAATACCCTCTTTACCACCCATAAGCTAGGAACCAGGCTGGTGTATAGTAAGAAAATATATTTATTTAAGGTTTGACCACATTTAATAACGACCAAACACCAGCCACCAATGCTGTGGCACTACACAATATCACAAAAATGCAAACTTCTTGCACCAATTGACTAACACAGAGTTAAAGGACTTTCAGTTTCTATATGACACAGGTAAAGGTTTGAATTTGGCAGTCACAATTTATATCAGATTTCTTGCAAATTAACAAATAGGAAACAAACACAACACACAGTGATTTCTTAGTTTGGCACAGTATTCCTTTCTCCCAGCAACCCCCACCATCCAGGTATCAACTGGATGTGACTCCTCCGATTTGAAGGCAAGGTCCAGGGAGTGGGAACACAATGGAAAAATCGTTTTGGCTTTATTTTGAGAAAGGCAATGTTTGAGAAAGAAACTCAGTGGGAAAATCGTTTTGGGCTTCTATTTGAAAGGCAAGGTTGGGAAAAGGAACTCAATGAAAAAATCGTTTTTCAACACACATTCAAAGGACAAGCAGTGCTTTGGGATTCTGGTTTGGGATGCACAGGAATAAATGGGAAATTTTGTTTTGAAACACACATACAAATGAGATGTAATGCTTGGTAATTCTGGTTTGGGATGCAAGGGAATACATGGGAAATTACGTTTGGAACTCTCTACATTCACTTTAGGGTTACTTATTCTGGGATTATGGACACCCCCTTCAGTAAAGAAGACAGGGGTTTCAGAAAGGTAAGTCACCCAAGTACTATATTGTCTATACGGGCTCTAACACAATGAGCATGAACTTTGTTAGTTCCAAACTCTAACAACACTGATCCCGTGATTTTCTATATATGAATTAATTGATTTAACTTCAATTCAAGGTGCTAAGGATATACACTCCACTTCCCCCCACCATTTAATGGAAAGGATTAAGGCAGGTAATTACCCACACAATTAGTTCAATTAGTTCAATTTCCACAGAGAGGGTGGTTTTCTAGGGGAAATTAATTTGTGTGAGATTTAATAAAATGTGCGAAGGGCCTACCCAGTTTCACCCCTAACCCACTAATGGAAAGGGATAAAGGCAGGTGGCTCCCCACACAAGGGATCGCTTTTGGATTAGTCTACTTACAAGGGAGGCCTGGGGCATCTAGGGAAACAGTAGGGCTCCTCTGAGGACAGCACAGATCTGGTCAAGGGCTTCAGTCAAGGGTTTTCTCCTGCAACCAGACTTCCTCTGGCTCCTATGATGGGGGTCTAGATTTCCCTGTCACTGTCCCGAATGCAAGGATTGAGGCCTCTCTGCTTGTTGTTCCTCGCCAGAGTCCAGCAGTGGACTACCTTCAGGAATAAAGTGGAAAAGCCCTCTTCTGATGCAAAATTGACCTCTTATATGGTTGATGACAATCCTACATTATCATAATTCCCACAGTAAGGTTTGGATAGCAGTCTCCCTTTACCTCCCACCAAGACACACACTGCTGCTGAAAGGACCAGGAGTCGGTAGATATGGGTTATGGAGGCTGAGGGAGGAGGAAAAATGTGTCATCCCAAAATGATAGGTGGGTTTTACATTTGGTATTGTGAAAATCTACTAAAATGGCTACCCTAATATTTCAGATAACTACATGAATCTATATATCTTCGAATTCTACATTTTATGGCGAGTCAGCCAATATTAATTCTATGTCGGCATGCCCTTCCTGGGCTTTGTGGCTGCGACATTATAGTTACAACTCTGAAACTACATACATCCAACATCAATTTCATTGTCTATCACTCTATCAATTTTTCAAGTTCCTCAGACGTATGAAAATGCCAGAATCATAATTTTTTATATGGTCCCGACAGGCTCTTTATACCCTTTAATATGAATTCAGGCTGGGCTCACTGGGATGCATGATTCCAATGTTAATCAATGGCACTGCATAATAGGTGCTCCTAGTTTCACTCATGGGGAACTACAATTTCTTCCCTTAAATTGCATTTATCTTTAAACATGTGACCTGGTAATCTGCTGGCCCATGTGTATCCTAACTTCTTCCTCTTTGGCTTCAAAGGATCCTGTTCGAGGGATAATGGACAGTTAATGTGAAGAATTGACCTTAAGGGTCATTTCTGCTGACTGGCTTATCTGTATCCTACACAATTAAAATCGAATTCTATGTATTTTTAGCATTTGAACTGAAAACCAGACCTGTTTCCTTGGTGGGCCCAGCCCCAAAGGTCTTGCAGTCAAAGTTTCAGCTCAGAGAGCAAAACAAGTTGCAGTTCACATTTCTCACAGAATAGCATTTTAAATCGACAATCTGGGGACACATGACCTTTTGTATTGCATCTGGGCCTGCTGGAAAAAAATAAACTCTTTCTTTAGATAATGTTTGAACAGAAATAAGTTACCTCTGGATATTAGTCACACAGATAGGCCATAGTTACATATGAAAACAGTGTTCACTTTTCCACAAAATAAAATAGGCCTTTCCCCATAAATGTTGTCATGTTAAGTGTGGAAATTTAGTCTCTTTATTCCAGAAGACGCAGTCTGTCATTCAACTTTATTTCGTAAATGTAAGTCATCATTCCGCCTTTTTAGCTTTCAAATGCCCATTGTTTAAAATGTATCTTTTCATTCCATGTGCACTGTTGCAGTTTTGAATTTGTCAAAGTGGGCATTTTCCCTTTTTACACAAAGTCAGCAACTGCAAAGCCACATGTCTTTTGGGAATCCATTTGACAATGTTAGTAATATTACAGTTCTGAGTTGCACTCTTCTTCAGCTGAGTGCCTGTACATACTAACAAAATGGAGGGAGACCCCTTCTCGGTCATTCACTAGGCATCATGTTGGAAAATAAGTGCTTTGGACTGACCTGCATATTTCAATGGGTGTTGCACATGCCAGCTTTGTTCTCGTATGGCCTGGCATAGCCTCTCTATTCTGGACATTCTGGGGCTGTATTTTACCCCACAGAGGAAGGAGAGAACGAGGAACTGGAAGGGAATGGAACGAGCTCCAAGACTACGATGCAGCAAATGCAAGATGTTTTCCTAAAAAGGATTTGACTTTAAAATGGAGCGGAAACACATTGATGTTAAGAGAAACAAATTCTCCAACAAGAAATTACTTTAAAAATCAAGCAGGACAACAGTGATTAAAAATAACTCACCAACACGAAATTACTTATACATATGCGTAGGGAGCACAGTGATGAAAGTAAATCACCAACACTGAAATCACATTTACATTTGGAGCGGGAGCGCAGGGATGAAATGCACTCACCACACGAACATCCTTAAAAAGCAGTGCCATGCTGAGCATCGGCAGAGGACACCCTAACCAGTATGTTCAGCACGGCAGCATGTCAAATCAGGGATCAGGGGTAGAGTGGGAGGCGGGAGAGAAGGATGAAAAGGAAGGGGATGGAACGAGCTCCAAGGCTGCGATGCGGTGAATGAAAGATATTTCCGAGGAAAGATTTGACTTGGAAAAGGAGCGGGAACTCATTGTGAAAATAACTCACCAACATGAAATTTCTTATACATATGCAGTGCGAGCACAGTGATGAAAAATAACTCACCAACACAGAAATTGCATTTACATTTGAAGCGGGAGCACTGGGATGAAATGCCATCACCACACGAACATCCTGAAGGCAGTGCTGCACTGGGCATCAGCAGAGGACACCCTATCCAGTATGTTCAGCAGGGCAGCACGCCCAATAAGTGGTCGGGTGGGATGCAAGAGGGAAGGAGGAACAGCAAGGGATTGGAACAAGCTCCAATGCCATGATGCAGCGAATACACAATGTTTGACAAAAAAGATTTAACTTTAAAAAGGAGCGGGAACACAGTGATGTTAAAAGAAACACACTCCCAAAAAAGAAATTACTTTAAAAAGCGAGAGGGAGCACAGTGATAAAAAATAACTCACCAACATGAAATGAATTATACATATGCAATGGGAGCACAGTGATGAAAAATAACTCACCAACACACAAATTGCATTTACATTTGGAGCGGTAATGCAGAGATGAAATGCACTCACTACAAGAACAGCCTGAAAACAGTGCCACCTGTATGCAAATGAGCTCTTTCTCTAGACTCTGAAATCCTTCTGCCACACAATATTCCTTTAATGTATCCTTGCCCCACTGCAGAAAGTAGTGCAGAGTTAGAGGTTGATATCATGGAACAAGAAATAAAAGCTCTAATGCGATGAGGTGAGTGGTAAGATCCTTCACATTGATGGTTTACCTGTGGAATTGTGTGCATATTTTCAGGTTCTACTAGGTCTCAAGTTGGAAGATGTCTTGCCACATTCCATGCTAGTAACAGTGTTAACTTTATTGTGCAAGTCCAGGAAGAACCACTGGAATGCTCAATGTGCAGGTCACTTTCTCTATTACAGTACTGTATGGTAGAGTTGTGCTTGCTGCACCACCAGGGAGCAGCTCACCAGTGATAAGGCCTACAACCTAGGAATTAGAATATAATATTGAAGCAAGTATCCCCGCTATAACGGCTTCTCACTGGTATCATCAATTAAACACCACAAATAAATGATTAATACATCAGTTGTATTCAAAAGATATTGGTCCCATACTTGAGAACAGTTATCTATGTTTGTATGACTTAGAGATTATGGTTAGTAAATCCGTGGTTTTTATGTTTTGACAATTCAGCTTAATTTCCCAATTAAGCTGAGTTATCAAAACAGTAAAGTCACTGATTTACTAACTCACCATAATCTCTAAGTCATACAAATAAAGATGACTTGTCTCATATATGGGGATAGTTACTTAATTCAATTTCTCTATTAAATCTGGATTTGAAAATTCTAAGCACATTTCTGGCTCAAAAGCTGCCAGTGCTGTACTAGCTTTGTCCAATGAGCACCAAACAACGTTTGTGCCTGGCAACAGACCAATGCCTATTTTGTGTGAGGTTATACATGTCATTCACGAGATACACAGGGGTACAAGTGACATGGGTATTGTATCTTTAGATGTTGTAAAAGCTTTAAATGCATCAGATGACCACGATCGCTGCTTCTTGGACCACTTCACAGACTTCATTTTGCCATGTTCCTCCTCCCATTGCTTGTGGAGGGGGTATTGGCATTCTCTATCATTCTTCTTTTTCTTTTATTTCTTCCTCTTTGGCTCTTCCTACTTATTCTTCATTTGAATTTACTTATAAAACCTTATCAAAACCCCATCCCACTTCTTGTGTTCTTATTTGTTGACCCCCTGGCCACGTTGGTTCTTTTTGCGATATTATTGATCATCTTCTTTCTTACATTCTCCCTAATTCCACCCCTGTAATACTGCTGGTGGACTTCAATCTCCATCTTTTGTCAACACACTCCACTCTCTCTTTTCTCTCGGTTCTTTACTGTCATCTCCTCCATCCTCTCTCTACTCCTGCATCCCATATTTCTGGCTCTTGCCTTGATCTGATTTTTGTTCGTCCTTTCAGCTTCTCCTGTGTCTTCCCTCCTAGTCTATCTCTCCGACCACTATCTTCTTTCTGTATCACTGTCTCCTCAGGTTCCTGTACGTTCTTCTGCTTTTTCTGCCACATCATCCTTTTCTCTATGTGATCTATGCAACTTTAACCCTTCACTGTTTATTTCTGCATTGGACACTTCTTATTACCTAGCTGGACTAGTAATACTACTTCTGCTCTTCCTCCTCTTTCCTCTTTATCATCTCTCACATCTGATGAGATTGCTTCCTCAATTTCCGCATCTATCTCTTCCTCTCTTGACTTTCTTTACTCTTTATCTCCCTTCCATCTTACCCACAAACCTTCTCAACCTTAGCTTTCCCCTCATGTCTGTCCTATACTCCGTTTCTTCCATCACCTTGAAAGATGTTGGCTCAAGACCAAATCGACGGCTGATCACTCATCTTATTTTTTCTACCATGCTCTCTATGACGACTGTCTATTTTCTGCTAAAAGTCTCTACTTTTCTGATCTCTTACACACTCAGTCTGCCCACCCTATGGGTCTTATTCAAATTCTCGCTCGGCTTCTGTCTCCTCCTACTCTCGACTATTCCATTCATTCTACTTTGTCTGCCTCTGACTTTTCCCAATTTTACACCTCTCAAGTAACCTCTCTTTGTAATGACATGAAAGTGTCTATCTCATCTGAAATTGCAACTCCCTTTACCTCTGCTTCCCTCACTTGCATTGCTAGCTTTCAACCTATCTATAATACCGATGATTCTTTTCTATTATATAAAGCTCACCCTACTGCTTCTTCTACTGGCCTGATCCCTTCTGCACTTATTCTTAAGGTCTACCCTTCACTAGTGTCTTATCTTACTTCCTTCTTCAACGTCTGCCTCTACCTTTCCCACGTCCTGTAAGCATGCTTCCATTATCCCAATTTTAAAGAAACCCACTGCTGATCCACTGTCTCAGATTTTCGCCCTATTTCCTTACTATCCTAACTCTCTAAATTACTGGAATGGCTGGTCTATTGTCAAGTCTCTATGTTTGTCTCCAATTCTTCTATTCTCCAACAATTCCAATCTTGCTTTCATCTTCTCCACTCAACAGAAACTGCTCTTCTCATGGTTTTGGACTCCCTTCCTTTTGCGTTTTACTCCAATCACTTTTCTCATCCTCTTGGATGCAGAAATTTGATGCTGCATTTGATACTGCTGACCACTCTCTACTGTCTGCATCACTTTCTTCCTTTGGTTTCACAGGTTCTGTCCTTTCTTGGTTTCAGTCTTATCTATCTCAAAGAACATTTCCTGTTTCTTGGGCTGGCAAGTCACCCAAATCTTTCTAGCTTGCCCATGGTGTGCTGCAAAGGTCCGTTTTGGGCCATTTTATGTTCTCGCTTTACACCTCCACTGTCATTTCTTCTTATGGTTTATCCCATCACTTTTATGCTGATGAGACTCAACTCTTTCTTTCTTTCTCTTCGTTCTCCTCTGAAATTTACCACACTCTTTCCGCTTGTCTAATGGCTATCAAATTTTGGATGTCCTCTCACTATCTTATGCTCAATGCTGGGAAAACTGAAGTCCTCCTTTTGTCCGCTAATACCCTCTCCCCTCCCCCTTCCTTTATTTATTTTCCTCCATCCCAGATTCCAATCTCACCCAGGCCTGAAATCTTGATTTCCTCCTTAATTTTTTTCTGACTCTTTTATTGTTCCACTGCCCTCTTTGGACTTCCTAGTTCTCGTTTTACCCTTCTTAAATCTGAATTCAACTCTTCTATCTGTCTTCTCTGCCTTCTCTCTTTTTGAGATTCTGTCTCCTCTTCTATTGCCACTCTTGGCTGGTTACCCTTTCGCACTCAAATTAAATTTAATTGTCTCTGTCTTCTCTTTAAGACCTTCTATGTTCTTGCTCCGAGCTAGCTCTCTGCTCTGATATCTTTCTATACTCGTTCTCTCCGTTCTTCTTCCCAGTTTCTCTTGGTGGCCCTTCACCCCCTTCTGGTCAATCCTGTTTTCGTACTTTTAAGCTTTTAGCCCCTCTTCACTGGAATGCCCTTCCATACTCTCTTCATTCTATTTCTGTCTATTCTTTATTTTGTGGGTCGTTGAAGTCTCATTTGCTGCAACAACCTTGATTGATTGTTTCTTGAATTTTTTGTTTATCCATTATATTGCACCATTCCTTGTTCTCTGTACAGCACCTTGGCTTAAGGTGCTTTACAAAACCAAATAAAATACAAATACAAAAGAAAATACAAATGAGAGTTCCTGTACTCATGTCAAAAAATAAAGAATAGCGGACCTAGGTTCCTTTTGGAAGTTGATTTCTATATAGAGGCCATCTGGCCAGAGTGAGGGCTGGAAACATGATCTCTAATGTGGTGGTTTGGGAGTGGGAGGAGGCATATATGCTGTCTCCCTCTGCTCTTATTCAATGTGGTCATGTTGCTACCTGAAAACACATTGTCTGCACAAGAACATATTCTCATGATGTATGCCAAAGACACACTTTTGTATGGCTCCTGCAACATCAAAGCCAATGGTTCTTGAGGAAAAAGAGAGTTTTGGCATTAGTTTCAGACTTAATTGTGAAGGTCCTGCTTGTTTCCTTGGGGAGGCTCCAAGCGTACATATATGTATAACATCCTTGCCTTTCCTTTCAGTTCCCTGGACCTGTATGTTGTTGACCTATATATGGATTATAATCTTTCACAATTTCTAGGACCAGTTTATGCATAATACTGACAGGGTGGTGAAGGGGCTTGGGCCTTTGGTATTCATTTGGACTAGGTTGCCATTTTTAATGTTCAGCTTGATCGCTTTGAGTAAAATGTTAATTCTTCTGATGCTACTGCATAACTTTACGGGGGTATCAGGGTATGCCCACTGGCGGCAATTAAGGAATTAGACAAGTTATCACACAAACTAATGTGGTGCAAAAATAAGTGCTAAGTTAGCAATCAAGACTTTGCAGTAGAGGTATGAGGATTGGGAGGTGATGTCAAGGATTTTGGGGGCATTCTACGTGGCCTCACAATGTAAATGTGTTTCCCAATAGATTGATCACACTGTAGACTGAATCTATCTCCTTCAAGGGTAATAGTTCTGGGTTTCATAGACACCTGGATATAGTCCAGCTAGGTAACAAGAAGTGTCCAATTTGGATCATGCTACATTTGGCCGAAGCTACAAAGTAGGTAGACCTGGGTGTATGGGGATGATGAGAAGCAATGTTGCCTCTAAACTGTGCGCATGTGCGCTTGCCCAGCTTCCTTCTGGGTGCCGCTCAGAAGAATTTTAGCAGCGCACACAGGCAATTCTCACCTATTCAAAAAGATTTTATAAGGTACAAGCCACAGCAATTACCTGAAATGTTCTCTGTTAAAATAAGCAACTAGTCTTCATATTCTGCTAGTTCCCTAACAGAAAAATACAACACAAGAGGTTAAAAACTAATATGAAAAACTGACTTCATGAACAGAAGAATCTAACCAAGATATGCCTGCACACATTAACCAAAAATGTTCCCTCCCCACCCATGACTCCTAAACCTGACTCTAACACACTTTAACCTTATGTCTACCTTCTGCCAGAGAGTACATTAAGATACTACCGACAACCTTGACTCTTCCTCTCTTGGCTCTGCGAAAGGTTAACAGGCGTGTACCTACATCCACTTGTTTTATGTTTGTTGTGTTTGTTAACATGAATAACGTTCACGCGCCAGAATTTCTGTTACTCATTGTGCCTTACCAAAAGCATCGCCCGCACTATATAGTCTAACTACCAACTCAAATATCGGATACTGACTGTAAGTAGGCAGGCTACTTGGATGCGTAACCAAATCCCATACTTCCTCTTCTTTGTACATATGTCACGCAAGTGCTTTGAAGCGGCCCACTTGTAAGTTAATGCATTATGAAAATCAAATATTAATTTTCCCTCCAAACATTTAGAAAAGACAAATGTGATGTTCAGCATCTTCTAATTTAGCATTACTAACATTACCCTATACGTAGAGAGCAACATTACAATATTATTTACTTAGCCTACAAGGGATAATGGGTATGGACTATGCCTGTGATTACAAGTCCATGGTATCAGGGCACCGGATATTCAGACAGGAGAATGCTTTTCATAGAATCTGCATCATTTCCAAGTGTTCAGAGTTCCTTTGGGCATAGACCTTCACACATGATATGGTAACTTGCTTCTATACAAAACAGTTTCACTGAGCACTTGTGTAATCCTACACAATGATATAAGGGTGGGGTATGTTGCAAACAATCTTGTATGCACTGCAAAAGAATTGTGTACATGCAGAGTCATGACATTCTTAAAATGCACATCATATGTTGAGGCATTTAAATATGCCTTGCTTGCAAAGTATTGTGGGTCTGCAAATATCCCAGTGAGTGTTTACTGCTACAATCCCTCACTTTTTACAGTGCTCTATCAACTAGTATTGGAGGCAAACACAGGGGCCGAGGAAGGGTATGGGTGGAAGCATCACTCCTTGTGGGTGATCAACAAAGCAGCACATTTCAAAGAGCAAGTCAGACGTTTTCGGCAGTACACTGGAGGAAAGGTGTTGCATGTTTGCTAAAGGATAGGAAATTCTAGTACCTATTTAGACAACAGCATCTTCTATTTCTTTCTATGCTCAACTGCTGAGGGCTTTTCAACATAACCATGTGGTTCTGTGTGTGCAGTCTCTAGCATCTCCCTGCATCTTATTTAACTGATCACAAAGAATTACAGAAGAGGGATCCATAATTATAGAAGAAGACAACATTTGTATCTCCGATGAATTGATGCAATTACCTTAAATGTCATATATGTGTGATTTTCTTCTTAAACCTCAGTAAGGCTCTTGTTTAATTTTATCTAGGCTGTGGTGCGGAAGGGTGGCCGAAACTATACACCTTTATGTGTCCTGTCATTTCACTCCCTATGTCTGGGGTACAAGCATGGCTCTAATCAGATTTTGCTCCCTACTTGGAGTCAAATGATTTTTCAGGGAGTAAAAAAGTAATTAGCTTTGCCAATAGGGATACTTTTTGCTTATTAAAAGATGTTCTTTCCCAATAAAATTCGTTATGAGGATGGGCATTAATATATTTAGAGTTCCTTCCTTCCTATGCCACTGCTCTACTGGTCACTATTTTGAAAAAAAAATCAGTGGAGCTTTGTGAGTTGAAGCAATGATATGTTAATTGTTTCTTGTTTTTGTTAGGCGCATTCTCCTTTTTTAGGGAGTAAAAATGCATGATGCATATGTCTTTTTGCTCGAAGGCTGGTGTTATCACTACCAACAGGAGAACGTAATGTGGATAGTAACCAGAGGCACAGGAATTTTGGATAGCCATAGTCTAAGGTACAGTTATTCTGATACAATTATCATCCTTACACAAATTATTTGAAGCATGTTCTCCTGACCCTTGAATTACCTCATTAAAGAGGCACTTGAACTCCTTTCAGCATGTTTTTGACACATTGCTTTTAATTGCCATTAATCCATCAGCAAATGTATTCTGTGTGAGTTTCTTGACAGCCACATCAGTTATGACAAGACATATTTGAGGACGACAAACGACTTCGCTCATAGCAGTAACAGGTTGCCAAGCCAGCCTATTTAAGGAGTGGAACCCACCAACCCCAACCCCAACCCCAACCCACCACCCAGAGCCAACCTACCTAACGGTCAATGAACAATAATGCACCAGCCTTGATAAGGACCCCTTGGGTCGAAACACGTGTTGGCTGACCACAAGATTATCGCATCAAGAATAAAATTCCCTTTTTTTGAAAAATCAGAATACAAAGACACATTTCTTTAGGAATAAATATTGTTTGCCCGAGATATCTGGGAAGACAACTAAGATATTTGTGTTTTGTAATACATTTTTCAGTGGCATGAAACACACATGGCCTCATTAAGACTTGGGGTGGTATCCCGGCACGAATCCACCAGAATACCGCCCAAATGAATTACTGTTACGCCACGTGGTCCGGAGGAATTTCCGCTGGATTACAACTCGTGGTGGCGGTGTAATTCCCCATTCATTTTGAGTCCATATTGAGTACATGGGACTAAATGTGGCTTTTTGGCGGAATTACCACAGTGGGAATTCTGACGATTTCAGTGTTGAGTTGGAGGATTTACCTCCAGGATTTTCCTGGAGGCAAATCTTCCACTCCAGGCCCGAAATCATAATTTGGCGTAGTGGTAAAGTTGGAGGCAATGGAGTTACCACCAACATTCGCACTTACTGCCAAACTCGTAATGTGGTTGATATTTTTCTCCGCACGGAAGTACCTTTGCAAGGTAATGCAGCAGATATTGAAGTCTTGGACTGGTTGATGAGTTTTCTGTATAATCACATATTACATATTTTATTTTAGCCCATGTGTTTGGAAAAAGTATTGTAAGATTTGCAGTGGCTGGGAAGAGGAAACTCCTTTCCAAACTCTCTTCTAAGTTGGTAGCTCACAAAGTGGCATACCTCATTAGTCAGATGCGCACATGGAAAATAATGTGTGCACAACAGCCTACCGGTTCGTCACATAGAGAAAAATAATTAGAGGGAACATTGGTGAGAAGGCTGCAAAGTTGCAAAGGACTTGTGCGATCATAATGGACTTTTGATGTTCATCTATGGGTGTGAGATTTGGCGACAATATTTAAAGTCTGTCATATTTTAAGGAAGAAGATAAGGGTGCATTATCTTGCTTTAAAACAACAAATGACAAGATGCTGCCTGTAAAGATAAATACATTCTTAAGCTTCAAAAGGAGTTCATTATAACTTTGAAGTTTGATAAAGCCTGCCTTCTGCCCTGATAAAGCCTTGAGATAGAAGGGTGGGTAACATTTTGTTACAGGCAAATGAGTGACTCTTGTCTTCAAAGAAATGGGGCCTCATTACGGGTCTGGCAGTCACCGTGCCGGTAAAACCGGCAGGTTGCCGCCGGACCCGTAATGAATTACTGGCACCTGTCTTCCCCATAACACAGGGGTATTCCGACACCAGCGGCCGGGAAGTCAGGCGCCGGTAATTCGTCCATAGGACTCCATGGGAATGGGGACCACGGAAGCACCGGCACCATTAACAATGGTGCTGGTGCTTCCGTGAAACTCTGCGGCCGGGTGCCGTTCTGCCCACCAGGTCTGACCCTGGCAGGCGGGACGGCACCCGCCTGCAGAGTCGTAGTGTGCTGGTCTAGAAACAATGGTGCTGGTAGGCTTACCGGCACCGTTGTTTCTGGACCGGCACACTCAAAATGAGGCCCATGGACTTTTAATGTGTGTCAATAACAAAGCATGCCATGAAGCTGAAATGTGCTGAAAACAGAAAAGAAATCGGAAACATGTTTAAATCAGAAACTTTAAACTCAGCATTTTCAAGAACTCAATATTTTCAGTTCTTTTTAACTGTTATAGCCCAAGAAAATCCAAAGATCGGAAGATGTTAGTTTTTAAATATTTTGGGTATATTTCGACATTTAAGAAGGATGACAGAAAACGTGTGAACTTTATAAGTCTGGCGCTTGTATTTTACATTTGATGACGTGCATACACATGTATTGCAACAAAGTATGCTCTTGGTGGGGATCAGAGAAGAGACGACCCTCTTCAATAAGTCTCATATTTGCATCTCTGGAGGGGTGGATAAGGTCGTTATACAGGTTAACACAGTGGAGTTAAAAAAAAAATCCAGAAAGAACACAAGAAATATCAAGAGGAGACTGACCCATTCCGATAAAAGAGAGACAGTCGTTCTAAAAGTCATTCTGGGAAGACCATATCCAAAGTGAGAGTCAAGCAGTTTGCCAGAGACAGGAGCCAGATTGCAAACGGAAGCAGCTGGTCCCTAGGGACAGCTGAAGACCATTGCTTACATCAAGGTGGCGAGGAGAGATTTAACTGAGGGGTCCATTAAAATGAACTGTCTGCGGCTCTCTGTCAACTAAATAAACGTTAGAAGTAAATGAACTGATACTGTCAAAGAATATTTAAAAGTCATATCCCCTTAGAATCTGATATAGTACAGGGTATACCAATATGTATTGTTCAATGCGGTTTGCTGACCACTCTTCATAGCAGTATTGTTTAGCGCACATTTTTAATGCATTCTTTTGCTGCAAAATGAGGGGAGATCTCTATCTTACACTTACCCCAACACCCACCTCTACTCCCACCCACAACACACCCATCCCGTATACCTTCCTCGAGACAGTCCCAGAATGTATTTTTCCAGGAAAACCTTTAAAACAAATTGCAGTAGAAAAATACTGCAATGAAAAAATATCAGTGAAGAGACTGGTTACCAATCTATACCAAGTAGAGATGAATTAACTTCCTTTGTGATTACAATGGCAAGACAGTAGCAAAACATGTCTGGTTTTGGGATTTCTGTAACATTGGAAATGTCCAGGTCTGTCGTTCTGTAAATCCAATAGTCCAAATAAAAGTCTCAAATTGACATATTTGGTTTAGTCCTTAAAAGGGATACAAATAGGGTGGTAATAGAGGAAAGGGTTACCACAGACATCTGTGAGTGCGTCAGATTGTCACGCTTACTCATGATCTTGAATAGATAATACATTAAGGTGTTTTAATATAAGTTAACACCTGAGAACAATAATTCAGTGGTTTTAAGATTTGTTTATTACTTTGATTTCCTAATCTCGTGAACGCTCAACATTTTAAAAGCTAATTAGCGTTTTCTTATCTAAAACACGTCTAGATGTAAGCTGCTTGAAAGTAGCACTGTGGTTTTGTCAATGTTGTTTTACAAGTAAGGTTAATCAATGCATCATTCAGAATACATGCCCACCTTTTTGATTAAAGGATGTGTGTTTGATTTGAATAAGTTGTGGAACTGAATCCCTCATTGTTAATTGTGTATAGTGTCACTCTGTGATGAGGACCAAATAACCAGACAAATAAAAACATAAGCTTTACGTGTTTTGTATTAACTTGAACAGAGTGGGCAAAACAATAACTGGGGTAGGCATAAAGAGCAATACTAGGGTCAGGATATGAGTGGTGGCCCCTCCCACCCTTGTTTGAGTAACACTGAGTTTATCAGGGCCCTGTTCTCCAAAGTACACGTGCACATGTCATTTGATAACCTGACTCAACACCCCGTTTGAACATAAGATCTGCATGCTGCCTTCTAATAACAGGACAAGATAACCGCAGTACATGTCAAAAAGTCAGGGAAAGGCTGAATTATGCAAATCAACTTCCACAGGTGCCCAGGCTCAGCCTAGGAGGAGGCCTGACCCACAAACCAATAGACCCATCGTAATAAAATTCTTAGCAGGTCTCAACATTTTCCAGGAAGCCTGTTTTGTTTCCAGAGTACTAGAGTTCCAGTCCCATCCTCAATTAAAAATGCTCATGGTTCCGTCCAACTTTCCTGTGTATAGAAGCTGTCTGTTCATGGCTGTTTAGGGCCTCTGGGAGAAAGTAGAAGGACATTTTTCTCAGTGTTTTCTTGGGCATGTTTTCAACCTTCTCTGGCTATTAAGACAACCTGGCATTGTGGGCATGCTAAACTCATTGAAAGAACACGCCCCCCAAGGTTAGATGTGTCCAGGTCACAATAAACCTATCAGATCTAAAGTTTCTGCACTTATGCATTCACCATTTTAGGAGAATCTTCAATTTAGCATTGTATAAACAGGAAGATATTATTAATCAGTTACTAGCATTAATTATCTCTGTGAAGGATGCAGTAGCATAGGCAATAATCTTAGATTATTCCCACTTAATGTGACAGCACTAGAATTGACATCCCTATCTCACACGTTTATTATATACCTCGACCCATAATTAAATCCCTATTAAACTAGACCCATCAAGCATAACATTTTTATACAACAGCCAATGAGTCCTTCTTATCATAGTGCCAGGCTTGTATCGTCTCCTAGAATGATATTGACAGTCCAGCACCACGTGTTCCTCTTCATATGTTCTCCAACTCTTTTCCAACTCGTGTATGGCAACCCCCCAAGTCAGGTTATGGACCAGGGGAGATTAGGGGCATCTAAAGGTGCCAAACTATCCTATGTCCGCTCTGTTAGCTAGAGACACCTTTATCCTTAGGTGCCTGACCCCCCTCTTTCTCGTTTCAGCTTTTTTAAGCCACACTATTTCCCCGGCTTCCAATTCTATCCCCCTGGCTTCTATCAGTTCTTCCCTCTCTGACTGCTCCTCCTCCACCTCTTTACTCCATAATCCTTCTCTCTTACACCCCTTTCCCACTCTTCAACTGTGCACTCTTCTATTAAGTGTGAGGAATTGCCATCTGGCAACGGTTCAGAAGTCCTGACTTTTTTCATTTGTATAAAACATAAAATTATGTGGGTAAATTCCATCTTAGAAAGGGCTATTTGCTAACCAGATCCACCTTTCTGTTACCTCCAAGCTAAAAGCATAACACACACCTGTGCCCTGCTGCATCAGTCTCCTGATCTGCAGCTCCTGCTCTCTAGTGGCACAGAGCAGGTTCAGAGGTCACAGGTGCCCTTTGACATCTGTTTTGCATTTAATGTCTTCAGCTATATTCCAAACCCACATAGTCACAAAGAGTTACTATTCTGGTGGCTGCTTAATCTTTAAACATAAAGCCATTCCTGAGTGTAGGATATGGAGGAGAGCAATTCACATAACTATAAGAATTCACATCTGATTTATATCATAGATATGTCAACACTGTGTTTCCATGCCAGCTGTGGAAGGATTGTGTGCATGCTGTTCAGACAGCCTGCCCCGCCAGCCAGCAGAACAAAAGACTGAATGGCTGTGCTTATCTTTGATCCTTTGGGAAGTAATTTAACACCTATCTCCAGCAAGACAGCCACTCAGCAAGAGTTGTTCTAGAAAACAGGAATAAAAGGGCACCCACTACACAAAAGGACTACCCTCACACCAATATGTTGCATACAACAGGGCTTTTGATGCTACGGGTCTGGGGAGGGGGGGTGATTAATGAAGTCAGGGGCAAATCAGTATAAAGGGGGAAGGGTTCCACCATCTTGATTTTCGCTGTGACCTCTCCTTTCTTCCAGTTTCCCCTCACTTTTATTAAGCACAAAACACTTTGGTTGTGATATAACAAGGCAAACACCATTCATCACAAGAATACAGATTGGAACCCTTAAAACAGGCTTGCTTTTGTTGAATCATCTGTGGACGTTTGCCAGTAAAAGAATGATTCACTTTTTTTTCCATCCAGGCAGAAGGTAGAATGTGTGTAGACCCTGCTGGGAGAACAGTCCTTTTCAGAGTCCTCTGCCATTGAGGTGAAGGCAGGTGCTATAAGCAGAGGGAAGCTCTGCTCCCTAACCATCCCCAGGGCACATTAGGGGTGACCTGCTTGTGGAGCAAGACCTCCCTCTCTGTCAGTTACACCAATACCCAGGACCTCACTGGAGGTGAAGGAACCCTGCAGGTGTTTTCCAGCCTCCCCCGTGTTTGGGAGAATGTGAACAAGGACCTATGTTGTCTGTGAGCCCATGCATTGTGACTCACAACCAATATGCCAGATCATCCATGATCCCTGTGTTTTTCCACCATCAAACAGCACATTCAAACCAACAAAACCTTTGTTGTCTTGACTTGAACAAGAAGCTAATCGCTGTAATTGCCCCGTTCAAACCATCTGTTGAACTGTCTGTCCCTTCATTGGAGAACACGTTGATGGTTGAACCAACTGTGGTAAATTCATTGAACTGTCATCCTGGAGAAGCACTTTACACTGTCTTGTCCTATGCATCCTGTCCTCAGCCTCTTCATCCTGGAACCGACTGTAGATCTAACCTTGGTGGCCCTCATGATCTGCATTCGTTGACCCTGACTCAACACTTGCTACCCCCCTGGAACACTCAAACTGCTGCCCTTGAGTCTGGTTTGAACCACAAGCACAATGCCAAGAAGCTTAGTTTGACGCTGTCGAACTGTCAAGAACAGCAAGATGTTAGTATTGCCTCATAACCACGCCATTGATGTTGGGCCATCTTTTGGCCCTAGGCCTGGTTCAGTCACCTTTGATCCCTTTTCTCACTCAAAAACATATAATGTACAAACATTGTGGTTTTTTATTGCCTTTCAGCCCCTGGGTCTTAATCCAGAGTGCTGCATCTTTCTATCTTTTGCATACTCTGAACGTTCTGAAGGGGTGGGTTAGGGTTATGTGTTTCTATTTTGTTATTTTTGTGCATGGTGTGTGCAATTAAAGTATATATTGTTTTATTGAACCTTGATTGGACATTGGTTTATATTGGACTGTTGTATTTTTCTGATTAGGTTGCTTCTGGTTAGGGATGTCATGGTCTTTTTCAGCAGTGTGATAACCTTCTAGCAAGGTGATGGTATACCACAAGGTATTTTAAATATTTAAAATTCCCCTTAAGGTAGCAGCATTTTGGTAAAAAAATAGCTCTACAAAGCCTGGGATTTTAGGAAACACAGACCACTGAGTTAGCGTTAGATCCTATTCACTGTATGTTTACTTTATTTTGCTTTAGCTATAATGGATATGGCCTGTTTCACACAACAATATGTTTATTTTGGGGTCCCAAATATAAAACAAATATATGGCAAGTGCTGTACTATTGCATTGTATTCCTGCCCAGGTGCCAGTCCATATTTAGGGCTACACCTTTTACATCAAAGTTAACTGCAGCAAGAATGTATTCATTACAATTAACAGTTGCCAATTAAAACGCCTCTTTACCAGCCCAGATCAAACGAATACCCCACTGAAACATTATTGGCATTGCTGATTTTCCCTGACCTGATATTACAGGTTTGTTGCACTATAACTATCAGATGTTTCTTTTATCCATTCAAAACTAACTTTGTGCGAGGGACAGTCTAGAAAGGTAGGGCAGAGACCAATGGCGTTCCCTAAACATGGTGTTTTCTTCGCATAATCTCTAGAGGGAATTTATGATCCCTTCCTAGGGACATCAGGCAATCCAAATTCCAGTTTCTCTGCTGAATTCTTGTGCCTGGGAGCCTGTACAGCAGAGACATGGGACCTCATTACGATTGTGGCGGAAAGGCAACAACGTAGTGCTACCGGCGCCATTGTTACCTCTCCGCCACATTACGAGTTCTCCTTGCCGGTGCCGGACTGCATGCGTGGTCTGACCAGGCGTGCAGACCGGCACCCGCGAGCAGAACTCGTAATTGCAACGGCAGCGTTATAAACGGTGCCGGTGCAACCATGCTCCTCGGGAGGCTGGCCATACATGCACCCGAGAATGGGCAATTACCGGCCCATTCATCTCGTAATGGGCTGGTAATGGCCCATTCGCGGGTGCCGGGGCCGGTAGCAAGTTTGGCGGTAGCCGTGCCCTAAATAAGGGTACGGCTACCGCCAAACTCGTAATGAGACTCACTTTTCCAACTGAATGCCGTTTCATGCAGTCCAATTTCCACCCATCGGCTCATTTCATTCCTGTAGAAAATTTGCCAGTAACTTTAGCTTCCTCACATACTCTGCAAATCAGGCCCACATCAGCATTATACTCAAAAATCTCTCCAAGTCGCACATGCACCTTATGTTGTGATTTTATTTTTTCTTAGGTTGTGCTGTAGCAGCACTCCTTTCCTTTGATGAAGAACACTTGGATCTTCTGAAGTCAAATAGTTTATCCATAATCTGGTTAAAAAAAAGAAATAGCATTTATTTGCATGGAAACAGAGTGATGTGCTGTTGCTGTTCTTGTGCAAGTGGAGAACTTGTGTTCATGAGACCAGGGGCCTTTTATGACTGACGATTAGCTTGAAATGTTTAACGAGCCAAGGGCTTGCCACAAGGAAAGACTACAAGTAGCAAAATGTTTTTTGATATGAGCTACAGAACCTGTGATGACTAAATGAGCAGCTTACACCTCAGTGAAGTCCGCTGACTACCCATAACAAGCTGAACTAGGGATGCACAGTGGCATGTGTTCCAAGTCTGGCTAGAACTGCACCAGAAATGTCTAATGTTGTTGGTTGCCACCTTCATCTATGTATTTCCAGTTCCACCCATGTGAACTGTCACCGTCGCCCAGAGGTGAGTGACTGTTCCAATTACTCCCCCAACCTGGTCAGCATGTCACTCAAACTCACTGCATTGTAAAGCTCACTGCTCCCCATCAAATCTGATTTCTTATCTGTTATATGTTCTTTTGTGATCAAAAGAGCACTGTTCCTCCCTGTATATAAACTAAAATAAGGATTGCAACACAGCCAAGGATCGTGGTTGATCATCTCCCAGACAGAGGCACGAGAAACATGCAAGAATGCACCCTTTACCAGCACATCAGGGAGTGGGAGTTCAGTTCACATAAACATGGACCTCCTCAACTCAGAGAAAGGGGTGGTATTTGAATTGACTAGCATTCACCCTGACCCCTCGGATCGCATGCAGTAACTTTATATTCAATAGGACAGCAGCAGACAGACAGAACATTGGAGAATGCACCCACTGTCTCACACTCTCGCCATTTAAGCTACTTTTATTTTAATTTCATTATCCATATGTCATCTTTGCTATATAGATTGCTGTCACAAATCACACCTTCTCCCCTACTGCTATGCTTTGCAATGGGTAGCTGATAAAGTGTTAAAGATAACAAATTATTTACATTACAAAAGACTTCCATGGGGAGAGCAGCTGCACCCACCAATCCCTCACAAACATTCTGAACAAACATGACAGAATCATCAGGAATGAGTCCTTCCTCTCCTCGATCAATCTTCTTCTCCCCCTCCTCCTTCTTCTCCCTGCTCCTCTTCTGGCCCTTTTTCAGCCACCTCTCATCGCTCCTTCTCTGTCTTTTCCCTGTTCTCTCAAGACAAGGTATGAAAGTCTCATCAAAACAGGTTCACCCCTGTTCCTCCAAAACCATCAAGGACCGCATTGACACCCTGGCTCCTGCTCTGGCTGACTTCTGCAACCACTCCTTCGTCACTGGAGTCTTTCCTTCCCCCGTGAAGCACTCCCTTGTGCACCCTCTTCATAAGAAACCCTCTGCCAACCCATCCTGCCCGGCTAACTATCGCCCAATCTCCATCACTCCTTTCCCGGCAAACATGAAGCCCTGCTCTGTCCGAGATTTGCATGCATTCAGGCCTGGCCACCAGCCAGCAGTCCCTGTCAGAAGCAGGAGGGATCGATCAGGCCTGTTGCAGTATGACCACTGGCCTGTTGGCCCCAGACAGGCCGATGGCCCTCCTGAGCCGACTAGTCACCCAGCTTAACAAGAGCGTCTCAGGCGGCGTGCCCCCAGCCTCACGACAATGCTGTGAAGGCAAGGTATGATTGTGCCCCATCGGTGCACAGGCGGGGCACGTGACAGCTGGTAGCACCCTCCAGAGCTGGCTGAAGGGCCTGGGGGCGAAAACAGAGCCCATGCAGGGCAGCTTCAAGAGCAACACTTGATATCATGGGACGTACAAGTCTGAGGTTAAAAGCCAGTGGACTTCCCCCCTCTAGTGTATGCTGTGGATCTGAGCAGCACATCGCTGGCCCTTTTGACTTTACAAATACCCAATTAATAGACTGCAGCAAAATAAATTCTGCTACAAGACCAGTGGCTCTGTGTGCAACCAACCTACTTGCTTTCTCTCTCTCTGTCACACACACTTTACTTTTTTTTCAACAATTAATCAGGGGAAAACGCGAAAATAATGCAGTTGAATATCCCGCATTTGGGAACATCACAGGGGTCAGCAATTCTGATGGACAATGGATGAGCCTCGCCTCTGGGAGAGCTGTCTTTCTGATCACAGATTTTCCCCTGCCAGCTAAGTATGAGTTGCAATCGTCAGGGCAGGGGTCGTGCCTGTTCTGGAAGCCCCGCTAAGTGCGCGTGAGAAGGCAGGCCCTAAGCCAGCCCTCTGGGAAGGCCTGAGCCTCTGCAGTACTGCCTGGCCCATGGGTGGGGGCGCTTCGGCAGGAAGAGCCGAACAGAAAAGGCACATTGTAGCACAGTTCCTTTCTCCCATTAGGCCCTGCTCTGCCCGAGATTTGCATACATTCGGGCCTGGCCACCAGTCAGCTGGCAAAGTCGGAAGCAGGAGGGCTCGAGCAGGCCTGTTACAGTCTGCCCACTGGCTCCAGACAGGCCCATAGCCCTCCTGAGCACCAGGTTGCCCCGCTTAACATGTGCGTCTCAGGCGGGGTACCCCCAACCGGACACGGCAACGCCGTGAAGGCAAAGCCTGATCATGCCCCATCGGTGCTCGGACAGGGCAGGTGGGAGCCCCCCAGAGCTGGCAGGGCCCGCTCAAGGCTGGAGGGTCTGGGGGCAAAAACAGTGTGCTGGCATGGTGGCTTTAAGAACAACACCGGTACCTGATATCATGGGGCACACTTCCTGTTCTGGAAGCCCCGCTAAGTGCGCGTGAGAAGGCAGGCCCTAAGCCAGCCCTCTGGGAAGGCCTGAGCCTCTGCAGTACTGCCTGGCCCATGGGTGGGGGCGCTTCGGCAGGAAGAGCCGAACAGAAAAGGCACATTGTAGCACAGTTCCTTTCTCCCATTAGGCCCTGCTCTGCCCGAGATTTGCATACATTCGGGCCTGGCCACCAGTCAGCTGGCAAAGTCGGAAGCAGGAGGGCTCGAGCAGGCCTGTTACAGTCTGCCCACTGGCTCCAGACAGGCCCATAGCCCTCCTGAGCACCAGGTTGCCCCGCTTAACATGTGCGTCTCAGGCGGGGTACCCCCAACCGGACACGGCAACGCCGTGAAGGCAAAGCCTGATCATGCCCCATCGGTGCTCGGACAGGGCAGGTGGGAGCCCCCCAGAGCTGGCAGGGCCCGCTCAAGGCTGGAGGGTCTGGGGGCAAAAACAGTGTGCTGGCATGGTGGCTTTAAGAACAACACCGGTACCTGATATCATGGGGCACACTTCCTGTTCTGGAAGCCCCGCTAAGTGCGCGTGAGAAGGCAGGCCCTAAGCCAGCCCTCTGGGAAGGCCTGAGCCTCTGCAGTACTGCCTGGCCCATGGGTAGGGGCGCTTCGGCAGGAAGAGCCGAACAGAAAAGGCACATTGTAGCACAGTTCCTTTCTCCTATTAGGCCCTGCTCTGCCCGAGATTTGCATACATTCGGGCCTGGCCACCAGTCAGCTGGCAAAGTCGGAAGCAGGAGGGCTCGAGCAGGCCTGTTACAGTCTGCCCACTGGCTCCAGACAGGCCCATAGCCCTCCTGAGCACCAGGTTGCCCCGCTTAACATGTGCGTCTCAGGCGGGGTACCCCCAACCGGACACGGCAACGCCGTGAAGGCAAAGCCTGATCATGCCCCATCGGTGCTCAGACAGGGCAGGTGGGAGCCCCCCAGAGCTGGCAGGGCCCGCTCAAGGCTGGAGGGTATGGGGGCAAAAACAGTGTGCTGGCATGGTGGCTTTAAGAACAACACCGGTACCTGATATCATGGGGCACACAAGTCTGAGGTTAAGAGCCGGTGCACCCTTCCATAAATGCTGTGGACCCAAGCAGCTTAGTGCCGGCCCTCTTGAATTTACAAATACCCAATAAATTGATTTAATCAAAAGAAATTATGCTAGAATACCAGGGGCTCTGCCTTCAACCAACTTGCTTTCTCTCTCGCATACTTTACTTTTTTTCTTTTACCAATAAATCAGGGAAAAGCGTGAACGCAGTCCCCCAGTCCCAGCCTCTATTTTACTCACCAGTGCCACCACGTATGGGCCTGAATAAATGCTGGTATAACATGATGAGTCACTCGACCGCACGAGCACCGGAGAGTGCCTCCAACCAAGGTGTCTGCTGCCACGCCTCACACACAAGGACTCACTGTCGGAGTGAGTGGGAGGCGGGAGCAACCGTGTTTGATTGGTTGTAGCAGCAGAACACTTGCATTCAAGCGCTGCTACAGCCAATCACATTAAAAGCAACTGTGTTTGCTTGGCTGTAGCAGCGCAGCATGTGCATCGAAGCACTGCTGCAGCCAATCCTATTAAAATCATGGGACTACATCAGTTGAGTGACTGCAGAGGTCAGTGCCATGCTGAACAAAAAAATCTAAAAAATCAATGATGATTGAACGGAGGGCATGTGTGCGGTAAAGAAAACAATATGCACAGTTTAGCCAGTACTCATCCTTGTGCTCCTGAGGGTCAGAAGTCCTTTCAACACATTAAGAGTTCTAGAATCTTCTTCTCGTCTCCTCTCCAAGGCTCTTTCCTCCTGGGGCCACCTCTGATCTTTATACCCCCAGCCTCCAACCTTTCGAATCCCTTCCTCAAACCTCTGGGTACTACTATTGCTATCCTCACCTTCTTCAACCCTACTTGCACCATAGTCAATATAGTCAATATCCTCAGGCTTCTTTACTCCTCTGGGCAGTACTGTCACAGTCCTCCCCTTCACCCCTTTAAGCACTGTTGTCATTACCCCTACCTTCTTCACTCCTTTGGGTACCACTATCACGGTCCTCTCCTTATTCACCCCGTTTGTCACTGTTGTCACTATCCAACCTTCCACACCCCTTTTGACACTACTAGCACTGTCCTCCCCTTCTTCAAGCTTTTGGGCAGTGTTTTGACTATCCCTGCTTTTACCACCCCATTGGGCACTAATAGCATAGTAATTTCTTTCTTTCTTGAACTTTGTCACTTCCAACCTTCCATGCAGCTTTGCGCACTACAAGCACTGTTCTCTCCTTCATCTCCCCTGTGTGTACTATTTGCACTGTTGTCAACCACTTCCCATCCTTGGGCACCACTAGCACTGTCGGCTTGTGAAGAATTGCTATCTGCAAGTGTGTAGAAGCCCTGGCTTTTTCATTTGTATTAATAACACAATGATGCAGTGATCCATCTCAGAAAGGGTGGTCTGCTGCTAAGGGAAAACCTGAGAATAAAGTAACAGACAGCAGGGTTAATAAACATAATTTATTAAATGTAGTGTGTGTTTTTCATTCTCATTGTGTTTGTTTTATGTGTTCCTGCATTGGACTAATCCAATCATCCACCATTGGGCTTGATGGACTGTTTAGAAGAAGAAAGAGTAAAGAACAAAGGGACAGCTCTCCCCTGCCCAAGAATCCCAAGAGGATTTATACGATATGATATGATATGGCATTTATAATTCATCTGTACACAAGTGTTTCTTGGTGCGACAAGACAAGGAGGGGGAAAGAAAAGGAAGACAAAACAACTATATTACCAGGCCTTGTGTCATTCAGATCACGCAAGTACGGGGAAGAGGGAAAGGGAGAAGTGCCAGAGGGGGAGGGGAAGGGAGAAGTGAAGGTAAATCAATAAGTGCAGCCAGAAGGTGGATCTTAAGTACAGTGAGAAGGAAGTGCCAGATTGCATGGACAGATCCTTAAGTGCTGGGGGAGCCCAGAGCCAGTGCAAGGGCAACTGGACAAGCAGGAGACTGGGCGAGTTCAGAGGGTATCCATGTGACCAGTGCCTGAAGCAGTGAGGTACATCAGCAGAGGAAAGGAAGAGAGAAAGCAGAAGCGAAAAGGAAGGTCTTGAGTTGCTTCCGGAACCGCAGGTTGTTCTGCTCAAGTTTGAGAGAGGCAGGGAGGATGTTTCAGAGGGAGGCCCCAGTTGAGGAGAGATATCTGCCCAAACTCTCTTCTTGGAGAAGCGTCTGACCATCATAGAGTTGGATGAGCGGAGAGTTCAGGAAGGAAGATGTTTTGTAAGAGAAAGTTGGAGGTAGAGCGGCCCAGCCCCCAGAAGGCCTTGCGGACAAAGAAGAGGATCTTGATCATTACAGTCACGGGGTGCCAGTGAAGAGATATCAGTGCTGGAGGGATACAATCCCTGGGCTTGAGGCCAAGGACAAGTCTTGCAGTCGTTTTCTGGATAAGTTGTAAAGGTTGAAGAGTAGAGGCAGGCAGATTTATAAAGAGGCTGTTGGAGTAGTCCAGCCTAGAGAGGACTAGAGCTCTGGAGACAGTGAGCTGCTGCGGGAAAGTGAGAAAAGGAAGAACACCTCTGAGTAGATGCACCTGATGGTTTGACTTCTTAGAGATGTCAGAATTGTGAGGAGGGAAGGAGAGGGTGGAGCAGAAGATGACACCAAGGTTCTTAGCCTCACAGGAAGGAGCAGGAAGATGGCCCAGAGTGGGCTGCCAGAGAGAGAGAGGAAGGGAGGGAGCAGGAGTCCCAATGTGGAGGATCTCAGTCTTACTGGCATTAAGGCAGAGATCGTTGGTGGCACACCATTCTTGAATTGCGGCCAGACAGTCTGGTATGAGAGAAGGAGCAGAGGTGGCTCAGGGTAGCCTGATGGAGAGCTGGGTGTCATCTGCATCACACCAAACATTGGAGCAGAAAGTAGCAATGCCGTGGACAAGAGGTGCAAGGTATTGGTTGAACAGCCAGGGAGAGAGGTTAGACCACTGGGGGACACCCCAATTGGACAGAGAGAGATAGAAGAGAGGAAAGACACCAGTTGGACCTGAGAGGGTCAGTCAGTGAGAAAGAAGGTTAACCAGGCCAGGGCCTGATCAGTGATACCCAGATTGTCATGGAGGCATTTGAGCAGGATGGCATGGTTGACTGTGTCAAAAGCAGAGGATAGATCGAGGAGAATGAGGACAGAAGGGAGATTAGCATCAAGATTGGAGAGCAGGGCTTCACAGTTGTTCAGGAGAGCAGTTTCTGTGCTTCTGGCAGCTCTGAAGTCAGACTGGTGGTTGTGTAGGCAACCAATAGATTCAGTATGCAGATTAAGCTGTGAGACGGACAGCTTTTCCAAGAGTTTGACGCAGGAAAGGAGTGATGGAGATAGGGCAATTGTTAGCCGAAGAGGAAGGATCGGCTGAGGGCTTCATGAAAAGGGGGTGCGCAAGGGAGTGCTTAAGGGGGAGGGGAATGTTCAAGTGTCAAAGGAGTGGTTGCAGAAATCAGCCAATGCTGGAGCAAGGGAGTGCACAAGGGAATGCTTAAGTGGGAGGTCGGACTGATTGAGCCCAGGAAAAAAAGGGCCCAGGCAGCCTGCATGGGGCTACCTGAGCAAAAGATAAAGAACAACCCAGTCGGGGTCGCATTAGGGGGGTGGCCGGAACCAGGCTTCCCAGCTATAACCCCCAGTTGGCTGGCCTCATTGCTGGACATTTTGAAAGTTCTACAGGGCCACGTGAGCTAGGCGGTTGCCAAGGAGGTGAAGATCGGCAAGCACTCTCCTCCCAGGTAAAGTCTCGGGCTGAAGACCAGGATGCAGGAAGTCCTGGGGTGCTCTGTCAGGCAGCCTGGGTGAAGAAAAGTCCTGGGCTGCCCTGACAGAGCCGCCTAAGTAATCATCACTTGTTAAAGTGCAATGAAAGAACACCACGCGTGCCAAGTTTTATTCATTTAAGACATTTAAATACTGCAAAATTGATCAAATTGTGGTCTCCTGACACGTGAGGCAAGGATGGAAATAGAGTTGAGCGTGGAGTTCTAGAACATCTATAGTGAAAACCTCTACTTCCTTATATTCCCAGAGACAAGAATACTCTGCAAGGCCAAGTTCAAAGACAATCTTCATGGCAGAAGGCATGGCTGATAAGAGTTGATGGGCTAATTGGTGGGCAAAGTCAAGTCCACCTCCTGGCACCTGGTTCTGAGCTTACATGCTGCTAAGTGAACTGAATGTTCCAGACATGGCATGAGCATGCCAACCAATAATAGTGGGTCATATAATGAAGGGCCTTATAGTTTGAGAGTCAATGATATACTGTGTACTTAATAGTGTTGAAGTTACATTTTTTAGAGGTAGGCATAAATTGTCCACCTGACAGTAGACAACCAATCACAATCCCACCCCTTATAGAAAGTATACTTGGATGTTCCGCTTGAACCTATCACAACCCCTCATAGGTATTTCTCATTTGCCATGTAGTATCAGGTCACGTCAGACGTATTTTTTGTACAAAAGGATGTTTTTATGAGAAATGCATTGAGAGCTTGGGCCAACGTCCATTGGTGTCCGTTGTAACTCCCTGCTTTAGATAATTGGTAATAAAACAGAAATCTTTGTCATCTTCCTGAGTTGGTTCGATTATTTGGTCTTGGAGTTATTCTGCAACCCCATCCATTGCATGCACGATAAAGGACCATATGCTCACGTGGTAGTTTTCAGATGGTTGGCAAAGATCCGAACTAGTTTGTCCCCAGTCTTTCAGACGATCGAGTATCCTCCGCCATTAGCCGTCAGATCACAGTGTTTCCTGTGGAGAGTGGCCGAATAGAATTAAACTTGCAAGAAGAACCAAGATGGTGGGCACATCCCCCATATAAGACATCCCTGCCCAGTTTTCACTGGCTCTCTGCGGACGAAAGACGAAGTGGTCGGATTGAAGAATGAGTTGATACTGAAGGTCTTGATTCGAATGGTGAGTAGACTAAGGGGAATGGCAAATGAAGGGCATGGGGTTGTAATCCTTTTTGAGTAACAGGAAATATTGTGTGAAGAAAAATAGCGCTTAGAGTCCTGGCTCAAGGGAGTTTCAGAAGGAGATGTTTCAAATCCCAACGGGAGTAGAACAGAAATATATAATGCTTAAAAAGGTTTACATAAGGTGATGTATCAAACCCTGTACAGTGTATTAAGTAAAGGCGAGAGAGAAAAAGGTGATCATGGTGTTTATTAATGTGTAAAGTCGACTAGTCTGTATGTTGTTTGTTGAGTAAAAATATCAAAGAGCGATAGAAGTTGTGAAGTAATTCAGAAAAATGTAAGGAGCAATAGTGATTAAACCTAGCGAAGAGGTTGGTACCAATCCAAAGGTAGAGGTAGCCAATTAAGAAATTATAGGCTTGAGCGGCGATTGATGGTGTGTGCTCATATTTGTGGTAATTTAAGCAAAAGTATAAAGGTTATTTAATAAGTCTGCTAAGTATTGACAGTCAAATGAGACTTGTCATTATGGGAGATACTCCTCTGATGCACTTATGTAAGACATTACTAAAGCACATGCCCAAGCTCAAACATTATAGTAGGGAATGGGGAAAGGCACATCCGATAAAATGTTCATGCCGTGGCTGCAAGGGTGATCATTGTTAAAAGTTGTTTTGCAACACACCACCACATACTTGCACGCTGCATACACGGGGAAGAAATTAGAGAAAAGATTAGCAATTCTAGAGCTCTGAAAAATGTACCAGGAAGAAAGGGAAGATCGGCCACCTGAGGAGTGGATGCTCAGTCAGCATAAAGACGAAGGTGTTGAACCTTCAGCTCCCCTTACCTTACCTGAAGCAAAAGGCGCTAGTGCAGCAGAAATAGTGTTGTATTCATTAAAGGAGTTGAAAGCGGTGACAGGGTATATTGATCCAATATATGAACCTCCCGGTTATTGCAGCGATGATAGTCCAGAGGCGAATAAGAAAAAAGAAGAGATCTATAAAATCATACAAGACAAAGAAGAAAAGAGTGAGAAGTTGAATCTGTCGACAGAAAAGGACAGAGAGATCAAGAGATGGAAAGGAGAGAAGGATAAAGCTGACGAAATAGCACTTGTGTAGAACATATGGATAGTAGGACAGATATTACTTAAAATAGATGGGAAAAGCATTGAGGAAGTTAGCCAAGGAGAAGATAAGGACAAACAAGATAGAAGAGACAAGGAATAAGAGAAGAGATTGAAAGAAGACAAGCAGAAAAGGAAGAGCAGGGTGCGACGAGAACAGATGTATCAGAAAGAGCAAGAGAGAAAAGAAGAACTGGCAGAAGAACAAAGAAAGTATGACAATAGACAGAGAACAATAGAAGATAGGGGTAGAAGAGAAAGGAAGTGGGAAGAGGAGGAAGCGCACAAAATAAGAGCACAGCAAAAGCAAAGAAAACATTCTGTTCAGTCATGAATGTAGTGAATTGTCCTTAAGCAGACTGAACTTAGACAAAGGTGAAGGAGGTGATAGTCACACTAGGTGGGTACAAGACATATCAAATGAGGAAACAGAGTCCGTCCTCGAGGTAGAAGGAGGGAGCGCCTGTGCCCCTAAAGGAAGCCTGCAAATAGATAAAATAGTAAGATGGTTGGATCTGGAACAACCTAAGGATAGGACACCAGATCCCATAGCATATCCAGAGCGTCCCAGAGGATGATCCTACAGTGAGAAGGCAGAATCGCAACAATATGTGAGCAGGTTAAGGTCGCTACCGACAAGGAGACGGACAGGGACGATCATCCCTGCCATGGATAGACTAAAGATGGGAGCCGACTGTGATTTGGGGTTTACATAGCTTCTCTTACTGGAAAAAGGAGGAGCAAGACCGTAGTATATTCCTTGGTTGCTGATGGGCACGAATAATTTAAGGTGTAAGCTCCGGTGTTTGACTTTGGGCGCTCGGAAATGGATATATGAATTAGAAAAAATGACAAGAGGAAATACGCTGGCCATAGGGGAAATAAAAGGTCTCCTGGCAGCTATTCTTGGGGAAAGGGCTGATGACATATGGAGGAGAGTGGGATATTCAAGTGTGACAGCACAAAACACAGCGCATGACAGAGCGCTGTTTAATATTTGCAGAGCAGACGTGTGGAGGGCTCTGAGGGTACAGTATCCCAATAAATCAGATATGGGTGCAATTCTGACACGGAAGATGAAGGAAGATGGAGATCCTATTGCTTACATTGAGGACATTCAGGAGAAATGGCAACTTGAAACTCGTGAGCCATGGGAAAAAACTGTGGCATTATATTACCACATTTTATGCCAGGGGTTGCCTGAGCCAGTGCAAAGGCAGATGAAGAAACAAGTGGGTATGGAAGCGAAACCTTGGGCTGAGATACAGCTGACGATAGTGCATCACTGCCAGTTATTACAGGAGAAAAATAAGAAGAAAGATAAGACTAAGCAAATCCTGGAAGACAAGTTAGTTCAGAATCTTTTTTAATAATTTGCCATAGAAGGGGCGGTATTGACAAGCGAAGAAGGATTGGGAATGCAGGAGGCTGTGGGTGCATCGCAGGCGAGTAATCAGTGCCCGATGGACCAAGGTGAATAAGGGTTCGCGCCACAAGGCAGAAGTACGGGCTACAGAGGAAGAGGACGATTCCAGAATAATCAAGGTGGATTTCAGAATACTCAGAATGAGAATCGGTACCCAAGCAGGATATAACCAAGGGGGAATTGTCAGACGGCAGACCAAGTATGTTGGACTTGTGGTATGACAGGAAATATTGCACACGTGTGTGGGAGCCAATGGAATGTACAAAATTGGCAATTTTCAAGAGGCGGGACAGCTCATCCTCCACCATATAGTATGCAAACTAGAGAAGGGTTTGCCCAAGATCACACATTGTATCAGACACAAGCGCAGCACATACAGCAAGTACAGCAACAAGAGCGAGTGCACATGAATCCACCACAAGGGCAGTCACAACAAGCACCTATGCACACACAGCAGTATGCAAACACAGGACAAATGCTGACACCCAGAATAGGTGTCACTGTTTTGGAAGAAATCCTTTCACAGGGATGGGGATGACCCTGTACCCACAATAGGACAGCTCACAGTGTGACTTGATGTGCTAAGTATTATCTGGGACACCAGATCCCCAAGAGAAGCCAAGAGTCGATGCGACGATAGGAGGCCAATTCTTTTCTTTTCGAGTAGACACTGGGGCTACTCGTTCATCTATATGAGAGGGAAAATATCCAATGTCAGGAATTGCCATGAATGCTCTTGGTTCTCTGGAGCTACGAGTCGAGTTCCTTTTACTAATAAATTACCAGTCTCTATAGGAGAATGTGACATGTCTGTTGCTTTGTTATATTCATGACATACACTGGTTAATAATTTGGGAAGAGATTTAATGACACAACTAAACATGACTATTTCATTTACTGATCATGGAATCATGGAATAGTGTGCTCCACTCCAGGAATACACTATTTAAATGTGGGCAAATTTATACTAGCATTCACAGGGCATGTGGCTCTGAGAAGCGTTCCAGTAGATCCAGAGATTTCTCTACATGGAGTGAGCATTCTACTGACATGGCTACCTGGCTGAGTGGGAAAAATTGTGAGGATACCTGATGGGATTTTGTTTAGAGCACAAATAGCAATGGACGAAGAGGGGGGACAGACTATCCCTATAGAATAAGAAGCAGCCATAGTACGAAGGGAAATGGCAATTTTCAAAGGAGTAGATGATGAGGGTAGACCATGGAAGACAGTAATAGCTCTCAAGGAAGGCTACAGATTGACTGACATCACTGATGGCGACATGTTCAGGAAAGATCGAACAGACAATGAAGTGGTGTTCTTTATGAGCATCACAAACTGGATGAAAATAGAGAAGAGGGAAGTCCCACAGTGAATGTGATCGATTTGAAGAATATGTTTTTCTCGATCCCGTTGCACAAAAACCACAAGACTTGACTTCCTTTACGTTCTGCCAAACTCGACTAAAACATACTTGTTTGGCCCAGGGGTACTGTGAGTCCCCATCGATCTTCAACAGAGTCCTACAGATAGATTTAGGCAATATTGATCTTAAGATATAATACGTCAATGACATTTTAATTTGTAGCATGACAGAAGATGATTGCAGACAAAATTATATCCAGTTGATGACTATTCTAGCAGACAAGGAATGTAAGGTAGACAAGGAAAAGTTACAATACTGATAAGAAGAGTTGTTATACATAGGGCAGCTGATTTCACATGAAGGAAAGAAGGTGACACCTGAAAGAGCTGAGGCGATTATGAAAACCTCAAAGCCAAATACAGTGAAACAGATGCAACACTTTTTGGGGCTATGCAACTATGTTAGAGCCTGTGTGTTTGATTACAGTACATGCACAAAACCCCTTTTGCAAGCTTTAAAGAAAGCAGAAGTAGATAAAGTAAAAATAGAATGTACGGAGGAAAGGGAGGAAGGGTTTGAGGAGCTGAAAACAGTCATTTGTACAGCCCCTGTTTTAGGAATTTTATTTATTTTTGCACACAAATGGGACAGTCATGACAGCAGTGCTTACACAGAGACCTACATTGGGGTAAAATCCTTTAGCGTATTACAATGAGATTTTAGACCCAGCTATGAGAGGACACTTTCCTTGCAAACAGTCATTGGCAGCTGCCTTGTTCGCAATTGAGAAGTTTAAAAGTATTGTTAGGGGCTGCTCTATAACTCTCTCTGTGAGCATGCACTATTGGCCATTTTAGAGAAACCCAGGGGTACATTGGCATCCCAAAGAGCTTCGGCTTATGAGGTAATGATTTTGAATACAACGATTAACATTGTAAGATGTAAAATTGTGAATCATGCCACGTTTATAGCTGAGCCAATAGTAGAAGGCAATCATGTGCATGACTGTGCTAATTATGTTACATTTTGTGATGATGTACCCCAAGTGAAGGAAAATGCTTTGGTGGGAGGGGAAATTCACTTTATTGATGGTTCTTCGAAAAATGTATCAGACTAGTGGGGGTAGGCATTCTGGCCCAGCGGTAGTAAGACACAGATTAAATGGAGAATTTGAAGTTGTAGCAAGTGCAAGGCTGCCATCTCACTTTTCAATGCAAGCAGCAGAATTAGTAGCACTTATTGTTGCGCTCGAGAAACACGAAGGGCAGGAAGTGACATTGCATAGTGACTCCGTCTACGTGACATCAACCATACATGCAGGGTTAGCACATTGGAAAAGGAGGGGCTACCTCCATGCAGACGGCCCTCCAATGCAGCACTCATCCTTATTGGACAGGATTATTAAGGCATTACAACTCCCAGTAGCGATATCGGTCGTTAAATGCGCAATTAAAAGCAAACAGATTTTATCTCTTGCGGGAATGAAGCCACAGATGAAGAAGCCAAAAGGGTTGCATATCCCCCAGATATTTCGAGTTCTGATACTGGGAGGATTAAAGAAAAAGTTGTTACCACCATGTTAGTGCAAGAATGGTTTAATAAATTGTCGATAACCCAGCAGATGGAGTGCACCACAGGAAGAGCAGGGATTATTGAAGAAAAGGGAGTGTTCTTTATCCCCCACAGAAACATTATGGCGACAAGATAGCACTGGAAAGCCGGTGATGCCAGTCCCGTTATTAAAGGTTACGCTTGAACAGCTGCATTACCCCACGCATGTATCTAGGGAGAGTCTTGCTGCTGCAATTGCACTATTTATGGTAAACTGCATCGTGTGTCAAAAGTTTACTGCTGGGCACACACTGACAATTATTAGAGGGGTAATATCTTGACCGAATAGACAGTTTCAGCATTTACATATTGACTATGTCGATATACTGCAGGTGTGTAATGGATATAGTTATCTATTAGTGGTGGTGTGCCCATTCTCTAGGTTGATCGAGGCAGGTCTGTGTACACCCCCTGATGCCACTTGGGCAACAAAGTTTTTAGTGTGCAAAGTCTTCCCAAGATGGGGTGTGTGTGAAGTGCTGAGATCCGCCAATGGCCCACATTTTGTTAATGAGCTATTTAAACAAATAGGGCTTCTATTGATTATCAAACATATGTTTTCTTCTGCTTACCACCCTCAAGCGATCGGGAAATGTGTTGCCTAACTGCCATTGAAGATTGGTGTGCCGCCAATGATCTTTGTCTGAATGCCAGCAAGACGGAGATCCTCCTCATGGCACACCTTCACCATCCTTTCCCCTCACTCTTTGGCCAGCTTCACTTGGCCCTCTTTCTACCCCCACCTGCGAGGCTAAGAACTTCGGGGTCATCTTTGACTCCACACTTTCCTTCTCCGCCCACATCTCTGAGGTCTCTAAAAAGTCAAACTTCCCACTGTACCTCCTCAGAGATACTCTGCCTTGCCTCTCCTTCCCCCAGAAGCTCATGGTCTCCCAAGCTCTGGTTCTCTCTAGGTTGGACTATTGTTACAGTCTCTTTCTAAGTCTACCTGCCTCTACTCTCCGACCTCTGCAACTAATCCAGAACAGGACTGAGAGACTTGTCCTTGGCCTCAAGCCCTGGGATCATATCTCTCCAGCTCTGAAATATCTCCATTTGCTCCCACTGGATGCAAGGATTAAATTCAAAATCCTCCGCATTATCCACAAGGCTTTCTGGGGCCTGTGTCCAAAATACCTTCAGCTATCCCTCCGCAAATACCTCCCCTCTCAAGCTCTTCGCTCCTCTACCTCCAACTCCCTCAAGGTCAGTTGTTTTTCAAAGAAACGAGCTGGGGATAGATCTCTGTCTTTGGCTGGGGCCTCCCTCTGGAACAGCCTCCCTGCCACTCTAAAACTTGAGGAGAACCATCTCCGGTTGTGGAAGCATCTCAAGACCTTCCTATTTTCTTCTGCCTTCGCTCCCTCTCTCCCCTGCTGATCTGTTCTGTCTTGGCACTTTGTACCTGGCCACCCTCTGTCCTAAGGGCTCAGGTATCTGCTCACCCTGCCACCCTCCCACACTGCCTCTGGCCCACCCCTTGCATTGGGGTCTGCGTCTGTACCAAAACAGCACCCTCTTTTTCTTCCTGAACTTATCAGACCTACCCTGTCTGCTGCCTTAAACCTAGCACTTGAAAATTGCTGGCTGCACTGACAGTGTTTGTTGCCTTTATTATTTATTTATTTGTTTATTTATTTATTATTATTTATCTGTTTCTCCTTTGCTTTGCACTTTTCCACTCCCCCTCTCCCATGCATTTGCGCTTTCTCAATGTCACTGGGCCTAGTAAGATCATTGTTTTGTTCTCCCCTGTCCCCTCCCTTGCCTTGTCACGCTCTGAAACACTTGTGTACGAGCGCGATGGAAATAAAATATCAATATCAATGTGAGAGACTCAACGGCCTCCTTAAAGAAAGGATTGCCAAGATTAAATTGATGATTTAGGGAAAATGGATGGCTATATTGCTTACACCTAGCTTTATAAGCCCTTCGGAATCAGCCAAGATCAGACCATCACCTCACTTCTCATGAACTACTGACCGGGTGACATATGAGAATGCCTTTTACACCTCACCTAGAAGTAGAAGTGATGCCCAGAGTGTAGCTAAAACTTTAGGTGATGAGTTGCACAACTATTTGACGTGTATGACCTCTAGCATCTCTCTCATTTCAGATCAAGTCATGCGCAAGGGGTTTGGTCTCAGAACACAGAAGAAGACAATTCAGCAACCAACCCAATTGAACTACTATCGGCACCTAAGTTATATGTTGGAGACCTAGAGCTCGTTAAAAACCTTACTAGAAAGTGGCATGAGCCACGGTTCAATGGTCCCTTTTGCGTTGAGGATATAACCCCTTCAGCTGTAAATGTCCAAGGAAGACTAGCTTGGCTTCACTTAGGGAAAGTGAAAGCCTATAAAGCTGAGACCCGCACTCCTCTCCTTGCAGATCCAGAAGCAAGGCAAGAAGAAGAATTTCAGCGGGTGCAGACTCGATCGAGGACGATAAAGCAACGACCAGGGGATGATACAGATTTAGCTTGGACTAAAATTTGGTTGATACTTCTTATGGATACTTTAGCAGGAGTGCAAAGACTTGCTGAGAATTTTAGTTGGCCGAAAATGAACTTTAGAAACACATTGATGTATCCAAGTTATGCCTAAACATCAGTTCTTGATCAGAAATTGCAAACGAGATCAGTATCCAGATTCATTTTGTGGTGCATGCCTAGCATAAGCAGTTAAACATATGGTACTTACTGAGTGATGTTCATCTTCTTGTGCTTGCTCTTTTTGTATTTATACTTCTAGCTTATCCTGCTCTTGTCAGAAGAGACATTGATATTTGCACTTTTTCCAGGATCCTAAAAATGGCCCTGTGATCAGATGGCTTTTAATTGCAGCAATTTAGCACATTTTACAGTTGCAAGTGTAAAGAAATGTGATGTTTGCCTTAAAAATGAGAAAAAAAGAAGCTGTCACAGGTCTAGAGAATGAACAAGTGCCAAAAGTAACAGGATGGCACGAAAAGTGGATGCCTATGTTTTTGTGCATAGTATACACCTGTACAATTACTGTTTTTGTTTTTCTGTTCCTCATGTTTCACAGTCTCTATCATGTTAGTACTCCTGCTGAGGCAGAGGCCCCTATGGTTCTTCCCACTGTGAGAACTGCTTTTGACTTGCTTCATGATTATTACACAACCTTTGCATTTGGGAGACATAAGAGAAATGCAGAGGAAGATAGTGAGGGGATAAATACCTATGTAGACAATGCAGCACACTTAATAAAATGTGGTATCAGCACATGAAAAAGGTGGGAGAGAGAACATCTAAAGAGAGCTGCTACATCTGTGCTCTCATACCTATTCCATAAATACAGTGTGAACTTTCATCTTCATGGAAGTTCCAGAATACAATGACAGATGCCTCATTTATCTTGCAGCATGTATGACCAGAGAACAATTTCAGGGAAGTTGGGCCACTTTGCGATGGAGATCGAAATGGTTGTTTCCATACCAGGATGATTATATCAAGACTACACAGATGGAATAGGAACCTGGATGGAAGAGCAAGATGCTTGTGTATCCTGCAGCAGGACAGGAATAGGTAGTCATTGAAGAGGTGAAGAGAATGAACTGTCCTTATGGGACTGAAATAGCTGGATGGCATGGATGTTGGGAGCATACTCAAGTCTTAGTCTATGGGCGAGTGAAACCCAAGAAGGGATGGGAAGAAAGACTGATGTCCTTTGCAGCTCATCTACTGAAGCCAGAATATATACAAGAGGTGCAGAGAGTGAACGACAGATGTTTAAAGTCATGGGCTAAACATCCCAAACTACTGACATGGGTAGAAGACGAATCGCGTCTAATGGTTGTGATCCCATTGGCGAATGCAACATTGTGTTTCTGAAGACATGGAAAGAATCATGTGGGAGACAAAAAGGACTGCAGAACTACAGTCGATGTTTCTAGGATGGGAGCAGCAACAGCTGTCCTGAAGAATCGATATTGGGCTTGTGGGCCTAGAGCCTATATGAAGCTGCCCAAGGATTGGGGAGGGATGTGCTTCTTGGTGCTTATCCATGTTCCAGCATTAGTGATTTCTCAGAATGACCTGAACATTGGAGAATTTCCAAAGGTAGATGCCCATTTGAGAAAGAGAAGAGTGCTTGAATTTCTCAATCAAACCAGAAGAGGGAATTACTTTTCAGCCAAGTCAATAGAAGCATATGACTCCATTCCGTATAACCACATGTTATTCAGCAAGACTGCTTCAATATCTATGACTATATTCATGTCTGGGTTCGAGACGATGGCCAATGCCAAGTGGTTGCAGATTACTAGATGGGAGCTTCTGCAGACAATCAAAACCACCATAAAGGGATTGAATGCTATCAAGGAAGAGCTGAGGGCCATTCGACTAATGACCCTGCAGAACAGATATGTCCTTGACATGATCACAGCGATGGAAGAGGATTGCGTCAAAATGGGGCCATGATGTTGCACATTCATACCTTCTCACGATGACGTGAATGGGACCTTGACAGAGGCTATAAAGTGGCTGACGAACCTGCTTAATAAGATGGAAGATGAGACAGAGGACATTATAAATGACAGATGGTTTGCTTCCACATTCTCATGGACTCTGCAGTGGATGGCAAACATCTTCAAGTTTCATGGAGCAATATTGGTGATGGTGATGTTTGGATTCTGTGTGATCAGGATAATAATTGCCCAATGTAAGAAGACAGCAGAGAAAACAGTATGAATGAAGATCATGATCAACGTCGAATCAGGGTTTAGACCCAAGGAATTGACTGGTGAAGATGTCAGAAAATACATAGAGGCCAGCATTGCAGCACCTGAAGGAACAAAGTTCCTTTATCCAAAGAATCATAAGAAGTACGTGGAATGATGGGTTTATTGTAATTCGACTGGACAGTGCAACTACATGACCTGGAGAGTGGATGAACGTTAAATTAGCTGGCACCCTGAGGGGGTGATGAAGATCTGGACTCCAAAGAAGCACTTTTTCAAGAGAAAATACCAGAATGTGGAGACAATTGAAGGGTGGTTGATGACTCAACCAGAGGGGGGAATCTAGAGGAGCAGTTGCATGCCTTTGCAGGAAATCCTGCCCCCTACCTATATGTTGGAAGCCTGCAATTGTGCCATGCTTGACACTAGCAGTTGTGACCATACCACGGCAAATATAATCGAAAGAGGGTACCCTCTGAGAAAACCCTATAAAATGATTCCCCGAAGAGACAACAATCTGAGGGAGGAACTCCCTAAAGGAATATGAAAAGGAGCAAAAAGAGGAGCTGGTGCCAAGCGTGATGCCCTGAGAATACTGGCTGAAGAGAAAGCATGGACCTTTTAGAATTATACAAACTGATGACGAAGTTAAGAATCAAGTAAACTTTCATATTGAACAAGAAGATTGCACATGTGAAAAGCACCTTCAATAACTGTACAAATGCTGTAACACAAGTAGATTAAGTAATTTTAGCAGCTGGCTAGAAGGAGTGAATAGACTGCAGGCGAAGCCGCAATTGTATAGAAACTGGACATCAGTGTCATAAATTTAGTAAGCTAGGATCCAAGGAGAGGAAAGGCAGAGAACTGTGTCGCAGCAAGAATAAGCTGAGATCTTGGACACAAATGGTTGTTCGCTCACCTGGTCTCTGTGGAGGCGTTGGGGCACGATTGCAGCCCTCCCGGGGGTCAGATCGCTCGGGTCCGACTTCCCCCTCTGCGCTTATGTGGTGACTGGTGGTAATAGGTGTTGCTGCTCGGGATTGCTCCTGTGTGGAGAATAGGGGGAGTGAGTATGCCAGCTTGTGTGCCTGATCATCTTCCAGACCCCTTCTCCCAAACTGTGGTACCCGTGGGATGCGCTGTCCCTGGTAAGCTCACCTGTTGATTAGTTTTGGCAAGCACTCCATCCTGCTGCTTCTGGCATGGGCGCTTGTATGATCTGGACCGAGTTCCTTCACTGGTCCCTTGCACGTGGTAGTCCTGTCCTGCTGCGACTAAGCCACTATACTTCAGGTAAGTGTTCCTGTTAGCCTTTGTCTTTCCTCGTCTGTTTTTGTTGTATTGTAAAGTTCATTGGGGGTCATTACAAGTCGGCGGTAAGGGATACTGGGCAGCGGTAAGGAGACCGGTGCCGGTAATCCCTTACCGGCCGATTCCGAGGTGCCTTGGAGGGAACGGTAAGGGACGTGTGGTTGGAGCTAATAACGGGCTCGCAATTAGCGGGCCCGTTAGTAGCACCTTCTCCTTTCCCATTGAGCCCTATGCAGGCTCAAATGGGAATGAGGAATGGCTTTTGGAATGGGGACTTACCGGGTCTGCCTAGGGCGGAATGTCCCGGTAAGTCCCCCCTTCACCAGACCGGACCGGGACCGATTTTGGAGGCAGCCATAGCGCGAATAGCGCCATGTCTACCTCCAAACTCAGAATGAAGCCCATTGTTTTGTATTGCTGTCCATTCCACTTTTGATGTTTGCTCTTTTGCTTTCTTCCCTTGCAGGTGATGTTGCCGGCCCGGCAGAAGCTGCGGAGCTCGAGGTGACAGCCAGAGGAAATGAGGAACAAAGCTGCAGTGGTACAGTAGCTGGTAAGTTGTTAACTAGGGGAGGGGACGTGCACGGTTTAAATGTGGTACAGCCATAGGACGGATGTTCTAACCTTGGCTGTCTTCTTCTTCACAGGGTCCGAGTTTGTGGATGCGGAGTGCGGTGCTGCAGCATTGGGATCAAGATCATTGGATGTCAGGAGATGAGTCTGCAGATGAAGCAATGAAGCACCGGTTTCCTGGAGGTGAGTATGCAGGAGAACGCCTGATTTCCAAAGGTAAGTAAACTGGTCCATGTGGCGGTGAGCATCACGTTGCATGCGAGTGCACAGAAACGCGAAGCACCGGCCTTAAGGATGGAGCAGTTTATATAGCTGAGCTTCTGAAGCCACGCCCACCAAGTTCAGCCTGCCTGCCACACCCTGCCACACCCGATGAGTCAGCACATGAAGACCAGGCCTAGGAAGCCACACCTGATGAGTCAGCACATGAAGATGTTCTCTGGAATAAAGGATTTAAGCTCCTGGAAAGTTCTTGTAAAATAAAAGCACTCCTGTACTGAAACAAAATAAAAGCACTCCTGCACTGAAATAAAGTGTTCCTGCTCACATCTATATATGAGCCTGTTGCCTTTAGTCCAGCCAGGGCCCCTGTGCTTATAGGTCCCAAAGGGACATAAGTGAGTCAAGTGACCCATTGCTCCCATCACTAGAATGTGTGGTTTTTGTGTTCTGGGGCGTGTGGCCATGACAGCACTCCCCATCAAGGCCCCACTCATGGGTGGTTCCCCCCTGGCCCTGGTTTAGTGGTTCCATGTCATAATGTCCCCTCAAAAATATCACCATGCAAAAATATCACTGAAAAATTGCATGGAACATGCGGGGGACACCTCTGCAACCCCCAAACCCTTTTTCATTTTTTTTATTTATTTTATATTTGATGCCTCTGTCCCTATATATATGGTCACCCATATAATATCGCCACAACCTTTTCCCGGCGATATTATATACGGCGGCCATATATATAGGGATAATATTACCTGATACCAGTTTAGTGGGGTTATTGCGGTGGAACTGCCTGATTAATTGTGGAGCGTGGACATGCTCACTGCATTCCCAGGTCTGATCTTGGGGTCCATAACCTTTCCAGTCTATAAGGTAGTATAACTTGGACCGAACCATTTTAGAGTCTAGGATCCTTTTAACTTCGTATTCTGGTTCTCCTTCAACTATTTCGGGATCCGGTGGAGTATCGATCCGCATACCTGGTCTCAATGGTTTTAGGAGGAAGACATAAAACACCGGGTGGATCCGCACGTGGGCCGGTAATTCCAATTTCATGGCTGCAGGGTTGATCACAGCCTTGATAGAGTAGGGTCCCAAATATCTGGGACGGAACGCCTGCGGTCCTTTCAGGGGGGTGATTTTGGATGCTAACCAAATCTTGCCTCCGACTTGGTAGTTGGGAGCTTCCCTTCGGTGTTGATCCGCACACTGCTTCTGTTTCTCTTTGGCTCTGGAAAGAGGCCCTGCTGCTTCCTTAAAAACCTGGGTGATGGTTTTGTGTAAGGTCGTTACAGCGGGCATTTCTAATGATTCGAGTGAGTCGAAAACAGATGTCCGTGGATGTCGACTGTACACTATGTAGAATGGGCTTTGTTCCATACTGGTGTGAATGGAGTTGTTATATGTGTATTCTGTTAACCAAAGCATGTCCTTCCAAATATCCTTGGTTTGTTGCAGCATACACCTTATGTAGTGCTCGAGGGTCTGGTCAGTCAGTTCGGTCTGGCCGTCGGTTTGGGGGTGATGGCTTGTAGATAACCGGAGGTCGATTTTGGCAATTTTACAACACCTTTTCCAGAATGCAGAGACAAACTGAGTTCCACGGTCTGATATCAATATTGATGGGAACCCGTGTAGCCGGACAATCTGTTCCAAAAACATGGTAGCCTGAGTAGAAGCAGTTGGCAGACCTTTCAGGGGAATAAAGTGGGCCATTTTGGAAAACAGATCAACGACGACTAAGGTGGTATTATATCCTATACAGGAGGGAAGGTCTGTAATAAAATCCATTGATAGCATATGCCAAGGTGCTGGGGGTACTTCTAAAGGATGTAGCAGACCTGCAGGACTTTGATTTTGTGATTTGTGTTGTGCACAGATGCCACAGGTTGCAATGAACTGGACAATGTCCTTTCGTCAAGTTGACCATCAGTAATGTTTTTTTTTTAGCTTGGGTTTTGGCTATTCCCGGATGCCCTTCTACTAATGAATTGTGATAGTTTGCAATGATTTGATTCTGTAATTTCTTATCTGAGAATTACAATCGTCCTTGGTAATATGTTTGTTTGTTTGTTTTATTATTTGTAAGTATGGTAGGTTGTCCACAATCCTATACCGGTCTCCCTTCCCTAGCCATTCCTGTGGCGCTGGTGGACTCATCAGGTGTTTCAGGTCAGATTTTAAGTTGTCTAGAGTGGTAGTTGCGGCAATCATGCCTTGGGTTCGTCCTTCAGGGATGATGGGGTCCGTTGTAGTGAATGCCTCTTCTCCCTCACTCATGCGAGAGAGGGTGTCTGCTTTTCCATTGCGTACTACTGGTCAAAAGGTGATGACGAAGTCGTATTCCACAAAGAAGTGAGCACAGCGGAGTTGGCGTCATGATTGCGCTTTAGCGGTCTTCAGAAACTGTAGATTGCGATGATCTGTGACAACGATGACTGTATGTCTAGCTCCAAGCAGATAATGTCTCCAGGTTTTGAACTCTGCCTTAATTGCTAGCAGTTCTTTATCAGTGATTGCATAATTCATTCAGGAGCTGAAAACCTACGAGACCAGAATGCCACAGGATTCAACTGACCTGTTTCGGGGTCTCATTGTGACAGGACTGCTCCCATTACTATGTTGGAAGCATCAGTTCCGACCACGTATGGTAGTTCTGGTCGAGGATTTCGTAGAATTGGTGCTGTGGTAAATGCTTGTTTTAGATCCTGGAAGGCTTTCTCTACCTATGCCGACCAATTAAATTGTTTATTTTTCCGTAGTAAAGAGGTGATTGGGTGGACAATCTGGGAGAACCCGGGAATTGTAAGGGCATATATATATATTTTACCAAAATGTAATGGTAATTATTATTGCAAAATGTAGTGGTATTTTTTTGCCAGCAGTAATATGGCACATATATATATACATTTTTTTTGCCAGTATGACATGTACATATGTTGTTGGTGGCATGCAAGGTACAGCTTTTTCAGCACAGCCAAGCCCAACTTGAAACTGCAGAGAATGAAATGCACGCATAGAAAAGCTTAGTGCTGCCAGGCCAAATATTGAAGTGTACCATATTATTTTTGGATACTTTATGCATGTAGAATACATTAAGTTATAACTGACTAACATAATTAACATTGCTAAAAAAACTATTGCCCTAACATTATAATGCAGTCCCATATGCAAAATGAGCTGAAAATCCATGTTTGGTGGCATTGCTGTAATTTGTTTGTAAATGCACACTGGTATTTTATTTTTCTGTATTAGCTTGTGGATAGCAGAGGGAAAGAGGCAGCAAGAAACAGAATGAAACATTTATTCAGGGAGGCCTAAAGCCCTCATTGTTCTAAACATGAGGGTTGATACAGAATGCATTCCTGTTTACCTGATTGGGGGAAATTATAGGCAGACATGCCACGTAAAAATGGGAAGGATCTGAGTTTGCTAATGGCAACAATTGCAGAGAGGAGTTAGGCTGTGAAGACAGACGGAGTTCCAAGGGGTTATCGAGCACTGGCTTTGAGAGATATCTCACTGGCGCTCCCCACACACAAGATTTACAGAAGCATTTTGCGCTGTCACTGGGCCTGCCTTTGAGAGTGGAGCAAGGTCATGCTAAGAACTTCAAAGAAGTGCTAATCTTGGTAAGATTTGTGCCAAGTGAGGATCATTTGAATGCTGTATGTTTGGCAAGATTTATTACAGTGTAGAAAGGTTAGGAAATCACTGCATGTTTATTCTTGTTATTTTCCGAATGTGGGAACCTTAATCTATGTTTCAAATAGACCTGCTTGTTCTGTTTTTCTTTCTTTTGTATTCCAGAGGCTGCTGTAAATAACCATGGTAAAACTTGATGACATGTAAATGTAATTCAATACAATAATTACCTATGAAAACAAATGGGAGTGTGTGTCATTCATGCATCTGTGAATTATTTTCAATAGATAATGTCTGAAGGGGAGGCTCATATGTGTGCAGTAGTGCATTTGCCAATTTACCAATGCAAGTAATGTAACAGATAAGCAAAGGTTTATGTGCGGTATGATGAATGCCCTTTTCTTGCATGCTGATGGGAAAAGCATAGATTGCTGGATGTAAATAAGCCAGTGATACTTTATGACACATAGATTACTGGATGTAAATATGCCAGTGATACTTTATGACACATGGATTACTGGATGTATATAAACCAGTGATACCAGCCACAAACTATAGGTGGCGCTCTAAATAATATCATTGGGTTATAACAGTACATAAGTCAGAGGCTCTCTATAGACCACTGGGAGGTATTATAATAGAAAAGAAAGTTTTGTTTTATGATGGGGTTATGGTATAAGGAAGAAAACCATGCTCATCACTTTGCCTCAGAAGTAGTTACCGCAAAACAAAATACCACTAAAATGACCACCAATATAAGCTAATAATGTATGGTCACTAAAATAATGTGATACCAAATCCAATCTAAGTGCAAGACTATTTTACCACCAAATTACTGCCACTAGTTTTACGGTAAGAAAATACTGCCAAATCCCAAATTCACCCCAGTAAGACAAAATATCTTACAGAATGAACCAGCGATAAAAGTTGGCGAACCCGAGTACGCTCTGTACTCTCTTTATGGATCTCGGTGAGGGGCAGTTAAGGATAGCGTCTATCTTGCGCGTGTCCATGCATACGCCCCGTGGTGTGAGAATAAAGCCGAGCAATTCTACCTCTGTCACATGAAAGAAGCATTTCTCCAATTTGGCATATAGCCGGTTTGGCCACAGTTTCTCCAAAACTGCCCGGACATGGTTTACGTGGTCCTCCATGGTGGTCGAATAGATAAGAATGTCATCAATATAGACTAGAGCGCAGATGTCCAACATTTGGCGGAGCATGTAATTCATGAAAAATTGGAACGCTACCGGTGCATTACATAGTCCATTGGGCATAACCTGATATTCATAAAGGCCATATTTCGTGCGAAAGGCCGTCTTCCACTCGTCTCCTTTTTTGACTCTTACTAGATGGTAGGCCCCTTGCAAGTCTAGTTTTGTATATATCTGAGCGTTTTTGACTTGATCAAAGAGCTCGGGAATAAGCAGTAACGGGTACCGTTTTTTTACCATGATCTGGTTAAGTGCTATGTAGTCAATGCAAGTTCTCAGGTCTCCCTGTTATGCTCACCTGGTCTTTGCGGAGGCGTTGGGGCACGGTTGCAGCCCTCCCTGAACTTGAACCACCCCCTTCAGGCCTCTCTCTCGGTAGAAAAGCTGTGAGCGGTGGTACTTGGTGATACTGTTCCTGCATGGAGATAAGAGTGTGTGAGTGCACCAATCTGTTATTGTTGTACCTCTCGAACCCTTCACCGCGAAGTACGGTTTCTGTGACCATACGCCAGTCCATAAACCCCACCTGCGAATTATGGAAGACAAGCTCTCCATCCTGCTACTTCTGGCACGGCACGTCGAATGGGATCTAGTTCCTTCACTAATCCCTGGTAAGGATTAGTCCAGTCCAGCTTTGACTATGCTTCTCCTTATGATTAGTAAGTCTATCTTGTGCTCTTGTGATGCTGTTCGTTCTGTTTTAATGTCTTTATATGTTGCTCCTATTTATGCCCGCAATAACGTCTCTCTTCTGTTTTCTTCCCATAGATGGAAATGAGGCCTCAATGCACCTGTGAGACGCGGCCGGATGGTAGATGGATGCTAACGCAATGTTCGACAGCAGGTAAGTGATTGTTTAAGGAAAAGCACGAAGTATGGCAAAGTGCAACCTTAAATTGACTGTTTTTTTTAGGTATAACCTTGTCTTCTGTTTTTCCTTGCAGGTGCTGCTGTCAACGATGGAGCGTGACGTGCTGCGGTGCCAAGATGAAGAAATCGGCAATCCGGAAAGTATAAAGATGAATACTTGGTTTGCCAAAGACATGTACAGGTAAGAACAGCTTCCCCCAGTTGGTAAGTATGCTAGCAGGAAGCAGGATGTCCAGGAAGCAGGATCTGCAAAGGTAAGTCTGACCTCAGGTGACGGTGAGCGTTACGCTGCTTGCAAGTGCAGAATAACGCGAAGCGTCTGTCTTGAAGATTGGGGCAGCTTATATAGCTGAGATCATGGGCACGCCCATTAGGGCCGGCTTACCAGCCACACCCTGCCACTCCTAGAGAGTGAGCATGTGCAAAGGCAATCCCTTAGCAGCCACACCCAAGAATACACTTGGGGCTGCTTAATGGATGGAATGTTCAAGGTTAATGCATCCTGCTTAATGGATGGAATGTTCAAGGTTAATGCATCTGAAGTGCTATGTCCATAAGAAAAGCCTTTTGGAGTTAAATGGATGTTCTTCTTTACTTTTGTTCATGAGCCTGGCGACAAAGGCGCCAGGACAGTGTCCACCCAGGTCTCCTGTGCATGCGACCCCTGCATGCCTGTGCCCCTGACTTCATGACCATGACAGCACTCCCTCTCAAGGCCCCTCTCAAGGGTGGTTCTCCTCCCCGTCCTGGTTTGGTGGGATTATTGCGATGGAACTGTCTGATTAAACGCGGAGCATGGACATGTTCACTGGGTTCCCAAGTTCGGTCCCTTGGGGTCCAGGATGGATTTGACTTTATATTCTGGTTCTCCATCTTTTACTTCAGGCTCTGGTGGAGAACTAATCTGTATATTGGACTTCATTGGTTTGAGGAGAGAGGAATGAAATACGGGGTGAATTTTATATGAGATGGTAACTCCAATTTCATGGCGACAGGATTGATTATGGACTTTATAGTATAGGGGCCCAGGTATCTTGGGCGGAAAGCTCTTGGGCCCTTCAAGGGAATATATTTGGATGCTAACCAAACCTTTTCTCCAATCTGGTAGGCGGGAGCTTCTTTCCGATGTCGATCAACAAACAGTTTTTGTCTTTCCTTAGCCTTGGTCAGATGCTGTGTCGCCTCCTTAAGAACCAAAGTGATGGTTTTCTGCAAGTTTTTTATGGCTGGCATTTCCAGGGTATCGGGTTGATCAAATAATGATGTCCTCGGATGTCTTCCGTGCACAATGTAGAATGGAGTTTGCCCTGTGCCTTTCTGAACTGAGATGTTGTATGCATACTTAGCTATCCAGAGTATATTTTTCCAAGAATCCTTGGACTGATGTACCGGAGATATTGCTCTAAAGTTTTGTTGGTTCGTTCAGTTTGCCCATCAGTTTGAGGGTGATGGCTTGTGGACAACCGGAGATCGATTTTGGCAATCGTACAACACCTTCTCTAAAAGGCAGAAACAAACTGCGTTCCACGATCAGATACTAATATTGATAGAAATCCATGCAATCAAACCATTTGCTCTAGGAATACAGAAGTAAGTGTTGACGCAGTTGGGAGTCCCTTCAGAGGGATAAAATGGGCCATTTAGGAGAATAAATCCACAACGACTAATATGGTGTTGTATCCATTGCAGGGTGGAAGATCCGTGATGAAGTCCATCGACAGGTTATATCATGAGGGGCGCAAACCTCACAGACTGCGCTCATGCAGTCTTAATGTCCTACCAAATTGTATTATTTGTTAGAATTTGATTGAAAATAATTACAAGTAGGAAACCGTATAATTCAAATACATTTCTGTATTGAAGTACAATTCAAATAGGCAATAGTATTAACTTCATACAGTATTGACTTCATACACTTGCAAGGAAATTGTTATGTTCCAATCATACAGTATTGACTTCATACACTTGCAAGAAAATTGTTATGTTCCAAAAACAATTGTTTAAATATCAAATAAAATGATTTTGTTAGTTGTCCAATTGACTTTGAATTAGCCTCTTTGGTCACATGTAAAGCTACGACACACCAACACGTGTTTCAACCTGACTAGGCCGTCTTCAGGGCGTAATGGTAGTATTAATTGATACAACCAGCATTTTTTACATTTGTTTACAATTCCTGTCACAGATAGGCCTGGGGGAGAAGCAAAAACAGCGAAAAGGGAAAAAAGGGAAAAAAAGAAAGAAAAAAGACAATAAATGAATGTGTGGGCAAAAGCACTAGGTATTTTTACAAACACTACAACATTATTGGAATGCATTTCCTTCATGAAGGTTTGTTTAAAAGGCATGAAAGTAGTTCATTGAGAGTGGAAATTAGTTTGAAAAATTATTTATGTTGAAAATTATTTTCCAAATACTTTTTGCGAATAGACCAATTTTCGCACATTTGTGCGAATGAAACCATATCAAATGCAAAGTGAAAGTAAAAGTAAATTACTCCCCTGACTACAATTAGCACATACGGGCAAGTCAAAAAGCATTAGACCAATTGGTTAGATTGTCCTGCCAGTCCAACGTGCAATTTCCTATAGAGGCTAAACTTGAAAATGCTCAGTGACAAGTAATAATTCTGTACCTTAAATATAGGGTGGACATGGACGTAAATATTTTTCAAACTAGTTTCCACTCTCAATGAACTACTTTCATGCCTTTTAAACAAAACCTCATGAAGAAAATGTATTCCAATAATGTAGTGTTTGTAAAAATACCTAGTGCTTTTGCCCACACATTCATTTATTGTCTTTTTTCTTTCTTTTTTTCCCTTTTTTTCCCTTTTCGCTGTGTTTGCTTCTCCCTCATGCCTTTCTGTAACAGAAATTGTAAACAAATGTAAAAAATGCTGGTTGTATCAATTAATACTACCATTACGCCCTGAAGACGGTCTAGTCAGGTTGAAACACGTGTTGGCGTGTCGTAGCTTTACATGTGACCAAAGAGGCTAATTCAAAGTCAATTGGACAACTAACAAAATAATTTTATTTGGTATTTAAACAATTGTTTTTGGAACATAAAAATTTTCTTGCAAGTGTATGAAGTCAATACTGTATGATTGGAACATAACAATTATCTTGCAAGTGTATGAAGTCAATACTGTATGAAGTTAATACTATTGCCTGTTTGAATTGTACTTCAATACAGAAATGTATTTGAATCATACGGTTTCCTGCTTGTAATTATTTTCAATCAAATTCTAACAAATAATACAATTTGGTAGGACATTAAGACTGCATGAGCACAGTCTGTGATGTTAGAGCCCCTCATGATATGCTTTATATATAGGTGATAGTGGAAAATCATCAGTCTAACCACACGGCTGTAGCCGCGCATATAATCAATTTTTATCAACAAGGGGATCCACTACTCCAGTTGTGCGCATCTACAACCTCCTTAGGGCCACATTTCCACAAAACACATCGACAAGATATGCCAAGGTGCTGGCGGTACTGTTAGGGGATGTAGTAAGCCAGCAGAGTTCTGTTTATGAGACTTGTGTTGTGCACAGACACCGCAGGTTTCAATAATATGGGCGATGCCTTTTCGCCAGGTTGGCCACCAGTAGTTTTGTTTTGCCTTAGCCTGAGTTTTGGCTATTCCTGGGTGTCCTTCCACTAATGAATCGTGGTAATTTGTGATGATTTGCTTTTGCAGTTCTTGGTCTTGGACATATAATCGTCCTTGGAAATATGGTAGATTGTGTTCAATGGTGTACTGATCACCGTTTAACAGCCATTCCTGTTGTGTTGATTGATCCATCGGGGATTGCAAACTGGTTCCTTGGTCATCCACACACGTGGTGGCAGCTATTCTGGTTTGAATCCTTTCCTCAGGAATTATGGCCACAGGGTCGGATGCTGTAAAAGCCTATTTTTCTTCACTAAAGCGTGATCGAGCGTTTGCTTCCCCATTGCGTACTCCAGGTCTATAAGTGATAATAAAATCGTATTTCACAAAAAAGAGAGCCCAACGAATTTGACGCAAGGATTGTGCTTTGGCGGTTTTCAAGTATTGCAAGTTACGGTGCTCTGTGATGACAGTGACCGTATGTCTCGCCCCAAGAAGATAAGGTCTCCAGACCTTGAATGTTGCTTTAATCGCCAGTAATTCCTTATCTGTGATTGCGTAGTTCAACTCGGGGGCTGAAAATTGGTGGGACCAGAATGCGACAGGGTGTAGTTGTCCTGTTTCAGGGTCTCAGTGTCACAATACTGCCCCCATGACTATTTTTGAAGCATCTGTCTCAACTATCTAAGGTAGGTCTGCTCGTGGTTGTCGAAGGACTGGTGCTGTAGTGAAAGCTAGTTTCAACTTCTGGAAGGCTTCTTCAGCTTCTGTCGACCAATGGAACTTTTGATTTTTCTTTAACAAGGAGGTAATTGGATGTACAATTTGTGAAAACCCAGGTATAAACCAACAGTAAAAGTTGGCGAATCCGAGCACGCTTTGCACTCCTTTCGTGGATGTTGGTGAGGGCAATTGGAGGATTGCATCCACCTTACGTGTATCCCTATGTACCCGTTATTGTGTGAGCATGGAACCGAGAAACTCTATCTTGGTTACATGGAAAAAAAAAATTCCCACTTGGCATACAATTGGTGTTGTCGAAGCTTCTCTGAGACTGCCCGGACATGGCCTACATGTTCTTCCATGGAATTTCAGTAGATAAGAATGTTGTCAATGTAAACAAGAGAGCAAACGTCCAGTAGTTCACAGAGTACATCATTCATAAATAATTGGAATGCCGCGGGGGCATTGCATAGCCCTAAGGGCATGACCTGGTATTCAAAGAGGCCATCCTTCGTGCGGAATGCCGTTTTCATCTGGTCTCCCTCTTTTACTCTTACAAGAGGGTATGCTCCTCCTAAATCCAATTTTGTGTAGATTTGAGCATGTTTCACTTGGTCCAGGAGCTCTGGCATAAATGGTAAAGGGTATCGATTTTTTACTGTGATCTGATTGATGGCTCTATTGTCGATGCAAGTGTTAGGGAAGATTTCCACAGAGCTGGTAAATCTTCCTTTCCTGGTTCAACCCCAGAAGTTTTTGCTTTTCTAGTGGGATAGTTTTCATTAATACCTCAGTGAGTGGGAACCCTTTTCCACACTCACCTAATCTTTAACTCTTTTTATGAGTGTCATTTTTAAGACTCTCCATAGTGTATTTTTAAAGTTATCATGTTTAACAACTTATTGGCAATAAGTGCCTGTTGTTGCTGGGTTGCCCTAGGCGCTCCCCATTTAACTTTCTTGTGCTAACCTTGAGTGAGCTACAGTTCCCAAGGGTAGAAAGGATCTGTGGATCCCTTTTACATTTTATTCTGTGAAACCAGCACAGCCCACCTTATTTGGGGTGCAGGGGAGATGCAATGTATCCCCTTTCACATGAAAACTGTAACAATTCTGTTACAGTGACAAGCTTACCTTTAATGGCTGGTGGCAGTGATACCTTTTACTAATTTGGTGCACCTTTACCGTGGGCTGTAATCACAGCTGCAGTAAAGGCACCTAAGGGTGCTCATTTTACCAAAATGGCCCCTGTCTTCTTTTTCTGCCATTTTAGTGTTTCTTGTCATTTCTTGTTCCTTCCCCTAACATGCAGGGTGGGAATTTCCTTTATGTGAGTTTTGTCTTAGACGGGAGTCCCCTGGACAACCCGCCCAGGCTCCAGTCAGTCTGTAAGCACAGGAAGTGGGGAAGGAGTCCAACACTTCCCCCTCCTTTGTCTTACGCCTTGCTTCAACTGGGACACATCCCAGTGGGGGGTGGGCTGTCCTGATTGGACAACCAGACACCCCTTTCTTGTAAAATGCAGGGAGAGAATGCAGAGGTTTTACTGTAGATCCTGATAAATACTGGAAATCTGGAAGCTGAAGTCATTTCGACCACTGAAACAGAAAACTGAAGAGGATGACAAAGGAAAAGCAGCAGGGACAATTTCCAGCGACCTGAGAGCCTGCTGTGTAACCCGAGCCTGCCTCAGCCCTTCACTCCAATGGACCTGAGGACTTCGAAAACAATGGCCTGTGCCCAGAGCCTAGTGAAACACACTAGACTCAAGAAGACCTGCATTTTGAGCCATCCCACGGGTTGCTGCGACCTTGCCTTCTTGCAATACCCCAATACCCTGGGACCTCCAGCCACTGCCGAATTCCAAATCTCGCTGAAACTTTGTGGGCATCTTGGTGTAGCTCCATAGTCAAGAATTGAGTCCAAAAAGTCCCCTCACAAGAGTTCTGGACCTTTTAAACAACCACAGTTCAACCAAAATATTCTGTCTTCTTCTGTGCTCCTTGAAAAAGTGCAAATCTGCAGAACCGCATTCAGCCATGAGTGAAATCTTGCCTAGAGCCTTCTTCATCGATCCCTGATGCAAAGTCGTCCCTTCTGAGGTCTTGTGTTCAGTCTCCAGGACAAAGAATCCACTGACTGGGTATTTGGCTGCAGACCCTAAAGTTCTCCTACTGCAATCTCTTCTTCATTGCTGAGGAGATGGTTGGAAACTGTAATTCTAAGAGTGAACAGTTACAAAAGTTCTTACTGATCTTGAATGTGTTATACATTATTCTTAAAAGTATGGTTAACATCTTTTCTTCCTTAGCCACTGTTTTTCCAGTGTAATAGAAAGTAGATGTGAAGGTATTTTATTCTCCTGTGATTAGGTTGTGCCTCTTTACAAATGTAATGTGTTGGTATCACCAGGTTAGTCCTGTTAGGATAACTGTATGAGTGTTCCCCAACTGGGTCTTGCTTCCCCTTGACTTGCTGCTAGCCTGTCCTTAATAAGTCTACATTAGGTTTTTGCCTACCTAGAATAACTATTCAGTAAAGTGTGACATTGGGTTTTACTTTCCCCTTCACTGTGAAGTTAAAGTATGTGGGTTTTACTTCCCTTGTGTTAGCTGTGTGTCATCCAAAATAAGTTACCAAAATGAGTTATTGCTTACCTCAATCTGGGCTTCCCTGATTTCAAAAGCATTTGTAATTGTATATTACATTCTTAGGTTTTACTCACCTGGTATAACTGTGTGTTATGACAAAAGTAGTCATAGGTTTTTTACTGAACCTAGGATAAGTGTTTCACTATTCACCAAAAGTATTTTGTCCAGTTGACTGTTTGTGTGATTTGTTCCAAGAGTCACTGTACAACTGGAAGTGCCTACTGCCCTTGTATTACTGAATGTATTCTGAAAGTAACCATTGGTCTTTTACTCCCAAAGAATAGGCTTGACCTATACTAAATGTGTATAACAAGGTTTTGACTTCCCTAGAACTACTGTTAGGTGTTCCAAATAAGGTTTATACTTGGATCTGTGTACTTTCAAGTATAGCGTTGTGTTTTATATTGTGATTTCATATAATGTGTTAGTACTTACTTAACCCCTAGATTTATCTGGGCCTACCTGTATTTAAATAAATCCTTTATTTTTACAATGCATAGTGTTTCAGTGTTTCTTTGGATCATTACACGGCCCACGGTAGTGGCCGTGTAGTTATGGTTAAGTTGCTAATCCCATAGGAAGAGCACTTTTTGGATGGCTTATAACTTTGCTCCCTTTGGACAAATCCACACCAAACTTTGCAAGAAAAGTATATGGCCCACTCTGAATTATTTTGCAAAGTTTGGTGAGGTTTGGTCTGGGGGGACGAAGTTACAGGGGGGGTCCCAAAATTCCTATAGAGTGAATGTGGAAAAAACGTTGCTCACGTCTACAGCCCAAACCGCTGAACGGGTTTTCACCAAATTTGCGGCAGGAGCAGCGGCTTGGTCCCAAAAGCGTGCTTTTGTAAATTTGGTGGAAATCTGTCCAGTAGTTTTTTTGAAAACGACCAAAAAATAGGTATAAAAAAATGAGTGATTTCTATGTTCCCTGTTCACTCCGCTCCCAGGACATCGATTGGCTAATCGCCTTGCGTCATGTCCGCGGACATACGACGTGTTCGTTGATTGGCTGGTATGAAGCTTGAGGTGCGTGATATTGCTTTGATGCATCTGCCATCATGGATCCACGGACAGTGTGACAACGAACGGGGGAAAAATACAACTTTGGGGAGTGTGTTAGTGTGTAAGAGTGCTTGGGGAAGGTGGGGGAGTAAGAGATGGGTCAAATGCTGTATTTTCTAGGTGGCAGGCTCCCCTGATGTGTTTGCCATGTCCGTGGTCACCGCGGCTGTCCGTGGACATAAAAAATGCCCATACAGCATATTTAAAATGTTTGATCCTATGGGTGTGTTATGCTGCAGTGGTTGTGGCCAGGGGCTAGAGTCTTGGGTGCATGGCCAAAGGCCGTAGGCAATAGGCAAACATCCATCAAATATCCAAAAATCTACAGTTTGTGTACTGTTTGATTTGTATAATTTGTATGTTAATTTTTGGCTAAGTCATGTAATTAAGAATGTAGAGTTTGGGAACAAGCACTGCAATATAACATATCCATGGAAGTAAACATTTTGAATTGTGGTGTATGGTTAGATGTTTGCTTCAATGGTTGTGTTATGGAGCAGTATTTGCGAGTTGAATTATAATATACTTACTGTTTGATTTTTTTGTGATTGAATATACTTTTTCATGACTTGGGTAACTGGAGCAGATATTCTTTTTTCAATTTCTGTAATAAAAGAAAAGATCATGTTAGTGTAATTAGTTTATAATGAGTTATTGGATTGCATAATATGCATTATTTTGACCCTCATATTTAGCAGTTTACAAACCAGTGTACTGTGCAATTTGCTCAGTTTCTGTGTTTGTTTCTTAAATCATTGGGTTTGTGGGAAAAAAAATCCATGCTGGATTAAAAAAAATGTTTTTTGTTATGTTACAATACATTTCTTTCTTTTCAGTGTTTATTTGTTGTTTCAGGCTAATGTTCTATCTGTTTGCTTGATGCAGATTGTTAGATACCTGTTGGCGTTTTCTAACTGTTTTATTTCTTCTTGATTTTTCTGTTTGGTTGTTGCAGAATCTTAGGCCAGTTAGATATCTGTTGGCGTATTGTAACTGGTTATAGTTTTTTATTTATATTTTCAAGTTACTCATCTATCTGTTGGGTTGTTGTAGATTTTTTGGGCAGTTAGATACCTGTTGGCATATTCTAACTGTTTATTTCTTCTTATGTTTTAGTGGTATTGATTTATCTGTTTGGTTGTTGCAAAATCTTGGGGCAGTTAGACACCTGTTGGCGTATTCTAACTGTTTATTTCTTCTTATCATTTAGTGGTATTGATTTATCTGTTTGGTTGTTGCAGAATCTTGGGGCAGTTAGATACCTGTTGGCGTATTCTAACTGGTTATAGTTTTCTAATTGAAGTTTCATTATTGTTTATGTACAGATCAGTTATTACATTTTGGTTTTAAGAATATAAGCGTTTATAAGATTTGCTGGTAATCTCTGCTTTAGAGTAATGGTATTATAATTACATTCGAACCATCAACAATTCTTTTTTATATATGCAGTGTAGTGACCTGCATTGGTTGTTGCTCCTGTGTGGTAGATTATACCTATTGTTGTGAAGGTTTTCTTACCAAGTGATACTTGACCGTGTGTAAATCCAGTCAGCTTGCAGTGGTTTTTGGTACCATCTGCATTGTAACGTAGAAGCATTAATATTACGTATTTACTATGTGTTTGTATTTGTAAGGTGGAGTGATTATTTGAATTGCAGGTAGTACATAATCTGCCATGGTTTGCATTTTGTACAAGTTGATGAAATGGATACGGATTCACAGTTAGATATGGATACATACACAAAGCGTTCATTAGGGATTAGTTCCTGGACCATATTGTTGCAGAGAGTGCATGTATGTTTGCACATGTATGAAATCTGAAAGATTTCATTTATAGGTATGTTTTTGTTTTCAAATACTTGTAGTAAGTACATTAGAAATTCTTGTGGATCTTCTTGTGAGTTTATAGTGAATTTCACCATTCCAGCACAGTAGTCCAATTCTTGTCTTATTCCATGAACACTGTATGTGTTGTCAGGATTGTTGCTTGCATTTCTTTGAAGGACTAACATTTGCAAACACAATTGGTCTGTATTGTGTACGTAAATGTTGTCAACAATTGGTGGCAATTGGAATAGAATATTTATTGCTACATTTGCGTAGCAAGTTACATCAGTTATATTTGAACATTTGAATCGACCAGATAGTTCTGTGTCCAAGTCATTTCTTCTGAGAGTGTGTTGCTTCTTTGAAGAAGTACCTGAGTTACTTTGAGTAGTAGAATCTTCTTTGGTTGTAGTAATTGATGAGGTATTAGCTTCTTTTACTCTCTTTGGAGGATTTGCAGTGAGATCCGGTTGCATTTCTGTTTGAAGTAGTTGTCTTTTACAACGTTTTGCTTTTTTTAGATGGGGGTCTAGAGTGAACGTAGTCTATTTTATTCTAAAATGCAAGGAATATCAGCATTTACTTTACTTGCATCAAAGTTGATTAGAAATAGACCGGAAAGTGTACGTAAGCGTGATAGTGCTACGTAGCTCACGCCTTCTTTAAAGACTGTGTTCCCAATATCTATCAATGCTTTATCTAGGGTAAGACCTTGTGATTTGTGAATGGTGACTGTGTATGCTAGAGTTAGAGATAATTTTTCTCTGCGTACATACATGTCTTTGAAAAGAAGGAATCGAGCTGTTGAGCGTCCTATCCTTTTTACTTCTGATGTTTCATCAAAGAGAACATTGATAAACTGAATGTTGTTGTCACGTGGGTATGTTTGAAAGCCAACAACTGTACCAAGTGCTCCATTAACTAGTCCTTGCTCCACGTCAAGGTTACGTTTAAGCACTACGCTATAGTTTAAAGATAATTTTAATATTTTCTCCAAACCAGCTGTGTTGGAGATAGAGTTTTCTAAGATATTTAGTCTTGTTGTGGCTTGTTGACACATGGTTAGTATCATACTATGTACGTTCAGTTTTTCTGTGGAGAAAATTTCAATTTTTGGTTGCATTTCTTTTTTCAACATTGTTTCATTGAATTTGGAACAGCTTGCAAGAATTGGCATCAAGGACATGCAATTGACATTTTTGTGTGCTAATTGTTCCATGACATCAGTAGCACATGACTTATGCCGATAGAGTGCATGGATGTGATGGGTTTTTAATATTGCTTGTGCTTCTTGAGATCGTACACCAACTCTAATACTTTTTAAAATATTGGCGTATGTGAGGTCTGCAGACTGGCACATGTTTTCTGTTAATTCTCTGTATTGGAAATGTTGCCAAAGTTTGGCATTTCATAAGCTGCCAACAGTTTTACGGCAGAGTTTGTGTCCTAAGGTTTTAAAAATAGGTTCACCTTTCACTGTTGTCAATTGAAGAAGATCTGCGAAAACAATAATGTGTTTTCCTCCAAAGAGCTCTTCGTAGTTTGTTTTGAGTACTTCTTGTAATCTGAGGTGAATCAAAGCCAACATTAGGTTGGATACCATGCTCACTTCATTTATTAGTAGCATTTTCATTTGGTTTAACACTCTGCGTAATTCCATTGCAGCTTCTGTAGAAAGTTTATAATATTCTAATTTGTTTTGGTGTTCTACTGTTAGGAGTAGTAATCGGGGTAAAGTGACACCGCCTATGTTGTAGGCAGCTAAACCTGTGGAGGCAGGTACAACAGCTGACAGTTTGTTGTTTGTCAACTGTTGAAGGAACTTGCTGATGATTTTGATTCAGAATGTTTTGCCTGAACCAGCTTGACCACTCACGTATAGTAGTATAGGTTTGTAATTTTGGCAGGTACATTCTTTATTTTCATGTTGTACACCATGTGCAATTTCTTTTGTTACTTCTTGAAAAATGCTACACTGCTCATTATTCAGTTTTGATTGCAGTACAGTTAAGTCTTCTGTATCTTCTTCATAGTGACACATGGTGTTTTCTACTTCTGTCATAGCTAATTCTGCCTCATTTGCTATTAGTGGCTTTCCCAGTGGTTCTTGGCTTCCTGTTACAGAAGGTTGACTACTGTCGGAAGTGTCCATATCTAGTTGGACCTGGAGTTCTTCTTCGTGTTGCTGTTCATTGTGCAACATTGTTTTGTACTGTGTAAAGTTTACATCGGTTATAGTGCTTTCATTTGCTTTGAAAGCATCTTCATAGGAGTCATAGATATCTAGTTACTCTTCTTCTTTTCTCCATGGTTTGAAAAGTTGTAGCCGGGACATGTAACATTGTTCTTTATGTTGAAGAGTTTTAATGACAATTTGATATGATTAATTAAGCTTCGTTTGTTAAGTTTCACTAAGCTGCCTTCACAATTTTTCACTCTTTCACACCTTTGTTTTTATCTGCTTTTATATTATTTTTGTATGTGAAGTTTTGGGCTATGTGGTATAGACACATGGTTTCCAAAGTGGTACTCCTGTTTGGGTAGTATGTGTCTAGTAAATTGTTTCTCAAAATGTCTTGGCTGTTTGGATCATTTCTGGCTATTGTTTCTATGTCATCGTATGATTTGAGAACTCTTTTTCTAGATTTAGCAGGACCAAGATTTAGCCATACTATATTTTCAGATTTTCCATACAAAACAGTACCGGTTAAACGGTCTGCAGCTTCATAGGAGCCACATTCTCTATGAGAGAGCATTTTTATGCCTAAGCTGTACAATTTCTGAGATAGTGTTTTGTCTGATGATAGGTCAACCCAGAGGTCTTGAAGCTCTGTTTTGTTCTGCTTTGGTTAAGTAGGCTGTAACATATCCTGCAACTGCAGTGGAATTGTCTGCAATGTACTACACATCTATGTTTGCATTCCATAAGAAGGCAATGATTGCATTGTAATCATTGATATATGTTGCTTCTTCTGTTCTTTTTATGTAATATGTGTTCTTAGGTTATTTACCTTTAACACTATGTCTAACTGAAGACATAAAGTTGTTTACTTGACCTGTTGCTGTAACTGGTCTAGGGAAACCAAAGCGGCATTTAGTGTAGTATTTCCCTTTGTTTTTGTATTTGCGACGACAAAATTTCCCATATTTGTGTCTTTGAAATTGTCAAATTTGTGCATGAAGATCACTATTTGTTGCTTCTGAAGGAATTTCACAAGTGACATATTTTTCGATAAGCATCACTGTCTTGGTCAAATTTAGGAGCATCTTTAATCCATAAAAGCATGTGGACATGTGGTGCTCTTCTGGCTTGGTATTCTTTTCTCCAAAAGAAGTGTTGCACTTCTCTGAGGGGAGGAACAGTTTTATTACAAATAAAGTGTAGCATAGCAATGAAGTGATGATGGAAATATCTTGAAACAATAACAGGATCTAGAGAGCAAAGTACTCCAGGTGTTACTATATATATGTTTATTTTGTTTTTGTTTGATATGCGTAGGAAATTGTGTAAATCTTCCCATGCATATTCTGCACAACTTAATGTAACAAACCAAGTGGGTGGGCCAAAGTTTCTTATCATACAATGTACATCTCTGTGATGTCAGAACCAGTACTCTTTAGTACCATGCATGTTTGCTAACAGATTTGTAATGCTTGATTGTAAAACCTCATCTTCTTCTTGCACTCTTTGTAGTAAATGCGTAGTTGACGTATTTTGAAAATGGGTACCTGATTTCAATGTGTGTGCAACTCTGTAGCATAGAGTTGCTAGTTCACTTTCAAAGAGTAGGTGGAATATGTATTCCACATTTTGTCTAAATCTGGGATCTTCAGAATACATTCGTAATGAGCGGTATTCTGATGCTGATATCTGAGTGGGTCTATCATCGTACCTTCCTCCTTTCCCAGTAGGAAAGAGTAGAGTAAAAACACGTGCTTCTATACTTTTTTCCCATATGCTGATTGGTGATCAATTGGTTTGTCGCATTTGGTACGTTTCTAGTGCATCATCTATGGTGTCTTTAGAGTGTAATGGATGAATTGTATAATGGTCTAAGATATTGCATACTGTAGCAGGATCTAGAAGTTCAAATTGACCAGTTTCTGGTGACTCTTGAATTATTTCCTTGGTTTCCCTCAGGTTTTCTTCAATATTGATTTCTTTGTTATATTCATTATTGTCTTTTAGATATTATAAGGCTTGTCTAACTTTATGTAAGTCTTCAAGTTGTTGCCAAATTATTTTGTCTTTTGTAGGTACACCATTTACTAAGACAATTAAAGATTGCTCTATTGGACGTTGCACTCCTAGAGTGTGTACATTTTCTTTCAGATCTAATGGTAAGTAAACTACTTTGCCACAAATGCCTTTCACTAATTCTGAGTAATTTTGCTGTTTTTGGTTGAAGGAGTATTATTGCTTGAAATGGATGCACTGTTTGAATTATGATGCTCTCATGTAAATTGAGTTATTGCAAGGGTTCTGGTAGTGGGAATAATTCCAAGTTATTTGTTATAAAACGTGAAGGAGTTTGGTTTTTGTCAAGTTTTGCAGTGCAGTAACTGCAAAGTATTAGGGGGTAATTTATTTCGTATTTGTTTTCTGCTATAAGGTAGAAAGCTAATTCAAACCATTTGTAATCTTCATTGTCTTCTATTTTGTATCTTATGTCTACAGTTTTTGTGCTAATTTTATAAAAAGTTATGCGACAACACACACACACGGTTTGGTACTTCAGCGGATGTACTTTTACATTTTAGTATTTCTTTTTTGTATGTGTGTAGTAGAAGGTTGCTATTTGTAGAATTCTTCCTAGTCTGTTGTGAAGCTATTGCATTTTGTAAGTGGCTTTCACTTCCAAAATACTTTCTCTGGATATGCTCTATTTCTTCGAGTAGGTCTTTGGTTGTACCATGTAGAAGATTGTTCATTAAATTGTCTAATGCTAAAGCTAGACTTTTAGCATAGTACAGTTTATGGACTAGATTTCTTATAGTTGAATGATGCATTGATATCATTTTGATATGATGGAACGTGATTTTGCAATTAGGTCTTGAAATGCAGGCTAATGAATGTCCTTGTCGTCCTGTGTGTTTACGCACTGGACAAGTATCCATATTTTGTAGAAGTTTCATTTTGAATTTGTCTTTGCCTTTTACATACTGATTGAGGAACTGGCGTAAATATTTGAAAGAATTTTTGTCAATGTAACACATTGACGTGCAAGGTCATTTGTACACTGGACGTTTTGGTTCAGTCTGATGGAGAGGTGATACTGAATTTTCTGGGGATATTTTTGTGAGCAGCGTTTCTTGTCCATAATGGTATTCTTAAGTTTTTCATACCCTCATCCACTGCTATGTATGTCAATTGGGTTCATTAACTTTTGTTTGTATGCTTCTTCATTGAAATATGGTTCTGTGCTCGTGGTGTGACTCCATTCACCGCCCCAGATATTTAATATGTTATGTTGTTGACATTCCGTTTATTGAGATGTCTTTTTTGTAATTTAGTAGTTAGTTTTGTTAGTGGTTTCATTCTGTTTAACACTAAAATAAATAACTTCCTTTTGAGAAGGATTGCACTGTCTTTAAGAGCTTCTAAGATTAATTTTCTACGGTAGCTTTTAAGGGTTGTGCATGATTTCTCTCCTGTTTTTATAAGATTCTGAAGGACTCTGTGGCAGTACATTTTTTGTAAAATACTTTTTTTGGTATTGTTACTTGCCACAACATCAAGCTTTATAGGATCAGGGTTAGCAGTAGTGGAAGCTGAATTCTTGTTATTCACTTTGTGTTTCGTTTTACATTTTGAAAGAGGAGGCAAAGTTTTTGTACTGGAAGCTTGTTTTGTTTCGCTTAATGACTCTATTAGATCTTTTGTTTGAACTTTTTGTACAAATGCTGCTAGAGATGGATGCCTATTTTGGACACTTTTATTTTCATTTGCTCTACTTCTGCGTTGCTTTCTACAGACTTGCTTTTTGGTAGGCATTCTTTTGGGTCTGTTGAAAAAAAAAGAAGGTATGGGTTGGGCTGTTCTGCAATGTATGTGTGCTGTGTGCAGGAGTGTCTGAGTATGATGGTAAGGATGTATGTGGTGGTGTGTGATTGTGCATTGGTCAGCTACAACTAGTTGGGAAGGCTATTCTTGTATTTGTGTGTTACTATACTGGGGTTCAGATGACAGTACAAAGTAAGCTAGTGGTGAGGAGAAGCACTAATATTAAATCTAATGGTATAGGATTAAAACAGTTCTTTGTTCTGCAATACTAACATTCTAGGGGCTGATTTATGGAATTTGTGCGCCAAAAAACGTGGATTTGCGTGCCAATCTGCCTGCAAATCCCTGTTTAACAAATGGGGATTTGTGGGCAGAATGGTACACAAATCCCTGTTTTTCGGCCCACAAATTCCATGAATCAAACCACAGTGTGTTTCAGTAACAGTAAGAATATTATGGTAGTATTGTACTTACTTTTTTTGTTTGGAATGAGCAGGTTTATTCTGTTGTTTGTACTTCAGATGTTGTTGATTTTCAGGAAAGTGGTCTTCACTGTAATTGTAAAATAAAGAGGTTTGTAATTTTGCGTGTTTATAGCAATGATGTTAATTTAGACATTGATTTTTTATGTATTTGTAGTAATATTGTTGTTTGATAACTGAACATAGTGTGTGCATGCAGTTTCCTTTGACTATGTGCAGCCTTTATATTTTACTTACAATATGTTAGTTCAACATGCTCTGCAAATTAGTAGAATACTAAGTATATGAAACTCACTTGGTTTCTTAAGGTTGTGTTATTGCATGTTAGGAGATAGAAGAAATAATGGTGTACTTGTTTTGCAATTTTTGCAAGGTAAATGGCAGAAACTGTATAGAAAAGCATAAACTGAATGTGTTTGTGAAGGTGTGGTTAATAAAGCAGAAGGATGTGATGTAGAGACAGTGTTATTTCAGCTGGGAGTGTTTCAATGATAGTGTCTATCTGTGTGAGTGTATAAAGATGCATCAACTTATCCTGGCTGTGTGTAATTTTATAATACACTACTAAGTGTTTTTCTACAATTATACTGTTATTTCTCCCAACTTTTAATATTATAATTGTTTAGATAGTTGTGTGTGTAAAAAAAGAATTTAGATAGCAGACAGGTGTGGAAGTGACAGTTGATTATAGCAGATGGGAAAAATAATAGTAAGTTAATTTTATAGGTTATACGTGTTAAGTGGCAGTCACTCTGTTTATATGCATTTATAAGAGTTGTACATGTACTCTGCATAAAGAAAATGCATACCTGTGGTTTGTATTCATGCATGTGGATATGCATACAGCTGCAAGTATAAAATCTTGGAGATTTGTACAGTAGTTTTTGTAGTAGGTGTTTTCCAATGATATGAGACTTGTACTCAGAGTGATCAACAGTAAATTTGTAATGCTGAACTCTGATGATGGAGTTAGATGTAGAGGTCTTGGATGTGATTGGTGGATGGTTGTGTGACTGCTTAGCTGTATCCAATGAAGGAATTGCACAGAGAGTGAAGTGGAAAGGGTACAAGGGCTGTCTAAGAGTTACGCAGTCCTCGGACACCACAAATGTTGGCGGACAGGGCGTGCCACATCTGGGGTTTTCCAGCAAATCCAGCATGGAAAGGGGACTGTAGGGATTACCCAATCAGGTGTTGAGGTTGTGGATTTGTGTTGAAAGAGGCTGTGTGTAGTGAAGATGGCAGAGGTGGAGAAAGTCAGGGTGTTGGCGCTTGGAGATATGTTTGTGCGTGGTTTACAGCAGTATGCTAAATGCAGGCATGTGGCAAACAGTTTTGATGTTAAAGGAGTCGAGGTGGTGTGGAGCACTGTGCCTGATTGCAATGTACAGGGAATTGTACAAGTTTGTGAAGATATGGGCAGGATGAACAGTCCCCATGTGGTAGTTTTGCACTGTGGTGCTTTCCATTTGGGCTATGTCAGTGCCCCTACTTTGTTGGCAGGTTTGGAACACTTGGTTCAAGCAGTAATGAACATTCTTCCAAATGTCAAACTTATTTTTTCTGGATTAGTACCTAGGGCAATATGGGACAATAGTTCTGTTTTTTGTCCTGAACAAAACATTGTTCGGTGTGCAATCAACCGAGGCATGTGTGCTTTCATGCTTAGAGCTGGTATGTTCTTCTGTAATAATGAGAATATTGATTCCATTAATGCTGTTTATTTTAAAGAAGATGGCATTTCTTTATCTTTTATGGGAAATGCCATGCTGTTCTGGAATCTAAGGGCTGCTTTGGAAAAGATTATTTGAAGATTTTAGGAGTAAAGTAAGAAAAAAAACTTACAAAATAACAGGTATCTGTCAAGAATCTGCAAAAAAACAAATAAAACGGCTCTTTTCAGAGCCAACCTCAAAGGGGAAATGGGGCACACTATTTAAATTTAAATTCACCACGCTCAGATTTTCGATATGTCCACGGACATGGCAGTAGTCCGCAGACACCGTGTATTACATACAGGGATTTTCAGGTGGAGAGGCATGCAAATGAGAATGAGTAGAGCAAAGGATTGGTCAATAAAGTTTACTTGGTGTGTTCTGTAAGGATAGAGTTTGTCAGAAAGTCTTTTTCCAGAGAGAAGAACAGATAGCTATGGCTGTGTGTTTCAGAAAACAGAGTATCTGGATTTTGGGAGAATCATGGATACATTGGTTGGAGGTGCATGCAAAACGCTGTGGAGTAGCTGCAGAACTTGGATTCCCTCATGTGGAAGTGCATTGGCATGGAGTGCGTGGAATGAAGTGGCTGGACTTGGTACCTCTCTCTGCTACTTTGGAGACACAGCATCATCCAGACATAATTATAATTAATTGTGGAGGGAACAGTTTAGGACATGTGTCTGGAATTTCTTTGCAATTTGCAATGAAAGAAGGACTTGGGAAGGTCATGGACATGTTTCCAAATTCTCAAGTAATTGTTTCTCGTGTTGCGCAGATACAAATGTGGCTGTGTTCTTCTTCATTTGGTCCATAAATGGAGAAAGCGAGGCGCAATGTCAATAAGGCTGTTTGTGCCTTTTTAAGCAATGTTGGCATGTCCTCTTTTCACAATGAAAATCTTATGTTTCGTAACACATACATTTTTCGCAGAGATGGAGTCCATCTTACTTATACTGGCAATCAGATTTTTCTGAGAAATGTACAAAATGCATTGCAACCTTTTTTGGAATTACAACAATCCATTTTGCAGTAGGTGTTCACCATTTGAATTCTTTCAAACACAGAAAAACACCACCAAAAGGCTCTTTTCAGAGCCACTACTTCCTCCGAGAGAAAAGTGCAATGGTTTTGATAGGACAGCACCCCAGAATATTGTATGTCCGTGAACTGTTCGCAGACTTCTAAAAAAATGCACAGCGCCCTGTACTATTTATTTGTCACTTCTACTTTTAAACTGTGAAAGGCGGCTCTGAAAAGAACCTTTTTTTTGGGTTTTTTGTTTTATTTTTTTTGTTTTTTTCACACAACACACAAGGAAAGGAGGGGAAAGCAGGGTAAGGAAGGGACACCAACCACGGGGAGACAAAAGGGCAAGCGGAGAGAGGAAGATGTAGGGTGGGCCTTATTTAGGTAGGTAGCAGACCTTCTCATACTCCGTGACCGCAGTCTCGAAAGCACTCCAAAGACTCTCCCCCCTGCAGAGTATTGCGTCACAGTACATACACAATATTGTGACCCTTGAAAGGTTAGGGTCAGCAGCATCATGGATGGCCTGTGAGGTAGCTGGAGGGATGCGCTGTCCCACAGGAGTGTCTCTTGGGGTGACAGGAGCGGAAACGGAGGATGTTGTAGAGGAACTGAACCTACTACTTTTATAACCTTGCGAATAGCCCCGCCGTGGAACGACCGTAGGTGTCGCTTCGTGGATGTCGTACCAAAGCTGTACGAACCAGGCCTCCCATCACTCAGCACCATTTTGCACTGGCTGCAGGTGACCTTATTCTCACACGCTTTTGGCACTCCGCCCCGAATGGTAAACAACTGCCACACACAAGAATCATGGCGAGTGCTGGTAGTAGGGACTTCCACTACCTCATCCTCTTCATCCTCTTCATCCTCCTCCTCTATATCCTCACACCTGTTCCCCTCTGCAGGACCTTGGGGTGGTGGTGGTGGAGGGGTTGGGGGTGGTGCTGAGGCACAAGTAGCACCAGCTGGAGCAGCAGCAACCATAGATGCCATCAGGTTTGATGATGGGAAGCAGCAAGAGCAGCAAGATCAGCAAAAGCCAAAATAGACAATGCTCTGTCAGGTAGCCAGAAGCACAATGAGGATGAGCTCTGGGGTGTGGCCTTTTATAGGGGTGCAGGAGCGCTCTGCGGACAGCCGCTTTGTCCGCGGACAGATCGAACAACCCAAAAGGCTCAAAAAGTTCCAGGAATTATGTAGAATGCCAGGGTCATTGTGTGGGAAATGTGAAATGGTGAATTTTTACTGTAAAATACGTTAGATTGTCCAAAAAAAGTACTTTTAAAATGTTCAGGGACCCAGACAGTGTCCGCAAATCAGGACACACACTCAGCGTGGGTGTGGTCACATGGTGACTTTGCGAACACGTCCGCAAATGGGACGGGTGTCCGCAGGACACCAAATGTGTGAGAACGGTCATGCGCATGCGTGCTGATATTCTACGGACAGTGTTCGGGTCCTCAAACTAATTAAAAGTGTGACAGATGTGAGATGGACAGTTACAGACAGGTACAATGTTCATAGGACTTATGAGTGTGGTGCGCATGTGCGTAGATGTTCTACGGAGAGTACAGACAGGTATGGTGTCCTTAGGATGCTTCCATTATGGTTAATTGCGGACATTCTGGACACCGAGTGTGTTCTAAGAAAAGTTACATCTTGCTTGCGGACACTACGGACAGGTATGGTGTCCTTAGAACCCCTCCATTTTGGTTAATTTTGGACATTCCGGACACCGAGTGTGTTCTAAGAACAGTTACATCTTGCTTGCGAACAGTACGGACAGGTATAGTGTCCTTAGGACACCTCCATTTTGGTTAATTGCGGACATTCCGGACACTGAGTATGTTCTAAGAACAGTTCCATCTTGCTTGCAAACAGTACAGACAGGTATAGTGTCCTTAGGACACCTCCATTTTGGTTAATTCTGGACATTGCGGACACCAAGTGTGTTCTAAGAACAGTTCCATCTTGCTTGCAAACAATACGGACAGGTATAGTGTCCTTAGGACACCGCCATTTTGGTTAATTGAGGACATTCCGGACACCGAGTATGTTCTAAGAACAGTCCCATCTTGCTTGCGGATGGTACGTACAGGTATAATGTCCTTAGGACACCTCCATTTTGGTTAGTTGTGGACATTTCAGGACACAGAGTGTGTTCTAAGGACAGTTCCAGCTTGCTTGCGGCCAGTACGGACAGGTATAATGTCCTTAGGACACCCCCATTTTGGTTAATTGTGGACATTCCGAACATCCGCGCTGGCCGTGGACACCCTAACTGCTTTTTTTTAAAAAAAAAGACACAAAGGACTGAATTAAACCACACATATTTTTTTTAAATTATATACAGATTTACAATTTATGAAAGAGACGGGGAAGCAGAAAGTGACACAAATACAGGCGAATTAGGGGTTTGGAGAGGATGGATGGGAGGGGATGAAGGGATGGAAGTCTCATCATAACATATTTGTTGGTGGTGATGGTTTCGGGATAGTTGACTGGGACATGGAGAGGGGGAACAGGTGCATGTGGGACAATGATATTTAATGTTTTCTTTTATGTGGTCTAGAACAAGAACTTTCCAGGAGCTGAAAGCCTTTATTCCAGAGAACATCCTAATGTGCTGACTCATTGGGTGAGGCTCCCTAGGCCTGGTCTTCATGTGCTGACTCATCGGGTGTGGCAGGGAGTGGCAGACAGGCTGAACCTGGTGGGCGTGGCTTCAGAAGTTCAGCTATATAAGGCGCTACTGTGCACTCGCGTGCAACGTGATGCTCACCGCTGCTTGGACCAGTTTACTTACTTTTGAAACCAGGCGTTCTCCTGCATACTCAGCTCCAGGAAACCAGTGCTTCATCCCTTCATCTGCACACTCACCTCCTGAGATCCAGTGATCCTGATCCCGATGCCGCAGCACCGCACTCCGCATCCACGAACTCGGACCCTGTGAAGAAGAAGAAAGACAAGGTTAGAACATCCGTCCTAGGGCCGTGCCGCATTTGAACCCTGCACGCCCCCTAGTTAACAACTTACCAGATACTGTACCGCTGCAGTTTCGTTCCTCATTCCCTCCGGCTGTCACCTTGAGCTCAGCAGCTTCTGCCGGGCCCACAAAATCACCTGCAAGGGAAGAAAGCAAAAGACCAAACATCAAAAGTGGAATGGACAGCAATACAAGACAACAAACTTTACAATGCAACAAAAACAGACGAGGAAAGACAAAGGCAAACAGGAACACTTACCTGTAGTATTGTGGCTTAGTCGCAACAGGACTGGACTACCACATGCAAGGGACCAGTGAAGGAACTCGTCCAGATCATACAAGGGCCCCTGCCAGAAGCAGCAGGACGGAGTGCTCGCCAAAACTAATCAACAGGTGAGCATTCCAGGGACAGCGCTTCCCACGGGTACCGTGGTTTGGGAGAAGGGGTCTGGAAGGGGATCAGGCACACAAGCTGGCATACTCACAACCCCCATTCTCCACGCAGGAGCAGTCCCGACCAGCATCACCTATTACCAGCAGTCACCACATAATCGCAGAGGGCGAAGTCGGACCTGAGCGACCTCACCCCTGGGAGGGCTGCAACCATGCCCCAAGGCCTCCGCAGAGACCAGGTGAGCGTAACAGAACGCAAAGCCTCTTCGAATCTCTGCCTGGGCATTATGGAAACTTCTGAAACGGAACAGTTGGCCCGATTACTGGGAGAGTTATGTGCTGAAGTTCATACCTCAAGACAGGAAACCAATGCCCTAAGGAGGGATTTAATTGTGAACCGGGAGCGAACAGATGCACTAGCAAGGCAAATGCTCCAGGCACAGGCAGGCCAGGTCCCACTGTTGGGGTATGCCCCTCCTCCCGCACTTCCACTTCCCACGCCAGTACAGGTGGTTATTCCAGGGGAGGTGCCCCTGGCCCCAACAGAACACTTGACAGGTGATCTGAATAAGTACGCCATCTTTACAAATCAATGTCATCTACATTTCTTGTGCAGACCTGGGGCATTCCCCAACGATCAAGTGAGAGTGGCATTTGTTCTCTCATATTTGAGAGGTAGTGCAGCGGACTGGTCAATACCCTTGGTAAACCAGGATGATCCGTTGCTTCGAGACTTCAGAGGTTTTGTCATGACCACTGTGAGGGGGCACAAGTTGTGCCACAAGCAGGCTCCCACCAGAACCGTGAGAGCCTTAAAACCACTGCAAAAGGGCTCCTGGAGACAGTCCTCATATGTAGAAAGGAAGGGCTGTTCAAACTAGGTCCCATTTATGTACATGGGCCTTTAAATCCAACATGGAAGCACCCACACAGTCTAGTTCTAAGAACCAAGCCATGCGGTCTAGTGTTTTGGGTGTGGTAGGCCTGGAACTACTCAGCATCTGTCATGATGCCTACCCCCGGGGACCGAGACCAGGTCCAGCAACCCCGGAAGCAGGCATCAAATTATCTTGAGCAAGCCCAAAAACCCCTGCTAGGGGCTGTTTGGGTGCGGTCCTGCTCATATGGAGAATCAGTCCTGGCGCCATAGGCGCCAGGCTCATAGAGTAGAACTTACCTGATGCAGACCATGCTGCAAAAGCTCCAAGCCAAATGAGGCTTGGAAGGGACTATTTTACCTAGGGACTATTTTTTACTCGGGCGGGGCTGGGGAGGAATACTTACCTGGGACTACTTCGGGGGCTATTTAAACCACACCCGAAGAGCAGCACACTCTTTGCGTTATTCTGCATCCAGCAGCGTAACGCTCACCGTGCCTGCAAGTCTGCATCCAGTCTTCTGCAACGCCCACCTCGAGTTTGGAGCTCCTAGAAAAAGGGAGAAAGAAGGAGAAAAGGTTAGAACAAGAGCAATACCTTTGATCCTTACCTGAATTCCCGATCCATCACGCCTTCGAGCTGGAAGAAAGAAGTTATTTTATGCACGTCGCCTCGCCTGCTGCAGCGCCGCGCTAAACTCACCGGCCTTCGCAGCATCTTCACATTCCACCGCATCCTCCTGCATGTTCCCGCCGCATTCCGGCACCTATGGAGTAGACAAGAACAGCAAGGTGAGCCAAGGGAATACTAGTTAACCCCCCATAGACTTAACTGATTTACCACCGGGGGTACCATTCCTCTTCACGGGTCGGCGCAGCTTCCACTGCATCTTCGCTGAACCCCGGTTCCTAAGGGGAAACAAAAGGACAGCAAGGTGAAACAAAGGGACTATCAAGGGGAACCCTCCTCACCACAATAGACTTACCTGATTTTACCGCCGGAGGTATTATTCACCGAGGCTTCATACTTTCTCTCAGCGCCTGAATAAGGGAGAAAGCAACAGATAACATATTGACATTATTTATTGAACTGTGTTGGAAATACAAATCCTTACCAGAATATTACTGGTTGCCACGAGGAATTCTTCACTAGGGTCAAGCTGCAATCTGCAAGGAATCGGACAAGAGTGAAAGTCAGGCATTTGAACTCTTACGAACTACATACTTTTAGGAGTCAATATTGTTCTGGAACTCACCAATTCCTTCGAGCCAGTGAAGCAACTGGTTATCAACGCGCCCCTGCGCTCAATGCAGGATGGAGAGCTCATCTTTTCAAACCATCAGAAGAATATTCCTACGGGCCAAGCAAACGAAGCTAGGAGGGCCAGTCCAGTCCGTCATCTCGGCCCTACGCATCACATTGGTGGAGACCGCAGCTTTCCAGTTCAGATCGACACCTCTGTGGGAGCCAGGTGAGCGTAACAGCATCTCAACTGGGCTGCAATCTGTGGAAACCGAGAGAAGAAGAAACACCACTCACCTGTGAGTACTAGCTTAAGGACTTCCGACGAACCGCTACCACAGCTGCTGCTCAAACATTGCAACCTGCTATAACGCGAAAGGGAAAAACAATATTAGAATGCATGCTTCCAAAACATCAAATTCCATCGGTCTTACCTGAATTCCATCGCGCTATGCCACGCTTCCATCCGGAGCACCACAGCAACATCTGCAAAGGATAAGAGACATATTCAGGTTCGCTTTCAATATTAAACAACTGCCTCTCCATCCGGCACGTCAGACTTTTGCACCTGAAAAGAAGGAGATAATAGCATTAACGAATTCCCACCATAAACAGAACAAAGACTTACAATTAACAAGCCTACCTGCCTACCAGCAGATTAGGGGTCACAGCAGGCCTGGGCCCAAGGAAGGCAAACTGCACCAGTGAAGCAACTCGGGCAGCTCGCCAGCAAACGTCAAGCGCCCTTTCACAAGAAACGCATGATGGATAGCTCACCCTACAACTAACTAAGATTCATTATTCAGCATTGGACAACTCCCAAGGTTCCAGATCTCAGAGCCTTCCAGACGCCCCCAGGGATATCAGTTGAGCGTAACAGGTTTCCAGCGTGAAATGGAGAAACTATTTGCACGGCATACTCAAGGGCGGGCTCTGGACAATAAACTGTTATCACTACAGCAGGGTAATCAAGACCTACTAACATATATCGCTTCCTTCAATCGTCTGATAGCACAAACTAACTGACCAGAGGGGAAAAGAGCTATGCTCTTTTAACAAGGCTTGCGAGGGGAACTTAAGGACGTATTAGCCCAAGTAGTAAATCCCCAGAAAAGATGTGCTGAATACATCGACCTGACAGTGCAGCTCGATCACAGATTGCAGGATCAGAAGATGGATCGGGCCAAGGCCAAGTGGCTGTCAGTCTACGTGTGACCCCGTGAGAATCAAACCAAATCACACGATCAGTCCGAGCCAATGCAAATCGGAGGCTTGCGTAGCCCACTCACCAAGACAGAAAGGGAGAAAAGGAGACAGCAGCAGCTTTGTTTGTACTGTGGTAAGGCAGGTCACTATCTCTGAGAATTCCTGGTGAAACGACCCAGGAAAGCAGTTGGAGCAACTGACAAGGGTGAAGAAGAAGAACAGGACTCAGGAAACTCCAATGCCCGGCAAGCGTAGGAGACATCACCTTTGTTCTCGTCGGTGCTCCTCAGTTCCAGATAATATTGGGAATGCCCTGGCTGGAGACCCACAATCCCAGGATTGACTGGTGTAAACGAGTTCTGACCTTTCCCCAAGACTGTGCCGACATCTGTTATAGAAAGGGATTCTCATTAAATGGTTTTACCAACCCAGGTTCGTCGAAGAAAGAAACCATACTGGGCATCAGCAGTTCACTACCACCTGAATACCTGGATGACCAAGATGTCTTTCAAAAAGAGCAACAGAACACCCTACCTCTGCACAGGCCATATGACTGCCAAATTGATCTGGTACCTGGAGTTCAAGTTCCATGCAGCCGGATTTACGCCCTAACAGAACAGGAAAACCAGCATCTAAAAACCTACCTCGATCAGTATCTGACAAATGGCTTCATTTGTCCATCCAAGTCCCCTGCATCCTCGCCCCTCTGTTTTGTGCCTAGAAAGGAGGGAGACCTGAGAACTTGCACTGACTGCAGACCACTTAACCAGATCACTGTAAAAAAACAGTACCCGTAACTGCTTATCCCCGAGCTCTTGGATCAAGTCAAAAACGCTCAGATATATACAAAACTAGACTTACGAGGGGCCTAATATCTAGTAAGAGTCAAAAAAGCAGACGATTGGAAGACGGCCTTTCGCACGAAATACGGCCTTTATGAATATCAGGATACACCCTTTGGACTATGTAATGCCCTGGCGTTGTTCCAATTTTTCATGAATGACGTGCTCTGCGAACTGTTGGACGTCTGTACTCTTGTCTATATTGATGACATTCTTATCTATTCGACCACCAAGGAGGACCATGTCAACCATGTCCGTCAGTTTTGGAGAAACTGTGGCAACACCGGCTATATGCCGAATGGGAGAAATGCTTCTTTCATGTGACAGAGGTAGAATTCCTCGGCTTTATTCTCAGACCACAGGGTGTACGCATGGACACGCACAAGGTAGATGCTATCCTTAACTGTCCCTCACCGACATCCATAAAGGGAGTACAGAGTGTATTCGAGTTCGTCAACTTTTATCGCCGGTTCTTTCCCATTTTCTCCCAGATCGTCCACTCAATCACCTCTTTAATACCGAAAAATAAACAATTTAATTGGTCCGCAGAAGCAGAGAAAGCCTTCCAGGAGCTAAAACAAGCATTTACCACAGCACCAATTCTACGGCATCCTTGACCAGAACTACCATACGTGGTTGAAACTGATGCTTCCAACATAGCAATGGGAGCAGTCCTGTTACAACAAGACCCCGAAACAGGTCAGTTGCATCCCATGGCATTCTGGTCTCGCAAGTTTTCAGCCCCTGAATTGAATTATGCAATCACTGATAAAGAACTGCTAGAAATTAAGGCAGTGTTCAAAGCCTGGAGACATTGGGCCTCATTCCGAGGTTGGTGGTAGTCATGGCGCTATTTGACCCATGACTGCCACCAATAATGGTACTGTGTCCGGTTTGGTGCAATGGGAATTTACCGGTCTAGTCAGACCTTGGCAGGACCGGTAAGTTCCCATTCAGCAAACCATTCCCCATTTCCATTTGAGCCCCCAGAGTTCTCAATTGGAATGGGGAGGGCACAAATAACGGGCCGGCGGATGCCAAGCCCGTTATTTGTGCTCAGGTATATGGGTCCCGTCCTTAACACCTGGTCAGACCAGGCGTTAAGGAAGGGACCTGCTAAAGGACCTCGTAGTAGGGTGGTAAGGGATTACCGGCTCCGGTCTCCTTACCGGTGCCCGGTATCCCTTACCGCCCTACTCGGAATGAGGCCCATTATCTTCTTGGAGCTAGACATACAGTCACCGTCGTCACGGATCATCGCAATCTACAATATCTGAAGACCGCTAAATCGCAATCATCACGCTGAATCCGCTTGGCTCTTTTCTTCGTGGAATACGACTTCATCATCATTTATAGACACGCAGTACGCAATGGAAAAGTTGACGCCCTGTCTTGCATGAGTGAGGGAGAAGAGGCATTCACTACACCAGACCCCGTGGCCATCATCCCTGAAGGACGAATCCAAGGCATGATTGCCACAACCACCACTCTAGACAATTTACAATCTGACCTGCAACACTTAATGAGTCCACCAGCGCAACAGGAATGGCTAGGGAAGGGAGACCGGTATACGATCGTGGACAACCTACCATACTACCAAGGACGATTTTACATCCCGGATAAGAAATTACAGAATCAAATAATCGCAAACTATCACGATTCATTAGAAGAATTATATCCGGGAATAGACAAAACCCAAGCTAAAATAAAGAAAAATTACTGGTGGCCAACTTGGCAAAAGGACATTGTCCAGTTCATTGCAACCTGTGACACCTGTGCACAACACAAGTCCCAAAAATGAAGTCCTGCAGGTCTGCTACGTCCTTTAGAAGTATCCCCAGCACCTTGGCATACACTATCAATGGATTTTATTACAGACCTCCCCTTCTGTAACGGATACAATACCATCTTAGTCATCGTAGATCTGTTTTCCAAAATGGCCCACTTTATTCCCATGAAAGGTCTGCCAATTGCTTCTACTTTGGCTACCGTGTTTTTGGAACAGATTGTCTGGCTACACAGGTTCCCATCAATATTGATATCAGATCGAGGAACTCAGTTTGTCTCTGCATTCTGGAAAAGGTTTTGTAAAATTGACAAAATCGATCCCCGGTTATCTACAAGCCATCACCACCAAACAGATGGCCAGACCGAACAGACTAACCAGAACCTTGAGCAATGCATAAGGTGTATGCTGCAACAAACCGAGGATACCTGGAAGGACATAGTTTGGTTAGCAGAACACGCATATAACAACTCCATTCACACCAGTACGGGACAAAGCCCATTCTACATAGTGTAGGGTCGCCATCCACGGACATCCGTTTTCGACCCACTCGAATCATTAGAAATGCCTGCTGTAATGACTTCACACAAAAACATCACCCAGATTTTTAAAGAAGCAGCAGAGCATCTTGCCAGAGCCAAAGAGAAACAGAAGCAGTTTATGGATCGACACCGAAGGGAAGCTCCCAACTACCAAGTCGGAGACAAGGTTTGGTTAGAATTGAAAAACATCCTCCTGAAAGGACCACGGGTGTTCCATCCCAGATATCTGGGACCCTACACTATCAAAGCTGTGATCAAACCTGCAGCCATGAAATTGGAATTACCGGCCCACATGCAGATTGACCCGGTGTTTCATGAATCCTTCCTAAAACGGTTGAGACCAGGTATGCAGATCGATTCTCCACCGGATCCCGAAATAGTTGAAGGAAAACCAGAATACGAAGTTAAAAGGATCCTATACTCTAAGATGGTCTGGTCCAAGTTATACTACCTTATAGACTGGAATGGTTATGGACCCCCGAATCGTACCTGGGAACCCAGTGAGCATGTCCACGCTCCACGATTAATCAGGCAGTTCCACCATAATAACCCCACTAAACCAGGTCCGGGGGGGAAACCACCCATGAAAGGGGCCTTGAGGGGGAGTGCTGTCATGGCCACAGGCCCCAGAACACAATAAACACACCATCTAGTGATTGGGGCAATGGGTCCCTTGACTCACTTATGTCCCTATGGGACCTATAAACACAGGGGCCCTGGCTGGACTCGGTCCTGGCGCCTTCGGCACCAGGCTCATAAAGAGATGTGAGCAGGAACACTTTATTTCAGTGCAGGAGTGCTTTTACTTTGTTTCAATGCAGGAGTGCTTTTATTTTACAAGAACTTTCCAGGAGCTAAAGCCTTTATTCCAGAGAACATCCTCATGTGCTGACACATCGGGTGTAGCTCCCTAGGCCTGGTCTTCATGTGCTGACTCATTTGGTGTGGCAGGGTGTGGCAGGCAGGCTGAACCTGGTGGGTGTGGCTTGAGAAGCTCAGCTATATAAGGTGCTCCATCCTTAAGGCAGATGCTTTGCGTTACTGTGCACACCGTGTGCAACATGATGCTCACTGCTGCTTGGACCAGTTTACTTACCTTTGAAACCAGCCGTTCTCCTGCAAACTCACCTCCAGGGAACTGGTGCTTTATCGCTTCATCTGCAGACTCATCTCCTGACATCCAGTGATCTTGATCCCGACGCCGCAGCACTGCACTCCGTATCCGCAAACTCGGACCCTGTGAAGAAGAAGAAAGACAAGGTTAGAACATCCGTCCTAAGGCCGTGCCGCATTTGAACTCCCCGTGCCCCATAGTTAACAATTTACCAGCTACTGTACCACTGCAGCTTCATTCCTCATCCCCTCCGGCTGTCGCCTCGAGCTCTGCAGCTTCTGCCGGGCCGACAACATCACCTGCAAGGGAAGAAAGCAAAAGAGCAAACATCAAAAGTGGAACAGACAGCAATACAAGACAACAAACTTTACAATACAACAAAAACAGATGAGGAAAGACAAAGGCAAGCACGACACAAATACCTGAAGTATAGTGGCTTAGTCGCAGCAGGACTGGACTACCACGTGCAATGGACCAGTGAAGGAACTAGGTCCAGATCATACAAGTGACCCTGCCAGAAGCAGCAGGACGGAGTGCTCGCCAAAACTAATCAACAGGTGAGCTTTCCAGGGACAGTGCATCCCACAGGTACCACAGTTTGGGAGAAGGGGGCTGGCATATTCACGCCCCCCATTCTCCACGCAGGAGCAGTCCCGAGCAGCATCACCTATTACCACCAGTCACCACATAAGCGCAGAGGGCGAAGTCGGACCTGAGAGACCTCACCCCCGTGAGGGCTGCAACCGTGCCCCAATGCCTCCGCAGAAACCAGGTGAGCATAATAGAAAATTGAGTACCAGTACCTCAGAGGTTAGTACATCAGGTCTGCCACATTCCCGAAGAAGGGATACAAAGGTCTGGGACCCACCTGGGAAATCGAGCTGCATGCAGAGTGATCTTTCTCATGGCAGTACCTGGAGGGTTAGTGCACCAGTTCTGCTATATTCCCAGAGAAGGAAAATAAGTGTCTGGGACCCACACAGAGCCAAGAAGGCTCAAAGTATTCAGGGACTTGGCAGAATGATGCCCTGTGTGAGGAAGAGTCGCGGGCCACGTGGTCCGCTGCAATTGAAGGAGCTAAGAGACGGTAAGAGAGGCCACATGATGTGGAACCACAGACATGAGAGAAAGGTATGTGGAAGCAGCCCAGAGCCTGCTGAAAATTCTTGGGGGTCAGAGAAGCATGCAAACATGTTCCCTGAAGGCAGGGAAATAAAAAGGAGAGAACAAGGGACAATGAGCAGGTGTTGGCAAGAGCATGTGGAAGCAGCCGGGAGCTTGCTGAGAGGCCCTGGCATCAGAGAAGCCCACATGTATGTTCCCTGAAGGCAGGCAAGCAAAGGGGCAGCCCAAGGGACAAGGAGTGGGCGATGGCAAGAGGAAGAGAACTGTGAGAGCCAAATATATATTGGTGTTTGGTAGGTTAGTGAACCAAGTCCTTTAGGGACTAGAGAGAAGGGTCTGCGACCCCTACAAGTTTTGAAAGGACCAAACCAGTGTCACTGGAATAACAGTGTTTAGCAAGAGAGTACACCAAACCTGTTAATAAAGAAACAGTTCTGGGACCCCGACCGATTGTGAACATTTGTAAAAAGACCAAGAGAAGAGGATTGTCCCCATTGGCATTTTGGAGCTGGAAAGGCTAGGGAAGAAAGTAATTCCCCTAACATCAATACTGGTAAATTATAGGTATATACTGGAACTGATGTGAAGCCGACTACCCTTGGAAGGCAAGTGAAAACCAATTGGAAGTTTATTTTGTGCACCATGGGACTCTGTTTTGTGAACTTTGAAGAAACATTCCTCTCTCACTTTAGTTCGAGTTCTTAGTGTAAGGGCCAGAAAAAGAATTTTGACACCATGATGGACCTATATTCATTTGAAATCCTGACATACACCATAGTTTATTATTTTGAGGTAGGGAAACCCCTCTTAACCTTAGGGAAAGATAGGTGTTTTCCCAACCCCATTTTCCTTAAATAAAAGTCTTTGGCAAGAATCATACTACAGTCTATTGCTGTGTGAGTTGCCACTCTTTGTAAATTATAATGGGTTATTTATAACGCGCTTAATACCCAGAGGTTTCTAAGCAGCGACCCGTGGATCGAACCTGTGTTGCTCAGCATCGTCTTGCTTCCAAGACGAGTTTGTTGCCCCTGAGCTACTGTTAGCACATTCACACCCCACTTAAGAGTAAGTGGGCCTTGGCCCACTTTACCACAAAAGGCAAAGGAGGTATATCTCTTGACTGTGCCTGTTTCACCTTTATTTTTGGGATTACCGTTGGCCTGTAGTAGTGTGAGGGAAGAGAAGGCGGTTTAGCCACTAATCCTTGTAGCCCTGCTGAGCAGTAGTCCTTTTGTCACACCAGTCTTTCCTCGTCCTTTTGGGCACTTTTGTCACTACCCCACCTTCTTTCCTCTTACTAGTGTTAATCTCTTTGGTCACCACTCTACCGCTCCTTATGAGCCTCCCCAGATCTCTTGGCTCCTCAATTTGGTCTTGTAGATCTCTCCTTCCACTCTCATATTCCAGTGTGCCACAGCTTTCTAGACCTCTCGTTCAGACTCTTGGGTTCGGGTCCAATTCAAGGTCATCCTGCTCTGTACTTCAGCCATCTCCAAAACAAGTTGTGTGTCCAGTCTCCATTCTCAAGCTCCAACTCCAAACACCCATGCTGACAGATTGGGGCCATCTTCGCTGCTCTCAGAGTGCTGTGCCACCACCTTGCAGGTTATCCCTGGTGAAAGGGGCTTCAGGTATGTTAGCTGGGTTATGAATGGTTGTTGGGCTCGTTCCCCTGGGATGGCTAAAAGCCCTAACATGGGATTTAGGATTGGCTTGGCCACACCTTGGGCAGTGATCTCCCTGCTTGCCACAAACTGCTCTAACTTCCAGCCTCTTCCATTGTTAGAGAACTCAGGTGTGTCTCTTCCAGCTGCTGGTGTAGGGATAGACTGATGGGCCACAATCTTGAGGATGGCTTCCATCTCTAATCAGAGACTTGAGGCATGCGTGTCCCTTCTTTTGGGTGGTCCTCTCTCTGTTTTTCATAACCCAACCCTACCCTTGGTGTAGAGTCAGTTAGGCTATCTGCTCTTAACTGAAGGGGGAGAAGGCATTACCCAATGTATGGCTAGCTGGCTGTTGAGTTCCCCTTCCTAATTCAGGTCTAATGCTTTCCCGCTGAAGATTTAGATGGGATTCCTGTACTCTCACATCCCTTTAACGGGCAGCAGCTACAGTGGATGTGACAGCAATGCACTTTGATGTTTTATAGAGCCTCATTTCTCTGATCCCACATTGTCTCTGCTTCCACAGTAAAGGTGCACTTCTCTTAAATGGACCCCATTCTTAATTGCCTCCATGTGACTGTCCTGTGCCACATATAAACAAACACTCTTGATGGGATAAATTAATACTTCTATTTTCAATACCTAATGAATCAAAATGGGATTTAACCCCAGAATCATGTAATCACTCCATATATACTTTATATACATTAGGGAATACAGAGCTGGTAACAATGTATTTTTTAAAAAAAATGATAGCACACATTCAATGCAATGCAGTAATAACAATAGTGTCAGTGCATTAAGACTGATTCAGGAACAAATACTTCTCACAATGATCAATGCAGAACAAACACGTGACATTACTATAAAATATGCTGCACAAAATCCTTATATGTCAAAGACTCCATTCACACTTTCCAGGTCATATCAGGAGTAATTCGCACTAGGGGGTATAAGCAATTGTTAATTTGACACCTACAAAAATTGCCAACAAAATTCCTTGCTAGGCAATATAAGAAATTCTTGATTTATCCCCAGTAATACCTGCCAACTAGGGAACATCCGTTACGACGATTAGCCATTGATGTATGGGGCTCGTGTTCTTCAAAGCTGTTAAATGTAATAGGGAAGTCCTTTTTAGATACCCATATATAATATAAAAAACATATAGCAATTTGTGCCACACATAAAAACGTTGACAGTTAAGCCATAGATTGTATGGAAAATCAAGCTAATACAAAGTAGAATAAAGCTCTCAGCACAGAATCTAAAAAATTCATAAAGCTCCAAGTCAATTACCGAAACACTGTTGAATGCGTTAATTACATTTCTTGAGCTAGTAAATAACTCTTACCAAGAGGAAACATGTTCCCAGAACCTGCATAGATATTTGAAAGAAGCAGGGACACATCTTTCAACTCCAACCTCCTGTGCAACAGAACCAAACACCGGCTGTTACTCCCAAGTTTAGACAAACACTGAGTGAAATAAACGAATATTTGGTGCTACCGGCGGGTTGTCGCAGGACTTGCAAGATTTACCGGGGCCTGGCTTGCCGGTAACACCGGGGATTACAACCCTGGCGGTCCGGGAAGTCAGGTGCCGGTAAATTGTAAAGCCCCATTCCCATTTGAGTCCCATACAACTCATTGGGAATGGGGACCACGGAAGCACCGGCACCGTTAATAACCGCAGAGTCATACTGTGCCGGTCCGGTAACAGCGGTGCCGGTACGCTTACCGGTCCCGTTGTTACCAGAACGGTACAGTCATAATGAGGCCCACTGTCTGAGCCAAATGTCAGAACAAGACAAAGAGGGAGATAACCAGTCTTGCATTCATATAATTACACCCATGAAGAGAAAACCCATTCATCATTAAAAAATCTAAATTCTATTTCAAGTGAAACAATCAAGATCGCTGAGTCCAAAGTCGGCCCACTCAAACTAACATCGGCATTCAGGTGTTCTTGCTTGTAATGTAGAGAAGTTTGACGTCATAACCCGGCGCCCAAGAAAAACTAAAATGCATCCATTGTTTGAAACAAATCTCACTGAGCAAGAAACATGAAAGGTGCTTGTTGTGGCTTAAGTTGCGCATCTGTACCAGTGTTATACCAGATTCGTTCACAACCGCATTACATGTTCTAGGGATCACAGTGGACTAAATACCTTTACTAGCTTCTTAACTCCTGTAAGGAAACACACTGTAAATTATTGTATGGAATCAGTGTAGTGGGAAAGGCTCACATAAAGACCAACCATTGAATGCATTACTTCAGACACTTTATGTGAGAAATTGGGTGTTTGTTGCTGGGACATTAGATTGGTGACATCACTGGTGTCCACACTCTTGCATTTAATAACACAAAATGTGCACAAGTTAAATATGTGTGTCATTTTGCATTAGTGCATGGTATTAGATGGTCTTTTTTGTATGGTCTCATAGAGTATAATGGCAGTGAGAATTGTAAGAAAATACGGGACTTTGAAATATAAAAAAAAGATTCAATGTGATTTACATGGTGATTGAAGATTGGTAAATCTAATATATCTGTTGATCAGAATTGTAATCAGATATATAAGTTAACATGATGTCACAGGGCAGAAGGGCAGATTTGAACGTGGCTCTTGACCTTGCACTAACTAGATATGTTTTTCATTGTCAATGGAACATGCAGGACATTGAGAAAAGGCAATTTCAAATAAGACATACAGTGCAAAACGTGGGCATGGATAATCAAAAGCGACCGCAAACATAAATACAACGTTTTTAAAGCTGCAGTTTTATTTCTAAGTTTTCCGGGCTCCTCCAGCCCGGAAAACTTAGAAAAAAAAAATGCAGCTAGTGCTTATTTCCTGCTCTGGTCTCCGGTCCACGTCCTCCGAGTCCCGGCACCAATGAAGGAAAAGCCACCCAGCGGTAGCTTTTGTTTACTACAGCTGGCTGGCTTTTCCTTCATTAGTGCCGCAAAAGCAAAAGCCAGCACAGGCGGGCATCCATTTCACAAAATGGATGCGCCCATGTGCTTGCTTTTGCGAATTTTGAGCTTGAATAGCTCAAAATTTTACATAGGAAGTTTAAAAAAAAAAATGCTAGTATTATTTTTTTAATGTTGCCTATCTATTTGTAAAATAAACATTTTTACTGGACTATCCCTATAAGAACAGCTGCAGTCTCTAGCATCCTTATCTGTGGTTGAACCTGAGCGTGGCAAGTAGAAAGGCTGGGGCAGGACGCGGGTTACTTCCAGGCTGAGTTGGGTAATATCGCCAGCTGAATGTAGGTAATTATGTAGTAATTGAGGAGCGCGTTGAAGTGGATGTATGATACTAGGTAGCGCAGGTTAAATAAGTAATAACATTTTTAGGCACATTTGAAATTTCTATGTTAAACTGTGTTCACATTTCTCCAAGTTGTGCTGCAATAAAATTCAGAGTGACAGAGGTTCTGCCAGTTTTTTTGCTAAATTCAAGGCCAATAAAAGGCAGAACTCTGTACATTATCACAGATAGAACGTTGAAATCCATTGCATTAAAAACCTTGCTTACGTTTGAATTACAACGTGGGTGCACATGCCATTTTGTGTAACTTGCATATTTTTAGTTTCTGATAAAGAACAACAATTCGAAAAATGTGATTTAGTCTCAGTGTATTTATTCTGCACTCAGTCTCATTGGTTTGGCATTCATAGTTATGCAAAACGTGCACTAAGAAAAATATCAAAGTAAAGTTAGTCACTATAATTTGTTTTACTCCGAGAGGCTGAATTAATGTTTTGTATTTCATTTGCATGTTTAAGGTATTCTGGGATGTAATCCAAAAGGGCATAAAGTGGTTTTGTAGATAAGATACCACAGGAGGGCATGAGTTAATTATTCAGATAAGTTTACCAAAATTACCAAGAGCTAATAAAAATGCCACCATACCAAAATACCACAAAATACCATGAGATACTAAATATAGCCAAAACGATCTCTAACACTATCCATGCAAAATTACCCCCTATTCAAATACTTGTGTTTAAATGTATCCATGGGGTAGCCCCCTCCATCAGTGATTCTATTTCCTCTGACTCACCCCTTTACATTCTTAACAGCCTCATTTTACATGAGGCAGCAGTTGCATGGAGGGGACCAACAACATTATCACTTACATGCTGTGTGGTCCCCTGCAAGCAATGTTAAATGTCCTCAAGACAGCATGGACAAGGAAATAGTAAAGGCCGATGGACACTCACTTTTACTCTTTCATTTTTCAATTCATTACGCCTTCCATGTATGTCTTCATTTCCCACTCTGCGTCATTTGAAATGAGGGGGAATGTTCCCAAGCTTTTACAAATCTATCAGTCTCTGTCCCCTGTTTTCAATTCTCCACCCTGCTAGCTCCCTAGCACTGGAGCTCCCTACTCCCAGAAATTAAGGACATTCTAAGAGATGCTGGTTTCAGGATCACTCTTACAAAACATCTTCTATCCCAGGAGGTAGAAGCCTTATTGCTCATCACCCGAGCTCCCCCACAATGATCCCCAACAACTATGTTCACTTAATTGAATATTTATATGTAACCGTAAATGGCGGGAGCACAGTACACTACTCCATGGCCACGTCTGGGCTCTCTGAAACTACTGTGGTGGCAATTTGGGACAGTATAAACGCATATCAACATAACAACATAAAATAACTATATAATTATAAATAGATGAATCACCCAGCAATGTAACTGCTTTAGCCATCCATATTTCTTTTTATACAGCGTTTCTTGATAAAAACCCTTTTACTTTAAATAAACACATAAATACATATACAACTTAAATCTATACAGCTCTGCTGACAAATGCCAGGACTGTCCATTCAAAATTCACCTGACATGGTATTGCGTACCTGGACTGCAGCTTTAAAGGTACATATAACAGGCTCTCTAAGAACAGGTACACATAATTATAGCAGTCCTACTGAGAAACTACAGTACTAATGTTGTTGTGATGTGGTGGTACCAGAATTATTTTTGATCAGGGCAGCCGAAAACCTATTGCATTTTTATTCCCACCACTAGAAAGTCCACTTCAACCACCATGGTGTTTTCCTGAAATCATTATTTTCTAGTTCTAGCACAGTGTACCCTCACATAAATGGCTTACATGTTTTCATTGGTGGTAAGGCAATAAGCACCTACTCTTTAAAGTATCCATATTAATTTGTTTTTATTTATTCACCAGGAATTACTCTAGGAGGTGCATATTGATGCTGTAACCCAATGGATATTCGGCACACATCACTTTAAAACAATTGCTTCAGTACTCATTGGCCCTCATTACAAGGTTTTCCGTAGGTCGCCGGTTATAACGGCGGCCTACAGGCAACCCAGGCTTACCATTTCCGCCACACGATATCCCGGTAATAACAGGCTATTACGGGAGGCAGCAGAACACTAAGTTCCCATTCCCATGGAGTCAGATAGGACGCCACAGGAATGGGAACACTGAAGCACAGGCACCATTGTTAATGGTGCTGGTGCTTCAGTGGTTTATCTGCCGGTAGGGGGTCATGCAGGCTGGTAGTTCACTGCCCCTACCGGCAGACTCAGCGTGAGCTGGTTCGGAAAAGGTGCTGGTAACATTGTTGCCAGCACCTTATTTCCCAACTGGCTCACTATAATTAGGGCCATTGGGCCTCATTACGAGTTTGCCAGTCCGGAAACAACGGTACCGGTAAGCTTGCGGGCACTGTTGTTTCCGGACCGGCAAACATACGAGTTCTGTGAGCGGGTGCCTTTCAGACTGTCAGGTCTGACCTGGTGGGTGGAATGGCACCCGCTCGCAGTCCTTGATGGATGCACCGGCACTGTTGTACCATCGGCACCGGCACGGCAACAATGGGACTCGATGGGAATGGGGATATTCTTTTTTCTGGCGCACTTGTAATTAGGACCATTGGGCCTAATTACGAGTTTGCCGTTCCGGAAACAACAGTATCGGTAAGCTTGCCGGTACCGTTGTTTCCGGACCGGCAAACTATGAGTTCTGTGAGCAGGTGCCTTTCAGCCCGCCAGGTCTGACCTGGCGGGCGGAGCGGCACCCGCTCGCAGACCTTGACGGATGCACCGGCACTGTTGCACACAGTGCCGCTGCATCCGTCCTCCCCATTCAAATGGGATTCGATGGGAATGGGGATTTTCTTTTTGCCGGAAAGACTCCGGTAGCAGCCATGCCGGTATTTACCAGCACAGCTACCGCCAGAGTCATAATGACCCCCATTGTGTTACATGTTTGTTGAAATATCCCTGACAGTTCCAGGACCATCCTTGACACAATTGCTTCTCTCCTGTAGACTCTCTTCATTTGCTTCTTAAAAGAATACTAACTCCCACTACCCCTTTTATTTTATGCCAACCCCCTCCTCAAACTGAACCAATGTGTTCGGCCTATCTGCTCTCCAAGCTTGCTCTGTATGCCCCTTACTCACTCCTCCGAGTCCAGCCACACAATTATGGCACGCAGATTAGCTGCCACCCATTTGACTTGATTTGCCACGTGGGTTTTTATAAAGCACACATATCACTGGAGGCCCTACGACACTATCAAGCATGAATACGACTTGGCATTCTTAACTGAATGGCCATGTTTTAGGGGATTTCTGGAAAAGCTATGAGGTTCGATTGTTCTCCTATCGAGAGAGGCTGGAGATTTCAGCTTATTGAGGCCTAATATGAGAATGATCTACCACCTACTCAAGCCTTCTGTACACTAGAATTCTTCCACATGCTTTGTGGTCAAGATCATAGAGCTCACCCGATGATATGGAAGGAGCCTCTGAGTGAGAGCAGAGTTACTGCAGCTGTAAATGCCCTTGGAATCTAGGCACATTGCTTTCAACAGTACTGACTGTTTCATCCTCAGCCAGTGCAGGTTCAAGTCTGTACTCTTTGTAGTTGCAGTTTCTGGAAACACATGCCTGCATTTTCTTCCCCTTCTTATTTGGCTATGATCACAAGGGAAATGCTGGCTTAGCAGCTAGCTTCTGCGTGAGGATGTTTTGCTCCGCATCTATGGAATGCAACTTCTCCCTTCCTGCCCATACTTATGAGAGTCACTACTTATGTCAAGGCATGCCTCCTACATTCTAAATATGAACGTAGCATTTCCAATCCATGGATTTCTTTCAGTTATTGTGTTCAATATAGGACGCTTTAGGGCAGTTGAAGTAACTTTCTTTGTCCGTTTGTTTATTGTTGAAAAAATAGAAAAGCAATCAGGTGGGTCAAAGGTTTCTTGTAGTACGTATGAGAAAGGGACAGGAAGATAACAATGGATTATTAATGTGGACCGTTATTTGGATAAACTTAACATTTGCAACTTCTTTTAAAAGATGAGGTAACAACCCTTTGCTTGCAACTGTTTGCAGGAATTTTCTCATGAAAATTAGGTGTAGGTGTCAGATCACAAGATACGGATCTACCTACATTGTATGCTTCCTGGGCTGTCACGAAGCCCCAAAGTAACCAATGAGTGTGTTGTTCCTTTCACTATTTCCAATATCCCCTCCTCTGTACCCTTGAATGACTCGGGAACTACTGCTACTTCAAAGTGCCCATCTTTTTCCATGATCCCAGGCTTCAGGACCTCCTCTCTCTCCAGCTTCTCCCATATCCGCTCCCCTTCTTCCTCATAAGGTATGAGGATATTGTGTTCCGGCACCCTCTGGAGTCATGGTCTAGTTTTTGAGTTTGATCTAGTTTGACCTTTGTTCTTAAGAAGATGTTTGTGTGTATACTGTCAATGTCTCTGGATATTGGCTTCTAAGACCTTGCTATTACTGTTATCTGTTCTCTACATTGTAAAAACCCAGAAGCCTGTTTAAGCAGGGTCAACACCCCTATATAAAACTACATGAAAATGGCCATGATACAGTAGTTCATTCATTTGACTCCACACCCTCCTTCTCTCCTCACATCTCTGACGTCTCTAAGAAGTCACACTACCAGCTACACCTCCTCAGAGGTATTCTTCCTTTCCTCTCCTTCCCCCAGAAGCTCACCGTCTCCAAAGCCCTGGTTCTCTCTAGGCTGGACTATTGTAACAGCCTCTATCTAAATCTTCCTGCCTCTACTCTCCGCCCTCTTCAACTTATCCAGAACAGGACTGCAAGACTTGTCCTTGGCCTCAAGCCCAGGGATCGTATCTCTCCAGGACTGAAATCTCTTCACTGGCTCCCAGTGGCTGCGAGGATTAAGTTCAAAACCCTCTGCATTGTCCGCAAGGCCTTCTGGGGCTTGGGACCGCAATACCTTCCACTCTCTCTTTCCAAATATCTTCCTTCTCGAGCTCTTCGCTCATCCTCCTCCAACTCCCTCAGGGTCAGTCGCTTCTCCAAGCAACGAGTTGGTGGTAGATCTCTCTCTTCGGCAGGGGCCTCCCTCTGGAACAGCCTTCACGCCTCCCAGAAACTAGAGGAGAACCATCTCCAGTTCCGGAAGCACCTTAAAACCCTCCTCTTTGCTTCTGCCTCTCTCCCCCTCTCCCCTGTTGAATTCCTGGCTGAAATTGCACTGGCTACCTGGCCACCCTTTCTGATCTCGGGCCCAGGCCCTGCCAATTGCACACCTGCACTGCCTCCATAGCAACTCCCGCACCTGGGGACTGTTATTCTGTATCTCTACAGTCCCCAAACCAGCACTTATGTCTGCTCTTACCTTGCACTTGCCATCATCTGGCCGTTTTATTTATCTTATTATTCTACTTTCCCATGTACTGCACTTTCACCCCTCCCTTCCCCCACTCACTTTTCCCTTCCCCCTTCCCATGCACTTGCACGATCTGAATGACACCTGGCCTAGTAAGATCGTTGTCTGTCTTCCCCCTGTTTCCCCCTCCTTTGCCTTGTCGCGCTTCAAAACACTTGTGTAGCACGTTATAAATGCCTATCATATCATATCATTAAAATTGCAGAGGTGTGTGTCCTACATCGATGGTGTGCTGCCAGACACATTCAAGAGTTGGGTATGGTAGGAACTGACCGCTCCCATATCCTGAGTGGGCCCTTCATTCAACTAACCCCCAACGCTCTACATGGAGGGCATCCTGAGATGTCCTCCATCACAACATCCCATTCCAGGTGCCACAAAATGATAAGAGATATACCAAAATGACAAAAGCCCTGATCACATTACTCTAGTAGACAATCTGGCAAATGAATAGGGATACTATGTCTCACTATTGAAGGATATGTTCTCTGGTCATTACCAAACAGTGGCAAATATTCGTCATGCATTTGCTCCAGACCTTTATATTCACTTTGTATCAGGGCAATGTCTGTTTCCTACTAGTCATTCTCTACTGGGTCGTCATCCACCACGGATTTAATAATCTGTCTGTCAGTCTTTTTAAACCAGCTGCTGTTCCAGGTAACTATTGACTATCCACCCGCAGCCTTCACCATCCATCCGCGTTCCTCAGTAAACACCCATGGGTTTATCTCGTGGGGGAAACAGAGTTTGTGCTTCTGCTTGTGACTGCTGACCAATACCTAGTCTCCTATAGCCATAGGGGTTTCCTTGAGGCCGCTCCTGAGAGTTTCCTAATTGTTATGTTCTATTTGTTTCTTCCACACACGGTTTGTATCTAACTGTGCTCTGGTCGGTGATGCATGATCTGGTACAGAGGAGCATACTTTGAGGTTCCATATGGCTTCTGCTGACAGCTCGCATGTGGCCTTGCGTGGGGTGGTTGTATACGCCATGAGGAATAGTGTAAGGCCTATTTCAAGGGATTTTCTTTGTTCATGCTCTATGCAGAAAGTCTTGTTGTGGGTTCTCATATATATTGGCCACCATGGTGTTATCTTTCTATGCAGGATACAATAATTCTTTGCAAATGCTTCAAATTTCTTCCCTTGGAATGGTGGGACATTGTCAGACCGGATGATTTCTGGTATGCCATTGCTGCAAACAATTCTTTTAGTGTTGGTATTACTTCCTCTGCTAAGGTCAAAGAGGCAAATGTGACTTAGGGGTACCAGAAAAAATAATTAAGAATCACAGGGAAGTGCTTTGATTGTAGGACAACTCCAATGTCTACACTGATACCTTTCCATAAGAGTTTGCTTCTTTCTGGTGATTCAGTGCATGTGGCTTTGTTTGGGTGCAACGCTTGGCACCATCTGCATTCTTGTAGAAAGGAGTCTACTTCTATTTCTACTTCGGGGAGCCAGACCTTTTATCTGAGTCTATTTGTTGTCTAACTGACGCATTGATGACCTGTGTGGGCTAGTGCTGTAACTCACAGACTGAACTCCAGTGGGATGACTAAATGGTAATTGGGCAGCAATACCCCTTTATCATCGGCCGACAACTCAGTGCTTTCCCGTCGTAAGCCCTGAAGGAATGATTTTGCTGCTGGCATTATGTGGCTATGTTCCAACAAGAATGTACACCCATGTCCTGTTTTCAGTTACTCCAGAAGCATCTGCCTCCCTAGATGTTTGTTTGTGGCTTCTGTAATTTCTCCTAGGTACATAGTCTTGGGTATTACCAAACTCATGATTTCTCTGACATGTTCCTCAGCCTTTTCATCTACTGGCCTTTGTCTGGGGTTAAGGGTAGGATATGTGATCAGCAATCTACTGTGTTATCCACTCCTGCCCTGAACTGTATAGATACTACATAATTCTATAACTGAAGTAGCCTTCCCTCAATCTTATGGGGGGTCGAGGAACGGTGCCCTTCATGATTGTTAAGGGTGGTTTGTGGTCGCTGACTGCCACCACGATCCCCCAAAACTATTAATTTTATATCTAAAAAAGGCCAAAGTGAGACGAGTATGTGGTTCCTGGATTCAAGTCGACATGCAGGTGAGCTTGGTGGTAGCCTGACATAAGGTCAATTGTGGAGAAGATTATAGAAGCTTGATGCTCTGCAAATATGTCTTCCAATGTGGATGTAGGATGTCGCTCCTTCTTGCTGGCATGGTTTTGTATTCTCATATTTACACAAATCCACACCTCTTCAGGCTGTTTCTATTTATGAGCAACCACTTTCGGGGATATCCATGGAGTGGGGCGTTGCACCCTTTCAATATGTCCATCTTCCAGGTGTCTGATTGCTTACACTTTTTTCCACAGGTGAAAGAGACTCTCTCTGTCGATGTCTTAATGCCACTGTCTGTACAGTTTGATCAACATGCAGTCTGACGTCCTATCCTTTTAAACATCTATCCCTTTCAAGAGCTAAATGTAAGACTGAAATAAGGTTTCCACTTCCTCTTCAAACACTTAAAGGGCAATATGGACCATGCTTAGTTTTTCTGCAGTGACATACCCCAAGAGAGTGTCATTGGCTTCTGCAGTGACATAAAATGTGGCCACTGTTGATAGCTGCAGATTTGTGGACATCAAAATACTGGGAAAGTGGAAACCTGGAAGAGTGTTTGTACAGATTGCGTCGTCTGTTGTCTCTAGATTAGGAAACCCCCTATCTTCTTCTACACAGACACTCATCTTGGATCTGTTTGCAACAGGGCGTATTTTCTCCTGTATGTTGGTGACCCACTGCCTCGGTATTGGTATGGGGGTGGTCATTTTGGTAACATGACCCACACTGACTGAGACTTCTTAGGTGTTGCATTACAACGCATCCCTGAAGCCTTTCTCAAGTCCTTTCAATGTATTTATTATATATATTTTTTTCTGAAATGATGGACCGTGTGCACATGAGGAATAGCCACATGAGCGCCCTAAATGGCTGCTAGCCGGGTGCTCACACCTTCCTCTTGCACCATGCGAGCAGGGACTAGTCAGGACTCTGAAGCCTCTCTATGGCAAGTGAGGGTCTCTCATCGTGTGAACGGGCCCGCTGGGCGTTAACTGCATTCCACTTGAAGTACAGATCTTTTACGTGGGGTCTGTCACTGAGAGAACTGGCAGGTGAACATGTGCACTCTCAGTACTGCTGCCTGCCTCGTTTCCAGCTTTTGGGGTGACCTACTGTACTCAGGAGACCCTCGACCGGCCCATACAGCCGAGGTTTGCTCTGAGAGTACTTTAAGACGAGATAGCAGCACCTTGAGATGGATGGGGTGCATATTTATTACTCCAACACCAATCAATAAGGATAACTCAATGGTTTGGCAAAGGGAGTCCGTTTAATGACAAGTACAAAAAACAGGGAGTCATGGAAATCAGCAGTGATGCGATCGTCCTTCTCGCTTCAACTCCACTGAACTTCATACAAATCATAACTTTTATACTAAAAACGTGTCGTAATTGACGTGTAACATTCAAAAGTTAACATGCAATTTCATTGGTTAGGAAAAGGTAACTTTAATATAGGTGCTATATCTGTATATGGTAACGGAGTGAGGGATTGGTTAAAACACTGTCAGGTGGGCGTCTAAGCCCTTCCTTCAAAATGACTACTGTAGACATCACTAAAAGTACAATGTCCCATTGGTTCTACTACTATAGGACCCTAGATGATTTGGTCTATTGTGATTGGGTTGGCACCAACCCCATGCATACATTTCCACTTTATTTAGCAGCATGCATAATGGTCAGCCAGGTGCAGGGTGCCCCTCAGCTACCCAACCTTTCTCCAATTAAGGTTACAATCAATCATCACTTCAACAACAGCGTGTCAATTATTTTACTGTGGTTGGCCTCGAAACTGCATCTTCTGCTTGAGAAGGTTCTACTATCTTCTCCTGGGCGGATGCCACATGTAGGTGTGAACTCGTGCTTCTTGTGAATTTTTCTAGGTTCTCTCAATTCGTGTATTTAATTCTTATTCGGCTAGCCACCTGCCTATGCTTCCTTATCTTGACCTTTCAGAGGCAGGATATTCTGTTCTTAATTTTCAATCAGAAGTAGTACTGTTTGTTCCTTCTATTGGTATGACCTTGGATCGTTTGGCTTGAGTTGCATCTGCTGAGTTTCGATTCAGCCGTCTATTCTTGTTTTGCTAGGATATGAAGTCTGTCGTGTTTGGCCTTTATTAACCTAAGTTGATTCTGCTTTTTGTGCAAAGTGGACTTGCACTTATAATACTGTGCTTCGTTGTGAGGTAGATTATGTACAATGGCGCTTGCCGCACTATTCTTCTACTTAGCATAGCAAGTCGCACTGTTTTCTTAGCTTTCTTGCGGTTTCAAGCATATGTACAGGCGTTAGCTGGTTGAATATCTTCATCCTGCTTACAGCTTAACTCTTTTACGCTTTGATAGTTTTCTATCACTTTAAGCTCACAATCTCTTTTCTCATGGCGTTTTGTCTCCTTGTGTCATTCTTGGTTCATCATTTGTTCTATCTGTGAGTCCATCCGGGCTCTCGTGACGTCACCATTCATCTTCCATTAAGACCTTTTTGGTTTCTTCTGGGACGGTACTTAGGCAATCTTCATTTCGTCTCATTTGTTAGTAGGGTTTTCTCAATGCATACCTTACTGTCCATGGTTGTCTGGTTATTGGTACTTGAATAGATGTTGCTCTTCTGATGGGTACTGGGCAGAGCCCTACTGCGGTTCTCTGGTTTATTTGCTCATCATATGTCACATATTTTGGTGTGAACGTTCCTGGTACTTCAAAATGGGTGATGGGAGTGCAGGCTTTATTTGGAACCTCTGCTACACTCCCCCCTCTGGGCGATTCATCTACCACTTTCACCTCCTCCTTTGGATGCAATTCACTCGATTCTTCTATACTTATCTTCACTCCATCGCCTGGGTTCATTCCTTCTTCATCTTCTGGATCTGGACATGATGGTTTGAAGAAGTGTCTCTTTGGAGTCTATATTTTTATTACTCCTTTCAGGCTTCCTGCTGTCTTTACATGTTCGTCTTTATTCCATGTCATTAGTTGACATTGTCCATTTGGGCTACAGTAAACCCATCTTCCCACATAGTTTCTGTGCTTACTGGGATAGAGAAACTTTGTAACTTCTGGCACGTGCCTGCTGGCCTTCACAAAGTCTCTTATTTCTTCATCAGTCAGGTCTTCGGGCTTCCATTCTGGCTTGACATAAATCATGATCTTCATCCCTATGGCTTTCTTCGCAGTTTTCTGGCATTGCGAGATTATTATCTTGATAACACAAAATCATCACTAGCAGGGCTCCTAGAAACTTGAATATGTCTGCCATCCATTGTGGGACCCAAGAGAATAGTGATCCAAACCAGCTGTCATCATCAACTTCATCAGTTTCATCGATCATCTGGTTCTGTAGCTTCGTCAGCATACCTATGGCTTCTGTCAAAGTTTCATTTTCCTCGTCGTGAGAAGGTATGAATGTGCAACATGATTCTCCCATTTTTGCACAAACTCCTCCATCCATGGCTGTGATCATGTCAAGCACATATCTGTTCTGGAGAGTCATCAGTCAGATTAACTCTTCCTTGATCACAATGAATCCTTTTATGGTTGTGTTGATGGTCTGCAGTAAATCCTATCTGGTTATCTGTAACCATTTAGTGTTTGCTCCAACTTGGAATCTTGGCATGAAAATTGTTGTGGACACTGATGAGGTGAGGCTGAACAGCCTGTGTTCATATGGGATTGCATGAAAAGCTTCTTCTGATTTAGCAGAGAAGTAAATCTCTCTCTGTATCCTAGTTATCAGTTCTACATATCTCTTCTTCCTTAGGTGAGCATCTGCTTTTGGGAAACTGCCAATATTCAGGTCACTTTTCAGGATCACCAATGCTGGCACGTGGACGTTCACTATCGTGCATATGCCTCCCCAGTCTCTTGGAAGTCTGATGTATGCTTTGGATCCACACAACCAATATTGGTCCATTATCACTGCGGTTCCATGTACCATTCCTGGAGCATCAAAAACTCGTCCACAGTTCTAATTCTCTCCCATCTTCCTTGTGCCATTATTCCTGAAGCAGAATTTTAGGCTTTCTAGTGGCTCTTCTGTAAGGGTCCTCCTCTTTCTTCGACCCATGTCAGCAGTTTTGCAAACTTTGGCCATAATGGTTTGCATCTGTTTCGCACTATGTTGGTGGTGGGCTCATAGTGACCGAAGACCATCCATGCTCGGCATATCACTTCTCCTTTCTCCCCTCCGTCTGGCGAAAGCACTGTTCCCCAAATTTGCTTTTGGTCTCTATTATTCCATCTCCGAGCTTCTTCTGGAGTTTTTCCTTGGACATTTAGCTTTTGATTTGCTTCTCTCCTGATCTCTGCTACTTTAACTCCAGGCTTCTCATATCTGATCACAATGTGTTTGGTCTTTCCATTGTTTCTTGTCTTTATGTCCTGGACATAATCGTCTTCATTTCGATCCGTTGCTTCAGTTGCCCATTTCAGAGAGGAATCTCTACCCATGAACTAGCCTCTGGTCTTGCACATTGCTACGTGTGACATACAATGCGCTGTCTGGACATCGATTTCTACAGCTACAAAGATCTTGGACTTCACCATGCAGTATGGTAGGAGTGCACAAACAAAGCATTCTCCTTCTGAACTCGTCTTCCAACTTCTTTCATGTGCTGGTACCAAATGTTGTTTCCCAGATGTGCTGTGCTGTCCAGGTAGTCATTTAGTTCATTGTCATCTCCATGCATGCTTCTCTTGATTCTTAATGTTTTCCTTTAGTTGGCTATGACTACATCCCTGAATGCATCGGTATGACTTTCTTGCTGGAGGATTCTCAAGTATCCTGGTCCATGCTGCAGGCCTCCTCATCTGTGCCATTTGCGTGGATAAGAGTCTGGCAGCTTTTTCCTTCTCTTCATACATCTTTCTATGTCGGGTTATAAATGTTTATATCCATTCTGGCATTGGTCTAGTATATGGTTGTACTGTGGAACTGGTGCTTGTTCCTTGTGTTGGAATGTATGTGCCTGGTAATACAGTATCTTTGATTTTATTCTTCAGTTCCTCTTGTAGTTCCCTTGCTCTGGCTATGTGCGGAACTAATGACTCTACTATCAGTTGTGTCTGTGCAGAGAGTTTCTCAGTTTTAGCTCTTGTTTTCTTTAGAGTTTCTGGTATAACTGCTTCTGTTGGTTTTTGCTTTAATTCTTGTTTTCTCACGTCTGCTGTGGAGTTTCTTATGGCAGGCAGTCTCGTTTTCTCTGCTGCTTTGGTTTGTGGTTCTGCGGTCATGGACACTAGACTTGTTTCATGTGCATTCAGTGTTTGCGTGCGTGTAGTTGTCAGTAAGGTTACTTCATTAATCCCTTGCCGACCCTGTCTCCAGCTTTTCTTTTCGTTCGTTACCACAAGTGTGTGTGCATCGTTGCTAATTACATCCATTTCAAGTTCATTCACTCCACCATCAGATCCTCTAGGGACTGCAATGACTATATAAGGTCTGGGTGCTTTTGTGGGTTTTATGCATGCATCATTAGGTGGGTGCACTGAAATTGGGATGCTTTGTGCACCAATAAAGAATGCAGTTCTGATCGTAAATGACAATAAAACAATAATGAATATGATGCATAGGTACATTATGCCCCTGTAGGTCAGGCGACAGCATTTTCTTCCAGAGAAGCGGGGTTGCCTCTCTTCTTGTGGGAGGACCAGATTGCTGTTCTGGACCAACATCTCTATCATTCAACAAATGTCAGTGTTTATTGTTTCTGTATTTTAAGAGTGTCCGGTACTCCACAAGTGTCCCCCCTCTCACGAGTTACAAATTATTTATTTTGTCAGGCTACAGTTCCTTTGCTAGACTATGGGTAAAATCAGAACCAAAATAACATTTTTAGTGAGTCCCTTTACTGTGCATGTTCAAAATAGGTGAGCTCCCAATCCACTCCTCGAATTTGCTTCAGTCCTGAGGACACAGTGTATGTTGATCAGTATGAAGGATTAGGGACAAAAATAACAACAAATATGACACGTGGAGCTCTTGGCACCGCTTCCTTGATCAGTCTCTCGGCGGAAGGTTCTTAGAATCTCCTCAAATAGCTCCTCTGATGGTTAGAAAGTTCCACTTGGAGTACGATTCCATGTAAGAGCATTCCCATCTGTGCAATATTATCTGGGTCTCTGATGAAAGTGAGGACATCAACAACGATTGGTCTCCCCACTAGCTCTGGGAAGTGTCTAGATGAAAGAGAACATTATGGGCCAACCTGGTGTCTTCTGGTGACAGGAACATCCGTCCTGTCCTGCTGAGGTTCAGGATTATATGTTTTCTCCCAAATGTGAACAATGTCTGCACTGTCCGGTCACATGGAGTGCAACCAGAATGATTATCTTATTTAAAAGATAGCTTAAATGTTCCGTATTTGCTGGATCTCAAAGAAAGGTGAGTGTGTCTGTTGTACTTCCGATAAGAGTTGGACAGTCTTTGATTATGCGAAAGAACAGTGTGTTGATGAGCTCTATTTCCGCCTGTGTTGGGATCATTTGATTCTTTCTCACTGTACTCAGGGAGTAGGATAAATTGTTCGGCAATGACAGTGAGGAGTTGTCTTAATGTCTTTTCGTTTTCAGGATCTTGTAGAAAGTTAGTGACAATGGTGAGCCTCCCTACCAATGATGGGTATGATCTTAGCCCTAGAAAGAGATATGTTATTATGTCCTTTGTGATGTCTCTACTGTGGGACACCATAAGTGATTCCGAATAGTGTCTCAGTATTAAACGAATCGGGATACTGTATTTGCTTCCAATGTAAGTGTCCTCAGTCAAAGTTTGTCATAGTCTTTCCTCGAAGCTTAAGTATGCCTTAGTTCAAAGTCATCAGACTGTGTTGTGGCTTGTACATGCACTTTTCTTCTTCACCCTACAACTAGGATGCACAGAGTGTCTGTTTTTTATGTACTTATCCCCTTTTTTGCTTAGAGGAAGTGTCCAATTTAAGCCACAATTTGCAAAAAGTTCTTTGTCTGGCTGGTCATGCGTCCTTCTTCCGCATCATGGATCTTGTCTGCACGTGCTGCGGTTCTTCCCCGTCACTCATCGATTCCTCTCGTTGGGGTGCAGGCAGGGGGCCTTCTCTGATGTAGGGTTTTATATCGCCGAGAAAAATCCAAGCTCTCCTGCCTTGTAGTTTCACAGCGGACGGAGTGCAGTCCTCCACCATAAAAGGACCGTTGAACCTTGGCTCGTCCAACTTTTTCCTTGTTTGATTCCTCACAAGGATGGCGTCCCCAGGGAAGATGGGTGGAACACGTAGACCTTGAACTTGGTCTGTTGTAGTGTCTCTTTCTGTGTTCTGTGCTGCTCTGCACCCTTTTCACCATCGCTGCAGCTGGTCTGAAATCACAGTAAGGCACGATGTCATACAGTTCAGATAGTTTTGCGTTTCAGACCCTAAAACCTCTCCTGTTGACTGGGCATCACATCTGGTTCTATCTCTGGGTGTCAGAGGAGTTCTCATTCTTCTTCCTGTGGCTATCTCGTGTGGCGTAAGATGATGGTCGGACCCTGGTTGGTTCCGAAGAGCATACAGTGCCAGTGGAAGGCAGTGCAACCATCCCTTCATTAGAGTGAGCTTCAACTTGGCTATCCTTTCCTTTAACAAGCCGTTGAGCTTCTCACAGATCCCATTATCTTGTGGATGATACGCTCACGATATCTTGTGCTTTATACCAAGCAGCAAGCTAATCTGCTCAGACACTGCATTGACAAAATGAGGGCCATTATCTGACCTCATGACCTCGCACAACCCCCACCTGGGGAGCACTTCGCTCATTAAAAATGTGGCCGCACAGGTAGAGTCTGGATGTGTACATGGACCTGCCTCAATCCATCTAGAGAATGGACACACCACAACAATTAAGTATCTGTACCCATTACACACTTGAATCATTTCGACGTACTCGACATGCAAGTTTTTAAAAGGTCCATTCGGCCTTGGGATGATTCTACACATTACTTTTAATGTGTGCCCCACAGTAAATTGCTGGCAGATTATACAGTTCACTATAAAGAATGCAACGTGCTCCGCTAAATTCGGTATGAACCAGTCTTCTGCGAGTGTTGCTGCTAGATTCTCTTTTGTCATGTGCGTCAGGTAATGTAACTGCTCCAGTGCTACTTTAATATGGCTACAGGCATTACTGTTTTACCAGTGCTGTCTTGTTGCCACATGCTGTCAGAGGGGTTTATAGAACACCCTCAACATTTCCACAGGTTCTTCTCTTCCTGTGGTGCCTCCCCTTGGAGTTCCATTAGCTGTGTTTGCCCCAAATTACTGTAACTTTCAGGTGTAGTTCGTGTAACCATCATTCACTCATTGGTATGGATAACTTCCACTTCCATAATCATCTCACTTTTGGATGCCATACGCTTGGCTTCTGTGTCTGCTGCTTGATTCCCGCGTGAGATAGAATCTGTCCCTTTCGTGTGGGTGGCGCATTTCACGACCGCTATGCCCACTGGGAGCTGTAGTGTCTTGATCAGCCTGTCCAATAAGGCTGCATTCTGCACTGGCATGCCGTCTGCTCGGAGGTAGCTCATCCTTTTCCAGTGCGCTAAGCCTGCGTACACTGTAGACGTCACATAGGTGGAGTCACTGTACACCATTACTTCCTGGTCTGCATGATTCTCAATGGCGATTACCAATGCCAATAATTCTGCAGCCTGTGCTGAATAATGAGATGGTATTTGTGTACTAAGAAGCACTCAAAACTCTCCATTCGTTGTGTGCTTCATCACAGCAACGCCTGTATATCTTTGCCCATCATTTTGGTCGATCCTTGAAGACCCGTCAATAAAGACAATCTCTCCCCCTGCCAAGGCATTTTCTTTGACCCCGTGGATTTCATTATAGAATTCTTCATAATTTGTACAGTCATGTATGGGCTCTCCTTCAGTGACTGGCTCTGCCACGAACATAGCTGGGTTCACTAACTTACATCAGACTATTTTAATCGAGGGATTTGATATGATCACTTCATAAGCAGAAGCTCTCTGGGATGTCAATGTGCCCTTTGGTTTCTCTAGAATGGCAAATAGCGAGTGCTCGACGTACAACATCATTGAGCATCCCATTACAATGTGTAGCTTTCTCTATGGCGAATTCTGCGGCAGCTAAACTTTGTTCGCACATGAAATGACCCCTCAGTGAATAGTGAATTCAGAAGTATCCTAATACCCTCTCTGTGCAAATTTAACTTAGAAGTGTGCCTAATATCCTCTGCGTACATATTATCCCTCTCTGTGCAATAGTGTGCCCATTAGCGTTGAGTTAATAGTCGAATATAGACGCAGCACTAATAGCCTATCGGTACAAAACCCAAATTTAGAAGTGGGCCTAGTATCGCCCCTTGCTTGAATCCAGAAGTGTGCCTAATCGCCTGCCTTGACTGAACTTAGAACTAAAATTAGAAAGTCCTCTTAGACTGCACTTAAAAGTCCACCTAAAAGCATACCTGTGGCGTTGCTACATTCAATTTCTCCCTAATAGCCTACCCGCATTCCAGCTTGCTAGAAGAAAGTCTACTCAACAGCGTAACTGTGCTGTAGTTGCAACTAAATAGGCCGCCTAGCAGCACACCTAAGGTCTAGCTACACCTCAAAACGGCGTAATATCTGCAGCCTAGTTACAATTAGTACACTAAAACCTAGAATAAGTGAATAATATCACCCTACCTAGTGGAACCCTGAAACCAAGACTAATCTCTCCCACTAATATAACCGAACTTATAAAGTCCAATAAAGTGTAAGTCGCACCTGAAACTACACCTAATGGCACGTACTAACCATGAGTGCACCCAATCCACCAGGGTCTACCGGAAACGACCACCGTGGACCGACTTCACTCTCCGGCCTGCCTTCCTTCCCGTCCCCCCCCAAATCATCCCACCCTCCTTCACATCCCCTACCCGTCCCCTTTCCAAACATCAAGCCAGAGGAGCATGGTGGCCAGCCAACCACCCTAAAACCACTGCTACCCCGAACCCCACCACCGACCAGCCTATGTTGATCATGCCAACTCTGCCCACTATCATACCGGACACACCCCGCCCCGCAATCATGAACCCCCCGCTTTTCCCACTAACCCCCACCATTATCCCCCGCCAACCACACCCCTTCCCCTCCCTAAAAACTGCAAGCCTAGCCCTAGCAAGAACAGAAGCCTCATCTCTCTCCCCCTCTGAACCCCCTACCCTCTCTCACACACCAATCACGACAAAGACACTAAAGACGAAACGTGCCTGGTCCCCCTCAATCTCTCACCTCTCATCGCCTCCCCTGTCTCGACCCACCACCTCATTCCCCCAATAACCACCATCCCCCCAGCTTCACCCATCCTGAAACCCCTCTCCCCCAATTTCTCACTGACTACAACTGAAACTCCTAACCGCCCACACCCCACCTTCAATTCCCCCGTGCCAAACCCAATCACCCTAACACACGCATCCAACCACTCCCACCCAAAACCCACCAATTTTTCTGCTCGGCCACTTTTACCATCGATCACCAATCACCCCTCTGCTCTCCCTCTGCAGCTTCCACCCTCTCCTCCCACCCCCTTCCGCTGCAGCCCCGACACCAACCTCACCTGCCGAAGTGAATTGCATCCTATTTAATGCCCAATCCGTAGCAAAAAACAGACACAGCATCTTTGACCTCCTCGCCTCTGACAAACCAGACCTAGTTTTCATCACCGAAACTTGGTTCTCTGACAACTTCGCCCCAATCGCCTATGAAGCCTTCCCCCCCGACTACTCCCTCATCCCACTGAAACCTCCCTCTAGAGGTGGGGAAATAGTATTCGTCTTCAAGTCTCACTTCCACGCCTCAATCATTGACACTCAACCTTCCATTCCTTCCTGCGAATCACTCCTCATTATACTATCCCTCTCCCAGTCGTTCTCACACAGATTCCTAATATTTTACAGACCACCTGGCTACGATAGACAATTCTCAAACCACCTCTGCGACTCTATTTCTACCCTTCAACTAAGCCATCCCAACCTCACCCTTCTTGGAGATTTCAACATATGGCTCGACATCCCACCAACCCTATGACACACTCTCTGGTTGACGGTCTAGATGCAATTAACCTCCAACCACACATAAACGGCCCGACTCACTATAAAGGATATGCTCTTGATGCCATCTTTAGCTCCCACAACCGGATACATCTAAACCCCCCCACCCCTATCATCTGGTCCGATCACTTCATTGTTTGTTTCGCCATTTGCTCACACGACCCGCTTCCCGTACTCGAATCTGAACCTCTGAATCTATGCAAATGCTGGAAAAAACTGATAATTGTTCCTGACCTAGCCGACGCACTCCTCCAGTCTTCCCCACCTACCTGCCAACTCAATAGACAACTAACCCCCAACGCCTTTGACTCATGGCTAAACACCTCATTAATGCGGCTCACACCCTCTTCCAAACCATCAGCCCGCCGTGGCCTGTTCCCTAGATGGTTCACACCTGACTTGAAGACCACAAAACAACTATATAAATACCTAGAACGCAAATGGCAGAAAGGCAAAACCCAAGAGAGCAGAGCCACCTTGGCCCGACACCTTCAACAGTACAAGTCCGAAATCCGGAAAGCAAAAAAGCCCACTACAACTCCTGAATCCTAAATTGCAAAAACCCCAGCAAAGAACTTCACAAAATCATCTTCGAATTCACCAAATCGGCATGCACCACCACCGTCCCAACCCCTTCACAATCACTGTGTGACTCACTCTCTCTCCACTTTTACACCACGGCACTCGAAAGAACAAATGCACTAACCACCAAACTGGCTCTCTTACATCCACCGGGAAACCCTCCACCCATACCAGCCAACCCCCCGCCTGCGACCACTACGCAATCAACATTCGACTCCTTTAGTCCAATATCACCAGAACAATTTCTCAAACTTCTCTCTGCCCGCAAACCATCCGGCTCTCCGCTAGACCCTTGTCCGGCCACAACCCTCAAAGAAATGTTTCCTTCTACCTGCGCAGGAGAACACGCAAGTTCTATCATAAATGACTCCCTTTCCTCAGGTATTTTTCCCGATGCATTCAAAACGGTGCATGTCAAACCTCTATTAAAAAAACCTTCCCTCGACCCTCTCGAGCCCAAAAACTACCGCCCCATCTCAAACACCAGATTCCTTGCCAAACTCATTGACCGAACCGCCGACTCCCATCTAAATGCCTTTGTTGAAGCCAACAATCTCCTATACCCCGCACAATCAGGTTTCAGAGCCCGTCACGGAACTGAAACCACCCTAACTTCAATCTGGGATGACCTAAAAATCACGGCAGACTCCGCGAGATGCGCCGTATTAATCCTTCTTGACCTATCCGCCGCCTTTGACACAATCAATCACTCAATCCTTCTTGACCGCCTACACTCCCTAGGAATTCATGGAACTGCTCTCAAATGGGTAGCCTCATTCCTCAGAATACTCTCCACCTATTCCTCCCAATCCCGACCAGTTGACACAGGAGTCCCACAAGGAGCATGCCTATCTGCCCTCCTGTTCAATCTCTACTTGACCACCCTCCCACCAATAACATCCTGTGCTACAACTACGTTGATGACGCTCAACTAATTCTAAAACTCCTGAACTCAAAACCCAACTGCCGACCTGACCTCCCCTTCTGCCTCCTTGACATAGAGCTCTGGATGACCCAAATCCACCTCTTGTTAAACCCCTCCAAAACTGAAATCATGGTATGTGGCAACTCCAAACTTCTTCCACACCCACTACCCTGGCCATCCGCCATGGGCAACTCACCGACTCCCTCTAACTCAGTAAAAAACCTTCGATGCACCCTTAACTCTGACCTAACACTCTCGCGTCAAGTCAACAACATCTCAAAATCCTGCCACTACCACCTTAAAACTCTTAGGTGCATCTTTCCATATCTCTCCTTTCCCAACAGACTCCCCGTGGTCCAATCAATTGTTATATCAGGACTAGACTACGCAAACCCCCTCTACCTCGGAGTCCATGCTTACCAACTGAATAAACTTCAAAGGGCTCAAAACGCTGCAGCCAAACTGCTACTTGTGATTGGCCCGAGAGACCACATCCCCCCAGCCCTTAAGACTCTGAACTGGCTTCCAGTGGCACGAAGGATGACTTTCAAAACCTTATGCATTTCGCATCGAGCATTGCATAAAACCGGACCTCAATATCTTCAAGACAAGCTAAAACCCTATCACCCTCCACGCCCTCTAAGATCAAGCTCAGCCAGCCTCCTAGTCATACCTAAAACAAACTCAGTCAGGTTAGGCAGATCATCATTCTCAGCCTTGGCCCCCATGCTGTGGAATGCACTCCCACCCCACATCCGCCTAACTGAAGATCTAATGTCCTTCCGCAAACTACTGAAAACTTGTCTCTTCCCCTAAAACCAACTTGTACGCAATCTAACCCGAACACAATAGCAGCAGCTCAATGACACCAATCCAACAAACTACTAGATCCTGAATAAGAATAAGACAAATAACAATACATCACGATCCATGTGAGAAATCGACAACTAATAACCGCTAATGTAAACTAAAAGGACAAACAGAATAGAACGAGTAAAGTAGACCAAAGCAATGAAATGGATAAAAAGAATAAATCGTACGAAAACAGTAATGAAGTTTAAATTAATGAAACAAATGTAATGAGTGAAATGGACAAAATTAACAAAACAGGCAAAATGAATAAAAAGAAGAGAACGGAAAGATGAATACAAGAGACTGATGAGTACTCAGACAGATGACTCCAACTGTATGAGTGCATGGCACAAATGGAAAGTACAGAATAGAAGATTCAAGTTCATGAGATGAGAGCAGTGCATGAAATAAATAGAGACCACGGAACAGATCCAGTGCGTACGACAAGTGACATGGCCTGAATCGATAATGCATGGTGAATAATCGAAGTGAATGGTGCGGATTAAATCGTTAGAATGGATGAAGCGCGTGGAAGGGATCAGTTTACCAATGCGCTGAGCATTGGTCGGATCAGTGTGCAGATCGGATGTGTGTATAGAACGGATGAGTATATAGAACGGACGAGTATGCTGAGTGGATGAGTGTGTTGAGCGGATGAGTGTGTTGAGTGGATGAGTGTATAGAGCGGATGAGTGCTTAAGTATGGAGGAGTGTGTAGAACGCTGGAGTACCTAGAGCAGATGAATGTGCAGAGCGGATGAGTGCAGAGCGGATGAGTGTGTAGAGCGGACGTGGCTGTAGAGCGGATGAGTGCAGAAGTGCGGAGGAGTGTTTAGAACGTAGGAGCAAATGAATGCGCTGAGTGGATGAGTGTATAGAGCGGATGAGTGCATATGAACAAACGACTTTGTAGAACTGATGGGTGCATATTGCAGATGAGTGCGTGGAAAGAACGATTGCGTAGAGCGGATGAGTGCGTGGAGCGGATGGGTGCACAGAGCAAATGGGTACATGGAGCAAATGGGTGCGCAGAGCAGATGGGTGCGCAGAGCGGATAGGTGCGCATAGTGGATGGGTGCGCAGAGCGGACAGTTGCGCAGAGCGTGATGGGAGCGCAGAGTGGAAGAGAGCACAGAGCGGACGAGTGTGTAGAACAGACGAGTGTACAGAACAGATGACTGCGTAAGAGCGAATGAGTGCGTAAGAGCGAGTGAGTGCGTAAGAACGAGTGAGTGTGTAGAGCGAGGGAGTGCATAGAGCGAGTGAAAGCATAGAGCGTGCCAGGGCATAAAGCAGACGAATGCCTAGAGCGGATGAGTCAATAGAGAAGACAAATGCATAGTGCGGATGACTGCGTAGTGCAGACGAGTTGCGTAGAGAGGATTAGTTGCGTAGAGTAGATGAGTTGCGTAGAGTGGTTGAGTTGCATAGAAGGGATGAGTTGTGTAGAGTTGATGAGTTGTGTAGAATGGATGAGTTGTGTAGAGTGGATGAGTTGTGTAGAGTGGATGAGTTGCGTAGATCCGCTGAGTGCGTAGAGCGGACGGAACGGGTGAAGTATGTGGATGGAACGGGTGACGTATGTGGATGGCACGGGTGACGTATGTAGATGGAACGAGTGACGTATGTGGATGGACGAGTGCGCAGAACGGACGAGTGCGTAGAACGGATGGACCAGGCGAGGTATGTGGATGGAATGGGAATGTATGTGAAGTGAATAGGGACGTATGTGGATGGAATGGGGACGTATGTGGATGGAATAGGGACATATGTGGATGGAATGGGGACATAAGTGGATGGAATGGGGACATAGGTAGATGGAATGGGGACATAGGTAGATGGAATGGGGATGTACATGGATTGAACGGATGAAGTAAGTGAAAAGTACTGATGTAACATGTGAAAAGTACGGGTGAAATATGTGGAAGGCACAGAGGAAAATGTGGATGGGGTACATAAAACACCTCAGAGTTCATGGAAATGATCGGAATACATGAACAGATCCGAGTGCATGGAACAGATCCGAGTGCATGAAACGGACTGGAGTGCATGGAATGGCTCAGAGTGCATGGAACGGCTCGGAGTGCGTGGAACGGTTTGGAATGCGTGGAACGGTTCGGATTGCGTGGAACGGTTCGGAGTGCGTGGAACGGTTTGGAGTGCGTGAAACGGCTCGGAGTGCTTGGAATGGTTCAGAATGCGTGGAATTGGTTCGGAGTGTGTGGAATTGTTTCGGAGTGTGTGGAACTGGTTCGGAGTGCGTGGAATTGGTTCGGAGTGCATGGAATGGTTCGGATTGTGTGGAATGGTTCGGAGTGCATGGAATGGACTAGGGTGCATAAAAGGGACTAGAGTGCGTGGAAAGGACTAGAGTGCGTGGAAAGGACTAGAGTGTATGGAAAGGACTAGAGTGCATGGAAAGGACTAGAGTGCGTGGAATGGACTAGAGTGCGTGGAATGGATGGACTAGAGTGCGTGGAACTGATTGGAGCACATAGAAGTGCGCGACATCCATGAATGATTAGGATTGCATGTAACGTTTGAAAGAGCAAGTAAACCATCTTATCACATTACCATGCTTACTCTCCTCTTTACACCGCCATTCAACTAGAACACAGAGATACTATGACACCATTCGGTATAGCTGTTCTCATACCAACATCTGCCTCATACTTCACATCACTCTAAATAATCACTGCTGGTTTCACACCCCCAGCCAGGCGTTCTCCTCAGGCCTAACGCAGCCAGAACCGGTGTGGATAAAACCTGCCAGAACGAACACATACCCCTGATCTCTCAACCACCACACCTACCGCTATGAAGCAGCTATTACACGAATGCCACACTGGCTGCACACATATCCTCTCTCTACTCTCTCTACTGGCTTGAACTTCGGTTCCCGAGGGCGTTCAACCTACCAGCGCCTTCAGACCATACCAATGGTACATAAGGCACTATATAAATGCAAAATAACATAACATAACATAACTCATAACTGGGTCCAGGTTCCCACTGTAGTACGCCAGGGGCTTGTACCCCAATGTGGTTCTCTGTGTGAGTACTGCTGTCATAACGCTGCCATTTGTGTGTGAAAACAGGTAAAATTCCTCTGCATAATTGGGGATCCCTAGAACTGGTGCTATGCAAATGGCTCTTTTGAGTTCAGCAAACCCTTTCTCCATGGTCTCAGACCATTCAATCTTTTCCTTCGTTACTTGGGCCTTCTTTAGGACCTGAAGTAAAGGCTTAGTGTAAGAGCTTTAGACGAAGACCCATGTCCTGACATAGTTGCATAGGCCTAAAAAGCTCTGCATCTGCTTTATCGTGTGTGGCATGGCCCTGTTAAGTATGGCTTCAGCACTTTCTGGGGTCACTTTCTTTCCCTCATGTGAAATCATCTGGCCTATGTACAACACTTCTTGTTGACAATATTGTAACTTTTCCTTGTCAACTTTATACCCCTTCTCAGCCAGTATAGTCAATAGCTGAACAGAAACGTGCCTGCATTGCTCTGTGTAGTGCTGCTGATTAAGATGTGATCCACGTATTGCAGGACGACACTTTCTAGTGCGATATTGCTCAAATCCATCTGCAGGACTCTGCTAAAAATAGAAGGAGACTCACAGTACCCCTGTGGCAGCCTCGTGCTTTTCAGACACATTTGTCTGGTGAAATATTTTGCCTCAACAGGTATATTACATAGAATTGTAGCTGGGTTAGGGACTAGAGGGAATTCGGCCTCAACAATATCATTTATTGGTCTAAGGTCTTGAATTAGCCTCCACAACCCCCCTTTACTTTTTTCACAGGGTACAATGACGTATTACATGACATCACTAAGATGCCTTGCTCTATCATAGCAGAAATTGTCTGAAAAATCCCTTCATCTGCCTCTCTGGACATGGGATATTGCCGTGCTCTTGGTAGGATTGCTCCTGGTTTCAGTTTAATCTTCACTTCTCCAACCCCCTTCAAGAGGCCTACGTCATAGGGGCCTGTAGTCCATACTGAGACAGGCAACTTGGCTATGTCATCATCAAAATATTCAGGACGATTTAGTGCCAACGTCATTCTCTAAGGTACTTCCCTTTTAATCATCTTTACCCAAAGGGTGAGACTCACTTCCACCATTGTCTCTCCCATATCTGCTTGTTCTTCAAACAGATCGTCATCGGTGACGCCAGTCAATCGATATCCCTCCTCAATGCCGATTACTGCGCACCACTCTCGACCCTTGCCGTCATACCATCATTCAAGGCCAATCTCCCTTTCACTGCAGCTGTATGTATCATCAAGGGAAATACTTGTCCCTTCTCCTCATGCATCGGTATTCTGGGTCTGAATAAGAACTCATCAGGAGCTCTCATAGTTTTGTCTGCAAGGCCAGGCAATCCTGCCATAAGCACACGCATACCAATGCAAACATTTCTGGCTCTAATGTTATGGCCCTCATGGCTATGTGTCCTGAGTATGCTCTAATCATTTAGCATACATTTGAGTAGTGCATTCCTGGAGTGGAACATACTATGCCCTTCTCCGTGAACGAGTTTGTCATTTTTAACTTTGTCATTAAATCTCGACCCAAAATATTTACTGGGGTCTGCCGACAATATAATAAAGGTACATTAATTTCACATTCTCCGATGGAGACTGGAAGTGCATTTGTGAAGGGAACACGACAGGTAGCTCCTGTAAAACTCTGAGTATCTATGGCCTCGCCGGAAAAGGAAAACTTGCCTTCACATATGCATGAGCGTGTTGCACCAGTGTCAACTAAGAAGGAATATTCTTTATCCCCTATAACGACATCCACCCTAGGTTCCCTGTGAGCGTCTGGTGTCACTGATAGGATAGAACACATCAGGATTCCCAGTGAGCTGTCCTAGTTTATATACAAATTTGGCCCACTGTGTGCTAGTGAATTTCCCCCATTCCCATTATTACTTCCCATTCCAGGGTTCGTGGTCTGCCCTGTGCTCATCGTTTGCGATAATTGCAACGGTGCCTGTTGGGATTGTCCTTGTGGAAAATTCCCCATGCTTTGTGGCTGCTCACCTAGTTGCGCTCCTGACGCTTGTTGCTGCACCCTGTGATTCTGTGCACCACCCTGCTGTAAAATTACAGGTGGATTTGCCATGCCTGCTCCTGGTCCTTGGCCGTTCTGCATCATGCCTTGATTTCTGCATGTGTGCACCAAATGTCCTGTCATTCCACACAGCCAACATACTGGCGGTGGTCAGATCATTTGCCCATTTGACATATCTTGGTTACCATTTTGCATATTTTGAAAACCTCCTTGATTATTTTGGAAGCCTCCCTGATTGCTCTGCCATCCTCTTCCCCTAAATCCTCTTCCCCTGGGATAAAACCCTGTATTGCCTTGATTATTTTGCTCTGGACGAGCCACCTGCTGCATGCTTGATTCAGCTGTGCTAGTTATCATGGCTCCCTCAAGAGCATATTTTGACAATTTCTTTTGCACCAGTTTTGCTTCCTCACCCTTTCGAGTTGCTTACTTTTTGCAATTTTTTTTCCTGCACCAATCTACAATAATGTGCGATGGTCAACTGTATTTCAGCGCAAGGCTTGGCTTTAATTCCCACCAATTTCTTGAGTTGTTTCTGTATTGGCTCTGGCAGCCCTTGGCACAATATATGGTAAAACACAGGTATAGATTTCGTCCAAGATTCATGAGTCTGGAGCACCCATGCGTCTTGAAAATTTTGTATGTAAATGAACGGATCTTCAGACTCCTTCATCTTTCGTGTCATTATAGCTCCCATATCAGAAGTGTCTGGGTAAAGCACTCGTAGCGCTTTCCATACTGCGGCTCTACAATTGTTGAATGGAGCTCCGTCATGTGCAGCATTAATTGTGGTTACGCCAGTGTAGCCTGCTCGAGCTCACACGTCGTCTGCTCTCTCACCAAGTGTGGCAATTAGGAGATCTTGATGTTCCCTATGGCTAACTTGTTTCCTCCTGTCATTTTTTCTCATGTATCCACTTTCCGGCTCCCGATGTCAGCATTGGAAGTTTCTTCTTCAAATGTTCTCGATCCATGTGTGGCTATGGTATATATTGTGGTCTTACTCCCCCCTTCTCGAACAATGGAAATTGGAATGTGTAGCCCACTCTCTCTTCTCTCATTGTTCTCCTGTCTATTGCAGGGGTAATATTTCTGCATCGCCGTCTACCTGGCAATGCCCTTAGTCTGTCCACACAGGGCGGTGAAGACACCCCCCTCTGATCGTGAGATACTTCTTCATATCGGTCAGGCTGCATGGCGGACTGTGATGCTCTCAGTGCAGATTCGCTATTGTCTGACCCCCTTATTCCTTTTTCCCTCGGGAGTCGTCTTTTTCTCCTTCCCTCTTCCTCATTTTCCTCACACTCCTCCCTTTCAGAGTCAGACATTGTCTGTCCCCAACTAATGCAACTTCTCATATCCTCTTTGTTTCTACTTATTTCTAATCTATCCAGGGATAGCCCTCTATTCCCACTACTTCAGGAGACATCCTCAGTGTCATACAGCTGAGTGCTCTCTACGCGCTCGTCTTTCCCCTACCCTTGGGGTATTTGTTCTAGCCTCTTCTCTCACCCTATCTTCTTCCTTTCTCTTTTCATTTCTACATCTTCTGCCCTTCGCATTTCCTCATCTCTCATCTTTTTATTCTTTGCTCTTCCTCTAACCTTTGCTGTTTCTGTCTGTCTTGATCATTGGCGGCACTTGGGTTGCGATCGAGCTGTCTCTCTTGCTCTTCGCGATATAGCTGTTCTTGCCTTTGTCTGTCTTTCTTTCTTATCCTTTCAACTCTTAACTTCTTCTCTTTCCCCTTTCTTTGTGTCTCATCTAACCTGTCCTTTTGTTTCCCGTCATCAATGCCTTTGCCATCGAGTATCAATAAAATGTGTCCTCCCATCCATTCGTCTTTTGCGAATGCTATCTTGTCAGTTCTATCTTCATTTCCCTTCCATCTCTTCCCTTCTCTCTCTTTGTCGAGAGATGCACTTGTCTGTGCCTGATCTCTTCTTTCGTCATCACGTCTCCCCTTGTCCCTTGGGACTGCGGAGGCAATATTCTTATCCTTATCTTTCCCTTTATTTTCATCACTACTATGTGTAGGTGACTCATATGCGGGGTTGCTGTACCCCGTGACTGCTTTGAGTTCTCTCAGTGGGTTCAATCCCTCATCCTTACTTTCTTCAATTTTTGTTTCGGGTGGGGCAGTTGGTGCAGTAGGTGTCTCACCCCCTCTGTGCATACAGTAAGGATCCAATCTGTTGGCGGCTCTTCCTCCTTTCCCTGTTCGTACCATTTCCACAACTCGAGAACAGCAAGGCATTTTTCTAACTTCTTGCCTGTTTATGTGGCAGGCAAATATGTCATCATATGTTGTAAGACGGCTTTAGATAAAGACCCATTTTGTGGCCATGGCATACAGGGCCATTTTAAGCACTTTTGGGGCCCTGGGCACAGACTTCTTTTGGGGCCCCCCTCCACCAAACCAAAGGAATTAAGTGATCAAAAATATCTGAGATGCTCCCCTCCCTGCCGCAATCACAACCCATAAGTTGATATGCTGCCTCACAGCATTAAAAATAAGGATGTTTACTCTCTTTAAGTCTCTTTACCCTCTTCATTCTTGCTCTAATCAGACTGATAATGTTGGCCTTCAAATGCTACTTGTTTATCAGTCTAGGAAGAGGTTACTTCTGTTCTAGCATAGATACAGGAGACATTATATCAACAGAATCCAGGAAGGCATGCAGCCTGTAGTATTAATGCAGGACTGTATGTAAAAGGGACACGTAACCCAGAATAGACAGACATCTCGCATTTGCTGCCTCACAGAATGCAAACGTGCTCAAGCATGGATAGAGCAGACCAATTGGTAGGAAGGAGAAAGCTACACGTACCATAGCATGGATAGTGGATGTAGATTAGAAGCTACCAGGAAGGTGTCTGTATCCAGACAGGCTGAGATTATAAGTGGGATATAGTTTTCAAATAGTGTTGCCATTAGAGATCAAAGAAACAAGTTCCTGCGGTGTGCAATATATCAATGCTCACTATTATAGTGGAAGCAACACTATAGCCAGTGAAACCATGAGTGAGGCTGTTTTGAAGATCATGCCCTGAGAAGGAAATCTCTTCTGTCTACCACCCCTTCCACTCAACTAGCCTACATAAGAAGAAAGATCAAGTAATGGGCTAAACAATGCCACCAGCATGCCGGGAGGCAAACTTCACAGAAGACAGTACATTAATGTGCGAGATATAAGATGATTGATAGGATCACTGCACTGTCTGCTGGCAAAGCCAGGATACAAGCATGAATGCTTTGGTTGCAAATTCTGATACTTATTCATCTCTTGGACTAACAGTTTATGCTCATCATTGGAGGTGATTGCCTAGGTTTTACAACACCCCATCTGAGCACACCAATGTCTAGACCTTCACCATAAGGATGACATGTTCATTTTTATAGCAACCGCTATCTGGTGCAGGTATATTGCTGATTATAGCACCTGTTGTGCTGCAAGACCAAGTACATATGCAGGCAGGTTTATAAACTTCAGACAAAGGAAAGGCTCAGCCAGCCTTACAGGAATGTGCTATTCTAATCTTGCATAGTAACACATATCACTGCAATGAGTGCTTAACACACTGAGCTAACTTCTGAACCATTGTGGCACTCAATTTACCAGTATGCATTTCAAATGTGGCTATTGCACATGATCAACATAATTCCCACAGAAAGGAAAGAATGCTACAGGAGTTGTGCCACAAGGAACACACAAACTATATATACCACAGTGAACACAGAAAGCATTATATGATGAATTGATTGAGGTAAAAGGTACTTTCCAAAACAGACAGGCAATAGGTTTAGAGCCTCAGCACCATGCAATACAATATCCTTGTGTGTGCTATTTAATTCTAGTGAACAAAGGAATCTTACTTCTTTAGATCAGGCAGCCTTGCAGGGACCCCTCCAAGGTGGGGGCCCTAGGCAAGGGCCCCTTTTGCCCTCTCATAAAAACGTCCCTGATGGCATAAACATCTTGTGGGCAGTACCTTTAACCCACTCAGTACTATATTTCTTTAGTTTGGGTGCGTGTTTTAGCAACTGCTTGCATAAGTGTGCCAATGGAGTCATATCTTCCATGCTTAAATCTGTTCCCTTCTCCTCTTATATAACACTTGTCAATGCTTTCGTGTGGCTTAAACAACTTCTAACAATATGAGCGAGCACCAAACACTGCAAGCTCCAATCCAAATTTTCCCAAAATTTTATACCTTCTGATTTAATTAAAAAACATCAATTCATATGCGATTTTATCTCTGCTATCCATTCGCACAAAATCCAAATAGGTTTTCTCTAAGAAAATGTCTCTCTTTTTTTTTCTTCATATGACGTCACAACAAAGACATGTATGACAGACGCTTGACAGACTAAACAGACACCAGCTTGTCACAGATATCTCTGCCTCTAATCATTACCCATTCATGGAGTGTAAACGTACCCCTAACATAATGTTGTTAAATGTTGTGGTAGTCTATTTGTTCCCCATAATGTGGGACTCTGGGTACACGTTTCTTCTAGCCGCTTGTATTAAAAGCGTAGGTATAAGGTGAATCCTCTCACTTCTCGGGTGTCTGCCCTGGTATCCTCTCTCTTCTCGGGTGTCTGCCCCGGCAACCTTTCTCTTACTCTTATTATTTTCGAGTCATTATCCCCATACATATATATATATACATATGGAAAAAAGGAGGAAAGGGCGAAACGGACTCCCTCAGGCACATGGAAACAAGTGCCAGGTTCGGTGGAGGGTCGGAGAGAAACACCGCAGACACAGTGATAAGTTAACTGATGTCTTTAATGTTAGCCCAAAATATTAAAAAACCAAGTGCATCGTGCAGCACACAAACGCACGACACAAGGCAGCACATAAAAGACAAACAGCAGGACGCCTAGGCAGGGCAGCCTGCAAACAACACGTTTCGCGCTAGAATCAGCGCTTGATCACGTAAGGGGGAGAGAGAGTTAGGCAATGATAAATACAAACACCTACATGGAGTCCCTTCACTATGTCAATGGCACCACTTCATACAGCACATGAGGGAACAAAGGTGGCCATGTTGGAAGGGAGTGTGTATACATATTAAAACAGAGAAATGAAGGCACAGTGCCTCAACAAAACCTCGGTTAATGATCAGTCATGCAAAGTAGGACTGACCAAGGTATACAGCATAATAGGAAACATAATAGTTTCAATATACCTATGTAATAAGCTGTATGAGGGCCATACTCGACATATATGCATAGTGCATAAAATAGTAGTATGAAGGCCACGCAACATAGATGATGTAATAAAACACACTCAAGATAAAAGAACCAACATTGGAAAACACCCCATGCAGATGTACAGACAGCCTCATAAAAAAGCAAGCCGTTCCCAATAACAATACAGTAGCAATAGAAACTGGTCAATCACAATGAGATATAAAATAGAAGTTAAAAACAATGGAGCTGGACTGAAAATGTTAGAAAATGTCAGCATGATGATACAGCCAGCAAAGTGCAAAAGGCAAAAGCTACATCGACAGATGTCAGTTATACAGTGCAAATAGGCGAACGGAGCAACAAGGCATCAAGGTGCCGAACCAGCCTCAAATCGAGAGGATGATTTAAAGTGCAAGTGCGTCAGCATGACTGTGCAAATTTAGCAAAAAATAGCTGCCATTTCATCAAAGTGCAAGTACATCAACATGACTGTGCAAAGTTAGCAAAACATAGCTGCCATTTCATCAAAGTGCAAGTGCAAGGGCAATAATGGCGAACCATAATTTGAAGGTACACGGGGCCAACAGCTAAAAGCAGCATGACAAATCCAGAACACGCAGTCAGCTAGACCAGTGACATCAAGACATTGAGAAAAAGATAAACAATGTCAACGTGTAAAGGGAAGGACACAGATATATAGAAAAAGAAGCTGCATGTGAGCGGCCAAAGTTAACAAGACATAGACCAGAAAGTACTCCCCCAATATTGCAAAATAATCAGCTAAGACAGGCAGGTAAGGAAAGATGAAAAATAGAAAAAAGTAATAATATGTGTAAAGACAAATATAAATGAATAAATACCTGCACAAAACCAACAAACATGAGGCAGGAATACCAAAAATTAAAGAGCGTCCTATCAGGAAAACAAGATAACCCGAAATAAAGGAAAACAGAGCAGGTATGGTGGGAAAAACAGAACATAAATGCATTTAGGCACAAGGTTAGGTACCCAAGAAAGTATACAACTCCTTGTCTACATTATGCCCCGTGGGGAATTTAGTGTCAAGATCCAAGATAAATCTGTTTTCATGTTGTCTCAGCCTCAGAATGCGATCATCACCCCTAGGATGCGGGGGTACATGGGCCACAGCAAAAAATGTTAACATCTTCACATCGTTGTTATGTTCTGATTCAAAATGTTTGGCCATGAGGTATGTTGGATCAGAATTCTTAATGGCCCTTAGATGTTGCAGAATTCTGAGTTTTAGTTTGCAGGTAGTACTGCCAACATACCAACGCACACAAGGGCACGAAAGTACATAGACAACGAAAGTGGTGTCGCAATTAATTGAATGACATATTAGTTGCTGCGTTTGTGTGATAGGATGCAAGAAAGATTTCTTGGCAATGGCATGAGCACATGCTTTACATTTCATGCACTTGGTGAATCCCGTATGAGAAGCTGGAAGCCATGTGTTGGAATGCTGGATCTTGCCCACATGGGGTAAGAAACTGGACACAAGTTTGTCCCTAAGGGAGGGAACACGTTTATAGGTCAAAGTTGGACGGTTGCCCAAAATGGGCTTCAAGTTATTATCAAGGGTGAGAACATGCCAATGTCTTGCCACAATTTTTCGAATGTCATTAGACGAGTTATCAAATGTGATGATGAGTCTAGGATCTTCATTGGGCAAAGATTTGTGACCCGTATCATAAAGTAAGGCATCCCTGGACATGCCTCGGGCTCGAAGATATGGCGCTTCAATCGTTCTTTTTTGGTAACCTTGTTTCAAGAAATCCATAGCTGCCTGTGCACAATAATGGTCAAAACAGGCAATGTTGGAGCAGTTGCGGCGATATCGAAAAAATTCGCCATAAGGGATGGATTCTTTGCAAGGGGTAGGATGACAGCTGCTAGCAGGGAGGGGTAAACCAGTATTAGTAGATTTCTTATATAAAGCGGTGCTGATACCTGAGTCATCCATCATGACGGTCACATCCAAATAAACAATTTTAGAGTGACTATGGCATTCAGTAAAACTGAGATTGACCTGGTTATTGTTGATACTTTGAACAAATAATAGCCAGTCCCTTTCGGTGCCCTTCCAAATGATAAAAACATCGTCTATATAACGCCACCAAGAGATAATCTGTGTCGGAAAGCAAGATAGTAATAAGTCAGAAAGGAAAGTAGCCTCCCACCACCACATTGTGAGATTAGCATAGGATGGTGCAAAGGTACTCCCCATCGCAGTCGCCCTTACTTGATGATAGAAGTGTCCTTCGAAAAGAAAAACATTGTTGTGTAGACAGAATGAGAGCATGTCCAAAATCATAGAGCTGTGTCCAAGATAGTTTAATGAGCGAGTGTCCAAGAAATATTTACATGCAGATATACCAATGGTGTGACTAATAGATGTGTATAACGAAACTACATCTAAAGTGGCCAAAAGTAAACCCTCCTCCCAAGGTGTATTAGAAACGTGTTGCAAAAAATCCTTAGTATCCCTCAGGTAGGAAGGTAGCACTGTGACAAATTTGACCAGTGTTTCATCAATAAATTGGGCTAAATGTTCCAATAATGAGCCACAAAGAGTAACAATAGGCCTACCTGGGGGATTAATAAGGCATTTGTGCGTTTTAGGGAGGAAGTAAATGGTAGATATAGTATGGCATGTAGGAGTAAGAAATGTAACCAGATCGTCCTCCAGTAGACCTTCACTCATCCACCTTGTACACAGAGCAGTCAAATCAGTCCTGATTTCTTCAGAAGGATCCTTTAGCATTTTGGTATAACATTGGAGGTCTTGTAATTGTCGATTGGCTTCAATGACATATTTAGTTCTGTCTAGGATAACATCACTGGAACCCTTGTCAGCAGGCTTGATGACAATGTTAGAAAGTAGCTGAAGTTCATTCATGGCTTGGCAATAGTGAGATTATGTTTAGTGTTACCAGCCTTTAGACGAAGTTTTCTGAGATCATCAATACATAGATCATGGAAAGCCTCAATATATAAAATATATATATATATATTATAAATATATATATACAGTCTTCTCTATTTCTAACTATATTTTAGTTTTTTCCCGCCTAGCTCCATCACCTTTTCCATTACTTGTTCTAAAGCATGCACTTTTGCCAGAACATTCGTCTTTTTCACTTACTGTTCACATGGTTCTTCTCTGGACCCTCGGGATTACCGTCTTTGTTACCGCCTTCTTCAACTTTTCGCCCGCTCAGCTGCCCATAGGAATGGGAAGGGATGTGTGGGGAACACGGGTCCCTTCAGCCCCTGACTGCAGTCTCTTTATGCTGCCATTGTCTACGGGGAGCTTCATGGTCTACTCAGCCGAATGGCAAAGGACTCATGATATTGCCGAAGACCTAGAGTTACTTTATGTCAACTGTCAATAGGTGTCTTATTCAAATCAATAATCGATCATCGATAACCATTAATCTCTGCTATCAAGTGTACTCAGGAGACCCTCGACTGGCCCATATAGCTGAGGTTTGCTCTGAGAGTACTTTAAGACGAGATAGCTGCACCTTGAGATGGATGGGTGTGCAGATGTATTACTCCAACACCAATCAATAAGGACATATCAATGGTTTGGCAAAGGGAGTCCGTTTAATGTCCAGTACAAAAAACGGGGAGTCATGGAAATCAGCAGTGATGCGATCGTCCTTCTCACTTCAACTGCACTGAACTTCATACAAATCATAACTTTTATACTAAAAACGCATCATAATTGACGTGTAACACTCAAACATTAACATGCAATTTCATTGGTTAGGATAAGGTAACTTTAATATAGGTGCTATAGGTGCTATATCTGTATATGGTAACGGAGTGAGGGATTGGGTAAAACACTGTCAGGTGGGCGTCTAGGCCCTTCCTTCAAATGAGTACTGTAGACGTCCCATTGGTTCTACTACTATAGGACCCTAGATTATTTGGTCTATTGTGATTGGGTTGGTACCAACCCCATGCAAACATTTCCACTTTACTTAGCAGCATGCAGAATGGTCAGCCAGGTGCAGGGTGCCCCCTCAGCTACCCGGCCTTTCTCCAATTAAGGTTACAATCAATCATTACTTCAACAAACAATGTGTCAATTATGTTACTGTGGTTGGCCTCGAAACTCCATCTTCTGCCTGAGAAGGTTCCGCTATCTTCTCCTGGGCGGATGCCACACGTAGGTGTGAACTCGTGCTTCTCGTGAATTTTTCTAGGTTCTCTCAATTCGTGTATTTAATTCTTATTCGGCTAGCCACCTGCCTATGCTTCCTTATCTTGACCTTTCAGAGGCAGGATATTCTGTTCTTAAGTTTCAATCAGAAGTAGCTACTGTTCATTCGTTCTATTGGTATGAACTTGTCTCCTTTGGCTTGAGTTGCATCTGCTGAGTTTCGATTCAGCCGTCTATTCTTGTTTTGCTAGGATATGAAGTCTGTCGTGTTTGGCCTTTAGTAACCTAAGTTGATGTACATGTGCATATGTACAGGAGTTAGCTGGTTGAATATCTTCATCCTGCTTACAGCTTAACTCTCTTATGCTTTGATAGTTTTCTATCACTTTAAGCTCATGATCTCTTTTCTCATGGCGTTTCATATCCTTGTGTCATTCTTGGTTCATCATTTGTTCTATCTGTGAGTCCGTCTGGGCTCTCGTGACGTCACCATTTGTCCTCCATTAAGACCTTTTTGGTTTCTTCCGGGACAGTACTTAGGCAATCTTCATTTCGTTTCATTTGTTGGTATGTTTTTCTCAATGGATACCTTACTGTCCATGGTTGTGTGGTTATTGGTACTTCAATAGATGTTGCTCTTCTGATGGGTACTGGGCAGAGCCCTACCGCGGCTCTCTGCTGGTTTATTTGCTCATCATACATCACATATTTTGGTGTGAATGTTCCTGGTACTTCCAAACGGGCGATGGGAGTGCAAGCTTTATTTGGGACCCCATAAACACTACTGTGGTGCTGTGCCACTGGGCACAATCAAGGACTATATGGACTTGAGTACTATAGGAACTGATTGTGCCCATATCTTGTGCAGGTTCTTTTTTCAACTACATCCACTGATCCCCACTGCTTTCGTTTGGGGCATCCTGAGATATCAGGGCGTCCTCTGCCATAACCATGGAGTGTGAGATGTGCTTGGAGCAGTTAATGTGGGCAGCAGAAGGCATAGACTAGCAGGGGTGTTGCTAGGTCTGGAAAAGATCAGCGGCTAAGCTAATGTCAGGACTGGTGGAATTTGGGGCTAGCTATGGTTGCAGTGCCTGAGCTTCTATCCGGGCTACAACCAAAAGATCCGGGGCTATAGCCCCCTGATCTCTCCCAGCAACGCCTCTGGCAGAGAGTACTCATTTTTTGAAGTCAGGGAAAGGATAATCCAGCGGCAGGTGCTTCAGATCCCTATCCACACTAGGACCCAAGAAATGTACAGAGAACATTTTAAAACTAGGAATATACCTTTAACAAAACAGTAGACAGAGGGCATTGCTACGACTTGTGCAACGAGCAAGAGAACGCATCTGACTAAAATTGTGTGTTGGCTGGCAGAGATGGTCTGGGTTGAAAGAATTTACTTAACCTACAGCAGGAAAAGTTTTCTGATTAGAGGACACAGCTGCTTCTCCTTTGGCACTGCTATCTTTCAGTTTGTCAAAGTGTTGTTGCGCTTTCTGGAAGAGGTAAACAAACAGGCTGAACGCACCGGGGGCATTGTGCATCTTAGCAGAAAGAATGATGATTTATGAGGTGTCGTCGGCCTGGGCGGCCATCTGCTGATGTGCAGGCTTGACTATCGTCATCTCGGCTCCATTCCTGCAGAGAGCATTTCTGCACGGCGTAGAGACAGCCCAGAGAAAGCTTTCGAGCTGTCTTAACAGTCAAGGCACACTCCGCTCAAAATGCCTGAACAGGGACAAAATGTTGCTTATTACGGACTGTTTGATAGCATCTGCACGACTATATCAGAAATGCCGTTCCAGTCCCATGCGTACATTCTGCAAATATGACAACATATATTTTGCACCGAAAAGCAATACTGCGGATTCCCTGACTAATGCGCTGTTTGTTACGAAGTGCAATTGAAAGAAAGAAGAAAAGAGCCCACTACAAACCTCGCATAATCACAAACACAGCAGCTGGCCGTGGTAATCGTATGGTCTGCTGGAAAAACAAACGCAAGCCTGGAATAGAGACAGGCGTGAGGAAAGGTACAGTTGGTTATACACATTCTATATAGGCCCTCATTCCGAAGTTGGTGCTATTCATGGCGCTATTAGCGCCATGACTAGCACCAATACCGGTACCGCCACCGACTTGGTGGTATGGGGACTTACCGGTCTAGTCCGACCTTTGCGGGACCAGTAAGTCCCCATTTGAAAAGCCATTCCCCATTCCCATTTGAGCCCCCATAGGGCTCAATGGGAAGGGGGAGGCGTCAATAACGGTGCCGCAAATTGCGGTACCGTTATTGCACCCGGTATCCCTTTGCGGGTCCCGTCCATAACGCCTGGTAAAACCAGGCGTTAAGGGAGGGACCCGCAAAGGGACCTCGGAATAGGGCGAAAAGGGATTACCGACACCGGTGTCATTACCGGTGCCCGGTATCCCTTTGCGCAAAGGTCGTAATGACCCCCTATGTCCTGAAAAGCAGTTCTGCTGATTAGCGAGGGCGTGCTGTTCTCGAGCTCAAGCAGGGCACTGGAGGATAGTCGCACCCGCTTCTTGGAAAACAGTTGACTTCCAGATAGCAAATAGTAGTCTGATCTTTATTCCCTCTCAAAGCAGGGCCAATATTCACACTATGGTTGCTTTGCTGCTGAACTGTGCCCAGGCAAAACTACCAAAAAGGAAAGATATGTGTGTCATTACACAGAGAAGCCAAGGACTTCCGTAGTTCCTCCAATTGGATTGTTGTGCGAAAGAGGGGGAGAAATAAAATGTCTCCTTTGCCAGTAGAATTGCCCCGCAACATGTACTCCTATGTTCCTCTTCACATGCTCCCAGCCAGTTCTGTTGTAGAGACGGGTCAGTCTAAAAGGCTATAAAATGGCTACCAGAGTGTTGCTGCTGTGCCCCTATCGTCCCTATCGTGTACTTTCTCTTTACAGTGGAGGTTTGCTTTTCAATTGCTTGATATTTTGTATGTGTTTTTACAAGTATTTGTTAGTAAGAAATACTGCTGACACACTTCTTTGACATCCGCATGACCCTTAAAAGGAGCAAATAGGCATGTACTAATCTCCTGCTGAGTTGTCATTGGAGAATTCCATGCCCTCCCTGATAGGCAAACAGTGGATTCTTTAGAAAACCAGTGCCCAAGTTTTACGCCTAAAAGAGTACTTCAAAGTCAGGAATGACTACAGAAAGTGTTTGAAGGGGTTGGAGGCAAGGGAGGGCAAGGGTGGGCAATGGTTAATTAGTTTGAAGAGACGGGCTTACACGTGGATAGTGCAGGAGGGTGGGAGCACATCTGTCTTATCAGATAGACACAAAAGTAAATTGACCAGTATTAACCTTATGACATGTTTGACAGTGGCAGGGCACAATCAAAGCAGATTGAAAACAACATTAAAATCCCAAAACACTGAATACCTAGGCTAGCCGTTGGCGGTATCTTAGTGAGGATTGAGCACAATGCTTCCCAGACTAGCAAACGTCTGCCCATAGGTTCACCTTTCACTAAAATGTGAGTTGCTGAGATTATGGGTCTGAACCTCTTAATTGTTTTGTAAGCCTCTCCCTAGGGGAACCTGGAATTATACCACTTGTACTGGAGGAGCAGATAAGGGATTGATACACCCACCCACTGTGACCATGCTGATGAATGAGCGGATTGGGTAGATTTATCACAATATTGATTGATTATATAAACAGCAATAATTGAAATGTTTGTATAGACAACCAGTTACTTAATGATGAGGAATAATATGTTAACAATTACTATCCGCTTTGATGTTAAAATTAAATCTAATACCAAAATGACTCAGGATTGCGAATTTGCTATGGGCTACCCATACAATGGTATATGTTCAACAGGTGTCCAGGAAAGCATCTGAGGAACTAAGGAATCATTCCACACACCAACATTATTCACAGGGAGCCAGACTGAGGAAGGAGATAACCCCACAGCAAGGCTTAGAACACCAATAAATTCCCCAGAACCACAACTTGACGATGTGCTCAAAAAGATTTATCAAACAACACTGGGTTTGTTATTGGTTATTAAGAACAAGAACCTACAATGGCTAGCAGAAGATACTAATCATCGACAGGGAAGGGTGATGATTTTCCCTTAAATAGGGATCTGCACACCAAACAGGACCAACACCGACGACCCAGTGGAGGACCTCACCACCAATCAACTATTATTCATCAACCTCTCTGGCATCTACTCACACATGCCGAACTGAACAGTATTTATTCTCCAAGGGACTGACCTTCTGTCTCGGAAAGGAACTAGACAAATTACATCTTGGCAAGGAAATTGAAAACTGCCTGTGCATATGACGCTTGCCTCTCAAAGAATACTTCCATGGGCAAAGCAATTAACAACGGGCTATCCCAGATTATGTTGGAACAAAAGAATGCACAAACGGGTCCCTTCTGTAGTTTAAAACTTGAAACCTTCATCAACTGTCTCATAAAATGTATAAGATTTGACATACTCAAAACAGAACAGATAAACCTCACTGTGAAGAGAAAGGGGCAACAAGAACACTCCATAAAAACAAGGTTATCATAATAAAGCCAGCTGACAAAGGTGGTGCTATTGTGGTCATGGATACACAGAAGTACAAAATGGAAGCAGACAGACAACTTTATGACACAAAGGGCCTCATTACGAGTTTAGAGGTAGCCATGGTGCTATTAGCGCCATGTCTACCTCCAAAATCGTGTCCAGGTCCGGGGTCTTTGAATGAGGAATTACCGGGTCATTCCAACCTTGGAGGACCCGGTAATTCCTCATTCACAAAACCCTTCCCCATTCCCATTCGAGCCCCCATAGGGCTCAATGGGAATGGGGATGGAGCTAATAATGGGCCCGTTAATAACAGGCCCGTTATTAGCTCCCTGGTCCCCTTGCGGGACCCGCAAAAGACGTCTGGTCTGACCGGATGTTCTGTGCGAGTCCCACAAGGGAACCTCGTAATTGGGCGGAATGGGTTTACCGGCACTGGCACCATTACCAGTGCCGGTAAACCTATTCCGCCAACCTCGTAATGAGGCCCAAAGGGTTACCAGTCACTTAGTGATGACTCCACCCTGGAGAACAAGCAACTTTGAAACAAATTATCATTTATAAGATACACAGTATTAAGGGAATGCCTTCAACATTTGATACCAAACAATTCAACTCCTGTGATTGTTTATATGCTTCCAAAGATCCACAAATCATGAAATCCTTGTTGCCAATCATCTTAGCTCACTATGGGCCTCATTACACGACCCCCATACCGCATTCCGGGTCCATGTTCCCAGAATAGGGACTTACCGGGTCATTCCGACCATGGAGGACCCGGTAAATCCCCATTCCGGGAACCATTCCCCATTCCTATTTGAGCCCCCATAGGGCTCGATGGGAATGGGGAAGTAGCTAATAACGGTACCGCAATTTGCGTTACCGTTATTAGCTCTGAAGTCCATTAACAGGTCCCGTCCTTAACACCAGGTCAGACCTGGCGTTAAGGCAGGGACCCGCTAAGCGACCTCGTAGTAGGGCAGTAAGGGATTACCGGCACCGGTGCCCTTACCAGTGCCGGTAATCCCTTACCCCCTACCGTGTAATGAGGCCCTATGAGTATGTGGGTAAAATGGTGGTAATACCGGTGTGCCAGTATTACTGTTACCGGCAGGGTGATTGCCGGTGAATCACAAGTCTGAGAGCGTGGGCACATCCCGCCGCCAGTAACATTAAAACCGGCAGGCCGGTATTACCGACAACTACATCAATTTGCCAGTATTACCGGAAGATATGTGCCAGCAAAACCGATAGCAGCACATAAACATACAGGTGCCAGAGTTATTGGTGCCGGAAATACTGACACCAGACTTCTTGTTGCCGGAAATAGCATCACTAACAGATCAGGAAGCTCACCGGCCGCCAATCATGAAAAACACAATCCACTTTCAATCTCCCCTTTCCTGTTGCCATCCAGTGCGAGAGGAAGCATGAACCATGTCACAGGAAAAATAGGCATGGGTCCCTGACATCTGCATCAGGAAACCAAAATTCTCTGAGCCAGAACTCACATCATTGGTGGACATAGTTGTCCAGCACGCCAATGAGATTTTTGGGACTGGACACCGAAAAACAAGCCAGAAGTGGAAGACCACCATATCGTGTAAGGTTGCGGACAACGTGACAGCCCTGGGGACTGTCGACCACACAACCAGGAACTGCCACAAGCAATGGGATGACCTGCATCTGAGGGTGCACAAGATCATTGCCACATGAAGGAATCCTCAGCCACAGGAGGAGGAGGGATGTGGTCACCCCTTATCCTCATACCCTGGGAGGAAAGGTGTAGCTCCATCCCCCACTTGGAGGGCATCGAGGGTGTTCGGATGGCAAAAGCTGGTGCTGGGACACAAGATGATGGAGATAAGTACAAAAATCACTAGGTAAATGACATTCCTGCATTCAAATACATGCATCCTCAGGCAGAGAGTCCAACACATGTCAGACACAGAAAAGGGCCTGATCCAAGACACATGCAAGGGAATGTGGGTGGAAGTAGCCATGCACAATCGTTGTTGTCAATATATACAGTGCCGCACATGTGTGCTAAGGGAGGACAGAATACGATTCATATGGCCACTGCACACACAAAAACAGGCCACCTTGGCAGACCAACATGCAATGTGCACTCCCACCACCCACATGTAGATGCAGACATCCGAGGCAACAGACTAGAGAAGCCTAATGTTAAGAGAAGTACACACACAATGTGGCATGAATTAAATGCAAGACTGCAGTTGTGACACCCAGAATACTAACAGCATGCTCATCTCTTCCCAGAGGGCACACAGTCCTCTGATAGTGATGATTCAGGACAGTCATCAGGCTGAGCCACTGCAGGCATACCTGCAAAGGCAAGCAGATACAGGCAGCAGGGCAGTACAACTAACACATCACAGACACCATCAACCCCATCACCAGCACCATCCGCCGAATCACCAGCACCACTGGCCCCACCACCAGCACCATCTGCCCACCACCAGCACCATCGACCTCACCACCAACACCATTGGCCCCAACACCAATGCCATCAACACCCACTGCTGCATGTCTCACAAATAAAACCACCACACCTGTTTTCAGTGGCCCAAATGCTCCTTATGTGCTCTCCACTCCAAAATGGGCACAACAGCCACCAAGTCATCATGGCTGGTTTGCCACAGAGGAGGAGGAGGAGGGGACGGAGGAGGAAGATGACGATGATGGGACAACATACCCCTCTGCCTGGTAGAGCCCCTCGTCACCTCATAGCCACCACCACTACCACTGCCCAGCCTCTGTAGCATGGATGCATGCCTGTGTGCAACAGAGGCCAAGTGGGATCTTACTGCCATTGCACATGAACAGCTTTATGAGATGAGACTGATGAGGGAGTGTATGTAGGCTTCCAGAAGCAGGAGTTTCAAGTTCAGAGACTGTGCAACCACAGCCCTTCCCACCCTTGCACATAGAGTGTGGGAGGGGAATGAGATTGCCTTGACTGCAGTAGAAGTCATGAGACATGTCATTCAACACTGCCTGGTCAACATGAAGGACAAGGGGTCAGACCTCCCCCCATCAGTGACCACCACTTAGGGCTCCCAGCAAGGCAGCCCAAGGTGCCAGTCACAGAGACTATGGCCCACACAGGAGTCTGGCAAGAGCCCCATGGTCAAGAGGGTCTGTAATTCACAATAACATTGACTGGGTGCTCTACTGAGTGTGTTTGGGATGTTTGGAGGGGGGTCTTTGTGGATGGTTTGGAGAGGGGTGATGGGGGGGTGGAGGGTATGGGTGCATCCATGTTACTGTTATACATCATTTTCACATGAAGAAATGACTGTACATTCCATTTCTTAAAACAAGTGTTTACTGTGGTTACACATGATATGTTTAAGGTGGAGGTAGAATTTAGGTGGACAGAAGATTGCGCCAAATAATTTATGGACATTAAGGAGACCATTGTTGAAGCACCAGTACTTGGTTAGTTTAATCCCAAGTACAGCTTTCAAGTAATAACTGAAGTGAGTGAGTTTGGATTGCGGGCTGTGTTACTTCAGATTCAGAAGGGGTTTATGCTTCCCACACCCTTAAATGAGCAGAATTAAATTACTCAGTGATATAGAAGAGGTCCTTGAGTAGCATGTCGGAGGCCAATACGTTTTGTGCATTTCTCTGGGGTAGGAAATCCAGCATAAGGACAGATGATAAGCATCTTTTAGGGGTTGTCCTAGAACCAAATTAGGATAAAGGGAGAATGAAGAGCAGTCAGACTTAGAGCTTGAAGGAGAGCAGGTCTTCCAGTTTGAGATTGTGGCACCATTCTGAAGGAGAATGGATGAAAGCTATCCAATATAACCTTCAGCTGAAGAAAGTCATGGCCATGGTAGACAAGGGGTGGAGTGCGCTGGCAAGTGGTCCCATGGAAGCTTACCACCAGATCAGGGATGAGCTGCATGAGAAAGTGGATTCTCGTGTAAGGGGTGTAAGAGTATACCACTCCCAAGGTTCCTAAGTGAGATTTTACAAGTGTGCCATGAGGGTCATCTACATATGACCACAACCAAGTGGTGAGTGCAGTGTGCCTACTGGTGTCCTGGAATAGATGTAGAACCACTTGTGAACCAACCACTTGTGAAATGGTGCCAAGAATCCAGCAAGTTCCTGAGGATGCAGGTGCAGCCTTTTAGTCGGATAACTTTGCCAAATTTTCTGTCCATGAGAATTTGTCATCATAGATGCACTGGGACCTTTGGATGAGTCAATTGACAGGAGAACATGTATCTTGGTATGTTTGGACAAATGCTCGAAATGGGAAGAGGGCAAAGTGATTTACAAGATAGGTATCAAAGTGTTCCAAGATGAGGGTTTCCACAGTTAGGAGTTTCCCTACAAAATACAGATGGGCAATGTCATGGAGATCACAACAAATGCATTGGAATGTTTCCTGATACACACAGGGGTGTCTCACCACAAGATATCTGTTTATTACACTAAAACATATGATGTGTTTGAGTGTTTTAATCCACCCTCATAGATGCTGTGAGTCTGGTTGTTGTCTCAAGGGGGGACTGAGAGAGCAAAGTGGTAAGGAAGGTAGTAGTGTACAGGCTTGCCCTACATGCCACCACAGGGTTTGGACCATTGGTCATTCTGAGAAGAAGAAAATTGAGCACTGCAGTGTGTTGCCCTTGCTAGCATGAGCAGGATATGCAGAGTGGGATCAGAATCAGCTAAAGGAAAGGGTGGATGCTAAGGCCAACCCTATTACACCAGGGAGAGGGAAGAATCAGTCGTAGAAGAAAGGAGGGTCTGTGAGTTAGGCCATTTGTGTGAAGACACGTCAAGGTACTGGGGGCCACTAAAGGTTATGAATGTAATGCCAGATGCTGTTGTGATGGAGGGCAGGAGGGCGTGAAATATATGGAAGCTTGGTGTCAGGGGATGATCACATTTACTTACACTTATCTGCCCCTTACTTCCACACGCACACCCACTCTTACAGGTACATTAACTTACAACCTTAGCCCCCCCCTTCTCAGTGAGCTGAGGGATTGGTTTTATATCTTATCACTCTTCAGGCTTCTTCATGCTTAGCCTTGTATCATGTCATTTACTCCCCCCCCACCTCCTTGGAACTTCAGAGATGTAAGGTTCCAGAGGGTGGTGTTGGCATATTTCTTGAGAAGGCAGTTGGGGCTGAGGTGATGTTGGAGCCTGTTGCTCCTGAAAGCCTGGAGAACACAGTATGTCAACCTTACAATAAAGGATTGATAGATTGATTGATTGTATTCATACTTTCAGCTCCAACAGTCTTTGTAGAGGAGAAAAAAAATACACAAAATAATTGATAACATAGAAACAAGTTAAATTTGTAAAAGGAAAAAAATAACAATTATTTATAAAATAGAAACAAGTTAAAACCAAAAAAGGGGAAAACCAATCTTAGACTCTATTATTATTTTATTTATTTATTAAGTACATGTGGTTCATTTAACCTTTCGCATTACATAAAAGCATAAAAAGATTAACACATTTATTTAGAAGAACACAGATTTAGCATAATAAAATAATTAAACAAATCCATTATGAACATTTTACATATAAAAATGACAGCAGTGACAAAGAAATTCAATCACTTCATCTGGATTTCCCACATGTGATACACCCCGCAGTAAGGACAAGAGATTCCGCTTCATATAGAAGGCCCCAGAATTGATCAGAGCTTATATTTCGGTCTCGAGCCTACCCCCGTCATACATAGATTGCAGTCTAGGACACTGGGTCAAGATATGCCGGGCAGTCTCCAATGTATCACCACATAGCCTGCAAATTCTAGATTCTCATGGTATTCCTATCCAGGCCCCAGTATAGGCCAGAACCGGTAGGATATCAAACCTTAGATAAGGTTACACTCTATTTACAATCACAAGACCATTGCATAGATAGAAGATAGGTCCAAACATAATTGCATCTTACAGTGACCTTGGAGCATCCATCATTGCCAATAGTCTATTCATATCAGTCTCAGGAATAAATGATACATTAGTCAGCTAACTGTTGACATTCACTGTTGATGCATGGTTATTTTCAGCTGAGCTCTAGCATTTCAAGCTGCAAAAAGAAAAACTCCCATATTTTCTGTTACCTGTGCATCTAGATCACCAAGCAAAAACATCAAAGCCTCATTTGCTAACCGGATCCCTTCAGCGCTAAGACTAGGGTGGATCATGCTATTTCTTGATTTCTTTTAAAGAGGACAAACATGTAAACAAAATTAAGTGTGTTCTCAATCATTCTCAAATGACATCAACTGACATCGGCAGTAATTAGTATTGCTAATTTTTCATAATTGTTTTTTCTGGTTTAACAGCAGCTGGTCACATGGAGCCCATGCGAAAAGTCACCTTTCCTGCTGCCTTTTGGGAAAATGCACATAGTGCTCCATACAGGCTTCTCCAGAAAATGCATATGCCCATTTTAAAAGATGTTATTTGTAGAGAACATTTACACACCCACATTGTATTTATCTGCTTGCTTGATTTTCTAGTTTCTTTTAACCGCAGCCTTAAAGCCATTTGAATTTACATGCCCTTGCTGAAATGGATTTGTGGGCCACATTGCTCCATATCCCTTCATCATCACCCCTTACCTCCCCAGAGATTATTTGATAAGTTTGACAAGTGCAATGTTGTGTTTTTTAATATGTTTTTTACTGCAATGTCCGCGGAGAGCAGCCAGTGTCTGTGAATCCACGATGGCAGGCCTTTCCAAAAATCACAAAGTCAAAAAGGATCCCACAAATCAGCTTCCTTCCCTTACCGCTCCGAGTGAGCTACCCCAGATGTATACACGTTTAATCCTTTGCATCTTTTACCCCAAAACAAGGGCTCTTAACCATGTAGTTGTTGAGAAAATATATACATATTTTAATATTTATCACAACATATCATCAATTCAATTACACAATATTAAAACAACACATACATTTGTTCAAAACAAATGCTTGACCACATATTATTGTATGTGCATTTCCACTAGAGGCATAACAATAAACACATCAAAAACCTTACTTATGCCTTTCTATGGTGTATTCTCCACAAGGAGTCACTGTTCTTGTTTATGCCCTTCCCAATTTATATGGGCAAAAAAGGAATGTGCCAACACTTGATATAATAATGTGTTTCTAGAACCAACATAGAAATATATCTCTTGAAAAATAGGCAAGGCAAATATTCCCTATTGCGTATCCTGTTGGTGCTGTCCTCAGGGCACTCAGGCTTAGTTCATGTTCTGGTTTTCACACACTGAATGGTGTACCACAATTTACAATCTCTCTAAAAAACAAACAAACAACTAAACTTAAAAACATGGTTTTCAACTTTGTGTGCAAAAGAAATGCTGTAAAACATCTATAACAACTTCATCTTTGTTATTTGTATAGGCAGCAGGGATATATTCATTCTTAAGTGGTGTCATTATTGACCACTTTCACACTTTTCTATAACATTAGCCATGATTCACTCTCTTTATATCTTGTGTCTATAATTACACATTCTCCCTATAGGGTCTTCATTTCATTAGTCTAACGTTCTTTGAACAAGAGAAACTTATCACTCTAATCTATCAATGGGGGGACACTTATGATGTTGTTTTAAGCCTACATTAATCAGGTGCCCCTCTATACTTGTTTCTCAATCATTTGTGAGTCACACATTCTGAATGCTCACCTCTTGTTGAATCTTCAACTGTTATGCACTTATTCAAGTTACTCGTGTATCTGCCATACAGGCGGAGTAGCCTCCCAATTGTGTTCTTTTTCACAGGCCAGAAAAAACCGTCTGCTGTTTAGTACACAGTCTTGTTCTGTAATAAAAGCAAGGGTCTATGTTGTTTTATTGATTTACCAATGATCGCCTCAAAGATTACAGCTAAAGAGACAGTATACGCCTTGAAATTCTATAATATTAGAATAAGGCTTACCCATGAGGTTCTCTCCACTATCTTCAAATTACTTCAATTTATACGAGGAGAACTTAGTCTTTCCTCGCCCTTAGCGTGGCTGGGCTGGGCGTGATCTAAATCGTGACAGTGAACGAAAAAGGGAAGCAAAATTAATTCTCCCTTCTAACTACCTCATGACTAAACATGTGCATGATGCCTGTGTCTTACCTCAAAGGTTAAACTGCAACCTTCCTTCCCACTTGCAGTTGACAACTGCTTCTCAGCAGTGTGGCGAGCCTACTAACTGATTAGTCCGTCCTTTATAGCAGATCTCACAATGTCACGTGGTCTGCGCACGGATTCACGTGCCATCGTGCCACGTGACTCGCGACCGTGTTGTTCTGAAGATGTCCTTTCTACAGAGTAATTAGTACCGTATCGCCGCTATATGAGCATCTCGTTTCGTTCATGTTTATTTATCATGTATTCGTGATGTTATTTAATGATGCAACCCATGGTCGCATGCCCTAATGGCACGTGACCCGCGGCCATCTTACTGTGGGCATATAATTTAAAGATGTGGGAACCCCAAATGCTGATTTACTCATTGTAGCATATCTGCCTGCAATGATATTTCCCAAATAATGTGTCATATGCCACAATCACACGTAATCCGCGGCCATCTTACTGTGGGCATGTCGACCAAAGATGTGGTGTAGCAGTATTATGGGAAACTGAGTGCCAAGTCTGTTATTCACTCATTTCCCAAATCAATCCCTACTGAAGATTTTTGCCATATTTAACAGAGGGCTTATATTATGGTCAAACTAACAGCCCCTGGGTCTTATTTACTTTTTATGATGAATGAAGAGAGACCATTCAATGAAGATATTTAGTCCATTCTTTACAGTGTCTAGGGAATATATCCATTTCTGTTCGGCTTGTCTTAGCTTCAGATCCCTTTTACCGCCTTTGGGTTGAGCCAGTATTACTTCTATGACGAACCAATAGATATCTTGCACTCCATGATGGGCATTTTTAAAATGTGCCACTAGAGGTTTATCAGGTACCTGATTCTTAACACAGGATCTGTGTTCACAGATTCTCTGGCGGATTGGTCTCTTAGTTTTGCCAATATATAACAAGCCACATGGGCATTTAATCCCATAAACTACCCATTTTAAGTTGCAATTCGTAAAATGCTTTAGTTCCCATTTTCTCCCTTTAAGTTCTACATGTTTCATGTTAGATGTTAGTTTGCAGACCGAACATTTCCCGCATGGAAAGTGGCCGACTACCGGGGGTTAGTTCCACAACGTCAATTGACTGTTAGATCTATCCTTGGTCGGTGCTCTGTATGTATGTACGAGTTTGTCTCTCAAATTTGGCATGCGTCGAAACGCAAAACGTGGTTTGCTGATTGCAAAATCTTCGGTGTTAATGATGTTCCAATTTTTCAATATACATCTCCGCAGCTCATTGCTTATCAGAGAAAATGTGGAAACACAAGTGATGTTATCCTCTGTGACTCGTGGTTGTTTTATCAGGCAATTATTTCTTGGAGTGTTTTTGGCTCTTTTCATAGATCTGCGTAATATGAATGATGGATAACCTCTTGCCTTCAATCTAGTTGTTAGTTCTTTACTATTAGTCTCAAAATCTTCCTTATGTGTATAGTTCCTTCTGACCCGTAGGAACTGTCCGAATGGCAAGTTTTGTCGCAGAGATTGCGGATGGAAACTTTCAAACAGTAACAAGATATTTTTATCTAAACAAGGTGGTGCCCAATTTGCTTTCTGTATCTTTGAAAATTTCAATATCCAGAAAGGAGATCTTACTCTGATTGGAACTCATGGTAAAGTTGATACACTCCTCTTGGTTGTTAACCCAGGTAACAAATGAGTCAAGTTCTCTTTCGGTGCCTCCCCACAACATGAAAACGTTGTCGATGTAACGCACCCAGGTCTTCATAAGATGCTTGAAAGGGTTATGATCCGCGTAAACCGAGCGGATTTCTAAGTCATCCATGAACAGATTCACGAGATCTGGCGCAAAACTGGAACCCATGCTCGTTCCGTGTTGTTGCAAATAGAACGTGTCTTCCTCAATGAAAAAATTGTTGGTAAGAGCAAGTCTAATGCACTCTAAAATGAATGCTGTTGGTACCGTCTTGTCTGTCCTTTTTTCCAAATACTGACCCATAATTTTGACACACTTCATCTGAGGAATACTGGTATACAGCGCCTCTACATCCAAGGTCACTAAGATGTCTGTGTGCGCCACAACTATTGTATCCAGTATTTTAATCATCTGAGATGTGTCTTGAATATATGAGCGCATGGTTTTGACAAATGGCATCAAAAAGAAATCAGTGTATACCGACAGGGGTTCTAAAATAGACCCAATGACCGCCACAATGGGTCGCCCTGGGGGAACCTTGTGATGGTTATGAATCTTCGGTAAACAATAGAAGGCTGGTGTAATAGGATGCTCTTGTATCAAGAAGGCTTTTTCATCAATGTCAATCCACCCTTCATTTTCTGCGTGACTCATCAGACTCACTATTTCATCTCGGATTCTAGGTGTGGGATAGCAGGGTAGGGGTTTATAGAAAGTAATTTGTTCAAGTTGTTTTTTTACTTCGGCCCGGTACATTTCTGTACCCCACAAGACCACTCCTCCACCCTTGTCTGCGGGTTTAATCACAAACGTTCTATTATCAGCTAGATCTTTTAGAGCTGTTCTTTCCACTTTCGACAAGTTAACCTTGTGTCTATTTTTAGTCTGAACCAATGTTTTCATCTTACTAATGATTTTGTTCTCAAAACAATAATTTCTGGTGACACCATCGAAGTTAGTGGGGTAAAAGTAGAGGGAGGTTTTAGCCCAGAGGCACTTTTGTCTCTGGGTCTTTGATCATCATGATCCTTAAAGAAGTACTTCAGTCGAATCGTACGGAAAAAGTTCTGCATCTCTATTTCCGTGGTGAGCTTCTAAGCCAATCAGAGCCCTGTCTGAGGACCGAACAGGGAAATTGGTCCGCAGGCCGAACCAAGATATCACTATTTTTTTTGGACCTAGTTTTTGGTCATTTTAAAATAAGCTACCGGACGGATATCCACCAAATAAAATTAAATCACGCGTTCGGGACCAAGCCACCGCTCCTGCCCCAAATTTGGTGAAAATACGTCTAGCGGTTTGGGTTGTAGGCGTGAGCAAAGTTTTTCTCCATTCAGTCCAGGGAAAAAAAATGTTTTGCGATTCCCCTATAACTTTGCCCCCCCTTGACAAAACCTCACCATACATTGCAAAAGAACTTAGAGCGGGCCATATACTTATTTCGGAAAGTTTGGTGAGGATTCGTCTAGGGGGGAGCGAAGTTATGAGCTGCCCAAAAATAAGGTCTTCCTATGTATTTAACAACTTAACCATAACTGCACAGCCGCTACCGTATGAAGAGCACAGAAACCGGTAGGAGGAGAACACCAGTGGCTGATTAGGTTAACTGTGCAGGGAACTAGAGTGCACCCCTCTCTCTTGTTCATCATATTTCTTGGATTTCTGAAGGGTGGAATCTTCAAAATCTAATAGGGTGCTGCACTGGGGTGACACATGCCCTGCTTTGGAGTGCCTCACTGTGGGCCACTCCCCCCCCCTTTCCTCACTGTGGGACTGGGTGTGAGTTTGTTCCTTGCAAACCTGATTACTACAGCTACCAGATGTCCTTGCAGCAGAATCATCATTGATTGTAAACACCCGCACTTGCTGTGAGCTGCAAGCTGCAAGCTAAGACTGCCTCCATGATGATGTGAAGAGCACAGAAACCGATAGGAGAACACCAGTGGCTGATTAAGTTAACTGTGCTGGGAACTAAAGTGTGCCCCTCTCTCCTGTTCATCATATATATCTCACTAACAAAAAACGTTGTTAAAGGGACATTATGATTAAGTTGCCCTAGCAAAAACCTATGAAATTCAATGGAAAAATGTTGTTACAGGGACGTTATGGTTCCAGGTAAAACCGGAAAACCCCAAAATTCACCAGTTATGGTAAGCTAAGCAACCATAACTCGCGACACCAGTTGCACTGCAAGGACTACCTCCATGACATCAAAGATGCCATCACAAAGCTCATTGAATTTCATAGGATTTTCCTAGTGCAACTTAACCATAACATCCCTTTAACAATGTTTTTTGTTAGTGAATTTCATAGTTTTTTAGTAGGGCACGGTAACCACAACGTTGCTTTAACATAGGGTTTTCAGTAAAGGTGATCATTTTTTAGTAGCGCAACTGAACCATAACGGCCCTTTAACAACGTGTTTACGGAGAGTATGGACTGGAAAGTAGCAAGACCAGAACGTCAGTACAACGTAGTAAGCACACTGAAGTTTGTCTACTAACTACATAGGTGCTGCCGTAAACAATAGTAGAAAAGCATAATGTCTCATATATTACAGAGCAATGGCAAGCACCTTAGAGTGGCTTGAAGAAAATACCCCTCATGATGCAATTATTTACACTACTAACCCCTTTGGTATGCACAGTACTGTGAAGCGTACATTATGTAATATATATTGCTATATGTACAGCAAACACATATTGTTTTCTTTAAGAGAACATATTGGAAAGGAAAGCAAGACAGCACAAGCGGCAACCCTTCCACAACAGCATATAGCCATAGCAAAGGAAAGAAACTCTGCATAGCAAAAAGGAGAGGCTGGAAGCTAAAGTGGAAAATATGGTGAACAATTGTGCTGGCTGAAATGTTGCATACAAGGGTGTATTAATGACAAAATGAAACAGCTCTAGCAGACCTGTAAGTGTACCCCTTCCCCATGTCAAAGTGCGCCATCCCCTCCAAATCTGTGTGATGGGAGACATTAAGGTGATACCTCAATGTCTTTCTCCCCTCACAAACGACTTGAGGAAATCCCCAATTCCCCACAATTAGTATCCACTTATGCTACCCTTTCCCTTTTCTAATGGTGTGTATGAATGTGTACAAGTAAGCATTAATAAGTGAAAGGTTGTTGCGTGTATATGTAATATGTTTTTTTGTTGAAATGCTGTTCTCACTCAGCGGCACACAGTTCTCGTTGGAATGACGGCAATTAAGGAAAAGGTAGGTGTCCTATGGACACTGCAGTTGCCCGGCCTATTCACAATGACAATGGAGTCATCCGTACGATGCCAGCATGCTCTGCATGTCAAGTGTTGTCCTCCATCTACAATGACCTGTGGGAGGGGACATTTGGTCATTGTGCAAGTACATGCCTGTGTATCTGTTCCTCTGTGTCCTGGTAACACCGCAAGTGTGAACAAACGTTAATTAGGTCGCAGTGCCCACCCACGGCCTACAGATACTGATGCAGATAAACATCCCACCTAGTATATTCTATAAGCAACCAGTGTCTCCCAAAATGCTCGGCACACATATGGTGCCCTATTATTCAGTATAGAAGTGGCAACGGTATGCACATGAGCACAACGTATTCTGCCCAAAACGCATCCTGCGGGCAGCAATTAGAAAGGAGAGCAGTGGCGATGTCACCATGTGACCGCACCCACGCTGCGCGTGGGTCCTTATTTCGGTGACACGATCCAGACCCATGGACGGCGTCAAAGTACAGTGTTGAGAAACGTAGGGAGTGTTTTTACACGCTTACAAACACACCACAATGGGCCGTTGTACATGTATTTAGGTTTTTGAACAATGTAGGCCTGTTTTTTGGGTGCAAGTTCTCCACAGCAACCCTACAAAAGGCCACACCCCAGAGCTGGTCGGCAATCTGTTTGCAGCTTTTCAGAACACAGCAACAGGCTACATAGGTTTGGTGTGTAAGTGATGTTGGACCAAATGGGCTGTGCTACATTGCGTTTGCAAGTAAATGCAACCATGTCAGCCCTGCTCAGTGTGCACAGTAATGTAGAAAATTAAGAACGGCCCTTCCTGTGACCCACACCCGGAGGTGTGATAGTCCTCATTGTCCCAATGTCATGGGTAGCAAGCTGAATCCAGGAGTATATGCACGTGCGTTTCCCCAAGGACGGCGAGGGCCATGCCTCAATAAAGCAGAAACATTCCTCCTTCCCTTTCAACTTCTTTCCAGCATGCCGTCATTGCGTACTGTTAAAAATGTGTACATGCATCCACCAATAACATTGAAGAGCTCCCCATGTAGCAGTATCAGTGTCATGATGCCTACCCCCAGGGACCCAGACCAAGTCCAGCAACCCCGGAAGCAGGCATCAAGTTACCCCAAGCAAGCCCAACAACCCCCGCTAGGGGCTATTTGGGTGCAGTCCTGGCGCCTATTGTGCCAGGCTCATATGGAGAGACAGTCCTGGCGCCATAGGCGCCAGGCTCATAGATTAAAACGTACCTGATGCAGACCATGCTGCAAACTTACCTGATGCAGACCATGCTGCAAGAGCTCCAAGCCAAACGAGGCTGGGAAGGAACTATTTTACCTAGGGACTATTTTTTTACTCGGGTGGGGTTGGGGAGGAATACTTACCTGGGACTACTTTGGAGGCCATTTAAACCACCCCGGAGAGCAGCACACGCTTCGCGTTATTCTGCATCCAGCAGCGTAACGCTCACCGTGCCTGCAAGTCTGCATCCGGTCTTCTGCCACGCCCGCCTCGAGTTTGGAGCTCCTAGAAAAAGGGAGAAAGAAGGAGAAAAGGTTAGAACAAGAGCAATACCTTTGATACTTACCTGAATTCCCGATCCATCGCGCCTTCGAGCTGGAAGAAAGAAGTTATTTTATGCGCGTCGCCTCGTCTGCTGCAGCGCCGCGCTGAACTCACCGGCCTTCGCAGCATCTTCACATTTCACCGCATCCTCCTGCATGTTCCCACCGCACTCCGGCACCTTAGGAGAAGACAAGAACAGCAAGGTGAGCCAAGGGAATACACAGAGGAATACCCCGCTAGACTTACCTGATTTTACCATCGGGTACTATTCTTCTTCATGGGTCGACGCAGCTTCCACTGCAACCTAGCCGAACCCCGGCCCCTAACGGGAAACAAAAGGACAGCAAGGTGAAACAAGGGACTAACAAGGGGAACCCTTCTCACCACAAAAGACTTAACTGATTTTACCGCCGGAGGCATTATTCCCCGAGACTTCATACTTTCTCTCAGCGCCTGAATAAGGGAGAAAGCAACAGGTTACATATGGACATTATTTTATCGAACTGTGTTGGATAATACAAATCCTTACCAGAACATTACCGGTTGCCACGAGGAACTCTTCAGTAGGGTCAAGCTGCAACCTCCAAGGAATCGGACAAGAGTCAATGTCAGGCATTTGAACTCTTACGAACTACATACTTACGGCGTCTTGCCGGGAATATCGGAGTCAATTTTGTCCTGGAACTCACCGATTCCTTCAAGCCAGTGAAGCAACTGGTTATCTACGCGCCCCTGCGCTCAATGCAGGATGATAAACTCATCTTTTCAAATCATCAGGTGGGACTATAAGAGGGGACATCCAAGGTGATCAGTGGGGAGAACAGCTGGGTGGGGGGATTTACGCTCAACTCCACTGGTGGTTAATTCCCTTTCTCCATTTGCAGAAGAATATTCCTACGGGCCAAGCAAACGAAGCTAGGTGGACCAGTCCAGTCCGTCATCTCGGCCCTACGCGTCACATTGGTGGAGACCGCAGCAGTCCAGTCCAGATCGACGCCTCTGTGGGAGCCAGGTGAGCGTAACAATCAGTTCTGTACAACAGTCCTCTGCATACACACCACGTCCAAAAACGTTATTGTGCAATCCCTTTGCGTCCACAGTCCCATTTCCATTACCGCCAACCCGAAAGTTCCTGCATGTGGCTTTCGTGCTCTGTGTGGGAATGGGGGAATACATTGCAACCAGCATACGGGTAGTTTGTTGTAAGGGGCAGCTCTGAAAAGAGCTTTTTTTGTAGATGTTTCTAGAGAAACACCTTTTTTTCGGTTTTTATTTGATTTTGTGTTTTTATGTGCTCACTATAACAGTAAACTCTTCAGCGCATCCTGTAGACGAGCAAAGAAAACTGCATTACGAATGGATGACAACAAAATGCCATTTGCTTGGAATAACTCAGCATTTACACAACTGATGGGGTCATAGTTGCAGAAGAACATCACACGAACAGACAAAAAAGTATACATGCTTCTGTTGATGAGACCCCTTCCGAGCTCCTGCTGGTAACAGCAATCATTGGAATAGGTGCATAGTAATCTTATACATGGTGGGATTTTTTTTTTACGTGCGGGCGAGCAACATTTTTTGATTTTTCCCTTATCATGCATTTCTGTTTGCCTGTACTCACATTTTTACCACATTCTGGTCAAATGCTTGCAGTGTAAAAGAAAACAGCATTGCAAATGGCGCTCAAATAAATGCTATTTCTACGGAACCACTGCATATTATGCGTCCTCATATCTCACAATGGGTGGAGAACGTGCCAACAGTCTGCATAAATTCACACATGCTTCTTTTTATAACACACTTTCCGACCTCTGGCTGGGGACAAATTACACCGGCATGGGCCCATACGACAAAGTGTACGTTTGTGACGGGCCCACATATCTGCAAAGGCGAGAACCATCCCGCCGAAACTGCAGTCACCCTGACAGCCCCAGAAAGTGTCCACTCCTTCCAACTTAAATTACCTGCAACGCCTCTTTGCACACAACACCTGTGCAGATGGTGCACAAAAGTATCACCGACGATGATCACTGTGTGTCTCTCCCTCTTGACCAACCTCACGACACAGTATTGGGAATAAATGGTACCACCCCTTGTGGTCAACCACACCCTAAACACCTAATTGCCTATTTCCCACAATTCCATTTCCATGGCCACCATGCTCTTAATGGCAGGATGTGGCATGTGCGCTTTCCCATCTACAGTGAGGGCCACGGCCCAGTAAAGCAGAAACAATACTTCTTCCCTGTGCACTGGCATTTTTGCAGCACTCCCTCATTTTGTGCTGTCAAATTTTCAAACACGCATGCAAAACCTCTGCATTGCACACTATCGTTTCTGTACACCACTCCATATTTACCGTTAAACACACTCAGTGCACGTTCCATTTGATTCCCGAACCTTCTGCTAAAGAATGCACGATTGCAGCATCCACAAAGATCCTTGCCCACACCCACTACAACACTATGGATCCATGCATGCGACCATGTGGGCAGCTAATATTATGCAAAAACGTAACATACATAGCAGCATTTGTTCCCAACTCACCCACAACATAAAACATCCATTCATGAAAATGTGTCACAATTAGCAGAATCCACAAACATACCACAGCCTGCACCACCCCTACCCACTGCCATTCACAAAGCATTGTGTCACTGGCAACTTATGAACACCATTTTCGCCACATTGGGCCTACTTCAATAAATCTGCACACAGCAGAGTAACCAAGCACACATAAGCTGCAATTCAACCATACCGTCTTCCATACTCAGATTATATGAACACTGCACCCTGTTGCCACACTGCACAACTTCTCACTGCACCATCTCCTGCCATCCACCAAATATTGTAACATGTTGCAACTATCACCACAACCATGCAAAACACAATACACATGTTTCAACACACTTGTGCTGCTGTAGCACATCTACAATGTGCTCCACACCCATTCTCCAAAGATCACCACCCTGTGCCTATAAACTGTACTTCAACCATACCCTTTTCCATACTCACATTATATAAACACTGCACCCTCTGGCCACATTGCACAACTTCTCACTGCACCATCTCGTGCCGTACACCAAATACTGTAGCGTGTTGCAACTATCACCACAACCATGGAATGCACAAGATACGCATTTCAACTCACTTGTGCTACTGTAGGACGTCTACAATGCGCTTCATGCCCATTCTCTGAAGATCACCACCCTGTGCCTGATGCACTGTCAAACCTGCATTGCTGCAGTGGGGTGTGCTCCTTGCACACATTCCCTGCACCGTAATGCAACCATGTAGATCAGCATATCACCAACTACCACTATGCAAATACGCACCACTGGCACCAGCACTCCTACCCAACCTCTGCACCGCAAAGGAGCTATACAGCGTAAAATGCAACAGTTACCATAACCTACAAACATTATACTGTCTCCAGCACCCCTATGCCCTTTCATTCACATACTATGGTCTTACCCACTTCCCCTCAGACAGTATTGTGTCACTACCAACCTAACCACAAAATGTTCACAACATTGCCCCTACTCCAAGCAATCTGCACACAGCACACTATCCAAGAACATATAAGCTGCACTTCAACCATACCCTCTTCCATACTGACAGTATGCAAACACTGCGCCCAGTGCCCACACGGCGTGACTTTTCACTGTACCCTCCCCAGCCACACATGAAAAACTTTACCATGTTCTAACAGTGACCTCACCTGCGAAACCAAATGTACACGCATGGCAGCTCACTTCTGCTGCTCTATTGCATCTAAAATGTGCTCCACAACCATTCTGTATAAGTCACCACTGTCTAACTGATGCAAAGTCAAAAATGCATTACTGCCGTGGGTGTGCCCAAGCCCTAGGCTCTTGAGTGCATGGCCTACGCCCTACGGCCTTCGGCCATGCACCCAATAGTCTAGGCCTTGAACACACCCACTGCAACAAAATGCCACCAAGCATGTCACTATGTCACCAACTAGGACAATTCACATACACACCACTGCCACAGGCACTCCTACCCAACCTGCACACTGCCATGCAGCTATACAGCAATAAATTGCAACAGTTACCATAATGTAGAAAGAAAACACTGTCTCCTGCACCCCTGTACACTCATATTCTATGGGCGTACCCACTTCCATTCACAAAGTACTGTGTCACTGGCAACGCACCCACACACTGTTTGCAACATTGGCCCTACTCAAACGAATCTGCACACACCACACTATGCAAGCACCACCCTCCACCTGAAACAGAGTCAGACATGCATTGCTTTGGTGGGTGGGCTGAAGCCCTAGGCTCTTGAGTGCATGCCCTACGGCCTACGCCCTTCGGCCATGCACCTTCACATACTATGGTCTCACCCACTTCCACTCAGAAAGTATTGTGTCACTGACAACCTAACCACAAAATGTTCACAACATTGCCACTACTCCAAACAATCTGCACACAGCACACTATCCAAGCACATATAAGCTGCACTTCAACCATACCCTCTTCCATACTGACAGTACGCAAACACTGCACCCAGTGCCCACACTGCATGACTTTTCACTGCACCATCTCCAACCACACATGAAAAACTTTACCATGTTCTAACAGTGACCTCACCAGCGAAACCAAATGTACACGCATGGCAGCTCACTTCTGCTGCTCTATTGCATCTAAAATGTTCTCCACAACCATTCTGTATAAGTCACCACCATCTAACTGATGCAGGGTCAAAAATACATTACTGCGGTGGGTGTGCTCAAGCCCCTGTGCACTTTCATTCACATACTATGGGCATACCCACTTTCATTCATAAAGTACTGTGTCACTGGCAACCTGCCCACATACTGTTTGCAACATTGGCTCTACACCAACCAATCTGCACACACCACACTATGCAAGCACCACCCTCTACCTGATGCAGAGTCAGACATGCATTGCTGCAGTGGGTGGCTGAAGCACTAGGCTCTTGAGTGCATGCCCTATGGCCTACGGCCTTCAGCCATGCACCCAGTAGTCTAATCCTTCAACAGACCCACCGCTACTTCATGCACCCATGCATGCCACCATGTGCCCAACTACCGCAATCCATCCGCAGAGCACAGCCACCCGCGCTCCCACCCAACCTATGTCAGGTGCAATTCACTCCCCTTCTGGAAGTCACCTGCCACCACTCACCACGGAAAGAGGTCGCCGCAAACAGGTCGCAGCACAAGCTATCGGGCTGTTGCGACAGCTGCCTCCAATCACCACACAAAGTAGTTGCCTGTCTAGGTACCCGCGAAGTGGCATAATACGCACAAATACTGCAGGCACTCCTCAGTCTTCTTCAACCTAGTTACATATGTCACATGAACCACTTCTCACTCCCCCACTCTTTCCCTCCCTTTTTGCCACCAACACATTGCGTACCGTATATTTTCCAGAAACTTCTGCCGGTGCACTATCCTCTGATACACCATGGCAGTTTTAGTCAGAAAATGTTGATGCACAGCACGCTTCCCTCCAGCCAACCACCGGCAACGTCCAAAGTTCTCCGACAGCACGCCGTTCCGCAAGCCAATGACACTTCTGTCCACTGAACGAACAGGGAAATGGGTCAGCGGAGTGGACCCAGATATCACTAAATTTTAGAGACATACATTTCAGTTGTTTGCAACAAAAGTACTGATCGGATTCCCACCAAACACACAAAAGCATGCTTTCTGACCCAAGCTGCCGCTCCTGTCGCAAATTTGGGGCAAATTGATCCAACCGTTCTGGATGTAGCCGTGCGCAAAGCTTTTGCCCATTCAGACTATGGAAAAAAAAATGTGGGACACCCTATAAATTTGCCCCACCCTGCACGAAACCTCGCCCAACTTGGTGAAAAAATTCAGACCTGGACATATACTTTTTTTGCAAAGTAGGTCTAAAGAAATTAGTGACTATTTCCGCTCTGTGGACACCCTTCCCTGTTCGCTCCGCGGGCAAGATATCGATTGGCTAATCGGTCGCGTCATGTACGCGGACATGTGATGCGTTCGCTGATTGGATGGTGAAGAGCGTGAAGTGCGCCAGATTGTTCTGATGCGCCTGCCATCTTGGATCCGTGTTTTGGTGTCCGCGGACATCGTCGCAAAAATATATTAAAAAACACAACATTGCACTTTTTAAATTTATCAAATACTGTCTGGGGAGGTGAGGGATGATGAGGATGGGATGGGATATGGCAGCAAGAAGCAAAAAAGTGGTGTTTTCTTGTCACGAAAGTCATACAGTACATTTGGAGGTGTTCCACAATATAAGGTGTGTAAAGTACAGGCGAAAAACTAATGTGTCTGTGTTAAAATGTATTTAAAATAATAATGGAGTCAGACTGCCGTCCCCTAGAGTCTGGCATCTGAGGCAGCCACCTGCAGTGTCTGTGTTTTATGGAAAGAGAGACCCTGCACATGTATGAGAATACGATTTCTTATGGATGCGTTGAGCAATGTTGTTGCAAAGTGAAAATGTATTTAGATTCTGAGTGAAGGTCACCAGCTTTGATTTTTTGGTTGCGAGCTAAGGAAGCCCACACATGGGACCCAAAGTATAAGGTTCAATAGTTTTTTGACCTTGAGAGAAAGGGAATATTCCGCAAGGAATGCAGTGAGAGGAGGTTTGTAATAATGAACATTTGATAAGGTTATGCATTTCAAAAGTGTGTAAGGAACATGTGAATTGAGTTCATGAAGAATCTTTGGTGCGAGCGCAGTGAGAGTTACGGCCTGATTTACGCCAAGAGAATGGAAATGGTGAATATAATGTAAGTTTGATTTTGATGACTATATACCGGAAAAAGCATTAACTTATTATTATCTGAAGATTAATTTTGGGTTATATTCTATTTGTTTGTTCTGTGTTTCTTAATCCAATGTCACGCAAGTATTATCTTTCTGTGTGGTTGTCTTTTTTACGTGGTTATGGGGAGTGCAGGATCTAGGTGCATGTAGACTATCACTAGGTTCACCCAGGTTCAACGCTAATATTTCATTAAAATGTCATGTATGACCATATGGAATTGTGTATCAGTTTGATGTGTGTGCTAATCGTTAGTTTAAACTCTATGCCAAATTAAAAATTCAATAGATATATTGTAATAAAGTTTGGGTATTGATACACATTTTCTGTTATGTTTTCCAAATAGCTACATCCTGCCTTTCTGCGATTGTCATAGATTCCAGATGCCAACTGACGGCTTCTTCAATCGGCAGCTGCACGTAGTTGTCAACGGTTGGATCACAGTGACTGTTTTTTGGGACGATCACCTAGGGCTAATGTGCCCGTATGCTGTACTGGCGATTAGGCGGAACATAACATCCTTTATGGTGGTCTATGCCCAAGTTGATGCAGAAGTCCTGGAATTCACTGTGCGACCCAAGAGGTTCTTTTATCGAAAACTAACACTTTGTGTACGGAAAAAGAACAACGTGTGCCTCACGATTAACATTTTGGATCACGAGCGAAGAAACAAATTTGCAATTTGATTTAATATGGGTATAGTCGGATGTTGTCGGAGCGTTTATTGTCAAATAAAAGTACTTTGCAAATTGTGCAGTGTTATTGTTTTCTTTTAAAGAACGGTTTAATATTCCGAATTGTGACATGCTGTGTTGTTAGTCGATGTGTGTTGATTTTCGGGTTCTGCGTCACGTCATGTAGGTGATTATGGGCATGTTTGGATACGCTGAAGAGGAACGTCACCGAGAAAGGTGTAGAATATCACTTGGGTTGGTGATGTGAGGGTCAGGGGCGGGGCATATGATTTAGTGATGTCAGGGCAGTTTACCTTAGGCAGATGCAGCAATGGATAAGAATAGCACAAGATGGATGCACCCTGCTGCCAGATTTCGTATGTTTTGAAAGAGAAAAAATGATGTATGGTGAATTGGAAATGTTTGCGATAGATTAATGTATGTATAAAAATACATGGCCGAACCATCGGGACAGTAATATTTTCTGAGAATTGCACTTGTGAAACTAATGAAATAATGTTTGGGGAGGTGAGGGGTAATGATGATGGGTGGGATATTTATGACGTGATTTCGAATGAGTTTACAAAGTTTGGTGGGATTTTGTGCAGAGCTTATATGACGATTATATGTGCATTCATTTGACAGTTTTGAACAAATAAAACGTGGGTGGATTTCCAGCAAACTTGCGTAAGGCGCACTGGCAAGGATCAAAAAGCATGGTTTTGCAAATGTGGCAGTGTTTTCTTATTTGACAAGTGTCATAATGTAGTTAACAAAAATAGCGGTATAGCTTTAGTGACTGAGGGGTAGGCTGTAGCCATGGGCAGTGGCCAGAATGTCCGGGTCACGGAATAAGGTCATGATCTGGACAATGTGGCTACCGGCCATGACCAGAAGGGACAAAAAATGTGCTTGTGGTAATATGGTCATAGGGTTTTCTTTTTGCCTTTTGTAGGCTGCGATGGAAAGTGAAGAGGGGCCCTGTATGGAACCCCTGCCTTCCCTTTCCATGGTGGCCATCTTGGAAAAGGATTTTCCTTCCTATACCGGGACACCAAAGGCATCCCGGTGTAGGATGAAAAATCCTCTTTTTTACTACCACAGGTTACCGCTTTGGGAACATAGGCTGCTAATGGCCTTCATCCCCCATTTCAGGGGCTGGAATGGGGGATAATTGGTAATGGTTCAGAGACCTCATTATCCACCCTTACTTTGCTTGGGCTGATAACTTGGGCTGCTGGGCCGGTATCCACCGTTCCAGTCCATGGAACAGAGGATTAACGCCCCAATATTCCCATTATCATAACACAAAATGTAAATGGAAATGTTGGAAAATATTATTGAGCCTATTTACTTTACTGAGAAATATAAAGTAGATGGAGTCATCAAAGATGACATTGCTTAATGCACTAAGTAGCTCAAGATATTTATTCCAATGATCCTTGACACTTTTTTGTCAACATTATAATAAGAATCCCTTGTACAGACTTTTCATGAAAAGTAAATGCACATGTGATGTCATCAGTGATGTCATCAATGACATTTGTGATGTCATCTTTGATGTCCCGGGTGTTAGTCTTATCAGTGCACGGTGGTGGCGCGAGTTATGGTTGCTTAGCTGACTCTAGCTGGTGAATTTCAGGGGTTTTTCTGTTTTACTTGGAACCATAACGTCCCTTTAACAAAGTTTTTTTACTGAATTTCATAGGTTTTTAGTTGCGCAACTTAACCATAACGTCCCCTTAACAAAGTTTTTTCATTGAATTTCATAGGTTTTTATTAGTGCAACTTAACCATAACGTCCCCTTAACAACGTTTTTCATTGATATATATATATATATATATATATATATATATATATATATATATATATATATATATATATATATATATATATATATATATATAATACACGGCCTGCAGTAGCGGCCATGTACATATGGTTAAGTTGCTCATCTCATAGGAAGAGCACTTCTTGGGCAGCTTATAACTTCGCTCCCCCTGGACAAATCCTCACCAAACTTTGCAAAAAAAGTATATGGCCCACTCTGAATTGGTGAGGTTTGGTCCGGGGGAGGGGGGAAGTTATAGGGGGGTCTTTTTTTCCCATAGCCATAATGGGAAAAAACTTTGCTCATGCCTACAGCCCAAACCGCTGGACGGATTTCCACCAAATTTGCGGCAGGAGCGGCGGATTGGTCCCAAAATCGTGCTTTTGTTAATTTGGTGTAAATCTGTCCTATAGTTTTTTTTAAATGACCTAAACATAAGGCAAAAAATTAGTTATATCTATGTCCGCTCCACAGACACATTTCCCTGTTCGTTCCGCGGACAGGACACCGATTGGTTAACGACATGCAACGTTTTAGCTGATTGGAGTGAGGCGTGAGGTGCATCACATTGTTTCGATGCGCCCGCCATCTTGGATCTGTGGACATCCGTGGACAACGCAGTGGCGAGCAGAGGCAAAATGCAATTTTTTTGGAGTGTGTTGGTGTGTAGGAGTGCTTGGGGAGGGTTGGGGAGTAAGAGATGGGTCAAATACTGTATTTGTTTAGGTGGCAGGTGCCCCTGATGTGTTCACCATGTCCGTGGTCATCGTGGCTGTCCACGGACATAATAAATGCACTACTAGCTATTTTACTTTAGTATGATGTTGGTTTTTGGTTGTTAGTAGAGCATTGATTGTAAATAATATCCCCTATAAGCAGCCCACATACCACAGTCAAAATGTTTTGTAGCATGGGTGTGCTATACTACGGTGGTTGTGGCCAGGGCCTACAGTCTTGAGTGCATGGCTGAAGGCCGTACACATCCATAGAATCAAACACCCATCAAATATCCACAACCCAAAAGTTTGTGTAGAGTTTGTATGTGAAGTTTTGGCTAGGCTATACAGTTAAGATTGTAGAGTTTGTAACACGGACTGTGGCATAAGATACCCATGGAAGTAAACATTTTGGATTGTGGTGTATGGTTAGAGGTTTGCTTGAATGGGTGTGTTATGCAGCAGTGTTTGTGAGTCCATTTATTGTATACTTACTGGTTGACTTTTTTGTGGTTCTATGCAGTTTTTCATGACATAGGTAATTGGACCAGACATTCTTTTTCGATCTCTGTGATAAAAGAAAATATCATATGTTAGTGTAGGTAGTTCATAATGAGTTATTACATTGCATAATAGACATTTCTGTATTTTTTTGACCCTCATATTTAGTACTTTACAAGTACTATAGTTCAAATCAGTGTACTGCGCAATTTGCTCAGTTTCTGTGTTTGTTTTCTAAATCATTGGGTCCGTGGGAAAAAAATCCATGCTGGATTAAAAAAAACCTTCTATGTTGTGGTACAATATATTTCTTTCATTGTTTTACTGTTTATTTCTCGTTTCTTGCTAATCTTCTATCTGTTGGCTTGTTGCAGATTTTTGGGGCAGTTAGATATCTGTTGGCGCATTCTAATTGTTTATTTCTACTTTTATGCTATTCATCTATCTGTTGGGTTTTTGCAGATTTTTTGGGGCACTTAGATCCCTGTTGGTGTATTCTAACTGTACATTTCTTGTTTGATTTTAGTGGTATTTATTTATCTGTTTGCTTGTTGCAGAATCTTGGGGCATTTAGATACCTGTTGGCATATTCTAACTGTGCATAACTTTAAAGTTGAAGTTTTGCTTATGTTCACACACGGATTACGTATAAAATTTTGGTTTTAAGAATATTAAGTAAGCATTTACAAGATTTGCTGGTAATCTCTGCTTTAGAGTAATGGTAGTATCATTACATTCGAACCATCCACAATTCTTTTTTATATATGCAGTGTAGTGACCAGCATTGGTGGTGGCTCCTGCTTGTTAGATTATACCTATTGTTGTGAAGGTTTTCTTACCAAGTGATACTGGACCATGTGTGAATTCAGCCAGTTTACAGTTGTTTTTGGTACCATCTGCATTGTAACATAAAAGAATTACTATCACGAATGTACTATGTGTCTGTATTTGTAAGGTGGAGCGATTATCTGAATTGCAGGTAGTACATAATCTGACATGGTTTGCATTTTGTACAAGTTGCTGAAATTAAATGGTTTCACAGTTAGGTATGGGTTAGGTATGGATACATACACAAAACGTTCATTAGGGACTTGTTCCTGTGCCACATGGCTGCAGAGAGTGCATGTATGTTTCCAAATGTACGAAATCTGGAAGATTTCATTTATAGGTATGTTTTTGTTTTACAGTACTTGTTGTAAGTACATAGAAATTCTTGTGGATCTTCTTGTGAGTTTATAGTGAATTTGACCATTCCAGCATAATAGTCCAATTCTTGTCTTATTCCATGAACACTGTAAGTGTTGTCAGGATTGTTGGTTGCATTTCTATGAAGGACTAACATTTGCAAACACAATTGGTCTGTACTGTGTAAGTAAATGTTGTCAATAATTGGTGGCAATTGGAATAGAATATTTATTGCTACATTTGCATAGCAATTTACACCAGTTGTATTTGAAAATTGGAATGGACCTGAGTTCTGTGTTGAAGTCCTTTGTTAGGAGTGTGTGTTGCTTCTTTGAAGAAGTAGTTGAGTTACTTTAAGCAGTAGATTCTTCTTTGGCTGTGGTACTTGATGAAGTATAAGCTTCTTTTACTTTCGTTGGAGGAATTGCAGTGAGATCCGGTATCATTTCAGTTTGAAGTACTTTTCTTTTATAATGTTTTGCTTTTTGCGGGACAGGATAGGTTTTTAGATGGGGGTGTAGAGTGAACGCAGTCTATTGTATTCTAGAATGCAAGGAATATCAGCATTTACTTTACTTGCATCAAAGTTGATTAGAAATAGCCTGTCAAGTGTACGTAAGCGTTATAGTGCTACATAGCGCATGCCTTCTTTAAAGACTATGCTACCAATATCTATCAATGCTTTATCTAGGATAAGACCTTGTGATTTGTGAATGGTAACTGTGTATGCTACAGTTAGTGAAAATTGTTCTCTGCGTAGATATATGTCTTTGAAAAGAAGGAAGCGGGCTGTTGAGCGTCCTATACTTTTAACTTCTGACAGTTTGTCAAAGAGAATATTGACAAACTGAATGTTGTTGTCATATGGGTATGTTTGAAAGCCAACAACTGTACCAAGTGCTCCATTAACTAGTCCTTGCTCCACGCCAAGGTTACGTTTAACCATTATTCTACAATTTAAAGATAATTTTTATATTTTCTCCAAAGCAGCTGTAGTGGGGATAGAGTTTTCTAAAGTATTTAGTCTTATTATGGCTTGTTGACGCATGGGTAGTGTCATACCATGTACGTCCAGTTTTTCTTTTTTCAACATTGTTTCATTGAATTTTGAACAGCTTGCAAGAGTTGGCATCAAGGACATACAATTGACATTTGTGCGTGCTAATTATTCGATGGCATCAGTAGCACATGAGTTATGGCCATAGAGTGCATGGATGTGCCTGGTTTTTAATATTGATTGTGCTTCTTGAGATCGTACACCAACTTTAATACTTTTTAAAATGTTGGCGTATGTGAGGTCTGCAGACTGGTGCATGTTTTCTGTTAATTCTCGGTATTGGAAATGTTGCCACAGGTTGACATTTCCCATGCTGCCAAGAGTTTTACAGCACATTTTGTGCCCTAAGGTTTTAAAAATAGGTTCACCTTTCACTGGTGTCCATTGAAGAAGATCTCCGAAAACAATAATGTGTTTTCCTCCAAAGAGCTCTTCATAGTCTCTTTTGAGTACCTCTTGTAATCTGAGGTGAGTCAAAGCCAACATTAGGTTGGAGACCATGCTCACCTCATCTATTAGTAGCACTTTAATTTGTTTCAAAACTCTGCATAGTTCCATTGCAGCTTCTGTAGAAAGTTGTAATAGTCTAATTTGTTTTGGTGTTCTACTGGAAGGAGCAGTAATCAGTGTAAAGTGACAGCGCCTATGTTGTAGGCAGCTAAACCTGTGGGGGCAGTTACAACAGCTGACAGTGGCCCTCATTACGACCCTGGCGGAAATCGCGGTGCAAAATGCACCATGGAGCACGGCGGAAAGCTGCCGATAGTGCCATGGGGGTTGGCGGATTTTCCGCCCCATTCCGACCTTGGCGGGGCGGTAAATCCCCATTCCCCATTTTACCCTTCCCCATTCCCATTTTTGCCCCATAGGGTATAATGGGAGTGGGGAAGGCGTTAATTACGCCACCTCAAAATACGGTGGCGTAATTAACGACAAGGTCCCGTAGCGCCATGGATTTCTCCGCCCGGAAAAACCAGGTGGAAAACGCTCCATGGCGCTACGGAAACTCGTAGTAGGGCGGACGGGTCCGCCGCGAATAACGCTGGCGTAAACCCACTCCGCCAGGGTCGTAATGAGGCCCAGTATGTTTTTTGTCAGTTGTTGGAGGAACTTGCTGATGATTTTGATTAAGAATGTTTTGCCTGAACCAGCTTGACAACTCACGTATAGGAGTATAGGTTTGTAGTCTTGGCAGGTACAGTTTTTATTTTCATGTTGCACACCATGTTTAATTTGTTTTGTTACTTCTTGGAAAATGCTACGCTGTTCATTGTTCAGTTGTGATTTCAGTACAACGAAGTCTGCAGTACCTTGTTTATATTGACACATGGTGTTTTCTACTTCTGCCATGGCTAATTCTGCCTTATTTGCTATTAGTGGCTGTCCAAGTGGTTCTTGGCTTCCTGTTACAGAAGGTTGACAACTGTCAGGAGTATCCACTTCTAGTTGGGCTTGGAGTTCTTCTTCATGTTGCTGTTCATTGTGCAACATTGTTTGGTACTGTGTAAAGTTTAAATCTGTTATAGTACTTTCATTTGCTTTGAAAGCATCTTCATAGGAGTCATATGTATCAGTAACTCTTCTTCTTTTCTCCATGGTTTAAAAAGTTGTAGCAGGGACATGTAATACAGTTCTTAATGTTGAGGAGTTTTTAATGACATATTTGATATGATTAATTAAGCTGCATTTGGTAAATTTCACTAAGCTGCCTTCACAATTTGCTACTCTGTATCTACCTTTCTTTTCATCTGGTTTAATATTATTTTTGTATGTGAAGTTTTGGGCTACGTGGTAGAGACACATGGCTTCCAAAGTGGTACTCCTGTTTGGGTAGTATGTGTCGAGTGAATTGTTTTTCAAAATGTCTTGGCTGTTGGGATCATTTTTGACTATTGTTTCTATGTCCTCATATGATTTGAGAACTCTTTTTCTAGATTTAGCAGGACCAAGACTTAGCCATACTATATTGTCAGTTTTTCATACAAGGCAGTACCGGTTAAACAGTCTGCAGCTTCGTAGCAGCCACATTCTCTATGACAGAGCATTTTTATGTCTAAGCTGTACAATTTGTGTGATAGTGTTTTGTCAGATGATATGAAATCCCAGAGGTCCTGAAGCTCTGTTTTCTCTGCTTTGGTTAAGTAGGCTGTGACATATCATGCAACTGCAGTGGAATTGTCTGCAATGTACTGCACATCTATGTTTGGATTACATAGGAGGGCAATGATTGCATTGTAATCATTGATGTATTTTGATTCTTCTGTTCTTTTTATGCAATATGTATTCTTAGCTGATTTACCTTTGACACTATGTCTGACTGAAGACATGAATTTGTTTACTTGACCTGTTGCTGAAACTGGTCTAGGGAAACCAAAGCAGCATTTGGTGTAGTATTTCCCTTTGGTTTTATATTTGTGATGACACTATTTCCCACATTTGTGTCTTTCAAATTGTAAAATGTGTGCATGAAGGTCACTATGCGTTGTTTGTGAAGGGATTTCACAAGTGACATATTTTTGGATGAACTGCAAAACATTGCCATCACTGTCCTGGCCAAATTTAGGAACATTTTTAATCCATAATAGCATGTGGATGTGTGGTGCTCCTCTGGCTTGGTATTCTTTTCTCCAAAAGAAGTGTTGAATTTCTCCGAGGGGAGCAACAGTCTTATTACAAATAAAGTGTAGCATAGCAATGAAGCGATGATGGAAATATCTTGACACGTTTACAGGATCTAGAGAGCAGAGTTCTCCTGGTGTTTGTTTATATCTATGTTTGTTTTGTTTTTGTTTGCTATGCGTAGGAAATCATGTAGATCTTCCCATGCATATTCTGCACAACTTAATCTAACAAACCAAGTGGGTGGGCCAAGGTTTCTTATCATACAGCGTACATCTCCGTGACGTCGGAACCAGTATTCTTGCATGTTTGCTAAAAGATTTGTAATACTTTACTGTACAACCTCATCTTTTTCTTGCACTTTTTGCAATAATTGCGTAGCTGACATATTTTGAAAATGGGTACCTGATTTTAATGTGTGTGCACATCCGTAGCATATTATTGCTAGTTCACTTTCAAAGAGAAGGTGGAATATGTATTCTATGTTTTGTCTGAATATGGGGTCATCAGAATACATTTGTAAAGAGCGTTATTCTGATTCTGTTATCTGTGTGGGTCTATCATCGTACCTTCCTCCATTTCCAGTAGGAAAGTGTAGAGGAAAGGCCCGTCCTTCTATACCTTTTTCCCATATGCTGATTGGAGATCCTTTGGCTTGTCACATTTGGTACGTTTCCAGTGCATCATCTATATTGTCTTTAGAGTGTAAAAGATGAATTGTATAATGGTCTAAAATATTGGTTTCTGTAGCAGGATTTAGAAGTCTTGAATTATTTCAATGGTTTCTCTCAGGTTTTCTTCAATATTAATTTCTTTGTGGTATTCATTGTTGTTTTTTAGATATTGCAGGTGTTGTCTCACTTTATGTAAGTCCACGAGTTGTTGCCAATTTTTTGTCTTTTGTAGGTACGTCATTTACTAAGACAATTAAAGATTGATCCATTGGCCATTGCAATCCTATAGTGTGTAAATGCTGTTTAAGATCTAATGGTTAATAAACTACTTTGCCACTAATGCCTGTCACTAATTCAGAGGGAGGTAACTTTGCTGTTTTTGGTTGAAGGCATATTATTGCTTGAAATGGGTGCACTGTTTGAATGATGATGCTCTGATATACATTTTGTTGTTGCAGGGGTTTTGGTAGTGGGAATAATTCTAAGTTATTTGTGATAGCATGTGAAGGTGTTTGGTTATTGTCAAGTTTTGCAGTGCAGTAATTGCAAAGTATTAAGGGGTCGGTAATTTCGTATTTGTTTTCTGCTATAAGGTAGAGAGCTAATTGGAACCATTTGGAATCTTCATTGTCTTCTGTTTTGTATGTCAAAAGTTTTTGTGCTACTTTATAAAATGTCCTGCAGCAACACACACACACACACATGGTTTGGTACTTCAGCGGAGGTACTTTTAAACTTTAGTATTTCTTTTTTGTATGTGTGTATTAGAAGGTTGCTATTTGTACAGTAGTTGCTAGTTTGTTGTAAGGCTATTGCATTTGTAAGTGGCTTTCACTTCCCAAATATTTTCTCTGGATATGCTCTATTTCTTCAAGAAGTTGTTTGGCTGTACCATGTAGAAGATTGTTATTTAAATTGGCTAGTGCTAAATCAGGACTTTTAGCATAGTAGAGTTTATGGACCAGATTTCTTACAGTTGAATGATGTGTTGATATCATTTTGATATGATGGAAAGTGCTTTTGCAAATAGGTCCTGAAATGCAGGCTAATGAATGTCCTTGTAGTCCTGTGTATTTGCACACTGGACAGGCATCCATATTTTGTAGTAGTTTCATTTTGAATTTGTCTTGGCTTTTTACATACTGATTGAGGAACTGGCGTAAAGATTTGAAAGATTTTTTGGCAATGTTACACATTGATGTGCACGGCCATTTGTAGACTGGACATTTTGGTTCAGTAGAATGGAGAGGTCATACTGAGTTTTCTGGGGATATTTTTGTGAGCAGACTTTCTTGTTCCATAATGGTGTTATTAAGTTTTTCATACCCTCGTTCCCTGCTACGTATGGCAATTGGGTTTGTTTGCTTTTGTTTATATGCTTCTTCATTAAAATATGGTTTGATTCTTGTGGTGTGACTCCATTCACCTCCACAGATGTTTAAGAAGCTATTTTGTTTGATAGTTCATTCATTGAGAAGTCTTTTTTGTAGTTTAGTAGTTAGTTTTGTTAGTGGTTTTATTTTGTTTAAAACTAAAATAAATAACTTCCTTTTGAGAAGGATTGCACTGTCTATGAGAGCTTATAGGATTAATTTTCTACAGAAGGTTTAGGATTTATAGGTGCAGTGTTAGCAGTAGAGGTAGTTGAAGTCTTGTTAATCACTTTCTGTTTTATTTACATTTTGATAGAGGAGGCAATGTTTCTGTACTGGAAGCTTGTTTTGTTTTGATTAATGACTGTATTAGCTATTTTGTTTGAACTTTTTGTACAAAATCTGCTAAAGATGGATGCTTATTTGGGGCACTTTTATTTTGATTTGCTCTACTTCTGCGTTGCTTTCTATGGAGTTGCTTTTTGGTAGGCATTCTTTGGGGTCTGTTGGAGAAAAATAGAAAGTGTGGGTTGGGCTGTTGTGAAGTGTATGCATGCTTTGTGCATGAGTGTCTGAGTATGATGGTAAGGATGTTTGTGGAGGTGTGTGATTGTGCAATGGGGAGCTACATCAAGGGAAGGCTATTCTTCTATTATTTGTCACTATACTGGGCTTCAGATGACAATATAAAGTATGCAGCTGGTAAGGGGAAGCACGAATACTAAATCTCATGGTAGAAGGTTAATACACTTGTTTGTTCTACAATACTAAAGTATTTGAGTAACAGTTAGAATATTATGTTAGTATTGTATTTACTTTTTTGTATGGAAAGAGTAGGTTTCTCCTACGTTCTTGTTCGTACTTCAGACGCTGCTGCTTTTCAGGAGAGTGGTCTTCACTGCAATTGCAAAAGAAAGAAGTTAGTGAATATGTGTGTTTATAGCACTTTTGTTAATGTAGACATTGATTGTTTTGTTTTTGTAGTAGTAATGTTTTCTTATAACTGAGCATGGTATGCACATGCACGTTCCTTTGCCTATGTGCATCCTGTATATTTTACTTAGCATCTGTTCATTGAATATGTTTTACAAATGAGTATAATAGTAAACATATAGAGCACACTTTTTTTAAGGCTATGTTATTGGATGTTAAGAGATAGAAGAAATAATCATATGCATTTTTTGCTATTTTTACAGGGTAAATGGCAGAAATTGTACAGAAAAGCATGCAATGTATGCATTTGTGAAGGTGTGGGAAATAAAGCAGAAGGATTTCATATAGAGGCAGTGGTGGTGTTTCAGATCGGAGCCTTTATAATGATATTGGGCCTCATTACGAGGTTGGAGGTAAGGGGTTAAAGGCGCTGGTAAAGGTGCCGGTGCCATTAACCCCCTACCTCTGCATTACGAGGTCCTTTAGCGGGTCCCGCTAAGGGTGGCTAGTTTTACCAGGCGCCCTTGGCAGGAGCCGTTAAAGATCCAGCATGTTAATAACGGGCCTGTTATTAACGGCCCGTTATTAGCAGGCTCCCCATTCCCATTGAGCCCTATGGGGGCTCGAACGGGAATGGGGATGGGTTCCCCGAATGGGGAAATAGCGGGTCCTACAAGGTCGGAATGGCCCGGTAATTCCCCATTCAAGGAACCCGGACCCGGTATGCGGTAAGGGGGTAGCCATGATGCTAAAAGCACCATGGATACCTCCTACCTCGTAATGAGGCCCATTGTCTGTGTTTGTGCATGAATGAAGATGCATGTACTCATCCTGACTGCGTGTCATTTTATAACACACTAGACAGCCTTTTTCATTTTTCTACTGTTATTTCTCCCATCTTTTAATATGAAATAACATTTTTTTAGATAGCTCTGTGTGTAAACAAAATTTTGGAGAGCAGACAGGTTTGCAAGTCACATTCTCCTAGCAGATGGGAGAAATTACAGAAAGTTAATTTTACAGTTTATACAGGGTAAGTGGCAGTTACTCTGTTTATATGTATTCCTGGAAGAACTGTACATATACTGTGCAGAAAATATTCATACCAGTAGTCTGTGTTCATGCATATGGATGTGCATGAATCTGCAAGTAGAAATCTTGTTGAGTTTTATAGTAGTTGTTGCTGTAGGTCCCTTTCAGTCACAGCCCAATTGTACTGAGGGATCAATAGTACATCTAAAGTGCTGATCTGTGATGATGGAGTTAGATGTAGAGTTCTTGGATGTGATTGGTGGATGATTGTGTGGCTGCTTAACATTACCCATTACCCATTAACATTAGGAAATGGTGCAGCGAGTGAAGTGGAAAGGGTACAAGGGCTGCCCCAGTGTTACACGCTCCGTGGACACCCCGGCTGGGTTTCCAGCAAATCCAGCATTGAAAGTGGACTGTAGGGATCTGCCAATCGGATGTTGAGGTTGTGGTTTGTGTTGAAAGAGGCTGTGTGTAGTGAAGATGGCAGAGGTGGAGAAAGTCAGGGTGTTGGTGGTTGGAGATATGTTTGTGCATGGTTTGGAGCAGTATGCTAAATGCAGGAATGTGGCAAACAATTTTGTTGTTAAAGGAGTGGAGGTAGTGTGGAGCACTGTGCCTGGTTTCGATGTGCGGGGAATTGTACACGTTTGTGGAGATATGGGCAGAGTGAACAGTCCACATGTAGTTGTTTTGCACTGTGGTACTTTGCATTTGGGCTATGTCAGTGCCCCTATTTTGTTGGAAGATTTGGAACACTTGGTTCAGGCAGTAATGAAAATACTTCCAAATTCCAAGGTTATTTTTACTGGTTTAGTACCTAGGGCAATATGGGACAATAGTTCTGTTTTTTGTCCTCAGCAAAATATTACAACCGAGGCATGTTTGCTTTCATGCTTAGAGCTGGCATGTTCTTTTGTAAAAATGAGAACATTGATTCTGGTAATGTTATTAATTTTAAAGAAGATGGCATATCTTTGTCTTTTATGGGAAATGCCATGCTGTTTTGGAACTTAAGGGTTGTTTTGGAGAAGCTAATGTGAAGATTTTTGGAGGAAAATGAGAAAAAAAACTAAAAAGACTAAATAAAAGGTGTTTCTGAAGCATCTGCAAAAACCCCAAAAAAGGCTCTTTTCAGAGCCAACCTTAAAGGGGAAATGGGGCATACTATTTAAATTTTCATTCCCCATGCTCAGATTTTCCGATTTGTCCGCGGACACTGTGGTTGTCCACGGACACCGCGTATTACATGCAGAGAGTTTGGGGTTGAGAGACATTCAAATGTAACTGAGCAGAGCAAGGGATTGGTCAATAAGGTTTACTCGGTGTGTTGTGTAGGTGGAGAGTTTGTCAGAAAGTCTTTTTCCCAAGAGAAGAGCAGATAGCTATGGCTTGTATTTCAGAAAGCAGATTGTTTGGATTCTGGGAGATTCACGGATAAATTGGTTGGAGGTGCATGCAGATCGCTGTGGAGTGGCTGCACATCTGGGATTCTGTCATGTGGAAGTGCACTGGCATGGAGTGTGTGGAATGAAGTGGCTGGTACCTTTCTGTGCTACTTTGGTGACACAGCGTCATCCAGACATTATTATAACAGTTTAGGACATGTGTCTGGAATCTCTTTGCAATTTGTAATGAAAGAAGGACTTCGGAAAGTCATGGACATGTATGCAAACTCCAGAGTAATTTTTGTCCGTATTGCGCAGAGACAAATGTGGCTGCGTTCTTTTTCATTTGGTCCACAAATGGAGAAAGCAAGGCACAATGTTAACAAGGCTGTTTGTGCCTTTTTGAGAGATGTTGGTATGTCCTCTTTTCAGAATGAAAACATTGGGCCTCATTACGAGTCCGGCGGTAACCGAGGCAGTAAAACTGCCTGGTTACCGCCGGACTCATATTACCATTCCGCCTCCGTGACTCCCGGAAATACCAGGGCATTACGACCCTGGTGTCCCGGGAATTCCGCAGGCGGAATTCAGTTAATCCCCATTCCCATTGAGTCCTATAGCCCCACAGTGGAACGACTTTAGGTGTCGCTTCATTGATGTAGTACCATAGTTATACAAACCAGGCTTGCCATGATTCAGCACCATGCAGTGTTAGTCTGAAAAACCCAAAGCCCCAACCGTCGTGTTGCCCCCACTTGGGCAACCACGGTCTTCAGACAATCTTGGACAATCTCCAATTGGGGTGTGGATCACTATACACCCCCTTTTGACTGCATTCGTATCAGGCCCCATGCACTGTGTACTCCTAGATTACACCTATCTTACTACCATGGGAAATAACAAATAACACTAAGACACAAAGAAAACACAAAGAATCAATTCAATTTATAACACTGGGATACATTTATTTATATCACACACCTAAGCATATTGCATAAAAATGCAGGCAGTTCTAATGCTATGTCTAATTTGCACCTTTTATACTTCTGGTGCAAAGCTACCATGCAGTAACTATGTAAGCCTCTCAGGTTTCTAATGTAAGCCTGTGCTGCAAGTGTGTGGTTCTAATGCAATCTAATGCAAGCGCTAGCATCCATCTCCTCCATGGGCAAATCCACCCCATCACTCTAAACAATCCCTGTCTGGTTTCCCCTTCTCCCCTTAGCTCTGTGTGTGTGTGTGTGTGTGTGTGTGTGTCTGTTCTTATCAATCAATTTAAGGCCTAGGCCAAACATTACTTCCCATTCTGCATGTGCCAGGTCAGTCAGTATCTGCCTCTCAAGATCTGGTCACTCGAACTCCCAAGCTCTCTCTCTGCCTCATCGATCTCATCAAGGCCCATCAGTCTGCTGCACCAAGCACCATCTCCAGCCAACTCTCGATCTCTGTGGCTCTCCCCAACTCTAGTGCAGTCCCACTCTCGTGCAGCCTCCAGCAACCAACAACTCCAGCCCATTCTAGCCTCCGGGTTATAGTGTTCTATGATGCACAGAATGTCTAAGAATGTCTCTTCCTCAGCGTTTAGCAAAATGCCTGTCAGTCTGCTGTTTGCGTGTGTGTTACTTGCACGGCATGTCCTGTCGTGTGCTATCAGCGTGACCTCATATCTCTTTGCCTTGGCCTTTCGAGTATGTTGCGAAATACATCATCTATTCACTGTTCATACCATTCTCTCCACTGTAGGCTTCACTCTGCATTACAAAATGCACTCTTAGGCCCCATTCTTAAAGCACCTCTTCTGTGTGAAAAGGCTTCCATCTCTCCTGTCTACCCACTGCATTGGCCCCAACCCTCGTGTTCTTTCTGCGATGCACACCAGCCATGCTGATTAGGCTCCCTTCTCGGTCAAGGGTTCATGTTATCTGTGTTAGTCTGCCAATGTTTATGAACAGTGTACCATAACATTTCTCCGCACTGAGCCAGTGGCGCAGGCAACTTCTGTCTCTCCATCAGAAAATAGATCATAGGCCTCGTTTTCGTTCTGAATGCTTCCTAGTGTTTACCGCAAATCTCTCATACTATAAAGCAAACTAATTCTAAGTGCCTAAACAGACATACATACATGTGTGACAGCGTGTCAAAAAATATCTCTAATGTGTCTCTACAAAGCAAACATGTGTGTCATTCTAAATGTCTCTTCATGGCATTTCAAATATGCCACTGTGTGTGTCATTGCAGGCCTAATGTTTCTCTCAGCCTAAGCGCTATTTCTAATGCAAGCATGAATACATAGCATATCATGGTGAGTATATATCGTGTCTCTAAAACACTACATGGCACTTCAAATATATGGCAAGTGTCATTCTATTGCAAATGGCAAAAGTGCAAAGTGGCAGCATGTTTCTTTAGCATTCTAAATGGCAAGCAGTATATGCATACAAAATCATTCTAAAAGCATATTGCAAATGCATCAGTCTAATATGTGATTGGGTAATGGTGTCTACTACAGCAATGTACTATGGATAGCTAAACAGAATGCAATAATGGAATTATTCCATAGCAAAGAGTAATGATTGGATAATGGTGAATGGGTAATGGTGATTCTAACAGTGAGTCTTAATAATGGGTGTTATGATTCTCTACAGAGAGTCTATGATTTCATCATAATGATAACAATCCAAGGCTCCTCATTTTATCCAATTCCACAGCGGCACTGAGTGCACATCACCTTGTTCACACAAGCTTTTGGCTTTCCATCACGAGTGGTAAATAACCGCCACACCCAAGACTCACGATGAGTGCTAATAGTGGGGACTTCCACTACCTCATCTTCTTTATCCTCTTCATCCTCCTCTGCATCCTCACGCTTTTTCCCCGCTGTAGGCCCTTGGGGAGGTGGTGGTGGTGTAGGGGTTGGGGGTGGTGCTGAGGGAGAAGCAACTGCAGCAGGAACAGCCATGGATGCCATTTCAAAGTTCTTAGGAACCAGCAAGAACTCAGGACTTGAGGAACACAAAAGAACAATCCAGCAGTGTGGAGTAATGTCTCTCCTGGAAGTCCAAAAATAGGATGAGGGGCAGCTCTGGGGAGTGGCCTTTTATAGGGGTGCAGGAGCACATTTCGTGGACACCTGAACTGTCCGCAGACACGTCGAACACCAAGAAAGGGCTCAAAAAGTTCCTAGAGTATATGGATCAGCAGGGACATTGTCTGGGACATGTGCAATGGTGAACCTTTACTGTAAAATACCTCGAATGGCTCAAAAAAACACTTTTTTAATGTGCGGGGGCCCGGACAGTGTCCGCAAATAAGGACACATGCTCAGCGTGGGTGCGGTCACATGATGACATCGTGGACACGTTCGCGAATGGGACGGCTGTCCGCAGGACACCAAATGCGCGTGGATGGTTGTGCGCATGTGCGCTGGTGTTCCACGGACAGTGCAAACAGGTATAGTGTTCTTAGGACATCCCCATTATGGGTAATTGTGGACAGGCGGCCATCTTGTGTGTTCTAAGGACACCGCCATTTTAATTTTGAACAGTACGAACAGGTATATTGTCCTTAGGACACCCCCATTTTGGTTAATTGCAGACAGGTGGACATCTTCTGTGTTCTAAGGACACCTCCATTTTAATTACAAACAGTACAAACAGGTATAGTGTCCTTAAGACACCCCCATTTTGGTTAATTGTGGAAATAACGGACACCCGCACTGTCCGCGGACACTCTAACTGCCTTTTTAAAGAAAAATAAGACACAGGCATATACTAAGAACACACTTAAAATGTTATTATTGTATAACAGTAAACAAAAATTACGAAAGAGAGGGGGAAGCAGAAACTGAAACAAATGCAGGGGAATTAGGGTTTTGGACATGATGTATGGGAGGGGAGGAAGGGATGGAAGTCTCATTGTAACGTTTTTCTTGCTGTGGAGGGCTTGGGGATAGTGGGCTGGGGCATGCAGAGGGGGAACAGGTACATGTGGGACAGTGATATTGAATGTTTTCTTTTTAATGCGGTCCTCAACAAACTGTTTTATAAGAATTACATTTGTCATTAATATCCATTTTTAGGTCCATTTGTTTCAGAGAATCGTCTAGTTTCTCTTGGTATATTATATTTATTGTCTGTATGATCTGTTAATAAAATGTGTTAAGTCCACATAAAGTAATGGTTATTAATTGGCTTATATAGAAAAATGTTGTGTCTACCATTAGTATCACTGTCTTCACTCATTTCATCTGGTGGGAAATTTTCTTCCAGCCATTCCAAAGTACTGGAAATGTCTGTGTAAAAAAAGAATATATTAGTTTTAGTGTACCTAATACAGAACATTTATAAATATATGAAATAAATGAAGTGTACTTACTAGTTTCTTACAAACCTTTGGTGTTACTGCTGTGTAGGTATGCTCTTGCTTTTTACTGTGCAGTTTCTGTGAGGTAATTCTGTTAAAAGGCATATTTTCTTTTTTTGGTATATTCCATTATATTGCAAACACTATTTCAGTGGATGGTTGGTGTCTTACACATACAGTTTCCTCTTCTTATTTATTTTTAAGTGTAATGTATTTATGTGGTGCTTTTTGAACATGTTCGGTGCTTTTATTGTATGATACAATAATGTAAGATACCCTCTGAGTTTTTGCATAGTGTTGATGGTGACCGCGTCCATCCACGAACATGCGCACCGCGCACATCAAAATCACTAGCGGGGCCAGGGGTTCAGTATTTTCTATGTTATATTTATGTAAGCCAAGAGAATCCTAGTAAACATTTATCAAATGTATCTATAAGGGTTATTATGGTTAGGTTGAGCTACCAAAAGCTTATGAAATTCAGTAAAGAAATCTTTGTTAAAAGTGACATTATATTTACGTTTCCCTACTAAAAACCTATGAAATTCAGTGAAAAAAACTTTGTTAAAGGGACTTTATGGTTCCAAGTAAAACCGAAAAACCCTTGAAATTTGTGAGTTATGGTAAGCTAAGCAACCATAACTCACGCCACCATCTTGCACTGCTAAGACTAACACCCAGGACATCAATGACATTTGTGCTGTCATCTTTGAGGTCATGGGTGTTAGTCCTTGCAGTGCACAGTGGTAGCGCAAGTTATAGTTGTGTACCTTACCATAACTGGTGAATTTCTGGGGGTTTTCGGTTTTACCTGTAACCATAATGTCCCTGTAGCAACATTTTTCCATTTCATTTCATAGGTTTTTTTGGTAGTGCAACTTAACCATAACATCCCTTTAACAACGTTTTTTGTTGGTTTATTTGATAGGTTTTAAGTATGGCAATGGATCCAGAAAGTTCCATCAGTATAGATTTTTCAGTAAATCTGATAGGTTTGTATTAGCGCAACTTAACCATAACGTCCCTTTAACAATGTTTTTTCACTGAATTTCATAGATTTTTACCAGGAAGCCATTAGTTTGTGTAGATGTGCCATACAGCATACAAAATGGATGTCTCCATACCGATGAGCACAGTAACCACAAACTGTACGTCTGTGCGCTTATAGCAGCTAGCATTCAAACTACTGGAAACAGCATGAGTTCTTCTACATACTGCTACCATTCACCAAAGTGAATAAACATGTACAAATAGCACCATGTATATACATTGCAAGGAGAATGAAGTAAGTTAAATGTGCAAACTCTGTACTTGTGAAACAAACAGACCAAAGGCATAGAGTATGCACCATAATGGAATGCACATACATGAAGTGACATGCACATCCAACAATATTACCATGCTGCTGCAGTACATGGAAACGAAGAAGCAAATAGTAGAGTAAGGAATGCAATGTATTGAGAACAGAACATAACTGCAACGTGGTATCTACACTGATGTATCTCCTATGATTGCAGAATTATCTGCAGTGTACCACAATAGCAAACCATGGTATTTTTTTTTTTATACGCAACAATGCCAAGGACCTTAGAGTCCCTCTTCACTCAATGAGTAACGATAGTAACTGCATTGGCAAGCAGCACAGTCTAAAAAGTAATGTGGTTAAAATGTATTTGCTTTATGTACACTTCACACATATGTTTGTGTGTAACAGGACATACTTTATATTGAAGGAATGCATCAGAGGCGGAACCTCTTCCACAACAGCATATAGCCACACAAAATCAATGAGACATTGTAAAAAGCAATGTACATAGCCTGTACATAAAATGGAACAATTGCTACACAATTACTACTACCCCTACCCTGTCCTGTTACTGGCGATGTTTCTTACCAATTAAACGTATACATGTAAACTGTTTGTCAGTGTGTGCCTAGTTGTTGATTTGGTGCTATAATTGCATTGTGACTCTGTAGCGCACAGTGCTCCCTGAGATGCCTGCAGGTAAGCAAAATGGAGGTTTCCTACTGAGAGTGCACCTGCCCGGCGTATGTCCAATCACAATGGAAGTGTTCATATGACTACAGTACTGGACTCATGTCCGCATCTTCTCATTCCCTTTTAATTTGTCTTGGCAACGGACGTCTGTCGGTTGCACAGGTATATGTATGCGTATGTCATCCTCTGTCTCCTGGTAATGCAGCCTCTGTTGCCAACCTTACCAATTCATGCGACAGGCTACAGCATTTCAAACAGTCCTGCTGCCTACAGATTTCGTGTTGCAAAGCTACCGATTTATGGCTGCGTCACGCCTGTCTGCATGAGGCCCATTGGGAGCAAGGAGCAGGATGCTCCAGTGTACACTGGGCATGTTAAATGGCCCATTGCTTTGATTGAAGAGCTGCTTGCCCTTCCATGACCCTTGAACTTGACACACCGTCTCTGCACTTAGCACTGTGCGGTTACGTAGTTGCTCACTGCAGTTTCTACAGGTGCATACAAGATTGCACTGCACATTCGACAGTCCGTAGTGAGTCTGGAAAATATGAACACTGTTGCTGCTTGTTAAATCGCAGACAGTTAAATGTAAGCACAGCTAAGTAAACAACAAAATCTTCGGAAGATTATGAGTGCCGGTTGTAAAAGTACTGTGGCCGTGTGCAGCTGCCTGAACAACTGTCTTGTTGCTCTGCCTAATGAAACTGCATGTCTCCTGATGAAAAGAATTCCTATGTGGCAAAATTTACTCATCTCCATGAATGCTACAGATGCGACTAATGTAATGCCATCAAGTGAAGGTACTTTCACTTCGATGCACAGATTGCTATATTTGAAGACGTACAAATAGCAGTTTTGTGGCATAATACATGTCATACAATATGCTGTAGATCAATATCTGCGAGAACACATTACCCGTGGTGAGACATTCAGACATACGGCAGCGCCATTGCACAAGCTGTTTAGGACTAGTGCATCAGACGTTGGATATATACATTAGCTGTAGTATTGTACTGTTCATAGCAACCTGTAGAGTGGCCCTTTGTTCACAGGCAAGAAGAAAGGAACACAGTGGGTTTTGGGAGCGAGTTGCAGTCGACAGCTTTCATTCACAATGCGTGTACAAGTCCCTGCCCACCCTTTGCAGTAGCTATTGCAATTACCTGCCAACAAGATTATATACAGTGCTATAATATTTAATTGGTGACTATTTTGTAAACGTTATGCTTCCAACACATTCTTGCTCACACCACACCTAGAAGCCTTATTGCACAATTTCTTAGCTTCCACACACCCATTTCCATGCCTCCATTCTGCAAATGGGCCGGACGTGGCACGTTGAATTCCAGAAGTAATGCGGTGTCTTCATACTTTTCGTGCTGTGTGCGGGCGTGGCGGAATACATTTCAACCAGGACAGCGAATTCCAGATGTATTGGTGGCTCTAAAAAGAGCCTTTTGTGGTTTTGTTTTTTCAGATACTTTTAAGGAAACCCTCTTTTTGTGGTTTTTATAGGGATTTTTATTTTTCTGTACTCTGCCCATTCTTACATTTAGCTCTCAACCACATCCTGTAGATCGAACAACAAAATACCATTGACAATATTGGACAAAGAAATGCCATTGTCATGGAATAAGTCCACATTTTTAGAATCAATGATGTCATTGTTGCAGAAGAATATTGCAGCATCGTACAAAAAATTAGACATGCCTCCATTGATGATACACCTTCCGCCCTCTCGCTGTGAACAAACTGCTTTACAACAGTTGCATACTCTTCTTAATGGTATGGATGAGAAAAGGATTTTCGCTTTTTATACAGATTTTTCTTTTTCTGTACTGCGTGCATTCTTACAGTAAGCTCTTCAACACATCTTGTAGATGGAGCAACAAAATACCATTGCAAATGTTGGACAACGAAATGCCATTGTCATGGAATAAGTCCGCATTTTGAAAAGCAATGATGTCATTGTTGCAGAAGAACATTTCAGAATTGCACAATAAAATAGCCATTTTTCCATTGATATACACCTTCTGCCGTCTGGGTGTGAACAAACTGCATTAGAACAGTCCAACCTATTCTTGATGGTATAGATGAGAATAGAATTTTTGCAGTGAGGAAAAACACTTCACTGCTTTCATCAATCTCTTGAGTTGACGCAACACATATGAACAAGGCGCGTAACCCAAATGCTGAGCTCTGTACTGTACCACGACAACATGAAACTTCTTTGCAAAGGTCAAGCACAACGCCAATGCAGACATTGGCAGTGCACCACAGTGCCTTCACTCCTTCCAACCTGAAATTGCTATGCAAGTCTCTTTCCTGGGTATACCTGTGCAAATGTACCACAAATGTATCACCCAGTAACACACTCTGCGTCTCTCCATTTCTGCCAGTCTGAATGCACAAAGTAATGTAAGGAAATGCTACCGCCCCTTCCTGTGAAGCAAAACCTAAGCAGTTAATTGGATAATCCCCAAAGTCACATTCCCATTGGCCAGCATGCTTAGAAGGGCAAAATGTGGCATGTGTGCTTTTCGAACTACCACAAGGTCTGTGCCCCAGTGAAGCAGGAGGAGTCCTTCTTCCTATTGGTGCGCTTTCCTGTGACGCAAAACCTGAGCACCTGATAGGACAATCCCTACAGTCCCATTTCCATAGGCAAGCATGGCGAGAAGCACATAATGTGGCACGTGTGCTTCCCCAAGTACGGCGAGGCAAGGGCCCAAGTGAAGCAGGAGTCCTTCTTCCTATTGCTGCAGACCCTAATCACCTGATTGGACAATCCCCACAGTCCCATGTCAATTGGGCAACATGGTGGGAAGGGCAGATTGTGGCACGTGCGTCTCTCAAAGTACCACGAGGGCCGCACCCCTGTAAAACTGGAGCAGTCCTTCTTCCCTTTCCACTATCTTCTCTGCAGCACTAGCTCATTGGGTTACGCGTAAATAGGCACACATGCATCCACCAATCGCATCAAAGCTGCAATCATCCAACACTGTCATTCCTGTACAACACTTCAAATGTACCATTACACATTTACAGTACAAGTGTTGTGCCATTCCAAAGCATGTGCACTACAAACTTCATTAAAAGTCTGCACGACTTCTACATCTGCATAGATCCACATGGCCACCCAGGATGTGGTATGTGTGATCCTGAAAGTACTGCAGAATCCGCTAACTTTTCCTGATAGTGGGGGTTGCGGGGGGTGGGGGAGAAGAAATATCAAGCTGGGTGGGGGATTGAGTCTTCCATCGTAGATGTATAACGTTTTTCTTTTTTTTCTTTTTTTTACGTACGTGTGACTATTTTTGTTTTTTCTGTTTATATGTGTTTCTGTTTGCCTTTCCTCACATTTTTACCACATTCTAGTCAATGTTTGTTGCATCGTGTAAAAGAAAACGGCATTGCCAATGGTGCTCAAATAAATGCCATTTCTACGGAACCACTGCATATTTTGCCACCTCATGATCTCATAGTGGGTGGAGAACATGCCAGCAGTCTGCATAAATTCACACATGCTTCTGTTTATAACAAACCTTCTGACAAATTGCACCAGCATTGGGCCCATACTCCTCTTGGTTTTATGCATGAAAAAACGACCTTGGCAGTAGGAAAAATCTGCATCACTGCGTTCAGCAACCTCTTCAAGTGACGGATTAAACGTCCACACAACATGTACCCCAAATGTAGACTTCCATAGTGCACCACGACAAAGTCTACGTTTGTGACGGAGAACACATATCTGCAAAGCTGAACCATCCTGCTGAAACTGCAGTCACCCTGACAGACACAGAAAGCATCCACTCCTTCCAAACCGAAATTACCAGCAACGCTTCTTTGCACACAACACCTGTGCAGATGGTGCAAAAAGGTATCACCGTCACTAAGCACTGTTCATCTCTCCATCTCCACCAACCTCATGACACAGTATTGGGTAGATATGGTACCTCCCCTTCCTGTCAACCACACCCTAAACACCTAATTGCCTATTTTCCACAATTCCATTTCCATGGCCAGCATGCATGCTCATAATAGCAGGATGTGCCACATGCGTTTTCCCATCTACAGTCAGGGCCACAGCCCAGTAAAGCAAACACAATACTTATTCCCTTTGCAGTGGCATTTGTGCAGCTTTCTCTCATTGAACGCTGTTAAATTATCAAACACGCATGCAGCTATTATATACAAAACCACTGCATTGCACACATTAATTTCTGTACACCAATCCATATTTACCATTACACTCTGTCAGTGCACGTTCTGTTTGATTCCGTTAGCAGAATCCACAAACATACCACAGCCTTCACCACCCCTACCCACTGCCATTCACAAAGTCTTGTGTAACTGGCAACCTAAGCACAACAACTTCACAACATTGGGCCTACCAAGCACATATAATCTGCACTTCAACCATACCCTCTTCCATACTCACATTATATAAACACTGCACCATGTGTCCACACTCACAACTTCTCACTGCACCATCTCCTGCCGCACACCAAATACTGTAGCATGTTGCAACTATCACCACAACCATGTAACACACAATAAATGCTTTTAAACTCACTTGTGCTACTACAGCACGACTACAATGTGCTCCACACCCATTCTGCAAAGCTCACCACCCTGTACCTTAAGCACTGTCAAACCTGCATTGCTGCAGTGGGTGTGCTCCTTGCACACATTCCCCGCACCATAGTGCAACCATAAATGTCAGCATGTCACCAACTGCCACTATGCACATATACACCACTGGCACCAGCACTCCTACCCAACCTGCGCACCGCAATGGAGCTACACAGCGTTACATGCAACAGTTACCACATTCTACAAACATTACACTGTCTCCTGCACACCTACGTCCTTTCATTCACATGGTATGGTCTTACCCACTTCCACTCAGACAGTATTGTGTCACTGCCAACCTAACCACAAAAAGTTCATAACATTGCCCCTACTCCAATCAATCTGCACACAGCACACTATCCATGCACATATATAAGATACACTTCAACCATACCCTCTTCCATACTGACAGTATGCAAACACTGCACCCAATGCCCACACTGCATGTCTTTTCACTGCACCATCTCCAACCACACATGGAAAGCTTTACCATGTTCTAACAGTGACCTCCCCTGTGAAACCAAACGTACACGCATGGCAGCTTACTTCTGCTGCTCTATTGTGTCTGAAATGTGCTACACACCCATTCCGTACAAGTCACCACACTCTAACTGATGCAGAATCACAAATGCATTACTGCTGTGAGTGTGCTCAAGCCCTAGGCTCTTGAGTGCATGGCCCACGGCCTAGAGTCTTCTACTGCAGAGTCACACATTCATTACTGCCATGAGTGTGCTCAAGCCCTAGGCTCTTCGGTGCATGGCCTATGGCTGTCGGCCATGCACCCAATAGTACAGGCCTTGAACACACCCACCACAACGTAATGCCACCATACATGTCACCAGGTCACCAAGTATGACAATCCACATACACGTCACTGCCACCAGCACTCCTACCCAACCTGTGCACCGCCATGGAGCTATGCAGCAAAAAAGTGGAAACGTTACCATAATGTAGAAAGAAACCACTGTCCCCTGCACCCCTGTGCACTTCCATTCACATACTATGGCCATACCCACTTCCATTCACAAAGTATCTGTCACTTCCAACCTACCTACATACTGTTCGCAACATTGGCCCTACTCCAACCTATCTGCACACACCACACTATGGAAGCACCACCCTCTACCGAATGCAGAGTCAGACATGCATTGCTGCGTCGGGTGTGCCAAAGGCCCAGGCTCTTGACTGCATGCCCTACGGCCTTGGGCCATGCACCCAATAGTCTAACCCTTCAACAGACCCACTGCAACTTCATGCACCCATGCATGCCACCATGTGCCCAACTACCGCAATCCATCTGCACAGCACAGCGAACCGCGCGCCCACCAAACCGATGTCATGTGCAAATCACTCCCCTTCTGAAAATCACCTGCCACCACTCACCACGGAAAGAGATTGGCGCAAACCGGTTGAAGAACAAGCTATCGGGCTGTTACGACAGCTGCCTCCAATCACCACACAAAGTAGTCGCCTGTCTAGGTACCCGCGATTTGGCGCAATACGCACAAATACTGAAGCCACTCCTCCATCTTCTTACACCTATTCACATATCTTACATGAACCACTTCTCACTCCCCCACCATTTCCCTCCCTTCTTGCCACCAACACATGGCGTACGGTATATTTTCCAGACCCTTCCGCCAGTGCACTCTCCTCCGTTACACCATGTACTCTTGTTCAGAGTACAATTGCCTAGCTTTTCTGTGCTGGAATGCCCCTGGGCTGGGCAGAGACTGATATGATTGGGATATTTCTCCTCTGTGAAAGATAGTGAGCTAAAGAATCTAGGTAAGGCTCTCACACTCAGGACTAATGTCTGACAGAGAGAATATCAGGATCCCCCTTGTTTTGTGCACATTTAAGTAACTTTGGGTCTCAGCTTAAGTTACTAGGGGATTCTAGACGTGGACCCCTTACTCACTATTCTTATAGATGGACAGTTCCACTCTACTGATGAGGTCCAATCAGACCGAAACATGTATCTGGGGTTACTGTTGGTACTCTTCTTGAGAGGAGAATTGCATAGCATTTCGGTGCTGGACTGCCTCTGGGCAGGACAAATACTGATATGTTTGGGATATTTCTCCTGTGTGAAAGGTAGTGAGCTAAATAATCTGGGTAAGGCTCTTGCACCCAGGTCTAATGTCTGGCAGAGAGACTCCCAGAAACCCCCTTGCTTTTTGCATATTTAAGTAACTTTGGGTCCTACCCTAAGTTACTAGGGGAATCCAGACATGGATCCCTTACTCACTATTTTTAGAGAGGCACAGCTCCACCCTAATGACGAGGTCCAACCAGACCGAAACACGTGTCTGGGATTCCTGTTGCTACTGTTGTTCAGAGGAGAATTGACTAGCATTTTGGTGCTGGACTGCCCCTGGGCCGGAGAAATAGTGATATGATTGGGATATTTCTCCTCTGCGAAAGATAGTGAGCTACAGATTCTGGGTAAGGCTCTCGCACCCAGGACTAATGTCTGACAGAGAGACTCCAAGGATACCCCTTGTTTTTGCATATTTAAGTAACTTTGGGTCTCACCCTAAGTTACTTGGGGAATCCACACGTGGACCCCTTGCTCACTATTCTGAGAGAGGCACAGCTCCATGCTACTAATCTGCACACACCACACTATGGAAGCAACAACCCTCTACCGAATGCAGAGTCAGACATGCATTGCTGCGGTGGGTGTGCCGAAGTCATAGGCTCTTGACTGCATGCCCTATGGCCTTGGGCCATGCACCCAATAGTCTAACCCTTCAACAGACCCACCGCAACTTCATGCACCCATGCATGCCACCATGTGCCCAACTACCGCGATCCATCTGCACAGCACAGCGAACCGCACTCCCACCAAACCGATGTCATGTGCAACTCACTCCCCTTCTGAAAATCACCTGCCACCACTCACCACGGAAAGAGGTTGGCACAAACAGGTTGCAGAACAAGCTGTCGGGCTGTTATGACAGCTGCCTCCAATCACCACACAAAGTAGTTGCATGTCTAGGTACCCGCGATTTGGCGCAATACACACGAATACTGAAGCCACTCCTCCATCTTCTTACACCTATTCACATATCTTACATGAACCACTTTTCACTCCCCCACCGTTTCCCTCCCTTCTTGCCGCCAACACATGGCGTACGGTATATTTTCCAGACCCTTCCGCCAGCGCACTCTCCTCCGTTACACCATGTACTCTTGTTCAGAATACAATTGCCTAGCTTTTCGGTGCTGGAATGCCCCTGGGCAGGGCAAAGACTGATATGATTGGGATATTTCTCCTCTGTGAAAGATATTGAGCTAAAGAATCTAGGTAAGACTCTTGCACCCAGGTCTAATGTCTGGCAGAGAGACTCCCAGAAACCTCTTTGTTTTTTGCATATTTAAGTAACTTTGGGTCCTACCCTAAATTGCTAGGGGATTCCAGACGTGGACCCCTTACTCACTATTCTTATAGATGGACAGCTCCACCCTACTGATGAGGTCCAATCAGACCGAAACACGTTTCTGGGGTTGCTATTGGTACTCTTGTTGAGAGGAGAATTGCATAGCATTTCGGTGCTGGACTACCCCTGGGCAGGACAAAGACTGATATGATTGGGATATTTCTCCTCTGTGAAAGATAGTGAGCTAAAGAATCTGGGTACGGCTCTCGTACCCAGGACTAATGTCTGGCAGAGAGACTCTCAGGAACCCCCTTGTGTTTTGCAGTTTTTTCATGACATGTGTAGTTCGAGCAGACATTTTTTTTCAATCACTGTGATAAAAGGAAAAACACACATGTTAGTGTAGGTAGTTTATAATGAGTATTGCATTGGATAGTAGATATTTCTGTATTTTGTAGACCCTCATAGTTAGCACTTTAGAATTACTATAGTTCAAACTAGTGTACTGTGCAATTTGCTCAGTTCCCTTGTTTGTTGATTAAATCATTGGGTGTGTGGGAAAAAAATCCATGCTGGATTTAAAAAAAAACGTTCTACATTGTGGTACAATACATTTCTTTCATTGAGTTCAGTAGGGGGAATTGAATGTGTGTATGTTTTTTGATTTGGAAGTGGTGGTAGTATTGTTGCACTTAGATAACAGTTGGTGTATTTTATTTGTTTATTTCTTTTCCCATCAATGAGATGTTTGATGTCATCTTTGATGTCCTGGGTGTTAGTCTTAGCAGTGCGTGGTGGTGGCGCGAGTTATGGTTGCTTAGCTTACCATAACTGGCAAATTTCAGAGGTTTTTCGGTTTTACTTGTAACCATAACGTCCCTCGTCCCTTTAACGTTTTTTCATTGAGTTTTATAGATTTTTATTAGTGCAACTTAACTATAACGTCCCGTTAACAACGATTTTTTACTGAATATATATATATATATATTACATGGCCGCGGTAGCGGCCATGTAGTTATTGTTAAGTTGGTGTTTCCATAGGAAGAGCACTTTTTGGGCGGCTTATAACTTCGCTCCCCCTGGACGAATCCTCACCAAACTTTGCAAAAAAAGTACACGGACATGTGACGTGTTTGCTGATTGGATGGCGAGGGGCATGGAGCGCGTCAGATTTTCTGTGGCGCCCGCCATCATGTATTCGCCGTCGACCGCGTACAGCGCAGTGAAACGTAGATAAAAAATTGTATTTAGTGCCCTGTGTTGGTGTGTAAGAGTGTTTGGGGAGGGTGGGGGAGTATGAGATAGGTTCGATGTTTTTTTTTTTTATGTGCTAGACGTTTTTGTTGCGTTCGATTTGTCCGCGGAGAACACAGCTGTTCTGACATTTTGTAAATAAACTAAATGGTGGGGTGTTTAGAGGACGGAGAATGTGTCATTTTTGTTCGCAAGGAAGGTAAAAATGAGCTATGAACACTCGCGGTGTATTTAATTGTTCGTAAATACACAAACTGGGGGTGTCCTCAGGACGCTGTCCGTATTGTAATCTGTCTAGTTGAATGTGTTCTAAGAACACTCGCGGTGTCCCGAAATGGTTGCAATTACACAAAATGGGGGTGTTCTGAGAACATTGTTTGTATTGTTCGTTGTCAGGGTGAAAGTGTTTTAAGACCACTCCTTTTGTCCGCTAATAGTACAATTTCCTATGGGCGTCAACCGACTTTTTGTCCACTAAAGAAACGATAAATCTGGCTGGTGTGCGCCGACATTATGTGATAATCCTATGACTGGCGCTATTGACCTGGCTGACTTGCTTTTGCGACACTAAATCATATCTCCCGCTCCTAAGCCTGATATTATCAAAGCATTCATATTCCCCGCCTCTCTGAGTGACGTTACCGGGTGCGTCATCAAACGCGCCCAGTCCTCTCCAGTCCTAAGTGACTTTACACAGAACCCGGAAGACAACACATATTATGTCACAACACAGCGCGCCACAATTCAGAATATGAAACAGTGATTTAAAAGCAAACAGCAAGATTGTACATTTTGTAAAGTACATTTATTTGACATCAAATGTTTAGAGAATATTCAGCAATTTGCATTTGTCTTTGTTGTCGATCCGTAAAAGTTCATGTTGAGGCACGCAATGTTCCTTTGCGGTACAGAGGGTGTTAGATCAGTTTACAACTCAGTGCGCCACAATTCGGAATATGAAACTGTGGTTTAAAAGTAAACAGCAGGATTGTACATTTGGTAAAGTACATTTATTTCACATGAAATGTTTAGTGAATATTCAGCGATTTGCTATTGTCTCTGCTGTCGATCAGCAAAAGTTTATTTGGAGCCACGCGTTGTTCCTTTGCGGTAGATAGGCTGTTGGTTTATGATAAAAGCAGTAAATGGTCGCTCTGATAATCGGAAGGTTGCTCCAAAAACGAGCCATTAGACCACCCTATTGGTTGGTATGTTGTTTGTAGCCGCTAGTACTGCGTAAGGGCATATTGGTCCTTGGCGATTGTTCCATAAAATGGTGAGAGTCATGAAGTTGCATATTTGGACCTGCACCTGGCAGTTGAAGACCCCATCCGCTGGAGTCTGTAAATCGTGACATAGGCAAAATGGGGCCACATACCTGTTTTAAAAAACATAAATGAGTCTCACCAGCCGATCTTCATTAAAAATCATCATTTTATTTATTAGGGCGTGAAACTTTTTGCTATCGAAGATAGTGCAACGGAGTATGTTAATAATAAAATAATAATATTTTCCCATTCATATAGCGCTAAGAACTGTGAGGTATCTAAGCGGTGCTTATTATTAACCACGGTGTGTGGTGCTCATTTATCGACCACGGAAGGATGAAAGGCTGAGTTTGGCCTTGCCGGGATTCGAACTTGCGTTAGCAAGCTGTGCACGGATTTGTACTCGCTGTGCCATTGGACAGGCTACAGTGAAGTGGCACAGCGAGTAGAGTGCTTGACCGCCTATAGACCGGTTAAATTATTTGTATTAACCCACCCTGTGTCGTCTGCCTTTTTCAGAGCCCTCTAAACAACTGGGGATCAATTTGGCGGTGATAGTGCGCGGTAGAAAACATTATGCCACTTTCAACGAACAAGTTCAACTTGAGCGGTCTTTAATGCTACGCTATTGTAATTATATTTGGTATAAAATAATCTAAAGGGTTACTTACAGTACAATTGCAATTTCCATTGTCTACGAGTGGTGCAGTCCCAAAATACGAGTCCGCGTGCGCCAACGATCTTTCGCATAGTGATATAATATATAAAAGTGGTTTCGTTTCATGAATTTCATCATTATCTCCTCTTACGTTTTAGCAACACTCCTTCAAGAGAAGTCTTTCATCACAATCTCTGTCTGTCAAGGTCAAAACACAATACAACCTTATAGTCCGCTTTGTGAGCCTCTCCGGTGCCCGAGAAAAAAATGGAAGCAGCTGACCTTCACTGTGAACGAGCATAAATTCTTACTTTGCAACATTCTGTGTAAAGCCATCTGTGAGAAGTTGGTTTTTGCACGCCATGTTTGTATATTTTTTGCATGATATTAAAAAAAGTTTGTTTAAAGGACGTTATGGTTTTAAGTACAGCCGAAAGACCCCTGAAAATCGCAAGTTATGGTAAGCTATGAAAAATAACTCGCGCCACCACCGTGCACTGCTAAGACTAACACCCAGGACATCAAAGATGACATCGCAAATGTCATTGATGAAATCACTGATGACATCACATGTGTATGTACTTTTCATGAAATTTGTGTACTAGGGATTTTTATTATAATGTTGGGAAAAAAGTGTCAAGGATATTGCAATAAATATCATACCATTATTAGTCCTTTGAATGATGCATTGATATAAATAGCATTGTATTATGGGATTCTATCTAGTATACTGAGCTACTAATGGAGAAACATAGCATTGTGTGCAGAGTACAAGATGAAAGTATAATATTTGTAATGTTAATATGTTGAATAATGAAATGATAATTGTCCTGAAATGTTGAAAATTCACACTTTATTCGTATTGTGTGATTGCTTAGATGTATGTAATGAGGGAATGGCACAGAGAGTAAAGTGGACGCCGTCCGCGGACACCGCGGCTGTTCGTGGACAGGGCGTGCTACATCCAGGTTTTTCCAGGAAATCCAACATGGAAAGAAGACTGTACGGATCAGCCAATCAGATGTCGAGGTTGTGGATTTGTGTTGAAAGAGACTGTGTGTGGTGAAGATGGCAGAAGTGGAGAAAGTCAGGGTGTTGGTGCTCGGAGATATGTCTGTGCATGGTTTACAGCAGTACGCTGAATGCAGGCATGTTGCAAAGAACTTTGATGTGAAAGCAGTGGAGGTGGTGTGGAGCACTGTGCCTGATTGCAATGTACAGGGAATTGTACAAGTTTGTGAGGATATGGCGACGATGAACAGTCCGCATGTGGTAGTTTTGCACTATGGTGCTTTCCATTTGGGCAACGTCAGTGCCCCTACTTTGTTGGCTGATTTCGAACACTTGGTTCAAGCCGTAATGAAGATCCTTCCAAATGCGAAAGTAATTTTTTCTGGATTACTACCTAGGGCAATATGGGACAATAGTTCAGTTTTTTGTCCTCAGCAAAACATTGCTAGGTGTGTCATCAACCGAGGCATGTGTGCCTTCATGCTTAGAGCTGGTATGTTCTTCTGTAACAATGAGAATATTGATGCCAGAAATGCTGTTAATTTTAAAGAAGATGGCATTTCTTTATCTTTCTTTATCTGAGCCAACCTCAAAGGGGAAATGGGGCACAATATTTAAATTTACATTCACCACGCTCAAATTTTCGATGTGTCCGCGGACATGGCGGTAGTCCGCGTACATGAAAATCACTACGAGGTGGTTAGTATGTTCTATGTTACATGTATATGAAGTCAGGGACATTATGGTTAAGTTGTGCTACTAAAAACCTATGAAATTCAGTGAAAAAACTTTGTTAAAGGGACGTTATGGGTAAGTTGCGCTACTAAAAAGCTATGAAATTCAGTAAAAAAAACCATTTAAAGGGAAGTTAGGGTTAAGTTGTGCTACTGAAAACCTATGAAATTCAGTGAAAAAACTTTGTTAAAGGGACGTTATGGTTCAAAGTAAAACTGAAAAACCCCTGAAATTCATAACTCGCGCCGCCACCGTGCACTGCTAACACTAACACCCAGGACATCAAAGATGACATCACAAATGTCATTGATGACATCACTGATGACATCACATGTGCATTTACCTTTCATGAAAAGTCTGTACAAGTGATTTTTAGTGTAATGTTAATAAAAAAAGTGTCAAAGATTATTGGAATAAATATCAAGTGCTAATCAGTGCATTAAGCTATGCATTGATACAAATAGCATTCTATTATTAACTTCAATCCAGTATACTAAGGTACTCATGTAGAAACATAGGCATTGTGTGCAGCATACATGATGGAGGTGCAATATTCATAAGCTTGCCATGATGAATATTGAAATGATAACTGTTTTCATATTAGAGTTTTGCGTACAGTGAAACTTGTGATAAGTAGGTAATAAAACCCACTTACTACATAATTGCATTATTATACACAAATCACAAAGAGACAACACCACATACAAATATGAATATATACAAGGGAATTGAAGTAGGAAAAAGAAACAGCAATAGTAGCAGAAAGTGTTCATTACCTAACTGATTACCTTTATGGAGAGAAATGATTGCTCTGTTTCAAGCTGTTACTTACCCTATCTATATATATCACATGATGTGCCTGGACCCTAAGGAAAATAGTGTGAGTACAACTTATAAAAATATGAGCATATACAGGGAAAGTACAGTAATAAAAAAACATCAAAAGTATCAGAAAGGGCTGATAAATCTATTGATAATTTTAATGCACAAAAAGGATTGCTGTCTTTCAAGGTTGTGACTTCTCCTATGTATATGTTTCATATGATATGACTGGACCATAAGGGAATTATTCTAAGAACATACTTGAAGGATAAGTCTACGAATATAGTAATTTACAATTTTTAGTTCCTGACTGTTACTGAAGAAAATCATGTGGCCTAGATATGTCAGGAAAGGAAAAAAAGGGAGAGCCAGCCACGTGATGTCACCAGTGATGTCATCAATGATATTTGTGATGCCATCTTTGATGTCATGGGTGTTAGTGTTAGCAGTTCACGGTGGCGGCGCGAGTTATGTTTGCTTATCTTACCATAACTGCCGAATTTCAGGGGTTTTTCGGTTTTACTTTGAACCATAACGTCCCTTTAACAAAGTTTTTTCACTGAATATATATATATATATTTATATATATATATATATATGGAATATATGGAAAAAAGGAGGAAAGGGCGAAACACACTCCCGCAGGCACATAGAAACAAGTGCCGGGTTCGGTGGAGGGTCGGAGAAAAACACCGCAGACACAGTGATAAGTTAACTGATGTCTTTAATGTTAGTCCAAAATATTAAAAAACCAAGTGCATCGTACAGCACACAAATGCACGACACAAGGCAGCACATAAAAGACAGACAGCAGGACGCCTAGGCAGGGCAGCCTGCAAACAACGTGTTTCGCGCTAGACTCAGCGCTTGATCACGTGATATATATATATATATATATATATATATATATATATATATATATATATATATATATTATAGGGCAGCGATAGCCACCCTATAGTTACAGTGAGTCGGACACCTATAGAACCCCACAACAATTCTCTTGTTGAGAATCCAGACCCTGTTCGCCCCTGTTTGCCACAGGGCGCAACGCAGCTCCCTGCAGACTCGCCCTGCTGTCACCATCTTCTCTACTCATCACGTCCCACTTATTATCGCCAGAACTATCACAGACTAACATTGAGACTCAGAGTTACGGCTCACCCCAGGCAATCATAAGTGAGTACCTCTGCTCGACCCGCTATCTCACTGCCTGAAACTCTGCAGGGGTATACTACAGCCATCCTGCCTGCATCTGTGTTACTCCTTGTTTGCTAATATGTATGCTATATTTACTACCCAGCCCCTATGCTGCCGACCCCTCTCTTCATCTTACATCTAATCTATTTGCCACATAATACCACTGTCAGCTCAGGTTATCTATTCATCCCGCCCTTAAAGTGCAGCGCATCTGCCCCTGTGCATTAACATTGTTAACTGGCCTACAGCTCTTTGCATCTGATCTCAAAAATTGTACTCCGCGTTCTAAGACCTCCATTGTGTCCCATATTTTAAAGTGGAATTTAGCCCACAGTGCCTCATCTTTGTGCCTTATACTGCAAATTCGTACTTAGCCCTCAGTGCCTTATCTTTGTGCCTTATACTGCAATTTCGTACTTAGCCCTCAGTGCCTCATCTTTGTGTCTCCTACTACAACACTATACTTAGCCCTCAGTGTCTTATCATTGTGCCTATATTGGAAACTTGCACCTAGCCCATAGTGCACCAACATTGTTAACAGCCTCCAGCTCTCTGTGCCTGATTTTGGAAACCCGCATCAAGCCCATTGTGCCCGTATCCCTGCCCATTGTGCCTGATCTCAGATACATGTATTTAGCACACAGTGCACAACACAGGAGTCATGTTTCTTGTCCTAGACAAAACTATCACCATCCTAATGATCAATTTCTGTGCTAATACCATCACCCACCCTAAACCGCTCTACCTCGCCATCACCCGCCAATATGGCCTCCAATATGGCCCTCACCAACTCAACCTCCTTACTCCTATCCATGAAAGAACCACTGCCACCATCAGACCAGAGTAGGCCAACCCACTTCTTACCACCTATTACTCCGACACAGCAGACACCACATATAATCAGCAAAGACACTCAGCACATATCAGAGATACTATCACCAGCCCAATGGATCCTTTGTTATGCAAGTAAGCCTATGCCTAACCAACCTTGCTCCACCAACTGGAGACATTTCAGACCAGGCTCCAGACTCAACAACCTGACGCCTTCAGAACCTATGCCATGCACCATCAACTACAACTCTATACCTACTCAGGAATCCAAGCATCCATCACCGCCTCAAATAATCCCTACCAACAAAAAGACAAAAGAAACCCACAAAATGAGTGGCACATTCAGCAACGCCAGATCTCTCGCGCCACCAAAATCGCTGACATCATTACAAATAACCAGCTTGATTTCCTTGCCGTCACAGAGACTTAGCTCTACAAAGCAGCTGGCCCCGCCCTCTCCCTAGCTGTCCCAGATAACTTCATCATTATCAGAAAAGACAGAGAAACCTCTAAAGGAGGCAGCATAGCATTCACATGTAGATCCAGCCTTGATATGAGAGAAAAATATTCTGTCCCTCTACACTCCGCTGAACTACTATCAGTCAAACTAAAACTATCTGCTTCTCGCACTGTCTCCATGCACCTGGTATACCACCCCCAGGCACGCTAGGGACTTTCGAAGAGGACATAACGACCCTCCTTAATACTAACACCAAACCCAGCTCCCAAACTATCTTACTCAGAGATTTTAATCTAGGACTCAATGACCGAAAAGACATAAACGCCATCACCCTATCTAATGCCATCACAGAAGCAGGCCTCACCCTCAGGAACAACAGGCATACTCACACAAAAGGTTGCACCCTGGATTGGATCGCAGACATCAATGGCCTATCCTCCATAGCTAATATTTAACCATGCTTAGGGACAGACCATAACCTGATATCATTCACTATCCAAGACAGTCCTCAAACCTATTTGGCTAGACCCATGGCCCCACCTGCTTTAACTAGGAATAGGAAAAACATCACAGTTACCAACCTCCTACCCCTGCTACAAGCTATCACCAATTCTGTGAACCTACCCTCCAATCCTACAGATCAGGTGGACCTGTACAATAATACCATCAACTCAGCTATTGGGCCTCATTCCGAGTATGGCGGTAAGGGATACCGGTCACCGTTAACGAGACCGGTGCCGGTAATCCCTTACCGCCACATTCCGAGTTCCCTTTGCGCCCTCGTCCTTAACACCTGCTTTTAGCAGGCGTTAAGGACGAGGGCGCAAAGGGGATTATTAGCCAATAACGGTGACCGTAAAGTACGGTCACCGTTATTTGCAATTTCCCCATTCCCATTGAGTCCTATGGGGGCTCATTTGGGAATGGGGAAGAGCCCTGGGGAATGGGAAATTACCGCCCTGGTCAACTCGGAATAGGGCGGTAATTTCCCATTCCACCAGGGCGGTGCCGGTACGGGTCCGGTGCCGACCAAGGCGCTATTACCACCATTGGTTAGCGCCGGGCTCGGAATGAGGCCCATTGACTCTATTGCACCATTCAAACTCAGCAAAGGGAAACCCATAGCTCACCTAAACTTGTGGTATACTCCCAGCTTAAAAGCTCTGCCCACTGAGAAAAGACTTGCTGAAACCAGATGGAAAAACAACCCAACAAACTCCTTCTCACCTCCCTGGCCATCAAGTACAAAAAGGAAATCATTCAAACAAAAAAGACACATTTATTGCCAGAATAAAAGAAGCCAGCTCAAGCACCAGAGAACTCTTCTCTATCCTAAAGGAATTGGAAACCCCTGTCACCCACAGGGACACTTACATCAAAAGTAAATCTTGGTGCACAGACATCCAAAACACCCTCTGTAACAAAATAACACTGATCCAAGAAAAAATGAATGTCAAAAAAGCCTCCCTATACAAGATTGCCCTAGAAACTCAAGAAGTCATTCTGCATGAAACCTCCTCTAAACAAACCCGACCCAGTCACCAATTTAAATTCAACTCTATCTCAACTATTGTGGCTGAAAAGATTATTTCATCCCTCAAACTGTCTAAATGCCTAGGGGACACATGTCCAGCACCCATCATCAAAGTAGCCACAAAAAACCTGGCTCCATTCATCTCCACTTTTATTAATTCCTCATTCAAATCATGCTCAGTACCCACCAATCTCAAAGATGCCTGGGTTCTTTTTGTCAATTTCCTTTATCAATTGATTGGTCTCTCCACTGGCAACCCAAAATGTTGTACGTTTATTTTTGATATTTTCTAATGATGGTTTTCACTATTATTTGGAAAAACCTTTACTTCACATTCACACCAACAATGGATTTTGAATTAATTTTTATTGTCGAAACTGATAATTTTGATTGGTTTCATATGGACAAATTGTATGGTCCATTTGCTTTAACTATGTTCATACCATCAAAATATCATTTTGAATAACAACAGCCTTGAGAACGACCTGCCGGTCGAAACATGTATCGGCTGTCTACAATCTGGAATAAACAGCACACAGTTTTCAAACCAGCCATGATATCTGCATTTTTTTTCTGTGTCCAGGAAAATTAATACTAGTTTGATTTTACTGTTGTAATTCTGTGTTTGTCTGTGATACGTTACACTCATATTTTGGTTTGTAAATATAGTCCTCTTTTTGTGATTTTTATTTTGGAAAGTAATACAGCTATCATTGTATGCAGTGTTGTCCTTATGATTGTAGTACTCTTTATGCACTATACTCTCCTTGTTTGTGTCCAACCCATCCTTCACCTGTTTTTGAACTTTTTACATCCTACCTACCCCCAATCTTCTATATCCTAACTACTATGTATACTTTATCGTCATCCACTTTAAATAACTTCATGAGCAGTCATTTATTGTATTGACACCTTTTAAGTAGCATTGTATCAGTACAGTCACTTTTGTCATTTATATTCCATACTCAGATTTTTAAAAAATAAATAATTCTGATAGCTGCGGCTATACAAAAAAGGGGAGCGATAGGTGTATTGAGCTATGTCATTGTTAGGCGGAAACCTGTGCAGTTCCCTTTGGGACCACTTCAAAAGATTTAGGACTACAGGCGTTGGCGGTGAACCCACTTGGTAGCAGTCTGTACCACACAGATTCACTTGGTAGCTGTGGCTGAGCAGTCAGACTTCTCTCAAGAAAAGTTGAGCAGTATGTGGAGTATACAAAATAGGGCAATTCTTCACAGCAAGACAAGCAAACACGCAACGAGGCTTAGTGTAAAGATATCAAGGTATTTATTATAACACAACATCTAGGGAAAACACTAAAGCAAATCACGGCAACCAAATCAAACACAATTACTCTACGAAGTAGAAAACGATCAATCCCCCTAGCAAAATATCGACAACTCTAGGTTCTACTGGTACCACTTATTTTCAGACAGAGGTGTATACCTCAACCTAGATGACACTCGAATATTAGTTAGGAAGGGAGAGAAAAAGATAGGCAGGTTATGAAATCAACACAGTTCAATCCTACGTGGATAAAATGCAAGGCAGGAAGACAAGAATCACAATAGATCATAAAGTTCAGAGGCCAGGCCCACTCGGAGAGAGGCAAGGCGCGATGTCCCAGAAAGTCTCTAGTGGAGATGCATTCAAGTCTTTATAGCAAATTGTTATCGGCAGATTGAACCAGGTCAGAACAAAGAATGAGCAAAGCTTGGAGGCGACCCAGCGGAACGGAGAGGATTAAGACACCTCACTCGAACCGAACGAAAGGGAAGCCAGGCGGACACGGTACCTTGTTGTGGAGGGCAGCTCCGGCGGGGGCAGTGGTTCCTGGTGGTGGATGCACGTCGGGTCTTTGCCAAGAGTAGAGATGATCTCGTCGTCGAAGGAAAGTGAAGTCCGGTGCACCACCAAGGAAGAGACCAGCCGCGGAGTGCTCCGTCACAAGGCACCACCTTTTGGTCGCGGTACAGGGGTAGTGGCTATCCGGTTGCCGAGGTGCTCTGCACGGGCAATTCGACCACTGCGTCCTGAGGCGAATAAAAAGCAAAGGGGACTGGTTGTTCCCACCAGTCAGGGGAAGAGACTCTCCGGCAGGGAGATCTCCTCTGTCGTCGGGAAGTGGTGAGTCGGCTCAGCAGGGCTCCACCGGAGGTGTCGTCGTTGCAGGTCGGCTCAGCATTACCCTCGTCAGATTCTTAGGTCCTGTGGCGACTTCTGAAGATCCAGTCCCAAAAGCCCTGCTTTTATGCAGAAAACTCCCATTCATTCAGCCTAGCTGTCAATCAACACATGCTAAGTGGTGAGCGGGAAGGCTCACCACCTGGGCCAATCACTCCAGAGTGCAACCGGAGTTGGCAAGGCAACTCGGTCCAGGGTGCCTAAACCCCCTCCCACACCCCTTTGGTAACCCAGACAGAATGGCACCACTTTGGAGGGTCTCTGTACAGAGGCCCGCCAAAAGTGGAACAAAGGGCTCGACCTTTGGTTTAGGAGTTACAGAGACGAACACAGACGCCATTTTACAAACCGAGTTCTGGCAGAAAATACCACTCGATAAACTTATTTAAGATAAGTAGATCGGTGGTACGTTAGAGATTAACGAGAAAAAGAGCCAATCTCCAACAATGGGACGAATCCCATAGGGTTATGTTCGGGGTCGAACATAACAAGTAGTTTCCACTGCCACCAGCCAAAACTCGACGAGGGGGGACGGGACAGTGCCCCCTCGAGTAACAGATCTAGGAGTAATCAAATTACCCCTACTAGTACGTCCACAATAAGATGGTTGGTACTAGTTCTGTTAGTAAATTTAGGTCTAGTAAAGCCAATGGTGACTTTACATGCCCGGGGAGACAGTAGTCAGTCCCCTGGTATGGAGTCTATGGTGGGGGACCCGCTAGGGCGCCCCCGTGTTACGGCACGTAGGGTGCGGTGTAACACACATAGAAAAACATATGAGACCCTATGGAGTAAAAGACCCCATATCCCATCGAACACATTGACATTTCAAAGGAATTACACACATACATGTCCAAGAGTGGGAAAAAAGAGTCTCACTCTTGGCAGGATGGAAAAAAACAAACTCCAGAAATCCAGCAAAGCTGCTGGGGGACTCACTAGGTTAGGAAATTCAGCCTAAACAGATAATTCTCCCTAACACTCGCCCCCCCCAGACTAAGGGACAGGAGGATTGAATCCACTCCTGGATGAATCTCATACCTCTAGTCGATGACATACATCCTAGAGAGACCATCAGCATTTTGGTGGTGACACCCTGACCTGTGCTCAAAGGTGAAATCAAACCCTTGCAGGCAGATCAACCATCTCAATAGTTTTGGGTTTTCCCCTTTCATTTGCATTAATCATCTCAAGGGTTGGTGGTCAGTCTGAATAACAAAAGTAGAACCATACAAGTACGGCCTAAACTTCTTCAGAGCCCACACGATAGCAAAGCACTCTCTTTCGATTGTTGCCCACCTTGTTTCAGGATCCTTCAGCTTGCGGCTGATGAAGCAAACGGGGTGTTCCCTACCTTTCCCATCCAGTTGACTGAGTACGGCACCTATCCCTACATTGGAAGCGTCTGTCTGCACAATGAAGTGTTGGCGGTAATCAGGAGCTCTGAGTACTGGGGCTTGGCAAAGAGCCTGTTTCAGGTTTTCAAAAGCCTGATTGCACTCCTCGTTCCGTTTAACCTTTTTAGGAAATTTGGGCGAGGAGATGACATTCAGTGGAGAAGCTATGGTCCCATAGTTCTCTATGAAATTCCTGTAATACCCAGTGAGGCCTAGGAAGGCTCTCACCTGGGTTTGAGTAGTCGGTGTTGTCCAATTTTGCACAGCTTCAATCTTACTGAGCAAAGGCCTTATTTCTCCACCGCCTACCTCATGCCCAAGATAGACTACCTTACTCTGTCCAATTTGGCATTTACTTGCCTTTATGGTCAGATTGGCTCGTCCAAGAGCCTGCAAAACATCTCTCAGGTGGATTACATGTTCTTCCCAGGAATTGCTGAACACTGCAATGTCATCCAAGTATGCCATGCAGAAGTCCTCCATCCCATTCAGAACCTGGTTTACCATCCGTTGAAACATAGCAGGTGCATTCTTCAGTCCGAAAGGCATTACCTTAAACTGGTATAAGCCAACGGGGGTAGAAAATGCAGTTTTCTCCTTGGCATGGTCTGTCAGGGCTATTTGCCAATAGCCTGACGTCAAGTCAAATGTGCTGAGGAACTTGGCGGCGCCAAGTTTATGCACCAACTCAACTGTTCTTGGTAAAGGGTGGGCATCAGTCTTGGTGACTGCATTAAGAGCTCGATAATTCACGCAGAATCTAAGTTCTTTAGATCCGGCCTTTGGTACTAACACAACTGGGCTAGACCATAGACTAGTAGAGGGCTCTATTACCCCGAGATCAAGCATCTTGCTGACCTCACCTTTGATGTGGGTTCGTACGTTTTCTGACATGCGGTATCCTCTGCTTTTGACCGGCAGACAGTCACCAGTGAGTATGTCGTGCTGGCCCCAAGCGGTCAAGCCTGGTGAAAGCGAGAACAGAGAGGCAAACTGATTCAACATAGATTTGCACTCTTCTTGTTGCTCGGGTGTCAGATTGGAGGAGAGATTCACTCCTTCAATTTTTTCATCTAAAGGTAAGCCTCTGAGGAGATCCGGAAGAGCTTCACTCTCTTCTTCTTCCTCGGATGATGCTAGAAGCAACGCTCCTACATCAGGTCGCGAGACATACGCTTTAAGTCGGTTGGTGTGAAAGACTGTCGGAGCCTCCTTGGCATTGCCCAAGTCCACCAGATAGTTAACCTCTCCGAGTTTACCCACTACTCGGTAGGGTCCCATCCACTTATCCTGCAAGGCCCTCTGCCTTGTGGGGATCATAACGAGAACGAGCTGGTCTTGAGCGAACTCAACCATGTTAGCCTTTTGATCGTGCCAGTGCTTGACCAATGCTTGTCCAGCTTTCAAGTTATCGCTTGCTTCCGTCATCATGTGCGACATTCTCCTCCGGAGACCTATCACGTAGTCAGTCACTCTGACTGGCTTGGGGGAAGGAGCACTCTCCAACCCCTCCTTAATCAGGGCCAATGGACCTCTGACGGGATGACCATAGAGTAGTTTGAAGGGAGAGTAACCTACTCCCTCCTGAGGGACTTCTCTATAAGCAAAGAGAAGGCATGGCAATAGAAGGTCCCACTTACGCTTAAGGGGTTCCTCTAAAGCACCTATCATGCTCTTCATGGTTCGGTTGAACCGTTCTACCAACCCATTGGTTTGTGGGTGGTAAGCCGTTGAGAACTTGTAAGTTACTCCGCAGGTTTTCCACATAGCTTTCATGTAGTGGGACATAAAGTTTGACCCCCTGTCAGAGATTACTTCCTTAGGAAATCGACCCTGGTAAAAATACCAAGGAGGGCCTTAGCCACAGCCGGAGCTGTAACAGTCCTCATAGGAATTGGCTCAGGATACCTAGTAGCATGGTCTACTACAACAAGTATAAACCTGTTGCCTGAGGAGGTTGGAGGATCAAGGGGACCAACGATGTCAATCCCTACTCTCTCAAATGGGACTCCCACAACTGGGAGAGGCACTAACGGTGTGACATTCTTGGATCCAACCTTACCAGAGATCTGGCAGGTGTGGCAGCTCCTGCAGTGTTTTTCTACTTCGGCCCCCATCTTTGGCCAATAGAAGTAGAGCGAGAGCCTTTCCTTAGTCTTCTTGAAACTCAAGTGACCAGCCAAAGGAATCTCGTGGGCTAACTGCAAGAACTGTGGTCTGTTCTCTTGGGGTACTACAAGTCGTTTGTAGTCTCCAGGTGCAGACTCGGTCGGTTCACTGTAGAAGAGGCCATCTTCCCAGTGCAACCTGTATTTCCCAGGCTCTTGCCCTTCAGTCTGAGCTTCTGCCTGATGGTGAAGACCTTCCAGAGTTGGACATTCTCTCTGTCCCTTACTGAAGTCTGCCCTGCTGGGTCCACCTTCTGCCAGTAAAGACTGCAGCTCAGGATGGTCAACAGGATCCAGATCTCCAATGAGTTCCTGGCCTTCCATTAGCTCTTCCTCAGAGTCTAATTCTACCATGCAGGGTTGTACCTCCCTCTCAGCCTCGGCTGGAGGTGGAGTTACGGGTGTGACGTTGTACAACCGCGGGGAAGTCCGTGTCGGCTGAACTGGAATGCTGGCGGCTGGTTTCGGGATAGAAGTCTTAGGTTTCCCCTTCGCTTCTGATTTCTTGGAGACAGCGGCCGACAATTCCAGTGTAGCAGGAGTGATTTCTTTCTTCATCATCTCCTGGAGAGTACCGCGCATGGTCCTCTATCTTGCGGGTCTGGTTAGCTCCTGTAACCGTTTACTAGGAGGTCTGGGAGTATGCGATACAATTCCGAGAGTTTTCAAATCGTTACCCAACAGTACGCGTCCTGGTACCTCACTCTGTATGCTGACAGGTATCTTCACAGTCATGTTGTTACACTGGATGAGAACTGGTAATTGGGGAAGCATCTGCACAGGCCCTCCAGCTAACTTGGTGAGGCGTTTGGGTGCCTTAGCAACATCCTCAGCCTGAAAAAACGATTTATCCACCACAGTTATGCTGGCCCCAGTGTCCCTAATGGCAGGAGTCTCCTGACCATTCACCTGGACACTGTCCTTATAATACTCTTTAGTATTATCGGGGATAGAATTATAGACATCTAAATTCTGTTGTTCCCACAACCCCAGAGATACTAAAGAAACGCTGGCTGAGACTCCAATGGGTTCGTCAGCTAGCAGTAGAAAGTTTCCACTTGCCATTTGGACTTCCTCCTCTGGAGCGAAGGCAAAGGAGACAAGCTGGACCCCTGAAGGTTTACCCTTACATCTGGGATCTCCTTTCACGTGGTCAGTCGAGCCACAAACAAAGCATTTACCGAATGCTTTCTGGAATGGTGGCTTGTTCTGACCTCCTTCCGGTTTGGCACCAGAAGACACACTATTCTGATGTGGTTTTCCCGGTGGCTTAACCTTCTGGTTTTGTTTGGGGCCCTCTTTGGAATGTGAGTTATTCGAATTCTCTTTTGAGTCTTTTTTAGGCTGTTTTCCCTCGTCCTTTTTCGGAGTTGCCCCAGAATCCTGTTGGCAACCCACAAGTCAGCAGCCTTAGCTAGTGCCCTGGAATCCAATTCCTTCGAATCATCCAAGTGCTGTCTGAGCTCAGGAGAACAGGCATTATAAATAGACTCCAACATAAAAAGATTTCTCATACCTTCATAAGTGTTCACTTTGTAACCCTTAATCCATCCCTCTAAGTTTTTCAACCCTTCACTCACCCAGGTAGCACAAGGGGTACCATCATGCTTTTTGAGGGTTCTAAACCTCTTAAGATACTGGGAAGGGGTCTTCCCGAATCTAGCTACCAAAGCTAACTTCACACTTTCGTAATCCGTCTTATCCGCCTCCCCCAACTCCATTACCACATCAGTCGCAACAGGAGGGAGCCTAGAGAACAACCAGGGAAGCAACGCATTCCCGGTGATGTCCTGGAGCCCATGATTGTATTGAAACAGTTTCAGCCAATCCAACACATCCAACCTCGGTTCATACATACCCACTAATTCCTTCGGCATCCGGGGTCTTTTGGGACTGGAGCTCCTAGAGGAACCAGAGGAGAGAGAAGCATTTTCCATAGACAACTTTTTCATCTCTAATTCGTGATTAAGTTCTATTTCTCTGTGTCTTAATTCAGCTTGCTTCTGCTCAGCCTGGGCATTCATCCGTCTGAACTCTAGTTCTTGGTTTCGTTCAGATTGAGCCAAGAACCGTTTGTATTCTAGTTCGAGCTTCATTTTTTCAAGTTCAAAATAAGCAGGGTTACTTGTGGGACCTGGTATGGGCCCCGTAGGCACAGCTGGTAAGGCAGGTAGAGGAGCGGGGGAGACAGTTTCGTTAGCCTCTCCGTCCTCGTCAGCCTCTTCATCGCTATCATCAGAATTACGATTCAGATCAACACCATTACTGTCGTCTACATTCGCTGGGGAGATTGGTTCCTCTGAACCAGTACCCAGACTTTGGTTCGCCAGCAATCTCTCTATTAGTTCTAACTTCTTGCCTCTTACAGAAAGATTTGCTTGCCTACAGAGAGCTCGCAAACTCTCAGTATTTTCACCTGACAAAGACTCTTGACTGTAAGTTTCCATCGTAGACATGTTTTTGAAAGTTGCTTTTTGTGCAACGTTTTGTGGTTAGTTATCCTACAGTGTCGAAAAGCACTCTAAACTGTATACTCGATACAAATCCCACCCCTGACACCATTGTTAGGCGGAAACCTGTGCAGTTCCCTCTGGGACCACTGCAAAAGATTTAGGACTACAGGCGTTGGCGGTGAACCCACTTGGTAGCAGTCTGTACCACACAGATTCACTTGGTAGCTGTGGCTGAGCAGTCAGACTTCTCTCAAGAAAAGTTGAGCAGTATGTGGAGTATACAAAATAGGGCAATTCTTCACAGCAAGACAAGCAAACACGCAACGAGGCTTAGTGTAAAGATATCAAGGTATTTATTATAACACAACATCTAGGGAAAACACTAAAGCAAATCACGGCAACCAAATCAAACACAATTACTCTACGAAGTAGAAAACGATCAATCCCCCTAGCAAAATATCGACAACTCTAGGTTCTACTGGTACCACTTATTTTCAGACAGAGGTGTATACCTCAACCTAGATGACACTCGAATATTAGTTAGGAAGGGAGAGAAAAAGATAGGCAGGTTATGAAATCAACACAGTTCAATCCTACGCGGATAAAATGCAAGGCAGGAAGACAAGAATCACAATAGATCATAAAGTTCAGAGGCCAGGCCCACTCGGAGAGAGGCAAGGCGCGATGTCCCAGAAAGTCTCTAGTGGAGATGCATTCAAGTCTTTATAGCAAATTGTTATCGGCAGATTGAACCAGTTCAGAACAAAGAATGAGCAAAGCTTGGAGGCGACCCAGCGGAACGGAGAGGATTAAGACACCTCACTCGAACCGAACGAAAGGGAAGCCAGGCGGACACGGTACCTTGTTGTGGAGGGCAGCTCCGGCAGGGGCAGTGGTTCCTGGTGGTGGATGCACGTCGGGTCTTTGCCAAGAGTAGAGATGATCTCGTCGTCGAAGGAAAGTGAAGTCCGGTGCACCACCAAGGAAGAGACCAGCCGCGGAGTGCTCCGTCACAAGGCACCACCTTTTGGTCGCGGTACAGGGGTAGTGGCTATCCGGTTGCCGAGGTGCTCTGCACGGGCAATTCGACCACTGCGTCCTGAGGCGAATAAAAAGCAAAGGGGACTGGTTGTTCCCACCAGTCAGGGGAAGAGACTCTCCGGCAGGGAGATCTCCTCTGTCGTCGGGAAGTGGTGAGTCGGCTCAGCAGGGCTCCACCGGAGGTGTCGTCGTTGCAGGTCAGCTCAGCGTTACCCTCGTCAGATTCTTAGGTCCTGTGGCGACTTCTGAAGATCCAGTCCCAAAAGCCCTGCTTTTATGCAGAAAACTCCCATTCATTCAGCCTAGCTGTCAATCAACACATGCTAAGTGGTGAGCGGGAAGGCTCACCACCTGGGCCAATCACTCCAGAGTGTGACCGGAGTTGGCAAGGCAACTCGGTCCAGGGTGCCTAAACCCCCTCCCACACCCCTTTGGTAACCCAGACAGAATGGCACCACTTTGGAGAATCTCTATACAGAGGCCCGCCAAAAGTGGAACAAAGGGCTCGACCTTTGGTTTAGGAGTTACAGAGATGAACACAGACGCCATTTTACAAACCGAGTTCTGGCAGAAAATACCACTCGATAAAATTATTTAAGATAAGTAGATCGGTGGTACGTTAGAGATTAACGAGAAAAAGAGCCAATCTCCAACAATGGGACGAATCCCATAGGGTTATGTTCGGGGTCGAACATAACAAGTAGTTTCCACTGCCACCAGCCAAAACTCGACGAGAGGGGACGGGACAGTGCCCCCTCGAGTAACAGATCTAGGAGTAATCAAATTACCCCTACTAGTACGTCCACAATAAGATGGTTGGTACTAGTTCTGTTAGTAAATTTAGGTCTAGTAAAGCCAATGGTGACTTTACATGCCCGGGGAGACAGTAGTCAGTCCCCGGGTATGGAGTCTATGGTGGGGGACCCGCTAGGGCGCCCCCATGTTACGGCACGTAGGGTGCGGTGTAACACACATAGAAAAACATATGAGACCCTATGGAGTAAAAGACCCCATATCCCATCGAACACATTGACATTTCAAAGGAATTACACACATACATGTCCAAGAGTGGGAAAAAAGAGTCTCACTCTTGGCAGGATGGAAAAAAACAAACTCCAGAAATCCAGCAAAGCTGCTGGTGGACTCACTAGGTTAGGAAATTCAGCCTAAACAGAGAATTCTCCCTAACAGTCATGTGTTTGTGGATGTGTGGTAGCCACAGGTATCTGACATTTTGGGTGGAGTAGCATCATAGATGCATTGAGTGTTTTGGGGCATAGGGAGAGACTAGGGGATTGGAGGAGGACCACAGAGAGTGGAGGGAGGCTGATAGGCATGTTAGGGACAATTGTTTGGAGTTTGGGGGAGTGGAAATACATTTTATATTCATAGTTTTATTAGTATAGTGACAGCTAACTCCAAACAGACATGAAGGGCTTTTCAAAAACCGTGTTTAAAAAAAGCACATGCGTAGGTGCATCAATGCTTTTCGTCATTTTATTATTTCTACCTCTAGGCGCAGCTATATTTATATCCGCGTCTATAAACGATATGATTTCTGTGCAATAAGCATATTGTTGTGTGGATGATACAGCACTGAATTGTATTTGCATGTGTTATTTTATCTCCTTAGGTGTTTTCTTATTTCATTTGAAGTCTGGCTTAGTTCAATATTGGGCATGCAAAAAAACGTATACATAGCCGCGGATACAAAGCAAGATCTGCAGCCCTGTTGAATAGCCGTGGCTATGAAAGATGCTGGGTGTGGAAAAATTGATTTCTGTGAATTTCATTGTTTGTTATTGGTTGTTGTTACTTTTCTATTTGTGTAACTCTGTGATAGGTTGTTATGGAAATAAGTAATCCAATTTAGTGGTTTTATTAGTATATAGTCCTCTATTTTTGGTATTTATTTTGGAAAGTATAAAAGGCACCATTTTCAGCATTTTATCTGTTTGACTGCAGAACTCTCACTATGCACATGGCAGGAGTATGGCTGATGTGAAGGTAAGTGTTAATAAATATTTATATATTTGAAAGTTTGTATTGTTGTGTGTGTCACTTATATTAACGACTGCTATCAGGTGGTGTTCATTATCATTTTTTTCATCTACTCTGTGTGGCAAGTATTCTTTTTATGTATTTTTAAGTTTCACTGATCTGGACCTACAAAATTAGATTTGTCAATCAATGGTATGTATATGAAGGCATTTCGTTTTTTGTATTCATGTTAGTGAAGATTTATTTATACATTGTATAGCGCGCACAAACCCTCAGGCATCAGGGCGCTGGGGTGAACTGGTTACAAGAGGCCCCTTAGGATGAAGGTTTATTTTGTTGTATTTGTTATAATTTTAATGCACTTTCAGCTATGCAGTACTCTTAGCTGTTTTGAGCTTTCTTTGAGGTAGCACAATTGATGGTGTTTTTCAAATTCATTTTATTCATCTTTTATTTTTGTATTTTGTTGGAGCAACATCGTTCTCATCATCCCAGTGAACTTGCACTAGATGTTGTACAGTTAACTTCCATGAAAGGTCAACCCATATTCAAAGCATAGTGGCACTGCTGGAAATGGGAGCAGTAGTTCTGTAGTCAGTTCATGAAAAGCCTCCTTTGTGTACCTTTTTTAGCATTTCTGATGATTCTTCAAATGGAGTACTCCAGTTGTGGAGGGGTTTTAAGACTCTGGCTGCCAGTGGCAATACCTTTACAGGGTAATTCATAGAAATTCGCACAAAAGTGGTGCACGCGGCTGGCGCACAGCGTGCCCGTGCGAATGTCTACGCCAGTCGCGTGCGCTAAAATCGATTTCCGCGCACAGTGTATTCATGGATTTTCGCATCCAAAACCAGCTGTGGCGCAGCGTGGCGCAGCGACCCTGCAGCAGCGCCAGTTACGCCCCCAAGAACGCCCTCGCGCAAGGAAAAGCCTTCAAAATCCCCAAATAATCGCAAAGGGCTGCGCTAACCCTGGACCAGTTCACAGGGCTGGCAAACAGCAAACGCCAAGCGGGGAACGTGTATTTCAGTGGTTCGCGGGAAGTTCCACACGCGAATGTCCTGTGTGCATCAGGGGTGCGTGGGAAGTAACACACGCAAAAGCAGCAGGGTACGTGTATTTCAGGTGTGCACGGGAAGTATCACATGCAAAAGCAGCAGGGTACGTGTATCTCAGGGGTGCGCAGGAAGTATCACACACGATTCCATCAGGGTACGTGTATTCCAGGGGTGCGCATGAAGTATCACACGCAAAAACAGCAGGGTACGTGTATTTCAGGTGTGCGCGGGAAGTATGACACACAAAATCATCAGGGTACGTGTATCTCAGGGGTGCGCGGGAAGTATCACACGCGATTCCATCCGGGAACGTGTATTCCAGGGGTGCGCGGGAAGTATCACACGCAAAAACAGCAGGGTACGTGTATTTCAGGGGTGCGCGGGAAGTATCACACGCAAAATCATCAGGGTGCGTGTATCTCAGGGGTGCGCGGGAAGTATCACACGCGATTCCATCACGGTACGTGTATTCCAGGGGTGCGCGGGAAGTATCACACGCAAAAACAGCAGGGTACGTGTATTCCAGGGGTGCACGGGAAGTATCACACGCAAAAGCAGCAGGGTACGTGTATTTCAGGGGTGCGCGGGAAGTATCACACGCAAAATCAGCAGGGTATGTGTATTTCAGGGGTGCGCGGGAAGTATCACACGCAATTCCATCAGGGTACGTGTATTACAGGGGTGCGCGGGGAGCACCACACGTGAATTGCACGTGTGGGTCCTCCCAGGTGTTCCCTCTACACCCTCCACTGCCCCTGCAGGTGGCCCACACCACAGGGGCCTACCCTGCACATGACCTGCAGGCACCCCATCCGCCATGGCCATGCCCCCCAGCCAACCCACATGTCACCTTGCACTACTGCCCACCAATGCATGTCCCCCTGCACCCCCAGCCACCAGGGGCAGCTTCCACCAGGCCCCCACCCTTTTCTCCCATCACCCCCACCCCCCAGCAGTGCAGGGGCAGCCTCCACCAGGGCCCCACTCATGTCGTCCACCACCCCCACCCCCCAGCAGTGCAGGGGCAGCCTCCACCAGGCCCCCACTAATGTCTCCCACCATCCCCACCCCCCAGCCACCAGGGGCAGCCTCCACCAGGCCCCCACTCATGTCCCCTATCACTCCCACCCCCCAGCAGTGCAGGGGCAGCCTCCACCAGGCCCCCACTCATGTCTCCCTGCACCCCCACCCCCCAGCCACCAGGGGCAGCCTCCACCAGGCCCCCACCCATGTCTACCACCACCCCCACCCCCAGCAGTGTAGGGGCAGCCTCCACCAGGCCCCCACCCATGTCTACCACCACCCCCACCCCCCAGCAGTGCAGGGGCAGCCTCCACCAGGCCCCCACTCATGTCTCCCTGCACCCCCACCTCCCAGCCACCAGGGGCAGCCTCCACCAGGCCCCACCCATGTCTCCCACCACCCCCAACCCCCAGCAGTGCAGGGGCAGCCTCCACCAGGGCCCCACTCATGTCTCCCACCACCCCCACCCCCCAGCCACCAGGGGCAGCCTCCACCAGGCCCCCACCCATGTCTACCACCACCCCCACACCCCAGCCACCAGGGGCAGCCTCCACTATGCCCCCACTCATGTCCCCTATCACCCCCACCCCCCAGCCACCAGGGGCAGCCTCCACCAGGCCCCCACTCATGTCCCCTATCACCCCCACCCCCCAGCAGTGCAGGGGCAGCCTCCACCAGGCCCCCACTCATGTCTCCCTGCACCCCCACCCCCCAGCCACCAGGGGCAGCCTCCACCAGGCCCCCACCCATGTCTACTACCACCCCCACCCCCCAGCAGTGCAGGGGCAGCCTCCACCAGGCCCCCACCCATGTCTACCACCACCCCCACCCCCCAGCAGTGCAGGGGCAGCCTCCACCAGGCCCCCACTCATGTCTCCCACCACCCCCACCCCCCAGCCACCAGGGGCAGCCTCCACCAGGCCCCCACTCATGTCCCCTATCACCCCCACCCCCCAGCAGTGCAGGGGCAGCCTCCACCAGGCCCCCACTCATATCTCCCACCACCCCCACCCCCCAGCAGTGCAGGGGCAGCCTCCACCAGGCCCCCCCTAATGTCTCCCACCACACCCACACCCCAGCCACCAGGGGCAGCCTCCACCAGGCCCCCACTCATGTCCCCTATCACCCCCACCCCCCAGCCACCAGGGGCAGCCTCCACCATGCCCCCACTCATGTCCCCTATCACCCCCACCCCCCAGCCACCAGGGGCAGCCTCCACCAGGCCCCCACTCATGTCCCCTATCACTCCCACCCCCCAGCAGCAGTGCAGGGGCAGCCGCCACCAGGCCCCCACTCATGTCTCCCTGCACCCCCACCCCCCAGCCACCAGGGGCAGCCTCCACCAGGCCCCCACCCATGTCTACCACCACCCCCACCCCCAGCAGTGTAGGGGCAGCCTCCACCAGGCCCCCACCCATGTCTACCACCACCCCCACCCCCCAGCAGTGCAGGGGCAGCCTCCACCAGGCCCCCACTCATGTCTCCCTGCAACCCCACCCCCCAGCCACCAGGGGCAGCCTCCACCAGGCCCCACCCATGTCTCCCACCACCCCCAACCCCCAGCAGTGCAGGGGCAGCCTCCACCAGGGCCCCATTCATGTCTCCCACCACCCCCACCCCCCAGCCACCAGGGGCAGCCTCCACCAGGCCCCCACCCATGTCTACCACCACCCCCACCCCCCAGCCACCAGGGGCAGCCTCCACCAGGCCCCCACTCATGTCCGCTATCACCCCCACCCCCAGCCACCAGGGGCAGCCTCCACCAGGCCCCCACTCATGTCCCCTATCACCCCCACCCCCCAGCAGTGCAGGGGCAGCCTCCACCAGGCCCCCACTCATGTCTCCCTGCACCCCCACCCCCCAGCCACCAGGGGCAGCCTCCACCAGGCCCCCACCCATGTCTACCACCACCCCCACCCCCCAGCAGTGCAGGGGCAGCCTCCACCAGGCCCCCACCCATGTCTACCACCACCCCCCACCCCCCAGCAGTGCAGGGGCAGCCTCCACCAGGCCCCCACTCATGTCTCCCACCACCCCCACCCCCCAGCCACCAGGGGCAGCCTCCAACAGGCCCCCACTCATGTCCCCTATCACCCCCACCCCCCAGCAGTGCAGGGGCAGCCTCCACCAGGCCCCCACTCATGTCTCCCTGCACCCCCACCCCCCAGCCACCAGGGGCAGCCTCCACCAGGCCCCCACCAATGTCTACCACCACCCTTACCCCCTGCCACCTGGGGCAGCCTCCACCAGGCCCCCACTCATGTCCCCTATCACCCCCACCCCCCAGCAGTGCAGGGGCAGCCTCCACTAGGCCCCCACTCATGTCTCCCACCACCCCCACCCCCCAGCAGTGCAGGGGCAGCCTCCACCAGGCCCCCACTCATGTCTCCCATCACCCCCACCCCCCAGCCACCAGGGGCAGCCTCCACCAGGCCCCCACCCATGTCTACCACCACCCCCACCCCCTAGCCACCAGGGGCAGCCTCCACCAGGCCCCCACTCATGTCCCCTATCACCCCCACCCCCCAGCAGTGCAGGGGCAGCCTCCACCAGGCCCCCATTCATGTCTCCCACCACCCCCACCCCCCAGCCACCAGGGGCATCCTCCACCAGGCCCCCACTCATGTCCCCTATCACCCCCACCCCCTAGCCACCAGGGGCAGCTTCCACCAGGCCCCCACTCATGTCCCCTATCTTCCCCACCCCCCAGCATTGCAGGGGCAGCCTCCACCAGGCCCCCACACATGTCTCCCTGTACCCCCACCCCCAGCCACCAGGGGCAGCCTCCACCAGGCCCCCACACATGTCTACCACCACCCGCCCAGCAGTGCAGGGGCAGCCTCCACCAGGCCCCCACCCATGTCTACCACCACCCCCACCCCCCAGCAGTGCAGGGGCAGCCTCCACCAGGCCCCCACTCATGTCTCCCACCACCCCCACCCCGCAGCCACCAGGGGTAGCCTCCACCAGGCCCCCACTCATGTCCCCTATCACCCCCACCCCCCAGCAGTGCAGGGGCAGCCCTCACCAGGCCCCCACTCATGTCTCCCTGCACCCCCACCCCCCAGCCACCAGGGGCAGCCTCCACCAGGCCCCCACTCATGTCTCCCACCACCCCCACCCCCCAGCCACCAGGGGCAGCCTCCACCAGGCCCCCACTCATGTCCCTTATCACCCCCACCCCCCAGCAGTGCAGGGGCAACCTCCACCAGGCCCCCACTCATGTCTCCCTGCACCCCCACCCCCCAGCCTCCACCAGGCCCCCACCCATGTCTACCACCACCCCCACCCCCCAGCCACCAGGGGCAGCCTCCACCAGGCCCCCACTCATGTCTCCCACCACCCCCACCCCCATACCACCAGGGGCAGCCCCCACCAGGCCCCCACTCATGTCCCCCAGCCAACATGTCACCACAATGTAGATCCCTGGCCCTTATGGTCAGCCTCCAAATGCCAAACACCCACCCGAGTATTGCATCCACCCACTTAGAAATGGCAAAAACATGATAGAAGCCCAATTGCAAGTTTGGAAATGAACACATGTCCCTCACATACACCCAATGGGTGTCAGTGAATGTCAAAACCCATATCATGAAATGCATGAAACCAATGAGATGATACTACACATTGAACTTTGAATAAAAAATATGTATTAAAAGCAACATAAATTGAATCAAAAATAAACAAACAATAATAGAAATTTAAAAAAACAAAAACCAGCAGGTCCGTGAAATAATGCAAAACCACGAATCATAATGCAAAGGAAAGGTGTCCAAAGTCACAGACCGCAAAAGTAAATCCAATGGAAAATTAAAATCGAAAACCATTGCTCATGGCGAAATCATAATAAAAATTGAAAATCCAAAAGTCAACTATGTACAGATAAACAATCCAGGGTCCATGATCCCAACCGAAGAAATGAAACCTATCTAATAACACTACCTAAAAAAAATAACTATATACAAAAATGTGGCCCATTGTCCAAAAGGTCCATAAAAAATGCTAAACCAAAGGAAACCTAACACTAACTATAGAACTATTTACAAGGGCAGCGGGCTAGTCTGACGGCTCACTTCGGGATGTTCCGGGCCAGGGCATCATCGAACTCCTGCTCAATGTCCCGGAGGCGCTCCTCCTCCATGGCCCCGAGGGTCCGCAGGGCCGTCCACATGTTCCCCCCAAACTCCCTGCGGATTGCCTCGAAGCACTCGGCACGCCTCAGGGCCCTCCGCATGGAGTTCTCCGCCCTGACCATCATGCTGCCGCTCTGCATCTATGGCGTGGCCCAACCGCTGCCACACAGAAGACACTTCCTGTCCTGGGTCCTCCTGCCCTCCGGCTGATGCCTGGCCCTCCGATGTGGAAGGCCCCGAGCCATCATGGCTCCCACCATGTTGCTTCTGCTGCTGCTGCGCCTCTGCCCGTGCACTGCCTCCTGCTGCCTGCACATCCTCCGCTGGCTGGGGTGCAGTCGTTGATGTGGCCACCCCTGTTGGACGTCTGAATTCCCACTGTGGCAGGGATGCCTCCTCCACCAGCCTGGCCGCACCGTCAGAGGCAGCTCCACAGGGCACCCAGGTGACTGATGGGTGGGAAGATGGCACGGAGGACGACTGGTGCATAAGGGGTTCAGTTAAGGAGGGGGTTGTAGCAAGCCCCATCAAACGGAGGAATCCGGCCTGGGTGACCTGTCCCAGTAGGCCGACGCGTCCAACGAGCCATTCGAGATGACGTGCAGTCTTCTCATGAAAAGACTGCAGGTCACCTCGCATGGCCCGTTGACGCAACGCCACACCAGTCAGGACAGGCTCAACCCGGACCCGGATAGCCACGTCCGCAGGCAGAGGAAGGCCAGTTGTCGTGAGCTCATCCCCTGCCTGAAAACGGGTCTGGACGTAGGCATCCCTGCTGGTGCAAGATGATGCAGTGACAGGATCAGGGACAGGATTGCACACAGGCACCTCCGCGGCGACCTGTGCTGCCTCCTGTCCCTGGTCCTACACTGCACCACTAGCACCAGTGGAATCCCCACCTCCAGACCCCATCTCTGTTGCTTGCACGGCCTCCTCCTCCTCCAAATCCCCCACCAACCTGGATGACTCCGTGCCATCTTCCCGCGTTAGGCCCTGTGGGGTCCAAGCTGCCCCTTCTGCTGCTGAGGAGTCCAACTCCTACCTCCGCCTCTTGGACCTCCCCCCAGCAGCTGCGGCCTGGGACGCGGCACCGGACTCCTCACTCCCCGACGAGATCAGAACCTGGGAGGGGAGCCGGGCCTTGCGTCTCCGGCTGGCGGTGCGATCCCCGCCGCTGTGCTCCACAGCACCTTCTCGCCCTCTTCATCAGTTGACGCTGCAGACAGGGAGAAATAAAACACAGGCATCAGGGCACTGTACAATGGACACATACACACATGACAGTTGCACATGAGTTGCATTGGCAAACCTGAGACATGGCATCACAATCGGCAACACACATGTCATTTCAACTTGCACACATGAGCCACACCACAGCCACATCACAACTGCCAGCACCATCCATACACATACAACAGCATGAGCAGGCAAAGATGAGCCAGATATCACATGCAACACAGGGAGTGCACTACACATGCACGCACACCACCACACTTGCATGCATTTGTACACCTCAGCCAACTGTCACAGTGTTCCGATGGGCATTCATGTCACATCTGCCAATCAGGCTTCCACATCCCGCTGTCACATGCATCCATGTTGCATCACTGTTGCACCCTTGTCAAATACACACACATGCACATGTACACAGTGCTGATACATGCAGCTGAAAACAACATACATGCGTGACATCACGAACATGCCCACTTACATACACATTCATCCAAACATGTGTGCCCACACAACTGCATTTGGCATGCAAGTCTACACACACAAGCACCATCCATGTCTCACACATGACAGCCCTCGCATGTGTTAGCCTCACGGTCCTGTACACCCCCACCCATACTCGCCCCCATACAAACAGATGTGCAACCGGCACACTACTGGCACATCACCACACGCACAGCTTACAATCATGATGCATGTACACTTACCGCTCGACTCCAGACGGGTCTGCCTCTCAAGGACCTGGACGTGGAGAGCTGGGGATATGCGTTCCAGGACCCTCATCTGATCTTCCGACAAGTGGCCCGGCGCCCCTTAGCATCCGCTGACTTCAAGAGTCGCCGGGCCTTGTTCAGGGTCCTGGACCTGAAGTCCTCCCAGCTACTCTTGACATGTTGGAAGTCGCGGACTGCCACCCCCTCTGCGTTGATGGCAGTCATGATGTCCGTTCAGATCCGAGTCTGTCCTTCCTTGTCAGCACGCACACTTCCCTAGAGGGCATCATACTGCCCCAGGACTTGCTCCACCAGGACACCAACTTCCCTGGCACTGAAGCTGGTGCCCCTCTGCCTCTCTGGCCGGGGGTTGTCAGTGGTGCCAGATGTTGCAGTGCCCGACATGACAACCCCTGAGGCAGGAGTGGGTGGGCAACTGGGTCCTGGGGCTGGGCTGTGGAGCGATGGAATCCCAGTCGGGAGTCTTCGGTTCCAGCAGGGGTGGTCACAGCAACAGCACCCCTGGCTGATGTGCAGGCAGCAAATGGCAGGGAACGTGGGCAGCAGGCAGTCAGACAGCAGCAGATGGCAGGTGGGAGCGTGCTCGGGGCTCTGGGGGGCAGTAATTCGGCCTTCTGGGCAGGAGCGTGGTCTTCTGTGTGCTTACGAATGGCCAGCTTGATACGGAGTGATTTGGCACGTGAAAATCCTGCACATCTGCGTGTAAATCGAGGAAAGGCCCTTAGCGCGTATGCACGTCAGCACGCTTATGCGATTTCATTGGACCAAAGGCCCTTAGCGCGTAAGCGCGTCTGTGACGTGACGCGCGTGGGTGTTTCCCTCATTACACGTGATGACAGAGCACACGTGGATTTCCACCAATCGCGTGTGAATCTTCCTGCGCACCCCAGAAATACACGTACCCAGGCCAATCGCGTGTACGCTCACTTCCCTCCGATTACACGCGATGACACTCGGACGTGCAGTTTTACCACGTGTGCTCGCATATGCGATTTCATTGGCCCAAAGGCCACCATGCGCAGCTGTGACGTCACGCGCATGGCCGTAGAGAATGGAGCGTGTAAAAAAACAAGAGATACATGTCCGAGTGTCAAAGTGCGTAATTGGTGGAAATGGCCTCATCGCGTATGCGCGTCTGTGACGTGTGTATAAAAGGTACGTGTAGAACGCCATTTCCTTGTACGTGCTTTTCGTGGAGAGCGAGTGGGTGAAATCTGTACTTCTTGTCGGTTCACACACGATTTACTTCACAGCGTTTCCAGTTCGTACTCCCTGTTACCTCTGACAGCTTTTTCTCTTTTCCTCTTTTTCCTGGGCCTGTTTCCTCAAACAGCGTTCCCTTCTACTGTTGTCCTGTCTCCTCAGACAGCGTACAATTCTTCTGTTGGTGGGGGTGTTGCCAACACGCACACGCGCATATTTTTCACGATTACCATCTGGTACCCAACCCCTTTCACCCCCAATTGCCCAGGACAATAGTTCACATCGACTCCCATACGCACAATAACATCAGTGCCATGGCTGGGAGGCGACCAAGCCGCAAGGGTGGCAAAGGTGGCCGAGCCCCAAGTGGTGGCCGTGGTGGATCCGGTAGGGGACGTGGCTGTGACTTGCAGGGTGCCCCTAGCCCCCCATGTGTGGAGGAGCAGTCAGGGACACCCATGCCCCCCCCGGTTGAGGTTAACGTGGCTGACACCATCCATGCTCAGCCCTTGTTGGACCAGCCCACTGTGGAACCAGACCTGGCACAGGGTGACTCCATGGCTGACTTCCCGGTCAGCAGGTCTAGGCCACGTGCGCCGGTGAACGTTGGTGTCATCAGGCCACGTGGATCAGGGGCAGCTAGGTCATCTGCTGCCCCGCGTAGGCAGGCTGGGGAGGCTGCAGGGGCAGCTGCGGCTCCATCCACCCCACCTCTCACACACCCAGCCAGGACAGTGTCGGTCCAAGTCCATCATGCTGACATTCCCCCTGAGACCATCACACTTGAGCTAATGCCTGCACCAACTCCCATGCTGAGTGTGCAATCCCACGCTCCTGTCCCTAGTGTCCAGAGCGGCGTAGGACACTCAGGATCCCCACCACCTTCCAAGCGGAAGAGGAAGAGTGCTCGTCCAGTAGAGGCTGATGCCCCAGACACGGCTACACAGTCCGGCCCGTCAAGAAAGCCCAGCTTCAATGAGGCCGAACTGAATGCACTTGTAGAGTATGTGTCCGCACATGACCGCGAAATGGTGATTGTTGCAGGATCCAAGACCACACCTGCACAACGTCAGGCACACTGGCAGACCATTGCGGATAACATAAGAGCCCTTGGAATCGTGAGGCGCACAGCTAATGAATGCTACAAGCGCTGGAATGACCTGAAGCGCAGGGCAAAGAATAAGCTGGCCTCAAGTCATGACGCAACTCTAGTGACTGGAGGTGGGTCTCCAGCAGACGACATAGAACTCACTCCACATGAGCAGGTTGCTGGGACCTACGTCACGGAGGAACAGATCCAAGGCGTGGGAGAACTGGCAGATTACGAGGCATTGTCCGGTGAGTGCACATGCATGTGTGTGTCATCCATGTGCATGGTGTGTGTGGGAGGGCTTCTGTTTGGGTGCCAGGTGAGGGTGTGTGTGCCTGAGTGGTTTGGGTCACCCATGTGCCTCTTCCTATACATTCTTGACACCAGCATTTGGGAATAACAGCATCCCTTCTGCCAACATTAGACATCCAGCCCAACACCACGCCAGTTGCCCTTGGAGTGTCATCTTGCCACAACATTGTTGCTTATTTACCTCTGTTAATTCAGGCAGATTGTTTGCATACCACCACTTTTACTCGGGATTTCTCAGTCCTATTGTCACATGTCTGACATGGCTATGGTACAGTGGACTGGCTCAGTTTCGTGGACATGATTAGTTTAGACATGTCCCTGTGCTATTGGACCATTTTGGACTGGCAGCTGCAGATTAAACATTTGAACCATTTCAATTGAATAATCAATTACATGGGCAAACTGGACTGAATGAACAATTGGTGACCTCCTCTCCCTCTTCACTTCATGGCTAGGGTACATGCCATCTGTGTGATGGCATGTGTATTTGACTTGCCAATCGATGGCCAATGTGTGATGCCACTGCTAGGCAGCATGCTGCAAATGTGTTCATCTTCCATCTTGGTGTTATCAATGTGTGCCATCTGCCTCCTCTTCACACGCAGTGACGGTGCATGCATGGGAGGCTTTTAGTCATGTGGGACATGTGTCAATCAAGTACTGTTTCTGTAGCCTCTCAGTCCTAATTGTGTGCCATAGTGCTAATGCCTGTTTCCATTTGTTTTCTTTTATGTCTTTGCAGGGGATGACACACTTGATACTGCTGGGGTTGTGGAGATGGTGCAGACCCAGGAGGGGTCTGAGGGCCGACCGACCACCAGTGAGGGACGTGGTGTGGTGGTGGGTGAGAACCCACAACTGCTGCAGGTCGTGCTCTCAAGGGGTGTCTCTGGCTGCACCTCCCCCGAGCTGTATTCAGGTGTCGATTCGGAGGATGAGACCTATGTGCCGTCGCAGGTGAGTGTTCCTGGGAGGGATTCTGTTCTGTCCGACCCACCTGCACCAGGGTTAGAACCCTCAATGGGGATGTCAGTGTTGGCAGGTACGCCTTTGATGGTTACGGATGCAGGGTCACACTCCGCGACATCTGATCCTGTTCCTGGGCCAGCAGATCAGAGGGGGAATGCAGTCCTGCAGCCTCAGGCAGTGCCGGCACAGCAAGGCGCAGTTCGCCTTGCCCCAGACAGGTGTGGTGCCTGCCGACGTGGTGGCCGTACGCCACCTGGCAATACCGCATGGGAGCAATCCATATACGGTATGGCAACCCAACAGGCAGCATCATCAGAGATGATGGCTCAGGCCATGGATAGGGTGGGCTACTTCCATTGTCCCCCCCCGAAAGGCTGATGGAGCGGCTACAGCAGGCAACCGACTCCATCTGCCAGTCACACAGGGAGGACATGTTGGTGTCCGACAGGGACAGGCGGGCGGCACTGGCGACTCTGCAGGAAGCGATTTCCATGGAGTCCCAGGGCCACAGGGAAGCCCTGAGGGTGGAACTCCTTCACCTCAGGACGACTCTTGTTGAGCTTGAGGCTTCAACAAACAGAAGGACAGAACAGCAGCTGGAGCGTCTCACACGTATGCTCTCAGCTGAGATGCAGGCAACTAGGGTGGAGGTCCGGGCATCCCGTGAGTTGTTGCATGGGGACCTCCGCACACTTATCCTCCAGAACGAGACCTACCACACCCGCATGCTTGCAGCCATGGAGGAACAGACTAGGGCTTTACGTGGGCTGCCTCCCATAGTGCCACCACCTCCTGATGCAGCTGCATAGGGTGAGGAGAGCAACAGCAGTGATACTCCCACAATAGGGTAGCCGTGTAGGCCATGAGCCCATGGAGGTGTTTTTTTTCCGCAAGATCCACACAGGTGGGTTTTGGTGTGCACCCTGTCCTCGGACCTCCTGGGTGGCCTCCCCCACCCCCCGGGCCCATTGATGGCCATTTTTGATTTTTTATGTTGCCTTGTGTGGCTCCCGTGGCTGGGCACATGCAGGCTTGTCATGAATTTGGTTCAGATGCTTGGGTTTTTGTGTCACACACCCCTCCTGCTTCCCGTTTCCATGGGCTTGCAAAGGGTGTGCCCAAGTGACATTGACGTACATGGTGACATTGGACTCCCATGAGCTGTGTGGGCAGTTTGTAGTCAATACTGTGTATACATTCATAGTGCATATTGTTGTTCTATTGTACACTGCGTGGTGTATTGATATGTGCCCCTGCATCCACCTCATCCTCCATATTTGCAGGTCCATTCCTCATGTCTTCACAATGCGGTCCACCTTGGAACTGGAGTCCATGTTGTAAGCAGTGCACCTACACTCTTGCGTGGCGCTAACACTGTATACTTGGAAGTGTTCGGAGTGCTGGCATCATCAGGTAGTGAGGCTACCAAATTTTTAAGTCTGTAATGTCATGTTTAAGGTAGGTTGGAGGTTGTGTAGGTGATTGGTATTCTTGGTAAGTATTTGGTAATGTGTGTTGTAGGTCCTGCATTACTGTGAGCATTTCATGTGTGGACATGTTTCCATTAGGGACACTGTAGCTGGTGACACTTGGGGCATGTTGTGGGGATTAATTTCTTTCCTCTCACATTGCATGACATGCCATGGTGTGTTGTGTGGCCGTGCCGGGGAGGGGTTGGGTGACATGGCACTGTTTTCATGTAGTATTTTGCGAGTGGGTATTCATTTCTGCAGCATGGAAGTGTCTTTTGATGACACTTCATTGGTGGTGTTTGTGTAGGTAGGGATGCACACATTGTGACATTTCCACATGAACAATCTCAGGCTGCTATGGTTCTGACAGTTGACAGTCCCTTTGTTCGTCTTAATTGTCAGGTCGAGTCATCATTGCTTATCAGATGGTATGTGCCAGGGCTGTGTGCACTCCACTGGGGTGTGATTTCTATGTGAAGTAATTAGCCACCAGCTGCGTACGGGCTGCCTCACCCCGTTCCCTCTCCCCTCCCCTGCACAGCGGGCGTGCATGTGGTTGGGGATGTGGGGGCACCCCCATGTCCACAGCCAGGCCCTGGCGTGTTGCAACATTGTGCAGGACACATGCTGCCACTATGATCCTGCACACTACTGGGGGCGCATATAACAGCTGCCCGCCAGAACGGTCAAGGGAGCGAAAGCGTCACTTGAGCACTCCGAATGTGCACTCCACTATGCCCCGGGTTGCAATATGGGCTGTGTTGTATCTTACCTCTGGAGGCGTGATGGGGTTCCGAATTGGCGTCATCTTGTGGGTGCTCAGAGGGTAGGCACTGTCCCCTGGTGAGGAGGTGATGGGTATCATTAGTGGGGTAGTGACTTAACTCTGCATCTGACATGCATGCATGTGCAGTGGCATTCATACTCACCAAGCAGCCATGTATCGCCATGCCGCCCAGCTTCTAGGTCCCGGTTTAGGGTAGACATTAGGTAAATGAAGCTGTCGTGGGTGGACCCTGGATAGTTGGCATATACTGAGGTGATGATTCCCTTAGCATTACATACTACCTGAACGTTGATGGAATGCCAGTGCTTGCGGTTCCTATAGATGTGCTCTGATGCCCTGGGGGGACGTAGTGCCACATGGGTGCATTTTGGGAATTGTGCCACACCGTAGAAATCTAGGGTGGCAGCCTGCCTTTCTGCAGGTTTCCTGGGCAGGTATATGTGCCTACGGACTGATGGGCGTGCAGTGATGATGTTCAAGACCTGGTGTAGGCAGCATGCCTGCGTGGCCTGTGACACCCCACCCACTATGGCACTTGTCCGCTGAAATGATCCTCTCTCTATACCCCACTCTCACAGGCCCAGTCGCGTGTGGAAGTTCCCGCGCACCCTGAAGTACACGTACCCAGGCCAACCGCGTGTGGAACTTCCCGCGCACCCCGTAGTACACGTACCCAGGCCAATCGCGTGTGGAACTTCCCGCGCACCCCGAAGTACACGTACCCAGGCCAATCGCGTGTGGAACTTCCCGCGCACCCCGAAGTACATGTACCCAGGCCAATCGCGTGTGGAACTTCCCGCGCACCCCGAAGTACACGTACCCAGGCAAATCACACGGCTGGGGGGTGGGGATGGTGGTGGACATGGGTGGGGGCCTGGTGGAGGCAGCCCCTGCACTGCTGGGGGGTGGGGGTGATAGGAGACATGAGTGGGGGCCTGGTGGAGGCTGCCCCTGGTGGCTGGGGGGTGGGGGTGGTGGTAGACATGGGTGGGGGCCTGGTGGAGGCTGCCCCTGGTGGCTGGGGGGTGGGGGTGGTGGTAGACATGGGTGGGGGCCTGGTGGAGGATGCCCCTGGTGGCTGGGGGGTGGGGGTGGTGGTAGACATGGGTGGGGGCCTGGTGGAGGCTGCCCCTGCACTGCTGGGGGGTGGGGGTGATGGGAGACATGGGTGGGGGCCTGGTGGAGGCTGCCCCTGCACTGCTGGGGGGTGGGGGTCATGGGAGACATGAGTGGGGGCCTGGTGGAGGCTGCCCCTGGTGGCTGGGGGGTGGGGGTGGTGGTGGACATGGGTGGGGGCCTGGTGGAGGCTGCCCCTGGTGGCTGGGGGGTCGGGGTGGTGGTGGACATGGGTGGGGGCCTGGTGGAGGCTGCCCCTGGTGGCTGGGGGGTGGGGGTGGTGGTAGACATGGGTGCGGGCCTGGTGGAGGCTGCCCCTGGTGGCTGGGGGGTGGGGGTGGTAGTAGACATGGGTGGGGGCCTGGTGGAGGCTGCCCCTGCACTGCTGGGGGGTGGGGGTGATGGGAGACATGGGTGGGGGCCTGGTGGAGGCTGCCTCTGCACTGCTGGGGGGTGGGGGTGATGGGAGACATGAGTGGGGGCCTGGTGGAGGCTGCCCCTGGTGGTTGGGGGGTGGGGGTGGTGGTGGACGTGGGTGGGGGCCTGGTGGAGGCTGCCGCTGGTGGCTGGGGGGTGGGGGTGGTGGTAGACATGGGTGGGGGCCTGGTGGAGGCTGCCCCTGGTGGCTGGGGGGTGGGGGTGGTGGTAGACATGGGTGGGGGCCTGGTGGAGGCTGCCCCTGGTGGCTGGGGGTGGGGGTGGTGTAGACATGGGTGGGGGCCTGGTGGAGGCTGCCCCTGCACTGCTGGGGGGTGGGGGTGATGGGAGACATGAGTGGGGGCCTGGTGGAGGCTGCCCCTGGTGGCTGGGGGGTGGGGATGGTGGTGGACATGGGTGGGGGCCTGGTGGAGGCTGCCCCTGGTGGCTGGGGGTTGGGGGTGGTGGTAGACATGGGTGGGGGCCTGGTGGAGGCTGCCCCTGGTGGCTGGGGGGTGGGGGTGGTGGTAGACATGGGTGGGGGCCTGGTGGAGGCTGCCCCTGGTGGCTGGGGGGTGGGGGTGGTGGTAGACATGGGTGGGGGCTTGGTGGAGGCTGCCCCTGCACTGCTGGGGGGTGGGGGTGATGGAAGACATAAGTGGGGGCCTGGTGGAGGCTGCCCCTGGTGGCTGGGGCGTGGGGGTGGTGGTAGACATGGGTGGGGGCCTGGTGGAGGCTGCCCCTGCACTGCTGGGGGGTGGGGGTGATGGGAGACATGAGTGGGGGCCTGGTGGAGACTGCTCCTGGTGGCTGGGGGGTGTGGGTGGTGGTACACATGGGTGGGGGCCTGGTGGAGGCTGCCCCGGCACTGCTGGGGGGTGGGGGTGATGGGAGACATGAGTGGGGGCCTGGTGAAGGCTGCCCCTGGTGGCTGGTGGTGGGGGTGGTGGTGGACATGGGTGGGGGCCTGGTGGAGGCTGCCCCTGGTGGCTGGGGGTGGGGGTGGTGGTAGACATGGGTGGGGGCCTGGTGGAGGCTGCCCCTGCAGTGCTGGGGGGTGGGGGTGATGGGAGACATGAGTGGGGACCTGGTGGAGGCTGCCCCTGGTGGCTGGGGGGTGGGGGTGGTGGTAGACATGGGTGGGGGCCTGGTGGAGGCTGCCCCTGCACTGCTGGGGGGTGGGGGTGTTGGGAGACATGAGTGGGGGCCTGGTGAAGGCTGCCCCTGGTGGCTGGGGGTGGGGGTGGTGGTGGACATGGGTGGGGGCCTGGTGGAGGCTGCCCCTGGTGGCTGGGGGGTGGGGGTGGTGGTTGACATGGGTGGGGGCCTGGTGGAGGCTGCCCCTGCACTGCTGGGGGTTGGGGGTGATGGGAGACATGAGTGGGGGCCTGGTGGAGGCTGCCCCTGGTGGCTGGGGGGTGGGGGTGGTGGTGGACATGGGTGGAGGCCTGGTGGAGGCTGCCCCTGGTGGCTGGGGGGTGGGGGAGGTGGTAGACATGGGTGAGGGCCTATTGGAGGCTGCTCCTGGTGGCTGGGGGGTGGGATTGTGGTAGACACGGGTGGGGGCCTGGTGGAGGCTGCCCCTGCACTGCTGGGGGGTGGGGGTGATGGGAGACATGAGTGGGGGCCTGGTGGAGGCTGCCCCTGGTGGCTGGGGGGTGGGGGTGGTGGTGGACATGGGTGGGGGCCTGGTGGAGGCTGCCCCTGGTGGCTGGGGGGTGGGGGTGGTGGTAGACATGGTTGGGGGCCTGGTGGAGGCTGCCCCTGGTGGCTGGGGGATGGGGTGGTGGTAGACATGGGTGGGGGCCTGGTGGAGGCTGCCCCTGCACTGCTGGGGGGTGGGGGTGATGGGAGACATGGGTGGGGGCCTGGTGGAGGCTGCCCCTGCACTGCTTGGGGGTGGGGTGATGGGAGACATGAGTGGGGGCCTGGTGGAGGCTGCCCCTGGTGGCTGGGGGGTGGGGGTGGTGGTGGACATGGGTGGGGGCCTGGTGGAGGCTGCCCCTGGTGGCTGGGGGGTGGGGGTGGTGGTAGACATGGGTGGGGGCCTGGTGGAGGCTGCATCTGGTGGCTGGGGGGTGGGGGTGGTGGTAGACATGGGTGGGGGCCTGGTGGAGGCTGCCCCTGCACTGCTGGGGGGTGGGGGTGATGGGAGACATGAGTGGTGGCCAGGTGGAGGCTGCCCCTGGTGGCTGGGGGGTGGGGGTGGTGGTAGACATGGTTGGGGGCCTGGTGGAGGCTGCCCCTGCACTGCTGGTGGGTGGGGGTGATGGGAGACATGGATGGGGGCCTGGTGGAGGCTGCCCCTGCACTGCTTGGGGGTGGGGGTGATGGGAGACATGAGTGGGGGCCTGGTGGAGGCTGCCCCTGGTGGCTGGGGGGTGGGGTGGTGGTAGACATGGGTGGGGGCCTGGTGGAGGCTGCCCCTGGTGGCTGAGGGGTGGGGGTGGTGGTAGACATGGGTGGGAGCCTGGTGGAGGCTGCCCCTGGTGGCTGGTGGATGGGGGTGGTGGTAGACATGGGTGGGGGCCTGGTAGAGGCTGTCCCTGGTGGCTGGGGGGTGGTAGACATGGGTGGCGGCCTGGTTGAGGCTGCCCCTGGTGGCTGGGGGGTGGGGGTGGTGGTAGGCATGGGTGGGGGCTTGGTGGAGGCTGCCCCTGGTGGCTGGGGGGTGGGGGTGGTGGTAGACATGGGTGGGGGCCTGGTGGAGGCTGCCCCTGCACTGCTGGGGGGTGGGGGTGATGGGAGACATGAGTGGGGGCCTGGTGGAGGCTGCCCCTGGTGGCTGGGGGGTGCGGGTGGTGGTAGACATGGGTGCGGGCCTGGTGGAGGCTGCCCCTGCACTGCTGGAGAGTGGGGTTGATGGGAGACATGAGTGGGGGCCTGGTGGAGGCTGCCCCTGGTGGCTGGGGGCTGGGGTGGTGGTGGACATGGGTGGGGGCCTGGTGGAGGCTGCCCCTGGTGGCTGGGGGGTAGGGATGGTGGTAGACATGGGTGGGGGCCTGGTGGAGGCTGCCCCTGGTGGATGGGGGGTGGGGGTGGTGGTAGACATGGGTGGGGGCCTGTTGGAGGCTGCCCCTGGTGGCTGGGGGGTGGGGTGGTGGTAGACATGGGTGGGGGCCTGGTGGAGGCTGCCCCTGCACTGCTGGGGCGTGTGGGTGATGGGAGACATGAGTGGGGGCCTGGTGGAGGCTGCCCCTGGTGGCTGGGTGGTGGGGGTGGTGGTAGACATGTGTGGGGGCCTGGTGGAGGCTGCCCCTGGTGGCTGGGGGGTGGGGGTGGTGGTAGACATGGGTGGGGGCCTGGTGGAGGCAGCCCCTGGTGGTTGGGGGGTGGGGTGGTGGTAGACATGGGTGGGGGCTTGGTGGAGGCTGCCCCTGCACTGCTGGGGGGTGGGGGTGATGGGAGACATGAGTGGGGGCCTGGTGGAGGCTGCCCCTGGTGGCCGGGGGGTGGGGGTGGTGGTGGACATGGGTGGGGGCCTGGTGGAGGCTGCCCCTGGTGGCTGGGGGATGGTGGTGGTGGTAGACATGGGTGGGGGCCTGGTGGAGGCTGCCCCTGGTGGCTGGGGGGTGGGGGTGGTGGTAGACATGGGTGGGGGCCTGGTGGAGGCTGCCCCTGGTGGCTGGGGGGTGGTGGTGGTGGTAGACATGGGTGGGGGCTTGGTGGAGGCTGCCCCTGCACTGCTGGGGGGTGGGGGTGATGGAAGACATGAGTGGGGGCCTGGTGGAGGCTGCCCCTGGTGGCTGGGGGGTGGGGGTGGTGGTAGACATGGGTGGGGGCCTGGTGGAGGCTGCCCCTGCACTGCTGGGGGGTGGGGGTGATGGGAGACATGAGTGGGGGCCTGGTGGAGGCTGCCCCTGGTGGCTGGGGGGTGCGGGTGGTGGTTGACATGGGTGCGGACCTGGTGGAGGCTGCCCCTGCACTGCTGGGGGGTGGGGTTGATGGGAGACATGAGTGGGGGCCTTGTGGAGGCTGCCCCTGGTGGCTGGGTGGTGGGGGTGGTGGTGGACATGGGTGGGGGCCTGGTGGAAGCTGCCCCTGGTGGCTGGGGGGTAGGGGTGGTGGTAGACATGGGTGGGGGCCTGGTGGAGGCTGCCCCTGGTGGCTGGGGGGTAGGGGTGGTGGTAGACATGGGTGGGGGCCTGTTGGAGGCTGCCCCTGGTGGCTGGGGGGTGGGTGTGGTGGTAGACATGGGTGGGGGCCTGGTGGAGGCTGCCCCTGCACTGCTGGGGCGTGGGGGTGATGGGAGACATGAGTGGGGGCCTGGTGGAGGCTGCCTCTGGTGGCTGGGGGGTGGGGGTGGTGGTGGACATGGGTGGGGGCCTGGTGGAGGCTGCCCCTGGTGGCTGGGGGGTGGGGGTGGTGGTAGACATGGGTGGGGCCTGGTGGAGGCTGCCCCTGGTGGCTGGGGGGTGGGGGTGGTGGTAGACATGGGTGGGGGCCTGGTGGAGGCTGCCCCTAGTGGCTGGGGGGTGGGGGTGGTTGTAGACATGGGTGGGGGCCTGGTGGAGGCTGCCCCTGGTGGCTGGGGGGTGGGGGTGGTGGTAGACATGGGTGGGGGCCTGGTGGAGGCTGCCACTGGTGGCTGGGGGCTGGGGCTGGTGGGAGACATGGGTGGGGGCCTGGTGGAGGCTGCCCCTGGTGGCTGGGGGGTGGGGGTGGTGGTAGACATGGGTGGGGCCCTGGTGGAGGCTGCCCCTGGTGGCTGGGGGCTGGGGGTGGTGGTAGACATGGGTGGGGGCCTGGTGGAGGCTGCCCCTGGTGGCTGGGGGGTGGGGGGGGTGGGAGACATGGGTGGGGGCCTGGTGGAGGCTGCCCATGTTGGCTGGGGGGTGGGGGTGGTGGTAGACATGGGTGGGGGCCTGGTGGAGGCTGCCCCTCCACTGCTGGGGGGTGGGGGTGATGGGAGACATGAGTGGGGGCCTGGTGGAGGCTGCCCCTGGTGGCTGGGGGGTGGGGGTGGTGGTAGACATGGGTGGGGCCCTGGTGGAGGCTGCCCCTGGTGGCTGGGGGCTGGGGGTGGTGGTAGACATGGGTGGGGACCAGGTGGAGGCTGCCCCTGGTGGCTGGGGGGTGGGGGTGGTGGGAGACATGGGTGGGGGCCTGGTGGAGGCTGCCCATGGTGGCTGGGGGGTGGGGGTGGTGGTAGACATGGGTGGGGGCCTGGTGGAGGCTGCCCCTGCACTGCTGGGGGGTGGGGGTGATCGGAGACATGAGTGGGGGCCTGGTGGAGGCTGCCCCTGGTGGCTGGGGGGTGGGGGTGGTGGTAGACATGGGTGGGGGCCTGGTGGAGGCTGCCCCTGGTGGCTGGGGGGTGGGGGTGGTGGTAGACATGGGTGGGGGCCTGGTGGAGGCTGCCCTTGGTGGCTGGGGGGTGGAGGTGGTAGTAGACATGGGTGCGGGCCTGGTGGAGGCTGCCCCTGAACTGCTGGGGGGTGGGGGTGATGGGAGACATGAGTGGGGGCCTGGTGGAGGCTGCCCCTGGTGGCTGGGGGGTGGGGGTGGTGGTAGACATGGGTGGGGGCCTGGTAGAGGTTGCCCCTGCACTGCTGGGGGGTGGGGGTGATGGGAGACATGAGTGGAGGCCTGGTGGAGGCTGCCCCTAGTGGCTGGGGGGTGGGTGTGGTGGTGGACATGGGTGGGGCCTGGTGGAGGCTGCCCCTGGTGGCTGGGGGGTGGGGGTGGTGGTAGACATGGGTGGGGGCCTGGTGGAGGCTGCCCTTGGTGGCTGGGGGGTGGAGGTGGTAGTAGACATGGGTGGGGGCCTGGTGGAGGCTGCCCCTGAACTGCTGGGGGGTGGGGGTGATGGGAGACATGAGTGGGGGCCTGGTGGAGGCTGCCCCTGGTGGCTGGGGGGTGGGGGTGGTGGTAGACATGGGTGGGGGCCTGGTAGAGGTTGCCCCTGCACTGCTGGGGGGTGGGGGTGATGGGAGACATGAGTGGAGGCCTGGTGGAGGCTGCCCCTAGTGGCTGGGGGGTGGGTGTGGTGGTGGACATGGGTGGGGCCTGGTGGAGGCTGCCCCTGGTGGCTGGGGGGTGGGGGTGGTGGTAGACATGGGTGGGGGCCTGGTGGAGGCTGCCCTTGGTGGCCGGGGGGTGGAGGTGGTAGTAGACATGGGTGGGGGCCTGGTGGAGGCTGCCCCTGAACTGCTGGGGGTGGGGGTGATGGGAGACATGAGTGGGGGCCTGGTGGAGGCTGCCCCTGGTGGCTGGGGGGTGGGGGTGGTGGTAGACATGGGTGGGGGCCTGGTAGAGGTTGCCCCTGCACTGCTGGGGGGTGGGGGTGATGGGAGACATGAGTGGAGGCCTGGTGGAGGCTGCCCCTAGTGGCTGGGGGGTGGGTGTGGTGGTGGACATGGGTGGGGCCTGGTGGAGGCTGCCCCTGGTGGCTGGGGTGTGGGGGTGGTGGTAGACATGGGTGGGGGCCTGGTGGAGGCTGCCCCTGGTGGCTGGGGGGTGGGGGTGGTGGTAGACATGGGTGGGGGCCTGTTAGAGGCTGCCCCTGGTGGCTGGGGGGTGGGGGTGGTGGTAGACATGGGTGGGGGCCTGGTGGAGGCTGCCCCTGCACTGCTGGGGCGTGGGGGTGATGGGAGACATGAGTGGGGGCCTGGTGGAGGCTGCCCCTGGTGGCTGGGGTGTGGGGGTGGTGGTGGACATGGGTGGGGGCCTGGTGGAGGCTTCCCCTGGTGGCTGGGGGGTGGGGGTGGTGGTAGATATGGGTGGGGGCCTGGTGGAGGCTGCCCCTGGTGGCTGGGGGTTGGGGGTGGTGGTAGACATGGGTGGGGGCCTGGTGGAGGCTGACCCTAGTGGCTGGGGAGTGGGGGTGGTTGTAGACATGGATGGGGGCCTGGTGGAGGCTGCCCCTGGTGGCTGGGGGGTGGGGGTGGTGGTAGACATGGGTGGGGGCCTGGTGGAGGCTGCCACTGGTGGCTGGGGGCTGGGGCTGTTGGGAGACATGGGTGGGGGCCTGGTGGAGGCTGCCCCTGGTGGCTGGGGGGTGGGGGTGGTGGTAGACATGGGTGGGGCCCTGGTGGAGGCTGCCCCTGGTGGCTGGGGGGTGGGGGTGGTGGGAGACATGGGTGGGGGCCTAGTGAAGGCTGCCCCTGGTGGCTGGGGGTGGGGGTGGTGGTGGACATGGGTGGGGGCCTGGTGGAGGCTGCCCCTGGTGGCTGGGGGGTGGGGGTGGTGGTTGACATGGGTGGGGGCCTGGTGGAGGCTGCCCCTGCACTGCTGGGGGTTGGGGGTGATGGGAGACATGAGTGGGGGCCTGGTGGAGGCTGCCCCTGGTGGCTGGGGGGTGGGGGTGGTGGTGGACATGGGTGGAGGCCTGGTGGAGGCTGCCCCTGGTGGCTGGGGGGTGGGGGAGGTGGTAGACATGGGTGAGGGCCTATTGGAGGCTGCTCCTGGTGGCTGGGGGGTGGGATTGTGGTAGACACGGGTGGGGGCCTGGTGGAGGCTGCCCCTGCACTGCTGGGGGGTGGGGGTGATGGGAGACATGAGTGGGGGCCTGGTGGAGGCTGCCCCTGGTGGCTGGGGGGTGGGGGTGGTGGTGGACATGGGTGGGGGCCTGGTGGAGGCTGCCCCTGGTGGCTGGGGGGTGGGGGTGGTGGTAGACATGGTTGGGGGCCTGGTGGAGGCTGCCCCTGGTGGCTGGGGGATGGGGTGGTGGTAGACATGGGTGGGGGCCTGGTGGAGGCTGCCCCTGCACTGCTGGGGGGTGGGGGTGATGGGAGACATGGGTGGGGGCCTGGTGGAGGCTGCCCCTGCACTGCTTGGGGGTGGGGTGATGGGAGACATGAGTGGGGGCCTGGTGGAGGCTGCCCCTGGTGGCTGGGGGGTGGGGGTGGTGGTGGACATGGGTGGGGGCCTGGTGGAGGCTGCCCCTGGTGGCTGGGGGGTGGGGGTGGTGGTAGACATGGGTGGGGGCCTGGTGGAGGCTGCCCCTGGTGGCTGGGGGGTGGGGGTGGTGGTAGACATGGGTGGGGGCCTGGTGGAGGCTGCCCCTGCACTGCTGGGGGGTGGGGGTGATGGGAGACATGAGTGGTGGCCAGGTGGAGGCTGCCCCTCGTGGCCGGGGGGGTGGGGGTGGTGGTGGACATGGGTGGGGGCCTGGTGGAGGCTGCCCCTGGTGGCTGGGGGGTGGGGGTGGTGATGGACAAGGGTGGGGGCCTGGTGGAGGCTGCCCCTGGTGGCTGGGGGGTGGGGGTGGTGGTAGACATGGGTGGGGGCCTGGTGGAGGCTGCCCCTGGTGGCTGGGGGGTGGGGGTGGTGATGGACAAGGGTGGGGGCCTGGTGGAGGCTGCCCCTGGTGGCTGGGGGGTGGGGGTGGTGGTAGACATGGGTGGGGGCCTGGTGGAGGCTGCCCCTGGTGGCTGGGGGGTGGGGGTGGTGGTAGACATGGTTGGGGGCCTGGTGGAGGCTGCCCCTGCACTGCTGGTGGGTGGGGGTGGTGGGAGACATGGATGGGGACCTGGTGGAGGCTGCCCCTGCACTGCTTGGGGGTGGGGGTGATGGGAGACATGAGTGGGGGCCTGGTGGAGGCTGCCCCTGGTGGCTGGGGGGTGGGGTGGTGGTAGACATGGGTGGGGGCCTGGTGGAGGCTGCCCCTGGTGGCTGAGGGGTGGGGGTGGTGGTAGACATGGGTGGGAGCCTGGTGGAGGCTGCCCCTGGTGGCTGGTGGATGGGGGTGGTGGTAGACATGGGTGGGGGCCTGGTAGAGGCTGTCCCTGGTGGCTGGGGGGTGGTAGACATGGGTGGCGGCCTGGTTGAGGCTGCCCCTGGTGGCTGGGGGGTGGGGGTGGTGGTAGGCATGGGTGGGGGCTTGGTGGAGGCTGCCCCTGGTGGCTGGGGGGTGGGGGTGGTGGTAGACATGGGTGGGGGCCTGGTGGAGGCTGCCCCTGCACTGCTGGGGGGTGGGGGTGATGGGAGACATTAGTGGGGGCCTGGTGGAGGCTGCCCCTGGTGGCTGGGGGGTGCGGGTGGTGGTAGACATGGGTGCGGGCCTGGTGGAGGCTGCCCCTGCACTGCTGGAGAGTGGGGTTGATGGGAGACATGAGTGGGGGCCTGGTGGAGGCTGCCCCTGGTGGCTGGGGGCTGGGGTGGTGGTGGACATGGGTGGGGGCCTGGTGGAGGCTGCCCCTGGTGGCTGGGGGGTAGGGGTGGTGGTAGACATGGGTGGGGGCCTGGTGGAGGCTGCCCCTGGTGGCTGGGGGGTGGGGGTGGTGGTAGACATGGGTGGGGGCCTGTTGGAGGCTGCCCCTGGTGGCTGGGGGGTGGGGTGGTGGTAGACATGGGTGGGGGCCTGGTGGAGGCTGCCCCTGCACTGCTGGGGCGTGTGGGTGATGGGAGACATGAGTGGGGGCCTGGTGGAGGCTGCCCCTGGTGGCTGGGTGGTGGGGGTGGTGGTAGACATGTGTGGGGGCCTGGTGGAGGCTGCCCCTGGTGGCTGGGGGGTGGGGGTGGTGGTAGACATGGGTGGGGGCCTGGTGGAGGCAGCCCCTGGTGGTTGGGGGGTGGGGTGGTGGTAGACATGGGTGGGGGCTTGGTGGAGGCTGCCCCTGCACTGCTGGGGGGTGGGGGTGATGGGAGACATGAGTGGGGGCCTGGTGGAGGCTGCCCCTGGTGGCCGGGGGGTGGGGGTGGTGGTGGACATGGGTGGGGGCCTGGTGGAGGCTGCCCCTGGTGGCTGGGGGATGGGGGTGGTGGTAGACATGGGTGGGGGCCTGGTGGAGGCTGCCCCTGGTGGCTGTGGGGTGGGGGTGGTGGTAGACATGGGTGGGGGCCTGGTGGAGGCTGCCCCTGGTGGCTGGGGGGTGGTGGTGGTGGTAGACATGGGTGGGGGCTTGGTGGAGGCTGCCCCTGCACTGCTGGGGGGTGGGGGTGATGGAAGACATGAGTGGGGGCCTGGTGGAGGCTGCCCCTGGTGGCTGGGGGGTGGGGGTGGTGGTAGACATGGGTGGGGGCCTGGTGGAGGCTGCCCCTGCACTGCTGGGGGGTGGGGGTGATGGGAGACATGAGTGGGGGCCTGGTGGAGGCTGCCCCTGGTGGCTGGGGGGTGCGGGTGGTGGTTGACATGGGTGCGGACCTGGTGGAGGCTGCCCCTGCACTGCTGGGGGGTGGGGTTGATGGGAGACATGAGTGGGGGCCTTGTGGAGGCTGCCCCTGGTGGCTGGGTGGTGGGGGTGGTGGTGGACATGGGTGGGGGCCTGGTGGAAGCTGCCCCTGGTGGCTGGGGGGTAGGGGTGGTGGTAGACATGGGTGGGGGCCTGGTGGAGGCTGCCCCTGGTGGCTGGGGGGTAGGGGTGGTGGTAGACATGGGTGGGGGCCTGTTGGAGGCTGCCCCTGGTGGCTGGGGGGTGGGTGTGGTGGTAGACATGGGTGGGGGCCTGGTGGAGGCTGCCCCTGCACTGCTGGGGCGTGGGGGTGATGGGAGACATGAGTGGGGGCCTGGTGGAGGCTGCCTCTGGTGGCTGGGGGGTGGGGGTGGTGGTGGACATGGGTGGGAGCCTGGTGGAGGCTGCCCCTGGTGGCTGGGGGGTGGGGGTGGTGGTAGACATGGGTGGGGCCTGGTGGAGGCTGCCCCTGGTGGCTGGGGGGTGGGGGTGGTGGTAGACATGGGTGGGGGCCTGGTGGAGGCTGCCCCTAGTGGCTGGGGGGTGGGGGTGGTTGTAGACATGGGTGGGGGCCTGGTGGAGGCTGCCCCTGGTGGCTGGGGGGTGGGGGTGGTGGTAGACATGGGTGGGGGCCTGGTGGAGGCTGCCACTGGTGGCTGGGGGCTGGGGCTGGTGGGAGACATGGGTGGGGGCCTGGTGGAGGCTGCCCCTGGTGGCTGGGGGGTGGGGGTGGTGGTAGACACGGGTGGGGCCCTGGTGGAGGCTGCCCCTGGTGGCTGGGGGCTGGGGGTGGTGGTAGACATGGGTGGGGGCCTGGTGGAGGCTGCCCCTGGTGGCTGGGGGGTGGGGGGGGTGGGAGACATGGGTGGGGGCCTGGTGGAGGCTGCCCATGTTGGCTGGGGGGTGGGGGTGGTGGTAGACATGGGTGGGGGCCTGGTGGAGGCTGCCCCTCCACTGCTGGGGGGTGGGGGTGATGGGAGACATGAGTGGGGGCCTGGTGGAGGCTGCCCCTGGTGGCTGGGGGGTGGGGGTGGTGGTAGACATGGGTGGGGCCCTGGTGGAGGCTGCCCCTGATGGCTGGGGGCTGGGGGTGGTGGTAGACATGGGTGGGGACCAGGTGGAGGCTGCCCCTGGTGGCTGGGGGGTGGGGGTGGTGGGAGACATGGGTGGGGGCCTGGTGGAGGCTGTCCATGGTGGCTGGGGGGTGGGGGTGGTGGTAGACATGGGTGGGGGCCTGGTGGAGGCTGCCCCTGCACTGCTGGGGGGTGGGGGTGATCGGAGACATGAGTGGGGGCCTGGTGGAGGCTGCCCCTGGTGGCTGGGGGGTGGGGGTGGTGGTAGACATGGGTGGGGGCCTGGTGGAGGCTGCCCCTGGTGGCTGGGGGGTGGGGGTGGTGGTAGACATGGGTGGGGGCCTGGTGGAGGCTGCCCTTGGTGGCTGGGGGGTGGAGGTGGTAGTAGACATGGGTGGGGGCCTGGTGGAGGCTGCCCCTGAACTGCTGGGGGGTGGGGGTGATGGGAGACATGAGTGGGGGCCTGGTGGAGGCTGCCCCTGGTGGCTGGGGGGTGGGGGTGGTGGTAGACATGGGTGGGGGCCTGGTAGAGGTTGCCCCTGCACTGCTGGGGGGTGGGGGTGATGGGAGACATGAGTGGAGGCCTGGTGGAGGCTGCCCCTAGTGGCTGGGGGGTGGGTGTGGTGGTGGACATGGGTGGGGCCTGGTGGAGGCTGCCCCTGGTGGCTGGGGGGTGGGGGTGGTGGTAGACATGGGTGGGGGCCTGGTGGAGGCTGCCCTTGGTGGCTGGGGGGTGGAGGTGGTAGTAGACATGGGTGGGGGCCTGGTGGAGGCTGCCCCTGAACTGCTGGGGGGTGGGGGTGATGGGAGACATGAGTGGGGGCCTGGTGGAGGCTGCCCCTGGTGGCTGGGGGGTGGGGGTGGTGGTAGACATGGGTGGGGGCCTGGTAGAGGTTGCCCCTGCACTGCTGGGGGGTGGGGGTGATGGGAGACATGAGTGGAGGCCTGGTGGAGGCTGCCCCTAGTGGCTGGGGGGTGGGTGTGGTGGTGGACATGGGTGGGGCCTGGTGGAGGCTGCCCCTGGTGGCTGGGGGGTGGGGGTGGTGGTAGACATGGGTGGGGGCCTGGTGGAGGCTGCCCTTGGTGGCCGGGGGGTGGAGGTGGTAGTAGACATGGGTGGGGGCCTGGTGGAGGCTGCCCCTGAACTGCTGGGGGTGGGGGTGATGGGAGACATGAGTGGGGGCCTGGTGGAGGCTGCCCCTGGTGGCTGGGGGGTGGGGGTGGTGGTAGACATGGGTGGGGGCCTGGTAGAGGTTGCCCCTGCACTGCTGGGGGGTGGGGGTGATGGGAGACATGAGTGGAGGCCTGGTGGAGGCTGCCCCTAGTGGCTGGGGGGTGGGTGTGGTGGTGGACATGGGTGGGGCCTGGTGGAGGCTGCCCCTGGTGGCTGGGGTGTGGGGGTGGTGGTAGACATGGGTGGGGGCCTGGTGGAGGCTGCCCCTGGTGGCTGGGGGGTGGGGGTGGTGGTAGACATGGGTGGGGGCCTGTTAGAGGCTGCCCCTGGTGGCTGGGGGGTGGGGGTGGTGGTAGACATGGGTGGGGGCCTGGTGGAGGCTGCCCCTGCACTGCTGGGGCGTGGGGGTGATGGGAGACATGAGTGGGGGCCTGGTGGAGGCTGCCCCTGGTGGCTGGGGTGTGGGGGTGGTGGTGGACATGGGTGGGGGCCTGGTGGAGGCTTCCCCTGGTGGCTGGGGGGTGGGGGTGGTGGTAGATATGGGTGGGGGCCTGGTGGAGGCTGCCCCTGGTGGCTGGGGGTTGGGGGTGGTGGTAGACATGGGTGGGGGCCTGGTGGAGGCTGACCCTAGTGGCTGGGGAGTGGGGGTGGTTGTAGACATGGATGGGGGCCTGGTGGAGGCTGCCCCTGGTGGCTGGGGGGTGGGGGTGGTGGTAGACATGGGTGGGGGCCTGGTGGAGGCTGCCACTGGTGGCTGGGGGCTGGGGCTGTTGGGAGACATGGGTGGGGGCCTGGTGGAGGCTGCCCCTGGTGGCTGGGGGGTGGGGGTGGTGGTAGACATGGGTGGGGCCCTGGTGGAGGCTGCCCCTGGTGGCTGGGGGCTGGGGGTGGTGGTAGACATGGGTGGGGGCCTGGTGGAGGCTGCCCCTGGTGGCTGGGGGGTGGGGGTGGTGGGAGACATGGGTGGGGGCCTGGTGGAGGCTGCCCATGGTGGCTGGGGGTGGGGGTGGTGGTAGACATGGGTGGGGGCCTGGTGGAGGCTGCCCCTGCACTGCTGGGGGGTAGGGGTGATGGGAGACATGAGTGGGGGCCTGGTGGAGGCTGCCCCTGGTGGCTGGGGGGTGGGGGTGGTGGTGGACATGGGTGGGGGCCTGGTGGAGGCTGCCCCTGGTGGCTGGGGGGTGGTGGTAGACATGGGTGGGGGCCTGGTGGAGGCTGCCCCTGGTGGCTGGGGGGTGGGGGTGGTGGTAGACATGGGTGGGGGCCTGGTGGAGGCTGCCCCTGGTGGCTGGGGGTTGGAGGTGGTAGTAGACATGGGTGGGGGCCTGGTGGAGGCTTCCCCTGCACTGCTGGGGGGTGGGGGTGATGGGAGACATGAGTGGGGGCCTGGTGGAGGCTGCTCCTGGTGGCTGGGGGGTGGGGGTGGTGGTAGACATGGGTGGGGGCCTGGTGGAGGCTGCCCCTGCACTGCTGGGGGTTGGGGGTGATGGGAGACATGAGTGGAGGCCTGGTGGAGGCTGCCCCTAGTGGCTGGGGGGTGGGTGTGGTGGTGGACATGGGTGGGGCCTGGTGGAGGCTGCCCCTGGTGGCTGGGGTGTGGGGGTGGTGGTAGACATGGGTGGGGGCCTGGTGGAGGCTGCCCCTGGTGGCTGGGGGGTGGGGGTGGTGGTAGACATGGGTGGGGGCCTGTTAGAGGCTGCCCCTGGTGGCTGGGGGGTGGGGGTAGTGGTAGACATGGGTGGGGGCCTGGTGGAGGTTGCCCCTGCACTGCTGGGGGGTGGTGGTAGACATGGGTGAGGCCCTGGTGGAGGCTGCCCCTGGTGGCTGGGGGGTGGGGGTGGTGGTAGACATGGGTGGGGGCCTGGTGGAGGCTGCCCCTGGTGGCTGGGGGGTGGGGGTGGTGGTAGACATGGATGGGGGCCTGGTGGAGGCTGCCCCTGGTGGCTGGTGGGTGGGGGTGGTGGTAGACATGGGTGGGGGGCTGGTGGAGTCTGCCCCTGGTGGCTGGGGGGTGGGGGTGGTGGTAGAATGGGTGGGGGCCTGGTGGAGGCTGCCCCTGGTGGCTGGGGGGTGGAGGTGGTGGTAGACATGGGTGGGGGCCTGGTGGAGGCTGCCCCTGGTGGCTGGGGGGTGGGGGTGGTGGTAGACATGGGCGGGGGCCTGGTAGAGGCTTCCCCTAGTGGCTGGGGGGTGGGGGTGGTGGTAGACATGGGTGGGGGCTTGGTGGAGGCTGCCCCTGGTGGCTGGGGGGTGGGGGTGGTGGTAGACATGGGTGGGGGCCTGGTGGAGGCTGACCCTGCACTGTTGGGGAGTGGGGGTGATGGGAGACATGGGTGGGGGCCTGGTGGAGGCTGCCCCTGCACTGCAGGGTGTGGGGGTGATGGGAGACATGAGTGGGGGCCTGGTGGAGGCTGCCCCTGGTGGCTGGGGGTTGGGGGTGGTGGTGGACATGGGTGGGGGCCTGGTGGAAGCTGCCGCTGGTGGCTGGGGTGTGGGGGTGGTGGTGGACATGGGTGGGGGCCTGGTGGAGGCTGCCCCTGGTGGCTGGGGGGTGGGGGTGGTGGTAGACATGGGTGGGGGCCTGGTGGAGGCTGCCCCTGGTGGCTGGGGGGTGGGGGTGGTGGTAGACATGGGTGGGGGCCTGGTGGAGGCTGACCCTAGTGGCTTGGGGGTGGGGGTGGTTGTAGACATGGGTGGGGGCCTGGTGGAGGCTGCCCCTGGTGGCTGGGGGGGTGGGGGTGGTGGTAGACATGGGTGGGGGCCTGGTGGAGGCTGCCACTGGTAGCTGGGGGGCTGGGGCTGGTGGGAGACATGGGTGGGGGCCTGGTGGAGGCTGCCCCTGGTGGCTGGGGGGTGGGGGTGGTGGTAGACATGGATGGGGGCCTGGTGGAGGCTGCCCCTGGTGGCTGGTGGGTGGGGGTGGTGGTAGACATGGGTGGGGGGCTGGTGGAGTCTGCCCCTGGTGGCTGGGGGGTGGGGGTGGTGGTAGAATGGGTGGGGGCCTGGTGGAGGCTGCCCCTGGTGGCTGGGGGGTGGAGGTGGTGGTAGACATGGGTGGGGGCCTGGTGGAGGCTGCCCCTGGTGGCTGGGGGGTGGGGGTGGTGGTAGACATGGGCGGGGGCCTGGTAGAGGCTTCCCCTAGTGGCTGGGGGGTGGGGGTGGTGGTAGACATGGGTGGGGGCTTGGTGGAGGCTGCCCCTGGTGGCTGGGGGGTGGGGGTGGTGGTAGACATGGGTGGGGGCCTGGTGGAGGCTGACCCTGCACTGTTGGGGAGTGGGGGTGATGGGAGACATGGGTGGGGGCCTGGTGGAGGCTGCCCCTGCACTGCAGGGTGTGGGGGTGATGGGAGACATGAGTGGGGGCCTGGTGGAGGCTGCCCCTGGTGGCTGGGGGTTGGGGGTGGTGGTGGACATGGGTGGGGGCCTGGTGGAAGCTGCCGCTGGTGGCTGGGGTGTGGGGGTGGTGGTGGACATGGGTGGGGGCCTGGTGGAGGCTGCCCCTGGTGGCTGGGGGGGTGGGGGTGGTGGTAGACATGGGTGGGGGCCTGGTGGAGGCTGCCCCTGGTGGCTGGGGGGTGGGGGTGGTGGTAGACATGGGTGGGGGCCTGGTGGAGGCTGACCCTAGTGGCTGGGGGGTGGGGGTGGTTGTAGACATGGGTGGGGGCCTGGTGGAGGCTGCCCCTGGTGGCTGGGGGGGTGGGGGTGGTGGTAGACATGGGTGGGGGCCTGGTGGAGGCTGCCACTGGTAGCTGGGGGCTGGGGCTGGTGGGAGACATGGGTGGGGGCCTGGTGGAGGCTGCCCCTGGTGGCTGGGGGGAGGGGGAGGTGGTAGACATGGGTGGGGCCCTGGTGGAGGCTGCCCCTGGTGGCTGGGGGCTGGGGGTGGTGGTAGACATGGGTGGGGGCCTGGTGGAGGCTGACCCTAGTGGCTGGGGAGTGGGGGTGGTTGTAGACATGGGTGGGGGCCTGGTGGAGGCTGCCCCTGGTGGCTGGGGGGTGGGGGTGGTGGTAGACATGGGTGGGGGCCTGGTGGAGGCTGCCCCTGCACTGCTGGGGCGTGGAGGTGATGGGAGACATGAGTGGGGGCCTGGTGGAGGCTGCCCCTGGTGGCTGGGGTGTGGGGGTGGTGGTGGACATGGGTGGGGGCCTGGTGGAGGCTTCCCCTGGTGGCTGGGGGGTGGGGGTGGTGGTAGACATGGGTGGGGGCCTGGTGGAGTCTGCCCCTGGTGGCTGGGGGTTGGGGGTGGTGGTAGACATGGGTGGGGGCCTGGTGGAGGCTGACCCTAGTGGCTGGGGAGTGGGGGTGGTTGTAGACATGGGTGGGGGCCTGGTGGAGGCTGCCCCTGGTGGCTGGGGGGTGGGGGTGGTGGGAGACATGGGTGGGGGCCTGGTGGAGGCTGCCCATGGTGGCTGGGGGTGGGGGTGGTGGTAGACATGGGTGGGGGCCTGGTGGAGGCTGCCCCTGCACTGCTGGGGGGTAGGGGTGATGGGAGACATGAGTGGGGGCCTGGTGGAGGCTGCCCCTGGTGGCTGGGGGGTGGGGGTGGTGGTGGACATGGGTGGGGGCCTGGTGGAGGCTGACCCTGGTGGCTGGGGGGTGGTGGTAGACATGGGTGGGGGCCTGGTGGAGGCTGCCCCTGGTGGCTGGGGGGTGGGGGTGGTGGTAGACATGGGTGGGGGCCTGGTGGAGGCTGCCCCTGGTGGCTGGGGGTTGGAGGTGGTAGTAGACATGGGTGGGGGCCTGGTGGAGGCTTCCCCTGCACTGCTGGGGGGTGGGGGTGATGGGAGACATGAGTGGGGGCCTGGTGGAGGCTGCTCCTGGTGGCTGGGGGGTGGGGGTGGTGGTAGACATGGGTGGGGGCCTGGTGGAGGCTGCCCCTGCACTGCTGGGGGTTGGGGGTGATGGGAGACATGAGTGGAGGCCTGGTGGAGGCTGCCCCTAGTGGCTGGGGGGTGGGTGTGGTGGTGGACATGGGTGGGGCCTGGTGGAGGCTGCCCCTGGTGGCTGGGGTGTGGGGGTGGTGGTAGACATGGGTGGGGGCCTGGTGGAGGCTGCCCCTGGTGGCTGGGGGGTGGGGGTGGTGGTAGACATGGGTGGGGGCCTGTTAGAGGCTGCCCCTGGTGGCTGGGGGGTGGGGGTAGTGGTAACATGGGTGGGGGCCTGGTGGAGGTTGCCCCTGCACTGCTGGGGGGTGGTGGTAGACATGGGTGAGGCCCTGGTGGAGGCTGCCCCTGGTGGCTGGGGGGTGGGGGTGGTGGTAGACATGGGTGGGGGCCTGGTGGAGGCTGCCCCTGGTGGCTGGGGGGTGGGGGTGGTGGTAGACATGGATGGGGGCCTGGTGGAGGCTGCCCCTGGTGGCTGGTGGGTGGGGGTGGTGGTAGACATGGGTGGGGGGCTGGTGGAGTCTGCCCCTGGTGGCTGGGGGGTGGGGGTGGTGGTAGAATGGGTGGGGGCCTGGTGGAGGCTGCCCCTGGTGGCTGGGGGGTGGAGGTGGTGGTAGACATGGGTGGGGGCCTGGTGGAGGCTGCCCCTGGTGGCTGGGGGGTGGGGGTGGTGGTAGACATGGGCGGGGGCCTGGTAGAGGCTTCCCCTAGTGGCTGGGGGGTGGGGGTGGTGGTAGACATGGGTGGGGGCTTGGTGGAGGCTGCCCCTGGTGGCTGGGGGGTGGGGGTGGTGGTAGACATGGGTGAGGGCCTGGTGGAGGCTGACCCTGCACTGCTGGGGAGTGGGGGTGATGGGAGACATGGGTGGGGGCCTGGTGGAGGCTGCCCCTGCACTGCAGGGTGTGGGGGTGATGGGAGACATGAGTGGGGGCCTGGTGGAGGCTGCCCCTGGTGGCTGGGGGTTGGGGGTGGTGGTGGACATGGGTGGGGGCCTGGTGGAAGCTGCCCCTGGTGGCTGGGGTGTGGGGGTGGTGGTGGACATGGGTGGGGGCCTGGTGGAGGCTGCCCCTGGTGGCTGGGGGGTGGGGGTGGTGGTAGACATGGGTGGGGGCCTGGTGGAGGCTGCCCCTGGTGGCTGGGGGGTGGGGGTGGTGGTAGACATGGGTGGGGGCCTGGTGGAGGCTGACCCTAGTGGCTGGGGGGTGGGGGTGGTTGTAGACATAGGTGGGGGCCTGGTGGAGGCTGCCCCTGGTGGCTGGGGGGTGGGGGGGGTGGTAGACATGGGTGGGGGCCTGGTGGAGGCTGCCACTGGTGGCTGGGGGCTGGGGCTGGTGGGAGACATGGGTGGGGGCCTGGTGGAGGCTGCCCCTGGTGGCTGGGGGGTGGGGGAGGTGGTAGACATGCGTGGGGCCCTGGTGGAGGCTGCCCCTGGTGGCTGGGGGCTGGGGGTGGTGGCAGACATGGGTGGGGGCCTGGTGGAGGCTGCCCCTGGTGGCTGGGGGGTGGGGGTGGTGGGAGACATGGGTGGGGGCCTGGTGGAGGCTGCCCATGGTGGCTGGGGGGTGGGGGTGGTGGTAGACATGGGTGGGGGCCTGGTGGAGGCTGCCCCTGCACTGCTGGGGGTTGGGGGTGATGGGAGACATGAGTGGGGGCCTGGTGGAGGCTGCCCCTGGTGGCTGGGGGGTGGGGGTGGTGGTAGACATGGGTGGGGGCCTGGTGGAGGCTGCCCCTGGTGGCTGGGGGGTGGGGGTGGTGGTAGACATGGGTGGGGGCCTGGTGGAGGCTGCCACTGGTGGCTGGGGGCTGGGGCTGGTGGGAGACATGGGTGGGGGCCTGGTGGAGGCTGCCCCTGGTGGCTGGGGGGTGGGGGTGGTGGTAGACATGGGTGGGGCCCTGGTGGAGGCTGCCCCTGGTGGCTGGGGGCTGGGGGTGGTGGTAGACATGGGTGGGGGCCTGGTGGAGGCTGCCACTGGTGGCTGGGGGCTGGGGCTGGTGGGAGACATGGGTGGGGGCCTGGTGGAGGCTGCCCATGGTGGCTGGGGGGTGGGGGTGGTGGTAGACATGGGTGGGTGCCTGGTGGAGGCTGCCCCTGCACTGCTGGGGGGTGGGGGTGATGGGAGACATGAGTGGGGGCCTGGTGGAGGCTGCCCCTGGTGGCTGGGGGGTGGGGGTGGTGGTGGACATGGGTGGGGGCCTGGTGGAGGCTGCCCCTGGTGGCTGGGGGGTGGTGGTAGACATGGGTGGGGGCCTGGTGGAGGCTGCCCCTGGTGGCTGGGGGGTGGGGGTGGTGGTGGACATGGGTGGGGGCCTGGTGGAGGCTGCCCCTGGTGGCTGGGGGGTGGGGGTGGTGGTAGACATGGGTGGGGGCCTGGTGGAGGCTGCCCCTGGTGGCTGGGGGGTGGGGGTGGTGGTAGACATGGGTGGGGGCCTGGTGGAGGCTGACCCTAGTGGCTGGGGGGTGGGGGTGGTTGTAGACATAGGTGGGGGCCTGGTGGAGGCTGCCCCTGGTGGCTGGGGGGTGGGGGGGTGGTAGACATGGGTGGGGGCCTGGTGGAGGCTGCCACTGGTGGCTGGGGGCTGGGGCTGGTGGGAGACATGGGTGGGGGCCTGGTGGAGGCTGCCCCTGGTGGCTGGGGGGTGGGGGAGGTGGTAGACATGGGTGGGGCCCTGGTGGAGGCTGCCCCTGGTGGCTGGGGGCTGGGGGTGGTGGCAGACATGGGTGGGGGCCTGGTGGAGGCTGCCCCTGGTGGCTGGGGGGTGGGGGTGGTGGGAGACATGGGTGGGGGCCTGGTGGAGGCTGCCCATGGTGGCTGGGGGGTGGGGGTGGTGGTAGACATGGATGGGGGCCTGGTGGAGGCTGCCCCTGCACTGCTGGGGGGTGGGGGTGATGGGAGACATGAGTGGGGGCCTGGTGGAGGCTGCCCCTGGTGGCTGGGGGGTGGGGGTGGTGGTAGACATGGGTGGGGGCCTGGTGGAGGCTGCCCCTGGTGGCTGGGGGGTGGGGGTGGTGGTAGACATGGGTGGGGGCCTGGTGGAGGCTGCCACTGGTGGCTGGGGGCTGGGGCTGGTGGGAGACATGGGTGGGGGCCTGGTGGAGGCTGCCCCTGGTGGCTGGGGGGTGGGGGTGGTGGTAGACATGGGTGGGGCCCTGGTGGAGGCTGCCCCTGGTGGCTGGGGGCTGGGGGTGGTGGTAGACATGGGTGGGGGCCTGGTGGAGGCTGCCACTGGTGGCTGGGGGCTGGGGCTGGTGGGAGACATGGGTGGGGGCCTGGTGGAGGCTGCCCATGGTGGCTGGGGGGTGGGGGTGGTGGTAGACATGGGTGGGTGCCTGGTGGAGGCTGCCCCTGCACTGCTGGGGGGTGGGGGTGATGGGAGACATGAGTGGGGGCCTGGTGGAGGCTGCCCCTGGTGGCTGGGGGGTGGGGGTGGTGGTGGACATGGGTGGGGGCCTGGTGGAGGCTGCCCCTGGTGGCTGGGGGGTGGTGGTAGACATGGGTGGGGGCCTGGTGGAGGCTGCCCCTGGTGGCTGGGGGGTGGGGGTGGTGGTAGACATGGGTGGGGGCCTGGTGGAGGCTGCCCCTGGTGGATGGGGGGTGGAGGTGGTAGTAGACATGGGTGGGGGCCTGGTGGAGGCTTCCCCTGCACTGCTGGGGGGTGGGGGTGATGGGAGACATGAGTGGGGGCCTGGTGGAGGCTGCCCCTGGTGGCTGGGGGGTGGGGGTGGTGGTAGACATGGGTGGGGGCCTGGTGGAGGCTGCCCCTGCACTGCTGGGGGGTGGGGGTGATGGGAGACATGAGTGGAGGCCTGGTGGAGGCTGCCCCTAGTGGCTGGGGGGTGGGTGTGGTGGTGGACATGGGTGGGGCCTGGTGGAGGCTGCCCCTGGTGGCTGGGGTGTGGGGGTGGTGGTAGACATGGGTGGGGGCCTGGTGGAGGCTTCCCCTGGTGGCTGGGGGGTGGGGTGGTGGTAGACATGGGTGGGGGCCTGTTAGAGGCTGCCCCTGGTGGCTGGGGGGTGGGGGTAGTGGTAGACATGGGTGGGGGCCTGGTGGAGGTTGCCCCTGCACTGCTGGGGGGTGGTGGTAGACATGGGTGGGGCCCCGGTGGAGGCTGCCCCTGGTGGCTGGGGGGTGGGGGTGGTGGTAGACATGGGTGGGGGCCTGGTGGAGGCTGCCCCTGGTGGCTGGGGGGTGGGGGTGGTGGTAGACATGGGTGGGGGCCTGGTGGAGGCTGCCCCTGGTGGCTGGTGGGTGGGGGTGGTGGTAGACATGGGTGGGGGGCTGGTGGAGTCTGCCCCTGGTGGCTGGGGGGTGGAGGTGGTGGTAGAATGGGTGGGGGCCTGGTGGAGGCTGCCCCTGGTGGCTGGGGGGTGGGGGTGGTGGTAGACATGGGCGGGGGCCTGGTAGAGGCTGCCCCTAGTGGCTGGGGGGTGGGGGTGGTGGTAGACATGGGTGGGGGCCTGGTGGAGGCTGCCCCTGGTGGCTGGGCGGTGGGGGTGGTGGTAGACATGGGTGGGGGCCTGGTGGAGGCTAACCCTGCACTGCTGGGGAGTGGGGGTGATGGGAGACATGGGTGGGGGCCTGGTGGAGGCTGCCCCTGCACTGCAGGGTATGGGGGTAATGGGAGACATGAGTGGGGGCCTGGTGGAGGCTGCCCCTGGTGGCTGGGGGGTGGGGGTGGTGGTGGACATGGGTGGGGGCCTGGTGGAAGCTGCCCCTGGTGGCTGGGGTGTGGGGGTGGTGGTGGACATGGGTGGGGGCCTGATGTAGGCTGCCCCTGGTGGCTGGGGGGTGGGGGTGGTGGTAGACATGGGTGGGGGCCTGGTGGAGGCTGCCCCTGGTGGCTGGGGCGTGGGAGTGGTGGTAGACATGGGTGGGGGCCTGGTGGAGGCTGACCCTAGTGGCTGGGGGGTGGGGGTGGTTGTAGACATGGGTGGGGGCCTGGTGGAGGCTGCCCCTGGTGGCTGGGGGGGTGGGGGTGGTGGTAGACATGGGTGGGGGCCTGGTGGAGGCTGCCACTGGTGGCTGGGGGCTGGGGCTGGTGGGAGACATGGGTGGGGGCCTGGTAGAGGCTGCCCCTGGTGGCTGGGGGGTGGGGGTGGTGGTAGACATGGGTGGGGCCCTGGTGGAGGCTGCCCCTGGTGGCTGGGGGCTGGGGGTGGTGGCAGACATGGGTGGGGGCCTGGTGGAGGCTGCCCCTGGTGGCTGGGGGTGGGGGTGGTGGGAGACATGGGTGGGGGCCTGGTGGAGGCTGCCCATGGTGGCTGGGGGGTGGGGGTGGTGGTAGACATGGGTGGGGGCCTGGTGGAGGCTGCCCCTGCACTGCTGGGGGGTGGGGGTGATGGGAGACATGAGTGGGGGCCTGGTGGAGGCTGCCCCTGGTGGCTGGGGGGTGGGGGTGGTGGTAGACATGGGTGGGGCCCTGGTGGAGGCTGCCCCTGGTGGCTGGGGGCTGGGGGTGGTGGTAGACATGGGTGGGGGCCTGGTGGAGGCTGCCCCTGGTGACTGGGGGGTGGGGGTGGTGGGAGACATGGGTGGGGGCCTGGTGGAGCCTGCCCATGGTGGCTGGGGGGTGGGGGTGGTGGTAGACATGGGTGGGGGCCTGGTGGCGGCTGCCCCTGCACTGCTGGGGGGTGGGGGTGATGGGAGACATGAGTGGGGGCCTGGTGGAGGCTGCCCCTGGTGGCTGGGGGGTGGGGGTGGTGGTGAACATGGGTGGGGGCCTGGCGGAGGCTGCCCCTGGTGGCTGGGGGGTGGTGGTAGACATGGGTGGGGGCCTGGTGGAGGCTGCCCCTGGTGGCTGGGGGGTGGGGGTGGTGGTAGACATTGGTGGGGGCCTGGTGGAGGCTGCCCCTGGTGGCTGGGGGGTGGAGGTGGTAGTAGACATGGGTGGGGGCCTGGTGGAGGCTGCCCCTGCATTGCTGGGGGGTGGGGGTGATGGGAGACATGAGTGGGGGCCTGGTGGAGGCTGCCCCTGGTGGCTGGGGGGTGGGGGTGGTGGTAGACATGGGTGGGGGCCTGGTGGAGGCTGCCCCTGGTGGCTGGGGGGTGGGGATGGTGGTAGACATGGGTGGGAGCCTGGTGGAGGCTGCCCCTGGTGGCTGGTGGATGGGGGTGGTGGTAGACATGGGTGGGGGCCTGGTAGAGGCTGTCCCTGGTGGCTGGGGGGTGGTAGACATGGGTGGCGGCCTGGTGGAGGCTGCCCCTGGTGGCTGGGGGGTGGGGGTGGTGGTAGGCATGGGTGGGGGCTTGGTGGAGGCTGCCCCTGGTGGCTGGGGGGTGGGGGTGGTGGTAGACATGGGTGGGGGCCTGGTGGAGGCTGCCCCTGCACTGCTGGGGGGTGGGGGTGATGGGAGACATGAGTGGAGGCCTGGTGGAGGCTGCCCCTGGTGGCTGGGGGGTGCAGGTGGTGGTAGACATGGGTGCGGGCCTGGTGGAGGCTGCCCCTGCACTGCTGGAGAGTGGGGTTGATGGGAGACATGAGTGGGGGCCTGGTGGAGGCTGCCCCTGGTGGCTGGGGGCTGGGGTGGTGGTGGACATGGGTGGGGGCCTGGTGGAGGCTGCCCCTGGTGGCTGGGGGGTAGGGGTGGTGGTAGACATGGGTGGGGGCCTGGTGGAGGCTGCCCCTGGTGGCTGGGGGGTGGGGGTGGTGGTAGACATGGGTGGGGGCCTGTTGGAGGCTGCCCCTGGTGGCTGGGGGGTGGGGTGGTGGTAGACATGGGTGGGGGCCTGGTGGAGGCTGCCCCTGCACTGCTGGGGCATGGGGGTGATGGGAGACATGAGTGGGGGCCTGGTGGAGGCTGCCCCTGGTGGCTGGGTGGTGGGGGTGGTGGTAGACATGTGTGGGGGCCTGGTGGAGGCTGCCCCTGGTGGCTGGGGGGTGGGGGTGGTGGTAGACATGGGTGGGGGCCTGGTGGAGGCAGCCCCTGGTGGTTGGGGGGTGGGGTGGTGGTAGACATGGGTGGGAGCCTGGTGGAGGCTGCCCCTGGTGGCTGGTGGATGGGGGTGGTGGTAGACATGGGTGGGGGCCTGGTAGAGGCTGTCCCTGGTGGCTGGGGGGTGGTAGACATGGGTGGCGGCCTGGTGGAGGCTGCCCCTGGTGGCTGGGGGGTGGGGGTGGTGGTAGGCATGGGTGGGGGCTTGGTGGAGGCTGCCCCTGGTGGCTGGGGGGTGGGGGTGGTGGTAGACATGGGTGGGGGCCTGGTGGAGGCTGCCCCTGCACTGCTGGGGGGTGGGGGTGATGGGAGACATGAGTGGAGGCCTGGTGGAGGCTGCCCCTGGTGGCTGGGGGGTGCAGGTGGTGGTAGACATGGGTGCGGGCCTGGTGGAGGCTGCCCCTGCACTGCTGGAGAGTGGGGTTGATGGGAGACATGAGTGGGGGCCTGGTGGAGGCTGCCCCTGGTGGCTGGGGGCTGGGGTGGTGGTGGACATGGGTGGGGGCCTGGTGGAGGCTGCCCCTGGTGGCTGGGGGGTAGGGGTGGTGGTAGACATGGGTGGGGGCCTGGTGGAGGCTGCCCCTGGTGGCTGGGGGGTGGGGGTGGTGGTAGACATGGGTGGGGGCCTGTTGGAGGCTGCCCCTGGTGGCTGGGGGGTGGGGTGGTGGTAGACATGGGTGGGGGCCTGGTGGAGGCTGCCCCTGCACTGCTGGGGCGTGGGGGTGATGGGAGACATGAGTGGGGGCCTGGTGGAGGCTGCCCCTGGTGGCTGGGTGGTGGGGGTGGTGGTAGACATGTGTGGGGGCCTGGTGGAGGCTGCCCCTGGTGGCTGGGGGGTGGGGGTGGTGGTAGACATGGGTGGGGGCCTGGTGGAGGCAGCCCCTGGTGGTTGGGGGGTGGGGTGGTGGTAGACATGGGTGGGGGCTTGGTGGAGGCTGCCCCTGCACTGCTGGGGGGTGGGGGTGATGGGAGACATGAGTGGGGGCCTGGTGGAGGCTGCCCCTGGTGGCCGGGGGGTGGGGGTGGTGGTGGACATGGCTGGGGGCCTGGTGGAGGCTGCCCCTGGTGGCTGGGGGATGGGGGTGGTGGTAGACATGGGTGGGGGCCTGGTGGAGGCTGCCCCTGGTGGCTGGGGGGTGGGGGTGGTGGTAGACATGGGTGGGGGCCTGGTGGAGGCTGCCCCTGGTGGCTGGGGCGTGGGGGTGGTGGTAGACATGGGTGGGGGCCTGTTGGAGGCTGCCCCTGGTGGCTGGGGGGTGGGGTGGTGGTAGACATGGGTGGGGGCCTGGTGGAGGCTGCCCCTGCACTGCTGGGGCGTGGGGGTGATGGGAGACATGAGTGGGGGCCTGGTGGAGGCTGCCCCTGGTGGCTGGGTGGTGGGGGTGGTGGTAGACATGTGTGGGGGCCTGGTGGAGGCTGCCCCTGGTGGCTGGGGGGTGGGGGTGGTGGTAGACATGGGTGGGGGCCTGGTGGAGGCAGCCCCTGGTGGTTGGGGGGTGGGGTGGTGGTAGACATGGGTGGGGGCTTGGTGGAGGCTGCCCCTGCACTGCTGGGGGGTGGGGGTGATGGGAGACATGAGTGGGGGCCTGGTGGAGGCTGCCCCTGGTGGCCGGGGGGTGGGGGTGGTGGTGGACATGGCTGGGGGCCTGGTGGAGGCTGCCCCTGGTGGCTGGGGGATGGGGGTGGTGGTAGACATGGGTGGGGGCCTGGTGGAGGCTGCCCCTGGTGGCTGGGGGGTGGGGGTGGTGGTAGACATGGGTGAGGGCCTGGTGGAGGCTGCCCCTGGTGGCTGGGGGGTGGTGGTGGTGGTAGACATGGGTGGGGGCTTGGTGGAGGCTGACCCTGCACTGCTGGGGGGTGGGGGTGATGGAAGACATGAGTGGGGGCCTGGTGGAGGCTGCCCCTGGTGGCTGGGGGGTGGGGGTGGTGGTAGACATGGGTGGGGGCCTGGTGGAGGCTGCCCCTGCACTGCTGGGGGGTGGGGGTGATGGGAGACATGAGTGGGGGCCTGGTGGAGGCTGCCCCTGGTGGCTGGGGGGTGCGGGTGGTGGTTGACATGGGTGCGGACCTGGTGGAGGCTGCCCCTGCACTGCTGGGGGGTGGGGTTGATGGGAGACATGAGTGGGGGCCTTGTGGAGGCTGCCCCTGGTGGCTGGGTGGTGGGGGTGGTGGTGGACATGGGTGGGGGCCTGGTGGAAGCTGCCCCTGGTGGCTGGGGGGTAGGGGTGGTGGTAGACATGGGTGGGGGCCTGGTGGAGGCTGCCCCTGGTGGCTGGGGGGTAGGGGTGGTGGTAGACATGGGTGGGGGCCTGTTGGAGGCTGCCCCTGGTGGCTGGGGGGTGGGGGTGGTGGTAGACATGGGTGGGGGCCTGGTGGAGGCTGCCCCTGCACTGCTGGGGCGTGGGGGTGATGGGAGACATGAGTGGGGGCCTGGTGGAGGCTGCCTCTGGTGGCTGGGGGGTGGGGGTGGTGGTGGACATGGGTGGGGGCCTGGTGGAGGCTGCCCCTGGTGGCTGGGGGGTGGGGGTGGTGGTAGACATGGGTGGGGCCTGGTGGAGGCTGCCCCTGGTGGCTGGGGGGTGGGGGTGGTGGTAGACATGGGTGGGGCCTGGTGGAGGCTGCCCCTGGTGGCTGGGGGGTGGGGGTGGTGGTAGACATGGGTGGGGGCCTGGTGGAGGCTGCCCCTAGTGGCTGGGGGGTGGGGGTTGTTGTAGACATGGGTGGGGGCCTGGTGGAGGCTGCCCCTGGTGGCTGGGGGGTGGGGGTGGTGGTAGACATGGGTGGGGGCCTGGTGGAGGCTGCCACTGGTGGCTGGGGGCTGGGGCTGGTGGGAGACATGGGTGGGGGCCTGGTGGAGGCTGCCCCTGGTGGCTGGGGGGTGGGGGTGGTGGTAGACATGGGTGGGGCCCTGGTGGAGGCTGCCCCTGGTGGCTGGGGGCTGGGGGTGGTGGTAGACATGGGTGGGGGCCTGGTGGAGGCTGCCCCTGGTGGCTGGGGGGTGGGGGGGTGGGAGACATGGGTGGGGGCCTGGTGGAGGCTGCCCATGTTGGCTGGGGGGTGGGGGTGGTGGTAGACATGGGTGGGGGCCTGGTGGAGGCTGCCCCTCCACTGCTAGGGGGTGGGGGTGATGGGAGACATGAGTGGGGGCCTGGTGGAGGCTGCCCCTGGTGGCTGGGGGGTGGGGGTGGTGGTAGACATGGGTGGGGCCCTGGTGGAGGCTGCCCCTGGTGGCTGGGGGCTGGGGGTGGTGGTAGACATGGGTGGGGACCAGGTGGAGGCTGCCCCTGGTGGCTGGGGGGTGGGGGTGGTGGGAGACATGGGTGGGGGCCTGGTGGAGGCTGCCCATGGTGGCTGGGGGGTGGGGGTGGTGGTAGACATGGGTGGGGGCCTGGTGGAGGCTGCCCCTGCACTGCTGGGGGGTGGGGGTGATCAGAGACATGAGTGGGGGCCTGGTGGAGGCTGCCCCTGGTGGCTGGGGGGTGGGGGTGGTGGTAGACATGGGTGGGGGCCTGGTGGAGGCTGCCCCTGGTGGCTGGGGGGTGGTGGTAGACATGGGTGGGGGCCTGGTGGAGGCTGCCCCTGGTGGCTGGGGGGTGGGGGTGGTGGTAGACATGGGTGGGGGCCTGGTGGAGGCTGCCCTTGGTGGCTGGGGGGTGGAGGTGGTAGTAGACATGGGTGGGGGCCTGGTGGAGGCTGCCCCTGAACTGCTGGGGGGTGGGGGTGATGGGAGACATGAGTGGGGGCCTGGTGGAGGCTGCCCCTGGTGGCTGGGGGGTGGGGGTGGTGGTAGACATGGGTGGGGGCCTGGTAGAGGTTGCCCCTGCACTGCTGGGGGGTGGGGGTGATGGGAGACATGAGTGGAGGCCTGGTGGAGGCTGCCCCTAGTGGCTGGGGGGTGGGTGTGGTGGTGGACATGGGTGGGGCCTGGTGGAGGCTGCCCCTGGTGGCTGGGGGGTGGGGGTGGTGGTAGACATGGGTGGGGGCCTGGTGGAGGCTGCCCTTGGTGGCTGGGGGGTGGAGGTGGTAGTAGACATGGGTGGGGGCCGGGTGGAGGCTGCCCCTGAACTGCTGGGGGGTGGGGGTGATGGGAGACATGAGTGGGGGCCTGGTGGAGGCTGCCCCTGGTGGCTGGGGGGTGGGGGTGGTGGTAGACATGGGTGGGGGCCTGGTAGAGGTTGCCCCTGCACTGCTGGGGGGTGGGGGTGATGGGAGACATGAGTGGAGGCCTGGTGGAGGCTGCCCCTAGTGGCTGGGGGGTGGGTGTGGTGGTGGACATGGGTGGGGCCTGGTGGAGGCTGCCCCTGGTGGCTGGGGTGTGGGGGTGGTGGTAGACATGGGTGGGGGCCTGGTGGAGGCTGCCCCTGGTGGCTGGGGGGTGGGGGTGGTGGTAGACATGGGTGGGGGCCTGTTAGAGGCTGCCCCTGGTGGCTGGGGGGTGGGGGTGGTGGTAGACATGGGTGGGGGCCTGGTGGAGGCTGCCCCTGCACTGCTGGGGCGTGGGGGTGATGGGAGACATGAGTGGGGGCCTGGTGGAGGCTGCCCCTGGTGGCTGGGGTGTGGGGGTGGTGGTGGACATGGGTGGGGGCCTGGTGGAGGCTTCCCCTGGTGGCTGGGGGGTGGGGGTGGTGGTAGACATGGGTGGGGGCCTGGTGGAGGCTGCCCCTGGTGGCTGGGGGTTGGGGGTGGTGGTAGACATGGGTGGGGGCCTGGTGGAGGCTGACCCTAGTGGCTGGGGAGTGGGGGTGGTTGTAGACATGGGTCGGGGCCTGGTGGAGGCTGCCCCTGGTGGCTGGGGGGTGGGGGTGGTGGTAGACATGGGTGGGGGCCTGGTGGAGGCTGCCACTGGTGGCTGGGGGCTGGGGCTGTTGGGAGACATGGGTGGGGGCCTGGTGGAGGCTGCCCCTGGTGGCTGGGGGGTGGGGGTGGTGGTAGACATGGGTGGGGCCCTGGTGGAGGCTGCCCCTGGTGGCTGGGGGCTGGGGGTGGTGGTAGACATGGGTGGGGGCCTGGTGGAGGCTGCCCCTGGTGGCTGGGGGGTGGGGGTGGTGGGAGACATGGGTGGGGGCCTGGTGGAGGCTGCCCATGGTGGCTGGGGGTGGGGGTGGTGGTAGACATGGGTGGGGGCCTGGTGGAGGCTGCCCCTGCACTGCTGGGGGGTAGGGGTGATGGGAGACATGAGTGGGGGCCTGGTGGAGGCTGCCCCTGGTGGCTGGGGGGTGCGGGTGGTGGTGGACATGGGTGGGGGCCTGGTGGAGGCTGCCCCTGGTGGCTGGGGGGTGGTGGTAGACATGGGTGGGGGCCTGGTGGAGGCTGCCCCTGGTGGCTGGGGGGTGGGGGTGGTGGTAGACATGGGTGGGGGCCTGGTGGAGGCTGCCCCTGGTGGCTGGGGGTTGGAGGTGGTAGTAGACATGGGTGGGGGCCTGGTGGAGGCTGCCCATGTTGGCTGGGGGGTGGGGGTGGTGGTAGACATGGGTGGGGGCCTGGTGGAGGCTGCCCCTCCACTGCTAGGGGGTGGGGGTGATGGGAGACATGAGTGGGGGCCTGGTGGAGGCTGCCCCTGGTGGCTGGGGGGTGGGGGTGGTGGTAGACATGGGTGGGGCCCTGGTGGAGGCTGCCCCTGGTGGCTGGGGGCTGGGGGTGGTGGTAGACATGGGTGGGGACCAGGTGGAGGCTGCCCCTGGTGGCTGGGGGGTGGGGGTGGTGGGAGACATGGGTGGGGGCCTGGTGGAGGCTGCCCATGGTGGCTGGGGGGTGGGGGTGGTGGTAGACATGGGTGGGGGCCTGGTGGAGGCTGCCCCTGCACTGCTGGGGGGTGGGGGTGATCAGAGACATGAGTGGGGGCCTGGTGGAGGCTGCCCCTGGTGGCTGGGGGGTGGGGGTGGTGGTAGACATGGGTGGGGGCCTGGTGGAGGCTGCCCCTGGTGGCTGGGGGGTGGTGGTAGACATGGGTGGGGGCCTGGTGGAGGCTGCCCCTGGTGGCTGGGGGGTGGGGTGGTGGTAGACATGGGTGGGGGCCTGGTGGAGGCTGCCCTTGGTGGCTGGGGGGTGGAGGTGGTAGTAGACATGGGTGGGGGCCTGGTGGAGGCTGCCCCTGAACTGCTGGGGGGTGGGGGTGATGGGAGACATGAGTGGGGGCCTGGTGGAGGCTGCCCCTGGTGGCTGGGGGGTGGGGGTGGTGGTAGACATGGGTGGGGGCCTGGTAGAGGTTGCCCCTGCACTGCTGGGGGGTGGGGGTGATGGGAGACATGAGTGGAGGCCTGGTGGAGGCTGCCCCTAGTGGCTGGGGGGTGGGTGTGGTGGTGGACATGGGTGGGGCCTGGTGGAGGCTGCCCCTGGTGGCTGGGGGGTGGGGGTGGTGGTAGACATGGGTGGGGGCCTGGTGGAGGCTGCCCTTGGTGGCTGGGGGGTGGAGGTGGTAGTAGACATGGGTGGGGGCCTGGTGGAGGCTGCCCCTGAACTGCTGGGGGGTGGGGGTGATGGGAGACATGAGTGGGGGCCTGGTGGAGGCTGCCCCTGGTGGCTGGGGGGTGGGGGTGGTGGTAGACATGGGTGGGGGCCTGGTAGAGGTTGCCCCTGCACTGCTGGGGGGTGGGGGTGATGGGAGACATGAGTGGAGGCCTGGTGGAGGCTGCCCCTAGTGGCTGGGGGGTGGGTGTGGTGGTGGACATGGGTGGGGCCTGGTGGAGGCTGCCCCTGGTGGCTGGGGTGTGGGGGTGGTGGTAGACATGGGTGGGGGCCTGGTGGAGGCTGCCCCTGGTGGCTGGGGGGTGGGGGTGGTGGTAGACATGGGTGGGGGCCTGTTAGAGGCTGCCCCTGGTGGCTGGGGGGTGGGGGTGGTGGTAGACATGGGTGGGGGCCTGGTGGAGGCTGCCCCTGCACTGCTGGGGCGTGGGGGTGATGGGAGACATGAGTGGGGGCCTGGTGGAGGCTGCCCCTGGTGGCTGGGGTGTGGGGGTGGTGGTGGACATGGGTGGGGGCCTGGTGGAGGCTTCCCCTGGTGGCTGGGGGTGGGGGTGGTGGTAGACATGGGTGGGGGCCTGGTGGAGGCTGCCCCTGGTGGCTGGGGGTTGGGGGTGGTGGTAGACATGGGTGGGGGCCTGGTGGAGGCTGACCCTAGTGGCTGGGGAGTGGGGTGGTTGTAGACATGGGTCGGGGCCTGGTGGAGGCTGCCCCTGGTGGCTGGGGGGTGGGGGTGGTGGTAGACATGGGTGGGGGCCTGTTAGAGGCTGCCCCTGGTGGCCGGGGGGTGGGGGTGGTGGTGGACATGGGTGGGGGCCTGGTGGAGGCTGCCCCTGGTGGCTGGGGGATGGGGGTGGTGGTAGACATGGGTGGGGGCCTGGGTGGAGGCTGCCCCTGGTGGCTGGGGGGTGGGGTGGTGGTAGACATGGGTGGGGGCCTGGTGGAGGCTGCCCCTGGTGGCTGGGGGGTGGTGGTGGTGGTAGACATGGGGTGGGGCTTGGTGGAGGCTGCCCCTGCACTGCTGGGGGGTGGGGGTGATGGAAGACATGAGTGGGGGCCTGGTGGAGGCTGCCCCTGGTGGCTGGGGGGTGGGGGTGGTGGTAGACATGGGTGGGGCCTGGTGGAGGCTGCCCCTGCACTGCTGGGGGGTGGGGGTGATGGGAGACATGAGTGGGGGCCTGGTGGAGGCTGCCCCTGGTGGCTGGGGGGTGCGGGTGGTGGTTGACATGGGTGCGGACCTGGTGGAGGCTGCCCCTGCACTGCTGGGGGGTGGGGTTGATGGGAGACATGAGTGGGGGCCTTGTGGAGGCTGCCCCTGGTGGCTGGGTGGTGGGGGTGGTGGTGGACATGGGGTGGGGGCCTGGTGGAAGCTGCCCCTGGTGGCTGGGGGGTAGGGGTGGTGGTAGACATGGGTGGGGGCCTGGTGGAGGCTGCCCTGGTGGCTGGGGGGTAGGGGTGGTGGTAGACATGGGTGGGGGCCTGTTGGAGGCTGCCCCTGGTGGCTGGGGGGTGGGTGTGGTGGTAGACATGGGTGGGGGCCTGGTGGAGGCTGCCCCTGCACTGCTGGGGCGTGGGGGTGATGGGAGACATGAGTGGGGGCCTGGTGGAGGCTGCCTCTGGTGGCTGGGGGGTGGGGGTGGTGGTGGACATGGGTGGGAGCCTGGTGGAGGCTGCCCCTGGTGGCTGGGGGGTGGGGGTGGTGGTAGACATGGGTGGGGCCTGGTGGAGGCTGCCCCTGGTGGCTGGGGGGTGGGGGTGGTGGTAGACATGGGTGGGGGCCTGGTGGAGGCTGCCCCTAGTGGCTGGGGGGTGGGGGTGGTTGTAGACATGGGTGGGGGCCTGGTGGAGGCTGCCCCTGGTGGCTGGGGGGTGGGGGTGGTGGTAGACATGGGTGGGGGCCTGGTGGAGGCTGCCCCTGGTGGCTGGGGGGTGGGGGTGGTGGTAGACACGGGTGGGGCCCTGGTGGAGGCTGCCCCTGGTGGCTGGGGGCTGGGGGTGGTGGTAGACATGGGTGGGGGCCTGGTGGAGGCTGCCCCTGGTGGCTGGGGGGTGGGAGGGGTGGGAGACATGGGTGGGGGCCTGGTGGAGGCTGCCCATGTTGGCTGGGGGGTGGGGGTGGTGGTAGACATGGGTGGGGGCCTGGTGGAGGCTGCCCCTCCACTGCTGGGGGGTGGGGGTGATGGGAGACATGAGTGGGGGCCTGGTGGAGGCTGCCCATGTTGGCTGGGGGGTGGGGGTGGTGGTAGACATGGGTGGGGGCCTGGTGGAGGCTGCCCCTCCACTGCTGGGGG